>NC_141694.1:1759806805-1764806805 GCF_964263255.1 Lissotriton vulgaris
TATGTAATTCAGTCTGGGACAGCTAGGTTGTCCTTGATTATTTACATTTCGTTCAATGTAACCGGGAAAGTCTGTTTCACTGAAACCCCTCTTTTTAAAATATGGGATACGCACCTGCACAGACGCTATGAAACTCCTCTTCAAGATGGAGATCCCAATGGAATTAGCAAGATTAGCGAAATTTGTACATAAGGTGAAAGAACTACTACACAATGACTCAGTCACAGGCTACAAACAGTAGTTTTAACCCACGTTTCATTGCTGTAATTATAAGAATGGCTCAGAAATGATTATGTTTCAGATATGTTTAACAGTCCTGTTAAATGAAATGACCAGGCTTATTTATGATCGAACCCAACCAGTTTCTTTTTGTAACAATTTTAATTAATTGAAACAATAAACAAATACAATACAAAGTCTGTTTTGCAATGTAAAGCCCGAAATTTTTCAGGCACTAAACAGTATAAATAAACACTTCCAACAAAAACAGATCCCACATACTCTATGAGATTAAGGAAGATAGACGTCTTCAGCTGCACTTTCATGTTGAACCGGCAGAATCTTATAATGACACAGTACGGAGTTGAGTGCTCAAGAAATAGTAAGTCTTAGCTTACAAAACAATACACAATTTAAACTTGGTGATTTCTTTCCATAAAACTATGGATTCTACCATCCCGCCCACTTTCTCTCCTCCAGTAGTCATAGAAACTTTTGGAGCATCTTGTCTACCATCAATTTGCAGCTTACTTCGACCAAAGTTTTTTTCTCATAGAAACTGATGTTCTTCTGACTAAGGGAAACAGGGGCCAGATGTATCAAGATACCCTTTTGCGATTCTCAAATACCGATTTTTTGAGAATCGCTATTTGAGAATTGCAAAATGGTATGTATGTAGAAATTCGCTATTTTTTAGCGATTTCTTAAAATTCCTTAATTGTGATTAGCAATTTGCTAATCGCAATTAAGGAATCATTTCCCATTCATTCCTATGGGCCAGGAGACCCATAGGAATGAATGGGAAATTATTCCCAATTTGCGATTCGCAATTTGCTAATCGCAAATTGAGAATAATTTCAAGGCTGCAAGGGTGTCTTAAGGACACTCTGCTGCACCCCTGAAATTGACATGTGTGCGCATATGGCGCACATACATGCCCTACAAGTTGGTGGTAATTTGCGATTTCTTAGCCTAAATTCCCAAAACTTAAATGCTTCATATATAGCATTTAAGGAATCGCAATTTGCGATTCCTTAAATGCTTACGCAATATTAAGGAATCGCAAAATTTGCGATTCCTTAATATTGCGAGGCTTTTTTCTTGATACATTCCATTTTCCTATTTTTTTGTCGCAAACGCTGCTTTTTAGCGATTTGCAGCGTTTGCGACAAAAAAATAGTTTGATACATCTGCCCCCTGGTCTTTTATTCTACCCTTCATATATTTGTAACATGGACAAACCTCTCCTCCTCCAGTTTTCCAATCCATTTCGGAGTCTGGTGTACCTCCAATGCCTTTACTAGCTGCTTTTCTAGCCCACTACGAAGGAGATCATATTCTTCCCCAATCCTCACCTTCTACTGTTTTAACTCCATCCCAGCCCCCAACCCCTTTCTGCACTGGACCTTGGTGCACTATTTGACTGTCTACTTGCCTTCTGCTTACTCACGTCCGGTCTCCCACACATGCAGATTTCCACTTTAAGACACTTGCAAGGTGCTGTACTCCATTATGTTGAGGCTACACAATCCCTGATTCTCTCTCCTGTCTTTTCACATCTTTTCTACTGTTGTGTTTTCAATTTCTTGCCCCCTTGAAACCTTTTGACAATTCTGCTAAGCTTCTAGTTTCAAACCTCTCCTCTTTTCCCGTGATCCCCAGTGTCCAGCTTGTTGTGCTGACTGTTATTGCCTGTTATTGCCATTTCTCCTGCAGTTCTGTTTTCTCTAATTTATGTTTAAATGTTTTATTTGCCTTCTTCACATCTTTCTATCCTTGAGAACTATATGTTCCTTTTTTTTAAATTATTCTTTTTAGAATTAAGTGTGGACACACATATTGATACATAGAATTATAGCCAAAAAGGAGAACAAAAACAGTAAATGTGAAAAATAAACCATGACCATACGTATGGTCATACTGGAAAACTATAGCCCAGAACTGATACTAACACTTTTCCCCTTAAAGAATGCCGGCCTCCATTTCATACATCTGACAAAGAGGTGCCCATAACTCATACACTCAGCGGTGTCTGGTTGGTTCATACTCTGGAAATACACAAACAATTGCAATAGAGATAACAGCAGAGGCTCGTTTATCAGTGTCAGATCAGATTTAAATCTCAGCATGATGTCAGAATTTGAAATGGTAAGCTGCAAGTTGCTTTGTAAAAGCAGAGATAAAGAGTTACTAATCTTTGACCAATATTGGACGAGATGTAGGCAACCAGTGAACATGTGTACTATATATGCGTTTTGCAACCTCAATCTTGGATACCTACTCCGACTGCCAGATTTGTTATTATCCCATTTGTGAATTCTCTCAGGTGTTTGTACTTCATGCATAGAGTTTTAATTTGCTGCAACTTCAAGCTGACAGAGAGAACTAAAGAGATAATAAATTGTAAAGCAATCATAGTGGGGCCGATTTACCGAACTAATCTGAGACAAAAGCCTACATTTACTACCTTTGGTATTCACAGAAGACCTTTAGTAGTAGTAAAGTTAGGATTTTGTCTTAAATTAGCATGTTGTCTTAAGTTAAGATTTTGTCGTGAATTAGGATTTTGTCTTTAGTTAGGATTTTTTTAAAGTTAGGATTTTGTCTTAAATTAGGATTTTGTCTTAACAAAATTTAAGACAAAATTCTAATTTAAGACAAAATCCTAACTTAAGACAAAATACTAACTTAAGGAAAAATACTAATTTAAGACAACATACTAACTTAAGACAAAATCCTATCTTAAGACAAAATCCTAACTTAAGACAAAATACTAACTTAAGACAAAATATTAACTTAAAACAAAATACGAACTTTACTCCTACTAAATGCCTTCTGTGAATACCAAAAGTAGTAAATTTAGGATTTTGTCTCAGATTAGTTCTGTGAATCGGCCCAGATGTTCTCCGGTTGGAAACTCCCTGTCTAAGTTTAGGACTCCATTTATGTGCAAAATAAGCCAAATCATCCTTGCTGTGATCAGTCATAATCTAGAAAGTTCTCCAATTGACTGTTTATCCTCAGCAGAGTAAACACATGCCACTATCTAAGTCGTCTGAAAAGGTGCTACACGTGATTGTACAAAGCAGATAGTCCCGAATGTGTGGGTTCTTAAAAAGGTGTTTAGCAGAAGGCTGTACGCTGATTGTAGTGCTGCAAAAGTACACACACCCTGGTAATTATAGAATTGCCATACCATTTTAATTCCCTACTGTGTCATAGCCTAGCAGTTGAGTCATGAAATATAGATGGTGAAGACAGGTCGTCAAGAGTGGTGTATGATAGTGGATAGGGTGAATCTGATATGCAGAGGGTATATCCCCCCGGACTTTACAAATATCAGTGATTATCTTAAAGCGTTCTGCTGAAAGAAATTAGGGTCTGAATGCCTACGTAGCAAACAAAAATTTCCAGTCAGCCGGAAAGGCAACTATTTGATAGACTAGTGCATTGCAATCCAATCTACAGTCAGTAAGAAAGCATATTTGTGTTCCAAAGGCAATCTAAAAGTACAGTTTAAAGTCTGGGAGTGACCACACACCTCCATTAGGAGACAACTTAATAAACCGGATGGCTCGTCTAGCTCTTGTGTATCCCTGTATAAAATTGCTAATTGCCCCATCCAACCACCTAAAGAAGAAATTATGTATACTTAGTGGTATAGCACGGAATAAATAACAAATGTGGGTAGAATATTCATCATTACTATGTTGCAACAGCCAATATTACAAATTTTAAGTTGGTTCCAGGCCCACATCTTAGCTATATATAGCTATAGTAGCTGTTCTTAGTCGAGTTGAATTGCGTAATTAATGAAGCTGGTTACTTTAATCCCAAGATCGGTGGCTACTGAGACAACACTCACTTCCTTTTTAGTTGTTTCATAATTTCAAATTGTCTGCGTTGTTTGTAAGTTTAGTTGGTATCCAGAGAGTAGCCCAACTTTCTCTTCCTCAGAGGCAACTTAATAGCTTAAGATGAATCAGTTGAATATGCACTGATGTAATCAACGTAAGGACCAATTTTAATTTCTACCCTATTTTATATGACCAGTGCCATATTTACATTCTTAATTAGGTGATGCAAGTAAGGCTCAAGGTATCAGTCAAACATATGAGGTTAAAGTACACCCCTTCCTAGTTCCCCTAAATATCCTGAATGGGGTAGACCTATGGGCTAATATAACCAACCAAGCCACTGTGTTCCTATTGTCATACGGTTCATACTTTGTCAGTAAAGCTGTGCGTTTGTTGGACAGCATAAACGTCAAAACTGCTCAAGACAGAGTCCACACACACCATCAGGATATGTTGGCCTTACTTGCGCTGCAATTATCAATAGAAGGAAACAAAACAGAGTAATAAGTATCACAAGAATAGTAAAGAAAATGAACAATTAACCTTTGTGCTGTTACACAGATTATATGCTTGCATATAAGGACAGTTCTAGCTATGTTCCTACCTAGCGCTTCCTAACCTAGTGGGCCTAGGATGAGTGAATATGACAGAATCCCTTAGGGTGATCTAACTCCCCAGTTACCTGTGGGTATGTTTCATCTGGGAGCCCGTCTTGGTATAAGAACGAGCACCATCCTTCTAAGGAGTTAAACAGGATTCAGCTGGGCTGGAATACCGGTATGTGGCGACCTCAACAGTGTCAGCAAAATGCTTCATAACTAAGTAAAGGAATGATGTTATCTATATAACAAACCTCTCCCATGCTGCTATGCCAAAGCCACAGCCAGGCCGCCATTATTGATTCTATCTTTACAGAGCTGTCGCCAAGCAGACAACAACATTTTGTGCAGTGACCTTAGCTCTAGTACAGAATGTTCAAGGCTCTGATAATATGACTATGAATAAGAGTAAATGTAAGCAAAGTAATTTCAGAGAATTTTGTGTGCGCTTATGCCTTGTTTTTTTGGCCTTGCCTTTGTGTTTAGAAAACAAATAAGAAACTACACACAAAAACGATGTTTCCCATGCTCGAGCCACATCTAAGGGTAACAATGTTACATTTAAAACAGATGGCATGTTTGATACTTTATTGGGAACTTCTCTGGTAAAAGTGGTCTGCAAATAGTCTTATGTATTGGTTACCACTGATTTAGATTTGGAGCAGGTTCCAGCAGTGCGTCATGAGGCTCAGAGCAAGGCTCAAATTAATGGGATTGTTATAAAGGGATGGCTTCAACGTGGCCCCAACTGGTGACTTTATTCTGGTGTTAGATTTTGCTTCAACCCTAAAACAGATGAGAATGTAATGGATGTTGAGCACCCTAATCTGACAAAGGTGGGGGCACAGCCGACCTAGACTAGGAATTTCCATTGCTTGCCAGTGTCATAGTATTTTTCTTCATACCTCCCTAGCTCACCTAGTGAATTTCTGAACGTCGACTGTACTGTTGCACAGGGTGCTTGGCCCAAGAAGACCACATTGCGCCAGTGTGCAGTTAAGATCGCTAAAAAGAAAAGGTGCTCAACCATTGTACCCGACTCTGTTAATGTGGGTAATAAACAGCACAATTGGCCTAAGGCAAGCCAAACAAATATTACAAAGGGGAAGAAAACTCCATCTACAGCTGGGGCTATTGGGGTGCCCTGCACCTTACCACATGTAAAGGAGGATGGCTACCTTTATTATAGTATCTACAGCAGCGTAACTCAGGTCGCAGTCAGCGCACAGGCCAAGTCTTTGTCCCTAGCCCTTACAATGCAGCCCTCTATTTAGCCTCATAAAGGGGGCTGGACTGGTGCCAGTGACTCCAACAATACTAGCTCAGAGTCCTAACTATCCACTATTGTCCAGCTTATTCAAGCCCACTGAAGTGAGATGACAAAACATTATGCAGAGGTTAGGATGGGTAACCTTTAGCTACAGCAAATTATGTCCGAATTGATGGGTAGAATTTTCTCGCTCAGCATGCGGAAGCAAGACATTCAGTAGAGGGTGACTGAGACTGCATTTACCTCAAAGGTAGTTAAGGAGCATGGGGTGCAGATTCTGTTCACTCAATGAAAACTGGAAGACTTGGAAAATAACCAGCGGCAGAACAATCTTAGAGTACTGGGGATCCCTGAGGTTTGAGAATAAGACAATCCATGCCAATTTATTGTCCAGCTGTTCCAGTAAGCCTTCCCGAAGCTGTCAGGCTAGAAGCCAGACTGTCACATCCAGAGTATACATTGGCTCCTAGTTTCCTAGGGTTAGTTTACAACCACGATAACAGGCCTCATCCAATACTGATATACATAGAGAATTTTCAGTTGCGCCGGGCTATTTACTTAAAAGCATCACTGGATGTGCCGCTAACGATGGGCTCTTTCCCTCTTTATGTGTGCTCTGATTTTTGCAAATCAACCATGGGTTGCAGGTGGAAACTGTACCAAATGATCGACCCTTTTAAAATCCTGCTCCAATGAGGGTGGTGCTGCAAATATCCTTTAGCAGTGGCAAAAGCAGGGAAGACAGAGTGGATAACCTATGGGAATGAACTTCAAGCAGCAATGCTTGTATTGTTAAATGATCTTAAGTGACGTCTTGAGCACTTTTCTCTACACGTGTGCTTTTACATCTGACTATGTAAATATGTATGGACGGTTACCAATAGCCATATTCTAGTCAGCAAGCCACGTTGGGATAGATTGCATGGGGACCTGTTCTGCTATAGTGCTGCACTGACACCTAATGGGCTGAGATCGTTTTTCCCATGGCTTATGAGAGGTGGCGGTTTTGCTGCATTGGGGTGGGGGGTCTTACCAGGTTCTTTTTTTTTCTTTTCTTTCCTCGTTTCTCTCGTCTTTCCTCTACAGTGGGATTTTCACATACAACTCGATTGGTGCGGTGACTAGGACCATCTTTTGAGAGTCTAAACAACAAGGGAGCTTTGTTTAGGGTGAGAATTGATTTCTATATAAACTCGAAAGATTTGAAGGGGACTAAAGTCGTGGATGACAATACACGAAAATGCCACAGGCAGCGGAAGTGACATCACACACCATTTTACCTTTACTTTCACACACATGCTTACACATACACACGCATTCACCCATATACACTCTTTCTCTTACATAAGCGCTCTCACCCGCAAGCATGCACACAATATATATCTAACTGTTCTTTTTATTTACCTCAGCTGTCAAAAATGGCCATATTCCAGATAATTGTACTCCATTTTGTATTACACTAATAGTGAATAATATAATATTATTCACTATTGGTGTAATAAAAAAAACTGAATGAAAACAAGGAAGTAAAGCCCCAACCGACGTCAATAAGGATAAGCTGCCCCTGTGTTCCTGGCACTGATTTTGCCACCTCTGAGGTCAGGGGTCTCAAGTGCAGTGCCATGGGTTGCAAGGGGCCACAGCTTTGACCCATGGCGACCCCTAAATGATGTTATATTGTGTGGGGTATAGGGCCTGGGGCTCACACACAACCGGACAGGACTACAAGAGATAATTGTAGAAAAGCGGTTGTACCAGATATATATGATTTGATTGTACTACTCAACAGGTTGCATTAGGGGGTGCTATAATAAGCTATGGACTTTTTGAATGTCAAACTCTTCTGACTGCTTCTGACCCACTTGAGAGGTGGTTTAAAGTGAACCATTAAATATAAATAATATCCCTGTCCATTTTCTGTCATGCCCTGTACCCATGTATCAAGAAAGTAAAGAGTAATGCATCAATATGACTCCCATTCCAGGGCTTAGAAAATGAGGGAGATGATCACAGGGAGTAAGAATTGTAGCAAGACAGAAGAACATCTTTGCCTGTTTCAGCATGGACAATGTAACTAGTCAAATACTGTGCCTGGCCCTTGTTTGCTATGCCAACAGTACTTGTTGGAAAAACGGTTGTAATGTTGTTACGTATTGTTTTAATGACAGGCATGTGTTCTACTCACCATTCTGTTTTAGATGGTGGTACACACGCACCACAAACCTTGTAATAAACATTCAAAATAACAGAAACGGATGATTGGGTATTGATTTGCACTGGGTTGCAAACAGTAACACCGCTTTCTGGAGTTTGTTACTTCGTCACCACAACACTGATCTCAGAATTGTGAGGTCAATCCCTTTACACAGGGAGATACTTTGTGAATACAAGCTGTACTAAAATTCATTGGATATTTGGAGTCAACTTTATTGAACTTATTCATCTAAAATTACCTTACTTCTTCTTGGAGCCCTGTATGATAGACTATATTATACAGTGTTGTTATTGGACTTTGGCGTATGAATACACCTTTTGACTAAATTGCCCAGATGAAGTCCATGGCGTATGCCGCTCAAAGACGAAACACGTGTTGGCTAGGATCCAATTGAATGCTGTTTTGAAAAAATAAAAGAAGAAGAAAAAGTATACTTGTGGACACACTTCTTTGGGCTTTCTCTGAATACATTGGACCTTTATTGCTCGGGATACAATGGACTTAGCATGTAATAAACATGTTTAAATGTGGATGCTGTCCCGAGGCGGTGAGCCTGTTCGCTATGGTCAGACTGCCCCCGCTACGGCAGTTTGATTCTGATCTGCAGCAAAGCAGGACGAACTCCAGTGGGCTCAGCAGACCTGAATAGATCTTAACCTACTTTCACACCTATGCCTCCTCTTTGCATCAATTGGATCTACATTACAGCGGTGTGATTGTTGATGTGTGCGATTGACATTGAATACAATTCAATATCCTTTCTTCTTTCCACTCTGGTCCACACAGTCAGTTACTGGACCAATCCCAGGTAGCCCGCAGAAAATGCATATTCATTTTGGAGTGGCCTTGGGCTTGTCAAGCATGAGTGATGATTCAGGGCAGACCAGCTGTGGCCAGCCTCTCTCACCGATGCCCTTCTTTGGGAGAAGGACGCTCTCAAGATAGTTTGCAAAGAGCATCCTTTAAGATGGCCCTGGCCATTTACCTGAAAATGGAAGTTTATGTTTTAAGCAAGAAGAACCTCTTACTTTTCCCAAGCCTACTGGGCGAATAGGTAAATAGTGTTTCTGTTGCGCCTACTCATTTGTACTGATAGTACTGAGTGCTAAGCCAGAAAATGTGTTGATGGAGTTGAAGAGCTGAGCTATTATCATTGCTAGGGCAGGTAAGGAGGATGGCCTTGCAGATTCTCAGCTGAGAAGCCACAAATGAGATGGTTACTTATAGCGATGAAGAGTGCCTGATTGCCAACTGTGGCAACGCCCTGTAGGCAAAGGGGCCAAACAATGATCTAAAACCTCTGGTAGTCAACAAGCAGTTCTGATGGGAGGAGAGAAGGACAGTTCTGCCACGTGCATTTTGAGGCGATATGAGTTGACCCATACCTGCTGCACTGAGGTGCCCTGCCATGTTCATATGAATTTCTGGATGAAAACTTTTTTACAAAGTTTTACTTGCGTGGAAAACAATCTACAAGTGATAATGTACATGAAATTTTACAGCAATGGGGCAAAAAGAAGGTTCCTAGAAAATGTCTTCAATTCACAGAAAATGCTAGCCACTACGGAAAGAAGCATGTATAATTAAAAGATGTGTTACTAAGACTCCACTAGGTCATATTTTTGGCCTTGAGACTGAGGGTAAACTGAAACATGCCTGTGTCTTGCAGACTTGGCTGTTTTTGAATCCAGACGAGTGGGACCAGGTACATCCAGTGGGACCAGGCACATCCAGTCTCCGTGCTTCTGTGTGCCCTTGTGGCCCTTTCAGAAGGAGGACTTCCTCGTCAGGGGCATTTGCATCATTGATTTACCTCAGATGTTCTATAGACTGCCCGACCCTTGTGGTTGGTAAGTCAACCACCTACAATTAAACATTGTCACTATCTTGACTTTTGTCCAGGAGACTTAGCAACAGCTGCACCCCTTCCCTTGCAACAACAGTGACCACACAGATTTTGGTTATTCTAAGGAGCGCCAGTTCATTCTACAATGTTGGCTCATTTTAATTGGTGTTTTTTCAACGTTAATGTTTGGACAAAGCTGGTTGTTTCTTGCTGTGTTTTATGGAATTGCTTATTCGACTGTGCATGCCCATCAACTTCACAAACTAGATTTGCTCAGGATTGCCACCAATGTTATGTCGTCTGACCCTCACCCTGAGCCCCGACCAAATCTGGGGGTATTTACCCGAAATATTTGTGCTGTGTAAGCCTCCATATTTGGCATGGGAAACAGTAGTTACACACCAAGCGCTACAACGCATGCCATTACCCCACATGCCATTGCAATGCAAAAGGTGTGTAGCAGTGGGTAAATGATATTGGATTTAACTCCAACACCTTCCCTACTGTTGCACACACTGGAGTTGGAATAGTAAATTAAACTATTCCAACTTTCAGTGCCCCCGACAGAAGGTCGGAGTAAAGTTTTGCATTGCAACGGCATATCGAGTAATGGCATGCGTTGTAACGTCACATATCCATTTGGCGCGGATGCGTAAATAATAGGCGATGAACTGTGATATAATGATTATTGCGCGCTACAGGGTATTGCCCCTACTTTGCTGCTGACAGCCGTTTGGTGGCATTAACAACTGTATAGTATCCTTCTCTCTCTCTCTCTCTCTCTCTCTCTTCCTCTCTTCCTCACTGTCTCTCTTTTTCTCTCTCTCTCTTTTTTCTCTCGCCCTCTTTTTCTCGCTCTCTTTCTCTCTTTCCTGTTTCCTATCTTTCTCTCTCTCTGTTCGACTTGGCATCTTTTGGCGTGTTTCCCCTGATTTTTTGCTTTCTGACCTCCCGGTTTTGTTTTTGCTGGCGTAGTGTTTCTGCGCACTTTTCTCACTACTGATCAGTGGTAAAGTGCAAGAGCTCCGGTGGTAAATTGTGTTATGGATTGGTGTTTCCATGATTGGATATTTGATTTACGTGTTAGTCCCTGGTAAAGTGCACTGAGTGTGAATCAAATGCTACTAATGGGCCTGCAGCACTGATTGTGCCACACACGTGAGTAGCCCTAAAAAGGTAACTCAGACCCGCCATTGCCATGTTGAATTGGCCAGTGCACACACTTGCCAGTCTGTCACCTTCCCTTTTCTTACTTGTCAGCAACCTCTAAGGTAGACCCACGATACCCCTATGGGCCGGTGCAGTGTATGTGAAAGGTAGGACATGCCCTGGTGTGTGTGGCATGTCCTGATAGCGAATTATGGCTAATTTTTATTTTGCTATTGCAAGGCTACCTGTTCCCCATAGGAGAGAATAAAGAGTTTGTTTATAACGTCTTATAAACATAACTGGCCCGGGGAATTAAGTAGGAAAATAAAGTTTAGTATGCCTGAACTCAGAATCTAACGATGCATCTTTTAGTGACGGTGATTTTTACATTCTGTGTTTGAAAATATCACTTTTAGAAAGTAGGTATTTTCTTGCTTAGTCATCCTGTGTGCCTCTTTTGGAATGTGGATTGCCTGTCTGGGTTTTGGATGACAGATGGCTGGGGAGCAGTCTAGGTGGGTCAGGGAAGGGTTGAATTGACCTGGGCTGCAATTGGGGAAGGAGGAGGGGATGTCCTTTCACCTCAGAGGGCCTGGTCTGCTTCTGACCATGCTGTCTCCACCTCCTAACAGGAAGTCGCACCAGAGAAGGCATAACTGGTTCTGGCTGGACACAGACACTCCCTGCCTAAGAGTTCAAATGATTTTGGGATATAAATATTGGGGCCCAGACCCCTGAACTTTAGAACTCTTTTGGACCAAGAAGACTGCCAAGAAGAAGAGCTGGAGAAGCTGTGAGGAGGAACTACCACATTGCTGAGTGCTTTGCTTTGTTGGCCTGCAGTGGCTGCTTCTGTCTTGGGTAGTGAAAGGACTGAACTGAACTTTCTGCAATCGACTTTTGTGAGTTTTTCCAAGGGCCTGAGGTAGAGATTTCCCCCTGTTCAAGAAGTCTCAGGAACAGCAAAGACTTCAAGCTCTTTTGCCCTCAGCACGGGGACTGTGTGTTTTGTGCTGCAACAGAAGAAAGAGCAACCCAACACTGTCTACGACGCCGCTGCCGACTCCGTGTCCTAAAGGCAACGCATAGGAAACCACTACACAGCGACCCTGGTCTCACCAACGACCCCTGCTGATACCCCCACCGAGCCGCTGCTAGCACTGCGACCTGTGAGCCTTGTACTCTGCACCACCTCGCTTCACGACAATGCCTTGGTACCCCCGACGATGGCGCTCCCCGCCAAAATCGACGCCTCTGCTCGCACCGTGGTTTAAGGGCACCGCTCGTAAAGTTACACGACGCACTGCTCTCATCCCACACCGCAGTCTTGGCCTACCGACTCCGGCGCCATCGACTCTAGTTCGTCAGCCGACGATAGCATTTCAGCAACGATGACGACGCTGCTTGCACCGCGACCTGCCAGCACCGCGACAAGCACTACATTCACTTCGCAGCATGACCCTGGTCTCATCCACAACGCCATCTGATGCCGCCACCGAGCCGCTTCTCGCACCGCAACCTAAGTGCACCACACGCCACACCGCTGCACTTCGCACCGCAGCACCCGACGCCTGCCGACACCAGCGCTCCTGACTCCAACAGAGCGGAGTTCGATCTGCAACACGTTCGACTTCAAGGGCTCCGACGGCTCCTGCACAGATCTCCAGAACTGACGCCTGCGGACGCCGTGCTTTCAGAAGCTCTGCATTTCTAAAAAGTACTGTTTGCGGGTCTTCCCGACACCGTAGCCAACCCATGAAGCCGCGGTCAGCCAGACCTGTTTGGATTTGTTGGCTCACGACGCCCTCATAGCCCCGGACGGAGCTATCGTCATCAAGGGACTGTTTTTCAAGCATTTTTTGATAACTGATGATTTTTATGTACTGCATTTTGGATTTTTATTGTTTTTGGTCTTGTCTTAAGTATATAAAAATATTGGATATTTTCTAAACTGGTGTGGTGTCCTATTGTAGTGCTTACGCTGTATTACTGTTGGTTATGTGCAAATGCTTTAAACGCTGCCTCTAAAATCAGACTAACTGGGGGTGAGCAGGGGTTATTTTAGGAGTGTAACTCCCTTATCTTGACTAGAGTGGTGGTTTCTGCCTGGCTTTGGCACATGGCCTAGCCAACCAAAAATCCCATTTCTAACACTTTCTCTTTTTTTCCTCTCTCCCTCTTTCTCTCTTGCATTCTCTTTCTCTCACACACACACACACAAAGAAATCTGAACACATATGTCACACACAAGACAGAACTTAGAAACAAAATGTGCCATGAACTAAAGAGTCAATAGCCCCGCAGTGCACCGTAATGCAGGGTTTCTAAAATACATTGGATAAGCACTTTCAGCCCTGATCCATGGCAGTCCATTCACCCCTAAACTGAGCCCCTGATTGGCAGCTATTGAGAAATGCCCAAGAGGCCAGTCCGAACCCACTACACACACAACACACATCCACTTGCACTTACACAGAGTTATACGCAGCTACACTGAATCACACATACATTGCCACAAAGGGACTCAATTTCTGTTACTGAGGTTGCCAGCCTCCCCATGGGTCATCGGGGAAATGACCTTGCGGAATGACCTTGAGGTGTCTCGATTTAAACCCTGCAGACAAGAATAAGACTCTCTCCAGACTGACCCCTCAGTTTACAGGAGCTTAAGTCAAGTGACAGCTGAGCACTGGACCAGGTGGGGTGCCTTACTGGCAGATTGCCAACTCCTCCCCCAAAAACAGAAACCCATGCTGTGCTAAACAAAAAATTATATGGCTGGTATAAAGAGGAACACACACAATTGAATCTACATAAACACACACTCCATCTAGCCAACCCTCGAAAAATAGGTCTGACTTTATGGGAGAAGTGTGGCTCAGTGGTTAGAGGCGGCAGACCCGGAGGCTGAGAGCGGCCGTGGACCAGGGTTCGATTCCCGACGCGGCAGGGTCTCGGGCTCAAAATTCCACGGACTCGTTAATTCTCGTGCCGGTGCCTACTCAACTCACGGGGTCACACTCTGCGACTCTGGGCAATAGCTTGCTTAATCTCCACTACGGCCCCTCGCGGCGGGATGCCTGGCTTTCACCTTGTGGATACCCTGCCGGGGGTATCTCACAAGGGAATACCAGGACGGGTTCCCTAAGCAAGCGCCCTGAGACCTTCGGGTGATTTGTGCGCTATATAAGTCAAATTACATTACATTACATTACATAGCATATAAAACTACGCAAACAGCATTTGTGAATGTCTGTCTTTGTATATTAACGACAGACCTATTGTTTTACCAAAGCTTGTTAATCAGTGTATATTGAGCACGCCAGTATTCAGAAGAAGCGTTGTGATGAAAATCATAAAAAGAGACTGCTGGAGTGAAAAAAACAAAGCAAAAAACATAATATGTGATGATTTGCTGAACTTCTGAGGTGTAAAATAGTGCCTCCTGCATTGCAATGGAAGCACTGCATAAGAGGTGGAAGGATATACTAAACAGCCAATAGTAAGAAGTGAGAGAAAACCATTCCTCTGTGTAAAGCCAAAAGCCACTCGAAGTAGATTTTTAAAAATTGTTAACAATAAGAGTGCAGAAAACTACACTGTCAAACCAGACCTCACACGTGGAATATCTCCCTCATAGGACCTGTAGAAAAGGTCTGCAGGAGAGGGTTGCAATGTAAAACACACTGCAGCAGGGCCATCCCTGTCGGGTCAGCTGGCCTATTTGGGGTCGCAAAGGTATTTTGGGGCCCCTGTGTGGATCAGCTTTGAATTTATGATCCAGTTTCAGCTCTTTCATGCCCTCATTGGCAGGGTCACCGATAGTGCACAGGTACACTCCTCCAAATTCTAAACGTGTTTACATCTAATGTTCAGTGATAGTGACTTGTGTTTTAATATTGTAACACAGCAGCAGCAGCTCACTAATCTTACTGTGAATAATATCTGTGACACCCTCCTATTTCTCATATGTAAAACCCTGTTTGGATCTAAAGTAAACTTTTTATGGATGTTGCATGAAGCATAAACACAACATTTGCCTGCAAAATCTCACTGCAAAGACTCACACATCTCACACATCACCCACATTAAAAATAAATTGAAGGAAAACGGTATTTGTGTAACAATATACTTAAGAATGACCCAAGGTAATCAGGGCAAGAATCTCTGCAGAACAGAGCTGGCTCTATCAGGGGAGTGGGAGGGGTGGGGGGGGGGGGGGGGGGGGGGAATGCAGGGGCCCCAGGCCAGAGCCCACTGTGCCTGTGCCTTAAAGCATCTCTGTCCATAATAGCTGTATGTGTATCTGTGAGTGTGTGTGCACGAATAGTTGTGTGTGTTAGATTACGTTGGTGTGTGTGTACGTGTAGGAATGCGTTAATTTGTGTTGGTATGTGTATCTATCTGTGAGTACTACTACATGAATAGGCATATAAGCATGTTTCTATGCATATAAATGTGTGGGGGGGGGGGTTGTGTGTGTATATGTGTGTCTTTGTAGTCGTAGCCAGATACATTTTTAACTGTCATCTGAGAAGTACATTGTTAAAAAGCAGAAAGATTAAAAAAAACAGGCCTCAAATATAGGTTTAAAAAACATTATGACAGCCTAAAATAGTGTCGACGACCTGTCTGTGTCACAAGAATGGGCTTTCTGTAGGTAGATTCTGGAAAGCAGACAAGCAGCAGAAATGCACTACTTGTGGGTTTTTTTCTGAAACTGAAAGGACGAGTGGCAGAAGTGCGCGCGTACACGCACGCGCGCACACAGCCCCGCGCGAGCGCGCAAGCCGAGCATCTGTGGTCCAGGGGAAGAGCTTGCAGTGATGGCTTCAGACATCCCCCTCAGCTCAGAGGGCATCAGATACGGTGCATGAAAGGTGGGGCGAAGGGGGGAGGCGCTGGGTGGAGCATCTGACATTCTGCAAGGTTACAATGAAGACGACTCTCTCCTGCCCCCTCCCCCCGCCTCTTTTTGTTGAATCTGGTCATTGATGCTCCATTACATTGCTATCATTTGAATGGCAACACCCATTGGCATAAATAATAGCGGTGGGGGCACAGGGGGCGGGGTGGGGGCCTGTGACGCGTGCCTGCTCCCCTGAAGACGGGGACTGGCTTTATTTCCCAAGGACTCTAATCCTCTTGTTTCGCCCGCTCGGTGCAGTCAGCAGATGTGTTTTTTTTTTAATTAATAATCCCTTTAAGAAAATAAAAGAAGTGTCCGGGCTCGGCAGAAGGCGGCCGGCGTGCGCAGATTAGGGCCGGTGGTGGTGTCTGGGCGGCTCCCTCCGCAGAGGACGGCGTACCGCCCGCCCGCCCTCCCCAGAGGACGCGTTCCCTCGGGCAAGGCCGGGGCTCGAGGCTCGTGTCTCCTGTGCTCCTCACCGGCCGGGCTGACCCCGGGTCGGTGGTTGGTCTTTCCGCCGCTGGGACAGAGGGAGCTGGCGCTCGCAGTGGGACGTGAGCAGACGGGCGTGTAGGAGGGGCCGGAGCACGCGCCCGCCGCGCGCCGGGATGTGTCTGGGATGGGGATGCTGCAGAGACGCCCAGGCGGAGGCTGGCGACGGCTGGCTGCGAGGAAGGAGTGGTACCCAGGCTGCGGAGGTGACGGCAGGCAGGTGGGCTGGGGCAGCTGGAGGGGAGGCTAGGAAGGGGCGCAGGGGGGAGGAGAAGATGCTGTGTGTGTGTTTGTGTGTGTGTGTGTGTGTGTGAGAGAGAGAGAGGTGGGGACGTCTGGCGGATCTCGGTGGCGGGCACGGAAGGCAGTCTTGCCAAGATGGAGGAGAGGCGGGTGATGCTGTTCAAGGAGATGTTGATAGTGTACAGTGGAGAGGTTGTCGAGGAGGAAGGCTGCGATGTGTGAACCGTGGGGTGATGAAGCCACATGGGCGCGGCTGTAATGTATATCACAATGAACATAACATAACATTTCATTGTAGGTGCTACACAGTCATGGGGACGGTCATATATATAGTGTAGCGAGGACGATGATAATGTACATGATGGCGACCCCAGCGATGGGGGCGAGGGCGGTGTTTGTGATGGAGGCTGTGAGGATGAGGGTGATAATGTGTGCTATGGGGAGGATGATGAAGGGTTACAGATCAGTATGTGTTGTGGTGATGAAGAGCCTGCTTGGGTGAGGATGAAGGCTGATCACGGGGTGTGTGGTGCTGGTGATGAGGGGGTCATAATGTTGGCAGTGATGAAGGCTGGCGGTGAGGATGATGATGGTGGTGATTTGACGGAAGATGAAGGTAGACGAGGAAGACAGAGGTGATGACAAGGATCATAGTGTCGGTGATGATAAATGAAGAGGGGCTACATGGCGATGATAAATGAAGAGGGGGTACATGGCGGCGAGGATCATGATGGCGGCAATGAAGCTCGGAATCATGGGCATGGTGAGTGGTGATGATGAAGTATAGGGTGGGGAGGAAGACGATGGTGATGAAGATCCAAAGATCAAAGATGAAGAGGGTGATGAAGATCCCACTGGTGACGGGTTGAGGAGGATGTATGCGGTGGTGCTGATGATGAGCATCCCATCCCAATGTTGGTGATGATGCATGGGATGAGAGGGGAAACGGTGGAGGTGATGGTGAGGATGGTGGCGCTGATGAAGATCTTACTTCTGCTGATGATAAGCAGTGTTGAGGGAGGACATGGCAATGAAGATGGTGAAGGGTGTGATCGTGCAGGCCGGCGAGGGCAGCGGCGTTGGGATAAGGGCGTGAGCATCCATGAAACCACCTGGATTTTGCCAGAGGATGAGGTGGTCGATGGGATGGAAGGGCGCGGGAGAGGGTGCAGGGTTCTGGGATAATGCTGGCATGTGGGTACCCGGGAGACTGGAGCGGGCAATGAGTGAGGCCGGTGAAGCTGGGTGGTGGTGCAAACCACCGCTGCATCACCAGGTGGGCTGAAGAGGCTGAGGGGCGATGCACTGTGTGACCCCACTCCTGCCCGCATGTCCCGGTGTGCACCCCCAGCGTTTGTGCTCAGCGTGGAAAGATGCGATCGCTCAGTGACTGCCAGCACCTGGCCCCTCTGGGTGCAGTCTCCTGCAGTGCTGCTGTGCGTCAGTCTGGCTGGCAGGGCTGCGGGCGCTGCACCTTGCAGGCTCCAGGCATGTCAGAAGACCCTGGCACCCTCCTGTCTCCACCCCCAACCTCTGCTGTACTGGGAGGTGGGTACCTGGGGGCGCAGGCATGTCCCGTGGCTTCTTGTCGTGGTGCGTGCGCCCTGTGCGGGGGTGCAGTCTGCCTGTAACGCTGACAGAGGGGTCTTTAAATGCCTACCCAGGGGCGCGCAGCCTGCCTGCCCGAGACAGACGTCAGTGCTTCAGACAGATGACTGGACGGGATGCTACGTGTGTGAATGCCGGGGCGCGTGCCTTTTTTTAACCCACAGATATATCCGCATTACATGCGTGTGACCTTTCAACCAAGAGCGCGGGGCGTTCTGTACCAGGTGAGGGGGCGGGGTGGGGCTGGGAGAGGGGGCTGTCTGTGATGCCTTACCAAGCAATCTCCTTTTCTCTCTCCTTCCTCCCCCTCCTCTCCCTCCCTCCCTTCTCTCCTGCATTTTGCATGAGCTATCTGGGCCATTAGCATTTTAGCGTATGCAAGACTTGACAAAGCTGACGAGCAGCCAGATGGGCCCTCTCCGGTTTTTTTTTGCAACCACTTGGGACCTGAGCAAAAAGGACTGACTGCAGTAGGCAAAGCCGGGCGGCTCATTACAGCGCACGGGCCCCTCGCTGCACCAGATCAGTGCTGCAGGGAAGGTGGAGCTGAGAGTGCGGACGGCGCGGGGCTCCCGGGATGGGTAATGTACAGGCAGCCTGTGTCCCCTGCTCCCTGTCTCTCTCGCACAGCCATCCCTCTCCCAATGCCCCTGCCCTTGGCCGCCTTCTCGCTGTCTTCTCTTCCTTGTCTCTCTGTGATGTTTCTCATCATCCCTTCTGTTGCTGCCCGTATGTGCCTATCCCTTTGTTCAGTGTCCTGTTACTTCCGCAGTCCGCGGCTTTATTTCTGCTCCCGCTCTCCTACCTCATCGAGATATCATCTGTCTGGTTATATCAACCCTCTCTTCTCCGATATTCCATTGCTTTCAATCCTCCCCGCTCCAGACACTCTCTCTTCCTATCTCTGCATATCCCACACCCTCTCTTTGCAGATACCTCCCACGCTCTGTACCTCTCTTCCCATCCCTCTTTATCACATACTCTCTTCATGTCCCTGCATATCACACTCTCTTTCTATCCCTGTATTTCACTCCCTGTATATCACTCACTGTCTGTTCAGGAAGAGTTTCAGCCGGGGTCTCTTTCTTTAAATTTCTTCTGGACCGTCATGTGTTGGGGATTATTTTGATTATTATTTGGTATTATCAGTCTCTCCCTATCTCTATATATCACTCTTCTTTTCCCTGATTATTCCTATCCGTGAATATCACACTCACCCTTCCTATCCCTGTATATCACACTCCCTCTTCGTATCCTTCTATATAGCACTAAATTCCTAACAGTGTATATCACATTATCATGTCTTGTCCCTGTATATCACACTCTCTCTTCCTGTATATCACACTTTCTTCCTATTCCTTTATCTCACCCTTTCCTCCTATCCCTGTATATAACACTCTCTCTTCCTCTCCCTTTATGTCTCTCTTCCTATCGCTGTATATCACACCTTCTTGCTAAACATGTTTATCACACTCTCTCCCTATTTATCACTTTCTGTATATCACCCTTTCTTCCTATGTATCATTCGCTATTCCTATCCCTATATATCAAACCGTCTCCCTATATATCACGTTCTCTTACGATCCCTGTATATCACACCCCTCTTACTGTTCTTGTATATCACACTCTCTCGTCCTGTCGCTGTATATCACATGCTCTCACTATGTATTAATTGATCTTCCTGTTCCTGTATCTCACTCTCTTCCTAGCTCTGTATATCACTCTATTCCTATCCATGTACATAACAGTCTCCCTTTATATGTGGATTATTATTATTTTATATCACATTTCTCCCTATATATCACACTCGCTGTATATCACACTCTCTTCCTACCCTTATATATATATCACTCTTTCGTTCTATCGCTGAATATTACACTCTCTTCCTGTATATCACACTCTCACCCTATATATCACTTTCTCTTCCTATCCGTTTATCTCACTCTCTCCCTGTATATAACACACTCTTCCCATCTCTGTAAATCTCACACCATCTCTTTACACAACCCATGCTTTGTACTCTCCTTATTCCTGTATATCTCACACCCTCTCTGTGTACATCCCTTCCGTCCTCTGTATACCCTCTCTTGCCATCCTATGTTATCCCCTCCCCCTCGCCTCCTACACTATTCACCGCCTCTCGCAGCGCTATCTCCACGCAGCATGCCCCCCCCCCCCCCCCACCCACTTCGCGGTCATTACATCACTTTATGCGCCTATGTTTCCGGTCTGTCTGTACCCACCCTCGCTCTCCGCGGTCTGTATATGCCCCTTTCAGCCTGTAACCCTCGTCCTCAGCCCTCCCCTCTCTTTCACTCACTTTCTTCTATCTCTTTCACTCACGTGCTTCTATTTCTCTCACTTTCTTCTTTCTCTCACTTTCTTCTTTCTCTCAATTTCTTCTTTCTCTCACTTTCTTCTTTCTCTCACTTTCTGCCAGTGTTGTTTTGACCCTTCTTAGTGATGTCTCTCCCTCTTCGAGATCCCTCCCATCATGCTCTGCTTCCCTCACATTCGTCCACCTTTAGTCCAATCGCACCCTGCTCTTTCTCCGCGTATCCCATCATTCATTTCTCTCCCCTTCCACCCCCTCTCTCACCTTGGCGTCCCAGCGGCAGCACCTCTTGCCTCATACTTTACAACGGCACTCTACCCCCACCACGTCTCCCTTATTACTCCTTCCTTCCCCTCTGCTACCCCGGCGCCCCTCCCCCATGCATGGCAGGTTACTTTATACCTCGCGCTGTCGGCTGCAGGGGGCGGGATGACGAAGAGCGCCCCCTGGTGCGGCAGCCGGACCGGGCCTCTGCGCCCACCTGTTCTCGGAGAAAGGCCCCGTCTCTGCGTGTTCACAGCGGACCTTGATTTAAATGTCCATACAATTAAGGCACGCGGTGAATGCCAAGAGCGGGGCTGGCAAGCATCGACCAAGCCGAGACCAGAGGACGAGAGGAGAACTATCCTGTACCCCGGGGGCTCCATCCAGCGCTTAGGTCCTCCTGACCAGAACTATCCTGTAACCTTCCATACCCCAACCTGCATTTAGATCCTTCTGACCAGAACTATCCTGTAACCCCGCGGGCTCTATCCAGCACTTATATCCTCCTGACCAAAAGTATCCTGTAACTTTCCATATCAACCTGCACTTAAATCCGCAACCACTGGTGCTCCATCCTGCACTTAGACCCTCCTGACCAGAACTTTCCTGTACCTCGGGGGCTCCATCCAGCACTTCTGACCAGAATTGTCCTGTTACCTTCCATATACCAACATGCACTTAGATCCTCCTGACCAGTACTATCCTGTAACCTTCCATATCCCAACATGCACTTCGGTCCTCCTGACCAGTACTACTCTGAAACCTTCCATATCCCAACATGCACTTAGATCCTCCTGACCAGTACTATCCTGTAACCTTCCATACCCCAACATGCACTTAGGTCCTCCTGACCAGTACTACCCTGAAACCTTCCATATCCCAACATGCACTTAGATCCTCCTGACCAGAATTGTCCTGTAACCTTCCATATCCCAACGTGCACTTAGATCCTCCTGACCAGAATTGTCCTGTAACCTTCCATATCCCAACGTCCACTTAGATCCTCCTGACCAGAATTGTCCTGTAACCTTCCATATCCCAACGTGCACTTAGATCCTCCTGACCAGAATTGTCCTGTAACCTTCCATATCCCAACATGCACTTAGATCCTCCTGACCAGAATTGTCCTGTAACCTTCCATATCCCAACATGCACTTAGGTCCTCCTGACCAGCACTACCCTGAAACCTTCCATATCCCAACATGCACTTAGGTCCTCCTGACCAGTACTACCCTGAAACCTTCCATATCCCAACATGCACTTAGATCCTCTTGACCAGAATTGTCCTGTAACTTTCCATATCCCAACATGCACTTAGATCCTCCTGACCAGAATTGTTCTGTAACCTTCTATATCCCAACATGCACTTAGGTCCTCCTGACCAGCCCTACCCTGAAACCTTCCATATCCCAACATGCACTTAGGTCCTCCTGACCAGTACTACCCTGAAACCTTCCATATCCCAACATGCACTTAGATCCTCTTGACCAGAGTTGCCCTGTAACCTTCCATATCCCAACATGCACTTAAATCCGCAACCACCGGTGCTCCAGCCAGCAGTTAGATCCTCCTGACCAGGACTATCCTGTAACCCTGGGGGCTCCACCCAGCCTTTAGATGTTCCTGACCAGAACTATCCTGTAACCTTCCATATTCCATCCTGCATTTAGATCCTCTTGACCAGAACTATTTTTCAACCACTGGTGCTCCATCTTTCACTTAGATACTCCTGACCAGACTATCCTGCAAATCCTTGGCTTCATGCAGCACTTAGATCCTCCTGACCAGATTTTTTCTGTAACTGTCTATATTCCAATATGCATTTAAATCCTCCTAACTAGAACTATCCTGCAACTGATGGTGCCCCATCCAGCATTTAGATCCTGACATGAAATACCTCAAATACCTACCCACACTGCACATAAATCCTCCTAAATGACGGTCCCACTTTCCAACTGCTCTCAACATATCCGCCCAATTAATCAGTACTATCATTCTGTAACCAACAGTACCCATTCTGTCCCAGATCATATTGCTCTCCTCAAGATCCCAGTCCTGACAGTAACATCCTAGTGACTACAGAAAGATGTAAACTCTCAGGTAACCTCAGATGTCCAAATCATACTGTATGGAAGGAGATCAGAACTACTATGTATCCCAAGAGCCAGTCTCCACACCCCTCTAGATCACAGAGACATAACGTGAAACCTAACCTAGGAATGTCACTGTTTCCATTGCGGTCACCTGGACTAAGACACCAGAACTATCCTGTAACCTCAGATCTCCAAGTCTGCAGGGATCCACTTGACTGCCGAGAGATCTGAATGATCCTACCCTAAGAACCCAATCCCAGTAGAGGCAAGAGAGACCAGACCAGAGCTATCATGTACCCTAGGAACCCAAAACCCAGAAGAGGCAAAGAGAGACCAGACCAGAGCTATCCTGTACCCTAGGAACCCAATGCCGGTAGAGGCAACGGGAGACCAGACCAGAGCTACCCTGTACCCTAGGAACCTAATCCAAGTAGAGGCAAAGAGAGGCCAGACCAGAGCTATCCTGTACCCTAGGAACCCAATGTCGGTAGAGGCTAAGAGAGGCCAGACCAGAGCTACCCTGTACCCTAGGAACCCAATGCTGGTAGAGGCATAGAGAGACCAGAGCTATCCTGTACCCTAGGAACCCAATGCTGGTAGAGGCATAGAGAGACCAGAGCTATCCTGTACCCTAGGAACCCAATGCTGGTAGAGGCAAAGGGAGGCCAGACCAGAGCTATTCTGTACCCTAGGACCCCAATGCCGGTAGAGGCTAAGAGAGACCAGAGCTATCCTGTACCCTAGGAACCCAATGCTGGTAGAGGCATAGAGAGACCAGAGCTATCCTGTACCCTAGGAACCCAATGCTGGTAGAGGCATAGAGAGACCAGAGCTATCCTGTACCCTAGGAACCCAATGCTGGTAGAGGCAAAGAGAGGCCAGACCAGACCTATCCTGTACCCTAGGAACCCAATCCAAGTAGAGGCAAAGAGAGGCCAGACCAGAGCTATCCTGTACCCTAGGAACCCAATGTCGGTAGAGGCTAAGAGAGGCCAGACCAGACCTATCCTGTACCCTAGGAACCCAATCCAAGTAGAGGCAAAGAGAGGCCAGACCAGAGCTATCCTGTACCCTAGGAACCCAATGTCGGTAGAGGCTAAGAGAGGCCAGACCAGAGCTATCCTGTGCCCTAGAAACCCAATGCCGGTAGAGGCTAAGAGAGGCCAGAGCTATCCTGTACCCTAGGAACCCAATGCTGGTAGAGGCAAAGGGAGGCCAGACCAGAGCTATTCTGTACCCCAGGAACCCAATGCCGGTAGAGGCAAAGGGAGGCCAGACCAGAGCTATTCTGTACCCTAGGAACCCAATGCCAGTAGAGGCTAAGAGAGACTAGAGCTATCCTGTACCCTAGGAACCCAATGCCGGTAGAGGCAAAGAGAGCGCAGACCAGAGCTATCCTGTACCCTAGGAACCCAATACCGGAAGAGGCAAAGAGAGACCAGATCAGAGCTATCCTGTACCCTAGGAACCCAATGCCGGTAGAGGCAACGGGAGACCAGCCTATCCTGTACCCTAGGAACCGAATGCTGGTAGAGGCATAGAGAGACCAGAGTTATCCTGTACCCTAGGAACCCAATACCGGTAGAGGCTAAGAGAGACCAGAGTTATCCTGTACCCTAGGAACTAATGCCGGAAGAGGCTAAGAGAGACCAGAGCTATCCTGTACCCCAGGAACCCAATGCTGGTAGAGGCAAAGGGAGGCCAGACCAGAGCTATTCTGTACCTCAGTAACCCAATGCCGGTAGAGGCAAAGGGAGACCAGAGCTATCCTGTACCCTAGGAACCTAATGCTGGTAGAGGCAAAGAGAGGCCAGAGCTATCTTGCACCCTAGGAACCCAATGCCGGAAGAGGCTAAGAGAGACCAGAGCTATCCTGTACCCTAGGAACCCAATGCCAGTAGAGGCTAAGAGAGGCCAGAGCTATTCTGTACCCTAGGAACACAATGCCGGAAGAGGCTAAGAGAGACCAGAGCTATCCTGTACCCTAGGAACCCCCCAATGCCAGTAGAGGCTAAGAGAGGCCAGAGCTATTCTGTACCCTAGGAACCCAATGCCGGTGAAGGCTAAGAGAGACCAGAGCTATCCTGTACCCTAGGAACACAATGCCGGTGGAGGCTAAGAGAGACTAGAGCTATCCTGTACCCTAGGAACCCCCCAATGCCAGTAGAGGCTAAGAGAGGCCAGAGCTATTCTGTACCCTAGGAACCCAATGCCGGTGGAGGCTAAGAGAGACTAGAGCTATCCTGTACCCTAGGAACCTAATGCTGGTAGAGGCAAAGAGAGGCCAGAGCCATCTTGCACCCTAGGAACCAATGCCGGAAGAGGCTGCTAAGAGAGACCAGAGCTATCCTGTACCCTAGGAACCCAATGCCAGTAGAGGCTAAGAGAGGCCAGAGCTATCTTGTGCTCTAGGAACCCAATGCCAGTAGAGGCAAAGGGAGACCAGACCAGAGCTATCCTGTACCCTAGGAACCCAATACCGGAAGAGGCAAAGAGAGGCCAGAGCTATCCTGTACCCTAGGAACCCAATGCCAGAAGAGGCTAAGAGAGACCAGAGTTATCCTGTACCCTGGGAACCAATGCCGGTAGGGACTAAGAGAGACCAGAGCTATCTTGTACCCTAGGAACCCAATGCTGGTAGAGGCATAGAGAGACCAGAGCTATCCTGTACCCTAGGAACCCAATGCTGGTAGAGGCAAAGGGAGGCCAGACCAGAGCTATCTTGTACCATAGGAACCCAATGCTGGTAGAGGCAAAGAGAGGCCAGAGCTATCTTGTACCCTAGGAACCCAATGCTGGTAGAGGCAAAGAGAGGCCAGAGCTATCTTGTACCCTAGGAACCCAATGCTGGTAGAGGCAAAGAGAGGCCAGAGCTATCTTGTACCCTAGGAACCCAATGCCGGTGGAGGCTAAGAGAGACCAGAGCTATCCTGTACCCTAGGAACCCAATGCCGGTAGAGGCAAAGGGAGGCCAGAGCTATCCTGTGGCCTCAGACCCCTGCCCTGCAGCAGGATCCTTCTTTCTATGATAGAGTCCAGGATTATCCTTTAACCTCAGATCCGCAATCCAGCACAGAGGTCCTGCTGACCAATGAGAGATGGACCTGTCCTGAACCCAGACACCCCAGTTCTTGCATCCAGATCGTTTGGACTACAGTAAGGAGGGAATTCTCCTGCTTTCAGACCCCTATACCCATCAGCTATTTCAACCCCTCTCTTCCGACTAAGACCCTCTGCATAACCGACCTGATGCTAACCCTCTCAAAGCACAGCAGCCATGGACTGCCCTCCGTAACCCTCCTTAACGCCTCCCTCTTGTAACCCGGGGATGCTCGGCCCACAGAGGCACAGGTCAAGCTGCATCCACCCTAAGGCCCTACGACTCTTTACTATTCATGGACAGGGGCGTGACTTAAGGGGGTGTTCCACCCCCCCCCCCCCCCCCCCCCAATAAATGTATTGGGTGATAATTGTTGGGTGCAAGAGCTTTCAGTCCGGTATGGTAGGTGTCTGGTGCTATTTCACCCGGAATTTTTACACACACAGACAAAAATGCACACACAATCTCTCCCCCACTCTAGTCTGAAAGACCTAAAAAATGTTGTTTCTTTTACAAAATCATGAGCTCTCTCACTTAGTACCTCTACCAATTCGCATTCCTCGCCATTTCCGCTGCCCCTAAACCCCTGATTGTTGGGAAATCTGAAGTTCACCCCCACCCCCAATCATACCGACCAAGCTACGCTCCTTCGTTGAAACCCGGCTCTCCCTACACCTCCGTCCCATCCGTGCGCCACACCAAGCCGTGGGTTACAGGCGTGGCTGCTCTGCATTAGGGTGCGAGGGGGCATGAAAGTGATAGGGCGCAACGTGCAGCTGATACGTACATGTATGTCAAACGCCCCCCCTCCACACTGACCCCCTGACCTTCAGTGCTGGGAGCCATATGTGCTCTTGGAACATCACGCTGATTGCATGTGTGATCTTGCGCCTGCGGGCTCCGAGGACAGAACCCTGTGCTGTGGACTGTGCATCTTTACAGGGTGTGGATGGGAGGCCCTGCAGCATGCCACCAGGAGGCATGAAGAGGGTGTCAAGCGGAGGCCTGCAGTGCAGGAGGGTGTAGAGTGAGACGCCGCATAAAGGCCTCAGGGATGCGGGGGCTGGGAGTCCGCACTGGAGGAGGGTTTGTTGCATGCAGGGTGTCGGTGGAGGTGGCAGGAAGATGCTGCGGAGAGCCTGCATGGCGATGCTATGGCATAGTGCAGGGGGTCCTGCGGGGAAAATCCTGAACGACATCTGCAGAGATGTGATGAGAGCTGATGTAGGGGGGCAGAAGGTATGGCTGGGACCATGTGTGCTTGGCAGTGGGAGGACTATGTACCTCAGTCCCTCTGGTGTTGAGCTGGGCGTGCAGGTGGAGTGAATTCCTGCAGCTTGGCAGGAACAAGTTTCGAAGTGACCACATGGGATATGGGTGTCTACGCCAGGGTAGATCCCCAGGGGGTGTGTGTTGGAAGATGTCCCAGTGGGGCACAAGGAATACGAGAGGGAGACTTGCAGGGGTGTGCAGTCCTGCAGGAGGCCGCAGGCTGTGAATGAGAGGTCTGCAGCGGGTGTGTGGGTGATGTCCGCAGGAGTCACTCATGCAGCGCGGGTGGGAGATGTGCAGGGGGTGTGGGCGGAAGATCTCATCTGCAGGAGGCCGCAGCGCGTGGGTGGGGGATTCTGTCATGCTTTGACCCCACATCCCTGGCGGTAGTTCGGGGTGCATGGTGCATCTTCAGCTATGCGCGCCGTCCCGTGTGCCCCCATTTTCCCGCATTGAGCGCGCAGTCAGTCCTTCTGTGAGCTAGGGCAGCGCAGCTGCAGCGTCAGCCCTGAGGCGAAACGCTGCAGTCACGTCTCAGTCCCTTTAAACGCAGTGCCGCGTGGGCGGGTGCACTCCGAGGACGCAGGGACCGCGTGCACACCCGCAGTGCACATGAACGCACCAGAGCCCCTCGCCCCACAGCGCGGCCCATCAATCACCCCTGAAGGCACCCATACATCCCCCGTCTGTAGCATCCATCAGGCCCAGCTGGGAGAGGAAGAGACGAGCACAAAGGAGGGCAGCCTCTCCACCACCACGGGCACAGGGAGGCCCCACAGAGGCCCGCCCCGGCTGAGGCCTAGCTCGGAGGCCGGCCTCTGCTCCAGCCGTGCAGGGCTCGCATCCTCGGCATGGAATGAATGACCCCTCCTAGCGGTGACTTCCGGTTCAGCCGCATACGTTGCGGCTGCTCCCAGCGCACCCTCGCGCCTCCCGGGTGTGACGTCACACGCGGTGATCTTCACACTGCTGCAGGAGGTAAAAACACTGGAGGCCAACCCGGGCTTCCGGCGCCCAGAAAGAGTATTGGAAGGATTAATATTGCTATGATATGATGATGGTCGTTACTTTATTATTATCTAATAATAATTTGTATTGTTATTGCTTTGCTGCTGCTGTTGTTATATTATCAACGTTATTATTCACCCCTGGAGGAAATTCCGATTTATTCCAGTTACTTCTCTGGCTGATTTCTAATGTCATTATTTTATTGTTACATTGATGAATGTGTATATATATATATATATATATATATATATATATATATATATATATATATATATATATATATATATATATATATATATATATATATATATATATATATATATATATATATATATATATATATATATATATATATATATATATATATAGCACCATAATACGGGGTGCTATTATGCAGATGAGTGTTCCCCTAGGTATGTTATAACCAATCAGCTGGGATTTTTTTGTATGGACTGGTTTTATATTTTATTTATGAAGTTTTTTGTTATTTTTTTTTACAGAATCGAATTCATTACAGTTTTAAAGATCGAACATTTAAATATTTCGGTTTAGTTATAAGATAGAAGATATCTCTCGGACCACAGCTGTGGCATTTGGCTAGGGTGACCAGATTTTGAGAAGCAAAAACCGGGACAGGTCTGATATAAAAGTAGGACTACAGGCTTTCATGATACTCTTATGTCGGGCCTGTCCCGGTTTTTGCGTAGCCCTGTTAATATAAATGCACTTGTGTATGTGTGATATACACACGAGCATTTATAGATAAATCTTTATATTTTTACAGGTATTTGTAAGGCTACCTTATATGACATTAGCGGTGGCAGGAACTCCACCCTGAGCGCACCCCTCCTCCCCCCCCCCACCTCCTCACTCTTTCATCCCTCTGCTGAAAGCCTGCAGGTGGCCTCCTGTGTAGCCTGAAAGCAACATACTAAAGTTCATCAATTTACATGGGTCTCTTGAAAGGGAAGCATTGTTTAATTTCTGATTTGCAAAATGGCTTTATCCTAGTGCAAAAAAACGGGACATTTATACAAAATTTGGAAATGTGTTGGGTCTTCTGAAAACCGGGACTGTCCGGGGGAATCCGGGACGTCTGGTCACCCTACATATGGCATGGGTGCATCATAAATGTCCTGGGGGCATGCAGGGCACAGAAGAGACCATACAAGCACAGAACAGGAAGGTTCGCCATCACCAGCAGTGAGATGCCTTCTGTAGCCTAATTCACAAAGGACCTCCGCATTCGAGGCCCAGCAGTCGTGGAGGGTCTCTACGCTCCCGTGGCGGAATCTCCGCCACGAGTACGGAGGGAACTTTGTGAATCTGGCCCCCCGTGAGTCTTCACACCCTGTGGAGGGAGCGGCTCGGACCTCTCATCTTCAGCTAGGAAGAAGAAGGGAGGCCCTCGTGCTCGGGAACTTCATCTCTTCCCCCGTGCGGGCATACTGATTACAAAATAATGATGATGTCCACGATAAAGAAATAATAGCACCCATAATACGAACACCAACAATAAGAATCATCGTCATAATGATAATAGTAAAAGAAAACCGAGAGACCGAAATAATAATATTATTAATAATGACTATTATAATAATAATGTTATCTAAAATAAGACTAATTTTAATACATTAAAACTAAACAATATATAAAGAACAGCACAAACTGAATTGTCTTCTCCCCTAAACAGTGAGTATTGGTTGCACTGAAACGGTAACCTATCAACCTGTGACTTACATGGTTCACCGAGGAGTGTGCAGTCGGCTCTCAACCCACTGGTCTCTCTGGCTGCATCCATTTTAGGCCTGAATCATTGGAGTTACTGTGCAGTGCTTGAAACAATGCGGCTCTCTCAAAGTTCGGACCATTCAGAAAACAACAAACACCAGCCCTCTGTATGAGTAATATATACACTGTCTGAAGAATATAGTCCCCAGTTCAAAATACACATTAAACAGCTCGAATTGTATTACATTTTGCAAAAAAATTGACTTCAAATGCAACGGAATGAAAGTTAGCAAAATACTTCTATAGGCTTGTAATTGACAGTTTGACTAGCACTTGGCCTTTGATGCACAGCCTATACATGAGTGTGAACCTTCTATGCTTTAAACACCCAGATGTCTGAGAAGAAGGCGCACGAGAGCGCCGCTCCCGCCCAGTGCCGCAGTGAAACCAACAAAATGGCCGCCATGTAAGTATGAAATATGTCACTTGACTCCTATACCATAATGCTCACCGAGAGATTCTAAACATACATGTGAAATACTGTAAACAAACAGATGGGTCAGTTTCTCTATAAAAATGCTCATGGCGCCGACGAACACTTTGCATATTGATGCAAAGAATTTATTTGATGTGAGCACAAATACGTGTATCACTAGGGATCACTTCTTGAGTAATCATTTTTTTCTGTAAATGTGATACTTGCCGGGCCCTCGCAGTTTCGCAAAACAGAGTAGTGAAAGCAGAAATACACAGAACGGGAGCTGTCCCCTCGTCTGCGTGCTGAACTCGCAGACACCCTGTCATTCCCTCCAGATCGCCTGCACTTCTCTGTCAGAGAAACACACCTACGCACGTAATAACATTAATAATGATAATAATAACACAAATAAAAGCACATTGTTTTATATAGCGCGTCTTGTCTCGTCGCTGCTGTTGCTAAGTGCTGCAACATTGTTACTATTAGCGAATTGAAAGGTATTCAATCTACCGACCCGGGAAGGATAGAAGGGTAAATTGGCTTCGCTGGAGTACAAATGCAACTCGGACGACCGCGAAAGTACTTAATCTGCAAATAAATAAACATTCAAAATCAACTCGCAGTCAGTTATTTTTATTAATTTAAATATCTGTTTTTCTTTATCTGTTTTAGGAAATATTATTACATAATTGCAAATGAATAAAGTTTGTTGCTTCAAGCTCTGTGTGTTTGCAAAGTTGGTTTACATGGATCGACATCTGCTGTGCACTTCGGCAAGCACATTGCCCACTCATTAAAATATTGGCGTTTTTCTTCAATCTCCTTAGAATGTGTGCACCTTTCATCATGACTTGTATGTCAATATATTCCATTTAATCCTAGATTATCAATTAAAAGCCTTTTTACCACATGAATACCATTTTGCACTATTTCAATGAGAATGGAAGATTCAATAAAACCGAGCAATTGAGCATTTTGACAATTCTTATTTTATTAATTGTCATTATGTTTACTTTTCGAAAAACGATTGTTTCAGAAATGTTCATTTTTGAAAAGAAAAGAGCAGGCGCGCGAGGCAGCCGTGCCCTGTTCCCTTTCTTATTCTTTCTGTGATTTTTTTTGTTAGTATTATGCAAGGAGTGGGCCTTCCGCACCCGCTGAGCCTCGACAGCTGCTCAGCCTGCCCCAGACAAGTTCAAACCCTCCTTCAAAATGGCGGGTCACGAGGCACCGGGGCTGTCACGTCAAGGTCACAGAGGGTACAGCAGACATGGCGCCCGGAGACACGGTCTAAATAACCTCCCGTCCTTTATCATCAGCGATGGAGACTGACCCCGGCAAGCAAAGCCCTTGTCTCGTGTCTGCTCCCCGTGAGGCTGCCTTTTTTTGGTTTAAAAATAAGAATAATTAAATGCTGTTTTATGTGCAGATGGCCGAGGCTTGGGGTGGGCGAACGAAGAGGTGTTTTTGTCCTGTGTGCGCTGCATTGTCTGCTGCTGAGGCGGGCGCCTTTTTTTTTCATTTCTCTGACACCGCCGCATAATTGGTCTGCTTTTCTCCCTCCTATGGAAGTCCTGCTCTGCGCCTCACTCGCCATCAGACTGGCTGGGAAGGACGCTCTCCGCCAGGGCCGGGTCTTTCTCTGACTCTTGTGACCTCAAGTAGCAGCAGGGCGGTTTACGCCGAAATTTAACAAGCAGCGACAAAGCCATAAGGTGTTGCCTTGAAAAGCTTGCTATAGTATTTTTCTTCTTTTGCAATATACAAAAATGATTGGCAACATATTAAACAAGTATTTGCAATGCAATAGGTCTCGCATTTATGTTAGTTTGAGCTATCGGCATTGTAAATCACAATGCCTTTTTTATGTGTTGATTTTAACATAGATAAACAAAATGCATTGTCATTTGCAATGCCAATAGCTTAAACTCGCGCAAAAGCAATACTGATCGCATTGCAAATGCGTTCGTACTATACATTTTTTTAAAAAGCGATAGGAGAGAGCTTATCCTGCCTGAGCTATTTGACACAATTGTGCTCGGAGGCTGTAATTAAAGCCTACTGAGCAACAACACACATAACGGGAGTCGCTATGGGATGTTACAAAATGAGACAAGGCGGTACTCTGGAGGTACCACTAGGCCTATTGAGCAATGAACATCCACAGTTTACAGTGATCAATGACACAAGCCAATAAAAAATGTGGGCGGAGAGTGGGTGGAGCTTCATGTAGGGTGACCAACCGTCCGTAAATTTCACGGACAGTCCGTAAATTGGACCTCACGTCCGTTGTCCGTGAGGATCCCTTTTACGGACGCCTTTTGTCCGTAATTCTGGGCCCTGCAGGGAACAGCACTGTTCCCTGCCAGAGGCCTCAACTCCCTAATGGGGCCGCCACAACCTCCTCCTCGGAGCACAAGAGCAGCCCCTCCCGCCCATTGTCATTCTGTCTGCGGGCTGTTTGCCACATCCAGAATGACAATGGGCCAGTTTGGGCTGCAAAGCATGTGGTGGCCGGCCTCCTACAACCTCTGTCCACGGCAGGCATTCTGTCAGACAGAAGACTACCTGAGGGGGGTGGGGGTGGAGTTATTTATTTGTTTCTTGGTTTCTTGGCGTTTGCAGAAGCATTTTGTTTTCACGCAGGAGGCCTATCGGGCTGCCAGCTAGTTTGGGACGATTAGAGAGGCAAATCGGAGAGTTAGTTTGGATTGTGTTGTAGGCAGGAGCTCTCAACTTTAATGTTATTCTACACAGAAGACAATGTAACTAGATGAGGCTTGCAGTGACATGACTGAATTTAATTGAAAATGGGTTAGTGAAGTATTTAGCAGTTTTGAGTGGGAGTTTGGATTGGGTGTTGCCCAATAGAATGCCCCCTTAATTATCTAAATGCACATGTTGCTGAATAAACGTGTAATCATTATAGGCATCTGTCAGAGTAAAGCTTTGTTTGTCCAGTCTCTAAAAGGGGAGTCGGGGGCTTTCTGGTGCACTGTGTGCATGGTTGCACGTGCCAAAGGATACGTTTATTTAATTCCACTGGGGTCAAAGGCTATTAGGGTGACAGTATTGCCATTTTAGAACGGATGCATTTTCAATATTAAAGGAAGCCATGATTGCTGCTTTTTTATTTGATGACACTAACAACCATTAACAAAGGAGAGGAGTTGGCCTAACGGCTAGGGCGCTCGACCTCGGACCTGGAGGAACTGGGTTCGAGTCTCGGTAACGACGCCAAACTTCCAGTGATTCTGGGCAAATCACTTAATCTCCCCGTGCCTAACAAAAATGAACGTGTGTCCGAATGTAACGTAACTGGTGCTATGTAAAGCGCTCTGATACCTGATTCGGTTCGGGTCTAGTTCGCGCTATATAAAACTCTGCTAAAAAAAAAAAAAAAGCCAATAGTTCTGGCTTGTTGCAGGTGTAACGTTACTTGTTGTGTTATTTGGATACAATGACAGAAGACACAAAATACCAGTTAGGCGGTACACTATACTAAGCACAGATTTTTACCGTAGGTGTTTAAAGCCGCACCCTTAATTACATCAAACATCCACTTTGAAGAAACCCCCCAGTTTTTTCATCCCACTTAAAGCCCTGGAAACAACACTATGTCACAGTCACCTCATGACCTGACGCTGTGCATCATGCATGACTCATGACTCAGATTGCCTATGTGCAAGGGCATAGTGAACCCTTCCCCACCCCACCCCTTGCTTTAGGAACTAGAGCAAGGGTGATGTTCTTGCTGGGCCTCTTCTGCCTGCAATTCTACAGACTAAGGCTCAGCTCATAATTAAAATGAAAAAGTGGGTGAGTAAGCGAAGAGATGGGTGGATGGCTGGATAGATTAGTGAAAGGGTGAATGGATGAATGTGAGGCTGAATGGATGGAGTGTGGCTCACTGATTAGAGCGGCAGACCCTGATGCAGAGGTCTGGCCCGGGACCAGGGTTCAATTCCTGACGCGGCAGGGTCCTGAGCCCAAAAAGGTCCACGGACTCGATAATTCTCGCCTCGGTGACTACTCTAATCATGGGGTCCCACTCTGCAACTCTGGGCAATAGCTTGCTTAATCTCCACTACGGCGGCCCACCCGCTGCGGGATGCCTGGCTTTCACCTTGGGGATGCCCAGTAGGGGTTATCTCACAGGGATAAAGCCAGGACGGGTTCCCAAGGCAAGCGCCTTGATACCTTCGGGTGATACGTGCGCTATATAAGTCGCAATACATTTACATTTACAATGGATGGATAATGAGAGAAAGGATGGATGGATGGACGAGTGAGTCAGTGGAAGGATGGATAAGACAAAATGTAAAAAGATAGATGCTTGGGTGGAAGGGTAGAAGGATGGGTAAAAGGGTGGGTGGATGAGTGAAAGGCTGGAGGTAAGAGTTAAAGGGTGGTTGATGGGCGAGTGAATGGTCGGATGTATGTGTAAAATTATGGATGGATTGATGAATTGATAAGTGAAAGGGTGAATGGATGGACCCATGCGTGAAAGGTTGGATGTAAGGGTGGATGAGTGAGTGAAAGGGAGGGTAAATTGACAAAAGGATGGATAGATGAGTGAAGGAGTGAAAGGGTGGATGGATGACTGATAGGATCAATGGATGGATTCATGAGTGGATGAGTAGATGGGTGGAAGGAAGGATGGCTAAGTGCAAGGGTCGATGGAGAGAGAAAGGGAGGATGGATGGATGACAAGGGTGAACGGGTGGAAGTATGAGTGACTGTGGATGGATGAGTAAGTGAAAGGATGGCTGGATGGGTGAAAGGCTAAAAGGCTGGATGGATGAGTGAATGGATGGATGGGTGGAAGAGTGGATGGATGAGTGTACCGATGGATAGGGTGAATGGGTGGATGGCTAGATAATGAATGGATGAGTGAAATGATGGATGAATGAGTGAAATTAAATGAAATGAGTTTGCAAATGGTTGAATATGTTTGGCTATGGATGGGTTGAATTATATACTGTTGCGTGAACTCCTCTGATGTGTCTGTAAAACTTACCTGTTGTCCCAAAGTTTTGTCCTGAATTTTGACCTCCTGTCCTGAATTTTTGTCCTGAATTTTGACCCTTTATCCTGAATTTTTACACTCACTGTCCTGAATTTGGACCCATGCCAGTTGGTCACCCTAGCTTCATGTCCATACCTGAATACAGCAGGCCTCACAGAGCAGTGATTTCGCTGCCCAGGCTCAACCTAAAAATTGCATGGCCTAGCAGGGCAGGCACACCATAACTTAAGCACACCCCCTTTGAGGTGGTTGCTCAATAATGCGAACTGCACTCACAGTGCAAGACGGCCAATGAATAAACTGGGGTGACCCCCTGCTCCACGTTGTGTGCTGTGATTGGTGCAAGCAAAATATGAATGATGCATAAATAGACCAATTAATTGAAAGGGATAACCAACAGCCCCTGTATCTATGTACCTTGTGTTCTTCTATTGGTATTTATCACAATTGTCTTTTCCTAGATGCTGTGTCTATGCAGTTTAGTTTTTCATGCAACACATATGTCTCATGTTGTGCAAGCTGAGTTGTATCTCCATATCTGGGTGAGTTCAGGGTCTGGATGGGTATTCCTGACGAAGTACAGTGGAGACCTCTGGAACCTAGTAGAAGGCGGTGCGAGTTGTGTTCGGTTTCATGCTCATCCAATCCTTGGCCCGCTGCAGAACTCACAGAGAAATTATCATGTGTGAATTTTTATTTACGAATTTATGGGACAGTGTGTGAAAGCCGGTGTGGGTGTGTGTATGAGAGAGGGGGATTCGAAGGGAAGTACATGTTGAAGAAAAAGCAAAAGTGTGAGACACGGAGATGGAGGGCCGTCACAAAGATGTGGAGAAAAAGGTGTATATGATTAAGACACAGGGAGCAATCGCATAGTAAAGTGAGGTACAGGGAGCACAGGAGTGAAGGACACTATCTTCCACAGACCTTTGTAGTATTTAATTATCAATCTTATATTTTTTAAGATTGTTATAATTATTCACAGCAACGCCCTTTTGCTTATTTACTTGGTTTTTAATAAAAGTTAGCACTATCACACATTGCTAAAGCCAATAGGTCTGACTTGTTGTACGTGGTTGTGTTCATTGTTTTGTGAAATATTTGTCAGAAAGCACATCTGGAGGCAATTAAACACTAGTCAGGTGCTAAGATGTGTCAATCTTAGGATTCTCCTATGCATATTTTCGGCTATGTCTCTAATTACATGGGCCATGCCTCTTGTAAAGGCTTCCTTGTTACACTTCTTTGCTGCAGCCATTTTAGAGGTTCCAACCTTTTCATTCCCTTAAAGCACTGTGGGGCATATTTACAAGGGCTTTATCTCTGCTTTTTTGGCTTAAAAAGCCAAAAAAGCAGAGATAAAACTATAGCCCTATTTACAAGAGGGTGCTAACATGCATAATTGCATTTTAGCACCCTTTTTCCCAACGCCTCCCTTTGCATCTCTAATGAGATGCAAAGTGGACGTCACCCGGTTGAACAACCTTGCAAATATGGCTGATGTTCACATCGTGATATTTACAAGGCTGCCCCAGCATTTTAGCACACGTCAGTTTCTGGAGAAAACTGCTGTTTTCTCCAAAAACTAACGTCTGCTAAAATGCAGACTTACCTATCGCTAACATTGGGGTGGATTATGCTGATACGACCCGTATCGGCAAGGTTATCGCTGTTTTGCAGGGAACATCGCTGGAAAACCAGCAATGTTACCTGTAAAACGGCGATAACCTCGCTATCTCCAGAATGTTTATCGCCCTGGAGTAACGCATTGTTGATAACACGCTACCAGGGCGATACATTCCAGAGATAGCCTGCGATAATAAAATTATCGCTAAGCACGGCTGGCTGTTGATAATATGCCCCCAAGTATTTATTTATTTCTAAAGTTCTGTCAGAAAACTCAACCAGGAAATTGGGTCCTGTTGGGAGAATTATTTGGGCAAAAATGTGCTTCCCTGCGTCCCTTTGTATTGGTGCTTGCTAATGCATTTGTTTGAGCTGGTGCTCAAATGTCTGTTTCTGTGCTTGCATGTGTGCCTGCTTGTCCACCTATTTTTGTTGTGGCAGCATATATTAGCCTATGTCATGCCTAGTTTCCAGATTCCACTTTTCTGGGGGCCATGAAAAAGCACAGTTAGGCCAGAAACATATATGGCTCTTGGGCAAATCCAACACACAGTTATGTGAAAATGACAGCCTACACAAGCGAGTGTAAAATAATCCAGGCACACTCGTTTGATTCGGAAAATATTCATGCAGGCTGGTCAAAGGATTGGGGATTTATTCGGGGGTTCCAAGTTGCAGTGTGCATTCAAACCCAGTTAGGAATTTTTGCTCTGTGCTATAGCAAAAACTGCCATCCAGAGTGATCATAGATTAATAGAGCTAGACCAACGACAGCCCTCTTGATAAGACTGCTGTAAATACCTTCATTCAGTGCGTTCCAATCTTTTTAGAACCATTACCCAATTTTTAGAACAACTAAGTTTGTGACCCCCCCGAGATATAATGGACATAAAGTGCCGGATTTTTTAATGTAATAACAGCTGTAATAACAGCAATTGCTTGTAAATGTCATGACCTTGACCGCGCCACTCGAAATCCGACTATGGACAAAGAGTAGGCCATTTATCAGTTTGGCGGGCAGTCTCTCGACCAAGGGGTTGCAGTAATTTACTTTGGCTCTCTGGTGGAACAAAGGGCCGCCTGCCATAATATGAAACGGCAAATGCAAAAACAACAAGGTGATGGATGGAATGCTTGAATTAATCTCAGCCACTGGCAATCGCTCGGGCCACATCCCAAACCATCATTTTTTTCCCACCATGCCACCTCAGTTTAGACCCAGCCATCTGCAAATCAATCTTGACCCTGGTTCTCATGGAAACAGTCTAGCCCGAACTGCCAAGCCAGGTTCTCCCTGAACCGGAACACCAGCAACCTAGTATCAGATCTCTGTACAGGGAGTGAATTTTTGACATTGTTCAGCATGCTGTCCATCAATTGTTCTTTTTGCATTTGTTGCCCTAAGTTGGACGGGTAGGCCCAGACATTAGTCCTGTGCTCGCCATGCCACTGGAGTCGAGCTAGCTTGGCTAATGAGGGGTGATACCCTGAAACCAGCTTGTTTTCGGCCCGGGCGGAAATGTCCTGCCAGTTCGGCCTGGACTGTGCCCCTGGGAGGATGATCAAGACTGATTTTCATATGGCTTGGTCCAAAATGGAATTACAGGGCGAGCAAAACAACAATGGATTTAGGCCCAGAACTTTATACTGAGGGTGAATGTTTGACATTGTTCATCATTCCATCCATCAATTGTTTTTTTGCATAATATAAATTGGTCTCTATGTAATTTACTGAGAATCAAAGAACGTTGAGTGAATGACAGGTCTCAAACTTTGTTCTCCAGATCAGAATTTGGCAGCTCTTGCCATTAGGCCACATGCATATTTCACAATTTATGTGTAATAGTCATACACAAGTCGTATGGTTGTGTATGGTCACGTTTAATGAGCACATTCTCTGTTGAAATTGCTTTGTGAAGTACAGAACAGCAGCAACAAGTTTTGAAAGGCTTTCTTGAAAATACTTGCAAGGGTGTTGTTTTAAAATTGATTTAGGGGCATTGTTCATCACCTTTGCACTGGCACACAAGCAGGGCTAATCACTTTAAATATTATTTCATATAGACCAGGACTTTCATGACTCAACAAAAATCGTCTGACGGCCCACCAGTGGGTCAGACCCACAGTTTGGGAAAATCTGCATTAAGTAGTTATTGAAAAAAAAACTACATTTTGAGAAATCTGAATGGTTGGGTCATTAAACATTTCACTAATTGGGAATATAATCTGAATTCAGAATTTTACGGGCGGAGAAGTCCAGGCTGCCAGTTTGTGGCTTGTAAAATTTCCTTCTTTCTCCATGAAACTTGCTGCGAAAAAACATTTGCTGGTATAACATGGGGATGTATGACATTACAACGCATGCTTTTACCACGCATGCTTTTACAACGTAAGTATTACAACGCTAACCTTTACAACGCATAGTTCTTTGGGGTGCTGGATAGTGAATAGTTTAATTTACTATTCCTACTCCAGTCCCCGTGGACACTAGGGAAGGTGTTGGATAGTAAATTAAATCTATTCCCTATCCTAGAACGCCCCCCCAGCGCAATGCGTTGTAATGGTTTGCGTTGTAATAGTTGCGTCGTAAAGGCACTGCGTGGTAAAAGTTGCATTGTAAAGGATGTTTCCCATAACATGGGGGCAAAACAAGCACACACAAGCCTCAAGAACGACTGGGGGCCCATACCCAATGTAGGTGGAAAGATTCCTTTTTCATTTGAAAAAAACGGAATTTACCTCATTTATTTATTTTTATTTATTTATTTATAGAGTTTTGTAGAACGCGAACGTGACCCATGGGTATCAGAGCACTTTTCATTTACAGTGGGTCCATATTAGAATACACTGCGCTTCACATTTACAAAGGGTACATATTAGATTACACCGGTATAGCAGCAATAGTATATATATATATATAGGGTACTGGGAGAGACAGGTCCTCAATGGCGAGTACCCTGATATCTGCAGGGATCATATAGTTCGGTGGTACAGATACATCGATTATGTTTGTATGATCTGGAAGGGTACCACTGAACAAGCGACAGAGTTTATCTTGAAGTTAAATGTTAACAACTATAACTTGTCGTTTACATCTGACATCAGCCATACTCATGCCACTTTCTTGGATGTTGCAATTGACATTAACAATGGTGAAATCCAAACATCTTTGTTCAGGAAACCCACGGCAGGCAACACAGTGCTGCATGCCCAGAGCCACCATCCTCCACACCTGATCCGCAGCATTCCCTATGGGGAAATGCTCAGGATTAGGAGGGCTTGCAGCACTGATGATCAAAATCAAAAAGCGCAGGAAGCCAGCAGGCAGAGATTCTTGTCTCGGGGTTATGATGACAAAGTGGTGTTGGCAGCAATCAGGAAAGCCAATGCCATATCCCGACAAGAAGCCCTAGAACACAGGGGGTCTCGTAATTCCACCAAGACCCAAATACAACAGCCTGTGAGACTTATTTGGTCTTTTAGCAACCAGCATGGTGCCTTACGTAAAATCATTAATAAGTACTGGGACTTGGTCAAATGTGATCCAATTATTAGCAATGAATTGCCCGCAAAACCGGCAATCACTTATAGAAAAGCTTTTTCATTGCAGGACGCATTGGTCAAATCCAGCCCTGAACTTATTATTAGGCAGGACTGGTTAGCTGGCAGCAGGGGCTTCAGAAAGTGCGCCTCATGTAAGGCCTGCATTCAGGGTGTGAACAAGACAGAATACACCATTCCCTTCTCAGAAACCCCATGTAAGATCAGGAAAAAACTCACTTGTAAAAGTGAATTTTCTGTATATGTTCTGGAATGCCCGTGCGGCCTACGGTACGTGGGCAGTTCCAAATTACAGGTACATAAAAGGGTCTTACAACACCTACGGGCCATAAAGACCAATGACCCAGTTTACCCGGTGGCCAGGCACTTCAGGGAGAAACATAACAGCAATAGTGAGCTCCTGAAGTACTATGTAATAGACTCTATTTTACCTATGAGAAGGGGGGGCAACAGAGAAGCAGCATTGAGAAAATTAGAAACGAGATACATCCTCATGCTGGATAGTAAGTCCCCAAATGGCCTGAATGCATCAGAGGATTTTTATACCTGTCTATAGAGTAATTATTGGTTTCTCCATTTAAGCATGTTCCATCAGGGTGAGATGTTAGGCCAGTTTCAAAGGACCTCATTTCATGGTTAGACAATGTATTTCCAGCTTGGCCATGGGGTTGTTTTTTGACCGAACTCTTGCTCAAGTGTCCAAATAATACACCCAGTGTTCCTACCTTTTCTATTAGACAGATCTGATTAGAATTAATTTAACATCACGGTCAGACTTATAATCAGTTGAAAAGGTCTGTCTTTGGATTTTAATCACTGTTCACTTTGCACTTTATTTCATATATTTTGGTTAGGTAAGCGTTGCAGTGCTTTGTGGGTTATGTTCGCCTTTTCACAAGACCAAAAGGAAATGTTTAACAATGTTTCTGGTGTATAAAAATATGTTTCAATATTATGGAATGGCGCTAGATAGCAATACATGTATATGGAACATGAGTGTTCACACACCAAATAGGATTTATCCAAATGCTTAAAAATACAGCACAAGTACAAAAACATCTTTTAAATGTGCGTTGTATGATGGGATTATGATTTACTATATTGTGGCTTTTTTGGTTTGTGATTCTATGGACATATAAACCTCCAACGGATTTAACCGGTTATTGTTGAAATTCAGGTGTTCATGGATTAATATACACTTGATCATTGGGTCTGAATTGGGATTCATCCCGTTATTGGCGAACCGACCTTATATGTTTACAATGAACTAAATGGTATTTTCTTCATTCCTTTGTCACGTGACACGGAGTATTTTTACCATGTTTATTGCACGACAGCACTTTACTGTGATGTGATTGGTTACCATCGAGCACTTTTGCACTTTATATTCAGCCATACCCTTGGGTTACACCATGTGATCAAGGCCTGTGAGAGGCCGAAACGTTATGCTGCTGTGTTGCTGAATAAAACGAACAACTCACGGAATTACTGGGTCTGCTGTTTTCTTGTGGTAGCGCGATGTCAGACTGCTCCAAGTGCTGAATGCCTTGCTGAAAACCCGTGGTGGATATATATATATATATATATATATATATATATATATATATATATATATATATATATATATATATATATATATATATCTATATATATATATATATCAAAAAACCAAAGTTGCCCTTGTGGGAAGCTACACACTTTCGGACTCACACCAACATTGCAGGCGGCAGTGTTAGCAGCAGGCGCCACGCATTCCAATTGCCATACGTGTTTCGAGCTGCAATCGCTCTTGTTCACTGGCACGAGTTAAGCAGGAAACTGGTTTAGAAGAACTAATTTATTTAAATGATATGAGTCCCGCCCCAGTGGGCGTGTTTAACGGCATGCTGGTTATGGTAGTCCTGATATGCTGCCAAAGACTCGAAGTTCTCTTCCCAAGTGGCCCCAGTCCTGTCACTCAATATAATAAGTAATCCCTGTAGGGAGGAAGTCTGTGGGCATCCCGTTACTTGGCACCGCCAATATCTCCACAAGTGAGGCTCCAACAGTTCCAAGGAGTGCCGGTGTTTACCAGCCATCAGGAGACGCCATCCGGCGTCGGAGCTTCCCGCGGCCGAGCAGACCGCTAAATTTAAAAAAAACAAAGTTGCCCTTGTGGGAAGCTACACACTGTCGGACTCACACCAACATTGCAGGCGGCAGTGTTAGCAGCAGGCGCCACGCATTCCAATTGCCATACGCGTTTCGAGCTGCAATCGCTCTTGTTCACTGGCACAAGTTTGTGTTCCAGCTAATAGCGGGTTCAGTGTTATACATTTATCATGGCTGATGGGGCGAAATGCCCTAAGTTGCTCACATGTTAGCATACCTGAAAAGGGTGGGGCAAAGATCTGTGCCCTGTGTCCCGGCCTGGCCCGGACGGGCACAGACGGGCCGACTCAGGCTGGACTCCGGCGCAGACGAGGCGCGTCCACAAAGCACGTCCGCTAGCGCGGAGAGGGACTGTTTCCTTTTATACCGGAGACTAGAGCGCTCTCACCGCTCTGTCCCGACCTAAGATGGCCGCCACTAAAGTCCCTGGTGCTCGGTGCCTTGCCCTAGATCGGCAGGTACCGAGCGAAAATGTGCTGGAAGTGATTGCGGGTCAGCGACAAGTATGCTGTCTGCAATTTCGTGAGTTTTAAAATCATGCAAGTACAGAGTATTAAAATACAAATTCAATTTTAAAAATAATCAAGTTCGACAAAATACAGCTTGTAAATATCTTCTAAGCGTTGTGCTAAGCAGCAGAGTAACACGCTGCCTATGTGCTCGCTAAGCTCGCAAACACTGTCTGGGGGCTCCTTTTATGCCGGAGACTAGAGCGCTCTCACCGCTCTGTCCCGACCTAAGATGGCCGCCACTAAAGTCCCTGGTGCTCGGTGCCTTGCCCTAGATCGGCAGGTACCGAGTGAAAATGTGCTGGAAGTGATTGCGGGTCAGCGACAAGTATGCTGTCTGCAATTTCGTGAGTTTTAAAATGATGCAAGTACAGAGTATTAAAATACAAATTCAATTTTAAAAATAATCAAGTTCGACAAAATACAGCTTGTAAATATCTTCTAAGCGTTGTGCTAAGCAGCAGAGTAACAAGCTGCCTATGTGCTCGCTGGTCTTTCTCACCCGTTACACAAACACGTTTAAAGAACTGTTTAGAGTACAGGGAGTATGCATTGGTATCATACAACATAGTTCAGACGTGTCACTTTTGAGTGTTTTACATCAATACTACAATGATCCATTAATTGTGGTATTGAACAGTTAAAGAGATTTTTCGCAGATAACTGGTAATTTTATCTTTTACCATTGTAAATGTCTTTTTGGTCATTTTGTGCAGGCTGTATCTATACAAAATTCTGGTTTTTAATCATGAAGCAGACGAAGAGTAGTCCTGTCTACAGAAGGAACTTGCTCATTAAGAAGGTCTTCACTTCCCCCTTGAAAGTAGCCAAATTTTGAATTTTTCTAATGATTGGAGGGAGTGAATTCCAGATTCCGGGTGCCGCTCCGGAGAATGCTCTATCGTATGTTTTCTTTTTACAAAAGATCGGCGGTTTCAGCAATAGCTCCTTGGCACTCCTGGCCGGCCTGCTTCCCCCCTGATAGCTCAATTTTCTGGGCTAAGTACATTGGTGTTTTGTAGTGGAGGGCTTTGTGGGTAATACAAGCTAATTTAAGTTGAATTCTGGCTTCGTATGGTAGCCAGTTTATTGCTTTCAGATGTGGGTAGATGTGGTCGTATTTTCTGGAGCCTGTAATGAGTCTTGCGGCCGCATTGAGACAAGCTTTTAGTGGTGCTGTGGAGATTTTTGATAGACCTGTTAGTGTTGAACATCCATATTCAATTCTTGAGATAACCAGGGACTGAACTGCCATTTTGAGGTCTTCTGTAGTAATGAATGGTTTCAATTTTCTAATATAGTTCAAGTGAAAGCGGGCACTGTTAGCCATTGATTTGATGTGGGCTTTCATGTCTAGGTTCTTATCAAGCGTGATTCCCAATGATTTGGTCGAGTCAACTAGGGTAGGTGTGCAATTTAGAGCTGTGATCAGCTTGGTCCATTCCTTCACATTAGTCTGGTTCTTCGGCGGCCAAATTAGTAGGAATTCTGTTTTTTGTGCATTTAGTATCAGATGATTGCTGGTTAACCATTTTAATGTCATTATTAAGGCCTCATTCATTGTCTTGATCTCTTCCAGTGATGATATCTTGATATAGATCTGGATGTCATCGGCGTACATGTGATAGGATATGTTTGCGTCTCTGAGGATTACTGTAAGGGGTTCAACATAAAGATTAAATAATGATGGAGATAATGTTGATCCTTGTGAGACTCTAATCGAGTTTGAGCATGAAGGGGAAAGCGTCTGGTTGACCACGAATCTTTGTGTTCTGTCCTGAAGGAATGACTTAAACCATTTCAGAATATTTCCAGAAAGTCCCATCCTGTCTTCATGATGGGCTAGCAATTTTTCATGATTTACTGTGTTGAATGCAGACTGGTCAAGAAGTACTAGTAGGCATTTTTGATTATGATCTAAAGCCTGTAGCGCATCCTCCACTATATGTAAGATTGCTGTTTCCGTTCTGTGGCCTGGTTTGAAACCAGATTGGCAGCCGTCCAGCAAGCTAAAATTATTGATGTGGTTGCTCAGCTGATTTTGCACACATTTTTAAATTAGTTTGGCAAGTAAAGGAATATTGGTTACTGGGCTAAAGTTATTTGGGTATGTCGGGTCCGCTGTAGGTTTTTTGATGATGGGTAGGACTTGACCTGTTTTTAGGCACTCTGGGAGGACCCCTTGAGCTAGTGAGGCATTGATTATTTGTGTCCATATTGGGAGAATGATATGGTTGATTCTTTTTAGGCATTTAGAGAGGAGGGGGTCATTGTAGTGGTTATTTGGCTTGATATCCGAGAGAGTTTTGGCAATGGTATTCTGGTCATAAAGCTCGAAGGTCAATCATTTTGATTTGTTTTTCAACCTATTATGATCGTCTTCCCTGGTAGGATTGTTCTGTGGAGTTAGTTGGCTAGTGAGGTTGTCAGCTGCCATCGTGAGATTTTTTTCAAGCGTGTTGGCTTTGGATCACTGAAATATTATTGACGGGCATATTATCGACTTACCAAAATATCGTTGATAAATTATCGACGACAAAAATATCGACTTACTATACTTATTACACAAACTACAAAAATATCGAGTAAAAAATATCGAGTACTAACTATATCGAATACATAAATATCGCTTAAAAAAATATCGACTACAATTATATCGTTGGACATGAAATTAGCCCTAACACTACAAAAATATCGACTACAAAAATATAGACTACCACAATATCGTTAAAAAAAAAATATCGAGTTCATGTTTGCACACTTTTCTTTCTAAAATACCATCTTTATCATCAATAAAAGTCATTTCTCACTAAAAAAAACTTTTCACATATAATACCTGTTTCTTACATAAAATTACTATTAATCCACATTTGCTATACATTCTATTACATGCATTTTAGCATTTTCTATTATTCTTTGCATTTAACTAACATTTTCATTACTTATTTTCACATATAAATATATTTCATTTAAACACGAACCTGCTTTAATGCGGGAATAACCACATACCACCATTCTCACATCAACAAACACTCCAATTAACTTAAAAAAATTCAAACTAGCCTATACTATGCTTCCTTACATCCTACAACCAATCAAATCAAAGCACACATAACACATATACTATAAAAGGCCTACATGCATTCTACCATTTGTTGCTGCTACCTCTCTGGAAAGTAGATGCCAACACTTTGAAGATTTTGTTGCAGAATAAACATCTTTAAAGATCCAGCTCACTAGCTAATTAATCAAGTAAGTAACACAGCATTTTTGTAGAAAACTAAATTAGAAGTGCACTATTTTCCTTACATCTCCTAAGTCTTACACTTATTTTATTTTCATGTCTTCCTACTTTTCTGATAGAAACTACTCCAACACAATTCCTATTACATGGTCATATTTCTTCACGTGCAAAATCAGATAGTAAGTATATAATAATTCTCTGTTACACACCAACTGCTGTTTTTAAACACTAATTTACAAGAGTATTTATTTTTCATTAACATTATATTTACAGATATACTGAAATTGTGCTATTTCTACAGCAAAAACGATAAAACTACCCTAATTACACATGTAAGTATACATGTGTTTGTTATAAAACGGCCAATTTCATTAATGCACATTTTTAAACAACATATCTTGCTTTTTACATCTTCCCTATAGATCATTTGAAAGATCCAAGATCAACTATAGCAAAACACAAGAATACCCTTCAGAAAAATGTAAGTATAATTGTTATTTGCTAAAATGTGGGCACAAAAAACGCTAACTATATTCTTAACACCATGTTATTTATTTTGAATTGCCTCTACAGATATTCAGAAAACATCATACATCTATTCTACATATCATATGAAAACATCCTACACAAAATATACCAATATAGAAGAATAGCCTTGTAAAAAATGTAAGTATATTTGTCATTTCTCTAAAACTGCCGAAAATAACACAGACTATGTTCTTAACAACATCTTATCTATTTTATATTTCCTCTACAGATATTCTGAATACATCATACAGCTATTCTACCTACAACAAAGAAAACGACATATTTAGAAGTTAGTATACGTTTAAATCTGTTACATTTCCAAACGGTTCAGTATTAAAATTATAATATTTTGCTTTTATTTCTTCTATCTACTCTACAGATCATACCTGTACTAAATTGATGAACTCCAGCAATTACTACTATTCTACTATTTAAACAAGTAAGTATATGTAATGTTTACATCAAATGCACTAGTAGACAAAAATGACAACTGCTTTTGAGTAGGAAATACATTTGTTATATATAAACATTAACGTTGTTTTTCTATATTTTCATACCAACAGCAAATAAAGAAATACATACAAGAACATCATTCAAAAGACATTTCTGCTTCTGTGACTACTACTTTGATTAACTGTAAGTATAAATGCATCACTAATGATGTTAGCACCACATAAGTAAAAAAATGTGTACTGATTTTGTTTCTTTCTACTCTTTCCTAGAACAAGTAAATCAAAATGACTGAAGGTGCAGAATTTGTCATGTCTCAGAAAAATAAATTACTATTATGCTACATGGGTTATGTGTATAATCAGGAGAGACAAAGTGGTAGAAAGGTTTTTTGGAAGTGTACAAAATATTACTCCAACAAATGTTATGGGAGGGCCACTACCGAGGAAACTAATGTGCTATTTACTAGAGAACATAATCATCCCCCAAATGTCACAGAAATTGAAATTAGAGATGCTTTAGAAAGTATTAAAAGTGCTAGCACACAAAGTGACAAACCCACCACACAAATACTTAAAGAAGAACTGGTAAAAATCCCTGCCCATGCTTCAGGGCAACTACCCTCTATTGACTCCCTGAAACGCACAATTGCACGCACCAAACGACTCACTAGCACAACCCAACCCAACCCAACTTGTTTTGAAGAAATTATTATTTCACCCGAAATGGCCATCACACACAATAAAGATAAATTTATTCTTTTTGATAATGAAAGCAGTACAAACAGAATAATTATGTTTGCAACTGCAAGTAATTTACGAAAAATCCAACAGTGTCCCCAATGGATGATGGATGGAACATTTAAACCCTGCCCAAAACCTTTTTACCAACTGTATTCCATCCACGGTTTATACCATCATTCTAACATACCTTTCATTTACTGTTTGCTACCCGACAAACAGCAAACAACTTACACCGAAATTTTAAATGTTCTCAAAACGGAAATCAATAATTATTTTCCCCAAAAAATAATTATTGATTTCGAATTAGCTATGATAAATAGCATTTTGAGAACATTTCCCCACACAGCAATCCAGGGTTGCTATTATCATTTTAATCAGAGTATATGGAGGCATCTCCAAAAATCTACTTTAAGTGTACTATACTCTACAGATAGCACCTTTGCCTATCAAGTTAAAAAGTTAATAGCCCTGGCCTACGTCCCTGTTACAGATGTTGCTGAACATTACAATTTATTAATTGACAGCGCATATTATAAGAGGAATGAGGATAAGCTAACACCATTGCTAGACTATTTTGAAGACACTTGGGTGGGAAGGTTGCACAGATCAGGACATCGACGCCAGCCCAAATTCCAAATCCCTTGGTGGAATGTCTATCTCAGTACTTTAAACCAAGAGGCTAAAACCAACAACAGTGTTGAAGGGTGGCATAATGCTTTCCAAGCAACTACAAACAGAGGCAAACCCACATTCCACAACCTTCTAGAAGCTTTGAAAAAAGAACAAAGCTATCAGGAACTAAGAATGGAACAATCAGTGTCACAAATAGGGCCCAAACTCACTAAACAAACCCAACAAATGTTCCGACTACTTCAAAGTCAAGTCACATTATACCCTACAACTAGAGGTTTAGAATACCTGGCAATAATAGCAAAAAGTCTACTATAAAAATGTCAAGTAAATATACGAATGTCTTCTTACAATACTAATAAAATTCACATGTCATAAACATATATAATGAATTATAACTAAAACATATTTGTTTGACAAACGTCTAAAATTTATGTAAAAAAATTTGTCACAAATATGCAATGTTTATAATTTTTTATAACATACACATAACATTCAAAATCGACATTTCCCACCCAATCAAAATTGTAAAATAAATACTTACAATTTTTTGGACTTGAGAGACGCAATCAAGGAAAAATCAATCCATACAATCCAATCCAATATCTTACTATTCCAATATGGGAAACCCTCAAAAACCCGAAAATAAATTGTAAAACGTAAAAAAACGCTCCAGGAAATCCCGAAAACAGTAGTGTGTACACGTTAGGATTTAAAGTTATATACACGCTATTTTAAAAAATCGGTCACGCATATCAATGTATCAATCCGATTCGAAACCCTCCAAAAAACCCGAAAAAGGTTTAAAAAGTGAAAAAACCGCTCCTGGCAAACACGAAAAATAGGAGAAAAAAGTCAAAATATAAGCATAATAACTTAAACATTTGTTTCTCCGTTAAAAAACACGCTTCCTTCCATGTAGTTTTCATGCGAGGAACCGAAACCTGTAAAATAACATACATAACGAAAGCCACCCACAAATACCCCCTTCACATTTGTAAATATACTAACAATTAACATTAACCATGTAAGAAGACATTTCCGAACACGTAAAATTAGACTTGAAGGAAAAAAAGCACGACACATCTATAACGGAGACTTTTCACCCAAACGCTACTTAAACTATTAATACATACACCAAAAAACACAACAGAGTTCGATTATACCCTCAAACATGACCACTTACTTATAATTTGTAGTTAAAAATAACCTTACCTCTCTCCACGCGAAGCAACTCCCAACCGCGAGCTTCTCCAGTCCTGAATGGAGCGCAATAACCTTACGCGGTAAAAAAGTAGTCCCCTTAACCCATTTGTGTAAAAGGATAATAGAATAAACAATGTCAAATGTAAAATATATAATACATACACATGTATAATGTAACAAATGAATACACTATACTCATGACAATTTTCCTTTATTAACAAAAAATAATATATTTAATATAAATTAATATATAATATGTATTATATATTAATAATATTAAATAATTATGTAAAACTTTGAATAAAAGATGTAAATATTTAGTTATTCAGTATATTTATATTAATAATTTTGTGTATAATTTTAATAAAACATTATAAATGTTTATGGGAATAATTAATAATGATAATTAATATAACATATTTATTGTTATTAATATAACAAGTAGAACCATTTAGTATATAAAGAATGGCCTGAAAAAAGTATCTATTTTATCTGTGAATGTATATATTTTTGTTAATAATAAATGAATGTTTATGTTTATTAATTAATAATAATAATAATAATTAATAAAATAATTATTATTTTTTATTAATTATTAAAAAAAGTTATATAATTATTTCTAACTATAACAAAATTATATAATTGCTTTACTAATATTTGATAAATACCAGATATTATAATTAAACATATTGTTTCCCTATACAATTATAAACTTTACAACCAAATCGATTTATATGTTTTATGTAAAAACAACATTGTGTGAAATATACACCAAGAATTTTTATTTTTTTATTTTAATTTATCCTAACAAATGTAATAATAGTCATGTTACTTGTTAACAAGAAATATGTATTATATATTTTATTATATTAATATTTAATATTATTTCTATATAAATACTTTAAATTGTAAGTGACTGATGGGAATATGTAAAATTTACTGAAAGAATCTAGTAATCCAAATTATTTTTTACATTGACCACATGTATATAAATGTAAAGATGTTATTGTGTGAATAATAAAAGTCAAAAAAAATGTGATGTTATATTTGTTTGTGATTTTATTGTAGTACACAATAAAAAAATTAAAAATTGTTTAATAAACTTATTTGAAAACATCTATGTTGCATTAATTTTTATTATTAAAATACAGTAATGAACAAATGTATACAAATGTGCTGCACACTGACCAATTTTATATGTATTGTTACTACTCCAGTCAATCTAAAATCATAGAAGCTGCAGGACACTAGCAAAAATTATTTTACTATTCCTACTACACTCAAGGTAATACCATAAAATGTGGTGGAGACTAACCAATGTATTTTTATTAATCCAACTCCAGTGTAGGTAATATTACTGATGGTGCTGGACACCAACCAATTAATAATTAGAATTCCAACTCCACTCTAGCTACTGTCTGGAAACATGCTAATACATAAATTGTTTTGATCTAAATAAAGGGTACTAATGTAAAGTTATAATAATAGCTATTTTCGTGTAATAAATTTAATGTATCACTGTTAAGTTAAACTATACATCAGCACTCTAAAATACCCACAACTGTCCCAAAACACTAAAAAGACCCCTTCACCCTAAAGGCCAAAACTGACCCAGAACCCTACAAATACCCCTTTATCAACAAACTGAAAACTGACCCTGAACCCTACAAATACCCCTGACCCACAAACTGAAAACTGACCCTGAACCCTACAAATACTCCTTTACCCACAAACTGAAAACTGACCCTGAACCCTACAAATACCCCTTTACCCACAAACTGAAAACTGACCCTGAACCTTACAAATACCCCTTTACCCACAAACTGAAAACTGACCCTGAACCCTACAAATACCCCTTTACCCACAAACTGAAAACTGACCCTGAACCCTACAAATACCCCTTTACCCACAAACTGAAAACTGACCCTGAACCCTACAAATACCCCTACACCCACAAACTGAAAACTGACCCTGAACCCTACAAATACTCCTTTCCCAACAAACTGAAAACTGACCCTGAACCCTACAAATACCCCTTTACCCACAAACTGAAAACTGACCCTGAACCCTACAAATACCCCTACACCCACAAACTGAAAACTGACCCTGAACCCTACAAATACTCCTTTCCCAACAAACTGAAAACTGACCCTGAACCCTACAAATACCCCTACACCCACAAACTGAAAACTGACCCTGAACCCTACAAATACTCCTTTCCCAACAAACTGAAATCTGACCCTGAACCCTACAAATACCCCTTTACCCACAAACTGAAAACTGACCCTGAACCCTACAAATACCCCTTTACCCACAAACTGAAAACTGACCCTGAACCCTACAAATAGCCCTTCACCCACAAACTGAAAACTGACCCTGAACCCTACAAATACTCCTTTTCCCACAAACTGAAAACTGACCCTGAACCCTACAAATACCCCTTTACCCACAAACTGAAAACTGACCATGAACCCTACAAATACCCCTACACCCACAAACTGAAAACTGACCCTGAACCTCCCAAAAACTCCTTTACCCACAAACTGAAAACTGACCCTGAACCCTACAAATACCCCTTTACCCACAAACTGAAAACTGACCCTGAACTCTACAAATAGCCCTTTACACAAGAACTGAAAACTGACCCTCAACCTCAAAAATACCCATTTACCCACAAACGTAAAAATTTCCCAAATCCCACTAAATACACCTTTACTCACGACTAGAAAAATGACCCAGAACCCTAAAAAATTAACCTATAACAAAAACTATGAAAGTGAGCCAGAACACTATAAATAATAATGAACACAACATTAAACATAAATATATAAAAAAAACAAATATTTTTAAAAAAACTATTATAAAATATATTATCACATTAGCTATAATAATAATTTAGATAAATTAATATGGTTTAATTCCAATTAATTAATTAACATCAACATAAATTAACACATTACATTTAAATGTATACAATTAATGTAATTAAGTCATTATTAAAAATTAATTACCAATTAATTTATTTAAATGATATGCAATATATTAATTACATCATTAACTAATTATAATTAATGTGTTAGCAATTAATAAATGTAAATAATATACTAATTCTTAATACAATAAATCACTAATTATTATTAATTAATAACCAATGTATCAATTAAAATCATATACAAATTTATTTTTTAAAATAATAATTATTAATAATCAATTAATCAATCAATCAATTAAATTATATGCTAATTAATCAATTAAACAATTAACTAATTAATATTAATTAATTACCAATTAAAATCTAATTAAAACAATTACCAAACATATATTAACGAATTAATTATTATTAAATTACTTCCCACCCTATTCCCCTATAAACCCACAACCCGCTCCTAAACATTAGGTACTATTTATTTATATATTATATATATATTATTTTATAAAATCAATATTTTCTAACATTTTCTCGATATTTTTTACTTTCACTATATTTCGATATTTTGTCTATTCGATATTTTTGAGTCGATATTTTTGTATTCGATATTTTTGGGTCATTTTTGCAGTCGATATTTTTTTCAACGATATTCCTATAGTCGATATTTTGGTAATGTCGATATTTTTCCGTCGATATTTTGTCCATTCGATATTGTGTAGTCGATATTATGTCCAGTTACCGTTGGCTTTGTCTGTGAAGAATGTTGAGAATTCTTCGCAGCTCAGTTTAGTTATGGTTGCTTCTTGGGCAGGTTTGGCCAATTTATTGGATTGATGTTTTAACCTTTCGAGAAGTTTCCGTGGTCTGTTTTTGGCGTTATCTAATTCGGATCTAAAAAATTCCTTTTTGGAGTTGAGAACACTTTTGTTGTATTAATTTCTGATTTTTCTGAGAGTTTTTAGCTGGGGGGATGATGGGTGCTGTCTCCATTTTCTTTCCACCAGTCTCAGCTTCCGCCTGTCTTCATTCAATGTCCCATTAAACCATGGATTTTTATCTTTCTCTGAGATTCTTTTCAGCTTAATGGCATGGTGAAGTTGACTATATTCGTCATTGATGTGGTGTAGTGATATGTGAGTTCATTGACGTTCATCACGTTGTCAGGTGGATTTAGATCCTTCTCACATCTTGCTACAAGTTGCTCTATATTAGGGTCTTTGGTGTCTCGTGTCCATTTCTTAGTTTTGACAGGTTGCATGGTCATGTTCCTTTTTACAGTGGATATATTGAAGGTTATGGCATGGTGATCCGACCAATCGCACGTAACAATTGAGTGGATCGTAATATTCTTAACTCTCGAGATTACCCAGTCTAAGGTTGCTCCTTTTGAGTGTGTTGGCAGTGTGCAGGCTTGAGTTAGGTTTAGGTCTGTTAGAAAGTCTTTAAGTGCGTTCAACTGTTTGTCATTATTGTCGTCCCAGTGTAAATTAAAGTCGCCTAGGAATATGTCATTATTGTGACTGTTAGAGTTAGCTGTGATGATTTCCATTAACTGGTCTATGAAAGGGGCATTATCGCCTGGTGGGTGATATAGCGCATGTAAATTGCACCTTTGATTTTATGCAGTTCTTATACCAAGACCTAGGTATTCACAGGATTCAAGAAGGTCGGATTGTATTTGGCTGACCTCGATCTCAGAACGGTGTATGCAGGCTATTAAGCCTCATTTAGTTCATTAATCAAGTTCATTAACCATCTTGCCTGATTCACTGTGGTTCATGAACTTGCATTTCTGTTTTAGAAACCTAGCTATAAAATACGTTTGCCTGTCTATGTAAGATCAAAGAGAGCACACTCCAACCTAGAGAGTGGACTCAATGGCACAACCCTGAAGGGTAGAACATGTCTTTTTTCTGCCAAGAAGGTAGAATTGAGATGTGTGTTCATTAACGTTTTTTTAACCATGCCTAGCAGACTCTAGGTACAGAGCGCAGCCGCGGCCGGTAGTGGGAGTACCGGCCGGGCGGCGACGTGGGGAGGAGGGGGGGCCGGGTGGGGGGTAGTAATGTATGGATAACGGACTTTAACAGGTAAGTAAACATAAAAATAAATAAAACGAATTTCGTTGCACACACTGCATCGCATTTGGTGATGCAGTGCGCACAACTAAATTCGTTTTATTTATTTTTATGTTTACTTACCTGTTAAAGTCCGTAATCCATACATTACTACCCCCCACCCTGCCCCTCCCCCTCCCCTCGTATCCGCCCGGCCGGTACTCCCACTACCGGCCGCGGTTGACAGAGCGTGGCCCTCGTTGACACCTGACCTCAATACCTAGCTGAATGGTAGGTCCTAAGGTCAAACACCGCTCAAAATGTCCCAACAAAGTCAAATTATCAAGCCTAGCACACACAGATCACAAGCTACATTGTTTTCACAAAGCAAACATATGTAAATGTACAAGGATCAATAACAAACAGCAACAAAGAAAGACCGGCAGGCCTAACACATTCACACACAGTGCACATATTATGCTGGTATCAAAAAACAAACATAGGCCATTGGGTTCAATGACTAAATATCGAGGGACAGAATATAGAATGCCTATCTACAAATCGGTAAGTACTAAAATATCGAGTACAAAATATAGAATGTTAAAATATAGTTAACTAAAATATCGAATTTTTAAAATGTATTAAAAGTAATATAAAAGTAATTAAATAATAAACACAATTAAATAAAACATAGTTAAAATAATGTATAAAAGCTTAAAATGTAAAAGAAAATGTAATGTAATTTTTTTTCTAACATATATATTTACCTAATAATGTTATAAAATCATTATTAATCTTAATTATAAAATATTTAAAACATTACATATATATTTACATATATATAAATAAACCTATTATTTAAATATAAAAATAAATAATATATAGTAATTTAAATATTTAAAGTAATACTTTTTATGTTAATTGATAATTTACACCACATTAAATATAACAAAATTAAAAAAAATATATAGCTAAGGGAATAAAATTAATATTCACAATCCAACAATTGCAAAAGTAAAGAATTTGTTGGATAGTGGGAGGGTAAAAATTACTATTCCCACTCCAGTGAGTGCAAAAGCAGGGAAAACGTTGGATAGCGGGAGGGTAAAAATTACTATTCCTACTCCAGAGAGTGCAACAGTAAGGAAAGCATTGGATAGCGTAGGGGTAAAAATTACTATTCCCACTCCAGTGAGTGCAACAGTAGGGAAAGCGTTGGATAGCGTAGGGGTAAAAATTACTATACCCACTCCAGTGAGTGCAACAGTAGGGAAAGCGTTGGATAGCGTACGGGTAAAAATTACTATTCCCACTCCAATGAGTGCAACAATAGGAAAAGCATTGGATAGCGTAGGGGTAAAAATTACTATTCCCACTCCAGTGAGTGCAACAGTAGGGAAAGTGTTGGATAGCGTAGGGGTAAAATTACTATTCCCACTCCAGTGAGTGCAACAGTAGGAAAAGTAATGATTTAATATTTAAATAAGAATACATTAATTATCAATACCAATAAAAAACTAATTAAATTGAATTACCAATCACTTAATTATAAATACCAATACATATTTTTGATTAAAAATGAATTACCTAATTATTTAATAACTAATTAATTTTGAATCCCAAAAATGTAATAAGTGATAACAAATTTACCAATTAATAATTAATTAGCAATAAATCATCAGTACACAAAAATATTTTCAATAATTACTTAATGACTTCACACCCTATTCCCCTATAACCCACAACCCACTCCAAATATTACATTAATACAATTAACATATTTATCAATTAATCAATTAATAAAAATGAATTACGAATTAATAAAAATGAATTACCAATTAATAACTAATTCACAATAAATTAATTATCAATGACAAGTGACGAGAGGCAAGATGGCGGCCGCTGCTGTGGCCGGTGAAGTGCTCTGAATGCTGCGCTCTGCATGACTCCCCAGTAATCCCCCCTCACTAGTCTTTTTCTGCACCTCTTACCTGCTGGACGGCGGCGTTGGTGGTAGCGCATTGAAGACGCCGATATTGCTGCTTTTCTTCCTTGCGCAGAGCTCTGTGTTCTAGACGAGTGGTTTTCTGGCATAGAGCGCGGAGTACGGGGCTCCTGGGGCTGTCGGCAAAGCGGAGAGGTGGCCGGCGGCTGGAGTTGCTGAGGAGGCGGTCTTCGGAGTAAGCTGGGAGGGCTTGCCCGGTAACCGGCAAACACGCTGCAGCTGTGCGAGAATCAAGAGTCGAGTAGAGTGGAAAACTCGGCTCACGCAAAGATGGGACATTGTTTGAAATTACCATTTTGAATATTGCCGGTGGTAGCTGCTCGGTATTACATGTGCGGTGGCTAACGGACTTACAGAATACGGTGAGCTACGCTGGAGGGGGTAAAAGTGACTTGATGCTGCTGTGGTTGTACATCTGCTAGATACGTTTAAAGCATAAGACTTCTTCGAAAATTACAAGTAGTGGAAACGCCCAACTGCATTGAGGTTTGGGGAAAGTGCCCCTGCAGTTACATTCGCATTTTCCCATTTCTGGCAGATTTAAATATAATGGCGAGGGGTAGAGGTGGCACGAGGAACCGAGGAGCAGCCGCTGTTTCAGCCTCTATGAATACTCCAATAGTGGGGAATGCTGCAGGGAATATCACAGGGAATATTGCTGATGATCCATTGCAGTGCTCTATCGGAGATGAAACGTTGGGGTCAACACCTAATGGTGGACAATCGAAGGGGATAATTAACATGCGACAGGATGCTTCACCCATAGTGACAACCCCCAGTGCTCAACCGTCCCAAAAAAATGCCGCAACACCCTCAAGTAAAGGCCCACAAGATGGGGCAGTGAGACAGCGAGTTGTCCCGGCAATTTTTAATAAAAAAACCAACAAATCCAAGGTAGACGCATCTAATGTGGAATTGTAAAAAGGTTTCTGAAGCAACCAATAAACAAAGATCCTTAAGTATTGCCCGGCGGTGTCGCCTCTTTAACCCACAAAATATTAATCAATGAAGAGGCAGGCGCTGGAGACTGGAAGGCAGGAAACAAGGGTTTATTCTCTCCGGAGGAGAACACATCAGTTCGGACAGCAAGTATCGTCACGAGGTGCTCCAGCCGCATCTCTGAGGCTTGGCCTCTTATACACAAGTTTATGATCTTTATTGCATGTAACACATTCTTGCAATGCTTTGTAGTATGAAAGGACATCCTCGGAATCTCCCCTTCAGGCCCGTTCCCACACACATTTACAGTTGAAGTCCCCACCCCGGTCACAACAGGTGATGATTATCGCGCAGCTGGACATTCCGCCGATTCACGGAATGTGTGGGGTTGATCGGATCTCATAGGGTGGGGGCTTTGATCAATTCGAGGGTCCTTTAATGGGGGAAGCTTCCTACTGTACGGGGGGGGGCAATAAACAGTATCCGCAGGGCCAGGTGGCGGCCTGGGAACGAGGAAAACAAACGGGCACACAGGAAAAGGGGGTTTGTATCAAAGGACCTGGGACCATGAAAGGAATGAAGGGAGGTGTCGCGCTGGGAACAGGATGGGATTCCGAGGCAGAGCTGCGCTGAAGAGGGGTTTATGACCCAAGGCATGTGAGAGCGGGGGGTTGTCAGCGTGCGGGGGATGCCTGCGAGGTTAGGAGAGAGAGAGAGAGACGCGCTGGCTATCAGCGAGGGGCAGGGAGGCCATGGTGCTCAAAATGGCTGCCGCTTACGTGCACGAATGGGCTCAAAAAGAGCAAGATGGCGCCGATAATGTTGACGTTTGCAGTCTAACTTTTAACAGCCCTCCCTTTTCAACATATCTAGCCAACTTGCCTACTCAATGTCAATCTTCATCAAATTCCTAACCTCGGCATCATATAATGCTCCCATGCGTTCGTTTCCAAAGTCCACAGTCTTAGGGCAAATACAATTTGTACATAATGAACACAGAGGTGGCAGACATTGAATTCCTAAGCATAGACCGCATATTACAACTACAGGAATCAGGATAATGGTGAACAGTCTCCAGCCCCAGTTCTTAACGGTGTTCCAGAACCAACCACCAAGCGACCATTCTTCCTGTTCCTGGTGGACTTCTGAAGAGAGTCTGTGAAGATGTTCGATGGCTTTGTACACTGAGGGTGAGTTGTCCGGTATGTATGTACAGCAGCTGGACCCAATAATGCGGCATGCTCCACCACGGTCCGCAAGAACCACATCTAGGACAAGGCGGTTCTGGAGGGCCACCAAGCGGACCGCTTGAAGCTCGGCGGTGTTGTTAGCAAGGATACCAGCTGTGATGTTCATTGTTGTCTCAACTGCCTGAGTCAGATGTCGGATGGCACGGCTGTTTGCCATCGGGCCCCAGAGTGGAACAAGTCCCTTCATAGCATCGAGGAACTGCGCTCCTGTTGAGTCGGCTTGTTCAATGTCCTTGGCTCGTTTTTGTCTATGATGATTCGCTGGAGCCACATAAGTCGGAGGAAGGATGAAGGAGATGAAACAAGTGCCCCCCCAGCCTTTGGGGAGCTAGGTGTAAGCCTTTGTGCCGCAGACGAAATACATGTTTGGGGACGACACAAAGGAAGGCGGATCAGTGGAGTCCAAAGTTCTGGTAAAACGTCAAGCACTGCGGCCTACCAGCTGTGTCCCAAGCCCTTCTATGCACATGTGGCCTGTGACGTTGATGACTGACAGGGCCACAGTCAGAGTGGCAGCCGTTCGTTTCCGCAGGTAGGAGAAGGTGGGTCTGGTTGGATTGTTGAACACCTGCATTTCAATTCGTTCTTTAGCAGGGATGTCCATGTGGATTGAGTCGTTGGAGGTCTGCGGGCAGAAGTGTGTCTTTGTTTTGTTTCGCCAGACCCCGTGGAAGAAATGCGTTACGGTTTTGCTGGAGGTGGCATTGTCCTTATAGCTTTCTTGCAGGAGGATCAGCCAAGCAAGGCAGGAGCCATGAACTGAGAAGGGTGAAGGGATGAATGGTATCGAGTGTCCAGTGGCGTGGGGTAGCAACCCACAGATCCAACAGTTGGTGGCATTGGTGGCGAGATTGTGCTGGTGAAGTAGCTGTACGAAAGAGTTATTCCAAAACTCCTTTCGCCTCTCTCTGAGTTGAGGAGAGAGCGAAATCAGATAATGTTCCTTCATGGTGGTAGGCTGAGCAGTGGTCAGGAATGTTTCGTGAGCAGGTGCATTTTCTTCCATAATCCAGAGTGTGGTCATGAGGAGAAAGCAGAAAAGGATTGTGATGAAGAGTGCAATTGTCTTTGAGCTGTGGAGTCTGTCTGTTCTTGGGTTTCTGTAGTGGGTATTTCCTGTTGCTTCCATCATCTTCTTATTTGGCGCTTCCATCATCTTCTTATCTGGCGCTTCCATCATCTTCAAGGTGCTCGGTAGCGGGCAGAACCACAGACTTCGTTTAGCTTCTCTCCGGGTGACCCTTGGTGGTGTTTAGGTCACCGTTCTGAGATTTAACTTAGTCCGTGGTCTACTTAGCCGAAGCTCCCTCCTTTCGACGCAGGAAATACCCTTCTCTGGATGGCACAGTAGGATCAGAGAATTTTGAAAGTTCAAGTGCTTCGGTATCAGGATAGCAGGTTAGTGACGGTCGGTCCTTGTTCAGGAGCTCTTCTTGGTTGTCGATGTTTTCTGTCGTGGCCAGGGTCGAGGAGACCTTCTTACAGTGGTGTGCGTGCAGCCAGTGCCGTTTCCCCTCCACACGAAGAGCCGTCCGGGTGGTGATTAACACTTGCCAGGGGCCCGTCCACCGGGGTTCCAAACTCTTCGACCGCTGAAAGTTTCGGATCAGCACGAAATCTCCAGGTTGGATGTCGTGACCCGGACCCCTGGAAGCATCGGGGATGGCCTGCTGCACCTGCTGATGAATGACAGACAGAGTTTCAGTCAATTTATACAGATAATCAGACATTAGGACGTCCGGGACGTCATGAATGGAAGTTGGTTTCGGTGCAGACCAGACACTCATGGGTCGACCGAAAACAACCTCATAAGGTGTCAAGTGATGTTTGGTGGGGGTGGAATGCATCGATAGCAATGCCAGTGGGAGGGCGTCTGGCCATTTCAGACCCGTGGTAGCCACTATCTTGGCCAGATTAAGCTTTAGTGTGGCATTGTGTCGCTCAACAAGTCCAGCAGACTGGGGGTGGAAGACTGCGTGGAACTTCTGCTTGATGCCCAGCCCCTTTAAGATGAGCTGGATGACTTCGGCTATGAAGTGGGGGCCATTGTCGCTCCATAAAATACGACAAAGGCCGTAACGGGGGAAAAACTCCTTTAACAGTACTTTTGCAGTGGCCATAGCAGTGTTGTCACGGGTTGGGTATGCTTCCACCCATTTGCTAAATGCGCATACCACAACAAGTACATATTTCAGGCCTTGGCATCTGTCTAGCTGGATGTAGTCCATCTGCAGGACTTCAAACGGGTGATTTGGGACCCCAAACCCTCCCCGGGGTACTACAGTTCCTTTCCCGGGGTTGTGTTGCAGGCATATCAAGCATTGTTGGACCAGACGTTTGGCGGAGTCTGTGATTTTATCATTGTGCCAAACTCTGGAGACAAGTTCAATCATGGGGGCTGATCCTATGTGGGCAGGGGAGTGTGCCATAGTCAGTATGGGAATCAGGTACGAGTCAGGTAGCAACCATTTGTTTGTGTCTTTTGTCCGCCAGCAGCCTTCGTCATCTTTTAATCCCACCCGTGTCCATTCAGTCAGTTCGTGTTGTGTGCTAGCCATTTGAATGTCTCTAATAGTGTCCCTAGCGTCAGTCCATTTTTCTGCTTGTGACCTGGTCACGTACATATGTGTTGTCGTCCTATTTTCAGCTGTCGTTCGGGCAGTGATGTCGGCTAGTGCATTTCCCTGTCCAATAATGTCTGTCACCTTTTTGTGTGCCTGGCATTTGACGACTGCAAGCTTTTTGGGGAGAAGGACAGCTTCGATCAAGGCGGAGACTAGATCCCCGTGCAAAATGGGGGTGCCGTGTGAGGTCAAGAATCCCCTTTCCCTCCAAAGGAGCCCAAAATGGTGAACCACCCCGAAGGCGTACTGGCTGTCGGTGTAAATGTTCGCTGTGGTTCCTGCTGCTAGAATGCAGGCTCGTGTCAGGGCAATCAGTTCCGCTGCCTGGGCAGATCGTTGCGTGATGCGGGCTGTCTCGACTACAGTTCGAGCCGTGGTGACTGCATAGGCTGCTGAAGTGGTGCCATCGGGGAGTTTGATGCAAGAACCGTCCACCCACAGCTCTCCGTCAGGGTCAGGAAAAGCTGTGTCTCTGAGGTCAACCCTACTTCTAGTCTGTTCGTCCGTAAGAGTCACGCAGTCATGTACAGGGTGCACATTGGGATCGTTCTCTGGTAAGGGTAACAGAGTTGCCGGGTTCAGTGTGGTGCATCTTTTCAGGGTGATATGGGGTGCAAGCAAAGTCAGTTCGTATCCAGTCAGTCGTGCACTCGTCAGGTGTTGCGTCTTGGTTTGGTTCAGGAGGGTGTCAACTGCATGGGGTACCAGTACCGTGAGGGAATTCGAGAGCACGATCCCCTCACTCTGTCGGATAGAGATTGCAGCGGCAGCTACAGCTCGAAGACAGGCAGGCAAGGCTCTGGCTACAGGGTCAAGAGTGGCAGAGAAGTAAGCGCACGGTCGTTGCTTTGGGCCAATGGACTGGGTCAGGACAGATAAAGCGCACCCCTCCCTTTCGTGAGTGTAAAGGGAGAAGGGCTTTGTGTAATCAGGGGTACCTAGGACAGGGGCCGAACAAAGGGCATCTCGTAGTTCTGTGAAGGAGGTTTGACATTCAGGGGTCCAAGGGAGTGGGAAGGGGACGTCTTTAGCTAGCAGAGAAAGCAGCGGTTTCACAATGAGGCTAAAGTTTGGTAACCACTGTCGGCAGAAGGAGGTGAGGCCTAGTAGGGAGCGAACCTGTTTCTGAGTCTTAGGGACAGGAGTTTCGAGAATGGTTTGGATCCGGTCGGGAGTGAGTTTCCTTCCGTCTTTGGACAAAAGGTGGCCTAAGTAAGTGACCTGGGGTTGGCAGAATTGCAACTTCTTCTTGGAGACCTTGTGGCCATTTTCCGCAAGGAAGTGCAGGAGTTGAATGGTGGCTGTAACTGCTAATGGAGTGGTGTCGGCTGCCAAAAAGATGTCATCGACATATTGCACTAACACCACTCCATCGGGTAACTGGACTTGATCCAGTTGTCTCTTGAGGGCCTGGCTGTAGATGCTAGGGCTTTCTGTGTAGCCCTGGGGTGCTCGGCAGAACCTATATGAACGGGCTTTTAGGGTGAAGCCGAAGAGATATCGGCTGTCTGGGTGGATGGGGATGGAAAAGAATGCGTTTTTGAGGTCAATGACAGTGAAGGTGGTGGCAGTAGAAGGAATCAAAGTCAGGATGGTGGTGATGTCTGAGACCACGGGGTACTGGGGTACCACCACTTTGTTGATCTCTCGAAGGTCAATGATAAAGCGGTATGCTTTCTCATCTCCCTCTCCCTGTTTCTTGATGATGGGCAAGATAGGGCTGTTGCAAACGTTGCTAACCACTTCCTCTACCACTCCTGCGTCTATCAGTGACTGAATAATCTTTACAATGCCTTCTCGCCCTCGGGCGATATCCGATATTGTGGAAGTTTTGGGAGTGTTGCGTCTGGTCGGACAGTAATGTGCACTGGGTCAATCATCATGCGCCCTACGTCCGAATCCGTCTTGGCCCACAGATACGGAGGCAGAGTGTCAAGCAGGGATGTGTCAGCGTCGGTGATGGAAAACATGCGTCGGGGAGGGCAATGTCTAAGCAGAACGGGGTTGTCGTAAAGGAAAACTCGAACTCCGTCTTGAGAACATCTAATTGTCGCTCGGAAGTGTTTCAATAAGTCAAGTCCCATAATGGCGTCAGGGCTATTGGAGGAAAGCAAAAACGTGGTGTCAGTGGTGTTGTTTTCTAAGTCGAAGAGGATCGGGGCGGACAAAGGGTTAGTGGAGGGCGTTCCATCGAAACCTGTCGATGTTATAAGTGAGCCAGACAAGGGTGCCCTTGGAATCAGTCGTTTAGATAACGCACTACGTGTTGCGCCAGTGTCTACCAGAAATGGAGACTTTGTACCCAAGACCTTAGCAGTGACGTAAGGGCCTTGCTGGTCAACATAGAGCTCGACTGGATCCCTCCCTTGCCCTTGGCAGTCCTATGCAAAGTCGTGGGCGTCATCGTAGTCAGATTGCTGGCATTGGTTCTGTCTGGGTCGATCAAATGTATTTGGTCTGCCTGATCTGTCGTTAGTCGTGTCATTTGGGGGCCCTCGCTGCTGTCCCTTATTTCTCGGTCCACTTGCTATGTCCTTGGGGTCTTTGTTTCTGATTATTTCCAAAAGAACCGGGCACTGGGATTTCCAATGGCCAGTTCCTTTACAGAAAGCACACTGGTCCTCTCTAATGTCTGTACGTCCAATGTGGGGAGTCAAAGTGCGGTCCTTGGGAGGTGCAGTCTTAGGGACGTTCGTCTGATAGTTTCCCCGGTATTGGTCTCGTCCTATAGTCACCCCTTGCAGTTGTGCAATCATCACCCTCTCTTTCAAGTCCTTCTTCTTTTTCTCTGTTGCTCTATCATTTTCATTTTTCTGATGTTCATAATATTGGGCCATCTGGAGGATAGCCGTAGGTTTGGAGGCTGCCCAACTACTCTCGCTGGCCTGCAGTTTCTGGGAGACCTCTGGTGACAGACCCTTAACATAATTCTGGACAAACAGATGGTGTCCGGTTGCAGTGGTCATGTCCTGGCCGCTGTAATCGGAGAACACCGTTTCAAACCGGGAGAAGTAGTCCGATACATCCTCCTGGGGTTTCTGGCGACAGGCCGTTACTATCGACCAGTCCACTTTCTTTTCTGGAATCAGGGTTTTTAATTTCTGTACGATTTTATCTGGGAGGTCTAAAATGGATTTCAAAGGCTTTTGTCCAGGTTCTCGTTGTTTATCAATGCCATCGAGTTGTGACCAGGTATGTCCAAACAGCTCAAGGTGGTCGACTTTCCGGATTTGCTTCCACACATCAGCTGGTAGACATAACCCGAAAAACAAGTCGATGTCAGCCAGGGTCATAATCGTTGAACCTAGGACTGTACCTAATTCAGTATAGAAGGCAGTGGGGTTTTTACGTAGGTCAGGCAGAGATTTCCGGAATGTCAGAATCTCTTGCCGGTCCCATGGCTGGTAGACCCAGTTGTACACTACCCTTCCTTTTGCATCTTTGTGGTTTGCATCATCGTTAGTCCCTTCACCTCGTGGAGGAACCCAGTAAGGGGCAGCCTCTCGTATCGGCATCATGGCGTTAGATTGCTCAGTTTGTGGTTCGGTCGCTACGGATGTCGTGGGTTTAGTTCCCGATTCTTGTTCAGTGAGGTGGAGGAAAACCTCAAGCGTACGCATAAGGAGGTCCGTCACATCACACTCGCCCTCATCCCCGATATCGACCTTCCGGTACAGAGTCGTTAGGCTCTCGGGACCTTTGTCTCGATATCGGTCCTCGTATGCGTTCAAGACATGGTAACACAGTCGTACGGTAAAATGTCGTCTGTGACTCCCTGTATACGAGTTAAACATATCCGTGATGTACTCTTCATCTTCCTTCCTTTCTATCAGTGTCCTTGCTATCTTGTCAATCCCTGCTCGCTCATCTTTGCTTAGTCTGCTTGTTCTTGCAGAACCAACCCTTCGGGTCTCAGGGTCGCCTAACGTTGTCGTTTGCGTAGTATCTAATACAAGGAGTTCGGCCGGCACAGAGGCCATGGGGGCCGAAGCTGTGGCGCTACTCTCGTTTGTACCTGGGGGTGGTGGGTGCTGTGCTAAGGGTTGGGAAGGGGCATATGGAGGGGGCATGTAGATGATCGGAGGACCTAACAGCAGATCATCGTTGGCTCGTTGTTTCGAGGGTAATTCAGGGTAGAGCGTGGAGGACGTTCTAACCGGACACTGGCTTGATGTTTCCATTTCTAGTTTCTGTTTGGCTTCCTCTCTTTCCTTTATCTCTTCTTCTAGTTTCTGAGCAGCTAGGTGGGCTGCTTTTCGCAGCTCTTTTCCCAACCTACTCTCAGTTCTCTTTTTACGTTGTTCAGTTTCTTTGCGCCACATGCCGAAACTACCAAGCATAGTGGGCGTTGTCTTGTTTTTACCAAGGGCTGTTTCTAGCGCGTTTATTTTATCATCATCGAAGGATCCTATCAGTGGCCACTGACTTTCTCGATCCTTTTTCGTATATTTATGCCACAGCTTGCTATAGGCTATAGCGATCAATCCATGCTTCATGAACATGTCCTTATTAGGGGTGCCTTCCAGTGGAGCCGGATGGTTCATCTCTAATAAGCGGTCCGGGCTAAACAGGCTACCAATCAGTGGGGAGAAGACAGGCATGACGGATCACAATGGGGACAAAAGTCAGCACTACTTATCTTATCACTGCGTGCAAAGACTAGACAGAATATTTCTATTCTACGTTGTTTGCAGGCAGTGAATACCTCATGAACTAATATCGAACAGTCAATGTTCGGTCAATCAAACAATCAGTGGGGAGAATAAGTAGGCCCGCAAAGGTCTGCGTTACCTACCCTTTCACTATCTGCAAAGAGGGAACCTGTTCTTTCCTGTTTGCAGACAGAGAATCTCCAGAAAACAATCCGCGAACAGTAGTTCGGGTTCAAACAATTAATCAGTGTGGGAGAGGGAAATCTCCAGAGAACAATCCACGAACCGTAGTTCGGGTTCAAACAATCAATCAGTGGGGGAGAAAGATAGGCACGACGGCTGCGTTACCTATCCTTCACTGCTTGCAAAGAGAGAGCCTGTTGTTTCTCCGTTTGCAGACAGCGAATCTCCAAACAAATCAACAAAGAGTAATACTAGTATTTTCCAAACAATCAAACAATCATTTCGCAATTCGTCGTGTTTACACGACCTTACCCGGAACGCATGGACAGTTTCTTGTCTTCCGAATCCAGCGCCTGATCGTCCCCTATTCTTCGTATTCCTCGCGGCACTCCTGATGGTTCCCAGTCAGGACCGTAGATCACTCGAGAGAGGTCTGTTTGGAACCAGTGAAGTTCGGATGATCGGCTGTCAGACGAGGGTCTATCGGACAGGTGCACTCCCGATCGTTGCAGTCGTTCACTCTGTCGTCAGGACCTCTCCCACTGGATCCACGAGTCGCTGATGGGCCCCACGTTTGGGACGCCAATTGTAAAAAGGTTTCTGAAGCAACCAATAAACAAAGATCCTTAAGTATTGCCCGGCGGTGTCGCCTCTTTAACCCACAAAATATTAATCAATGAAGAGGCAGGCGCTGGAGACTGGAAGGCAGGAAACAAGGGTTTATTCTCTCCGGAGGAGAACACATCAGTTCGGACAGCAAGTATCGTCACGAGGTGCTCCAGCCGCATCTCTGAGGCTTGGCCTCTTATACACAAGTTTATGATCTTTATTGCATGTAACACATTCTTGCAATGCTTTGTAGTATGAAAGGACATCCTCGGAATCTCCCCTTCAGGCCCGTTCCCACACACATTTACAGTTGAAGTCCCCACCCCGGTCACAACAGGTGATGATTATCGCGCAGCTGGACATTCCGCCGATTCACGGAATGTGTGGGGTTGATCGGATCTCATAGGGTGGGGGCTTTGATCAATTCGAGGGTCCTTTAATGGGGGAAGCTTCCTACTGTACGGGGGGGGGGCAATAAACAGTATCCGCAGGGCCAGGTGGCGGCCTGGGAACGAGGAAGACAAACGGGCACACAGGAAAAGGGGGTTTGTATCAAAGGACCTGGGACCATGAAAGGAATGAAGGGAGGTGTCGCGCTGGGAACAGGATGGGATTCCGAGGCAGAGCTGCGCTGAAGAGGGGTTTATGACCCAAGGCATGTGAGAGCGGGGGGTTGTCAGCGTGCGGGGGATGCCTGCGAGGTTAGGAGAGAGAGAGAGAGACGCGCTGGCTATCAGCGAGGGGCAGGGAGGCCATGGTGCTCAAAATGGCTGCCGCTTACGTGCACGAATGGGCTCAAAAAGAGCAAGATGGCGCGGATAATGTTGACGTTTGCAGCCTAACTTTTAACAGAATCTCATAATGCTCAAATGATGGCTGGACTCCAGAATGATCCGCAACAAACCCCGCTGCCTGATAATGATCTACTCGTAATTTCCCAGCTCGAAACAACAGAGGAAATTGAAATAGTTAACAGTGAAGATGACGTTGTTAACATTACAGGGCCAAATATTAATCTGGAGGTCGAGGGTGGTAATGGTTCAGAATATGCTGGCTCGGACGGAAAATTTTATTCAATGTCGGACCTGACCTCTCCATCAGACAAGGAAAATGAAGGAAATGATGAGGACAGCCTAAGCAATCTAGGAGACTGGGGGACAACCCAGATGAAGAAGAACAGGATGGCTATGAACATGGTGTTACATGTGAGACAGTTAGGAAGATGCCAGAAGAGGCAGGAAATGAAAGCCAGAATCAAGGCTCCCCATTTGCCCAGTTCAATTTGGAGGAAGAGGAGATAAATGAAGATGCAGTCACCTTGGGTTTGATATATTAAAGCGTAATGGCTAATCGGAATGAGACTAGGGCTGAAGGGCTGCGGACACAAGGAGCGGTGAAAAAGCTGCAGAATACTGTAAGGCGCCTAGTGAAAACTTGTACTGAGGTAACCACCAGGATGACGGAGGTGGAACAGCGAGTCTCCTCAACTGAAGATAGCCTGGGAAAACATCAGTCGGCTATTGAAATACTACAAAAATCAAATTCGGACATAGACTGGAAACTTACTGACGTTGAGAATCGCGCTAGGCGCAATAATCTACGCGTCCTAGGCATTCCGGAAGGTAAAGAGGGATCGGATCCCCGTAGGTTCATTATACAGCTGTTCAGTGAGGCCTTTCCGGAATTGAAATCCTGGAATTTTGAAATTGAAATCATTCGCGCACATAGGTTTCCTTTTGTGAATCGTCGGCGGGACAATGGACAGAAAGCATACCCAAGGGCCATCTTGATCTGTTTAAATAACTTTCTTCTGAGAGAGGCTTTATATGATCTTGCACGTCCAGTGAAAAGGAGGAAGGCGGCTGGGTGTGAGTTTTTTGTTCGTCCAGACTTCTGCCCAACAACCGTTAATGAGAGATGGCAGATGCGGAAGTTAATCGCATCATTCCAGGCAAAAGGCGCTCAATGCTTTTTACTCAACCCAGCCAAATTGAAGACTATCTTTACTTCTGGGTCTGAGGCTCAGGTATATTTGAACCAAATGGATAAACAAGCGAAAACTTAAGAGAACTTTTTTTGAAATAGACTATAAAGGATATAAAGGATATATCGCAACTTTGAGAGGGAATTTAATTTGAGCCAAAATTTAGGAGGGTGAAAATGGGTGGTCAGGGGTGTAGGATATAATGTAGTGTTGTTCTGCTCCTAAACTATAGGCTATAGCACATTAGGAGTTGTGTCCTCACATAAAAAAAATTCCTCCTTTTTTTTTTTTTTTTTTTTTGGAAGTCAGCATTGGAAATTCGAAATTGGAGTATTAAGTAGGCAATCGGTGCCCCCGGTTTAAGGGCCTTGAGATTACTGAATACTACAAAGAATAGTTTAAAGATAATTGAATGAGCAGATAGAGGTCGAGGACCTCTGATTATACATGTATGAGAGAAATACACTCATCTAGGATGAGCTACAGATTCTGGCTGGTTCTAGAATGGCTATTTACGGAGGACATCCTAATGTGGTTACAATCAGCCTGAAGTAAGGCTGCTGATTATGAGTTTGGGAGGGTAAAAAAAAAGGGGGGGGGGAGAAGGGGAGTCATGACACGCAGTAAAGGCATTTCTGCATCACAGAGGACATGGTCCTTAAGGCTCATGAAGGGTGGTGGCGAGGGAGGGAGGGTGGGTTCTGGTGGGGAGGGGTGGGGGGGGGTTAAGTGGGGGAGTGGGGAATTGGGGAGAAAAAAGAATATAACACATGAGTTAGGGTTGAGAAGAAACTTGTATTTTGGTGATGTTGGGGAGCAATTGGTGAAGATGCAAAATCTGAAGTGGCGAAATGGCAGGTAGGGGTCTAAGGGTTGGCACATTGAATGTCAGGGGATTGAATGCACTGGAGAAAAGACGGAGAGTTACACAAGAGATACGGGCTCTGCAATGTGACATCATATGCTTACAAGAGACCCAGGTGGCTTGGTCAAAGAGACACCTGTTAACAGAATTTGGGCTCAATTTAATAGCTTGCACTAAATATTCAGGAGCGGCCAGAGGGGTCACAATTCTTGCCAAGACTCATATAGCTACCACAGGGAGGGTGCAATCTGATAGGTTGGGACGCTGGGCGATAGCAGAATGCGTGGTGGGTAACATTAAAGTTACTGTGTGTGTAGTATATGGAGCAAACTTAGACGAAGCAGAAACTCTTAATTTCTTAAATGTGGAATTGTCAGCTTGGCCCACACCACTGATTATGTGCGGTGATTTTAATATAAATTTAGCACCTAATGTGCTAAATAATGAGAAGGCGAGATATGCAGGCAGGAAACCGAAAGTATTCAAAGCATTACAGTCACTTCTGGGAGCACATGGATTGGTGGATGCTTGGTCGGCTCTAAGAAGCTGGTTGCCTGGGTATACTTTTTTTTCTTTTCCACATCGCACATTGGTCCGATTAGACTATTTTTTTGTCTCTATTTTGATGTTGAATCAGGCTGCAATCCAAGTATATCCTAGAGGGACATCAGACCATGGGCCAGTCGTATTGACGCTTTCCAGTATCATTTCTAGTGAACGCCCACGACAGTTTTCTTTTGATTGCAAATTATTGTTTGAATTATTGTTTGAACAACTCTTTATTGAACATATGAAGGAGTGGATTGCATCATTTTTCAACATTAATCGGGGAAGTAGTAATGTAGGGTGTGTGTGGGATTGCTTTAAAGCTGCTTTTCGTGGGGAGGTATTGAGTTGGGGTCTGTACAATCAAAAAAAACAAGCAGCAGAAATAAAGGCATTGTATCAAGAACTGATCACGGCCGAAGAGGCGCTTATGGTAGGGATACAGGCAGGGAGTAATATTGATGCAGAGATCAATGAAGTAGCGCGTCTGAAGGCAAGAATAAATCTGAGGTGGTCTCAGGAAGCAGCAAAAAAATTTCTTGCTAAAAGACAAAGTCATTATGAATATGGCGAGGCAAGTGGAAGATGCCTCGCCCAAAGATTAAGAGCAAAGCGGCAGCCCAGCGGATCGATGAGATACTAGATCACAAAGGCGACCCTGTTAAGGATGAACAGGGCATCTTGGAGATATTTAGACAGTTTTATGAGCTACTTTATCAGGGGGATGTGTATAATAGTGGTAATTCTGCATCTTTGATTAGTCAATATTGTATGAAAGATCTTTCGGAAGATGATAGGGTAATGTTAGATGCGCCTATTACTCTGGAGGAATTAGAATTAGCGGTAAACGGACTGGCACTGGGCAAGGCTGCTGGCCCAGATAAATTACCCTTAGAAATATATAAAATGTTTTTCACGCTCCTAAAAAATGACCTTTTGGCAACGATGCTCGCAGCACAGAAAGGCTCTGCCCCCAAAACTTGGCAAGAAGCGACTATAGTGGTATTTCACAAAAAGGGCAAGCCACTTAATCTACCGGGATCATATCGCCTTATATCGCCCTATATCGCTACTAAATGTAGACGGTAAAATGTACTCGAAGATTTTAGCAAATAGGCTTTCTGGGGTTATTTCGGGTCTTGTTTCAAAAATATAGCATGGGTTTATTCCTCAACGTAGTACAACTAATCATGTTAGAAGAGTGATAACATTACTTGATTATGCTAAGTTAACCAGGGAACCCTTTTGTATAATTTTATTGGACGCCGAAAAGGCCTTTGACCGTGTGGCTTGGTCTTTTCTGTGGGATAACTTGAAGAGTCGCGGTTTCGGTCCTGAATTTATCAAATCAGTACAGGTTTTGTATCAGCAACCGGTAGCCCGGATCAGTACCATGGGCCTGGAATCGGCGGTAGTACAAATAGGTAGTGGGACCAGACAGGGGTGTCCCTGTTCCCCCTTACTATTTGCTCTATACATTGAGCCTTTTTTAAGAATGCTGGACTCCAATGCTAATATTACTCCACTAAAGGTACATATATATCATGTTAAGGTGCTAGCATATGCAGACTACGTGGCAGTGGTCACGTCTAAACCCATCATGGCAATGCAGGCTATAGAGCATCTGGCCCTAGAATTTGGTAAATCATCGGGATACAAATTAAACTCAGCAAAAACCCAGCTACTTAGTATAAATATACCAAACTACACCGATGTTAGACTATGTCAGGAGGTGGTATATCTGGGAGTCACGTTGCGAGCTAGTACAACCGCTTTAGTTAAAGGCAATTGGGATCAGCTCCTAGTCAGTGTTCGGAAAAAACTAGATCAGGCAGAATGTTTACATCTTTCATTAGTAGGTCGTTGTAACCTATTAAAAATGCTGATTCTGCCTCAAATTTTATATTTTTTCCGATGTATACCCCTAGAAGTCCCGAAGACCAGTTTGGAACAACTGCAGACAGTAATGTATGCGCTTTATGTGGTCTGGAGGGAAGGCTAGAAGGGCTAGGCGTTTCATGATTCTCCCAAGAAATGTGGGAGGTTGGTCGGTTCCGGATTTCACACTTTATTATTATGGGTGTATGTTGCAAGGAATGGGAATTTTATTAACCGGTGAAGATCCAGCAAGACCTGCAGATTCTCCATCGATCTATCAAATGTTGCTGGGGGTAAAAGTTAAAAACTGTTTATTTAAGTATCTTGAACAAAGCTACTACAAACGTACACGTTTTAAGACAATGACAGCTGCATATAAGGTCTGGCATACAGTTTTTCCTACCTTTAGATGTCTGGGATAGAATTGTACTTAATTGGAGGGAGAAAGGCATTAGAGTGGTGGGGGATTTGTATGATGCTAGTTATTGTAAATCTTTTGAACAATTACGAGAACAATATTCTCTCCCTAGAGACCATGTCGCAAAATACTTACAGATTTGTAACTATTTAATGGGTTTGGGAGGTAACTTTAAACCAAATTCTTTGATTGAAGACATTATGAAAAGGGGTAAGAATTGGAGCATTATATAAACATTTGTTAGACACTAAAGAAAATGATCTAGAGCAGGAGAACAGTAAATGGTGTGCTAAACTAGGCAGACAGGACATTCAAATAGAAACTTCATTAGTTATGGCTAAAGATCTATTCTTGTCTGCAAAGTTGGTAGCTCAACATTTCAAATCAATCTATAATTTATACTATACCCCAGATAAGGTGTCTAAATGGTCGGGAGATGCAATAGGTAAATGCTTTCGGTGTGGGTTCACCTCAGCGGATGATGTTCACATCTTCTGTACATGTACTGTGTTAGCTCCCTTGTTGTCTCAGATAGAAAAATGTGTCTCGGCAATTGTGGGTAGTCAGATACAATTATCAGCAACGCAGATATTATTGGGTGTTGAAATGGGCACAGTGAATACTAGCATCCCGAAGAAACATGCTAAACTTATTTTTTTAGTAACTGCAGTGTACAGGCTATGTATTGCATCTGCATGGTTGCAACAAGAACCGCCCGCTTTTGAAGCCTGGCGGGCTCGCTTTTTTTCGATACACAATATGGAGCATAGTCTTTATGCCTTAAAGAGCTCCTGCAGAAAGAAGATCGCGGAACAGATTTGGGGGTTAGTTACAAACTATCTCGAGATGTAAATGGGGGGACTTATCTAGATTTTGTATAATTTCCTGTTGGATTTAATTAAGATTGCCTCGTATATAATTCTGTTAATTCATATATATTTTTTTTGCTTCAAAATGTCAAGTGTTGGAGATTTATTGGATCGAAAAAATTGTTTTCCCCTTTCGCTGTTTTTTTTTGTGTTTCTGTATCAACCGACTCATGTGTTTCTGTATAAATAAATAAAAATAAAAATAAAAAATAAAAAAAATTAATTATCAATGCAAATACATTAAAATTAATGTTTCCTTCATTACAAATAAATTGCTTCCCTCCCTTTTCCCCTATAAACCCACAACCCGCTACAGAACTAAAACGCAAAATTAAATTAAAAATAATTAATAATTCATAAAAATGTATATTTAATTTACTATAATTAAATTACTTCCCACCCTATTCCCCTATAAACCCACAACCCGCTACGGAATTAAATCACGCAAAAATTAAATAACATAACATTCCTTACTTTAAAAAAAATTAAACATACATTACAAAAATGATATATAATTTTAACACATATACTAGCATACATAACACTAAAAAATGTTCCGATATTATGGAAAACGATATTTTACATTCGATATTATGGAAATCGATATTTTAAACCTCAATTTTGATATTTTATCTAACTATATTTTGGTAATTCGATATTCTGGCCTTTATATTTTTATGTCGATATTCTGGCCAATCGATATTTCAAATTCGATATTTTGGGTGTTTACCGGGCCATTGTTAATGAATAAGAAACAGAACACATAAAAGACGTAACAATGGGTCACACCTAGGCCCTAATGGGCCCAGCTGCCACACCTATCGCATATATATATATATATATATATATATATATATATATATATATATATATAGGCCACATGTTACATAAGTTAGAAAATCAAGTTTATATGTTGGCGTACAACAAACAATAGATAAAGATCGTAAGTTATGGAGTATTTCAAAACCAAACATAAACTGAGATTTGTAAATATAGCTTAAACACATTTCAATAATGTGTTTAAGCTGCTTAGAGATCTACCACTCAATATGTTTGCAAACAGAATACCTCAAGAAACAATGCTATAGGATGTTCGCATACATTTGAAAGAGCGAAAAAATAATCAGTATTTTGCTTGTCTAAAACATCATATGAGCTGTAAGTCTATAAACAAGAACGAAATTCTGGGTGCAGCACAAACACTCAAAAGTCAGAAAACTTCACAGTTACTGTCCCATCTTAACTTTAACTGCCACCCACTCTAGGCACCGACCATCTAAAATCAGGGGAGACAGATTTTAGACTGCTGTAGACTGTTATATGTGCACTTAAAAGTAGGGAGCCTTCAACAGGATTGTTTAACTATCGGAATACTAGATGACAAACGGTGGGTTTAAACAACACAATACACTAGCAAACTTGGAAGCTCACAACTAGCCCGTTCCAAGATGGCCCCCATCTACTGAAGGCACGCACATACTTAAATAACACGCTACAAGATGGCCGCGATGTCAAAGGACATAGCGGCTCCATACTCGGCATACACGATAAGGAGGTAAGATGCGCGATACATTTATGCAAACAGATACTAAGTTACATGTATCAGATACTTAATTCGTGTCTCCGTGTAATCACAGGAGACCAGCGATGGAGGGGAATAGCGCAGTAGCGAAGTAAAACAAGAAGCACTGAGAGCATAGCGCGGGACCGCGCTTCTAAAGAAAGCAGGTATGCCTAACCGATCGAGAAACAATAAAAAAAACATAGATACAAAATTAGTACACACAGGTGATAGAACTCTCCCCCGTTTGTCTTTGAATTACTTGTAGGAACACGAGGATCAACCCTTCTATTGCATAAACCAAAACCGAGACGTGCAGCACCCCGCGCATGAAGGCGCTGAAGTAAAATGAGGTATGCTTTTAAAGTCGCCTTTATGGGAGGATAAGTAGAAAAATAAATCAAATGGAAAACTTATACTAAATTTAAATGTTTCCATTTTGTTCACAGTAGTTGAATACATCACAAAACATAAAAACGATAAGAGTGCAAACACGAAGATAAAGATCATAAAAGGTAGGCTGCGCAGCAATGCTATTGCAAACGAGTTCCCGAGCTCTTTAGAAAAGATAAAAATCCTGACAATGATACTTTACATTATAGATAAAGAAACACATGAGCTAGAAAGTGAATACTAGAGCACACAACCGGCAACAATTCAGGTACAGGTTTTGTCATTTGCGAACGGAGGAGGGGCGATTGACAAGAAATATATCCAAATACTAAAATAGAATTCCATTCTCTTTTTTTACATATATCCTGTAGATAAATAAAAGAGACAGAGCCCTGATGAGAACCCATAAAGTGACAGGAATGGGTTTGAAACGCGTCAGCTTTTGAATCAGGAATGCATTAATTTGCAGTACATTTAATGACTTTGACAAATTGAAATGCATTCATTTGCTGCTTGTTGAATAATAGTATCTAAATGTTTACTTTGTCCTTTGTTTAGTTAGAGATCATTTATGTGAGTCTAATTGTTGATCAAAACTAATACGGTGTTTATATATGTAATGTCAACTTATGTGGTGTTCATATATGCAATGTGGAATGTAATTTGTTTTGAAATTTTTTGTTGAAATTGTTGAATGTATCTAAGTGTCTTTTTTTTGTACCTAAACTATTTGAATATAATGAAATAAAAAAGCAAAAAGGTATTAAGTAAATATACCAAACAGACCATATAGTAATTCTGGTTTGTTTTCCTCAATTGGGAGGTGTTAAGTAACGTGAAGTTGGCAATTATTTTTGTATACAATTTATTGATGGTCCAGCCGACTTCATGGCCAAGGACGTAACTCCTTAGGTTTCTATAATCAAGTATACTAAAATGCTCGAAAACATCACATAAGATATATCAACCATATCTAAGTTTACAAACGGATTTTGGTAAACAAGATTGTAGCACTGATTACCGATGTCAAACACTATATCTTCTATTTCAAGGGAGAGTATATGCAGAAGATCGGAGACTTCTGCAGTTGCTTTCATCCTAATGGAAAATGGGGTTTGTCAGAGAGATTGAAATACTGGTTCAGGAACAACCAGTTTGGTCTTATGATGATCTTCTCCAGAAACTCTTGCCCCAAGGCTCATGTAATGTATTAGCTTCTTCCGTACGTGGGTTTTAAGGAAAATAAAAGGCAGACATGTTAAGAAATCAATAATCACCTCTGTAGTAACACTACCAACCATACGTACTTCCGGCCACTTGGAATAATAATCTATGAGCATAATAGCACTGGATGGTAAAATAGCAAAAAGCAAAAAGTTCATGAAATCAAAAGCCAATGTCCGCCAGGGGCCATCTGGCAATTTACCCATTTGAAAAGGCATCACAACAGGTATTATCACCTTATCATTCGACACACATGCATTACAGCCCCTCACCCAGCGATCCACCATACAGCCCAGCCTGGCCACCAAAAAGTTTCTTTGATTTTCCCTCTCGTACTCAACATTTCTCAGGGCTTTCATGTACCAATTTGACAATACTCTCTCGTATTCCTATAGGAGGTACAATTTTATTTCCTCTCAAAATCCCATTGCACACAGGCTCTTCATTTTCCAGAATGTACTACAATCACCTTGAAATTGAAGTTCCGATGGCCATCCTTGAACAATGTAATTTTTTTATGGCCAACAACACTACATCCTTTTCCATCTCCTGCATCCATTTCACCTCAGACAATTCCAGGCCTTTTTTCCATTTCCATACCCTTGCCGCACATTATATTTTCATACGTATATGCTATATCACTTCCACTCTCACCCATTTCATAGCCATTATATGTTTCCACGAGTAACCGTGACAATCCGTTAGCAACACAACTTTCCTTTCCTGGAACATGTACAATATCATGATGGTACATTTGCAATTTTGAAAATAGCTGTGCTAACCGTGGCATAAGTATTTTTCCATATCCTAGCCTTAGCCTACAGACCATAAACCAAGGGTTTATGGTTTGTAGAAATTAAAACATTTCTCCTCCACACATACACCTTGAAACATTCCACAGCCCATGTTGAAGCCAGTCATTTTTTTCTATCACTGATTAATTCCTTTCTGCTTGTTTTAAGTTCCTAAGAAATTTTATTGATCAAATGAAGGGTGTCATTACAATGTGGAAAAACAGTAAAAGGGAAAATGATAACAAGCAAGTAAAGCAAAGCAGTGCAGTAATAGTTACAGAAAACTCCAAATGAGCAAAATGAGTTACAAAAGTTTGAATACATCAAATAACAGAAAAAAAAGATAATACAGCGGATAATGAAGAAAAAAGAACGTATAAGGCAATCAAGGAGGTTTAGCGACTTCCTGCTGAGTAGGGCACAGTTGAAGCGATCGTTTAGCACATACATCAAGGTATAAGTGATAGGAAGCCAAAGGTCCAAACGCTTTGTTGGCAGATGAGTAGGAAATACAAAAGCAGTATCCAGCCTATGATTGTGGCAAACATTATACCACCATGCCCTAAAAGAAATGTTTGAACAATTATTCCAGTTAGCAGTAATCTGTTGGAAAGCAACAGCTATTAGCAAATCAACATTCATAACATTGAGCTCAACATCATCCCAACATGAAGAGATACTTCCTAAAAGGATATGTGCAAAAGAGAAGGGAATGTGAGTGTGAAAAATCAAGTTGATTTGGGACCTAATTTGTATCCAAAAAGCGTGAACAATTTTACAAGAAAATAACGTGAAATAAAGTGGCTTGTGGGGAAGAGCAAGACCAACAAACGTCTGAGACTACGGAAAATTGCTTGCTCAAAGTATGTGGGGTAAAGAGCAATCTATTGTATATGAAGAAAAGAGTTTGAGTTATGTTCGCTGCCCTAGACGATTTACGGAGTTTGGTCCAAATTTTATCCCACAAAGCTATGGGCAAAGAGGTATTGAAATCAGATTCCCACTGTTCTTCTACCTTGGTCTCGGTCTGACGGAGTCTGCAATATGAAGATGCTTGTAAATGGCAGATGCTTTGGAAGTTGTGTGTAAAAAGGAGTGAAGTTGTGAGGTAGGGGTGAGAAGAGAGGGATGGGATGAGAGTTGTGCAAAGTAAGTGTGTCGCGCCATGACCGCCTTGTGAAGTAACGAATATTGTCGAGCAAAAGAAGCAGGCAAGTTAAAAGAGAGACTAGGAGCTGGGAAGGATAGAAAATGGAGTTAGAGAAGAACTGTGAAATCCAAAATAGACCCTTCTGCCTCCAGGAATTCCAATAAAAAGGTTTATTATTAATTAATAGATATTTATTATGCCAAATGGTAGAATTGAGAAACTCGGCGAGTGTAGCAGGAGGATCAGGGGCGGAGGAAAGGAGCAACCTAGTAGTGAATCTAATTATATGGGTAGATAACGAGGGTGGTTTGCGTGAGAAAAACAAGTATTCGGCAAAAGAGAAAGGAGAAAGGGAAAGACGCTCAAGCGATACCCATAAAGGAGAGACGTCATCTGGGTCACGCAACCAGAAAGAGGCTTGCCGCAGAAGGAAAGCCTTGTGATATGCGGGGAAGTCTGGAAAATTAACACCCCCTTCTGATTTAGGGCAAATTAATCTAAGAATGGACATTCTGGGCTTCTTTTTGCTCCAAAGGAAGGTAGAAAGTATTGAGTTAATCTTTTAAAAAAAATTGGGCTGGGATGAGAACTGGAATATTGGAGATGGTATAAAGAACTATGGGGGACAACATCATCTTAATAGTATCAAGGCGACCCCACCAGGACAGGTAAAGGGGACACCATTTTGTGGTTAAATCAGTAAGTTTTTGGATACATTTAGTAAGGCAAAGGGAGACTGTGTCTGCGACTAAGGGAGTAAAATGCAATCCTAAATAATTAATATGAGAGGGGCTCCAAGTAAAGTTGGAGGCAGCAAAGTCAGGTTTGAAGGTACATTTTGTTAAGGGTAAAATTTTGCACTTATCATTATTCAATTTATAACCAGAAATCAAAGAATAATTATGGACTTCCTTGAGAAAGGCGGGCACAATTTCTGCTTGTTTTAAAGTATGAGATGCATATGCAATCACCCATTCATTGCCATCCTTCCTTTGTGATAGCACAGCACCATCTCTGTAACCACTAGCATCCATTGATATTATCCAATCCACCCCATCACAAACCGGGTAGGATGGGGTGGACCTCCTGCTGAGATAATTATAAAGTGACTCTGAGCAGCGTTCACCACACCTAATCCAGGCTTATCTCTCACTGTGCTCATTATTAGCAGTGCGTTGTTCTGTATCCTGAGATCTGTGCTGTTAGGTGGAGAGAAATGTACATGGGTACTTACAAGTAACATAGAAAGTGGACTTGTTTCTAGAAAAAATGTCAGCCATATTGGAAAAGGTTTTACTCTGAAGTATGTCTGTACAGTGATTTGCACACCATAACACCCTGTGCAGATTACAGTGATCTGCACGCTATTTGGATTTGCAAGATTTGCACACTTTAAACTTTATTGCCGGTCAGATTTACAATAAAACTCGGTGTAGCTTATAGCGATTTGCACGCTATTTGTATTTTCATTGATTTAAACCACTTTGCAGATCTGATTTACAGTGATTTGTATTGAAGCTATTTTACAGACTGTAGAAAACACATTTATCAGCGATTTGCACTATTGGTAAAACCGTTTTGTAATTACTCAACATGCAGAATGTACCACCTCCAGCGCCTTTTCTTTAGGATCCAGGTGATCCGCCCCTAGAATGGAAGTTATGGTTAAGATAATTTAGAGCTTATTTAGTAGCTATTGATGGGCAAAGATTCAGCCCTGAGAGAAAGAAAAGTTTAATATAGTATAACTTGGGGGTAGAGGGTCAGAACATTTTTGATCACTTACCTGCATATGAACCTGGAAATGGAGAAGATTTGGATGAGTTTGAGATAGCAGTTATGCAGCTGTATAAATATTTAACCAAAACAAAATATATTGTTGTGCATAAACATAAATTGTTTTACTAGCCCACAAAAACCCAGTGAGAGTATTGATACTTTCATAACAGCTTTTAAAGTAGTAGCTGCAAAATGTGAATTTGAGAATTTTACTTCACAACTCATTAGGGATCAATTAATTGCCAGATGACATTCGAAGAATATCCAAGAGAGGTCGTTGGCATGCAAAGATCCCTTGTTAGATGAAGCTATTGATAGAGCGAAAAATATCAAATGTTCATTTGAAGATGCAAAACAACTTGAATTGTCATTGTCTAATACAACAATTTCAGGGGTGGTCAGCAATATAATTTCTTTTGGTCAAAGCAATGAAAGTAGGAAGCAAGTATTTACAAGTGGCCAAATTAATGACAGCAAAAAGCAGCCATATGCTAGTGGTAACAAAAATAACACATAAGTCAAAATGTATCAAAAGATTAGCTGTTTCAGATGTGGGTCTCAATTTCATGTGTTGTCATTTAAAAACTGTCCAGCTATAAATCAGCAACGTAGAGGTTGTGGAAAAGAGGGACATTTTCTTAGAGTGTGTAGAGGAGCAAAAAGGGACAGTATTTGCTGTGTGTTGAATGAGGATAATGGCAATGACTGTGACAAACTAACTAGCAACAAAGAATATGCGTTAGTGGTCAAACGTACGGAACCACAGACAAGTAAAATAAAAGTAATCCTGACATTGAAGTATTGATTGATGGGGTGGAGATCAAACATTTGGTTGACACAAGAGCTTGTGTTACAATCACACCCTCCTGACATGTTAACAGTGACTTTTGAAGGAACCAAATAGATCTAATTGGTTATTTTGGGCTTCCTTGGGAGTTTTAAATGATGTAATTCAAGGAAAAGGTTATGTAGCTAAAAAAGGAATTAACATTCAAGGATGGCTACACCAAGCTGAATTCAACTTAACCATCAATCTGGATGGGACAAACCTTTTTTCATTGATAAGAAAGATGTAAGTTCAGTTAAACACACTTCTAATAACAAAGACGGTTGGGAGAAAATCTTTGAAAGGATATTTCAAGATCGTTTAGGGAAGATAACAGATTTTACATACACTATAAAGGTCAAGCAAGGAGCTTTTCTGGTAAAATGCAAATTAAGAAATGTAACTTTGTTTCCCCATAGTTTTAGCAAGGAAAAAACAGGAGATTTAAAGATGTGTGTTGACCTGAGGGACCTGAAGGAAGCAATATGAGTAGGTAATTTTCCATAGCCATGGATTGAAGACCTAATAACAAAAATTGGTTATTAGATTTAAAAGCCGCTTACCTTCAGATGGAACTAGATATTCAATCTTGACATCTAACTGCTATTGTCACTCCTAATGGAATATTTCAATTTTGCAGGCTGCCTTTTGGTTTGGCATCTGTGGCTGACGTTCTTCAAAGATTAATGTCAGACATGTTTCACAATAATCCTAATGTTGTAGCATTTCAAGATAACATTTTGGTCTTTTCAAGTAATGAAGTGGAACATGATAATATAGTGGATGAAGTTTTAGAAAGAAGGGGAGTAGCGCTAAGAAAAGACAAAGGCTTTTTCAAAGGCAGAGAAATAGAGTATGTTGGACACATTGTATAAGAGCAAAGGGCCAAGCCCAAGTCAGGTAAAATCATTTTAAGAACGCCTTCTGCAAAAAAGAGAGACCCTTTATTATCCTTCCTTGGTATGTGTGAGTTCTATGTGACATTTTAAAAAGATTTTGCTGAGAACAGAAAAGCTTTTCAGATCATTGCTAAAAAAGGAGCTACATTTGGATGGTCTGAGGAATGTGAGAATATTAACCAGGAAGTTGTGAAAGCACCAGCTTTGCAACCATTTGTGGAAGGAAGGAAAACCATTGTGGCAGCTGAACCATGTGAATTTGGTTTAGAGGCTCTGTTGTCACATTGTAATGGTGAACATGAAAACACAATATGGTTTACATTGAGAACATTACACCAAGTGGAACGAAAATACTCTATTATCGAAAAAGCGCTCCTAGCATGTATGTGGAGCATGGAAAAATGTAAGTAGTATTTGTGGGGCAGACCTTTTATTTTTAAAACTGATCACCATTCTCTAGTGGGCATTCTGTCAGGTAAAAATGTGAAACACTCTACAGGTTGCATTTCAAGGCTTTTTGCCACACTCTTAGAGCTTACATTTACTATTGAGTACATTCCAGGAGGTAAGAATTTTAGGGCAGTCTGTTTGTCTAGATTACCTATTGAGGATAATGAAGAACAAGATTGGGAAAGAGAGGTGTCAATGACATCAACTTGTGCATTGAAGAGAAAGAATGGATGGATTCTGGATAAAAAAAGATAACATATTGAGCAAAGGGATAGCTTTAGTTAAAATAGTTTGGCCTAAGGAAAACAATTTATCCATGGACTTGCAAATGTTTTGGAAGGTTTTAGATGAATTTTCTATTGAAGGGGAAAACAAGTGCGGGTAACTAATTTGTATCAACAGAATGTTTTAGACAAAGAATAATATCTACAGCTCCCACGGTTATTTGGTTGCCACCATTACTGAAAGAAAAATAAGAAATTATTTTTGGTGGCCTAAAATGCACAGAGAAATAGATGAATGTGTCAAAATGTGCAAAAGATGTAATAGGAGTGATAAGGTATTGGTTACTGAGAGTACTGTGGCTGTTACTTCACCGAATAGAGCATGGCAAAGACAAGGTCTTGATATCTTAGAACCTTATCATATTTTACCAACTAACATAAGATATTTCATAGTGGTAATAGACCATTTGTCTAGATGGGTTGAGGTTGAACCGATTAGGGTCCCAACTACCAGAAGTGTAACTGATTGCTTAAACAAGATGTTTGTCCTAAAAGGTTTTCCAGGAGAAACCTTGACTGACAATGGGGTGCAATTTGCTCAAGAGAGATGCTTCAATTTTTAATAAGTGTGGTGTTAAACATGTCAGGACTCCCTTGTTTCACCCACAAAGCAATGTTAAAATCGAGCATCTCAATAAAGTGCTAGTTGATTGTATTAAAGTAGCACATAGAAACAATATGTGTGTAGATCAAGCTATCAAGGATTTAACGTGGTCTTATCGCACTGCACCGCATGTAGCCCTCAGCAAAAGTCATTTTGAACTTATGAGGGGAAGGATGGCATCCACTGAATTGTGTCCATTTTGGATGGTAAAGTTGTTTCATGCAGGGAGCAATGTAAAATAAGTTTGGCAAACAGCTGAAAACAATTCAAATGCAATGAGTATGAGGAAAATTGGCATTAAACCCTTTAGTGAAGTTTGCTTATTGAGAGTGAGACTGGATAAGGGTAAAAAATCCTGTGTTGATGAGAAAAGGATCGTGAAAATTGAAGGAATCCAAACAAATTTGTGAATTACGCAGCAATGCAGTGAAACTGACAGATGGAGTTGGTGGAGTACATTTCAGGTAGCATTAGATCCCAGTATACAGTTTAAAAATTCCACCAAGATTAAATATACGGGGAAGACCAAGAACATCAATGGTGATTACAATAATGACAATACCTGGGTAAACAGAAGAAGTATGTGGGTTCATTTGAAACCCAAAAAATTGCAAGATTACATTGTTATGTTATGTTAGCGGGTTTTATAACGCGCACAGCTACTCAGAAGAGTGTCCTGGTGCGAGCCGGAGTAAAACAGGAAAGAAAATGGGGGCGTGGCTTTGAGGGCGAAGATGGCGGACGTGGCTCTGTAGAGCTCCCGCCGGCCCGCAACTTATCCGCCTAAATTATCCTGGCCCCGAACCCTTCATTCCCCGTGCAGAGGTTGCGGAGACTGCTGGAGACCGGGGGTGCCTTCTAGTGTGGTTTCTGGGGCCCCGGACCGTGCCTGGGAGCGGCTGTTGTTGGCGGCGCCCGCCGGGCCTGCTCGCCGCGTGGTGAGCCGGGGTCTCAATTTTTGCCTCGCCCGCCTGCTGGTTCTGGGCGCCGGGCGGTCTGCTTGCAGCCGAGCCCGATTGACTGCTACTGGGTCGCCGGAGGAGGGACGACGGAATATCCTGCCGCTTGCGAACCCGGCGGAGCTGCTGGGGGCCACGGGGCAGCGACCCTGTGAGAGGACTTCGAGGCCCCGGAGGCGGTTCGGATCCCCCCGGACTGCCGGTGATGGTGTGGTAGCGGCGCCGGCGGTGTCTTGCCGGCGTGAGGAGGGGAGTGCCCTGCCTGGTTTGTGGACAGCGGTGGGCCCTGTGGTGAGGCCCCGAGGAGTACTGATCCGGCGGATTGGCTGTGCCCTTGGTTTCCGCGACATGGACGGCGGCGTATCGGCGCCCTTCTAGCCTCCTTGACTCTAGGCCCGAGGTCGGAGGAGCGGCCTTGCCTGGTTGCCGCGGCCTCGGGGCCCAATTGTGCCTGCTCATCGGCAATAGCGAGGTGCCCGGCGGCCTGTGGACGGCGGAGGTGGCTGGCGTGGACCGGCGGAGACCTGGGATGGTAGGGGGCTGAGCTGGCCGCTGCTTTTGCTGCTGGAGCCCGGTGTCCCATCCGGTGTGCCTGCTTGTTGGAACTTGGCGTGGTGGAGGCAGGTGGGTGAGGTGCAGTGTCCGGCGGGACCCGGATACCCCGGTATTGGCCCGAGTGGCGGCAAAAATTGGTGTGTGGTGCCAAGAACCCCTCTCCGGGTGTGAGTCGACCCGCTGCAACTGCCGGAGTCATGACTAGAGGCGGGGGTGGTACAGGCGCCACCAAACAGGGGCCCATCGACAAGTTCACTGGCCCCGGAGGAGGCGCGGGGACGACCGGGGGTGGCCAGAGTGCTGGACCGGACAACGCGGCTCTGATGGCGGCCATCACGCAGTCCCGCGACATGTTGGATGCGAAGATTGGCGCGGTCGGTGCCGATATAATGCTGCTGCGCCAAGATCTCCGCAACGCGGTCGCCCGCATCACGGAGACCGAGACCAGGGTCGCAGAGGTGGAAGGTGAGGTCGGCGCCCTTAAAAAGAAAGTGGCGGACATGGAGAGGATTCAGAAGGGCCTGGCGCTTCGCGTGGAGGATGCAGAGGGGCGGGCGCGACGGAATAACCTGCGCTTTGTCGGTTTTCCGGAGGATTGCGAGAAGGGACCCATGGATGCCTTCCTGGCACGGTGGTTGGAGAACTGGCTTCCCCCGGACACCTTATCGCGCTGCTTTGTGGTGGAGCGCGCACATAGGGCCCTGACGCAGAAACCACCGGCGGGGGAACGGCCTCGGCCGATCATTGCCAAAATCCTCAACTTTCATGACAGAGATGTCATACTCCGGGAAGCACGGCTCAAAGAGACATTGCTGTTCGATAACCACAAAATCATGATCTTCCCGGACTACACCAAGCAGGTTCAGCAGCAGCGACACTCCTTCCTTGCGGCAAAGGCCAAGTTGCGTGGCCTAAAAATTCAATACTCACTGCTGTATCCAGCCCGTCTCCGGGTGATTTTCAATTCCAAGACCCACTTCTTCGACTCTCCGGAGGCCGTCTTCCAGTGGACGGATGAGACGGTCAAGATCCGACCGAACACCCAGCCGGGGCTGAGTTCTGGACCCTCGCGTAGTTCATCCCAGGAGAGGGGCGACCCCGCCGGTAAAGGGAAACGTCATCGGAAGTCCCGCTCACGACGGAGGTCCTTGTCCCGAGACCCCCTTTTGGGGGACACACAGCCCGACACGGATCAATCTGGCAAGGAATCCTGATCATCCTACAACATTGGCTCTTGTCGATTGACTCTGGTCTATTGATGTACACTATGGTGGACCGGACCTTGGTGGTGGAGCGGACATAGACTGGTGCAGTATGAACTCATGTCTTGGCAGGGCTTGGGGGCCCTCAGTGGGCTGATACATATCTGCTGTACCCTCCATGTGAACCGGATGCCTGTGGGATTGGGGTTCGGGGCACTGATTGTGGGCTGCCTACTCCTTCTGGGGTTGGGGGGCGGTCCTGGGGGTGTGCCCTGTTAGTGGGGGGAATAGTTGGGATCCATTGGTATGGTTGGCTTTAGGCGCTCTGTTTTGGGCCTGAAGCTCCCCATGCCGCGACAGATACTTCAATGTTCTCTGAGGTATAGGGGTGGGGGGTGGGTCTTGGGTGTTGGGTTGTTTGGGGGTCGGGGTTGGTTGCGGGGGTGAGGGGGGTCAGGGTTGTTCTGAAAGGGGTGCACGTGATTCTTGCAATATTCGCTTGTATGGTGTTGGTGACCTGGGCCGGGCCTTGGAGGTCGCAGAGACTTGTTCATCGAGACAATGGTTGACATCCCACGATCAGTACCTGCTAGTGCCCCTATGCGAATTTTGAGCTGGAATGTCCGGGGGCTGTTGGACAAGATCAAGCGCGGGGCTGTGCTACGCTGGGGCAAAAGGGAATTAGCTGATGTGATGCTCCTTCAGGAAACGCACATGTTGGGTACTAAAGCATTGAGTCTACAGCGATTTGGCTTCCATCAGGTATTCCATGCGGGGTTTACCAGGGGCTCGAGGGGGGTGGCCATTCTTGTCCACAGACGGCTGTCATATACTCACGAGCGTCACTGGCTCGATCCCCAGGGTCGGTTTGTGTTTATGCAGGGGAAGATTGGAACAGAACCGGTAGTGTTTGGCAGTGTGTATGCCCCTCCCCCGCTGCAGTGGTCCCTGGCGGAGAAACTATTTGACTTATGGACCGAGATCCCCCACTCCCTGGCAGTGAATGGAGGTGACTGGAATGATGTTGTGGATGTGAGTCTGGACAGGCAGAGGATGCAGGGGGTCGCGGCTGCGGCCTCCCCAACGCGGCTGCATGCAATGATTGATGGGTTGGGATGGGTGGATGCGTGGAGGCATCTGCATGCCAGGACGCGGGAATATACATATGTGTCAGCAGTGCATGGTTCCCTCTCGCGTTTGGACTGTGTGTTCGTACCGGGAGCCTTCCTTGACAGGGTGAAAGGGGCTACGATCCGGCCTCGTGGGCTGTCCGACCACTCCCCAGTAGCGGTACAGATTAACCTGTGCAAGGCACGCCAACCGTTTCGGTGGCGGATGTCTTCGTGGCACCTGCAGCGACCGGCCTACACCCAGCATATGCGCAGTGCAATCGCCCATTATTGGCAGGACAACCTCACGGAGGGGGTTGACGCGGTGACGGTATGGGAAGCCATGAAGCCCGCCCTGAGAAGCGTCGACATTGCTTGGTGTGCTTCTGCCCGCCGTACTCGACAGGAGAGCATTGTTGCAGCGGCGGAGCGGGTGGAAGTGCTGGAGACGCGTTACCGGGGAGGGGGCGATGACAGGGCGCTGCGACTGCTTCTACAAGCACAGCAATCCTACGCCTCAGTGTTGATGGATGAGGCTTGCCAGGCGTGGCTAGCTACACGGAGTCGGGTGTACCAATGGGGGGATAAGTCCTGCACCATGCTTCATAGGCTCTGTCAGCAAACGATGCAACCGATCACCTTACCTGGTCTTATGGACGAGGAAGGAGCTGTGATAACGGACCCCGCGGCTCTTGCGGCGAGCTTCGCGCGCTACTATGCGCAACAGTACGCCTCTCGAGAAAGCCTTTCACCCGAAGCGATTGAGGGGTTTCTTGTGGATGTCCCCCCTTGCGCGGTTTCGGACGAGGTGCGGGAAGCCTTGGACCTCCCCCTGACAGCAGAGGAACTGGGTGATGCACTGGGCCAACTTAACGTCGGTAAGGCGCCGGGACCGAGCGGGTTCCCCAGCGAATTCTATAAGAAATTCCACTTGCAGCTTGGGCCGTACTATAGGCGGGCATTGGAACTGGCGCGTGAGCGCGGTAGCCTGCCCTCGGACTGGCGTCAGGCCGAAATTCTGGTCTTCCAAAAACCGGGTAGGCCTCCCGACCGCCATGAGTCCTATCGCCCAATATCCTTGATCAATTTCGAAGCCAAGCTTCTGGCCAAGGCGCTGGCGAACCGCCTGCTCCCACATATCGCAGATCTCGTCCACCCGGACCAGGCAGGCTTTATGCCACACCGGGCGACGAGACACAACATTCGGCGTGCACAGGCTGCGGTAGACGCGGTGGGGGCGACCGGGGATCGGGCAGCGCTGTTGCTCGCTGACATTGACAGGGCGTTTGATTCGGTCAGCTGGACCTATCTTTTTGCCCTTCTGCCGTTTCTCAACTTGGGGCCGGTGTTCATCTCCTATGTGAAATTGCTCAATACGGACATAACTGCCTCGGTGCGCGTCTCTGGGGCGATCTCCGAGAAGTTCCCAATTGCCAGGGGCACTCGTCAGGGGTGTCCCCTTTCCCCCTATCTTTTTGCATTGGCCAAGGAGCCATTGGCCGTACGAGTGCGCCTGGATGCACTGTATCAGGACTTTGTGTGGGGGGCGGAACTTTCGGACCGTATCGCATTGTATGCGGACGATGTCCTTTTCGTTATGACCGACCAACACCGAACAGGCCCTCGTATACTATATATGATGCAGGAGTTTGGCGAGGCATCGGGGCTCTTCCTCAATCCACGCAAATCGACCCTGTGGTTACTGGGGGATGAACCGGAGATATACCCGTGGGCCGCGGCCCTGCAGGTGGCAGTCGGTGGCCTAAAATATCTAGGCGTCTTCCTGTCGGCCTCGGCTACGGTGGCATGGGAACGCAACGTGCAGCCGGTGTGGGACAAGGTCCAAATGGACGTTAAGGCTTGGTCACGTATGCTCCTTAATATATATGGCAGATCCACCATTTTTAAGATGGTTGCCCTGCCGCGGCTTCTCTACCAACTACAGAATCACCCGCACAGGATTGACCCGCAGTGGTTCCGTCATGTTAATTCAGTACTTGGCCGGTTTCTGTGGGCCGGGGGTGCCTCCAGGGTGGCACTGCGGACATGCTTTCTCTCCACATATTGTGGCGGCCTGGCTACCTCTGACCTTCTGTCCTATTACCAAGCCTCCCATCTCCTGGTGCTCAATGAGTGGTGGTACGGAGATCACAGTGACCCGGCTTATGCACTAGAGCACTTTTTGATGGGGGATACCACGCTCCATACTTTCTTATACTCGGCCAGGCGGAGGAGGATGCTGCCGCGAGTCACCCAGGTAGTATTCGCGACTTGGAGACAAGCTCTGCGCCGCATGGGTTGGTGGGGCAGGCTGACCGCCGAGACTCCGCTGTGGAATAATGGACTGCTTCCGGCACTGGCTTCCCTGTCAGGCTTTGGAGGCTGGGACGCGATCGGGATCTCTTCACTCGGTCATGTCCTCACCGGGACTACACTCAAATCCTTCCAGGACCTTAGCTCCGAATTTCATATGCCTAAGACCCAATTTTTCAGATACCTTCAGTTCCGCCATGCCCTCGGCCCGAGCCTGGTGGGTATAGACCAGCTTCCCGACTTTAGCCCAATTGAAGCCAAACTTTTCATGGGGGACCTGGGCGACAAGAAGGTTTCCCAAATATACCGCTCCCTGGTTACGCATTGCTCCTCTCCCCTCCTGACACTGAAGGCCTCCTGGGAGACTGATGTTGGCCCCTTGGATGAGGATGACTGGCGAGAGGCCCTTGAATACCCCCGTGGGGCTGCCATAGCTGTCCGCCTCAGATTTATACAGTTTAAATACCTTCACAGGGCGTACTATACTAGGGAAAGGTTGTGGAGAGCGGGCCTTATTGCTGCCCCAGAGTGCCTGAGATGTGGAGCTGACAGGGGGACACTATTGCACACGGTGTGGTCTTGTGGGGGCCTGACCCGATTTTGGAATGGGGTATGGAACTGCCTATCGGAAGTGCTGGGGTGGGACCTCCCTCGTACACCTAGGCTGGGCCTCCTCCATGTCCTGGAGAACGTGGGAGGCAACATCTACAAACGACATCTTTTGTTACTGGGGCTGGTCGTGGCTAAACGGGATCTGGCGAAGGCTTGGAAGAGTGACCGTGCCCCCCCACTCAGCGCCTGGAAGGCGGGATTAGACTTTCTTATGGGGCTGGAATTACCTGTGTTTGAGGCCAGGGGGTGCCCCCGGAAACACTATAAAATCTGGAAGCGGTAGTGGGACTACAGAGGGCTGATCCTGGACCCACCTATTGACATGGATGATGTGCTACCTCCGGATGTGGACCCTGGGACCTAGGTTGATGTCTGACACCTACATTGCCTTACCTCTGTCTTTGTTATATTGTGAACACGTGCACTGGTTAGGGTGGGATAAGGGGTGGGTAGCTGGGGAAGGGAGTTGGGGTATGTTTATGGGGGTTGGTAGGGCAGGGGGTGGGGTGGGGAATGCTTTAAAATTTGGGTTCCTGGTCATTCTACTACTTGCATATTACTGACAGTATCCTCCTGATTGTGGAGAACTGTATCGATGCTTGCCTGAACTCTCAATAAATACGGTTGTGAAAAAAAAAACCAGGAAAGAAAAACAGATAAAACAGAGAGAAATTCAGTTAAACAGGAAAGTTTTAATTTTTTTTCTAAATTGAATAGGGTTCTGTAGGCTACGTAGATTGAATGGTAGAGAGTTCCAGGCCTTCGCGGCCAAGTAAGCCAAGGAACTGCCGCCTTTCGTTTTCAGGCGGTATCTGGGCATAGATGCCTTTAGCATATTTGAGGAGCTCAAAAGTCTACCGGGGACGTCGAACTGAAATCGCTTCTTAATATAGACAGGCCCATACTCATACAGGGTAGCGTGGGCCGTTACTAGGGCCTTGAACTTAACTCTTGTTCTCACAGGAAGCCAATGAAGACTACGCAAATGTTTCCTGACACTCATTCATTTGGGGAGACCGAGAAGTCTGGCAGCCGCGTTCTGAACCACCTGAAGTCTATCCAGGAGGAAGACCTACAGAGAGTACATTAGCATAGTTGATAAGGGAGGTGACCAGCGCACGAGTAACCGTTTCCTTAGCTGCTAAAGGGAGAAGAGGCAGAAACTTTTTATGTATCTTCAGAATGCCAAAGCAGGTACCTGTCTGCTTACTGATTTGATTGCTGAAGCTAAGCTAAGCCTTTCATCGAACCAGATCCCAAAGTTCTTGACTGGGAGGCCCTGCGCCGAGGGCTTAGGGGACTCCTCCGGCCAGGAAGAGTGCCAGAACAGAGGGGAAAACGTGCCAAAGAATAAAATCTCGGTTTAATCTTCATTGCACTTGAGCTGCGCGGAGGTGAGCTAATTAAACAAAGCTGCAAGACAGGTTTTAACATGATCAGTAGACGACTCATGCTTTGTCCAGGTAAACAGAAGCTGAGAATCATAAGCATAAACGACAACTTTGGCACCTAATGCCTCCGCCAGCTGATTGAGAGGAGACATATAGATGTTGAACAAGAGCGGGCTTAACATGGATCCTTGAGGTACCCCGGTCCGAAGTTTTTGAGTGGTGGACGTGAACGGGGGGATCCAATCTCGCTGAGTACTACCTTCCAAAAAAGATTTAAGCCACTTACTAACGGATACCCAGCTGTTGCAAGCGGGCAAGGAGAAGTGAAGGGGGAACCGTATCAAAAGCGTCAGACAGATCCAAAAGGACCAGTTCTGCCCTGCCGCCCATATCCAAGGTTTCGCGAATGGCTTCAGCAATTTCCACCCATGCAGGCTCCGTACTATATGAGGCTCTAAAACCAGATTGGGCCGGATGAAGGAGTCCGTGCTGTTCAACATAGGCAGTCAACTGCTTATTAACCATCTTCTTACAAACTTTAGCAATAGCAGGGGGAAGCGAAATCGGGCGGTAGCTGGCCGGGTGTTTGGGATCGAGGGACACCTTTTTCATTAGGGGAACAATCAAGGCCTGCTTCCAGGCAGGAGGGACTGTGGCCGATGCGAAGGAGGTATTAATCAACAGATTCAGGAAAGAGTTGATTACAGTGGCAGTGCTCGCCAAAAGTTTGGCAGGGCACAGATCACTAGGGGAACCTGATCTGAGAGTGGGCAAGGCAGCCATGGAGTCCGCTAAAGGAATTACATCAAAGGTGGAGAGAGAGATCTCGGAAGGAGATAAATCTTGTAGAAGAGAGGGTATGGAAATGGCCTGGGTATCCGGATTGGAAAAGTGAGATTGAAGTGTTCTCACCTTATTTAATAAAAAAGTTAGAAAGTTCTTCACGCCATGGGAGCGATGGAACTTGGGCATTGGTCATGGCTTTAGGTGTTGTATAACTTTGTACAATATGAAAAAGCTCTTTAGCATTATTGCCAGACAAGGCAATACGTTCAACATAGTGCAAACGTTTAGCTTGCACAATAACAGCGTAATAGGATTTTTTAGCTGCTTTGAGGGCAGATTTGGCCTCACTACAATAATTCAGTCTCTATTGCCTTTATAACCTTTTGCAATGCTGTTGTTGCACTTTAAGCGCAGGCAAGAACCATGGTTTAAAAAGAGATGTATTTAAATACCTAGGTTTATTTTGCGGGTAAGGTACAACACCACCTTTATGATCCAGTTATTGTAGTTCTCAAGGCCCCCATGAAAATCCTCTGATAGCTGAGGCTGACATTCAGCCAGAGCTTGACTACATGCAGCAGCAGGATCAACTCTATGGGTGGCAGTCCCCAGACCGCCCCTACAAGGTCTAGGCAAAAGGGCTTTACTAGGAAGGAGCCATGAAAAGTACAGCAAATAGTGATTCGACCACGTAATTTGCAAAGCAGGCACCACCACCAGTGAAAAGCTGGAGCAAATCATATCCCAAGTGTGGCCCCCGCAGTGTGTAGATGAAGTTACATATTGTTGGAGCTCAGCAAATTGTAACACAGATAAAAAATCCCATGTATCTCCCTACCACATTCCAATCCTACATTTTACCCTCCCCACATAACCTTCCATCCCTAGCATTCTAATGTACCACAAGACATTAAAGAACCTATTTTCCATCTGTAGAGCCCAATTGCTATTGTACTAAATCACACTTTTTACTTACTTGATTCTCCGATGAAGGGGCAGTTGATGATCCCAGGCTCGGAAGCACCAGCAGTTGAGGTGTGCAGTACTGGTACTCATCAATGGAGGTACCATTCCTAAGGTAGCAGGTAACGTGGGAAAAGGGAAGGAAACATGGAGAAAGGGAAGAAGAACAATCGAAGATGCAAGGGAATGTCAAACGGTGAATGAACTTTCGGTAACCGGAAGCCCTACAATGAAAGAAGTTGCGAGGCAACGTCTCCCTTACTGACTGTACCGGCACAAACCCGAAGTGCTGACTCAACTCCTCCTCTTGTTTTGTTTTTTCCCCTGTCTCTCACTTGGGCTCTCCCCCAGTTTTGCCTCTCCAGCCACCACAGGCCCGGCCTCCACCATCTCAATTCACTCAATGTCAGCCTTCATCTTAGTCTCTCTTTCTGCTGACTCACTCATTCTATGTCTCTCCTGCTCACTTCCTGCCCTCTCTCAAACTTTCGCCTCAAGCTCCTCCTGGGCCACAAAATATTGTGTGAGGATTGAAATAGTTTCCTCCCACCTTCTCTTTCTACTGCCTTGTCCTTCTTAGAAGAAATGTGGCTGGAGGGGCCCTTCCAGTCGAGGTCTGGTTGTCTCCTGACCTGAGGTCTTCCTGGCAATGACCTTCGCCATACCCAGCAAACACAAGCAGATGATGGACGGAAGGCGGAAACTTTTCAAGCACTCACCCCAGTCACAGATCTGGGTTGAATCCATCATCGTTCTTTCGCTCACTTCGCCAACCCAGTTCAGACACAGCTATATGCAAATCAGTCTTGACCCTGTGCCGCATGGGAACAGTCCAGCCCGAACTGCCAAGCCATGCCTTCCCTGGACCGGAAACAAGCATCCTGGGACCGGTTTCTGGCTATCAGGCATCTTCAGCCAGGATAGCTTGACTCCAGTGGCGTAGTGAGCACAGGACCCACGTCTGGGCATACCCTTTCCACATAGTCGAACAGCAAAAAAAAACAAGATAATTGACGGAATGTTGCACATTGGCAAACCATTCACCCCCAGTCACAGATCTGGGTTGAATCCATCATTGTTCTTTCGCTCACTTCGCCAACCCAGTTCAGACACAGCTATACGAAAATCAGTTGTGACCCTGTGCCGCATGGGAACAGTCCAGCCCGAACTGCCAAACCATTTCTTCCCTGGACCAGAAACAAGCATCCTGGGACCGGTTTCTGGCTAATCAGCCGCCATCAGCCAGGCTAGCTTGAATCCAGTGGCAAAGTGAGCAAGGGATCCACGTCTGGGCATACTCTGCCAACTTAGGGCGAAAAAGCAAACAGAAGGAGATGATGGACGGAACGCTGAAACTTTTCAGACACTCACCCCCAGTCACAGATCTGGGTTGAATCCATCATCGTTCTTTAGCTCACTTAGCCACCCCAGTTCAGACACAGCTATATACAAATCAATTTTGACCCTGTGCTGCATGGGAACAGTCCAGCCCGAACTGCCAAGCCATGTCTTCCCTGGACTGGAAACAAGCATCCTGGGACCGGTTTTGGGTGAACTGCCCTCATCAGCCAGCTAGCTTAAATCCAGTGGCAAAGTGAGCAAGGGACCCACGTCTGGGCATACCCTGCCAACTTAGGGAGAACAAAGCAAACACAAGGAGATGACGGACAGACCGCTGAAACTTTTTAGACACTCACACCCAGTAACAGATCTGGGTTGAATACATTATCGTTCTTTAGTTACACTTTGCCACCCCAGTTCAGACACAGCTATGTGCAAATCAGTCTTGATTAATTTTCTGCCTATTTCATTGAAAAGCCTGGGAAGATTAAACCAGAACTGCAACTTGCCTCCCAGCATCTACTAGGACATATCCAGCCCAGTTTCCTCCCTCCAAACAGATGTACCGTCTTCTTGGAAGATGACAGTTATTATACCCATCTGCAAAAAGGGGGACTAGGCAGTCCCAAAAAATATAGACCTATATCCTTAGTGGATTCCACAGCCACATTAATGGGCTGGTTACTTTTAAACAGGCTTGAGGGATGGGCTCAGGAAAAGAAAATAGTAATCCCAAGCCAATATGGCTTTAGAAATGGAAAGGGAACAGTGGACCAGTGTCTGAACTTAAACTTAATAATAGGCCACTTATATTTTGCCTTTATGCACTTGTCGGCAGCCTTTGATTGTGTGGGCCAATCTAAGCTGTGGCTGATCATGGAGGCAATGGGAATTGAGATCTAGATAATTAACAAAATTGGTGACTTGTACGCTGAAGCCACGGCTTGTGTTCGATTTGGCAAGAAAGGAGAATGCACAAGATACTTTAGAATCACTAGGGGCATGAGGCAAGGGTGTGTGCTCACGCCCTTTTTATTTGCTTTATACACTAATGCAGTTGAATCTGCTTTACAAGGGTCTACCATAGATGTTCCCCTTATTAACTCTTCTCGCTGTTCTGATACTCCTCTATGCTGACGACGCGGTGCTCCTCGCACGCACAGGCAATGCACTGCAACAACTCATAGAGGAGTATGCAAAATGTATGAATAATTTGGACATGAAAATAAACTACACTAAGTCCTTTGTCCTTGTGGCAGGTCCAAAGCAGCAGAAACAGCCTTGAATGTACATCTAAGGGATAAAGTTAGAGGTTGAGATTATTTTAACTACTTAGGGATCATGTTTGGCAGAGACAATAACTGGAGAAATATGGTCTCCAACAGAGGAATATTGATGGAAAAAATATTGTGGTCTTTTTAAATTTGTTGAAAAACAATTGGGACTAAGCCAATTGAGGTAATAAAAAAGGTCTATGAGGCAAAAGCACTATCTGTTGCCTCTTATGGTGCAGCTGTCTTTGGCATATATGATACCTCTAAACTTCAGGATATACAGGAAGGCTTCCTGAAAAATCTGGCATCCCTCCCCCAATCCTGCTCTAATTAAAATTGCCACATCAAGCTGAGAGTCCCCTATATTACTGATAAGATCAGTATTGCACCGATTTTGATGTGGAACTCAGTTTTTGAGAAGAGATATTATAAACGACTCCATGAATTTAGATGGTGTAAGCAAAATAAGATGGTTAAGATATATCGAGATTAACCTGCAGGCCGTTGGCCTACATAACCTATATGAGGATCCGAAGTTGTGCATGTCTATAACAAAAAAGGAGCTGAAGACTCGCTTATTAGCCAACTTAGATGCGAAGAGGTATGATTCTAACCTTAAGTTGCCGACAGTTAGACAATATCAAGCAGCACCTAGTATAATTAACATCAAATCCTCTTATTTAACATCTGTCACAAATCTCCAACACAGATATATCTTAGTGAGATTTAGTTTAAGTTGTATTCCTCTTATGTTAGGCCACCAGTCTAAAACCTATGCAGTCACTGCTCTTCCGCTTTGCCCCTGTGACAAGCGATCTATTCAGATTGACCTGCACTTTGTATTTTTTTGTAAATAGTATATTAATGAAAGAAAAAGGTACATTGTCCCCCTTATCCAAAGATTTAATTTTAAACAATTTCGTGTAGCCCTATATTATCTTCAGTCATTCTCTGATCTCTTTACATGTTTTTGCTTGGCATCCTTTTTTTCCGCTTTAACCAGGAGGAGACTAAATCCTTAATCAGATAGCTAAAACATAACCCAAGACGTTGACTTCTGTAATATTTGCTTACATATGTATGAATTAATGTTTTTAGTTTATGATTGTATTAAAAATTTTTATTGCTGTTTTATTACGTTAGTTTAAATTTGGAATGGTTGCTTTTAATTATTGATGAAAGTATGTTTGTAGAATACTTTTTATGTAGACATTGCATCGGCGAAATAAAGTTATTTTGACTGACTGACTAGGAAGATTAAATCAGAACTGCAACTTGCTTCCCAGCGTCTACTAAGAAAGGTCCAGCCCGGTTTCCTCCCAGCACCTGGTGAGTTCCCCTCATACTGGTCATACTACAAAAAATGATGTTACATGGATAGCCTTCAAACTTTTGGATTAAGCTGAAATACTTAAAACAATAATATCAATAAAACCATCCATGATCTTAGTTCGTCCATTCTCACACGTTGGACAAAGATTGTCACTGCATCTCTCGCTCAGGGCTTTATTCATGATTGCTTAAAGATACTGTGTTGTAGGGATCTACCAATAAAGTATTTTTGAGATACCCTTTAGACACTTTTATTTTATCTTCCTCACTGCACGCCCTATCACACAACCTGCTCCGCAGTCTTCTGGCGTCGTAGCACACCGAGGAGGCACTCGGCCTCCGAGGTGGGGCCCTATGATGAAGCATGACACTGACTAACCTCTCTTTTGTTGTTGTATATGCTTAAAGAAAGGACACGTTACCCCAATCCTAAAAAAAACTAATGCAGACATTTCTGACCTCAACAATTTCTGTCTAATTACCAACATCCCAACACAAGGAAAATTAGTTACTAGAGAAATGCGTACATCTGCAAATCTAAAAACACCTCAAGCTGTTTCATCTCCTTGACCATTTCCAATCCAGTTTCAAAATGGGGCACAGCACTAAAACGGCTCGAACACACATTGTAGATGATGCCCTGAGATTGCTTGATCAGAACGTACCTTGCCAGCTTATTCTTCTTGGTCTCTCACCTGCATTTGATACTGTTAAACATGACAATATGATTAACCTTCTGGAGACAAGAATGGGCCTATCTGGTCCTGTTCTAAACTGTTCTACCTCATTCCTACATAACAGAGCTCAAAGAATCAAAGTCAATCAAACCCTTTCTGGCATTACTCCAGTCTGGATTGGAGTCCCTGAAGGATCCACGCTCTCACCAACACTATTCAACTTGTTCATGGAACCGCTAACCGAAATGCTGATGCAGTCAAACATTCAGTACCACATGTACGCTGACAATATACAATTTTATTTGAAAATGTCCTCACCCAAAGATATCAGAACCCTCAACTGCACCCTACTGAAAATCCAAAAATGGTTCACCCATAATCACCTTATGCTCAACACACTCAAAACAGAATTCCTCTTGATCACCCCCCACAATCACTGTGCCCCCATAAAAAGAATGGCTTAACCACTTGGCTGCTAGGCGTTTCCCCCCCCCCCCCTTTGCTGGAAATTGCCATTTTAGTGGCACCATGACGAGCTCAGCTCGTCATCAGCACACGACACCCGTGGGTGATGACGAGCTTCCAGATCTCATTTGCTCTCCCCATGTTATTGACTCTACTCGATCACTTGGTATAACACTGGATAAATACCTGAATATGCTCACATCATGATCATATTAGCACGGCCACCAGGGGAGCCAGCTACCTACTGAATACACGAAGGAAAAGCAAACTCTTCTTGCCCCCTGATGACTTTTAGTTAGCAATCCAGTCTCTAGCCGTCTCCCAATTAGATTGTGGGAGTGCAACCCTTGCAGGCTTACCCAAAGCAAGACTGGCACCGCTAAGGGCCACCCTCAACTCAGCTGCTAGGCTCATCACGGGATCCAGAAAATCCAATCACATTGCTCCAGACATAAAACATCTAAAATGGCTCAAGTTCAAAGCAAGGATCCAGTTGAAGATAGCCTGCATGACACACAAGGCTCTTCACCATAACACTCTTGTCTACCTGGTCAAAAAAACAGGACTGTCTTGTAGTAGTTGTTCCTTAAGAAGTGCTAACTCCCTACTGTTGAAACTACAGAAGTTCCACAAAAAGAAAAATTACAACTGCTCCTTTTCTGGACTAGCCCCAAGAATATGGAACACACTGCCTCCTGAAACCAGATCTAACTCCTCGACTGCCTCCTTCAAAAAAGATGTAAAAATGCTTCCGTTGAATAGATTCCTTCAATAGTAGCTGTGAAGTCATAAAGCGTGACATTTTCCTGTGGTCACCTCCTGCCCTTGAATCTGCCAGGCGATCATTATTTTGTATTTTGTATTGACTGTTCTGTTGTATTCTGTATTGCTGCTTGCTTATTCCTTCCTGCATTTTGTCGCCTTCTATGTTATATCGCCTTGAGACACTTACGGGCGAGTAGTGCGTGTTAAAAAAACACTGATTGATTGATCGTGTTTGGGTTTATGTACAGCGCTCTGATACCCTGACAGGTCATATTTGCACTATATAAAACTCCTCAAATAAATAAAATTTAAAAAAATGCCACAGTTCAACCCAGTCGATGTCCCTCCCTTCCTTCATTCCTCCCAGCACCCAGGTCTTCAGCCACTTGCAGGGTTCCTGTGTGTCCAGCAGGAACTTGTAATACATGCAAAAGTCGGGGAGTCCATGCGCCGAGTTGGGTGTTACAGACTCCAGACGGGGGTTCACCATCGATGCTGGTCAATCCTCCTCTCTTGCTCCTTATTCTTCACTGTGAGCTTAAAATTGGTTTAAAAATAGATCTCCAGAACATGGGAGTTACCTACCCAGTGAAGTGATGCCACATCACCATCCATCTCTAGCTGGCACTTCCAGGGAGCGGCCCACTGGCAGCCCAACCACGTGTAAAGCATTGGGGGAGGAACATTATGGAATGAGTAAAAAAAGTAGGATGCTTGGAAAAAATTGTACCTCACTCCTGATTCAGACACCACCCATTCAGGACTGTTTTCTTCCCTCCAAGCCTTAAATAAAACCCCTGTGGTGGCTGGAGCAAGAAGTCTGCCTGTCCTCTCTTTCTGCCGTGTGGAGCATCCTGCAGGTATTGGACATGGAGGTTCTGCCAGTCAGATTATGAAGATTTCATCCCCACCTCCTTCCACATGAACTCATGCCTATGGAAAAAAATACACTATTAATACGAGTTTGTGACTTAGGAATCAATAGGAAAGGACACATCCATGACCCTTCTACCTCCGCCAATCCAACTTAGATTTCAGGCACACTTCACCCAAAGGGCACAGCAGTTTAAAGACTACAGATTTACTTTCCAGACAAAAGTAAAGATCCCCAGATTAAAAAGGAGACTTAAGCGGGCCACAATTTCATCTGAGTAGCACTGTAACTGTTCTACCGGTGCACAGATGCCAGACTGAGTCAGACAAAAGTCCTCCTCATTCTACATGTTTGCACATACGTGTGCACATGCTCATACATAACCTGTGTGGAGTCACTTTCCCCAGCTGCAAGGCAGCAGACCTTTTCATGGATCAATTCTACTTTATTGACACAGCCGTGTCGTATGTATACACAGCATGTCGCCTACAACCTCAAAGGGCTGGCCGCACTGTCATGGAAACAGCAAAATAAATCTATGACAGAGCTCCCGCCTACAGCCCTGGGGCCAGCAGCGTGATAGGGGCTGATAAATACAGACACAACAAAGAAGACATGAACAAAGCATCCCCCCTCTTCATTGCTTCAATATTATGAAAAAATGATCATTATAATGGGCACATACTAGGCATATATGATTATGACTGGCAAGATTAGGCGACGCTCAGGGAGGGTGACATCAAGAATCAGACATAGTAGCCGCAGGTATACTGGGCATGTTGGCTCCTGGAATTCAGAAGGAAGAATGCGAATAAAGGGGGGCCATAGATCTGAGTAGGAGGGCTGGCCTAGAGTCGTTGCTAAGGAGACAGTGGCGGCTCGCATGGGGCGTGCTGCAGGCGGTGAGGCTGGGGGGGACAAGGTGGGGGGTAGTGAACTCGGACATACAACGGAACAGAGGAAAGTAATTATTATGTTCCTCCGTCCCGTCGTATGTCTGAGTTTACTACCCCCACACCCTGCTCCTCCCCTGCCCCACCCCACTGCCCCACACCGCGCCCCGTGCAAGCCGCCACTTAAGGAGAACTTTTCCATCCCCAGGATGAACCACAATTTATGTAACTACAAGGCATGGTCTGGAGGCTTGTCTGTGCCCCAGAGCAATGGTATTACTTGTTGAGATGCACCCAGAGCCAGGGCCATGTGCCTCCCTCTGTTAGAACGTAAGGGATAAGTCAGGGGGTTCTGGAGTCCAAAAAGGGTGTCTGCTGGGTACCTCAGGATTGCGATATTAAAAGCTGAATCAATGTCGTCTAAGACTTGATTCCAGTATTTAGTGAGCTTCAGGCATTGCCATAGAAGTGTCCCCTTATTTCCACAAACACGCCAGCAATTCCCAGAGTGTCCATCGCTCTATCTACTGAGTTTCATCGGGGTGAGATACAAATAAGAAGCAATTTTATAAGCACTTTCAATACTGGCCATGGTGTGAGCTGTATGATGTACCTGATAAAATATACCTTCCCATTCTTTTGCGGGAAAGATTATCTATTTCAATTTCTCTCAGCTGTCCCAGGGATTTAGTCTGGGGTCTCTTGGCCTCCAACAAGGCATAAAGCTTGAATATCAGGCGTCTATCATCCTCTTTAAGAAGTACTAACTTCTCAAAAGAAGTCATCGGTCCCTCTGCATTTCGCTGCATCCCAGAGTTCATTACCCAGTGTCGCAATTGTAGATACGTGACATAGTTTGAGTCATTCAAGGAATGATGGTCAGATTTAAATTGGGCAAAGGGGATGAGTCCATGTAAATGAAAAAGGCACCCCACTCGGTTCCAGCCCCATCTATCCATCGCAAAACTGCCCAGGCACATTCCGGGAGAAAAAATTGGGATTGGCAAAAAGGGCGGTCATTGGAGAAGGGATGTGGTCAAGCCTGCCTTAACCGCAACAGCGTCCCAGACCTTGAACGTAGCGCTTGTTAACGGTGAAGAATAAACACCCCAGGATCTGTGCTTACTCGGAAGTCAAATCTCTTTCCATATATGGGCATCCGCCACAGCTTGATCCAAAAAGGACCAGTGCTTTTTAGAAAGTTGTCGGTTCCACTCCATTAAGAACCATACATTTATCAATGCCCAATTGAAAAGTCTGGAATATATATAAAATGCAGGTAAGAACCGTCATCTTAACTGCCGCAATTCGCCCCAACCAAGCAGGATGCGCATTCGGGTGACGAGGGATGCATAGTTTGTAGCCACAGTATTAGGAATAGTTTGTGCTAAGGGAATGCCTAAATATGGAATGGCATCAGTAGTCCATTCGAAAGGGAACTGAGAGCTCAAGGTGGTCTCATTCGCGTACATAACAGTGAGATTCAAGATCTGGGACTTCTGCATGGTGGTCCTGAACCCAGAGAAAATGCTAAAAACTCAAAGCTCGCCAATTACGTCCAGAGGCTAAGTCATAGGCTCTGTAAATGACAAAATGACAAGCTAATCAAATGATGATCAACCCTAAAGAAAAATCCCTGTGATGGCTGCATTGTTCCGAAGCCACTGCACCATGGGCTCCATGTACAAAGCAAACAAAAGCAGGGACAAGGGACAGCCCAGTCATGTTTCCCGATGGAGAAAAAATGGAGACGACAAACCTGTTAACCCTGACCGAGGCTCAGGGAGCACTATAGATACTCCATATCCATCTGTGAAACCTCTCGCCAATGTCAAAGTCTTTTAGCATAACCACAAGTTGTAGGGTCTTCCAGACCGATGTCAGTGAAGTGTCCCCAGTATATAATTTTTGATCACCCTTCTTATCGCGTTGGCAGTGGCCTGGGACTGCACCATAGTGTCTCGCAGTTGCCAATGGAAGCAACAAGATGAAGAAGTAGGGAGCCTGATGATCAAAGAAATAGGTGCATGGTTCGAGAGTGAACATGGATCAATAGTAGCATCCGAGATCAAATCTAGAAGGGTCGGTATAACAAAAAAATGGTCAATACGTGTGTAGTAATGACAGTCCACACGTGGTAAGATTCAAGAACCTTTATTTAGTTCTATTCAACATAGGTGCTCCCAGCTTGGCAGGATCGTGACAAACTCAACGTTCTACTGCTGCCTTCAGGTGACAGCTAGGGTCATACCAAGTGGGAAGGAGACAAGGGGGGGAGCAGGGCGGAGTGGGAGGAACCAAGGGGTAGGTTACAACACATCATCCTCCCTAGGGAGACCACAAGGGAAAAGGGAAAGGGCAGGAGACAACTAAGGAGGAGCGGGGGAGAGGGAAAGGAACGAGAAGGAGGAGAAAAAGAGAGAGAGAGAGAGAGATATAGGAGAAAGAAAAAGTCAGGTGTACACGGAAGGAAGAATTGACAACAAATGCGCCGGGGATGCAACAGTGAGTCCTGCACAGGAGACCCGGGCCCCGGTTGAACTCCTGGGTCTACCTAGAAGGGTAAACCCCTAACCTCTACCTAAACTGGTAGAGCGCCCCCTTAATACCTGCCAAGAAGTCTCTGTCAGGGCGGGGTGATGAGTAAAGTGACAGGAGGTTGATCTCCGGGGTCTCTCTCTTCTCTGCCCCTCCTTTTCCTACTAACCAAAACCGGATTCTATATCCCCATGACAATCCAGGGGGGGAACTAAAGGTGACGGGCACCCCAACTACCCGCCTTCCCCGACCACCCCAAAATTCTAAACAGTAATTGTAAAACAACAAGTTCCTAGTAAACAAAAGCCTGTCTTCAAGGTATAATGTAGACACTGGACACCAAGGTTCTCCTCCTTTCTCAGCTCACCCGTGGGGTTACCTTGAACAGTGTTCCTTTGGTCCGTGTGAGTCCATTCCAAGGTGCGTCCCTTCCCACACGCGGAGGAGAGAACGTATCAATTGGGAACAGTTGGGCCTACCGATAACCTGAACTTGCTCTTCCCTGCATTTCCAAAATACCGCAGGGCCCCCACCCCCTCAGAATACTTCATGGTGGGAGCATATGTGGGAAGAGATGCCGAATTAGTCTCTTCCTCTAATTCCTCAGTGCGCCCCCGGCAACAGCGAACCTTTTCACAATTTTGCTCTAGTCCCCCTGAGGAAAATTAAATTTTGGCCATGTTGTGTTCCCTAGCGCGTACCCCACCGACTCCATGTACCAGCTTAAAGTGCATGTAACTTCCCTCCTGTGCCAGCTATGAAGACGCAAATACATTTGCGTCCAACGTTAACATGTCCTCTTTCAGATCCACCATGAATGGATTATATAGTCCGTTCCTAAGTATGCTATGCCACCGTCTTTTTGTAGTGCACTTTTCGTATTTTTCCTGCTCTAGCAAGAGTAGGCCCTGAATTCCTGCCATCTGAACCTCTTTTGTGGCTCCTGACTCTGCCCAGGCTACCTCTGTACTCGTGAACTCTGTCCTACTTTCAGCGCGGCCCCTCGCGCTCAGCTCAAGCCTGCTTTCTGCCAAGACTGACTATAACCTTCGAGTTATCTGTTCCGCTCCCCGAGAATACATTCCTGCCTACTAGATCCTGTAAACATCCTCTCCAGCTGCAGAGCCAAAGGGCCGACCTGTCTTAATGCAAGTAAATCACAGCCTCTGTTGCCATGCTTCCATGAAAGGCCCCGTGCCCCACGCTTCACATGTAGACACTCAGGCGCTTATACACGCATCCACAGTTAGTGTAGAATAGCTTCTGCCCTAGAGACCTTTCCGCCCAGATAGTATAGTTCCTAAACATCAGATATCAGATATGATAGAAGTACAAGTTGATCTGACATGCCAGACTTCTGTCTCTTTCCATCAGTGTAAATGTCAAGTCCCCTGCACCCCGTCAATCACACGTCATGCAGCTGCGCGCGCATCCAAGCTTCCGATTTCTGCTGACATTGCAACATTCTGTTAGCACCACCCCTTGGTGCCACCCACTTGCGTCACCTATCAGTGACGTTTCTAGCACACACCTCTGGTTCACGCCTAGTTTACGCCTCTTGATGATGTACTAGTATCACGTGTATAATGTTATCTTGTCTTCTCTCAGCTGTTACGCCTCTTACATTGATTCCTATGGTATAAATCGAGTATATAAGCTATGTATTATCAATAAAATTCAGCGCTCTATCCCTTCTGACACCCCTGTGGTGGTCAGAACATGATATCCTGATTCCTTTATGAGGAATAAAACCCTTAGAAACTCTAACACCACGGACTCTGTTTTCTTTCATTCCGATTGAGTTATTATTGATTAAGTACTTACCTGCATAGAAATTAAGAGAGTAAATTAATTATTTACGTCATTTTGGCGCCCGAATAGGGACCCCTCCCCCACCTCACGCGCCGGTTGGTGCGTTGCAAACTCTGTCCCCTGCCATCAGTTAGACGGAACACACGTGTACTGGCAGGATTTCCTGCATCTCCCTCTGACCCACGGAGGTGACGAAGACTGCGATCAGTGCCCAGACGAGGCGGTGAGGAGTGCGGAGGATCCCGACCAGAGCCCAGCCGAAAGAAGCAAGGTCCGAGGTGTGAAGAGGCCCACCAGTTTTCCGAAGTTTTCCGAAGTTTTCCGAAGTTTTCCGAAGTTCCGAGTCGAGTCCAGTCGAGTTTTCCGAGGCCTTCTGTTTCCGTGCTTCCCGGTGAGTACCATTGCTGGGTCGTATCTAGACGGGTTTGGGTACGCAAGTCCGGTCTGCACTGTTTTTAGGCAGTGTATTTGTACTGTTTAGCAGTATATCAAGTATTCCGAATTTCTGCACTGTTACACCAGTGTATCCGTACTGTTGAGCAGTACATACAGTATAGGGGGGTAGTCATCTATGTTTTCAATGTTTTTATGTGATTAATGTTGTGGTATGAATGTGACTGTTTAAACGTGTATTATTGTGTTTCTCGTATAATCTAGCTGTCAGGAGTATTAATGAATAAAGATCTAGCGTTCAGTAATAAGTAAGCAAGATGCCGTTCTTCAACAAGTTAAAACAGATAGGAACTAGGAAAGGGTTACTGGAGGAAGAAATTCCTATCCCCCCTAGGGACACTCCAGGCAATTTTATGTACCAGAAACACGGCATAGATGCCATATTATATCTAGACTTATGGGCCGATTACACCAAACACCTAGACGAAAGACACAGATGGCCTGTTACCGGAACGTGGGATGCCGAGTGCATCATGAGGGTAGAAGAAGCATTATGGAAAAAGAAAGCTAGACAATCTCAGAAGGACGCCATAGAATTTTGGCGTAAGGAATCACGTAAGCGTGCTGACAAAGCACTCCGTAGAGAGGATAGACTTAAAGAATCAGATAAAGAACAGGAAAACGAATTAGTTACTGAAGGGATCCGAGTAAAAACAGAACAAATAGACCGAGCCCGAAATAATCTTGTAAACGGTATGTATCTTGCAGCAGATGGCACATCTGAAACCGAATCAGAGATACCGAAAAACTTACCGACACCATTAGTTCCAACTAAAGTAATGCATAAAACTACTAAAGACATATTCCTAAATTCATATCTAGAGGATGCAGCACCAGCTTATACCAATCTGCCTGTTCGTGCCCTGCCTACTGACAGGGATGGGGGTGGCACTGCGCCCCCAGATAATGTTCCGCCGGTACCACGACAGACCTCCCCTGTTCCGCCAGCTCCGCCACTTCCCGCACTCAAAACAGACCTACCGAAACCAGTCCTACCTGATCTTACTAAACGACAAATTCAGACTCAGATCCAGACTCCGCGGAGAGATAATGCTCAAGCATCCGCCTCAGGAGGTGCGACAGCGGGTCTACAGACCCCGCCACCGACACACAGATTAAACTTAAGGGACACGCAGAATCCTTTCCAGTCTCCCTACTCATCCCGGCTTGACGCATTTAAAGAGAAGATGTCAGTTTGCAGATATGATCCAGTACCCGGAAAAGACGATTTAATGATATTAGCATCACTACGATTAAGATCTGCCACCGATAACCTGCTATGCTATGTAGGAATGCAGGAAATTCTCGACAGACTATATAAGTTCATACTGACAGGGAAAGACCCCGACAGTGTCAAAGCTGCCATGCATAAACAGAAAGTTGACATTCAAGCACAGATATTACGATTTTTCATAAATTGTGTAATAAGAGAACGAGACAGGCCCGGGGCAGATCAAAGTGAAATAGACGCATTAAACAAGTGGGGTCAAAATATAGCCGAAGGAAAGCATGATAAAGGGGCTTGCATAGCCAGTATGTCCCAGAAAATTAGAAAGGCAGTATTGACTGCACACCAGGAAGAGAATGATAAAGCTTCCTCCGAGGAGGAAGATGAACATGAAGCACCAGGAAGGTCTACAGATACTATAGCATACGTAGGTAGGGGAGCCTACCTTAGGAAAGGTGTCCGTCCAGAAAGCAAGAGAGTCTTTTTCTCTGCTTTAACAAATCCGAATTCTTCTGAACATCAGTTCCAGGAAACTGATAAAAGGCTTCGAGACCGAGTGGGGTACCATGTACTCAATTCTATGGATGAACAGGAACTAGCCCGGTCAGCCGTGTTATGGGCCGAAAACCCAGACATGTATAATGATGACACGTTAGTACAGACATTCCTGAACCTTTCCCCGGAAGAGCAGAAAATAGCAGGTGTATACATGATTCAGCACCTCCTCATCAAGTTCAGAAACCATCATTCTGATCCAGGTCCCTTACACGAGACATTAGAAGCACTACTCATGGATAGATGGAGAGGTTTTAGTACCAAATTAATACAAATAATTCTAGAACAACGACGTAAGTATAACACCTTCATAAACTCTGAATATGTTCCCGCCCCGCCTCCAGAAAGAAAAACGTACCACATGCAATGCGGTGGTAGCATTGAAAGTCAGAATCCCTTACGAGAAGTACATCCAGTTATGGGTGAGGACCAACGCTTGAAGCGTGTGTATGTTCACACACCACTGACTAAGTTAGAACTGTTAGAAATGAAGAAATTAGTTCCGTGCCATGATAAAGACCCTGCAGGTTTTCATAGAGAGCTTAAAGACATGTTACTGATGGGAGATTACACGTATGATGATATTATGAAAATGTTAAAAGTACTGTTGCCCACGGGCATTTACGAGAAATTAAAGGAGAAGGATTGGGAGGTAGGAGAGTCAAAGATAGCATGGGCAGAAATAGAAGACGAAGAAAGCAAACGAGTCCCAGGGGTAGGCCTTGGGGACAAGACTAAAGCCTTACCAGGTTTAATAGTACAGGTTTTACCAAGATTATTGACAACTAGAAAGGAAGATTGGGACGCAATCTCGTCCTGTAAACAGAAACAAGATGAAGATACTAGTGACTTTTATTCAAGATTCGAGAAATGTTTCATCATAAATAGTGGCCTAAAAGTTAGCAGTGAGTCATATCCGCACCTTTTTGTAACAAAATTAGTAGAGAATGCCCTACCATTAGTCAAAAATAGAGTGTACAAAGTTGAAAGTACTTGGCAGGCAAACACGCCATCTCAGATGTTACAAATGTTACAATATCACCAGAACAGAATTAGGGAAGAACAAGATCAGGAACAGAAACGTATGAAAGACACGAAAATGAAAATGTTAGTAGCTCAGACGATTCCAGCCGACGGTCATAGAAAAGGTGGGGCCCAGACAAATCATTCTGCCGCTCCCGTTAAAGGGACATGTAATTATTGCAAGCAGCCAGGTCACTACGTACATGAATGTCCAGTCCTGAAACATAACATCGAGACAGGTAAAACTAAAGAAAGACCGCGTCCGCCTAGACATGAACAGGGTCATCAACAGACCTCACAGAACGAACAGCCAATGCAGAATACACAGCACATGCATGATCAGTCCCATACAGTACAGACAGTAGCAGTCCCGCAGCCACAGCATGCTCAGACACAGCCCGCTGCCGCAACTCGGCAAGTATCACAACAGATGTACCAGTATGCCCAGTCGGCATATCCAGATTATCAGCGTTATACATGAAACAGCCTAGGGAGGGAAAGTGATTTGCCTCTTATTGAAATTCCTGTAGATCAAGAAGGTCCTTATGTACACAGTCACGTATTAGGAAAAGACAGAAAGTTTTTAATTGACACAGGGGCAAGTCGCACTACAATAAGTCAAAATGAAGTCCCAGGGGCACCCCTCTCAGGCTCACAGAATGTTTCCCTTGGTTTTTCAGGACAGCCTATTGTAAATGAAGTATCAGAACCAGTACCACTAGCTGTGGGTCCATTATCTCGAGTTACAGATTTGTTGCTTACGAAATCATGTCCAGAAAATCTGTTAGGAATTAAAACACTGAAAGCTCTAGGAGCTATAATATGCTGTATCCCAGAGGGAGTCAGACTCTTTCTACGGGATTTCAAGGGTCATTATGTTCTACGTGACTTTGATGTCAGATTGAAAAATGTACCAGATCACTTATGGGCAAAAGGCCCAGCTGATGTAGGTTGTATGCATATCACTCCATATCGTGTCACACTCAAGACAGGAGTTGTTTTACCCAGAATCAGACAATACAAGTTACCACCCGATGCTGTAGTGGCTTTACTGAAAATAATTGAAGAGCTTATTGCCCAGGGAGTGGTCGTAGAGACCGACTCCAATATCTGTAATTCACCCATCATTCCAATTCTTAAACGTACAGACCGCAATGCACCGCCAGTATATCGGCTGGTGATTGATCTTCGAGAGCTGAATAAATGCATTGTACCACAGTATCCTGTGGTCCCCGATATCTCCTCCCTATTGACTGCTATTGATTCAGAAGCAACGTTCTTTACTGTAATCGATCTCAAGAACGCTTTCTTCAGTGTACCTATTGACCCGGAGAGCCAATATCTCTTCGGATTCAGTTTAAATGGACGAAGTTTCAAATTTTCCCGCGCACCTCAAGGATTTACAGAAAGCCCCAGCATCTATAGTCAAGCACTGAAAAGACAACTAGATTGTATTCAAATGCCAGTTAATACCGCTTTACTGCAATACGTCGATGATCTACTGATCACCGCACGAAGTGAGCCCGAATGTGAACAAGCATCTCTGACAGTTTTGCATTTCCTAGCCGACAAGGGACACAAGGTGTCTCCTTCGAAGCTACAATTCTGTGTTCAGCAAGTTGTGTACTTGGGTCACTTGCTGTCCAAAGTGGGGAGACAGCTCACTCCCGATCGCATTCAGTTAATAGTAAACATGCCACGACCCCAGACACAAAAGGAAGTGCGGGCCTTCATAGGCCTCACCTCGTACTGCAGACAATGGATTCCTCAATATGCATTTCTAGCTAAACCACTCATCCAGTTAACGACACAGGAGGCTGCAACTTCCATTGCCCTCCCTTGGACTCAGGAACACACACAAGCCTTTGAGGAATTAAAGAAAGCTTTATGCCAAGCGCCAGTTTTAGCGACACCATGTTACAGCAAACCGTTTACACTTTTTGTTACAGAACGTGACGGTACAGCATTGTCTGTCCTCACTCAAGATCAAGCAGGTTCACATAAGCCTTGCGCTTATTTTTCAAGTACATTGGATTCAGTAGCACAGGCACTCCCTGCATGTTTAAAGTCAGTAGCAGCAACAGCGTTAGCAATCAGACAAAGCGACTCAATTGTTTTAGGTCATCAGTTAACAGTACAAGTTCCACATTCTGTAGAGGTTCTGTTAAACAGAACCCAGACTCAACACTTGACTATAGCACGACTTACAGGTTACGAATTGACATTATTCCAGCCGCACATAGAAATCAGACGCTGCAGTATCCTGAACCCAGCAACACTGTTACCTACAGTTATGATAGATCCAGCTCCACATGATTGTATAGAGATCATTAATGCAGTAACAAAGCCCAGACGAGATTTAACAGATGTTCCATTGACAAATCCAGACCTGACACTTTATGTGGATGGTTCATGCATGAGAACAAGTACAGGAGAGTTAGTGGCCGCGTATGCAGTGACCACTGAAACTGAAGTTAAAGAAACACACCGTATTGATACATTGTCTGCTCAAGCGGCAGAGCTCATCGCTCTGACCCGAGCCTGTATTCTAGCCAAGAACAGAAATGTCAACATATACACAGATTCCCGTTATGCGTTCGGAGTCGTACACGACTTCGGCATGCTCTGGCAAGAAAGAGGTTTTCTGACCTCTCATGGTACAAAGATACAGCATGGTCCTCTCATTCAAGCACTGTTAGAAGCAATACATCTGCCTTCAGCCATATCAGTCATGAAGTGTAAAGCACACACTAAAGCCACAGATTCTGTTTCCCAGGGTAACGACCTGGCAGATCAGACAGCAAAACATACAGCACTGACTCACACTCAGACAACTGACACAACAAAAACAACAGATCCGACAAACTGTATGACAGTCAGGGATCCCACGCTAGATGTTATTGACATTCAGACACATGCCACTCCGGAAGAAATAAAGAAATGGATCGAACTAGGAGGGATCCAGACAGATCAAGGTTGGATGACGAAGGGAAAATCTACATGGTTTCTCCCTGACTCTATGGTTCAAGTCATGATAAATACAGCACATAGTCCTGCCCACCTAGGAGAGAAAGCAATGCTAGACAGTTTGCAAAATCTCTGGAACAATAAACACTTACGAGCAGCAGCAAAACAGAAAGTGCGTACTTGCATGATCTGTTGTCAGTTCAATCCAGGTAAAAGCGTCCCTGTAGAGCAAGGTGGATTTCATCCTCCCGATCACCCTTTTGAAGTCCTCCAGATGGATTATATCCAGATGGACCGTTGTCGAGGATTTAAATATGTTCTCGTAGTTGTCTGTGCTCTGTCCCGCTGGACCGAAGCATACCCAGTCCCAGATTACACTGCTCCGACCACTGCCAAACAGTTGGTTCGTGAATTTTTCCCACGATACGGCCTGCCTCGTGTCGTGTACTCAGATAACGGTCAGCCATTCTCATCCGAATTAATGAAGCAAGTTTCCTTGTTACTGGGATACCAGTGGAAGTTCCATTGTGTCCGACATCCAGAAGCCGCAGGCCTTGTTGAAAGGCATAACCAGACATTAAAGATCCGCCTTGCTAAAATATGTCAGGAAAAAGGGGTCGACTGGATAGTCGCTCTGCCAGTGGCACTATTCTATATGAGAATGGTCGCCCATTCGAGATCAGGGCTATCCCCGTACGAGGTGGTCTTTGGAAGACCACCGAATATGTGGGGGACGCCCATTCCTAAAAAGATTACTGATGTTGATTCTAATATGTTGACAGATTACCTTGCCTCCTTGATGTCTGCACTCCAATCATGTCGTTCACAGGTTGCCGCAGCCTTCCCTGACAACACTGATGTGAAGCCGCATGACGTCCGTCCCGGGGATGTTGTCCTAGTTCGCAACTTCGACAGGAAAAGTCCGTTGGAGCCCCGCTGGAAGTCTCCGAAGACCGTTCTTCTTACCACAAAGACCGCAGTCAAATTGGAAGGCAGAAAGGGGTGGGTCCACCTAAGCCATATCAAAACATTCCCAGGACTGAAACCGGAACAAGACACACCCACCCCCACCAAAGACTGTGTTACCAAAGACTTTACCGAATCCAAACGAGAAAAAACTCCTCAAGAACAATACCGCATGAAATTACGATCTAGCAAGTCAGACAGTTTAATTGTTTAAGTCCTCCCCTAGGTGAATCGGTTAAATAGTTTCTGACATGTATCCCCTAGATCGAGTTAGAGAGAGAGAAGCAAAGAAACGTACATATTGCAAATCACTTCGTAGTCACTGCATAGTGACACTAATAATCATGTTTATTCTCAGTGTTTTAATTATTATTGCTAGCATCTTATTACCTATCTACTATCCTATTTTCAAGCGTGAACAATCTGCTTACAATGTCTCTGCTGAACACACTTTTAGTGAGTTACCTCCTCATGAGCTTTCCTACAGACTCGCGCTGCGCAACAATACATTCATTAGTATGTTACATCATTCTCATCAAACTAACAATGCTACAAATTGCTGGATATGTGGCCGACTCCCTCCCTACCAGAATTACAAGGGAGCTCTGCCTCTCTTTCCGTACCCGTTCTCTCACAATGGCTCCTGCGGAGCATGGTTCAAAATAATTAATTCTTTAGATCCCGACATTGCTGTTTTCGATGGGGGTTGGGTTTGGGGAAACCTGAACTTGGTCCTGCTAGACGTCTGTTACCCGGATAAGGAGGGACTCCCCACTAGAATAGGAACTGATCTAGAAAATGAAGTGTATGGATTAGGTAATTATACAATTAGCCTTATGATTCTTACTGTCGAATCCGAAGCCACACCAGTTCTACCTATTATGTCAGTACTGCCAGTCACTGGTGAATTATGTATCAAGAAGAAAGGTTCAGTACACTTAGGTCATAGTAAATGCACTACTGTGGTCGAATTCAGTGATCATGGAAAATCATCTTTCAAAGCTATCAGTCATTCCTACTTTGTTTGTGGTCATACCGCATACATACGTCTACCTCCAGATTGGGATGGTACCTGCTACATTGCATTCCTTCTACCACCTGTTTTTCTAGCTCCTCCTGATTACCATAGAAATAGCAATCTAGTAAAGAATAGACCCAGAAGAGATGTCCCACTTGTCGACTACACAGAAACGGCATGGGAACAGTACACCGATTTTAATAAAGGATTCTTTTTCTTTTTAGGACCTGTTCAGAATAGTAAATTAATACGCAGATTAACTAGAACACTTGAAGCCGTAGTAAATGAAACTACCTCCGCCTTAGGTAACTTAACAGAAGAGCAGTCCGCTATGCGGGTTGTTGTCCTTCAGAATCGTCTTGTAATTGACGTCATCTTGGCAGATAGAGGTGGAGCCTGTAAGGTCATCGGGTCAAGCTGCTGTGTTTTCATTCCACAAAATGCACCATCTGTATATCAAGCTATCACCCGTCTTCATAAAATTGCAAATCAGATACATCAGAATCCAGGCACCTGGACTTGGTCCGGTTGGTTCTGGACAACGTTAACAGCTTGGGGATGGAAGATCCTATCCTTCCTAGGCATTGGCCTAGTCCTTGTATTCAGTTGCTGCCTGTGCCTGCAGTGTGGGCCAGCGATTTGTGGACTGTGTGCCACCTCTTGTATTGAACATTCCAGTTTTCACTCAAAACGTAACCGAAAGAAAGAAGAACAAATGATGTTACAAGAACAGACTGATCGATTCATGAGGATCGATATTTCATGAAGGGTCCGTAGGGAACAAGGAGGGAATGAGGAAAATTAAATTTTGGCCATGTTGTGTTCCCTAGCGCGTACCCCACCGACTCCATGTACCAGCTTAAAGTGCATGTAACTTCCCTCCTGTGCCAGCTATGAAGACGCAAATACATTTGCGTCCAACGTTAACATGTCCTCTTTCAGATCCACCATGAATGGATTATATAGTCCGTTCCTAAGTATGCTATGCCACCGTCTTTTTGTAGTGCACTTTTCGTATTTTTCCTGCTCTAGCAAGAGTAGGCCCTGAATTCCTGCCATCTGAACCTCTTTTGTGGCTCCTGACTCTGCCCAGGCTACCTCTGTACTCGTGAACTCTGTCCTACTTTCAGCGCGGCCCCTCGCGCTCAGCTCAAGCCTGCTTTCTGCCAAGACTGACTATAACCTTCGAGTTATCTGTTCCGCTCCCCGAGAATACATTCCTGCCTACTAGATCCTGTAAACATCCTCTCCAGCTGCAGAGCCAAAGGGCCGACCTGTCTTAATGCAAGTAAATCACAGCCTCTGTTGCCATGCTTCCATGAAAGGCCCCGTGCCCCACGCTTCACATGTAGACACTCAGGCGCTTATACACGCATCCACAGTTAGTGTAGAATAGCTTCTGCCCTAGAGACCTTTCCGCCCAGATAGTATAGTTCCTAAACATCAGATATCAGATATGATAGAAGTACAAGTTGATCTGACATGCCAGACTTCTGTCTCTTTCCATCAGTGTAAATGTCAAGTCCCCTGCACCCCGTCAATCACACGTCATGCAGCTGCGCGCGCATCCAAGCTTCCGATTTCTGCTGACATTGCAACATTCTGTTAGCACCACCCCTTGGTGCCACCCACTTGCGTCACCTATCAGTGACGTTTCTAGCACACACCTCTGGTTCACGCCTAGTTTACGCCTCTTGATGATGTACTAGTATCACGTGTATAATGTTATCTTGTCTTCTCTCAGCTGTTACGCCTCTTACATTGATTCCTATGGTATAAATCGAGTATATAAGCTATGTATTATCAATAAAATTCAGCGCTCTATCCCTTCTGACACCCCTGTGGTGGTCAGAACATGATATCCTGATTCCTTTATGAGGAATAAAACCCTTAGAAACTCTAACACCACGGACTCTGTTTTCTTTCATTCCGATTGAGTTATTATTGATTAAGTACTTACCTGCATAGAAATTAAGAGAGTAAATTAATTATTTACGTCACCCCATAACTTGTTCCACTTCTCCCCTCCTGCGGATTCTCACCCTTATAATCTTTCTTCTTGGGAAATTTCCTGGACCATGTAACACTGCGTCTACACCTACTCAAATATCCCGTTACCTTCTCATCATAATGGTCAGCATTGGGTCTAACGTAAGGTCTCTTGTAGCACTTTGTTCCATTGGTAAAATCTTCGGTACGTGCCTTCCCAAAGACCAGTCTTTCCACCGATTCCTTCAAACCCGTTCTACTGGAAAATGTGGCTGTCTCCTCTATGTCTATGAACACATATCCTCTCCCGCCTTCTGTAAGCATCCTGTTCCCTCTTAAAGGTCCTTTGGGGTGTGGGTATCGTACGTTATTGTGTGCCATTTCACTTTCCGTCTCATTATCTTCACTATATAGCCAGTCCAAGTACTCTCCTTGCTTGTTGCCCATTGATTCAAACGGACTCTGACTATAAACTCCGCCTCGGTCAATGTCCACAGAAGATTTCACCCTTGCAATAGATTTGGACTCGGTCATCGCAGTAGAGCACCACGCTTCCTCGGCGTTGTAGCAGGTGGGCTTACCCAGGTTTTCCTCCGTCCTCATGGGTTGTGTTACCACACATGTTCCCTTATCAACAAGTTCTTTAGTTCTCCAACCAACAACATCCTCACTGATCTTTTCGCCGCCACTTTTCCTTTTGTTTCTTTCTACCTTTTCCCTCCAGGAAGTATTTTGATCTCTTTTGAATTTGTCGACTGCTGCTTCTCTTATCACCTCTTTTCTCCCTACAGCCCTCGTCCATTCAACACCTTCCATGGATAATGGTGTTCTCAACCTCATCATTTCCAACTTGGTAATTTGTCTGTTTTTGATTATAGTCAGCCTACTCATTGTTTCTGCACTTTTGGGGCTTTGCGTTACTCTTAGTTTCATTTCCTCATTCCCTCCAAGCACGGAGAACTCTTCATCTGAAATATACACTTTACACCATGGGCTTCTCTCCCTGCAACTCTCACTCCTCTCTCTGCTTCCAGTCCAAATAATGCTTTTACCAGAGCATGTTTCCTGAGACGTGTCAACTTCTTCCTCTTTATTTCCTAATGTTACAGCCAATTCACTTTTCCATGTCCTTTTTCTTCTTACTGTACTATGTGACCCTGAGTCACCGTTAATGTCAAAATCTGCTCCTCCTATATTGATGGTATACACATGTTCCATTTCACACTTGTACCATACCATTTTGATATCTCCTTCATCTCTGAGTATTTTGTTCCTTTGTGCCTCACCATTCTTTACTAGCTTATAATGATCATCTAGATCTTGCTTGGCATCCTTCAATGTAATCCTGTCAGTTCCCACATAGATTTTCTTTTCCATGACATAGTACGCCTTCCATCCACCAGCTCCTAAACTGTTTAACAGTATTTCTACTTTTTCCTCTGGTTTCCAATGTACATCCTCCATATCAAAAATGTATGCATAGCTGTAAAATGTTCCCTTCCACACTACCTATTCTGCAATATTATCATCTTCCCCTTTCATAAAAGGCTTAGGTGACAGTAATTTAAACATCATATTCTTTACCCTATTAATTTCGAGATACCCAGAACTCATGCAGTTATGTTTTCCTCTAAGTTTTCTCTGCACACTAATATCTTCCTGTTTTAAATATAAGATAAGCATAAAGGATACAATCTTAGAACTCTTGAATTTCCGTATGGCTGGCTGTGGATGCTTAGCTTAGTTCAATTGTTCCTTCTCACCCTATTAAGCGCAGATCAAATTCTTCTCCCCTAGCTCATGCAGATTATTCTCCACAAAATATAACATTGAAGTGGGCGTACAGTCTATTCTCTTACTCGGTTGAATTTTCGTTGAGATTTCCTTCGATATGCCAACATTTTTTTTTTCTGAAGTGCTGTTCATGAGTTCCACCCTCCAAGGTACTAATTTCACACACTCTAGTATTCTCTAAACTCGTTTTAATTAGATCATCCTTTGTTGAGCCTCTCGATATATCAATACCCGGAATTCATGTGAAGAGGTGCAATTGCGGCCATCTACAGTAAGGTGGAGCCCTTACGTGGAGAGCGTCTCTCTCCCTTTCGCGCCACAACTCTGAGGAGAATCTCCGCTCGTTGTGCGCCGCCGGAAACTGTTAACCGTGTAGCTTCAAGTTCCCGAAGCTGCTGCTTCCAGGTAAGCCCCTTATCTCTTTTAAATCATTCAGAAGACGTATTCCAAAAGCAGCAGTTGACTTGAGCTGGAAGTAGATTTATTACTCTAGTGTAGTTGAGTCACTTCGCTTCACGCTGAGGGGAGTTAAACTTCTACATGCAGGCAGTTTGCACATACGAAGTATTCTGCCGCTCTACCTGCGTCACACTCTCCTCACAAGCGCGGCTGAATTGTCTCATTAATCCAAGAATAGTCGCTGTGGAGGATTTCCCTTTGCTCGCAAAAGTACTTAATACATCACTGACAAGGTCACGCAGTGTCAACCCTTTGTCAATATCCCCTCCTCCTATATCAGCGATTATTTTACCTTGCTCAAGTCTTTTAAATTGCTTATTTTTTCCCTTTTCCACTTTACTTGAAGAAATGTAAATCTTAATGATCACCGCCACCTTCTATTTCTCCCCCTGCCATAAAATTCTAAATACGACCTTATCCCTCCTTACCGGAGCAGTTTCATGTGGTCACTTTGCCAAAGTGGTAGCAAGGCGGCAGTGGGTTGTCACGTTTGCTGATGGGTTTGCGCTTTAAGTATGTAGGGAATCTCACCTCACACGCATGAACCTTAATGTTTTCCTTGTTTGCACACTAGAGATCTGAGGAAAAGTTTCATTTCAAACGCCAATTTTGCGCTGATTCATCTCCCTTTCACTTGTAGTTACAGGAAACTCCACGCACCCTTCCTCGCTTACTTCTCCTATAATTAATCACCATGGCTCACTGGGGAGAAGTTTCACTTCAAACGCCGTTTGCGCTGATTCATATCCCTTTCAATTGTAGTTACCGAGGACACTCCGTCCCCTTCCTCGATTTTCACTCGATAAATCCAAGTCCACTTTTTTTTTTTTTTTTTACTGGTCACGTCCCTCATGCAGCACTATCAAGGCTCAAAACATCAACTTCAAAACGCGGTAAAAGAAAGTTAAATTCGTTCCCTGCTCCGCTCAAATTTCTTCACTCTGCTTAAGCTGCTCACCTCAAGGACTTTTGTTTCTTCCACTGTTCATCAACTTGTGTCTTACTTCTCTATAATGTCTCCATTTCCTTAGAACGCCCAAGGTACAAATAAATTTCATTTCCTCTTATTTCCCTTTTTCTTGTCCAAGCTCATATCATTCCAGGGGAGAGACACCACACTGACCCTGGCTCAGCTCCTTTTCCCCCCTCGCCAAAATTGTAGTAATGACAGTCCACACGTGGTAAGATTCAAGAACCTTTATTTAGTTCTATTCAACATAGGTGCTCCCAGCTTGGCAGGATCGTGACAAACTCAACGTTCTACTGCTGCCTTCAGGTGACAGCTAGGGTCATACCAAGTGGGAAGGAGACAAGGGGGGGAGCAGGGCGGAGTGGGAGGAACCAAGGGGTAGGTTACAACAAGGTGCATATGTCTTAGGGCAGCAGAATAAAACGTATAGTCTTAAGTAGTTGTATGTAGTGACAACATGTGTCATGTAGGCCACAATCCACCATTCAACGCAGGCCAGTGGCCAAAAAGGCCCCAACCTGATCAAAGCGCTGGCTAACAAGTCATAATGCATGGCTAGATTCAAGTCACCTCCTATCATTATGGCTGCACCTGGGGCCTAAAGCACGGAGGGCAAGGAGTATGTGAGGAAGCTATGGTGAAGTGAAAGGAACCAATTCTGATTTGAAGCTCAAGGAGGCATCCATTAACCTCCTCTACAGTAGCCAAAATTTCCCCTGGAAAAACCTTTGAAAAGAGAATGGCAAAACCACCCTTTTTAGTGGGGCTAGAGGATCATTGCTGATGTGAGAACCATTGGGATGGCATTCTGTAGACATCTCTTGTGACTAGATAGGTCTCCTGAAGGAAACAAATATCTCCACCTGACTGCTCAAGGAGAGAAAGGATAGCAGACCATTTGGTGGGATTTTTAGAGCCCCGGACATGGTGGCTAACAATCTTAATCCCCAGGAAGGCTAAATTATAAAGTGAAGCTCTGAAGGAATTCCTCTTTGTGGCATAGAAGACCTATAATAAGAAAATGCCGCCCAGTACACCAAACCAATATCAGATATTGGAACAAGCCCAAATTGGACCATGCAAAGTGAAGGAGAAAGAAACCCCCAAAACGAATGCAAAAAAGAAGCATTTAGTAAACACTAGTAATATGTACATCAAACATGGTAACAACAATGGAGACGTGGTTCCATCGGGCATTGCCAAGAAAGCACCCAGAAATGAGGGAGTCAACAGGCAGTCTAGAAAACAAAAGAGCCCAATGGCCCGTCCCCACCATCACCTTTCCCACCCACAGAGGCGAAGACATGAAATCAAAAGTCCCTCGGGATCAAGAGTAATCAAATTCAGTGTTGTCCCCAGACAGCTCATTCAGCACATCCCTCCTTTCTTGCGCTTTAGTTTCAGAGTCAGGGCGCAAACCATCAGGGCCAGTTTGTCCAATTCCTATGACGTCGGCGGGGTCTCAGTCGCTTTTGCGGACCGAGAGGTTGAGCCTCATGAGAGTGACACTCAATGCCAAGAACACAGCAGACTTCGGTGAGGGATCTTATCTGGTGGACCCTATTGTTAAAGTGTAAAATGATTAATGATCCATAATGGATGACCCCAGGAGTAAGAGATGCCAGCGTTCCTCAAAAGGGTTGTAACTGGGTGAAAGTCACAACGTTTTTGCAGTATGATCATCGTTAATTCTTGATACCGTTGAGGCGCGTGCCCCCTAAATTGGAGTGGCTGGACATCTCTGGCTTTACGCAGGTTAGATTTTTTTGTTTGGAAGTCGTAGACATGCACCAGGATGTCTGCCGGAGGGGTTCTTTGCCAATCTCAGTGGCTCAGCTCGATGGCCCGATCCAGCTTTCTCTCCATATCAGCTGTGGATCTCAGGATGTGGTGGAACAGAGCTTTCACATTTTCTCCAAGTCAGTTTGTTCTCTATCAGTTGGAACTCCCCGGATCCGGATATTGTTCCAACTAGACTTATTTTCTAGGTGTTCGACGTGAGCTTGGAGGTCAATTTGTTGTTCTTGAAGACGAAGTACCTCTTGTTGCAGCCCCTAGACTTCCTCTTCCCAACCTGTGTGTCTCTGTCCTCCAAGGCGGTGACCCTCTCCCCTACTTCATCCAGATCCCGGCGGATCTTGAGCAGGTCAGAGGAGAGGCCACATTTGACCGCCTACAGGTCTTCATGAAGGGCTGCAAACAAGGCTTCCAGGAAGGTGTGAGTGTCTGGACTCTTCGCATCTTCAGTCCAAGGTAAAGTCTCCATGCTTGCCATAGATATTTTGTCTCCTGTTGCTCTCTCCATATATTTGGTAAGCATGACTCTCAAAGAGGGATCCTTTTTGCTCTTAGCTGTAGACATGGCGGTAAGTTCTGTCCAGGGGCGGTAGCAGCATTTGTTGAAGGAGGTTAGCGGGGGCCAAGTACTGTACTGGAGGAGGTGCACCAATCAAATGTAAATTCTACACCACTCTTACCTCACGTGTCGCTATATTTCCATTCCTAGGCTGTCCCCCAAGTTGCCAGAGGGAAGGCCCTATCTTCATCCCCCAAGCCAAACCACTTTCAGGACCCTGGGGAAGAAAGCACTCGAGAATCCAAACAATAAAAAGGTGAGGGTGGAGCACAGTGTTCACTGGAGAGGGCGTGGGGTCCTAGACCCAGGGACCACAAATCATGCAAGCCTCCATACCCATCCAGTCAAACCATATTGAAAAAGACTCATTGCAACACACCAGGGAGATTGAGTAGATGGAAAACCAGCATCCAGAGGTTCAAGGAAAAATGGCCTCCAGCCTGTATGAAGGTGCAGGAGTTGCTCTGGGGCCACACAAGGTTTATCTGATTACCAGGTGCCGAGGCCAGAGAAACAGAGGCCAAGCATCAGGCCTGCAAGACCAGGTGAGACTCAGCTCTGAGGCCCAGATGATCCCGCAGTCAAAGCTCTAGCTCGCAGGCAAAACCGGTGCATGCACAGGCCCCGGAACGTGAAGTGATTGGCCCAAGCAGGTTATCTATGACCTCTGCTGGGGCGTTGGCACACACTTCTGGGCCACACATTGGGCATCCTAATTCAGCACAACACCTGGAGCAAAGGTGCCAGAAGCCCAGAAGCTCCCCTCCACCCCTTTAGGAGGAAGGCACGGTTGTGTCGGCCACTGGCTAAGATCTCCCAAGAACAGACTACAAGGGCCCACAGGGGCGGCTTAGTGGTCATCGCCGGATCAGCAGCCACACTCCTATGGCACCACTGAGGCATCAGAGTCGAAGAATCCACCGCGCCCCTCAATGCAGCAGGTCGTGGGCCACCTCCACACCGCTCTCACTGCTTCCAGCATCCCAAAGTCCTTGGGCGGTTGGTTGTAGCGTTGACACACACTTCTGGGCCACACATTGGGCATCCTAATTCAGCACAACACCTGGAGCAAAGGTGCCAGAAGCCCAGAAGCTCCCCTCCACCCCTTTAGGAGGAAGGCACGGTTGTGTCGGCCACTGGCTAAGATCTCCCAAGAACAGACTACAAGGGCCCACAGGGGTGGCTTGGTGGTCATCGCCGGATCAGCAACCTCACTCCTATGGCACCACTGAGGCATCAGAGTCAAAGAATCTACCACGCCCCTCGATGCAGCAGGTCGTGGGCCACCTCTCACTGCTCCCAGCATCCCAAAGTCCTTGGGCGGTTGGTTGTAGCGTTGACTCAGTGCCTGCTAAACCCCGTGGTAGGTGCCCCCCATCTCCTGTGTCCCACAATGTTACCAGGGACCACAATTCTCAGCGGGTGGGGGCACTATGCAATTCTGTTTGAATTGCATGGACGTAGCACTGATCAGATGAGAAAAACAAGGACCCCCTGGGTAGTAGTAATGTACAGACTCCTAGGGCAGGGTAACAAGGTATGTGAGTAGTACTGATCAGGCAAGTCCTATCCATTCGCCATCTTGGCCACGCCACAGCAGACTTTTTTAAAAGGTAGGCACCGGAGGTTATAACTCACTTCCATTTTACCATAGAGCTGACTCTATTAGAGGGGCTACACCACAGCAGAAACTCAAAAACCAGAGGTCCATTAGCAAAGAAACTGAAAGGTTTCATTGGTAAGAACTTGCTCCTTTACAAATTACTAGTGTACAGAACCTACTGGGCATTGTAAAAGGTTGTGACCAGTGAAGCCGGTACCAAAGCCACCTCTTGTGCTCTGTGTTTACTGGACATGACGAAAATCAATACCCAATTGAATTTGAGGGCAGGTGGAATTAATACATGATTTGGCTGGAGGCCATGTTCTTCATTCACAATACACAAATCATGGCAGGTTTCTGATCCCTAAGGGTGCTAGGCGTGGGGGCACAGAGCAAGGCATGGCCAAATGGAGCAGTTGATGAACAGAACACATTGAGCACAACTTATTCCAAGGTGGTCTGGAACAGTGTGAGTGGGCATTGGGCATGCCCTTATACTGGGACAATGCTTGGCATGACCAAAGCAGTGGCGTAACAAAACGTGAGGGGGCCCCCCTGCAAATTACATGGAGGGTGCCCCCCCATCCTCCCTGCCAGTCTAGAGCTCTCAGGCCAGCGACCGCCATACTGCAGGGGATGCGGGGCGATTGTTACGCCATTGTCACCAATGCAGTCGTTATAAATAACACTGGATGGTGGAGTTAAAGGTTGGGCTTAGTCTGCCAGCAGGCTATCATAGGTGGTGGTCCATTCATTACAGGGTCCCTGCCATCAGTACGCCGGGGAAGTTTGCCCTATTTTAGGTGGGTTTCCTGATGTAGACTCCTGTCATGATATACAACATCGGGCCCACTCATCGTTCAGTTTTGACAAAAGTGCATCCACTGCTCCTTCTCCTTTCCATTTTAAAACATTAGACAATGCGACAATGCAGTATTTCAAAAGCAGATGTAACTAAAAAGAGCAAATTTTGATAATACATTTTTATTAGAAGACAATAGCAATCTTAAGAGGCATTGCATAGCTTCATACACACTTTGACCCCAATTCCATCACAATCTCTCTCTCTCTCTCTCTCTGAGTCAGTCAGTCTCTCTCTTTCAGTCAGCCAGTCTCTCTCGCTCTGTCAGTCAGTCAGTCTATCTCTCTCTGTCATTCAGTCTCTCTCAGTCAGTCTGTCTCTCTCAGTCAGTCAGTCAGTCTCTCTCTCTCTGTCAATCTCTCTATCTCTCTCTTTCTGTCAGTCTCTCTCTCTCTCTCTCAGTCAGTCTCACCCTTTCTGTCAGTCAGTTTCTCAGACAGTCTCTCTCTCTCTGTCAGTTTCTCTCAGTCAGTCAGTCTCTCTCTCACAGTCAGCCAGTCTCTCTCTCTCTGTCAGTCTCTCTCTCTCTCTCTCTCTCTCTGTCAGTCAGTCTCTCGCTCTCTCTGTCAGTCTCTCTCTCTGCGTTAGTCAGTCTCTCCCGCTCTCTGTCAGGCAGTCTCTCTCTGTCAGTCTCTCTCTCTCTCTCTTATTCTTTCTCTCAGTCAGTCAGTCTCTCTCTCAGTCTCTGTCAGTCATTCTCTCTCTCTGTCAGTGTCTCAGGCTCTCTTTCTCTCTGTCAGTCTCTCTCTGTCAGTCTCTCTCTCTCTCCTAGTCTCTCTCAGTCAGTCTCTCTCTCAGTCAGTCTCTCTCTCTGTCAGTAAGTCTCTCTCTCTATCTGTCAGTGTCTCAGTCGCTCTCAGTCAGTCAGTCTCTCTCTCTCTGTCAGTCTCTCTCTTAGTCAGTCAGTCTCTCTCTTAGTCAGTCTGTCTCTCTCTCTGTCAGTCCTTCTCTCTGTCATTCTCTCTGTCAGTCTCTCTCTCTCTCAGTGAGTCTGTCTCTCCCTGTAAGTCGCTCTCTCTGTCAGTCTCTCTGTCAGTCCCTCTCTCAGTCTCTCTCTCAGTCAGTCTGTCTTCCAGACAGTCTCTCTCTCTCCCTCTGTCAGTCGTTCTCAGTCAGTAATTCTCTCTCTCTCGCAGTCAGCCAGTCTCTCTCAGTCAGTCTCTCTCTCTCTTTCTCTCCCTCTTTCTCTCTTGCTAAGTGACTCTCTCTGTCAGTCAGTCTCTCTGTCAGTCAGTCTCTCTTTCTGTCAGTCAGTCTCTCTCTGTCAGTCTCTCTCCCTCAGTCAGTCTGTCTCTGTCAGTCAGTCTCTCTCTCTCTGTCGGTCAGTCTCTCTCTCAGTCAGTCTCTCTCTCAGTCAGTCTCTCTCTGTAGGTCTCTCTCTCTCTGCCAGTCTCTCTCAGCCAGTCTCTCTCTCAGCCAGTCAGTCTCTCAATCTCTCTCCCTCTTAGTCTCTCTCTCTCAGTCTGTCAGTCTCTCTCTCCCAGTCAGTCAGTCAGTCTCTCTCAGTCAGTCATTCTCTCTCTCTCTCTGTCAGTCAGTCTCTGTGAGTCAGTCAGCCTCTCTCAGTCAGTCAGTCTCTCTCTCTCTCTCTCTGTCAGTCTCTTTCTCAGCCAGTCTCTCTCTCAGTCAGTCTCTCTCAGTCAGTCAGTCTCTCTCTCAGTCAGTCAGTCTCTCTCTCAGTCAGTCAGGCTCTCTCTCTCTCTCAGTCAGTCAGTCTCTGCCTCTCTCTCAGTCTCTCTCTCTCAGTCAGTCAATCTCTCTCTCTCAGTCAGTCAGTATCTCTCTACCTCAGTCAGTCAGTCAGTCTCTGTCAGTCAGCCAGTCTCTCTCTCTGTCAGTCAGTCAGTCTCACTCTCCTCTCTCTCTCTCTGTAAGTCAGTCAGTCTCAATCTCTCCCTCGAGACCGCGACCTTCCCAGAGATCAGGAAACACGCCGAGATCAATACCCCACTCAAAAAACCTAAGGCAGACCCAAGAGACCTCAAGAACTTCTGGCCCATCTCTCTGCTCCCCTTCCCGGCCAAGGTCATCGAGCAAACCGTCAACGGACAGCTAGCCTGATACCTCGAAGAAAACAGAATCCTTGACCCTTCCCAGTCAGGGGTCCACAGCAACCACAGCACAGAGACTGCCCTCATCGCCGCCACTGACTACATCAGGACCCTGTTGGACACCGGCGAGACCGCAGCACTCATCCTCCTAGACCTCTGTGCCGCCTTCGGCACCGCCTGCCACCGCACACTACGCGTACGCCTCCACGCCGCAGGGATCCGAGACAAGGCTCTGGATTGAACCACCTCCTTCCTCTCGGGCAGAACCCAGAGCGTCCGCCTCCCCCCATTCCGTTCCAAAGCCTCCGAGATCATCTGCGGCATACACCAGGGATCTTTCCTCAACCCGACGCTGTTCAACATTTACATTGCCCCGCTCGCACACGTTGCCCGACAGCACAACCTCAGCATAATCTCCTACACCGACGACACTCAGCTGATCCTCTCCCTCACCAAGGACCCCGTCACCGATAAAGCCAACCTCCACAAAGGAATGAAGGCCGTTGCCGACTGGATGAAGACCAGCCATCTGAAGCTGAACTCGGACAAGACGGAGGTCCTCATCCACGGCTCCCACCCTTCAGCCTGGGACGACTCCTGGTGGCCGACAGCACTGGGGGCAGCCCCTACACCCACCGACCACGCACTCAACCTGGGAATCATCCTCGACCCAACGCTCTCAATGACCAAGCAAGTCAGATACAAGAAAGACAGTCACCCACGCCCTCATCAGCAGCAGACTCGACTACAGAAACGCCCTCTACGCGGGAGCCCCGACCAAGCTCATCAAACAACTACAACGCATCCAAAATGCCTTGGCAGAACTGATCCTCGACATACCACGCCACGGCCATGGGCACATCACCCCCCACCTGAGGAGCCTGCACTGGCTCCCCGTCAACAAGAGGATATCCTTCAAGCTCCTCACCCACGCACACAAGGCACTCTACAAGATGGGCCCAGCCTACCTCAACAGGCGGCTCTCCTTCTACATCACTAACTGCCAGCTACGCTCTGCTGACCTCTTAATCGTCACTGCCCCTTACATCCGAAGAACAACCACCGGTGGGAGATCCTTCTCCCACCTCGCCGCCAAGACATGGAACACCATCCCACTGAGCCTACGACAGACCCAAGACCTGCTGACCTTCAGGAGGATACTCAAGATCTGGCTGTTCGATCAGTAGCGCCCCCCGCCCCCAGCGCCTTAAGACCCTCACAGGTATGTAGTGTGCTTTACAAATGATTGATTGATTGATTGATCTCTCTCAGTCAGCCAGTCTCTCTCTCAGTCAGTCTCTCAGCCAGTCAGCCTCTCGGTCAGTCAATATTCAGTCTCTGAGTCAGTCAGTCTCCACTCTCTCTCTCTCGCTCCATTCTCTCTCTCAGCTCTGTCCACTCTATCTCCACTGTCTCACTCTCTCTCCACTCTCTCTCTCCTCTCTCTTTCCACTGTGTCTCCCCTCTCTCTCTACTCCCTCCACTCTCTCACTCTCTCTCCACTCTATCTCCACCCTCTATCTACTCTCTCTTCACTCTCCACTCTCTCCACTCTCTCAACCCTCTCTCCACTGTCTCCCTCCACTCTCTCGATCTACTCTCTCTCCACTCTCTCTCTCTCTCTACTCTCTTGCCACTCTCTCTCCACTCTCTCTCAACTGTCTCACTCCACTCTCTCTCTCTCCACTGTCTCTCTCCACTCTCTCTCCACTCTCTCTCTCTACTCTCTCCCCACTCTCTCAGTCAGTCTCTCTCTCAGTCAGTCAGTCTCTCTCTCTCTGTCAGTCTCTCTCTCAGTCAGTCTCTCTCTGTCAGTCCCTCTCTCTGTCAGTGTCTATCTGTCTCTCTCTTTCAGTCTCTCTCTCAGTCAGTCAGTCTTCCAGTCAGTCTCTCTCTCTCTGTCGGCCAGCCTCTCTCTCGCTCTGTCAGTCAGTCTTTCTGTCAGTCTCTCTCTCAGTCTCTCTCTCTCAGTCAGTTTCTCTCAGTCAGTCAGTCTCTCTCGCAGTCAATCAGTCTCTCTTTCTTAGTCAGTCAGTCTCTGCCTCTCTCTCAGTATCTCACTACCTCAGTCAGTCTCTGTCAGTAAGTCAGTCTCTCTCTCTGTCAGTCAGTCTCACTCTCGCTCAGTCAGCCAGCCTCTCTCTCAGTCAGTCTCGCAGCCAGTCAGTCTCTCAGTCAGTCAGTATTCAGTCTCTGAATCAGTCAGGCAGACTCTCTACTCTCTCTCCACACTCTCTCTCTCCACTCTCTATCTTTCTCTCTACTCTTTCTCCACTCTCTCTCCACTCTCTCCACCATCCATCCACTCTCTCTCCACTGTCTCTCTCTCTCCACCTTCTCCACTCTCTCCACTCTCTCTCTCTCCACTCTCCACTCTCTCTCTCCACTCTCCACTCTCCGCTCTCTTTCATCCCACTCTCTCTCTCTCATCTCTCCACTCTCTCTCTCTCCACTCTCTATCCACTCTCTCTCTCCACTCTCTCTACTCTCTCTCTCCACTCTCTCTACTCTCCACTCTCTCGCCACTGTCTCAGTCCACTCTCTCTCCACTCTCTCTCCACTGTCTCTCTCTCTACTCTCTTTCTCTCCACGCTCTCTCCACTCTCTCTCTACTCTCTCTTTCTCTCTCCACTCTCTCTCACTGTCTCCCCCACTCTCTCTACTCTCTATCTCTCCACTCTCTCTCCAGTGTCTCTCTCCACTCTCTCTCCACTGTCTCTCTCTCCACTCTCTTTCTCTCCACTCTCTCTCCACTCTCTCTCACTGTCTCCCCCACTCTCTCTACTCTCTCTCCACTCTCCAGTGTCTCTCTCTCCACTCTCTCTCCGCTGTCTCTCTTTACTCTCTCTACACTCTCTCTCTCTACTGTCTCTCTCCACCCTCTCTCTCTCACTGTCTCTCTCCACTCTCTCTAAATTGATACTTGTATAGCGCACTACTCACCCGCAAGGGTCTCAAGGCGCTTGTACGAATGCCGCTGTGGAACCCATCCGGGCTTTCCCTGTGAGGCGTCCACTCCTGGGCACCCCCAGGGTGAAGGCCAGGCATCCTTAGCGTTGTGGGGGCCATGGTGGAGATTAAGCAAGCTATTGCCCAGAGTTGCAGAGTGGGACTCCATGATTGGAATAGGCACCGAGGCGATAATTATCAGGTCCGTGGAATTTTTGAGCCCAAGACCCGCCGAGGCGGGGAATTGAACCCTGGTCCTGGGCTAGACCTCTGCATCAGGGTCTGCCGCTCTAATCATTGAGACGCACTTCTCCACTCTCTCCCTCTCCACTCTCTCTCTCCACTCTCTCTACTCTCTCTCCACGTGTCTCACTCTCTCAATCAGTCTCTCTCTCAGTCAGTCAGTCTCTCTCTGTCAGTCTCTCTCTCAGTCAGTCTCTCTCTGTCAGTCCCTCTCTCTGTCAGTCTCTGTCTTTCAGTCTCTCTCTCAGTCAGTCTTCCAGTCAGTTTCTCTCTCTGTCGGACAGCCTCTCTCTCGCTCTGTCAGTCAGTCTCTCTGTCAGTCAGTCTCTCTCTCTCTGTCAGTCTCTCTCTCTCAGTCAATCAGTCTCTCTTTTTTAGTCAGTCAGTCTCTGCCTCTCTCTCAGTATCTTTCTACCTCAGTCAGTCAGTCAGTCTCTGTCAGTCAGTCTCTCTCTCAGTCAGTCTCACTCTCGCTCAGTCAGCCAGCCTCTCTCTCAGTCAGTCTCGCAGCCAGTCAGTCTCTCAGTCAGTCAGTATTCAGTCTCGGAGTCGGTCAGGCAGTCTCTCTACTCTCTCCACTCTCTCTCTCTCCACTCTCTCTCTCTCTCCACTCTCTCACTACTCTCTCTCCACTCTCTCCATCCACTCTCTCTCCACTGTCTCTCTCTCTCTCCACCCTCTCCATTCTCTCCACTCTCTCTCTCCACTCTCTACTCTCTCTCCACTCTCCGCTCTCTCTCTACTCTCTCTCCACTGTCTCTCTCTCCACTCTCCTTCTCTCCACTCTCTCTCTGTAAATTGTAAATTGATACTTGTATAGCGCACTACTCACCCGCAAGGGTTAGAAGGCGCTTTTACGAATACCGCTGTGGAACCCGTCCTGGCTTTCCCTGTGAGGCGTCCACTCCTGGGCACCCCCAGGGTGAAGGCCAGGCATCCTTAGCGTTGTGGGGGCCGTTGTGGAGATTAAGCAAGCTATTGCCCAGAGTTGCAGAGTGGGACTCCATGATTGGAATAGGCACCGAGGCGAGAATTATCAGGTCCGTGGAATTTTTGAGCCCAAGACCCGCCGAGGCGGGGAATTGAACCCTGGTCCCGGGCTAGACCTCTGCATCAGGGTCTGCCGCTCTAACCATTGAGCCACACTTCTCCACTCTCCACTCTCTCTCTACTCTCTCTCCACTCTCTTTCTCTCTGCACTCTCTCTCCACTCTCTCTCACTGTCTCCCCCACTCTCTCTCTCTACTCTCTATCTCTCCACTCTCTCTCCAGTGTCTTTCTCTCCACTCTCTCCACTGTCTCTCTCTACTCTCTCTCCACTCTCTCCCTCTCCTCTCTCTCTACTCCATCTCTCGCTCCACTGTCTCTCTCTCCACTCTCTCTCTACTCTCTCTCCACTGTCTCTCTTTACTCGCTCTCCACTCTCTCTCTCTCCACTCTCTCTACTCTCTCTCCACTGTCTCTCTCTACTCTCTCTCCACTCTCTCTCTCTCTACGCCATCTCTCTCTCCACTGTCTCTCTCTCCACTCTCTTTCTCTCCACTCTCTCTCTCCACTCTCTGTCTACTCTCTCTCCACTCTCTGTCTCTCTCCACTCTCTCTCTACTCTCTCTCACTGTCTCCCCCACTCTCTCTCTCTTCGCTCTCTTTCTCCACTCTCTCTCCACTCTCTCTCCAGTGTCTCTCTCTCCACTGTCTCTCTACTCTCTCTCCACTGTCTCTCTTTACTCGCTCTCCACTCTCTCTCTCTTCACTCTCTATACTCTCTCTCCACTGTCTCTCCATTCTCTCTCTCACTGTCTCTCTCCACTCTTTCTCTCCACTCTCTCTCTTTCCACTCTCTCTCTCTCTCCACTGTCTCTCCACTCTCTCTGTCGGTGACTCACTCTCTCAGTCAGTCTCTCTCTCTCAGTCAGTCAGTCTCTCTCTCTCTATCAGTCCCTCTCTCAGTCAGTCTCTCTCTGTCAGTCCCTCTCTCTGTCAGTCTCTCTCTGTCTCTCTCTTTCAGTCTCTCTCTCAGTCAGTCTTCCAGTCAGTCAGTCTCTCAGTCAGTCAGTCTCTCTCTCTCTCTCTGTCAGTCTCTCTCTCTCTCTCTCTCTCTCTCTCTCTGTCAGTCTCACTCTCAGCCAGTCAGTCTCTCATTCTCTCTCTCTTAGTCCCTCTCTCTCTCAGTCAGTCAGTATCTCTCTCCCAGTCAGTTTTTCTCAGTCAGTCATTCTCTCTCTACCTCAGCCAGTCAGTCTCTCTCTCTGTCAGTCAGTCTCTGTCAGTCAGTCAGTCTCACTCAGTCAGTCTCTCTCACTCTGTGTCAGTCTCTCTCTCAGTCAGTCAGCCTCTCTCGCAGTCAAACAGTCTCTCTTACTTAGTCAGTCAGTCTCTGCCTCTCTCTCAGTCTCTCTCTCTCTCAGTCAGTCATTCTCTCTCACTTAGTCAGTCAGTCAGTCTCTGTCAGTCAGTCATTCTCTCTCTCTGTCAGTCAGTCTCACTCGCGCTCAGTCAGCCAGCCTCTCTCTCTCTCAGTCAGTCTTGCAGCCAGTCAGTCTCTCAGTCAGTCAGTATTCAGTCTCTGAGTCAGTCAGGCAGTCTCTCTACTCTCTCTCCACTCTCTCTCTCTCCACTCTCTCTCTTTCTCTCTACTCTCTCTCCACTCTCTCTCCACTCTCTCCACCATCTATCCACTCTCTCTCCACTGTCTCTCTCTCTTCACCCTCTCCGCTCTCTCCACTCTCTCTCCCTCCACTCTCTCTCTACTCTCTCTCTCCACTCTCTCTCTACTCTCTCTCCACTCTCTTTCTCCCCACTCTCTCTCTCTCTCTACTCTCTCTCCACTCACTCTCCACTCTCTATCTACTCTCTCTCTCCACTCTCTCTACTCTCTCTCCACTCTCTCGCCACTGTCTCCCTCCACTCTCTCTCTACTCTCTCCACTCTCTCTCCACTGTCTCTCTCTCCACTCTTTATCTCTCCATTCTCTCTCTCCACTCTCTCTCTACTCTCTCTCCACTCTCTTTCTCTCTCCACTCTCTCTCCACTTTCTCTCACTCCACTCTCTCTCTCCACTCTCTCTCTACTCTCTACTCTCTCTCCACTCTCTCTCCACTCTCTCAACTCTCTCTCCACTGTCTCCCTCCACTCTCTCTACTCTCTCTGCACTCTTCTCCACTGTCTCTCCCTCCGCTCTCTCTACTCTTTCTCCACTCACTCTCCACTGTCTCCCTACACTCTCTTTACTCTGTCTCCACCCTCTCTCCACTGTCTCTCTCCTCTCTCTCAACTCTCTCTCTCTCTCCACACTGTTTCTCTCCTCTCTCTCTCCACTCTCTCTCTCTCCACTCTCCTTCTCCAATCTCTCCTCTCTTTCTCTCTCTCCACTGTCTCTCTCCTCTATCTCACTCCACTCTCTCTCTCTCTCCACTTTCTCTCCACTCTCTCTCTCCACTATCTCTCCACTCTCCCTCCACTCTCTCTCTCCAATCTCTCCACTTTTTTCCACTCTCCTGACTCTCTGTCTGGACTCTCTCTCTCCACTCGCTCTCTCCACTCTCTCTCCACTCCCTCTCCACTCTCTCTCTCCAATCTCTCCACTCTCTCACTCCACTCACTCTCACAAAGTAGTGTGCGTTCTAACAAGAGTGCTTACCTGAGGGCACCATTTTGTTGCCTCGTCCCTTCTCATATGAGCATTGCCCCTGGAGAATGCTGTCTCTGGGGCCCCCATCCTTATCCTTGTCCCTTCTCAGAGGAGCAGAGCCCTGTGGGGAATGATCTCTCCTGGGCCTCCACCCCATCCTTGTCCTCTAATATCAGAGGCTGTGCCCTGTGGGGAATGCTCTCTCTGGGGCCCCCACCCCCATCCTTGTCCTCTCCCATCTCAGAGGCTGTGCCCTGTGGGGAATGCTGTCTCCTAGGGCCCCCACCCCCATCCTCTTTCCGGCCTGGAGCTCTGACTGAAGAGAAACAATGTAACTTGTTACATTGTTTCTCTTCAGTCCTGGGTCAGCGAGGGGCTCAGAGCAGGCTGCAGGCTGCAGCTGCCAGAGAGAAATCCACTCACAGCTCTCTACCGATGAGTTGAGCGGCTCCCCTTCATGTACTGAAGGCTGGGGCCCACCCCCCCCCCACACCGCGGGGGCTGCGGGGGTGTTTGTTATGCCCCTGGACCAAAGCTGTGCTTATCAGGCTCTGGGATAGGGGTCTGAGTGCTCAAGAAAACTCAGGGCAGCACCCTGCACCCATTGCCATCTGGGCATATGCCCTGCAGATTCTGAGGCAGAACGAGAGAGCAGAGGATGGCATATTACCCACTGATCTCAGTGTTCATTAGACATGACAAAAATCTAGATCTGAGGGCAAGTAAACTGGGTGCAGAGTGTACCTGGAGGCCTTGCCCGCTGCCAGTAACCATGGAGCGCACCTGAATACTGTGCCCAGAGACCTATTAGGAAAGGGTGACTACGAGCAGGACAGGTCCAATGGCTGAACTTGGTGCCCACAGTGTGCTGCGCATAGCAGACATTGAATTCAATCAGTTCTAAGAAATTCACGCTGTCTTTCAGACACCATCAATATTTCTTGGTTGAATGCTCCTACCGTTTCAAATAACTCCGATTGTTACCGTCGCACCTAATAGAAATTCTATTTTAATGACGGTAATGCAAAATATGTATGTAAAGAAAATTTGCATACATATTTGTTCTAAGTGTATCTCCTATAAGACAGATGAGCAACCATTACCTTAACAAACTGCACTTAAAATGAAAGACGCAATTATAAAGTCAAATAACACTTACACAAAACATTCATAGACATATCAAAATAGATTGAAGGTCTATTAAAAGCGTATTCATCTTCCATGACCAAGTATTCTATGGACAAGACAAGTTTTGTTAAACTTGAACCTTCATGAGTGTTTCTAAGAGAAGAAAAGTCTGGGAAATTCCCTTCTTTCGAATGTGTTATTTTGCATACAGTAAATGTTCATCCCTGATATGGTGTTGTCTCCTGTCTTTGACCTCCTCCTCAGTGGTTGTCTATGCATTTCGACCCCTTAGTGACAACATACTTAGTGGGGTCTTCATCAGGTAATGGATAGCCATTTCACCTACACAATGTTGTTTTACTATTTACATGTTAAATTTATCAGGAGCGAGGATTTATATTAGAAATGACCGGGCATAACTTGTAATCGATGCATCCTTTATGGCGAATGACCTTAGCAACGCGGTCATTACACCGCGATACATTTACATCGCGGTCATTACAACGCAAGTAATTACAACGACTTGCAATGGATGGTGCTCTACTCAAAGGAATAGTATGATTTACTATTCCAACACCTTCCCTACTGTTACACACACTGGAGTTGGAATAGTAAATCATCCTATTCCTAAGTCCAGCGCCTCTAGCACAAGTCGTTTTAACGATGTGCATTGTAATATCCGCGATGTAACATAACCCGATGTAAATGACACGTTGTACCGTCACATATTCATCATTTATTGATCTGTGCAGGGAGCCTTTGGCTGGTCGTTTGCCCTTGATATCACTAATCCATGTATGTCAGAGCATGACAAGAAGGTTGTGCTTGATAACAACACATGTGAGACCAGCGTAAAAAAGTGTTATGTTAACATTGTGATCTTCATCCATCGTCAAACTACTGTAAAACTCGGCAAGGACTTCTTTAGCTCTGTAAAAACATACAGATTTTACCCTTCCGAGGTTTCTCACAGACAAGGCGATCTGGACATTGTCAATGACGATGTTCAACTCCAGGATGTCCCACAGATGTTTGTACCTGGAGATGGGCACCATCATCTTAAGATTGCCTGTGCTTGCTTTCTTGTTGGGTTCGAGGGTAGCTGTGCCAATGGGCAGCAGGACCAGGGCTGGGAAGTGCATGTATGAGCCATTCCAGGACCACAGCATCTTTGCCCAACTGTGGGTGTGGGATTCGAAAGTGGCCACTGATAGTGGATGTGACCAAGACTGGGCTTGGAGTTTGAGGGCCTTTGGGCAGAACTGTTTGTGGGAATTTGCTGTTGACTGGGGGTGAAGGCGGCCAATAGCAGTGGCACACTGCATGGATTCCCACTTTGGTAAGGGGGCAAAAGCTGACCCTCTTTATAACCTCATATAAATTTGCAGGCTTTCCAGATTTTTGTTGTTGTTGCATGAAATCTTTTTATTTAAAGATTATAACAAAAGATGACACAATATGTCCTCAAAGAACCACCTCGGCTGTACACTAAGCATGGCATTGGATAACAGTTACACGTAACAAGGCCCAGATGCTGCTCACAGTAATTGCGAAAAGAGGTGCAGGACACTCCGCGCAGGTGTGTCCCCAACAATAAGGCATGTTGCAAACCAATGAAATGGGAAAATAACGAGAATCATCAATTTCTGGTCAATATACGCTGCAGAGATCCCCGCACGGGAACCGCTCCATGAAGTAGCGCGTGAGGAATCCCCACTGATGGTGGTGGGGGGTGTCATTGTGGAAAGTGCCTGGGTGCGGGACGGACAGTGTAGCTACATTCTCAGCTTTTAGGAGGATGTTCAATCAAAGATCTGTATCGCTTTAAGGTTTGGAGGGGTAAAGCAGGGGAACTGAAGGCGAGTAAAATAATCAAGTGGTGGTTGCGACACGGGCAGAAATCTGGCGTTAGTCTGGGCCAGTTTGTGAGAGAGCTGCTCCATCGCCATCACATGCCAAAGACGCCTAAACCGCAGGGCAATGGGAGGTGCTACTGCTTTTTTCCCGGTCGACTCTAGGAGCTGCCGTGCAGCACCCAGCACATAGCTGATGAGTCTTTCCACATTTTTCCAGCAAATTCACAATCTTGAAAGTCAGTGAACTTCTCAACTTTTCACACAAGTGACATCACCAAATGACACAACTGAGGATATTCGTAACACACAGTGTGGTGCTTTCCAACTCCGCATGAATTACTTTTAGATGTGTATCTTGGTTTTAATCCCCACAACTGCATTGTGCTCCATGAGGTTATAAGTTACTTTATTCTTCTGTTGCTTTACAAGTGCTTCCATGCCTTGGCTTGAAAACCCATGATCTCAAATCCAAATGCATTACCGCAATTGTAGTTCTTCATGTGGCAATTTACAAGTGTGTGGGATATCAGAAGTAGCTGGATGGTCATTAAAGCCTAGAAACTGACCTACAATGCGGAACTGCTGGTTTACCGGAATTCACCTACAAAATGTACTTTGGCTTAAGTGTGTCTGACCAAGGGCTGGTGTCTTCACAATGAAGGAGAAGCTCACTTAAAGGAACCACTGTTAGTGAGCATTTAATGGGGTGTTTTGTTGTCACAAATTAGCTGCTTTTAAGCCAGCACTGCTGGATTGCTCTGATGATTTCCAAATGGAGAAAATAAAGGGCCACATGCATCAACGAAAAAACGGTCTCAAACAGGCAGATTCACAGAATCTGCCCCTTTGCAACTGGTATTTTTGCATTTGGGATGCATCATCCCAAATGCAAAAATCGCAATTTAAGGAATCACAACGTTTGGGATTACTTGAATTGTGATTGCATTTAAGGAATCGCAAATTGCGATCCCATAAATGCAATGCATTAACCAAAGAAATTTGCGATTTTGCAAATAGGAATCACAAATTACCGTCAATCTCAAGTTGATGGTAGTTTGCTAATTCATTGAAAATGCACTAATGTGCATGTTTCAAAGTCCCATGTTACACACACAAATGCCCTTGGGTCATGTGTGTGCGCACCATGTGGTATAATGGAAATTTCAGGGGTGCAACAGGGTGTCCTTTTGGCACCCTTGCATCCTTGAAATGGCATGCGCAATTTGCGAGTACCTATTGGGTATTCGCAAATAACACATGCAATACCCATTCACTCCTATGGGCCTCTAGGTCCGTAGGAATCAATGGGAAGCCTTTCCTTAATTGCGACTCGCAATTTGCAAGATTCAGGACTTTGGTCATGAATACCACGTTCTTGCTGGATGGATTGTAAATAACTATGTTTTAAGGATTTGCCAAAGGGCTTTTACCAGTACATTTTAACGCAACCTCGGATCATAATACCCATAATACTTGGCCTATAGAGCCCTATGGTTCAGCTATACATCTTCCCCCTTATTTCACTAAGTTGTTAGTTAGTATTGTTAGGGTGCATATATTTTTCACCCACATCAGCAATCCTCTTTCCATTCGCGCTTGACAATAATAGTCTTGCTGGTAAACTATGTGTGGGACCCCGGGTGCACCTAGGATTATTTACCTTGCGAATCGACAGGAACAAGATTTGTTAGACATCAAGAGAGCAGATTTGGGGGCAAAGAAGCAGTATCATATCATGATCATCAGGGTAAGCAACCTGGTCACAAGTAGAATGGCATGTTCGCATACTAAGGGGGGAGGTAGATCTCCACTATGCTCTTGACTCTCCTTCTTTTTCCTTTTATGTTAAAAAGTTCCTGTTGTTTTGGCCAGATGGCTTACCATTGTCACCCAACATATTTTCCACCTCCTCTATTTTTCAACCATACAGTTATCAGCAGCATGTTTTGCAGTATTTTCTTGGCTGGGGTTTTTTGTTTATGGTGTCCTGCGGACTAGCCATCACTTTTTTCTTCTTCGTTAATACATTAGTAGAATAGCTCGCTAATATGCACAAATTCTCAAGCAATAGTTCCTTAGATGAGCTAAATAGTCAAATGGAGCTAAGGCCTGGTGTATAAGGGTAGAGCACTTTCGAAAGCGGACGACAGCCAAACAATTAGCTCTTTCTAAATAAAAGGTCAAGGCATCTTAGTCTGGGCTCGTTGTTTAAAGAGGGTCCAGCAGCAAATGTAAAGGGGTTAGCCCAACCCGCCTCTTCAGGGTAATGAGGTCCGAAGACGGCCCTGCTTGGCCCTGGCTTTGTCCTGGCACGCCCCGCATGTTTACCGCACAGTGGGCCCGATTCACAGAACTAACTTAAGACAAAATCATAAACGTACTTCTTTTGGTATTCACAGAAGTTAGGATTTTGACTTAAGTTTGTCTTAAGACTGACTTAAGACAAACTTAAGACAAAATCCTAACTTCTATGACTACCAAAAGTATTAAGCTTAGGATTTTGTCTTAAGTTATTTCTGTGAATCGGGCCCAGTGGGACTGAAGGTGGAGCTTTATATCGATCGCTTCTTGATTGGCCCAACTTGTCTCCCTTCTCAGATGGACAGAATGGTGGACCTAGGACTCGAAAGTCTCCAACAAAAGCACTCGCGTAGACTGCGCCTTTCCCCAACATCAACACTGCTGACTACAAAAGCATGTCCAGCTCAGTGGCAATGCCAGTGCAGGGGCACAACTTTGCTCCCAATATGTCAATTTAGGAGGTGTTCACTGGGGCCTAGAAAGCCCACTAGACACTGGAGAAAAATGGTTAAAAAAAAAAGAAGCTGTAGCCCCGACCGCCCAGGTCATGACCTGGGATGTCCTCATCCCAAATCATGTCCAACACTCCCTCTGGCTCCTGGGGCAGACTGAGGTGTTTACCCCTTTTATTCTTCCGCTCCCCACGGCAGCAGAAAGCCCCCTAGACACAAGAGACAAAAAGGTCTTTTAAAAAAGGGTGGGGTGCTCCTCACGGGCATTGGGCATGTCCAACCACAGTAAAGGCCCAACAGTTTTTCTGCCCGCTGGAGCAGATTGGGAGGTTTACCCCAATCTGTCACCAGGGGAGAAGAAAGGCAAAGTGTGCAGAAAGCCCACTAGATACCAGAGAAAAAATTGTCAAAATAAAAAGTGGTAGGGGCAACCCACCCAGGCAGTGCACCATGACCCACCCTAAGCTGGCACATCAGTCTCTCTGCCCAGGGATGGCAGATTGTGGCTCATCCCCTATCTGCTTTCCTGAGTGGGTCAGAAATACCACCGAATACTAGAGAAAAAATAGGGCAAAAGAAAGAAGGAATAGGGCAGCCCACTCGGCCATCGGGTCAAGTCCCCACACCAAAATGAGCATAAAAGTATTTATGCCTCTATGGGGGAGAATAGGTGGTGTTTACCACCAATCTATTATCCGGGGGGAGGAAGGGTCAGAAAGTACACTGTAAACCAGGGAAAGAAAGAGGGCAAAAAAAAGAATAAGTGGGGAGGTCCGCTCAGGCATCAGGTAATGCGCTCAACCAAAAACAGGCCTAACAGTCTTTCTGTCCCATTAGGGGCAGGTTGGCAAGCAAAATTAACCACAATTTCCCCCCGGGAGGAAGGCAGAAGGTCCGCTCGGCACCATTAAAAAATGCTCATAAAACAGAAGTTGTGAGGCACCCTGCCCTGCATGGGGATGTGCCCCGATCCCAGAACAGATACAATCACCTTTCTGCCCACTCTGGGCCACATTGGGGAATTTACACCTGATCTGCTCCCTCCTGCTGGGGACTCAAAGCACACTAGACACCTGGGATTAAGGTAAATAAAGAAGGGATGTGGCAGTCTGCCAAGGCATTGGGCAGTGCCCCCACCCCAAAACAGGACCAACAGCCTTGGTTACCGTATGTGGGCAAATTCAATGAGTTTTACACCTAACCCCCCACCGCCAGGGAGTTAAAATGTCCACTGAGCATGAGGGGACAAACAGTGTAAAAAATTAAGGGGTGGGGGTACTCCAACAAGACATTGGACCATGCCCATACCCCTTAAAGGACCCCACAGTCTTTCTGCCCTGAGGGGGCTGATTGAGGAGTTTATCCCCCAATCCACCCCTCTGGGAAAATGGGCAGGAAGTCCACTTGAAACCAGGTAAAATATAGTTAAAAAAAGGGGCAGGGATGGCCCACCCAGGCATCCAGCCCCTGATCCAGAAATCCAAAACAGTCTTCTTTTGTTCCCCTGGGGCCTAAAGCATCCTTCGCCCCATGGCAAGCATGTGGAGATTTAGATTCTTTTTGGCACAGGTTTGACATAAGGGTCAGCAGAGTGGTGGAAAACCCCAATGTTACTGTTGCTTGCCATGCTGAATGGTGGACTATCCAGACTTGGAGTCAGCAGCAGCAAGAGAACCCTACAAAACCCAGACATTTCTGAAAACGAAACACTATAAAGTTCAGGGTCGTTCAAACTTTGGCTAAAATCGCACATTTTCTAATTACTATTTTTCCCACTGATTTCTTATTATTTTTAAATTTTAATGCTTAGTTTTTTTCCGGGCGAACCATGGTCTACCCAAACTATGCAAATTATCCTTTGCTGAATTTGGAATTTGAACTGTGTTTCAGAAATGTGTAGCTTTACGGGTTTCACCATGGGTTTCACACCTGTTTCCACCTCAAACTGCAATTAGATCGAAACCACAAAAAATGGAACAATGGTTACCATTTAGAAAAATGCAAAAACTGTATATGGCTTGGTCCAAACTAAGGTGGCATGGTGGGAAAAAGAATGATGGTTTGGAATGCTGACCGAAAAGCCCAAATCAGGGCGCACCTGGTCGTAGGTTGCTTGTGTTCTGGTTCAGCGAGGAACTGGCCTGGCAGTTCGGGCTGGATTGTTCCCATTGGAGCAGGGTCAAGATTGATTTGCATATGGCCGGGTTTAATCTGATGTGGCATGGTGGGCAAAAGAATGATTGATTGGAATGCTACCACAATCGATTGATAGTGGCTAGACTTATTGCAAGCATCCTCCCATCTCCTTTTGTGTGTTTGATGTACCACCCTAAGTGGCCAAGGGTATGCCCAGACGCAGGTGCCTTGCTCACTGTGCCACTGGAGCCAAAATACATCCGACTGAAGAGCCCCAAGCAGGGTGAAACCAGCCTTGGGTTGATTGTGTTCTGGTAAGTGAGATCATGGCCTGGCACGTCGGGCTGGACTGCTCCTACTGGAGCAGGGTCAAGACTGATTGCGTATGGCTGGGTCCAAACTGTGGTGGCGTGGGGGGCAAAAGATTGACGGGTTGGAATGCTATCCCAAGCTCTTGCCAGTGGTTAACCTTATTACAAGCATTCTGTCATCACTTTTTGAGTATTTGATGTATCCTCCCTAAGTGGCAGATGCTACTACAAATGCTATAAATAACCTTATAGTTACATATCATATTACTGTTAACACTATAAAAGAGACCTTTATGAATGTAATATTACATATTTGTTTGAGAATGTGTTGTTGTTTAATAACTATGTGCTTTTAGGTTATGTTACTTAGTGGTATAAATAATTTTACGTCATAAGCATTATATTAAGTATCCCAAATATGTTGTACAGGGCAGTTGTGTGAGTTACGGATTGCAGCCAGGCCCTGTGGCCAATCCCCGCTGCACACAGCCTTTAGCCGTGCACAGTGGAAGTGTGTGCGGATACAGGGGAAAAGATGAGGGGAACCCAACATTCTAATCTGGTATTTCTGGCAGGTTTTATCTGTTCTTAATAGGGATCCTTTCTACATAAATTATAGGAGAGATTCACAGGATACCTGTCAGTTTCTTCTGATCAAAATAATAAGTTAATATATCTGCACTGCCTGGGAGCTAAGAGGAATCCACGAGGTGTATGTCAGTCCTCACTCCATCATCCATGGAGATTCCTCTAGTTAACCCTAGTATTTTTTGCCCTACGGCTAAAATCCTCTCAACGGAGTCACACTATTTTTCTCTCTGGTTTGATGAGAACCCACATTGTAGCCAGATATTTGATTCTTGGCCCAGGTTGTCTAGTGCCCAAGTAAGAGGATTTCCCTGGTTGTGGGCGTGCTAATCACAGTATTCACTGCCCCTTTTCTTTTGTTCCACCTCTGGGATAACTGCAGATCTCCTGGTAACCTGATGGACTTCATTTCCAAGATCTTGCTAGATTTCCAGATCTCACTGGCCATATTGGGTACAGATTAGCATAAAGGACCGCACATAATCAGTTGAACTCACTTTCTCTGGTGACTGGTTTGTGTACAGAGGTCTTCACATGTCACAGAAGTCCACTGTGCCCAGTTTCTCTTGTTTGATATGCCCTCTATCTATTTCAATTGCAAGTCATCAAATAGGTCTAGTCATCAACAGAAAAACATTCTTTGATGTTTATGGACCCACATAATTTTGACCTGCTCAATCAGGTCAGTCTATAGAACCTTTGGATTCTTAATTTCCACTTAAGATCATTCGATAGGGCAAGCCAACCTTTATACACACAGAAAGAAGAAAGTAACAATGAACCAGTCACCACCTGGGAAACCTAAAAGTTAGGGAACAAGTTCAACCACATAGAGGATTTACTGGAACAAAACAACCAATTTTGAGGACAGTTTTGGGGAAAAGTCACCACCAATCAAGGGATTATGTTCTTAATGTCAAGCAGCAGTTGAGGTATTGTCACTCTCAAGTTCATATAACAGTATGCATTAATCATTGCTCTTGAATGTGCTAATCAATCTGTTTATCAATAATAATAAAAGCTATTTTTAAAGCTCACAACTAACTCCGAAGAGGCATCCCAGCGCTAGCGGCCTAGGTCAAACAAGTGCAGAGTTAGAGTGTAGAGTGGAAAACAAAAAACATTCTATAGCATGCTTCAAATGTAGCAAGCCTCAGGCTAGTAGGAAGGGCATTGCAGAGACCAGCAGTAATAAAGGCAAATGATCTTTCACTCCTAGCTCCTAGCTTTGAGCCCCTGAGAAATTAGAAGTAGCCTTTGGCTGCTGTATCTCTGGAAACAGATTGAGAGTAGGCTGTATTTCTTTTCCTGGATAAGTAGGTCCTCTACTCTGCAAGGCTTAAAGGCTTAGGTGGGAGCCTTAAATTGGACTTGCTTCACCCCAGGCAGCCAGTGAAGGTGACGAAGACGAGGTGTTATAGATTAAGAGACTGGAATATTCAGAATTCTGGCCGCCGCATTTTGTATGATCTGCAGGCGAAGCAGCAAGTAGGCAGGCAAACCCAAGTAAAGACTATTTGCATAGTCTAATTTGGATGTCACTAAGGCGTGAACGATGGTCTTTCGCGTGTCCTTCGGGACAAGGTGAATCATTCTTCTTAAAGACTTATGGGTGGCAAAACAACTGGTTGAGACTCATTCTACGTGGGGAGCAAATGAAAGGTCTGTCAAACATGACTCCAAGATTTCTAGCAGTTAATGCCGGTGAAAGGCTGTACCCTGTTCTGCAGGCCACCGGTTACTTGCGTCAGGATAACATCTAGAACCGAAAAAGAGGACCTCGTTTTATTACAGTTAAGCCTGAGGAAATTGTTGGTCATCCAGTCACTAACATACTTTAGGTCCGCTTTAAAAGAGTTAAGGATCGATGTGTCTTTCTCCTGAAAGGCTAGGAGTAATTCAGTGTTGTCAGCATAAAAAATCACCCTAAGACCCCACATTTTAGCTAGGCTTACTAGCGGCTTCGGATAAATGTGAAAAAGAGTGGGGCTTAGGACAGAGCCCTGTGGTACACCACATTCAAGTGGTTTTGCTGCAGGGCAATAAGGAGACAGAAGGACAGCTTGTGTCCTGTCCTCCAGAAAGATTTGAACCATAGAAAGGCCTGACCTTGATTCCCCATTTTCCTGAGCCTGACGAGAAAGGACTCGTGGGAGACTGTATCGAAGGCAGAGGGTAGGTCTAGGAGCACCACCATGGCTGCCAAATTTTGATCAAGGTTCCCCTTAATAAATTCAGTGACATCCAACAAGGTCAACTCAGTGCTATAACCAGCCCTAAAGCTGAATTGGGAGTCATGTAAGAACCAATTAGGTTCTAGAAAGTTTGCCAGTTGCCTGTTGACAAGCTTTTTGAGAATTCTTTGCCCCTGCTGGCCAAAGAGAGATTGGTCTATAACTATTCAAACTCTTGGGGTCAGCATTAGGTGTTTTGAGTAATGGAAGCAGGAGAGCCTGCTCCCAGTAAAAGGAGATCCTGCTTAAAGTATTCAGGAACTGCTTTTACATGTTTTACATGTGTTTTGTTATCTTTTGGCTAAGGGGTTATCTTCTGCTGCCTTTCCACTGCTTCCCATAATTTTTTTTTCTAGCTGCCACCACCAGCTTTTCCTAGTAGATGATGGACAGAACAAAATACATTAGACCACCCACTCTAAATAGGGTGGGTGAGCTGATGTCCTTACTCCGACGCGCTCTACTCCATCAGTCCATTGGATTGAGACTGCCCATCCATCTCATAATAGGACGGGCAGGTCAAGGGTGTGACAGAGAGGACACTCTTTTGTGCAGAGTATCCTGTCCACCAACCTTTAGATTGGCCCTTACTATTCCAGAATGTAGAACTCCCAGAGGAGTGTTGAGAGCGAATAGATCTGATCATTAAACGTAAGCACAGACTGCAAGAGAGAAAGGTAAAGAAGAGGAAGACTATTGATAGCAAAGTGATCATATTGAAGGAGAAACCTTAGGCTGAGGAGACTGAAACAGCAATAACAGGGAACTTATTCAAATATGTGGTTTTCACAGCACTACTAAGTAAGGAGGAGAAAGACAAAATATGACAATTTAATTAATGCCTCTACTGCGGAAAAGTGGGCTTTTTGTCTGGGAATGCCCCCTAAAGCAAACATCAAAAACCATAGTAAAGGCTGCATCCGTCACATACTTGATTTTAGGTACGTCAGAAAACCATACTGCCTGACCGAGAGTGAGATTACTTGGTTCAGCCAGGCTGTCATACCAAATCCTGCACATCATTAGGGCCTGGAAACACTCACTTGACCTTTGAGGTGACCCTATCCATAGATTCTAAGATGTCTGGGCATGTGGCTGTGATTGTACATTGTGGAGCCACCAGAAATTGGGTTGCTATATATAATGCCCAGCCTTAAGGATCCCCAAAGGAGGCCAAGAGTAAATGGGAATAGGTATGCACCTTCATAGCAAAGAACTTACCTCGGATCAATCTGCAATCAGATACATCCACTTACTTTGCCATGTCCCGACAACCAAACTGAGCAGGTGATGTTTGATCTAATTCACGCCCCTTATTTTAGGGTCATTTTGAGGTTGCTATGGTAGTTTGGACAACTACAGCTATCACTTTGCCTTCCAATCACTGCCAATGTTACCCTGCTATGAATGGACCATGCAATGGACTATACATTACAAAGCATATATTCAACTAAGAGAGACATGGAGTTTGAGCATAGAGAGACATGGAATTTGAGCATACCATGCCCAGGCAATACTAGGACTTGATGCATACACCACTGGGACAACAACTATTGCATGGATGTCATTCTTGGGGCCAAGCTGCCTTCTTGTCGAATATACATCTTCACAGCTAGTGAAAGTGAGCACTTACAACACTACCTGCATGAATATCTTGCAAACATATTGAGCATTCTCAGTTACCTGCCTTGCCACCCTTACGCCCTCATTAGGATGGCGGGCGGACTTAGCCCGCCCGCCATCCGCGCGGAAAACAGGATCGCCCGCGAGCTGAGCGGCGGTCCCGCCTTGCATATTATGATGCGCTCGCCACAGTGGTGGGCGCATCATGCATTTATAACATTGCAGCGGGCAGTATTTACACCTGCACCTGCCGCAATGCTATAAATGCATGGCATGCATTTGCATACACAAAGAGGCAGGCATCGCGCGGTGCCTGTCGCATTGTGTATGCAAATGCAGGGGGGTACCACAGGTACCCCCCATGTGCACCCCCCACCTCGCCTTCACCATGGGGGCCCACAGGGGCCCCCCAAAGTGAAGACCGCCTGCCTTTCCGTGGCAGCATTGCCACCACGGAAAGGCATCTTCCAAAGCCCATGCTAATATGGTTGGCGGTGTCTGATAGATACCGCAACCATATACACCCTTTTCCGCCCCAGCCGCAAGGCGACCGGCGTGGAAAAGTGGCGGACGGTGTTTCCCTCCGCCGCGGTCCTCCTCGCCATAGTAATTAGGCGGGGGAAACCGGTGGCGGGGGAACAAGGATTTCAGGTGGATTGCCCCCGCCCGCATGGCGGTGGCAATCCGTCCGACATCCTAATGGCCCTTAGTCTTTGTTCCTGGGAAGCAGGGGAGCTCTGGACATTCATTGAGTCATGGGCTCTCAACATAGGGACATTAAAGAACAAATATCCTTTGCCACTTACACCAGTATTTTTGGATCAGGCGCAAAAAGCAAAGATTAATTCATAGTTGGATCTGGTCAAAATCCAATAGGGCAACAAATGGAAGACTGCCTTAAATACTGTTTTGCACATGGAGGTTCAGTTATTATCCAGTTATCATCCATAGAAAGATGGGCAAACAGAGTGATCCAATCAATCCGCACAACAATACCTATTGTGCTACTTTCTGTCCATGGAGGATAAACAGGAATCTATCTTATGGGCTGCTTAATTAGCTTAAAACAAGCCACACTATTCTGGTCTGCACATCTGTTCATTCTATTCTTGTTTGGGTTATCACCCAAGAACAACACCCCTCTCTGTTCCTAGCTAGTATAGTCTTTTGAGGAAAAAACAACATTCTTGTCTCAAGGACCATGTGTACCCACTTGCAGAATGGCTCGATGTAAGAAGAGGGTGTTGGGATCCATGTGATCCTTGCAGGAACTTTCCAACGTAACAATACAGATCATGGTTGTGCCACTTTGTACCATGACAATGCAAATTATTTAGAAGATCACATCCTGGTCCATGGTACAATTATATGGTATCAGATTAACCTCGTCAGAATATTACCCCGTTGGATTTAATAATAGAAATTCTACATGCAATAGTGCAATATGTTTGTAAATGATATTTAGAACACCCTAATTGTGAAGAAGATGGCAACACATTAAAACAAGTGTTAAACAAATTATAAAGTGCAAATTAGATTTGAAGGTCAAGAGTGTGAAATATCAATGACATATTTAAGTCACACTATAGATGAGAAAGGGACAAAACAAAAGAACAATCTGGTCAATCTCATGCAAATAACGGTTCCTGCGCACAAGGATGAACTGTCATCATATTTGGAAGTCATGAAATAGTAAAACAAATTTGAATTGATGAAAAAACAAGAAATATGCAAAGAAAAATAGCAATTCTGAAGAAACATTTGTGAGCATGAAGTTCAAAATCAAAGGAGCATCCACGTAAGAAAGTTCAATTTATAGAGTCATACCATAATAAAAACCAATGCCAGTGCTTAGAATAAATTGTATTTCGGACCAGATAGAAGACAGAGCAGAAGAAGTAATTTGTTATGAATCTGTTTTTCACGTTTAGACAGGAATCAGTCATGCAAAATGTGTCTCTACGCCCCTTTGTACCACATACTGATGAACCTGCTTTATATTGCAATGAGTGGAAAAAGTGCTTATGAACTATGCATATGTATGTGGTGCTAATCTTAGTGAAGAATGGAAACTCGCAAGCCTGTTTGGGTGCGGAGGGACAAGAAACATTAGAAAATCTCTGTTGCAAAGTGCCCTTTTTGGATGGGCATTCCCCTTCCCTCCCCTCTATTTCGCTTCTGGATGCCGTGGTAAGCATGGGCGGAAAATCCGTTTCGCTCGCGGATTTTGCGGATTTTCGGTAAATTCGCAATCCGTGAGATTCGCGAATCTCCCGCAAAATCCGCAAATCCGCGAGCAGCGGATTTTATGGCTTGCTCGCACTGTTCGCGTGAGTTCGCGGCTTCCCAGTACAACTTCGCGCCCCGCGAATAAGCGCTAAATTGCAGAAATACGACCTTAGCAAAACTGAAACTACTTACCAGGTTCAAAAGTTCAGGCTCATCATTAGTAGCCATTTCCTGTAGTGCTTCCTGAGGGGCCCCTCCAGAGTTCAGTTGCCAGTTGCAACTATTATGTGACCCTGCTCTGAACCTCAGAATAGTTACACATATGCCACAAAGGTCCTGAATTACAGCTAAGGGAGACAAGCAGGAGCCAGGCTGGAAGTTCAAATCCATTAATCAGCCCCTAATTCATTATTGTCAGTTGGGGCAGGGCAGGTGTTGTAACTAATTTTGCAACAATGAAAGCACTTAGCAAGTGCAAAAGATCACTAATCAGGAAGCACTAAGGAAGCAGGTGCCAGCTAAAAAAATATTCTGTGACACATTAATCAGCCCCAAATTAATTCAGGTCACTTGAGGCAGGGAAGGTGTGCTTTGCTTTGCCACAATAATGTACACTGACTGGACAACCAGAGGGTGCTGTGATGAAACAGAGGGTGGCATGGGTGGGCCAGAGGGTGGCATGAGTAGTCATAGAGTGGCAGTGGTGACAGAGAGTGGCAGTGATGAAGAAGAGTGTCCCAAACAGGCTGGACACGTAGAAACAACAAGTTCGCAAAACTTGCGACCCGACAGGTAAGTTCGCGTTTGCGAAATTGTACAAAACCCTCGCGAACTGGCAGAAACCTGCGCGAACACAAAAAAAAAAAATCGCGAGAATTCGCGGATTTTGCGGATTGCGAGTTCGCAAATCCGCAAAATTCGTGAACGCGAGATTCGCAAAATTCGCCCATGGTAGTGCCGTGGTCATTGATCTGAAAGTGTGCTGGGTCCTACTAAAGAAGGCCCAGCACCGATACGCTGTTCCTCAAACTGTAAATGTAACTCTGTACACCCAATTGGCAAAGTGCTTTTACACCCCTGTAAGGCCCTAGTATATGGTACCAGTGGTACCCTGGGCAGAGATATAAAAGCGGCACCAGGGCTGCAGCACTTATTGTGCCATCCTGAGTGACCTGAGTAAAATCTAAGTCTGCAGGTCTGCCATGTTAGCCCTGCATGAGCCGCTCGCCTGCTCAAGTTTGACCTTGCATACACCGTGTGTGACAGGGTCACCTCTCTGCATTTACTATATGTCACTCACACCTAAGGTAGGCCTTCTATAGCCCAGGAGGCAGGGTGCATTATATTATATGTGTGGAAGTATAGGTGCAAGCACATACTACCTTTTGGTAGCATTCTAAGCGTAATTATTCCGCAAGTGACTCGCCGCCCATCGGCATTACCTATATGTCCAGCTCCATGATGGCCCGGTCGATTTCTTTCATGTTTGGTGTCAAACACCATGCTTTTTAACGCCTGACCCTATGGTGGTGTCATGGTGTAACCTGCATGTTCCTAGGTGGCACTTTAGACAGTGTCCACCAAGTTAACACAGTGTTCTTGTGGCTTGGCAGGCTTTGTCAAAGCTTTGCTGCCAAGGCAGAAGTCTGACCTCATGCTGGGGAGTGTGTCAGCTCCCAGAGGTCAGAGACAAAGGACCTGTGTGAGCAGGAAGTGACATTTCCACCCTAAAGGAGGGCTGGTGATTACACCGGTGTGGCAATGCAACAGAGTGCAAGGGCGCACGAGCAACACAACTCTTAAATTCGATTTGTCAAGCCATGCAAGGCCTGATCAATCTGGGGTAATGCAGTGCAGCGGAAAGCGATGCATTGTGTTACTCTAACCAGTAGTGGATCGTAGTGGGAGTGGAGGGCCTAAGCAGGGTTTTGGCTAGAACAGGATGTTGGCGCTCAAACAGTTGTATGTATGAATAGTCGGAGAGTAAAAGAATTTTACACATTTTCACGGTGCAGCCAGTGCTGAGGAATACCCTGAACCTCACAAAAGATCAAGAATAAAGATCCTTGACACAAGTCAAACATGTAACAGGTAAGTTGCCCCTGGCGGGATTCCGGGAGGTGCGTGGTCTGGCCCGGGTGCCGCGGGAGGACGCGTGGTGGAGGTGGGCGTCCTAGAGGCCTGAGCCGCTGCGTGGCCGGGTGGCCCACCTTCCCTTGGTGGCTTCCCCCATAGCTACCTGCGGAGTGAGCGCAAATAAAGTGAACTGCGTCGATCCATCCCTGCAGCCCTGGTCCGCCATCTTGTGGGAGGGTCCCGCCAGAGTGAACCTGGGGGTCCTGGCGCCTGGTAGCGACGCATTGGCTATATCAGTGGCAGAGAGACGGGGAAGTCATTCCTTGAGCGCAAGTTCCCACCGCTACTGCTGGGGCCCGGATTAAACTAGCGCAGTTCCATTGCCTTAGACGTCCTGAACAGTGCGAGGCCCGTCTTCATCGCGGCAATTACAGGGATATTGGTGCGACCGTGCACTGCACACCCCCCCTGGGGCGCCTGCTCACGTCCCCTGTGTCCACCCTACTTCTGCCCTGCTGCCTATCACCCACCCCTGACGGAGTTCCGGAAAACATGGGGAAAAGGTACCCTAATCAGCGAAAACTCCGTTTTGACAAGGCCTCCATGCAAAATGCGGACACTGCGACTGGCTCCACAGCGGACGCAATGCCTCCCCCTCCCCAGGACAGCACCACTACACTGGTCGCGGCCTTGATGTCCAAAATGAGAGCTGGATTTAAGTCGCTTGATACCAGATTCGACACATTGGAACAAAAACTCGCTGACATGGGCTCCAAAGTGAAAGCACATGACCGCCGACTGGATGTTGCCGAATCCCGTATTTCGGATATAGAAGACGCTGGCGCCAAATCACTGAAATGCCTTGAGTGAGTTGAAAAAATCCTAAAGGACGTGGCCATAAAGAATAAGGACGTAGAAGCACACGGGAGACGCAATAACGTTCGCATTTTAGGTGTGGTGGAATCAACCCAAACTGGCTGGATGGACGCTTTTGTGGAAAAGCTCCTCATAGAACTGTTCGGCAGGGATCAGTTTACTATCAGGGTTTGTGGTGGAGCGGGCCCACCGATCTCTGGGTCCACGACCAAAACCGGGTCTGCAGCCACGTCCTATCATAGCCAGGATCATGAACTTTAGAGACCGTGATGCTGCCCTCCGTGCGGCTCGGGAGAAGGGGGAAATACGGTGGCAAGGTGACTCCCTGTCATTCTACCCGGACTTCACCCTTATGGTCTAAGAGGCGCACCGGAAATACACTGGGGTTAAGGCTACTCTACGCAATTTGGGTCTTAAATTTGGAATGCTTTACCCTGCGTGACTTAGGGTGGAGGTGGCCGGCCGGGCCCGCATCTTTGACACACCGACGGAGGTACAAGAGTTCTGCCACTCCTACAAATCCAGAGACAACCAGACTGCGGGTGACTCCAGGGCGCCATCGCCGGCTCAGGGAGACTTTCAACACAGCGTGGATTTGTTCTCAAGCTCGGGCCAGGGCTGAATATTAGACTCCTGAACATGACTCTCCTCTTACAGCTTGGACACTTGGTTAACTGTCTAGGGGGTCTGATGGATCGATTGGCACACAGATGTTAGACTGGTTAGCCCGGATGGCGAGGTGTTGCTACCCCCTATGGCGAACGCCTATCTATTTGGGGTATTTGTTACTTTAATTGTTGCGGTGGAATCAGTTCACATTGCTCTTTTATTGCTCATACTGTTCCATTATGCCGCTGAGTTGGGCTGGGCTTTCCTCTTTCGGGTTTGTAAGAGGTTGGGTGGAGGGTGTGGAAGGGGGTTTGTTTGATTTTATTACTTTTTGCAGGTGTCACGGAGTCCACGCAATTACAGTTTTGGTGCTGAGCTGCTCATGTCATAGGTCATTTACACACACACTGTACTCATGGCCAGATTAGGGTTACAGTTGGGCCCCTCGGAACTCTCATTGATGTCCTGGAATGTTAGGGGACTAAACAACGCTAGGAAATGTAAGCAAGTTTTTAATTACATTGCTAGGCATAGAATCGACATAAAATGTTATTCAAAAATCGATTTTAGGGGCAAATCAATGGTATTTACATTTGGGCCTTATTTATGATTGCCTTGTGCCGCCGGTGCGTCACTTTTAACATGGGAAGAAAATTATGCACCTGTGGCGCAAGGCCTTCATAAATAAGGTCCTGAGTTTCTTTGCTGTTGGTTGGGTGGAGGACCGTCTTACGCTCCCACGTACTCTGTCGGACCACTCTCCTATAGTGCTGAAGATGCGGGTGCCCCGGGCGGGGGGCTATGAAATGCGGTGGTGCTTCCCTGGTAAGGCTTTGACAGATCCAGTTTTCACGGAAGAAATTAGAGGGGCCATTGAAGAATACTTTGAGCTAAACACTGGTACAGTTGACATCTGCGCGGTCCTTTGGGAGAGATTTAAGGCCACCATCAGGTGAGTGTGCATCTCTAAACATACTGGAGTGCCGCGCGACGTTCGAGCGACCCTATCCCAGATAGAGCGCGACATAGCAACGATAGATACGGAGCAACTTCGACAACATACAGATGAGAGGGAACTTAGGCGCTTGCAGTTGATGGTGAAGTTTAGAGAGGAGGCTAAGAGGGAGCTTAGATTTCTGGTTAGATCATAAACAGCTAGACAACACGGAGAGAGCGATCGACCAGGCAAGTTGTTAGCACACTTACTTCGCCCCCCGTACAAATCGCCCTACATCGCAGAACTCAGAGGTCCGACGGGGGACATGCTACGCACCACGCTGGAGATCTGTGATGCCTTTTTGTCTTACTACACTTCTCTGTATACATCCACGTTAACGGACGATGCCACAGACTGGGGAATTACCTAAATGAAATTGCAATGGTGTACTTGGACAAATGGATGATAGACTTTTTGGCTGATCCTATCACATCAGACAATATCATGGAGGCTATAGACTCCATGAGGGGGTCTTCGGCCCCTGAGTTGGATGGATTTTCGGACGATTTCTACAAGGCCTATAAAGATCTATTGGTTCCCCTCCTGGTGGAAGTGTATGCCGAGGCCCTGGCTACAGGTTGTCTACCCCCCACTCTTAGAGAGGCAGTCATTGTGCTTTTGCCCAAGCCGGGTAAAGATGATACTCTATGTGAATCTTATCGCCCTCTGTCTTTGCTGAACCTAGATTACAAGATCCTAGCGAAAGTTATCGCCATCCGCCTCTCGCTCCTAATGGAATCCATAATATCTCCCGCCCAATCTGGCTTTGTTCTGCATCGCTCCACCTCCCTAAACCTTCGTACCCTTTTCTCCATTCTGCACCGTGTTGACCCGGCCACCCCAGCGGCGTAGATAATGTTAGATGCCGAATAGGCGTTTGATTCCTTAGAGTAGCCTTTCCTTATGTCGGTGATGCGCCGCATGGGAATACCTGAATGCTTAGTGAATACAGTGGAGTTATTGTATACTCTCCCTGTGGCCAGACTGCGCCTGAATGGCACGATCACTGCCCAGTTCCCCCTGTCACCGCTATTGTATATTTTACCGATGGACCCATTGGTCCGACACTTTCAGGAGAGGCATTTACATCGGGCCTCCAGTTCCGTCCGGGCCCACTCTTGATTTCGCTTTATGTGCATGACACCATCCTATATGTCCGGCAGCCCCAGATCAACCTGGAACCCTTGATCTTCGAAATAATCCGATTTGGTAAATACTCTGGCCTCCGGATAAATTGGCATAAGTCTGTTATCTTCCCTCTCACACCCAGTACAGTTGAATGGTCCAACCCCTTCCCCCTCGCGTGGGACCGTGAATCTGTGAAATATTTGGGCATCCATGTACATTTAGAAACAGAATCCATCATTAGATTAAATTATGGCACTGCGCTGACTGCCCTAGAGGGACAGATTGCGCGTTGGAATAGACTCCCATTATCCATGGCCGGACGCGTCGCAATCATCAAAATGATTGTTTTGCCGCGGTTTCTATACTTGTTCGATAATATACCGATACCCCCACGAAAACATTTTTCACACAGCTACGCTCATTATTATTGAGACTGGTGTGGGGTGACAAAACCCCACGTGTGACCTGGCGCGTGTTGACGCTCCCGTATGAGCGGGGTGGACTGGGTGTCCCTGATTTCTACCTCTATTTCTTGGTGGCACAGTGCTCCTATGCGCACTTATGGTTCCACCCTGATGCCCGGATTCCTTATTTGAAACCGGAGGCCGACTTTTACCGGGATCACTGTCCACCACTCTACTGTCGGGCTTTCCTAGAGATCCACAAGACATTCAAACTGTTTCATCGCCCTGCTGGGCATGGGGAAGGCTAGGCCGACTTATCGGCCTTCTACAGCTGTACTCCCCGACACTACCGTTGCCCAATCCCATCTGGCTCCCCATAACTGGGGAATCTGTGGTACGACACACGCTGACCAAGTTTCAAATTGCCACCATTGGAGATTTGTTCCCTGACGGTCATGTATTCTCACTCACAGAAGATCAATGCTTTTTTGGAGAGAACGTTTATGGACTCATTTGTACTGACCAGATTACGCTCTCTATTGCGAGCGTCGTTCTCTTCATTCCCCCTCCCTCCGGAGGAGATGACTCCCCTTACCTTTATTGTTCAACACCGATCAGGCACACATTTAGGGCCAGATGTAGGTAAATCCCATTTACCGATTTTGAAATACCGAATTTCACCGATTCGGTATTTCAAAATCGGTAAATGGGATGTAGGTACCAACATCTGGATTTTTTACCGATACCTTGAAATTCGGTATTTACCGATTCGGTAAATACCGAATCGGTATTTGCTATTGAATCCTATGGGCCTTGAAGCCCATAGGATTCAAATCAAATACCCAATTGGTATTTACCGAATCGGTAAATACCGAATTTGTCAAGGGTGCAGGGGGTGTCACTTTGACACCCTCTAGCACCCCCAAAACGGGCATGTGTGCAATGTGGCACACAGACATGCCCTAAGGGCACGTCTGTCTGTCACATGGCACATGTGTACATGCACAGATGTGCATGTACACAGGAATCGGTATTTTACCATGGATTTGTATTCCATGGTAAAATACCGATTCTGAAAGCCATGTGCCAATGGAAAATTGGCTAGCCACATTGCATTTTCGGTAATTTTACCGATTCGGTAAATATTACCGAATCAGTAAATTTACCGATTCGGTAATAATAACGATTCGGTAAAATTACCGAATATGTGCCCCTACATCTCCATAGCCCTTTACCGATCGGAAACGGCCGAAAATCGGTATTTTCGGCCGATTCCGATCGGTAAAGGGCTACCTACATCTGGCCCTAAGTATCTAAGTTATATCATATGTGTTGTGACCTTCTCCCTTCACCAGACCAAGTAGTGCGGGCTGCTTGGGAAACGGATTTGGGCTACTCCATTTCGGATGATCAGTGGAAGTGGTGCTGTAAAGCGACAAAAGACATCTCTCTCAACAGTAAACATAAACTTCTGTATTTTAAATTCTTACGTAGACTATACTTCACTCCGGCGCGATTGCATAGAATCGACCCATCAAGATCCCACGCTTGCCCCAAATGCGGTGGACCATCAGCGGACTTTGCCCACCTTTCATGGTCCTGTCCTGAGCTACACGATTATTGGACCCGGGTACACAAATCACTTAGTGACATGTTGCACCTCAATCTGGTTCCCATCCCAGAGATTGCCCTTTTGGGGTATATGGCCGAATTTCCGAAAACAGTGCGCAGGCTGGCTGCGCTGGGCTTTTTGTTAGCTAAGCGTGTGGTGGCACTACGTTGGTGTGACCGACATCCCCCGATGCACAGTTCCTGGCTCCGGAGCATGGCGCACTGCAATGTGAACAGTGCGGAATACTCCACCATGGATCCCTCCACTTCCAGACCCGTCGACATTTGGGGCCCGTACCGCTCATATATCGCTAACGCCATCGAGGGAAGTCAACCTACCCCTACTCACGTGGCGGTCCCGGAGGGGATTGGGTGAAGGATGGGGAGGGGGCACCGGGCTTTGACACCTGATTGTATAACCCATGATTTGATGCCTCTGATTCTTTTGTCCATGTTCACAGGTTACTCGGGGAGCCTAGAGATGTACAAATCCTGTTGGGATCAATGCGGGGCTGGGCTGCCTTGGAGGGTTGCAATTGGTGTGATGTCCCATTGAGTACTTTTGTTCTGTCCAAAGAATGACTTTTGTGTGTGCTCGGAATATTCTGCATTCTGTATATGTGACTAGAGTGACACCATATGACTCATCAGTATATTCTAGACATGTATGCTTACCTTTAATTTTGTATTTCTTTTGAAAATAATAAACAAAGTTTAAAAAAAAACATGTAACAGGTACTGGGCACAAGTGTAAGATAAACAGTATTGATACTGAGAGATTTGACACGTAAAATGAAGGTTGACACCGGAGATGTAAGAAGCGCTTGGTTTATGTAAGTTTCTTATTCTTTTTTTTCAGAAAATACAACGCCAGCTGACAGGTGTTTCGTCAACAGGATGAAACCTGTGACTCTTTAGGGCTTGAAGGGCGCGATGCAAAATTGTAGACACCGATGATACTTCCAACCCGGTCAACGGTTGCACAATGGGCCGTAGGTACGGTCATGCAAGGTTGGAGGGGAAAGGCACAGGCGGGTACGTCTGTGTGGGCCAGACCTAATGGTCCAAAATACGGCTATGCTCGTCTCAGCAGGGGTCTCCTTACCCCTGCTGAGACGAGCTCGTAGTGGGAGTGTTGTGGGACGGTGAGGGCAGGGTGGGGGGGTAGTAAACTTCGGCATACAGCCAACCAGAGGTAAGTACATAAATAAATAAATTAAACAAATTACATTGCGCGTGCTGCAACGCCAATTGCTTTGCAGAGTAATAGGAGCGATGTAGTATACACAGAAAAAGCAGTCCCCAATGCCTCCTCCCATCCTCCGTTGCCGCAGTCCCCAATATCTCCCTCCCATTGGAACTCAACGCGGTAAGAATATTGGGAGAGTTATTCCGTGGCTTTTTATAGATCAGGGAGACTGTCTTTTTATTTAATGGTTTAGTTAGGATTCTATCCTCTAGGGGGAAGGAATCCGAGAGGGGGGTCCCCTTGGAGATATGCGTCCCAAGGGCATGTCAGAGCTGGAGGTATCTATATACTTCACTGGCGGTCAGTTCTGGATTCACATAGTTAGTCCCCATTCTGGAGGCTAGCTACAACTTGTAATGGCTGTCTTATCGCCGGCACAGCAGCTGGAATCAGAGAGTCTCTCACCTTGGTCTAAGTGCAGCCAACTTGTTCTGAGGGCCTTGGCATTGGATTATAAAGTAGAATGTACCTCTTTAGGCATAAATGCAGCCGGCGATGGCAGAATACATGGACCGCTGCGCTGCATTAATGGATCCCTAAGTAATGAGCCACCGCCATGGCGTGGTCTCCTCAAGCGGAAAGCCAAAGAGACGCATCTGAAAGACATTTGTACTGACACTTAAAATGCCTTGAGCCTAAGTACCATTTGCTTCAACTAAGTTAATAAAGGAGATGCACTTAAAGAACTGGAAAAACACTGGAGGAAAGATGGGAAGATGTAATCAGTTATATTGATTCTTGAACCTTGAAGTTTTTCTTTTAATTGGGAAGCGAGCAGGCTGGTGAGGAGGGAAATAAAATGTAAGGCATTGAAAAACAAGCATTCACAAAGCCAAGAGGTATGACTGCTACAGGGCATACGCGGAGAGAAAACACAACAGCACGCGTAGAGAACATGTACATGATCACACACAGAACCTATACACACAATCTAACAATCAACCAGGTGTCTTGTAAAACGTGAATACTCACTCTTAAGGGTCTCAAAGCGCTGGGAGGGAGGGGGACTGCCGATCTGTCTAAGGCATTGTGGTTCAGTCTAAGAGCCAGGTCTTGAGGTCCTTCCTGAATTGGGTCAGCGACGGGGATTGCCTGAGGTGGAGAGGCAGGGTGTTCCACGTCTTCGCTGCGAGGTAGGAGAAGGATCTTCCCGCTCACCCAGAAAACACTAAAGTCAAACACATGAAGACAGAAAACACCCTCAAAATGCCCATTTATTTTGTATTTTCAGTTTGCATATAACATGAAGGAACTAATGTCGACTAAATTATATGTGATAGTTCATCGCCCAACTTCATCTGTAATACACCTCAACAGAAATAAGAAGATAATGGCATAACATAGTTTGTCCTCTGTGAACATTGTTAAAAAACCAACAGATAAATAGCCTCAAATAAATGCACATTCTTTTTTTTTTCCCAAGACTTTATTTATGTCTGCTCAATTTACACAGCATGTGCCTACAACCCGGAGTCCGGCTGCCACTTATACATTACTTTCACAATTAATGTCTTTTGCTTTCCACTCATTTATATTCCGGCAGCAATTAACCCATTTGTTAGAAGAAAGTACGACCTTATTAATTAAGAAAAATAGTGTTTGTCTTACTTTTTTTTTATTTTTTTAATTGAACCAACGAAACTCAACTTGCGACTCAAATAGCTCCAATGTATCATAATATCTTAAGGCATCACGTTCCGGGCAACCGGGCAGCACAACATCCCTGGTCGAGCCTTTATGCCTCCCCACTCCAGAAATTCTCATGGTCAGCCTACCCCCTTACCACTCCCTAAGCTGGACCCATTATCCTATCTTTCAGCTAAGGCTGCTAGCCCACTTCTTCCTCATCCTCTGAGCTGTCGAAATCTTCTTCTGACAATGGCTCACATAGGTCCCCTCGGTAGCTGTTCCACGGCAGCCAGACCTTATTCCATTTCCAAGGGTTGGCACTTTGCTGATATACTGCGCGCTCAACCACTAGTAACATGTCCAAGTTCTTGCACCACTGCGCCAAGGTTGGTGCCTCGGCCGCCCCCCATTTTTGCGCTATATCACGCTTAGCTACCATAATGCCTATAATGGCCCAATACTGTCCCTGTCGTGCCAGGTCGTTTGGCCCCCAAATATTCAGTAAGCAGGTTCGTGGATTAGGTGTAATGGATACTTCCAAAGTCTGTGAAATGGTGCGCATTATCTGTGTCCAGTAATCTGCAATTATAGGGCACTCCCAAAGTGTGTGTAGTAGTGTACCTTCCTCTCCACAGCCTCTAAGGCAAAACGGATGTTCAGCCCTGTGAAATTTATGCAGCGCGGTCCTTGTGTAATAAACCCGATGCAATATCTTAAATTGCACCAGTCGAAACCGTGCTGAGATGCCTGCCTCCCGCGGTGACGCCTTCGCAGCGTTCCAATCTGTCTCGTCCATCTCCCCTATCTCACTCTCCCATTTTTCCTTTAGCTTCTGCATAGGGTCTGGCACATTATTTAACAACTTCCTGTATGTGAGTGAAGTGGCTCTATTTTGCATGTAGTCCGTAAGTAGTCGGTCTTCTAACGGGGAGGATTCCGGGACCACCGCACCCACCTCAATCGCCGTCATCAGTGCATGTCTAATTTGTATATAGCGGTACATCTCGTTAATACCTAGGTTATATTGTTGCTGCAGCTGCTCAAAGGGGATCACTCCATCTTTGGTCCACATGTCGCCCACCGTGGAGATACCAATATTATCCCACTGTGTGAACCCTTTACTGTGCCTCAACTGTCCTAATGCCTTGGTGTCCCATAGAGGCGTGAGTTTTGTAATGATACCCCCCACTTCAATCTCGTCTGAGCTTTATGCCAGAGTACTACCGTGTGTTTGGTTGGTCCTATGAGCTTTGCTGCTAGGCTTTTGTTGTACAGCGGGGCCAGTAAACTGTGCGTGCCTAACTGAGCTCTGTCCGCAAGAAAGGCCGGGTCATCCTGCGGCGTGTGCAGCCACTGTTTGACAACCTTGAGATGTGCCGCCCAGTAGTACAATTGCACATCCGGTAATGCTATCCCACCATCGTACCAGTCCTTGACAAGTTTCACGTGCTCCACACGGGCCGGGCGGTCTCCCCACAGCAGTCCAGCCACCACCGACGTCACCCTTCGAAAATACGATGGTTGCACCAATACCGGTGAATTCTCTAACACATATAGAAAGCGAGGCAGCGCCATCATTTTAAACATGGCCGCCCTCCCCAACAGTGTCAGCGGAAGCGCCTTCCAGTGTCTCGCGTCAGCTTGCAGTCGGGCGAGAGGTGGCAGCAAATTTAGCTCATAGAAAGCCTTAGCATCCTGAGTAATGTGGATCCCCAAATATTTGAAGGAGGTGCTCACTATCGATAATGGGCAGTCATGAGGAAGATTCGGGGGTGGACCCCTAAGTACATAGATGACTGACTTAGCCCAGTTGATCTTGTATCCCGAGGCATGCCTGTGTCGATCACACAGTGCCAGCAGTATCGGGATGCCCCTCTCAGGGTCTGAAAGATAGATGAGCATATCGTCTGCGTATAGGGAAACTCTATCTTCACAGTTCTCCCCCCATCGTATCCCTTTCAACAGTTGTGATGTTCTGAGGACTGTGGCCAGTGGCTCTAGGACTAAGGCAAACAATGGAGGCGAGAGTGGGCAACCCTGCCTCGTTCCTCTAGCTAACGTAATGTCACGGGAGATATGGCCATTTGCCGCCACATGTGCCACTGGATCCGCGTACAGGAGCTGAACCCAGGAGATGAATTTAGAGCCAAAGCCCATGTGTTCCAGCACTGCAAACAAATACTGCCATTCCACCATGTCAAACGTCATCCTGGCGTCTAGTGACAAAACAGCCGCAGGTTCCGTCAGTGACTGGGCCCTTGCTAACGCCCCGTGCAGCCTGCGTAGATTGAGTGCCGTGCATCTATGCGGCATAAAGCCCGACTGATCTGGGTGGATCAGCCCGCTAAAATCTTGGCTTCTGCATTGATGAGGGAGATCGGGCGGTATGACGTGCATTCGGACGGTGGTTTACCTGGTTTCGGGATTGCCACAATGGTTGCTACGCGCTGGTCCAGGGGCAGAATCCCCTGCTCCACGCTCTCTGTATACATTTTCAGCAGGGGTGTATTGAGCTCTTCCGACACTGCCTTATACCACTCTACCGGGATCCCGTTGGGGCCCATTGCTTTACCCGAGTGCAGTGCATTAATGGCCAGCTGAATCTCATCCGGAGACAGATCAGCGTCTAGCTCCTCCCTTGCTTCCTGCGTTAAAGTCTGCGTTTGCACTCCATCGAGAGCCATCACCGCCTCCTCCGGTGTTACAAGCACCTCAGGAGTACGTTATGGAAGTGATCAGCCAAAGTTTCCGCTATCACGGACGGGCTCGCATCTACCTCTCCGTCGGAGCCCCTCAATTGCAATATTTGTTTGGTACCTCCCTTTGCTTTATCCAACCAGGCCAGAAGTTTACTGGCCTTATCACCAATATCATAGACTCGGTGTGTTGTCGCAGTAATGCCCTCAACCGTCTTCCGGCGCAGATGATCGCCATGAAGTCGCTGACTGAGTTGCAGTGCATGCAGTGTATGTTCAGTTGGGGCCGCCATGTGCGCTAAGTTTGTTTTATTAAGGTCTAATTCCAACTCTAGCAATTCCTTTCTTTGAGCGCGTTTATGGCCCGCTGTGGCCGTGATTGCTCGCCCTCTCAAAACCATTTTGTAGGCTTCCCACAAGACCAACGGCGAAGTGACTGAGGCCGTATTTTCCGCGAAATAGTATCGGGTAGCCTGTTTCAGCTCCTTACGTATACTCGGTATCTTAAGATAACCTGGGAAGATTGGGAAAATTCGTTTGCGAGCCACTTCTGGGCACGAAACCGTCAATGTTAGTGGGGAGTGGTCCGATATGCCCCTAGGCCTAATTTGTATGTCACTTACTGTAAGGACACTGCCCCCCAATGCTAGAAAGTAGTTGAGACGGGACAGGCTGTCATGGACAGCGGAGTAATATGTGTACTGTTGCTCCCCTGGGTGGAACTGCCTCCATAGGTCTTCCAGACCCTGTGCTGTCAGGAAATTGCCAAATCGTGTGGGGTCATTATGTGGTGTACGGACCGGGAACCTATCCTGCGTGCTGTGTGCCACTGCATTAAAATCTCCTCCTATTATAAGATCCCCCTCCGGAAGTTCTAGTAGGAATTTTCCCAGCTCGGGTAGGGCTATCGCATGAAGCGCTGGAGGGATGTACACCGATACTATTGTCAATGGTTTCCCCTCCCACTGTCCATGTACCGCAGCGAAGCGGCCCTGGTCATCCGTTTTCGCGGACTGCAGTATGAATCGTGACGATTTTTTAAGCAATATACCCGTCCCCCGTGAGCCAGAGGTGAAATCTGAGTGTGCTACCATGCGGTATCCTCGCCTATCCAGCGCTTGACTAGATGTACCCATCAAATGTGTCTCTTGCAGCAGGACCAATTCTGGACCCACCCTCCTGATACCCTGCAAGATCAAACCCCGCTTAATCTTGTCCCCTAAGCCCCGCACATTCCATGACATTAAAAGTAGAGGCGCTACCTGCCCTACGCTAGAGCCCCTATCTACGGGTCCTGTCTGAGTGTTGTTTGTCATTACCTCCCTTGGGTGAGAAATGTGTGGGCGCCAGGAGCTTATACCATGTCGTCATGTGTTGATCTGTCCAGATGCTGTTGCCTGCGTGCCCTACCCAGGCTGTACGTGTCAGATAATAGTTACATCGTGCCTTCCCTACATGAGTCAAACAGTTAAAGAACATCAAAAACAACCCCTCCCCCAACTCCCCCCCACCCTGCCCTCCTGCTACACGGACTTGAAACCGCCCGCCCCCCCAACTTAGCGGAGTGCTCAACCCATTCCCCACACCAATTGTACTTGCTCGCTGAGGTGAAGGACTCTCCGGAGACGGCGGCCCCTCTTACTCTCCACAGACGCCCTTAGCCCAGTGTCCAGTGGCAGGTCAGTCGGCAGTCTGTTGCCTCAATGTTACATTCCATATGCCCCGGGCAATCATTGTTCCTCGATATCTTCTTCTTCTACCTCTTCTCTGACTGGGGACCGCTCCTCCATTCCACGCCCTGAGGCTTGCGAGTTTGGGGGGTCACTTGCCCCCTGATTTCGGTTGGTCCTATTTGAGCGACGTGGTTGAGTGGCCGGCCTCCATCCTTCCAGCCAGTCACAGGCTATCTCCGGATTATCAAAAAACCACGTCTTGTTGTCTTCCACTATGCGTAGCCTGGCTGGAAACAGCATCGAGTATGGTATCTCTTGCGACCTGAGTTCCCTCTTTATGTCCAAGAACGTCCTCCTGCAGCGTGCGACCTCTGCCATATAGTCCGGAAAGAAGGCCAGTGTTGAGTTCTGGATTTTGACTGGTGGAGACACTCGCGCCGCCTGTAAGATGGCATCTCTGTCCCGAAAATTGAACAGTCTGGCTAAAATTGGTCGCGGGCTGCACCTGGTTTCGGCCTTCCCCCCGGGACCCGATGAGCTCTTTCAACAGAGAAGAAATTCGACAAGCCCTTGGGTTGGAGTTTCCACGTTATTAACTCTTCTACGTAGAGGTCCATTGCTCTAGTACCCTCAGACTCCAGAACCCCTAGAATACATACATTGTTCCTTCTAGAGCGCCCTTCCTGATCGTCCAGCATCTCTCGCAATATCTTATTCTCCGTCGACATCCTCTCCATCGCCGTCTGAAGCTCTGCGACATCCTCCACCAGCAATTTCGTCACGACCTCCATGGAGCTCACCTTCTCCGACATTTTGTGGAAGTTCGCCCTGATGAGAGTTATCTCGGTGGAGATCGTGCCAACCGCTGCCTGTACTTGCGTTAGGGCCTTCATGACATCGTCCAATGTTGCTTTCTTCCCACTGGCACCGTCTGCCGATTTACCAGCTTGGATCCTTCCTTCCGTCGGGGAAGAGACGCCTTTATCATAGGCAAATTTATCCAATCAGGTCTGCGTGGTGCCTCCTTTCCCCCCCTTATTCGCCATGGTGAGCACTATTGCGAAGAATTCCACGTGTTCTTGTGCACGGTTCTGTATTCTGGCCCGCCTCTTCAATGACCCATGGTGCAGCCCAGGATGTCTTTCCACTACTCGCGGTCGAGTGGCCCAGTTTTGTTCACCTGGGCATCCCCAGGCACTCAGTACTTCGTGACTGCACAGTTCTGACAGCAATGTTACGCACTGTGGCTAAATCCACTGGGGTCCTTACTCCACAGCTCTTCGGGGAATTTACATTTTCACACCCTTGACACCTTTGTCCGGTTCTTCATCCCTTCGTGCTCGACTGCACCCCCTGCACCACCCCTGATGAGGAGCTCCTCGTGTGCCTCCCAGCGCTGTTGGTCTCAGATTTAAGGGGGGGGAGGTGGGGGATCAAGGGGAATCTTGGGGTGCTGTCGCCAATCAGAGCTGTCACTGTTTATATATCACTCCCCACCTGGAGCATGCGCTGTATGTGGTAGTCCGCAAGGCCCTCCGCTGCATATGTTCACTCGCCAGTGTGTTCACTCGCCAGTGTATACATTTGTCCAAATATGCCCCTTAAGGCCAAGTACAGCCTCCGTATATGCCTGCGAGTCAGCCTTATTGCCTGCGTCACTCACCGCCCTTCACTGGTACATCCGTGCCTGTCGCGGTTATTTCTTCTCCACACAGCACCTCCCGGGGTGATCCGCCGAAGTGCTCAACCACCCAGGATAGTGCCCAGTCTCTTCTCGGTGCTCTTTACAATTTTAAATGTGCTCAGTGCCGTTCCGGGCAGCTAGGTACAGATCGTTCTCCTCCCTTGGGCTCCCGGTATTTCGCTGTCCCTCAGTGCTGACTTGCGGCCCTATTTATGCTGTGTTTGCGAGGCCTGTCCGTCTCCCACCTGCCTCCTCAGGGCTCCGGTGTGCAGTCCTTGCCTGGATATCTCCCCCAGTCGCCGATGACGCCTAGCGCTCTACGGTCCCGGGGCTGCTTGCGCTATCTCAAGATGGCGGTGGTCTCCCCTCCTCCGACGTTATTTTCACACGCATCAGCCCGCAGTCCGGCTCTTTGCCTCTGTATCTGCCTCACCGCCTCTTCACCGATATCGCCTCCGGTGCCCCCAGTTTTCCCAGACACCGCTTCAATAGTGTCTTTTTGGGCCGCCGGCGTTGTGTACTTAGTCTGCCAGGCGCTTCCGCTCCAGCTCGCCCAGGCCCGCTCCGCTTCCGGCCGGGTCCACCCGCAAGACAGCTCCCGGTCTCAAGCCACTCTCTAGGCCAGAATTGCCGCCGCTCGTAACTTCTGCCCCTGGTGTCGGAGCGAGTCCGGAGTTGCTGTCGATGACACCGCCCGGTCCCAGGCGTCGGGTCCCTCCAATGGAGATGATTTAGTGAATCGGATCTGTGTTCGGATCTATGTGAGGCCGCTCTATCTACGGAGCTCGCCTTCTAGGCTGCCGCCATGCTCGGCTGCTAGCCACGCCCCCCTAAATGCACATTCTTTGAATTAGTTTGGGTGTCTTCTTTTTGCGAACTGCTACATGTTGCAAACTGCTCTTCTAATTTCAATTCCTCATGCATTTTTTATTTCCTCAACTGGTGAGATCCCTCAACTGGTTAATGAACCTACTAATGAAATATCTGTCCAACCAGATCATCACCGTGTTTTTTCTCAGCAGGACAAGCGGTTCTCTAAAATTTCCATATAATTAGCATCTCAGCAATCCACCTTAGGGGCCCGATTCACATAGGTAAACTGAGTCTAACTTTACGACTTTTGATATACACAAAGGGCATTTACGAATAGTAAAGTTAGACTTTTGTCTCAGTTTAACTTAAGTTGTGGTCTTAAGTCTAACGAAGACAAAACTTAACCGAGAAAACGTCTAACTTTACTACTCGTAACTGCTCTTTGTGAATACCGAAAGACATAAAGTTAGACTTTCATCTCAGTTTACCTTTTTTAATTAGGCCATCTATGCATATGTCTGGAGGACCATTAATACGTTGAAATCAGGACACTAGTGCACATGGTCAAATTCTAGAGTATGTCTGAGATAATAAAAAGCTACCTCTTGAGCAGGAAACTTGGTTGGACATTTATTTCTTCAGAAGACAGATGAACAGTTTCACACTGCTCGAAAACAGAGAAATAAATCTTCAGTAGTACCCAACAAATCAGACGTTTCTTAGACTGGGGCCTAGGAGGGGCTGGACTGGCCGTAACAGGCATCAGGTGTTTCCCCAGGAGGTCGGAAGGGTGGGGGGCTGTTTTGCAGCGGTGGGGTCCGGTTTTGTTACTGGGGGCTTGTTTTGCAGTGGTGCTCCAATATCGATCCCCAGTACCAAAAGCAGCAGTGCTTCACACTTTTCCCCGCCCCACGAGGGCTGGTCCAACAAATTTGCTAGAGCTCCTTTGAGTTCCCAGTCTAGCCCTAGACCTAGGAGCGGCTTCCTGCTTGTCAACCTGTGTTTGGACCAAAACTTCCACCAAGCTCTACTACAGATGTCAAATGAGTGGAAACAAGTTCACATTTTTGAATGCTGTCAGTAAATCCTGCAGCTTGCAAGCCTTGTAGAACAGTTTTTAAAGGATGAAGAAGGTGTTTCCAGGAAGCGCTGTAGATGATGGATATTGTCCTGATAATCAGACATAATGGTGGTGTGGCAAAAGTAGATAATACTAACGCTCTATTTGTGATAGTGTGGGTGAACAGTTGGGCTTTATGTAATTTTTAAGACAAAGAACTTCTGTTCACAGTAAGTAGCCCACTAGCCACCTCTCACATCCCATTGCCTATTACTTTCCACCTTACCGCTGAGGAATGCATATTGCATACCACCACTCCCTTCTCTAAAGACGCTCATGCACTGTCTTCGGTTCACTGACAGGATATCGAATTAAAAAATATAGAAGTAACAAATATTGATGAAAAAATATAGAATGAAAAAATATCGACTTCCTATACTTAAACAGGTAATTACAAAGATATCGGAAAAAAATATTGATGTTAAAAATATAGTTGTACAAAATATCGATTTTTATATATATATGTAAAATAAAATAATAAACATTAAATATATGAAATAATGAATGTAATCTTAAAAAAAGGAAATGTATTTAATATACATTTTAACAAATATAACAAAAAAGTTATACTTTTTTATAAACACACATACATAATAATCAACATATATATATATACATATATATATATTTACTTTAAAACAATGTATAAACTATTTATTTTAATTTATTCTATCATTTTAAAATTATATAAAAAGATATACATACATATACATATATATATATATATCCACAAGGTACTTTTACTCGTCTGAATAAAACGTCGCCGACACTCTGGAATTGCTGTGCACGTAGAATTTTAATAAGGCAGGAAAACAACGCGTTTCGCTTTACAGCTTGATCACGTTTACAAAGTGAAACACAAAACAATTGTCCTTTTACACTTTCAAGTAATCTAGAAAGAGGACAAACCACCAAATGTGTATTATAGTAGGTACCATCATGGCAGACATGTTTTTAGGAGCAAGATAGTATATGTATATATTACGCTTAACCAAATAAGTTATACATGTTCACATGGAAAGTTTTTAAAATAACTAGATATATGCATGTGTTATTTACCAATTACAGAAATCATGTATTAAACGGATTCCGATTCCAAAATACTAGTTGAGTCTACATTGCTCATAACTGTTATAATGCGGCATCATCATGTTCTGAATTGTATCGCGCACCCGCACTGTGCAGAACATATTGCATTCATATTGTTAAACACGGCAAGCAAATGTCAATGCAAAGCCACGCCCAAGTGGGCAAGTGGTACACTTATATCAAAGCTTCCTTATCTTATTGCATGATTACACGATTGTATAAGGTCGAAGCCCAAGTGGGCGAAGTTTGTTCACTGTTCACAAGTTTCATGAGCAATTGATACAATATAAAGGTCCACGCCCCAGTGGGCAAGCCGATTGGAACCAGATTTCATATGCAATTAATTCATTCAATGCAGAAGTCCACGCCCAAGTGGGCAAGCTGGTTTTACAGCAAATTCATGAGAAACATAACTTTCAAGACGTTTTCAACTCCTGCAAATTATCATAAACCTTCACAATACTTGATTAGATTTGACGAGCTCCTTATTCTGTCACATCAGTTCATGAGGTACCTAAACAAAAAATGTTAAAAAGTAAAATTAAAATTAAAAACCGATTTATCCAAATCGGATTGCAGACAATACTGTAATTTTGATTAAGGCAATTATTCAGCAAGATGTACGGCTAATTCTTCATGTAAATTCAATCCATTAGGCATCATACTCTCAAAGTCAATAATGTAGCGCGACTCTAATTGTTGTAAGGCAAGTTTTTTGTTTCGACCACGTGTGCCAAGGGTGATTTTGTCTATGACTACCATCCTAACCTGATTTTCATTTTGGAAATGATGACTTGCAAAATGACGAGCCACTGGGTATTGCAAATTAAGGTTTTTTATTGCCCTTAAGTGTTGTAGGACTCGTTCTTTGGCTTTTAGGATGGTGCTTCCTACGTACCAGAGGTTGCAGGGGCAAATAAGCACGTAAACACAGTAAGTTGTGTTAAATGTCAGGGATTTTTTAATCATGCACACTTTACCAGTTGTTGGGACTGTAAGTTCTTTACAATTCGTGCTATTGCGACAAGCTTTGCATGATCTACAACACCTGAAGCCTGGGATGTCTCTTGGCTCAATTTTGTCAACAACAACATTTTTGCTCAGCTCATCTTTCAAGGATCTGCATTTCCTGAAAGTGATCTGGGGGTTGCTGTTGAGATAAGGTTTCAGGTGGTGATCCGTCAAGAGAATGCTCCAGTGTCTGTTTAAGATTTTTCTGAGATCCTGTGCCTGCCCAGAGTATGTTGTGATAAATCTTACTTTCTCATCATTTTCTTTGATCTTATTGGGATTGAGGAGTTCATTTCTGGTACTGGCATCTACTATTTTACAGGCTTGTACAATTGTTTTGTTTTTATACCCTCGTTCTCGGAACCTGCTGCACATAACTTCTTTTTCCAATTGATATGCCGTTACTGTGCTACAGTTCCTCTTCGCTCCTAGAAGCTCACCATAGGGAATGCTATCTACTAAGTTCCGAGGGTGGGCACTTCTGGCGTTCAACAGACTGTTGCCCGCCGTTGGTTTTCGGAAAAGGCTGGTAGTTATGGTGTCTCCTTGCACCTCAACACAGATATCTAGGAATTCAATGGAATCCCTCTGAATGTTTTCTGTGAAAATGAGATTGAAAGTATTTTTATTAAGTGTTTTCACGAAACCTTTGGCTGACTCAATGCTTCCATTCCAAATCATAAAAATATCATCGATGTACCTAAGCCACAGGGCCACTTCGGTGTTAAATTTGGCGAGTTCACTGAACACCTGCTCCTCCCACCAACCCATGAAGAGGTTGGCATAACTGGGGGCGAAGCAGGTGCCCATCGCCGTGCCCTGTGACTGTCGGTACATCTTGTCATCAAACATAAAAAAATTGTTGGTCAAACAAAATTCGATGAGAGTGAGTAACATTTGAGAATGGCCTGTGTAGGAAATGGATCTGGACTTCAGAAAGTGTCCAACAGCTTTGAGTCCCAGGTCATGTCTGATACAGGTGTAAAGGCTACTTACATCTAGAGTAACCAAAATAAAGGTAGGTTCCCAATGAATGCCTTCAATGATTTTTAGAAAGTGTGTGGTATCTTTTAGATAAGCTGGGAGAGAGACAACAAAGGTACGCAAATAGTGATCAATATATTGGGATGTGTTTTCCAACAACGAACCCATTGTAGACACAATAGGTCTTCCGGGGGGGTCTGTGGCGTTTTTATGGAGTTGGGGGAGCAAGTACAAAATCGGAGTTTTGGGATGTTCACATCTTAAAAATGTGTACTCCTCCCATTCCTGTAGTCCTCTGTCCCTGAAATCTTGTAAAAGGTCATCAAAGCGATTCTTAGCTGATCTCAAGTCAGAGTGAGTACATGGTTGGTAACAAGTTGTGTCTCCCAATTGTCTGTGACCTTCAGCGAGATATTTACTTTTATCAAGGACCACAATATTGCCCCCTTTGTCTGCATTTCGAATCACTATTGTATTGTCTGACTTGAGGTTATCAATTGCCTGTTTTTGTTCAAAGGAGAGATTTTTCATATTGTTAGGTATACGTTTCAATCTCAATTTCTTGATGTCACTCAAAACACATTTTTCAAAAACCTCTACTGATTCACAAGCAATATGAGGAAGAAACCTAGATTTAACCTTAAAATGGCTTCCAGGGTTAACATTCGTGTCCATTTCACCATCATTAAGAAACTCATCTGTTGTAATGTTACCCGAGGAAATTACTTCCATCAATTCCACATCATTTAAGTTCAACTCATTCAAAATATTTATGCCATTCTCCGAGGGAGGTCTAGTGGGATGCGTTTCAAACCATTTTTTAAGTTTCAATTTTCTTGCAAAGTAAAACAAGTCTATCCTGGTTTGTGCATAATTAAAATTTGTAGAGGGGCAAAAAGAAAGTCCTAAAGATAGTACCTCACTTTCATGCATAGTTAAAGGTCTTTGAGAAAGATTTATTACCGTCATACTTGTGCTTTGCTGCCCCTTGTCATTACTCCCATGGGCGATTTTTCTGCGCTTTTGTCGAATTTTGGCTTGCTTGTTCCTCTGGGTCTTCCGCGATTTCCTCTGCCTCTTCCTCGCTGGTTTCCCTGATCCTGTTGGGAGTTCGCTCGTCCTTGATTCAGGACTTGGAATTGCAATAAAAATTTGTTCTTTTTCTTTTGTGCGTCTTCACAGATTTTTTGATTCAACCCAGCCGGGGAAATGTCTGGAAGGCTTCCATCAGACACATCGCTTTCAATGACTTCTGTTGGACTTGATGTGACAGGATTGGTGATTTTAGATGGATTAGGTTTGTCAAATAGATGGTCATATTTGCGATGAAAAGTAAGTGTGCGACCAGATTGGTAGTCTTTGTAATCACGCAGAAATTTGCGCTGCTTTTTCATCGTGATCTCCTCCTCCAGCTTAAGCATTTTGGTTTCTAGTTGTTTCAAATGAACATCCAGTGCCTCTTTCGTCATAAGTGTGCTTATTTCAACTAGCACCTGATCAATCTGTTCCAATAGTTTACTTCTGTCTTTTAGAGCGTGTAGGAAGGTGGCTACCTGACTATGGTTACCCCAGATTTTTTTGCCTTGTGTTTAGCTGGTTTTCGACTTAGTTGGCCTGGTTCCCTGCTAATCAGGGCCCCAGGCTATCTGCTCTCTCTGTAAAATGGATTCCATGTACCCTAGGTACATACCACAATTGGAAATGGACTCCTTGTCAGCCCCTGTACTATGCACTATAGGTGCTCAGGGCATAGGTGCCACCAAGGCCTACCAGGGGCTGAAGCATAGCTTTTGCCACCCCTGGCTGGTTCTTAAATTGACACAACTGGCTGATCACTCAGCTGGGGCAAGTGGGTGTAATCACCCCTTGCTTAGATATAGTATACCTATATCTAAACCTATATCTGGACACATATATAGCCTGTAAGCCACTCCTATGGAAGGCCTCATCAATCCTGGAGGCAGAGTGCGTGGTTTTATGTGAGATGGAGCTCTGGCATGAGCTGAGCCTGTCTGCAGCTGTCGGGAACAACTCCCTAACCTGATCCGGGATAATGCCATACCATATACTCTTAAGCGCCTTATAATCCTCGCGGTTATATAGCAACTTTGGTTTGGCTTTATCAAAACATGTCGTGTAAGGTGTCATACGAATTGGAATACTACCCCCTCGCCAGTTCTGGCGACGGGGGTAGCATTCCACCCTTCTAGAGGGATAAGACATGTTACTTTACTGAAACGCGGCTGATTTAAAAATGAGCCTCAGATCCACAAAATGGATGCCCCTGCCACAGACACGGGTCTGGCCTCCTGCTGCTGACCGAAACTCGGCAGAGGAGGCCTGGACAAAGGGTTTCCTGTCGCAGGGCGGTGTTAAACCACCCCAGACAGGAGATAGTGGATTGTAGTAGGGAGGTTTCAAAGAAACCAGACGCTGCCTGGGGAGCACAAGGCTGCCCCTTGCATAATCCGGCCAAACCGGTTCTGGGGCCTCCCAGCCCCTGTCGGGGACCTAGCAGGATGTCCAGCCCACCAGATTCGAATAAGAGTGGGAGCAGTGCCAATGCAACTCAGATCATCCTGAAGAAACATAAGAAACGAATTCTGGACCCTTCGACTTTCTACTCAACGCAGAAGACTGAAGAATCTCCCTTGTGGTCAAGGAGTGACCACCCTGTGCAAACAGGCACCATCCAGCCCTCGACCCTTGCTTTGTTGCAGTTCCCGCCGGAACTCGAGCGACAGAGATCAACGAGATCAAGCTTGGCTGCCTTCTACCTGCCCGATCCACAGTCCCTGCAGAGCTGAGATCAGTGGAGGCGACCGGAAGCGTGGGGCACGCCATCTTGAAAAGGCCATGAGACGCTGACCGTGCAGCCCACGAGTGATCCTCGAAGCTGTGCACCGGGGTTTGAGAAGCCCCCACCCCGAGCTACACTTGCACCAAAGCTACCCCCTCCACACTCGACGAGTGCTGCCTGGGGCCCTTCTGCTTGTGGCGGCTCGACGCGTTGGCCCAGTCACTTGCCAGCTGGCTTGTGGCCCCTGTGCCAAAGAAAACCAAAATACGACTTGCTTTTCTGGTTGCTCCAGATCTGCACCAGCTCCTGTGAAAAGGAGCCCCCACTCTGACCCTCCTGGTTTGAGTGATAAGCAATCTCCCGGTTCCGCGTGGATTGCTTTTGCCAAGTGCTGTTTGCTGCAATCTTGAAGCCGACGGTGCTGACGGCGAGAGCCTACGTGGGACAGATCGTGACCCGCTCCTGGACGTCGCAGATGCCCCAGAGCCCACGTGACAGCGGAGAGAAGCCTATCGACAACCACCTGATTGCGCCCGACATTGCCTGGTTCCGTCCTGGTTCCACCCTGGTCACTGCTGAGTGACCCAGACTCTGTCCCCTCTGATTTCAGGTACTTTTCTACTTCGATCCACCCTTGGATCGCACCGGACACTTCTGCTTCACATCGCCTGCAGCTGCAACAGCTTCAAGCACCAAGAGCCTGCGTGTCAAAACCCGGCGCCACTTCGACCCTGTGCACCCACGGCCTGTGGGTGAGGTAACATTGCAACGCCGGTGTACATACACTGGTACACACCTCTAGGGTCTGTGTCTAAAGTTTTGTTCCTCTAGGTTCAGCGGAAGTATCTTTTAATTCACTTTATCTAACTTTTACGCACCATTGACATTGCATTGGTGCGAGCCGCACTTTCCGCGCTGCACCCGTCTCCTGTGGGCTACTCCCGACTTCAGCATTGCTAGTCCTGACTGCTCCCAGCGAATCTCTAGGCCCTAGGCCTAACCACTGTTCGATAAGTGTTCCTTATACCACTTTTTTAGTATATGGTCTGAGTGGCCACCCGCCCTCATCCATAATTGTGCAACTTTATATGTTTTACTGTGCTTTTGATTTAACGCTTGTGCCCCTTTCCTCATAAAGAGTACTGAGGAGTAATTTAGAAATAAATACATATATTTTTATAATATATACTTGTGTGGTGTCCTTTCATTTGATTACAGGATTGTATGTGGTAAAACAGCTCGCTTAACACGACCTCTTAAGTTAAGCCTTTAAGGCTGCTTAGTCCATGCTACCACTAGGATAGCTTGTCTAACAAGGTTGACTTACAACCAGACATCTTTGGGGCTTGTTTGGACTGATACCCAGTGGTTCCAGAATTGGAAACACTACATATCAGGCCAACTTCTCACAGAGCGTATTTAACTTGGATACGCATCATGGTGATGGAGCAGGATGCCGAGTTGTTGGCCCACTCCTCAAGCATATCTGGATTAGGATCCTCAAAGGTGGGGATAGTGAAGATCCTTAAGCCTCGTGGTACTCTGCCAACTTCGATATACCGTTGTAGAGACTCCGCCTCCCACCACTTTGAAAGCTCTTTCTTTTGCAATTTCTCTAGTTTGCTCAGTAGCGTTTGTAATTGTACTTCATTACTTATGTTACTTGAGGCTTGAGCGCTTGAAGTGGGCAAATTTCCGCCCTGCATGAAGAATAGTTTGTCTGTTGTAGCCTTACGTTTGGCATCCAAACCTGCCATAGTCTCGTGCTTGTTATTTTATTTCAGCAAATTCCGCCGATAATAGGGGACGCCTCCCCTTAGTAGAAATCAGCTCCCCAAACCCTCAGCAACTTAGGACAAGCATTATTCTCCGACGTCATCCAACCTGCAATCCTTCGAGTTAAACCACTGCAAAGCGCCTCTCACCTGGGACACGCAGATCCGGAAGTCCACCCAAGTGCACTACAAGTCCCACAATTCCTTGCGCCTTGCCGTCTTGCCGCAGTCACGGAGAGTGACCAAATATGAATCAAAAAGTTTAGCGAGTTTGCACTTCAACTCGCTTTCCAAGGCTGGCAGGCTAAGCCGCAATCGGGGAACGGACTGGTTTAAAATTGTAGAACATCACCAAAGTTCCGGTCCGAAGCCAGTCTCGTTCGCGGGTAGGTCGACGTAGGGTTACCGGTCACCCAACACATCCACAAGGTACTTTTACTCGTCAGAATAAAACGTCGCCGACACTCTGGAATTGCTGTGCACGTAGAATTTTAATAAGGCAGGAAAACAACGCATTTCGCTTTACAGCTTGATCACGTTTACAAAGTGAAACACCAAACAATTGTCCTTTTACACTTTCAAGTAATCTGGAAAGAGGACAAACCACCAAATGTGTATTATAGTAGGTACCAACATGGCAGACATGTTTTTAGGAGCAAGATAGTATATGTATATATTACGCTTAACCAAATAAGTTATACATGTTCACATGGAAAGTTTTTGAAATGACTAGATATATGCATGTGTTATTTACCAATTACAGAAATCATGTATTAAACGGATTCCGATTCCAAAATACTAGTTGAGTCTACATTGCTCATAACTGTTATAATGCGGCATCATCATGTTCTGAATTGTATCGCGCACCCGCACTGTGCAGAACATATTGCATTCATATTGTTAAACACTGCAAGCAAATGTCAATGCAAAGCCACGCCCAAGTGGGCAAGTGGTACACTTATATCAAAGTTTCCTTATCTTATTGCATGATTACACAATTGTATAAGGTCGAAGCCCAAGTGGGCGAAGTTTGTTCACTGTTCACAAGTTTCATGAGCAATTGATACAATATAAAGGTCCACGCCCCAGTGGGCAAGCCGATTGGAACCAGATTTCATATGCAATTAATTCATTCAATGCAGAAGTCCACGCCCAAGTGGGCAAGCTGGTTTTACAGCAAATTCATGAGAAACATAACTTTCAAGACGTTTTCAACTCCTGCAAATTATCATAAACCTTCACAATACTTGATTAGATTTGACGAGCTCCTTATTCTGTCACATCAGTTCATGAGGTACCTAAACAAAAAATGTTAAAAAGTAAAATTAAAATTAAAAACCGATTTATCCAAATCGGATTGCAGACAATACTGTAATTTTGATTAAGGGAATTATTCAGCAAGATGTACGGCTAATTCTTCATGTAAATTCAATCCATTAGGCATCATACTCTCAAAGTCAATAATGTAGCGCAACTCTAATTGTCGTAAGGCAAGTTTTTTGTTTCCACCACGTGTGCCAAGGGTGATTTTGTCTATGACTACCATCCTAACCTGATTTTCATTTTTGAAATGATGACTTGCAAAATGACGAGCCACTGGATATTGCAAATTAAGGTTTTTTATTGCCCTTAAGTGTTGTAGGACTCGTTCTTTGGCTTTTAGGATGGTGCTTCCTACGTACCAGGGGTTGCAGGGGCAAATAAGCACGTAAACACAGTAAGTTGTGTTACATGTCAGGGATTTTTTAATCATGCACACTTTACCAGTTGTTGGGACTGTAAGTTCTTTACAATTCGTGCTATTGCGACAAGCTTTGCATGATCTACAACACCTGAAGCCTGGGATGTCTCTTGGCTCAATTTTGTCAACAACAACATTTTTGCTCAGCTCATCTTTCAAGGATCTGCATTTCCTGAAAGTGATCTGGGGGTTGCTGTTGAGACAAGGTTTCAGGTGGTGATCCGTCAAGAGAATGCTCCAGTGTCTGTTTAAGATTTTTCTGAGATCCTGTGCCTGCCCAGAGTATTTTGTGATAAATCTTACTTTCTCATCATTTTCTTTGATCTTATTGGGATTGAGGAGTTCATTTCTGGTACTGGCATCTACTCTTTTACAGGCTTGTACAATAATTTTGTTTTTATACCCTCGTTCTCGGAACCTGCTGCACATAACTTCTTTTTCCAATTGATATGCCATTACTGTGCCACAGTTCCTCTTCGCTCGTAGAAGCTCACCATAGGGAATGCTATCTACTAAGTTCCGAGGGTGGGCACTTCTGGCGTTCAACAGACTGTTGCCCGCCGTTGGTTTTCGGAAAAGGCTGTTAGTTATGGTGTCTCCTTGCACCTCAACACAGATATTTAGGAATTCAATAAAATCCCTCTGAATGTTTTCCGTGAAAATGAGATTGAAAGTATTTTTATTAAGTGTTTTCACGAAATCTTTGGCTGACTCAATGCTTCCATTCCAAATCATAAAAATATCATCGATGTACCTAAGCCACAGGGCCACTTCGGTGTTAAATTCGGCGAGTTCACTGAACACCTGCTCCTCCCCCAAACCCATGAAGAGGTTGGCATAACTGGGGGCGAAGCAGGTGCCCATCGCCGTGCCCTGTGACTGTCGGTACATCTTGTCATCAAACATAAAAAAATTGTTGGTCAAACAAAATTCGATGAGAGTTACTCACTCTCATCGAATTCGATGAGAGCCGGGATGCTCCTTCGCTGGAGTCGCTGTGCGCATAATAAATTGTTATAACATAACATAACATAACATAACATAACAATAGCACGAATTGTAAAGAACTTACAGTCCCAACAACTGGTAAAGTGTGCATGATTAAAAAATCCCTGACATGTAACACAACTTACTGTGTTTACGTGCTTATTTGCCCCTGCAACCTCTGGTACGTAGGAAGCACCATCCTAAAAGCCAAAGAACGAGTCCTACAACACTTAAGGGCAATAAAAAACCTTAATTTGCAATACCCAGTGGCTCGTCATTTTACAAGTCATCATTTCCAAAATGAAAATCAGGTTAGGATGGTAGTCATAGACAAAATCACCCTTGGCACACGTGGTGGAAACAAAAAACTTGCCTTACAACAATTAGAGTTGCGCTACATTATTGACTTTGAGAGTATGATGCCTAATGGATTGAATTTACATGAAGAAATAGCCGTACATCTTGCTGAATAATTGCCTTAATCAAAATTACAGTCTCGTCTGCAATCCGATTTGGATAAATCGGTTTTTAATTTTAATTTTACTTTTTAACATTTTTTGTTTAGGTACCTCATGAACTGATGTGACAGATTAAGGAGCTCGTCAAATCTAATCAAGTATTGTGAAGGTTTATGATAATTTGCAGGAGTTGAAAACGCCTTGAAAGTTATGTTTCTCATGAATTTGCTGTAAAACCAGCTTGCCCACTTGGGCGTGGACTTCTGCATTGAATGAATTAATTGCATATGAAATCTGGTTCCAATCGGCTTGCCCACTGGGGCGTGGACCTTTATATTGTATCAATTGCTCATGAAACTTGTGAACAGTGAACAAACTTCACCCACTTGGGCTTCGACCTTATACAATCGTGTAATCATGCAATAAGATAAGGAAACTTTGATATAAGTGTACCACTTGCCCACTTGGGCGTGGCTTTGCATTGACATTTGCTTGCCGTGTTTAACAATATGAATGCAATATGTTCTGCACAGTGCGGGTGCGCGATACAATTCAGAACATGATGATGCCGCATTATAACAGTTATGAGCAATGTAGACTCAACTAGTATTTTGGAATCGGAATCCGTTTAATACATGATTTCTGTAATTGGTAAATAACACATGCATATATCTAGTTATTTTAAAAACTTTCCATGTGAACATGTATAACTTATTTGGTTAAGCGTAATATATACATATACTATCTTGCTCCTAAAAACATGTCTGCCATGTTGGTACCTACTATAATACACATTTGGTGGTTTGTCCTCTTTCTAGATTACTTGAAAGTGTAAAAGGACAATTGTTTGGTGTTTCACTTTGTAAACGTGATCAAGCTGTAAAGCGAAACGCGTTGTTTTCCTGCCTTATTAAAATTCTACGTGCACAGCAATTCCAGAGTGTCGGCGACGTTTTATTCAGACGAGTAAAAGTACCTTGTGGATGTGTTAGGTGACCGGTAACCCTACGTCGACCCACCCGCGAACGAGACTGGCTTCGGACCGGAACTTTGGTGATGTTCTACAATTTTAAACCAGTCCGTTCCCTGATTGCGGCTTAGCCTGCCAGCCTTGGAAAGCGAGTTGAAGTGCGAACTCGCTAAACTTTTTGATTCATATTTGGTCACTCTCCGTGACTGCGGCAAGACGGCAAGGCGCAAGGAATTGTGGGACTTGTAGTGCGCTTGGGTGGACTTCCGGATCTGCGTGTCCCAGGGGAGAGGCGCTTTGCAGCGGTTCAACTCGAAGGATTGCAGGTTGGATGACGTCGGAGAACACTGCTTGTCCTAAGCTGCTGAGGGTTTGGGGAGCTGATTTCTACTAAGGAGAGACGTCCCCTATTATCGGCGGAATTTGCTGAAATAAAATAACAAGCATGAGACTATGGCAGGTTTGGATGCCAAACGTAAGGCTACAACAGACAAATTATTCTTCATGCAGGGCGGAAATTTGCCCACTTCAAGCGCTCAAGCCTCAAGTAACATAAGTAATGAAGTACAATTACAAACGCTACTGAGCAAACTAGAGAAATTGCAAAAGAAAGAGCTTTCAAAGTGGTGGGAGGCGGAGTCTCTACAACGGTATATCGAAGTTGGTAGAGTACCACGAGGCTTAAGGATCTTCACTATCCCCACCTTTGAGGATCCTGATCCAGATATGCTTGAGGAGTGGGCCAACAACTCGGCATCCTGCTCCACCACCATGATGCGTATCCTAGTTAAATATGCTCTAAAAGACAGAAGTAAACTATTGGAACAGATTGATCAGGTGCTAGTTGAAATAAGCACACTTATGACGAAAGAGACACTGGATGTTCATTTGAAACAACTAGAAACCAAAATGCTTAAGCTGGAGGAGGAGATCACGATGAAAAAGCAGCGCAAATTTCTGCGTGATTACAAAGACTACCAATCTGGTCGCACACTTACTTTTCATCGCAAATATGACCATCTATTTGACAAACCTAATCCATCTAAAATCACCAATCCTGTCACATCAAGTCCAACAGAAGTCATTGAAAGCGATGTGTCTGATGGAAGCCTTCCAGACATTTCCCCGGCTGGGTTGAATCAAAAAATCTGTGAAGACGCACAAAAGAAAAAGAACAATTTTTTATTGCAATTCCAAGTCCTGAATCAAGGACGAGCGGACTCCCAACAGGATCAGGGAAACCAGCGAGGAAGAGGCAGAGAAAATCGCGGAAGACCCAGAGGAACAAGCAAGCCAAAATTCGACAAAAGCGCAGAAAAATCGCCCATGGGAGTAATCACAAGGGGCAGCAAAGCACGAGTATGACGGTAATAAATCTTTCTCAAAGACCGTTATTTATGCATGAAAGTGAGGTACTATCTTTAGGACTTTCTTTTTGCCCCTCTACAAATTTTAATTATGCACAAACCAGGATAGACTTGTTTTACTTTGCAAGAAAATTGAAACTTAAAAAATGGTTTGAAACGCATCCCACTAGACCTCCCTCGGAGAATGGCATAAATAATTTGAATGAGTTGAACTTAAATGATGTGGAATTGATGGAAGTAATTTCCTTGGGTAACATTACAACAGATGAGTTTCTTAATGATGGTGAAATGGACACAAATGTTAACCCTGGAAGCCATTTTAAGGTTAAATCTAGGTTTCTTCCTCATATTGCTTGTGAATCAGTAGAGGTTTTTGAAAAATGTGTTTTGAGTGACATCAAGAAATTGAGATTGAAACGTATACCTAACAATATGAAAAATCTCTCCTTTGAACAAAAACAGGCAATTGATAACCTCAAGTCAGACAATACAATAGTGATTCAAAATGCAGACAAAGGGGGCAATGTTGTGGTCCTTGATAAAAGTAAATATCTCACTAAAGGTCACAGACAATTGGGAGACACAACTTGTTACCAACCATGTACTCACTCTGACTTGAGATCAGCTAAGAATCGCTTTGATGACCTTTTACAAGATTTCAGGGACAGAGGACTACTGGAATGGGAGGAGTACAAATTTTTGAGATGTGAACATCCCAAAACTCCGATTTTGTACTTGCTCCCCAAACTCCATAAAAACGCCACAGACCCCCCTGGAAGACCTATTGTGTCTGCAATGGGTTCGTTGTTGGAAAACACATCCCAATATATTGATCACTATTTGCGTACCTTTGTTGTCTCTCTCCCAGCTTATCTAAAAGATACCACACACTTTCTAAAAATCATTGAAGGCATTCATTGGGAACCTACCTTTATTTTGGTTACTCTAGATGTAAGTAGCCTTTACACCTGTATCAGACATGACCTGAGACTCAAAGCTGTTGGACACTTTTTGAAGTCCAGATCCATTTCCTACACAGGCCATTCTCAAATGTTACTCACTCTCATCGAATTTTGTTTGACCAACAATTTTTTTATGTTTGATGACAAGATGTACCGACAGTCACAGGGCACGGCGATGGGCACCTGCTTCGCCCCCAGTTATGCCAACCTCTTCATGGGTTGGTGGGAGGAGCAGGTGTTCAGTGAACTCGCCGAATTTAACACCGAAGTGGCCCTGTGGCTTAGGTACATCGATAATATTTTTATGATTTGGAATGGAAGCATTGAGTCAGCCAAAGATTTCGTGAAAACACTTAATAAAAATACTTTCAATCTCATTTTCACGGAAAACTTTCAGAGGGATTCCATTGAATTCCTAGATATCTGTGTTGAGGTGCAAGGAGACACCATAACTACCAGCCTTTTCCGAAAACCAACGGCGGGCAACAGTCTGTTGAACGCCAGAAGTGCCCACCCTCGGAACTTAATAGATAGCATTCCCTATGGTGAGCTTCTACGAGCGAAGAGGAACTGTAGCACAGTAACGGCATATCAATTGGAAAAAGAAGTTATGTGCAGCAGGTTCCGAGAACGAGGGTATAAAAACAAAACAATTGTACAAGCCTATAAAAGAGTAGATGCCAGTACCAGAAATGAACTCCTCAATCCCAATAAGATCAAAGAAAATGATGAGAAAGTAAGATTTATCACAACATACTTTGGGCAGGCACATGATCTCAGAAAAATCTCAAACAGACACTGGAGCATTCACTTGACGGATCACCACCTGAAACCTTATCTCAACAGCAACCCCCAGATCACTTTCAGGAAATGCAGATCCTTGAAAGATGAGCTGAGCAAAAATGTTGTTGTTGACAAAATTGAGCCAAGAGACATCCCAGGCTTCAGGTGTTGTAGATCATGCAAAGCTTGTCGCAATAGCACGAATTGTAAAGAACTTACAGTCCCAACAACTGGTAAAGTGTGCATGATTAAAAAATCCCTGACATGTAACACAACTTACTGTGTTTACGTGCTTATTTGCCCCTGCAACCCCTGGTACGTAGGAAGCACCATCCTAAAAGCCAAAGAACGAGTCCTACAACACTTAAGGGCAATAAAAAACCTTAATTTGCAATATCCAGTGGCTCGTCATTTTGCAAGTCATCATTTCAAAAATGAAAATCAGGTTAGGATGGTAGTCATAGACAAAATCACCCTTGGCACACGTGGTGGAAACAAAAAACTTGCCTTACGACAATTAGAGTTGCGCTACATTATTGACTTTGAGAGTATGATGCCTAATGGATTGAATTTACATGAAGAATTAGCCGTACATCTTGCTGAATAATTGCCTTAATCAAAATTACAGTATTGTCTGCAATCCTATTTGGATAAATCGGTTTTTAATTTTAATTTTACTTTTTAACATTTTTTGTTTAGGTACCTCATGAACTGATGTGACAGAATAAGGAGCTCATCAAATCTAATCAAGTATTGTGAAGGTTTATGATAATTTGCAGGAGTTGAAAACGTCTTGAAAGTTATGTTTCTCATGAATTTGCTGTAAAACCAGCTTACCCACTTGGGCGTGGACTTCTGCATTGAATGAATTAATTGCATATGAAATCTGGTTCCAATCGGCTTGCACACTGGGGCGTGGACCTTTATATTGTATCAATTGCTCATGAAACTTGTGAACAGTGAACAAACTTCGCCCACTTGGGCTTCGACCTTATACAATCGTGTAATCATGCAATAAGATAAGGAAACTTTGATATAAGTGTACCACTTGCCCACTTGGGCGTGGCTTTGCATTGACATTTGCTTGCCGTGTTTAACAATATGAATGCAATATGTTCTGCACAGTGCGGGTGCGCGATACAATTCAGAACATGATGATGCCGCATTATAACAGTTATGAGCAATGTAGACTCAACTAGTATTTTGGAATCGGAATCCGTTTAATACATGATTTCTGTAATTGGTAAATAACACATGCATATATCTAGTTATTTTAAAAACTTTCCATGTGAACATGTATAACTTATTTGGTTAAGCGTAATATATACATATACTATCTTGCTCCTAAAAACATGTCTGCCTTGTTGGTACCTACTATAATACACATTTGGTGGTTTGTCCTCTTTCTAGATTACTTGAAAGTGTAAAAGAACAATTGTTTGGTGTTTCACTTTGTAAATGTGATCAAGCTGTAAAGCGAAACGCGTTGTTTTCCTGCCTTATTAAAATTCTACGTTCACAGCAATTCCAGAGTGTCGGCGACGTTTTATTCAGACGAGTAAAAGTACCTTGTGGATGTGTTGGGTGACCGGTAACCCTACGTCGATCCACCCGCGAACGAGACTGGCTTCGGACCGGAACTTTGGTGATGTTCTATATATATATATATATATATACATATATATATATATATACCAATAACATAAAATCTGTTTTTAAAAACCCATTCTAATTTAGATTAAAACATTAAACTATTTAAATGTCTTTAAACTTAAATTTACCACTCAAATCAGTGCAACAGTAGGGAAAGTGTTGGATAGCGGAGGGGTAATATGTACTATTCCCACTCCAGTGAGTGCAACATTAGGGAAAGTGTTGGATAGCAGAGGGGTAAAAATAACAATTCCCACTCCAATGAGTGCAACAGTAGGGAAAGTGTTGGATAGCGTAGGGGTAAAACTTACTATTCCTTCTCCAGTCAGTGCAATAGTATGGAAAGTGTTGGATTGCATAGGGGTAAAAATTACAATTCCCACTCCAATGAGTGCAACAGTAGGGAAAGTGTTGGATAGCGTAGGGGTAAAACTTACTATTCCTTCTCCAGTCAGTGCAATAGTATGGAAAGTGTTGGATTGCATAGGGGTAAAACTTACTATTCCCACTCCAGTGAGTTCAACAGTAGGGAAAGTGTTGGACTGCGCAGGGGTAAAAATTACTATTCCCACTCCAATGAGTGCAACAGTAGGGAAAGTCTTCGACAGCGGAGGGGTAAAACGTACTATTCCCACTCTAGTGAGTGTTATAGTAGGGAAAGTGTTGGATAGCAGAGGGGTAAAAATGACTATTCCCACTCCAATTAATGCAACAGTACGGAAAGTGTTGGATAGCGGAGAGGTAAAACTTACTATTCCCACTCCAGTCAGTGCAACAGTATGGAAAGTGTTAGATTGCGTAGGGGTAAAAATTACTATTTCCACTCCAATGAGTTTAACAGTAGGGAAAGTGTTGGATAGCGGAGAAGTGTAACTTATTATTCACACTCCAGTGAGTGCAACAGTAGGGAAAGTGTTGGATTGCAGCGGGGTAAAATTACTATTCCCACTCCAATGAGTGCAACAGTAAGGAAAGTGCTGCATAGCGGAGGGGTAAAACGTACTATTCCAACTCCAGTGAGTGGATAGTGGCAGGATAAAATTGACTATTCTCACTCCAATCAGTGCAACAGTATTTTGCGATTGCATTTAAGGAATCGCAAATTACGATTCCTTAAATGCAATGTAAGAAGCACAATAAAAGTGTGACTTGGCTGTAAGGAATCGCAAATTACCACCAACTTCAAGTTGGTGGTAATTTGCGATTTCTTTGAAAAATTCACTTTTTTGAATTTTTGAAAGTGCCATGTGACTCACATACATGCCCTTCAGGCATGTATGTGTGCCACATGTGCACACATGCACATTTCAGGGGTACAACAGGGTGTCCTTTTGACACCCTTTCACCCTTGAAATTGCATTCTCAATTTGCGATCGTCTAATTGCGAATCGCAAATTGAGAATGTTTTCCCATTCATTCCTATGGGCCTCTATCCCCATGGGAATGAATAGGGAGGTATTCCTTAATTGTGAACCGCAATTTGCGATTCCCAATTAAGGAATATGTAGGATTCGCAAAATTCTTTGCAAATCCTACATACATAGGGGCTCATTAGGATGGCGGGCGGACTTTGTCCGCCCGCCATCCTAACGGAGAACGGGAATGCCCGCCATAAGTGCGGGGGTCCCGTAGAGGGAATTAGGATGTGCCAGCCACAGTGGCGGGAACATCCTGTATTTTCAGTATTGTGGCGGGCGGTGCTCTCTGCACCGCCCGCCACAATACTGAAAATGACATGCAGCATTTGCATAACCAAAGCGGCAGGCACCACGCGGTGCCTGACACTTTGATTATGTAAATGTGGGGGGGTACCACAGGTACCCCCCCGTGTGCACCCCCCATTCTCCTTCACTCTGGGGGCCCGCAGGGGGCCCCCAGAGTGAAGACCGCCTGCCTTTACGTGGCAGCATTGCCGACACGGAAAGGCATGTCAATTTGCCCATTGTAATATAGCTGACGGTGTAAAACAGACACCGCCACCATATTAAACAATTTCCGCCCCGGCCGCAAGGCGACGGAGCGGAAAACAGGCAGGCGATGTCTTACACCGCTGCAGTCCCCCCCGCCATCCTAATATGGCGGGGGGGAATTGGGCAGTGGATGTCGGGCAGATTGCCTCCGCCAGGCCGGCGGTGGCTACCGCCAGCCTGGCGGAGTCAATCCGCCCGACATCCTAATGACCCCCTTAGCGTTTTGCAATTCTCAAATAGAGATTCGCAAAAAATCGCTATTTGAGAATTGCAAATGGACTTTTTCATACATATGGCCCAAAATTTCTTACCTTAAATTCGATATTCTTGACCATGATATTCTTGCTGTCGATATTTCTGTGTCAAGATATTTCCAACATCTATATTTGTGTAAGTAGACATTTACAACTCGATATTCTGTCTGAATGCCATCTTGAGGCATGCCAGGAAAGTATGCTGGGCAACCTGCTATATGTGTGTGTGTTGGGCACAAGTTCTGCAGTTATCAGGTTAGGCAGTAACTGTTAAAAGAAGTGTTTAACGTAGCCTTCAAGGTCACTGTTGTCGGCGTTAAGAGGGACACCTTTGATTCTAATGTTTGACCACCCAATCTGCTTCCAGATCCTCCAGTTGGGTGTGGATGTCATAATTTGGCTATCGGAGCTCCAACAGCGTCCACCTGTGGTTGTCTAGTCCCACCTTCTTCGCATTCACTGTTGTCCTCCAGCGATGCTTCTCGCTGACCAAGTTCCACCACATCCCGCTTAAAGTCCTCCATATCGGTCGCCACCTAATCCCTCATGTCAGCAAAGTCCTCTCTAAGGGTTCTGAAGAGTGTTTCTATTAAGGATCGAGTAATGGGGGCCTTTGGGTCCTCGGGTTGATCACTCGGCTGCGGAATGATCTGTGAGGTTGCTCATCCGTGAGGGAGAGGTCTTGTGATAGGTCGTTTTCTTTAGCAGATGCTTTGGCGACCATTTCTTTCAGCGTGTTATCCTTCTTTGATCTATGCACTGCCATATGATTTGAGTGGATTCCTTGCTGGACCTTGCGGGACAGAGGTTAGCTCTTGCCTTGTTGAGCTGGCTGTGGGCAGGGGTATGCACCTCCTGCCGACCCTGGTTCAGTCTACCTTCACAGTGATGAGGGTTGCCATCCTCCACCGCACTGCAGCTATGGAGAGGTCATGGGCCACTCTTATCCTTCTCCCTTGCGCTTGAATGCGTCAGGCCTGCAGCTTGTGGATATGTGCCTTGGTGTGGTTGCGTAGAGTGCAAAATGACTCCGTTGCACGGGTGGCCCCCTTAGTGCGGTGCAGTGCCGCATCACTGATGGCTTTGGCCTTCCAGTCTCTGGTGGTGGATGTTCGTGATGCAGAGTGGGCCTCAGTGGTCATGTGGCTCCAGGAGGCTGACTACATGCCCAGCTCTCGTGAGGAGGTAGCTAAGGGCCAGATTCACAGAACTAACTTAAGACAAAATCCTAAACTTACTACTGTTGGTATTCACAGAAGTTAGGATTTTGTCTTAAGTTTGTCTTAAGACAGACTTAAAACAGACTTAAGACAGAATCCTAACTTAAGTCTGTTTTAAGTCTGTCTTAAGAGAAAATCCTAACTTCTGTGAATACCAAAAGTAGTAAGTTTAGGATTTTGTCTTAAGTTAGTTCTGTGAATCGGGCCCCTAGTTCTTACAGCCTCTCGAGACAGGAGAATCTTCCTCATGATGGCAGTCAGATGTGAGGCCCGTTGTAGAAGCACTGCAATTGGAGCTCAAATGATCTCAGCTTTCAATCTTTCAAAAGCTAATGTGGTCCTCATTGCAAGTAGAGTTGCCTCAGCCTGAGGAAGAGGACAGCCTCCTCTGCAGGGCCTGTGTGCAAGCAAGAGGTAAGGTGGAATTTCTTCTAATTCGAGTCATACTTAATGTCATTACAATTGTTTGCTATTTATGATTTTATTTTATTTATTTATGCGTTTTTATATAGCGCGGACTTTACCCGAAGGCGTCAGGGTGCTTCCCAATAGGAACAGTAATGATACATGAGGAGAAAATTACAAGTGAACAAATTACAAAAGCAAACGTTAAGTTACATGAGGCAAAAGTGACAATTGTGAGCAAACAAAATATACGAGGTAGCAAACAGTGCATTACAGGAGGAAAAAGTGACGTGTGCAGGTTACAAGAGAAAACAAAGTACAATTAGAGGTATGATACTGCAATATATGGCAGACACTCACGCACAAGAACAAACGTTACATAGGCAATGATGGCACTTGTGCAAGTATTGTTGCGTGTTTATCTAGGTTCCTGATCGATACTGTGACCTTATGCCCCTATTCGGCTATAAATCCATTTATTCCCTATATTGGCATAACCGTTCAAGTGCGATTTTCTGAAAAGTCATCTCTGGCCTCACACGAACAGAGCCACATTCCAGCATAGTTCTCTCTGCCACTTCCTTTGTGACCAATTAGTGCAATGACAGAGCAGTAGTCACTATCTGATATTCCTAGATAACACTCCGAGTTCTTCAACAAGATAAAAACTCAGCAAACCTGGAAATCCCCGCTTGCTGTGTTTTGATTAGTAATGGAACTCTAATGAGCAACTGATAACTATCACTTCCTAGTGACATCTTTAATTGACGTCTTATGTCCAGCAAACTTGCGTCAAACCCGGCACCTGTCAGGTATAAATATTACCAACGTTGCCTTAAGCAATGCGAGCTACTGTTGCTGATGCCAGCTGCCTGCAAGACCCCGTGTTGGTAAATCTAGCACTCTGTCGCTGCAGCCTGCTGTCCCTGTGGTGGTGAAGCTGCTGATACCATTATCGCTGCTAAAGCGCGAACTATGGTGCAGTACGCTTAAGGAGCTGAACAGCCGTCCTCTGCGAAGACATCCAGCAGATTCCAGCTGCCCGCGGACGCTGTCCCCCCTCTTTCCTCGACGCGCTGAAGAGACCCGCTGTCTTTCTCGTGCAGAGAAATCCAGCTCCGGCGTTTCCGGTCTACCCTCGCGGGTGACTGGGATATCGAGAGAGACCCCTGAAGGAGATACCAATCCTCCATCATTCTATTCAGAGGTATGGTGTTGACTAAACCCTTAGACGAGAATTCTTGAAACAAACCTTGGCAAAACCAACTTAACTTAAAGCTACTTACTTACTCCCCTTCCACGTGTTAGGCTTAGGTCAGGCACACTGGGGTAGGCTTAGTTAGAAGCACCAGTTGAGTATGTTAGCCTAATGTATATATGACTGTATATATGTTTTATTACTTTTAAACCATTGTATGGCTAAGAAACCATATCAATGCTTTTACAGTTCTATTTCGCAATCCTTATCTTACTGTACGTACTTTTTATAATAACAATTATTGCAATTGTGGCAATACATTTCTCTTGTACGAGAAGAAAGACTGTTCAATAAATGTTAACCCTTTATTGACAAACGCCCGTCTCTCTATTCTCTACATCTCGTGAAAGTAAACTGCACTAGACTGACTGAGTGAAATACATGTCTATTGTTTCACACGACCCTAGAGATTGACTCTTGATCTGAGGAGCAAAGTTGTCATGTTGCACGGTTGTTGGAAAGCTGAATCCCTTCTTGTCTGTGCCAAGGAAGCTGATCACTTCCTATGCAGAGAAGAAAGTTTCCAGTGACCTCTGAGCTAGTTGGTAACACAACCCAATTAAGTTTAGCATAGTCAGTGGAGGCCTGGAATATCCGCAGTTCCACGTCGACACTACTGTTTATGTTATTCCAATGCGCAGGGCCTAGTGGGAAACTAGGAACTACACTACATGGCGCCCAAACGTTTGGTAAGGCGATAAACTAACGCAAGGCTTTTAGAGTAACTCAGTCGTGCATATTTCACACCCCTTTCTCCCGTAAATACTCCAATAGACGTCTGGAGTGGGTGAAAGTTTAAAATCCGCCCGACCTTAGTAGGAAGAGATTCCTATGTAAAGCTCTGGTTTATTCAACGTTGAAGGATACAGTGTTCCAAAATATTGTGCACCTAATCTTTGTCTCCTTGGAGACCTACTCTGCAAACCTCACATTTTTTACAATGCCAGAAAATAATGGAACCCCTGGGGCCGCAGCAGATGCGACTCAGCAAGGTCCCGAATACACAGACCCGGATGTTATCGACATCCCGGTCCACTTAAGAAGATCTATAACTTTAAAACTTATAGAGAACGGACTGACACCTCAAGGTGGTACAGTAATTTTCGTGATAGAGGCTCACGAGTATCGGCAGACAGAGGTATTCTATTCATGGATAAACTTTCCAGCGGTAAACGCTAGAACAAAAGAGTTTCACTATTACAAAATAGAGAAACCTCCGGAAGAGTACGCTCCTTTCGAGGAGATTGAAATTCCACTTAAATTTCAAGAGCACCTGCTCTGGTTTAATGGCGCCCTAAAACACAATGATCACATTACCAGGCTCGGTCCACTAGGTAGACCAGGAGCCATGTGGCCGGTTCTAGCCAGCTACAGACCACATCCTGACATTGTAAAAATGTCTAGAGAAGAGCTGTTAGTACAGCTAAACACATTAATAAAAATACATAGGCAATTAGTCCAATATGTAATGCGGACTGCAACAGTCCAGCCAGCTGTTAATACACCACAGCTGACCCCTCATCAGGGGAACACAAATAAAATTACACCACAGAACATACAGTCATGTCTTGGTAAAACACCCGTAAAACGGGAACAAATTCCTTTCTGGTTAGCACAGAAAATCACTCAAATAGAGGCAGTATTTCCTGATACTACCCCTATTGAGAAACACAGAATCTTGACCATCTGCCTTCCTATGGGAATCTCACCACACGTGGAGGACTGCGACACTTGGGGTACAGTCTTTGCTTCCATTTACACAAAAACACACGGTGTTCCGTCTATGGCGGTAATACCAGAAGTGCTAAAACAGATTCAAAATGAATTCGGTCCAGAGCCCGCTTTAAATCTAGGTATGAAATTACTGAAAGACTTCAAGCAGGTCACGGCTATATTATTAGCCAATATAAGAGGAGAAGCAGCATCTGTGGCGATCCGCCAGAAGTTGAAGGAAACAGATATAAAAGATCCTGTTGAGCTTGCAAAAATCATAGAGAAATGCTATGAAGAATTAGGTAGAGACAGCTTGGGTGGGAAACCGGTAAAGCCCCAACTGCTCGAAAATCCTGAAAAATTATTTATTAAAAATAATTCAAATACTCCTAAAAAGAGCTGGGATGGAAATAAACAATCCACTCCCAAGGAAAAAGTTTTCCAGTCCAGAGGAAGGTCTCCTCGACAGAGGGAAAGAACTCCGACTCGAGAACGCCAGTCTCCCCAGAGGGAGCCCTCTGAGAAAAGATATAACCTTAGAAATAGGGATAATCTGAAAAAACCTGATAGATATCAAAGTATTGATACACGTCCCTCTCGATCTTTTCCACAGAATTCGGAAAGAAGAGGACGGTCAGACCCAGGAGAGCACACCAAGTCCAAAGACAAGGAACCTGCTCAGAGTAAAAAATCTCAATTTCAGAAAAAGAATGTAGCCAGTATTAGAGTAATCGAACATGCCGAGAATACTGAGGACACAGTTGAAAAACGGGGAGTGGGCATTGACAATGTTGGACAGTGCAGCAGAAATCAGTATAGCGCGCAAGATCTTGATGAGTCATCTGGAGACAGTGGACACGAATGAATACATTCAGGTTGAAACTGCCGACGCCAGACTTAGCGAGCCCCATGAAATATACGAAATAACATTGCGTATAGAGGGTGATAAGACTAGGAAAATTAAGGGTCTATTTTGGGATAAGCTCTCAAAAGGCTATGATATTCTGTTAGCTGAAAAAGATTGGCCCCCAGAGTTTGTCAGGGAGTGCCCTCGTGGCGAAGAAGTGATTATGCCTGCCTTCTCGAATCACATTCCGATTCACAAAAAATATACATATGCAAGGAAATGGGCAGTGGCCCAGGCACCTGCATTATATAAAAATCATGTAGGATGGGATGAGGATTCACCTCCTCACAAAATCCAATTAAAAAGTGAACCGACTGCCCAACGGCAGTATCCCATAAAGCAAGAAGCTAAAAAACAAGTCAGGGAGATCTTAGATCAACTTGAGTACCAGGGGGTGATTGAAACATGCACCTCTCAAATGAACAATCCTTTGTTTCCTGTCTCCAAGCCAGACAATTCATATCGTCTAGTTTTGGACTACAGACACCTTAATACATGTTGCAAAACTTTTGCAGTACAAAACTCGCATAGTGCAGCCCTAATGAATAACATAGTTAGGAAAAAATATAAAACGACATTAGACATTTCTAATGGTTTCTTTTGTCAAAACATTGCACCGGAAAGCAGATATTTGACCGCTTTCTCTGCCCTTGGGTCGCAGAAAAAATTCTGTCGACTCCCACAGGGGTTCAAGAACAGCCCAGGACTATTCTCAGCTAGGGTAACAGAGTTACTACAAATCTATGATGATGAAGCATTATCTTACGTAGATGATATTTATCTCACAGACGACGACTTGGATACTCACTTGAAAAGAGTGAACACCATTATACTTGGGTTCGCAGCAGAGGGTTACAAATTCAACTTTAAAAAGTCCCGAATTGCCCATCTGACAGTACTATTTTTAGGGTACGAATTATCAAGTGAAGGGAAAAGCCTAGCGGACAACTTCTTAGAGAAGTGCGCTGTACTCCAAGCTCCAAAAACGCTGAAGACTTTACAATCCATACTAGGTTTTTTGAATTTCGGAAGAACTTACATTCTAAATTACGCAGAGAGGGTTAAACCTCTCTACGAACTAATCAAACCTGATTTTAAACAAATCAATTGGACTCAAAAACACACAGAAATTTTGAGATCACTGCAAACAGACATGTTAGCAAAAACAAAATTAGATACACGTGACAACACACGTGATCTTGTAATCCGAGTCATCCCAGGAAGATGCGGATTCACGTACCTAACCTCTAATGAGGGAGAAAAGGTACCAATTTCAATTAAATCTCACTTGTACACACAAGCAGAAAAAACATTCAGTCACACAGAAAGAACTGTGAAAGCAGTGCAAATCGCATTAGCAAATGAACGAGAACTAGCACACGGCAAACGGATTAATATCCTTACAGCGGAATCCGCCTTCGAGGCGCTATTCAGTCCAGTAAACCTGCCTACAGTGTCACTGGATCCGAAATGGATACAGTCTATAGATTCTCTAGGAGCGGAGGATGTGAAATACTATTTCGCCCCGCAATACGAAGAAATGAATGATTTAGAATATGAAAAATAATATCCTCTGCCAATCGAAATTCTGCCTCTCCCACAATATGCCTGTATAATCTATACAGATAGCTCTGTACAGCATTTCAACGTAGAGAGAAAATCCTACGATGCAGCATGTGCGATTATAAAAGGTCGTTGGCTGTGCGGTAAATTCAGACCGAAAGTAACAAAAACCGAATCTGTAAGAAACTGTTCGGTTCAAAGAACTGAAATCAGATCTTTAAAGGTGGCGCTCGAAAATGCAGAACGTGAATTCCCTACACTTATAGTGTGCGATTCTCATTTTTGCGTCAACTCTTACAACAATAAACTGCAGAGTTGGATCGAAAATGACTACAAAGATGACACAGGTGCCACAATAAAGCATAAATTGCTCTGGAACGAGGTAGCTCTTTTACACAAAGAACTACAAAAGACTCACGTGATTCACGCACAGAGTCTTCAACGTGATGGCGTTCACGTTGCAGGGAATTCATTGGCTAATACAGCCAAAGCGGAAGCAACTAAACCGGCTTCCGTAGCCACAAAAAAGCGTACAGATAAATACATAGACGGGGAAACCATGCTGGCAGTAAAAACGACCGTAAAAGGCGACTGTGCAGCACTACCCGTAAACTATCCACTCAATTATGCATACATAATCGATGCAAACTCCGTTACTTTTGCTCGAATCCCTGGAGTGGGGGACAGAGTAATTCCAAACAGGAGCAGGAGGGGCTTCCTCTTACTGGAAGCACACATGGGGTTGGGTCTGAGACACCAAACAATCAAAGCCTCTCTGAAAGAATTACAATCAGAGTACTGGTGGCCAGGAATGAGTATAGATATTCAATGTTTTGCTCAAAATTGTGAAAACTGCAACAGAGATCGCAGTAATGAACAGGCCAGTGTAGTTTCAGGATCCCTTCTAGACAGCATAAGGCGGTCTATCTGCGCAATCAAAGAAGAGAAGCGCGTCCTAGTGTACACCATTAAGACGAAAAGCACTTAAAAAAATGAGGCCCCAGCGCTCGGCTGACGCTAGAACGGTTATAAAAGATTTGCGAGTCTTTATCGGCACATACGCAATTACCACGTTCCATTCTGACCAGGGTCCTGCTTTCAGCTCTCGAGCTTATAAGGAGGCCATGGCCAGCATGGGAATTGGGTTGCGGTATTCTTGTCCGTCGCACCCCGAAGGGAATAGTGTGGTAGAAAGAAAAAACCGTGACATAAAGCAATCTATAACAGCGAAGGTATTAGGTTCAGGCGCTGGGTGGGTCAAACATTTAATAAGTGTCCAGACTAGTCTTAACAACATGCCAAGAAATTCTCTAAAAGGTTTCAGCCCATACGAACTATTGTTCGGAATTAGAATGCGAGTTCAGGACCTCGATAGTCAGATGTCAGTGGTACAAGAAAAAACAACAGACTTTGACATCAAAGATCGTTTGGCTGTTTTACAGGAACTGAATGAAACAAGAAAATCCTTAAGCAACATAAAGTTAAAGCAACAGCCAAGTACCACTGACGAGGCACCACCCGCAACAGCCCCAGCAAGGCCTGTCTGGATTCCAAAGATTGGGGATCTAGTCAGAGAAAAGATCGCGGTTAAGAAGGAATTTGGGCCTTCTTACAGAAAAGCAGTACCTGTCTTGGCAGTCACCGGAACAAGATCAGTTGTGCTACCGCCCCTTGCTGGTAAAAAGGAGAACAGAGTCGTGTCTATCGATCTGGTAAAACCACAAGCATGTGGCCTATAATCAACAGTAGGCCCAGTGGACTCCCAAGAAACAACAGAATACCCAAACTTGCAACAATCCACGAGGTTCAAACTGAAAGACTAATCACATTCGATCAGCCTGCAGTGCACAATGAAGGACTATGCAATAATGCCATGGAACTCGTGCCTCTTGAAACACAGATTGAAACAGTTTGTCAAGAAACAACACCAGTCTACAATGATGTGGCATCAGAAAGTGCTACCGAGAGACAGATTGAAAGAACAATCCCATCAATTGACAGAACTGCCTCTGGTTATTTCATCAACTTCGACAACTTCTCTGAAGATTTAAATGACCCCGAAGTGATGCCAGAAACAAAAAAGACTTTTAAAGAAAAAGCAACGGAACTCTTTCATCAACTAAAGGAAATCTACCTTATTTCCCCTTGGCTAGAGTTCTGGTTCGGTCTAGGTGTATTTTTCCTCCTGCTTTGGCTCATCATGGTACTGTGTTTGGGAAAATTCATTGAAGGAAAATATATTACAATGGACACAGCAAGTCAGAACATCAACCTAGTCCTGAAACCACACAGATCATCCCACGTGAAGAAAAGAGAACTGTCAACAGTAAACGTCACAGCAATTCCAATACCTGGTGGGGTAGTATGGGATAAAACAGACTATGAGATCTATGGTCCGGTCGAAATCCTGAAGTATCCTCATCAACTAAAGGTTTCCTTAAGTGACTTTGTGACACCTAGTACATTCTATGATGATTGGGACTTTAACAGTATTAATGACATGATGTCTGATTTATTAATGTCAGCTAGATTCACAGATCATGATTATTTACAAGGTTCATCTAGTTATGAGCAGTTATTCTGTTATACCCACTATGGGGATCATTACTTGCATAAATCTGCACAGCCTAGAAATGTTTTTATGTATAATCAATGGGAACATTGTTCTACACCACCTAAAAGCAGTTCTAAAGCATTTTTTGAGAAATTCAAATACTTCACAGGGTTTAACACCAGTGATGCAGAAACGTTTTATTACAAACTGTTAGATAAAACAGGTATGAAAACAATGCTGACAAATTCAAAATTGATATATTCAGAAGCATTTTATGATAAAATGATGACATTTGGTTTTGATTATTGGAAAAATAATATTGAAACGAAAACAATTTGGGGTACAAAAGATTGGCAGGTGCAAGGCATAGAAGCACTATTTAGAACCTGCATGATACCAGAACAAATGTTATTTTTAAATGACACAATACACCAAACATCTTGTCTTGGCCTAGCTAAGATCAAAGACCTTAAAACACCGTCTATACCGAAGCCAATACCTGAGAATACAACCACAGATATTGAGTTAGACGTGTCACAAATTTTACATTTCAACAGAACACATCCTGATTGGAAAAAGTGGTTAATCTGGCCTACAGACACAAATAGCTGTCAAGATAGATTCCTGAATAAAACACAGGGGTTAAAAATGACCAGATTAGACTCTAGATACTCCCAGAGACAACATCCAGGGATTATTACAACATACAGTGTAGGGAAACTCTGCCTTGAATGGCTAACCTCGTCCACACTGGCTGAAATTAAGCAACACTTGTCTTTACTAAAAGATGGTGCTGATTTGCGCGAATTCATTCTTGGACCACGCAAACAGCGTCAAAAGCGTTTCATAGCGACCAGTATCTATGCTGCTTACAACGAGGCTTGGAAAGTAAAGCAAATTGAAACAGCTGAAAAAATACGAGAAATTGATCGTATTAATTTGGAAAAATCACTTTCTGTGGTAGACAATGGGTTAATGACTCTGTCTTCCAGAATATATTCGTTGGACAATATTGTATCCTCTGCCTTTGATGTGATAGACAGAGATTTGCTAATGTTACAACATGGCCAGTCTCAATTACGCTCTATTGTAGAATTAGGCTGGACGCTGCAAAATCTTCGTTCAGGCTATGTGCCTTGGCGTTTAATCAACACAACGTCATTATTTTCCAGTTTTAACCTTACTGATAAACAGATCAGTTTGGCACAGAAAGGAGCAGACTATACAATCCTGAGCATCGAAAAACTCGAGAGATTACCATTGACAATGTCAGAGAGTCCTGTCATTGAATGGATAATACACGGAATTATCACAATTCCGATAACAACTTTCCGATTTAAAAAGTGCCTTGAGTACATACCTGCTGGCCAGTATGAACAATTGGGTAAAGGATATGTAAAATCTGAATGGAAATTACCATACACTCATTCTTGCTATAGTGACAGCGACAAAAATGTATTTCTTAGTGGTGAGAATTGTAAACATTCACTAAGCGGTATACTTTTGTGTCAGGGTATTAATTTACACGGAGCATGTGATGGAAATTCAAACAACCTTTCATGCCACCAGCTAGTCACACCTGCAACTCAGATAGAGCCCTTCTTTATGCAACTCGCGAACGGGAGTTACATTCTTAGAACGGATCACAGATGTTGTGGCCTCGTGCCAGGGAAAAGTTAACTAGTAGAAGTAACATCCATGGTCAAATGCTGTATGCAAGCATTGTTTCCGAGTGGGCCTGCAGACATAGTGACTCCCATCTGGCCTCGTCTGAATCTCTATTCTATACGAATTGATACATTAAGCAAAATGAAATCTGTACTTTTACAGACAACAGTGCCTATAACGTCATCTAAAGAGACGTATGATCTTCTAGTTGCAAGGACAGCTACTGAAGTTCATGACCTTTTATCAACAAATTGCCCCGTGCATTTCGTAGAAATGTTCAGCCAACTCCTTAACATGTCTAGTGCAACAAGCATCCCAGGCATATTTAAGACAGTCTTTTCGGGACTGCTAACACCCTTCCAGGCAATTTTGGGAATCTTTCCTAATTTTGTGCACTCCATTTTTGGCGGCATACCATTATTTTTGGGACTCGTCGCAGGGATTCTATTTTTGACCCTCCTGCTACGTTATGGCAAGCCTCGGCTCAGACATAGCTCCCATGGGAATGGAAGAGACAATCCTAGCAATGCGCTACCGGGACAGGATAACTAACGTCCTTGGATTGGCCAGGCTGAGAGATCTAAACATGACCTGGTTCCTTTCATTCAGACCGATATGGCAAAATTGCATTTTACCTGTGCTACGGTGTATGCTTTGCGGCAATGAATGCGTGTTGGACATCTGTCTTTCACTTCCATCAGCAGTACCAATGGACGTCGATACTTTGCTCAGTCCAATAACGGCTCACGCATTGTGTTGTCCCCAGCGGCTACCAATCCTGATGACGGCATTCGTGGAGACTCCTGTGCTACAGCCAAGTGGTAACAGTGGAGCGAGTGACAAAAGCAACATCATCCAGGTACAACGTTCTGTGAGCATTGCTGCTCCTGACTATGATGACAGCAATCATTCTCACACCTGCCAAGTTACAGCGCTATCTAATTTGGTTGAACTAGCACCTGAATTTGTAGACCAATTCTTTGAGAGCCTGTCTGATACGATGTTCTCACCCGTACAGAAACAATAACTTTTAGAAGCTTTTCCGACACACAGCGTTCCCATGAACTCTGAATTCGGCCTTCAGTTTTGATCAACAAAAACTGCCAAGAACTTTGGAAATCTATTTTTCCCCCGTTCAAGCAATAATTCTTTGAATTGGACAATTTTTTCTAATATTGACCTTTTTTTTTGGCACGAACAATTCTTTGCTTAACGTAAAAACTATTCTTAGAGAACAGAAGCTTCACACTTCTATTTCTAAACACATCTAGAGACATAACAACATTACACCAGCCTCTAGCACACATGTTATTACAATGCATTTTTATGTGATGATTTATCTCGCTTTTCTTCTGTCAGAGATACTTCATGTGTAATTCCTTTTGCATAATCGTTCATTGATTTCATATGCAATAATTTTTTGAATGATTACTATGCTTTAAAAAACGTACAGTACCTAAATTCATGTATTACAAGTACGCCTATTTCGAATGCATTTATGTATTTTGGGGTGGGCAATGTTACACATGCATCTAATTTATTTTATTTATTTATTTATTTATTTATTTTTGGTTTTTATAGAGCGCGTAGTCACCCTTGAGTATCCCAGCGCTAAAACCTCGAACTCCTAAAGGGGGGCACAGGGAGACTTCGAAGAAAAATCAGGGAAAAAGGAGGGTTTTGAGGGACTTCCTAAATCGTAGGAGGTTTGGTTCAGCTCTGAGGTTCGAGGGGAGAGCGTTCCACTTTCTGGCCGTGTTTACCGAAAATCTGCGGCCGCCGATGCGGGTTTTCTTCACCCTAGGGACAACGATAAGGTTTCCCTGTTCAGATCGGAGCGCTCTCGACGGTCTGTATGGAGTGATCCAAGTGCTCAGAATGGGGGGACCCGCATTGTGCAGGACCTTGTGTGCCAGACAGAGGGCCTTGAAGACGACTCTTTCCCTCACGGGGAGCCAGTGAAGTTTTCTCAAGGCAGGTTTGGCCGATGTTCTTGCTGGGGTGTTTGTGAGCAGGCGGGCTGCGGCATTTTGGGTTTTTTGTAGTGTTTGCAAGGTGGCTTCCGGTGCCTCGAGGTAAATAGCGTTACTATAATCCAGCCTTGCTAGCACTAAGCCTTGAATTAGCAGGAGGCGGGACTGGAATGGTAGTAGGGGGAGCACCTTTCTGCATGATCTCAGGAGCCCATGTAATTGCTTTAGTTTTAGTAATTTTGATGGACATTAACCCGTGGAGTGGGTGTTGCGTGTTTATCTAGGTTCCTGATCGATACTGTGACCTTATGCCCCTATTCGGCTATAAATCCATTTATTCCCTATATTGGCATAACCGTTCAAGTGCGATTTTCTGAAAAGTCATCTCTGGCCTCACACAAACAGAGCCACATTCCAGCATAGTTCTCTCTGCCACTTCCTTTGCGACCAATTAGTGCAATGACAGAGCAGTAGTCACTATCTGATATTCCTAGATAACACTCCGAGTTCTTCAACAAGATAAAAACTCAGCAAACCTGGAAATCCCCGCTTGCTGTGTTTTGATTAGTAATGGAACTCTAATGAGCAACTGATAACTATCACTTCCTAGTGACATCTTTAATTGACGTCTTATGTCCAGCAAACTTGCGTCAAACCCGGCACCTGTCAGGTATAAATATTACCAACGTTGCCTTAAGCAATGCGAGCTACTGTTGCTGATGCCAGCTGCCTGCAAGACCCCGTGTTGGTAAATCTAGCACTCTGTCGCTGCAGCCTGCTGTCCCTGTGGTGGTGAAGCTGCTGATACCATTATCGCTGCTAAAGCGCGAACTATGGTGCAGTACGCTTAAGGAGCTGAACAGCCGTCCTCTGCGAAGACATCCAGCAGATTCCAGCTGCCCGCGGACGCTGTCCCCCCTCCTTCCTCGACGCGCTGAAGAGACCCGCTGCCTTTCTCGTGCAGAGAAATCCAGCTCCGGCGTTTCCGGTCTACCCTCGCGGGTGACTGGGATATCGAGAGAGACCCCTGAAGGAGATACCAATCCTCCATCATTCTATTCAGAGGTATGGTGTTGACTAAACCCTTAGACGAGAATTCTTGAAACAAACCTTGGCAAAACCAACTTAACTTAAAGCTACTTACTTACTCCCCTTCCACGTGTTAGGCTTAGGTCAGGCACACTGGGGTAGGCTTAGTTAGAAGCACCAGTTGAGTATGTTAGCCTACTGTATATATGACTGTATATATGTTTTATTACTTTTAAACCATTGTATGGCTAAGAAACCATATCAATGCTTTTACAGTTCTATTTCGCAATCCTTATCTTACTGTACGTACTTTTTATAATAACAATTATTGCAATTGTGGCAATACATTTCTCTTGTACGAGAAGAAAGACTGTTCAATAAATGTTAACCCTTTATTGACAAACGCCCGTCTCTCTATTCTCTACATCTCGTGAAAGTAAACTGCACTAGACTGACTGAGTGAAATACATGTCTATTGTTTCACACGACCCTAGAGATTGACTCTTGATCTGAGGAGCAAAGTTGTCATGTTGCACGGTTGTTGGAAAGCTGAATCCCTTCTTGCCTGTGCCAAGGAAGCTGATCACTTCCTATGCAGAGAAGAAAGTTTCCAGTGACCTCTGAGCTAGTTGGTAACACAACCCAATTAAGTTTAGCATAGTCAGTGGAGGCCTGGAATATCCGCAGTTCCACGTCGATACTAGTGTTTATGTTATTCCAATGCGCAGGGCCTAGTGGGAAACTAGGAACTACACTACAGTATCAAAAGCAAACAAAATGTGAGAGGTAGCAAACAGTGTATTACAAGAGAAAAGTGGCGTGTGCATGTTCTGAAATCAGTACGGTTCAGCTAGATGCAGTTGCAAGCCAATGTGGAGGAAGCAGCAGACTACACCTTTTCCGCAAGTACCAATGGAACAACCAATTTGGATGAAATATTGATGTAGGGCGTTCAATATTTATTTAGGTGCAATTGATAGTTACATATTCAAGGAGGGCAGAAAAAGATATTTGCACAAGCATTCTCTAGAAATTGAAGGTGGCGAGATCTCCACACATTTGCTGATTGTTGTACCTCAGGAGCATAAACAGCTGCGTGATTATCAAGAAGAAACAGCAAAGCTAAAGAATTATTTCTAGAAACCACCACATTTAGTGGTGACACACCACAAATGTGTCTCAAGAGATCAACTAGCTGGAGAAACATCAACTTGTATGTGGCATTACATGTTTTAGCATTGCACTATCAGTTTTCCTCTCAGTTGGTCATAAGATGGTACAGCACAAGGATTAAAACATCTGTTGACTTGTAAGAATCCTTCGTTGGTTGATGGTCAGGAAGGCAAACAGCCTAGGAAGCTCAAAGAATTCTGCCAAAGAAGTGAACAAGTCACTTGATGAGCGTGTGTGTTCTGTAAAAACTTCCAAACCTAGGGGGCCGATTAGGATGGCGGACGGACTTTGTCCGTCCGCCATCCAGTAGTAGGAAGGAACCGTCCGCCACAGAGGCAGAGGTCCCGTGCAACGAATTAGGATGCACCCGCCACAGTGGCGGGTACATCCCGCATTTTTAACATTGCGTCGGGCGGTGCTGAACGCACCGTCCGCTGCAATGCTAAAAATGAATGTTGTGCGTTTCAAAGCACAACATGACAGGCACCGCGCGGTGCCTGCCATGTTGTACTTTGAAATGCAGGGGGGTACCATAGGTACCCCCCATGTGCACCCCCCACCCCCCTTCACCCTGGGGGCCCGCAATGGACCCCGAAAGCAAAGACCGTATGCATTTCCACAGCGGCAATGCCACCGTGGAAATGCATAGGACCGCTGGCATCGTAATATGGTTGGCGGTGTCTCGCAGACACCGCCACCATATGTGAGCACTTGCCGTCCGCCGCGGACTCCCCTGCAATCCTAATGTAGTGGGGGGTCATTTCTGTGAGGATGGCGGACGGATTGCCCCCGCCGGGCCGGCGGTGGCTACCGCCAGCCTGGCGGGGGCAAACCATCCGCCATCCTAATCAGCCCCCTAGTTCGAGGCTTGGCAGTCACTCCTGAGGTTCACTCCTGCTGATGCCTGTATTTGTACTTCAAAACATGATTTAGCTTACAAGGAGTTGGATCAACTTTCCATTATGCTGATGGTGAATGAAACTGATTGAGCGCAGTGTAAAGGGCCTACTGAGAATTTTTTGATTGATGGATTAGAAATGTAGCTGCTCACAGATTCAGATTCAAGGATCACTATCATTTCCAAGGCCACTCGGGAGGGTAAGGGATTAGGAAGAGACCTTCAGCCCCTGAATGCCTGAATGTCACCCCCGGGGTACCGAAATTGAGTTGCTTGGAGATTTTGAATTACAAGTTGATTTCAGCCAATGGAGAGTTTGGAGAAAATCATGACTACAAAATGGACCAGATATTCTTGATTAGCACCATCAAGGGTGTTTGCTAATTACTCTGAGGCTGAGTGTAAGCCACAAACTTTGTTTATGGAACAGATGTGCGGGAATGTGAAAAAGGATTCTTTAAATGTTAGTTATGACATTGAGGGTATGGCAGAGAGTAATCAGCTAGTGTTTGAGGAAGGATTAGGGAAGTAGTCTCATTTCAAATTGGCCATTAAAGTAAAAGAAGAGGCAGTTCCAATACAATTCAAGTTAACGATTGAGAGGAGTTGACCAAATGTTGCCTGATTTGTGTGAATAGTGAGTTATTGAACCTTTACAACGTTCACTTTGACTTTCAATAACTTTCCATGATAGTGGTGGTATTCTAACACACCAATGAAATAATGATATGTATAGACCTTCGAAGTGTCACTTCAGCAATCTGGGTTGATAGTCACCCACACCCACATATTCATAGTTAGATCAATTATCAAACCACTGTCTAAGTAAAGGCAACGTGTGATACACTTTGTTATTTGTTATTTGTTATTGCGGGTTTATATAGCGCCAAGTCACCTACAGGTCTCAGGGCGCTTATACCACATGTCATAACAACCAAGGAACTGAGAAGGGTAGAGGAAAGGACAGGAATTATGCTAGGTTGTATGCTGTTCTGAAAAGGTTGGTTTCAGGGCTTTCCTGAAACAGAGCAGGTTACCCTCCTTACGGAGTGCCTCGGGCAGGGCGTTCCATAGGTTCGGTAGTACGACCGAGAAAGATCTCCCTCCCATTGTAGCCAGTTTGAAACGTGGGCAAACAAGGAGTTGGGCGTCTGAAGACCTGAGGTTTCTTTCCGGTCTATATATCTCAATCCGTTCCTTAATGTAGGCCGGGGCCTGCCCATAGATGGCTTTATGGGCTATACAGAGGCTTTTAAAGGTGGACCTCTGCCCGATTGGCAGCCAGTGTAGACTCTTTAGTAATGGGGAGGCATGCGCTCTCCTCTGGAGATTAAAAATGAGCCTGGCGGCATCATTTAGGACTACTTGAAGTCTGTTAATTAGCGTCTTTGGCAGGCCTAAGTAGAGCGCATTTCCATAGTCGAGTCTTGACACTATGGTGGCAGAAACCACTGTGCGAAGCATCGGCTCGGAGAGGAGAGGGACTAGTTTGCGCAGCTGTCTTAAAAGACCAGTGCAGGTACCAACCACAGTGGAAACCTGGTTGGTCATCGAAAGAGCACTGTCTAACTTAATGCCAAGACTTTTAACTGTGGTAACTGGCTGTGGAGTTGTGCCCAGCTCCTGGGGCCAGAACATGTCACTCCAAGAGGAACACTTGGATGGTACTATCAGCACCTCTGTTTTTTCCGGGTTAATTTTTAGCTGGTTAGAAGCCATCCAGTGAACTGTGTATCTAAGTATGTCCTGGGCGTGTGACTGGGCTTGTACGGTGTCATCTATGCCCAACAGCAGCTGTGTGTCGTCGGCATAGTTGAACACCCGACAGCCCATCTCCGCTAGTGTGTTAATCAGAGGCTGCAGATATAAGTTAAACAGGAGTGGGGATAGCGCTGAGCCCTGGGGGACACCACAGGTCAGACCTCCCACTCCTGATATGCTATCTCCCATCTGGATTCTCTGGGTTCTCCCAGATAAGAATGATTCCAGCCACCGAAGAGCTGAGCCCTGAATCCCAACCCCAGCCAGCCTGTCCAGTAGAAGGGTATGGCTGACAGTATCGAACGCCGCTGATAGGTCTAACAAAATCAGGGCGCTCGGTCTCTTACTGTCAGCCATCCTTCTGAGCTCATCCAGCACCGAAAGCATGACAAGTTCGGTGCTGTGATGTGCGAGAAAACCTGCCTGCCTCTCATGGAGTAGATGGTTAGACTCCAGGAAGCTAGACAGAGATTTAAGCGCATGTTGCTCAAGAACTTTGGACAGGAAAGGCAGCTGGGATATGGGTCTATAGTTTTTTAAGGCGTTGGGATCTGCCCCCACTTTCTTTAGCAACGGTCTTACACGAGCTTCTTTGAAGCTAGTGGGGAGCCTGCCGGTGCTCAAGGATTTATTCAGTGTGGCTAGGATATGGTCCTCTAACATAGGTCGTGCCAAGCAGAAAATACTAGGGGGGCAAGGATCTGCTGGGGAACCTGATTTTGTCTTCCTCATCAGCGATTCAAGGGTTAGTGAGTCCATAGGGGGAAATGTTGCTAAGCAGCTGGCAGCTGGGTTTAGGATAGCCTGTTGCTCGATGAGGCCATGCCCCATATTTTTTATTTCGAGCATAATGGCATCTACTTTATCCAGGAAATATTTCTGGAAAGTATCACAGTTTATGCTGCTATTTACATCCTGAGCTTTTTTAGTTAATTCCTTCAGGATTTTGAATGTTTCCTTTTGAACATTGGTCGCCCTATTTATTCGGATCTCATAAAATGAGGCTTTAGTTTCCTGGATGGATTTTTTATAGCTGCGAAGCGCCTTCTTATATTGTTCACAGGAGTCTATATCCTTATTTTTCCTCCAGTTTCTCTCCATGTTACGCAGAGCCTTCCTTTGGTCTCTCAAAGCGGGTGTGAACCATGGGGCTCTCTTTATTCCACTATTTTTTGTTTGGAGTTTCTCGGGTGCTAACTGATCGATGGCTGTTACTAAATAGTCCATCATGTCCTTACAGTCTTGGTCTACATCTTTTTTAAATGATGTCGGTTGGACAATTCCCCTAAGTGCCGTGGTCAGTGTGTGTTGGTCCACATTTTTCCACTGGAGGGTCAGTCTGGGTTTAGGTGCTGGACGGGAGGGTATAGTATCCAGAGGGATGTCACAGTAGATCAGATGATGGTCGGACCAGATACAGGGGAGGATTCCAGCTAATACCACCCTGAAATCTGTGGTCCATATCAGATCTAAGGTGTGGCCTTTTATATGAGTAGGGGCGTTTACAAGCTGCCTAAAACCCAGGGAGGACATAGTTGTCTCTAGGGAGCTAGCTGCTGGCTGTTTCTGTTCTTTGTCCCAGTGAAAATTAAAGTCTCCTGTGACTATGATGTTTCTATATCTGGAACACATGTCGGAGACAGAGGACATAAAGGAATCGTTAAAGCCTGGGGTGGCATTGGGAGGGCGATAAGCTGTAAGAACTGTAACACACATGTTATCAAGCATGATTTTTATTGCCAGCAAGTCGGCCAGATCCGCTGTCTCAGCCAGTATTTTGGTCGCTGCTAGATTTCTCTTGAATATTATTGCCACTCCTCCCCCTCGAGTGTTCCCTGTACGATTCTGCCAGTGAATGTCATAGTTTACAGGAACGGCGGCTATAATGTCTGGTAGGGAGTTGTCCCCCATCCAGGTCTCAGTCAAGGTCAGAATGTCAATGTCTTCGTCTTGCAATAAGGTGAAAATTTCAAGACTATGACAACATAGTGACCTAGTGTTAAGGCTAACCAACTTTAGGGTATGGGGGGGGGCTGGGGACCTACCTATCTGCGGTGCCTGGATGGCCAGTTCTTCTATACGAGTCAGTGTAGTTAGGTCTAAAGATGTTGTGCCCCCATTCAGTTGACGAATTTACTCCCCAGAATAGACAATCCGTTTGAAAAGGGTCCCTGCCCCTGTGCCCGGCCATGCACGGACGGGCGCAGACGGGCTGGACTTTGGCTTGACTCCGGCGTGAATACGGCGTGCCCGCTGAGCGCGTCCGCTGCGCGGAGTCATAGCCGTCTATTTTTATACTAACTAGCCCTACCCAAAATGGCCGCCACCGTTTTCCTTCCATGTCCCAGGCAAGCCCGCCCTGAACTGGCCGGTTGCTCTGGGGGGAAGCTGAGGTACTGTCCGTGCAGCGCGGAAGACGGGGGGTGCAGAAAGTAAATTTAAAAGATTAATTAAGAACAATGCCTCCACCCTCAATTCGGTGGAGACACGCGCTGCAATAATTCCGCGCGCTGTGCAGAGGGGGGGATAGGACACAGAGGAAGTAAATTCACACAAGGCTATTTTAAAACAGAGTAAAAACGTCTGCCCGGCTCAAGCCTCAGGCATCAAATGGCAAAATGTATCTCGAGAACAGAGTCCTTCCACTGTTTTTATACTAACTAGCCCTACCCAAAATGGCCGCCACCGTTTTCCTTCCGTGTCCCAGGCAAGCCCGCCCTGAACTGGCCAGTTGCTCTGGGGGGAAGCTGAGGTACTGTCCGTGCAGCGCGGAAGACGGGGGGTGCAGAAAGTAAATTTAAAAGATTAATTAAGAACAATGCCTCCACCCTCAATTCGGTGGAGACACGCGCTGCGATAATTCCGCGCGCTGTGCAGAGGGGGGGGATAGGACAAAGAGGAAGTAAATTCACACAAGGCTATTTTAAAACAGAGTAAAAACGTCTGCCTGGCTCAAGCCTCAGGCATCAAATGGCAAAAGGTATCTCGAGAACAGAGTCCTTCCACTGTTTTTATACTAACTAGCCCTACCCAAAATGGCTGCCACCGTTTTCCTTCCGTGTCCCAGGAAAGCCCGCCCTGAACTGGCCAGTTGCTCTGGGGGGAAGCTGAGGTACTGTCCGTGCAGCGCGGAAGACGGGGGGTGCAGAAAGTAAATTTAAAAGATTAATTAAGAACAATGCCTCCACCCTCAATTCGGTGGAGACACGTGCTGCGATAATTCCGCGCGCTGTGCAGAGGGGGGGGATAGGACACAGAGGAAGTAAATTCACACAAGGCTATTTTAAAACAGAGTAAAAACGTCTGCCCGGCTCAAGCCTCAGGCATCAAATGGCAAAAGGTATCTCGAGAACAGAGTCCTTCCACTGTTTTTATACTAACTAGCCCTACCCAAAATGGCCGCCACCGTTTTCCTTCCGTGTCCCAGGCAAGCCCGCCCTGAACTGGCCGGTTGCTCTGGGGGGAAGCTGAGGTACTGTCCGTGCAGCGCGGAAGACGGGGGGTGCAGAAAGTAAATTTAAAAGATTAATTAAGAACAATGCCTCCACCCTCAATTCGGTGGAGACACGCGCTGCGATAATTCCGCGCGCTGTGCAGAGGGGGGGGGGATAGGACACAGAGGAAGTAAATTCACATTTGTTTGTGATCACGCTCGCGGCCGCTTTGATCTTCTCAGTGGCCGCACGGCTCACTGAGAACATCAAAGCGGCTGACCCTCCTTCACAATCACAACACACAGCCTAGGCCTGATCCAGCCCCTAGGCTTGTCCGATCACTCCCGCCCAAACTAGGGGCCCAACACAGATTGTGGCAAGAGGGTCGCCGCCACCCCCGGCCTGTGCGTCACATGGGCTAGGCCCAAGCCGACCTCTGGTCCCTCACAACTGCGGACGCACAGGGAAAGCTCTCCAGTCAGCGCTCTGGTTCAGGAGGTATGCGGGCGGCACTCACCCTAGAGTACTTGTCCACTCTCCAACCGCAGTGCAGCTCACCTCACACACCAGGTCCACGAGGCGACTAGAACCGGATCCTGCAGCCTGCCTGCCATCCGGCGTCAGCAGCCTGAGCAGCGCCGTGCACCACGAAATGGCCAATCACTGCATGACTACATTCAAGTCAAACACAGTGTTTGGCCATTATGTAGTGTGGCTGAGCAGCAGTGCACCACCCACACGGGGCATCCAATAATGGATTGCCCTGCCCTGCTGCCCGGTGACCGGCCAATCCTGGCACTGCAACAGCGCCAGGATTGGCTAGGGGGGCACACTCACTGCTCACCCTCTCGCCCTTCCTAACGCTGGGGGCTGCTGCCCGGCTAAACCAGCACCCCCCTGGTCACTGTCTATGGGGGGGGTCCTAACTGTGCATGCCCAGGATAGTTTCAGCCCCAAGCTTCACTTGCGCGCTAGGGGTACCTGTCTCTGCTGCTGCAGCCCAGCCTGTCACTCAAGCTGTGCAGGACAGCCCCCTGCGCACAGCGCACTCCCGGAAAACTCGGAAGCTGCCCGGATTCCAGGCGGGGCTCGGCGGCGGCGCTTAATAAAATACTCAGGTGGCGAAGTTTTTCTTTAAAGAAAAGTACAACATTTCCTTTGCAGCTGCGGGTCCATGTGGGCTAGTGGGGCTACGCCCCTACGCCCCAATGGACGCACCGCGGCTGGGTGTGGATGTCATAATTTGGCTATCGGAGCTCCAACAGCGTCCATCTGTGGTTGTCTAGTCCCACCTTCTTCGCATTCACTGTTGTCCTCCAGCGATGCTTCTCCCTGACCAACTTCCACCACATCCCGCTTAAAGTCCTCCATATCAGCCGCCACCTAATCCCTCATGTCAGCAAAGTCCTCTCTAAGGGTTCTGAAGAGTGTTTCTATTGAGTAATGGGGGCCTTTGGGTCCTCGGGTTGATCCCTCGGCTGCGGAATGATTTGTGCAGGTTGCTCATCAGTGAGGGAGAGGTCTTGTGATAGGTCGTTTTCTTTAGCAGATGCTTTGGCGACCATTTCTTTCAGCGTGTTTTCCTTATTTGATCTGTGCACTGCCATATGATTTGAGTGGAATCCTTGCTGGACCTCGCGGGACAGAGGTTAGCTCTTGCCTTGTTGAGCTGGCTGTGGGCAGGGGTATGCACCTCCTGCCGACCCTGGTTCAGTCTACCTTCAATGTGATGAGGGTTGCCATCCTCCACTACAGTGCAGCTATGGAGAGGTCATGGGCCACTCTTATCCTTCTCCCTTGCGCTTGAATGCGTCAGGCCTGCAGCTTGTGGATATGTGCCTTGGTGTGGTTGCGTAGAGTGCAAAATGACTCCGTTGCACGGATGGCCCCCTTGGTGCGGTGCATGCCGCATCACTGATGGCTTTGGCCTTCCAGTCTCTGGTGGTGGATGTCCGTGATGCAGAGTGGGCCTCAGTGGTCATGTGGCTCCAGGAGGCTGACTACATGCCCAACTCTCATGATGAGGTAGCTAAGGGCCCGATTCACAGAACTAACTTAAGACAAAATCCTAAACTTACTACTGTTGGTATTCACAGAAGTTAGGATTTTGTCTTAAGTTTGTCTTAAGACAGACTTAAAACAGACTTAAGACAGAATCCTAACTTAAGTCTGTTTTAAGTCTGTCTTAAGACAAAATCCTAACTTCTGTGAATACCAAAAGTAGTAAGTTTAGGATTTTGTCTTAAGTTAGTTCTGTGAATCGGGCCCCTAGTTCTTACAGCCTCTCGAGGCAGGAGAATCTTCCTCATGATGGCAGTCAGATGTGAGGCCCGCTGTAGAAGCACTGCACTTGGAGCTCAAATGATCTCAGCTTTCAATCTTTCAAAAGCTAATGTGGCCCTCATTGCAAGGAGAGTTGCCTCAGCCTGAGGAAGAGGACAGCCTCCTCTGCAGGGCCTGTGTGCAAGCAAGAGGTAAGATGGAATTGCTTCCACTGCGAGTCATACTTTATGTCATTACAATTGTTTGCTATTTATTATTTTATTTTATTTATTTATGCGTTTTTATATAGCGCGGACTTTACCCGAAGGCGTCAGAGTGCTTCACAATAGGAACAGTAATGATACATGAGGAGAAAATTACAAGTGAACAAATTACAAAAGCAAACGTTAAGTTACATGAGGCAAAAATGACAATTGTGAGCAAACAAGATATACGAGGTAGAAAACAGTGCATTACAGGAGGAAAAAGTGACATGTGTGTAGGTTACAAGAGAAAACAAAGTACAATTAGAGGTATAATACTGCAATATATGGTAGACACCCAAGCACAAGAACAAACGTTACGTAGGCAATGGTGGCACTTGTGCAAGTATCAAAAGCAAACAAAATGTGAGAGGTAGCATACAGTGTGTTACAAGAGAAAAGTGGCGTGTGCATGTTCTGAAATCACTACGGTTCAGCTGGATGCTGTTAAAGGCCAACGTGGAGGAAGCAGCAGACTCCACTTTTTCCGCAAGTACCAATGGAACAACCAATTTTGATGAAATATTGATGTAGGGCGTTCAATATTTATTTAGGTGCAATTGATAGTTACATATTCAAGGAGGGCAGAAAAAGATATTTGCACAAGCATTCTCTAGAAATTGAAGGTGGCGAGATCTCCACACATTTGCTGATTGTTGTACCTCAGGAGCATAAACAGCTGCGTGATTATCAAGAAGAAACAGCGAAGTTAAAGAATTATTTCTAGAAACCACTACATTTAGAGGTGACACACCACAAATTTGTCTCAAGAGATCAACTAGCTGGAGAAACATTAACTTGTATGTGGCTTACATGTTTTAGCATTGAACTATCAGTTTTCCTCTCAGTTGGTCATAAGATGCTACAGCACAAGGATTAAAAAATGTGTTGACTTGTAAGAATCCTTCGTTGGTTGATGGTCAGGAAGGCAAACAGCATAGGAAGCTCAAAGAATTCTGCCAAAGAAGTGAACAAGTCACTTGATGAGAGTGTGTGTTCTGTAAAAACTTCCAAACCTAGGGGGCCGATTAGGATGGCGGACGGTCTTTGTCCGTCCACCATCCCGTCGTAGGAAGGGACCGTTCGCCACAGGGGCGGAGGTCCCGTGCAACGAATTAGAATGCACCCGCCACAGTGGCGGGTGCATCCCGCATTTTTAACATTGCGGCGGGTGGTGCTGAAAGCACCGTCCGCCGCAATGCTAAAAATGCATGTTGTGCGTTTCAAAGCACAACATGACAGGCACCGCGCGGTGCCTGCCATGTTGTACTTTGAAACGCAGGGGGGTACCATAGGTACCCCCCATGTGCAACCCCAACCCCCCTTCACCCTGGGGGCCCGCAACGGGCCCCCAAAGCAAAGACAGTATGCCTTTCCACGTGGACCGCCAGCATTGCAATATGGTTGGCGTGTCTCGCAGACACCGCCACCATATGTAAGCACTTGCCGTCCGCCGCGGACTCCCCTGCCATCCTAATGTGGCGGGGGTCATTTCTGTGAGGATGGCGGACGGATTGCCCTCGCCGGGCCGGCGGTGGCTACCGCCAGCCCGGCAGGGGCAACCCATCTGCCATCCTAATCGGCCCCCTAGTCCCAAATGGAAATCGGATGCTTGTTACCATTGTGGTAGTTTAAAATGTATGCCATTTAGGCTTGGCAGTCACTCCTGAGGTTCACTCCTGCTGATGCCTGTATTTGTTCTTCAAAAAATGATTTAACTTACAAGGAGTTGGATCAACTTTCCATTATGCTAATGGTGAATGAAACTGATTGAGCGCAGTGTAAAGGGCCTATTGAGAATGTTTTGATTGATGGATTAGAAATGTAGCTGCTCACAGATTCAGATTCAAGGATCACTATCATTTCCAAGGCCACTCGGGAGGGTAAGGCACTGATTGGGGAGCTCCAGCCTCTGAATGCCTGAATGTCACCCCCGGGGTACCGAAATTGAGTTGTTTGGAGATTTTGAATTACAAGTTGATTTCAGACAATGGAGTGTTTGGAGAAAATCATGACTACAAATAAGGACCAGATATTCTTGATTAGCACCATCAAGGGTGTTTGCTAATTACTCTGAGGCTGAGTGTAAGCCACAAACTTTGTTTATGGAACAGATGTGCGGGAATGTGAAAAAGGATTCTTTAAATGTTAGTTATGACATTGAGGGTATGGCAGAGAGTAATCAGCTAGTGTTTGAGGAAGGATTAGGGAAGTTGTCTCATTTCAAATTGGCCATTAAAGTAAAAGAAGAGGCAGTTCCAATACAATTCAAGTTAACGATTGAGAGGAGTTGACCAAATGTTGTCTGATTTGTGTGAATAGTAAGTTATTGAACCTATACAAAGTTCACTTTGACTTTCCGTAATAGTGGTGGTACTAACACAACAATGAAATAATGATATGTATAAACCTTCGAAGTGTCAGTTAAGCAATCTGGGTTGATAGTCACCCACTACCCCTTGGGGCACATATTCATAGTTAGATCTAATGGCGGCTTACCATCAGATTGTTTTGGCCAAGGAATTCAGGCATTCGAAAGTATTTTCAGGTTTTATAGAATGCCTTTCAAGTTGGCATTCACAGCCACAGTATTCTAAAGTTGGAGGAATAATGTTTTGAATGGGGCAAGGAAAAAACATTTTTTTCAAGATGACATTTCATTGTTGTCAGGAAAAAATAAGAAGGAGCAAGGCAAGAGAGTGGAAGCCATTTTGAATAAAAGGAAGAACAGGTGTCTTAGGGGCAGAATCAGTGCTTTGAATGGGTGGGTGTAGTCTGGCACTGAATACCGGCACTTCTCTAATTTGAAAGAAAGAGTACCTGCACTCCCCAGCACTGCTCCAATACATTTAATGGGAGAGTACCAGCACTTCTCAGAAGGAATCAAGTACTCTAAAGAGCTCAAAATGGATACATGTATATTGGGTGTCAGGGAAGCTGCATAATTAGGATGAAATTTCATGAAAAGGGCCTGCGTCCAGGCCAGGGTTGTTGCAAACACGTACAACTAAGAGAAGAGAACAGCAGATGTCTTTAATGGGGGTGGTGAGTACAAGCCTAACTTTACTTATAATTCTGCTCAGTGGCAGAGGCTTTGGTGACGTAGCTCACATATGAGAAAGAGCAAGAAGATGCATTCTGAAGACTCAAGGATTGATTGTCTTCTATCTCAGTTTAGTTTGTACATCTCTGGTTAGAGTGCTTTCATGATAGTAGACATGAGTGAATGTGGGTTGGCAGCAGTGTTCTCACAAAAAGTGGCTGTAAAGGAACACACCATAAGTTTTATATCACATACATTGAAGGCTCAAAGACATATGTACTGCATGACAGAGAGGGGGATGCTGTCATGCATGCGAGCTGTCCAAAATATCAGACCCTGTGTAGGGATTCAATTTCTAATACCCAAATGATCAGAAACCAATGATAAATATTTTACATGACAATAATCCATCAGGGCTACTGCACAGTTAGTAAGGTTGAGATCCATATTTCTGAAATATTACTTTGAAGGGCGACTCCTTTGCAGAGCTAGAAAGAAGAACGTGGATTTTCATTCAGATTACTGTTGAGTCACAGGGTCCCTTGTGACACACAGGGCTATGCATGCGCGCAATTGTTGTTTCCTTAGGTAGAGCAGCCTTTCACTGCACGTGTTGCATAGAATGTGTCGGCTTTTGCGTCAGTCGAGAGCAATTGAACAGCAGCAGGCACCTGGGCACCTACCCCAGCCGATAACAGACATGTCAGAAAAAGAGTGTAAGCTGCAGCGCCACTTTGTGGATAAAGTAAATAATGCAGTACACTATTCCCAAAAGTCATCCAACTTGGTAAATGTCTAATCTCAGTGAATATAAAGGGGATGTTGGCATTAAAATATCATGACCAGTATTGCCTTCATTCTCTCTGTACTGACTATGTTAAAAAAATTCTAATAAAATCGTTTGAAATAAAAAAAAGGAAAAAAGAAAAGAATATTTTTGTTCAAACATTCAGTTTTAATGTTGGTTAGTTCAACCCAAACTAACTTTTACTTCTTGTTTACAACACTGATTTTAACGTTGATCGATGCATTTTGTGCTGCTTTGTACCTTCTATGACGTGGGTTGTCCTTTTTTGTCGTTTCTACTTACCTGATTACCTGCATGTGTAGTATTCTTTCTTTTACTGTTTATCTTACATGCTTTTGTGTACAGCGCTCTGATACCCTGACGGGTCATGTTTGCGCTATTTAAAACCTTTCACATTAAAAATAAAAAAAAGGGCTTTTAACACATTAGCCTACTGTGTGCTCTGTGGATCATATAACAAGGACACATAACTAACAGCATTGGCTGTCTGTCTTGCTTCATGGACATGATGGAAGGTAAGTCCACCCCACTGTGTGTGCCTGCAGCCTCCAGGAAAAACCTACTGGAGAATGGGAGCATTAAATGAAGGCGTTGAGGCCCATGTGGATGTCATGGGAAGTGACTTCTTCACTGGAAATACGAAGTTGCAATAGTGGAACACTGTCCTGGCTCAGAGGGAAGAAGTTATGAAACTTTTACCACCAATTTTCTAAGGGGACAATGAGGAAGAATTAGATGAGAAGTAGGCAGCGAAGATCATGCTGGACAGTAATTATGGTAAAAAGAAAAATGAGCTGGTGGCTAGGTACACATTTTTAGGAAGGGTACAACAGCTTGGCCAAATGGTGGATAATTGTATTGGAATTCTGGTAGCATGGGCCACCGTGTGCAATAATAGGAGATGCCACAGCAAAATGAATCTGGGATCACTTGGAACAAAGGACTTGTAACAGGGAAATTCATGAGACGATTTTGCTGATTCATGAGACGATTTTGCTGATTCATGAGGTGATTTTGCTGATTCATGAGACAATTTTGCTGACAGGGAATTTAACTTTGGACAGAGCCAAAGAACACGAAGAAAGGTTGCAGAATATAAATGAATTTTCACTGGCTGTTGAGAGTAGAATCAGCACCAGCACAGTAAAGAAAAGGGACAACTATGACAGTACTAGAAATGTACTGAACGGGTATAGTAAAAAAGAAGCAAAGATGGTTTCAGAGAGACCACATACCTTAGGGGAGATAGGAATTTATATAAGTCTGGCATTCGGTTGATGGCATTTCGAAAGAAACATATTGAGGTTGTGGAGTGTTATGATACCATGCTGGATTTCAAAGGAAGATCTGAAGGTACAAGGGAGCATGCAGCCAAGAATATAGGATGCCTTTTTGGTTGCCCACAACAAAGAGCTGTATGTATCACGTTAACCACCATGGCCAGGTGTTGTGTAAATAGGAGAAGAAAAAAGTGATATTGGGAAAGTAAATAGGTTTGAACGAAGTGGGCGAAAGAGAAGGGCGTATCTCCTCCATAGAAGAAGTTGTTTCCGAAGGTTTTTGGAGAGAAGCTAGGTAGACTCACACATGTGTGCATTGGATAGTTTTGAAACAGAGCCATAGTGAAGGAACACAGGGCACCTCTGTGCCCATGGTGACAAGGGAGGTGCTGAGGCTTGAACTGAACAATCTGTGTGATGAGAGAATAACTGAAAAAATGGTGGCATCTGAATGGTTGTCCCTCATAGTTTTAGCCAGAACGCCCAATGGAAAGATGTGCATGTGTGTACATTTACAAGATTGGAATATCAACACCCATGTCCATCTTGATATGATGCGAGTCAATCTGAAGAAAATATCCATATATCAGTCCATTGATCTCCCTTCAGCTTTTCATCAGATTGCACTTCATGAGGAATTTATGCATTTAACATCCTTGATAAACCAAGAAGGTGCCTTCAGGGTACGTGCCCTGCAGGCTGGCATCAGCTATATTTCAAAGGGCAATGCATCAGATATTTAAGAGGGTGAAAAATGTTGCATATTTTCTCGATGACATTCTGGTGTGTAGGAAAACTGGACAGATTACAATGCTTTTCTAGAAAGAGTGCTGACCGTTATGGAGAAGAGTGGAATGACCATAAAGGGGGATAAGTACAAGCTGAGAGCAAAAGAGTGGACTACGGTCATCACATTGATGGTGAAGGTCTGACACTTAAAGAGACTTTTGTTGGGGCGATCATCAATGCACCTTCACTGAGGGGGCAGGGCCAGTTATGCTCATTTTAAGCCAATAGGAATATAATGCAAAATGTAATAATGAATTTGTTGAAATCAACTGTTAGACTCCATGTGACAATGAAAAAATCAGTAGGCTTTTTGTGGAGTGAAAGTGATTTGGTAAATTGGAGAAAGAAATTTGCTTGGTGCTAGTCCTGAAACTGTTTGATACCAGTAGTAAAGATACATTTATTACTAATGCTAGCAACCTTGGATTGGAAGCAGTGCTCATGCAGAAGAGGGAAGATGACACGGAGATGAGTGGTGTAACTACTTCTAGAAGTTTGAGGGGCCCAACGAGTAATTTACGAGGCTGAGAAGGAAGTTGTCAGTTTCCAGAGTTGAAGACCTGTGAAAAACCCCTGTTATCCCTGAATGCCTGCACAGGTACATGCCACCAGGTGCAGGAATCTGGGGAGAAACATGAAAAGGAACTGAGAGAAAAAAGTCTGGAATAAGGTCTATGTTGTACTCAAAATGGATTAAGTTACTTTATTTATGTTAGATAGTTAAGATATAAAGTTAACCCCATCAGGAGCAGCTGTCCTGCTGCTCAGCCCTCACTCAACTCACATTCATAACATACTAACATTCCACTCATCCAACATTCTACAACACATGCATTCTAGCTGAGCAGCAGGGAGACTCAAGATACAACAGTCTACTCTCCTTCAAGTCACCTCTGTTTTCAGGGGACAGCGCCACTCTGTCTGGATGTTGCACAGGATGTCAGCTCTAAACCAGCATGAGGACAGAGGAGGGATGATAAAGTAGTGATGCCAGACGTTTAACCAATAATAATTGACAAATGAAACAACACTTTTCTGTTCCAGTCAGGGGTGGTGCTGTGAAGAGCCGTGAGCCAATCAGGAACCCAGTAGAATCCCCCAGGATGCTCCTGCAAGCACACCACTTAGATGCTATGGGACAAGAGACAGCTCTAACTAGGAAATCGAGGGAACTGGGAGAAGGGGAAACAATAAATGTGAAGAACACTAAAATGGATACAAACTAAAATGAAATTGGAAAACCAGTGCAACCATGTGACTCATTGCCAGGTGAAGACAAAATCCTAGGAGAAGTCTTAAATAGGGTTCTACCGCTCATCATTCAGAAATTAAAAAAAAAAAAACAGTAAGTAAGTGCAGGCCTAAACTCAGGTTAGCGGTCTAGTGTTGCAGCCCTTTTAAGTTTCCACTGGCCGTTTTCCATCAGCCTCCAGAACTGTGTGCCAGATGCCCTGCATGAATGCTGAGAGAGGCATTGTGATGTTGGTGGGTTAGAATGTATTTGAATCAATATGTTTGGAATACTGAGTTTATTGTGCAAATGGACTACAAACATTTAGTGGCCTCTTCACCATTAGACGGGTTGGGAGAGCTACACACAGGACTGGTAACTGGTTGTTCTATTGGCACAAACGTTTTTTTCTAGTTTACTATGTACCAAGGATCAAGAACACTCCAGCAGACTGTTTGTCTGGGATTCAGGTAAAGATGGAGGGCACAACTGACTCAAATGAAGAACACGTGTGTGTGGTAGTGAGCATTGAGGAGCTGATAAAAGAGTGCATTTCAGGGAGTGAATGGCTGAAAGAATGTTAAAAGGATAATCTACCATGGAAGGTTGCAGAGTATGTCAAGTCGGTTTTCCCACGCATGTGTGACATAATTGAAGAGGAAAGAGCTTATCACAACTTGAACCTGTAATAAAGAGGGTCAACTCTTGGATAGATAAAAATGAAGATATTGGTGCCCTATTAAAGTCAAGCAAAATTAGATGCATCATAGCAAACTTAACTTTACCTAGGGCATCAGGACTAGATAATCTGCTAGCTGTATCCATAAAGACCAAGGCCAGACTGGTGGACAGAATTATTTTCCCAAATGTTTAAGGAGATACTTGAGATGAGACAGGTACTAGAAAGCTTGAGAGGGGCAATTATCAGACCCATCAACAAACGGGGAGATACTAATGCCCCAAACAATTAAATGTTAATAAATGTGTTGGATGTAGGAAAAACAAGGTGGGACATTCCAAAGTATCTCCTTGCTGAAATCCAGGAGCTGCATAACTAAAACTGGGTGCAAGTTGTCATGGTCACCAAGGGAACCAAGGGAACCCTGACTCAGAAAATAATACTTGAAAATGGACTAAGAGAGCGGTGTGTCCTGGCTCCTCTACTCTTTTCTTTATTTATAGCTGATTTACCGTCAATCTTGGGGGAGGCCAAAGGTGCCAGACCCAAGACGGATGGGAAACATGTTACTTGTCTCCTTTATGCAGATGACCCTGTAATTGTAGAGCAATCGGAGATAGGACACAAAGAAAGATGGACAGATTTATGGAATATTGCATGCACAAAAGATTGATAGGGAATATGGAAAAAACTAAAGTATTGTGCTTTGGTAATAAAACAACAAAGTTCAGCTTTTTCCTAGGCCCTACTAAACTGCAGACAGTAAAGGAATATAAGTATTTAGGAGTCGATTTAGATAAGTCTCTAAAATGCGACGTCCATCCCGATTCACTTAGAGGATGGGCTCTTACTTCCGTTAGCGACCTAGAGAAACTCAATAAGGATTACGAGGAGATGTCAGATAGACCCGCTCTGAAATTCTTTGTACCTATGATTCCACCGTGATTGCAAAATAGTTGTGAACTGTTATAGCTTAGCGGTGAAAATAGATGGGATATTGAAGGGGGTAAATGCCTGAAACACTTACTGTACTACCTAGATTGTCCATGATCCAGGCTAGAAGAATAGAGACGGAACTGGTATCATGGAATATAATGGCCTGCATGGCGTTGATAAGATTCTGGATGCACATAAGCTTGGGCGAAGAGCAAAAGAGCTACTTGGTAAAAGTCTGCAGGGAGTTGAGAATTAGGCTGCGCATGCAAGACTTACAAATTGAGACTGCAAAGAGTGAGTTCAGGGCTATAGGCAGGGAATTATCACGAAATTACGACAAACAGTAACTTGAGGACAAAAAATCAGTTTATTTAATGACTGGCTCTTGGAAAAAAGGAAGTAGGACACCCCTAAGTAGACATACTACCTAATAGCTACATGAGAAGAGAAGTGTTAATAATAAGAATCGGAATTAAACCCTGTTATGCCAATGAAAAGATAAAAAACAGTCATGATTGAACAAGAGGGGAATTGTACATGCGGTCTAAACACGAAATGCGATATATTGCACTTGTTATTGGATTGTTTTAAAGTACTGACCACGCGGAATGGAACTTATAAGTGAAATGCAATTTTTAGATATAGCTTGTGCTGTAGGGAGGTTTATGATTGCTGCTAAAAAGGTTTACATGGGCATATAGATAATAATGCAGAAAAAGTAGTAAGGTATGCTATAAGGGTTACTGATTTCTACCAACTTTTTTTATGTGTATTATTTTATCAATGATTTTTATTATCTGTATTAATTGATGTATTAAATCGTTAGTATTTTTAATTGTTTGTATTAAATGCTATAATAATGATATTTATATGATATTGTTTAAAGACGAAACAGTCTAAAAAACATATTTTGATTGATTGAGTTATATTGTAGGAAGATGTAATGAGATAAGGGAAGGTGTTGTTGTTTGGCACACAAAGGTTATGAATGTAAGAGTAAAGTGAAGCAACGTGCCAGAGCTGATTGGTGATGGCCGGGTCTAGGCAAAGAGGTGGAACAGAAGGTGAGGAAAATCCAAAAGTTAATGCAAGCTTTCTCCCAAAAAACAACTACGCCGGCTGGCCCTTGAGATACATTTGTTTCTTCTCTTAGGTGCACCCTGGAGGTTGTTAGTAACTTTTCAAGTTGGTTGGTGGTAAAGTGTGTAGGCATAGTTGTAATTAAGTTCCTAGAGGAGTTTTTGTTATACGTGAGGGTATACCTGTGGAAATAGTAACAGACAATGGTGTGCAGATGGTCTCACATGAACTGAGCAGGTTTTTATTAAACCTTGAAGAGCATCATTCCAAGGACTCAGTTGTGGCGCACAGCCTCTGACAGCTTCTTTGCCTCTGCGCCTGCTTCAGTAATTGGATGCAGATGCAAAAGCACATTTTTTCCTAATTTGCATGAAGACACACCCCATGCAAATGAGCAAACTCCCCCCTGGAGATAGTGTAGGCAATACAGGTGCAGCAGTGCAATCTGTCCTACAGTAGGTGTCCCACAAGTGAATGCAGCCCATTCTGTAATGGATCGCTGACAGACTAGCGGAAACAGAAATATCCTGTGTACATAATATTGTGTCAAACGTATAGAGAGCCAAAATATTGAGAAGGTAAGTGCAAATAGGTAAGTATAGATTTACTATTCTGAACTCCACATCTATGCACCTTGACAATATACCTACCATCAAGGTGCATGGATGTGGAGTTATATATAGTCAAACTTTGCTTGCCTATAGAAACTTACCTTCACAATAGTTTTGTCCTCAATATTCTTGACAAAATGTTTTGGCCCATGGTATTTCTGTTACCGATATTCTGTCTGAACACCTTCAGTAATACCCGCGTGGCACAGGGGTGGAAAAAGAATATGCAAATTCTCATTGCACACCTGGACCATTTTTGAAAATATTGCCCTGGCTGGATAAGCAGCTATGTACCTTTATTAATCTCTATAATATCTGTTTGTTCTACTAGTCCAACGGACTAGCCAAAATCCGAGTAAAAGTTCAATCCTGCCATGACATGAGAGCCTGCATGTTCAGGTAGAAGGTAACATTGTTAGTACACAATGGCAAGGGGGCAGCAAGAATGTAAAGTTGCAGGAAGCAGGTAATGGCTTGATTGCACAAAGAACGGAAAGGCACTTGGAGTGCAGAGTTTCACTGGCTTTGAATGAGGGCCTGAGAGGACCTGCATAAGTTAAGTGCTGCAGGCAAACATCTCTTCCCAGAGCTTTATTAAATGGAAAGGACTTGACTTAAGTTCATGTCCTCACTTTCCATACTGCACACACAGCTATTCAGACAAAGTAGGGGTCACTAGTGGCCCACCTGGAGGAGGGTGAGCTCTTAGACTAATGGTCTCTTAGCAATCATTATTTTTAATCAGTTATTTTAGTCTAAATGGTGCAGCTTCGACAAACAAGTCTACAAAACCCAGTGTGCACTATTTGTAAATAACAATTCAGACCTGAAAAAAATGAATGAAATGAGTGTGGGCCTGTAGTGAAAGTCAGGTTCATTTCATTTCATAAATCTTTATTCGAATTCCAAGAATTCATAAAAGCACATCCACAAATTTACAATGGTATTATAAAATCCTTATTAAAACTTTGTTAAATCATGATAGACATCAGACAATTTTAGCAAGATTACTATACAAAAGGAAGGTCAAGGATTATCCATAATTTTACGGGCTCGGGTGGCGGTTCTCAAGAAAGTGCTAGTGCGAAAGACTATTTCTTCATTATCCAAAGAAAACAACATCTGATAAGATTCCCCCAAAGAAAGAGGTCTATGTTTTTAAAAAAAAGGAGTTAAAAACCATTTGACATATTTTAAATAATATTTACAAAAGAAGAAAAAGTGCAAATCAGTTTGTGCGCTCACTCCATTGCAGGGGCATGGTGTGTTTTCTAAGTTTGACCGATAGCCTAAAGGAAAACTTAACAAGAATCTTACAGTTTCCGCCCTTAATCGGAATAAAAGGCTTCTTTCCCAGTTTACCATTGGCAAGGTAAGATATATTGGTAAGGGATACCTATGCAATTCCTTGCCCATGTAAATAGAAACTGTGAATTTCTTAGATTCCTCGCTGATCCTTTCTAAGTTATAAAGTGCGTAAAGTGCTTTTTTCAGATCATTCTTATGGAATGAATCGGCTCTGATTGGGTCTAAAAAGAGGCTACCTTTATCAACGCTACATGGACTCTGATAGACCTCCGAGAGCCAAGGAATATCCATTCCTCTCTCGTACTTGAGGCAATCATTTATAATTTCTTGCGTTAGGGAAGCAGATTTATTCCTCCAAACTGAAAGCCAAAATAGCGCAGGTCGGACGCTGATAAAATCACAGATAAAATGTAAGTTACGTTCCTTATGGCAAATATACTGAGAGGTGGAGATCGGTGCACCCAGCAGCTTTCTACAGAAGCGATTTTCTTCCTGCTGGATGCACCGATTCTTCGCCAAGCCCCATATCTCAGCCCCATACGTGGCTACTGGGACACATTGCAATTTTAAAATCCTTAATATTGCTTCAATAGCACCTGTTTTCTTCGGACGGGGGTGACTTAAAATTGAATTGATGGCCTTTGAGAACTTGCTCGTGGAGTGGGCCAAATGCCCAGTCCATGAGCCGTTCGCAGCAAAGACCATCCCCAGATATGGGAAAGTACGGGTGGAAATTAATCTGTCATTCCCTACCAGTATAGAGTTGAGCTGGCGTTTCCCTGGTCCGCATGACATAATAAATGATTTTTTTAAAGTTCACCCGTAAATCCAGACCATCCATGTACTCAACAAAGCTTTTAACCAGAATACGCAGAGAATTTGGAGTGCGGCCCATAAGGACCGCATCATCTGCGTAGAGGAGTACTGGTAACGATTTACCGTTAATTATCGGGACGTCTAGGGTTGACTGTTTCAGGGAATTGCTCAGCCCATTAATATAAATAATAAAAAGCAGGGGTGCTAAAACGCACCCCTGTCTAACTCCTCTTCCTGCCCTAATTGCACCCAAGACCGCCCCACCCATGCCGATCCTGACTTGTGCCTGAAGGTCAGTATGTAAGAATGCCAAAAAATGTACCAGGGATTCATCCAGTCCGTAATCCAACAGAATAGACCAGAGTTTAGACCTATTAACTAAATCAAAAGCGGACGATAGATCCATAAACACTAAATAAACAGGGGAAGATCGGGCAATATTATATTTACTGATGACCAAATTAAGGTTTAGACACTGTTCTATTGTGCCAACCTTACTTCTAAAGCCCAATTGGCATGGGTCTAATATACTGCTTTCCTCCGTCTAATCTAAAACCCTATTGTATATGACTCGACCCAAAATCTTTAAAGTATTGTCAAGCAGAGAAATTGGTCTATAGTTAATTGGTTCTGATCTATCTCCCTTTTTATAAATTGGGACAATGATGCTCGTAGCCCAGGTATCAGGCATAGGGGTTTGGGATAAGCTATTAAAAACATTCAAAAGAAGTGGGGCCCCGAATTCTGGTTTCCACTTTATTATATCTATGGGTAGCCCGTCTGGGCCAGGGGCCTTATTACCAAGGCTCTGTGGAATCGCCTCTTCTACCTCCGACAACGTAATCTGTAGGCAGCATAAGTGACCCTGCACATAATGATCTGAGCCATGTAGCGGTGTGGCATGAATTTTAGAAAAGTGATTCTCCCATGAATTACTGGAAATGGTACAGCTGACTGGTGTTAATTGTTGGCTCATGTTACGCAAGTCCCTGACTGCGGACCAAAATGGATTACAATTCTTTCCCCCAGCTGACCCTGATAATGCTTCCCAGCGTTCACCCAGGAGAATGCCCTTCCGCTCGCTTATTGCAGTTTTATACATCTTCCTTGCTATCCTTACGTCTGCACGGCACCTAGGTTTAGAGGTTAAAGCCTTGCGTAGATTCCTATTGGACTCCGAGCAATTATGATCGAACCATCTCGGTTCACTATCATCCTGAAGAAATGGCACTGACCGGAGGGATCTGATCACAGAGCAAAGTTTAGTAAAATCCTCAATTACCCTTCAGTAGTGGCTTTTAGTTGATAGACATGAGGTAATTAGGTGCAAGTGCCCTCCTAACAAAGCCTCAACTATTTTACCGCTATCAACCCCCCTCCACTTCAATCTTAGTTTATCTGTTAAGGGGGTGACGTCCCTAGCCCCATGAAAGATGGTATACACGGGGCGGGATGCTAGTCTTAGTACCACTATCAGGGGGTTATGATCCCCAAAATCTGTTACATAAACCTCAGCGGCTAGTAGGCGGTCTGCAAGGCAAGGGGAAACAAAAATAAAATAAATAACTGAAAAACAATCCCTTCCTCTAAATGTCGGTACCTGCTGATTTGTGGAAGATTGAGCCAAATCCATTACATTAGTAAGGATATGCTCACTAAGGAAAATGTCTAATTTCAAGCCCCTTCGCACAGCTGGGTGTACATACAATGTATCCATACCCCAAGGTTCAATTGGGACTTTAGCATTAAAATCCCCCCCTAGAAAGATCCCAATACATTCGTCTGAACCTTGATGTTTGTCTAAGTTTGAAATAATTCTAAAAAGCTCAATAAAGTTCCTATTTGGGACAGAATAGAAATCATTATTGTAAAAATTGATTAAGTAAAAAGCGACCCGTCTTTTATATTCCAATATTTGTATATTGGGACTGTTAGTGGGTATCACCTTGATACTCCCTCCAAATGCTATGCTGATCCCGATAAATAAACCCCCGGATGCGCGACCAAAGTCGGGCTTAGGTGCTGTTAGGATAAAACAATGGAACCCTTCTATATACAGGTCATGTGTGGCCCATGTTTCCTGAAACATAATGAGAAAAAGTGCCTCCAATGTAAATTGGAAGCATCCCCTGGCACATTGGAGGCACTTTTTCTCGTTAGTACTGGACATCCTAGACAAGAGACGCCTCCCGGGCTGCAAACCTCCTAAAAGCTAAAACCGTATATATACTTAGTTTTGACCTCAGTATCGAACTTTGCTGCGCGACTATCCACCCTTCCTGAAACATAATGACATCTTGTCCGGATATTATATGCAACCAGTCTGTGTCAGCTAGCCTTGACTCAAGGCCTGCAACATTCCAACTCAGGATGTTAAGATCAAAATCATTTTTACTTCTCTTGGAATTATAGAGGTTCTTAGATATTTCAGCGCTAGCAGCTGGTGCGGGTCCTGTGCCACCCTCTGCCTGTAACTGATGGTCGGCTAAACCTGCTACCTGGATATTTCTTAGTTCCTGTGCTTCTTGTTCCTTCGTCATAGTGGTTAATCGAGAAACAAATGTATCCCTTAATAGGTTTTCCTCACATTCATTAACGTTGACAGTCCTGTCTGATTGTCAGTCCTGTGCGTCCAGGTCTGAGAAAGCCTGAACAAATCGATTATAGATCAGCACATTGTACTCATACGTCCCCTGGGTGTGGTGACAGTAACCGAGTAATTGCGTCTATGTACAGGTAAGGTGGGGGGGTTGCGGTAGAAAAAGCCCAGAGGTAAGATGTGAATCCCCTCCCTGCCCATTTGCCTTGCGCCTGCTCTTTCTAAAATAGTTTTTACTAGATCAGGGAACCCAAAGTTCAAAACTATGCAATCACCCCTACTGGTTTTATTCGATTTCCCTATCCAGGGAACCCTGCGAATCATTTTGGAATCCTGGAACAGGTAGCTGCCCAACCCTGTTTTGGTATCCAGCAGGTGAAGTGCCCTATTTCTGAGTGTAGTCCAATGTGCATTCAAAATTAGATGCTGCAGGTGGAACATTTGAGAGCACAAAAGTGTAGGGTGTAGACTCAGGAGGTAAGTTGAGGTGTCCCTTACCATAAACAATTGCTGGACCACCCCTATTCAGACCCTTATAAATTTCCACAGATATTACACCTTCATGGATGGGATTAGTTTGTGCTAAGTGGACATTGGCAATGTTTGGTGCAAGGGCCTGTATGCCTACATTAGTAATAACATCATTGGATGTTACAGGCTGATTTAAATCAGAAGCCAAACGCGTACCCGGTTCCCCCTGAGCTATTGAGCCTCCATTTGGTAATTGACTAGTTGAGAAAAAGAGTTTTTGCTCAATACTACTCAGTCGAGTGTCAATGTCTACAAGTTTATTTAACAAGGGTTTTAACAACACCATTAACTTTTCCTCTAATTTGGCTAGTGTACCATCTTCCAAATCAATTTGGGGCTGCTTACAGGGACATTGGCTTCTAGGGACACTTGGGCTAGTGGAGCTAATAACAGCTACCTTTTCTGAGGGGCCTTTCTTACCACAAACAGAACCTTTTGTTTTTGACACTTTACTGGTTTGTTGAGTGGTAAGAGGTACACCCCCGCCTTTCTTTTCCTTGCTGCAACTGGAGCCATGCCCCCCCTGGCCTTTGACTACGATTGTCTTGTCAATCGAGTCACAATCGGGGGTGGAGATAATGATATAGCAGTTGGTTCTATAACTATGATGGGCGGGTCTTCTAGGATTGCTATCAAAGGCTCAGGAACCAAATGGGGCGTACTGCCCGAGTTGCATTCAACCGGACTAACTAAGTTAAGAAGGGGCCCACCTGTGGGGGCTTCTATTGATGCATGACGTGTGTCCAAAGAGAGTCTTCTTTGTGTGAGTTCTATTTCATGGATTAGAACCGACTCTGCCCTAATAAGGAAGGCGTCGAGAGTGCCCACCACCCCTTGACCCCCTAACCCCTTGCGAATACCCTTACTCACACTCATACTTAGAGCAACCAATACAATCAAAAGCTAAAGCAAATATAATACAGTCAGCAATAGTAAGGAATTCAAAGTCACTGACCAAGTTCATAAACAAAAGGGTGAATATTCCGATGTTATGGGTTGGCCCTGACCTGCCTCCTCCTGGCTTTGACGGGTGCGGACGGGCTCGCCCTTGGCCCAGGTGTCACCCGGGCACGCCCGCACGCATCCCGCGCTGCGGGAGCCCTGGTATGTCTTTTAGCGCCTCCTGGCGCGTAACGCGGCTTCAGCAGCCGCAGGGATGCTAGGGATCATAGTTTCCGACCCCCCAGGTGTCTACAGCACAGTGGCGGCCACAGCACTCGGCCCTTCCCCTCCGCAAAGCGTTTGTGAGGCAGTGGGTGGTGGTGACAGCAACAACAGGTAAGTGGCAAAGAGGGCGTCCCGTGCTGCGGGAGCCCTGGTCCGGCTTTTAGCGCCTCCTGGCGCGTAACACGGCATCAGCAGCCGCAGGGAATGCTGGGGATCGTAGTTTCCGGCCGCCAGGCGTCTACAGCACAATAGCGGCCACAGCACTCGGCCCTTCCCCTCCGCACTGCGTTCGTGAGGCAGTGGGTGGTGGCAACAGCAACAACAGGTAAGTGGCAAAGAGGGCGTCCCGCGCTGCGGGAGCCCTGGTCCGGCTTTTAGCACCTCCTGGCGCGTAACGCGGCGTCAGCAGCCGCAGGGAATGCTGGGGATCATAGTTTCCAGCCCCCCAGGCGTCTACAGCACAATGGCGGCCACAGCACTCGGCCCTTCCCCTCCGCAAAGCGTTCGTGAGGCAGTGGGTGGTGGCGAAGGCAACAACAGGTAAGTGGCAAAGAGGGCGTCCCCTCACGTATTTTGGCACTCAATTATTGTTGGGTGGTAAAAATCAGTTCAAACCCCCCTACATTTAACTTTAATTTCCATTTGGCATTCTCTGAGTTTTTGCATGTGATGTATAGATTGACTTTTGTGAAAATGAAAAGCGCTCAAACTGTTTAAGCCTTTTGTTATGTTATGTTATAGAGTTTGTAAAGCGCATAGCTGCCCCAGCAACAGAGCTTTACAGTCCAGTGAAAGACCAACCTGCAACTGTCGGCCGTATGGAAGGAAGTGAAAGAGAAGAGATGCAAGGTGGAAAAGAGCCAAGTCTTCAAAGTTTTTCTAAAATGCAAATGGTTCATGATGTACCTGATGGAGAGAGGAAGCGATTTCCTGAGAGATGCAGTATTGACACGTAAAGAGCGGCCTCCCGCTCTTACTCTCCTGACTCGGGGAACAGTGGCCAGATTGAGATCGGTCAAATGCAAAAGATGTGAGGGCCGTTACCGGAATATAAGCCTAAACAGAATTGGGGCCCCGTAGAAATGCAAGCTCTTATGTGCGGTAGGGTCATAAAGTGAATACGCCTGTCCACAGATAGCCAGAGCAATTTACAAAAAAAACGAGAAACAAAGCGAAATTTTGCAAGGGAGAACAGCAGCCTCGCCACAGCATTTTGGGCCAGCTGGGGTATTCTGCTAATTGGCTTGTTACCTCCCAGGTACAGAATTTTAAGTAGTCGGACTGGGACAAGATTGCTGCCTGAATGACGGTTTGCTGAGTGCTAGGATCAAAAAGACAGAGAATGGGTTTGAGACCTCCTGAGGGCCTGCTACTGATTTGGTCTGCGCTTCAACAGTCAAGGTGCTCTCCATCCAGATGCCTACATTTTTGATAAAGGACTTTGTAATAACTCGAAGGCACAAAAGATAGTTTCAAACAGAGTTTTTATTAGATTCCCACAAGCACGTCTGTCATTAAGCCGGGTCTGCATAAAATGGCCGGCAAACTGTCACCAACAGTATAACTGACGTGCATACCAACTGGCAGCACGAGACCTAAACCTCAGGCACCCTTGCACAAGCAGCGCGAGGCGGGCGAGCCCACTACATATATTTCCTTTCCTTAAATAGAAGAGGGAAAAGAAGGTGAGGGTAAAGGAGAAGATGAGGTGGAAAAATAAGGGATGAGTTCAAAAGAGAGATCATGAGGTACTAATTCCGGGATCTAAATGGAATCCTAATCGCTCTTGTGCTCTTCCTCAACACGGAGGGTGAATGACAAGAATCTTGATCATGCTACCTCTAGGAGGATTGGTATGTGACACATCTGAAACATCATTAGAATTTGGCATAACATCCTTTACATTTTTCACTTTTACAACCTTGTTAACATTCCACCAGTTTTGTCCGTTGACCCGAACCACACTACCACACACTTTGTCTACCACTAGAACTTTACTGAACTTAGATTCACCTTTCTTTACAAAACCTTGTTTCTTTATTCTGACACAGTCGCCTACCGCAAACTCTCTACTTTTGACACGCTTCCTCTCATCAAAGTATTCTTTCTGCTTGGATTGGACCTTAACAATCTTGTTTCTGACCCTTTCATTGAGTTCTTGGGGCGTAGAGTTGGATGTGAACCATTTAGACATCCATGCGGGTCTATATTCGGTACATGGTTTTCTGCCTCTCAAAAGTTCAAATGGAGATACTCCCGTAGAAGAATGAGGAGTAGTCCTGTAGAACCATAGCATTGTCCTTACACTCTGGGGAATGGCCTTGTTATGTTCTATGGCCCATTTGACACAGTCACCTATTACTCTATTAAGCCTCTCCACCAAACCATTTGTTTGAGGGTGGTAAAGAGAGCTTCTGACGTGAGTAATGGCAGATTCTTTTAGAAACTCTTCAACATCAGCAGACACAAACTGAACCCCATTGTCGGAAATGATAGATAATGGGAACCCCTCTCTCATGAAAACTTCTTTCATGAAGTCTAGTACCTCTTTAGAATCTACTTTGGACACAAACTTAACCTCAGGCCACTTAGTGTAATAATCCATCATCACGATGGCAAACTTGCAATGGTGGGGTAAACAATGAAAGGGCCCTAAGACATCAATGCCAAGTTTTTCCCATGGTGACCCTGGGAGGGGTATAGGAGTGAGAGGGGAAGTGGCCATGCGTAGACATTTGGCACTGGAGGAATAAACAGTGCACTCTTGCACAATGACGTCTATATCCTTGTCCATCTGTGGCCACCAAAAATATTCTCTAACCCTCCATTTAGTGAGGGTGGCTCCAAGGTGTCCTTCATGGGCCTTTACAAGAAGTGAGGGTCTAATGCTCTCAGGAGGTATAAGTTTCTCTAGCCTGAATACCAGACCATCCTCAATAGAAAGCTCTTTGCACACTTTCACAAAAGGTTGTACCAACGCACTCACATTCTTTTCTCTTGGCCAACCTTGGGTGATATACTTCTTCACCTCTTTTAACACTTCATCTCTTTCCATAGCTGCTCTCCAATCTTCTTGCACTACCGAACATGCATTTATCAATTCAACACTGGCTATGATACAATCTTCCTTTTCATCACAATCACAGTCATCATTACATGAGGTAGCAGGCAAACGTGACAGGGCGTCTGCCCTCACATTTTTCCCTCCTGCAATGTGTACCACATCAAAGTTGAATTGTAATAGTCTTGATGCAAGACGGGCTATTCGAGGTGTAGCATTGTGATTGTTTGTATTACCTAAGATTGCCACCAAAGGTTTATGATCCGTTTGAGGAGTTAACTTGCGTCCCCATAGGTAATTTTTGAATTTTTCTATGCCCCACCAACAGGCAAGGAGTTCTTTTTCTATTACAGAGTAATGCATTTCAGCCTCTCTCAGTACCCTGGACGCAAAACCTAACGTGTGTTCCTGATGACCGACCTCCTGTGTCAAGACAGCACCCAAACCATAGCTGCTAGCATCCACTGTTAATGTGCACGGTACATCATGCACAAATGGTTTCAAGGCTTTGACAGTGCTCAGTTGATCTTTAAGCCAATCAAACGATATATTGCACTCATCATTCCACATAAATTCACTTTTGTCTTGTAACAACCTAGGAATGGGGCGTATCTTTGTAGCATAGTCTTGGATAAAGTGAGCATAAAACTTGGTAAGACCCAAAAGAGATTTAACTCCAGCTTTATCCTTTGGTGCTGAAGCATCCACAATGGCTTGAACGAGACTAGGCTTCGGCGTGACCCCTTCGCTTGAGATGGTGGGACCCAGATATTCCACTTTGTCTTTAGAAAACACACACTTGTCTCTTTTGAGTACCACACCATGCTCCTGAAAAATCGTCAGAATCTCGTTTAGGATCCGGTCATGTTCATGCTGATCCTTTGCAAATAAAAGAACATTGTCTTGGAAAATCGCTATGTTTTTTATGCCCTTTAGCAAATTGACCATTACTCTTTGAAAGACCGAGGCCGCAGAAGCCAGGCCAAATGGCATACAACAGAACTGGAACAACCCAGAGGGAGAGTTGAATGCAGTGTAGTGGCGTGAATCTTTGTCAAGTTCAATTTGATGATACGCAGAGGCCAAGTCCAGTTTGGAGAAAACTTTGGCCCCTGCAACCACTCCCAACATTTCTGATATGTTAGGTAATGGGTGCGAATCCACCCAAATCACTTTGTTGAGACTGCGCAGGTCAATACAGATTCTTAGTTCATTGTTTTTTTTCCTAGCGACGACCAAAGCAGAAGACCAGTCCGAAGACTCAATGGGTTCAATTACTCCTCTCCTCTGCATGGGCATAAGTTCTTTTTCCAAGTCTTCTCTTATGCTGAAGGGTATGCTTCTGATTTTGTGTTTGTGCATCTTCCCTTTTTTTTATTTTATGTCTAAAACCTTTAATCTTACCTAACTCCCCTGAAAATACTTTGGGGTATTTATTGAGCAACTCTTCAACATGTGACTGATCACGAATCGCCAAAATCTGTTCACTCGCTCCTGGGCATAGCATCATGCTAAACTAGCCTTGGTGAAACCATCCTAATATGTCGAGGCCATGTACAGCCACATATATCTTCCCATATATATGTCTGTTCTTGAAGATCAAAATGTCTTTGAAGTACCCTAGGAGATCTATTTTCCTTCCTTCATAGGATACTGGCTCCCGATCCGGAGGTTGTAGTGGTCTATTTCCCCATTTTTCTCTGAAGAGTGATTCTCTGATCATTGTGATTCGAGCACCAGAGTCCACCAGGAGTCTCACTTTCTTTTCACCTACATCAATGACCACGTACAGATCCACACAGTCGTTGGGATCTACACATTTTATACCTCCTTCATACCTTACTTAAGATCATGTCTTTTAATTCATTTAAAGTATCATCACTTTCGCTTTCACTTGAATCCTTTACACATCCAACTTGATTAATGTTTTTTCTCTGAGTTTGACAGAGTTTGTCAAAGTGCCCCAATTTCCCACATTTGCGGCATGTCGCATTCCTGGCAGGGCATGGTCTACCACTTTTTGTGTGAGAAGGATACCCACACCTAACGCAAATGTCTGTTCTTTTGAAAAAATTGTTTTGCTGATAATCTTTTCTCTTCACGTAGTTTTTAATGCGCACTGGTGTAACTACATCTGTGTTTTTATTTTCTAATTCTTTAATAGAGGATTGTGAAGTTTCTATGCTCTTAGCAATACGGATGGATTAATCTAGAGATGGATTTTCTAACGATAGCAACTTTTGTCTGATGGTTTTGTCAAGGCATTTACTAATAAATTAATCACGCACCAACTGTTCACTGAAATTTTCAAATTCATATTCTGCCACCATCATCCTCAATGCAGTAATGTACGTATCAACATCTTCCTCTATCTTCTGTGCCCTTTTGAAGAATTTGTGTCTTAACACTACGACACTAGGTTGCTTGTCATATCTTTTAATCAACTTCCTCACAGTGTCTTTATATTCATCAGTTTCCTCACCAGCTTCTACCACTACATCTGGTAAATCTTTAAAGGTTTCTCTGCCTTCAAACCCCAATGAATGTAGCAATAGAAACCTTTTCCTTTCTGGTCTGAACCTGTGCGCTCCTATTGCCCCTAAATAATTTTCAAAGGCGTCAAACCATTTTCTCCATGGCACTGGTGGTTCTCCAGGAGTATCCAGAAAAGGAGGTGGTGGGTGGACAGATTGCATGTTATATATTCTTGAATATTTAAAGAGATTACTAAGCCCAAAACTTTGTAACTTCCAAAAGATTTCAATTTTTTTCCCAAATGTGAATGGCTGTAGTTCTTTCCAATAAAAAAAAAATCTCCTTTAATTTTACTGTTGTAATGTGCTGTATTTCTACCATAAGCAAACCTATTCTTCACGTACTTTTTGCTTAAAAGTGTTTAGTCTTTCAAAATACCGCAGTCATATTTTTCCCCTTTAGAAGAGGCTCCAGACGTGCTATTTCGCTTCCAGCGAGTATAAGATTTATTTAATTTGCTCATTTAAGCTAACCATAGCAAGTCCTTCACCTTTGAGCTTAGCCGATGTGACTGTCACAGCTTGATGTTGAAGCAGAAAATACAGTACTTTCCCCTTTAAGAGAGAGAGAGAGTAGGATTCTGCTTGCGAAGGCGGAGTTAATAACAGCCCGCCTCCTCACCTCAGTCTTCACGACGTACGCAGCAAAGTGCGGCTCCTTTCCGTTAGTTTTCTTGAGGATGTTTCTTTCGTCACAGCACCCTCTCCAACAAGGTTAGCACCAGACAATATGCGCCGACAGTTCTGCTCCGCTTCTTTTGCCTAACACTCACTGCGCTGTGTTGTCAGTCGATCACTACCTCCTGAGCCTGAGAGGTAAAACTTCTTTCTTTTTCTTTCTTTTTTTCCCGTGGGTTCTTGGTGGGAGCCAATGTGCCTTGTTACCAAAATCGAGTGTAATAACTCGAAGGCACAAAAGATAGTTTCAAACAGAGTCTTTATTAGATTCCAACAGGCACGTCTGTCATTGAGCCGGGACTGCAAAAAATGGCCGGCAAACTGTCACCAACAGTAAAACTGACGTGCATGCCAACCGGCAGCACAAGACCTAAACCTCAGGCACCCTCGCGCAAGCAGTGCGAGGCGGGCGAGCCCACTATAGACTTGGATGAGGGGGCCTAAGGAAGAAAGGCCACCAATGGGCTCCCCAATAGTGGGTATATTTCCCTAGTTGAACTATTTCCGTTTTGCTCGTATTCAGGTGTAGATAGTTGACATTCATCCACTCTGCGACAGCTAGCATTCCCTTTTGAAAATTGGCCAGGTCTGACGTAGGTTTATCGGAGAAAGAGAGCATGAGCATGGTATCGTCAGCAGACGACACCGAGCCCCAAGAATTTGACGACTTGGGACAAAGGTTGAATATGAATATTGACCAGGGTAGGGTTCAGTGAAGAGCCCTGGGGAACGTCATGGCGTAGAGCACGTGGTTGGAAGCGATAGGGGGGAGAAATGACCTGGAAGGGTCACTCAGATAAAAAAAAAGAGGCAAACCAGTACAGACCCACCTGTGCCGATATCCTGTAAACACTGGAGCATCATTTTATGGGACACCATATCAAATGCGGCGCTCAAGTCAAGCAGAATCAAACATGAGGATCTGCCTTCATCCAGAACGCTACGAAGTTACTCTGTAACCGCAAGAAGTGAGGAATCCATATTGTGCACCATTCTGAAGCTATTTTGAAAGGTGTCCAGGAGATCCTGGACACCTTTCAAAATGGCTTCAAAATGGTGCACAATGTGGATTCCTCACTTCTTGCGGTTACCGAGTAACTTCGTAGCGTTCTGGATGAAGGCAGATCCTCATGTTTGATTCTGCTTGACTTGAGCGCTGGTTGTCTTCCAGAGACGTGGTTAGGATAGCATTAACGCGTCTCTTTGCAATAAAGGCAGGAAAGAGATGGGGGTGGAAATTGTCGGGTTTGGAAGATCCAAAGATGGTTTCTTCAGGAGGGGAATGTCTTTGTCATGCTTCAATTGACCGGGTACAATTACCACCGTTACTGAAGTATCGCGCTGGATACGTTCTAGTGTTCAGCATGTTGTCACACACTGAACAGACGTCATCACTCAGATGACCCTGCTAAATAAAAAGGGCTGAGCGCACGTGCTCAGGGCCAGTTTTCTAACTAATACCCCGGTGTCTGCGTCACCTCATCTTGGCCGTATGAGGGCCTAGGGCCCCAATACCACAGTTACCACTACTGTGTGCATCCACTGTTTTTTCCACTGCGACAATAAAAGGTGCACATTTTTCTTCCTTGTATTTTACGCTCACATTTAGCTAAAGTTTTCCATCTATTTTGTACGTTCTTTTGTACGCTTTCTTGTCTCAATTTCTCGCTTTCATTCTCACCTAGTCAAACTGGCCCTGCTGCTAGCATATTTTCACAAATTACCATGACTGACTGAGTCAAATTGGTTAATAGCTGTTTCCACGAGAGTTTCTAAAGAATCTACTTTATATCATCCCATCAGCCCGCATGACATATTCTGATATTTGGTCTTTCAACGTCTGTTTTTGCGACAAGACTGTGTAACCCGTTAAGGTAATTGATTTCTTGCATTGTGAGAACGAACGTGCATCACAAGACCACAAGATGGCGCCATCGCATAGGAAAAGGAAAACGATTCTGAATATTCCTGCTGGTAGTTTAAAATCGAGAGAAATATCTTTTTTAACATTGTTCGTTCCTGCATCCGGCTGAAGTAGCCACTGAAGGCACTTGACTGTTTGCTCCTTTGCTCATTGAAGGACAAATTCAGCTGTTTCTGATGTGTGGACACCCGCAGCTAGGAAGCCGTATCATCGTTTTAGGCAGTGCAAGTGGTCTTACCGGCATCGCTGGTATTTTGTCATGATGCTAGAACTGCATATTCTCTGTTAAAACTATATTGGAATTACGCGACAGAGGAACACCAAATTATGCGGCACAGTTGCCTCAACTTTGCAGCAAGAAAAGGCAAATTATACGGTGTAACGAGGCAGAGTTTTTGATAATATTACTTCATCATTTTATCATTTTTACACGTGGTAATACTGTCTGGGCAAGGATCTCACCTCATTAGTATCAGTTGAACAAACAAATACAGAAATAAGGAACTGAAATATGCCCATTTAACTACTGCACTGGGCCTTCCACTGCGCGCAAATATGTCGCAACGTTTGCAAATTGCAATTTTGTAACTTTGGTGTATTTGAGCTAGATTTTGTTTTCTTAAAATCTGCATATTGTGAAGCAGAATATCCATAATTATGCGAAAAACCATGCAGCTGCAGAATCATATATTTCCAGTTGCCCTGAGTATAATACGGGTGCAGTGTTTCCAATGCTTTTTCTTAGTATTTACTTCTCACTTCTGGGTGTCCCTTTCAATTGTAGTGCTGCTGCAGCGCGGCAACTTTAATAAATGGAGCTACACACAAATGTTATCTGCTCGTGGTCTCTGAACTGACCACACCCGTTTCTCACAGGCTATTTATTCTCAGTCTAACACGAACGTCGGACCAAACCAAAACCAATTACACCCTTGGGGTGATATCCAAAAATCCCCCTCCCTCGGGCACCTCACATGGTGTTGTCTAGAACATCACAACACTTCCTTCTTTCTTTACCATAGATTGAAAAAGCAGTTATCGAACAGTGTAAACGTTGTGTCAATAATAGTATCAACAAAGGAATGCTCAATGGTAAGAAATTCACCTTACCACTGGGACGGATCTAGGTTGGGCCGCAGGTGATATCAACCTCGACTAGTCAAGTCAAAAATAACGTTTATTTAGACCATTTGATCTATAAACCAGAGATCCTACTTTGTCATATAAAATCAACGTATCACAATTTTATATTCATATCAATAAAAAGTCAAATTATCCTAAAAACTACCTTTATACAGTTTAAAACAAAGATTCATTTGGATTATAAAGCTACTTGCTGTTTTTGAGCCTCCTGCCAAACCGGGAACTTATAAACACCCACCATAAATTTCCCGATGGCTATTGCAATGTCTAAATTTTCCATAACAACTAGAAGCTCCCGTGCTTGAGAACGCACCTCAACCTCGTATTTTAAAAATATCGGACGAAGGAACTGTTTACGTAAATTTAAAAACATATCACAATCCAATAAAATGTGCAAAATATTAGATTTCATTCCTAGCTTACACACACATTTGCCATCAGGATGCGTTAAAGCTGATTTAATTGCACTATTTAAAAATATCGGGTTAATACCTATTCTTAACTTAAGAACTTCTATCCTTAACCAACGGTTTGGTAGCAAATCTATATATGGAAAGCTTAAGTCTTTCTCCCAACCTGGGCTCATAAATTTCACGGAGTCCTTCTTTCTCAAATACTCTTGGTCTGTGCCCCTTGAAATTTCTTTTCCCTGTGCTTTTAGTACGCTCTTTATTACATTAGTTTGGAGTGTCAGAGGGTCAATGTTCACATTCAGGTGGTCACAAATGGCCCGGAGTTTACTTCTTGTTGCCTTGGCCCACTTTAACTCACTGGTCTGGATTTCTTTCATACACCATTGTGACACCTTTGTAACTTCCCCCTGCCCCAATCGATTCCAAAATCTAAGGAAACTCATCTGCACCTGGACATTCCATGCGGTTAGGCCTACTTCCAATCTAACTGCGTGGACCATTACCGACCCAGGAAGAGACAGAAGAGATTTTAAACATTTGCCCTCCTCTTTATCCCAAGAGCTTTTCCCGTCAATGCAGATAACTTCTGCCCCATATTGGAATTGCGGAGGGACCATAGCCTTAAAGGCAGTCAATAGAGGTTTGTGTGACATATCGCCATAGCTATTGTTGAATCTTTTCAGCCCGCATACCGCTAAATGCGCTTTTAATTTCTGAGCTTCCAAGTGGGTTTCCCACCTCAGGGACCTTGTAAACCATATTCTGAGGTATTTATATTCGCTTACAGTATCTAATTTAGTTTGGCCCAAGTACCAGCTAAATTTCGTACACTTCTTCCCGAAGCATAGAATTTTTGTTTTATCCATGTTTACTGTAAGACGCTTTGCAATGCAATATTCATTAAATACATTTAACTTCCTCTGAAGCCCCACCTCTGTTTGGTCCATTATTACAAGGTCATCCGCGTACAACAGACAGGACAGGTGCTTACCATTTATTTTTGGGCTTGCACCTCTGGCTGAGCCCAAGAGAGGACTACTCCAAGTGGAGGCTGCGTAAGAGGACCTTCCAGTGTTCCGAATACTGGATGCTGTGTGGCTTAGCGCGCCGGAGGCCTGGACAGCACTTGGGGAAGAGCTGGTCAGTGGAGGCAGTGGCATACCCGGTGGATTGACAGAGTCTCGGGGGCGTAACCAATCTCTTACTCCGCTGATCCTCCATCCAGTAGATCGTATTAGGGTCTTCACCAGGCACTCTACCTCTCCATTGGCCTGGGGCCACCGGGGCGTGAAGCGACGGTGTTTGGTAACTCTGGAGTAAAGGTATTTAGCCCATTCATGTCTGCTGAAGGGGGGACTGTTATCCATGTGGATCTCTACAAAAAAACCATGGGTGTCCATTAGCTTCTCTATTTTAGGGCTGACTTCAGACACAGCTGTAGTTGAAGTAATCTCCACTTTTGGATACCTGGAATAGTCATCCACAATGATAAGCATGTAGGAGCCATCAGGAAGACTCCCGAAGTCTGCACTGACATGCTGTCAAGGAGCGATCGGACCTTCCTCTGTGATGACGGGAGCCGGGGGGTCGGGTTGGCTGGTGGTCTGTCAGGCTGGGCACTGCCTTACGACTGCTTCCATTTTCTGGTCTAAACCCGGAAACCAGACCTTGCTCTGCAGCCTGTTCTTTGACTTGACAATGCCTTGCTGTGCCCCATGAGCTAGAAGGACAGCTTTTGTCATAGGCTGTCGGGGAGCACTACCCGTGGACCTCTCATCAGGCAGCCTTCATCAGTGACCAATAGTTCTTGCCAGACATTATGCAGCGATAAATGAGTTGACTTTACTTCTGCAGTGCGGCCGGGTGTGCATGGTGGAACAGAAAATTCGCAGAATTGCGAGTGCCTGGCAGGTACTCCACCTTGAAATTGAACTCCTGAAGCTGCAGGATCCACTTCTCTATTCTTGGTGGGGGCTTGGATGTAGACCGACGGAATAGAGGGATCAGTGGCAAGGGCGTAACACAGGACCCCGCAGCCCCAGTGGTGTGGGGGGCCCCAAGCTTTAGAGGGGGCCCTTAGCACAAAACTCTGGCTAGAGAGCTCCTGATTGAGCCCGGAGGGGCCCCTCCAGTTGCCTTGCAGGGAGGCCCCCTCAAGTTTCATTACGCCAGTAATCAGTGGCTTGTAATCTGTGCTCACGGTGAAGGGGCGGCCGTAGAAGTAGATATAGAAGTGCCAGCATCCCCACAAGATATCAATCGCCCCTCGCTTGATCTGAGAGTAGCGTTGCTCAGTTGGAGTGAGTGTCCGACTTGGGTGTAATGACCTGCTTTTCTGTATATTTTGGTGCTTCTGTCAGTCACCAGGCCATTACTTACCACATCCTTTCTCAGGATCCAGAAAGACACCACATTTCACAATACTTACCTAAGAAAGGAATAAACACTAACACAACAAACTAAAGATATAAGAACATTGCCGAAGAGCTCGCAAATAACAAGAAGTCACAACACCTCCCCATCTGAGAGGGTACGCAGCAAATCACAACACCTCCCCATCCGAGAGGGTACACAGCAAATCACAACACCTCCCCATCTGAGAGGGTACGCAGCAAATCACAACACCTTCCCATCCGACAGGGTACACAGCAAATCACAACACCTCCCCATCCGAGAGGATACACAGCAAATCACAACACCTCCCCATCCGAGAGGGTACACAGCAAATCACAACACCTCCCCATCTGAGAGGGTACGCAGCAAATCACAACACCTCCCCATCCGAGAGGGTACACAGCAAATTACAACACCTCCCCATCCGAGAGGGTACACAGCAAATCACAACACCTCCCCATCCGAGAGGGTACACAGCAAATTACAACACCTCCCCATCCGAGAGGGTACGCAGCAAATTACAACACCTCCCCATCCGAGAGGGTACGCAGCACATGCTCCTCCTAGCAATGTATTGGATAGAACAATTAGAATTTATACTTCCTTGCTGGGAGCCTATTTCCCTCCCGTATCAACAACTACCCATTAGAAGGGAACTTACCCATCCTTCTGTAGGACCTTGGTAAAAAGGGGCCCGACCTTCGCTCACAAAGAACACAAACAAATAATAATACACTCTGGGGGTCTCTTTATTACACAATGATAGAATGACAAAAGAAAGAAATAACTAAGCATCACAATCATACGCAATGGCTGGCATATACATGCATACATAACCTGAAAATAAAAAGGTAGTTAGGCATAGACAGAATATAAGAGTTAGTGGAACACCTCACCATGTTTCTACACATCTGGCTTTCAGAGGGGGCCCATCTCTCCGGTTCAATCAGGATTCTCTGTTCCACAATCACAGCTGCACATCTGCAACGCAATGTATCACCAGACTGACTCTCTCTCCGAGATCAGAGCTCAGACACCTCCTTTAGTAACCAGTGGAAACGCTTGTCGAAGCTTCTAGCAAGCCTCGCCTTCTTTTCTCATCAGAGACTGTACCACTTCGTACCAAGGTCACACCTCCGGTTGATCAAGCCTTTGTTATGACTCCGGCATAGAGTGAGCACATTCCTCTGACAAGAACCGGTCCTCTCTGCTTCAGGAAGAGCGAATAACAAGTAGAACCTCTCACCAAGAGAGGCTCAGAAGATGGCGACAGCTTAGAATATGGAGTTGCTCAAGCGTAGGCCTCTATTCCCGCAAAAGAGCAAAATTGGTATGCAAGGAGGCATAAGATCATGCCAAAGCCAATAGGCAAGCCCTGCCATTAAGCAAGAAAAAGTCAGAAACAGAAAGAGATATAATCAAACCCTACTTTGTAACTTCAGGCCTACACATCACTACATTAGGCTAAAATATGCTGAGATGGTTGTGGGCAACGGTCATAATTGGACCGATTATCTACCAAAATATCGGTCACTACACTTGGGTCAGCGATGGGTGCTCACTTGCCACACTTTTGGCACTGGTCTAGCACAGCTCCTGGCCTGATGGGGCAGGTGTCCACTAGTCTTTCTTGGGATCAAAATGCACCAGTGTTGCGTCAGCGGATAGTGCTGCTTTGGTTTGTTTGAGTGCTTTCTCTTCGACCCAGACGTTGGTAGATTTGGTGAGTTCCTCAAGTGGCCTGGAAATGTCAGAGAGATTCCGCATGAACTGTCCACAGTATGTGACCATACCAAGAAAACTGAGGACACTGGACACTGAGGAGTGGGCTGGTGTGTTTTCAATGTCTCTCACTTTATCAGGGTCATGGCCGATTCCTTGGTCAGAGAAAGGGTACCCAAAGAAACTGATGTCATTCCTTAGGAAGTCGCATTTTTCCTTTTGAAGCATTCGGCCGCGTTCTGTGAGTCTGATGAAGTAAATTTTTTCAATTGCAAGGGGTTGAGGTTGGTGAGCTGTGTTGCAGAGAGGGGGGAAGTCATCATTCGGAGGTAGGGTTTTGGGAGGACTTTTTTAACATAGAAGAGCATCGTTGGTGCAGGGTGGAGAGGTGGGTGGTTTAAGAGTGAGCTCGATGTTGGTTATTTTTTCAGAGAACAATGTGACAAATTCTTTGCAGCGCTTATAAGAGTCATTAATCAAGTGTTGGGGAAAGGAGGAGGTTTGCTGCTTGGTGATGTTGAAGAGGTCTTTGAATCTGTTCCTAGACTGGTCAAGTTGATCACAGAAAAAGGAGGCTTTTTCTCTGAAGAGGGCTGCTGCCTCTAATTTTTTTCAACCTGTCTGAGTTGTCTCCTCTTATTGTTAAGGTTTTATTGAACCAGGATCTGGGGAGGATGCTTTTTGATTTCTTTAGTTTTAGAGGGGCAATTGAGTTTATTAATTTGGCCATTTTTGCATTGTAATGGTCTTCTTCGAGGAGAGGTCGGGTGGAGGTAGGATTTGGGAGCTGATTAAGTCTTCTAAATCAGCCTGGCAGATATGATGTATGTTCCTCACCTAGTGCTTGGGACTGCTAGCTTGGGGACCGGCCTTTGTTGGGTGGCATTGAGCTTGAAGAGGATTAGATGGTGATCAGTCCAGTCAGATGGTAGAATAGAGTGGAGGGATAGGGTGCTGTGTTTAGAGATAATTGCATCAAGGCTCGAGCCCTTATTATGAATTTGTTTATTGCAGTGTTGGGTGAGATAATTAGCTTCCAGGAGGGTGGATAGGGCCTGTGCTGTAGGATCTTCCGCATTGTTCAGGTGCAGGTTTAGGTCTCCTAGTATAACGTCAGTGCTACCTTATGGGTGCTTTGCAGTATTTGGTCAGTTAAGTCTTCGAGGAATTGTGGGTTGTTACCTGGTGGGTGATAGATGAGGGGAAGTTTGGTGGGGTTGGGGCCTTTAGGGGAGAGCTGAACTCCTAAGAATTCAAAAGTAGGGTATTTGTTAGTGCGTAAGGGAGTTAGGCAAAGGTCACTTTTATGTATGATGGCTACTCCGCCACCCCTGCGCTCCTTGCAGTTGCAGCAAATTACTGATAAGCCCAGTGGGGTGAGGAGGTCGAGGTTAGGGGATGAGTGGTCGTTTAGCCAGGTTCACTTAGAAAGCAGATGTCGATATTGTATTGAAAGATAGTGTCGGCTATTTCAGTGGCATGCTTGACTGCTGAACGACAGTTTAGTAGCAAGCAGCAGGGCGTTGGTAATGATCGCTGATCTGGCTGGCTGGATTGGATGGCAGTTAGTTGGATGGGTGGCCTTGGAGGGCGAGTGGTGTATAGGATCCTGTTCCTACCAAGTATGACTGGGATTTTGTGGTGGTCAGTTTGACAGGGAGCATTATTTTAAGTGTTGCTCAGCCTTTCTGGTTTACTGCTACTTTCCGGTCGTGGTGTGCCTAGGTGTAAGGTGGTGATGCCTGTAGGGGATGGTGTGCTGTGAGGTGAGGGATGGGAGGTCCAGGTGATTGCTAGTGGCAGGATCAAATTTCACTATAGATACCTGCGGCTGGGTCTGGGGCAGTGTTTGGCCAGTCGGAGTATCCGTATGCAGTAACAAGACTTCTTCCAGAATAGCGTTGATTTTTTTGTTCTAGACGTGCTATTATAGGGATCCGTTGGTAGACAGATGGGTCTGTAGTGGGGGGGGGGTACGTTGAGGCTTGACGGAGTCTGGGGTGGAAGCTAAGGGGAATCCAACATGCTGAGGTTGATGGACTGAGAGGATGTGGGTACGAGGTAGCTCTGGCAGGGCAGTAGAGGAGTGCCATGTGTAAGGGGAGAGTGATTCTGATAGTGAAACCGGATCGTTCGGTTGACTGGTAATGAGGTGACTGTCGAGGGGTGGAGATAGTGCAAGGAGGTTACAGAGTAGAAGGATCCTCGGGTATAGGTGAGAGTGCATGGATTCGTTCTCTGGTTGACAGGAAGGGGGTTGGCTGTCCGGGGGGAGGGTGTAGTTGAAACCAGATGGCATGGCGGCGCAGAGCTTAGGAAAGTGGCGATCAAAGAGGGTTAGGTTAGGTTCAGACGTTTGGACTAGAATGCTCCCATTTTTGTAAAGGGTTAAGGACAATTCTACACTGAAATTCTGGGATGGAGATATAGTGAACTTAGGGCTAGATGTAGGTAAATAGGTTTTACCGATTATAAAATACCAAATTTTACCGATTCGGTATTTTAGAATCGGTAAATCATATGTAGGTAGTTAATCGGTAAAAAATACCGAATCGTTAAGATTCGGTATTTACCGAATCAGTAATTACCGATTCGGTATTTGCCATCCATTCCTATGGGCCTGGAGGCAAATAGGAATGAATGTCAATTACCGAATCGGTAATTACCGATTCAGTAAAATTGGGAAAAAGTCAAGGGTGGCAGGGTGTCACTTTGACACCCTGTTGCACCCCTGATTAGTGCTGGTGTGCACATGTGGCATACATACATGCCCTAAGGGCATGTATGTCTGTCACATGGCACAGGTGTAAATGCACATTTATGCATTTACATAGGAATTCCTTATTTACCACTGTTAGCACCAGGGTCTCTAGTTGGCAGGGGTATGCACCCTAGTCCAAGTAGGGACCACCGCTTCCGACCTGGTAGCTTGGCGCAGAGCAGCAAAAGCGTAACTCCAGAGGCAATGTGTAAAGTATTTGTGCAACACACAACGGCGATGACACAGTAAAAACACTCACAAAAGGAACACCACACCAGTTTTGTATAAGAATAAGAATTTCTTTATCTAAAAGATATGCAAGAACCAAAAGTAGGTAAATCCAGCTCCAGGCAAGATCAATAATAAAAAGGATTCCAGTTTCCAAGCAAGATCAATAACCAATAAGAATGAATCCAGTTCCCAGGCCTGATCAAATCACCAAAAGCTCAGGTGTGCCAAGGGCTCCTGCTGGCAATGTCTTTCTCACAGTGTCCTTGGATGGCAAAAGTTCACTTGAGGTAGGTCCTTATGGTCAAAATTCACTGGGGGAAGGTTCTTAGGCCAAAGTTCCCTTGTGGCATAATAAGTGTGCCTCTCATAGAAATGATGCTCCCAGTATAGGAAGTGCGGCTGCTCAGGCGCTGCTGGTAATGCTAAAAAATGCCCCAGTGTCAATTACCAAGTAATTATGCCCCCGTAGGCCGGTCAGTGAAGGACGGTTCCCAGCCAACCACAAAGCTCACACTCCAGGTACCCGGCCAACCCGCACCCCGCCCCCTCGCAGCAGCCTGGTTGCACTGAGGCGTTACCTGGGGTGGTGGTTGCGGGCGCGGGTGCGAGGCTCCTCTCCCCCTGGGGCCTCGGGCTCAGCAGGCGCTGCACGGGTGGGGGTCACGGCCACACAGCGCTCCTTTAGCACAGCGCTTAACAGTGTCTCCAAGTCCGGAGCCTCCGGCCATGCAGCGCTTCGCTTCTCAGCGCTACACAGCGCGCTCCGGTCCCAGTGGCGGTGACCTCAGGGCCAGTTTCAGTCGGCTTGCGCCAGAAGCAGAGGCAATCACAGAGCCCTCGGGAGGATCACGGGGCAAGCAGTGCTGAGGGCAGGCACAGCATTGCAGGGCAAATCTTGAGAGTGTTGTTGCTGTTCCAAAGGACAGTCTTTAAAACGCTGTGGTCCAAGGACAGGTAGTTTCCTTTAGCTTAAAAAGGGTGCAGTCCCAAAAAGGCAATCTTTAAAAGGTTGAAGACTCCTTAAAATGTGGTTCAAAGAAAAGTAGTTCCTTTGGGATGTTGTGGAGACACTCTGGTGGTGATGTTGCAGTCTCCCATGCAGGGCAGGATCAGCAGACAGTAGGGCAGCTCAGCAGGTTGTGGGGCAGCAGTTCCTTGGAGCAGTCAGCCTCCTTCCCAGTGGCAATCCTCTTGCGCAGCAGTCCTCACTCCAGCAGGGATTCTTCCAGGTCCAGCAGTGTAACAAGAATGTGAGGCCAGGACCCTCCCTTATATATCTTTCAGTCTAAGGGCTAGAAAGTGGTAGAAGTCTCTGGAAGGGTCTGGGGGCAGGGGCTTCTGGAAGAGTCCAGGGAGTTCTGGTATGTTCCCTGCCTTCCCTGACCTAGCTGTCACAGTGACGAGAGACAGGCCGTTAATGCTACAGTGGGCAGCCCATCACAGCTCATCCCAGGGATGAAGGTGTGAATCACCACTCCCACCTCCCAACCCAGGCAGGCTATCAGTATTCAGAGGGGAGGGGGGAGTCTGCAGAGCCTAATCTGAGTGCAGGCAGGAAAAGGTCCACTTTATAAAAGTGGGATCCCTAGCGTAGTAATGCCCAAACCCTATATTTCATTGGAAAGGGTTCCCCGCCCCGAGTCCAACAAGACCAAACATGACAGACTTATTAGGTCCCTGTCAGAAGTTATCCCCTAAGGAGAGGTTCCCAATATTAGCCTAAGGAGGATTAGCCTTACTGCAGTAGCAGTGGCTTGTGGCAGATATGCCAGCCTCACAAGGTTTTTAGGGGAGAGCACCCGCACCTCAGCACTGTTTAGCAGTGGTGAGGCGCCCAGAGTCCTAAGTCCAACAAAATGTAAGGTCAAAATGGGAGGCAAAAAGGGCAAAAATGTAGGGGAGACCACCCTAAGGCTGACAGGTCTAACAACCACCAACTACTAGTTGGTGGTAAATAACGAATTCTTAAAGCCCAGAAGCACTGTTTACAGTGCTTCCTACATCTCATTTACGATTCGGTAAATACCGAATCGTTAAATGATAATTCAGTAAATACCGAATCGGTAAATACCGATTTGTTATTTACTGAATCGGTAAAATAGCCTCCTACATAGAAAAAGGCTTTTACCGGTCGGTAACGGCCGATTTCGGCCGTTGCCGACCGGTAAAGGCCTACCTACATCTGGCCCTAAGTTCCATAAGGGACATTGGTAGTTTCAATTATGCAAAGGTGTTGTCAGAAGTTCTCTATTCATTTGGCGGATTTCTTAGTATAGAAGATGAAGTCGTCAGTATTAAGGTCTCCATGTGATGGACTGTAGAAGATGTCAGTTATTAGAGTATCTGAGTGTTCTTTGAAGATTTTGTGCTTCAGATTTTTTGCAGCAGTTTTAGGTTTTGTGGGAACTTAGGCATAGATGCATCAAGGTAAAATCCGCTCGTAAAGGGCCAGATTTTCCGAATCTGCCCCTTTGCGACCAGTATTTTTGCATTTGAGATGCATCTTCCCAAATGCAAAAATCTCAAATTAAGAATTCGCAAAATTGTGATTACTTGCATTTAAGGAATCTCAAATTGAGATTCCTTAAATGCAATGCATTAAAGTTTAAAAAATAGCGATTTTGCTAATAGGGGTCGCAAATTACGATGAAGTTGAACTTCATGGTAATTTGCAAAAACTTTGAAAAATGCACTAAAGTGCATTTTTCAAAGTTTCGTGTTGCGCACACACATGCCCTAAGGACATGTGTGTGCGCAACATATGTGCACAGATCAGTTTCAGGGGTGCAACAGGGTGTCCTTTGGACACCCCTGCACCCTTGAAATCGCATTCTCAATTTGCGATTCGCAAATTGAAAATGTCTTCCCATTCATTCCTATGGGCCTCAACGCCCATAGGAATGAATGAGGAGGTATTCCTTAATTGCGAATCGCAATTTGCGAGTCGCAATTAAGGAATTTTAAGAAATCGCAATTTTTTTAGTGATTTCTTCATGCATTGCATTTTGCTATTCCTTAATAGCGAATCATTATTTTTCGCTATTAAGGAATAGCAAAATGGGTTCTTGATGCATCTGGGGGATAATGCAGCATGAGTTGGGGCCGTATCATTTCATGGTGGAGTTGCGGTGTAATATTGGTTTGCGATCCTACTGTAGTAACGGCTATCGATGGACTTTCTTGGGGGAGGGGATCTGCCAAGATGATTGCCTGCTGCAGCAGAGGGTCATTCAGTGAATTGGGTGTATTGCTTGTTGTATTAGAGTGTCTTTATTGGAGGAGTGCGGGCACTTCTTAAGAAGAGTAGGGAGTCAGTGATGCAAGGGTATCTGGTGCCTAGACTGCCTAGTAGCACCTGTGAGTCAGCTCAATTTCTTGTGGTTGAGGAGTCAATGGCTAGTGGTTGAGGCAGGGTTTGTAGGCCAGTTTGCCGGGGAGGCTTAAGCAGTTCTAGGGCGTACTATATATACAAACAACATCAGAAAGGCAGGGAGACTACTGCTGGTATGAGGTAGAGTAGGTAAAGATCACAGCGTGGTCAAAAGATAATAAAATCGACATAAAATCACAGTGTATGTACACAAGACCAATATTTGCGTAAGGTAGGCAGAGTTAGCTTGTAAGCGTATGGAACAGTATATGCACAGAAACACAATAAACACATAGGGTAATGATGTAGTCGTATGATTTGTTCCACCCCTGTATTTTTAAGGTCACCTATAACAATAAGATTACTACCTACGAGGATTCAACCTTGACATGTACTCTCTATTTTGGTGTTATCGTATTTCCCTTTTTCGCATCTATGTTCTTCTTTTCTTTTATTCCTGATTGTTTCTCCTCTCCTCTGTATTTACCAATATCTATTGAGCTTGTTTGTTCTTTAGAATGTTGTTTTTCTTCATCGGCAATGAACACCTAGTCATTTTTTTCAATGTTCCACAGTTTCTATAATGCAAATTTATTTCATGGTGAAAGGTTTTAGTAACCCCATAAAGAGACGGGGAGTTCTTTTTTATATGGGGAAGCTTAACCCAGACATGGTTCTTATTCAGGAGTAAACACAAAGAGATGATGGACGGAGTGCTGAAACTTTTCAGACTCTCACCCCTAGTCACAGATCTGGGTTGAATCCACCATCATTCTTTAGCTCACTTCGCCACCCCTGTTCAGACACAGCTAAATGCAAATCAGTCTTGACCCTGTGCCTCGTGGGAAAAGTCCAGCCCGAATTGCCAAGCCATGTCGTCCATGGACCGCAAACAAGCATCCTGAGACCGGTTTCGGGCTAACAGCCTTCATCAGCCAGGCCAGCTTAAATCCAATGGCAAAGTGAGCAAGTGACCCACGTCTGGGCATGAAAGGCCAACTTACGGCGAAAAAAGCAAACACAAAGAGATGATGGATGGAGTGCTGAAACTTTTCAGACACTCACCCCCAGTCACAGATCTAGGTTGAATCCATCATCATTCTTTAGCTCACTTCGCCACCCCTGTTCAGACACAGCGAAATGCTAATTGGTTTTGACCCTGTGTCTCATGGGAACAGTCCAGCCCGAATTGCCAAGCCATGTCTTCCCTGGACTGGAAACAAGCATCCTGGGGCTGGGGGTGAGTGTCTAAAAAGTTTCAGTGCTCCGTCCATCATCTCCTTGTGTTTGTCTTATTCAGAAGTCTCATGTTTCTGAACTTAAAGCTTTGAAACTCAAACGCTGCTATGTGGAAAAGGGTCTTGTATCCCCTGTCCTCAATAAGAAAAATGTGTTATTATCCTTTGTAACAAGAAATCAAATTTTAATATTGTGTATCAGGAAATTGATGGGAAGGGCAGATGGATAATTGTTAAATTTTAAATTAATAATATTCCTTTAACTTTATTTAATGTATATGGTCCCACACGATTGATGATAATTTCTGGTATGACATAGGGAAGACGTGCCTTCAGCATGTGAATAATTATTTCTTACTGGGGTGATTATAATCAGATAATGGATCTTTTTTTAGATCATCAATCCTCGGTCAAATTTGTACCACATAAAATGCATAAACAATTCCATTCCACTGTCTGTCAAAGTGCCTTGATTGACTCGTGGATGCATAATAACCACACCTCCAGAGACAATACTTTTAAACTCCCAAGTTCAAGACTCACTCACAAGAGGTCATATCTTCTTCTGCAAAAGCCTCTCTCAAGATATTGTATCTCCTGAAATTGGGTCCATTCTGAATTCAGATCATATTCTGGTCATTGCTGATATGGATGTGATCCCTGGTCAAGGCCATCGGGGTAGATGGAGGTTTTTTTCCTAGTGTTTCATTGAAGGACACTGATTTTTCTTCATCCTTTACCTCAATTGCTTTGAATTTCTTTGATATTGATAATGATCCTACTCTATCTGCTTAATTGTTATGGGATACATTTAAAGCTGCTGCCCGTGACTTTGTCATAGATTATGTAGCCAAGAAAATGAAGCAATTTGACACTGCTAACATCTAACAAAAATTTAGAACATAGGTTTTACTCTTCTAAATCCCCTACAGTGTTAAGCGATAGTGTTAAAACCAAAATGGGATTTAATGAAATATCTTCATGTGCTGCCTCCACCATGATTCTCAAAAGTAGTGCCCGCTATTATGGCGATTGTAATAAAGTTGGAAAGTTATTGGCTAATTATCTGATAGGTAAGCAACAATGTACGAGGATTGCAGACTATGCAAGGCTCTCACATTTTTTAAGATAATGCATTTTTGCTGAATTTGAGATGTTGTTCCCCGGGCAAGCTGAGATTGATGATTATTTGTGAGACATTGATCACCCTTCGACTACAAACATAGATTTTTCCTCTTTGGAAGATGATGTCTTTTTGCAGGAAATCATTTAGGAAAGCTCTTCACTTAAAAAAGGAAAGTCATCTGATCCTGATGGTTTCTCTGTGGAATTTTTCAATCCTTTCTCTGATCTTTTAACACCCAAATTATTACAGTTATTTCGTATCTCTGACTCAACAGCTTCAGTTACAGGAACCTCTCAAGATGCCACGATATGTCTTATTCATAAGGATAGTAATGACCCTACCTAAATTATCTGCCCATCTACCTAGTTAATTTTGATTACAAACGTTATGCAAAATTGTTGACCTCGCACCTCGATTCTTTTCTACCTACACTATGTAGGAAAGAGCAGTCAGGCTTTCTTAAAGGTAGATTTGCCTCAGACAATACACACTTATTTTGTAATGTTCTTGATAGAGCCCTCCATTTGTCTTACCCATTAGCAGCAAAAACTGTTGATGCTGAGAAAGCCTATGATTGACTTGGTTAGAGTTTTAGGCTCTCAGCTTTAAGATGGCATGGTTTTGTTCCATAATCATATTCCTTATTGCCTTATTATATTAATCACCTAGGGTTTCAGTGGCAGTGAATGGCATGACCTCTCCCTACTTCCCACTTCAGAGAGGTGTCCGTCAAGGCTGCTCTCTCTCTCTCCACTTCTATTTATTCTTGCACTGGAACCTTTCCTTTCTTGGATTAGGTCTAACTGGCTGATCTCTGGCCTCCAATAAGTTGATAACCACATGAAATTTACAGCCCATGCAGATGATATTGTACTTTTTGTCTCTAATCCTGATCCCTAAATCTAAATCTAAATCTGGTATTTGTAAAGCGTGAACTACTCACCCCACCCCTAAGGGTCTCGAGGCGGCCGGGAGGGCTCAGCGGAATCCCGGAACGAGAGGAGGGAACAGCGGAGGCAGCGCTCGGGAGGGAGAGAGGTCAGTGCACTCCCTTCGTGGGCTAGCGGCGAGCTGCAGTAAGGCCCGAGCGAAGGCTTACAAGAGACCCGCCATCAATAAAACATAACTGGAGTTGCTTCGGGCCCTCAAAGCCAGCAAGTAACACCAGACACGCCAAGAAATTGCCGGGGCACTCAGCGGGTGTGCCTGCTGGTTGCAGACAGGCGAGGGTGCAGTAAAACCTAGGCTTCCCCGAGATCGTCCACCATAGATGATCTGGAGGACCCAGCGGCACCCCAAGGTGAGCAGAGGAGGGGGCAAATACAGCGACTGAGGGTGCAAAAGAACAGTGCACACCCATTACAGGCCAGGGCCCTAAGTGGGCCGAGAGCCGTTGAGAGGCCCGAGAGGTGGTTTACACGGGACCCGTCTGGGAGAATGTGGGTGAGGTTACCTGCCTGCCGCATCTGCAGAGGAAGTGAAGATCCCCCACGGTGGCACATGGTAGTGTTCCTGGGGAAGCCCCCCTTCACACCAGGGAAAGCGGAGCTTGTGGGTAGCAGCACAGAGGAAGAGTGCCAAAGAGCCCTGGGCAGCTGCATGAAGTGAGACAGGCCTGCACCAGATAGTGGGCCTACAGGACCAGTGACCAGAGCATTAGGCAGAGCGGACCGCACCTGAGGCTACCGGAGCTGAGGAAAAGGCAGTGCCCCATGAAAGGCACAACAACACATCTAAGGGGGTGAAGTTGGCAGCCAGAAGCTATAGTGGACCCTGGGGGTAACTCCAAGGAGCTAAGTGACGTGCACCAAGGGGATTGGAGAAAAGAACACTGTCTACATAGACAGTCCAGAGATAGGAAACCGAGGCGAGGAATACTGGATTGTTCAATTCCTGAGAGAAGAAATGGCAACCACAAAACCCCCCACCAAGAAAGATGGCAGAATAAAAGATTTGCTCACCAAGCCTACCCCCAAAAACCAAACGGGACGCGATACTAGGCCCGAGAAAACAGTGGGAGACAGGGAGGAGGAAAAAGCCCCAGTTACAAGAAACTTTCTGGAAACCCTCTTTGGAGCCCTGATGTCCGACTTTGCGGGGCTAAAGCAAGACATAGCAACCGACGTTAAAGAGATCCGGAGAGAGGTGGGGGACATAGGTCAGAGGGTGGAATGGGGGACGCAAGAGAAGAAGATCTAGAAGCTCACCGCAGAGAACTCCTGGACCTTCAAGTAAAGAACACCGAACTCCGGTATCGGACGGAGGACCTTGAAAACAGATCCAGAAGAGGCAATATACTTGTAAAAGTCCCACTGCAAGCAACGGCAACCAAGCTAGAGGAGTATGTCCGTAGACTCTTCCAACATGTGGCCCCCACACTGGCACCGCACAGGGCCAGTCGCCCCGCAAAAACACCTGGGATGCCACAAGTTATTCTCACATGCTTACATTATTACACCCAAAAAGAAACAATTATGATGGCGGCCAGAGATCGCACCACCATTGACTTTGAGGGCATTAAGGTATGGTTATACCAGGATCTATCCCCCATCATGCTGCAGAGAAGGCACCAGCTAAAACCCCTCATGGAACTCTTGCAACGGAAGGGAATTTGATATGAGTAGGGCCACATTTGTGTGGGCCAATGAGACCCGCTCTGTCCGCAACCTGGAAGAAGTGAGAGACTTAATAAAAACGGACACTTCTGCATCTGGCGATATACCGGAGGGAGACAATGGCACGTCCAAATAAACCAGGCCCCGGAATCAACAATCCCTCCGATCAAGGGGGGGAAAAGTAAGCAAGCCGTCGGACCTAGAAAGTCGGTTCAAAAGGGAAGCACTGCTGAAATAGTTGCAGAACCAGGAGGCGCCGGAGGAGCCGAACAGCGACTAAAGAGGGTTGGGAATTGCAACGAAGACAACGACAACATAGAGATAAAAGCTACTGACCTTCGCGAAGACGAGCGTAGACCTGAGGACGTTCCTCTACTTTGATATGTTAAATAGTAGGTTGGGGGTGGGGTGCACAGACCGAGAACTTGATGAGCCCCCGTAATGCACCGCCAATACCATGTACGGACGATTTGTGTTGGACGATTTGGATGGGGAATCGATATCCAGTTTCTGATGAGTATTGTTTATGCTTTGTATCTTCTCTTTTTTCTTCATTCTCTTGGCAGTTTTCAACATTTCTTGTTGCTATTCACGGGGGGCTACTTACTGCTCAAACTCCAATGGGAGGGCTCAAGATGGCTATTCATAGGCTTACCTTCAGCACAACACATTTAGTTGAGAAATGGTTAGAATAGTTAGCTATAATGTGAGATGGCTGAATGCGCCAGCAAAAAGGATGCCACTTCTATCTATGCTAAGAGAATCTAAATGCGATATTTGCCTATTGCAAGAACCCCATTTTTTAATTTCAGAATACTTTATTCGGCATGAAACACAATACCATAAAAGTACAGTTAAAAAATATAAAAAGGCCGAGCTAAAATACATGTGCAAAACGTTCTCAAGTGGAGCCACTTCTCCTATATCATTCTTCTTTAGGGTCATAAATAAATTGTCTGTGTTTGGATAGGTCAAAGTAGGTTTGTAGAGGGGTAACATATAAAATCAGCCACATAAAATGCATGAATAATTAATCCCTTTATATGCTTGAAATTGCCCTCCCCCACCCAATTCATTACTAAGACCTTTAACAAAGAAATGCTGCATCCGTATGTATTCACCCCTATCCTCTTGTGTTTCCGAGTCTCACAGCAGACCTTAAAAAGATAGATTCCTTGGGCGCGCATAGTAGGAACATAATAAGACAAAGTGAAGGGTGTCCTGCGGAGACCGATGGTCGCAGCCGCACGGGCCCTTCAACTCTGTAGATGTAGTGTAACCTCCCAGAACCGGTAAAATATGGTGCATTAGGTTTAGCCTGAAGCGTATCATTATAAATCTGTCTTGGGCATTGTGAAAAAAAAAGACAAATAAGGCTCAATGCCCAGACAGGATTTGGTCAGAAGGTGTGCTCTCACAGATGGTTTGATCAGCTCCCTAACTTCCCTAAGATATACAACATGCTTCAGGAATTCAGCCTTAACATGCGCCTTGTCCCGGGGGTACAATTTTGTAGGATAATTAAAATAATCTGCAAATCCCATGCCTGTTAGGGTTTCCCTCACATACTTGCGCCATGGTATGTTCCGGCCCCGGTCACGGGCAATACAATCCATTATGATCTGCTTGCTTAGTAAGGCCTCAGGGTTTGTCCAAATTTTGATCCAACATGTTAAGGGTTTAAGTTCCAACCTGTCTCTAATATGGCTAACACCCAATTCTTTGTGGATAATGTGGGAAGATGTACTCTGAGGCACTTTCAGCAACCGCCGTAAATATTTGTTCTCTTCAATTTGAAGGTGTTGTGAATCAATAAAACCCCAGACCTCACTCCCGTAAAGAGTTTTGGCACAGCACATAGAGCTATGCAATCTCAAGATTTGCTCCGGGGACCAACGACCCAGCCTTCGCGCAAAATTCATAATTGCCCCGGAGCAGCTAGCTAATGTGCTGCATTGCTCTTCTACCAGGGCTTTGAAACTAAGGCGGGTGTCAAATAGTATCCCCAGATATGAGAACGAGTGCACCTTTTTCAAACAGTGAGAGCCAATCCTATAGTTATAGTTCCTTTTCGGTGTTTTCCCCACTTCCATAATATATGATTTTGAAAGATTGGGGGACAGATCTAAACTTCCCATAAAACGTACACAACCATCTATCAGATACTGTAGCCCGCACGAGGTACGCGTGAGAAGCACCGCGTCATCCCCGTAAAGCAGAATGTGGATCCCTCTCGTTCCTATACTTGGAGAGTCCACCCCTAGAGCACCAAGCACCTGATCCAGGCCGTTTATATACAAAGTAAATGCGAAAGGGGCCCGGATGCAACCCTGTCTCACCCCCCTTGAGAATGGAAAAGTATCAGTGGTGCTCCCCTCCTCATTGTATCTAACTTGGGCGAAAGTGTTCCAGTGCAACACTCTTAAAATGTTTTTCAATCCCGGATCCACACCGAGAGCCCCAATAAGTTCCCACAATTTTCTACGGTTCACCCGGTCGAATGCTGCCGTCAAGTCCATTAAAGCCAAGAACACAGTTTCTTGGCTGGCAATAGTGTACTTGGCTACCAATAGGTATAAATTAAGGCATTAATCGGAGGTTGACCGTCCTGGCCTGAATCCATACTGAGTGTCAGCGATTATGTGGTGTTCATCCACCCAGTCCATTAACCGGTTAAGGATGACCCTACCTAATACCTTCACTGTCACGTCAATAAGGGAAATGGGCCGGTAACATAGTGGGCTGTCCATATTTCCCTTTTTAAAAATGGGAACGATTGTAGCTGTGGACCAGGATGCTGGCATACCTGATTCCACTGCTGCATTAATAACTCTGGTCAGTATGGGTGCCCACAGTTCTACCTGGCTCAAGAAAAGGTCTGGAGGAATCCCATCGGGACCTGGAGCCTTATTCCGTGTCAGACCCTCAATGTCCGACTTTATCTCACCCAGGGAGAATATTATCTGGCCAATAATCTCGCCCCTCTCCTCTACTTCTGGTGGATCATTGGTCCTGCCATGATTGTAAAGGCCGTGGAAGTGCTCATACCAAGACCCTAGTAGGATATGGTTTGCTACCTTTGGTTTATTGGCGTCTTGGAAACAAGGATCATTTATGACTTTCCAAAAGGCAGTCGAGTTCTTTGACTCAAAGTTCTCCCGCGCCTGCTGTTGCAAGGTAGTTTTGCATCGTTTTAATGCCTGTTTATAGAGCGCCCTACATGTGGACACCCTTATCTTGTCTATTGGGACAGCTTTTAGAGCTGACTTCAGCTCCCTCAGGGCAACGGAGCATTGATGTTCAAACCACCTTTGATCATACGTTCCATTTTTGTGCATTCTACTCCTGAGTAGGCCATCAATATGTTGGGCAGTGACCTCAAAGGCTCTGACCAATGCTGCCCCATCCACTGTTAAGTTTAGGCACTTCCAAACCTGCTGTTCTTTGTCTGACATTAAAGCTCTATAAAAGGCTTCACCATTAATCTGGGACCATCTGAGCCTCCTTCCTTGATCAGTGGCACTTACCGTACCACTGTCCCCAATCTGTAAAGCGTGCTTGTCTGGGTTTGGTTCCCTAAGCGACATGACCAAAGGGTTGTGATCACCAAAAATGCTTACATATATTTTAAAGCTTAAAATCCAACGCTTTAGCGTGTTGGGAACGAAAATAAAATCAATAAAGGAGTCCCTTCCTCTACCTTTAAAAGTTGGATGGACCATTCTGTCCTCCCCTACTTTAATCAAGTCCATAGTGTATGTGAGGGCGTGTGTGCCTAACACCTTACTTAACTCCCTTCCCTCCCTTGTATGCTCCAAATGCAGGCCCTCTTCCAGTGGGCAGGAAGACCAATCCCCCCTGCTAACTTTCAAATATGGGCACAGATGGCAATTAAAATCGCCAAGTAACACCAACTGGGGCATCATCGCCCCTTGATCTTGTATAGCTGCCAGCCTACACTCCAACTCGTCCAGTCTTATTGTGGTCTGTCCCACTAAAATGGCATTATAAAAATTGATAAAAATTAGCTTATGACCCTTATTATGAAATCTAATCCCCTGCATAAAATCTGAATCCCAGCCCAAATCATTCCACCTCCCCTGTAACCTCAAGTCCACATATGTGATCAGACCTCCCCTTGCTCTTCCAGAAGCTGCCCTGCGTGCTGGTACGAAGTACATTTTGTGACCTTCTAAATGAAACGCACTACTATCCACCTCCCACGTTTCGTGAAGGCAAATAACCTGGAATTTCTTTATATAAGCTAGCAGGTCATTGTTTTGAATTTTAGATGAGAGTCCTGCTATGTTCCCTGAAATTATCTCAATGTTACCCTGTCTGAGAACGTCTAGACTCTCTGACATAGGGCAGGTATTAGGACCATGAGATACGTTGGGTACTTGGATATTCCCATCAAAACCGGGCCCACTAGGCTCTCCAGGTAAAGAGGATGTAATGGGCTTGTTAGCCTTTAGCATAACTATCCCTCCCGTGTCTACATTAAGGGACAAGCTCTCCAATCTATGACCATTCCTAATTGACATCCCACTGGCCAGTCAATCTATGTCATTTAGGGTTGATACATTGTTGAGAGGGGCATACCGATTAGTTAACGGGACAGTCAAACCCCCTGATCAGGTCCTGCTAGATGTCTCCTGTGTTCATCACGATTATTTACACACGTCATGTCCTGTAAAAAAATCCCAGGGAGAGCATTCTAACACTTGAGCCGCCCTCCTCATGGTAGGGCCCCTTGCACTGTGTGAGGAGATCACATACCAACGCTGGATACCTTAGGTTTAGGATCACACTATCTCCTGGAAAGCACTTCCTACTGCTTCCAATCCAGGACACCCTTCTAGCCATTAATATATGCCTACGGTTTGAGATGTTATAGCCTACATTTCTATTCAACCAGTGGGCCACCTTGTTAATCAGCATTCGCAGTGTTTCTTCTCTGTCTCCGCTACAGGCTGGGACCCCTGTCAAGACTACTGTGTATGGGCATGATGCCGGAGGTAGATCTAAAACTGGCAAGCCCGGTGTACACCATGCGAAGTCGGCTAATGTTGGCGCAGTATCGTGAGGTGTAGGTGTTCTGCCCTCTATTTGTGGGGGCTAGGTTAGAGTTAGGGGTTTGAGCTGAGGTTCCCACCCTCATATGCCTGTTATCTCCTGGGATGATGTTTAATCTTGGGACATTTCCATCAGTAGGCCCTGCAGTTCACCCTTTATTTACACCCTCCTTTATGCCATCAAGCTGTTCACACTCGTAGTTCCTACCCTCTTTTCTCTCTGGGGTAGTCACTACCCTTGGAGGGGTAGGGCCCTCTGGTGCCCCCGGCCACAGTGGTCAGGATGCTATTCTGTGCAAGAAGCAGGGACAGTTTCTCTTCTATCAAATTAATTTTCTCATGTACGGGCCCTAGATCGGTAGTTAACATTGTTTCCAACCAAGACCACAATTCCGTATCCGCCCCCACTTCATTTCTGCCTCTCCACAATTTAGACACTGGTGGTTGACTGCAGGACCTTCTATGTCTTTAAACCTGGTAGCTTTGGGCGCACCCCTCTGCTTTGATTTAGCTTTAGGAATGTGATGCCCCCCCCCCCCCGGTTCGCTTTGCTGGGGCCATAGAATCAGCCAGTGGGGTGGCCACACTATTTGTAGTGCTTTTGGCTTTTAAGGCCCTTTTAGATCGGGTGACCACCTCCCCACCTTCCCTTGGGATAATTTCAATGCCAGTTGGATCTACAGCCAGTACAGTCTCTCCCTCGCCCAACCCTACCCCGTGTGAAAACACAGAATTTGATTCAGAGCCCCCCTCACTCTCTTCTACGTTAATCTGTGACGGGCTTAAGTTATCAGATAACAACTCAATGGTTTGAGTTACCAGGCCTGCCGCCTGTGGCGATGGAGCGGCGGAGGTTAAGCCATTTGCATTGTTACCACTTTTTGGCTTAGCTTGACCAAAGGGAGCCCCAGCATTGGGTGATTTAGTCGTGGCTATACTACCCATTGATGACCGCTTTTGCGCCACGATCGAGTCCAGAGAGAGTCTCTTCTCAGCAAGCTGTATTTAGTGGACTAGTAATGACTCTGCTCTCGTGAGGAAGGCGTCGAGAGTCCCCTTTACACCCCCGCACCAGAGAGCCTGTTGCCTTACGCTTGCTCATCCCGCAGATTGTTGAACTTATATTAGACTTATATTGGAGGAAATAATGAATAAATGAGAGGCCAGTACCTTGGTAACTATTTAAGTTCTGCCCCAGTGGCTTCTGTGTTTCCTGGACCCTTAATGTTAAAAAGGGCCCTTCAGACGCCTCCTGGCGTTTGTTGGTGTGATGCAGAACAGCTTTTTATCACTTTCGCCCAGGCAATACGTCTTCTTCCTGTGATCGGCAGTGCCTTGGGGTTCTGATGATGATGCAGGGGGGGTGGCCTAGCCCGGCCTCTTCCGGTCCCTGACGGGCATGGACGGGCCCGCCCTAGGCCCGGGCTTCGCCCGCGCATGTCCTGATGCGATTTTGAGCACCTCCTGACGCTTGCCTCTGACACTGAAGGAGGGCGCCACCGGGGGACTCTGGGAACTGGAGTCCCTGGCACCCGGAACTTCCCCTGAGTGGAGCATGGCACCAACAGCAGCGATGCAGTCCCCATGGACTGTTTGTGGAGGCAGGTAGGTTTCCAGCAATAAGAACAGCAGCGGTAAGGAAAGGGACCCGGCAGACTGGCGAGGAGTGCGATCTCGCTGGTTCGACCGCCAATATTTTTCCACAGGGGAGGGGAAAAATGCAGGGTTGGTGATCCTTCTAGCCGCACATTTTGAGGTTAAAGTTACTGGTACACAAGCGGAAATCCTGGGTCGCCTCCTCTCACTTTGCATTACATACGGGGCTCACTACATAGCCGTTGCTAATATCCACACCCCCAACGAACTTCAAGAACCCTTTATCCTAGATGCAATAGGACGGGTGATGGAAACCACAGATATGCACGTACTCATAAGTGGGGATTTTAACCTGGTAATGGATACAGCACTGGACCGTTCAGTACAAAGGGTGGGTAACACAGGCACTCTATCACCACAAGGCCTACGCCAACTAACTCTAAATAGCCTTGTAGACAACTGGCGTAAACACCACCCTACAGAGAGATCCTATTCCCACTACTCGGCAGCACGCCAAACACATGCAAGAATTGACATTTTCTTCACCACTAGCTTCTTAGAATCTAATATCCAAGAAGTAGATATTCGAGTGGCGGCGCTAACGGATCATTCCCCCGTCTACATCAAATTGAGCCTGCCCACATCAACTCACAATTGGCGTCTGAATCTTAAAATACTTACATATAAGAATGTAATCTCTGAGATTACAGAAGCATTGAAAGCTTTCCTGGAAGTAAATGATACACTCAACAACCCAATTGCGCTCTTATGGGAGACCCAAAAAGCAGCCATACGGGGTCACATTGTTAGCATTGTGGCCAGTTTCGGTAAGGAGCAACGGGGCGAAATGGAATACATTAGAGGGAAGGGTCAAAGAACTGGAGGGTATGTATAAAAGAACAGGAACACACCAAGCTCGCTGCAAGCTTAATATAGCGTGAAAAGAACTCAAGGCCGCAGATATGGATAGAGCTGAATATGCCCTACTGCGGATCAAGCAGTAATATTACATGGGAGGGAAAAAGGCCGGATGCCTTCTGGCCCAGAGACTCGGAGCACAGACGAATAGCCAGAGGGTGACCGCAATTGTGAATGCCCAAGGGGATAAGCTGGAGCAGGATGAGCTGATAGCACAAGAGTTGCAACACTTTTACAGGGAATTATATACGGCGGATGAATACTCTAACGCCGAAATAGAAACCTATTTGAGCCACACACCAACTGATAGGCTGGACCACCAAAATTCCCTTGCCCTGGAGAAAGACATACATATCAACGAGGTACTTAATGTAATATCCCACCCACCAGGCGAGAAGGTGCCGGGACTAGATGGCTACCCTCCAGAATTTAACAAACTGTTTGCTCCCGTATTAGCCCCTATCCTTACTCAGCTATATAATTCCTTTAGCGAATCAGGCACCCTGACAGATACAGTGAGATTAGCTACCAGTGCGGTTATACCCAAACAGGGCAAAAAGCCAACTCAATACGCGTCATATAGACCTATCTCACTACTTAATGTAGATGCAAAGGTTTTCACTACGATCTTAGCTGAGCGACTAGCCCCTGTGCAATTGTAGCCATAATACAAAGAGAATATGCCATCTACTAGACAAGGTTCAACAAACGAAGACACCAGCACTACTATTCTCTATGGATGCCGAAAAGGCGTCCGACAGAGTACATTGGCCATACCTTAAAGCAGTTCTACAGTCTGTAGGCCTGGGAACTCTGATTTATAGGATGGATCCTAGCTGGGTATGCAAAGCCTCAGGCAATGGTGTGGATTAATGGAACAATATCACAGCCTTTCTATATTGAACAGGGAATTCGTCAGGGTTTCCCCCTGTCCCCTCTCATATTTGCATTATACATGGAGCCATTTGCGGAACCTGTAAAGGCAAATGCGGCGATAGTGAGAGTAAAGATGGGAGGTAGAGACAGTAAATTGGCATTACACGTGGATGATGTCTTGGTGATATTGGCAGACCTCTTTCGCTCTTTATCAAAGCTTGTCTTGGAAGTGGAAGCATTTGGAGCAGTGTCAGGCTTCAAGATCAACGCACAGAAATCACAACTCCTGAACCTCACGATATCGGCTCCGGAGGTGGACACTATACGGAATCTCTACCTGTATTCATGGGCTTCACAGGGGGTGACCTACCTGGGCCTTCATATACACCCCACTGTTAGGCAAACGGCGAGGAGCAGCTATGGCTGCCTACTAGCGGACACTCGTGCAGTGCTGGAAAAATGGAAGGATCATATGCTGTCCCGGCTTGGGAGACTAGCGGCCTTAAAAATGACACTTCTGCCCAAGATACTCTATGTTATGCAGCCCTGCCCCTCCTCCCCCCACCCCATGTGCTACCTAAACTACAACACTTCATAGAACATTACATATGGGGGGGAGGCACGTATCACTAAGAAACTGATGTATCTGCCACCCACATGGGGATGATTCTGCCTCCCTAACCTCAAACATTACTACCAGGCGGCTCAGCTCTGGTATATGGTGGAGAGGAATAGGCCCACAATGGAGAAACACTGGTGCTTACAAGCATTCACATATAGAAGATGCCCTGGCTCCCTAAAGCACACCGGCCACAGGGAGTATATATTTCCCTGATACTTCGAGCTACAGTCGGCGTCTAGGACGCTGTAGCGATTCCGAAGAAATGATCCACAAGACTTTCCCCGATGACCCCCATTCTGGGTTTTTTTCTACTTTGGAAATGTATTATTTCAGATTTTGTTCCCTTGCATTCCTTTCCACCTCACCGGCCTATGTTTTTTTATTTATTTTTTTTACATTTATTTTTGTCCTCATACACCCCAAAAAATAATCTCAGAGTACCAAATCCATACCATCTGCTATGCAGCAGATGGGCCCCTCCTTAATTTAAATTGTAACTCTGAGGATCTTAATGGATGCACTTTCTGCAGATACCCACAGAATACCAGAAAGAGGTAGTCAATTCAGTCCGTCTATCTTCCCAGGCCCTAGAACTGATCCTGGGGTAATTCACACTGCAAAAAGGCATAATCATTGGACAACAACAGTTACATCCTATCCAACCAATTAATGCAAGGAATCCAAAAATGCTTCCTTCTCTTCCAAACTGCCCTGTCTAAATTCAATGTGTATTTAATTGTGTTTATCCAATCTAGGTATGAAGGTGAAGTATCTTTAACCCAAAGTTTGCATATTTCTCTGCGTGCCAGAATAATTAAATATAAAGACAACTTATTTATATCTTGAGGAAGTGACTCATAATTACTAAAAATACCAAAAAATATAAGTGATATACAAACCTGTATATCAAAGTTAAACAGATTCTTCATACCTTCCGATGCAGTAGACCAAAAATTGCTTAGAACAGGACAAGTTAAAAACATATGAAGATCGTCCTCTTTTTCCTGCTTACACTCACCGGCCTATGGTTGTAGGTGAGAGTATTCGTATTGTATGTTTTCTTAAAATTGCTATGATATTTATTTTTCCTATTGAATCTTTTATGAATAATAAAAAGACTTATACATAAATTCTGCACTAAACAATCACCTGACTCTTCCTGCTTTATTTGGACTTCCACCAAGATCAAATACTTGGGTCTATGGTTCACTAACTCCATAACTGAGACATCACATATTAATCTTAAGGACGTCCTGTCTAGAGCTGACTCTACTTTCGTGTTGGAATCCTTTATTCTTGTCTTGGTGGGGTAACTTAGATGCTATTAAATTGATCATCTCACCTATATTACTTTATACCATCTAAAGGATACTGGTAAGAATTCTTCTCTCTCAGTTTAAAAACATTGACTTTCTTCTCTCTACTTTTTTATGGCAGAAAACTATGCTAAAAATCCAAGATGGGAGGGTAGACTCAACTGCCCTGATTTTCGTCAATAGTATTGGGGATTTTGCCTTCGTCAGGCTTCACTGTGCTACAAAAGATTATCTCTCCCTTTTCCCCATTATGGCTTAAAGCTGAGGAATCCTTACTCACCTCCTTCTCCTTTCAAGAAATAATGTCCTATTCTTTGAAACCCTAACTTGTCAGTCACTCAGGGGCTTATTTACAAAAAGTGAAGCACCAGCGGTGCAAGAGACTTGTAAATAAGCCCCTGAGTGACTGACAAGTGAGGATTTCAAAGAAAAATATACATGTTCACGGTTGTCTTCATACTTTTCTGTGGAACCATCTTCAAGCAAGGCTTTTCTTCAGATGCCCTCTTGGTATACTAAACTCATTACACTTCATAATATACCTCTCTACCAGAGATTATGGAGACAACGGGTTGTAATATGGGTTTCAGATCTCTTTCGGAACATAAACCCTCTCTCCCGTCCTCAATTTCAATCCAATTTTCAATGCCTAACTTCCTTTCAATCTAAGGTTTCCCTTCTATTCTTTCCAATTCATCTCTTCCTACATTTGATTTACCTCAGATTTTGCATTCCTTCCCCAAAGCATCTCTTGTATATAACTCCTTTCCTCTCCCCCTCTGTCAAGACCGAAATCTAGGAATTAGCTCTTCTGGTAGAAGGATTTTGACCTTATTTGACCAATTACACTCTGGGACAAACTATATTCATAAAACGTCTAGGGCTGCCAACACTACACTGACATTGTTCATTCTGTATAATAGGCTTTAGATTACTCCCCGAATTGCTGCTAAATTCTCTCAAGAAACGTCTAAACGTTGCTGACCATGTGCTCAACTCAATAGTGATTTATTCCATTTGGTATTTTGGTGTTTGCATACATTGTCACTCAGGCATAAAATCTGGAAACTCCAGTTGATTTTCCCCATCCCATTCTCCTTCAATATAACTACCATATTTCTTGGTAGTTTAGCTGATTCCTCTGATAAAATACTATTTCATAATAAATTGTTTGACCTCTTATTGGCTATTAATTTCCAACAAATAACAATTAATTGGAAGTATTCATCAAATGTTCATTTTAAGGCATGGTGATACGCCGTTTGGTATCATCATAGATTAGATTGTGCGTTTGTGGGATCCTTTGCAGTCCCTTAAGAGAATTTTCATTTCTCCACTGTTGCTGCAGAAAATTTCCACCGCCTTCAATGTCTGGCCTCTTTCTTTCTTTATTAATTGTACTATTCTGTATTTCCTCACTATACTTTCTCGTGAATTCTTCATACTTTGTATAACTCTTAATCATTGGTCTTCATACTCTTCTCTATATTCCCGAAGACTACAGAAGCTTTAGTTTCATATGGACAAATATTATGCCTATTATTATCTTTGTACAACATTGTTCTATAATTTCTTACACAGTCTTGCATGCTATGTGTGTCAGATCATTTACTCCATACCTTGTTGTATGCACACTAATCTGTTTAGCAAATGATAGTTTGTGGTCGAGGATAAATCCTTAGTGTCAGATTTATCAATGGGTTGCATTGTCCTTGCATCGCGCATGGTTTTGCCAGGGCAAAGCAATACGAAAGTCAAATGTACCAGGCAACTCAAGGCCACCTTTTGTGGCCCTGCGTGGCTTGGTAAATTTGGAGTAACGCGAGGCAGTGCAAGTTGCTGCCATTCCATGGGTGTTTAGACAAAATATCAGTGAAACAATATCATATGGACAAAATAGCGTATAAAAAATATTGGGGACAAAAATATCGCGTATGTAAGGTCCTATAGGTAAACAAGGTTTTACTATATATAACTTCATATATGTATCGACGATATATATATATCTTCAAGGCATGTAGATGTTAAGAATAGTAAATCAATAGTTACCTATTTGCACTTACCTTCTCGATATTTTGGTCCTCGATATTCTGACACGTTATTCTGTCTGCACTATTTCTTTTTCCGATATTCTCTCAGTGATCCGTTCTAAGGGTGGAGCGTGCGTGTTTCCACGCATCCATCCATGGATCATGGCACTAGGTATGGGCGGAAAATCCGTTTCGCTCGCAGATTTTGCGGATTTTCGGGAAATTCGCAATCCGCGAGATTCGCGAATCTCCCGCAAAATCCGCAAATCCGCGAGCAGTGGATTTTGCTCGCACTGCTCGCACTGTTCGCGTGAGTTTCGCGGCTTCCCAGTACAACTTTGCGCCCCGCGAATAAGTGCTAAATTGCAGAAATACGATCTTAGCAAAACTGAAACTACTTACCAGGTTCAAAAGTTCAGGCTCATCATTAGTAGCCATTTCCTGTAGTGCTTCCTGAGGGGCCCCTCCAGAGTTCAGTTGGCAGTTGCAACTATTATGTGACCCTGCTCTGAACCTCAGAATAGTTACACATATGCCACAAAGGTCCTGAATTACAGCTAAGGGAGACAAGCAGGAGCCAGGCTGGAAGTTAAAATCCATTAATCAGCCCCTAATTCATTATTGTCAGTTGGGGCAGGGCAGGTGTTGTAACTAATTTTGCAACAATGAAAGCACTTAGCAAGTGCAAAAGATCACTAATCAGGGCGCACTAAGGAAGCAGGTGCCAGCTAAAAAAATATTCTGTGACACATTAATCAGCCCCAAATTAATTCAGGTCACTTGAGGCAGGGAAGGTGTGCTTTGCTTTGCCGAAAATAATGTACACTGGACAACCAGAGGGTGTGGTGATGAAACAGAGGGTGGCATGGGTGGGCCAGAGGGTGGCATGAGTAGTCAGAGAGTGACAGTGGTGACAGAGAGTGGCAGTGATGAAGAAGAGTGTCCCAAACAGGCTGGACACGTAGAAACAACAAGTTCGCAAAACTTGCGACCCGACAGGTAAGTTCGCAAATTGCGAAATTGTAAAAACCCTCGCGAACTGGCAGAAACACGGGCGAACACAAAAAAAAAAAAAATCCGCAAATTCGCGGGAATTCGCGGATTTTGCGGATTGCGAGTTCGCAAATCCGCAAAATTCGCGAACGCGAGATTCGCAAAATTCGCCCATGCTTACATGGCACATTTCCATATTTACCAAGACTGGTAGACCTGGGAATGTATCAAAATGCTACGCATTCCCTAGGGCGGTGCAACTAGGAGAAATATCTTTATTTCTCCTTGTTGTTTTCTCTTTCTAGAAAGAGGAAAACGCCTCTGAGCATTGTTTTTGTGCAGGGAGGTATTCCTTCCTGCACAAACACAGGCACTATTGCACCATGGCCCAATGGTGCCTGCGTTGGCACTAGTCAGCAGTTTGTACGCCAGCACAGGCGGAGAGTAGTAATGCATCGTATGTAGGTAAACATGGCTCATTCCTGCCCTCTCCTTGTCACGCAGCACAGCTCCGCAAGTTGTCTCGCTGCGCTGTGCTGCAGCAACACAACCCTTAGTTTCTAGCAGAATCTACTAAGACCAGAGTTGAACCAAGCTCTGCCGACTACCATGCTGGTGACAAGGTGTTAACTTAGCCAAAGATGAGAACCTCAGTTTTGTCCCCATTTAACCTGCAATATTTATCCTTCAAAAGGCAGAAGCAGAAGACATGCAATAGCTGAATTGAGCATGGGTGGATAAAGGTTTATTAGAAATAGAGACGATGATGTGAGTACTGTCAGCATGCGACATGATTTCTTTGAATACGAAAGAGATTTGATTATAACATATCAAACATCATTATTAATTTAACACTGTTGCATATATGCAACATGCATTATATATGGGATGGTATATTATTGTTTTAAAGTCCAGGAAAGATGAAGGAGATTTGATTATCTTTACAGTTATATCTACTATTAGACTGTATACTGTGGTTCTTGGATCTTGGCTCTGCGCTTGGAAAGTGGCGAGAATGAACAAAGTAGATGCCGGAAAGATTGTGTGCCACAATACTAGTCAAAGAAATGGTATCCTGTATAAATATCAAGTCCCTATAGACTAGCACTATTATCATCAACATTAAGAGCCTTATTAAGATGTTTGGTGGCCTTGTGTCTGCCTGACAGCGTTGCTGATACGGCTCCATCTGACCTCCAGTCAGTGGTCTCGACTGCTGAATTATGATGCAACCGCACTTGAGTAAAACTCATCGTAATCGCCCCCAGAGTGTACATAGGTAAGTATCAATTTACTATTGTTTCCTAGAAGATATATTTGCAGGGCTAGGTTAAAAACTTGATATTATGGTAGAATACCTTGAAAAAGAAATAGAGGTGAGGCATTTCTCTTTTCCCTGCAGGGTAAAAAATGTGTTTGACATATGTGGAAGTTATTCCAAAATTCTGAAATATATGTGAATTAATATTAGTAGTTTTACATTCGAGTCATATATGTGTATTAACATGGAGCAACTGCACCTGAAACAAAATTGTTGTGATGTGTTTTAATGTGTTTTCCCAGCTTAGACTAAACTAGGTTTCAGTTTGACCTCAACTACACCTCACGTAGCAAGATGTGCACTGTTTATTTTGTATGACACTTCTCTGGGAACTTGCTGGAGGAAGCCTTTTTCTACTTTCCAAGACTCTTCCTGCTAGCATATTGTACTGCATTCATTCATGATTGTTTTCTGTTGTTTATGTAACTAGTTTGTTCTGACACCTCCGGATGGCATTGGGTCATAAGGGGTGAATCAATATCCATGTAGTCGTTAAATGCTAAAATGGTAGGGTTATAAGACATTTTAGAATATTGCGGGATGATTTTTTGAAATTATAATACATTTGCTCACATCATGTTGACTTTGCAGTTTCCATCATTTTCTATGCTGACATTGTGGTAAAAACTCTTGAATTTGAGGGTGAGGTAGACTCATTCCTAAGCCAGTAGGGATGCTGCCCGACTTTCTGTTCATTTACTGCACTTTTGAGACTTGGTCTATTTCATGAACTTGCTCATTCTTGCATTTATTTCTATAATTGTTAGCCTTCACGGCAAACTGATTTCTAAATATTTAACAGAATCAATGCGCCTACTGCTGCCTTTGCATTTTCCATTTTTCTTTTACTGCACTCTGAATTTTAACACCTTCCATGCGTCGGACAGCCCCCGTCCGTCTGATGTCACGGTGTGCGTGTGCGTCGGACGGCTGGGAGCCGTCCAATTTCCGCACGCATAAAATCCGCCAGCACAGCGGGGAAATTTGCGCCTTAGCAAACGGGTTAATAAACCTTCATGGTTTTCCCTAAAATTTTGATCCTGAATGCCAGTCAGTCCTTCTTTATTGACTGTATTCAAAATGCTGTTTTGACTCTTGTAGTGATGCATTACCCTATAGATCTTGAGGTCAACACTGTCCTAACCCCACAAATTGAGAGTGCCACTATCATACAGATTATTTAAACAATATCGCACCGATGCATATAAGAAGTGTTTGAACATGTACATTCTATCACCTAAAAACTATCATAATCAAAGACTGGGCAGTTCTAAGGGGCTTATTCACAAGAAACTGACTCATCTGTGTAGATGCGTCAGTTTCCCTGCGCCTGCATGCCAAATCCTTATGGCACCATGGATGCGCCGTATTCACAATACTGTGCACATTGTGCAAGGATTGACAGATGCGTCAGAAATTCTGACGCATGTCGGAGCAAAAGTCACACATTGCTGGAGTCATGTCACAAGCACAACGCAACTCCAGCAATGCATGGGGAGGCCTATTCCTAATACACTGCGTCACTCCTTACGCCTGCTCCAAGCAGGCATAGGGTTTTGACGCAGTGGCATCCTAAAAGTGGCACCGTGACCTCTTGTAGATTTCACTGCATCACTTCAATGATGCTTTCCCGCATGGGAACACCCACCCTGCATACATTATACCTGACGCAGGTATAATGTGACACAGGGCTTTACAAGGTGACACATCTCCCTAGATGCATCACGGTGTAAATAGACCACAATGTGTCGCGCATTGTTTACGTGGCTGCTGCATCACAAAAAGTGACGCAACAGCGGCTCAAAAGTGTCGTACGGGTCTTGTAAATCTGCCCCTAAATGTTCTCATATCCTGGGTGGGTTTCCCAAAGCCTACTCATTAGTATGTGATCAGGGCAATGCTAATGGTCAAAAGTATAAAAGAAAGGTTGCACAATTTGAGGTGTAAAGCAACTTTTAAGAAAGTGACCTTAAACAATTTAATGGTTCATGGAATGTAGCGTTGGAACAGTGGAGACTATGCACACAAACACAATGTGATTTGGAACGCATTTGCAGAGATTTAGGACAACTTACAAATGCAAGTGAGAGTGCTCACACTCAGGGCCGGCTTTAGGGCAGTGCGACCGGTGCACCTGCTCCTGCCGCTGACTTTGGTGGAGGGCTCTGTGTTTACAAATAACTTATGGGTTTAAAAGCATGTGAACTTCCTTTTGCATCCGGTAGTTTTCAGGCTACAATAAAAATGTCAAGATAACTCTTATGATTAATGTTACTGCTGGTGAGGGATAGGAATTTTGTCTAGTAGCAGTTTTTACTCCTCATTAAGTAGAGCAGAGGGTTAATGTGCCTGCTAGAAAGAAAGTGTACCATGCATGTCACAAAACTGAGTGTGAATGAAATATGAGTTATGCTTTTTTTTAAATGAAATGTAGGTCAGGGAGGCGTAGGAGAGGTGAGGGGCACTGTTGGAGAGTAGTAGTGAGGGAATTCGTAGACAAGGTCATGAGGGGGAGCGCCAAAAAGACTGTTGCAATCGGCGCTAACAGGGCTAAAGCCGGCCCTGGTCACACTTAAAATAACTGCGTGTACACAGCTCTGACCATATGGCTGAACACAGATAGAAACATGGACGGCTGTTTCCCCAGACATATCAAACATGTTCTGCTAGCTGGAAGACATTGCCTGATTTAGCACAATTAGACCTTGAAAAAACTCATGCACTGATTTTGGCCCAGAGCGAAACACATGTCGACTGTTCCCTGAAAACTATATCAATAGAGCAATTGTGAAACAATAAAGGAATCAGCAAATGCATTATTTTTGCTATGAACAAAAAAATACAGTCTATAGAATTCATCATGCAAGTTAAATAAAAAAGCAATCTCACTAAAACTGTTTACAAAAATTCCTTTGCCTTTGAATCTCCATTTTCATCCGGTAATAGAGTGAAAACCGAGTGGAGTTTATAGGTTTATCAGTATAATTGGGTAGATGTTTATATTTTTTGATCGACATTTTAATCGGACATTTGTGTGCAAAGTTTATAGCTGTAATATTTAAAACGTATTTACACTGTATTTGATTTTGGTATTCAGCACAACACTCGTTATGGAAATAAGAATACATTACGGCAAGAATTCTCAAAATATAAGGCTTGCCTGTAAGTCATTTTGTTGAACTGAAGTTAACTTTTCTCAATCGGGGGCTGCAGAGTCATGCAAAATATTTCTCCCTGAACCTGTGGCAATACTTCAATGCAATTATTAGCTCTGAAGGACAGCAGCTGCATAAACCTTTGACGAGCAGGAAGCAGATTTACTCAGCAGAGTAACTCGTGCTAAGGAAACGAATTTGCATTACTAATGTGAGTTGTCCTGGAACGAACATTGTGAAGGACTAATGAAGGGCATGATAGAAAGGCCCCAATCAGACCTGTAGTTTGTTCATTGAGGACTGTGGGAGTGGGCGAGCAGATGTCTGGAAGGGGGGAGTCTCTGTGATGTAAGATTGGGTACCTAATTATTGCAAATAATTTGATTAGGACTGTGGAAAGTACTGGATTTATATGAGTCCCTTGTATGCTTTAGGTGTTTTGAAATAATAAAAAGATTTACAAAAGAAAAAAATAAATGATAGAAAGGCTTCAATTCCACCTTTGGCGCAGTTGTGCCGGCTCTCCGCTGGCGCGGCTTTGGCAAAGCCGCATGGAGACCGCCTGCCCAATCATGACTTTTTAAGTAATTGGCGAGCATTTCCTTTGCTGTTCCCACTGCGGTGCCTAGAAGGTCAAAGTTACAGCACGGCATGGACTCCAAAGCCAATGCAGTGCCTGGAACTTCTGTGCATGGTCACAGGGGAGCATATGTTGTGCCCCCCTGTGTGCATCAACAAGGCATGAGGCAAAAAGGGGCCCTGAATTGCCCTCTTGCTTTCATCTCCACCACTTTATTCATGGAGGAATTACCGCCATGTAATCAGTGGCGGAGGTGAAAGCTGTAATAAGCTTCCCGGGACCACAGAGGACGTTTTGATTATTGGGCAAAGTGGTCTCTGGCCCAGGGTCCCAGCCTTTCAGGGGGGAACCTGACAGAGTCAGCTCCGTTCTCCAGAGTTTTGCCCTAATGACCTTGAATGTTTCTTAAACAGATTGCTTTAAATATTGTTTTCCTTTAATTTATTTTTTATGTACCTGATATGTGAGTCTAGTACAGCCATTTTACAGAGAAATGCTGTGTTTATGTTTCATGCAATATACATAAAAAAAGTTTATTTTAGATCCAAACAAAGCCTAACATATAAGAAACAGGAGGGCGTCATAGAGATTATTTGCAGTAATAATGGTGAGCTGCTGCTGTGTTACAATATTGAAAACACACATAACGATCCCTGAATATTAGATGTAAACACATTTAGGGCCTTATTTATGAGAAGTGATGCATCGCGGTGTGAAAACAATGAAGGTGCCTGAAGAGAGGGAAGCATTAAAGAGCTGGTTTACTGTAGGGTTTATGAATGAATGAATGAAAAACAATTTGAATTGCGCAACTAAAACCCGAAGGCATCAAGGCGCCTACCAAAACAGATTAAAAAAACTGGTGAAACTCAGAGAAAGCTAGTAAAGATGGAGGAGCCAAGAGGTGAAATTTGCTATTAGAACTAAGGTAGAAGGTCAGTTCCTCCTCTGAGATGTTAGTGAAGGCTTGTTGGATCATGGAGATCTTTTTGTGGAAGAATTGAGCTATTTGCTTAGACCATTCTTCCGTGCATGGCCCTTAGATTGTGCCGGCTTTCGGGGCGGTAAAGGATTTAACTATGCTAAAGATTTCCCAACTCCTATTTTGGGCAATGACCATCTTGATTTGAAAGAAGTTTTTCTTGGCTGCCTTAATGAGAATGTAATGAGGTTTTAAGGTGTCTTTATACATCTTCCTGTCCTCGGGTAGATAGGATTCATGCCATTCCCCTTCCATTTTTCCACAATTTATTTTTCTAGAACTGAGGGAATCGTTAAACCATGGAGCTGTTGGGGCTGACCTCTTTGAGGAGCTGGAAACAACCGGTACCGCTGCATCAATGTTGGTTCGGAGCCATGAATCTATTGAGGGGGGCGTCCGAGTCGGGGCAGCCAGACAGCTCCGGTGAGGAATGACCGAGGGCGTGTGCTAACATCGGGATGGATATTTTATGGAACGTCCTTTAATTAGGGACCCTCTGTGAAGGACTGGGTTCTTTAAGACCCAGCGGTGCCAGGGCACAACACCTGAAACCTTCGTGGGTAACCTGCTCCGGCGTACGAATGACAGAGACACGGGACACTTCCTTCGGCGTCAAAGATTCAAGGTTTATTTGCTGCAGGGAACACAGATATCACGACAAGTACAACTCGTGCAACTTGGGGAGACTGCTTCAAATTGGTTCTGTGGATCGCTCCTTTTATACAGTTTTTACCCATAGGACAACATGGTACACAAAGGTTTACAACCCAGTTCCCACCATTATCCCCCAGAGGGGTCGCTTTGGTCACTTTGATACACATAAGGTCCGGAACATAAGTGCGGAAACATTTGGCGGTTCCCAACTGTAAAAACCCATCTTCCCAACATTAGTGCATTCCAATCGGCAGTAAAACAGATCGAAATAGGAACAAAGACAGGTGCAGAGGAAGACGGAGACAGTGGGGAAATCGGAAAGGGTGTAAAAGGGGAGGTATCGGGAAACACGAGATACAGGCATCAAAGGGACGTGCCTAATGAGATGCACGGCTGAGACAATAAACCGGCACGGCGAGATGAGCCTCGAGCGGGGCCATCTGCCTTACAGTATCATCCCCCTCGTCATAAAGACACTTACAAAGGACATGTGTCTTCCGCAAATATCTTGGGAGTCCCAGGGTCGCGAAGCGGACAGCGTCCGTTCGCTGGCTACTTGAGGGCAAGAGACAAAATGGATGCCGTATCTAAGATGGAACCCGTGGGTACAGATGAAAAACCCACATAACAAACAAACGGTTTAAGTTAGCACAGCGAAACTGCGCACACTTACTAAACTCGTCATTTGCGGTTCATAGATACCAGACTCGACCATATTCGTGCGAGTCGAAAACACCACTTACAATCGTCACGGAACCTGCATTAGCCTGAGGGGCTGTGGCAGAGTTGGAAATAACACATTTTAGTAGGAGGTGGTCAGAACAGGTAATGGGAAGAGGTAGGCTTACTGATATGTCAAAGTTGCAAAAGATTTGGTCTAGGGTGTGGCCCTTCTGATAGGTGGTACAAAAGGGGGTGGTGATGGACGGAGCACCTGAACCAATCAAACACTCACACCCAGTCAACAGATCTGGGTTTAATCCATCATCGTTCTTTAGCCCACTCTGCCACCCCAGTTCAGACATGGCCATATGCAAATCAGTCTGATCCTGTGCCTCATGGGAACAGTCCAGCCCGAACTGCCAAGCCATGCCTTCCCTGGACCGGAAACAAGCTTCCGAGGACCGGTTTCTGGCATTTCAGCCGTCTTCAGCCCGGCTTGCTTGAATCCAGTTGCAAAGTGAGCAAGGGACTCACATCTGAGCATACCATACCAACTTATGGCGAAAAAAGCAGTACAAAAGGAGGTGGTGATGGACGGAGCACCTGAACTAATCAAATACTCACACCCAGTCAACAGATCTGGGTTTAATCCATCACCGTTGTCTGAACTGGGGTGGTGGAGTGAGCTAAAGCATAGTGATGGATTAAACCCAGATCAGTTGACTGGGGGTGAGTGTTTGATTTGCTCAAACGCTCGGTCCATCATCCCCTTTGGTATCCCTTCGGATAGGTGGCCAAAGAAATAGATGGAAACATGTTGCAGGCCTGCAGCGTCTCCAAGAAGGAAATTGTTTGAGGGTCTTTTCCATTGTCCTTAGGTATATTGAAATCTCCCAGAATAAGGCAGTTCTTGTATTTTAAGGCCAGGGAGGTGGTGGCTGTATTAAGCATGGTAATAAAATTTCCAATTGCACTGGGAGGTCTGTAAATCAGAAAAATAGCTATGCTATGATTGGGAGATAGGGTACAGCTGAAGCCTAAGGACTCTGCGCCCTCGATGCTTTCCATCGGGATAGGAGAGCAGTCTAGTTTTTTATTGTAAATTATAGCGACACCTCCCCCCCCTTTCCACTTGGTAGGGCCTCCCAAGGATTTTATAACCCATAGGGAATGCCGAGGTGATATTAGGGTTGGAGGCTTCATACAGCCAGGTCTCAGTGAGAAATAAAGATCAGGCTGTTCATCTAAAAGTAGGTCATAAATGTGTGGTTCATGCTTTTGCATAGAGCGACAATTTAAAAGGGTGGCCTTAAAGTCCTCTGTTTTCTTATTGCTTTTACACTTATTGTTGTGTGGGAGGATCTTGGGTGCGAGTTTCATGGGCTTGAGGAGAGACCAGTTGCACTTATTGCATCGAAAGTCTACCTCCAAGCTCGGATCAGCCGCTGTACACTTACATAATGGTAGCCACTTAAGGCTAAGCAGTTTTTCCCTTTTGTAATATAGTGGAAGCAACTCACCAGAGCGGAACTGGGTTGCATGGCCGTTGCCGGACGCCCCCGGGACGCATCCGGGCGCAGACGGGCTTGCCTTTGGCAAGCCAGCGGCGTGCCCGCTGCGCACGTCCACTGCGCGCATCCGTTTGCTTCTGGAATATATAGGCTAATGCCTATGGTGCAAACTGGATCGCTAACACAGCTGAGGAAGCGGAAACTACATGGGCATGAGTGAGGAGCTCGATAGTAGCCCCAGCCCTCTGCACAATCGGCGTATCAGCCGGGGCGGACCAGGACGGATGGAAAAGTGAGATGTGAATTGGTGCAGCTAAAGAGGTGTAGGCAAGCAGTATCAAGTAAAGTGCAAGTGCGTGTAGGTAGGAGAAATTTTCAAAAAGCCCAGAGTAATTCAGCCACACATATACAATTTAAAAAGTATTAAACACCTAGTAGCAGGGCCGGAAACACTAAATCCTACCGCTGTCAGCTGCGCGCATCCATTTACATCCGGAATATATAGGCTAATGCCTATGATGCAAACTGGATCACTAACACAGCTGAGGAAGCGGAAACTGCATGGGAAACAGGGGCTCAAATTGAATCATAAATTCAAAGCTGTTCTGAACAAGGGTCCCCAAAATATGTTTGGCCTAGGGTCCCCAAAATCCTTAGAATGTCCCTGCCCACCAAGCATGTTTATCGAACCTCTTGAGCGTCGCACAACCGCCAGGGAACGTCGGTTCCCTGGCAGAGTCAGCGGCCCCAGGCAGGCACGACCACTACGGGGTAATGTAGCGGTCGCAAGAACGCCACTGCGTGTCTGTCGGTCCTCGGAGCGCCAGACTCGTAAAAGGGCCAAAGAGCTTCTGCAGGGCAAAAATCAGGAGTGAAGTTGTGTGTACAGAGTTCTCCCACGATTTTTAGAAAGAGTACTCCGTTCCCCTCAGCCGGAGGCAGAGAGGTGTCACATTGTGCCCCAGCAATGCACTTGGAACAGTTTGGGGTTGTAGCAGCAAGTTTAACTGTTTAACAAACACATCCAGCATATTTTGTTTACTCTTTAAATACAGTTTTAAAATGTAATTGGCAACTTCCACATTCCAGCTTTAAAAATGTTAGTGCTTTCACCTGTTTCTGAGTTCAGTTACACATTGATGTGTAGAAAACATACTTGTGATTTATACAATGTAAAACGAAAACATATGTTTTCAGATTTCTTTGTGATTATGTTAATTCTTTTATTTTTGCCAAATAAATCATTTGCCTTTTAAGTGAGGAATATTATAGGGGTATGGCATTAGTTCCTGTGACGTCATTGTAAGTTCCATATGCTAATTACCCTCTCAACCTCTCTCCATCCTCATGTACCACTCTATCCTATACAACGCCCATTGTTTACTAGTGTGACGGCCACAATCGAGCGTATCTCACTTCAAAACTTCTCTCTTATGTACCCAAGAATTAAATATACTTCATAACCTGCAATGATTGTAATCTGGTACCAAACCAATGAGTTCCCTGAAGTTTTGTGCACCCCTGATCCACACTGATGTGGATGATACAGAAGTAGGAATTATTGGGATAACTGCAGTGAGGGCACGTGTGCCAAGCTCCTTTTTATTAGCGTGGCCAACGGACTCATGAAGTCTGTGTAGGGACAGGTATGGGCAAGTGTAGGGCAGGAGAAGCTCATGTCAGGGAAAAGAGACCAGGCGGAGGGTGGATGGAGAACGACGGAAAAAACTAAAAAAAAAAAAAAAACTTACCTGCTGGCATCCCACATAGCGCTCTTCTGCTCCTCTCCTCTGCAGGCACAGGCTCCCAGACTGCCCTGCGGCCAATCCTGAAGCTGCTCTCATGCATGAGAGCAGCTTCAGGATTAGTCTGAGTGCCGTGAATTTGACCTCGCAGACAGACTGGGAGCCTGTGCCTGCTGTCACCAACCTGACAACGCAACAAAGGGTTGGAGAGAGCTTCAGTGCGCATGACGGTGTGGCCGTACTGAGATAGCCGGCCAAACCGTCATGCGCACTGATAATAGTGCCCACCACTCCCCCTCCAGTACTGTCACCCCCCCTGGCCGTGCCCCCAGGGCTTGGCACACAGTCACTTAGAATTAAAATAAAACAGGTTTTAAACCCATTTTCTTATTGTTTTATTTTCCAAGTATTTGAGGGTGCTGGCAGAGGAGGCGACGCTCCTCCGCCATAGCGGTTGAGCCACCGCTAGGGACAGTGGTCCAAGGAGATGGGGCCTTCACAGTAATGTGTCCTGAGTCCTCCATCCTTCTGTTAAACACTAAGGAACAGTCGGGGAGTCCAATAGTAGTATAAAAAACAAAAAAACAAAATGGTCACCACTCCAGGGTGTGATGCAGTCCTCTGCAGCCCCTGCTGTGCAGGGGGGCCCAACCCTACAAGGCCCCCCAACCCTACCAATGGGCTCCATTCAGCCAAAGGCCAATGTATATCTGTGAGATACGGGAGACTCCGGCTCCCCTCATAACATTCTGCCGGGGACCTCATCATTTTTGCGTGATGCATTCACACCACTTTGAGTCTATGAATTTCAGAGTCAATCAGGAGGACAGGGGTGGACAACTGATCAATGGCACCAGTTGTAACAGGTGGCTCGAGTTCATTATTTAACCTAACCTGAGTCAGGGCTAAAGCACTGGTGAGGAGAAATGAGAATGCATGTGGGCTGTGTTGAGTGTGTGAGTGCACAGCTTCTGGGCTCTGGCAAGACCACCAATGAGCCACTTCATAGTTACTCATTGAACACTTAGGACTGATGGGTCAAGGCAGGTTTAAGACTGTTATAAAGATATATGTGGTCCGCACACACAAAAAAGACAGTCCGTTCATTCAAAGATAATTCACTCTGATCTGTATTTCTTCAATCTTTATTTTCTTGTTACAGTCCGCAGTAGCCAACGCGTTTCGTCCTTTTGAAGGACTTCTTCGGGGCTCCTCACTCTATGTGTATGTTCCACTAAGAGTTTTTTCCTCTTTACGACCACCGTGAGATCAAATCCCTCGTCTGTAAAATAACGTATGTAGATCTATCTCTTTCTTTTATAGACGGAGTTCTCTTATACTCCCTATTTGACTCTCCCCAAATGGTATCTCACAGGTCCACAAGGTGCTCAGAGAGACCTTAATCTAATAAATCACGCGTTGTCCTCAGCCCATAGAATTTCAATTGGCGTACACAAAACGGACAACTCCTCAACCGATGTATGGTCAATGTAGACCTCTTCCTGCACAGGTACACAGGTGGCCGTACATAGTGCTCAAAGCGTGTTGAGTCAAAAAGATTTTAAGAGTGGATCAGCTCATCGATGGGGTGAGCACATTGTCACTGATTGGCTGTTGCTTTGGAGTGTCAAGTGTGCTTCTTAAACTTTGGTGTGATGTTTATGGTCTGACTCCAGTCAGGCTGTAAGGTTGCCCATAGATGGTAGTGACAATGCACTTGCAGAGGAACTGACGGGATAGTATCACTAGTTGGGTCAGCCTTGAGAGAAATAGATGTCTTGATAGTCCTTAGTCGATGTCAGCAGGACCAATTTGTTCTGGGGCACCCAGTATAATGATGTAGGTGAAATGTACCTAATACTTGTTAATGGCATGGCCACGGGCTCGCAGTGGTCATCAGAGAATCTCAGGACCTAAGTTCATTCATATTTAAGTGCAATGTGAGGGATTGATACAGTCCACATAATAAGACCCAGGGGTTGGAAAGCAGGAAAATTGTGTGATCAAAGTTTGTGTACATGTGGGGTCCCTTGAGGATCTTCCCCACAAGAGCCAGAGGGACAGGATATCGTTACTCGGCCCCCTTATATTTTTTAATTTTTAAACTCAGGTTGCCTTTACATATGGTAGTTAAGTATTACTTTATGTTTAAACAAAAACTAGAAAAGTCACTGAAAAACACAAAGGTTAAAGTAACGTTATAGTTAGGTTACTTTGTCAGTGACAACATTAATGTTTTACACTAAAAGAAACATTAGAAAATAACTAACACACTCATTGAATGATGTCACCAGTGATGTAATCAATGATGGCATTTGAGATGTAATCAGTGATGTCATAAATGATGTCATAGAACACGTAATGAGTGATGACATATGTGAGGTCATAAGCAGTGCATGGCAGGGGCGCAAGTTATAGTTAGTGCTACTAACTATAACTGGTAAATTACTGTGTTTTTGTTGTGTAAAACAATAATGTTGTCACTGCAATATTCACCTAACTATAACATTACTTAAACCCTTGTCTTTTTTTTGTGATTATATATAATTTATCTTGCACCCCCCATCGTCTATAATTGTATCTTATGCAATAGCAGGAGAGCACTACCGTCAAACCTAAGATATGAAATTTTCAGATATATTTCTCAACCTACCCATGGCCTTCTTCTATGTTTGTTGCACCTCACCTGGCTAAACTAGTCTATAATAGCCATAGGGAATGTCGACCACTATATAAGACACCAAAGTAAATAAATAGCATTGGTCAATGTAAACGAGGTTGGGTTTATCGAGGGATGGTATTTTTTGCTGCACGTTTTTCGTCCATTTTCTACTCTCTTGTTTGTTTGTAACTGCAGGCACTGTGGGAGCTTTGCAGCAGTCTCATCTGTAAATCTCTCCGTAGAGCTAAGCAATGGCTTCCTGAGTGACCGACCTTGAAAAGGGCAGACGAGGGGCAATGGGGCACTCTGGTTTGAGACTCTGACTCTGGAATCACTAGTGGTAAAGCAATAAATGGGCACAGGCCACCAATATCTACTCTCAATATATGGGGGCCATCACATGAAGGATTGCTGGAAGCCCAGGGGGCCTTTTTTCTGCCTCTTCTAACTCTGATCCAAAGTAGGTGGTATCCAAAGGGCCTTCATATTGCCTCTGATCCAAAGTAGATGGTACCCATCAGTGCTTCATGGTGGACATACCTCAGGCTAAAAACCTGCAAAACAAAGTGCTGAGGTCTACATAAGACCTTCCAAAGTTGGTGACCCTGGAAGTCTCCACGACCAAGGACAGCTCACGTGATCGCATAGTGTGGCAGTCTATGTTCGTGCCCTAATTCCTAGATTTGATAAAAGCATTTGAAAAGCAAATAAATCTGGTGTTGGCTGACAAACTTTTAGTTTGCATGTTATATTTTTTTGCACAGTTTTTGCACATCTTTATTGTTGAGGAAGGTGCTGGGCCATTATCAATCTAAAAAAATGGCTAAACATGAAAAAAGCACATATTACCATAAGAGACCCTGGCACTAAAGGGAACTACTTTGTATGAGGATGTGCTCGGGTACAAAAGAGCAGAATGCTGTCACAGAGTAGTGTTAGCTAATGCCTGCAAAGGGCTGCCCCGCTCCATCCTGTATGCTGCAGTGGGCGGAAACAAGTTTAAATGACATAATAGCAGACCAATGGATGAAGAGGGCTGTTAGTAAGTCCCTTTAGGTAAATATACTATACACTTAATTGTATTAAATCTTGGCTAACGGCAGACCATAAGAGAATAAAGAAAAAAAATGCAAGCGAGGCCTAGTAGCATTTTCACCATGAAGCACTGCGTGCACGGATACTGTTTCAGGAGCCATGTTATTTCACCCGAGTGGCTCTCTGGATTTTCTTCCTCTCTCTGAGCTGCCCTGACCAGTCTGAAAGGGTGCCCAGACGCATCCGTCCACATGATTTCATTAAAGTGCTAATGGGTCTGGTGGCATGCACCCAGGTCTGCAGAGCCTCGCCCTGAGGCATTTTATCTTGATTATACTTTGGAACTGCCTCTTCAGATTGGGTTTGAGTTGGGTGTGCCAGCGATGACACTCAATGCATCCAAAGGGAAATCAATACAGAGAAAATAGAATCCCACTTACAAGACATTTGCATCAGGTCTCAAGTTGTTCTACCTCAATTGAACGCAGGCTTCTCTGCATTTAAACTCGAGTCATATTGTCTGGTGCACGCTCACTGCTGGTTTTTACGTTGCCCTATACAAGGGAGTAGCCAGGAAAACAAAATGTCCCCCACTTTGAGCTAAAAGAAACAAAATATCCTACCAAAGTTAATGATCCTGACACTTTCCATTAAGGAGCCTGTGAAATTTGTTCTCATTAGTACAATGCTTTAAATTATGCATTTTGTAGCATAATTTTAAAGGAATTTGGCAAAACTGCACATTTACAAGTATTAACTTCTTTCTTTCATTCTTTCCTTTTTTCTTTCCCAACTTCTACTTATTTTATCCATTTCCATTCTCCTCATGACTTCTTTATATCTTCCTTTCCTGCTGTCCATTTTTTTTATTGCATGTGTGCACCTTTCTAGCTTTCTGCCCTTCTCAATATAAGTTTATTTTTCTTTGATGCTTTACATCTTCCCATTCTTCGCTTCTTGTTTCGTCCTTTCTTTTTATCACCCTCCTGTCCTTCCTTTGCCCCTTCTTTCAATCTTTCTTTATTTTTGTATTCCTTCCGTTTGTGAATTCTTTCTTTTTCATATTTTCTTCTTTTGCCTTTCCAACCGTCACTCACTTCTACTTTCCATTCTTCCATTCTCTTTTTCTGCTTTCCTTCTCTCCTTACATATTTAATTGTTTTCGTTGTTACTTTCTTTTTTCTTTTTGCTATCATTCTTCTAAAGCTTTATTCTTATCTTTTCTCTCCCTTCCTTTTGTCCTTTTTCCTCCTCCTTTTTTATTTTTCTATTGAAGTTACGTTCTATCCTGCTTCCTTTTAACTTTCCTTCTTTACTTAGTTGCAGTCTGCTTTCCTTCCATAGTGCTGTCGCTTTGCCTTAGTGCCTAACTTATTTTTTCTTTTCTATTTAAATAAATTCACTTCCATTTGTGTGTGGGCTGTCAAGGGGTCTCCACGTCGGCCGAGCTCTTCAGCTCCGCTGAGGCGTTCGCATCTGTCTCCTGTCTCCTGTCTCCTGTTCAGCGTGGCGGCCGGGCTTTGCTCCGCCGAGTAACCTGCACTGGACTTCCTGACTGGCCGGGCTTGGCTCCGCCGGTCAGCACTACACCTCCCACCAGCCTCGTGTGCAGGACGCCGCCCCCCTCATCACACAGCGCCAGGAGGCGCATAAAGCACTGCCCACTCCCTCGTCCCGCGTGGACGCGCCGGGCTAAGCCCGGGCAAAGGGCGGGCCCTCTGTGGCCCTCAGAGGCACGAGGAGGACGGGACAGGGCCACCCCTCTTGTCTCCATCACACTGCTAAGGTAACAACTTTTTGACCTTCCTGACTTTCTGGCAAGGGGCTACAAACTGGACTTTAGCTGAAAATTCTCTAACACCCCCAGATTTCCTTGAGGCCTTGTTATAGCCTAACATTTGCACACGCCATGATGACTCACAAGGGGGTGACCAATAAACCTATCAGCCAGAGAGGCTTGCACTCAGGGTCACAAGTTCTATGTAGGCCATCTCCACCCACCGCCATTACGAATGAACCTCTCAAGTCTAGCATATCCACCAACCAACCGCCCAACCCAACGAATGGTATAGTGCAACACCTCTCGCTGCTGGACGAGCTAAATTCCCTCTGCAAAACAAGGTATGCCACTGTGGAAGCCAGAAATGAAATTAAAAGTTCCTCCCCTTGCCTCGCTAACCGAACCAGTATGTCAACCCCAATCGCCAGCCCCCTGGTACAACTTTCCCAACCCAAAAATGTCAATACACCAAACACAGTTTTTCCCCAGTCCTCATCTAGCAAAAGGAAGTGGGATGGGGTCAAGCCCACAGGGAATAAACCAAAACAACAAAAACTGTGTTTTAGCTCTCCACTGACTGCAACTAACCCCCTTCTAAAACTGGAAGAAAAAATAGACCAATTGGTAACCTCCTTCAATTCGAACTTCCTGTCCCAGATTGAACAAATGGTTAGCTTACTCATTTCTCCAATGATTGTCAAAATTACCACCCTAGAGGACAGGCTGTTGGGATTAGAGAAATGTATTAAGGCCAACCAAACTCGCACTGAAAAATCTGTAACATCAATCTGTTCCAACCCACCTGGTACAAACAGTAACAATCAAACTCACCCCTAGTCCCTATCCTTCCACCCCCCAATGCACCTAAATCTAACCACAAACCGGGCCCTTTACAATATACTGCTTCAAGAGTAGAGCACTTACAGCTACCCCGGAGGCTGCACCCTTTGTGTGTGTTCTTGCGGGAGTCCCGGCAATCAAACATGGAAAAACTGAGCGGGAACAAGACTTACTTAACAAAGTCACGTATTGGTTAACTAAAAACAGGCCGATGCCCCTAGGTTTTGACGGAATGTCTGACATAATATCGACAGACAGAATATCGAAATACAAAAATATCGGCACAAAAATATCGACATCAAAAATATTGGAATCATATCTTCATAAAGGTAAGTACAAAAATATCGAAAAAATAATATCGTAGTACAAAAATATCGGAATTAAAAATATCGTTTTTTAAAATGTATTAATAATAATGTAAAAATAATTTTAAAATACATATAATTTTACAAATATTAAATAAAAATATTAAAACAAAATTAAAACTAATACATATACATTTAAAATAAATAAAACACTTAATAATTTAATGTAATTTTATTTTTTTTAATGTTATTTAATTGATTTAATGTAATTTTTTTTTGTTTTTACCCTGTACGCCTGTACCCCAAAAACCCAAAACTGACCCTGAACCCTAAAAATATCCCTGTACCCCAAAAACCCAAAACTGACCCAGAACCCTAAAAATACCCCTTTACCCAAAAACTGAAAACTGACCCTGAACCCTAAAAATACCCCTTTACCCAAAAACTGAAAACTGACCCTGAACCCTAAAAACACCCCTTTACCCAAGAACTGAAAACTGACCCGTATCCCTAAAAATACCCCTTTACCCAAAAACTGAAAACTGACCCTGAACCCTAAAAATACCCCTTTACCCAAAAACTGAAAACTGACCCTGAACCCTAAAAATACCCCTTTACCCAAGAACTGAAAACTGACCCTGAACCCTAAACATACCCCTTTACCCAAAAACTGAAAACTGACCCTGAACCCTAAAAATACCCCTTTACCCAAAAACTGAAAACTGACCCAGAACCCTAAAAATACTCCTTTACCCAAAATTAATTAATATTATTTAATTACCAATTAATTATTAATTAACAATAACAATAAAGTAAATATATTAGCACATTAGCTGTAATTAATTTAATTTAATTAATATTATTTTTCCCAATTAATTATTAAGAATAACAAAAAAATATATATAAAAAAATTACTATAATTAATGTAATTAACTAATTAATATTAATTAATTACCAACTAATTAATAATTAAAAATATGTACAAAATTATATTAATTAATTAACTAATTAATATAAATTAATTACCAATTAATTATTAATTAAAATATGTCCAAACTTATAATAATTAATTATTATTAAATTACTTCCCACCCTATTCCCCTATAAACCCATAACCCGCTACAGAACATATTTATCAATTAATCAATTAATTAAAATTAATTAAAAATTAATTCTCAATTAATTAATTAATAATTCCTACTAATTAATAATTAATTTAACATAATTAAATTACTTCCCACCCTATTCCCCTATAAACCCACAACCCGCTACAGTAGTAAAAGACAATATTTAATTAAATGACATTAAAAATAAATAATAAAACATAATAAATACAATATAATATACACTAAATTTATTTAAAAATTGATATTAGTAACATCAAAGTTATTTATTTCGATATTATTGACATCGATATTTAAAACTTCGATACTACTGATATCATACTAATATCGATATTAAGACTGTCGATATTACTTACCTTCGATATTTTGTCCCATCAATATTTAAACTTCGATATTATTGTATATCGAAATTTAAAACTCGATATTTTGTCTGTGTACCGTTTTGACGGTACCATCATGTCTGTTAGAAGGGTGGGCTGGCTAGGCCCCCTACAAAAAGATATTGATGGTGACCTTGTTCTAATAAAATTTAGAAGCAGTTCAGTCGTTACCTACCTGCGAACTTTGTACCCCCGTGAAGGTGTTGGCCCTATATCCATCTGGCACCTACGCGACTTTTACCCTAGCATGGTATATACCCCTCAACTAAAACTAAGGGCAGAGTCAGCTCACCCGAAGGGCAGAAACACCCGTGCACTGTGTGGCCATGGCTTTTCCGTCTTCAATCACCCCGTAACAATGTACATTGGCCATGGGTATGGAAAATCATGAATTCTACTATGGAAAAAAGGAACTTATTCATGCAACATGGACAAATGTTTTATCTTTTTACCATTTTTGTGCTTTTTGTATGTAACTCTTGTCATGAGTGTTTTTAAATGTATGCTTTTATGATTTTAAACAAAAATCGAATAAAGCTAAAGAACTGGACACTTCCATTTGTTACTGTTCTAAGGTTCTTTCACGCACAGTTAAATGCTGGTACTTTATTCTTCCTGTATTTATAAGTTTCTCCTTCTGACTTCCAATGACAGATGAAAGTTAAGAAGGGCAGTAAAGCAATTAATCTGTCCCAAGCACCCCCGCTTAAGGTGGTATAGTGGGAGCTTCCCTACTCCCAAATACATGCATCCACTGAGTGTAAGCTAGTGTGCCTACGGTTGCCAGATTCAGAACAATTTCCTAGTGATGTCCTAAAGGAAAGCAGGCACTATTTGATTGGTGAATTGTTCACTTTTCTTTTAAAAATGATTGTAAAAATAAATTTGCAAAAAAAAGTCCCTTCTGATCTACGAGTATGTATTGCTGACATCACTACCGCAAACCAGAGATTTTCATCCCATCCTGCAGGTCATCCAGCATTCAACCAATCACTCTGCTCCTTGTAGCTTCTGAGATCCTGGGATAAGTACTCTATGGTCAACTTTGCAACTACCTTGAGGCTGTCAGGAACAGTCCCCAGAATCCATAGGAGCGAAGATAAATCCCCCAACTTCCAAAAAGCAGTCCTCAAAGGAGAATCTTGAAACTCACTCCGAGACACTGCTCTCAAAAAGTATGGGGGAATAAAACCAAGAAGTGTCCACCACTTTCCCCATATGATGAGGATTGAGGTTGTGTAGAATGGCAGCCAGGGAACGTAGATGCTGGAAGGAAAGAACAATAACCACCCTTATATATCTAGGCAACTTTTAGAACATTCCAAACATTGAGCTGTGTTTATCATCGTCTCACACTCACCAGTGCTCGTCTGGAAGACTCCTTGAAGAGGAGGACCACCAAATATCCCGGTACCTCCTTGTATGTGGCTGGAATGAGGATAGGTTATCGGAGTTCTTCCGGGAGGTCTCAAACGGAGGTAACCTTAACTCACATTCATTCACCATTCATTCAACGGACACGGTGGGGGATGGAACAGAAGGTGAAAACTTGTCTAAACTAAAAGGACAGGGGATTGAGGTGTTCCGTCCGGCCAGTTGGTCCCAACGTGGCCGAGCAGATACACACTCACTGAGGTGTGCCGTCCGGCTCCACGGGAGAATATGGAGCGGAACAGCAACTCCCTCGCATGCAGGAAAGGGATCCGAGGTGTTCCGCCTGGCCCTGTCAGCCACAGCAGGGCGGAGCAGACACACACTCGCTGAGGTGTGCCGTCCGGCTCCACGGGGGAAATATGGAGCGGAACAGCGACTCCCTCACAGGAAGAAACAAAAAAGAGGAGGATAATAAACGAAAGTCTTGAGCAGCACTGAGGGATGTATGACATTACAACGCATACATTTACCACGCATACCTTTATAACGCGGTATTTACAATGAATACCGTTACAACGCATAGCGCTTAGAGGTGCTGGATAGTGGTAAGTATAATTTTCTATTCCAACTCCAGTCCCCGTGGACACTAGGGAAGGTGTTGGATAGAAAATTAAACGTATTCCCTATCCTAGAGCGCCCCCCAGCGCAATGCGCTGTAATGGTATGCGTGGTAATGCCTGCGTTGTAATGGTAGTGCGTTGTAAAGATTTCGTTGTAAAGGTTGTATACCAGCACTGAGACCGTGACAGACTTTGCAGTACTTGATATAAGGCACTTGATATACAAAAATGAGGCAAGTAACAACGAGAGGGGTTGGAGGGAAATGCAGCGAAGGGGGAGGCTGCCAAGAAAGAAATACCGCTACACCTCAGGAGGATATCGACTCCGTGGGGAGCTGAGTCGAGGACCCGGGCAGCGGAGAACCAAAGCACGAAGACGCCAAAGGAGCAGCGTCGAGACTGGAACAACACCGAAGTAGAAGGGGGCATGGTCATGGAACGAGTCAGTAAGCCAAGCGTCAGGCTACGTGCGAGGCTTTCCTTTAGAGGACTAAGGGAGTGTGTGTAAAGTGCACCTCCGGTTCCATGATCCAACCCTAAACACAGCTCAAGTCAAGTCAAGTCATAATACTTATATAGCGCACTACATACCCAGAGGGTTTCAAGGCGCTTAGGAAGGGGAGGTGGATTATTTGTCAAATATCCACGTTTTAAGCTGCTTTCTGAACGCTAGGTGATTCTGGGTGAGGCGAAGGTAAGCGGGGAGTGAGTTCCATGTTTTGGCAGCCAGGTATGAGAAGGATCTGCCTCCCATGGTGGTTTTGTTGATGTGAGGTACAGTGGCGAAGGCTTGACTGGAAGAGCGCAGTTGGCGGGAGGGGGTGTAGAAGGACAGTCGAAAGTTGAGGCAATCTGGTCCGATGTCGTAGAGTGATTTGTGTGCGTGGGTAAGCAGTCGGTATGTAATCCTCTTATTGACGGGTAGCCAGTGGAGGTCTTTAAGGTGACCAGAGATGTGTTCGTTGCGTTGGATGTCTAATATGAGCCTGGCTGAGGCGTTTTGGATTCGTTGTAGTTTCTTCTGGAGTTTAGCGGTGGTACCTGCGTAGAGGGTGTTTCCGTAGTCCAGTCGGCTCGTGACTAGAGCGTGGGTGACTGTTTTCCTTGTTTCGGAGGGGATCCAGCGAAATGTTTTTCTGAGCATGCGAAGAATATTAAAGCAGGAAGAGGATACGGCGCTGACTTGTCTGTTCATTGAGAGTGAGGAATCCAGGATGACGCCAAGGTTCCGTGCGTGGTCTGTCGGGATGGGTGCATTTCCGAGGGCTTCCGGCCACCAGGAGTCGTCCCATGCAGAGGGGGATTTACCTAAGATGAGGACTTCTGTTTTGTCTGAGTTCAGTTTCAGACGGCTTTGTTTCATCCATTCGGCGACTTCTTTCATTCCTTCGTGTAGGTTAGTTTTGGCGGTGCTGGGGTCCTTGGTGAGAGATAGGATCAGTTGAGTGTCATCCGCGTAAGAGATGATGTTGAGGTTGTGTTGGCGGGCGATGGCCGCGAGGGGGCTCATGTATACGTTGAAGAGGGTGGGACTGAGTGAGGATCCTTGTGGTACGCCGCAGATGATTTCAGAGGCCTCGGACTTGAATGGTGGGAGGCGGACTCTCTGGGTTCTTCCGGTGAGGAACGAGGTGATCCATTCCAGTGCCTTTCCTTGGATTCCGATGTTTCTGAGGCGTTGTAAAAGGGTGCTGTGGCAGACTGTGTCGAAGGCTGCAGAGAGGTCGAGGAGGATGAGGGCGACTGTGTCTCCATTGTCCAGTAGAGTTCGAATGTCGTCTGTTGCTGCGATGAGGGCGGTCTCAGTGCTGTGTTTGGCTCGGAAGCCAGATTGTGAGGGGTCGAGTGATTTGTTGTTTTCGAGGAAGGTGGAGAGCTGGTTGTTGACAGCTTTCTCGATGACTTTGGCCGGGAATGGAAGAAGTGAGATGGGGCGGTAGTTTTTGAGTTCGGTGGGGTCTGCTGTTGGTTTTTTCAGAAGGGCGGTGAGTTCAGCGTGTTTCCAGTCTTCTGGGAAGGTAGCGGAGTTGAAGGAGCAGTTGATGACGTCTCGGAGGTGCGGAGCTATGACGGAGTCTGCTTTGTTGAAGATGTGGTGGGGGCATGGGTCTGTGGGGGATCCGGAGTGGATGGAATTCATCAGGCGGATGGTGTCCTCAGTGGAGATTGGGTTCCAGGCGTTAAGGGTGTTAACGGGGGGAGGATGGTCAGCTGATGGTAGGGTGGGTTGCCTTCCGGGTTGGTTGTCAAAGCTGTTGTGGATGTCAGCAATCTTGTTGTGGAAAAATGAGGCTAGGGAATCGCAAAGGGTTTGAGAGGGGGTGATGTCGTTAGAGTTGGCCGAGGGGTTGGAAAATTCCTTGACGATGTTGAAAAGTTCCTTGCTGTTGTGGGCGTTGTTGTCAAGTCGATCTTTGAATGCTGTTTTCTTGGCTTTTCGGATCAGTTGGTGGTGAGTACGGATGGCGCTTTTGAAGGCGTCCTTGTTGCTGGTGGATGGGTCTTTTTTCCAGGCCTTTTCAAGGGAGCGGCACAGTTTCTTGGATTTCTTGAGGTCGTCGTTGAACCATGAGGCCTTCTTGAAGCCAAGTTTGTGTTGACGTTTTTTCAGTGGTGCTAAGGTGTCGGCGGTGTTGGATAACCAAACGGTGAGGTTGGAGGCGGCTTCGTTGGCGTTAGAAGAGAGGGCTGGGGAGGATTGAAGGAGTGATGTGGAGATCTGCTCTGTGGTGATTTTGTTCCAGTTCCTTTGCAGAGTTGGTTGGGGGTGGTTGATGGGTTTCGGCTTGTTGTAGATGAAGTGAACGCAGCTGTGGTCAGTCCAGAGGAGCTCCGTAGTGTGGCTGAAGGAGACATGGTTGCTGGAGGTGAAGATGGGGTCGAGAGTGTGACCTGCGATGTGGGTGGGGGAAGTGACCAGTTGTTTAAGTCCGAGGTTGGCGAGGTTGTCCAAGAGGGTGGCGGTGTTGCGGTCGTTGATCTTTTCAAGGTGGAAGTTGAGGTCTCCCAGAAGGATGTAGTCTTTGGAGGGGAGCGCGTGTGGAGTGATGAAGTCCGTGATGTCTTCACTGAATTTTGCGCGTGGTCCTGGTGGTCTGTAGAGGAGGGTGCCTCTGAGTGTGGTCTTGGGGTCGATGTGGATCTGGAAGTGAAGGTGTTCAGAGTTGGCGAGGTTGACGTCGGAGCTGGTTGAGATGCGGATTGTTTTCTTATGGACGATAGCGATTCCACCTCCTGTATGGTCGGTGCGGTCCTTGCGTGTGATCTTATAGTCATCAGGGATAGCGATGGTGATGTCAGGGGCGGAGGAAGCGTTCATCCATGTTTCCGTTAGGAAGGCGACGTCAGGAGAGATGGTGTCAAGTAGGTTCCAAAGGTCAATGGCGTGCCTGTGGACTGATCGGGTGTTGAGAAGGATGCATTCTAGGTGGTTGGGGTCGGGAATCTGTGGTGTGGTCGTAGCGGAGATGTTGTCTGTGCCGCTAAATTTGCAGGAGAAGCAGGAGAACGGTCCATGGGTGCGTCCGGGAGCGGCTTGGACGCAGTTGGGGGCGCGACCGGGGTCAAGGGCTAGGGGGGTGGCGGCATCATAGGTAATGCGGGAGGGCTGTGGAGCGCGAGGGGCAGGGGGTCTGGCGCTGGGCGCGGTCCAGGCGCGGACGGGCGTAGACGGGCTTACCTTTGGCGCACCTTCGGCGTGTCCGTAGCGCGTGGACGCTGCGCGTGGGACCATCTGGCATTTAAAGGATGGTGGAGGGGGCGGAGCGTGGGAGGGTCAGCAGCTGGGAGGCGGTAGCGGGGAGGAGGGGCGTGCCTGGGAACAACAACAACACGGAATACAAAATGGAGGTCAAAGGGGAGGCGAGGCAGGGGCAGAGGCAGTGCTTAATTTGCAAAAACCATAAGTGCCAGGGCTCTCGTCAGGAGGCCACCGCAGTTTGCACCACACATTGCCCCTGGCAGTCATGCCAATGATAGTAACAACACAACTACTGACCATCGCTCTCCTACAAGTTTTGCGGTCCGGACTATTTCAGGCCCCCAAAGCTATAAGAATGGTTTGGGCGACATGTAATAGTACATTTTAATGTATATTGAATTGATAATTAACTGTTGTTGTGGTCACCTCTAAATTAACCATACAGCACCACCTTGTGGCAGACTGTCAACAGTGCCTGTGTGGGCAATTAAGTGCCGGCGACGAGCACTGGAAACCACCAGCTCAAATTAAGCACTGCCTTAAGGAGAATACATGCATTGATGACTTGCACCCCCACGTGAACAGAGACTGCAACTTCGTTCTGGGTTGGACTAACACTGCCAGGCAGCTGCTGGCAATGATGTCATCATCTCTTTGGACCTATCAGCTACATTTAACGCCATGAATGTCAGGTATCAAGCAGTCGCTTTGCCCCTTTCGAACATCAGTCGCTGATCTGTGGACTTTCCAAGGATCCTCTCTGACACATGGCCCTCACCACATCTGTTAAGTCTCTGGCTATCCTTATCTGAAGCCATGAATTCCCATTCTGTGTGTGAACCAATGTAGCTCCTTGTTACCCACTGGTCTCCTCAGGTCTGTTGAGGGTCACAGAACTTGATGTTATTCTCGCTCCCTTGGTGAAGAACCAAGCTGACATGACCAGTAGAGGAGAACTGGAAAAAGCCTCTCTTGCCTGAGCGTGGGTGTGTAAGGTGTGGAGTGCATCCTGTGAAGTGTCCACCATATACCAAACCATTGGCACACCCAGGCCTTAAGTTGTAAGACAATAAGTGCCAGGGCCCTCCACAGAGGTCACTGCAGCTTGCACCACCCATTCCCACTGCCAGCGCTGCAATGACTACCTGCACAAATACCAACCATCACGCTGCTACAAGTGTGACAATTCAGACTGTTTGAGGCCCCCAAAGCTGTAAGAATGTTGTAGACATCAGGCAATAGTTGTTTTCAATGTATTTTTAATTAATAAACAACTGTTGTGTTGATCATCTCTAAATTACACAGACAGCGCCACCATGTGGCAAACTGTCATAAGTGCTGGTGATTGCAGGTGCAGAGCAGGATAAGCACTTGCACAAATTAAGCACTGGACCCACATCTTATCCGACTGATTTTTATGGCAGGCCAGGAAGAGCATAACCAGCTCTTCCCTAGCAAAGAGTAGACGTGCATCTCAATATGCTGAGCTCCTGGACTGGGAATATACATAAGTCAATCAATTTCTTAAACTTCCCTGGGAGGAGGGGCACATATATTACAGATCCCTTTCGGAGGGTGGGACCACGGTCACAGCCGATGGCGTAGCAGACGTATAACAAAACCAGGATTCCCTAAGTTGTTGGCAAACCTTCACTCCTCAAAAAACCCTATTGCCGGGTCCTTGTCGCTTTCCTAGACTAGAGCACCTGATTTACCCTATGCATATATGATGGGCATTATCATGGCTGGGCAGTGCAGGGTCTTTGGGTATACAGAGAGGGGTGGTCTCACCTTCCCAGTCTCCTACTCTGGGAACCCAAGGCAGGGTTGGGGTACAAACTCCCCTGTTTCCGGGTTCTGCCTGCTTACTTCCTCTGGCTCACTGCAAAGACTGGGGGCAGCACTCACTCAATGCATAAGTAGGGGGTGTCTGGTGTCCAGATCCACTCACAGGGTAGCCAGCTGTATGTGTTGGCCCAGCATGTCTGCCATGTAGAGTTTTTCTCCTGAAATTCAAGATCATGTATTGCAAAAGGATCTAAAGACTTCTTAAAGGTGTTTGGGTGAGAAATCACCTGCGGATAACTCCAAGCCTATTGATCACATAAGTGGCTCTAAGGCTACCCCTGTGTCCTATCATCACTGTGAGGATAGGACACAGGGTACTATTCCAAGGCGGGGCCTTCCCTGGACACAGACACAGAGGGGTTCACATCACAGGCCTCCAGGGAGGCTCAGTCCTCTTCAGGCTCTTTTCAACCTATTCACCTTCAAAAGCCCTGACTCAGGCAGCCATGCTCATCCATCCACCTTGCCAATCACACATTAAATCTGTGCACACAGCAGTGAGGTGCTGCTTACACAGAGCAACAGTCTGCTCTGCCATTGCAAGGAGAAATCTGAGGTTAGCCCACCCCCCTGGAGCCAAGTCATCCCTGCCAACTAAAGCAGCCGACAGAAGCACAGAGTATATTCGTCCTCCTAATGGTGGCAGCCAGGTCCTGTACCTTGGTCACCCCTAGCATTAATGGATCTGTGATTGTCTCAGAGGTACCTCAAACAGAAACTGAGAGATTGGGTTGGGGAATCAGTGACAGCCCCAGGCTGGGAGCCTGTGAGACCGGTGTCTATCCTAGTCTTTTTTTAGGCTGAAATTATTTTTATTGGTATCATGAACTTCAAAAAATAACAACGGTGACAATGTCGTGTATATCGGACCGGCACTTAGTCTTTTAAAATCTTTCCTGGATGGCCGTGCACAGAGGGTCAAGCTGGGTGACTTTCTTTCCCCAGCTAAACGAGTGCAGTGCGGGGTGCCTCAGGGTTCGTCCCTGAGCCCCACGCTCTTTAACATTTACATTACATCCCTTGCCAGGCTTGTAAGATCTTTCTGGCTGGAAGTTCTCTCCTATGCTGATGACACTCAGATTATGGTCTCTCTTTCTCAAACTGTTGATATCACAGCCCGAAACTTTAAGAATTGCATGGAAGCGGTTGCAAACTGGATGGTGAGGAATTCCCTTAAATTGAATGGGAAAAAACCGGAGGTGCTGATCTTCGGAGGCAAGGAGGAGATCTGGTCAATGAACTGGTGGCCACCCTCCCTTGGAGCCTGTCCATCGCCCTCTCAGTCTGCTCGAAACCTAGGTGTTATTTTTGATACCAAACTCTCCTTCCAAAAACAAGTCAGCAAAACGACCTCTACCTCCTGTGGTGTTCTTAGAACCTTGAGGAAATTAGTACATTATCTTTCCACTGATGCCCGTAAACTGGTTACGACTGCCCTAATCTCCTCAAGGCTAGATTACTGTAACTCGTTGTACCTGGGAATCAACAAATCCCAGATACAGCGTTTGCAAACAGTTCAAAACGCGGCAGCTCGGTTTGTTACTGATGCCCCGAAACTCGCCTCAGCCACCTCTATCAGGAAGGACCTTCACTGGCTTCCTATCCAGGCCAGAATAGAGTTCAAGGTTCTATGTCTCACCCATCGTGCTTTGCACGGGCTAGGCTCTGAAGACATCAAACCTTTGGTGACCCCGTATGTCCCCGGCAGGGCACTCCGTTCAGCCAATAAACATCTTTTGTCTGTTCCTAAAACCAGTTGTAAGCAGGGGAAACCCAATTAACCCTTGTAGGCTTGGGCACTGTATGGTTAAAGTCAAAATGTGCTACAAGGGATTTGATTCAGGCAACAATGGAACTTAGTTGTGAGTTGTACTAGTGTAACACACTCAACGGAATCCACAGGATATCATACTAAAAATACAGTCGAAATAAATCAATGGAAGGATGAACAATGGAACACACAGAGATGGAAATTCGGAGAAATTTATATTTACTCAAAAAACATATTCTTGGGGAGACAAATACAAAAAATTAAATCAAGCAAATAGTTATGAACAGAGATGAATAATAATTGATCTACAATTCACAACTAGGAACATCAACTGCTGGTGGATTAAATGAACAACCAAAATTAATTAATAAAGAATGGTCGTTTATTAATGCCAAAGCAACGTGACTGGAGGTGATGAGAGTGTCGACGTTTCGGTCTAAAGGGCAGTTGTCATGTAGACCATCATCAGGACAGAATATTTCTTTGCTGAAGATACTCCCTGAAATATATGTGCTTTAGCGTAGTGGCCTTGGACAGTGGGTTGGCGCAGAACACAGTATCACAGAGCAAAATCTGGAATTTAGAAGGAATGCGGCCACATGGGTTGATGGATTGACGTGAGGCACAGTATTGAAATGAAATCAATAATTAAAAGAAATAGGGCCACTTCGGTTGACCGAATCTCAAGAAGCACTTGGTGAAAGCGACGTGATGCACTTGTTTTTTAAGTGATTACGTGGATAACGTCCTAAGTCCGTCCGCAGGTTCATCAGAAACTGCGGACGGACTTAGGACGTTATCCACGTAATCGCTTAGAAAACGAGTGCATCACGTCGCTTTCACCAAGTGCTTCTTGAGATTCAGTCAACGGAAGTGGCCCTATTTCTTTTAACTATTGATTTCATTTCAATACTGTGCCTCACGTCAATCCATCAACCCATGTGGCCGCATTCCTTCTAAATTCAAGATTTTGCTCTGTGATACTGTGTTCTGCGCCAACCCACTGTCCAAGGCCACTACGCTAAAGCACATATATTTCAGGGAGTATCTTCAGCAAAGAAATATTCTGTCCTGATGATGGTCTACATGACAACTGCCCTTTAGACCGAAACGTCGACACTCTCATCACCTCCAGTCACGTTGCTCTGGCACTAATATACAACCATTCTTTATTAATTAATTTTGGTTGTTCATTTAATCCACCAGCAGTTGATGCTCTTAGTTGTGAATTGTAGATCAATTATTATTCATCTCTGTTCATAACTATTTGCTTGATTTAATTTTTTGTATTTGTCTCCCCAACAATATGTTTTTTGAGTAAATATTAAATTTCTCAGAATTTCCATCTCTGTGTGTGTCAGGTCCCAAAGTCCTCAGGATGGTACGATGCCAATAAGGGTTCCACCTCTCGATAACCTCTGGGTCTGATAATAACAGACTCACAGTGGGGATCAAGTGAGGGATAACAGGAACAGCAGGGCAGGAACTGGGGGGCGGAGAAGCTGAAATGAGAACAAGACAAACAATCACACTCTGTCCTAGGTCCTAGAGAACCTGTCTTCTATAGCTTCTCTAATCTAAACACCTATGAATCGCTTCTCTTTACCTGGAGGGTAAGATAAGGTTGGCTTTGCCTGGCCTTCAGATGTTAAACAGTAACAGCACAATCCTGAAAACACAAGATACCTTTGGTTAACACTAGCACCATTAAACATTAATAGATTCCCTAGGGTAACTTGTACATACCAGTGATGTTAACAGTAAGGGCTTCAACAGAGGGCAGAATGGTAAACAGCCAGCCAGGCGAAGCACATTATACCCCTGTTGTAAATAAATAAAATAAACAGCAAATAACAGATTTCTGCTTTAGTAATTGTCACACTGAAGAGACTAATGGGTTACGTCACCCACAGCCTCACAATCTTTTACACCTGATGGTAATGTCCTGCACCAGCGAGTAAACAGTACAAGTAATGTTCTTTCATTAGAAAAGCAGACTTCCAGATAGAAGGAACCAAGTTCTTTCAATCACCCTTCACACAGATAAAATGTCTCTGCAGACGGTGATTCACGAAATACCTCTAGCGCCACCAAGCGCGAGCCACGAAATCACTAAAGAGTCAAAGCGTAGTGATTCAATCCGATAACTCCTCGAACTAACTACACCATAGCCCAGAGCCTCACTAGGAAGAGGCGAAATCCGAGTGAGCAGAACGACTGACCTCTGCACATAAGGCCAAGGTAAATGGCTCAGAACACCGCCAAGAGGAACCTCCTCCGAGCGGAACGAGCAACTCAAGAAACAGCACCAAACACGAAGAAAAACGTAAAGGCACCAAAAAGGATACGCAGCCAAACTCCAGCGCTGGGGATCCTACCGTCAGAGTCCTGGAACCAGAATATACGGCGCTGCCAAGCAGGATTCACTCCGTCTTGAACTTCCTGAGTCTGACGTCATCGCCAGACGCGTCGCTCTCCCCCGGGAATCATGGGAAGTGTAGTCTTTCCCACAATCTCGGATCTGGTCAGTGTTCATAGCGTCCCACCTCCGTGGGTCGTGACAGTACATCCCTCCCCAGAAGAACACTGACAGAGACATGGCTTGTTTGGAAATCGTTTGTGGAACATCCGAACAAACTTGGGAGCATGAACCCCTGATGCAGGTTCCCAAGAATTCTCGTCATTACCGTACCCCTTCCAAGCCACCAGATACCACAATCTGGTACGATAGATTTTGGAATCCACAATACCCCTCACTTCATGCTCCTCCTCACCGTTAACCTCAACAGGAGCAGGCTTGCTCTTCTTGCCCCCTCTTGCAGGTTTAACCAGCGACACATGAAATGCTGGATGTATACGCAAGGAGGAAGGCAAAGCCAATTTCACCACCACAGGATTCACCAGTTTCAGGATTTTGTAAGGACCTATATACTTAGGATTAAATACACTGTACATCCTGAATCTTATGTTCTTTGTGGATAACCATACATAGTCTCCCTTCTTATACACGGGACCAATCTGCCTGTGCTTATCAACATAGGTTTTGTATCTTGCCTTGGCTAGTGCTAATTGCCCCTTAACCTTCAACCAAATCTCAAGAAGATCTCGCACCCTTTCCTGAACTTCGGGGACAGGGGACGCAGAAGCAGGGTGATGGAACGGAGTGAAGTTAGGATGAAAGCCATAAGTGCAGTAAAATGGGGCATGTTTGGTGGACCCGTGAACAGCGCTGTTGTAAGCTATTTCGGCCAACCATAACCTTCCCACCCAATCCTCATTGGTGACCTCCACATAGCATCTCAAATACTGCTTCAAGGTTTGATTTGCCCTTTCTGTCTGCCCATCTGTCTGAGGATGGAAACTCGTGGATGTATTGGATGTTATATCTAAAGCCTTACACCATGTCTTCCAAAATTTTGCTGTAAACTGACTTCCCCTGTCTGATACAATTACTTTGGGCAACCCATGTAACCTCACTATGTTTTGGAGGATAAGATGCGCCAACCCACTAGCAGATGGTACCTTTTTGCAAGCAATAAAATGTGCCATTTTGGTCAGATAATCCACTACCACTAGGATGGTGGTACACCCCTGATCTATTGGCATGCCTACCACAAAGTCCATAGAGATACATTCCCAGGGAACCTCAGGCGTGGGGAGCAGCTGTAATAAACCCGACTGTCTTGTATGCAACGTTTTCATCTGGCTGCAAACCTGACACTCCGCTACCCAATCCGTCACATCTTTTTTGATGTTTGGCCACCAGAATTGCCTTTGGATCCGCTCAAGCGTCTTGCTGCAGCCGTTGTGTCCTGCACAAGGGGCCGTGTGACACCACTGAAACACTTGCTTCCGTAGGGCTTGAATAGGTAACAGCAACTGTTTATTTCGCATGGGGAGACCCTGCACCATATTCCATTCTTTATGCTCTTGCAACCACTTCTTCCATTCCTCCTTCTGTACATGACTCATGACACTGCGTAGAAACATCTGTGTACATGTGACCCCTATAACCCTCTCAGGGTTGATGATAGCTTCTTCCTTTCTATCTGCAGTGTCCATTACAGTATGTTGTCGTGATAAAGCATCTGCCTTTCTGTTGTCTTTTCCCGGCCTATAGGTCACGATGAAATCGAATTCAGCGAAATGCATCATCCATCGCATTTGTCTAGGTGTCAAATGGCGGGCAGCTGCCATGTACTGTAGATTGCGATGGTCTGTATAAACGGTCACAGCATGTCTCGCACCCATGAGATGATGCCTCCATTCTAGGAAGGCGGTTCTTATTGCCAGCAGTTCCTTTTCAGCTATCACATAGTTTCTTTCAGCCTGATTTAGCGTCCTTGATAGATACGCTACTGGATGCAACTGACCCGTGTCAGAGTGACGTTGCGATAATACAGCTCCTACAGCTACATCCGAAGCATCAGCTTCCACTATGTAAGGCTTGCTAGGATCTGCATGCACCAATACCGGAGCCGACACAAAGGCTTTCTTCAGCTCCTCAAAACTTTTTTGGGCTTCCTCGGTCCAAACAAATGCCACCTTCTTCTTTAGCAGTCTCGTCATAGGACAGGCCATCTCAGAGAAGTTTTCGATGAACCTGCGATAGAAATTCGCAAAGCCAATGAAGCACTGGATGTCTCGTACATTTTTGGGTGTAGGCCACTCTTTGACTGCCAATATCTTCCTTTCGGACATCTCCTGACCCTGGGGTGTGAGCATGACCCCTAAGAACTCCACCGTGGTAGCGTTGAACTCACACTTACTGAGCTTACAGTAAAGTCGATTCTCCAATAAAGTACGTAATACGGACTTCACATGCCCCGTGTGTTGACTGACAGTGGAGGAGTAAATCAAAATGTCGTCTATATAGACGATGACGAAACGATCCAGGTACTCCTTTAAAACATCATCCAAAAAGAATTGAAAGGCTGCCGGGGCGTTACACAGCCCGAAGGGCATCACTAAGTACTCGTATAATCCAAAACGGGTCTTTATAGCTGTCTTCCACTCATCCCCGGGCCTCATTCGGACTAAGTGATAGGCTCCCTTTAGGTCTAGTCTTGTAAATATCACTGCATCCTTCACCTGCTCCAATAATACCGTGATAAGGGGGAGAGGATATTTATTCTTCACCGTTATGGCATTCAAAGCTCTATAGTCTGCACAAGCTCTGAGATCACCGTTGGCCTTCGGGATAAAAAATAACGGGGATGCGGCCGGAGACTTAGATTCCCTGATGAATCCCAGGTCTAACAGTTTATCCAAATATGACCTAAGATGCAGAGTCTCTGGTTCCGTCAAAGCATATACTCGTCCGGCTGGTATTTTAGCCCCAGGAATCAGATCTATTTGGCAGTCATACGGTCTGTGGGGTGGCAGCTTTTCTGCCTTTGTTTCACTGAAGACCTCTGCCAAATCTTGATACACCACCGGGAGTTCCACGTTCTGTTCCACTGCCGTGGCTATATGATGGATGCCAGCTAATCCGATAGCCGGACCGGGATTCCTCGGACAGCAATTCCTCTGACAGAACTCTGAAGTAAACTTTAGCACCTGATTCTCCCAATCTATTGCAGGGTTATGTCTTCCGAGCCATGGTAGCCCAAGAATTACTCCATACTGGGGTGCGTGAATGATATTGAAGAACAACCTCTCCTGATGTTCTGCACTCATGGTCACACACAGCTCCTTGGTTTGTAACCTGATGGGTCCAAAAGTCAATTTCCGTCCATCGACCGCAAACACCTCTTCGGGGGTTTCTTTCTCATGTAAATCCAGCCCTAGACTACTGGCTGTAGCCTGGTCCATAAAACAACCAGTTGCCCCTGAATCTAACATGGCTTTGATCCAGGTTCTTTTCTCCGGTAAGTCCACTCCTATGTTCACATAGAAATGTATAGTTTCTCTTGTGCTTTGTCTATCCAAAGAAGGGATATACAACTTACTTGAAGGGCACCCTTCACTCCTCTTCAAGCCTTCTCGTTTCCCGCCTCTGGGTCAGAGGATAGAACGGACACCTTCCGATTGTCATAACGTCCCTTTGTCTTTGTTGGGCATTCTCGTATGAAGTGCCCCTTCCGGCCACAATATAAACACAACCCCCTCTTGCGTCTATATTCTCTTTCCTCCACCGATAAGGGGGATCTAACGGCTCCTATTTCCATAGGCTCGGGCTTTGCAGCAGACGTCCCTTCTGCTGTCCTGGAATACTCGTAACTAGACCTGGTCCTGTCCTTTCGCCTACTATCCCCTCGTCTATCACTGAGGCGATGGTCCAGCCGCAGCACTAAGCTAATCATATCCTCACAAGTACTGGGTTGAGGGTCGATTGGGGCCAATGCGTCTTTCATCTCTCCAGTCAATCCATTGTAAAAGATTGCCAGGCGCTTACTTTCAGGCCAATCTGTTTCGGTAATTAGTCTTCTGAAATCATTAAGGTAGGTTATAAGATCCCTGTTTCCTTGTCTTAACCCCAACAGGTCCCTATCTGCTGACAAGGTGGCTGATCTGCGGTTGAATGTTTTCTCGAACTCAGTCTTAAAGGCCTCCCAATCTCTTAACAAAGGATCATCTTTTTTAACTAACGGTACCGCCCACTGAGCAGCATCCCCACCCAAGTACGATATGAGAAATGCCACCCTTGCATGATTAGTGTTGAAGACTTTAGGTTTGCATGAGAAGTGTAAGAGAACTTGAGTGAGAAAAACCTGCACCTTATCACTATCCCCATGGAACCGTTCCGGAGCGGCCAGTGGAATAGGTGCGGGGACTTCTACCACCACCGAAGAAGTGGACTGGGTGCCTGCATTAAAAGGGTTTCGATTCAACCTATCTACCTGTGCTTGCAACGTCGCAGTTTCCGTCCTGGAAGCCTGCAACTCAGTCTGTACTATCGCTAATGCAGACATTAGGTCTTCGAGAGTGGTCATGATATCGTAACACCGGGAGGACTAAATTCTTGGGCCGTATATTCTGTCAGGTCCCAAAGTCCTCAGGATGGTACGATGCCAATAAGGGTTCCACCTCTCGATAACCTCTGGGTCTGATAATAACAGACTCACAGTGGGGATCAAGTGAGGGATAACAGGAACAGCAGGGCAGGAACTGGGGGGCGGAGAAGCTGAAATGAGAACAAGACAAACAATCACACTCTGTCCTAGGTCCTAGAGAACCTGTCTTCTATAGCTTCTCTAATCTAAACACCTATGAATCGCTTCTCTTTACCTGGAGGGTAAGATAAGGTTGGCTTTGCCTGGCCTTCAGATGTTAAACAGTAACAGCACAATCCTGAAAACACAAGATACCTTTGGTTAACACTAGCACCATTAAACATTAATAGATTCCCTAGGGTAACTTGTACATACCAGTGATGTTAACAGTAAGGGCTTCAACAGAGGGCAGAATGGTAAACAGCCAGCCAGGCGAAGCACATTATACCCCTGTTGTAAATAAATAAAATAAACAGCAAATAACAGATTTCTGCTTTAGTAATTGTCACACTGAAGAGACTAATGGGTTACGTCACCCACAGCCTCACAATCTTTTACACCTGATGGTAATGTCCTGCACCAGCGAGTAAACAGTACAAGTAATGTTCTTTCATTAGAAAAGCAGACTTCCAGATAGAAGGAACCAAGTTCTTTCAATCACCCTTCACACAGATAAAATGTCTCTGCAGACGGTGATTCACGAAATACCTCTAGCGCCACCAAGCGCGAGCCACGAAATCACTAAAGAGTCAAAGCGTAGTGATTCAATCCGATAACTCCTCGAACTAACTACACCATAGCCCAGAGCCTCACTAGGAAGAGGCGAAATCCGAGTGAGCAGAACGACTGACCTCTGCACATAAGGCCAAGGTAAATGGCTCAGAACACCGCCAAGAGGAACCTCCTCCGAGCGGAACGAGCAACTCAAGAAACAGCACCAAACACGAAGAAAAACGTAAAGGCACCAAAAAGGATACGCAGCCAAACTCCAGCGCTGGGGATCCTACCGTCAGAGTCCTGGAACCAGAATATACGGCGCTGCCAAGCAGGATTCACTCCGTCTTGAACTTCCTAAGTCTGACTTCATCGCCAGACGCGTCGCTCTCCCCCGGGAATCATGGGAAGTGTAGTCTTTCCCACAATCTCGGATCTGGTCAGTGTTCATAGCGTCCCACCTCCGTGGGTCGTGACAGTGTGTTCCATTGTTCATCCTTCCATTGATTTATTTCAACTGTATTTTTAGTATGATATCCTGTTCCTAAAACCAGCAAAGCCAGATGGGGCGACAGAGCTTTCAGCTCCTGTGTTCCTAAAATTTGGAATACTCTTCCGGCTGAGATTAAGGAACTCACCTCCCACCCCCTCTTCCGAAAGGCTCTGAAGACCTGGCTCTTCAGGGAGGCTTACCTCTGACCTTCCCCCCCGCCTCTCCTCCACACAGCTTTTCATTCCATCTTTAGCGCCTTGACGCCTTTGGGCAAAGTAGCGCTATACAAATTCTCCCTCAACTCAACTCATCCATCATGGGTACAGAAGAGATAGACGAGCATCAATAGCAAGACATGCATGCCCAACAACGGGGAGCGCAACATCGCTAACCATGTGGGGGGAGAGATGGGAAAGGGATGGAACCAAACACGAGAGGGCACGAGAGAGGGAGTAGAGAGTAAACAGGAATTAAGGAGAAGAGACGAAAGTGGTAAAGGCTAAGTGGAGGAGGGGTAAGTCGGGGGACAAAGGAAGGGGGAGGAGTAATCCAGAGTAACCGAGGATAGGGCCAGGGCCCGGTCAGTCCTCCCTCAGGAAAGGGACCATATAAGAAGAAACAAGTCAGCTTAGTTCAGCAAGTTGTAGATTATTCTTTCATAGGAGGCCATTTTATACAAGGCTGTGAGCCATTCCTTGTGTGTTAGAGGCTGTGGGGAACGCGAATGTCACAGGATGCACATCTTGGCCATCACAAAGGCATTGGTGAGCAAGCGGCGAGCATGGTGGGCCAGCTGGGGACGATCCGCCAAGTCGAGAAGAAGGATTAGTGGGTCCGGGATGGGCGCGGGTATGTAAATGGGTCTTGCAACGTGGAACCCGGTAAACAACGACTGCGTTGTTACAATGCATACCATTACCACACAAGTCGTAACAATGACTTGCGGAAGGGGAGAAGGTGTTGGATTTAAATTTCAACACCTTCCCTACTGTCTGCACAAACTGGAGTTGGAATAGTAAATTATACTATTCCAACACCCAGTGCCCCTTCCGCAAGTCGTTGTTACAACTTGCGTGGTAATGGTATGCGTTGTTACAACGCAGTCGTTGTAACGACCGTGTTGTAACAACATGCGGGGTTACGGGCTGTGGAAAAAAGAGGCATATTCGTGGAACCAAAAGTGGCGGATGGAGGAACAGTCGAAGAGGATATAGCCTATGCCACAGGACATGGGGTCACATCACCAGCATGAACAGTGGGGACAACAGTGCAGCGGAAAGGAGCCGCGTCTGTGTCCAGTGCCAACCCTGAAGTATCTTAAAGAGGCTAAACTTCATCCCGGCCTCCCAGACCCCCCTTCCCTAGTTCTCCAGAAGCTCCGCCCAGTTCTTCTCATTGTGAATCAGGAGGCTGTAGAGTCCTGTTATTATGCCTTGAAGTGTCTTCAGGTATTGAGATATGCGAGTACCGGGGAGTGGGGGATGGACCAGGGCTATGGGCCAAATATGCTGGTCTAGCAATGGCGCAGTTGCAAGTAGCGCCGCTGCTGCGCTGGTGGCAGACCAAGTTCCTACTGCAGAGGTTTTAAGCTCATGGTGGGACAGCAGGGGAGCAAGGGTATGGCTTCCGCCACATGTCAGGCGCCCCAATTAAGGATGTCCCCCCACTCAGGGATGGAATGATTGTTCCAATAGGTGCTTGATCATGCAAGTGTGGATCCGTGGAGAGGAGCTTGTGGGCTTGCGCCCATGTTTTCTACTTGGCCTGCAACGTTGGGTTCGAAGTCCCGGAGCTGGAGGGGTCAGGAAGATACAGGGAATGGAATCCAGGCACTCCTAATCCTGCAAAAGTGGTCAAAATCTTGGCTATAAACTGGACTTGCATCTCTCATTATCTCCTTTCAAAATGATGCACAACACTCTTGCTTGATTGACTTCTGGATTTTCAGGAGTAAGTCATACCTACTCATGAATGAATCTTTTGTGAATCTACACCTTAAAGAATAGCACATTAAGACAGATAAAAAGGATTCACGTTGGTCACAGCATCAAGGATTTGTTGACAGGGAGGCTATGGATGGTCCCAGAGAGGCTTTTGTTTCCCCCTAACACATAAAGAAAGCCCCACTTTTATTCATGGGATTTGCGGTCACACTCAGAGATTCACACAAGTATTCATATTTCTGCATACACACACGGCCCCTGATCCACTAAGGTGCAGTAAAAGCTGCAATGTTTCTTAAAAAGTGATCTTTTTTTTCCCTATGTGAATCCTGACAAAAAATAAAATCCACAGTGCCATGCATGTGCACATGGAGCACTGTCCACATGTGGTCTGGGCACAGATGCTGTGGGTGTGATGGACTCGAGGACAATCCACACCTGAGCATATTCGGCATAGACAATATCACGCACTAGACAAAATGTCTCACTTAGAAAAAAAAGATGGTTAGAATGTTTGAATAAATCTCAGCTATTGAAAACCGCTCAGGCCTCATTCCATCCAGTAACCTTTTTAGCCCACTATGCCACTCCAGACAGAGACCAGCCATATGTAAATCCGATCACCAGTGGATGAGGTTAATTCAAGAATTCATTCCATCACTTTGTTGTTTGCTGCCTTGGACACGCTCAGTATGATGGGTGCGTCCAGATGTGAGTTCCAGTCATAGTGTGCCATAGGCTTTAAGTTGAACCTCCTGATGAGCTTCAAGTAGGCTGAAACGCGTCCGTTCTTTTTGTTCCTGACTGGAGGGAACCTGGTCTGGCAGTTTGTGCTCTATAGAACAGGAGCAAGACTGATTTGTATATGGCCGGTCTCTGATATGGCACAGTAAGTGGAAAACCGTGGACGGGAATGCAACCTGAGCAACTACTGCTGGATAAGATTACTCAAACATAGGCCTTCTTCCTCTTTCTTATTTGTTGCATCATCATAACTACAACATCATCGATGAATAAAGATCGCAAACCACTTCCCTCCATGGCTGATGCGGCTCTCACCCATGGAACCCCAATTAGACCTCACACACTTTGGAGCCTGATGACCTGACAAGTTACTAACTTCCTGAGACACATAATCAAAAGGGCTGATGTCATTCAACACCACAGAAAGATCAAAAGCAGCATCCTTTTCCAGACTACCAGTCTGTGTTCAGTTACCATTGCAGCACAGCAATGACAACCATGCAAGTGATTCATGACACACCGGCAAAGCTGACCCTTTTCTCCTCATCCTGTTGAGTTTCCTACAGCATTGATACCATCAACCATCGAACTTTGCACAACAGTGTTTCCACTGAATGGACTTTGACAGCACTGCTCTATAGTTGTGTCTGTCCTACCACCACAACATGACCAAGCTGCTCCATGTCTTAGCGTAACACCATAACTTGCAGCACATATCGAAGGCCTGATTCACAAAGGGCCTCCGCACTCGTGACGGAGGCCTCACAGTTGTGGGGGAGTCCCCCCAAGCCTTCTTTTTTTTTTACAGAGTTTTATGTAGCGCAAACTTGACCCGGTACCGGCTATCAGAGTACTTTGCATATCACCAGTTGCGTTACATGAGGTCACATTCATTTTTTGTTAGGCACTGGGAGATTAAGTGATTTGCCCAGAATCACAGGATGTTCAGCCTCATTACAGAGACCGAGACTCCAACCTGGTTCCCCAGATTCGAGGTCGACCGTCCTAGCCGTTAGGCCAACTCCTCTTCCTGCTTCCAGTAATTGTCAGGCTTCATGTGAATCCTGAGGACTCCTCCTGGCCAACATGGCAGTCTATCTTCACCCGCATGCTGGTGATGCCCAGCACTGTGTAACAGTTAAGCCAGGGTATGTCATGATCGGTAATCTATTGCCGTTTATTAGCTTACTCTATCGTTCTGTGTGCTTACCCATCCCCCACCGAAACAAATTAAGTGAAGGGGAATTACATTGCAGCTCTGAAGGGAGAGGAGTTGACCTAACGGCTAGGGCGGTCGACCTCGAATTTGGGGAACTGGCTTTGAGTCTCGGCAATGACGCTAAACATCCTGTGATTCTTGGCAAATCACTTAATCTCCCTGTGCCTAACCAAAATGAATGTGTGTCCTCATGTAACGTAACTGGTGCTATGTAAAGCGCTCTGACACCTAATTCGGGTCAAGTTTGCGCTATATAAAACTCTGCAAAAAAAAAATTCTCGTGTGAACATGGGCTTCTATTGAAATTCTCAAGGGCATATTAACAAGCCAATTATAGCCGATTTAGCGGCAGCTTCCTGCAGCTTGATAATATGCCCCTTTGTTCATGCAGGTAGGGGCATGGGAAGCCAGGAGAAGAGATCTATGTTTATACAAAGAAATAGAGAAATGGAAGAGGGAGGGAGAAAAGGAAGACCCTTTTTACAAAGTACAGAGATAAAATCCTGAAGCGATTTCCATGCTCCTCAGCAGGGCACATACACATATCCCCCCTCTTTTTAGGATTTAGAGGAGGAAGAGCCCTGATATTTGCCAAAGAACAGACCTCAAAAAATGTCCAGGAAAGGAATATCCTGAAATAAGGGCGAGGTGAAAATAAATACACCTATTACATTGCAGGAAAATCATGAACCAAAGAAAGTACCACCCTGGAAGTTAAAGGCTGCTTGAGCCTGAGACAATGGAAGCCCTGATGGAATGAATGATCAACATATTTGATGCTACATATTTGAAGCAACGATATCCTGGTATGGAAACTGGACAGAAAACTCAACTACAAAAGTAAAGCAAAACCACCAGTCTTGCTTCTTATCTAAAAGATATCCGATCTGCAACCCGGTCTTGCATCTCTCCGTCAAGAGTGTGATCTTTTCTTTCAGTAGATAAAGAATCTCCAAGATTGAATCGATGAGTGGCCCAGACAATATATTACACTCTTTGGACTGAAGTCAGATTTTGGAATTTTGATCACAAACCATAGACAATTCAGATACTTTGCAGTTAATGCCATTTAAGATAACAGCATTTGTCTTTCTTGGTTCATTAGGATCATAAACAATGAGTGTCATTGCTAGCATTCTGAAACATTATGCTAACAGTCGTAGGACTGTGGTGAAGCATCAAGGGGTGGCAGGAGTCTGAATGGCAGGGGAATGAATTTAAACAATCTCACACAAACTGAAGAAATCTAGAGTGTGGTTGAAAAATTGTAATGGTTGAGCGCATATTTTTGAGATCCAGGCTCCCCATCCAATCATCTTGGCTGAAGATGTCTTTTAGGAGGTGAGATCTTGAAACATCGCCATTGGATTCACAAACTGGGATTTTCTACATTTGCCACAAGATGGAATTCTTCATCCTTCTTCTTGACTAAGATGACGTTCCTCAGAAATCTGTTCAAGTGAGGATTTGTCTCCCTTGTGGCTTCTTTTCTGAAAAGTTCTGCATCTCTAGTCTCCTTGTCCATCAGAGCCTGTTCCAGCACTGACAAAATAGATGCTGTGTGGCCAAGATGACTTCATTTGGCAGCCAAAATATTCCAGCTGAAATCCCTAAATTGTTTAGGCAACTCGCGTGTCTCCCATCAGCTTTTCTCAATAAAACAGAAAACATCTCATCCTCCCCCCCACCCCAAATGAATTTACTGTGAAGATGTAAGGCTCAATTTGGAATGAGTTGCTGCCCCTAGTGTTGCCTCAGTACTGGCCTCCTCACTACTGGAGGGGAAGAAAGTTGTCAGTTTGCCTTGTTCCCAACTCCTAAGGGGTTTGCCTGCATTACATCTGTTGGAGTGCTGTAGACGGGGGCATCTGGTGTTGCAACCTCTTCCACAACTGACCATAGCAAAAAGGAGGTGTGGGCTAAATACTTTTTAAGGGAGAGATTCAAGGTCATAAATGTGGTCAAGAGTATTAGAATGCAGTGCTGTTGCTCCATTGATAACTCTCAATTGGGGTTCCCTAGCATACATATGGCTCCCTCAGTCAGCACCTCTGGATCAATAGGGCATACTGGGGTCTGGCTGAGAAAGCCATATCTAAAAGTTTGGTAAGGGGCCCCACCAAATCCAGATGTTTGTCCTGGCAGCTTTGCAAGGTTTGATCCAGCCCCTTCTTGAGGTCTTTGCAGAATTTACCCATAAAGGTGAATATGTTTAGGCCCAGGTCCAGAGTAGCAGCAACCTTGCCATTTAGAAAGAGTGTTGGGCATTCCATCCTAACGCGGTTCCTAACCTTTGTATTCACTCCCTAACACAGCCGTCTTTGAATGCAGACTGCTGCCCGGGGGATGGGTGCAATCCATGGACCAGGGATGGATGATGATGCCTGCAAGTAGTTGGCTGGTAAAGGGTGTCTCTGCACCTATTCGTGTGACATGTTAGTTCTTGATGGGGGGTTTGTCTCCTTTTGCAACCTTGAAGCAGTCAAAAGCGATATACCTCCCCATGGACCTCTTAAGTCACCAGATCCATAAGCACCACCATCGTCCAAGAGATTTGACTGTTCTGCTTCCTGGATATAATCTTCTTGAGGTCTCCCATGAGGGAACAGTAGGTCATGGGCCATGGCACAAATCTCTGCGGTTTTGACAAAACAAGACACTCTTCAATTTCTCCAATGGGTCATCGTGGCAGGATGTATTTGTTTCTGCGTGACTTTGGAATGGGGGATTTTAAGGGTGATTGATGTGTCAGCTGGAACCATTCGTCTCTTATGCTTGTTTAGACCTGAAGGGTGAATTGTTTGTGTGGCTAATTGATTCTATAGCGAATAGGCTGGAGTTCACTATAAATGAAAATAAATAAAATATATATTTTTTTTAATGTACTTATGGGTATTTGTAATATTTGTCAATGACCACTAGGGCAGATCTGCCAGTCAAAATGCTCCCAATTTCTACACTGGCTCGGACTAAGGGTGATCCCTGGGCCTGATGAGTCTAGACCACGTTAGGCTTGGCAGAGCTGACATCTCTTCACTGTTGTTTCCTCCAGATTGCCCAGTAGCAGGAATCACACCTTGTTATGAAACCTGTTTGCAATCTTTACCACTCCTCAATGCCCTACTTGGGCCACTGTTACCACCTGCAAGGCCAGGCACAGCAGCAGCAACAGGCAGTTTTCCTCAGAAGACATCCTTGTGGAGACGAGGACAGAACGTGGGAGATGTTGTGTAACGATATCAGTATCTGGCCAGCTTCTGGTGTGCAAGCACTCAAGTTCACCAGGTGTAGGCAGTCGTCCATGCCCATGGCTCTTTTGATTTCTTCTAGGGACATCGGTCATGGGTGGAAGCCTTCCATCATCATCTGTACATATTCCTCTGTATCTTTTCTTCCGCCCATCTTCGGGAGGGACCAACTTAGGATTTAATAAAAGGTAGTGGGCTGGATTGTTGGAGCCCAGCTGATTTACCACTGACATTAAGTACTCCTGCAGTTGTAGTATCCATTTCCCTATCCATGGGGGTGGTTTAGAGGCCAACCCTTGGAAGAGGAACCAGGGGCTTGTGGGTCATCGAATATAGAAACAGATGAAGGTGGAAGTGCCTGCCACCCCAGTGAAATGAAATGTCCTCATTCATCGAGGAGGCCTGCCAGCTTTGTGGTGTGTCCACAGTGTTCAAAGTGAATGAAAGTTAGTGTTTCTGCCATGTGAGTGAATGAAAGTTAGTGTTTCTGCCGTGTGAGTGAATGAAGGTTAGTGTTTCTGCCGTGTGAGTGAATGAAAGTTAGTGTTTCTGCCGTGTGAGTGAATGAAGGTTAGTGTTTCTGCCATGTGAGTGAATGAAGGTTAGTGTTTCTGCCATGTGAGTGAATGAAAGTTAGTGTTTCTGCCGTGTGAGTGAATGAAGGTTAGTGTTTCTGTCATGTGAGTGAATGAAGGTTAGTGTTTCTGCCATGTGAGTGAATGAAGGTTAGTGTTTCTGCCGTGTGAGTGAATGAAGGTTAGTGTTTCTGCCATGTGAGTGAATGAAGGTTAGTGTTTCTGCTATGTGAGTGAATGAAGGTTAGTGTTTCTGCCGTGTGAGTGAATGAAGGTTAGTGATTCTGCCATGTGAGTGAATGAAGGTTAGTGTTTCTGCTATGTGAGTGAATGAGGGTTAGTGTTTCTGCTGTGTTAGTGAATGAAAGTTAGTGTTCTCCCATGTGAGTGAATGAAGGTTAGTGTTCTCCCATGTGAGTGAATGAAGGTTAGTGTTTTCCCATGTGAGTGAATGAAGGTTAGTGTTCTCCCATGTGAGTGAATGAAGGTTAGTGTTTCTGCCATGTGAGTGAATGAAGGTTAGTGTTTCTGCCGTGTGAGTGAATGAAGGTTAGTGTTCTCCCATGTGAGTGAATGAAGGTTAGTGTTTCTTCCATGTGAGTGAATGAAGGTTAGTGTTTCTGCCATTTGAGTGAATGGAGATTAGTGTTTCTGCCATGTGAGTGAATCAAGGTTAGTGTTTTTGCGATGTGAGTGAATGAGGGCTAGTGTTTCTGCCGTGTGAATGAATGAATGAAGGTTAGTGTTTCTGCCATGTGAGTGAATGAAGGTTAGTGTTTTTGCCATGTGAGTGAATGAGGGTTAGTGTTTCTGCCGTTTGAGTGAATGAAGGTTAGCGTTCTCCTATGTGAGTGAATGAAAGTTAGTGTTTCTGCCGTGTGAGTGAATGAAGGTTAGTGTTTCTGCCATGTGAGTGAATGAAGGTTAGTGTTTCTGCCATGTGAGTGAATGAAGGTTACTGTTTCTGCCATGTGAGTGAATTAAGGTAAGTGTTTCTGCCGTGGGAGAGATCAGAAGTATTCCAGTTTTACTTAGGGTGACACAGATTCTGGCTTGCATTGTAGTGTCTTCAGAAGGAGCTCAGTTGTGAAAAGCAGGTTTCTTCTGATTGGGTTTTATGAGACATGAACACCTGCAGACTTTGGCAAAATGATTAAATTTTTCACTGCCCACTTTTTGCCCCTGGCTGGGCAGTCACCATAGTGTGAGAACGTATCTCACAGAGGCCAAATGGGTAAGCTAAGGTCATCTTTGAATTTGCTTTTGAGTTTGCTTTTGATGGAGTGGCTACCATGGTAACAAGGTTCATCTCTTCTGCTGTGATTGGCCTGCTGAGTGGGTCCTATTGTTTATTTTGGCTCGGGCTTTCGAGAGTTATTTTGAGTGACCCAGTGTTAGGTAGTGGGGCTCCTCCACTAAGAAAGGAAAAATAAAATGATAATAACATAATTATATTATTATAATTTTATTTTGTCCTGCTGTGGCTGCTTTCCATGAAGGGGTGGGACTGCTTTGCTCACAGGGGAGGAGTGGTAGCAAACTCCGAAGTGCGCAATGACTATTTGGCTGGCCCTCTCGGGCCGCCCAAACCGGTCATGCGCACTTTCCCCGTTCTTCAGTTCTTCATGCAGGCTGCATTACAGCCTGCGTGGAGAACATGCCCCGGGCCCCAGTCCCTGGATAATCAGCAAACAGCGGGGCTCAGATCAATCACAAAGCATTGCAGTGTTGTGATTGGTCAGGGGTGCCTTGCAACCTGCTTCCTGTTCCATTCCCGAGGAGAGACATCTGAGAGACGTGGAGGTAAGGTAAGTATTTTACTTTTTTTTATAATCCCCTAGTTGAATTGAGGACATGCTCTCTAGTTTGCTTGTGGTGGCGGACAGCGTGCGTAGCATTCAGTGCTGTAATCTCTGTTGCTTGGCATGATGCGCTCACTCTGGCCTCTCTGGCTTTATTGAGAATGGAGCCCGGGGGGTGGTCATCAGACCATACCATTCCAACCCTTCGTGGGGGTTTGCCTCGAATGTGCACAGCATGGCTCATTTGTTGCTGGTATCACTGTTGGGCTAGTCTGTCAGACACCTTGTGGAGCCTCAAGGCCGCAGTGTAAGATGGGGATATACTCTCTCTCTTCGCCACGCCCTGTGATGGGTGGGCACGGCCTGTTACGTACAGGCCATGCAGCACGCGGTGAGCCTTCACAACTGCCAGGTCACAACTGCTAGAGTCACTTACCTTCAAGGTATAGTCAGGCAGCAGGTAAGTTCTGTATGCAACTGGTGCCTAGGAATACAGCGGTGCAATGCCAGCGCTAGAAGATGGGTGGCTCGAGGTCGCCCTTGTCGCCAATATTAGATCGGCTCTTACATTAAGGATGTCAGGGCACAGTGGTATCGACCACTGCCAGCAGGTCTGCCCATGCATGTGCTCCTGGCCTTTTGTTTCCATTCCATTGATCATGGCATAGAGAGGCAAATCACCAATGCCAGAACTGCAGCGAGAAACATCTCCAGCTCGCCCACTTCCAGTCGCCCACATGGTGACGTGCAGCAACACCACAGGCAGCATTACCAGGAACAGCACTCAGGGAGGCGGGAAGCTGCTGGTGGCTTATAAGCAAAGAAGGCTGATGTGGTTTAACCATTGGTGGCCACCCTCTAGGGGGCTAGGATGGAGAGTGGTGTTACTTGGTGGGTGGACATGGTAAGAAGTGAAAACCGTAGGTAACTAGAAGGAATTTAGGCCTGAGCTCATGGTGCTGAGTCTTTTGTTGGTCAAGGATATACTTGTTTCCAATAAGACATGCTCAGTTTGAAATTAATGAGTGTAAATATTTCAGATGTGTCCCCCTCTTTTCAGATCACCTTTATCCTTTTCCACTTGATCCCCGACATAAGCTTCAACCTCATTCATCTCCACTATGGACCTTGATAACTGTATCCAAGCTGTGATAACAGAAGAGATATATTTATGTGTTAAAAGAACAGTTACATGCACAGTTTGTCTGTGAAGAGAGATTTTGACACTTTCCAACTTAATAAACATTATGTGGGGGTTTAGTGTTGTGTGCAGTGATGATTTGTTGATTGAAATGTATCTAATTTTTTCAATACAATGAGTTAAATAAGCTTATGATTGCCTGGTTTAGTTCAATAATTATGGACTCCGAGGTAACAAAGGTCAACCTATTTGATTCCACTTGCATCTGCAGAAGCTCCAACCATAATCTCAAACTTTCATCCCATGAGGGGTAGGTCAGCAGGTTCACAGGTGGACAGGGGCATGTACCAAGGTAGGAAGACAAGCACACGGGTGGAAGGAGGACTAGGTGGGCATTATCACATTGTGATATTATCCACAAATGATTGTTGTTTGTTGTTTATTGTTTTCAATGTGTTGTATTTTATTATTAAAATCTAAACAAATACAACAATTCCTCACATTACGGAAGCAGAATCGAAATTTGCCTAGCATAGTAACGGTAAGTTTCAATTCTATTAAGGACACAGAGGCGAGGATTATGCTTTTTCCCTTCTTCGCTGTTTATTATATAAAACACACAGCAGCCAAAAAGCAACAACATAAGCCCTAAACCTCAGAACAAAGGATAAGGCCTACACACATCACTGAAATTTCCAGAACAAACTACAAGTCCCATGAAATCCAGCAAGACAGTCCACAGTATAGTCCTTCACCGATGTCCATGACAGCTAGGTAGGACGTCCCTCCTGTGACCACTTCCTCTTTCTTCGCGCAAGTCATGCCATGATGTTACTGGTCTTGTTTTGTTTCATCGTTTCCTATCAAAAAACATACAACAGCATCAGCGGTGTAAGGCCAAATATCCCTGTATACGCAATCAGCAAAAAACCGCCATTAGAACATCAAGCCTCATAACCACTCATCTGAAAACCTGAGTACTTACTGTAGTATGGGAGGGATCGCTTCCGCAGGTGGCCAGGGAGGGATAATCCTCGCCTCCGTGTCCTTAATAGAATTTAAACTTACTGTTACTATGCTAGGCAAATTTCGATTCTATGTCAGAACCGGAGGCTTCAGATTATGCTAGTTTAAAGCTTACTTACCACCAAATGCGCAATATCCACCACCAGATTGAAGTAGAACCGTTTAAAAGTGGAATCCGAGGACCAGTCTGCAGCACGCATCAAGTCCTCCAAGAGGGCTCCCAACGAGAAAGCCTTAGAAACCATGGCCCCTCTAGCCGAGTGGGCACAGAACTGTTTTGTATCGATACTTGCTTCCTGCATGATCCACCGTACCCATCTGGCGATGGTGGGTGATGAGACAGCCTTGTGCGGTTTTCGCAACACAATCAGTAGCTGTCGTTCGCCCGGCGGACGAAGTTCTAGGGTTAATTCCTCATATGCCTTCAAGCATTGGACCACACAGAGTTTGGGGACGTCCACAAAATACGGATAGGAAATCGTCCTTGATGCACATTTCGTGCGACGCCCCAACGTGAAGACCACCTCATCCGGGGAAAAAACCCTTGCCGAGACGTCCAAGGCGCGCACATCTGACACCCGTCTGCACGAGACTAGGCACAAAAGTATTGCTGACTTCGCCGACAGTTCCTTCAAAGACAGGTACCTATTCGGCTGCCAAGACAAAAAGAGATTCAAGACAAGGTTGACGTCCCAGAGAACTGAGTAACGCGGTTCCGGGGGTAAGGAGAGGTGAATTCCCCTCAAGAGCCTACAAACAAAAGGATGTTCCCCGATCGGCGCACCTTCCACCGAAATCGCTGAACGCATCGCGTTGACAGTGCGGTAGGCCAGGCCGGCTGAAGCCGATTCCGCCAGAAAATGTAATACTGGAATGACGCCTGCTGATAGGTTTCATTTTCCGATGCCCCGCCCTTTTACATTTACATTATGAGTTAGCATAATGCGTCTAACTAATGATGTATTCATTTATGCATTAACGTTTATATTCTCCATCTCATTATTCATTTATGCATGTGATGTTATTCAGTTTTCTTAGCTAAGCTTGTGTGCCACCATTTTGGTGTGCTTCTCTCTGCGTGCGAGTCGCACTCGCTCATTTCCCCTCCCGTAGGAATAGGAAAAACCCTGAACGCAGCAGTTTTTCGTTTCTTAGCTAACTGTGACCGAAACTAATAACAAAAACCTAATCAGTAATATTCTCATGCGCTGGAGATGCTGAGGCCCGGCTCCGCGGCCTTGGGCAGAGATAACCAGATGTTGCTATTGCAGGTGCAGATGCCTCTTATGTGAGGCCATTGTTCACCCTCTCCGGGGTCCAGTACTTTTCCAGTATGGGCGTGTTTTACTTTGCTGTACCATGTTATAATGTATTGCTGTGATGAGATGAGTCAGTCCTCTCGGCGCACTCCTAGGGGTGAGGTCGGACAGGGCCCTCTCATATGAGAGTTTGTGGCCTAATAAAATACTTTGGTTATTCTTCTCCACTGTCCGGCTGACTTCTTACTTGGTAATTATAGGTGAGTGCAGTAAGTCATTCGGGTGGATTTGAGCCACGCTTATCAGATGGCGCCCGAACAGGAACCCCGCAATAAGGATCTTTCTCACCCGTACGTGGGTAGCAGAAGGCCGGGGACCCTCTGGTCGGCACGGTGGGTCCGGGTACCCATTTGATGCCGAGCTTCGTTCTCGCAGCGCTGCCCCACCTTGCTGATCGGGAGAGGTCTCGGTTCATGATCCTGCGCCGGGGTCCGGAAGGCGGAACTTTGGAGCTGACCGTGTTGGTCTCAGCAGCCGGCGGTGGAGAACGGTAGAGGTCGGTACCGCGTATAGAAGGTGAGTGGTCCGACTGTTGATTGAGGGAGCTGGGACGCTCCAAGAGACTGGTGTGTCTCCGAGACCGGCGTGTCTCTAGTGGTTGGAGGAGCCCGTGTGCTCCTGGGGATTGTGTGCTCCGGGGAACTCAGAGTGCGAGTGGTGCTCTGACAGACTTGGCGGAGGTTGGGTGGAGGTTTGTTTGTGGTCCCTGTCGGGTGGTACTGCGGTCGAGGCGTGGCTCATTGCGGGAGGATTCTGGGACTCACCCCGAACCCCTAGTGTGTATGGTTTGTTGGGAGCGGGTCCCGGGTCTCCCGTGGTAAAGTGCGCAGCGATCTGTAGTGCCGCCCGGGTGGCGGATGTGTTCCCCAATCTCGGAACAGTGAGTGTACTGTTCGATCTGCGGTAGGGTCCAGGTTCCCCAGGACTTGGTCGACGGGCCTTGTCCCATTTTGGTAACACGTGTTTGGCAGGGATTTGACGCATAGGAAGCATGAATATATGTGTGTGTGTGTTCAGTAGTGATTGTGCGGTCTGGGTGTTGGTGAGAGGGTGAGTGTGAATTTTGTGTTGGTGTGTGATTGAGTGGGTGAAGATGACGTGTTTCAGTAAGCTACGGTGCCTCGGGTGCTGCTGCGGCGCCTCGGACACTAGATTGGCTGAGAGCCAACCCACCCCAGTGGAGGGCTCACCTAATTTCGATATGTATGTTAAGCATGGATTGACTCCAATTTTGTTTAATACTTTGTGGCACAAGTATACTAAGGGTAACGTAGATTTGCAATGGCCGTTGACTGGTTCTTTCGATGTGGCAAAACTAGATTATTTGCAGGACAGACTATTTGCTATTTGCTAAGCGTAGCCGCCAGAGTATGTTCGATTCCTTGAGGATGTGGCAAAAAGAAGTAAGGGAACGACAGATGAGAGAGGAGAAGGTTGCTCAGAAGAGAGCAGCGCAGACGATGGCACAAAAGGCGAGAGAACATACTAAGAAAGAGAATGAGATACAGATTGAGCATGCAGACAGACTTCATAGGTTACAGACTGATAAAAGCTATGTAGTAAGAGAGGAAGAGCAAGATGAGATGGAGGACATTTTGAATGTTCGGCCCCCTCCCCCGTATGCTCCGCACTCATTGTACCCCGTGTTGACAGGTTCTGCTTCCCCTGCGGTGGTTTCAGTTCCACAAACGGTTGCTCCTCCCTTGTTCGGCACCCCCACTTCCTCTGTTTTGGCCCCTACTTTGTTGAGAGATGTTGAACAAGCATTGTCTTCTGTCACCTCTTCCATGACCGCGCCCTTGGTTTCTTTCTTTGCGGCGAGCCCACCTGCCCCCTCTGTGATCTCTGCTGCACTTCCCACTGTTTCTGCTAGCGCTACCCCCCAAAGTGAGCTGACGACCCCGACTCGAGGTGCCGGAAGTGGGATACTTACCCAAGTACATAAATTGCTTACACGCTCTATTGTCGGGTTGGATGAAAAAACGATAGTGGCTAATCAGGCTTGTTGGTGGTCTAGGAGTCCTATTTATGTACTGGAGGACATCTGGTCCACAATGAAGGATTATGAGCCTCTGATGCAGCAGCATGCTTTATGGCATATGTCAACGACGCTGATAGCGTTGTGGGAGCAGGGCTATGGTGGAACGGCACCCCAGGTTCTTTATGACATTAAGGACAGAGCCTATAGGGCTAATACTAGTATGAGGGATGTGTTACGGAATCTGCGGACTTTGCTGGAATATAGAAATGAATTGCCGTCAGCGGGAGGGCCCTATTTTTTTGGAGCGCATCCAATGCGCGAAGTTCACCCTATTTTCCATCCTGAAGTGCCTGAAGTGGTAGACCCAGTAACTAATAATGTGACCAGAGCTCGTGTAGAGGCTCGTTTCCAGGAACAGTGGTTATACACGCCTTGGAAACGGAGCGAGGGGTTGGCGCTGAAAGCGTAGTGGCCCGACTCTAGAAAAAACCCGACTGCTTATTACAAAGAATTGACGGAAGCAGCTTCCTCGACGGTCATGACTTTAGCTGACATAGAATTGTTCTTTGGATTACTGGTTCCGATGGATGTGTGGAGGCAGGTGAAGGGTACAGATCATGTGGAGGAATTGGGAGGTACTTGGGAGGAATTTAAGGACTGGGATAAGGAACGGAAGCCAGGGGACAAACCGAAACCTGAGATCTTAGCATTACCGGGGTGAATAATAATATTTATGCACTCTCTTATTCCTCCAAAGAAGGTGGATTGGGATAAGTTGACTGCATGTAGAAAAAAGAAGGATGAAGCAGTTTCGGATTTCTTCACTCGTTTCGAGGAAGCCTTTTTGGATTTTAGTGGTCAGGATCTCTCTCAGGATCGGGGCTTGCGACTTTTCGTGAATAGGTTTGCAACTAACTTGTTACCAGAAATAGAGGCTAGATTGCAGGCATCGGAGAGTACGTGGACGACGTCCACCCCTCTGGTATTCTGAGTATGGCTCAGTATTATGAACATAGAGAGAACAAGACTAAAGACAGACCGGAAAAGAAAGCCAAAGACTTGAAGACAAGGGTGCTGTTGCAGCAGGTGTCGAAGGGTCGGGGACGTGGAGCCCCACCTATGGTAGCGGGTCGAGGTGGAAGTAGTTATGGAAGGAGACAGAAGAGAGAGAGTCTGGGGCTGAATCAGTGTGCGAACTGCAAAAAGGAGGGGCACTGGTGGAGAGATTGTCCGGAGCCTCGGTCCAATGTTGGACCAGGCAGAGGTAGAGGTCGTGGTGAATTTCGCAGGGATGACAGACAGTTTGATGAAGGAAGGCGACCAGGGAGATATTGCTTTGACGGAGAGAGGGATCGACAACATTTTCAAACTGAGGGTGACCATGACAGAGACAGACAGTACTACCACGACGCATACGCATTGGATGATATGACAGGCTTCTCCCATAACTAGGACAGAGTAGGACTGAGCATGGGACCAGTTTCTGTGGATGTTGATCAACGAGGACCCTATGTGACTGCGGATTTGTTGGGGTCTCCTCAGAAATTTTTGGTGGGCACGGGTGCTATGAAAAGTTCTGTAGCACGTTCTCAGGCCCCAGGGGCAGCTCTGTCTGGCAGGAATAATGTTTCCGTTGGGTTCTCAGGTACTCCGGTAATTAGCCCCATTTCTAAGCCTCTTACACTTACGATTGGTCCTTTCACCGTTGACTCTCCTTTCCTTTTGACTTCGAATTGTGGCGAGAATTTGCTGGGTTTGGATTTATTGAAGAGATTGCATTCCACCATTTACTGTTCTCCGAACGGTGTGTACGTCACTTTGGGTCCTACTGTCGCGCGTGCGCAACAGTGCTTCTCAAAAGACGAGCCTCTTCCAGCTGAGTTTGTGGGGATCCCGGAGACTTTGTGGGCCAGTGGTGATACTGATGTGGGAAAGGTGGATATTGCCCCCGTGTCCATCAAGGTTAAGGTGGGAGCTCGATTGCCCTGAATACCGCAGTATAAAATATCTAGGGATGGTGAAACGGCATTGCTACAAATCATACAGGATTTGATACTGTCGGGTGTAGTGGAGGAGACGGCCTGTAACATTTGTAATAGCCCCAATCTTCCGATTCTTAAAAGACCCTCTGCTGATGCAGGTGATGGTGCACCTGATGTTTATCATTTCGTGATTGATTTACGCCACATTAATAAGGTGGTTGAACCCCAATATCCGGTGGTCTCTGACATTACAACGATTTGGACAATGATCCCTCCCACCGCCAGATATTTCTCTGTTTTGGATTTGAAAAATGCATTCTTTAGAATCCCGGTACACCTTGACAGCCGTCATCTTTTCGGATTCTCATTGGCTGGCCGCAGCTTCAGATTTTGTAGAATTCCTCAAAGCTATAACGAGAGCCCCAGCATTTATAGTCAGGCCTTGAAGGCTCAATTGGACGATTTGGAACTCCCCGAGGGCAATGTTTTATTGCAATATGTAGATGATCTTTTAATAGCGCCTGACACCGAAGATGGGTGTCGAGATGCCACGGTTAAATTGTAGCACCATTTGGCTCGAAATGGACACAAAGTGTCCCTTTCTAAATTTCAATACTGTCGACAGAAGGTTACCTACTTAGGTCATCTCCTATCCAAGGAGGGGAGGAGGTTGATACCGGAGCACATCAAGGCGATAACTAACATGGCTGTACCTAACACGCAGCGAGAGGTGCGCGCGTTTTTGAGCATAACCTCGTATGGTCGCCAGTGGATACCCAATTATGCCTTAGTAACCAAACCCCTTCTGTATCTGACTACGAAGGAGGTGCGCGAACCCCTACCCTGGACTCCAGCATGTCAAGAAGCTTTTGAGTCACTAAAAACTAAAAACTGCTTTGTGTTCTGCACCTGTTTTGGGAACTCCTGATTACCAGAAGCCTTTTGTGCTTTATGTACATGAGACGGAAGGTTGCGAGTTGTGTGTCTTAACTCAATGTTTTGGAGGGAAACAAAGACCGTGCGCTTATTTTTCTGCTATACTTGACAATGTGGGGAGAGCGTTGCCGAGCTGTCTAAGGGCTACAGCGGCTGCTGCGGTCTCAATTAGACAATCGGCGGGGCTCGTGCTGGGTTCTGATCTCACAGTAATTTATTTTATTTATTTATTTTAAAAGTTTTATATAGCACTGGCTAGACCCGGAGGTATCAGAGCGCTTTACATGAGAATCAGATCATAGTTACAGGTTACATCGTTACAAAGGTTAAACAGTTATTAGAGCATGGCAACATAGTTACTTGTAAGGTCGAGATAAACAATAAGCACAAATACGTAAGGGGAAAAGAAGGCAAGGTGAGATATTCAGGGGGGGGGTTGGAGTAGGGGAAATAGACAGATAATGAAGGTGGGAAAGAGGAGGGGAGGGGAGGGTGAGAGTCACAGCATGGGGAGAAGAGGGGAAGGGTGACGGGGACACAAACTGGTAGACGAGTCCAGGCAACGTCCAAAGTCCAGTCAGCTGTGATCCCAGGGGAAGTGGTATCCCTTCCCTATCTCTATTGCGAGAGGCTCCTTTTACGCTGTGGACTCTCTCAGAGAGGTCTCTGAGACTCCAAGGCCTACATACTGGATCCTTCCCCAAAAAGGGGAGAGGGAGTGCTTTGGCAAGAGGTGCCATACCATACATCAAGTGTGAGTGGCTCCCTTGGCGCAGTGGACTCACTCAGCGGGTTCGCTGAGACTCCAGAGTATAGGTATTGGATCTTTCCCCAACAAGGGGAGAAGGAGTGCTTAGTCGAAGGGCACAAAGGACAGGGGGTAGGCAGAGTTACATGCAAGGGGAGAGATTCAGGGGAGAGAGGATAGGAGCTAGGAAAGAGACAATAAGGAGAGACGAAAAGAAGTCTGCCTAAAGACCGACTGGGTAGGTGACGACCAAGGAGGGAATCCAAGGCCCATCTCCCCTATAGCTAAACCAAGTCGCTCCATCGGGCATCAGACAAAATAGTTCAGTCTCAAAAACATTGAGAAAGGGGGAGGGAGAGACATAAATAGAGGGAGTCTGCAGTAGGACACAATAGGAGAGACAACAAGAAGTGCAACAAATTATGCGGTTTAACAATATACTAGAAGAAAATCAAAAAGTAAACATTAAATAAAACAATCAGCAATACAATTAGGGGAGGAGTGAAAGGCGAGAGACAGTAGTGGGGGGTAGGGGAGGAGAGGGAGTAAGGATAAGGGAAGAGACAACCATAGGGACGAAAGGAAGTCTGTCTAAGGTTCACAGAAATACAGGGTGGGGACAAAGGGCGAGGGCATGTGAGGGCTGAGGACAGAGGACAGAAGCTAGAGAGAGTAGGAGCGGAGAGGGGGGAAGGTTGCATGAGGTGCATAAGGTTTGAACAGAGGCACGTATCTCCTGCCTGGGGGCTGTATTGTTGGGACCATGTTTAGATAGAGAAAAGTCCTTGGTGGGGGAAGGGAAATTGAGAGGAGGCGTATTGGGCAAAGAAAGAGAGGTAAATCAGATAGTCACTTGAGAAGTCAAGGGAGGGCAGTGTGTTGAAGCAGTGGAGGGAGAGATGTGGAAAGGGAGGAGTGGAAGGATGCGGTGTTGGGAAAGGGTAAGGGGAGGATTCGGCAGAGGAGAAAAAAAAAGAGAGGGGATGTGGTCACAAGATGATATGAGAGAAAGGGGCCAGAGACATGAGAATATGAGTCATGTAAATAGGTACGAAGGAAGCGGTAGTCAGATGGAGTTAGGAGGTAGAGTGAGAGACAGTAGTTGAGAGGTAAAAGGCAAAAGTTATCGGACATGCGTTAGATTAGTCAAACAATTGTGTAGGGCCTGCCGTAAGCAATCAGCAATACTGCTTTACATAATTGCTCGTCTTACTGGTATGAGCTCACATTATTCGCACCCCATGTTACGCTTAAAAGATGTGCCACTTTGAACCCAGCCACGTTGCTACCCATCCCTTCAGATGAAAAGGACGATGAAGTCCATGATTGTTTGTTTCGTACAGAGGAGGAGACGAAGGGAAGGATAGATTTAACGGACACCCCCCTAAATGATCCAGACAGGGAGCTGTATGTTGATGGTTCCTGTTTTAAACTTGCGGATGGTACCTCAACTGCAGCATACGCAGTCACAACATTGAAAACAGTGGTGGAGACTTCTAGGGTCCCGTACCACTCAGCCCAAGCTGCAGAAATAATCGCATTGATGCGAGCGTGTGAATTGAGTGAAGGACTGGACGTGAAAATTTACACTGATAGCCAATACGCCTTTGGCGTGGCTCATAGCTATGGGCGACGATGGGCAGAGAGAGGGTTTTTGACATCCAGAATGGTCCGTTGATATTACGACTATTGACAGCATTGACGCTTCCCAGACGACTGGCTGTGATCAAATGTAGTGCACACAAAGTGGTGGTGGATGATGTAGGACGGGGCAATGCATTTGCAGATCAGACAGCTAAGGAGACAGCTAGGACAAAACTCCCACGAATGTTTGTGGTAGGACCAGCTAGGTGGGTACCGGACGTTGACATGTTCATGAATACTGTACAAAGTGTGCGGAACATACAAGAAAAAGCGACTGAGGATGAGTTGAGGACATGGAAGGATGGTGGGGGACGCTTGGACTTGGATGAGTGTTGGACGGATGTGTCAGACAAAAGACGATGGTTACTCCCGGACGCATATGTCCTCCCAGTGGTGACAATGGCTCATGGGCCAGCTCATATTAGTGCGAAAGGAATATGTAAATTACTAGACCCAGTGTGGAGTAATAAGAACATTTCCAAGATGGCAACCCATTTAGTGCAGCAGTGCATGGTTTGTTTAAGACATAATCCTGGAAAGGGAACACCTGTTCCGGTTGGCAATTTTGCTCCTCCTTCTTTTCCTTTTGAAGTGATCCAAATGGATTATATTGAAATGGATAGAGTCAATAACCTTAAGTACGTCCTGGTGGTGGTATGCTCCTTTAGTAGGTGGGTGGAGGCTTTCCCAACTAAGGATTGTACGGCTATCTCAACAGCTAAGATGTTGATAAAGGAATATTTCTCTAGCTACGGATTGCCCCGGGTGATCTGGAGTGACAAAGGCACATCTTTTAATGCCCAATTGATGAAACAGATATGTAAGGGACTAAAGATATCACAGAAATTTCATGCAGCACGACACCCCCAGGCTGCGGGTTTGGTAGAGAGGTTCAATGGGACCCTGAAGTTAAAAATGGCCAAGATACAAGAGAGTACAGGGTTACTTTGGCCAGACGCACTCCCCCTGGCTTTGCTTTCCAGTAGAGTGACAGTCAATTCCACGACAGGTGTCTCACGCCACGAGGTCATTTTCGGCCGTCCGGCCAACGTGTGGGGTGTCCCTAGACCTAAATGTTTCTCGGAAATAGAATACCCTTTGTTGATAGATTACCTGCATGCTTTGATTAAAGATCTTCGTTCTGTTCATCAGCAGGTAGCAGACACCCTGAAGCCGCAGCCGGAGGGGAAAGGACACACTATACAACCCGGGGACTGGGTTGTCGTTAGGAAGTACCAGCGGTAGTCCTGCTTGGATCCAAGGTGGTCGGAGCGGAGGCAAGTTCTCCTCACCACCCGCACCGCACTCCGGATCCAGGGCCGCAAGGCGTGGACACATGCGTCCCATGTGAAGCGCGTCCCACTGCCATTGCCATATGACGAATGGGTGAGAAACGGCGCCGCTGATGATGAATGTGAAGTAGTTCCTCGGTACATACCTTTTTTGGATGTTTTGTTGAGGGGTGAGGAGCCGGATCAAAGAGAGGAGAGGCCGGTTCTGATTGCAAGTGGTGAGGCCTCTCCTGATCGCAATGAGCAAACATCAGTGGATAAGTCCCCTGCCATTGAGCCCCCTCATTCTGTTCACAGATCCAGAGGTGCGAGGGAGCACTCGTTATAATCTGCGGCCCAGGAAGGTAAGGAAGGAGAACTGAGCACTGGAAGAAGGGCTGAGATAGGGACCTAGAGGAGAACTGTGCTGAAGAATAGTTAAGTGTTAGGGACGGACTGCTGGTAAAAGCCCTGGTGCACTGTCGAGACATTATCAGATGGGACACTAGGATTGCGCCTGGGCCCGGATTAACGGTGACATGCATCAACAAAACGTTTTGCGATTCCTTATTAGCGATTTTTAAGGAATCGCAAATAAGGAATCGCAACACGGGATGCATGATTGAAAGTGCATAAAATTTGCGATTCGGTAAAAATCGCAATTTTTACCGAATCGCAAACATTATGCGAATTCCAATTTGCGATTTCGCAATTCCCATTGATTCCTATGGGCCAAAAGGCCCATAGGAATCAATGGGAATTGCGATTTCGCAAATTAGAATTCGCAAAATGTTGATGCATTCCATGGGTGCAGGGGGGGTCCAAAGGACCCCCCCCTGCACCCCTGAAATGTATTTTGAAGTGCATGTTTCAAACACACATGTCCTAAGGACATGTGTGTCTGTAACATGACAGTGTTTTGAAATGCAAATTAGAGCATTTTTACACATTTTCGCAAATTACCACAAGGTTCAACCTCATGGTAATTTGCACTCCCTAATTGCGAATTCGCAATTTTAAAATTAATCATGGATTGCTTTTAAGGAATCGCAAATTTGCGATTCCTTAAAAGCAATCGCATTTTCGGAATTCGCTAAAAATAGCGATTTTACCAGAAATGCTTGATGCATCTCAAAAACCTATTTAGGAATCGCAAACAGCCGAATTTTGCGATTCGCACCGTTTGCACTTCCTAAATAGGTTGATGCATGTCCCTGTAAGTGCTCCTGAGTTGCAAAAGCTGTGCGACTCCGTCGTGGGATTAGGGAACGAACAATAGAAGCCTGCCTGTGAGGCTTTAACGGACACAGGGAGAAGATCCCTTCTGAGGGTGAAGAACCCCCTGGCCGGCTTCGGAGTGACTGTGACTGTTTGATTACTTTTTAGTTTAGTTTTGGACTTTTAGTTAGGGAACATGTACCCCTTTGGCCGTCCCATTCCTGAGGAGGAGCAGCCTTTTGCAGCTCCTCGTAGACCAGAACCCGACTCTCCATGGCTCGCTCTGTCACGAAAAGGAAAAATTGTGGCCATTGTGATATTCATCATTGTATTTCTAATAATTCTTGGAATATTGTTTTTCCTAGATAAAACCTATCCTGTTCATATGTTTATCCCTACCCCTTCTGCCCTTCCCGAGCATAATATGGTTACTGTTGATTATGGTGAACAATGTTTGCAAAAAGGTTACTGTGATTATGTTTTTATCAAGACTCTGCATCATGCCCATGCTGTGTATAATGTGACAGATTGTTGGGTTTGTGGGTTGCTACCTTCTGCTTCCTATAAAAAGTATAGATTGCTGGCACTCCCTTTAACTCCTGTGAATAGTTGTGTGGGATGGTACACTTTAATTGGCATGGTGAAATTCTTTCAACAACCTGATTTTCTAGATCCTCGATTACCTAGTAAAGGATCTACTTTGACAATGCGAGTACGCCCTATGCCCACCTCTTCTCTTGCAAAAAACACAGTTGATGGACAGAATGTAGAACAATGTCATACATTCACCCCAGTACAAGGATCTGGGCCTAAATCCATCGTTTTTTTGCACTCCACACCACACTGGGTTAGACACTGGCTATATGCAAATCAGCTCTGACCCTGTACCTCATGGGAACAGTCCAGTCCGAACTACCAAGCCATGTCAATCCCAGACCGGAATCAAGCATCCAAGGACCGGTTTCTGGCTATCAGCCTTCATCAGCCTGGATAGCTTGATCCAGTGGTGTGGAGAGCCTGGGACTCACGTCTGAGTATACCCAGCACACTCGGGGTGAAAATTGCAAAAAACACAGTTGATGGACAGAATGTAGAACAATGTCATACATTCACCCCAGTACAAGGATCTGGGCCTGAATCCATCGTATTTTTGCACTCCACACCACCCTGGGTTAGACACTTGCATATAGCCATGTCTGAACTGGGGTGGCAGAGTGGGCTAAAGAACGGTGATGGATTAAACCCAGATATTTTGACTGGGTGTGAGTGTTTGATTGATTCAGATGCTCCGTCCATCACCACCCCCTTTTGTACCGCTTTTGGCCGCCATAAGTGTGGCGGGGTATGCTCAGACGTGAGTCCCTTGCTCACTTTGCCACTGGATTCAAGCAAGCCGGGCTGAAGTCGGCTGGAATGCCAGAAACCGGTCCTCGGAAGCTTGTTTCCGGTCCAGGGAAGACATGGCTTGGCAGTTCGGGCTGGACTGTTCCCATGAGGCTGATAGAATTCACTTTTCGATGCCCCAATCACTCCCCTTTCCATATGTAAGTTAGCATCATATGGCTAACTAATGGAGTTCGTATATGTACTTATGTTGAATTATTCCGTTTGCTACTTTATTATTCAAATGTATGTGTGACTATATTAGTTCCTTAGCTTAGCCTGTGTGCCGCCATTTTGTGCATCCCTCTGTGCCCGTGAGCCTCACTCGCTCATCTACCCCTCCCGCAGGAATAGAGAATTTCACTAAGACAGCAGTTTTCGTTTCTCGGCTTACTGTGGCCGAAACTAACAAGTCTCTTTATCAGTAATGTTCTCATGCCCCAGAGACGCTGAAGCCTAGCTCCATGGCCTTGAGTAAAGATAGCGATGTATCCTTTGCAGGTGCAGATGCCTGCTGCATGATGGCATTGTTTGCTGGTCTGGGTTTCAGTAATTTTCCATAAGGGGCGTACCCCAATGAACTGTGTTGCATTATAATGTATTGCTGTGATGCAGAGAGTCAGTCCTCTCGTTCGCACTCCTAGGAGTGAGGTCGTACAGGGCCCTCTCATATGAGTGTTGTTTGGCCTAATAAAGACTTTTGTTTATTCTTCTCCACTGTCCGGCTGACTTCCTATATAGTTACTATAGGTGAGTGCGGTAAGTCACTCGGGTGGATTTGAGCCACGCTTATCAGATGGCGCCCGAATAGGGACCCCGCGATAAGGATCTTTCTCACCCGTAGGTGGGTAGCAGAAGACCGGGGACCCGCTGGTCGGCACGGTGGGCCCGGGTACCCATCTGATGCCGAGCTTGGTTCTCGCAGCGCTGCCCCACCCTGCTGATCGGGAGAGGTCCCGGTTCAGATCTTACGCCGGGGTCCAGAAGGCGGAACTCGAAGCTGACCGTGTTGGTCCTGGCAGCCGGAGGTGGAGAACGGTAGAGGTCGGTGCCGCCTACGGAAGGTGAGTGGTCCACCTGTGATTGTTTCAGGAACTGGAGTGTTCCGGGAGACTAGGGTGTCTCCAGTGGTTTGAGGAGCTGGTGTGCTCCTGGGGCTAGTGTGCTCCGGGGAACTCAGAGTGCGAGCAGGCGCTCTGACAGACTTGACGAGGTTAGGGGAATATCTAGATATATTGTTTGTAGTGATCCGACCGGGTGGTACTGTGGTGAAGGCGTGGCTCATTGCGGGTGGACTCCGGTGCTTACCCTGAACTCCTAGAGTGGCGGTTCAGTGGAGGTGAGACCTGGGTCTCCCGTGGTAAAGTGCGCAGTGATCCATAGTGCCGCACGGGGAGCGGATTTGTTCCCCATCCTCAGAACAGTTAGTGTACTGTTCGGTCTGCGGTAGGGTCCAGGTTCCCCAGGACTTGGTCGACGGGCCTTGTCCCATTTGGTAACACGTGTTTGGAGGTATTGTATATGTGTGTGTGTGATTTCCCAACGTATAATTATATGTGTGTATGAACGAGCTCGAGCTAGTGATTCAAGGTAACGAAGTTTGTGGAGAAGTGTTTCTTTCACACCAAGGTAGAGATGCCGTGTTTTAGTAAGTTACGATGTTTTGGATGCTGTTGTCGACCCTCAGATACTAGACTGGCCGAGAGCCAACCCGCACCCCCTGAGGGCACTCCAAGCTTTGAAATGTACATCAAGCATGGATTGCCCCCGATTTTGTTTGGCACTTTATGGCACCGGTACACCGCTGACAATGTGGATTTACAATGGCCCTTGACGGGTTCTTTTGAAGAAGATAAATTGGATTATTTGCAGGACAAATTGTTTGCTAGGCGTAGCCGTCAAAGCATGTTTGATTCTTTAAGAGTATGGCAGAAAGAAGCCAGGAAACGTAAGTTGAGAGAAGAGAAAGAGGCTTTTAAAAACTCCGCGCAGACTATGGCACAGAAAGCGAGAGAACACACTAAGAATGAGAATGAGCAGCGTTTGGAGCGCGCAGATAGGCTTTGCAGGTTGAAAGAAAATAAGAGTTATGTAGTGCGAGAGGACGACCCTGATGAGATGGAAGACATTTTGAATGCTCGACCCCCTCCTCCTTATGCCCCGCAGTCCTTGTATCCCTCCTTGCCAGCTCCGGCCTCCGTTAGTGGGGTTCCGGGTCCATCAGCAAGTGCTCCTCAATATGGAGCAGCGATTTCCCCGCCCTCGACACCTCTCGTTTCTTTACTCCAGACCACTTCACCTACACCTTCCCAATTCTCTTTAGCACTCCCTACTGTTTCAGCTAGTACTACCCCCAGTCAAGAGATGTTAACGCCGAGTCGAGGCGCAGGTAGTGGATTACTCTCACAAGTACGGAAGTTGCTTACGCGTTCTACAGTTGGTTTAGATGAGAAGAGTATAGTGGCTAATCAGGCATGCCAGTGGGCAAGGAATAATATTTATTCGTTTGAAGATATTTGGTCCACGATGAAAGATTTTGAGCCCTTGATGCAACAGCACGCTTTGTGGCATATGTTGAATGTATTGATACCGCTATGGGAGCAAGGGTTTGGAGGTGTGGCTCCGGCGACTTTGCGAGATATACAGAGCGGAGCCTTCAGAACGAATACTGGGGTGAAGGAGGTGATGCGTAGTTTACGCGCTCTATTACAGTACAGAAATGAACTGCCCTCTGCAGGTACGCCCCATTTTCCAGGTATACATCCCATGCGTGAGGTACATCCCATTTTTCATCCCGAGATCCCCGAGATAGTAGATCCAGTCACGCGGGCTGTCACCAGAAATAGGGTAGATGCACATTTCCAGGAGCAATGGGTGTATACGCCATGGAAGAGAAGTGAGGTATTAGCATTGAAGGCTCAGTTGCCAGATTCTAGGAAGAACCCTACTGCCTACTACAAAGAGCTAACGGAAGCTGCGTCTTCCACTGTAATGACTTTGGCTGATGTTGAATTGTTTTTTGGGCTTTTGGTCCCAGTCGATGTATGGCGGCAGGTGAAAGGTACAGATCATTCGGAAGAGTTAGGAGGTACGTGGCAGGAGTTGCAGGATTGGGATAAAGAACGTAAGCCAGGGGAAAAGCCGAAAGCTGAGATATTAGCTTTACCGGGGCGCATAATAAAATACATGCACTCTCTCATTCCCCCGAAGAAGGTAGACTGGGACAAGTTGACGGCTTGTAAGCAGAAAAAGGATGAGGCGGTCTCAGACTTCTTCACGAGGTTCGAAGAGACGTTTACGGATTTCAGTGGGCAGGATGTGTCACAGGATGGAGGGTTGCGACTCTTTGTTAATAGGTTTGTCATGAACTTATTACCCGAAATTTCAGCGCGATTGCGATTGGTCCTTTCACTGTTGATTCACCGTTCCTATTGACTTCGAATTGTGGAGAAAATTTGCTGGGCTTAGATTTACTGAAGAGGTTGCATGCCACCATTTATTGTTCCCCGGATGGCGTGTACCTTACGTTGGGCCCAACTGTCGCTCGCCCACTACAATGTTTTTCTAAAGATGACCCATTACCACCTGAATTTCAAGGGATACCCGACAGTTTGTGGGCTGTCAATGATACAGATGTAGGTAAAATGGATATTGCCCCGGTGACAATAAGGGTAAAGGTAGGAGCGAAATTACCCAGGGTTCCACAGTACAGGATTCCTAGGGAGGGAGAAAAGGCCCTGTTACAAATAATACAAGATTTGATTCGGTCTGGTGTAGTGGAAGAAACGGACTCGAATATATGTAACAGACCTATACTACCTATCCTTAAAAGACGATCGCCAGAAGCTACAGATAATACTCCTGATGTATATAGGTTCATAATTGATCTGCGCCACGTGAATAGAGTAGTGGAGCCACAATACCCGGTGGTCTCGGATATCACTACGATATTGACGATGATTCCCCCCTCTGCTAAATATTTCTCTGTTTTGGATCTGAAGAGTGCTTTCTTCAGTATTCCAGTACATGAAGACAGCCGTTATCTCTTCGGATTCTCATTGGCTGGCCGAAGCTTCAGGTTTAAGAGAATTCCCCAGGGGTACACTGAAAGTCCGAGCATATATAGTCAGGCACTGAAGGCGCAATTGGATGAACTGGAACTTCCACCTAGCAACGTCATGTTGCAGTATGTGGATGATATCCTGATAGCGTCGGACGACGAGAAGGGTTGTCGGGATGCTACTGTCAAATTACTGCACCATTTGGCCAAAAGGGGGCATAAAGTGTCCCTTCCAAAGTTTCAATATTGTCGAACGGAGGTTACCTACCTCGGTCACCTCCTTTCGAAAGTGGGGAGGACATTGACGCCAGAGCGCATAAAAGCTATCACTAACATGAAGGTACCTAACACGCAGCGAGAGGTGCGCGCATTTCTGGGCATAACATCGTATTGTCGCCAGTGGATACCTAACTATGCGTTACTAACAAAACCCCTATTGTATCTGACTACCAAAGAAGTGCGCGAACCCTTACCCTGGACCCCTGCATGTCAAGAAGCGTTTGAGTCACTAAAAGACGCTTTATGCTCTGCGCCCGTTCTTGGAACACCTGACTACCAGAAGCCTTTTGTTCTTTACGTACATGAGGCGGAAGGTTGCGCGTTGTCTGTTTTAACTCAGTGTTTTGGGGGGAAACAGAGACCCTGCGCTTATTTCTCTGCAATGCTTGACAATGTGGCAAGAGCGCTGCTGAGTTGTCTGAGAGCCACGGCGGCTGCTCCGGTCTCTATAAGACAATCGGCAGGGCTCGTATTGGGATCAGATCTCACAGTAATGGTACCGCATGCTGTGGACATTTTACTAAACAGAACACAGACGCAGCATTTAACTAGTGCTCGTCTTACCGGTTATGAGATGACCCTCTTTGCACCTCATGTGACGATAAAAAGGTGTGCTACACTGAATCCTGCCACATTGTTACCTATCCCCACAGATACAAAGGACGATGACATACATGACTGTTTGTTTAGGACAGAAGAGGAGACAAAGGGGAGGGTGGATCTGACAGACAAGCCCTTAGACGAACCGGACGGGGAGTTGTATGTGGATGGGTCTTGTTTCAAACTGCCAGATGGTACATCGACAGCAGCGTATGCAATAACGACATTACAGACGGTAGTGGAAACATCTAGGATACCTTACAATTCGGCCCAAGCTGCTGAGATCATAGCCTTATTGAGAGCATGTGAATTGAGTGAGGGGCTGGACGTGAACATTTATACTGACAGCCAATACGCCTTTGGCGTGGCTCATAATTATGGGCGACTCTGGGCGGAACGGGGATTTTTGACTTCCCATGGCCAACGCATACAACATGGTCCACTGATATTACGACTGTTAGCGGCATTGACGTTACCCAAAATATTGGCTGTGATAAAGTGTAGCGCACATAAGACAATAGTGGATGATGTGGGGCGAGGCAATGCCTTTGCAGACGAAACAGCAAAAGAGACTGCTCGGACAAAATTACCACGGATGTTTGTGGCAGGACCAGCTAGATGGGTCCCAGACGTTAACATGTTTGCAGATAACATAACATAACATGAGTATTTGTAAAGCACACGTTCACCACTGCGGGCCTCTTGGCGCTGAAATAACAGATACTGTGCAGAGTGTAAAAAATATACAAGAGAAAGCGACTGAAGATGAATTGAGGACATGGAAGAATGGGGAGGGGCGATTGGATGCGGATGAATGTTGGACAGATGTGACCGATAAGAGACGATGGTTACTCCCAAATGCATATGTTCTTCCAGTAGTGACGATGGCTCATGGGCCTGCACATATTAGTGCTAAAGGAATATGCAAACTGTTAGACCCAGTGTGGAGCAATAAAAATATCTCCAAAGTGGCGACTCATTTGGTCCGACAGTGCATGGTGTGTTTGAGGCACAATCCTGGAAAGGGTACCCCTGTCCCAGCTGGAAATTTCGCACCTCCCTCTTTCCCTTTTGAGGTGATTCAGATGGACTATATTGAGATGGAAAGGGTCAACAACATGAAATACGTCCTTGTGGTTGTATGTGCTTTTAGCAGGTGGGTGGAGGCTTTTCCAACCAAAGATTGCACGGCCATGTCTACTGCAAAAATTTTGATAAAGGAGTATTTTTCTCGCTTTGGATTACCTAGGGTGATCTGGAGTGATAATGGTACGTCCTTTAATGCAGAATTAGTAAAGCAAATATGTAAAGGCTTACAGATTTCCCAAAAGTTCCACTCGGCCCAACACCCTCAGGCAGCAGGACTTGTGGAGCGGTTTAACGGAACGCTCAAACTAAAAATGGCCAAAATACAGGAGAGTACAGGTCTCCGTTGGCCAGATGCCCTTTCTTTAGCCTTGCTTTCTACGAGAGTAACAGTGAATTCAAAAACGGGCATCTCCCCCCATGAAGTGATATTCGGTCGCCCGGCCAATATCTGGGGAGTGCCCAGGCCTAAGTGCTTCTCCGTAATTCAGTATCCTTTGTTGACAGACTACTTGTATGCTTTGACTAAAGATCTACGTTCTATTCATCAGCAGGTAGCAGACACCCTGAAGCCGTTGCCGGAGGGGCCTGGACACTCCATCAACCCAGGGGACTGGGTTGTCGTAAGAAGATATCAACGGAAGTCCTGTCTGGAGCCCAGGTGCTCGGAGCCGCGTCAAGTGCTCCTGACAACACGTACGGCACTTCGTGTGGAAGACAGGAAGGCGTGGACCCACGCCTCACACGTGAGGAAAGTCCCGCTGCTGTTACCCTATGATCAATGGGTAAAGGAAGGCATTGCTGATGAGGAACATGAGCAAATACCCAGATATGTTCCCTTCTCGGATGCTTCACTGATGGGAGAAGAGCAAAGTGGAAAAGAGAATTCAGTGAGCTCTACTACTCCCGTTGCTACTAGTGAAGAGACATCAGAGAGTCCAGCACCTGCCATAGATACACCTGTTTTGTTCACTGATCCCGAAGTGCGAGGGAGCACTCGCTATAATCTGAGGCCCCAAAGAAAATAAGTGAAAGTGACAAGTGTGATGGACTAAACACTGGAAGAAGGGCTTAGTGAACTTTCTAAATACGAAGATTTAGTAGTAGGGGTGGACTTGTAAGAGCCCTGGTGTTTAGCCGAAGATTGTGTTCTATGAGACTATAGAGTGGTGCGGGCCCAGATTAAGTGCTCCTCTGTTTCAATTGCCGTGTGTTGAGCGACGTGGGAATAAGGTATGGACGATAAAAGCCTGCCTGTGAGGCTTTGAAGGACACAGGGAGAAGATTCCCTTTTAGGGTTGAAGAACCCCTCTGGCCGGCTTTGTGGATTTGTCTGGGACTATTTTTTTAGTAGAAGTGTTTTTCCTTTTTTTTCATTTTTGATATATTTTGAACGCTATTGAGAATGTACCCTTTTGGTCGCCCCATCCCTGATGAGGAGCAGCCCTTTGCGGCTCCTCCGAGACCTGTGCCTGATTCCCCCTGGTTGGCCCTTTCCCGAAAAGGAAAAATAGTGCTCCTTATTATCGTACTAATTGCCTTTATAGTGACTCTTGGTATATTGTTTTTTCTGGATAAAGCCTACCCCGTTCATGTGTTTGCACCCACACCTACTGCCGTTCCTGAACATAACATGATTACTGTGGATTATGGTGAACGAATGTTGAGGAAGGGTTACAAAGAAAATGTTTTTATTAAGACTTTGCACCATGCACATGTCACCACTAATTTGACTGACTGTTGGGTCTGTGGGCTCCTCCCTTCTGCTGCCTACAAGAAAGATAGATTCCTAGCACTCCCGTTGACACCTGTGAATAGTTGTGTGGGGTGGTATACTCTCATAGGTCTTGTTAAATATTTTCAGCAGCCAGATTTTCTGACTCCTCGACTGCAGAATAGGGGGTCGACAATGACAATGCGAGTACGCCCTCTGCCTCCCTCTTCCCTTGGACGGATATATACTGACGGACGTTTTGATCAGACATTTATAGAGACGTGTGAGAAAAAGTTGGGCCGGTTTTTAATACCAAATGATACTGACAAAGTTAGGGAAAGCTTCCTGCAATTGAATTCCTCCCTGTCTTACAGACACCCCCCAAAGGGAAATGGCAGTGTCAAGTCTCTGATACCCCTGGCTGTGGTGGTCCCTCACCATTTTTCTGTATAGAGGGGAGGGGCACCATCAAGGTTGGTAATAGCTCCTGTAATGTGACGGCATTGATACGTTTGCCTCTCAGCCCCTCTTTGGTTACACCCCCCAGCATCTACTTTGTATGCGGAGATAATGGATACTTATGGTTGCCCGAGGGTTGGGGTGGGGTGTGTTATTTAGCCTATATGATTCCTCCTGTATATGTGGCACCTTCTGATTACCACAAAACTCATCGTAGATTCCCCAGTCCGCAAGAGCAGCGCAAAAGGAGGGACCTTCAGGTAGATGACGTTGACCAGACAGACACCTCGTACCAGCAATGGACTGACTTTTCTAAGGGCTTGCTGCCTTTCTGGGGTCCGATATTTAATAGTAGGGCCATTCGACGACTGTCCAGGGTAATGGAAAAGGTAGTCCTTACTGAAGCTGACATTGCGACTAACATGTCTGTTGAGATTCAGGCTATGAGATTATTCACGATTCAAAATAGGATGGTGCTCGACGTCATCCTGGCAGATAGGGGCGGGGCCTGTCGCGTCATCGGGACGTCTTGTTGCGTGTATATTCCAGACTCAGCTCCGACTGTTAACTTGGCAGTACAGAAATTACATAGATTAGCGACTGAACTACATCAGGATAATGGGACATGGTCCTTACAGGGGTGGCTCTGGGGTACTTTTTCCTCTTGGGGTTGGAAAATATTAATGGGTTTGGTTGGTGTGGTGAGCGTAATACTGACATGTTGCCTTTGTGTATATTGCCTCCCCCCATGTTGCTCAATGTGTGCTACGAACTTACGTCCACAAAAGAAGGCGTCAGGTCAATATACTGCTTCGATGATCACTGAAATTCCTGATGCAAATTGGTTGATGTTTATTTCAGATGATGTTTTTGAATAAATAAAGATGCTCTGCCCCTAGAATGGATATGTCGGCTCTACCTTTTGGCAAATAAATGTGGCCACAGTTAGCCAATGATGCTAAAAGGAGGGTCTGATAGAATTCACTTTTCGATGCCCCAATCACTCCCCTTTTCATATGTAAGTTAGCATCATATGGCTAACTAATGGAGTTCGTATATGTACTTATGTTGAATTATTCCGTTTGCTACTTTATTATTCAAATGTATGTGTGACTATATTAGTTCCTTAGCTTAGCCTGTGTGCCGCCATTTTGTGCATCCCTCTGTGCCCGTGAGCCTCACTCGCTCATCTACCCCTCCCGCAGAAATAGAGAATTTCACTAAGACAGCAGTTTTCGTTTCTCGGCTTACTGTGGCCGAAACTAACACGTCTCTTTATCAGTAATGTTCTCATGCCCCAGAGACGCTGAAACCTAGCTCCATGGCCTTGAGTAAAGATAGCGATGTATCCTTTGCAGGTGCAGATGCCTGCTGCATGATGGCATTGTTCGCTGGTCTGGGTTTCAGTAATTTTCCATAAGGGGCGTACCCCTATGAACTGTGTTGCATTATAATGTATTGCTGTGATGCAGAGAGTCAGTCCTCTCGTTCGCACTCCTAGGAGTGAGGTCGGACAGGGCCCTCTCATATGAGTGTTGTTTGGCCTAATAAAGACTTTTGTTTATTCTTCTCCACTGTCCGGCTGACTTCCTATATAGTTACTATAGGTGAGTGCGGTAAGTCACTCGGGTGGATTTGAGCCAGCCTTCATCAGCCTGGATAGCTTGACTCCAGTGGTGTGGAGAGCCTGGGACTCACGTCTGAGTATACCCAGCACACTCGGGGTGAAAATTGCAAAAAACACAGTTGATGGACAGAATGTAGAACAATGTCATACATTTACCCCAGTACAAGGATCTGGGCCTGAATCCATCGTATTTTTGCACTCCACACCACCCTGGGTTAGACACTTGCATATAGCCATGTCTGAACTGGGGTGGCAGAGTGGGCTAAAGAACGTTGATGGATTAAACCCAGATATTTTGACTGAGTGTGAGTGTTTGATTGATTCAGATGCTCGGTCCATCACCACCCCCTTTTGTACCGCTTTTGGCCGCCATAAGTGTGGCAGGGTATGCTCAGACGTGAGTCCCTTGCTCATTTTGCCACTGGATTCAAGCAAGCCGGGCTGAAGACGGCTGGAATGCCAGAAACCGTTCCTCGGAAGCTTGTTTCCGGTCCAGGGAAGACATGGCTTGGCAGTTCGGGCTGGACTGTTCCCATGAGGCACAGGGTCAGACTAATTTGCATATAGCCATGTCTGAACTGGGGTGGCAGAGTGGGCTAAAGAACGGTGATGGATTAAACCCAGATCTTTTGACTGGGTGTGAGTGTTTGATTGATTCAGATGCTCCGTCAATCACCACCCCCTTTTGTACCGCTTTTGGCCGCCATAAGTGTGGCAGGGTATGCTCAGACGTGAGTCCCTTGCTCACTTTGCCACTGCATTCAAGCAAGCCGGGCTGAAGACGGCTGGAATGCCAGAAACCGGTCCTCAGAAGCTTGTTTCCGGTCCAGGGAAGACATGGCTTGGCAGTTCGGGCTGGACTGTTCCCATGAGGCACAGGGTCAGACTGATTTGCATATAGCCATGTCCGAACTGGGGTGGCAGAGTGGGCTAAAGAACGGTGATGGATTAAACCCAGATCTTTTGACTGGGTGTGAGTGTTTGATTGATTCAGATGCTCCGTCCATCACCACCCCCTTTTGTACCGCTTTTGGCTGCCATAAGTGTGGCAGGGTATGCTCAGACGTGAGTCCCTTGCTCACTTTGCCACTGGATTCAAGGAAGCCGGGCTGAAGACGGCTGGAATGCCAGAAACCGGTCCTCGGAAGCTTGTTTCCGGTCCAGGGAAGACATGGCTTGGCAGTTCGGGCTGGACTGTTCCCATGAGGCACAGGGTCAGACTGATTTGCATATAGCCATGTCTGAACTGGGGTGGCAGAGTGGGCTAAAGAACGGTGATGGATTACACCCAGATCTTTTGACTGGGTGTGAGTGTTTGATTGATTCAGATGCTCCGTCCATCACCACTCCCTTTTGTACCGCTTTTGGCCGCCATAAGTGTGGCAGGGTATGCTCAGACGTGAGTCCCTTGCTCACTTTGCCACTGGATTCAAGCAAGCCGGGCTGAAGACGGCTGGAATGCCAGAAACCGGTCCTCGGAAGCTTGTTTCCGGTCCAGGAAAGACATGGCTTGGCAGTTCGGGCTGGACTGTTCTCATGAGGCACAGGGTCAGACTGATTTGCATATAGCCATGTCTGAACTGGGGTGGCAGAGTGGGCTAAAGAACGGTGATGGATTAAACCCAGATCTTATGACAGGGTGTGAGTGTTTGATTGATTCAGATGCTCGGTCCATCACCACCCCCTTTTGTACCGCTTTTGGCCTCCATAAGTGTGGCAGGCTATGCTCAGATGTGAGTCCCTTGCTCACTTTGCCACTGGATTCAAGCAAGCAGGGCTGAAGACGGCTGGAATGCCAGAAACCGGTCCTCGGAAGCTTGTTTCCGGTCCAGGGAAGACATGGCTTGGCAGTTCGGGCTGGACTGTTCCCATGAGGCACAGGGTCAGACTAATTTGCATATAGCCATGTCTGAACTGGGGTGGCAGAGTGGGCTAAAGAACGGTGATGGATTAAACCCAGATCTTTTGACTGGGTGTGAGTGTTTGATTGATTCAGATGCTCCGTCCATCACCACCCCTTTTTGTACCGCTTTTGGCCGCTATAAGTGTGGCAGGGTATGCTCAGACGTGAGTCCCTTGCTCACTTTGCCACTGGATTCAAGCAAGCCGGGCTGAGGACGGCTGGAATGCCAGAAACCGGTCCTCGGAAGCTTGTTTCCGGTCCAGGGAAGACATGGCTTGGCAGTTCGGGCTGGACTGTTCCCATGAGGCACAGGGTCAGACTGATTTGCATATAGCCATGTCTGAAGTGGGGTGGCAGAGTGGGCTAAAGAACGGTGATGGATTAAACCCAGATCTTTTGACTGGGTGTGAGTGTTTGATTGATTCAGATGCTCCGTCCATCACCACCCCCTTATGTACCACCTCTTCTCTTGGACAGTTGTTTAACGATGGACGTTTCGATCAGACATTTCTGGAAACATGCTCGAAGAAAGTGAAACAATTTGCGACTCCTAACGACACTGACAAAGTTAGGGAGAGTTTTCCACAGTTGAACTCTTCTCTGGCTTATAGACACCCTCCTGTGACCATTGGTAGTAGTCATTTTTTGGTGCCCCTGGCAGTTGTTGGGCCCTAACCATTCTTCTGTATCCTGGGGAGGGGCCCTATAAAGGTTGGGAACAGTTCTTGCAATGTGACTGCTTCGATTCGCTTGCTCCTTAGTCCTTCTTTGGTCACTCCCCCGAATACTTACTTTGTTTGTGGAGATAATGGATACCTGTGGTTGCCTGAGGGTTGGGGTGGGGTCTGCTTTCTGGCTTACCTGCTTCCTCCTGTCTATGTAGCACCCTCAGACTATCATAAGACTCATCGTTGGCTTGCTATAATGCCTGGACAGCGTAAAAGGAGGGCACTCCAAGTTGAGGATGTGGATCAGACTGATACTTCTTTGCAGCAATGGACTGACTTTTCTAAGGGTCTACTGCCGTTCTGGGGTCCCATATTTAACAGTAGGGCTATTCGGAGACTGTCAAGGGTGATGGAGAAAGTAGTGAATACTGAGGCAGACATTGCAGCTAACATGTCTGTTGAGATGCAGGCTATGGGATTATTTACGATTCAGAATAGGATGGTGCTTAACGTCATTCTTGCTGATAGGGGTGGAGCCTGTCGCATCATCGGGACGTCTTGCTGTGTGTACATTCCTGACTCGGCCCCTACTGTTAACTTAGCTGTACAGAAACTTCATAGATTAGCGACTGAACTTCATCAGGACACTGGTACTTGGTCACTACAGAAATGGCTGTGGGGTGTTTTCTCCTCTTGGGGCTGGAAGATTTTGATGGGTGTTGTAGGAGTAGTGGGCATATTGCTGACTTGTTGCCTATGTGTTTATTGCCTTCCCCCTTGTTGCTCCATGTGTGCCAGTAATTTGCAATTTCCTGAAAGACCGACCCGCCAGTATCCTGTTTCTAATGACATGGAGCTCCATGATGTTCACTGGTTGATGCTTATTGATGATGATGTTTTTGATTGATATGTTTCCCCCGTCACTAGCATGAGGTGTAAAGACCTTATCTTTTAGCTAATAAAGGCTACGCCCATGTTAGCCACACAATGCTAGAAGGAGGGTCTGATAGGTTTCATTTTCCGATGCCCCGCCCACTTACATATACATTAATGAGTTAGCATAATGTGTCTAACGAATGATGTATTCATTTATGCATTTACGTTTAAATTCTCCATCTCATTATTCATTTATGCGTGTGATGTTATTCAGTTTTCTTAGCTTAGCTTGTGTGCCACCATTTTGGGGTGCTTCTCTCTGCGTGCAAGTCGCACTCGCTCATTCACCCTCCCATAGGAATAGGAAAAACCCTGAACGGAGCAGTTTTTCGTTTCTTAGCTAACTGTAACCGAAACTAATAACAAAAACCTAATCAGTAATATTCTCATGAGCTGGAGATGCTGAGGCCCGGCTCCGCGGCCTTGGGCACAGATAACCAGATGTTGCTATTGCAGGTGCAGATGCCTCTTGTGTGAGACAATTGTTCACCCTCTCCAGGGTCCAGTATTTTTCCAGTATGGGCGTGTTTTACTTTGCTGTATCATGTTATAATGTATTGCTGTGATGAGATGAGTCAGTCCTCTCGGCGCACTCCTAGGGGTGAGGTCGGACAGGGCCCTCTCATATGGGAGTTTGTGGCCTAATAAAATACTTTGTTTATTCTTCTCCACTGTCCGGCTGACTTCTTACTTGGTAATTATAGGTGAGTGCAGTAAGTCACTCGGGTGGATTTGAGTCACGCTTATCACTGCGACCAGGGAATCGAGGTCTCGTCGAAGACACCAATGTCCAGGGGATCGAGGTCTCGTCGAAGACACCAACGTGACCACTTATTCCAGGCGGAGCGGTATCGTTTTGCCGTGCTACCTGCCCAGGCCTTTGAAAGGAAGCCTTCAGCTGGTCCCGAAAGTCCTGGGAGTGACCAGCGTCGCCTGAAGCTTCCATGCCATGAGGCGAAGAGAACTCTGCGTTACCAGATGATGGGGATCCCCGTCCACGTTGAGAAGGAGGCGAGGAAACCGGGGGAGTAGGAGTTCCAGTAGAACCAGAAACCAACTTTGAGATCTCCACAAGGGTGTCACCATGACCAAGTCCGCTCGCTGACGGCAAAGTTGGGCCACCGCCCTCACCACCATCGAAAACAGAGGGAAGGCGTCCGACCTCTCTCGACTCCAGTCTTGGAGGAAGGCGTCCGTGGCCTCTGCGAGAGGGTCCGGCCACCAGCTGAAAAAACACTGGAGCTGATGGTCCAGACGAGATGCAAAGAGGTCCACCGAGAACGGGCCCCAAAGACCGTCCAGCCACCTGAAGACCTGCATGTCCAGCTTCCACTGACTGGAGTCTCGCAAGTGCCGGGAGTGCCAATCCGCTACTTGGTTGGCCTGACCTGGCAAATATTCCGCTGTCACTGACACGTGGTGTGCCAAGCAGTAATCCCGGAAATCCTTCGCCAAATCCGCTAGGGCTTTGGAACGAGGGCCACCCAGGTGGTTGACGTAACAGACCGCGGAGATATTGTCCATCCGGAGCAGAACGCAGGAGCGAACTGAATCCTTGGTCAAACAGCGCACCGCGAAGGACCCCGCCAACAGTTCCAAGCAGTTTATATGCAGCATCTGTTCCTCGGACGACCAGGCGCCACCCGTGGAAAACTCCCCACAACTAAGCATGAGCGAATTTTGCGGATCTCGCGTTCGCGAATTTTGCGGATTTGCGGATTCGCAATCCGCAAAATCCGCGAATTCCCGCGAATTTGCGGATTTTTTTTTTTTTTGTGTTCGCCCGTGTTTCTGCCAGTTCGCGAGGGTTTTGTACACTTTCGCAAATTGCGAACTTACCTGTCGGGTCGCAAGTTTCGCGAACTTGTTGTTTCTACGTGTCCAGCCTGTTTGGGACACTCTTCTTCATCACTGCCACTCTCTGTCACCACTGCCACTCTCTGACTACTCATGCCACCCTCTGGCCCACCCATGGCACCCTCTGTTTCATCACCACACCCTCTGGTTGTCCAGTGTACATTATTTTCGGCAAAGCAAAGCACACCTTCCCTGCCTCAAGTGACCTGAATTAATTTGGGGCTGATTCATGTGTCACAGAATATTTTTTTAGCTGGCACCTGCTTCCTTAGTGCGCCCTGATTAGTGATCTTTTGCACTTGCTAAGTGCTTTCATTGTTGCAAAATTAGTTACAACACCTGCCCTGCCCCAACTGACAATAATGAATTAGGGGCTGATTAATGGATTTTAACTTCCAGCCTGGCTCCTGCTTGTCTCCCTTAGCTGTAATTCAGGACCTTTGTGGCATATGTGTAACTATTCTGAGGTTCAGAGCAGGGTCACATACTAGTTTCAACTGGCAACTGAACTCTGGAGGGGCCCCTCAGGAAGCACTCCAGGAAATGGCTACTAATGATGAGCCTGAACTTTTGAACCTGGTAAGTAGTTACTTTCAGTTTTGCTAAGATCGTATTTCTGCAATTTTGCACTTATTCGCGGGGCGCGAACTCACGCGAACAGTGCGAGCAAAATCCGCTGCTCGCGGATTTGCGGATTTTGCGGGAAATTCGCAAATCTCGCGGATTGCGGATTTCCCGAAAATCCGCAAAATCCGCGAGCGGAACGGATTTTCCGCCCACGCCTACCCACAACAGGCGCCCCACCCGGCCCTGCTGGCGTCAGACTCTATCACCAAGTCCGGAACCGGCCCGAAGATCGCCCGAGGAAGGAGGAAAGCAGCCCTACCACCCGGGCAATCTGGCGGAGGGACGTGTGGGATCTCGAGATCGTCTGGCGCAAAATGTGGCGAATCTTTCCAATTTTCCTGGAAGGTAGACTCAGGGTACTGTCTGTGAAGGAGAGAGAACTGACTTTCCTTCGTTTACGACAAACCCCAGCCCCTGGAGCAGGGACACTGTCTGCCGAAGCTGAAGGCTCAATTTCCCGGGCCATTGTGCCATCAACAGGATGTCGTCCAAATAAACAATCATCTGAACCCCTTGGCTCCGCAAGAGCTCCACAGCCAGATGGAGCAGCTTGGTGAAGCACCAAGGTGGCGAGGAAAGCCCGAATGGAAGGGCGGTAAACTCAAAAATCTGGCCCATCCACCGGAACTGTAGAAAATGACGATGCGGGGTGAATAGGGACCACCAAATATGCATCCTTGAGGTCCAGCCGGACCATCCAGTCGTTTGGGAGCAGCACATCCCGCAAAAGATGGATACCCTCCATCTTGAAATACCGGTAGACCAACCAGCCGTTGAACTCTTTGAGGTTGATTACCAGCCGTTTTCCCCCATCTGCTTTTTCCACCAGAAACAGATTGCTCAAAAACCCGGCAGGGTGCTGTGTCGAACGACAAATGGCCCCTTTGGGCAGCAAGTCCGAGACCTCTTTGTCGACCAGCTGTGAGTCAGCCTGAGAGAAAACGATTGGGTGTAGAGGATTGTCTTGGTGGGGCTGATCATAAAATTCTATGCTAAATCCACGGACAGTCTGTAAGACCCATGCGCCCGACGTGATTGCGGCCCAGGCCTCCGGAAACAAGGCTAACCGCCCCCCAATGCGAACCTGGTCCACCGATATGACACTCACCGTTTGAATTGTTTCCAGCTGTGTTCTTGAATCCACCTCAACCTCGGAAGCGCGGGCCTCTGGTGGGGTAGAAGGTGTTGTAATTCGCTGAGGCATTATATTGACCTCGCCTGGAGCCTTGATTTTTGTTGCCAAACTGCTGACCGCCATGGCCGGTCGTGCGGCCCCCACCGCGACCGGCCCCCCGGGAGAAACGCTGCTGGAAGACTTTTTTAATGCTCGATTGAGCCCTATCCAGGGACGTAAAGGTAGAGACAAACTTCCCTAATTCTTTTATAAAGGGGTCCCCAAAGAGGCCCCCTGGGCCACCGTCCCCACCTCCGAGGAGGCCAAGTCACCCAGTTTCGGGTCCAGCTTTATTAGGAGAGACCTCCGATGTTCGGTCGAAAGGGCGCAATTGGCGTTCCCCAGAAAGACCACCCCTCTCTGCGCCCCGTTGGACAGGGCATCCGGGGAAATGGTCGCACCTGACACCTTAGCCTCTTCTGCCATGTCTAGGATCTTAGTTATAGGCCCTATGACGTCCAAAAGCTTGTCTTGACAGGAGCGCCAGGAGCGATCAATCCCCTTGCGAGGGTCTTTAACGAACTTCGCAAGAAATGTGGCCATCTTAGGGTCTAATTCTGGCGTAAGGGCCACTTTGCCCTCCAACGTGGGTCTAGGGCACTCCCCGCGCAGACAACTCCTTGCTTCCTTTTCGAGGGGCTTGCGGAGGCGTCCTGCGACGAACTTCGCCACCTTATCCCCAGGGGTCCAGGCAGCCGACCGCAGATGCATTATTTCATCTGGGTCTAGCATGCCCGAACTATCCTGGGGCAACTCGGCGGCATAGCCCGAAGGCCGCCAAGAACGCACAGACCCGTCCTCATCATCAGTGTCCGCTGGGGAAATACCACCAGGGGACGAGGGTGCTGTTCCTAAGGACCCCGCAGGACCCGGGGTCGGTGGAGGCGCAGGGGTAGGCATGGTCGCCTTGGATAGAAAAGCGTCACCTAACCGCTCAAAGGCGTCCCTGTCCACACCCTGCGCCGCACCAGAAACCCCTTCCCTACACACCTTCTTAGGGGCTGGGGGGTCACCACCCGCTGGGGCAGGCGTAGTGCCAGAGACCCCCAAATGGGCCTGAGTCACGCTTTCACACTCCTGTATAATGCGGGCAGATAGGCGCTCCTCCATGGGCCCTACAATCTCTGTCACACAGCGGTCGGTATATGGAGCTATCAACCACATTATAAAACTCCTCATCATTTAAAAATTGATGAGATTCCTCCTCCTCATAGTATTCTTCCTGATCCATCTCTACAAGTGTACTGCCAGGCCCACTACACACCAATAATGAGGGGGGGGGGCTGGACACAGGATCAGGACAGCAGGTGTTAACCTGTGCAGGTTCGGGCAGACCTAGTCTGCAAAATTCGGCCCCGGTAGCACCGGAATATAGGGGAGCCCCAAACCCACAGCGCGCAGACCCTCAAGAACACCGGGTCACTGCCACCTCCCTGCGCGCTGTTTAGCAAGAGAAAATGCAGATGAACAGGAAAAGGTGCCCAAAAATGCCCGCAGGCGGCAACGCGGTAGAACCGCTTTACGGGCCAACAGCGGGGTGTATAGAGGGCAATGGGGTGATTGTACAGACTCAGGAGGCCCTGAGCGTAGCGGTGAGGTGGAAGGAAAGGCTCCAGCGGGTCGTTCTCCTCAGCGCGGTTCCCCTGAAGAGAAAACCGCGCTCAGGCGAGCGAGACGCTCCGGCTCCCCCTAGGGGCCAGATGTGACCTCAGAAACCAGGAGAATCGCGTAAGGAACAGCGAGTGTCCCGTGATATAATAGGGGCTCTGGAAAGTAAAAACAGAGCAAAGACACAATCACCAGAGCGGCAATACCTAAAGCAACAAGCGTTCTACATGCAAAGACCTCCAACTACCCCAAAATGTAAACCAAATGAGGAGATGAGGAAAAAAACACTTAACTGGTTGCGAAGCAGCGAAGAAAGAGGAAGTGGTCACAGGGGCGTCCTACCTAGCTGTCATGGACATCGGTGAAGGACTATACTGTGGACTGTTCTGCTGGATTTCAAGGGACTTGTAGTTTTTTCTGGAAATTTCAGTGATGTTTGTAGCCCTTATCCTTTGTTCTGAGGTTTAGTGCTTATGTTGTTGCTTTTTGGCTGCTGTGTGTTTTATATAATAAACAGCGAAGAAGGGAAAAAGCATAATCTGAAGCCTCCGGTCCTGACATAGAATCTGTGGTCAGAGATTGAAGGGAGTGTGATCTATGGAGAAATGACTTACCGTGCTTTTTTTACTTGAGAATTCTAATAGAAGCCCATGTTCACACCAGAACATGGGCTTCTATTGGAATTCTCAAGGGCGTATTGTCAAGCCCATTATCGCCGCTTTAGTGGCAGTTTTCTTCCGCTAATGTGGCGATAATTCTAACGACGTTCCTTGATAATATGCCCCGCAGTTCGCATACATCTTGTTAAAAAAGAACCATACCATCCAGGTTAATGTAAGAGTGTGTCTTTTTAATGGACACATAAGAAATGTTTCCACTAAATACAGTCTGATTACTAAAATATATATTTTGAAAGCACTTGTTTTTCATTAAGCACTAAATCTGTTTGCACGGTATTTCTCCCTTTTACTGTGTGTAAATCATTTTATTGTAATGACTACTTTTTGCTTCCTGTTACAGGCTCTCACCTTGGAGTACTTTAAATACACAAGCCAGTATTCCCGACTACGGCAATCAGGATTCAATTATGTGACTCACTAGTCACACAGAGTTCTGCAGTGATCACATTAACCAACTTGGGTTTCATAACGCAAAAGACTGTATTTCTCACCAATTAGTTTAATTTGCATGTATTTTTCATTTTAAGGCGTGTGCATTATTTTATATGCAGTAACCGGAACGTGAAAAACCAACAAAATAGTTACCGAACATTTTGTTCTTTTTTTGCCCCCACTTCACACTTACTAACCCTGCCCCCCTTGTACTAAGGATCACAGGGGCATATTACCAAGCAATAGCAATAATTATCGCTATGCATGGTTAGCGGTTAAAATTATATCGCCGAGCACCGAGGATTTTTACCGCTGAGATACCTTGATATTATCAAGGTTTATCTCAAAAGCTGTAAACATCCAGCGAAATGCATGAATATCGCTGAAAAATCAGCGATATTCATTCATAATTGTTACAATGCTCTTAGCCATGTTATCCACCTTCCATTGGATAACATGGCTAAGAACTGTTTTTGGCAGGCGTTAGCTTTTGGAGATATTCGCGCTTAGCGCGAATATTTCCAAAAGTAGATAATAGGAGATACCGATGTTAGCGACTGTTTCCAGTCGCTAACATCTTGGCACGCCCACTTTGCATGTCATTAGCGATAATTATCGCTGACATGCAAAGTGGGCCCCAATATGATCGCTATCTCCTTAAAGCTGTCGCTAACTGGTGTTAGCGACAGCTAGGTAATAGGGTGATAAAATTATCGCCGCTTTAGCGGGAAAAATTCCCGCTAAAGCGGCGATAAGGCCCGTGGTATTATGCCCCTTAGTTCCCACACATTTTTATGCAGTTCAACCATTGTATTACATAATAAAAACAAATGAAATATATCTGGATTAATTGATGAAACGCAGAGCGCCGTACTTCAGATAGCCACTAGATGGCAATCACATCCCATTAGTTGATCAATGCTGCTGACACGGCGATGGGATTTGCCCATATTGTTTTGTAGGTACTGAAATGTGGTAGCATACTTATCCTTACTAACATTAACAAAGATATGCGGAGAGCCATATAATTAATATGCGTACGCTATTCATTCGTAGATCCCTCTTAGATGCTACACAGCAAGCAGTTTGTTTTTCCTGTGTAGCTGCAAAAATGTCCTGTAGCAAATTCACCCCACCCTGATGGAATTCCATTAGCTCCCTGACCAGCCAACACACTCTCCAACTCCAGCTGCATGACTGAAAGAGCCCTCACGACCAGCATCATCAACAGTCTGACTGTCACGGTCACTCTCGGAAAACACCTGCAACCAGGACACGATCAGACAGGAGACAAACGTTTAAATAAAAAAACAAAAAACAAGGCAGCACCAAGCACTCTGAATCTGGAACAGGACTGCTCATGTTCGGAGGGTGGTATAAAAATAAAAGGAATACAAAAAATAAAAAAGATAACTACACTTACCTTACTGGTGCAATGCCCTCTCCGCTCCGATCTTCTCCAGGCAGGCCCCAATGCAGGACCCATGAAAATGCACTTACCAATCCTGGCGCTGCTCTCATGCAGCAAGAAAGCAGCACCAGGATTGGAGGGTGCAGCCTCCTTTTGCACTCCCAAGGATACTGGAGCCCTATGCTTTCTCTAGCCCATCTGTCTAAGACAGCTGGGTTAGCTGGGTTAGAGTGGTTTAAAATGTGCATGTGGCTGGACATCACAAGACGGACGGCCAAAGAGACATGCGCACTTTAAACTTAAAAGTGCCCTGCCCATCACTGCTTTCTCCTGCTGCCTGACTAGAAGCAGTAGAAAGTCCCCTGCCCTCACCCCATCCCCCGCACCCACCCCAACCCCATGTCATGACGCTCAGCTCAGAACGGGGTTTTGAAAAATAAAATGGTAATAAGTTAACTTTAATACCATTTTATTTTTCATCTCTGGGGGCAATTTGATTAGTGGGGGACGCTCCGTAACGAGGAGCCACCCCTGCTTTTAAAGAACATTACATTGTTACAGTAAAAGCCCCTTTCCACTCTCAAATTCCAGGTATGCTCCAATCGCGTGATGGCTGTATATTTGCCTTTAACCCTTAGAGCGCTTCTCTACTTTTCAGCTCGGCTCGTCCTGTACAAATACCACATACATACATGTGTACGATAAAATAGAATGAAAATACACAGTTTGCAAAAATAATGTAATGTTTGGCAAAAACAAATATAGGAAAGTAGGTGGAAAACTGGATAGAAACTGTCATGAGCTTCTTGCAAAGCAGAAACTGAAGCCTTTTTCGGATAAGCAATATTTTCAAAGTTTTAGATCTATTTAAAAGGCTAAAAAAAATTGATCACAACATGAGTGAAATTTATGGCACTAAACAAATCAAAGAAACACGTTAGTAGGTGGAAAATGTACAGGAACTGGTGCGTGAATAACGCTGGATATGGAAGGATCTTTTTTGGAGGAAACCCTGTTTTGCAGGATTTTGAGCAATTATTTGAAATGCACGTTGTGAACAACTAAAATAAAATGAACATCTCTCAAATAGCTAAATTGTGGTCTAAAATGTCTAACACCCTAAAACCTACTTCTATGTGCTACAATAGGAGAGCATGATGAGTAGAACTTGCAACAGTTTCCTACGGAGAAGCAACACACTGTAAACCTTGTTGACAGCTAATGCTGTTAATCAGAGGCAGGCGTGCAACGCCCATTGGGCTCAAAGGGCTTCAGCCCCCCCCGCCCCCGTCATGTGTGTCAGTGTGGCTGAGACAGCTTCCCGGGCACACACACAACCGCACCCGAGCACTTCACAGGTCTTTAAAAGACCATTTACTTGCTAACGAGGCTTTGTTGTGTTTTTACCCCTTCTTAGAGCCTCTGCATCTCCACTCTGCATATTGCTGGAAGAATCAGCCCCCCACCCCGAGATTGTGGCTATAGTTGTGCCTCTGATCAGAGCCGCGTTGGAAGTGTTTGCTATGAAAGGAAAAGACGTGCCCGGGGCAGTGTCCTTTCTCCTGGACTCAGCTCATTATCTGCATTGAGTGCGATTTAATATCTTCTTAGTGCGCTCGCAGCAGTCAAGACTGTCTTCGGCAGTATCTTGTATGATAATCTGGGGAAAGGACCTCTCCTGACAAATGGTAAGTTGGCATCCTTTTTATACTATTTCTTTTCAAGGATTAGAATTTCTGACATAAGTTCTGAAATTTCTGATATTTTTTATTTGGAGCAGGCTGTACGGCCCAGACATATCCTGAAGATCATATAAGGTAAATGCTGTCAATTCAGACTACATTATTTCGGCTATATGTCTGTGTTTGTAATCATTTGACCTTGACATTGTAATAACCAGACATTTGTCCCATACTGATGTCGTATCAGGAGTTATACCTACGTCATTGGCTGAATAAATGAACACTTACTTTCACAGTTCTTGGAACAATAAGGACAGATGACATCTGCGTCAATGGCAGACATGACAATTATGCTGCATAAATTAGGAAAAATGGTGGCTCCCATTACCGAAGATAGAGTAGGAGACTACTCAAAATGAATTTGGACCTTAGGGGCTTTACGTCACAGCGACTGTGGTCTATGCAATTTACAAACGTCATTGGTGCTCTGTTACACAACAGACAATTTCAAGGCCTATCTGATTATCCCAGGCCAGCAAAGATGTCGCCTCCCACGAGTTCTCCTCAGGCTGACTCCAGTTGGTTCCATCCACCTACAGTCGCCTAACTCATTGCCTCTACTGTGGGGTCCAAATGAATTCCTTGTAGTGTTACTATTCCCTCCAAGTGTTCCAAGTGTTCCAAGGCGGCCACAAGCTTGGTAAATGGGGTGTTAAAGGCCCAAGCTACGTCTCCCACCTCTCCATTGACAGCCCCTCTGTAAATTTCCAAGACTGCGCAATTCCACACTTGGCCAGCGCAAAGCCGAGCCATGGCAGTGCTCTTTTACAGCGATGTCCTTCTATGACAGAATTCTTTTAATAGTTTCTACAAATGCATCAGTTTAAATTCAGTAAATACAAACCACATCATATTTCTTATTTTGCTTGTGATTGGCCAAAGACGCTGGACGTAGGGCTGCAGGCGATGCTGCAACACTCCCCAAATTACCATACTCTAGTTCTAAAGGGGAATTAGCAATGAAGATGATTTTAAATGTGCGTTCAAAGACAGCGTTCAAAGGGCAGGCTTGTATTCTGACACATTTCTGCCATTTCATTTAACTTCAAGATTGGTATGTGCTTGTCATTCTCTGACTGCAAACTGAGAGTGAACTTGTTATAACCTACTTGTCTGGTTTATGCCTCCTCCCCATTGTTGTGCTCTGCCTTGCTGCTCAGCCATTGGTGATGTCATTTGGAATGCTAAGAATGTTTGTGCTTGAGTGAGATAAGTTGGTGTGAGAGGGCCGAGCAGCAAAGAGGCTGCTCCTGGTGGGGCATATATTATGGATCATATCATCTTCCTGTAACCTGGATCCTATGAAGTAACTTGAAGAATAAATCTACAAACTATTATATACAAGACCTGTCTACGAGGTTTACTTAATTTTCACTCTATGTGACCATCTTGCTGGAATACAAGGAGTGCGACACAAAAAGCTGTAGGATGGCGTTTGTTTTCTAACACACAACAAAATGTATAAGAAATGACCTGTACTTGTACTTAAAAATATAATCAGCCACTAGGAAAGCCCAAATGAAGCACATTTTTTTGTACTTCTGGAGTGTGATGGATTTAACGATTGCAATAGGATCAAACCAAACCAAGACTAATTATTTAGTGATGCCCAATTGATAAACGTGCTGAAACCAGATTTTCACACATTATAGTGTGTGCTCTATATTTTATTAGTAAAACTGCAGGTCTATGCAAATAGAGTGGTCAACGTAAAATGTGCTGTCTATAAATGAGAGTGCACTACCGCCCCATGTTTTAGTACTACATTTGTGACAGTGTGCTCCAGAATGCACAACCAGCTACATTCTACACCCTTACCACTCTCTTGCTGAATGGGCGTGGCTCGTTTACTAGACTTATTCTTTGTGTAATACTTGGATATTTCAGACTCCCTAAGAGTTCAGTGATGCAGCATTGCACCACTCTCAGTCTGAAAATTGTTCCAGTGACCCACTTTTGCAGGGTCAGAATCAGTAGAGTAACAAAACTTGAGGGCTACCCCCTTGCAAAGTACATGGTACTCGCCGGACCTAGTCAGGAGATCTTAGGACTGGGGACCTCCACCCATGAACAGTACCGATAGGGGTCCCCTGGAGCTCGGGCCACCTCCACACCGCTGGGGCTGCAGGAGATATTGTTACGTCAATGGTCAGAATGGGTTGACTTCTCCATGATCGGATAAACCTTTTTTATTTCACTACAATTGAACATCAGACAGAGATGATGCTATTTGGCATTATAATATTAAAATGACTGCAAACCCACACGCAAAGACCAAGCTCAAAAGTACATCTGTTCAACGGTCATTAGTCCTATCCCTTACCATCATGTAACAATTCGCAATGCCACATGTCACCAATTCATTTCTGATTTATCATACATTAAAAATGTAAAAAAGGCCATTAGCAAGTTTTACTCAAAGGAGCTTTTATCATTTCACAATGATCTAGATTACGATCAATTAAATCTCATTATTACTCTTTGATCAATTGGTGTTCCGAGGGGGCGAGATTATATTGGTCTTTATAGATGTGCACTCTTCAAAATTTAGTTCAGTGGCTTCCTTAATCTCTAATTCAATATTAAAGAGTGACTTCAATGTATGTAATTAAGACTTTCTATCTCCAGCGTGCCTCTCCATTGCCAGCACACCACTCACTCAAGTTATAGCTTCAAAGAATGAGTATGGTTTTAATGCATGTTAAATAATTCCTTTCTAAACTTTCGGGGAATACTTTAGTATTCATGATCCTCTTTGCTTCTAATTGTGTAGAGTTAGGCTCCTTTAATGCTGTTTAAAGTCATCCATGTGCGTGTTATAGATATCTTTAAGTTGTACTTGCTGTTTTCAGGGGAGATTGTGCTTGTTTTGGAATTTAGGCCCGGCAACATAACAGCAGCAAAGCTGGGGCTGGAAGGGTTGCCCCCTGACAGTTTTCTACCAGCCCCACCAGTGTTTTGATTTCCTGACTGGTACAAAAATAAGCAAAATCACCTAAAGACAGTATTTTCAGCCTTTATCTGTACATACTTCAAACAGCACATATAAATAGAAAGCACTTTTAAAGGTGCTCTAGAGCTGCGTTAATAATCAATGACTAATAATTAAAGTAAACAAATACAGATAGTTGTGTTAGAAATTAATACATACGATTTTGTTTACAGCCCTATTTGGTGGCAAGTCCAGTCCTTTACAGACTTTTAAAGAAACAATAAATGGCGGGTATATGTCTCTTGGAAAGGTGGCAACCCTATGAAGAGACAGGGGGTGTCTGTGCCAGTGATCGGAATGCTCTGACATAAGACAACCAGAGGTAGAAGGCACGGTGCGGTGGAAGCACTCATAGGAGGCAAGGACATCGTAAGGATTTTGGGGGCCCTGGGCCAAACGTATTTGGGGTCCCCTATTCGGAACAGATTTGAATTTCTGATCCAGTTTCTGCTCTTTCATGCCCTCTTTGGCCAGGTCACTGACAGTGCACAGACACATCTAGTCCAAATTCTAAATGTTTACATCTAATATACAGGGCTAGTGACCCGTGTTTTCAATATTGTAACACAGCCGCAGCTCACTATTATTACTGCAAATATTCTCTGTGACACCCTCCCATTTCTCATATGTGAGGTCCTGTTTTAATCTAAAATAAACTTTTTTTTATGGATGATGCATGAAACATAAACACATTTCTCTGCAAAATGTCTGTAATAAACTCTTATACATCACCTACAAAATAAAATTGAAGGACAACATATTTAAACAATCTCTTTAAGAATTGTTCAAGGTCATCAAGGCAAGACTTTGCAGAACAGAGCCGGCTTCTATCAGGGGGCCCCCTGAAAGGTTGGGGCCCTGGCCCAGAGCCCACTTTGCCCATGCCTTAAAACATATTTTTTGGGAGGTAAATAAGGGAGGAGCAGGAAGAGGGGGCATCTGATGTGCCCATGGGAGTGAGAGTGTGAGTCTCCCAAGGGTGGGTGAGTTGTAATGGGTGTGGAGAGAAGCAAATGAGGCACATTGTGATGGAACAAAGAGGATGGGGCATTTTGGCTGGTGATGGAGAGTAGGTCACCTCCAGATAGAGAGGAGCAGAGTGGGTGGTGGGATCCAAAGATTGGGGAGGGGCTCTTGGGAATTGCAAGGCAGAATTAGTGGGGTAGGCGGAGTGGGCATCTTGGGCACAAAGTAAGGTTGCCCTAAGGGTACGTAGACTGCATACCTATGGTGGTACTGAGGGCTACAATTGAGGGCAGAGAATAAGGTGGTCCAGGGGCTTATTGGCTGGGGCATGGAGAGGAGATCTGTGCAGCAGAGTGGATGCCAATAAAGAACAGTTATTATTGGGGAGCAGCGAAGAGGAACCTGTTCAACAATTGATACGGGACAAGGAGATGTGGCACCTGGGGGGCGCTTCTGAAGGGAAATGTGGTGGGAGCCTTGAGATGCAACATCTGGAACATGGTGGGAAGTGGTGCCTGTGGTACAAGGTATGAATGATGGCTCAGGTAATAAGATGGAGCATTTGCTGGTGAAGGGCATGTGGGGGACAGATGAAGGGGGAGCCTAAAGTGGGCAACTTGAGGTGGAAGCACAGCGCCATTGGGGCAGTTAAAGAGGCAAATTGAATAGGGGCTGCGGATGGCGCTTATGGCAAGTGTTGTCGGGTGTAGTGGAGATTGGGTGTCAGAGGTTCAGAAGGATTGTGTGTCTGTAAGCATGTAGAGATGGCCGGGGGAACCAGGGGCATGTGGGGCTCATATAGTGAGTGGCTGTAGAGCTGGGGCCACACTGAGAGATCATTTGTAGAAAAGATGGGGGCACGTAGTATGAGCATTTGAAGTGTAAGTGCAGGTGAGATATCTGGGGCAGCCAGCATGTGGTTGGAATCGGAAAATAAAGAGGGGGTAGATTGGTCGCTGGCGCAGTGAAAAACAGCATTAGAGTTTTACAGTAAGCAATCGGGGAGTAGGCTCGGGGAAGCGGCATATTAAGCAGAGTTGGCTATGGGGGCAAGGGGGAAAGTTAATGTGAGCATATGGGAGCACTCATTGTGGATAGGAGGAAAATTGAATTTTGAGGCACGGGGTGAAGTTGCAATTGGTGCTGGCATATAGAGGGGGCACTATATGGTACAGCAGGCCAGGAACAGATTAATAATCGCTGGAAGATAAAGCAGCAGTTCAGGTAAAAGTTCAGCCCCTGAAACAATGAAGACAAACAGGGTGGGGCATTAAGAGATGCAATTCTGGGCACAGAGGGAAAGTGTGCCTCAGGGTCAGCTAATTAGGGTGATGGTGCATGGGGCACCTTCAAGGGGATGATTAGGGTAAGGAAGCACAGTGCCTAGAAGCACCTAGAGGGGCCTCTGAGAGCGGTCACAGAAGGAGGGGGTGCCTGGGGTACTTAGAAAAGGCAGTTGCTCCCAATCCAGGTTTGCTTTAGGTAGGGTCTAGCTGGTACAATACCTGGAGGTGCTTGGACCGAGCTCCTGGAGTTGGAGACACAGAGCCTGTGAGGGGGGGTGGCTGGTGGCACTTGAAATGGGCATTAGGGCTGCTGGCATAGTCAGTGGGAGATACAGAGGAAAGGGCATCTGACGGTTCCAAGATGTGCTAACAGCAAGGGTACATCTTGAACATAAAGTTTTGAACATTGGGCCTTCAAAGGCTTCCAAAAGGCAAATCAGACTGGAATTGTCTCATGAATGTGACCATAAAATTGGATTTGACTCATGCTCAACCCTTCCTGGCATCAAGATTGTCTTCTCCTGTTTCTTCTTCCCCCTGTCTATTGCTAACCATCATATTCCTCTTGTGCGTGGTTGACCTGTTCATCGCTCCCACTGGTTCCAGAATTCAGGTTAGTGCTTTCTGATACAACCAGAGAGGAGCGTGTACCCTAGAGCCACTAGTCAGTGAGGACTACCTTAGCCTTCATGCCACCAGTCAGGAAGGAGCACTTCAACCCTGGTACCAGCAGTCAGATAAGAGGACCCCACCAATCAGAGATAAGCACTTCAATCTTACTACCACCACGCTGAGAGAAGTGCTTCAACTTTCGTGCAAACAGAGAAGAGTACTTTACCCTTAGCCCCACATATCAGAGAGAAACACTTCAGCCTTAGTCCCATGAATCAGAGAGTGGCACTTTAACCTTAGTCCCAGGAATCAGAGAGAAACACTTCAGCCTAAGTCCCATGAATCAGAGAGTGGCACTCTAACCACTTTAACCTTAGTCCCATGAATCAGAGAGAAACACTTCAGCCTTAGTACCATGAATCAGAGAGTGGCACTTTAACCACTTTAACCTTAGTCCCATGAATCAGAGAGTGGCACTTTAACCTTAGTCCCAGGAATCAGAGAGAAACACTTCAGCCTTAGTCCCATGAATCAGAGACTGGAACTTTAACCATTTTAACCTTAGTCCCATGAATCAGAGAGAAACACTTCAGCCTTAGTCCCATGAATCAGAGAGTGGCACTTTAACCACTTTAACCTTAGTCCCATGAATCAGAGAGAAACACTTCAGCCTTAGTACCATGAATCAGAGAGTGGCACTTTAACCACTTTAACCTTAGTCCCATGAATCAGAGAGAAACACTTCAGCCTTAGTCCCATGAATCAGAGAGTGGCACTTTAACCACTTTAACCTTAGTCCCATGAATCAGAGAGAAACACTTCAGCCTTAGTCCCATGAATCAGAGAGAAACACTTCAGCCTTAGTACCATGAATCAGAGAGTGGCACTTTAACCACTTTAACCTTAGTCCCATGAATCAGAGAGTGGCACTTTAACCTTAGTCCCAGGAATCAGAGAGAAACACTTCAGCCTTAGTCCCATGAATCAGAGACTGGAACTTTAACCATTTTAACCTTAGTCCCATGAATCAGAGAGAAACACTTCAGCCTTAGTCCCATGAATCAGAGAGTGGCACTTTAACCACTTTAACCTTAGTCCCATGAATCAGAGATAAACACTTCAGCCTTAGTACCATGAATCAGAGAGTGGCACTTTAACCACTTTAACCTTAGTCCCATGAATCAGAGAGAAACACTTCAGCCTTAGTCCCATGAATCAGAGAGTGGCACTTTAACCACTTTAACCTTAGTCCCATGAATCAGAGAGAAACACTTCAGCCTTAGTCCCATGAATCAGAGAGTGGCACTTTAACCACTTTAACCTTAGTCCCATGAATCAGAGAGAAACACTTCAGCCTTAGTCCCATGAATCAGAGAGTGGCACTTTAACCACTTTAACCTTAGTCCCATGAACCAGAGAGAAACACTTCAGCCTTAGTCCCATGAATCAGAGAGCGCCACGTTATCCCTAGTTCTGTCGGTCAGGGCAGTTTTATACAGAAAACCCTCAAAATGCCAGCACCTGGATACCATCAGGGGTGACAAGAAGCGCTCTACAAATCTACTGATTGGTTGATTGAATGTCTCTCAGATCCATGGAGAACATTCCCAGCCCATCAGGAATAGTTTGATGTTCTGATGTGCCTGGAGGTTTCTCATATACTAGCACTTTCAAGGAACATTTGCTGGACTCACCTTTGCAGTGGTCATTCTACCGTGCTGTCGTGGCGCGGTGGACCTGCCGCCACAGGCACTATCCTCACAACAGCTCTCGTCTTGCCAGCAGGAGCCACTTCGATGTGTAAGCAGAGCGGGACTGGCCATAGCGGGCATCGGGCGTTTTTCCGGGTTGCTTTAACGGTGGGGGCCGGTTTCGCAGCAGTGGGGGCCGGTTTTTCGTTCCTGGGGGCCGGGGTTGCAGTGGTACAGCAATATCGACCCCCAGTAACAAAAGCAGCAGTGCTTCACACTTTCACCCCCTGGGGAGGGTGGAGGGGCTGGTCCTACAAATTGTTAGGGCTGCTTTGAGTCCCCAGTCCGGCCCTGTGTGTGAGCCATGATGCCCCTGAAGTGGGGAACTGGTGCAGACCAGTCCAGCAGACCCTCCAAACCCAGCGAAGAATCCAATGCCAATGGTGGAATCACCATATGTGGGTGGGGACTTCCTGTTGTTATTTATCATAGAGCCATTTCAGAACCAAGAAGAGGGCAATTCGGCAGCAGACATTGCTGGAAAACGCTAACATCATGGATTCAAATGCAGGGTTGAGACAAGTTTTGTTTACACATTTCTAATTAGTTCAATTCTGTTGCTGCTTTTTTGTTTATAAAAGCAATGGGTCCTACAATCTTGAAACCTTTTTATGTGAGAAACGTCACGCAGTCTCTGCCCTGTCGAACAAGGAAATGTTTGTGCAAAAGTAGCAAAGTTGACATTCTAGCACCTAAAGGAAAAAACAACAGTAAAAATACCAATCACGGGAAATGCTATTCAACAAACACACAAAGAAAAGGTACATGGGGTCTGCCAAGGAAAACACACTACAGAAAACATAAGGTGATACGGGGAAGCAAACAGGCCAAAGCACAAACACCCAGAAGACACAACATCATTTTCAGGTCAAAACGCAGGAGCCATGCAACAGGTGCCCAAGAAAGAGGCATTGTCAACAACAATCGTGCTTCCCTTAACCTTAGTGAAAACATTATATCAATCTTTATACCAAACACAGCACAGGTAGTGCAACAGCAGTTCTATCAGCTACCTTTCCGCAAAGAATGATCCTATACTCGATTAAATTTGAAAAATCACTTTATACAGATTGCTTAGTATGGGTTAACTCGTTTATGGTGCTCCAAATTTCGAACAATTAAGGGGAAAAAAGCACATGTAGATAACATGGGGGCATATTATCAAGGGATTTATCTCTGCTTTTTTGGTTTTAAAAGCCAAGAAAGCGGAGATAAAATTATCTCCCTATCAGCAACAGAATGCTAACACGGAAATTTGCATATTAGCACCCTTTTTCTCTACGCTTCCCCTTGCATCTCTAATGAGATGCAAAGGGGGCGTTCCAGAGAAAATAATAGGAGAAATGTTGTTAAGCGACATTTCTCCTATTATCAAGGATTTCGCTAACCCTGTTAGTGATAAAAAAAAGCAGCGCTAACCGCGGTTAGCGCTGCTTTTTTTACACCTGGTATTTTCCTGACTTAGCCATGATATCCAATGGAAGGTGGATATCATGGCTAAGTTTGTGAGCCCCTATCATCAAGCTAACACCAAACTTCAAGAGATTATCGTTGGTTTTCCAGCGATTATCTCTCATTTGGCAGTTAGCGTGAGGATTTTTATCACTTCTGAGATAAACGTTGCTAAAAGCAAGTTATCTCAGCGATAATTTCCGGCGATGCTTAGCGATAAAAAAATCATTGCAAAGCCTCGTTAGCGATAAATATCGCTACTCATTTGTAATATGCCCCATGGTGCGCCCAATATCACATAATGCGGTCAAGTGAAGGACCCAGGATTGGAATCTGGGCCTTACAATTCCACAACCAGCCACCCTCCACTGCTCCTGTTGATTTTAAGGAAGAGGATAGTTGAGGAGCCAGGGAGAGGGCAGTACGAGGAATCTATCTGGGGACACAGATTGGTTGGGGTGGGATAGCAAATAGCGCAGATGCAGCCAGAATGCTGAGGCTTATGGTACACAGGGGGTGGCCAGGGGTTGCACTGGGACCTATGAAATCTTTGAATCGGATCCAGGGGTGGGAAGGAGGGCTTTGAGGAGTGTCAAGGCAGACAGAGACAGATGGGCTCGGGGAGTACTGGAATGGTGAATGGGAGACAGGCCAATGGGGTATATGAGAGTGTTGAACGGGAGTAATCACTTGGGGGTAACTGTTCCTAATGGAGAGAGAGACAGGAAGCAGTCTAATCTGGTTGCTGAAAAAGAAGATTCCAGAGTGGAGTCTTGTTTATAGTAAAGGTTGGATACCGATAAAGGTGGGGGAATTTTTCCTATGGGAAAAAGTGCCCTCACGCACCCATGCGGGTGTCATGCTTCATCATCGGGTGTGTGCTACTGGGCCCTGCGAGAGGGCTCTTTTTCGGAGATATTTTAGGAGAGACGCTGCAGTTGTGCGTGTGGGTGTGTTGGTCTAAAAACTGTGTGAGTGGGTTAAAAAAAAAAACACGGTACCCAGAAACAGATTTTTATTCAGGGGTCCGGGTGGTAAGATTAATAGCAAGGAATAAGGAGAACCTCTTTCAAACAAATATAGTAGAGGAGTGAGTATTATCTTGCTGCTCTCTTATGTGTGAGTGTAGGTGAAGGTGAGATTCAGGTCGACATGTTTCGCACTAAGACTTGGTCCCTAGTAGATCCCATTGCGCTTCTTCAGGACCGTAATATGAGATGAAATAATAAAACTAGGAATCTGAGAAGACGACACTCTATATTCCTATGATACCTAGAGTTAGGTGTGTGGGCATCAGTACGCTTATTTGAACGTCTGATTGGCGTTCCAGATTCCAACCCCTTAATTTGTAAAGGATGGCCTCCTCGGCTAAACCGTGCGGTAGTGAAGAAGTTTACTTAACTTCTCCTTAGTCGCAGCCCAATACCTGCCCCGCCATTGTCTGATTCGCCAGTAACTAGAGTGTTGAATGGGACACTGGGTGAGGGGGTATATCGGAGTCTTGAATGGGACACAGGCCGAGGGGGTAAATGAGAGTGTTGAACGGGATACAGGCCGAGGGGGTATATGAGAGTGTTGAAAGGGACACAGGCTGAGGGGGTATATGAGAGTGTTGAAAGGGACCCAGGCCAAGGGGGTATATGAGAGTGTTGAACGGGACACAGGCCGAGGGGCATATGAGAGTGTTGAATTGGACACAGGCCGAGGGGGTATATGAGAGTTTTGAATGGGACACAGGCCGAGGGGTATATGAGAGTATTGAATGGGACACAGGCCGAGGGGCTATATGAGAGTATAAAATGGGACACAGGCCGAGGGGGTATATGAGGGTGTTGAATGGGACACAGGCCGAGGGGTATATGAGAGTATTGAATGGGACACAGGGTGAGGGGGTATATGAGAGTGTTGAATGGGATACAGGCGGCGAAGGGGGTATTAGAGATTGTTGAATGGGACACAGGCCAAGGGGGTATATGAGATTGTTGAATGGGACACAGGCCAAGGGGGTATATGAGATTGTTGAATGGGACACATGCCAAGGGGGTATATGAGATTGTTGAATGGGACACAGGCCAAAGAGGTACATGAGAGTGTGTAATGGGAGTGGGTGATACAAGGCTTGTGTGTGTGATGGAACAAAGATGCTCCTGGGCGTGTTAAATGTCAAATGTGCAGGACAGGAAACTTAGTGGAGCCCCGGACAGGATACTGTCCGGTGGAGGTATGTTAGAGCCACTTATGGAAGGACCAAATGGGACGCAGGTGGGCAGACACAATTATGGAAGTGCTGAAGGACACACAGCCTGCTGGGGGGGGGGCAGGACCAAGCACTGCAGGGTGAGAAGATGACTCAATAGATACAGGCAGCGGGCGGGCAGAGTGGTGCCAGCACCCTTCACCCATCCCTGAACATTACTTCCTCTGCATGAAGTGGACCAGTGCACCTCCATGGAAAGGAATGAATGCCTCCCTGTCCATGCTTTGCAAGAGAAGCACTTATTTTCTTTGGGAATGGAAGGATATGTCATGGAATGAAAAATACTTGTGTGAATAATCCATCAACTACTTTCAGCCAAGTGGTCGATTTCTAGGCACTGTCACCCACTATGCCAGACAGTAATACAAAGGCAAGTCAGTTTCCACCATTAAGGCCTCCTCTATGTTACTGGGTCTGCTCCAGAAACCGTATCTCTTGAACAAAAAAGGTAAAGAACTGAAAGGCCAGAGATGAGCCAAGATTATAAACCTAGGAAAGATGAAGAGATGAGTAGGTCCTGACTGGATTTAAAATATGGATTTGCCTAAATGGGAAGGGCGCTAACACTAAAAGAGGCACATGGAAAGGGGTGAATGAGAATGTAGTAATGTTTGTCAAATGAACCATTGCATTGGTAACAAAAACTGGTTGCAATTTTTGACCAGTATTTTTGCGAGCAGTCTTGAATTTTGCAAACAAACTCATGTACTTTTATGTAAGTTTGTGAAATTCCGAATCAGAGTAGCTCACAAGCTGACCTACCTAATTAATATTCATTAGGTAGATCCCAAATTGGGACTCACTTCGATTGGACACACTAACAGGAAGGGTGGCCTGTAAGGGTCTTCAGACTACATGCACTGTGCGGGAGGGGGCTGACTGGAGCTCGCCCTCCCCACACACCTTGTGAGCTGCGGGAGCTATTGTTACGTCACTGCACGTATATTTCACTCTTCTTCACTCTACTTTTCGCAAGCATATATGCAGCTTGAGCTTCTCCCCAATACAAGTTGAACAGACTCTTCCAAAGAGGCACAAAACCAAAATGTGTCTCACGGATGCTACACTGCGGGGCATATTACCAACAAGTAGCGCTATTTATCGCTAAATAGGCTTAGCGACGATTTTTTTATTGCTGCCTATCGCTGGATATGTTAGCGGAGAAAACATGCTATTAGCAACGTTTTTCTCCATTGTGCTAAAATATCCAGCGATAGCGGCGAAATGCGTGAATATCGCTGAGAATACAGCGATATTCACGCATTAGCGACGAAATGCTCTTAACCATGTTATCCACCTCTCATTGGATGACATGGCTAAGAACTGGTCTGGGCAGGTTTTAGTATGTGGAGATATTCGCGCTTAGCGCGAATATTTCCAACGCTACGACTGCCTTGCTAATAGGCGATAGCGATGTTAGCGACTGCTTTCCGTCGCTAACTGGTTGGGTACGCCCACTTTGCATGTCATTAGCGATAAACATCGCTGACATGCAAAGTGGGCCCCAAATGTTTTCAAGCTCAATTGTTCCATCTCTTAATATTTTAGGCTTCACTACAAGACGAGGCAACATTTCATATATAATAAGAGAATAATTCTGATTATCACACTTGACGCTGAATCACTTCCCACATAGGCCACACCACAAATCCACCCCTTTCAACAAAGCTAAGCCAATGGTGTAGTGTGCCACCCATCTGCAAAACACTTCTTTGTCCTGTCAGGGATAGGTAACGTTATATAAATGCACCCACTATACAATACAAATGTTTAGTTTTGAGGACTAGCGGCCAGATGTAGGTGAAATAGATTTACCGATTTTAAATTACCAAATTTTACTGATTCGGTAATTAAAAATCGGTAAATCTATGGGGTCGACATGTAGGTATTCCAGATGTGCTGGAATACCAAATCGGATGATTTCGGTATTTACCGATTCGGTAAATACCGAATCGGTAATGCCCATTCATTCCTATGGGCTTTGAAGCCCATAGGAATGAATGGGCATTACCGAATTGGTATTTATCGAATCGGTAAATACCGATTTTCACAAAGGTGCAGGGGGTGTCACCTTGATGGTAAAATACCGATTCGGTAAGGCTCCTGGGACTCTGAAGAGTCCCACCTACATATGGGTGGCTCAGAATCGGTAAATTTACCGATTTTTTATTTTACCGAAGGTAATTTTACCGATTCGGTAAAATAATGCCCCCTACATGCCAATCGCCTATTTACCGATCGGTAACGGCCGAAAATACCGATTTTCGGCCGTTACCGTCCGACCTACATCGGGCCCCTGATCATCTGCTTACGTTCAAGCCAGCCAGTGAGTCATGATTTGAGGTGTAAATGTTGAGTCCACGACAGACTCACCCTATTCTCAGACCACTGGTACTTTCCAACACAGAAAGAAGGAAGGCTGAGTTGGCCTTGATTGGAATGAAGCTTTTGGGCTTTTGGGCATTCAGGTCACAGCAGACATCAGCAGCAAGCACTTAACACTATGACCAATAATGCATGCAGGTGTGGGAATCCAATCTGTTCAAATAAATTCAACAAAACCTACGAATCCCAGAATCAGAATGGTCAGGTCATGAATTATGCACATACGTGAGAGAGATTATGCAGTTCGAGTGACATGAAATGAAGTCATCGGATTGATATATGCAAAGTTATCCTGGACTTTCACCAGAACAATGGGGTTTCAAATCAAAACGAATCTGTACACAACAGCTGAGAAACATGGATTATAAAAAAAAAATAATATCGGTTGGCCCTATAATGATATCTGAAAAACATGATCTGAGGCCATTAGGTCTTTTCTATAACACTAAGGGCCTTATATACAAGCCCTGTACGCCGCCAGTATGTCACTTTAATATGGGGAAAGTGATGTATCGGTGGCGCAAGGGGCTTGTACATAAGCTCCTAAATGGTACTACTAGTTTCGATGCACTGTAATCGATTTTTCACACCTAGATCACACATTTATGTTACAGAGGACCATAGCTGTTCAAATATTTCTGACTTTTTCAGCAGGCCATGCTCTCACCGTGAATATGTCCGTTATCTCCATCTAGCTTACTTTGAATCGAGGCTTGCAAAGTTGTCCCTCTCTGAATGAGAGTCGCGCAGAGTACCAACACTGACGGGCAGCGTACGGAGTAAAAAGAATACATAACATATTTGTGCAAGCGTATCATTAAATTATTTTGGCAGTTCCTCAGCCTGGCTAGCGCCATGAAGCCACCCGGTGTAAGTGCGCTCTATAAATGTCCATTAACATTAACATAACATTAACATTAAGATATCATTGCAGGAGACAAACTACTCAGGGGCAGATTTACAAGCCCCTTGCGCCACTTTTGCGTCACTTTTCCCATGTTAAGGGCCTTGTAAATAAGCCCCTCAGTGTTTCATTGGAGACCATCTCCCTGTGTCACATTTCAGAAGCTGCGTTACCCGTGGGCCAGTGCATTGCCTTCTCACAGTACTTTAACCCGTTCGATGCTGATGACGGAACCGCTCCGTCATCAGCTGCGGTTGGGCTGTGCTGATGATGTAGCGGTTCCGTCATGGCGCGGAGCATTCTATTGAGCGGGCGGGGCCATGACGGAACCGCTCCGTCACGAGCACAGCCCAACCGCGGCTGGTGACAAAGCGGTTCCGTCACCAGCATGCGGCCGCCGCGCGGCCGCCGCGCCCTCTTAGCGCTGCGGCGGAATAGCCGCCGCAGCGATGTGGTTAAGTTGAACTATAATGGAGGCACTTGCTGGAGCTACTTATTGGAGCAGTGTGAGATATAAACAAGTTCAGGACATGCCATTCGTTGACTGGAGTACTCTTCACCATTACATGATGCTACATCTCAATGCACGGTGACAAGGCCCTCCCTTGGGTGCTCTCTGGCACTGCGGCATTCTCACCCAGAAGTAAAGACCAATCGCGACACATCTACTCCACGCATCCCAGAACCGCAGGCAGCGGGAGGACTGCCAGAATCACTGAACACAGCTCTTGGGTTGCAATGACAAGTCTATGTGAGCAACACATATGTGATTAGTTTGCTAATATATTTGTAATTTAAAATGTTTTATTTATGTACTTGAGCTTTACTTGCTCCACAGTGAAAGGCATGGTACTCCCACTATCATATTATGACAAAAGTAGTGTCATTGTACCTTGCATGTGTTTCCTCCTTCCTCTCTGTAAAATTGATACTTGTATAGCGCACTACTCACCCGCAAGGGTCTCAAGGCGCTTGTACGAATACCGCTGTGGAACCCAACCTGGCTTTCCCTGTGAGGCGTCCACTCCTGGGCACCCCCAAGGTGGAGGCCAGGCATCCTTAGCGTTGTGGGGGCCGTTGTGGAGATTAAGCAAGCTATTGCCCAGAGTTGCAGAGTGGGACTCCGTGATTGGAATAGGCACCGAGGCGAGAATTATCAGGTCCGTGGAATTTTGAGCCCAAGACCCGCCAAGGCGGGGAATTGAACCCTGGTCCCGGGCTAGACCTCTGCATCAGGGTCTGCCGCTCTAATCATTGAGCCACACTTCTCCAGCTCCATGGCCAACATGGCCCCTGCTTTCCTCTATGTGCCAGTGTAGGAGCCCCTTCTGTTTCACTGGAGCACTTCTGTGAGTGCTGCTCGACCACTGAGCCTGTGCCCAGAAGAGGGTCTTTATCATGTGTGCTTCTCCTAGTGTCAGTTTCAGGCATTTCATAAATATTTGGAGGAATTTGTAATCTATCAATGCTTCAAACATCAACTCCTCACTCTTAGCACCACTCAAAACATTTCAATTACTTTTAGGGAGTAATCCAGGTCTATCATCACTCCTATTATGTGGTATAAGTTTTTCACAGGTGCTATTACTAGACCCAAATCCCAGGGCTCCTGGAATGAGGTCTACTTATTTGCTTCTCTTCTTTGCTGAAGCTAGATGTCAGAACACTTCAGGATGGTGAACAGTAACTGCCTGCAAAAAAATGCTCCCCTTTCTTCATATGATTGGAAGCATGAAATATGTGCCAGTCACAGGAATATATGTCCTGTAAACCAACAATTACATTTTTCTTTTGGTTTTCTCAGAGTAATTTTAAGGCATGGGTAAAGTAGGCTCTGTACCAGCCCCCCTCCCCCCACTTTCCCCCACCTCCCAGCCTTTCAGTTCCACCCCCCTCTCCTCCCCCCCCCCATAGTGCCAGCTCTTTTCTGCAGAGAGGCTTGCCCTCATAACCTTGAATAATTCTTAAACAGTTCGTTTTAAATAGCGTTTTCATTTGATTTATTTTTACTGTGGGTGATGTGTGAGAGTCTATTATGGACATTTTGCACAGCAACGGTGTATATATACGTCATGCAACATCCATAAAAAAAGTTTATTTTAGATAAAAACAGGACCTCACATATGAGAAATATAAGGATGTCAGAAACAAGACCTCACATATGAGAAATGAAAGGTGTCACATAAATTATTTGCAGTAATGTTAGTGAGCTGCAGCTGTGTTACAATATTAAAAACACACCTCACTTTCTCTGAATATTAGATGTGAACACATTAGAATTTTGAGGAGCATGCCTGTGCACTACCAGTGACCTGGCCAAAGACAGCATAAAGAGCTGAAACTGAATCATAAATTCAAAGCTGATCCAATCAGGGCCCCCCAGAAAATTCATTTGGCCCAGGGCCCCCAAAATCCTTACAATGTCTCTGTTTTTTAATTGATCACAGGATAAAATGATGCAGATGACATGCAGAGGGCTAAAGTGAAAGGAGGCAGACTTGAGGTGATTCTATTGGCTTGCCTGATATTACAAACCCCAGTCATGACAGCCTGGAGAAAGGTATTCATCATGGAGTAAACAATATGTCAGCGCTTGCTCTGCAGGAGCTCAAACTCTGCAATTAATTCCTTCTTTTCGTCTTTTCACCAGGAGGGACTGCATGGCAGCTCATAAGACACAGAAGTCAAAGTCCCACAGCTCCCATTAGCTGGAAACAACACAGGACATGGTTTAGAGCAGGCATCTCCAATGAGCAGCTTGTGAGCTACTGGTAGCTCCCGCCTTCCTGTAAGTAGCTCTCCTGTGTGCATCCCAGCCTCCTAAAGTAGAAGGTTTTACTTGACTGAATGATCATATGTATTCGAAAACTGAAAAGCATGTATTCTGGATAGAAACATATGCCCATAAAGTGATGTTTTGAGAAAAATGGATTTCCAAAATATATTTAAAGCTGATAATTGAGGGATGAATCATGCAGTGTTGGGGAGACCTATTACAAATATTATTCCCTTGTTGCCAGGGACATTGCAGCTGTGGCTGTCATGTATGCCTCATGTAGATGCATTCAACATTAATAAACCCCTTTTTTAGGTCTCGCCTGCCAATGCGCATGCGCATTGCAGGCGAGGCATATAGAGGGCCACCTGCAATCCTACCAAGAGGGTTTTGGAGTGCGGATTCTCCCCAATGCATGTGAGGCATTCAAGCGCGAAGCTTCGCCAGCACGCGCTTAGCCTCACTTCTCGCTCACACCCCATATGCTCGTTCCCTCCCACCCTTCCGACTTCAAAGGAACGCCGCCCACCGCCACGCAATGCCGAGAGCTTGTTAAGCTAATGGTTTTTTTTTTATCCGCTCTTCGCCGCTCCCCTGCTTCCCCGCCCCCCTGCCACGCAATACCGAGAGCTTGTGCTTCTAAGTTTCTTGTTTAGCCTTGGTCTCAATTTCAATTACAATCTCACTCTCTGTGTCTTTGGAAAGAATTATTTAGAAAGCAAAAATGGCTCTCTCTAACTTTAACACAGATACCATAGACAATACTTTACTGCGACTTAAGAGAGCCATCGCTTTGATGGAGCGAGGTGGCAAAACAAAATTTTGTGTACCCCTCGTGAAATCAATGTTCCATAACGTTAACTTTTACTAATGGTGTGATGTGGTGAATTAATCAACCATAGTATAAGGTGCACACATAAATACATGTGGGAATACTAATTTTGTCTGCATGAAGCAATATAATTAACTAATATGTGTTGTAATTGTGATGTGAATTATCGCATAGCTCAAATATAAATAAATGCGGTTTAAATGTGCTTATTGTACACCTTTTTGTGCCAGAAAGTCGCTGGATATGTGAGTATAAAACGCATTTATGTGGCTTACCTGCTAGGTAATAACTAATGGGGAAACATTAGTATAGCGGGAGGTAAACAGAAGGGCTTTAGTTCCATATTTAACATGAATTTGTGTTTGTTTCTATGATAGTTTAAAAAGTGGCCTTTGAGGCCTATGAGAAAATGGACGCTCGGATAAACTGTGAGCAAGTGTTGGACTGCGCATGTGCGCCAAAAGCCTGCAAGTGAGAGTGAACTGCCCATGCTCGGATGGGAGGTTCAAGGCTAACTTGGCCTGGAAGACAGGATGATTGCCAAAAACATGGACATTCGAATGTTCTAAACGTGGGAAAGGTTTTGAAAGTTTCAAGTCGAGGATATGACTAGGCCAAAGACTGTCCTAGACAATGGTGCATTATGAATTTGCTGATTCACTGTGAATATGATGCTGTAATGGTGAGGACGTGCTCACCCACCCCAAAACTGTCCAATCAGAACCCAAATTGGTGATGTTAGATACTTTTTAGATAGATTAAGTTAGGAAATTAGTGTATAAAACCCCCTGATTCTGTGTTGAAGGTGTGCTCCTTTAGATTTCCCCTCAAAGTGCTGCCGGATTTCAGATCGAATCTTGGATGTAAGGACTCTTTACTTTATTACTTGTTTTTCTTTGCAGGACTGGAAGGATAAGATGAGGGTTTAGTTAGGGATGTTAGGATAGTATGAGTTGGGAACTATCTGTTCTTTGCTAATTTTTACTTAATTCTGAAATAAATGTCTATTTTCCGAGCTTTTAAATAAAATTATCATTTTTGAATAAAGAATAAGATTTTACAGAATAAAGAATACATTAATGCCTAAATGTCAGACATACTAAAAGTTTGCTATAATAAAATTAGGAAAATGGAAGATTAAAAGCTGTTCTTGTAGTTTTTCCTACGCCTGATTTTCATTCTAGCAGATCCATTGCCACTATGGTGGTGTGTCTGAATAAATTGGTGTTTGATTAAAACCATGGTAAATCGTTTTAACTATAAGGTGTAAATAAAAACTAGTTAAATAAGTTTAGACACTCCGCCAAATGTTACGGTAGGATTCCTTTGTTCTTTCACCAATCCCTGAAATCGAGTTAATTGAATAGAAAAAGTGTGCGGTGTTATGGGCCCCACTGATGAATGAATGTGTGTTCGGAGGTTTCAGGGAAATGGCGATGTTGATTTAGAAATTATTTTCGGAGTCCCGCTGTAGCAGTTATTTCTTGGTAGCAGAGTAGTGGTTGCTAAGGAAATTAGCTAGGATTATGTATAAAGCATTATATAGAGTTTAAAATGTATAAGAATTATGAACTAACATCTGTTGAGTTTGTATCACGTTATATGTAGTTCCGAAAAAAGCTTCCAAGTGTTGCGTGAAGCTAGTGCCTCTGTCTGCAGGCAGAGGAAGTGTGGCAAGTAAAGTCGCACAGTCTGTTTCAAAGAAGTAGTATCGTCGTATACTGCGGTGGTATCGTCGTATATCACTGTTTAGGGACATTAGGTGTGAAAGGATAAATGTATAGTGAGGACAGTCTATGAAATTTTAGCCTTCAAGTATAGGGATCATTGCGTATCCTGACTAAAACATATTGCTGGGAGAGTAGTAGGACTTAACCCGAGCTTGATAGAAGGGTAAAGGAGTTGCGCCTACTTTACTAACGAAAGAGGAATTCTGTGGTGGACTAGAGGTAAGCGCTGCCTACTGGAGATACAGAGTTCATGTGTATATGAGTAGGGATTTCTGTATGAACGCGTGTAAATGAAATTGCAATATGCGTTCAGGTGAAACTCTGGGATTGTCTCTAAGGAGGTGAAAAAGATCTCTTTATGTGCTTTCCTGTAGAAACGAGTTCGTTATTGCCTGATAGAAGGGTAAGGTAGAGGGTAGTGCTACTTTATCGACGAATCTAAAATTCTGTGGAGATAAGCGTCGTCTACTCCACATACAGAATACTTGAGTGATTGAGAACATTCTATCACTTTATTAGCAAAACAGGCAAATGGTATTGTTTTCTGTAAGTTACTAACTGATTTTGTAAAATATCTTGTAAATATGGCTTCTTGAAAAAACACTGTAAAGGAGGGGTCAGTCGGCGCTGCAGCGCTGGTGACATCAAAAGTGTTGCGCTGGGATTGGTCCTCGTGACCAAGACAGAGTAGGAGCTGATAGGTTCATCACAAAAAAGCAGCAAAGTGATTGGTTAAGCACTTCGAAAAACGTATTGTGTTCTAATTGGTGCGTTAGTGTGAACCGCGCTGCGATAGGTTGGTGTTATGGAACAGCAAACAGGGAGGTGCGCGATCTTTTGAAAGACAGAGGATTACTGGAAAAATGTCTTACTATTACGAAGAGGAAAAGAAGAAACCTTCATGGTTTAAGAAATTAAAGAATGTATTTGCAAAAGATAATGACATTGTGACAAGAGAGGGAAAATTACTTCCTCCACCAAAAACGCCCGCTTCTTACATGTTGTCAAAATATGGTTACCATACATGTGTTTAGTTAGAGAATTGGGCAAGGTATACCAAGGATGATGGTGTGTTAGCTTTTCCTGAAGTTGGATCTTTTGATTTGGCAATTTTAAGAACTTTGATAGACAAAATTATGAAACTTAAACCAAGACCTAGACCAACTCAATTTGAAGCATTGGTTGAGTGGGAAGACGAGATGCATGAGTTGGAAAACAAGAGGTTAAGCAGGCATATCAGACCAAGAGGTAGAAGTCGAGATTTATGGGGAGAAACACATGAGAGTAGAATGCGTATATGGAGAAATAGTAATATGTATGATGGCATGTATCCAGTTAGATTAATGGATGAATATGAGGGTCGGAAATGTACAGAAAAGAAAAAGAATATAGAAACAGCAAACCAAAGTTATGGTGAAAGTGAACCAGAGGATGCTGTATTAGAAGAAATATTAAATAGGAGACCGCCCCCATATCAACCAGGTTCTTTATGGACTACTCCGAATGCTCCAACAGCAGATGAAAGAAATAATGAAACCCGGAGACAATATTCAAGTTTAAAAGATGTGCCAGATAGAGTAGAAACTAGATATATTCCAAGTGCTCCAGCTGTGGAAGCTAGAATTACAGGTACTCCTGTACAAATGAATGATTCGCACAAAATTGTACGAAGTAATGAAACCCGAAGTGATGTGCAACCAGATATTTCTGACTATGAACGTTCTGCACATGAACTGATTCAGAACCTTACTAAAACAAGCATTTGCAATGCAATAGGTCTCGCATTAGGAAAGTTTGAGCTATTGGTCTTGTAAATGACAATTTTTTTATTTATGTGTTGGTTTTGAAAATAGCAAAATTAATAGCTTTGTCATTTACAATGCCAATAGTTATAACTTTCGCAAATGTGACACCTATAGCATTTGTAATGCAATATGTGTTGTATTTACGTGACTTAGATGTATTGATTTTACAAATAACAATGACTTAATTTTTTTAAAATAATTATACTTAAATAAAAGTTATTGTAATTTATAATGGCAATTGCTTAAACTTTTGTAAATAACATTTGTGAAGATTATATTCAGTGTATTTTATTGTGACGAAAATCCAAGAACAGAAGTGAAATTTTAACATCTTTTTGTGACATTTGTAATAAAGCTTGAAACATTGAGAGAACATATTTGAACCAGTTGTTGTTGAATGGTTGTACAGATTGATGCTGTGGTGGCGCTAAGTGATGTTGTGGAGGCGAGCGAGTGATGCTGTGGCGTTCAAGTGATGCTATGGTAGCGCATAGTTATGTTGTGGGGCTCCTGAGTGATGCTGTGGTGGGGCTGTGTGATGCTGTATGCTATGCTATGTTTTGTTTTGCTATCCTATGCTTTGTTTTGTTATGCTATGCTTTGTTATGCTATGCTATGTTTTGTTATGCTATGCTATGTTTTACTATGTTTTGTTATACTATGCTTTCTTTCGTTATGGTATGCTGTGTTTTGTTATGCTAGGTTTTGCTCTGCTTTGCTATGCTATGTTTTGTTATACTATTCTTTGTTTTATTATGCTATGCTTTGTTTTGCTATGCTATGTTTTGTTATGCAATGCTTTCTTATGCCATATTCTGTTATGCTATGTTTTGTGATGCTATGCTATGTTTTGTTGTGTTTTGTTATGCTATGCTTTGTTGTGCTGTTTTGTTATGCTTTGTTTTATTATTCTATGCTTTGTTTTGCTATGCTATATTTTGTTATGCAATGCTTTCTTATGCCATGTTCTGTTATGCTATGTTTTGTTGTGCTATGCTATGTTGTGTTTTGATATGCTGTTTTTTGTGTTTTGTTATGCTATACTATGTTTTGTTATGCTATGTTATGTTATGCTATGTTTTGTTTTGCTATGCTATGTTTGCTATCCTGGTGTATGGTTGTGTTAGTGTGTGGGGGGGGTTGTGTGTGGGTGGGTGGGGTGTGTGTGGGGTTGTGTGGGGTTGTGTGTGTGGGGATGTGTGTGTGGGGTTATGTGTGTGTGTGGGTATGTGTGTGTGTGGGTATGTGTGGGTGTGGGTATGTGTGTGTGTGGGTATGTGTGTGCGTGGGTATGTGTGTGAGTGGGGTTGTGTGTGCGTGGGGTTGTGTGTGCGGGGGTTGTGTGTGCGGGGGGTTGTGTGTGTGTGGTTGCGTGTGTTTGCGTGTGTTTGCGTGTGTTTGTGTGTGTTTGCGTGTGTTTGTGTGTGTTTGCGTGTGTTTGTGTGTGTTTGTGTGTGTTTTTGTGTGTTTGTGTGTGTGAGGGGGCAGTGTGTGAGGGGGCAGTGTGTGAGGGGGCAGTGTGTGTGAGGGGGCAGTGTGTGTAAGGGGGCAGTGTGTGTGAGGGGGCAGTGTGTGTGAGGGGGGAGTGTGTGGGAGGGGGCAGTGTGTGAGGGGGCAGTGTGTGGGAGGGGGCAGTGTGTGTGAGGGGGCAGCGGGTGTGAGGGGGCAGCGGGTGTGAGGGGGCAGCAGGTGTGAGGGGGCAGTGGGTGTGAGGGGGCAGCGTGTGTGAGCGGGCAGCGTGTGTGAGGGGTCAGCGTGTGTGAGGGGGCAGCGTGTGTGAGTGGGCAGTGTGTGTGAGGGGTCAGTGTGTGAGTGGGCAGTGTGTGAGGGGGCAGTGTGTGTGAGGGGGCAGTGTGTGTGAGGGGGGCAGTGTGTGTGAGGGGGCAATGTGTGTGAGGGGGGCAGTGTGTGTGAGGGGGCAGTGTGTGAGTGGGCAGTGTGTGTGAGGGGGCAGTGTGTGTGAGGGTGCAGTGTGTGTGAGGGGGCAGTGTGTGTGAGCGGGCAGCGTGTGTGAGGGGGCAGTGTGTGTGAGGGGGCAGCGTGTGTGAGGGGGCAGCATGTGTGAGGGGGCAGCTTGTGTGAGGGGGCAGTGTGTGTGAGTGGGCAGTGTGTGAGGGGGCAGTGTGGGAGGGGGCAGTGTGTGTGAGGGGGCAGTGTGTGTGAGGGGGAAGTGTGTGCGTGGGGTTGTGTGTGTGGGGGGGTTGTGTGTGTGTGTGGTTGCGTGTGTGTGGTTGCGTGTGTTTGCTTGTGTGTTTGTGTGTGTGGGGGGGTTGTGTGTGTGAGGTGGCAGTGTGTGAGTGGGCAGTGTGTGAGGGGGCAGAACTTATTGTTGATTTTCCAACCACAAAAAAAAACATTCTTAGTTGTAGCTAACGGGGGGGCTTGGAAAAAAAATACAAATTAGAGAGCAGAAAAAGGTCGATAATCGATACTGCTAAATTAAATATTAAGAAAAAACAGTGCCACCTTATGTGCCAGTTCACGTCACGTAACATTGCGAGTCAACTAAGATAAAAGTACCATGGATAAATCAACATTTTATTTGTTTCCAAAGTACAGGTCGCCACCTCAAAGGACAACAGTATAATGAAGAACATTCTTATTTCCAAGAGGAAAGCATCATGTAAGGAGGGCCCTCTGAGGCCCAAGAAAAGGACTGCTGCAATAGCGATCTAGTTGAAAGATGCAGGTGCATCGCACAGAAGATGAGATAAACTGCGGCGCTGTGTCAGTCTCCTGAAATAATCCCATGATGTCATTGTGCAGCGTGTGCAATGCATTAAGGGACCACTACTACCGCAGCCTTGAATTCACGCAACCTCGGGAGTCTTATATGGCTCTTCGTCGGGATTCTACTCCAAGAACATCTCTTAGAAGAGTCTGATGTCACCCGACAGTCATGGCTCCACGCTACTTTTAGAATGCCAACTAAAAGCGAACACCCAATGATTGAGCACATCTGCGCGTAGGAAACCTTCTGTGAGGACGTTATCCGTATGTAGACACGACCTGACCCAGCACCACCCTGTCAACGCATCAAGCCAAGGTTTGAGGCAGACCGCAAGTGCCAGCACTTCGAAATGTAAATGATGTGGGCGAGCACTGCCATCCTCAGCCGGTGGTAAACAAGACAGCTCCACCCTGGCTACATCTCTGCCTTGAGTGGGCATTACAAAGTGCATCCACGACATGAACATAGGGTTAAATGGGGCAGGGGAAGCGGAGGGGGGTGTAAAATAAAATACATAAAAAGGAAGGTATTGCTGATTCTCCAACCACAAAAAAGCATTCTTAGTTGGGGCCAACAGGGGATCCTGAAAAACAATGGCCAGTGAGGGGTATTTGGCCAGTGAGGGGTATTTGACCAGTGAGGGGTATTTGGCTACCGATGCCATGTACTAGTTAGTGCAGCAGTGACATAGGCAGTCTTTAGTAGGAGACAGACATGTCTGTTTTCAACAAGTATTTATTTCCGACCGCTCGAGGTATTCGGGGACTAGTGGAGCAGTGTACAACTACGACACAAGTTACGCCATAACTCATGGAAATAGCGGAGTGAAGCAACAGTGGATCGCCCAATGTAACAGACGAGTCAGTAGCCGACCAGGGACTCAACTCTCACTGTAGGCTGTCCCAATGCATTCAAAAGTCTGCTGGAGAGGAACGACAGGTTACTTATCACACTGGCTAGTCTCATAACGAGGACCAACTGGTCGACTGAGGCACCATCATGACAGGCAAGCGCTAGGAAGCTTCCTCCTCACTGAGGCACATCAACGCCTTAGAACATGAAAGTGCGTGTGGGACACGTGCCTCGTTTTAAGCTACCCGACCCCCCTCCGGAAATTAACCCCCTCGGCGCACAGAAGAACAATCCGAGCCTTCTAGTGCGTAGGCGCATTTGTTGCATTATTATAAGCTCGCTTTACACTTTCGAAATGATACCCGTGTTTGCCACTATTCTTGACGGTGGGTGACGAGTGGATCCCTCAGGCCTCTGGGTCCCGGTGCCACTGCACCTGGTGCATTGATGGTAGCTACGCCTCCGCTTGGCAGGCACACAGCCCTGGCCCCTGCCGGCGTGCCATGTGGCTGAGGGTGGCAGGGGCGGCGCACACACTCATTGCCTTGGCTCTTCCTCTTGGCCGGCTGACTCAAGCCCTGCCTGCCTCGGAAACTCTCCCTCAGCTGCGGTCGGAGAGGTCTGACTTCATCCAGCGCAGCGCTCTCTTTGTCAGGGTTCTGGCGGGCACACCCTGGGTACAGGAGGGCGCCCACGCTTTCTGCCTAAGGCGATGCATTCTTTTAACCCCGTGCATGCAAACGACAGACGGAGGAAGTATGCACTGTGAATTCATGTAAGATGGCAAAGTACTGTAACTTGCTGCCGTGGGCGAGTGACAGAAAGAAGCTGATGGCCTTGGAAGCTTTCGTGTCCAAGCACACGAATGCATATCATGTGAGTAAGTTTAAAACACAGCGAGCAGTAAAACCTGCTGTGCAGATGGTGGTGGGCGAGGAACAATCGCTCTTGGATTTGGAGGCGTTTGGGATGGCATGATTATTCAAATTACGACAGTCTATAACACACTAAATTAGAAACACAGGTAAGTAGATGACAGCTGCCCGTGAGCAGCAGAAGCTGTTGAGTTTGGAGGGGTCTCTGGGCCCGATCCAAGATTGCAGCAGCACAGAAGCCGCGTGAATCTCAAACGGGTGAACGCTTCATTAACACGGTTGAAAGGTCAGGAACTGGCATTTTTGCAAGAGTCTTGTCCAAATATCCAATGCTGGAAAGCAAAGGATTGTATGAAAGGACAGACTTTACAAAACTACTAGGATCAAGTGTATACAAATTTCTCCGAATAGAAGGAGATGAGGACGGATAAGCAGAGGCAGGGAGAGAAAATAAAGAAAATGAGACGAGAGTGGAGAAGATAACGAGATAGACGAAAGGAGGGTCCGGCTGGGAGCTGGGAAAGAGGCTAAAAGGGCTGAAAGGGAGGTGAGAATGCACGTAGCACATTCCAATTAAGTCTGGTGCGAGGCGTGGGGGACGGGGGAGGGGGGCAGGCATATAGGTGTTTGAGTGAGCAGCCGTGAATAAGTGACGGCGGGGGGCGGGGCAGCGGAAGCCTTTGATGTGGCAAATGCTGCTGGCAGGGAGAAGTGGATCAGCGAGGTGGGAGGGAGGCTGATAGACAGAAGGCTCAGGTAAGATGTGGGATTAGAGGGAGGGGGTGGGCTGCCAGCTGGGAGAAGCTTGTGTGCCTTTGATGATCGAATGAAAGCTCGTGCACGAGGAGCTTGTGGTCACGTGATTTCACGTGAACTGTTGAAAATCCTCATCGTAAAAAGTCAGCTTTGTGGATGGACGGCAAAAGGTCTCTCTACGAGACCTAAACATGGAGGCAGTAACTGTCCCTGTAACGATAGGACCTGTAATACCAGTGTTCGAAAATCAGAGAATAAAAGAGCCAAGCTTGACAATTCCGTTACAACAAAGTTTACAAAAAGTAAAAGGAAATATTTATCCAGATTTATCTTAGATAAGACAAAATATTAATGTGAATCCGCCTGAATTGACTTTTAATCAGAGTCCATCATACAGATATCCGATTGGTGCAGAATCTGATTGTACAACACCAGAGAAAAGTGTAGATAAAATAGATTTAACGCAAACACCTGTAGGACCATCAGAAAAAGAATTGAGTGACTGGATTAAAACTTAAAAATTAAAAGAGCAGGAATCAAAAGTGCTGGATGTGGCAAAACTAAAAGTAGATATGGAAGAATTGATTATTGGAACGATTGGAACACGTACCAGGATGATGAACTTATGTTTATGTGTAAAAGCATTACATGGAAGGCTAAAACAGTGTATGATCAGTTGGAAGAATTAGCAAGTGAATTAGGAGTGGAAATGTCAAAATTTAAATAATTGCAGAAATCATATAGAGTGGATTTTGCCGAAAAAAGACATTGAGAACATGAATACTGCTGGGAGGTTAGCACAAATAAAAGAATTTATCGTGCTGTTGCGAAAATTGGGAGATGTGAGCAAATGGAGGATCAAGTGGGCAAAGAAGAGAGAAGAAAATAATGATAAATCCACATTAGCTTTTCCGATCAGGGAAAAGGAGGCAGTGGTAACTGAGTTCCCCATGAGAGAGATACCAGGAGGAGGATATGTACATGTTCCTTGGAGTAGACAAGACATATTGTCATTTATGAATGATTTCCCTAGATTGAGAGAGAAACCAGTGGAATGGTATTGACAGGTAGACAGATTTGTAAAAGTGTCAAAAGTTTTATGGATCGATTTGGATGGATTGTTTGACATAGTGATGCCAGCAGGTTTATGGACAGAATGTAAAATAACTGTAGACTGTCCAAGAGAAGGATTTGCTAGAGACAAAGTAACAGGAGCTCCATCACCAGATGTAATGCGAAAGTATGAACAAGTGATAGTATGGCTGAAAAACAAGATACCTCCAAAAGAAACCGACTAGGTAAAAATAGACAGGACTACACAAGAGCCAAAAGAATCTGTACATTCATTTTATGAAAGATTGCTGTTAGTCTTTAAACAGTATAGTGGTTATGAGGAACTAAATGAGAAAGATATGAGCCACTTCATATACAGATTTGTGTATGGGTTGAGACCAGAGATTGGAGACATGATACGTCACAACATGATAGGTTGGCAGTCAGGTACTGTGGATGAAGTTTTGAGAAAGGCGAAATATTGTAGTGAAGAAATTGATGCAAAGCAGAAAAAGCTGAAAGAGAAAGCTATGTGGGCACAAGTAAAAGTAGCGGAACAACAAGTAGCGCAAATGGAGAGTAAGAATGCTGGAAATCAAGTAAACCTAAGTTAGTAGGAAATATTGATGAATTGAAGAAAAAGTTCCCTTGTTTTAATTGCGGCAAGTTAGGGCATTGGAAGAAAGTGTGTAAATGTCTGCCAAGAGTAAATGCAGAAAATAGTTAATTGAATTTGCAGGTACAGTTTGAGGTAAATCAACAACAGCAACAACAACAGATAGCAAATCAGCAAAGTCAGGTGCCACAACCGCCACTGCCAAACAGTGTAAACCAGCAGAGGTACAGTGCAGAGAGAGGATTCAGTGGAGGTGAGCAGGTAAAAAGACCGCAAAGAGTGAATGCATGTCCTCAGTATTGGTTACAAGAAGAAGGTGGCAGTGAGTTGGATTAAAGTTTATGACGGTGCCTGAGAGAGGAAGACGAGTGTGTGCTTGGAGCGACTCTTGAGGTAGATCAGTCTGGTCCATTTGTGAACGGAAAGGTGATTGATGTGGAAATAACTTTCCTAGTGGACACTGGTGCTACCCGTTCTACTGTTAGATCAGTGGAAATTTAAAATCTTCCTCTCTTGGGGGAGAGCATCCAAGTTGTAGGTGTAGCTAAAAGACAGATACAAACTCCTCTGACAGAACCAGTTGAAATAGAAATTGGGACTTTCAAAGATATGCATTGATTTGTTGTGTGCGATAGTAGTCCTGTTAATCTGTTAGGAAGGGATATTTTGTGCAAGATGAACTGTGCCATATATTGTTCAACGGATGGCATAGAGTTGCAGACCCCTGATGAGGATAGCTTGTATAGAATGACAATGCTCATGATGGAGGCAGAACAGAGCAAGCTAATTCCTGTTTTTGATCGAGAAAAGATTCCTGTTGAACTGAAAGAGGTAGTGAAAGAAGAAGTATGGGATTTCATACAGGATTGATGAAAGGTGTTGATCCTGTAAGAGTCACAATAAAGGAAGGTGCAAGCTACCCAAATATTCCTCAGTATAAGATGACTGCAGAAGTAATTGAAAGAATAACTCCAGTGATTGACAAAATGATTGAGCAGAGAATATTGAGAGAAATAGAAAGCAGTCCTTGTAAGTCACCAATCATGGGATTGAAAAAGCCCAACGGAACATTTAGAATTGTAAAGGACCTTAGAAAGGTTAATAAAATTGTTGTCCCATGTTGTCCGATTGTTCCGAATCCAGCAGTAATTCTGTACCAAATTCCCCATGATGCAGAATGGTATACTGTGATTGACCTGTGCAATGCGTTCTTTACTGTTCCATTGCATCCAGAAAGTCAACCAATTTTTGCGCTTAGATTCCAGAACCGTATCCTAGCATGGTGTAGAATTCCACAATGGTACACTGAGAGTCCATCAATTTTTAATCAGCTGCTGAAGAAATCATTTGAAAGCCTGAGCATGCCTGGAGAATCTGTGTTGGTACAATGCATTGATGATCTTTTGATTGCATCGCAAGCTAAGGATGCATGTGTAACTGACACTGTAGCATTGCTGAATTATTTGGCAGAGGAGGGACATAAAGTGTCTCCATCAAAATTGCAGTTTTGTCAGAAAGAAGTACAGTATTTAGGTCACAAGATTGCTAAAGGAATCAGACAAGTTACCATAGAAAGAATCAAAATGATACAAGGAATGCAGCCACCTAAAACTCAAAGACAAGTAAGAATGTTCTTGGGAATGGCAGGGTATTGTAGACAGTGGATTTTCATTGAGTGCAAAACCATTACAGAGACTGACAAGAGCAGACATCAGAGACCCCATAGTTTTGACTAAAACAGAAATGGAAGCTTTTGAACAGCTGAAAACGAAACTGTGTGAAGCACCAGCTTTAGGGATGCCCGATTATGAAAAAGAGTTTGAACTGTATTGTAGTGAGCGAGAAGGATGTGCATTATCAGTGTTGATTCAAAGACATGGAAACATGAGAAAGCCAATTGAGTATTTCTCAGCTGTTTTGGACCCTATTGCAAAAGCTTTGCCAGGATGTCTGAAAGCAGTAGCAGCTATTAGTGTAAGCTTGGAGAAAAGTGAAGGAATAGTGATGGGATTTCCAGTGAGGGTGTATGTACCTTATTCTGTGCAGATTTTCCTCACTAGAGCAAAAACACAGTGCATGACCAATAGCAGAATGACCCGATATGAAAAAATAATTTTAGGAGCTGAAAATGTGACAATCACCAGATGTGTAAACGTTGATCCATCCACATTGCTACCTGACACTAGTGAAGCAGAAGTGAAAAGTGAGCTTGATCACAAATGTTTGGATGTTCTTGATTACTGCACAAAACCCAGATCAGATATTAAGGATGAACCTTTACCTGAATCAGATTTTGTGATGTTTGTGGATGGATCATGCTTGAGAACGGAGAGTGGTATTTTAAGTGCTGCTTTTGCCGTTTGCACGGTGGCAGAAGTGTTGGAAGCATCTCGTCTGAAAGGAATTCATTCTGTTCAAGTAGCGGAGTTAATTGATTTGATACAAGCATGCAAATTGGGAAAAGAGGTGAAAGTAACAATAGTGACTGATAGTCAATATGGCTTCGGAGTTGTTCATGATTATGGACAGCTTTGGTCCCAAAGAGGTTATCTGACTTCTACAGGAACACCTATTCGGAATACTGAATTTGTAAAAACACTGATAGATGTGATTCAGCTACCTGAAAAAATAGCTGTAGTGAAGTGTTCAGCACATAAAAAGAGTGAGGATTATATTTCCAGAGGAAATAATTATGTGTATGCAACTGCAAAACACTGTGCGAAAAATCAAATTTCAATCAATCGAGATAAGCTAAAAGAACATGTTCCGAGTCCTTTAATGCTAACCACTGTAGTCGAGACATGGCAGGAAGTGAAACAGATACAGGAAGAGGCAGAAGCAGAGGAAAAAGTTATTTGGTTAAAAGCAGGATGCAGACAGAGAGAAGACACTGATATTTGGGTTTACAAAGATGAAAGACCAGTAATGCCCGATAGCATGATCTCAGACATGGCCTGGATGTACCATGGTCAGGCCCACATTGGAAGAGATGCCATGATTCCTATTTTTAGGCAAACTTGGTATAAGCCCAAGTTCAGGATGATTGCTGAAAGTTTCTGCCAAAGGTGTTTTGTATGTCAGCAATTCAATCCAAACAGAAGAACTATTGTAAGTTTGGGAACCATAGGATTGGAGGGTGGTCCATTTACAAGGGTTCAGGTGGATTTTGTGGAGTTGCCCCCATGCAATAGGAGGTATATTCTTGTGATAATCTGTTTATTCTCCCGATGGGTGGAAGCTTTCCCCACGAGGAGAAATGATGGGATAACTATTGCGAAACTGCTTTTACGAGAGATAATACCGCGTTTTGGTTTCCCAGTTTCAATTGAATCAGATCGCGGACCACATTTTCAAAACGAGCTAATGCAAATGATCTGTGAAGCTCTAAATATTCGCCAGAAGCTGCATTGTGCTTACAGACCTGAGGCTTCAGGGGTAGTGGTGCAGGTGAATGGAACCATTAAGAACAGAATTGCAAAAATGTGTTTAGCAACAGGGTTTAAGTGGCCAGATGCCTTGCCTCTTGTTCTGATGACACTGAGAAGCATTCCGGACAGGAAAACCGGACTAAGTCCACATGAGATTTTGATGGGCAGGGTGATGAGGCAGGCCTATGTACCTGTTGATAAATTATTGACAATTAATGATGACATCATACTGGATTACTGCAAAAACCTGTCTGATGTAGTAACTTCTGTGCTCCACCAGGTGGGAACTGAGTCAAATGCCAAAGAGAAAAATCCAGCTCATGATCTAGTCCCTGGAGACTGGGTTCGAGTGAAGGTACATCGCAGGAGAAATTGTTTGGTACCTCGGTGGCAGAAACCATGCCAGGTGATCTTGGTCAGTACCACTGCAGTCAAGTGTGCTGGATTGAAGAGGTGGGTGCATGCGAGCCACACCATCCGTGTGCCTGCACCTGAATACCCGTACGATGGTGAAAGTACAACTGACTCTGATTCTGAAGCTGAATCAGAAAGAACTCCAGATACTGAAGATCGACAGGAACATCGCCATCTGGAAGTATCAGAAGCCAGTTCTGCGTCTGAAGGTGAAGGTGAAAGGGAGATTGTCGAGATACCAGATTCTGAAGATCAATCTGAAGATCGAGAATCGGTAAAGACAAACATCAGTAAAGACGCAAAAGAAAGTGAAGACAAGGTTGTTGAAGAAGGGAAAGCTGCAAAGAAATCTGAAAACTCTGAAAGCAGGAACGGAAATCCTGAGACTGGGGAAGAGGAAGTAACTCACGATAAGGATGAGATTCCAAGTACCAGTTATGAAGGTGTTTCTGACAGAGTGACAGAAGAAAAAGCTGAACCCGATGAAGACAAAGACATTGTTAAGATCATAATCAATGATACAGTTGAGGATACTGAAAGTGAAACTGATGACAGTGCAGATGAAACTGCAGTAAGAAAAAGCCCAAGGAAAAGAGCTTGGAGAGTGGAGCATAACACAGTGGAGCCAAAGACTAAGAAAGTCTGTAAAGGAGATAATTGGCCTAAAGAAACTGGTGGATTGAAATTCAAACTGGTGAACAAAGCAAAAGAGCCAGAAGAGCAAGTAAACAAGATCACTAGCCAGAAAGAAGCACTAGGAAAGAAAATAGAAGTTGTACAAAGGCCAAAAAGAGCAAGACGACCAAACCAGAAGTATAAATCACCAGAGTGGGCATATATCGTCTTGCCACCCATTGAAGAAGTTAATAGCAGTCAAGAAAACCTGTATAACCCAAAGATGATTGGGAAAAGTGAGTAAAGAAGTCAACTTAGAGAAAAGAGATAGGTGCTCAAAGTATATGATAATAAATGAAAAATCTGAAGTCCTGTGAGACGGATATTGTAAATATAGAAGAGGTCAGAGTTGACATAAGGTCGAAGAAAATCTGTTAGAGAAATTAACCATAGTGTAATTTAGAATAGAATTCACACAAGGTCGAAGAAATCTTGTTAGTGAATTGCGTACTGTGGAATCTAAGAGTGACACTAGGTCGAAGAAACTGTGTTAGAGAAAATGGCCATAAGCAATCATAAAACAAAATGTTCTATTTTTAGAAAATGGTGTAGGTGTTGTTCCATCTGTATGGGACTATTGATAATACTATGGATAATTTTAGCTATTGTTATTCCTTTTCAAGATAATTTAACAAAATGAAAGCCAAATGTGAGTTTAAATAAGCCAAGTGAGAAAGTAGAAGTTCATGAGACTCATGTGCATAAACCAGAGATGCATCAGGATAGGTCCATTAGTGACTACACAACCAATACGTTTTCAAGGTTATTACTTTAAACTATGAATGTTGATGATTGTTATGTTTGTGTAAAATTACCAGCATCAGTGTCAGAAGGGGTGGCCTATCACCACCTTCCTCTTACATATGGTGTGACTTGTAGTGTAATTGCAAGTTTGTTTTATCAGACTGGGAAACTGGAATATCATTATTCTAATGTGGATGACATTTTTTGCTAAACTAAAAATTGATGGTGCATTGAACAAAAAGAAACCTGGAAAAGTAATGGGAGAATATTTCTTAGAATTAGACGAGTTGACACACGAATACGCTTTTAATAATAATCTGACATGTAAATTGAGAGTTGAAGAGAAGACGTTCTTAAATATGGTTGAGGAAAGAAGGGTTGCTTATAAACGAAGTGTGAAAATAAACCATTTGAAATCTAAATACTTGACATTTCATGATGAGAATCTTGATGATAAAAATGTGAATGTGGCTATAAACATAGATACTCCAATGTTAGGGAAATTTTGTATCAGAAGAGACAATACTATGTATGACAATTATTTTGTGGGTGCAAGTCAATGTAAAGACACCTATAGAATTTTAGGGGTTGAGGATTTAAAGGGGGAAATGATCCTGTTTTCCCGGGTGTTTATTTTATTTATGGGAATAAAGCTTACTATAGGTTACCCGACCATTGGTATGGGACCTGTTATGTGGGTTTGGTGTGGAAAAAGGTAGGGCTATGACCTTTTTCAAGATTTGCCCGGCGCTAACCGCCTTTGTACCATTCAAATTACCAAGCAAATGAGGCAGGCGCCGGAGACCAGAAGGCAGGAAACAGAAGTTTTATTCCGACAGAGCAGAACACATCAGATCAGACAACAAGGTATCGTCTTGAGGTGCTCTAACAGCCTCTCTGAGGCCTGGCCTCTTATACCCTGGTTTATGACATGTGAGCATTCTTTATTGCATAAAAGACTCTTTAAACTGATGAAATGACGTCCCGATAATCCTTGTGTCAAGCCCACCCCCATATACATCCACAATAGAGGTCCTCACCCTGTTGATAACAGGAGGGGGCTATCACACGGCTGAGTGTTCCGCCGATTCTTAGGATGTGTGCGCCTGATTGTATCCCATGGGGTGGGTAGGCCATGATCAACAGTGTGTCCTTTGAAGAGGAGCGACTTCATACAATAAGGGGCAGTAAATGATATCTCCCGGCTTAGGCGATGGCCTCGGACCTGTGTGGACAGCCGGACACGGGGGAAGGGGTCATCAAAGGAGTGGTATTCATGCCGCGTGGACAATCGAGCGCGGAGGGAAGGCTTATCAACAGAGGGGCATTCATGGAAGGAGAGGAGGTGCTGGTCAGGCGCAGGCGTGACTCCCAAGGACAGGGTCATGCAGAAGGGTTATGCTCATGAGAGGGAGGGAGGGGGAGCCAGGGTGCGCGGAGGATGCTTGCTGGGTCAGAGGGGCGCGCTGGCGATAGATCGTGGACAGGGAGACCATGATACCTAAAATGGCTGTCGTGCACGTTGTACGTGGGTGACAAGCTGGCGCAGATGATGTTCAGCTCATAAACTAAAATTCCACAGTCCTCCCTTTTAACATGTCTCGCCAGCTTGTCAGTTCGGATTTATGCCCATAAGGCCACGTATTTCTACTTCATAGAGGGGACTCATGTGCTCATTTCGGAAGTCCAAAGTCTTTGGGCACATACAGTTAGAAACAAAGCTGCACAAAGATGGCAGACATTGGATACCTAAACAACACCCACATAATATCACAACAGGTATCAGTATGAAGGAAAACAACCTCCAACCCCAGTCCTTCAAAGTGTCCCAAAACCAGCTCCCAAGCGACCATCCTTCTTGTTCCTGGTGAACCTCCGAGGAAAGTCTGTGGAGGTGCTCAATTGCTTTGTAGACTGAAGGCGAGTTATCTGGCATGTAGGTGCAGCAGCTAGATCCGATGATGCGGCATGCTCCCCCTCGATCGGCTAGGACCACATCTAGAACAAGGCGGTTTTGAAGGGCCACAAGGCGGACCGCCTGAAGCTCCGCCGTGTTGTTAGCGAGGATGCCAGCCGTGATGTTGATCGTTGTTTCTACTGCCTGGGTCAGGTGTCGGATAGCGCGGCTGTTTGCCATTGGGCCCCACAGAGGAACGAGTGCCTTTGCTGCATCCAAGAACTGAGCTCCAGTGGAGTCGGCTTGTCCAATGTCATCTGCCCGCCTCTGCCGGTGATGGTTAGCAGGGGCTACATACGTGGGGGGGAGAATGAAGGCAATGTAGCAGATACCCTTCCAACCTTTCGGGAGCCAGGTGTAAGCTTTGGTGCCACACACAAAGTACATATTTGGAGAAGCAACAAAGGAAGGGGGGTCAACTGAGTCCAATGTTCTGGTGATTCGGCAGGAACTGTGACCCACCAGCTGTGTTCCCTGGCCTTCGAGACACACAAGACCTGTGACATTGATAACAGACAGAGCCACAGTCAGAGTGGCGGTAGTTTGTTTTCGCAGATGAGAGAAGGTGGATCTAGCTGGATTGTGGAGTACCTGTACTTCGACTCGTTCTTTGGCTGGAATGTCTATAAGGAAGGTGGCGCCTGTGAGCGCAGGACACAGGGGAGCAGAGGTCTTTCCGGTTTTGTTCAGCCAGAACCCAAGAGTAGAAGTGCGACACTGTCTGGCTGGAAGTGGCGTTGTCCTTGTGGCTCTCTTGCATGAGGATCAACCAGGCGAGGCAGGAGCCGTGAACTGAGAAAGGAGAAGGGATGAAGGGGATGGAGTGTCCGGTGGCATGCGGGAGCAACCCGCAGATCCAGCAGTTCGTAGCATTTGCAGCAAGGTTGTGTTGGTGCAACAGTTGCACGAAGGAATTGTTCCAAAATTCCCTGCGCCTTTCTCGGAGCTGAGGCGACAGGGAGATTAGGTGATGCTCTTTCAAGGGGGTCGGTTGTGCAGTGGGCAGCAATGCCTCATGAGCCGGTGTGCTTTCCTCCAGAATCCAGAAGGAGGTCATGAGGAGGAGGCAGAAGAGGAAGACAATAAAGAGGGCGATTGTCTTTGGTTTGTGCAAATTGTCAGTCTGTGGGCTTCTATAGTGGGTATTTCCTGTTGCTTCCATCATCTTCTTATCTGGCGCTTCCATCATCTTCTTATCTGGCGCTTCCATCATCTTCAAGGGGCTCGGTAGCGGGCAGAACCACGGACTTCGTTTAGCTTCTCTCCCGGTGACCCTTGGTTGTGTTTAGGTCACCGTTCTGAGATTCAACTTAGTCCGTGGCCTACTTAGCCGAAGCTCCCTCCTTTCGACGCAGAAAATACCCTTCTCTGGTTGGCACAGTGGGGTCAGAGAATTTTGCAAGTTCAAGTGCCCCAGTATCGGGATAACAGTTCAATGTCGGTCGGTCTTTGTTCAGGAGCTCTTCTTGGGTGTTGACGTTTTCTGTCGTGGCCAGGTTCGCAGAGACCTTCTGGCAGTGATGTGCGTGCAGCCAGTGCCTTTTCCCCTCCACTCGAAGCGCCGTCCGTGTGGTAATCAGCACTTGCCAGGGGCCCGTCCACCGGGGTTCTAGGCTCTTGGTCCGTTGGAAGTTGCGGACTAGAACGAAGTCCCCCGGTTGGATGTCGTGGCCTGGGCCCCTGGAAACATCGGGGATGGCCTGCTGCACCTGTTGATGAATGACAGACAACGTTTTAGTTAACTTGCACAAATAATCAGACAGTAGGACGTCCGGGACGTCATGAATGGAGGTTGGTTTGGGAGGAGTCCAGAGGTTCATCGGTCGCCCGAATACAACCTCGTAGGGGGTCAAATGGCGTTTGGTGGGAGTAGAGCGCATCGATAGCAAGGCCAAAGGGAGAGCGTCTGGCCATTTAAGTCCGGTGGTTGCCACTATTTTTGACAATTTCAACTTCAGTGTGGCATTATGGCGTTCCACCAGGCCGGCGGATTGGGGGTGGAAGACTGCGTGAAATCTCTGTTTCACCCCCAATCCCTTTAGGATTAGTTGGATAACCTCAGCTATGAAGTGGGGGCCATTGTCGCTCCATAAAATTCGACAAAGGCCATAGCGAGGAAAGAATTCTTTCAGTAGTACTTTGGCAGTAGTCATGGCAGTGTTGTCACGGGTTGGATAGGCCTCTACCCATTTGCTGAAGGCACATACGACGACTAGTACATACTTCAAGCTTTGGCATCTCTCTAGTTGGATGTAGTCCATCTGAAGGACCTCAAAGGGGTGATTGGGGGTCCCAAACCCTCCCCGGGGTACCACAGTTCCTTTCCCGGGGTTGTGCTGCAGACAGATAAGGCACTGCTGGACTAGGCGTCGGGCTGAGTCGGGGATTTTGTCGTTGTGCCAGACTTTGGAAATGAGTTCGATCATGGGTGCAGATCCTATGTGTGCGGGGGAATGAGCCATTGTCAGTATGGGGATCAGGTATGAGTCAGGTAGCAACCATTTGTTTGCATCTTTTGTTCGCCAGCAGCCCTCATCATCCTTCAAACCCACCCCGGCCCACTTAGTCAGTTCGTGAGGGGTGCTGGCCGACTGGATGTCTCTGATCATTTCCCTTGCGTCAGTCCATTTCTCTGCTTGTGACCTGGTCACATACATGCGTGTCACCGTCCTATTCTCAGCTGTGGTTCGTGCAGTGATGTCGGCCAGTGCATTCCCTTGTCCGACTAAGTCTGTCACCTTCTTGTGTGCCTGGCATTTGATCACTGCTAGTCGTTTGGGGAGGAGAACCGCTTCAATCAGGGCAGAAACCAGATCTCCGTGAAGGATAGGGGTGCCGTGGGACGTCAGGAATCCCCTCTCCCTCCACAGGAGCCCAAAATGGTGAACCACCCCGAAGGCATACTGGCTGTCTGTATATACGTTTGCGGTGGTCCCTGTGGCTATGATGCATGCTCGTGTGAGGGCTATCAGCTCTGCTGCCTGGGCAGATCGTTGTGTGATGCAGGCTGTCTCAACTACTGTTCGGGCTGTCGTTACTGCATAGGCAGCTGAAGTGGTGCCATCTGGGAGTTTGATGCATGAGCCGTCTACCCATAGCTCTCCATCGGGGTCAGTGAAAGCAGTGTCTCGGAGGTCAACTCTACTCCTAGTTTGTTCGTCCGTGAGGGTCACACAGTCGTGTATGGGAGGAACGTCGGGATCATTTTCAGGCAGGGGCAACAATGTGGCAGGATTCAAAGTCGTGCATCTCTTTAGTGTGATGTGGGGTGCAAGTAGCGTCAGTTCGTACCCTGTCAGTCGTGCGCTAGTCAAATGTTGAGTCTTGGTTTGGTTCAGAAGGGTGTCGACAGCATGGGGTACTAACACGGTGAGAGAGTTTGAAAGTACGATTCCTTCGCTCTGGCGGATAGAGACGGCAGCGGCAGCTACCGCTCGAAGGCAGGCAGGCAAAGCTCTGGCTACAGGATCAAGAGTGGCGGAGAAGTAGGCACAAGGGCGCTGTTTTGGACCTATAGACTGAGTCAGGACAGACAATGCACATCCCTCCTTTTCGTGGGTGAAGAGGGAGAAGGGTTTGGAGTAATCCGGGGTTCCCAGGACAGGCGCTGAACAGAGGGCATCTCGCAATTCCTTAAAGGATGCTTGACACTCAGGGGTCCAAGGGAGCGGGAAGGAGGCATCTTTGCTTAATAGGGCAAGTAGGGGTTTCACAATGAGGCTGAAATTAGGTAATCACTGTCTGCAAAAAGAGGTTAGGCCAACCAAAGAGCGGACTTGCTTTTGTGTTTTTGGGACGGGGGTGTCTAGGATGGTTTGGATTCGGTCGGGTGTGAGTTTCCTCCCTTCTTTGGACAGGAGATGGCCTAGGTATGTCACTTGTGGCTGGCAGAACTGTAATTTCTTTTTGGAAACTTTATGGCCATTCTCTGCAAGAAAGTGTAGGAGTTGGACAGTGGCTGTGATTGCAAGTGGGGTGGTGTTGGCCGCCAAAAGGATATCATCGACATATTGAATCAACACCACTCCATCCGGTAGCTGGACGGCGTCCAGCTGTCTTTTGAGGGCCTGGCTGTAAATACTGGGACTTTCAGTGTACCCCTGGGGGGCTCTACAAAATCGGTACGAGCGGGATTTTAAGGTGAAGCCGAAGAGATAACGGCTGTCTGGATGGATGGGGATAGAGAAAAATGCATTCTTGAGGTCGATAACAGTGAAGGTGGTGGCAGTGGACGGGATGAGGGTCAGAATGGTGGTGATATCTGAGACTACGGGGTATTGGGGTACAACCACTTTGTTAATTTCTCGCAGGTCGATGATGAAGCGGTACGCTTTCTCATCTCCTTCGCCTTGCTTCTAAACAATAGGTAGGATTGGGCTGTTGCAGACGTTGCTAACCACCTCTTCAACCACTCCTGCATCAACCAGAGACTGAATGATCGCTACCAGCGCCTTCTCGCCCTCGGGGGATATCCGATATTGTGGGAGTTTTGGGAGCATAGCGTCCTGTCTTACAGTTATATGAATGGGGTCAATCATCATTCGTCCCACATCAGAGTCATTTTTGGCCCATAGGTACGGAGGCAGGGTATCAAGCAAGGACAGGTCAGCATCAGTTATGGAGCACATGTGTCGTGCAGGGCAAGATTTGGGTATGTCTGGGTTGTCGTACAGGATGACTCGGATTCCATCTGGGGAACACCTAATGGTAGCTCGAAAATGTTTCAGTAAGTCAATGCCCATAATGGCGTCAGGGGAGTTGGAGGAGAGCAGAAATGTTGTGTCAGTGGTGTTGTTTTCTAGGTCAAAGGTGATAGGTACGGACAGGGGGTTAGTGGAGGGCGTCCCATCGAAACCTATCGATGTAATGTGTGAGCCAGACAAGGGTGCCCTTGGAATCAGTCGTTTCGATAACACACTACGTGTCGCCCCAGTGTCTACCAAAAATGGAGACTCTGTACCCAGGACCTTAGCGGTGACATAAGGACCTTGCTGGTCAACACAGAGCTCGACTGGATCCCTCCCTTGCCCCTGGCAGTCCTATGCAAAATCGGGGGCATTCTCACCGTCGGATAGTTGATATTGGTTCTGTCGGGGGCGGTCAAATGTGTTCAATCTCCCTGATCTGTCATTGTTGGTGTCGTTTGTGTGCCCTCGTCCTTGTCCTCTATTTCTTGGACCACCCGCCACATCCCTGGGGTCCCTATTTCTGTTCATCTCTAGCAGAACCGGACACTGGGATTTCCAATGGCCGAATCCTTTGCAGAAGGCGCATTGGTCATCGCTAATGTCTCTACGTCCAGTGTGGGGTGTTGGGGTGTGATCTTTAGGAGGTGGATTTCTGGGGGTGGTCGATTGGTAGTTCCCCCTTTGGGGTTCCCGTCCTACCGCTATACCTTGTATCTGGGCTATCATCACCCTTTCTTTCAAATCTTTCTTCTTTTTCTCGGACGCCCTATCATTCTCATTCTTCTGGTGCTCGTAATACTGAGCCATCTGAAGGATAGCTGCGGGTTTGGAGGCCCCCCAACTACTCTCACTCGTCTGCAGTTTTTGGGAGACCTCTTGTGATAGGCCCTTTACATAATTTTGTACAAACAGGTGTTGTCCGGTTGCGGTGGTCATGTCTTGGCCACTGTAGTCGGAGAACACTGTCTCGAATCGGGAGAAGTATTCTGACACATCTTCCTGGGGTTTCTGACGACAGGCCGTGACTATCGACCAATCTACCTTTTTCTCTGGGATCAGTGTCTTTAACTTCTGAACTAATTTGTCTGGGAGTTCTAATATGTCCTTTACTGGTTTCCTTCCAGGCTCTCGCTGTCTATCTAGTTCACTGAGTTGGTCCCAGGTATGTCCAAACAGATCTGTGTGGTCAGCCTTCCGGATTTGCTTCCACTCGTCAGCTGGCAGGCATAACCCGAAAAACAAGTCAATGTCCGCTAAAGTCATTATCGTCGAACCCAAGGCTGTGCCTAATTCGGTATAGAATGCTGTCGGGTTCTTTCTTAAATCGGGCAGAGTTTGTTTAAAGGTTAGGATATCTTGTCGGTCCCATGGTTGGTAAACCCAATTGTACACAACCCTTCCTTTTGCATCTGTGTGATTAATATCATCGCTTGTTCCCTGGCCACGTGGCGGGATCCAGTAAGGGGCCGCCTCTCTGATGGGCATCATAGTGTTGGCTACTTCTACTGAGGTCGTTTCAGGGACTGTAACCTTGGCTTCTGGTTTTTGTTCCGTGAGGTGGCGGAAGACCTCAAGCGTCTGCATGAAGAGCTCCGTTGCCTCGCGTTCAGTCCCATCTCCAACATCAATCTTCCTATACAGCGTTGTTAGTTTAGCGGGGCCCTTACTTTGATACCTATCCTCATATGCGTTCAGGGTGTGGTAGCTGAATCGCAAAATGAAATGCCGTCTGTGGCTGTCGGCATGCGAATTATACATGTTCATTGTGTATTCTTCGCTCTCCCTTCGTTCTACTAATGTCTTTGCTATTTTGTCAATCCCATCCCGTTCATCTTTGCTCAATCTGTTTGGTCTGGCTGGTGGGTGCTCGCTAGCCTCGGGGGCATCTGTCGGTGCTGCTAAGGTGGCTGGTGCGGAGGCCGTGAGGGCTGGTGCGCTAGCGCTAAGGCCGTTCTCGCTCATACTCTGGGCCTGCAGGTGTTGTTGGCAGGGAGCATATGGAGGGGGCATGTAGATGATTGGGGGACCTAGCAGTAACTCATCGTTCGTCCGCTGTTTGGAGGGCAATTCAGGGTAGAGCGCAGAGGGGGTCCTAACAGGGCATTGACCTGTCGACCCTGATTCTTGGTTTTGTGCAGCTTCTTTTCTTTCTTTTATTTCTTCTTCTAGTTGCTTAGCGGCTAGGTGGGCTGCCTTTCGTAATTCTTTCCCTATTTTTGCTTCTTCTCTTTTCTTTCGTTGTTCCGTTTCTTTGCGCCACATGCCAATACTATCGAGCATAGTGGGCGTGGTCTTATTTTTCTGGAGCGCTATTTCCAATGTTTTTATTTTATTTTCATCAAAGGAACCTATCAGTGGCCACTGACTTTCGGGGTTCTTCTTTGTATATTTATGCCATAGCTTAGTATAAGCTATAGTGACTAGTCCATGCTTGGTGAACATGTCCTTATTAGGGGTGCCTTCCAGTGGGGCTGGATGGTTCATCTCTAATAAGCGGTCCGGGCTGTACAGGCTACCAATCAGTGGGGAGAAGATAGGCATGACGGGTTACAACGGGGACAAAGGTCTGCACTACCTATCTTATCACGGCGGACAAAGACTAAACAGAATATTTCTATTCTACGTTGTTTGTAGGCCGTGAATACCTCAAAAGAACCTATACCGAACACTTAATGTACGGTCAATCAAACAATCAATGGGGAGAATAAGTGGGTACGACGTGTTAAAGTTTTGCGTTACCCACTCTTTCTCTACCTGCAAAGAGAGACCTTGTTCTTCCCTGTTTGCAGACAGAGAATCTCCAGACAACAATCCACGAACGATAGTTCGGGAAAACAGTGGGGGAGGAAGATAGGCACGACGGATTACAATGGGGACAAAAGTCTGCATTACTTATCCTTCACTGTTTGCAAAGAGAGAGCCTGTTGTTTTCTCCGTTTGCAGACGGTGAATCTCCAGAGGGATCAACAAAGCGTAATACTAGTATTATCCAAATCAAACAATCATTTCTCAATTTGTCGTGTTTACACGACCTTACCCGGACCGCATGGACGGTTTCCTGTCTTCCGAATCCAGCGCCCGATCGTCCTCTCTTCTTCGTGATGTTCGTGGCACTCCTGATGGTTCCCAGTCAGGACCGTAGATCACTCGAGAGAGGTCTGTTCGGAACTAGTGAAGGTCGGATGATCGGCTGTCAGACGAGGGTCTATCGGACACGAGCTCTCCCGATCGTTGCAGTCGTTCACTCTGTCGTCGGGACCTCTCCCACTGGATCCACGTGTCGCTGATGGGCCCGACGCTTTGGGACGCCAATTGTGGAAAAAGGTAGGGCTATGACCTTTTTCAAGATTTGCCCGGCGCTAACCGCCTTTGTACCATTCAAATTACCAAGCAAATGAGGCAGGCGCCGGAGACCAGAAGGCAGGAAACAGAAGTTTTATTCCGACGGAGCAGAACAGCTGGGGGCAGACCCGGGAGCAGGTGAGCGCTTCGTCGCCGCGCTCATGGACACAATTAGCTGGGGGCAGACCCAGGAGCAGGTGAGCGCTTCGTCGCCGCGCTCATGGACACAAGCCTGTCCTTCAACACAGTGGAGAGCTGGGGGCAGACCCAGGAGCAGGTGAGCGCTTCGTCGCCGTGCACAGTGCGCACCTTCGCGCCATATTACTGGGCTGTATCAAGGGAGTTCACCCTGCAGTGTCTTCCTGATTACTTTTTCCCTATTACTGAGTTGTATGAAGTGAGCTCACAGCCTGTCTTCCAGATGTGTCCTCTTCACGGCCAGTGCTTCCTGCAACAACCGGTCAGCCCTGCGGGCATCTGCGAGAAATGCATTCCTCCATCATAATCGCCATCCGCTTAACTCTTTAACTGTGTGGTATTTATGTTTAACACTTGAATCAGCTGCGCAGCAATTAGTGCCAGCTGCACCGTTTAGGCCTTTTACAGCTGCGCAGCAAGTAGTGCCAGCTGCACCGTTTAGGCCATCATTTAGATGTACAGCAAGTATTTCCAGCTGCATTGTTTAGTCCTTTTCACAGGTGCACATCTAGCAGTGCCTGCTGCACCTATTAAGCAACTTTATCGGTGGGGTCAGTTCAAATTGAGTCATGACTCCTGCGGCATCAGAGGTGGTCTGAAGACGACGAGGTTGCTGTGCATTCTCTAGACATTGTTAATCAACTTGTGATCCACCCTATGCTCTTTGCCCTAACGTTAGTGTCTCACAGGAGCTTTAGGTCATATAGTAGTCTGGTGAGAACTTGGGCATACATGGCGGCTGGTACCGAATTTGGGTCTATTAGCAGGCTGGCACTAAGTTCAGTGCTCTCTAATGGTCACTGGATGGTCATTTCTATTCTGTCCTACTTTGTCTGTATCTGCTCTGTGATGGGTCCCTGCTATTTGCAAATATTTCCCCTGTAACCTTTATCTAGTGCCAGGTGGCACCTCATACTCCTAGATGAAGGGCCCAACAAATTCCTACCTCACTTCCCTGACGGCACATTAATTCGGTTATCTCACCATAAACGCCTGGATTATGCGCCCCCTTTCTGCCCTTTTATTTCTCCTGACCACCGCTTTCCCAATAACACCCCTCTCATCCCTCCCCCACCCTTCCTCGCCTCATCCTCCCAACATGGCCACCTCTCGAGTTAAGTCTGGAGCCAATTGCTACAAAATCATTTATCCTCCCGATCAGTCTAAGGCTACAATAAAACGACTGAAGCATAACACTATTGAACGTTTTCCCGGACTCCCTTTTTGTTGATCAATTTTACAATGGTTGTCTTGGGAGGCTCAAAAACGATTTCATTTTCTACACTCGCGACACCCCCTCTTGGTCCAACAGTTTTTACAATTCCCTCAACGTCACCTCCTCCTCCTCTATCCCTTATGGGAAACAACTAAAAATCTCCCCCTCTCAGTGCTTCAATGGCTACCTCACTATCTCACTCTATAATAACGGTACTGTCATGATCCAAGGCAAAGACACCTGCCTCTCGCTTTTTGACCAACTCTTCCCCTCCTTACTCCCCTCCTCTGCAACCGGATTTCCCCCTGTCTCTCCTTCCAGCTCCACCCATTACTCCCTTTCTCCCCCGCCGACCCCACCCCACTCCAATCGGCTGCACTCTCGAGAAGCACAGGTCGGCCCTCTTCCCTCCCCGCCCCAACTTACCTCTTCTCCTATTCCTCCCCCCTCACAGTATGTCCCCTCCCACATTACTTCAGCCTTACCACTAGCTAATACGCTCCTCGTCCCATCTGTACTATCGCGATACTCAAATCTCTTCTCCTCCCCCATACTTCTCCCTTTCACCCCACTTCTTAGTCCACCTCTCCTCCAACCCTCTCCCCCGATTAACGTTCCCTATGCTCCCCTTATCCCTCCTCTCATCCCTCCTCTCCACCCCTGCATCCCCTCGCCATTCATCCCGTTGTCGCCACATTCCCACTGCATCTCTCTCCTCCCTCCTACTCCTCCAGTACTGCTGCACTACCCCCTTTCCCCTCCTAGTAACCCATCCCATCTCCAACCCTCGGGCCCAGCAGGACCACTTCCCTGCCACAACTTCTCTCTCTCTCAACCCCCCTCACTCTACCAGATGACCGTTCCCTCACTTCCACCTCTCCTAACTGACAGGACCTCCACAACCACTGCACCTCGCTTCCTCCCAAACCTCCGACATTCCCATGACGCCACTCGGGCATCTCCCCTCCTACTTCCCTACCGCCGTGTTCCGCACCTTTCTCCCTCTAAATTTGTCCTTAACTCCTCTCCCGCCTGCAACACCAACATTGACAACTCTCCCTTAACGCCCAATTCACTTGCTCCTCCTGTGAACCCCTCACCCCAACTTACCTCCTGTCCCCCCACCTCTCCCCAACTTACCTCCTGTCCCCCCACGTCTCCCTGCCTTCCACCGCCAATACCACCACCCCTTGTCTCAATCGAGCCACCCAACCTTCCATGCTCTGCCTCATTCTCACTGGAAAATTCGCTAGGCTCTCTGATCACCTCCATCTCCCAGCTTACAGCTGCCATTTCACTTCTATGCTCTAAGATCTCCACCCATCCATGCACCTCTACTCCCTCCCAACCTCCCATGAGATGTACCTCGCCCCTTCACCCCAATACAGCCAAGCCCAACCTCTCGTCTGCTAACGTCTTTAACTCACACAAGCCCTTGAACGCCACCCTGCTTCAACAGACATACCCTAGCAACCCCACTATCTACACTATTCAGACCATCACCTCTGTCAGAACAAAGCATCCACCTAAACCTTCCCGAGCACCCCCACATAAGTACAATATCCCGATCACCCTTCAGAGCCCAAGTGCCCCCGTCACCAAAACAGTCTTGACAGAGCTGCGCTGTATGCTTCACAACTGCAGATCTGCAGTAAAACACAAACTTGAAATCTCCGATACCATCACCCTTCACAAACTTGACATGCTCTTCCTCACAGAGACCTGGTTCAAAGATACCTCTCACTCTATTTTTGACCTCCTATTACCCACAGGTTACTCCATATTTAGGAATGACAGAACTGGAACTGACAACACCGGGGGAGGTGTTGCAGTCATCTTTAGAAACGCCCTCCAACTTAAGGCTTCTCCAATCGGTTCCTCCCTCACCTTTGAATGCCTTTCTCTTGAGCTTCAATTGAAACATCGTCCACCGCTCAGATTCCATATCATTTACCGCCCGCCTCGTAGTGGCCCTTCGTTTATAGAAGATCTCACTGACTTCATCAGCGACCAATACACACAAAGTGACAATCAGACCTTCGTGGGTGACTTTAATCTCCACTGGGGCGTACTGCAAGACTCCTCTGCGAACTCTCTGGCCACCTTCCTCTCTACAAACGATCTTATCCAACACTGCATTGAACCAACACACTCTAAGGGCGCAATCCTGGACCTTGTTATTTCTAAAGCAGGCATGCTTTCTACCTCTACCCCAATCCATGTAGATTGGTCTGACCATCACCTCATCCCATTCTCTCTTCAACTCTCACACTCGATAACTCTTGGCCAACCCAAGAGGGCCATCTCCTGGTTCCGTGATGCCAAAAATATTGATGTCGGCCCCCTCTGTGAATCAGCTTTGCTTTCACTTCCAAGGCTAGACCCAAACATAGCTGTTGACGATCTCACCTCCCAATGCCTCACAGTGCTTGCAGCTGAAATTAATGACGTCGCTCCACTCAAAAGCAAAAGGATAAGGCCCACTCCCTCAGCACCTTGGTTCAACAAATCCCTTTATGAGGAAAGGAAGCAGCTAAGATTTCTGGAGAAGCAATGGAGACAAGTGCCCTCCACAGACAATTTAGCCATACTTCGCACAGCAAGATCCAAGTACCACAAGCATATCTTCCTTGAGAAAGCGGCGCACTTCAAAACCCTCCTTGACTCCGCCAAAAATAGACCCAAAAAACTATTCGATCTCATCAAGATTCCGAGCTGCTCTCCCCCATTCTCCGAGGTGGAGGATTCTACTAAAAGAGCAGCGGACTTCGCTATTTTCTTCGATGAAAAAGTGAAATCACTTGTGGATCAGGTCGCTCATCCTACACCTCCAGAGGAGCGCAAATCCTTAGCCATTTGGCAGAGCTTTGACCCCATCTCTGAAGATGCCCTTCTCAAGTGCATACGCGAAACAAAGCCCTCCAACCATTCTCTTGACCCTATCCCCAGTGCCATTGCCTTGGACTTCTATACCCATTCCCTTTCCTATTGGACCACTCTGATCAACCTCTCCCTCTGGCAAGGCTCCCTTCCTGTCTCCTTCAAAACTGGGCAGGTCACCCCTCTACTTAAAAAGCCCACTGCTGATGCGAAGGACCTCAACAACTTCCGCCCAATCACTAACCTTCCCTTCCTTGCGAAGATCACAGAAAGATGTGTAGCAAAACAACTCTCTCGTCATATCAAGGACAATGATCTTCTTGACAATTGCCAGTCTGGCTTCATCTAAAACTGCAGCACTGAAACAGCCCTACTGCAAGTGGTTGATGACGCACTGAGGATACTCGATTCGGGGGGGTCCTGTCTTCTAATTCTCCTTGACCTCTCCGCAGCCTTTGACACTGTCAATCACAAAACCCTCCTCAATATCCTTCAACAGAGAATGGGCATGGAGGGCACTGTGCTTAAATGGTTTTCATCCTTCCTCTCTGACAGATCCCAAATGATCAAAATAGCGAACAGTCTTTCTTCTCCTGTGGCGGTAGGTCAGGGTGTTCCTCAAGGTTCTATACTTGCACCCACATTGTTCAATCTCTACTTAGAACCACTGGGAAACCTCCTAAGCAAATCCGGGATTCACTATCATCTCTATGCAGACGATACTCAACTCTACCTCAAGGTTGCCTCCACTCATGATCTCTCCTTCCTAAGCTCTACTCTGGACTCCATCCAAAACTGGATGTCAACTCATCAACTGATTCTGAATCCCTCCAAAACTGAATTCCTCCTCTTCTCCTCCTCACTCTCTCCTCCCCCGGTCCAATCATGGATGGATCAGATGAATCTACGAAACAATAAGCCCAGCATTGTCGACAGCTCCAAATCCCTTGGAGTCATTTTAGACAAAAAACTCAACCTAACTCCCCACATCAATTCTATTGCTAAATCTGCTCGTTACCAACTGCGCCTTCTTTGGGGAATCCGACGCTTCTTCCCGGAGCAGGACCTCATCACCCTGGTGCAATCGCTGGTCCTCTCCAGACTTGACTACTGCAATTCTCTTCTTACTGGCCTCCCCAAATCTCACCTGTCCCCACTTAAGTCTGTTTTCCATTCTGCAGCTCGCTTCATTTATGGGGCCAAAAGAAGCGATCACATCACACCAATGTTATCCACCCTCCGCTGGCTTCCCTTCGAGGCTAGAGCTATCTACAAGACCGCTTGTATCACCCACAAAGCCTTGCACTCCTCCTCTCCTCGCTACCTGGCGAATAAACTGAAACTCTCTGGAGGCTCTAGACCTTCACGCAATGCGGAGAATCTACTACTTGAACCTCCCACTTTCAAGAAGGAGAGAACAATGGCCCAATCCTTTTCAGGCAACGCAGTGAGAATCTGGAACTCCCTTCCGCCTCAGCTCCGGACCACCGCCTCCTCCCAGGCCTTCAAAAGGGACCTCAAAGTTCTCCTCCTCCAGAGACACCTCCAAAAGTAATTCACGTCCTCTTGTTATTTAGAGGAAGGCTTCCCACTACTGATAATTTCCACGACCATGGAAGTGCCTTCCCAGTGTATCCCTGGGGTTGGAGTGTCTGCCTCTTTGGAGTATTTTCCATGTACCTGTGTTTTGTGCCCTTTTGTAACATGCACACACCACTTTGCCCTTGTAACACACGATTTGCGACCTTTCACATGTTTTTACCTTTGATACTGGCACAAGTGCCACCTCTGCCTACATAACACTTGTTCTTGTGCCGGAGTGTCTAGCACCTTTTGCAGTATTATACCCCAAATGATACTTTGTCTTCTCTTGTAACTGCACACTTGTCACTTTTTCCTCCTGTGCACTTTTTACTACCTCATGTATTTTTGGATGCGCACAATTTTTACTACCTCATGTATTTTGTTTACTCACAATTGTCACTATTACCTTTACTACCTCATGTATTTTTGACTGCTCACAATTTTTACTACCTCATGTATTTTGTTTGCTCACAATTGTCACTATTACCTTTACTACCTCATGTATTTTTGACTGCTCACAATTTTTACTACCTCATGTATTTTGTTTGCTCACAAATGTCACTATTACCTTATGTACTGTAACGTATGCGTTTGAAATCTGTTCTTTTGTAATGTTTCTCATTATGTTTCATTTCTGTTCCTTATGTGAAGCGCTCTGACACCTTCGGGTAAAGTCCGCGCTATATAAAAATGCATAAATAAAAATAATTAAAAAGAACACATCAGATCAGACAACAAGGTATCGTCTCGAGGTGCTCTAACAGCCTCTCTGAGGCCTGGCCTCTTATACCCTGGTTTATGACATGTGAGCATTCTTTATTGCATAAAAGACTCTTTAAACTGATGAAATGACGTCCCCATAATCCTTGTGTCAAGCCCACCCCCATATACATCCACAATAGAGGTCCTCACCCTGTTGATAACAGGAGGGGGCTATCACACGGCTGAGTGTTCCGCCGATTCTTAGGATGTGTGCGCCTGATTGTATCCCATGGGGTGGGGAGGCCATGATCAACAGTGTGTCCTTTGAAGAGGAGCGACTTCATACAATAAGGGGCAGTAAATGATATCTCCCGGCTTAGGCGATGGCCTCGGACCTGTGTGGACAGCCGGACATGGGGGAAGGGGTCATCAAAGGAGTGGTATTCATGCCGCGTGGACAATCGAGCGCGGAGGGAAGGCTTATCAACAGAGGGGCATTCATGGAAGGAGAGGAGGTGCTGGTCAGGCGCAGGCGTGACTCCCAAGGACAGGGTCATGCAGAAGGGTTATGCTCATGAGAGGGAGGGAGGGGGGGCCAGGGTGCGCGGAGGATGCTTGCTGGGTCAGAGGGGCGCGCTGGCGATAGATCGTGGACAGGGAGACCATGATACCTAAAATGGCTGTCGTGCACGTTGTACATGGGTGACAAGCTGGCGCAGATGATGTTCAGCTCGTAAACTAAAATTCCACATTGGTCTTTCCTAAAAAATTTCATATAGATAGAAGTACTAATCGAAAGCATGAGATAGGTAACGTTTTAAGTCGAAAAAGAAGAGAGAGTGTGTTAGAAATAATAGGTGATGTATTTGGAGCACTGATACCAGCAGTTGGAATTTCATTTAACGCAAATAGAATCTGAAAATTGTCCACAATAGTTGATCGTTTGTCAACAGACACTGCAGGAGGTTTCCTGATGGTTGATACTGAAATGGTTGCTATGAGAGCTATGGTAATGCAAAATCGACTTGCCCTTGATATAATTTTAGCAAAAGAGGGAGGAGTCTGTGGAATATTAAAAGTGCAACATTGTTGTACTTATATTCCAGACAAAAGTCAAAATATTGAGAAATATATTACAAATATTACAGATTTACATAGAGAAATTGAACCAATGGAGGTTGAAGGTGTTCTTGAAAAATTAGGTAGAAGTTTTACAGCAGTTAAGCATTGGTTCCAGGGGATAGGTAGTTCAATTATAGGTAAAATACTAATTCCAATAACAGTCTTAGTGATAGTGATTTTTCTGATAAGATGATGCTGTATATGTAAAGACAGAAGAGATTTTAGAAAAGCAATAAACAAGACAATTCAAGAACGGAAAGCAAGGGAAAGAGAAAAGAATGAAATAGAAATGGAAGAAATTAGAGAAAAGATTTTTAAAGAATCAAAGGAGAAAGTTACTAGAGTATAGCTTATACTAATATGAAGAATTCGAAACATGTTCTGCTAAATGTTTCAAACTTTTGAAAGATGTTTGGTGATAGGATCACCAGATGAGGGAATTGATGGAGCGAGGTGGCAAAACAAAATTTTGTGTACCCCTCGTGAAATCAATGTTCCATATTGTTAACTTTTACTAATGGTGTGATGTGGTGAATTAATCAAACATAGTATAAGGTGCACACATAAATACACGTGGGAATACTAATTTTGTCTGCATGAAGCAATATAATTAACTAATATGTGTTGTAATTGTGGTGTGAATTAATACATAGCTTAAATATAAATAAATGTGGTTTAAATGTGCTTATTGTACATGTTTTTGTGGCAGAAAGTCGCTGGATATGTGAGTATAAAACCCATTCATGTGGCTTACCTGCTAGGTAATAACTAATGGGGAAACATTAGTATAGCGGGAGGTAAACAGAAGGGCTTTAGTTCCATATTTAACATGAATTTGTGTTTGTTTCTATGATAGTTCCAAAAGTGGCCTTTGAGGCTATGAGAAAATGGACGCTCGGGTAAACTGTGAGCAAGTGTTGGACTGCGCTTGTGCGCCAAAAGCCTGCAAGTGAGAGTGAACTGCCCGTGCTCGGATGGGAGGTTCAAGGCTAACTTGGCCTGGAAGACAGGATGATTGCCAAAAACATGGACATTCGAATGTTCTAAACGTGGGAAAGGTTTTGAAAGTTTCAAGTCGAGGATATGACTAGTCCAAAGACTGTCCTAAACAATGGTGCATTATGAATTTGCTGATTCACTGTGAATATGATGCTGTAATGGTGAGGAAGTGCTCACCCACCCCAAAACTGTCCAATCAGAACCCAAATTAGTGATTTTAGATTAAGTTAGGAAATTAGTGTATAAAAACCCCTGATTTTGTGTTGAAGGTGTGCTCCTTTCGATTTTCCCTCAAAGTGCTGCCAGATTTAAGATCGAATCTTGGATGTAAGGACTCTTTACTTTATTACTTGTTTTTCTTTGCAGGACTGGAAGGATAAGATGAGGGTTTAGTTAGGGATGTTAGGATAGTATGAGTTGGGAACTATCTGTTCTTTGCTAATTTTTACTTAATTCTGAAATAAATGTCTATTTTCCGAGCTTTTAAATAAAATGATCATTTTTGAATAAAGAATAAGATTTTACTGAATAAAGAATAAATTAATGCCTAAATGTCAGACATACTAAAAGTTTGCTTTAATAAAATTAGGAAAATGAAAGATTAAAAGCTGGTCTTGTAGTTTTTCCTACGCCTGATTTTCATTCTAGCAGATCTATTGCCACTATGGTGGTGTGTCTGAATAAATTGGTGTTTGCTTAAAACCATGGTAAATCGTTTTAACTATAAGGTGTAAATAAAAACTAGTTAAATAAGTTTATACACTCCAACAAATGTTACGGTAGGATTCCTTTGTTCTTTCACCAATCCCTGAAATTTTTTAGTGAAAAAGTGAAAGAGTTAAAGGAGCAGGGAAACTAAATATTCCACTCCCTACTTTCACCTTGCCTGCTCCTTATCGCTCACACCCCATATGCTTGTTCCCTCCCACCCTTTCGACTTCAAAGGTACCCCTGCTCCCCCGCCCCTCCCCCCACCACGCAATGCCGAGAGCTTGTCCTTCTAAGTTTCTTGTTTAGCCTTAGTCTCAATTTCAATTACAATCTCACTCTCGGTGTCTTTGGAAAGAATTATTTAGAAACCAGAAATATCTCTCTCTAACTTTAACACAGATACCACAGGCAATACTTTACTGCGCCTTAAGCAAGCCATCGCTTCACTGTTACAATTTACGCTTAAACTGTTGTTGCACGAATCACTACAGTGGCTTATTGAAATATACTCATTAAAGTAAATGTTTCATCGGATACCGTTTCATTCTAAGTGTATAGCCACACAAGAAATGTTTTTTAATCATTATGTCAAATGGGCAAAAAGAAAAAACATCCTTTGCAATCCTTTTTTAGTGAAAAAGTGAAAGATTTAAAGGAGCAGGGAAACTAAATATTCCACTCCCTACTTTCACCTTGCCTGCATAAATAAACCAGCACCCCACACTACCTCCATAAGAGGCTTTCCCCACACTGGTGACCAGCTTGCGCAACAAACAACTGAAATTCCCAAACGTTTTTTAATTAACGCTGGGATATTAGCATTTATCTTTCTTCTTTTTTCAATTTTTCAAGTTACACAAACACAACCCAATGGTGAACATTTAAACATTTCTTAATGTGTACAATCAGAGCAAGGCAGTGTATTCTATAATTATATACAGTGGAAAACAACTTAGACATGTGATAGTATATACATTCGAGACAGGTGTATTCTAATGACAAAAAACATACGGAAATAATAAAAAATATTTCAATGGTACATGTGGATGCAGATTTTTTCCATCCACCATTAGTCCTATAACTTTGTACAAAAAACAACAAGGGCATATTATAACTTTTTACTGTCCTCTGGCTGATGGTACTCTTTAATGCCAGGGGAGAGGTCAGGGGAGTTATTTACAACACGAGAGACAGAGGAACCCTGAGTTCAGGGCTGGATGGGTTCAGTTCAAGGTCTGTACTCTACTCGGTTTGCCTGGGAATCTCAAAGTGGGCCAACGCGTTTCGACCTTCTAAGTGGCACTTCTTTGTGTGAAGGTCTTCATCAGGGGAAATACAAGTTCAAAAGGACAGGACTTGTGTACCGTATTTCTTATTGTAGCCACACTTGATGTGGTGGCAAAGGGTCCTGTGGTACTACTTGACCGTGTCTTGAGCTCGTTTTTTGTAGGTTGTCGCTGGTCCGCTACTCTGAGCCTGCGGCGGGCATTTTCTTTTCTCGTCTTGTCAGGGCGCAGGCAGGTACGTGTTGCGGATTTCAAACGCGTCCTCTCTCTTCTCTCTCCAGGGCTTTCTTCTTCCAAAAATCCTTCGGATGCCGGTAAAGGCAACTTCAGCATTTCAAAGACTAACTTGAATGTGAACACAAATTTTGGATCTTGAGTGTGATGGACATCGAATCACCTCAGAGTTGGACTCCATTGAGTTACACGCTTCATCGGCTATCTCCCAGCAGAGCCACCCAAAAGCAATCTTCCTACTAGGCTGAATTATGTCTTACTAAACAAATGAAATTAAGAGCGCAAACAATGATTCTCATTTACAAACTCATTCCTCCATATGTTTTTCTCTCGGTTTTCCAATTTGCTCCTACTGTGCACATTCTACTTATTGATCTATGAGAAGTGCAAGAAAATACAAACGTATTATTTATTTAAAGACAGAGGGTTCTGATGTAAACATGGAGTCCAGCGCAGGACAAAAGCAGGCACAAAACAACATGAAGTAACTCCAACTCCACCCTCCGACTCCACCCTCCAACGCCACCCTCCAACTCCACCCTTCAACTCCAACTCCAACTCCACCCTCCAACTCCAACTCCACCCTCCAACTCCATCTCTACCCTCCAACTCCACCCTCCAACTCCATCTCTACCCTCCAACTCCACCCTCCAACTCCAACTCTACCCTCCAACTCCAACTCCACCCTCCAACTCCAACTCCACCCTCCAACTCCACCCTCCAACTCCAACTCCACCCACCAACTCCAACTCCATCCACCAACTCCAACTCCACCCTTCAACCTCCAACTCCACCCTCCAACTCCACCTCCACCCTCCAACTCCACGTCTACCCTCCAACTCCATCTCGACCCTCCAACTCCTCCCTCCAACTCCAGCCTCCAACTCCACCCTCCAACTCCAACTCCACCCTCCCACTCCACCCTCCAACTCCACCCTCCAACTCCAACTCCACGCTCCAACTCCAACTCCACCCTCCAACTCCACCTTCAACTCCAACTCCACCCTCCAACTCCAACTCCACCCTCCAACTCCACCCTCCACCCTCCAACTCCACCCTCCAACTCCAACCCCACCCTCCAACTCCAACTCCAACTCCACCCTCCAACTCAAACCCCACCCTCCAACTCCACCCTTCAACTCCACCCTCCAACTCCAACTCCAACTCCACCCTCCAACTCCACCCTCCAACTCCACCCTCCAACTCCAACTCCACCCTACAACTTCAACCTACAACTCAACCCTCCAACCCCACCCTCCAACTCCACCCTCCAGCTCCAACTCCACCCTCAAACTCCAACTCCACCCTCCAACTCCAACTCTACCCTCAAACTCCACCCTCCAACTCCACCCTCCAACTCCACCCTCCAACTCCAACTCCACCCTCCAACTCCAACCCCACCCTCCAACTCCAACCCCACCCTCCAACTCCAACTCCAACTCCACCCTCCAACTCAAACCCCACCCTCCAACTCCACCCTTCAACTCCACCCTCCAACTCCAACTCCAACTCCACCCTCCAACTCCACCCTCCAACTCCAACTCCACCTTACAACTTCAACCTACAACTCAACCCTCCAACCCCACCCTCCAACTCCACCCTCCAGCTCCAACTCCACCCTCAAACTCCAACTCCACCCTCCAACTCCAACTCTACCCTCAAACTCCACCCTCCAACTCCACCCTCCAACTCCACCCTCCAACTCCAACTCCACCCTCCAACTCCAACCCCACCCTCCAACTCCAACTCCACCCTCCAACTCCAACCCCACCCTCCAACTCCAGCCTTCAACTCCACCCTCCAATTCCAACTCCAACTCCACCCTCCAACTCCACCCTCCACCTCCAACTCCATCCTCCAACTCCACCCTACAACTCCAAATCCACCCTCCAAATCCACCCTCCAACTCCACCCTCCAACTCCACCCTCCAATTCCACCCTCCAACTCCACCCTCAGATTCCACCCTCCAACTCAAACTCCACCCTCCAACTCCACCCTCCAACTCCACCTCCACCCTCCAACTCCACCCTCCAACTTCGCCCTCAGACTCCACCTCCACCCTCCAACTCCACCCTCCAACTCCACCCTCCATCACTCAGGGACACCACCACATCACTCGGGGACACCACCACATCACTCGGGGACACCACCACATCACTCGGGGGTACCACCACATCACTCGGGGACACCACCACTTCACTCGCACCACATCACTCGGGGACACCACCACATCACTCGGGACACCACCACATCACTTGGGACACCACCACATCACTCGGGGACACCACCGCTCCACTCAGGGGCACCACCACATCACTTGGGGGAACCACCACATCACTCAGCACCACAACAGCACTGTCCTTGCTTGCTACGAACAAGCATTGCCATAGCCAATAGGACTCGCATTAGGAAAGTTTAAGCTATTGGCTTTGTGAATAACAATGCTATTAATTTATATATTTTCAAAGCCAACACATATATAAAAAAGTGTCATTTACAATACCAATAGTTCACACTTTCCTAATGCGAGACCTATTGCATTGAAAATGCTTGTTTACATTACTGTAGGTAAATCTGCCTGATGCATTGAGGTGACCACGGCCGGTAATCTTCTATGAGGTGACCACTAACATAACCTTGTCTGACCTGGTCATTATTTCAACACCAATATTCAGAGTTTGGGATGATTTTCATTGAACATAAGAAGCTCTTATCAAAGGTTGGAGACCCCTGATTTAGAGTTTGGAAGATGTGGGTCATCCGCCAAAATGCTGCAGAAAACCCACCCCCTCATTTAGAATGCATTGGTGTATATGCACCTTAAACAGGGAAGATGAAACATCTGACACTTTTTGGCAGATATCCCACATCCACTAAACTCAAAATCAGGCCCAGAGTGATGACAGTGACACAGACATGGAAGTTCAGTTCCTTACCTTTGCCTGGGCTGTCAGAGCACAAGAGTTTTTTGCTTTCACTCGAATCGCTAACTTACTCTTCTGAATCCAATCGTAGCATATTTAGGTAAAGTTTCCCCATAGTAGCTCAGGAGGCCTAATTACTTTTTTATTTCAAACTCCAGATCGGAAATATTTTGAGAAAAGTCTAATCCTTGACAGCAAAGTTTAAGGCAAAAAACTAAGGGCCCGATTCACAAAAGTAATCTGAGACAAAATTTTAACTTTACGACTTTTAGTATTCACATAGGGCATTTAGGAGTAGTAAAGTTCATATTTTGCCTCAGTTAAACTTAAGTTTTGGTCTTAGGTTAAACTTAAGACCAAAACTTAAGTTTGACAGAGACAAAATCCTAACTTTACAACTCCTAAATACCCTTTGTGAATACTGAAAGTCGTAAAGTTAAGATTTTGTCTCAAATTACTTTTGTGAATCGGGCTCAACGACTATCAAATGGGTGGGGTCTGCTCAAGTTGTAAAAATAGAAAGTAAGGTCTATCTTTACTCCTAAATAAATTAAAACAATTTGAAGGGGTTACTTTTGTCTTAAATTGTGTCTCAATAATTTGCTGCAGGTTTTTAGGAAAGATAACAACAATCCTGATTTGAAAAAATAGTAAATAGGTGAACTATTGTGGTAAACAATATTATAAGTGTTATTTCAATGACTGCTGGTTACACTAATAGTATACATTTATACTGTCAGTATTTTAATTTGAAACATGTTACACTTTCCATGTATAGGAAAGTAATTTTTTAATAAAAGACTATTTCAATGGCAACTTGGCATGATAGAAAATAGGTGCAAAATGTAATTCACCCCATAGCCAAAATTCGATTGGTCTGTTTCTTAGGGGCAAATGTATGAAAGTTTGGTTTTGAAATTCTCAAATAGCGAATTTCATAGTATTGCTATTTGAGAATCACAAAACGAGATGTATGTAGAATTTGCAAAAAGATTTGCGAATCCTACATATTCCTTAATTGTGAATCCCAAAGTGCAATTTTCAATTAAGGAAACCCACCCCATTCATCCATATGGGCCTAGAGGCCTATAGGAATAAATGGGAAGACATTCTCAATTTGCATTTAGCAATTAGAGAATCGCAAATTGAGAATGCAATTTCAAGGTTGCAAGGGTCTCAAAAGGACACCCTGTTTGTGATTCCTTAAATGCGAATGCAAAATAGGGAATCGCAAATTTTGCAATTCCTTATTTTGCGAGGCAGTTTTCCATTAATACATACCACTAAGCCCAATTGCGTTTGAAATCGCAATTTGGAACGACACATATGGTCCTAAATCATTTAGAAAACATTTTACATACACACACACCCACACGTACCTATGCTAACTTGGACACATAAACAAGAAAATACGCTGACTGGAGCAATATGCGCCAAATGATAATGCAAGAAACATAAATGACAAAACTCCACATTTTTACAAAACACAGAGCAGTGGAAACTTAAGAAATGTTTTCACATTTAAAGGAAAACATACTGGATGCAATCATTCAAAAGTAGATCCAGCAAAGATCTCCAACATAAACTTGGGGGCAGAAAAAGTAACAACAGCAGACATTTGTGATTAGAACATGATAAGTGACATGGCATGTGATTTAGGTGGGAGAATGCAGAGATTTCTATCTAAAATTGTTATTTTACATTTCCACCCTTAAAAATGATTTCCATCACATGCAGGTTAAAGGGTAACTTAAAGTCCCCTGTTCCATTTGAAAAATCTCCTTATTGGATGTTTCCAAATGTTGACATGCATGCTGCATGTCACAGTTTTTATTGTCTGGCTTGATAGCGCAGCTGTCACCAGACAATTATGTGAGAATCACTAGAAAAGGTGCTTTGGCTCTTCCCGGCATGTTGGAAGCCAGGAGTACATGATTTGATTGGGCACAAGTTGTGTGGTTCCACAAAAAAAGTGCTTGCCCAACATGCAGGAGTGGTCATCTTGTTCATTTATCCAGCTGCCCGGAATTGAACTTTCAAGGGCACACACATGACATTGTAATGTTATTATAGTGTCTCAGATAACAAGATAATTTATGGTGCTTTTCTTTGGCAGCAGGACAGATGTGAGGAGGGCAGTCACTGACATTCATAAAGTTTTAGGTCTGGCTTAACCGTTTAACCTACACCAACATTGTTCTTCATTTCTGTGCTTCCACACAAATACATATTAATCCCCATGCTACCCTCGCAATCTGCTTGTAATGCTTCACATTATTATACAACATGTCATTAAAGCCAGACCTATTGGCATTGCCAATGCTGGTTTTCGATCTTGGGAATCAAGCAAAGACCCTGAACCAAAGTTTCATGGTGCTTCAACTCAAATGTTTGGTTACATTTACCCCACAGGATTTGTAAAGAATACCTATCCAAGTACTACACATATCAATAAATTACTAGCATTCTGGTTGTCTCACAGTTTAGACAAAAGATTGCAGTCATGACGCTACAAATTTGAGGACTTCCATCTTTGTATCACCACTCAAAGAAGAAAATATAATCTTTAGTAGAAATAACCAGGAAAACAAATTAACTGTAATACTGCCAATCAAAGAGTAACACTTCACCTTCAAATCTGCCAATCAAAAAACAAATATTTACTCTTAGTATCACAAACCAGACAGGGGGACTTCGCCCTTATTATTGTGAATATAGAGGAGTGCTTCAACGTTAGCATCTCCAGACAGGAACGTTTTAACCTTTGTACCTCTTCATCAATCAGACATGAGCACTTTCAGCTTAATACTGTCAAGTAGAAGCAAATCAACCATAGTACTACCAATGAGACATGATCATTTGAACCTTAGAAATACTAATTACATAGGTGTGTTTCACCAGTAGTAACATCACTCAGGCGCACTTCACACTTACTAACATCAGTGAGTCAGGAACTCTTCAACATGTGCACCAACAATCAAAAGGGAGTTATCCAAATTTAGTGCTGCCAACGAGAAAGAAGCACTTCAATTTTAGTAGGCCCAGACCTACAGTAACACTTAAACTTTAAAAATGCCAATCAGACAGGAGCACTTTAAATTTAGCAATGCCAATCAGAACAGACCATGTCAACTTTTAAAAATGTCAGTCAGACAAGAACACTTCAATTTTAGTATCCTAACCAGACAGGAGAATTTCTTCCTAAGCATAGGTAGTCACAAAAAAAGTTTTAAAAACTTTGGGAGTCATTAGCATGGCCCACCCCCGGGAAATGGGACCGCCCGCAATGCATGCGGGGGTCCTGCACATCCCATTAGGATGCGCCCACCAAACTGGCGGGCGCGTCCCGCATTTCTAACATTGCGCACCGCCCGCCGCAATGCCAGAAATGCAAGTTGTGCGTTTGACAGTACAACGTGACAGGCACCGCGCGGTGCCTGCCACATTGTACTGTCAATGTGCACCCCCCAGAATCCCTGGGGCCTGGTACAGGCCCCCAATGTTGAGAACTGCATGCCTTTCCGTGGCGGCTTTGCCGCCATGGAAAGGCATGTCCCTGCTTGTATTCTAATATGGATGGCGGTGTTTACCAGACACTGCCACCATATTAACAGCTTTTCTGCCCTGTCGAGTGATCGATCGGGTGGAAAACCTGCGGAGGGTCTTTCTGTCCGCCGGGGTCCCCCCGCCTTGGTAATGTGGCGGGGGAAATTTGCATGCGGGCGGGGGAATATGTCGGGCGGATCACCACCACCATGCGGGTGGTGGCGATCCGCCAGACATACTAATGGGCCCCTTAGTTTGACTAATCACACAAGATGATTTAAGCTTCACTTTAGATGCCACCAGCAAACACCACAGTAAAGCAAACTGAGGGCTCACCTCACACTGGCAAGGCTTGCCAAGCAGAGATTATAGTGTCCTTAATTCAACCCAGCTAAGGCGTCACTTTTTAAGTGTTACCTCTGCGCTCCGGGAAGGGTGTGTGGGTTGGTGAAAGGATGGAACGGGAAGAGAGGCTCCAGGGCACAGAGCTGCACAGATGCGGTGAAAGCACTCTCCTAAAGCACTTACACATGTTATTGTCTCTCACCTAAAGCAATTACACATGTTATTGTCTCCCACTCCGAATACATTTATTTCAGCATTTATTCCTGTATTCTTTGATCAGAGGCATTACTGATGCATGGAAAATAAAGGTATCTAACTTGGTTATTGCTGTACTCCATGCAACAAGGGAAGCTCAAACATGGCAAGGATGATGCTATTAACCGAACCTTGGTCAGATGGGCAGATGGCCCACGTCTTCAACAGGAGAGACGAAACAGCTTGCTTTGAAAATACCCTTTGTTGTGAGCTCTGTATATTGTGTGGGATCCGTCAGTTAAATGCAACTGCGTTCCACCAATCAGGGACAAATGACACGACTAAGTTGTGCTCATCTAGTCACTTTCAATTCAGTTCTCTCTCTCTCATGGTATCAGGCACAATTCAGAAACACATTTGTGTCCTATGTTAACATCCTTGCAAATCAGAAGTCTAACTCCATGACCCAAAGGGCATCCCCCCACTGAATATTAAATCCAATAAATATGAATAAGTATCACAGAGTACAGACTAACACACAGTAGGGACCCACAAACCACCTGGGAACGAGGAAATACAGTCCAGCGAGGTTTGACCTTTGATACCCACCGGATCTATCTTCTCGTCTCTTTATAGTCATACAGAGTCGTGTAACCGCGGCTCCTGAGCTGCTAGGGATTTCTACCAGACAAACCAAGGATGACTCCTCACCGTACCGGCGAAAACATACATCGGTGACCCAACTGAAGAACGATATTGATTGATACCGATCGGCTCCCTTTCGGAATACTTCTGGAAGATTATCTTCCACATATCAAATATCTGACCTACGGCGATCTTTACCCACCACGGGGTCCAAAACATTTCTTCCATCTGGCCTCAACCCCTTGCAGGATTGATACCTCGGATACTGTGTCCCCCAACCACGTTATACTTCTATGCCCTGATGAAGGTGTAGCCCCGGCTGGGGCCCTACACCGAAACGCGCGTCAGCGTTTTGGATACTGGGGCAGCTATATTTGTTCCATCTATATCTCTTGCCCCTTTGATGATTGATTGTCACCTTGTCATCTTATCATTGTGATGCGCTCATGTACCATTGAGTTCATCTATACGTGTGTTGTTTAAGTAGTGTCCTATTGTGGAATGTGTGACGGTGTGATTGACGGGTATGATTTGTGTGTGTTGGACTTGATTATATGAGATATATGTACTTGTTGTTTTTAAGTAAAAAAATCATGAAGTAATTTGATAATTATCAAGTTTATATTTGAATAAAGAAATGTTTTAGAAAATATAATACTATATGTATTCTTGAATTTGAAGTATTGACTTTGCTCCTGGTTGCACCTATGTCCATATATATATTCTAGGATCCCCTCTTAAGGCCTTATTTCTATCTTTCTGGCAGGTTTTCCCTCTCTCTTGGCTGTTCATTATTTCCCCGTTTTCCTGCCTATATCAGTTTGGGGGTCCCCCTTCTTTATAGACGCATTTGTATACCTTACAATGCAAGCATGCTTTCCAACCGGAAAGCATGCTTGCAAAGTAGAAAGCAGGGTTGCAGTTCATCCCTGCACCCTGTGGCGGACACCCCAAGGTGCCTGCCACCGGGTGCAGGGACCTAGGCCGCCCTCCGGAGGCCTCACACCCATGGGGGCCCCCAGAGACAGCTTTTGACAGCCTTTTCGTGCCGGACAGACCGGCACGAAAAGGCAGTGAAAAGCTGCCATCATACTCCCTCGGTCGTACAGAGGCGCCCGGGGGAGTACTGGAGGATTTCCGGACTGTGGACAGGCTCTCCGAGCCTGTCATCCGCAATCCGGAAATCCGAGTCAGATTCCTTTCCAACTGAGCCCATCAGAATGGCTCGGTCGGAAAGGAATCCGGCCGGCAGTGACCGATTCGGTTGGAAGGCCCCCTAGTCTAGCCGTGAACTAAACCTAAATTCCCCCCTTACAATAACTCATAATCTGAAACTCTGAACCCAAGGAAACCCCATTCTGGTCCAGTTGCAACCCACACTTTCCCTAATCCCACCCATCGTTTTCTATAACCACTACCCTTCTTAAAAAGCACTTTCCGGGGGCGTGGCTTGGCGCCCGGGAGGAATGGCGGCGCCTGAGTGAGGCTCCGCGGCGACTCCGGGGATTCTCTGTTTTCCCTGCCGACTTCTTTCCAATGGAGGTTGGTTTCCGTAGTCGGAACATCCCGGCTCCATTCCGCGACACCTGACGACTTCTTCTGCCGTATCTGCAAGCAGCATTTACCCGCGGTGTCTCAGGGGGCTCTGGCGGTGATTGCGACCGCCATTTTGTGTCAGCCGGCGCGCTGACTTCTCTTCACCGGAATGCAAGCCCTTCACTTCTCACCTCATGTTTAGAGGCTGGCTGTCTTTGTGTCCTCTCCTTAACGGCCGCATGACGTCTGGAGGCCCTTTTCAATTATCAGCGGCCCGGCGCTTTAGGAAGTGAGTTTCTGGACTTTCCTTTTTTCTGCGCAGCCGCAATTTCCTGTAGGTTGGCGCACCGCGCACTTTTACTCAAAGCCTTATAACATTGCTCCGAGGTTACCTCCCTCAATTTTGGCCTAAAGCACTTCTCATTGTAATTATCCTTGAATGACATTAAGCTACTTTGCTTCGATTACCTGCTTTGCATTTGTAGCAGATTACTTGCTGCTTTTGCATTGTTGTGACCATTGCCTTGTCATTTTCAAATGCCTCTTCACAGGCCTTGATGATAACTTGTTCTAAGAAGTTTCTTCATGTGAGGGCATATATCTGGATGAGTAGCTTTTTTCACCTTTTGACGACCTTTTCCTGGTAATGCGCTTTTGGCGCATTGGTATATCTTTGTCTAACCAAAACCTCTGACTTGACCAGCTATTGTTTTGTCCCCCATGTTGTTTGATGCAAGGTCACTCATTTTTTTTTTTTTTTTCCTTATGAGGCTTTGGCAGTGACCTTCTTTTGTCATAAGGGATAATGCTAATATCCTACGCAATTCCTTTATTAAATTTTTGATAACCTGCACGCTCTTTTTTCTTGCTGGCTTTGCTATATCCATTTACACTGACTCTAATTACATGGTTTTTGCATAGCTACTCATCTTCCTCAAACCTCACGGCTCATGGCCTGTGTCTCTCAATAGAGGCTGCTGTCCTTCCGCGTTCTAGGCTTTTTTGAGTAAACAGTGCAGGTTTTCTTCTGGCTGCATGCCCCCCGACGATCTTCATCTTTTTCAATTACTGCACATGGCTATGTCATAGACTTGTTTGGACGATTTTTCATCTTACAGAGCATCCTCTCACCCTTCTGTGTGGATAATAAGTGCTACGCAATTCACTTTTTTTTTATCTGCTTCTTTTTATGAGGCGATTTATATCTATGTCGCGCTCACCCTCCAAATCAACTAACACAAAGACAAAAGTTGTCTTCGTGAAGAACTCCAAAGTATTCTCTGCTTTCTCTAAACTGGAGGATTCTCTCACTTCATCTGGTTCTGACATTACCATGGATCCTCCTCCGGCACCATCAGGTAAATCCACCACAAAAAGACTTAAAAAGGACCCTCCTTCACCACCCAAACAATCTGCACCTGTTTCCATGGAACTTTTATTGGAGGAGATTCGATCATTCCGCCCCTTTTTGGAAGAGATTGGGACTCTGCGTCCTTTTATGGGGGAAACTAATATCAAGCTTCAAGCTCTCAATGACAGCTGGTCACAAATCGAAACAAGAGTTTCCACGGTTGAGCAGTCAGTTGCTTCTTTCCAAGAAACTACCACCAAAGTTCTTCATCTAACCTCACAGGTGGATACCCTCCAGAGGCAGGTGGAGGAGTTGGAAAACAGGAACAGACGTAACAACCTTCGTATTTACGGCCTAGCAAAAGGTCTTGAGGGTGCAGACCCTATCACTTTCTTCAAGTCCTTCTCCCTAAGCTGCTCCACTTACCAGAAGGTACACTTCTTAATATTCAACGTGCTCATCGTTTGGGTCGTCCTCCCAATTCCACCTCTTCCTCACAGCGTCCTCAAGGTGTTATCCTTTATTTTGTGGAGTATACTGATCTTCTGAAGGTTCTCACGACTGCTAAAGCTTCTCCCAAATTGACATGGTCGGGTTCTTCCCTGTTCTTTGCTCAGGACTATGCTAAAGCTACGGCAGCTTGCCGGAAGGCCTTCCTTGGTATGAGACATGACCTCCGTTCCATGGGTGCCCGATATGGCCTATATCATCCTTGCTTGTTCAAAGTCACCTAAAACAACAAGACGATCATTTATGAGTACCCAGAGAGACTGAAGAGCTTCATCAATGCACACAAAACTACTGCCATGGATTCTTCTGGTCCTTCGTCATCTCGCCCTGGCTGAGTTCTCATTTTGTTTATCTATGCATTGTTCATGTTGGCTCATGCTTTTGTTTTCTCTTTTATCTTCACTGTTACTCCCTTTTGCTTCCACAGTTGTTGATTCTTTGTTTTCTCTTGATGTAGATTTGTAACTTTCTCTCTCATCTCCCCTCCTTGCTTTACAGGATTCCCTCCTCGTCTGATGATGTTTCCCCGGTTTACCGCCTAGCCGTCCTCGGATGTGTTGCCTTACCTCTATGGCTCCCTCCCCCCCCGATTCCTCCTCGTCTTCTCCTCCTGTGGGTATGTTCATCCGCTGTTTTTTCCCCGTCCCTTGTTTCCCTATGGTTTTTTGCTCTTTTTGTGTGCTTCAACTCCTTTGGTTGTGCTGTTATTGTGACTTCATCTTTCCAGGTTATATTTTTCTATTCTTCCTTTTTCTTCTTCTCTTGTTCTTCATGTATTTCTCACTATCTACCATTTTTCTCTTCCTGTATGCACACTTTTTATCTCTTGCTTCTTTCTTTTCCCTCTCCCTTTTCTTTTTCCTTAATATACCTTTTTTCTCTCTTCATTTGCTTCCATCTATGGGTTTTTATCTTGATTTCATTTATTGCAAAGTTATTGCTTTATTGCATATGTTATGTCCTTGAATATAACCTCTTGGAATGTTAAGGGCATCAACTCACCAATTAAGCGCCAGCGCATCTTATCTCATTTAGCCAAATTGAACATTGACATTGCGTTTCTTCAGGAGACTCACCTTTCTGATGTAGAATCTGCTAAGCTTAAAAGAGGGTGGGTGGGTGATGTTTTTTATTCACAGGGTGATGGTAAACGCAATGGTGTTGCAATTCTTTGTCGTAGATCTCTCCCTTTCACTGTTATTTCCCAAGAATCTGATACGAATGGCAGATGGGTACACGTCAGACTATCGCTTAGAGGTGTTCCAATTTCTCTCCTTAATGTTTATGGCCCTACTATTGGTGAACCCCTTTTTTGGGCTGACTTTTCCCCACGTATCACCCAATTCATGGATGATAATTTCATTCTCGCTGGAGACTGTAATCAGCCTCTCGATCCATTTATAGATAGGAAATCTGATGCTACTTTTGTCCCCACCAAGCCACACAAACTTTTCACCCAGGCTATATCCCAACATAAACTTGTTGACTCTTGGCGACTTTGTAACCCGACCTTGCAGGAATTTTCCTGTTATTTGCCATACCATCGCTCCCAATCACGGATTGACTACATTTTTGTCTCCCATGATCTTGCTCAAACGCTTACTGCAGCAGAAATTGGCCCGATTCTGCTCTCGGACCATGCCCCTGTCATATTTAGCCTTGATGTGCTCCTTAAAATTGCTGGGCCCAGAAGATGGCATTTCAATAATACCCTCCTCTTTTCTACTTCCTTTACTGCATTTTTTGATGATTTTTTTCTACTTAACGATGTTGCGCCCACTCCGAAACACATTGTTTGGGATGCTTTCAAGGCAGCCTCCCGCGACTTCATTATCAATTTTGTCGCAAAGAAACGCAGATCCGCACGTCAATCAACTAAAACTCTCCTCACCAATATTAAGCGATTGGAACACGCCTATTTTACCTCACATTCCAAAGATAGTCTGACAGCCCTTGTTGCTGCCAAGCTTAAATATAACGAAAAATCTACTGAAGATTAGAATGTAGAATAGAATATTATATCCCCTCCGAGGACTACATTCTATTGGGAGACCTCAATTTTCACCTGGAAAAGAGCAACGACAATAGCGCCACCACCCTTCTGGACAATCTTGCCAACCTCGGACTCAAACAACTTGTCACTACCCCCACCCACATTGCAGGTCACACACTCGACCCCATCTTCACCTCCAGCAAACATGTCTCATTCAGCCACACCACAGCTCTCCATTGGACGGACCACAGCTGCGTTCACTTTACCTACAATAAGACCACAATCCACAACCATCCTCAATCCACCCTGCGAAGAAACTGGAACAAAATCACCATCGACCAGATCTCCTCATCGCTTCTTCTAAACCCCCCCGCCCACTCCTCTAACCCCGACCAAGCAGCCATTAACCTCACCCAATGGCTATCCAACAGCGCCGACATCCTAGCACCGTTGAAAAAACGTCAAAGCAAACTTGGCAGTAAAAACGCCTCCTGGTTCAACGATGATCTTAAGAAATCGAAGAAACTCTGTCGCTCCCTCGAGAAGGCCTGGAAAAAAGACCCAAACACCAGCACCAGGGACGCCTTCAAAAACGCCACCCGCATACACCACCAACTAATCCGATCTACCAAGAAAGCCGCATTCAAAGACCGACTAGATAACAACGCCCACAACAGCAAGGAATTATTTAACATCGTCAAAGAATTTACCAACCCATCAGCCAACCCCAATGACACAACCCCCTCGCAAGCCCTCTGCGACTCCCTAGCTTCCTTCTTCTACAACAAAATCGCAGACATCCACAACAGCTTCGACAACCGACCCGGAGACCAACCCACCCAACCTTCTGCAGGTCCTTCACCCCCCTTGAACATCCTTAACGACTGGAACCCAATCTCCACTGAGGACACCATCCGCCTGATGAACTCCATCCACTCAGGATCCCCAACTGACCCATGCCCTCACCACATCTTCAACAAAGCAGACTCCATCATAGCACCACACCTCCGAGATGTCATCAACTGCTCCCTCAACACCGCCACCTTCCCTGAAAGCTGGAAACACGCAGAACTCAGTGCCCTTCTGAAAAAACCCACTGCTGACCCCACCGAACTAAAAAACTACCGCCCCATCTCGCTTCTTCCATTCCCGGCCAAAGTCATCGAGAAAGCCGTCAACAACCAGCTCGCCGCCTTCCTCGAAACCAACAAATCCCTCGACTCCTCACAGTCCGGCTTCCGAGCCAAACACAGCACGGAGACCGCCCTCATCGCCGCAACAGACGACATTCGAACTCTTCTGGACAATGGAGACACAGTCGCCCTCATCCTCCTCGACCTCTCCGCAGCCTTCGACACAGTCTGCCACAACACCCTTCTACAGCGCCTCAGAAACATCGGTATCCAAGGAAAAGCACTGGAATGGATCACCTCGTTCCTCACCGGAAGAATCCAGAGAGTCCGCCTCCCACCATTCAAGTCAGAGGCCACTGAAGTCATCTGCGGCGTGCCACAAGGATCGTCACTCAGCCCCACCCTCTTCAACGTATACATGAGCCCCCTTGCGACCATCGCTCGCCAACACAATCTCAACATCATCTCCTACGCTGACGACACTCAACTGATCCTCTCACTCACCAAAGACCGTAACACCGCCAAAACCAACTTACACGAAGGAATGAAAGAAGTGGCCGAGTGGATGAAGCACAGCCGTCTGAAACTGAACTCAGACAAAACAGAAGTCCTCATCTTAGGCACCTCCCCCTCCGCCTGGGATGACTCTTGGTGGCCAGAGGCCCTTGGAAAAGCACCCATCCCGACGGACCACGCACGGAACCTGGGCGTCATCCTGGACTCCTCTCTCTCGATGACCAGACAAGTCAACGCAGTTTCATCATCTTGCTTCAACATTCTTCGCATGCTCAAAAAAACATTTCGCTGGATCCCCACCGAAACTAGAAAAACGGTCACCCACGCACTGGTCACGAGCCGCCTGGACTACGGAAACACCCTATACGCCGGTACCACCACAAAACTCCAGAAAAAACTCCAACGCATCCAGAACACTTCAGCCAGGCTCATACTAGACATCCCGCGTAAAGAACACATCTCTGGTCACCTGAAAAACCTCCACTGGCTCCCCGTAAATAAGAGGATTACTTTCCGCCTCCTAACCCACGCACACAAAGCACTTTACGAACTTGGACCCGAATGCCTCAACACACGACTGTCCTTCTACACCCCCTCCCGTCAGCTACGATCCTCCAACCAAGCCCTTGCCACTGTACCTCGCATCAACAAAACCACCATGGGAGGTAGATCCTTCTCCTACCTGGCAGCTAAAACCTGGAACTCACTTCCCACTAACCTTCGCCTTACTCGGAACCACCTAGCATTCAGAAAGCAACTTAAAACTTGGATATTCGACAGGTAATTCCCCACCCTTCATCAAGCGCCTTGAGACCCTATGGGTATGTAGCGCGCTATACAAATCTCCTGACTTGACTTGACTTGACTTGACTTATATTTACTTAAATCAAGTGCTAAATTCTATGGTGGTAGGAATAAAGCTGGGAAAATCCTTGCCAACTATCTGAAGGTCAAGCATAATAAGATGAATATTGAATCTGTTTATGACTCTAATGCACTTTTACATCACAAAGATACTGGCATCCTTGCCACGTTCTCCCACTTCTACGAGACCTTATACACATCTGACACCAAACCCTCTCCTCATTCTCTCACTCACTTCTTCTCAACTATTCAGCCCCCCTCGCACTTCCCTCTTGATCTATCCTCATTGGAGACTGATATCTCACAGACAGAGTTACTCAAAGCACTCCAGCATCTTAAATCTAACAAAGCTCCTGGCCCAGATGGTTTTACTGTCGAGTTTTACCTCCATTTTTCCAAATTACTGATCCCAAAACTGCATTCTCTTCTCCATTCCTTTGCTGATTCTGGTGTCTCCTCGGGTTCCTTTTCAGATGCGCACATTTGCTTAATACCCAAACCTGGCAAGGATGTTCAATATTGCAAGAACTACAGACCTATTTCCCTTGTTAATATTGATTATAAAATTTTCTCTAAGTCTTTGGCGATAAGGCTAGACCATCTTTTACCTGACCTCTTAGGGGAAGAGCAATCTGGCTATGTAAAAGGTTGTTATATCACAGACAATACCAGACTTTTGTTTAATATTTTATCAAAATCATCCCACCTCCAACACTCCCTTGCCGCCATAGCCTTGGATGCCGAGAAGGCATTTGACAGGGTTGAATGGCCTTATCTCTTTCACACTCTCAGTTGGTTCGGGTTTGGCCCTACATTTACTTCTCTGGTCTCCTTACTATACTCCCATCCTCGTGCTGCAGTTTATGCTAATGGTCAAATTTCTCCCTACTTTGACCTTGGCAGGGGAGTCCGTCAGGGATGTCCCCTTTCACCCTTTCTTTTTAACCTTGCTTTAGAACCTTTCTTATCCAGGCTACGCCAGAATCCTGACATCCATGGCTTTCAAACCACGGAGTCCTCCATTAAACTTGCTGCATACGCAGATGATATTTTACTCTTCATCTCTAATCCCACGGTCTCTATTCCTGCTTTCTTGGAGGAAGTGCGGCAGTACTCCTCAATCTCTGGCTATAAGCTTAATAATGATAAATGTGAGAACCTCCCCCTCACGAAATTCACCTTCAAACCCGACTTTAGTGCTTCTAAGTTTACTTGGAGCCCCTCTCACATTAAGTATTTGGGATTACATATTACCCCTTCCATCCACGATACTGTTTCCCTTTGCCTCACTAAATGCACTCAGAAAATCTCTGACCTCACAACCCGCTGGCACCCTCTTTACTTGTCTTGGTGGGGTCGTCTAGACACCATTAAAATGATGTTATCTACCATTGTCTTATACACAATCTCCAACATCCCTGTCTCTATCCCGGCCAAATTCTTTAAGAAAATCAATTCGGTTTTGTCCTCCTTTTTATGGCATAAAGCGAAACCTAGAATGTCCCTTTCTAGACTCATTCGCTCCGCCTCTAAAGGAGGTGTTAATTTTCCTGACTTTCCAGCTTACCATAAGGCTTTTTTGTTACGTCAGGCTTCCTTTTGGTTGCAAGACCCTGATTCCCCCTCTCCTCTATGGACTAAGGTTGAGCGCCTTTTCCTTTCCCCTTTTTCTTTTGCTGAATATATTTCTTTCTCTCGTAAACCCCTCTCGATCCCTACTCCTATTCATAAATTTACTGTCAAACTCCTCTTATCTGCTAAACCTCCCCCCCTATGAACATTGCCGATTTCCTCTCGTCCACTATCTGGCATAATAAATACCTTTTAATTCGAGGTAAACCCATCTACTGGAGTTCTTGGAGGTCCAAGGGACTGATTTGGATATCACAGCTCTTCTCACAATCCACCTTCGTGTCTTTCCACGCTTTGCGTTCCACCTTTAAGTTACCTTCCTCCTTTGCTCCCAAGTATCTCCTCCTTAAAGCAACGATCATGGAGGCCTATACGAAACTCTTGTTGGCGTCCCCTTCCTCCACTCCACCTGACCCCATTCCCCAACTTTCCTCCATTCAACTTCACTCTATTCTGCAAACTCTTCCTAAAGCCTCTGTTATTTACAAGCACCTCCATGCACATACATCCCCCAGACCCAAATCCACAGTGGAGGAGCACTGGGAATATGACCTTTCTGTATCATGGTCATTATCCTTGTTGAACAAGATTTGGACAAAGGTTCGCAAAATTCTAGATCGGCATCCTTGACTCAATCTCTATTTTTCATATATAATCGATTGCTCCTCACTCCATTTACCCTTCACAAACGGTTCCCTACCACACCTGATTTATGCTGGTCCTGCTCCTCACCCAATGCCACTCTTTTTCATATGCTGGTTCTTTGTAAGAATGTACATGCCTTTTGGTTACAGGTCTGGGCACAAATCAATGTTATTTTTCATACTAGTATCCCTTTTTCCTCTTCCCATGTTTTTTTGGGTAGTCTCTCTCCTTGTTGGGACGAGACTGACTTATATGTTCGTGTTGTTGACTTATTACTAGCTGTTGTATTTCAACAAATAACTATTAATTGGAAGTCTTCTTCTACTATTACTTTCAAAGCATGGTGGTACAATGTTTGTCATAATCATAGACTTGATACTGCTTTTGTTTTTCCTGCCCAGTTGGCAGCTAAACGTGTAGATTTATGGCTTCCTGTTACGACGTATTTGGATACTTGTACAACTCGTTCCTATCGTCCACGACCTGCCCAGCAGGAAATTTCCAAACCCCCTTGATGCCCTTTTATCATTCTTTTTTTTCTTTGTTAACATGATTACTTGCATAATCTCATTTGCATTTACTTGTATTTTATATTTGATGTACCCTTTCCTTCATTTTTACTGTTCCTGATAAGCTTGCTGTTGTTATTTCCATATTTCCATTGTATTTTGCTTTCTCTTCCTAGATTCTCCTTTCCCTTCCCCCTTTTATTTCCCCCATAATTTCTTTACTGTGTTCTGTATTCATACCTTTTATTATGACCAATAAACTTTTATTGAACTTGAATTGTAATATGCCAATAAACAGAGCGCTCTGAAACTAAAAAAAAAAAAGAAGCACTTTCCAGGGCAGAAGACAAGGATGTTGTGAGTAAACCTCCCTCATGTTCAATTAACTACCCGTCTATTGATGCTAGCTCTAAGGTTAACCTAATCAGAAACCACACTTTAACTTAAGCTTAACCACATTCCTAACCCTACTCCTACGCTAAAACATACCCTAACCATGTCAATATTCTAATATGTGAATATAGTAGTAAGTGGCAGTGTAAAGTAGTGGATTCAAAGCCTTGAGGATGCACTGATTTTTGTGTCTCACACATGATATTGGTGGGTCCCTCTTTTCTGGGAACGTGTGGGATAAATGTGAATTGATTGCCTTGTATAACACTTGACTAAAGTAGTCTATAACTTCCAAGTTTCCTTGGCAATTCTCCATTTACTAAACAGAAGTTCCCGCCTTAGAGTGAAGACACATCACCCCCTGGCACTGCTGCTTTGATACATACTCTGTTTCTACAAAGATACTTTCAAAGTTTGCCTTCTCTTGTTCTCAGGAGCTCACCGTAGCGCCTACTCGCTAGTGTATCAAAGCTCTTTGAAAACGGACTGCCTCTAGAAACTTCTAATATTGGGTGCCTTTCTTCAATTAGGGGAGCTAGACTCCTTAGCTGTTGCTGAGAGATTTTCTTAATCCATTTTTCTTTGACTGAAAGTTATTTTAAAAAAAATAAAATAAAATTGAATCACAAAAAATTGATCAGGAGCAATTGTTGTTGTTGGATCAGACCTACCTTCTGGACCTAAGGAACACCAAAGGTAAGATGGGACTTCTCTGTAGGGGTACTTGGGTGTACTTGGTTTGTCTAACAGCTTAGACTCTTTTTTTATTGGTTTTGTATTTATTGGTTTCAAATAAGGTTCTTTTCATGCCTATAAATATTGGGATGGCAATGCCTGGTGGAACAATGAACAAATGAGATGGCCAGGTATTAACAGGGGAGTCCAGGGTATGAGGAGATGGAGTGTGAGGGAAATCCAAGGAGAGAGACGGTGGCTGGCGAGTCGGTGAATGTGGATAAGTGCACTGAGGAAGATAAAACAAAAGGGTTTCCTGGAAAAGGTATCTTTGATGTAGAATAGATCACCAATTCCAAAAGCAAATTGTAGGAATCCAAAGATAAAGTCTCACTATAACAATGGCAGACTTTCCTAAACTGGCACAATGAAGTATTGAAATGTTGGCATGAAATTAAGATTAGACACACCCAGAAATGTTATTAATGTAGTCATGTGGAAGATGGAATTAGGGCTTGATCCCTGATTACACCACTCTCCCCTTAAATATCCACTCTGATCACAATGATATCAAAGCAGATACATAGGAATTTCGCTAATATGGTGAATGCAGCCTGTATGCCAACACGTGCCCGTCGCTGAACAGGTAGATGGAGCGAATGCAGTGGGTACATTCTGCAGCTGCACAGCGAGCGAAAGTGCAGTTAGTGCAAGAACAGGGCAGTAGGCTGATACCACAACATGTCACTTGCTGCCTTCGGATAAGTTGGTATCAGAGCATCTCACAGGCTCCCACAAGGTCACAGTCAGTGTCTTCCCATCCTGCAGGAAAAGCTCAGAGAGGACAGATGTGTAGCCTAAATATCATCCGGGAAAGTCTCAGACTGGCCGCTGGGACAAAATGAAGGCACAGATCTATGAAGACCATCCTCCTCCTCGAGTGACGATGAGAGTGAAGACTTAGGTGATCCTCAGAATGCACTTTAGCCCTTAAGACAGTACTCAGACCCAGGAGATGGAGGGAAGTTTACCATGGCTAATCATTATGTGGCCAACCAAAAAAGAAAGTGAAAATCTACAGAAACAAAATGAATGTATCTAGAGATACAATCCTTACATGAAGTAGCTAGACAGAGGAGCAGAGGAGGATGAGGTCATCTTTGACTCTTTGGACCAGTGCAAACATGACTCATTGTATTTGTCACTGAATTAGGTAAGTACACACAATTTCTAAAGAGAAAATGCATTGCTGTTTACCTCCTGTATGATATTTAAGTCCTGACATTGTAGCAGAAGAAAGGCGTCTGTCTGACATCGCACCTGAGCTCTTTGTAAGTTTCCCTGTGCTGTAGCTATGCTCTCAATGTATACAGTCAATCAATCAATCAATCAAGTGACTAGTAAAGTGTGAATAATCACCTGCAAGGGTCTCAAGGCACTGAGAGGGGGTGGGGACAGCTGGTGCGCCGAAGGCGCTATGTTTCAATCGAAGAGCCAGGTCTTGAGGTCCTTCCTGAATTGAGGCAGTGACGGCGATTGCCTGAGGTGGAGAGGCAGGGTGTTCCAGGTCTTTGCTGTGAGGCAGGAGAAGGATCTTCCTCCAGTCGTGGTCTTGTGGATACATGGGACGGTAGCCAGGGCCAGTTTGATGCGAGGTGGTGGTTAAAGTACGAAGTCCCCACGTTGTTTAGAGATTTGTAGATATGTGTGAGGAACTTGAAGGTAAATCTTTTGTTGATTGGGAGCCAGTGGAGGTCTCTCAGGTGGCCGGTGATGTGGCTGTGACGGGGGATGTTGAGGATGAATCTGGCGGAGGCGTTCTGAATATTCTGCAGTTTCTTGAGGACATAGCACAGGATCAGCTCTCCTGATGGTGACGGAGTCCCTCCGCAGTGCTGCTGCCGCAGGTGGCTTGATTGCACTCATTCTTTTAGATCTAAGTGCCGCCTTTGACACGGTATCTCACTAGGAGCTTTTACAGCGACTCTATGAGAGTCACTCTGAGGAACCTTAAACCTATTATTGCATTCTTTTCTCCCCAAGTACGGAAAATGACTGTACAGTCTTTAATCATCCCGCGACTGGACTATTGGAGTATCCTGTTCTGGCGTGCCAAGTTATCTGTTATAAATAGGCTACAGATTGTCCAAAATACGGCCGCTAGATCACTTTGCCCTCTCCCTAAAATCTGTTTTCTCTCAAGTTTCCTTGGCAAACTTCACTGGCTTTCAACAGAGAAACACACTCAATTCAAAGCCTTGTGTATAGCCCATTGGATGATGAACAAGCAAGGAGCACCTAGTATGGACATTCTGATGCAACCATATAAGTCTACCTGGGCTTTCCACTCCGCACACTAAAAGAACGAGATCTGGAGGGCGCTCCTTCCGAGCATTGGTCCTGGTCCTATGGAATACTTTGCCTCTGCAGTTAACCCCTTAGCTGCGGCGGCTATTCCGCCGCAGCGCTAGGAGGGAAGGGGGGGCCGTACGGCGCTCCCGTACTCGTGACGGAACGGCTCCGTGACGAGCCTTGGGTGGACTGTGCTTGTGACGGAGCGGTTCCGTCATGGCCCCGCTCGCTCAATAGAATGCGCCGCGCAGGCGCGACGAGCGGGCCGTGACGGAACTGCTACGTCACCAGCACAGCCCACCCGAGGCTCGTGACGGAGCAGTTCCGTCACCAGCACGGAACGGGTTAAGGAAGACTTAAAACCACCTGAGTTTCAGAAAGCAGTTGAAGACCTGGCTGCTTTCAGCCTGGGTTTCCTTTGCGCTAATCTGGGCTGTGCCATGTGGTATGTTCAATGCTGTGCTGATGTAATAGTAGGTAGCGCTGGGAAGCCCAGTTTTGGGGCAGCTATGCGATTTTGAAATCCCCTAAATTTATATTTATTTTATGCATAAAGTTTTATATAGCATGAACAAGATCCCGAGGGATAACAGAGTGCTTTACAATAGGATGGGAGGAAGGACATCAATGCAAATTTGACATCAAGTAGGAGTAAAAAAACAGGAAGGATCGCATATTCAGGGACAGTCGCACAAAAAAGAACCGTAACAAATGATAGTCCAATGGAAGTAAGAGCGATGTCTTTGAGCAGGTGCACCTAGCCCAGTTAGGGTAAGAATGTATTCATAAAGAATTTTTTAGCTTCCAAAACATAACATAACATAATATTCTAAGCACATTATTAAAGTCGAGACTCCATGGCTACACATGTGAGTCCACATCACTTGTCCAAGGAGAATGTACCTATCATCGTGTCTGTGGTTGGGCGGGTCTGATTGGCACAGCACAAAGGAAACTGAAAGGTGAAAACAGGGAAATCTCCTGTTCCCTATTCCATATTGGGAGCAGTCATTGGATACCAGAGATTACCTATGGTGTGCCCCGCTGTTCAACACAGGTGTCACAGGGTGCTATACAGTCATTATTTCACTCCAATGATATAACCACATACTCTGTTTTGACTCCTGATTCAACAATGTAAGCTTGGAGGAGCATTCAAGGATAAGGTTGGTTCACCTTCTAGCACACAGTCCAATCACCAACAGAAACCCAGTGGCTCTAGACGAAGGGGCGTCGATTGGGCTACGACACCCCAGAGTCATGGAAAAAAGACCAAAAGGCGAATGAGACATTATGTTACTTTTTGAAGCTTTGTTTTGAAAGTCTTTGTATAAGGCCTGTCCTGCATAATTGTCAGATGTAATTATACAATAAACATTGAACAACTTTTGTTTTAACAAACTACTACTATTAATTTGACTATGCAGAGTTTATTTTATATTTTCCGTATGACAAATTGTGTGCATTTTTATGTTCTGCCTTGCCAACGCAGCTGTCGCCAGACAATTATGTGAGAATGACAAGGAGAAGGGCTTTGGCTCCGCCCACACGTTGGAATCCATGAATTCATGTTTTGATTAGGCTGAAGTTGTGCACTTCAACAAAAAAGTGCTTGCCCTCAGACAGGTGTGATCATTTTGCTTATTTATCCAACTGCCTGAGCTTGAACGTTCAGAGGCAGACATAGGAAATGTTCAAGCTATCAAAGTGTCTTAGATACCTAGAAAATGTATGTTATTTTTCTCTGGCAGCAGCAAAGATGGAAGGAGGGCAGACTTTAACTTACATGGATGTTTATGTCTGGCTTGAAGGTGCAATTGTCACTTGACCTTTTAACCTTCACAGAAGTAATTCTACAGTTCTTTATTTCCTCACAAATACATACCCATTTGCATGCTGTCTTCTTGTAATGCTTCACATCACCATACAGATGCCTTTAAAGCCAGACCTATTGGCATTGCCAAAGTTTGTGTAACTTGAACTGAATGAACTCAGACCAGGGCACACAAGAGGGTAAAACAATGTTAAATTAAACTTAAATCGTGGGGAAGCTGGGATTCTTATTTAGATTTCATTACCAATTTCTAGAATCCCCGGTCAGGTCGACTGGATCTTTTTCCGTGTCTTAGAAGCGTAAAGGTTAGATTTTCACAATCATAACTTTAAACAACTTTACAATCCAAATCCAAATTAGACTCAAAGGACCACTGACTCCAAACTGAAAATTTGAAGATTTATTACAAAGCCAAAAATAACTGAACATACAGACATCTCAGCAGGAGATTCAAGAAATAAACTGGCACTAATACAAACATAATCCTATGCAGGAGTCTCAGACGACTCAGAATAAAAATCAAAGTTAATTCCAGAAGCATTTAGCATACCATTACCGACAATATCGAGAGTCTGGACTGCATTTACAAAAAGGAAAATAATTTGGTTAGACTGTCCCTACACTAACTCTAAGGTGACATCCCTACTTTACGGTGTACCCAGCAAGAATAAAGGTGTCAGCTGTGAAGACTTCCTAAGAAGTACATTCACTTTCTAATAAGTTGCTTCAATTTCTGAGCTCGTTCTAAGATGCTCCTTCCTACACCTTACTCTGCCTTAAGTTCACAAATTACCTACATCTTGCCTTTCCCAAGCCCACTTTCTAACTCCTAGTCTGCTTTCCGCTCTCTGCTCTCTGCTACGGACTGACACTCTACCCTCGGGTGCTGTCCCTAATTCAAAATACCAAAAATAGTTGACACGCCCAGAGGTACGCCCCTCTGACAGGTAAAGATCTTCTGACTTTTCCAGTATGGCACCTCTCCATCAAGCGTCCGTTGGTGTGTCCTTGGGTCCCAGGAAACTTCTTCGCTGAATGTTGCACTCCCAAATTTCTTGACAGCGTCTCTGCACTCGCGCCTAACTTCTAAACAATGAACCCTTCTACCTAACGAGCCTTGTGGCCTTGCACCTGCACCTGCAAGCTAGAAGGGTATACAGTCAAAATATCGAAATAAAAATATAGAATTGCAGTAATATCGAATTAAAAATATAGAATGGACAAAATATTGAATGGACAGAATCTAGTCAACAAAAATATCGAATGGACAGAATATAGTAAAAAAAAAATCGAATTTGAGGTAAGTAAGTTAATATCGATTTTTTAATAATATCGAATTTTTTTAAAGTGTTTTTATGTTAGTATATGTGTGAGAAGTGTATATTTATTTTATAATTTATATTAAGTAATTAATTTTATGGTATTTCAATTTTGCGTAATATAATTCTGTAGCGGGTTGTGGGTTTATAGGGGAATAGGGTGGGAAGTAATTTAATTATAATTAATTAAATATTTTAATTTATTTATTGATATTTATTTTGAATTAATTGTTAATTAATTTTTAATTGTTAATTAAATAAAATATATTTGGTAATTAATTTTTATTAATTGATTAATTGATAATTATGTTAATTTTATTAATTTATTTTCTGTAGCAGGTTGTGGGTTTATAGGGGAATAGGGTGGGAAGTAATTTAATTCTTTGCTGGTTAGAGCGGCCAGGAAGGATTACCAAAAAGCATTATCACTGGCCAAACGTGAGTGGGAGGAACAGCATTGGCAGGACCTATCCAATGCTGTGAGCAGTAGGAACCCGAACCTTTTCTGGGATCTGATCAATAGAACTAGACAGAGGAAATCGTAACCATTGGCTGCACATATAACCAGTCAGCAATGGTTTGATCATTTCTCATCCCTATATGGAGGTTATGAGGAAACAGCCAGACTTGGGGCAGAGAGTTTGGGTGACGGAGATTCCTTAGGGGTGGACGATCTCCCATTTACGACCACAGAAGTAGTGATGGCGATCAGACACCTAACCCCAAAGAAAGCAGCTGGGCAAGATGGGATTCCTGGAGACCTGTTGATAGCGGAGCCGCAGGCTTGGGCCAAATTAATCGCCGCCATAATGAACTTGATTACCAGGGGCCACCAGGTGCCAGACTCTTGGAAGGGGGCAGAGGTAGTAACCGTGTACAAGAAGGGTGCAAGAGATGACCCTGCGAACTACAGACCTATCAGTCTGATAGATATAATTCAGAAAGTGGTCGGCAGGGTCATCATCTCAAGAGTAGGAGACTGGATGGAGGAGGCCAGCATTCTCTCCCACCTATAAGCGGGGTTCAGAAGTAAGGTAGGGACGATGGACCAGGTCTTTCGCTTTTTTGTTATCTATTGGAAGGCAGTTACCATCATGAAAGGCAGCCTATATATGGCCTTCATAGATCTCAAAACGGCTTTCGACCTGGTCCCCCGTGCAAAATTATGGGAGATCCTAGGAGAGATGGGATTTCCCAGTGGCCTCCTGAACCTAATCGTAAAGCTCCATGAGGGGAATTACGCGAGGGTCAGATGGGGATCCCAGGGACAGTTAACAGATAGGGTCCATGTGAGGAGAGGAGTACGCCAGGGCTGTGTTATGGCTCTGACCCTTTTCTCCCTATTCGTGAATGGAGTGGTGGACCATCTGAAGGGGGAGGAGACGGATGCCCCATCCCTGGCGGGGGAAAGAATCCCCACTTTACTCTTCGCCGACGACACCTTATTAATCTCCAAATCCCCAGTGGGTTTGCAAAAACTCTTGAACCGGTTTAGCTCCTTTTGTACCATCCGAGGCTTAACCATCAATACCTCAAAATCGAAATTGATGACACTCTCCCCCTCTAAAAGATTCAAAAATAACTTCCTGCTTAATGGTGTTCCTTTGGAGTTGGTCGAGTCTTTTGACTATCTCGGTGTCCGGATAAACAGTCGAATGACCTGGAAGGACCACTTGGCCAAAATGTTACTCAGCCACCAAAGAGTATCGGGGGTGATTTTGAGCGAACTCCGTGAATCATGTAGTAAACCAGTCTCCCCGGCCATGGCCATCTACGAGGGTCAGATTCTTCCAGCTGCATTATATGGCTCTGAACTCTGGGGGTTCGAAAATGTTTCAGATCTTTCGACAGCGGAAAATAATTTTCTAAGGAAGGTGGTGGCTCTTCCTGCTTCCACCCCAATAATCCCCCTGAGACTAGATCTGGGCAGAAGAGCACTAAAGGACTTGGTAAGGCTACGCCCGTTGCTCTTTTGGACTCGTCTAAGATGAACTGAGGAGCTTGCAAAATATGGTGAGGGGTTGGATGAGCTTCTCCAACTGGACACGGGTAAAAAAATAGGATGGTTGAATAAATTGAAAGACCTGGTTCTTAAGCTAGGGCTAAGGGATGCTTGGGAGTCACAATTGCCGCCACCAAAGGAGGTGATCAAAAAGTTATATTGGGACTGGGTACAGAGTAATGCACTGAGGGTTACGGATGGGGGCTCACTCACGGACCAATTTTTGGTATTTAAATGTGTGAGAAAATTGGAGCCCTTCCTCGACCTGATAACCAAACCCTTAGATCGAGCACTATATCTAAAACTGCGATATGGGACGCTTCCGGTGCATGACTTCACGGTGAGGTGGTCAAACTCTGGTGCCCACATGTGATCATGCCCTGGCTGTGTAGCACCAACAGAGTCTGTGGCCCATCTATTTTTTGCCTGCCCAGCTTACAAAGGGGCTCGGAAATTTTGGCTGAAACCTGTTTGCAGAGATCTGGGGTTGAGGTGCCATAGCCAGGCACTTCGTGTACTCTCTACGGACTCTTCATCTTCCTTCATGATATGCGGGGTGGCAAAGTTCTTGGGTAGTGCATGGATTACGCGTTCCCGTTTATTGAAATTGCACTCGGGGGGACCAACGCTCTGAAGATACAACCGCTGGTAGCAAATTAGTGACTGTGGTGTACCTCCTTTTTTTTTATTCGTGTTTTAATAATTTTATTGGAGTATTGGAAATGTATTTTATATGTATTCTTTTATGGTGATCAAGTTGCCGAATAAAGATATTTCAAACTTAATTTAATTCTAATTAATTAAATGTTTTAATTTATTTATTGGTATTTATCTTGAATTAATTGTTAATTATTTTTTAATTGGTAGTTAATTTAATTGTAGTTGGTAATTAATTTTTATTAATTGATTAATGGATAATTATGTTAATTTTATTAATTTATTTTCTGTTGTGGATTGTGGGTTTATAGGGGAATAGGGTGGGAAGTAATTTAATTGTAATTAATTACATTTTTTAATTTATTTATTGGTATTTATTTTTTATTAATTTTTAATTCTTTTTTAATTGTTAATTAATTGATTGTTAATTGGTAATTAATTTGTATTAATAGGTAATTATTTTGAATAATTAATTTGTATTTGTATTTTTAATTGATTAATTATTATATTATATTAAATTGGTAATTACTTTTAATTAATTTGTAATTGGTATTAATATTTAATTTATTTTTATTCATATATGAAGTATTTACTTTCCCTACTGTTGCACTCACTGGAGTGGGAATAGTAATTTTTACCCCTACGCTATCCAACGCTTTCCCTACTGTTGCACTCTCTGGAGTGGGAATAGTAATTTTTACCCCTACGCTATCCAACGCTTTCTCTACTGTTGCACTCACTGGAGTGGGAATAGTAATTTTTACTCCTACGCTATCCAACGCTTTCCCTACTGTTGCATTCACTGGAGTGGGAATAGTAATTTTTACCCCTACGCTATACAACGCTTTCCCTACTGTTGCACTCACTGGAGTGGGAATAGTAATAAAAATGTTTTAAGCAGAACCCGCCGCAAAGTTAAATATGCATGCTTTGCATTTGCGTGCACAAAGCGGCAGGCACCGCGCGGTGCCTTCCGCTTTGTGCATGCAAATGCAGGGGGGTACCATAGGTACCCCCCATGTGCATCCGACACCCTGGGGGCCCGCAAGGGCCCCCCAGAAGGAAATGTCTATATGCTTTTCCACGGCGGAAAAGCCGCCGCGGAAAAGCATGTTTGCACACACATTGTAATTTGGCTGGCAGTGTCTTGCAGACACCGCCACCAAATTGTGGTCAACACCCCGCGGATCAGCAGCGGACAGACCTGCCGTCCGCCGCTGATCCCACCTCCATCATGATCTGGCGGGGGGTGTTTTCGAGGTCCGCGGCGGTGAATCCGCATCCTCCGGGCCGGCGGTGTGTTCCACCGGCCCGGAGGTTGCGGATTCACCGCCATCATAATTGACCCCTATATTAATAAAATCCTCAAAATATGTGGGTGCTGACTACTCGGGATTATAATGCACCCCTACACATTTTTCAAAGTATTATGGCGCTCTCAATCGCAAATCTAAAAAACGTCTGATGGCTGCAAATGTTCTGAAAAAAATGACCCAAACTTAGTGCCCGATTAGGATCGCGGACGAACTTGAGTCCGTCCGCGACCCCTGAGGAGGAGGGAACGTCCGCAGGGGCTGCGGCGTTCCCTCCGAGCAGATTAGGATGTGACCGCCAGGGTGGGGGTCACATCCACTATCTTTAACTTTGCGGCGGGTGCAGCTTCAAGCTGCACCCGTCGAAAGGTGAAAAACGCATGCATCGCATTTGCATGCACAAAGCGGCAGGCACTGCGCGGTGCCTGCTGCTTTGTGCACGCAAATGCAGGGGGGTACCATAGTTACCCCCCATGTGCACCCCCACCCCCCCTTCACCCAGGGGGCACGCAACGGGCCCCCGAAGTGACAGTCCATATGCTTTTCCACGGCGGGAAAGCCGCCGCGGAAAAGCATTTCTTTCCCACCATCCTAATATGGCTGGCGGTGTCTGATAGACACCGCCACCATATTAGAGCTTTTCCGCCGCGGTCAGAAGGCAACCGCGGCGGAAAAGCGGAGGACGGACTTCTTGTCCCCCCAGCCATCCTAATCTGGCGGGGGGACATTGGAGGCTCCGCTGCGGAGAATCCGCATCCTCCGGGCTGGCGGTGGCTTCCGCCGGCCCGCAGGATGCGGATTCTCCGCGATCCTAATGAGGGCCTAAAAGTCTAACAGGGTCCTAACGCTGAAGTACAATAAAAGTAACATTTTTTGAATTATCCAAAACAAAGCAATCTTTTCATTGAGGATTGACACTTGAGGTCCAACGCAGTACTGGTTTACATTAAGGTGTGTATTATGATGTTTCATCCCTAAATGTTCCTTCTGTCTGGGTACTGGGGAATCTGTACAGCAGGTTCATGAACACACTGAAGTACCGTAGCATTTAAAATGTTCATTGGCACTCACTTACTGGTCAAAAGAATCCTTTTGGGTCTTATTTGTTTGATTGATTTAGTACTCTGTTTTAAAGTGGTAAAGTCCTATCAAACCGAAAAGATGGTTAAATGTTGCACAACCGCTGATATTTACATGGAAAAAATAAAAAAATAAACAATTACTTTCTTAATAGCAGATGTATTTATAGAGCACAATGGAAGCCTCCCTCTTGATGCTCCTAATAGACAAGGGATATTTATAGTTGCCCTACACAGTTGTACTCATTGTATCGTCATAGGCAGGATGAAAGCCTGAGTGGGCCCTTCAGGATTTGAATCTGTGATCATGGTCAAACACAGATCCCAGGAATGAATGCCTTAGTCCACTGAAACACCAGACCCATCTTCACACAAAAGTTCAGGCCCACAATATTAAGTGAATACATTATCAAAGTTATTACAGAAACAATTGAAATTAAAATGAGTTTTGCATACGTTTATCATGAGTCACTCAGATTTGTATTTGTAGGGTGACTGGGTAAAAAGGAGGGTTCCTTGGCTTTATAAGGGCCGTATACCCTTCTTTGCCAATGGCCTTGATGGAAACAAAGGGCCATATGTATGAAACTAGAGTTTGTATGTGCGCCACATGGCACTTTAAAAAATGCAGAATAGTGCATTTTTTAGTGAAATCGTAATTTGCCACCAACTTGAAGTTGGTGGAAATTCGCGATTCCTTAAGGCCAAATCGCACTCTCTTTGGTGCTTCTAACATTGCATTTAAGGAATCGCAATTTGCGATTCCTTAATTGCAATTGCAAAATAAGGAAGCGTAAAATTTGCGATTCCTTATTTTGTGAAGGGGTTTTTGTGTGCTACATTGCACACTGCTAATCTGTCTGTATGAGTAATGACACTAATAACCATCTATATGGTTCTAACCATGTATATGGCTCTAACTTATAAGTATTAAATACCACCCATGGGAATAATTTTTAGCAACCCCAGAATAAAGAAAACTTGAGAAACAAAAGCAAGTTTCAAAATGTATGCCTTACAGTTTGCCTGCATCTACTTGATGCCGATTCATAACTTACTGGCCTTTATAACAAAGATTACAAATATCAATCTACAGGTAACACACTGGCAGAAAAAAAAGTTTAACCCACGGAACTGTCTACATCAAATATAAATATGTGACATGCATGTTACATGCTGTGCTTTGCAGCAGGCACATTAGCCTGTTATGCTATTTTATGGTGAGCCAAACCTGTGACTAGTTGGCCCATAGTTCTCCAGCAAGTGCATTAACCACCAGAATTATCTTACTGTTATTATACCCTGGAAATTGCTGGGTACATAAATAGCTCTGTAGCAGGTGCCTTAACCTCTGAGATATTTTAAACTGTAATCTGTGATCAACTAAGCAAACCAGAACAGATTTACTATCATATTTGCCCTTGTTGGCAATTACTTTGCAGCAGATTTTAAAAACAAATGCACTTTGACTGCCAGACTCCGCTTGCTAAGACTCCACCCAGTGTGACTCCACTCCCTTTCTGCTGCCATCACTGGCCCCTAATATATGGGACCCACAGTACTTTTGTAGGGTTAGTGAAAAGACTGCTAGTGCCCCATACCAAAACGTACAGTTGGCTTTGGCTGTGCCCATTGCTTACCATTGGTGGCTTTCCTACTCACTCGCTTGCTTCTTTTTATGGTTCAGATCTTTTTATTAATTTATCCGGGAACAAACCAGTTGAGAATCTAGTAGGCCCTTCACCCTTGGTCCCGGTCTGTACAGGATTGATGGAAAGCATAGGGATAGATGAGAAAGCACTGTAATGGAGTTGACGGTCCAGTAGTTGGGGTGGGCGGAGCTAGGTGGGCAGAGGGGAAGAGGAGGGGACAGGACAGGAGGAAGCCAGTTAGAGTAGGGACGGGGACCTGTGTAGTAGCACCAATAAAGAGTTCAAGGATATACCAGTCGTGTCCGTGTGTTACTGTGGTGGGACACGACAGCTGGCGACGAGGGTGGGATCAGGCAGTAGACCCACCAGAACGAGCCCCGTCCCGCAGCATGGAGCGCCCAGAGCTCCGCTGCAACCGCGATCCTGAGGCGTCACAGGATAAGCCCAGGAGTGACCAGGAGAAGCCCAGGAGTGACCAGGCGGCACTCGGAGAGAGCCGAGAGAAGCGGACAGCGCGCCAGGTGAAAGTGCCAAAAAGAGAGAGCCGATCGCGCTGGACGCGCGAAACCCGCCAGGATCAAAGACAGAGCGCTGAGCGCGAGCGCCAGAAGAAGGGAGCCGGTCGCGCTGGACGCGCGAGACCCGCCAGCCCCGCCGAACCGTGAGTGAAAGTCGGGAGCCCACTCCGACATTGCCCCCAGCACACTGCAAGACGCTGCGCAGGCGAGAGAAGCAGTTTGCCGCCTGACGCGCGAAAGTCAATGCCAGGTCGGCGCGTGCGCGATAAGGACTCCGCGCTAAGCAGCTAAAAGCCTCACAACACGAGCCTACCTGAAAGACAGGAACCGGTAACCGCCTGCACATGTGAGCCCAACAGCGCAGCAATGCACGTGTGTCCAGAGCGAGAGAGAAAACCTCGTGCTCTACAGAAGGGGGCGGCCATCTTAAAGTCAGGCAGCATCAGAGACAGACCCTATCCAAATAGAGGGCGGCCATCTTTGGGTCAGGCGAAAACCCAAACAAGCACCGGCAGCGCCAAAATTAATATATTGGATCCTGGCAACCAAGCAAACATCATCAAGTGAGTGCCAGTAACAGGGAACAAACAAGCATTGGTGGCTACAGTGAACGGTGGTGAAAGCAGACATCAGCAACCGCGACCAGAGTCAAGTGCAAGACCTGAAGGCCCACCGCCAAGATGTCCAACCCTCCCGCGCAAAAGGACGTCAAAGGAGGCACACACCTGCGAGCGCCAGAGCCCTTAACGATCACGACGGGAAGCAGCATGGGCCTAAAATGGCAAGAATGGCTAGAGGACTTTGAGGACTATATTGAAGGCTCCAGAATTGAAACAGACAAAGACAAGATAATAACCCTTCGCAACTTAGGAGGGCGTGAGATCAGCAAAATAGTGCGAGAAATCCCAACTGATGACGGCGACACCTATGCCAAAGTGAGAGACATATTGAACAACCGTTTCCTACACAAGAGAAATGTTGACTACGAGCGACACAAGTTCCACCAACAGCGCCAGGACAAAGATGAGCCACTAACCTCCTTTATACATCGACTGCGACGTCAGTCCCAATACTGTGACTTCACAAATTTCTCACCGGATGCAGCCATCAAGTCCCAAATAATCTCCGGGTGCCACTCGGAGTCGCTGAGACGACGACTACTGAGGAAACCGCAAGAGCTTGCGGAAATTGAAGAGAACTCCCGGCTGTATGACCAGGCCGAAGAAAATGCGGCGGATATCGAGGTTAAGCCTACCACTAGCCGCGAACATGCCAACCGTGTCTCTGACCGACGACATGGAAGACAGGAATACAGAGGCAACCTGCGTGACAGATCACGCAGATCTAGATTCTCACCCAGACGTCGAACGGACCATCGACCAAAGGATTCGGAGAGGAGAGATCGACGGCCTGAACGCACAAGGCGGTGCTTCAGATGCGGGTACGACTACCCTCACATTGACTCTTGCCCCGCTATGGGCCAACGCTGCCGAAAATGTGGACGATCTAATCATTTTGAGGCTATGTGCAGTGATTACCACAGAGAGAAACGTGGCAGCAACGACCGGCGTGCCAGCCAACAAAGACCCTCGAGACCTGAAACCAAACGGCACCATGCCAGAGCCGTTCAGGATGAACCGGCCCGGTCCCCTGCGTCTTCCCACTCCAGCCACGAATCTAGACGTTCCAGATGGGATCGTCGCTCTCCTTCAAGAGACTCCAGATCTTCATCATCCAGGCGATCTTCCTACACCACGGAATACATCAATATTGCTGACAACGATCAGCTCAAGCGCTACCCCCGGCTCGACATCATGGTGGGTAATCATGCAGCAAAATTCGTAATGGACAGTGGCGCATCCCTCAACTACATCTCCGTTGCCGAACACGATCGAATGGTTCCCAAGCCTCATTTGCGTTTTGCACCCGTCCGGGTGTACACCTGGATGTCGAGGAAACCACTCCCGTGCCTAGGAAAATTCGACACTACCCTCACACATGGCGATATCACTGTCCCAGCAGTCATCCATGTCATCAAAGGGCCTGATGCTGACTGCCTACTGAGCCTCCCCACTGCTGAACGCCTGCATCTGGTGCACATCCTGTTCAACGTGAATGATAGTTCCAACTATGCCTTGAAGTTTCCATCATTATTCCAGGGCCTGGGCAAACTGAAAGGCCGGCAAGTGCATCTGCACATCAATGAACGAGTCAAGCCAGTTGCTCAACATCCGCGGCGAGTGCCTTTTCATCTACAATCCGCTGTGGCCCAAGAATTGCAGGACCTCTTGGACGCTGACATCATCGAGCGCACCGAAGGGCCCACTCCCTGGGTGTCCCCGGTGGTCATTGTCCCCAAAAAAGGGACTCCAGACAAGGTCCGTCTTTGTGTGGACATGCGCCTGCCGAACACGGCAATCGGAAGGGAGAGACACCCCGGTCCACACCTGAGCGACATGATTACGGCACTCAATGGAGCTACAGTATTTTCCAAGCTGGACCTCAACAAGGGCTACCATCAGCTCGAGCTGGACGACAGCTCTCGTCCCATCACCACCTTTGCCACGCACCTTGGTCTCTTCCGCTATAAACGGCTCAGTTTTGGCGTCTCCTCAGCTGCCGAAATCTTCCAGGAGGCGATACGCTTGATCATCCACCACATTCCAAATTCCCTTAACTACAGTGATGACATTCTGGTGTATGGCACGGACCTCCGAGAGCACGACATCGCCCTTGACCGTGTCTGCCATGCTCTAATGGACGCAAACTTAACTCTCAACAAAAATAAATGTGAATTTCATCAGTCAACACTGAAATTCTTCGGTCACATCTTCTCACCGAGCGGTATGAAACCAGACCCCGACAAGGTAGCTGTGCTCAACAACACCAAGAGCCCGGCTGACGTGAACGATCTGCGTTCCTTTCTCGGAATGGCGAGTTATTGCGCTCGTTACATTCGTGACTATGCCACGATCAGCCACCCACTGAGACTCCTCACGAAGGCCAACCAGCCTTTTGACTGGACCCCGGTATGCGAGCGCGCCTTCAGAGATATCAAACATGCCGTGGAATCGTCTGACTGCCTTTCGTACTTCAATCCCAGAAGGAAAACGGAGATCACGGTAGACGCCAGTCCAGTGGGCCTAGGGGCGATCCTGGCTCAATATGACGACGACTCGGAACAACGGAGAATCATCGCCTACGCCAGTCGAAGCCTCACTGATCCAGAAAGGAAGTATTCCCAGCCTGAAAAGGAGAGCCTGGCCGTCGTGTGGGCGTGCGAGCACTTCCACATCTTCATCTATGGGAAACACTTCACGCTCATAACCGACCACCAAGCGCTCGTCACGATTTATGGCAATCCGAAGTGCAAGATGCCCCCCAGGATCGAGCGGTGGGGCCTCCGTCTGCAGGAGTATACGTTTACAATTGTCCACAAACCGGGGAAAGGGGAGAACCCTGCCGATTACATGTCCCGCCACCCCCGGGACTCTGCAGAGACAACTCCTTCCATCGCGGAGGAATACATTCATTTCGTTGCAAGTCACGCTCGCCCACCAGCCATACCAATGCACACCATCAAGGAAGCAACGAACCAGGACGCCACTCTACAGATTGTAATGAAACGCATACAATCCAACCGGTGGAGACATCACCCACAAGACGAAGAAGAGAATCCCGACACCAGGAAAGAACTCCAGGCCTTCCGACACGTCTCTGACGAACTCTCGATAACCGAGGACGGCCTCCTCCTAAGAGATCACAGAATAGTCATCCCTACCATCCTGAGACAAGGAGTAGTCGACCTAGCACATGAGGGTCATCGAGGGGTCGTATCCACCAAGAGAGCACTGAGAGAGCGCGTCTGGTTTCCAGCTCTAGACCAGATGGTCGAGGACACCTTGAAAGACTGTCACCCCTGTCAACTGACCAGCCACAACAATCCGCCTGCACCACTACAGATGACACCATTACCCGACGGGGTGTGGCAAGAAGTTGCAATGGATTTCTATGGGCCCCTACAATCTGGGAAATACATAGTTGTCATTGTGGATGAGTACTCCCGGTTCCCGGTAGCTCAGTTTATCTCTTCCACTAGTGCCACCTGTACCCTCAAGGTACTTGAGGAAGTCTTCACAACCTGGGGTGTCCCCAAAATCATCAAAACGGACAATGGGCCCCCGTTCAACGGGCACGAATTCGGCGACTTTGCGAAACAAATGGATTTCCAACACCGCAGAGTCACCCCACTCTGGCCGCAAGCCAACGGCACCGTTGAAAGGTTCATGTCCACCATCAAGAGAACTTTCCAACAGGCCACCGCCGAGAAGAAGGATCTGCAGTCGGCACTAAACGAAGTCCTCTGTGCCTACAGAACCACCCCTCACTCCACGACGGGCATATGCCCTGCCACTCTCATGCTTGGGAGGACAATGCGAAACCGGATCCCAACATGGGAAGGAGCGCTGAAGAAATCCCTCTCAGATCAGCAGCTCAAAGACATGGCAGCAACGGATCAATATCGCAAAGAGAAGATGAAGGAACATGCTGACCATAAACGGAGGGCACGGTCACCCTCCCTCAAGGAAGGCGACAAGGTTTTCGTCAAACAAGAACAGCGCCAGAAGACCGACTGTCGCTTCAAGGACGAGCCTCTCACAATTGTGCAACAAAAGGGCACCATGGTGACCGCAGAATCAGAAAATCGGCGAGTCACCCGCAATGCATCCCATTTCAAGAAATGCCCTCCTGAAAAACATGACTGCATACCGGCAGCTCCCACACTTGAGGATCACAACGACCCGGCGGCTAGCGCACCCGACTCTGCACCCTCCATGGTGCGGGAACCGGTAGTGGAGAACATTGTGTCTACACCGGCTCGACCCAGACGTCAAGTGCAGCCTCCAAAGAGACTAATTGTAGAAATGGATTGACTTCCACGTTCACTGCTATTTTGTTAAGTAAGGGGGAGATGTAATGGAGTTGACGGTCCAGTAGTTGGGGTGGGCGGAGCTAGGTGGGCAGAGGGGAAGAGGAGGGGACAGGACAGGAGGAAGCCAGTTAGAGTAGGGACGGGGACCTGTGTAGTAGCACCAATAAAGAGTTCAAGGATATACCAGTCGTGTCCGTGTGTTACTGTGGTGGGACACGACAAGCACTGGAAGTGCTAATCGAGGGACACCGCGAGAAAGTATGTAGGAAGGAAGTCACGAGGTGCTATAATGACAAGGTCAGCTGGAAACAAAACTGTTAAGGAAGAGTGGGTGGGGCATAAAAGAGAAAGAGAAAAAAGAGAGGTAGGGGATGGAAAGGGTGAGTAACTGGATGAAGGAAGTACAAAGGAGATAGTATAAAAGAAGAGCAGAGAAAGGGAGAGAAATACTAAACAGGAGATAGGAAAAGCATAATGTAAAGATATTGATGGGTTTGGAGAGAAAAAGTAAGAAATAAAAGTGAAAAAAAACAGAAAGAAAAAAGCCTGGCGAAAATATAGGATGGTCAGAAATTATAAAAAGAAAGAGATAGGAAGCAAGAGGGGGGTGTGAAAGTGAAGGAGCAGTGGATGAACTTTTGGCAAAACTGAACACTGAGTGGGCCTGATGTTACATATCCTGACAGGAGTCTGCATCAGGAAACCGACCTAAAATAGGACAAACCTCCCTGGCGTACTGATGGCAGGGAACCGTAAAGTGGATAGACCCCCACTTATGAGAGACTGCCAGCAGACTAAGCCCAACTGTTAACTCCACCATCCAGGCTTATAACAGTTGTATTTGTAACAGTGGTGTAACAATAGCCCTGCAGCCCCTGCGGTGTGGCGGTCCCTGGCCTGAGAGCTCCTGGCTGGCTGGAGCCTTTTGTTACGCCACTGATCTGACAATTGAGCAGCATGCCCTGACCTTCCTGGGTCACGTGCGTGTTGATCTCTTTGACTTGTCCTTGATGCTTCAGCATTGTCATAAAAACTCCCGCCAGCTGTAGGGCATTGCCATGCCGGTAGGCGCATACTTGCACATGGTAGGGTTTTAATGTTGGGGGTCTTTTAGTGTATTGAACAGTTGCCAAGTCATCATGTTGACAAATGCCCCAGTGTCTATGACTGCCACAACAGGATTTCGTTCTAGAAGGATGTGGCACTTCGTGCCAGTTCTTAGCTGGGAGTGTCTCTGGTACAAATTGTCCACTAGATAGAGGATTCCCTCCCTCTGAGTCATCGTCCATGTCTGGTGGTTCCTAGTCTGGATCCATTACTTCAATGGCCCTCAAAGTGGGCTTAGGGGCTCCGTGAGCGGCAAAAATGGTTTGCCTTCCCACAGGCAGTTCACCTCTTCTTCTGAGTACTCATCTGGGTGCAGCACCACGCTGCTACACTGCCCCCACTGCCGGCGGGGCTTATTGCTTCCCTTGCCCTTCTTTTAACTGTCCCTTTTGCTACAATATTTACTGGCTATGTTCTAATGGACTTATTGAGGACTGCTTCTGTTAGATTTAAAAGATCCATCTTTCCAAAAGACTATAAAAGTTGTTAGGAAAGTTGAAAATAATTCACGCTATGTAAAAGAATTGAGTAATGAACATACCAAAGACCGGAGCGATGTTTGTGCGATCAGTAGGCACAAACCTAAATAATCAAGTGATAAACTCAGTAATGATCGCGATGAAGTCAAACCTAAACCAAAGTTGAATTCAGTAAATGATAGAAATGTCAATTCACGCACAAAATTGACCAATGGTAGAAAACAGTTAGCTTACAACAAACGTTTTTGTTTTAGGTGTGGTAGCAATAGACATTCTTCCGACACTCCATGGTGTCCTGCTATCAATGTTACATGTTTTAAATGCAACAAAAATGGTCTTTTTTCCAAAATGTGTAGAACTGATATTGACGAGCGACTCCTGAGGCGGAAGCCGGGAGCGCAAAAGCTTTTAAAAATGTGTTGTGATACTCTGTTCTTAAACTTACCAAGCTTCTTGCACTTCCTTCGCACTTTGTAAACAGCGGTCCTACGCTGCAACGATCCCCTACTTCCTGGTCGCCATTCTCGAGGGCGAGGTGCGCCACGAGACACGCCCACCTCTGTTGGCCACGCCCCCTCACCATTGCTATAAATAGTGCGCGCAGTTCTAAGGCGCGACACTGATATTGACGAGCGACTCCTGAGGCGGAAGCCAAGAGCGCAAAAGCTTTTTAAAATTTGTTGTGATACTCTGTTCTTAAACTTACCAAGCTTCTTGCACTTCCTTCGCACTTTGTAAACAGCGGTCCTACGCTGCAACGATCCCCTACTTCCTGGTCGCCATTCTCGAGGGCGAGGTGCGCCACGAGACACGCCCACCTCTGTTGGCCACGCCCCCTCACCATTGCTATAAATAGTGCGCGCAGTTCTAAGGCGCGACACTGATATTGACGAGCGACTCCTGAGGCGGAAGCCGGGAGCGCAAAAGCTTTTTAAAATTTGTTGTGATACTCTGTTCTTAAACTTACCAAGCTTCTTGCACTTCCTTCGCACTTTGTAAACAGCGGTCCTACGCTGCAACGATCCCCTACTTCCTGGTCGCCATTCTCGAGGGCGAGGTGCGCCACGAGACACGCCCACCTCTGTTGGCCACACCCCCTCCAACGCCCCCTCCATCCAAAATAAATCATGTGCCTCGGCAGGAAGCGCAGCGGACGAGCGCAGCGGGCGCGACGATTGCGCGCCGAAGGCGCGCTTAAGGCAAGCTCGTCTGCGCTCGTGTGCGCTCGTCCGCGACCGTCCGGGGCTAGGGGCATGCCTCTCTGCTCGCCCTACCAGCTATTCCTCTTCCCTACTACGCCGTCTCCAGGGCCCTTGGCCACTACCTGCCTCCACTCGCTCACGCATTATGTCTCTTGGCCTATCTTCACCCGCCTCCTCCGCCACTCCTCTCCCCCAACCTGCCCCCTCTCCTCCTTCCAGAGGTAGCGTCACTCCCGCTACCCCCAGAGCCCTTACGGCTTTTTATTTAAACACTAGGTCTGCAGTAGCTCACGCCCATGAGCTTTCGGTTCTACTGGATCTTCATGCCCCTGACTTGCTTTTCCTAACGGAAACTTGGTTCTGCGATGACTCCCTCCCCGTCCTTTTGGCTACTCTTCCAACGCCATATTACGCTATCCGTGCTGATCGCTTAAATGGCAGAGCCGGGGGCGGGGTGGCGGTCATTGCTCGAACCGAGCTTCCATTCCAAACCCTATCCCTACCAGATATTGCCACTACGGAGTATCTAGCCATCCGTACTACCTCCATCACGCCCCCTCTTACCTGCATACTCATCTACCGTCCCCCTCAATCCGCGTTATCATTTCTCCCAGACTTTCTGGAAGTTTTAGCTACTGCCACAGTCAAAAATTCTTCCATTTTGCTTTTGGGTGATTTTAATTTTTGGCCCTCTGACCCAGCGGAGTGTCCATCTTCTAAAGAATTTTCAGACACCCTCCACTCTCTTAATTTCATTTCTCATATTCACTCTCCCACTCACATCAAGGGTCATACTCTTGAACAGATTTGGTCTCTAAACTGCCCAGTAGAGTCCCCTTCTGTCTCGCCCTGCACTTGGTCTGACCATCATTTGATCTCCTTCTCTCTCTCTATCCACCCCCAGGTCAAGCCCTCACTCCTGAAAAACATCTGGGTGCGTGCATGGGGCCGAGTGGACCCGGATAGTCTAGCTTCCCTACTTACCACTTCCCTTCCCTCCCTGAAAAACCTGCCTACTCACTCCCAGGTCACGGCTATTGGTCAATGGCTCTCTGCAGGCTGTGACTCTGTTTGATCCCCTGAAGCGAGTCTCAACCAAACGAGAGAAGGATGCCAATCAGTGGTTCAATCAAGATCTAAAAGCCACTAAACTAGCGGTTCGTCGTGCGGAGCGAGCCTGGAGGAAAAACTATTGCCCCTCTTTGCGACTAGAGTTCATTAACATCTTGACTCTTTACAAAAAAAACATCTTGGAGGCAAAAACCATCTATTTTTCCTCCAAAATACTCGCAGCCGAAAACAAATCGAAGGAAATCTTTTCGATTGTCCATAATTTGGCGTTTTCGGACAGAACCTCCCTCAAACCTACTCCTTCCCAGGATCTCTGTCATTCCCTTAATCACTTCTTTATTCAAAAAATTGTCAATATAAAAGCCAACATCCCTCCTCCTGCCCCCTCTTTTGTGGACCCTCAGTGCCCTCCCCCTAAGGAACACCTCACTGCCCTTCCACTCCTAACTCAAGAATCTCTGACCGCTATAATCCCACTTGTCAAATCTGGTTCCTCACTAGATCCCTGCCCGGCCCATATCCTCCGTCACATCTTCCTCAGCTGTCCTGACCCCCCTCTCCACGCTCTTAACAGCTCTCTTTCTCAGGGCGTGGTACCCAACTCACTCAAATCCGCCATTATTGTCCCCATATTGAAAAAACCGGGCGCTGATCCCTCAGTTCCAGCCAATTTTCGCCCCATTTTCCTCCTGCCGTTTCTGGCGAAAGTTCTCGAGCGCCATGTTACTTCTGCCTTGAGTTCTTTCGTGGAGACGAATGGGATCCTCGCCCCCCGCCAGACCGGGTTCCGCCCCGCACACTCTACGGAGTCCGTAGTGCTCTCGGTCCTTGACAACCTCAGGGAGGGTATGGACACCAATCAACCTCAGGCCCTGGTCCTCCTCGATCTCTCAGCCGCTTTTGACACGGTGGATCATTCCATCTTGCTGTCCCGTGTCAGGGCGGCGGGGATCGGGGGCACGGCACTGGTCTGGTTATCCTCCTTTCTGAGGGACCGCACCCAGGCTGTCCGCCTGGGTGACTTCACTGCGGATTTCCGTAACGTTCAGTGCGGGGTCCCCCAAGGCTCCTCCCTTTCCCCCCTTTTATTCAACCATTACATCTCCCCTCTTATTTTTTCACTGCAACAAATGGAGGTCGCCGTATTTAATTATGCGGACGACCTCCAGCTTGTCTTTAACCTTTCTTCCTCCCCCGACTCTGCTCTTAACTTTCAAACCATCATGATTCACCTCCGTGACTGGATGAAGCACAATCATCTTAAACTCAACCCAGACAAAACAGAGCTGGTGATGACGGGTGGTTCATCCAGCCCCTGGTCCCCCATCTTCTGGCCCCCTTCCCTTGGTCCCCCACCTGCCCCCTCGACCTCAGTTAAAACTCTTGACATCAAGCTCAATTCCCAACTCACCCTTCACTCCCAGGTCAGCTCTGTGGTTTCCTCTTCCTTTTTGGCACTGCGTACCATACGCAAGGTGTCCCGTTTTTTCTCATCTGATGCACTTAAACTGATTACCCTTGCCATGGTCGTGTCCCGCCTGGATTACGGCAACGCCCTATATGCAGGTATTCCTGCATATAGTCTTCGGCGGTTGCAGCAGATCCAAAACCAGGCGGCGCGCCTGGTGTTCAAACTTCCTAAATCCCACCATGTCACTCCCCTCCTAAAGTCCCTTCACTGGCTTCCTGTTTGTGCCCGTGTCCAGTTCAAGCTTGCCTCTATCACCTTTCAAGCACGACTGGGCACGGCTCCAGCTTTCATCTCATCTGAAATTATTCCCTATGTTCCCACCAGGGAACTACGGTCTTCTACCCAATCCCTTCTTACGGTCCCACGGTTCCGGAGAAAGAAATGGGGAGGCTCTAAATTTGCGACCCTCGCCCCGATGTTCTGGAACTCACTGCCTTTGGAGCTTAGAGCTTCTACCTCGTACCTACTGTTTCGGAAACAGCTCAAGGCACATCTTTTTGCTAAATTTTTTAACTAAATATGCTTAGCTTCTCCCCTCATGTCTAACTCTCTGTCAGTCTAGCGCCATGAAACCACTGGTGTACGTGCGCTGTATAAATAATTTTAAATAGAAATAGAAATAGACTGGTGATCGAGAATCTTGGGAACGTTCTGTGAATCTTGTTAGTGATACTGTTGAAAACAGCAGTGATAGTGAAATTGAAGTTATGGCAATTTGGGCCAATGAAGTTGGTGAAATATCAGGTAGTAATCAACCGCAAAAATGTGATCTTACTATTAATGAATGTAGTGTTGCCTTATGGGCAGATTCTTGTTCTCCATTCACTATAATTGACAAGAATATGTGGGAATCCACTGGAAAACACAATCTACTGAGATCTGATGTTGAACCTGTTGGTTATTGTGGGAACAAACTTCCTGTTTTAGGATATTTTGTGGGAAACATACTTTACAAAGGTAGATCCATACAAGCCAAGATTTCTGTTGTTGAGAAAAGTAAAGCTTTGTTGGGATGGAAAGAACAAAAGAGTTTAGGAATAATTCTTGATCCCAGCCATCCAAATCAAGTTCTCTTAACTCAAGATGATGCAGTTTCTAAATGGAGCAAATTTCATGATGTGTTCAACTCTAAATTAGGGTGTTTGAATAATTTCGAACATCGTATATCGTAAATCTAATTCCATTCCAGGGGTTCACAAAGTTTGTAATGTACCAATTGTTCTGAGACACTCAATTAAAACTTGAATTGGATAGATTATGCAAGGAAAATATTATCGAACCAATTGAAGAGTCGGAATGGCTCAGTCCAGTGGTTTGGGCGCGCAAACCCAATGGAAAATTGCGCATATGTGTGAATTTGAGGGACTTAGACAAAAATATCTGTATTGATCGTCATTCCTTACCCCGCATTAGGGAAATGATAGCTTTGGTCAAAGACGCTACATATTTTTCGTCTATAGACCTTTCTAATGCGTATCATCAGATAAAACTATACCCTGACTCTCGCCATCTTACATCATTTATCACGCCAGAAGGTGAATTTCCATTTTGAAGAATGCCTTTTGGCTTAGCTACTGCCTCTGCAGTTTTTCAGAGGCTCATGCGTAGAATTCTCAAAGACACTGATAACATGCTTGTATTTCAAGATGATGTGTTGGTCTGGGGCAAAAATTATGTTGACCATGATCGTATCTTGAATGAAGTCTTAATGAAACTACAACAGGCAGGTTTGACTATATCTGCTGAAAATGCAAATTTGCCACGACTGAAATTGAATATTTAGGACATACTTTGTCTGCTGACGGTGTTAAACCAAAAAAAAATGTGTTGGATCCCATCAAAAATACTCCTTCACCTTCAGACAAGAAGCAATTGTGCTCTTTTCTGGGGTTGGCTGAGTATTATTCGAAATTTGTTGTACATTGTGCGTCAAAAATACATAGTTTAAGACTTCTCATGAAAAAAGGTGTCAATTTTGTCTGGAATTCTGAGTGCCAGACGGCTTTTGACAGCATAAAGAACGATATTATCCAAGTGGTAGCCCTCAAACCTTATGATCCCAACAACAAATCCATCATTGTAGTTGATGTTCGTGCTTACGGATTAGGCGCTGTATTAATGCAAAAAAAAGACAAAGCTGAATGGGTAGTAGCTTTCACTTCCCGTGCCCTGAAAGGTGCGGAAGCCATGTACTCTGTCATAGAAAAGGAAGCATTAGCTTGTTATTAGGGGATCAATTATTTCAAGACTTATGTCTGGGGCACGAATTCTGAACTCAGGACCAACCACAAACCTCTTGTAGATATTTTTACCACTAAAAAGAGAAGGTAAAGCTACTCATAGAATTGCCAAATGCATATATAGATTATAGGAATTTGATTTTCAAGTTTTGTATGTACCTGGCATTAAGAATGTTAATGCTGATTGTTTATCACGATTCAGAAAAGGGGGTGGTGATGAACAGAGTGTCTGAATTAAGCAGACCACTCTTACCCAGTCCAAAGATCAGGGCTTGATCCATCACCGTTATTTATCTCACTGCACCATCCCAGCTCAGAACCTGGCTTTATGCAAATCAGTCTGTCCCTGGCCCAGTGCATCATGGGAACAGGGCAGACTAAACTACCAAGCCAATTCTTCACCAGAAAGGAGACAAGCTACCGGGGACCGGTTTCTGGCATTTCAGCCGTCTTCGGCCCGGCTTGCTTGAATCCTGATGGTGCAGTGAGAAAGGGACTCATGTCTGAGTATACCCTGCCACACCTATAATGGCCAAAAACGATTCAGAAAAGGGGGTGGTGATGAACAGAGTGTCTGAATTAGGCAGACCACTCTTACCCAGTCCAAAGATCAGGGCTTGATCCATCACCATTATTTATCTCACTGCACCATCCCAGCTCAGAACCTGGCTATATGCAAATCAGTCTGTCCCTGGTCCAGTGCATCATGGGAACAGGGCAGACTAAACTACCAAGCCAATTCTTCACCAGAAAGGAGACAAGCTACCGGGGACCTGTTTCTGGCATTTCATCCGTCTTCGGCCCGGCTTTCTTGAATCCTGATGGTGCAGTGAGAAAGGGACTCATGTCTGAGTATACCCTGCCACACCTATAGTGGCCAAAAACGATTCAGAAAAGGGGGTGGTGATGAACAGAGTGTCTGAATTAAGCAGACCACTCTTACCCAGTCCAAAGATCAGGGCTTGATCCATCACCGATATTTATCTCACTGCACCATCCCAGCTCAGAACCTGGCTATATGCAAATCAGTCTGTCCCTGGCCCAGTGCATCATGGGAACAGGGCAGACTAAACTACCAAGCCAATTCTTCACCAGAAAGGAATAAGCTACCGGGGACCGGTTTCTGGCATTTCAGCCGTCTTCGGCCCGGCTTGCTTGAATCCTGATGGTGCAGTGAGAAAGGGACTCATGTCTGAGTATACCCTGCCACACCTATAGTGGCCAAAAACGATTCACCACCCCCTTTTCTGAATCATTTTTGTCCACCATAAGCGTGGAAGGGTATACTCAGATGTGAGTCCCTTGCTCATTGCACCATCAGGATTCAAGCAAGCCGGGCCGAAGACGGCTGAAATGCCAGAAACCGGTCCCCGGAAGCTTGTTTCCTTCCCAGTATGAGAATTGGCTTGGTAGTTTGGTCTACCCTGTTCCCATGATGCACTGGGCCAGGGTCAGACTAATTTGCATATAGCCAAGTTCTGAGCTGGGATGGTGCAGTGAGCTAAGAAACGGTGATGGATCAAGCCCTGATCTTTGGACTGGGTAAGAGTGGTCTGCTTAATTCAGACACTCTGTTCATCACCACCCCCCTTTTCTGAATCATTTTTGTCCACCATAAGCGTGGAAGGGTATACTCAGATGTGAGTCCCTTGCTCATTGCACCATCAGGATTCAAGCAAGCCGGGTCGAAGACGGCTGAAATGCCAGAAACCGGTCCCCGGAAGCTTGTTTCCTTCCCAGTATAAGAATTGGCTTGGTAGTTTGGTCTGCCCTGTTCCCATGATGCACTGGGCCAGGGTCAGACTAATTTGCATATAGCCAAGTTCTGAGCTGGAATGGTGCAGTGAGCTAAAAAACGGTGATGGATGAAGCCCTGATCTTTGGACTGGGTAAGAGTGGTCTGCTTAATTCAGACACTCTGTTCATCACCACCCCCCTTTTCTGAATCATTTTTGTCCACCATAAGCGTAGAAGGGTATACTCATATTTGAGTCCCTTGCTCATTGACCATCAGGATTCAAGCAAGCCGGGCCGAAGACAGCTGAATTGCCAGAAACCGGTCCCCGGAAGCTTGTTTCCTTCCGAGTATAAGAATTGGCTTGGTAGTTTGCTCTACCCTGTTCCCAGGATGCACTGGGCCAGGGTCAGACTAATTTGCATATAGCCAAGTTCTGAGCTGGGATGGTGCAGTGAGCTAAAAAACGGTGATGGATCAAGCCCTGATCTTTGGACTGGGTAAGAGTGGTCTGCTTAATTCAAACACTCTGTTCATCACCACCCCCCTTTTCTGAATCGTTTTTGTCCACCATAAGCGTGGAAGGGTATACTCAGATGTGAGTCCCTTGCTCATTGGACCATCAGGATTCAAGTAAGCCGGGCCGAAGACGGCTGAAATGCCAGAAACAGGTCCCCGGAAGCTTGTTTCCTTCCCAGTATAAGAATTGGCTTGGTAGTTTGGTCTGCCCTGTTCCCATGATGCACTGGGCCAGGGTCAGACTAATTTGCATATAGCCAAGTTCTGAGCTGGGATGGTGCAGTGAGCTAAAAAACGGTGATGGATCAATCCCTGATCTTTGGACTGGGTAAGAGTGGTCTGCTTAATTCAGACACTCTGTTCATCACCACCCCCCTTTTCTGAATGATTGTTTATCACAACTTCCTCTTTATGACAGTTCAGATAAAATCGTGGTGTGTGCGGAAGTTGAGGAGGATTGGTTAGTAGCCTCTGTAAGTGAAGTGTACAATGGAACCATCAGTGAGGAGGAATCGAAACATGCAGTATTAAATGATCCCGTTTTACAACGCGTGATTTCATCTCAAGACCCATCTGTTTGTTTGTTAGGTCTAGGCTGTCTCTCTGTGTTATGTTTGGTCACCTCCGCAACGCGCCAGGATACTCCCCAGTAGCAGAGCGCGCTACAAAACAACCTATAACATAACATAACATGTTTGTCATGTGATTACAATCGCAATTTGTGGTGTGATGAAGAACTTTCAGAATACAAAAAAGTGTGGTCCAAATTATCTTGTGAATCTGAATCAGGAAGTGTCAGGAGAGCAGATAAATTGGTTGTACCCTCAAGTTTACGTTCTAGATTGTTAGAACTTATTCACGAAGGACATTTTGGTATGTGAGGCATGAAAAGGAGAGCTAGGTGTGATTTCTGGTGGCCTGGCATAGACAAGGATGTTGAGAGGTGTGTCAGAAATTGTATTGCGTGCATGTGTGGGGACAAATCTCACGTATCACAAGACATCACTATCACTCCCATTGCGTTTCCAGAGAAACCATGTCAAAAATTATCTATGGATATTTGTAGTCCATTTAGTGTAGGTAATATTGCTGGAAAATGTGCTTTTGTTCTAATAGATTATTACACTAAATGGCCTGAGGTGGCATTTGTAAGGGAAACCAAAGCCTGTAATGTTGTTAATTTTTGTGAGGAAATATTTCATAGAGAAGGTTATCCTGCATCTATCCCTACTGACAATGGTCCACAATTTTTGGCGGGCGAATTTCAAGAATATTTGAAAGTGCATAGTGTAAGGCATAATACTACTGCTGTTTATTCTCCTAGGGAGAATGGTATAGTTGAAAGGTTCAACCAAGTATTCAAAGAGAGTGTTCAGCTAGCTGTTTTAGAGGGGGTGGATTGCAAGTCAGCTGTTAAAAAATTATTTGGAGTTATCGCAATACTCCACATTCCGCTACCGTAGAAATTCCTTTCAGTCTTTTCAAAGGACGGTCTGCTTGTAATAAGGTGACTCCTGCATGGATGTATAAGGCTTCTTCTAGATTTGTCTCCAGGGATGTTTTGCAGCAAATGATAAATGAATACCAAAGCAAATATGCCCAGAGACATAACGACAAAATCAAAAGCCATGTTCGAAAGTTTTGTGTTGGAGATTGGGTGAGGACTTCACAGGTTGGAATGTCGAAAGGGAATTCATCTAAATGGTCCAAACCTAAAAATAAATTGAGAGTCGTTGGCAATTGTGTAATGTTGAATGATGGTCGGAGGTAGAATCTCAATAAAGTAACTCTATGCAATGATATGGAACGCAACATCTGGTTAGGGAACAAGGATGATAGCAGTCTCCCTATTAAAGTGAGGTCTAGTTCTGACAACATTTCCAAAGATGTGATAATCAAACCTAGTTTTGTTAACATTTCCAAAGATGTGTCAACCAATGAATCCATTCCACATAATCCGGGAGTCAGAAGATTGTCTGGGCGCATCATTTCTAAGCCAACCAACTCCATGTTGACGTGTTGTATTCCATGCTCAGGTTTGTTTTCCCTCGTCGTCACTTTTACAATGAAAGTAAGTCCGTCAGCTTCATTGAAAATATGAGTTTATTTGTTATACAACCCCCGAGACACGCAGTCGTCCCTTTGCTCCAGCCTCAACTGCTACTGCTCTTCCCTTCGTTCTACACTCCAGAACTCAGGGAGGACCAAGAGCATGAGCATGGAATACAACACGTCAACATGGAACATTATAAGTTACGTAATACAGAGTGTAACACACATATAAATATAACAACTTCCATGTGTGACTCATGGGCTCTGGATAGTTCTTTGGACCTGCTCAGGGTGGGAATGTCACTAAGTAGCTTACCATGCTCCTGGAGAATTTCTTCATGCAGTTTGGCTAATGAGTATCCTCGAATTATCTGCGCATGGATATCCTTAGGTTCATCTCTGAACATATAGGTGCTCGCCATGTCTTTCGGGCAAGTATAAAAAGTGTCTATTGATTTGTCAGCCTCTTGCCTTGCTTGGTGGGAAATTAATTGTTCATAATCTCCATTTTGAGGCCTGTGCTTATGGGGGCCTGCAAAGATGAATGGCTCGATGGCTGGAATGTTTGGCATTAGCCACGTCGGTGTTGGACTCTCTGCTAATGTCTGTAGATTCTCTTTGCTTGCAGGAGCTTTATTGTGATGTCACCATCTCTGGGTTCTGCTGTCCCCCAAACTTATTTGTTGAAACATTTACTTTGCTGTATGAAACTTAATGTTATTGTGTGTTTAGCATGCCTTTTGTTTTGCTTGTGTTTCTCAATTTTGGCAGGGTATGCTCAGATATGAGTCCCTTACTCACTTTGCCACTGGATTCAAGCTATCCTGGCTGAAGACGGCTGTAATGCCAGAAACCGGTCCTAGGAAGCTTATTTCCGGTCCAAGGAAGGCATGGCTTGGCAGTTCGGGCTGGACTGTTCCCATGAGGCACAGGGTCAGACTGATTTGCATATGGCCATGTCTGAACTGGGGTGGCAGCGTGGGCTAAAGAACGGTGAGTGATTAAACCCAGATCTGTTGACTGGGTGTGAGTGTTTGATTGTTTCAGATGCTCCGTCCATCACCACCCCCTTTTTGTACCGCTGTGTTTCTCATTTAGGCAGGTGATATTCTACTTTGTTCAAATATGTCATATTATCCGTGCTTCAAGCATGCTCTTTGATGTTTTCTTTGTAAGTGCTGTATGTATTTTGAACACTTGTTTTCATATTTATATTACACTGTCCTTTGTTTTGCTCTGGGAGTAGACCTGTGAGCTTTCTTAGAAATCGAAGCATTAGTAATACTTTAAAAAAATTGCATTAATGAATATTTTGTTTATTTGAATTGTAGCATTTAATCAAAGCAGTTATGATCTTGCGTTTGAATATAATTTATAAAGAACGCTAACCGCGCTCCTTTGTAATCTTTGATGACATATTCTTGTTGCTATATTTATTCTTTCTGATTTTACATATTGCCATTGAAGTAGGACGCAGGTATTCTTTAAAACATTCAGTGTGCAGTTTGTAGGCGGCTGTTGCAGTGTATTTACAGAACCTTTCTCAGGCGTGAACTTCTACTTTGTATTTGTAACATTAACAACGATGACAGCTTTTGCTAGAGTCAGTAAAGCCATGCACAGTCACACAATGGACTCACATACAAACACTGATAAAAACAATTAAAGTGTCACATGAAGCAAACAGTGCCTACGGCTATGAAAGTTTTATTGGAGGGCTCAACAGTTAATTAATGAATTAAGCGAATTAATTTGAGTCTGGTAAAGCATATCGCTACTCATATAAGGAGTGTCCCAGGGCTAAGAGCTCAGAAGGAACTCAACCAGTAGCAGGTAAAGAAAGGAACCAGTCTAGAAAAGCCAAGTCTTCAAATTGTTCCGAAACTGAGATTCTGATGAAGATTGCCTCAGGTGTGAAGGAAGAGAATTCCAAACTTAGATGCCAGAAAGCCAAAGGATCTTCCGATTGAGCGAATGTTCTTGACTCTGGGCACCAGCATTAGCAGTGCCTCTGAGGACCTGATTCACCTCTTAGGAGAATAGGAAGTGAGAAGAGGATGCAGGTAGGCTGTCCCAAACTTTGTATGAATCCTATATCAGAAGCAAAGGGCTTTAAAAGAGAGACACTTCGCCACCGGGAGCCAGTGCAGTTTCTGAAGTGCCTTGTCCATAGATGCACACTTAGGGAGGTTAATCAGAAGGCGAGCCTATGAATTTTTTACACGCTGAAGTCTCTTGATCCTAGCCTAAGAAGCTCCCAAATATAAGATGTAACAGTAGTCTAGCCGAGAGATCATGAACGCCAGTTGAAACAGGCAGAAGATGAATAAAGCTTTTGAGAGACTCAAAGGTGAGTTTATCACAGTTTTTAGGTCTCGCCTCTCAATGCGCATGCGCATTGAGCAGAGTGAGACTATAGGCACTTAAACAGACTTTACCCAACTGGCGATTTGGTGCTGTGCCCGTGCGCTTTTAGGTCAATGCGGAAGCGCATTGACCTAAAATGCGCGTGCACAGCATCAAATGCCAGCCATCTGTTCCCAGCAGCTCTTCCCGCTCCGCCCCACAAGCTTACCCCAGTGTGTGCTCTGCCTTAGCAGCACTCCTCCCACACCTTTGAAGTGAAGCTTAGCTTCCCTTCAAAGGCCCCTGCTGCTTCACACCCTCATCGCCGCTCTCCCCGCTCTGCCCCCTGCTGCGGCCGTGTCGCATTTCTCCTCCACACTCCCCACAGCAATGCCCTCCGTCTTGTTTTGTATTTGATGTATTATCTTGTTTCACCTTGACTTAGTTATTGTTGCACTTCCAAGTGTATTCTATGAACAAGTGCCAGCGCTCCTTGACTGTCACCAATACTTTGTGGCAGATTTTAGCCTATCAGAGGCAAGAGCGGTTTGCCTTTATTCTCCATTCCTCTTAAACATCCCTCTGGTTTAACATGCAACAATTAAAACGGAAATCGCTGAGCCCAAAATAAAACCGCGTATCCACGGGAACATTGACCCGTACCACACGAAGAATTCTTTAGCACACGCGCAGTAGATCCGTCTGCTTTCTACCCGTGTTCATTGCGTGCTGTATTTCATTCCCGAGGAAACTCTCTTCATAAGGCCCAGAAGACGAATTTTTTAAGCTTTGCGGGCTCTGGGACAAATTTGGGGACTTTGCCCCTCACCTGTACCTCTATGCCGAGCGCCGGGACACTCGGAGCATCCGCGTGCTATATAAAAGACATTCATTCATACATGCATTGCCCTGATTGTAAGATGGCTGTCACCCGTAGCCTGACATCTCTGTTACCGGAGCGCCCCTGCTTGCACACAGAGCAGCTGACAAACACATTTGAGTCATAGCCCTCGGGACGTTCAGGGCTTCCGGCCACGTGTACGGTGAAAAGCCATCAACCGTTATGTAACCTTGGCCTGCCTCCTCCTGCCAAAGGCGGACGGGACTGTGTTTATGGGCATCAGTCACTCTTAGTTTGTTTACCTCATGCAGTGCCTTGTCGGACCCGGCTCCTCTTTGCAGCCGCCCGTGCATCTCAGTTCTTAAGGACTGGAAATGTAAAAGCCTATGTAATTGTGGTGGAAGTACGTTTGATTTCCGTGCATGTACACTCAGCCCTAGTTTTTCTTTTCCATACGTTTGTATGCTACGTGTATACATTTTCCCATGTTAAATCGGTTCCAATAAAATGAGTTATAGGATTTGGGTTTGAACAGTAAACTTTGGTCAGTCAGCATCAATACCATTTTTCTTTGTGCACAGTAAGACACTCACGGAGTTTTTCCTTTTTACTTTGAAAGGCCTCATGAGAGCGCCCGGCTGGCAGCGGTAATACCCACGGCGATAATTAGATTACCACGAGGCGAATTATGACCCATGATTTATGCTATTTCACCCACAAATGGGAAAGTACCCATGGTATGATTCTAATTGCTAGGCTCTGGCCTGTATCCGGGGCGCAGCTCAGAGAAGGGCTCCCACTTGACTGTCTTGACAGATTTGTGGGCTTTGCAGGAGGGCCTGTCAGGTGAGTGTTAACAACAAAATAAAAGCACTCCAGGCACCCCAAATGTCTATAGGCCAGAACAAGAGGGTGGGGACGGGCTTCCATGGTGGTAAAAGCTTCACTGTTTACCTTGTGCAGTCTGCTTTACCTCCAACCCCTAATTAATAAAGACAGAAGAAGAATTCTGCACCACATTGGGTCTATTCTCTTAGGAGAACCAGGGTCTGAGTTTGGGTAATCCCCTTGTCCGATCACTGGGCCTGCCGGGCTGCTGTGTGGATGCTCAAAAGTCTCAGAATTCAAAATCTCTCAACTCAAGGAGAGGATGTGGCGCCAACCCTTCTCTACACCCCTCTCTCTACACCCCTCTCTCTCGCTACACCCCCCACTCTCTCTACAACCCTCTCTCTCTACACCCCTCTCTCTCGCTACACCCCCCACTCTCTCTACACCCCTCTCTCTCTCTACACCCCTCTCTCTACACCCCTATCTCTACACCCCTCTCTCTCTCTCTACACCCCTCTCTCTCTCTACACCCCCCACTCTCTCTACACCCCCCTCTCTCGCTACACCCCCCTCTCTCGCTACACCTCCCACTCTCTCTACAACCCTCTCTCTCTCTACACCCCTCTCTCTCGCTACACCCCCCACTCTCTCTACACCCCTCTCTCTCTCTACACCCCTCTCTCTACACTCCTATCTCTACACCCCTCTCTCTCTCTCTACACCCCTCTCTCTCTCTACACCCCTCTCTCTTTCACCACCCCTCTCACTCTACACCCCTCTCACTCTACCCCTCTCTCACTCTACACCCCTCTCACTCTACACCACTCTCTCTCTCTACACCCCCTCTCTCTCTACAACCCTCTCTCTCTCTACAACCCTCTCTCTACATCCCTCTCACTCTACACCCCTCTCTCTCTCTATACCCCCTCTCTCTCTACACCCCCCTCTCTCTCTACATACCTCTCTCTACATCCCTCTCACTCTACACCCCTCTCTCTCTACACGCCTCTCTCTCTACACCCCTCTCTCGCTACACCCCTCTCTCTCTACACCCCTCTCTCTCTACACCCCTCTCTCACTACACCCCTCTCTCTCTACACCACGCTTACACCCCTCTCTCTACACCCCTCTCTCTACCCCTTTCTCTACACCCCTCTCTCTACACCCCTCTCTCTACACCCCTCTCTCTACACCCCTCTCTCTACACCACTCTTATACCCCTCTCTCTACACACCTCTCTACACCACTCTCTCTACACCCCTCTCTCTCTCTACACCTCTCTCTCTCTACACCTCTCTCTCTCTCTCTACATACCCCTCTCTCTCTACATACCCCTCTCTCTACCTCTCTCTACACCTTTATCGCCCTCACTCAATCTATCTATCTATCTATTTTTCTATCACCCTCACTCTATCTATCTATCTATCTATCTATTGCCCTTACTCTATCTATCGCCCTCCCTCTATCTTTCGCCCTCCCTCTATCTAACGCTCTCCCTCTCTCTATCAATCAACCTCACTCTATCTATCACACTCACTCTATCTATCTGTCTATCGCATGACCACAGCATCACTCAGCACCACCACAGCATCACTCAGCACCACCACAGCATCACTCAGGGGGCACCACAACATCACTATGCACTACCACAGATTCACTGAACGCCAGAGCATCACTCGTCGCCACCACAACATCACTCAGCGCCAAGAGAGCATCAGTCTGTGCAACCATTCAACAACAACTGGTTCAAATATGTTCTCTCAATGTTTCAAGGTTTATTACAAATGTTGCAAAAAGATGTTAATATTTCACTTCTGTTCTTGGATTTTCGTCACAATAAAATACACTGAACATAACCTTCACAAAAGTTATTTTAAAAAGTTTAAGCTATTGCCATTATAAACTACAATAACTTTTTATTTAAGTATTAATTATAAAAAAAATAAAGGCCATTATTATTTGTAATATGAATACATATAAGTCACGTAAATAAAACATATTGCATTACAAATGCTATAGGTGTCACATTTGCAAAAGTTATAACTATTGGCATTGTAAATGACAAAGCTATCAATTTAGCTACTTTAAAACCAACACATAAATAAAATATGTGTCATTTACAAAATCAATATCTCCAACTTTTCTAATGCGAGACCTATTGCATTTCCAATGCTTGTTTCGTCATGGCAAGATGGCTGACTGACTTTGACAAGGGTTGCTGCATCTCCTCATCCTCCGCTCTCTTCTGGAATGGCGCTGTAGCAGGAGGCTAAAGCCATCTACTTTTCTTCAGCAAATTTTCCCCTCTGTATGGTATGAGGCTGTTGGGCGCCAGGACCCCGCTGAAAACAAGTTTGCTGGCGGTTGTGCTCCATTTGCTGACCCAACACTCCCGCTGCTCCCGCTCCTCCTCTGGTGTGCCTCCGGGGCAGTGTCAGCGTTTGGAGCAGATCATGGCCCCTAAACCAGATAAGGCAGTCAAAGGGGCGCAGAAAGACCCCATGAACATATCTGTGGGCTCGGGTGGGCACGTGGAGCTCCCAACGCTCCCTACGCCAAAGCACTCAACATTGCCCCTGCTTCTGTGCGCGGACCGAACCCAGGACACCGGGGTGGCCCAGCAAAAAAGGCAGACAGCGTCTCGAAGGATGTGGGCGCAGCTGGAGGGACCCGGCTTCGGACAGCAGCGGCTGTCATGGAGGGGACGCTGCGACAGTTGACAGTGGTTGAAGCATTTTCAATGTCCTCGCCCGCCGCCTTCACCGTTCTTAATAAAAATATAAAAGAGAGCATACCCAGCTCGATGGCCACAGGAGACGCAGAAAAAGGAGTGCTCACTCATTCCAGCTTGGGAATAGGGCTGCATGTACAACCTGGACTGGAGCAGGGCTCATGCTTCTGGTTCAGCAAACTGAAACCCTGCTCATAGATCGCGCAGACCCAGTAGATCCAGTGGCACTATCTGTGCCTTCGCAATTAGAGCTCTCTTCACCGAAGAATAGCGAGCTGTCACACAGTGCGGGGGCCACACCAGCGAAAGGTGGCTTAATGGATCTGGCGGGGTCACTGGGGGATCAAGATAAGAACCGGACTGTGACTGAAGGAGCAAACAGCAATGGTAAAATTAATACTGCTGCCATTGAGGGTGGACACCATGGTGCACTCGCTGACAACACTCTCGACAGTGACTCTAAACAAATGCCACAGCTCCCAGCAATGACAACGCACGAGTCTCCCGAGGTTGATCAATTCTATTTGCTCAATGATGACTCTGATTCGCCGCTTCTCAGCAACTCCAGCATATCAGACGATACGGATTCGGGGGAATCCTCTACTGTGCAAAAAGCATTTCACATCAAGCCAACCTCTCAAAGGCGAAGAATAAGATCTAAAGCAAGCCCAGCAAAAACTGATCTTGCCACAGTACGTAATTTGGAATGGGACTACTCTGCTACAAGTTTGGTCTATGAGAACGGTGGGCAGGCGGCTGCAGGTGGCTCAGCAGTACCTCCCGGTACCGCCGACCCTCCTTCACTGGATTTAGTATACTCCACCCTAAAACAAATGCAGGGTGATGCTAGAACGGAAAGCAGGCGGTCGATCCAAGCAACAAAGAAGCTGCAGGCCTCCATCCGTAAAGTAAATAAGCTTTGCACCGATATGGCCGAAAGGGTTACTCATACGGAGGACAGAACAGTTGCTTTGGAGGAGGCGGTTGATAAATTACAGGACTCTAAAGGAAAAGCAGGCAATGGACATGTGCTGGAAACTCGAGGATTTCGCGAACCGGCAACGGAGAACCAACGTCCGAATACTTGGGATTGCCAAAAATGCAGAAGGGGGAATTTTAATGCCCTTTGTTGTATCCTTGCTAAAAGGAGCATTCCCGGAACTTTCACACTGGGACATGGAGGTCCAGCGGGCTCATCGCTTTCCAAAGGTGCAGAAGAGGAATGACTCAGCCTAGGGCAATCCTGATTTACATCGGGAATTTCCTGCTTCGACATGCCATAATAGACATGGCAAGACCAGACGCTAAGCAGTCCTGTGACGAACACACTTTTTTTGCACGTTCAGATGTTTGCCACACCACGGTAGAGCGCAGGTGGAGGCTTCAACAATTGATTTCTGCATTTCAGGGGTTGGGCTGTGAGGCCTATCTGTTATATCCTGCTCGCCTCAAGGTCACAGTTAAGGGGCGGGTTTGCATATTTTTCTCAGAAGGTAAAGCTCAAGAATTTATTACAGAGCTGAAAGATGCTAAAGGGAGGGGGGATGCCGCTTGACGTTGCCTGATGTCGCTGGCTAAATACTAATTGCTAATGCTAAAGGCTAGGGTGGGGCAACAACAGAACAATTGATTACTAATCAATACTTTTGTATAACGTTTTATATCGCTAATTGTTTTGTATGGGGGGTTCCTATCGGTGTTCTTTGGTGGGGAATACACAGGGGTGGAGGGAGAGGGCTAAGTGCTAACTCGAGCTGTGAGATCGGCTGCCACACATAGGTCATGACTGAGCTATTTGCCTATGTGGGAAGTAGGGGGAGGGGGATTGGCTCAGGGGAGGGTTCGGGGTTTGGGGGGGTTGGCTACAGCACAGCACTACATAAGAGGAAACACAGGGTAATAAAGGTCTTAGGAAGCATATGGGGGTTTGTTCAGAAAGGAAGAGGAGCTTAGGGTGGTATCAAGGGAGAGGAAACGCAATAAACTTACTGTTGTAATTAATCTCCCAAATGGTATGTTCCATCCACCCCTTTCCCTATGATCCCTGTTGGTTTGCCCCACCCTGAAGCTTGCATGATATGTTGAGACACTCTCCAGTGAGGAGAGTGGATGGTTAATAAACAGACCTGCTTTCATCTTATCTGGTCTCTGGAGATTTGTACTTTCTAACACTGGCGACGGACTGCGCAGGGGGCAGAAGTTGACCATCTCCCCTTTGAGTACTCTCTCCACACAATCAAACTAGAAGTGGAAACAAGCTTTGTGTTTAGGGAGTAAGCTGTATAAAGAACGCTTTGGAAGCAACAGTGATCAAGGGAACTCTGCTGGACTATTACAGCACGGAATTCGAAGTGGTGCGGTCGGAAAAGTGACAGGGAAGTAACATACGGGAGGTGAGAGCAAACCCTTCTTCTCTCGTGTGGTGCGTTAACCCCACCTGTCATCCGTCCCTGTACGAGCCTTTGCATGCTGTCGGTGATCTAACGAAGAACTGACACCGGTCAGCAAAGTAACTACCTAGCGACTGGGCTACCCCACCTGTCATCTGTCCCTGTGCGAACCTGTCATCCGTCCCAGTGCGAACCTTTATATGCTGTGGATGATTGAATTGAGGAACTGACGCGCGTTAGCCCTGTGACTACTAATCGGGCTGGGCGTGTGTTCTAGCTGCAAAAGGATTCGTTCCCGTGGTTCTCTTGCTAAGGAGAAGGCTCTTCAAGTGTCCTTCTGTTCGTTGATGCGCAACTGTGACTGCCTGGACTGTCAGATCACGCATACCCTTTTGACTGCCTGCTGGGGTTGGCGCGTGGAAGGGCTGAACGAGTGCACTGTTACGTGTTCCTTTGGTGAAGAAATAATATAAATAGAGCCTACCTGTGTTCTGGTGCCTCCCGTCTGTCCGGCACAGTAGTTGACGTCTGCCGTCATCGGAGCCTGTATCTGTACCAGTGTGACGCTGTACCGGGTCCTGCTGCCTTGGAGTGCCTGCGGTTGCTGGGAGTCTTTATAAACTTGGGGCGAGCCACATTGTCGAAGCTCACACGATTCTAGGTGTCCTGCTGTTGAGTGGATCTGGTCAGCCTGTTGTCTCTGCACCTTGTGGAAAGCCACAAGACACACGAAGATTCCTGTCAGTGTCTCGGAGTTTCCTTTAGCCGGAAATCTGGAACGTTTCCCCGGCGCACCAGCAGTTGAGGGCCGGTAGTTGTGTGAAATCATTAACTCCTTGCAAACTAGGAACCCTGCCTCCTGCCTGGTACTGTTGCTTTGCGGGCTCATCCTAAACTACATGAGTAATATACTGACTCTGTCCCAGCCACATTCTATGTTTGACATCGAACAGGGAGTGGGAAACCAGTAATCTCACGGGATTATCTCATTTGGCAAGGAATTTCCCTGTTGATTGTTATTTGGGGTGCTATTGTGAAAATCTATAAGTGTCTCCTGGTTATCCATTGTCTTCTGCCGGAGTGTCTCCTAGGATATTCTTGTGTTTTTGTTTTTTTTCTTTCCCTTTGTGGAAGTCAACCATGGCAGCAGCAAGTATGAGCCAACACCCACCCTTTTTGAACGAGATAGGGGAACCAGAAATCAGCTGGAAGGAGTGGGTGAAGCTATTTGAATCTTATTTGATTGCTCTGGGTGGAGAAAAGTACAAGCCAGAAAGGAAAAAACATATCTTTTTACACAACTTAGGGAGACAAGGACGTAAAGTATACGAATCTCTTCCTATGCTAGAACAGGAGGGTGAAGATGAAACAGGTGTAGATGTATATGAGCAAACTATGGAGAAATTAGAAAAACATTTTGGGGACAAGATAAATGTAGTGTTGGAGCGCCATAAGTTTTTTAAAAAGAAGCCAGGGTAAGCAAGAATCCGTACAAAATGTTATTGCTGCATTGTGGGGTTTAACACAGCTATGTGAGTTTGGTAATTTTACATGATTCCCTCATAAGGGATCAACTCGTAAGGTGTAGCAATAACCCACGCATTCAAGAAAAGTTACTAGCAAAAAACCCAGGGTTAAGAGAAGCCATTTAAATTGCTAAATCTGTAGAACACACAGCTAGATATATCAAGGAGATGAGAACCAATGGAGAGGAAGTAGCTTCTGTAAAAGATGAAGAGGTTTGTAATGAAGTATGTAAGGTCAGGCCAAAAGATAATTACGGTGTGAGAAGTGATCAAAAGGAGAAGGGTCCTAAGTGCTACAGGTGTGGCAGCAATAACCATTTTGCGACCTTTTACCAGTGCCCTGCCAAGTTTGTTACGTGTAAGAAATGTAATAGGAGAGGGCATTTCGCGAGAGTATGTAGAGATGGTGAACAACGCACAAGTATCAATAGTAGGAGTACTGAAAAAAATGCAACCAGGGAAGTAAAATGCATTGATCCTAGAAGCAAGAAAATAATTTTGCAGGTAAAAGATACTGATGGTACTGTAAATGCTATTTACCCTAAATGTGAGGTTTTCCTCTATGGCCAATGTGTAGAAATGTATGCAGATTCATGCTCGCCTTACACCTTACTGAACCATGGTGATTTTGTGTCCATGAGAAATTGTAATGTAAAGCAGTTAAAAATGCCTGACATTTCTCCTACAGGGTATAAGAAAGGTAAAATACCGTTAGTGGGCATGAAAAATTTTCATTTGCGCTTTAAAGACAGGGCGACTTTTGGTCCAGTGTATGTAGTGGAATCAGAATCCAACTTACTGGGATGGGTTCACCAAAAGGAGTTGGGTATCATCCTAGATCCCAATAGTGCTGAGCAGGTTTTACTCACTGACAGGTCCCAGGAAAGTGAAAACATTTGTGATGAATTTGGGAAACTATTCAGGGACGAGCTTGGTTGCCTACACATGTTCCAACACAGGATCGAGTTGAAACATAACGCAAGACCAGTTGTACATAAACTACGCCCCGTACCCCTCAAGTTGAAGGTACCACTAGAACAGGAGCTGCGCAAACTTTGCGAGCTGGATATAATCCAACCTGTAACCTGCACTGAGTGGTTGGCTCCTATCGTCATCGCAGCCAAGGCCAGTGGGGAAGGCATTCGTCTTTGTGTGAACTTGCGCAGCCTCAACGATAATATATGGGTCGAGAGACATCCCTTGCCTATAATTAACGAGATGCTGAGCACCATGGGTCCTGCAAAATATTTCAGTGTGATAGATCTGTCCATGGCATATCACCAAATTGAACTCCATCCAGAATCAAGGCCCCTCACGGCGTTCATCACCCCATCAGGAGCTTTCATGTTCAAACGGAGGCCCTTTGGCCTAGCGTCTGCAGCAGCCATTTTCCAGAAGGCGATGCAGACAATACTGGAAGGAATAAAGAACACCATGTGTTTCCAGGACGACATCCTCGTTTATGGGCAAACTGAGGAAGAACATGATGGGGTCACGAGACAAGTATTCAGTAGACTTATGGAGGCTGGCCTGACTGTGAAGAAGGAAAAATGTAAAATAAAAATGAAGGAAGTAGAGTACTTAGGCCACAAGATCACAGAAGATGGTTTCAGACCGAAAGGCAGTTTAATTCAAGCAGTCATGGAAGCACCCAGTCCCAAGAACAAGGAAGAACTAAGGTCCTTCTTAGGACTTTTAGTGTATATGGCAAAATACGTGGAAAAGTTTGCGGCCAAGTGTGAGCCCATGAGAGAATTAATGAAGAAAAACAAGGATTTTGAATGGAACAAAGAACATGATGCTGTGGTTAAATCACTTAAAGAGGAATTGGTAACCTCCCCAGCATTAGGAACATTCGATACATCAAAGAAAACCATCCTAGCCACAGATGCTTCTAACAAGGGCCTGGGTGCAACACTCATACAAAAAGACGGAAATGAGGAGAAAATCATTGCGTTTGCATCCCGGAGTCTCACAAACCCAGAACGGAACTTCTCCGTCATTAAAAGGGAGGCCCTGGCCTGTTTCTGGGCAGTCAGACATTTCAAGTTTTTCTTGTGGGGTTTGAGGTTCTCCATCCGGACCGATCATAAACCCCTTACCGTCATCTTTTCTGTGAAGGGATTAGAGAATTGTACACCTCGCATCAGTAGGTGGATCCTAGGACTGGAACACTATGATTTCAAAGTGGAGTATGTGCCAGGAAAGGAAAATAAGATTGCGGATTTCCTGTCAAGGTCACCATTACCGGAGGTGGAGGAAAAAGAAGAAGCCCTCGACAGTCCTATCCTAATGACTGAAATACCTGCCATCACAGAAGAGGAATGGGAAAAAGAGGCAAAAGATGACAAAGAAATAAATGTGTTGAAGGAGTACATGGAAAATGGATGGCCAAACAAAAAAAATGAACTTGATGCTAGCGTTGAAGAGTTTTGGGAAGTGAGAAATGAACTAAGTTTCATAGAAGGCAGTATCTATCGTAGTCACAGAGTGATTCCTCCCAAAGGCCTCAGGATGAAGGTCATTGACTTGGCACATGAAGGTCATCTAGGGCGCAGCCTTACTAAAGCCAGAGTCCGATCCAGTTTCTGGTTCCCCAGGATGGATGCCATGGCTGAACATGCTGTTAAGGATTGTGGAGCGTGTGCTAAAAGCGACAAGACTAAAGCAGTACAGAAAGCGCCATTATCTCCAGTGGAAGTGCCAACCAAACCATGGAGCAAGCTGGCCATGGATATCATCGGGCCCATGCAAGAATTGGGAGAGAGGAGACGATTCATGCTGGTGCTAATCGATTATACAACCCATTGGATCAAATAGAAGTTTGTCCACTCTGTCACCACAAGGACTGTAATTGAGTTTTTGAACGGAGTGTTTGTTGAAGAGGGCATTCCAGTGACTTTGGTAACAGATAACGAAGTGCAATTTTGCTCGGAAGAGATGCGTGCATTTCTCCGGGGTTTGGACATCAAACATGAGACCACTGCCCTATATTGCCCTAAAGCCAATGGTTTAGTCGAACGAGCAAACAGAATCATAAAGGAACATATTCAATTGGCGGCAACCAATGGGCATGATGTAGAGGTGTCCCTTAGAAGGTGCCTGTGGGCGTAACACACCTCCTCAAATAAGGTCACAGGCATCTCACCTTTTGTAGCGCTACGTGGGCGTGAACCTTGCACAAAGTTGAATCCCAGTTGGCTGAGTGGGGGTGAGCCCAGGGTAGCAGACCAGGGGGCAAGGGCAGAGAAAGTACAACTCCACCAAGATAAATACAAACAGTGGTATGACACTAAACACGGGGCGAAGGACTCTAAGTGGGAGGTAGGTGATAGAGTTCAAGCCGGAAAGAACACCAAAGTGGGAGTTACCCAAAGTAAATATTACATGCCTTGTAAAATTGTTAAAGTGCTTAAGAATGTGGTCCAACTTGAGAATGGCCAATGGTGGAGCTTTGACAAGATCGTGAAGGCACATGAGTAATGTTCTATTCTTCTCCTTTTATAGTGCTATGATACAGCCCTATCCCCTTGGGGGGATTCCGTTCCTTGCTTTGTGTCACCCTATGGAAAGGAGAAGTGTTGTAATTAATCTCCCAAATGGTATGTTCCATCCACCCCTTTCCCTATGATCCCTGTTGGTTTGCCCCACCCTGAAGCTTGCCATGGAATGTTGAGACACTCTCCAGTGAGGAGAGTGGATGGTTAATAAACAGACCTGCTTTCATCTTATCTGGTCTCTGGAGATTTGTACTTTCTAACACTTACGCCTAAGGAAAGCTACCCAAAAACCACTTTATGAACCCTATTAATCTTAGAATTGTTCCAATTAATATCTGCGGGCCTAATGACCAAGCCAAGCGACAAAGGGCGGCTATCATTTTGAAATCTATGCGAGCTGATATTTTATGCGTCCAAGAGACCCATATAGAGGCTATTAGAGTGGGGTCCTTGAACAACTTGGGTTTCATCTATTGGTGGCCACTAAACAAGGCACTAAGACTAGAGGGGTTTCTATCCTTACCCGAAGGAATGACATAATCGTTAAAAAGAAGCTCTTAGGCAGGTGGGGACGGTGGGTAGTATTGGATTGCGTATTTGCAGGGGAGCCTTTCACTTGGTGCTCGGTGTACGGCTCCACTGCTGATGATCCAGAGGCATTAGAGTATCTAGATGCTGAGCTAGTTAACTGACCTACCCCACTACTAATATGTGGCGATTTTAATATTAACGGGCTCGGCTGGTTGTGGGTTAGTACCGGATACATATATTCTGGTCGTAAAAAGAAGGTCTACAAGGCTCTTACAAACATGGCTAGAAATCATGGACTCATAGATATATGGTATCACTTAAATGGTGATGGTCCTGGCAGTACTTTTATCTCTGCCCCACACAAGGCAGTCCATAGACTTGACTATTTCTTTGTTTCACACTCTCTAGTGCACCGGGCTAAAATAGAGAAGTATCCTAGGATATTATCTGATCACAACCCCCTTGCCCTTACTCTGGTATTCACTAATAGCGTGCAGGGAGAGTGGACTTGGACTTTGAAAGGGGGCTTTTGGCAGACTATGATTATGTGTTCCATATGAAGGAATGGATTAAGACTTACTGGGATATAAATGGATACAGTGCTAGCGCCGATGTGGTATTGGACGCTTTTAAAGCTGGGGTCAGAGGGGGGACACTTAGTTTTAGCCTTTTTCCAACAGAAGAGGGAGGTGCATTGGGTGGAAGCGCTATATAAAAATTTAGCTAGAATCAAGGAGGAGCTGGCAACAGCAGTGAATTCAGGTTTAGCAACGGATGCTATCTTACTTAGGCTTGCTTGAGCTAAGGCAGAAATTGGAGACTGCGCTGCCGCGAAGGCAGCAGAGCTTTTTCTAGCTAAAAGAGAACATTGCCATGAATTTAGTGAACGGGTGGGTCACATGTTGGCAGCCAGACTCAGGCCAAGGAGTGTTGTGAGTGAGATAAATGAGATTATAGCTGAACGCGGAAATTTAGTTACAGACCCACCCGGGATCCAGGAAGTGTTTTGGCAATTTTACCAACGATTATATGATGCGGGACCCCAGGCACAGCAGATTTAACCCAGGGTTATTTTAACAGTATACCACTGCGGAGTATTGAACATGAGGATATTATGAAACTTGAGACTACCTTGACACAAGACAAGATCTATTGTGCCCTGTAGAATCTCCCCTCTGGTAAGGCCGCTGGACCCGACCAGATCCCTTTGGAATTTTATAAAATCTTTTGGGAAGAAGTCGGACCCGATCTGGTCGATATAATATGCCTTGCACAATCCGGGGGCTAGGACCCCGATTCCTGGTCAGGAGCCCATATCATAATAATCTCAAAAAAGGGTAAACCATCTTAGGAACCCAGGTCGTACCGGCCAATTACTCTAATAAACTGTGCTGTAAAGATTCTGTCCAAAGCTCTCGCAACCAGACTAAACACTATTATAGGAAGGGTAATTCATCCGTATCAACACAGGTTTATCCCGGGGAGAGGGACCACCCAGCATATGCGTCGGGTAATAACCTTATTTGATGCAGCAGAAGTTTCAGGGGACCCTATGGCTATACTGCTCTTGGCCGCAGAAAAAGCCTTCAATAGGGTCTCCTGGGATTATCATGGGAGACAATGAGATGGTTCGGTCTCGGGCAGGGGTTTATTAAAGCCATCACCAACCGCTCGTCTTAGAATTAACGGGAAACAACCTGCACCTTTTGGGATTAAATGGGGAACTAGGCAGGGAGGGGTGCCCCAGCTCACCCCTCCTATTTGCGATTTACATAGACCCCCTAATTCGGCAGTGTTGTATGCTGACGCAGTTGGAGTCTTGCTGGGAAATTAAGCCTATTATTTATCATGGGCTAGCTACAAAGGTCCTCGCATACGCGGATGACGTTGCCTTGGTTACCCCTAACCCCTTAGCAGCAATAATGGTAGTCGAGGAGATAGCCTTAGCTTTTGGTGGGATTTCTGGATACGCCTTAACCAACAGAAGACCCTTATTGTACTGAACAGGGTGATCAGCCGTTCCGATCCGCGAATAATAGACTCAGCGGTGTATCTTGGGATTATAATAACCACAGATCTGAACAATGAGGTGGCTGCAAATATCGATCCTGTGATTCAAAAGGCCAATATAGACTTGATAAATTCCATAACCTTCACTTGTCACTGGTCGGCCACTGTCATGTGATCAAAATGGTATTTTTACCAAAAATACTGCATTTGTTTAGGGCAATACCCCTAAAATTTGGGAAGAAATGGTTCACCGTACTTGACAACATGATTAACCGATTTATCTGGGCACATGGCAAAACAAGGAGGGCCCTACGATTCATGACCCTGCCTCCGGCACAGAGGGGGCTGGGTGGTCCCAGATTTAAAACTTTATTACTGGGCTGCGGCCCTCCAATATATGAGCGGGATGCTCGGCGGGAGACTCGAAGACCCTGCCACTGAAGATAAGATTCAAGATGTATAAAGGCTACTGGTGGGGGAAGACGCAGAAAATTGTTTCATGAAATTCAGCGGGCCTAACTACTTTAAGAGAACTACATTTAAAACTATGCAGGCAGCCTTTAAAATCTGGGCTGCCTTTAAGAAGAAGACAGGCCTTGGAAGGATAAATTTCTATACCCAACTATTTGGTAATCCCACGTTACCAGAAATCTTCTGGGATCTAATCATGGCTGAGTGGGCAGAGTGTGGCCTTTTGAAAGTCGGGGATTTTTGGCTCAGATGTAATAAGAAGTGGGGAGGGCTGTACTATTAAAGGAATTTATACAGAACTAACGGCAATTAAACCGGATGACCTTGATAAGCATGGTAAAAAATGGTAAGACAGGCTGGGCATCGATTCGGATAATTTTACCCAGTCTTTAGAGCTGGGACAGACAGTTTTATGCTCTGCTGGGCTTCAGGCCCAGCACTCTAAAATAGTCTTTTCTTTATATTATACCCCGGCAAAGATCTCACAATGGGGAGGGGGAGAAAGGTTTCTGAAGTAACTATAAAGTGCGAACAAACAGAAAAGATATCAGTCACTTTAAGGCTTTAGGGCCGACACCGTAACCACACAGCCACTCTAAAAGGCGCTCGGGGGATACAGTGTCAAAAGCCGTACTTAGATACAGCAGTAATAGAGCAGCCCTGCCTCCTCTGTCCATGATCTGGTGCATGGATTCTGAAGCTAGCAGCCTCAGTACTATACTGAAGGGAACCAGAATGTGTTCTGTGTCAGAGATCAATTACCTCAATGAAACCGGACAGTTGCCAGTTAATGGTTTTTTCAGCCACTTTTTTATCAAAAAGGAAATGGAAAAAATGGGCTATAATTCTCAGGTTTAGTAGGATCTAGAGAAGGCTTTTTGAGTAGAAGAACGACAGAAGCCGGTTTCCAATTTAGAGGTTCCTGAGCCACCTCAAAAGATCTGTTAAGCAATTACTTGAAAAGAGGAAGAAGTTCAGTAGCTCCACCTTCCAAAATACTGGGAGCAGCTGGGTCAAAAGGAGATCCGACTTAATCGAAGACATGCACATCTTTAGTTCGTCCACATCAATGGTTTCGAACAAGAGCAAGCGATTATTTCCATTAAAAGGCTCAAACCATGTATCATAACAAGAGACATTTTTCACTGCCTCCGGAAAAGAAGAGTAAATGGTGGCAACTTTGTCCAAGAAAATATTTGCCAGCCTGTCGCAGCTCACATCAGATGATGGTGTTGCTGCCGAGCCTCGGTCCAGCAATGTTAATTCTTTAACATTAGAAAAAATGTCTCTAAAGGAGTATTTGAGCCATCTCAATTTTATTTGTGTAACATTCAAGTCTAATACAAATATGTTAGGTTTTTTGAGTGGACCGGTATGCCTCCCTAATGGTCTTATCAAAAGTCCACACAAAATGTGTGTATAGCGCTTGCAACTCTTCCTAAGCATAGCCAAGTTCTCATTTACCCAATAAGTAGTGGGTTCTATTCTGCAAGCTATTTTGTCTACCATTGGTGCAATGGATTCTAGACCCCCCAAAATCCAATCACCAACCTGAGTGATGGCTATAGTGGGACAACTATCAAGAATAGGACGATTCTAAGCATGGGCGGAAAATCCGTTCCGTTCGCGGATTTTGCGGATTTTCGGTAAATTCGCAACCCACGAACGCTCGCGAATTTACCGAAAATCCGCAAATTCGCACGCAGCGGATTTTTTTTTTTGGTGATACAATTTTGCGGCGCGCGGCGTTCACTTACCGTCATTCAGCGTTTGCCGAGTTGTTTTTCTCAATATTTTGCGAGTGCTGCGCCATTTTGTATCTTGCTGCGGGATCCCGCGGGAGTTTGGCAAGTGCGATTACGTTATCGCGGCTTGCCACCTTGCACAGCGAGAGATTGTCAACGCGAGTACGCCGTGATCATGTATCACGGGAGTTCGCAATTGCGAACACGTACATGCGGCGGGCAGCAACAATCTCGCACTCGCGAAAATACAAAATTTGCAATTCTGCACAAGAAATCCACCAGCAAGCAGCATAAACCTTCTGGAAATGATGATTTTTATCAGAATAACTTCTCAGGTTGACATTTGCCTGCACTTTTTTTTGCAAGGAGTCCATTTTGGGGGGGGGGGAGGAAGGAAGTGCCCCACAGTCTCCAACTTCCTGTTCCTGTCCAGCAGGCTCCTCCCAGTGCTTTCTTCATGTGCTGGTCACTTTCATTCGGATTCTTCACCTGGAAGGATTACTTTTTGTGGATGCTGCTGGATATTTGGATTTGAGGCCTTTTTGACTTTCTTTGGATCACTTTTGGATTAGAAATTTCACAAGTAAGTTTGTTTGGGGCATTACAGTTGCTGCAACTACAATTTTGGAATTTTCGATTTTTGGGCTGTTTTGGGGCCTTTTGCCCAGGGGTACTCAGTGGTGGGTGGACTGAGTCTTTCTGTGGGGTGTCTTGAATTCAAACATCATGGAGGGCCTGGAGGGCTTGGGATTGTGCTGATTTTTCTGTGATTTTCGTTTTTTTGGGCTGTTGTTGTGGCCTTTTCACCAGGGGTAGTGAGTGGTGCATGAGCCTAGTCTTTCTGTGGGGTGTCTTGAATTTAAACATCATGGAGGGCATGGATGGCATGGGATTGTGCTGCTTTTTCTGTGTTTTTCGATTTTTTGGGGTGTTCATGAGGACAGGCCATGTGGGTGGGGGCCATTTTGAGTGCTGCTACAGGCAGGCCCTGGCCATGTGCTGGGAGGCAGGGGGCCATTTTGAATTCAGGCAGTGTTCTTAGGTCTGCAACCATTTTGCCTAGCTTTCAACCTTTATGCCCAGGGGTAGTGAGTGATGCATGGGCCTACTCTTTCTGTGGGGTGTCTTGAATTTAAACATCATGGAGGGCCTGGATGGCTTGGGATTGTGCTGATTTTCTGTGATTTTCGTTTTTTTGGGCTGTTGTTGTGGCCTTTTCACCAGGGGTAGTGAGTGGTGCATGGGCCTAGTCTTTCTGTGGGCTGTCTTGAATTTAAACATCATGGAGGGCATGGATGGCATGGGATTGTGCTGATTTTTCTGTGTTTTTCGATTTTTTGGGGTGTTCATGGGGATAGGCCATGTGGGTGGTGGCCATTTTGAGTGCTGCTACAGGCAGGCCCAGGCCATGTGCTGGGAGGCAGGGGGCCATTTTGAATCCAGGCAGTGTTCTTTGGTCTGCAACCATTTTGCCTAGCTTTCAACCTTTATGCCCAGGGGTAGTGAGTGATGCATGGGCCTAGTCTTTCTGTGGGGTGTCTTGAATTTAAACATCATGGAGGGCCTGGATGGCTTGGGATTGTGCTGATGTTTCTGTGATTTTCGTTTTTTTGGGCTGTTGTGGCCTTTTCACCAGGGGTAGTGAGTGGTGCATGGGCCTAGTCTTTCTGTGTGGTGTCTTGAATTTAAACATCATGGAGGGCATGGATGGCATGGGATTGTGCTGATTTTTCTGTGTTTTTCGATTTTTTGGGGTGTTCATGGGGACAGGCCATGTGGGCGGGGGCCATTTTGAGTGCTTCTACAGGCAGGCCCTGGCCATGTGCTGGGAGGCAGGGGCCATTTTGAATGCAGGCAGTGTTCTTAGGTCTGTAACCATTTTGCCTAGCTTTCAACCTTTATGCCCAGGGGTAGTGAGTGATGCATGGGCCTAGTCTTTCTGTGGGGTGTCTTGAATTTAAACATCATGGAGGGCCTGGATGGCTTGGGATTGGGCTGATTTTTCTGTGATTTTCGTTTTTTTGGGCTGTTGTTGTGGCCTTTTCACCAGGGGTAGTGAGTGGTGCATGAGCCTAGTCTTTCTGTGGGGTGTCTTGAATTTAAACATCATGGAGGGCATGGATGGCATGGGATTGTGCTGATTTTTCTGTGTTTTTCGATTTTTTGGGGTGTTCATGGGTACAGGCCATGTGGGTGGGGGCCATTTTGAGTGCTGCTACAGGCAGGCCCTGGCCATGTGCTGGGAGGCAGGGGGCCATTTTGAATGCAGGCAGTGTTCTTAGGTCTGCAACCATTTTGCCTAGCTTTCAACCTTTATGCTCAGGGGTAGTGAGTGATGCATGGGCCTAGTCTTTCTGTGGGGTGTCTTGAATTTAAACATCATGGAGGGCCTGGATGGCTTGGGATTGTGCTGATTTTTCTGTGATTTTCGATTTTTTGGGGTGTTCATGGGGACAGGCCATGTGGGTGGGGGCCATTTTGAGTGCTGTTACAGGCAGGCCCTGGCCATGTGCTGGGAGGCAGGGGGCCATTTTGAATGCAGGCAGTGTTCTTAGGTCTGCAACCATTTTGCCTAGCTTTCAACCTTTATGCTCAGGGGTAGTGAGTGATGCATGGGCCTAGTCTTTCTGTGGGGTGTCTTGAATTTAAACATCATGGAGGGCCTGGATGGCTTGGGATTGTGCTGATTTTTCTGTGATTTTCGTTTTTTTGGGCTGTTGTTGTGGCCTTTTCACCAGGGGTAGTGAGTGGTGCATGAGCCTAGTCTTTCTGTGGGGTGTCTTGAATTAAAACATCATGGAGGGCATGGATGGCATGGGATTGTGCTGACTTTTCTGTGTTTTTCGATTTTTTGGGGTGTTCATGGGGACAGGCCATGTGGGTGGGGGCCATTTTGAGTGCTGTTACAGGCAGGCCCTGGCCATGTGCTGGGAGGCAGGGGGGCATTTTGAATTCAGGCAGTGTTCTTAGGTCTGCAACCATTTTGCCTAGCTTTCAACCTTTATGCCCAGGGGTAGTGAGTGATGCATGGGCCTAGTCTTTCTGTGGGGTGTCTTGAATTTAAACATCATGGAGGGCCTGGATGGCTTGGGATTGCGCTGATTTTTCTGTGATTTTCGTTTTTTCGGGCTGTTGTTGTGGCCTTTTCACCAGGGGTAGTGAGTGGTGCATGAGCCTAGTCTTTCTGTGGGGTGTCTTGAATTTAAACATCATGGAGGGCATGGATGGCATGGGATTGTGCTGATTTTTCTGTGTTTTTCGATTTTTTGGGGTGTTCATGGGTACAGGCCATGTGGGTGGGGAGCATTTTGAGTGCTGCTACAGGCAGGCCCTGGCCATGTGCTGGGAGGCAGGGGGCCATTTTGAATGCAGGCAGTGTTCTTAGGTCTGCAACCATTTTGCCTAGCTTTCAACCTTTATGCTCAGGGGTAGTGAGTGATGCATGGGCCTAGTCTTTCTGTGGGGTGTCTTGAATTTAAACATCATGGAGGGCCTGGATGGCTTGGGATTGTGCTGATTTTTCTGTGATTTTCGTTTTTTTGGGCTGTTGTTGTGGCCTTTTCACCAGGGGTAGTGAGTGGTGCATGAGCCTAGTCTTTCTGTGGGGTGTCTTGAATTAAAACATCATGGAGGGCATGGATGGCATGGGATTGTGCTGATTTTTCTGTGTTTTTCGATTTTTTGGGGTGTTCATGGGGACAGGCCATGTGGGTGGGGGCCATTTTGAGTGCTGTTACAGGCAGGCCCTGGCCATGTGCTGGGAGGCAGGGGGCCATTTTGAATTCAGGCAGTGTTCTTTGGTCTGCAACCATTTTGCCCAGCTTTCAACCTTTATGCCCAGGGGTAGTGAGTGATGCATGGGCCTACTCTTTCTGTGGGGTGTCTTGAATTTAAACATCATGGAGGGCCTGGATGGCTTGGGATTGTGCTGATGTTTCTGTGATTTTCGTTTTTTTGGGCTGTTGTTGTGGCCTTTTCACCAGGGGTAGTGAGTGGTGCATGGGCCTAGTCTTTCTGTGTGGTGTCTTGAATTTAAACATCATGGAGGGCATGGATGGCATGGGATGTGCTGATTTTTCTGTGTTTTTCGATTTTTTGGGGTGTTCATGGGGACAGGCCATGTGGGTGGGGGCCATTTTGAGTGCTGCTACAGGCAGGCCCTGGCCATGTGCTGGGAGGCAGGGGCCATTTTGAATGCAGGCAGTGTTCTTAGGTCTGCAACCATTTTGCCTAGCTTTCAACCTTTATGCCCAGGGGTAGTGAGTTATGCATGGGCCTAGTCTTTCTGTGGGGTGTCTTGAATTTAAACATCATGGAGGGCCTGGATGGCTTGGGATTGTGCTGATTTTTCTGTGATTTTCGTTTTTTTGGGCTGTTGTTGTGGCCTTTTCACCAGGGGTAGTGAGTGGTGCATGGACCTAGTCTTTCTGTGGGGTGTCTTGAATTTATACATCATGGAGGGCATGGATGGCATGGGATTGTGCTGATTCTTCTGTGTTTTTTGATTTTTGGGGGTGTTCATGGGTAAAGGCCATGTGGGTGGGGGCCATTTTGAGTGCTGCTACAGGCAGGCCCTGGCCATGTGCTGGGAGGCAGGGGGCCATTTTGAATGCAGGCAGTGTTCTTAGGTCTGCAACCATTTTGCCTAGCTTTCAATCTTTATGCCCAGGGGTAGTGAGTGATGCATGGGCCTAGTCTTTCTGTGGGGTGTCTTGAATTTAAACACCATGGAGGGCCTGGATGGCCTGGGATTGTGCTGATTTTTCTGTGATTTTCGTTTTTTTGGGCTGTTGTTGTGGCCTTTTCACCAGGGGTAGTGAGTGGTGCATGGGCCTAGTCTTTCTGTGGGGTGTCTTGAATTTATACATCATGGAGGGCATGGATGGCATGGGATTGTGCTGATTTTTCTGTGATTTTCGCTTTTTTGGGGTGTATAACTGAACTGATTTTCCTCTGTCTTCCATTGCTTTTAGGTGCACAAGACTCAAGAGAACCACCAGTGCCAGGAAGAAGTCCTGCAGCGGTGTGTGTGTGCAGCATAACGTCACGCGACGTCACGTCTGCGAACCGACAACTCTGCAACTTGTGCAACTGCGGCCTGCTGTTCTGACCTGCTCTGAAGAAGATGGCCCCAAAAAAAGTTCCCCGTAGCTCCTCTAGCAAGAAAGTTGCCAGTAAGGAGCAGAAGAAGCAAGTTACTAAGGAGACTGGTGTGCTGCCCGCCACATTTTTTGGGAGTAAAAAACAAAGTACGCCTGCAGCAGCAGTGGGATCTGCTGGGGACCAAGCTGCGAGCAGCACCCCCGCTCCATTGGGCTCAGTGCCACCACCACCACCACGCCAACTTAAGTCCAAGCCCTTGAGTGCTGCAGAGGCAGCCAGTGTACTTGTTCAATCACCATCGACCAGTGATGTTGGCTCATCGCAAGAAAGTAGCAGCAATGTCCCTCAATCAACACAGGTTGTTGTAACTCATCTGACAAGTGTTGAACAACCACAGGCGCAACAACAACCACATGTGCAAGTACAAGCCCAAGTACAAGTGGAAGGAGAGGCAGCGCAAGGAGATGCGCAAGCAGAGGTGCATGGAGGGTCACAAGTGCCCACAATAGTTGTTCCTCCCGAAGTAGGGGAACATCAGGAAATCGACAATCAAGGCGAGGTATCATGTGAGGAAGCCACTCCTCCTGATGATCATTCATTGTCTTTCACACCCCTAGCAAGGAAGAGATCAAGGGTGGTGTCTACATCTTCTTCAAGCACACCTCCTTCTGATGATACGGATCACAATTGGGAACCAGCACCACTGCCGTCTGAGAGTGAGGCACACCATGATCTGACAAAGGTACTTAAGCGTAAAAGGAAGCTCGTCCAAAGTCTCATAGTTATGGAGTGTGATGAGGCTCAACAAGAAGTGGCGGATACTGTTGCTGATGAAGGCTCTCACGACGACGACCCAGTCATCATAAAGGTCACTGCAGCCCCAGCGGGCATGCAGCAAACAGACATTTTGACCCTAGCCCGAGAAGCTGCTGAGCGTGATGATGATGTCGACGAGGAGGCAATGGAAACACAACAATCATTGGAGTTAACTAGTACACCAACACGTACCGCTTCCATATTTCTTCCTCGCCAGAAAGGACCTCCATCCGCCTCGACCTCAATTAGTGGTGGTGAAAGTGCACAACGTACTAAGGTTCGGCAATCCACATCCTCCACTTCATCTGGCATTAGCAGCATGACCACCACCACTAGTATCGCCGCCTCCTCCGGCCCCCACAGACAATTCAAGTCCCCAGCTTGGGACTTCTTTAGTGTTTGCCCAAAAAGGGAAAACTTCGCCATTTGTAGCATTTGTAAGATTGCAGTTAGTCGTGGTAAGTTTGGTACCAACTATGGTACCGGAGGCCAGAGAGGTCATCTTAAGAGACAGCACGCTGTCCAATGGTTTGCGCACCTAAAGGCGATCAAGGAAGCCCGAATTGCACGTCAAGAAAACGTTGATGTTTCATCTGATGATGACGAGGAGGAAGAAGACGTGTCAAACCCTTCACTTACACCCAGTACCCCTGTCAGCAGCACACCCCATGTGAGCCACACTAAGAGTGTGGGAGAGAGTGAGACACCAATGCGAAAAAGTTCATCAGCGAGCGTAACTGGGTCGAAGAAGTCATCATCATCATCCCGTAAATGCTTGGTCCAGGGTAACATTAGAACCATGTTGTTTACAGAAGCGCCATATGAACGCAACCACCCACTGACGCGTCTGCTTAACACTAAGCTGGCTAAAATGCTAGCTCTGGACCTTCTCCCTTTTTCTTTTGTAGAAGGGGTTGGTTTTCTAGAATTAGTGGCAGCGCTCTACCTTAAATGGAAGGTTCCTAGCCGGTTCTATTTTGCCAGAGTTGCGGTTCCAGCACTACATGAAGATGTGCTGGAGGTGATTGGGGCAGCTTTGCAGAAGAGTGCTGTTCACACTATACATCTGACAACAGACGTGTGGACCAGTGGCGCAGGCGCTAATTACATGTGCATCAATGCACACTGGGTCTCTTTTTCAGGGGTTAAAGCAAAGCTAAACGCAGGTGTTGACCCGGACCAAGTTTTTAAAGCTGCTCAGAAGCATGCAACACTAGCCATGTTTGGCTTGGAGAAATGTCACACAGCAGAAAACATTTTGGATGAGTTTAACATAAAGGTCTTTCACTGGCTGTCTCCAAAAAAATGCCAGATTGGTTATGTTTCCACGGATAATGGCGCCAATATAGTTAAGGCCATGGAGCTGGATGACTATTTCAGAGTGCCGTGTTTGGCGCACTGTATAAACCTGGTTGTTAAAAAATTCTTGAGTGATGAAGACAGTCCAGCGTGCGAGATAGTGGCCATCTGCCGAAGAATGTGCAACCATTTCAGCCATTCTTTTAAGGCCCGGAAGCATCTGAGGACCCTGCTACATGAACGTCGAATGCCAGTGAAAGGACTCATCCAGGAGGTGGCAACACGTTGGAACTCAACCTTCTACATGCTTGAGCGTCTGTATGAGCAGTATACGGTACTCAATCACTATTTCTTAACAGTGGGTACAGCTCAGAAGGACCTGAGGCTAGATGCGGCGCAATGGGACCTAGTTAAAAGCCTGACAGACATGCTTCATCCTTTTGAGGTCTTCACGCGTTCAGTCAGCAAGGAGGACTGTAATTTGGGAAAAGCTATCCCATTGTTGCGCATGCTGGAGCACCAACTGAAGGCGGTGTCTTCTATGTTTGAAAAAGATGAAGAAATGAAAGACGCTTTTCTTTTGGCGGAGAAATTATTAGAGCGCCTACTTGGTGATGAACGTCTTAAAATGATCCACTCAGAACAGCATTACATTTGTGCTACTATTCTGGATCCACGCTACAAAAAGGCGCTGGCAGGCCAAGCATTCTTTCCTTTTGGTGATCAAGATGTTACAAAGTACAAATGTTGGCTAGCCTTGTCAGCCAAGAGGTTTGAAAGAGAACGGCAGAAAATTGAAGGAAAAGGCAGTACATCAGCATCAGCAGGCCATCCCAAGTCAAAAGAATCCACTTCTGCACCTGTGGCTGTGGCGCAAGTGACCTCTCAGCCGTTAAAGACACCGGCAACCGGATCATCTGCACCAGACACAACAGTAACATTGGATGCAGAAGAGGATTGGCTAACTCGGCTTGGGTTTGGTTCTCAAAAGATCACAGCAAAAAGTAAGCCTAGTGGGGGAACCTTGGAGGACCTTGAGTCGATGGTGCAGGACTATCTGAATGACTCAACAGAGGTCTATGTTAATGCTGACCCATTGGTGTATTGGCATGGGAAAAAAGAATTGTGGGCTCAGCTCTCCAACCTGGCTATAAACTACTTGTCTTGCCCACTCGCAAGCGTGTCTTCTGAACGTGTTTTCAGTGCTGCTGGTGGCATTGTAACTTCCAAACGGAGCCGCCTCTCGCCCAAAAATGTGGAGAGGTTAACAATGATCAAGATGAATCAGCACCTCATACCACCAGATTACAAAGTACGAGAAAGCACGCCGGATGAAGACGAGGTGGACAGCAACGTAGATGAGGGAATTTCTTCTCTGTTAGGTGACACTGACCTCACCCTGCCTGAATTCGCAGAGTATGATGACGAAGCCTTATTCTTATTCGCTGACACCGAGCCCTGAAAATGAGACAATGAATCAATAACTTTCTTTTTCGTCCTTATTCACTTTTATTCCTGTGTGTCTGTCTTTCTTTGTTGTGCACAGTTAATATAATTCAAACTTTAATCACCTAATCACAAAAACAAGCCCATCAGCAGAACTGTCTTCACTTGTTTGCTTATTGATTTAAAGGTGCCGCAGTCTGCATTCCTCAGGTTCACAAGTTCACAAGAACATGCTCCTCTATCCTCCTCCTCCAGACTCCTATTTCCCTCAAAGCAGACGGCTGGATTACGCCCAATGAAGAAAGACTCTGCACTTGTGGGGGTGTTCTACTTCTTTGCGGGTGAGTTGACGGCTCTGGGGCCATTGCTGGGAAGCTCTAATACCAGATAAAAGTGGTTTGGACCAAATCGGAGGCGGAATTTGTTTTTGCGTTTTTGCTGACTTGCTTGCCTTTCAGGTGCTGTTTGGTGGGGTTCCGGGTGTTTGTGGGTGAGTTTTGGGGTCTGGGAGCACTGCTGGGACAGTCTAATTTTGATTGAATTTGCTTTTCAGGAAATCTGTGGTGGAAAACGGGAGTTATGACCTAGCTGCACAGCGTGTTTGGACCGAAGGCCGAGAAATATTGTAAGTATGAGATTTTCCTTTTTGGCTGTTTGGGGGTGTTGTGCTTTTTTGCGGGTGGGTTGGCGGGTCTTGGGGCATTTCTGGGAAGGTCTAATACCGGATAGAAGTGGTTCGTACAAAATCCATGCAGAATTTTTTTTTGCTATTTCTGACATTTTGCTCAATGTAGCGTTTTCGGGGGCCTGTTTGGGGGGCTTCCTGGTGTTTGTGGGTGGGTTTCGGGGTCTGGGAGCACTGCTGGCTATGGATACTTTAGATTGCAAGAGGTTTGAAGCAAATCCATGGTGGCAGAGGGGAGTTAGGGCCTAGCTGCAGAGCACGCGCGGAGTGATTTTGGAAATTTCCAAAAAAATGACTAAGTCCCCATTTTTGTACTTTTGCTTTTTGGCTGTTTGGGGGTCTTCTACTAGTTTTCGCCTGGGTTGACGGCTCTGGGGCCATTGCTGGGAAGCTCTAATACCGGATAAAAGTGGTTTGGACCAAATCGGAGGCGAAAATGTTTTTGCGTTTTTGCTGACTTGCTTGCTTTCAGGTGCTGTTTGGGGGGGTTCCGGGTGTTTGTGGGTGAGTTTTGGGGTCTGGGAGCACTGCTAGGACAGTCTTATTTGGATTGCATTTGCTTTTCAGGAAATCCGTGGTGGGAAACGGGAGTTATGACCTAGCTGCACAGCGCGTTTGGACCGAAGGCCGAGAAATATTGTAAGTATGAGATTTTCCTTTTTGGCTGTTTGGGGGTGTTGTGCTTTTTTGCGGGTGGGTTGGCGGGTCTTGGGGCATTGCTGGGAAGGTCTAATACCGGATAGAAGTGGTTCGTACAAAATCCATAAGGAAAAGCCTTTTGGCACTTTTTGTAACTTAGGGTTAGTTAGGGTTAGCCCTAGCAGCAGGATTGCATGTGTTTCGCGGTGTTCTAGATTTTTGCAACTGAGTTCTGGGGTCTTAGAGCACTCGTGGGAATGTGTAATTTTGGTTGCAAGTCATTTGAAAAAAATCCATGGTTGGAAAGGGGGGATTTGGCATAGTTAAAGAAAGACTTTGCCACTATTCTTAACTTAGGGCTTGTTAGGGTTAGCAGTATTTCTATTGCATGTGTTTGGGTGGGGGGGTTTTCGAGTCTTGGAGCGATGCTAGCTATGTATACTTTTGCTTGCTTGCAAGTGGTTTGAATACAATCCACGGTGGGTAAGGGGGTATTTGGGCCTACTTTTACTTTCAAAGTACGTTTTGTCACCAGTTTTCTGCTAGGCCTCGTTTTTTGAGATCTGATTGGGGGTCTTCTACATTTTTGCGACTGGCTTTGAGTAAGGGTCTGGGTCGGAGCACTGCTGGGAAGGTCTAATTTTGTTCTAAAACACAGTTTACAGTACACCTAGCTTGAGGGGAAAGATCCGCTAAATTAATTTGCCCATACTTATTTATCCTTCAAAAGGTGACTCAGACAGAGTCCGCACTTTCAAAAATATTGTACTGTCTATTAGGAAAATCAAAGTGTGACTTTTTGCACTACACAGCGTACATACCTTATATTTATTTATCAGTGGTGTTCTAATATCACTTCCTGTTTTTCGTTCAATAATTACAGGCCAGGTTTCAGTCTGTGCAATGGGGAAAAAAGGATGGAGTCAGGCTTCACATTAGCGAGCCGCAATTCAGCATCCGCCAGGCAGGCAGTGGACAGGATGTCTTCTGGTCACCAACATTGATGGACGAAGCGTCAGCTGGAATGGATGAGTGCCGCTAATAAGAGGAATTGTTTGCTGCATGCAACTTACTTACCAAATTCAACAGGACAACTACAACAACATACAGATACAGTATCCATTGTTTTCTTCTATGAGTGTGACTGCATTTCTTGGATCTCTCTCTGCTTCTAAATTGATCCCTACAGCCATTCTATAGGTTTTACTTCTGCTATTTTTTAAACCTATGTAAGAAGTGTTTCTCTGAGTGCAGAGAAGTGAAAACGCTGCAGCCCTGTACTGTCGCATTCTAGTACTACTTACTTTTCAGTAACAATGCATGCAGTAGTGCATGCACTTCCTTTATGTCACTTAAAAGATTTATGGTTAGCTTTGTACCCAAAGATTTCTTTATCTTCAATTATTGTTTGTCCATGCTGTGCTTTTTTTTTCTTCTCTCAACAAAACCTACCCAAAAAGAAACCCCCATTCCCATCCATTTTCCAAACCCTAACCCTCTTCCCCCGAGCTGTGTGGTTTTGCTTGATGTGTGACTAAATGACATCAATAATTCCACACACTTGCTGGGGAGGATAAGGTCATAGCAACAGGCTGGTGAAGGAATCCGAGGATATATTCTAGACTTACTCAGCTTCAGTACTACTTCTTGTAGTAGTAGCCAATGTCAAAGAAATTCAACACAAGTACAAGTTATACTTTCAATACTTTACCATTTGTTAGGCTACATTGTGGCACTGTTCTAGTGTACTGTCACCTGCTATATTCTCTATCGTACCGTTGTAATGCTACAGTAAGGACAAACCAGGTTTCATTTTCTTTTTTTCCATAGGCATGCAACTGCCACTGTGTCACACCACTAGTACCACCGCAATGAGGAGGACATTTCATCCGCCCAGGATTGCAACCTTAATCGCCATTTCCCGTGGAGCCAGCCCTGGGCCTAGCCCTACTTTCAACACAAATTTCAGGTAAGATAAGCGTTTGGTGGGAGGTAGTATAATGGAGTATTAGGAGAGACGAGAGATTGACGGTAGTACTACTAAAGTCCTAGGACTCTTCAGGAAAACAAACTTACTGTTAAACCCCCACCCACCAGACTCAAAAGCAGTAAAAAACAGGTATGATCAAATAAAGTTTCAAAAGGTATATTTTTGTAGCCCTAACAAAATAATCTCCCGTAAGACCCTCCCTAACCCCAACGATTGTCCTTCAAAAGTCCCAAAAACAACCCAACTCCCAATTCCCACCCCCAAAAGTCTCTAAAAAAGGGGCAAGGGACACTATGGCAGGGTGTTGTTGACTTTAGCGGCTAGGGCATCATACTCCTTACGGAGGGTGGCATGGTCGAAGCGGAGGCCCTCCACCAAGTTCTTATAGGTTAGGACCTCCTGCTCCAGGTAGGACACTCTGAGGCATAAGCGGCGCTGGCGTGCCTTGCAACTCCTGTGGGGGGCAGCTGCTGTCTTTGCTGCTCGGCGGTGGCGGTTGGCTTTGGTAGCCCGGCTCCGTACCGCTGGAGCACTGCGCTGGCTGGCAGCCCGTGGGGGCACGGAGGAGGATGCAGCTGTCCCAGTGGATGTTGTTGTTGTACCGGTAGACTGCGTGTCCTCCTCCTCCAGGGCCACCAGCCGCCGATATTCGGCGACAGTGGCATCCAGCCTCCGTTGCCGGGCCATTCGAGCCAGCTCCCTCGATGGTCTGTTTGATTTGGAAGGAGCAACTATATGAAGAAAGAAAGACATAGTCTGTAACCAATGCTCCTTAAGATTAACACAAAATGATTGAGCAGAAAGTTGTGTCACAGTGCAAGTAGCAAATTGAAAGCACAGTACATTACTATTGAGGACAGTATCTATCTAACCTCCCACTTCTTCATCCTTGCTCTAACATTAGTGGGAGTTTAAGGAACAAATTCTACGAGCACTATGGACTTCAATTACAGTCGACTATGACAGTACACCAGTCTTATTCTTCTTCTTCTCTCTTGTTTAGGAAAATTGGTACGTTATCTTATGCAAGCCGGCATAATGCCAGTGCAGTGAACTTGCACCCGAGAAAAACAGACACACACCATGATGAGTGAGACAGACTTGCGTTACTGTACCGGTCCAGTACATGCAGGTGGTGAAGCTATTACTTTTCTATTACGGGTGGCACTGAGAATACTCTGTTAAAAGGGCTACTACTTAATTAATTTAGCTTTCACCCTACAGTGCAAATGAGCACTAGAAAAGGAAAATGAAGAAGCTAAATAATCTGATTATCTATCACTTCACATGGGATGTATTTGATTACATATGGGATGACTTTAGGTGCTTTGCTTATTATTGAGTGAACAGTGAAACACCCACACATGAATGACGTACTACTACTAAACTAAAGTTATTAAGAGAGGTAGGGAGTGTCCACCGTAATAACCGGATATATGCTGTGCTTGCAGTTGCAATACAAACTACTGCTACTATTCATGGTAGTATTTGGACAAAATTACAACTTCTTTTCCTTGCCTTTCCTACACTGGAACGGGTGTGCGGGTGCGGTGTTACATGCTCTTCAAAGTAACACTTAGTTCATCCAGTGACCGTCTACTCTCTCTAGATACACATATGCTATCTAAGAGTCAGATAGTACCATGATCCAGGCATCTATCCATTCAAAGTATATGCACACATACAGTTTCTGTTTCACCCACCCAGGCTGTTCTCCTTCCACCCATCCTTGCTTCATCATTCACCCAGCCATGCACCATACCATATTCTTTCCTTCCCAGCCACCTCGGGGACCAAGCAAACACATATCATTCTTCTTTGCCAGTCATCATTAAATTTCTCGTCCTTCCACACTTACTTACACCCTTCTTTCGCTTTTCGTTCATCCCATCCATCAAGTTCATCTCAGATCTGATAGGGATTCTTCTCGCCAAAAACTTCACAGCTAAGTCGAAGTACATTTAGAGGAGGCTACTACCTGGTTGATTTATAATACACCCGTGCAGAAAGCACACTCTGCTGTCTTCAATCTCAATAAGTAAGGAATATATAGCTTACCTCTGCCCGCCACCACCGTGTTTACCCTCACAGGCACATTGGTGTCGTCTGGCACTTGCACCGCCTCCTCCCCAGAGTTGTTCCCCTCGCCCAATACCACCACCTCCGCGCTGGCCCCGCCACCAGATGTTCCACCTACAAAGTACATTTAAGAATGTTAGAATACACCACTCACTACTATATAATATTTGGTCTAGGAGGAATAAAGAAATGTGAAAAAAACAGAATACAATGTAATAATTTGTGACTGTCTACTCTAAAGTAAAAATGTCCCTTTTTCCAGGGAAGGCTGTTGTCTTGCTGCACTTTTTGGCACAACTGATGAATGCTTGCTTTTTATTTTTAACACGCACCACTTTTTCTCCTAACAGACAGAAGCTTGACTTCTAAGAACACGAACAGGATCAAGTTCAAACCAGGTGAGAGCTCGGCTCGACCACAAGAAATGTGTCCAATTAATCGTCAGCACTAAGCACTTTTCCATTTTCAGTTAAACGTTTAGTTTTATGACAAACTTGATTTTAATAAATGCATTTACTTTTAATAAAGCTTTTAAACTTAAATAGACTCTGTGGTTTTTGGTCCTCCAGACTAGAGTGGATGAGCTAAAGGTTTTGGAATATTTGCAAGCATGAGTCCGTGCCTCTGACACTTCTTGACTCTGACTCCGTACTCTTGTCCTGCGTTGGATAATCTAATCATCATTGGGGATCAATCAACGGTGACTATGGGAGCTAAATGACTCTGCCACACTATCTAGTCAGTAAGGAGATTGGGGGTTCAACTACAAAGTCTGTTATCACTGAGGTATGTGGAATGTCTAACAGCGCCTATTATAATTGATAAGCTAAGCATTGCATTATTTAGTGTCCATAGTTCTGTTTGTGCAGATTTGTCCCTGCAACAGTAGTAGAATGGATTGTCCTCCTATCCAAACCAAAACTAAAGTAGTATCTTATTCTTTCTTGGTGGTCATTCACCTTTTTATTGTTGGCAATTGTCAAAGCATAAACATTTAGAACACTTGAAAAGACATTATGGACAATCCCAGAGGACTGCACTCAGTGCATAGAGCTATTGCTGACTAGAATGGGAGTCCAATGGAATTACCAAATGTGCAATCTTAGTCAGCTACACAGACAGACTAATAAGAATAATCTAGTAATACCACAGGGAGTCATAGTCGAGGCAGGATAAGAATTTAGATCCAGTCTACAAGAAGATCGAAGACGATTTAGAAAAAATCGAATGAGGAACGCTAGGAAAAAATAGGTACTCTATATTAAAATTAAAACTTACTGGGGCCAGCAAAGGAGCCCTCGCCTGCCCGATCCTGGCCTGCATCCGGTTGAACAGCACCCTCCTCCTCCTCCTGTGTCCTCTTGCCCCTGGGGGGAGCTGATGTACAACATGAAAGAAAGAAAGACCAGAAAACATGGATGATATTTGTCAACCAAATCAAACATTTCAAAAGAACAATAATAAAAAATGTTGGCGAAATAGCAAATAGACAACTATTCCACAGGATATATTGACCGATCTCATGTGGTCTACTACGTTATTAGTATTGCTTGATTTGCGGACCGTCGACTTGGAAAGTTCTTATGTAACTCACTAAATAAAGTACTAAAAAGGTTTGCCTAGGATTGGCAGGTAGCAGTCCGCAGCTCGCGAAGTGACAGACAAAGTCCATCGTGATTGCAGATCAGTGACAACACTAAAGTTTCCTACTACATTAACCAGTCATTAAAAAAAATACTCAAACTATCAATCCACCACCACTATTTCTTCTTATCGCCATGTGTACAAAGGAAGGACTGGACTTGAGTCTGTAGGGGCTGATTTAGAAGCCCCTTGCGGCTCTTTTGCTCCATTGTTGCGTGACTTTTGTGACGCAGCAGCAGAACAAAAGAGGCGCAATGGTGCGGCGTATATTAACAACGTGACGCATTTGGGAGATGCATCACGTTGTAAAGCCCTGCGCCATCAGGGGGCGTTCCGGCGCAAGGGAGGGCGTTCCTGCGCAGGAACGCATCCTAAAAGTGGCTGAGGGAAATCTACAAGATTTCAATCAGTCACTTTAAGGACAATGATGCGTGACTCAAACCCTGCGCCGGCTTGAAGCAGACGTACGGCTTGACGCAACATTGGGGAGATAGGGCACCCCAGAGCATTGATGGAGCTGCGCCATCGTTGCGACGCAACTCCAGCAATGCGCCGCCTTTACGGCACAGATGCGTAACGCTTTGGTGACGTTTTGGGCCCATGGTGCGCCGCATTGTAAGTACGGCGCACCATGGGTGGTGGTGGCGTGGCGCACAATTACTGGCGTATCCCTGCTACTTTGCAGGGATGCGCCGGTTATTAAAAATCTGAACCTTAGTGTCTAGCATTACGCAGTTCTTTAAACAACACTCATACATAATTTCACAGGCCAATGAAATGAACACAAAATCGAAAACAAATAAGCATAGTAGCAACACTACTGAGAAGTAGAGCAGTGCACCTGAAATGCACAGAAGATTTTGAAATATAATTTAGCTACAATGTAATCAGCAGCATTATTGCTCTTGGTAAAAAACAAAAATTTGCAATATAATAACACACAGAGCAGGAGAAAACAGAGTAGTAAAGAAATAGCTACTACTACTCACCAAGCCCGGGGATCTCAAGGCCAAGCGGGTCGAGCAGATCGCGTTCACGGTCCAGGACATCCGTCCAGCGGTGGTTGGCCTGGTTGTAGGTGCGCCGGACCCGAGAGTGGTGGTACATGGCCCAGCACACCTTCTCTCACCGCTTCCGGCGCTCCCGGATCCCGTACCCGCTACCGATCTTGCCGCCTGCCATGATGGTCCTGGGAGGCGGCGCTGAACATAAAAAATTAGTGCGGCCACCTCCTCCAGGCTGAAGATCTCCCGGGTGCGACTGTCTCCCCCCTCAAACGCCCGCACGGGAGCCGGGCATGGGGTGCGGGACCCTTCTCCTTCTCGGGCTGCTTCCCGGCTCCCTTTACCATGGTCTGGGTAGAAAGGAAGCTAAATAATAAAGAAAATAGAATAGGGAAGAGAAAAGAAAAGAAAAGAGTTTAAAAAAGTAGTTTAAAATTAACCAAAAGTAGCAGAAAACACAAAAATATAGAGCTAGAAAAATAGAGGGATAGATAATAAGTAAAATAGATTAAAAAAAACTTCAAACAAGCAAAGGATGGCAGACATTCAGAGAGGATAGAAGAAGCATGCCCAGAACCATAGCAATGAATGAGAAACAAGATGGCCGCGCCCGTTCACGACCGCGTGGGTAAGTTCGCGCAAGATTTTGCTCGCGAACACACGCGAAATTGTACTAGTGAGCCGCACACTTTGCGAGATTACACATCGCGCCCGGAAACGGAAATACGTCATGCAAACAAGATGGCCGCGCCCGTGAACGACCGCGAGGGTAACTTCGCGCCGTTGCGCTACAAGCGGCTCGCTAAAACGCACAAAACCTTGCAAACTAACACGCCGCAAAAAAACAAATCGCATATTCGCACAAATTTGCGGCTTCCGAATTCAATCTCGCGCAAGTTCGCGCCCCGCGAATCCTGCGAACTTGCAGAAAAACGAGTTTTGCAAAAGTGAAAGCACTCAGCAGGTGCAAAAGTTCAAACTCATCATTAGTAACCATTTCCTGTATTGCTTCCTGACTGGGGCCCTCCAGAGTTCAGTTGCTAGTTGCAACAATTGTATGACCCTGCTCTGACCCTCACAGCAGGCTCATAGAATAGCTACAAGTAGGCCACAAAGGTCCTGGAAAAAAAATGCACTGCAACAGAAAGCAAATTACTGATAAGGAAGCAGGTGCCAGACTGGAATTTTAAAACAGTGACACATTAATAAACCAACCCAAAATTAATTCATGTCAGTTGAAGCAGGGCAGGTGTGCTTGCTTTCCCCCCCCCATAATCTACAGTGATGATGAACCAGAGGGTGGCATTGATGTACCAGAGGGTGGCATGGGTGAAACAGATGGTGGCAGTGTTGAAACAGAGGGTGCTGTGAACCTGTGATGATGAACCAGACGTAGAAACAACATAGTCGCGACCGTTGCGTGCCGACAAGTAAGTTCGCAATTGCGAACTGGTACAAAACCCTCGCGAACTGGCAGAAACCCTTGCGAACACAAAAACCCCAAAACAATCCGCAAATTCGCGAGAATTCGCAGATTTTGCGGATTGCGAGTTCGCAAATACGCAAACGCCAGATTCGCAAAATTCACCCATGCTTAGACGATTCATATCAAGCGCTGTAGTGAAGCTTGGAGAGGTAACCTTAGCCCATCTCTGTGTTTTCAGCTTCAGTCCGGCGGGAACCTTACAGGAAGTGTTGTAGGAATCCAAAAGGGAATAGTCCTATGGTTGGAGCAGGGCAGAGGCATTGGAGCCCCAGCTACTAGATCAGCAAGATTAGAGAAAATAGGATCCAGCGTATGCCCGCACTTTTGTGATGGCCAAGAGACTAGCTGATGCAATTGAAGACTGGTTAAGTCCGCTACCACTGCTGAAACTAGAGGACATGTCAGATCCTCAAAATGAGGATTGATATCCCCAACCGCTGTAAAGTTAGGATAATGTAAAACCAGAGGGGGATAGAATATCTCCCACAGAAGAGATAAAGCAAGCACCTGGATCTGGTGGCCGGTAGATCAGGATTCCTGAAAAGGAGAACGTATTTGAAAAAGTCAGGGAGAAAAGCGCCGCCTCACAACCAGCTATGTCTATTGAAGCAAAGCTACACATCAGGGAGTGTTTAACGATAATGGTAATACCCCCAACATGTTGGAATTCCCTATCCAACCTTATTAACCCACAGCCTGGCGGGAAATCAGCCACAATGTCAGGCTCGTAGTATTCTGTGAGCCATGTTTCAGTCAAGGAAACTGCACTGTAGCCATGAACACTCATAAAATCAGATGAAACTTCATATGCTGCACCTTTGATATGTAAATGGTGGTACGCACTCACTTTCTATAATCAAAAGAGGGGCGAGGAGATGTATTTTTACTGAGGTCATGGCATAATTAGATAAACAGATATACGGGGTAGTTCCTCTTCTGAGGTGTGTTCAATCCTGTGTTGTATGGAATCACTGGTCTGATCATCAGAGTCACAGGGGACCTGAATGGTCAGATCATGGAGTCCTCACACACCCAAAAGGGTGTCACACTTCTTCAGTGGGTGCTCCTCATCAGGCCGGTGCTGCAATGCCTGACGGGCCTGGGGGCTCTTTTTTGGAGATCTTTTTTGATCCTTATATGCCGTAAGAGCGTGCACGTGAGAGGTCAAAGAAAAGTATAGGGTGGTGAAAAGGGAATTGTGATTAAAATAGTCTAAGGTAATGGTTCCTTGTCACAGTAAAAGCGAGGTGCTATTTTATGGTCGCAATGGACCTTAATAGTTAAGAAGTGGGAAGTGTTGTGCACTCAATATGTTTCATGCCCTGCTTGCTTGGAGGGTTAATTGGCAATTCATCAAGACCTAGGAGTAAATCCTCCCCTATTTATAAACGTGTGTAGGCCCTAACTATGTTCATGGGTGCCTATTAAAGTTTCCAATTCTGCACCTGTGTTGATGCAGTGGGGTAGATTCCACCTAGGAGAAGAAAATGGATTGTGTATGAAAGTCATGTGAGACTGAGCCTATCTTTTCCCACATGACTTAATCACATTGCTGTAAATATACTTGAGTTGTGTCTGTGCTCCGTAGTTTCGGAAACCGTGTCAGAACACAGAGAGTATTAAGAGCTACAAATTTACTATATGTTTCTTATAGTTGTTAAAAATTAATCATTAGAATGCCAACACAAACACATTATTTTGCCCTATGTATTAATTCATACTCAAGGTGTCACGTGTTAAATGAAAGAAAGCGTTGGTGGTAAATCACAGGATAATAGCTATGAATCTCATATTGAAACTCCTTAGTGGTCAAAAACATATACATGTAATGTAATTTTGGGTGTCTTGTCCAGACCTTACCGGAAATTCGGAATAAAAATGCCCCTTCGGTCAGGCAGAGGTCCGTGTTTAGACTACGGGAAGAAAACTGGTATGGACCAGGCATGAAAGTAAGATTTAGCAGAATAGTCACAAGGCATATAAATATTCCAAAGTTAGTGGTAATACCAAATACCATAAGGTATAGGTATCCAAACTTGTATCACTTTGTACTTCATTGATCACTAGGGGAAAGTTTCCCTTGACCTTCCATCCTCGTGTCAGCCTGTAGATAGTGGCTGTCATGGGTGGTGGGTAATGTATACGATCAGGTAACTACGTGTGGGGTACAAATTGAACACAGCTACAGGAGTTTAGAAAACCCTGATGGGGAAATCATAATCCAGGATGGCCGATAGGGATCCGAGTGCCGTTCCTCATAAGGTGAATGTATCCAGTGTTCCGTGATTTTGGAGGACTGACGTGTAGTCACCACTTCCTTGCGGAAGTATAACGTCACTCACGATGGGCCCCAGTGGGCGTGGTAATACGTCTAAGAGGTGTTACTTGGGTGGTTGCAGTTATCGTGTCTACTACAACTACCAAGGCGCTATGGGGTAATGGAGCTGTTACATGCAAGATGTACGCTCCTACCCACTTTCACTTTCACTGGCTCCTATGAGCCACCCCAAAGCTGATGAGCTTTGGAACGCCTGTACGCTATGAGTGGGATTATACCTGAGAAAATTGGCAGCATGTCCAGCAACCCAAAAATATTCTCTACTGATGAGGGAGGAATCCCGAAACATTGGTGACTAGAGATACAATTTCTAAAGACGGCATTAGCTGAAAAATAATATGATCTTTGTCTGAAAGACTAAACTACAACTACCAAGACGCTATGGGGTAATGGTGATGTTACATGCAAGCAGTGCGCTCCTAAGGATTTTTACTGATAAAAGGTTCTTGAGAGCCGCCCCAAAGTTGACAAGCTTTGGAACGCCTGCACGCTATGAGTGGGATTATTCCTGAGAAAATTGGCAGCATGTCCAGCAAACCCAAAATATTCTCTACTGATGAGGGAGGAATCCCTAAACACTGGTGTCTAGAAATATGATTTCAAAAGACAGCATTAGCTGAAAAATAATATGAACTTTGTGTGAAAACCTGAACTACAACTACCAAGACGCTATCGGGTAATGGTGCTGTTACATGAAAGCAGTGCGCTCCCACCCACTTTCAACTGCTTTTACCCACTTTCACTGATAAAAGGCTCTTGTGAGCCACCGCCAAGCTGATTCGCTTTTGGAACACCTGCACGCCAAGAGTGGGAATATACCTGAGAAAATTGGCAGCATGTCCAGCAACCACAAAATATTCTCTACTGATGAGGGAGGAATCCCAAAAAACTGGTGTCTAGAGATACAATTTCAAAAGACAGCATTAGCTGAAAAATACTATGAAGTTTGTGTGAAAAACTGAACTACAACTACCAAGACGCTATGGGGTAATGGAGCTGTTACATGCAAGATGTGCGCTCCTACCCACTTTCACTTTCACTGGCTCCTGTGAGCCACCCCAAAGCTGATGAGCTTTGGAATGGCTGCACGCTATCAGTGGGATTATACCTGAGAAAATTGGCAGCATGTCCAGAAAACCCAAAATATGCTCTACTGATGAGGGAGGAATCCCGAAACAGTGGTGACTAGAGATACAATTTCTAAAGACGGCATTAGCTGAAAAATAATATGATCTTTGTCTGAAAGACTAAACTACAACTACAAAGACGCTATGGGGTAATGGTGATGTTACATGCAAGCAGTGCGCTCCTACCGATTTTTACTGATAAAAGGTTCTTGTGAGCGGCCCCTAAACTGAAAAACTTTGGAACGCCTGCATGCTATGAGTGGGATTATACCTGAGAAAATTAGCAGCATGTCCAGCAACCCCAAAATATTCTCTACTGATGAGGGAGGAATCCCGAAACACTGGTGTCTAGAGATACGATTTCAAATGACGGCATTAGCTGAAAAATAATATGAACTTTTTGTGAAAAACTGAACTACAACTACCAGGACGCTATCGGGTAATGGAGCTGTTACATGCAAGATGTGCGCTCCTATCCACTTTCACTGATAAAAGGCTCTGGTGAGCTGCCCCAAAGCTGACAAGCTTTTGAACGCCTGCACGCTATGAGTGGGATTATACCTGAGAAAATTGGCAGAATGCCCAGCAACCCCAAAATATTCTCCACTGATGAGGGAGGAATCCTGAAACACTGGTGTCTAGAGATACGATTTCAAAAGGCGGCATCAGCTGAAAAATAATATGAACTTTGTGTGAAAAACTGAACTACAACTACTAAGACGCTATGGGCCAATCCCGCTGTTACATGTAAGCAGTGCACTCCTACCAGGCGCGCAACACCCATTGGGCTCACCGGGCTTCAGCCCCCCCCGTCGTCTTCTCCAGCCCGGGCTAATTTGACACGCACTGAAATGTGAAAGAAGGCTGCGCATCGGAGCCGAGAAAATCATTTTCATGATGCTTTCTTTCTGAGAGGCCCAGCAGCCGGAGCCAGCCAGCCTCTGAACAGTTTCAGGGAACCCCCTGCCCCCACCTCTTGTCATCTGATTAGAGTGTCCGAGCGGCGAGTTGTGCTTTACCCAGCTGCCTTCCTCTGCTGCTGGGGCCCAGGTTAGTGGATGCAATGGGGACAGACGTCTCATCCAAGAGTAATTTAAGCATAGCCCGAAGGCCAGGGGCAAAGAGTTGACGCTCCACTGAGGTGTGCTGCTTAAGCCGACACGACTAATGAGGTCTGTGGCTGAGCAGTAGTGATGTCATTGTTGTGTATGTTGAAAATAGACATGGGTGCGGTATTAGGCTTGGAAATGAATGTTTGTGTTAAGAAGAGGTTCTCTCATCTCCCATCTTAACTTTGGTTAAGGTTGCATTCGGGTGTCAATGTGTCAGCATAGGGACTTTCGCAGGAACTAATTACAGGCTGCGATGGCAGTGGAGTTATGTTTGCGTGCACATGTCGCAGTGCACACTGGTATCTGTACTGGAGCATCCACGTGGCTTCAATGCACTAAATCAATTTGTTGCACGTCCAGGTATCTGGGAGGGAGGTGGGGGGGAGAGGGAGAGAAGTGAAAGAGAGAGAGAGAGAGAGAGAGAAAGAGAGGAGGGGGCGAGAGGGGGAGAAGAGAGATAGAGAGAGAGAAACACCATGTCTCTAAATAGGCGGAATGTTGGCAATTGGATTAGGGAACCAAATGGATTCATTCTCACACACACAAAATATCACTTGCTAATATTTCTCTCCAACATCACAAACCTGTATAGATACATTTCTGCTGCTCCTCTTTTTACTTTTCTCCCATTGCCCCCTTCATTCCAGTTTAGAAGCTAAAACAGTGGGGGCCACAAACTCTACTATACTGGAGGTTAGGGCCACAATCACTATCCTTTCTAGCTTTTTCTTGTGGCTCTCACTTGCGCCTTGCAGACTCATGTTCTCTTTCTATGCCTCTTATGCTTTCAGCAATAAGCAAGTGTTGCACTAAAAGATAGCCAGTCCCTTCCAAGAGCACCTCCCAGGCACACTGCACTGAGTTACTGACTCCATATCCCTCATTGAGTCCATCTCACTCCCTGAGTGTGTATTTGGGGTCACAGTGGTCTGGCGCTCCATGGTCCGAAGGCCGGGTAGTTGAGCCTCGCTCCTCATAAATGCAGGCTCTCTTGCAATCCTAGTCTAGCATAATCCCTTCTCCTGACCCGCCTCTACCCTGTGGTTTAACCCAACTTCTGTCCTGGGCAAATGATTGCTGGCTTCCTGGGATGAACTCTTCTCAACAATCAGTGCAGAAGGCAGGCCTCTCAGTGCTCAGACACACCCAGTACCCAACCAAGGTACAGAAGGCACAAAACGAAAGCACTTGGAGGCACTGCCATGTCTGAAAACTCAGTTGCAGTCCTGCTTGGAAGTTGCCCTGACACTAGAGGAGCAATGCACCAAAGTGTACGTGACCGCACAATCTACTTCATTGGTCCACTTCCTTGAGGAGCAGACACCAACACTGCACAATAATTTGCCTCTCAGGAGTCTTATCTGGAATTTGCAGCCTGTTGCATCAGGACACAGTCACCAGCAGCAATCCCTTCTTCAAGGGCAGTGGACTCCATGGCAGACCAACCAGATTCATCTTAACCCTCTCAGACAGCAAGTAGCTGCTGCTTCAACACTCCCTGTTTCTCCTTGATCCAGCTGCAGGATTTGCCTGTATGCTGTCATCCTTCACAGATTTCTTCCTGGAAGCTTTGTATGCAAATTTGAAAGGCTGGGAGACACCCCTTAGCCCAATAAACTGTCACAGCACCTGGTAACTCCCACTTTCCTTGGTGCAACTCTCACAGTCACCCATGCAGCTCCTGAGATCATCCTTTGGTCCCAGGGCAGCGGACTCAATTGGTATCACTGTCCTGATACAGGGTACCATCTCTGCCTTTGGTCCCAGATGCAGATGCCTCTGTGTGGACAGTTCTCCAGTATTGGAAGTTTCATGGATTCACATGTTTGAACCTTCCCCATCGTCGAGCTTGGAGTCCCACAGTATCATTACAATAAAGTCTAATGTTAAACATAGCCCTTAGGTTGTAAACGTTTCCACTTATGTTACCTGTCCCATCATTTGAAAAGAACCAAACTCTAACTCTGTGGCAGTTTTAGACTTCCTCCATGTTACATAACAAGACATACTTTTTTTCTTACAGCATTCATCCTCGGGCTTGTGAAGCTGTTTGACTACATGCTCATTGTAGTCAAACAACATCCTTTGCATGAAGTAGAGCTCACAGCAATCCCCCTAATAGTTTTTCATCACTGTATATGATATGTTATACTTTGATGCCTTTTTAAAACAAGCATTTGTAATGCAATAGGTTTTGCATTACTGTAAGTGTGAGCTATTGGAGCTAGAGGAGGTTACCTGCAAAACAAAGAATAATATAGAGCATCCCATGCCCATTGTTTGACTAGCAAATGTGTGCTCTAATTGTTGTCCAGTTTCAAATGCAGAATTCATCACATGTTTTCTCCACTTTACCTGAGCATTAATCGATCCTGATTAGCTGCCATTTTAGCCCCGCCCCATTGATTAACATTAGCCACGCCCCTTCATTTGCCATGTTAGCCCCCCCCCCGAAATTAAGACCTAGTTGCGCCCCTGGCTCCTACCCACTTTCGCAGTTCTCATGTCAACATGGCGGCCATCTTAAACTTTCTCAAAAGCCCACATTAGTATATGTCCGAATGTGCTTAGTGACCCGTATAGGGGTGTAGGCTTGGCTTCACGATAAGAAGTTGTGTAAAAAACATTGAAAGTAATGTTTAAGTATATTCTTTTAGAATCATATTGCGGTTCTCTTTTATTTCTTTTTTCTTTGTGTTTCATAACATTTTGTTTAGAATATGGTATTCAAATTTAAGGCAAGTCGAGGGTACTAAATGATTTATGGATTCATTTGGGAGAATAAATATCAACCCTTGAGTAGAATGCAACTTCTTCTCCGTTTGATTTTGTCAGCCATTTGTTAATTAGCATGGGTTTGCACCTATGTGTGTTTTGTATGTTACAGTATTAGACTATGGCCACAATGTGGCTGTTTCCACAACTGTTTCAATAGAATGTTTCTGGGGATCTAATTGTTGTGACAAGTGAGTCTATGATCCCCAATTCATAGGATTGTTTCACAATGTAACTAGCTTGGATCTTTTCAATATAGCAACTATATGTAGCTGTTGTGGCAATATGAGAGCTTGACATAAGAAGTGCTATTCACAGGTCAATTTCATGCCAAGGGATTTCGTTGTGCAATCCAACCCTATAAGTGGAGAGACGGAAAATCCAACGTTATTCTTTTTGGAAAGCATGTTCTTATTCCATTGATTGCTAGCTTCAAGAATAATCCATTTGAGATCATCTGGGGTATGCAGTTTTTCTAAAAAATGACTACTGATTTTGGTAGAGCCTCTCTCGTAGCGATGTTGCTGCGGTGTTTGAGGATGCGTGTTTTCATTGGTCTGGTGGTCATTCCAATATACCACAGTGTGCACGGACACTCTATCAAATAAATACAATTCTTGTGTCGTGTAGTTCCTATAAACCTATATAGGATCTGCACGGTTAGACAACATACACTGTAGGATTGGTGTCCGGACTTATTCTAGACACCCCTACCGGGTATGTTAGCCTGTACACCAGCTTGCCCACAGTGCCACTAGAAACCTCTCTTACCAAGGAGAGAATAGTTCTCGGCAACTATCGAACATGACAACCCTGATCCCTCTGGATCGTGGAAACAGTGCAATACTTTTTGCTCAGTCACTTGTGCTCCCTTTATCTCAGAGAGATACACAGAATAAACAGTGGGGATGCTTTTCAATAAGCATTTATTGAACCAGCCTTATTCCAGTGTAAAATATGTGTGCTGACACAACCAATAGACAGAAACAGATATAAATGATTAAAAGCACTAACAGCGTAAAAGGATGGTAGATTTCTACCATCGTCCTAAAACAATGAATACAGGCAAGTACATAAAATGCTTGACAGTAATAAATGCGACCCTAACTAGATGTATCTAAGTGTACCTAGCATGTATTTGGGTGTAAAGCCAAGTATCCCTCTAGGATAAAGTCAAGCCCATAACCTGAAGTGAGAGACTGTGGGACCCCGTCTTGGTCTCGAGATAGACAACCCACAAGGGATCAGACCACTGCGAGCTGGGGTGTCTGCGTGCAGGAACCTTAACGTCTCGCATCAATGTGTCGGCATGGAAGTCCTTTTCTCCTTTGACTACCTCAGCTAGATATGGTGTTTATATACCCTAAGGGGTTCTGCCTTGCTGTGTCATGCCGGACTTAGGATAATGGAAGGAAGGATCCTTGTACATAGTTATTATGGTAATCCTGCTGAGTTTCCAAGAATCCTCATGCATAATGGATGAGACTAGTTTTCATGTAAAACCCCACGTCCTGTTTGTAGTACCATAACTAGGTAACAGGTCAGTCCCAAGAACCGTTTTGTAGTGTAATGGTAGGGGGAAATATAGGTGAGAGGTCAGGTGACTACCTGAGCCTATATTGGAGTACCTATATGAAACATAACACTTGGGGGGTCATTAGGATGACGGGTGGACTTAGTCGCCCGCCATCCTATCGGGACTCGGGACCGCCCGCCATAAGGGCGGGGGTCCCGTCGGTGGTATTAGGATGCGGCCGCCACAGTGGCGGCCGCATCCTGCATTAATAACATTGTGGCGGGCGGTGCTCTCTGCACCGCCCGCCACAATGCCATAAATGCATGTATGCATTTGCATACACAATGCGGCAGGCACCGTGCGGTGCTTACCGCTTTGCATATGCAAATGCAGGGGGGTACCACAGGTACCTTCCCGTGTGCACCCCCCACCCCTCCTTCACTTTGGGGGGGGCCCCAGGTGGCCCCCAAAAGTGAAGACCGCATGCCGTTCCGTGGCGGCATTGCCGCCATGGAAAGGCATTGAAAAATGCCCATCATAATATGGCTGGCAGTGTCTGATAGACACCACCACCATATTATTCCTTTTCCATCCCGGCCGCAAGGCGACCGGGGCGGAAAAGCGGCGGACGGTCTTTCCGTCCGCCGAGGTCCCCCCGCCATACTAATATGGCGGGGGGGGAAACGAGTGTGGATGTCGGGCAGATTGCCCCCGCCAGGCTGGAGGGGGCAATCCGCCCGACATCATAATGGGCCCCCTGGTGTTGAAATCCGTAGTGGTTCTTTGGGGTCAGACCTGTGTTGGAGTTAGCATAATTGTCTTTGTTGGTTCTGTTCAGGGACAGAACCCACAGTTGCAACACAGGAAATGTCCTGTTACTGATGGTCGATCCCATAGAGTCCTTTGTTCTTGTTTTGATTTCGCTGTGATTGTTTTTTGCCCTCTTGCGTGCCTTTTTGATGATCATAGGGGGATAGTTGAGAGTTCGCAAGTTTTTGCTTAGTGCTCTTGCTTCTTTGTCACAATCTGTAGTTGAGCTGCCATTTCTGCATGAACGTAAGAATTGTCAGAATGGGAGATTGTCCCTCAAGGCTTTTGGATGGTAGCTGTCATACAGTAGCAAATAATTGTAATCTATTTGTTTTTTAGGTCTCGGCTAAAAGACGCGCGTAAGCGCGTCTCCGCCGAGATCTTATGTCAGGGACTATGCTTCCCAGGAGACAGCCTTGGTCACGCGCATTGCCTCTTCAAGGAGGAGATTTCCGCTGGCCACGCGCTCGCGAACGCGCTCAGCTGCTGTCTCCTGGGAAGCAGCTACACCACACGCGCATGCGCAGAAACAGCGACAGACACACACGAGCGCTCATGCACGCACGCACCCACACATACAGCGAACCCACCCCCCGGCGTCGCATGCATACACACACACACACACACACACGTGCACCGAGCATCCCCCCCACCCCTCCGTTGTCGCACCCCTCCCCTCCGCCGTCGCACCCCGCCCCCCACCCCTCCGCCGTCGCGCACACACACACGCAGACATACAGGCATTCTCTCTCCCCCCCCCCCCCGCCCCCGCCCCGCTCCGCTCACCGGTCAAAGGCCCTCCGGACACGCAGACATACAGGCATTCTCTCCCCCCCCCCCCCCCCGCTCCGCTCACCGGTCACTCCGACCGCGGGGCTCTCCCTCGGTGCTCCTCCAGGCACTCCGTGGGCGCGGGCTTCACAAAACGGAAGTCCCGCCCCACGATAGGTTTCGTTTTCTCAGTCCCGCCCCACGTTAGGTTTCGCTTGCAGCTCGTTGGGTATAAAAGCTTGTCGATCCAAGTGTGTGTGTATTGCATATGTTATCCCTTTTTACAACAAACCTTGACCTCACCAGAGATTCGTAATTGTCCAAACATTCCTCTATCTTGGTTAGTTTTTGTGTAATAGGAGATAGCAAGGTAGTTAAAATACTCTCAAATGTCTTCCACTGTTCTAAATCACAGTTCGAGTTAATACCATTTCCCGCTGCATAATTGGTCTCACCATCAACCAAATCGGCATTAATTATAGGACTGCCCTCCTCGGGTGAGACACTGTCACGGGTTTTGTTCGACCTTGCCACTTTTGCTCTACAAGGCTCTACAAGGCCTTTGTGGTCCTCCTCCCCGCTTCCTTTTTACTGCCGGTTCCAGAGTTAATCATTTGGTAGAGGTTTTTTTATTTGGGGATGTGGCAGATGCACGTGTAGAGACGCTGGCTGTAATGTTACTTTGGGTCAGTGGCGATTTTGGGGAATCCTCTAGTGTTCCAAGGGGATATGGAACTTCAACGCCAACCTCAATATTAGTCGATGGTATAATAATGATTACATCTTGATGAGCTGGCGAGCGAGCTGTAGCTATAGTCCCTAGGGAAGATCTCCTATTTAATAACTGGACCAGAGACAACAGATGCTCGGTACAGAGGTCCCCTAAGAATAAACTGATCAAGCGTCCCCACCACGCTGCCACCATGAGAAGTACCTAGGTATTTCCTTTCCTGTTTGCTCATCTTTAATAACTTAAGTGAACTTAAGCCAACTGGTAATGCAGAGTAGTGAGTAGTGAGTGCAGAGTGGTAATGCAGAGTAGTGAGTGCAGAGTAGTGAGTGCAGAGTAGTGAGTGCAGAGCAGTGAGTGCAGAGCAGTGAGACCAGAGCAGTGAGTGCAGAGCAGTGAGTGTAGAGTAGTGAGTGCAGAGTAGTGAGTGCAGAGTAGTGAGTGCAGAGTAGTGAGTGCAGAGTAGTGAGTGCAGAGTAGTGAGTGCAGAGTGGTAATGCAGAGTAGTGAGTGCAGAGTAGTGAGTGCAGAGTAGTGAGTGCAGAGTAGTGAGTGCAGAGTAGTGAGTGCAGAGTAGTGAGTGCAGAGTGCAGAGTAGTGAGTGCAGAGTGCAGAGTAGTGAGTGCAGAGTGCAGAGTAGTGAGTGCAGAGTAGTGAGTGCAGAGTGCAGAGTAGTGAGTGCAGAGTGCAGAGTAGTGAGTGCAGAGTAGTGAGTGCAGAGTAGTGAGTGCAGAGTAGTGAGTGCAGAGTAGTGAGTGCAGAGTAGTGAGTGCAGAGTAGTGAGTGCAGAGTAGTGAGTGCAGAGTGCAGAGTAGTGAGTGCAGAGTGCAGAGTAGTGAGTGCAGAGTAGTGAGTGCAGAGTAGTGAGTGCAGAGTAGTGAGTGCAGAGTAGTGAGTGCAGAGTAGTGAGTGCAGAGTAGTGAGTGCAGAGTAGTGCGTGCAGAGTGCAGAGTAGTGCGTGCAGAGTAGTGCGTGCAGAGTAGTGAGTGCAGAGTAGTGAGTGCAGAGTAGTGAGTGCAGAGTAGTGAGTGCAGAGTAGTGAGTGCAGAGTGCAGAGTAGTGAGTGCAGAGTGCAGAGTAGTGAGTGCAGAGTGCAGAGTAGTGAGTGCAGAGTGCAGAGTAGTGAGTGCAGAGTAGTGAGTGCAGAGTGCAGAGTAGTGAGTGCAGAGTGCAGAGTAGTGAGTGCAGAGTAGTGAGTGCAGAGTAGTGAGTGCAGAGTAGTGAGTGCAGAGTAGTGAGTGCAGAGTAGTGAGTGCAGAGTAGTGAGTGCAGAGTAGTGAGTGCAGAGTAGTGAGTGCAGAGTAGTGAGTGCAGAGTGGTAATGCAGAGTGGTAATGCAGAGTAGTGAGTGCAGAGTAGTGAGTGCAGAGTAGTGAGTGCAGAGTAGTGAGTGCAGAGTAGTGAGTGCAGAGTAGTGAGTGCAGAGTAGTGAGTGCAGAGTAGTGAGTGCAGAGTAGTGAGTGCAGAGTAGTGAGTGCAGAGTGCAGAGTAGTGAGTGCAGAGTAGTGAGTGCAGAGTAGTGAGTGCAGAGTAGTGAGTGCAGAGTAGTGAGTGCAGAGTAGTGAGTGCAGAGTAGTGAGTGCAGAGTAGTGAGTGCAGAGTAGTGAGTGCAGAGTAGTGAGTGCAGAGTAGTGAGTGCAGAGTAGTGAGTGCGCAGAGTAGTGAGTGTGCAGAGTAGTGAGTGTGCAGAGTAGTGAGTGTGCAGAGCAGTGAGTGCAGGTGCAGAGTGGTGTGTATTGGCAATGTAAATGACAATGCCATTTATTTAAGATTTAAAGAAAAAAAAGAAATGTCATGAGCAATGCCAATTGCTCTACCTTTAATGATGCCGAGACCATTGCATTGCAAATGCTTGTTAAAAGTGGTAGTCGTGAGGTGTCCATTGTTGATATTAATCCGGAGATCCAAGAAAGTGATTTCCTTATCTGAGACCATTTTCGTGAATTTTAGGAAAGGGTTAAGCGATTTGATCCATTCATAAAAGGTATCGCAGCTGTTGAGATCTCCACTCCAAAAGATGATAATGCCATCTATAAACCTGCGCCATAGCTTGATGTTTTCCAGGTAGGGGTTTGTGTTACCAATGTGTTGGTGTTCAAACTCATGTGAAGTAGCATGTATTAAATACGCTCCGGGCGGGGAGCGATACCTAGGAGCACGGCTAAGGTTCAACAGTTGGATTAAACCAGAGGCGGTGCACCACCATTATCCTCAATTGGTGTTCAAACTCAGCCATGTACAGGCCGGCCAGGCTAGGGGCAATCGAATTGTCCTGGACCTTATGGAACAAGAGGTCTTGAAACTGAAAGAAATCTCTCAGAGCGATAGTTGCACATTCGATTATAAAGTCCACATTTCACCTCGTAGGCATGTCTCAATAATAGTGAGTGTAGCTTCTTGAGGAATGTTAGTATATAGGTCTTCCACATCCAGGGTTATCAAAAATGTGACGTCATCAAGGTGGTCCCTCTCAGATTAAGGACATCTCTGGTATCCTTCAAGTATGATGGGATTTTTTTCACGAGCAGTTGTAGGAAATGATCAACAAATGTTCTCAATAGTTCCAAGAGAGATCAGATCCCTGATAAGATGGGTCTACCTGGTGGAGGTATAATTCCTTTATGTATTTTGGGTAAAGTATAGAAGTATGGTGTCTTCCGGTTGGTATTTACCAGATATTCAGCTTCATTTTTAGATATCCATCCTCGTGACTCAGCTGAGTTAACAAGGGTTTGAATTCTGGTCAATAGTGCTGCTATTGGATCTGCAGTTATCTGACTATAGTATCAGTCATTGGATAGTTGCTGAATGCATTCCTGTTTGTAGTCACTGGTCTGATGCATCACAATGGCTCCTCCTTTGTCAGCCAGTTTGATACTGATCAAATTACCATTCGATAAGTTTCTGACTGAGGTCTCTTCCTGTGATGTCATGTTGTAGAAGGGTCTGTCAGTATTCAATTTATTCACATCCTTCTTGACAGCTGTTCAAAAATGAAAATGTTGCAGGGTGTCATCCCCTTGTGGGGAGTGAACTGAGAAGGTGGGCGTAAGCCTGAATCTCCTGTCTCAGGTAAGGTCTTGTCCAGGAAGTACACTAGAAGTCTTTCCTGAAGTAGTAATGTAGTTCTTTATTTGAACGAAAGATGTCTTTTTGTGGGGTAGGCACAAAGCCTAAACCCTTTTCCAGCACTTTTTGTTCTATGGGAGTGAGTGTTTTGTAGACAGATTCGTAGGTTCGTCTTGCTCCTCAATTGCATTTGCGCTTGTGTCTGTTGTTCGGGTTTTTCCTGCCACTGTACTCATTTGTATCCCCCTCTTCATTTTCCACTGCCCCCGACCCAACCTCTTCCTAAAAAGGGAGGTAGGGAAAGTTCTGTTGAAAAAATGGTGGTTGTGTTTGTTGTTGAGTTTGAGTTTGAGTTTAAAATATTTCTTGAGCGCACGTACACCGAGCGGTTTCATGGCGCTATAGAAGTGCTACAGATCCATGGGGGCAGAAGACACGGGGGCGCCTAAGGTGCAATTAGGAAGGGAAAGCTTGGGTGAAGAGAAAGGTTTTGAGTGCCTTGCGAAAAATAGAGTACTGGGTAAAGGATCTCAAGTGATCCGGGAGGGAGTTCCAAAACGTGGGACCGATTGTGGAAAATTTGGAGCCGCCCCATTTTTTTCTTCTGAAACGGGGAACTACGAGAAGTTGTTGGGTAGAAGAGCGCAGCTCCCTGGGGGGGACATATGGGTGAATTTCGGATGTAATAAAGGCAGGGGCTGACCCAGATCGGGTATTCAAAATAATGCAGCCTAGCTTGAACAGGGCTCGTTTCGGTATAGGGAGCCAGTGCAAGGACTTAAGAAGAGGAGTGACGTGGTGAGATTTGGGTAGATTGAAGACCAGGCGAGCCGCCTGGTTTTGAACCAATTGAAGACGTCTCGCGATGTACGCAGGCATGCCACTATAAAGGGCATTTCCATAGTCCAGGCGGGAAATAACCATCGCCAGGACTATGAGTTTGAGTGCGGAGAAAGAGAAAAAGCGAGAGACTTTACGGATGGTGCGGAGGGAAAGGAACGATGAGGAAACAACTGAACTGACTTGAGAATGGAGAGAGAGTTGGTCATTAAGTTTGAAACCTAGGGTTTTTACAGAGGAAGAAGGGGTGGGGGGGAGCCAAGGGAGGAGGGCCAGAAGCGAGAAGACCAGGGACTGGCACAACCACCCGTCAGCACCAACTCCGTTTTGTCGGGGTTTAGCTTCAGGTGGTTGTGGTTCATCCAGTCTTGGATAAACGTCATAACTGAGTGGAAATTGGATATTGACTGGGGGGAGGAAGAAAGGGAGAAGATAAGCTGGAGGTCATCCGCGTAATTGTAAACGGAGACCTCCAGCTGTTGAAGGGCAAAAATAAGAGGGGAGATGTAAAGATTAAATAATAAAGGGGAAAGGGAAGAGCTCTGGGGTACCCCGCAATGAACTGCCCGGAAATCCGCAGAGTAGTCACCCAGTTGCACTGCTTGAGAACGGTCGTGCAGGAAGGAGGACAACCAGACCAAGGCCGAGCCCTCGATTCCCGCCGCTCTGACACGGGAGAGTAGGATGGTATGATCAACCTTGTCAAAAGCGGCGGAGAGATCAAGGAGGACCAAGGCCTGGGGATGGTTGGTGTCCATACCCTCTCTGAGATTGTCAAGGACTGATATGACTACGGATTCTGTGGAATGAGCGGGGCGGAATCCAGCCTGCCTAGGGGCCAATACGTTGTTCGTCTCTGCAAAGGTGCTCAGAGTACTGGTTACATTGATAGAGCGCGCAGGTCACCCGGCTCACCGAATTTCTTTTTCCACGCACTGGGCCCTGGCGTGTAAAATTGTGTTTTATTCAATTTCAACGATAACGTTTTACTGGGGTGAACCAGGTGATTTCCAATATATTACGCGCTCTTATGAGTAATTGATGGGGTGACTCTTACACCACTTACTATTCATGTACCTGACTTACCACAGGCACATTACTCCTGACGGATCAGGAGCTAGCAGTGGACAGGTGATAAGGTTTTTTTCCTAAAAGGGAGAAAATTCTACTTTACACATTTAATACCTTTAATATCGCTTAATGTTTAATGACCACAGACACCTTGATGGTTTTAAGGGTTTTATATAGTTATAAGTTTAAAATGAAAATGCCATTACAAGGAGGCAAATGCAAAGCAATACATCAATGATTAGAATCAGAACCAGAATGTAACTATGGATAAGGGTGAGTATCATAGAGTAAAGGGGAACACTATAGGGCATGAATCATAATAAACAATATTAACTAATATTGTTTAAACTAGGGCAAGGACGTGTGGAGGACCTAATGTGTGACCTAATAATTTTATACTAATTCCTAAAACTTATGCTATCTTTACTAATTTCACGGCAAACATACTAAGGGAAAGGGAATAAGTGGAACAATCTAGATAAACAGTCGGGTTTAACAATGTCCTATAGGAAGGGTAAAAGTGGAACATTTACTAATGATCAATTGCATGAGATTACATTCAAAGGAGATATGGAGAATATCACAGGCAAGATTGCTTTAATTAGAAGAGGAAAATTAAGGGTATAGTATAGACAGACACCTATGCCAATACTTACCTAAGTGAGAATGAGAACTAACCCTGGCCACGGGTTAGTTGTGAAAGAACGGGACAAGGACCCTCAAGGATTCAGGAATACCAGAAGGTGAGCAAGTACAGCTCATGGACAGTCAGGACAGGATACCCCTCAGGTCTGGGTCAGGACTGGGTTCACCAAGGCACGACCAACCCCTCACAGCTTCGGATGTAACGCCAGCGTTACCCCCTCTTCTGCACGGAATCCGCCAATAACCCCGATTGGGTTTTCGAATCTCCCAGCAAAGTGCTTCGCTTAGCACTTAGGACTAATTTCCACCCCTTGGAGTTTGTGGAAAGTTTCAGGCAGAATGCTCCGCAGCACTCTGTATCAGGCACCTATAGAGTTCGTAGGGTCAGTGACAGGTCTGCTACTCGGACAAGTCGGACAATTTCTCTAAGCTATGCTAGGCTATTTATACAGTTTTAAGTCCCCAAGACCACCCATAAATGTTGCAAAATGACAAAGTCCCATCTTCTGATTGGTCAAGGGAGGTGGTTTAAGACATTTGTCACCACCTATATTTCTATTACGTATTTCACGTGACATTACCCTCCCCCTAGCATCTGGGTTCCCAGGCATACGTGTGGGAAAGTACAATAGTAAAGTAACGGTTTGAAACATTGTTGCATATTCAGAGTAAAAATAGCAAGTCTTCAAGGGCGAAGGTGCGCTTGGAAAGGACAGTCCCATTTTCAATAGCCAACTGGCCAGGTTCCATTGCTGCACGTCCCAGATCTTAGGTCACGTGATGAGGGATACGTCAGCTTCAATATGGTTCCCGTCCCTACTTCCAGGCCCTCATTTACGCGGTACATGAAAAGTAAGCGAAAACAAATTAATAACACAAAATAAAATGAATACACTGTACACCATGACCAACTACTCTTAATCCCTTATTTTATAATACTTATAGCATTAAGAGTTAGTGCAGAAAAGATGCATATACAAAAGCGGCTTAAGATAGCATGAAGCATGATTAAAGACAAGCGGCCATTTTAGCAACAATGCGCAGGAGCGAACTTTTCCCTCCAGATTGCGAGTGCGTCACATCACATGGGTATGACCGACGCATGCGCAGACTGGATTTCTGCAAAGCGGCCATTTTATTAATGTGCAAGCGTGATTATGATGAAAAAAAAACACATAGGCAAGCCTCCTAGGGACACCCGTGTGTTGGGGAAATACAAATAAAATGACAAACAATCGGAGTTAGTACAGTTATGATTTAGGCGAGGTTCATGAAAGAGAGCAAGTTGCGTTACGTGCGAATCCTTGCTCCATCAATCCCCTCTTTGATGATATTTACTATCATCACTACACATGAAAACAGATGCCAACTTCATTCTTCCATTTCATCCATGTCAATCTCGATGAACTTATTGTTGAGCTTTCTCTCCGCCTCTCTGTGAGAATGATTGTTCTTTGCTTTCTTATATATCTGGTTTCTTAATTCTTCTAATTCTAAGTCTTCAGCCTTTCGCTTTCCTCTTTTATTCACTATATATTTTCTGCATTTCTGGCATTTGCAACAGATGAATATGATCAGAACAATCACACCTATTCCAACTATTGGCATCAGTATTTTCCATAGAAGACTTCTACCTAAGTTAGAAAACCAACTACCTACAGAGGAGAGACCATCAGTCAGTCTCTTCCAGGCACTGTCAACCTCTAATGGTTTAAGTTCTTTTTCCAAATTAGTTATGTTTCTTACATACTTCTTAATTTCGACACTTTTATCAGGAATGTAAGTACAACAATGTTGTGCCCTCAGCATCCTGCAGACTCCGCCCTCTTTTGCCAATAAGGTATCAAGAGCAAGGCGATTCTGTAAAACCATTGATCTGATCGCAACCATTTCGGTATTGATCATCAGGAATCCAGCAGCAGTGTCAGTAGATAACCGATCCACTACTGTAGATAATTTGCAGATTCTATGAGTATTCAGAACTACCCCCATTCCAGGTATCAGTGCACTAAAAATATCACCTACAATTTCTCCTACACTTTCACGTTTGCTACGCACTAAGCCATTAGTAATCTCATTGCTTCCAGCTGCATTGTTCACATGGTATATTTTCGGAAAGACAATGCCAAAGTAGCAGCTTCCATACCAGTGATCCGGCAATTTGAAATACGCCTTGTTTCCACATATATAATAAATTCCTGGAAACACAGGTTCTGACCCATTTTTGAAACCCCAACCTCCAATTACCTTGTAATTATGTTCACACTCGCTGGAACCAATGAATACATTGTTATAATAACTAGTCTTTTCTCTATGAAGACAGAGTTTCCCTTTCCGTTCAAAATCCAGCAACAGCGCAGGAGTAACTTCGCTTTGTGAGGTGTTATCCATGTTTTCTGCCCATCTAGGTGTTCTGTCCTTCTCGTCATTTGCCTTTTTCTGAAACTTTTCCCTTCTCTTCTCTGCCATTTTCAAGAACATTTTCTCTTGTGCATGTAAAGAACAAGTCAAGTTAGCTTTTCTAGCTTCATTTAAGTCTATGTCACCTATAGTCAGGAAATATTCCCCCATGTAGCGAGTCACTCCACCAAGTGTATGTACAAGGTTCAGATTCCCTCTAATAGGAAGTTCTGAAAAGATAACGTCAGTGTTTGAGTAATAGTACTGTAAAGTACTTCTATAGAACAAGCTCGCTAGAATACTACAGGAGATTCCATAGGTCAGGGGTAAATGGGGTATGTCACACCTTCAGCTACTGAGGTAGGTAGCATCATGCAGACATAGCAATCTTCTATTTCCATAGCTTCTACATAGTGCACTAAAAGATTAGCGAAAACATTTAAGTGTGTCCTGTTCTTCATTTGGTGATAATGTAGTTCACCCTCATCTGATGCTTCTAAGTCAGGTCGTGTATGTCTCAGACTCACTGAATTGTCACGTCTTTCTACTCTTCGTGGTGTTTCTTCAGTATGTACAACTTCTGCGTCTGGCGTCATCGAGTCCGTAGGATATATGTTAGGGTCTTTGCTTATCATAAAAGGTATAAACACTGTTAATCCTATCCATATCACTATCATTAGTACTATATTACAGATGCATATTTTACAGCAAGTTCTGCAACAGCTAAATCTGGACCTTCCAGTGACATTTGAATCAGACATTTTATCTTACAGGTGGCTTTCTCAACCCCTCTTTGTTTCTTTTCAGGCGAGGTTTTACTTCGCTTCACCTCAAGGAGGGTCTTCGTCAGAACTCCGATCAGCAATGGACTCTTCGTCGCTTTTGCCACTGGCTTCAGGCTCATCAATTTCTTCCAACACCAAATAAGTCCATTCAGGGCTCCGATACAGTTTGTTCTGTTTCTTTACTCTGCTGCCCTTTCAGATGAACTTTCCTCGGGCTTCTTTTCCTTCACTTTCAGCCCTTTTTCGGTCCTTTAGTTTTTCTTCGACTGTTTTTATTCTTATCCTTAGTTTCTTCACGTACCGGGGTTCCCCCCTCTTTTCGATCTTTTTAGTGGTCGAGGAGACTTGTCCTTCCTCGTGAGCTCTCTTCTTTTCTCTCCTTGGCCGCACTATTGCTTCAGCAGTGTCTTTTTCCCTTCCTGTCTGACTAGTTCCAGGTCTTTCATCTATTTCTTCTGCCTGGTCCTTAATCTGACCTAGTTCAGGTTTAGATTGTATATGATCTTCGTTTGTGAGTGATTCACTAGACTCTTCTTCCTGAACACGTTCATCTATTTCTAACTGGCCCTGTTCATGCTCTTCGATCTCTTGATTTTCTTCCGCATGAACTTCTGCTTTGACTACTATCTGTCTCTTTCCAGTCTCCTCTGTCTCAGAAGGAGTGTCGATGACTTGTTCTGTCCCTACTTGGCCTATTCCCTGATCAGATTTTATGATGGCTTTGATGATCTGACCTTCTCCTTCTTGTTCTGACTCACCTGCACTGTCCCACTCACTACCTAGGTAAGAGTATTTTCTGGTTCTTATTGGATCAAGAACTTGGTCGTCGGCAGGAAACCATTCAACGTCTTGACTTGTGCTCGGTAGTTCGCCATCAGCGAGATCCGGACCCTCTTCTGGAGTCTCCTCAGCTGGGCTACCTTCAGCTTCAGTCGCGTTTTCTCCGGTTACCCGCTTCGTGTGGCTTGCATGGATCCACTTTGGTACACCAGCACACTTCACAGCAGTTGTGGTGACAAGGATCACTTGTCGAGGCTTGCCCCACTTCGGTCCAAGGCAACTCTTCCGGGTATGTTTCTTTAACACCACCCAATCACCTGGTCTCAGTTTGTGTGCTGGAGTTGTAGGCCATTCGACAGCAGTCTCTCCAATCTGGTGAGAGATAGAACGCACTTGGTCACCCAACTGCCTGCAGTACTCTAGCACCATATCATCAGTAATACTTAGCAGTTTGTGTCCAGGTACCCATGCCTGTCGCATCACTCTTCCCATCAGCACTTCATGGGGGCTCAGGCCTGTCTTTTTGTTTGGAATACTCCTTAAGCTCATCAGCACCATGGGCAAAGCTTCTATCCAGTTCATTTTTGTGGAGTCACACAATTTCGCCAGCCTGGACTTGAGAGTGCCATTTATTTGCTCGACTATCCCAGAAGCCTCTGGATGATAGGCACAGTGCAGCCTTTGTTCCATTTTAAATGCTCTGCAGAGTTCCTTTAGGACCTCGTTTGAAAAATGTCCACCTTGGTCTGTTTCAATTGTCTCTGGAATTCCAAAGCGGGGTATCAGTTCCCTAAGTAATAATTTAGCTACAGTCAGGGCATCTTTCTTCTTTGCTGGGTAAGCCTCCACCCACCGGGAAAACAAGCAAACTATGACCAGGACATATCTATATCCTTTGCACAGGGGCATTGTTATGAAGTCTGCCTGCATCCTAATGAAGGGACCTTCTGCTCTCCCAATGGTACTTTGCTCCACTACTGTCTTCTTTCCTGCATTGAATTGTTGACACACTAAGCACCTCTGGCAAAGTTTGTCTGCTGTGCTCCTGAATTTTGGACTGTAGAACACCTTTTCAAACATTCGGCACATGGCATCCCTCCCAATATGTGTGGGTTCATGTATTATCCGGCCCATTGCGGTAACCAGTCGTTCGGGGAGTACAGGCATACCAGTTACATGGACCACAACACCATCCCTTTCCCTTGGTCGACATTCATCCTGCCTCCACCTGTTCCTTTCTTCCCTGTCTGTTGTCTGTTGTAGGTCTCTCAATTCATCCCATGTTCCCAACCTTTCAAACAACATCAGTTGGCAGCTGCTTCCACCTCCCCATAGTTTAATTAGGAGGGACATTTTGTGTCGGGCGCAGTACTGGGCAATTTGGTCAGCATATCTGTTTCCGGCTGTCACCTCGTCATTTCCAGATCGGTGAGCCGCACACTTGACCACAGCCAATTCTTTGGGCAATTGGATGGCTTCCAGTAAGTTTTGTACTGGTTTCCCATTTCGGATGGGAGAACCTGAGGAAGTCATGAATTCTCTTTGCAACCATAGCTGGCCGAAGTCATGAACAACCCCATAACAGTACTGACTGTCAGTATAAACAGTTACTCTTTTGTTTTTCCCAATTTTACAAGCTCTCGTTAGAGCGATGAGCTCCGCTACTTGAGCAGATTTAACTTCGCAAAGATAGGAAGCTTCCAGGGTCTTTTCCAAAGTGACTACAGCATAGGCAGCACTCAAACCTCCATCCTCATGTCTCAAACATGAACCATCCACAAACATTTTGAGGTCTTCATCAACCAAGGCCACTTCTCTGATATCAGGACGGGGTTTTGTGCTAAATTCAGTTAAGTCTATGCAGCTATGTTCAATTTCATCTCCTGCCTCTACATCAATGGGAAGGGGCAATAGAGTTGCAGGGTTTAGAATGTTACATCGGGAAATTATTACATTTTCTGCACCAATGAGAATCCTCTCATACTTAGTCAGCCTACTAGGGGTGAGATACTGTGTCTTGGTTCGGGTAAGTAAGATCACAACTGAATGTGGAACAAATACAGTGACAGGATGTCCCATCACAATGTTCTCACTTTGCTCTAGACTAGTACAGGTAGCTGCTACTGCTTTCATACATCCAGGTAATCCAGCAGCCACTGGATCTAGGGCGGCTGAAAAGTAGGCCACGGGACGTCTAATCAGACCATGTTCCTGGGTTAGGACCGAGAGCGCACAATTGTCTCTCGTGTCACAGAACAGTTCAAAGTTCTTGGAATAGTCAGGCATTCCTAAGGCTGGAGCTGTGCACAGACAATTTCGCAATGTTACCCAAGCAGTCATGCATTCATCATTCCAACAAACTGGGTCTTCCGCTCCTTTCTTTGTCATGTTAATCAAGGGTTTAGCTATAGCCGCGAAACCCACGATCCACTGTCTGCAGTACCCAACAACTCCTAGGAACATTCTTACTTCTTTCTGGGTTACTGGTAGTGACATTTCTCGAATTATTTTAATTCTTTCTGTAGTGACTTTCCGGATCCCTTTCTCTATCTGGTGCCCTAGATATTTTACTGAGGTTTTGCAGAACTGTAGCTTGTCTGGTGAAACCTTATGTCCTCCCTTTCCTAGGTGATTCAGCAAGGCAATGGTATCAGTGACACAGTCGTCTTGACTTCTAGACGCTACCAGCAGGTCATCTATGTACTGCACCAGGACAGACTCTTTAGGCAGTACTAAAGATTCAAGGCATTTCTTTAGAATCTAGTTGAAAATCGATGGACTTTCTGTGTACCCCTGGGGGACACGATTCCAGACATAGATCTGGCTGTTGAATTCAAAACTGAAAAGGAATTTGCTTTCTGGATGCAATGGGATGGAAAAGAATGCATGGCACAGGTCAATGACAGTGAACCATTCCGCATTCCAAGGAATTTGATACAGTATTACGGCGGGGTTTGGCACTATGGGACAGCAAGGTACTACAATTTGGTTTACCTTGCGCAGGTCCTGCACTACCCTATACTTTCCGCTAGGCTTCTTAATTCCAAGTATGGGTGAATTACAGGGACTGCTCATCACTTCCTGAATGATATTTGCTTTGAGCAATCTGTTTAATTCCTTTGCGACTCCTTCTTTCACTTCTGCACTCATTTTATACTGTTTGGTATTTGGGTATACAGCATTTGCTTTTATAGCTATTTTAACTGGGTCTACATTTGCCATTAAGCCTACATCTTTTCCAGTAAAATCCCAAACTTCAGGTATTACGCTCGATTGGAGTTCTTCAGGTAGACTTTCAATGGACATGGGCTTAATTTCTGTGTCGGGCCTTAGTAACATCAATTTATATAGGCTATCTTCATCTGGGGTCTGAATTTCAACACCATTTGGTGAGCAAAAGATGGTGCAACGCATTTTGCACAACAAATCTCGTCCTAATAGGTTTACGGGACTGGAATCACAGACCACAAATCTGTGCATTTCCTTGAAATTTCCTATGGAAATTTCCATAGGTTCTGTTACCGGAGTACTGATTATCTGATTTGAAACTCCCACTACTTGGATAGCTTCTCCCGAGAGGGGTAGGTTAGGAACATCCGCTGTTCTCACAGTGGAACGGGTAGCACCAGTGTCCAACAGAAAGGTGACATCTGTCCCTTCAACCTTTCCTTCAATGTATGGTCCAGTCTGGTCTACCGGTAAGGAGGCACCAAGCACGCACTCCTTGTCCTCCCCTCTCAGGCCTCGTCAGTATTGATCATCACAGAGAAAAGTGTCGTCTAACAGGTACTGTGGAATGGGTGCATTTCTTTCATTCTCTCCTTCCCACACTTCGACCCTTTCATTCTGTTGACCCTGATTCCTATAATTTTGTCTAGGAGCGCGTGGCAACGGGGGTTGATTTACCTGCTGTTGGGTCTTTCGGATCCCCTCTTTCTGCACCTGTGGATTTAAACCATTTACGGGGGCATTATCAGCCTGCAAGTGCGGACATTTATCTCTCCAATGCCCCATCTGACCACATCCGTGACAGGGGAATTTTCCCATAGCCTCTTCTCTACTCATTTTTACCCGGGGCCTGCCTCCACCCCCCGCAGTCGGATTTGGAGCATTATTACTGTTAGTCATTTTACTTAACTGTTTTTCTTGTTGTTCAGCTAATTTCACCTGAGCCCACATCACCTTCTCCTTTAGGGCTTTCTTTTTGTTCTCGATCTCATCCTCGCAGTATTTGGCATACTTGAGAACATCATCAATGGGTTTCCCTTGCCAACTGATTTTGTTATCTCTAATCCACTGGGATATTTCAGGTCTCAATCCTAACACGAATCGATAACTGAAATGGGTCATATCCTTCATGTCCACATTATCGATTCCACTGTAAGTTTTGAACACCTGTAGTAACCTTTCATAAAAGGAGTGGACTGATTCATCACGCTCTTGGGTAGTTCTATCTATACGGGTCCAATCAGTTTCCTTTGCAGGTACCTTTTTCTTTAGGTATTGTATGACTTGGTTATATTTTCTCATTACGTCAGGTGAGGGAGCTCCAGTTACAGAGTCTCTCTCGTACTCCTCATTGGGCCAATTGATTTCAATTTTACATTCGGTCCATATGTCTACAGGTACTACAATGTCGAAAAACCCATCCAGGTCTTTCAGGAGACATTTCTGAACCTTTATGAAGCGTTCAACCTGTCGGTACCACTCAACCGGTTTCTCCCTCAATTTAGGGAAGTCATTGGTAAATGACACTATATCTTGTCTAGACCAAGGGACATGGACATATTTTCCCCCTGGGACTTCTCTCATGGGACATAATTTTTCTGGTTTGTCCACCTCTTGTAGGACGTACTCAGCAGTCCGTGGTCTCTCCTTGCTATCCTCCTTTTTCTTTGCCCACCTGGCTTTCCACTTATCTAGATCTCCCCATTTCTGTACTAGGTTTATCAGTTCCTTAATCTGCATCTTCTTCCCTACTGTATTTAAGTTTTCTAAATCTTTGTCTGAAAAATCTACTCTGTAGGATTTTTGTAGTACTTTGGATCTGCTAACATCAATTCCCATGCATGCTGCCGTGTCCATTAATTTTTCGAAAAATATTTTTGCATTCCGGGTGAGATTCTTGCACATGAACAACAACTCCTCTTCATCCCGGACATTCAATCGGTCTAATCCCACATTTCCTGCTGTCAATTCCTCTAATTCTATTCTTAATTTACAGATATCTAAAGGTTTCGGATGAGAGTCTCCTCCTTCTAATTCTCGGGTCCATCTCTCTATTTCCTCAGGAGTTACTACCCTAGCACTTCGAGTCCCTGATGAAGACTCTATTAGTACGTCTTTGTTCCTAGTCTGAGTTCCAGTTCGAGACATACTACTTCCCTATTCCTTATTAGGCAGATCCATTGAGGAAACCATGGACTCGCATTCACTTGCTTGGTCATCAATAATGAGTGGTTCCCTTCTGGGCGGGGGCATCATCGGGGTTATGACTGGAGTTTTGGGAGTATTCATTCTGTCCCCATATAGAGGAAAAACTGGACCCATGGTTACTGGAATCGTCAGGGCTTCAGGATTTGGATTAATCTGGGCTATGGCATGTATGAGATCGTTTCGCTGTCCTCTCAGGGCCTCCCTTTCCTGCTCGTGTAACACCCTATTTATGGGGGGATCCTGTATCATTTGGGGTACTAGAGAAGGATAAATATTCGGAGCTGATGGAGTTGACAAAACTGGTCTTTCCTCACCAAAGGGGTTGTAATTCGGGACCACGGGGTCGGGTCTACCAAATCCCTCTCCTCCCGCTCTTCTCTGTTCTATCCCTGTGGAATCGGCTTCACTAGTACTTCTTCTTCCTGAAGGTCTCAATGGAGTAGTTAAGCTCTGAGATCTGGTTTCTTCATTATAAGGCGGGGGACCTTTCATAAATAAGTCCTCTAAAAATTCATCTTCCGATTCACCCAGGGGCATCATGTGTCGGGTTTTCTCAGTACATTTCTTCCCTCCCATCATTTCATTAGCTCCGAACATGGGGAATAACCCTTCTACCATCATATTTTGTCTCCACTGTTTCAATTTCTGCTCCTTGGTTTCCTTTACCAATTTTGGATACCATCGGGTCACTCCCTTGTCCATCCGGGGTCTGTCTCGCTCTAGAGCCTCAATTTCCCATTCCTCTAGAGCTTCATACTGAGTTAATCTAGGTCTGGGATGTAATTCATTCATTCGGGTCCTCAGGTTAAATAGGACTCTCCCGTTAAAAGTACCATCAATGGGAAAAGCTAAAACTCCATCCTCCGCAGTGTACTTTACCCAGTTCTCTAACCATACACAGGTATGATACCCTTTTTCTAACATCATGAAAGAGGCGGGAGTATCTGGCGGAGGAATGATCACTCCCTCCCTAGTTCGTATGGGTTTGTCAGTTTTGAAGAAATTCTTTATTTTGCTGGTAAATGACATTTTTCTCTTTCCTCCGTACATGTTGTGAGGTCTGCCTTTGCTCATCAACTCTTTATGACACCCTAGATTTCGTGGATCAGGCAGAAAATCAGGGTACCACATACACCGCTCGTAACAATCTATAAGCTCGGTGCGGAAAATTTTTACTTCGTTTGTGCTTCCAATGCTAGCGCGACTCCAATTTCTCAACAACCAATCAGTACAGAGGTTGCAAAAGTTCTTGACCAATGGGTGCGCAGCCTTTCGCGAGACGCGTTCTCACGCTCAGGCACTCACCCCTCCCTTACAATTTCAGCTTCACTACACACCCCGCTGGTTTAACCAATCCCAGCGCGGCACGGAGTGACGTCAGAGCAGCCCTTCGACTGACTCCCTCCTTTACAAGGTAACGGAAACTTTGTATTTTCTCTAAGGTGCTAATGTAAATTTTAGTCAACAACGTGTAACATTCGCCATTGTGTAGGAGTGTTCTAAAGAGATAGAAAGTTCTTCTTTTACTGCAAGTAAACCACTTCTGTCTACTTTTCATACACTTCGGATAGACTTCTCTTGCCTACCCTATCACGCACGCATTAGAAAACCTGCTACTTCCCAGACTCATCCACTTCTTTCCGAGATATATACTAAGCCTAAGGTTTCGACAGCGTTTCCCTCTGCTAACACGCAAGCTCCGATGACTCTATTACTCCCTTAGTGTGACCCATACTAGGTGATATCAGACCAAGGTTTCTATCAGCAGTCCCGTTACTTTCATTCATACAGTTTTCCGAAAAAGACCTAATTAGCGCTTCCAGTTCCACTTGAACCATGCACTAACTTTTCCTCCCTACAAATGACCTCAGAACGCGATGGATTCTACTCACCATCCGTTATACAATTCCCCGGGGATTTCAGACGACACTCAACAGTCACACACAATTGGTTATTAAAACATATAATATTTAGCAGCAATAAAATTATCGCAAAACAATAAAAATATTTTAAAAACAGTTGCGCAATAAAATATTAAGTAACATAATCAATATTAAAATTTTAGCAGCACATTTATTTTTCACAGTTTATTTTCTAACTATCTTATCTACCTATCTTACTAGTCCTAACCATTCCTCTGCTTACCAGAAATTACTGATAGAGCGCGCAGGTCACCCGGCTCACCGAATTTCTTTTTCCACGCACTGGGCCCTGGCGTGTAAAATTGTGTTTTATTCAATTTCAATGATAACGTTTTACTGGGGTGAACCAGGTGATTTCCAATATATTACGCGCTCTTATGAGTAATCGATGGGGTGACTCTTACACCACTTACTATTCATGTACCTGACTTACCACAGGCACATTACTCCTGACGGATCAGGAGCTAGCAGTGGACAGGTGATAAGGTTTTTTTCCTAAAAGGGAGAAAATTCCACTTTACACATTTAATACCTTTAATATCGCTTAATGTTTAATGACCACAGACACCTTGATGGTTTTAAGGGTTTTATATAGTTATAAGTTTAAAATGAAAATGCCATTACAAGGAGGCAAATGCAAAGCAATACATCAATGATTAGAATCAGAACCAGAATGTAACTATGGATAAGGGTGAGTATCATAGAGTAAAAGGGAACACTATAGGGCATGAATCATAATAAACAATATTAACTAATATTGTTTAAACTAGGGCAAGGACGTGTGGAGGACCTAATGTGTGACCTAATAATTTTATACTAATTCCTAAAACTTATGCTATCTTTACTAATTTCACGGCAAACATACTAAGGGAAAGGGAATAAGTGGAACAATCTAGATAAACAGTTGGGTTTAACAATGTCCTATAGGAAGGGTAAAAGTGGAACATTTACTAATAATCAATTGCATGAGATTACATTCAAAGGAGATATGGAGAATATCACAGGCAAGATTGCTTTAATTAGAAGAGGAAAATTAAGGGTATAGTATAGACAGACACCTATGCCAATATTTACCTAAGTGAGAATGAGAACTAACCCTGGCCATGGGTTAGTTGTGAAAGAATGGGACAAGGACCCTCAAGGATTCAGGAATACCAGAAGGTGAGCAAGTACAGCTCATGGACAGTCAGGACAGGATACCCCTCAGGTCTGGGTCAGGACTGGGTTCACCAAGGCACGACCAACCCCTCACAGCTTCGGATGTAACGCCAGCGTTACCCCCTCTTCTGCACGGAATCCGCCAATAACCCCGATTGGGTTTTCGAATCTCCCAGCAAAGTGCTTCGCTTAGCACTTAGGACTAATTTCCACCCCTTGGAGTTTGTGGAAAGTTTCAGGCAGAATGCTCCGCAGCACTCTGTATCAGGCACCTATAGAGTTCGTAGGGTCAGTGACAGGTCTGCTACTCGGACAAGTCGGACAATTTCTCTAAGCTATGCTAGGCTATTTATACAGTTTTAAGTCCCCAAGACCACCCATAAATGTTGCAAAATGACAAAGTCCCATCTTCTGATTGGTCAAGGGAGGTGGTTTAAGACATTTGTCACCACCTATATTTCTATTACGTATTTCACGTGACATTACCCTCCCCCTAGCATCTGGGTTCCCAGGCATACGTGTGGGAAAGTACAATAGTAAAGTAACGGTTTGAAACATTGTTGCATATTCAGAGTAAAAATAGCAAGTCTTCAAGGGCGAAGGTGCGCTTGGAAAGGACAGTCCCATTTTCAATAGCCAACTGGCCAGGTTCCATTGCTGCACGTCCCAGATCTTAGGTCACGTGATGAGGGATACGTCAGCTTCAATATGGTTCCCGTCCCTACTTCCAGGCCCTCATTTACGCAGTACATGAAAAGTAAGCGAAAACAAATTAATAACACAAAATAAAATGAATACACTGTACACCATGACCAACTACTCTTAATCCCTTATTTTATGATACTTATAGCATTAAGAGTTAGTGCAGAAAAGATGCATATACAAAAGCGGCTTAAGATAGCATGAAGCATGATTAAAGACAAGCGGCCATTTTAGCAACAATGCGCATGAGCGAACTTTTCCCTCCAGATTGCGAGTGCGTCACATCACATGGGTATGACCGATGCATGCGCAGACTGGATTTCTGCAAAGCGGCCATTTTATTAAGGGGCAAGCATGATTATGATGAAAAAAAAACACATAGGCAAGCCTCCTAGGGACACCCGTGTGTTGGGGAAATACAAATAAAATGACAAACAATCGGAGTTAGTACAGTTATGATTTAGGCGAGGTTCATGAAAGAGAGCAAGTCGCGTTACGTGCGAATCCTTGCTCCATCAACATGACGTTCCAGTACCTTCGCCAGGAACAGAAGGAGTGAAATGGGGCGGTAGTTGATGGACAGCGAGGGGTCAGCACCAGTTTTTTTTAGAATAGGTAGGATAACGGCCGATTTAAGAGAAGGGGTGACAATACCCTGTGAAAGGGAGCTGTTGAGAAAGGTGAGAGGTGGCAGAGCACAGGTAGAGTAGACTTGTTTGAGGATATGTGCTGGGCAAGGATCTAGGGGGGAGCCAGATTTAACCAATGGCAGAAGAGATAAGAAAGAGTCTTCTGTAAGAAGAGGAATGGATTCAAGGCGAGCTGCAACTGGGGGGCACTGAGGGCTAACAAAAGAAGGGGAAGGAGGGGGGACGTTTGCTTTGATGACGGCTATTTTATCGAGAAAGAAAGAGTTGAGGGAATCGCAGAGGTGTTGTGAAGGGGAGGGTTTGAGTGTGGCCCTATCAGAATATGCGAGATCCTGCACAATAGTAAAGATTTCTCTGGGACGATTTTCGGCTGTATGGATCCTGGAGGAGAAATAATCCTTCTTAGTTGTCAAAATTGAATTTTTATACGAAGCCAGGAGAGTGACAAACTGATTCCTAAGGATAGGGCAGTAATGTCGCCTCCAAGATCGCTCGGCCCGGCAGACACAGAGTTTTTGTGCCTTCAATTCCTCGGTAAACCAGCGATTAGCGCCCTTGAGACGCCTGGATGAGATCCGCCTTAGAGGGGCGACTGAGTCGCAGCCTGCTCGAAGCCACCCATTGAAGGAGTCCGCTTGACTGCAAGATGAAAGTCCACGAAGATCCGTACTGGATGTGGAGAGAGTAGCGGACAGGGAGGCCACATCCACCCGATTCCATGAGCGCAGCCAAATGTTTTTGGTGGGAGGGGGCTTGGCCGCTGTGCTGAGGGATAGAGAAAAAGAAATGAGGGAGTGGTCGGACCAAGTGCAGGTTGTTGATGTAAATGGTAGATTGGATTCCAAACCTGGGAGGGTCCTAGGAAAGGGCCAATAGGGTAACCATACATTGGCGATGGCATGTCTCTTTTACTCTTGTAGCTGCTCCAACTATTCCCATTGGAGGAGCAGCTTAAAGATTCTTTTTTACGGCGATAAGTTAGCAAAGCCATCTTTCGAAGAGCTGTTGCCTACTGATACTTGGTAGTCTTGGGTCACAGTCACTACCTTTAGCATAACATGTTTCTATTGCTAGTCAAAACTACTACAATTTGTTCCTGAAGGCACGCAGAAAATTATGACTTGCTGATTTTGCAAGTCATTATTTACATTCTAAAGAATGTGACTTCTTTAGCTAAAACATCATTCTGCTACCAATGTAGCTATTCCCTAGGAAGAGTCATTCTGACAGTGTCTAAGCTATTCACCTCTTTCGATTGTAAATTTTGCTACCCAGTGAAAACCTATAGGTCCTTCTTTATGGCATTTTGTCGTAGGGCAGCGCAGCAAGGCTCTTTGCTGCCTGCCCTACTCCAAAGTGAAAGGGTAGGAATGCACCATATTTAAGCAATACAGTGCATTCCTGTCCTTTCTGCCTGCACTGGTGCCGTTTTGGCAGCCTATCGCCAATGTAGGCACCTTTTCACCATGGTGCAAGGGTGCCTCCATTGCAGGCATTATTGTTTTTGTGCAGGAAGGATCACCTTCCTGCACAAAAACAATCCTACAAGGTGTTGTCCTGTTTCCATGTGTGCTGCTAAAAACAACACACGGAAAGAAGGAAAAACTAGGAGAAATTCACATATTTTTCTTGTTACACCTAACCTCGGGAGGCTTACGGAGTTGGCGTTTCCAGAGCGTTACATCACTTTGCATATCTGGGGCAGTGTCAAATTCTATGGGTGTTGTGTGAGATAACCCAACCAATGCCTATGGAACGCCTCTGTGGCGCAGAGTAAGGCAATGCAGTTATTTGCTCTCCATCACCTTACTCATGATTTATGAGGCCACTCAAACCCGCGCAGGGTGGTTTTGCGTAGCTCTATAAATCTTTCATTTTCATATTCTATATTACTCTGTTTTCCGAACAGTAGTTAGGTTTGTGCCTATCACTATAACTATGTTCAGTCATCAATGATTTATAGTGGATGATGTTAGTCATTAGGGCGCTTATTTATGAGAGCCCTTCATCACTTTTGAACCACATAAAGTGACACAGAGCTCTCATAAATAAATAAATATAGTAAATCTAGTAATATATTTATAGCGATAGGCACAAACGTGACTAATATTTGAAAAGTAAGGGTAATATAGAATATATCTAAGTGAATCCCCGATATTTTACACAATGAACATATGAAATAAAACTTTCAACTCTTCCTCTGTTAGAAACATGGCAATTTGGGATTAGCCACGCCTATTGATTTTGCATCACTAGTAGGTCTAGCTATAGCGTGCAAACACAGATATGAAAACTATACGTGTTCGCTTTGGGCATTAAAGCTAAGCCTATTGGCTTTACAAATGCTTTTTAGGTCTCGCATAGGCGGCGCTTGGGCTGCCTCTTCGAGACATGCTGTATTGTGGTATGGACTTCAAGCTCCTCCCATTCTACACCCATACTTTTAATTGGCAGCTGTGATTGTCCTTTGTAACTGTTGTCCTTTGATTTGTTAATAGGCTTATTAGTTCCTCCTTGGTACCGCCCTGATTTGCATATAGCTGGGTCCGAACTGAAGTGGCGAAGTGAGCTAAAGAATGATGATGGATTCAACCAATATCTGTGACTGGGGGTTAGTGTCTGAAAAGTTTCAGCGCTCCGTCCAACATCTCCTTGTGTTTGCTTTGTTCGCCCTTAGTTGGCAGGGTATGCCCAGAAGTGGGTCCCTTGCTCACTTTGCCACTGGATTCAAGCTAGCCTGGCTGATGAAGGGTGTTACCCATAAACCGGTACCAAAATGCTTGTTTCTGGTTCAGTGACAACCTGGTTTGGCAGTTCAGGCTGGACTGTTCCCATGAGGTACAGGGTCAAGACGGATTTGCATATAGCTGGGTCTGAACTGAGGTGGCGAAGTGAGCTAAAGAATGATGATGGATTCAACCCAGATCTGTGACTGGAGATGAGTGTCTGAACATTTTCAGATCTCCGTCCATCATATCCTTGTGTTTGCTTTGTTCCCCCCTTAGTTAGCAGGGTATGCCCAGACGTGGGTCCCTTGCTCACTTTGCCACTGGATTGAAGCTAGCCTGGCTGATGAAGGGTGTTACCCAGAAACCGGTCCTAGGATGCTTGTTTCTGGTTCAGGGAAGACCTAGCTTGGCAGTTCGGGCTGGACTGGTCCTATGAGGCACAAGGTCAAGACTGATTTGCATATAGCTGGGTCTGAACTGAGATGGCGAAATGAGCTAAAGAATGATGGATTCAACCCAGGTCTGTGACTGGGGCTGAGTATTTGAAAAGTTTAGGCACTCTGTCCATCATCTCCTTGTGTTCGTTCTGTTGTTACCGCCCATCAGGACTGGCCCTCTTACTTGTGTTGTTACTCTGTTTGTTTCACTTACTGCCTGTGAGCACTATTTTCTTAAATGAGTTTCTCCTAGCTGCTATTGTAGTGTAGTTCCTATATTCCCAATAGGCTCTGCGCATTGGAATAATATAAACAGCAGTGTAGACGTAGGACTAAGGTCGACTAAGTCTCTACTGACTATATTAGACTTAATTAGTTTCGCCAGCTAGCTCAGAGGTCACTAGAAACTTTCTCGAATGTTCAGGAAAGAGTTAACTCTCCGGATTAGACAAGAAGGGATTAGCTTCTGACAACCGTACAAACATGACAACTTTACTCCCTCAGAATAGAGTGTATCTCTAGAGTCGTGTGAAAACAATAGGCAGCTATTTCACTCAGTCAATCGTGCATACTTAGTTTCACCAGAGTGCAGAGAAAGGTGTTATTTTATTGATCAGTCTTCTTTCTCATGCAAGAGAAATGAATTGCCACAATTGCAATACTTATTATGAAGTAAAGTGCGTACAGTAAAAGTAGTATTACGAAATAATACTGTAAAAGCATAGATATGGTTTCTTAGCCATATGATACTTTAAAATAGATAAAATATATATATACATACATAAAACCATTGACTAACGTACTCAACTGGTGCTTCTAACTACGCCTACCCCGATGTACCTGACCTAAGCCTAATACTTGGGAAGGATTAAAGTATGTAGCAGTTTAAGTTAAGTTGGTTAAGATTGTTTTTGCCAAGGATCTGATTCAAGAATTCTCTTTAAGGGTTTAGTCAGCTCCGTACCTTGGTAATAGAATTTGGGAGGTCTGGTATCTCCTTCTTTAGGATTCGATCTCCCAGCAACCCGCATGGGTGACTCGGGAACACCGGAGCTGGATTTTCTCGGCGTGAGAAAAAGTAGCTTCTCCAGCGCGTCAAAGGAGAGGGGCGGCTTCCGTGGGCTCTCGCATCAGCTGGGCTCTCGGGCAAGTAGATAGCCGCTCTTCTCCAAATCACCGAGTGTTTGCTTAAGGCCACCATTGGTATTTTATACCTGAAAGGTGCCGGGTTTGACGTAAGGTTGGACATAAGACATCACTAAGAACTAACAGTTCTTGCTGGACTCCAGCAGTTCTTGTTCAAATCAAAACAAAAGCAGGGGGGAATTTCCCGGGCTGCTGGAGGCTTGGTTTGTTTAAAGAACGCGTTGTGCTTTCTAGGAGTCGATGGGAATAGCCGTGCTGTGCTTTGGACTGCTTAGGCTATTACTGAATATGGATATGATTCTTATGCCTTTGTAAGGATATTATTGATTGTAACCGCACAAGGGCATGAATCGGGAATATCGAATTAGGGTCCTAGACAGAAATACAACACTATTGGAGATAGGACACGCTCTCCCACTTCATGCTTTACAACTACAAGGCTGTGTACGATTATGTGCGCTACTGGCATGGGTCAGGAGATGAGGGCTGGGTCTTTGAAGGAGTCTGTTTACAGCGCAGGGCTCTTGTCCTTTATGAGGGGTCAGCATGGCCGATACTTCAGCTGTACAACTGTAAAAATAACTCGGCTGGTCCCTTAAATGTGCACGCTTATCTGTAATAAAACTGGATTTAATCTATGTTGTACAGCGGGTGGGTTCGAGGTGGTTCTAGCAAGCAGTGCTTGGTACATCAAACTGACTTCAGCCACTGATCACATGCTCTGAGCATCACACTCACTACCGAAGTGTTTGCACAGTTCTCACGCCAAGCAACGCTCTACCTACCATAATGTGTGCTACATTCCAGAGATACACGCTTCTGACCACATATGTACCTTCCTGCCAGTTTATACAACCTGATGCCCAAGCATGTATATACCTGTCTGCGCATGCATGCTGCTGTCTGCCCATTCATGCCCTGACAGTAAACGTCTACTCCTGTCTGCGCATGCGTGCCCTTATCCGTCATACATGCATGCATACACATACATGCCTCTGCCCATCCCCTGCTTATAAACTGCAATAAACGCGCGCTCCTGTCTGTACATGAATGACCCTTCCTGTACATGCGTGCACCTGCCTACATGCATGCACCTGTCTCTAAATGCACGTTCTTGCCTCCATACTTGTGCACCTGCCTTTACATGTGTGTACCTGCCTCTACATTCGGGCACCTGCCTCTACATGTGGGTACCTGCCTTTAACTGCACGTTCTTGCCTCCATACTTGTGCACCTGCCTTTACATGTGTGTACCTGCCTCTACATGCATGTTCTTGACTGCATATGCATGCAGCTGCCTCTACATGCATGTTCTTGCAGGCACATGCCCGCACTGCCTCTACATGCATGTTCTTGCATACATGTCTGCACCTGTCTCTACATGCATGTTTTTGCCTGGACATGCATGCAGCTGCCTCTACATGCATGCTCTTGCATGCACCGGCCTCTACATGCATGTTCTTGCCTGCACATGCATGCAGCTGCCTCTACATGCAGAGTCTAGTCTGCACAAGCACCCCCACCCCCGTCCAGACCCGTATTTTCCCATCAGAAAAGGATGCAGCGTGCTATATAAAAACATAGAACACATTTCCCTATTTCATATGTGAGTAGCTGAGATATATATATATTTTCCTTTAGTTCTGGTTCTTGTAGTCTTGAACCTGTAATAAACAAAACCAACTGCAAGTACCAGAAAGAACAAGCATTTGCAATACAGTACATCTTGGATTTGCAAGAATTTGAGCTATTGGCATTGTAAATGACAATGCCTGCAAGTGGTGCGTAAACAAGCACTTTGTACTTATAGTGCTTGCTTAATGGAAGTAAAGGAGGCGCAGTTCCTGACAGCCTTTCTTCTCAAGTAAGCAACTAGTGTTTACGCACCACTTGCAGGGTTTCAAAACACATAAATAAAAGGCAGTGTCATTTACAATGCCAATAGCTCAACCTCTCGCAAATGCGAGACCTATTGCATTGCAAATGCTTGTTTTTTTCTGAAGCTGTTCAGCTCTAGCAAACAAGCCTGTTTTTACTTTTTGCAAATCTGGAATAAAATCTCCAAGAAAGTGGCAAAGTAAATAGGTCTACACTGGCATAGTCAAAAGGCAGGACTATTGGCTTTGTCAATGCTTATTTCCAATACTTCTTATATCCACCTTTAATCCCTTTGCATAGAGTTCAGATTGTTGGCTTTCCTATCACCACTCGAACGACAGGAAAATGAACATGAATGAATATGTCCTTGTGTAAAGTAACCAGTGCTCATGTAAAGCGCTCCATTACCTTCGGGTCGAGTTCGCCATATATAAATGTGCAAAAAAAACCATCCTGTTGAGCAATATACAGGTACCCATCTGCCGGAGGGGCAAAAAGCATAGGGTTCAGTTCTAATTTTATGGCAAGACCGGAGGCTCCTATTATGCTTTCTTATCTTGCATTTTATTCAATAGCAGCCAAGATAAGTGTAAAACTACAGTTCCTAGAGGGCCAGGTAACAACTGGGCCATGGGAATGGGAAAAAACGAGAGTATGGCAACCAATCAGCAGTCACATTATAGATAAGAGAACACACTGACTGCGCAGCTTCCTCTTTTCTTGCTGCTCGCAGTCAGATAAGTGTTCCCTTATCTATGCTCGCTATTAATTAATGATATTTGTTTATTTGAACTTGTATTTCATGCTTATTGTTGAATTATTCTGCCTGAGTTAGCGCTATTGCGCCTCTGAGTTCGCGCTACTCGCGTGTTTTCTGTTGACCGGTTCTGGTTACCGGCTTCTCTTTCTCCCCCCCCCCCTCCCGCCCTTTTTTTGGTATTTCCATGCTCCGCGGCTCTCGCGCTCCTCGCGCTGCCTCTCACCGCTTCTGGAGCTGTCCTTCTGTGCTTCGCTGCCGCCTTTCACCGCCGCTTTCCTCAGCGGTCGCTTTTACACATCGGAGCTCTTCTCTTTAGCCTGCCTTTCCTCCGGTCTCCTCGCTGCCGTGTTTTGCAGCCGACCCGCCCCTTTTTTCACGCCCCTTTTTACACGCCCCTCATTTTTTCCTCACAGAAAATTAACCCTTACCTGCCACATTTATTTATCATGGAGAATGAGAGCTCTTCTGAGGAAAATCCCTCTAACATGGACAATGGGTCTCTTAAACAGGACCTTCATAAGTTTATTAATAATTTTGTCGAACAGGCAGTTGAAGTCTCCATGAAAAGGATGTCAAAGAATATGGAGAACTCTATGGTCAGCATGTTGTCCAAGATTTTGGCCCAATCTGCGGGGGATAGCAGAAAACGCAAGGTGGAACACTCTGCTTCTGTGCAAAAGCCTAAAAAGGCGTCAGTTTTGGTTAGCGAGTCCTTCTCGCCTATGGATGAGGACGTGGTGCCTCCCAGGCCTCCTTCTAAGGAGGGGTTTGTCGGTACAGAGGGTAAGAGAAAACAGAAATCCAAGCACGCAGAGTCTCCTACTAAGAAATTAGTAATTTCCACCATTTTGGACACGGATGATGAGATGCCTGATGCTGACGACTTGTGTGATATTTTTGATGTCACTGACACCCCCCTCCCAAAATTCCCAAAAGTGATTCCTTTAACTTTGACCCAGTTTATGATTCGGAGGGTCTTCCTATGTTTGACCCGTCCTCCATTCGCCATCCCAACTCAACTGAATGGTTTCCATCACATCACGTTGGGGAATATATTTCTGCCCGTCTTCGGCTCCCTCTGGAAGCTTCGGTCCGTTCAAGATTAAAATCTGAATGTCCCAAACCTGCCCTCCCTGATAAAATCACCCTTGTCCCTTCCATTGACCAACCACTCCTTACCTTCTTTTCTAAATTTGGTAAAGACCCTTGACGCGGGGTTGATAAAGCATGGTCCACATGTCAGGATAAAATGTTGGATATTGTTGGTCCTTTGGCCCGAATCTTCGATATGGCAGAGTCTGCCCGTCTTGATGGTTCAGATCTTTCAGCTGATGACATCTCCATGTGGGTTCAACGTGCCTTTTGCCTTTTGGGCAATGCCAACGCAGCCATTACCCATGAGAGACGTAAGGGTCTTTTGATCAAGTTGGACCCCAAGCTTGCTAACCTCGCTCCTATGGACCCCGGCTCTAAGGCAAATGGCCTCCTCTTTGGGGAGAATTTGGTTTGTGACATTAGTCGCTTTGTCTCTACCTTTGCCTCTCTTGACAAGGCTCAACAATCCATTAAAAAGACTTTCGCCCCTCGGGTTTTTGGACGGGCCGGACGAGGCAGGGGTCGCTTTTCCGGCCGTCCCTACAATCAAGGCTCCAAAGGTGCTTACGACAACTCCCAAGATTACAAGCCGCAGTTTTACCCACAAAGAGGACGTGGTTTCCGCGGCAGGGGATGCAAAGGTTATCGCAACTCCAATTCCAATCAACAAGGTAAGCCTTTCTTCTTTCCCTCCTGTCGGGGGTCGATTAAAACTGTTTCTTCCAAAATGGCAAGCCATAAGTGTAGACCCGTGGGTTCTCAGCACAGTTCAAGGCTATCTTATAGAATTTTACTCTCCTCCTGTCCAGACCTCTTTCCCTCCTCCTCTGGTGTTTTCTTCCCTCATGTCCAACCTCATCTCAATCGAGCTGCAGTCCCTTTTACAGAAACAAGCCATCCGAGTTTTTCCCTATGACTCTACAGGCTTTTTAAGCTCCATTTTTCTGGTCCAAAAGAAAAACAAGAAATTACGCACTGTCATAAACCTAAAATGGTTCAACCACTTCGTGGTGTATCGTCATTTCAAAATGGAGACAATCCTTCATCTGAGGGATACCCTTCGACCGAACGATTGGATGGTCCGGTTAGATCTTCAAGATGCCTATCTTACGGTTCCTATCCACCAATCTCATTGGAAATTCCTTCAATTCCAGTGGTCAGGAGTGACCTATTGTTTCACCTCTCTTCCCTTTGGTCTCTCTTCTGCACCATGGTGCTTCACAAAACTTCTGAAGCCTGTGGTCGCTTTTCTTCGCTCCCTTGGTATCAGACTCATAATCTACTTAGACGATATTCTTATTCTGAACCTGGACAAACAGGGTCTCCTTGCAGATCTCCAGACCACTCAATGTCTTCTTCAGGACTTGGGTTTCCTTGTGAACCTCGAGAAATCTTCTCTGGTTCCCTCTCAGAACATGGAATTTCTGGGTTTCCTTGTGGACTCGGTGGCGGCGTCTTTACGCCTTCCCCTTTCCAAAATTTCCAAAATCAAGACGGAGATCGCCTCTGTGCTCCATCTTTCTGTCATTTCCCTCAGATCTCTGGCCAGGATTGTCGGTCTTCTTTCTTCCTCTATTCAGGCGATATTTCCGGGCCCTCTGCACTATCGGGCCCTTCAACGCTTAAAGATCAGGCACCTTCGCCAAGGCCTAGCTTATTCAGACGTCATCGCCTTAGACCAGGAATCCCGCACAGAACTGCAATGGTGGATAGACCATTTAGATGCGTGGAACGGGCGCACTATCTTCGCCACAACCCCAGATCTTGTTTTAGAATCCGATGCCAGTCTATCGGGTTGGGGTGCCCGCTGTGGTCCAATCTCAACTGGAGGAGCATGGTCAAAAGAGGAGTCCAGGCTGCACATAAATTGTTTAGAGATGCTTGCTGGTTCCTTTGCGATCAAAAGTCTTTCCAAAGACAGGATCCACTGTTCCATACTTTTACGCATGGCCAATGTTTCTGCGGTTCGCTACATAAATCATCTCGGCGGCACCAAGTCCAAGCCTCTAGCAGATTTAGCAAAAAGCCTATGGGAATATTGCCTTGCTCATCATCTCTCCTTGACTGCGGAGTACCTTCCAGGCGACCTCAATTCTGTGGCAGATTGGCACTCCAGGTTCCTTCGCGACTCCAGCGATTGGAGGCTTTGTCCCTCCGTCTTTCGTTCTCTTTCTCTTTTATGGGGTCCCTTTTCTATCGATCTCTTTGCTTCTCGCCTCAATTCGCATTTGCCCCAGTTTTTCAGCTGGCGTCCGGACCCCCTTGCTCTAGCCACGGATGCTTTCCTCCAGGATTGGTCTCGTCAACTCAATTATGCCTTTCCTCCTTTCATAATGATCAACAGAGTGCTGGCGCAAGTCCGCCGTCAGGAAACTTCTCTAGTACTAATAGTACTAATAGCTCCCTTCTGGCAAGCTCAAATCTGGTTCCCAGTTCTCCTGGAGATGGCGATAGATTTTCCTGTACTTCTGCCGTCCTTCGACGATCTTCTTCTCAACCCTCAGGGCGAGCGTCACTGTCTGATCTCGGACAACTCCCTCTCTCTGTCGGCTTGGAAAGTTTCCAGCCTCCCCCTTCTGACATCCTCATTTCACAAGAGGCTGCTCACTTTATCAGCCAAGCCTGGGCTCCAGGCACTTCCAAAGCCTACAAATCCGCCTGGTCTCTTTGGGCAAGCTGGTGTCTGGAAAGGTCTCTCGATCCCTTTTCAGCCCCTCTAGGTTTTGTTATCAACTTCCTGGCTTCTCAAGCCAGCGCTGGGAAAGCCTATCACACCATAAATCTCTATCGTTCGGCTATTTCCCTCAACCACTCACAAATTGACGGGAAACCTGTAGGCTCTCATCCTCTGATTTGTCGCCTCCTCAAAGGTGTTCGATGCGCAAAACCACCGTTGGCTAAGTATACTTCTTTATGGGATGTTTCTGTTGTACTTAAACTGTTTTTGAATTGGCCCTGTAATTCTGCTTTGTCTCTCAAAATGTTATCGGCTAAACTTACTATGTTACTTTGCTTAGTGTCTATCAAAAGAGTTTTCTGATGTCAGAGCTTTGGATGTCTCTTCTCGCCAATTTTCCCCTACAGGGGTGCTGTTCCAGATTCATAGGCGCACGAAGACTAATTTAGACTCTGTTTTTTATCCCTATTTTCCAGATCAACCCCAACTTTGTGTGGGTCAATGTTTGAAAATGTATGAACAAAGGAACGCCCTCTTGTTCCCAACTCCTTATTTCCTTTCGTAAACCCCACCTCCCGGTTTCCTCCCCTACCCTTGCCAGGTGGGTTCGCTGGGTTATGTCCCTTGCCGGTATTGATGTCTCCGTTTTCGGAGCACACTCGGCTAGAGGAGCCATGGCTTCTAAGGCCTTTTGGGCTGGCTCCCGTTTAGAGGACATACTGAGATCAGCAGATTGGTCCAATGACAGTATTTTCCGCATGTTTTACTGCAAGCCTCTTCATTCTGTTGCTTCTGATGTTATTGATTTGCTTTAAACAAGCATAATAGGAGCCTCCGGTCTTGCCATAAAATGTAGATTTTCCTAGTTTTTATGACGGAAAGTCTTAATTTTATTAAAGACACGGAGGCGAGTATTATCCCGCCGCTACACTATTAACATGTGTTCTCCCTCCCAACAGCGAATCCGGCCTTGCCGCTTGCCTCATCATAGAAGATCTACTCTACAAAGGCTTCGTTCATCTCCTGCTTGGATTTCCACTCCGGTCCTTCCAGTTCCTTCTTCGGATCCTTTCGTTGGACTTTGGCTCTGGATCCCAGTAATTAAGGACTTCTGTTCCTGGACTTTGGCGTTCCTTCTGGTTATGGCTATATTTCCTTTATTTTCTATTGTTATCTGACTGGCTCTCAGCGAAAAGAGGAAGCTGCGCAGTCAGTGTGTTCTCTTATCTATAATGTGACTGCTGATTGGTTGCCATACTCTCGTTTTTTCCCATTCCCATGGCCCAGTTGTTACCTGGCCCTCTGGGAACTGTAGTTTTACACTTATCTTGGCTGCTATTGAATAAAATGCAAGATAAGAAAGCATAATACTCGCCTCCGTGTCTTTAATAAAATTAAGACTTTCCGTCATAAAAACTAGGAAAATCTACATTTTGGCAGACATGCCAACCCTCCCGATTCAGGCGTGAGACTACCGATTTGAAGGCTAGTCTCCCGCCTCCCGATTCCTACAAGCAAAAACCCGATTCCTTGGGGTTTTCATTTGACAGTGCTTGGTACTGTGTAAAGTGCTAATTCTTCCAACTAAGAGTGGCGATGCAGGGGCTCTCGAAGGGGTGAAAAACCAACAAAGCGTCATTAACAAGGGAATCATCTTTTAAAGATCTGCGAAGTACTGGGGGGGGGGGGGGGGGTGGGGAGAGCTGTTTCAGCCCGGGCTGCCACAGGGGGGTGGGGGGAGTATGTACTGCCAACAACCTGCCAGGCCAGTGCCCAACACTTGCATCACCATCTCTGCCTGCCATTGCGCTCTAGGCTTCTGAAAGGTAAGAAAAAAACGTGCATTTACGTTTCAAATGTCCGATCCTACAGCAACACACTTCCAAAGCCCATATTTGACAGTAACCCGATTCAAAGCCACATTCTCCCGATTTTTTTTTAAAATCTCCCACTTTGCTCTCCTGAAATGTTGGCATGTATGTTTTGGCTATGTGCCAACTCACTATAACATGCAAAATAGAAGAAAACAGAGAAAATATCAAACTGTAATAGATAATTCATTTGATTAAGTAAGTTTTTCTTTGTTAAATTTCAGTTTGTCGAGTTAGGTTTTTAGGAAACTATCCCATTCCAAAATGGCCGCCACATTTGACACAGCTGCTCTCTTGAGAGTGCGGTCGATACCCCGTGACGACAGATCGTATTACAGAGGGCGTCTGGCCTCTTTGCATAACCCATCCCTGCAAGGTGACGTCCCCTTTCGAGGACCACGCCTCTCTCTCCTGGCCCCGCCCACTCTTGTTCTCGCGCTCCGGGTGGTTTTTCTCCATCCCAGAAGGAGACGGAAGCCGAGGGGTGGCAAGAAGGCGGCGGGGACGAGGATGAGCGGCTCCAACGTGAAAGTGGCGGTGCGGCTCCGTCCCATGAACAAGAGAGGTGAGAGCAGCGCCTTCGGGGAGGCGGGCAGAAGCCCGCACCCCTATTCGAAAACTCTTGGTGGCTCCCTGGGTGGCAGGGCAAGGTGCAGCCCGGCACTGACAGCTCACACTGGCTGCAGGCGGGGGCGCCGGGAGTGAGCTGGCGGTACCTGCTGCACCTGGGCGTGCAGACCAGGGAGAGCTGGCTGAGAGCGCTGGAGAAGGCGGGGGTTACCAGGCTGGACCTTCCTGCAGCTGGGTCATACTTGGCAGCCAGTTTAGAATGAGAGTAAACATTGACAGAAACTTTTAACACTCTGCAACTCTTTATTTAAGGAGGCACCGCTTCCTCCCTGGGACATGCATTGTCTCATTTAACCAGAACTGCACCCCTCGCCCGATATTTTTTTTGGGGGGGGAAGTAAAACTTTACTGTTTCTTCCCACAAAACTTTCCCAGACAAACACAGACCCACCACTTATCACAATGAAGAAGGCATACCCTCTTCCTCTTTCATTATAAGGCACACCTCTACCCTCCTTCAACATTACACCCCGCCCCTTTTTCTTCAGGGGAAGACCCCCTTCTCTCCCTACCAATCTGTCTTCCACAATCCAACAGAAAGTGCATACCACCTCATCTTATGCAATACAAAATACTTTACTGGTACAGGTTAAACAAGTTTTGACAAAGTAACAGCGTAAAATGCTTTAAACCTCACTATCTTGCCTACAGTGGTAGTTTCAGTTTCCAGGTTGTATACACTGTCTTTTTGATAATGTGTGCAGATTTGTTTTACTGGGTCTTTTGACAGTTTCCCTACTTCACATGTAACTGCAAATACTTGATTTTTTTCCGGAATATGGGGAATTAGATGGCCCAAGTGTAGGTTGGACGTGCAGAAGAAAGTGTTTGTTTCTCCAAAGTCTACCTATTGACAACTTGTAAACTCTATGCGTTTGTGGTATGATCTGTGCTGGTGTTCGGTATTTATGCTGTCAGTTTTTGACCAGTGAATTATTCTTCAATGGCTGCTAATGGTTCTTGCAAGTGATCTGTTGCATGCTAGCTTGTTGTCTAAAATGTCTCCAAATAAGACTTGTAGTGCTTCTTTCGGGCTGGTTGTATGCCAGAAGGAAGGCTCCTCTTCTGCTTGTGGCCTCCTATTTTAGGATTCTCTGTGACTGCTCCAGAGGGAGTTTGCAGCTGCGAGGGTGTGTTTGTTTACTTTCAACACTTGGTTGTGGAGGACGTTTGGTTGCTTTCTTGATGTAGCACCAGATTGTTTTAAACCTTTATAATATGTTTAATTATACGAACAAAAAAACCCCACAGAAGAAAACAAACAGTACCAGGATTTTAACATGCCCTTGTGGATAGGTAGCAGCAATAGACATCACCCTATTTCTGCTCTCCAACCTTTGTCAGTTTCTATTTTAACATAGAACTTACTTCAGAATTCAATTCGTGCATGAATGCATATATCCCACCAACCATTTGCATTAACTCATGTATCCTGTCTAATGATCACATCAAACACCTTTTGATTTAATCTACTGCCAAGAAACTGCATGGAATGGTTTCCTTCAGGATGCACAACTAATCCCAAAATCAAACAACCAACAACTAGTGGATTAACCACTAACCTTACTTTCCATAGTAGGGTGCTACCGCCACGTGTGCTTCAATTTGTTGTCAGGGTAGGTTTGCTCTATAAAAGGGCAATTACAATACAATGTCTGACTCTAGTGTTGTGATTCACCAGGAGCATTTATCACCTGGTGTGTCTGCATAAAGTACTAAAGTGGGGGGAATTCTGGAAAAAAATATTCAGCGTAAATAAAGGGACGTTTTGGTGTGTTGCTGTTCATAGTTTAAGGAAGTGTGATACTACAGCTGCTGCTCTTGCACAGCTGCATCTTACTATACAGGGCGTATGCTTCATTTACGCAAATGTTTGTAAGTAAACTTAAATTACCATTGACACCACATTTGAGTGAGAAATGTGGTCTAACATTCCAACTGTTGTCTTTTGCTTCTCCCTGTTTAATTTAGAGCAGTCTTCTGACTCTGAGTGCCATGTACTCATAGATTTACAGCCCTTCCGCCTCAGGCTGTGCTGGCATTTAATGACGGGATATCTCTATCCAGAGACCCAGACCAGCATGTTAAGTGCTTCTGCAGTGCGCACCGCTTTCTGTAGGGGTTCTCTGCACTTGAGCAATAGTTTTTACAAATACCAGACTCCTTGGACCTCGTGTAATCCATTCCAGCGGATGGAAACCTCAGAGTCTGTGACCTGAGGATTATACACAGATGTCTGTCTTGCCTGGCTGCCGCGCTGAACTATCTGACAATCTTGAATGTGACGCATTGCTTTGTTTAGAATGTTTGCTGTTTCTTTATTTGTCCTTGTTTCACCTTATTGGTAGCTCGTCCTGTGGGTGGAGAACAAGCAGGAGCTGTCTTTTATTTGCAAACATTAACAATAGTCCCTAGGAGGGCACTTTGTATTCATGCTGCAGTATTTAAGACACTTTGTGTTCAGTGTCACACGTGCTTGCTGAAGTTGGTACACTCCAGTATACAGCCTCTTTCTTTAACAGCTGCCATTGTTTGTATAGTTTGTGATGGTTTTGTTTAAGTTTTCCTTTAGCTACGGAAGTCCAGTTTTCCTCTTACTTGGGAAACACCCTATGGAGGTTGTTGGATTTGTGGCTTAAAGTTCTTCTTACCCCATGTCTCCCATCAGGAGACCATGTAAACTGAACAAGTTTGAATACGAAATGAAAAGGCAAGCCTTTCGCACTGTTCCCTGTTTCACTTTCGTTCTTAAGCTGCAATACAGCAGTTTAAAGGGCAGGCCGCAAACAATCGAGGAGTTCAGACTACTGGAGTTTCCCCAGTGAAGCCTGCGTTAAGCCTTTATCTCCAAGTTCTAAGTATTTCCAAAGATATCCTCAGGGCTGGGTCTTCGGATGCTGGTGACGGGTCTTTACATTCTGGATGTAGTAACTGCAAGCTTGGTCTGAATGCTTCTGAGGCCTTCAGTACACACATGAAAATACACTCTTCTCGAATGTAAATGTACACGCTGTAACGCAGTACAGGCAGGAAGATTTACAGGTGCCCAATACCGTCCTCTGCCAGTAATTAATAATTTGTTTCATTCAGCAGGAAAAGAAGGGAGTGAGGTGACCAGCATTGGTCGAGCAGAGCGATTCATCAAGTGCAGCAATAGTGATTAAAAGCAAAAAGCAGTTACAGTACTTCAGTTTGATTCAAATATATAGCCTTTAACTTATCACATTTGGGTGCCTGTTAAAGCTATTGAGGCCGCCCAGTGTAGTATGCATCGCCCACAGCCATTGCCCAGGCACGTCTTGGAGTTAGTGCAAGAATTGCAAAACAATTGCCCTGTTTGTGCTGTTCATCTCCAGGAAGGTGGTTCAACCTGTGAAGCATTTACTAAAGCTTTGCACAGGTGCCTATGTGTCGCAAAGTTGTGCAAAATGTTGCTGCAAATTACCATCCCTTATAAAAACCCTTGAGCAGAAGGCACAGTTATTCATTCAAAAATAGTCCTTTAGAGACTAGGAGCTGGTTGCAGCAGAGAAAGTGAAAGCCTAATCGAAGGACACTTCAGGGTCCCTTTACCCCGTATGTCATTATTGCATCAGTTCGTAATATGTTTGTTATCAGTCTCTACCGTTCAAACATTGGACATGGTGCACAGTCCCGCTCGCTGCCCATGGCTGACTCGTCGCAGACTGTAAGGACCTGCTCGATGGATGCTGGCGGTGTGGCCTTCTAGACACAGGGCTCCTATCGGAGCAGAATAGCTCCTATTCAGGGTTCTTTTTATCCTAGGAGAAGTTGGTTGTGTTACCAGACTGTAAGTCGGCTTCATACTTGAAGCTCTACCGAAGGCGGCGGACACATGCCATATATTCAAGATAATCATTTCGTATGTAAATAAATTCAGCTCTATGTAAATGTTTGTGGATATGTAAAACTCTGGAGTGTCTCCAGCCCTCGTGGTCCTACACTGGACACCCCTGCGATAGAGGGACAGTCTGGGTTGTGTACTTCGCTTCATAATCTGAACGGTGAGATGGTTATCCTCTCATCTCTACATGCGCGTTACTGATTGCCAGGGTGCTGGCACTTCCAGGAGGACACATGGGCACGAGACAAAGATGACATTATGCAATGTTTACAGCAAAGTACAGGAGCACCCAGCCCTGACATATGCTGACGCCCACAGATGCAGCATGTGTCAGGGGCCACTTGTACTGTATTAACAGCTGGCTGCCACTGCAGAATGGAGCCGCCTTAGTAAGTGAGCCTCTCTCTAGAGGGCTAATCAGAGAGTCGGCCAGGCTCACAGGAGGAGGTCAGCCAGGCTCACAGGAGGAGGTCAGCCAGGCTCAAAGGAGAAGGTCAGCCAGGCTCACAGGAGAAGGTCAGCCAGGCTCACAGGAGAAGGTCAGCCAGGCTCACAGGAGAAGGTCAGCCAGGCTCACAGGAGAAGGTCAGCCAGGCTCACAGGAGAAGGTCAGCCAGGCTCACAGGAGAAGGTCAGCCAGGCTCACAGGAGAAGGTCAGCCAGGCTCACAGGAGAAGGTCAGCCAGGCTCACAGGAGCAGGTCAGCCTGGCTCACAGGAGCAGAGCAGGAGGTCACCCGTATGGGAACCATGAAGAATTCTAAGTGGGAAATGAAGCCTCTCAGAAATGCACTGAACGCTCTGCAGCCTGGTAAAATGTCGCGCTCCAGAGGTATGCTGTGTTGAGAGAGTGCAAACACATTTTAATTAGATTACGTAAACAATGGTTCAGTGGAACAGATATCCGAGAAGCTCGGTGCATGTTGTGTACTCCAGTGCAGAGCGGGGGTTCTCCAGCCCGGGAGGCAGCGTAGGCTGGCATGAGCACGTGGGCAGACCAGTCGGTTATTGACCAGAGGGAGCCACATTAGTAATGTTGAAACCGCGGTAACACGGCTCCGTTAAACTTTGGGGATTTAAAGCCCAATTAAAGCTTTGCGAAACCCGCGTACGTCCTGCGGTTCTGTTCTTGTGGTCTTCCGTTTAGCTGGTAATCCGAGACCTTTAAATGATGGTTTCCGAACCCACATCTGGAGTCCTCCTCCGAGTTACCAACTTTCACACAGGGCATTGGGCCTGAACACGTCAGCTCACGTGTGAGCATTCCAGCATCACTCGTCCATGTCCAAGATACAGGTCATTGGCACAGGCGAGCCTGGAGGTTTCTAGAGCCACCTCATCTGCAGCACGAGCCGGACAGGGAGGCCTCTCCCTGTAGATCAAGGCGACTTACCTCTTACTTTCAGCATCCTCCTTTCTTCTGCAGACCTGCCTTCCTATCCTGGAACTCCGAACCTGTCACTCAAAGCTCGGGGACCAGTCGCCTCCTTGAAGCTGGTAACGCCAGGCTTATTGTCGGAGTTTTAGTAAAGCCACCCACAGGAAGCAATATGACCAACATGTTTTGTTTTTGTAAATATAATCAAGTGAGTCCAGCTATAAAACGCACTTACTCCTTTTTTTCTGTGTAGAATTTTTTGTGCCGTCTTGTCGGGAAGAAGTTCATTATTTTGTCCCTTGAATTTCTATTTTTTCTCCTTAAAGGAAATATAACCTGTTTGGGTGCGGGAGAAGCTACACAAGTTTACGGCAACCTGCAGCCTATAAATAACATCAGCTTGTGCTGGATGGATCTCCTTTTGTTGAATTAATAATGAGTATGCAGGTAGCTGCCAGTGCTTTGGGTTCAGACTTGTACTGTACACACAATCGCACGCGCGCACCCCGGAACCAAGTCTACTGCTCCTTACCCTGCTGTCGTTGGGTGTGAGGTTATTCCCCAGTTTAGGGCTCGAACGGAGTATCTCCTGCGACACTAACTTCAATATTTAGATTTAAACCTGGGGAAGAGTCGATTGTAAAATCTTTGTCCAATTTGCAGTGTCAACCTGGTGAATTTCCCTAGATACTTTAGAGCTATGCCATTTAGATACTTAAAACGCCAACCGCATCATCTTGATGGCAATTCTTCTACAGGTGGAAAGCCACAACATAAAGCCACGAGAGATAGGATTTTAATTTTTTTTTTTATTCTTTAGCATGATATGGGCTCCCATCTATTGCTCATACTAGAACTTTGGTACTAGATGTGAGAAGTTGGCCTGATATATGATGCTCACTAGTTCTAGTGATCACCTTGTATCAGTCCAAACAACCCTTATGGTTGTAAGTCAACCTTATAGACCAGCTATCCTAATGGTAGCATGGACAAAGCAGTCTTAGGCTAAACTCTTTTGGCATGTGAAGCCAGCTGTTTTACCACGTATAACCCCTTGAATACCAAATGAAAGGACACCACACAGGTAGTTATGAAAATAAACAAGATATTTATTAACTAACATACACCTCTGAACTCTTTGAGGTCAGAGGGGTAAGCACATGACAAGACTCTTAAGAAAAATATGTTAAGTTGCACAAGTTACAATGGTGCCCTAGGGGCATGACAAACCATATACTAAGTAAATGGTATAAGGAGATCGATAGAAGGAATGGAGCTGTCCAGAGGCTGTAGGATCGCTGGGACTACACTATCCTAACCTGAGGTAAGTAATAGGAGGCCCACGGGACGTGTGTGCAGAGTGTGAACTCACACGCGAGATGCGTAACAAAATCAATGGACAGTACAAATTACGAAAAGGTAAGTATTAGACAGTTTCGACTAGCTAGGACTAAAACGACTGGAAATCTGGACACTAGGAGAGTTAATCTACCCTTGAGCACCGAAATGCTCTTGTTACCTCACCCACGGGCTGCAGGTGCATAGGTGTCAAAGTGTGTTGGGTTTCCGCGTTGAAGTCTATGGAACCTGGAAGAAAAGATGCTGCAGGCGGCCAGAAGGTTGATGTCCGGAGTGATCCAAGGGTCGATCAAGGAAGATGAAGACCTGAAAGCAGAGGGGACAATGTTCAGTCACTAGCCAGTGACTGGGGTGGAACCAGATGCCGTTGTCGCGATCCGGTGAAGAGTGGACGCTTGACTCTGCAGCCACGTGGACCAGGTGGTGTCTTCAACGACCAGGATGGAGGCACGAGCTGTCCCACGCAGGCTCTTGCTGTCGGCAGTGTTGGATCCGGATTCGGCGTCAACAGGCCTTGGCAAAGGCAACCCACGCGGTGAGTGGAAAAGGCGTCTGGTGCGGACCAGGAGGGTCCGGGGTGCTTCTCCTTTGCAGGGAAGCAGGGGCCAGTCTGGAGCAACCAGACGAATGGTGTGGATTTCAGGGATCGTCGTCTAGGAGGCCACTAGCCAGCCGGCAAGTGACCAGACAACGCGTCGAGCAGAAATCAAGCAAAAGGGCCCCACGCAGATCTTGTGGATGCTGGAGGGCTGATCTTCTGTGCAGGAGCTGCTCGGGGCTGGGGCTTCTCAATCCCCAAAGCACTTCGTCGAGGATGCCTCTGAAGTCGTGCTGGAAGCGAAGTGCAGTTTCTCCAAGATGGCCGGTCCCACGTGTCTCGTCGCACCCACGGATCTCAGCTGTGCTGCAGATGTAGGTAGAGGTCGGAGAGGTCTGGAAGTCCGGGTCCCGTCGGGCTCTGAAGTCTGAATCCACTCGGGAAGACGACAAAGTGAACCGCTGGAACGCTTGATGGTGCCTGCTTGTGCAGGGTGGTCACTCCTTGGCCACAAGGGAGACTTCTTCAGTCTTCTGTGGAGCAAAACGTCGAAGTCCAGAGTTTCTTCTTGTAGAGTTTCAAATCAGGATTAATCTAATTTGGAATGGGACCAGATCCTACCTTTATTCTCCTAAAGGGGGCTGTACTATGACTAGGTCCCTCCTATGGGTGGGACCAGGAAGGGGGGTGGTTACACCCGCTATCCTTTGTCCGGTTTCGCGCCAGAGCTGGGGCTGGAGTGTGCCTCAGCAACTGGTTTGAACCGGTGTATGCACAGGGCACCTTGTATGCCCCAGGCATGTCTCATTCCTTTCAGGCCTGTCCTACCTAATACACAAAATCCTGTCTGGGGTGGTGCTAGCACCTCCCTAGGCAGGAAACCCTTTGTCCAATTCTCCCTCGCTGGAAGGACTCCCAGCAGCAGGAGGTCAGACTTGTGTCTGTGGTGGCAGCATCCATTTTGTGATGCTGAGGCTCGAGTTAACTTTAACCGGGGTTCACAGTTACATACATGTTGCGTCCCTCTAGAAGGGTGGAATGCTACCCCCGTCGCCAGAACTGGCGAGGGGGTAGTATTCCAATTTGTATGACACTTTACTCGACATGTTTTGATAATGCAATGCCAAAGCTAGCAATAACCGCGAGGTTATAATGCACTTAAGAGTATATGGTATAGCGTTATCATGGAAACAGCTAAAGGACTTGGTTCCGAAAGCTGCAGACAGGCTCAGCTCATGCCAGAGCACTATCTCACATAACTCCAAGCACTCTGCCTCCAGGATTGTTAAGGCCTGCCATAGGAGTGACTTATAGGAGTATATGTGTCCATTTTAGGGTTAGATATAGGTATACTATATCTAAAGCAAAGGGTGATTACACCACCTTGCCCCAGCTGATTGATCAGCCAGTTGTGTCAGATTTGGATGGCTAGCAAGGGGTGGCATAATACATGCGGTAGGCCTTGGGTTTACTTATGCCCTGGGTACCTATGGTACACTGTTCAAGGACTTACAAGAGTGACCCAATATCCAATTAGATATGTACCTAAGGTACATGGAGTCGATTTTAACAGAGAGAGCAGGCAGCCTGGGGTCCTGAATAGCAGGATCCCAGGCCAACTAAGTCGAAAACCAGCTAAACACTAGGCAAAAAGTTGGGGGTAACCATAATCAGATATCCACCTTCCTACACTAGGTACTCTGGCAGATCCCCAATCTGGGCATCTTCACGGTCCAGTGATTCATAGGTAAAGTTGAAAGTAACACAAACCTTTTGCTTTCTGTGGCCCTACTTTTGTCATCAGATAGTTGTTCTCCTTGTGAAAAATTTAACCAAATCTTGTGTCTTCTGAAAACAGAGTTCACACATAAGCATTTTTTTTGTCTAGATTGCAGATAAAAAGAAGACCTGCAGGCTGATATGCACCTTGGTGCCACCACCAGCCAAAAGCTGGTGCATGTTCCACAATCCCCATAGTGCACAAACGCTATGAAAACATGGTGTAGGAGTAAGTGCACTAGAAATCCTGCTGCAGAGGTAAGCGCACCTGAAAACCAGCTGTAGGGGGTATGCGCACTAGAAAACATGCTGTGGTGGTAAGCGCACTAGAAAACATGCTGCAGTGGTAAGCACACTAGAAAAAATGCTATGGGGTAAGCGCACTAGAAAACTTGCTGCAGGGGTAAGCGCACCTGAAAACCTGCTGCAGTGGTAAGTTCACCTGAAAACCTGCTGCAGGGGTAAGTGCACTAGAAAACCTGCTGCAGGTGTAAGCTCCCTAGATAACATGGTGCAGGAGTAAGAGCACTAGAAATCCTGCTGCAGGTGTAAGCACACCTGAAAACCTGCTGCAGTGGTAAGCGCACTAGAAAACATGCTACATGGGTAAGCACAATAGAAAACCTGCTGCAGGGGTAAGCGCACCTGAAAACATGCTGCAGGGGTAAGCGCACCTGAGAACCTGCTGCAGGGGTAAGCACACCTGAGAACCTGCTGCAGGGGTAAGCACACCTGAGAACCTGCTGCAGGGGTAAGCACACCTGAGAACCTGCTGCAGGGGTAAGCACACCTGAGAACCTGCTGCAGGGGTAAGCGCACCTGAGAACCTGCTGCAGGGGTAAGCGCACCTGAAAACCTGCTGCAGGGGTAAGCGCACCTGAAAACCTGCTGCAGGGGTAAGCGCACCTGAAAACCTGCTGCAGGGGTAAGCGCACCTGAAAACCTGCTGCAGGGGTAAGCGCACCTGAAAACCTGCTGCAGGGGTAAGCGCACCTGAAAACCTGCTGCAGGGGTAAGCGCACCTGAAAACCTGCTGCAGGGGTAAGCGCACCTGAAAACCCGCTGCAGGGGTAAGCGCACCTCAAAACCCGCTGCAGGAGTAAGCGCACCTCAAAACCCGCTGCAGTGGTAGGTGCAATAGAATGGGGTGAGAAGCCATACTCTGCCCTAGTCTGTGGCCTTCAATGGGCATTGCATTGTATGTATGTATGTATGTGTGTTCTTATATAGCGCTCGACTTACCCTTGGGCATCTCGGCGCTTGCATTGGGAACCCGTCTTGGCTTTTCCCTGTGAGATAACCCGTACTGGGCATCCCCAAGGTAAAAGCCAGGCATTCTGCCGCGGGGGGCCGTAGTGGAGATTAAGCAAGCTATTGCCCAGAGTTGCAGAGTGTGAACCCATGATTCGAGTAGGCACCAAAGTGAGAATTATCGAGTCCGTGGACACTTGGGCTCAGACCCTGCCGCGTCGGGAATTGAACCCTGACCTCTGCTTCAGGGTATGCCTCCTCTAACCAGTGAGCCACACTTCTCCACACTGTCAGAATTTTATTCCAGGTAATGCTAGGGCTCAGGTCAATATATAAGCTCTCTGATCAATACCACCATTGTCGCGCCTCCGCCATAGTACAGGACATGTATTTGAACATTACCCAGCGACTCGGGTGGTGTTCGCACTGTGTTTGACAGCGGGAGTTGAGCCTCTTTGTCTCTTTATTCTTACAGAAGTGCATGCAGCATAGTTCTGAGGAAGGCACATCTTTATTTGCTGGAAGAGCAATAGCTTTGTGATTGTATTGGAGCCGCACTCATGCATTTTTAATTCACTGTAAATATTGCAAACAACCAATTTAGTAAATGTCATCTTTGCAGACGTAGAATGGCCTGTATTAAAAGATCAATGTTCTGCTGGCATATTATAGTGTTTATTGTACAACGCAGGGACGGCGGCTGTTAACTGTTCCACTTCGTGGAAACGTGACCCTGTCTGCAGTGGTAACGCATCCCTCCAGGTTCGGTTTCCCTCGAGAAGCTCCATTTAAAGTTGCAAGCAGTGGGTGCATGGCGCAGAGTTTGCAGACCTGCTGTCGTCATTTTGTTGCAATCAGAAAGGAAAAGCTCCAATCCCTTTTGCCTTTTCCCTTCTGTTTGTATGTCCGTGTAATGATTGTGAGAATAGCATTTAACCAGCACTGCTGCCTTTTACTGCCAGGGAGCTGTCTTGCAACCCTATGCTCTTCTTCTTGCATCCCTGACTTTTGTGAACTCGTTTCGTATGATGGAATGACAATGACAAACAAATGGAGGACTTTAGGGTGGCAATTGTGTGTACGCGTAAGACTGAGTGAAGAACCGCATCCAAATGTGATCAAACCAAGGGTTTCAGTTAATAATACAAGAAGACTACACAAATCCTGGTTCTCCCAGTAAGTTGGCTGCAGTAGCTTAAGAAATATATATCTGGTAATTTACAATAATACATTAAAAGGAAATCGCAGACAGATATTTAAACTGGAGACCCGTGTTCTCTTGTTGTAAGGTTTTATTTCATAGTCTAATACTTTACTGAATGAATATCACAGCTCAGCGGTGCCCTGTTCCTTTCTATTACCAGTACTACCCAAGCAAGAAGCGCGTCTCCACTTAATCTTCGGGACATAAGTAACTCCGTCTGTGTTGATGGGTGTTGTTTATGCACCAGCAGCCTGTGTGGTCTCCTAGTGCCCGCCAGGACCTGTGGCTTTCAGGAGAGGCATCTTCCGAGACTCGCAACCCCCGGAGCACCGGTACAGGTGCTTTTGTGTACTGCAGCCGCCTCAAAAAACCAACAAAGAACTAATGACGGATATTCATTCCCACAGCAACGATTACTAGCTGTCCTGTTTAGGTGTCACAAGAGGTTTCGGCTTCAACTCCTTTGATTCCACTCTGTTGTCCGAAGTCTGCAATTTTTCTGTGATAGTTGGATTTATTTTTACATAAATTTAAAGGGTTATTTAAAACAAGCACTGGCGTTGCCAATAGGTCTCGCAGTAGGAAAGTTGGAGCTATTGGTTTTGTAAATGACATTTTATATTTATATATCGTTATTGGCATTGTCAATAATATATAAATATAAAATGTCATTTACAAAACCAATAGCTCCAACTTTCCAAATGCGAAACCTATTGGCAACGCCAGTGCTTGTGTTAAAATGTGATTGGGCTTTATACTGGAGGAAGACCCAAGTGACCACCCGGAAGCCAGGATGTGAAACTACGTGCATTATTACATCTTTGTAGAAAAGACACGTAGTTATGTTGCTTACAAATATGTCCTTTTTTTTATCACGAACTAAGAAAATTGCATCGTAAGAGAGCTGAATTAAAGTTTTGTGTTTTTATTTTCTATACATCATCATTCGATTGCATTTGTCAGGTGGAAAATTCTTGCATGACTTTGCAAAATGTAATGTTTTCTCTTTTATTACTATTTTATGCATTTTACTGTTATGTTTATAATGACACTTTTAGTCTAGTGAACTATATATTTAGGTAAGTTTGAAAAAAGCAGATGCACTTAGACATGGGATAAAAAATATACATTATTGAAAGTGGGCATTTACATATTTAATAACAGCATGCGTGATGTACAGTGCTTGGAAGCTGCAGGCGTCTAACCGCTGTATAACTTCAAAGATATTTCGAGTAATTTTATGTGCATTTGAACCATTAGTAAAGCGTCCATGAGTTGCACCAAAGATTGGCACCCCTATTTAAGGCGGAAGGTGCAGACCATTTAGGCAAAAGTTAACATCCCTCATTTTTTTAAACTTTATCTTATTGTACCTTCTGATGCAAGTCACTGGGCAAACGCAACAACCTCTTTCTACTGCTAGATCTCCCTGGGTGCCCAGATACTGGCCTCTGCGGGGATGCTGTTTGTTTTCCCCCTGCCTCTCGCCTATTCATGGTCTACCCTCCCCCTCCACATTTGCCTTCAGGCACATTCAAATCAATGATGTCAGGTCAGCCCTGAGGGAGCGGGGAGATAGTAACGGAAGTAGGGACAACGATGGGGGTGGTCAACTACTCCACATCGTAACACTTGTAATTTGGGTCATAGGTCGTAAATGGTCACTTTTTCTGCCATAAGGAAATCATCTGCCAGAGGCTGCAGTATGGCTACAACTGAAGTCAGCGGCAGTATGGTGCTTCGTTGAAAATTACACATGCGTTAAGGTTAGGAGTGTAAATATAGGTGTTAAGATATGTCGGATGCTGGCTGTGTTCATTAACGTGAGGGGATGTCGTGAACGGCTAAAAATGCACGGCCTGTCACATAAACCACGTAAAGAAACAGCATCTCACAGCAAAGCGCTAAATATGAAGCCTACCCCCAAATTCTGGAAGGGGGGCCACGTCGGCGCTCTCTAAGGTTAAGAAGCGGAGTATGTGTGGGTAGAAAGCACTCTGAGGCCACTGAAGTCATCTGTGGCGTACCACAAGGATCTTCACTCAGTCCCACCCTCTTCAACGTTTGCATGTGTCCACTCGCCTCCATCGCGCGTCAACACAACCTTAACATCATCTCTTACGCCGACGACACCCAGTTAATCCTTTCCCTCACCAAAGACCCTAACACCGCCAAAACCAATCTTCACGAAGGCATGAAAGAAGTAGCCGAATGGATGAAACATAGCCGCCTAAAACTCAACTCAGACAAAACGGAGGTGCTCATCCTAGGATCTTCCCCCTCTGCCTGGGACGACTCTTGGTGGCCTTCCGCTCTGGGCACAGCACCCACACCCACAGACCATGCACGTAACCTTGGCTTCATCCTAGACTCCTCTCTCTCGATGTACAGACAAGTCAACGCAGTCTCATCCTCCTGCTTCAACGTACTTCGCATTCTCGAAAAGACCTTCCGTTGGATCCCCCTTGAGACAAGAAAGACTGTCACCCACGCACTGGTCACGAGTCGACTGGATTATGGTAACACACTACACGCCGGAATCACAGCAAAATTACAGAAAAAACTCCCAACGCATCCAAAACGCATCAGCGAGACTCATATTAGACATCCCTCGCCAAGATCACATCACCGGACACCTAAAAGACCTCCACTGGCTTCCCGTCAACAAAAGAATTACATTCCGCCTTCTCACCCACGCACACAAGGCCCTCTACAATCTAGGACACGAATGCCTCAACACTCGACTGTCCTTCTACAAACCCACCCGCCAACTAAGATCGCCCAATCAAGCCCTCGCTGCTGTCCAGCGCATCCGAAAATCCACCATGGGTGGCAGATCCTTCTCCTTCCTTGCTGCCAAGACCTGGAACTCACTCCCCACTCACCTCCGCCTTACTCAAAACCAAATCTCCTTCAGAAAAGAACTTAAAACCTGGCTATTCGACAAATAATGAACCCCTTCCCCAAGCGCCTTGAGACCCTCTGGGTGAGCAGTGCGCTATACAAATGCCCGAACTTGAACTTGAACTTGAACTTACCACCTCAAAGTCGGAGATCTGCTCGTACATTTAAAACTCACGTTAGCTTGCGTTGGAGATTCGGGAGACACTTACAGTATCTCCCCCCTTGAGACGTCCGAAGACCTACCCGTCCATCTTAGTGGCGCCGGGACACACTGTTGGATGGGAGGTTGCCAACATATCTCCCAGGCTGTGCACCAAGTGGACGTGGCAGGGCGTGCGTGTGACGTGGCACGGGGAGTGTAACAGAACTTAGTGCTGACTGCCAGAAACCGGAAGTTAAAGCGGCGGCCATATTGGAGAGGGATAGTCTGTGCTCTTATCTTTATGGAAACGGTGTGCTCAAAGTATGAATTACAGCCAGAACAAATATGTAGCTGTGACGGGGGTGCTGCGAATGGGGACTCGAATTGCATTGACCCTCTACCTTTGTTCAAACAGCACCCCGAGAACTGGAAGGTCAACGACGTGGTTACACCGGGACTCGAGTACAAACACCCCGAGGAACACTGTTTCTTTAACTGGGCGCATCCCGGGGCTAGCCACGCCCCCATCGACCAGGTAAAACATCACGAGATCCCCACACAGGTGTGTTCATCACCCGGAGGCGGAAGAGGAGTGTGGAGTGGCGAGGAGAGTGACGGCGAGGAGTGGAAGATTGGAGACGGCGAGGAGTGGAGATTCGGAGTTCGGCAAGGCGACTGGAGGAAGAGAGGAGACAAGACCATCGGAGGAGAGGCGGGAGACGAGGCCAGAGGAGAAAGACCGGAGGAGACGATCGGGAACAGTGGAAACATCAGGAACATCGAGACGAAGGAGGAGACAAGCGGAGTAGAGACCAGAGGGAGAACGACCGACTGCAGCGACAAGCCAGGAGGCCAACGAGAAGGCGCTTCGCCCAGCCACACTTCAACCAGGGAAGTGTGGCTCTCCCAGGTACGGTCACGCTTTGCAGGCTGGGCGGGACCTAAGTGGGCTAAACCTCCGTGAGGGCTTCACACGAGTATCCCCTGCACTACCCTACCCCGTCACGGCATTGCCATTTCACGCGAACCGTAAACCGTTGTTGTGCACGTGTGACTCCCTCACTTCCCCCCTCCCTGAAGCGCTGTGAGCGTAGTAGGACGCCACACTAAGACCTTTTTCCTTTTCCTCGTTACATGCTCCACTCTGGACACCGAGCTGGAAGACGACGTGCCTAACATCCGGACTACAAGTCCCAGAAGATATCGGGATAGACGTTCCGCCGGAGCCGAGGTAGATCGAGAGGTTCCTTTACCGTTCTACAGAAAAGCCATACAGCGTAAAAAAGTATTCAAGACAATAAAACCATCCTTACCCGCAGCACCTGTGTCCGTGAGTCTGTTCCCATCCCCACAGTAGCATATCTGGTATCACAAGAAGGTGAAGGAAAAAATAGGTCAGAGGTTTGCCGGAACAATTGGCCATTGGTAATGAGTCGGGTGTTCACACTCTCATAAATACAGTTCCTACCGCATTGGCAAATCGAACTGTAGGTGTACACGGGGTGGAACGTATCATGAGGTGAAAGGGTAGTCATAATCACAGTGATGGCTAAGATGAGAGACGTATGTTCGTGAAGTATGATTACAATGCCTCTGGGTGACTAAAATCAAACAGTGGTGACTGAGTAGATGGGATATGGTTGTAAGGAGACTGCTCCGTATGTCTAGGATCCAAATCAGGCCGTCCTGCGGAGGAGAATGGAGGGGGAGGCAAGATAGAGGCAAGGAGTGTGGCAAATGGCCGGAGGGAAGCCGGATGGGGGCGGGAGAGCCTATGAGAGAAGCACACAAGGGAGACATGGTGGAAGCTGGTAATTAGGGGAGGGGACGCCGCACAGCACACGCTGGGCGAAGCCCTTTGATGTGCTGTGCGGCCGTGAATGCGCGTGCTTGTTTGGTCACGTGATTCACGTGAACTTAAACAAAACCGCACGAACGAAACCCTTGGTTTCACGAGCGTTTTGAGGACATGAATTCTCGCTCCGCTCAATGCGCTTGCGCGCATTGATAGGTCGCGAGACCTAAACATATGCTTGGATTTAATGAGGATCAAAGCCTGGGTGAAGTCATTTCCTTTCACGTCAATGGAGGGATGTCACTGTTGAAGTGGCTTCAAACCGCTCATGATGTGAAGTTAACCCTGTGATTTTGTTGACATTTCGCCTGGAGTAATATAAGATGTCTTGTCCCTGTGCTGCTTGGGTGCACTTGCGGCAAGAGGCATAGCCTTTCAGGAAATCCTGTTTAGGTCATTGGGTAGCGACTACAGGGACTACTGGAGTTAATGACAATAAAACCCACCTCCGACTAGAGTAGCTACTAACAACTTTAACTAAGTTAAAACATTTTCATGTGTTTGGTATTAAACGCACCTCTCCAAAAATGCATTATTTAGAACGACAAGTGGAGGAATACATATACCTGGATGGTGGGGTAAATGGACAGGGAAACTTGATTGAGACCAAAGACACCAATATATATTTTTGCAGAGAAATAACAGCAAAAGCATCTTCTAACGGAGTGGCCAGACGTCGAACGGGACCTGGTGGAATTATACATCTTTACAGAATGATCCCTTAGATGATTGAGACACAACATAATGTATAATTTTACAGAATGCTTAATGCAGTGCTAGGAGGAACCTTAGACCGAGTTCTTAGTTTGTGTATTTGTAGTTTCAAGAACGTGGGCTTGATATCATGCACATGCGTGGTTGTTCATGCTTGTGTGTGTATGTGAATGCCTCTGTGTAATGTGCTGCAGACAGTGTTCTGGGACTATAAAAAACAGTGCTGAGATTTTGTACTCGGGGAGTGAGTCCAAGAAGAAGGGTCATCTTTTATTTATGTTTTTTTCCAGGTACTGTACGAGTCAGCCTCCTGACGCCGGTGCAAGGATGCGGGCACGGACCTGGCAGGGGCCATAGAGATGGTGTTTGAAAATTATGACCTAGACATAATCTGATGACATCCTGATCTTTACCTCAGAAATCTGCACAGCCCTTCCATCAGTTATTAATCTAGCTTTGGACTTCGGGGAAATCTCTGGCTATGAGGTTAATGCCTCTAAAACAGAGATGATGGTTTGGGATGATAATGACCTTGGGGTAGGGGTCCAGCCTAGTCCAAATTTGCGCTATCTCGGACTTAATATTGTTAAGGACATAAATAAAATTGCTACACTTAACTTCTCTGTTGTAGCAAAAGAATGCCGTAGACTCATGCGATCTTGGTCACAGCTTCCGCTGTCAATCTTGGGAAGAGTAAACCTGATAAAGATGACCATTCTACCAAAGGTTTCTTTTTCGTTTAATACTATCCCCCTTTATTTTGAACCACCACTTTTGTCAAAACTGCAGAGTGAAATTAGTTCTTTTATTTGGGATAAACATATAGATGGATTACCTGGAAAAACTTGGGCGATGCAGGGAAAAGGGTGGCCTAGCAGCTCCAGACCTCCAAATATACGCACGGGCATTTCAATTTTCCCATGCTCGTATGTTACTAAAAATGCCCACAGATTTTGGGATCGGATGCATGTTTGCTGCTTTGTTTAGAGGGGAAGGAGTAGTACAGACTGGCTTCTTGTTTAAATTTGGAGACCCCAAATTTTTAAGAAGATAAAACTGAAGGTTTTGCAGGGGATTGTTAAAACGTGGGTTAAACTCAGGAGTGCTATAAAGTTGGGGTATTTTTCAAGTAGGTCACCATTGTGGGATTCACCGGGGAGCCCTGGTTGGCTGGTAGACAGTCTAGCTGTGCTCTTGAGAGTTGCAGGGTTGGAGGTCTGGGGTGATCGGTTTGTAGAATTCAGCTTGGTATCTTGGGAATCTCTGAGTGATAAAGTTGGGCTAAACCTCTCTAGGTTTAAATATCTTTAGATTCTTAGTTGGGCCCATTCACAGACCACCCTTAGGAGCAATCCCAGTAGGATGGGGTAGTTACCGCGAGTCCTTGCTGCTTGATAAACTACCAGTTAGAAAGGAGGTTTCTTTATGGTATAACTTAATCTTAGAGGAGGCGGATGGCGATTTTCAACTGCCGGAGAGGCTGTGGGGTCCCTCCCTAGCTGGTCATGACTTGGAAAACCTGTCGTTTACATCGTTTAAGGTGTTGTGGGACATTGTCAAGCCTGCTTGGCTCCGAAGGAACCATCTTTTCACCCTTCATAGAGCTTACTATTCACCACAGAGGCTACCAAAATTTTCCAAAGACATCCCGGTGGCATGTGCCAGATGTGGTTTAGTAGCTGCCTCGGACATTCACGTGTTTTTTGAGTGTCCCCTTTTGTCTCCATTTTGGGACTCTTTAGGTGCCTTACTTACGGCCGCCTTGGGCTTCCAAGTTTTGATAAACCTCCCTCTTGCAATATTTGGGGTCAAGGATGAGGCTCGAAGTCCAGCTAAAAATCTTCTTTTTTTTATTCCATTTTACTGGCCAGAAGGGAAATCTGCCAAAAATGGAAGGACACTATACCACCTTCCCTTCTTGACTGGCGAGCCTCTGTTTTGCAGGTGTCAAAGCTGGACTTGGTTAGGTCTGGAAACCAAGAGAAGAGAGCCTTTTGGAACTTGTTGAAATGGGTCTAACAGTGAACTTGACTATGGGTCCCCCCCCCTTTGGTCCAATGATTTCGCTGCTTTGGTTTTATTCCCCTGCTTTGTCTGGTGCATCTACGTATTCCGGTCCATTCTTGAGGCTGGTGTATGATGGCAGCAACTTTACACCTTAATGGTCTCTTTTAGCGTGGTCTTGGAGGTAATGACATTACTGAATGGTGACGCTGTAGTACCGTTGGCAGTCCCTTCCAGTTCTTTACTGTGGCAATATGTCTTTCTCTGTCGGCCTTAGCACTTGAAACCATGGTGGAAAATGAGGATCAAAAAAAAAAAATCCCAGACATAATCTGGGTTTTCATCACTGATTAGAAAAAAAATCCGATTTTGGAATGGGGGCTTAATAGAAAGTAAAGAATACAAATGTGAATTTGCTCTTAGGAAAATCTTTATTTTCCAATAGTTTTTATTAAGATTTCCTGACTATTTTACAGACAAAGTGGAGAAGACTGCTGTCTGGAAAATCTTTACATGCAGTTTTCTGAGCAATTGAGGGCTTATTACAAAGCTCAGGAAGGTAGTGGAGGTAGCAAGTGCTGGTGCTCTGCAGTTGCTACTTTTGGGTGTCAAACACGGTCATACAGGGAAGTATGGTGAGAAATAGGAGTTCTACATTTTATATATTGATTTTCTGAAAAACCATACTTCTGGTTCTATTGTTCAAAGGCGGTGCCGGCTGTCTTTTTACATTTGTGTCTGGAGGCACAATTAGGTAGAGCACAGTAGCACACCAGGAGATCTGATTCAGCAATTGAGTCCCTACAGGTATGCACAGTAGTGCACCAGAATATCCAATTTACTGATTATATTTTCACAGTTATATTGTCTTGGGTCTGTCCCCTTTGCACAGTACCAAAAATCTAGCCGTGCCCTACTCAACTGAGCCGTTCACAATACATTTCTGGAAAGAGTTCAGTGGCAGTCTTTCTGATATTATAAACTATGTCCTTGTGTTTTTCCTTGCCTTCGCCTTCCTAGGGCCAACATATGATTGTCCCTTTTTTTCATTTGCTTTCACAAGCAATCAAATTCACAAAAGATGTTGGGAGGCTGCTTGCAGTAAGTCTAACCACTGGCAATCGTTCAGGGTAGCATTCCAACGCTTCGTTTTTTCCACCATGCCACCTCGGTTTACACCCATCTGTTGCAAATCAGTCTGGACTCTCCTCCAATGGGAACAGTCCAGCCTGAACTGCCAGGACAGGTCCTCCCTGAACTGGAACAGAAGCAACCAAGGCCTGGCTTGGCAGTTTTGGCTGGACTGTTCCCATGAAGAGCAGGATCAAGGCTGATTTGCATATGGCTGGGTCCAAACACAGGTGGCATGGTGGGCAACAGAACGATGGGTTGGGATGCTACCCAAAGCGATTGCATTGGTTAGACAAATTGCCAGCATTCCTCCTATCCCCATTTGTGTGTTTACTTTCAAAGACTAGGCTTGACGCTGGAGTATGCACATTTCCTGTAGAAGAGGGTGCTCATCGTTTGGAAGTGTGAGAGCTCTCATTCTCGTGCACTGACCTCTGTGGGGCCGATTCCTTAAATGTAGTGCACCCCTACACGGTAAAGAGGTTTACAGAAAATGACATCTACAACTGCATGTGAAAAATTCCTATTTACATAATCCGCATCTGAGTATCTTTCTTTGTGCAGTTTGTGCTTCTAACAGCGGAAAACCGTGGTTGGTTTATGTTATAAGGTCTTTCCTTGTCTTTCTCCTACCAACCCTGCCTTCCTTCCTTGTTCCTCTGGGAACACTTAGAATGTTCATTGATGTCACAGCATGTGGTGTGACTGATGTGTGACAGTTGACTCCTGGCGGAGCTCAAGTAAACAGCTCCTGGTGGGGCCTTCATACCATCATCATCTTGGCCTACCTACTACCTTAATCTACCTACCTACCACCTCTGTACTTCAACCTCAATAAAAAATACTCACTTGGAACAACTACCTGGACTCCTGTGAGGAATTTACTTTCAACAGTTGGAGTGTCTGCTGTTGCCTTAAATCCCAAGGGTTGGAAGCATAGGTACTACTAAGAGAGCGAGGGGGAGGGGTTGGTTGCAAATGTTGGAAACACCCTCCATGTCCAATCTTGATTAGGGCTCCTGGTTTTATGGTATTTATTTTTTTGACTTTTCCGTCTGTATTTATTCATATTTATTTTTTGTTAACTTTATCTGTATTTATCCATATTTATTATGGGCTTTGTGAAAAAAACAAAGCTGAAACTGGTATATTTCCACAGTTATTCAAGCAATAAAGATGCAGTCATGCTTCAATGCCTGCCAGGTTTCAGTGATATGAACACCCGCAGAAGATCAATCAATGCACTTATATGAAAATATGCACATTTCAGTATCAGCCTTGTGCATATCTATTCCTGTTTAAACCGCTTTACTAAAATAGCTTTTTTTTAACCCTCTTACCTATTAATCTACACAGTTATTTGCCTGGCAGTCATGGCAAAGTGTATTTAGAATCACTTAAAAAGCACCAAATTTCCGTTTTTATTCACATATAAAAATAGACAAGAAAATAAGTGGTTTTCCGTCTGTATGTATCTGTAAAAATCAGTAAAAACGGTAAACAAGGAGCCTTAATCTTGATATGCATTCTTAAACATTTGCAGTGCTTTTCCCACCCCTAAGTGCCCCTTTAGATATAAAAGTGCAAAAGCCAGGTGTATTTAGCGTGGGTGGTGTGAATCTGCCTTTCCGTGCGTAGAAATAGTGGAATAACTGTTAATTTCCCTTAACCATGCCTGTCTGTCTCTAAGGTTGTAGGGAACTGCTGAGGTGCGTTTCGATAAATCGTCAAGGTTGTACTTTTCAAAGGCATTTGCCTGCCAGTTTTGTGAATTCCCAAAACGAGGGAACCATACATATTGTAGATTTAAGCCTGTCGAATCGATTGTTTTTTTCTTCTTCTTCCTAAGTTCTTTTTTATGAACTCTGCCCCTATGACAGAAAATTACAAATCAGAATTTCTTTGCTGTACTGCCCTTGTTTTCTGTGGGATCAATCTATCATGATATCACTTAGAACACATTACCTCTTCAGGGCGGTGTTACGCCAGTACAGGGCGGCCCTAGGCTCATGGTGGCCCTGGGCAGGGAGCGTAGCTAGGGGGCCCCTGAAGAGGGGATCCGGGCGGTGTGAAACACGGAGGCCAGTGAAGAGGGGGGCGGGGTCAGGGTGTTTGGAAGTGGAACAGAGCTGGAGGCCGCCAAATCCCTGCCAGGGGCCGCCACGCAAATATGTATCCATCCTCAGAGGATTAAAATATATATATATATATATATATATATATATATATATATATATATGTATTAGTGGCCCCTGGGGTTTGGTGGCCCTGTGCAGGTACACAGCTTGCACATGCCTAAGGCCGCCTCTGGTCAGTATCTGTATCTGGCAAGTTAATATCGGTTCAAAAATACCTTACGGATAAGTAGACTATGGGTTCTTGGTGAGGGGCTGGCCTTGAAGCCTTCAGATTGGGAAAGTAACCTGCAGAATAACTTTGCTCCTAGCTCCACGATGAATGCAACTGGAGTTTGTGTTCTTGATGAAGAAATGTGAATTGGTGAATCAGATTGATGTTGAGGGTGTGGCTCTCCAAGTCACATAATGTGGTTTTACTCATGAGTTTCTTTTGAAAGAGGTTTGTGAGGATAAAATGATGACGCTTCGATTATCAGCTGATTTGGTACTGATTCATTTGGAGACCCATTCTAAACTGAGAGGTTCAGGGTTTCAGTATTCTAACATAGATTTATAAAAGTGCCAAGAAAGGTATACACTATCTGTGTAAGTCACAAACTAATGTGGGTATCTAATTAGTAGAACTTTCAAAGCTGTCCTTCTTGGAAAAAGTGACACATGATCATTGTGCAACTCTATATAAATATAATCGCAAATAGTTTTTTTTTTGCTTCAGTATGGACTTTTTTTTAACCCTTTATGTGCTTTGTGTTTTTTTTTCTTATGTGTCAATTTTGAGTAGGGAGAGTGATGGGAGGAGTAAATTAAATAAAGAAATCTATTTATTACATGTGTGTTCCAGTTCTTAGAGTATTTCGTTTAACTCTGTCCTCCAAGTTATTCTGGTGCAAGATTTCTATCAAAGCAAATAAGGATAAAAAACAAATAGAAAATTCCCCCAAACCAAAAGGGATGTATACTTCATCACTTCAAGAGGCGTTGGCCAAAGATCATTCATCCCTACTTTTCAGAAATATTGTTTTTTCAGTATCCCTTTATGTTAAATAGAACTTGAAGCCTGTCTGTGTCGTTTCCTTTTAACACTCGTCAGCAGGTATTCAACAGTTTTGAAAGCTTGAGGTTTTACTGCTGTAGTTAATGGTTTTATATCTTTTGTGGCTCTTCTTTATTTGCACAAACCCACTCTGCTGGTGTTTGTTTTGAATTCTGAGTTCCAGTCACAGCTTCTTTTCAGAATAAGGGGTTTTGGCTTTGAATCATGACTCACATGGTTTCTGTCTGTGCTCTGCTGATTGTTTTCCTTCAAGGGATTTCACATTGTCAGCTAGTGGGAGTTAAGGAAGTTTGAAAAAGAGAAAACGAACGGCTGCCATGCCAAAAGTTTGCATAGAATGATTGTTGCAGCACTTTGCACAGAGAGAGAATTTTAAGAAATGTTTGCAAGATGTACTTTGTGATCGAGGGTTTTTCGTGTGATGTTGAAAGTAAGTGCACCCAAAATTGGTAAAGCTGTTGTTGGGTGCCTGTTTGGGTAGACATGCTGTATATTTTGATGAATGGATAGTATTGCTGTGTGAAGATTTTTCACTGGGTCTTGGATTAGTTTGATTTCTGGTGGGTATCTGTGTGCCAATTGGATAACAAGGTTAACTCCTCTATAAGTTTGACTCTTCAGGGGTAATGAGATGGGCAGTCCAACCTTCTTCTTGTAACAAGTAGGTGGCTAGGAACACTGATCATAAACAAGGCAAGCAATTGTGCTCAAACTTGCACTATACTCGAAAAGGAATAGGTGTTTTATTTGCCTTATTAGTTGCAGGGCTCTTAAAATTAGGAAAAATATGTAAAAATAGAATGCCTCAGTCCCTTTGGTGAATGAATGCGTCACTTAAACGCAAGGTCTTGCATAATAAATAGCATAAATCATCAGATGGATGTTACTCTATATGAAAGTGTTTGGAAGTCCTCCGTACGTTTTTTGGACTCTATTGGGGGTATCTTGCATACTTCAGCCAGTCAAGGGGCAGTTGTGCATAACAAAAACTACCATATATCAATGTGACTATAAAGCGTCTGCCGTGTACCCTTGTTTGCCAGTGGGCCTTGCGGAAGGGTGAATACTTAGTGGGTTTAAACCGAGGTGGCTGAGTATCTTATAAATTAGTCCAGAAATCCAAATAATCCAAAGATTCACCTGCCAAAATTCATTGGAGCCCAGTTGATTGTTTTAGTGTGCCAGTGAGCAACTTCACGGGAGTGGTAACTGGTTTACTGGGGATCCGATAGTCTGTGTCCCCACTTGATTGCAGTTTATAGAGAGACCAGTTGAAGTCCAAACTGATTTTACAGTCGAGGGTCAACACAGATAGAGAGACTGCTGGTGCTGGTCAGTTTCGAGATATGGGTTTGTGAATTTTTGATATCACATGGGAATGTAGTCTTTGTGACAGGTGAGCCAGGAATGATGCTGCCTGGCAACACGTGGAGCCATGAATTTTCACTGCTGGCTCCATGGCCCTCTATTAATACAGGTGCTTTTTGGGTAGGTTATCTCTAGATGGGCACCAAGGTCTTTGTCGATTATTGATGGTTTTGTTGTCCTGTTCATAGGCCTTCACTGATACCGGGGAGTATCGCTTTAATTATTTCTGGAAAGCCTGCACCATCAAGACATCTTAAGATCCCAAGTCTGTTCTAAGCCTTGAAGGAAACCGCAACCAGCAGGGTCATGACTGTCAAATATCTATCTGGGCCGGTGCCATGAGGCCTCTTCGGAGGCTTATATGAACTACAAATACTGTCTGCATGGGGCCAGGGTATATCCTTTTTTCGAGTCACTGGTGGGAAGCCAGGGCTAGCCCATGCTTGTTTGCATTTTGATAATTTTTAGGTCTCGGCCTAGAGACGCGCGTTCTCGGCAGAGATCTATTGTAATCGTTTCAGCCGGCAAAGGAGACAAGAGCTGGGCACGCGCCCAGCATTTTCAATGGGAGAGGAGCGACAAGAGCTGGCCACGCGCGGATTCAGTCGCGCGCACGCACACGGCGCCAGCGTCTCCGCCGCGCGCTGATGACTGCACTCTTCCTGGCCGGCTTCACGGAAGGCAGCATGCTTGTTTGCAAATGCGATCGCTTTCGGTTTCCTGGAAACGCTCATTCCGAGACTGAGACTGCCCATGTGCTTGTCTCTCACCGGTCGAATAGAGGTGGCTCTCTCCTCGGCCTGTCCTCTCCTCTGTTTCTCACTCTGTGGCTGCGCCTGGGCCCATGTTCCTGCCTCTCACCCAGGTAGTCTCTTTAATAGAGTGCACTGCCTCCCTTCGGCCTGTCCACTCGTCTCCCTCGCTCTGAGGCTTGGCCTGGACCCGTGTTCCTGCCTCTCACCTGGGCAGTCTCCTGCTGAATAGAGTGCACTGTCTCTCCGCGGCGGGCTCGTAGGCGTCAGACTGGAAATTTTGACCGGGTGTTGCGAACGAGGATACCCGGGCGAGGAAGGCTTCCACCCCTGCGGACCATGTACCCGGACTACCCCGGGAACCTGGACAGCTCCTCCCGCAGAAGCAGCGGCTCCCCCGGGCACACACAGTCCTACTCCAGCGGCAGCAACTCTATTCCCGGCTCCTTCCTGCAGGTGCGTCCGGGGCTGTTAGTTGCATTTCACCCTCCCGGGGTGCATGCGAAGTGCATTTCACCCCACCCTGGTGACTTGTCAACTAGAATTACCCCAGCGGGATACGCCAACTACCCCAACATCTTCCCGAGTGCATGTCAACTGCACCAATACTTCCGGGGGGGGGGGGGGGGGGGGACGACATGCCAATAAAATCTGCCCCTTGCACTCCGGCCCGAGACATGTCTAATACATTTCAGCTCAAGTCGCCTGTTCCTGCCGACATGTCATGTACAGGTCATTCCGGGGTGGTACGGTGACTACTTCAACACCCTCGGACGCACTGTAACTATAGTTCAGTCCCGGGGAACGTGCCAACTACATTAAACACCCGGGGTAGGGCAACTATTCTTAATGCTCCTAAGACAAGCCAATGAAATTCAAAGACTCCCAGAGGGACATATCAACTCCCCTCCCCTTAATACCCCACCAAACACACAATTGACTTTACCAAGGACATTCCGGCCCCAGGCGCAAATCGGCCGCTACAGCCCACCCACAGAGTCAGATAAACATGTTTACATTTTACACCCGGGAGAAATGTGAAAAAGATCCCACCACCTGCCGATCTGTCATTATCATTTCTCCCTGGGGCACAACTCGTTTGTCGCGGGGACATGCCAGGCGCAGCCCATCTCGTGGACATGTCAATCACCTTTTGCCCTGTACTGGAGACAACGAGTCATCTCGCTCTTCCGTTAACATCAGGACATCTCACCCAACCCTAGGACATTTCAAACCTCCCCCACCTCCCCGCCATACAAATCAAGATATGAGGACATTAGTATAGGCCCATGCTTCCCTAACTCAGACCCAGCGTATCTCAGCCCGCGACTATCATTGGCTTATCAGCTGCCCCAGAAATGCCATGAACCCTCTCCCCCCAGATATTCATATATCCAATCTTCTGGGGAGCTCAACCATTGGCCGAGTACTGGAACAACCCCCCCCCCCCCCCCCCTCTCAGAACCTTAAGACCCTTGCGGGTGTTTGGTTGCGCTTTACAACCACTGATTGATTAATTGATTTTAGAAATGTATATCTACCGCCAAGGCACATCCGGGATCCGGGATATCTCATCCGCCATGGACATGTCATCTGTTATGACACCAAAGGGCATGTCAGGACATCTCTCCCAGCAAGCCCTGTTTACTGCACCTCTCCTACCAGCTTCATGCATCCACCAGCCCAGCAGCTCGCTCACCTTTAGCCTCTCCCTGATTGGTGGAAAGGCGACACTCTCTCACATCTATTGATCCCATTGGATAAAGAGCCGATCATTGCTAGTCACACAGTAAGAAGGCGAGGGGGCCAGCCCTTGTGTGAAGGATCTCAGTCAGTGCATGCTCAGTCAGTGCTTCCTTTGCCAGTCACTGAGCCTCGGCCTCACTCACTGAGTGTGTCTCAAACATTTTTGTTCTAGCAGGAATCACACTGACTGTTGCTGCACCGAACTTCCCAGTGTTTTTTTCCTGTTAGTAAACTACCTTTCAGCGCATTTGTGAATAGATATTGCACATTGCCCTTGTCAAAAGCACCGCCCTATGTGATTGCTATGTTTTCCGGTATTTTGTTCGTTTTTGTTGTCTAATGTTGTTCCTTTGATCTGTGGATGATTGAATACATGTAGGGTTGCAGCACATCGTTTATATGAATCACAAACAAATAAAACTTTTAGGTAAAACTGTTCGGAGTGGTATTTTACTGAAATGTCGCAGGGTCTATTCCACGCACAGGATAGTGCCTTTTGCTGTATGAGCATCGTAAACCCTAGCCGCGGTGTACCACAGTGCTACTTATCCGGTGTGGGTCTTGCTTGTTGCAAAGGCAGTCATGTAGAAGTCACAAGTGTGATTAGTTATTTTTTACCTTGTGCAGTTCTCATTGCTCGGATGCTAGTGTCACTCATTTGGAGTGGGAGTCACTCATGAGACGGTGTCGCCTATGGGCAGTATACCTTGCCTTTCTGTTGGTAGTATTTCTGAATTACTGCTTAGGTGGCATGACTTGTGAGTTTGTATTGGTGTCATTCATTCAGTATTGCCTTCTCTCATGTGTTCACACTCACCTGTGGTGGCACTGTTGCGCCTGTGTGAGGCCTTGCTTGCACGTGAGGGGTAGTGATATAAGACTGTGATGTAACAAGGGGGGTAGGGGGAGGGCGCATAGCTTATTTGTCTGTGTGGCACAAGTGTGTGTGTGTGGGGGGGGGGGGGCTCGAATTTGCCCCCACTGCACACACCCTCTTTTGTGTTGAGTTGTTTGTAGTACAGCTTGGATTTAACTTGGTATGATCTTACCCCGATGTGCCCGCATGTGTCTGTGACTCCTGAGGGAGCCATAAATGAAGGCAAAATTTACATTTTTTACATTAGAAAATAAACAACTCTCAGGCAGTATTTATTGCACAACATAGAGCAACATTTTAAACTGCAATTTTGATCCACATATTTCTATTTACATATTTCAGGTCACAGTGAAATATCTTGTGGACTTAGCATGACATCCGATCTTCTACTTTTAAAGAAGTTCCGGTTGACCACCTTACAGGCCCTTTCAATACAGAATAATTGACTTGGATCTGGGAGAAAACGCCAGGGCCCTCCAAAATGTTCTTTTACAAAGCAAACTCTCCCACTTCTCTATAGGAGGAGTTTGGGCTAGCATGTAAGTTGTTCCCCCCCTAACAACCATGCTGAAGCCAATACAAACATCACCTAGTGCAAGCACCATCTCCCCAGGGCCATGTATCTGTAGTGCACCTCCCCAGCCCTGCATTATATGCTGCAGCACCATTGCCTCAGCATGAGCCAAAGCTTTAAAAACAAGCATTTACAATGCAATAGGTCTCGCATTATTAAAGTTTGAGCTATTGGCATTGTAAATGACAATACCTTTTATTCATTTTGTTTTTAAAACCTGCAATCGGTGCATAAACCAGCCGTCAGTGCACACTTTAACAAGGTACACACACCACCAACCGTCAGTACACGCTTTCACCAGGCACACACACCACCAGCCGGCAGTGCACAATTTCTACAGGCACACACACCACCAGCCATCAGTGCACACATCAATTGTTAACGCATCCACAATTAACTATTGTAGCAATCGCAGTATGGCGCACTTTACTTTTAAACCTATTCATCTAAAGCGCAGCATGCCACCACTGCTACAAAAATTAAATACACATTTTTTGGGCCTACAATTTATAGACTTTTGGTGCAATTGGTGTTGCAATGTTAAGCAATGCCAATAGCTCAAACTTAATTAACCCGAGACCTATTGCATTGTAAATGCTTGTTCCAGTTTGTGTGCAGTCCGTCTTCTGAGGCTGTCTGGAAAGACAGAAGAGGCACCGACAATAACTTGTTAAGGTTTGTGCATGAGCACCTGACTGACTCCAGACTTTGTTAGCCAAGGTCTCCTCATTACTAGGCGATGATAGGCAGAACACCACAGGTGAAAAGAGGGGTTTAGATACTGTGGCAGTGAAAAACAGCTGGTAGAGGGAAGCATATGTTTATTCCCCAAGCCCAGAGCTAGACATTAGCAGGAACTCTGGGGCTGATACAAGGTACAGTAGCATGAACGTTCTTACATACACAGGGCAGAATGAAGACAACTTGAAGAGAAAGCAATATTTAGTGTCATGGTACACCCTGTAGGCCCCTTAATACATCACTTAAATTGTACATAGTTCTCCGTTACCCAGAACTTGTGTAACATCACACACAATCTCTACATAACTATGCTATGGGATTTATAACGCGCATGGCGACCCATATGCATCTCCACACTAGTTGAGAACAGCTGTTCCACTACGGCCAGAGGTACCACCTGGTGGGCACGTTCTTAGAAAGCCAGGTCTTGAGAAGTTTTCGAAAGCACAGCTCATTGCCCATGGATTGAATGGCCAAGGGGAGGGAATTCCAGAGTTTGGCTGCATTAAGGTTAAAGGACCGTCCTCCACGTGGACCTCTTCTAATTGTGGGGACGGTGGCCAGGTGTGCGTTGGTGTATCTTAGTAGCCTTTTGGGGGTGTAAGGGATGACAAGCTAACGTAAGATGAGGGTCACAAGCGTGAAGAGCTCTGTGTGCGGTGCACAGGGCTTTAATTTCAATTATTTGGGCAACTGGTAGCAAGTGAAGAGCCACTAAACCTTGCCTGACTGACTCATACCTAGGGATCCCTAACCGCGTGCGCGCAGCAGCATTATGCACGACTTGTAGTTTTCGAATGTCTTAGGAACTCTGTACTGAACTGTGCTGACCACTTTATCCCTGCTTATTAGTTAAATAGTGGGTCTTAGTCACCTACATGTCACATATATGAACACTCTTGCTCATACAACATGGCTGAAAACTCGCAACAATTCTGAACTAAACAGATTTGCAAAAAAGTTAAAGACAAAACTAAGGGAAAATCAAATCTTCTTGAATTGGTTATTATTTTGGAGGGTAAACAGCCCTTGTACCCCAAGGGTCTTCCCCTTAGTTACGCCTTTGTTATTCGAACAACCCCAACTAGTAGTCAAAATATTTTCAGAAAGAAGAGCTTTGGGTGACCTGAAAGTGGACATACTGTGGATGACACTGCAATGCGTTTGGATTGTCCCAGTGTGTCAATCCTGAATTGAAAACCAAATGGACAAACATAGCAGACTTTGGAGGACCAGGAGAAAGGGCCTGAATTTTTAACGCTGCAGGATTCACGCTTTGCACTGGTCCAAGTCGAACAAACCAAAACCAACCACGACCCTGGCAAGCTTGCACTGGCCACCAGTGCTTAAAATAATTCATTTTAAGGCACTCTGCCTTGCTCATCGAGGCTAATTCAAAGATTACTAACAACATACGACCCTACAAGAACGTTGCGCCGTGACAACCAGCAACTGCTCATAGTACCTAGGATAAAGAAAACTAGGGAGTGGAGGACGCTCCTTTGCTTTCCGAGTCTCCAAGCTCTGGAATGCCAGCCCATAGCACATAAGGAAAACAGAGTCCAAACCAAAATTCGGAAAATAGTTAAAAACTGCTCTTTTCAGCTAATATATTCAGCCACGATTAAGGGACCTGAATGGTGTCCCAGCAATGGGAGGCCCTTATGAGTAGCCATGCGCTCTAGAAAACCTCATGAATAGAATAGAATAGGAGCCACAGGCCATCTAAATAGTAAGGCAAGGCAAAAGGCTGGGAACATTAAATTTGCTTTCTGCCACCCAGTGTGCAATGTGTGAGAGTTAAAGACGCTCCTTCATCCAGCCTAAGTGAGCATGACACATGTTGAATGGCAAAGATTGTCAGCAGTGGAGTGATTCTGGAGCTCCTGTATATGAGTGTGTTTACTGAGGTGACTGATGTCATTTTAGGCAATTGTGGATGGGAGCAGGCCTTGGGGTGTCTGTCTATATGTTGAGAATACTTTTGCTCCTAGGTTTTCTACATTTCTCCCCACACACCTCACTTTCTCCTTGTATCCTGCAGTATTCAGAGATCCCTAGTTATATGGTTGGGTTCAGTTACATACCCAATAATACGTTTATATTGATATTTGAAGCTGCTACTTGTTCTTTGAAAGATATCGCTGTGTGGAATGCTCAATAAATAGATTTGATAAAATATGTATATTGTGATTTCCATTTAAGTTTTTATGACTGTATTAGGATCAGGAAGGTCATATTTGTCCCGCGTTCTATATATTTTTTCTGAACTAAGCTGCAGTCTTGCGACCCAAGGGTGACCAGACAATGGCTCAGTGCACACATCTTGCAGATAAAGTTGGGTTGGGTGAAGATGGGTTAAGTGGGCTCCGACATTTGAGTGAAAATGAGGTATGAGCCGACAAGAGCACGGGGGTCCACAGACACCCTTCACCATTCTTCTTCAAGCTCCGAATTCATTTAGCATGAAAACCAACTTAATTCGTCACCTAGTCATGGACATGGGTCAGGGACCCACAAGTGTGATTCTGGAAGTATCTTTCAGCATTCGGGCTTGAAGGCGGGTGATTAACTCAGGCCAGTACCACACCGGAAAGAGGGTGGTGAATAATCTGATTGGAAAAATGTCAGGGCATTAAGTTAACAAAGAATGTTGATGCTGCAGATCGTGGTCACCAGGCAAAGACATTACTATGCCTGGTTTACAGTGTTTGCACTTGACCTTTTATAACGGAGTGTTGCTCAGGAAGACCTGGCATGTCTTGATATAGTATGTTACAAAAAGAGAGGTACCCCTTGGAAAGTCAAGGGAATTGAGGTATCAAAGCCTGAAAGAGTTGGATCCCCTTGATCAAACAATAATTGTTTTAAAACGTATGATCATAAATCATACAAGTACAACTAAATATATAAAAAGAACATCAAATTTATTTCATATGTAGTAAAAATTAGCAGCCGTATAAAAATACAATGACAAACAAGGCACATAAAATCAATATGAATCACTTAAATAGTGCAACAGAATAATGCAATTCAAATACAGTTCAAAACCAGACATTAACAATTATGACCCGCATAATAACATGGGAGGACAGAAAACAGGGTAAGACATTAACAATTGTGCAATACAGTTAGTACACTCAATGTCCTAGTATCACTCTAAAAACCGCACACTGTATAATTTGTGCAACTATTAGGGTACTGGCGTCTTGAGTTGTACAACTCAAGACGCCAGTACCCTAATATGCCTTGTTTATCATTGTATTTTTATACGGCTGCTAATTTTGACTACATATGAAATAAATTTGATGATCTTTTTATATATTTAGTTGTGCTTGTATGATTGATGATCATACGTTTTAAAACAATTATTGTTTGATCATGGGGATCCAACTCTTTCATGTCTTGATATAGTGTCATGGTTTCCTAAACATTTACAAGTTAGATCTATCTCAATTCACAGGCTCCAGTGAAATTTGGTTCACAGCTATACATGTAGGAGGGGAAGATCTTGTAGATGAACGGGACTGGGATGGACGTTGTCTCTCAAATTTAAATGAGATATTTGCTCATATGAATAACAGGGCACAGGAAGGACCTCACTGGTCATCTCCTGAGCAGTTTAGAATGCAAGCCAATTGGTTACTGGATCTCTGTAGTTCCAAGGTCCCCAAAGTGTGGATCTGGGACTATCTTCCAGCACCAATCCCTAAACAGATGTTGATGCATCCATGCCACACAGAATGGAGATTGATTGGTGGTGAGAAATGCAAAGTGTGGGGTACAATGTTAACAAAGGGATGGGGTTCAGACAGCCTGCTTACCAGGTAGTTAAAACTCCTACAGGTTGAACTACAATTGAAGAATGGATGCTTCAGTAGTCCCCCTATCTTTGTTTAAGACGTATAATGATCTTGTTGCTCTGGGGATCTTCTTTGCATTCCTCGCGCATGGTGGTGCTTCCAAGCAGCCTTACAGCAGAAAAGTGAACCAGCTGAACGCTACAGGGCCACAGGGAGTTTACTCCTAGTCCACAGGGGACAAGGCCGTTTGCACTTACATCACCCAAGAAGTACGTAATCATGGTCGAGGCGCATCCTAAAAGGTTACTGCCTCAGCCAGTCTCAGTGAGGTATGTTTTCCCAGTGCAGGTGTTGCTAGACAGAGTGGGCTTGTCCTGCCTCGGCGTGCTTTGCGCGGCCTGGTGGCTGCGTGCAGCCGCACGAAGGCACACCCCAAGACCGCTCCTGTAGTCATCCCACACAGCCCCCTGGATGAAAAGGAATAAGACGTTGAGCTTAACTTGTTATTTTCTGTAGGCCACATCCATCCTTGACCCCTAAAGATATTTGCCGTCATGGAAGTGAAGCCCTTACATCAGGGGCACAAAAAAGGATGATAAACACCATTCTTGGGGGAATAGAACAAAATATAGTGGGGAGAGACAGCTAGTGTAAAGAGTGGTTTACTTTTTGCACTTTCAACATTGAGTTACCTGGATTATCTACAGTACACTCAGATGCCTTTAATCAACCGATTCCACCCCAAAAACGAATATAGAAAAATGCTTACTGGGAGCATGGCAACTTGGATGAAATGAGGAGTTATGTAGAGCATTGTAGATCCTTTGAATTTAGAGGCAGAAAAAGTATTGTAAAGTTTTTGCTTCTCTCAACGCATACAAGTTGTTTGTATTCATAGTGCGCTCACAATGTGCAAGTCGCCGTACCCAAAACAGAGTGCCTCCATCCACGCACTCCCACTTCGTAGTTCCCCAAGGAAGAGATGTACAGATACCATTATGTGGCTCTACCAAGAAGTAGCTCTTCAGTTAACAAAAATTCCAAGAGGTATGAAAACGGAAGTAACGTAGACATTGGATATGAGAATAGAAGAAAACAAGATAAGGCGAAGGCGCGCACCGACTGTACAGCAGTTAACTCTTGCATTATACATTGAATAAAGCACATTTTGCCAAGGTTCGCCACTGCAGTGCAACCACCCAAGAAATGCAATAATGTTAGACCAATTCTTCAAATATACATCTCCTGCAGGGACATTGGTGCCAACAATAGACGTTCTCCCCCCAAGGGTACTAAAGGAAATCATGTCATCATCATCATCCAATGAATGCAAGTTTCCCCTTTGTCTTTGAGAGGGATGTGAAAGATCCTAAATACACAACACCAGGGCACCACATAACGCTCAATCCTTGCCGGGGTACCTGTCACCAGGCGAGGTCCCCCTTTTGCCATCCACTAAGTCAGGGTAAAGCAGAAAGGTCCAGGACCACCAGCAGGTCAGTACCCCGTGACCCTAAAGTCAACACCCCAACTAAGGGCCAAACCAGCACACCAGTACCATTTTTTCATGTAGCCCGCTCTGTTGTTTCAGAAACGGCCACAGGTTGATGAGTCACTGACGAACTCTCCCTTACACCCCTCGATTGCCTTTGCTGTGGTCCCTAAGATTGTCTGAAGACCTCATGGCCCCTGTGAGATAGGTGCTCCTCGTCCCTATGGAACCGCTCCACCCTAGAGAGCTGGAGTAAGTTATGCCGTTTAGTGGTCGTGGTTGAGCCTGCTAGTATCTTTTGTACCGAGTAGTTGAGGTTTCTCACTGATTCTTTCAGAGCTCTGACGGGCGCTCCACCCGACCATACAGATCGAGGTGTAACCTCGGACCATAGTCTTGAGGCTCGCAGGACCATCTTTCTCACCTTGGAAAATTGGAAAAAACTGAGAACAGCAATTCCTGCACAGCCCACCATCCTAGTGGTACCACATTGGTACCACCAGCATAGATGACAAGTATATCTGGCAAAACGAATGACCTAATATCAGCCTCTCCAATACCCACGCAGTGGTGCTTCACTCACTCCGCGAGCTGCGTGCTCTCCAAGCTGGATGTGCGAAACTGTTTGTCCACTGTACGGGTAAAGGAATGACCGCACCAGCAGACGCTCACTAGGCTTTGATACAAGGCTGCAGGGAGAACTGGAGAGAACTGTTACCGAAACCTGCCTCGCAGCTAACCAAGGCAAGTGTAGACAAACAGAGGGGGATGGGTGGTGCCCTTGGTCCTCAGCCCAGATGAGATCTGACATATCACTCAAAACACGCACATTTCCATCTGCCCACCCCGTTTATGGCCTCAGGAGTCAATCCTAACGCTGCAGCTGTAGTTGCAGGAGTGAGAGGTGAATCTGTCCATATCCTTACCCAGGCAGGCTAACATATTTACATACTGCTTAACTTCGAATCGCGTAAGTGGGATACCATCAGCATGTACCAACAGGTTCTGATGTCTGCTCTGAGGCCTGCGGCTGAGATATTTCTGCATCTGGGCCACAGGCGGTGCCTGGATCTTCGAGGAGATGCACCCACATCCCTCTACGGAGGGAGTTTCCTGCTAAAATCACGACCAAGGTGCAAACCCCCACGTATTGAATCAACTTGAAAGCTGTAGCCAGCTCTGAAATTCTGAGCACCCTAAAGAATGCAAGGGAGTAAGCCAGGCTAAAGAGCTGGGTTTCATATGGCAATGAATATATACTAGGCAGTGTGACAATGATACATGACAGTCTTGCCACATCTATTAGCCTCCTGTCATCTTGTGCCACTGGATCCAGATGCTCCCATCCCTTTAACGCCCTCGTATCCCTTAAATCCTTCGTCTGGCCCCTTCCGCCCTTCCAGCCTGCAAAGAAAGTGACTGCCTACAGCTGCATGCTGACTAAAGCCACAGAATTGCCCGACCCTTTGTTTTGTTAAGAACTGCAACACCCCATTGGGGCTGAACCATTAGGATGTATCGCCTGCCTCAAAAGTAGCATCATCCATTTGCCATGCCACCTCATATGCACGTTTAGTCCTGGGGGTGAGCGAGGCCATGATCAGTTCTAGGGCAACGGGGCACCAAGCTTTCAGAAGTCCTGAGGGAATTCTGTTATTACCCTGTCTGATCTCGGCCAACGTGCTCTGATACTAAATGAGACCCACTCTGCCGGACACTGTTGCATATACGACTTGGTGCCGTATTCTGCCCCGAAACCCACACTTCCTGCTGCATCCATGTAGGGGGCCGGTTTTCTGTTAGATTACACCAGCTGATGCCACAAAAGTGTATTGTTGAAGTTCTCCAAGAACTCCTTCCAGATAAACATGTCCGCTCAGACTTCCGGGGACAGACCTGTATGGTGATGTTTGGCTCAAAGACCAGACATAGACCTGGCAATGTTTTTGGAGAATGCCCTCCCCATTTGAATGCCCATGAGCGTGAAATTCAATTGGCCCACCAAGACTTGCATCTTGATGAAGTGTTACTTTTTTTAACAAACAAACAAGTAAGCATCAAGGGATTCCCGAAAACCATCCAATTAGTGCACTATGTTGTCTGACGTCACTAGGTCCTTCACAGCCCACTCCATTGTGTAGCTGCCTTTAATCAACTGACTTCACCCCAAAAACATCCTAAAAATGTTTACTGGGAGCAACTTGGTTGAAGCGGGAGATTTGCAGAGCATTGTGGATCCTCCTAATTTAGAGGCACAAAATCTAATATCATGTTTTTGCTGCTCTGAACGCGTGCACATTGTTTGTATTCATTGTATGGGCAGAGTAAAACGTTACCATTACTTTTGAAATCACAAGACTGCATTTAAACAATACAGTAACTAGTTTCATTCATTGGATTGAACTCAAATGATTTGAAATAAAATAAAAATGATCGCAAGAATGGGGGAACTAGTTTAAGGCATGTCCAAAAGGCCACAGTAGCAAAACAGTTGAACTTTTGTGAAAGATAGGAACCTGAGATGTGGAATGAGTCGGATAAGGAGGATGGGGTGTTTAGACGTTGTCCTGCTCCACCCCCCTAGCAAGATGCCGAATTCCTGTAACAGCCATCGATGGGGAGGGTGGAAGAGGAGAAGGAGGAGATGGAAGAAGTGATGAGCGGTTTGAGGAAGTAGTGCGTAAAGGGCAGTTACTGGGGATTCCCATTGTTAAAAAAAGTCTTAAAGCATGATTTTGAACCAAATGTAGATTTCATTTGAATCATTCAGAATAAGGTCATGAACCATACAAATGCTTAATTTCGAAACCGTTCTATTCAAGCCATATATCAGAAAAATGTTTGAGCCAATTGATTTGAGTTACTGTAGTATACACCCATTTAAATTAAATATTCTCAGATTTTAAGTTTAGAATAAGCAATGTATTGGATCAGTGTGCTCCCGGGAAAGAAAGCCAACAAATTAGGAAATCACCATCAGAAAAGTGGTACTCACCAGAACTTAGATTGATGAAAAGTAAATGCAAATCTGTGTTGCAAAGATGGAGAAAAACCAAAGAGAGCGGAAACAGGCTAATATATAAAGAGGAGCAAAAGAAGTATCATAAAGCCCTCAAAAATACAAAGAAATTGCACTTTGTAAAAAAAATTGAAGAAAATAGTAATTCAACTAAAGAGTTATTCAAAATTGTGAAGGAACTTTCCAAGCCGGCTGGCATTTCCCAATCATTGACCCCTCCGGCAGCTAACTGCAAGAAAGTTTTTAACTTTTTCTATGATGAAGTTTCTTGAATTTACTCCACATTTAAAACCCAACCAATACTGGAGGATATTAATTGGTAAGTTTTGGAACCCCACTCTGAAAAACCCTCTCACTTAGGGAATTTTGCTCCTTTTATCAAAGAGCAAGTAGCGAAGGTAATGATCGAGGTAAAATCACGTTCTTTGCTGGATCTATGCCCACACTTCTTTTAATCCTGGTTAGCCCCAGTTGTGTGCCCTTACGTAACGCACATTTTTAACCAATTGATAGAAGCAGTTATGTTTCCGGATGTATGGAAACAAGCTATTGTATTTCCGTTAACAAAAAAGCAGGTATGGATGTCTAATCTTTTAAACTATCGACCAATCTCCCAACTTTCTTACATGTCCAAGGTGCTAGAGAAATTGATTAACAAGCAACATGTCGACTATTCAGAGACTAATGATCTCCTAGATTCTTCATAAGACAGGCTTTAAGGCAATGAATAGTACAGAGGCTACATTACTAGGGGTGTTGGATAATATTAGATTACTGGTGGACCAGGGTAAAGCTGCCGCCCTGATCCTTTTAGACTTGTCTGCAGCTTTCGACAGTCTTTCTCATAGTCTTCTGATGAAAACATTACATGAAAAAAGGAGTCCATTCCTAAACCCTTCAATGGTTTAGCTCCTTTCTGAATAACCGAACTCAGAGAGTACAATTGGGTTCCTTTTCTTCCAACCCAACAACATTCCAGTGTGGAGTCCCGCAGGGAGCATCGTTGATTCCAACCCTTCTTTCATGCATATGTCTCCATTTGCCATGATTGGGAAGAAATGGGGCTTTAACATTTGCTCTTATGCAGATGACACACAGTTGCTGATAGCTATAGAAGAAAGATCTGAGGACACTGGAGATTATTTGATCAACTGTCTCTCAAACTGCAAATTGGATGATAGATCAGTGTTTGAAGTTGAATACAGAGAAGTCTCAGACACTACTCTTTGGAGAAGCACATCTAGTCTGAAACGCATCCTGGTGGCCCCAGTCGCTAGGCACTGTACCGCAACCAAAATGGGTTGTAAAACATCTGGGAATCATGGTAGAGCATGCACTAACCATGCAAGACCAAGTTAAAGTGCTGTGCGGTAAATGCTTTGCCATGCTAAAACTATTTGGAGACTTTTTATATGGATCTCGGCCAACTGGAGAAACCCCATTGTTCAGGCCTTGTTAACTAGTAGACTGGACTATGGGAATGTGCGAATTGTTGGTATTGCTGACTACTTATTCTCCCTAATGCAGGTGACCCAAAATGCATCAGCCAAGTTGGTTTGTAACTAGAATAAGTACAGCTCGGCATCAGAGTGTTTGGAGGTACTACACTGGTTACCTATGCGCCAAAGAGCTAAATTCAAACTATTGTGCTATGCGCATAGAGCTTTATACAAACTTGGCCCCAAAATTCTGCAGGACAAAGTTGAATTTTATGTCCCCTTGCGAGTACTGATGTCTCACAATCTTGCTCTGGCAAAAACCAGGCGCATAAATAAAGTCTGAGCAGGAGGTCGCTACTTCTCATACCAGGCAGCCGTACATTGGGAGTAAACCTCCTTTAGACCTTTGCCTCACTGACGACCATATGGGGTTTAGGAAGAAACTGAAAACATGACTGTTCAGGACTGAATTGCTTTGACGACGATTGTCTTTACAATTTGGGTCAGCTATTCTAGCACCGTGATATCCTGCAGGAAAAATGTTGTGTTTTAGAAGTGTCATAAATAAACAACTTAAGCGCTATACATTCATTAAGGTATGTAACTGTTACCACGCAACTTTTCGCACGAAATACTTTTACGAGACTATTACCACGCAGGACCCTTTACCACGAATACCTTTACAACGCAGATACTATTACAACGCATACCGTTACAACGTAAGTATAGGTACGTTTATCTATTTTTTAAAACATTTATGAGGGGTATTGGGTTTGGGTTTTGGGGTACAGGGGTATGTTTAGGTTTCAGGGTTGGGATTGGGTTTTGGGGTACAGGGGTATTTTTAGGTTTCAGGGCTGGGTTTGGGTTTTGGGGTACAGGGGTATTTTTAGGTTTCAGGGCTGGGTTTGGGTTTTGGGGTACAGGGGTATTTTTAGGTTTCAGGGTTGGGTTTGGGTTTTGGGGTACAGGGGTATTTTTAGGTTTCAGGGTTGGGATTGGGTTTTGGGGTACAGGGGTATTTTTAGGGTTCAGGGCTGGGTTTGGGTTTTGGGGTACAGGGGTATTTCTAGGCTTCAGGGTTGGGTTTGGGTTTTGGGGTACAGGGGTATTTTTAGGTTTCAGGGTTGGATTTGAGTTTTGGGGTACAGGGGTATTTTTAGGTTTCAGGGTTGGGTTTGGGTTTTGGGGTACAGGGGTATTTTTAGGTTTCAGGGTTGGTTTTGGGTTTTGGGGTACAGGGGTATTTTTAGGTTTCAGGGTTGGGTTTGGGATTTGGGGTACAGGGGTATTTTTGGGTTTCAGGGTTGGGTTTGGGTTTTGGGGTACAGGGGTATTTTTAGGTTTAAGGGCTGGGTTTGGGTTTTGGGGTACAGGGGTATTTTTAGGTTTCAGGGCTGGGTTTGGGTTTTGGGGTACAGGGGTATTTTACGGTTTCAGGGTTGGGTTTGGGTTTTGGGGTACAGGGGTATTTTTAGGTTTCAGGGTTGGGTTTGGGTTTTGGGGTACAGGGGTATTTTTACCATATATATTTACAAATTAATAAATAAATTAATTAAAATATTTAATAACAAAATAATTATTAATTAACCCCTTCCGTGCTTCGAACGTCCAACGGTCGTCGCGTGCACTACCTCGCTGGTGCTGCGCACGACCGTTGGACGTCCGAATCCCGTTAGCGCGATCGAACGTCCGCACTGGGGCGGAATGTTCGACGCGCTAAACGGGTTAATTAAAATATTTAAATTATTATTAATTACATTATTTTAAAATATTATATACTTACCTATACTTACGTTGTAATGGTATGCGTTGTAATAGTACCTGCGTTGTAGTGTAATGCGTTGTAAAGGTATTCGTGGTAAAGAGTCCTGCGTTGTAAAAAATGCGTGGTAATGGTATGCGTGCTAAAAGTATGCGGGGTATCAACATATATCCATTCATTAAACATGTATGGGTTCTATGTAGTTTCTGTATGTTTTCCTCATTCGTGACGTTTATTCAAGCGGTCAGCTCGCCATGCTGAATTTTGGACTCTAATGCTGCGAGGACGCTGCCATGCATTTCCCTTGCTGAGGATTTGCGCTGTTGAATGGATTTAGAGGACCTTGTTGCTGAACTGAATTGTCCGTGTTGGGCAGAAGGTCCTTGGCACAGTATCATTGTGCAGTCATGCTCCTGATTTCAACATTTGCTGTATTTCCTGCAGAGGTGATTCATGCCCTGTCTCTTCTGGCAAGCGCTCTACACGATCATTGGGAGTGGCTCACTAGCGGCCTGTTTGACTCTGCTAGAGATCCACCCGAAGAAGGGCGCCTTTGAAAGCTTTGTGTCCAGGCCATGACATGCTAACTGTTGGCACCAGTTGATTAGTGGACCTGGGCGCTCAAGCCTTTTTACCAGCAGTTGTGGAGGCTGCTTTATGCCCTAGGTGCTGGTGTGTGTATAGTCTGAAATGGGAGTACATTTTCAGGTCTCCTGGTGTGGAGTGTGTGTGCTGCATGATTGGAATGTGTTTGAGAGATTGGGTATATATCTGAAGTCCTAAAATGGTGGATTGCTGTGAAATACTACATAGGTTGTGAGACAGCTGTTTCCTATGTCCCCTTTTCCTCTGTATGTGCGTGCACGGTTTACCCATCTCTCTCGTTCCATACTCCATCCTGCACAGGCCATTGTATCCAAGTCCTGATATGACATTCAAAACTCTCAGTGAAATAGAGAAAGATTCTTTGTGCTCACTTCACTGTGTCTGAGAGTTTTTGGAGCTAAGTTTGCATCATTAAATGGGACACAACCTTCACAAAGACTATGCCCATCGGCATGGCCATTGCTGCACCCGTAGAAAGACTATATGCTGAGTGTATTTATTTATTCATTTAGCCTATATAGCACAACAGCTACCCAACAAAGGGTTTCCCGGCGCTATGATTCAGTAGTAACTGGCAGGACTTAGATGTTGAATAGCCAGGTTTTTAAGGCTTTCCTGAATTTCATGTAGTTAACCTCAGAGCGCAGAGCCCGTGGCATAGCATTCCACAGTGAGGGTCCAAGGAAAGCAAAGGATTTGCCACCCTTGCGTGATAGTTTCATTTTAGGGATAACAAAATTGTTGGCTGTTGCAGATCTTAGGGTCCGAGAGGGATGGTAACGGCGGACCAGATTTTGTAGGTACTTAGGGGCTTTTTTGGTAGAAATCTAGTGCATGAAGCATAGGGATTTGAATTTGATCCTGTTCTCTATTCTCAGCCAATGCAGCTCACGGATAAATTTGGAGGTGGATGAGAAAATGGGAATTTTATCTAACAGTCTCGCCGCTGCGTTCTGCACAGTTTGCAGTCTGCGGATCGTAGCCTTTTTTGCCCCCAGATATAACACATTGCCGTAATCAAGCCTTGATGTTATTAAGGCATTGATGACCGTTTTTCTTGTGTGTTCCGGTAGCATCCAGCATATTTTTTTTAGCCATTTTAGAATAGCGAAACAAATGGCCGATGTTTTCGCAACTTGCTGGTGCATATTCAACGAGTCATCCACAATGAAACCTAGATTATGGGCCTGTGTAGATGGAGTTGGGCGAGTACCCATTTCTGATGGCCAATGTTGGGGTCCCCAAAGTTCTTTATTTTTCCCCAGGACAATTAACTCGGTTTTATCACTGTTTAATTTCAGGAAGTTGTTTTGCATCCACCCTGCAATTTTTCCCAATCCTAGATTTAATGTGGAGGGATTATTACTTTCCAACGAGGAGAGAGAGAAGAGAAGCTGAGAATCGTCAGCGTAGGAGAATATCAGCAAACCAGTCTCTTCTACTACTTTTGCGAGTGGACTCATGTACAGATTAAAAAGTAACGAGCTTAAAATCGAGCCTTGTGGTACTCCGTGTTTGAAAGTAAGGGTATCAGAGCAGGCAGATTGAGAAAAGACTTGGAACGTTCTATTCTCTAGCAATGATTTTATCCAATTTAAGGCAGCGCCACAGATGCCTATTGAATGAAGAGTCCGCATTAGTACCGCATTTGAAACCGTATCAAATGCGGCACTGAGGTCAAGAAGCACAAGTGCCACTGTTTCTCCTCTGTCTATCATAGCGCGGATATTCTCTGTAACACCTAATAGAGTAGTCTCAGTTGAGAAGCCTTACCGAAAGCCTGACTGATGGGAGGGCAACAAGTCATGCGTGGTTATAAAGTCTGTGAGGGATCGGTGAACGTGTTTCTCCAGAATCTTGGCAAAAATAGGGAGGAGAGAAATTGGCCGGAAGTTAGAGGGCAAGTTTGGATCAGCGTCAGCTTTTTTCAGCAGTGGATTGATCATTGCATGTTTCCATTCATCTGGCACATGTTTTTCCTGTAGGGATGTATTTAAAAGGTCGGTGATAATGGACATAGCTTTCCTACTAAGTAGTTTTAGGATGGAGCACGGTAGTGGGTCTCTTGGTGAGCCTGAATTGATCGTATTAATTAGGTCAATGACAGTATCAATATCGAGCATGGGCCAATTTTCTAGTAAGACGGTATGAGTATCGCAGACACTAGGGTCTAGGATGTCAGTAAGGTTGCTCGGTCTGTCAGGGAAGGAGTTTAGTGTCTATCCCCATTGATCAACTGTGGCAGAAGAGGGCCACTCATAAATATGTGATTGACTGAGAGTCTGTCTGAGTCTACAGTCGTACCATTTCTAGTCAGTATTTAGTCATCAGGCCTTTGCCTAAAAAGGGATACATTAAAAGAATAGCACTGCCAGGTGGAACTGAAAAAGCATACATCCTAATTAAGAATGAGTTCAATCCACAGGTCCTAGTGGTAATATGGGATGCCTGAGTCACGATGGGATTAAAAATCTGAGTACGTTATTGGATGCTCATTTTAGGGGGAGCATAAAGAACTTTGAGAAATTGGGCTATTGAGGCGGAGTGTGGACCCCCTAAAATTGAGGCGGTGCTCCAGTTCTCAGTGGCTGGTTGGGACCGCCTCAGCTGCCACTGAGTGAACGGGCTCTGGCTCAATGTATCCATCTTTCACTTCCTCTTGACAGTGGAAGGGTTACACCGACAATCGGAGGGATAAGCGAGTGGCTGTCCTCTCGCCAGTCTTGACTAAGGTCGAGACACGGGGAACTGACCATAATGATCTCTGGCTAGCACCAAAAATGACGGACTACATTTAAGGCTTGCTGGATTAGAAACTGTCTATTTTCATATTTCTGTTTATTATCATCTCTTTTGGTAAAATTGTTTCTAAACTCTTTTGGGGAGGACAATTTCTGTGCTACCGCTCCTGTTCCTTCAAGTACCCATATACACAAATGCAGGCTCCTCACATGCCCCCCTGGACAGTGTATGTTCAGTTTTTAAGGTGGCTCACTTGGGATTCAGCCCAGAAAGCTTGAGGGATGGCCAGCTTGGCCTTCACAAGGCTTCTCAATCTGCTTCTCACTTAAAGGTCTGGGGAAACTGCTTATGTTGTTGACTGAATGAGTGATGCCGTCAGACTTCCCTGCCTGCTGAGATGGCGCCCCCTCAGTTCAAGAATAAGGCCCAGCTGTTTACGTTGCTATGAGGATAAGTGCGTGAGGAATGGGGTGTTGGCAAGACCAGAGAGGCATTGCCAAGAGCAGCGCTCTCACCACCATCTGTTGATGGAAGCGAAATATAGTTATCTGTGCCTTCCTCCAGGGCTGAGAGGGAAGAACCTAAACATCCCCTGTACAATCCAGTTTTCCCTGCTGCTTACCAGAGGTGCTCTGTCTAACCCTGACACTGGCACGCTAGCTGTAGTGCATGGACTTTGTTGCATCTGTTTGTGGTCCCCCTGAGGTCGACCCATTCCATTTACCCGGGTCAGGCCTACCCTCAGCCCATACAACACTCTTCTGCCCCCTTTTGTGCGACCCCAATGGTGAGGACCACTGCTATGGGGAGTGCTGGATCATGCAGAACACTTCCTTGTCTATCGCGCTCTTGCTGGAGGCTGCCAGTAGGAAGGGGGAAAAAAGCACCCTGCACACCTGGAGCTGCAACAGTGTCACACTGCAGTTGCAGAATCCTTTGGCTTGAATCCGCTGAGGGTATTATTGCCTGGGGTGGGGAGGAGTGGGTTCTCCTCCATGCTTGGAAGAGCCACACTGTCCACATGACATGCGTTGAATGGAACTCGCCGCGAGGCGAAAGAAAGGCTTTTTTACTTCAGCCATTGAACCTTTTATTGTGAATAAGTCTTACATTTTATATTAAAGTTATAAAACTGTCAGGACATTATATTTATTCCATGCTGTTCTAGTTTTAACAGTATCTGACCGTTTTCCCCATAGTATCCCTCTCGAGCCTGGACCGCTCGCCATCACTATCCCCTGGACTTGTACTTCCCCAGGCTCCAGGTAGAACAAGTAGCATTTGTTAGAAGGATTGCCCACTTGTCTCCGAGTTACATTGGTTCTTAAGAACTACCAGACAATGTGAGTCCCAATCCCGACTGGCAGAAAATGAGGGGTTATTCAGACACTTTGGATTTTTGAAACATTTTATTTTCTGATCAACTACATTTCTGTCTAGTAATTTGATTAATTTCTGTTGTTGAAGGTGCAGAAATTAGTAATATTGGTTATGGCCAGCGCCTGCATACCCCCACAGGTGATTAGCAGCTCTTTACAAATACTGAATGATTGATTGGTGGATATTGTGCTTATTTGGCCCTGAGTGACTGCACCTTTTGCATCCATTTTCAAGGACCCACCCCGATTCCTCTCAGAAGCAATCCATGTAGCATGACTTCATATTGTGAGTGGTAATATCCACATCTTTAAATTTCATCTTCTGTGGAGGTAATTACGGTTTCCATTAAGGTATTACTATGTTGAAGCCCTGGCAAATGCCGTCTATGAAAATAGTGCGTTTGCTGTGCTGTTCTTGTATCTGTTGTCCGGTTTAACGCTCTGCGCCTGTCAGTCTTGTGTTTTCTGTGTTTGTGGCATGTCATTGTATTTTTAGGTCTCGCCTGGAGTAAGCAGCGCGCATGCGTTGCTCTCGCCATGCGAGGGCTTCTTGGAATCGATACGATTCCAGAAGTCGAGTTGGTGCTCCGCCTACAATTTTGATTGGTGCATGACGTTTTGCGTCATGGATGATGCAAAACACAGTTTAATAATTGCACCGGAGGCAATCATTACACTGAGGGTTGCCACACTGTCCGCTTTTGGCCCCGCCCACCGGGATTGTATCGTTTACTTGCGGAGGGACACGGCCTCCTTCAATTACTCGGTAAGCACTATATAATTTTTTTGTTAAGTTACATGCGCGGTCCGCTTTTATTTTCAGGACCGCAAGCCCTATATATATTATTTTCTGGTTGTTAATCCAGCGATTTGTGCACCCTCTGTCCGTAAATTTTCGCACCTCCTCCCGCCCACACTCCGTGGATTTTCGCACCCCTCTCACCCCCGCACGCACTCCGCTGTGTGTGCCTTTCCACCCCCGTGCCTATCCGCCCTCCCCTCCACCGCCATTGTAAATGCTTGTAGGAAGTCGCATTGGTCATTTGTGTATATGAGCCCTTAGGTTGGTCCTGGGTACCCCCCCACACCACCTACGAAGAAGAGCTGCCGGAGAACTTCTGGCAGCTGAGTTGGCTGCGCCTGTGACAGTGGTCTTCCAGTAAAGCAGGAATTAAGCTGTGGATGGCAACCCTACTGCCCCTATGGGGCTTGCTCCTAATCCAGGTGCGCTTCTGTCGTATTGCATTATGTTATGAGGTGTGTTTGTTTCATGTGAGCGTTTTCTTTGTAGTAGTGCCCTGTCCATAAATCTTCGCACCTCCCTCGCCCTCCGTGGATTTTCGCACCCCCCCCCCGCACGCACTTCGCTGTCCGTGCCTTTCCGGCCCCTCTCCACCGCATTTGCAAATGCTTGTTAGAAGTCGCGTTGGTCGCTTATGTATAGGAGCCCTTAAGTTGGTCCTGGGAACCCCCCACCCCCACACTGCCTGCGAAGAGCTGCCCGAGAGAACTTTTGGCAGCCCGAGTTCGCGGCGCCGGTGACTGTGGTCTTCCAGTAAAGCAGGAATAAAGCTGAGGAGGGTGGTCCTACTGCCACTATGGGGCTTGCTCCTAATCCAGGTGCGCTTCTGTAGTTTTGCATTATGTTATGAGGTGTGTTTGTTTCATGTGAGCGTTTTGTTTGTAGTAGTGCCTGGACGGTGGTTCATTGAGGGGGGAGCACTGCTTATTGTTACTTGGACTTTTACAATTCTTTTATGGCCCGTAGTCTTGGGGTTTCTACTTTTTTCCACCTTTTTGATTTGTTTTTTAGTTGTACTTTTTTGTTTTATGAAGTATTACCTTTGACCTTCTTAGTCACAACATTGTGCGTGTGTTTGATAAACAGTACATGTCTATAGACTTATTTAAATTTTAAACCTGTCTTAATTGTAATAGTTATTTTAACCTGGCGCAAGTGTGCATAGAGTTGAAATACATCAGTGGGTTTAGAATCTGCTTTAACGGTCTGTGGAACCCGGAGTGCACAGTTGTAATTCCAGCAGGGTCGACTGAACCTTTCTACCCTAAGGGAAAGTAAGAACAACGGAGGGTGTTGCAGTGGCTAGCGGTGGTTCACGTTTGTGGTATGCACTTTATACATGGTCTATTATCACTTCAAACCAAAAACTGTACATTCTATCATAACACAAGGTATGTGCTGATGTCAGTGTGGGTCCCCTCTTGCGAAAACCACCAGGAAAGCAGGAAGGGTGTAGCTGTTAACAGGTATGGGAAGGGGTTTTCTTACTTTGTACACAATTTAAAGTAGTATTTCACTGGAATTTTGCATTCGGGACCACATGTGAGCTGTTGTGTCCAGTTCCAAGTGGAGTACTGGTTCTAGCTCTGTCAGTCGCATGTACACTATTGTGTCCAGCCTCAGGTGAACATCTGAAATACAGTGCCTGGTTAGGTGTTTTGCCCATTTGGGAGCACAGTGTCGTTTTCTAGGTCTTCGTCATTAGTATTGCGTTCAGCTGTGTAGGCCACCTAAAGTATTCGGCCCAGTTATGAAGTGCTCATCTGCAGTTGTATCCACTCACAAGGTGCACATCGAGTTGTAGGTCATCAGCACTACGCATGTTCGCCTTCCAAGGGTCAATGGATGTGCACAGCACTCGGTTGTTTTCTGCGACACAGGTGCCCACAGTAGGTCCACAGGGCTGGGTCCTTTCTGGATTGAGATACATTCGACACTCCTATACATAGCCACTCTCTCGTGCAATACTGTCTTGGATCTAGTTTTAAGGGCCTACTTTGGACACTCTTCCTGTAATATGTACGATATTCGTTGCATGATTGCAGTGAAACGGGTGCTTTTGCACAACCAGCGAAACAAGGCTACCTCCCAGGATCAGAGAGCTGACATGTGCTAGGGACTGCTTTCACAATTGTTCCTTCACATTAAAGACTCTGATTTAAACCCATGAAATAAGATTTTCTTGTGGAATTTGATAAAGCCTGGGCTTCGGGCACTCCGTTGTCCGTGGATTTTTGCACCCCCGCCCGTAATCCCCTGTCCGTGAATTTTTGCACCCCCCCCCCTGCCCACACTCCGTGGATTTTCGCCAACAGCATCACTGTTGCAAGGCTAAACACTTATAAGGTCCCAAGGGCGAGACCTATTGGCTATGCCAATGCTTGTTACTTTCTGTTTATCAAATGCTGCTGATTTTTGGTCTTGAAGCTTGGAGTCAAAAATTTGCTAGCATTCGCGACAAGAATTTTCAATTCTATTAAGGACACGGAGGCGAGGATTATGCTTCTCAAACTTTACTGCATCAACACAGCAGCCAATGAAAATATATTATTTTCTCAAGTAAACAATAAAATTACTACATTTCCCATGAACACCATGGTTATAGGCACGCCCCCACAGTCCATAAGAACCCCTTGCGTGCACATCACTTCCTCTTTCTTTGAGGCGATAAGTCCATAACGTGAACCAAACAAAGCAGTCCATAACATGAACCAAACAAATCCTCCAACGTGGAAGAAGAACTTCAGGTTGTCATCGCGACGTCAGTCGTCTGTCAGTCCGACTTTTTCTCAGCTCCTGAAATAAAGGAAATAACACCACCGTAATCACTGAAAAATTGGGTGGGTAAGCGTTTGATATACAATACATTACGCCGGGTGGGATAATCCTCGCCTCCGTGTCCTTAATAGAATTGAAAATTCTTGTCACGAATGCTAGCAAATTTTTGATTCTATTACAGGACCGGAGGCTTCAGATTATGCTTGGTTTAACGCTGAGTAAACACAACAGAAGTAATGTCACCCACCGGCTTATAATAAAAGGTTTTAAATGTCGATTCAGACGACCAATCTGCACAACGCATAATATCTTGAATACTGGAACCTAAACCATATGATTTGGACGCCATAGCGCCTCTCACAGAATGAGCACCAAAAAGTTGCGTATCTACACCAGCTTCTTTCATCACATCACGAAGCCATCTCGCTATAGTGGCTGCTACCACTGGTTTAAAGGGTTTTTTAACACCAATCAATAACTGATTACAACCCTGCGGCCGCAAGGCCTTAGTACATTCCTCGTAACATTTTAAGCATTGAACCACACATAATTTTTCATTTGCAGGAAAAGCATTGTATGAAATATGTCTCGATAAAGTTTTTGTGCGACCTGTAATATGAAAAGAAACCCCTTCCGGGGAAAACACTCTACCTGTAACGTCGAGCGCTCTCACATCAGAAGTCCGCCTGCAAGATGATAAGCACAGCAACATAGCTAGTTTTGCCGACAATTGTTTTCTAGAAAGAAGATTATTGAACGGCCATTTGTTGAATAAATCCAGAACCAATGACACATCCCATAACCCAGTATACTTGGGTTTGGGCGGGTTGGCTACCCTGACTCCCTTCAGGAGTTTGCATACCAGTGGATGCATACCCACCGGCTTGCCATCAATCTGCTTATGACCCGCTGAAATCGCTGAACGGAAGTTGTTCACCGACCTGTACGCCAGGCCGACTCCCGCCTTTTCGGTTAGGAAATTCAAAACGTGGGACAACTCTGCCCCCACGGGATCCAGGTGTCGTCCCAAGCACCAATCCACCCAGCCTTTCCAGGCCGAGGAATAACGCTTCCTGGTGGAAGGCGCCCATGCCTGCTTGATGAGCTCGGCAGCCTGTCCCGAAATGCCTGGCAACTGCCACTGTTGCCTGAAAGCCTCCATGCCATCAGCGACATCCTGCCCTCTACCAGTAACGGGTGTTGTTCCTGTTGAGGGCCCTGCAATAACCAGCTCGAGTCCGGGAGCATCCTCGGACTGTCGCAGCTCCACTGAAGGAGCTTGGGAAACCACGCTTGTGACGACCACCACGGCGTCACCATGACGATTTCCGCCCTCTGTTTGATCACTTGCGTCATAACCCTGGGGATCAATAAGAACGGGGGAAAGGCATATTGGGTCCCCCGAGACCAGTCTTGAAGAAAGGCATCCGTCGCCGCTGCCAATGGATCCGGTCTCCAGCTGAAGAACCGGGGAATCTGAAAGGTCAGTCTGGAGGCAAACAGGTCCGTGTGAAACGGTCCCCATATCTCCTGGAGCCAATGGAAGACACGAGGGAACAGCTTCCAATCGCTGTAATCCCTCAAGTGCCTGGAATTCCAGTCCGCTACCTGGTTCGCCTGGCCCGGAATATATTCCGCTATCACCGATATTTGATTCTGCAGACAATAGTGCCAAAAATCCTTGGCTATCTGAACAAGCATGGATGACCTCGTGCCGCCCAACTTGTTGATATACCTCACCGCCGATACATTGTCCAGGCGGAGGAGGATGCAACAGGATGTCTGCTTCGGGGATAACGTGCGGATCGCGAACGACCCCGCCAGTAGTTCTAAACAGTTGATGTGCATCTCGAGCTCTTGAGCCGACCATCTGCCGCCTGTAGAAACCTCTCCACAGCGCGCGCCCCAGCCCCACCGGCTGGCGTCGGACTCGATTACTACCTCCGGTTGGGATCCAAAGATCGCCCTGCCGTTCCATGCGTCTACGTGACTGAGCCACCACTGTAGTTCTGTCCGAACCTCTTCCGACAGAGGGACCGAATCGGTATAAGAAAGGCCTCTTTGCAAATGTTGGATCTTGAGTCTTTGCAGTGCTCTGTAGTGCAACGGTCCCGGAAATATGGCCTGGATGGACGATGCCAGTATACCCACAACTCTGGCCAGCGTCCTGAGGGTCACCACTTGTCTGTCTAGTAACTTCCTTATTTCCTGTTTTAAGTCTCGCAGCTTGGCCTGGGGCAGACGTAGTTGCGAGGTCTGGGAATCGATCATGAATCCCAAGAAGTCTATCATTTGAGTCGGAGACCTCACTGATTTCTTCAGATTGATCACAAACCCTAAACTTTGCAGCAAGGCTGTAGTCATGCTCAGATGTCGTGAAAGACTGATCTGGTCCTGTGCCATGATCAAGATGTCGTCTAGATATATAATTAGTCTTATACCTCGTTCCCTGAGGAATGCTACCACCGGCTTCATCACCTTTGTAAAGCACCATGGAGCCGAGGAAAGACCGAAGGGAAGGGCCGAGTACTCGTAACACTGGTTCTCCCACATGAATTGTAGAAACCTGCGATGAGGCGGAAAAATCGGTATAGATAGATATGCATCCTTGAGGTCTAGGCGTACAAACCAATCCCCTTCTTGCAGCAAGTCTGCTAGGAGGTGAATACCCTCCATCTTGAAATGGTTGTACGTCAAGTATTGGTTGAACTCCCTGAGGTTTAGCACCAACCTGTTGCCGCCCCCCTTTTTCTGGACAAGGAAGACGTTGCTGAGGAAAGTACGGGGACCCTGTCTGCAACGAGAGATCGCCCCTTTCTTCAGTAAATCTTCCACCTGCTCGCTTATGAAACTGCGCTCTTGTAGGGAAAAATGGAGAGGTGGAGGGGGGGAACGCCTGCGCTGGGCTGGAGTAGAACTCTAGGCGAAACCCCTGAACCGTCTGTAGCACCCACGCATCCTGCGTCAAAGTCCGCCACTGCGCTATGCAATGCTGCGTGCGCCCCCCCCAAAGGAAGAAGGGAAATATCCCTGGCACTCATCGGCACTCTGGTGTGATTTGAAGTTGGCTCTATTGTTTCCCGACTGGAAACGTCCTCGGTTGAACTTTCTCTTGGACGGGTAGAAAGTGCCACCACGGGTGGAGTCCCACTCCCCACGTCCGCGGCCAAAGTCACCACGTTGGGATCCTTGCTGGTATCCTCGGCCTGACGAGCGACCCCCGCCTCGTCCGGCCCTGGTGAAAACTTCTTGTGTAAGAGCTCTTTTTATTCCACTTTGGGCTTTGTCTAGGGCAGTAAAAGTACCGACGTACTTTGTGACTTCTTTGACAAACCTATCTCCAAAAAGGAAACCTCCGGCCAGAGGTCCCGGCTCCGCCTCTGCCAGCTCCGTCAAATTGCTGTCCATCCGGAGCAATAGTGATTTGCGCCTCTCCGAGGAGATCGCGCAGTTGGCGTTGCCAATCAGGCAAATGGCGCGCTGAGCCCAGCCCGCCAGGATATCCGGGTTCACTGTCCCTTGACCCTCCTTGGCCTTCAAGGCCATCTCCAAGATTTTTGCCAGGGGCCCCACGACGTCTAACATCTTGTCTTGGCAGCCCCGCCAAGCCCTGTCTAGTCCCCTTTTGGGGTCCTTGGAGAATTTCCTCAAGAAAGTAAGCATACTTGCGTCGATCTCGGGAGTGTCTGCCACTCCGTCCGGGAGCTCAGGGCGTGGACATTCTGACTGCAAGCGGGTCCGAACTTCTCTACTAAAGCCCTTCCGGAGATTTTCGTGCAAATACTCACAGACCGCCGGTGGCGGGATCCAATCCGAAGATCGGGGGTGGACTATCTCCGTAGGGTCAAAATTGAATGTCTTGATCCTGTCCTCAGCCGGCTTAGGATCTACTTTGGCTTTCTTCGGGGGAGGAGGGAGTTCCTCCGATGTATCAGTATCGGTCCCCGTGTCCGTGTTAGTAGTGGTAGTGTCAGTGTCCACAGGGATAGGACGTTTAGCCTTGGCCTTGCCACCCATATACTGCGAACTATATGACTCTTTCGGCGGCAGAGAGGCCAATGATTGAGCGTGCGGCCATTGAATGGTGTCTGCTGAGTCCGCCGCTGAAGAAGTGGCTGCCTGCTTCCTCTTCTTCTTCTTATCCCCATAACCGTGACGTTTCGCAAAACCCTCCAGTTGTTTTCTAATGGGTCGTAGTGCCTCCGCAAGTGCCTGCTGCACAGTCTGTGGGACTTTCGTCTCCATCGCCTTATTTACTGAAGCCTGGACCGAGGCATCCAATGCTTCGACAATATTGTCCTCAAGGACAGCCTCCTGCTGTCCATCCATAATTTCCTCCCCATCATTGTATTCCTCATCAGGATATTTCACCCAACCTTCCATGGTGAAGGCACACAACCTGCAGGGCAGTCCAAGAACACTGGGTGTAGTGGGGGGTAATGGGGGGGGTCAGCCCAAGCACACAGATGAATTAATCAGGCAACGTTTCCCAAACCCCCTCAGCAAAGCTGTATTCAAAGAGGATCAAAGATCCTGGCCCTATAATTCCTAGAGCGTGTGCGCACTCTGGGCCAAGTATTTTACAACCAACTGAGCTATTCAGGCTGGCGATCACACAGGGGTTCCCACCGGACTGTTGAGAGCGCGAAAATGCTTTCTCAGAATGCCGAGGAGTCGGAGCGAGGCGCGCCGCCCAAACGCTACCAAAACCTACTAAAAAATAGCCCAATTTGCAGCGTTTGTGGCGCGCGCGTCGACCGAGAGCCACCCGGCCTGAGCGTCAGGGCCGACTAGGGAAGCCTCTGCGCGCCTCTAGGCTGCCGGTACCGGGCTCCGTGAATAACGCGGTGGACCCCTGCCGGTCAAGGACCGTAACAAGCGGCGCACCGTAGGCGCGGTGTCAAGCGGGCTGAGCCCGATCGGCGGCAAGAAATGGTGGTTCACAACAAAGGACGAGCTAAGTGCTGAAGCGCTCACCGGCGCCAAACGTAAACATTGGAAATAACAGCAATAAAACAGCGTAATACACATCAAACGGAGCGTTCCGCTCCCAGTACACAAAAACGCCCCAAACGGGACAATCGGCAATAAATTAACCCACAGGGAAGAACCCAAACCCAAGCAGAGTGAGGGGACCCAAGGGGAGGTGCACTTAACTCTGGCTTGAGCAGCAAAGAAAGAGGAAGTGATGTGCACACAAGGGGTTCTTATGGACTGTGGGGGCGTGCCTATAACCATGGTGTTCATGGGAAATGTAGTAATTTTATTGTTTACTTGACAAAATAATATATTTTCATTGGCTGCTGTGTTGATGCAGTAAAGTTTGAGAAGCATAATCTGAAGCCTCCGGTCCTGTAATAGAATTATGCTCGCCATCATCATGTTTGTTTACATATTTTTTTCTCCATGAATGCGTGGAGCGCGCGCTGAATCGGGGTCAGTCGAATTCCGAATCCAGTGTCCCTGGTGTGTAACCTGTACATCCGCAGTGCCCTGCTGCGTGAACGTGCCCTGCGTGAACGTGCCCTGCTAGCACGCAGCGTCCTGCGGAAGCTACGTGCACACCTTGTCTCCAGACATGTTTCCATGTCTTGTTTCTTCCCTTGACCTCCTTATGCCTCTGTTTCTGATCGACCTTGTCAGCGCCGAGCCCCAGGGCCTGTGTTGGCGCTGGCAGAGTCCAGATGGCATCGCTGCCACCCCGAGGGAAAGCGGGAGGGCGCAGAGCTAGCAGGAGTTACTGCACATTTAGCATGTATATTTGATTGGCAGTTTTATATAGCGCCAACTCGGCCCAAGGACATTGGAGCTCTTTACATGAGCACTCGATTTACATTAGGCAAGGTCGGGTTCATGTAATTTTGTTTGATCCACACCACCGGCTGGGAAGTATTGTACTGGAATGTCCTTTGTGCATAGGTAACTGGGAAATAACCTATAATGTGATTCACATAAAGAAAACTGAATAACTAGCTTTAAGAACTTCCGATTCTGCTAGAAAGAAAACTTTAAAAGGTCTTCCTCGGTTCAAGCTGGACAGATTCAGAAAGTATTCCACCCTGAAACAGGCATACTCTGGAGGGGCCCCAGCGATAATATCCGACAGGCCCTATTGATCTTCGATTTTAGAAGGAACTTTCAACAGCACTTCTGTAAGAAAGACTTCTCGTAATCTGTGCTCGCCTGCTCTGTCTGGTCTCCCGAAACACGCACTACACAGATGAAACAAGCATTTACAATGCAATGGTCTCGGCATTGTTAAAGGTAGAGCTATTGGCATTGCTCATGACATTATTTTTATTTATTTATGTTTTTGTTTTTAAAACATAAATAAATGGCATTGTCATTTACAATGCCATAAGCTTAATCGCTCGCAAATGCCAGACCTATTGCATTTGCACCCACACAGAGCCACCCACACACACTTACAGAGCCACTTACACAGTCATTCACATAGAGCCACCTACACACACACAGAGCCACCCACAGAGAGCCACCAAAACACACACACAGCCACCCACACAGAGCCACCTACACACACACAGTCACCCACACACAGAGCCACACACACAGAGCCACACACACAGACAGAGCCACACACACACCTTCAATGCCAACACAAGGAAAACCCCTGTGCAGCAGGGATGTTGATTAGCCAAAGTAGATTCACCTAAATGCCAGAGATACAGCAAGTGACGTCACTGTACCTTTTATCTTCAGTGCCATCACAAGGAAAACCCCTCTGAAGCCTCCTTTGCTACTCATCAGCCTCCAGTTTGTTCTGTTCCTGCAGTTGCCTTAATTACACATGACACCAGGGTAGCAAGGGCAGTGCTAGAGAATAGATACCATAGACCAAGCCAAGGTTAGACACTGATACCTCTCAGCTGGCGCCACACTGTGCAGAGGGAGGTGGATGTGTGCATGTGTGCACAACAAGGTCGTAGTAACCGTTTTGGGACTGCTGTGTTCCTGATTAGAGTCTTGGTCAAATAATTGCAGCTGGACTGATTCAACTGAACCAAGTCTAGTTCGCATGACTGATCTCTGCTTGGAGTAGCACAGTAGGCAAAATGTGTGACCTAAAAAGTGAGTGTGTTGCACATCTTTTTTTAAATGTATATTTTATGAAGTTGTGATAGTCTATTTCTGATAAATATGTTGTATACGGTCATTAGCAGCATATAGCCTCTAAAAGACTATATGATGTTTCTTTACAATGCAAATTGCTTGATCTCTCTTTTACTTTGTGATCCATTGTCAGTCTATAGGGCAGTTTGCTTGTCCAGTGCTTTAAAATACCCCCTTGCATTTGGTATAGAGGGCTAGCGCTCGTATTTGACATCAGTGGAGGTTAAAACCTCTCCTGTTCAAAGATGGTCGCCTATTTTGGCTATGGCAAATAGCCCAGAGGTCACTAAGCCTGCCTGTCGTGTTGTCCTTCCTCTATGTTGCCCCTCCAGCTGTCTTGGAGACAGCATGCACCGGCTTGCTCTGCTTTAACAACACTGCACATACTACCTGTGACTGCACCGTCCCCCTTGAGGTGAGAATGGATCTGAACTCGACCAGCACTGCACATACTGCCCGTGACTGCACTGTGACGAAGGGGGGGGGGGGGGGGGGGGGTCTGAGGGTAGGGGGATCTGTAACTGCATATTTGATGATTTGGACTCCGTTCCACCTCGAGGCATGAGGACTCTGCCAAGAAGTAAAACATTTGGTGTAAAACTGGCACTCCGGTTTGCATATACTTTATGGAGAGAAACACATATTCTCCTTCTACCTCAAAATACCGGAAATCTGCCCCAAGAGAGGCGGTTCTCAGAGATGACCGTTTTTATCTTGCAGTTTTACACAGCGCGGGCGCGACCAGATGTATTGGAGCGCTTTACAGCAGCATCAGTTACATTACACAAAGTCACATTCATGTTTTTTGGCACAGGGGATTACGTGATTTGAAGAGATGTTTAGCCGACGCATAGCCTCCAACCTGGTTCCCTAGTTCCAAAGTTGGACGGTCTGGCCGTAACGCCACACCCTCCCCATTAACCCCATTCGTTAATGCCACCTCTTCCTACGCACAGCGTGGTCGGCGCCGACTGAGCTGTTTGTCAACAGGAGTTGTCTGCCGACTGTTAAATCACGGCAAAGAGGGTACAGAGACATACACATCCTGTTGTGTATGGCAACGCACACACGCACCACTCACTTCTGTTTCTTACCACGTGAAGCTCAGTAGGCTGCTGAGTTGTGTTCTGGCCAGTTACTTCACATACAAAGTTGATGTGTGTGTCACGCGTCACAGAATATATGTGCGCATGCGCACACACAATACTGCCTACCTTTACCCGGTGCAACGAGCAGCCCCGCTGTGCGCCATCACCCTCAGCGACACAAAGGCCCAGGCTTCGGATTCACTGATTACCATCAGCCTTAGCGCCTCGACTACAGCGTTCTCCTGCATGCAGTACCCAGCCGGACCGCAGGGCGCTCCTGTGCTGTTTGTAATCAGAGCTAGTCACGTCGGATCGGAGGGGCCGGGTCGATGTCAGGCAGTCCTACACCTCACGTGCATAGATGGAATATCAACCACAAGATTGCGCGGCCAGCGAAGGGAACTGGGGGTGTTTCACTCATGCTCGAGGTTGGGTTATTTTCATTGTATTTTCTCCGTGCTTATCATTCGAGCTCCTTCAATGCTGTCAGTTTGGGCGCAGACCGAGCTCTTCTGGTATTGTGACCTCCCTCGTCAGCATGGGCGACAGACAACCTTTCACCCACGGACAGTCCTATTTATGCACGTGCGGACACGCACCGAGGAGAAAGGGCTGTAAGTCCCCACAATTCTAAAGAGCAAACATCGAATGATGTGTGAGAGTACGAAGGTATCCCCTGCAAACTGCCGCTCCTAGCATAACCCTTAGCGCTCACTGGATAGCCTTGTCTAGGCGCTCTACATAAAGGGAGTTACTGATACATAATTAAATGGCACTCAATCGATCGACACAAAACTGGTGAAAGGCGGCGTGTGGCCTGCTACTCACAACAGATGTCAGCAGCGAGCGACGGAGGCCGCGGCTCGATCATACACACACCTGACCCCGAAGCATGATGGGGGACGGGGATGTCCTGAGAGGGCCACACCTGCATTCATCAAACTCGCCCTGTTTATCTTTGGGCGGCGTCTCATGTACACCGAGCATCCGAGAAAATATTCCAATCCCGTAAAACTCGTCCCTCAGGGAAAGCATCGGGTCAGAACATTGAGGCGACGTGACCCGGAAGTCAAAGAGGATGGGTGAAGGCGCAAAACACTCACCGAACCCTTAACGCTCCTGTCCCCACCCAACACATCAGAGCTCCGCCACAACACACACAGCCTCTCCCTAACGCGCATACACAGCTCCCCCTGAAAATAATACCGGGCGCGGGCAGTAGAGAAGTAATGTAACTATGGGATCAGGAGAGGGAAAAAGAGGGGAGAAGATCGAGAGAATGAATTGTGGGGAGAGGAGGCGAATTGTCTGCTCACGCTGCCTGCACGCCCAAGTCGGCCCTCTGATTGGTTAATAAGGAACACCAATCAGAGAGCTGACTTGGGCGTGCAGGCAGCGTGATTAGGGGCGTGCTCTCTCCCGATCTCTTCAGGGAGAGAAAGAAGAGAAAAGAAACTCCCCCGAATCGGGAAAAGACGGGGCTTAAAGGGAGTTATGCCCCTCTCATCCAATGACTGGCCAGCATTTACGAGGCCAGCCAATGGAGAAGAGGGGCGGGTTCAAGCCCCACTCTACAAAACATTAAATCTCTGAACGAGACTGCGCCACCGCAGCCTACGGTCCTCGACCTAAAAAGTGTTCCTGAAGCCTTCATCCCCAATTTATATATCCGAGTTTTTACTTGTTCACTGTTATTTCTATGTCAAGCTATAGAAATCTCTCTGCCATCCCGGGTACAGGGTCTTGGCGTGCTGTGTCTGAATAAAAGGGAATACTATCACGGGGGCAGGACTGACTTGAAATCAACCAGAGAAAGCACCTATGACAATATGGCATATGATTGTACCCCGAAACTATGGTCCAGAAGGAATAGCTAGGCTGTCTCTGCATTTTAGTATTTGTTATTTGTACTCCCCATGGTGTTGGAGTGATATCCTTTTTGACATCTTTATTGGCTGAGTGGCGTGATAGTTTAACAGAGACATTTACGAGGGATAAAACAAATATCTGAGGACGAGGGCACCATCCATAGGGAATAGTTTCCATACTAGTACTTGTTAATTTCGTTTTCCTTAAGCAGAATTTTTGTTTGTATTTGCAAAGATCCTTATTAATCGAGGTAGTGTGCCCTTAGTGTTCCTTGTTGTTTGTGTGCTTCCAGCAGCTGCAGCAACATGGGCATCGGAGACAGCTGCCTGCTTGCAAAGAGGCGGTACTGTAGAGGGTTTTGTTTTTCCCTTGAAAATCTTCAGGACATGTTATGTCTCCTGGACACCCTACCCACCGTTCACTCTAGGCCTGATTCTACTTCTCTGGTCTTACCTGCAGTCCTTTAAAGCAACCTCATTCATTAACCATTGAACCCGCGCTGCACGCTATGCTAATGTAAGACTCAGCGGGCACAGGGTTTTTCCCTGAGCAAAGGTAGTCTCTGTTCTACACATTGTCCTAGTGACCCAGGTCCTTTTCAAAGCATGGACAATCCCTGGTCACAGAAAGGGGACAGAATAATGCATCATAGTTGATAAGGATTTGTACCATACCGGTGTGGCAAGCACGGTTCATAAAAACACTACAGGGCTGATAGCCTATTCTATTGCACCTTAAGACAAACATAAACTTTAAATGTTTTGAGTATTAAAAAAAAATACCAGTTTTATGCAGTCTTTCACAACAAATTATTCCCTGTGAAAATGACCAAGTAGGAGATATCTATGTATAAGACAATTAATGGCCCTTTTTGCGTTCCTAATTTTTAAAGTATTGTCCACTTGATATGAAGCATTGTTAAATAGTTCACTCATTGCCAAGTCATTGATGTTCCTTTTTGTGACGTCATACTCGTGATCTGAAGTCTACTACATTCTAAAAATAGACTAACGATAACTAGAGGAAGTAAGAGTTGCTGCAAACCTACAGTTATTGCAGACTTATTTACATACTCAAGGGGATTTTTGACCACTCCAAAGAGCAAATCTCAGAAAATTGTAGACGTGATCATTTTTTAAGGAGAAACGTACTGTTTTGTACTAAGTGATGCTTTCTCCCTTGCTTGATTCAGGCTTCGGGTACCACAGTGTCCCTAGTGCACCTCATAAACCTAAAGGTTTCAAAGAAGTGCCCAATTTGTCTGTAAAATGTGACTTTCTAATATTGTTGTAATCACTGTAGAGTCCCAGAAGATTTAAAATGAGTGAAATGCTTCCTGGGGTACTGTCGGTGTTTAGAAGTATCTGGTATAACATTTCTATCAGGTTATTGTTGTTGTACTTGCCAACTGTGGGAAGAGAGGCAGGACCTGATTCTATAGTGCTGAATTAGGGGTGGATAAAGATGAGGCTATTGTAAGCCACAATCCAGTGCGCGCTACGTAATCAAGTTATTTTTATATAGTGATGTACTGAACGGTAACTTAGCCTTTCGTGTGATAGACGTAGATTGGAAATGTGGGTCTTCTCGGAAGAGGGTTTCCCATTTTCGCTCTCTAGAGTGATCACAGCCTCCTAGTTGTTTTTCTCCCTGCCCTCCCCACCCCCCACACACACACCCTTGCTCCAAGACCCCCTTGATAAGGTACACAGAGTTAAACCCAGATTGGTTCACAAGGTAGATTGGGTTCGGGTTGTTAAACCCAATGTAGGTTTCCTCGGAGGATCTAAGTTTACTTCATCTGTTCAGGTGGAAAGAGTGTAAGGAAGTGCTTTGTTATTACACAAATGAGGTTGGTGAAATAAGGGTTCTGTTGAAGTTGTAAAACCAGGCAAAGAGAAACTGTTTTAAAGTGTAAAAGAGGGGACACTCTACCACGTACCTTGCTGCCGAGGGAGGAGCGTGCTGCATTGGCTGCCTAGCGGACCTGCTGTTGCGCCTACGACTCGCCGGACCCGCTTCGCGGGTCCCGCAGCGCGTCGGTTGTTGAAGGACTGCCTGAGGAGCCTGTGAGGAGGAGCGCGGGGCAGGCAAGAGAACCAGCGGGGCTGCGAGCTAGCAGGGGACTCCAGTGACCAGGAGCCCCTGCGCGCCCAACTAGCAACACCTGGGCTGCTCTCCCCGCTGGCCACGCCCCCCCGCCAACGGACCAAAAAGCTGCTGTTGCCCTTCTGCCTGTGGGACACTCTACCACGTACCTTGCTGCCGAGGGAGGAGCGTGCTGCATTGGCTGCCTAGCGGACCTGCTGTTGCGCCTACGACTCGCCGGACCCGCTTCGCGGGTCCCGCAGCGCGTCGGTTGTTGAAGGACTGCCTGAGGAGCCTGTGAGGAGGAGCGCGGGGCAGGCAAGAGAACCAGCGGGGCTGCGAGCTAGCAGGGGACTCCAGTGACCAGGAGCCCCTGCGCGCCCAACTAGCAACACCTGGGCTGCTCTCCCCGCTGGCCACGCCCCCCCGCCAACGGACCAAAAAGCTGCTGTTGCCCTTCTGCCTGTGGGACACTCTACCACGTACCTTGCTGCCGAGGGAGGAGCGTGCTGCATTGGCTGCCTAGCGGACCTGCTGTTGCGCCTACGACTCGCCGGACCCGCTTCGCGGGTCCCGCAGCGCGTCGGTTGTTGAAGGACTGCCTGAGGAGCCTGTGAGGAGGAGCGCGGGGCAGGCAAGAGAACCAGCGGGGCTGCGAGCTAGCAGGGGACTCCAGTGACCAGGAGCCCCTGCGCGCCCAACTAGCAACACCTGGGCTGCTCTCCCCGCTGGCCACGCCCCCCCGCCAACGGACCAAAAAGCTGCTGTTGCCCTTCTGCCTGTGGGACACTCTACCACGTACCTTGCTGCCGAGGGAGGAGCGTGCTGCATTGGCTGCCTAGCGGACCTGCTGTTGCGCCTACGACTCGCCGGACCCGCTTCGCGGGTCCCGCAGCGCGTCGGTTGTTGAAGGACTGCCTGAGGAGCCTGTGAGGAGGAGCGCGGGGCAGGCAAGAGAACCAGCGGGGCTGCGAGCTAGCAGGGGACTCCAGTGACCAGGAGCCCCTGCGCGCCCAACTAGCAACACCTGGGCTGCTCTCCCCGCTGGCCACGCCCCCCCGCCAATCACACAGTCGCAGTATCAAAAGGAGCGCCAGACCCCCGCAGCGCGGGAGCGACCGGGAGAAGCCCGGGACAAGGGCGGGACCGTCCAAGGCCGTCACCGGCCGGAGCAGGCCGGGCTGGGCCCACCCTCTTGGTTTCTCATATTGTGCAGGTACTTACAGGCTTTAAAATTTTGTTGCACCCGTTTTGGGTGGCATAACTGACTGACCCTCCTGGAGTTTAACCATGCCCTCACCAACAAAGGAGAGTACCCCTCAGAAGCCGGGTGGAGTGAAAAACGGGACTCTTGAAATGTATTTTGCACGGGCTGTGGGGGAGGCGGACAAAGAGGGAAATTTGTCAAGGCTAAGGGCGGAACGGAGACGATCTGTGGACAACCTGAAAAACACCCCCATGGGAGATCTATCTATTACTTTAAGGGAGGAGTTAACTCGTATTGAGGATGTTCCACTCTTGTTAAGGGAAGGTATGAACACCCCCCCAATTGAAATCACGAGCACTGCTCTACCTATTAGTATCAGTCCCGCTAGGGGGGCTATAGCTTTAACTCCACAACCGCCCACAACCCGTAAAGACAGGCACTCCAAATTGAAAGTAGTCACCACACAAGCAATCCCAGGACCCCCCCCAAAAAAACGTAGGAGAAGGGCAAAGGGAGCACAGGGTGGCAGTAAACCTAAGACTCTACATTTAGACTTTGGGAAATCCTCAAAACATCAGGTACCCACAGCAAAACCACTGGTAGAGTCACACTCTAAATCTAATGTGCAGGAAGTTATAGCTCCCGCCTTGAGCACAGATGTAGGAACTAGTAGTGATAATGTCCCCCTCTCTGTTGTGCCACTGGGAAACTTGGAATTTCTCTTAAGGTCTCTGTTACTCCCGATCAGCGAAAGCGTAAAAAAGATCGAGATCAGACTAACCATACTGGAGGCCACATTGGGAAGTTTGAAAATCCGCAGTGCCCGACAGGAAAGTGATTTAACAGCCATCACTAGCCCTGTAGCCTCGCAAGGGTTAAAACACAGGGTAGTTAACCCAACGCCAATTCCACCTCAGGCTGCAAATGGGGTAGTCCCCCAAAAACCACTAAACCCAAATCCTGTAGCCACCAATTCACTTCATGCTAACATACCTAACCCTTCCCTTGTATTAGTACCTCAGGCACATACGACAGAAAACAACATCCCGGACAATCAAAAAATGCCCCCTGCAAGACCTCGTCGCCCTAACCTACCACCTGAGACTAACGACCTCACAGTAGTTATGGCAGGGGTCCCTCAACTTGATGAAGGTGAAATAGAGGATTTTTGTACTCTAAAAACTAGGGTCATTAAGTGGTTAAACAGAAATAGACCTCTCCCGAGACACCTTAACAATGAGATTATAATGGTAAGAAGGGTCCCATGGGTGGGGAGAAGTCAGAAATCCATCACTGGGGATTGTATATTGGTGAGTTTCAGGGACAAGGGCACGGTGTCGCACATTTGTCAAGGGGAAAACATATCAAGGGAATCTACCATCCATACCCTCCGTGTGTCTTTCTTCTTCCCAAGTACCCCAGGCCTACAACATCCACCCCCACGACATGATAGATGGGAGAGAGTCGGAAGAAGTGGGCGTCATCAGGCTTTTCATCCCTGGCCACTTTTGGGTAGAACGGCACCATTCCTCCCAACTTATAATCGGTTTAACTGTTTAAATGGTTTAGAGGGGGTGGATTGACAAATAGATAAGGCCCCTAAGGAGACCGTAGAAAAGGGTGCCCAAGCAGAAACATCAGTGGTGCAAAGACACTCGGCCTTGCAAACCCATTTAGGTAGGGCGGAGGATTCTATGTCTGTAGTTAATGAACAACTAATATATACTCAGACACCGCCTGTAGCTCCATCAGGGGAGGTGGAACTGACTCCATGTCGGTTTCTTAGCTGGAACGTGGCAGGGACTAGAGCCAAAAGACTAGATCCCACATGGATAGACTTCATAGCCAGCAATCACGTAATTGCCCTCCAAGAAACATGGGACACCGCACCAACTTTCTGGCTGGATGGGTTCACAAGTTTTACTATACCAGCAACTCCAAGTAGTGCAGGAAGAGCTAAGGGTGGACTAGTTCTCCTCTTCTCGCTTAAATTGGCAGGGACGTTTAAACAACTAGAGTCTGGCTCCCCAAATATCTTAATGGTAGAATGGACTATCTCACCAGGGCGGGTCTTAGTGGTCTCAAATTTTTATAATTCTTGGGTTAGACAAACAGACACAGCCCATGTGGATCATTTGGAAAATGTTCTTAATGATTATAGTCACAAATCTTGCACTAATTTCGATTTCTTAATTTTAGGTGATTTTAACATTCAAAAATGTGTTTTAAAATGCAACTTAGGCAACCTGGATGGTCAAACAGAAAATGGCAATCTGCACTTTGCTCACACCAAAGCGGGGGAGGCGCTGGAATTTCTCCTTGCTAGCCTTAATATGTTTGAACCCCTTAGCACTGGTAGTGACGAATCCCCGCCCACTTACAAAGGGTCTGAAAGTGGGTCTGTGATAGATTTCATTTTCGTTTCTCAGGGCTTAACCTCTAAGATGGGGATTTACGAGGTAACTGCCTCTCCACATAGTGATCACAACCCAGTCTCTGTACAGGTTCACTGGAGTGACTTATGGAGCAAACACCTGGGTCTTCCCAGGGCTTGCACATCGACGGTGCCCAGTGACCAGGGCAGACGGCTTAAGTGGGGTAAGGTGGTCCAGGAAACCTTTATGGCTTCCCTGTGCCCAAAGATAGAGGAACCCATGCGTATTTGTATAGACCAAAATGCCTCCAATAAAGAGATTGTTTCAGCTTTTAATTTTATTTGCTCACAAACAGCTAAAGAACTTACAGTTCCCAATTCCAATTTGCCACCCAAGCCATTTAAATGGTTTGATAGAAATTGCTCTAAAGCCCATAAAGAACTGAAAAATGCCCTTAAAATAAAGCCGAGGGATAAAACTTTAATCTCTAAATTAAGACGAGAGTATAAATTGGTTGTCAAAAATAGGAAAAATACAATTAAAAAGAATGCTTGGAATGATTTGCTTGACGTGGATATACTACGGAATAGTAAAAGATTCTGGGACATCATAAACAACCAATTCTTCTCTGGGGAGATTAACACAATCTCCGACTGCATTATCAGTGATGAGAAATGGGTTGATCATTTTAAAAACATATATGGCGGCAATGACCCTGTGAATGGAAATGAGACAGGACTGACCAGGGGCCTAGTGGCAGTAGAATTTAACGAGGAGGAGGTATATAAAGCCATAATGGACTCCACGAAAAATAAGGCTCCGGGCCCGGATGGAGTCCCGGTAGACTTCTTCATATACGCCCCAACCACCTGGTCTAAAGTCCTTACAAATGTCTTCAGGGCAACAAATGATGGATGTTTTCCAGAAACTTGGAACACATCTGTCATAGTACCCATTTTTAAAAAAGGAGACAGGGAGAACCCGGGATGCTACCGCCCAATTTCTTTGATAGACTCTGCCTTTAAGATCCTGGGCAGAGTACTATTGACGAAGTTGAGAACAAGCCTGGAGATCTGTGGGGATCTCGCAGAGATTCAATATGGCTTCAGGGAAAAACGGGGAACCTTAGAGCAATGCTCAAATTTACACCTCCTAATATCGAAGTACACGGTGGCCGGGGAGGGTTCATTATATTTGGCCTTTATGGACCTCTCCTCGGCCTTCGACTTGGTTAATAGGGCCAAGCTCTGGGCTATACTGCGCGAGCTTGGTATTGAGGATCCCTTGGTGGCCCTCATAGCAAGCTTGCACCAAGGCCTCACTGCGAAGGTCCGGGTAACCAGGGAAGGGCGATGCTCTGACAGCTTTAGGTCAAATAAGGGTGTTCGCCAAGGCTGTATCCTAGCCCCACTTTTATTCACCATTTACATTAACGATCTAGGGAAGTCCTTGTTAGCAGGCAACGCTGATGTCCCGCGGGTAGGTGGGAAGCAGATTCCGGCTCTTTTATATGCGGACGATGCTGTTCTCATCGCCCGCACGGGCATTGGGCTACAGACCCTTTTGGAACTCTTTGGTTCCTTTATGGCCAAATTGGACCTAAAAATCAATGTGACTAAATCGCACACAATGATTGTGGGTCCCCAAAAAAATAAATCACACACAAAAACTTTTTTTTGCAATGGCGAGGTTCTCTCCAGGGTCCCGGTTTTTCCTTACTTAGGGGTCCTGTTTGATGAGAAGGGCTCCTGGGTCCCGCAAATTAAGGCCAAACATATTTCTTTAGCCCGGTCCACAGCAGCCCTGATGGATTTTACTAAAAGACTAGGGGCTAAACCAATGGATGCTGTGTTAAAAGTTTATAAAAGTAAATGCATTTCGATAGCCTCATATGGTGCAGCACTGTGGGGTTATACTAATCTGGATAGTATGCAGATAGTAGAGAATAAACTTATTAGACGAATTTTGTCGGTCCCAAACTCCACACCTACCTACTCCATACATGAGGAAGTTGGCCTACCCTATATTATAGATGGATTGAAAATGGCCCCTTTACTTTTTTGGGCCAATACCTGGATAAATACTGAGTTGTCTTTAAATCACACAATTCTTAAAGACGTGACTGCAAGGGAGGGGGCAATGAAAATAGCCTGGCTGAGATATATAAAGTCATCATTCACTGCCCTCGGGAGACCTGATTTATACACAACACCGTCAATAATCAGGAAAGCGGACATTGCATGGATCAAGAAGGAATTCCAGGGGAGGACACGCTTAGAGAGAGAGGAGTTTGAAGTTAACAAACCGTTAGTAAGAGCACACCTGGTTTTGTCCTCTTCCCCCTCGATGGAACCTTACCTGCAATATGTCTCTAAACCCTTGCACAGATTTTTGCTAACCAGATTCAGAATGAATTTAATCCACTATTCACTAGGTACCTTTCCTACGTGGGGTAAACCGGAACATGCACCACCTTGTGAGTGTGACCAGTTCTCTAATCAGGACACTCTCCATTTCCTGTTTTTCTGTGCATTTTACAATACTGAGAGGAGAAAATATCTAATCCCCCTCCTGAAAACACTGGGCTTTATACAAGTGAGACCTGCCTTGCTTTATCTCCAAAGATTACCGGATGCACACGTCACTTTTTGTGTAGCGAGTTTTTTAACAGCCGCATACAGAGGTAGAAACAAAAGAATCCCTAGAACTGTACTGTTTTAAACTAAAAATCAATACATTAACTGTTACTTTATTGTATGTATCACGGTGACTAATTAAGTGACTCTTTTATGGACACCATGTAAAAACAAAACGAATTGTGGGTATTTTTAAAATGTTCTTTTTAAATATATGTATGTCTTTTGCCTTTTATGATTTTAACAAAAATCGAATAAAGTGTATTTTGACTGACTGACTGTGTAAAAGAGGACTGTTGTGATTTTAATGATGTTGATATACATTAGAGTCGGGAGGATCGCAATCTAGTGCTATCTGGGGATTTGTCGGTGACAAACAATTTGTTGCAAATACAAGATGAAGTAAGTGCTGGAGCAAATGTTTCAGGAAAGTATATGTCGACAGACAGGCAAAAACAATTGTCCACTGTTGTCCCTGATGACGCTTGTCAGGGAGAGATGTCTTTATGTCTTTATCTGAACCTCATGTCAAAGGTATGACAAACATTCATGATGTTGATGAAAAAGTGGTGTCAAATGAGAACGGAAGTGTTTCCAAAAATGTTGTACTGGATTCTGCTTGTGCGAAAACAGTGGTACGCCAAACTACGAGTAATTAAATTACCTGGTAGATCAGATGATTATGTTATGTAAGCTTTAGGGACTTTTATTAATTTTGTGTTCTATATATTTAGTTTTCTTAAGAAATTTGTTTTGTTGCATAATTAGATACTATATATAAAAAAAAGGGCGGGGCATCTTGTGTAATGTGCTTAGCACCATGCCCTTCTGTTGCCAGGTGTTATGATGTAATGTTGCCTTTGATGTAGAATAGTGTTTGTACGTTAACAAGATCGTTGCTTTAAACTGGGGTCTGCACCAAGTCTCCCTTCCTAAGTGGGCTGTAATATTGGAATAAACACCTTTGACGGCCTATATTTTGGCTGGCCGTTTGTACCTACTTTCGTTAGTTATGTCTGTGGTTCTTGTCCAGGTTCTCAGCCTCTTGAGGTTCTCTGGGTTTGTAAGATTCTTCCTGTAGTCCATGTTCTACTCCACCCGGCAGGCTGCAGGGCGGGGGACCGTGTCCGCTGCGAATCGTGGGCCACCATGAGCCTTAGCGAGGGTGAAGTAGTGGTTTTTGGCTTCCCTCCATCAGAGCTCTGCATGCCCTCCAATGGGACAGATTTATGCACCAATAGACCCACTGCATAGCCAGCACACCAGGCTTCTCTTACTGCTGTCCACCCTTGTGCTGTAAAGTTATCAGATTTCTGGATCCAGCCCTCCTGCCCCTCTCCCCTCCCCCTCCTTGGGGTCAGCATCATGGAGCCTCACACTTTTCGGCCATGGCTGATCAAGCTAGAGGAGGGTTGTGCCAAGAGAGTACAGTGGGTGGAGTGGCATGAGCATGGATGGTGAGAGGGGGCTCGGTTGGTATAGGGGTGAGGAGAGAGGAAAGGATAGTTTTGGAAGGAGGTGCACAGAGAAGGCAGTGAGAGCTGTGGGTGATCATAGGATACTGAGAAAGCTGAGACGGCTGCCGAAAAACAAAGGAGAGATGTACACAAGAAATGGGAAGTAGTACAAGAGAGAAAGAGGTGGAGAGGAGGCTTTGGGATGTTATGAGAAGGTGTGGTGCTATAAGAACATCACCGGCTCCTATTGTAGCAGAAATGACTGCAGGAGTGGATCACTCTTGTAATAATTATAGAATATTAGCACTTTAGCTGTTCATTAGAACTCCGTCGAGAACCTACAGCAGATCACCAGGCAATCGACTGAACGCATGTTTAATTTTTGTTTTAATACTAATAATGCAGGGAGTAAACCTTCCGGCTATTGGAGCACTCTAGAGTCAAACGCTACCCGTTAATGAACTCCTGCCTTCCAAGGAATGCATTTCACGTAGTATTAACTGAAAAACCACAGTTCATGGTTAGTAATGGTTCAGTGAACAGAAAACAGGACAAAAAAGCACTGAAATGCGACCGTTGTGGCATGCGACATATAACACACATAATAACTCTTAAAACCCGCCCGGGCTAGTACACCACTTTAACAGGTGGAGTCTACCGAGACCAAAACACGGCTGATGGTGTGAGTTATCGTGTACTTAGCATGTAACATAGGAAAGAAAGCACGAGTAAGAAGAGAGCAGCAGCATCATTAAGAGCAAGAAAGACATTTTTGAAAAGACATACACTCAGATCAGTTTTTGATGGTTCAGATCTATTTTATCATTATTATTACAGTGTAAAATGATACAAAAATACAGAACGCAGCAACACCCTTCACATGGGTGCTGCACAGAAAGAAGAGCAACAGAAACAATCAACACATTACCCCAAGCACCCCACATTCTTCTTCCCTTCACCCTTATACTCACTCTGGAATGATGAGCTAAAGGGTCATTCGACCCTCCTGTGCTCCACACTCGATTGTCTTCCTACCCAGTCTCATCCCATCACCCGACTCCTTCAATTGCAAGCAAGCGTAGGTACTTGGAGCAGGTCAATTTGTGAAATTCTGATGAGAGCGGTAAGATGTACGGTAGCCGCTGCTCTCGATAGGCTGCCAATGGAGGAGGGGCGTCAATGGCATCCCATGTACTCCTACCGCTTCTCGAGGCTCGCCATCGCTGCTAAGGATCCAGGCACAAAATGTATCGCCGATGCCAAAATGGGTAAGCTTCGCATCCAGGTATGGCCCATGCCCCCGATCGAGCGCTTAATCGGCGTCAATGGCAAAAAGCATAATTTCCTGCCGACAACGTTTGAATTCTCTTGGTGTTGTCTACGCACTGCTGATGGGAAAAAACCCTGATTAATCGGGATCCATCAGGCCTGGCATAAGGGGTCCTAAAGGCACCACCAAAATACTGGTGAAGTATTTGTCATCCATGTTCGTACGTGAAATGAACTGATATGAGCCGCACTGCTGCTCATCTTCCCAAGGTTTGGATATGGCGGGATGGATGCCTCCAGAATGGAGTGATACAAAAGGGGATGATGGATGGAGCGTTTGAGCAAATCAAACACTCCCCCCCAGTCAACTGATCTGGGTTTAATCCATCACCATACTTTAGCTCACTCAGCCACCCCAGTTCAGACATGGCCATACGCAAATCAGTCTGACCCGGTGTCTCATGGGAACAGTCCAGCCCGAACTGCTAAGCCATGTCTTCCCTGGACCGGAAACAAGCATCTTGGGACCGGTTTCAGATTCATAATCCTCATCAGCCAGGCTATCTTGAATCCAGTGGCCAAGTGAGCAAGGGACTCGCGTCTGAGCATACCCTGCCAATTTAGGGCGAACAAAGCGATACAAAAGGGGATGATGGACGGAGCGTTTGAGCAAATCAAACACTCACCCCCAGTCAACTGATCTGGGTTTAATCAATCACCATTCTTTAGCTCACTCAGCCACCCCAGTTCAGACATGGCCATATGCAAATCAGTCTGACCCTGTGCCTCATGGGAACAGTCCAGCCCGAACTGCTAAGCTATGTCTTCCCTGGACCGGAAACAAGCATCTTGGGACCGGTTTCGGATTCATAATCCTCATCAGCCAGGCTATCTTGAATCCAGTGGCCAAGTGAGCAAGGGACTCACGTCTGAGCATACCTTGCCAACTTAGGGCGAACAAAGCGATGACGATGATAGAATAAACCCAGATCTGTTGACTGGGTGTGAGTGTTTGATTGGATCAGATGCTCTGTCCATCACCACCCCCTTTTGTACCGCTTTGGCCGCCATAAATTGGCAGGGTATGCTCAGACGTGAGTCCCTTGCTCACTTTGCCACTGGATTCAAGCAAGCCTGGCTGAAGATGGCTGTAATGCCAGAAACCGGTCCTAGAAAGCTTGAATCCGGTCCAGGGAAGCATGGCTTGGCAGTTCGGGCTGGATTGTTCCCATGAGGCACAGGGTCATACTGATTTGCATATGGCCATGTCTGAACTGGGGTGGCAGAGTGGGCTAAAGAACGGGGATGGATTAAACCCAGATCTGTTGACTGGGTGTGAGTGTTTGATTGGTTCAGATGCTCTGTCCATCACCACCCCCTTTTGTACCGCTCTAGTATGGCGTGAGCAGGGTACCTGTATCTGCCAGCAAGTTAAAGAGTCTAGTGAGGACAGGGGCAAGTGCCTGGCAAACATTTTATGAAAGAGCAGAGACGCTATCTGGGCCCAGGGATTTACGAAGTTTCAGCTGTGCGGAGGGCGCAATGACTTAATCTAGGCGAAGAGGCTGCTCAAGGGAATCTGGGTTTCAGCCGAGGCGTGCAAGCTTCTCGCCAATAGGCCCGTGAGTCTGCAGTCTGCAACTGCTACGCTTCATAGAGAGACATAGAAATCCCTAAAGGTGGCCGCTATTGCTGTATCCTTTGAGACTTCACTACCATTCGGCTGAAGGAGGGCATCCATCTGCTTAGCCTGTAACTTGTTGGCTAAGTACCTGCCTCATTTGTCCCCCCCCCCCCCACCTAGAAGTGTTGCAAGCGGATCAGTGCATATTCTGCCCAATTTAGATCTAAACTACAGAGCTGCAAAACTCTGTCTCCAGCTGATGCAAGATCTTTGGGGCTCGTGTCCTTTTATGGATGGCCTCCAAATCTCTTACTGTCCCTTATAGTTCCCCCCTCTTTTCCTTAAGCATCTTATTTTGAGCTGCAGAGATAGCAATGACCTCTCCTTGACGAATGCCTTCAGTCTCTCCCATAGGGTAGCTATGGAAATACGATTGGTATCATTAACTGCTATGACGTCAGTAATCATCCGCTTGATATGGTGTACTGTGTCGGGATGGTGAAGCAAGCTTTCCCTTAGCGAAGCAAGCTTTCCCATAGCCACAAAGGGCGACTAATCTAATCTATTGTGAAGAGGTCACCCGAAGCGCAAGGATTAAGGGGGCAGGGTTGATATGCATTTGCACACTCAATGTTCCCAGAAAATAATCCGTGCAAGTATGCATCTTCTGTGCCTGGGAGTAAAAGGTATGGTCTCTAGTATAAGGGCATGCCAATCTCCACAGATGGCACAATCAAACCTCCTGAAGCCAGCTCGCTCCCTCACGTGACCGTGCTCCAGTGTGGCTATAGCGCTGTCCTGACCTATTAAGGTCCTTACTCATCACTCGATTGAAGCCCCTCCATCAAAACCGTCTGGTCTGGGGATTCCATATTGTCGGTTATGGCCAGTGTTCATTGCTCCGGATTATCATTAGAAGCATCTATGGAGACATGGGTGAAGGCCATTTCTCCTATTTGTACATGGTACACTAACAGTCACACTCGCAGTTTCGGCGACTTTGCACCCCACCCTCCCTTTGAAAGAGCGGGATAAGAATATGGCAACTCCACCTTTCTTTGCAGGATTGAAGGAGAAATACTGGTATTAGAAGTGAAGTGCTTTCAATCTATGCCAGTCCCTGGGGGCTACGTGTGTCTCTTGTATTAGGCAAACATCCCCTCCAGCATGTTCAAGATAGAACAGAATCGCCTTACTTTTGACCTAGCTGTTAAGCCCTTTCGCTTTAAGGTAAATCATTTTCAATTCATCACAGTCAAGGTTAGAGTAGGTCTGAATTTCTGGTGTATCGCGAGTGTGTACTATCCTAGTACAGGTGTTGCACAGAGCTAGGAGTACGGTTGTTTGAGGATCCCTCTGCATGCTACTGGGTGCCTATAATGGAATAAGTACAACCAATGAAAACCCCAACCATAAACTATAATAAACCATATACAAGTGAATCCACTGGTTATCTGGTGGGAGCCAGGTCAGTCCTGAGGGTTGCTTCCAGCCTTGGTTCGGGTAAGTCCACATCCAATGGTGTGTAGCGGAGTCATCTGCCCCCACCCCCTCTGCCTCCCTCCCAAGAGCCAAATACAGCCATACCATCTTGGCAGGGAGTCCCCTGTCAGCCGCAGGACTGGGATGGGTCTTAGTTCAGGTCTTATCTCTTCGGGTTACCAGAGAGACTGTCTGCCTACTTGTTGCTCCAGTGCAATAGTTTGGGGGTCCGGTGGAGGCCCTTGGGCGATGCTGGAGCAGTCCTCCACTGGTTGCGCTGTCTCTCCTTGTTCTTGAGGGGGTCTGCATGGTGAGCCCGCTTCTTGTCTCAACGGGGTGTTTAAGAGTCGGAGGGCTTCCACCAGGTTTTTAAGTTGTTGAAGTGTATCTTCTCAGCGAACAATGAGGTGGAATGTCTGGCCACAATTGTAAGTGAACCCCTTGCTCTTGAGAAATGCTGTAGCAGGTCGAAAGGCCCTGCGTTTCTGGAGATTTAGTGCAGACAAGCCCGGTATGGTAGTAGTTTAGGGCTTCTGAATTGTACAGGCTGAGCATTCCTCGCCTTGCGCAGCATGGCCTCTCTCAGTTGGAAGTTATGAACCCAGGCAAGGAGTCGGGCAGATGGCTTCCTTCGACCCTCGAGAGGTCCACTCTATGAACCTTGCACATCAGACTCTGCCTGGGAGTCCATTATCTGTCTAAAGTGGGCCTTCTTATAGTCAGAATTGTCCGTGCCCTCAGCCCCAATCGGTGCTATGCATATGTTGTTTCTGCGAGAGCAGTTCTCAAATTCTTCGGTATGAACCTGTAAGTGCAGCTTGTTGCTCTTGGAATCATAGGGCTTCTTGCTGCATGTGTTCGATCTATCAAACTACTGTCTCTCTTGTACTGTCTAATCTTGATTACACCAACGGACTCTACCATGGATCTTCTTTATTAACTTTGAAAAGACTGCAACTAATTCCGAACTCTGCTGTCAGACTACTTGTGTAAAGCCCCTGACTTGATGGCCCTACATTGGTTACCGGTTGCCAGAAGATTCACCTTCAACCTACTTTGTATTACCCACAAAGCAATACATGGAACAGGATCACTTTTCATCAGGAATATAATCCCAAATACATCCATCAAAGGAATCTCCACTCCAGATTGGCACTTTGCCTCAAAACCGCAGCATACAAAAAAAACATGGGTGGTAACATTTTTCTCTGTTCAAGCAGCCAAACTATGGAATTGACTACCCCCAAACATAACATCCACGGATAACTATCTTATTTTCAGAAGACTACTCGAGTTAGCTCTTTCCTACATGACCAACATACTCCAAATACAAATGTACAGCATATGCCTTTGTATGTAAATGTATAATTTGATATGTATGTATTTAGATATGTGCATTTCTTTGCATAAGTATATATACTACTTATGGTTCAAAAATATATTGATATTCTTATAGGTGTGCTTAACAACTGTTTATAATACTCATGGATATATGTATATATAAAAACAGCTGTACATATATTTTAAAACAGTTGTCATCAACGTTGTTTGTTAAATGCTCCTTAGACTTAAAGGTGCCCAACAAGTACACTTACACTTTAAGATGTTCTTCACTGTGCCCCCCTGCTTATTTTTTTAGGTCTCGCCTAGGCAGCGTTTGCGCTGTCTCTTAAAGACCTGCTGTATTCAGCTGTGGACTTGAAGCTCCGCCCATCTTTTCAATTGGCTCCTGTTACTACCCTTTCAAAATGGTTGCTTTTGATTCGTTAATAGGCTTAGTAGCCCCTCCTTAGTGTCGCCTTTTCTCTTTTTGTAACCTCCCATGAGAACTGGCCCTCCTACTGTGTTGTTACTCTGTAAGTTTCATTTACAGTCTCTGAGCACCATTTTCTTACATGAGTTCCTCTTACTGCAGCACGACACGCTTTCCTGCAACTAGGCCACTCTTTATCTTAAGTGTTTTGCTTCAAAAATGAGGGCCTTGCCTTGAATGCTGCTCATGGCATAATATATTTTTATTTTAAACCATTGTGGTTTTAAGATGCGCTTTGTTGTTTTTTGAAACTTGAGGCAAAGTTCAGGTTCGGCGTCTGCGCATTTCCTTTGTTATGTGCTGCAAGACATGTCAACAATTACCCATGGCTTCCAGCCCCTCATCCCGTCCCCGGGTGCCACGCTTTAGGTTTGTGCACGGTTCCTGCCTTCAGATTAACACGGGCACCCCGCTTAATATTTTATCAGGCGCCCACGTTTGCTCTCCGAAATATGGGTCATCAAGGACCCTTGTCGCTCTTTTAACATACAGAGAGCGGGGTTTACAGCCCACAGGTCTACCTCGAACGGTAGCTGTACACTACACTCACTCTCAGCTATGTTATGTTATGTTATAAAAACTTATATAGCCGCAGCTGCCCCAGCAAAGGGGCATCCCGGCGCTGACTCCAGAATAAGAAACCATGAGCGAAGTAGTGAATAGGCACCTCCAGAGGAATTTTACGGGAATAAATGAGTTTTTATTGCTTTCCTAAAAACGGACAAACTTTCAATTTCTCTAATATAAGTAGGTAGAGCGTTCCAAGCTTTAGCTGCAAGAACGCGGAAAGAGCGTCCTCCCGCTCTACTACGGAGCTCTAGCCGCCGCATTTTGAATGCGTTGCATTTGGCAATTTCTGCCTGATTAGCGCCCAACAACAATGAGCAGGCGTAATCAAGTCTAGACATCACTGTGGCCTGGACTATCATATGTCTGGTGTCAGAGTCAAAACATTTCAAGACTGGTTTCAGGCTACGCAGCATGCTGAAACAAGTAGCGGCAACTTTCTTTGTATGGGTGGAGAAGCTAAGGGTCGAGTCTAACCAGACTCCCAGATTTTTCACTTCTATCTTCGGTCCCGGAGCTTTTCCCAAAGTAGATGGCCACCAGTGATCTCCCCATAAATAGGTGTTCCTACCAACCAGTAATACCTCAGTCTTAGCCGTGTTGAGCTGTTAACAGTTAGCTGTCAACCAGTCAGCCACTGCAGACAGCCCGGCTCTGAATCTGACATGATCCCCGGTTGCACCCTCCGTTAGGGCAACCACCAGCTGCGTGTCGTCCTCGTATGGGCTGCCCGCCCAGTTCTCCACCCACTGTCTTCAGCGGCTCACCGCCATTACCCTGGCATCTGCTCCTGGCGCCCACGTCACAACAGCAAGGGTGCTTACATTTGTTGAATGAAGTGTGTGCCGCAAAGAGGTAAAACATTAGATTAAGTAAGTTACCAGTATATATGTTTTTTAACTGTGGAGCGTGACTAGCTACCTAACGTTCCTAGATTGCTGTAAACATGGCAATGGTACGAAATATTCCAGATCGACATCAGGGAGGGGCAGGAACGATACTCAAGCTGGCAGGTCTGGCTGTGGAGATTATTATTGGTATGCCTTTGTCATATATGCAAGGCCCTGATTTTGGTGGTAGAGGCTGAGCTATTGCATATATTGGGAGTAGCAGAGTGCACGTATGGTGCACATGGTTCCATATCAGTGTGGTTGATTATTATCATACTGCTTCCGAACGGATATAATCCTGATTGACCTTCAAGGGAGCCTTTAACCCCTTCCCTGCTGGCCCGATTCCGCCCCCGTGCGGTAAACAAACGAACAGGGGCGGGTCATGACGAACCCCAGCCGTCATCAGCACACGAGCACCGTAGTGCATGACGGCTGGGGTTCGTCACCAGCATGGAAGGGGTTAATAGAATTACTTGGAAAATGATTTTGAGGTCGCAAAAACAAAGAGCAAGCAACTCTTGACTTCCTAAAGATTCCCTACTACAGGCAGTGGTGGCACCGGCCCAGAACAATTTGCATTTACCTTGCACCCAAAAAGATGAGCTGCTAAATGTTGTCCTCATTCCCCCGTCGTCCCCGGAACCCAGAGGACTAGAGGGGGATAAAGTATTGATTTCTTCCCGGTAGCACTGCATCCAAGCACCTCTCCTTTCTATCAAACTCTTTATTCTCCACCAGACACCATGAATTTATAGTTTATCTGCTGGGTTGAGATTTTCACACGTTGAAAACAAGCATTGGAAATGCAATAGGTCTCTGATTTATGTGAGTTGAAGCTAATGGCATTGTAAATGGCAATGTCTTTTAGCCATGTGTTATGGAGTGTATGCATGTGGTGTGTAGTGGAATTTTGTGGGTTGGATTCGAATTGTAGCAATGGTGGCATGTTGCGCTTTAGATGAATATGTTTAAAAGTAAAGTGCACCATACTGCGATTGCTACAATAGTTAATTGTGGATGCGTTAACAATTGATGTGTGCACTGATGGCTGGTGGTGTGTGTGCCTGTAGAAATTGTGCACTGATGGCTGGTGGTGTGTGTGCCTGGTGGAAGCGTGCTCTGCCGGCTGTAGGTGTGTGTGCCTGGTGGAAGCGTGCACTGACGGCTGGTGGTGTGTGTGCCTGGTGAAAGCGTTCACTGACGGCCGGTGTTGTGTGTGCCTGGTGAAAGTGTGCACTGATGGCTGGTGGTGTGTGTGTGTTTGGTGAAAGTGTGCACTGATGGCTGGTGGTGTGTGTGTGTTTGGTGAAAGCGTGCACTGAAGTCTGGTGGTGCGTGCCTGGTGGAAGCATGCACTAATGGCTGGTGGTGTTTGTGCCTGGTGAAAGCGTGCACTGACGGCTTGTGGTGTCTGTGCCCGGTGAAAGCGTGCACTGACGGCTGGTGGTGTGTGTGTGTGGTTGTGTGTGTGGTGGTGGTTGTGTGTGTGGTGGTGAGTTTGTGCGCCTGGTGGAAGCGTGCACTGCCGGCTGGAGGTGTGTGTGCCTGGTGGAAGCGTACACTGACGGCCGGTGTTGTGTGTGCCTGGTGAAATTGTGCACTGATGGCTGGTGGTGTGTGTGTGTGTTTGGTGAAAGCGTGCACTGAAGTCTGGTGGTGTGTGCCTGGTGGAAGCCTGCACTAATGGCTGGTGGTGTATGTGCCCGGTGAAAGCGTGCACTGACGGCTGGTGGTTTTTGTGCCCGTTGAAAGCGTGCACTGACGGCTGGTGGTGTGTGTGTGTGTGGTGGTGGTTGTGTGTGTGTGGTGGTGGTTGTGTGTGTGTGGTGGTGGTTGTGTGTGTGGTGGTGGTTGTGTGTGTGGTGGTGGTTGTGTGTGTGGTGGTGGTTGTGTGTGTGGTGGTGGTTGTGTGTGTGGTGGTGGTTGTGTGTGTGGTGGTGGGTGTGTGTGGTGGTGGTTGTGTGTGTGGTGGTGGTTGTGTGTGTGGTGGTGGTTGTGTGTGTGTGGTGGTGAGTGAGTGTGTGTGTGTGTGTGTGGTTGTGTGTGTGGGTGTGGTGGTGTGTGTGTGGTCTTATGTGTGTGGTCTTATGTGTGTGGTCTTATGTGTGTGGTGGTGAAAGTGTGGTCTTATGTGTGTGTGTGGTTGACTTAGTTCGTGTTTTCGTACCCTGCACACACTGCCCCTACACACTCACACACTGCCCCTACACACTCACACACTGCCCCTACACACTCACACACTGCCCCTACACACTCACACACTGCTCACCTCACACACACACACTGCTCACCCTACACACACACACACACACAGCTCACCCTACACACACACACACACACACACACACACTGCTCACTCTACACACTCACACACTGCTCACCCTACACACTCACACACTGCTCACCCTGCACACTCACACACTGCTCACCCTGCACACTCACACACTGCTCACCCTGCACACTCACACACTGCTCACCCTGCACACTCACACACTGCTCACCCTGCACACTCACACACTGCTCACCCTGCACACTCACACACTGCTCACCCTGCACACTCACACACTGCTCACCCTGCACACTCACACACTACTCACCCTACACACTCACACACTGCTCACCCTACACACTCACACACTGCTCACCCTACACACTCACACATTGCTCACTCTACACACTCACACACTGCTCACCCACTGCTCACCCTACACACACACACTGCTCACCCTACACACACACACTGCTCACCCTACACACACACACTGCTCACCCTACACACACACTGCTCACCCTACACACTCCCACACTGCTCACCCTACACACTCTCACACAATGTTCACCCTGCACGCTCACACACTGCTCACCCTGCACGCTCACACACTGCTCACCCTGCACGCTCACACACTGCTCACCCTGCACGCTCACACACTGCTCACCCTGCATGCTCACACACTGCTCGCCCTGCATGCTCACACACTGCTCGCCCTGCATGCTCACACACTGCTCGCCCCCTGCATGCTCACACACTGTTCGCCCTGCATGCTCACACACTGTTCACCCTGCATGCTCACACACTGTTCACCCTGCATGCTCACACACTGCTCACCCTACACACTCTGCTCACCCTACGTAATGCGAAAAGACATAGCTCTGCCCTTTGGCCTGTGTTGTAATCGTACAGTAGGTTGTGAGTAGTTGCGCTTGATTGGTTGGGACGTCCCCTCCTTTCTGCTCCCCTCTCAGAGGGCCGGCTGCCTCCATGAAGCTCCCAAAACACGTGTTCAGCTGTTCTTTGTTTTAGCTCCTGTGTGTCAGTGCACCGTTAAGCGCACAAGCATACCCTGCTCTCTCTGGAACCCTCACACTGCTGTCACTCTCACACTGCTGTCACTCTCACACTGCTGTCACTCTCACACTGCTGTCACTCTCACACTGCTGTCACTCTCACTCTGCTGTCACTCTCACTCTGCTGTCACTCTCACTCTGCTGTCACTCTCACTCTGCTGTCACTCTCACTCTGCTGTCACTCTCACTCTGCTGTCACTCTCACACTGCTGTCACTCTGCTGTCACTCTCACTCTGCTGTCACTCTCACTCTGCTGTCAATCTCACTCTGCTGTCAATCTCACTCTGCTGTCACTCTCACTCTGCTGTCACTCTCACTCTGCTGTCTCTCTCACTCTGCTGTCTCTCTCACTCTGCTGTCTCTCTCACTCTGCTGTCTCTCTCACTCTGCTGTCTCTCTCACTCTGCTGTCTCTCTCACTCATGCTGCCACTCACTCATGCTGCCACTCACTCATGCTGCCACTCACTCATGCTGCCACTCACTCATGCTGCCACTCACTCATGCTGCCACTCACTCATGCTGCCACTCACTCATGCTGCCACTCACTCATGCTGCCACTCACTCATGCTGCCACTCACTCATGCCGCCACTCACTCATGCCGCCACTCACTCATGCCGCCACTCACTCATGCTGCCACTCACTCATGCTGCCACTCACTCATGCTGCCACTCACTCATGCTGCCACTCACTCATGCTGCCACTCACTCATGCTGCAACTCACTCATGCTGCAACTCACTCATGCTGCAACTCACTCATGCTGCAACTCACTCATGCTGCAACTCACTCATGCTGCAACTCACTCATGCTGCAACTCACTCATGCTGCAACTCACTCATGCTGCAACTCACTCATGCTGCAACTCACTCATGCTGCAACTCACTCATGCTGCAACTCACTCATGCTGCAACTCACTCATGCTGCCACTCACTCACTCACTCACTCACTCATGCTGCCACTCACTCACTCACTCACTCACTCATGCTGCCACTCACTCACTCACTCACTCATGCTGCCACTCACTCACTCACTCACTCATGCTGCCACTCACTCACTCACTCATGCTGCCACTCACTCACTCACTCACGCTGCCACTCACTCATGCTGCCACTCACTCACTCACGCTGCCACTCACTCACTCATGCTGCCACTCACTCACTCACTCATGCTGCCACTCACTCACTCACTCACTCATGCTGCCACTCACTCACTCACTCATGCTGCCACTCACTCACTCATGCTGCCACTCACTCACTCATGCTGCCACTCACTCACTCACTCATGCTGCCACTCACTCACTCACTCATGCTGCCACTCACTCACTCACTCATGCTGCCACTCACTCACTCACTCACTCATGCTGCCACTCACTCACTCACTCACTCATGCTGCCACTCACTCACTCACTCACGCTGCCACTCACTCACTCACTCACTCATGCTGCCACTCACGCACTCACTCACTCATGCTGCCACTCATGCACGCACTCACTCACTCATGCTGCCACTCATGCACGCACTCACTCACTCATGCTGCCACTCACTCACTCACTCACTCACTCACTCACTCACTCACTCACTCACTCACTCACTCACTCACTCACTCATGCTGCCACTCACTCACTCATGCTGCCACTCACTCACTCATGCTGCCACTCACTCACTCACTCACTCATGCTGCCACTCACTCACTCATGCTGCCACTCACTCACTCACTCATGCTGCCACTCACTCACTCACTCATGCTGCCACTCACTCACTCACTCATGCTGCCACTCACTCACTCACTCATGCTGCCACTCACTCACTCACTCATGCTGCCACTCACTCACTCACTCATGCTGCCACTCACTCACTCACTCACTCACTGATGCTGCCACTCACTCACTCATGCTGCCACTCACTCACTCACTCATGCTGCCACTCACGCACTCACTCACTCATGCTGCCACTCATGCACGCACTCACTCACTCACTCATGCTGCCACTCACTCACTCACTCATGCTGCCACTCACTCACTCACTCATGCTGCCACTCACTCACTCACTCACTCATGCTGCCACTCACTCATGCTGCCACTCACTCACTCATGCTGCCACTCACTCACTCATGCTGCCACTCACGCACTCACTCACTCATGCTGCCACTCATGCACGCACTCACTCACTCATGCTGCCACTCACTCACTCACTCACTCACGCTGCCACTCACTCACTCACTCACTCATGCTGCCACTCACTCACTCACTCACTCATGCTGCCACTCACTCACTCACTCATGCTGCCACTCACTCACTCACTCACTCATGCTGCCACTCACTCACTCACGCTGCCACTCACGCACTCACTCACTCATGCTGCCACTCATGCACGCACTCACTCACTCACTCATGCTGCCACTCACTCACTCACTCACTCACTCTGCCACTCACTCACTCACTCACTCACTCTGCCACTCACTCACTCACTCACTCATGCTGCCACTCACTCATGCTGCCACTCACTCACTCACTCATGCTGCCACTCACTCACTCACTCACTCATGCTGCCACTCACTCACTCACTCACTCACTCATGCTGCCACTCACTCACTCACTCACTCACTCATGCTGCCACTCACTCACTCACTCACTCATGCTGCCACTCACTCACGCTGCCACTCACTCACTCATGCTGCCACTCACTCACTCACTCATGCACTCATGCTGCCACTCACTCACTCACTCATGCTGCCACTCACTCACTCATGCTGCCACTCACTCACTCACTCACTCACTCATGCTGCCACTCACGCACTCACTCACTCATGCTGCCACTCACGCACTCACTCACTCACTCATGCTGCCACTCACGCACTCACTCACGCTGCCACTCACTCACTCACTCATGCTGCCACTCACGCACTCACTCATGCTGCCACTCACGCACTCACTCATGCTGCCACTCACGCACTCACTCACTCATGCTGCCACTCACTCACTCACTCACTCACTCATGCTGCCACTCACACACTCACTCACTCACTCATGCTGCCACTCACGCACTCTCACTCACTCATGCTGCCACTCACTCACTCATGCTGCCACTCACTCACTCATGCTGCCACTCACTCACTCATGCTGCCACTCACTCACTCACTCACTCACGCTGCCACTCACTCACTCACTCACTCATGCTGCCACTCACTCACTCATGCTGCCACTCACTCATGCTGCCACTCACTCATGCTGCCACTCACTCACTCACTCATGCTGCCACTCACTCACTCACTCATGCTGCCACTCACTCACTCATGCTGCCACTCACTCACTCACGCTGCCACTCACTCACTCACGCTGCCACTCACTCACTCACTCATGCTGCCACTCACTCACTCACGCTGCCACTCACTCACTCACTCATGCTGCCACTCACTCACTCACTCATGCTGCCACTCACTCATGCTGCCACTCACTCTGACTCATGCTGTCACTCACTCTGACTCATGCTGTCACTCACTCTGACTCATGCTGTCACTCACTCCGACTCATGCTGTCACTCACTCTGACTCATGCTGTCACTATGACTCCGCGGCAACATAAAAATAACCCAGGGCAGTGGATGTGCACATAAATATTAATATATACAGAAATACACACAATGGCTGCATATAGCAAGGGTACTGAAAACAGAATATGATAATTTTATCAAATTAAAAGGACACATTCAGGTGCAGCACAGCAACTAACACGCAGATTGCTGACACGGGTACTGCTAAAATACAATCAAGGATGTACGTCAAATGGCTGTGAATTCATGGCTTCGACATAATTACAAGTAACTACATTAAAAAAGAAGAAAGGGGCCAGTACTGTGCTTGAATGGAACATGCCTCCATAATTGAAAGGCGCACAAACATCCAGGGATGTGTCTACGACTGCATACGTAGTACTGAGAGCAAAAAATAGAATGAAGGCAAAAACATATCCAGGGGTACTCATGACTCCTCCCATGCACACCAAGGCTGCCGGTTCTTGTATCTGCATAAAAAATGCCAAAATAAATCCGGGACTTTCTGTGAACTATGAACAAATAAAAATATGAACTGCTAAGAAAAATTAAATAAAAACGCCATGCGAGGAATCCAGAGCTCACTTCTGCCTCTAAGCCCATCTCTATCCATCTATCTAGCCATCTATCTAGCCATCTATCTAGCCATCTATCTAGCCATCTATCTAGCCATCTATCTAGCCATCTATCTAGCCATCTATCTAGCCATCTATCTAGCCATCTATGTAGCCATCTATCTAGCCATCTATCTAGCCATCTATCTTCATGCAACCCAAAAAATACAGTGCAATCAAAACCATTATGCACTCAGACAAGAAACGATCAAAAAGGCAAAATGCGATTTTGCAAATAAACGTGTACCTGTGGTTCCCAGCAAAAGCAAAGTCCAGATGAGTTCCTGAGCTTGCAGCATTGCCAGTCTGATTGCCACTTATTTTCAGTTTTATACATTGCATAGTGTGCTGTGTTTTTCCCGAACTACAAAAAAAAGCCCGAGAGTGGTGCGCGCGCGCCACTGCGAGCATATGTATTGAATTATCGCAGCTCTCAAGCCACGATAATTCAAAACATATGGCCTACGGTGCGCGTAACAGGCACCAATAGGCCATAGGCGGAGCTACGCGACCGCCTATGTCCTATTGCGTGTTCTGTTAAAAAACAGCACGCACGCGAAGGCCAATGAAAATGGACCTTGGAAATAACACGCACGAACTGCTTAGAATTTCCAGGTCCATTTTCAATTCCCCGGGAAAAGGATTCTCGCTGCGCGACACTGCATGCGCAGTGTACGGCAGGCCCGAGCCCTAAAAATGTCCAGATGGTCTTAACTGATATATCATCGCTCCTCCTGCTTACAAAGTGCCATTAATTCCAAAATATGTTCTCTACCAACAACATTAGGCCTTCAGTTCCTATCTGCAAACTAGTTTTTTGTAAAGCAGGCAGAAAACTTTGTGTGGAATTGTTAGTGGCGTTTATACTTGTCTGGGGAGAAGGTGGCAATGAGAAAGATCGTTACGAGCTTACAGTAAAAGGTAAGTTACTTGAGGGCAACATTATCTAAATTATTAAACAAATGACTGTACTGCACTGTGCTTTTCTATTCTGTGAAGGCCATAGAGCCCTAAGAGGCTTAAAAGCACACTATAGGAAATGCATTGCTCGTACACCTAGCCTCACTAACTTTCACATGGTTGAGATCTGTGAGACCACCCCCCCCCCCCCCCCCCCCCCCCCCCTTTGGAAGTCTGTGAATACTTTCACAACACATCTGCATGAAGCTCGATGCAGGTATTTTACCTCTACAAAGCATTTCCTGTCAGTGTCTCCGAAGGGTCCCACAGGAAAGGCTGTCACTGCTTTATTACTGGACTTGCATATTGTTACTCCGCTTAAGCAATGTGACGAAGAACTTCTTGTTGCCAGTTACAATTGACCCACACTTTCCGGTTGGTGAAATGAGCCCTATATACTCTTGCTTTTCCTGAGCCATTTGCAGTTGTATTTCTTGTCCTAGAATGTGCTATTCCAACGCGAAGAGAGCTGTGTCACAAGTTGGAAGCAGTCTCGAGTGACTTAAGTTTTACATGAGGAGAGGCATGAAGTGGGGCTGGATGGGGATTGTGCTTCTGATGTTTTATAAATCGGACTGGTGTGAATTTTAGTCACTTAACATATACTGGGGACCCCCCTTTAAATAATGGCAAAGGAGAGTAGTAGATTAATTCACCTGTTGACATTTGAAGTCCAAGTTACAGAGGAGTAACTTCCTTTGCTGAGAGCTGAACAGAGCTTAGACCGAGGTATTGTGCTGTTACTTCCTCCAAAGGGCACTGTTCTTCCTAGCTACAGTGTTTGCTGCTTTTGTTGTCTCTAAAGTACCCCACTTTTGCTGCTAACTGCATGGCCAGATTTTGGAGTCTGAAAAGTTGGCTAAAGTAGGTAAGAGCAATGAGGGCTGTTTAGTTCCTGCAAAGATTTTCACCCTCGTGCACAATGTGCACTGGCATGCAAGCTATGTTGATCTGGTGATTCTTTATGGGGCCTTTAAAATATGCTGCTATTTGTGCATGCAGGCTGCGTAGCTTTTTTAGTGATATCCATGTGTCTCCTAAGTGCACTCCTCTAAGGCCCTGAGGTATGTATGTAAAATGCAGCTGTTTGGAATCTGCGCCTTTAGTGTCTAATCCTTAAGTGCATACAGGGGACAATGTAAAATAGCAAATCAGAAGGGCCTGCCTTAAAAAAACATGTATTTGTAATGCAATGGGTCTCGCATTTGGAAGAGTTTGAGCTGTTGGCATTGTAAGAAAGTCTTCAGGCTGCAGGTCAACGACTTTGCTTTGGTACAGCTTTAGGCCGTTCAGGAATTTAAGAAGAGTTTAAGAAGTTGGCCTGAAAACCTACGATAGTTGTACAGGTGCCCATACGTAAATCTGCTGAGCATGTGCAAAGTCACTTGTTCCAGTGTTTGTGAGGTTCGGAAGGGTTAGGGAGGAGTTTGTGCACACCCATAAATTTACCGGTTTATGTCAGCGATATGAACACTTCTTCCAGAGCTCCTTTGCTGTAAGAAGACTTTGAATCAAAGAGGGAACTTCCTTCTCCGGTATCCATGCAGAGTCTGAGGTGCCAGTACACCACACGTGGGTTTTCAGAAAGAGAAGTAGCATGCCATTGGTAATTCTAATCAACTCCCTAAAATGTTACCACTCTGCCACATCCTGTGTTGTGAAACTGTCCACTTGCACCAAATCCTTCTCAGAAAATATAAATTCTAGGCATATGGGCTGCAGACCACTCACTGTTGCATTAGATCACCATCTGGTGGTGGGCCCGGATGATTACACTTTGTTGTTGTCTTAGAAGAGTTTTTGTCTGGTAGGTGACTCCTCCCTTAGACCGTAGTGCGCATGGGCATAGACTCCATCCACAGATTGTTTTTTTCTGCCATCGGACTCGGATGTGTTCATCGCTCGGTCCCGTTACCGATCTCTTTTCGAATCCATAAATCAATCTACAACATCAATATCGTCTTCGACACTGATTCCAGTCGCCCGTGTCAAAGAGAAGATCCACTTGTCCATTCCAGCGCTTGTCGGGGCGGTTGGGCCCAACTGCGCCATTGGGCCTTTGGCTCATTGAAAGAACACCGTTCAAAAAGTGCCCTCAGTGGGGACACAAGTTTCCCCTCGCAGATCTGCATGAGGTTTGCAACTTGTGCTGGTCTCCAGAGCATGAGAGTTGCGACTGAGGCCTGTGCTTCGTTCCTGTCCAAGAACACAAACCGAGACTGTCTAGCTCGAAGAGCCATGGAGCAGTCATCATCGTCGACACCAGACCTCATCATAGACGAAGCGCCAATTGAGATAGCCGTCGAAGAACAGCAAGAAAATGTCACTTCCGAAGCAGAGGACGCCGCTTCCGGAGCCGAGGATCGATCCGAAGATAACAATCTTCTTCCAGTTGGTCAACAGGTCGTAAGTAAGAGCGTCGACCCTGTTCACTACCCCATACCGGGACAGGCTTCAGTTCCACCCCCATCTTCGGGTCTGGGTGCACACCGATCGAAACCTTCCGACGTCCCGCCTTTAGGTTCGGCAGCGAAGAGTATTAAAAAGCCGCCAGTCGACTTGGGCTCGAGTCAGTCTGTCGGTCCCGAAAAGCAAAAAGTGCTTAAGCCGAAGTCAACACTGGCACCGAAACACCCATCAATACCGAGAGTTACCGACACCAAGTTCGGCACCCAAAGAGGTTACAAAACCAAGTTCGGCACCAAAAGAGGTTCCCAAGGTAACCGAAACAAAAACGACTCCGGTAACTAAAAAAGCGGACCCGAAAGCAGTTTCCATACCAAAACACACTTCAGCACCAAAAGCAGACAAGTCTAAACACTCGGCAACAAAAGCTTTGGATCCAAAAAGCACAGATCCAAAGAAAAAGCAAGAAAAGTCTTCGGAACCGAAAACAAGACCCGTTCCAAAGATAATAGACACTGTGAAGCCTAAACCTGTCGGCTCCAAACAAGAGAAATCTGTGCCGAAAAAGGATTTACCAATAGAAGAGCTTTTCCAACCTGATGTAAGGCAAAAGACTCTAAAAATTCACCCAAAGACTGGACATGTGTACACAGTGCCTGAAAAGAGGAAAATGGAATGTCCTAAACCATCACCTGTTCCTCCAAAGCATGTTCAAACTTCCCCTATAAAACTTCCGTCACCAGAAGTAGAAATACCAGCATATATTTCTCCTGTATATTTACCAGCTAGCACACACAGCCTGATACCACAGGATGAGGATTATGGGGATACATACTTACAAGACAGTTATCATCAAATAGATGATAATAATGACCCAGATGATATGGCTGGGCCATCAGGTGACCATGGGAAGATTACAATGCACCAGATCTACCACAAGATGAGGCATACCCGTCTAGGCCATCTCCACCAGATTACACCATTGGGTTCACACAACTCATCCATAGAGCAGCTACTTTCCATGGAGTAGATTTGCATACAGATCCAATAGAAGATGACTTTCTTATGGCTACACTGTTATCGTCACATAAAACCACAACCACACTTCCAATACTTAATGGAGTGGGTAGACACGCAACAGAAATATTTAAAGACCCAGTCAGGGCCAGGGTAATTAAGCCCAAACTGGAAAAGAAATACAAAGCGGCTCCCTCGGATCCAGCAAATTAAGGGAAAGTTGCCACTAGACTCACTGGTAGTGTCAAATGCGAGGAAAAGAGCCAACTCGCAGACAACAGGGTATGCTCCACCCCCTGACAAAGAATCTAAGCTTTTAGATGCTTCAGGGAAACGCACACTCACAAGCTGCCAATATATGGAGGATTGCTAACACTCAAGCTCTGTTAGCAAGATATGACAGAGCTCATTATGATGAGTTAGAGTCACTCATGCAACACCTGCCAGAACAATATAATGCTAGGGCTGCTGACTTAATACAAGAGGGCACGATTATAATTAATACCTCCATAAGATGCGCGCTAGACACTGCAGACACAGCATCTAGAGCAGTAAATACAGGGGTACTATTGCGCAGACATGCATGGCTACGAATCTCTGGGTTCAAATCAGAAGTACAACCCAGTATATTAAACCAGCCATTTCACCAACATCTTTTCGATTCAAATGTAGACAGTGCACTCGAAAAAATAAAAAAAGAAACCGATATGGCAAAATCAATGGGAGCTTTACAAACACAAGCCCATAGACCTTCCTTTCGTCACTCCTCATATAGGGGCGCCTCTAAAGGTTTCCAAACTGACAACCCCTCCTCTACTTACAAACAGCCCAACCAAACCTCGTCCAGTAAGGGATATTATAGAAGAGGATATAGAGGGAGCAACAATAAGAGCAGAGGCAGAGGAAACAACAATCGCAACGTCTCTACTCCCAAACAGTGAGTTCCCTTCCATCCCCCCAGACCATTCCACGCCGGTTCCTACCAGTCTGGAACTCCATCACTACAGACAAATGAGTGAGCCAAATAATTCAGTCAGGTTATTGCCTGGAGCTCACTTCCAATCCTCCAACAATACCACCAAGACAACGTCCCATGTCACAGGAATACCTCTTACTATTAAGACAAGAGGTGGAATCACTACTGCAAAAGAATGCAATAGAACCAGTACCAAAAGAACATCAGAACACAGGGGTTTACTCCCTTTATTTTCTCATACCCAAAAAAGATGGGTCTCTCAGACAGATTCTACATCTACGACCCCTAAACATGTACATACATTCAGACCATTTTCATATGGTCACATTACAACAGGTTCTACAGTTACTAGAGCAAGGTGACTTCCTTGCCACATTAGACCTCAAGGACACCTACTTCCACATTCCCATTCATCAGTCTCACAGAAAGTACCTAAGGTTCGTACTAGAAGGTCAGCACTACCAATTCAAGGTGCTCCCCTTCGGAGTAACAACAGCACCTCAAGTGTTCACAAAGTGTCTAGCAGTAGTAGCAGCACACTTAAGAAGAGACAACATTCACGTATTCCCATATCTCGACGACTGGTTAATAAAATACAAGTCATACAACCAATGTGTACAGCACACGCATCAGACAATCTGCCTGCTGCACAACTTAGTGTTTACAGTGAATTAAAAGAAGTCACATCTGCAACCGTCCCTATCTCAACAGTATCTAGGTGCCACAATAGATACTTCCAAGGCAATAGCGTACCCCAACTTAGTAAGAATACAAGCTATGCAGACTCTCATCAAAAAATTCCAGCCACAGCACTCACTACAAGCTCGAGTGTTCATGCAGCTAATAGGAATGATGGCATCTTGCATTTTCATACGCAAGACTACAAATGCGCCCCATACAAGAATGCTTAGCAGGTCAGTGGAATCAGGCTTGACAAAAAATACCAGAATTGGTGGTGGAAGATGACCGGACGCATTGCTCTCTGCAATGGTGGAACACCAAAAACATTTCTAAGGGCTGGCCGTTTATAGAACCTGTTCCACAAATCATACTGACCACAGACGCATCTCTCACTGGATGGGGAGCGCATTTACAAAGTCACACAGTACAAGGTACGTGGACAATAAAACAAAAAGTACTCCACATAAATTATCTAGAGTTACTAGCAATCTTTCAAGCTCTAAAATCGTTCCAACAGTACATATCAAACGAAGCTGTACTAGTCCGGATGGACAATATGACAGCAATGTATTAAATTCAAAAGCAAGGAGGGACACACTCCCTACAGCTCTCCCGGCTGGTGCAGAGCATTTGGTGATGGGCCATCCCTCAAAACAGTTTTCTGTTAGCAGAACATCTACCAGGTGTTCACAATCAATTAGCAGATCTGTTAAGTCGTCAGAGACAACAGATACACGGATGGGAGCTTCATCCTCCAGTTCTTCAGCCATTTTTTCAACAGTGGGGACAACCAGAGATAGATCTGTTTGCCACACACCGCAACTACAAATGCCCAAGCTTCGCCGCCAGATACCCACACCCATTATCCAAAGGCAATGCCGTATGGATGAACTGGTCAAACAAATTTGCGTACGCTTTTCCACCTCTCCCACTAATTCCATTAGTGGTACGCAAACTACGGCAACATTCTCTCACAATGATTCTCATAGCACCAACGTGGGCCGGACAACCATGGTACACAACACTACTACAGCTCTCCGTAGTATCACATCACAAACTAAAACTCTCGCCACATCTACTAACACAGAACCATGGAGAGATGATGCATCCAGACCCAATGCAGCTCAATTTAGCGGTCTGGCTCCTGTGGTCTTAGTTTGGATATCTGAATTTACCTCCTGATTGCGTGGAAGTCATTAAGGAGGCAAGACGTCCTACTACTAGAGCATGCTATACAGCAAAGTGGAAAAGATTTGTTGTCTATTGCACAAATAACGTTAACCCATTAGATGTTTCTATACAAAACATCATATGCTATCTCTTACATATACAAAGATCTAATTTAGCATATTCCTCAATCAGATTACATCTTGCTGCTATAGCAGCACATCTCCAAAACGGACAACATTTGTCATTGTTTAGAGTACCTGCAATCAAAGCGTTTATGGAAGGGCTTAAACAAATAATTCCTCCCAGAATTCCACCTTCTCCAGTATGGAATTTAAATATTGTTCTTACAAGGCTTATGGGTCCACCCTTTGAACCATTGCATAAGTGTGAGTTACAGTTTCTTACATGGAAAGTTGCTTTTTTAGTAGCAGTTACCTCACTAAGAAGAGTGAGTGAAATCCAGGCATTAACAATTCAAGAACCATTTATACAACTTCATCATAATAAAGTGGTTCTCAAAACAAATCCAAAGTTTCTGCCAAAGGTCATTTCACCGTTCCATCTCAACCAATCAATTGAGTTGCCAGTATTTTTTCCACAACCGCAAACGGTTGCAGAAAGAGCTCTACACGCATTAGATGTAAAAAGAGCAATTCTATACTACATCGATAGGACAAAAACTTTTTGTAAAACTAAACAACTGTTTGTGTCCTTTTCACCTCCACATAAAGGCAATCCTATTTCTAAATTAGGCATTGCTAGATGGATTGTTAAGTGTATTCAAATTTGTTACCAAAAAGCAAAACGCGCTCTATCCATTCCTCCTAGAGCTCATTCTACCTGTAAGTTAGGAGCATCTATGGCATTCTTAGGAAACCTACCATTAGATGATATCTGCAAAGCAGCTACATGGTCTACTATACACACATTTACAAAACACTACTGTGTAGATGTGCAAGCAAAACAACACGCAAGTGTGGGCCAGGCTGTACTTAAAACATTATTTCAAACTACTGCAACAGATGTGGGTGACCGCTGTTAAGGGAGGAACTGCTGTGCAATCTATGCAACAGTGTGTGGTCTGCAGCCCATATGCCTTGAACGGAAAATGCTACTTACCAGTATGCATCTGTTCTTGGCATGGAGGGCTGCAGAACCACACACGCCCACCCGGCTATCCAGATCTGTTCCAGTATTATCTTATTTAGATACACAATACATGGTCATCCTTATCTATACTGATACAACTCCATCATTTGCCCAATGATGAAAACAATCTGAGGATCGAGTCGATACCCATGCACACTACGGTCTAAGGGAGGAGTCACCAACAAGACAAAGACTCTTCCAAGAAAACAACAAAGTGTAATCATCCGGGCCCACCACCAGATGGTGATCTAATGCAACAGTGTGTGGTTCTTCCGCCCTACATGCCAAGAACAGATGCATACTGGTAAGTAGCATTTTCCTTTTAGCAATTTAAATCCAATAGTGCACGGGAGAGCCATTTGGCTAAGAAAGTTCCTCCTTCCCTTCAGCTCCACCCGCCTTTAACCAATTTATCTCAGTCCACATCAAATACACTTTCTGCTGGCAGTATCTGAGAATGTTCTGATGGGGCTCATTCTGTGATCCGAGGTGTCTTGCACAGGTCATGACTCTCATTTTTGTCTTTTTTTAATTTCTTCCAATATACCCCAGTTAGAGCAGATCATAGCTTTTGAATTTTGATTTCTCCTATTTTTATCCCCCACCCCCCATTAGGTGACAGTGTACTCTTAAGATCGGTAATTACAATGTAGCCAACTTTCGACTTTGCAAATATGAAGGGCCTAGACTACAGTAAATTCAAATTGCACCTTCTACCTTTGGAAAACCCAATTACTCCAGTGCTTTACAGACTCTGCCTTTGACCTCTTGCATACTTTGTGTCTTTGGCCCACAGAACCTTCTTGAATAAGGAACCTAATTTCCTAACAAACTAGAACGACCCTCCATGTTCTGATTTATAACTGTTCTCGCTAATTAATAACTTGGGCACCAATGATACCAGCGAAGAAACCTGCGTTTCCCTAATAGTGGAAACCTCTCCGTCTGACAATCTGATATATCAAAGAACACCTGTGTTTGCGGAAGTGTACTGGAGCCCCCTGTCCGTCTAATCGTCTGTTGTCCTCAGCCTGTTTTCTCCAGTCGCAGTTATGTAATACTCTTGAGTGAATGTCCTACTAGGCAGAGCAAATTGCCTGCAGTGAACCCTTTCTTGAAAGCAATTGGGTCACAGCCGCGATATATACTTACATGTCCGTCACTAAGCCACTGTCACCCAAGTACTCACTTGGTAGTGCTCAGAAGGCCAGTTACTTGGGAAGTCTGATTAACTGGTGTAAATAAAACTGGTCTCTCCAGCAAGCAGTGGGTATACCTCTGTTTGCCTATCCCACACACAATTTCCATAACTTCCACTGATGCAAAGTGCAGGTTACTTACTCGGAGGGCTGCTCGCCTTCAAGAAACTGAAAATCGTAATTTATTGTTCGAGTTACATTTTCTGAATGTTTTATGGTTGAAGGTTAGTGCAGTCTCTAAGATGACAGACCCGCGTGCTTTTACACCAAGCCCTTTACAGCACAACTGCAATAATCTGTGTAGTTGGTTACCTCCGAGTTCAAAACAGTAATAGTGGCAATGGCACCCTCCTTGAGGAAACCGAATTCTGTTAAATGTAAACTTCAACATTTGGGCACGAACGTTTCCAAATCTAGCAGTGCTGCAACACTCTTCTACGGGTTATGGAGCTCTTTACAGATCTTTAAGGACATAGGTTTCCATAACCTATCCCTCGGCTCCAGGACAGTCTGAGCTACACTCTGTTCTTTAATATTTTGACATCAGTGGCCCCTCAAGGAATCACTGAAGCTGGGGATTCCCCCCTGAGCATTCTCTACCATTTGAACCTCAAAACCATACACAAAGAAGTTTACAGAAAACATATACACAAAGTATGGACTGTTATCCTTTAAAAAAAATGCAAACAAAAAATCGAAATTTTAATGGGAACTTTTTTTATTTTTTATTTTAACCCCTTCACTGCGGCGGCTATTCCGCCGCAGTGCTAAGGGGGCGGGGTGCCGCGCGGCGTGCCCATGCTGGTGATGGAACCGCTCCGTCACCAGCCGCGGTCGCGCTGTGCTCATGACGGAGCGGTTCCGTCACGGCCCCGCCCGCTCAATGGAACGCTCAGCACAGGCGCGGAATCCGCGCAGGCGTGCCGAGCGAGCCGTGACGGAACCGCTCCGTCATCAGCACAGCGCGACCGCGGCTGGTGACGGAGTGGTTCCGTCACCAGCAGGGGAGGGGTTAAAAGATGAAGCAATATTTTAGACTACATCATGTCACTTTGTAATTTTTTTTGCTCCTACATCACACGCTCTTTTTTTCTGTACGTATACCAGTACGTCTATTGAAGCAACAAATCGTCCACATTAAATTTAGTGTACGGTACTTACGCTACTCGCAGGACTCGAGATAAGGATGCCAACTTAATTTGTAACCCCCAATTTCGAATTTCTCCACATTAACAGTGTTTTAGAATTTGTAATTTTGCTATTTATGTGTGTGTAATACATGAATATGCTAATATTTAATTTTCTAAACAGTTGCGGACTAGAGTAGGTGTCGCGGTTCACAAGCTAAGAACCGCTATCTTACTCTATTCCCACAAAAGCCAAGCTATAAATATTTTACCAGTACTCGTTGACAGCCTAGCGTCTTTCCCTTTTGTGAGGTAGCCCCATAGTTATAACTAGTATGATCTTATGGGACTGAAGCTTCTGTAGAGTCGCAGCGGGTATCAAAATTCCAGAGCTTGATATCAAATAAAGAGGGTAGACGCTGTAAGGTGGCACACCAGATGGCTTTCTCACACCTACAATATTGAATGCCCTAATTGTTTTTCTTGAGTACACTCCTCATTTGGCCCAACTAGTCGTGCTAGTGTGAGAACCTTTGCACATGACCACCTTACCAGAGGACTCTGTATATTATCTGCTCAGCTTTTAATATTGTGATTTGGTCATTTCTTTAGTTTTCAAGCTTTCTTTGAATGCTTCGTGTCTTCACCTGGCATGGCAACACCAGTAGATTCAGTTTCTGTCCAGTTCTTGCACACAGCCGCACACAGACTGCATTTCAAGTAAAATGAACCCCCCTGAAACGTCTCAATGTTGTTTTGCACTGTGATGGTGAGAGCCAATAGTCTACGTATTATCCTGGGTCCTCCAAATTGCCATAATAGTGGTACAGTAATCACGAGGCTCTCGTTCGGTTCCCCCTCTTTCTTTGTTGCCTTCTATTTTGTTTAGCTTTGTTCCATCTTTGTGTTTTTATATTCTTCAGTTCTTCGTGGAGTCTTTAGCTCCTTGTCTATACTGCGTAGTCCATCTTTGTTAATTTGCCATCTTTCTTCATTTATACTCCCCTGGCTGTTTGTTTTGATGAATGAATTTGTTGGCAGGCTTTAGATGCTGAGTAGACCCTGCAGAATTGTCTGGGCTAAGGTCCATGCCTGTAGTGTAGGGTAGCCACCTGGTGAAAACGAAATAGCCGCAGTCTTTGCACAGACTCTACTGCAACAAGAAGTCATCTGCACGCGCTGTGGCTTTAGCCGGGTCTGCTGTGGGGATGACCTAGCAAGAGACATCTGTGGAACTGCGAGTAGTGAGAGAATTGTGCTACTTTTGGCAAGCTAGATTTCAATATCAATATTTCTTTGACAAGTTGGTGTGTCCTTCCCACTGCAGCAGTTCTCCATTAAATATTTTAACTGTTTGTCTCCTTGAAGGAAAAGTACTTAAGTATACGTGACCAGTTCTACACTTAAAGATGAGCATTTAAAGAAAGTCAGAACAATCTAGCTTCTTCCTAGCCAGAGATCTAACACCCAAACGTTATTCTGATGCCTACGCATGATCTGTTAGTTTCCTAACAGTGGATAGTTTTGATTCTGTGGGAGTGTTTGTGATCAGTTTATGACTTTGTAAGTTTGGTTTTGGATCATAGGGCTAGTCTAACAGGTTGTTGCCCATTTACTCTAGTGGTACCAGTTCATATAGCGAGTTCCTGAGCACGGGCCCCAGAGAGCTAGGAGTTCAGTGCACAGTCTCAGCTTTTCACGAATGGTCAGTATGACCTCAGTTAGCACTAGTACATTTCAAGCAGAAATGGACCTTTGTTCTATTGTTCAGAGTTGTAATACTTTTTACAAGGCTTTGATGCAGCTGCTAAGAAGCTTTTCAGACCCTTAGCAATGCATTCAAACCCCCTTAAATGGGCACGAGGAGCCTTCTTTAGCCTTGTAAGGTTAACTGAATGGACCGGAGCCTGGGCAGAGTCTACTGGTGCCCACTGGCCTTACTGCTTCTGTTTCTGGCTTCTCCAACAAGTAGCTCATGAGCTACTATTAGATTTCCATTTACCCATAAGTATCTCTCCTATATGCAGCCCAGGCTACTAAATTAGAAGATTTTACTTGGTTGAATTATTGTATGTATACCAACATTTAGAGTGTATAGTTGGGACAAAAAATGTGTTTATTTTCAGAACTCATTAGCTGATATTTGGAGAAGAATGACTGAGTTTCCAGATTCTTTTTTCAGGCTGATTTGTAGTGCCAAATTACGTGACATTGGGAAAACCAAATGTTATTACCTTTGTGCCAGATGCATTACAGTGATGGCTGTTATGTATAACCGTGTAAAGGACTTGTATTATGACAAAGCATTTTATACGTTGCGGCTTGCAACCATGCCTGATGGACTGAGGTGACCGCTGGTAGTATTCGTGCATATTGTGGGCACTAATGTAATCTTGTCTGATGTGGTCCCTATTACACTTCTAAAAATATTAGTAGCCATCAATGAGTTTCATTGAACATAAGTAACTCTTGTTACACAAAAGGAGGGAGACCCCTGACTGGGGCACTCCTGCAATGCAAGACCAGGGGATAATCAGCTACTCTTGGGCTTGTTCCAGTATTTACCGTCAACGATGCTTATTGGGCGCAGAGAGTCGGCCATATCTCTTGCTGAGTCCGATCAGACAGATGTAGACTCTCTGAACCCACCACACACAGATCATTATATCGCTTTTGTCGCGTAATCAGAAGGGGGGGCAGAAGGAAATGCTGCCCAGTCGTTCGAGACCTGGAATGCCTTGCCTAAAGCCCTCCACCATTTTGGTTGTCAACTCATGAAATCTAAAATTGATTCGGTCCTGCACTCTTGCCAGTGTCCATACACTCAAACCACAGCACAGGTACACACACACAGGTACACACACACATGCAGAAACTCAAATTCACTTCTCTTAATCTTTCTTCTCACTCGCTCTTTCTCCTCGCTCGCTCTCTCTCCTTGCTCTCTCCTACCTCTCTTGTGAAAGCCCTGGTTAAGGGAGAATTTTATACAAGGGAAGGCCAACAGGTATCTCTTCCTGATGGAAACGGAGGGAGAAATTAAGGGCTGCCACTTCTCTATAGATCCCACATCGATCCCTGCTAGTCCCACAAAGCCCAGATAGAGAGGACAGCAACCCCTCTCTTATAGAGGCGGAGCTTCAGGTGCATTCCAGTCCCAGCATTGAGATCTCAGCGGAGTAAACGGGGAGAATGGTGAGTGAGCTTGCATTATTGCCAGGCTCACCGGTGGTCAAATGAAAGGTATACTGACTGCTTAGAAAAGGACCAATGGCAAGGCCAGTAGGCCTCGCCTTTGGGGCCTATTGGCTTAGTGAATGATGCTGTGCAGCATGGCTAATAAATAGGGGGAAAAAGCCTATACGTCTTGCTGTGTCAGTTTGTAGGCGCACACACCAAGCATGGCCACACCTATAAAATGGCACAAGCGCAACGCGAAAAATGACACAGAAGAAAGAGAGGGGCTTGACGTGCGAACCTTTGTGAAAGTGTAAGAGAGTGGCTCGAAGGACAAAGTTGAGGAAAATGAAATTTTTATAATGTTATGAAAAAAATGCTGGGAGAAGAGGGGAAGCACATTCACTCTTATGAAGAGCTTTTTGAACAAGGAAAAAAAATCTGAAAAGCAAACACTTGTGGAAGGCTAAAAGGAGCCATTTGGAGAGATGGTAAACTGGCTATGCTCCAGGGGAGAAACATATGAGATGGGTGGGCTAAAACAAATACAATCTTATAGATCTATTTTCGAATAGAAAGGAAGAAAATAAGTTTCAAAACAAAAAGGGCAGATTTTCTTTTCAGGCTAGCTATCAGCATGTCCCGTGTAAGACTTTCGAACCAGAGAGCTGGTCTGTGCGTTAAGCTTCGGCCTACAAACGTCCTAGGGCGGAGCAGCATTCCCTCCAGAGCCCTGCAGGATAGGTTTAGTCCCAACACCTGGACCGGCTTCTTTCAGTCCCATGAATGAGCTCTTGATTTTGTAAAGAATGTGCGGGGACTTTGGCCGCACAGAGGCCTGTATGTGTGCGTGAGCAGTGTGCGGTTTCCATATTTGAGTGGTGTGAGCACTCTTTGTACTCTTTGTAAGATGAAGCGCATGTACACAGTTGCTTGTATTCCTATTGGATCATCTGAAGACAACACAGTCTTCAAAATTGATTGACACTCCGCACTCTTGTAACTACACAATGTGGTGTAAATTGTCCTTTTCATAATCCATTATCTTACAAAATGTAACCACCACTTCCTCCCTCGGGAGCGCTGTAGTTAATTTGCTGAGACTTTTCTGTAATTCTCCTTTTTATGCCTCCGCTTTCACTTCTAGGGAAGTGCCTCAGTCAGAGAAGAGGAATGTCCTTTTCTAAATGCTCCTGGATTAGCAGTTAAGCACTTGGAGAAAGAAAGCTCTGTGTTGTGGTCAGGCTGGAGCGTTATATTCTGGGATGCAGTGGTGGAGGTCTATTTTTGCAGGCATGTCAACAAAGACACAGTAGTGCTTGGTTTCCAATGCAGGTTTCTAACAAACATTAGAAATGTGGAACGATATTTAATTATAAAGCGCTTACTACCCTTGACGAGGCTGTAAAGCGCTTTTTGGCGAGTACACTACTCCTGAACCTGAAGTTGGATTAGTGGTGGATTAGTCGGGAGAAATACAAATTGTTACTGAGAATTGTGGAAATGGTAGATGGGCGAGTCTGTTATTTGGGTGAATAGGGTAGAGGATGGATAAAAGAGGGAAGAGTTTAAACTGTAGGTGCTTGGCACGACCTACACAATGCGCTTCCTAGGATTGTTCTCCCGCTTCCTTAAAAGTTGCCTCTGTGCACGGGCCACCAAACAGCCCTGGTCCTGAATCAGCTTCCTTTCAGGATCATGTATGGGAAACCTGCAAATCTACCAGACGTCCCAGTGGCCATTTATAAAGGGAAGAAATTGCAGTCTATTTTCCGTCCAGGAGCTGTTGTCCTGCAGCAGACTGTACTCCCAGTGTGCATTCTGAAAACAATGTGTATAGTTTCTTATCCCAGGTGAAGGCATAGAAGCAGTTTTCAATATCTTATTTCACCGAATTTAGTGTTTATTAAAGCAAAATCCTTCTTATTTTAAAGTGTGTGATGCACTTGATTTCATTTATTTTTGTGCTCTTCCCTGGTGCTATCACACATGTGACTGAAAACTTTTAAAGTGCAGGGAAGTATTGAGTTCGACCCTATAACCCATGCTGTGCCTGCAGAGTTTTACTTTGTGAGTTTTTCCCTTCACCTATAGCAGATCTGTTCCACTTTAGATTTCTGTTAAAAAGAAAATTGGTTATACATATGTGTTTACCTGTTTCTAATTACATAAAGCTTAAATTAAACGGGTATATACTGAATACATCTTTTTATTGTTTTAATTTGTTTAAATCTTAAGACTGTTTGCTCTTCAAGGACCCTGAAATACCCAGAGAATTGGTTTCATGGTCTTCTCACTGGGTCCTTATTTCAGGGTACCCCAGAATTATGTGAATCACCTTTAGTGCCCTTGCCACGTGTTCGTTACAATGCCGTAATATAACATTATGGGTCTGCCACCTTCAGAATGTAATGAAGGGCCCTTCAGTGTTGCATCTCACAGATGGGTGGACCTTGGGCTGAATGGGTCCCCCTTGAAGGGCTTACGGTCTCCCTGCACCACAGCATCAACAGGGGCGGCCCACAACATCAACAGGGGCGGCCCACAACATCAACAGGGACGGCCCACAACATCAACAGGGGCGGCCCACAGCATCAACAGGGGCTGCCCACAGCATCAAGAGGGGCGGTCCACAGCATCAAGAGAGCCTGTCCACAGCAGCACCAGGGCCTTCTGGGGCACCACAGGGGTTTCCATTTTATAACGTAAAGTATTCTGGTGCCCCTCTGGTCAGGTTAATGAAAAATAAATATCCCAATAATATTTATCTAACTTCCCCAGAAGTGCAAACTGGTAATGTAAATATTCAAACTTGTTCTATCCAACATGCACGTATTAAAATGGGTACGCTCCTGTGTAGAAATTCAGTGGATGAAGGTGTTTGATAAGTCTCTTAAAATGATGCTGTTGCCAAACAATGATTCTATTCAAAATGTATTACTTTGGCTGGATAAAGCAAGACACTCCTAGTTGGCGTTCTTGTGAAGCCTCTTGGACTAAGGCAAGTCACCAGACATTAGCCTCGGAATAAAGGCGAAACATAGACACAATCACTACAAATTTCCAGATGGACATCCCTGGGCAAGGCAAAGCTTCCATTTCTATTTGAAACAGACCCTCATACAAGATAAGATGCCTAGTTGGTCAAGAGAAAATTAGATGTTCCTTAAAAAATGACGAGAGATCCCGCTCTCCATGTGCCTGGCTCGCTGGTGAGACGTAGACTCTTTGAATCGGGACCTGGATTGTAGAATACTGCTTTGGTCTCAATTGGACATGAATGTGTTACGACAAATTATTTAAAAACTACTAATATGCTAAGATCTTCGAAGTCTGAGGTAACGTGTCACAGTGAATAGAGTTGGTTCTGGTTGGGTCAAATGGCCAAGAAAAGCTAGAAATGATTTAATTTGCAATGCTGCGTCACAGACAACTCCTAAGTAAAACACAGCAAAAGATGTACAGAAGTTGTGTAGCTTTTAAGTGCAGATAGTGACCTATTTGGTTTTGATTTCTCCATAGAACATGAACTACATACTAAATGTGTGGTGGATGTCGAAAACAATCAGGTCGTTCTGTATCCTGCGAACACCAATCTTTCGAAAGGAGATGCAAGGTAAGCTATGTGCCAAGAGTGAATGTATAATATGTACGTGTTCATCAGTGGGTACCGTAGTCCTCTATGCTGCTGATAAATACTGTTATTCCATTGCCATTTATCTATTGTTGATGGTAACATCAAAACTCCATCACTTCGGAGTAGGACATTTAGACCCGCCTACCTAGTTGGGCCCAATTTGCGCTTCCGGTGCAGATGTGCACCACAAAAGGTTTTGCCTCACAATACTTGATTTGCACCAGGTAAAACCTGGCACAAATTGTATGGGACACATTTCGGGGTTGCACACCTTAGAACAGGGAAATCAGGACAATTACTGCATTGCACCCAGGTTCGTAGTCCAAAACTTGGAATTGTGCACTATTTACACCAGTGAATTACCGTACTATGTGGTATCGCAGATTGTGGGTTCGCAGTCACAGCACCAAATTTCCACCAGACCTGAAATTATGGGTCTTAGCCTGTGCAGAGGTGACGCAAATTGTGATGTATCCATATGTTGTACAACTATCCAGTATATAGGATTGACTGCTCTTTGGGGGTTCTTAACGCATCTTCCTGATTTGTGTATTCTTGTGTTCAGTGTTGGTGCTTTAGCTTCATCGCTTGTGGTCTTACGTTACTAGCAGTGTTTTGAGTCCTCCATGTACATTTTCTGTATTGTAAACATGTTGGAAAGTTGTACTTAACATTGTCTCTGCCAATTGTTTCTTTTCATCACTGCTCATCTTGCACCTACCTTTAAGTTTCGCAACTCCTTTTTTCTTTGTTATAAGACTTATGAATTATTGGAAGCAATGATACCTTTTTCCTACGCTTAGAAATATTCATGTAAATTGTTTTGGGAGTTCACTCGCCATCAATGGCATATTTTATTCATTACATTAAAACTGTGTACGTTTATTAATTTTTTGAGGTGGTTAAAATGAAGCCTCCCTCCTGAACGAAAGTATGGTTTATTGGAATGCAAGCTCCATGTGATGAGTTTTATTTGCACTTATCAGCAGCAGTAATGTTTAGCTATCCTCCGATAGTGTAAGCCCATAGCCTGTATGTGTTCGGATCTTATTCCCGCCTCTGTAGCTGTTGTGTAAAGGTCACAGCTCAAATACTGAAAATGTGATGTTTTCTTGCTGCATCTAGAAAAGCTGTCCCACATTAAGATGTTTGCTTCTTTGCAGCCACTTGTCCTTTTTATGACAAATTGAGACGATGCACAGTGCATTACTTGTGTTAAATATTGTCTTCTCGTGACCGCACCACCCTTTCATTCAGCAGTTCTCGGTTTACTGTGCTGCCGCATGTACATTAACTTGTGTTGCTGCTGTTGATAATTGCCATATGGATGCACTTTCATGATTTGGACCGGGAAACGAGTCTTGGTTCTATCAGTGTGGCTCGCCTCCCGTTCCTTTCACCAGTTCTCTTGAAGACATCTGCATGGTTCGCGCTCCCTGTTGTCTACACTAGTATGATGCACTTGAAACATTTGGATACCTGGCCCAAGAATTTAGTGGATCTCTCCCAAATAAATATGTTTAGAAATGGTTGTTAGCATAGGATTTAATATGCCTATATTCTTGGAGAGCAAAACAGTGCTTGTTGGCAGATTATAGAGGTGCAGCCCTAAATGATGGTGTTGACCCACACATACTCCGTGCCACCCAAAATGGCGATGTTTCCCCGCACATCCTCAGTGCCGCCCAAAATGGCTGCGTTTCTTTCCCACGCGCTCCCAGCTGAATCTTGTTTATTCATTGGCTCCACATCACAGGTTGAGTTTACCTATGAGCTTGCCTTTGTCAGGGACAGGTGGCGGGAAGGGGTCGCCGTGCACATGATGGTGTGGGCTTTCGCTGGGTAAACACAACGAGTCATCATCCCATTCTAAGCGAGGCATCCATCTCCAGGGGGTTGTGTTGTGCGAGTGGCAGAGTGCTGACACCCGGGGCTTCCTCTGTTGACTTGGTTTTACATTTAAAGCATGACCCCGTTAGTAGCACCTGCGTGGCATCTCACACCCCTGCGTCCTAGCAACCCATCTAACTTTGTCTTCTACTGAAAAATAGGGAACTGTGTCAACGGGGAAGAAAGGAAGTAGAGAAAAAAAAGAATAAAATGCATCTTTCAGTCAGAAAATACAAATGGCAATCAAATAAAATTAGCAAAATGTGTGCAGTTGAAAAAGGATAAACCATGTATATTAAGCTTCCGGAGCACAGCCCCATAGGAAAAGCTGGACACAGGAGTTAGCTTATCAACTATACATAGAAAGTGTATGTGCAATAAAGTACTTTGCTCTTTACTTAAGTCGTATTAGCTGATCACAGTAAGATGGCAGTGAACTGCACTTGTTGGCAAATTTGCGTCCTAAGTTCTTTCATATAAAGACTAACATGTGACAAATACTTCCTGTTTTCTCTTTGTCTCAAAGAGGTTCAGTCGCCTGACTCGATTATCCACTTCTGGAATAAAAACCCACTTGTTTCATAGACAGGATCAGTATTTTTACTGCTTATCCCGAAAAAGGCAAGCAACAAAATTGTTAGTCCACTCCCGAGTGTTGTTGAGCCTCCTGCTTTTTTGGGGGGCACCAGGCATGTGTGGGTGCGAAGCACTTGAGGGTGTGGGACATTGATGAACCGAGATCAGGCAGCGGCGCACTTCCTTAAAAGTACCCATCCCTAGCAGAGAGCCCTTGCGTTTCAGATGCTGAATCCTGGTTTTTCTGCTGTTTTAGCCTCCTGTATCTATGCTGTGCAATGTTTTGAGGCCCTTTTCTGTTATTTTAGGCTGCGGAACAGATGAGATCCTGAGATCACCGCTCTGCCTTTCCTGCTCTGCCCAGTTATGCGCTGGCTGCGGACCAGGCGCTTGGAGCGGGGGGCAGGAGCCTGCGCACTGGTATCTGTCTCGTGGTCCCTTTTGAGGCTTAGACTAGCTGTGATCATGGCATTGAAAGAAGAACTTTTCTTCTGCAGTACAGTTGTGCAGAGCACCCTTAGCCATACACTGGTGCATCCTGGGCCTGGTTGGCACGTGTGACATGTTGGCCGTGTTGCCTTCCTGGCAGGTATTCGTGACCCAGATGGGGAGCGTACCTTGCTTGTGAAAGTGAATAATGTACTGTTGATTGCGTGATTATTCATCTCTCGCTTTTTTTCAGTGTCCCTGCTTTAACTATTTCTTTAGTTATTAACATATCAGATTACAGTAAAGGGGCGCTTTGGCTAAGGCCAGCACGCTGACTGGGAAGGCGAGCCCAAGGGATTAATAGTAAGCGAATATATTTGAATGGAGTGAATTCGTGTGGGGGAATCAGGAACCAGCAGAGGAAACTGGTAAATATTGAAGCAGCATAGCGCTCCTTATGAAAAGCGGCCGCCATTGTCCTGTGTGGGCGCACTGCAAATAGAAGAAGCAGCCGCCATTGTCCTGTGTGGGCGCACTGCAAATACAAGAAGCAGCCGCCATTGTCCCCATCAGTGTAAATAAACAAAATGTGCACACCCACTAAATAAAGCAGACCGTGTAACAAGCCTAGTAAAAGGTCCAGTCGTTATGGGTGGTTACAAATGCAGACAAGGCGGTACCAAGGAGGGACTAACAAGCCTATTTACGAATCACAAGCCAGCACTTACGAAGGACAATGACACAAGCCAATGACAAATATGAGCGGAGTTTGGGCGGGGCTTCTAATGCATACTCTAATACAGCATGCCTTGCAGAGCGAGCAGTGCACGCGCGCTGCCGCTAGGCTCGACCTAAAAAAGGAGGGCCGGGGTGTTCCACCCTGGTATCATCAGCCTGTGCCCCCACCCCAGAAGGGCCCCGGTAGTCCTTTGGGGGCAAATCGTTGAGGGTTACTACTATCACTACTTTTACCTATAAACATACCTTAGGAAAACAAAATATGCAGCCATGATCTACTCGGTTAGGGGAAGGTAGTTAAAGGTGTGCGCCTGATTAAAAAAAAAACTGCATTCGTATATACTTCCATTGCTAGGGGCTATTATGGAGCATCTGTGACTAGATGCGGTGTCTCGTGGCGCTTTAACAGATGCGGTAATCAATCCTTCTATGTTAGAAGAAAGGAAGGCCGAGTTGACCGACCTTGAACCCGTGGCCGGCAGCTTACACCCTGCACTGTGCACCCTCATTACACGAGCCGTATGTGCCGCTTCGGTACATCCTTTCCCTATGATCTGCAGCTATAACTAACTCGAACAACAGGAAAAATAGTTTCAGTTCCTTAATTAGCGCCAGCCTTGGTTTCATTTAGTGGTTTAAACGAATAATAGAAAAAAGAATTATGTTTTGGGAGCTTGAGAGGTCACAGTGTCTGAAGTTGTTCTCTTAACATCATCTTTGCGAAAACTCCAGAATTTTAAGATCAATGAAGCATGCCTTTTAAAATATTTGTAAAAGGTATTAATGTGGCATCCACCGAAACCTTTTTACCTCCTAGAAGTAACTGATATAAATAGACTTTCGTCTTTTCTTCTACCCGTAAGTGGGTGGGTGCAGGAGGCCTTTGTTCCTCCCGATTGCGAATCTGCGAGCTCGTGGGTCAGGTGCTTGCAGGCCACATGTGATAACAGCATGAGCGGCGCAGGCACGCGAGGAATGCCGGGCCCGGCCAAGGTGCTGGCCTGAAGGCAGCAGGACGTCTGAGGCCCACTGGGCCGTGTTGTTGGCAGTCGACCGAAGGGCCTGTCACGTGGCCTGGGAGGCCTTGAGCTTATCTCGAAGGCTCGCCGGCCGCCGTGATTGAGCGTGGGCATTGATGTGCGGCCGAGTGAAGGGGCCGGTCTGCAGGCCGTCTGCCAATAGCTGGCCTCAGACTGGGGGTGGAGGGTGAAGGGGTCTGCCCCGGGGTTCGCGTCTCAGGCTGGGGCAGTGGGTGAAGGGCTATACCCCGGGAGGGGGGCGGGGAGGTCGTGCGTGTCTGCTTCCTCCTCGTACCGTGATTGTCTCTGGAGACAAAGGATGCTAAAGAAGCCATTCAATGCTGATTGTGTCTGTGGAGGGGTTGTGATTTGCATATGCAAATACTCTGAAGTGCTCCGTGTGTATTCCGTGATTAAAAACAATGGGATGCGTCACACAGGCCCTTGAATCCGGCAGATGGCCCAGCGAAAGCAAAGGCGATTTTGATTAAAGATGGCACAATGTGCACGAGACGGGGCAGCAGCGCTGTCATTGTGACCCTCCCCAAAGCCCACCCTCCCCTGCCCCCTGCATGCTCGAGGAGTGATGGCAGGTTATTCCTCTGTTCAGGGGAACAGTCAGCCTTGTGTGCAGCCCCTTCCACAGCCTTGGAGCCCTCTGTTGTAGCACATGCTTACTTATGTGACGTAGATATGTCGTTGTTTTTGAGAAGTAACAGGCAGTATTCCTTTCATAAAGTTTGAGGTTTTTGCTGTAGTAATGCAAACAATGGAAGTTGTTTAGCCTTAGGTTCTCTGGCTAGTAGGACAGCCATATTCAGGGCCACTGGAATTATGTGGCAGGGGTGCACCAAATTATGTGTCATGCAGGGTTCTCTAAATTATGCGGCAAGAAAAGGCAAGTTATGCAGCATTTTTTTTATAGTAATGCTTCAAGAAAGAAAGCTTATCAGAAAATGTGAGAAAGAATTGAAACCATAACCCTCTCTCCTGGGTATGAAGTAGCTTCGCAAAGCGCGAAAACAGTGCAAGTACCGAATCCGTAGAACCAAATCCTTGCATATCAGAGCACTCATGAATTCTGTAAAGAACAGACCAAAGCGCCAATTTGAGTTTCTCGTACAGACTACAAACCCCTCCACCACTTTAGCTCCTGAGTCATCAGTGGGACGTTGCAACAACTTTGTGAATTTCTTTGATAAAGTTAGAGACATCCATATCTTGCTACGCACCAATAACTCCCCAGAAACTGAGATTCTACTGGGCAAGGCGCTACATTTATGGTCCTCTTTCTCCCTAAATTCCAAGCGGGACCTACAGCGAATAATCTCAAAAGTGAAACCCTCGAACCACCTTCAGGACGCCATTTATGGTTCTATTAGCGAATCTCTTGCCGTACACTTACTCCCCACATGCGCCAATATGTTATACGCCTCTCTCAAACAGGACATATTTCCTGAATGACTAAAAGTGGGTCAAGTCTTTCCTCTCTTGAAAAAACAATCTCTTGATCAAGAGAACTTGAACTACTACCGGCCAATCTCTCCACTTCCATTTTTAGGCAATGTCATTGAAAGTTGCATAGCTTCCCAACTCTCTGCACACATTCGAACAAACAACCTTCTAGACACTCTCCAGTCAGGTTTCCGCCTGGGCCACAGTACAGAAACTACGATCCTTCAAATACTCAATGACTTCTCAGAATCCTGAACTCTTGTAACTCTTGTAACTCTTGCCTCCCAGTCCTCCTGGACTTCTCTGTTGAATTCAACACTGTCAACCATCTGGAGCTCCTTCACACTCTTGAACAATGCATGGGTTGTTGAGGCGCAGTCCTTAGCTGGTCCTCCTAATACCTAACCAACCATTCCCAAATTGTGAAAATGGGCAACTCTATCTCATGACCAGTCGGTGTACATCAGAGTACCTCAAGGCTTGCTCCTCTCCCCGACCCTCTTTAATCTCTATCTAGAACCACTGTGCATGATTTGCAGAAACTCTAGGATTCCTTTTCACCTCTACGCAGACGCCACTCCAATATACATGAAAATCTCATCCCCAGAAGACCTGGCTCTACTTGTACTCACGCTCATAAAGATTCAAAACTGGATGTCTAACCACCATCTCAGACTCAACTAAACTAAAACAGAATTTCTCTTGATTTCTCCTCTGAAAGCAAAACCCCCAGTACAGGAATGTTTGGCTAATTGTTCTGCCCTGCCATTGTCCGGAGTGCTAGATCACTTGGTATCACCCTTGACAATCACAAACTTCACAGCCACATCGCAGCCTTCGCCAGAAGCGCACAACACCAACTTAGGCAGCTTTGGGGCATCTCCTATTTGACAGACACCTTGGTTAATCACCCCAACCATATTTAAGTACTCTCTCCACCAGGATACAAACTACCTTTGGTATGTGACCCCCACCATCAATGTTTGAAGTGTGTACGAAATCTAACCAATCTGCTGCAATTGTCCTGGCCGCATCTACCGCTGCAAATATCTGAACGTAATTATTGTAACTGTAACTCGTTGAACACTTGTTATCCTGCTACTGTTGTAAAACGCTCTGATGCCTTCGGGCCATGTCCGCTCTATATAAAATTGCAAAAATAAATACAAAAATAAATACATTCGTTCTGGTTGTTGCAACATGGCTTGCTTGTCACTTTGCATTCTTAAATTTTCCAGCACTTGTGTGAATTGCGTCTGAGAAAGACCTCCAAATGATGGTCTATAGTGACACCAGGTGTTAGTATACACTTGGGCTGCTCAGATCCGATATGCTGTGTGCGTTTTTCCTCTCCAAGTGCCTCGATGATGAATCTACAGTATGTTTACTGACATCTCTACGTTCCCGCATTGTTGTGGGGGAAAATGGCGGCAGCTGGTGGAGGGATGAAGACTAACTGGAGAGGGCATCAGGAGACCAAGACTCATGAGCAAACCGATATCTGTCCTGTTCATCTCTACACCTTCAGTGTTCCCTTAGTCTTTTCAGGCTAAACTTGGAGAAGGGTGCATCTGATGAACCCCCAAAGAATACGTCTTTGTGGATGGCTTAGTGCTGAACTGGGGAGCCTCTTCGGGTGAATTACACTTTATTGTACACCAGGCAGGCACAGTCTGCCAGAGTCTGACTGTAGCATTTTAAAATAAATTGGCTCAAAAGTGATAGTGTTTTACAGTTCTATTCGAAAAGCAACCCATGAAATGTTGCACATATCACAGGAACATGCTTTCACCTCGGCGGCAAATATGATTAGGCACAATGCACATATTGTTGTTGTCTTGTGTAAATTACCAGGCATGCAAATGGAAGTGTAGCAGAATGGCCTGTCTTCTTAAAAAAAAAAAGTGCACCTTGCAGCTTAGATGTTAGTTGAGTGCAGTGCGTGAATTGTAAACTTATAAGTGCAGGTACTCTATTTGAGTTGTATGGGTGTTGACTTTGTCCTCCTTTTTAGGTTTTGCCTGGCCATGCGCTTTGCGCATGCACCAAAAAACCTCTTGAGTTGTGTGTGTGGGTCGGGATACGCCCCCTCCTCCGATTGGCTAGCTCCATAAATGGAGGCTAGCCATTGGGAGAGGGCTCCGTCCGTCAATCTCGGACCAGATTCGGGGGCGTTCCCGAGATTCTTTGGCTTTTGCCGACGTCACGCGACGTCAGCCAAAAGCCGGGAACGCCCCCGAATCTGTTCCGGCATTGAGCCGGCACCCGCCTTCCTGCTCACGTGAGTGCCTTGTTGATCGCGGCTGCATTGGGCACCGGGGCAGGCAGGAGCCTACTCTGCGCCCCGGTGCACTCACCCGGAAGAAGAGAGGCGGCGGATGGTGCAGGCGGGGCTCCGTTGCGAGGAGGAGAACCCCGCCGCCCAGGAGAAAGGAGCCGTCCGCCTGTCCAGCCCCGCATCCTGTTCAAATCCCTCGATCAATCACAGCCGCTCCAAAAAGAGGTACCGGTGCTTTACGGGCATGACTTCGGAACACACTCTCTGTATGACTGAACGCAGCACTATGCAGCACGCTTTCACTTTTTGCTGTAGGAAATGCTTTTCTATCGACTTTAAAACTTCTGTTCGCATTGGGAACCTGTTAACCCGCCCCCTTCCCCCGTTCTGCCGGCCCCTCCTCTCGCTGTCCGTGCCTTGTTGGCTAGGGTAATCGTGAACCCTGGCTTTCAGTCGCTCCCTTTAAAACCTCCCAGTGCTCGTTTTAGCTTCCAATCCTCTGCCTTTTAGCACAGTAGGGTTGGGTGCCATCATCCGTGATTCAGGCGCGAGGTGGTGGCTCGAGGGTTCACAAACATTTGTTGATTGCGGTCACAGTAAGTGAATACCATATTTGTGAAGCAGGCCGCAGCAGCCCTTGGGGATTTCCTGTTCAAATCCCTCGAGCAATCACAGCCGCTCCATAAAGAGGTACCAGTGCTTTACGGGCATGACTTCGACTGCCAGGCATAAATAAGCAAGGCGCAGGGCCCTCGCTCTGGGTCATCAGAGCATTACCTCAGATACCTGCAGAGCCTGGGCGGTGCTGGGTGGGCTCACACATCTTGGAACGCACTCTCTGTATGACTGAATGCAGCTCTATGCAGCACGCATTCACTTTTTGCTGTAGGAAATGCTTTTCTATCTACTTTAAAACTTCTGTTCGCATTGGGAACCTAGAATGTGCAAGTGAAAGTGTTGGCTCTGTTCCAACCTTCGCCCTTGGTCGGATCGTTTTTTGCCGTACTGCAAACACCTCTGGCGTAGATCACGCTACCTTTTGGACGGCGATATGCACCTGAGTCATGCCCCAGAGTGATTGTGTTTGGTTGTCCGTATGGGATATCCCAAAATCCTGATACTAGTAGAAATAATGGAGCTGCCTCTTGTCGTGTGGACCAGAATGAACAGTGCGCATCCAGAATCCAAGTTGTTGCCATGGCCGGGAGTGTGCGGCACGTCCTTGTCAAATTCCTGCCTTGACCCCGAGGCTTGGCTGTCCTCGCGTACGCCCTTCTGTGGAGTGCGCGGACACAGTGCCATTGTTAGCGGCCTGGAGAGGGCCCTATGGGCGGCGCAGGGCTCTTGCTTCTGCTGCATTCCACTCAAGAGATCCTTATCACCTACTGAACGCAGCGCTTCAAAGACTCTCGCAGAATAGTTGGCGTTGTAGCTCCCACCTCCGCCACTCCTATCATGTTTAATATGTTAAGGTGCCCATGAATTCAAGATAGTGTTAAATGAGTAACATCTCGCATTTTCTAAGAGGAAGACACATCGTTGCAAGTTCCATAAAGCACTGCCTGGATTAACTCGGATACGAGTGATACGCTCATTCTCCTCGTGTGATGTAGGTCAATGTCCTCTCTTTTGGTCTTCCTGTCTTTGAGATCACTGAACTAAAAATTCACTTGCTGTTCTCCACAATCTAAGGGAAGGCAGGGCACTCCGTTCTTATATATATTAGTATCATGGGCTTCCCAGGAGTTAACTATACGAGCAGTTCTTTGTCCATCTTTGTGTATTTGCTGCTGTATGTGTATTCTGTTGCAGTGTCTCTATGTGCCTGTCCTTTTATTTGTATGACTGTCGGAATGTGTCTCTATGTGCCAGTTTGTGGATTGTGCCTGCTTGATTTTATATTTCTGTGTCCGTTTGTTGGCGTTTCTCTGTGCCTGTCTTTCCTTGACTTTGTGCCTTTCCCAGTGTGTGTCTGCCTCTTCGTGTTTTTGTGTGCCTGTCCGATCGCGTGTCTCTGTGCCGTTTTCTGTCGGTACCTGACATGAAGTATTTCCCTGAGCCCAAGGTTGTGCTTGGCGATGTGCGGGTTGGCCTGTTGTCCGTTTACCAGGATACTTATTTTGCCTATCTTATAATGTGCGCAAGAATTTATGTATATATTGTGTGCGGCAATTTTGGGTCTATCGTGTGAACGAGTTGTGGTGTACTCGGGTCTACTGATCTTGTTTGTCGGTTTGTCGCTTCTTGTCTGGCTACATGTGTCATTTAATTTCTTCATATACTCTTGCGAGCATGTTGGGCTGCATTGTTCCTTATGCTGTGTGCACAAACCATGCTTCCAGGTGTTTGTGAGGTTGTCTTTCTGTCTGAGTGTAACTGACTCTGTTGTGGACTGTGGTATGCATGCGAGTCTGTCTCTGTATTAGGTGAAGCTTGTTGTTTTAGATTTTGATTCCTGATTGCGACACAAGTACACGGATCTCAGCGGGCTGAGTTCTGAGAGTTCCCAGTTGATAACTAGTGATTGTGGAACAGTGAAACCAGCTCTTACCAGCGAGTTTGGGTGAACTGTTTGGTAAGTAGCGCTCAGGACTTGAGGGATACCCGGGGAAAATGAAATAATGATTACCCCTTTAGGGAACCTGGGTTTGCCATCCTGGCTTTGACGAATGTGCGTTTCTGATTCGAGGCACATGTTTGTTTTTATCTGTTCCTCTTACAGAATTTGTCCCCATGTGACTCTCCTTCATGAGTTTGACAACTCACCGTTGCCTTTGAGTCATGCCCTAAACCCAGGAAGCTGATACAGTGAGTGCAGATAGTGTTTTCTCTGTGAGAAGAGGTGCCGAGCCTCTGAATACTGTTTTTGAGAACCGAAGGGCTAGTTGGGGTTATGTGCCTTAGCTCCTGACATCTTCCTTAACCTGGTTCACGTTGTTGTATGTGATCCCCTGTCACATAATTCGTTGCTCCACTGTCACATAATTCTTTGCTCCCCTGTGATGCTGTGTGTGTGTGTGATGCTGTGTGTGTGTGTGTGTGTGATGCTGTGTGTGTGTGTGTGTTTGATGCGGTGTGTGTGTGTGTGTGTGTGTGATGCGGTGTGTGTGTGTGTGTGATGCTGTGTGTGTGTGTGATGCTGTGTGTGTGTGTGTGTGATGCTGTGTGTGTGTGTGTGATGCTGTGTGTGTGTGTGTGATGCTGTGTGTGTGTGTGTGATGCTGTGTGTGTGTGTGTGTGTGTGTGTGATGCTGTGTGTGTTTGTGTGTAGGGCTGTGTGTGTGTAGGGCTGTGTGTGTGTGAGGGTGGGCTCTGTGTGGCTCTGTGTGCGTGTGGCTGTGTGTGTGTGTGGGTGCAAATGCAATTGGTCTCGCATTTGCAAAAGATTAAGCTATTGGCATTGTAAATGACCATGCCATTTATGTATCTGTTTTCAAAACTAACACATAAATAAACAATTTGTCATTTAAAGTGCCAATAGCTCTAACTTTGTCAAAGGCAAAACCGTTGCATTGTACTTGGTATCGAATCCAACAGCGGCCATGATGCTATGGAAAGAAAGGACAAAGCATATTGACCCACTGTTGACACTATGGAAAGAATGGAGGAAGTATCAAAGAAAGACAGGTGGAGCATAAGAACCGAGCTAGGGGATGCTCATCCATGAAAAAGGAGACTGCTGTTCTTTCCATGCCCTCAGAAAGTTCTCTTTAGGCCACAGCCCCCTAGATTTGAAATGGCTTGCTACCTACCATTTTCAGAACAAAGAAAGGGGTGTGGCAGATATTTTGATGAGGAGAAAAGATAATGGGCCAGAAGGTGTGTGTGTGGGGGGGGCTCTGTGTGGGTGTGTGTGGGGGGCTTTGTGTGGCTGTGTGTGTGGGGGGGCTCTGTGTGTGTGTGTGTGTGTGTGTGTGTGGGGGAGGGCTCTGTGTGTGTTGTGGGGGCTCTCTGTGGGTGTTGGTGTGTGTCATTTGCGAGAGATAAAGCTAGTGGCATTGTAAATGACAATGCCATTTATTTATGTTAAAAAAAACATAAATAAAAATAATGTCAAGAGCAATGCCAATCGCTCTAACTTTAACAAAGGCAAAACCATTGCATTGTAAATGCTTTTTAATTTAAGATATTGATGTTTATAATTTTGCTTGTTTCATCATACTGTTATAGCATGCAAAGAAGGGCCTTGAATCTTCTTTAATTTGTGGTATTGCTCTTTTTATTCTTCAATACAGATTTTCATCATATTGTTAAAAAACACTACCAATATGATGGAAATCTGTATTTAAGAATAAAAAGAGCAATACCACAAATGAAACAAGATTCAACACGTGTCTTTGCATGCTCTATCAGTATGATGAAACAAGCAAATACATATATACATATACAACAATATCTTAAATTAAAAAGGAGGACGAACTCAACACCCAAACAATTCCACTTAACCGAGGCAAGGAAGGCTCAAACCGCGAGAGGCGTCCTACCACCTAGACAAAAGAAAAAGGCATTACTAATCCAGGGAGTGAGTACTTGCACTTTAACAACGTGAATACTCTACTTCAGAGTACCTGTTTGCTATTCACAAGTGCCCTTACTCTCCCACTAAAAGTAATGCATCTCTGCCAACAGAGGCAGGTACTCCTCTCAAATGAAGGCAGTGCAGCTCCGCAGTCCCTGTGAGTACCACCCCATTTGCAAGAGCGCATTTCTTTCATATGAATTCAAAAATATGCACGCTTAGAACAGACATGAACTCCCCAGCCGGGTCCATAGTCATGTGTTGCTAGTTAATATTTTCAAGAATATACTTGTATTTAAGGTTTCTAATACAGTGTGGACTGCGGCCAGGCGGCTGTGCAACATCCCAGTTGCTGGCATCGAATCAATATTCTGTGTCAAACATGTTCAAATAAACACAAGTGGCCATGTCTTAAAAGAAGGTTTTGTTCATGAGGTGTAATTTCTTCCAATCAATTACCTGGGTCCTATGGTACAATGGACATCATCTTATCTAATTAGATTAGGCATTGGGGGAGCCAAACGTCACTGGAGTGGACACTTCAAAAGACTCAAAAAGAAGTTGACAAAATGTCAACAAAACCGTGGTCAAAAAATGACTATAGGGTAGCTCTCCCCGGATCTGCGCTAGGCTGGCGCGGAAAAAGAAAGAACTGACTCCATCGCCCCTCTTCGAGTACCCTGCGGAGCTGGGCGAAGCAGCATAATTTACAGAAGATACTTTGAAGCAGATAGTCATCTTAAAGTCAGTGTTTGATTTCGTCTGGCAGCATCACAGATAGAATGAGGTAGTCATGAGGAATGTATTGCAGTACCTGCATCCTCCGCTTATCTCATTAAGTTTATGGATTTGTATGTCTGGCTTGACAGTGCAACTGTTGCGTGACCCTGTGTGAATAACAAAAACAATGCTTTTGTAGAGGGGCTTGGGCTCCATCCACATTTTGGTTCCCATGAGTATTGAATTTGACTGCGCTGCATTTGTGTGCTTCATCCAAAAATACCGCCTGTTCTGTACTTTTTGGCTTGTGACAAAGTTTATACTTGCTACAGCAGGACTGAGTTTGTTATGGCAGCAATCCAGTCATCATCTCTATACACCTGTTCTGTTGATTATGAAATGTTATGGCAAAGGCATTAGGCCTGACATATGTATTGTGAAAAACATTTGTTGGAGTCAGTAGTCATTTGTGTGGATAGATTTTACTCTATATTAAAGACTACAAATTGGTATTTTGTTACATGGAATGTCACAGATTGCCAGAGAAAGCAATGGTTTTAGTGTTTATTACCCTGTGTGATAAACCTTTGCTATAGGTTTGCTGTGTGAGAATCCTCTCTTAGGAGAAACAGTGTATTGCTTAGCCAGCTGTAATTTTGTACACCTTTCTAATTTTATTACTAAGTCTCTGATGGCTGCCTTGCTGAAAAGCTTATGCTCAAAACTGTAGACATGAGTTGGTTTGGGTGACGTGCTGTTGGGCTGTGCCATAGATCTGGTCTGCTTATTATGGAGTGTTACGAAAAAGACAGTTGACCATGAAAAGCATTTGTTAAAGCCAGTAAACCTTAAACTTTTGATTGTTATAGCATTATGTTACAGGATACCGGTGGGTATATTGTTACGTGGAATCTTACAGATTACTATAGTAGGCCAGGGTTTTGGTGTGTGACACCCACACTGACAAACCTTGGGAGTAGAATTTCACAGTGATCATTCTTGTTAGGGGCTGTTAAAAGGGATTGTACCTTGTTTTGCAAAGTGTAATTGCAAAAATGCATGCCTTATCGTTTCAAGTTTATGCGCACTTTAGGAGGCCTTCGTTGTATATAGTTTCAAGCCATTGGTAAAGGCTAGAGAGCTTATCAGTTTATTTGAAAAAGTTATGTCATTTTCCTTAGGTGTCATACGTTTATAATAAAAAAGTTCTGACAAAGCAAGTAGGCTATATTTAATTATTCTGAAAATCATCTTGTAGGATTTTAAGGGTGGATGGTAATTCCACTGTACTCAAGCCCATAGCAATGTATTTTATTAGATGGAATCTCGCACATTACCGTATTGGGCATGGGTTTTGGTGTTGGTGTCCCACCCGAAAAAAACATGGGGGCATAATCCTCATTAGGCTCTGTTAGTTGAGATTTTACATTGTTTTGAAATCAGTATTTGGTACATGTTTGTAGTTTTGTTACAGTATACCTGATGGTTGCCTTGTGGGAAGGCTTATAGCCAACACAATAGGTCTGAGTAAGTTATAGCGACAAGTCAATGATAAAGGTTTTTGGACTGAACGTTTATAATGAAAAGTTACAATAAAGGCAGTAGGCCTGGTATATTGACTGTGAAAAACATATGTTAAAATAAGTAAGTATTTAAGGATAGATTATTACTTTGTTTTTTGTTACATGAAATGAGAGGCTAGAATGTCTTATAATTTGGCTGCCAAAATATCATTGCATAATACATGAACGAATGAATGAGAATTTATAAAGTGCTCAGCTACTCAAATAGTGTGTCTCGGCGCTCATGGTCCCCATCTATCCTGCGTGAAAGCCCCTAGCTGTTGAAACAGCCAGGTTTAAGCAGTATTATAGAACTACAGTGTCAGTTGCGGAATAGCCAGGTTTTAAGCAGCTTCTTGAAAACGGTGTAGTCCATCACGGTTCTGAGGGGTAGCGGAAGAAGATTTCAGGATTTGGCTCCCAGAAACCTAAAAGAACTACCTCCAGACCTGGCACGTTGAATTCTAGGGACGAGGCACAGCCCGCTGAGGCTGACCTCAAGATTCTCGATGGCACGTATTTGGAAACTCTACTTCTGAGATCCTGTATCACTACCATACAGGGCCTTGAAAAATAACACCAGCATCTTAAACTATATGAGTCCTGAGCTTAAGCATAAAAATCATTCTAGCAGCTGCATTGTGTGCCACCAGCAAATGATTGAGAAGGCATTTGGGAAGGCCCAGGAACAGGACATTAGCATAATCAAGTATTGAAGTGACCATCGCCTGGACCACAGTTTTCCTGTAGTCCACTGATAGAAGGGGAAGAAATGTCCTCAACATGCGCAGGAGTCCGAAGCAGGTGTCTACAACTGACTGGACTTGTGGACTCAAGAGAGGACAATCCATCATAATGCCCAGATTTTTACAGTATTTTGCGCAGAGAGGGGAGGTGACCACCAGTGTCTCCACTCTTCCGACAGTGGGGATCCAAAGAAAATGATTTCAGATTTCTTTATTACATTTCAGTTGATTCCTCCTTAGCCATGTAAACATCTTGGTGAGGCATGTTCTGATCTTCTCACCCTCAAAGCCCACTCCCTTGTCACAAGTGAAGAGAAGCTGTGTATCCTCAGCATATGAAATTATTTTTGCATCCACATATATACTTAAATGCCCGTATAGATATATTGAAGGCGTTTGGGTCATCTCTGTTATGCCATTTGTCTGCCTGAATATCATTTACACTCTGCTTCCATCCATGACAATGTACTGCATGGGGTAATGGTTCAGTCATCATCAATCACTGGCCTACTTTCTCTTTGAGCAACACAATCTTCTGATTACCTATGTACATCCACCTGAAAATGAGTACACTTCAGTGTCACAGCTGGTTGGTCAGTCCTGTAGTTTTCATTTTCTTCTCTTATAGTTCCTCTTTCATTGTTTTTCTTTTCATTTTAGTATTTCTTAAGAGGATAGTACAGCTCTCCAGGCAGTGCTAATAGGTGACTCATTTATTCTGCAGTACACCCACATCTCATATGGCCATTTCCTTTAAACCGTGAGACCATTACGGAATGCTGCTGTTCATAGTGTCTCATTGTTTTGCTGCTTGAACATAAAATACCTTGGAAAAAACAAGAGACGAGGTGTTTGACAAAACAGGACCAGTATGTTTAATTAAGTGTGGCCGGGAGAACAGTTACAGAATATGGTCTGAGCACTGTCTCAACTTTCAATCGATCTGAAATGGGCTTTTATACAATTAATTGAATGTCATAAACTCTTCTGGAAATCCTTTTTTGGTAAGGAATGTGAACTTCGGTATGTGGAGTCATAAATTTATGTATCTGATAGGGAATCCAGGTGGGCCTCGACCTTGCTTGGACACAATGCGGACAGTGGGTAACGTGTCCAGATTTTCGGCATGGGGAGCGCATGATTACCAAGTGTACTGTCTGTTGTGTCCTAATTGGCTACATGTTCTTAACTTTTAATTACATCTGACTTTAAGGTGTTTTGGGAGCGTACTTATCCCTCCGGCCATGTGTGCTTTATTTGGGCCCATCTCCCAGGACCATTGTGGTGTTGCTGCATTTATCTGTGGGATTGAGCTGGGATTTTCTGTTTGTTCATTTGTATGCTGGCTGTGTGCCACCCCACCTATGACCTGTCAGTCAGTCCCCTCTGGCTTGGGTCCCAGAGCCTGCCTAACTACGTATTTCCGAGTCGGCATGGACAAGTTCATAATGCGAGAATTCATTAATAAAGATGTGATTTATTTATTTATTTACATGAATGTATCATTATTCATATTGACATTTACTTTCTCCATATGAACAGTTTTAACATTCAAAGATGGCCAGCATGTTGGTTCCAAGTGTGGCGGCCAAGCTGGTACTTAAAACAACTATACGTAAACCATCTACAATAACTTTACAATACTGTTATGTTTAATTTTGTTCTTGCAAGTATATGAATGCCATGATTAAATGGCAGCATGTTTTCTTTTAATTTATCTTGCATATGTTGTTGAATTTGTGTGTTTACTGCGGTTGTGTCAGAGTCACTGCAAGAATGAGTAAGTAGATGGATGCAGAAGTGCAAGGATGAGTGACAAAGTGCATATATGAGGACTTACTGAGTGTCTGACCCCATCAATCACACAAAAGGCACTTTCATCGATAAGCCAAATCTATTGGCATTGCCGAAGCTTGTTTTAACTGCCATCGTGGCAGGGCCTTTACAGCTCTTTCCTATCCGTACAGCTAACTCCTCCGCACGTCTACAGCCTTCTTAAGTATGGACTCCACTCTAAACAAACTAATTATTTGAATAAGTCTTCAAGTACTGTGTAAACTGCACCCAAACTCTACCTTTTCTTTACCTTATTGAAAACTCATGTTCCATTTTCCCTGTTACATTCTGTAGGATTTATATTTTTTATTATTATTAAATAAAAACACAAAGCATCCTTATTATAAAATAATTGAAAAGCTTTGGTCCCTATTTTTGTAAAGTTCAAATAAAAAAAGTGTCGGACATGGGTTCCTCTTCAACCATGCATAAAATTAAAGACTGCAACCCGAAGGTATCATTCCAAAACCGACATTACATTATATTCATTGCAAGCTGTGCAGCCCACAGTCTGTATGAAATGTGCATGTGCATTGTAGCTGAATTGCATAACATGATGCTTAAACTTCTTCCCCCATGGTAACTTACATAGACGCTGGAGAAAGTAAAAAAAACACGGAAATAATAACCCTAAAACTCCAAGACAGTCCCTGTTAAATCATTGATGTAATGTTATGTTACTCCTCCCCGCCTCAATGGTATATTATCGACCTCTTTGTCTGATCTCACTGTTACTATGTGCTTAAAGAGCTCTTCATATATTTATCAATAAATATTGATCATCCCCAGAATCTGCTCCCATAATTATCTTTACCTTATTTTCTAAATGAACAGCTCCTGCCTCAAACTAAATGGGGACAAAACGGAGATGATGATCCTTGTCTATTTCCCCAATCTCCATACGTCCCTGGGATGGCTGGTCTACCTGGGTACCACCCACCCCTCTGCTGCCCCCAAGACGACTATAGAGAGTCTGGGAGTATGGTTGGACGACTCCATGACCATGGATACCCAGGTAACAAAGCTAGCGGCAACTTGCCATGGCACAATCGGGATGCTTCAAAAAATTATACACTTGCTTCCCTCATCCCCAAAATGAATAGTGGTCCAGGCACTCATTCTTTCCCGCCTGGACTACGGAAACTCACTGTACATGGGAGCACCAAAAAGGCTTATAAGAAAACCGCAGCTCGAATCCTGCATAATATTCTTAGGCACAAGTCAGCCCTGCAAGCCCTGATCGCCCTCCACTGGCTACCAGTTACCCAAAAGATTAAATGCAAAGCCCCTCTGCATGGTACATAGGGCACTCCTAGACAACAGCCTCCTGATCTCTCTCTACTCCTGATCTCCTATACCCCAAGCAGAACCTTGTGATCCACAAATGCCTGTTGAGCCGTGGTTCCTCATTAAAAGAGCGAGATGCGGAGGGTGCAACGTAGCCAAACTTTGGGACTCCCACCCCTACACTGTCTTGACAGCCAACAAGGAACTCCCATTCCAAAAACTACTAAAAGCCTGGCTATTCGACAGTAGCTGCCTTTAGAAAACTCTAGTCAGCCTGTGTCACACTCCTAGCACCCACGAGTAGCTATGCACTCTACAAATGGTAGGTAGGTATGCAGGTAGATAGATAGATAGATAGATAGATAGATATAGTCAATCAGCTCTACCCCTATGTTCTTCTGTTGAGAACACAGGGCCAGAATGTTTTTTCTGGCCCACAATGAACAGCTATAGAGGAGCAAAATCAACAAGAGTCCATTATGGACATAGGCTTCACTTCCAAGGATATCTTTCTCTGGTGCCCCATGCTCTGGTCCACTTGGGCTGTGTACCTGATCTGCACAAAAGCCTCCACAGTTGCCAGAACCATTCAATTCAATGTCTGAACCAGCAATATAGAAAAACCAAAGTCCGCTGCCAACAGATTTGAATATAAACATTTGTTAACTATGCTATGTTGATATTTATTTAGTTAGCCACATGTGCGCCCAAGGACTTCTTTGGGAGAGGGCGAGCAGAGCAAGGCTAGCAGTAATTGGACAATCTTGGAGAGTTTTCATGAAATAGGAAAGTGATGGAATTGAGCGACGGTGACGCAGCTCTAATGTATTGTCATTTGGCTTCACGTTTTTTAAGCAAGTTGGCATGTAAAAAGTCTGTTCCCCTCCATTAGGCTTAGACCATTCATGAGCACAGGAAGAGGGTGGATGTGCACAGACTGGTTGGTATCAAAACGCCCACTATGGAGGGGCCATGGAATTCTTGGCACTAGACTTTTAGCTCGGAGACATGAGAATTTGTCCAGAACATAGCGCTAGTTTGGGACCTCATGCTATCCTGGGCTGCCCAAATTTGTGCCCGAACCCTTCTTTAATCTTAAAGTTCTATGTAAAGTTCTTTCCTTCGGCCCCTTTTTAGAACAAGTCACTATTACTCCGGCCATTTTAAGGACTAGATTATGTGTAGATAATTTCCCCAAATTACCCCCTCAGAGACCACAGTGTTCTCAGAACATGGCCTCTCATTCACTTATGAACTTATGTTTTGCCTGCACTTGAAACCCATATCTGGCTGCCAGCCATTGTTCCTTGCATGGGCATTGCCCAGCCTTTCTCCATTCAAAGTTTCAAGTCTACTCTCTTTCCTGTATGAGCAGATCATTCTAAACTACCTGAGGTCCACGATTCTGGAAGATGCATGAAGGGGATCGTGCTTTCTCAGCGACAGTTGCAACTTTGTGGAACTCCTCGCCCAAAGATATTCTGCCTGATCAAGAACCGTCTAACTTTTAGAAAGTGGTTTCATAATGATTATTTATTTTTCTCTTCTCGTATGTCCTTTTGATTCTCCTTCGTATAGTAGGGCGCACATGACTGCTAGCGCAGTGAGGCCCTTGTGATATCTTAGCACTTTATAAACTATCAGTACAGCATGACAATACCAGGTTCAGCTGAAGAGTTTATACAATTCTTGGAATCTTCTGAAAAGTGTCCTGCGGTGGCCGGCAGGTTCATACGGTTCCTGGCAGGGCTGTTAGGCCTACATGGCTGAAGCGTTTGATCCATGGTTCCCAGAGGGGCGTGATGTCCACTGGTATCTAGGCTCTTGTGCTGTATTTCCTGGCCCTTCATGAAACTCTTTAAAGGCAATGCATAGCGGATGGTGTGGGATTTGAAACTCTGTTTAAAGGAACGTCATTCACGTTGTGTGGAGTCTTAATGTTGCCTTCGTTGTAGAGTTCTGTTTACAGCCACCTGCGTATGACGGCATGGCTAGCGCCATGACGTGGCAGTGACGTGAGCGTGCCTTCCGTGGCCGACCGTTCCTGCCCTGTACATGCTGCGCACCCAGGTCTGGGCGGCCACGGAGCTGGGCCTCACACCCCTGCGGTGGCAGCGTCACCCCTGAACAGAGCCGTCCGGTCGCCGTTCACTAGACGGGACCACGAGTTGCCACGGCTGCTCCGTCCACGGGGAGGCAGACAGGCCCAGCAGCATCTTTCCGCCTCCATCACTTCCAGGTCACTTGTCCCCGGTCCTCCTCTGTGTTCACGGTGCATCTCTTTGGCTCTCAGTGGAGCGTCTGCCGAGGAGGGGGCTTGCTTTAAAACTGGCAGCTGTGCGGGGTTTGCCCGGAATACTATTTTGTGTGTTTTTAAAGTCGCTTTGAAAAATAAAATGGTTCGGTTCCGCCCCTGGCAGCGCAAACTGTGTCATGCTTTGTTATCCTAGACGCATCCGAGGGATTTTCCGTTTATTTTATTGGCTGTTATTTATCCCCTCCACGAGCTTTCATTGATACCGTGCCAGCGTGACCCTTTCACTGCGGCTGTCGGAAGGAGGGCTCCCAGGCTCAGGGAAGTGTTTCCCTCATCTGTCGGGCAGTGTGTGTTGTTCCTCGGTCTGCACGAGCACCGTCTGAAGTTTCCGAGGGGCAGCGCCCTCCCCTCGGGCGGGGGTGAAGTGGCCTCCCAGTTCATGGAGCAGGCTGGGGCAGAGGCGAGGGCAGTCAGCGGCTCCCAAGTCACAGCCCAGCCGCGGTTCTAAGATGTGTGTTGGTGTTTCCAAGCCCGTGCTTGTCATAAACCAAGAGCGGCCTGAGGGATAACTTCATTATTATATAGTGCCCTGCCTGGGACCAGTTTACAAGGAAGAACTTGAGCACTATACAAGCAATAAAATAGCTTATTTCTTTACCTTACTAAGAAGGAAGAGTCCCTAAACGCACATTTTGGGGCACTAAATACTATTCATAGTCCCGTCCACCCCCCGTGTATTGCTTGTGTAAGATTGATGGAGTGATAGGTGTCATGTTCTTTGGTTTCGTGTTACTTTTCGGAAGCAGACCCTTGCTTTTCCTTCCTTCAGCACAGTAGCTCTAATCCTGTTTTACCTAACACTTGATTTTAGTTTTTAAATATGTTGTTGTCTCTTGTAAGTTTTTGCTCTTTTCTTCCCATCTGTCATTTCTGGCACCTCACTCCCCCTCCCACTCGCACGAATGTTGCTTCTCTGTCAGAGGGGCTCTGCTTTGTGGCCCCAAGTGTTTACCTGCTTTCCACTCCTTGGATTAAAGTTTCTAGGTGAGCCTATTTATCAGGAACGTCACCTTCCAGTGTACTGTTTCCTTCTTTTAACAGTTGAAGCATAGAACTTTAATGTGGCTGATTTAGCCAGATTAGAACTCCCAGAATGCATTGGGTTCCCTTTGTCCTCTCTCCTTTGTGTCCTCATGGAAGGTATAGCTTTGTTTCTGTGAGTCATCCTTTGTCCTCTCTCCTTATGTAAGGCTGCTTTTTCGTCAAATGGAAGGTATGCCTTTGTCTCAGCAAGGAATGACTTTTGTCCTTTCCTCTTCCTTGCATTGTTGCCTCTTTTAAGTGTTTGCTTTGTTTCTTTCCATCTCTCCCCTCGTGTGTGTGGCTTCTTTGGGTCCTCATGGGAGGTATGCCTTTGTCTCTGCAGGGTATGTCTCTGTCCTTTCCCCATGTCTAGGGCTCCTTTATCTCCTCATGGGCGGTATGCTATTTGTCTATGCAAGGTGTGCCCTTTGCCCCTGTGAGGTATGACCTTCGTATCTGTGAGGTGTTCCTTAGCCTCTGCTAGGTATGCCCTTCGTATCTGCTAGATGTTCCTTTGTCTCTGTGAGTCGTGCCCTTCGTCTCTGCGAGTCGTGCCCTTCGTCTCTGCGAGTCGTGCCCTTCGTCTCTGCGAGTCGTGCCCTTCGTCTCTGCGAGTCGTGCCCTTCGTCTCTGCGAGTCGTGCCCTTTGTCTCTGCGAGTCGTGCCCTTTGTCTCTGCGAGTCGTGCCCTTCGTCTCTGCGAGTCGTGCCCTTCGTCTCTGCGAGTCGTGCCCTTCGTCTTGCCCTTCGTCTCTGCGAGTCGTGCCCTTCGTCTCTGCGAGTCGTGCCCTTCGTCTCTGCGAGTCGTGCCCTTCGTCTCTGCGAGTCGTGCCCTTCGTCTCTGCGAGTCGTGCCCTTCGTCTCTGCGAGTCGTGCCCTTCGTCTTGCCCTTCGTCTCTGCGAGTCGTGCCCTTCGTCTCTGCGAGTCGTGCCCTTCGTCTCTGCGAGTCGTGCCCTTCGTCTCTGCGAGTCGTGCCCTTCGTCTCTGCGAGTCGTGCCCTTCGTCTCTGCGAGTCGTGCCCTTCGTCTCTGCGAGTCGTGCCCTTCGTCTCTGCGAGTCGTGCCCTTCGTCTCTGCGAGTCGTGCCCTTCGTCTCTGCGAGTCGTGCCCTTCGTCTCTGCGAGTCGTGCCCTTCGTCTCTGCGAGTCGTGCCCTTCGTCTCTGCGAGGTATCCCCTTCGTCTCTGCGAGGTATCCCCTTCGTCTCTGCGAGGTATCCCCTTCGTCTCTGCGAGGTATCCCCTTCGTCTCTGCGAGGTATCCCCTTCGTCTCTGCGAGGTATCCCCTTCGTCTCTGCGAGGTGTTCCTTTGTCTCTGTCTGGGTGGTGCATCTTTATCCATGCCCTCATTATTTTGCTCCCACAAGTGGTGTTTAGTCTTTTCCACTACCACCCATCGTTGTGTAGTGCTTTTTTTTATCTGTCCTTGGGTTCTACAGCTTTCACCCCTCGTCAATGGTGTTCCTTTGTACCCTGACAGGTGATTCTCCTTTCTCATGCCTCTCGCCTGACACTTCTTCACCCCCCCAATAATGGGGTACAGTCGTGACCGACCCTCATAGTGATCTGGGGCGGTGCAGTGGGGTGTAAGGGTCCCAATGCACCCCACTCATCGTCGTATTTTAAGTGGGACACTTCCTTCCCTTTCCCTGCACCATGATCTCAACCACACTTGGTCTTTACTTACGGTGAATATCTGCCCATTCCAAGCTGCTGCTGTGCTCTCATCGCAGGAGGGCTCTTTGTTGTCCTCATGTGGGTCTTTCTCTTCATAGCTGGTGATGCTCCTTTGAACCCCATCAGGTGCTGCTGCTTCTTCTTTCCCGCATCCATCCTACCAGTCCTCTTTTTATGGTGACTTCTCTCTTTGGGTGACTCATTTTCTTTATATTCTGTCCTGTTTGTGCCGTTGCATGACTGGTGAGTAGTTCAGAAGCAGGATGCTGACCATCGTCTGGTCTCCTAGAGCGCTACAAATATCAATTTTATTTCAGTGCTATAAAATTCAGCGTGGTAATTTGTAAATATCTATTATTTCTAAAAGCTGATCACATTAAAAAGTGACTAGGAACTTACATATGTTTCTTAAGAAATGTATGTCCTGCTTGCGCTTGATGACAAATCATGCAGAATTTTGTGATGCATGGGGTGTCCTCGCACATCAGGTTTGTGGTGGAATACTCCTTTGTGCATTAACACTTCCACATAGTTATCCTTTTAAAGGCAGCATGGAGTAGTTGGTGCATGCTGGTATGCTTCTCTCACCCATGTCGGTGCCACGCTTGCTATGACTACATGCAGGGCTCGAGTCGGGGGTACACGGCATCCCCCACTCTTTTTACAGGGTGCACGCTGTCCCCCCTGCCAAGAAGCAAGGCCCCACAGAAATAAGCTGAACGTGTCCGGTGTAATTTCCAGACACCGGGACACGTGCATATTGTCAGTCCCCCACTTCTTTTTATAGAACTTGTGCCCTGACTACATGTGAACATCTTCCAGTTGCCCAGCTGTCCACAACAGCTGTATATGGTGGAGTAGCTTGCACTGTGTGACCAATAAGATGATGAGGCTGTGTAGGGGCAGTAAACTGAATATAAGGCAATCTGCACTTATTAGAGTAGAGAGGGACCATTGGCAGGTGCCGTGCTAGCCGATGTTGGAACTAGTGCTGGGTGCAGGAGTGTCTGTAGGGGAACGGCAAGATGTGGTCTCCGGGACTGAGCATGGGTTTATTATAAAACAATGGAAGTGGAAGGCTCAAGTGTGGCAAAGTGTGCAAGGAAGTGCGGAGCAGATGTAGTTAGACACGAATAGAGTTGAAAGTTGTAGGAGAATAGACTACTGCAGGATGTGGCTTGGTATGTCGTTATGGAACTCGGGGGACTGTAATCTGGGTCACCGGAATAAAACAATTGTGCCATGTGGCGTTTTCCACTTAAGGATTTTCTGCAGTTGCCACATCATCAACCATTTGCTACCCAATGTGCAACTTTTAACAACAAATATTGTTTTTCTTTTAATCTCTACAGATAAAATTGCTATATTTGGTGCCACACAGTGCTAAACTCCTTTTAAACGTTAACTGGTCGCCTGTTAGTACCAGTTTGCCACCTAAATGCAGCAATCAATAGCTAAGGAAAGGGTTACACTTGCCAAAAGTATGTCAGTGTGTGTTAAAAATGCCAAAATTTTGAAGTGGTTTTAAAAAAATGTGCCACAATACACTGCTCAGTTTGCCTTTGATAACTAATTATTTTGATTAATACTGTGCCAAATTCAGTCTTCTGTAGCCGCATAATTATTGTGCGGTACAAAAGGGGGTGGGGATGGACGGAGCATCTGAACCAATCAAACATTCACACCCAGTCAACAGATCTGGGTTTAATCCATCACCGTTCTTTAGCGCACTCTGCCACCTCAGTTCAGACATGGCCATATGCAAATCAGTCTGACCCTGTGCCTCATGGGAACAGTCCAGCCCGAACTGCCAAGCCACGCCTTCCCTGAACCGGATTCAAGCTTCCTAGGACCGGTTTCTGGCATTACAGCCGTCTTCAGCCAGGCTTGCTTGAATCCAGTGGCAAAGTGAGCAAGGGACTCACGTCTGAGCATACCCTGCACACTTATGGCGAACAAAGCGGTACAAAAGGGGGGTGGTGATGGACGGAGCATCTGAACCAATCAAACACTCACACCCAGTCAACAGATCTGGGTTTAATCCAGCAAGGGACTCGCGTCTGAGCATAATTATTGTGGCCCTCACTTTACGAGAACAGCAGACACAGACATGGGACCTTATCCCGTCAAGTATTTGTTTTGCTTTTCTCCGCTACCCTTGAACGGTATCAATGGAACAGAACCAATCAGGATGCTCCGGCACCCTCTGACGCTCCGTGTTCTCTTTGACAGGAGGTGCTTGATGTTGTTGCACTTTCCTTTCATTGGTTAAATATTTATCTTATACCTGGCTCCTCTTTCCCGCGTCCTAGAGGGTTCAGACTTTTTGATGTAGTAGTCTCTCCTCCTGAACTGTGCAAGAGAGAATCGTCACTTACAGACGCATGTCTGTCGGAATTTGCCTGTCCTCCCCACGCAGATCATTTTGATTAATAATAATAATACTGCATTTTATAAAGCGCGAACAGCTACCTCGCTAGGAGGTGTCCCGGCGCTAGGAGAACACAGTTGACCTGGAGGCTAAAAAAAGGAGAGCTAGCGGGGTTGGGTGAAAAGCCATGTTTTCAGCAGTTTCTTAAAGCAAGGTTCAGAAGGGGCCTGTTGGATTTCTTGTGGTAAAGCGTTCCAAAGAGAGGTGACGTTTGCCGAAAAAGTCCGACCGCCTAGTCAAGCCTTTTTCGAGCGCTGGACGTCCAATTGAACACGGCAATTGGACCGCAGTGCGCGGGTTTGGGAGTATCTCGGGAGGTGGTTTTTCAGGTATTCTGGGCAGGAGCCATGCAGAGATCTGAACGCCAGCGTGAGTGCCTTAAATTTTATTCTGCTGGCAACTGGCAGCCAGTGCAGTGACCGAAGATGCGGAGAGACTGACTGCTTGAGAGGGATTCGCAGTAGTAGTCTTGCAGCCGCATTTTGGACTACCTGAAGTTTTTGCGTCAGGTATTTTGGTAGGCCTAGGTAGAGTCCATTGGCGTAATCCAGCCGTGATGTAACAGTGGCATGGATAACAGTTTTCCGGCAGCTCTCCGGGAGGAGTCTTAGGATTTTACGGAGATTTCTCAGTTTGCTCAGGCAGCAGCCGGCGACTTGTTGGACATGGGAGGTAAAGGACATGCTATCATCCCATCTCACTCCAAGATTTTTTGCCGTGCGACTGGGTGAAGGGGCTGGGCCCATCTCCGTCGGCCACCAAAGTTCTGAGGCAGGGGTGGGGCCCTTGCCAAACAAGATAACTTCGGTCTTATTGGCGTTTAATTTTAATTTATTCGTGTTCATCCAATGGGCTATGTCTTTGAGACAGCCTTTGAAGTTCGAAAAGGACTCCTGCGTCATCTCTGAGTACGGAAATACCAACTGGGTGTCGTCGGCATACGAGATTGCCTTGACACCCCAGTTGGCAATCAGCGTAAAGAGAGGAGCGAGGTAGATGTTGAACAAAAGGGGGCTGAGGGCCGACCCTTGCGGAACTCCACAGCTGAGGGTCTTGGGTGACGAAGAGATCGTCCCTAGTGCCACCTTTTGAGTTCTCTGGGACAGATAGGAGTGTATCCAACCCAGCGCCTTATCCTGGATACCTATCTCCGCCAGCCGGCTGAGTAGTCTGGCGTGGTCCACCGTGTCGAAGGCGGCCGACAGATCCAGGAGTACCAACATTGCTGAGTTACCTGCATCCATCGACCACCTTACTGACTCGGCTACCTCAATAAGCGCTGTTTCCGTACTAAAGCCGGGTCGGAAGCCAGACTGTGTTTCATGTAGGATTTTGTTTACTTCCACAAATTTGCTCAGTTGGCGCCGTATGACCTTTTCCAACATTTTTCCCGGGGCAGCTAAGAGAGATATTGGGCGGAGATTACTAAGGTCTTCTGGATCCCCATTAGGTTTTTTCTTTAGGGGTAGGAGAGTAGCATGTTTCCAGACGTCCGGAAATATACCCGAAGCGATGGATGAGTTCCAGATGTGTTGAAGTGTGGGAGCTACAAATTCAGCTACAGAGCTCCATAATTTAGCTGGGCATGGGTCGTCGGGGATCCGGATTTGCATCGGGTAAGTTCTTGTCTTACCTAACTCAAGGGAATATTCACGAACTGGGTGAAGGTCTCACCTGGCTCGTCATTAATCGCGAGGTCCTGTTTCAATGTTTTTATTTCTGGTCCAAAAGAGTCATACACCTTTTTGATCTTTTGGTCAAAGAACTCAGAGATTTGCTCGCATAGAGTAGCTGTCGGTGAAACCTCCCTCTCAATGCACTTTGGTTTAAAAAACGACTGTACCACCTTGAAAATCTGTTTGCTTGACTGTTCTGCCTGTAAAATAGAGTCCGCATAAAATCGTTTTTTACTTTTTCTAATAGCTTTCCGTTGTTTTTTGGAAGCTTCCTTATACCTAGTTCTTTCTTCCAGGCCGTAGTTTGCTCTCCAGAGTCTCTCCAGCTTTTTACAAGCTGCTTTCTCTTTCCTTAGATCCTGCGAAAACCAGGGAGCCGAGGGAGAGTCTCTCTTTGATAGTGCTCGTGAGGCTGGAGCAATGGAGGAGACCATCTTTCCGACCCACTCATTGAGGAGCTGTGCATCTGTATTGGCATTGTTGGTCAAAGATGGGGTAGTTTGTGCCAAGATAGGGCCCATAGTATCGGGGGTCAGCCTTTTCCATTGTCTCTTCAGGAAATAACATTTGCTTGAAGCAGGAATGTCATAAACCGTGTTCAGTGTAAAAGGGACCAGTGAGTGGTCTGACCATGTCAGAGGGAGTGGTGCCTCAGGCAGCACATTCTTGATGTTAGAGAAGATGAGATCGATAGTGTGGCCCCCTGTATGTGTAGGGCCCTCATTGATCAATCTAAGACTGGCCGTATTTAATGTTGCTCTGAGCAGCTCTGCCATGGCACAGTCAGGTTTATCCATGTGGATGTTGAAGTCACCTACCACAATGAATTGGGGGTGGAGGAGCGAGCTCTGAACAATCGTATCTAGTAGGGTGAGTAGGTTGGGGTCTACGCCGCCCGGAGGGCGATACATCACTAATCCTGCTAGTGATAGCTGAGGGCTAGCCTGAAAGCAGAAGTGAAGGCCTTCGATTCCCTGAATAGTAGTGGGGGCCGAGGATGTTAATATTAGATGCTCTTTAAAAATAATGGCTACACCACCGCCTTTTTTTGTCCCAGGGCGGTTGGCAAGACATATTTTAAATCCCAGAGGGACTGCAAGTGCAATGGAGGTCAAGTTGTCCTCCTTGATCCAGGATTTTTGTTAGAAACACGTTATCCCACTCCTGCTCTTCTTGTAATAACCAAACATCTTCTGCATGTTTGGCTAGGGATCTGCAGTTCAGTAAGCCAGCTCTAAGGCCTATCTGAGGTGGAGGTTTGGGATTAGGGGGCCTCACAGAGTCTTCCCTGCCAAAAACTATCCCACAGGTACCACAGATCTGAGGGGTGTTGAAAGTCAGAGGATCTGTAGTGTGAGAGCAACATTTAGATGGGGGATCAAGAGCCTTTAAGTCCTCACCTGACCACACTAGCCTTCCACCTTGTGTTCCATTGCCGGCAGCATATCTGGCCCCGGCCGCGGTCTGGTCGCAGACGAGCGCAGACGGGCTTGCCTTAGGCGCTCCCGCTGCGCTCGTCCGCTGCGCTTCCGGTGGAAGCACATGTTAAGTAGGGGTGGAGGAAGGGGTGTGGCCTGACAGGTGGTGGGCGTGGCCTGCGTGTCCCAGGGGAGGGCGTCCACACCAGGAAGTATCACGTGGCAGAGGAGATCGAGGTAGGATTGTATTATGTCACAAAAGTACACTCAACAAAAGGTAAAATCAGTTTTAAAATCACATCAATTACACCAAAAGTTATAAAAAATCGCTAGGGCGACTCTCCCGGCTTCCGCCTCAGGAGGTCAGTAGGTTCTGCCTCGCGCTCGATTTGGCGCGCTATTTAAGTGCTCGGCGAAAGGGGCGTGGCCTGACAGGTGGTGGGCGTGGCCTGTGTGTCCCAGGGGAGGGCGTCCACACCAGGAAGTATCACGTGGCAGTGGGGATCGAGGTAGGATTGTATTATGTCACAAAAGTACACTCAACAAAAGGTAAAATCAGTTTTAAAATCACATCAATACACCAAAAGTTATAAAAAATCGCTAGGGCGACTCTCCCGGCTTCCGCCTCAGGAGGTCAGTAGGTGGAGTCCATGTGGTGCACCCTAACTAGGTCCAAGAGTCGGTGTCTTCTTTCTCTCCTGATGTTGCCAACCTCGGCCCCAGTCAAGGTGTTTGCTCAGGTTGGTCGGTTGCCGGATGTGAACTGCTTTATTCAACGTGCGTGTTTGCGTGCGCGTGCACGGTGCTGGGTAATCCTGTGTACACCAAACATTGACTCCGGCTCACCAGTAAAACCGGTCTCGGGATATCCCTCCCTTTAGAAGACTGACGTTAAACTGTGCCTCGGAGTAGAGGGGGGGGGGGGGCTCTGCTGCTCGCGAATGCCTAGAATGTGTACTTCCTCAGGGGTTGACAACTCATTAACAGAATTATTCAAAGCCACGTCACCTCCTACCCCGAGGACGACGGAAGTGCCTCTACGGCGGCCTCCAGCTGCTGCCTGGCAGCCAGCCATCCCGGGGCTGCGCAGGCCCTGGCCTTTGATTGGCCTCCGTGGAGTGCCTGTGCACACACTATCGCCCACTCCCTCCATCTGTGAGCTGAGGAGCGAACTGCAGTCCATCCTGATCTGTTTAGCCAACCTCGCACAACGACCTATAAACAGAATTTAAAGTGTGCGCCAAGGGTTCCCCTGCAGAGGCAGGTGGCAGAGCGTCTGCCGTGCCCTTCGCTGCCACTTGTTACTTCAGTGATGCATGGCCACTAGCAGAGACCTTTATGTAGATTCCTGCAGAGCTGGGAGAGTCCCGTTGCAGCCTCAGCTAGGCATTCGTGCACAATATGCCTATTGCACCTTGTATGTGATATTTGTACAATTTCAATGTAGTCTACAAATGACTGCACTCTACGTGTAGTTACTTTACTTTTCTGGTTTAAACGAAAGCATCCACGAGGCTGGAGTGTATTAGTGGTTTTACTGCATTCATTGTAAGCTTAGAATATATATATCTACAAAGTTCGTATGAATGAATTCCAGGTGAACCACTGTTTTAAGTATATAGTGAAAGAATGCCCAGGTTCTACTTACGGCTGCTCCGTTCATATATATTATATAAGTACTGTTCAGCCACTCTGAATAAAGTTGTTGCAGTATACTTTTGCTGGTCCCTACATAGAGATACCTTGCAGGAATGCTGTTGAGGATGCATTTGCAGTGAAAGTAAGAAACCTAAGCGGTGGGGGGCTAGAGTGAGGCACATCCAAGAAAGGGGGTGGGGGCGACTTGAACTGTGGTTAATGTCACCAGTGCACACAGGACATTGTGGTCACAGCCGCACGTGCCCACTGTGGGTGTGGGACGTTCCAGCCCTGCGCCTCGCCATCTTGGTGCCAGTACCGATGGGTGTCGTGGTGACCCATCAGTGGCGCCGCTCCAGAGGTGACGGGCCATTCATAGCTGTCCTGGTTTGGGCACCGGTGTCATTCGAAATGTTGACCCAAAACACCCACAACAAATTGCTTGTAAATCCTCGAAGGCCAAATACTCTCTTGTGAACCACCCCCGACCGAAGCTTAGTTTAATATTTTCCTTCATACCTTGCACTGCGTAAGCCCTCGCAGTTTAAACATGTTTCTTGGTTACTGTGTTGGACTTTGAAATGATGCCAGTTTGTGGTTTGTTTTTATTTCTTATAATTCTAACAGACGGGTGTTTTCGACTCTATTGCGAAATATGAGTGTTTTTGTCTGCAAAGGTAAGGGAATGCACACAGGGGAGGACCCCGCCCACTTAAAGCCCTGGATGGTACACACACCTAAGAGTTTTAGCAGTGGTGTGGTTACAGGAGGGTGCACGGGTGATGCCACTTGGCTTCTTAAATAGTAGATGGACCTGGCCCTCGTGAGGCTTGTTGGACGCTCATGGCTCGCATATTTCCCCATCTCCTGCACGGCTGCTCTCCCGTATGTGACATTAGCTGTCAGAGTTGTCGTGTTGTTCAGGAATGCAGATATGAAGGCAGGAGTATAGCAGGCTGTAACGTGGCTGCCTCTTGTACTCCGCCGTCAGTGCAGGCTTTGTTTCTCGCCCTTCTGCTCCCCCCCCCCCCCCCCCCCCCCACACCCCCTGCCCCCCAGCAGCTGCTGCAGCCCGGGCGCCGCGGTTCCTCGCGCAGGCCCTCGCCGCACCTTCAAGATTCTGTGGCAGCCATTACCGCATTGTTAGCGCGTCTTCTTTCTCATAGTGGCAAATGCAATGCTGCAAACTCCTGCTGCTGGGAGGGAGGTTTATGACTGGCAGATAACAAAGGGGAGGTGGCTGCAGGATCTGCCAAGGTCGCTTGCTGCGACCCCCCCCCAATATGAATTGATGTGGCGCTCAGCTTAACACACAGCGTGGGCGACCACCTTTAGCGCAATGGACCTCGAAAAGCAAAGGAAACAGACGAGGCCGGAGCAGCTTTCAAAGAGAACATGATCTTTTGTTTACGGTCCATTTTTTTTTATTGGGGGGGGGGGCATTATTTTACTTTCTGTGGTTTCTTGGTTGGTTTAAAGCGTTCTGGTGTCTTCGCTTCCTCTGCTTCAGGCATCTTCGGAGTCCTCATAGCCCAGGCTCTAGTTTTAGTTCAGTGTCGTTCCTGGGCCGTCCAGGCACCCACACATTTCTTTCTAATAGTTCACATACCATCAGGCAACAGATTCCCGGAAGCAGATGGCCCTGGCTGCGGGCCTCGCGCTGTAGGTCATGCGGTTGTAGTCAGCTCGCCAGCCCCTAATACAATATCTACAGAGGTCTCATACTCTACTAGGTAGGGTGGCAAGGGGGAGGGGGCATAAATGCAGTAAAAATAAAAAAAATATATTTTTTAAAAACGCTTCCCTGACGCTGCGCCACTCAGTCTTCCTCCTCCTCCTCTCCCGATCCTCGACTGTTGCACACTGCACAGGCTTCCAGATGCCAATCGCAGCGCTTCTCTCATGCTGAGGTTAGCAGCACAAGCGTCATGTAAGCACACCTTCTTGAGGATTGTGCAGAAGTCGGGTTGCAGCAGTAGCTGTGACTTCATCTTGGGGTAGTTTTCTGACGCTCAGTGGGAGGGGTAGGTTGGTGTTCCAGTGGCATGTGCTGGACAGCCTAATTCATGAAACAAAGGGCATTCAGTAGTAGGGGCCCCTCCTATCCCCTTTGGTTTCTCTGATTTGGTGAAAGGACCGGGGGGACCTGCAGATTAGTGGCAGAGGGGCCTTTCTTTCCTTCAGGCATGTAAGGTCATGTCAGGAGCTATGGTCTCTTCGTGGTGGATAGGGCCCCCGCACCTGGCGTTTGGTCTTGTTCCCGGGTTTGACGAGGAGCTCGGCCGAGCTAATTTTGTAGGTCAGGGTTAAAGGGGGGCAGATGGTGTCATCCCACGCCTATGGGCATTGTCCTGTTCCTCCTCTATCTGAAGGAAGAAATTCTAGGTGAAGGTTGCAGGTAAAGAGCAGTAGCAGTGGTGGGGGGGCCCGTGCGGCAGCGGGAGCCACCGCCCGGGCTGTGGCGGAGTTACTGGGCGATCCGGAAGAAGAGAGGTGCAAACGCTGGACGTCAGCGGGCACATAGGGGTGCCAGAGCATAACCTCTGAGCCTAACCTGTAACCTCATGGGAGGTGCAGGAATTCGAGTCAGTGCCCCAGTAGTCCTTAGGGCGGTTGTGGGCCTGTGCAGCCGGGGGTTTGCCAAGTCACGCCCCGCAATGGGCGTGTCAGTATAATTATGGTAATTGTGCAACAGTTGGGTATTTCGCCGCTGTGTTGTTTGGCTCAACAGGCGGGCAGGTGGCGAGAATGCGGCCTGCCCTAGGATCGCCCGTAAGTTAACCCACCGTCATTACATATGTTGTATGTAATAAACCTGCAGCAATTTTTTCCCAAACCTAACACTTGTGTCTTTGTGTTATTTGCGGGTTTGGGCATTGTGGGGCGGGGGTTCATGTGGCCCTGATGTGACTATGTGGCTTTTCTCCACCCGTCTGCACAACACATCTCCGGTGTAGAGTTGCAAAGTGCGCATGACTGTTTTGCCAACCTAAAACGTCTGGCCAAACCATCATGCGCACGAAGAAGTTCCCCAACTCCTCCTCCTGAAGCTCAGGAGGATGGGACGGCCCTGTGCTGCTGCCTCTGCTGCAGCGGTGGAAAATAAAACGAGTACAATTATTTTTTCATTTGCTTTTTCACTGTTGCCTCTGCTGGGTAGCAGCCGTGGGGCGATGCAGAGGAGCTTCCACTGACACAGGAAACGAGTTCTGTCCTGGTTAGCGCACTGAGACTCTGTTTCGGGCTCGTGGCCATTTACAAAACACTACACAATATGAACACTATACAATGCGGCTCACCTCTGAACTGCACAGTACGTTTATTTAGAAGTGTACAATGTTAGTAGAACTCCTGGTCCACACAAATCCTAGATCCATAAATGGCACCCTGGTGCCAAAATTGCTATGGGGACTGTGTAAATATGTTATACAAGAGCTCGTGACCTAGTGTACCCCCTGCAGCACAAATGAATGTAGTAGTTTCTAAACTGATTCCTAAGGTAAATGTTTCCCACCGAGAGCCCTACATTAAGTGCGGCAGGGTGAAGCCGCTAAGCCAGAGTACATCCCGTATCAGTACTCTAGATGCCCACTTCAGTATTAATGAGGAGGGGAAGAAACGGCATCGTCTGGACACCAGACGAGCGATAAGTGCCGAGACTCTGCTCTCTTCCAATGCCCATTGGAAAAAGTCTTCTCAAGCAGGAATAATTATTCATGAGGATGTCTGTAGCCTTCATTAGTGTTTCTTTTTGTTTTTAGAAGATCAATGAGGGCAAATTTAAAGATGAACGGGTGGGTCTCCTCTTCCGGACTCCCAGAAGTCTGTCTAGGCCATTTACTACCAAGATCATAATATTCTGTGACTGCTTGGTTCTTCATTTTATTTATTTATTTATTTTCCAGGAGGGACCTACCATATAGTGCATGCGGGCTGGTTGTAGAAAACCTATTGTGGGCCCACCAACAACTTGAAGGGGCTTACAGCCCTTCTATTGATTGCTTACTATTGCTTGGCTCTATGGTCACTCTTTGTCGCTTGCTTCTTATTGGATGGCCTTCCTCTTCCCAGCTTCTCCATCTTGTGTTTGTCACTCTCCTGGAGTATAGACTTTTTACAGTCTCTTTGAAAGGCTGACTTCTGTCATTCCACTGGTCGCTTATATAGAACGCTTATTTTTTTTTTGCTTAAGCACTCAATGAGAGTGCATGTGTTTTCCATCTCTCTCCTTCTCTCCTCTGTGTGCCCTAACACTCTGTGTTCCTCTCTTGCTTACTTGTGCATGACTGTTTGGCTGGCAGTCTCAGGCCGGCCAAAGCATCCTGCGCACTATAGTGGTCCCCATCCCAAGCTGCGTTGCTGGGTTGGAGACAGTAGGCACAGTCTTCCAGTCTCACCGGGAGTGCAAATTCGGAGCGCTCAGGCCAATCATGGCACTGTTTGCAGCAACTTGAGAGCAGCATCAGGATTGGCCTCTGTGGAAGCTGGGAGCCTGTGCCTGTGGAGGAACAGAGCAGAATAGCGCGACCCAGCCGTCTGCAAGTATGTTTTTAAAAAAATGTATTTTTTAGGTCGCGCATTCGAGACCTTTTGTTTATACTTTAGTATATATTTATATGTGTATGTACTTTGTGGGCTCTGGAGACCAGCCCTAGGACTTGCCTGCTTCCGCTTAGGGACTTTTTTTCTGTTCAACTGTCTCTATTTAACTGTCTTGATAGAAAACGACCAGTAGAGGTCAGTAAAATACCAGAATTGTTTTCTGCTTGTTCAACTGCCTCTATTTAACTGTCTTGATAGAAAACAACCAATAGAGGTCAGGAAAACGCAAGGATCATTTTCTGCTGAGGGACTTTCTTTTTTTTAAAATTTTTCTGGTAACTGCCTCTATTTAACTTTCTTGATAGAAAACGACCAGCAGAGGTCAGTAAAATACCATAATAACTTTTGCATTTTCTAGATTCCAGTCCATAGAAATTGTCTTCCACGAGAACCCGTAGAGAATATTTTTTTCAAATCTTGTATTTTCAGTGATATGACCACAGAAGACCCCTATTTCACAGAGCTCTGAAAGGCAATATTTCTCTTCATGTTTTCCCATACCCGGCGTGTCACGCAATTTGGTGCTTACCTTCCCTCCATGTTGAAGAACAGTAGATGTTTCAGCACCCCGGCTAATGTGCTGCATAGCTAAATACATATAAGGTCCCAAAGGCGAGACCAATAGCATTTCAATTGCTTGTTTATTTTGTCATTTGTCGTCTGTCATCGTCCAACCCCCTCCCCCACCGTTTTTCAACACCAGCCGCTACTGTGTGCCTTATCCGCCCAGGTGTTGCTCTCTCCCTCTTGTGATGCTTTTCTTCTCCTTGCCCCCTCTTCCTATTCTCATAAGCCTTCCAACCCCACTTTTTTTTTTAACTGCACTTTTGTGCTTAATACATCTTTTATTTACTGATCCAAGTGATGTCTGCAACTTGACTCTCTAAATAAAAATGAAAGGAAATGGAGCCCACCTCGTTCCGCTGCGCACACTTGTTCTGCGGTTACCCACACAAGCGCGCTCCAGTGGAGTCATGATGCCACCACCAGCTGCGGGTGTGTCATTGCGCTTATTTTACTTATTTATGTGATAATCCTGCCCAGCATCAGTGAGAAACCCCGGGTATGTAGAGCATCACCAGAGGGCATTGGCAACGCCAGTGGGTCCCAAAGGTAAGACCTATTTGCTTTGCCGATGCTTGTTTAATATTGCTTCTAGAATCCCACATAAAACTAACATCAGTTCCACAGGTGTGTTAGTCTGATTGTCTTGAAGCAAAGTTGGTTATGTTTGTGGAACGAATTGGTTTACAGACTTAAGTGACATGTTTGGGTCTGTGTTGAACGAAGGGGAAAACACGGTTGTTTTTAGCCTTTCTGCATCATCTCGGGCACACCAGTCACCAAAAAGATGACTCACTTAGTCACAGTTTTCTGTCGTGTGGGTTGGCACCAGGGGGTGACGGGCACTTCTCGTAAAACCACGCCAGCTTGGAGCCGCATAAAGTACCCGTGGGTCAAACGTGATAATGTCTGGTTGGGTCTGGGGCGATGTTCCTTCAACTGGGCACAACTTGAAGACGCGTTTTAAGAACGCGCGAGATTAAACTTTGATCTGATTTGTGTAATTCGGATTTCAGCTCATCGGTCTGAATTTACCGACTTTGAGGTCTGGGCTGTGCGTTGGTGGAACCAATGGACGGCCTCCTTTCGCTGCAGATTACAGGAATCCAGTTAAAGGGAACCCCTCCTCTCCCCAGATACACCCTCCCGTCTCAGTGGTGTGGGTTTCTAATCGGGGTGGCAGGTCGCCTTGTGCGCGCGCATTATCCGGCTGTCACCTCGAGACATCCCTCGAAGCCCCGCCCTCCCGGTCTGTGTTGATGGTGGTACCCTGGCCGGCCTCCATCACTCTGGCCAGTGAAGGGGCGGGAGTGTTTGGACAGCGAGGTGCGAAGGCTGCCCGCTCCGTGCCAGCTGAAGTGAGTCACTTCAACCACCCATTCGGCTAAGCATGACTTCAGCATCTTTTGACCGATCCCAGCTGTTCGCAAAGGGACATCTATTTTTAGGCGTCATTTGGTTTCCGGATCAGTGAATTCCAGAATTGCGTATTCCATCTTTGTTTACGGATGGAAAGTGAGTCCACTCGTATGGGAGAATCTAGGGTGCGCGTGGCTTCTGGTGGCTGGCTTCCTGAGTGACTATTACAGTGTTTCCAGCAAATTGTTGCGTCAAAAGCAATGTATTGATCCTAAAAAAAAGTTCAATGCAATAAAGTAACTTGAAGACAAAGATAAGTGAAAGTAATAAATGATAAGTTTAAGAATTCTAAGTCTCTGGGGGCCATATTACAAATAGTGCCCCGATGATGTAACAGGCATTTGTGCCCATTTCTTGCACACCAGGCATTTTGGTACCCTATAAGGTGGCATGGTTACCTGTGCAGCCCCTTCCATAATCTGGATCTCAGTGGTGTACATTTTGTGCTGACGTCATAACGAGGAGGTGGTCACTCATTTGCATGGGCTCCTAGTACCACCCAAGAGAGTGGACTCTTTACCCATGCGCCCACCTTGTACTACAGAGGCAGAAACCGTGGCAGGGTAGCTGTTGGGAGACGCATTGATTCTGTGCGGCTAGGGGACACTCCTGAGTGGGTACAGAGGTCCCAGGCATCCCCATACCACGTTGCAGTTGCACATTACACCAGCTCCCTGTGAAACAGGGCACGTTGCCTCCTGCGGTGACAGGCGTACCCGTGACTTCAAACAGCCGCTCCGCCTTTCACTAACGATGGAGCCGGGTTCCACGTTCTAGACTCACTCTGGAACCCCTGGTCGATGGCTCCTTGTTGCTTGCTTGAAGGTGTGGAGGGGAGGAAAAATCATTAGCCAGTTATATACCACCATTACAGTCGCACATGTTACTGAAGGAACACAGACTCCAGCTCCAAAGTTAGTAAGATTATTACAAAGCCATGAAAAGTTGAACAAACAAACACCTCAAAACAAGGGTGTAAAAGTTTATGGGCACTAATACAAAACCAAATCTACGAACGAAATGTAGCCGGTGCAGCATGCACAGGACGATCAATTACAATATCAGTATGCAGGAAATAACTGCACCAACATCAAGAGCCTTCATTGGAGGTTCGATAGAAAAGAGCATCAGTCTGTCCCTACACTACCACTATCGTGACATTCCTACTTTGCATTTCCCTGGCAAGTTCCAGAAAAGGTGTCTGTACATGAAGGCTTCCTAAGAAGTACACTCATGTTCAATGGGTCAAGTAGCATAAAGATACAGAGCTCGTTCTAAGATGCTTTCTCCTCTCGTGGCACAGCAGAAGTCCCTGGACTTTGTCCCTAACCCCAATACAAAAATCGTAAGTCACACCCATCATCGCATCACACGATCAACCCATCCAGATAGACAGCTCCTTGTAGGTAACTTTCCATGCAGCAACGGTGCTCCCAGGCTCTTGCTCCATGACCTTGGTTCCCAGGCCTTCTCTTTGAGAAAGAACACCGTCTGACATTATCAGTATCGCTTGTTGAAATGTATCTTCTCCATAAGTTGAGCTCCTAAAACAAAAGCGTTATGAATTTCTCCACCTGCAAGAGAAACGTGAGAGAGAACGGATTCCACATACACATGAATTCTGCTAGCAAACCCATCTAGAGAGTGACAGTGAAAAACACACAAGGCCTGCAAAATTAGGCTAACCTCAGAAACAACATGAAACTTTATTAAACACACATATACATGATTATTATTACTGTGAATATTTAAATCAATGCATTACATAGCAAACAAATTTTTGCTCGTTAGTCTCATTTAAAACTCAGCAGATTAAGGTTTTCATCGAAAAGCACATAATTACAATGTCGATTTCTCCACGTTGTACAAAAATATAACTATACCGTCACACGTTATTTACATTACACAATCTAATAAACAAATGTTAACACGACAAAGCAATATATGTGTGGGTGGTAACTACTCATGATTATAATGCACCCCTACAAATGAAAGAGCAAAATCGCGCTCCATCACTAATGCTTTGTCTAGAATGAGGGTCCATTGTAATCGAATCCGCTCTTAAAAATAAAGGTAATTGTTGGGATCTATGCTTATGTGTGGGATCTATGGCTTGTTGGAATTGTGGGGATGTTGCTAGGAGGTTAGAATGTTATGATGTGAATAGCAGACAGTACTGAGAAAGCTGTGGAAGGAGCTGGAGGTCTCTTTACTTCTGACCAATAAAGATTACTTCATCTACCAACCCTGGATTGAGGATATTTTCTTTACATTGGCGACGAGTGGACCCTTTTACTCTGGCAGGGGCAGAGACTACAATTGACCTCCACCCCTGGATGGTGCCATTAATGAACTTGACTGTGGCATACAACTTACTCCTCCAATTTTTGTTTCCTACTCTTCTTCTTCAGAAAGCAACGATTTCGTGGTATGTACATTTTACTTCTCCTCTGCTCTCTATCCTTCCCTAATAGATAGATTGAGCCTTATCTAAATTGGCAAATTGCTTAACAAAATCTTCGTTAAAGCACTCCTCCTTCGTGTGAATGCAGGGGCATGTACTTTGATTATACATGGAGCGGTTATACATGGAGCGTTTTTCATTCCTCCTTTCCTAAACGCTGACTTCTTCGAAAGGATTTGCTGTGTTGCCTTATATATCCTAAGGATTTCGTGTATTGCCTTTTACATCTTCGTGTATTGCCTTTTACATCTGCGCTTTCACTGCTCCCTGCCAAGTTTCGAAGGATTTACTGTATTGCCTTAAATATCCTAAGGATTGCCTTTTACATCTGCGCTTTGCAAAGACTGCATTTTTCAACGTGTTTACTACTCACCCTCGAGACCTTGAAACTGCCGCTCCGGCGCTGGAATCTTCATCCGTCGTTGTGTTGCTTACGTGACCTTGATGACGTCAGTGGCGTGATCCAGCGTAGCGGCCATTTTCGTTTGGGACCGAGGTTGATTCAGCGCAGAGAACGTGGCGGCCATTTTCCTTTGGGAACGTCAGCGTTTTGATTCAAAATCGTCGCGGCCATCTTTGTTTGGGACGTCGTCGATTCAACGCGGCGACCATTTTTAATTGTCTCCGAAGCTTCGCCTGGGCTGTCATATGTTCACAGCCACCGTCTAGCATCGGAAACTCCTATATTCTACTGTGACATCGTTTTCAAAACTACCACTTCGAAATTGTGATATTTGGAACCCCAAACTGGCAATTTAACTTCAGACTTCAGACTTCAGAACTGCTACTTTTGTTCTCATATTGCCGAATAAGTACTACTTTTACATTAAGTATTTTTATTTTTATTTTATCTTTACTGCACTGTTAATTACCTCTTCATAATGAGTGATCAAGCCTTCTCTACCCCCCCTTCTTTCCTCCCTACTCCTGGTGAACCCATAATACCTTAGAAAGATTGGAAGAAACTCTTCCTCACTTACATTTTAGCATCTGGTGCGGACAAGTATGGTCCTGTCCGCAAACAAGCTATTCTTCTTCATAATTTGGGAGTGGAAGGCAGAAGGTTGTATGAAGACTTGCCCGAAATATCTTTAGGTGTGGGGGATGGTCATGCTGCTAATGTATATGATATGAGTATGTTGATGTTAGAAAAAAGGTTTGTCACAAAAATTAATACTCTTTTGGAAAGGCATAAATTCTTTTGTAGAGTTCAAAAAGCAGATGAAGATGTTGCAAGTTATGTAGCAGCCTTGCGGGGGTTATCACTTAATTGCCAATTTAAGGATTTAACAGATTCTTTGATCCGTGACCAAATCGTCAGATGCACCAATAATAAGAGAGTGCGAGAAAAGTTGCTTAGTAGAGATTGTAATTTAGAAGAAGCAATCGAAATTGTTAAAGCCATAGAAAACACTAATTTATGGATAAAAGAAATGGATAATTGTTCTAGCTCTGTATCTAAAGATAGTGTGGCGAAGGAATCAGAATCTTCTGTGAAACCTCAAACACAAGCGTTTGTTGATGAAACTAAAGTTGTTAAGAATGTAGGGAAGTTAGATTTTAGAAACAATAAGTCATCTAACTATCATCCTCCAAACTATCGTCCCCCTAGTTATGCACAACTAGGAAATTCGCGTCCTGTGAAATGTTATAGATGCGGATCTCCAGGACATATTGCATCTAGTCCTCGTTGCTCAGCTAGGAACGCTATTTGCAGAGGATGTGGAAAGAGGGGTCATGTGGTTAAAGCTTGCAATGCTAAAACTCAGCATGTTAATGAAATTGATGACTCTTGTGAAATTGTTGATAATTTAATGCTGTGTGTAGACGGACTGGTTTTAGAAAATTGTCCTCACATGCAAGAGCCTATTTGTGTCGTTGATGTACCTACTGAGAGTACTGACAAACTTGAAAAGCCACACTGTTTGATTAATTTTGATTCTAGAGATCCCATGTGTGCTCAAACCAGAAATGTTAATATGCTGGTAGATTCTGGAAGCCTTTATACGCTGTTGTCCAAAGATATGTATGTTGAAGTTTGGGATGATGATGTGAACTTAAACTCTTGGACCTCTCCGGATATAAGAGCTGTGGGATATAGTGGGAAGACCATTGATATCTTAGGTCTTAAATGGATGGTAATCACATTCCAAGACAAAAAAGTATTCGGGAGAGTGTACCTCACTAAGCAAGGGTCTAACCTGCTTGGTTGGCGTCACCAGAAAGATCTAGGAATTGTACTGAATCCCAATGCTCCTGAACCAGTTTCTTCATTCTCTGTTCTTAGTATAGATACCTTTGAAATAGATGTGATGAAGAAGTTTCCCAATGTTTTCACTGAGAGATTGGGAAAGTTGAAGGGATTTTCTCACAAAATTATTCTTAAGAAAAATGCAGTGGCTGTAGTTCATAAGGTAAGAAACTTGCCACACTTAATGAGAGAACCCCTCAAAATAGAATTGGACAAATTGTTAGACCTAAAAATCATAGAGCCTATTGAGGCATCAGAATGGCTCGCCCCCATTGTAGTCGCGCCCAAAGATGGTGGAACCAAGATTCGTCTCTGTGTAGACTTACGCGACTTAAATAAGAATATATGGGTTGATAGGCAACCACTGCCTAATATTTCTGAAATGTTAAGTGCCATGGGTGGTGGTGTGATATTCAGTGTGATTGACATGTCTGCAGCCTATCACCAGATTGACTTAGACGAAGAATCAAGGCACCTTACCTCCTTTGTAACACCACTGGGGGCATTTCGATATTGCAGGATGCCATTTGGGTTGGCTTCAGCATCAGCAGTGTTTCAAAGAATAATGGAGAGAGTTTTAAAGGGAGTTGAGAATGTGTTATGTTTCCAAGATGACGTGTTGGTAGTTGGAAAAGATTGTCAACACCATGATAAGATTTTAACAAAAGTTTTGGAGCGTATGGAAATTAATGGTCTGACCATAAAAAAGGAAAAGTGTCAACTTAAGAGGGATTGTGTAACGTATCTGGGTCATGAAATTTCAGGTTTAGGTATTAAACCAAAAAAAAGTATAATTTCTGCAATTAATGATGCTCCCACACCAACGACTAAAGATCAGCTAAGGTCCTTTTTGGGGCTAGCTGAGTATTGTTCAAAATTCATTAGAAATTTTTCAGATGTTGTGGAGCCTTTAAGACGCTTGATGAAAAATGGTGTGGTTTTTGAATGGGATCAAGTGTGTGAGGATGCTTTTAAGCGTGTGAAGGCAGGAATTATTCATGCACCTACCTTAGGGCATTTTGATGTTAAAGCCAAGACTTTCGTTACCACTGATGCTAGTGCTGTGGGTCTTGGGGCCGTGCTCTCTCAGATATCTGGGGGTGTGGAAAGGATTATAGGTTTCGCATCTAGAAGATTACAGGGTGCAGAAGTATCTTACTCAGTTATTGAGAGGGAAGCCCTCGCTTGCACGTGGGGGATTAAACACTTTAGATATTTTCTTTGGGGTTTGCCCTTCAGGATGCGCACTGACCATAAGCCTCTCGTGCATTTATTTAAAGGAGGTAGAGGTTTGGAGGGTAATGTCACCCCTAGAATATCGAAATGGATCTTGTCAGTGCTTGAGTACAATTTTCAGATGGAATATGTGAAAGGAGAGAAAAATGTCATTGCGGACTGCTTATCTAGAATGCCTATAGATTTAGTAGACCTGATTGATGTGGACGATTCTATAATTAGTTGTGATGAGATTCTTGCTTTTGATAAAAGTGATTGGGAATCTGGCATGGCTGATGATCAAATAATTCCTTTGGTTATGAAACATGTTTCTGAAGGATGGTCTAGGGAATCTCTCAATGACACTCGCTTGAAGAGCTTTTCCAATGTAGAAGCTGAATTGAGTATATCTGAGGGTAAGTTGTGGAGGAGAAATCGATTGGTGCCACCGTGCAATCTTAGATTAAAGATTATGAATATAGCACATGAAGGTCATTTGGGAAGGAACATGACCAAAAGGAGAATTCGGGAATCTTACTGGTGGCCAGGAATGGATGGAGAGATTGATGAGCTGGTGAGGCATTGTCATGCGTGTGCTGCTAGTGATAAAACAAAAGTTGTTAGGCAGCCTTCCCTTTCTTGTGTTGATTTTCCGGTACGGCCCTGGGAGAAATTAGCGATTGATTTCTTAGGACCCATTTCCAAGTTGGGCACTCGGAATAGGTTTATAATGGTTCTTGTGGACTATCATTCTAAGTGGTTCGTAATAGAATCCACTGAAAGCATTGACACAAAGAGAGTGATACATTTTTTGGAGAGAACGTTTTTAAATGAGGGTATTCCAAAAACATTGGTTTCAGATAATGGTGTACAACTTGTATCAAGACAAATGAAGGAATTTTTAGATGGCATGGGAGTGTGTCACGAGAAGGTTGCGTTGTTTAGGCCACAGGCCAATGGCCTTGTAGAAAGGATCAATAGACTGTTGATGGAGAACATACAGTTGTCATTGGCGAATGGTTTGATGTGGTCTGAGGAGCTTAAGAAAATGATCTGGTCCTACAGGATTACTCCTCATTCAGTCACCGGTATTTCTCCATTTGTCTCTCTAAAGGGACGTGAGCCTGGTTTGAAGGAGGTTCCGGGTTGGCTCAAAAACAAGGAATGTGTGTGGGTTGATCGATCAAGCGTGAAAGATTGTGTTGTCAACAGGCAGCGTGATTCTACACATTCATACAATCTCAGGATGAGGGTGAAAGATCCTTGTATATGTGTTGGTGATTGGGTTGTCACAAAGAAATGTGGCTTTGTAGCTAAAGGAGAGAGTAAATATTCTCAACCCAAACGAGTAAAGGTTGTGAAGAAAAATGTTCTAATTTTAGATGATGGTTCCGCTTGGAGCTGTGGGAATGTTGCAAAGTGTAATGCTCCTTAAATTTCTTATTTATTCCTGTATGCTTTGTTTCTTCTCTTTAGATATTTCATTTGTACTTTTTTCCTCTGATATTGTAATGGGGGGAGATGTGTTGGGATCTATGCTTATGTGTGGGATCTATGGCTTGTTGGAATTGTGGGGATGTTGCTAGGAGGTTAGAATGTTATGATGTGAATAGCAGACAGTACTGAGAAAGCTGTGGAAGGAGCTGGAGGTCTCTTTACTTCTGACCAATAAAGATTACTTCATCTACCAACCCTGGATTGAGGATATTTTCTTTACAGTAATATTACAAGAAATAGCCGCAGTGATAACAGACCAATGTTATGCAACGAATGGACATACATCGGGCTGCTTTAAATTGAATTCGAATTCATGCAGAATTGTGCATCACCTGAGACAGACCATATACCATGCATCCAAAAAACCAGAGGCTGCAGGGAAGGTAGGACTCTGCAGAATCTTCCCACACTCAGCCATCCTTGGTAAGCCAGTGCCCATATTGACTCCACCGCCTTGCGGCGTGCCTTCAGCCGCCGCCTCGGCGTGCTTTCAGCCGCCGCCTCGGCGCGCTTTCAGCCGCCGCCTCGCCTGCCTTTAGCCGCCACCGCCTCGCCTGCCTTTAGCCGTCGCTGCCTCCTCGCCTGCCTTTAGCCGTCACCGCCTCCTCGCCTGCCTTTAGCCGTCGCCGCCTCCTCGCCTGCCTTTAGCCGTCGTCGCCGCCGCCTCGCCTGCCTTTAGCCGTCGCCGCCGCCTCGCCTGCCTTTAGCCGTCGCCGCCGCCTCGCCTGCCTTTAGCCGTCTCCGCCGCCTCACCTGCCTTTAGCCGTCGCCTCGCCTGCCTTTAGCCGTCGCCTCCCTTAAGCCGTCGCTGCCGCCTCGCCTGCATTTAGCCGTCGCCGCCGCCTCGCCTGCATTTAGCCCTCGCCGCCGCCTCACCTGCCTTTAGCTGTTGCCGCCGCCTCGCTTGCCTTTAGCCGTCGCCTCGCCTGCCTGTCGCCGTCGCCTCGCCTGCCTGTCGCCGTCGCCTCGCCTGCCTGTCGCCGTCGCCTCGCCTGCCTGTCGCCGTCGCCTCGCCTGCCTGTCGCCGTCGCCTCGCCTGCCTGTCGCCGTCGCCTCGCCTGCCTGTCGCCGTCGCCTCGCCTGCCTGTCGCCTCGCCTGCCTGTCGCCGTCGCCTCGCCTGCCTGTCGCCGTCGCCTCGCCTGCCTGTCGCCGTCGCCTCGCCTGCCTTTAGCCGTCGCCGCCGCCTCGCCTGCCTTTAGCCGTCGCCTCCGCCTCGCCTGCCTTTAGCCGTCGCCGCCGCCTCGCCTGCCTTTAGCCGTCGCCGCCTCGCCTGCCTTTAGCCGTCGCCGCCTCGCCTGCCTTTAGCCGTCGCCGCCTCGCCTGCCTTTAGCCGTCGCCGCCTCGCCTGCCTTTAGCCGTCGCCGCCTCGCCTGCCTTTAGCCGTCGCCGCCTCGCCTGCCTTTAGCCGTCGCCGCCTCGCCTGCCTTTAGCCGTCGCCGCCTGGCCTACCTTTAGCCGTCGCCGCCTGGCCTACCTTTAGCCGCCGCCGCCTCGCCTGCCTTTAGCCGCCGCTGCCTCGCCTGCCTTTAGCCTCCGCCGCCTCGTCTGCCTTTAGCCTCTGCCGCCTCGTCTGCCTTTAGCCACCGCCTCCTCCTCTGCCTTTAGCCACCGCCTCCTCGTCTGCCTTTAGCCACCGCCTCCTCGTCTGCCTTTAGCCACCGCCTCCTCGTCTGCCTTTAGCCACCGCCTCCTCATCTGCCTTTAGCCGCCGCTGCCTCGTCTGCCTTTAGCCGCCGCCGCCTCGTCTGCCTTTAGCCGCCGCCGCCTCGTCTGCCTTTAGCCGCCTCGCCTGCCTTTAGCTGCCGTCTCCTCGCCTGCCTTTAGCCGCCGTCTCCTCGCCTGCCTTTAGCCGCCGCCGCCTCGCCTGCCTTTAGCTGCCGCCGCCTCGCCTGCCTTTAGCTGCCGCCGCCTCGCCTGCCTTTAGCCGCCGCCGCCTCGCCTGCCTTTAGCCGCCGCCGCTTCGCCTGCCTTTAGCCGCCGCCGCTTCGCCTGCCTTTACCCGCCGCCGCCTCGCCTGCCTTTACCCGCCGCCGCCTCGCCTGCCTTCAGCTGCCCTGCCTCCCTTTTACCTGCAGAGCAATAATGAGTGTTTGCCACCCATTATTTGGCCTTACCGCAGCTTGCAGCATAATAGGGTGGGTGGGCAATTAACAGATGTAATTGACCTCCGTTTGTTCCATAGCCCTTGCAAAAACAGACTTCAAAACATCGACTGCTAATATATCAACCGTCAATGCATTTTCCCCTGCAGAGTTTTGACCTGTATTTAATTCCGAAATCCCACCAAACTACCCACCAACGTACATTAGCAATTTGATCTATAGTGCCAGCATATGTGGACATAAATTCTTGATCATGGGAATGCTTGCCTATCAAATTTTTTGTTAGAGGGTCGAGTTTTGGTTGTCACTTTTCGAATCTGTTTTTGAAAAATCTGTTTTTGCAGGCTTCGTGCTGCCGAATAATATCAATCCGGGCCACAGGAAATTTGCGGCATGGTAGCCCAAATTATGTGGTAAGAAAACACAATTTATGTGACTTAATGAGCCAATTTTTGTGGTAGTATTACTTAATTATTTTGTCATTTATACCTAAGGTAATACTGTCAGGGTAAAGAATTGACACCATTGGTACAAGTTTAACCAATAGAGATATATGCAACTGGAGGATGATCTGTTATCTTTTGCAAAGGGCCTGCTGCTGCCCGGGAACGCATGTTGCAGAATTTTAGTAACTTTTGATCTGTTTGAGCTAGAAACAAAATGTATTTTTTGTTGGAATCTGCGGAGTATGTAGCAGATGAAGGATTAAGTGGCAGATGCGGGAAACACATAATTATGCAGACTCGCATAATTCCTGTTACCCAGATTAGAATATTCCCTTTCAGATCAATGAGCTGTTAGCAGTACTGTAGTAAGTTCAGGTGGATCTACTCCTAAGGGAGTTGGACTTTAAATGGCAGTTTATGTAACTAACAAAGGGGTATGTACTACACGTTTCCAAAGAAATATATATAGATTTTTTTTAGTTAAAAGGTGACAGGGAAATCTTATTTTATATTTATTTATTTGTGTTTCATAAAGCGCGGGTATCAGTGCCCTTTACAGGCTGTATACAAAAGTCTTAGGTTGGGGGGGGGGGGGCATTTGGGATAAAAACAAGTACACAGATTTTACAAGAACGAAGGTCCAAGAGTCTAAGGGAGGGGTGCCCGGAGGTGCCGGGCGGATAGCATCTGGCCAGTCCAAGGAGTGGTAGTAATAGAATAGAAACAAGGTCGCTGAGGTGAGTGCAATGCCAGAATTAGGAGAGGAATTTGCCCATTAGGAAGGTTTTGGCTTCCTTTTTAAAGCGTGCCAGAGATGCAATTTTTCTAATGGCGGGCGGGAATGAGTTCCGTATTCTTGTTGCGGCCCCAGAGAATGCACAATTGTACTTTTTTTCCTTTCGAAAGCACAGAGGCTGGAGCAAGAGGTCTCTGGCGGACCGGGAGTTTCTGGCTCCTACGGATACCACGAGTTTCTGGGCAAGAAATGCAGGGGATTTAGTGTTTAGAGCCTTGTGAGTGATACATGCCAGTTTATGTTGGATGCTGGGCTCAAGAGGAAGCCAGCTCAGAGCTTTTAGATGTGGTCGAATTTTTTATAACCTGTTAGGATAAATAATAATATAAGATATAATCCTATAGATCTCTTGTAGCTACATAATGGTTAGCATAGATAACCGCTCAAGAGTCCGCCACCTCAGGTGGGCTATCCTGTATTTGTATTAAATGAGTTGCCTGTAAACCATCAAGCAGGCATGTTTACTCACGGTGCACTTTTCCCTACGTACTGCTGAGAGCAAGATATGCAGGACATAGTTGCCCTACAGACACACAAGAGACGTAAAAGATTAAGTGCTACCACATCTTCAGATGTTGCTTTCACACCTCATACTCTTCCTCATCAATCATTATCCCCTCAATAAAACGTAAGCCTCAGTCTTTAGAAGGAACATTAGCCCAAGACGATGGCCCCAAAGCAGACTTTATTGTGGGAATTGGTTAAAGCAGTGCTTTGAACTTGTAGAAAGCGAGGAAATATTTAGTATTTGCCTTCCTTAGAGGAAGCAGTTGTTTTGGTTTGTTTAATGAGGAAAATCACTTTGGTTGCGTCTTGGTGACTATTGACTGGGCCTTGATGGTGGTCTGCACTGCCCTGTGTTCACGAGTCTCTTATGTTTAAAGGACACCAAAAATCTACATAAAACAGAGGAGAGAGTTGCACTTGGCTTTTTTGAAATATTATCCGGTTCAACGAGAAATGTAATAAACATTGTAGCTTTGCTACATTTCAAGCGCAGGGCATGGAAAGCAATGTGACTTGCAAATAGTTTATTAAAGAGGATAATCGTTACTAATAGGTTTAGGGTCAAGTCAGTGTTTAGGTACAGAGATGGGTGGGATAAAGTCAGTATGAATGAGTGGGTGGACTGTTGGTCAGAAAATTCACTTAAGAGGAAACAGTCCTAAAAGTTACATTATTCTAGCCCATCTAAAGTTAACTGATTTTCTTGTTGAGAATACCTTCTGTTGGGTTAGTCATAGTGGTATTTCTTTATAAATCAATTTCAGTAGATAATTCTTGATCAATTAAAATCACGAAAAATCCTAAAACAAGCAGTCAATGAGCCTCTGTGGGTGGACCGCTCGATGAATTAAAAATGAAGCTGTGAATGTGTTATCCAAAGATCCACCCTTTCCCCTGAAACCGGTGTCCTATTAAAGCAGCAGTGGAGAAGCTATAAACCCAAGCTTCAAGCTCATTTCACAAGACTTTAGCAAAGCCTTTTGTGATGGCCTGAAGAAGAGCAATTCGTAACTGCTCAGATCACGCACACCTCTCCCTTCATAAAGGGGGTGTAAAACTGAGCCTCTCTGACAAAAGTAAAATATCTGAATAAAGCAGAGTTAATCACCCAGCCCGACATGCTGCCAACAAGGCTAACTGTAAACTATTTGGTCCTGGAGCTCCACCAGCGCTAATGCATCTTGAGTAAACTGTAGTTTGTGTGCATAGGTGTCCAATAGTAAGTTGGAGTCTAGGTTGGGACAATTTTACAAATGTTAAACTTCCTTTAATTGGTTTGTGTTTTTATGTAAACTATATCAAAGTTTTTGATTCCCTGGTTCTGTGAAATTAAACTGCTTTCCTAATTTAAAATGTAGACCAAAATAGAGGCTGGTCTGACATTTCTCCCTGAATAGGATATATTCAAATTCCCAGACTAAATATTTTGAGAGGTGGGGTAGTTTCTAGACCCTTTTTGATATACACTAACACAACTAAGTACCCATTTTATAATTCTGCGTTACAATAATGCAACTGCACAAACCGAAAGGAGCAAAAGTCCCTACTTTTTAGTGTAATTATTGGGGGGCACCAAAATCTAGAGGTTGTTTTACATTGACCATATCAACGAGGTCTGTTTTCTCTTTCTCTTATGTACCCATTGGTGTAAATGTGCACGCGGCTCACCAGTGCTGGCCAATCCCAACTATGGATCTTGATAAGAGTGCAGCACTTGTGAGGATGCAGAGCATGAAGAAGGATAGTAAAGCCCGTGGGAGACTGGAATGTTATAGCAGGTCTTTTTCCAGAAATAGGAAGCAGAAGTTGTAAAAGTTAGGAATCTACTAGGCAGACCATTGCTAAACAATGTGAGAAATTCCATCCGCTCTGCTAAAATCTCTAGTAACAACAGGGGGTACCCAATCAACCAATAGGCATCTGGGTGAATATAAACTAGCAAAATACAAGTGATGCCAATGGTATTCAAATTTAAACGTAATTATTTGGAGAAACAGATACAATCAATTATCTATCTCCACCATACACCTTTATATGAACTAAATCGACTGTCCTATTTAAATGTCCATCTTGTGGCTATTTACAAAAGAAATACAAAACACATAAATAATATATAATACTTTTTTAGTTATCTTTTAAGAATCTCTTTAAGATCTTCAGTATTTTGGTCATACACATCAAAGGATCACACAATCTATATTCTTGTGTCGAACAATTTTCAATCCAACATACAAGAAAAAAACAAGAAAAAAAACAAGAAACAAAACGGCTGTACACTCGTTGACCCTTAATCCATGGGTTGTATCAGAAGCCCAATAGTTTGCAAATAAGGAAAATTGGTAAAGTCTCTTGTAACCTTAATTCCTTTTTTCGAACACCACAAATATCTGTAGGAGTAAATGAAGCACAACTAAATGTTTTTTTGGCTTCTCAAGTCAGTCCAACTCCTAGGGAATATATCTCATATTGTTTCCAGGTCAAAAAGGTGTCGAAATCAATAATAAACTGTCGACGCGTTTCGGCCTGTCAAGCAGTTTCAGGCCTCATCAGGACAATGGGCAAACAAAACAAGCAGTACTTTACTGCATTCACAGTCAGTCAATATCCCAGCCTAGTTTCAAAATCGTTTTTACAATTCTATCTTACACCAAGCGTAAGATATGGCAATTCTTCATGATGTAGAAAACCTTATATCCAGAATGCGTGACTAATCGATCGTTAAACTCCACACGAAGACCAAATCCTCTGAGTATCCGCACCGGACCGCGTCTATAAATCACGCCCGATGGTATTTCTTCGCTGGTTCCTCACGGTCTCCCTGGGCTAAACATAACGTTACAAATCTCCAGCATTTTCACTATTTTCTGGACACTCGTTTTGGATCTGTGCTGTGGTCTGAGGCTGCCAGACAGGCTCATGTACTGTGATGTTCCATTCACTTCCAATGCAGACGGGTCTCTTCTAGAAGAACATCCCAACACTGGGTTGGCGCTAAAACATTTATAATGTTTAACAACGTTCATGTACATTGTGTACATCTGACCATACAGTCCTATCAATGTGTATTGAGTGATTGGTGAAAGTTAATTCTTATTAATGCCTGCATTGATTGCTCTGATTGGCTCAGCCAACAATAATACAGACATGGAATAAAAGTGCCTAGATACCCTCCCAGGTGATTAGTGCGCTGTACAGATTGACATAACATAATTGTTGCCTGAGTACATACATTCTGGGGTCAGTGGAGAGGCATGGGGTAGGCTCACAGTGTAGACCTACTTATTCGATGGAGAATAATGCAACTGTGGATGGGTGATAATGGTCTTATTTCCCAACTATTGTCCGGCGTTAATAGCTATTAATCGCCCAACTGCAGAGTGCAAAAACATAAGGGTATTCACTATCTGGAAATGCCTATTTTATCTAGTGAGTCACCAAGAAAGATGCAAGTAATTGTGGTTTCATATCTCCTGGTATTTTAAACCCTAAACTTCAGATTTTGTATTGGTGGCTGCTGCAGACCTACTTTTCAAAATCTAACGTGTACTTTAATTCCTTAAAATATTTTTTTGTCGATCCAAGACATGTTTTAATTTTGTGGGTGATAGGACCGATTTACTATTTTAAGTCACTTTAAGTCCTGCTCCATTTGTTTAGATAATTAAACCTCGGAGTGAAGACAAAGTAACATATCTTGATAGGCTGTAGTAGGTGGAATAGTTGTGGCTGGAGTGGTAGTCATGAAGGGATCAACTCTCCTTGCTGAAAGCAGTTAATTTCCCTTTTATTACAAGCCCCATTCCCTGAGAATGGGACTGGTCTTCAAGGATCTATTGGAGTGGGGGGCGGGGGGCGGGATTGCGGGTGCGAGTGTAGTTTCTGTCACATGAAAATGCGGAATTTCTTCATTTTCTTTTATTGTAAACTTGAGGTTTTGTAAATGTTTTTATCTTATGGGAAATGACTCTTCCAATTAGGATGCCCACCACTTGCTTGGGTTCTACCCAAGTGTCGCTGTCGGATTTTGGTTGTATGGAAATAAATCACCAAAGACTTTGATTTCCTCATTCTGCTAACATGTTACCAAAGGGAAATCATTACCTGTGTAGGATTGCTAATTGACGGGTGTGCTGGAATCTTGAAGTGGTCTTTATCCAGTTGTGAGGGTGGATTTGGATACACAGAGCAATTGCGATGTGACTTCCTCTGAACTTTGTCGCACGTGGAAGAGATGCCTGGAGATCTGCCTTTAAAACCTGAAGATTTAAAGAGAATGTATATTTTACTACAAGGTTAGATTACAAACTAGAGATCCAACTTTGACCTGGGAGACATTTAAGTCAGTTGACCTGCCTCAGGTGGCAGCACGGAAAGTGGATTTTACTCACACTGAGCTTTTTAAAAAATTTTATGAGGAAGATTCTTTTTAATCAAAGGCTCCCAACAAGTTATTGAGGTTTGTGGAACCCCATTTAAGCCTCTTCCTCTAAGTTTGCCCCTCATGGTGAATTTTGAGTTTCAAGAAAGTTAACACTTTTGTGAATTCACAATTGTTCTCCTGGGTAGCAGTCACCTTTTATCTATCCCCAAGGGGTAACAAGTCAGCAGCAGATGGGTATACATTTTGACCAACCTCTTAACGGTCACGTAGAAGCATTTTCAATAGTTTTCCATGTTTTCATTCTAGATCCATTTCGAAGGTAATACTATTTTGCTATTATTTTTTGCTGTAAAATTTTAAAATTATTATTTATCCCATTGAATTTTTAGCATTAACAATTTAGTGTCAATTTTTGCTATTTTTCTCATTGTTTCCTTACCATTTTTATGACATTATGATTACTGTTCTTCTTCCCTTGGATTTTTCATTTTGACTGCTTTCCCTTTGATTTTAATGTTCCGTTTTTACCATTAATTTTCATTCATGACATTTGTAATTTTTATTTCGCTTGATCCATGATGCAGTAATTGTAAACATTTATTTTTGCCTGAATTTTTCATGTTTTGTTGTTTGCATTTTTGAATTAGGTGTAATTTTCTATTAATTATTTATTGATGTCGCTCTGTTCACTGTAACCTTTTGGGTCCGGTTTTTATCTGATTTTAGTTCTTGACTTCAAAACAGTGCAATCTGTTTGGCTGTGAAAGACCTATTTGTGCGCGTACTAGATCCTAGAGCCCGCCCCTTGCTTTCCATTAGTTGGCTTTAGTTTCACTCTCATTTGCTTTCTTTATATTTAGTGGCCTGCCTTGTACACCGTGTATTTCTCCCTTCACTGGAGCATAGCCTCTTTACTATCCATTTGCTTTGCTGACTTGTATGCTTCTACAGCTCACATTTAAGGAACTACTTTCTTTCTCTTTCAACACTCCAGAGGCAGTTACGTGATGGCTTGCTTCTCCTTTGTGTACTCTTCTCCGAGCTCCCCTACTCACCCAGTGTTGTTCTCTCTTTTGTGCTGCTCTCTCCTCTTGCATGTTTCTCCCCCTGTCTCCATTCTGCATGTTTCTCACCCCCTCATGTGCTGCTTTTCCCCTCTGGCCACTCTATCCAGACTTTTTCTCCCCTGCTTAATCCCAAATAGGGTATTGTCGTTCTACCTTGATCGCACAAAAGAGTTCCTGGTGGATGACCAACTCTTCGTGAGGTATGCTGGAGTGGAGAAAGGTTGGTGGAGTAGAAGAGGACCATCACGGATGGGTTGTCCTGTGCATCAAAGTTTGTTACTCTCTGGCAAAGCAGCAACCTCCTTGGGGGGTAAGGCAGTGGTTCCCAAACTTTTTTGACCCGCGGCTCCCTTGACCCATTGGCCATTGCCCGTGGCTCCCCACTGTTACTTTTTTTGGGAGGGTGTGGGGGTGTAAGCCCAGCCTCAGGAGTACTTGCATTTTTCTCCCTGAAAATAATTGGGATGAAGCGGATGTATGTATTCTAATCATATACGCAGGGTGTTTTGCATTACTAAGGCGGCGCCTCTAATAAAATATTCCTAGTTACACTTTTCTGCCCATGTCTTTTTTAGAGCACCATCCTAAACTTTTTTATCCAACTTACAGTGCTAGATAGCACCCCTATGCATGTAGGCCCAATTGCCAAAGTGTTTCTACGCTTGAAAAATATTTGCATGCACTTCCATTTCTACCCATGTCATACGTGCCAACACTCCTGTCTCAGTATGGTGACTCACAATTTTTTAAACCACATACAGCTTTATTTTTGCCATCTCCTCCCTAAAATTGCCTCCAAATCAATGCAAGTAAGTAAAATTAATTCATCAGATTTTATTTTAAACGTCCCTCTTTCTTGCTTCAAATGTTGGCATTATTCCATATATGGCATTTTACATCCTTATGTTCAAGGAGAGCTGGCCTGTATGGAAGTGTGTGTTCTGAAAGAAATGTGTACTGGAAGTACCTATGATTCAAGTACAAATGTCAATATTTAATAAAACTTAGTGTGTTTAATAGACAGGCAACTGTACTTTTCTGATAACTTGCATTGGTGTAAAATGCATTTGAAAAAAAATGAAACTATTAACAAGTCTGACAAAATAAATCAGGCATCTTCTGCCTACTTTGGGAGTTCAGGAATGTGGGGATCCAGTGAAATATAGAGATCATCTCTCTCGAGATGCCCTCAATTAACCACTACGTTTACAGCTTTAGGCATGTCACTTACAAATCATCAACATCATATGTTTAAGTCTAATTAGTTTAACTGAAGCCAACAACCCCTTCAACATTAAATGCATTAAAGTGCTTGGTGCGCGGCTCCCCTGGCTAGACTTGACGGCTCCCCAGGGAGCCACGGTGCACAGTTTGGGAACCACTGGCGTAAGGGCTCATTTCACCAGAGCTAAGGCTGTTAACACTGCGTTAGCACATGGAGTCCCAGTCCTGACCATCTGTCGGCCAACCAACGTGGGCATCCCTGCACACGTTTACCAAACATTACTGCCTAGAGAGTTAAGTCCGTAGGGACGGACATTTTGGCTGTTCTGTCCTGCAGGACTTCCTGGTCTAAACTTGTCCATAGATGGTACTGCTGGGGTACCTATTCTAAGATAAGAAATTTGCGGCTAGATGTCTCTATCAGATGAAAAGTTACTCACCTTCGGTAACTCCTTATCCGGTAGAGACATGATCTAGCTGCAGGTTCCTTACCGACCCACACATCCTCCCCTGACTGGAGACCGGCTTTCTAGGGCCCTCGTTTTCAAACACACCAATGTCAGTACACTTCATTGATCTACGCTTCTGGCTTGGAAAGTCTTAAAAAAGTAACTGACATCAGTGTGCTGAGGTCGCCTAAATAGGTGACGCGGATGTCACTTCCATCGTAGATGATGCAGACAACACACAGTGGAGCAAACTACACCCTCTATCGGGCACAGAGGTATGGCTCGCAGAAAAGTCTTCCAAATCTAGTCTGATGCCTGGGAAATTCAAAGGTAAGGAATCTGTGACTAGATCATGTCTCTACCAGATAAGGCGTTACTGAAGGTTAGTAACGTGTACTTTAAAGTGAAGAACCTAAAGATAGGTAATAACAAGTGTTATTACATTTTGTGGTATTCATTTATCAATCTCAAAAGTCTAAAAGGATGAGTGAACCTCTCTGAGGTTTGAAGTTGTGTACCTACAGATTATGCAAAAAAAGTCATGTCAACAAACCTATTAACAGAGAGCACCTCATAACATATAGGCAGCATAAACAAAAGTAAATACAACTACAAAAATTATGTTGTAGTTGATAGGGAAACATGTTGTAATATAGGAAGAGTTTTGGGTAAGAGTAGGCATTGGGTTAAGGTTTGCTTTTGGGCTAGGTTAGGGATGTTTGTACGGTTTATATATAAATTAAAGGTCACTGTGGGATAGGGTAGGGGTTCAGAAGAAGTTTATAGGATAGGAAATGAGTAGGAATACGTGTACGTTTTAGGGAAATTGACGGTTTTGGTAAGGGTCAAGGTTATATTTAGTTGAAGTGTGAGGGCTCGCGAAAAAAAAATGTTAGGGCATGGGTAGAGGTAATGTTTTGGGTTAGGGTAATAAACACAGGCGTTTAGATGGTCTTTTCTCAATAGGATTAATTGTCAACTTAATAATAAGCAATTAAACAAAAAATATGGCAGGGAGTTCAAAACTGGATTCTCTGTATTTTTTTGTCATGAGATAGGTTTCGGCTATTAAAGTGTAGCAACACTTTTATAAGATTTTGGAGAGCTTGGGTTCAAAATGTGATTTTCCAAGTTTGAGCTCTTAGGTCACTTTGTACCTCTCTGCGGCTGCAAAACACTGTTCTACTCAGAAGTTCTGCACTGGTGGAAAAACTTCTAAAACAATGTGTTATTTTAGTTTATTTATCAGACCTTGGCATAAAAAACCTTTTTGAACCCAAGATGCAGCCTACAACCGCTAAAGAGATGTGTTCCATGACCGTCCTCTAAATATGATCAGCCTTTATACAGATATATCTCCTATGAGTCTAATTGTCCTCTGCAGAGGCCACAAGCACAAAACAAGACTTTTTCTTTGTTACAAAATTAATGTATTTTCATTGGTTGCCAATAGCTTCTGTAGAGCAGTCTTCTTCAGTCAATTGTAGTCATTGATCCACAGTTTAAATATATTTCCAACACCTCTGCTGAAAATGTCCCAGACGATAACTTGCTCAATCCGAGGAATCAGATCTCAATTGGGTCCATAGAAAGCAAACTTATGAAGCCTGCGTTGACAAAAAGCAGTTTCTGTCTAAGGCAGAGATGTTGCAACAATCAATCAGGTGCGAGTAGAAATTCTTCAGAATGGCAGATCGAAAGTAGGCCTGGACGGTGAACTCCGCTCCATTTGCAGAGAGTACCACTCTCTGCGGAGCACGCGGAGTTCCAAAAAACTCAGAGTAGAGGATTTATTCTCACTCACCAGTTACAAGTTGGCAAGCGTGACAGAGGAAAATCCAGCTCTCTGCGAGATTTCTCAACGCGGGCAGTCAGATTTCTCAACGCGGGCAGTAGGATTTCTCAACGCGGACAGTCAGATTTCTCAACGCGGATGATTGCGACCGCTCGTGTTGAAGAGCCTTTCCTTCGCGTTGAGAAAGCTGCTGCTCCGGTAGAAAATCTACTAGAGCGGCAAGAAAAAAAGGAGCGCCCTCTTGCGCTGCGCATGATGGTGTTCGTGCAGATATTACAGTGCGGGACAAACACAGGGCGCTGAAAATCAACGCGAATGGCATGACCAAACGCTTTGCAGAATTCTGCGTAGCGCTGCACAGTTTTTTGGTCACTTTGCGGAGTTCCGGGTAGCGGAACTCCGCCCAGGCCTAAAGCTGTTGTTGTTTCCTTCGTAAAATTAAGTTGTATATCTTTGCAAAATTCATAAACTTGTACTGAGATTTGAAAAGTCAAAAGTTGTGTTAGAACCATCACCTAGACCTGTTTTAAAATCAGAATGCCAGTTGAATCTGAAATTGCCAAATCATAGTTCCCTGAGCATTTCCAAGTCGTCTGTAACTATGCTTTTTTGTTTTGTTTTTATTTGGAGTTTTTTTGTTTGTGTGTGTTCTTACACTTTTGAAAAAAGTGTAATCCTCTATTAATGTAGATGTGTAACTGAACTAAATTGTTGCGACTGGGCAATACTTCCTAACTGTGCTCGCACAAAGTGAGTTTATGCTGAAAAGCCCTCCGAGTAGTTCTGGAGACCTAACCATTCAAGTACATTACCATTGTTAACCATAAAAAAATGTGCAGTCATTGGTCTTTTCGATTTACCACAAGTCAAGGGGGCAGTGGAAGTGTGGTGCTTCTCCTTCATCACATGTGGCTGTGATTTATACATCTATTGAAGACGCGTCTTTCTGTTGGGCGTAGGCGAGTGTGGTTTGTGGGAATTGGTCTGGTAGGTGAATGGAATCCTTCCTAGTGAGTCATTTATGAATGCTGCTTTCTCTGAACTGTGTGCATTGTCTGCTCCCTGCTCTAAATAGTGTCTGTGGCTTCTGGATCACCAGCCTCATACCCAAATAAACATAGTTGTATTAGCTGAACTGTTGAGTCCCTGGGAATTGAGCACAAATGGGTGCTTACATTGGAAGGTGTTTTAATCCCTTGTCAAAGCCACTATACTTGCTTACTATTGACTTTATTTAGAGTGTTTTCTATTCCTACTTTCTGTCCTCTCGACCTCCAAGCCATTAATTAACACCTAAAGTAAAGGCATTTGTCAGTCTCCATAACTAGTTTGGACTGACCCATGGTTGGTCGCTTTGTCTGCGTAATGTGCAATTACCAGATGAATTTGCTGACCACATTTGGCCGTTGAAGATCAGTCACTTGCAAATAAAGCCTAGTTAAGGCCATTCCCGCCAGTAGTCCGCGTCGTTTCTGGTGTTGAACTGTTTTAGCATGATTCTGAGCATTGCGAGTATTGGCTTTCTGACTATTTTAACTCTGCAGTGCCTGGTGTGGGTTTCGCCTAAAGCACGCTACTAGTATTTTAACGCTTTGTGAGAGTGTATCACCTCGCCCCATAGTGATTCATTAGGCACCTCCGTAGATCATAGGTCGTGAAGTGAAAACTGTTTGTGGGTGCTTTGAGGTTCTATAAACTACTACGGTTTGGGGTGATGGTAGAGGAAGATGCGGCTACATCCATAAAGATAGGGACATGAGCACGAAGCATTGATAATCAACTGAGGGTAAACTATTGGAGCTGTGACTGGTGTAAGTGGGGACTCTGTACATTGATTCTGTACGTTCAAAGTGTGTAATCGACTCTCGTGACAGCACAGTGAGTTTGCTGGTATTTGAGTTATTGACTGTTTCCATGTGTTACAAAGTAAATAGTATTTTTAATACAAGCTGTTGAATTTAGTTAGAATGTTTTCTGCTTCATAGCTGCCATTATTTCAGTCTGTCAACCCAACGTCAACACACTGGGTCAAAATGGCTTCTATTGATCATTGGAAAAAATTAGTAGACCCATTAAGTTGACCGAACGGGTACATATCCTCAAGTTAAATCTTTCTTTACTAAAAATGTGTGATTTGAGCTCAAAGAATCCCCTTTCTGATATGCATTGCTAACCAGTATTGTTGTGTCAGTAACACTAGTTCTGTGCTGGCAAGCAATCTATAATCCTCCCATAGTAGGTGACCTAGTAACAGGGCACAGATTAAGACTTTGGGGATAGCTTTAATGAAAACTAAACAGTGACTCCTATTATATTGCAAGCAACATTATTAATGGTCTCCTTTCATAAAAGTCATGCATCCTAATGGACTTGGACACCAGGATGTGGACTTTTTTATCATTTGAAAGTATCATCCAGACAAGTCTATAGGTATGTGGTGACTTTGATTCCCTGCATTTGCTAAATGGAGGCTACATATGTGCCTTATTAAAGTCAGATTCCAAGACTTGTTTTCTTTAATCATATTAAGACAGTCTAACTAGCCAATGCTGCCAAAGCAGGCCTGGTTGACTCGAGACCTGCTCTTGGAGTCCAGAGAGCTTGGTGAAGAGACAGACCTGTCTCACTTCACCTTAAGGGTGAACAGTGAGACCCAAAACATCAAAGGGGGTTCCAAGTCCTAATAAAATTACAATCTGTCGAAAGTATGTACAGATCATCAGTAAGTCATATAACATTTTGCTTCATATTAGGGCACCATGTGGTTTAAAATTTAACCCCTCCCCTGCTGGTGACGGAACCACTCCGTCATCAGCCGCGGTTGCGCTGTGCTGATGACGGAGCGGTTCCGTCACGACCCGCTCGGAACGCCTGCGCTGAACGTTCTATTGAGCAGGCGGGGCCGTGACGGAACGGCTCCGTCATAAGCGCAGCGCAGCGCAACCGCGGCTGGTGACTGAGCAGATCCGTCACCAGCATGCGCCCGCCGCTCTTCCGCCCCGCCCCCTTAGCACTGCGGCGGAATAGCCGCCGCAGTGAAGGGGTTAATCAGAAGTGCAAGATTTGTGCCTTGACAGACACAATCTATTTTTGAAATATTTAACCATACAGGCGACAATACCAGTGCTGTAGATCACATTTCTGCTTTATTGTCACAAAGCCTCCTGCCCTGACACTTTGAGAGCCAGGATGCACAGCCTGAGCAACACAAACGTTGTGTAAATAAGTATGCAAGTGTACCTAGGGTGCTAAAATATTGGTAGATGAATTTTTGTATGCGGTACCTCAAAATCGGCATTTGTTATCCCCAGTATCAAAATTGTGTGGAGAACTGTATTTTCGGGAGTGGAGTGTTCTCACTGATGTTTCACTTTTACCCTCCCTCCTCCTCTCAACAGATTGCTCTGTCCTGGGTATGCACCAGAGGCCACGAGCTGGATCCGCTGTAGATTCTTAGCTTCTTCTCCCACGCACTTTTGATGGTCTTTTCTGGACCATGTGCACATGATCAACAAACAGCCTGAGAGGCCTCTGGTTGCATTGTGTTGCCCGTCAATATGGCGATTGCTATTGGAACTAAACAGCAGGCAGTATTACCTCTGGAGTGAAGAGTAGTCCTTCTCCTTCCCGCATGTTCATCACAGTGACGACTGTAGCAGGCCTCAAGTGTCTCACTCGAACCTGCAGATGGTGTTGCCCCCTCATTCAACGATGGTCACTGTAATGCCTTGCTAAGGTGCCTTTGAAACCAAGGGTCCACGGAAAGGCGGGGTATGTCTCAAAAGATGGTAGGAGTTCTCCGCTATCTCCAAACTCGAGCCCCCAACCCCTCCCCAAAGTACCATTGTACTTACCCCACAGTCCTGAGGCACAGTGACAGAAACAAGGAAGGATTAAGATGTCCGCTTTTTATATATTTTTATATTTTACCATTGTGGTGCCTTGCACCTCCTATCATGGTATTAAGAGTGCCTGTCCTCTCTTCAGCTGCAGTGTCCTCAAGATCCAGTGTGGTCTAAAACAGCCTGGATTTGAAATCTACGAGTGAGTATTTCGGGTGTTTCAGGACCAGAGAGTAGTACCTTGAGGCTGTTCAGCCCGGTACTACCATGAAGTAAGTCTCGTTTTCTGGCCTCGGATGCTCACTTTGCTTGTGAAGTGCGAGTTGGTGAAGGAGAGTTCCGTTTTGGTTCATCGTAGTTGGACTAAAGAGATGAATATTCTTTGTTAGATAAGATTCTGATACCAGTCCCATTGTATTACCAGGATCTCGGCAGCTAAACAATCCTAGTTATAGACCGTGTTAGTAGCCTCAGTGCCCGATGGAAGTGAGGTAAGTTTCATAAACGTTTGCACTGGTAAGCCTTTTTTTTCTAGATCCTGATGTTGTATGGCCCACCTACTGGCATTAGAGATGAGCCTACATGTGCATCTACTGCCCAGAACAAAGAGTACTTTGAGATGAGAGAGCCTCTGTATTACTGACTCTCTATAGTTACTTGGTGTAGCAGTCAGGGCTTAGCACTAAGGAGGCAGTGAGCAGAAGGAGTAAGTACACAATTATTGTACACTTAGTAAATATGAATGTCCAATAATGTATTTTACCTAAAAAAAAATCACAAAACGAACACTTCACTAGAGACTGAAAATCATTGATCAGAAAAAATAGAGGGGATGGAGGTAATCTTTTGCCGAATCGATTCAAAGTGTATTGTAGAAATGATCAATTAGTGATGTCCCTCGTTCCACCGCGCACCTTTCACAAGTACAAAATTACTAATAGCCTTTGGGAGTTCAGCACCATGGACAGCACGTTGACATTGAAGTCTGTGGAGCTACCAAAGGGTACAATGATAAGACCAGGGGTTCAAGGGTGAGGCCAAGAGGACAGCCAGGCAGGACTACTCCCACCTTTATTGTGCGCGCTTAACTCCATCTCGGGTAGAATTACCCTTGGCCGTGTGAGAATGGCTCCCCTCCAATGTGTCCAATAGAGTCACTAGGAATCCCACGGCTCCACATGCAATTCTGAACTACACAAGTAGGAAGACCTCTGTGCCAAAACTATCATCGGCTTGACCACGCCATTGGTAGGTGGTTTACAGTCGCTTCTGGCCTCGGATTGAACCACACTCTGGTTTTACCTTAGTTTGGGAGCTCTGACATTACAGAGGAAAAATATGCGTTTACACCGTACCATAGGGAGTATATAACCATCGCTGAGTCGAGCCATGAGTGCAATGCGTAAGCTTTCTTCATCCTCCACCCCTTGTACTATCTCAGACAAAGGCTTGCTGGTAACATTATGCCAGGACTCTTGCCGGTTCAAGTTGTAAGATTAATTTATTAAGACTAGGTCATCTCTGTGCAGCAAATAGTCTGACATTGAGACCTTTTGTTATGGTGTCATGTCTAGGTCAGATGTCTCTAAAAACCTGACTGTCAGTATGTCTTGTTAAGCTAGCCGATCATTTAAATACTTCCTGTTTTCAAATACTGTGCCAGGTTTTATTCCTGTATTTGTGTAGATCAAAGGTATGGAAATCAGTTAAATGGATACATAGTGAAATGCAAGTGAATGGCAGAGACTAAGTGTGGTAATGATTTTCCCCATATTCACACTGGTCCATAACTCACGAGTAGCAAAATCATTAGTGGATTACGCAAGGACAAGTCTTTCAAGTGCATCTCGTGCCCATCCCAACTTTACTGCCAGTCAACACTTTGTTGATGGTAGGGCTGGCAAGCTCGAAAGTATTACATCAGTGTTTAAACTTCAAATAGGAAATAAAGAGTATTGCATGATTTCAGATGGCAAATATGGAAATCTTATAGCAAAATATTTACCATCATAAAGCAAAATAGGCTCGCTAAAAGCTTGGTGTAATAGACTACCATGGCAAGCTCCATTATGTCATGGTATTGAGTGTAACGAGGAAGGTTGAGTTGGTTCTGCCAATCAGGAAACCTTACTTCTGAATCATGAAGATCCAGAACAAAGTGCGAGGTTGAAAGGAGGAGTCCGTTATTGGGTGAAGAGGATGGCCAAAGACTTAGATTGACGTTGGGAAGCGGAGTAAGGAGAGAGGCTGTATTTGTAAAAAAGACAAAGGGAGTGGAGGTTACGCTGAATAAATAAACCGAAAGTAAAGGCAAAAAATATAGTAGTGAAGTCAAGAAAGTGGAACAAGAAGATAGAAAGGGGTGGACAGAGAGGGGAGACCTCTGTAAGGACTGAGACATGCCAGTCAAAGGAAGGGAGCAACAAAGGAAGTCCTTTGCAACAGACACCAAGGTGCAAAGACTTGTCACTGTGCTGCCAGAAAAATGGCTGGAAACCACTACCAGAGCATGTCCATTGTGTAGTCTAGGTGGAAGATGACCAAAGTCCAACCACCATAAGGCAGTATTTGCAGGGATATCAAGGGCAAGCCCCCAGCTGGGAATACGTGCTTAAGCAGACATGCCCTACTTTTTTAATGTTTTATAGTTCTTTTAATTAGAGCATTAATACGGAGAGACGGGAGATTAAAGTGGCTAAGTATTCCATGGCTCTTAAGTTATTTGACTTGCTAAGTGACTTTGACTTGTTTATGCATCTTTCGGTGCTGTAAAATATGGTGCAGTCTGTACTTAACAAGCATTACATTCCGTGGGACGTTTGACTGAACCTGCACATAAAAACCAGTCCTTGTGTAATAGACTAGCCAGACACAACATAGGGTGTGGTAAAGGCGGGGTGCTTTAGTTGATGTAAGTGCTTGTGTTGTTTTATTGGGTGTGTAAAGTTTTGGCTGAGAAGGTGCCAGGCCAGAGGTTATTTTGTGTTTTTTATGGCCAATACTAATTTGTTTTTTTAATGTGTTGATCTTTGTTGTTGTAATGCACTTCGCACAATTACTTCTGAAATACTTTTAGAAGTGAGAATGTAATTTAATAGTGAAAACGTAAGTTTTCATGTTGGCACTATTATAAGATATTAAATTTGAGAATTTGCAAAATCTAAAGCATTTGTGGTGTGAATGGAAACACTTTTTACGTTTTGTAGGCCCAAATTATTGTATAATGTGCCCGGTTAGTCACTTTGATGTGGTAGAAACTTGGGATGACCATCTCCCTCCAGGTCCTGGGCGATTGTGTGTTACCCTAATGCATTCTGGGTGCTGTAGTCTTATTTTTCAGATCTTGAAATCATTAGACCAACACACCTGAAAACAATGTTTTCTAGGGGAAAAATTCAAGCCTGTAGATATTGTCTGCAATCACCTGGAGTGAGGTGCCCCCTAATTACACTGTAGAGCCTTTGAATAAAAGGTGTTATGTGTCAGATGTAATTCAGATGTGAATTGTCTCCTCGGTAAAGGAGAGGTGAAAAATGTTAAAATAATACATATTAAAACTTTGCTGCAGGTCTGTGTGTTGTGTCATGGCCCCAGCGCCTTGAGACCCGCACGAGTGAGTAGCGCGCTTACAATTCCCTTGATTGATTGATTGATTGTGTCTTACACTTGTCCGTAGGCATGTGCTTATTTATTTATGCATTTATTTGGAGCATATAACACTGCATTTTCCCTGCAATTACTTCATAGTCCTCATGCTTTATGTAAGGGTGCGTCTGTGAGGTGGTGGGGTGTTGGAACTTTGACTTCTTAAGGGCGATACTGTGTAGTGTGTAGTTCAGTTGTAGGTGAAGTCTGGGTAGGTTGGTTTTCAGTAGTCTTTTGAAGGGCCCGCAGTGTGGTTTGGGTCTTGGGCTCAACTCGTTTCATACATAGTGTCCCACGCTACTCCGAGACCTGCCTTTATTCATTCGTTTGAAAACGTCATGGGTTATGAGGTGTGCTATCCTGGATCAGTGGCTGCTGGCTGGTATTTAGTGTGGATAATTAGCCATAGGGTGATTGGTCCTTTTCCCCAGTAGGCTTTGTTTACCATGCCAATGATCTTGAACCCGATTGTTGCTCCATACAGGAGCCGGTGCACGGCTTTTGCTTGTTTCTGGGTTGGCGTGGTAGCGTTGGCCCAGGTTTCTGGATGCCTGTTTTGCAGTCTTCGGAGCTTGTCGATGGAGCACTTTGAGAGCCCTGTATACATGGTTTTACAGTAAGAGAGGCGACCCGTGACCAAGGCTCGTATGAGCTCCACATTGCGACTGATATGGCAGAGAAGGAAGGCTTTGCCCAGCGTTGACATGTTGAGCCCTGAAAGCCACTGCATGGACTTGGTACTTGCGCCCAGGTTTCTGACTTTTGGTAAGACAGATGGGTGTTTTTCTGAAGCCCTGGGGGCAGGAGAAGGGTACAGGTTCGAGTTTAGGGTTCCTTAAAGTCTGAGATTTCTTATTCAGTGTCGTTCATGGACAGGAAGCTGTCCTTCATCCAGTGGAAGACCTGGTCAAGACATGAGGTGATAAAAGCCTGAGGCTTTTTCCTAGCTGGAAGTGCATGTGGGTGTTATTGGTGGACTTTTGGGAGCCACATGGTGGTGTTGCGGGAGCTGATCAAAAGGCTGAACAGAGATGTTAAATGACAGGTAAGAGTGGTAAGGCTAGGCCCTAGGTGAATAATGCATGACAACGGACAGATGTAAGATTACATTCCACTAATTATAATCTCTCCACTACATCTGGAGAGAAAGGGTTCGTCCATGTTGTGCCAGAACCAGATAGGCCTGCCCAGTTCTCCATCCTTTCCAGGAGGATTCTGTTGAACACTGTGTCATAGGCAGCAATGATTTTGAGAAGAGTAAGATGTATTTTCTCCTTCAAGACAAACGAAAAGGGTTTCTCCATAGATTTATCAAGACTGTTTCTGAGCTCCTAACTGGTCTGAATCTAGAAGGTGGTTGTGGAGGAGGCAGTTTTGCGCAGAGGTGTCTTGCAAACTCTCTGAGATATTGCTGAGCAACAGTAGGTTTTTGGTTGCTCGCTAGTTCACAAAGATCTTCATGTTTGCTGAAGGTTTTTGCAGACTTGGATTAACGATGGAATGTTTTAAAGGGTCTAGAGTACCCACTTCATGGCTGAAGTTCCCAATAGTTACGAGGAGGAAGCATTTTAAAGCATACCATTGTGAACGGGTCCAATGCTTTGGTTGCACACTGAGTGTTTTTCAGGACTGTTGCATTGGGTAGCACTGGGTAGATTAAGCAAATGTTCCTTATTTGGTTGGAGGTCTACATGTGTTACGGAACGCATACATTATGGGATCTAAATAGATGGTAATAGCTTCTCTTGTGTCTTTTGTAGAATAATGTACTTCCTATTGTTGGAGATATGCACTACTTTCCCTCAGCTCATTATTTAGATGCCCACCTATCAAGTTTAGAGACAATAGTCCTCAATTTAATTACACTCTGAATGCCATGCAATTTTTTATGTGATTTCACCTTTCACATATTTTGAAATTCAGCCGCCCATGTAATAGTTCAAAAAGCTGATTATGATAACACAATATCATAAGTGCTTCGGGGGGAAGTGTTCCCTTCCCCCATGCATCTTTCTTAATAGGCTTTGTTTTTCTTCTTTATTTTGCTTGTGCCTCTCCTGCTTTCGTCTAATGCTTATCGTTGTCTTTCTGGACACGATGTATTGATTTGCAACAGCCCACTTACGGCTCCATCTGGACAGGGCCCTGACCGTGCATCCCTGCCTTTAAGGTGCCTGCTATCCCCGTCTGTTGCTAGTCCAGCCTTCACCGGTCACCTTCTGTCGAGGAAGCCCTGGCCAGTCTCGCTCTTATGATTTGTAGCCCAAGTCGTCGCCATGTATGCCTCTACAGTTGCAGATTATTTGAGCGTTTGTCTCTGCCCTTTGAAGCAGTTCAGTTCTGTAGGGTGGGCGCTGCAAGCCAAATAATCCCACCCATCGTGTAAATGTAGTCCTTGTTACATCTCTGTAAATATATAGAGGCTTCGTAGCTGCTGATGTGTTCTGGCTGTGAGCTGCCATGGAGGTGTTCAGTCGACATGAAAACCCAGAAGGATGAATGGTTTGTAAATGCCACCCAAGCGCCAAGGTGTATGTACTCCTTCCTGTTGGCTATTTATGTATTTAAACGATGTTGAAGATTGTAGCGTGCTATATTGGGTTTTGGGTATGTGAAAAAAAGAAGAGACTAAGTTGTTTGTTTAGGCAGTTTGTGGGGTTTTGTGACCAGGCATGTTGCTTGTCGGCTTCAGGTGTTTATTGCATCCTCTCTCTTCACACTAAACTAACCCTTCACGGCTGGTTGTATGAATGTGTGAGTTTTCCTTCGCGCGGTCGCAGTGATTGCTTATCCCACACTGTATTTTTTCTCCATATTTAATTTGTACCATTTTATATGAAGGATACAGAAAAAGTATGCAAGAACCTGAAGTTCCTTATTAAATGTTTTTTTTAATTATTCACTTTTAATAGAGTGATATGGAAATGCATTACCCGTTGGCCGGGCTAATGCGGAGTAGAAGTCGCAAGGTGATATTTAGTGCTCTTCAAACACACAAATCCACAGATAGATAATATGAAAATGGTCGGTTGTGAAAACGTTTGAGTGCCACCAACTGGATTTTCCGCTCTTTGAAGTACCCAGATCTGTGCTTTCGCTCAGTCCCCTGGGTGCAGCTCGAGTCTCTGAGCCTGCTGTCAGTGCAGCTCCGTCGCTGGCCCGGCGGGGGGGGGGGGCATCTGAGGGGGATGCTCCGTCCAGTGCATCTTGAGTGACAGCACTGCCTTCCTCTCCGCAGCTGCCTCCACTGCCCTGTCTCCAGCAGACGCCAGAAGCAGAGGTGAAGGCCTCGCCCATGCAGCGCCCCCGTGACCGCCACCATGAGCCGGTGCTGTAGTGGCCTTGTACCACCCTGCCCTTCCAACCTTTGCAACCCATCCCTGGGACTCCTCCTATCCGCACACGCCCGTCGCCTGCCCCAGGACCTCGCTCTCAGTTGCACTGAAGAGTGTGCTTTTCTGCTGCGCCCGGAGAGCCGGGCCCTCGGTGACGTGTCCGGGCTGCCTTTGAAGTGATGCGCTTAATGCACCTCCTGATCCGGCGGCAAACAATAAATGGAAGCCGCTGCAGGCCGGACGCACGAGCCCCACCCCACGGGGACAGCCGCCTTCGGTTACCAAAGCAAAGACAAAGACTGAGCGGGCAACCTACAGGATGGATGGACGCACGCCGGCGAAGTGGGCAGAGCAAAGTTTCTTCCGGATACAACAGCATAGTTTATTAGTTTTATGATGCGTTTTTATTTCTGTTTGAGTAAAACGTGGCCGGTTGCCCGTCGCGGCTCCCTCGGTCTTGGCACCGCACGTCCATCCGGTGACATCAGGCAGGAAGGGAATGAGATCAGGCGCTGGGGCTGATGCTAACCTAGTTTACATGTTTCATGTAGCGCTAACATGGCACCGCGCACGCCCTCAGGAGCTGCGAGACACCGAAAGCATGGATGAATTGCAAAACAAAGCGGTATCCAGACCACCATGGTGAGGGGGGCGAGAGCGTTGTGCATCAGATGTGTGCTAAAAGGGGGACAATCTTTTCTCGGCCACCAAAGCGCTCCTGGGGTCCCCTGCAAAGACCCTAAAGAGCCGGATTCTACTACATTCGTGCTATTAAATTGAGTAATACTAACACCTATATCCTATTGACCTATATTCGGCTGAAGTCTAGTATTGCAAGCTGTAAAAGAACAAGTTGTGGCGAATCCATCTGACATGAAAGTTGGTCGCTATTGTGCTGAGCTACCGACATGGGCTGCTTTCTGGGCACATCGGTGTTTTTTTCGGGTGCTTGAAGCACTTCTGGGGACCACATCATCTGGCCGATGCAAGGGGCACCCACCGACCTCCTGACACTGAAGCATGTGGATCGTGCTATGCGTGGGGCAAGAACGTTCCTTGGCCCACTCACCGCGAGTGGCTTAAATATGGCGGCTCCCTGGGAGCTGTATCCCACCAATGCCGTGCATAAGACTAGAGATTGGGTCCTTGGAGGAAGACCGGACTGCTGTATTAAAGATGGGTGCAGGCCACAACCCACCACAATGTCACCCTGAGGGATGAGGGCCTTGTCACCACCAACGCTGTCGTAAGAGGCTGGAGGAAACATGCTGAGCTTGTTTCAATACCTCTGAGGTTTTATCTGACGCCTGGTAGAAGGTAGGTACTCTTGGCTTTGACAGCAAGCCACTGTGAGTACTACAAGACTGTGGCAAAATAATGTTGGCTTTTCCCACTACAAGGTACACTTTTCATGGAATTCTCGGGTCCCACTGCCTGAGTATTACTGCGTTGGCTGGTGATTAATGCTGTTATATCCCAGAGAAAAGATGGGAATCCAGGAGACGTCATAGAATATTGTACGGTCTGGGTCATATCCGGGCGTGAGACCCTTAAAGAGAGGGAAGATGTTCTACCTCAGAGTGTGGACCGGGCACACATGAAACCAGCGAAGGTTGTGTATCAACCTACATCAGAGGATAGGATTGAGGGTGCCATCAAGGCTAGTGTGCTGAAGCTGCAGGAGGTCTTCTGGGAAAGTGTCTGGTCACGCAGGAGCGTCAGGGCGACTTGATACCAAGATGGCCGGCCGTCTTGGAGTGTAGTAAGGAATCTTTTGACCCTTTTCCACAATATCTTAACAACTTTAAGAACTGTGCAGCTTCGAGCATGATAAATAAATAGATATGTGAAAATTAAAAAAATTTTGACAATAAAAGGAGGAGATCCTGACTTCGTATTCTTGGGTTCCCTTCTTAGGTGGCAGACTGGAATCTGCAGGCGGCCGTCTCCTCTGGAAACGTGAAGGTCTTCAGAGTGGTGAGGAGTGTCTTGCTTTCGCCTCTTAGATAATGTAGAATATTCCACACGATGGCTCAACACTCGGCGAAGCAGGAGACCAAAATAACACAGCACCTTTAGAAAAGGGTTTTATTTTACAAAATGCAAGGACTCTCTCTTTTAGAATAAGGCTTGGGGTTTTATTTTACACAATGCTCTCTAACAGAAAGGCTTTCCCAGTGCCAAATGCACAACATTAAAATATATGTAGAGATATATATGTTTATATGCAAGCAATAATAACCTAAATGCATGAATAATACTGATAAATAAACAAGCAGAAAATAATATAAAATAAGACTCGAGCAAATATACTGGGACGTCCTGCAAGGGATCAGAAAGCTATATATACATCAAATGATTACTTTGGATGTGCACCTCAAATCACTCACACATCACAAAGAAAACACCTCAAATGATCAAAGCCACTGGCCAAACATCACAATAGCAATAACCAAAACTCAACACTTCAAATGACCACAGCCTCTGGAACCACGCATCACAATGGCACTAGTCAAAACTCAATACTTCACCTGGTGCAAACACCGCATCTCATCCCACTCCTGACTGGGGAAGTTAAACAGCCGTGGTTGAGAGCCTCAGCAACCAGGGTTCCACGCTCCGAAGAAGACTCGTCCGTCCTGATTCCAAACTCCCGGTTTATAAGTCAACAACCCTCAGCTTTATAATCTCAAAACACACTAGACGGTTCGGGAGAGACCTCCCCGCGCGCCAGAGGAATCTTACCAGAACTGGCCAGGTTTCAAGCAAGCATTTCCATGGCAGGAAGGAGTTCCCATGCCCCCTTCTCAGAATCTCGCATGTTCCAGCCTTTATGTTGAAGCTCACAAAGCCTTCCGGGTACATTCAACAATCTCTCACAAAAACAATCCTTGAACGTGAATAACCCAAACAACTTGCAAGTGCTGCTGTGCACGCAGAAAAACTCAAGCAAGTCAAAGTCAGAATTCAGGATGACATGAGGCCATGTCAAAGCCAATAGTAAGAACTTTGTAATTCTCATCAATGTACAACACAATGCACAATTGTGCACAACTGGTGATAGATTCACATACGCATAAACAAAGTGGAATCCACTCAAGGTGATAGTGATCCCTAAAGTGATGGGGAACACACAGTGTTGTTTAAATGCCCCTCACACACCAACAGGCCCCTTGGTGTCATGCTTCATCATCGGGGCCTTCGCACCCCTCTACGGGATGCGGCGTGCTACGACTCGCGGATACGCAGGAGCACTTGGAAGTGAACTATGTGTGGGGGTGTGTGTATATGTGACAATAGTGAGCCTGCCTTCCCTCAACGCGGCTCACTTCAGCGGAGCCGCGTTGAGGGAAGGCAGGCGATTAGCTGTTGCAGTAACCGTCTTTTCTGAGCAGAAAGGAAGGATCCCCAATATACGCTTAGGCTCATGAGGTCTTATAGTTGAGAACTCTAAGTTCTATCGCCAACTGGGCGCAACTGCATTCACTAACATTAAAACATTGTTAGGAATATTACACATTGTGGTAATTATTTTTATACACTTTTACATTGTGCATGTGAGTAAGGGGAGGGTAAGTGCTTAACCCTTGTCCTGAAGAAGGAGGCTGTGACCTCCGAAACATGTTGACACCTTTAATAGTGGTTTTTGATACCTTAACTCGTATCTATTAAACCACGCCCTGCACTTCTTTTAACAATACCAGCCGGGGATTAAATGAAAATATTTTTTCCTCCCACGTGCCAGGTATTTTTTAACTTTTCACTTTTTTCACCTCACCTCACTCACACTATTGTCACATATACACACACCCCCACACATAGTTCACTTCCAAGTGCTCCTGCGTATCCGCGAGTCGTAGCACGCCGCATCCCGTAGAGGGGTGCGAAGGCCCCGATGATGAAGCATGACACCAAGGGGCCTGTTGGTGTGTGAGGGGCATTTAAACAACACTGTGTGTTCCCCATCACTTTAGGGATCACTATCACCTTGAGTGGATTCCACTTTGTTTATGCATACATTTAGGGAGACTGAATCCACTGACTCGCTCTCTCCCCCCTCTTGTTAGAATCCGCGATAGATTCACATACTTCATCTCTCAATGTCCAACACCGAGCACATGTGTGCATCACTGCCCACAATACTGCACTTCCAGACCAAAAAGTACATTCCACACCTCTCTCTCCCGCTCCTACTTTCAAATGCAAATCCCACACCTTCTGCTCTTGGCAAGACTGTCCGACTCCGTGACAGCTCCCACTGAAAGACAGCAAGATTACAAGAAATAAACTTTTAAGAGAAACAGGCATATGCAGGACGTTGTACATTCAGGCTAGGATAAAATAACACACTAAAGTCAATTAAAATAATGGTAGTCAAAGGTCATCACAGGATGTCAGACCACAGGAGTGCCTAGCACTACAATGAGCAACCAGGGTGAATGCAGAGCTTTAAACTTCCATCACAAAATTGTAATGGGAGAGGCCTCCCATTACAACGGTCTGGGCCTCCCCAGACTGCCGTGATGCCGCCGTTGGGAGTCGGGGTTCCACAGGGCTCTGTATTGAGCCCGACTCTTTTTAACATCTTTATGGCCCCTCTGGCGGCGCTGGCGGAGTCGTTCGGGGCCCAGATCGTATCCTACGCCGACGACACCCAGCTCCTCTTTTCCTGTAAGAAGGGAGGAGACTTTGATGGAGAGAGTATCCGGGATTGCCTTGGGGCTGTTTTTAAATGGTTTCAGCTGAGCAGCCTCAAGTGCAACTCAGATAAGTCTGAGGTACTCTTCTTCGGGTGTGCATCGGATCCGGACTGGCAGGCTTGGTGGCCCATTAACATGTTCCCTCCGTCTTGCTCATCCCAATTAGCTAAGAACTTGGGGGTCAAGATGGACAAGGGTCTGACACCGAGGTCCCAGATCCTAGGTGTGACGGGTACATGTTTCGGCCTCCTCAAGATGCTCCGGAAGTTTCTGCCTCTCCTGTCTGAGGAACACAGGAAGCTGACTGTGCAGGCTCTGATCGGCTCAAGATTGGATTACTCCAACGTCCTCTACTTGGGCCTGCCAGAGTATCTGCTGCAGCGGCTTCAAGTTGTGCAGAATGCGGCCGCGAGGGCCATTTATGGCCTAAATAGGCGAGCCAGCGCCGCTGGCCTTTTGCAGACCCTACATTGGCTGCCTATCCGAAAACGGATTGCCTTCAAGGCGCTAACTTTGGCCTATAAAGCTCTTCATGCTGTGGGAGCTAAGTACCTCCAAAGGAGACTCGCCTTTTACCACCCGGCCCGCTCTCTCAGATCTGAATCTTTGTTTCTGGCGGCTGTGCCGCGTGTAAAGAGAGCCCGCATTGGAGGCCGCTCCTTTGGATTGCTGGCGCCACAGCTGTGGAATACTCTGCCGCTGACACTTCGCGGAGCTACTAATTTACTTGCTTTCAGGAAGGGCCTTAAAACCTGGCTGTTTGCCCTCTAGGTTGTTTTTCCTTTTGTTCTGTTCCTTATTAAGTTGTTTTATTACTGTGTTGTGTTATTCTTCTGTAGGTCTCATTATCAAAAGCGCCGGGACACTCTTTTTGAGTAGCCGTGCGCTATATAAGAATAAATATAACATAACATAACATAACAGAGGTGTGGCGCAGCAGCCAGGGCAGCTGACTCCGGAGCATAGGGCTCCTGGTTCGATCCCCAGCGCTGGAGGCAGATCAGCTCAGCATCATGTGACTCTGGTCAATAGCTCATTTAATCTCCACTACAGCCCTCAGTGCCTTGAGCCCCTTAGGGGCGAGTAGGTCACGCTTTACAAATACCGGTTTTGGATTTGTAAGGGTGATACGCCTGGTGGGGTGAGGTCGGGCTCAGCTTGGGCTTTCTATAAAGGTGTGACTGCATACTGTGGGCTGCTTCTCTGCGTAAAGATGCAAGACGTAAGGGTCAGGAGGTTTGAGTTTTCCAGACAAGAAGCTTTATTAGATGTTAAAGGTTGCCACAGACTTCGTGAAGAAGGTGAAACAAGAAGCTGAATAAAGAGCTTGGTGATCTGCAGCAACTTGATGTACTGAGGCTGTTGCACAAATCACTGTTTAAGTTGCAGAACCAGAGTTGGGCATACTGCATTATTAGCAGTTCTCTGTCTACTTGCTTGACAGTTTAGGTCTCCCATGAGCTCTCTAATAACTAAAGGACCACACCAGCCTAATAGTTAAAGTGTATTTATCCAGCCGCGACCCTTGCAGTTAAGAGCGGTGGGGCTGGGTGGGGGGGATTTCGACAGACCATGATGAGGGGAAATTAATTATTTGATTTCACCTCATGGTCGTCTGTCGAAACCCCATCCAACCCTCCCCACTGCTCTTAACCACACGGGCCGCGGCTGCATTTATCGCAAGAGTAACTGTACAGTTCTCCTCCGAAGGCTGTAACTGTAATTCGAGAGAATCGTGTTCAGATGAGAACATAAAACTATAATAAATCCTGCATTGTGCCCATGTAGCAATGGCCACACTACTGCACAGTAACTAGAATTCAATATCTAGCTTCACCCTTAATATACCCTGTTTTTCACTTTTCTTTTTATGATATTCAACGTTTGACAACACAATACCACTATTACAACACAATCAAACTACTTGAACCATAAGTTAGATTAGGTGGCAGGCAGTCACTTAGTGATATCGTCTTTAAGATAGGTGTATTTGCTTGCACTCCTCTTGAACTGTTGGGCTATGGAAGTGGGGAATCCTTGCTGGACATGGGTTGGAACTGTTAATGCTTCCACCATTCATTTATGAAAATGAACATTTAACATCTCACATGCACAAGCTGCCTTGTGCTTCGGCACCAACAGCAGCATGTCCTTATTCCGCACCATTCTATCATGCATTCTTCTTCACCTCGACCTCCCTCATGAACTTTAAAAACTGCAGACAGCCTTTGCAGATCCACACATCCCTCCGTACTCTCACATAGTCATCCATGACATTCACATTGGGCCACTGGTTAGAGGCGGCAGACCCGAGAGCAGAGGACGGCCCGGGACCAGGGTTCGATTCCCGGCGCGGCAGGTTTCTGGACCAGGGTCAGCGGACTCGATAATTCTCTCGCCTCGGTGCCCACTCTGATCAGCGATCACACTCTGCAACTCTGGGCATTAGCTTGCCTCATCTTCACTAACGGCCCCACCAGACCGCCGGGGATGCCTGGTCTCACCCTGGAGATACCCATTAAGGGACCATCTCTCAGGGAAGCCAGGAAGGGTTTCGCAGCGGTCGAAGCGCCTTGGGACCCTACGGGTAAGTAGTGCGCTATATAAATGCCTATACATACCTTCATGCCAACTTCATAGTAAATGGCGTCTTCCTCCATTTACAAGCCTTCTCTTTGCAACGCTTCATCAAAAACTTCGTTCACCCGAGAAACCACACACCCATCTCATCACTAGCATCACCCTGCTTCTTGAGCAGGGGCAACTAAGACCAGAAATCCACAGCTTTTAGGCGATACTGCACAGCATTGGTAAAGCCAAAAGGTCAGTAAGGCACCACATATAGGCTTTGCCAATGCTTGTTTGATTAAGTAAGAACCACCAAATGGAGATTTAGCTGCGCCCTAAGCAATTCAGTTCTCTGCTTCTAGTGCCCATTTCCAACCATGCCCATTATTGCAGGGCCTGTGAAGCTCCGCCCCTGGACATAAAATGGTGGCCAAAGCAGACAAAAGGTGTGTGGCAAAATTGTACACCTTGTATACCACGTGATGATGACACTAGACTGAGTGGCTCTCTTTGATTAAAGAGGTCCAGTTGGCTTCTGAGAAGAGTAGAAAGTTGTAACCAAGCTGCATCTATTTAAACACCCCATGGCTCTGGGGAAGAAGTAGCGGGCAAACTCTCCGTTCCGTGATTCACAAGCGTCAATGTGAACAGAGAAGTAGACTGCAAGAGCTTGACTTGTGATTGGGCAGAAGAGGACTGGCGCTGGTACATTTAGCATCCGCTTAGCACCTTGTCTCCAGTCGATTGCACATCTATGAACATATTTTCATTTTAAAAATGTATGTGCTCACATTGTGAATGTGGTCGTGTGCAAACTAGGCTACCTATGCGGGCATGCTGTTTTTAAAAGGGATTCTTGGTCACACTTCGCGACTCTCAATCTTTCCGTGCTTCTAAAATATCTCGCTGGTAGCCAAACCTCCCCAGACAAATCAATTTAATACAACCAATAGCCTGTATTGAACAAGGGAGTCTGTTAATAAATACTTTCAATAGCATCGCTGATACAAACAAAAACCTCAGAACCATCATGTGTAGCCACTAGCAGGAAGAGGAAGGCAAGCAGAAGCTTCAACACAGTCAGGCTGGTGAGGCCATGCAAGATGTTCTGCAAGCCGCAAACATTATAATTGTACCAGAGAATGACGCGGCACAGCCATTAGGGTTATCTAAAGCTTTCACTGTTGAAATTCAGTCCTAACAAGATGACAGCTATTGTAGCCAGACTTGTAAACTTTGGGGTTATCTTGTTGAGATGGCTCAATCAGGTGAGAATTGTCCAAGTCTGTGTAAACTTGATGGACACAGGTGTGTGACTCAGGGACTGAGGCAGACCCCACGCCAGTTTGTAACCCATGCTCTGACCCACACTTTCGACCTTGGACTTGAGGGAATCTGCCACCCCTTCTCAGGCCCTTGATGGCTCACTGGCTGAACTTGTGAGCAGCTGGTACGCGCAACTCCATGCAGATATTGACTTGGACGTATCAATGTCTTCTGTGATTTTGGACTATAAGCCTAGAGATAGCTCAGTGAGTTGAGTGCTCTCTGCTGAACAATTTCCAACTTGTATGCCTCAAATTTGAATCCCTTACGGGAGACTGTGCTTTTGATCCTTCTGAGTTGTACGAAGTAGGAAACTGATTACAGATGTTTCTGCTTTAATAGTTCAGATTATTTTATAGTGATGTTACCTGCCTGTCATTTTAAATAAGCACAAACCATCGGAGACATGGAACCCCTGAGCAATGTTCCTTTCATTTAGAGGACTTGAGGGGAAATTTGTTGGAATGAATACGAAAACTTTACAGTAGAGAAATAAAATAAAAGTTAACCATCATAGGCATTCAGTCTACAAAAGGTGAGACTACTTGAGCCTCATTTGAAAAAAAGCACATGAATGCACGAGGTGATTCAGCTTACGGATGTTCTTATCAATACCTTTGTAGGAGAATAACATTCATCTGTAGTTCAATATAAAATCCACCTACCCACAGTGTGAAAACACATCGGAATATAAAATTATAACGGCCAGGTATCTTTGGTGTACTCCTATATTTTATTCTTGGCTAGAATCGCAATTTGCCCCACTATATCCATAATGTCATATATATCCTAGTAGTAAATAATCATAATAATGATTTATGAGGCGCACATCACAAATTTAAATTCTCTAAGCTTTCAGATAATGTGCGGTGCCATCACCCTGCTCAGTAGCACTCATATTATTAGCATTGGGTGGATGAAACGCTGAGTCACATCTCTGGAGATCAAAGTGTGCAAGCCTCGAGGCTAGCAGCACCCTCAATGGAGCTGAAAACATAGTATATAAATGCTCATAAACTGATAATCTCAGAAAAATTATTCTTACATCTCTTCTGAGACTGTCTCCATCTACTCCCTGCTACCTTGAAATGCTGAGTAAGCCTGCAGAGGTTCAAATGTGTGATCCACATATTTCTGGGCTGCTACCCCTCCATCTGGGTTATTTTAAGGGGTTTCCAAGAACATGGCTAACAGAAGAACGGACAGACCGACAGACACCCCTCCCCCCTACCTATCTACACCTGATTGCGTACCATTTAATAGAAATTAAACTTTTAGGGGGGAGATATCATTTTTCCAAATGCGGAAGGCCTTAATTGAGCCAGTGTACCAAGGGTCTAAGTATTGCTTAACATTTCCGGATCTTGAAACCTATTTCAAGGTAGCATGGTTATTCTTTTCTGCTATATTATAACTCTCGTCTTTGAGAAAAGTGTGGAAAGGGGCGGTGGGAGCGAAGGGAAAAAGCTGAATTGTTGAATTTTGTATTTAAATTACATACCATTTCACTAGTTTTTTTCACTGCAGTCATGGGCAGCATAAATGTTTAATGTAAAAGATTTAAAAATAACTTTAAACTGCAAGCAAGAACAAATTGCAGATGATTCTTATGGGCGACATACATTTTGCCTGGTCGATGGCATTGAAACTAAGCCTACCTTTTACTCTGTGTCCTTTAAGGGATTTGTGATGGGTTTATTCACCATAGTGAAACGCAACAAAAGCCGATGAATATTAGAATGAGGCTTATTGAAGGTTACGGGGCGGTTGCAAGAGGCTCTGAATAATTTTCATTTGTGCTGTTGCCAAGCCTGAGGCACCTAACCTGGATCGGTGGTTAGTGTTTTATCAGGCTAAGCTGGTGGTGGCTGCGTTAGCTCTAAAATTGTAGTTGAATTGTCAGCGGAACTTAACACAGCATCATCTTGACTGGATTAGTTTTGTGCATCTTCACTCCTTAAATAAGATAAAGAATGCAATCCTTCACTTGCCTGACATCCTTCCTGGCAGGAATGGCTCAAGTGGTGTGGAACCAATCTGAAAGCATGGTCATGTTGCGACCCAATGTTATCTTATTGAGCTTCTGTTGAGACGTATCACCTCAGTATTGTAAGGTGGAGATTCAGACCAAGTGCACCCCTGCTTTTTTCCTGAACTTCCAGATTATTAGTGCCCAGGTGTGTTCCATCCAGCAGCTAAAACACGATTAAAAAGTTGTGTTTTAGGGTGAAATCGCCTCCTCCTCTTGGCAGATGACAATGGTAAATAATGCCCCTTGAAGAGCTGTCTTATGATCTGGTCCAGCAGGAGAGTGCATTCTATACTTCCCATAATGTGCCTTAAATGTCTGTGTTTGTCGCACATTGAGGAACTGCAGATGTTTAACAATTGGAGCCAGACACTTCCTATGTATAACTGAGGGCAATGGCATAGAGAGAGGTTGGGAACGTCTCATCCTGTTGAACATCCTTCTACAATGACGTGGAGGGAGAGGTTTTTGAAATAATTGGCACCATTTTTTTCTCTTTTTAGTTAGAAGTTGAAAGGTACACCAACTATGATGAATGGTGTGGTAATAAAACTCAGGATAAAAGTTTGATAAAGTTACATTTTACTTCAATGTTCCTAGCTGTGTGAGAGGGTGATGAGATGTAAAGAGAGAAGGAGATGGGAGAAGCTAGATAAGTGTGAGCTATTGTGGTTGTGAAGTAGAAGATTTCTGCCTTGGAGGTCGTCTGGTACAAAACAGAGTGCAATCCAGTGTCCTAGGCCAGTGCAAGATTTGAGGTTGGGAAAGACTTTAAGGGAATAAAAAGGGAATAATACTTGTATCACTGTTTCAGACGCCGTTCGGCGAGTGGGGGTCCAACGGACTGACTGGGTGTACTGGGCCCCAACTGTGGTGTTTGAGGTACTTTACTATTTGTGTCCAAGGGTTCTGTCTATTTTGGCTCTGCAAACTGAGACAAGTACACCCCTTCCCACACCTGGCCCCGAAAGTAGCAAGAGCAAGCAGGCAAAGGCTTCTATGGGAGGTTTGTATGTGCTACAAGAACTCTGAACTCAACAGCAAACCAACAGATTCAATATCATATTGCCCAGTTCTGTTTTGTGCTCCTGTTTTTAGAGAAAAGAAAATACTTACACCTCACAGCAAAACTAAATGCTACACCATTCACTATGAATTGCAAGTACGGGGTTAGTTAGCATATTCATTAATACACTAATCTGCCCCCTCATTCCCCTGTGCTCATTCGCTGCTATGTGCATAGGCATTGATTGGGCGCATGTGCAGATGACTTCAAGAGAATCTGCTGATCAAATGCCCTACTTAGTTCACATCATTTTTTTGTTTTGTTCACTCAGGCAAAAAGTCTTATGTCCACACAGCAGAGTCTTCTGAGCATTCTAGTTTGTTGTTCTGGGCACAGACTAAGCCCTGTGGTTGGTGATGCAGTTCCAACTATGTGGCAGGTGTGGTTCACATAGTCTACCTCTCAGCAGTGGCTTCTCTTTAGCTTGTGCCTCATCAGCCACCTCGGGTTGTGATAGGGCCTGCTGGTTGGAGTCAGCATGTTAGGTTTGCCCAGCTGTACCTGCCTTCAGCATTGGAGGCCTCACTTAACGGGAAGGACAAGTGTCTACATACAGACATTCTGGGCTAGTAGCTGGGATGGTTTGTATTCAGTAGTTGCAGCATCTGGGCCAGTTAGGGCGTTTCGCTTCAGTAACTATGTGGCTCTCCTTCCCCAAGTCAATCGAGGCAACGCCATTCTCTTGTGCTCACACCAGATTGCTGGACAACACAGTGATTGTTGTTCCTGCAAATCTTGACGCGGTTCACACCGGGCCCCCTCTCACATCATGGTTTGATCCTGACTTCTCTTTCTGTGGTGGTCTGTTTTCTCTTTGTGCTCATCGCACAAATAACATGCTGGGCTTCTTCTCCTTGACAGTCTCTCCTCCTGCTGGGCCAGGCACACACACTTAGCAGTCAGGCTTCTAGGCACTTAGGCAGACCTTTAGCTCCTCCAGAAGAAAAAGCACACTTCAGGTGATGTCCCCTCACCTCTGGGAGGAGACTGGCTGCTCGGCTGACAGGTGCCCCTGGTCAAACAGCAGATCTTCGAGTATTCTGCTGAGCACTCCCTTCCTTGGCCAAGAGGAACTTGGAACTGTAACAAAGTGGGGTAGTTTGTGTGCCACGTTTATACTCCCTTTCAAGACAGGCTGTGTAGATCCACTGTCTAAGATTTTAGAACCAGTTTGGTTGGTTCTTTCACATGTCATTTTCTGGCTTCTCCGACACACTTTTTGTGCAAGATGATGACTCTCAACGCAGATGGTAGTGGACTTGGCACCATGCAGGAGTATCCAGAAAGTGAGCACAAGGAAGAGAGATCGCTGCCCTTGGCTGGCATCCAACTTCCAGAAGCAGCAGGCTGAGGAGGACAAAAGTCAGGAGTCTTCCTAGAAATATCCTCACCTGGATAGCAGAATCGGCAATCCCTCCGCTACCATCGACCAAATTGAAGTAGTCAGGAGGAACCAATAACCATCCTTTGCTATCAAGTTCCTCATTGAAATACAGGCAATACTCTTCTCCTGTCTGTGAAAGCTGTCCTCATCTTATACCTGCTAAAATTAATCCCTTGTAGTACCGGTACACAGTCACACCAGACACAGTCCCACTGCACATACACCCTCATGACTGGCACCATACGATATTAGAGCAAGGTTCCGAGGAGGGGGAGAAGGTTCACATTACTGCAGAACATTACACCAGAGGGGTCTGTAGTTCCTACGCTCCATGACCCAAAGAAAAACATCTGGTCACAGTAATGAATCTCAGTATGCTGCCACTGCCGCTTTATATCTCACCCTGGGCATGGACAGTAGTCCTATGCCTACTGTAAGTGCATGATTTATTCACCGTGCCAGGTATCCGACACAGAGCAGAGCCTTGACCTCCCATTACCTGGGAAGGGACTAAGCCTCTGTGCACACTCTAGATTAGCATGATATTTGGTCCAAACAAAAAATCAGGATACTGGTTTCACCTGCAGGTAGGCACTCAGGTCGGGCGTGCCTGCTAGTATACCATGAAGGGGACCTACCAGTTTTAACGCGGTGGATTAAAGATGATATGAAAAATCAGAGGAGAAGCTATTGTTTTAACAAGTGGTGTAGGAGGCAGGTATTAGAGGTTCCAAGATCAAGCAGAACTTATGTTAGGATACGAGTGATGAGAGCAGATGTGTGAGGAGACCGTGATAAGAAGAGTACAAGTTTAGTTCCTATTGTAGGAAAGTGCCCCTTTATGATAAGGTCATCCCCCCACTTTTTGCCCACTGTTACTGATGTTCTTGACTAAATGTGCACTGGGAATCTGCTAAACCGGCACTAGTGCCAGTGCTCTGTCCCTAAAAACTGCAAACATGCTCAAATGTACCCCAATGTGCAAGGACTTTAGCACCCTTGTAAGTCCCTTGTAAATGGTACCTATGGTACTTAAGGCATGGGTACTAAAGAGGGTCCCTAAGGGCTGCAACGTACTATGCATCCCAAATTGACCCACACAAAAACGACAGGCAGACTGTCATTGCAGGATGCGTGAAAGTGTGCAAGCCCTTCTGAAAACACAACGTTGCACACTCCTGGGTGCAATGCCCAAGTACACTGCATGTGTTCTATGTAAGTCACCTCCTACTGCTGCCCATAGAGCCATAAAGTTTAGTAACAATGGGGTAACCCAGTATCCCTCAGAACCTGGGCAGTCGTATACAAAAATACAATCGGTTCTGTCAGGTGTGTATTATTTCTTCAAACGTTTGAAGAAATAATACACACCCGACAGAACCAATTGTATTTTTGTATATAGAGCCATAAAGGCAAGGGGGCATTATATTACATGTGAGGACAGATCTGCATGAGCAGATATGCCCCTGTGATGTATAGTTCCATTGCTAAGACATTGCAGGTGATCAGGAAGCCATTTTAAAGGTATGTACTGGGCTCTGGTCATTACGAGTTATCCAGCTACATAATGGCTTCACGGAAAATGATGGTGTTTGGTCTGAAACATCTTGTCTTAATAAGTGTATACTAATGCCAGTATCATATTTATTGTGACATGCATCCAGAGGGCACCTTTGAGGTGCCCCCTGAAAACCTACTAGCCCTCTAGGGTGTTGACTGACTGGTATAGTCCAATCTGCCACCACAGACAACTTTATGACCCACTGTAGGTGAGAGCCCGCGCTCTCAGAGGCCAGAAACAATGCCTGCTCCGGCGTAAGGTGATCACACCTCCAGCATGATGGCTAGTGATTTAGCATATCAATGCCAGCGGCTTCAAAGCCTCTGCTGCCTTTGATGTGCGACCCAGGCTTCCCCCTCAGACCTGGGGACCGCCACCCCCTGCACAGGGGCCCATTTGGCACCAGCGCAGGTGGAAAATTAGCCATTCAGAAGACGTGTCACATTAACAGACACGGTACACCCCTAAGGTGGGCCACCTGAAAAGGAAAGTTGAAGAAGTGCTTCACCATCTTGGTTTTTGTGAAACTAGGAACTCTGGGTCAGAATTATGCCCACTCCTCTTGGGAAGTGGTCATACAGGGGTTGTAGTCATCCCTAGGGTAATTATCCCATTGGCTACTACACTACACTCCCCTTAATTCAGTATTTAGGGGTCTTCCCAACACCAGGCCAACTGATTTGTCTACCTGGGAACTTTTGTTTTGTTGTGCGCGGCTCGGCCAACTCTATTTATGCACAGGTTTTTTTTGGCAGCGCAGCACACTTTTAACAATTGCTGCCACTCGCCTTCCGTTTTGTCTCTGTTAGCAAGCCAATGGCGGCCGCTCACCTTTATTTTCAAAGCGTGTGCCTCGCCCCACTCCAGTGACAGGCGCGCCTCGCCAAACTCTTTTGGTACATGAGGCATGAAATGTAATCTTTACGTACATAACGTTTCTGAACCAGCAGGCATAAACATCTTTTATCCTCATCTGAACATTGACATTGCACGGCTTTCTTGAGTTTGCTAGGGATGCTGTCCCCACAATGCCAGGTCCGCGCTACAAGTTGTCCGTGCAAGTTCCATAAGGCGTTGTGTTCATAGCAAGGAGGCTTGAGTCTCCGTCGGACATCACTCTACATGGAGCTGTCCCGGAGTTGCACGGGTAATGTGATCTTTAGGCCTCTCGTAGATCCCTTCCTCAGTGTGAACGTTCATTGTAGTATGTTCTTCTCTGGGAAACCTTTGAACGTCAGTTCAGATGATCTGGCATCTTTGGATCAAAAAAATCAAAAACATCTCCGGGTACGGCCCAAACTCCAATCGAGGGTCTCCACATCTTCCTAAAATGGATATACTTTTATCAGATCACGGTGTAAAAAGGTGCTAAAATTACATATGTATAAGTAACCACTAACAACGTTCTAAAACTATTTTTTATTTCTTTTTAAATTGTGGGCTATATGCAACAGCGTCCTGCTGTGATTTGGTCCGTGTATTCAGGTATGGACTTGCATGTCTGCCATGTCACTGCGTCTCGCATTTGTTTGAGTTAGAGTTATAGCACTATAAATGCCAATGTTTTATTACCTAGCCAGGACTTCTTTTGGCCACACATGGTAAGGCACCCTGCAACATGGCTAGGTAAAAAAACATGCCAATAACCTCAACTTTGCAGGGTGCAACCTGCAACATGGCTAGGTAAAGAAGCATTTGCAATGCAATAGGTCTCGCATTTGTTAAAGTTAGATCTTTTTTTTAACTTTTGCTTTTTTGTACCAATGGCAATAGCGCTATGCAAATATAATTACTCCACTGCATATAAAAAAACAAAAATAAAAAACATTGTCATTTTCAAGGCAAACCGCTCTAACTTTAACAAATGTGAGACCAATTGCATTGCAAATGCTTGTTCATTTAAGTGGTGCGTTAGTTTATATGTAGTTACCCGAAGCTGAAAGACCCAAAAAAGTTACAGAATATTTTAGTTTTTTAGCCGCACTTTTGACCTCACCCATACCCATTTGCCTATAGCATCAATTCCCTTAATTGCACTTCGATCACTGGTGTACATATGAAACTAGAAGTGTAGGGTAGAGCACCGCTTTTTCTACTAGAAATTTCTCGATGTTTTCGTGCCTCCGGGGCTCTCTCCCCGTCTGGAGAGATATTAGTCACAACCTCCGATAGCAGCTATATGTCAGCCAACTACGAGTATGTGTACTGGAAACACTGCCCAGAATGGAAAGTTCCATGAACAAAAATAAACTGTTGAAACAAGAGAACTACTGGATTTACAATCTGGGAAGTTTAAAGCCCGGAGGACTCAATGAAAGAACAGAATTTCTTTGTTATTTATAAATCTTAGTAGCTAATCGGTAACAACATAACATTAAATATGTAATTGTCATAGTAATAACCACTATACATAACCTCATTGGTTTTTACTAATATTGTGCAAGCGCATTAGCAGCCAACATACATAGTGGTAACGTGTACTGGTATAGATCCCCTAGAACAGAACAATAAAGTTAGCGTGATAACGAACATCCAAAAAAATTGAGTCAGAGGGAGCCTAATAGTGCGCAGGCGCAAGGGGCGTAACTTCGGAAGGGAGCAGAACCAGTCCGTTGAGGAATGGCGCGAGGAACAGAAACGCCGTGGTAAGCCGACTCGTAACCAACTTAAACTGTTTAAAGCGCGTAAAATACGAGAACTACCTTCCTTCATATCCGAGTTAGCAACAGTTAGCGCATAACTCTTGTCAACGTATACGCGTTTAAAAATTATCATTGCCAGCGCGTAACGCGAGGCTTGTAGTTTTACTTGTGAAACCCGCTCCATAGACGGCAGTAAACCAAAGTTGGAAACCGAGCTCAGTGCATGTAACTGATTTAGGAAGCGGAGTGAGATTCAGTTATACCTAACTCTTAATAATCTCAAATCCCCAAACAGAAAGGAGAGGTTCTCATGGATTCGATATAGTAAGTCCGCTGATGAAATTAAAATGAAATTAGAGCAAAATTGAAAGAGTTAAGTTGAATAATGATGTAATATACTGTATAGTACGCAAAATTGAAAACGTGTGTTTTTTTTAATTTGTAGATTTATTATTTCCCTGATGAAGGCAGATCATACTGCCGAAATGCATTGGATTTTCATGTGAAATAACGGAAAATAATATTTTGGAAAAGAAAATAATTTCATGAAGAATAAATGAAATATTCAGAACCAATGGAATAATTGCTTTATTTTGAAATACACGTCAAGAAAAATTTGGTATGTGATTAACAGGCAAACCTAGAGCTGATACAGCACACATCGGTGCCCGGGGGGTCAGCTATACCCAACCAGGTATAGCTGCTATCGGAGGTTGTACATATGAAACTGCCTGAATTAAGTTACACACATTTTGTTTTCTTGCTTCTTTCTTTCCTTCTGTAATTTCTTCACTTTCTCTATTGCTTTCTTTTTCTATTGTTTTTCTCTTTTGCTTTCTCTCTTTCACCATGTCTTTCTTTCTTTCTTTCTCTTTCTTTTTCTCCCTTTCTTTCTCTTTCTTTCTTTCTCTTTCTTCCTTTCTCTTTCTTTTTCTTTCTTTCTTTCTTTCTCTTTCTTTCTTCCTTTGTCCCTTTCTTTCTTTCTTTTCTTCCTTCCTTTCTCCCACCCTTTCTTTCTTCCTTATTCCCTCCCTCCCTCCCTACCTTTCTTTCTTTCTTTCTTTCTTTCTCTTTCTTTCTTTTTCTTTCTTAATCTTTCTTTCTTTCTTTCTTACTCCCTTTGCAAATATAATTACTGCACTGCAAATAAAAAAACAAAAATAAAAAACATTGTCATTTTCAAGGCAAACCGCTCTAACATTAACAAATGTGAGACCAATTGCATTGCAAATGCTTGTTCATTTAAGTGGTGCGTTATTTTATATGTAGTTACCTGAAGGTGAAAGACCCAAAAAAGTTACAGAATATTTTCGTTTTTTAGCCGCACCTTTGACCTCACCCATACCCATTTGCGTATAGCATCAATTCCCATAATTGCACTTCGATCACTGGTGTACATATGAAACTGCCTGTATTAAGTTATACACATTTTATATTTTCTTCCTTCCTTCTTTCTTTCCTTCAATTTCTTTAATTTCTTCACTTTCTCTATTGCTTTCTCTCTATTGGTTTCTTTTTTCTATTGCTTTTCTCTTTTGCTTTCCCTCTTTTACCATTTCTTTCTTTCCCTTTCACCCTGTCTTTCTTTCTGTCTTTCTTTCTTTCTCCCTTTCTTTCTTTCTCCCTCTCATCCGAAGGAATGAAGCTTGCTGCTAATGCCAGACTGATTGAGTTTTTTGTGTGTGTGTTGGCCAAGACCGTTTGATTTTACTAAAATGATATGTATAACACAGTTACTTTAAGGGGTTTTGGCCAAACTTCATCTATTTTCTATGATTATTGTGTCACATTTTGCTTCCACCCACTCTAGCATGCATTAAGGTGCAGGGTGTCAGCCCACTTCAGCCATTTGTTAACTTCACTACAAGTTACAGCATGCTGCTCTTTTACAAGGAACACAACCAGCACAACGTAGTTCCCGTCTGTGCCAGGGAGCACTATGGTAAAGTGTGTATTGTTTGAGACTAAAAAAACGTCATTGCCTATAGAAAATGATTTTGTTTGGATTAAAGAGGGCCCAGCCGATTCCCAAGCAATAAAGTTTTGCAAAAACCAGGACAAAACATGAATTGTCAGAAGGCTGGCGGCCAATGCCAAGCCTATTGGCTTTGCCGATACTTGTTTATATTAGTTTGGGTTAGGATATTTTACAGCAAGTAAATATTCTGCTAGAGTGTGGTTTCTGTGTATTGTTCTGCATAAGTCTGTGTCTGGATCTTCCGGTAGTTTGTCTGTTTGTCTGTTGGTTTTTCTTTCAATAACACATTAGGGTAGTGTGCCTCTGAGTTCTTCTGTTTCTTTGGGAAATGCAGGGCAAGACTGGCCATTCGCCCACTTCCAACATTTCCCAGTTAGGCTGCAGCCTTTGGGGCCGCTTTCAGAGAAAAGATGGATGCCATGCCTCAACCATGCCTCCATGACATCATTATAGGTTTGAACATTTTCACCAGGTCTGATTTTGGTTGCTAGTCTGTCTACTTGTCTAGAGCCAGATGTGTCTTCTCTTCTTGAATGGGAACAGGATTGTTGCCCCTTTGCCTAGTGCTTGTAAAGCAAGCGTTTCTTCTCAATTCTCACTGTGATTCTAGAACTTTGCTGTCTGTTTTGATGATAGTCGGTAATATGAATTGACCTATTTCTGCTCTGCGGGCACCGATGGGTTTGTTCCTGTCCACCTTGAGTACCAGAAGATTGTTGTTGATCTCGGTTCTGTTGACCTGACAGCTGGGCTGTTCATGCAGATGCTGAACAGAGCTGGGCCTATGCAGCATCCTTTGCTCACTCATGGTCCTGTTTGAAGTTATCTGACTTTTTTTGTGCGGAAATGTATGAGGACATCGCGCGGAGTACGGCTGTGCGAGTGTATTTGGTTGTTCAGGAGGCCTGGTGCTGTACCCACCTTTCAGCCCCATGTAAGGGTCGTCAAATGCTGCCTCCTGCTTGAGACCTACCTCTGGTGCCTGAAAATGATTGGTTCCACCACCAACACTGCTTCCAAACATGACACCCACGCGTGTCCATGCTCAGATAGCAGATATGTTATCTTGTCATCAATCATCGAAGCACACTACTTTCAGTTTTGGATTTTTATTTTCACCTTTTGTGCCCTTTGGGAGCCTTTAGGGATTGTAGTAAGACTTCAAGGGGCGGACCCTCTTCCCAGTCCTGTATGGCCACTATTCGCCAACAGGGGGCGCTCAGAATGCTCCTCTGCTTGATGCTATCCTTGTGAACTCCCCACTGAAGAAGCTCGAGCGGGGGGCTGTCACTGGGACTGGTGGGCTTATAAACTGGCCCCCAATATAATACTTTAATTCGTCATGTGTGGACTCTTCCGTCCTAATAAAGGATAAGGAATACCACGAGAGAGAGAGGGGTGGGTCGATGGTGACCTGCAGAGCAAAGGGAGTAGAGAAAGAGACATGATGGATTGATGAACGTGTGAGACAACCCAGAAAGAGGAAGACACAGAAAACATTTGAAGGAGAGAAATGTAAGAAAGGATGAGAGACTAAAGGTGAGTAGAAATCGTAAGGAAAAGGCAGGAGGAAAAAGGAAGGATGAACAGTAAAAAGAAATAAGAAAAGGTGAAACGTATGATGAAATGGGAAAGAATGAATGTATGGAAGAGGGAAAATGGAGTGAAAGAGTGAAAGGATGGAGGAAAAAGATGAAAGAAGGGATAGATGGAAGGGCAAACAGATGGATGAAAGAGTGAAAGGATGGAGCGGTGGAAGAATGAAAGTATCAAGACTGGACAAATGAGTAAGAATAAAAGAATATGTGAAAGGGTGAATGGATGGAAGAGTGAGAGGATGGAGGAAAAGATGAAAGAATGGATAGATAGAAGGGTAAACAGGTGGATGAAAGGGTGAAAGGATGGAGCAGTGAAAGGGTGAATGGACAAATGAGTAAACAATACATGAAGGGGAATGGATGCATGTTTGGATGGATGGAACGGAAAGGGGATTAACTGATCATTGGATGAATTGACAGGTGAAAGGATCGAGGGAATTCCCCCCCCCCTCCCCCCCCCAAACACCCCCCGCCCCCCTGTAGGGTCAGGCATGCTGGCTTTTTTGTGTACTCTGAATAAAGATATGCTTCAATTGGGGTGGGGTGGGGGGGGGTTATTTTCTGGCTACCCCCTTGTGCTGTGGGCTTGGATTTTTCGACTAATTGTGACCTCATTCACCAGATGGCCCATTAACAAAGGTTCTGCAGCATTCCCCTAATGGTGAACACTTGAACGAGGATGTATCGGGCAGTACTAGTAACATATATTTAGTACTTCCTACCCGCGGCAATGCTCAATGTAGATGCCGCGTGCACGGTGATTCCAGTTAAAGCCTGCGTGTTGGATTTTGTTTCCTCAGAGTAGCGCTGCCCCCTGAAAGGCATGTTTCGGAAACGATATGATACGAGGTCCCACCAGCACCTGCCCTCTGAAAGGGTCTTCCCGCAGGCAGGAAGCTCCGAGGCCCCGCAGCAGGGGTGGCATGCGTCACCGGGGTTTGTTAATGCCCGCATTGTTAACGCCGCTGCTCCCGGCAGCGCTGCACAGTTCACGCAGCAGCAGCTTCCGCCGGCGGAGGCGGACCCTGGGGAAATGACGTCTCTTTCCGTAGGGTCTGTCACGTTCTCGAGAAAAGAGCTGACCGTGGTCAACACCCAAATCTTATTAAAAATGTGATCCTTTATTTTTTATTTTATTTTATGTATTGGTTAGTTAGTTGAGTGCACGATTACTTTTTACAGCAGGATTGGCTACTGCATTGGCATAGAATGGTAGATCCTGGAACAGACTGAAAAGACCTGTTTTAGCAGATAATACAAAAGAAAGTGATTTGTGATTTCTCAGAGCTGTAGGGGAAGGGCGTTCCATCGCTGCTTGGACGTGAAGCCCGAACAACTTGACACACTTTCCTCTTCTTGGGAACCAGCAAGAATTCATTACCTCTGTTGTAAGGTCCAAGCGATACTAAAGAGTTTCAGTACACACTGCCTGGATGACAGCATATTGCGATCCTCTGGGAAGAGAGGCAGTAGCTTCATATGCATTTTGGATTAAAAAACACAGGTGGATTGATTTGTGGCACAGAAGACAAGTTTTGATGGAACTGAAATGTTTCAGCAGGAAGCGGAAGAGGGTGTATGCCCAAGCAGTGACGAGCCACCGGTAACGAGCACTTCACTATTATCTGAGCTCAGTTTTAAATTTTTTTGCCTCGTCCAGTGAACAAAGGCAAACAAATAGTTGAGGAATTTTGTGCTATTTTTAGGTTAGAGTCCAGTCTCAGAATGATGTAGTTGGAAAATATGACATTATTCAAAGGTCAAATGATCTAATTTGGTGGCCCACAGGCGGTTCATGTTAATTGAAAAATGTCAGCCCTATTGAAGAGCCCTACTTGACACAACAGGTCTTACTCCTTTGGCGGAGATAGAGCAGGGTTTTGGAGTAGGGGTTGTCTCATATGCCGACGACACACAGCTGGTGATCTCCCTATCTCGGGCACCGGATGTTGCTGCCTCTATTTTCAGGGCATGCATGCAGGAGCTTGCCTCCTGGATGGCTAAGAATTGCCTGAAGTTAAATGTAAGCAAGACTGAGGTGCTTGTGGTCGGGGGAAATGCATCAGGTTGGACGTCGGCATGGTGGCCTCAGAGTTTGGGCCCCACTCAGGTACCGTGTACCCTGGCAAAAAAATCTTGGAGTCTGGCTGGACCCCACTCTCTCCTATGAAATACACACTAGACGTGTAGTGGGGAAATGTTTCGGAGTCCTCAAAAATGTACGAAAAACAATGGATCTCCTTCCTATAGAGGCTAGGAAGACGGTGGTGCACGCCCTCATTACGTCTCGCCTGGACTATGGCAATATCCTCTATCTGGGCGCTACTGCTAAATGCCTTGGGAGACTGCAGGTTGTGCAGAACGCCGCTGCGCGACTGGTACTGGCACAGCCTAGGAGGGCAGCCTCTAAAAGAGCCCTGGATACTTTGCATTGGCTACCAGTTAAGAAGCGAGTGATGTTTAAAGCATTATGTACATGCCATTGCATCACTCAGGACACAGGCCCCTCGTATCTGAAGGACCTTGTTACCAGCTATGTGCCTGGAAGGTCCCTGAGATCTAGAGGGACTGGCCTGTTGATGGTGCCTAAAGTGAAGAAGGCCAGAATGGGATGTAGATCCTTCCGGGTCTTGAAAGCTCAGAACTGGAACAAACTCCCAATAAATCTCCGGATGGAGACTTCTGAAGTTAGGTTTAGGAAGGCGCTTAAAACCCACTTGCTCTCTGGCTAAGTTAGGTTGAGCGCCTTGGAGCTGGGTCGTTGCCACTCTCTCTCACCATAGCGCGGGGACAGGCCGAGATGGTGTAACATGCGCTTTATAAATTCCTTTATTATTATTATTTATTACAGAAGACTGGAAAGGTGGTAGGGGGATTACTTGCAAGCATTCAGCTGGGAATGAAAAATCCTGTCTAAAAACTTGAATCTTACATCTAACGCATGCAAGTGCTTTAAGTGTGTTGCATGAGACATGAGCCCAAAAGCATCAAAGAGCTTAAGAAACTCCTTCTTAGTCCATGATGACCATGAGTTGTTTGAGTATGGACAGAAGAGTAACCTCTGTCATGATGAGGTTGGAATCCCACTTGATAAACATTAAGAATATTATTAAAGTTGATGTAGGTAGGTCCAGAACTGTAGAGGCGTGCAAGTTTGCTTTGCACTCCGCCCCACTGCGCTGCAAAACAACAAACACGTTGGAACCGGTTGTGGTTCCAAAACAAACTGCACAGCCTTTTTCAACTGAATGAATCAAATCAATTACATTTTCTATTTTTTCTTCATTTTAACTCCATGTTTTCTCCCTTTGCTTTTTCTCCATATTCTACCCTCCTGCTGAGCCACATACATTTCTCCTTACGCAGGTGAGGAAGATAAAAGGGCACAGGAGGTTTCATTGGAAAGTACTCGTGAGCCCACCAAGCATTTAAGTGTATAATACTGAGCCCTGGGGAACTAAGTAAGGAGAAATGTATGTGGCTCAGCAAGAGGGTGATACTTAGTAGGAATGAGTTTGCTATATCGAGGGCTAAACAAATGTTTTCAGGTTTATGGTAGATGTCTGAAAGTAATATTTATGTTGACGGCAGTCTCTATGAATACTTGTAAAAAAATTTAACTTTGCATTGTAGATACCCCTGACGAAGGGAAGATGACTTCCCGAAAGGCATTGGGTTATTTTAAAATAAAAACTTAACAAGTGGAACTATTGGGTGTCCTTTTCGTTTGTGAAGAGCTTGGCATGGTTATGGAATGGATAAAATGAATTGAAAAATACATGGAATAAAAGGAATATGGAGAAAAAGTAAAGGGAGAAAACATGGAGTTAAAATGAAGAAAAATGTAAAATTTAATTGATTTGATTAATTCAGTTGAAAAAGGCTGTGAAGTATGTTTTGGAATCGCAACCGGTTCCAACGCGTTCGCAGAACCAATTTCTGGCAACTGACACTGGTGAAGCAGACCCTTCACTTCATTGATCCCAACTACTATGTGCCGTCATCCAAGCTTTGGTGCTTGCCCATCTGGACTAAGGCTGCTGCCGTAGTGCAGGAAGAAAAGTAATCAATATGCAAGTTTTGATTTCCTGTTTGTAGTACTTGATGGTGAAATGATACAGAAGCGCAGTACTTTGAGTAGTAAGTGTCATGAAGGTTCAAATCGCTTGCAGTCACTCCTAATTGTGGCGAGAGTTACATTAGGCCTAGAAGCAGTGCAACATGTGTGTGGGAAGCAACCAATTTCCTAATTGGAGCCACGGCATCCAAGGTGGTTAAAATCTAGATGTGCAAGTTGGAGACAACCTTGAGCAGACCAGAACTTGACTGTAATCAATTAACCCCTTCGCTGCGGGGGAGGGGGGCACGCACCGCGCCCCCATGCTCATGACGAGCTGACCTCGTCATGAGGCACGGCGCTCCTGTGCTCATGATGAGCTCAGCTCGTCACGGCCACACCCGTTCCCGTGGAACGCTCAGCACAGCAGGGGAATTATCCCCGCATGCGAGCGTTCCACAGCTCATGACGAGCTGAGCTAGTCATGAGCATCGGAGCGCCGTGGCTCATGACGAGCTCAAATGAGCCTCGAAGAGGTTAATGACAGAGCCGCAGATTAATTCTACATGGTTATTTTAGAAATATTGCACCTAAATATAGGGCCAATGACAGTAAAGTGTAAAATGCATCCTGCTTGATGAAAGATGTAGGAAGCTTCTCGAGCAAGGCTGATGTTACCTTTGCCACTGACTCAACACTAAGGCCTTTTTCACTTCTTTTAGCTACTATAAGGCCTTTGTCGGTGGTGGCAGTGGTCAGATTTTGGCTGGTTTACTGCAGAGGCCTCTGTGCACTCTTACCCATTCTCCAAATCCAGATGCTTCAGAGAGTGCCAGATGTTTTGACTCCGCAGAGAAGACACCAGGATTCTTATGTCAGGAAATCCTAGGGTGGCGTTTACTAAAGGATTGTGCCCATTTCAGGCGGGGTGTATTATTGTTCAAATGCATTCACAGCATGCCCCCTACCTTACCAGGTAATAGTTTGTCTATTCTCCCAGCTGCAACCTCCCATCAGCCAAGATAAATTGCTGATTTTCCGTTCTCGGTCCTCTACTGTGGAGCTTACTGCTTCCTGAGGTTCGGCATTTGTCCACGTTATCCACGGTTAGAAACGTGGGTAATGAACTCCAGTTGTTGTAGACCTGCGCCAAGAGACCTAGTTTGTAGTGGTGTGCGTACTAGAATTGCACTTATTCATTTATTCGCCCTCCACTTCTGAGACCTAGTGTACTGTTCCATTCCCAGCAGCAAGATTGATTCAGAATGTACCGCTCTTGGTCACCACACAAATCTGTGCTCAAAAGAAATATAAACAACTGGCAGAGCTGCTAAAATGAATCTCCCTAACACCACAAACCCAAAACAATCCTGGAATCTCTACCACATTATAACAACTGCTTGGGATATTCTAGCTTAAGCCAAAAACCAACCAAACCTAGATCTCAAATCCACCAAAATATGACGCAGTGATGGAGATACAACCTGGAATGCCGCTGATCAAAGGGACAGGATCCACTTATTAAGACTGCATAGAGTTTGGATTAATACGGACTTGAGAGCTGAACGGGTCTATTTAATGGAAATTATTTGCGAGACACCAAAAGAATTAAGAGAGATCATAAATATGTTACACAAACTATCTAAAACAGAGTCTTCAAATACCAATCCCAGTGCTCTTTATCAGCACTTCGATGATCCACTGTAGTTTTGATAATCAAAAGTAACCAAAATCCAGAACTCCTCTTTTGTTCCACTCCAGATCTGCTGTAATCCACTTTGTTGCCTTTGTGAAAACGCTGGTGCGTATGGCCGTCTTTTCAAATGACAGCGACCGAGGTGCTCTTGGAGCTCGACACACAATTCCCCCGTTCATTCACTACCATGATCAATTCCATGATCAATGCCGCATGATCAATGCCTCTCCTCTTCTAAAACGCTTTCTCAAGAAATCGTAACCAGGTCAAAGACATTGGCCATTCTCCAGTTGAACTGTATCCTATCCTACCCCAGTAAAGTCACGGAAAGCGAGGTTAAAAAACAGCTTCAGAAAGAAGCGCCACTGAACCAACTTCATTGGAACCATCAGTCTGGTTCCTTCTCTTTAACGGGCACCGGAGCCACTGAGCTGCAGGTCTCCCTGGACAGAAACAATGGAGGTAGCCTTTAGACTTTTCTACCGCTCAACTCCTTATAATACAGCAGAACAAGACCCACAACTTAGAAGGTTCAAAGAATGGCCAGCCTACATGGATCAAGACCTTATTTTTCAATCTCACCCAGAAAATCCAGGGGTGGATCGGTGAAAAAAGGCCTCTGACAAGAACCCCTGTTTACATCAGGTCGCGTCGGGCTGCTGGGAAAATGAACATCAGTGCTTCCCGCCCCGTCAGGCTGAGTACCAACTCAGCATCATTTTAGCTGTTTTTTGTTACATGCACTACTGGTGCAAATTTGCTCATCGGACATAAGTATTTATACTAAAGCAGGCCCCAAATTTGCACACTGCATAACCTATGTCAGCTTTTTTTTTGTTTTGTTTGATTGGCACATTTGCATTTTATGTGAATTCTGTCTACTGTATGCATAGCTAATTCCGTATTAATGGCTGCTTTTCAAATGTGAAGGAAGGTTCGTTCATGATTGATGCATTGTTTAGATTTGATCTATTTGCATGGTTTATTACGTATGTGCTGTCCACGTTTATGGTTTTAATTAACTAATAGACATGATCTAGGTCAAAAATATGTTTGATTTAGTTGACCTACAAGGTAGCGCATGACATTCACAAGGGGTCCTCTCTCCTTTGTCGCCTGTACATCATGTAAATATGCTGCCCTCACCAAAATCCACTTTGAGCCGGATAGCAAACTAGTACCAGACCACAAACCAGAGGAGATCTTCCCTCTGTGCCTTGTGCAGGATATGTATTGCATCCTTTCACTCTGTGATGTCTGTGTGAATCCAGTGGTTCACTGCCAAGCGGCCTGAACTGCCTCGGGCTCCATCTATTATCTGCTGTTTTAAGTAAGCGGGCCTTGTACTTAGCTGTACATTTATGTTTCACTGGGGTAGGGAAAGTGGTTAAACCTTCGTAATCAACATCTGGTACCAAGTATGCACTTACCGTAAAGCAGATGTGCACGAGCCTAAAGTTTACCAGACTTTAAAGGGACTTGGTTTTAACACAGGAAGTCATGGGGCTCTGCGGTCTCACAGGCTCTCTCTGCATTAGTGTCAGAGGTGTGAGGTTTCAGTTTATATGCAACTAAGCTGCAAGATGACCCTTTCTCAATCAGGAAAATACAAAACAGACTCGAACAGTTGCTGTCTGAAGTCCTTTTCCCTACTCGAACTTGGAAACCAGGAAATTGCATTCTTTCAGTTGTGTCTCCAGCTGTCAGAGATTCGCCTAAGATTGTTTTGTAACGAAACATAAGGAATCTCATAGGGAGATAAAGATAAAAACAATGACATGCTATGCTGCCTCTGTTGCAGTTCCCAAAGTAAGCGTCGGCGAAATTGGGAGGAGGGATAGTTTAGTGGCCAGCTTTGTTTGGGCAGTTTACTTCATCTTCTCGACCCTAAAATTGACGTTTCCAATTTGTGTAATTGTGTGATGTGGAAAAATAATGTGCATTGTATCGTCCAAATTGCACGTTTATATCCGCCCCATCACATTCTGGTTTCTACATCCTGCTGTCAGCGGAAACCAACACACACAGCTCTGTACTGTGAGGAGCACCGCGGGGTTGAGAGGCTCTTGGTGCAGTAAATGTGCACCTCCGATCCCTGGAACTAGACTTGCGCCGCATGTCAAATAAGAGAAATAAACAAGCATTTGCAATGCAATAGGTCTCGCATTAGGAAAGTGTGAATTGTAAATGACAAACTTTTTTTTAATATGTGTTGGCTTTGAAAATATATAAATTAACTAGCAGCCCGCCCCAGCGTTGCCTGGGGCAGAAGGGGGCTGGGGGCAGCATTTCAGGGTTGCGTGCACTCCCGCCCGACCCCGCCTGCCAGGACATTGTCTGTGTTCCGGACAATGTCGTGGCAGGCGGGGGCCGGGGCGGGAGTGCACGCAAGCCTGAAATGCTGCCCCCAGACCCTGAGCCTTACCGCAGTTGTTCCGGGCCAACCTCCCGCACCGGCTCCCTCCCGTCTAGTGTCCCAGAGACTTACCTGAGCCGCCGCTCCTCCTCATCATCACGTACGTTGCGGCCAGCGCTACGTCGTTGCCGTCAGCATCGCGGCCGGCGCTACTTTCAGGGCACTACTTTTTTTTTTAAGTGATATTTTTTTCAATTTACGTTTTTTTTAAATTTTCTATAGCCCATGTCCATCTGCACACCCTGAGGATTACAACAATGTAGTGGGTGTGTGGATTGGCGCTGTGGTTCCCGAGTTTACCTTGCCAAAATGTTTGTGTTCTCTCTTTATAATAGTAGTATAGATTAATAGCGTTGTTATTCACAAAGCCATTAGCTTACACTTTCCTAATGCGAGTCCTATTGGCTATGACAATGCTTATTGGTAGCAAGCAAGGACAGTGTTGTTGTGGTGCTGAGTGATGATGTAGTTGGGCTGAGTGATGTGGTGGTGTATTAGTGATGTGGTGGTGTATTAGTGATGTGGTGGTTTATTAGTGATGTGGTGGTGTCCCAGAGTGATGTGGTGGTGTCCCAGAGTGATGTGGTGGTGTCCCAGAGTGATGTGGTGGTGTCCCAGAGTGATGTGGTGGTGTCCCCGAGTGATGTGGTGGTGTCCCCGAGTGATGTGGTGGTGTCCCCGAGTGATGTGGTGGTGTCCCCGAGTGATGTGGTGGTGTCCCCGAGTGATGTGGTGGTGTCCCCGAGTGATGTGGTGGTGTCCCCGAGTGATGTGGTGGTGTCCCCGAGTGATGTGGTGGTGCCCCCGAGTGATGAGGTGGTGCCCCTGAGTGATGAGGTGGTGCCCCTGAGTGATGAGGTGGTGCCCCTGAGCGATGAGGTGGTGCCCCTGAGCGATGAGGTGGTGCCCCTGAGCGATGAGGTGGTGCCCCTGAGCGATGAGGTGGTGCCCCTGAGCGATGAGGTGGTGCCCCTGAGCGATGAGGTGCTGCCCCTGAGCGATGTGGTGCAGCAGCACAGAGACTGAAGGTAAGAACACACAGCGCGTTCAGTTTATCAAAGCACAGAATGATGGAGCCGGGAAAAAGCAAGGCGAAACAGGAAAACACAGGGAGAGTGTATAATGATAGAGGCAGCGAGGGCTGGGGCTTGGACAGCAATCAAGTACGGGGTCGAGAAGGCACTGAATGGGAGAACACGGAAAACACCCTTGGCCAAGGACGGAAGATGCAAGCTCACACGAGAGCAGGCGGAGACAAGCTCTCTGCATTGCTGTGGCGGGGGAGCGGGAGCGCATTCCTTTGAAGTCTGATGCGGGGGAGGGGGTGGGGGGAGCGGCTGCCTTTGAAGTCTGATTGGGGTGGAGCGGCAGCCTTTGAAGTCTGATGCGAGGCACCGTCAAACGGTGGTGTGTGACGTGGCTGGCGTTGTGCACGTGTATAGATCACATGAACTGTGTCTAATCCGCCGTTTTGGTAGACTGTTCTTTTCCCCTTACTATAATCTCGCCGGAGCAATGCACAAGCGCATTGGCTCAGGCGAGACATAAAAATGGCATCAATTTGTTTCTTGATCAATACTTTGGGTTACAATGTAAGCATGGGTGATTTGCGCCTGCCACGGGTAATAAAGTGCTATGTAATACTAATGCAACACAATACAGTTTATAATATCCAGTTCACTATTGAAACGTTTGATTGCTCACTCAGTTTCCATCCATCATCCCAATATTAGCATCCTGTAGTCAACCGCTTCTTGTGTACCTTAAATGGATTATAGGCCCGCCACGTCATCGGTGCATCTAGATTAGTATTTAGTGTAAGTTCATTGCAGGCACCACCTCTAGTATTTCAGGTGACAAATGTCTTACCTTAAGTATTTTACGGGACCATCCATCAATGTATATTACAGAGGGGCTCAAAACCCCAGGAGACGTCCTCAAAGCAACATTCTTAACCGCCTATTGTAGGTGAATGTTAGTGACACAGGCCTGAGCAAAGAGGACTGTTTTTCCTCTACATTGGTTGACACTTTTAGAGAGTGCTGGCTTTTTTCATTTGGACGGGAGCGCCTGCAACACAATGCACCCAAGGACATGTTATAGTGACTCCCAGATGCACACAGACAAACCCCAACGCATTTCAAGCTTTGGGAGATATTTGCGGCTGTCAAGTGGTTGTGGGGTGTCTTGCCCACATCTAATATTGGGGAAATGCTGAATGTCGAAGGTACCCTTGAAAGATTGTTCGGACAGTCTGCGCTGTGTGAATAAAACAAAAATAATACGGGCATCCAGCAAACCCAAGACAGGCTAACAATAGTATGGGTCAGAGTGTGTTTAAGGTAGAGAAAAGTGATCGCTAACAGTAGACCAGAACCAGTGGGTGGAGGATGCCTAAATTACTACGACACTTCAGGCAGGTGTACTTTTGGACTTTGGTTTGATACTGCTATTGGGAGTATTGATCTGCTAGACATACGTAAACATCAGACCAGGACTTCTGAATTCAAGAAACGTTGCATGAGGTGGTGTCTTGGCCGCACAATGGAAGTAAATGAAGAGCCTCTCAGAGGAGGCGGTCTTTAAAAATGACCATAAGTAGCTGTAAAATTTAGACCATAGAAACCGTGGCTGATGGGACTCATCCTAGAACAAGCGATGAAGTAAGGCGCACTAACTGGCAATAGATCTACCCATGGGTCAAGAGCACGGAAACAAATGGACATCAGAGGACTGTTGGATGGCAAATAGAGCCAGTGTCCATTAAGATGCACTGACGAGTTGCCATGTTGCAAAATTAGAGAAAAGCTGTGCTCCACAGGCTGGCCCGCTCATCGCGGTTCCACCGTGATCTCATTTCATCACACTACAGTGGTATTTTTCTATGAAAAATCAGTGATTTGCCCCACATACTCACATGAAGCCTGCCATGCAGAGTTGTTTGAATAGAAATAACCTCACTTTCTATATTCAGCAGCCTAAACCCTTTGCATATTGCCTTCAGTATTGATAGATTATTGGCATAACGCATTTAAGTAATTAGCAATTGCGTGACACATTTCGGCCTTTTGCATGGTCTTGTGGTAGTTCATCTTGAGTTTTAGTGCTCAGGTGTTGATTGTATTTGATAAATGTAATGATATGATGCATATGTTGTAGTTAAAGTTCAGCGATGGTAACTATTGATTTGATGTTTCACCTTCAATTGAGCCTTTCCAGTGTTTATTTTTGGCTACTAGGATTTTGTTTTTAATTCGGTTGCATGGCGACTAACGGTTGTCTGTTGCTGGCCTTTGATGCTATGCAGTGCATGTGTGTGCAAAAAGGTCTGATTATGTTGTTTTGCTCGTACCTTAAAGGATGACAGTCTGGGGTCTGTTGGTTTGTTGTCTTGGGAGGAATCTGTTATGAGCTATGTGATTTTGGTGTTGTACACATAGAAATGTTGGAGAACCGTCTAATGTGTTCTGTTGCAGTTGTGCGTGTTTAGAGTGTTTGGAGCAAGTTGTACTGTGAGAAGAGCATTGCTTTGCGAAGCAACATGGCTTTGTTTACTGTTCCATGTGCACAGGTGTGTCGGTGATTGATGAATGCGGTGTTTGCCTTGTGAGTTAATGACTCCGACACTGTAGAGGAATAGTCTGAAGAGACAGTTGTAGCCACAGCATATTTGCATTATAACATACCCTGTTAAGTCATCACAGGTATGAAATGTGATATCTTAGCAGAGTTAGACTGAGTGTGTGCTTTGTGGTTCCAAACCTCGAGTGGTGTGCATGCAGTTACAGACTCCTAGTGTGTATTATGGCATTGTCTGACATTGAGGGGTGTCGTGGCTCTTGGTGGTGTCTGCAACCATTTTTTAAATGCATGTAGCAATATACATACTGTGTGAAAGCTTTAGGGTATGGTATGCATGCGTTCACTTTATAGGATAGAGTTCTTCTCTCCCTTTTTTGTTCACTTTACCAATTTCTCTAGCTCGCGCTTTCTCCCTCTATCCTTAAATTTACAAGGATTTTTTTGAATCAGCCTGAAGGACCCAGCCTAGGCTAAGGGGATTATTTCTTCACGTTGCTAAGGAAGCCTTTGAGGAGTATTTCTGAAGTAAATCTCTACTAAATGTATTGCAGTCTGCATCAGTGAAGGAGTTGTCTTTCGTGTTTCAGTGCTTGTTTGAGGGGTGGCTCGTCCGCTGTAGCTCAGAACATATGGGGTAGTCCTGCTGACTTGTAGGGGTCAGACTCGACACACACTTGTCGGGGAGCTACAGAACTCGCTGTTGTATTCTTGCTCTTACCAGGAGCCAGTGGATACTCTAGAGGACAAGGTCCGTGTCGTCTCTTGTCCATGCCCACTATAATTCTCGACCTAGGGACATAACATGAGAGCAGTAGAAAAATGTTTAAACTGCACAAAACATCGTGCTTTTATATAGAATAAACACATTTTATTGGAGGGGCGTGGCTACTGCAGCCAAAATGGCGGGTGCGCTTTAGTAAGGCTCCCGGTCAGACCTCTGAATAATTCTGCTTAATCCGGCCCGTTTGTAGACTGCTGCACTCTACTCCCTGCCCTACTTCTGCGCTGAAACTAAGCAGTGTGGCTCCAGGAGCTTGGCGAAGACCAGAGTGCCTATGCGATTGTTCGCTGTGGGGCACTCCGGCCTGCCGCGCTGCAGCAGGCCTTCTTTCCTGGACCTCTGAGGAGTAGCCCGCTTTCTCCTCTCTGCTCGTGAGCACCCGGGTGGTACACACCGCAGGCCTGGGGCTGAGCCGGGTAACCGCAATCCACCACGGGTGGCTTGGATTTTGCCTCCCGCTGGCACCTCCGGTGAGTACCTCATGTCTGTGCATGGCCCCAACCCTCAAAAGAGGGAACTGAACCTTGGCCCTGGCAATGCTCTCCATAGGTGGAACCCGGACCGATGATTCTTACCTCCTGCTTCTTGCCTGCGCACATTGCTGATCGGTCCCTGCAGACGGGGCTTGCGACTTCAGACCTTGCTGCATGCTGCCCTCTTTGGCTGCTGGTGGCATCCTTTTCCTGAATTACCACCAGCACCTAAGACGTCTGTAGGGCGCAAGATGGTGCTGTAAGGTTTCTGCCACCGTCCGCTCCCACCTCCTCTCCTGGATTCCACTCAATCGAGGGTTGTCCTGAACTTTGAGTTCCTAATCACTCAGCCTGCCTGTCAGCGCCCTGCACCCACTGAACTGATGACTGCTGGGCACCTTGCCACTACCATATACTGCAGTATACCTGGGAAGCTGACACCGCCTTTCACAGATAATCCCTCTCCTCTCGGCCCATGATATTGTTCTTCCTGCCTTTTTTCCTACCTCTTCTACACCAGAGGAAATTCTGCTTTATTCTCTTGATTCGACCAGGACTCTTGTTATTTATCTGGAGCAAACTGCATCTATTCACCAGGTGGATTTTCTTTTTGTCACTTTTGGGGTTTCCATGCAGGGTCCTCGCCCTACGATAGCTACTATTTCTCATTGGGTTAGGCTGGCCATTTCATTTACCTATCTTCATTTGGGGGGGGGGTTCTCTTCCTCCTGTGATTCAGGGGCTTTCAACCTGGGGTGTGTCTTCCTTCTAGGTGTCTTTTAAGGGCACCTCGTTAAAGGATGTTTGTGCAGCTGCAACTTGATCTTCCCCTCATATCTTCATCTGCCATTCTACATTGAGGATGGGAGAGGTTTGTTCTAAAGATGTTGGTTCCGCTGTTACTACAGTTCACTGATTTGTGCTCATCCGCAAATAAAATTTTCTTGGCATCTTTGTGGGTGTTGGTTTTCTTTATTGTTTCGTCTAATGCTTTGGTATACGCTTAGAGGGGACTGTGTTGAGGAAGACCGGGTGGGTGGGGGTGGAATGAATCAGTTACTTACCAGTAATCTTCATTACTCCGAGTGATAGTTTTCCTCGTCACAGTCCTGTTCTCTCCCTCCTGCTCTTGGGAATTGGAGGACGAACATAAGCAAAAATGGTCCATTCTACTTGCTGCGCTAGTTGTTGGGTCTTCTTTCCTTTTATTTGTTTATTCTTTGTTTGTTGTGCATTGTGCTCTGTTTGGTATTAGAGGATGTGGTACAGGTTATCCCCACCCTTATGGGTCAGCAGACCGGTACAACCCGGCAGTTCGCCACGTTGGGTGGAGATTTTTTCTATGGGCAAATGCTGTGCCCCGAACACATAGAGGTGCTCAGAGGTGACTGTGACGCGGAAGGCTATGGCTTGGAGTAATGAAGATTACCAGTAAGTGAATGAGCCATTATTATAGCTCGAAGATGAGTGTCAGAAGCTTTGTAAGGTAAGCAGGTGGTGACAAGATGAACCTTGGGTGGCAAGAGATATTATGGGTGAAGGATCACTAGGAGTCTCTAAGAGAAGGGTAGTCAAAATGTAAAATAAGTGGCGAGAGAGGTAATCATAAAGATACTCTGAGAGAAAAAGTATACCTTTTTCCAGGGAAAACATATCGGAGCCTATTTTAAAACCCTTTAGGACATAATCTCTCCCAGCCATGAAGTGTTGCTAAGAAGGATTGCAGTGACGTCCTGCATATTCTATTTTCTATTAATTACGTTTTTTTGATATTTTAATTACCGCATCAAACTAGTGAATTTTCTGAATTTCGTGTGTTGCAAAAAATTCCCAAGAGTACCCTCTACATGATTTCTGGAAGCTTTTAATGTTAAAGCAAGTGCGCACCTCGTTTAGGGAAAAAAAAAAGTTTCTCTCTAAAGTTACCAGCAGGGCACATGGAAAATGTCTCGCTGTTGGACCCAGGGTCCTGCTGGAAACGTGTGAGACTTTTTATTTCACATGGTGCATGCGTGGGTTAAAAAAAAAAACTTCACTTGATAATGGAAAGACTCATATCGCTCCATAATTGAATTTTTTTGAAAATTGCATGGAATTTCACTATATTTCATGAGAAAAGGGACGCTATTTCATACTCCCTACTTTTCATATTTGTGTTCGAGAGCTTTATATAGAGAATGTGCGTGATTTGTCTTTAGGGGGCCTGCTAGTGAAACAAACACATTGCTCAATGAGTCAGAAGTTTGCTGAGCTTTGTTGATGAAGATCTTTATCTCCAGAGCACTAAAATTGAAACTTGGCCCAAACCCAGGCCCTTTCGAGCTCCCTACCGGGATACGCTTCGGGCATCTACTTCCATTTTCCTACACTGGGCAGAATCGTTCTATTCTCTAAGAGCTGCAAACATGCTGTAAAAACACAGACAAAGCGAGCATTAAAAAAACATGCAGAGAACGCCGTGCTTTCCGAGGCCACGAGGCCGCAGGGATAGTGCAGGGTGAAGTTAAAGTGCTGTGTGATCTCCCAGATACTGGCAGAAGCCCAGCTCAGCCCAGGCGAACACTTTGTCATTGTTTCAGAAATTGCTGTTTGCACTGGCTAATCCCACGGGATTTGGAACAGGGCGCATGCGCACTGTATGACCGTACTATAGACCAGTGTCCGAACAATTGTGCTTTTGACTCATTGACACCGTGGGAAGAAGTGATGCTGCCTGTGAGTGAAAATGAGGAATACCCCAGGGAGGAGCACGATACTAACGACTCCATCATCCAAAACGTCACTAGTAATAGTTCATTTCATTTCTTAAATGACATCAGCGTGGTTTGTGCAGTGCAAGTGGGGAAGCATCCATAGACTGATCGCAAAAAGTGCTTCCAAACTATGCCCCTACTCTTTGAGGGCAGTCTCCATAGACCTCAATTCACCGAAAGGCCAGGGGTAGCGGAAGTGACATCACACGCTCTTGACCTCCACCTTCACTCACATACATGCATACACACAAATATGCACTCTCGCACTCACCCTCAAGCATTGCACACAATATATATTTTACAGCATTTTTTTGCTTACCTCCGCAGCAATGGAAGGGCACATTCCAGCTTATTGTACTCCATTTTTAGTACACTATTATTGGAGAAATATATTTTATTTACTCACTATTAGTGTAATAATAAAAAAATGGCAGAAAATAAAGTGAGTAGAGCCTCAGCTGTGTTCCTGGCACCGAATTTGCCACCACTGAGGCCAGGGGTCGCAAAGGCAGTGCTAGGGGTATGGAAGGGTAAACCGAAGGTTGCAGCTGCGACCCCTAAATAACCTATGCACCAATAGGTCGCATCACCAAATGTCCAGCCTCAGAGGGCTGCAGAATAACCTGCTTCATGAATATTAATTATGCATAAAATAAATTGGGAATCAATGCCCTTCCCTAATTGCGAATCAGTATGGGTTTCAAACACAAAAAAGCAGTTTTGCAGTAAAAACAAACCCTCTTTTTGATGTTGGACCTCTCGGCGGCGTTTGACACCGTCCCCCACAGCCGTCTTCTCGCAAGACTCTCGGAGATTGGGGTGGAGGGGACGGTGCTCAGACGGTTTAAGTCCTTCCTTTCGGACCGTCGACAGACGGTCTGGGCCCCTCCGTACTCAGCCGTGGTGCCGCCTTTGGAGGTGGGGGTTCCTCAGGGTTCCATTCTGAGCCCCACTCTGTTTAATATCTATATGGCCCCTCTGGCGGCGCTGGCTGAGTCTTGCGGCGCCCAGATAGTCTCTTATGCAGATGACACCCAGCTCCTTTTCACCTGTGATAAAAACATGGAGTTTGATGGAGAGCGGATTAGGAACTGCCTGGATACGCTCTTTGCCTGGTTCCAACTTAACCAATTGAAGTGTAATTCCGATAAATTAGAGGTCCTGTTTTTTGGCTGTCATCCTGACCCCGGCTGGAAATCATGGTGGCCGGCTGACATGTTTCCTCCGGACTCGGACACTTCAGTTGCGAAAAATCTCGGAATAAGGATGGATAATGGTCTCACCTTTAAGCCTCAGATTCTGGGCCTGGTCGGGCAATGTTTTTGGCTTGCTCAAAATGTTGAAAAAATTCCTGCCACTCCTCTCCATCTCTCACAGGAGGACGATTGTCCAGGCTCTGGTTGGGTCCAGGCTGGATTATGCAAATGTGCTCTACCTTGGCCTCCCTGACTACCTTCTGTCCCGCCTGCAGGTGGTGCAGAACTCTGCAGCGCGGGCAATTTTCGTTCTTGGCCGGAGATCCCATGCCACGGGGATCCTGAATTCCCTTCACTGGTTGCCCATACGAAAGCGTACTGTCTTTAAGACTCTTACAATCGCTTTCAAGGCACTGCATGGCAAGGGCTCACAATATCTGAGGAGCAGGATTGGCTTCCACCACCCCGCCAGAGCCTTGCGCTCAGCTTCTTGGGCGTTAGCTATGACTCCGGCCGTTAGACGGGCCCGGACTGGAGGCCGTTCCTTTAAACATCTGGCGCCTAAGGCTTGGAACACTCTTCCAGTGTCGTTCAGGAAGATGGACAACCTAATGTCATTTAGAAAAGAACTCAAGACATGGCTGTTCTGCCAATAATTCCCCTATGTCCCTGTTCTGTGCTATTTCCTTTGGGTCTGTCAGCGCCGGGACACTCTGTCTGAGTAGCTGAGCGCTTTACAAAACTCCATTTAACATAACATAACATAACGCAAGACTGGTCCTCAACCTGCCAAAACACTGCCACATCTCCCAGGACCTGCGCACACTCCACTGGCTCCCCGTCGAGGCGAGAATCACCTTTAAGATGCTCACCCACGCACACAAGGCCCTCCACGGCACCGGACCAGCATACCTGAACAGCCGGCTCAAATTCCACGCACCCCAAAGGACCCTACGATCAGCCCGGCTCTCCTACGCCGTGGTCCCCAGCACCAGAAAGACCAGATCGGGAGGCCGCTCCTTCTCCTTCCTCGCGGCCAAAGAATGGAACGCCCTTCCGCTCCACCTCAGACAGACAAGATCGCTCCCCATCTTCGCAAGAAACCTCAAAACCTGGCTCTTCGACAGACCCCCTCCTTGATGGAATGGAACCTGCACCCCCCCTCGCCCCCCCACCCCTAGCGCCTTGAGACCCTCACGGGTGAGTAGTCGCTCTTTAACAAACTCATGATTGATTGATAACATAGCATAACAAATCACTAGGTTTTTTAGCATGATACCGCTTTGTACATCTGACCCTCAGTGATTGTGCTTCAGTGCAGTGTGTAGAATTGGACAGGGGCCTGGCTTGTATATTTTTTTCCTGCTGATGATGCCAGGCGTGATTGGAGCAAATCTACACTTTTTGTTTGATTGCCCCGGATGTTTTGCCTTTTTCTGGACCTTATTTCTGCTGGCTTTAGACGTCTATGTACTTTACCACTACTAAACAGTAATAACGTTCATGTGCTTCTCTCTAAAACATGTGCTGTACATTGGAACTGTTTACTTGGGGTATTTGATCTCCCTATAAGTACATTGTAAGTGGCACCTAAAGGGCACCTGCATCGTACTCTGGCAAAAGGAAAAATATATTTTTATTTGTTCATAGGTCTCCCTTAAAGTGTGCCACAGAGCTGGGTGCTAATATAAAAACAAAGCACTCTAAATATTGTGGTTATTGTGCCATCACATTGAAATAAAACGTTAAAATATGTCACTTTGTAAGCCAGGATAGACTTTTCGCTAATAGCCCTATGTGGGATTGACATCTTTATTTTTACGGAAGCGCTAGACAAATGATTCAAAGTTATTTCCTTTTTAGTTTTTAAAAACGGACTTAATGTTAAAATCGGAGTTTTGCTAACATGAGCAATAAAGTTACTTTGTTAAAATGTACTGTAGGCTCTCTGAGTCTGGACTGGCTTATGACCATTCCTACCTCCTATGTCACCTCTAAAGCTGTAATGCACATCTTTGACTGGGAGAGTTAACAACGGTACCTCGGAGGCAGTCTCTTGGCTGTGGGCCCAAAATGGGCAATAGGTATTACCTGCGGACCACTTAGCAGGGATTAGCAGTTTGGGAAAGGACAGGAACATTTGCAAACCAAATGGCAGCTTTAGGACTACCTCTTTTGACTTTGAAATGCCTGGGGGGAGCTTTTCCTGTGCATTTCTAGGACCCTCCTGGACAACATATCCTCAGTCTGCCACAAAGTACCATTCCAGAGCTCCAATACATATATATCTTTGAGCCACCTCTCTCAGCCACAGACTAGTTGCTTGCCTCGGGGCTCAGAAGTGGCAAATAAGTGTCAACTGCTGACTATTTACCAGGGGTTAGCTATGTGGCAGTTAACAAGAACAACTGGCAGAACAAAGGTCAGCTTTAGCATTACCTCTTTTGACCTGGAGGTGCCAAGGATGGCTTCTTCATTTAGGCTCCAGCCACAATAGGAGGGAAAACAGTTTTGACCTTATCAGGTGGGGGATCGTGGCAGAGAAGCTTGATACAAGCCCGCCTAGTGGCAGCTACATCCCAACATTTTGAAATGGGACTCCAGGGTCATATTACACAAAGGCAGAGAGTAAGTGCTCCTAAAGGAAGCCTGGGGTGGCTGTGACAAAAGTGTTAAGATTGGGAGATCGAATTCCTCCAATCACTGGCTCTTCCACCACCACTAAATCCTTAGGTCTCCCCAGGTATAGGAATGTTCTATCTGAAGAAGGCCCTACTGGAAGAAGAATCCTGGCTCCAAGCTTCTGTTGGAAGAAGAGGACTCGCACAAGCACTTGGAGCGTCCTGCTGACACACAAACAGTGGAACTGGTCTCCAAGGGTCAAGTGGCAGGCTTTCTGTTTACCTGCTTCAGGGACACAAAAAGCAGGAGGACTGCTGACTCCAAGACGGCCCAGCTGACTTGGAGGCCTAGATTCTGCAGGAGACCTTTCTGAAAAGAAACTGGTACCCAGAAACTTGCCCTGAGAAACTGGGGCAGCCAGACTAATCAGAAGACACTATCTCAGTAGTGGGGGACTAAGTATGAACGTAAAACCTTTGACTGGGATAATCTGCTTGGTGTATCCATCCTCCATTCCATTGTGGTAGGCCTGAAATTGCATCCAGGTTCTGGCCATTGATGAACTTTGCTTGTCGTCTTTCAACGTCCTTTTGCTGTAAAACATTTAAATATTTTTCTGTTTTTCTTAATTGCATTGGGAATTTGAATGTATTGTGTTCTTTACTTTAAAGTTATTGGTACTGCTTGATCTTAGTATGTGCTTTTCTGGGACTGCCTACATCTTGTGCTGTAGCTACTAGGGGCTGAGCGGAGATTCCCACAGAACTGTTTGGACCTAACCAGAGTGGGATTATTAAATTGGCAGTGGGGGGCCTCTCTTCCAAATTTCTGACGGCCATTACATCCAAATTAAAATTTAGGATTTATAAATCATTGATAGAAAGACACCTTGATAAAGTGTCACAGCAAACAAAACCAAAAATTTTTTTCCCGTTGAAAAGCGAAAAACCTAATGTCAGAGAGGGCTAAAAAATGCATAGTATCTAAAGATGCAGTATTATTAAAGGACCAATGACATAACCTGTTTCGCACATCACAATTTGAGTGGGTCCAAAGATGGTTCGACATGAACCCATGGTGCATTCCTACTACCTTGAATCCACCCCACCAACCTCACACTCCACTGAAAATGGCACTGTTTTAGTTGTGGTTAGTGTCATTGTACATGTATAGTCGATGATGGTGAATTTGATCATGTGGTTACCTTGATGTATTTACTAATAGGTCGCAAAACTTGAAATATCATTCAACCAACTCCTCTTCAAGTTGGGAGCACGAATGTTAACCTTGGGAATTCTAAACTTATTTTATTGAGGGATTTCACACAGAATCAAGAAAAGACCACACATGCGGTGGTTTACTCTGAAAGATACTCAGTAAAATAATGAAAATGTCATGGTGTAAAAAAAGCCACTTTAGAGGAGACTACCAGTGGTAAACCTTTCATAAAGATATTAAAGTTCAGTTTGCTGCTGCCTGTTTGGCTCGTGAGCGTGACGTCTCCTAGACCTTTTTAGAGCAGTGAAGCAGGAGACCGGCTAAAGCCGCTGCCATGATGATCTAGTGAGCAATCAAAATCGCCTGAAAAATATTAATCGGATAATAGGGGTGGCACCATTCCAAAACTCAAGATGTCTATTTAAGAGACGGGTGCTGGTCACATTTATAGCCACCAACCTGAACATTTTATGGAGAAAATGTATGAAAATGTGAAATTGACAATCTAGCGGGTGTATTTTCCATGTTTTCTCATCGCTGCTACTGGCCGAGGCAGGACTTCTGAAGACAAAATATGCTTTGTGGTTTACTGTCTTGGCCATTGAACGAAAGGTTAGTGACCATGTTAGTTTTCATAACAGAGACATGGATACAAGATCATTCCTTACCTGACATAGCTATGGCACTACCAGATGGATATAAAATTATCAGATTAGACAAAGGCAAAAAGAGGCGGTGGAACCGCTATAATATTTAAAGATAACATCAACCTTACTATCATAGACACCTACCTTGCCTCCTGGGGCGAATTCCTAATCTTCTCTCTGGCACTAAACAGTAATGAGTCATGGAAGGGTGCCCTAGTGTACAGACCACCTGAAGGTAAAACAAACTTTGCAACCCGAATGCTAGAAATTTTAGCTCCACACGTCCTGGCATGCAAAACCTTCCTGTTGTTGGGAGACTTAAGTCACCATTTCGAATGCCCCACCGACATCCACACGGCGGAACTGATTAATAGTATCCACTCGTTGGCACTAACAATTTTGGAAAGTGGCCCCACTCACGTTGCGGGTCATACCCTCGACGTTATATGTTCCAATTCGCAGCATATCTCACTCACGGAGCTCTCTGTCCTATGGACAGACCACTCGCTTATAAACTTTTCTATCAAAACTAACTCACAGCACTCAGGGTATCCTAAACCGATAAATCTGAGCAGATCCTGGTCAAAGATCAGGGTAGACACCTTTCAGAAGGGTTTTACTCCCCCTTTTTTAACTTCTGATAAATCAGTCAATCAGATTGCTATAGAATTCGACAATGCCATTACAAAAGCCCTAGACCTCATTGCCCCTAAACGCCCCACCAAACGACCTATTAAGAGCTGCCCTTGGTTTACAGCGGATCCCAAAATATCAAAACAGGCCACAAGGGCTTTAGAGCGACGCTGGCGAAAAACTAAACAACCAGAGGCTAAAACCCTATACAAAGACTCGCACCGAGACTATATGGCCAAAATAGCTGCGGCAAAAAAAGCTTTTTGAGGGGAAAAAATAAATCAGGCAGGGAATTGTCAGAAAGCACTGTACACCATAGTAAAGGAATTTACCAACCCTTTCCCCTGTCAAGCAACCGCACCGGAATCCCAGGAATGGGCAAACAAACTATCTACCTTCTTTAAGGATAAAATTAATAACATCCATATGTCCCTTCCGAACTCAGTCTTGGATAGGTCAGCCTCTTGCCAAAAGACCACACTCCCCCAGAGACACCAATAGCACAGCTATCAGAATTCAGTCCCATCACGGCAGAAGTGGTAAAAAATAAACTGGAAAAAATGAAATCAGGCTCCCCAAATGACCCAGCTTCCCCACAGATTCTAGCAAAGGTAGGCCCAGTGATAGTTAACGAACTAACATCCATTTTCAATCTATCACTCTCACGAAACACTTTTCCCCTTAGGTGGAAAGAAGCCATTATTAGACCAATCCTAAAGAATGCCAATGCAGACCATAACCAACCACTAAACTACCGCCCAATAGCCCTCCTCCCTCTTTTCGGCAAAATGATGGAATCAATTGTCAGTACTCAACTAGTAAAACATCTTGAGGACAATAAGATATTGGATGCCACGCAATCTGGATTCAGAGCCCATCATAGTACGGAGACTGCACTGCTTGAAGTAGTGGATAACATCCGCCTAGCACTGGACTAAAAAAAATCAGCAATTCTGATACTGTTAGATCTCTCGGCAGCCTTCGACACCATCTCCCATACTGTCCTATTAGAGCGACTAGTGGGGGTTGGTGTCGGAGGTAATGCCCTGAGCTGGATCCAGAGCTATCTGGCCGACAGAAAATCAAGGGTAAAAACAGGGCCCTTTTTGTCAGTCAGCAGAAAATAGTATAGGTGTTCCCCAGGGCTCGATATTAAGTCCCACGTTATTTAACGTCTATATATCACCCCTGACGAAGGTGATCAGGGACCATGGGTTTCAAACGGTGTCTTACGCCGACAACACCCAGATCCTGATCACCTTAGGGCCAAACCCAGCCGACACAAAGGCCAGATTCCAGTCCTGCATGATGGCCATCAAGTGGTGGTTGACCGACAATTATCTCGTGCTCAATGCAGATAAGTCAGAAATCATGCTTTTTGGGTCGGCCCACCAAATCTGGGAACAAGATTGGTGGCCTGCAGAATTAGGCCATTGTCCAACCCCGAAGAACACCGTCCGAAACCTAGGAGTAACCATGGATGATCAGCTGACGATGTTGCCACATGTTAATAAAGTGGTACATACATGCATTGGCCTAATGAAAAGCCTTAGAAAAATCTTCAAGTGGCTCCCTCTGTCTAGTCGGAAACCACTAATCCAGGGTCTAATTACCAGCCGATTAGACTGTGGAAATGCGCTATTGGCGGACATCAACTCTACCACCATAGCCAAGCTCCAGACCCTGCAGAACAGCACAGCCAGGCTTACCCTGGATCTGCCCCCTCGCACCCCCTCGGCTCCTTGTCTCAGACAACTACACTGGCTGCCGGTCAACAGACGTATTAAGTTCAAGGTCTGTTGCCTAGTACATAAGTCCTTAAACGGACAGGGTCCCGCTTACCTAGAAACTAAATTGCAAAGGTACTGTCCAGAGAGAAACCTGCGTTCGTCCAACCAATTACTGCTAAAGACCCCCCATGTTCGGACAGTTGGGAACGGCGACAGATGCTTTTCTAAAGTCGGTCCTACAGCTGGAACTCGCTGCCCCTGGACCTAAGAACAGACCCCAATTTAAGAACTTTTCGCAAGAACCTCAAGACATGGCTCTTTAAACCCTGAGACACTCTTTCTCCTTATAAATCCGTTTAAAATTGTCACCCTGTTAGCGCTACGAGACCTAATGGTGAGCTATGCGCGATATAAATACAAATACAGTGTCTTGACTGGACATAATTCAGATTATTCTAGTCTGACCATTAGTTGAAGGACTCTAATTTTAATTACCCCCAGGCCTTTTTTTTTTTTTTACAGTGCTACTTAAAGTATTGTTAATCGGGCAATAGCTGTAGAGACCAACTGTACCTGTTCGGTGGTTTCTGAAAAAGGAAACTAGGTCTCGCCTCTTTAGGGTTTTGTAGATACTCACAAAGTGACAGGGGAAAAGCCCACTGGACCTCTAGTCTAACCAGTATGTACTTTCTCAAGTATCTTGAGGTCCTTATTGTTTTTTTTTTTTTTTTAAAGAAATAAGTGCAGTGGTTTGTTTGTGGGTATCTATAGATCAATATAGCCTCTTTAGATTATTGCAGTCGGGTCCTCTTGACAAGTACTTCATTTGTTAAAAACAAGAAACCCTAAGTGCAGGTGCCCATAGTTTTTCTTTAGAGCTCGCCGCTGCAGAATGCCCGGTTTGGTGGATACCCAGCCTGCTTAGTTTTGATTTCAGGTCCTGCCTCTGTCTGCCACCACCTTCCACTTCCTGGCTCTCTATCTCACTGTCATGTATTGTTTTTCATCCCACCTTTCTCTATTCATTAGTTTTTTCCTAGCCTTCTCTTCCTCCTTTGTTCTTATTTTATTGCCTTTCTCTCTCTTGCTCTAAGTGAAAGTCTGTAGATGAATGTTAGATGTTTCTGGTTGTCTAGGGTATGCACCTATTCCAGGCAGAACCCACCACTATAGTCAGGGCCAGTAAGTTACACACCAAAGATAACCTGTGCTCACCCTCTGGTAGCTTGGCGCCGAACAGTCAGACTTATCAGTGACCATCTGTAAAGCGTTTGCACAACACACTCGCACCCAAACACAATGAAAACACCTCAAAGGAAACTCCACATATGGTTATGTAAAAATAGGTTACTATATTGTACTTGAAACAAGACCAACATGACGTGACTCAATAATTAGCTTGCTGATTATGCAATTGTCAGTATTACAGTGAATGCGCAAAATAGATTACTCACACGAAGACCAAAATGATAGCAATACCGAATGTAATTGTCTAGATATCACTAAATGCATAAGGGCAACAAAGACCTAGAAATCATCCGTATACTTTTCTTGAAATTGCACAGTTCTCAAGATGGTACCCAGTGTAGGGAAGGACACTTGATCTCAGCCATAGAAATATAGCAACTACTTTCCACGAAGGCACAGTTGCAGGTACTCAGTGCTGGCGGTACTAACACATGTCAAATGAGCAAAACGGATATGTTTCCGGCCTTCCCTTATGAAGTAGACGTATCGTCAGTAAAGAGCGCATTAATCCAATTAATCGTGTAAGGGTTAGGAGGCCCTGTCTTGAAAAGGCAGGAAGACTGCCTGCCCTTCTACTTTAACAGTAACTTTACAGTTCCTCCCCATGGCCGTCTGAACCTCCGAGAATGAGGAGACTTTGAATCTGCCTCACAGGGACCAACATTGCAAGTAAGTTTCCCCCAGTTGCCCTCTGTGTTGTGAGGTAAAGAGTGGATCACTCGGATCTTGCAGGCGCAGTGCCTGGTTGAAAAGCAGCCGCTCTGGATGTAGGTGGGCTTCACTTCCGGGGCCCGCATTGCTGACAGTGGATTTGGGCTCCGGCACAGCTCTGGTAATGCAGGTGGGTCAGCGTTCTGTTATGGCGGTACCAGTGTACCTTGCACACCGGGGCCACGTTGACAGAAGGGGAGTCGCGCACTCAACAAGGTCAAGACCGTTCGGGTCTTTGAGTTGGTGTGATTACTGAGTTAAAAGCAAGTGGGGGCGCTCCCTTTAAGGGAATTACAGTCAACCGGTGTGCTGTCCCTTCCTCGATTGTCGACAGCCTTGCACACGGGGCCCAGTTCACAGGTGCCGCGGGCTTTGGACAATGCGTTGATCGTCCAGTCCTGTGGCCTCAGAGAAAGTCTGACGAGTGCATGCTGAGGTTGCCAGGCAACTGGGTGAGGCCCTCAAGCCACAAGGAACACTCAGCGGGTGCTGCGGCACGGCACAGCTCTCAGCCCCCGAAACCAGTACTAGTAGGCTTGTTTCCAGACTACAGAGGACCTGGCCAGGCAGATCGGGTTGGACTGTTCCTTTAAGGACCAGGGTCAAGACTGATTTGCATATAGGTGGGTCTATACTGGGGTGGCATGGTGAGCAAACAAATTATGGATTTAACCCAGATCTCTTGACTGGGTGTGAGTTTTTGAAAAGTTTCAGCACTCCGTCCATCACCTTGTTGTGTTTGTCACTTTCTACAAGTGGAATTCTAAAATAGTAATGTAAAATCGAACTACACCAATAAGCAGGATTTTTCACTACTATTCTAAACCTACTAATAAAGGCGGTCCTACTTCTTTCAGATCAGAAATTGCCAGTTACCACTGAGAGGAGTAGGCCTCACAGCTGTGAGAAACAAAATAGGCTGGTTGTCACTACCAGGACATGGCACAAAAGAAGCCAAATGCCCTACCCTTTTACTTGCACAGCACCCTGTCCATAGGGCCACCTAGGGCCTACCTTAGGGGCGACTTGTGTGTAATAAAGGGGGAGCTTAAGGCTTGGCAAGTAGTTTTAAATGGCTAGTCAAAGTGGCAGTAAACTATGCACGCCAGCCCTGCAGTGCCAGGCCTGAGAGGTTTGTAAGGCTACGTCAGTGGGTGACGCATGCAGTGCTGCAGGCAGATTAGTAGCATTTAATTTACAGGCCCTGGGTACATTGAATACCACTTTATAAGGGACTTATAAGTAAACTAAATAGGCCAAACAGGTGTAAGCCAATCATACCATGTTTCAGAGGAGAGAGCACAATTCACTTTAGCAGTGATATGCAGTGGTAAAGTCCTTAAACCAACAAAAAGAGGGTCAGAAAAATAGGAGGAGGAAGGCAAAAAGTTTGGGTTTAACCCTATAAAAAGGGCCTGGTTCATCAATAAAAAATAACATTTGGTCTTGAAGACAAATTAAGCATTGCAGAGCTTTCTTAGTCTCTGGTGTAATCCTCTTGCTATCCTCTTCATCTTGCATCGAGTAAGTAATTAGCTTTTTCCAAAACGACCTATTTATTATTAACTACCTTTCCTTAGTTTTGCACAGTTGGTTTTAGCCTTTTCCCCCTCCAAGTTGAGAAGGGGGCTGAAGTGGCCGCACAGGGTTTGTCTCACCATTCCCAGATCTGGTACTAAACTGAAGTAGAGTGCCACGTTCAACTTTGAGAAAAATGCAGAACAAACCAGTCCTCTATATCAGGTTATGGAAGCCTGATCTTGGGGTATGTGAATCAGCTTTTGTTCTGATTGGTTACATTGTATTGTGTTGTAATTGCATTTATATGTAACTACCCCTGATGAGGCATTGGAAATCTTTACACCTGGCATCATTCTGCCAAGGATGATTAATCCAATAGTTGCAGGTTATACAGATTTGTTGTAGGCTCTCAAGACAATCATTCCATGCATTTACTCCAGTTTCTTTGTGGTGGATCAAATTTATAGGGTGTGATCATTGGTGGAAGGAAGGTATGTGAGTGCACCCGTGCTTAATTTGTAAAAAAATGTGGCTGGTGCCAAAGATCTGCTCAGAAGCCTGTGGCTGGTGATATTTCATGTTGTTGCGCCGAATACTAAGGTTGCATAGTCTTGAGTCCACCCCATGCCTCTTCAGTCCACTACTAGACACACACCACCCTGTTTATCTTACTCTTGCAGGTTCCAGCTTTCTTCTCTTGTGGCGGTTTCTACGTCTCTCTCTTTCTGCTTCTTTACACTTTCTGTGTGTTGCCCGCTCTAGCGCTCGGTGAATGTTTGAAGAGTAAAAATAGGTACTAATCTCCAAAGATGGGCCAGCAGCCTGTGGCTCAGATTAAGCACTAGAGTTCATGCGGATGGTTGGTCGGGTTAATAGAAGGAAAAGGGTGAATTCGGTTTTGTTAGACTGCAGGTGTGACTTTGAAAGAAGGGAGACCTGTTGCTGTCTTCTCTTTTGGAATACAAGTACAGCTGTTAGATGAATGTATTTAATAAATGCAAAAATGGCCCATGACTTTAGACTATACTGTATGTTCTTTCCTGTATTATATCTGTTTTTTAATTCTTGCCCGACTCTGAACAGAAAGTCCCAAGAGATTCTTTCAAAAAACATTTACATTATTTTGATGCAAAGTTTGTTCTGTGGCCACACCCTACACCTGAACTTTGTGTTAGGTTAGCCGCAGAATCCGGAAATTCCAGTTTTGTCCACAGACCCACCTCTCGGCCCTTAAATGGTTTGTTGTCAAACTCCCAGGCCTGGTTGGTCTGAGTAAGGGGTTGTGTAATTGAGTGTGCATGTGCGCCTGTTGCTATGCAATGCAATGTAATGGTTACTTATAAAGTGCACTGTGACCCAGCGTGTATCCTGGCACTAAAGAGACGTGGTAACCTAGCAGCATCTGGACTAGATGTACCCCGCAGTTCATCATCTGGCTGCTTGTGGGTATATCTCGGAAGTCCCTGCGTTGCAGTCAGGGGGGCAACTAGAGCCAAGTTTTGGGGCGGAGGGGGGACTGAAAAATATTTCGGGGGGGGGGGGGGCTAATTCTTCCAACCATAGACAGTGGCTGTAAGTAGGGGTGTATACAATAAAGATGGAGGGTCCCCTGTGATATGACAGGGAGGGGGATCTTGACGTTAGAAAAGGTGTTGGGGTCCCCGTCTTTCCTGTAGTTGGTTAGGTACACTAAACCATGTCTCCTAAGTAGGTTTAAGGTTAGAAATAGAAGTGATTCTTTATAACCTTATGACAAATGAATGGCGAATGAATAACAAAATCAAGAGCAAAAGTAGGGCAAAGTAGACAAAAGAAATAAAATCACTTAGGATTAATAACTCTAAGCAAACAATATTTATCAAAAATAAAGCGTAAAATGTATTCACCTCCCGAACGGGTTACAATCTAAAACATATTAAAACAATTAATAAAAACCACCAACAGTGGTAATGTCATACATCTATTTGCAGTCAAGGGTTCAACAGTCATGTACAGTCAAGAGTGAAACAGTCGACGCGGCGTTTCGGTGCTTTGTTTGATCTTCACACCTTCTTCAGGACATTTACAACAATTTACTTGGTATCTGTGTTATTCTTGGGAAGAGTATATCAATTCTTATCCACTGTATTAATGATTTCAAGCAGTTCTACTATCACTGGAGCTTCAATTCAAATGTACGAATATTCTGTATGCACGGAGGGGCCACCGTTGATAAATGGAGGTAATTCCTTTAGACAGTTGTGGACCTGTTATATCAGGTTCGTTATAGTGCTTGCTAAAATTGATGATATTTGCCGATGCAAAGCTTCTCTTGTTTAAATTTGTAGAGAGAATCTGTGACTCTTGTGTGAAGAATACGGCCTCCCTGCTCCTCCGTGCTCTCGAGTGTGTAGACGCCTTCGTGGTCTGCAGACCTCGCATCACCACGAAGGCGTCTACACACTCGAGAGCACGGAGGAGCAGGGAGGCCGTATTCTTCACACAAGAGTCACAGATTCTCTCTACAAATTCAAACAAGAGAAGCTTTACATCGGCAAATATCATCAATTTTAGCAAGCACTATAACGAACCTGATATAACAACAGGTCCACAACTGTCTAAAGGAATTACCTCCATTTATCAACGGTGGCCCCTCCGTGCATACAGAATATTCGTACATTTGAATTGAAGCTCCAGTGATAGTAGAACTGCTTGAAATCATTAATACAGTGGATAAGAATTGATATACTCTTCCCAAGAATAACACCGATACCAAGTCAATTGTTGTAAATGTCCTGAAGAAGGTGTGAAGATCAAACAAAGCACCGAAACGCCGCTTCGACTGTTTCACTCTTGACTGTACATGACTGTTGAACCCTTGACTGCAAATAGATGTATGACATTACCACTGTTGGTGGTTTTTATTAATTGTTTTTAATATGTTTTAGAATGTAACCCGTTCGGGAGGTGAATACATTTTATGCTTTATTTTTGATAATTATTGTTTGCTTAGTGTTATTAATCCTAAGTGATTTTATTTCTTTTGTCTACTTTGCCCTACTTTTGCTCTTGATTTTGTTATTCATTCGCCATTCATTTGTCATAAGGTTATAAAGAATCACTTCTATTTCTAACCTTAAACCTACTTAGGAGACATGGTTTAGAGTAAGTAGGGGTGAACACACAACAAAACCCTCATTTACAAGTAAATGATCTTTTAAAGACCTGTTAAGTACTCGGGTGCAGCTGCAATTAGAGGATCACCAGCCCGCAAAGCTGTCTCCGCCCGGGATGACACACACGACGGGGTGGGGAGGGTGGAGGTGGGAGGGGGGGCTGAAGACCCGTGAGCCCAATGGGTGTTGCGTGCCTGGTTGCAGTCAATGAGGTTTCAGTACTTGGAAGGGCACCCACTACTCTGATGGAACATTTGTCAAGAACACTTTGTTCACTGTTATCTAGAACAGAAAACACAGGGCTGTTGCAAAGGTTTCACTGTCAAGGACAAAAGATCCCTTATGCTACCTATTTTTGTTATGGGCGAACACGGATCATGCCTGTGGGCCATGACATAGGCCTGTCCCACGGATTGTGGTCTTGTTGTACCGAGAGGGGCGCCCAAAGCACTGCCCTCAAAGCAGTGGAAGGCCACCACCTTCACCAGGTGTTAAGCAGCGTGGTGATGGCAGCATACTGTGTAGTGATTAGTAGTAGTGAACAGGACCTTTTTACCCTGTGTCGTTAGAGTGAAGCCTACAGGCTCACTCACCTTTTCAAAGGTACTGCTGCTCTGTGCTTAAGTCACCCTTGGCCTACAAAGGTAAGATGTGGAGTGCTGCACATCGCAGGAGTAGTGACTCTGCATTGGTTGTATGTGTGCCTAGGAAGGGCTCAGTACAAGGATGGAGCAGTACTGTGCAGTGAAAGTGTGGTTAGTACATGTACTGGGTGTTTGTATGCCTGAGAGGAATACATTGCAGATGTAGTCCTGTGCATTTCCAATAAAAGCATGTGCTGGATGTATGTGTGCTTGCGTGTAGTCCAGTACATGAAGGGAGAAGTGTTGTGAAGCCCACACATAGTGAGTGTGTGTGCTGTCGGTGTCTGTGTCTTTAAAGAGTGCACTCCAGTTAAATATAGAAAAGTTTCAGTGCTGTACAACGCGTGCAGACAAAGTGTGTATGCTGAATGCATGTGTATGTGCAAGGGTGCAATGCATGGAGGAACCGTGCTGGACAGAGAGTGTGCTTTGGATATGCACATAGTAAATGTGCCTGCAATGGTACAATACATGGAGGACCCTGGGTTCCATTTAGGGAAGCCCAGTCATGCCAAGTGAAGACATGAGGAGGAGAGGAATGCCCCCAGACAACTCACAGGAATGTATTGCTACATTCCTGTGAGCTGGGTGGGGACAGGCTGGACGGAAAAAGAAAGACTCCCTTTACACTTCAAAAGACTACTCTTCGATTCTGTGATGGATCGCAGGGAAGGGGCTTGGGTATATCTCATGAAGATAGATCGGGCATATCATGGAATCAGAAAGTGTAGAGCTGGGGGTCTTGGATTAGGTTTTGATGCACGTATAACTGTGGCAGACATCCAGGTGTGAACTCTGGTCATTTGCATGAATTGTGCTGTCAACAATCTGCTTCGGAGTTGTGCCTGCTGTGACCGACATCTTTCATGAAGAAAGAAGAAAAGGGTGAGTGCCCACTTCAGAAGAAGCAGAATCCCAAAATAAAACTTCAAAGACCTAGAAATCATGTTGGTGTTTTGAAAAGGACTATTGGAACAGGAGGTTGAGTCACCAAACGATATGTCATCCACCAAGAAGCCAGGCAGACTTTGTGAGAATGGGAAGTTCTTCAAGATTTCTGCCTGTGACCAGAACTGAGGGCCAAAGCTTGCTAGTCTCCCTGCTGGGTCAGGGGGACATCACGCAAGGAAATCAAGATCACCTGCCTTGGAACTTGGAGCACTAGCTCATGCCTGCTCTCTAAGATCATTGTGCCCGTGAGGAAGAGGAGAGGATTGGAGGGCGCAAGGTCTGGTGGGGAGCCCTTCTGTGAGGACGTCCTGTGTGAGGATTAAGCTGTGCACCGATTGGGCCATCACATGTGTGCAGGTTTGGTTTTGGTGACAACCATATGCCACTAGAGGGCTGCCATAGATGGGACCATGTGTTGAGCGGCGTGCAGGGTCTTGTTCTGTCATACTCCGTTTGACCCGGTTTCTAAAGGGGTCCACTGGTAAAGTTACCACACCGAGGAGGGCCAAGATTTATGACTGTGGCGCTTGTACTGGACAAGCCTGTGCCCATATCACCATGTCCATATCACCATGTCCCGTGACAACCCCATATACCAGGATGGGCTGCAGATACCAACGTTACCAAAGGATTCAAGCCACCACCCAAAGGAGAGACTGAAGCTACGATCCGCTGTTTGGCACGCACTGCGAGGAAACTGCCACTGACTGACCACTGAGGACTGCCGGAGATGCGTGGACAGTGTAGCACCCTTGCTGGCTCCAGTCAGGAGCTGAAGAAAGGATTCCCTTCGCTCCCATTGAGCAAAGTCAGCTTACTGCATCATCGCAAGCCGGGAGCTACTCCGACTTCTAAGAAACCTCCGGCAACGCAGCTCACGAGCCTGCACTACCAGGTGCTGCTGCATGGGCCACGAACAGTCTGACTTCCCAGAATTCAGCAGGAGTTGCGGGGTGTATCCAATGCCCCTGCTTTATCGTCGACCTGTTCCATGCTGCGAGAGCGGGCAAGACGTGAACTGGGATGGTCAAGCTCCAGGGGACTTGTTGCTAATGGTGCTGCGGTACAGAAACTTTTGACTAAATTCTTAAAGAGTCAAAGGAACTCTTGAGTTCTGCCTGTTAGTTTAGATTCCTTGATATGGCCACCAGTGAATGGGGAATACCCCCGAACATGTTACACGAAGGAGGGTGAGACCGTGATTTGCCTGAACACTACTAGAGACCCGACCTAAAGGGGGAGTGTGGTGTTGTTTCTGAATGTCGTGCTTCTGTGAATGTGTAGAGTTAGAAACAAAATACACATTTTCTTATAAAGGCAAGTGTTTTGCTGGGCATTTGATGTATTGTTTGTTCAGTTTGCGCTTTGAGTTAAGAGTTGTTCAGGAACCTGTATCTACACCTGTCCCCACCCCCACCAAGGGAGCCTTGACTGCTTGACCACAGCTACCACTGATAGTCAAGTGCTGAAGAGGTACTTGGCCCAGTTGAGCAGGATCCATAGTAGGGTGGGCCCCGGGACATCAGGAGTAAAAGTCATCAACCACCATGGTTCTGCTTAGTAACTCCAGTGAGCCCCGTGGGCGTCTGAAAGGGTTTCTAACACACTGAAATCACATTTGTTGCTTTTAAAGTCAGTCTGGCGTCTGCCTGTGTTTCACCACTTGACTACATGAAATTACGTTCCCAGAAACTGGCCCCAACTTAAGGTTACTAAAGGACTTCTTTCACCAAAGGACCTGGTCCTCCAGTCCAGGATTTTATTTTATCTCTCCAATACCTACTGGCAATTGTAGTCCTGGTTTGCTTAGGCTGATCCAACTGAGCTAAGAACCTGAAAACTATGAATTGCAAAAAAACAAAAGTCCAGGACTCTATAGCATTGTGTCCTCAGTCACCTGGTAGGTTTACACCAAGTCCACTGCTGCCTCCCTGGTCCGGATTCAGAAAAGGGAGTGGTGATGGACAGAGTTTCTGAATTAAACAGAACACTCATACCCAGTCAACAGATCAGGGCTTGATCCATCACCGTTTTTTAGCTCACTGCACCATCCCAGCTCAGAACCTGGCTACATGCAAATTAGTCTGTCCCTGGCCCAGTGCATCATGGGAACAGGGCAGACCAAACTACCAAGCCAATTCTTTTACTGGGAAGGAAACAAGCTTCCGGGGACCGGTTTCTGGCATTACAGCCGTCTTAGGCCCGGCTTGCTTGAATCCTGATGGTGCAATGAGCAAGGTACTCACATCTGAGTATACCCTTCCCTGGTCCGGAAGCATACTTTCCCAGAAATCTCCCCATTCTACATCTAGCACCGGGACGCCTCTTTGGAGGTAGCTGTGCACTTTGTAAATGGGATTGAATTGAATCTTGCACTGATCTTTGCTGGTCGTGACTTTCCTGGGACCCCGAGTCCCATACTCTGCTTCACTTGGTGATGTTTCTGCAGAATGAAATGAGGTGTCAACTGGAGCTTTTCCACTATGACGACCTTGTATCACTCCCTATAGGGCACCAATACCCCTCTTGAATAGTGGTTCTTAACCTGGAGGTTTTGTTCCTCTACTGGGAGGGGGGGGGGAGGAGGGGGCTGCGGCTGTTTAGAAAATTAAATAAAATTAGCAGATAAAGTATATATAAAAAAGCAAAATGTAAAATTAACCAATTTTAGATCTTTTGTAAATATTAAGGAAATTGGAGGCTAAACATCAAGTTAGTCTCCTTAGCTTCATTGATGGATGTAGCAGAAGCACAGCAAGCAGAATATAGTATGGTTGTTGGGTGGCCGCAATTGAAGTACAACAGTAAGCGAGCATGAATTAGAAACAAAAAGACGAAGCTGCCATCGAGCATATTGTTTCATCTTTTATCATTAAAAACTGAATATAGAAAAACTCCAACCTTTCCATTAAAATTATAATTTTGATTTTTCTATTATTTGTTTGTGAATTAAATTTTAAAAAACATTTTTTATTTGTGTATTCGGGTTTCTGTATTGTTTTGAGGTTGCAATCGTGGACAATGTTGGCTCCCTGGCTTACAGTGATGACTTACTTTGGGTACTTAGATTTTAGCAATGATTCAGTGGGGGTCATGGGGTATCTAAGGTTAAGAACCGCAGGTCTAGAGTCCTCCCACCCTGCAGCAGTTAGAGAACTAAACACAGGATCACAGTTGCACTTTTCACACCATTCAGAATGGAAGAATAAATAGTGTCGAGACGAAGTAGGACACTATACTCTTGCAGTCACAGGTTCCTCTTGCTCGTAAACATACCACTTAACTATGGGCTAACTTGCATAACTCTGCAGGATTGCGTTTAAGTCAAGCTTCCCACCTGATCCCTCGCCCTCTACACCCCTCCTCCAGGCAGATTTTCACCCAGAGCGTGCACCGTGAGTCAGGACACAGCAGGCAGAGGTGGGTAGCGAAATATTTTCTGTGGCGCGCCCACCATTTTGATTCAAAAGTCGTAGCAACATTCCAGAGCAATGCTGTGCTCCAAGGCGGCGCTAATTTGAAAATAGGCTTTAATCTAAAGAAATATCAAAGCGGATTAACAAAGGGGCGCTTGTTTTGTGGTATTTGACGTGCATTCTGACTCCAGGGTCTGTGGATCAGCTTTAATGACAAGTAAATAAAAGTGGTAAATCCCCATTTACTATGTAGTAGATTATATTATATTATATTGTATTATATTTGTGTTTGTTGAGAGCTTTCTAACTTCTTGCATCGGCCAAAACACCTTTACAGCCACTGTCCACCGGCCTTTGGAGGGCAGCGTTCACACCCCCAAACCTGTGCAATATGTCTCTTTGCTACCAAAGGACCTAGGGACAGAACATCTGCTTCCTGGCTGGTAGTGTACATTGCCTGGAACTTCCAGAAGGAGAGACCGAGCCAGAAATAGGATCTCCTCTTTCAATATGTTGCCCAACTGTCTTGATATATCCTTCCAAATAAGTGTGAATCTCGGGGCACCCCCAGATTATATAAAAAAAGGTCCCTTCCGGGGCTCTGCAGCAGGGACAGTCTGGTCTGACGATGTTTCCCTTTGTTTGCAGTGTGTTGCTGGGTATATCGACTTTAAGGAGGAATTGTAACTGAATTAGGCAGTACTACTCCCATATAGCCACCTCTCGGGGATGCGTCAAGGTCACTTCTAGTCCACATCCTCAATGTCTCCCACATCCTGTTCCATTGTCTAAGGAGGTTCACCAGATAGTCAGGTAGATTAATTTGAATGACCTTGTAGATGGTAGATTCTGCTCGCTCAAGTGGGCCACCTAGCAAATGACTTTCCAACAGGGCAGCATCCGGACGGTCCATCCAATCCATCTTCTCCGCCATCAAGGCATGTTTAAGGTGTGCGTATTTATAATACTACATACCTGCTAAGTCGTATTCCTCCCGTACCCTCTCTAAGGACTTCACCAATACACCTTCAATCACATCATCAAGAGTGGAGGTGCTGACCAAATCCCACTAGGTAAATTCCTTTAGTTTCCCGACTTCACGCAGCTCACCACCTCTCCAGAGGGGTGTGGTCTTGGCCACCCTGCCCTTCCATCCAGGTGGCCCAATGCCACCAGTGCTGCCCGCATCGAGCCCAGAGACTTGATCTGTCAGGTCCACCATAGAAGTAGTGCCTCCATGACTGGTCTGCTGAAGAGCATCTCTCTAACAGACCGCCAAAACGTCCTCCAGGGCATGTGCTCCGACATTAATCTTTTAGATCTGGAAGACCCAATAATACGCACGGAATTGGGGGAAGTGCAATCCCACTGTTATAGACCGAGCAGCTGTGTGGCCAGCACTATTCAAGGAGTTCTTCCTTACCATAATAACCGCCTGACCTCCACGTCCAGTCGTAGAAAATAGGATTTAGATATCAGGATGGGCATATTCTGCATAATATAGAGGAGTTTTGGAAAGGTTATCTTTAAGAAAGCTGCCCATCCCAAAATCTGGAGAGGGAGCTTCCACCTTCTGTCCGTAGCCCCATGCAGGTTTGCCAGTGGCGGCTCCAAGTTCCACCCCAGAAATTCATCAGGATCCATTGTGACCTGTATACCTATAGGCTCTGTCTTATTGATCGACCGGACATAATACCCGTCTGGTCCTTATGGATCAATGTAGTTATCACCCCATTTAGTCTGCTTGCCAATATGGCAGCCAGGAGCTTGTTTTCCACGTTCAATAAAGAGATTGGGCGATATGACCAGCTAAATCATCCCTTTGTTTGCTCTCCTTCTGGATTAATGTGATCATAGCATGTCCGAGGTCTAGAGGCCCCCGCCGCATTTACAGGAGTCACTGTACATGGCCAAGAGATGGGGTCCCACCAGGCTCCCCAATTGCTTAAATAATTCCGCCCGTAATCCTTTGGGGCATGGCATTTTCTCACTTTGCATGGATGTCAGTGCCCCTGATATCTCTCCCAAAGTGTGGTCGCCCACTAGAGACTCCACTTCCCTCTCTAGTGTGGGGAGGTTCTAGGAGTCCAAGAAGCATGTTATCTTCATTTTAGACCTCTTTGTCCTGGGGAACTTTTATGGAGAGTATGTTGAATGTTCAGTGTTTTGGTTGACTCTTTTGGCTAGGGATATGTGTACTGATTTACTGATTGTTGTTCATTGGAAGAGAGACTATGAGATATTGTTTGTTTGTTTTAATTAAATGATCAGCCCTTTAATTGCAAAGCTCTAGTAGTTCTCACAGTTTAATTTACATTAATGGTTAATTAACTCAGATGATTGTTAAGCGCTTGGAACATCCAAAATGCACCGTGAGTGCCATGATGTCTTGGCTCTATTGTGTTTCTAGTTATGTTACAATGTTGTTTATTTCAACTCTCCGAGAGCTGTTTGTGGAGTTGTAGGAAGGTAGGATCCTTCTGCATCTGTACCCCCACGTTTTGCCTGGTGCTAAACTGATTTCTGACTGGTCTGACTGGGATCCTGCTAATCAGGACCCCAGTCTATCTGCTTTCTCCCTAAACCGTTATGTTATGTACTCCAGATTGGATACTCGGGTGCCCTTGTCAGTCCCTAGTATATGGTAGACCTGTACCCATGGCATAGGTACCCCAGAGGCCTCCCATGGGCTGAAGCATGCATTATGCCAGCCATGAGAGGTCATGCAAAATGGAACTACAGGCCTGCCATTGCAGCCTGTGTAAGCTGATGCATGCACCACTTACTTTAGATATAGGTTTACTATATCCAAGGGTCACTGCACTTTAAACCTATAAGTCACCCCTCTAGCAGGCCTTTACAATCCTGAGGGCAGGGTGCTTGGTTCTAAGTGAGAGGGTGCCACTGCATGAGCAGAACATTCCTGCAGCCTACGGAGTCCATTCTCCCGGGTTGTCAGTGCATCGGCCATTTACTACATATAGAGTGGCATTATAGGACCGCGTGATGACCAACTCTAAACCGGCTGAAAGTAACCCTATAGTGTGTGGTATCAAACATTGTGGAATCATACCCCCACACCGGTAACTGGTGTTGGAGGTATGATTCCAGCCCTCAGAAGCAAGCTTCGTTGGGTCCCTGGTGTTCCTGGTACCAGCCTTCTAGTCCTGGGCAGTACAAAATGGTTGCTGCCAACCAGAGACCCATTTCAGCCCTCCTGCTGCTGAGCCAAGCTCGAGCAGAGGAAGGTGGAACAATAGGCATCCTGGCACGGGAAAGTGTGACCATCTCCCAGACAGGATTTAGTGTATTAGGGGTGGGTGGGTGCACTTGCCAGCGACCGAAAGTCTGCATATAGGGCACATTTGGTGTCCCTGTACATAGTCCAATTCAAACCAGTCCTGGGAGCCGTTGGCTCCTGCTCTGGTGCAATAGTGGCCAAAGGACAGGGGGGTATCCTCCCCATTGTCCAGACCATCCCCTGGGAGGGTCCCCTGAATCTGTCCAACCCTCTCCCTTGGGTACTTCAGGGCTTACCTGGCTGTAGGACCCTTGATTTGACGTGGACAAGATTCTGATCAAGAAACCACTGACCTTCGACTTGCTTTGGTGAATCTCCTGGACCTTGCTAGTCCGAACCGTAACCTTTCTTGACCTTGTAAATGTGTTTGTATTTATATAGCCCCTTCTACCCAGAGGTCTCGTAGCGCTGTATTCATACCGCTGTGGAACCCTTCCTGGCTTTCCTGTGAGATGTCCACTCCTGGGCACCCCCAAGGTGAAGCCAGGCATCCAAGCGCTGCTGGGGCCGTTGTGGAGATTAAGTAAGCTATTGCCCAGAGTCACAGAGTGGGACCCATGATTGGACTAGGGACCGAGGCGAGAATTATCAGGTCCGTGGAGATTGAGTGCAAGAGCCGCCGAGGCGGGAATTGAACCCTGGTCCCGGGCTAGACCTCTGCATCAGTGTCTGCCGCTCTAACCATTTAGCCACGCTTCTCGTGGGTACCTTGTTACACCACTACAGAAACTACAACCATTTGCCTCAGTTGCTCCAACAAAATCGACGAGTGATGCCTGCCTTCAAAATGAAGCCTTGTAAACCAACACTCATCTCAGATTCTTTTTAAATAACACATGGATTGTTTTTTTTTGGGGGGGGGGGGGATTGGAATTGTGGATTTAATTGGTGTGTTTTAAGAATTGAACAAAAATATATGGAACACATTTTAAGTGACTAGAAAGTGAAAATACTCCAGGCAATGAGTGAAGCACTCGTACACAAATGTTAACATAGTATCACTGGTCATTATTTTTTTAACATGTCGCCAAAATAAGCTGTACGCAGTGCCTCAATGGCGATGCTTTTGTCTGTGGCTGTGTTAATATAGGGTGCATCTTTGGTAACGCGTTTCTTTTTATTTCTTCCCTTTTTCTTTTCTCATCAATTGTGCCCTTCTGGAACGCAGGAGCCAGCCTAAGGTAAGATGCCAGTGTGGATAAATGCAGATCAACTCTGTGTGCTGATACTGATCCCAAACTAGTGTTTAATGTGTCCAGAATCATTCTAGGGTGTGCTAGGTTTTCCCAGAAAAGGGCGGGTGGGCTATTTTGTAAACGCGCCTATTGCTCCTATAGTAACAGAGGTTCAGAGTCTAGAAAGGGCCCTTTTCTAGGTCTTGTGTAAGAGCCCGCGTTAGCTGTTTTGCCAGATGGTAAATAATGCATAATACAGAAAAATAATACAGAGGGGCTTTGGGTCAGCCCCCTTCAGCAACTGCTTGCTTGAAGTGTCTGTTAAATTACACATCAGCCCAATTGGCATATGTAGAGAGGGCAAAATCAGCCATTGTGTGGTGGCCAGTGTCATTCACATTTTGGATCAGCCCACCGGGGTGCCTTGAGGTGTCGCGCAACTGTGAGTGTAGGCAATTTCCGCTTTCCATGGTACTCCGCATCATGCTTTGCATAGGGCTGTATAGGTTTAGGGAACCCTCTCCAAAGAGACCGAAGCAAACCTTTGTGTTCATCAGTCAAATTAAACTGTGACCTATGTCCAATGGGCATGGGGAAGAGCAGTGAAACTTCAAGAGACACTTCCATGGAGAAAAAAAGTCTTACTTATTAGCTCTAAAAATGAATGATTCCTTGCCAGAGCGTTTGTCTAAAAAATCGATTGACATAAAGAGTAGTGTGAAAGGATGCAAGAGCTAAAGGATTACTTTTATATGGATTAAGGGTTTGGTATAGCATGCAGTATTTGAGGAAGAGGGGTAGAGGCTTTAAGGTTGAGAGGTTGAGTGTTTGGTGTCTAGGGGTTAGGTCATAAGGGGTAAGAGGTTAAGAGCCTATAGCTAACGCCTAGGACTTCATTTGTTTAAAATCACAGTTGGAAATGTGTGTAGTTTATGTTGTGGTGTGGAGTGTATCAGTGCATTCAATTGAAAACAAAATCGAAGTGTTGCCTTTCTCACTAAGCATGCACTTAATTAATTTCAATTAAACTACTTACATTTCAAAGTGATTCAATTAGTAGTGTTACAAATGAACGGATGGTTTTACTGATCATTAAAATTCAAATTAACATAATTCAAATTAACAATAAATATGTTGGAAACGAGTTAATTAGTGAATTGTTTTATTGAAAACAATTAAAATCCGTAATCAAATTTGAGTCGCATATTTGATTTAACTAGTTCTCTGAACCAATCTGGTTCACTGCCAATGAACCTCTCACTATTCCCTGATGGCAATGCTATCCCCAAGCCTCACCCCCTTTGCTTTTTTATCCCCTCCCCCCCCCCCCCACACACTCATGAATGTGTCACACGCAACACTCCATAGCTGCAACCCATGCGGGAACAGCTGTGCACATATTCTGTCAGCAGGCATTTGCACATTAAAGTTGGGACCACTGGCTTTCTCAATACTTATTGGAGAATTCGGTTATGTTCTATGTGAAGAAGTGGAAGGTATCAGACAAGCCAGCGAGATTGATGCACTGCAGAAGAAGAATGCTAGAATGCAATTCCATCAGGGTGGGAACTGCGCATGCAAATTCATGTTTATAACACCGATTGGATTCTCAAGGCAACAGTTATTTCAAGCGGGCTCTTCTGTTAAAATATGTATCTTATGGCTTATTCTGAGGTCTAATGTCTTAAATCCTAAAGTACTTCCTAGTGAGAAACACACATCATATAGGGAAATGTACTTAATGTTGTGGAAGGCTGTTTCTTACTTGAAATAGATGATTCCACAGGACCAACCTCTGAACCCAAGGACCACCCAAAACTAAAGACCACATATACCTGGGTTGCAGGCAATAAGAGGTGTATGTTTCTGTACTACAATTGAGCTCCTGCTGGCTTGCTTTCTTCAGAATGCCACTTTCTATATGTCACACACAATCTGTTTTACTCTGGGAGGTAGAAAGGAGAGTGCTAGGGGAGTTGTATTCCTCTTCTCCCATGTTCTACACATAAAAATAATTTTGAAGGGATCTGTCAGAAGTGTTTAGTAATCTTTCTTAAGAAAACAATGCATTTTTTTTGCCTTTGGATCCAATCGCTGTATCATTGTGTGTTAGAATGTTAAACTAGAGCATGCTAAAAAGAATCCACATTGAAAGGTCCTATATGTACATCCTTAACGTAACAGGGGTGAGCACTGGTTTCCACCTTGGACACCTTGGTGTAATGTGCTTGGTCTTAGCCTTTCATATCTGAAGTATGGAGATTCTTGAAAGGCTGTGCGGTCTGACAATGTGCACAATTGTCTGTTTTTACACCGCAGTGTAATTTAGTAAATGCACCATTTTAACTTTCTCACACTATTCAATGTAGGAATCCACAAACTCATGTGTATTCTTGCACCCCCAGGAGGCTCCATGTGGTTCTAGCTACCAGTTGCACATCATCATCATCATATCATAATTATGATGGAAAACCTCCCGAAATGCATATTGTCTGATTAGTTGGCGTGTCTGGAACTCAGCGTTGTTCCTGCAGCAGGGAGGTTCAGGGGCACAGATTCTGTGCAGGGAGTGGGGTGGTTTGTGGAGTGGTAATGATATGGCTCACTCTCTTCATCCCTCCACATTTACTTTAAAGAGTTTTAATATTACGTTTAGATGTCATTTGTAGCACTCTTTAAAAGTTGTTTGCATAACAATCTTCAATCCTCCTGTCCTCCTGGATCAAATGTCTCACACCCTAGTCAACTCACCCCTTTTGTGTTTGCCTAAAAAAGCAATAAAGAGAGGACACGTCCTGTGAGTAAGTAGAAAATGATTTCATTGTGTTGCCTCTTAGAGGAGATGGTGACCCTTCCATATCCTGTCCAGTGCCTGGATAGAGAAAATGTAGACCTTTACCATATGCTGCCCAGTGCCTTCTAGAGGAGTCAGACACCTTTACCACCTTCTATCACTACTTACTCCTGGGTGCAGCCCTCCCTTCTTCCCATTTATGTGTAAAGAGCTCCCTCAGGTAGAGGGAGGAACGGGAGGGGGGGGGGGGGGGCAGAGGCTGTAGTGCATTCAGGTGTTACTGTGCATCATTTGTGACAGTTGGTATAATTTGTCACTGGTGTCCTTTGGCCACACTGCTGTTGCTCCCAAGTTGATAGGTTTTACTCATTATGTACTTCACTTGAACTGACACTGCTTACATTCAAAGTAAACCAAGTGTTATACAGTAATAGTAATTATAATCCCTGAGAACAAATGCATCAAAATAAGTTTTCTTATATGTAGATTGAACACGAAGCAGTGCTTTATGGCCTCATGTTTTAATTACTCTTACAGTCATGCTACATATCTAAAAATGAAATACGAGTTTCTAGCCTTAATGAAAAAATGGGCAGTTAGAAATGACTAAAAATAAATGCCAGTTTTGTGTGTAGAAAAAGTGTGCACCTGAAACCTATATAATTGTCAGAACAAATGTAAACCCCATGGACATAGTTGAAAGGAGTTAAGGAATTAAAAGTTGAAACATCTGTAACTTCGTCTAATGAGGCAGAACTTTCACTGTGGCACCACGTATTGTACTTGTTTACAGCTGTTATATTCAAGAAAACCTACTGTTAGATCCTAAATTAAATTGGTGGTGTAAAATACAATTTTCTGAACCTACAACTGATATGTCACACAGTACATATTATAAAGCCAATAATACACATTTCTGCATATTTTTTAAGCCATGTTGAACTGTCTCCAGTCCCAAGATAGTTCCCTTTCATTCTTACGTCAAGTTATTGATCGATTCTTCTGTCCTTTTGAGTGTTTTCACTGGCAAAGAAATGGAAGTCTCTCTTGTGTTCATGTTTTTGTAGATCGTGTTCATTCAGTATTAATTTGTTGTATGTTTCGTTGATGTTACTGTGATTCTCATCATTAGAGATATAACGATGATAACCTGTTTGGGCACAATATCATAGATGCATTTAGATGGGTGATTTTGCTTTTCAAATGGCCTGTGACCGAACATTTCCTGTAATTGGGATAATATGTTTATGCTTTGGTCTTAAGTCTGACCTTACATATTGAACAGTGTGACAGTTATACAAGGAATTTGTTTGTTAAAGTTGAATGGAAATGCATCTTGTTTGCTCTGGTCCTATTTTCTCTGGGACATTTGAGGGTTGGCTTTAACTTCTTGAATGAGCTGTGATAATATTTCAAGTATATGCCAACTTTTCTGTAGCGCTGTGTACGTTGGTTGAATTTATGGTATTTTATCAATAATTTTATCAGTTGTCCCATTTGTTTTTTTATGTCTTTTTTTTTTGGAAATTAGATGATCTACTGATTTCCCTGCTTTATTCATAACCAACTTGATAAGTTTGTGTTAATAGATAATACTGTCAGCAGCTATCTGTGTTTTTTTCCTTTTATTTTAAAATGTGATATCCCTCAGAATCATCTCATTAACAAGAAACATTTTTGGTTGGTATAGAATGCCATCATAACAACAAAGTCACTTTATGCCTAGAAGTGGACAATGTCAATATTCCACCACTCGCACCTAAATATATGCGTCACACAGATCTCTGGCAGACATGGCTACATTTTTTACGCACTGAACCAGTTTGAACCACAACTAAGCAGTACTTTAAAGATACTAGTCTTCACATATTAAACATAATGACAACATATCACTATAGCTACATTAATTGAACAATACCAGATCCTTGCAGAAAGGGCACTTAAATAAAACTCCGAAAGTGGAATAGGGCCTTACAAGTGGTAGAAGTAAGCTATACAAATACTAGGAACATGTAAGACAGGTTTCTGGTTCTCGTCTAATCCACAAAAACATTTATTGATGAATTGTTACTTGCTTTCATGTGTAGCAAATATGATGGTAAAATGAGATTCAGTGGTTGAAGCATGCAATATTGAGAAACAATAAACCACAATGAAAGATTTTGAGAATTGTTGCCATGCCAGAGTTAGCTGCGTGATGGTATTTCAGTACTTAGCCATTCAAGTCCAAATCTTGGCTCAGATTACAGCTTCTTGCACCTCCACATTAGGATGTTTTTGGAGTAGCAGTGTGTGTGTTTGGGTGTGTGTGTGTTAGTTTTCGTTATTTCAACAGTCTAGATAGTATTTATTTTTGTCGTTTTTGTCATCCTAAAGATCTAAGGGACACATGTTCTTGCTGTAGTGCCAAAACATGGACTTTAGGAAGCTCTTGCGTGCATTGAGACGAGAGTAGGAGAATATAAATCGATTTAATGAAGTTTATCCGAGGAACTGCCTTGACCATTATTAAAGAATGATCTACAATATATTTTCAGCAGACAGTCCCATGGTCAGGCCACACTTATTTAGACCTAACCTTTTCTTGAGTAGATGCTTTCTGTGCCTTCAAACGCGGATCTAGAGCTCTATACACTTTTTTGTTGCTTTGACACGTTTTTTTTAAATGAAGTCCAATAGGCAAGGGAATGATGTCCCCCACCCAAAGGAACATGGTTCAAATCATGTTGTGGCTATGGAAATCAGATGTCGGCGATGGGCCCATAAAAGGTGTGTGTGTCTTTGGGCTCGAAGCATGACTCCAAGTTATGCGATGTATGTGCCCTTGTGCACCTGAAGGCAGTCTGAGACCATGAAGCAAAACTGTACATTGTTGGACATCGACAGAAGTTGCAGACCTTGTGTAAGTTCTATTCCAAGTTGAGGGCGCAGACATGTCCCTGCTCTTGAAGCCTATCCCTCAGCAGGTCTTTCTTCATGGACACAATCCAAACCAAATACTAAATAAAAAGGTAAAGCTGGACTTGATCTCACCCTGATACTCTCTATTTAAAGAGGAGTTGTGAGGGCGTCAAGGTTGTTCTCGATCTCGCTCCTAATCACCAATTGAAGAGCTGATCCCACAGTTGATTTTGATGCGGCCCGCAGCAGGGTGAGACCTTTAAGGAGGCCGTGCTGCATGTTTTGGCACTATACTGGCGCTCTCTGTCACCTGTTCGGGTTACAAGGATCTACACGTGCATCCAGTTTGGTTACGACAAGCAGATCCTCCATTCTCTGTACGGCCTGAGCATCTGAAAGCTGCCTTTGGTTTGGTACTTACTCCAGTGACTCCTTCCATTCCGGCTTCAAGATCTGACCCAATCTTCTTTCACTGACCTGGTTCCAAAATTGCCACTACCAGAGGAGGATCCACTGCAGATGCTGGTGTTTGACCCCAAACCATCTAGACCCGAACCAAGGTAGTGCTCCAACTCTACTCCTGTGCACCTGGTTCCCATGCAACCCAATTTAGACAATACACTCTCCCCTACCACAGTTTTTTGCTTCGGATTATGACCAGAGTTTGCCACCACACGGAACTACAATGGTGATGATGGGGATAATTCCCTCCCCCACCCCCTTTTGATGACTCTTTATACATGGATTTACAGGAGGACAGTATGCTTTATAATGTTCCTGATACAGACTTTATTTCCCTCCTTGGGCCACCAATGAAAGAGAGGGCTTCTTTTGCTGTAGTGATCAGACGTGCTGCTGAGGTCCTGAGTCTACTACTACCTTCTGTTGAAGTTACGAAAGACTTGCTTAAAGTAGTTTTGCACTCTGACCCGCTTCCTCTGAACTCTTACTCCCTTTCAATGAAGCCCTAACAGACACTCTTCTGGGTACATGGTCTAACCCTTACTCTAACCCACTAGCAAACAAGTTGGTGGCCTGACGCAACAGACCGGTGCCCAGTGACCCTGCTTTTCTTACACAGCATCCTACTCTGGAGAGTTTATGGTCGAAGCGTCCATTAGCAAGCTGAATGCTAATTCATTCTCTACGAACCCTCCGGAAACGGAGTAAAAAAAGAATTTAGACATTTTGGAAATATATGCTGTATTCGGCCAGCCGATCCCTGAGGTAGGTCAATACAGGTTGTCTACTAGGCCATTACATGTATGCCCCCTGGGTTATCGCCAGCGATATCTTGTGTCTATTCTGGGAAGTGTTTAGGACCTCCTTTGGTCAAACCATTCATGATGGTCAGGATGTAGTTAATGTGATTCAGGCTGGTATGCATAAAACGAATTGCTTGGGGAGGGTAGTCTGCAATAGTCTGGTGCTCCTGTGCCTTGTGTAGGTGCAACTCATAGGTTTTTATTGAAGATGTGCAGGCACCCTTTAAGGATCTGCCTTTTGATTTATCCTACATATTTGGGGAAAAAACTGATTCTGCCTGGGAGAACTTCAAGGAAAGCTTGGCCACGTCATATTCTTTGGGCCGTCCAACCCCTGCCAGACAGATTTCTCTGATGTTCCAGCCCTTCCCATGCTACACCAAAAGTTTGGCATATAGGAAATGCCGGGCCCCCAAGCCCCTCGCTGCATTCACCCCAGTCCTTTCATGGCGGGGGACCTGCAGGATACCGGAGGTACTGATCTTTCCAGTCCCCCTCCTCTGCGGCATCAGCTTCAGATCACTTTAGTTAGTCGTTAGCAGCTTACAACCACCCTTTGGGAGGCAGGATTTAACATTTTGTCCCAGGGTGACAATGTTTCACATCCAAGAGATGGGTTCTCCAGACCGTCCAGCAGATTATGCCCTTCCGTTTCTTTCCGACCTTCTACAGCATCCTCCCACACCAGAGTAGCTTTCTTAGCAGCACCTGTCCCTCTTTCTGCAAGAGCTCTACTGCTGAAATAGGCGATCAAGAGGTCGGTGGCCTCGGAAATAGGGATGGGCTATTACTCCTGCTGTTTCTGTGCCAAAGAAGGATGTAGGCCTTCACCCTATTTTCGACCTTGGCCCCGTGGATGCTTTCCCATTGAATAAAAATGTTTAAAGGCTAAGACTGGCCCATGTTCGGACTGTTTTGGATCCGGGCAACTGGATTGTAGACTTGGAACTGCAGAACACATGCTTTCATGTGCCCGTCCTACGGTCCCACAGACATTACCTGAGGTTCATGGTTATGTGGGACTGTGTGGTGTGCAGCGCTCCCTTTTGGCCTCCACTGCACCTCTCGGGTGTTCACAAAAGTGATGGCAGTGATTGCTGTCCACCTTGGGTGGTTCGTGATACCAGTTTCCGCCTACCTAGACTGCTGGCTGTTGAATGCGGGCTCGCCACAGTAAGCCATAGACCACTTCCAGACAAAGAGTGACCTCTTGACATAGTTTGGGTTCTTCATCAATGAACCAGTCACAAATGACTTCTTCACAGAGGCCCCTGTTTTTTAGGAGCTATCTTGAACACAGTGCATTTCAATACGAGCAGCTCTGAGGCTTTTTGGCCTTTTGTCCTCATGCCTCTCTTTACTATCTAAAAAGGCCCTAAGATAGAGATCTGCACAATAGTACCTACAATTGTTTTGTTCTCCTTGTCTGAAGGCACAGAAAGGGACAAACAGGAAACTGATATCAGCACATAGAGGTGGCGCTTGTATTTAGCTCTGCTCCGCCACTTCAGGGTCAAACAAAGTCAACTTTGAGCCCCATGGTACCACTCAGTGGTGTGCAGGAGCACTGCTATGAAATCTTCTGGAACCAGTCTGGCACTTGGAGAATATTCTAACTGGGAGCAATCTACTGTTTGAGTATCCACCAGAAAAAGTGTTACCAAAGGTGAATAATTTGTTTGTCTCTCTAAATGAGGAAATAAAGACTCTTTAACTTGTCCTATATTCAAGGGATCGAAGCAGATCATTCTCACTTGGTCATCACCTGTATGTTTTTTTATTTTTTAAACGATGAATGTATTTTCTTGAGTTAATCTGAGCTGCCATTCTAGCTATCAACCATGTCCAGCTTTTCTTAGACATCTGTATTACCGGAGTATGTTTGATCATTAATATGTTTGCATTTGCATGAGTAATGCTTACTTGTTCTTGGCAGACTAGAATGTCTCCTTTGCTTGGGCAGTTGTGGCAGGAATTTCTTAGGAATCTACTCAGAATAGGTTATTGCTGAGGGGTAGTCGAAGTTTGATTCTTTCCTACGAATATGGTGATCCCTCCTATTTTTTCTTACTTTCAGTTATAAAGTGAATGTTTTGTTTTCTATGCGAATGGTTATCGCTGAAATACAAGGATATGCATGCTTGATCATTAAAGATCAGATTGCTCTTAACTTTATATTCTCTTTGCCTTTTTTATATTTTTATCCTAAATAAAAAGAAAAACAAATAATTCTTTATTGGTTTTGACATACCCTTCAAAGCCACAAATTATTATTGTAAAAGTATAATAATGTCAGACAATGATGTGATTCATCTGCTTTATTAGTAACCCATACCATCTTTACCATCACTCATCCATAAAAACATCATGCTAGCTGTAACTTAGGCACTAAATTACGTTTCTAGACTGTCTTCATTCTGTTTAAGATCTAGATTACCTTTATTGTGTTTAAGATCTAGATTATCTTTATTCTGTTTAAGATCTGGACTACCTTTAAACTGTTTAAGATGGGATGTGTGAGGATACGAAGAGCAAATAAGAAGTAATAAATGCAAGAACAAAAAACAGCTGTTAAAAACCTTCAATATCTAAGAACCAGTATCTGATAGTACTGTGCACATAAATGAACAAATAAAGCTACAGTACAATATTAAAGTGTAAGTGCATAGTAGGCCACTTGCTGCATTGCCAAACAAAGCAGTACTCTCCTGTTCTTGGACAGGGTAAATTATAAATGAATTATGCCTATTATAGTTATTTATTTATTCTCTTCTGGTGTGGGCAAATAATCAAATGCTTGGAAGTCCAAGGGGAGAAGTCCTTCAAGGTAGAGTTGTCTCTTTATTACATGACATTTTCATACAGAATTGTTTGCTGAAATTTACAAAGCAGCTTTTGACACATTTGTAGTTAAATTCCAGAGATTACATTGAAGGTATGTTTATTGCTCAGAGAAGGCGAAGAAGCTATGCTGCAGCAGCCACAAATTGCTTCAGGTATAATTGATGGTACTTCTTGTGTTTAGTGACCTATGTGCTCTACAAATGCGGAAATGCATATTCAAGAGCTTCATTTTTGCATTGTGGTAGACTATATAAAGATAATTGGTAAACCTTTATTTTCTCACTCAGCATGTTTTTGGAAGGCATTTCAGCCATTAGGCATCAGTTGCTCAAGCTGTCGAGCATCCCTAGTTTGCCTGCCTTGGGATCTTAAATCTTCCTGATTTTGAAAGCTTTAAGTCTATCACCATTGACAACGAGGTTTCATTCAAAGCCCAAAACCCTTCGTCTTCTTTCACAATGCATTCTAGGAAGTGGATTAACTCTGATTCATTAAGCATTTTCCACCACTAAGAGGCCGTGACCAATTATTTCAACTAGGGTACGTGTTTTCATACGATCAATGAGGAATTGCTCTCCTCGCCCTTGAACTCATTCTTAATTTGTTCCAAAATTTAGGTTTCAAAGTTTCTACTGGACTTGTGCCAGGAAATTGAACTCCTGCTCAAAGACAGCTTAGAGGCAGTGATCATATTTGTGCTACTTCATTGTCCCCTAAAGGTCAAGTGCCTCTTGGATCTCAGACTAGCTCTGCTTCATGAATACATTTGTAAATGCATAGTGCTAATAAGGTAAATATGTCTTGCATTATCACAGCTGTGAAAAAAAGGGACTGTTTCAGTCTGGTGGGTCTTTGGCATGCATATTACAACCTTCTTATCAAAAACAATCCATGATGCATCTCCAGGTCTCCAGGAGCATCACACCAGTTCCTTCTACAGAGGAGTTTTCGGTCAGTGAGTAAGTCCAGCTTAATGCCAGGAAGGGATGTCTATCGGTGCGCAATGGACCATCAAAGCCAGTCGGTTGGATCGGACTTCTTGGCTGAGACACTTTTTATGACCATCTACCACGAAGTTACCCCCCTTAACTCAGAAGAAAATTTCAAACTTTTCTGAACTCTCCATGAGCTTGCTTTGCCTAGGACAGGGATTCAGTTTCCCAAAACAGAAAAGTTAATGTATTACTTACTCTGGAGGAATCCCTGGCATTTAATGAAACTGTCCTCAGTGCTTCTGACATCCCCGTGGTCCTCCATGCCAGGTAAAGATGAGGGCGCTTCCGTGTGTCTCCCTCTTTTGTGTCCAAGATCAGAACCGCAAAGCAAGAGGTTAGTGACTAGACCTAGATTCTATCGGTTTCCTCCTAGCTAAGCCAAGAAAGCAATCTCTAAATGGCTTAGTAGGCTGGGCTCGAGGATCATTAACAGCTGGTTCAAGGAGTAAAAAGCAACTTCAGGGCGCTTTTTGTACAGGATTGAACTGGAGATTGGAATTTAGGTAGTTAGGGTTGGATGTTATGTTATTGAATTTTATAAGGCGCACAGCTACCCAAAGATTTCCTGGCGCCGCCTGCAGAGGTCAGAAACAAATATGGAAGGAGACCTATTGATTAAAAAGCCAGGTCTTCAACATCCTACGAAAGTGCACAAAACTAGGCTAATTTCTTAAAGACAAAGGAAGAGAGTTCCACAAAGTAGGCCCTGGATAAGAGTAGGAACGACCGCCTAGTCTAGATAATCTATATCTAGGGACCGCAAATTTAGTCTGACTAGCTGAACGAAGGGAACGAGGAGGAACGTACAGTTGAGCAATAGATCTCGCATATTGGGGGGCCTTACCCATTTTTATCTTGTACATATAGGTTAAGGTCTTAAATTTAATGTGATTCTCCACTTTCAGCCAGTGGAGATCGCGTAAGGAACTAGACACAGAAGAGAATTTGGGAGTTTGGCAGAGCAATCGGGCAGCAGTATTTTGAACAATTTGTAGCTTATGAATCACCTCCTTATTAGCTCCAAGAAAAAGGATGTTGCCGTAATCCAGGCGAGAAGTAATCAAAGCCTGGATGACAGTTCTTTTTGTAGATTCCGTCAGCATCCATAAAATCTTTTTGAGCCATCTAAGAATGGTGAAACAAGTTGCAGCTACCTTAATGGCTTGAGGCCTCATTGAAACCTGATCGTCGATTATAAAACCCAGATTGCGGGCTTGTTTAGTGAGTGGGCTGAGGGGTAACACCCAATTCAGGAGGCCAATGTTGGGGGCCCCAAAGTTTTTTATTTTTCCCCAGAATGAGCACCTCTGTCTTTTCTCCATTAAGCTTAAGCGAATTGAATTGACTGCATGATTTTACTCAATCCGACTTGAAGAAAGGAGTGCTCAAAGTCTCCCTATATAAAGAAAGGGAGAAGACTATTTGGGTGTCGTCAGCATAGGAAAAAATTGACAACCCCGTCTCCTACCCAATATCAGCCAATGGTTTAGCATAAATGTTAAACAATAAAGGGCTGAGAATCGAGCCCTGTGGCACCCCATAGGGTGAAGCATGGACTTTGGAAACTGCTTTAGAGAAAGAAACCTGAAATGTGCGACCGGACAGAAAGTTTGCTATCCATTCCAGAGCAACTCCCGTCACGCTAATGGATCTAAGTGTTTGCAGGAGCACAGTATGGGACACTGTATCAAATGCGGCTCTAAGGTCTAACAATATGAGCGCCACGGTGTCTCCATCATCCAAATGGCTACGCAGCATATCTGAAAGAAACAAGTTAGTATTAGATTCCTTACCTTAGAATATCCCCAGGCGTCAGACTGGATCCGGAAAGGCGTCGTCTCCGGCTCCGCGTCCGTCGTCGGCGTCGTCTGCGCCGGGATGACGTCGTCGGAGTACTTAGACGCCGCCTATGCGCGCTGACGTCAGTTCTACTTTTTTCCGCTATATCCATATACTAGGAGTCAAGAGGGAATTACAGGACTAGGTCGCCCTCCACTCAGTCAATCAAAAATCACAAAAAACCTGGTCCTAAGGGCTATTAATCTTATAGATCTGTGAACATCTGTGGATTGCCAAAAGATCATTCCAATCACACCTCTAATTCTAGAGATTGTTACCATGCTCCAGACTATTGCCAAAAATAAAAATAGCCAATCTCTGATACACATATAACTAAACAACACAGTACAAACATCCACTAGAAGGACAACATTTGAAAAAATGTGTGAATAGCTAGATGACACCTCACGGGCGCACCACCAATGGGGCCCCTGGTTGGTACTCACCAGGATGGCCCTGTTCTCATCATCGGTGTCACCTAGCTTAACGTAAACGTGTCCGACACCCAAAGGTAAAGGAGACAGTGAATGGTGCAGTGTACGCAAAAACTTATATGTGACAAGGACTAACAACGTTCAACATATAACACAACAACTACTGTGCATACAAGATACAGAAACCTTTTATTTGTATTCTCTTGTTGCCAACAGTAAACATATATACATAAAAAGGAGTGATGCGAATACTACCTATCGATTCGCACTCAGCTCGCAGCCGACATGTTTCATTGCCTTGGTATGATTCAGGCAATTTCTTCAGGGCAAAGATTATTGAAAAGCCACTGCCAGCGATACTGTGTTTTACGTGCTGATTAGCGTTAAAAAACTTGAAAGACCTCAACTGCACTGTTTTGTAATGAGGTATGTTAAAAAAAAACGAAAAAATATCATTTACCTTGTGAATACATTCACCTACTGAGTCCATCTGAAATATGAAACATATAACGGTCGGGTCCAGAATGTAAAATCCCCTACATTAAAAAGTGGACACTAGGTATTTTATCCATACTTAATATAATGATGTTACTGCTGAAGTTGGATTGAGGTGTCAATGGGCATACAGAGGGAATTCTCGGCAGACCGTTCCAATATGGCCGACCGATTCAACGTAGTACACTCGGTATGCCTGTAATAATTGTGATAATTTTGACCCTTGATACCAGGCTTGAGTACTGCCCACCCTCTTTTATACAGGAAACGTGATATTTGTTTAAAAACTAAACAATATGGGAAACGTAAACACTGGTGATAAGCTCACAGTCTACCGACACGCAAGCCATGTGACCGCTCGGACCAATCACAATCCGAGTTAGGTTGAAGCCGGAAAATAAATAGAACACACTCTACTCGCTCGGCGTTCCGGTGCTGAGAAGACGCCGAACGAGTATTCTCCACTGGTAAACGCTGCGAAACGGATAGACCTGTTGGGAATTGCAATACAGACTCGGTGAGACTAGAATTACTGCCTCTAATGTCCGCCCGTGTGGCTTTCTCCTTTGTACCTTTCTTTACTAGATAAAAATAGAAGGGAGGAAAGACCATACTCACCGATCGGGAGTGGGTCCATGATTTTATAAAGACGTAGCAGTAACGGTATGAAAGTAAAAGCCGCCAGTTAGGTAATTATTGTCCATTTTTGTGGTGTAATTCAATAATTTGAAGCTGTGTTAACTACACGGTAATATTACAGGCAGTCCCTCATACGTATATGTTCACCTTGATTTACAGCACGTAAAACACAGTATCGCTGGCAGTGGCTTTTCAATAATCTTTGCCCTGAAGAAATTGCCTGAATCATACCAAGGCAATGAAACATGTCGGCTGCGAGCTGAGTGCGAATCGATAGGTAGTATTCGCATCACTCCTTTTTATGTATATATGTTTACTGTTGGCAACAAGAGAATACAAATAAAAGGTTTCTGTATCTTGTATGCACAGTAGTTGTTGTGTTATATGTTGAACGTTGTTAGTCCTTGTCACATATAAGTGTTTGCGTACACTGCACCATTCACTGTCTCCTTTTCCTTTGGGTGTCGGACACGTTTACGTTAAGCTAGGTGACACCGATGATGAGAACAGGGCCATCCTGGTGAGTACCAACCAGGGGCCCCATTGGTGGTGCGCCCGTGAGGTGTCATCTAGCTATTCACACATTTTTTCAAATGTTGTCCTTCTAGTGGATGTTTGTACTGTGTTGTTTAGTTATATGTTTAACAGAGATTGGCTATTTTTATTTTTGGCAATAGTCTGGAGCATGGTAACAATCTCTAGAATTAGAGGTGTGATTGGAATGATCTTTTGGCAATCCACAGATGTTCACAGATCTATAAGATTAATTGCCCTTAGGACCAGGTTTTTTGTGATTTTTGATCTACTTTTTTCCGCGCCAGCTAGCGCAGATCCGGAGAAGCTCTACCCCTTAGTCACTTTTTGACTAAAACTTTTTGATCATTTTTGGTCTTCTTCGAGTCGCTCTCGACTCTTCATGTGCCGGTAGGGATGCCCGGGTTCAAACCCTGCTCGAGGTGTAGTCGACTGATGTCGAGTACCGACCCCCATCGCCGGTGTCTGCAGTGTAGGCCTCGACCACGACGACCGTTCCTGCTCCGACTGTCGAGCTCTGACGTCGAAGGCTTGGCAGGAGCAGTCCCGCAAGCGCCTCGAGCTCGGGCAGTCGGCCCGCGCCATTCGAGGTCCCGGTCCCATTGGAGGTCGAGGGATCGGTCGCGGGGACGGAGCCCTCGCAGCTCCGGAAGTCGACATCGGTCTTCTGGTTCCTCCTCAGGTAAGAGGCATGAGAGGTCGGAGCGGCGTCATCGCTCCTCCGACCGCCCCCGATGCTCGCCCGACGCGCCCGGGGTTTTGGGTGGCACCGCCCACGCGGCTCCGCAGTCGCTAGCACCGCATCCTGCCCCATACCTTCGGGTCACTGAACAGGGTGCGACGCCGGAGGTGATCGAGCGGTACCTCATGGCCATGAGGTCGCTCTCTTCTCCACCGGACCCCACGGCGCCTTCGGGCCCAGTGGGTCCGGCTCCGGGGCCTGGCGGGTCGAGTGCTTCGGCACCGACGCCGCAGACGGCTTCGGCCTCGGCGCCGCCGGCGACTTCGTCCCGGCGCCGCAGGTCCCGGCCGGATCCGGCGCCGGATCCGGGTCCGGGTCGACGCCGGTCGACCTCACGACCTCACCGGCGCCGTCCCCAAGGGTGTCACCACCGGCGCCGACTTCGGTCGACGCTGGCCCCAGTTCTTCTGTCAATCCCGTTCAGCCGTCGACACGGCCCCGTTGGGCGCCGTACAAGACTGCTTTGGGTACATTTTACTTTAATGAAAGGGCCCCAATTGTTGATCCTGGCTACCAGGCATTGGGTGATGAAGAGGACTGGGAGGGGTCTGAGGACCCTCTGACAAAGGAGTGTCAGGACCAAACGGACTGGACAGAGGAGCTTGGGGAAGCCAGCGGCCTGGACCTCTCTCCAGACACTGGTTTTGTCTCCCCTCCAACCGTGGCTACGGAGGAGGGGGCAGCCTATAGCGTAGTTCTGATGCGGGCGGCTAAGGCCTTAAACCTTACGCTCCCCTCAGCGGCCGTGAGGACTAATATCCTCACCGAGGTCCTCAAACTGCAGTCAAGCTCGGTCGAGCCTCTGCTGCCGTTCAATGAGGCCTTATGTGACGTTCTGCTGGGCACCTGGTCCAAGCCCGCCTCAGGACAGCCTGTGGACAGGAACGTGGCCAGACGCTACCGCCCGGCTCCGGGTGACCCAAGTTTCCTGTCGACCCATCCAACCCCTGAGAGCCTGGTTATCCAGGCCTCTAACTCCCAGACCTCATTCCCGTCGGCACCTCCCGACAGGGAACCCAAGAGGTTCGAACAGTTTGGCAAGAAGGTGTTCTCGTCCCTTAGTCTGGGACTGCGGTCAGTCAACACCGCATGCCTCTTGGGCCTCTACACCCACACCCTGTGGGACACGGTTGCGGACGTGCTGCCACAATGCTCTGAGGAGGTCAGGGCTAAACTCACCCGAGCCCTAGCGGAGGGTCGAGATGCGGCACGGTACTCTATCCGGTGCGGACTGGATACCACCGATACGCTAGGCAGAGCGATGGCCACGACAGTGGCGGTCAAACGCCACGCCTGGCTACGGTGCGCCACTTTTTCAGCCGATGTCCAGGCCACGCTTCTGGACATGCCGTTTGATGGCCGTCGCCTGTTTGGCGACCAGGCAGACCACACGCTTGAGCGCTTTAAGGACTCCAGGGCTACGGCCAAGTCCTTGGGCCTCTCAGCCCGCGCCAGCAAATGGGTGCCTTTCGCTCCTTTCGTGGCCAAGGAAGGGGCGCCCCCACACGGACCGTCAGCCACACGCCGCAGCAGAATGTCCAGCGGGGTGGCGGCCGTGGGAACCGCCGCGGAGGCGGTCGGGGTCCCAGGCGAGGCCAGTCCGCACCCGCTCCCGCCTCAAAACCTTCCTAGTCCGAGTTTTCAGGCCCATGTGACGCCAGTGGGGGGCAGGGTCCGCCATCACCTCTTCCACTGGCGCACAGTCACATCGGACAGGTGGGTGCTGCAAATCGTCCGAAGGGGCTACTCCCTCCCCTTCAAGTCGACCCCTCCAGCCATGCCACCGCAGTACCACCGCGTGTCGGGGGACCACTTGCACCTTTTGCAAGAGGAAGTTACAGACCTCTTGGCCAAGGGGACCATCGAGCGCGTTCCTGGGCCAGAAGTAGGGTGTGGTTGCTACTCCCACTACTTTCTGGTCCCCAAGAAGGGCAAAGGGGGCCTACGCCCTATCTTGGACCTACAGAGCGTCAACGGCTTCCTCCGGAAGGAGAAGTTCAAGATGTTGACTTTAGCTCAAGTCTTGACTGCCCTAGACCCGCAAGACTGGATGGTGGCGTTGGACTTGCAGGACGCCTACTTTTACATCCCCGTCCTGCCGGCCCACCGACGTTACCTGCGGTTCACGGTAGGCCTCGAGCACTTTCTATTCACTGTGCTCCCCTTTGGCCTTACAAGCGCCCCACGGGTGTTCACGAAAGTGATGGCGGTGGTCGCAGCTCATCTGCGCAGGTTGGGGGTTTCAGTCTTCCCCCTACCTCGACGACTGGTTGTTGAAGGCGGGCTCGCCCCAGACAGTCGTCCGCCACCTCCAGATTACGGCGGATCTCCTGCACCAGCTGGGGTTTTCCATCAATGTGCCGAAATCACACCTGTGCCCCTCTCAGAAGCTCCTCTTCATCGGAGCTGTTCTGGACTCTGCGCAGTTTCGGGTTTATCCTCCCGAGCAGCGAGTCCGGGATATTCAGGCTTTGATTCCCATCTTCCAGCCGCTATCCCGGGTTTCGGTCAGGTTGACGCTGCGGCTCCTGGGGCTGATGGCTTCCTGCATCCTTCTGGTGCATCACGCCCGGTGGCGGATGCGGGCTCTGCAGTGGGACCTGAAGTTTCAGTGGGCCCAGCTTCAGGGCAACCTGTCCGACCATGTCCTGATCTCGGAAGGCACTACGAGACAGTTGCAGTGGTGGCTCACGGACCGCGATTGGGTCAACGGCAGATCCCTCTCCCTTCCCCAACCGGAGCACGTGGTTGTGACGGACGCGTCCCTCCAGGGCTGGGGAGGCCACTTGGGAGAGGCGGAGATCAGAGGCCTCTGGTCTCCGGCAGAGTCCCAGCTCCATATCAACCTTCTGGAGCTGAGGGCGATTCGTCTAGCACTGAAAGCATTCCTCCCCTCTGTTCGGGGGAGTGTAGTGCAGGTGTTCACGGACAACACCACCGCCATGTGGTACTGCAACAAACAGGGCGGTGTGGGGTCCTGGACCCTCTGTCAAGAGGCTCTGCGGCTCTGGCAGTGGCTGGAACATCAGGGCGTGACCCTGGTGGTTCAACACCTGGCAGGTTCTCTGAACGCCAGGGCGGACGAACTCAGCCGACGGTGCTCGATGGATCACGAATGGCATCTGAACTCGGACGTGTCGCAAGGCATCTTTCTGCACTGGGGAGAGCCTTGGTTAGATCTATTCGCCACCGAAGAGAACGCGCAATGTCATCAGTTCTGCGTGTTGGAATTTCCAAGGCGGCACTCGCTCGGCGACGCATTTCGTCGCCAGTGGAGTTGCGGTCTGTTATACGCCTTTCCGCCTATACCACTTCTGCCCAGAGTGCTGAAGAAGATCAGGCACGACTGGGCCCAAGTAATCCTTGTGGCTCCGGACTGGGCTCGAAGGTACTGGTATCCCGAGCTACTCAACATGTCAGTCGGCCCCCCGATCCGTCTGCCTCTTCAGGAGGACCTTCTGTCGCAGCAGCAGGGGACGGTCCTCCACCCGAACCTGTCCAGTCTCCACCTCCATGCTTGGAGATTGAGCGGCGGCAGTTGAGGCCATTTGACTTGCCTCCTGAAGTTTGTGATGTTATTCTGGCAGCCAGGCGTCCCTCCACTAAGTCGGTATACGCCTGCCGGTGGAACAAATTTGGGGCATGGTGCACAGCAAAGGCTGTGGATCCCCTTTCTGCCCCTCTTTCTGAAGTTCTTCTCTTCCTTCTTTCTCTTGCCCAGCAGGGCTCTGCTCTGGGCACTCTCAAGGGCTACCTTTCTGCCCTTTCAGCCTTCCTAAGGCTACCTGATCAACCTTCTTTGTTCAAGTCCCCTATAGTAACTCGTTTTCTGAAGGGCATAACACACATGTTTCCACCTGTCCCTTTTGTGATGCCTCAGTGGGACTTGAACCTTGTTCTTACTTTTCTGATGTGCGCTCCCTTTGAGCCACTTCACTCTTGTCCTCTCCGTCTTCTCACCTTAAAAGACGGCTTTCCTGGTTGCCATCACCTCTGCCAGAAGGGTGAGTGAGCTCCAGGCTCTATCTTGCAAACCTCCCTTCCTGTCTGTGCATCGGGACAAAGTGGTGTAGCGTACAAAACAATCTTTCCTGCCCAAGGTAGTCTCTGCTTTCCACATCGGGCAGTCCATCACCTTACCCTCCTTCTTCCCGCCTCCGCATCCCTCAAAGGATGAAGAGCGGCTCCATCGTCTGGACCCAAAACGTGCGCTTTCATTCTATGTGGATCGCACACGCCAGTTCCGGTTGGACGGCCAACTCTTTGTTGGCTACGTGGGTGCGAAGAAGGGACGGGCGGTGCATAAGTGGACCATCTCTCGGTGGGTTGTCTTATGCATCAAGGCGTGCTACTCCTTGGCTAGAAAGGAGCCCCCAGTTGGGCTGAGGGCCCATTCCACTCGGGCCACGGCGGCTACTACTGCCCTGGGTCGGGGAGTTCCCCTGCAGGACATTTGCCAGGCGGCAACATGGGCCTCGCTGCACACCTTTGCGAGGCACTACTGTCTGGACAGTCTGGTCCGGAGGGATGGCTTCTTTGGCCGTTCCGTCCCCCAGGACTTCCTGGTGTGAGTATTGGTTCGCAGACCCACCTCCGGGGTTGGTATTGCTGGGGTATCTATTCTAAGGTAAGGAATCTAATACTAACGTGTTTCTTTCAGATGAACAAGTTACTTACCTTCGGTAACGATATATCTGTAAGAAACATTAGTTAGTATTAGATTCCTTACCGCCCCACCCATCCTCCCCGTTCTGCGCACTGATACCTAGGGTTAAGGTTCTTCCCCTTTCAGGGCCCTAGTTTCTTGGCACCAGTGTTGGTTCTACCATCTGGCGCGAAAAAGCTGTGGCTAAGAACTGACGTCAGCGCGCATAGGCTGCGTCTAAGTACTCCGACGTCATCCCGGCGCAGACGATGCCGACGACGGACGCGGAGCCGGAGCCGACGCCTAACGACGCGCCGGGGTATTGCTACGCAAAACATTTCCGGATCCAGTCTGACGCCTGGGGATATTCTAAGGTAAGGAATCTAATACTAACTAATGTTTCTTACAGATATATCGTTACCGAAGGTAAGTAACTTGTTCTTCACTCACTCCCAAAAGTATGGTTTTAGTCGAGTACCCTTCTCTAAACCCTGATTGAGATGGGTGTAAGAGCTTATGGGACTCCACATAGTGAGTTAGTTGCAAGTTCACATGTTTCTCCAATAACTCTGAGAAAACTGGAAGCAGGGAAATAGGTGGAAAGTTTGAAAGCTGAGCTGGATCAGCATAAGGCTTCTTTAACAATGGAAGAACCATCGCATGCTTCCATTCAGGGGGAATCAGTACTTCACGTAGAGAGGCATTAAGTAGTTCCCTAATCAGATCTAGAGTTGAAGGGTGCATGTTTTGCAATATAGTAATGGGCAGCGGATCCCGGGGAGAACCTGATTTAACACTATCTAAAACACGATTCAAAGAAATCATGTCAAACAGTGTCCAATGTTCAAGTTTATTCATACTGTTCTCAACCAGAGCCATTGACTGAGTTTCAGGATTTGATAAACCAGTAGGGATATTTAATCTGGAATAGATCTGTTCCACCTTATCAAGGAAAAATGTTGCAAGCTCCTCACATTGTGAGTCTGATAGAGTAAATTGTGGAGCTTGACAGGCCATACCAGACAATTCCTTAACCAAATTAAACAGGACTTTAGGGCAGTTTGGAGCACTCGAGATAGTGGTACTGACGTACTCTGCCAGAGCAATATTACAGAGAGAATGATATTCTCTGATTGATTGTTTATATATTACTTTAGATTCTGGAGCATAGTCTTTCCTCCAGTGTCTCTCTATTACTTTACACTTACTTTTCACTTTTTATAAAGTGGGTGAGTACCAGTGGGCTGGGGGACGGTGATTTTTCACCTTCTGAGTGGACAGAGGGATACAAATATCCACTGAGTTAGAGATCAAGTTCATGATAGTCCCTAAGTCGGTCATCGAGGTGTGATTAGTAGAGGGCATGGTTTCCATTAAATGGTGGTTAAAGCGATCCATATCAAGTTTACTCCAATGTCTAGACTCCAATGTATCCCCCAAATTAGGTAAAAATTGATTGGTATGCTCTACCGTAAGTCGAAAGGTGACTATAAAATGATCGGACCAGTTAACAGGAAGGGTCGAAATACATCGCAGACTAGGTAGATTAGAAACAAGCATTTACAATGCAATGGTCTCGGCATTATTAAAGGTAGAGCTATTGGCATTGCTCATTAAATTAAAAAAAAAATGTTTTAAAACATAAATAAATGGTATTGTCATTTACAATGGCAATGGGTGAGCATTAGAGAGTAGTAGAGAGTATTAGCAGACACAGAGCCACACACACAGAAAGCCACACACACACACACAGAGCCACACACACACACAGAGCCACACACACACACAGAGCCACACACACAGAGCCCCACACACAGAGCCCCCCCCACACACACACACACACACAGAGCCCCACACACACACACACAGAGCCCCACACACACACACACAGAGCCCCACACACACACACACACACACACAGAGCCCCAAACACACACAGAGCCCCAAACACACACACAGCCCCACACACACACACAGAGCCAAACACACACACACACACAGAGCCCCCCCCACACACACAGCCACACACACAGAGAGCCCCCCACACACACAGAGAGCCCCCCACACACACAGAGAGCCCCCCACACACAGAGAGCCCCCCACACACACAGAGCGAGCCCCACACACACACAGAGCGAGCCCCCCACACACACAGAGCCGCCCCCCCACACACAGAGCCGCCCCCCCACACACAGAGCCGCCCCCCCACACACAGAGCCCCCCCCACACACACAGAGCCCCACACACACACACAGAGCGGTCGCGACTAGGACAACGCAGGCGCCTGTCACAAATCAAAACCAGATCACAGAAAGCAAATGGCATTGGTTGGAAGCACAAGTTCAAAGTTAAATTCAAAGGTCGGAGCCTAAAGGGTAAAAACATAGGTCAAAGGTCAGGACAAATGAGCATAAACTTATACCACAGATAAAATAGAACGTGGGAGGCCCAAACCGAAAGAATCAAAATCTAAAAATGTTCCCAAACAAAGGTGACTGCTGAAACATTATTAAAGGAAGCAAGTGTGGTGGGAGAGACATGGGAGGGGCGCGTCTGGGAGCCCGGGAGGGGCTGGCACAGCGCTGATGTCATTGTCATCTCGGAGCTGCGCGGGCAGCCGCTGCCGCCACCTCAGACCCCAGGATCAGACAATGCGCGGAGAGGGCATTATTGGCAACTGGGAGCAGCACCATTAACGGGAGACCGTGGCTGTCCTGGCTGGTACCAGGCTCTACCCACACACACCCTCTGCTCGGGGGGCAAGGTCCGCCCAAGACGTGCAGCGGCGCCGCTCCCTGCTGCAGCAGTGCCATGTGTCCCGATGCACCCGGGCACCGATACATGCAGACAGGAGACACTAGATGCACACATGGTGGGCGGGGGGGCAGGTGACACATATGGGGGGCTGGTTAACACAAAGACAGTACGAGGGAGGAGGAACAGTCAGGGAGCTTGCGGACTAAAACACGAGGGGGGGAGGGGTGCAGGAGAGAGCAGACAGAAGATTCATAGACGGCATAGACAATGAGTGACCGCAGTGACATCAGGCGTGAGTGTCCACACATGAGGCTTCAAGGATGAGGGAAGAGACAGGAGGCATGAGGGCACAGACAGGAGGCATGAGGGCACAAACAGGAGGAATGAAGTCAACAAGAGGCATGAGGGCACAGACATGAGGCATGAAGGCACAGACAGGAGGCATGAGGCTACAAACAAGAAGCATGAGAGCACAGACAGGAGGCATGGGGACACAGACAGGAGGCATGAGGGCACAAACAAGAAGCATGAGAGCACAGACAGGAGGCATTAGGGCACAAACAAGAAGCATGAGAGCACAGACAGGAGGCATGGGGACGCAGACAGGAGGCATGAGGGCGCCAACAAGAAGCATGAGGACACAGACAGGAGGGATGGCGGCACAGACAGGAGGGATGGCGGCACAGACAGGAGGGATGGCGACACAGACAGGAGGCATGGCGGCACAGACAGGAGGCATGGCGGCACAGACAGGAGGCATGGCGGCACAGACAGGAGGCATGGCGGCACAGACAGGAGGCATGGCGGCACAGACAGGAGGCATGGCGGCACAGACAGGAGGCATGGCGGCACAGACAGGAGGCATGGCGGCACAGACAGGAGGCATGGCGGCACAGACAGGAGGCAGAGGGCACAGACAGCGGGCATGAAGGGACAGACAGCGGGCATGAGGGCACAGACAGCACGCATGAGGAGGCATGCATGAGAACCCAAAGTCTGGAGTTAGGAACGAGCAGGCAGGAGACGTACACAAAACACACTGCCAAAGAGGAGAGAGTTAAAAGGAAGCAAGTCAGAGGAGGGTTTACACTTATAGGTAGACAACAGGGAGGAGGTGACAGGACAGACAGTGAGCCACAGGACGGACAAGCAGAAAAGACCAGGAAAGACGGAAGAAGAGGAGGCAGGGTGCCCGCTCCCCAGAAGCACCCACAGGGGTCGTGCCAGGACACACACACCAGCAGGGGCATCAGCGGGACACAAGGCCGGGCAGAGCAGGGCACACAACCGGGCAGGTGCAGCGGGACCCCCCCCCCCAAGCCCCCTGACAGTGGCAGCTCAGCCATCTGCTGGACACGCCCAGGCAGGAGCAGCAGATCACACAATCAGGACGCCCCGGACGGCATGCCGGGAGTGGGTGACTTACCGGGGGCTTGGCAGTCGGCGCTCACGTTGTTCCCTGGTCTCTAGATGAGCTCCTGCAGGGCTCTCTTGTTCCTCTCCTCTGCCATGGTGCCCACGGGCGGCTGGATGTGCCCCGCTCCCCTCTCCGGTGCCGTAGTTTCTTGGGTCACACAAATGCAAATGTGCCGCGTAATGTTGCCGCGTAAAGTCCCTCCAGATCTGAGGGAGGGGCAAGAGCTATGGAAGAACGAGGGTCGCATTGAGGTGTCTGGTGTCCAGTTAACACAAGAGTTGCTCTGGCCAGGTACGTCATCGACTCCTGTGTAGTATAGAAAAAAAAACAGCCCTAACACGGAGAGGATGTGGCTTACCCCAAAGCTCTCGACTTTGGAACGGGGACCCGGGTTCTGCGTCGGCGCAATGTCCTATGCATCCTGGGCACATCGGTTAAGCTCCCTCTGCCTAAAAACGAACAGTACCTATGTAAGTTCAAGCCCTCCACTACCCTCGGGTCGAGTTCCCGCTATAGAAACTGAAGGTAGGAGGACGAGAAAGCGAGGAGGTAGTTTCTCTGCCACGAACTTTAATCTTAACGAGTTCGCCGTGCAGTTAACGACTGCCTGGGAGCACACAAGCCGTTCGCTTGCTGGTAATCTGCTGGGGTCAAGACAGATGGACAGAGGTTCGGTGCCTAAAGTGGCCAGACAACTCAGTTTTACTAGAACACAGGTTTGACAATTCTGTTTTATATCACACATCAACGTATTTATGCAAATTATTTCAATTGAATAGAGACAAGACTACAACATCCAGGAGGCACTGTTTACTGAGAACCCTTGACACAAGGTGACCGTGCTCCGTAGAGCGCATGCTCCGTGCGGATTCGCTCCAGGCATTGCTAAAACTTGCCGAAGTGCACCCTGGGATCTGTAGTTCCACATGTCCGTCAGAACAGATAATTAGAAAGTGAAAATAGGCAAAGTAGCTAGTAGATCAGAGTAACTTTGCGTGATGTCCTCTCCAGTGTGCGAGGGATGGTGGGGTACCGCTGGAAGGGGAGAGGTACCGTGTTCTCTAGCCCTTGTCCAGGCGTTAGATAAGACGTGAACCCTGTTAAACAATGCTGGATGTTTAAGCTCCCCTTAACAGATAATGCTACGTGTCCTACTTCAGAAGATAAATACTACCATGGGCTCAACGTCACAGTACCCCATAAAAAACGATATCGTGGCAGAAAATGCAAGTACTCGATGATGCTATGCCCAGAGAAAGACACAACTTCACCGATGGTGGCTGATTAAGTTATGAGTCCCCACCCGTCAGGCTGTCCAGTCCATAGTCTCCGATGTTATGTTCCAAAGGGTGGTTTTGCCTTTCTCCTTACTTTAGGATGTTGTGGGCCTCCATGCTCCGATTCTGGTTACTAGAGCAAACCACGGCCACTCGGAGGGGTGAGGCAGGCATTCTACTGTCCGGGGCCTGGTGCCTCGGTGACCTAAATCCTCCGGGAGGACTCGACAGCAACACCGCTTCTCACACAAAATGGCGCCGGCAAACTCAGCATAACTGGAAGTGACGCTACCCTAGCAACGGAGGTAGGAACGATGAAAGTACATGGAAACTGCCTCAGTGCAGAGGAAGAGAAGAAATACTACATAAACAAAGGTCTCTATTGGCATTAGAAACAAGAGCTCTATTGAGTGCCGGGAGGGGGGCGGGAAAAAGACACGGCGGGGAGGACAGCGAGAGCAGCCTACCTCAACGTTACCAGCAGCAAAATGGCTGCCTCAAGCTTCTGAAATTTTTCGGATTGGGGGCGTGTTTTGCTGTTTTGAGTGACAGGCAACGTCACTGTCTAAAGAACAGCAAAACTTACGCCCCCAAATCCGAAAAAGACGGAGCTTCTTTGGAGGGATGGCTCTCTCCTCCAATGGCTGGCCTCCATTTAGGAAGCCAGCCAATGGTGGAGAGACAGGGCAGGGAGGCGGGTTCTGAAGCCCTACTAAGTAGCATTAATTCTCGGACTTCCGGTCTGCCTTCGGCAGACCGAATATTACCGAGACCTAAAAACTGGGTCTAATAAATGACCTGCTGTATGAGTTGGTCCTGGGTTAATCAGCACACAGTTCATAGCCGCTGGATCAGAAGTTAAAGATATATTAGTAGGACAAGACAGATCGTCAAAGTGAATGTTTAAGTCACCTAAAATAGTAAAATTAGCTGCACTAAGCAAATGAGGGGAGACCAAATTAGATCGAGTAGAGGCCCACAAACCAGCAGAGCCAAGTGGGCGGTAAAGTAATATTCCTGAGAAGGTAAACTGTGGGCTAAGGGCAAGTTTAAATAACATAGCCTCACTATCTTTCCAGTCAGGTTTTTCAAATTTGCATTTATACACATTTTTTAAAATTATAGCTAGGCCACCACCTATTTTACCATCACGATCTCTTCGGACTATAGAATAGCCAGTTGGAAGCGCAGCTGCTACATCCGGGCCTGAGCTATCATGGAGCCATGTTTCAGTTAAAAAGACCGCATCAGGATGTTCACTATTTAAAAGGTCAAATATATCAGCTTTATGCTTTGGGAGTGAGCGACAATTCAGACTGAAAAAATTAAATTCGCCATCCTTAGGAAAAGTGTTATTTAGAATACGATTTGCCTCACATCTATTGGTCTGAGGAGAAACATTAAGGTCGGACTGACCCTTAATGGTTTGAAGGAGCAATGTAAAACCACATTTCCTACAATTTCCAGACACTTCATCCAGAGAAACAGGGTACAGCAAGATGCAATCTGTATGAACCTCAGACCGCAGACCCCACAGTTGTTTAGATGAGTAGATATGAGGGGCAGATAGAATTTGAGCAGGGATCATGGCTCAAGCTGCAAGCTCTGTTTTAAATTCCCAAGAAGGTGATACTGTCAGAAGCTGGTACAGCAGTGGCACAGCTTGGGCTAAGCAAGGCTGTGGCACAGCTGAGAGCTTGCATGGCTGCTGCACCGCAGGCTGTGGGCATGGTAGTGGTAAATCCAAGTGTGAACATGGCAATGACCTTCCTCATTTGAGCATGATAGTGACACAGTTGAGAGCTGGCGTGGCAGTAGCACAGCTGGCTGGGAGCATGGCAGTGGCAAAGGTGAGAGCTGGCAATGCTGTGGCACAGTTGAGGAGTCAAGCTATCCTGGCTGAAGACTGCTGATAGCCAGAAACCGGTCCTCGGATGCTTGTTTCCGGCCCAGGGAAGACCTGGCTTGGCAGTTCGGGCTGGACTGTTTCCATGAGGCACAGGGTCAAGACTGATTTGCATATGTTGTTTAATTTTATAAGGCGCTCAGCTACGCAAGGGTTTCCCGGCGCCAGCCATGTCTGAGCTGGGGTGGCTTGGTGAGCAAAATAACGATGGATTAAACCCAGATCTGTGACTGGGGGTGAGTGTTTTGCCATTCCGTCCATCATCTTGTGTGTTTTACAGTTGAGGGAGAACATATCTGAAACACAGCTGATTGTCTTGGTTGAGCTTGAAAGCAATAGCTTTGCTCTCATTACCAACGACTGACCTTTCTAAATGGAGGTGTATAAAGTTGCAGTAACAATCTCCCACCATGCCAATCTAGTCTGTCATTTCCCTCTGTATATCAGATCATGGAGGTCTTTCTTGGTTTGCAGTATTACTGCCTTTGTGACCTACCACTTTACATACAGCGTACTCTCGTAGTGAGTCACTGGGCTTCACCAGTAGCATGACCATATGATCATGACCCCTTGAAGCCCCCTCGATGTTATGTCCTCATTGCTCGTTCTCTTCATCCTCCTGCAAGCTACATTTCATACCGAACACAGCTGCAAACTACGTTTTATACCCCATGCGGCTGCTAGCTATGTTTTATATCCCACACAGTCGGAAGCTGCATTTTATATTCCCCGCAGATGCAAACTAGGTTTTATGCCCGATGCAGCTGCAAGCATTGTTTTATACCTCACACAGTTGTAAACAATGTTTTTTACCCCATGCAGCTCTAAACTAGGTTTTATCCCCATGCAGATGCAAGCGATGTTTTATACCCCACACAGCTGTAACCAATGTTTTATACCCGAAGCAGCTGCAAGCTACGTCTTATACCCCATGCAGTTGTAAACTAGGTTTTATACCCCACGTAGCTGCAAGCTACTTTTTTCCCCCCGCAGCTGCAAGCTATGCTTTAGAGAACACAACTGCAAGCTACGTTATATACCCCACACAGCTTCAAGCTACATTTTATACCCATGCAGCTGCAAGCTACGTTTTATACCCATGCAACTGGAAGCTACTTTTTATAGCCTATATAGCTGCAAGCAACGTTTTATACCCCACACAGTTTCAATCTAGGTGTTATACCCCATGCAGCGGCAAGCAATGTTTTATACCCTAAGCTGCTGCAAGCTACGTTTTATACCCCAAGCTGCTGCAATCTGTTTTATACCTCACGAAGCTGCAAGCTATGTTTTATACCCCACGCAGCTGCAAGCTGTTTTTTACCCCACGCAGCTGCAAGCTATGTTTTACACCCCACGCAGCTGAAAGCTATGTTTTATACCCCACGCAGCTGCAAGCTACGTCTTATACCCCATGCAGTTGTAAACTAGGCTTTATACCCCACGCAGCTGCAAGCAACTTTTTTTTCCCCGCAGCTGCAAGCTATGCTTTAGAGAACACAACTGCAAGCTACGTTATATACCCCACACAGCTTCAAGCTACATTTTATACCTATGCAGCTGCAAGCTACGTTTTATACCCATGCAACTGGAAGCAACTTTTTATGGGCTATATAGCTGCAAGCAACGTTTTATACCCCACACAGTTTCAATCTAGGTGTTATACCCCATGCAGCGGCAAGCAATGTTTTATACCCTAAGCTGCTGCAAGCTATGTTTTATACCCCAAGCTGCTGCAAGATTCGTTTTATAACCCATGCTGCTGCAATCTGTTTTATACCTTACGAAGCTGCAAGCTAAGTTTTATACCCCACGCAGCTGCAAGCTATGTTTTATACCCCACGCAGCTGCAAGCTATGTTTTATACCCCACGCAGCTGCAAGCTATGTTTTATACCCCACGCAGCTGCAAGCTGTTTTTTACCCCACGCAGCTGCAAGCTATGTTTTATACCCCACGCAGCTGCAAGCTATGTTTTTTACCCCACGCAGCTGCAAGCTGTTTTATACCCCACGCAGCTGTAAGCTATGTTTTATACCCCACGCAGCTGCAAGCTATGTTTTATACCCCACGCAGCTGCAAGCTATGTTTTATACCCCACGCAGCTGCAAGCTATGTTTTTTACCCCACGCAGCTGCAAGCTATGTTTTATACCCCACGCAGCTGCAAGCTATGTTTTATACCCCACGCAGCTGCAAGCTATGTTTTTTACCCCACGCAGCTGCAAGCTATGTTTTATACCCCATGCAGTTGCAAGCTATGTTTTACACCCCACGCAGCTGCAAGCTATGTTTTATACCCCACGCAGCTGCAAGCTACGTCTTATACCTCATGCAGTTGTAAACTAGGCTTTATACCCCACTCAGCTGCAAGCAACTTTTTTTTCCCTGCAGCTGCAAGCTATGCTTTAGAGAACACAACTGCAAGCTACGTTATATACCCCACACAGCTTCAAGCTACATTTTATACCTATGCAGCTGCAAGCTACGTTTTATACCCATGCAACTGGAAGCAACTTTTTATAGGCTATATAGCTGCAAGCAACGTTTTATACCCCACACAGTTTCAATCTAGGTGTTATACCCCATGCAGCGGCAAGCAATGTTTTATACCCTAAGCTGCTGCAAGCTATGTTTTATACTCCAAGCTGCTGCAAGATTCGTTTTATAACCCATGCTGCTGCAATCTGTTTTATACCTCACGAAGCTGCATGCTAAGTTTTATACCCCACGCAGCTGCAAGCTATGTTTTATACCCCACGCAGCTGCAAGCTATGTTTTATACCCCACGCAGCTGCAAGCTATGTTTTTTACCCCACGCAGCTGCAAGCTGTTTTTTACCCCACGCAGCTGCAAGCTATGTTTTATACCCCACGCAGCTGCAAGCTATGTTTTATAACCCACGCAGCTGCAAGCTATGTTTTTTACCCCACGCAGCTGCAAGCTGTTTTTTACCCCACGCAGCTGCAAGCTATGTTTTATACCCCACGCAGCTGCAAGCTATGTTTTATACCACACGCAGCTGCAAGCTATGTTTTTTACCCCACGCAGCTGCAAGCTATGTTTTTTACCCCACGCAGCTGCAAGCTATGTTTTTTACCCCACGCAGCTGCAAGCTATGTTTTATACCCCACGCAGCTGCAAGCTATGTTTTATACCCCACGCAGCTGCAAGCTATGTTTTATACCACACGCAGCTGCAAGCTATGTTTTTTACCCCACGCAGCTGCAAGCTATGTTTTTTACCCAACGCAGCTGCAAGCTATGTTTTATACCCCATGCAGTTGCAAAGTACGGTTTGTACCAGGTGCAGCCATAGAGTACATTTTAGGCTTGCAATATAAGTTGTCTTTTTTGGCTGCTGGCGTAAGGTGGATTATATACAGTGTGCAAGGGACATTTTGAATCCGATGTATAACACTTTGGACAAAGGACATTTTATGCTGGGTACATAGGGAGTTTTGTCGCTGTGGTGGAGACTGTGGGAACTGTGACGTGGACTCTGCATTTTGGAAGGAGCATTGGCTGTGGCCTTTGTACATGTGCATCTTACCTATGGAAAGAAAGGGCCCGGTGACTAGAAATGCTGCCAGGTATTTGTTTTGTGGTAGACTTTGAAAGGGTTCTGCCACAAACCGGGCTACATGGAAATCATCATTAATTGTGAAGACTGTACAGGATACTTGTTGATAGCAATGCATGTTAAAAAAAAGTGTATCTCCTCAAAAAACCAAAGGTTGTCGTGTTAAGTATCCATTGTCTGCGCATGTGGTTGGACCGGATTGCTTGTTTCTTGGGCTTGTGCTCTTTATATTTGTCTCGGAGTCTCTGGTCTGGGGATATTTCTCAGAGTCTTACTCCAGTTTAGTGAAACCAATCTTGAGCTCTAGTTTCAGGTTCTTGAAAGGTCTCTTCAGGCCCTACTCTAACGTGTACTCAATTGTTTCTTTTCCGACAGGTGTTTGCCTACGATCACTGCTTCTGGTCAATGGATGAGAATGTCAAAGACAAGTTTGCAGGTAACCTTGACTCTTTTGAATGTGAATCGCAGTGTTTGTTACACTCTTTTGAATGCTCTCTGTTGTTGGGCCTGCTCTGCCGTGAGCCAGTGGAAGCTCCGCCCCTCGCCAGACCGCTGCTCGTCCAGCATCAGTGTACATGCCTGTCAGCACCTGGCGTCCCTGCTCTTTGTTCCCCTCCTAGTGCATGTGCGTGCTTTGCTCTGTCGTAGGTCACTTTGACATGACGTACAGGTCCACACAATGGTCCCAGCCTAACAAAAGCACAATGGGAGCTTCACTTGTGTCTGAGAAACTTTCCAACCAAGACCAGGTACTGTGCTAGTTCAAAGCAGAAGCTGGAACAAATGGAGCCGCCTGGCTAGGATGACGCACACACTGGAGGGCTCACTCATTTTGTACGCTACCTTATGTCCTTATATTATGGGTATAATATGGCTTCCTTTTGCTGCTGGTGCGTCTATCTGTGCGTGTGGTGTGCCTGTGTGTGTACATATGAACGTGTTCAGAGTCTCCTGTAGTGCGTTCCAACACATCTGGGCTTTGAGTGCGTGTTGTATCATGGCTCAGGGAAACGTGCAAATATCTCCGATTGAGATGGGATTGCTTGGTCGGGATGCCTGTGTGGTCATTCGGGGGGTACCGTGTGGTCATTCAGGGGATGCCTGTTATGTCATTCAGGGGATGCCTGTGTGGTCATTCAGGGGATGCCTGTGTGGTCATTCGGGGGATGCCTGTGTGGTCGTTCGGGGGATGCCTGTGTGGTCATTCAGGGGATGCCTGTGTGGTCATTCGGGGGGTACCGTGTGGTCATTCAGGGGATGCCTGTTATGTCATTCAGGGGATGCCTGTGTGGTCATTCAGGGGATGCCTGTGTGGTCATTCGGGGGATGCCTGTGTGGTCGTTCGGGGGATGCCTGTGTGGTCATTCGGGGGATGCCTGTGTGGTCGTTCGAGGGATGCCTGTGTGGTCGTTCGGGGGATGCCTGTGTGGTCATTCAGGGGATGCCTGTGTGGTCATTCAGGGGATGCCTGTGTGGTCATTCGGGGGATGCCTGTGTGGTCATTCGGGGGATGCCTGTGTGGTCATTCGGGGGATGCCTGTGTGGTCATTCGGGGGATGCCTGTGTGGTCGTTCGGGGGATGCCTGTGTGGTCGTTCGGGGGATGCCTGTGTGGTCGTTCGGGGGATGCCTGTGTGGTCGTTCGGGGAATGCCTGTGTGGTCATTCGGGGGATGCCTGTGTGGTCGTTCGGGGGATGCCTGTGTGGTCGTTCGGGGGATGCCTGTGTGGTCGTTCGGGAGATGCCTGTGTGGTCGTTCGGGGGATGCCTGTGTGGTCATTCGAGGGATGCCTGTGTGGTCGTTCGGGGATGCCTGTGTGGTCATTCGGGAATGCCTGTGTGGTCATTCGGGGGATGCCTGTGTGGTCATTCGGGGATGCCTGTGTGGTCATTCGGGGATGCCTGTGTGGTCATTCGGGGGATGCCTGTGTGGTCATTCGGGGGATGCCTGTGTGGTCATTCGGGGGATGCCTGTGTGGTCATTCGGGGAATGCCTGTGTGGTCATTCGGGGGATGCCTGTGTGGTCATTCGGGGGATGCCTGTGTGGTCATTCGGGGGATGCCTGTGTGGTCATTCGGGGGATGCCTGTGTGGTCATTCGGGGGATGCCTGTGTGGTCATTCGGGGGAGGCCTGTGTGGTCATTCGGGGGAGGCCTGTGTGGTCATTCGGGGGAGGCCTGTGTGGTCATTCGGGGGATGCCTGTGTGGTCATTCGGGGGATGCCTGTGTGGTCATTCGGGGGATGCCTGTGTGGTCATTCAGGGGATGCCTGTGTGGTCATTCGGGGGATGCCTGTGTGGTCATTCAGGGGATGCCTGTGTGGCCATTCAGGGGATGCCTGTGTGGTCATTCAGGGGATGCCGTGTGGTCATTCAGGGGATGCCTGTGTGGTCATTCAAGGGATGCCGTGTGGTCATTCAGGGGATGCCGTGTGGTCATTCAGGGGATGCCTTGTTTGCAAGCAGGGCAAGCTCTTGTATGCCAGGGAGTATTGCAAGAGGCTGAGAAGAACCAGGCATTGTGTTGATGAGATCATGTTACTAATGCAGTGACTGCAGGTCTATGCATGAAGAGGACAGGCTGAGAAGGGCCTTCAGTTTGCAAGCAATGAGCAGAGCTGTGGATTAGGGGAGAGCATACTAAGTTCCTCTCGGAGCAGCCCGTTGCCAATGGGTTGACCGTCGGTGCTTTGTTGTAGAGATATACGACTGATGCATTTGGAGTCTGGCCAAGATGGTGACAGTAGAGCAGGAAGTTAGTGATGCACCAGGGATTAAGGATCCAGAAGAGCAAAACGTCACTCAAACAGTAGCTGCTTAGTCTTTAACAAAAGTAACAAAGGCCCATATGGCGCTATGTTGGTGATACTTGTCTGCGATGGTCTTGAGTCACTTGGGTTCTGCTATAACTTATGCCGTTAGGTATTCTGATGTGTAACCAGTGGATTTAAGGGTAGAGAAGGTTTACCTAGTTGGTCCAATATCAATAGGTTGATTGCGTCATTTGCATTCGGTCCATGCATTACATGTGAATGGGTTGAAACAATAAATATTATCGCTGATGTATGTCACAAATAAAAAAAGGCCTTCAACCTACCGAGCTGCTGTGACAGTTACATTTTAGTCTGTTTATTGATCAGCATTGAGTGTGACACACATCAGGCGATTACTCAATAATGCTGACCACGGTGATTTGAAAAAATATCTGAATTCGAATAGTGCATGCACCAAAATACTCTAGGATTACATTAGTGTTTGAACTTTTACTTTAAACCATTCTATGAAGCCGCCACTCGATTGTACAACATGGCAAAGATACATTGAATACGCCAATGGTTTGTTTTTCGCGCCATGTTGTACAGCTGTGTCTGCTGTTCAGCATGTTTGAAAGTAAAAAAAAAAAAGTTGCTATGACACAGCCCGCATTGACTGCTTCATAGTGCCTTTGTTAAATACAATTTTAGACATGCTGCAGAGCAGGTAGGCTGCCCTTCAACGCGGCTAAAAATCATTGACAAAGCCAATAGATCTCACATGGTTTCGACCTATTGGCTTTGCCAATGCTTGTTTCCTAACATGATGCAAGCAGTCCTAAGAAGCAAACTAGAGCGGGAGTGGGTGAGAGGAGGAATAGAAGGATGTGGCGCTACAGCCAGAGCTGCGGGCTGTGGATCTGGGCACCCAGATTCAATTCTCGGCATTGGCTCAATATCCTGTGGTTTGGGGTAAACCACGCAATCTCCCCATGTCTAAAAACCATGAACGTTGACTTGTGTAATGTACCTGGTGCTCGTGTAAAGTGTTTACAACAAGGGGTGGTGAGGGACAGAGTCTCTGAATTAAGCAGAAAGCTCTCACCCAGTCAAGAGATCAGGGCTAGATCCAACACCGTTTTTTAGCTCACTGCACCATCCCAGTTTCAGAACCTGGCTGTATGCAAATTAGTCTGTTCCTGTCCCAGTGCATGATGGGAACAGGGCAAACCAAACTACAAAAGCCAATTCTTACACTGGGAAGGAAACAAGCTCCCGGGGACCGGTTTCTGGCATTACAGCCGTCTTCGGCCCGGTTTGCTTGAATCCTGATGGTGCAATGAGCAAGGGTCTCACATCTGAGAATACCCTTCCACGCTTAGGGTGGACAAAAATATTTACAACAAGGGGTGGTGAGGGACAGAGTCTCTGAATTAAGCAGAAAGCTCTCACCCAGTCAAGAGATCAGGGCTAGATCCAACACCGTTTTTTAGCTCACTGCACCATCCCAGTTTCAGAACCTGGCTGTATGCAAATTAGTCTGTTCCTGTCCCAGTGCATGATGGGAACAGGGCAAACCAAACTACAAAAGCCAATTCTTACACTGGGAAGGAAACAAGCTCCCGGGGACCGGTTTCTAGCATTACAGCCGTCTTCGGCCCGGTTTGCTTGAATCCTGATGGTGCAATGAGCAAGGGTCTCACATCTGAGAATACCCTTCCACGCTTAGGGTGGACAAAAATATTTACAACAAGGGGTGGTGAGGGACAGAGTCTCTGAATTGAGCAGAAAGCTCTCACCCAGTCAAGAGATCAGGGCTAGATCCAACACCGTTTTTTAGCTCACTGCACCATCCCAGTTTCAGAACCTGGCTGTATGCAAATTAGTCTGTTCCTGTCCCAGTGCATGATGGGAACAGGTCAAACCAAACTACAAAAGCCAATTCTTACACTGGGAAGGAAACAAGCTCCCGGGGACCGGTTTCTGGCATTACAGCCGTCTTCGGCCCGGTTTGCTTGAATCCTGATGGTGCAATGAGCAAGGGTCTCACATCTGAGAATACCCTTCCACGCTTAGGGTGGACAAAAATATTTACAACAAGGGGTGGTGAGGGACAGAGTCTCTGAATTAAGCAGAAAGCTCTCACCCAGTCAAGAGATCAGGGCTAGATCCAACACCGTTTTTTAGCTCACTGCACCATCCCAGTTTCAGAACCTGGCTGTATGCAAATTAGTCTGTTCCTGTCCCAGTGCATGATGGGAACAGGGCAAACCAAACTACAAAAGCCAATTCTTACACTGGGAAGGAAACAAGCTCCCGGGGAATCGTTTTTGGCCACTATAGGTGTGGCAGGGTATACTCCGACATGAGTCCCTTTCTCACTGCACCATCAGGATTCAAGCAAGCCGGGCCGAAGAAGGCTGAAATGCCAGAAACCGGTCCCCGGTAGCTTGTCACCTTTCTGGTGAAGAATTGGCTTGGTAGTTTAGTCTGCCCTGTTCCCATGATGCACTGGGCCAGGGACAGACTGATTTGCATATAGCCAGGTTCTGAGCTGGGATGGTGCAGTGAGATAAATAACGGTGATGGATCAAGCCCCGATCTTTGGACTGGGTAAGAGTGGTCTGCTTAATTCAGACACTCTGTTCATCACCACCCCCTTTTCTGAATCGTTTTTGGCCACTATAGGTGTGGCAGGGTATACTCAGACATGAGTCCCTTTCTCACTGCACCATCAGGATTCAAGCAAGCCGGGCCGAAGAAGGCTGAAATGCCAGAAACCGGCCCCCGGTAGCTTGTCTCCTTTCTGGTGAAGAATTGGCTTGGTAGTTTAGTCTGCCCTGTTCCCATGATGCACTGGGCCAGGGACAGACTGATTTGCATATAGCCAGGTTCTGAGCTGGGATGGTGCAGTGAGATAAATAACGGTGATGGATCAAGCCCCGATCTTTGGACTGGGTAAGAGTGGTCTGCTTAATTCAGACACTCTGTTCATCACCACCCCCTTTTCTGAATCGTTTTTGGCCACTATAGGTGTGGCAGGGTATACTCAGACATGAGTCCCTTTCTCACTGCACCATCAGGATTCAAGCAAGCCGGGCCGAAGAAGGCTGAAATGCCAGAAACCGGTCCCCGGTAACTTGTCTCCTTTCTGGTGAAGAATTGGCTTGGTAGTTTAGTCTGCCCTGTTCCCATGATGCACTGGGCCAGGGACAGACTGATTTGCATATAGCCAGGTTCTGAGCTGGGATGGTGCAGTGAGATAAATAACGGTGATGGATCAAGCCCCGATCTTTGGACTGGGTAAGAGTGGTCTGCTTAATTCAGACACTCTGTTCATCACCACCCCCCCCCCCCCCTTTTCTGAATCGTTTTTGGCCACTATAGGTGTGGCAGGGTATACTCAGACATGAGTCCCTTTCTCACTGCACCATCAGGATTCAAGCAAGCCGGGCCGAAGAAGGCTGAAATGCCAGAAACCGGTCCCCGGTAGCTTGTCTCCTTTCTGGTGAAGAATTGGCTTGGTAGTTTAGTCTGCCCTGTTCCCATGATGCACTGGGCCAGGGACAGACTGATTTGCATATAGCCAGGTTCTGAGCTGGGATGGTGCAGTGAGATAAATAACGGTGATGGATCAAGCCCCGATCTTTGGACTGGGTAAGAGTGGTCTGCTTAATTCAGACACTCTGTTCATCACCACCCCCCACCCCCTTTTCTGAATCGCTCGTGTAAAGTGCTCAAATAACTGAGTCCGGTCCAGTTCTTGGTGTACAAAAATGCCAAAAAATAGAAGACATCTTACCTCAATCACAGTGCGAGGACCGGACGGACACTAATTAAGATAAATCAATCTGTACTTTGTCCATGCCCCACACAAAAAAGGAAGTGACCCCTCGCACGTGCTACAGAATTAAAGGGCAGCAAAGAAGAGTGAGAATTATGCGGTAAGTAATGGGCGGAGAAGAAAATCCCCTTTTTAGAGGTTTTATGTTTTTTAAAGACAAAATAGATTATCACCAATTGACAGCTCATGCACACTGGCTGCAGCCGAGATCTAAACACTGGACACAAAATTACCCAGTAGAATTTTGCATTGTTAAAGTTGCCCACAGTAAATTTGGAGTGGCAGGGTTTTAGAATACTTGCAGTAATGTGGAGAGGTTAGTAAGACAGCTAATAGTGGGTATGGCAGTGGCACAAGGGGGTTGTTGTTAACATGCTGGTGGCCTAGCAGTGGCACAGCAGGGTGTGAGCATGGAGGTGGCGCAGCAGGGTGTGAGCATGGCACTGGGACAGCTGGCAGTGCCACGGTTAGGTGTGTGCATGGCAGTGTTCCAGATAGGTCTGGGCATGGCTGTGGCACAGCTAGCGTTCATCAAGGCAGTGGCATAGGTGAGAGCCTTTGATCCCTTTCCCTCTGGTTGTCCTTTCCAAATGAAGGCGTAGAACATTACAGCAGCAATAATCTGCCACTATGCTGTTTAAGTCAGTCATTTCTTTCTGTATATTAGCACCTGGAGGCCCTTCTCTGTTTTCAGTAGAACTGTGCTTGTGGTCTTCCACTTTACATATAGCACATTTTCACAGTGTCTTGACACTTCATCATTAGCATGACCATAGGATGTTGACCCCTCAAAGTTCCCTTGATTTTTACTTGTTGTTACCTGTTCTCCTCCACCTCCTGTCCAGTATGTTACTATCTCTGCCCATATTTCTCTGCCTAGTCTCCTCTAATCCTTTCTTGTGCTTGCATACCTTTCTTTGCCTTTACACCGTATGCATTTTCTTCCTTACCCATTTTATTCTCCCCTTTCTCTGACTCCTCGCCTTGCCTTTCCTGCCTGCTCACTCTCCCACCTCTGCCTGCTCCCCTCTCCTCCTCTGCCTGCTCCCCTCTCCTCCTCTGCCTGCTCCCCTCTCCTCCTCTGCCTGCTCCCCTCTCCTTCTCTGCCTGCTGCCCTCCCCTCCACCTCTGCCTGCTTCCCTCTCCACCTCTGCCTGCTACCCGCCCCTCCTCTGCCTGCTCCCCGCCCCTCCTCTGCCTGCTCCCCGCCCCTCCTCTGCCTGCCTTCAGCTCCCCCTATGCCTGCCTTCCCCCTCTCCCTGCTTCCCACTCCCCCTCTCCCTGCTTCCCCCTCCCCCTCTGCCTGCTTCCCCCTCCCCCTCTGCCTGCTTCCCGCTCCCCCTCTGCCTGCTTCCCGCTCCCCCTCTGCCTGCTTCCCGCTCCCCCTCTGCCTGCTTCCCAATCCCCCTCTGCCTGCCTTCCCGCTCCCCCTCTGCCTGCCTTCCCGCTCCCCCTCTGCCTGCCTTCCCGCTCCCCCTCTGCCTGCTTCCCCCCTCCCCCTCTCCCTCTCTACCTGCTTCCCACGCCTCCCCTGCCTGCTTCCCGAATTCGCACAAGTGCATAGATTTGCCTGGGAAACAAGGCAGTAGGTGTCCTCTACCTCAATGTCCAAGGCGGCAAAGTATTAGGCTGCAAGTATCTGTGTGCGTTGCAACTAATATTGGCTCACTTTCCCGTCTTTGATCCTTAGTTTTGATATCGTTTGCCAACTGTTCCTGTTTCAGTGGTTGTGCGGCACCGAACTGAAATACTTATGATGGGTGCCCCATTGTAAACAATGCGGTGAATACTAAAGGAAGATTCAGTATGTTGTGGAACTGATCATGTGTTTAAGTCCTGCATGCTTGACATATGCTTATGGACACATTCTGCGCCCATTATTCTGTTTGATTTCATTCATGTGAAGGAGACTGTTGGGGATAAGGATTATTATCTTTGCAAATATCGGTTCATTTGAGCGGTTCATCATGGTGAGCTTGGGGTAATGTAGAAGACCGATTGTTGGAGTATGGTCTTCCATTTCATTCAGTGAATTGTGCACTGTGCTATTTGAAAATCATCCTGGCTTCCTTTCTCTGTAATGTGTTTTCAAGGTTACCACCTCTCCTTCTCTGGATCACATGTTCAAGGACATCCCGCTTCTTAGAGTGGTTGTTGTTTAAGAAGTGGGTCGCCATGGAAGCAGTCTTGTATTTGCATCTGATTTTTAGATTGATGACCGATTGTGTTCTTGATTGGGTTTTTCTTCCAAGGAACCACCTCAGAATTTGTCTAAAAATCATGACAAACATACTAGTCCCACTTCTTACAGCCCGCCTCCAGATTCTGATTGGCTTTTGTCAGTGTCCTTTAAAAAAGACTTTGCTCCACAAAACAAGTTACCATTTCGTATAATAGTGCAGAAAATAGGGGACCCCCTCTAAAAGAACAAGTAACGGTCAGGGAGAAGAGGGGAAAGAATATCAAGAAACAACTAGAAATCGGCGCTGGCGGAACCGGGAGGGCAGCCTGATCCTGCCGCTGTGCCTCGAAGTCGGCTCCCGGCAGTGGAAGCGCTGCAACGCCCTCACCTCCTCCGGACTCGGCGAGGCAGGCTCGGGGTCTTTGTTCTCGATGTGCGCCCGGCCCGTGTGCGACGACGATCGCCGGGGGCTGCTGGACGGGGCTGGCTGCCGTGTCTCGCAGCAGCTTCTTGACTCCGGAGCCCTGCTTGCCGCTCTCTTCGACCTGCGCGCAGAAGCCCCAGAAGCAACATTGTAGCACTCCCTGGGACCTGCATTGACTCCGCCGCTACTTTGTTTCGCTGCAGGGCTGGGACGAGCGCCATCTTATCGCCTGCCTTCATTCCCCGAAGGTAAACACCCGGGACTGGGTCTGTTACAGCATTGCTGCGGGGGTGATAGTAACTACTGCCCTGCGCCCCCCCGTCTGGGCTTACTTCATCATGAACCAGCTGGAGCTAATTGGGAATGCTGGCAAGGAGAGCTATCGACCGGCGGAGCGACACTGCGCACATTTGCACCGACTGGAGGACAATGCTGCGCCCTCTCTCCCCTCGGCGCCATTGCGGCTATGTGATATCCTGAGCGCCCTGTCCGCCTTGAGGGCTGACCTGCGCACCGTCGCTGGGGAACTGGGGGGTCGGATGGACGCGATATTGTCCGCGGCCCCCCTGTCTATTCGTGACGATCCGCAGCATCTTGCCGCTACGCCACACCCGGTGATGCATCCTTGTGGCCCCTCTGCCCCGGTCTCCGCTGACATGGAGACGGCGCGGAACTCCGATCCTGCACGCGTACTGGAAGGAACACCCCTGGGTAGACCCGGAATGTCTGCGGCTGTTTTCCGGCTGCAAGACGGTATCGGGCGCCATTTTCTGAAGATCCCTCAATGGCGGCTAGCGGAATGCAATTCCCTTCCTTGGAATGGTGGCGAATGTTGGGACTGGTTGTACGGGGTGACCCCGCACCTTGCAACGCTTCTTGTGTCATTAACGTTTTCTCGGCAACGGACTGGATGAACGTTTGGGGCCATTCTCCTATCCTGACGAGGCCTCTTCGTCCCCTTATTTCACCTGTGTCGTTTCCGATCCAGTTGGACTGCGTCGCTGCACCCTACCGTACGGGGCAAGGTTGAGGGTATCCCCGTTCCCTTCGGAACTGTCTTCCTTGTACTGCTGGGACACTGATGGACTGCCGGTGGATTTCATATGTTGGTACTGTATTGGTGGTGGAGTCGGGGTAAGGGTGGCCGGAATAATGTACTTTGGCAGTTTTGGACATGTTCTTATGGCCCTCCCCCGGTCTTCTGTGATTTATGTTCCTTTATTTCTCTTTCCTAACGGAACTCTTCTCTAGGTGAACTGTCCTCTTTCTTCTTTCTTCCCTTTTCCCTGTCTTTTTCTCCTTCTCAATTTTCTCTTCTCTCGCTATATTTCGGGTTATGGGGAGACAAACACTCTGCTAGGGGGGGGGGGGTAGGCCGTAGCCTCTGCATGTGTGTAGGGTGGGGGGGGGGTAACTTTTAGTTCGTGTTTCTTTCTATGGTGCCTTTTTTTGCTATTATATGCTTTCTTCTTTCCTCTTGGCCCGTGTTAGGCATATTGGGGGATGGGTGGTAGCGTGGTATTAGTTGGGATGTTGCGTCCTCTTTCGGGGTGTGCATATTTTGTGGCCATCCTCTGGTTGGGACCTGCATGCTGCTAACTGTGCTGATTGGTAAAGGTGTCTATAGTGAGTCCCACCTACACGGACCTCGTTTCTTTTCTCTTAATTGTATTAGTACGGAGAAATATGACCTGCTCTTAATGGTAGCGATGAAAACTTTTAAAATTAACCTTCACTGATTCTGAGACATGGTAATACGATAACTACAGTGTAACCTTTTTACTGCTTGCTTCAATGAGAGATATTACTGTGTCGCCGTAACGTTGCATTGGTGCTTTACTGTTTCCGTGGCCGGCCGGAAGGTTGTAGGCCCGTATTTGTTCTGATTTGATGCAAAATAAAGGTTTTCAAAAAAAAAAAAAAAAAGAAACAACTAGAATCTCCCTCATGACCTAATTAATTACACAACGGAATAAATCACCATATATACAAAGAGCACTCAACCCAAATGTTAACCCCCTAAACAATGAATTCCAACAGTTATCAAAAATATTTATTTTATTTAATTTCTTTTCTCAAACTTGTTTTCATTATTTCTTAATATTTTTAACATACATAGTATATACAGAATCACAAAATGAAGAGACAGTACATACAGCTAAGACAAATAAGTTAAACCCCGGTAGAGGAAAACAATAAAAATGCACACCAACTCATTCAAACCCTACTCGCACACACCCAGCCAAACCTTCACATTCATAACATGTCTGGGGAACACGACTGCAAGATGGCAATGTAATTGAAATGACCTAAGACAGAGACTGCAGAGAGCAGGATGTTCTCAAGGCAGGGGTCGACGCGTTTCGGTGGCTGACAGATGATAAACTGCCACTTTCCTCAGGACCAACCAGATACAGTGCCCTCACAAGGGATCCTCCACCCGGGAAAAAGAGATATTTTTCACCTGAAAAGTATAGAAAATATGCGAATACCCATGGAAATGAATAGGGGAAAACCAACTTCAATCAAGAATAAAGATAGTCTACAGTGCTTTGACATTAAGTGCTGAGAAATTCACAGTGTATGTGATGACAACTAAACACATAAAACACTAGGCCCCTACCTACTCAGGGCCCACACAAAAATAAAAAAAACCAAAAATACACCAGTGAATTGTCAATACCACTACCAAAGGACATGACACAAAAACAAATGACCCAAGTGTGCCCCACAACAGATCAATTTTTTTTAAACAAATGATGCAGCTAAGAACCCCATTTCGTATAATTACACGATATAACGCACAATCCCACTCTACATAATTCCACTACACTCAATACCACATAATTCCACTAAAGAAATCTCCTTCACACTGTACCACAACTAACTAATACAATGCAACTCCTATAATCCCACTGCTCACCACATACATACACTCCATAACACATAGGGATAAAACATTGCCATTTACAATGCTATTAGCTCGAACTCAAACAAATGCAAGACCTAGTGCATTTCCAATGCTTGTTTCCTCCTGTATCCCCGACCCTCTGCTGTGTGGTCTTCCCCTCATGCAATACTTCCCCCCCCCCCCCCCCCCCCCCCCCTGCCCAGTATCTCCTAATGGTATCCGATGACAAACAGGTTTGTTTTCGCATGTTTGCGCTCCTGTCACGGTCCATTGACCGGTCTAGGACACGGGCCAGTCTGTCGGTCACCCCCGGGCGGGTTTGCTGCGCCTCGTGGTTCCTGGGCTCACCTGAGCGCGTCCTCCTGTAAAAGCCACGAGCCTGCAGATTCCTTCGAAGATTGCACGCCCCGCTCTTCATGGCTCTCTGCAGAGCCGGGCCGATGCAGCCTGCGTCCGGTGGGAAGCGCGTTTCTATTGCGTGTGTGCTCCTGGGCATCGCCGCGGAGCTCCGCTTTGGTTGTGAGTCCACCGCGCCCCCGAGGCTGTGTCTGTGCAAAACCCCTCACCCCACATTTATTGGGAAACCATTCATTCACGCAGGAGCAATGTGTCAACCCGATGGTGTGGGAAAGCTCGTTTCACAAAGATATGTTTCTCTTTTGGTTTTTCCTCTGGAGTGTGGTGGTCCAGATCATGTATTGCATGGAGTTTGGGCCGTTACAGGTCCATGTTCCAGAAGTGTCCGAGCTCAGAGCAGTCGTATATATTTTGGTGACAAGTTTTGACTTCGTTTTAAAGCCAGTAAATCTGAGAAACCCACATTAGTTTGTGACTGACGGGCAGTGGAAGGGAGGAGGCCCTGCATGGTGGTGAGAAGTGAGCGCAAGCACAGCTGGCCTGGAGGTATGGGGCCAGCTGTGCGTCAACAGGGCAGAAGGAACTGGACACGAGGGTCTCGATGACCAGGGCCATTATAAATCCAGTGGGGGTCCGTAGGAGTTACTGGTTCTACCTGAGTTATTAGTTGTATGTCCCCTGCGGACTGCGGCTGCTGAGAGTAGATGGAAACCCGAAGTCTTTGACTGCAGGCCAGATACCGGATATAAAATGAGGATTAACTAAGGGAAATAATAGTTGAATGACTGGTTCCCCTACTATTTCATCATTTCTTAGGGGATCTTTAGGGACCCACCTGTAGTGCCCCAGGTATTACATCGGGCGGATTCCAATCAGACCTGAGTTACTGGGTATTACACCAAGTCGCTTGAATGGAGTCCCTGAGTTAACTATGTGTTGCAGGGGGCACTTGTAATGACAGGGTGGTGCTTTGGACTCTGGTATCTTTTCTCCTGAAGGTGGTGCCTTCCTTCCATGTATTACAGTCCATCCCGCTGCCGGCATTCTTCTTTCTGACACATCCCTCTAAGGAGGAGGAAAGACTCCCTCAATTGGATGCAGAGCAGGCATGTGTCTTCTGCAATGATAGGACCAAGGTGCACTGGGTGCTCGATCAACTCTTTGTCGGATTAGTGGGTGTGAAGAAACTGAAGGCAGTCCAAAGACTGAGTTTATCCAGATGTATTTATTGAACATATTTCAGTCATTCTGGGCTAGCGATACTGCAGCAGAATGCATTACAGACAATGTAGGTGATACAAACAACATGTAATGGCCTGTACCAAGCTGTGCTATGGCCAGGAAGGAGCCTCCGAAGGACTGCATCCTCATTCCACCGGGGTCGAGGCCTCTCAGTGACTGTAGCTAGAAGGCATTCTGGTGTTGGACATCTGCTAAGCTGCGACGTGGGGTCTGTACATTCCTTCACTGGGCAATATATTTTCAATTCACAAGTCCACAGTGAGGGCCACTTTACCCGCTCGGTCTTGCCTGACTTCCTTGTATAAGGTCCACCCTCAGTCGCACTACCTTCGTTGGGGTGCGGCTTTGGTATTGATGCAAAAAGTGAGTAATTTGTGGTTCGAAGCACCCATCAGAAGAACAAATGACTAACCTGCAGTGAGGTTCGTTCTTTTGAATATTCAACATAGCTGCAGATCCTTCTCTGATTCCACCCTCCTTCCTGTAATGAGGAGTGGCCTTTTTATATGTTATAAGGTCCCATTCTGATATTTGTGCACAGTCTGTTGCCACTCTGCTTCTGACTGTGATAAATGTAAATGATGCTCTGACCTCCGTGGGCAGGGATGTTGCTGTTATGTGTCTGGGTCATCACGCCTGAAGCTGGGACGCGGCTGTGGCAGAGTTTTCTATATACAGGTTACAAATTATTGGTCATATAGAAATGGGTGGCTGCCATAGAGTCTAAAAAAGTGGGCTTGTAGGGCTCTGCGCTACAAATAAGGAGCTAGAGGTGACCGCTGTTGCCACGGAGGGGAATGTTGACACTATGGTTGCTTCTCAAGAAAAGTTTGAAGGTTCCCAGCAGGGTTGTAGTCTGCTTCCTCTTCCATTTTGTGAGCAAAGTGGAGAGGCTGACCAACTTTGGTAGATCTTCAGCCCCAGAAAGGCTTGCCCTGGTCATAAGAGAGGACTCGGGGGCTTTCAGGGGCATCTCGTATCACAAAATCCTGATCCAGAGGATGAAGAGCTACTGATGTTTATCAGGTGGGATGTAGAAGCCACTGTGTGGAGAGACCAGACAAAGCACAAGGAATGGAGCAAATGTGCGGATCAATCCTTCCACAGAAGCGATCCCGATAACCGCAGAGACACAGATTAAAATTCCACTTGTAGGAAGGGTTGACTGCTTAGTTCAAGGTCTTGTCTGGGGACCCCTTCAGATGAGATTAAACCCTCCTGCTTGTCCGATATGAAGAGGTGTGGTCCGGACAAAACTGGAATCATTTCATAGACTCACGTTTACTAAAAGCTTTCCATCTCGTATGCCTTCCCAACCTTCAGGTGACCTTGACGCATATGATTGGTTTGTGAAATGTTGGCATCTGGTTTAAGAGTCATCTATCTGGTGGTTTTAAGAGTAATTAGTTCCTTAATTTTTATATATTTGGAATTTCTCAAATGCTTTTGCCAAAGCATTCAATGGAGGCTTATAAACTATGGTAGGATAGCATGAAATTTGTGGTGTAATATAAGGCTTGCAGATTGAGGGACTAAAATAGAAGCAGTAGACGTAATTAATGAGGAAAAATTCTAATCGAGGTTTGAAAAATGGATCATCAGGAAGGAACAAATGAGCAGAGGTCTGCTAGTGACAGCAAGAACGATTTGGTTTGCAAATCTTCACTTTCCTCAACTAGTTACAAGTATTTACAGTTTTGTGTAAAGAATGTTTTCTTATCTGTCCCCTTAAAAGTGTTGGGGTATGAGGATGCTTTTTGTAACCTAAAATGTCTTTGTCTACAATTCATATTGTCTAACCTCTTATACCTGTTGCCTTTAGGTCAAGATGTTGTTTTTCAGTGCCTTGGGGAGAACATTCTTCAAAATGCCTTTGAGGGTTACAACGCCTGTATATTTGCCTATGGACAGACTGGTAAGTACTGTTAATAAGTAATATGATTGGGCAGAATCCCTGGAATTCCCAAGGCTATCCGGCGAAGGATGTCAAATAGGTCTCACAACCCCAGGTGCCAACATCAAACTAATAAACATTCTAGAATGCCTATTCTTGGTTGCATCTACTAATAATAAGCATAATTGATGAATATTTTTGAAATGGCCCATCTTGGTCCATGCTTAAAGTTACTCATTTGGTCAGGTGTTGCGATTTTTTCTAATAACACAAAAAGGTGATTCAGCATTTATCCTAGTCTGAGAATGCAGCAATGTAGGGCGCTATACATGCCCGAACTGTGGAACGAACAGATGATATAGGCTTATCATAGCCTTCACCTGTACTTTCGACTGGGGCTTACGGAGCGCAGAGTATCCTTTACAAACGTTTGGAATGCCTTCATTACTTAATTTCAGCATTCTGACTAAGGGAGAACTATGTCACTAATGCACCATCGCTGTTACAAACTCATTCGTTGACTCTTTTTTTTTTTTTTTTTTTTTTTTTGGGCAACGCAAGAAAGCCTTCCTACAATTTACTACCTTATGTTGTCAACGTAATGGCTAAAGTCCATCACAATTTCCAATTCGTAATCTGTTCAAACTTCCTTGCATTAGAAAGTCTTTTGGGACTAAACGCGTGTTGGCTGTAGCGATGTGTAATTACCCCAAGGAATACATGAGCCAGTATTAAGTGCTCAACTGAGTTACGGATGTTGGACTGTTGGTTATAGCCTCGGAAGGAGGGCGACAATGTGGTTGCTACATATGTGCCTGCTGTACGGTGCCCCGGCGTTCTCCTTCCCCTGCCCGAAGCCCCCCTGCCTCACTTGTGTCCCGACACAAGTGTGTGCGGGCTGCCATATACGGATGCAACAAGCGACCCGGATGGCGCCTCGTGCTAGTCTGCTACTACCCGTTATGCACACAGGTCCTCCATGACTCCATTGGTAGTTTTTTGTTAGTTACTTTTTTTTGGGTTGCGATTAAAGGGTCCCTACTTCCTAGTGATATTAATTGTCCACCAGTTTTGGCGCAGTTGAGGGGCCCTGGAATACATCGCTGCTAAACTGTACTGATGCCTACCTCTTGAAACTGTACTACACTGTGTGTTGAAGTATGTATACCGCAACATTTAATAAATCGATACAGTGAAAAAAAAATGCTTAACTGAGTTACATTTCAGTTATATTTTGATTGTAGTATAAATGATTGAGTGCTACGATACATACTTTTCCCTTTGTTTAATCGCTACAACCATAAGTCCAAAAGCTTATGCACCGCCTGCAGGTAGCAGGGTGGCGGGTGTTGTGTTAACACCAAACAGATCTTGCTTTAACTTATGAACTGCAATCTCTGATGTGCAGCAGGTTCATGATCACTGCTTCCCATCTCTGTATGTTCCTTCGTGCAAGGGGGTTACCAAAAAATCTGGTTTGCAAGAATCTGACTTGCAAGCAAAACGCTCATCGAATGGCATCTATTTTTACATGTGTACTATTCTTTAAAACTGTTTACAATTCAAATGCGAACTTGTCCCACTGTACTGGGGTGGAAAGGAAGAGAGAGAAAGTTGGCAGATTTCACCAAAAGTCTTCTGCAGGTTGTTGGCAAAATGTATATGCGAATAAAATGAGACAGGGTGAAACATTTCATCCTCCTGATAGCCAGTTTCACAGGAAAGCTCAGCAAGCTTTATTTGCCGACATTCATAAACATTAAATATGCGTTAACTATCCTCTTCCCCTGCTCCTAGTCTCCCCATGTTTATCAAGGACTCTGTGGGGTCACTGACTTTTTATTGGGAAGAGTAAATGTCTGATTGGATGCAGAGACTTGTGATGCACTTGTGAAGACATGGCTTGGCAGTTCGGGCTGGACTGTTCCCATGAGGCACAGGGTCAAGGCTGATTTGCATATTGCCATGTCTGAACTGGGGTGGTGTGGAGTGCAAAAAAATGATGGATTTAGGCCCAGATCTCTGTACTGGGGTGAATGTATGACATTGTTCTGCATTCTGTCCATCAATTGTTGTTTTTGCAGATGTATATCACACAACACTGCGTGCTGCATTCCTTCCTCAGAGAAATGGAGATCTTTTGATGCATCTGTGTATATAAATGTATGACACCTAATGGGTATCACAGAGAAATGCCCTTTGAAGCCAGTTCGTGAAATGCTGAACGCCAGACTATTTGGAGCTCTGTGGTAAAAAGAAGAGAACAGTATTTTATTATGTATGTAAGAAGACATTGTTTTGTGAAAAAAACACCCTTCATACTGTTAAGAACATATTGTGTCTGTAGAAGAGAGGGGGTGTTGAAGCTGTTCTCTTCTAGTTTCAGCTATCAATGTGCATTGCTTGATTCAGATTTTTTTAGTTTTACCTTTCATGAATAAAATGTTCATTAAACAGTAGTCTGGGCCAGAATGATGTGAATTATGTGGCTGTGGCATAATTACGCATTCGCCATGTTTGTCACAATCTGCCGTATAGTTTGCGGATTTTTTGTGTTGTACTCGGGAACTTTGGTCTTGACTTAATTGTATGTGGTGTCCTGTTTCCATCCATTACATTTCATTTGTTGTGGGGTCTAATTCATTCTATTGAGCTAGTAAAGAAATACGATGAAGAAGTTGTGGTGTTATTGACCACAAAATAACATTCAGCGCATGCCTCTGACAGCTAATGCACAATAACCTTCCCTTTTTTTCTTATTTTTATGAGTCCAGTTTATATGACTAATATAGCATAAAAGCATTTACCACAACTGCTGCATAAGTGTTTTTTTAAACTTCCCATTAGAATGTTGTGGGGCCTGAAATACTCTCTTTATTCAGCTTGTTTCCATCAGGACTGGTGCAAAACTTTGTTCCCTTCTTCTTGCCTTAACACTCAAGCTACCGTCCCACTGTTCTCCAGGCCTATTACTAGGGGTGGGCACAATTTGCCTAGTCTCGCAAATCAAAGCTCAGGGAAACGGTAAAAAATCCGAACACGCGGAATTGCTTGTTCCGCCCGTTCGCGATGCTTTCTTCCTGTTCCAGAACGCTGTTTGCATGCTTGGGGGGGGAATATCTCGCGAACACACATTTTGAAAGCGCAAACAAGCAAAGAAAACTCCAAAAACGCACATCGCAAAATTTTGGTATATTCTGCGTTCTCCGCGAAATTACCCAAATTCCGCGAGCGGAACGGAATTTACCGCCCAGGCCTACCTATTACTAAAGTAATCTATCAGTCTCCCACTTTCTGTGAAAGGAAATTTTTCGAAATTCAAATCTAGTGGTTCTTCAAACCAACTGGTACAAAAGTTTCACACATACTGTTTATGGATATGTGATTAATCATTGTTCATTGCTTTTTTCAGGGTCCGGAAAGTCCTACACAATGATGGGCACAGCTGACCAGCCTGGACTAATCCCTCGGCTCTGCAGTACTCTTTTTGAGAGGACCCAGACCAAGGAGACGGAGGAGCTCAGTTTTAAAGTGGAAGTGTCCTTCATGGAGATCTACAATGAGAAAGTCCGGGACCTCCTGGATCCCAAAGGGTAAGAGTGGAGTGCGGCTACGAAGGAGCGGTAGTCGAGCATGGCTTAGCTTATGCAGTCACTGTTAGGGGTTTCTTTATTCAAGTTTATTCTCAAAATAGTTATCTTCAAATAGGTTTGCCTCTAACCCACCCAAATCAGTGGGCCTCACCATTATTATGCACCCCCCCCCATTTAAGTTTTTTCACAGCGACTTACCTCAAATAACTAATTTAGTCCTCTGAAAAATAGGCTTTGTTGCCATTTTTTTTTTTAAAGCCGAAATTTATTTTGTTAAGAGGGAAAACGTGAATGTCCATAGGTTGAGATAGTATTACTAACAAGAAAGGCAGTATGAATTCTTAGCTTTATCCCTAATTTAGTCAGAAAGAGGTAAACTAGACTTTTTCCAGGCCATCAGAATATGGGTTCTTTAATCTTCCACCCGAATACATGAGCATTCTTAAAGAAGTACGCATGTCTGCTAATGCCCGTTATGCTGCCAAGTAGAAGAGATTTGTCTAATGTTGTCATTCAAATCACAGTAACCCTTTAGCAGTCAAAGTGTAAGATATTGTTTGCTACCTACTTTACGTGCAAACTTGTGGTTTAGCCTCATCCATACGACTACACTTTGTTGTTTTAACCACTTACCTTCATAACAGGCAACACATTTCCCTTTTCAGAATTCCAGTCATAAAAGCTTTTATGGAGGGTCTCAAGAGTCATTCCTTCTTTGGTTCCACCAGCACTGACATGGAACTTCAACATTGTATTGACAAGACTCAAAGGCCCTCTGTTCTCACCCCTCCACTCATGTCCCCTCCACTTTTCTCTCTTTGAAGGTAGTATTTATGGTCGCCATCACTTCATTCAGATATGTCAGTGAGCTTCAGGCACTAACCTTGAAAGAACCTTACTTTCAGAAACACAGGGATAGGGTTGTCATTGGCAGCAACCCCAGATTTCTTCGTAAGGTGGTCTCACAGTTCCACCTTTATCAATCCATTGAACTTCTTGTTTTTCACCCTCAACCTGGTTCAGTTGTGGAATGGGCTTCCCACACTGGCTGTTAAATTAGCCCTCATGTACTGTATTGACAGAACTAAACACTTTAGGCAAACACAACAGCTTTTTGTGGCTTTCTCCAATCTCTACATAGGGAAGGCTCTATCCAAATCAGGCATTGCAAAATGCATTGTAAAATACATCCAGACATGATATGCTAAAGCTAAAAGGACCTTGCTCATTCCTCCAAGAGCCACTGCACTCAGAAATAAGGAGCCTCTGTGTCCGTCTTGGGAACATCTTTATAGCTGACATTGGTAAGGCTGCAACCTGGTTTACATCGCATACTTTTACAAACCATTATTGTGTGGATGTGCTGCCTCGCCAATTAGCCAATGTTGGCCAGGCCGTTCTTCTGTACACTTTTCCAATCTACTGCAACTTCCACAGGCTAGCCACCACTTTCCAGGAGGACTGCTTTACAGTCTATGCACATCATGTGTATCTACAGCCACACATGCCTCTAACAGAGAATTTTACTTACCTAGTAAGCATCTGTTTGTGGCATGTAGTGCTGTAGATTCACATGCACCGTCCCTACTTCCCGGACGCCTGTGACCGTTGCAATCCTTTTTCTGTCTCATTTTCCTCTTTCTTTGCATGGACATCTCTCTTTACATCGCCCTGCGTAACATTCCATCCTCACCCACTGTGCAGGAAAACAATCTAATAATGGAGACGATGACCATGCGCTTTACCAGCAAGAGGAGTCACAATACCTCATGATTGGAAAGACTTCTTTGAGAATAAAATAAACCTGCACACATCCGGACCCACCACTAGATGGCAGACGTATGCACAGCATGTGACTCTACAGCACTACATGCCATAAACAGATGCTTACTGGATAAGTAACATTTTACTTCTTTAATATGTGAAGCTTTGAGATTAATAAATCACATTATATTACTCCACTGACAAGATAAAATTATGAAAAAAAAGTTTTGTTGAAATAAAATATTTGCCTAAGATCACTCAATTTAAGCTTCGAAGCCACAATTTATCCAGGTCTTCTGGTTTCACTTTGTACAAATCAGCCAGAAAATAGGCATCTGATGTCTTTCCCTATGCCAAGGCTTTGTTTTTCTGATTTTTCTGTATAGTGTTAACCCAACCCAAAGACCAAATTGGAGCGCTTTACATGTACACCAGTTACATTACTCAATGTCCTATTCTTTGCGTTTCATGATCAATGATCTCCTAATTTCCTCTTCGAATACCTTAGACTTCATTCCGTCACCTTGGATGATAATGACAGGACCCTGCTTCGCAGGGACATACAGCCCGATTCATCATTGTGAAGTTTTGCGAGTCTGAGATATCGGATAATAAGGAATCGCTATTCCAGACTCGCAAAACGGGATTCATGTAGGAATCGCAATATTTTTTGCGATTCCTACAGGTTCCTTTTTTGCGATTCGCTAATCGCAAATAAGGAATGACTCCCCATTCATTCGGCCCATAGGAATGAATGGGGAGTCATTCCTTATTTGCGATTAGCAATTAGCTAATCGCAAATGAGATTACGATTTCAAGGGTGCAGGGGTGTCCAAAGGACACCCTGTAACACCCCTGAAATATAAATTCACACAGATGTTACACACACACACATGTCCAAAGGATTCTCAGAATCTGGCCCTTTGCGAGCGCAATTTTGTTTCATGAATCGGGCTGTAAGTGTCGAGAGGAGCAGACGTGGTATTTTCTCCCAAACTGCTGCACTTTTAGAGCAGGATCATTGATGTAGCTGTACAAGTCACTGAAGGAAATGCTTTCCCTTTTCAGGGCCACCTAACAATTTAATTCACATAATATGATTATGGTCTGGTGTTCTTCATTTAATGAGCAGTGTGGTTCAGTGGCTTGTCTGTGTTTGACACTTTCCTGCCGGCGACATGTATCAGCTGTCACTAAATAAAAAAATTTTGAAAGCATATATTGCCACTAATTTGATCTCTCCTACAAAAGAGATCCAACCTCCCACCCCCTCATGTCTGCAGCACTTAAATGAAGCCAGCTTTCTAAAGGCAGTGTTTTGCTGGTTTGTGTTTTGTGGCTCATGGTGTTGTCTTTCCTTCTTTAATATGGGTTCTTTCATACGAAGATGAACAGTATTTCCGCTCTTCTTTAGCCTGCTTTCTTTCCTTCAATAAGTCATTTTTGAAGTGCAGGTTTCTGTTTTCCATTTCCCTCAGTAAGTGACTGGTCTTGAACATTGGCTCAGCTGCAGATGCCCGGTGCAGTCAGACTGTGCTTTGGCATCTGTTAGTGGAAAGCTCTTAAACTTCAGCCATTTTGGTTGTGGGCACGGGTGAAAGTTAGAACAGTCTTTAGCTCTTCACAGTTGTTTTTTTTCCTATGAGACATCAGGAAATGCGCCGTCCCTGGAGCACGCGCTGGGAGTTTGGAAAAAGTATGCGAGCACATTACATCAGTTGCTCTCAATCACTTTTCCATAAAACATAATTACGTATGTATTTAAACCAGGGAATACGGCTGCCACTGCAGTCGAGTATTATGTTTTCATCTTTAGCCTTTTAGGCATGTTCTCTACTTTGCTCTTGAGTCACACCTTCTCTATTGCCTGTATTTTTTCTCTTCCTGTTAAATTTCTCCTGGCAGCTGAACCCAGGAATTCCTGCCTTCCTTTGTCAACCTCTTAACCATACTTTTTGAATGGTCCGAGTCAAGGAAAGTATATTAATACTTTGTGTGAAAACAGTTTACTTGCTTGGAGCTTGTTGTTCAATGTTTGTTTTTAAGTTAAAAATCAGAATAGGAAATTGAACCCGCATCCTTGCATGAAATGAGCAGTCGTGGAGACTGAGTTCCAGTTTGCTGGACTCTGAATAGATAACTGCAAGGAATTCAGTATCCTACTTTTGAATGCAGGATGGTGCTGTAAAGCTTCTAAATATTGCTGTTTATGGTCTGCATACCACTCCAGGTACAGGAGGTAACAGTACAGGGTGTGGGCCGGTGTGAATTGTAATTGTAGTTTTTTATATTATGCCTCCTATCACTTTCCTCCTGTTTCTAAGTGCGGCAGTTAATAAGTGTTACTACTTCCTCATCTAAAGGTCCTCAAGTTGGTGTTGCAAGAGATCAATCTCTTGACCTGAGGATTTATTTATTTAGCGCACTAATACCCGAAGGCGTCTAGGCGCTGACATCCAATCTCCAGCCTGAGGTGGGGGATCGGAAGAAAGAGAACTAATCACTGCATGGCTTTAGGCCTGAAATAGCCAGGTTTTCATAGTCTTCGTGAAGGATATTTTCCCACCCCAGTTGGAGAGACGTGCCTTGGGTGCTTCCAATAGCCGATGGGAAGCAGACCGCAGCACTCTGGGAGGAGTATACCAACGAAAGTGGGCCATCAGATAGGCAGGACCCTGATTGTGCAGCGCCCTAAAGGCGATGCAGAGGGCCTTAAACGTAATCCTCTTTTCCACCGGGAGCCAATGGTTCTTAGTTATCTGCCATAGACCTGGTCCATACCGATATTCGCCTAGTTGTTGAAAAGGCACCCGACTTTTTATTTTCTAAAAACTCCTGGAAAGCCGGTCACTTTATTCACTGTAGATCAAGCAGCTTGAGGGATTATTTGTAAGACTTAACTGTACATCACATGGATTTTGCCTTTGGAGAAGCTGCCTTGAGTTCCAATATGCGAGCATGTCTAAGGGGCTGCAGAATATCTTCCAGATTATGTAAAGTAAATTATAGCAAAATGATTATATTAAGGAGATTTATAAATACATGGGTTCATCAAACTATATATTTAATTAAAAAACAGTGCCAACATTTTCTAAATATAAATATCTGGAAACTAGAGATGGGTGACATGTAGGTCCAAAATAAAAAGGGAACTTACATAAAAGACTGATTGTGTTTTCTTAAAATAATGCAAGGATAGATTAAACACGGATATATCTGTGGCCATGCAGCAGGGACTTCTTTTTCTCAGTTGACCTCACATCCACCAAGATAAGGCAATTTCAAGGTAGTCTGTTCTGGAGTACATCAGGGTTGTTCTTAGGGTATCCATTGTGGTAGGTACTTGACATCTTTGTCTTATTGGAGAAGTCTCTTCAGCTTATGGAACCCACAATCTTATCCCAATGCAGGGTTTACGTTTTAGGGTGGGTTGTGGAGGTTCTGGAGTTTCATATTGGCTTGGAATTTGACTTCACCTCTTTCTTTTCATTAGGAGTCGGCAATCCCTAAAAGTCAGAGAACACAAGGTTTTGGGTCCCTATGTCGACGGTCTTTCTAAACTGGCTGTTTCTGATTATAAGGTAAGACTTAATGCAGTGACAAATTGGCAATGCTCGACTACCCATGCATGAGTTTTGAAGGGTAAAAGGAACTTGGCGTGGTAGATAATGTTACTTCAGCCTTGGGTGCAATAATCAATGGCGTGGCTTTCAGGAAGGAAGCCCAGACACTTTTGGACAAATATTGAAGGCCACCAACCAACCTTTAAATGTCCAGACATTAGAACTGAAATTAACTTTTAAAAAGTTGTCATGTTTATTATGCAGTTTTAACATTCATTATTTTTTATGTTGATATTGTAAACCCAAACTTCAGCAAGTGGGAATTTCTACAGTTTTTTTCTTCTGATTCCAAAAAGGGCTGGTAAATGTAATCCTAGGTGAATACACACTTATATGCATTTGTGTGTGTGTGTGTGTGTGTTAAAGTGGCGGGGACAACACTTGTTATGGAAAGTTATTTTGGTTGACAGGAAAAACATTTTTGCTTTATTCTGTTTGACAAACCTTCACTGAACTTCTTAAGACAAGTGATTTCGATTGTGGTTTACCCTTGTAAGCCTTGTACAGATTGGACAGGAAGGCAGGGTAACAAAATATGACTTGTTAATTTGTAGAGGAAGTTCTGAGATAAGCTGGAGAAAAAATAAAATGCTTAGCAGACTGGCACTAAATCTTTCATGCAAGCAGAGACTCGTTTCTGCTGTGTGCTTTTGCAAATTTTGTAAAAACGAAGTTTTTGTTCAGCCGGTTTAATAATGTAATGCAGGTCTTTGGCTTTTATCAGTGAACTCCTCATGCATGAGAAATCCCCTGAACTGACATGACATTTTATTGGCTGTTTGAAGATGAACAGTGTTCTTAGTCTGTCAATTTGTGATATTGCATGATGTGTGTGGACTGTTGTGAAGGCTGCAGACATCGATCTTGAGAAAATATTCCTGTGGCCATTGAGAAGGTTGACATCCCCCAATCTTCCTCCAACCCCTCCCATAAAAAAATCAAGCAAAGGCTTTATAGCTAATGTACACCTTTGTTCTCTCAGTCCTCTTTTTTTGAAAAGGCATTAACGTAGACCTTTATCCTATAACCCTGCTCTGATCCTGAACTCTCACTGGTACTATTAACAACAGCACAGAGGCCCATAAGCCAATGTGCGCCTGATACAAGTACATTCTTGCAGCCAAAGAAAATGCATTTTTGGTCATTGTTGACTCGATGTAGCAAAGTAGCACAAACCTTTTTCAAAAACAAAATATGTCCACTTGGAAAGCTGCATGCTGATTGGTCCAGAAGGGAGGAAATTATGGAGAAAATGTTGCATTTTCCTTTCAAGTTCCAAAAAGAAGTTATTGATGAATGAATGCACAAGACCATTCCACAGGATCCTGCTCATTCATTCATTGGTGATGATATGAGAGTACCTAAGGCTTTGTCCAGATGGCTTTGGGGTCACCGCTGAGTGTGCACTGGGTGGCTGAAGATCAGCCACAAATCAGTAAGCACTAGTTACAGCCTAAGACTCCGCCCACTGTGGATGAGGTAAATGTAAATGTATTTGAGCTTATATAGCGCACAGCTACCCACAAAGGGTTTCCCGGCGCTTGCTTAGGGAACCCGTCCTGGTATTCCCCTGTGAGATAACCCCGACAGGGTATCCACAAGGTGAAAGCCAGGCATCCCACCGCGAGGTACTTCGCATAGGATGCAGCTGTCAGCCATGTTCTGTGACAAGTACTGGACAAGGCTGAGGTTGAATACATCTGGTGGGGAGGCTGCATGCAGGGTATGGTCAAAGGGTTTACCCTCTGGCCAGTTCCATTTTGGGTACGTATCAGCTGCAGGGTGTGGCAAAGGCCACAACTTGTACTCCGTAGGTCCAAGGAGAAGAACATTAAGTGCAAGCCATGGCCAGAGGAGATACCATACATTCAGGTCTACTGGGAATGGTAAGAGGAAGTTATCTGTGGGTTCTCAATGCGTTGCTAGGGTTCAGGTGAGATGTGTACAGGACGTCTCCAAAGACTAGCGTTCCGGGCACATCTCTGCCCTCAAAGCTCACTGGGCATAGCAATAGTCTGAACCCTTTAGTGTCTGGTGTTGGCAGGACTGCACATGTGGCGGTTGAAGGTTATAGTCTGTGCTCAGAGCATGCTCTGCTGGTTCAGTGAATGCCAGGTACTGGACGAAGGGCATAGCAAAGGCCATGCTGCTTGGGAAGCACCAGCTTGGCACAGTGGAGGGCCATGCCAAGTCTCTATACTGGCAACTTGGAGTATTGCTCCTTACACCTTTTTGCACATATCTGAAAGACATGTTGTGTAGTCTCTGGAGGTCAGTGAACCAAAGGCCACACTCTTTGGATAGTGTCCAGTTGTTCATTTGTATATTGGTTAAATATATCAATACAAAAGAAATAGACAGAAAAGGCGGTGTGTGAGGGATGCTATGCTTGGAGTATCCTTATCACAAAATAAGGTGTTACAAACATAATGCAACTAAAAAAAAAACACTAAGTTTGAGATGTTTTGGACACAAACTGAGACAACCATTTAAATGTACCTCTTGGGGACTACGTAGCCATGACTGTTCTGCCATGCGCTGCTTACGTTACTGAAAGCCTAACTGTAGATGTTGTTTCTATGTGTACTACTTGCAAAGGGCTATTATTTTGTAAATGGGATTGATCTTTCGAAATACAAGTGATTGCTATGGGGATAGATGTTGTTAGTGGGCAGCTATTGCAAATAGAATGGTGTTTGAGCTGAATAGATTTGAATTCGTGATTGATAGTGTGACGGATAAGATTGTCAGTTGTTTTGTTGAAATTTCCCCCCCCCCCCCCCCCCCCCCCCCCCGGAGCAGAGTGTGCTGAGATGGTTCAGTCTACCAGTGGCCTCTGCGCAGGGCTTATCTGCAGTTGAATTTGCTGAATAAAGTGACAAGATGTCATGATGCGTCTCAAAGCATTCCAACATTGGCCAACGGATGACATTGAAGTGTCCTATAAAAGGAACGTTTGCCGAGAGCAGCAAAGAATGTGAATTGGCCTTTTCACAGCAAGAATTGGGTTTATTAGCTGCAGACAAGTCCACTCACATGATTATTCCATAGGATGAAATGAGAAATGTCTGGATTCTTTGTGATTTTGGTATCCAGGAATTTATGAATTTCATTTTACGTAAACATTGAAAACTCTAATGGGTTGTATTTCACTAGTGGTATTGTTCAAATGAAACATTTACCTTGGTTCTTGAAGAACCAGACTGTTGCTTATTTAAAAAGATGTAACATTGTTTTAGTCCTTTCGGGTGCAGCGTGTGTGAGGGTACTTACGGAATCTATCTTCTCACCATGCTAGAGCTCCTTGTCGAGGTTAAAGAATGGGCAAGTGAGCAACCACTCGGTCCATCTAATTATTGGCATGTTGTCTTTATTTAGGACATTGAGTCTTTGATGTCTGAGGGCAACAAGTCGCGAACAGTGGCTGCAACCAACATGAACGAAGAGAGCAGCCGGTCTCACGCCGTCTTCAACATCATCCTTACGCACACTCTGGTGGATGTCCAGTCTGGGGTAAGTCATGCCTAGTGGAACTGTCCTGGGTACCCAAATAAAAATTGCTTGCAAAATATTAATTCAGGGGGAATTGAGACTCCATTAGTAGCGTTGGGAGCGTTAGTATATAAGGGTAAATATCACTTCTCGCCAGTGGAAAGGTCCATGTCCTCAGCTAGGAGATTTTTCAACCTCCACTCTGAAGAATGTTGCCATCCCAACTCTCTCCACCTTTCCCTCCCCTCTCCAGTTTGACACACACCTAAGGTAGGGTAGGTTTTGTAATACTTGAATCCCTTTGAACAATTAAGCAAAAGGAATTTTATAAGTAAGAATTGACAGTAAGATGGCGAATCAGTCATAATCAGCACCTTGCCTCCTTCTCCTGCAGCTATCTCACATGACATTTGTTCCTATCACTTTGGAAATTCTCGAATAATAGTCTTCCTGTATTTCTAGGTCAATTGAACTATCACAAGCAAGTACAATGAGAAATACACTGGGGCCCTCAATGCAGGTGCGCAGTCCTTAGTGTAATGTTGACTGCAGACAATATGGTTATATAACACTGCTCTTAAGTTTTTTACTCGCTGTTTAGTGTCCTTACTATTGAAGTTTACTTTTATTTTCCTTCTTTTGTGGCCCTCAGGCCTGTCCTATCTCCACTCCCGTTCTGGCCTCTTGCAGTCGCTGCATCCCTATGGTGTTCATGATTTTTGTTTTTCCTCTCGTTCTTCCTACGAACGTGCGCCCCATTTTCCACACAACCCCAATTTAATGGCGTGGCTCATATGTTCACTTTCTAGCATCCCAAACTTTGTTTCTCAGTTAGTTTTTCCATTGCTCCACTGGTTCAATATCCCTGATCTACCTGCATCCGCACCCACCTAATGGAAGTGCCAGCAGTCCCATACTTGAAACAGTACCCTCCTGTCTAGGCATTACCCTGCACAGGTCCACTTAGTGTATTTGAAAATAGATGCAAGCCACCCCTTTCTAGGAATGCTCCTTATTTACTCTCAAATGGCTATTTAAGGTTACTACTTTTGCCATGGCTCATCTTCCAATACTGTGTACACAGGTGTAGGCTTGTCGTTCTTTCATTAGCCTGAATATTGGGTATACACCTGTTACAACGCAACTTTTACAACTACCTACCATTACAACGCAACTTTTACAACGCATACCATTACAACGCATTGCGCTGGGGGGCGCTCTAGGATAGGGAATACGTTTAATTTACTATCCAACACCTTCCCTAGTGTCCACGGGGACTGGAGTTGGAATAGTAAATTATACTTACCACTATCCAGCACCTCCAAGCGCTATGCGTTGTAATGGTATGCGTTGTAATGGTCGCGTTGTAATGGTAGGTAGTTGTAATGGTATGCGTTGTAACGTCATACATCCGAATATTGTGGTATGGGCTCTAAATGGATTTCTATGGCTCTCTCCATTTCAAATGCCATAATGTCTAGTTGTATATATCTGCTTTTTTTGTGCACAAAGGTTTTACTGGTGAAATTGTTCACAGGTTATTGCAGCTGCTGCAGAAATGTTAATACAATCTGCAGTTCTTGCCTTTAATCTTAGCCTTTTCTGCTCATCGTTTCATTGGTCTGAGGTTGTTAAAATGATTAGTACTAACCTGGATAATAGTAACAATTGGGTATTTAAAGTCTTGCAGAGCTGCAAGCGTGCAGAAAAATAATACATGAAAAATAGCAATTATTTATATTAACTCTGCACTGCGTAAGAAATTACTTTAAATGGCCAACGGGAACTTATAAAGCCCAAGTTAAGAGTATTTCTGCTCTTTTGTTTTCCAAATGTGAGTATCCATGCTTCTCAGGAGGCGTTCAATGCATTAAATGACAGTTCTAACACTTAGAGGCCTGTTTTCTCATAGCAGGAATGTCATAGGATTGATATGAAAATGTCTATGCTATGCATTTACTTATTATTTATTTATTTATTCATTAACTTTTGCGTTTTCTATAGTGCCAGCTAGATCTGAAGGTGGTATAGCACGTTTCAAGATGTGTGCATAGCTTTACTCAAGTTACAATAGAGGATTATGCCTACTACCCCTCTTGGAGTATAGGCCATCTCTGTCCTGGGCTTTTCTTTCAATCAGACTCCGGGTGTAACTCCTCTCCTTGGAGTAAGCCTCAGGCCTCGATGCCAGGTGTTTCTTGACCTTTTTCTTATCCTTTTTCATTGAGTGTTCCAGGGGAGGGCTTGCCTGGTGGTCTTTGATGCAGGCTTGCGGAGGGTGTGACCTATCCAGCCCCACCAGCTTTTCATGATTTCTTCATAAGCAGGGAATTGGAAAGTCTGTTGCCATAGGTGGTTGTTGTGGATGGTGTTTGGCCAGTGGATTTGGATGATTTTCCTCACACAGTTGCTGATGAAGTTCTGGACTTTGTTGTTGGTGGGCACTATTGTCCTCAAAGTTTCTGCTCCATACAGAAGGACTGATTTTTACGTTGGTGTTAAAAAGCCTAATCATGGTTTGCAGCGTTAGGTCCTTGGAGCTCCAAATCTTCTTTAGCAGAATGAAGGCAGCCCTTGCTTTGCCGATTCTTGCTTTGACGTCGGCGTCTGTGCTGCCTTGCTTGTCTATGACACTGCCAAGCAACTGGAAAGTAGAATTTCCTGTATGAATTTGTTGTTCTAGCCTATTTACTCTAGAGCCCCGTTCCCAACAGTCCAGGCTAACCCTGGTAATATGGGGCAATGTTGAATGATTTATTGAACCATGCATAAATGCCAATAGTGCTGGTACTAAACATGGATGCAGTTCCAGTCTGTGTGTTAGGTCATATCTGTAGCTGAAATAATAGTTAATAATTAATAGTCATGAGTTGGGCTGCATAATAGTATGTTGGGAAGTCCAGTGCATCTGCAGGTAGAACTGTGCATCAGGAGGAAAAGTTACTATGTTTCTTCACAAGCTTTCTGATGGCTATTTATGATTCTGCAGATTCCTCACTGATCCTGTCCACTTCCCTTTTTTGAAGTATGGTCATGGGCATCTATAATAAGATTCCAATTTAGTACTGTTACGCTGCGTGTTCATATTCGATCAAATCTGTTCGCATTGCTCCCTCGAAGGGCTTGGAAGAAATGGACGAGGAGCAGAAATGCGGGTGCCAGGGTAGTGCTGTGTGACTCCAGTGATGTCACAACTGACACAAAGAGGTAGCTGACACCCCCTACTGGCATAGAAGAGCTGTTGTAAAATTTCCAGTCTTGTGCCTGGGGATATTCCAGAGATGAGGAATCTGCAGGTAGAGTATCCACCAGAAACATTGTTATCAAAGGTAAGTAACTTTTTCTTAAGTTCTTTTTTGAATGTCAGAACAGAAGTATTGGTACGAATTGCAGGCAGAAGGGAATCCTAGACTTTGGTGGCACAAACAAATAACGATAGATTCAGGGTGCAGCCTTCGGAATCTATTCTCCGGGGTTGTTCTGTGTTGCAGCCAACCATATACTCTTAAGTGCATTATAACCTTGCGGTAAATGCTAACTTTAAAACGGTTAAACAGAGAACTGTCGTGTTTGGTGTTAAGCACATTGGAATCATACCTCCACACCAGTAACTGGTGTGGGAGGTATGATTTTACCCTCCTAGGGGGAGAAATATGACAGCACCGGTACACCCGGTACCAGCTTTCTCGACCCTGGCACCACAAGATGGATGCTGCCAGACACAGACACGAGTCTGCCCTGCTGCTGGATGAAACTCCAGCAAGGGAAGGCTGGACAATAGGTTTCCTGTCACAGGGAGGTGTAACCACCTCCCAGACAGGTTTTAGTGGATTGGGGCTGAGAGGGTGCACTCCAAGAGTGCTTTGATGTCTGCACTGGGGGCACATATGGTGTCCCTGTGCATAGCCCAGCTCAAACTGGTTGCAGGGGATTTTCTGCTCTGATGCAAAACTGGACCAAGGATAGGGGTGTAGCCACCCCTCTGTCACCATGGTGGGTCCCCAGAGTTTGTCCCACCCCTTCCTTGGGTATAAAGTAGACACCCCTTGCTACAGGACTTTAGATTTACCTGGACGAAACTCTGCTACAGATACCAAGTAGTTTGACGATCTACACTGTGCTAGATGACTTAAGAATCTCCCTTGGAGTAAAGGAATTACTGCCCTGCTAAGCAGGCAACAAAGGAGTATCTGGCCGGTTTGCAACTCCGAAGCTCCTGAAGACTCCGAAGACTTTTGCAACACAGGAAGTGGGTTTCCAAGTGTTCCCGAGGTCGACTAGTGTGCTCAGCAAACCTGAGACCAGTATCTCTCGTGGGGACCGTGCAACCCGAACTAGGCACCGTGTCCATTTGCAGAAGCATCTGCTTTCCGGCGACCCCTGAAGCTGTGCTTTGGGCTACTTGTATGCCAGACCCCGATTAGTGATTCCACCGAAGATTACCGGCCTACACTCCACGAGTGTTCTGTGAACTGTTGTTTTTTTTTGTGATTCCTCTCGAGGTTACTTTGCGATCCCTGGTCTGTTGGCCTGTGGGTCCCTGTGAAGGCAACTTTAACTTTCAGGGGGCTTAACTGGTTGCTCCAGACGTGCCCTGAGTCTCCATCACTTGGGGAGTCCCCAGGACCTTGCTGGTCCTCACTGAAGCATCTTTTCTCTGACTGCATGGGTTGCAGTTGCCAAAGCTTGTTGGTGTTCAATCCGGACACTGACCCTCCCCAGCACTCAACATCCTTTGTGGGACAGCTCACCTGTGGACTTTGGTCGTCCTCGACGTCTCCCGGTCCCCGAGGCTGCAGAGTCTAGCTTTACCTCTTCCCACCTGAAGCACCCGACATCGGTGGGCAATCGTCTACTGAGCCCCTGGTCACTGGCAAGTGACCCAGACTTTGTCCCCTCTGCTTTCAAGTTCTTCTCAGCTTCGATCCAGGCTTGGATCACACCGGACACTTTCCTCTTCATGGCAGCAGCACTTTGCAGCATCTCGCCATTGAAAACGACGAAGATTCCAGACACCATTTGATACCTATGCACATGGCTTCCCTGGATTCGGCAACACGAGAACTCCGGTGCTCACATGAGTGCTGGCCTTAGAAACTTCTAAGTCTGAAAGGGTTTGCTCAAAGTCCTCTCCTAGGTGTTCTTAAACTTGAAAATTCCAATTGAGACTTTCCCATAGGATTGTACGGCGCTTGCGGCTGTGTTCTCACACTACATGCGTCCCCCGTGGCTCCCCTGTGTCACTACCTTGGGTGGTTCCTTGGTGTTCCAGTGATTCTACATGCTCTAGGCACTGTGTCTAGTCAAGTCGTGGTTGTTATACCACTTTCTAAGTATATGGTTCGGTCTCCCCCTGGAGCCCGCTGTGCATTGTGCTATTTACTGTTTTTCTAGTACTGTAATATTGTGTAATTTGTTCTCTAATCTCATAAAGAGGTTAGTAGAAAGTGTTTAGTAATAAATTCATATATTTTATATATGCCTGGTGTGGTTCTCCTTTCATTTGGTCATTCAGGAGGTTATAGACTGGTAAAACAAGCTGCTTTACATTCCTTCGCGACTTACCCTGAAGGCTGCTCTCCATAGCTTCCACTACGATAGCTTTCAATAAAGGTTGTCTTTAACCTAATCATCAATAAGGGTTGTTTGGACTGGTGCAAGGTGCCCACTTTAATTAGTGAACAGCATATACCAGGCCAACTTCTCACAATGCAGATCAAAGACCAAGGAGAGAGTGAGAGAATGCTGTTGGTGGCCCTCGATAGACTTGATGATAGGAAGTGAGGTTCGAGAATGCATGGAGAGTGCACGGTGTGACAAAGGGCTAAAGTGCAGGACACAGCCAATGGGCATTGGAGAACGAGCCTCTGGACCATGGGTGGAAATCGCGTTCGACATACTTGGCCGGTTAAAGTAAATTCACATGATAAGTATGTAAGTTTGGATATGTTTTTGCGGTGGCCTGAGATAAAAGTGGTCAGTTCTCCTGAATCAAAAGATGTGATTGGTTACTTCAGCGGTGGTAGAAGAATTTTTGAGTACAAGAGGCGTGAAACATAAGAAAGCTGTACTATATCATCCAGAATCTAATGGTGTTGTGGAACGCTTTATTAAGGTGTTGAAGGAAAGTTTGCAGCAGGCTCTTATGTGTGAAATTAACATGGAAGAGCGTTTGAGGAAGAAAGTGAGAGAATACAGGCTGACACCACATTCTACACCGGGAGTGTTTTCGTTTTGATGTCTCAAAGGAAGGATGCCTAGTTCTGAAGTCAACCCTGCTTGTGTCAATGAGAAAAGGGAGATGGTGTAGGGGCATGTTGGTGAATTAATAAATTGGGAAGCAAGAGAAGAAAAAATGAAATTAAAGTCCAAGGTGGTGTATGACAGGAAGAAAGCTGTTAAAGAAACAAGAGTGCAAGTGGGTGATTGGATTCAAATTAAATCTCCAAAGAAAAGTGGGGAAAAGTTCCAAGTATAGTAGGCCGTGTAGAGCGAGATATCTTCAAGAATGCGGTGAAAACGGATGACAATAAATTTTGGCATCTTAATAGGATATTCAAATGCAGCTCTGTGCTGGGTTCAGGTGTTATCTCTGTGGAGAAGAGGTAACCCGAGGAATCTAATATGCGACCTCAACGCGTCAAGAAAAGACCTGTTCGGTTTCATGACTGTATAGTTATTGTTAATGATGCATATTTTGTTTATGGTTTAGACATTTAGTCTGTTTCGTATTTTGTTTTTGTAGTGTCTTGTTTTCTTTAGTTTGGTAAGTGTGTACAGAGGTTACAAGTTCAATTTGATTTTATTATAAAGGGGGAGGTGATGTGGTATCCTAGGTGAAAAACCACCTGCACAGCTGCTTCTGTGACCTAGGAGTGATGGAACCACCTGCACAGCTGCTTCTGTGACCTAGGAGTGATAGAACCACCTGCACAGCTGCTTCTGTGACCTAGGAGTGATAGAACCACCTGCACAGCTGCTTCTGTGACCTAGGAGTGATAGAACCACCTGCACAGCTGCTTCTGTGACCTAGGAGTGATAGAACCACCTGCACAGCTGCTTCTGTGACCTAGGAGTGATAGAACCACCTGCACAGCTGCTTCTGTGACCTAGGAGTGATAGAACCACCTACACAGCTGCTTCTGTGACCTAGGGGTGATAGAACCACCTGCACAGCTGCTTCTGTGACCTAGGAGTGATAGAACCACCTGCACAGCTGCTTCTGTGACCTAGGAGTGATAGAACCACCTGCACAGCTGCTTCTGTGACCTAGGAGTGATAGAACCACCTGCACAGCTGCTTCTGTGACCTAGGAGTGATAGAACCACCTGCACAGCTGCTTCTGTGACCTAGGAGTGATAGAACCACCTGCACAGCTGCTTCTGTGACCTAGGAGTGATAGAACCACCTGCACAGCTGCTTCTGTGACCTAGGAGTGATAGAACCACCTACACAGCTGCTTCTGTGACCTAGGGGTGATAGAACCACCTACACAGCTGCTTCTGTGACCTAGGGGTGATAGAACCACCTGCACAGCTGCTTCTGTGACCTAGGAGTGATGCGTAGAGCGGCAACCAAGCCCGAGGTTCTTGGGAGAGAAGCTGAAGGCTGAGAGCAGTTGCGGTGGGTCTGTGCTCCGCCTGCTACTTAAATCATCAAATAAAGACACTTAAAAGGCTTTGGCTGAACGGACCATCGTTCTACACGCTCCGCGCCAAGGTATGCTGGTGTTCCGAACTGACCACATAAAGAGCTGTGGAGTCAAGTTGGTGAGAACTCGTGTGTTGGTATTTTCCCAATATGGCGGAAGGCCTTGCGCAGTACGTGTAGTTACGCACTCTGCGTACGTGTGCGGTGGGCGCGCCTGGAGCGTGATAACATTTGTCGAAAACCTCTGACCTTGTGGAGCAGCAGGAGGGCGAAGGGTGCTGACACCCGAAAAGTTCCCTTCTGATTCATATGGGTGATTAAAATGGGGAGGGGCTCCTCTAATCCTTAAAAGCTTTGTCCTGTCCCAATTTAGCAGCTTTGCACAGTGATGAAAGATGCAGCTTGATACACGCATCTGCGAAAGAGAAAGGCACCTCAAGCCCCCCATAAATCCGCGACCGAGGAGATGGCGACAGCTTCCCAAGGCACCTCCCCGTCGTCCTCCTCGCCTCCCCGCCACGAGGGCCAGGCCCGGGCTGGTAGCCCTCTCGGCTGCCTTTGATTCCTTTGTGGCTAGCGCCGGTTTATGAAACCAGCCCCCCGGTGCCAGCTGCGCGCCCCGGCCCCTTTGACTGGGGTAGATTTACAGTTGGGACATAGCCTTGGCATTTCGGAGAGACAGGCATCCCTCATTCAGACGCGCCTCAAAAGGGGGTGATGACAAAAGTCGTGCTGAGGAGAGACAAGGGCCGGGCTGGATTTATTGGAAAGCGGCTTTTCAGTGATTTTCAGGCTCGCGGGGGGCGACGGGCCTTTGGAGGGGCCACAAGAAGCCACTTTATGGCCGCTCTCTGGTGCGGTTTCCTTCGTGCCAGCACAGCCCGTGTCTAAAGGTGCTGTTGTGTTGGCCTGCTCCTGCACTGACGTCTTGCAATCCCCTGTCCAGAGAATGGGGCCGATTTATGGCGGGGTGTCCGCGTAAGGACTGTAAATTGTGGCATGTTGGGAGGGCTGTCACGCGATCCCTGGAGTGACCTCATAAACCTCTAGTTTCTTGTGGGTACCTTTACCCTGCTGCAAAGTGCATGTCACCACAGGTGGGAATTGTTTCCGTCTTCACTCTCCTAACTTTCAAATTGTTTTCACTTTTCATCGAAACGCAAAGATGAAATTTCAAATCACTATTTTGACAAATAATACTTGGGCATTTGATAGTAGTTTTTCTGATTTATCTTGTGTTTTTTTCTGCTTTAGTTTTTATTTTCTAGAAAAGGACAGCGCTTTTTTTTTTTAAAGAACTTTATTCACAGCTGTATCATCTGCAGGTAAGCATTACAGTAAAACTTGTCAATGCGACAGCCGGGTTTTATATTTTCACCCTTAAATTGATGGATGTGTTTCCTCAAAGTTCGATGTAAAATAACACCTCGGCTTTTTCAGGGTTTTGGGGTACGGCTTCTCTTCGGACATCCTTTCAGGAGTACAACGTGGCTTCTAAATTCAGCAATATTTGTAGTTCACACAAATAATATGAAGACAAAGTGTCAGGCACTTTACTTGCATGGGACAGCCCCATCCAGCTCATAGAAGCACCGTAGCGCTGCATGGAGAATACTGTGTCGCGGATGTGGCGTGGTGTACGTAGTTCCTCAAGGCGCGCGAGCTCCATATGGATTACTGAAACCAGGATTCCGTGTGGAGGGAGTTTGTGGTAGCCGAGAGTTGCTAGCACCCTCTGTCCCTTTTGCCATTTTCGCATTAAGCGTATGATGAACCTGTGGCACCAAGAGGTATGGAAATAATTCCACACAAGCTCCCAGACTGGGCCAGTGTTTTGGACTGGGACCTGTGTTTCCGGGTGCAAAGGTCAGAAATGTAGCCATTGGACCACATTGAGCCCTGCGTCTCCTACTGAGCATGGGTCAAGCCAGTAGAATGTGACCGCGCTTGCTCAGGTGATGGGGTAAAGGTCTTATGGGATATGATATGGACTCGAAGATGCCATACCATCCCATAAAGAGTTTTGTGTGTTCGTATTTTCCCGTTTTCAGTAATTCCTCCTGCCTACTTTTCCCAGTGGGCACCAGTTGCGCTCTAGTAATTTCCACAGCGAGGCCACAGTGGCGCAGATGTCTTTTATTGGGGATTTTTCCTCTCCCAGGCACAATAACCTGAACCAGGAGCATATTTCACCCCTCTACTGCTCCAGAGAGGGCTGCTAGTCTGACCCGCATACTCCTGACCCACAGCTGGATTCCTGCAGACCTGCTGCACTCTAATGAAAATGGTTTTGGGCAAAACATTTCTAAACTGGCTATGCGCTTCGTGTTCTGTAGCTCACGGATGGACCACTTTTAATAAAGCACTGCCATACAGTAAATGTGGTGTGAAAACATGGATGGAATGTTTATTCTACTAAAGAGTGCAAAGCAAATGTGTTAAACCCTTTTCATTCATGCCAATGTAATGTGATTTCAGATAGAACAAGTTCCCCCTGGTAATTCCATGTGATGCCCACAGGAGAGGGCATATCCTGCTTCTGCAGCACTCCCATTGGTGCTACCTGGTGGCTGGAGATTAATGCATGGTTTCTGCATGCATCAGACCCCCAGAAGGATGAATGCATAGATAAGCCGGTCAGGTTGCACTTACCATGAGTCAAATCAAAGTCCCATTTCTTTCGAATTTTAGATCTCATTCATAATTAGTGTGCATCATTTCACACAAGAAAGCAAAGTTACTTACCTGTTGGATTGCGAATCTGTTTAATGGGTTTAAAGCAGCAAACGCTTCCTTCCCATTTCCCAAAGTTATGTGATGGCACTTTTCTGCCTTTGCTTAAAGTTAAACTTGAGCGTTTAGGATGAGTATTCTTGAACTCTAGTCTTGTAAGCGGGATGTTACAGGTTCCCAAAAATATCATCTGTAGTTCTCCTGCAGGAGTTGTAAATTCTCATAAATCAAAATACACGAATTGCAGAGCCAACGCATGATAGAATGCACCCCATCCTTGAGCTTTATAAAGCTTATTACATTTATAAGTTTTTTGGAAAACGGCTATTACTTGAAAGCGAGACACCGTGGTGTTGAGACGACCAAAGAGTTGTGACCGCCATGCTTCAAGAAGCTTGGGTCAGGCAAGCTTCCCAGGTTTCAGGTCCAAGTGATCACTCAACACTTTATTAGAAGATGAAGGAAAATGACTAGAACTGGCTCTCTGATCTCTGGATCCTTTGTAAACCTAAAGGGAATAAGGTCATCTTACTGAACTTTCAGCAAGGAGGACCTGTGCAACTTGAGCGGGGTCAGTAACTTGCCGCAGAGAGACTGACACATGAGCGATCTAACCAGCATTTTGCAATTTTTACTTTGAGTATTCGAAGACTTGTCTGCAAGCTCGTGCTGGTGTTGGCTTCGGTGATATTCAAAGTTGGTAGGCAGAAATTTATGGAATACTAGAATTCTACAATGTTTTTCTTGCTGACTTTTTCTAGTACTTTTTCTGGCACAAAGCATTTCAGCGCCTTGTCGAAGATACTGCACTGATATACTTTTAGGATTTATTAGTTGTTTTTTTATTATTCGCACCATTGGTGTCTCAACTTTTATTCATTTATGTCCATCTCTGATGCATTTCACCCGCGGTGGTTTGTTGACTGTTGTGTAGTAGTGTCCATTCAGATGTAAAGTGAATTCCACCCTCTCTCTTCTGTTTCCACTCCAGACGTCTGGCGAGAAGGTGAGCAAGCTGAGCCTGGTGGATCTAGCCGGCAGCGAAAGAGCCACAAAGACTGGCGCCGCAGGGGACCGACTGAAGGAGGGCAGCAACATTAACAAGTATGTCCTTTCACTGCAAGGATCTGCGAAGGGAGAGTAAACGGCATGCGATTGTTGCAGCTGCAATTAGTTTCCAGTTGGTATTGTCCTAATGGAGCAGGATTTGAGATCCAGCTGAGGGATACAACCTCTTGTCATGGACAATGAGCTATTGTCTGTGTGTGTGACTTCATTCAAGGGATTCATGCGACCATCCTCTTGAGTGTGCCATCCAATCCCTCGTCACCGGTCATCAGTGTGATGCTTGCATGTCTGTCTCATTTGAGACATTCTACTGCAGGGTTAGAAAGGGTTAATAAAGAACAGCCCTGTCTTGCCCTCAGATTATCCCATTTTGCAACAAAACCACAATCCACAGTGCCTTGCTTTGACTTTGCCTTCATGTTGCTTGAGATGCTGGGTGTCCATGCAGTGCCCTCCTGGCTATAGGATCAGGGTCCTGGCCCCGGCCCATCCATCTGTGTCGTGCCCTGTGCATCACCCACATTTCCTATAAACTTCTCATCTTCATTGCAGAGTTCACTATCCAAACCTTGTCCACTCTGCACCCCGGCCTCTCCTATAATGGCTACAGGGTCACATTTACCCGCTGCGCCTCCATCAGACACACAGCTGAGCAGGTCCTCCATACTGCAACCCCTCGCCCACATCAGTAGCAGTAATGCCTGGTTTCCTTTTCATCTTTCATGTTGCTTCCTTGCTCCTTTACCCTGTCACACGCGTTGCAGAGTCTCAGCTCACCAGCCATTACATGAAATGCTCATCCTGACTTCCCTTGTGACCTCCTGTGATACACTAGGAGTATAACCTGCCTTTCCTTGTCATTTCCCAAGACACGCTGAGCGCAGAACCTGTCTTTCTCTAAAAATGTGGGTGCAGGATTTGGCTTCCCTCTTATTCTCCTGAGCTGTACTGGGCACAGAGCATGGCTTCCATTATGAGTTTCTGTATTACGCCGGGTGCAGGATTGCACTTCCCTTGTATTCTCTAGAGATGCTCTGGGTGCAGAAACCGGCTTCCCCTTTTGATGTCCTGTGATAAGCCGAGTGCAGAACGTGGCTTCCCTTTTGATGTCCTGTGATAAGCCGAGTGCAGAACGTGGCTTCCCTTTTGATGTCCTGTGATAAGCTGAATGCAGGACCTGGCTTCCCTATTCATGTCCTGTGATAAGCTGAGTGCAGAACCGGACTTCCCTTTTCATGTCCTCTGATAAGCTGAATGCAGGACCTGGCTACCCTTTTCATGTCCTGTGATCAGCTGAATGCAGAACCCCGCTTCCCTTTCATGTCCTGTGATAAGCTGAATGCAGAACCGCCTTCCCTTTTCATGTCCTGTGATAAGCTGAATGCAGAACCTGGCTTCCCTTTTCATGTCCTGTGATAAGCTGAGTGCAGAACCCGGCTTCCCTATTCATGTCCTGTGATAAGCTGAGTGCAGGACCTGGCTGCCCTTTTCATGTCCTGTGATAAGCTGAGTGCAGGACCTGGCTGCCCTTTTCATGTCCTGTGATAAGCTGAGTGCAGGACCTGGCTGCCCTTTTCATGTCCTGTGATAAGCTGAGTGCAGGACCTGGCTGCCCTTTTCATGTCCTGTGATAAGCTGAATGCAGAACCTGGCTTCCCCTTTGATGTCCTGTGATAAGCGGAGTGCAGAACCTGGCTTCCCTTTTCATGTCCTGTGATATGTTGAATGCAGGACCTGGCTGCCCTTTTCATGTCCTGTGATATGTTGAATGCAGGACCTGGCTGCCCTTTTCATGTCCTGTGAAAAGCTGAATGCAGAACCTGGCTTCCCTTTTCATGTCCTGTGATAAGCTAAATGCAGGACCTGGCTTCCCTTTTCATGTCCTGTGATAAAGCTGAGTGCAGAACCTGGCTTCCCTTTTGATGTCCTGTGATAAGAGGAGTGCAAAACCTGGCTTCCCTTTGCATATCTGTGATAAACTGACTGCAGAACCTGGCTTCCCTTTTGATGTCCTGTGATCAACTGAGTGCAGAACCTGGCTTCCCTTTTGATGCCCTGTGATAAGCTGAGTGCAGAACCTGGCTTCCCTTTTATTGTCCTGTGATAAGCTGAGTGCAGAACCTGGCTTCCCTTTGCATGTCTGTGATAAGCTGAGTGCAGAACCAGGCTTCCCTTTGCATGTCTGTGATAAGCGGAGTGCAGAACCTGGCTTCCCCTTTGATGTCCTGTGATAAGCGGAGTGCAGAACCTGGCTTCCCCTTTGATGTCCTGTGATAAGCGGAGTGCAGAACCTGGCTTCCCCTTTGATGTCCTGTGATAAGCGGAGTGCAGAACCTGGCTTCCCCTTTGATGTCCTGTGATAAGCGGAGTGCAGAACCTGGCTTCCCCTTTGATGTCCTGTGATAAGCGGAGTGCAGAACCTGGCTTCCCCTTTGATGTCCTGTGATAAGCTGAGTGCAGAACCTGGCTTCATATAAATGCAGGGTGGAGAACCTGGGGTCCCTTGTGATCTCCTGAGATGCTCTGGGCGCAGAACCTGGCTTCCTTTTTCATCATGTGTGCTATCAGGGTTGCTGCACCTGGCTTCTCAATCTCCTGTGATACACTGGGTGCATAACCTGGCTTTTCTTGTGATCTCCTGTGATACACTGGGTGCAGAACCTGGTTTTCCTTTTCATGCTCTTGTCCCTGGCTCGTCTTCTCTTGTCTTCGTGCTATGTAACTTTGAATGTTCATCCCTCTTCCCCATGCAGGTCCCTCACCACGCTTGGGTTGGTCATCTCTGCCCTTGCAGACCAAAGTGCTAGCAAGAACAAGAACAAATTTGTCCCATATCGTGACTCGGTGCTCACCTGGCTGCTCAAGGTAGGTGTGCTCTGTTGTACTGCCGCTTGGGTCCATAAAGGCCACTTAGTCTTTTCTTTAGTAGCCATGTTCCCTTCCACGTTCCTGGCCAAAGCCATATGTTTAGGTAGTTATGTTTTTTATATAGCACATGTTCGCCTGTTACTTGACCTCTTAGCGCTTGTTCTTTGGACCCGAGGGCCTGTGGCTGTGGGTTACCCAAGGAATGCCTTCCAATGGGGTTTCTGAAGATCAGCCCTGGCCTGAATGAATGTTAGAAGGTGCTTGTTTCCCTTACACTGTAGGAGGGGATGGGTTTGGCACTCTGCCGGCTAAACCCACATGAGTGATCTAGAGGATGTCGAACCACAGTGGGGCCGGAGTTCTTCAAGGGGCCGTGTATTGAAGCAGAAAAAACACGATGCTCTTTCCACAGTTCCGCATCACTAACAATCACCAACAATAAGCATCTTAGAACGTTGCTTTGACGCCTGCTGGCAATTTCAGATCCTCTGTGACCTCATTGAGCAATGGTCACCTTGAGTCCCACCCAGTGCTTTAAGTGGGCGGGGTCTGAGCACCGGCAGTTTTTAAAAGGGGACTTTGAAAGGGTCTCTATCGGGCTCTGTTTTGTGCCCTGGCACAGGCGGTCCTGCGGTGACAGCAGGCACATCGATGTGCGCTGCTCACACTGCTCACTTCTCGCTAGTAGAGAAGTTACACATGACGTCATGCCAGGTGAGTGTTGTAGGGAAGGGAAATCCTTTAAAGAGAGTCATTTTCTCTCAGATTTCCCCCCTCTTTTTTTGAAACTCAAGAGCAGAAACATTTAAGTGAAAGCTTTTTCAATCTTATATACAAACCATAGTTGCTGCTTATTTAACTTATGCAACTAACGACCATTGACAAAGCCAATAGTCCTGACTTGTTGTCAGTGCTTGAAATGGAAAAATAGAAGTGCAGGTACTCTGTAGCAGAGTACCTGCTTGTTTTTGAGAAGTGCCGGGACTCGCCAATTAAAGTATAGCATTTCTCTTGAGAAGTGCCGGTACTCCTCCACTCAAAATAAAAAAGTGCCGGTACTCCGTACCAGACAGTACCGGCCCCTTTAAAGCACTGCTTGTTGTAGGTATGATGTTACTTGTATCATGACAGAAACAGCAAAATACAAGTGGGGCGGCACACAATGCTAAACACGATTACTTTGGCCACGCCCCTTTGAGCGACCCATCTCCCTTCCCCCCCCCCCCCCCCCCCCCCCCCTCACAGTTTTTCATTCCACTCAGAGCCCTGGTCCTCCCTCTGGAACGGGTGAAGCGGATCACTGTTGTCAATCATATCTGAGATCTGGACAGATCCAAGATCTGTAATCTTTAATTCTGGTCTTCTCCCAGTTTCCTGCGGTGTGTGCGCATGGTGCAAGAAACGTCTGTTCGTGTGGTGTGAATGTGGCGACAAATACTAGTTAACTTTAAAAAAAAAAAAAAAGCACAAAAAAAACTGGTCCATGACTTCGTCCCCCACACCCGGTCTTTGCATTGGCGCGTTCCAGATGGATCTGAGACGCTTGTAATTGGTTTAGGGATGCAGTGATCCCGTTAATTCATCCCGGCCGGGGGAGGAAACAGTTAAAGGGATTCCTTTCCGAACGCGCCTCACTGAGCCTTCCTGTCTGGCGCTGGAGCATAATGCACGCAGCATACCAGCCCGCCGACGCCCAAAGGTGGGCTGCATTCCGAAAACGTGAGCGCATAGCAAGCCCTCGAGGCGCTGCTTGTGACTGGAGCCCTGCGGCCACGCGCACCAGCCCTCCCCTCGAGGCTCTGCTTCTCACTGGAGCCCTGCAGGAGGTTGAGCGGCCACGCGCACCAGCCCTCCCCTCGAGGCGCTGCTTCCCACTGGAGCCCTGCAGGCCACGCGCACCAGCCCTCCCCTCGAGGCGCTGCTTCCCACTGGAGCCCTGCAGGAGGTGGAGTGGTCACGCGCACCAGCCCTCTTCGGCATTAGATCCGTCAGAAAGGGCCTGTAGAGGCTTCCTGTGTCCTGTAGTCTTTCTGTTGCAAAGCACTCGGTACTTGCCAGTGGAATGGAGCTCGTATATTGATCTCGGAAGCATGAAGGGCTCTGTGGGCCATGATGGAATTTTACTTTGACAAGAAAGAAAGACAAACTCTCTCTCAGTCTCACCCCCCTGTCTTGACTCTGTGCCGACTTGACACTTTGCAAAACAAATCCAAGCGCTTTTTTTTGTTCAAATAAGTTTTATTCAATTTTCAACATTTACATGAGTGGAGGGAGTGGTACATGGTATCACGAATATAGCACACAGACGTGATGCATCATACATGTCTAGCAGGCAGTCCTATATTTTCCATTAGCATTTTGTCTGGTTAAGTATAGGTAAGCAGATTTTTGTGATCATTAAAAAAAATATATAAAATGCTGTTTCCTACTGCTGATTTTTAACAGCTCCTCGGAGCTCTTCACAAACTGGAGCACAGCCTCGGTAAGAAACATGCTTATAGAAATGGACATATATGAGCGAGGCAAAAGTTTTCTTTTGCGCGCTCTGTCATTTTATTCCTGATGTGTGTGGCCAGCTAAGTATCTCGCTGGTCTAGAGGAGAGTGACCATGAGCCACCCACCCCACTAATAAAGGATACTTTTAGAGTGGGTGAGTAATTGTATCTTTAAGATTACGCCTCCATACACCCAATGTTCATAAGTGCTCCCTAGAATAGGGTTGAGCCCACCCGACCTTTAGCAGTTGGGGTGAACCGGATGATAAAGCATGTCACTCAGGGCTTTAAGTGGGCTGGGTCTCACCGGGTCTGAACACCGGCAGTTTTTTTTAAAGGGGCCTTGAAACAGGTCTCTATCGGGCTCTGTTTTGTGCCCTGGCACAAGAGGTCCGTTTTTTTGGGGACTGCAGGCACATGGATGTGCGCTGCTCAGACTGCTCACTTCTCACTAGTAGAGAAGTTACATCATGCCGTCATACCAAGTGAGCGTTGTAGGGGAAGTGAAATCCTTTAAAGAGAGTCCTTTTCTCTCTGGATTTCCCTTCTCTTTTTGAAACTCGGGAGCAGCAACATTGTCGTGGTGTCACCAGGACTTTAAGCGGAAGCTTTTTCAATATTATATACAACAAGCCATAGTTGCTGCTTAATTTATCTTATGCAACTAACAACCATTGACAAAGCCAATAGTCCTTCCTTGTTGTAGGGATGATGTTACTTGTATCGTATATCTGGATGCAATGACAGAGACAGTAAAATACGTGCAAAGCACAGATTTTTAGCGAATTTATTTTTAAGCCACACCCTTAATTACATTGGCCACATCACTTTAAGAGACCCCCCCAGTTTTTTCATCCCACTTAAAGCCCTGATGTCACTATAAGAATGAGTGAGGGTTGTATAAAGAAAAGAGTTCCTCTCCCTTCCCATCCAAAATAGTGGATGTGCTGCCACCTGGTGTACAGACGATTCCCCATCTTTCGCTGTTTCCAAAGGAGCCATCTTGGTTCCAGAGGAATAGAAAATTGAAAAAGCCAACAGATCTTTTATAGGCAAAACCTATTGACTTTGACCATGCTTGTTAGGTCAAGCCTCTGGCAGAGCTTTAGGTTTGTCTCCAGACTATTGTTTTTTCAAAAAATGTATAAAAATGCTATTGGTCAGAGGGCTTCATCTATTGGTCAGATAAATTGTCATTCCTATCTTGCTTCTGCCCCTCACAGCTTACAGCATGGTGCAATGGATGAGTGCTACTTTGCCTATTGTCTCCTTTCACTTTGAATGACTGAACAAGGTCCCTGTGCATTGTGCACATCCACCTAGTAGTATTCTCTTTTTGTTTAGTAATCAGTTTGGTTCAAAGAGTTTTATTGTATTTATCTTTATATCCAATTCAAATGCCAGCTATTCATTTTGTCTGCACTCGGAGTGCCCAGTTAGATGCTGATTTATTTTCTACCTCCCAGTTAAAGTTGTGTAAGTGTTTAAGTGACATTGTAGCTGGCTGCGTTTGGAGTTCTTTGTGATGATTAATTCTTGTCTCCTTAAATGAAACAAATGTAATGCATGGCTCAATTGTAAGGCTTGTCATTTAAATACGAAAATCACCAACCGCACAGTCACGTAGAATGATTGTTAATTGAATTGTTTTAATGCAAGCATATGGCAGCCACATTTAGGTGTCTGCTTGTTTTCTCGATAGATACATATTTATTTTTGTGGGATATGTTTATGGTAAAAATTAAAAAAGAGAAATAGTTATGCAGCCAGATCTTTAAGGACAGGCCTATTAGCTTTGCTAATGCTTGTTAGGTTTTGTTTCGCCCAGCTCTGGCATTCCTGTACCACATCCCAAGGATAAGTGACCAGGGTTAGGTATGTGGAATTGTTAGACATTAAATTAGTTGTGCTGCAGAGCTTTGGAATCATGATGCGTTAGGAATGGAATGTAGCAGCTGCATCTCCATATGGCATCTGTAGATCTGTGTGTCTGTCTACCCCCCTCCAGCCCCCCGCACCATCCCACGTTTGCCATTGCACAGCATTGCAGCACTTCCATGACTACTGTAACAAACAGCATTTGAAAGTGCTGTTCTATCCCTCATGGCCCATAACCGATATTCATTGCATAAAACTCATTCTCTGCTGTGTATAAACAAGCACAGGCTAACGAATACACTCAAAAGTCCAGCACGGATACATAATTTAAAATGTTAACCTGCTTACAAAATACCAAACCATGTTTATTCCTTTTAAAGCAGACGATCAAGTCAAATTTAGTATAATTTTTCTAGCCCTGGGTTTTTATTGAAAGACATAATGTAAGTTGTAGACTTTCCGGTTGAGCCAGTCAGACTAATGCACTTCATCAAAGTGATTTGTGAAACAAAAGCCCAGGACTGGGTCCATGGAGTCTGACGCATGAAGAGGCATTTGGCAGCTCGGACGCTTGTTATTCCTGGAGAAGTGCAGGCACTGGACTGCAGTGCTGTGTATGTACTGTTATGTGAAGGAGGGGATGGACAGGCAGAGTGCCCCATGTTGTTACATATTGGTGATCACTCCACCAGGGTAAGGACTGAGTGAGCATAGGAACTGAAATCTTCTATCAAGAAGTGGAAGGTATGTCTTCAAAGAGGTGCCACGGATTGAATGGGCATTGACTTTCTCCATCTCGAGCATGATTTCCTCTTCTGAGGGGTTAAATAATGAGTCCGCATGAAGCCTTAATTGCCCCACCTCAAGTGGCTCTATTCACATGTATTATTAGTAAGAGTAAAGGTCAGCTCTGCCAAGGCCCAGCAAGAGGGTGGAATGCCACTGCGACTCCAGATAAAGCCTTCCAGCCCCATCTGTTTTGTCAGTGTCTTCCCTGTTCTAGCATATTTTGCTGTAGATACACATGCGCTGCATACTCCTGCCACCTAGTGTTGAGCCTGGACATGTGCATGGTGTTTTTTCTTCATAGCAGTCTTTCGAGTTTCAAGATATATAGTGAATCCTCCTTTTGCTGGCAATGCGCGTGGGAACCGACTCCATGTTGGATTGTTTTTTACTTCCATCATGTGCAGCCATGCACTGCTGGGGCTGTGAGTTTGCATGTTTCTTTGCTTCTCTTTGGGCCCAGCTGGTGTATTCCCTGGTGACATTAGTCTGTAGACCTATCTGCATCGACTCCACGCACCTCGGGATTTGGGGTCCCACCAGAGCCTTGGGCCCTTGTCCCCAACAACAGTAGTCTTCTTTTATCAATAGAGAATATACACAGAGTGATGGAACGGACACCCTTTCAGAACTGTCCTCAGTGTCATCTGAAGGTCCCCTTGACTACCCCCACAAGGTGTGTAACCTTTGTCTCCAGACTATGATGACCCCGCGTGGGAGGCCTGCCTGAGGATGCATTGATACCAGCAGGAGAGGCAGGGCACACAACAAGGTGCAGAGGCAGTCTTCCAGCAACACTCCTGACATGTCCGGGGAACAGTATGTTCGAGGCATATGGGCTGCAGATGGTACATTATGAATAGATCGCCATCTGGTGTTGGGCTCGGATGATTGCACTTTGTTTTTCTCTTGGAGAGTCTTTTGTATCTTGGTGACTCCTCCCTTGGTTGGTAGTGCGCATGGGCATCGGCTCCATCCTTAGATTGTTTTTTTCCGCCATCGGGTTCGGATGAGGATCGAGACGCTCCAGATCAACTTCAGGAAAAAGTGATTTATCGGCGCGTATTCCCTTTCCAATTCGACGGTATTGTTATCGAACGCGTTTCATTTCCATTCCGGCGCGTTGCGAATTCAACATCGAAGAAAAAACTTTGATCTACGTCGACGAACAGGAGGCCTTTCTCGACGCAGTCAAGCCCGGAGTCCATGGAAAGGACTCCATTCAAAAAATGTCCAGCGTGTGGTGCTAAGTTCCCACACAAGGACCTACACGAGGTGTGCAACCTCTGTCTATCGCCTGAACATGAATCCAGGGACTGCGAAGCCTGCGCAGCATTCTCCTCCAAGCTAACGATTAGAAATCGTCGGGCTAGAAGACACGAGGTTTCCAGAATGCAGTCGGAGGCGATCCCGGAGCTGTTCGGAGACGAGCAACTTGAGGAAGAAGAGGATCATGAGGATCAGTCGGGGTCGGAAGGGGACCAGTCGGATGTCGAAGAACTCGACGTGCAACAAACCGTGAGTGACGACGTCCCCTTACCGAAAAACCGACCCCGTGTGGTAACGACCCCGCCTTCGAGCCCGGTCAAACCGCAGAAAAAAGTTTCCGACGCCCCGCCCTCGGGCCCGGCAACGAAACCGAAACTGAAACCGAAACACTCGGCCTCCCACCATGTCGGATCCAAAAAAAGGTCGACATCGACTTCGACGCCGAAGCTTCATACAAGGGAAAGCTCGGCATCGAAACATTCCATGTCGAAACAGAAACATGATTCGTCGTCCAAGACTCACTCGATACCCAGGAAGTCGGAATCGAGTAGACACTCGGTGCCGAAAACACCGAACACTGACGATCGAAAACATAAGCACCTTTCGGAACCAGGGCCTTCGGTACCGATTCAGGAGCAACAGACAGATCCCAAACAAAAGATTTTGTTTATCGATCCGCAAACTGGCAAAGTAGTGACGAAGAAGAGAAAGAATGAACAGACAGAAGATAAATCTCTTCCTTCAAAAAAGAGAACACTGGGGACAAATACAACTCCTCCTGCTTCTCCTCGACCTAAAGTCACACCCTCTTCTCCTATTCCTCACACTATGCCAAATATTCCTACACCTTCCACACCAAGACCATCTACACCTCAGTCTGATGTAGACAGTGATCTAGGGGAGGGAGAACCTCAAGGGGATGATGAAACCATCCCAGATGAGGATGACCCATGGGAAAATTATGACGTAGGGTCAGATGAGGACAACGACCCAGAGTTATATCCCTCAAAGCCTTCACCACCTGATGATAACACAGGGTTTGTACAGCTCATTAATAGGGCAGCAAAATATCATAAAGTAGATATACATACAGAACCTCAAATAGAGGATTTCCTGTTAGAGACGCTACCTAATGCACAAAGAACATCAGGTACTCTTCCTATGTTGAAGGGTCTTCTCAGTCACACAGAAGAAATATTCAAAGACCCAGTGAGGGCTAGGGTGTTAAACCCAAGAATTGATAAAAAATATAAGGCGGCTCCAAAGGATCCAATATTTATCAAAGGGCATGTACCTCTGGACTCGCTTGTAGTTTCAAACGCTCGTAAAAGAGCAAACTCATTATCTACAGGAGAGGCTCCTCCACCTGATAAAGAGTCAAAATTAATAGATGCATCAGGCAAGAGAGTAGCATCACAAGCGGCAAATAGCTGGCGTATAGCCAATACACAGGCACTACTTGCACGTTATGACAGGGCACATTATGATGAATTAGAAAAACTCATCACACATCTCCCCAAAGAGCATCAGAAAAAGGCAGATCAGTTAATACAGGAAGGTAAAATTATAACTAATACTTCCATTAAGTGCGCCCTAGACGCAGCAGACACTGCAGCAAGATCCATCAACACCAGTGTCATGTTAAGGAGACATGCATGGCTTAGAATCTCAGGATTCAAACAGGAAGTACAAACGTCCTTATTGAACCAACCATTTGATCAAAAGACACTTTTTTGGTTCAAGCACAGATGAGACCTTAGAAAAAATGAAAAAAGATACAGAAACGGCGAAGTCAATGGGAGCATTGCAACAGCCAACACAAAGAGGTTCCTTTCATAGATCCACCTATAGAGGGGGCTCAAAAATACAGGAACAAATCAGCAATCCACCTCTTTCACACCTACATCACCCAAAGGCAATTCAAGAGGAAATTACAGGGGTAACAACAACAAAGGTAGAGGCCGCGGAAATAATAACAACCGCAACGCCTCAACCCCAAAACAGTGACTTCATAGAACTCCCCCCAGACCACATAACACCGGTCGGGGGACGTCTATCACAGTTCCTACCTGTCTGGGAAAACATCACATCAGACAAGTGGGTGAGACAGATTATCCAACATGGTTATTGCCTGGAACTCACAGCTACCCCACCAAACATCCCCCCCAAACAGCGTCCAATGAGTCAAGATCATCTGACATTGTTAAAAGAAGAAGTACTAGCACTTCTACAAAAGCATGCAATAGAGAAGGTCCCAAAAAATCAACAAGGGACAGGAGTATACTCTCTATACTTCCTAATCCCCAAAAAAGACGGGTCCCTGAGACCAATATTGGACCTCAGACCTCTCAATGCTTACATAAATTCGGAAAATTTCCACATGGTCACGCTCCAACAGGTACTCCCTTTACTGAAGAAAGGGGACTTTCTTTCTACACTGGATCTAAAAGACGCTTACTTTCATATCCCAATTCACAAAGCCCACAGAAAATACCTAAGGTTTGTAGTGGAAGGACAACACTATCAGTTCAAAGTCCTTCCGTTCGGGGTCACAACGGCACCAAGAGTGTTCACAAAATGCCTAGCTGTGGTGGCAGCACACCTAAGAAGACAACAAATACATGTCTTCCCCTACTTGGACGATTGGCTAATAAAGGCCAAGTCACAAGAAGAATGTCTTCACAACACACAGAAGACAATTCAATTGCTGCACCACCTAGGGTTTACGGTGAACTACAAAAAATCACACCTGCAACCAAACCAGATTCAGCAATACCTGGGGGCTACTATAGACACAGAAAAGGCAATAGCATACCCCAACCCAATCAGGATACAGACAATGGTCGGGTTAATACAAAGATTTCAACCACAACACTCACTACCAGCACGAGTGTTTATGCAACTGTTAGGCATGATGTCCTCCTGCATACTGCTAATACCACATGCCAGGCTACAAATGCGTCCACTACAGGAGTGTCTAGCGACACAGTGGAATCAGGCTCAAGGTCAGATTACAGATCTGGTGTTGGTAAACGACCGGACGTATCGCTCTCTGAAGTGGTGGAACACAGAAAACATTTCCAAGGGACGGTAGTTCCTAGAACCAATTCCACAAGTGATAATAACAGCGGACGCATCGTTCTCCGGATGGGGAGCGCATATGGACAAATACACAGTGCAGGGGAAGTGGAGTGTGCAGCAAAAGAAACTGCACATCAACTACCTGGAACTATTAGCAGTATTTCTAGCACTTAAGGCTTTCCAAATGCAAATAACAAGCAAGGCAGTCCTGATCAGAACAGACAACATGACTGCAATGTATTATATTCAAAAACAGGGGGGACACACTCTCTCCAACTATCCAAACTAGCACAGGACATTTGGAGATGGGCCATTCCTCAAAAGATTTATCTGTTAGCAGAACACCTACCAGGAGTTCAAAATCAGATAGCAGACATCCTAAGCAGACAGTCAGAACAAGTACACGAATGGGAGCTGCACGACCAAATACTGCAGCCATTCTTCCAGAGATGGGGGCAACCAGAGATAGATCTGTTTGCCAATCATCAGAACGCAAAATGCAAAAACTTCGCATCCAGGTACCCACACCAACGGTCCCAGGGCAATGCACTATGGATAAATTGGTCCAACAAATTTGCTTACGCTTTCCCTCCTCTCCCACTAATTCTGTTACTGGTTCGGAAACTGCAGCAACACTCAATGACAATGATACTAGTGGCACCCACGTGGGCAAGACAGCCGTGGTTCACCACGCTACTACAACTCTCACAGGTGCCACATCAAAAACTAAGATTACCCATGCATCTTACACAGAACCATGGAGAAATAATGCACCCAGATCCCAAACAACTGAACCTAGCGATCTGGCTCCTGAGGTCATAGAGTTTGGATATTTAGATTTACCACCAGAATGTATGGAAATCATTAAACAAGCAAGACGTCCTACCACCAGAGCATGCTATGCAGCAAAATGGAAGAGGTTTGCTATACACTGTAACAGTAAGCACATCAACCCTCTGGACGCATCCACTAAACAAATCATTTGCTATTTACTACACTTGCAGCAATGTAACTTAGCATATACCTCTATCAGAGTTCATCTCGCAGCCATAGCGGCGTACCTACAAAACAGGCAACATCTTTCCCTGTTTAAAGTACCAGCAATTAAAGCTTTCATGGAGGGACTCGGAAGAGTCATTCCACCAAGACGACCACCTTCCCCAGTCTGGAATCTCAACATAGTACTTACCAGACTAATGGGGCCACCCTTTGAACCTATGCATAGGTGTGAAATACAATTCCTCACATGGAAGGTGGCCTTCCTCATAGCTATCACCTCACTTAGAAGAGTAAGTGAGTTGCAGGCTTTTACGATTCAAGAACCATTCATGTAGTTACACCAAAATAAAGTGGTTCTTAGAACAAACCCAAAATTCTTACCAAAGGTAATTTCGGCATTCCACATCAATCAGTCAGTGGAATTACCGGTTTTCTTTCCAAAACCACAAACAGTAGCGGAAAGAGCCCTACATACATTGGATGTTAGAAGGGCAATATTGTACTATATAGAAAGAACACAAACTTTCAGAAAGACAAAACAGCTATTTGTTGCGTTTTCTCCTACACATAAAGGCAATCCCATCTCTAAAGCGGGCATTGCCAGATGGATTGTAAAATGCATTCAAATATGCTACTTAAAAGCAAAGAGAACATTAACTGTTCCTCCTAGAGCTCACTCTACACGTAAACTAGGAGCATCTGTGGCATTTTTGGGAAACATTCCACTAGATGACATATGCAAAGCAGCTACCTGGGTTACACCGCACACCTTCACAAAACACTATTGTGTAGATGTGCACACAACACAACAAGCTAGAGTGGGACAAGCGGTATTAAAAACTTTATTTCAGACAGTTGCAACAGACACGGGCAGCCACCGCTAGGGAGAGAACTGCTGTATAGTCTATTCATAATGTACCATCTGCAGCCCATATGCTTTGAACGGAATATGCTACTTACCAGTATGCATCTGTTCTTGGCATAGAGGGCTGCAGAGTGGTACATGCCCTCCCAGCCTCCCCGGAAACCTGTGTCTGTTCCAACATTATCTTATTTAGATACACTTACATGGGCATTCTTATCTGTATTCTATCATACTACTCCATGGCAAAACAATCTAAGGATGGAGCCGATGCCCATGCGCACTACCAACCAAGGGAGGAGTCACCAAGATACAAAAGACTCTCCAAGAGAAAAACAAAGTGCAATCATCCGAGCCCAACACCAGATGGCGATCTATTCATAATGTACCACTCTGCAGCCCTCTATGCCAAGAACAGATGCATACTGGTAAGTAGCGTATTCCTTCCCCGGTCTCAAGGAAGGTGAAGCGGCCGGGCCCTCTGGGATGCTGCACCATTATTCGCTGTGGATGGACTGATACCGCGTCTTCCGAATCATGCACAAAGTGCAACCTGAATTGAGACGTCTTGTTTATAGCTGTTTCACTCATCATAGTGAACATGCTATTTGTTGTATGGACCTGGTGGTGGACACGTTTTTTCTAATCTGTGATTCTTGCAGCATTAATTTGAGCCTTCACGGACGTTCCACGAATTGACTGACTTTTTTAATAGCTTATTACCGCCCGGATGAAGCCCTATTCAGGGTGAAACGCGTTGGCTGCATCTGCTTTGTGTCACCCATCTGTGGTTGAAGAACTATTAAAAGAAGCATTAACTTCATTGAAGAGTCTGGAAAGATTTGGTTTTCCAGCATTTGTGCCATTGATGTTCATGTTGCCTCTCTGTGCATCTTTTCTGTATTTCAATTGTGGGGTTCGTTGAGAGTGGACCTAGGAGGTGGGCAACAGTGACTCTTAGTATCTACACTCAGTGTGCGGAGCAGTAGTGCGGCATTTATTATCCCTTGCTGCCATTTCGATTTTCTCCGGGATTCTGCTCCACCAGCCATCACCTAGTCCTGCTCTGACTCTGAGCCTGAGGTACTCCAGGCTTTTGGCAACTCCACTCCTAAGAAATCCTGAATGAAGAGCTGGGCAAAGAACTTTAGTATGGCTGAAACCCAGTCATATACCAGTCCTCGCAAAGGGGGCCTAATCACATCAGAGCACTGCCCTCATGGGGTTGAGCATCCAGCCTGTCGACAAAGACTCATTCCTCTGGGGTCCCATTGCCTTCAGGCACTTGTCGGCATCCACTGAAAACCTTGGAGAAGACACTACCTCTGTCCACGTGCCTACCTCGATGAGCCTGCAAGCACTTTAGAGGCCTGTGCCGAAGCCAGCCTCTGCTTTAAAGCCCACATCATCACCAAAAAGTTAATCCGCGTACAAAAGCACCGCCTTCACATCCGCAGACACAATCTCATCCGAGACCTGCATTGGCACCCAAGACATTCGTTCCTAAGACGCTCTTGGTGCGTGGCTCTCACAATTTGGAGCAACTTATTCTCCGGCTTCAGGAGGAATTGGACAAAAGCATCTTTGTTTATCCTAACACCTGCAAGATTTCCACAAGACTGCCTCCAGTACTGGTAGAGATTTTGCCTCGCATGTGAAAACCTACCTTCAAGGAGGAAGTTGCCTTGGAACGTCCCCCAGTCCCAAAACGCAAGTAGCGGAAGGACAGAGGCCCTAGCCTCCTCCACCACCCCTTCTCTGCCACCACAAACTTCACCACAGCCATATTCACCTGAGACTTTCCCTCGCTCCTCATACAGACCGAGTATCTCCCAGGTGACCCCAATGATGCACCATTTGATCTGGTGCCCACTGGTGACCGATAGACCGCTATGATGTTGGTCTCCCAGGAGATCCAGAAATGGATCATTACCCAGCGAGGTTCCCCTCCAAACACTAGCATATAGCATTAGGCCCTCCAAAGGGCGGCCGCTTTCCACAAGGTTGATATGCACGTTCTCGATAGGGATGATGGTCTCCTTGTAGTAACCTCATATAAATTGGAGCGGAATGTGCAGCTCCTGTCTATGCACAAGGGAATGTTGAGGACGACCACAGACACATTCAAAGAACTCGTCCAGTCCAGGGTGGTCACACCTAGAGAAGACAAAAATATAAACCCTCCCATCCATACATCAGAGGTCAAGTTGTTCCAGATTCTTGGTTAGTCCGCACTGAGAGCAAACATGTTAACTCTCGACACGAGCAATGCTCCCTTGCCCGATAAAGAGAGTAAAACAACTTGATGCTGCAGGTAAAAGGGTGGCGCTCGGAGACACAAACCATTTGAGTATCGCCAACTTAGTCGGCCTACTCTCCAGATACCACAGAACACACTTTGATGAGCTTAGCGATCTCCTGAAACATGAGTCTATCGACTTTAAAGCAGGGGGTTAGTGGCAGAGGGTAGAACAATCTCAAACACCACCCTCAGATGTGCGCTAGATGCTGCGAATAGCCCTGCTCGGTGCGTCAGTACTTGATTCAGTGCCACACCTGGCTCCATGTTTCAGGCTTTAAGCTAAAAGTTCAGCAGCATTTGCTCAACCTGCCCTTAGTTTGGGAGCAACATTTCGGGCCCCAGGTTTAACCAAATGCTTGAGAAAACTTTAAAAAAGACACTGCCCCCCAACCAAGACCATGAGTGCCTGCCAAACTTCCAAACCTAGAGGTTTCTTTCAGAGGCATCAATACAGGGGAAACTCTAAGCCATCTCTACCAAACCTACCTCCTCCTATCAGAGACAACAGCAGCAGGCTTACTAGTACAGGGGGCGTAACACGGGCCTTAACACCAGAGATGTGGGAAAGAGGGCTCTTGCAAAGGAACCCCTGCCATTAAAAAATCCATCTCCACACCCCTTGCCCCCAATCATTCACCTGTCTGAGGGAGACTACAGTATTTCCTTCCACACTGTCAGAAAATCACATCCGATAATTGGGTCTTAGCAGTGGCTTGCCACATTTACTACATAGAACTTCACACAGCTCTTCTCAACATCCCACCCCACAAACGCAGCCTCAGCAGAGAGCATCTCAACTGCCTGGAAGAAGAGGCCCAAGCACTGCTATAGTGGGGTAGGAGTACTGGCTATAGAACCAGTACTCCTACCCCACCCCCACCAACTGGGCAAAGGGGATTTCTGTCTCCACTTCCTTATCCCGAAGAAGAATGGCTCCCTCAGGGCAAATCTTGGCCCTCCGGCTACTCAACAGGTACATCCTGTCCAAACATTTCCATATGATAACATTAAAGGATGTCATCCCTCTGCTGCAGCAAGGGGACATCATGACAGCGTTAGACCTCAAGGATGCCTACTTCTGATCCATCCTGCCCACTGACGCTACCTGCAATGCGTGAGAAGTGGCTGTCATTACCAGCTCTAATGATTACCATTCGGTGTCACCACCGCCCCTCAGGTCTTTGCAAAATGCCTGGCAGTGGTCACTGCACATTTAAGAATGGGAGGCATCCATTTCTTCCCCTACCGGGACAAATGGCTGATTAAGCACACAAGCAAGAACCAATGAATATCACACACCCAGGCTACAATGTCCCTCCTCCACAGCCTTGGGTTCTCCATCAATGCCAACAAGTCCCCTCCAAAGACATCCCTTCCTGGAGTTCACACTAAATTCAGTCATGGGCAAAGCCTATCCCAGCCAGCAAAGAGTCCTAGTCCCTTCAAAATCTGTTTTTCTGTTCTTGATGTATCGGAAATTCACCAGTTACTGGTGAAAAGTAGGTCTCCTAAGAAAAGGTAGAAGGATTCCTGTTTGTCAGATCAGTTTGTCAAAATATTTACGTAGTTGGTTCTCTCCCCAGTCATTACTAAATCAGTCATAGCACAAGTAGGCGTCTTTCAGAATAATGTTACATTTACAGTAGAAAATGTAGGCAGTGTAGCAAAAGTGGCTTTGAAAGTCCTTTAGCAATTGCTTCTGTAATATGTCTCGTTCACAATGGTGGACCTTAATTTCTAAGGTTTAGTCTTGGTAATGTAGTTGTAACAAAAAGCAGATTTATTTATGTGCAACTCAGTAAATTTGCTGTGGTTTTGGATGGACTGAATATTACAGTAGATATTTAATGTATTCTGATTTTTTTTTACCTTTTTTTCCTTTAAAGGACAGTCTTGGAGGTAACAGTAAAACTGCAATGGTTGCCACTGTTAGCCCCGCTGCTGATAACTATGATGAGACACTGTCCACGCTCCGGTATGCTGACCGAGCCAAGAGCATAGTCAACCACGCTGTTGTCAACGAAGATCCCAACGCGCGAATCATACGCGAGCTTCGGGAGGAGGTTGATAAACTCAGGGAACAACTCACCAAAGCAGAGGTATTGTGGTGTGAAACAAAGGTTTTTGTCCTACAGGTGCAGTAACACTTTCTTCAGCAAACCCACTATAGCCCACTGTAGCGGGCCATACCGGCCACTGAAGGCCTCCTTGGCGAGAGCCTTTAACAAGGGAGCGGGACTTTAATGGCCATTATAGCCCAACTACGGAGGACTCTAAGGCTATTAGAACATTCCCCCCCTAGAGGGCAGAATGTTCAAATAAATAAACCGAAGGCCGCACTGAGTCCGAGGGGATTGAAAAACCTTTGGGCTTCGTGAGGCATTTGGGCACAGCAAAAGGTGTGAACAAACATTGGAATGTTGGAGCTCCGGGCTTCTATCGGCCGTTAGAAGCCCGTAGCACTCTATTGTTTTTAATGGAGTTCCCAACATTCCAATGTTTTATTATGCGTTATCCAGGTGCTTCGAGCCCGAGAATTGTTGGCCCCAGGCTTAATTCACAAGCAATTAATCCAACGGGCATTTTGGTCCTGAATAAAATGAGACAGTTTAACAAAATTGATGACACCTAAAAGTAATTTCAGTTGCACTGTGCTCTATATATAAGAAAAAATAAAAGAATTCACTTGTGTGTGGATGAAAGTGATGAGGTCCCCTTTACAGAAGTAAATGCCTAACTATTCTGTTCTTTGAATGCAAGGAAGGGCGCAAAACACTTGCACCTTTTTTACCATGATCATATGAATCTGAAGCTAAGAAGCGTAAACTTCTCTTATGTCTGATTTGCACCACTCTGTTGAAACTGTTTTATTTTTCCTGTTTAATCAAACTTTGTAGCTTCATGATTTAAGAACACACTTGTTTACTTGGGCAGGGTTACATTAATCTGTCTTCCATTGTTGCATAGTTATTTGTTTTTAATTGTGGTAATGGGATTTCTTTTCGTATCTTTGCAGTCCATGAAGGCACCAGAACTAAACGAACGGTTGCACGAGTCCGAAAAACTTATACAAGAGATGACTGTGACCTGGGAAGAGAAGTTGCGGAAAACTGAGGAGATTGCACAGGTTTGTTCAACTTTGTTTTTATGTAGTCAGGAATGCACCGTACAGAAAGGGCATTAAACAATACACAGAAGGTTGGAGAGACATGGATTAGTATAAGAGCCTTATGTCTCGTTAGTTAATGCATTGTACTGGTCAAACAGTACCATGTTGCAGAATTCGTCCCTAGCTCCTGTACAAAGCAGTGTTAAGGAGGTAGCGCTTACAATGCATCATCGCGATTCACATCAATACCTTGTGACTGAAACAGTGTTAAAATGGAGTCTTTCGAAAATCCGTTAGTATTTTTTACTTTGTTGAATTTTTGGTGTGTGCTTGTACCTTCAGTTCAAGAATTTCTGCGTTATACAGTATTTTACAGAAATGTTATAAAAGTTATTCCATTGGTCTGCTAGTGCATCTGTAAGGAGCAGGCTTTTGAGGTTCATAAGATTTATTGCAATGGTAGCGACGCAGCAGCACATCCTGGCTTTTTTTATCCAGAATTCCTGATCAAAACATCTGGGCCACCATGAGGATATTGGTGCCAGAATTTAGATTGAAAGATGGAGACACACGTCAAGGGAACTAAACTCGGTTGTACGTGGTATGTCCAAGCGTTGTTGACTGGTTCCTTTTCAAACATACCTTTCTGTAGGTTGGTTCATTTGTACATGTTTCATTCCAAGCACCAAACTTCATTAATAATTGGGGCACTTCTTTTGCCCCAAATCAGTGGCGACAGCTTTTTTTTAAAAAGCACGTGCTTGGGGAGAAAGGTTCGAAAGGCCGACCACAGCATGAGAAACTTTGGAAATTGCATTACGTTGCAGGAGGATGCAGAATGAATGAATAAATAATTCTTGATGATTGTATAAAAAACAGAGGATAAAAACACATGAGTCTAAGGGAATAGAAGCAAATACACTTTTTAAAAAAAGCTGTCATCACTGATTTTGGGGCAAAAGAAGAGCCCCAATTATTGATGAAGTTTGGTTCAACATGTGCTGTTTGGGCTTGGCACGTCAATAGTGAGCACGCTACCATGAAGATACTGTTTGATCAATTTGGACTTGAAGTTTGACAAAAAAAAGGAGTGCAACCCGTTTAAATAATGAACTCATTCCAAGCACCAGACATTTAGGCGCATTGGCCCACGAACAAAATGAAATATTCTTGAGTAACAAATCTTCAGGCAAATCTCTGGTTGGGAGAAATGGAGTGCAACAATTTTCCAGCTTGACTCAAAGTGTCCTTGAGGGTCTTTTTAAAAGTAAGGTCCAGGGGGGTCGTGCATGTAACTGCTAGAGGGTCAGTCCGTTTGAAACATCGCATGTATCTGCCTGTGGGTGGGGCCAGCGCAGCAGTCTTAAAATGAAGACCGACCTTCAAGGGTGAGGGGGCACACAGGTGACTCTCCATGGCAGCTCTCCAGAATCCTCGGACCAGGCATGCTAACAAGTAGTTTTTTGTATGACCTAGCGGATGTGTCCTTCCCTTTCAACTCAAAGGGCTCGTGGACAGCTGCTGTACACTTCTCTGGGCTTCGAAGTACTTGGACATCTGCGGGAGGTTGGCTTCATTACTTTAACATGAAAGCAGAACATCTTGTTGGCCTTAGGGGCTGGGTGAGGGCGTGCACCCTGTCCACCCTGCAGGATTTGTGGCAAGCGAGAAGTTACTCAGCTGACCTGGTGGCTGACAGTGCCACTAGGAACGGTACCTAGTTCAAGGTTTGACATTATACCTGGCAATTCTTAATCTGTAAATGTGGTAATGAAGGGTAGACCTCTTATATAGTCAGATGAAGGTATCCAAAACTGGGCCACTGTAAGGCTACACTCCAGAACCCCGCATTTGGTAGCTCGGACTCGGACTGTGGAACACTGAGGTTTGGAGTGGCAAAAAAGAGGGTAACAGTAGGAGAGAGGTAGAGTAGTAGAGAGGGTTCAGCCAGGAGGCAGATCTGGAACAAGATGGTTAGAGTCCTCATCAAAAGCTGTATTCATAACATTCAGTGTAATCCTAATATATTAATTCCTTGCATAGTTTAAGTGTAATTTGTTAAGCACATGGTCACACTTTTGGGTATCTTGCACATTGAATAACGACCTGCCGGGATTTGAACCTGGAACTGTGCAGTCAAAAGCAGAATCCTGGTGGGTATACATTAGCCCACTGAGCCACTCCACCCAGTTTCAGATGAAACTGTTAAAGAAAATCATGACTTCTTAACAAGAGGTTAACCTAAAACCTTTGGTGCTAATCTGGGCACCGCTCAGTTACTTTAAACTCCACCTAAGATCTCTGTAGCACATATTCTATTGATCACGTTTCTCTTGGTTTAGTTTACAGCCCTCTCAAAAAAAACAACTCCATCAAAGGTCAGTTGTTTTCTCAATTACCACTATTACTATTGGGGAAGGCTCCTGCGCGAGTTTTGTTCAGGTTCCAAATACATGGTCCTTCAGTCAGCAGTAAACCAAAATAAGACCAGCAATCTTCTTTTAGTGCCTTTCCAATTACTACTGTTTAGCTGTATTCTTTGTCTGTCACTATACTCGTTGTGCACCGCATTGTATTGTCAGTACCTGGAATCAAATGTGTCTCTCGCTGTTGCATAACATAGTGTCAATCAACACTATATGCCCCATATAAAAATGCATCGATTTGAATGCGTCATGAGTTTGGTGCACCTCAATCCTAGTGCCAACTTGTAGCACATGAACAATCCATTTCGTGCACTTTTTACCGTCTGCACTTCTGAATACAGACTGTGTGACTGAGCATGGTGCGTTTTAGATCAGTTCCACAAAATGGGTGCCTCCCAGTGGGGTACCTTTGAGAACCGCACAGACTCATGGGATTTGTAGGTCATTATTCAACAGGGCTCTGTCAAGCACCGCAATAGTGAGGATTGCCTGTTGCAACCATTCCCCACCTTGTCACTGCCTCCCAGGCACGATTGCTGCAGAGAGCCTTTTTGAGACCTCTTCACATCAGCATTGCCTCTTCATATCAGTCGGATCAAAGACCCTGTCAGGAAGCAAGCTGGAACACATGCCGCTGGGTGCACTCCAGTTTGAGTGAGTCTAGTGAAGTGAAGGTGGCTTTTCAAATTGCCCATATTTTCCCATTGGAGATTAATTTCACCAACTCCATAACTGCGTAGGTTGCCCTCTTGAACGGATGGGGAGAGCTAACACTTGGACCATCTTACTTTTCATACAGTCCCCAACGCCTTAACTGGGATGCTCGAAATGATACAGAACCTTTTTTTCAGGAGTACGCTTTTGATGAATCTCCTAGTTAAATTCAGTGTTGTGTTGACAGTTCTAACTATTTGTCTTGTAATGATGTCTCTGTCTGATTAAATATTGCAAGGAAGGGTTCATTAAGATGTCCATTAACGCTCTTGCCAAGTCTGGCTGTCTGTAAAGCCAAACGTGGACACATTTTTCATACATGCACAAAAAGGATCCGGGCTCAACAGAAGTGCGCATAGGTTAGATTAGATTTTAGTAACTGTTCGAATAATTAAAACCATTTAAGTAAAAGCCCTCCCCCGCATCCATCCAAAAAATATATACATATTTACCCCCCTCCCCAGAACCCTACCAAGTAAAAACACACAGCCTTATTTACACATTTCATTTGCGAGCCGACAGTAGTCAATACAGTTTTTGCCCCCCATTGGAAACCAGAGGGATACTCATAATACTTCTTCCAAAATTACAAAAAGCAAAACCTAAAATATTTCATCCCACTCGAGAGCCATCAAGGGGAAACCCCTCCCCACTTCATAAAAAGCTCTCCAGTGTAAATGAGTCCCATTATTAAACTCAAAATAACTTCACACATTCCCTAAACCTAATCAGCCTCTAGTGAATATTGCACTCGTCCAGCTATTTCACTACAGAGGTTTCCTGATGCTCACTAACCAGCATTAACCTGGAGTAAATATTGCACTAATCCCATTATTCCACACCGCACCACCTCCATAACCACCATTCCTTGAACCTCCATATCAGCTTCTGTAGCATACTAGTCTTAGCTTTTTAAAATTTTTAGGCAGTTAGCTATCCATTTGACACGCAAGGCCAGATTTTGCTTAGGGATGTTGAATTCAAGCCTAACCTGTGCTTGGCTAGTGCACTTTGGGAAATTTCTAAATTGTGCACATTGTTGTGTAGCCAATAGATCGAATTGGATGTCTTTGAACATTATAGTGCTGTAGGAGAGGGTACGCATCTCTATACTGGCCACCACGGTTAAAAGTGCTTGCCAAGTTTGGTGCAAGCCAAGCTCCTTTTTAGATGCCCCATTGCACATTATAGATGCCCCATTGCACATTATAGAAGCTGTGCTGAGCCCTTGAAAAGCCTCTTTTTGTGCCCTTTTGCCGCCTCTTCCATCCAAGTGCACACCAACGTATTTGAAACTTTTCACTCCCTCCGTTTTCATGCCCTCCATGTGCCACGAGCCGTTTTAAATTAATTTCCTACCAAATATTACTATCCTTAGTCTTATTTAGGTTAATCTTAATCGAGTTAATCTTGCTGTATCGGACCAAGGCATCAAGAGTGCTTTGTAGACCCACTTGGGTTTGGTCGAGCATAACCATGTCATCCGCGTATTTGAGAACTTGGACCTTACGGTTAGCAAGTCGCGGGGGCATGGTCTACTACTGATCAAATTGCATTCCAGATCCGCCATAAAGAGGTTAAATAATAAAGGAGCAAGGATGCATCCTTGCGTGAGACCTTCATCGTATAGATTTTCCCTGAAGTGGGCCAGTTTTTTGCCAGTTTGATTTTATCCCAGGTCGCACTATACAAGGACTCAAGTGCTTTCGAGAGACGAGGCGGGATCCCTCAGCCATGCAGCTTAGCCCATAAGCGAGCTCGTGGGACGTTGTCAAAAGCATTAGTGAAATCAATAAATGCCTCAAATAGTGACGAGGTATTTGACTGGGCAGAGTCCTCTATTAAACAGATCAGAGTCAGCAGGCTATTCTCAACGTGGCACTTTCTTTGGAACCCCGATTGGGATCAGCTGTTTCTCATGAGACCACTGTTCAAGTTCTTTGTTTAGGAGTCGTGCATAACCTTTTCCCCCAAATCTAAGAGCTCCGTCATAGTTGTGCCCTTGGTCGTGATCGTAGATGCAAACGCAGAAAGCAAAAATAAATGGTTCCGGATCAAGCAGGTGGTCTCCTAACTTGATGCCCCTTATTAAACTTTCTAAATGATCCATCCGCCACATTGGTGAAATCACTGTACATAACATGTTTACATCTAATTATAACCGAGATGAAAGCAGTGTTGGGGGAATGTGCATGCCTCAAAGAATGTGCTGGATGAGTTCTTGTGTTCAGGGGCTTCTGCTGTTTGATTCCAGTGCAGCACTTGCCCCAGGTGCTGCAGTGTAGACTGCATGCCTGGCAGACCTGCTTCCTGGGACCACCGTCCGCAGGAGCTAGAGCCACGCGCGGAGCTCAGATCTGCATCAGGACACCTCAACAGAACAAAGACTGCCTTCTGTGTCTCACATTGTTTATGTTCTGGAGTCCTTGTTATTTCATGGTGTGACCTAGAGATGGTACATCCGGTTTACTGTATTGCCTCAAGTTGTGTGTCTGTAGTAAATCTTCACAATGTATATCCCCTGACAGTAGCATGGTTTGTCTTGTTCATTCTCATTGAAATTCACTTAACAAGTGCTCATAATACACTAATTAAATGATCAGCTATGGGAGGTGTCCATGTGCTCTGATATGCTTAATTTAGTTTTTTTAGGATGCTGCTGTTTACTAAGTCATAAATGGCAGAAGGCGTGATCACGACTGTAGCCTTAATGATGCTCTTTGCCTGTCGCTTGTGCTATATTCACATTTGATGTGTTTAGTAGCTGTAGCTTTTCATGGTAAGAGTCTCAGCTCCTGCATTAACATACTTGCTTGCCTTGTTCCAGTGCAACCTCAACCCATTCTTGTTCAGGTTGTTCCCTTGGTTACTACTACAAGATATGAACACAGTAGCCACTAACTTAACAGATAAGACGTTTGTAAATATGATCTAATATAATAAGGTCACAAACACGGGAAGGCGTCCTAGTTCATCCAGAAAACCAAACGTTCCCTATTGCTGTCGGAAGCAGCTTCAAATGGCCTCTATTTTCTATAGAAGAAATGGATATGGTGTTGTACTCGGTCCTGGAAACTGAACTTGGAACTGCCTCCTGCCTCTGAGTGAAAAAGAACACCATCAGCATGAGCTCAAGTGTCGCCAGCTCCAGGGAGACTCAATCCACCTGCAGCCACAACAGCATCAGACTGGAGGCGAAGATACACAAACAACATGCCAAGAAGTCTCCATTTATGCACTGAGTATCTGAGTTCAGTGAAAGTTGAAGACACACCTCTTTAAAGAACAGCACATCACCACACAGTGACAGTCCACTTAGACTCTCAGAACAGAGCTCCTCCTCCTGTAACTTCTTGACTATGTCTTTTCCTCTGACCGTATACAGCGCTCTGCTGCATTCCCGCCATACGAATACTACATACATACATAAATGGTAAGGATTGGGGAGGAAGCAGTCTCACCTTTCTTGGTATTTGCAGGTGATTGAGTGGCTCCATGACCAGAGTTGTCCTCCTCACTGTCCTTCCAGTCTGTCTGTTCATGTTGGGTCATGCCACTCTCTAGGGCAGAGGTCTTCAAACTTTTGTAGCGTGAGCCCCCCCAGCTGAATTTTTTTAGATGTTGGGCCCCCCCACCACCTGACAGAAATTTCTGGACTCGACCGCCACGCGCACATTCCGGGCATATTTAGCTCATGTCCCGGTTTTTGGAGAGGGTCGACTAAAAACAGGGGGAGGTGTTTTTTAGGTTTTACAAAGCAGTAGTTAGCAGTTGTACCTGATTAACAATCCACTGTGGGCGGACCATTTCCCACAGGGTGATAAACATTTGATATTCTTCAAATATTTTCTGTAAATCCGAGCTCCCTATTCTGGTTACTGCCTTTAAGAGGGGCGGTGGTGTGTGTTCTTCCCAAAGTTGCTGCCAAGGTCTCCTCAGATGTAAAGACCTGTTGGCATTCGATCGCCCCCCTCCGGCCTCGGTCAGGCTGACCCATGGTCTCTTTACCAGAGGCGCAACTAGAGCCGAATTTCGGGGGGGGGCTAAAGAAAAATTTCGGGGGGGGGCTGAACCTTTAATCAGTAGGCAGGGTGGAGCTGCAGGGCCTCCAACAAGGGGTGAAACGACAGCCAGGCCTAATTAGCATTCAAATGGTCTTTTAAAGACCTGTTAAACGATCGGGTGCGGCTGTGTGTGTGCCCGGGATCTGTCTCATCCCGGGCTGCCACACACGACGGGGGGGGGGGCTGAAGCCCGGTGAGTCCAATGGGTGTTGCGCGCCTGCTCTTTACCCATGTGCTCCGATCTGAGAATCTAAGTAACCGGGGCCCACAGCTCTGCCAGTAGCCAGATCAGACCCCCTCTGCTGCTGGGTGCTAGGGTTGCATCTTTAGTAATGGTGCCCTGCGCAGGGTTGCCTTACCATCTGAATCGGTCCCTCCCATTGAGGTGAGGTGGTCTTGCTGGACACAGTCCTTAAGCCCAGTGCGGTGCCTCCTGCCAGTCTTCACGCAGTGGTCTCATGTGTGTCCAGATCTGTGCATCCCAAACTGCCCACAGCCTCTCTCCACCCAGGCGTGCCACAGATTCTCCCCATTTCAGCTGCAGTCTCCTCTCAGGCTGGCACAGCTCTGCATTTCAGCCCCGCAGTCTCCTCTCAGGCTGGCACCGCTCCGCATTTCAGCTCCACATTCTCCTGGCGCTGGCTCAGCCTGGCCCTCTCCTTATGGCACTACCTGGCCCTGTTCTTATTTTAGTCCCTGGGTCTCCTCACGCTGGCCCTCCTCCTTATTTCAGGCAGCTGTCTCCCCAACCTTGTTCTGCATTGCCATTCCCCTTGGATGGAATCTACATGGCATTTATGAGGGGTTCCCCAGTCTGTTGCTGTTAATAACCTTGATTGTCCACTTACAACAGTACAAATTTGGGGACTTAGGTGCACTTTTAAATTCAAGCCACACTATTGTCCTCTGTTGAACTACCAACCATCTCCTCCTTTGTACTTTTGGCTTCATGCTGAGAGAAAAGAATTGAGATGTATGAATTGGCGCATTCAGAAGTTGTCAGAACATGTCTGAGCAGCCTGAACACGTGGCATTCATGTACCAGGCTATCAAAATCTTAATTTATGCTTCGCAAGTTATATTCCAGTTCCATTGCCGGTGGATTGGAACAGCCCCCATCAATCTTAAAGATGTGGAGTTTGAACTTAATTCCAGGCAAGTTTGAAGTGTATCTTGTACTATTCGGAACGGCCTTAGGTGTCCTTCTGAAGGATTGAGTGGCAACATTTGTTTCTCTTTGGATCCCTCTTGGAGCAGATGGAGTAAATGCAGATGCACTTTCTCCCATAATGGGTTCTCTGCAGCCCTGGCTGGGAGAAAATGCAGCATGATATAGTGGCATTTGTGATCTTTCTCCCTGTCTGTGGGTGCTTTTCTGGTCCCTTATTTCGTTTCTTTGCTGCCACTGGTGAGGCTTACCAGTCTCTCGGTAGCCAGTTTCAGTGCACATAATATGTAGACCCATCAAGCTACTTAAATCAAAGACTGGTCTATGGCATTGGTGTCTATTACTATCCCTGTGTTCGAGTAGCATCCCTCTGATACATTGACCTAATCTGCATGTTTTGACTCTGTATTAGTCTTGTCACCTGATTCTTTAGCCACTTGTTTTTGTTAGGCGCGGGGAGATTAAGTGATTTGCCCAGAATCACAGGATGTTGAGTTTCATTGCAGAGACTCGAACTCTGGAAACTTTGTCTACGTTCTGAGAAGAGCTAACTCTCCCAGGAGGGGGTTAATTCTGCTGCAGTGGGAGGCAGTCTCCTCTGCTAAAACCGAAAGCAAACAGACACGCTTTCAGTTTTAGCAGAGGAGACCCCTTGCGTCCCACTGCAGCTGAATCTGTCAGCTCGTTGAATTAACCCCCTCCTGGGAGAGTTAACAGGACAAAAGAACGGGCACCACCTGCCCCATCGATCTCCCCTCCCTCCCCCTTCCACATACCGGAGTCTTCTTGCACGGACGCAGGGAACAAAGGTGAGATTTAAGTGGAGTGCGGGCCCCCCCTGGGAAGGTGTCGCGCCCCCCCAGGGGGACGCGCCCCACAGATTGAAGAACACTGCTCTAGGGGTAGGTGCCTTCAAACTCCTTGTGCTAGTAGGTAACTTGTTTTTCTCTCCGCCGGTTCAGCTGCAAGGTCAGCGACCCTTGACCCTGTCACCAGGTAGGTCGCCCCCCCTAGCCACTGCGTGGTCCTCCCCGTGCTGTGCGCTGTGCCACGCTCTGACCGCTGCGCCTGAGTTCTCCGTGGTAACCTTTGCCGTATTTTATCGTTTTTCATTTCCCCTTTTGCCTTCTGTTTAAACTGTAATTGTGCTCTCCCTGTGATTGTTCCCCAGTTTTGCCTTCTGTACCCTTGATTGTGTCCCCCTTGCTCCCCCCTTTGCCTTCTGTGCCCCCCCTCGCCCTCTGCTTCCCGCCACAGCTCCCTGCGGCCCGCCCCCCGCGCTGTTCCCATTCGCCACCCCGCTCCCGCCTCCCTGCTGCTCCTCCCTCCCTCAGCCCCTCGTATGGAGGCCGCCCGGTGGTAAAGGGAGCGACCCTTGACCCTGTCACCAGGTAGGTCGCCCCCTAGCCACTGCGTGGTCCTCCCCGTGCTGTGCGCTGTGCCACGCTCTGACCGCTGCTCCTGAGTTCTCCGTGGTAACCTTTGCCGTATTTTGTTTTTCATTTCCCCTTTTGCCTTCTGTTTAAACTGTAATTGTGCTCTCCCTGTGATTGCTCTGATCGCTGCTCCTGAGTTCTCCCTGGTAACCTTTGCCGTATTTTATCGTTTTTCATTTCCCCTTTTGCCTTCTTTTTAAACTGTAATTGTGCTCTCCCTGTGATTGTTCCCCCGTTTTGCCTTCTGTACCCTTGTGTCCCCCTCGCTCCCCCCTTTGCTTTCTGTGCCCCCCTCGCCCTCTGCTTCCCACCGCTGCTCCCTGCAGCCCGCCCCCCGCTGTTCCCATTCGCCACCCGCTCCCGCCTCCCAGCTGCTCCTCCCTCCCTCAGCCCCTCATATGGAGGCCGCCCGGCGAATGCGCAGCGGACGTGCGCAGCGAGGGTGCCGATTGTGTGCCGAAGGCGCGCCAAAGACCAGCCCGTCTACGCCCGTACGCACTTGGACTGCGCCCAGCGCCAGAACCCCTGGCCCCCGATGCCACCAGCCCTAACGACGGACCTACGACGCCCCCACCCTCAACGCACTCAACACCGGCCGATCACCCGCCTGCTACCGAGCCACCCCGAAACGCACCCACGGACCCTTCACCTGCCAGGCCTGCAAATACACCTGCCTACGGACCTGCACCGCATCCGCCAAGCCGAGCACCAGCAGCAACCACCTCAAGTGCATCCTGCTCAACACCCGCTCCGTCCAGACACGCCGCCGAACTCTGGAGCCTGCTCGACATAACATCACCAGACGTCGCCTTCCTCACGGAAACCTGGATGAACGCCTCCTCAGCGCCCGACATCGCCATTGCCATCCCGGACGGATACAAGATCACCCGGAGAGACCGCGTAAACCAGACTGGAGGAGGCATTGCCATCGTACACAAGAACACCATCCGCATGACGACCAACTCAGACGACACCCTCACCGCCGCCGAACACCTCCACTTCCAGATATACACACCCGACCCTAAGACCACCCTCAGAGGCACCCTCATCTACAGACCCCCGGGACCACGCAAACAATTCAGCGAAGACATCGCAGACTTCATCAGCCCACACGCCCTCCCCTCCACTGACTACATCCTCCTAGGGGACCTCAACTTCCACCTGGAGAACAACAATGACAGCAACACCACCACCCAGCTGGACAACCTCGCTAACCTCGGACTCCAGCAACTGGTGAACACCCCCACCCACTACGCCGGTCACACGCTTGACCCAGTCTTCTCCTCCAGCAAGTACACCTCCTTCAGCCACTCCAACGGACTCCATTGGACTGACCACAGCTGCGCCCACTTCAACTTCAGAAGAACCACGACCCACCACCACCCTCAACAGGTCCCTCGCAGGAGCTGGAACAAGATCACCGCTGATCAGCTCACCACCTCCCTCAGCCAGAACCCTCCAGTCAGCACAACGGACCCCAACGAAGCAGCCAGCTACCTCACAAAGTGGATCACCAACTGCGCAGACGACCTCGCACCACTGAAGACTCCTCCCAGCAGACCCGGCAGCAAGAAAGCCTCTTGGTTCACCGACGAACTTAAGAACTCCAAGAAAAACTGCTGCACTCTAGAGAAAGCCTGGCGAATCGACCAGACCACAGACAACATGACTGCCCTCAAGCACGCTACCCGCAAACACCACCAGCTGATCCGCACCACCAAGAAGACAGCATTCAAAGAACGACTGGACAACAACGCCAACAACAGCAAGGAACTCTTCAGCATCGTCAAAGAACTCTCCAACCCAGCGCCGGAAACAACATCACTCCCTCACAAGACCTTTGCGACTCACTCGCCTCGTTCTTCCACCGCAAGATCACCGAAATACACAGCAGCTTCGGCGCACCAACCACGCACCCCACCACCGAACCAACGCCCCCCACCACCACCCTCTGCTCCTGGATCCCGGTCGGCACCGAAGACACCACCCGCACGATGAACACCATCCACTTCGGATCCCCAACAGACCCCTGCCCCCACCACGTCTTCAACAAGGCCGAAGCCATCATCGCACCCCATCTCCGGGACATCATCAACACCTCCTTCAACACCGCCACCTTCCCGGAGAGCTGGAAGCCTGCCGAGATCAGCGCCCTCCTGAAAACCCAACAGCGGACTCCACCGACCTCAAGAACTTCCGCCCTATCTCGCTCCTCCCTTTCCCGGCCAAGGTCATCGAGAAGACCGTCAACCGACAGCTTGCCGCCTTCTTCGAGATGAATGGATCCCTCGACCACTCGCAGTCCAGTTTCCGAGCCAATCACAGCACCAAGACCACCCTCATCGCAGTCACTGACGACATCAGATCCCTGCTCGACAACGAGGAAACGGCAGCCCTCATCCTCCTGGACCTCTCCGCAGCGTTTGACACTGTCTGCCACCGCACCCTAGTGCAGTGCCTCAGCAACATCGGAATCCAAGAGAAGGCACTGGAATGGATCATCTCGTTCCTCGCTGGAAGAACCCAGAGAGTCCGCCTCCCCCCGTTTGGTGGCCTCCGATCTGAAGTCATCTGCGGCCTACCACAAGAATCATCACTCAGCCCCACCCTCTTCAACATCTACATGAGCCCCTTCGCAGCCATCTCACGCCAACACAACCTCAACATCATCTCCTACGCCGACGACACCCAGCTGATCCTCTCCCTCACCAACGACCCCGCCACCGCCAGATCCAGCCTACACAAAGGGATAAAAGACGTTGCCGAATGGATTAAGAACAGCCGCCTGAAACTGAACTCAGACAAGACGGAAGTCCTCATCCTGGGATCATCGCCCTCCACCTGGGATGACTCCTGGTGGTCCCCTGCCCTGGATACCACTCCCAAGCTAACCGACCACGCACGTAACCTGGGCTTCATCCTTGACTCCTCCCTCTCGATGACCAGACAAGTCAACGCCGTCTCATCATGCTTCAACACCCTGCGCATGCTCCGTAAGATCTTCCGATGGATCCCCACCGACACCAGGAAGACGGTCACCCAGGCACTCGTCACCAGCCGACTGGACTACGGAAACACCCTCTACGCCGGATCCACAGCCAAACTTCAGAAAAGACTCCCAACGCATCCGGAACGCCTCCGCACGACTCGTCCTGGACATCCCCCGACACAGCCACATCTCCAGCCACCTGAGGGACCTGCACTGGCTCCCCGTCAACAAGAGGATCACGTTCAGACTCCTCACCCACGCACACAAGGCTCTCCACGACCTGTGCCCCAATTACCTCAACACCCGACTGACGTTCTACATGGCCACCCGCCAGCTACGATCAACCAGCCTCGCCCTTGCCGCAGTTCCACGCATCCTTAGAACCACCGCCGGAGGAAGTTCCTTCTCCTACCTGGCAGCCAAGACATGGAACTCCCTCCCCACCCACCTTCGGCGAACCCAGGACCATCTCTCCTTCAGGAAGCAACTCAAGACCTGGCTTTTCGAGCAGTAACGGACCCCTCTCCCCCAGCGCCTTGGGACCCTCGCGGGTGAGTAGAGCGTTATACAAATGTCATGATTGATTGATTACCTTTGGAGGCTTCCGAGAGTTAGACCTGGTCTGTAGGGAGAGGGCAGTGCTGCAGCAGTTCCTCTGCTGGTTTTACAATCTTCTGTCCGGTGTGGGTGTGCAGGATCTCCGCCGTGATGAGTAATCTTGAGCAAAGTATTTGCTGGAGAAGGCCAGGCCAGTCAGTGGTGCTGCAGCTTTTGAATTTCTTGTAGCACCACCAATCCTGGAGATTGCTTGATCCCCAGATTTGATCTCCTTGTGTTTGGGGCATTGTGCCCTGCTATCCTTCCTGAAACCCCATTGGGCTGGTTTAGGAAAATGGAGTAGCTGCAGGTGGGGAGGTCATTTTACATGGGGATGTCTGTCACAAGCAAGACAAATAGTATGGGATGAGTTTTACTTGGTTGGGGGTAATCCCTGCTAACTCCTGGGTACCTCCTCTTGGCTAAGGGTATGCCCAGATGTGGGTCCCATGCTCTCTGCACCACTGGATTCAAAGTAGCGTGACTGATGAGGGGTAATACCCCGAAACCAGTCCCAGACTGCTTGTTTCCGGTCCAGGGTGGACCGGGCGTGGCAGTTCGGTCTGGACTGTTCCCATGGGGTGCATGGCCAAGACTTATTTGCATATGGCTGGGTCTAAACTGGGGTGACGTGGCGAGCAAAATAACAAAAGATTAAACCCAGATATGTGACTGGGGGTGAGCGTCCATTTTATTTTGTGATGTTACCTCCTCAGCCCACCAGACGTATCTTGGGTCGGGAGGGGTCAGAAATGTATGGTCTGATAGAATGTCCACGATGGACATTATTATCCCAGCATAAATGTGATTGTGACCTGGTGGATGCCAGCTCTCGCCTGCCAAGTCAGTGTCCTTGTACCCAGTGTGAATACAGTTGACACTTGGTAAAATTATCCTGAATATATATATCACAAATATGATTAGGGTAAAGGACCACAGTCATGGGGAACGGAACCGACCCTAAATTTGCAGTCCCGGTATAAGGGACAGTCGCTCTCGAAAAATAGAGTGCCCAACTTTGATGTCTCAAATTTGATTTGAATGAAAAACCCACAATGTACTTGCTCTTTTGAAACACAGAGGACCAGCTAGAAAAAGTAAGGGGCAAGGTAGTATACTTTGACCAAGCCCCGCGGAGGGCATAAACAGGTCATTAGGAAGTCCATGCCGTAGAACTATTTTTTTTTTTTGGTTAAGAAGGTGAAGGTCTTAGGTCGAAGTTGGCTTACCTGCAAGTTAAAGAAATTCAGTCATGTGGGTGAAACTCCAGATAATCACTAAACCTTATGTATAATAGGAGTGGAGTGATGGACTTTCTGGTGTGCATAAGCTTACCTTTATTAAATGTTGGCTAACTTCTCTCTCACTCTTTTTAATTTTTACACAGGAATACAGAAATGTGTAATAGATGGTTATAATGTACAGGAGGAGTTTGAGCTCTTCTAGTTGGAAAGCTGCTTCTGACTTTTTGTGAGTGCCTCACAAATGAAGACTTTGTTGAACTAAAATGCATCTTTCATGTTAAAATAAACGCAGGAGTAATATAGTTAAACCCACAATTCTCAATTACGAATAAAAGCAATCTTCGGGAAAAACGAGGTCTTGTCCATGCAATATGCACCTGGAGAGATTTGCGCATATAAGAGTGGTTTGACTCATCCAGGTGCTATAACACCCGCCTTCCTCCACAGAATGCCCTTGGTCACTGCCATGTTTCACCCACTCACATTATCTACCAGAAGAAGCCACCAATTGGTATTGGTGATTGCCAAACCTTATGTTTCAAACTTGCCTATGTCTTCTGATCACTGGACTCCCATCACCGAATAATCCGATTGTTATTATACATTTGAATGACAAAATTGAACACTGGCGGTGGTTGAGACCCTTCTTATCATTGTCAAACAAATGAATCCACCCCACAGTGGTTTTTACTTCAGTATGCCTCCCCAATTTCTCCCATCAGTAAGACTCTCATTAACACTTTCTGTTAGACCAGGGCTAGTATCTCCTGGCCTCTGTAATGTGTGAGTTACGACAACAGAATTGTGAAAAAGATGTAAATTTACATTGTTTTTTTCCTCAAATTTTTGCAGCTGTTGCTCAGTCCTGCAATGTGAAATTAAAATTACTGCGTGTATTGACCCAAGTGCCATTGTAAAACTGCTAATGTACCTTTAATTAAACCTAATTAAAATATAGAATGTTTATTTCATCAACAGGAGCGTCAGAAACAACTTGAAAGCTTGGGGATATCTCTTCAGTCTTCTGGAATTAAGGTCGGAGACAATAAATGCTTCTTGGTGAACCTGAATGCGGATCCGGCACTCAATGAACTTCTTGTCTACTACTTAAAGGTAATAAGGTGCTGTGTAAATGAAGAAAATTAGAGAATATTTCCAGTTTTTAAAACCAGTCTGGCCAATATTAAATCATTATTAAAGTCAGTGTTTCAGATAATTTAGCCCAGTGTAGGCTTCAGCATTTGAAATTTTCATAGCATGGAGTGTGGTCTCAGGGTACACAATCTCACCTTGGATACATGTTTAATGCAAGTTTGATCTGTTATGTTAGAAGTGGCTGATAAATTAGAGAATACATAATAGCTTGAAGAGACTGTCAACAAATCTCTCCTCTCACCAAAGAGATGTTATGTTACTCCAAGACTAAACATAATAAATCACTTGCTTTCAATAGACATGCAAAGGTGCTTAATTTGAGTAAGTGGTTGCGGGTGAGGCCCATCAGCACTCATTTTTTTGGGGACCAGCCCTTATGTTTCGTCATCAGATATTGACTGCAGCAGCAGAGCGAAAAACACACACACACGAGAAAGGAGAGATAGAGCGACTGGAAAACTGGCACAAAAGTAGAAAGTGGGGATTGGCAGGACTGAGATAAAGGGGCAGCAGGGTCTTGTAGTGAATGAGAGAGGCCTGAGCTGAATTCCGCACTACGCAGCGTTGGTATTCGAGACACCCATTTCAGCACCGCCCAGCAGAGCTTTGGGCACCAGCACTCACACTTTTGCAAATGAAGCACTGCAAGCAAGTGAAGCATTTTGTTTTTGAAGTGGTGGTTTTCTACCTAATGAGAAGAGATTGAGAATTGAACAGTAAAATGGCCCTGAAAAGGGCCAGTGAAGTTCCTGCTAAAGTTTTAGATGTTTGGTGACCACTTGGATGAAACATGTGTTTAAAAAAAAAAGCGGTGGCCAATACTAGCCTGAAAATGTACGAGCGTCTTTTAGCAATTGTATGTCATCCTTATATTTAGAAGAATCAGCTTCCAGATTCTTCTTCATCTTTTTAGGATACATAAAATCTTCCATAAAATCTTCCTTGCACTACTTATCTTGGTCTGCAGTCGTCTCCTTTGAGATGTCCTCATTACTTCTTCCGCATGTATGTAATCATTCATGTGTTACCCCTCCTAAACACTATCTTCAAAGAAGTGAATCAGCTGTGGTATACATGTATCAGTCCGTCCTCTACTAGCATGATTTATCTCCCTTATCAGTACATACATGTTTCCTGCTACAACAAAGATTAAAGTCTCTCATCTGGCTCACCCTTCAGGCGTCTTCTTAAATTCTCCGCACCATAGCACTGATCCAAATGATTGGCATCGTTCTTGCAAGACCTCCCATCTCGTAACATGGACCCCTTTTCATCTGCACCTTATATCCTGTTCACCTAGGAGACCGTATAGCTGTACTGTGGTGCGCTTCAGACCCAGATACATCACCTTTTCTGTAACCCACAGACGTGGAGAAGTGTGGCTCACTGGTTAGAGCGGCAGACTCTGAAGCAGAGATCAGGCCCGTGACCAGGGTTCAAGTCCCGACGCGGCAGGGTCTTGGGCTCAATGTCCGCGGACTCGATAATTCTTTAGGGTGACCAACCGTCCGTAAATTTCACGGACAGTCCGTAATTTCGGCCGTCTGTCCGTTGTCCGTGAAGGATTGTTTAACGGACGCCATTTGTCCGTAATTTTAACCTCGGGCACCGGTCGCACTACCCTACAGCCGGCACAGCTTCCTCCCTCCTCCCGGATGCAAAGCTCACATACCCATCAGCATTGGAGAGGCCCAGCGGGATGGCAACCCTCACACCTCCAGCCCTTGATGAGCTGTTAAGAGGTGCTTGAAGGTGACAGAGGGAGGGGCGGCAGCAGCTTCAGGAGCAGGGGCGTCTATTCAGATGCAAACAGCCCTGAATGCGCCGTGTCTTTGCGATTTAGGAGGGCTTCACACCTTTCATTTCTGCCCATTACACTGTGCAGCACTGGTTCTCTTCACAGAGCTTAAATACTGTCACTAAATTGTAATTAAACCTCGGTTCTTCTAACATGCAATCTTAATGTAATAAAATAAAGAAATGGCACAATCGCACCCACACTAATTAACAAAGTATGGCGGACAATCAGTTCTCTTGGAGCATCTCCTGTAGTACTGTGCATCACAGTGGGGGGTGGCAAAACTAACATTTTGGAAAGAGCCTGTCTTCTCGTTGTCTTGTCCAGGAGGGGGTGAGGAGCCCTACCCCACCCTGGAAGAGACCAAGATGATACTAGAATACTGCATACCCACCCCTGTGTCCACCCTGGTGCATCCTGTTCCTCCTCCTGTGATGGCTCCTTCCCCACCCCAGTGATGGCTCTCCACCCCCCCCCCCGCCGCCTGTGATGGCTCCTGTCCCCCCCCCTGACCCTTGCCCCCCCCACCGCCTCCCCCCCCCCGCCCCCGGTGGTGGAGCCTGTCTCTGCCCTGGGTGGCTTCTGTCCCAGTCCTGGAATGGCTCATGCAGCGCAGGTGAAGTTCTTGAGGGGCCTGTTGTCAAAAAGGCTCTGCTCAAAATTAATATGAAAAGGTGGGTGAGTGAGTAAGTGAAGGGATGAGTGGATGGCTGGATGAATTAGTGAAAGGGTGAATGGATGAATGAAAAATTGAATAGATGGATAATGAGAGAGGATGGATGGATTGATGAGTGAGTGGAAGGATGGAAGAGAGAAAAGGTAAATGGCTGGATGTATGGGTGGAAGGGTAGCTGGATGAGTAAAAGGGTGGATGGATGAGTGGAAGGGTAGCTGGATGAGTAAAAGGGTGGATGGATGAGTGGAAGGATAGATGAGTGAAAAGGTGGATGATGAGTGAGTGGGTGGATGGATAAGTGAAATGATGGATGGATTGATGAATTGATAAATGCAAGGTTGAATGAATGGACAAATGAGTGAAAGGGTGGATGTAAGGATGGATGAGTGAGTGAAAGGGAGGGTAGATGGACAAAAGTATGAATAGATGAGTGAAGGAGTGAAAGGATAAATAAATGAGAGAAAGGATGGATGAGTGATAGGGTCAATGGATGGATTCATGAGTGGATTAGTAGATGGGTGGGTGGATGGATGGATGGATGGAAGGAGGGTGGGTGGATGGATGGAAGGAAGGATTGCTAAGTGAAAGAGTCGATGGAGAGAGAAAGGGAGGTTGATGGATGACTGATAGAGTGGAAGGGTGGAAGGATCAGTGACTGGGTGGATGAATGAGTAAGTGAAAGGATGGCTGGATGGGTGAAAGGGTAAATGGCTGGATGGATGAGTGAATGGATGGATGGGTAGAAGAGTGGATGGATGAGTGTACAGATGGATGGGGTGAAAGGGTGGATGGATGGATATTGGATGGATGAGTGAAAGGATGGATGAGTGAAATGATAGATGGAAGGATACATGATGGATAGGTTTGCAAAATTGTTGAGTATGTTTGGTTATGGCTGGGCTTACTTCTATACTATTGCGCGAACTCTGATGTGTCTGTAAAACGTATCCAATTGTCCTGAAGTTTTGTCCTGAATTTTGACCTCCTGTCCTGAATTTGTGTCCTGAATTTCGACCCTTTGTCCTGAATTTTTACACTCCTCGTCCTGAATTTGCACCAATGCCAGTTGGTCACCCTATAATTCTTGCCTTGGCGCCTACTCTAATCATGGGTCCCACGCTGCAACTCTGGGCAATAGCTTGCTTAATCTCCACAACGGCCCCTACAACACTGGGATGCCTGGCTTTACCTTGGGGATGCCCAGGTGGGGCATCTCACAGGGAGAGCCAGGAAGGATTTCACAGCGTTATACAGCGCCGGGACGCCCCGTTGGGGCAGCTGTGCACTTTACAAAATACACTACATGCCTAGCTCTTCCCACAACACATCGTCCCCAGCACCTGCATGTTCTTATGCACTAATTATCCACAGTCTATAATTATAGACAGGGACGGGACTCCAAGATTTGAGATGCACAGGACATGGCATCAGGGCATTATGTGGTCTAGTATTTAGACATGAACTCATGCTCTTTTCTGTTTTCACAAGAATGAAGGTTGAAATTCATCCCCAGTTTAGCTTTTCTTTTGTGGTCATTTCAGATTTTCATTTGAACAACTCCATCCGTTTGACTGTGTTTTTCTGATTCCTCTTACCTGTAAACCTCTGTAACAAACGGGTTTACGCATTTCAAATAAACTTCCAACTCCTAATCAATTAACCTCATAGCTGCTATTACACATTCCTCCCCAGTGCTGCGCTGTCCATTAGAACTAGTGCTGAATGGACGTTCAATGGTCGTGCGCAGCACTGGGGAGGTAGTGCTGCCGTCGGCCAATGCACCGAGGCAGCACTTAAGGGGCTAATGTCCATTATTAAAAGGAATGTTTTCTATAAAACGCCACAGCCATATGAATTCTGCTTGCATAAAGTTCGACTATGGGAAGCTTTATGACATTCAATGGGACTTTCTTAATTGCCATTAAATAAGGATCGAAAAAGTCCACAGTGGCTTTTATTGAATGTTCTCTTGAAAAAAATATTTAAAGAAGAATCTTTTTGCAAGTCCATTCACTGTCTTTCTAAGCACTGCTGTCTTTACTCCCGACTACAGTGCTAAATCGGATTCCCATCAAAGCTCTTCGGAATCTTTTCATTTGAAAACACTTCTTGTTGCCTTCCTATACATCATATCCTTAAATTACTGTGTTCAAAGCAACATTAAACGCCATACAAAAACAATGCTAAAGGAGGTGTGATAGGCTTGACTTGTAGTATGAAGGCTATGAAATTACATGATGCGCATTTTACTGCAATTTAGGACTTCATTATGCGAGGCCGGCTTGCAGAACCTATCCCTGCACAAACATGTATCTGCACAGAGATTGGAATCATGAGTTTATGGATAATTATCACATTCTGTAGCTAAATTGTAGAATAAGTAGCTTTAAAAAATCAGTGCTAAGGGTATTCCACAGCCCCTGAAGCTTGCACACCCTTTCAGTGCTGCTAAATGCCATTGCTGCCTTTATCTTCTAACCATCACACTCCAACAACTGTGACCATTTGGATTATTCCATGTCACCAAAACTGTAAAAATGGCTGGACGAGGTATTGTTTTAATATGTATATCGTAACTGAAAAGGCTCTGCAGGTGTTTTTTTCTCAAACCTATGCAGACAACGCCACCATGTGGTGGCTTGTCAAAAATAAGTTCCAGTGTTGAACAATAATACTGGTGCCGAGCACCTGCAAAGACCGGCACAAATAAGGCGCTTCCGCATACCCTTCAAACCTGATGAAATTTACCTGGAGAAAATTCTGAGTAAATATATGTAGAAAGCACCAAAATCTGAATGTATTCCGTATTTGGGTGGGGCAAACTCATTACAGCTGTAATTTATCGGAAACAATAAGTACCGATCCCTATAGGATCCATTTTTTTGTGTATCAAATAACTCCTCCCCCATCGGGTCTTTCATAATAAAAGCCTTAGTAATTCATTTGAAATTTTGTAAGTGTGTTTGAAATATTTGAAGTAATTGTGGACATTGACTGCTAGTCTATCTGTAATATTAAAATTAAAACTCCTTTGTCATTGACTGAAACTCCACAAAACACCACAAGTCTGCACCATTGTTTATGTCCACCACTTGTTTTGAGCACAGTCATCAGTGCAGAAGAAAAATAGCAAATATCATGTGAGCCGGAGAATATCCCAGTTCTACATGGTTGGTTACCATTTGCTGGGCAGCTTTTAAGATAATGACTAATTTTTTTATTAATTCCATCTCAGGATGTCATAGTGGATAAAACAGAAAATAGTCTGCGTTTTGCCTTCTTTACCAGAATTATTTCCTATACTTGGACAAACGCATGACGTGTTTGTTGCAAGATCACAGTGGTAGAGTGTGTGCAGTTTACCAAACATTCCTCCTAACCTCCCCAAAAAATACAGGTATAAACATTGTTTGATATATATTGGTGTTGAGCTCAACTTCCTGTCAAAAATTCTTTGACAAGGTTACTCGGGTTGTTTATTTGGTGACACAGAAAGTGTTTAGTCTGACCTATTTGAACATGAAACACAAAGGACCCAGGGACAAGCAAGTAGTATGATGCGTGTGCCACATTCTTTTGAATCCTCAAACACCAGAGTTGCACAAAGCCCCACATCTTGTCCAGTGCAGATCCAAAATGCCCCATAAGTACAACTCCACATTATTACACTTTAAATGCAATGTTCTTTTCAACTGCTGTGAGTCCAAAGAACACAACTAAAATGTATTCTGTTGTTCACTTGGAGCTTGATGTACCTGGCAGCTGAGGGGTGGGCTCTGGGTGAAATCGAAATATTAGTTCCCCTCTTGTCTACACTCATACACGTTGTTCTGTGCCATCAACAAACACGGTCATAGATTGCATCATCTCTCTAAGTTAATATATCTCAAGACATGTGTGTTAGTGCATGCCACTGGATTGGTGGCAATCCCTGCATGATTGCCATAATTAAGAACTGGCACACTAAACATAATCATTGCAAACCTGCCTCAAAGTTGTTGATTTTGATCACAGTTTAGTTTGGTGTGTAGGATTCGTGACATCCGAAACATTGTACTCATTGTAGGATGAGACGGAAAGAATGTTCTGCAAGAGTGACTTTCAGTGTTAGATTAGCAGAAAGGATGTTGGATGAAGCAGAAATAATGTTCTACAAGAAGCAGAAGGCAGACTTCCAATGTGGAATGAAACAGAAAGAATATTCTGCAAGACTGGCTTCCAGTGTTGGATGAATCAAAGAGTGAAGGATGAAGCATATAGAATGTTCTGCAAGAGTGCCTCCTAGCGTTGCATGAAACAGAAAGAATATTCTACACAGTGGCGTAACGAAACATGAGGGGGCCCCCCTGCAAACTACATGGAGGGGGCCACCCTCCCATCCTCCGTGCCAGTCTAGAGCTCTGAGGCCAGCGACCCGCCATACTGCAGCGGAAGCGGGGCGATTGTTACGCCACTGTCACCAATGCAGCCGTTATAAGTAACACTGGATGGTGGAGTTAAAGGTTGGGCTTAGTCTGCCCGCAGGCTGTCATAGGTGGTGGTCCATTCATTAAAGGGTCCCTGCCATCAGTAGGCCGGGGAAGTTTGCCCAATTTTAGGTGGGTTTCCTGATGCAGACTCCTGTCATGATATACAACACCGGGCCCACTTATCGTTCAGTTTTGACAAAAGTGCATCCACTGCTCCTTCTCGTTTCCGTTTAAAAACATTAGACAATGCGACAATGCAGTATTTCAAAAGCAGATGTAACTACAAAGAGCGCATTTTGATAATACATTTTTATTTTTATTAGACAATAGCAATCTTGAGAGGCATTGCATAGGTTCATACACACTTTGACCCCAATTCCATCACAGTCTCTCTCTCTCTCTCTGTCAGTCAGTATCTCTCTTTCAGTCAGTCAGTCTATCTCTCTGTCATTCAGTCTCTCTTAGTCAGTCACTCTCAGTCAGTCAGTCTCTCTCTCTCTCTCTCTCTGTCTCTCTCTGTCAGTCAGTCAGTCAGTCCCTCTCTGTCAGTCAGTCTCTCTCTGTGTCAGTCAGTCTAGTACTCTCTGTCATTCAGTCTCTCTCAGTCAGTCTCTCTCAGTCAGTCAGTCAGTCTCTCGCTCTCTCTCTGTCTGTCAGTCAGTCTCTCTCTGTCAGTCTCTCTCAGTCAGTCTCTCTCAGTCAGTCTCTCTGTCAGTCTCTCTCAGTCAGTCTCTCTCAGTCAGTCTCTCTTAGTCAGTCTCTCTCTCTGTCAGTCAGTCTCTCTCTCTCTGTCAGTCTCAGTATCTCTCTCTGTCAGTCAGTCTCTCTCTCAGTCAGTCTCTCTCAATCAGTCTCTCTCAGTCTGTCAGTTTTTCTCTTAGTCAGTCTCTCTCTCTGTCAGTCAGTCTAGTCTCTCTGTCAGTCAGTCAGTCAGTCTCTCTCTGTGAGTCTCTCTCTATCTCCTAGTCAGTCTCTGTCAGTCAGTCTCTCTCTCTCTGTTAGTCAGTCTCTCTTTCTCTGTCAGTCTCTCAGTCTCTTTCTCTCTCTGTCAGTCTTTGTCAGTCAGTCTATCTCTCTCAGTCAGTCAATCTCTCTCCCAGTCAGTCAGTCAGTCTCTCTCAGTCAGTCATTCTCTCTTTACTCCAGTCAGTCAGTCTCTCTCTCTCTCTCCAAGTCAGTCTCTCTCCAAGTCAGTCTCTCTCCAAGTCAGTCTCTCTCCAAGTCAGTCTCTCTCCAAGTCAGTCTCTCTCCAAGTCACTCTCTCTCCAAGTCAGTCTCTCTCTGTCAGTCTCTCTCAGTCAGTCTCTCTGTCAGTCTCTCTCAGTCAGTCTCTCTCAGTCAGTCAGTCTCTCTCACAGTCAATCAGTCTATCTCTCTGTCAGTCAGTCTCTGCCTCTCTCTCTCAGTCTCTTTCTCAGTCAGTTTCTCTCTACCTTAGTCAGTCTCTGTCAGTCAGTCAGTCTCACTCTCAACCAGTCTCTCTCTCTCTCTGTCAGTCAGTCACTCTCTCTCTCAGTCAGTTTCTCAGTCAGTCAGTCTCTCGGTCAGTCAGTATTCAGTCTGAGTCAGTCAGTCTCTACTCTCTCTCCATTCTCTCTCTCAACTCTGTCCACTCTATCTCTGCTGTCTCTCTCTCCACTTTCTCCCTCCACTGTCTCCCTCCACTGTCTCCTTCCACTGTCTCCCTACACTCTCTCTCTCCACCCTCTCCCCCTTCTCTCTCTACTTTCTCTCCACTCTCTCTCTCCACTCTCTCTCTCCACTCTCTCTCCACTCTCTCTCCACTCTCTCTCTCTCCACTCTCACTCTCTCTCCACTCACTCTCTCTCCACTCACTCTCTCTCCACTCACTCTCTCTCTGCTGTCTCCCTCCACTGTCTCTCCCTCCACTGTCTCTCCCTCCACTGTCTCTCCCTCCACTGTCTCTCTACTCTCCACTCTCTCTCTACTCTCCACTCTCTCTCCACTCTCCACTCTCTCGCCACTCTCTCTCTCTCTCCACTCGGTCTCTCCACTCGGTCTCTCTCGCTCTCTCCACTCGCTCTCTCCACTCGCTCTCTCCACTTGCTCTCTCCTGTCTCTCTCTCCACTGTCTCTCTCTTCACTGTCTCTCTCTTCACTGTCTCTCTCTCTCTCCACACTCTCTCTCCACTTTCTCCAGTGTCTCTCCATGCTCTCTCCACTCTCTCTCCACTCTCCACTCTCTCGCCACTCTCTCTCTCTCTCCACTCTCTCTCTCTCTCGACTCTCTCTCACTCCACACTCTCTCTCTCTCTCCACACTCTCTCTCTCTCCACTCTCTCTCTCTCTCCACTCTATCTCTCTCCACTCGGTCTCTCCCCTCTCTCTCTCCACTCGCTCTCTCCACTCGCTCTCTCCACTTGCTCTCTCCTGTCTCTCTCTCCACTGTCTCTTTCTTCACTGTCTCTCTCTTCACTGTCTCTCTCTCTCTCCACACTCTCTCTCCACTTTCTCCAGTGTCTCTCCATGCTCTCTCCACTCTCTCTCCACTCTCTTTCTCTCCACTGTCTATCTCCACTCTCTCTCCACTGTCTACTTTCTCTCCACTGTCTCTCTCTCTAGCTACTCTCTCTCTCCACTGTTTCTCTCCACTGTTTCTCTCCACTCTCTCTCTCCACTCTCTCCCTTACAAAGTAGTGTGCGTTCCATGGTTGTCTGCAGAAATGTTTCCAGGGGGGGCACATTTTTAACTTCATCACCATCCCCCTTGCACCCTTCTCTCCTCTGCCTTGCACACTTCTTGCCCTCCTTCTTGCACCTTTCCCCCCCTCCCCCTTGCATCCTTCTCCTCCTCCCCTTGTACCCTAGTCCACCTCCACCTTGCACCCTTTTCTACCTTGCACCATTCTCCCTCTGCCTTGCACCCTTCTCCCCTCTGCCTTGCACCCTTCTCCCCTCTGCCTTGCACCCTTCTCCCCTCTGCCTTGCACCCTACTCCCCTACTCCCCTCTGCCTTGCACCCTTCTCCTCTCTGTCTTGCACCCTATTCCACCCCCGCCTTGCACCCTTCTCTACCTTTGAACCTTCTCCTCTCTGCCTTGCACCCCTTCCCCCCTCCGCCTTGCACCCCTTCCCCCCTCCGCCTTGCACCCTTTTCTACCTTGCACCCTTCTCCTCTCCTTTCCACAATTCTCCTCTCTGCCTTGCACCCTTCTCCCCTCTGCCTTGCACCCTTCTCCCCTCTGCCTTGTACCCTTCTCCCCCTCCACCTTGCACCCTTCTCCCCCTCCGCCTTGCACCCTTCTCTACCTTGCATCCTTTTCCTCTCTGCCTTGCACCCTTCTCCCCCTCTGCCTTGCACCCTTCTCCCCTCTGCCTTGCACCCTTCTCCCCTCTGCCTTGCACCCTTCTCCCCTTTGCTTGCACCCTTCTCCCCTTTGCCTGGCACCCTTCTCCCCTTTGACTTTCACCCTTCTCCCCTTTGCCTTTCGCCCTTCTCCTCTCTGCCTTGCACCCTTCTCCCCTCTGCCTTGCACCCTTCTCCCCCTCCGCCTTGCACCCTTCTCTACCTTGCACCCTTCTCCTCTCTTCCTTGCACCCTTCTCCCCTCTGCCTTGCACCCTTCTCCCCTCTGCCTTGCACCATTCTCCCCCTCCACCTTGCACCCTTCTCCCCCTCCGCCTTGCACCCTTCTCTACCTTGCACCCTTATCCTCCCTTCCTTGCACCCTTATCCCCTCTGCCTTGCACCCTTCTCCCCTCCGCCTTGCACCCTTCTCCCCTCCGCCTTGCACCCTTCTCCCCTCCGCCTTGCACCCTTCTCCCCTCCGCCTTGCACCCTTCTCCCCTTTGTCTTGCACCCTTCTCCTCTCTGCTTTGCACCCTTCTCCCCTCTACCCTGCACCCTTCTCCACCTCCCCCTTGCACCCTTCTCTACCTTGCACCCTTCTCCTCTCTTCCTTGCACCCTTCTCCTCTCTTCCTTGCACCCTTCTCCTCTTTGCCTTGCACCCTTCTCTTCTCTGCCTTGCACCCTTCTCCCCTCCACCTTGCACCCTTCTCCCCTCTGCCTTGCACCCTTCTCCCCTCTGCCTTGCACCCTTCTCCCCTCTGCCTTACACCCTTCTCCCCTCCACCTTGCACCCTTCTCTACCTTGCATCCTTCTCCCCCTCTGCCTTGCACCCTTTTCCCCTCTGCCTTGCACCCTTCTCGGCCCCCCTCCTCCCCTCCTGCGGATGCCCATGGTGTGTTCTAACAAGAGGGCTTACCTGAGGGCACCATTTTGCTGCCTCGTCCCTTCTCATGTGAGCTTTGCCCTGGAGAATGCTCTCTCTAGGGGCCCCCACTCCCACCCTTGTCAGGGTCCAGAGCACTGCTCTGTGCTGTCTCCTGCTCTTGCTCTCTGAGGCCCCCACCCCATCCTTGTCGCACCCTGTCTCTTCTCTTCTCTTGTGGGGTGGGCTTTGCTTATGGAGAGGAGAGAGTGGGGGCCGGGCTCTGAGCTGCCTCAGAGGAGCAGTGGAGAGCGCTGTCTCTGGGGCCCCCACCCCACCCCATCCTTGTCCCTGTCTCTTCTCTTCTCTTCTCTTTTGGGATGGGGCCCCCAGCCCATCCTTGTCCCTGTCTCTTCTTGGGTGGGGGCCTGTCCCTGTCTCTTCTCTTGTGGGATGGGGCCCCCACCCCATCCTTGTCCCTGTCTCTTCTCTTCTCTTGTGGGGTGGGGCCCCCACCCCATCCTTGTCCCTGTCTCTTCTCTTCTCTTGTCCTTGTCCCCGTCTCTTCTCTTCTCTTGTGGGGTGGGGCCGGGCCCCCACCCCATCCTTGTCCCTGTCTCTTCTCTTCTCTTGTGGGGTGGGGCCCCCACCCAATCCTTGTCCATGTCTCTTCTCTTCTCTTGTGGGGTGGGGCCCCCACCCCATCCTTGTCCCTGTCTCTTCTCGGATGGGGGCCTGTCACTGTCTCTTCTCTTGTGGGTTGGGGCCCCCACCCAATCCTTGTCCCTGTCTCTTCTCTTCTCTTCTCTTGTGGGGTGGGGCCCCCACCCCATCCTTGTCCCTGTCTCTTCTCGGGTGGGGGCCTGTCACTGTCTCTTCTCTTGTGGGATGGGGCACCCACCCCATCCTTGTCCCTGTCTCTTCTCGGGTGGGGGGCTGTCACTGTCTCTTCTCTTGTGGGATGGGGCACCCACCCCATCCTTGTCCCTGTCTCTTCTCTTCTCTTGTGGGGTGGGGCCCCCACCCCATCCTTGTCCCTGTCTCTTCTCGGGTGGGGGCCTGTCACTGTCTCTTCTCTTGTGGGATGGGGCACCCACCCCATCCTTGTCCCTGTCTCTTCTCTTCTCTTGTGGGGTGGGGCCCCCACCCCATCCTTGTCCCTGTCTCTTCTCTTCTCTTGTGGGGTGGGGCCCCCACCCAATCCTTGTCCATGTCTCTTCTCTTCTCTTGTGGGGTGGTGCCCCCACCCCATCCTTGTCCCTGTCTCTTCTCGGATGGGGGCCTGTCACTGTCTCTTCTCTTGTGGGTTGGGGCCCCCACCCAATCCTTGTCCCTTCTCTTCTCTTCTCTTGTGGGGTGGGGCCCCCACCCCATCCTTGTCCCTGTCTCTTCTCAGGTGGGGGCCTGTCACTGTCTCTTCTCTTGTGGGATGGGGCACCCACCCCATCCTTGTCCCTGTCTCTTCTCGGGTGGGGGGCTGTCACTGTCTCTTCTCTTGTGGGATGGGGCACCCACCCCATCCTTGTCCCTGTCTCTTCTCTTCTCTTGTGGGGTGGGGCCCCCACCCCATCCTTGTCCCTGTCTCTTCTCGGGTGGGGGCCTGTCACTGTCTCTTCTCTTGTGGGATGGGGCACCCACCCCATCCTTGTCCCTGTCTCTTCTCTTCTCTTGTGGGGTGGGGCCCCCACCCCATCCTTGTCCCCGTCTCTTCTCTTCTCTTGTGGGGTGGGGCCCCCACCCCATCTGTGTCCCTGTCTCTTCTCTTGTGGGGTGGGCTTTGCTTATTGAGAGGAGAGAGTGGGGGCCGGGCTCTGTGCTGCCTCAGAGGAGCAGTGGAGACTGCTGTCTCTGGGGCCCCTCCTTGTCCCGGGCCTGCCTCCAGCTCTGACTGAAGAGAAACAATGTTGATACTTTGTTTCTCTTTAGTCAGAGGGAGGGGGTGAGGGGAACGGAGCAGGCTGCACCTGCTTCAGACACAGAGGGAGAGAGGCTTGCTTCAGCGCAGGCCTCTCTCACAGCCCTCCGAAGAGCTGAGGGGGCCGGGGTCCCCTGGGGGCCCCCTTCATTAACTTTAGAGAGTGAGGCCCCCCGCACTGTGGGGGCTGCGGGGGCGTTTGTTACGCCCCTGATTCTACAAGACTGGCTTCCAGTTGGATGAAGGAGAATGAATGAAGGATGTAGTAGATAGAATGTTCTAAAAGAGTGACTTCTAATGTTGCATGAAACAGAATGAATATTCTACAAGACTGGCTTCCAGTGTTGGATGAAGGAGAAAGAATGAATCATGGAGGGGCGTGGCTTCGCGGGCTTACATGGCGGATGCTGCCTAGAGGAGCTCCGTCTTGGCCCGATAATTATCCGCAAATTTATCCTGTTCCCTGACACCTACCACTGCCAAAAGTGCAGTCCAGCTTGCGGAACCAGCGGGGCACCCTCCGAGGGCACTTTCAGAACTCCCGGGTCCCGGACGCCGGGAGGCAGGTCGGGACGCCTTGCGGCCTAGTTTGGCGCCGTGCAGCAGAGGGCCCGAGTTTGGCGCTCCCCTAGTCGGGGACACTACCGGCGGCAGCATCATCGAAGACGGGACCCGGAGGTGCGCGGAGGTCCGGCTCTGCTCTTGACCCTCTGCTGTGGCCCGAAGGACAACTGTGGCTGGCGCTGGACAGCAGAGACGTTCCATTCGGGGGTAGGCCCACCGGGGCCCCAGAGGCGTGAGGCCTAGTTGCTGACCCACAACCGGGGGATAGAGTTTGGTGATGCCAGCGCTGTGGTCTGGGCGCGCTTGGCTTGTGTACCCGGAGCGGTGGCTCCTTATCTACTTGTGGTACACTTGTGGGTCTTCTGCTGTGCCATTGGGGTGCTGGTCTCACGGGCGTGCCGCGGCAGAAGTGCGGCCTGTAGCCCACAGATACCGGGCAGGATTGGAGGCGCCTGACGGAGACCCCGCAACATCTTTATAGCTGACGGCCTACGGCAAGACCAAAGGGACCTATAGACCGGACAGCGGCTCGCCTTGCATGCAGAAGGTTCGCGCGCTCGTGGCGCGATTTGGGAGTGCAAGTGAGGAGCCATAGGCGCAGATGTCCCCCATAGCACGACTCAGGAGAAGGGGCATCGATGGGCAACCGGCCCCCAGGACTGGACCCTCTGGTATTTATGCCCGGGTGACGACGACGCAGCTGCTTTTAAATCCGAGGTAGGGTCAAGGCGGGTGTGGGACCCAGTATGCAGGATTGAGCGGGCCATTCCGGAAGCTGCAGAGTGCCGAAAGAGGGAGTGGACGTCAACGAAGATTCCTGGCGTCCTAGGTGCCTGGCCCCAGCAGACCTTGGGTAGACACTCCTGACGCGGTCCGCCATGACCAGAGGCGGGAGTGGTGGCGGAGCCTCGAGGCAGGGTCCGATTGATAAATTCACGGGACCGAATGGCGGCGCTGGGGCCGCCGGAGGCCAACAAGCATCTGGGCCGGACAATGCGGCGCTTATGGCGGCGATCACCCACGCGAGACATGCTGGATGCGAAGATCGGGGCCATGGGGGCAGATGTCACACTGCTGTGCCAGGATCTACGAAACGCTGTGGCCCGCATCACGGAGGCCGAAACAAGGATAACTGGAGTAGAAGATGATGTGGTGATCCTAAAGAAAAAGGTGGCCAGCATGGAGGGATTGCAGAAGGGCCTGGCACTCAGGGTGGAGGATGCAGAAGGACGGGCCCGGCGGAACAACCTGAGGTTCGTGGGATTCCCGGAGGGCTGCGAGAAGAGCAACATGGAGAAGTTCCTGACTCAGTGGCTATAGGGCTGGCTCCCGCCTGACTCCCTTTCCAAATGCTTCGTGGTAGAGCGGGCGCACAGGGCCCTTATACAAAAGCCGCCAGTGGGGTTCCGTCCCCGGGAGGTGATCGCCAAACTGTTGAACTACCACGATAGGGACACTATCATACGTCAGGTGCGGGAGAAAGAGCCACTCATGTACTACAATCACAAGATCCTTCTCTTTCCGGACTATACCAGGCTCGTCCAGCAGCAGAGGCAGTCATTTGCGGGGGCCAAGGCAGGCCTACGGGATCTTAAACTTCCCTATGCTCTACTGTACCCAGCCAGCCTGAGAGTGGTTTATCAGTCCCTTACCCTGTTCTTTGATACCCCGGAGGAGGTGTTCCACTGGACTGATGAAACAGTGAAAATTAGGGTGCATACACCACCGGGTTGGGACTCGGACTCTTCGTCGAGCGGGGTGCAGGGGCGGACCCCCCGTCGATGCCGAAGCAACTGGAGGTCCAGGTCGCGGAGGCGCTCTAAATCCGGGGGTGCGGCGGCGAAAAAGACGGACGCCCCTGACCTGCCTCAGACGGACCCTTGAATCCGGAACTACTGCATGGTTGAAGTAAGGTATATTTGACCGGCTGGGATGCTGGATAGGATGGAGACATTTGGGGCCGAAGTCCCGGGACATGCTGAACTGATTTATTGAGACTGCTGACTTATGGTGAACTTGATTGATGGGGATAGCAGTAAGGGGGGCGTGGGGGAAGTTGTATGAGGGGCAGACGTTTTTTCCCCTTGTTTACCAGGAGTTCTTGAAAGGAGGGAGGGGGGTTGGTTGAATGGGCGGGTTGTTGGGGATCCATTGGCATGAAAGCTCTCGGGTCCCACTTCGGGATCAGGGGTCGTCCAGGCCGCGACAGGTACTTCAGTGTTCTTGAGGTATGGGGATTGGGGGAGGGTCGCAGGGTTTCAGGGGGGGAATTGGGACTGGGTGGGGAGGCGGGGTGGGTGTTGGGGGTGGGGGGGGAGTTGGGTTGCAATGCACGGTGTCGTTGAATTCCTTCTATGTGATGGCTATGCCCGCTGCATGGCACTGTGATTAGCCTGCGCTTGGATGGCGGTTGAGGGTCCTAAGATCACCACCCCCAAGGCTTCTGTGCGGGTGTTGAGCTGAAATGTGGGAGGATGCTTGACCAGATTAAACGAGGCGCGGTTCGGGAAAAGCGAAAAAGCAGATATTTTATTGCTGCAAGGGGACACATATGCTGGGCAACAAAACGCTGAGTCTGAAGCGATATGGATATGATCAAGTGTTTATTTTTCTACCCCACGAGCCAGGTATTTTTTATCTTTCACTCACTTTAACTCACCACTCACATACGTCCTTGTACCCCACACACATTCACACATAGTCCAATAGAAAGTGCTCCCACGTAGTAGTCGGTCGTAGCACGCCGCATCCCGTAGAGGGGTGCGAATACCCCGATGATGAAGCATGACACCAAGGGGCCTGTTGGTGTGTGAGGGGTATTTAAACAACACTGAGTGTTCCCCATCACTATAGGGATTAACTCAAACTGCCCAAGTGGATTCCACTTTGTTTTTGTATTATACCTGGGGAGACTGAATCCACTTTTTCCTCTCCCTCCCTCTTTTGTTAAAAGTAGTGTGGCGAGGGATGTCAAGGATAAGTCGTGCTGAGGCGTTCTGAATGCGCTGGAGTCTTTTCTGGAGTTTGTCGTTCCAGCGTAGAGGGTGTTCCCATAGTCCAGACGGCTGGTGACGAGGGCCTGGGTGACAGTCTTCCTGGTTTCAGTGGGGATCCATCGGAAGATCTTTCGGAGCATCCGCAGGGTGTTGAAGCAGGAGGACGAGACGGCGTTGACTTGCTTGGTCATCGTAAGGGAGGAGTCCAGGATGAAGCCCAGGTTGCGTGCGTGGTCCGTTGGCTTGGGTGCTGTGCCCAGGGCAGGGGGCCACCAGGAGTCGTCCCAAGCAGTGGGAGATGGTCCGAGGATGAGGACTTCCGTCTTGTCTGAGTTCAGTTTCAGACGGCTGATCTTCATCCCTTCTGCGACGTCTTTCATTCCTTCCTGGAGGTTGGCTTTGACGGTGGCGGGGTCGTTGGTGAGGGAGAGGATCAGCTGGGTGTCGTCGGCGTAGGAGATGATGTTGAGGTTGTGTTGGCGAGCGATGGCTGCGAGAGGGCTCATGAAGACGTTGAAGAGGGTGGGGCTGAGAGAGGATCCTTGCGGGACGCCGCAGATGACTTAGGTGGCTGCGGATCTGAACGGGGGAGGCGGACTCTCTGGGTTCTTCCGGTGAGGAACGAGATTATCCACTCCAGTGCCGCTCCTTGGATTCCGATGTTGCTGAGGCGCTGTATCAGGGTGAGGTGGCATATGGTGTTGAAGGCTGCTGAGAGGTCCAGGAGGATGAGGGCCGCGGTTTCCCCGTTGTCGAGCAGGGACCTGATGTCATCGGTGGCTGCGATGAGGGCGGTCTCGGTGCTGTGGTTTGCTCGGAAACCGGACTGTGAAGGGTCGAGGGATTCGTTGGTCTCGAGGAAGGCGGAGAGCTGTCTGTAGACGGTCTTCTCGATGACTTTGGCTGGGAAGGGGAGGAGCGAGATGGGGCGGAAGTTCTTGAGGTCCGTGGGGTCAGCGGTGGGTTTCTTCAGGAGGGCGCTCAGCTCGGCATGTTTCCCGCTCTCCGGGAAGGTGGCGGATGCGAAGGAGCTGTTGATGATGTTCCGGAGTTGGGGTGCGATGATGGAGTCGGCTTTGTTGAAGATGTGGTGTGGGCAGGGGTCGGTAGCGGAGCCGGAGTGGATGGTCTTCATCAGGCGGGTGGTATCTTCGGTGCTGACGGGGGTCCAGGTGCAGAGGGTGGTGGTGGGGGGGCGCTGGTTCGGTGCGTGGTCTGTGTGCCGAAGCTGTTGTGTATGTCGGCGATCTTGCGGTGGAAGAACGAGGCGAGTGAGTCGCAGATGTCCTGCGAGGGTATGATGTCGTTGTTGCAGGCACTGGGGTTGGAGAGCTCTCTAACGATGCTGAAGAGTTCCCTGCTGTTGTGGCTGTTGTTGTCCAGTCGTTCTTTGAATGTTGTCTTCTTGGTGGTGCGGATCAGCTGGTGGTGTTTGCGGGTGGCGCTCTTGAGGGCTGTCATATGTTCTGCTGTCTGGTCGTGGCGCCAGGCTTTCTCGAGGGTGCGGCAGGTTTTCTTAGAGTTTTTGAAGTCGTTGGTGACCCACGAGGCTTTCATGCTGCCGGGTCTGCTGGGAGGGTTCTTCAGTGGTGCGAGTTCGTTGGCGCAGTTGGTGAGCCACTGTGTGAGGTTGCAGGCTGCTTCGTTGGGGTCCGTTGTGTTGGTGGGCGGGTTCTGGCTGAGGGTGGGGGTGAGCTGGTCGGGGGTGATCTTGCTCCAGCTTCTGCGGGGAACCTGTTGAGGGTGGTGGTGGGTCATGGTTCTCCTGAAGTTGAAGTGGACGCAGCTGTGATCTGTCCAGTGTATTCCGGTGGAGTGGCTGAAGGAGATATGCTTGCTGGAGGAGAAGATGGGGTCAAGCGTGTGGCCGGCGTAGTGGGTGGGGGTGTTTACCAGTTGCTTGAGTCCGAGGTTGCCGAGGTTGTCCAGCAGGGCGGCGGAGTTGCCGTCCTTGTTGTTCTCCAGGTGGAAGTTGAGGTCCCCTAGGAGGATGTAGTCTGTGGAGGTGAGGGCGTGCGGACTGACTAAGTCCGCGATGGCTTCGCTGAATTGTGTGCGTGGTCCCGGGGGTCTGTAAATGAGGGTGCCTCTGAGGGTAGTCTTGGGGTCGGTGTGTATCTGGAAGTGAAGGTGCTCGGCGGTGGTGAGGGTGTCGTCGGAACTGATTGTGATGCGGATGGTGTTTTTTGTGGACGATGGCGATGCCTCCTCCGGTTTGGTTGACGCGGTCCCTCCGGGTGATTTTGTAGCCATCCGGGATGGCTATGGCGATGTCGGGGGGGTGAGGAAGCGTTCATCCAGGTTTCTGTGAGGAAGGCGACGTCTGGTGATGTTGTGTCAAGGAGGCTCCAGAGTTCGACGGCGTGCCTGTGGACGGAGCGGGTGTTGAGCAGGATGCACTTGAGGTGGTTGTTGTTGGTGCTGGGCTTGGCGGGTGCGGTGCAGGTTAGGAGGCAGGTGAATTTGCAGGCTTTGCAGGCGAAGGGTCCGTGGGAGCGTCTCTGGGTGGCTCGGTAGCAGGCGGGGTTCCGGCCGGCGTTGAGTGCGTAGAGGGTGGCGGCGTCGTAAGTTCGTCGGGTGCGCTGGCATCGTCGAGGGCCAGGGGTCCTGGCGCTGGGCGTAGACGGGCTTGCCTTTGGCGCACAATCGGCGCGCCCGCTGTGCGTGAACGCTGCATACGTGCGGGCTCCATATGAGGCGAAGTGGGAGGAAGGAGCAGCTGGGAGGCGGGAGCTTGGCGGCCAATAGGGTACAGAAAAAAAGGGGGAGCGGGGCCGCGAGGGAACAGCGGCGGGAAGCAGGGAGTGGGGGGGGGCAGTGCTGATGAAAATGACAGAATCTACTAACAGAAGAGAAAACTAACAGTCACAAAATTAACACAATGAGGGCAACAGCGAGGAGGAATAACAAAAAGCAAGCAGCAGCGAGGGGGGCACCGAGGCCAGGGACGAACCTGTGACGCTGGGACAGACGCGCGTGGGGGGTGTCCGGGGGGGTCAGGGAGCGGGCTCCTAAAGTTGTGCTGTGGAAAAAGGGCCTTGATTTTTGTATGGGGTTAGAGCATCCAGTGTTTGAAGCCAGGGGCTGCCCTAGGAAACACTATAAAATATGGAAAAGATGGGCGGACTACAGGAGACTATGGTTGGAGCCACCAACGCCGCCAAGAGATACCTTGGGGCTGATGTGATGGGTCAAGGGGGCGGCATTGTACACGTTGGATTTTTGTGTGTAACTTTCTTCTTTTTACAGGAATGGAACGGCATTGTGCAGGGGACAAGGGGGGGAACCGGGAAGGGGGGGGTGTGGGTAGAGGTGGTGGGGTAGATGGGGGGGGGGGGGTTACGGGCTTTGTTTTCAGATACTTTATAGATCGCTATGTTAGTCATGACATGCTTGTGGCAGTTCCTCCGGAGTGCTGAGTGCCGCGTCTTATGTGCGATCTGTCAATAAAAAGAGTTGTTGAAAAAAAAAGATGAAGCAGAAAGAATGTTCTAAAAGAGTGGCTTCTAGAGTAGGATGAAGCAGAAAGTATCATCGACAAGAGTGGTTTCCCACGTAGGATGAAGCAGAAAAAATGTTCTACAAGAGTGAATTCGACCGTAGGATGAAACCGAACCAATCTCTCTTTCTGCAGTTTCATTCATGACCTATTTTCTTTGATTTTCACTTTATGATCTTTTAGTTTTTATCATCGTGTGCTAAAATTATCTTTTACTTGTTGCTGTTATGAATACATAAAACAGTGATCAAAATAATGGAAGCAAATGAGTTGTGCATTTATTTTGTGGTTAAAGATAAAATACTGAATTTAAATTAATTGTTGTGCGTTTAACTGTGAGCATAACCCCAGCGGGAGTGTATTGGTAGGAAGACACATAAAGCCCTGACATCTGATAAACGTTTAATAGAAATCAAACACTAAAACATAGTAATGGCTCTCCTTTGTGAAGTTGACCATGTCCCCTTTTGTCAACCTCATGCACCTCTTCCACAGGAGCACACGTACACCTCTGAAATCCTTTGTGAAGTTGACCATGTCCCCTTTTGTTGACCTCGTGCACCTCTTCCACAGGACATCCTTTGTGCAGTTGTCCTTGTCCCTCTTTGCTGACCTCGTCATCTCTTCCACAGGAGCACACGCACACCTGTGACATCCTTTGTGAAGTTGTCCATGTCCCCTTTTGTTGACCTCCTGCATCTCTTCCACAGGAGCACACGCACACCTGTGACATCCTTTGTGAAGTTATCCATGTCCCCTTTTGTTGACCTCCTGCATCTCTTCCACAGGAGCACACGCACACCTGTGACATCCTTTGCGAAGTTGACCATGTCCCCTTTTGTCAACCTCATGCACCTTTTCCACAGGAGCACACGTACACCTCTGACATCCTTTGAGAAGTTGTCCATGTCCCCTTTTGTTGACCTTGTCGTCTCTTCTACAGGAGCACACGTACACCTCTTTCATCCTTTGTGAAGTTGTCCTTCTCCCCTTTTGTTGACCTCCTGTATCTCTTCCACAGGAGCATACATACACCTGTGACATCCTTTGAGAAGTTGTCCATATCCCCTTTTGTTGACCTCGTCGTCTCTTGTACAGGCGCACACGTACACCTTTCATCCTTTATGAAGTTGTCCTTGTCCCCTTTTGTTGACCTCCTGCATCTCTTCGACAGGAGCACACGCACACCTGTGACATCCTTTGTGAAGTTATCCATGTCCCTTTTTGTTGACCTCCTGCATCTATTCCACAAGAGCAAACATACACCTGTGATATGCTTTCTGAAGTTGTCCATGTCCCCTTTTGTTGACCTCGTGCATCTCTTCCACAGGAGCACACATACACCTGTGATATGTTTTGTGAAGTTGTCGATGTCCCCTTTTGTTGACCTCACCACCTCTTCCACAGGAGCACATGTACACCTGTGACATCCTTTGTGAAGTTGTCCATGTACCCTTTAGTTGACCTCATCATCTCTTCCACAGGAGCTCACGTACACCTGTGATCTGCTTTGTGAAGTTGTCCATGTCCCCTTTTGTTGACCAAGTGCATCTCTTCCACAGGAGCACACGTACACCTCTGATATGCTTTGTGAAGTTGTCCATGTCCCAGTTTGTTGACCTCGTGCACCTCTTCCACAGGAGCTCACATACACCTGTGATCTGCTTTGTGAAGTTGTCCTTGTCCCCTTTTGTTGACCTTGTGGCCCTCTTCCACAGGAGCTCACATACACCTGTGATATGCTTTGTGAAGTTGTCCATGTCCCCTTTTGTTGACCTTGTGCATCTCTTCCACAGGAGCACACCTACACCTGTGACATCTTTTGTGAAGTTGTCCATGTCCCCTTTTGTTGACCTCATCTTCTCTTCCACAGGAGCACACGTACACCTCTTTCATCCTTTGTGAAGTTGTCCTTCTCCCCTTTTGTTGACCTCCTGCATCTCTTCCACAGGAGCATACATAAACCTGTGACATCCTTTGAGAAGTTGTCCATGTCTCCTTTTGTTGACCTCGTCCTCTCTTGTACAGGGGCACACGTACACCTCTTTCATCCTTTGTGAAGTTGTCCTTGTCCCCTTTTGTTGACCTCCTGCATCTCTTCCACAGGAGCACACGCACACCTGTGACATCCTTTGTGAAGTTGTCCATGTCCCCTTTTGTTGACCTCACCACCTCTTCCACAGGAGCACATGTACACCTGTGACATCCTTTGTGAAGTTGTCCATGTACCCTTTAGTTGACCTCATCATCTCTTCCACAGGAGCTCACGTACACCTGTGAAATCCTTTGTGAAGTTGTCCATGTCCCCTTTTGTTGACCTCGTCATCTCTTCCACAGGAACACACGCACACCTGTGACATCCTTGGTAAAGTTGTCCTTGTCCCTCTTTGTTGAACTCGTGCATCTCTTTCACAGGAGCACACGTACACCTGTGACATCCTTGGTGCAGTTGTCCATGTCCCCTTCTGTTGATCTCAACATCTCTTCCACAGGAGCACACGTACACCTGTGACATCCTTTGTGAAGTTGTCCTAGTTCCCTTTTGTTGACCTCACCACCTCTTCCACAGGAGCACACATACACCTGTGATATCCTTGGTGAAGTTGTCCATGTCCCCTTTTGTTGACCTCATCATCTCTTCCACAGGAGCACACAAACACCTGTGACATCCTTTGAGAAGTTGTCATTGTCGCCTTTTGTTGACGTCATGCTTCTCTTCCACAGGAGCACACGCTGATAGGGTCCGATGACTCCCAAGACATCCAGCTGTGTGGGATGGGAATCCTTCCTGAGCACTGCATCATCGACAGCTCCTCCGAGGCGCAGGTGATACTGACCCCCAAGAAGAACACCAGGTAATGTAAGACCGCTCTTCATGGTGGCGGAATGGTAGACATTTTCTTAATTCTTTTACCTCAGTGCTGTCGCTGTGGGCGGCGAATGCAGTCTTTTTCATTTTCTGGGTGATTCCTCCCTTTCACCACATTTTCAACCTGGTCCCTCCTTTCTGTATCATAAACATAATTTGTTGCTGTTGGAAGTCTTGGGTTTTCTGGTGATACGCGCAAGCCCCAGAATATATTAGGGAATTTTTATTTCGATTTTGAGAATCCGTTTCTTCTTGCGAGGCACTCTTCTTTATAAAAAAAATCCTCCACAAAACCCCACCAGGGTTTTGTACTTTTACAATCTCTGTGCTTTAAGACCCAGTATCCTTTGGCCATCTGTGGGTCACATTTCTTTTCATGTTATGCCATCTTTTGAGCTTGTGGAAAGGAAGCTAAGTGGAAAGAAAAAATGAGAAGTAGTAAACAGATGGCATGCTCAACTAATCACAAGCAGTTGATTTGATATCAAATGTTTTTAAACGAACTAATTTGACCTCCGTGTAAGTCTCCTAAGGGTGACATTCTGTTGTTGATGGTTTACACCTGGCTCTCCTGCAGGTGTGCGCAATTCTAGCGGATTATGTGTTGTAAGTAGAGCTATAGTAGTAGTAATTCAGTCGTGTGTGCTGTAAGCCTCCCTCTCAGTTGCTTGCTCCCGAGCATTCTAGAAGATGCAGATTTAGGAATTACGAGGATTGTAGTCAGTGCTGGTTAAATGAGCAGAATGTTTATTAAAGTCACGTGAGCTAAAGTCATTCAATACATAGTAGTTAGGGGCAACCCGAAATGATGCGCTTCAATGGATGTAAAATTGCCCTTAGTGGTTGCAGGACTGGGAACCAGAACCGGCCCTGGGAAAGTGCTCATTAAGAAAAAACAATGGTCCAAAACCTAATTCTTTTCAGCCTGATTCAATCAGTGTATATTCATACAATAAGAAAATTCCTGGGCGTTCCAACTAGATCCGCTCCACAACAATTATTACACATAGTCAGGCAATTATATATATATACAACACTACAACAGCAATGCAGAGTCCAGTGTTTAATTTATTGTCTCTACACAATTAGATAATAATATACACAAATATTTTAACTCTTTGAAGTAAGAAGGTTGCCCGGAAAAAAGGGGGCGTGATCAAAAGAGTTTGCGGTGAATAAAGGAAAGAAACGGATTCAAAATGAGAGGTTAAAAAGAATTCACATTTGATTTTTTATATATAATCACGGTCTCGCAGTTTGCCGTGTCAGGACCTGGTCCACTAAATAATACTAAATGCCAAATGATGTCAGAACAAACTAAACACAGACATTCAAGTCAGATTTTAGTGCACATTTTTTTGGCAGGTGTGGATCCTAGGCTGGAAAATTATCGTTGACGTTTCGACTCGACTTATGGTCAGCCGGTAAGTTAGACCTGGACCGTGCGAGTCTTCCTCAGGACAAATGGTGGGGCAACCAAGGGTAAGCGATGACCCCTATGGAGCAGGGCGAAGCCAGTGTATCCTCGGGTCACCCTAGTAGGAGTAAATCCTTATTTAAGTGTGGGAATCAGTCATCCATCAACATGTCGTATAATCTTATATAGTAGAAATAAATTCCAATCGGATGTACTAAGAGACCTCAGTCACTACTCCCCAATAGTCGTGGAACTGGAGATCTTTACTTTACTCGAGAAAGGCTCCTGTCTCGTACCGATCATGAAGCCTATTTGCGCGGTTCTCGTCTTCTGTCGTGAGGATTCCCAAACTTGTCCGCATCAAGCGGTTTCTCAATCTCTCTGGATTTTAATAGTGGAAATGGACGACAGACTACTGTCTGTAGTCTGTCGTCCATTTCCACTATTAAATGGACGACAGACTACGGTCTGTAGTCTGTCGTCCATTTCCACTATTAAAATCCAGAGAGATTGAGGCACCGCTTGATGCGGACAAGTTTGGGAATCCTCACGACAGAAGATGAGAACCGCGCAAATAGGCTTCATGATCGGTACGAGACAGGAGCCTTTCTCGAGTGAAGTAAAGATCTCCAGTTCCACGACTATTGGGGAGTAGTGACTGAGGTCTCTTAGTACATCCAATTGGAATTTATTTCTACTATATAAGATTATACGACATGTTGATGGATGACTGATTCCCACACTTAAATAAGGATTTACTCCTACTAGGGTGACCCGAGGATACACTGGCTTCGCCCTGCTCCATAGGGGTCATCGCTTACCCTTGGTTGCCCCACCATTTGTCCTGAGGAAGACTCGCACGGTCCAGGTCTAACTTACCGGCTGACCATTAGTCGAGTCGAAACGTCGACGATAATTTTCCAGCCTAGGATCCACACCTGCCAAAAAAATGTGCACTAAAATCTGACTTGAATGTCTGTGTTTAGTTTGTTCTGACATCATTTGGCATTTAGTATTATTTAGTGGACCAGGTCCTGACACGGCAAACTGCGAGACCGTGATTATATATAAAAAATCAAATGTGAATTATTTTTAACCTCTCATTTTGAATCCGTTTCTTTCCTTTATTCACCCCAAACTCTTTTGATCACGCCCCCTTTTTTCCGGGCAACCTTCTTACTTCGAAGAGTTAAAATATTTGTGTATATTATTATCTAATTGTGTAGAGACAATAAATTAAACACTGGACTCTGCATTGCGGTTGTAGTGTTGTATATATATATATAATTGTCTGACTATGTGTAATAATTGTTGTGGAGCGGATCTAGTTGGAACATCCAGGAATTTTCTTACTGTATGAATATACACTGATTGAATCAGGCTGAAAAGAATTAGGTTTTGGACCATTGTTTTTTCTTAATGCACTATACCCAGGTCCGTACCGTTTTGGGTTGCCCCATTTTCATTAATGGTTACCCTGGCAAAGTGCTCGGCCCAGGGCCGGCCTTAGGTATGTGCAAGCTGTGCACCTGCACAGGGCCACCAAATCCCAGGGGCCACCACATCAATATAGATCCTTAATATATTAATCCTCTGAGGATGGATACATATTTGTGTGGGGGCCCCTGGCAGGGATTTGGTGGCCTCTGGCTCTATACAACTTCCAAACACCATGACCACCCCTCTTCACTGGCCTCCACGCTCCGCCCCACCCGGACCCCCTCTTCCGGGGCCCCCTACCTACGCTCCTTGCCCAGGGCCACCATGAACCTAGAGCCGCCCCTGCTCGGCCGGCCCCCCTCCGGGAGGAGAGGGGAGGGGGAGAGGAGCGACCGCGCTCTGTGACAGGGCCGGTTTTCGGCCGTTTTTGTTACAGGGCCATTTTTGCAGTATAACGGCTCTGTAACAAAAACGGCCCCCACCCATGCGGCCCACCGGGGAATTGCCCGGTGCCCTCAACGGCCAGTCCGGGCCTGAGTGGTTGTCCTGAAAACATGGCCTGTCTCCCGGGCTGAAGTACGACCCCTTCTGACACACTTGGCAGGAGGACAGGCCGGAACAGCTAGATAGGAATATTCTGTAAAAATAACATTCACTTACTTTTAAAGGCAAACAGTGCAAGTGGAGAATAATATCTCAGTGAGCTGAACTCTTCTAGCTGACAAACTGCGGTGTCCTGGAGGTCACCAGTCCACACCTCATTGGGGAGGGTCAGCCTTCCATTCTTCCAAGGTCGGTAAAGTGGGTATTCGAAATAGGTTTATTTATAGTGCTTAGAAATTGAAGAAGTGTTGTGTGTGGTGCTTTTAAGAGCATGTTATTCATAAAACTAGAAACAAAACTGATGTTGGATAATGAAAACAAAAGACTTGTAAGAATCCAAGAAACTGGAGCAAGCCTCCGTGGAGGACGCAGGAAGCTGGTCACAGGAAGTCCTCCCTAAAGCCTTAGAGGGGAGCACAGCGCTCACTCGGGTCTCGGAGACGGGGCTGGGCATCTTGCACGTGCCTCCCTTCTAACCCATCCGCGCCCTCAATCTGGGATATCTTTCTTTGGAGACCAGGAACAGTTTCGGTATCCGTGGATGCTAAATCAACAGTGAGGCAGCAGTGATCTGTTATCACACGGTGTCCACACTGGTGGCACCACAGGGCACAACACGAGTTTACCGTATTGCTGCAACTAGTTTAAGCAAGTTTAATGTGCTCCCACCACAACATTCTTGATGATAATGTGTTCTTATGGAGAGTTTCAAGCAGCACATCTGCTGTTTCAAATATGTTCGTTGAAGCAAGCAGGACAAATAAACCATGAAACGAGTATCCCATAATATAATAATGCATGCCTCTATAAATGTATTGCCGAACAGGACAGCGATCGACCTATTCGCCATTGTAACCGGGCTTAATGTATCTACCCTAGGAAGATGCAAGGCTGAGTTTGCCTCACCGGGATTCCATCGTGTGACCTTCAGATGTCAGCAGCCAGCATTTAACTCACATAGCCAGTTTTAGCAGATTAAATGACATTTTGAGACCCAAGTCAAGCTATTCACGCAATTCCCATGCTTATATATATTTTTGTATTCTCGAGTGATTGTTTTTCCCCCTTATAATCAGAATACGTCCTTGCTTCTGAGAATGTACCTGCCTGCTGATTCGCCCAGTTTGAGGGTGCGTGCCTATGATTAGCGGGGAAACGAAAGGACTGTGCTTTACACAATGGTTCTAATGAACACACATTAATGGTGAGTTCGAAGACAAGCGGGAGGCTGAGGGAGGGCAGGGGTATAATAAAGTGTCTGGGGGGGAGGGGGTGGGGGTGTTGGGGGGCTTTCTGTCCCAGTCGGACACCGTGCTTCCGTGGTGAGGGGGGCACGGCTGGCGGGTCTTGCACTGAAGCTCCGTCCGTGTGCAGCGGGCGCGATCCGCTGCAGTGAACCCAGTGTCCAGAGCACAATGCACGGCCTTCAAGCTTCTAACAAGGGTGCTTTATTTCCGCAGGACCTTCGTGAACGGATCCGCAGTCACCGGCCCGACCCAGCTGTACCACGGAGACCGGATCCTGTGGGGCAACAACCACTTCTTCAGGTACGGACCCCCGCACCCCGAGTCCAGAGCCGCAGGGCATGAGTCTGTACCAATACTTGAGGGAATATAGGGGCCGGGGCCCTGTTCTGCAAAACGAGGCTGCATGCGGTATTTTCATTGGTTTGTCTTGTGGGGGTGACTTTCAGTTCTTCCAGGGAGGTGTTCCTTTTCATTCTGTCTGGTGCAGCAGCCGCTGTTAGTGCGTAGATGAAGGGTGCTGTGTCTTGTTGCGAGAAGTGCATGGCTGAATGTATCCATTTTATTCCGAGGTCTCTCATTAAATGGCGCTGTGTACTGAATATGTCCTAGTTTAGTGTGTTGTTCGGTACTGTCACTGGTCTGGTGTGTGAAAGAACTGGCGTCATGGAATTTACAGAGTTTGCCCCTATTCATTTGGGTATAGAGCCCACTGTACTTTTGTAATCCGATATTCACAAACTGAGGAAACCGCGCCACCTTGTGGAACGCACGCGAGCGTGCGCCTCCGGCACAAAGTTGGGGTTTCTAGATCTTTTCAAGTGAGCGCTCTTTGCTCTCCTTAGCGGGTTGGCTTGGAAGACTCGCACGGAGTAATGCGCCCGTAGCTGTCAACGGTGCAGCAGGTGCAGTGGTACCGGAGCTAAAGGTCATTAGGGCCACCCTGCACGCCATCAGCATACCAGGCGATGGGGTCCATTGTCCTTGCTTGCATTAGGGCCCTGATACTACTGCTTCGCCTCTCTCCCGCACGCAGTTGACTACCTAGGTTTTTAGGGTATATGGTATCTGACGTCATGCGGGAGAGGCTCGACCCCCTCGCATGCGTGCTCCTCCCGCGAGTGTAACGCCTGCAGCCAGTCCAGGTCGCAGAGACGTGGCTGTAAAGAATGCCGGCTCAGCGGCAGCAGACAGAAGTGTGCCTGGTCCAGACAAGTTCTGCCTGCAGACACCTCCCTGCCTGCGCTCGCTGCAGGCCGGCACTCTGCTCTCAGATCCGGAGCGTGAGGAACCCCAGGCCGCCGGTGCACCGGTGAGTGTGAACGTGTAATGGATATTTCACATCGGTGAGTGTTTCGCACTTACTAAACTTGTGCGCTTCTCCCGACCCCTTCTGGGTCCCTTTCCAAGGAACTCCCGGCTGCCAAGAGGCCGCCAAGGACGGTCTGCAGTTCATCACAAGCCGGAAGATTTGGTGTACACATTACAGTCCTCCGGTATTACCTCAACACTTCGGAAGTGTCACTTGATAATGTTACGTTTTTAAAGTGACACATACATAAACCATTGAAATGCTTATTGGCTATAGTGCATGTTCTCAGTTTGCAAGATGCTTAAAAAAAGAGAATAAACGGTGACTGGAAAAAAGGAGTATTTGCTGTGGAAAGGAACACACAGCCGAAAAGAGGGATCAGGCAGACAAAGAAGGCAGAGTAAAAAGAGGAGGCGTGGGGGATACCACAGTAAGGAAAATAAAAGGCAGAAGAATAAGGGGTTCATGCCGCATTACGCGGAAATTTAGTAACAACATTATTAAAAGCCCTAAAAGAAAGAACGAAATGCAAGAGGGAAAAATGCAAAAAGCATTACCTAAAATAAAGAAGAGGGTGCAGGAAGGAAGAAAGAAGGGGAACAAAGGAAAGACTAGAGATGGTGGAAACAATTGAGAGGAAGTACATACTCAAGAAAAAGAGGACTTGGAAGAAAAATTGTTAAAAAAAATAAGTAAAACAATTTCATAGTAAAAACTTAGAACAGGTACCATGCTCACGCTCAGTAATTAATTAAAAGTACTAATTATCTACAAAACATCTTCACTCAGCCTGTGTGCCTTCATTGCAGTTGATCTAGGGATAGCCTGGCTTCTTGGAAATCGAAGCATCTACTTTTGAATCTACACCTTACCTAGAGTAGCTTTTTGTTCGAACGCTCCAGGGATTGTCTTGGTTTGTAGTCCTGTGTTTTGACGCCTTGCTGAGGATGCATTTATGAGCGAAGTGGAGTCCTGTGTGGGTGACTTGAGCATTGATGGACGCCTGTGTTGTCATTTTATGGTCGGGAGATGGAGTCCCAGATCCGTCGGTCTTGCTGTGTTGTTGTGATCACACGGAGAGAGCAGATTTCATGGTTAAGAGACTGGTTGCTGAGATACCATTGTGAATTAGGGCAGCTCATGTAGTTGTTTTACTCCGATTTTTTTCTAAATTGTGCTCTTCAATATTCTTCCAACTCCTGGCTGGGCTCAGACTCGCCTCTTGGCGCTTTGAATGAAGGTTTTCGAGTCTTGACCGAGGGTGGAGTCCGCTACACATCGCATTCTTGAAATTGTTCGTGAAACGCCGGACTGTGTCTGGCTGGGAGCTCATTTCTTGGATGAGAACGGGCCACGTTGTGTTATTTTCCTTCCAATTATTTTGCAGGATAAATTTGCCAAAGAAAAAAAAGAAATCCGAGCACGAAGATGATGAGCGAGAGAATAGCATGAGGAACAGTAACAGCTTTGAACAGCTGGACGCGGATGGGGACACGTCCAGCGAAGTGTCCAGTGAGAACAACTTCAGCTACGAGTACGCACAGATGGAGGTGATGATGAAGGCCATTGGAAATAACGGTAAGGAGCGGCTGATGCCAAGCGACCTTTCTCTTCTGTATTGTAGTGTGTTGTTGAGTGCAGTTTCCCTTGGAAAGCTTTCTAACTTCTGCCCAATTTACAGTCGCCAAGAAGGGCCTGTTGGAAACGTTTGCTCCTATGTTTGGAATAGTTGTTCACCCTTAATACGAATTACAACTATATTCTTTCACATTGTTAAGGAGAAAGAAAATCTCTGATTAAACAAATGTGAACTGTGCGTCAAATGTGCGTTTGAGCGTTATTTCCAACCCGTATTTTTAGGTTGAGCCTAACGGCAGTGCGCATGCGCTGCTCGCTCTGTGAGACTGCTGTAGTAGAGTATGGGAGAGAAGCCGTGCCCACTCTCCTCCCATAGTTTTCATTGGCTTGTCATTGCCTTTCGTAACTGCTGCCTCCGGATTCGTTAATAGGCTTGATAGTCCCTCCTTAGTACGGCCTTTCCTTCATTTTTACCCTCCCATGGCGACTGGCCCTTTTACTTCGGTTGTTACTCGGGACCTGTTATTTAGTCTGTAAGCGCTAGTTACTTTGGGTTTCTCTTACTGCAGGCTGGCCATGCGCTGCTTCAGCTGAAACGGCTTGTGTGTGTTTTTTAAGCAGCTCAGCCGCCCGTAACATAGGCACCTGCTTTAAACCACTTTAACCCGGCATTATCTTGTGTCAGTTTCAACGCCCCCAAGTAAAATAGATTTAGAAATGATTAGCGAATTAAGTCATGTGAATTCCAGGTAGCCCTTAATCCTGTGCTAATGGGCTGAAGTTGACAACAGCACATCTGTGTTACATGTCATATGTACTAAAGCCACCAAACTGGTTGTTTTCAAAAGCCTGTTTTATTAACACCACCATTACAAATACCACCACCAATCAATACAACCAGGGCTCGAGTCGGGGTGCCACGCGGGTGGACGGCGTCCCCCCACTTATTTTAGAGGGTAGACACCGTCCCCCCAGCCAAATAGTTGGACTTCACCTTTTTGGCCTCTCAGGGACGAGATCGGAGCCACCTTTCGTGACGTCACTTTCTGTTGTGATGTCACTTCCGGTGACCGTGTCCCCCAACTTCTTTTTTTAGGACTTGTGCCCTGAATACAACCACCTCCACCACCAATACAACCACCTCCACCACCAATACCACTACCAACAACAGCACCAACACCACCACGAATACCACCATCAATATCACCACCATCAATATCAAGACCACCAATGCCACCACCACCAATGCCACCACCACCAATGCCACAACCACTAATACCGCCTCCTCTGCACAATTTAGTCATGTGAATTCCAAGTAGTACATACTCCTATGCTAATGGGCTGAAGTTGACAACAGCACATCTGTGTTACATGTCATCTGCACTAAAGCCACCTGTCGGGTTGTTTTCAAAAGCCTGTTTTATTAACAACAACACCACCACCACCATCAATACAACCACCTCCACCACCAATACTACCACCGCCAATACCACCTCCAATACCAACACCATCAATACCACCAATACCAATGCAACCAGTAATACCAATGCCACCACCACAAATACCACCACTACGACGAATACCTCCACCACTCCACAATTTAGTCATGTGAATTTAAAGTAGCACATAATCCACCACCATCCATTAAGACGTAACAGGATCAGCTAATGTTACTGCTGTAAACTCTGATATCTGGCATCGATAATAAACTTTCACTTATTACTGAAAGATTAGCTGAGGTGGAATAGAGGATCTCGAACCTTGGGGATCAGCAAGGGAGGCTTTGGAAAGGTTCTGAACATCTGGAAAATAAATATATGTCCTAAAGGGAAAGCAAGAAGAAATGAAAAGCCATTCTCACAATTTAATGTTTATTGAAACTCTGAAGCGTGCAGAAAGTTCGGGTGGAATGATTCCGCTAATTGAAAGATTAAAGTAGAAATACATGAGGTCTAACTTTACTGCAGATTTTACAATCGCAAGAGCCCACGGAGTCTCCAGGCAAATTCATAATGCACAGTCCTAGTGCACTTTGCAGATTACCAGATAAAAGAGCAGAAACTCGCTGAAGCAATGCAACAGAAGTCTTTTGGCTCTCCAAAAGAATGTTCCTCTTGGGTCTTCTGAGAAATGGCAGCAGCCAAGAGCGGAAAGGCTTTAGACACATGTTGGACTTCTTCAGAAGGGTTGGAGCACAGGCCTCACTGGCTCAGCTATCTAAGTGGAAAGTTGTGTATGAGGGCTGCTTCCAGATCTTCAGCTCTGAGCAGGCACAAATCTTTTTGAAATCATGACAGTCCTTCAGGTGGTTAATAGCAGTCGATACGCTGTGTTTGGTTTGGGTTGTATCATGAAAAGATCCTGGACGCACTGTTATCAGCCGGAGGGCCTTTTTCTTCATACTCCCTCCCCGCATTTTATCTATATTTGTATGATTTTTCTTTTTTTGTTGTTATTGAATGGGGTGATGGGGTTGACCTCCCTCTGGTGAATGCTTGGGTGCAGTTCCATGGCACCCGTGATAGGAGGCGTCACCCCTTCTCTCCAGGGGGTGAGAGCAGGAATTCCCTCTCAAGGAGATCAGGGAGAGGAGGGAGGAGGTGGGGGTGGTAGGGAGGACTGGGTGGGCAGGGCAGTGGAGTAATTGCAGTTGGAGAAATAGTATTTTTAAGAGAAATGTATTATCTTTGAAATAACTATGGGGAGATGGCATGTTCTTGCTTTAGGTGGAAAAGATCTGTTATTGTCAATTTAGGCAGTATATTGTTTTCATGCGCTTTTGCACTTTGTGCCAGGCATGCCATGCCCTTTTGCATTTTATTCACTTCTTCTCGTAATGCATTTTGCATCTTTATGCTCCTGAATTTTTCTAACTGCTTTTGATAAGATGAGGGAAACTGATGGGGGACTGCGTAACGGAAGTTTTTTGTTTCAAGTTTAGCGCCAAATTGTTTTTGGAGATATTGCTTTGGTCCGAGATGAAGGCGAAATATGTACTTTCGCACATTTAGCACTTCATAGCACAGGCACTTTAAGCCCCTGTTTTATAGCTCTGATTATTTCGGTTTGTCATCTGGGATATATGTCTTGATGGGACGCTTGTTGTATGCGAAAGTTTGCAGGCCTACTGAGCGAGATAGGCATTCCTGATTTTGGATAAATACAGAGAGTGATGAATTGTAGGTCTTCTTGCTCAATGCTAATGGTCTTAACAAGAATCGTAAAAGAGAAGCCATTGAAAAATACATGTTAGGACATGTCCCAGATATAATTTTATGCAAGAAATCAACCCATATAAAGCACGCTAAATCTGACATTTTTCATATGTTCCAGAAATGATCAGAGTTTGAAAGTATCTCGTCCTTCTCTGCAGTCAGTAGAGGTGTGGGTATTTATATTATTAAGCGTCTGCAGAGCGGGATTTTAGCTTCAAGGATGGTTAAAGATGATAGATGGTCTTGTATTATTGGCTCAGTAGTTGGCTCTCGCTTCACATTTGCTACAATATATGCCCCAATATAACACCACCCAGTACATTGGTTGAGCTGTTTCAGTCATTTCTGGGCTTTATTGGTGCAGTGATTTTAGGCGGGGATTTCAGTTTCCTCCATATTCCTAGGCTGGTTTCATCCACAGTGAATTGTAAACCAAATAAAAGTTAAAAAAAAGGGCAGAGAATTGACGCAATATCAGAAAAGTTTGCATCTAGCCGATCCTTGTAGAGCGAAATTTCGTAAACCGCGTGAATATGTATATTTGCTAGATGTAAGTCTGCAGTAAGGTTGGATTTTTATGTTTTGGTATCTGACAAAATGATTTTTAAACATCATACACAGCATCTGAATTGTTTATCTGATCATTCATTGTTAGAAGGGCATATTGCTGGTTTTCGACAACTATCAGCCCTTTTGTAGGTGGGTCTTTAATAGAGCATAACCGTGAAGACGAGCTCTGGGTACAGAAATGGAAAATGACATTTCCCAGTTTGTTCTTTCTGAAAATGCATTCAGCAAGTTTAGAGGTATTGAGGGAAGTATTTAAAGCAACCATCAGGACGACCACAATGTCTAAGGATATCGCAAGTAGGAGAAGTTCCAAGCTGGAGAGTAAAAGCAGAGCGGACCGATTAAAATGGGGCCCAGTAGAAATATTTGCACCTTAAAAGCAGCTCTAACCGACAGCAACTCGAACACGCAAAGGAAGAAATGCATGATAATTATTATAACATAGTTAATGAAAGAAGCAGAGCTTATATGCATAAGGTTTATGAAGAGAGTGAATACTCAGGTCGGTTTTTAGCATGGTAAGCACATGAAAGAGCAGCTAAAATCACGTGTTGATGCAGAGACCAATACCTGGGTCACTGACATTACAAGTATTCAAGATAAAGTACTATAGAAATATGTATGATCATAGTTAGATTTTAGACCAGATTAAACTGCAAGACTTTATTAAAGACAAATCTGTCCATTCCAGTTTTAAGTGGACAGGCAAAGGAAGCTTTATTGAAAATGGTCATGCTGGAGGAATTGGATAATGTTTTCAAATCTTTAGCAAATGCAAAGGTATGAGGAGAAGATGGCCTCACTGCTGAATTTTAAAAAAGTTAGCAAAAATATGAATTCCATTTATTGTTCAGCTTGCAAATCATATATCTGAAAGAAAAATGTTAGTGATAGATTTCTTACCTTAGTATTACCCCCAGGCATCAGACTGGATCCCGAAAGTTTTCGTCAGCAGTACCCCTGCGCGTCGGAAGGTTCCGTTGTGCGGCTCTGCATCCGTTGTGGTTGCCCGAATGACATTGTGGCAGCTACTTAGACGCGCCCTCGCGCGCTGACGTCTGTTCTTTCTTTTTCCGCGCCAACAAGCGCAGATATGGGAAGGGCAAGTACCCCAGTCACTTTTTGACTGAGTTTTTGAGATTTTTTGTCTCCATTTTTCGAGTCTATCGACTTCTAGTGCAGAGTAGGGATGCCTGGTTTTAAGTCCTGCAGGGCCTGTCGCCACATAATGTCGGTGACCGACCCCCACGACGTGTGTCTCTACTGCCTGGAGCGGGACCATGACCCCAGGTCGTGCTTTGACTGTTGGGCCATGGTGCCCGAAAACTTTGCAGGAGCGGACTCAAAAGTTGCTGGAAGCCCGGCATTCGGCTCCGCGCCGTTCGAGGTCCCGTCGAGGAGGAAGTCGAGGGACCGGGCATGGAGCCACCATCACCATTCTTCGGGTTCCAAGTCCTCGCACTCATGGTCAGGTAAGTTGAGGCACTCGAAGAAAAAGTCGAATAAGCATCATCGCTCTCTGACTTCCCCTCGCCGGTTGCGCGACGCGGCTGAGGGTGCGGGTGTACCACACACCTGGCTCCGGCGGAGCCTGTACAGTCGACACCAGCCTACCCACCCTTTCTGGGTCCGGAAGCGACTCCGGCCCAGGTGCAAGACTTTCTTGCAGCCATGGCGGCACTTTTTGGGCAAGCATCCCCCCCCGCACCCCACCTACCCAGTGCGCCTTCAGGCCCAATTTGGTGTCCTTGCCCTGTGCTGCTGGCGGCTTCGACCGCTACACCACAGACTACTTCGGTCCTGGCGTTGCAGGACCCCCTTGGATCCAGGCCTGGATCCCGGTCGACGCCAGTTGACCTTACGACTCCTCTGCCAGCGTCGACTCCCCTGGTACCGCCTGTGATGTCGTCCGGTCCCTCGGACAACGTCGGTCCCGGTTTCAGCCCCGAACTGAACATGGCGCCGGTCCGGCTTCGTTCAACGCAGATTCCGACTCAGATGGTAGATTTCTATCCCTATGTTCAGCCTCCAACTTTTGGACCTGTTCCTCAGGCCATGGAGGAAGGAGAGGACTGGGAGGGGTCTGAGGACCCTCTCACACAGCAGTGTCAGTTGGATCAGGACTGGGCAGAAGACCTGGGTGATGCCAGTGGTCTTGACCAATCGCCCCGACCTTGGCTTCCTGTTTCCTCCCTCTGTGGCTTCCGAGGAGGGAGCGACCTGTGGTGTGGTTTTGCCTGGGGTAGACGAGGCACTTGACCTCGAACTCCCTACAGTGGCCCTGAGGACTAACCTCCTCACTGAGGTGCTCCAGCTAGCAGTAAGCTCTTCAGAGCCTCTGCTGCCGTTCAATGAAGCACTAACTGATGTTCTTATGGGAACTTGGTCCAGGCCCACCACAGGGGCTCCTGTGGATAGTAACATGGCCAGACGCCACCGCCCAGCTCCGGGCGCCCTGCTTTTCCGTCTACCCACCCCACCCCGAGAGTCTGGTTATCCAGGCCTCTACTTCCCAGAGCACATTCCCTAACGCCCCTCCGGATAGGGAATCCAAGAAGCTGGAGCAGTTTGGTAAGAAACTGTTTTCATCTGCCAGCTTAGCGCTGCAGTCGGTGAACACCTCCTGCTTCTTGGGGCCATTATTCCTACTCTGTGTGGGACACGGTTGCGCGAGTGCTGCCTCAGTGTCCGGAGGAGGTCCGGACACTGCTCTCCCAGGCTGTTACTGAGGGGAGGGATGCAGCACAGTTCATCATACGGTGTTGACTGGATACCGCGGAATCGCTAGGCATAGCAATTTCTAGGACGGTGGCGCTCTGCCGCCACGCCTGGCTGCGGTCCACTGGCTTTTTGAGAGGATGTCCAAAACTCCCTTATGGACATGCCCTTTGATGGCCGTCACCTTTTCGACGACAAAGCAGATCATGAGCTGGAGCGTTTAAGGACTCCCGGGCAATGGCCAAGTCCTTGGGCATTTCCACCATGCGCACGGCCACTTCTGCTTTTCGTCACTTTCGTGGCCACGGAAGGGGCGCCCAACACATTCTTTAGCCACAAGCCGCAGAACCAACCTAGAGGTTGCCGTGGACTTGGGCCCCACCGTGGCAGGGCAGGGGGCCAGCGAGCGGGTCAGTCCACCTCCACCCCCGCAGCATCTGCCTCAAAGTCCAAGCTTTCAGGCCAATCAAACGCCAGTGGGCGGCAGGATTTGCCATTACCTCCCCCACTGGCGTAACATCACATCGGACAGGTGGGTGCTGCAAATTGTCCGAAGGGGCTACTCCCTACCCTTCGAGACTACCCCTCCGCCATGCCACCCCAGTATCACCGCATGTCGGGGGATCATCTGCAACTTCTACAAGAGGAAGTTACGGCCCTCTTGGCCAAGGGGACCATCAAGCGCATTCCTGTACCAGAAGTAAGTTGTAGTTGCTATTCTCACTACTGTCTGGTACCCAAGAAGGACAGGGGCCTGCGTCCTATCCTGGACCTCAGGAACGTCAACCGCTTCCTCCAGAAGGAGAAGCTCAAGATGTTGACGCTGGTTCAGTCTTATCTGCTCTTGAACCTGGAGACTGGATGATAGCGTTGGACTTGCAGGATGCAAATTTTCACATCCCCGTCCTGCTAGCCCACCGGCGTTACCTGCGGTTCACGGTAGGCCACGAGCATTTTCAGTTCACCGTGCTCCCCTTTGGCCTTACCAGTGCCCCTCGGGTGTTCACAAAAGTGATGGCGGTGGTCGCAGCTCATCTGCGCAGATCAGGAGTTCGTCTTCCCCAGTCTCGACAACTAGTTGTTGAAGGCGGGCTTGCCCCAGACAATCCTCTCCCACCTCCAGACTACAGCTGACCTCCTGCATTTGCTAGGGTTCTCCATCAACGTGCTGAAGTCGCACCTGGTTCCCTCCCAGAAGCTCCCTTTCATCGGGTGGTTCTGGACTCGACGCAGTTTCGGGTTTATCCTCCCGAGCAGCGAGTCTGGGATATTCAGGCTATGATTCCGATCTTTCAGCCTCTATCCCGGGTTTCGGTCAGGATGACCCTCTGGCTGCTGGGCCTGATGGGCTCCTGCATCCTGTTGGTAAATCATGTCAGATGGTATATGCGGGCTCTGCAGTGGGACCTAAAGTCCCAGTGGGCACAGCATCAGGGCAACCTGTCCGCTCACGTCCAGGTTTCAGAGAGCACGGCACGACAATTGCAGTGGTGGCTCACGAATCGCGATTGGGTTAATGGCAGATCCCTCTCCCTTCCCCAACCGGAGCACACTGTAGTGACTGATGCGTCCCTCCTGGGCTGGGGTGGCCACATGGGAGAGGCGGAGATCAGAGGCCTCTGGTCTCCGGCGTGGTCCCGGCCCCACATCAACCTTTTGGAACTTCGGGCGATCCGACTTGCACTGAAGGCATTCCTTCGCTCTGTCCGGGGAAGTGTGGTGCAGGTGTTCACGGACAACACCACCCACATGTGGTACTGCAAGAAACAGGGCTGGGTGGGGTCATGGGCTCTATGTCAAGAGGCTCTTCGCATTTGAGCATGGCTGGAACATCAGGGCATATCCCTGTTGGTTCAGCACCTGGCAGGTTCCCTAAACGCGAGGGCGGACAAACTCAGCCGCCTGTGCATGATGGACCACGAATGGCATCTTCACTCGGAGGTGTTGCAAGGTCTCTTTTAGCAGTGGGGACAGCATATGTTCGATCTGTTCACCACTGAAGAGAACAGGTAATGTCAGCAGTTCTGTGCTTTTGAGTTTCCAAGGCGACACTCTGCGACACCTTTCGTCGCGAGTTGAATTGCGGCCTCCTGTACGCCTATGTGCCTTTACCACTTCAGCCCTAGTGCTGAAGAAGATCAAACGCGACAGGGCCCAAGTAATTCTTTTGTGGCTCCGGACTGGGCACGAAGAGTCTGGTACCCCGAGCTCTTGAGCATGGCCACCGATCCTCCAATCAGTCTGCCTCTTCGGGAGGATCTTCTGTTTCAGCAGTAGGGGACGTTCCTCCCCCCGAACATGTCCAGTCTCCACCTCCTTGCGTGGAGATTGAGAGGCGACAGTTGACAGTTTTCGACCTTCCTCCCGAAGTCTGTAATGTCATCTTGGCAGCCAGGCGTCACTCCACTAAATGGTATACGCCTGTAGATGGAACAAATGTGTGGCATGGTGGACAGCAAAGGCCCCTCTTTCTGAGGTTATCCCCTTCATTCTTTCTTTGGCCCAGCCGTGCTCTGGGCACATTTAAAGGCTATCTTTCGGCCGTTTCGGCCTTTCTTCGCTTTTTAGATCAGCCTTATTTTTTCAAGTCCCCTATTGTTAATAGAGTTCTGAAGGTCATTACTCATCCCTTTCCTCCTTCTTCTTTCGTAATGCCTCAGTGGAACTTGAATCTTGTCCTCCCTTATCTTGTGTGCTCCCTTTGAGCCACTACAGAACAGTCCTCTTCGCCTCCTTGCTTGCCATCATCTCTGCTCACAGGGTGAGTGAGCTTCAAGCCTTTTCTTCCAGACCTCCCTTTCTTTCTGTCCATCCGGACAAAGTAGTGCTCCATAGTAGGCCCACTTTTCTGTCCAAAGTGGTTACCTCTTTCCACGTAGGTCAGACCATCACATTACCCATCTTCTTCCCACCTCTGCACCCATAGGAGGAGAGACTCCACCGTCTGGACCCAAAACATGCACGGTCTTTCTACCTTGACCGCACTAAAGACTTCTTAGTGGATGTTCAGCTCTTCGTGAGTTATGTGGGCACAAAGAAAGGTCAGGCGGTGCACAAACATACCATCTCTTGATGGGTCATCCTATGCATTAAGATCTGTTATTCTTTGTCTAAAAAGGAACGCCCAGTAGGACTGCGTGCCCACTCTACCAGGGTGACTGCTGCTACTGCTGCTTTGAGATGTGAAGTTCCACTGTTGACATCTGTCAGGCAGCTATGTGGACATCCCTGCACATGTTTAACAAGCATTACTGCCTGGACAGCCAAGTCCAGAGAGACAGCTTTTTCGGCCGTTCTGTTCTCAAGGCCTTCCTGTTGTGAACCTTCGGGGTTGGTACTGCTGGGGTATCTATTCTACGGTAAGGAATCTATAACTATGGTCTCTTTCAGATGAATAAGTTACTTACCTTCGGTAATGATGTATCTATAAGAGACATTAGTAGTTATAGATTCCTTACCGCCCCACCTATCCTCCCCATTCTGCGAACAGACTTCTAGGGATAAGGACTCCTTTACAGGGCCCTTGCTTTGTGCACCAGTGGTCAGTGTCTTGTATGGCTCTGCTCTTCTGGCATGGAAAGTCGTGTCCGAACTGACATCAGTGCGCAGGGGCGTCGTCTAAGTAGACACCGCAATGTCATCTCGGTCAACGACGAACACGGAGTTTACCGACTCCAACTACTGATGCGCAGGGGTACTGCTATGAAAAAATTTCCCCGGATCCAGTCTGACGTCTTGGAGTAATTCTAAGGTAAGGAATCTATAACTTCTAATGTCTCTTACAGATACATCGTTACCAAAGGTAAGTAACTTATTCATCAAGATTTACTTTAACCTCTTAAATGCTAATGACAAGGGTAACTCGTCATGATGTACTGGTTGAGCTGTGCTGATGACAAGGATAACTCGTCATGTATAATGGGAAACATCAAAGGTCAGCGCAGGAGGGGGAAAACCCATTAGCAGCCAAGGTGTTAATAAGACAATCTCTTTTACGAGCGGTGGAACTTGATTCCGTTGGATTCCTACCTCAATCACCAAACTTTGGCTGTAGATGAGCCTGTGCAGGGCTGGCAGTAGTGCCATGGCATTCCTGCATAGCAGAGAAGCAAAATGTCTGTCTGGATGTCTGCATCCTGCTTCCTTGGGCTCCAGTATCATCTTTCCAGATGGTGTGGTCCCACCACCTGGTCTGGTACAGAGCGGCCCAGGAGTAATTCATGAAAGGGAAACTTACATATGAACTGCCTTAATGGAACAGAAGCCTGTCTGGTGGAGCCTTGAATTTTTTAAACCTTTCCTGAGCAAAGTGTAATTAAATGAAACTAATTTGCTTGTGTATTATAATAGTTCTCATGGGAAGCACCCAGAATCTACCGGGTCTAGTTTGCACAGTATAAAGCTTTAAATAACCAATTGTGTGAGTGATTGTATTGTGCTCTGATATCTTGTTATGTGATTGGCTGCGAATGGACCCTATGACACTATGCTGCACTTGCTCTGAGATCAGTAGTGGCTAATAGTAGTGTTTAACAATTAGCACTGAGAACAGTGAAGGAACTAAGCACGGTTCACTCTTTGCCCATCAGATCCGATGCAGGGCATCCTGCAGAGCCTGGAACAGCAGCACGAGGAGGAGAAGCGTACAGCGCTGGAGCGTCAGAGGGTCATGTATGAGCATGAACTGGACCAGCTACGCCGGCGACTCTCCCCGGAGAAGCAGCAGCAGTACCGCAGCATGGATCGGTTCTCATTCTCTTCGCCCAATGCCCAGCAACGCCTGCGACAGTGGGCGGAAGAGAGGTGGGCCTTTTACCAGAGATGGTTCTGTGCGTGTGTGCTTCAAGATGGAGCTGTACATCAAACTGGTTCTGTGCATGTGTATCAAGATGTTGCTGTGCATGTGTGCATCAAGATGTTGCTGTGCATGTGTGCATCAAGATGGTGCTGTGCGCATCTAGATGGTGCTGCACTGGTGTGCATCAAGATGGTGAACATACATACACATAGGGGGGCTTTAGGTCTGGCCATTTATTCATTGATCTGTTGAGCTGTCATTCATATTTTGCTTCTTCTATGGCATTGGGCAAAGGGTAGCCCACTTTAGCCATTGGCTGTTTGCCACTGTGACTAGAGGATGTGCTCATCTACCTAAAAAGAAGTGCACTTCCGTGTGATAGGCCGAATAATTTACAATGCTTGTTTTCTTTTTCTTTTTTAGTCATCTTTGTATGTTTGAGTAGTGTCTTCCGTTTACAGTAATTTAAAGCCAGTACCTTCTTTTTTTTGCACCTGTAAGATTCATATTGTCCTGTGATGTGCATTGAGCCTAAAAAAGGTTTCTGTGCCAGTTTTTGGTACGAGTACAAATCACCCATACTCCTTTATATGCAATGGTCAGTTTATTTTCTATTATTTAATATACATTTATATTGCAACCTTATGGGCTCTATGTGTAGACAGCTGCTTTTTCTTTCTTCTTTTGCTTTTACAACACATGGCTACAATGAAAAACGGAAACAAAAAATTATTTCATCAGCTTGCAAAGGCGAGACCTACTGGCTTGGCAGTGCGAGTTCCGTCATTGACTTTTGACATGAAACGCAGTTGTTGGGAAGGTCTCCGTTTCCTAAGCGCATTTTTTTTTAGTTTGAGCTGCCAGAGTAAGATTCATTGATCCAACTAATGATGGAATGTTTTGTTCTTGTAAATGTAGGAGAGACATCTCTTCTGGCACCACAGATGTCATCATTTGATATCACAGTGCACCTCTCAGTCAGTTTGAGTCTTTACTGCCCAATAATGTGTTCAAGAACACTGACCTAAGCCATAACAAAATCTGCTTTTCTGAAAAATGCATAACATGACTTTAAATGGTAACGGTCGAAGAATGACAAGCAAAAGAGTTGTTGCTGACAAGACTTTAGCATCTTTTTAAAATGTTGTTTGAAACCGTCTTCGTTTAGAACACAAAAAATGAGAAAAACCTCCTCAGTCTCAAGAAGCTTGAACAATCAAATGTTTGTGTCATTTGTGTCGATTTGGAGGCCAGAATCAATCTGAAACTACCAGAAGCGATGAACTTCTCTGCGTTTGTAGAAATCCAATTCCTTCCAACTGCTCATCCTAGCTCCACAATCCTCACTCCACAGTTGTCCTATCACCAGCCTACAGACCGTGAATGATAGTTTCCTAAAATGTACTCAGAGCTAAGGCGTCCTTTCCAGCGCATGGTTTACAGCGTAAGCCATGACATGAGGAGACGAGATATCATGTGGTAACTGATGTGCGCAGGCTATCTTGGCTGAGACTGGCTGTGCAGGTGAGGGGAACTGCGCGGTGCAACATGCATCAGTGTGTCACCTCAGGACTTGGACGATATCCTCTGGAAGAAATTACTTCACAGAAAAAAATGCACAGGCATTTAATCTTAGAAAGAACACAAGGTGGATGAAACACAGTTAAGCAGAACGTTCTAACACGATTGCAGAAATGTAATAAAATGTAAGTGAGTGCAGAAAAGGCAGACCTAACTGTGCACAAGAGGGAGTGTGGAGCAAGGGAATGCATCGCTGTCCATTCAGGAAGCACCAGGCATGAGTGGCATTAATTGAACAGGTTTTCTGCTGGGTAAGGTTACTAGTGTCTGCTGCAGTCATAACGTTAGCAATCAGCTAGGTGTGGTAAAGTATAGTGCTAACAGGTGGTATCACTGTTAGTTATTGATCTCCACAGCAGCTCCGCAGAAATCAAGCCATGTATATTGATACAATCTCTGACGATACAGGAAGATTGTGGGATAAAAATATCACCTTCATCTATCACAACTCTGGCTCTCACATCAGTGTTCCCCTTGGGTGCTCATAGAAATATGGGATTGTTTTCTGGAAATTCTTATTCCATTTCACCATGTGTGTATCCTTCAACAGCGAGTATCTTGTAGTATTCTCCGCTCCTGAAGTTGGTTTGCACATTGAGGTCCCTTTGTGCATGCTCAGTAGGTATTAATATGGTAAGCCTGTAAATATGTAGGGTTCAGTACCTTCAGGTACCCTGAGGCTTCCAAGTTCTCTTCTTTGAATCTCTTGAGTCAGTACTGGGTGATTAAAAATGTATTTGTTTGAGGTCTTTGCACAGCACCCGCCTCTCAATTTATAGCTGTGTTAAAAGCGCTAGATATAAAACTATTTGTTTTTGAGAGACTTTTATGCAATTTAAATTATATGCAGTTTCGCTGTAGGACCCTTGTACAAGTAAATCCCACCAAATTCTTTGTACATGGTGTGATGGATGGCTACACTGTTTTAGACAGCCCACTAAATCACACCAAATTCATTCAATGGGTTGGAAATGTGGCCAGTGTTTGCAAGGTAGCCGGCCCAGAAGCAAGAAAGCCCCCTGGTTCACCAACGAACTCCAGAACTCGAAGAAGAACTGCCGTACCCTTGAGAAAGCCTGGGGCCACGACCAGACCTCAGACAACATGACCGCCCTCAAGCACGCCACCCGCAAGCACCACCAGCTGATCCGCACCACCAAGAAGACAGCATTCAAAGAACGACTGGACAACAACGCCCATGACAGCAAGGAACTCTTCAGCATCGTCAAAGAGCTCTCCAACCCCAGCACCGGAAACGACATCACCCCCTCGCAAGACCTCTGCGACTCACTCGCCTCGTTCTTCCACCGCAGGATCGCCGACATACACAAAAGCTTCGACGCACCAACCACGCACCCAACCGCCGAACCAACGCCCCCTACCACCACCCTCTGCAACTGGACCCCGGTCAGCACCAAAGACTCCACCCGCACGATGAACACCATCCACTCTGGATCACCAACCGACCCCTGCCCCCACCACGTCTACAACAAGGCCGACACCATCATCGCACCCCAACTCCGGGACATCATTAACAGCTCCTTCGCATCTGCCACCTTCCCAGAGAGCTGGAAGCACGCCGAGCTCAGCGCCCTCCTGAAGAAACCAACAGCGGACCCCACCGACCTCAAGAACTTCCGCCCCATCTCGCTCCTCCCTTTTCCTGCCAAAGTCATCGAGAAAACCGTCAACAGACAGCTCACCGCCTTCCTGGAGATGAATGGATCCCCCGACCCCTCGCAGTCCGGCTTCCGAGCCAACCACAGCACCGAGACCGCCCTGATCGCAGCCACCGATGACATCAGATCCCTGCTCGACAACGGGGAAACAGCAGCCCTCATCCTCCTGGACCTCTCCGCAGCGTTCGACACTGTCTGCCACCGCACCCTAGTACAGCGCCTCAGCAACATCGGAATCCAAGAGAAGGCACTAGAGTGGATCATCTCGTTCCTCGCCGGAAGAACCCAGAGAGTCCGCCTCCCACCGTTCAGTTCCGAGTCCACCGAAGTCATCTGCGGGGTACCACAAGGATCATCACTCAGCCCAACCCTCTTCAACGTCTACATGAGCCCCTTCGCAGCCATCGCACTCCAACACAACCTCAACATCATCTCATACGCCGACGATACCCAGCTGATCCTCTCTCTCACCAACGACCCCGCCACCGCCAGAACCAGCCTACACGAAGGAATGAAAGACGTCGCCGAGTGGATGAAGAACAGCCGCCTGAAACTGAACTCAGACAAGATGGAAGTCCTCATCCTGGGATCATCGCCCTCCGCCTGGGATGACTCCTGGTGGCCTCCTGCCCTGGGCACCACTCCCAAGCCAACGGACCACGCACGCAACCTGGGCTTCATCCTGGACTCCTCCCTCTCGATGACCAGACAAGTCAACGCCGTCTCCTCATCGTGCTTCAACACCCTGAGTATGCTCCGTAAGATCTTCCGCTGGATCCCCACCGAGACCAGGAAGACCGTCACCCACGCACTCGTCACCAGCCGACTGGACTACGGGAACACCCTCTATGCCGGAACCACAGCCAAACTGCAGAAAAGACTCCAACGCATCCAGAACGCCTCCGCACGACTCGTCCTGGACATCTCCCGACACAGCCACATTTGGGAGAGAGGGGTGGGGGGAGAGTGAGCAGACCCAAAAACCATTGAAGTGTGAAAAAGGCCGCTTTATTGGAACAGGTGCACATTTACAAATACACAAACTCGGCAACCGCCTCACAATCTAAACCACAACCCAAATTTTTGTTCGTTTTATTTCAAACCCCAAACCCCGCCCCCACCCCACACCCTCCATCACACCCGCCCCCACCCGTACATACCCAACCCAAAAACCATACAAACCCCAATAACATTATAACATTATAACATCACCTAACAAATACAAAATATCACATCTCCGACTATAAACCAACTGATCATATCCCCCGACCCATATTCTCCGAACCCCACCTCAATCAGTCTAAAAAATCCCCTAACAAGATCCGATTACAACTAACGGGTCCAACACTGGCCCAAAACTGACAATCACATGGCAAAAACCGCCACGCACCTGTCCCAAGCGACAAAAGAACAACGGAAAACCCCATGAACACATGACCCAAACAGCAGCCATAAAAATAAATAAATAATCGAAAAAATCCCCAACAAAAAGGAAGGGAGGGAGGGAGGGACAAAAAATTCTAAGCTCAACCGGCCACCAGGTCACCAAGCCTAAAATGGTGCCTGGAGCAAGGAGCCCCGCCCATTTATAGGGGACCGCACAATACAACTAAAACCAGCCCAAAAACGCCCAAATAGAATCTGCTAGAAGGAATACCCCCACCCAGATCTCCCAAACCGCCCGGGGGAGGAGACCTCCCAGGGGTCGGCTGCCCTCCCCCAAGCCCCCCTTCCTGCCACCTGAGAGACCTACACTGGCTCCCCGTCAACAAGAGGATCACGTTCAGGCTCCTCACCCACGCACACAAGGCTCTCCATGACCAGGGCCCCAAGAACCTCAACGACTGCCTGACCTTCTACACGCCCACCCGCCAGCTACGATCGACCAGCCTCGCCCTCCCCGCCGTACCACGCATCCGCAGAGCCACCGCGGGAGGAAGATCCTTCTCCTACCTGGCAGCCAAGACCTGGAACTCCCTCCCCATCCACCTTCGGAGGACCCAGGACCATCTTTCCTTCAGGAAGCAACTCCAGACTGGCTGTTCGTGCAGTAACCTACCCCTCTCCCCCTGCGCCTTGAGACCCTTCCGGGTGAGGAGCGCGCTATACAAATGTCTTGATTGATTGATTGACCACACCCATGCATTGATTTATTTACGATGCAGTTAGCCTTGAAATAACTGTCTCCATGTTTGGGAAGCAGTGTAAGTTCTTTTGCAAGGCTGATATAATCTGAGGACCACAGATCAGTGATGATGCATGCAACATGGTTCTGAGCTCTGCACTGCCTGGATAATGTACTTGGCTGTGAGTTCTGCCAAAAACAAAAAAGACAGCCTGGTACTTGTTCTCTCTTCTGAAGAAACCATTTCTTCTCGAAACTGATTTTAGAACTGCTGCTCAAGCCCTTGTTCTTGCCTCTGGATAGTTGTAAATCCCTGTCAGACTCAACACAGGCTCCACATTAGGTCATCTTACTCACTGCTGCACGTCTCAGCCTGAAGAAATATCACATCACCCCATCCTGAACTCTATTGGCCCTACTTGCCGACCTGCACCCTCTTCAAAACCAGGTGCATCATTTACAAAGCAATCATAACCCGCATCCCTGCTTATCTTGCAGGCAATCTCACCATCTCTGGTTGTTCTTGGCCCACCTACAGCCAGGACACAATCAGACTGCACACTAAGATCTGAAAAAGAAAAAAACAAGACAGCAGGCCTGTGCCAGCTATTCACACAAGATCTGGAACAATATCCCTGCATCTATCTCAGTCCACTCTAGCACTGCTCCACTTTAGGTAAGAGTTGAAGAAACACGCCTTTAAAGAACACTATATCAAAATACATTAACTATCCACAACCCAGCTTCCTCTCTTATTTCTCGTTGACTTTGATTTTCTTAGACCCTGTACTGCACTCCCTTCCTATAGGAATACTATATACATACATACAGAGGGTGATGCTCTCACTGTCAAGGCAAAGCTTTAAGAAAGCCTTTTCACTGGTGCCGTATGCTGAAAGAGTGTTGCTGGATGATTAGAGGAGATAAAAGAAAAAATTTTCTGGTTGTACTCACTAGCTGTAATCTGTGAGGCTTTGCATTGGATCAAAAGGCTGGAAAACTGATTGGAAGGAATTCTGGATGTCACGGAAGAAGACATTTCTCTTATGAATGGAATGAGAAAGTGGCGTTGTTTCTCACAGGCCCAAACATGTGACAGGGCTTCTTGTTGACTTTTCCTCAAACGTGGTAAGCCAGGTTATTGTATTGAATGAGACGCCCAAGTTGGTTCAAGCAGAGGATGAATAGGTGCACTGATAATCTTGATCCTAGAAGGGCTCTAGGTGATTGTATTGAAAGTAACCTATTAGTTAAATGTTTGCAAAGTTTTAAAAGTACTTTAACCTAAGTATGGTTTACGGTTGAATTATCCCCCTCCAAGGAAACGTGAAGATTAGGTTCTCATTGTTACTTTGGGTATTGACTCAATTGGTGTACTGTACCTTTGAGTACATTGACTATGGATAAATAATAAAAAAAAATGTTATGTCTTTCTATCCCTGCTACCTTGGAAGCTTCCTTACCCCGTGTTCCAGGCTTGCAAAGCTGATGAGGTCCGAGAGGAGCGGTTAACAGAAGTGTTTGCTTGCCCTTTGTTGTCTTTATTTTACCTATGAAATGTTACCTAAAGTAAACATACTTACAGGTAACAGTTCCCAAGTTTTTGTCCCTTGTAACACAAATCTGATCCTTTTGTTAATTGGCTGCAAATAAAGATGTGACAGTCATACTGAAATTTATACAATACACTGCGGTCTTCTGACAAGAACGAAAAGTATAGGATAGGATGAATATTTATATAGCGCACTAAAACCAAACTTTATCAAGGCGCTGGGCTAGACGAAAGAGACTAGCCGTATGAAATATAAATATTTAAAGAGACATCCAGAACCAGTTCTACTTGAATTTGTGAGTGAATTTAGAAAGAGTCTAAGCCAATGGACTACACTGAACTAAATCTATGATGATGTATTTGGGAAGGCAGCTGCAGGTGTGCAACGCTTTTTTACTGCATTTATCCACCTTTGCCACATCTTTTGGACAACCTTCAACCATGTCCCTTGCTATAGCATACATCTGCAGAATAGAATCCGGATTATCTCATGACCCCAGACGGTTCTGTTACATATATATTCTACACAATGGAGTCCTAAGTAATTGTGTGTAAATGTTGTGTTCCTTAACATTTACTATTGCAATGTATTTTCATCATTAAATCTTTAAAAAAAAAGATGTTCAAAGATTTCACAATAGCAAGGTCAGAATTACAGTCTGTCTTCATTCTGTGTGACTAACTAGCATTCCTAGATGCTATTCCTGGAAGCAAGACATACATATTTAACAGTAACTCTTACTTTATGTTAAGAGAATGGCTGTTAATCACTGATATCTGTAGCAATGGAAGAGGCTATTTTATGAGCTTTATGTAAGCGAAAATGCTGGTATATTACCCACACATGCAGGGGAAATTGAACCAGCTGTAAAATAAAGTATAGGTAAGAGATATATCATCTTCTGCTTTGAACCCATCACTGGGTGGTTTGGTTTATAAATAAGCCAGTTATTGCAGGCATCTGTGTATCTGTTTTGTGATGCTAGAACATCTGTCAATCAGTGTAAGCCACTGGACACTTGCCTTTTGTTAAAGAAGTCTATACCACTGCTTATGTATCGTGATGCAATGGATGTATTGATGTTTGTCTATTCTCTAGAGAGGCGATGCTAAGCCACAGCCTGAGGAAGCTCAGAGAGCAGATTGTCAAATCCAATCTCTACGTGCGAGAGGCTGGCTTCATCGCAGAGGAGATGGACAAGAGGACCGAGTACAAGATCACTCTGCAGATCCCAGCGTCGAGTCTCAATGCTAACAGGAAGGTAATAGGACGATTCATGAGAGCCTTATCCAGTTGGTTTGACAACAATGCTGTTCGAGATCTTGGCTGACCTTGTAGTAGAATAATTGGGTAGTGTATAGAAAGAACTCTAGAAGCTGTTTTTCATAACAAAAGTTTTAAAAAGTCCATTGTGTTACTGCACAAATGAAACTGTTCATCAAAATATGTTGCTGGTTTAAGCTCCACATCTTCAGACGAGAGTGCTTTTCTAAGCTGTGATGTATAAATAAGCAACATAGGCAAATGATTGGAAGCGATACTGCATTTTCACTGTTTATGTCTTTCTCTTCATTTGAAAAGTGTTTTCTTTTTTCTCTTCGCTCACACAACCCTGGAATAAACGACTGCATTTTGGGCACTCTGACCTTGCTGATCTCCTTACACCCACTTCATTTGGATGTCAGATTAGATTTGCAGCTGATATATGAAAGATCATAGCATTGCCTCTGTGGAAGTTCATCTCATTTGCATGGCTCTTTCCCAGAGAACACCAAAACTCCTAGGTGACACATTTTTTTTTTTGCGCAAAGTTTTATTGATTTAAATTTTTTTTCCATACAACATACAAGTACATATACTTGCAGATCAGAGCGTTAAACAGTTTGTGACAATTAACACATCATGTTGCATCCGTGCATCTGCCTTGCGTAGCGTAAACTCCTTGTCTGGTACTAACTGGCACTACCAAGAGTTCTCGATCACTCTACAGCTGAACCAGTATCAAACTAATTTGAGAACATTATGATAGCATGACATCTTGCCCATATCAGTACAAACCTCTTGCATATAGTTGTATTACTGTCTCGCCAAAACATAGAATACTTAAAACCCACAACTGTGCTTCACCCACCCTCCACCCACTGATCCTGCTTATGTACATGATGACCCCCTTCAGGGTCGATCACCGGCACTGACACAATCATTTTTCGCAACACACTCTACACATTTCCGCTGATACCCGGGGCCATGTCTCATTCACCCACATGGTTAATCACCACCTCATGGATTGCCAGCAGCTGTGTCAAAGTCTATGTCCAAAGCTCTACATGCCTTCAACATAATGTCCCAATCCATTGCGATTGGGGTTTTACACAGCCTGCTAGCCTCTTCCCTTCTCAGTGCAGCGCTCTCTGCAACCCCCCATCGTGTCAGTTTGCTGTGCCATGCATGTATAGTAGATGGTGTCTTCGATTTCCACCGCATGGTAATCGCTCTCAACACCAAAAGAAGCGCCAGGTTCTCAAATCTATATTGTACCTTATACTTGGAGGTTCCCTTCCGCAGTCCCAGGATACAGACCCCCACCGTGGCATCCATCGCCCTTTTAGTGATGACCCCTGACCAAGGCCCAATACCCTCCAATCCTCAAGCAAGACCATATCATGTGCACTAGGTCCGCTCCCTCTAATTGGCAACTAGGGCAGTGGTGGCGCGCTGTCGGGTACATCCTGTCGAGTTTGCGTGGTGTAAGGTATGCCCTATGCAGGATCATAGTTATATATTTAAAGCGCGCATTCCGAGATACTCTTTTAGGGTATTCCATCACTCTCTCCCATTCCTTATCCGCAAGGGCCGTGTCTATGTCCCCCTCCCAGGCTGTGCGGAGCGGTGTCAAGTCAACTTGTGTTTGGGAGCAAAGCCCCACATATAACCACCTGATGAGGTGACGTCCCCGTCCCATGTAGTATAGTGTTTTGACTCGGTCGTTAGTGGGGGGCTCCTGCCTCTGCGGGCCCAATAAATTCTGACATATTGTAGTAGTGCTGCATGTAAGAGGTACAGATGGTCTGGTGCTCCAATTTCTCGAACAAAGTTATCATGATCCATTAACATACCCTCACCGAAGAGGTCAGCTACTGTAGTTACGGCCACATCCACCCACGGTGTAAGCCTGCGCCTCGATAAGTGTCCGCCCTGTAAGGGAATGCCAAGTAAAGGTATATTCCCAGCATAGGCAGGAGATGCCCTCGTATGTATACTGCAGTACCACCCTCCAACACTGCAAAAACAACAATTGATGGACAGAATGCAGAACAATGTCATACATTCACCCCAGTACAGAGATCTGGGCCTAAATCCATCGGTTTTTTGCACTCCACACCAACCCATTTAGACATGGCCATATGCAAATCAGCCTTGACCCTGTGCCTCATGGGAACAGTCCAGCCTGAACTGCCAAGCCATGTCATTCCTGGACCGGAATCAAGCATCCTAGGACTGGTTTCTGGCTATCAGCAGTCTTCAGCCAGAATAGCTTGACTCCAGTGGTATTGAGAGCATGGGACTCACGTCTGAGCATACCCATCCCACTCGGGGTGACAAATGGAAAAACAACAATTGATGGACAGAATGCAGAACAATGTCATACATTCACCCCAGTACAGAGATCTGGGCCTAAATCCATCGGACAGAATGCAGAACAATGTCATACATTCACCCCAGTACAGAGATCTGGGCCTAAATCCATCGGTTTTTTGCTCTCCACACCACCCCAGTTCAGACATCGCCATATGCAAATCAGCCTGTTTTTGCATTTGTCACCCCGAGTGGGATGGGTATGCTCAGACCTGAGTCCCATGCTCTCCACACCACTGGAGTCAACCTATCCTGGCTGAAGACGGCTGATAGCCAGAAACTGGTCCTAGGATGCTTGATTCCGGTCCAGGAATGACATGGCTTGGCAGTTCGGGCTGGACTGTTCCCATGAGGCACAGGGTCAAGGCTGATTTGCATATGGCCATGTCTGAACTGGGGTGATGTGGAGTTCAAAAAACCGATGGATTTAGGCCCAGATCTCTCTACTGGGGTGAATGTATGACAATGTTCTGCATTCTGTCCATCAATTGTTGTTTTTACATTTGCCACCCCGAGTGGGATGGGTATGCTCAGACGTGAGTCCCATGCTCTCCACACCACTGGAGTCAAGCAATCCTGGCTGAAGACCGCTGATAGCCAGAAACCGGTCCTAGGATGCTTGATTCCGGTCCAGGAATGACATGACTTGGCAATTCGGGCTGGACTGCTCCCATGAGGCACAGGGTCAAGGCTGATTTGCATATGGCCATTTTTATTTTTTTTGTAAGGCGTTTATTAGTAACATAGAGCAGTACACAATGCGGAGCCTACAACCCTTTGGGCCGGCTGCAACACTTCCATGCATATAAAAGAAATAGAGTGGGGAACTGAGAGAATGGGAAAGGGACAACATAGTGATTGTACATAGCTCGTCTGGCCATAACACCAGGGTGATTAGCATTGGTTACGCTGTATGCTTCTTGCATGCTCACAGTTCAATTTTACTCGCAAATGACGTCTCGTTTTATCTTTTGTTTTTCATTATAACTAAAGAAGTTAACTCTGTAACTCAACAGTTCCTATCCAATTGTCCCTGAAAGTTCGCTAAATCGTTAGGGTGTCTCACTGGTGTCTACTGTGCGGATATTCATGGTTGTCATGGACAGACCCTGCAAGTGTGTCATGTGGATAGAAGTCGTTGATATATTAGGTTCCTTTATCCGTGCAGTGATTCATATCACCTACCTAGAGCGGTGTGCCTCTGCCGAAGATCAACGCGCTAGGTGAGTTGTAACATAAACAAATAGTATAGCCTGATTGCACTTTGAGTAGATCTAGGCTTATATCCGGGTTTATAGCAATGAGGCTTGTGCAGTTGTGCTCCGCAGAGATGCAGTATTGTGCCGGTCTTGTGCACCCTCGTTCGTAGGTTTATGTGTTCTCAGGAGATTGTGTATTGGCGTCCTATGGGTGGTGGCATGTAAGTGTGTCCTTTACGTGTGTCCACCTCTCGTCTGGTTGACATATCGTGGTACCATTCAGCATGACGCATAGTCCGGGGTTTCGAGCAGGGTGTGCGTCTGGGCCCCCAGACTGTTACATTCTATATCGTATCTTGTAAAGCGGTTTTTAACCTGTCACAGCCATGTCTTAAACCAGCTCCGATCGGGGAGCAAAGTACCCAAGTGGTAATCGACTATGAAGTAACAGTACGGGCATGTCAGGCACCTGCAGGTGTGTCCCAGGTGGAATGAACATGGAGGTAGTGGCTGTGTATACGTGGAAGGAAACTTAGAAATAGGGCAGGGGATATTATACAGAAGAACAAGGGGGGGATGAGTGTATCCGGGGGAGTGTGGCCGTGAGAAGCATTAGGGGACCATCGTGTTGTGTCGTGCTCCCCTGGGGCGTCGCGTGGGAGGGTGCCCGGACCTGTGGCTAGTATATGGGAGGTTTGTTACGTTCTTAATGCAATGTGGCAGGGAGGGTCAAGCTCCTACCGTCATGTAGGCACTGTGCCGCCAGTGCCTGAGTCAGGCGGGCGTCGTGAAGGGGCATTGTTGTCTGGGGTCGTAGTGTCGCCGCGCCTACTCTACGCGTGTCTCCCCGCATGTGGTAGTGTATTAAGTGAGCTTTCTGGTCACGCCTTCCCGTTGGAGGGAGCCCAATGTGTAATCCCAGAGTTGTGCAATTGTGAATTTTCTTAAGCCCGCTATTTCCTCTCGGTGTAGTGCAACGCTTTCCGCCCTGGCCCAGTTGGTAAAGGAAATATACCAATACTTAGTGTGCGGTGGTTCCTGCGTTTTCCAGTGTTTAGTGAGCAAGCGCTTGGCGGTGATAAGGCCTAAGTCCCAGAACCTGGCTTGTATTTTATTCAATTTGTTTCTTTTGTATAACCCTAGAATGCAAGCCTCCCATGTGTGTGGTAGGCCTGAGCCAGCACTGCGCGTCAAGAGAGTTGTCACCTCTTTCCAATATATGGCAAGAGAGGGGCAGTGCCAGAGCATGTGTAAAATGTCTGCGCCCAGTAGTCCGTATCGGGGACAGGCAGTAGTGTTGACCTTGAAATACCCATTGATCTTGTCTGGTGATAAATATGCTTGATGCAGTATGTAGAATTGTATGGTCTTGAAGCGGGAGTTTCGTGGGATGTTCACGGGGCTGGCCAGGATCATGGTCCACTCCTTGTCTGTCCAGTCCCTCCCTTGGAGGGCCGCCCATTTATCTCTCAGTGGCTGCGTGGACCTTTGTGTGTGCATGAGGAGGGCCTGCGCCAGCCAGTTGATTATATGGGAACCGTTGCCCATGACATGCAGGTATTGCACTAGGTGGTGTGTCGGCAATTCCTCCTGCATGTCGCCCCAGGCCTCTGTGTACGCACGTAGAATGGACGCATGGAGTAGGAACTGTCCGGCCGGCAGTCCTGTATCCTCCACTAGTTCTGCAAATGGGAGCATAGCTCCGTCCGCATAAAGGTCGCCCATGGTGTCCACCCCAGCCGCGGTCCAGCTCTCCAGGATGCGCAAGTTCACCGTTCAGCTCCGCCGGGGGGTGTCCAACAGGGGAAGCACGGGGGCATAAGGTTTCGTATCTTGGGTCAGTTTTAGGCTTCGAAGGAAGCATTTGCGGGCCACTGTCATATGCATTGGTAACGGGCGAGGTCCCTTAATCAGGGGGTGAAATAGTGCACATATTTGCGTGTGGGTCCATATGTAGTCGGCAGTAGCTGTGTCGTCCAAGTGTGTGCCGCTCATCCAGTGCGTCACCCATTGCAGCTGTGCCGCCAGGTAATATAGCTCTAGGTTGGGGACCGCCAACCCTCCTTCTGCAGTTGGGGAATAGAGTTTCGCCAGTGCTACTCGTGAGCGTCCTGTGTTCCAAATCCGGTTCCGTATCAATGATTCTAGGTCACGGAATACCTTGGTAGGGACATATAGCGGTATGTTGGCGAAGTGATAGAGCAATCTTGGTAACACTATCATTTTGGAGAGCGCTATCCTACTGGGCACGTTCAGGGGTAGCGTCTTCCAGAAGGTCGCCTGAGCACGCAGTGAGGAAATAGCGCACATCAGATTACCCTCCAGTATGCTCTGTGTATCTCTATAGATGTGCATCCCCAGATATTTAAACGTGGTGGGATACCAAGTAAGTCTGACACCTCCGAGGTGTACGTCGCATTCCTGTGTGTCCTAGCTGAAGGAGTACACCCCGGATTTGGCCCAGTTGACTCCGAGTCCCGATATCTCTTCGAACCTCTGGAAGATGTCCGACAATATGTCCGGTACTGCAGCGAGGTCCCGCCCATACAGAAGTAGGTCGTCCGCGTAAAGCGAGACCACGTGTATGCCGTCAGCTAGTGGGATCCCCCATCCCACTCCCCTCACCCGCAACAGCGCCACTAGGGGCTCCATCGCCAGCGAGAAGAGAAGGGGCGACAGGGGGCAGCCCTGTTGGGTCCCTCTGCGCACCTGTACTGTCTCTGAGAGCAATCCGCCCGTCCGCACTCTCACACTGGGCCTTTGATGGAGTAGCCCAACCATGTCAACATATGCATCACCCAGGTCGAACTTTTCTAGTACCGCTCTGAAGTAGGGCCATTCCACGGAGTCAAAGGCTTTCTCGAGGTCCAGAACCAGGCATCCCGATCTCGGCCAGTGCAACGTGGCGGCATCCTGTATTCGAAAGAGGCGGCGGATGTTACGAGAGGTGCTTCGCGCAGGCACAAAGCCATTTTGGTCACTATGGACCAGAGTTGGGACCACTGCGGCCAAACGTCGGGCTAATAGAGAGGTGAACATTTTATAATCAGTGTTCAACATGGCTAATGGCCTGTAAGAGCCCAAGCATGTTTCTTCCCTACCGGGTTTTAGGAGCGAGACCAGGGTGGCTTCATTGAGCGTGGCTGGGAGCGCTGAGTCTTCTATTGCGGCATTGTACACTTTGAGCAGTTCCGGGACTCTAGTTTCCGAACATGTTTTAAAGAATTCGGCAGGGAGGCCGTCTGGGCCAGGCGATTTTCCGTTAGAAAGAGCGAAGATAGCTTCGCGTATTTCCTCCGGCGTGAGCGGCGCCTCTAAGTCCCCTTGTCGTGCACTCGTAAGGCATGGCAGCTGAACATTCGTGAGATAATCTTCTATGATTTCTGACGTGACCCCCAGCTGCGACCTATACAAGACTTGGTAGTGTTGCACAAAGGCTTGATGTATTTTGCTCTGCGCATACACTACCTCTCCCTCAGGTGTTCGGATGGCAGACACCGGTGCCATACGGTTCTCCTGCTTGACTAGCCAGGCCAATAATTTCCCGGGTTTGTCACTGTATTGATGCACTCGCGCCGAGTGAGCTGCGTAATTAAGGTGGCGTAATCGCTCCAGCAGTGTCGCATGCTCCTGTCTGGCCTCGCACAGCTGGTCATCCGCTCCCGTCTCTGCTTCCTGCTCTCGCCGGAGCAAGTCTGTCTCTACCCGGCGCAAGTCAGCCTCCAGCCGTCGCTGCATGTTCCCCTGTGTGCCCAGGCAATGTCCCCTAACTACAACTTTGAAAGCGTCCCATTCTATCTGTGGAGAGGACGCCGTGTCTGAGTTGTCAGTGAAGTATTGGGCTACGCAGGCCTGCAGGGTCTCTAAAGGGGGCATCCAGTAACAGGGCAGGCTGTAGACGCCATGTGGGGATGGGCGGGTGTGGACAGTCCCAGGCTATTTCCAGCGTGTGCGGATTGTGGTCTGAGTGCGTTCGGCCAAGGTATTGAGAGTCCGTGACGTGTTAGTAGTTCCGATGTTACCATGTACCTGTCTAGATGTATATGTAATGCGTGCGCTCCCGAATAATAGGAGTATACTTTGGTGTTGGGGTTATGGGCGCGCCATGCATCCTGTAAGTCCCACTGTGCCGCCCACTGGGTGAGTGCCTTCACTGCTCCTAAGGATGATGCATCGGGCCTAGGTGGGGCCGAGCGGTCTAGTGTAACATCCAGTACGGTATTATAGTCACCCTCTAGAATCCAGGGGACTCCATGCCAAGGCGCCAGTTTCTCCGAAAGGTGTGCTAGGAAGCCCCCCTGATCTGTGTTGGGAGAATAGACGGATGCCAGAACCACGGGCTGCCCATCGATGCGGCCGTTCACTAGCACATACCTGCCCTCCGGGTCAGAGTGTGTGTGTGTCGCAGTAAAGGGGGTGCCCGGTTTCACCCACAGTAGCGCCCCGCGGGCTTAAGAGGAGTACTCGGTGGCATACAGTTGCCCTCTCCATCTGCGGCGCAGCGCGGCCACTTCCGCCTTGTTCAAGTGCGTTTCCTGCAGGAGTGCAATTTGAATGTGGTGTCTTTTCAGGTATGTGAATATTTGATAACGGCGCACTGGCGTGTGCATGCCCCTAATGTTCTAGGTGCAGATTTTTAACGCAGACATCCTATCAATTCCGGCAGTCGGCCCCGGGTCCACTGCAACTCCCCAGCAAATACTTACACAACCATTCCCATCAACACACTCAGCATATCCCAGGAATACATAAAAGGGGGAAGAAACAGTTAACAAAAAAAACCAACTGAGGGTGAACCATATTTGAATGCCAAAAGGGCAGTAGCGAAAAGTGCCACCGTCCATACTCTCTATTGAGAGGGACAACCGTTCAAGTCTAGGAGGTACTGTGTGCTAGTCACAGTCTCGGCTGCCAACTTATTTAAGCAAAGGAGGGAATCTTTGGCCCTCCCTGGGCCATATGGTATACGCGTCTTGCAGCCACAGTCATTGCGCGGGGGCATGGCACGGCTCCCTGTTTAGGGGTCTCAGTCCGGCCAGCCATGTAGGGGGGGGGGACAGTAAGGCAGACCGCACCTCCCAAGTCTCTGGCAAAGTTAGTCTCCTGTGTAATAGGGCCAGCGGGCAGAGGGGAGGAAGGGGGGAGGACCGCAGTGCGGCCCCGCCATTACAGTACCTTTTCAGCGTCTATGTGATTGGGGTAATACTCGCTGCAACAATGTTCCGCCGTCCATCTTCGGGGCAAGGGGAGACACCCAGGGCGTCGCCCAGTTCCTGCGACTCATCAGCGTCCATCTGGCCCTCAACGCCGACCCCGCTGCTATATTAGGGATCGCTAGGACTTCTTGTGCATTTTCAGTGAGGCAGGTCAGCTGTCTGTGGTGTGCTGTCTGGCTGGTCCACGGACTGCTGAGAGTCCGGTATTCCGTAAATAGCTTCATCATCACTTGGGACTATCCGCGGGCTGGCGTCCTGCATGACGTCCGATGCTGGTGAACTGCTCAGCTGTGAGACCCTCCGGAGTGCATCCCGTTGTTCCCGTAGAATTTGATCAGCTGGCGGGGAGCGGCGTGTCGATTCTGCTGGGCGGCGGGCCTGCTGGTACCTGTTTCTGCGACGACGTCTCGGTCCGCGTGTTCGCCTCATAGCTCTGTGCCTGCCTGGGTGCCGTGTCCATACCGCTGTCGAGCCAAACGCTTACTTCCTCAGGATCATTAAAGAAATAAGTCTTTTCCTGTGCCATCACTCTTAGCTTTGCAGGGAAGAGGAGGGAATATTTGAGGCCAGCTGTGCGGAGCCTCCGTTTTACCTCCAAGAAAGAGTGCCGCTGACGTTGCACTTGGATGGTGTAGTCTGGGAAGAATATCACAGTGGCATTGTCTATACGAATCTCCCCAAGTCTTCTAGCTTCCCTTATGACTGTGTCTCTGTCCCAGTAGTTCAGTATCCTGAGGAGTAGAGGCCTTGGGTTAGAGCCTGTGGTGAGTGGTCTCGTGGGAGCGCGGTTCGCCCGTTCCACCACGAAGTAGGGCGAGGGTGTGTCTTCTGGTAGCAAGTCTCTTAGCCAGTCTTCCACACGTTCGGCAGGGTTGTTGCCCTCCCATTTTTCCGGGATCCCCACGAGCCTGATGTTGTTGCGTCGTGCCCACCCTTCCGCATCCTCGGCGCGGTCTTCCAGGAACTCTACTCTGTTCAGGAGGTCCTGTACCTGTTTATCCGTTTGGGTGACTCTGGGTTCGACTTCTGTCATTGTTCCCTCCAGAGCCTTGGTCCGATCAGCCAGTTTCTTGTGGTCATCCCTCAGGTGGGTGAGATCAATGGCGACGCTGTTGATTTTGGATTCCAGCGAGGTTCTGGTCGATTGGAGCGATTGTTCCAGGCGCTCCATGGCAGCGAGCACGCTATCTAGTCTCGTGGTCACCTGGTCGGCCGCCATCTTTTTAAGTGATTTATCAGACTTCCCTTTCGGCGGGGCACCTCCAGTTCCAGTGCGTATCCTCACCCCTCCGGACATGGGCAGGGCTACACGGCTATCAGCTCAGTCGGGGTCACAGGAGGATGAGGCGGCTTTTCGTTCATGATCCTGGTGATGTCGGAGTCTGGCGGGGCGATGTGTCTTTCTGTGGCTCCAGCGCCGTTGGCTGTTCGGTGTCACACACGCCGACAGTGGCGTTCCTCTAAGCAGGCAGGTGTGTCAGCACTAAGCAGTCGACGCCAGTTAACAGTTCTGTTTTTTGCATGTGCTTCCGGCAGGCAGCAGGTTTCACTGCAGCAGATAGTCCAATGTTAGCCGGGTTCCTCGCCGGACCCCCGGTGTATTCTCCTTGAAGTGTCTCGGGGGGGGGGGGGCTCCCATCTGTTTCAGTAATGGCGTCCTGGCGGCGTTGCTTTTCTCCTGGCGTTTCATGCCCCGCTAGGTCCGATGCCTCCTTTCAGCGCCCCGTGTGGTCTCAGTAGTCCCAGTCCCTCAGTGGACGCTCACAGCAGTGAATTTCTCCGGTTGCCTGTCAGAAATGGCCGGTCTACGCGGGGGTCCCCGCGTAGACCGGCCCCCGGCGGTGCCTCTGCCGGTGAGTTGGGCTCCTCTCTCCCGTAATGGCGCTTGTTTGGGCCTCTGGCGCCTCCCCAATGCGGGCATTCGCGCACGTCCCAGGTTTGTCGCGGGGCCTCCGATGTGCCGGTGCTTGTTGCGGTCACTGTGGGCCCTCGCCTCGTGCTCGCGGCCGCTCAGCGATTCCCGGTGGGCGCCCCTCTCCTCCGGTGCCGCTGTCCTATCTGCGCGCTCTTGGCGGTGTTCTGGGTGCGCCCCGCTGACTCCGGTCTCGGCAGGTAGTGGCCGAGCAGCAGCTCCCCTGGCCGGGTCTCCTACCTCCGCGCCGGGTGTCTGCAGCCGGTCCGGTCCGCTGTCCTCAATGCCGGTGTTCGCCCTTCTGCTGCCTCTTGGCAACACCGTCGGCACCGTCTCAGGGCAGCTGGTGAGTCCCCCGGCCCCGTGTGCAGCAAGCGCAGAGGCCGGGTCCGGCAGTTAGTAGGTCGCGCGTGTGGGCCCGTGCGGTAGTTCGGACCACGGCCTCGCGTAGTCGTCTCCGCCGGCCAGTCTTCTGGGAGCCCCGCTGGAGACTCTTAGGAAAGGTCGGTGCGGACCTTCCGAACAAAAGTTGGCCAGCGGGATGGTGGTAGCTGAGTAATGCTCCGCCTACAATTTCGGGCGGCTTTTAGAAGAAATTACGGAGAATCGGCCCAGGGAAGGGGAGCTCGGAACAGAGCTCTACTCTGGAGCGACTGCTGCCATCGCGTGCCTCCTGATTTGCATATGGCCATGTCTGAACTGGGGTTGTGTGGAGTGCAAAAATCCGATGGATTTAGACCCAGATCTCTGTACTGGGGTGAATGTGTGACATTGTTCTGCATTCTGTCCATCAATTGTTGTTTTTGCATTTGTCACCCCGAGTGGGATGGGTATGCTCGGACGTGAGTCCCATGCTCTCCACACCACTGGAGTCAAGCTATCCTGGCTGAAGACGGCTGATAGCCAGAAACCGGTCCTAGGATGCTTGATTCCGGTCAAGGAATGACATGGCTTGGCAGTTCGGGCTGGACTGTTCCCATGAGGCACAGGGTCAAGTCTGATTTGCATATGGCCATGTCTGAACTGGGGTGGTGTGGAGTGCAAAAAACCGATGGATTTAGGCCCAGATCTCCATACTGGGGTGAATGTAAAACATTGTTCTGCATTCTGTCCATCAATTGTCTGAACTGGGGTGGTGTGGAGTGCAAAAAAAACGATGGATTTAGGCCCAGATCTCTGTACTGGGGTGAATGTATGACATTGTTCTGCATTCTGTCCATCAATTGTTGTTTTTGCCCTCCAACACTGCAGCGCCGTATGCAGAAGGGGGGGAGGTCTTGCTGTAGCTTGCTATGTGGTAGTAAAAGGGTATGAAGCACCGCCTTTCCTATGTCTTGGTCGGTCATCCCAATCTCCTGCAAGTTATGCCCCGCCGTCCAAAAGGATAGCCACTGCAGTTGACAAGCATAAAAATACGTCCTAAGATCAGGCACCCCTAGACCCCCTCCGGAGGTGCTGCGCTGCAATTTCTTAAAGCTGATCCTTCGCCTTCCCGACCCCCAAATGAGTTCAACGAACAAGGTGATCATTAATTTAAAAGTGGTGCTCGGGACCATAAGTGGTATGTTCGTAAAGTAATAGAGCAACCGCGGGAGGACCACCATTTTGGCGGTTGCCGCCCTACCTGCCACCGACAGCGGCAGGGCACTCAGGGCTCTATTCAAGTTGCCCTCTAGCATATCGGCCTGGGTCCGGTATACATGAATACCTAATTATTTAAATGTATGGAGAGCAACCTTCAAGTGCAACGAACCAAAGTGAAAGTCCAGCAGAGGCGCCTGCTCCTTAAAGTAGAAAACTGTCGATTTTGCCGGGTTAATGGCGAGACCTGGCAGTCTTTCGAAGGACGCAAATAGCGCGGCCATAGAGTCCATAGGGGAGGGGAGGTCACGCAGATAAAGAATGTCATCAGCGTATGCCGATAGCAAATGCGTGATGTCGCCTACAGTTTTGCAGCGTGAATCTTTCTGGATTCACTATGCTGTGCATTATTCCGCGGTCTAGTGGTTGGGTCCGAAATCGTAGTCTTTTTATTTTTGTAGCCCAGGTGGGCGTCAACGTCCCACCTTCTGGTGTACTTCCTGTAACATTGGCACGTTTCCTGCGTAAGCTCCCACCCTTGGGCGCCATCTTCAGATTCTGTTTTCCGCCATTGGGTCTGGATCGTCACCGAGAGGCTCCAGAGTTTTTGGAAGGAAAAAGAAGAATTTTGCAGAGGAAAGATTGGAGAAGATACCGAAGAACAAGATCACCAAGCCGGGACGACGAAGAAGGAGGAGAACTTCGAGATCTTCGACGTCCAACGGAGAATGCGGGCACCCCTGTCTCGCACCCCTACGTATCTGGTATTCTGCTGAGATATGTCCCTTGTCCGTGCTCTAGACGTAGGAGCATGGTATAGGAATCTGATCCAACTAATGTACTCCGCCGGGAGCCCGAATCTGGCCTGAGCCCGAAATATATAATCCCATTTAATCGTATCAAACGCTTGTCTTATATCCAGCGAAACACAGCCCGCATGTTCTTCCTGGGTCGGGGCCTCTGTGAGAAGGTGATGCAGCCTTCTGGTGTTCAGGGATGTACTTCGCGCTAGTAAAAAGCCTGTTTGGTCTAGATGAATCAGTTTGTGTATTACTGTTAGGAGTCTGTTAGCCAGGACTTTACTGAGTATTTTATACTCTGTCGTCAATAATGACAGAGGCCGATAACTAGCCATATCTGTGGGGTCCCTGCCCGGTTTAGAGAGTGACACCACCAATGCCTGCGCTGTAGTGAGGGGCAAAGCTCCCTCCTTCAATGCTTCTTTATATATAAGATTTCCAGTTGGGGTACGAGAAGGTCATATGCGGCGTAAAATTCAGCTGGTAGGCCATCCAACCCAGGGGTTTTGTTTCGGGGGAGTCCCGTAATAGCAGCCCTGATTTCCGACTCATTGATTTCACCCTGAGTAGTCTCCACATCTCCCGCAACATTAGTTACCGCACTAATCACAACGTTAGTGGGGTCGTCTCGCAGTAGTTTGGCCAACCGTGTCCCTGCCTTATCTGCATCTGTGTGGGACAGTTAAGTGTATTTCTGATAGTCTATGACTCTGAGGGACTCTAGTAGTTCGGCATGTCGAATTCTGTCTTCCTGCAACGGGGCACGTTTGTCCTCATTCAGCACCGCTTCCTGCTCCAGCCTATTTAATTTCTCCTCAACGTCTAGCAAGGACCTATGTATTTCTTGGCGTGCCCCTACCGGCGCCCCAATTGCCTTCCCACGGACTACCGTTTTAAAGGCGTCCCATTCGATCAGCCTGGTGAACGCTGTGTGACTGTTGTCCGTAAAGTACTGCTGGATAGTGTCGGACATAGTAGTGCAGAACACCGAGTCCTCCAACATTTGAGGCCACAACCGCTATGTTGGCACTGGGGTGGGCACCCTGCCTCAACCAAGCACCACTTCCGTGGTCGGAGAAGGACTTTGCCAGATATGTGGTGTGTAGTACCTGCATCGTGATATTACTGGAGCAGTACACCCGATCAATACGTGTGTGTGTAACATGTGCATTGGTCAGTAGAAGGAATATTCTCTGTGTGTTGGGTGCCGCATCCGCCAGACATCACACAACCCATTCCCTCTGCCCATTCACACAACGCTTTCGCTTGTTTACTAACCCCCGTCCCGTGTAGAGGGGGGTGCGACCTATCAAGCATGACATTCATCACAGTATTGCAATCCCCACTGATGATCCATGGGTAGTTTTCCCACCCAACCAGGGCGGCAGAGAGCTTGCATAGGAACTTGTCCTGATCCGAATTTTCGGCATATATTGAACCCAATACTATCGGTTGGCCATCCAAAGTGCCCCTAGCTAAGATATACCTCTCCTGTTGGTCAACTCTCTGCTCTATCAACGTGAAGGGCACATCATCCCTGATCCAGATTATAGCGCCCTGTGCAAACCCTGAACACGTAGTCGAAAGCACCTGCCCTCTCCACTTTTTATGGAGCTTCCCAACTTCCAGCTCAACCAAATGAGACTCCTGCAAGTATACTATCTGTCCCTTGCGTCTTAATAACTGCGCATGCACTCTATGCCACTTATGGACGGACCCCTGACATTCCACGTTATTATTGTGTACTTATTCTGTGTCTGTCACTTGTGTCTAAATGCGGCCATCGTGCAGCCAGCGGAGCCGGTGCAGTGCTGCGCCAACTCAAGAAAATGCACCCCGCAGGACCAATACCCTCCCCAGCAAATCCCAATTCTCGGTCCGGTTGTGAAACTATACCGGACCACCCAACTAAACAGGAAACATATAAACCTGTATAACATCCATGGAAAGCTTTCGCAACTTAGGGTACGTGGCCAAACCTACCCATGCAGTGCTTTGTCCTAGTCATTGTTAACGTGGAACTCAACGGGCCCCCGGGCCTTAATTACAATTAACACAATGCCTTTATAGTAAATATATTTGCAGCATTAACGCAGTCATATACATTACTGTTCTGTTGCAAGTTCGTAATACTATGCACTCATTCAGGGAATCAGTCCGTCCGCCGTCTATGGAGTCACAGAGGGAAACAGGGCCACACTCCCATCCGTGTCTGATTTCTAGGTGTCGACTTCAGATGTAGTCTAGTCGCCGATCTGTGCCCTAGTCCGGAAGGAGGAGACCGAGATGATCGCCGTCTCCCTACCACTCTGCGTCTGTTGAGTTGTTGGCCAGAGTGTGTATTTCATTTGCGCAGTCTCTTTGAGATGCGGCGTCCCGCCGTGCGGCCATCTTGCATGGTGGATGTTGAGGTCGGGGAGTTAGCAATCGATTGTCTCCCCAGCTCCATCACCTCCACCCATTCCTGTACGTCCCCTGGGCTCTCGAAGAAATACGTTTTCCATTTGTGGACAATCCTCAACCGCGCCAGGAAGAGGAGGTCATATTTCAGGTTCCGTAGTTTCCTCTTGATCGGTAAAAAGGAGGAGCGCTGATTCTGCACCAGCAACGTGTAATCTGGGTACAACGCGACCTTGGTGTTCTCAAAATTAATTTGTGGCACTTATCTCGATTTCTGTAGCTTCACGTCGCGGTCTCTGTAATTCAACAACTTAATTATGAGACCTATCGCAAGGCTAGAAATCTTTATCATTCGGCCTGCACGAAAGCTAAAGCCTGTTATGTAACGGAAACCATCAATACTGCTGCAAATAGATCACGTACCCTTTTTAATACGGTGAAAGAACTAGCTGGAGCTAATTCAATGGCTGCTGCATGTCCTCTTACTACCCAGAAATGTCAAGACTTGGCCACTTACTTTGTGGAAAAGATTGAGACCATCATCACTAACATTAATCCTCCTACTAAGGATGACAGAGAGGACTTTCCTCCGATTACAACTGAAGGGTGTCGGCTTGAGTCTTGGCCTCTTATTACGCTGGACACTTTGAAATCTCTAGCTACCTCCATCAAGTCAGGTTCCCCATGTGATCCTCTCCCTATCAGCATTCTGAGCCAGTTGGATGACCCCGCCCTGACCATCGTTTCTGAGACACTCAACGCCTCTATCCGATTTGCGAAAGTTCCAGCGGCATGGAAACACGCCATGGTGAGCCCTTTGCTGAAGAAGCCTACCGCCGACCCTGAGGTGTTAGCCAATTACCGTCCTATCTCCCTACTTCCTGCCTTCTCAAAAATCTTGGAGAAGTGTATTCACAGTGCTCTCAGCACATTTACGGAAAACAACGGCTTGCTCCATTTCTCCCAGTCAGGCTTTAGGGCTGGACATTCCACCGAGTCCGCTCTTCTGGGAGTCACTGAGAAGATTAGGGAGCTCTTGGACGATGGGCAAACGGTTGCACTTGTCCTGCTCGACCTTAGTGCGGCCTTCGATACCATCTCTCACTCCAGGCTGCTTGCCAGGCTGGGTGAGGATGGTGTCGGAGGGGCAGCGCTGGACTGGATTGAATCCTATCTTTGCATCCGTACCTTCCAGATCGCGTCATCTCAGGCTCAGTCGGACATTTTCAGCTCGCCCCATGGCGTGCCTCAGGGCTCAATTCTGAGTCCGCTATTTTTTAATCTGTACCTTCGTCCCCTCGCTGACTTAGCGGAGCGAGTTGGCTTAGAATTAATGACTTATGCGGATGATTTTTCTCTCTCAGAATCTGACCCATCATCTCCATCTGCGCTTAAACTTGGCCTTCATGAAGTCTTCAGCTCGATGTCAAATAACCAGCTGAAGCTCAATGGGGAAAAGACTGAGATTCTTCTCTTAGGTAAAAATAGGGACCTCTGGCAGGACACTCATTGGCCGCCATCCCTGGGTGCTTTTCCTACACCAGCTACCCAGGTTAGAAACTTAGGGGTGCACATCGATGACACATTATCGATGAAACAGGCCAATAAAGTAGCTGATCTGCTTTACAATTCTTAAATGGCTGCGCAAGATTATATGGATGCTGCCCTCGGTCACCCAGAAGACCGTAGTCAATGCCCTCATTACATCACGGCTTGACTACGGTAACATCCTTTACCTGGGTTCCAATCAAGCTGTTATCAGACGTCTCCAGCTTGTCCAGAATTCTGCAGCCAGGCTGTTGTGCAAAATCCCCAGAACAGCGAGGATTTCTAAACACCTCAAGGACTTACATTGGCTCAGGGTGGAAAACCGGGTACGGTTCAAGGCCCTGAGTTATATGTTTAAAATAAAGGCAGGTACCGCACCAAAGTATCTGCAAAAACTGGTTAGGCCTTATCTCCCCACACGCAATCTCCGCTCCTCAAATGCATCGAATTTTGCAGTGCCCAGATTCAGACTGGCTAGAGTCGGAGGGAGGACCTTTTCCTTTTTGGGACCGACCCTCTGGAACTCCCTTCCTCTTGTTATACGAAAGGAGGAAAACTTTGCCAACTTCAGGAAAAGCATTAAGACCTGGCTTTTCAATAAATAATCTGGTCTCTAGTCGTTTCTGCTTTTGTACAGCTCTGGTTCCATAGGCCTGGCGCCGGGAAACCCTTTGTGGGTATCTGTGCGCCTTACAAATGCAAAAAATAAAATAAATAAATAAATGAGTGGCCTCGGTGGGGCCCCCGGTTTCGGGCGGCCTGTGGGTATCCTGTGAGCACGTTCAATGCAGAATTGGTCCGAGAGGCCCTCTGAAGTGACATACTCCTTAAGCCAGTCCTCCATATGTCGAGTCGCGTTTGCCCCTTCGCTTCTCTCCGGCAGGCCTATGACCCGGATGTTGTTCCTCCTCGCTCTCCCCTCCGCGTCCTCGACGCGGTCAATAAGGGTGGCCACCTGGGACTGTAGTTGTTTTATATCGGCTGTGTTTTGGCTTTGCTGTGGGGACAAGGCTTTCAATTCCACTGTATGGTCCTTTACCCTGTCAGCAAGTTTGGCGTGGTCCGCCTGGAGTAACGACGGTCCAGACATGAGGGCTCCAATCTGTGCCTCTATGGACTTCCTAGATTTGCGCACCTCTTGTAGGATTAAGTCTTATTTGTTCGTCGCCTCGCCTGCGTGGGTAGGTGGTACACAGCTGACCTGTTGGGATCCATCCATCGATATCGCGGTGTCGGGGCGAGGTCAGTTCCAGACTCACTGTCCTGCTGCTTGCCCTTCACTCGCCCCATCGCTGCGTGCGCCAACGACTTGTCCCCTATAGTGGAGGTGGAGTGACACTCCTCATTTCCATGGGGCTCAGCTCCTATGTTGACCGGTAGTCCCCCACCCTGCGCAGCAGGCTTGGCCGTCCGTGTCCAGCACAGCCCGTAATGCACTCAGTCAGACCGCGAACTGTGGTCCTCCGGACTATAATTCCACCTATAGCACCGCAATCACTAGCCTCCACTCGCCGCCACGCGGCGGCGTCCGACCATGCAGTTCCTGCGGGGGGCACTCCGGGCGTCCCACACTGCGGCTGCGCTCTCCGACTTCCCTTGGTGGGGGCACACCGTGGCTAGCACAAATGGCCTTTATAGCCTCACCCCGTAACTTCTCCCTATCGGCCTTTGTGCTGTCTACAAGCACTCCACAGTCCTTTGGTACATGCGCCCACACACCTTCAAAGTGGCAGTACCATCTCGGGGGGCCGCCCGCAGCACGCCGTAGGGTTCTCTTCCCCCTTGGACACTAATGACAGCCCTCACTTGGAGGAAACTGTCTCTTTCAGGCCCCCTCTCACTGTTTGGCAGGCTCACGTGGGCCGCATTGGAACCCCGGCACTAGCGTAGCTGCGTCTCCGGACCCGCGCTCCAGAGCAGCCCACCGGGTCCACTCTGGGCTCGTGGCTTCTCCTGCGTCCCCCCGGTGTCTGCTTGTGGCGTCGCCTGGTCTTTGCAACGCCGATTAGGGTCTCAGATCGCTATGCCGCTGTGGTATTTCCAGCCTCGGGCGGCCCCCGCCCGGTCTCTCCGCAGCGTCAGCCCAGGCTGTCTCGGGCCTCACAGCACGTCGCAGGCCTCACTGGCTGTTATCCCCAATGTTTAAGAACCCGGTCCCCACCTGGACCCCACGGGGCCATGGAGGTCGGCGTCCGGTAGCTTCTGCGGCTGCCGTGCTCAGCACACAACAGGGATCACAGGATACAGCAAATAGGCAGGATTAATGCCGCCCGGGTCTGGAGCTCCTTCAGGAAGCAACCGCCATGTTCGTCAGTTAGCCCCGCACAACTCCTAGGTGACAGAGTGCAAAACATCTCCATGCGACTGTTCAGCTCAATCATCACGTCTGCTTATTCAACACTGCGCCTCTTTTTATAAACTCTGGTTTTAGGTGCAGCATTTTCTTGTTTCTCCCTTCATAGGTCTGACTTGCGTACAGATAGGATTTTATGAGTGATGCACATTGTTATAAAAGGGAGGTGGTGCAAGGGGGCAGTAGGAAGTGAGATCGTACACCTGCCAGCAACAGTGGCACAGAGAAAAAGTGGAGTCAGTCGAACAGTGAAATGCAACATGCAAAGATGTGCACCACTCTTGTTCTGCGTTGAACCATGACAGTGTGTGAAAGACCTGTGGGAAAGAAAACAGACAGCTGGAGCTGTATTTTGCATATGGTTGGCTGTAGTAGTGCTTTGACCACAGAGCTATTTAGCTGACCTTTGAACCTTTGAGGTGCATATTGCATTCATATCTCTGCTACAGGTTCCCAACCAAGTGAACTGCTTTAGCAGATAAACAAGAATCCCTCTACTCTAGTTATTAAGGCTTACCCTACAGTGAAATCAGAATGTCAAAGCACTTTCATTTTCGAAAGACTGATACCATTGAGGATGTCTCAGACGTATGTACAATGCACCCATCTCTGCAGCAGCGCTCAGTGTCCGATATTACCAGCCATTGGGACATTTTCAACATGCTGGTGCCTTAAAACCCAGCTTACTTGAGATTGAAAAAAAGAGATTGCTAAATAAACATTTTTAGTTTTATAAAAAAATGAACATCTATTTTGTTTTTAACTTTCATTGAGCGTGACCCAGGCAATTGAGGTGTTTACAAAATATAAAGCAAAGACAATGAAAAAATGGTAGAACAGAAATTAAAATGCAAAAAATAGACATCTCAAGGAACTTCACTAATGACTGGACTGAAAGCTGATTTCAGTTTTTTGTGGAAAGGATGGTAGTTAGGTACAGTGTGAACACCAAGGGGAAAATAATTCCACAAGGAAGTAGATGTGCCAGAAAATGACTGCAGGCGTTATCAGTAGGCTAGTCTTTGTATTGATTGACTTTAAGAGTAGCGGGAGAGATTCAACAACTTTAGACTTAGACGTCAGGTGCTGTTGCTTTATAAACTACCCAAGCTCACTTAAAAAGTATTCTGCCAGAAGAAGACAGTGAAGCAACCCACCACCGCTCTGACTGTGAAATGGACTATCTTATGGATTTAACAGTGGTTATGTGAAACAGAGTAATCCAGGAAATCTTTGGCTACTGTTGTCCAGGCAAGGTACAGGTCTGAAGTTAAGAATACCACAACTCCCAGTTGCTCTGGGGGTGGCTGATTATCCGTAAATCACGGCCAGCGCTTGCCATTCTGTTTCTAAACCATCAGATATGTCCAGTTAGGGATTGTGTATTTGGGAGCTGCTTGGAAATGCTGGGTCTGATCTCTAGCTCTGTGACTGTTGGAGCTTTACATTGTACAAGAGGTGTGACTGCTCAAATTTTCATTAGGATGATTCTGGTGCCAGCCCGAATGGATTATATGCTGTCCACCATGCAGGCTAGTACCTGTGATGTCCAAGAGAAAGACTAAAGTTGGTTTGAACTCGTTTTTGACTGCAAGAGGGTGAAAGAGGGTGCAAGACGAGTTTGATCTTGGGAGGGAAAGGTGAATGCAGCGATCACCTGCCCTGCTCAGTTCCTCTTCTCAGCTTTAGGGAACCGCGAAGAGTGAGCATCACTGCTCAACAGAATCACTGAGGTGAGACGTAAGCCCTATTATCATAGGATTTTAGGATCTATGTAGAACCTACGGTCACAATACTAACCCGTTGGTGACAGTGACTGGCATGACCGAATGATACATGAATAAAAGAAAGACCAAGTGTTCCCTGGAGTGACTAGGGAGCTAAAGTTCCATAGGCAGTGTTGCATAGAGCCTGCAAACATAGTGAAAACCTCTACACATCTTGATCAATGCTCAGACAATCTCCTGCACTGCCTCCAGAAAATCCATCTCTGGATGTGCGAGTCCTCACTCAAACTTAATGGGTCCAAAACAGAAATTATGCTGATGGGCAAGAAGTGGTCAGCAATTCCATCATCTGTTTGGCCCGATACTATGGGTGAGGTGCCCGCCCCCAAGACAGAAATTAAGAGTCTTGGGGTCTGGTTCGAACCGGACTTATCAATGAAAACCCAGGCAACTAAAACAGCTGGAACCTGCTTTGGACTTATGCGGTCAGTCCGCAAGATCCTTCCTCTGCTTCCCCTTCAATCTAGGAAGCTCCTGGTTCAAGGATTGGTACTTGCACGATTGGACTACAGCAATGCTGTCTACCTAGGAGCCCCTGAAGCTACTCTGGGCAAGCTACAACGAACCCAAAATGCGGCTGCCTGGATATTGATGGGTCTTCCCTCCAGAACCTCTGCCAGACCAGCTCTTAAGGCTCTCCACTGGTTTCCAGTGCGAGAGAGGATCGAGTTTAAGGCAATGTGCATCGCTCACAAGCTCCTCAACGGACAAGGCCCTTCGATCCTAGGAGATATGGTTACCCCGTACAAAGCCTCGAGATCTTTGCGCTCGGACAATGAGCGACTGGCAAATGTCCCCAAGTTTAGGAGGGTACGTACTGGAGGCCATCGCTTCTCCGTAAAGGCAGCTACACGCTGGAATTCGCTCCCCCGCAGTGTGTGGTTGGAACCCTGCTACTTGCGTTTTCGCAAGCAGCTCAAAACTCTGCTTTTCCCTAAATAAGTTTTTTCTCCCCTCTTGGCCAACTTCAAGCTCTCACAGCGCGGGGACGCCTCCGGGTCACCAGGCGCTTTACAAATCTTTAAATAAATAATAAATAAATAAATACATCTGGTTAAAGAAATTATGTCATGAAATGCTGAGAATAGCAAACCCTCACTGAACCAAAGAGAAAGCTGTATCTTGTATGTCAGGAATACAAAAGAACCTTGACCCGGTTGTTAAAGTTGAGTGTGAAAACATGGTCAATCGGCCTAGTACAGGCCAAGGGGATAGTGTTGGAATGTAAAGTTTCATGAGAGGCCTCTCTGTGGCATAAAACCCCTTGTTCATGGCTCAAGCATAGTATTATCCATATTTAGTAGAATCAAAATGGAATAGTGCATATTCAAGATAAAGGTTGGATATTATAACTCACTGATCACAGGTCAAGGACTTGAAATGTATCCGTCTATTCCAAGCATGTGTTTTAGAAAGATTGGAGGCACACTGCAGATAAAAACTGCATAAAACAATTGATGATTGACAGTAGGGGGTGAAATGCTTTTGTAGGAAATGTAATTCAGCTGGTATTCAGTTACTTGTATGTGCACTTTAAGTGTGGATCTCCTTGAAGAGCTGAATTCAACTCATTTTGGTGAGAACACTTCCCCTGTTCACAAACAGAGCATCATAGCACATTGTTACTCTAGCTCACTGAAACAGATGGATGGCACCCCAGTGTCACACTACACCTTTGGCCCCTTCTGTAGTTTGCCACATGTTATTTCAAGTATTTGGCACACTTTGGAATAATGCTTCCATAACTTTTCTAAACGAAGATTCTGGCCAGATATTTTTGTAAGGATTCAATTTAATGATCTAGTGTATTTAGTTCAATAAATTAGCACTTTTTAATTTCCAAGTGCTCACACACTTTCATTCAGAACTTAGAGTTATATTGAGACTTTGGTACTTATTTTTTCAAGAAGTTAGTATGATTTTTGGTTTAATTTTTTTTTGCATTCTAGTGTTTTTATAGATTTGAATTGATTGATCAAGAATTTAGAAAGAATTTTTAGCAATTGCATTTCCCGTCATGTTACATTAGCACTTTAAAGGTTTCCCTTGGAATCACTCCCAATCAAAAATGTGTTCACATTTATCATAATCATTTTGTGGGCTTCAATCACCTCATTGCTCAAGAGTATACGCATGTTCATACCCTTAGCCCTGAGAACATGAACATGTGCAGTTTGACAAGAATGACTTCCTTCAGAAACCGCTAAATAGCAAAAGCTTCTAAAATGGTGGCAATTGTCTGCATGACGTCGAAGCATCTGTAGGTGCACTAAATATTCACCAGTAGTAAAACATTTAAGGATGGAAGGTTTGCAGACAGATTGTAAAGTGGCTACTTCCTTACTTTTTTTTGCAGATGATCCAAATTTGCTTCGAATGAATTCCTTATTGGAAAGTTGTTCAGATTACCTGAGTGTTTAATCCATACGCTTCTAACGGCCTAGAAATATTTCTTTTGAACCATGTATTTTCTGCTCTTTCCACAAGTGCACAGTTGTAAAAGATACCAGTTTGTTATAAGCTCCAAAACAATGTGAATTTCTATTATCTGTGCACAGACTATTCTGGTAATATAGCCACAACGGTATTGGATATCAAAATAGTGCACTGATGCTAAATGCAAGGTTCATGTGAGTCTAGTCTGGGTTTGGGCCCCTGTGCCACAGTAACGCAACCCATCAAATAACACATTTCTGCAAGAATAGTTTTTTCTGTCATCATAAATCAACTACCTTTTAATACCAGCTGCCATCCAGTCCTCTGGTGCAGCTTCATCTTTCTGGAACCCTCCACCAGAAGACCCATCATCTTGAAGATCTCCTTCAAAGCTATAAATACCTAGAATCCTACCTGTTTAAACTTTGTCAGTCCTCTCCCGAGTCTCATTCCTCTTCTGATTCTCAGCTTTTTCCTCTTCTATTTAACTTGTCCCAAAACATGTATTCCTTATTTTGATTCCTCTCTTCTTTCCCCTTCTCCAACTGCTTTTGCTCCTACCGGTCCTCTGTAACATAACACCCTGTAAGTTTCAAATCTTCCTTTGATGCAAAATTCTAATTTAAGTTGTAATGCATTGTTCTGAGTCATGTTATTGTGAAGAGATTCTGATCACTGCAATATTGGTAATCCAGACCCCTACCCATTGTTACTTATGTAAAGCTCACTTCAACGATTGTAGGTGGAGTTGCGCTATAAATATATCAAATACAAGATCTACATTTTTAAAAACTGGTCATCAATAACACTGAATAGCCGTTTAATAGCTACTCCTGAGACCATTTTAGTATTTAATTTTATAGATTATATAACCTTGTTTTAAAATCATTGACCATGGCTTTTGTTTGTGGCAGCGTGGTGCTATGCTTAGTGAACCTGCGATCCAAGTGCGGAGGAAGGGGAAAGGGAAACAGATCTGGTCACTGGAGAAACTAGAAAACAGATTGGTGGATATGCGTGATCTTTACCAAGAGTGGAAAGTCTGCGATGAAGACAACCCGGTAAGTCACCTTCACCAACGTGCTGCATTGTCTTGTTTGTTGTTCTCAGAGCCACGATATACAAAAGAACATGAACAGAGCACAGGAAAACTAGGCGTCCGTGGTGAGCTCTGATGTTATATGGACAGAAAGGAACTTAAGGGCTATCACTATATGCAGACAATCTCTCTATTGCACAAAAAAAATCGAGCATTGGCAATGCCAGTTGGTCAGGCTTATAAATGAAAGTACATATTCATGTATTGATAGGGTTAGGCACTCAAAAAGTAATCACACAAGCATTCTGTTCATTCTTAGATTTGTGCATCATTTCTCCACCCACTGACTCTCTCTTACATTTACCCACTTAAAGAACCACAATAAATCACACATAAATTCAAGAACCTATGCAAGGTAAATTATAAGAATAAAAGTGGGAAGTGCAAACATACTGCTGCATAAACATGATTGTCATATGCTTGCAAAAACTAATAAGATTAAACATAGTAGTGAGTGGCAATCTTGCAGCAGTATTGTATTTAGTGCATCATTGTTTTAAAGCTCCCGGATGACCGCCACATTCATAACCAACATGTTGGTTATCGTGAAATGGTAAAACAATGATAGCTGTGGATAATTCCATTCCATTGTGGTTGTTTAGTTAAGAGGAGGTGGCTGCGGGGCACGGCAGATGAAATTTGCGGCTAGTGAGCAGTTCTTTTGCACTGTTCGAGGAGCTGTATTATGTTCTGACAATGAAATTAAAAAAGTGAAGAATACACATGAAAAGAGACCTATAAAGGGATAAAATGTAAGACAAAAGTACTGACCCTGAAGTTTCACGATGGGGTGCATGTGTGATCAGACAAATGGCATCACTCCCAAAGCAAGAAACCCAATGGATGTAGTAGCCTTTTCCATTGTCTGCTGTCATGGATGAAAGCAGAGTGTAAATGACACTCGTACAGACCAGCGGCAAAAAAGAGAGCTGACCCAAAGTCCCTTTGTGGATCTGTAAATATTTATTCCCAGATAAACAAAGGTTAAAGTGACATTCTACTTGGGTCATAATGTCAGTTAAACTAAACAACAACAAAAAACACTGAAATTCACTAGTTACATTAACTATAATGGCTTCCTCGCCATTCACAGTGTTGTCATCAATTATGTCATTTCAGATGTCATCAGTGATGTTATCAATGATGTCATAGAAACGTGATGAGTGATGTACTATGTGAGGTCATAAGCAGTGCATGGCAAGGGTGCACGTCTCACTTCCCAAATAAAGGACCCCGGGGCCATGAAATGGCTCTGGGAGAGGTGGCCCCATGCCCCGCTCCCCATTAGATCTTTTAATTGGACTCATGCCCTGGAGTATGTGGTCCCCGGGGCCATTTACTAGTTGGGGGGAGAGAGGGGAGGGGTGAGGGGCAGTATGCTCCCTCCCTTATTCATAAAAATATTTCCTTACAAAGGCCCCGAGGGATGGTGTCCCCTGGGCCATTTAATTGCTCGGGGATGGGGGTGCACATGCCCTCCTCGTGTAAAAAAAAAAAAAAAATTGCCTTGTTGGTGTGAGGTAGCCAATCAAATGTATTATTTGGATCTCCCAGATCTGCAGTACTACAGCATTTGTATATGTACACACATTTTGAATCTTATTTTCTTAAGTACTGAATGGATTTACTACAAATCACTTTTTCTGGAAAACGAACGGGCCCTGGAAATAGAATACAGGAAAATACTGGTTTGGAAAAGAAAAACACCTGGTACAGTACTGTTTACTGTAGAAGGGCATGTGACCTTTACACATTATAGATATCTTCCCAAATTTCTAGAAAGTTTTAGTCATTTGTTTTAGCTTTATTAAAAAAATGTATATTCGGTAAAAAATACTTTACATATAAAGATCGCATGTACAAAAATAATAAATACACATTCCTAATAATATAATTAGGACTACATATACATATTCATAGAAATTTGCAAACCAAACAAAGCCTTTCCTATGGAACCTGGTTATAACTAGAACTACACAGTGGTGACTGCCACTGTGTACTTAATGTATATATAATGTGTATGTACGTTTTACATATTACGTTGATGGTGGTCGTACCACAGTAGTTATTATTGAGCCAGAGTTTCCATAGGAAAGGTATTTTTGGATTTCTTTTAAAAAGTTAATTTTGTCCAATTTGTGCTAAACCTTAAAAAATAGATCTGTCACCAACCCCACTGCGGGCAGCATGGGCTGGTCACTCATGAAGAGAGTAGGGCAGAGGGCTTGGCCGTTCACCAGCATCAAAACCTTGCTTATTACAGAAAATGATGACATTCCGTGTAACAGAATCCCTGCTTACAAGCTTTAGCACAGTACAATAACAATCCACCCATAAAAGATTATTGCCTTTAACATATGCTTTCACAATATGTAAATCAGGCCTACTTGCACATGACTAGGATTGCGAGAGTGCAGCTCTTCTAGAAGGATAACCAATATCGAACTCTTGTGCGCTACAGTAATCTGTGAGATTCAGTGTAACAGCATGTCTCGCTGCAGGCTTAAATACAGAGTAATTGTCAATCCACTCCTAAATATATGCCTTTTAACTTTAACATTAGTTTTTCACCATAAATACATCAGACTACCGCCTTTATTGTAATTTTTAATAATAGACCGACTAGGCCTTTAGACTTGATCATTGGCTTGTCAAGATAACCAATATTTCCCTGCTGTATTGAGCATAAGATTTCACAGAATGCAAAACGTTCAGTACATCCACCCTGTTTCAGTGAAGGCACATAACCTCTGCCAAATTAATTGCTATGCTCAAAGTAACAAACATGTGTTGAACCCTAAGTCCCTCTCTCAGTAGTACTTCTGTTAACTACATAAGGTCTGGCAACATTTGAACTGTCAAGCCAGACCTAAAAATGAACGTTAAGAAAATTATGACTCCAAAACCAATCAGAATCTACTAGGTTTCAGAGGCCTCTCTTGAGGGTGGGTGGGTGTTTTTGTATTCATTTGTTTATTAACAAAAACATTAAGACCAATGTTCGACTTTGAATAAGATGATTTTTCTTTCTCGGCTTGTAGCAAGCACTTTACTAGCATAATCATTTTAGGCACTGGGTTGTACCTACTCCAGCCTTCCAGACAGTCAAAGACAAAGCACTCAAACCTTTCTTGAAAAGGAGATGCCAATGGCGTGAATTGAGGTAGCGTCCTAGATTTCAGTGGGTGGATCAGAGAAATGCCTGTTTTCTTCACTCACAGGTCTTGTATATTCAGTCTGATTGAGATCTGTAGGGGGACGGTGCGTTTGCTAGTTGTCTTGGTGTGCAGGTGGTTTTCTTTCTGCAGAGGAGTCAAGAGCGGTTGAGTGAAAAGCATGAGTGCAGTGGAAACATTACTTTAAAGGATATGTTTTGACATACGCCTTAAAGGTTTGGAAATGTGTTCTTTCATGCATACGATCAAGGGCATCTCCTCCTTTGTTAGTCATCTACTGATTTGGAATTAATCCTTCGGCCTCATTTGAGATATGTTCTATGGGATACTGGATGACATATTGGTGAGTACAGGAAAAGGGTTTGTCCATGGCACAAGCAGAAACAATTACTGCTGAATTTGTTTTTCTTCTTTTACTAATGTGGCATCATTCTCTTTACTGAAGGTGACAAGGTCTTATTTTCGGCGAGCGGATCCATTCTATGATGAGCAGGAAAACCACAGCCTCATTGGTGTGGCCAACGTTTTCCTGGAGTCTCTGTTCTATGATGTGAAATTGCAATATGGTGTTCCAATCATCAATCAGAAAGGAGAGGTATGTATGACTGTGATAGCGCGCCGAACGGATACTGCTTGGGTCTTTATCAGGTGATGCCCAGTTGTATGTCCTCAGCTGCGCTGGCAGTATTTAGAAGCAATTGTTGACCACTGAAACCGTCGATTTGCAGACCGCATGAGACTGGCGCTAACAAGCCTAATTGGCGAGACCTAATCTCAAACTAATATCACAAATGAACTTAGGAGTGTCCAATTTATGGAATACGTGGATCTTTAGATGCATGAAGAAACATCTCTGCTGCCTTCTTCCTTGTACAAAGCCCATGTAAATGCCTAGTTGGGAGATTACCTAATTCTGTGAGATAATTACACCTTTGAGAAAGCCCAGGTTCTCTGCCAAAACAGGGTGAAACATGGCTGACATAGTGATGTTCATTAGAAGCAATTCTCTTTATCGACTTATGAAACCTACAGTGTACAGTTTGTACTGAAGGATCTACTACACGTTTACAGCCCTTTGAAAAGATTGTTTGTAATACATATCACAATACTATTTGAGCATTTTGTTAATTCAGAAATATTCTTTACATTTTGAGTATGCTAGAAACATCCTTACATTAATTACATTGTCATGGAGCGCCTGCCTATCCTTCTCCATCCCACAAACATCTTCATGAATGAAATCCAAGCTCCTTTATGTAAAGATGGCCTTAAGAGACTTTCTCTTTCATTGAGGAGAAACCAGTGTTACTCAGGGTACCCAGGAAAGGAGGCTGCTTGCGGTTCATTCTAGAGCACAGTTTCTAAAACAGTCAGTCGTGACTCATTTTCTTGTAACTACTCAATTAGGACAGAGAAAGTTGCTCTGGTTCTTGAAGAACAACACTTCCAGTTCCCAGTACTACCTTTTGGCATTACCCCAGAACCCAGAGTGTTTACTAAGTTTATGGAGGTGGTAGTTGTATTCCTTTTCAGACAAATAATGTATTGTATCCAATACTGGAAAGTATAAGAAAAATCACAGTAGGAGTTAGACGACCATCCTCAATTTAGGTCTTATCTGAAGTGCACATTAGTCCTCTTCTTGCATGTAGGAAATGTGTTGCTTCTTACAGCAGAACATATCTAGTTTTATGGTGGATTTCTGGACACTATAGTAAGAATAGCAAGAGCAGAGTACATTGCATCTTTGCTGTTAATAGCACTTTTCATGTTGGTTTAACCTGGTGAGTGCAGCTTAGTATCTATCTATTATCTATCTGTCTATCTACGTATCTATCTACCTATCTTTCTGTCTGCATATCTGTCCATCTTTCTGTCGGCATATCCATCTATCTGTCTGCATATCTTTTTAGACACGGGGGGCTTCTGGCACAAGACATAATAGAAAATCCTAACCGACAGCTCATTTTAATGGACTCATACCTGCCAACATTTTAGAGCAGGAAAGTGGGAGATTTTGAAACAAAAATCAGGGAACTGTATTTTCCGCATTGACTTCTTTTGACGCAGAGGCAATTTTGGACACGAGACAGTTGAAAAAAAGCCATTTGTTGTTTACAAATCAAGAATTACCCCACCTGAATCCAATCTTTTGGCATGTATGTGGAATGGAGCTGCCCTTAAGCCAGACTTAATAAAAATGACACAGGACAGGAGCCCCAAAACGAAGTGCTTTGCTTCAAGAGTAGAGCAATAAGACAGTGTAGGCAAGGAAATGCATAAAAAAAGATGAAGGCGCTGTATGCTGTTCCTGTGGACCATGTTTGACAGCCAAATGTGGATAAAATGTGACCCTAAGGTCCTGCAAGTTTACTTTTGGTGGCTTCTTATATATGTGCAATTCATCCTCACCGGAGTGTTTCACATTCCTGATACACTCAGTGAGTGGGGGAGGAAGAGTCAACTTGTCATCTGTTAGGTCACAACTAGACAATTGAGTTGAGTTACATAGCACCCATTAGGGGTGTTCACCATTCTAATTGTATACTTTGTGTGCATTCATGGTACACGATTTTTTTGTTTGTTTTCTAGAATGAATTTGGCTTTTTTATGGTATTCTGACTTTGTTCATTTATATGTTTATTGATTAGGCTGAATGTGGGGATAATGTGCTGTTGTTCCAAAGCAAAAAAGTTCCTTGGAACACATGTACTTTTATTTGTCAGTGTGTGTATGAGTGATGGAGAATGTATGTTTGGGCCCAGTTAGAATATGCATGCATGTCAACGTGAAAGAGCCTTCTAGAGCAGGAGCCTAGTCTGGAAGCATCTGAGCACAGTAATGCAGCGGAGTTTCGTGGAGAAAACAAATTGGTTAGTGGAGTTAGGGTCGCTTCCGTTGGTGTCAGACATCTAGGTGGGTTAAGTTACACATGGTATGTGACGAGGCCAAAACATGCCATTTACTGGCTTTATTGCCTGTTGTACATGTTGTTAGGTTTGCATAGTATCTGAAAATAAATTCACAATCGCTGCTGTAGTGTGAAATGTGACATGGTTCTCTCTGTGCAGGAAGCAGTCCTGATTGTGTTCAAAGTCCTTTTCTTCACAAGGCAGACTCATTTATCAGTATTTTGAACCATATACGTACTGCTCGTGGGCTCTAATTGTATTCCATATTTAGTGATCTGGTTGGCAGCTATTTCACATTTTACCTGGAACATCTTGTGTAAAACTGTGTATCATGGACTTCAGAAGTGTTTTTGAAACTGTGAAATGATTGAGCAGTGTTTGTTGAACTTTTGGTACTCAAGCACATGCGATTTCTAGGAGGTCAGTTGAAATTTGATGGGATTTGTGAGAAAATAGCCAAAGCTTGATCTTTCGGTTTCTGCTCTTCAGGTTTCAGGACGCCTTCATGTGGAAGTGGTACGTGTGAGCGGAGATATCAAGGACCGGATTGGCGGAGGTGATGATGGATTTGACGGAACAATTGAAAATGAAGCCCAGGAGCAAAAGCTTGTGTGCAAGGTAAGTTATTAGTGGACTGTCTTATTAACACTTCATCTTCAAATTAAGATGATTATAAGATTTCCAGAAGTACCATTTTGGGAGGAATTCTTATAGCATCTCGTTTTATATTCCGTTTGGTAACATCAGTAGTTAGCTTGCGGCAGTATGCACATCTACACATGAATTGAAGGTGCTAAATCTTTTACTAACGTGACATTAAAGTTTCCTCTGTTCCAACATAGACCTGTATTCTATCTGTTCTTGCTGTTCACCTGCTCTGAGATACCATTGAGGCAGATACATTCTGTTTCTTAGACCTTTCACTGATTGGCCAAAAACCTACAGGATCACAACCTTTGAAGTCCTTTTTGGTACCTTCTGTCCCGAAAAGATGTCAAAAGGTATAAACTGAAACATTAAATGTAATTTTTTATTTATTATACCTCACGATCATACATTTAAGTGTTACGTTGGATACCTGATTCAGGCATTTTTACAGTGATCTGCCATAGTCTTCAAACCCTCCCTCCGCAAACCATCTATAAATTATTTTGTATGTTTTAGCCAAATGTCAAGCATTTCCCTGCCTTCCGGTCTCTGGATCAGAGAATCCCAGTGGGAAGTGCAGAGGTCTTAGAAGGGTTTCTTAGTAGGGCACAGTAATAATTTGTAAGTCACAACCAAAGTAACTAGCATTGGCGGATAATTCAACTTGCGCGCCGTGGTCCCGCTGTGTCTCCGGCGCCCTTTAGCGGCGGGCGGTCCCAACTGCAGGAGGTGCACCAGTCACGACCGCGGAGGAGCGCAGAATGCTCACACGGTCAAAGGGCACAACAATCAACAGATTAAATCAAACGAATTGTACAGTAACGCAGAGAAGCAGCTTCAGCGAGTATACGTGATGTCAATGCCAAGAGAGTACAACATACAGGTAATTATACAGTAAGCAGAGCAGTTCCAATATACATAGAAAAAAAACAGAAGCACTTATCTCGGCTCAGCACTTTTTTCTACTTCTTTTCCAAGTGTTCATGAGAAATGTAGTTGAGTATGTTTAAAATAATGGCTGCTATTGAAAATAAAGTGACGAAAGAAGGCATAATCCTCGCCTGCGGTCCTGGCATAGAATTAGACTTTTGGCAGAAACCATGCTACTTTCATTTTTTTTATAGGGCTTACCATTGTTCCTTAACATAAGCACCACATACTGAATGTTAAGCATTTCAAAATGGAGAGAGTAGGTGGGCCACCTTGAATTATTTGTGAGGAGCATGAAGTGTTTCGGTTCTTGTCTTATTTATGATATCAATGCTTCCATACACAGACAACTTGAGAGAAAAGAATGCATAACTGTTCAATCAGCCACTAATTTTTATAGTGCTGCCTGCCCCAGAATGTCCTCAGGGAGCTGCAGAATCATGTTCTCTGATAAATGGTTACAATAGCACAATCCTGCATTTGGCCTTTGCATGAAGAATGTGCCAGCGGTAAATTTTTACTTTCATCTGAAAGTAATTCATCAAGAATAAGTGTACTGGATCATCTTGAAAAAATAAAGAACAGAACGACCGACTGGGGTCCAGCACAACCAGAACACATGTACCATAAATAATCCTAAGTTTGGTGCAAAACACTTCCCGCACCCATCGTCCCAAGGTGCAAATCCGGTCGAAATGTTCATCAAAGGGTGTAAGGTGCACTTGTTGAAATCAAACGCGAGCTCAATTAGTGCAAAAAAATGTTTTTCTTTATTCTGGTAATCTTTACCATGAACGGCACACAGCCAACGCGTTTCGTTCCCCCTAGGAACTTCGTCAGAGCTCTGAATATGAATAAGCCAAATCGGCGTTTGAAACTTGATCAAAAGTCAATTCAGACGATAAAATGCAGAAAGGCACCATTTTCTGGTTTGATTCAATATTAAATGATCTATTGTGTTGATACAAAGCGATGACCACAAGGCAATAATAATATCCACACTAAACCACGTTTCTCCACGAGCAAAATCAAAAGCAGATAAATTCCTAATTCATACGAAACCTCGCAGTATCAGGAAAAAATAACTGATATGATGCGGATTTATTGCGACTGGAATAGCTTGTACAAGGTATACTATAATATCTTGCAGAAATATTGAGGGTGGATATGTAGACAAAAAGAAGCCACTTGTAAGCTCCCAACGGTAATATACACAAGGGTGGCCCAGCGGACGGTGGCAAGCAGATGAATCTGCGTTAAGAACGGCGACTCCCGGCATGATGACAGGAAAACCTCGAACTCACCCTCAATATTTCTGCAAGATATTATAGTATACCTTGTACAAGCTATTCCAGTCGCAATAAATCTGCATCATATCAGTTATTTTTTACTGATACTGCGAGGTTTCACAATGGCAAAACATTCACCCCCAGTCACAGATATGGGTTTAATCCATCGTTATTTTGCTCACCAAGCCACCCCAGTTCAGACATGGCCATATGCAAATCAGTCTTGACCCTGTGCCTCATGGGAACAGTCCAGCCCGAACTGCCAAGCCATGTGTTCCCTGGACCGGAATCAAGCATCCTAGGACCGGGTTCTGGCTATCAGCTGTATTCAGCCAGGATAGCTTGACTCCAATTGCTTTGTGAGCACGGGACCCATGTCTGGGCATACCCTTCCCACATAGGGTGAAAAGCAAAACACACAAGATGATGGATGGGATGTTGCATGATAGCAAAACATTCATCCCCAGTCACAGATCTGGGTTTAATCAATCGTTATTTGGCTCACCAAGCCACCCCAGTTCAGACATGGCCATATGCAAATCAGTCTTGACCCTATGCCTCATGGGAACAGTCCAGCCCGAACTGCCAAGCCATGTCTTCCCTTGACCGTGAGTGTTTGACTTGCTCAAACGCTCCGTCCATCATCCCCTTTTGTATCACTTTGTTCGCCCTAAGTTGGCAGGGTATGAAACTGGTCCCCGATGCTTGTTTCCGCTCAAGGGATGACATGGCTTGGCATGTCTGAACTGTGGTGGCGGAGTGAGTTAAAGAATGGTGATGGATTAAACCCAGATCAGTTGATTGGGGGTGAGTGTTTGATTTGCTCAAACGCTCCGTCCATCATCCCCTTTTGTATCGCTGTGTTCACCCTAAGTTGGCAGGGTATGCTCAGACGTGAGTCCCTTGCTCACTTGGCCACTGGATTCAAGATCGCCTGGCTGATGAGGGTTATGAACCCGAAACTGGTCCCAGGATGCTTGTTTCCGGTCCAGGGATGACATGGCTTGGCAGTTCGGGCTGGACTCTTCCCATGAGGCACAGGGTCAGACTGATTTGCATATGGCCATGTCTGAACTGGGGTGGCGAGTGAGCTAAAGAATGGTGATGGATTAAACCCAGATCATTTGACTGGGGGTGAGTGTTTGATTTGCTCAAACGCTCAGTCCATCATCCCCTTTTGTATCGACATATAATAAATGAGCACCATATATGACTCATGTATATAATGTTCAAAATGTTTTAAGTCTCACATCATGATACGCTAAAACAACTACAACAAGTCTCTTTGAAGTTGTATCAAGTGCAATGAAAGGTGGTACTGCTAGAACAGTAAATGTTTCAGCACCCAGGATAATGTGATGCATTGCTAAATACATATATGTTCCCAAAGGGGAGACCGATGCATTGCAAATGCTTGTTTTTCCAAGATGGAACCATCTTTTACCCTCCCATCTTACAGGAAACCATAGCACCACTTGGGATCAGTTATCATTTTGGATAATGCCAATCTTGTTATCTACTTCGGCAGTGGATTGGGAACCTGTTATTATGGGAAAATAGAAAATAATTGGGCTTTACAGTAACTAGGTCCAATGGTGAATTGAATCAATATTGGAGCTTTTCATATACTATGTTAACAACAATGTGCAGTTATGTTCAAATTTGAAATATCTTGTAATGCTGAAGAATTTCACAGTATGGTAAATATTTGGTTTGTATATGTATGCGATGAAAAAGGAATTATAGAATTGTGATGTAAAATGGCTTAGTTTTCATGATCGCCCATATGAGGAATTGTACAAGAATTAACTCCTTTCTCTTGTTCGTTCTCCCATAAGATTAAAATTCTTCAAGCTACAGGGTTGCCTCAACATCTCTCCAACTTTGTTTTCTGCACATACACTTTCTGGGACCTGCCGGAAGCTGTCACAGTGGCCCCAGAGGTAGACCCCACCACATCATCTCCTGTCAGCAAGGAACCACAGTGCATGGTTGTGTTTGATCACTGCAAAGTAAGTTATAAGGCATTTATCATCTAGTTCCATATGCATTTGCGGAGTAGAACAGTTTTGTTGACTGCCTTTGGCAGGATTTTACATAGTTACATATACTGTGTAAAGGTTCGAGGAAGAGGCCACATACAAATGCTTAATGATGTCACAGCGGTTTAAGCACATATTGATCACTGGTGCTACTGGTTGCACAGTAGCATCTTTGTAATCTTCACAAATAAATACTGGCATAAATAGGTCAATGAATGTTGGCTTGCTGGGTTTATTGTGCATCAATCTTGCCTTCAATGAGTCTTAAGGTGAATGAGTGACTACGTTTCTGAAATCATAGTTTGTCATTCCCACTCCGAATTTGGTAATGCAAAAGCTATAAGAAAATTGGAATGTAAAATTCCCTAGCTGTTGTGAGAAAGGTTTCAATTTTGTTTAGGACACTAAGGTGAGGATTATCCCACCAAGACTTTACAATAATATTCATGATCCACCCTGGATATATCTGCCCTGTGCCTCTGACCTCCTCATCCAAGAGCTTTCTACTGCTTACCTATTGGGCAACTTGTTATTGCTGTGCTCGAAGTGCATTTGGCAGCCAGTAGCAATATCTGCCTGCCTAAGGACTCCAGTGCATCAGAGAAGTGTAGTGAAGCCTCTGAGACCTCAACTTCCACCTGGAGAACAACAACGACCGCAACACCACCACCCTACTGGACAACCTCGCCAACCTCGGACTCAAGCAACTGGTGACCACCCCCACCCACAACGCCGGACACACACTCGACCCCGTCTTCTCATCCAGCAAGGACATCGCCTTCAGCCACGCCACCGGACTCCACTGGACGGACCACAGCTGCATCCACTTCAGCTTCAAAAGGACCACGATCCACCACCAACAGCAACAGGTTGCTCGCAGAAGCTGGAACAAGATCACTGCCGACCAGCTCGCGACCTCCCTGAGCAAGAACCCACCTACCAGCGCAACGAACCCCAGCCAAGCGGCCACCAACCTCACTAAGTGGATCAGCGACTGCGCAGACGACCTCGCCCCTCTGAGGACCCCGCCTACCAGACCCGGCAACAAGAAAGCCCCATGGTTCACTGACGAACTCAAGAGCTCCAATAGGAACTGCAGAGCCCTGGAGAAAGCCTGGCGCAGAGACCCAACTCCGGACAACATGACTGCCCTCAAGCTCGCCACCCGAAAACACCACCAACTGATCCACGCCACCAAGAAAACTGCATTCAAGGAACGACTGGACAAAAACGCACACAACAGCAAGGAACTCTTCAACATCTTTAAAGAGCTCTCCAACCCCAACGCCGGAAACAACGACATCACCCCTTCGCAAGACCTCTGCAACTCCCTCGCCTCCTACTTCCACAACAAGATCGCGGACATACACAACAGCTTCAGCACTCAACCGACGCACGCCACGACCGAACCACCGCCCCCCACCACCACCCTCCGTGCCTGGACCCCGATCAGCACCGAAGACACCGTCCGCACAATGAACTCCATCCACTCCGGATCTCCGATCGACCCTTGCCCTCACCACGTCTTCAACAAGGCCGACGCTGTCATCGCACCCCACCTGCAGGACATCATCAACACCTCCTTCGACACCGCCACCTTCCCGGAGAGTTGGAAGCACGCCGAACTCAGCGCCCTACTAAAGAAGCCATCAGCCGACCCCACCGACCTCCAGAACTACCGACCCATCTCGCTGCTCCCGTTTCCCGCAAAAGTCATCGAAAAGACCGTCAACAAGCAGCTGGCCGCCTTCCTCGAGACGAACGGATCCCTCGACCACTCGCAGTCTGGCTTCCGGGCCAACCACAGCACCGAGACCGCCCTGATCGCAGCAACCGATGACATCAGAGCCCTGCTCGACAACGGAGAAACAGCGCCCCTCATCCTCCTAGACCTCTCCGCGGCCTTCGACACTGTCTGCCACCGTACCCTAGTACAGCGCCTCAGCAACGTCGGAGTCCAGGAGAAGGCACTGGAGTGGATCATCTCCTTCCTAGCCGGAAGGACACAGAGAGTCCGCCTTCCCCCGTTCAGATCAGAAGCTACCGAAGTCATCTGCGGCGTTCCTCAAGGCTCCTCGCTCAGCCCAACCCTCTTCAACGTCTAGATGAGCCCCCTCGCAGCCATCGTACGCCAGCACAACCTCAACATCATCTCCTACGCCGACGACACCCAGCTGATCCTCTCCCTCACCAACGACCCTGCCACCACCAGAGCCAACCTACACGAAGGGATGAAGGAGGTAGCCAAATGGATGAAGGACAGCCAACTGAAACTGAACGCGGACAAGACTGAAGTCCTCATCCTGGGATCCTCACCCTCCGCCTGGGAAAACTCCTGGTGGCTCCCCGCCCTAGGCAGCGCACCCAAACCAACAGACCACGCACGCAACCTGGGCTTCATCCTGGACTCCTCCCTCTCCATGACCAGACAAGTCAACGCCGTCTCCTCGTCGTGCTTCAACATCCTACGCATGCTACGCAAGATCTTCCGATGGATCCCCACCGAGACCAGGAAGACGGTCACCCAGGCGCTCGTCACCAGCCGACTGGACTACGGCAACTCCCTCTACGCCGGAACCACCGCCAAACTCCAGAAGAGACTCCAGCGGATTCAGAACGCCTCAGCACGACTCATCCTGGACATCCCTTGCCACCACCACATCTCCGGACACCTGAGAGACCTGCACTGGCTCCCGTTCAACAAGAGAATCACCTTCCGTCTCCTCACCCACGCACACAAAGCCCTGCACAACCAAGGCCCAGGATACCTCAACACCCGCCTCAACTTCTACGCTCCCAAACGCCAGCTTCGATCGACCGGCCACGCCATCGCCGCCGTCCCCCGCATCCGAAGAGCCACCACAGGGGGAAGATCCTTCTCCTACCTCGCCGCCAAGACTTGGAACTCCCTCCCGACCCACCTCCGCCTGACCCAGGACCACCTCGCCTTCAGGAAGCAGCTCAAGGCCTGGCTGTTCGTGCAGTAGCGGACCCCCCCTCCCCTAGCGCCTTGAGACCCTCCGGGTGAGTAGTGCGCTATACAAATGCTTTGATTGATTGATTGAGACGTCCACAACCTGTTCATCTGAGGGCTGTATGAACTGCCCCTCTTTCACCTCCTCTCCCCGCATGTTGTACAGAAGCTATGACCACTTTCATTATACTGGCAATAGAGATGAATATGGCCATATATGGACTGTAATGTTAAGGTTGATTCAGACCCTTCTTCGCAAAAATCCTCTGGCCCTTCTGCCATTCAAAATTGTCGCTGGATAGACTAGGCAGGACCCAACATCTGCTAAGCCTACATGCACTCCACAGACCTTGGATGAAATATATCCTCCTGGTCTAACATCTTGTGCAGTTTCTTGAGTTCCATGACCCCCCTTGGCAGTCTTGTCTTCTGTCCTGGAAGGTTTGTGTTGCCAAGTATCCTGGGTCCAGGTTCCTCACCTGACTCCTCACCCTTGTCAGGGTCTCTTGACTACTCCCGGTCATTGAGGCCTCCCTGTTGCAGGGAACTTTTATCCTCTCTCGGAGTACTCCCAGGATACTTGTGTTCCCAGAACTTCTTAAATGAGTTTGCACATCTATTTTCAAGTAGGCCTGCCTAAGTGTTTAAAAGACGTCCAAGGGAGAGATTGTCATCAAGTCTCCTTTGTCCATAGACTTACTAAAGGCTTTTTGAATGCCCTGGGGTTCTCTTGGGGAGAAGTCCCTCCATCCTCAAAGTGCTTTTGGATGCCAGTAGCAGTATTTGCCTGCCCAGCGACTCCAGTGCATCAGAAACTCCCCTCCCTAGTGAATCATAAGTGGCATCCACAAACTCTTCATACAAGGACCATATGAACTGCCCCTCTTGCACCTCCTCTCGTATGTCTTCCCGACATGTTGTTCAGTAGCTATGGCCACTTTAATTGTACTGACAATGGCGATGTACATAGGCAAATATGGCCTGTAATGTTGGGGTTGATTCAGAGTCTACCTCACAGACTCCACTGGCACATTCTGCCACTCCAAAACTACCCCTGGATAGACTGGGCAGGACTCAACAACTACCTGCCTACCCGCTCTTCTCGCTCAAAGCCCTGGCCGCCAGACCAAGTCAGAATGCTTCCCAATCGGGTGGGAGGATGATTTGAGCTTGGACAGCTGTATTTGTATGTTTTCAAGAGATATCAGTGCAATACTTGCAGCTCAGCATCTCTTAAATCTCCCAGAACAAGAGACCAGCGAGATGCACCGAGAAGTTGGCCCCGTTTGGTCTGTACCACCTACTGGTGTTTGAGCATTACCGCACTGCCCATCCTCACTCAGTCATACACTCCACTCTTAAAATGAAGTGCAGGTTGTGGATAAGCTTCCTCAGGGCTTCCTGCCTGCACCCGGCATTCAGCCTGTGTATGCTCCCTCCCTCCTAGAGGGGAGAAGCTCTGTTAATAGTGCCCACAACCTGCCACACCAATCGATGTAAGGAAACCTATAGCAGTAGCACAGTATCGTACTGCTATAGTAACAATCCAGTTATAGGCATATTAGACAAGAAAAATCAGTTATCTGACCTCAGAGCAGCGAGGAAAGAAAAGATGATTTTCCTTGGGGATTGTCTTATATGGATTAGGAGGACCGTAATTGGTGGGCAGTTAATTCTGTACCTTAAATTCATGGGATAGATAATCCTAATTGTTATAGAGTTAATGTTAATTTGGGGCTGTTAAGCAATAAATTGAGAAAGATAAATGCATAATCGAAGTCTTAGATCATGACATAGTTTTCTCTTGAGTCCTTGAATCTTCCGAATTTAAACATTTTTTTAAACAATCCATTCCAGTAAAAGATGTGTTGGTTTTGCTTATATAAACTCATTCATCAAAGCCCATATTCTCCATAAATATTTTGTTATATGTGAACAGTTGTTGTTGTTGTGGTGGTGGTAGATTAGACTTAAAGTCTCACAATGATCATTCATTTTGTTTTGCCCATCTATATTCTTTAAGACTTTGAAGTGTTTGCTTTTGAAAAAGAGAATTTATCATTGATGGGCAACCACATCGGGGTGTCTGGGAATGTTGATAATGATGCACTGGTAGCCTTCTGAGATGGCCGGCACCATTAACATTGTTATACTTTTGTTTTTTAATGATCTTGAAACATAAGGAGTGTCAGTTAATTGCATGAAAGTCAGAATTAGCAAAGCATCAGACATAAAATTCGCATGAGAAGTGACTTTGATATACTTTATTTTATCATCCCACCAACACAAATTATTCAGTTCTACACAGAGTGACAATTAAATTGCACCGTTATGTTATCTTTAAATTGACAAAATTAAGTTTGGTCATTCACCCGCTGTAATTTAGTAATTTCCATAATGCGGATCTTACCAGTGCTATTGATTCTTGTATGATATTTTTTAATATAAGTTAGAGGAGTATGTATTTTCTAACTGCTAAAACCTATTTCTGCAATTAAGAATGCCAATGGATCTAGCTTAAAAGCACAGTCTTTCAGGTGAAAGCAGACGTTTTCATTAGTTTCCCCATAAGAACTGCATCTTTACAGAAACTGATTCCCATTACTGGCCATTGAGAGATCCCCAAGAAAAACGCAGGCACCTATTCCCTGAAGTGTTTTCAGTCAAGTTTTTTATCTTTTGGATATTTTCATGTTCGTGCAACAAGTTGCATTCGAGTTTAGGAACCTGGAGACCGAAACCTTTACTTCCTTGACCGGTCATAAATCAGGAGAAATTGTCTACAAAAATCTACCATGCTGAGTTACAGAAGAAGTCATTTTTGCTCAGCTAAAAGAGCAGAGTAAAAATTAGGATACTCCTTCAATGCTACAGCCTCTTAGACTTTATTGAATCCTTCCCTAACATTGTGGGGAAAGTGGCAAGATCACTGCCATGCACTTTACCCCAGGGTTTTCTCTGGCTGAAATGCCAGCAGTCATTAAAAAAAGAAAATGGGTTGCAACATGAATTATAGGCTTTTATTTGAGGCCTATAAAACCTGTTTAACTTAGTTGGAGAAAGAAAGCAGTGAACTGTCCTAAAACTATAATACATTGAGAGATTTGGGTAAATCTAAAAATCCTCTAAAATGTTAATGGGTGCTGTTCGAATAATTGTAACCAGCTAAGCAGCTTAAATTGTAACCTGACTTGTAAGTGATTGTTTAACTTTTTAAAGCATTTCCCGTCACATTATTTGACTTATAGGAGTTTTCTACAACTATTTCTGAAGATTTCATTGATTATCTTACTGAAGGAGCCTTGGCAATAGAAGTGTATGGTCATAAACCAAACGATCCGCGAAAGAACCCAGCTCTATGGGACCTGGGAATAATTCAAGCAAAGACCCGCAGTCTCCGAGACAGGTAACTTCAAGATTACATCTTTACAACACCAGTTAATTGTAAATTACAAACGTTTATCAGAACATGTTGCTCTTCAAATATTTATTGCATGTCTAGTGATTTGGTCCGTTTTGATTAAAAGAAAAAAAGCTATGTGGGCATGACCAGTGTTTCAATCATTATTGTTCTTTTTTTTTTTTTACTTTTTTTTTTCCATTTTTTCAAGATAATGAAAAGGATGTATCCTTATAACTCAGTTTGCAGCATTATTGACAACAGATCTTGTACAGTAGGTTCATCTTGTATCAGAGTTATGTACAATATTACAAAGAGAAATAAAAATGACAACGTCAAGGTTACATCATCATACACGAAAAAAGCAAGAATAATGGGAGTAAAGAGAGACATCAATTATTGTAAACAGTGAACAGTCATGGTGAGGACACATCCGTCTCAGCAGGGTACATAAAAACAATGCATATTTTCGGCCCCTCTATCAAGTAAAAATCTAGCCAACACTTTCAGGAGTAATCCATTAAACAATGGGGTCTCTTGTTCGGCCCGCCTTCTAGCTACGTAAGCACGGTATGGCCCCCAAATATCTGTAGGACGGGAGGCACTGGGGACTAGGGTGGAGTACTCTTCGCTGTTTATGTTGCAAAAAGCCAGGCTACAGAGCCATGCCTGTAAAGTAGGAGCCCTCTTGTTTCCCCACAACAATGCACTTTCGCGTTTGGCTAGCAGAAAGCCCAGGGCCGCCAGTTTTCTCATCTTCTTGGGGAAGTTAGCAACATACCCTAACATTGCAATCTCAGGGATAGGTTGTAGCTGCATGGACAGGATTTCTCCCAACGTAGAGTGGACCAAGGACCAGTAACGATGTATCTTTGGGCAGGTCCAAGCCAGGTGAGCAAAATCCGCAAAGGGGGCTAGACATTTAGGACATTGATGGGGTCTGTTATGGTCAATCCTGTGGGAGCGGGCGGATGTGTGGTACAGTCTGCGAAGACATGTAAAGTGGAGTAGCTTGTGTCTGCTGTTGGAGAGATTTCTTTAGTGGCACTGCAACACCACTCCCACTGGTCATATGTAATGGGTCCGCCCACGTCAGCCTCCCTCACCCTGGAGTCAAACACTGGTCTGGTCGCCCCGCATTGCTTGTATAATATAGACACCGAGTGTGCGCCAGTAGGGTTCTGCAGTAATAATGTTAGTGGGGGAGTGGGCTCAGGAGCCATGGGAAATGAAGGGAAAGTGGCGCGAAGCATTGAGTGTAAGCGCTTTAGTACAAAGGTGTCCATAAAGGAGCGATCCGCCAAACGGTCCTCTTAAGACCCAGAGAAGACGTGACCTTCGGGAAACAGATCCCCAATCGTATTAATGCCAAACTTTCTCAATGTACGCTGGACCAGAACTTCGCCCGTGATCGGCAGCCAGGAAGGGTTAGTGAGGGGAAATGCTGGAGAATAGAGTGGCTCCAGCCCGAGCAATCTACGCAGCTTATCCCATGCCCAGCAAGTGGTAGAAACTGTTTAAATATCTTGGGGGTCCCGAGGGAATCCCGTAGGCAGGACAGTGGACAGGGGGTGTGGGAGTACCAGATCGGCTTCTGGTTTAGAGTACGGGACGCGAGCATCTGGGTGAAACCAGATGTAGGCATAACAACATTGTGCTATTAGATAATACAAACGAAGATCAGAGACTCCAAACCCCCCTCTCTCATACAGTAGCACCAAGGTCTGCCATTGGACCCGAGGTGTCTTGTCCGCCCAGACCAGGCGCAGTAGTAACGACCGCACATGCGCAAAGAAGGTGTTAGTGAGGGGAATGGGGATATTATTAAACAAATACAAAAAGCGAGGGAGAACGACCATTTTAATTATAGGAACTCTACCAGCCATAGATAATGGCAGGCGCAGCTATTTCGAAATCTTCAATTCCAAATCTCCAACAGCCCTGCCATAATTCAACCTGATCATGGCGTCCGTATCAAGATGAATATAGACCCCGAGGTATTTCACTGCATCACTGCACCATGTTAGTGGGAATGCACAAGGCCAGGCAGTCGTGCCAGCCGTGAGAGGAAAAATGACCGATTTATGCCAATTAATGCAGATTCCGAAGAATTTGCCAAACCTTGTAATTTCTAGGATCAGGGGCTCCAGGTTCACGTGAGGCTTTTGAACGTATAGAACAGTATCGCCCGCATAAAGTGAAACCAGAAGGGGGCCCATGCGGAACTGGAGCCCACGATGCAAATGTTTTTCTTGGAAATGACGGACTAAAGGGTCCATAGCCAATATGAATAATAGCGGGGACAACGGGCACCCATACCTGGTACCGCGTGACAGAGTGAAGGGCTCTGAGAGAGTACCATTTAGGCGTAGCCTGGCAGTGGGTTTAGTGTATAACTGCTCCACTGTAGAGACAAAGCATTCCGGCATACCCATGCGTCTCATAAACGATAAACAAAAAGGGCCATTCCAGGGAGTCAAACGCTTTTTCAGCATCCAACATGACAGCGGTGTCAAGGTCTATTCTGTGCAGCACCGTGAACAAGGTACGAAGGTTGAAAGAGGTGGACCTATGGGGGACAAAACAAGATTGCGCCGGAGCAATGATGGATTCCATCAGTAACGATAATCGTATAGCAATGACTTTAGCCAAGATTTTATAATCAGTTTAAAAGTGGCAGTGGTCTGTAGGAGCTGCATAGAACGGGGTCTTTTCCAGGTTTGGGAAGGAGAATGATTACCGCTTTTCTAAACGTCGGGGGAAGTGTGCCTGTCTCAAATGCCTCTGCATATACCTCAATCAATCTCTGGACCAAAATGTCTTTATATTCCTGATAAAAGTCGGTCGAGAAGCTGTCCAATCCAGGAGCAGAGGAGCCACGAAGCGCATCTATGGCTTCGATAATGCTATCAAGTGAAATGGGGACAGCCAAAAAATCCCTCATATATTTTTCAAGGTAGACCAACGCTATCTCCGATAAGTATTCCCCCTGTTCCCACAGGTTCCCAGTAAGCCTAGAGGCATATAGCGATTTATACTAATCTAGGAAGTGGTCGCAAATGTCTGTGGTGGTGTACAGCAAGTTGTCCTGCGGACCAGTAATTGTAGTGATATATGCATAGTCGCGTGGGGGGCGTAAGGTATGTGCCAAAATCCTCCCAGGCCACTCACCCTCGCCATAGCGCCTCGCGGAGTATTGTTTATTGAGGAATAACAGCTCACATTCTGCCGCTTCTCTAAATTCTAGCAGCAGCGATAGTCATTTTGCCTCCCTAGAAGCAGAGGCTGAGACAACTAAATCTCGGTCCAAGGCAGCAATATCCCTCTCCACCCGATTGAGCGTCGAGCGAAGATCACGCAGCACCCCAGCACGCTTGGAAATGCACACACCCCTGATGTAGGCTTTAAATCCCTCCCAGAGGACTGACCAGATATCAACCGTTCCCGTATTCAGTTCAAAATAGTTGTCTATCGCAGTTCTCAACTCCTCAAGAAACACTTGATCCAGTAACGCGTTCCCGGGGAAGCGCCATTGCCACTCATAGCCACCCGGTCTAGGAATGCTCAGGCGGAGTATGACAGGCAAATGATCTGATAGGGTACGGGGAAGGGTAAGCACATCGTCTAGCCAACCAGCCACCCCCGGGGAAACCAACCAATAGTCAATCCTAGTCCACGTATTATGAAACCCCGAGTAATGTGTGAAATTTGGGAGGGAGGAGTGTAATCGTCGCTCAACATCAATTAAGGAAAAGTGTGTACATATGTCTTAGAGGGCCTGTCGGGCAAGGGGTTTGGTGTCCGGCGAGAGAGAGGTACTGTCTCTGGATGGATCCAAAAGAAAATTAAAATCTGGCCCCCCCCCCCCAAAAAAATTAAAGGCCCGGGGTCAAGCGACAAGAGTTTGACCTGGAGGTCATGAATGAAGGAAGGGGAGTCAGTGTTAGGGCCGTGGACTCCTACAAACGAAACTTTGTGTCCTATCGATGAGCCAGAAACAATTAGTGTGCGTCCCTCAGTATCAACCATGGTTTTGTGCAATGCAAATGGGATTCGCTTATGTATTAAAATTGCCACCCCTCTGGCGTAGCTGCTAAAGTTCGAGAAATATCTATGGGATCCCCAGCTCACAGCCACAGGAGTGTTATCCGCCCCAGCCAAATGTGTTTCCTGGAGAATCACAATATCTACGTGGTGTCTGGTAATATAATTCAGAACCTGTCTGCGCTTTCTAGTATTTTTTAAACCCCTGACATTCCATGACATTAAAGAAAGCCTGGAAGGACCGGGCTGATGTCCAAGGTTAGCCATAGAAAATGTAGTTCCATATTAGATTCAAGATGTGTGATTGCCATTCACTGCCAACTAGCACCATGATACATCATAAAGAAAAACTATTAGGACTGAACATAAAATCCCCCCCCCCCATCCCCCACCCAGCCTCCTAGCAACCCACCATAGGTGATCCCTATCTATCAATTCAAAATGCTTGTGCAATAGACCAAAGATACAGATTGAAAAAAACAAAACAGCTAGAAGCTGAAAGAACAAAACAATCAAAGACATTTTGGTATACACCTTAGGGCGTGATAGCGCCACGCCGACCGGGCTGTTGAAGGAACCATAGGTACATGTTTAGGAGCCAATCAAACAGAACAAATGAACATTAGACAACTGCATCATCAGGAATAAGAACGTATCATGAATCTATCAGCCAGGCCCGGATTGGCAGAACAGTTCAACACTGTCCTGCGAGCCGCCCTACGATGGAGAGGACTGGCGAGGTGCAGTCGGGGATCCAGAAGAGTTCTTCTTGCAGTTATGACAACATTTCTGAGCCTCTGTCCGAGTGTCAAAAATGCGAGGCCTTCCATCAACGTCCACCCTCAGTCTTGCCAGATACAACATGCCCTATGGTAGCCCCAGATTCCTCAGGGCCACCTTGACCCCCTGGTACTTACGCTTCGCCTCCTGGACCATGATGGTGAAGTCAGGGAAAAAGGCCAAATTGTTACCCTGCCATTGGACGTCGCCCACGTCATGCGGCGATCGCAAAGCCGTATCTCTGTCTCTGAAGTTCATAAGCCTTGCAATGATGTGTCGTGGGGGGAGGCCCGGGCGAGGACGTGGGCCCAAGGATCTGTGAGCGTGCTCAACCACAAAGCTCTGTGTGAAGTTCTCTTTGCCGAATAGATCCACCAGTAGTTGTTCCACTAAGGTGTCCATCCGTCCGTTGGCCGTCGTCTCCGGAACGCCAATAATGCGGATCGTATTCCGGCGGCTTCTCGCTTCCAAATCGTCATTTTTGATAGCGACGTCTTTGAGAATCTTCTCCACACGTTCCAGCCTTTTCAGCGATGTTGAGGTGCCATCTTCAATGTTCGAAACCCTCGCCTCCACGACATCCAGGCAACAATCTTGCGTTTGAAGTTTAGTGCCCATGTCAGCCAGCTTCTTATCAAGGTCGTCAAAACGACTATCTAACGCTTTAAAACCGGCCCTCATCTCAGCCAACATGGATGACGCAAGAGAGGCGGAATCCCCGGAAACCTCAGGGCCCAAAGCTGCACCAGGCATGGCAGGAGGAGCATCCGAGACGGGAGCGGCAGGCTTTTCAAATGGCAGCTTACTCTGTTTGGGATCTTTCTTCCCCATCAGGCAAAGCGCTGCAGGAGACGTGGATATGGGGCAGCAAAAACAGGTCCACTACCGTGGAGTGCCAAGGGGTGGGAGATGGCCACTCATTCGTTTACGTGCAGGCTGCTAATTATCCAGATCAGGGAACAGCTATTATTTCAAAATATAATCCAGGAATGGAAGAAAGGAAAGTCAGGGGGCTGCCGGGCTAGTACAATCAGCTTAGCAGGCCGTTCCGGGGATCAATGACATAACCAGCCAAAAGACTGGGGTAGAACACAGCACAGGGGGCGCAGAATGCACTGCGACCATGTGACTCTAGGCGGGGATTTCAAAAGGTAAGGGCTGGACCAGATATGTAGGAGCACACGTACAGATGTTGCTCAAACAGGAGCCCCCCACTGACATCAGATACTGTTGATAGCTTATATGTCTCTGGGCCTGCGGACTGGGAGCACAAGTTGAAACGCTACACTTAGTGACCAGCGGTACGCCCTGGTGCAGAGATATAAGCACTGTGGCCCAGCTTCTCCTTCTGTTGCGCTCAAGATGGCCATTAGCGTATGCCAGGAGGTTTTAAATGCGCTGGTAGTCCCGTCTCCTCATGCAGGTATGGCCTCCACGGCAAAGAACAGGTAGCAAGGAGCAGTCAAGGGCCTAGGTCTCGCCAAGATACAAGGCTGCGCCGCCCGGAGGTGGAAAAACACAAGGCAGCGCTATCCGGAAAGTGAAACGATCATCCGGTGACTGCCGACAATCCCCGCAGCACGCAGCTGGACAGACAGGCGCCCGGGGGGGAGACAAAGCTCCAGACAGGATCTAGCGCCACCGCAACTCCGGGGGGGTAAACCAGGGCCCACCCACTAGCCCGCCACGCATGCCGCCAACAGCCACAACTCCAAACTCCGGCACGGACACGCTCACAAGGCCCCTCGAGGCCCGCAAGCTCCCCGCCGGTCACGGGGCACAGAACAGGGCATGGCAGCGGGGGCGGGGGACAGAGGCCGCAGCGCAGGGTATAGCAGGAGTGCAGCGCAGGGCCAGCTGCCCGCCGGGGCCCGTACTCACCACACCCGTCCCCACTCGTTCTTCATCCGGGGAATGCTTTCGAGCCGCACCGCGGCTACGTGCAGATTCGAGTGCGCCGTCAGCGGGAAGCCCCGGAACCACCAAAACACACACAGATGGGCAGCATGGTCCCCGGGGGCAGATAGTCTCCGTTCAGTTACTGTGGGGCTCCAACATAAAGGAAGAGTGAATTTATTGCGCCCAGACGGCGGAGCTTCAATCGGATGCGGTCATCTTGGTCGCGTCCGTGGCCAAGCCGATCCTTTTTGTTCTTAGTACTGCAAAATTGTAAACCGGAATACAGCCTTATTCGTGCAAATATTATGATATTACAAGGAATTTGCTTTCTTCCCACAAGCCTCCTGAGATGTTGCTTCCCAAGTGATTGTGGTGTAGAGGTTTGTTCCCAAATAGGGACATAGACTGCTGGAATGTTGTCAGACTCTGCAGGGCAGTCACAGTAATGTTCAATGTCATCATTCTGAATAGGGCTGGATCAACATTATCCACTTAATCCAGCTGCTTAAATAGCCTGACATGCTACCGTTATTGCTGTTGAAGTAGTAGGGACCAGTTGTAAATCAAGGGACTAAAACAGCACTGCTTCAAATAGCATTCAGAATTTAATGTGTACAGTGTTTAGTCTTACCTCTTAGGAAAGAAATTCCACATCTGAACACCCATAGGGCCGAAGCAAGGACCTGTCCCAAAAAGGCCAGAAAGGAGCCCTCCAACAGCTTTTAGACACACCTAGACCCATTCCACATGAATTCTTGGCAGCCTCGTCCATGTGTAACACAGCATACAATACATTGACCAAACAGACACAACATTCATTGTTCATCCTCCAACCCCTTCACATACAACTCGAATTGTTAATTACACACCTAGCAATTTAAGATGTACTATGTCCCAAATTGTGTTGTGGTGTCCATAATTTCTTGTTGAAATGACTTGTTCCTAAATAAAGTATCCTCCAGGATCCCTCCACCTTCTTTTCCATAGGCCTGACTACCTGCCACTAGCTATTTTCCAGAAACTCGTCTTTTGTCTTGTATTCAGACCTTTTGGGGCCAGTGCAGTTTCAACAGGAGAACTCCGTAATCCTAACCACTTCCATTCAATATAATCGGGCACAAGTTCTTCAGGACACATAGGAGATATACTTTTAACGTTTGTGGACTTGTAGTGGTAATCCATCTCGGAAATAGGAATCTGTAGGTGAATAAATGTGAGGAATCCGAATATGACAGCAAATCACCAGTTACTGAGTAGTATTAGATCATACGATGACAGATGGAGCAAAGGAAAATAGCACTCGAATCTTCTAGTGATATCCAAGTTTGAGTCAGAACCAAATTATCTGACAAATTGTGAAAATAAGCCTTAAAATGGAATGCTCTGCAACTACACCATGTTGGAAGATGAGTTGAGACTTGATGGCCTCAGATAAGTTGTCTTATTTGGAGCAAGAGTTCAGGACACATGGAAAGTGCTCATTCATGGCATTCCACAGATGCACATCCACAAAGAACCAATTATATCAAAAGTATGGTCTGAGGTGTGCCTGTAAATGTGTAAAGCATGAATTAAAGAACCTGTGCAGTAGATCAAAGGAACGCATCAAATGCAGAGCCATTGTGACTGTGTTTGGTCCTTAACTTCAGAATCACTCCTACAGTGGCTTAACTGATTATGGGCAGGTGGCAGTTTAAAAGGTCTACTCTTTGGAATTGTGTGTTGGTTTTAGAATATTTTAAGTCCCAGTGTTATACATGTGATTCTGCTAAAAAGACTGTTTGGAATGTGTTTTGCTCATCTGTAGGTTTTCCATATGCCACTTGAAGCCAGGCTCCTCAGACGTAGTCATGAAGTGGCGCTCTCCCAACAGTGTGGAGTGGCATTTAGTTGGTGTAACACACCTATTATGAAAATTAGATTGACTGAGCAAAAGGTACAGATTGAAATCGCTGCAGATTTGTTTCCTTTGTCTCAATCAGGTACCTGAATATACTGTTGGATGTGATGAAAGTACAAAAGATTAGGAATATACAATGACGAATCACCACACTTGGGAAGTGGGTCCACTTCTAAACACCAGGCACTGTGGACTTTTACTGTGATTTATTTCTCAAAGAAGATCAATACTTTGAAATGTATTTATTTATTTTTAAGGTTTTATATAGCGCAAACAAGATCCTTGCAGATATCAGAGCGCTTTACAGAAACAGGAGGTGGGGTAGACAAACTCTTGGAGACATTATAATATTCGGTAGTGAGAGGGTTGCAAGGTAGGGTAGCAATCGCATAAGAGTATACACACTAATATCAATCAGGAAACAAAAAATACGAACCGTGCAGTGTCTTTGCTCCAGTGGCGATCGAATAAGATTTTAGCACCCTAGCGGGTGTTAGTAGAGCAATCCGGTCATAGTATAAACCCTAGTAAACAAACTGGAAACCAATAATATAGAGTCCGTGCAATGGCTTTGATCCAGTAGCAATCAAACAAGAGTATAACACAGATAAACACTCAGGTAGCCGATAATATAGGGGCCGTGTAATGTCAATGTTCCAGTAACAATAGTGTTCAGGTAAACTTAGCCATAAGGATGGCTTTTACCTCTTTCTTGAAGAGAACAGTGGAGGGGATAAGCCTAGTTTCTGGCGGGAGTGCATTCCAGATCCTAGGTGCCATTCCTGAGAAGGAGCGTTTGTATGTTTTTTCCTTCCGGAATCTAGGAGGTTTCAGGAGGAGGTTTTTTGTGCTTCTGTTGGATCTTGAGCCTCCTGATACAGTCAGCTTGTTAGTGAGGTAGTTGGGTGACTTGTGGTGAACGGCAGAGTGTGTCATACAGGCAATTTTCAGCTGAACTCTGGCTTCAAAAGGCAGCCAGTTCAGGGCTTTTAAGTCGGGGGATATATGAGAGTGTTTTCTTGAGCCAGTGATGAGTCTCGCGGCTGCGTTCAGCGAGGCTCTTAGTGGTGCCGTTGTTGTTAGGGGCAGCCCGCTGAGAGCCACAATTCCATAGTCTATGCGAGAAATGACTAGGGCTTGTACAGCAGTTTGGAAGTCCTTGGGTGGTAGGAAGGGTTTGAGTTTTCTCAGAGTGTTGATTTGGAAGTTGGCTCCTTTAGTTGCTTTGCTAATATGCTGCTGCATGTTGAGATTGGAGTCAAGTGTGATGCCAAGGGATTTCGCAGAGTCCACGATGGTGGGTTGGACATTGAGTGCGGTTAGATGAGTGAGCCAGGTTTGGGTGATGGCCTTTTTCGCCGGTGTTGAGATCAGAAGGAACTCAGTTTTCAGCGCATTTAGTTTGAGGTGATTATCGGCCAGCCATGCTTGGGTGTTTCTTAGTGTGGCGTTCAAAAGCTTGATGTCTTCCGGTGATTGTAGCTTGAGGTAGAGTTGAGTGTCATCGGCGTACATATGGAAGTGTACATTTGATGCTTGAAGCAGGGTAGTGAGTGGCTCCATGACGAGGTTGAACAATGTGGGGGATAGGGAGGAACCTTGAGGGACGCCAAGTGTTACGGGCACAGGTGAGGACAGTGCGTTGTTGATCTTGAACTTCTGAGACCGGTTGTGTAGAAAGGACGTGAACCATTTGAGAACAGTCCCGGATATGCCCATTCTGGTATTTAGGAGCTCCAGTAGATTCTCGTGTTTGACCGTATCGAATGCTGAGGAGAGATCAAGAAGGATGAGGAGGCAGGACTCATTGTGATCAAGGATTTGGAGGGCGTCATCAATTATGTGTGTCATAGCCGTTTCTGTGCTATGTTTTGCTCTGAATCCTGATTGGTGAGGGTTGAGGAGGTCAAACTGAACAATGTGTTTTGTCAATTGGAGTTGAACGCATTTTTCTAGCAATTTGGCCAGAGTGGGGATATTGGTGATGGGGCGGTAATTGTTTAGGCCGGCCGGGTCAGCTGTGGGTTTCTTGAGTATAGGCGTGACTTGCCCTATCTTGAGGGAGTCTGGGATAAGTCCTTGTTGAAGGGAACTGTTGATGATTTTAGTCCAGAGTGGGAGGAGCAGGGGGGTGAGGGCTTTAACAGCATTGGCAGGTAGTGGGTCTGTGAGGTGATTAGCGGGCTTCAAGGTGCCGAGCAATTTGTGAATTGATTCTTCAGAATAGGTGTCGAAGGACGTCCATGAAGCGTTGTTTTTAGGTTGAGTGTTAGTTATGCAGATGGAACAGGAGTATAGACTTACATCCTTGTGGAGATCACATCTTATATTGTCGGTCTTTTGCTTGAAGAAAGTTGAAAAGTCCTCACAGCTTGGAATATCATTTGCTGAGAGGTTAGGTTGTGGAGGTTGAGTTTTGGTTTGGATTTCGACTAACTCGAACAGGTTTCTTGGTCGGTTTTTTGCTTGGTCCAGCTGTTGGCTAAAGAAGCCTGATTTCGAGCGTTTGATTTTTCTGAAGTAGGCGTTTCTCTTATTCTTAAGCGTTTTAAGGTGCAGTGCTGAGGGGTCAGATCTCCATGTGCGCTCTGCCATGCGCATAGCACGTCTGTCTTCATTGAGTCTACCATCATACCATGGGTTCGAGTTTTTGGTGGAGACTCTTTTCAGTTGCAGGGGGGCGGCTTCATTGATTATTGAGGTCATAGTGTCTAGGTAGAGGTCGGTCAGAGAATGAACATCAGACACGCCCGCCGGGGGAAGCAGGAGACTGCCTGTGTGGGCAGGCAAGGAGTTTGGGTTAAGATTCTTCATGTCCCTCTTCCAGATCTTGATTTTGGTAGGTTGAGCCGGGTTCAGTTTGACCTTTTCTTTGATGAAGGTGATAATGTGGTGGTCTGACCAGTCACAGGGTTAGATTGCCTCCAGCTGAGTAGAGTCTTCTTTGGCGAGGATAAGGTCGAGGATAGAGCCTTTTTCATGTGTCGGACGGTTGCAGATTTGGGTGAGGTCAAGTGCGTTGAGGAAAGTTTTAAGGGTATTCACCACAGCGTCTTTCTGGTCGTTCCAGTGGAGGTTGAAATCTCCCAAGTAGATTTGAGTGATCTGTCGACCGGCGTTTGTGTTTATCGTGTCCATGAGTTGTTGGGAGAAGGTGTGGTTATCCCCAGGTGGGTGGTAGATGACATGTAGGGAGCATACAGGTTTGCCCTCGCTAGTAATATCGAGGCAGATGAGTTCGCAGGAGGTGAGGGAGGTGGAGGGACCTTTAGTAACAGCGAGGTTGCTCCTATAGATGCATGCAATTCCCCCGCCCGTCTTGCCATTTCTGTCCAGTCTAATAATGTGATAGTTGGGGGGGGACTAGTATGTCCATTATAGGTGTGGAGGCTTCAGTTAGCCACGTTTCCGTCAGGATGGCTAGATCGAGGTCCATTGATAAGATGAGATCCGCGATGTCGGAGGAGTGTCTCGGGGCCGATCTGCAGTTGAGCAGGATACACTTTAGTCTGGGGGTGAGGGGAGTGGACGAGTGTTCTAGGGAGAGGGGGACTTTTATGAGGTTACTGGGGACGGAGCTTCTGTTGCTCAGTGTGGGGGGCCTGGGGAGATTTGTGAGGATCGTGGGTATGGGAAGGTGTGTGGTGGGTGGGTGTTTAGTGGGACCTGGGCCGTATGAACGGAGTAGAGTGTATAAGTCTCGCTCAGAAAGGGGGTTTAGGGTGCGCCGGGGGCGATCAGTGGCCTTGCGATCCGGGATAGAGGGCCAACGCGGGGAGCGATGAGTGAAAAGGTTTGAGGGGCGGGTGGTGTACTTGTTGGGCGCGGAAGTGGTGGGTAAGGGGTGTCTGGGGTGTGCGAAAAGAAGTTCTTTGATGGTGTGAAGATCTTCTTTGACTTGTAGGAGGGTGGATATGATCATGTCCAGGGTTGGATTGGGGATGGTATTGGGGCTGAGAGCAGTGGGTGCGTGAATGAGTGGGGTAATGGGGTGAGCAATGGACTGATTGGGGCGGGGTGTGCACGCAACAGTGCAGGGCTCTGCGGCCGTAGCAGGAGGGATGGCGTTCGATGGATGAGAGGGCTCTGCGGTCGTAGCAGGAGGGATGGCATTCGATGGATGAGAGAGTTTGTGAGTAAGGAGCGTGGATGAGGAAGGGGGGAGGTTGGTAGCGTAGGTGATGGCGCTGGTGGAAGGCGGCGCATGTGAGTTGGGGGATGAGTGTAGGCCGGAGCAGGTGGGGGTGAGGTTAGGATAGTGGGGGCTAAGAATGGGGGGGTTAGAGGATAACGGGTTAGGGTAGGGGAGATGATGTGTTCAGTGGGGCTGCCCGGGAGAGTGGGGTAGTGGGGAGTGAGAATGGGGGGGGGGGATAGAGTGAGAGTTGTTCATGTCGCGGGCATGGGAGATATGCACAGGGCCGTGGAGGTGTGTTCTGTGAGACTAGTTGGGAGAGTGGGGTAGTGGTGATTAAGAATGGAGGGGGAGATAGGGTGGGAGATGGATCTGTCACAGGGGATGGGAGAAAAGAGGGCGGCGATGGGTTCTGCGTGATTCGTGGGAGTTGAGAGGTGGGGGTAGGGAGGGTTGGGGTATGGAGAGTGTATGACGGGGAGTGATCTTCCTCAGCGCGAGAGAAGGAGATGGTCCTGTCACGAGACAGGGCAGATAGGATCAGGGGGGAGGTAGGTTCTGACGGACTTGAAGGAGGTGTGAGGTGTTGGCTAGGGAGGGTGGGGGTATGGAGGGTGTAGGAGTGAACTTCGCCAGCGAATGTGAAGTGTGGGCTAGGGGGGGTGAGGGTATGGAGGGTGTAGGAGTGAGCTTCGCCAGTGAGTGAGGAGAGTGGAGAAGAATAGGTGCACCTTTTGAACTGGATGGTGCCAGTATTATTTTAAAGTTCAGCAGTACACCAGATATTTTAAGGTTCAGTAGCAGCACACCAGAGGGATTACTTTTGGCTCTAATAATAATGGATTTACCAGTCTCAAAGAAATCCATCTTTTCTGATTTTGTGATCTGTTTTGGCATAAGGTACCGGAACCAGATCTTTTTCTTTAAGGTAGGTGGGAGGACAGACGGCTGAGATCTTGAGTTTATGGTCTTGAAGGATATCTATTGATTAGTTAAATCAACATAAATATTAAAATGAGTATCGCATTTGCAGCTAAGTTTAATTGGATAGGTACAAAGTGTTAGTATGTTTACTACCATATATAAAAAACCCTTATACTGAAGGGGAGAACATGACCACTATTCACAACAAATTCTTACCTAAAGAACAGGAAAGCCACGTAGCTGCCAGGATGCATGAACTCAAAAGCTGTAATATTCCCATGTTTTCTTGTACTTATGGCCTCATTTTTGTTGTTGAATTTTTAAACATCTTGCAATAGGAGAAGTCTGTGCTAGAGATTATTTTAAATCTGAAGTGGATAATAATAATAAGGGAAGCTTGTAAAGCGCATGGTTACGCTCGTAAGCATGTCCTCGCGCTGCAACTGAAAATCGCTCCAAGCAGAAGTAAGGAGAGAGCTCTGTTATCTTGCAAACAGGTAAGTTTTTAAGTTCTTCCGGAAGCTGGATTCAGATGAGTCCAGGTGGAGATTAGGAGACAGGGCGTTCCAGCTCTTCGCTATCAGATGTCGAAACGAGCGTCCTCCCATGCGGGCCCTTTTTACCTTAGGGACCACAAGTAGGCCTCCGTTTGAGGAGCGCAAGGTACGTGATGGTACGTACTTGGTAACTAGGTTCTGAAGTGGTGTTGGCGCTTTCTTAGCAAGAATACGGTGACAGGTACAGAGGGCTTTAAATTCCACTCTGCTTCTCACTGGCAACCAATGGAGGGTCTGAAGGGCAGCTTTGGAATTCGATCTTTTTGGGTTTTTTAAGACAAGGCGGGCGGCCGCATTCTGTAACACCTGGAGTCGGTTCATTGCCTTGCAAGTGGCTCCCAGGTACAACAGGTTGCCGTAGTCTAGGCGTGAGGTCACTAGGGCATGTACCAGCGTTTTCCGAGTGGACCTAGGGAGGAAGACAAGGACCTTCTGTAGGGTTTTTAAAACGCCAAAACAGACACCTGCTACTCGATCTATTTGGGGTCCAAAAGACAGGTCAGCAACGAGCCAGACGCCAAGGTTTTTGACTTCCTGGCGAGGCATAGGTGCCTCACCTAGGCATGGGGGCCACCACGCCGATGACCAAACAGATGGGTTCCTCCCTACCACGAGCACCTCGGTCTTGTTGCCATTTAATTTAAGGCAGTTGGTGGACATCCAGGTTGCAGGATGATATGTTGCTTGAAAATGGGTCCAGAGGAAGCACAAGTTTCACTGAGTCCTCATGTTATTGCTAACTTGTTTGCACAAGGAGTAAAGAAAAAAGTCAACTAAATTTAAATTATCACTGGGGTGTGAAAGAGTAGCACAACTGTTTAGTAAGCCAAGTCTGTCCTTTATGTTTTGGGGTATTGGAGAATGCTTGGTATTAGTTAAACTAGATCAGGCTCGATGTTCTTCACTACGCGCTAACCTTCTGTGTCATATTATGCATTTTGGCCAATTTTTTTTATCCATGTTTATCATCTGCATAAATTGTTAACACAGGAAATGCAACGCAAATTCACACAAGAATTTGTAACGTTTTTGGTATTTGCGTGTTTACAGCATTTTAAACAAATACTTCAAAACAAATTATCTGGATCTGGAGTTGTCATTGTGTCCAAATCCATATTTAGGTCACAACACTCCCACCAAATTCCGTTATTTAAATTGATGTATGGTTTTGTACAGCACAAAGATGCATAGCGTTTTCTGTTTGAACCTGTATACCTTCGTTTCTAGATGGAGTGAGGTTACTCGAAAGGTGGAACTCTGGGTCCAAATCTTGGAACTGAATGAGAATGGAGAATACTGCCCTGTTGAAGTAATTCCTGCTAAAGATGTGCAGACAGGTGGCATATTCCAGCTCAGACAGGTAGGCATTTTACGTACTTTGAACAGAAAGATATTGTGAGACATAATCTAACTTAACACACTTAACCGTTTATTTACTTGGTGTTCCAGTGCTCTGTGCAAATGTAGTGGTGTTTTAGCCTCTATTTTGTAAGTTGTTGGAAAGGGGGGCATTTTCTGGATCATAGTGGTAGTAAAAACAGTATGGGAACAATTGTTGCATTGACTGAAGTTTATCCTAGTTTCATTATCCTTATGACTTTCTGGCTTTTAAAGCACCATTGCCAATCCAGCATCCACTGATCATGACTTGTCAAGTTCTATTGCAGTGTCCGTATCCACTGCACCCAGCATGTGAAGCACTAATGGCATTCCAGTGTCCACTGCTCCCTGCATATGCAGCACAATTGGTATCCCATTATCCGCTCCACCGGGAATATGAAGCACTGTGGACATCCCAGTGCACACTACACCCTTCATGTGCAGCACAATTGACATCCCACTATTCACTGTACTGACATGTGAAGCACCATTGATATCCTAGGGTCCACCGACCCAGCATGTGCGGCACCATTGACATCCTAGGGTCCACCGCACTTAGCATACGCAGCACCATTGACATCCTGGGGTCCACTACACCCAGTATGTAAAGCACCATTGACATCCTAGGGTCCACCGAACCAGCATGTGAGGCACCATTGACATCCCACTATTCACTGCACCGGCATGTGAAGCATCATTGACATCCTAGGGTCCATCGCACTTAGCATGCTCAGCACCATTGACATCCCACTTTCCACTGCACTGGCATGTGAAGCAGCAATGACATCCTTGGGTCTCCTGCACCCAGCATTTGAAGCACCATTGACATCCTAGGGTCCACTGCACCCAGCATGTGAAGCACCATTGACATCCTAGGGGCCACCGATCCAGCATGTGGAGCACCATTGACATCCTAAGGGCCGCTGCACCCAGCATGTGAAACACCATTGACACCCTAGGGTTCACTGCACGCAGCATGTGAAGCAGCACTGACATCATAGGGTCCACCGCACTCAGCATGTGAAGCACCATTGACATCCAAGGGTCAACTGCACCCGGCATGTGAAGCACCATTGGCATCCTGGGATCAACTGCAACCAGCAGATAAAGCACCATTGACATCCCACTGTCCTCTGCACCTGCATGTGAGGCACCATTGACATCCTAGGGTCCACTGCACCCAGCATGTGAAGCATCATTGACAGCCTAGGGTCTGTTGCACCTAGCATGTGCAGCACCATTGACATCCTAGGGTCACTACTACTACTAAGAAGTATGGAAACAATTATAGAATGTACAGGCTGGCAAACATCTACTTTGTTTACCTGGTCGTTCAATGCCTCTTGTACATTGATGAGCACCAGCCATCTGAGCAGATCAGCCAGCAACTGCAGTGTGCACTATCATATACTATGTGCATCCCACTAAGGAGAGGCATGTGACAAATGGTCCTCCCATATGCCTGCCTAGTCCATGCAATAGCAGCCAGCACTCGTGTCACAAGTGGTGGATGTGCAACTGTGAGTTTGGTGCCAGCAATAATCGTTTTAACAACATGCAGTGCTACTTGCTCTTCGTGCCCTGCTCGAGACCAGCCAGGCCAGTCAAATACAACACTTTGTGCTTTCCATTCCCTTCATCAGCTTGTAGATCAGCAGCTACAGCTTAGCATCTTTCTGATTATTTAATCTCCGGCCGGTTGTGTTGCATTAAGGAAGGGACTGTGACACCTCAGTAAATTGTGTTCTGCAAACCCAAATTCTAAACAGCACTGCAATGCCATGCCTAATTCAGAGAAGCTCAGCCAATACCAGTAACATACAAGCTTTTCCATTTCGCTGGAGTTCACATGTGTTCATTTGGTAGGTATTGTCCATTCTTTATGATTGTATCTTATTTTATAGCTGTTGTTTTGGAGGTACTGTACTTGTTTTAAAATCTATTGTTCGAGGCATGTGAGCTGCAGATCACATGCTGTGCATAGCCTGTCATCTAGTGTTGGGTTCGGATAATTGCACTTTGTTTTTCTTCGAAGAAGTCTTTTCTAGTCATGAGGTAGGTGACTCTTCCTTTCGGGGATAGTGCTCATGGACATCGACTCCATTGTTAGATTGTTTTTTTCCGGGTTCGGATGTGAATTGCTGCACTCCGGTTTGGCACAGTTTCTCAGGTTCCCTTCGACACGCAATCCACTACCCTCTGCGGTATTATTTTTCTATTGCATTTCACATTCTCTGCATATCGTTTTGACTCAAGACCTTCAATCGGAAAACTCGTGGGGGGCCGTTAGGCCTACCCGCACAGGGCTTGCTAGCAGTCGATGAAACAGACTCCATTCAAATTCTGTCCAGGATGTCGCACCAAGTTTCCGCGCACCGACCTGCCTGAAGTGTGCAACCTCTTTCTATCCCTGGAACATGACGAGAAAGACAGCGACGCGTGCTGATCGTTTCGATCGAAGAAGACACTTCGTGACAGTCTGGCTCAACGTCACGAGATGCAACATCAAGGCGGCTCCGTACCGGACATCTTCGGCGAACAACAAGCTCAAGGAGCCGAGGAAGCAGAACACGTATCGTCTCTCAAGCCGACTCCGACATGGAAGAAGAGGTTACACCTGGTACATGAGACCAAAAAGGCTCCGTTCCTTCTTCTGCCTGGGGGCCAAGGTCGGCACAGATAAAACGGTATAAGCGCCACACCCCAGGCCTGGCGCCAAAACACAAACACAAGCCTTCGGGCTCGAGTTGGCCCCTTGCCAGCGCCGAACAGAAATCCTCGGCGTTGGAATTAAAACATGTTGTGGTCCACATCCCACCTTTATCAAAGACTAAATCTTTGGAACCGAATGGTTCGAAGCCGAAGCTTTCAACGCCGAAAACTACAAGCAAAGACAAAAAGACTCCACCAAAGGAGCCTTGGTCTGACGTTCCACCTTCGGATCCGAAACAGAAAAAGCTCGTTATAATCCCAGATACTGGACATATCCATGCCAGTTTCCTGAAAAAAGGAAGATGGCCCAACAAGAGGAGTACCACATTCCTTTGAAGAGAAAAAATGTGGGTACTAACCATTCACCACCTTATATTCCACCTCCTTCTCCCACTGATCCTAACTTACTCGTCACACCCACAAATTCACCACCACTACTATCACCTGACCCACAGGATGAAGGGGATGGGGATCAGGATAGGCCACAGGATACTGACCCATGGGAGGACTACCCCACTGACCCAAACACAAATAATGACCCTGACTTATATCGTCCAGACCCTCACCACCCGACAATATAGGTTATATTGAGCTACTTAACAGGGCTGCTCCTTACCATGGGGTGGAACTATATAAAGAGACTTTAGAGGAGTATTTCTTATTTGAGACCCTATGTTCCTCTCAAAGAACTACCCCTACCCTGCCAATGCTTAAGGGGATGATTAAACACGCGGAGGAGGTTTTTAAAGACCATGTAAGGACAAGAATTATCACTCCTAGGGTTGAGAAAAAATATATGCCTGCACCTACTGACCCTGCCTACATCAAAGGTCAGCTGCCCTTCGACTCTCCTGTAGTTTGCAATGCTCGCAAAAGAGCTAACTCACAGACCACAGGCAAGGCCCCTCCTCGTGATAAGGAGTCGAAATTAATTGACGCCTCTGTCAAAAGGTAGCTTCACAAGCGGCTAATCATTGGCCCATCGCTAATGCTCAGGCTTTGTTGGCCAGATATAATAGGGCTCATTGGGATGAGTTAGAAAAGCTCATGCAATTTCTGCCTGATGAGCATAAATCTAAGGCGAACTATCTTATCTTATTCAGGAGGGCAAACTAATCACCAATACCTCCATCAAGTGCACCCTAGACGCAGCAGATACAGCAGCGCGCGCAGTAAACTTCAGCGTAAGGCATGCTTGGCTGGCGATTTCAGGTTTCAAAACTGAGGTGCAAGCCTCTATTCTCAACCAACCATTTGACAAAGAACACCTCTTTGGTTCAGCAGTTGACACCTCCTTGGAAAAAAAGATAGCGAGGTCGCAAAGTCGTTGGGGGCCTTGCAGTTACCTACAAATAGGGGTTCCTTTCGTGGCTCCTTTTACAGGGTGACTCCAAGAATATCTCCACAGAAATCCCTCCTCCTCTTACAAGGGCAACAGCCAATCGCCCTCATCAAGAGGCTATTTCAGAGGAGGTTTGAGAGGAAACAATGGTAAGGGAAGAGTCACCTCCACACGCACATCCCCCGCAAATAACGAGCAGCGACTTCCTTCCACTACCCCCGATCATTCCACTCCTGTTGGGAGAAGTCTCTCCCAATATCTCCCAGTCTGGAACAAAATCACCTCAGATAAATGGGTTCTACAAATTATCCAATATGGTTACTGCCTGGAACTTAGACACTCCCACAAATATTCTTCCACAATCATATGCAATGTCACTAGAACAACTTACCCTTCTAAAGCAGGAAGTTTTCTCTCTGTTAGAAAAAGGAGCTATAGAACCAGTCCCATTAAAATATCAAGGGGCCAGGGTATACTCCCTGTACTTCTTAATTCCCAAGAATGACTGCTCTCTCAGGTCTATACTAGACCTCAGAGAACTAAATCTTTACGTTCAGTCAGACCATTTTCACATGGTCACACTTCAACAAGTGCTCCTGCTCCTTCAAAAAATGCAATTGTCTCTCCACTCTAGACCTAAAGGATGCCTATTTCTATATCCCAATTCACCCTGCTCACCGCAAGTACCTCAGGTTCAAAGTAGCGGGCCAGCACTATCAGATCATTCACATCTTCCCATATTTAGATGACTGGCTCATAAAAGTCAACTCACAAAACAGCTGTCTACTTCACACTCCCAAAACAATGCAGTTGCTCTACGATCTTGGATTCACAGTAAATCTGTCCAAATCCCATCGACAACCATCCAACACCCCCAGCGTATCTAGGAGCCACAATAGATACACAAAAGACTTTGGCCTACCCCATTGTGTCCAGAATCTGTAACATGCAAACTTTAATCTCTCAGTTTCAGCCTCAACACTCATTACCAGCTCCAGTGTTCAAGCAGTTACTAGGGATGATGGCGTCTTCCATTCTAATAGTCCCTTACACAAGACTCTAGATGCGTCCCCTTCAGGAGTGCATAGCACGTCAGTGGAACCGGACTGAGGGTATCTTATCACGACTAGTGTTGGTGGACGGCCGCACCCATCACTCTCTGCAGAGGTGGAATACACAAAACCTTTCATAAAGGCTGCCCTTCATCAACCCGGTTCCACAGATAGTGCTAACAGCAGACGCATCGCTCACTGGTTGGGGAGCGCATCTCGAGACACATACAGTTCAGGGCATGTGGAGCCTGCAATAAAAACAGCTTCACATAAATCTAGAACTGCTAGCGCTCAAAGCATTTCGAGTACATCTAGTAGGCAAAGCTGTCCTGAGTCGTACAGACAACATGACAGCAATGTACTACATACAAAAACAGGAGGGACAGACTCTCTCCAGCTGTCACAACTAGCACAGACCATCTGGAAATAGACCATACATCAAAAAATGTATCTCCTTGCAGAACACCTTCCAGGAGTCTGCTAAGGCGTCAAAGACAACAGATTCACGAATGGGAACTCCACCCTCCGGTTCTCCTCCCATTGTTCCAAATGTGGGGCTTTCCAAACATAGATCTATTCACCACAAACTTAAACGTAAAATGCTGAAGCTTAGCATCCAGCCATCCGCACCCATTGTCCAAAGGCAATGCACTATGGTTGAATTGGTTAGGGATATTTGCCTACGACTCCCTGCCTCTCTCATTCATTCCATTAGTGGTTCAGGAGCTCAGACAGATGTCCCTGACACTAATCCTAGTTGCTCCCACATGGGCCCGGCAACACTGGTTCACAACACTGTTGGAACTCTCAGTAGTTGATCACCAAAAACTACATCTCACTCCCAATCTTCTCACTCAGAGCCATGGAGAGCTAAGACATCCAGATCCCAGTCATCTCAATCTTGTGATCTGGCACCTGAAATCTTACCTTAATCTCCCACCAGACTGCATGAACATCATCAAAGAGGCTAGATGTCCTACCACAAGAGCATGCTATGCAGCAAAGTGGAAAAGATTTGTAATATACTGCAATAACAATCCAATCGATCCACTGGACGCTTTAGTTCATTTACTATTTATTACATCTGCAGCGTTCCAATTTAGTGTACTCTTCCATACACTTACATCTTGCTACAAAAGCTGCATACCTACAGAACAGACAGCATCTGTCTCTCTTTAGAGTGCCTGTCATTAAAGCATTTATGGAGGGACTTAAAAGAATCATTCCTCCAAGACTTCCACCTGCTCCAGTGTGGAATCTCAACATTCTCCTTACCAGACTGATGGGTCCACCCTATGAGCCATTGCATAGATGTGAATTGCAATTTCTCACTTGGAAGGTAGCTTTCATCATAGCTATCACATCACGGAGGAGAGTAGGTGAGGTTCAGGCACTAATCATAGAAGAACCATTTTTACAAGTGCACCAAAACAAAGTGGTTCTTAGAACCAATGGTCATTTCTGACTTTCATATCAACCAATCTTTCATAACAACCAATCTTGTGAGTTGCCTGTGTTCTTCCCTTAAGGCAGAATATGCTTTACACACCTTAGATGTGAAAAGAGCGTTACTCTACTACATAGAAAGGACAAAACCTTCCTGTAAGACAAAACAACTATTTGTGGCTTTTGCTCCAACGCATAAAGGCAATCCTGTATCAAAATCGGGTATTGCACAGTGGATAGTCAAGTTTATTCAAACATGTTGTGCAAAAGCAAAACTAACATTGTCAATTCCCCCTAGAGCACACTCCACATGCAAACTGGAGGCTTCTATAGCATTCTTTGAAAATATACCCATAGAGGACATCTGCAAAGCTGCAACATGGTCTGCACCTCACACATTCATAAAACACTATTGTGTAGCTGTGTTAACAAAACAGCAAGCAGTTTTACGTACACTATTTCAAACGACTGCAACAGCTACAGGTTAGCCACCGCTTTGGGAGATAACTGCTATATAGTTTATGCACAGTATGTGATCTACAGCTCACATGCCTCGAACGGAAAATGCTACTTACTCAGTATGCATCTGTTCTTGGCATTTAGAGCTGTAGATTCACATGCACCCACACGCCTCCCTGGGTACCTATAACTGTTGCACTGACATCTTACTTAGATACATATATACATGGATATCTCTTTCTAGTACTCTAACTCCATTATCACCCTCTGCGGGAAAAAATCTAGCAATGAAGTCAATGCCCATGTGCTCTATCACCGAAAGGAGGAATCGCCTACCTCTTGACTGGAAAAGACTTCTTCGAAGAAAAACAAAGTGCAAAAATCCGGACCCAACACTAGATGGCAGGCTATTCACAGCATGTGAATCTACAGCTCTACATGCCAAGAACAGATGCATACTGGGTAAGTAGCATTTTCCTTACAGCTCACTCTTCCTTTATTTTCAGGACGACTCAACAATTTTTGTGCCTGTCAGCTCGCCATGAATTAGTGATTACATTTCTAATTTCTGACTCTTTCTCTTATATTACCATGTCTAGTAAGATCATTCTTGAGCAAAGTGAAATTAACTTTCTTTCTGATTTAACACTTCGCATAGAACAACTGTAGGTATGTGTAAATAAGCTACATTGTAGTGTCTGTATTTCCTGGCAGGTTTTATTATTCTAGTACAACTTTTAAATCGCTCAAGTCAAATTTCTCTTTTATGTTTTTCCATTTCTCTTAATGTGTTGTTTTGTTCATCATAAGACATGTCGGAGGGTGACTGAGTTTTGTGGACTCCTCGTTGCTTGAGAGAGCTAATCGAATCTTTACATTTTAAAACATGATAACGCTGGTTTCTCCAAATGTAATTTAATCTGTTTGAATGAATAGTTGATTTAATTTAAGATTCAAAAAAATTTGAAATGCCTGCGCATAACCACATGAACATTCAAACTAATGCATCTTCTACAGGGACAGTCACGGCGTGTTCAGGTGGAGGTGAGGTCTGTTCAAGACTCTGGGACTTTGCCTCTAATTGAAGATACTATACTGTCGATTGGAGTTGGATGTCCGAAAGTAAGGCATTTCAAATCTCAAAAAGGATATGAAAACCACCAGGTAAGGTTTTCTGCATTTCCTCTTTATTTAGCTTACTGAACTGTATTTTTTTTATTTTTTTATTTTCTAAACCAAAATAATAAAGGAAAATAATATAGTCACACGTAACATGCGCCATGGTCTTCCAGTACATATTAATGGTACATATGATCGCAGTAAGTCGTGCAAAGTAGACATCTACATCGTTTGAGATCCCCAGCAACAGAAGCCTCGGGTCTATTGAGATGCGATAGCTCTAGTATGCCTGAGAATTCCTGAGCAATTGCCTTCCAATAAGCCTGAATTTGCGGGCATTCCCAAAATGTGTGCAGAAATTAACCAACCTCCCCAGCACACCCCAAACACAGCAGTGTGGAGGTTCTTCCTATGTTATTTAGCTTCTGGCTGTCATAGTATGCCCAGTGCAGTATCTTAAATTGAATCGTGCACAAGCACGATTTAATGGCCACTTCGAGAGGGTTCATTCATGCCCCTTCCCAGTCTATATCTTCGAGGTCACCCACGTCATGCCCCCATTTTTCCTGTAGCTTGCTTAGCATGTCTGACATATTGTCATTGACCTTGGAGATTGCACCATTCCTAACTCCTCCATCAGTATCCGCATCTCTAGTGGGGCATATTCTGGGACGGTTGTAAGTTATGTTCCGCTGCGCTGTAGAGAAGGGCATGATATCCCCGTTCTCAAGGATGTCCTCCGGTGTTGTAATGCCTATAGTATCCCAGGCCCCAAAGCCCTGCAGCTTCACCACCCAGCCATGTCCCTTTCCAGAGAGGTGTTTTCCTGGTAATCTTGTGTGCCCACCCAAGCGTCATAGTGGCCCTATCCCAGGCCAGTAGAGCTTCCTGTGTATTAGGCGGCATTCTTCAGTTACCCTTCCCGCCATACAGATAGTGTAGGTTGGATCTCCACACCAGCATTGTGCGCTCCAGACAATACTGAAATGTATTCTTAATCAAATCCTCTTTTTTTCTTTGAGAACGGTGCCACAGTGGCAGACGAGTGAGACTAGCATTGGGCAGACTGACGAGATTAGCATTGTATTGTGTAGACTGGTGAGACTAGTATTTTATTGTGTAGACTAGTGAGACTAGTGTTGTGTTGTGTAGACTGGTGAGACTAGTTTTGTATTGTGTAGACTAGTGATACTAGCATTGTATTCTGTAGACTGGTGAGACTAGTATTGTATTGTGTAGACTGGTGAGACCTTTATTTTATTGTGTAGACTAGTATTGTATTGTGTAAACTGGTGAGACTAACATTGTATTGTGTAGACTGGTGAGACTACTATTTTATTGTGTTGACTGGTGAGACCTGTATTGTATTGGTATTGTGTTGTGTAGACTAGTGAAACTGGTATTGTATTGTGTAAACTGGTGAGACTAGTATTTATTGTGTAGACTGGTGAGACCTGTATTGTATTGTGTAAACTGGTGAGACTAGTATTTATTGTGTAGACTGGTGAGACCTGTATTTTATTGTGTAGACTGGTGAGAGCGGTATTGTGTTGTGTAGACTAGTGAGACTACTATTTTATTATGTGAACTAGTGAGATCGGTATTGTGTTGTGTAGACTCGTGAGACTAGTGTTGTATTGTGTAAACTGGTGAGACTGGTATTGTGTAGACTGGTGAGACTAGTTTTGGATTGTGTACTGTAAGTAGTCCCAGAAAGGTCTTCTATTCCCTTTTCCGTTATAGGTGACTCTGTATTCTTTTATCTGTCACAGCAAAGATTCCCTGTGAATTATGAGGAAATATATTAATTTAATGTGTTTCTCTGATGCTTCGATTAGTCCGATATTTCTGTGCATCATGGTTTTACCCATGCAAATGTTGAAATCGTTGCTTCAAGTTGCCTGCGAGAGGTGAGAGATCTCCCTTTTGGCAGACAATCTGCCTGAGGCTTTGGCAGGAAGCTCCATCCCAAGAAATGTATTGCGTTCGTATGGGTCAGCAACTAGTACCAAATTGCATTAAAACTTTCAGTCAATTGCAGCTAATCAATAATTTACCTTTGAATTGAAAGGCATCATCTCTGTAATGGATATTATTAAAACATGCTGCTCGGTAAGTGCTGCTCTTGGCATGGAGCTGGTAGTAACAGCGACGTTTACTAATGCTGTCGGCTTTATGGGATGGGTGTAGCAGCTCAAAGCTTGGGGTGAACTATGTGCGCTATACTTTCGTGAATCAAGCATGGTTAGTTGTGGCAGATAATCGGACATGTGGCCCAATCTCACTCAAGCACGGGGTTCTGCTAATTAAAATCATCATTTCTGTGGAGGTTGAAAGTACAATGGAGGTTGTAGCACAGACTATGGCAAAAACAATAATGTTGCAGATAAAACATTGCAATGTAAAAGTAAAAACATACACCAAAGAAATTGATTTTGCTTGTCAAAATTCATATTTGTTTACCTTTTGTGTTTGTCTTGTTAAGCAATTGCATCTCAAACTAATGTTGTAGTTCAGAAAACCATCAAATAGAATGTGCAAAATTATTTCAACGGTAGAAGCGGACTCTGGATATGTTTCTGTTGCCCTGCTTGTGAACCTCCACGCATATGCCGTGACATCTCTAATGCTTAATAGATAGATGTTGTGACAACCTGAACCACTGATCGCGTGGAAAGACTGACCCACCTCTTACAGGTTTTTATCTGTCTGAATTTGTGCAGTCTTGGTTTCAGAAGGGTCCTGCAATAGCCAGAAATGCATTGAGAACCTACAGTATGCACATTCTCAGGCACATGTGAACATATTAACTGTGCACTTTTGTCTTTCTGGATGCCAGTGTTGTAACAAATGTATTTTCTGTACTACAGGATGAAGAGGATGATATGGACAGCTATCAGGTAAAGGATTATCATTTGGGAAATATGTGGGAGATGTGAATTTTCTATATATTCGTATGTACTTAAAATGATCTTTATATGATCTTCATGTGTTAGAGCTACACTAATGATACAACTGCTCTTTGCTTATGTATGCACAAATAAACGTAACACCACCACAGAAGTATCAATAAAAGCACTTTATTGTTAGGGCGTGGTAGTGGCTGTGATGTAATGCTTTAAAGCAGGAATATTTTGGTTGTATTTTCCACATAGTTACTCACTATGACTTGAAATATTTACCTTAGCATCAGTGCGCCATAGATCACCCACATTCCAATTTATAAGAACTGTAATTTGCTATTCAACACAGTCAGTGATAGATTGAACATGGTATGGAGCATGAATATATTTTTGTATAGTTGATACAGCAATGTGAACATATTGTAGCAGGAGTATTTAAAACAGGAGGTGCTGTGTATAGAACTGTATGCTGCTTGGAGTCAATTTGAGATTAGGGTATAGAAACCGGCATGTGATATTGAGTGGGGATTAAGGGCCTGCAATTTGGATAACACTGGACAACACGCTCATAGTGTGGACACACTGGAGGATTTTCTACTCCACTTTTAATTTTGTCATGTATAGTGCCACTTAAATTCAACACTTTCATGATTTGACTAGCAAATCAGCCACAGTCTCCATTAGGAAATAAATAATGCTCATAGATTTTTTTATCAATCTATGTTAGTGCTGAAATGCGATTAGAACTAGTTGATGACCAGGTTACCAGTTATTTTAGCACATTGTGGAATTTAATTATTAACTCCTTTGCAGTGTACAATATCAGACCTACCAAATTTGAAGATATTCATAGCAGATTGTCTGTCTCCCCTGGGGGCTCAGTTACCTAATACTCATTTTGTGGCTTATCTGCAGGGCCAGCCCCTTTGCATGTAGTCTGTTACATATTTCTTCTGCCCATCTCAATAACTTGAGTTGTGAGGCTCCTGACCTTAAAGCCATCAGCAATTCCACTACTGTGTCAATTCAATTTGATGGGGGAGAATGACATACTTTACAAGTTCATTTTTGGCCCCAGCAGGAATCATCTGGCAGAGTGGACACAGGAAGAGGGATCCATGACAGATGTTTAGCATATCCACATTTAGATCAATGTAGTTACCTTAAAAATCTGGCATGGATCCAGCCCTCCAGGACTGTTTTTGGAGAACCCTAGTAACTGTGGTTTTAAACAACTAGACACAGGGTTTCCCAAATTACTGCAGTATGTCTTTCTTTTTCTATTTCTTGCAGTGTTTTACTGGGAAATCTTCAAAATGCTAATCCTACCCATGTTTGTCACAATAGTATCTCCAAGTTGAAAGACTTGTTGGATAAATTCACCCATTCCCTCAAGTGTATTATATCATTTGTACTGCTGGCTGATTTTAATACTCATTTGTGTGTCACTTGTCTTGCTGGTCACCTATGCTACAAGTTGCCCATCATTTCCGACATTCTACAAAAGGTGATTCACTCAATTCCATTCTGAGAGAATTTAACTTGGACCTTGTTGAGTCTGTCATCTTAAATTCTACCCCATTTGTACCCACCTTTTTCAGCATAGGTTGTTTTTCAACATTTGATTTATTTTTGTTTCCTCTGGCCTAATACCATCATTGTTTGATTTTGAGGTGTTCTGGGATTCTAGAAGCGACCATTGCCCTATGCATGCTACTTTTTACTGGGCAAACAATTCTGCTCACTCTGACCACGCCTTGCACAGGCGGGTATGTGCCAATGACCAGACAGAGAATTTGGTGGGAGACGGTCCATTTCAATATCTCCAGTCAATTTCATCTTGATTTTATTTAGAGACTGCACCTGGGAGTTCTTTATCTATTTGGATGATAGTGCCTCGGATGAGATCATCTCATCCTCTTTATTTGTTATTTTCACTAAGTTTAGGTCGAGGCTCGCTTTTTATAAATACAACGATCACTCTCTAGTGGATGGTTTGAAGCAAAAGCCCAAGGATAAACACAAGAGTGGCTTCCCACGGTCAGGAATACGATGCTGCCTGCAAGCAAGGGAAATGTATGCTTAAGCAGGAAGCCTGGGCAGACTTGATGGAGTCATGTTCCTCTAAAGATTGCATCAAGTTTTGGGAAGTTAGCAACCGCCCCTTCTTTGAACTGTCTGCCAGGAGTCTTATTTTTTATCTTATCACTCCGGATTCTTGACTTAGTCACTTTGTATCCACCCATAATACTGACAGGCTAACACTTCGTTGTTTTCCTCCTCGATTTCGCCATTAAAATTTAGTTAGGAAGAGGTTAGAAATGCAATCATTAACCTTCTCAATAAAAAAACAGCCCCTGGTCCAGATGCTGTACCAATCAGTGTGTTTAAATCTAATGTTGACCTATGGGCTCCTCCATTAACGCTTTATTTCAACACAGCGATTAGACATCAAATTCCATCTTCTTGGTCCAACTCGGTCATTGCTCTGGTCTTTAAAAAGGGTGACTTTGCTACCGCATTATCTCCCTGATTTATTTCACAGTCAAGGTGATGGGGAGTATTCTATTGAGTCGACTTACCATGTGGGTCGTTCAGCATCATGTTTTGTCTGACGTGCAATATGGTTTATAGCCTGGTAAAGAGACGTTAGGTCAAGATCTTAACCTTTTTTTTTATTATATCCCAAGTATACCAAGGCAAATGCAGGTTCTCTACATTTGAAGGTTTATGGAACTGATCTCAGCTTTTGACAAGGTCATTAGGTCCATTGGGTATGGGTTTTGGCAAAAACATTGTCGCCTTCTTGCATGAATTACATTCTGACCTCACAGCTGTTGTTCACTGTGGGTCCTCGTGGGAATGCACTACTAGGTGTGCCTTGAAAAGGGCCACCAGACAAGGCTGCATTTAAGCTTTCTTGTTTACATTATATATTAACAGCTTGGGCAAGGGTTTGTGTGAGGAGGGACAAGATTTATCACCGGTGGAGGGTCGACCTGTACACTAGCTACTTTACGCTGATGATGCAGTTTTGATTTACAGAACCGCTTTAGGTCTGCAGCTTCTTTCGGAGAGTTTTGATTTCATGTGTAGCTAAATCTTAGCACCCTCTACTCGAAATCCAATATTATGGTTACTGGACCCAAGAACTTCAAGACCAGAGTACACTTTGTCCATGGCAACAAACTTGACACGGTTAAGACATTTCCTTACTTGGGAACCTTTTTGGTTTCTCTCTTAGCTGGACCCCTCTGGGTAATGCTAGATGCCAGGCATTTGCTAGAAGTACTGCGTTACTATCCAACTTTGCTTCGAAGCTAGGACATAGATGTGTACCCGCAGTGCTAAAAATCTGCCAATCCAAGTGTTTATCTATTGCATTTTATGGTGGTGAGATTTGGGAGATTCTAATCTATTGCATTTACAAGTCATTGAGAACTGTTTTCGCAAACGCCTGCTTTCATTACCTTGCATCATGTCTACTTTTAATGTGCATGAAGAACTAGCTGTTAGCTATGTTTCAGATTTAATTCAGATTTGTCCTCCTAGCTTATGGTTGGCTGTCTGGATCAAGAAAGAACTTGAGCTTAACAGACTAATCGTTAGACTTTCTAAGCTTTGACCATGCTAACAAAATTCCATTACTTCAATATATCAGAGATTGGTTTTTTTAATTCGGTCGCCCTGATTTGTTGTTCTGATCGGAAACCATGGCCAAGGGTGAAATGGTCTGGATTAAGAATGCTTTTATGTCATCTAGATTGGAAGTAAGGGAAACAAGAGCACTGACCATGCCCTCCTTGAGATCTTATGCTTTCCGTTAACCCGTTTTAGGCTTCATTTAGTTCATCACTTGTTGCAAATGCCAAATGGCTGTAAAACCAAGGAAATTAATACCCCCTGCCAATGTGACGGTTGCTCCTTTTAAGACAATGTGCACTTTATTTTTGTTTGTCCTTTTTACTTCAAAATGCTTAACAGATTCTTAAAGCCACTTTTTGCTGGGTGGAATTTTAGCCAAGCGAGGCCTACCATGTTACTTTCACAAATGTTCAACTGACTTTCAAACCTGCCTTCATGTTGCCTGATTTTTAAAATTGTGTTGTTAGAATGAGAAACTCAATGATTTTAGGTTGACATAATGGTTTCAGTGTTTTATTTGTTTTTGTTTACTGTTGCTTATTTTTGATCACTATTGAAGGCTATTGGGCATTCAATGCATGTCTTATCCATCAGGATTTTTACTGTATTGTGCTGCTTTTCTTTTATGGTTCACTTGTTTTAAACAGAAGAAAGAATTATTGATTTACTGATCCCTTGTTGCTCATAATTGGTCTAGCGTGTTGTCTTTTGTATCTTAGGAAAAAAAAAAATTGAGAGCTTGGTGATCATAGATCTAAAATCCTCTTCTTCAATATATCCTTTACTCAGCTAGCCACATAACACGGTTTCCAATTTGCTCATTCATTCCACAGTAGGACCAGCATGTAATCTCACATTAATATTCTACACCATCTCATTTTTTGTACGTTTCTTCTAGATGCATGCTGGTAACATCACAATATTTTGCCTTTGTTGTGAAGGCTTAATGTTGATACCCATATCTACGCAGATCTTTACATGTGTTATATTACTTTTTAGTGAATTTGTTTGGTTGTGTATCGTTGTGTAATATGTATGTGCTTTCATGTTATCAGATTGTTTCAAGAGCACTTTTCAGACTGATGTTTTATAAGTTTTGTTGACATCATGAATCTATGGACAGAAGGTTAAAAAGCTTATAGTCATTTTCTGGACTAATTATGGTAATATACTAATCTCCAACTATTATTTCAAAGTCCTCCTTTCCATAAACTTTAATTGTATCCTAATACATATTAGGCATACTAGGGTATTTAAATCTCTGGTAATGAGATTGCTAGGAAGTGTCTATATAGGAATAGCGTTCATTGGCGGTCTTTGTGCAAAATAGTTAGACGGTGTTATTCACCTATTCTCATAATGCTGGTTAGACTTTTATTTCATTGTAGGTCAGAGTGACTCTGCGTAATTAGGGAAAGTTCAAATCCGTAGTCGTGGTATTATTCCAATATCCACATAATTTTGTAATGAGGTTATCTCAAACTATTTATTAACGTCTGTACAATTTGTTTTTTAACTTGCATATTTCTGCATTGAACTATTATGCATATCATATTAAAAACTAGGAATGATCGTTTGTCACATGTTTCTCAGTCATGTAACCAAATACAAAGCAGTGGTCTGTGAGTGAGTGGACTTTCGCAGAGGTTGCCCCCATAGGGGGCCTCACTGGCCGGCGCCATAACAGCCGCCGTAGCCTAGAAAATTCCAGTTTGGGCTGCTACGGCGAGGCCAAAGACTAAGGGGGGGTGCCTCATGGCTGCACCTACCCCCCTTACCCCCTCTAAAAGGATAGCACACCAAAAGAGGTACCGAAACACCTGGACAAATGGAGGGACCAGGTTTTTTTTTTAAACTCCTCCCAATGGGGGGGAACTGCTGCCGAGGGAAGGGGCAGCACAAGGGGGTTATAAGGCACCGCTCCCCAGACACAGCTCACTTATCTCTCCTCGGGGAGCTGGGGAGCGGTGCTCGCGATGATCGAACAAGAAGGCTGCAGGAAGAAGAGCCCTACCAACGGGAGAGGCTAGCGATGCCGGAGCGATCCACGCCATGGAGAAGCAGTGGTTGTCCTGCAGGCCGTTGGTTAGGTGGTCCCTCTCAGAATGCCTCGAACACCTGGAGTGTGATGGACGGCGGACCGGCCCACAGGTGTCTGGCACGGAGGACAGCTTGAGCGACCCAGAGCAGCGCCGCCAGCACCCAACACTGACTGCACCACACCCCGCCGATCCGGAGCCACTGAGGGTTAACTAGATGTGTGGCAGAGGGTACAGGGGAATTGAGGCAGAGTATTCCTCAAGCGATCCTGAGCATCGCCGCCAGCCTCTAACACACAAGTGCTGCACTACCAACTGAAAGCCGACAGACCCACGTCTCTGCTGAGCGGAGCTGCTGAGGACTATCAAGGTGAGCGGCAGCGAAGGCAGGAGAAGCAAGACTGCGGGCAACGGTCAGAAGGCAGTCGAGCCTTGGGGCAGGGTGGGAAGCCTGACCTTGCCACCCTCTGCCCTATTGAGTATTTTGGGCCAAGGAGAAGCACCGGTGCAGGCGGCAAAGCAGGTGGAGCGAGACTGAGGGCCCGACTCCTTGCCAAAAGGAGGCAAGTGCAAAGGGACCGGCACAGCACTTCCGGAAGGGAATCACAACCAGGCACGCAGCCTGCACGGAGCAGGCACAGTCCAAGCCCCTCCCTTCTCCGTCCATGGAGTAATTAAAGGGACAGTCCTACACGGGGCCGGAGTAGTGCAATCAAAAAAAAGAAAAGGGGAAAGGTGAAAAAGGATCTCTAAGCATACGCCTTGGTGCTGAACCCTTCAACATAGAGGGGTACCTCAAGGAGCTACACAAGGGGATGGGGACAGCCCGATTGATGCGACCCAGCCTCTATGCAACAAGTAACATGCAGGCCTCATGGCCACTAGCACACAACATGGAGAGCCAGAGCGCAGACTAACAACCAAGAGAGTTGGGATAACTGCTGTGACAGATCAGGGCGGCATCTGAATTTCACGGGACGAGCTGGCAGCCGCCACACCTGGACAAGGACTCCTGTGAAGGGCTGAGCAAACAGTGGCACCAACAGGTGCCTACGGCCAGCCAACACCCAGGAAGCGACAGCAAGCCTCCAGAAGAGCACCAAAGAAAACTGAGCCAAAGAAGGGGCGCAAGAGGTCTGACTAGACACCTGCAGCCATCCAGTGAAGGTGTGTCCTGACAGTGAAGTCAGCAACACGACAAGTAGTGAGCATATCGGCGCGATAGTGCGAAAATCCTTAAAATCTTTTGCACCTTTGTTGTTCAATGGCTTAGACGCACAGGGTCAGGTCACAACAGACAAGCAGCCACAGGAGGGAGTATCGGGGCTCCCATGGCACCTAGTGGATCCAGGTTGCTCGCGAATGGAGCGCTTACAAGGGCAGCAGGCAAGGTTCGCCGGTGGGGCTGGTGCAACCGGGCGATTAGGCAGCCAGTATCCACAGGTGATAAGTGGTGGACTAGTGTCCCCTATAGTGGCATTGAGCAGCCCAAGCAGGGTGAGCAACCTGACGCGAGCAGGGCAAGCCTAGAAGGCATGCGCAAGGGCTGCCATCAATCACCACCAGGGCTACCGGTTTAGTGAGCCTCATCCCCTTAGCAGTAAAAGAAAGGATATGGAGGAAAGAATTTATTGACCTCTTAATAATTATCAGAGATACAGTTGGATGGGTTGGACCTGACCATATGCGAAAAAAAGAAGATTGGATGGAAAAGAGAAGGGAGAGGAAATTTAAGGAATTTCGACAACTGGTTGGATGCATTCATAATTAGTGCTTGCATTATTGTAGAAAAATGTCCACACAGTGCAGCGGACCTCTGGCTGTATGACTGCAATATACATGGGGCACATAGGCAATTCCCGGGGATGCATGGCTGGAACATGATGATGGTTTTAGACTAAAAATGCAGACACACCCCGAAATGGAATGGAACGGTGAGACGTTCTGGGTTCATCCACAAAATGTTGGTAGCGAAGAAGGTCAGCACATGGGCAGGGAGTGGCGAGCAGCCCTTTCAGAATGCCCCCTATAAGGGTAGGAACAAGTCATTCCATAGACCGAAAACCCACAACAACTGGAAACCGCCACTTACCAGCGGGCCGCTGGCCATCTGCTGGAAGTGCGACTCTAACGAGTGCACATGGGGAGCCTCTTTCAAATTCCATAACACATGTACAGTTTGCAGGGGGAGGACACCCAGCGGCAGGTTGCAAGCACAACAAGCAGCCAGGGGAGAAGAAGAAGCACTAGCACAGGCCCAGGAGTGGGGGTTGGGACATAAAGAAAGGAGCAGTTGCTGTTTAACCACATCCCCCATCAACACACACCAGCTCAATAGGCTAGCCAACAGATATCACAATAAGAGGGACGTTGCCTTGCTAGTGAGGGGTTTGCGGAGGGATTTGTAATCCCATTTGAATGCCCCCTACCCAAAGGCAGGATAAAAAACATGAAATCAGCCCTGGGTCACCCGGATGTGGGTCACCAAAAAATAGAAAATAAGAAGACACTAGAAAGGATTGAGGGCCCCCTGCCACTCCCCCTGCCCAAGGGATTAGTGATCTCCCCCTTGGGGGGTAGTACCTAAGAGGGAGAAAGGCCAGTTCAGGCTTAATCACCACCTATCTTTCACTGAGGGCAAGTCGGTTAACAACGGGATCAGTTCAGAGGCATGTTCAGTGAGTTATGCAACGGTGGACGACACCGTCTTCTTATTAAGGGCAACGGGTCGGAGAACCCTCATGGCAAAAGGGAACATTGAATTAGTGTTCCGCCTCATCCTGGTTCTCACAGCCAGCTTCCATTTGTTAGGTTTCTAATGGGGAGGGGTAACATACCTTAACAAGGCAATGCCAATGAGATGCTCTGTGTCCTGCGCGTACTTTGAACATTTTAGTACCTTCCTAGAGTGGGCCTTACATGACCGCCACCCCATAGGAGGCAAGCTGCACTACCTCGATGACTTCCTGTTTGTAGGTCCGGCCAAGTCGGAGTAGTGCGGGGTGGAGGGACACTGGAAGCAATCCAAGCTCTAGCTAGGGACTTGGGATTACCCCTAGCAACAGAGAAAACGGTGGGCCCCACAACCAAACTCACATTCTTACGGTTTGAGCTAGACCCAGTGGCAGGAGCGTCCAGACTGCCCGAGGAGAAGTAAAAAAAATTCATGGAGGAGATAAGGTCCATGTGCGCCAAGGAGAAGGCAACCCTCTGTGAGCTGCAGAGGCTGATTGGTAAGCTTAACTTTGCAGCAGGTTATTCCAGTCGGCGGGTCTTTGACAGGTGCCTAACGCAGCTAACAGCCAGGCTCACGAACAAACAGCAACACGTCAGGCTAGGGGCTGGTGTCAAGCGGGACCTGGTCATGTGAGGCACATTCCTAGCAGACTTTAATGGGGTACAGATCTGGAGAGAATGCTGGTTGACAGCCAGGTAGATAGCCCTGTTCACGGACACAGCAGGTAGCATAGGCTTTGGGGCAATCTAGGGAACTAAATGGTGTACTGGGCAGTGGCAAAGCAACTGGCATGAGCTTGGTATCACCAGCAACATCACATTCCTGGAGCTGTTCCCCATTGTGGTGGCACTAGCTGCCTGGAAACGGAAATTGAGGAACATGAAACTAATACTTTGGTCAGACAACAAAGGGGTGGTGCAAACGATGAACAAAGGCATGGCCAGGTGCCCTGACATATTGAGATTAATGTGTCACTTGGTGAAATTGCAGCTGGAGGGGTACATAGAACTGAAGGCACACCACGTACCGGGGGTGAAGAACGCCAATGACGGACGCACTTTCACGAGTGCAGATGGACATATTCAGTGGAGCTGGCCTCATGAGGGGAAGGGAAGATGACCCCCTTCCCAGAGACTTGTCTGTACTGGTGAACCAGGTGCTCAAGATGGAAGCGGCAAAGAATGAATGAATGAATGAATGAAAAGAAATTTGTAACGTGCGACTTAGCCCAAGGGCATCAAGGTGCTACAGGAAGTACGCAGGAACTGTGAAGCAGGTAGGGGGCTCTAGACACTGGGAGATGCAGGGGAGACAATTAAGGCAGTCGAGCGCTTTATACAGTGTGCATTCACAGGGAACAGGTCCAAATCCTGGGCGCAGGCACACCTGTCAGCGATGGCACATGTTTCAAAGATAATCACAGGATGCAAACCCACCGCCAGCCATTACATCAGTTCATCAATGAAGGGGTAGAAGCGCACAGAGGGAGATAAACTAGACTCCCGGCGACCCATAGACTTTAAAAAAATGTACCTTGCTCATTGGCACACTGGGTAAAGAAGCAAGTGACCCATTTGAACTAACACTCTTCAGGGCGGCCGTCTCGACCGCATTCTTCGGGGCATTTAGGCTCAGCAAACTCATGGCGCCAGCAAAAAGTGATCCGGCGATCAGATGCCTGCAGGCAGACGACATCAGACCCGGCGCAGCGAAGGTAGAGCTGCTGTTGAGAAGGTCAAAAACAGACCAGGCAGGCAGAGCAGCGCTGGTGCCGCTGCAGTGCATCGACGACTCCACATACTGTGCAGTCTGCTGCCTCTTAGCTTACATGGCGTTACGTCCCAAAGGGGAGGGCTCACTATTGCAGCACAGCGATGGGAGCTTCCTAAGTAAATTTCAGTTCAGTGGTCATGCGCCAGGTCCTAGGCAGGGCAGGGCTCCCGATGGCCTCCTTTGGTTCGCATGCCTCTAGGATTGGGGCAGAGACTTCTGCAGCTCAGCTGGGGTTGTCCGAGGCTTGGATCAAAACCGTGGGCAGATGGCGATCCAACTCTTAAAGGACATATGTGGACATAACAATATGAAGATGGGGGGTGGGGTAATGTTCCCGGAGCGACGTGCCACCTGATAATGTGATTATCAGCAGGAAGGCGCCCTCGACTGCTAAGGGTGGTAGGCCACTCATTTGTCTCCCAGATGCATACATGGTGACTGCGTGGCTGTCATAAGCAGAAGGTCAGGCCGGTCGACATGTGCATCCAATGGTGGGGCCGCCCAGAATTAGCTGTTTGCAACTCTAAAGGAATTGCAGGCAGCGGCTGCATGGCACCCTAACGTCTTGATAATTTATCTAGGGGGAAGCGACCTCTCACAGCTGGGGAGGAAAGATCTCCTCCACGCCATCCAGTCGGAGGGGGGAATTGCTGGAACACATAAGTCTCCCTTTCGGCATAGCGGATAAGAGGTTGGTTATGGAGGCACACCGGACGGTGTGCAGGAGGAGGGACACTCACTTGGAGATGCCTTACGACAGGGTTAGTATTCCGGAAAAGGGAGTAGCAAACTGGAAAGGGCACTCGCAGCCCAGACCCACCAAATGGCAAGGCACAAAAGGGACAAACAAGGTATCGAGTTGGGGTCTAACTCTGGGAAGAAGCTGCCCCGCAACATCGACCACAATACTACAACATTTGTTGGCTACTTCATTGAAGGTTCACCTGTAACCGAGTTGCATGCAATTTGAAGTGGGCAAATGCAGGAGTTATTGTAGAGTCCCATAACAGCCGCCAGGGCCCATTAAAATCCAGTTTGGGCTACTACGGCACGCTCAGAGACAAGGGGGGGAGCTCGCTGCCGCACTTACCACCATCCCCCTTTACGGCAGGGCAGGTAGGCTGGAAAAGGGGGTAGCAAACGGAGTGCACAAAAGGGGCAAACAAGGTAGCGAGCTGGAGCCTGACTCTGGGGAGAGGCTATCAACCCCCCCCCCCCCCCCCGCAAGCGGAGTGCAAATCAGCAGAACACTTTATGACCCCAAAAACTGGCAAGAAATGATTTATGACCACCAAAGGAGCAGAATAACGAACTGTCATGGGATGATTTATGAACCTCTAAGATGGGCAAATGATTTATCCGCAGCTGTGATTTATAGCCAGGGTCCTAAAATGATGACCAGGTCACCGTAGTAGAAGAGCTATCTGTACAAGTCATGAAAATAAAAGCTGCAGCCAACATCGACCACAATACTTCGTGCGTTGGCTACTTCATTGCAGGTACACATGTTAGATGGTTGCATGCCATTTGGAGTGGGCACGGTACAGGGTTTTATAAAAGCCTGCCTGGTGCACAGGGATCTTGGAAGATTCTTTTAACATGCATGGGGCAGGTAGTGAAGAAGGCACTTCATGGACCAGCTTTGTTTGTAGGTACAGTGTTTCTTCTAGATTAGGAGTGTGGTGCTCCACATAAAGGAATCAAGAAGTGGCCTGTGAGGATTATGATGTCAAAGACTGTCTTGAATTTAGAGCCACTATCCTGTATGATGGTTGACGGACTGCAATTATGAGTTGGTGTCACCTCGGAGAAATACTGGAGTGGATTTGCTCTGACGCTTCTTGGGTGTGCCAAAGGGGAGTCTCAGTTGCTGCTCTGTTTCCATTCTACTGCCACCTTGTTTAGCTGCTGTTATAGGACTTTGAATGGGCTTTCAAGCTTTGCTGTCATTGGTGACTTTTTTGTTAGGAAGCTCGAAGGTTTGTTGTAAGTGGCAATCATTTTTTGGGCTTCTTAATAACTCAGTTGTAATGCACCTTGAGACTCCTCAACCCTGTAAATGCTGTCATTGTTGCAGTTGCTTCTCTGGCTGAGGGTGCACTTGGCTGAGAGACATTCAGCCTCTATTTGCTTCTTGGAGGATTTGACATTGGGGGTACAGCTCGCCATGTGAGCATCCTAAGAGGACAAATTCAGTCATGAGTTAAAGAGTTTGTTTGCTGGTCCGAGGCTGGCATAAATGGGTCACATGTTAGAACTTCTCTCTTCTTCGGTGTAGATTGTTTTTATCTTTAGCTGCTTGCTTTTAGTCAATTTCAGTTCCTCCTCATCTGGGTCTGTTTTGAGTCCTGGAGCCTACAAATGTGTAACCAGGAAAGTAGGGTTACCCTCTGGTCTTGTTAAGGTTTTGAAGGATACAGCTGGCCTCTATTGTGAGCAGATTATCCAGCTATAGTTAATATATGCCACGGTTGCTCTTCAGAACATGTCATTGCCGGGAATAATTATCTGTTCCAGTGCCAAAGAACCACTTTTTGAATAACAAGGACAGGATGGTGCCTTTCTTTGTCTGTGCCTTACTTGATGCAGATGGAGTGGGGGATTCTTCATGAGAGATTCAGCTTTTTCAGTCGGTTGAGCCTTACGTTGAATTGCCCCAATGGATAGTAATGAACTGTGAGTTTCGTTTGGTGATGTTGTGAAGTGCTTAAGCCAAGTATTGTGGTTATTTGGTTTGGTATATGGTATTGTGCTTCCAAGCTATAGGTGTGGCAGGGTATACTCAGACATGAGTCCCTTTCTCACTGCTCCATCAGGATTCAAGCAAGCCGGGCCGAAGAAGGCTGAAATGCCAGAAACCGGTCCCCAGTAGCTTGTCTCCTTTCTGGTGAAGAATTGGCTTGGTAGTTTAGTCTGCCCTGTTCCCATGATGCACTGGGCCAGGGACAGACTGATTTGCATATAGCCAGGTTCTGAGCTGGGATGGGGCAGTGAGATAAATAAAGGTGATGGATCAAGCCCTGATCTTTGGACTGGGTAAGAGTGGTCTGTTTAACTCAGACACTCTGTTCATCACCACCCCCTTTTCTAAATCGTTTTTGGCCACTATAGGTGTGGCAGGGTATACTCAGACATGAGTCCCTTTCTCACTGCTCCATCAGGATTCAAGCAAGCCGGGCCGAAGAAGGCTGAAATGCCAGAAACCGGTCCCCGGTAGCTTGTCTCCTTTCTGGTGAAGAATTGGCTTGGTAGTTAGTCTGCCCTGTTCCCATGATGCACTGGGCCAGGGACAGACTGATTTGCATATAGCCAGGTTCTGAGCTGGGATGGGGCAGTGAGATAAATAACGGTGATGGATCAAGCCCTGATCTTTGGACTGGGTAAGAGTGGTCTGTTTAACTCAGACACTCTGTTCATCACCACCCCCTTTTCTAAATCGTTTTTGGCCACTATAGGTGTGGCAGGGTATACTCAGACATGAGTCCCTTTCTCACTGCTCCATCAGGATTCAAGCAAGCCGGGCCGAAGAAGGCTGAAATGCCAGAAACCGGTCCCCGGTAGCTTGTCTCCTTTCTGGTGAAGAATTGGCTTGGTAGTTTAGTCTGCCCTGTTCCCATGATGCACTGGGCCAGGGACAGACTGATTTGCATATAGCCAGGTTCTGAGCTGGGATGGGGCAGTGAGATAAATAACGGTGATGGATCAAGCCCTGATCTTTGGACTGGGTAAGAGTGGTCTGTTTAACTCAGACACTCTGTTCATCACCACCCCCTTTTCTAAATCGTTTTTGGCCACTATAGGTGTGGCAGGGTATACTCAGACATGAGTCCCTTTCTCACTGCTCCATCAGGATTCAAGCAAGCCGGGCCGAAGAAGGCTGAAATGCCAGAAACCGGTCCCCGGTAGCTTGTCTCCTTTCTGGTGAAGAATTGGCTTGGTAGTTTAGTCTGCCCTGTTCCCATGATGCACTGGGCCAGGGACAGACTGATTTGCATATAGCCAGGTTCTGAGCTGGGATGGGGCAGTGAGATAAATAACGGTGATGGATCAAGCCCTGATCTTTGGACTGGGTAAGAGTGGTCTGTTTAACTCAGACACTCTGTTCATCACCACCCCCTTTTTCTAAATCGCCTGAAGATTAGCAGCGTGAGCATGGTCAGTAATTTCAGACTGACCCTCATGATTCAGAAGCCCACGCCACATATTGATCAGTCTCCAATGGCTAGTTTTTATGAAAACTTGAAATGGCCCCCTTTAATCAAATCTTGATGCCCATGGATGAAATCAGCCTGCTCACTGAGCATCGGACAAGCTTACACTCTGACACAGGAACTCTTCTCAGCCCTGATCCCAACTGGGAAGGCCTGAAGACAGCTCTGGAAATGAAATTGCTACACTACTGCTTATAGAATGGACCACCATCTTTGTTAGAATCCACCAGCATCTTTTCCACTGAGACTGTAGGAACTCTCCATCCAAGGAAATATCTAGACAGATCTAGTATCCATTCACTCGTCGTTTCACATCAGCTCTTTTCCTCCATGCCTACGTACCTTTATACATGAACATCTCTTCACTCCTCTTTAATGCCCGCCTAGTGGACCTCAACCTGAACTACTCCAGCTGTACTGAGACCACACAGGTCATCCTGAAGCTGACTTGCCTAGGCAACCAGGGTTAGAGCGTTATCTGCTGAAAAACAACATAAAACTAAACGTGTCTAAAAATGAATTTATCTAAAACTCAGATCCTAACTTGTGAGTGTGGAACAACTGCTAGACGACCACTACCTGGCCCCAGGAACTCTACCCCCCTCCCGGGACATCCATAGGAATCAGAACCTGGGAGTGATCATGTGTTCCAGTCCATCCCTCGTCACCCAAGTGGCCAAAGTTGCGTTCTGCTTCATGATTAGTGTTGACGCATGTTTCCTTGCCCAGGTTTCCCCAGAATCCGCAGACCATCCATGTCTTAGTCCTATCTCCCCTCGCCTCATAAATGGACTGGCGTTGCATCAGTTGGGAGTGCTGGCGAGGCATGGATTTAGGGCCCTGAGCTATTGGCAATTAAGTGCTTCTGGGCTTGCACTCAGATTCTGGCCAGAGTAACTCACTCCTCTTTCTCTTCTTGAAAGATGATTCCTACTTCGGTCTCTCTTCCATTTCAGTTTACTCTTGCTTGCAACTCCTTGTCTATTTGCTGCTGTTGCCTAGTCGCCCTGCTTGTTACCTGAGCCAGACTTCGCTGTTGTGTTTGTGCTTTATCCCTACTTCTTTAGAGGCAGTCGGTCTTTACAATACCTGCTTGTTGTTGCAAACCACAGCGTACTTCCCATCAGTCCTTTTCTGGATATTGACGGACTGCGCATGTGCTTCTGGCTGCTGGGCCAGGAGAGCCTGCGCCTGACTCAGTGCGGGTGGTTGTAATGTTAGCAGTGGTGCTAAAGTGATGTTGGTCACTGAACCAGAGGGTTGGCCAAGTCCTGGCAGAGCTGCTGGACTGCTCCCAGGTGGTCAGAAGACGAGCAGCACTGTCTTCAAATCAGCAGCCCAAATGTCCAACTCTTTCTCTGGTATCCATTCATCCTTGCTCACACGCAACCCTATCTAATGCACACATCGCTCTGGTCTAACTCCGCCATCAAACCGGAAGCACATATATCTGCTACTGTTGTGTATGATTCACGACTTTTTTTTTGTTTGTATTTTAATATAGCGCGAACTCGACTCGAAAGTATTGGAGCGCTCTACGTGAGCACCAGTCACGTTACACAATTAATTTTGTTAGGCACGGTGGTGGAGCTAAAGTGATTGCCCAGAATCGCAGGATGTTGAGCCGACGCCAGGCTCGAACCTGGTTGTTCCCCAGCTTTAAAGTCGGCATCTCTAGCCGTAAGGCCACATCATCTCCCAACTTAGAATTGCCTGCACGATTTACAGAAAAAAAACACAATTTTGACATCTCAGAAGTTTTGGCAGCGAGCGCACTGGCTGTGGAAAATGCAAATCGGCGCTTACGAAAATTATTTCAGCTATACCAGTTTAGAGGAGGGAATGAGCCCAGCGTTCTTGGGAAACAATATTTCTCCCCTCACCCAATTACCATCCATGGTTGAAAACTGCAACATGCCCGGCAGTCACCTGGTCACCGCATCACGCCGTCACCTGCCCCAACTGACCTTGGAATACAAGAATGTCGCACTCAGTACACACAGCGATGCAACGCATTGGGATTCCAGTATTCTTCAATCGATAGTTTGATTTCTAAACAGAAAAGTTTGGTTGGTCAGACTAGCAGCGCCTGACGTCATCCCGTCTGTCCTCTGCGTCACCTTCCCTCGCTCGGCCGCTTTCTTCCTGTTTCGCGTTGATGAAAAGCGCGCGGAGGGTTCCAAGAGCTGTCCCTGCCGCGTCCTCTTGAGCCTGTAACAACGCGGCTGATTTACAGCGCCTTTCATCTCACTAAAACGTCTCGCATTTTGAAATGCTGCCAGGGCGCAGACAGATGTTTTACATGCTCTGACTTTATAAGTACAGTGGCCAAGAGTCCCAGGGATTTTTTGATTGCACACAATGGGCCTGATTCAGTTGGGGGGAGTCTGCGTCCTCGGGGCCAATTTTCGGAAATGAGAATTCTCATAGCGGAGATTACGGCCCGAGGGCGCAGACTATCCCCGCCCCACTTTTTTTTGAGGCTCCAAATCAGGGGTCTCCAACCAGTAGCTCGGGAGCTACTGGTAGCTCACCAGCACCCTAAAAGTAGCTCTCAGAGGTGAAGCCAAACCAAGCCGATCTCAGAGATTCTGTGTATATTATAAAGAAAGCAGCACTGCGCGTTTCATTACCCGTAAGAGTTACAGACTGCCTAACCAATGGCAGGGCCTCTTGATAACACAAACACACATTGTGTTGGCCAATCAATCAATCGGGCATTTATAGCGCACACTACTCACCCGTGAGGGTCTCAAGGTGCTGGGGGTGTGGGGGTGGGGGATTTGGGCAGCTCCGGTCATTCGAAATGCTTGCAGTGAGGGGCTACATCTGATGCTGAGGGGGAGTTTGTTCCAGGTCTTGGCTGCAAAGTAGGAGAAGGATCTGCCTCCTGTTCTGGCTCTGTGGATGCGGGGGATTTCGGCCAAGGCCTGGTCAGCGGAGCGGAGGTTTCTTTTGGGGGCATTGAAGGAGATTCTTTTGTTGAGGTTTTGGGGTCTGGTGTTGTGGAGGGCTTTGTAGGTGTGTGTGAGCAGTTGAAGTTCACTCTTTTTTCGACGGGAGCCAGAAGTGCTGGGGATGTGGTCTTGTCGTGGGAAGCTGAGGACGAGTCTGGCTGCGGTGTTCTGGACGGTCGGGAGTTTGTGGAGTAGAGATTTGTTGATTCCAGCGTAGAGGGCGTTCCCATAGTCCAGCCTGCTGGTGATGAATGTGTGGGTGACAGTCTTACTGAATACTGCGGGGGGTCCATTTGAAGGTTTTGCGGAGGGTGCTGAAACATGTGGAAGCTACACCGTCACATGAACCATCTTTATCCACTTCTTTAAATCTACCTAAGAAGTAGATTGTCCATGTTATACGCCCTGCTCTATCAGTCGCACTGTGCGTGACATCAAAGAATAGTAGCAGCACTAACCAGGGCTGACCCACCAAAGTGTGTGACTGCAAGAACTAGAGTGAAAATGTGTTAGTTAGGAGCATGATCAACCAAAGAGCTGAGGAGGAGAGAGTATGCATCCAGGGCAGAGAAAGTTAGAAGCCTCACATTCAATTTTGTGTGCGTGTGTGACATTGTGTCCTTCCCTAATAAATAGTGTTGGTTCATTAAAGCTATTCCTAGTGTCAAGGACTGCCAAATATATATGCTGGTCCCCATCATAAGAGTAGTATCTCTGACGCAATTGTGCCCGTTCATTGTATAATTGTGCCATAGCCATAACATGTTCAACCTTGACTATTTTGTGCATACAAGTCTAGTAATTACATACCTGCTGCCATCACGGACATATAAAGAGCTTGACTGGCCTGCTTTTAGCCCTTCCTGACAGAGTGGCAACCACTTCTCTCATAATAATGGCCATAACTAATATATGTTGGGCATCCAGCTGTGGCACAGTGGTAACCCTGGTTTAATGATGGGCATTATTAGCATAACGGAGGCATTCGTAGTGTTATGGTGAGCAAGCATGGCCTAGGATTCCAATACCTGGGTATTTGAAGCAGAATTTGGGCATGAGAGGCATTTTTACATGACGGTACTCAATGAAAACTAAAAGCTGATGTTTAGCAACTATTTATTTCTTGACAAGGAAAACTGATTTGATTTTTAAAGGAAAAAATTGTTTTTTCGGAAAGGTTTTTCTTCTGGAAAATTGAGTTTGATTGCTCAAAGTGGAAAGTGATTTTGATAGAAAAATATGTGTATTTTCAGAAACTTATATACTAATGAAGACAAAATATTGCAATTCTAAAACACATTTAAGGTTGTTAGCTGAATGATAATTCAATTTGAGTTGGGGAGACTTACTACTGTGGTAATACCCTTTGTGGCACACAGCATGTGATGATTTGAATTGTACTTGATTACAAGCATTTAATATTGATAAACGTTTCCCTAGCATTCTGCTGATAATTTCACCTGGAATGTTTGGGTGGTTACTACGGATAATCGTGCTTAGGGTGGTCACAGTGTAATGGTAATACACATCATCAGCATTTTACAGTGAAAAATATGCTAGTAGCTCGGCAGGACTTTCCTTGAGCAGAATTAGCTCTCACTACAGAAAAGGTTGGAGACCCCTGCTCCAAATGAATCTGGCCCGGCCCCAAGGGCTCCAAAAAATATTTTAGAATTTTGTTTCCACAAATAGCGAAGTTAACTTGTTAACCGAGTCTGCGATAATTTCTCCATGTCCTTTTAACATTTTTATTTTCCCATGGCAGTTTCTTATTCATTACTATTTCTGCCAATCCAGGGAGTTCTGGATACTAGGCCTGCAATCTATAAACAGGACCTTTACCTTTCTCGGCTCTCCATTGGTAGCTGTGGGCGGTCATTTGTGGTCTAGCACGTGAGATATGATGTCAAGATTGGCACTAGATCAAATATAAAAAAATTACCAGTCTGAGGCACTGCTTTTCAACATACAGCATCTTCAATAAAAAAGAGATGTTACAATGATGAACTAGTAAAATCAATTCACAGAAGGTTCTAGCTGAAAGTGACCAAACTCGTTTTAACACACAGCTAGGAGCTACCACCTATTGAAATGGATAGGGCAGCGTGTGGCTGTATATACAATCATAAAAGGGATGGCCCAGTGGGCAGGTTCTCCTGTGGAATCTCAGCATCCTGACAAGCTCCAGATCAGCCATCTCTGCCGAAGTTCTGTTGATGGAGCGGTAATTTCTTCTGGTAATTTCTCAATGCAAAACCCTCATGCTACCTCTAATTTACCGCTCAAAAGGTGTTGGGCCCTTCACACCATGTATTACCTTCAGGAAACTTTAATAATCATGAACAGTCAAAAATGCAATTATTATTTTAAGCCAATAAAGAGAGTTGTTGAGTATTTAAAGGGTTTTATTTTTTAGTCAAAAGTTAATTTTTCTCTGACCCTTTATTCATTAGTAAAATATCAATCAGGTTACAGAATTTGGAAAACAGAAAAAATAGCATTAATACAGAACGTTTTACAGTCTGCATATAAGCATTACATATAGGATAGAAAATGTGGCGCAAAATGTCATTCAAAATTCTTAAAGAGTTTCTAAGAAAAAATAGTCTTGCAAGGCGAATCAAAAATCAAATAGTTTGCAAAAATCTCCCATAAAGAGAAATAAATGCATAAGACAAATAAATCTTTTCAGACCTAATTAATTAGTCAAAGCATAACTGAAGTTTAGCATCTAATTCTATTTAATCAGCTGCACTCTCTGTCTGTCTGTGTCTAAAGAGCAAGCAGGGAGTGAGATAGCCCCTCCTTCACCAGTCCTCAAAGGAATGCGCCTGCAGTGCCAAGATATGACGTGGAAGCAAGAAACCTCCCCCTGAATCTCCTCGGACGCACCTCCCCTTCAGCAATCTCCCGGGACGTTCTCGTACCTAACCCATAGGCTGTCTGGCCTAATCTGTTCCTTCTCTTCAAGAGCTCACACACCCCTAATGAGCCTAGAAGCCAGCTGAGCTGAGAAAAGCCAACCCCTCCTCCGGAGATGTAGTTTTATACACAAAATTTTGGCAGACTACACAAAATGTTTCAACTTTCAGGAAAACCTGTACGTTGATTGGTCAATCATGATGGCATGACGTCTCTTTCCTGACTCATTCTAAAAACCTGACCATGCCAGTTTTTAACAAAAGAAGCATACATAATAAATACATTTTATAAGTTTGCAACAATTGCTAGGGAAAATGTTTCAATAGTCTTCCTCCCTTCCTGCCAAAGCGAAGTCAGATGGACACTTTTAACTAACACTGGTACATTTGGCAGAATCACAAGGATGTATAGTTCAAGCTGTCCTTGACCCCTTCCGCAGTTTGAGTCAAGCTGCCACAGTCTGCGCATGCTCTCTTCTCTTTCAAAGCAAGCCATAGTGCTGGTTTCACAGGCAGCCATTTAATGGTAGGCCCCAAAAATAAAATAAACAAAAAGATAATGTTAATTTCATGTAAATCAGCCCATTATGTTTCCCAAATTCATACTAATACTCCTTATAAATGTTTACCTAGCCAAGCTACTAGCGTAAAGCAGCTTTTCTATTATTTATGTACAACATGCAAAATAAATATGCAATGTGCAACAAAGTAAAAGAGGTGTTATTAACTGAAAATATTTATCAAAATATGCAACAAGTCAAAGTCTTTTAAGACAGAAATAGTGAATGTATATTGCATGGGATGAGCTGGGAAGAGAGAAACATATTCTATTAATCTTCAAAGCTAAAAAGGCCACTTTTCTCCACATTGCAAAAACACATGTTAATTCAGCAAAAGCATTTGAGAGTGAATAGGCCTCACTTTCATATTTTTCATGTGCCATTAACTTGCACCAAAAGGTGCGTGGCAATTTAAATGCAGTTTGTCTGAAGCACAAAAAATAAAACAATGCCTGACTGCAGATGAAATCTGCTCCATCACTGTATAATGGGAGTCTCTTTGTTGGTAAATTGGTAGTAAATGTGTGCCTTTTTGGGGTAATGGCCATCACAAAGCAGGTTTTCACGATCTCCACAGTGTTTCATTAATGCTGCAAACTTGCAGGAAGAGAAGTAAGCAAATGTGTGTGTAAAAAGGTATTTATTGGTACTTTGATTTCTCTTTGCCATAGTCCAGTTCCTGATGACCCCAGGATGGCTCAGCTTTGCTTGGCTCATGGTGTGTTGCCCACCAGGAGCCAAAACATTTCAGAAGCTTGTTTCTTGTTGGTCATGGTCAATATATTTTGTGAATCTTCCAGAATGTCTCTTAATTCTAGTAGGTCACGTTGTGAGGACCTGAACAGCAACATAGGCCCATGCCTCACTTTCTGATGGTCAGGACCTTCCTTTCTGTGCACTGAGTATTGGATGCCCCTACCGTGCTGTTTAAGATTATGGTGTTTTGCTCACGTTTTCTTTTTATCTGTCTTTCATGCTTTTCAGTCTCTTGATTTGTGATATTGGCTGACACAGGGGACCTTTGTGGTTTCCTTGTTGAAACAACAGTTTTTAGCTAACAGTTGTTTGGACACATCGCTACTGCCAGAGGTCAGGCATGGATGCAGTGTTTTCCGGAATACACTTAAATCACACAGGAAGGTCATCTTGGGCCACGTCTCGCTCCAAAACTTAGTCGCGACGCGTGCATATTCCATGGAGGGGTGCATGGCTCAAGTGGAAATGAGGAGAGGTCTTTGGTGCTTGGAGTGTGTGCCTGCCTGGCTAGATCAACCCCCAGGTGGCTTTTCGTCCTTTCTTTCGTGTGTCCAGTGGAGTTTTGTGGTAATTTGACAAGCTGTTAGTGATTTAAGCGCATGCTGCTGACAATGGTGTGTTCTGCAAGTCACAAGCTTAAATCCTGGGAAAGGCAACTAAATGTTTCGTTCTTTCAAGGTCTGTAAATAACCTGTTACTTCTAGTGTTTAAAGAGGTCCAAACTGCTGTATTGAGTGCTATGCAGAAACCTAATGCTACTATTTCTGTTTTGTAGCTTTAATTTTCCTATTGACATTAGCAGGTCCACAAATCTTGGCAGTTTCACAGGCTGGTTTAAGACCAGCACTGTCTATTTTTGAGTGGTGATGCTGACATGTTGCCAATCAGCTGAGGGTAATAATTAAACATATAATAAATGTGATATCTTGCTATCTGCCTTTAGGTAGATTGGTGAAATGTTTGATGACATGTATAATCACATGAATATCTTTATTTCTTTCTGCTGTATTTAATGTGCTTATTTGTCTACTCAGGACCGCGATCTTGAGAGATTACGGCGAAAATGGTTGAATGTATTGACCAAACGCCAGGAGTACCTAGATCAGCAGCTGCAAAAACTTGTCAGCAAACCAGGTAGGAGAACTGTTGTTTTAATGTTGTTTGTTATTTTATGTTTAGTGTAAACTGACAGGTAAAGAATGGTGATTAATAGGACGGCAGGAGTTAGGAGAGGGCGAGAAGCACGTGCCTGTGAGGAAGAGAGACAGGTTTCCATATTGTGACTTATTTTTCCATTCAAGTGCTTATAGTATTAGACTTTTTCCCCTTTTTATGTTCGTTGATAAACCTCAATTCAAATCCTTATTATAGTTCTCCAAGCATTTTCTTTACCTGTGTGAATCCTACTAAGTCTCTGAAGGGGACCCTAACAGTTACTTATTCTAGGATGCCTGTTATTGGTTAGTGGCCCTGAGATAGCAATGTTATTGTCATGAAACATGAGTGGGCCAATTTGTTCTGCCCAACTGAAAAATTTGGAATAATGCAAATCAATGGGAAACAAAATTATTTTGGAGTTTCAGTAAAGGACTTTTTTGATGAAATTTCAAACTTCAAACTTCCCACTACACTGATTTCTAAGAAGGCATACTCTTCATGTCCTTCAATCATGTTGATATCAAATTAACATAATTTTGATATTTCCAAATTGTCCTTGCTTTCCTTCTGAAAGCATGAACGTATACCCACAATTTTATCTTCTGTGCTGACTCCCCTGAGCAGCGGGAGCCCCTCTTAAACGTCTGAAACTAGAACTATTCAGAGTCTGTCACTGCACTTGCAAATACACGGAAGCAGGTAGGGAGGAGTATACTGGTCATTCTCTTATTAGGACAAATGTTGAGTCGGCCAACTGTATCAGAATCTCCGACTTGAATCTATTTGTGTCAATACTGGATTACTGCATGTTTCCTCTAACCACCCCCTCTACCTACTAAGTGAAAGAACGTCTGATTAAAGACATATTTTACTACCATGATGAAGGATAATCTTGATAAAACAAGAGTTGTTTTTGATGCTTACTGTGCTGTTGCCCCTCACCGAGATGGTCACCCATTTAAACAATAAGCCGATTCATAGCTGCCCATGATCCACTCCTCTGTATCCACTCCCCCCCCCCTACTGTAATCCCTGTGGGCGCTCTAGTCTCTTGCCTATTCCCTCACTCTCTATACCAACTTACACCCTCGTTGTAAAATCTACTCTGTATAGCGCTTAGTTGCTGTGTAGCTAAAGCTGCAATATATAACTTGCTTAACTGTTAATCACAAACTTTGAAATACGGTTGTTATTACATTTATCTAGGCTGCTGTTTGCATCAGTCCACCTATGGGACCATTCTATCTCAACTGTGCTGCAGGACCATGGGCACTCAGAGGAACTCCTAAAGCATATTGCCCTTTAATGACTTCCTCAATGTCTGGATGGATGCTAAATATACTTGACGCTTCGTCATCTGTTCAGTGCCCTGAATTGTGCACAGTAAAAATTGGGTGTTTTTTTCAGAAATCCATAAGCATGCCTTTCGTTCGTAACTGTGAGTTTTTCCTTGCTGATTCTAGATAAAACCGAGGATGATGCAGATCGAGAAGCTCAGCTGTTAGAAATGAGACTGACGCTAACTGAGGAAAGAAATGCTGTTCTGGTGCCTTCAGCAGGAAGCGGCATTCCTGGTGCACCAGCAGAGTGGTAAGTCACTTGTTAGGTATATGTACAACAGGTGGAAGAGCAAAGTAGGCACAGGTCTGCAAAAAGAGAAACAATTGCTGACCATCTATACATCTCTGAAGGCTTTGAAAGCAGGTAAATTGCCCAGTGGAGCAAAAAACAGTGGTCCGCTCCTGTGAGGAACCAGGAAGGTAAAAATAAATAAACCATGCCCAAAGCAAAAATTCCAAATCAGTTAAAGTGCAGGGGATCTACGCAAGCACATAGTAAGCAACTGACATAATCAGTCACAGAGCAACTACAATAAAAGGCCTGTTAACAGGCTGTCAATATAATACAATTCATGGCAGCTGAAGTAATGGTCGGAAAATTAAATTGTGTAAACCTTGACAAAAGAACATAGATGTGTTATTTGTATAACGTTTCTGCACAGCGATTTGTTTTTCTGATTAAAAGCAGTCTGTGAGCGCTGAACTTACAATATATGGTCATGCCCTCCGATATCCAGCAGCTCATCTATTTAGCTGGAAGCCCCTTTTCTGGTTTCTAGCTGGGAGTTTTCACTTGCTTCAAGGACCTCCTTCATCCCTACTTTTCCTTCCTCCTTTTCCTTCCTCCAAATAAGCAACCTCGTCTGAGACAGTGTATTTGTACAGATCAGCTCCACTGCCCTTTCAAATGAACCTTGCAATCAACCACTATCCTTTTATTATCTAACTTTTTTTTGCCATGATGAGTTTTCTTCTCTTTGTACATGTCATCCTACTGCCTTATTGCACCAAAATGGGAGCAAAGTAGTGCTGATAAGCCTGCAGTGCAAAGAGAATTGACAAACTATTGGAAATAATCATCTGACCCAAGTAAAGTGCCTAATTTTCATTTATGCTTAAATTGATCTGCTACTAGCCCTGTTGCCTGAAGGCCGGTGCCTTGCGGCCTCGCTTGCGTATTCTTTAAAGCAAGCACTGCAGCATTGATATTGAAACAAGTAATTCAGAATCTTGAAACACAATGTAACTAAAACACATTGTGGTAGAAAGTCTTGTGTTTCTTGGATAATTTACGCCCATCTACCCACTCCCCCATTGATTTTTCTATTGTGCTGTATTAATCTATATGGATTTGTTGCAAATAGGGTGTTTTATTAAAGCAATAAATACCAGATACAAAGTGCATCATAACCTTTTAAATAGTTAACATAACTAATAAAATAAAAAAGTGGGCCTCTAAGGACCAATTCTAAAGAAGCTTTAGTTAGAAATAAAGCTCCTTTAGACTTGGGTCTTAGAGTGTAGGTCTTGTATTATGATAGTATTGTTTTGTTGGCCCAGTTCACAAAAAAACAAATTCCAATTAGCGATTGTGCACACAATTGTGTGTGTTCTATTGCAAAAACTTTGTAACGGGGTGTTTTCTTTCATTACTATCATCAATAATCAAAAAGAGTTAAAATTGCATCCTAAAGTGAAGCTCTGCTTTGTTAGGAATTAGTGTAATATGAACAGACTGAATCCTGTGCCACATAGCTGTAGTATTCCTTTATGACTGGCCAACGGGTCAACCCATAGCTGCTCCACAAAACGTCTTATACCAGTAGTGAGAGGCTAACACAGCCATTGTGTTAACGAAAGCAAGAGGACAACACGACCAAGGTTCAGCACAACCAAAACACTAGTCCAAACAAAAGTAATAATGGTGCAGCACACTTCCCGTGCCCGTTGTCCCTGGGCACAAATACAATACACAGGTTTGGAAAAAGAATGGAAGGCGCACTCAAAGGAATTACGCAGGTACTTGTGATCTTGAGTTTTCTTTTCTTTATTTAGGTAATTATACCAAAAAGGACATACACAGCCAACGCGTTTCGTTACTTGTTGTAACTTAGTCAGGGCTGAAAACAAACATGACATAATACAAATTACTTACAATGATCATGAATAAAAACTTTATGTACTAGCCATTTTTTCATCATATCATTAAAAACCAATTCAAGACGGAAGACACGACAAACCTATGTATTACAAAAAAATATAATCACATATAACACACGAGATGTCCACAGATGTTCTAATAGGACTTAAAACTAATCAGGATATAAGTAAGTTTGTGTGCAAATCTTAATCATTTTTCATAATACACATACAACTTGGTTAAAAAACAATTGATCCTTCTATATACATCATTATAAATACTGGGCCATGCGAAATTCAGACTTCCAATAAGCTCTGGGGATGTACCCAATGTGCACGCTGGAGAGGAAGGGAAGAGAAAAGAGAACACAGCCATTACAGGATCTCACTGTTATGTGTATATGTAGCTCCTAGAGTTTTTGCCCAATTCTGAGGGTGCAGGATTATCAGTATGTGAATGTCTGTTTAATCAGGTCAGATACCTGAAAAATTCAGATTTCACTCAAGGGGATGTTTTCCCTTCTTGCAAGTAACTTTCTGCCATTGAAGATACTCTTCACCAGACTACTTTGTGATGGCTCCTGAAAATGCTAGGACTCTTTCTCTCATCTCATATCTGTCCCTTTTGGTTGGACATTTTCCGATCCATTGCTTTGCCTTAGGACAAAGTAATCCCTGTTTGGATTCACCATTCTTTCCCCTGCAATATTTTCACAGACGTCCAGTGTCTTAAGATGTCACCATTTTGGAGTAATAGTATATGGGTGACCACTTTCCCGCCTGATGTTGTAGGAGTCAGTCTGTCGTGCACAAATGAGTGCTGAAACTAAAGCCCTTTTCTTACCTTTGAAAAATTTCCTTCCAGTCCATGAGTGGTAGGAGGTTTGCTCTGAATCCTACAGACAATGTGACTGTCATGCACTGCATCTGTCAAGATCTCATTTGCTGCTCCTTCTATTGTTGGCTGAAGGTGGGCAATTACTCACAAGATTTTTTTACATGTTACTTTATTGGAGTCTTCAGTGTCCTGTAAGGCCATTCACATTGACTTAGTCATTCTAAAGTTATGTTGCCTGCTTATTTTTACGTAGCTATTGTTGAGATGTAATATATTTGTTTGTCACCAGCCTAAATGACAATTTGTGTTCTTGCTGCAAATACACTTAATTTATAACTTCTAGTCTTCAGAACCGAAGAGATGTCTCTACAGTAGTTCCCTTACTCTTATAACGTTAACATGACCTAATCAGTTCTGGCTCATGAGTCTGCTGCTGTCCAATATCACATTAACTATTCCCCAGATACTAGAACTTTTCTCACGAAAATTAGACTATTTTGTCTGTCTCTTGGCTTTGGTGTATTTTTCCTGGAGAGATTGTTGTTTGTGTGTTTTTATCTAATTGAACTTTCCTTTTCCCAATAAGGAGATCAAAATATTAGAGTGCGCTCATTTGGGTGCTATTCTATTCCTTGGCTCTACACTAGGGAATAATGTGCTTACCTTTTCATTAAATTGTTAATACGGTCTCTAAGATATCCTCCCATCCCCGCGCTATTATTACTACATTATTACAATGCATGCGCTATATAAGAAACATAATAATAATAATAATAATGCAGGTAAGTACCACCCTGTTTTTACATGACAGGCAAGTACCACAAACGGTGTTCTTTGTACTTTTACAACACAGTACTTTACCACCCAGATAACTAATTTACACCTGCACACACATTTGTTAACTAAATTAAAAATATTAATTTTGTTTTATTGTAGTATTATGCCACTTAAGGGGTAGTAAGGGTTTTTTAGGATACTTGTATTTGGATGGAAGGGGTTTGTTTGCCGAATGCTATCCAACTGTGCTGAGACACCTGATTACAGTGGAGCTGGTGTTTAGTTTTTGTGTGATAATATAGTGAAGGTGGTGATGTTAAAAAAAAAAAAACCTTATAGTCCAGTAATATTATCCACCTCATTTTTAAACATACCCTGGGCCTTTGGGAATAAAGTATTATATAGTGAGTTCCCAGAGGTATTTTTATATCACCACTTTCACTATATTATCACACAAAAACCCACTCCACTGTAATCGGGTGTCTCAGCACAGTTGGGTAGCATTCGGCTACCCAACTGGGAACCCAATGATGAAGCATGACACCAACTAGGTTTGCGTGTGAGGGTTCTTTTAAACTATTTCTGTGGTGTCAGACACTACTTGGTAAACTTGTCACTCTCTAGTGGCCCGTCTCCGTTGTTTATTTGATCAATATTTTTTAATCCAGGAGCGTCTGTAAATCTTATGGTTAAGGATCATTGTTTGTCTTCAGTCATGAAAAGATCTTTCAAAGAACCTTTTCCTCTTCTGAGGACGTCCTGCACATTTAGTGTGGCAAATGGGCCTTGCAACTCTACCTTCACAGATCCTCCATTCTCTTTATCACATGGCGGTCCGGATACTATTACATCTGCTTTAGGGATTTAGATTACAAGATGAATCCTCTCTGCACCACGCTGTTCCACAAGCTTCACATTTCTGCACCAAATCGGATCCATGCTTATTCTCTCCAATGTGGCTAAAATAGAATGTATGTGTTGTACTTTAGCTAACCATCTGTGTGTCACTTCAACTGTCTAACTGAAACATCCCTCACTGTGTCCTACTTAAAAAACTCTACTTATTAGTTGCCTCCTGGTAGGTTCAATACATGATATACTTTGTCTGGAATGCAAATTTTATAATTTAGGTTTTTATAAATGACTTTCCTTTACAGAACTGGCAGTGAAATTTCATATCGGGTTTAAAAATAAAATAAAAAGCTCAGTGGACTGAGCTCCTTCAACTTGCAGGTCGCACAGGTTTGAATACCTGTGAGGCCACCTTGAGCTTTTAAGGTCAACTGAACACCATGATGTTGGGTTATAAGTGTAATGCACATTTCATTGCCAAAGGAAATATTCCATTTGTTTGTAGCATCTCTATGTATTTGCCCTTTCTCGGTGGCAGCAACGAAATTCTGAAATGCACTTACATTAGTTTTAAGGAAACCTGGAAACCACTTTTAATTCAGAAAATCACCTAGTACGCACGTTTCACTACAGATATGTCAGCTCAATCTGTCTCATTACATGCCTGTAGGTCACTTGAGGTGACAGTCCTGCATCATAAAAACTGTCATAGGATGAGCTGTTTGTGTTGTATATGGTAGGAATAAACATTGTAATGTTGTATTTGTAAAGGTATTGAAGAATAGCTCTCATGCGTAGATTTTGAATAGCTGTTCTAAAAGGAGCCATCTGTTAAGCAGTAATAATTGAGTACTTTTAAGTGAATTGCATTAGGGTTGTGTACGATGTATGCTGCCATCAACAAACAAGAACCTCATCCCAATGTTCACAGTCCTTAGTTTATATGCCACGCTCTGCACTATTGGGGCTGATGAACATGAAATCTATGAGCCGCATTGCCAACTACTTTTTCATTACTTGTTGCATATGGACACATTTATTTTCTCCCTTTGTGAATGAAGCTAGTAAGAAAAAAATGCACTTCAGATAGTCTCATCCCAAAATTAGCTGATAGAAATGACCCGAGTCATTTGCTTATAGAAATCGTAAAACTGCTTTATTAATGTGGGCATGGCTTTAAAGTTCAAGAACTCTTCTGTGAGCAAGTGCTGTGACTAATCTTTTAAGTATGAAATAAACAGAATTGAGTAAGGAGGAATTCTGCCTGGCATCCTGCTCTTTGAGGTTTAGATGAATGGCAAATAGTCCAATTTACCTAATCACAAAAAGATGTTTAGTAATTCCAGTATTTTAAAGTTTCACTTAGATTGGGGTCAAATAAGACACTCTTAGGAAACAAACTACATTGAACCAGAATAGTCTATCGTTCTGCTTTGATGAAATAACCTGTTGGCATTGGCAGGCTTCCTTTCCTCATTAGTTACTGTTTATGCTATTTATGAACCTTATTTGTGTTGACCCCCAACCTTTCAGTTTTTCATGATCATTTTGATATTTTCTTTGCAAGAGTTTGAGTTTTTTTCACTCAAACAGAATATGCATCTGCTCCAGAGATCCTAAACCTTTCTTGTTCATTTTAACAATAATTATTGGATTATTATGTACTCTCTAAGATAGAGGCTCCCTTACACATTCTGCCATCACAGCGAATTTTGCAGTTGCTACTCCTCTGCTTAACAGTCAGGGATGGGTTTGCTATTATTATATTCTTGTTTGCTACTTTTTTCCGTATTTATTTTGTTACCTGCCAGAGGTAACATAAATTAAAAGGGTACTAAAGAAAAGGCAGAACCTATCCATTTTATGCCAAACCACTCATCCAGTAGGTGGTGGCAGCTCCTGCGATACCGCTGAGCGCTGGGGGACAGACTGCGAGGCACGCTGTTAGCAATGATTTAAGATTGCTGTGTTCTCTTCTGTTTTCTCACTCTCACTCCACCGCTATTCTCTGCCTGCTTTTAAATTGTATCACTCGCGCTTTTAAAAGCAACTGCTGGACTAATTTTAAATCACTGCTCCTATCTAATTTTTACATCTTCCACTTACTTGCTGTGTGGTGTGTTCCCCCTGCCCCGGTCCATCGCGGCTGCATTGCCGATTGTTTGGAGGGCAGGGGCCATCTTGGGTCAGTCCCTAAGCCCGGCACGACCGTAGGCTTCGGTCAAGCAGGAGGCGGGGCTAGGCTACATATTTCACATGCTACCTCGAACGCGCAGCGGGCGCGCCGAAGGCGCGCCAAAGGTAAGCCCGTCTGCGGCCGTTCGGGGTCAGGGGCGGGGAACTCTGCCCATTTGATCACTTACGCGGCCCCGGCACTGATCCGCCTTCATAATCACTGGCCTCTCAACTCCCCCACACTAGCCCGTCTCAGCTCACTGGGGATTCTTAGTCCTATGCTCGAGCTACAGTAATTAACATCCTGCCCGCGGCCCAGTCCCCTCCTGCTCCACATGGCCCTTGCGACCGCCCACCCCCTTCAACTAAAAGCGTGGCCAGCCCGATTCTGACTGTTATTTATTTAAACACCCGCTCGCTGGCCAAACACCAGTTAGAGATTTCTCATCTATTAGATTCAGAGAAGCCTGACATACTCTTTCTGACGGAAACCTGGCTCAATGAGGAATCGACCCCTGACATTTTGGCGGCGGTGCCCCCGGACTACTATATTCTCCAGTCTAATAGATCCTCTGGTAAGCCCGGTGGGGGGGTTGCAGCCATTGTTAGGCACCCAACTAGGTTTTCGTCTCTAAAGGCTGTTGATATTCCTTCAGTCGACTACCTCATCCTAAGACTTAATTCACCCCTCTCTCCCCTTATTTGTGTTCTTGTTTATCGCCCTCCCCAACACATGCCTGGCTTTCCATCGCTTATTGGCGATATGCTTTCCCAACTGGTGATCAACAACTCTAAAATGCTGATCATCGGCGATTTTAACTACTGGCCTTCAGTTGCTAGGGAGAGCACTTACTCTTCTGCCTTCACGGATCTCTTAGCGGGCATGAATTGTATTCAACACATCCAGTCGGCAACGCATATTAAAGGCCACGTTCTAGACCAGGTCTGGACGTCCAATTTGGACATCTCCTCACCTCTCATCTCTCCCTGCCCGTGGTCTGACCACTTCATTAGTATGTTCTCCCTGGCCTTTTCCCCCCCTTACCAGCCAAACACCTACGGGGAACCTCCTGGCCAGGAACTGGAACAGGGCTGATCTTGATAAATTCTGCTCCTTACTCGGCGCCTCTTCCCCCGTTGAACAGGAGTCCCTGAACACCCAGGCTGCCAGCATGAGGCACTGGCTTGAATCAGCCAGTAACACTGTGGCACCTCTTAGACGCCTTATATTAAAGCGCCCCCACGATGCCCAGAGATGGTTCTCGGATGAACTAAAAGCTAAAAAACTTACACATAGATGGGCCGAAAGTAGTTTGAGGCGTAACTACGCCCCTGAGGAAAAAGTGTTATTCCTGGCCCAGCTAACAGACTAAACTGTCCATCCTCCACGCTAAAACCTTGTACTTTTGTAAGAGGATTACTGACTCCGCCTCCAAGGCAAAAGATATTTTTTCCATGGTGGAAGAACTTTCACATCCTGACAGTTACCATTAAACCTCCCCCTTCCCAAGATTTATGTGACTCCCTTAATTCCTTTTTTGTGGAAAAGAATTGCAAAAATTAAAGAGAGTATTCCCCGTCGCACCCCATCCTCTACACTCACAGTTGCCCCAACATTTAATATTAGCAACTCTCACACAGTGGACCAGCTACCCCAATTTCTGAGGAGGAATTTCTAGCCTTACTAAAAAAGGTGAGCTCTGGCTCACCTACGGACTGTTGTCCCCTCATATTCTACGTGAGGTTTTCACTGTTTGTCCCAAACCCTGGCACTGCTTAATAAATCCCCGACTCCTTCAAAACAGCTGAAGTGATACCCATTCTAAAGAAACCTACTGCGGACCCCTCTCTTATGAGCAATTTCCGTCCCATCTCCCTGCTCCCCTACCTCAGTAAAGTACTTGAGACTCATGTCACAAACTTCTTGAGCTCGTTCATTGAACGCACCCAGTTCCTCGACCCTCGTCAGGCTGGGTTCAGACCGGCCCATTCAACTGAGTCAGTCATCCTGTAGGTGATGGAGGAGCTGAGGAGAGGAGCGGACCGTGGGATCAACCAGGCCTTGGTGCTCCTGGATTTGTCGGCTGCCTTCGACACGGTCGACCATGATATTTTGGTCGACCGTGTCGGCGACGCCGGCGTCCGGGAGCCGGCTCTTGGCTGTATTTGCTCTTTTCTGAGCAACAGTCATCAGGTTGTACGTCTTTCCAACTTCTCAGCTGATAAGGTCAAGCTGTCATGTGGCATCCCCCAGGGTTCCTCCCTTTCCCCCCTTCTTTTTAATCTATACCTGACTCCTCTCATTCGGCCTCTGAGGTGGTGCAATGTCACTGCATTCAACCACGCTGACTATATCCAGCTGGTCTTTGATATTGACTCCTTTGAACAATCTATTCATAATTTCCAGTCCACCTTATGTCTCATCAGTAACTGGATGGAAAACAACCACCTAAAGCTTAACCCCGACAAGACCGAGTTGGTCTTGTTCGGAGGTACTTCCAATCCCTGGAACTCTAATTTTTTGCCCTCTGGCCTTGGTTCCCCGCCTTGCCCTGTTAATTCAGTAAAAAGCTTAGGAGTCATCATTAGTAAAGACCTCTCTTTGAAGCCTCAAATTAGTGCCGTGGTATCCTCCTGTTTTTTTTATCTTCGGAAAATCCGGAAGATCTCTCGATTCCTAACTACGGAGGCCCTGACCCTGTCTTTGTTGGCCCTGGTAGTCTCTAGGATTGATTATGCCAACTCCCTCTATGTTGGCATCCCGGCATACTAGCTGAATCATCTTCAGCTGGTGCAAAATCAGGCAGCAAGACTAGTCTTCCATCAGCCCAGACACTGCCATGTTCGTCCCTTACTCAAATCCCTTCACTGGCTCCCAGTGGCCAAACGCAGCGAATTCAAACTTGGCTGCATTATTTTTAAAGCCCGGGCCTGCCTTGGTCCTGTTTTTATATCCTCTCTTCTCCACCGTTACTCTCCTTTGCGTCATCTCCGCTCTTCTCACTTGGCCCTTCTCACCACCCCCACATTTAACCGTAAAAAACATGGTGGTGTCAGATTTTCACTTCTCGCCCCATCTCGGTGGAATGCACTGCCCCTGGAGCTGAGACTCACTCCTTCTTATCCCCACTTTAGATCCCTTCTGAAAACTTTACTGTTCTGTCAAGCTTATACATAAAAAAATTCCTTTCTGATCTCTCTTAAATCCACTACACTGTCTTAACCTCATGAGCGCTAGCGGAATTCCGCTTGCACGCTGAGATTTTGTAAATCGCATGTTACGTGACGAGCTGGGCACGTCATCAGCGTGCGAGGAGGCTACGCCATGACGAGCCCAGCTCGTCATCAGCGTGGAAGGGGTTAATGTTTTGCTCACCCTGTGCTCACAGCGCCATGAAACCATTCGGTGTAAGTGTGCTATAAAATTATTTTTAACATAACATTGATAATAAATACTGAGGGGTAGATATCTAGTGAACAAAACGTTCCCTTCACTTTAGGGCTCTCTAATTTTTTTGATCAATGTTGTGACATAGTAGAGGGTGGATCATATGTTTCCCATCATTTGTTTGAGCCATTGCTTAAACAAATTGTGGATTGCAAAGCTCCTGTAGTACTTTTTGCATTTGAAAATTAGTGATATTAACTTTATCACCTTCAAGACTGCTGGCCCAATCATCACTCCTACTAAGCTAAGCTGTGAGGTAGGCATTTTATCTACTGACAAAGCGATGTTATCAGTAATCACATTGAGTTTGGTACCTGTGTGCACTTTATTCTACATAATGCACCTCAACATCTTTACTCTAGTCTTTCACCCACACCTCATTTTTTTTAATAGCAAACAAGACCACCTACTTATTGATAATCAAAAGGGCTCATTCTATACACATTTCTTTAAATACAGTTTTTTATTGGTGTTCTTCTAAATTAGCTCAGGAAACAAATAATCGCCTATTTTCTGTTCATGTGTTGTGATCTTGTATGAGCTACTTAAAGTACCAGTCTCTAGAAAGAGATGCTAGTTCTATCAATTAAGAAGCATAATCTTCAGCCTTAAATTGACTAGTTCAGCAAAAGCCCTTGAGTTGAGGACGTGTTGTTTGATTAGCCATCATACCAAGAAAGGAATATAGAAAAATAAACCTCCATGTGAGATGTGCCTTTTTTGATTTAAGTTTCTGGTCTCAAGTTAGTGGAGTACATGTGACATACCTTTTGCTATTGTAATCCTTACTAACTGAACATCAGTTCAATGTCTGAAAGTTTCATGCAACCGTGTTAGGTAATGTTTGCTTTTGAGTAGTCCTTTTGTATTCATTACTGCAAATAATGAAGACGTTTTCCTTATCGTAAACTAAATGAGAATTCAGGACAACAATATATCTGTGTGTGTGTGTGCCAGTGTGTGTGTGTGTGTGTGTGTGTGTGTGTGTGCCAGTGTGTGCGTGTGCCAGTGTGTGTGTGTGTGCCAGTGTGTGTGTGTGTGTGTGTGCCAGTGTGTGTGTGTGTGTGTGTTTGCCAGAAAGGTTAGTGGCTTATGCACTCAACCATGTGCCTAACGGATTTGGATCCCAGCAGGGTCAACTCAACATTTCATTCTTCTGATGTGTAACATCAATAGGTTGGCTAATAATAAAACTGCTTAGAAATGGCATTGTCTCTGGTATTAAGTGCTGGTGAACCTGGCCCCCTTTGCAGGGTCATTCTCAAACCTTTTGCCTTCACCCCATCGTATTTATTAACCCATTTCTGTTGGCTTTTAGGACTCTGTGCTATTTATCACTGCTAGTCAGTGTCAAAGTGCTTGTGTTATCCTTCTAGAACATGTTATAATTGGTTTACACCCGATTGGTACTTTTAATTTACTTGTAGGTCCCTAGTACAGTGCTTCTACGTGTACCTAGGACCTGGAAATGAAATGCTACTAGTGGGCCTGCAGCACTTATTATGCTATTCATGTAAGTAGCCCTTTAAAACATGTCTCAGGTTTGCCATTGCAGCCTGTGTGCAGTTTTAAACTGCACATTCGACCTGACTGGATAAACTTTTTGCCAAGTCTAAACCTTTCTTTTTAACTCATACATGACACCCCTAAAGTAAGCCATAAACAGCCCTTAGAGCAGGGTGCATTGTATTTAAAAAGTAGGACATGTAATTTTGAGTATTATATTTCCTGGTAGTGAAAAACTCCTAAATTCATTTTTTCACTATTGTAAGGCCTATCTCTCCCATTGGATAACGTTGGGTTACCTTATTGAATGTAATACGTGCTGACTTTTGATTAAGAGCAGATAGAAACTTCATTTTTGGGTTCAAATGAATTTTAATTTTAAATCCTTTTTAATGGCAAAGTCAGATTTTAGAGTTCAATATTGAAAATTACACTTTTACAAAGTTGGCATTTTCCTGTCATCAAATCTGAGGACTTCTATGAGTTTCCAGCTGCCTCAGCCTGATAATTGCTCCTCCATCAGGAGTGCTTATTTGGATCAGACAGTAAACAATAGTACTTTGGTATAGCTGGGAGAGTGTCGGTCTGCCAGTGTTGCAGTGGTGAAACGGATCCCCGCCCCACTTACATTTTAACGGACCTGTCTCAGCACATTCGCAAAAAACTTGCTACCAGTCTTTTGTCACCCCGACATCTTGGGACATTGGGAGGGAGGAAGAAAATTCTAGAACCATCATTGGGGGGGGGGGACTCCAGAAGTTTATTACACTTCAAAGCTAGCACCAGGAATAAATAGTGGACCCTCAGACCTACTCTTCAGTACATTCCTGAACCTGTGGAAGAGCCCTCCTATTTTTCAGAAGACTGCCCTGCTGCTTGAATCTTGCCTTGTTCTTCAGAAGACTTCCTGGCACTTGATGAAGAGAGGACCGTTTCCTTGAACCCAGCACTACCAGAGGGACTCTCAGGGTCAATTGGCTGACCTCCTATTTTGACTACAGAGAAACAACAAGCTCCAGAGGCCTCCCTGCAATGATGGCCTAGCTGACCTGGAACTGGCCCTTCTTGGACTTTCAACTGGACCTGCCTGAGCCCTGCAAACCTCTATTGGAGCGAGTTCCTGATCCCCCAAGAGGTGCCTTCCAGGTCCTGGACCCTTGACTGGCATCAGTTGCTACTCCTGTGAAATCCTTACATTTTGAACTCTGCTCACTGGACTTTGAGAAGGTAACATTTTCAGTGGGACTAACCTGGTCACTGTATCTGGCCTGCACTCCATTGCCGTCAGCTTGAGCTTGTGACTTTGTCCCGGTCTAGTGTCACCAGATACAAACACTCAGCGCTTTCTGCTTCTTGGCGCTATATCTACTTAAACCTTTAAAATTGCATATTTCCAGTTCTACTGATTAGATATTTGTCATTTTGGTCTCATTTTATTTATTTATTTTTACTCAATATTGCTATATTGGTGTGGGAAATCTCTTGTGGCGTGTTTTCAATGTATTTCTGTTTGTGTGCTGCTAAAGTACTTAACACAGTGCCTCCAAGTTAAGCCTGGCTGCTTTGTGCCAAGCTATCCGAGTTAACCACAGATTAATTGAGTGACTTTTGTGGTTCTCACTCACCAGTATTGTGGTTGTTGCTTGTGAAAGATTAAACCCCCCCTCAATAAAAAATCCGATTTCTTACAAGTTCTAAATAAAACGTTTGTCTTAAACGTGTAGGAGACCATGCAGCCGCTAATTGACCACCATTGAGACCATTCTCAAACGTTTTGGCCATGATTGAATTTCAAGAGTTACATTGTGTTGTTAAGTTAATGTTTTTTAGCATACGTTTTAATTAAATCATATTTACTCACCATTGCTTTCATTTCTCATGTTTTAGGACTCCTGTACCTGGAATGGAAACCCATATACCAGTTACTTTCTTGGATCTAAACGGTAGGCCATTTTTAAACAGGCTTACCTATGAGGTAGGGATTTAGAATCTTTGAGGTGTATTAAATATTTTATAAGATGGATAGATAGTGAAGGACTAAATAAAAATATATATTAGTGTTTTGGTTATTGATACATTTTACTATTCCATGTTCTTTTTTGGTGCAAAAAAAAAGCATTTAATGAGAATTGTGTTTACAGGTTATCCCTGCTTTACTTTTCAAATAGCACCATGTACTTTCTAGTGAAGTGAAAAGAGCTTAGTGTTCCTTAAGAACCCTTTTTGGAATGTTCTATTTGCCTTCACTTTGTTTAAAAATTAAAAGTAAGGTAATATAAGCGTTTTTGGTCATTCATAGCCCCTATCAAACAGCTAAAGTGTTAGAGACCACGTAGAAATGCGATGAAGTGAAATGTGCATTAACTTTGGCTGGCAGGCATAGATATGCTGGTAATCTCAGGAGTTGCCATGTGGTTCATTATTTTATATTTTTTATGATAGTTTGACTAGGTCGAGAGTTGCTAATGTTCTCTCTTTAGCTGTCATTTTTCTTCAATGTACTGAACTAAGCATTTCATGAAATGTCACCTTCAATGTCATTTGGATTTAGCCACTTGGATGCTCATGACGAGCTGAGCTCATCATGAGCCACGGCGCTCCAGTGCTCATGAGCTCGTCATGGCCCGTGGAACGCTCAGGTGCGGGGAGAATTCCCCCGCTGTGCTGAATGTTCCACGGGAGGCAATACACCTGTGACGAGCTGAGCTCGTCATGAGCACAGGAGCGCCATAGCTCATGACAAGCTCAGCTAGTCATGAGCATGGAGGCGCTGTGCGTGCTCCCCTCCCCCCAGCACAGCGGGGGATTAACCCCCGCAGCGAAGGGGTTAAACTCTGCACCAGACAATGGTGAAAAATGTCATTCACAGACTGTCATGTGAGGAGATGCAGTGATGTTTAGGCATATGAACACAAGGTAATCACATGCAAATCGTGCTACTGAACCCACCCAGGAAATCAAAGCAGAAATCTTCATGCCCTCCCACAAGAACTCTAAGTCCAAGTGCAGATGGTTCTCAATAATTCTCTCAACAGTGAGGAAGAAATTCCTCAAAAATAGTGTCCCGCCTTCTCATCATGGATTTGGTAGGAAGCACAGAAAGAGCACCAAACATCTGCACCCCTCTTCTTAATGATATCCAATTTGTACAGTGAAGAAAATGCAACCAAAGTAAAATGGTGCATGTTATCTGGTGTGGTGCTACACAGCCTGTGTTGGATCTCATCAGCACAGTACTCCAGCAAAATTCAAAACATGGTAATAGATATGCGTCTCCGCAGCCAAAGACTCTTTGGAGAAAAAGTTTTCTGTTTACTAGGGAGGTTTAAACAAAGCAGAGCTGTGGCCAGAATTCAGGGGGGTGCCTCTTAAGTGAGGAAATTTCAACAACAATATAGCAAAAGCAGCCACCTTTCCAACAGTGCAAACACAAGGAGATAATGGACGGAGTGCTGAAACTTTTCAGACACTCACCCCCAGTCACAGATCTGAGTTGAATCCATCATCATTCTCTAGTTCACTTTGCCACCTCAGTTCAGACCCACCTATATGCAAATCAGTCTTGACCCTGTGCCTCATGGGAATAGTCCAGCCTGAACTGCCAAGCCAGGTCTTCCCTGAACCGGAAACTAGCATCCTGGGACCTTTCCAACAGTAACGTAAGAAATTGTGGTTCACTGTGGACCTACTCAATAACGTGTTCAATATATGTTTTTTTTTTTTGTCAAGTCTGTTTATTAGCATTTTGTTAGATTTCACATTTGCAAGATACAGTATAAAGATCAGTCAGCATGTCACTAAGCTCCGGACTCACCAGCTCAACATACATTTATCTCAGATCTATACATCAGGAAAACATGCAGCTGCGTTGACAAGTTCACCTACATGAGGGCCGTGCACCTATATGTTACTGGTGCGGGTAGGGCCCGTTCGGACTCCTTCCGCTTACGGTTTGGGCTATCCTGTGTTGCAGTCCTATACAGTAACATGCTTGTGGGGTGGATCTCTCTATTACATACTTTCGCCCAGAAGTGACTTTTATGCAACCATAGAATAATAAGAGTAAAAACATAAACAGTATTCAAACAGAAGCGGCTAATCGCTGGCAGTCACGTGTGCTTACACTCCCTCCCCCTCTCCTAACCCCTCCCCCACGGCGCCCCCCCACATATATAACTACATCTACAAAAAAATACATAAATGTGCATCACATGCCCACAGATCTAAAGGAAATCCGGTGACCGGTTATCTGAGTAATAAGACATCGCGTGGTCAAGTCCCCCCATCCATCCACTCAGGTCAATACAGCAGCTGAATCGCTAGTCCCCCCTGGCAGCCGCAGGGTATCAAGCATATGTTTCCAACGTTCTGCCATAGGTTCCTTTCTGAGCCCTATCGTTTCTTCCCTCCGTATTGCTATCCATTCTGCCCGGGCCCACGCCTGGAGTGAGAGGACCCATGCCTGCACCGCTGGCTTATCCGCACGCCTTCCACCTCTTCGTGAGGAGGCGCTTCGCAACCACCAAGCCGAGGTCTAAAAACCGGGAGGCCGCCTTATCCTTGGGTGACCTTTTGAATTGATGCAGGATATACTCTGGCCAAGCAAAGGGGACGTCGCGACCCGTGCACACCCCCAACATTTCACCTATTGCTTCCCAATAAGCACCCAACCTGGAACAGTTCCATAGGAGATGAATGATGCCTATGTCAAGGTGCTGCACCTAGGGCAGGACGCATCGGTACGGTGGAAATACTTATGATTAGTTCAGGTGTTAGGTAAGCTCTATGCAGGATGAAGAGCTGTATCTGGCGGAAGCGCGCGTTCCGGGGAATACGCATCGGGCTTTTGAGAACTCTTTCCCAGTCCTTATTCGTCAGCGCTCGCTCCATATCTCTCTCCCATTTTACCTCTGAGTGGGGTCAAGTCAATCTCTGTGTGGGCCCTTAGCGATGCGGCAAAGCAACGGACCAGATGCTTGCCCCTCCCCATAACATGCAGGTACTGAGCGGTTAGGTGCTGCTCAGGCTCCGTCATCAGGTCTCCCCATTTGGCTGCCATATGTGCGACGAGCGAGCGATGCAGCAGAAACCCCCCAGGGGGCAGCCCATCCTCGGCTACTAGTGTCTCATAGGCCACCAGTGCTCCGTCTCTGAAGAGCTCACCCAGCGTTTGGACGTCCACGTCCTTCCACTGCTCCAGCATGGGGTGAGCAGTAGCCCCACCGCTCCCTGGGGAGCCGCCCAAAGGCACAGCAGGTGCGTATGGCATCACTTTTCTGGTGAGAAATAGGGCTCTACGGAAGCACTTGTATGCCACCACCAGCAGCGGCGGGTCTAGTTTCCTGGGTGCCGACAGCGGGTGGAAAAGCATGGTGACACGGCGCAGCAAAAATGGCGGCTCGGTCGTAGCAGTGTCTTCCCTGCCTTTATCCGCCAGCCAGCGGGCAATCCACTGTAGCTGCGAAGCCAGATAGTAGTGTTCAAAGCAGGGGGCGGCTAGCCCTCCCCTGTCGACTGGCAGAAAGAACTTCACCAGTGCCAGCCGGTGCAGGGACACGCCCCAGATGAAGTCCCGCAGGACCACGTTGAGTTCTGAGAAGGAGGCCGGGACCAACAGAAGGAGGTTGGCAAAATAGTAGAGGAGCCTGGGGAGCATTACCATCTTGGCTAGAGCTACTCTACCCATGATCGTCAACAGAAGTGTGGACCAGAAGGTTATCTGAGACTTGAGCGCGGTCACCGCCCGCCCCTGGTTACCACCAAGCAGGTCAGCCTGTTGTCGATAAATCTGGATCCCCAGATACTTAAGTGTCTGCTTGCCAGCGGACTCTGGTGCCTCCCAGGCTGTACTCCGGGTCCTCCACTCTACCATTGAACGCATATAAACAGGACTTGGCCGCGTTTACCCGGAGCCCCGAGACTTCTGCGAATTGGTGTAGCAGCTGTGCCAGCTGCTCCGGAATGCAGGTCACGTCGGGCACGAAGACCAACAGGTCGTCAGCATAAAGGGAGACCTGGTGTGTTGCGTCCCCCAGGGGAATTCCCGCATCTAAGACCTGACGCAATGCTGCCGCCAGAGGCTCCATTGCCAGCGCAAACAGTAGGGGCGACAGGGGACAGCCTTGCCTTGTGCCCCTACTCACCGCCACCTCCTCAGAGATGATGGGGCCCAACCACACTCGTACTGCAGGGTCTTTGTAGAGAAGATCTACTATCTGAAGGAAGTCCACGTCAAACCCATAGCGCACCAGCACTGCTACAAAGTACCCCCACTCGAGGCAGTCAAAAGCCTTTTCCAGGTCGAGTACCAGGCACCCCGCTCTGGGCCACTGCCTGGGCGCCTCCGCCGCTATCTGAAAGAACCTTCTAATGTTCAAAGATGTGGACCGTGCCGGCACGAATCCATTTTGGTCAGCATGAACAAGATGCGGGACCACCGGCGCCAGCCGTTCAGCCAACAGCTTCGCTAGAATTTTTATAGTCTACATTGAGCATCGCGTGTTCAATATATATGTTGCAAACAATCCAATACATGCAGTTTATATAGAGTATTTCAATATTTTCAGCAGCCATGTAATTACTGCAACACCGATATATCAGCTAGTCTCCATGAGTTTAGAATCCTATTTAGAGTCACATAGTCATCCAAAACTAAATAGAAGTGATAACGCACTCAGTACCCACAGTGATCATACATAAAAATGATAACAATGAGATTACTAGTGTGTATGTACAGAGATCAACAAACACAGGTCCAGCAAGGCCAGCTGGATAAGAGTTTTATAGTTCTCAGCATAGTTTGTGAATGGGATGTTATAGACCCCACAAAGGTATATTTCCATATTACAGTCTTGTAGTTTCACAACTTCTAAAAGAAACTAGCATTTTCAAAACAAACAGATATTTCATATTTAAAAAAAGCTTTTCCAAAGTCAGTTTGTCTGACTCGTAACTTGAAATACAAGCATGGCCTATATCATTTGGCAGTGTATATCACTTCTGCCTAGAGTGCTGAAGAACATTCGGCGCGACCGGCCCAAGTTATCCTTGTGGTTACGGATTGGACACGAAGATACTGGTATCCCGAGCTACTCAGCATGGCGATCGTTCCCCCAATCCTACTGCCTCTTTGGGAGGGTCTTCTGTCGCAGCAGCAGGGGACGGTCCGCCACCCGAACCAGTCCAGCCTCCACCTCCATGCGTGGAGATTGAGCGGCAACAGTTGACAGCTTTTGATCTTCTTCCCGAAGTCTATGATGTCATCCTGGCAGCCAGGCGTCCCCCCCACTAAGACTTTATACGCCTGCAGGTGAAACACATTTGTGGCATGGTGCACAGCAAAGGCTGTGGATTCCCTTTCTGCCCCTGTTTCTGAGGTACTTCTGTTCCTTCTCTCTTTGGCCCAGCAGGGCTCTGCTCTGGGCACTATCAAAGGTTATCTTTCGGCTATCTCTGCCTTTCTACGGCTTCCAGATCAGCCTTCTCTTTTTGAGTCTCCGGTTGTTAATCGCTTCCTCAAAGACATTAGACACACGTTTCCTCATGTGCCTTTCATAATGCCTCATTGGGACTTCAATCTTGTTTTGACCTATCTGATGTGTGCTCCCTTTGAGCCCCTTCATAACTGTCCCTTACGTCTTCTCACTCTAAAGACTGCTTTCCTGGTAGCTATCACCTCTGCCAGAAGAGTGAGTGAGCACCAGGCTCTTTCTTCTAAACCTCCTTTTCTTCTTGTTCATCCGGACAAGGTGGTTTTAAGGACTCGTCCTTCTTTCTTGCAAAGGTTGTCACGCCCTTCCACATCGGGCAGACCATCACTTGGCCCACCTTCTTTCCGCCTCCGCATCCTTCCAAAGAGGAAGAGAGGCGCCACCGTCTGGACCCAAAACGTACGCTCTTGTTCTATCTAAAGCGCACACAACAGTTCCGGGTGGATGACAAACTTTTTGTTGGCTACGTGGGCGCCAAAAAAGGTTGTGCCGTGCACAAACAAACCATCTCTCGGTGGGTCATTCTGTGCATCAAAGCATGTTACTCGTTGGCTAAGAAGGAACCTCCTGTGGGGCTGCATGCTCATTCTACCAGAGCAACGGCAGCCACTTCTGCCTTGGGACGTGGCGTTCCCTTGCAGGACATTTGTTTGGCAGCTACGTGGGCCTCGCTGCACACGGTTACCAAGCATTACTGCCTTGACAGTCAAGCCGGAGAGACTGCTTCTTTGGCCGTTCTGTTCTCCGTGACTTTCTGGTGTAAGCTTGTTCGCAGACCCACCACCTGGTTTGGTATTGCTGGGGTATCTATTCTAAGGTAAGGAATCTATCACTAACATGTCTCTTTCAGATGCACAATTTACTACTTGTGTAATGATATATCTGTAAGAGACATTAGTTAGTGATAGATTCCTTACCCCCCCACCCATCCTCCCCGTTCTGCAAACTGATTTCTACGGTTAAGGTCATCCCTTTCAGGGCCCTAGTTTCATGGCACCAGTGGTCAGTTTCTTGCATGGCTCTGCGTTCCTGGCGCGGAAAGTCGTGTACAGAACTGACGTCAGCACGCATGGGTGGCACCTAAGTAGTCTCTGTGACGTCATCTCGGCGCATACAACGCACAAAGCCACCTTCCAACACGCAGGGGTACTGCGGACGAAAAACTTTCCGAAACCAGTCTGACGCCTGGGGATATTCTAAGGTAAGGAATCTATCACTAACTAATATATTGTTACACAAATTGTAACTTGTGCTTTTCAGACAAAGCAATTATCAAATTAAGGATTTAAACCCTCTGATATTTCAGACATTTCTGTCCTGTAGCAAGTGGTGAATGCAAATAATGAGATGATTACAGATCGCACAATTGATGCAATAGACCCAGTGAGTTAGTACGGGTGACAAGGTGACTAGCACTTGTCAATAGCATGATGGCAAAAGCTGACTTTAACTGATATGAAGGATGAGGGGGCTTTGAGGGGTTGAAAGAGTTTTAAGGATTTTGTCATATCGATGTGCTGCGAGGTGCAACCCATAGTTTGTGAAGCTGTTTTTCCCTCAGTGTCGTCCTTGTATGCCCTTTCGAAGAAGGATCTGATCTGCATTAATAATGACAAGTACAGCGGAAGTGTCAGTCTTGTGGCCGACTACATTACATTGATAAAGAAGAGTCTTTTTGTTCTGGTGCCAACCAGAGCATTATTAATTTATTGAAACTTAAATACTTTCTCCTTTGTACTAGCGGATGATTTTAGCTCCCAGGATGCCCTTGATGAGCCAGAAGCTGGTGGATGGGACGCTACTCTCACTGCTGAAGACGAGGAGGAGTTCTATGAACTGCAGATAGCTAAACATCATGAGAGTGAGGTTAGTGTGTCTTACTGTGATAACACCTAGAGGCCAGGCATTCAGTAGCATTGGTGAGGGTTGTGGACCTTTGGTTAAGGTGAAATGTAGCGGCTACAAAACCTTCCTTTGCTTAATGTGGTGGGACTTCTTTAGGTAATAGTCTATTTAAAGTGGTAAATAAATAGTTTCCAGAGTTCTTGAGTGCCCTCTGTCATATTGGAATCAACATTCCTCATTCCAAGTAGTTCTCATTACTCACTGAGCACCAACTGGACTAGAGTCTTGATTGTTGTAAACAGTGGTTGTTCCCGATGTCATTTTGCCAACATCATAGAAATAGTAAAAGTGACCATACATGCTCTTTAACCCGGATGGAATTTCAGGAAGTGATATAACTTGATCTTTGTCTGCAATGATAGATCATTGTATTTATCGTTTTTCAGCCACAGTGTTTAATGGAAACTTGACAATGATTGATAATGGGCGCACAGCCTTTTACTAAAGCTAGTACATTCTAAGGTTCTGTTACTATTAAATGCTAGAACAAATGTAAGCAAAAGCATATGGGTAACAATCCGTCCCCAACATTTACCGTAAAATGATTCACCTTGGATTTGAGAAGCCTACAAAGTTGTAGCATAAGTAACTAAGCAAGGAGGTGTAGTTGAAACAAAGTTCTGATTTTATGTTCCAAATGCTCAATGTGGGTGCCTCTTGTGGGGAAAGTAAAGATCAAGTTGAGTGCAAAAGAGGCATACGTGAGGTTGTAAGAGTTTGATGTATAGGTCAGTCACAGCAAATCTTTTAACCAAATACTGTTTTCCTTACAGGTTAAGGCAGAAGCTTCTTGGGACTGTACAGTTCACAATTGTGTTCAGCTCAGCAAAGGAACAGCAGCAGATGAAAGAGTGTTTTTGATTGTGCGTGTGACCGTGCAGCTCAGTCATCCAGCAGAAATGCATTTAGTACTCCGCAAGCGCATTTGTGTCAGTGTCTATGGCAGGCAGGTATGTACCCCTACACATCAACCTTGTTTCAGTCATACTCCTTTATTTGCATATTTCTCACTCCCCTATGCTCCTTCCAAAAAATAGATACTTTGTTGCGTTTGTGTTCTTATTGTTCAGTTGGAAGAGTATATATTTGTTTAGCTAGACAGTGGCATGCGTGCCACTGCATTGTTACTTCTGGTTGGAGTGAAAGCTACTTAGATATGCTTGGATTCTACCCTGTCTGTAATTGTTTCTAAAGTGCTCATCACTTCTGAGCACAAGATTGGTGTATGGAGGGGAAATTGTCATCCAGCCTAACATCATGCCACCTATTCTAGATTTTCTATCAGTAGCTATCACAGTGGGAACCGCAGGAGCTATCTTTTTATCTTGAAATACTTTAAACCGCTGAGGCCTCTCAATTACTGACTTTGCAGTTTGTGTATTGTTTTCAATAGTCTTTTTAAAGTAAATTCCTACTAACTGCTGCAAGGATTTTCAGAGCGTAGGAAGTATTGTGCTAGATGGGATCTCTCACTAAGTAATTATGCAATGTGCAGGCCTCCACAATCATGCCAAATGTAGTAGCTTTCCTGGTAACAGAGCTTAGAGAATGCCAATTTACGCTGTGTACTCCGACATGGTAATACAAGGAATATTTAGGCTTTTGGAAGTTGGGGAGACAATATTGTATTTGAGTGAGGGGGCTATAGCATTGGGTAGAAAGGAGCTGATAGTCATTAAAATATTTGACATCTCTACAGTTTTATTGGTGGGAAGCCCTTGGCCAAATCGGATCTAAAAGTGCAATTCCGATGGATACTTTGAACTCTAAGATTCCGTACATTTTGGATTCACCGGTTTCCAGACTGGAACTTGAACTTTTCATAGCAGTAACTCCTGTGCAGCAGCTTGTGACACCGCTGGGTTCTGTGGTGACTTTTTTCCCCTTCTGGAAGTGACGGTGCAAAGCTGAATATAGGTGCCTCCCCGTTGCGTCAGTTCCTTTGACTTTCAAGTTAACTGGTTTTCGCAGATACCAAATTTGACAGATTAGACATTCTGCTACGAAAATGTCCCCTCAAAAAACCAGAGGCTTTAAGCCATAAATCGACTGCGGGAAACAGAAGCCCATCACAGATCCACCCAATTCCTACCTTTGATTTCTAGAGTCTGTACATGACGCAAAGTCATGCAACAAATGCTCCCTAATGCACCCACAAGTTCCCGGGGAGTGTGAGGCAAAGCTGTACATTGCCAAACACAAAGCAAGGAATGTTATGCTCCACTCTCATTGCAAGTTTTTGGCTTGCTCTCGTTCCAGGTCTCAGAATCTCTGCAGGTCCCAGTTTTCCAGGAAGTCGAAGTTGAACAAGAAGTCGAGGGACAAGTTGCACAACAAGCGCAGATTTCTAAACGAGGCTAGTCCACGTCTCGCCACCATCACTCCAGTGAGAAGTCACACAGACGGTATTACAAGGACCCAACGCCCCTTCCTTTGTCTGACTCAAAGCCTGTTCCAAGTGTGGTCATGTCATGCCCTGAACTCCCTAGACTATTGTTGACCACACAGCAAGTACAACCCTTTATTGGAAGACTACAGATCTACAATGGACCTTATTTGGTCTGACACTGACACCATGGGCCTCCTCCTCGCTCTCTACCTACGTCAGCCCTTGTCTCCATTCCTACGCCATGGACATCATTGGTTTTGATTGCCCTGTGTCTAGCCTCGAACCCCACAATGCCTGCACCAGATCGGACTCCGATGCTCTATATCGCTCCAGAGAAGTTGTCGGCCCAAGAAAAGTCTATCTCGCTGTATAATTACCAATGCGAAGCCTCTCGTTTTGCATAACCCACAGCCTCTCTCTTGACACCCGAACTGTCACAGATTGGAAGCCTTGTTCAAATCAGATTCTCATTCCCATTCTATGGCTTCAAAATATTCTGCTCGAAGACGATAATGAGCAGGTAGCCAATTTCTTTCCTTATTACACTGATGCTGGCCTATACGTAGATCTACCAAATGCTGGTTTCTTAGATACCTCTAGTGACACAAAGTTGCCCCCCTCATAGCAGAGCCCCACACTGATGAGATCTAGATGAACTGGAATAGGAAGCACTTAAAGACCTGAAAAGTGACCATCAGAGCACAGTTCTGTTGTGCACAGCGCTGGATCCTATGTAGATAATACTAGCCAAGAGGAACATTACTAGCAAAGCAGGAGACTGACACCAATAGATGCACAGGAGGATGCAACTAAAAGGGCATCTTTACAGATACATTCAGGTCTTGTCCGCGGTCACAAATCAAATCTATGATGGAAGAGAACGCCCTAAAAAGTGTGAGAAAATATGACAACCAGGGAAAGATCACAAGAAACAATATGATCGAAGAGGAGAAAGGAAATGCCTAATGCTGCAAGACCCTGCATTGGTGTTGTCATGCTGTGCGTTAGGGGCAGTGAACTACAATAAAAAATATCACCAGGTAGAAATGCAAAGGCGAAAGTCAATTATTTGATTATGTGGTGACACTTTTATCAATTGAAAATAATAAAAAGATTAGAAAGCAACACCCAGGGGTACTAGACGTACTTTACGCTTCGGGGTGGAGCAGAAAAATAATTGAATTGGTGGAACAGAAAAAATATATTGAAGAGCAGGCATTTCAAAGTACTACCACCACAACTGATACAAAACAATTGGTTTGGTGGTTTCCCCTTTCCATTCTAAGATCAAGGACCATTGGTTACAGAAGGAGGTAACCAAACCGCACAAAGAGCCAAAGATGATATTTACAGCTATGAAGGCTTTTCAAAGGCAAATCAAATGTGTTGCAAATACTAAAAGACAAAACCACAGCAATGTTTTCTTTGGAAAGAAAAACTAACTTGGAAAGCGGGACAATGTCCTATCCGCTCAACACTATTGCAAGACGATTGGCTTTCACTAATTGCCAGAAATGTAACAGTGCCTGCAAACCTTGTACCAGGAGAGGAAAAATCTTGAGTTGATTTTCTGAACCGTGAAAAAGAGGTATCCCTTGAATGGAAGCTAAATATATACATAGGAGATGCAATTTTGAGAACGTGACTCAGACTATACACAAGTTAATACACTGCAAGAGAAAGCACATTATGCAAAAGCTAAACCTTTCAGACATTACCATTAACAAAGGGAAATCATCTTTTGATAATTTGGGTCATGACATTTGCTTGTGCATCTCCATCAATCCCACAAATACAAAAGGTAATAAAGTCAAGACATTCAAAATTATGATAGAATTATTAGAGCCCAGCAAAACAGACAGACCTGGTTTTTGACATCTGGTGTATAAGGCACAAAACAATATAGAACTAATATCAGTAGAGAAACACATATTAACAACACAGGGGGAAAGATCTTTCAAAAAGACCCACAGTCTGCAACTAGCAGCTTTGCCTCTGAAATCTTAGAATTCCAACATTTAAACCTGCCAAAAGATTGTATGAACTTTATTAACAGAGCTAAAAAGCCATCTGTAAGGAACTACAATAAAACTAAGCAGTGTAGTTATCCAAATTTGTGTTCTAAGATCAGTTGTCTGAATGATGCATTTAACTAGACAGTGTTTGTCAGGTACGTGAGATACTTAAATAGATTTTAATCTTAACTACACTTGCATCTTTCAGTAATTACACCATACACAAGGAGAAGATATCAGTTAAAGATTTTCAAACAGACAAAAACACCACAATCGCAGTGGAACATAAATTTGGTTCTCTGGTTTGATTAAACCACCTTAAGAACCAGGGCATAAGATAACATTAATTATTAACCAAACCTACTATTAGGCAGTTTTTCTGGTTCCCATTACATCTGAAATGAGAGTTGGTGAACTCTATGCATTATTTGTAGAAGAATTCTACCTTACAAAACATAAAGATAAGGTGGTTATGAGGACACTTCACTCCTATTCATATACATGAGGTTATTACTCTGTCATATTTTCAAAAACCTCAAACATCCCCTGAAAATACAAATTACTTGCACTAGACATCAGGAGAGCAATTATGTAGTATATTCAGAATGTTAAGCAAATTCGGATTACAGAACAATTTTATGCCACATGTGGTCTACAAATCGTACGAGTAGCCGTAACTAAAAGGACAGTCGCTAGGTGGATAGTTCAGGCAGTGCAAAAAGCTTACTTTATAGCAAATTAGATGTTGGAGGTTCATCTAAACCAAGGGGACATTGCTCTAAGAATAAGGGAAACAACTTATCTTTCATTGCTAACATTTTCATTAAGAAGTTTTTTATACAGTGGCAACATGGACATCAATATTTACATTTAGAAAGTATTATTATGCGACAAGGAAGTCATTGCAGGTCAGACTATTATAAAATCGTATGTACCTTGGGGGTTGGTGGGAAGGATTCATGTCTGTATTAAAGTGTTCCTGTTTGACATATCGTGGGAAACAAAACTGGGAAATAAGGATTAAGAGTGCAATGACCAGTATTTTCTGTGCCAAGTTTGGTTTGTACATCTATCAAAATCTTTCAATAATCAGTTTTATATTTGTTTAAAAACCTATGTACCGGAGCCCAGGCGCTGTTTATTAAATATATCGGCGCCAAATGACCTCACACCCACCGGGCAAAATTGGGTAACACTTGGGATTATGCTCGCCAAAAGAAACCTAGCACAAAAGTGGGGAGGGACGGAGATGCCATCTCACGCAATATGGAGAAGGGACATGGATGCAGCCATGTTTGCCGAGAAGGAGGTGTTCCGGAGTAGGGGTTGCCCTAAGAAGTGGAGTAAAATTTGGGGGGCATGGAATAAATATAGAGGTGATATTTGTGAACCACCTACGGACCGAGAAGTTGATGATTCAGACTCGGATGAGGAGGATTGATTTATGGGTGGATGGACCGGGCTCAAATACGAACAATGGGACAATGCAAATTGGTGACTATAGAATAATAATTATTTCTTATGATGATGAAGTGTTGTGCTATGCTGCTTTATTATGTACAGGGATGTTTTTATGCTTTGTTGTAATGAAACTTAATAAAAATCTTTTTTTTTTAAATTGTACCAACTTCCTACAAGCTCACCACTACTGTGCAGAATTTGAATCTAGAAGAGGTTAATACAGTTACTTATCTATAAATAGCAGTTTTTGCAGTTTGAAACGACTCTAGCGACACATGCCATCCTGTCTCCCCGAAGTAGAGGAGTTAGTGCCCAAAAAATTATATTGTACAAAAAAATTGTAATATGGAGGTCACTTATTGTGGCGTTGTGATCTTCTTGATTATATCATGGTTCTGACTCCACTATGATAAAAAAAACGTTCTACTTAATTACACTTCCAGACCCAACCAATAGATGTCAATCTACTGCACTGTGAAATAGTTTCACGGCAAAACTCGTTAGAGGTAAATAGCTGGTTTCTCTTTGTGAAACCGATTATGGTTTATAACAATTTATTATTACTAAGTTGTTTTTTTCTTGTTTTCTTTTAGGGGTTTGCTCAAAGTTTCTTAAAAAGAATGTCCCATCGAAGTACCATTCCAGGCTGTGGTGTTACTGTTGAAATTGTCTCCAATATTCCTGAGGTAAAAACGAAAATACAATGACAGCCACACTAAATAGGAAGGAATGTGATGGTTAGCTGTTGGAAATCTCCATGACCAAAGCAAAGTAAAAAAAAAAAATTGTGGAAGATGTTTTCCCATGTGCCCCATTCCTATTATGCTGTGTCCCCTTCCTCAAAGACATTTTATTGTATTTATAGACCTACTTAACTCCTATCCCCTGTGCGCAGTCATTACCAGTACCTTTAGCATTTATGCCATCTACCAAGGCTTAATTTTACAAAACAAATCATGAAATAAAAAAAAACTGCTCTCGTTTTTATACTCAGTTTTCTTACCTCATTAATCTAACCCATTACAATTGTAAAGAAGTACTGTTCATGGAAATTAAACCCTGCTAATGTTCCAAAGAAATGGATGAAAATCGGTGACTTCTCAGAGAGATAGACTATTTTCTGCGTTCTTGGTAGAAAAGCAGAGTCTCTTATCTGATAGACAGCATTTATCTTCAGTGAGCTATTTTTCCAAGGTAACATGGTAAATTAAGAATGATAGAAATTAGTCAGTAATTTGATCTTACTGTTTAACTCTCTATGGAGATCTTGAAAGACAATGTGACAAACACTGGAGTGCAGTGTCATAGAGCATGCGTGATCCCTTCCCAGGAAATGCATGTGCTGTGGATCTATGTTAATATTGGTTACCTGTTCTCCGAACGGTTGTACATTCAAAGCCTTAAGTGGTATATTGCGGTAGCATGGGTTTCTATCTAAAATGTTTCTTATTGGCAACCTTTAATTACATTTCTGAAACCGAGTTATCTGGGCTGACAGGATTTGAAACAATTCTGTAGGAATTCTTACTGAAAGGCAGAACAAACAGGCTGACAACCAGCTTCTAGAGACATAGTAGACACATGATGCAGAAGAACAGGAGAACACTACATAGGGAAATAGTCATGAAGGGATGAGAAGTGATATTAGATGAACAGATTGCGCATTCAATAGAATGTAGTGTTAGTTAAAATCTAGTATATTTGAATCAATTTGATTCAATTGTATTCAGAGGTTGGTTTTGTCCTGGATAATCAAAACCAAATGGCTTTATGGTAATTCTTTAACATTGTGGTGAAGAGTATGAAGTAAATTTAGAATTTGACTGCTATGAGAGATGTGGACAATCATTCCAACATTCGCCAGCTTCCTTCAGGGTTGTTGTTGAAGTGTGCTGGAGCTTGCAATGCCCAAAAATCTTTAACAGCTGTGTATGAGTTTGGAATTGTACCGCACCTGAACTTATTTGTCTTTGTGTTTTTATAGCTGTATCTGTTGGACTGTGCTACTTTCCTATGGATAGGTTGTTTTTGTTTTTGGTTAATGGAATCAGGCCTATATTGTTCTGGGTCATGCAGTATTTGTTTTTTATCAGTCACTGTGGCCTGTTGTGCCACAGAGAAAAGCTTGCTTTACTAGGTCGGTGGTACAGATGATTTTGTAGTGTCAATAGAGTTTGACTATGGTGTGCCAATGCCTAATTCCCTGGACCAGTAGGTTTGACACCTTATCTACTTGGGTGCATTGGCGTTTCCTCAAAGCCATTTAATTGGAGGAGGTTGGGGGCTTCAGCAGATTGTCTTCCTTTTGCTGTCTGTGCTGGGTGCCACTGCAGGCCAGAGCAGTTATTCTGTGCAATTTAGCTTTTTCAGATTCAGATGGTTCAGTCTGGCACCTGTTTGTGCACCCTTTAAAGTGTGTATGAGAGGCATTTTGGAAAGCTAGAGTACAATTACATTGCACAAAAAGCAAGTGAGGAACACTAAGGCTGTGCCAACACTCTTCCGTAAGTTAATTATATTATGGATAGCTCTTTCTCCACCACCTGGCAAGCCCATGATAGTTACAGCACAAATAAGAAGATTACAAATTTGGACATGCAATCACAAAGTTATTTCTTTGCTTGTTTTTACTAATCTTCATTTTTCCTGTCACTCTAATGGTGAATTCATGTTTGTTTCATGGCTGTGACAACACTCTTTCACTGCTTTAGTGTATGTTCTCAGGGATAACATTGGTGCTATTTTGGAGGAATACTGGGCCACACAAAAACGCGTATTTAAACCTTGAAAAACATCTTTTTGCTGGCCCAAAATACATGTGAAAAAGTTAGCTCACCTCCGCTCTGGAAGGTGGTGCTGTAAACCATTACCTTGCATATAGGTACAAAAGGGGATGGTTGGGTCTGAGTCGAAGACGACTCCCAGACTCATTATTTTCATTGGTATGTGGGCCAGCCTCAGTAGCTGTGGATCAAGAACAAAGCATCACCTCTGTCTAAGCTGAAACTAAGTTCTTAATCACTCTTTCCGAGTCCCATTGAGGAAATGTTTTACCTCATCCCATGGAATAATTGGTTGTGTATTTGGTGATGCTAGCCTTACTGCACAGTTCTCCTCTTGGTGGGATCTGGATCCAGATATTATCCTCTTAGTCTGATTTTGCAGTTGGTGTGTTTGAACTACTTGCACCGCTGGGTTCATGTAAATGTAAAATATCAATTGGGGGTGGCAGCCCGAGATTTGGCATGCCAATGAGCTACCTCTATTTTTATTTGTTGGCTATGATCATAAAGTAATGATCTGACTTACTCAAGTGCAGTCCCAGAAGTTCTCAGTAATACATTTTAGGAGATTGTCACAATTTACCATCTGTGCAGAGATTGATCACTCGTGAAAACAGTACGGATTGATAGCGTGTGCTACATATTGCTGAAGTTACCTCCTGTTCCAGGCTTTGTCCTAGGAAATGGAAGGGTTGAAATCAGATAGTCCGGCATCTTTGGAGCGGTGATAAAATCCTCCAAAGAGAAACGGACTAATCCAATTTGAAGGCTTGCTCGCATGAAATGCAATGCGATTGCCAGCATTTTGTTGACTTCACTGTTGCATCATGTTGGGTATGGTTCCAGTTACACCCTGGAGGTTTTTATGTTTTCAGTTGTCAACACACCATATACAAGTGTGAAAGAGTCAAAATCCACAGTTCCCTGTTACACCTGCCACCAGTTATTTTGCCACAGATTGCGGTTAGTAGAATTCGGACGCAGGGCTTTACCCTGAGAAACACTGTGTTTTGTTGCAGTTAATCTGTCTCATCATTGTTCAGCTTGCTGCAGCCAGGAAAATCTGTACAGTTTCTGAGCTTGTAAGTGCCTGATAGTGGATGAAAGATGAGCTGATTTACAAATATAATCAAATTGTATACTATATATCAAGCTTGTGTATTACATTTCCTAGTTGCTCCATGAAAATGTTAAAGTTGGCTGAGCACAGTGGTATGACTATGCGCTTGGGTGTCAATTGAGTGTAGGAGCTCCTAAGGATGGTGGCAAGAAGCCACATGCACCCCACACATCCTTGCTTGTGGCAATCACATCCCGAATCCACCAAAGGTTCAAAAGGACCTTGGCCTTCTCCATGTACTACAATCTCGATGTAGTTCCTCCGACCGCTAGAATCATTATCTGGTTGCATAAAATTTGGAAACATTTTCAGAGTATTTTTGATTCAATAAACTGTTAATTTGGGCAGTGTTAGCTTCATTATTCTTTTATGTTAGTGTGGAGGTTTTGGCACTTGCTAATGAGATCCCATGTTTTGTAGCACTTTGTTTTGAATATCTGTAGCAGATGATGGAGGTTCATGGACAAAAACACCATCTTCTGAGTACCACTTTCCTCTGAGTCTATTCTGTCACTACAGGAAACATTCTCCTTAAAACAAAATATACTCCAATAAAATACAGACTCCGGGCACACACACATTAACCACGAGCTGCCATACTAATAGTTGCATATTTGTAACTGGTATTTTGCTGTAGGACAATTTACATTATGCCAAACGCTGAATCAAGTCAGCTTGAAAATGGGTGCCACAGTGATATTCTGATTATGGAAATAAAAGTTCCAAATTGCAAGTGGAGTGACATATTGCCCTCTATAAAAGAGTGTTACTCATTGTTTTCATGTGGTTTCAAACACAAACTCCTGTATAAAGATAACTGACATTGACTCCGGTCCCAAAAATGTAATTTCTAGATATATTTAGTAACAACTTGATCACAGTACATACCTTAAACCAAATAAAATACTATTTCTGATAGAGACTTCTAGCCGCAGATTCCTCACTTTTACAGACTTCTCAGGCGTCAGACTGGATTCGAAAACTTTTCCGCAGTACCCCTGCATGTCGGGTGGTAGTAGCTTGCAACTCCACACTGACACCTGTCCGTTCTGTATATGACGTGCGGAGCTTATATAAGTACCACTTCTGCATGCTAACATCAGTTCCATTCTTTCCACACCACCAAATGCATATCCGGAGCTACCTCATCTCTTACCCTGACCTCGATCAAAAAAGTCTTTTATAGTGTCCAAGGTATGTGTCCCCTCCCAAAACTACACGTTTTGAGCCTGTAAGGACTGTTGCAAACAAATGTCTGTAACAGATCCTCACCAAATGTGTCTGTAGTGCCTTGGGTCCAGCCACTCTCTAAGGCCTGCAGTGTCTGCGTGTTGATGACCTTGAAGACTATACAAGAATACAAGGTGAAACTCTACATCTCAAAGCTCTAGAAGACTCTGTGACACGATTATTCCAAGTCAAAAATGTGGTCCAGTTCGAGATTCCAAAGTCAACTGAGTTGTTCCAGGTTGGTATTCTTCTCGATCCAAATCTTTGGGTAAGTGAAAGAAAAAACACAAGCAATCTAAGCAGGGCTTGGCTTTTTCCTGTCACTCAGACTCCTCAGAGAAGGTGTGAGGTGGGGCTCTAAGCACCTTGACTCGCTCCTAAAGTTGTTCAACTCCGGTGCCGATCCTGTAACTTGTTCTAGCACCACCTGAGTTTACGCAGTCATCTGCCACTCCTAAGGAGATTGAAGAGTTCAATCAGGTAATGTTCCGACTCTTTGGATTTTCCCAACTCCTTCTTAAACGTATGCGGGCCCCAAGGAGCCGAGAGGGTCTCAATCTGGGTTAACACCGGCGGGTTTTACCCTCTGCGCTAGTTGGACCCTCCAAGCCACCTAACAGGCCAACTCGGACTCCACTCTCGACTCCACCTCCTGTACCATGTCCACACCTGTTACTGATGTATCAGCATTGATGCCAACTCAGTTGATGCTGGAAAAGGGAATGTCAACTGTCTGCTGGGGCACTATTCCCGTACCATTTGGCTGGGTGGTTAAAGTCCTCTCTGGTGTCCCATGAGCATCTGTCCTTCAACCAGACTACCCATCCAGGAGTATTTGCTGTTGCAGCATCATGGCAGGGTTCCACACTCGGGCCTTTGTAACCTCCCCCTTCATGCTTGGGGATTGAGCAGTGACAGCTGCTCATCTGTGACTTTCCTCCTGAGGTGGTTGGTGTCATCTTGGCAGCCAGGCATCCCTCGACAAAAACTATATGCCTCTGTCATTGTGACAGATTTGTTCCTTCCCTCCCCCTTTTTGCATGCCACAGTTCCATTAACTTGGTCCTTTGCTTTCAGTTGGGCACTACCTTTAAGCCACTTAACACCTGCCCCTTTCTTCTTCTCACCCTCAAGACCATGTTTTTCGTCGCCATTATATTGGCATGGTATTTGAGTGAGCTTCAAGCGCTGTGTCAACTCGCTGTACACCACTTTCTTCCCAGACTAGCAGGTGTTGCAGACATGGGCATCATTCTTTTCTAAAGTTGTTTATTTGTAGATTCGTCTCTGACCCTTCCTACCCATTCTGTGATTGGCATCTACCTCAATAAGATCACAAGTGTAGGAATCTCCGCACAGGTCACCACAATTTTATTTGGGGGGGTCTCTGCATAAGGGGGTGTGGACACTCTGGAAAGAAACTGACATCCGCATGCAGAAGTGACGCCTATTTAGGTTCCGTGCATAATTTCCGGAGCTGCATCAGTGCACACTTGTGGCACTACCTACCAGAGTGCAGAGTTACTGCTGAAAAGTTTCAGTATCCAGTTTGACACCAGGGGAATATTTAAATGGTGAGGAATATGCGGCTGGTTAGAGCCTGTACTACAGAGAGTGTTACCAAAGGTAAGTAACTTGTACGTCCGCCTGGTTTTGCTTTGAACTTGGAAACATTTATTTGTTTAGAGAATGTCGTTGGAGAAGACTTGGTTACCAGTTCATCTCAATATAGTCTGTTAAAGTTTCTATGGGAAACTTGATTGGTGGTATGATGTGAAGCTCCTTAACTTCTGTGGTTCTTTATTTGCAGGATGCTCAGAGTGCGGAGGACAGGGAAGCACTTGCTAGAATGGCAGCAAATGCAGATAATGCAGGATCCGCTGACGCCGAAGAGTATATTGAGAAATATCTGCGCAGCGTGCTAGCAGTGGAGAACATTCTGACATTGGATCGCTTGCGTCAGGTGTGGTAACGCAGTCTAAGAATGCATTGCAATGTCAGCCGTACCTTTCTTCACCACAATTATACATAATGTAAATTATTAGAGTGTGTTTGAGGCATATGAGCTGAAGATCAAATGCTGTGCATAGAACGCCATCTAGTGTTGGGTCCGGATGTTTGAATTTTGTTTTTCTTCGAAGAAGTCTTTCCAGTCACAAGGTAAGTGACTCCTCCTTTCGGTGATAGTGTGCATGGACATCAACTCCGTTGTTTGTTTTTTTCCGCCATCGGGTTCGGACATCTATTGTTGCGCTCTGGTTCGACACCATTCCTTCGGTTTCCCTCGGCGTGCAAGATACTCCCCCTCGACGGTATTGTTTTCGATCGCGTCTCTATCGCGCATCCTAATTACTTAAAATAATCTTTCGAACGGAAAGTTCGTGGAAGGCTCTCGGGCCTACCCACGTCGGATCGACCTACAGTCGATGGAATGAACTCCCTTCAAATACTGCCCTCTTTATCACGCAAAGTACCCGCGCACCGACCCACATGAAGCGTGTTGTATGTTTTTCCCTCGAACGCAGAGAACATGACTGCAACGCGTTCTAGGCTTTCCGCTCCAAAAAGACACTCTGCAACCATCAAGCTGGACGTCGTGACATGCAGAGCCAGCACACAGGCTCCATTCCAGACCTCTTCGGTCAACTATCCGACGAAAAAGCCGGCGAGGCCATGGGAACCGAGGAGGAACAGGAGCAGACCGCCATCTCAGAAGTCGACTCTGAACAAGACAAGGACATCCTACATGGTCAGCGTACCTTGCGTACAGCTCCCCCCTTGTCGCAAGAGACCATTCCAATTAAAAAGAAGGCTCCGGTCTAACCCATGGCGTCGGGCCCTGGTCAGCATAGAGATCACACTTCTGACGCCCCGCCCTCTGGCTCAGCACTGAAGCCTACCAAAAAGCCTTCCGTGTCCGAAAAGACTCCCTCCAAATCGAGTTCGGAGCCCAGACCTTTGGGGTCGAAAAAATCGTCTGAAGACATCAACTGATTTGGCTCTGGCACCAAAAATGTCAGCGCAGAAACGGACAGAAGTGCAGAAAACAACTACAAAGCCCAGTTTCGATGCTCCGACTGAAAAACTGGATCCGACACAAAAGACTCAAAAAATAAGGGCTGATGCAGAAGAAGAATATCACATCCCTTTAAAGAAGAGATCTGTTGGAACTAACCCTTCCCCTCAACAACTAATACAATATTTACCCCTGAACACAAATCAAAAGCCCAAGATCTGGTTCATGAGGGGCAACTTATTGTTAACAATCAAATAAGATGCTCTCTATATGCAGCGGACACCGCTGCTAGAGCTAAAACACTAGTGTCCTTCTAAGAAGGCATGCCTGGCTCTGTATAACTGGTTTTAAACCTCCGGTTCAAACCTCCATTTTAAATACACCATTCTTTAAGGAACATCTATTTAGCCCAGTGGTAGATTATTCACTTAAGAAAATTAAGAAAGACACTGAGGTAGCCAAATCTATAGGAGCCCTTCAGTCCACACACTTCCTTTTTACGCTCCTTTCACCGAGGAGGTTCCAAGAACACCTCATCAGTGGCTACCTCCACCTACAATGGCAATAACCAACCCTCTTCATCGAGGGGTTATTTCAGGGGAGGTTGCAGGGGTAACAACGGTAAGGGCAGGGGCCGGGGTTCAAACACGCACACCTCCCCCGCCAGCACAAAGCAGTGACTTGCCTCCACTTCCTCCCGACCACTCAACACCTGTCGGGGTAAGAATGTCAGATTTTCTACCAATGTGGCAATCAATAACAGATAATTGGGTACTCCATTACCCCTTCTGGTTACTGCCTGTAATTTATCAACACGCCTCCAAATATTTCAGCAAACCCCAGAAACTATCACCAGACCATCTACACCTCCTCAAACAAGAGGTTCAGTTTCTACTTCTAATAGGGGCTATAGAGCCTGTGCTGCCCCAACATCACGGGTCGGGCGTATACTCCTTTTATTTCCTAATTCCCAAAAAAGACGGTTCTCTCAGACCAATTTTTTATCTCGGGGAACTCAAGCGCTACATTCAGTCAGACCATATTCACAGGGTGACACTTCAACAGGTGCTTCCTCTACTACAGAAAGGCGATTTTCTATCTACTCTAGATCTAAAAGACGCCTACTTTCATATACCAGTTCACCCTGCTCATCGCAAATTCCTCAGGTTTGTGGTAGTTGGTAGCGGGTCAACACTTTCAGTTCAGGGTACTCCAATTCGGCTTCACCACCGCCCCATAGTCTTCACAAAGTGTCTGCGGTAGTAGCTGCTCACCTAAGGAGACAAAGCATTCACGTCTTTCCATACTTATACGGCTGGCTTATCCAAGCCGACACATACCAAAAATGTCTGCTGCACACTTTCAGGACAATTCGGTTACTGCATCAACTAGGGTTCACAATCATATCTCCAACCAACCAATACAAAGGACTACTTAGGAGCCACAATAGATACTCAAAGTTTCGATTTTCCAAGCTCACCAGAATTCGAAATATTCAGGCTTTAGTTCCTCGCTTTCAATCCAACCATTAGATCCCAGCTCAAACTTACATGCAGCTACTGGGAATGATTTCACCCTACGTCATGATTGTTCCCCATGCCGGCCTGCAAATGCGTCCACTTCAAGAATGCTTAGCCAGTCAGTGGAACCAGTCGCAAGGTCTATGACCGATCTAGTGTTGGTAAGCGGCTGTACTCCTTGCTCTCTGCAGTGGTGGAACACACAAAATTTATCAAAAGGACAGCCGTTCATAGACCCGGTTCCACAGATAGTACTGACAGCGGACGCGTTCCTCAGTGGCTGGGGAGCTCATCTACAACAGCACACTGTGCAAGGCTTGTGGAGCCAACAACAAAAGTTGCTCCACATCAATCACCTAGAGCTGCATGCAATATTCCTAGCACTCAAGGCGTTTCAAACTCATTTAGAGGGCAAAGCTGTCCTAATTTGTACAGACAACATGACAGCCATGTATTACATATAAAAACAAGGAGGGGACACACACTTTCTCCAACTGTCCCACTTAGCCCAAGACATCTGGAGGTCGGCCAATCACCACAAACTTTATCTCCTAGCGGAACACCTCCCAAAAGTCAATAGCCAGATGGCAGATCTCCTCAGCAGGCAGAGACAACAAATGGGAACTCCACCCTCCAGTCCTCCTTCCATACTTTCAACGTTGGGGAGTCCCCCACCTAGACCTGTTCGCCACACACCAAAATGCCTAAACTTTGCATCCAGGTATCCACACCCATTGTCCAAAGGCAATGCACTATGGATGAATTGGTCAGGGATATTTGCTTACGATTAGGAAACTCAACGAAGCGTCCCTGACACTAATCCTAGTTGCTCCTACATGGGCACGTCAACCTTGGTTCACAACCCTATTGGAACTCTCGGTAGTTCCTCACCAGAAACTACGTCTTACACCCAATCTTTTCACACAGAGCCATGGAGACATAAGATGTCCAGACCCCAGTCAACTCAATCTGGCGATCTGGCTCCTGAAGTCTTAGAGTTTGGCTATCTTAACTTACCGCCAGACTGCATGAATATTATCAAAGCAGCAAAGTGGAAGACGTTTGTGATATACTGCAATAACCAAATCAACCCACTTGATGCTTCTGTACAAAACATCATATGTTATTTGTTACATCTACAACGTTCCTATTTACCGTACACTTCCATGCGCTTACACCTGGCAGGAATAGCTGCATACCTCCTGAATACACAACACCTATCTCTTTTTAGAGTGCCTATTATCAAAGCCTTTATGGAGGGACTCAGAGTCATTCCCCCGAGAAGTTCACCTGCTCCAGTATGGAATCTAAATATTGTTCACACTAGATTAATGGTTCCACCCTTGTGAACTGCAATTTCCCACATGGAAAGCTGCCCATGTTTGGGGACCCCGGAGCAATGGAAATAGCCTCTTAAATTGTCTTCTTCTGCAGTCCTGCATAGACGCTTAAGAGAAAATCAAAGACAAATAATGCAGCCTAAAACTACAAGGCTACTTTGGCCAGCACTTCATCTTGAAGTGAAAAGGATAGCTAAATAATATTAAATTTAACACACTTTGTAAGGTTTCACACTCGGAGAAACTCCCCTTCACAAAAATCCTTTGAAATGATAGAGAGGAAGGGTTGGACAGATAAGCCCCATAGGCTGCCATTATGTGTCTTGAAAAGGGATACCGTGCCTTTAAGGAACTCTCCAGAGACCCTCGCTATCCCAGGATGCACAATCAAAGGCCTTTTACTTTCAGTTCTTTTTTCCGGCTTCTGCTAGCAGGACCCTGGAGCATTAAGCTCCACCTTTTTGGGTATATCTTCAATTTTTGGAGCTTTTCAGGTGTTTTGAGTGTTTCCTCTTCCAGTTGCTGTGTTTGACCAGTTTTGCCACCTCTATATTATTATTATTATTATTATTATTTGGGCATTTGTTAAGCGCCTGGTTACGCCACTGGCGTGTCCCCGCGCTGTGATAAGTGAAGTGGCTGCCCCTCCCACAGAAGGCTACCTGCTGAAAAGGTATGTTTTGAGTTTCTTCCTGAACAGGACTTCAGAAGGTTCTAGTCGCAGTTCCAAAGGAAGAGCATTCCAGCACCTGGGAGCGAGGTATCTAAAAGATCTGCCTCCCATACGCACCTTCGATACTCTGGGGACTTTTAGCAACCCAGTCTGCGAGGACCGTAGACTGCGTGTGGGCTCATAGTGGGTTACCAGACTCTGGAGCGATGCAGGTGCTTTACAGCTCAAGATGCGGTGGCATGTAGCAAGGGCCTTGAACTCCACTCTCCTCTCGATGGGAAGCCAATGGAGGGCCCGCAAAGCTGGTTTGGAGGATGACCTCCTAGGGAGCCTGAGTACAAGCCGCGCTGCAGTATTTTGAAGGACTTGCAGGCGGCCCATGACCTTGCCTGTGGCCCCCAGATAAAGCAGGTTCCCATAGTCAAGTCGTGAGGTGACGAGGGCGTGCACCAGCGTCCTTCGAGCAGAAATAGGGAGCAGATCTAACACTTTCCTTAAGGCTCTCAGGACACCGAAGCACACCCCCGCCACCCGACTGACCTGGGGACCAAAGGCAAGGCCCTTGTCCAGCCACATGCCAAGGTTCCTGGCCTCACAGCAGGGAACAGGGACTTCACCCAGACAGGGCGGCCACCACGCCGACGACCAGGCAGACGGCCCACCCCCCACCACGAGCACCTCGGTCTTGCTACCGTTCAGTTTTAAACAGTTTGCGGACATCCAGGCAGCAAGGTCTTGCATGCAGTTCCTGAAGATGTCCGCTGCAAGGCCGGTTGCACGCGATAGGGAGATGACCAACTGCGTGTCATCGGCGTAGGATACCAGTCGAAGACCGTATCCCTCCACGATGGCCGCCAGGGGGGAGACGTAGATATTAAATAGGGTTGGGCTCAGAGACGAGCCCTGAGGCACGCCCTGGCCCAACTCAGTCTCCCTCGAGTAGCATTCACCCAATCTGACTTGAAAACACCTATCAGACAGGAAGGACTTGATCCAACCAAGCGCCGCTCCTGTAACCCCACCTTCATTCAGACACTGTAGCAAGGTGGAGTGTGCTACAGTGTCGAACACTGCGCTTAGGTCGAGTAAGATCAATGCCATGGTTTGGCCCTCGTCCACACCCTGTCGTAGTGCTTCAACCGCCACGAGAAGTGCAGATTCCGTCGAATGACGGGGGCGGTAGCCAAATTGCGAGTCGTGGAGTAGCGAAGCCGCCTCCTCGAACTGCATAAGTTGTACATTGGCTATTTTTTCTGCCACTTTTGCCATGTAGGGCAAGAGGGAGATAGGGCGGAGGTTGTCCAGTTTTTCAAAACTGACATTGGCCTTCTTCTGCAGAGGAAGTACCACTGCTTGCTTCCAGGCGTTCGGGACAACCTGGGACTTAAAGGAGGTGTCCAGTAGATGGCGAACATAGGGCTCAAGTACTGGCAAGCTGCCCTTCAACCGACTAGCCGTGGTCGGGTCTCTTGGGGAGCCAGATTTTATCGATCCACAAATGCGGAGAAGTTCCTCAGTAGGGGGAGTGACGAAAGTGGTTAATCGTTGTTCCCCTTTGGTTTTAGTGGCTTCCGGGTGTCTAGGACCGTTATCTGTCCTCTGAGGAAAGGAATTATAGATGTTAATAACCTTGTTTGCAAAGAACTCAGCAATGCGGTCACAGCCCTCCGCCGTGCAGAGTTTCTTAGGCACCGCAACGGGTTTCCCTACCGCAATAGACTTATAGATTGAAAAGAGTTCCTTGGTGGACTGCTCAGCTTCTTCAATCTTATTGCAGTAGTACAATGATTTACCTTTCCTGATCAATTTGTGGTAGTTGCGCCTACAGTCTGTGTATTCTGTTTTGGCAAGGGTCGAGTAGGCAATCCTCCATTGCCTTTCAGCACGTTTACATGCTGCTTTGGCCGTCCGCATGTCCTCGTTGTACCAAGGAGCCATCTCTGCGCTCGGCCTCCCATTTTTGCCACACCAAGTGGTGCCACCAGGTCTAGGGCTTCCGTAATTCGTTGGTCTAAATTAGAATTAATTTCATCTACCCCATCACCTCCAGGATGACCCTTCTCAGTTAGCGCCAGATTGAATTTGGCTTGGGAGAACGCTGCCCATCTCCGCCTAGGGTGTTTGTCAGCGGGTATTGTCAAAATGCCAGCTCTATTCGACAAGTGCCCTGATTGTGGTAGGAAGAAGGCTAAATCTGACCCCGACAGAGTATGCATACTCTGTTTCCCTTCCACCCATGTCCCTGCCTCCTGTGATATCTGTCACTCTTTCTCCAGGAGGACCATGCGTGACCTGGAGAAGATTCGTCTCCAAGGCCTGGAACAGAGGAGACATCAAGAGCCAGGTGGGACTTCTGGGCATGGAGGGACTCTGTCATTATCCTCTGCCCATGCTTCGGCCTCTAGGGGGCTCCCCAGTCAAGAAAAGGCCCAGAAACGGTCCCGGTCGACGTCTATGGCTTCGGCGTCGAGAGGTATTACTACAATCTGTTCCCCGTGGACCCAGGGCTCTGGGTCGAAGCGCCATTGATATTCGGCGTCAAAGGGGATGACGTCGAGACCTCGGACGAGGACTTCACCGGCGTCGACACATCATCGACGTCATGATGAGTCCCGAAGAAGCAGGCGCTCGCCGTCGAGGCGACACCACCGTTCGCCATCAACGTCGACGAGACGTTCGACGTCGAGGAGAGAGAAATCTACGTCAAGGCGAGCACTTTCGACGTTGAGGAGAGGAAAATCGACGTCCAGGCGGGGACGTTCGACGTCGAGGAGTTCATTGACGTCGGGATCGACAAGTCGTCGTCAAAGAGGAAGTCAAGGACCAGGCAAGTGTCTAGTGCCTCTGTGGTGAGCGTATCATCATCGGCGAGTCCCCGGTCGCGGCGGCGCTGGCGCTTGTCCTCCGAGAGATCTGCCTTCAGAGCATCCTCTCCGAGGTCTGCTTGTAAGAAGAGGAGAGTTGTTAGGTCACCGGACTCGGATTATTCCCGGACCTATTCGCCCTCAATGCCCAGGATGCCTACGCCTCCTGCTCTAACGCAGCAGATTCCTCTACCGCATCCTCCTCCTCCTCCGCCTCCCCCACCACCGCCTTGTCCTCCACAGCCTTTGGTTCCGGCTCAGCCTCTTCTGTTGCCGCAACCTCCCGTGCCGGTGGTTCCGGCAAGGCCCAGAAAGCCTAGGTCAAGATCCAGAGGGAGACATCGCTCTCGCAGTGGGCGTAGATCTTCTACGAGGTCTCGTCATCTTCGGAGGAGGGACAGGTCACGGCCCAGATACACGGACTCGTCCAGTGACAGGAGATACACTCCCACTTTATCGGACTCTCCCCTTATGAGAGTGTTTCGGCAGTGGACAATACCTTGACTTTCCAAGATGGGCTGCTGAGGGGGGCAGCGAAGTTCGGGATCACACTGACGGTACCCACTCCTCCCGCCTCTGTGATCTTTAAAACATTGCAGGACAGGCATCTCTCTCGCCCTTTGCTGCCTTTGGTACCAGGACTGGAGGAACCAGCCATGGAGCTGTTTCTGACACCGGCCATGGTGAAGTCGGTGCCATCACGGCTTCTGAAGAAGTACAGGCCCCCGGACTCGGATTCAGAGTTTTTAAGATCGGACCCGGTACCGGATTCTGTTGTTGTGACAGCAGCCAAGAAGCAGCATTCTACGGCCCCCTCATCTACGCTCCCTCCTGACAAGGAGAGCCGTCAAATGGATTCTCCCGGGAGAAAGGTCTGCAGTACAGCCGCCACCTCGATGAAAGCGTCAAGTGCATCAGCGCTTTTGGGTCGGTATGACCGCTCCTTGTGGGAGTTCCTGCAGCAGTTCATTGAGCTCCTCCCGAGGGACAGGAGAGAAGATTTCCAGGAGATTTTGAACGAGGGCATCAGGTCATCAGTTCGGCGGCAGACGCCTCTCTCCTGGCGGCTCATGGGTACTGCCATGGCATAAATTTGAGACGCCACTCCTGGGTGCGCCTTACCTCTCTTAAGCCAGAGGCACAACAGCAGATTGCTAATTTGCCCTTCTTAAGATCTACCCTATTTGGGTCTCATGCGGATGAGGAGACGGCCCGCATGAAGGCGGAAGTGGAAACGCTGAAAGCGGTAGGTTTGGAGAAACCTAAGGAACAATGGAAATCCCTCATCTTCTTCCAGAGGCGTTACTTTTCCCAGAGATTTTCAGCGAGGGCAAGGTCGCAAAGCTGGCCAACAGCAGTCAGAATAGCAATACCAGCGTCAACCCTTCCAGAAGCGTCGGAGGGGCAGAGGTAGCCAGAAGGCCTCCTCGGCGAATAAGGGCCCGGCCGGGTCTAATCCCTGAGGAGTTACTTCCCCCTCGTCCGTTACCCACTCAGGTGGTGGGAAGCATACAGAATTACTTGGCAGAGTGGAGAAAAATTACTCAGGACAAGTGGGTGCTGAATATTGTTTGCAATGGATACAGTCTTCTGTTTGTCAGCCCTCCTCCAGCAATTACACCGGTTCGTCCGTAATTCCAGCTGTGCGAACTTCAAGCATAGGCCGATACCTTGTTAAGAAAAAGGGCGATAGAAGACGTCCCTCTGTCTCAAAGGGGAAAGGGTCTATACTCGAGGTTCTTTCTGGTACGCAGAAAGGACAAAAACTGGTTCAGGCCCATTCTGGATTTGCGACAAGCAAACAAATGGATTCGCAGGGAGAAATTTTGTATGCTGTCCTTGCACCAGATGTATCCTGAGCTGCAAAGAGGAGACTGGCTTTGCGCAATAGACCTGCAGGATGCGTACTTCCATGTGCCCATTGCACGGAAACACCGGAAGTTCCAGCGCTTCCTGGTCGGCACCAATCACTATCAATACATCGTACTACCGTTTGGACTGAAGTCTGCACCCAGGACTTTTTTTTCAAAATGCATGGCAGTGGTGGCAGCGCACCTGAGAAAGAACAAGGTGTTTGTCTATCCGTACCTGGACGACTGGTTGATCAAAGCATCCACCTTCCAGGAAGCGCAATTACACTTCTTCAGGAAGGCCGTTCTGTTGAAGCAGCTGGGTTTGCAAATCAACATGTCCAAGTCTGTCCCGACTCCAGTTCAGTGCCTTCGGTACTTGGGAACCTCCATCAATTCTCTCAGAGCAAGCGTGTGTCCTTCGGGAGAGCGACGCTTATCGATCCTTTGGAAGGCTCAGGCTCTCATGTCTGTTCCATCACCGACAGTGAGGATGGTGTCTTCTCTTCTGGGGACGATGGCCTCTTGCATCTTCCTCACACCAAATGCACGCCACCACATGAGACCGCTGAAGGAATGTCTGGAGGATCAATGGGACCAGAAACGAGGGAGCTGGGATGACAGGATCCAACTGTCTCTACATGCTCAACAGTTCCTGAGATGGTGGTGTTCAGCAGAGAATCTCCTCAAGGGGGTTCCGTTCCACAAGAACATTCCCACAAAGACTATTGTGACGGATGCTTCTCCCCACGGCTGGGGAGCACATTCAGACCATCTATAGATCCAAGGAAGGTGGTCCCAGGCGGAATCCACGTACCACATCAATTTTCTGGAACTCGGAGCTTTTCATTTGGCCCTGAAAGCCTTTCACCCATCCTTCCAGACCAACTCCCTGCTTGTGCAGATGGACAATACAACCACGGTGTATTACCTCAACAAGCAGGTGGGATCGAGATCGCGCACACTGTCCCAAGAAGCGCAGGCGATCTGGCACTAGCTACTAGCCAGAGGACTGACGATAACGGCTACCCATCTACCAGGTGTGCAGAATGCTCAGGCGGACGCACTCAGCAGGCTGGTCCAGGAAAACCACGAGTGGCTTCTAAACAACAAGGTGCTAGGAAACCTCTTCGAAAGATGGGGCACTTCAGAAATAGATCTGTTCGCCACCGCCTAAAACAGAAAATACAGAGACTTTGCCTCCAGGTTTTACCAACCGAGGACTCTGGGAAATGCGCTATGGATCAGCTGGTCGAACTGCTTTCTGTACGCTTTTCCACCCATTCCCCTGATTCCGGCAGTACTCATCAAGCTGTCTCAATCCAGAGCACGAATGATCCTCATTGCTCCGGAGTGGCCTCGACAGTGGTGGTTCACGGACCCGCTCCACCGGTCTCTCCAACCCCATCTGCGGCTTCCATGTCGCCGGGCCTTCTCACGAAGTTCGGGGGGCAGATGGTGCACCCCAACCTCTCATCGTTGAGTTTGGCGGCATGGTTCCTGAGATAGTGCAGTATGGACACTTGAACTTGCCTGACAATTGCATGGAAATACTCAAGGAGGCTAAGAGACCTTCCACAAGGACTTCCTACAAGTGGAAGAGGTTCTGCATCTGGTGCACGTCCAAGAACTATGATCCTACCTCCTGTAAAGTAGATTTCATTCTTCCATACCTCTTGCATTTGGCTCACTCTGGGCTTAATTTTCATTCTATTCACGTTCACCTCGCAGCATTAACTTCGTATAGGAAATACCCTTCACAAACATCCTTCTTCCAGATTCCTGTAATTAAAGATTTTTTGGAGGGATTGAAGAAAGTATTTCCCCCTGTTCGGCGTCATTCGCCTTTATGGGAGCTGAATGTGGTGTTGTCACGGTTGATGAAGGAGCCTATTGAACCTATTCATAAGGCTTCTCTACAGCATTTATTCTGGAAGGCGGCCTTCCTTGTGGCTATAACATCGGCCCGCAGGGTGAGTGAGATTCCGGCTCTTGTGTTGTCGAGAGCCCTATACAGTGTTTCATGCTTCCAAAGTTGTCATGAGGACTCACCCTAAGTGTCTTCCGAAAGTAAATTATGATTTACTGACTGTTCTCCCGGTTATCCGTTAACAGAGTACTCTCCAGCGCCAGGAAGCCTGCAAGGTATCAGTCGCGCTCTACAAATTCTCAAAATAAATAAAATAAAATAAATTTTCATGTTAATCAGACGATAACTTTACCTACGTTTTTCAACATCTTCCTCTCCGGCGGAGAGGTCTCTTCATTCCCTGGATGTAAGAAGGATGTTGAAATTCTACTTGGATAAAACCAAGGATATTCGTAGGTCAGACCAATTATTTGTCAATTATGGTTCGGTCAGGACTGGTCTTGCCACTTCTAAACTGTCCATCTCTTGATGGATTGTGTCCTGTATTCAGCTATGTTACCAAAAGGCTAACAAGACCTTAGGGGGTAAGCCTAAGGCTCATTTCACCAGGGGCAAAGCGGCTACAATGGGTTGGGCAGGCTTCATTGAGAAATCTGTTTGCACAGTAGTGGTTTTGTTTGTTTTCATCCACCGCTGGTTAGTTTGTTGGGATGGGCTTGCCATTCTATTCACAAGATTGACTATACACAGAGATCCCCTACTACAGAAGGAGTAGTTTCTTATCTGTAACTCCAGTTCTGTAGTATGGGTATCTCTGTTATAGCCATAAGCGCCCGCCCTCCTCCCGGTGGATGAAAAGATAATTTACTGTATGCTACAGGCCTGGCTTTATACACCTTCAAAAAGAACTGAAAGTAAAAGGCCTTTGGCTGTGCTTCCTGGGATACCGAGGGTCTCTGGAGAGTTCCTTAAAGGCACAGTATCCCTTTTCCAGACACACAATGGCAGCCTATGGGGCTTGTCTGTCCCACCCTTCCTTTCTATCATTTCAAAGGATTTTTGTGAAGGGGAGTTTTTCTAGGTGTTTGATTTTACAAAGTGTGTTACATTTAATATTATTCGGCTATCCTTTTCACTTCAAGATGAAGTGCTGGCCAATGCAACCTTGTAGTTTTAGGCTGCATTATTTGTCTTTGATTTTCTCTTAAGTGTCTATTCAGGACTGCAGAAGAAGACCATTTAAGAGACTTTTTCGATTGCTCCGCGGTCCACGCACATGGGCGGGTCTATTCACAAGATTATGACTGACAGAGATACCCCAACTACAGAACTGGAGTTACAGGTAAGAAACTACTCGTCCTTCCCTCAACCAGATTCAGTGGCAGAACGTGCCCTACACACATTAGATGTGAAGAGGGCATTGCTTTATTACATAGAAAGGACAAAAAAATTCCGTAACACTAAATCAACTTTTTGTCGCTTCTGCTCCACCACACAAAGGCAATCCCATATCAACATCAGGTATTGCAAGGTTGATAGTCAAGTGCATTCAGATATGCTATGCAAAACCAAAACACACGTTAACAGTTCCCCCCCTAGAGCACACTCTCCATGCAGACTGGGGGCTTCTATGGCATTCTTAGGAAATATACCCATAGATGACATATGCAAAGCTGCAACATGGTCTACACCTCACACATTCACAAAACACTAATGTGTAGATGTGTTCGCAAGACGACAATCTAGAGTGGGCCAGGCAGTTTTACGTACACTATTTGAGACCACTTCAACAGATACAGGTTATCCACCGCTTCGGGAGATAACTGCTATATAGTGTATGCACAGCATATGATCTACAGCTCGATGGTTGAAGGCATCCTCGGCACCCAAAGAAGATCTTGATTGACCTCCAGCACCTAAGCCCGCTTCAATGCTGAGTAAGCCTTTGTCCCCCAGCACAAGAACCACAACAGGCAGACTTATAAGCACCACAGCATAATAGTAAGCAGAGAGTAATTTACAGTGACCCTAACAAGGGTGTGGAATTTATTAAAATATCTACTTGTCCATGGGGCAAGTTTCTTCATAAATCTACTTGTCCTGTAACAAAATCCACTTGTATCTTTGGTGCCATGTAGTGCGGTTGCAAATTAGGGCAGCAATCTTATTATATAAGAGCTCTTATATAGCCTCTCTGATTATGACAGGGCTCGTACCATAGTAGTGTTTGAATACTAGCAATCCCTTTATGTTGTCCCGTTTCGACATATCTACATACTGAGACTGAAGGTAGTGGTAAGCAATAGTTCCAGTGTTGGAATGCCCTTTTGAGTCGGAGTAAACCTACTAACTTGCATGTTTTAAGGGTTTTCAACAACTCTTCTCTAATCTTTTCTTATACTGAAAAATATGGGAAATTTACTCTTGATAATGGCAAACGTAAACCTTCTTCCAGAGTTGGGGGAGAAAGTGGTTGGAGGGAAAATGAACTTGCAAACACTTAGATTTTCGCATGAGCAAATCTACACATGCATATTTGCGCATGCTAAAAAGCAGTTCACAAACAATTTCTAGGAGTACAATTTCTTGCCCTACTTCTGTACTTGTAAATTCACGAAAGCCATATAGCTGTGCTTAATGCAAGGACATATACCAAGGGTGCACTTTTGAGACTTTCTTTAATTATTGGGCCCCTAATTTGGTCTGGCGTTAACCATGACCTTTTGTGTTTATTAAAATTATCTCTCTCTCTCTCTGTCTCTCTCTGTAACAGCTGGCTTCACTGTGAGTGACAGCATTCTGCTCTTTCACAAGGAGCACATCGGCACATAAAGTAGTTTTGTTCAGTGCCAATAACTAATGTGGCAGTGTGTGCTTTATTGAGACCAAAAACTATTTTTGCTTTTGCCAATGTTTGTTATAATGGTGAGGGCACGGCAGCTCTCACATCAATAAGGTTTTACAAAAACCATGCGAAAACAAGTCACACATTGCCAAAACTAAAAAGCTGACCAACAATTTCAGACCTACTGGCTTTGCCAAAGCTTGTTTATTTTTATGTTTCCCATGATCTTATTGAAACTGGTTACACTGATTTTCCAATATGAATATTTTTGGGAAATACTAGCATGCATCAACACAATTTACTAAATGATGCTGCAATGAAATGGTACGTGAAATTTTACAGTAGTTTATTATTATTATTATTATTATTAAAATTATTTATAACGCGCACTATCACCATCGGTTTCTTGGCGCTCATTGATATATATAGCGTTGATCCTGGGTGGGGAGTTAGTCATACGCCGCTTGAAAGAGCAGAGTTTTTAAAAGTGTACGGAAACTGTCGTACTTTGGGCAGAGACGGAGAGAGGGGGGTAGGGAGTTCCAGGTGGCGGGAGCCAGGACAGAAAAACTCAGGCCACCGTGCTTTTTTCTTTTGAATCTGGGGACCTCGAGGAGGTTTAAAGATGCTGAGCGCAGGGCTCTGGCAGGAATGTGACGGGACAAGGCCGAAGAGATGAACCTGGGAGCTGCGTCCGATAGGGCCTTAAAGGTAGTGCATGCCAGTTTGAAGGTGCAGCGTTTGGAAACAGGGAGCCAATGCAGACTGCGGAGGAGGGGAGTGACGTGCTGGTGTTTGGGCTGGCAGAAAATCAGGCGGGCAGCCTGATTCTGCACCAGCTGAAGTCGGTGAAGGTGACATGCAGGAATTCCTGCGTACAGATGTTTTTTCCCCTACTTTCATTTTAAGGAACATTTTATATTGAAAGCAAAGAATCATTATTCTTGATATCAAGCTTTGCAAATATTTGCATCTCATCAGAAAGCATTCTGGGAGCATTATGCAGAGCTTCATATTGCTAAACATTGAAACCGTGTGTACACATTTTTTTACTGGAACCCCTATCAAGAGTGCAGTCAAAATTTACATTTACTTAGAACACTCACCCTAATAATAAAGGCTTTAAATTAATGAACTATAAATACAAGTTTGAACAGCATTAACATATGCACACAAATATTGACTGCAGGCAAGGCCCTTCCCTGACCCTTAATGTGGCACTGCAAACTGGCAGCCAAAGGGTTTGTGCTGCAGGGTGTTGGGCCTACTTGTCCCAAGGACAAAATACACATTAAAACTTGTTGCCCTTGACCCCAAACAATATGTCCTGGGCATCGGGCTATAGGAATTCCACATCCCTGCCCTAATATGGGCAGCATTGTCACACTCCTCAATCAACACAGCACTTCACAAGAAGGCCATGCTCTCATTTGAGGAGGTTATTTTGGAGGTAAGTGTAGCCTCAGCAATCCCAAAAAGTACAGCTTAGAACATTCCAGCACTCAACTACCGCAAATGTCTGCAACAAACTCTGTCCATTCGCTTTCAGATGCCAAAACCTCAGTAGATCACTGCCTCCGTACCAGGATCTAGGGCCAACAGTGCAACAAAGCCACACTGTTATCTTGTGATCAAGCTTGCCATTCACAGTAAACCCACAAAAAACGAGTTTTCTGAATTTTCAACTCATTACAGCTCAAAACCCTGACATCAACAGTAGTAGATAAGTTAACTATTCTTTCTTTTCTCTCCTTGTACATAGTTGTTTGGTGTATTTTGTTCCAATTTATTTTTTAAATAATTATATGAAGAATTGGTCCTTTATTAGCCATAAATATGTCCGCCTTTGTGGCTGCTGCTCCACTGTCTTCACCCCCAAGAACTACATCGCAAATCTCAACATTCCTCTCCTCTACATGTTCAAGCAGCAAAGGTCTTTCCTGTGCGCTGTCAATGTATTCAATTTGCATTCCAATCTTTACCAGCTGACTGCACTATCTATGATGTATTGCTGTCAAAGCAGATGACCTGCATACAGTACTATGCCCATAACAAATAGTACAAGTTATTGCAGCAAAAATTGCAGCTTGCGTAAAGGGCCCTACACTATACACCCTGAAACTAAGAAATGCTAGTTTTTAGGTAGTATTTATTTATTACTGCATACATTTTTATATGATGAATTTGTACCTTTCAGTTGATAAATACTTGCATTTATTTTTGTGAGAAAATGCAAATAAATATAGACATTTTTAATGAGAGCTCTGCTAGACCAACAACCTCAGCAGTGTGCAGTCTCTTTCCATGTGTAAATGTGTTTGTATTTATATAGCACACTTCTACCCTGAGGTCTTGTAGCGCTGTATTCATACCGCTGTGGAACCCTTCCTGGCTTTCCTGTGAGATGTCCACACCTGGGCACCTCCAAGGTGAAGCCAGGCATCCAAGCCCTGCTGGGGCCGTTGTGGAGATTAAGCAAGCTATTGCCCATAATCACAGAGTGGGACCCATGATTAGACTAGGCACTGAGGCGAGAATTATCAGGTCCGGGGAGATTGAGTCCAAGAGCCGCCGAGGCGGGAATTGAACCCTGGTCCCGGGCTAGACCTCTGCATCAGGGTCTGCCGCTCTAACCATTGAGCCACGCTTCTCCACGAAAATGAAAACCTACTTAGTATTGGTACGCACAAGCCTCTCTTTTTCACATTTCTTGGCTTCTAGCTCTAGGAGACTGCAGAAAATTATTCCTTAAATACATATGTCATGTCATTCAAACACATGGGTGAATCCTTGAATTCATTTGTGGCTTTAACTTTAAACCTTTTTAGGAGTGTTGCACTTCTTTGACCTCTGTTGAATCTCTGCGTTTTCTTCTTCTGATATGTCCTTGAGAAATCACCAAAATACTCTATCTGAGGCCTACCAGGAATATGTGGGTTCTGTTCCTTTAATCTTTCCGCTGGAAGCTCCATGTTACTTGCTTTCTTACCAAACAACTCCATTGAGATATATTACCTGTTGAGAGGTAACTGGATACCTCAAGGGTTTTCTTCTGTTTGACTTTTGAAACTTCATCTTCTATTCATCATCTCTTCTTGAGATTTCTGTTCTGTGAGTGCATTTCCTGCCTCTTGGACAATTGAAGCACAGTTAGCAACACTCTTCATTTGTTCTGTATTATGCTTATATTTGTTCCAATATTTTTTATACCTGCCATAAAAAGAGCAATGATCCATGTTAAGTATCTCGTTCGCCCCCCACTGGTCTTCATAACTTAAAACCATAATTTACCTGGTATCGCTTGTTACTCGGTTGATTCTATACCCTAACATCAATGCTTTTCAACCTGTTTATAGGTGTTCTGTATAGAACAATATCAAAACCTTTTAGAAATCCTAAAAATCACTACATCTCTGCCTTTATTTCCCTTGTCTCTAAGCCAACAAACTCAGTAGAATGTTTGGCTAATTTCCTTTCAGAAAATCATACCTGTTGTAGTTTGTTATCCATTGTTTGCGAGTTCCTGGTCTATTGTGTCCTATATAAGCAATTCTACCAAATTCCTTCTCCGTCTCATATAATAACAGCATGACTGGCCTGGAGTTGTTAGCATTCTATGGATTTGTGCTCTATGGCTCAATCTGTCAACCACCAGTCCTTAGTGTGTTTTCCATTTCTGACAAACAATTTGTTCCAGTTGGTAATTAAGTTTTGAGGTTTATTTATACTTCTTACATTTTTTGGGGTGTATACCATCCACTCCTAAAATCTTATCCGTTTTACATCTATGGCTCTCCAGGAAGACAATTTATTTAATAAATAAGCATCAGCTTCTCCTCCATGTGCAGGTCAATGTGGAGGAAGAATTATCCTCCTTAGTTTCTGTATGTCTCTCCATCTCTGCCTTTATTTCCCTTGTTTCCAAGCCAGCAAACTCAATACATTGTCTGGCTAATTTCCTCTTAGAATTCATACACTGTAGTTTGTGTTATCCACTGTTTTCAAGCTACTGGTCTATTTTGTCTATATAAGCAATTCTATCAAATTTGTTTTCAGTTTCATATAATAACAACAGCATGATTGGTATGCAATTGATATCATTCTATGGATTTGTGCTCTATACCTTAATCTGTCAGCCACCAGTTATTCGTGTGTTTTCCATTTCAGGTGAACAGTTAATTATACTTGGTAGATAGGTTTTGAGATTTATTTATGCTCCTTAAACCTTTTGGGATGTATACTATCCACTCCTTTATCTTATCCTTTTTAAACCTATGACTCTCCAGGAAGACAATTTACTCAGTAAATAAGCATCAGCTTCTCCTCCATATGCAGCTCAACGTGGAGGAAGAATTATCCTCATTGTTTTCTTAATGTTTTAAAGTACTGCAAGACATGAGAAACGTTGTCCATTTATAAAGATGAGAATTTGGGAATTCCAGTGTTTGTGTTTTTTTAAATCCACTAACAGCAAACAATGTGTAACAGCAGGTGCCATAATTATCAGATGGTGCACTATGGTGCCTTTCAAAAAAGAAAAAAAAACGAAATTAAAATGTTTTCTTCTTTTCCTATAGGCGATTAGTCCTCTAGGAAGGCTCCATAGGTGCCTCTACACTTTGGAACAAAGAAAACCCCGCCTTCCCCAACTCAGGAAGAACAATCAGATAGGGAGATGCAGAGCCTACAGTATACCAAACATGTCAAGCCCTTATTCATTCATTTTAACTGGAACAATGCATCATAGGGTATCTGCACCTCCTAAGATGATCACCTCAACCCCAACCAAGAAGTGCCGTCATGGTGTACGTTCATGGAAGACATTGAAAAGGAAATGTATCTCTCTTGGAGGGCCTGAGTTTAGACAATTGGAGCGAATCCCTCAAGAAAAAGAACAGGTTGTTCTGGATTAGAATGTGTGGCTTGTCGTTACAGAGGAAAACAAACTATGAAACCCATTCCATTTTTTGCACATTCGATTGCTGTGAAGCCAGTTTTGGCACTTTAATATTAACTTTTGACTGATTTAATTATATAATTTGAAACCTAATGAAATATGTTCTGAGCACAGATTTGAAACTTTACTCTTATCTGCTGTCCATGACATATTGTGCTCTTGCTGTACCTCTATCTTTGAAGAAATAATCTTCTCTTATCAGTGTGTGATCAATCAAAATGATAAAGTTAAATAAGATTCATTTGCAACTGATTTTAACGCAAACACCGTGAAGTAACTTATGCATTGTTATGATTATAGAGTGGATAGTGATTTTCTTTATTTAAACCATCACATTTTTAAATATTTATAACCTTGCTGGATAATTTACCAGCATGGAAAAATTCTAATTAAATTAGTTTTACAGTTTCCTTTGATTGGAGGCTTTTAATAATTGTGCTTAATTATCTTTAAAAGATGTTGCGCAATTGAGATATCATTTTCAGTTCAAAGAAAATAAAAGTGGATTTTGATTCTAATCCTAGTAATCAAAATTGTTACTATCGTTCTTTGTACCGAGTCAGTATTTTTAAAAGTTGATGTACCATAAAAGTGTAATTAGAATGAAGGATACAATTGATGAATGTGATTTCTTCTACAGAGTCATATGTTGTAGCTTGATCTAAGCCTGTTTTTATCTTTCAGAATATAGCTCTAGAGCTTATTCTGGATATCATCCAAAAGCCTAAAAACTGGAATTCTCTTAAGTGTTTTACACTTTTTCAAATGCATATTTATTATTAAAGGACAGTTATATTTAAGTTGCCTGAGCAGTTTACATGCTCTCAGACTTTTAGTCTTCTTGAAATGTAAATCTCTTAAAATATGTTGTGCTATATATGTTCAGGTAGATTTAAAGGTATTAAAGTACCCAATCTGCTTGCAAGTGTTTGATCTTTAGTATTATTATGGTCGACCCAATGGGAACTCTGTGACCTCACTTGCCTGTAACTTAAGTGGTTACAAGTTGGAACCTAACCATGCTTAATAGTCTCCTTTTCACCACTTTGACAATGCCATGGGGAGCCCTCTTATAAATGTCTACTAGAAATGCAGTTCTAGTAAATCAGTTAAAAAAATGTGAATTTGTTCATTAATTGTCATAATAAATATATAAAATACACTTGTTTCAGTATGGCTAGGAACTACTAAAATATCTTTTATTTCCAAGCACCATACTATACCCATGTTACCAGTAGCAAAGTGAAAATGCTAAATTAGGGTAGGTGACAATCTCCTTTAAAACTAGAACATGTGTAATAATCTTTGTAAAGCAATTTATCTATTTTGAGGTGTTTCCTGAAATCAGTTCCTGTACTAAAGCTAAGAAAGATGGCACTCTTGAACGATCCAAATGCAAAAACACCAGCTTCCTTTGAGATCAATTTACCTTGAAGGTCTAAGACTAACAAAACAGATTGGCTGTTTTTGTCTGAATTTTGGCATCATCTGTCAATTAAACATAATTTTATTGATTGTAATTTTGTAGAAAGGCAGCAGATTGCCTCACAGAGAGGTGCATTTCTTAATGGAATACATAGCATCAGTGTAGAAATGTGGACAAAGTTTTTCAGAATGAGCTCCTCTTCTGAAAAAAAGCCATAGCTTAAACCATTGTGACCCAATTTCAACTTATGACTATCAAGGACCCAACCGATGCTTCTCAACGAGCCAGTCTCCATGCACTCCTAGGAGACAGGTTTGCTTTTTAATGCGCAGCACCACTAATTCTCATCTGCATCAAAGCCCTGACAATCTCCAGGAGAGGTTCAAAACTCATCTTTTATTGTAAATACTGATTATATGTGGCCCAGATTCTGTGACTTATCAGGATGACTGTCCGTGCCAAGAGGTAGCTATTCCAGCAGTTCTTCTTTTAGGAATATGCAGTACAACTGGAATAAAATATTGTGCAGTATGTTAAATTATTTGAGCTGTAGCAGTGCAAGCATGTGCATCTCAGATTAGCAAAATACAATATATAGCTTTGTTCAATTATTCAAAGAGCATCCTAAATTCTTGTGCCATGAGTTCTTTCATGTATATTCTGATACACTCCAGCAATGCTAGCTTGATTCATTCTCTTAGTGTGATTTTTGTTAGTGTGATCCATTTTAGAACTATGCTGAGAGTGTCGAGAAGGTTAATTGCCTTGGCATTGACTCTGGAGCAATGCCCTTTGCAATTTCTTATGGTCTTAACTAAACAACTTATGGTCTTAACTAAACAACTTCTTCTACATTGCAATATGCAATTGTCCAATTAAGCAAAAGTGAAATATCAGTACTCTAAGAGCAACAGAAAAAGATTTTTCCAGAAAGAAAATTCTATATTTTATTTTTCAAAAACACTTTCAGCTGGAATTAGTTGCTTTAATAGGATTTATTTTCAAGCGTGGTGTATTTTTATTGTATAGAGTTGAGCACTAAAATGTACATGTAGTTTTACGTCTTTTATTCTTTATCTCCAGGCAGCTCTGACATTTTTAAACATTAATTTGTGTATTTTAATATACCATTGAATGTGGGAAAACACTAATCACAATCGTTATAGGTGGTTCCATGTGCATTCTTGCAAAAAAAAAGCCTCAAATAAAAAATACCATGGAGTGGAATAGTTTCCACATTTGAAAATGTGGGTGTGTGAATAAGAAGCACAGTAGCTCAAACATCAAGCAGATATGAAAAGAAATCAAGTTAAGTCACTAAATGCAGTGTTACATTCCAATGAAATACTATTGATTTTAGGGATGCAAATCTAAGGAAAAACTATAGTTGCGGAGTGAAATGATTGCCGCTCAAATGGGATCTGCCTTCACCTTTAAATCAAAAGGGTACAGAGGCGTGATTAAGATGGCAGACACGTAGGACATATTTCTCCACACCTTCGCTGTCCTACCTCTGCTAGAAGCCTGTACTGATGAGCCTGGAACACGGAGGGGTGGTCTAAGAGACCAGAACCCCATTGAGAGGCTGCTGGTGCCGGAAAGGTCCAGTTTGCTGCCCAGAAAATCTGCACGAATTCCACTCTGGCTGCAACCAGAAGCTGAGACATTCAAGATGGCGCAAACCTGCCGCAGGAGAGACTGAAGCTGCGTCGCCTACTGAACACGAATTCTCCATGGTTAACTCTGCAGGTGGTCACACAGTGTAGACAGACTTTCAGCCCCACCACATAGCAGAGGGCATCTGTTAGAAATGGGGCTTTCAGTTGGCTATGGTAGGCTCCAAAGCCAAGCAGAAGCCACCACTCTAGTCAGGGCAAGTCAGATACACACCAGGGATAGCCTGTGCTCACCCTCTGGTAGCTGGACGCAGAGCAGGCAGGCTTATCCTAAAAGGCAATTTGTAAAGTGTTTGTACAACACACACAGTAAATTATTGACACGCTACAACAAGACTACACCATGTTAGGTAAATAGTAGATTTTTATATCAAATCAATAAGACCAAAGCAATAAAAATCCAATCAATAATTCCCGAAATATTCAGCTCACATGAATCCGGTTAAAAGCAACAGTGTTAAAATCAATTGGGCTCATTTTACGTGTTAGACGGTAATGCTTAGTCAACAAGAAACAGTGAGGGGCTTAAATCAATTGGGCTCCTTCTATATGATATACGGTATTGTTTAAGCCCACATGGACCAGCAATGAACTAGCCCCGACGTATAGTCATGATAAAGATTGTTATTTGGGGACTCAGGAGCCCGTAGTGGCCTGAAAGGTGGTTGTATGCAGTGAGGCAGCTGCGGAGACCATGCTACCAGAGGTTATAGTACCGTTAGATTGAGTGCAGGCCATATGTGGGGCAGGGAGCCGGAGGGCGAGTTTTCTGAGCGCCCACCCCTTGCTGTCTGATGCCAAAGACACCTGTTTGTGCAGGGAGCAGGAGCGCAAGCCTTCTGAGCGCCCACCCCTTGCCGTTAGTGAAGAGTCATAAAGCAGGTGCAGGGAGTGCAAGCCTGTTGAGCACCGCTTCTTTTTATCTCCAACTAGATGCACATGCTGATTCACGTAATTGGAGTGCAAGTCGGTTGAGTGCCCACTCCTCGCTGTGATTTAAAAATCCACACGCTGATGTAGGGAGCAGAAGCGCAAGTCATTTCAGCACCTGTTCCTTACTGCAGTATAAGGCATGTAACCCAAGGAGATGAGGTCTTTGATAGCCCTGATAGACCTCATAGAAGAACAGGGTGCAAGCCAAAAGGCCCTTGGAGTCACCCCCAGGATGGTTCTTTTGGATGGGCAGAGGTCAGCCAGCAGCAGGGCAGCTCAGCAAAGCAGAGCAGCAGTTCCTAGAAGCAGTCAATCCCAGCAGTGGCAATCCTTCCAGCGCAGCACCCTTTACGTCAACAGAGTTTAGTTTATCCAGTAGTGTACTGATTTGCTAGGGCCAGGGTCCTCATCCTTACACTAAGAAGTGCCTTTGATGTAGGGGTTCATTCAAAAGGCCACCTTGGGAATTGCCAGGCCCCCTCTAAATTCCGTCCTGTCTGCCACACTGCACTGGGAGGTTTGATCAATATCTTTTGTTGGGCCAGGACCCTACCCCTTGAAATGCATGTGTTCGTTCCTACCTCCCTTAATCCTACCCAGGCAGGTCCCTCAGATCCAGAGGGCTTCAGTTTCCCTTGAGTGCCCTTTGTTTATGGCGATCTCCCGTGAATGCACAGATGTAGCAGTCCCCCCAGAACCCAGATGAGGATTGGAAACAGGCTGACAGTCACCCATAGAGCCATGATGATCATAGAAATGCCCACTGTACCGAAATGGCATTTCCACATTAGTAATGTCAAATCCACTTTCATCTCCGGAGAGGATTTTCCATTACTAAAACATTGATTCTAAACACCATTTGTCTACTCCTCTGCCGACAGGAACCACAGCTGGAAAGAATTTCAATGAATCCCCCATGTTACCTTATGAGAGGAGCGGGCCCCACAGTAGTGATAATTAAATGAGGTGGAAGTCACTAACATGGCATATACACATATAAATCCCCCTTCTATCTGTCACCTACATATCACCGTACCCTTAGGCTCCATTAGGGACTATCGTGGGGGTGCCTTAGCTGTAGTTAAAGAGAGAAGCACAGACCTTGGCAAGAATATTTAAATGCCAAATGAAATGACAGTGAGCTGCACGCTCAGGTCCTGCATTGGCAGGCCATAGACAGCTTTGAAAGGCCCCTTATGTGGGTGGCACAATCCGTGCTGCATGCCCACTAGTAGCATTTTAAGTACAGGCCCGAGTATATTATACCACTGTACAAGGGACTTGCAGGTAATTCAAAATAAGTCTATGTTATGGACCAATTACTAGCATGCTTAGGAAGAGCACAAATGCTTTAGCCCTGAATGATGGTGGTAAAGCTCTGAGTCCTAAGGCCAGCAAAAAGATGCAGCAAAAAGATGCAGCAAAAAGTTGGGGAAAGACCACCCTAAGGACGACCGGTCTAACAGGTGTCCTAGCCGAGTCACTGCGCAATCGGCCTGCCTGGTGGCTTGGGTGACCAAGCCAATGGACACAGCTTCCTCCCACTCTCCTGGAGCCACGAAAGACAGTCGGAGACCCTGCACAGCTAGGCACTGATGGTTCAGTCAGAAGTGAGGCCAGACCGTTTGCCAGGCCCTGCTCCATAGGATTGACTTACCAACAAAGGAGGTCCCTAGAATTGCTACTTTACCCCACAAGAAGCACCCAGATCATGGTGTTTAGGGTTTGGAAGCTTTGGATTCTCAGGAGTAGCAACAGGGGTACACCTGTCGTTTGAGCCCCAAACGGAGGAAGATGGAACACTAGCAAAAAGGCATGCTAACACTCTCGGTGTGGGCTCTGGATGAGGAATGCCAACAGCATTCTTCCGGGAGGTCAAGAGAGACTGGGTGTGAGTGGCCTCCCACACAACCAAACTACTAGTTGCATACAACTCTCACGCCATGTCGTGCATTCTACTAAACTCTGGCGTACACCAGAGTTTTAGCCCTATTACACCCTCGCCCATGATGACTTGAAGATAATTAGCCTCAGCCTGTAAGGGCTTAACAGCCCAGTCAAACGAAAGGCAGTACTGTCTTCTCTAGAACATAATAGAGTGGACGTTTGATACACTTGGCTCCCTGTGACTGGCACAGACTGGAATTGCGACTGTACAGTATTTCTCCTCCAAACCTTCAAAGAAAGGCGGTCTGGCTGTACTACTCTCCCGCTCCTTCAAGGTGACGATTGGGTGCAAACTGCGAGGGCAACTGTTAGCATATCACGTCTAAATAGGAGGCCTGGCCTTAACCATTGCCTCCATATATGCTCCCAATGAGCAATTTCGGGAGCAATTTTTAAAGCGGTCCCTGACAGACATACTGGAATCTCCAGACAGGACAGTCTTGATGGCGATAGACCTCAACCTGGTGATGAGTATTGACCTCAATAAATCAAGACTGCGCTATGGCCCATCTGGAGCACTCCCAGGTGAGGGAGTGGGCTGGCTTCAAGAGATTGGACTAAGCGAGTTGTGGAGGGTGGCACGTCCACATAACAAGGACTATACCTTTTTTACTCCCACAGCCACAAAACACATGCACCCATTGACTACTTTCTGGGCACTCTGATTGGGCAAACGCAGATCACATCATTGGAAATTGCACCTAGGGCTCTGTCAGACCATGCCCCCTTGATCCTTACACTTTGGGTGGACCCAACATGCCGGGCTAACCCCAGTCCTGAAGGCTGCGAGAGCTTGCTTCATCACCCTGACACAGTCCACAAAATCACACAGACAATTACTGACTTCCTGCCAGTTAACAATACTGGTAGCACGTCAATAGCCACCACCGGGGGGAGTTAATTGCCATCTCCGTAGCTGAAAAGAAGATGTGCAAGGAAAAGATGGGAGAAGTAGAGGGAAGGGTACGTGATTTTTAAACTATCCATAAAAAGGTAGGGACTCCGAAGATCTGGAGACAGCGAAGGCTCAGCTATGTAGCGTAGATCCAGATAGGGCAGAATATGCTCTGTTCTGCTTACAAAACTCCTGCGTGGGGGAGGGGGAACGGGGGGGGAAGACAAAAGCTGCAGGCTCTTGGCCAATAAGGCCCTGTACAGGAACAGTTGGTCTCCAGATATCCGTTAGCATGGGCAGACTCCTCTTGGTCCTACCTTGATGTGCATAAGCTCACTCAATATGAGATGTAGTTTCCACCAATTACCGAGCCTTATCCGGGAAGGTCCGCACCGATCTTAGTGGATGCACTACTGCCTCTGATGACTTGAGAGGGCGGCAGCTCTAAAAATGACCATGCTACCGAGGGCTTTATTCCTGTTCCAGGCCCTTCCTCTGACGCCGCTTGTGATCATGCTTTATAACATTCAGACTGAAATCAATAGCTTTTTCTGCGAGGGCTGCAGGTCACATATGAACCTCATGCAGATCCACTGCCCGGCCAAAGAAGGACGTCTGAGAGTCCCTTGCCTCCTGCACTATTACCAGGCAGCACAACTTTGCTTCCTAGTGGAGTGGAGCCATGAGGAGTTTGAAACTCATTGGTGCTTTATGGACATAGTAATAGCAGGAGAACATGTCTGTAAAATACCCTACTTACGACAGATACAGAGGGCATATGGAGGGGCTGTATTCCTCACCTATTTTCAGGGCCTACCTCGGGGTTTGGGGCGGAGTCGCTACTCAGAAGAACTTTACCTTGTTCCCCTCACTGTTGAGACCTATCTTGGGAAACTTGGAGTTACCCCGGGCCGTCACCCAGCCGCTCTTGCTGCCTGGCAGACAGCTGACTGCGGATCTATTGGTCACATGTTTGATTCTGAAGGGCTGATTGACTTCGAACAACTTAAAGCTGACTATGGCCTACTGAAGGCAGAACGTCTGTGTTATCTGCAAGTCCAACACTGGGTCACACATCCGGATGCCTGTGGTGGGAGGGGAGGCAGTTGTCCCTCACACTCTTTGAAAAGTGGCACCTATCCATGAATGGTGACCAACTAATTATTATCCAAATTATATGCTGTCTTGTTGCAACCCGACACAGAGGAGAAAACAACAGGGCAGTAATGATCGGTGTTTGAGTTGGGGTACAAAAGGGGGTGGTGATGGACGGAGCATCTGAATCAATCCAACACTCACACCCAGTCAAAAGATCTGGGTTTAATCCATCACCGTTCTTTAGCCCTCTCTGCCACCCCAGTTGAGACATGGCTATATGCAAATCAGTCTGACCCTGTGCCTCATGGGAACAGTCCAGCCCGAACTTCCAAGCCATGTCTTCCCTGGACCGGAAACAAGCTTCCGAGGACCGTTTTCTGGCATTCCAGCCGTCTTCAGCCCGGCTTGCTTGAAGCAAGTGGCAAAGTGAGCAAGGGAATCACGTCTGAGCATACCCTGCCACACTTATGGCGGCCAAAAGCGGTACAAAAGGGGGTGGTGATGGACGGAGCATCTGAATCAATCAAACACTCACACCCAGTCAAAAGATCTGGGTTTAATCCATCACCGTTCTTTAGCCCACTCTGCCACCCCAGTTCAGACATGGCCATATGCAAATCAGTCTGACCCTGTGCCTCATGGGAACAGTCCAGCCCGAACTGCCAAGCCATGTCTTCCCTGGACCGGTAACAAGCTTCCGAGGACCGGTTTCTGGCATTTGAGTTGGGGCAGACCCTGACACAAGGAAGGGGGGGAAATCTATTACAAGGCATGCCATACAGCAGACAACACCCCAAGCATGTAAACCGCCACTACAATTGCAACTTATTAGTATAGTATACTTGCTAGACTACACAAGGGATATCCCAGTCGCTATATAGATTGCTGGTGGGGTTCAGGTGCTTCGGGAAGCTTACTCCACCCCTTATGGACCTGTCCAAAACTAACACTGCACTGGGTTACAATCCAGACAGACATAGACCTGTACTTTGACACACAGTTGCCCCACTTCCAAGCATACATTATTCTGGGGTTCTCCAACTCTTTGTCCTTTTCCCCTTAAATCTAGGATGGCACTGCACATTAGTTTGGCTCTCGGAGCGGCTCTCCAAGCGATTCTCTTGCACTGGGACATGGAGAAACACCCAAAGCATACCGCTACAGGGAGTTTGGGGCATACTGGGTTTGGGGCGACTGACTTTCGCAACAACAAATAACCTAGCAGCCTATCAAGAGCTGTGGGAACCATACATAACCCTACTCTACTCAGAATGTAATGAATTTGCCTGTCCTAAATACCTATGCCTGTTGTGATTGACTGCGCCAAGTGTTGAGGTGTGGAAGGGGCCGGAGGACAATGGGGCAGGAGACATAGATTTGTTTAAGAACGCTTAAATGGATTATTCCGGAGTGGTTACAGGGGAGGGGCAGAGGAGGAGGCAAGGTTATGATTGTCTGTTTATTTCATTCATGTGTTTCTTTTGACTGCCCGAACCCTGTGAGATGAGCAGCTGCATTCTAAAGGCCAGTGAAGATGCATCTCTGGAGATGTTCTTAGACACTTTGCTACTGCATTAAGAATGGTCTGTAGAAGGCAATTAAAAAAAAAAGACCAGGAGCCGGAAAAAAATATGCCCCTTGTTAAGGTGCATCTAACATTGAAAGTAGCAAGAGTGCTCATTGTCCAATGATTGAATCAGTTGCATTATTATCCTGGTGTGAGGCTGGAGGTATTGGTCACCAAGAAATCATAGGTTATTGAAAAAGTAAGCAACAACCTACTACTAAATAGGACTATCTTTGTGTTGCTGATGATCTCAGCCTCTTTTTAATCTTCCTACAATGAAACTTACTGTCAAGAAGGGTCCTCCTTTGTGATGTAGTCTCAAAGTGAATCGCTATCATTGGGACAGCGTTGCGTCTGATAGCCCATTCCTTTATGGTGTCTGTTAGTGGCTTTTTTAAATGAATGCAACAGGTAATTCGATTTCGTGTCTCATTCTCTTGGCTGTTTGAGAATATCTAGCTGGCGGTGTTGTCAGTAAAGCAGCATTAACTGAGAAATGAACACGTCATGTCTCCCAGTTACTTGCAGGGATCTTCAAGGTCTGTGTCTGGTGTCGGGGCTCGATCTGAAGGTGTTGGGCACAGCATTACACGCCAGTACACCTCTTTTTAGGTATTTGTTTTGAGTATATTATGCCCGTTTTTTCATTGCTTAAATTATAATTAGAGGTGATAGTGGCTGATTTTGGTTGTGTGTATCTCAAAAGGTATCACATTGTTAGTGAACTGGGTGCAAAACGGCACTCAAAATAGTTTTGTGGAGTATGGAGTCCTTTTCCAAGGGAAAGCATGTTTTCCGAATTGCATATTGAGTAGAGCACAGTGACACACCATGGACAATGTGCTTGGGATTGTTGAGGTCTAAACTTGATCTTTAGCAGATATAAATGCTTGCCGTTAGCAGGGCTTCAGTTTATGGGTTATTTCATTCCCGTGGTTGGAAGTTTAGACTTCATTTTCATGTCTTTTTGCATAGATTATTGTTGCTTTTCATGTGCTAGTGCTGTCCAGGTGGTGGTGTTGAAATATAGCTTCCCTGTAAAGTTTTCAACAGTACTCACATGGTTTCTCAACGCTCAGAAGAAGAGTATGACATCCTGTCATTAAGCCAAAGACATATGCCTTTAAAGAGCAAAACAGATGTATTGTGAGAGCGGTGGAAAAGCATATCAAAAAGAGGGAGATACAATAGAAAAGACTCTGCCATCTAGTCTAGTAGCGCTAAAGTGAAGCACGTTTAGCGGAGAGGGATTAAAAGGGAAAAATTACAAATGGTTCCAAGTAGGGAAGGCATGACTACTACTTGGTGCAGCATGGTTTTACGCTATCTGGAGTTGAGTAACAAGATAATGTTGATATTCTAAATATAGAATATTCTCATAGTCCAGGAGTGCTCCCATCAAGAATGATTCACCATCGTACCGCTACTGGCCTTAGGAAGGTAAGGCATGATCTTGTACAGCCTCTCAAGTTGGAACAAGCAAATTAGCACAGATGTTGATATTTATTCTTTGAGTTGAAGGACTGCATCTTATAGGTGTTGCTTGTGTGTGTCTGTGTATTAGAGTGCTGTGTATTACTGTGCTTATATTACACAGGTTTATTGCATCTTGTGTTTGTGTGGGGAATGTCTGCTGAGATTATAATGCTTGTAGCAGTGGTGTTGGTGACAGTGGTGCTGTAGAACAGAGGAGGAACAGAGGATCACCGTCTTCCAGTAACTCTGCTGTGGTATTGGAACCCAGTATATTCTTTCCTCTATTTGGAGCTGAGTGGCATTCCTCCATACACCTGAGGCTTTGCTGCTCAGCTGCAGAACCTTCGAGTGCCAGCTACCCAACCCATTGATGTACGCACACATGCACCCTTAGACTGACAGCACAGGGTGTGCAATACCAATCAATATGCAGCGTTGCAGGCCTGCAAAGTGTGTGTGTAAATGCACACATGTGCACGCCAGTATGCATGTACCTACAGAGACACTGAAGAAACCTACCAGTGACAATGGGAGCTGAGCCTCTTCAATACATGACAGTGAGAACTGGAGTGGAGCTGCCCCATTCAGGTGAAGGAAGAGCTGAGAAGAGCACATGCAAGGGAATAAAAGTGAGGTGTGCACACAGCTGTCTAAGTGTTTGTGTGTCTTTGTATATGAATATGTGTGCACCTTTGGGTGCCCCCGGTCTCTGTGAGTGTGCATCTGGCCTACCACAAAAGGTCCCACCACTCAATTGAGGATCTTTTGTACTGGTCTTAGAAATTCTCATCAAATAGGTAACTTCAGCTTTTTTCCTGAAGTCTACCAAGGTGGTGAAGTGGTTAATATCAAATGGTAAACACCAGGAGATGATGGACGGAGCGCTGAAACTTTTCAGACACTCACCTCAGTCACAGATCTGGGTTGAATCCATCATCGTTCTTTAGCTCACTTCGCCACCCCAGTTTAGACCTGGCCATATGCAAATCAGTCTTGACCCTGTGTCTCATAGGAACAGTCCAGTCCAAACTGCCAAACCAGTTCTTCCCTGGACTGGAAACAAGCATCCTGCCACCGGTTTCAGAGTAACACCCCTCATCAGCCAGGCTAACTTGAGTCCATTAGCAAAGTGAGCAAGTGACCCATGTGTTGGTGTACCCTGCCAACTTATAGCGAACAAAGCAAACATAAGGAGATGTTGGACAAAGCACTATCAGACAGGACTTACATTCATAGGGTTCACAGTTCTTTTCTCCGCATTATTCAGAATGGAGGCATGCAAGCGGTAGAAGTAAAGAAATGGAAAGCCACCATTAGACAACTTTAACACCTCTTAATGGAATTAGTTGTATCTCATTTCCCCTTAGTTATTGGCCAGCACATTCAGACACAGAGGGTTAAGTTCCTCGGCCATAGCTCTCTGCACTGTATTCCCTAAACAGTTTTTTACCTTGCTCCAATTTCCCAGTTATTTTTTCTTAACATCAGCATAGTCCTGTCATGGGGCCCCAGGATACCTAGTGGCAAATCTGTACAGTCCTCCGGTCTCAGTAATTGTGTACTCACTTTCATGAACTTGTAAAGTTTGCTAGAGAGTCCCGAATGGGGGAGAACGTGGCTGGAGTGTGTGGCCAAAGACCACTAGTTTTTATAAAACTCCTTGTTTTATTCTTTACCAATCTATTTCCTGCTGTAGACAAACACACTCTTCTCAACTATTTCTCGACAAGGCACGTATTGATGTCCTCAATCGTGGTATAGCCACCCATCATTTTGTGGATTTGCTCTAAAAATTGGAATTCAGATCTCAGACATTGCCCATCTAAGTCCTCCGAGCACCATCCATTTAAGTGATGTGGCAGGATATGTTTTGTGGAGACGCCCTAATTTCTTGCATTTTGAGCTCTGGTGTGGTCCATTCTTGCCTATTGCACAAGTCCCATTGCTACAGTTATTCAGTCTCTTACCTGGCACTTCAGTCTGATGCAGCTTGTGGGCCTTCTTTCATCAAATCCAGCACACTGTTCATGGCGGAGATCAAGCCGTCAAACAGCACTGAGGCTAGTAGTGCCAATAGGAGTCCATGCAATCGATGATTCATCAATAGCTGTTTTAGAACTGCTATTGGGCAGGGCAAAAGGGTACGGTGAGTCATCCATCTTCTTGGGGTGTGGTCCTGAAGCACCCTGGTTAATCATGCCATAAGAGAGAAACTACCATTGCTATCTCCTTATAAGTCTGTCCACTCTGAACTAGCGCTTAGCCCAGAACAGTGCTCTCACTCAGATCTTTCAGTCACTTGCAGAGTGCAGAGGTGATCCTGCAGTACCAACACTGGGATATTCTAACCAGCTGGTAGGATATTTAAACAGCAAGGCGAGCTTATTGTGTATTCTCCCAAGGTAGCTTAGGGTAGGTTTCTAAATTCAGGCTAAAAACATTCAGAGAAGCACTTCCTAAATACAAGAGTTCATGTAACTAACTTGTCACAAATGTTTAGATATCCTTTTTTTGTTATTAAATGAACTGGTATTGTGATCACTCCATTTAACTTTGGTATTGTCCTGCTGACTGCTAACCAAGTGTTAAGTAAGATAACCCATTCTGTGTACTGTCTCGAATGTTACCAGTGATTTGATGAGTCGTTTGGTGGGAGGGGATGAGAATTGAGTTTGTGGGTGAAGAGGGGTGTGTGTTTGCAGTCCTTCAACTTTGTGTCAAATTAAATCCTCCGCTTGAAACTTCGGAGGCAATCCACTCTCTCTGGAATGTCTAACAGCTGCTGCTCAAACAACACAATCACCTCCAATTAATTGCTCTTTGATACTCTTGACAAATTCTAACAGTATCTTTCATCCACTCTGCACTCCACTAAACTTTAATTCCTTTGGGGATGTCATAGAACAACCTTCACACTTAACATGAGGTTTTTGTCACAAACCCAGAATATAACATTTATATCACCAGCTACTTGTATATTGCGTTGTCCTGCAGATACAACTTAGATACAACTTCATCCTTTTCTGATACATTGGAATTTTCCTCATAAAACCTGAAAATGCCTTTTCTTCCAACCTATAACTCCCCTAACAGGTGATCAGGATGTGCACAGTTTGGGCATGACATTCTTATCTGTCTATGGTTCAAATGGTGCCCATTCCATAAAGGAGACCGCAATCTCCTATAGGGAAGAAAATGGACCTTTACTGGTGAGTGAATTGATGCCTTCACCACTCCATTAATCCTCTCAACTCACCCATTGCATTCCAGAGGATACGAGGCAGTACTTTGTACAATATCGAATCGACCTAAAATGTCCATCATTTCTTCCAACTCGGGACGCCCTCTGAAACAAATTCTGCTGCCAAACCTTTCCTGGCGAAAGCATTCCCCAAAAAAATACCACATACAAAATATTTCCCCAAAACTCCACAATAGCTATAATTCTGTACAAAAGGCTCAATAATATGTCCAGCTGCGTTCTTGAAATTCTCTCTACTGGCATGGATGGAAACAGGCAAGGTTTCGCTGATTTATTAATCCTGTTACGCTCTTCACAGACACAAATCGATCTACAATTAATAGCTTACTGGCTTTAGGAATTGTTGAGACATGTAACAGTATTCAGTAGAGAATATCCCATATTGGAATCACAGAGGGTGGTGTGTGCAGTGATACACACCAAGACCTTGCAAACTCACCAGGGTATTCATACATTTCCAATAGTAGGTTCAAAAGAAATCCCTCTGCAGAGAAGCAAGATGGATGCAATAGGCCTTTGTGTCTGCTCCCCTGATACACTTCCAGTCATCTTAACACCGTTCTATTTAGGGAAGCTATCGTACACATCTTGTTAGCAGGTTCTATAGGTACTCGTCTGCCTATCTTTTAATCGGGCTAAAACTCTCAAGTGCTCAATATAAACTTACATTTAAATGGCCTTGCATCTACTCTGACTGCCAAGCCTGTTTCTTTTTTTAACCAAAGCAACATCATATTACTTGTACACTGTCCTACATACCCTGTGTGCTTCCCAATGCTTTCTACATTTGGTTGGGATGTAGCTACCCGCTTAGGTAAATGCCTGGGTCCTTCCTACGGGGAGAGGGCATAACTTTTCAGGAGAACATCTGAATTATGTGTTGGATGGTCAAAGCTGCACTGTTGATCATGTCTCCAAGGAGCTTGTTTATTTGGGTATAACGCATGAAATTGTTTTTTCAGATGAGTTTGCCATTATACCCTCAGTTGGTCAGTTCCAAGGTTTGTATTCAGGTCAATTATGTAAAAAAATATTTGGCACAGGTATGCTGTTCAGTGCTAGGTGTATGTTGATGCCAGGTCTGGAGACTACAGTCCCATTAATGAACAATGAAACCATGAGACTATGCACTTGACTTTTCAATAATGTTTTTCAAACCGCTTGTCCTTATACATGTAATTATTATGCTGGTGCTGCAGCCCACTTTTATTTATATCAAGCATGGTTATGAGAGCCATCTTTCTGTTGTTAATATTGGGGGGGGGGTAATTATTAACTGTAGTCATCTGAGCAACATATGTCAGAAGATCAAGGACAAAAATATTGGGGAGCCAAAATAGCAAGGCCTAAACATTGCTGGTCAAAATATTATGTAGGTAAGTGCATACAGGTCTTACTATTGGGTGTTACTATTCGTAACTCCCCATACCTTGAAGATATAAAAACTATCAACGTACATATATAAAATAAACTTATACCTACCTACATACACTTACTATCCCGATATGTGCGGTTCCCTATATTTTGGCCCCGCAATATTTTGTAGGTCAGTTCATATTCTGTCAGAATGCCATAAAACGTGTGGACGTCTAGGACTTTAGTACGCTCTACACATACTGTTCAAGTTTTCCACTGGCAGAAGATGGATATTACTAGTAATACCACATTGTATACAAATGGCTGTCTCTCTCACACTGTGTACTTTTAACAGTGGGACTTCCTGTAGGTTTCATCTGTTTTTCTGATGGTTAACAGGAGGTGGCTGTGAAGGAGCAATTAACAGGAAAAGGAAAGCTAAACCGCAGGAGCCTCAGCTCTCCTAATGTACATCGGGTAAGTGTTCCCCGTACTGGTACTATATTTTCATGTACTCTTCTTGTTCAGTAGGTTTAGGGGGTATTTTTGTTGCTAACTCGACAGTGACTGTGCTGTCATTGTGAAAAGTAATTTGTTTATTGAAAAGTTAAAGCAAACTTTGTCTTCAAAATTTTGAATCCTCTTTCCAATATTTTTAATGCAGAGTAATGAAGGATTTTTAGTGTTTCAAAGGTTTAGATATGAAGAGTGATTGGGAATGTGGATGGTGTTACTGTGCAGGCAAGGGACAATTTTATCAGGCTTGTTACCATGCGCAAATCCTGATATCAGTCTCCAGACTCCTTCCCACACGTTCTGGTTGCCTTCTCAGCCGTAATGTGCAATTTTGTGCTACAGTACCTAGAGCGATTTTGTATCGATGTTGCTTACTATTCAGAAATCATGGAACTGACTTGTAGCATTAAATGTTACTATGGATTGATGTTTGTCCTTGACAAATGTTTAAGTTTGATGGTCGGACATAGATAAGGATTATAGGCATACAAAGCACAGTGTATGGTAAGGGGTATTATACCGTACCAAAAGGGCAGTCTTGTTGGGCTAAAGCAAGAATCAGATTATTTTTGTATGTTGACTTTTTCTGGGCAACTATTGTTTTGGGTTCTTAATCTTGGGTTTCTTCTTGAAATAGTCTAGATAGTCACGATAAAGATTGACCATGCCATTGAACAGTTTAATGGCCATTTGAGATGGTTGAGAGTGATATTCTTAATAATAAATCGCAATATTTTCATATCATACAGTGATGTACAGTAAGATTTAGATAGGTTGTTGGGAGATGGGTGGGGGTAAACAGGAGTTTGATAACGTCCACTTTAGAGCACAATTGCCAGCGATTAACTTGGGACCAATATAAAAGTTTGATGGTTTTATTTGATTGCATTCCCTTCAGGAATTGAGCTCCAACATAGTCCTCGGAGTCTGAAAACCGAAATATTAATAATGCAGAGTGATTTGTGGATGTCTATGAGATGGGAGTGTATCATCCGAGTCCCAGTTATGGAGTTCAGGCAGGCTGCGGTATTCGCCTTAAAGTCTTGAACTCACTTTTAGCAGACTTAATATTAAGCAACCACAAGACTGTCCATTTCTGCATCACACTCCGGCATTCTGTGATACTAGAGTGGAAGACAGGATTGTAACTTTGGTGAGACGAGTAGAGTAATTGACTCCATAGAAAGTGGCCAATAGATCAAGAAAGTTACCACTGGTGGAGAAATTGTTATGATGGGCATAGAAGGTGAAGTTTAAACCGTGGTTAAAAGTGGTTGCTGTATCCCATATGGGAGCATCCTGAACCTAGATGAAAGCGGGCAAACCGATTATTATTGGAGAGGTGATTTTTGGAATGGTTGGACACCAGACGTATCAAAATATTAAAGCTAGTGAAATACTGTCCGACAGATGGAGGCGTACGATGAGCAGTAGTTTTGTATCACAGCAGTTTTAAAGCATTGTGGGTAATGACCACTGATTCAGGAATGATGCTTAAGGGAGGTTAGACTGGAGTGAATTCATGAGGTTGAAGGACTGGGCTATTCTAAGGCCCAGCGGTGCCAGGGGACAACACCTGAAACCTTCGTGGGTTACCTGTTCCGGCGTACAAATGACAGAGAGGTTTATTTACTGCAGGGAACACAGAAGTCACAAGAAGTACAACGCATGTAGGTTCTAGGAGACTGCTTCAAATTGCAACTGTGGATCGCTCCTTTTATACATATTTCTGTCATAGCACAACATGGCGAACAAAAGGTTACAACTCAGTTCTCACAGTAAACTTCAAAGGGGTTGCTTTCATGTATTCAGGGTCCCGGAACATAATTACAGTAGCATCGCCGGTTCCCAACTGTAAAAGTACGTTATCCCACCATTAAGTACATTCCATTCCGGCTGTAAACGAGTTAAGGAAAGAGTCAGAAACAGGTGCAAGGGAAGACAAAGATAGTCAACAGATTGAAAAGAGTGTAAGGGGTGAAATCGGAAACACGATTGCAGGATCAAAGGAGACATGCCTAATGAATGCACGGCTGAAACAATAGACCGGCACGGCAAGATGAGCCTTGAGCGGGGCCATCTGCCTTTGCAGTGTCATCCCCCTTGTCATAAAGACACCCTCAAAGGAACACGTGTCTTCCGCAAGAGCTTGGGAATCCCAGGGTCACGAAGCGGACCGTGTCCGTTCGCTGGCTACTTGAGGGCAAGAGACAAAATGGCTGCTGTATCTAAAATGGAACCCGTGGGTTCAGATGAAGAAACCCACGAACAAGACGAACGGTTCAGGCCAGCGTAGCAAAAACGCGTACACCCACTAAACTCGTCATTTGCGGTTCATAGATACCAAACTCGTCCATATTCGAACGAGTAAAAAAACACCACTTTAATTGTCACGGAACCTCAGACGCTCCTTTTGCCCTCATGTAGGCAAGCACTAGTCGATATCAGAATCGATCTCGATATTCATCAAACCATCCAGATGTTGCTGCAGCATCATTCTATCCATCAATGCTTCCTTGGTAACAGATGGCCGTCTTATACACGTCGTAGCACAGAGGCCACATAAGGCAGGACCACACTGCACACAAAGACAACACGTGAACAGAAATGCTACAACAACCCCAATGATCATCAGAATCTTCCAACCCCACATCGACATCAAGCCCCAAAACCATCCTAGTAGCGTCCAATCACCTACGTCCACGTGTATGGACTCGGAGATCTTATGCAACTTTGAGATGGCTTGATAGACAGTTGGAGCGTTATCAGGGATGAAAATGCAGCAACTCGAATGGATCACCTTACATACACCACCTCTATCTGCAAGAACAACGTCTAAAACCATACGGTTTTGCAACGTCATAAGCCTGTCCGCCTGAAGCTCTGCTGTCAGATTACCAAGGGCACTTGCAGTTATATTAGCCGTCGATTCCACCACTCGAGTCAATTGTCTCAGGTTCCTACTATTGATCATAGGTCCCCAAAACGGCAAGAAACTCTTAAAGAAGTCTCCTGCTTCTTGACCGGCAGTGTCTTCTTCGCTAATGACACCTCTCACAACTCTAGTCTTGTGATAGTCTGACCCGACTGTGAAAGTAGGTGGCAACAGATTCGCAATATAACAGGTGCCCGAGAAGTCACGAGGCAACCATGTATATGCGCGGTCGTAACATACAAAGTATGTACCCTTGGCAGTCAAAAGAACAGGGGAAGAGGCCGTTGGTAAAACATATGTTTCAGTACAAGCACTCCTCCCAAACTGAGCTCGCGGACTTCGGCCAAGACCTTTCAAACAGAAATTACCGAGATGGGGTACGATCCAGATTGGTGACGAGCTTTTAAGCTGCCTATCACCCACTGACGTGCTATACTCAGCCTCACTCAGATCTCTGTATGCTCGCACCTCTTCCTCTGGAATAAGCGATGCGTCAAAAATATCTCTATCTATGTCGGCAATCGCTCTTGCCAAAGGCTTGTGGTACGGGCCAGGACCATGATCTGCAGTGCGTGGCTCTCGATGGGGGTAGGAATCTAGTGCGCTACGAAACATAGTTTGGAATGCTCGAGCTGACCCCTGGTAACTGTAAGGAAGAACCAAATACGGAATTCCCCTATCCATGGTATGTGGCATTAACCCACACACCCAACAGTTGGTAGTATTCATCATCAACTGATGTTGATGAAGAAGTTGAACAAAGGAGTTATTCATAAATTCCGCACGTCTAACCTGTTCCTGTTGGGGTAAAGGGTGAAAGGAATGTGGAGAAACAGTGGGAGTAGATTTTGGTTCAGAAGAAGAAGTAGGTAGAGCAGAAGGCAATAACGACTGTAATCCGAAATATACTCCACCCACCAATAACATGGAAACAGTCAAGAACAGCAGGAACACCTGAAACAGAAAGCATTTAGTTCGTACAACCCGTTGTAGTATTGATCTTTGAGCTAGAGTCTTCTCCACTTCCGACAACTTTGAGAATTCCATCCTCTAAAAACCGTCCGCAACGTTCTTGACGCACTTCGTTCTGAGTAGCGATTATCAATTCCCAGGAGTTCCTAGGAATCGACAAAAGTACAGACCTAGAGTCAGGAACCTGCTAAACAGAAGGAAGTACCCGCACGGCCCTACGGTCACCCGGATGTAAGGTTCTTTAATCAAGCATTCAAATGTAATACAAAATCTTCTAGCTGTGGAAAAACACACGTGGAAAAGAACTCAAAAATTAATAGAGGCTACAATTGTTCATAATGTTCAGTATAACAATAAGGGGTAACGTGAATTTCAAAAAGGGGAAAAAAGGCAAAAAGGTGCTTTATTAGTCTTTGTTATGAGAACAAAGAAAATACCTGCTTCTTCCAGGACGAGCCTGCTCTTCGAATAATTGTTCAGGTTGCGGAACAGAGTCCTGTCGATCAGATGATAGTTCAAGTCTTGAGTTTTCCAATGATGAAGGTTCAATAAATGTATCCGACTGCAATGAAGTGTCTCCTACAGGTTGAGCATCACTGAACGGCACAAATTTTACTGGAGTTTCTGTTTCTGTTGCGGCGATTCCTGTTCTCACCCACGAATCCGCTGGTAAAGGTATAGGCACCTTTTTGGTGTGGGTGGCATGCACCCAATTTTTCCGGCCTTCCAAACGAACTGCAGTTCTCGTGGCGAGGAGGACCTGAAAAGGGCCCACGTATCTCGGCTCCAAATTGCGTTTCCTGCCAAAATTACGGGTGACAACCCAGTCACCCGGTTGGAGCCGATGTCCAGGACCCTCTGTCTGTGCCGGCAGTGCTTCAAAGACCTGTTGATGAATTAACCTCAGTTTAGCAGTCAGATCATGGAGATAATCAATCAACATTGGGTATTCAAGACTATCGAAGGCCTTAGGCCTAGGGACCCCCCAAACATTTGCAGGACGGCCGAACACAATCTCATATGGGCTAAGCCCTACTCGAGAGTGTACAGTCGCCCTGGTCGACAAGAGAGCCAGAGGGAAGGCATCAGGCCATGACAAACCAGTCGTAGCTTGAATCTTAGCGAGTTTCAGTTTCAGAGTACCATTGTACCCTTCAACCAAACCTGCTGACTGGGGATGATTGGCACTGTGGAATTTTTGTTTAATTCCAAGGCCCTTACACACACTCTGCATCACACTCCCCACAAACTCACTTCCATTATCTGACCATACAATCCGTGGCATTCCATACCGAGGAAAGTATTCCTTCAGTAGGACTTTCGCTGTGGACAGGGCAGTATTTCCTTTGAGAGGATAGGCTTCGATCCATCTGGAGAACGCGCAAACCACAACTAAAACGTACTTCAAGTTATTACATCTCTCCATATGGATGAAGTCTAGTTGGATAACCTCAAAGGGACATGTAGGAGGAGCAAAATGGCCAGGTGGTGTGGGGGTGCCCTTGCCGGGATTGTACATCATGCATACCATACAGTTCTTAACCACTCTCTCAGCACACTTAGCGATACCATCATTCTTCCATACAGGGGACAGTAACTTGCATATACCTTTCGCGCTAATATGTGACAAGCCGTACGCCATAGTCACAACAGCTAGCACATATGCATCCGGCAACATCCACTTCTGACTTTCCGACAGATCAATCCAACATCCGTGCGCATCTAACTTTCCTGTGCTCTCCTTCCACTTAGCCTTTTCAGTTTCGGTGGCCTCATTCTGAATCGCTTTCATGCTCTCAACAGTGTCCTCACACATACCAGTCTCTGCAGGCTACCTTACTGAACTCGTCACATACATTCGGGTTGCAAGGTTTCTAGCTGTCTCTTTAGCAATCTCATCCGCAAACGCGTTACCACGACCAACATCATCCGTCACCTTTCGGTGCGCACTACATTTAATAATCGCCACCTGCTTAGGCAATGTAAGTGCGTCCAAAAGATCGTTCACGAGCTGTCCGTGTTGGATCTTTGTGCCATGCGATGTCATAAAGCCTCTTTCTCGCCACAATCTACCAAAGCTATGTGCAACGCCAAATGCGTACTGGCTATCGGTAAACACATTCACTCGCTTTCCCTTCGACAAAACACACGCTCTCGTCAACGCAATCAACTCTGCCGCCTGCGCGGAATTCTGATTCAATCTCGCAGTTTCCACAACCGTACTCAATGTTACCACAGCATACGCAGTCGTCACATCACCTTTCGGCAACTTAAAACACGAACCATCAACATACAAGGTACCATCGGGATCTACCAATGGAGTGTTTTTTAGGTCAACACGACCCTTCGTTTCTTCCTCAGTTCGCAAATAGCAATCATGTGGTGGTACATCATCTGATTCCATATTAGTTGGCAACAACGTCGCCGGGTTTAAGACATTACACCGCTTTATTTGTATGTGACTTGCCAAAAGCGTCAACTCGTAACCGGACAACCTTGCACTCGTCAAGTGTTGAGTCTTTGTACGATTTAAGAGAGTGTCAACTGCATGCGGAACCATTACCGTAAGCATATTATCCATGACCAATCCTGCAGATTGCCGAATGGACACCGCAGCCGCCGCTGTCGCTCTTAGACAACTCGGCAACGCTCTAGCTACTGGGTCCAAGGTCGAGGAAAAATATGCACATGGACGCTGCTTTCCACCAAATTGCTGCGTCAAAACACTCAACGCGCAACCCTCTCTCTCGTGAACGTATAGTGTAAACGGCTTGCTGTAGTCAGGAGTACCTAACACAGGAGCCGAACACAACGCATCACGCAATTCAGAAAAACTTTTCTGACACTCTTCAGTCCATGGCAAAGGAGTTGGAACATCCTTGCACGTGAGGGCCACCAATGGTTTCGCTAGCAATGAAAAATTTGGAATCCATTGCCTGCAGTATGACGTGATACCTAGGAAGGCACGCACATCTCTCTGAGTTGTTGGCACAGTCATTCGAGCAATCGCTGCAATTCTCTCTGGGGTCAACCGTCTTCCCTCCTTTGACAATAAGTGACCTAGATAGGTTACTTCTTGACAACAATATTGCAGTTTAGAAGGTGACACCTTGTGATGTAAGTCACAGAGATGTTGTAACAACGATACCGTAGCAGTTTTGCAGATCTCTTTTGTGTCAGCAGCCACCAACAAGTCATCAACATATTGGATCAAGGCCGCACCAGCCGGTAACACAAACGCATCGAGTTGACTCTTCAGGGCTTGGCTATATATCGATGGACTCTCACAGTAGCCCTGAGGAGCGCGTTTAAACCTAAAGCTGCGACCACCTAATGAGAAACCGAATAGATCTCTGCTTTCCTCAGCAATCGGAATGCTAAAGAAAGCATTCTTCAGATCGATCACTGAGAACCAAGAAGCAGAGGCTGGAATCAGAGTCAGTAAGGCCGTAATGTCAGGCACCACAGGAAATTGTGGAATCACAATTTTGTTCACCTCCCGTAAATCAATAACAAAACGGTAAACAGGAGGCTTAGATGGATCAGTGCGTTTCAAGATAGGTAACACAGGACTATTACACACGTTTCCCCGAGTTTCCTCAATAACATCTTTCTCGATCAAATCATAGATGATCGCTAACAACGCTCGTTCACCATCAAGGGAGATACGATACTGGGGAATACGTGGTAATCGCACATTTGATTTCAATTGAACAACATATGGTGAGATGTCAAGCAGGCCCACGTCATTGGGACCTGTTGCCCACAAAGATTCAAGAAGAGAACTCAATTCCGGTGGGAGCTTATCAGTTGACAAGTACATAGGAGAGATCACTCTCTGGCCCAAAGTAAGCTCCACTCCCGCAGGAGAACAGTACAAGGTCGCATATAACCGTTTCAGCAAATCCAGGCCCAAAAGATTCTCACCACAACCAGTAGTTAAAATCAAAGTAGCTTCCAGCTCACGAGGCCCAATTGTGAGGGGCAAAGGGCTAGAAACCGGATTGCTAACGGGGCGCCAGAGAATCCAACGGAAACATTCGTTAAGCCAGACAAAGGTGCGCCAGGGAGTTTCGAATGCATGATGGAACTTTTCGCTGCACCAGTGTCCAACAGAAAAGGCTCAACTACGCCCGATGTGGCAACTGCGACGTAATGCCCTCTCTGATCAACCGAAACTGATACTACTCCCTCTCTTTGTCTGTGGCTGTCCTAGTAGTTACCGTCATCAATATCATGCTCGATGTAACAATCATCCACATGATACTGTGCAGATCTACCTGACGATGAACCACGCTGATCAAAGCAATTATTAGAATCAGACGAGTTATTAGAATGCTCATTTTGATTCTGAGTAACACCACGACCTCTACCTCGCGAAGCCTGTTGAGGACCACTACGACCTCCTCTAGCCGAACCACCACCATTTCTGTCGCGCAAAACCGGACAATCAAACTTCAAATGGCCCTCACCTCTACAGTATGCGCATTGGTTATAACCGAGCATAGATCTCTGCGTGGAAGAGTCATTACGCGACTGTGACCTAGCAGAATGTGATTGCTATCTATTCCGCTGCTGAGAATCATTTTGATTTGAGCGCGGAGGATACGCTTGCTGTAACAGAACTTTTGTTATGAGATCCTTTGTTTTCTTATCCGCACGATCATTTTCCTCCTTCTCCCTATTTTCGTAATATTGAGCCGTGGCTAATATCTGAGCAGAGGTAGAAACAGCCCACGAACTCTCAGAATTTTTCAATTTATTGCTAAGGTCAGGCAACAAATTCGATACAAATTTATCTACGAACAACCGCTGACCTCCCTCGGTGCTCATATCCTGACCACTGTGATCTATGAATGCCTCTTCAAATCTCGTAAAGAAATCGGATTCTTTGAGGCAGAGCCGTAATTAACTGCTCAGGCTTAGCCCCACCAACCTGTAATGCGTCGGCCGCTACAAGTGCAGCCCAATCACCGCCTAACTCAGCTGCGTGATTCTCTTGACGTATTTTCGCCCAAACCGGTTGAGGTACTACATTTCCGAACAACATGTCGATATTGGCAAGATTCATGATAGTAGCATCCACAAGTTGGGATAACTCCTTATAGTATCCTGCCAGGTTTTTGCGCGGGTCAGGCAAAGATTGTTTCACCTGCAAAACTTCTGATCGCTTCCATGGGAGGTGTATCCAAACTCTCTGAAAGTGTGGCGGAATAATAGGATTAGCCTGCGCATCACCTGGCATCCACACTGGGGGAACTTCTCGCATGGGATACTGACCAGGCGTTGCCATCCACTCCTCAGTTTCATCTTTAAACAATGCTCGAGGTATTACAGTAGGCCGAAAAGATAGAAGATGTTCTACAGCACGTCGAACATTACTACCCACAATCATACCACTCGAAAACTGATGCTGAAGTTCAGTCACTTCGGGCGGCACATTGTCTACCTCATCATTATCCATCACTTCTCGTAAACATTTACACATTTCCTCAAACACAAATCTCTGTGTGGGCTCATTGAATTGAGAGAAGGTCTCAAAAATTATGCGCGGGGTGTTTTTAACGGGATACCTAATCCAATTACGCGCCATTCTAATTAACGTACCACTCTCCCTACCACCAGGAATCTGACTTCGTCGTTGAGGGACATCAGAAACATCGGACCCAAGAATCGGTCCAAAAGGAGAGTAGAAATTAGCAACAGCATTAGGAATGCGACTTCGAACAGACGGAGAAGAGGAGAGAAGTGCAGGGGCAACAACATGGGGACTAAACACAGGAGCAGCAGGAGCAGTAGGAGTATCCACAAGAGCAGAAGTAGCGGGAACAGCAGACTGAGAAGGTATAGGCAGTGGAGCAGTAGGAACAGGAGCAGGTAAAGCAATACGGATGGCATGAGGAACAAGAGGATTTGGAAGGACAGGACCAGCGACAGGCTGACCAGCAGCTGCCGGAACAACAGGTTGGGGAACAGGAGGAACCACAGGAGCTGTAGTATCCTGTGCATATGGAGGTGGTGACTTCAGTAGGTAGGACAACAAAGGGTCCTCTACTACTTCCTCTCCCTTCTTATCAGTACTCGACGGTAAAACGGGATAACACTTATCCACCGCCATACGTTGTAATCTATCAAAAACTTCCTTTTCCTTCTCTTCTTTGTCTCGCTGAAACTGCTCTGCATTTCTCATCGTCGTAACAATACCTTCCCTCTTATTTTGTTTAAGCTGTTTGATTTCTTTCTGCTTGGCCTCTTTACGCCATAACCGAAAGGAATCAAACATGGCCGGCCTAGATTTCCTTTTGAACAATTTTGCTTCAAGATTATCCAAAATTGCTGTTTCGAAACTACCATGAGGTGGCCAACTAAGGACACCGTCATCTTTAGTGTAGCGGACCCAGCAATCATTATATGTGATAGGACCCACACCATGGCGACTATATAACTCATAGACCGGAGTTCCAACTAGAGGTATCGGACTTGAGTCCTCCAATCGGGAATCCGCACCGCAATTTTTAAAACAACTAAACAAAGTACTACGGCCAGGCATCGTGCACACTAACCGAGTTCCACAAACTTCAAGGGTTATCGATTTACAATATCCTCGCAAAAATGCAAGACCCTTGGTTTTTGGCAATTGCAATCGTCAAATAAAACCCAACAACTAAGAACCAAATACTAAGAACCACAAATGCAATGGAACCATGCAAACAACCAAGTTTCAACAACAACCAAGGACTCTGGGAGCGACCCACAAATACTTAACTGAAAGAGCAATGGCATCACCAGGAAGGCCCGTCAATCGTCTCGCTGTACAAAGGACTACGCCAGGCGCCAAAACAGGTCGACAGTCAGGGCATCAGTCCGTCGCAGCCGTCAGGAGGTGGGGATCTTCGCGGGAAAAGTCTTCGGGCCACTTGTCTCGACAACAGGATCGACGAAGCGGGGTGCACCTTCCCTCGGAGATTTCACACGAAGTTCCTCACGATCGTCGGGCTTTGGACCGGTACCGCTGATGTCGCCCCACGTTGGGCGCCAACTGAAGGACTGGGCTATTCTAAGGCCCAGCGGTGCCAGGGGACAACACATGAAACTTTCGTGGGTTACCTGTTCCGGCGTACAAATGACAGAGACACGGGACACTTCCTTCGGCGTCAAAGATTGAGGTTTATTTACTGCAGGGAACACAGAAGTCACAAGAAGTACAACGCATGTAGGTTCTAGGAGACTGCTTCAAATTGCAACTGTGGATCGCTCCTTTTATACATATTTCTGTCATAGCACAACATGGCGAACAAAAGGTTACAACTCCGTTCCCACAGTAAACTTCAAAGGGGTTGCTTTCATGTATTCAGGGTCCCGGAACATAATTACAGTAGCATCGCCGGTTCCCAACTGTAAAAGTACGTTATCCCACCATTAAGTACATTCTATTCCGGCTGTAAACGAGTTAAGGAAAGAGTCAGAAACAGGTGCAAGGGAAGACAAAGATAGTCAACAGATTGAAAAGAGTGTAAGGGGTGGAATCGGAAACACGATTGCAGGATCAAAGGAGACATGCCTAATGAATGCACGGCTGAAACAATAAACCGGCACGGCAAGATGAGCCTTGAGCGGGGCCATCTGCCTTTGCAGTGTCATCCCCCTTGTCATAAAGACACCCTCAAAGGAACACGTGTCTTCCGCAAGAGCTTGGGAATCCCAGGGTCACGAAGCGGACAGTGTCCGTTCGCTGGCTACTTGAGGGCAAGAGACAAAATGGCTGCTGAATCTAAAATGGAACCCGTGGGTTCAGATGAAGAAACCCACGAACAAGACGAACGGTTCAGGCCAGCGTAGCAAAAACGCGTACACCCACTAAACTCGTCATTTGCGGTTCATAGATACCAAACTCGTCCATATTCGAACGAGTAAAAAAACACCACTTTAATTGTCACGGAACCTCAAGGTGACTGCAAGTTGCTGGATGAAATGTAAGACGAACATGCCTGATTGTGCCCAGGATTGTCTGAGGAAAACAAAATAAAAGTGATGGCTTGGGTGCTTTAATCTCAGCCACTGGTAATTACTCTGGGCCTCAATCCAGTCCATCCTAGGTTTATGGATGAGTTTTGATGGTGTGATCATAGTGAAGAATGCAAGATTGACTGTAGTAGTAGTAGTAGAGTGAACGTTGCAGTGGAGGAGGGAAAGGACAGCTATGATAAATGTGAAGAGTATAGTACAAATGTTAGAGACTTGAAAGTAGTCACTGCAGAGAGATTTGATTGGGTGTGGTGATGGGGGAGGTAGACTGTATTTAGGGTTTATGCTGAGACGTTGAGAATAAATGTGTAGTGTGGGATAAGGTCATGAAAGTAAAGTGCTTTGAAATTAAACGAATGTTTTGTGAGGTGGATTAGCATGGACTTCAGTGATGTGTCTGGTGGTATCTTGGAGTGTTTTGTTCGTTATTTTGGGACCAGTCCCTCCTCTTCATTGTTAGTGTGGAGCATGTGAGGGAAAGTGGTATATATTCAATGGACAAGGCTGCTTGAGTAACAGTGTCATTAACATCTGTTTGCAAAATATTTATGAGTATAAATTGGCGAAGGAGGGCATTTATGGCTGTTTTATTGCAGACTGATATTTCATTCCTTTGGCAGAAATAGGCATTACGATTAGTTATAGTTTTGTGTTTTTTATGGGCTAGGGTGTTGTGGGTGTATGAGGTTGTCGGGTCTTTGTTCGAGGTTCTGTTGGGATACATGAGTTTCTGTGGTGTTAATAGGGAGGTGGTATCTTGGGTGACCCTATAGACCATCTGTCTATTCCAGGTAAACTAATTCAGAGCATGAGATGATAGATATTTTTTGTGGGTTGGGGTGCCACTGAAGTTATCTGCTGGACTTCAGTCAAGAGATGTTTGGAAATTTAGATTCACGTTGAACATCGTTACCTGGGATTGAGTTCACAATGCAGTTTGCTCAGGATGTCAGGCCTTCCATCGGGTATGAGGCTGCAGGAGCACACTTACTCTGGGTATGTCTGTAAGGGTGCAAGGCGATCACATTGCAGGTACAGTAACCAAACTTCTGTTAAGTATCATGGGATCATAGTTGGCAAGACTTACATGTATTCACAGTGGATTTGGGTTATTTGGAGTTTCTCAGGTCACAGTGAGTGCCATGTTGAAGTAATCAAAGGACATCCTTGGCTCAGGCATAAAAATATCCATGTGGTAAGCAATAAAGTAGTCTGGTCAGCAGTTGCATTGGGGACCACATGTTAGAGTGGTGCAGGGACACAGTTAGTCAAGACTGCTTGTGGCTGTACTCTAGTAAAGACAGTCAGGCATGAAGAACATACAATTTAAAGTTCATTTTGGGCCATGGTCATGCATAGACTGCACTAGGGCAACCCGTTTCGCACAGTGTGGTGCTGTAGAAAAAGACCGCTCCTCTTATGGCTTTTCCCTTCGGCTTATATTTGAGCAGCTAAGTAGCACTCATTGTGGAGCATTGCAGATTTCCTCTTTAGTTCAGAGAGCCATTCCCAGGAATCAATATGCAGATGTTTAATCTCAATCTAGCATCCCCTTTGAACAGTTTTCAAACATTATTCCGTAAGATGGTAAGTTATGGTGTCAGCCTTTTTTCAGTAAAATTCAGAAAACTAGTTGCACTGCATTTCAGAAATGTTTTAAGCTACAAGAAAACTTCGGATTTAAATTATTTTTGGGAAAACTACAGTACGCTGGAAGAATTTTCTTTGCACTTGCACTATATTTTTAAGATATCGAGAGAAGGGAAGTGTGATATCTGTATTCCTAGTCATGTTCCACTAGGGACTGACTTGTTAGGTATTTTATTCACATCCCTGTCGCCTTGTGCTGTGTTTTTGCCCAGGTTAAATGAACTCTTAAAGTGACTATCTGTGTGCATTGTTTTCAGTTATCATCGAGTCGTCAAGATATATCTACGCAACATAACCTCAGCAGCAACAAGGCAAGTATTTTAGCTGGATTGACACTAACATTAAAAACTATATTTACTTGGATTGATCTACGCATGTGTACTTTATGTAGTCATGTGTCTGTATTCTATTTTGTGTTCGTTACTAGTGAAATTTGCCAGAGATCTGTGCATATTTTATCATATGTCTGTCCTAGAGCTCTCTTGTTTGGAAATGTTTTATGGGCCTGCTTGTCTCAGATTTCTTTTCCTCTTCATGCCACTTTCTGTATGATTGTCCTCTTTAAATGCTCAGCTCCTCTTACTCCGAGCATAAAGCTATGTAAAAGCCTGAAAGGTTTGATGTATTACTGATTAGCCAATACTATGTATCCATTTTATAGTGTTATACTGTTGGACACCTCTTTTTGTCATGTTTTAAATGGTCATTTGCCACAGGCGATGAGCCTTGATGTAATGCTGCATTTTTGGTCTGTATATCGAAATACTTTAATGTCTAAAGTTAATTATTCACTGATATCCTGTGAACAGTTATATATTTTCAATTTGGGAATATAAGATATTCTTGGGTCATGCTCTGGAACCTAATTGGTTTCCTGTCTGAACTAAAAGCATAAGAAAACCATGCACCCACTACATACTTCTAGGCATTGTGAATAACATAATCATGACAAAACACACAGTATGTACCCGTATTTCTGCTGACAGCTATGTTAGCTAAACACTATTAAACATTGACCTTTGTATTGTCCTTGTCCAGTATTGGCCAAAATGTATCTGTGTGTTGTATGATGCTGCAACACATAAATGATATTAAGGTGCTGTAGATGGAACAAGAGGGTTACATTAAATAGCAAGGAGATGTACATTGGATTAATGGAATGAATAAACAGGATGAACTCAGATGTACAGATTTTGTTCAGATGAGTATGGAAGAGATAGGTTTTAGCAGTGTGCAGAAGGAAAGGATATTGAGTGAGAATGTTCTCCTTAGGCCTCAATGTCCACTAGAGAGCGTCAGTAGCATGAAAATGGGTTGGTAAATCTGTCCTTTACAAATGGACCAATCAATTAATCAGGCATGGCTAGTTAAGGTGGATTTTACATGTAGTAAACCTTCTATGTTAAGCAACAGATTTTAAATGTGTTCCGGGCCTTTACTGAAGCCACTAGATCTCTGGGGTATCAAAGAGATGTGGCTTCTGTTTCTCTTGGTGGAGTTGAAATAAACGGTGGAGTGAAGAATAAATAGGGTTTTAACATTAATATATACATTAATATTTCCACAGTGGTTGTTCACAGATATTCTTGTTTTAATATCTGTATGGAATGATGTAAAGTTCTCTCTGCAGACATTCTATCACAGCGCCAGAAAACACTAGCAGCTGCGGCATTGGTCCCCCTATTCCACGTCCCCTACGGCAACAGCTACCCAAACCCCTTTAGTCTGCCCTTAGTGGGCAGATCTGGTGAGTGGGGGCACAATCCAGCAATTCCTCCTAGGGTGGCAGGAAACCACATGTGACAGATGGGTCTTGGAAATCTTTTAGCTTGGCTGTGCCCTACTTTTTATTTTTTCCTCACCAGACATTCCCCCCCACATCAGAGAGAATTTCAGAAGAGCGCCCGTCCATTCTCCTGCAGGGGATGCAAGCTTTACTCCAAAGAGTGCTATTGAGAGGTTACCAGGCTCTGAAATGGGAGAGTGTTTGAACTCTTGTGATTTTCTTGGCCCGAAAAAGGTTGGGGACTCCAACCTATTTTGGAGTTTTGAGCTCTGAATGCCCTGCCTCGAAAGGGCAAATTAAAAATGCTCACGCTGGCCCAGATCCTCTCTGCCCTGGACTTCGGTGACTGGATGGTGTCCTTGGTCCTGCAGGATGCATTTTTAATATACCTGTCCTGCAGTCCCACAGACATTGCCTGCGGTTCCAGGTAAGACAGGAGCATTTCTGGTTTGCTGTTCTCCCTTTCACCCTCACCAGTGCACCTCGGGTGTGCAGAAACTGATGGCAGCGGTTGCAGCCTGTCTTTGAAGTAATGGATACCTTGACAACTGGCTGTTAAAGTCGGGCTTGCCACAGTCAATTGTAGACGTCCTCCAGACGACAGCATACCTCCTGACTTCATTGGAGTTCACTATCAACGAGCTAAAGTTGTACATGATTCTTTAATTGAGGCTTCATTTTATTGGAGCTGTCTTGGACACAGTGCAGATTGGGACAGGAGAGTGGCACCTGGAATTTCTAAGGTTGTGCATCTGTCTTCCGATCAGGTACCACTTCAGGAAGATACTCTGTCTCCGTAACTGGGCTATGTCCTCCTCTCGAATCTGTGCAATGTTCACCTACATCCATGGAGATTGAGAAACGGCAACTGAATGCATTTAACCTGCTGCCTGAATTGGTACATGTCATCCTTGTGAACAGGAGCCCTTCACAAAATCTATTTATGCTGGGCGCAGGGACAAATTGGTGGTCTGGTGTGGAGTTGGTAAAATTGATCCCTTAGCTGCTGGACTTCCTTTTATTTGTCTAATCTTTAGCTCAGCAAGGCCTTCCATAGGGCACTATTAAAGATTGTTCTTCAGTTCTTTCAGGTTTTCTGTATTAACCATACAAACTGTCCCTTTTTCGCTCAACTGTTGTGATGAGATTTATTTACGGTTTGACACTTATGTTCCCTCCTGGGGCGATACTGCTTTAGTATTTTTTCTAAGAGGAGGAATCTGTGGTTAGAAGTATCCATCAGAAGAACAAGTTTTGCAGCGTGAATCTTTCTGGATTCACTATGCTGTGCATTATTCCGCGATCTGGTGGTTGGGTCCGGATTCGTAGTCTTTTTTCTCTTTTTTTTTTTTTTTTTTTTTTTTTGTAGCCCAGGTGGGCGTCGACGTCCCACCATTTGGTGCACCTTCGTGACGTCGGCACGCTTCCTGCGGAAGCTCCCACCCTTGGGCGCCATCTTCAGATTCTTTTTTCCGCCGTTGGGTCTGGATCGTTGCATGAAGCTCCGGAGAAGTTTCAGGAGAAAAGAAGGAAATACACCAAGTTTTTGAGGAAAAAGGACCGAGGGAAGTCGGAGAAGAAGACCTCCTAGAGCCACAACGAAGGAAGAGGAAAAAACCTTGTGGTACTCGACGGCCAAGGAGAAAGCGCGCGCAGGGGGCCCCCTGAGCGAGCACATGGACAACACCCCATTCAAGTTCTGCCGTAATTGCCACCACAAGTACGCGCAGAAGGACCAGCATCCGGTCTGCAACCTCTGCCTGCCGATCGACCACTCCAGCGAGGATTGCAACGCCTGTTCAATATTCACACCGAAGACTCAGAGTTCGAGAGAGACAGAGGGTGGCCCACCACACGATGCAAGGGAAAGGGACCACGCCGAGCCTCTACCAGCTGGGTGCCTCCTCCGACGAAGAGGAGAACATCGCTGAGGGACCAGAAGACTTCACGGTCGTAGAGACCGATGTGAGACCTTCAAAAAAGGTAGGAGAGTCTACGACCCCGAAAGCCCAGACAGGGCCGAGAAAGCCTGAGGGAGAACCCTGAAAAGCATAGGCTAAGTCCTCGAAAGGAGCGCCGGCGACGAAAGTTTCGACGTCCGAAGCCGCATCCTCCGAAAGGCCCAGCGGATCCTTCGAAAAGGACTCCCAGATGGCAAAGACCAGCGAAAAGCAAAGGTCGTCGAAGCAGGCCCTCGAGAAGGGACCCTCGAGCGAGAAGACGCTCAGAACGGCCTCGACGTCGAAGGTACCGTCGAAGAGACCTGCCGAAAAGCTAGACGCCGAGCAAGCGGCAGAGATGGAGAAAAAGAGAAGAAGGCTCGAGGCCGAAATGGAGAGTATGCTCCAGAGGAAGAGAGCCTTCGAGGAAACAATGAAGAACTATACGATTCCCTCGAAGACCTACTCGACTCCCTCGAAGACCGCTGCGACCGCCGAAGAGGTAGAGGTGCAGGAGGACTTCGAAGCCGAGGAGCCGCCGAAAACTCCAAACCCCGCAGATGAGGGAGAAGAGGAGGATTTCTACCGCTCGGAAGGAGATTACCTCCGCGAGAGCTACTACTCAGAATCCTCGGCGTCGCTAGAGGAAGAATGGCAGGATCTCGAGGCCGATAACCCCGAGGAACCTGTGGAGACATACCCTTCGAGGCCTTCGCCGCCAGACGACATCGGGGCTTACTATGAGGTCGTTAAGAAGGCTGCAGCAGTCTACAATGTGAAGTTGGAGGAGGAACAGACAAAAGCTGACTTCCTGCTAGAGACTTTGCTCCCCTCACAGACGAAAAGCAGCTTCCTGCCCATGCTGAAGAGCGTCACGGCCCAAGGGACTGAAGCCTTCAAGGAACCGGCCACATGCATGTCAGTGACCCCGAGGACGGAGAAGAAATACAAGTTCTCCTCCGAGGACCCCCCTTATATCCAGGGCACCATGGCAGCTGACTCCATAATCGCGGCAACGGCCAGAAGAAGAGCCAACGTGCCAACCACATCTGGGCCACCACCTGATAAGGAAAGCAGGAGGATGGACCTCACTGGAAGGAAAATTGAAAGAAATGCCACTATGCATTGGAGGATGGCAAACTCCAATGCACTCCTGAATAGACACCAATATCAGCACTGGGATGAGATGAGCCAGTTGCTGAAACACATGCCTGAGGAGTACAGGCAGAGGGCAGCCCACCTCGTGGAGGGGGGAAAGGACATAGCAAACGCATGCCTGAAGACAGCCCTAGATGGGGCAGAAACATCTAGCAGGCTGATGGCCATAGGCATCACTGAGAGAAGGCAAGCCTGGCTCAGAATATCAGGCTTCAATGCAGAAGTGCAAAATAACATCCTGAACACCCCCTTCAACGGGGAGACGCTGTTCGGGGCATCAGTAGATGACAAACTGGCTCAGCTGAAGAAGGACAATGAGACAGCCAAATCAATGGGAGCTCTACAATTCAGGGGGATGCGGAGAGGCACCCCCACAAGGAGACCAAATAGTAGAGGGGGAAACCAGCAATCACATTCGCAACAGTCTCACCACCATGGTCAACAGAGTGACAATCAATGGCACCAGGGTCAACAGAGGCAGAATTGGAACTCCCAGAATAGGGGCCAGTCCTTTCGAGGGAGAGGAAACGGACGGGGCCAGAGACGGAGAGGTGGTGATCAACCCCCCCAAAAGTGACTCCGTGAAGGAGGCGCTCACCCACCCAAAGCCTCAGGGGGGAGAGCACCAACAGCTAAGGGGAGGCTCACACGGTCACGGCTCAAGAGAACACACAACACCAGTAGGGGGAAGGTTGAGATTTTTTCTACACGAATGGAGAAAAATAACCACAGACAAGTGGATACTAAACATTATACAGCACGGATACTGCATAGAGTTGGAAAAATATCCACCAAGCAGAAAGCCAAAGAGAAGGGGTCACAAGGGCAAAGAACTGCAGTTGCTCCAAGAGGAAGCTCAAGAACTGCTCCTCAAAGAGGCCATAGAACAAGTCCCACACAGAGAACGGAACAAGGGGGTGTACTCAAACTACTTCCTAGTTCCAAAGGTGGACGAAAGCCTAAGACCCATCTTGGACCTACGCTTCCTGAACACCTACGTAAAAACTCAAAAGTTCAAGATGACTTCCCTGCAAGAGGTCATCCCACAAATAAGGCCCGGGGACTACTTGTCCACGATAGACCTAAAAGACGCATACCTGCACATCCCCATGAACAGGAAACACAAACACATGTTAAGATTCAAGGTGAACAAAGACCACTACCAGTTCACAACCCTGGCTTTCGGGCTCAAGTCAGCGCCAAGGGTCTTTACCAAATGCCTCGCGGCGGTGGCCGCACACCTACGAAGGGAGGGTATACACGTGTACCCCTACCTGGACGACTGGCTCGTGAAAGCAAGCTCTTACACAAGATGCAAAACTCACGCAGAACAGGTCACAAGAACGCTCACGAACCTGGGCTTCTCCATCAACTGGAGGAAGTGCTCCATGGACCCGGAACAAGTGAAAATCTTCCTGGGAGCCCTGATCAACACGGTCGAATGCAGAGTGACACCCAGCGAGAAGAGAACACTCAGCCTGCTGAGGGAGAAACGTCACTACCAGAAGGGGCAAGTTCTGACAGTGAGGACGGTGAGCAAGATCTTGGGGATGATGGCGTCATGCATCCACCTGGTCCCCAATGTTCGGCTAAAGATGAGACCACTACAGGAGTGGCTGCAACAGCAATGGTCACAAGCAGAAGGAAGTTGGGAAGATCTAGTGGTTGTTACGCACAATGTGCAGGAGGAGATGAAATGGTGGACGAAGGAGAATATAACGATGGGGAAGCCTCTAACGCCACCGGACCCAACTGTGACCATCACCACAGACGCATCCCAGAAAGGATGGGGCGCACATATGAACAGGCTCAGAGTGAGGGGTCTGTGGAACCCAGGAGATGCGGTCAAGCACATCAACTACCTGGAACTGAAAACAGTGTTGCTGGCCCTCAAGGCCTTCCAAAAGCACCTTTACAACAAAAGGGTGATGATACAGACAGACAACACCACAACGATGTTTTACATCAACAAGCAAGGGGGGACTCAGTCATTCCCTCTGTCGAGCTTGGCTCAAGAAATATGGAGATGGGCGATCCCACTCAGGATAGACCTGCTTGCCATACACCTGCCAGGGAAGGACAATGTGGAAGCGGATTGGCTCAGCAGGCAAGCATCGGTGTCCCACGAATGGGAACTGAACAACCAAGAGACCGAGAACCTGTTCAGGAGGTGGGGCACACCAACAATAGACCTGTTTGCAACACGCCAGAATGCAAAATGCCAACACTTTGCATCGAGGGAACAGGAACCAATGTCCCATGGGAATGCCCTATGGATAAGCTGGTCAAAGAAATTTGCCTACGCTTTTCCACCGACGCCACTGATCCCCAGAGTCCTGAACAAGTGCAGGTCGAGCAACATGACTCTCATCCTGGTGGCTCCCCAATGGGCGAGGCAGACTTGGTACTCTCAGATTGTGGAGATGTCGCAGGGCAGAGCACACAAGTTCCCAAAAAGAAGAGACCTTCTCTCCATGGAAGAGGGACAAGTTCTACACCCAGAACCAGAAAGCCTCTGCCTGTCAGCGTGGCTCCTGAGGACTTAGAGTTCGAACATCTAAAACTACCAGAGAGCACACTTCGGGTGCTGAGAGAAGCAAGGAGACCCAGCACGCGGAAGTGCTGTGGGGAGAAATGGAAGAGGTTCACGCAGTGGTGCCATAGGAAAAACCTGTAGAGAAAACTGACTAGAGTCTACAGTACTCAGATACCTCACGCACCTGATCAAAGCCAAACTAAGCTCGTCCTCGCTGAGGGTTCACCTGGCAGCGATTGTGGCATACACAAGAAGAGAAACAGGGAGAAGTTTCTTCACTTCCAGAGTAGTGAAAAGGTTCTTGGAAGGAGCGAAGAGAATAGCGCCACCCAAGAGGATGCCGCCGCCGGCATGGAACTTGAACGTGGTACTGACGGAACTCATGAAGCCACCGTTTGAACCCATCCATAAAGCGTCACTACAAATGCTGACAATGAAGACAGCCTTTCTAGTAGCAATAACATCGCTACGCAGAGTGAGCGAGCTACAAGCTTTGACGCTGCAAGAACCGTACATACAAATACACAGTGACAGGGTCGTGATGAGGACAGACCCGCATTTCATGCCCAAGGTAGTATCTAAATTCCACATGAACCAAAGTATCCAGATACCTAGCTTCTTCCAGAAGCCCACGTCAAACGCGGAGAGGGCGCTCCACACTCTGGATGCAAGGCGGGCAGTAATGCACTATATAGAAAGGACGAAAGAACACAGGAAGACAAAACAATTCTTGGTCCTTCGCAAGGAGTCTCCTGGGTAGACCAGTGAGTGACTAAGAACACCATAGCAAGATGGATTGCCAAAACAATACAGCTCTGCCACATGCAAGCTGGTGAAGAGCTCACGGAGGGGCCACGAGCCCACTCAATCAGAAAGAAAGGGGCAACGATCGCCTTCCTGGCAAACACGCCCATCCAAGACATATGCCTGGCGGCAACATGGGCTTCAGAGCACACTTTCACTAAACACTATTGCGTAGATGTGCAGATGAACAAGGAAGCACAAGTGGGCCAAAGAGTGCTTCAACATATCTTTAACAACTAACGCTCATCTTCCACCCAGCCGCCACATGAGTGACAAAACCGCTACGAAATCTATGCACAGCATAGTGAATCCAGAAAGATTCACGCTGCAAAACGAATAGTTTCTTACCTGTCGGTGTAGTTTTGCAGCTTGAAGATCTTTCTGGATTCACTAGCGAACCCACCCACCTCCGCCAGAAAGATGAGGCTGGAGAAGGTGGAAGGACATGGAGCAAGATAGGAACGTTTAACAAAGACATATATACGTGAAGAAGTTTACGTTGAAGGAAAGTTTAATACACATAGCCATGGATTCACCACAAAGGAGAAAAGAAAAAAGAATCCGAAGATGGCGCCCAAGGGTGGGAGCTTCCGCAGGAAGCGTGCCGACGTCACGAAGGTGCACCAAATGGTGGGACGTCGACGCCCACCTGGGCTACAAAAAAAAAAAAAAAAGAGAGAGAGAAAAAGAGAAAAAAGACTACGAATCCGGACCCAACCACCAGATCGCGGAATAATGCACAGCATAGTGAATTTAGAAAGATCTTCAAGCTGCAAAACTACACCGACAGGTAAGAAACTATTCGTTACTTACCTTCAGTAATGCTCTCTGTAATATTCTAGTAGCAGATTCCTGACTGCCATCCCAACTCCCCGTTCTGTGGAGTGGCCTCTATTAAACAACTAAAAAGGTTCCAAGTTCAAGATCAGCACACTGGTACCAACAGTTGTTCACATTTGAAAGTGCAGAAACGGAAATAGGAAACTGAAGTCAGCATGCAGGGGTGGTGCTTGTATGCAGCTCCACGCTCACATCTGTGGCTGTACAGGACCAAGGTGGGGTCCGCACGGCTCCCCTAGCAGTAAGCAGGTGCACTACTGAAGAAAGGCTTCTGGATCCAGTCTAGAGCCTGGGAAGAGTTCGAAGATGAGAAATCTGCAGTTAGGTAGAGTATACACCAAAAAGAGCATTACCAAAGTAAGTTGTTCTTTGAGTGGAATGCTTGAATTAATCTCAAACAGTTGCTACTCAGGCCACATTGGAGTCCGTCTTTTCTTGACCACTGGACCATCTCAGGCAGGAACCAGTTGCATACAAACAGCCTTGTCCTCTCCATTAAGACCAGTGCAACTAGAACTGCCAATGTAGGCCCCCTTTGAATGAGAACGAAAGCAATCTCGCACTTTTTATGAACTTTTCAGTAAGGTTCAGCTTAAATGCTAGAGCACAGTAAGTACAGGACTTACCTTTCTACTTTTTTTTTGTTTTTTTTAAAGTGACATTCAAACAGAGAAACTTCTTGAAATAAATAAAAGGAGGGCAACTCTGGCTGTGATGTGGCTCTGATTCCAATTTTGTAAAAGCAGAATCTAGAACACAACATCTCATGCTGCAACGTGTAGCGTAAGAGTGATGCGGAGGGAGGATATGAGACCTAAAACTGACCGCACTGTCACAGGTATTACGGTGTCAAGTCTAAAGGTTGCCACTGTGAATGTTTCTAATGAAGCAGTTAATGCTGCCACCATGTCTTCTAGGGCAGACGAAATCAGGGCATTCGAAGGCTCTACATTGATTGGATGTTCAGCTTTCCCACAGTTGCACCTACCAACACCTTTGCATATGGATCCCTCTTTGACCTTTAAATTTGCTGGCAAATCTTATGACATCAAAAATAAGATGTTGGATGGAAGGCTTGAATTAATGTCAGCCACTGGCAATCACTGGCACCGCGTTCCAACCCATCGTTTTTCACCACCCATCCACCTCAGTTTGGACCCAGCTATATTCTGATCAGTCTTGACCCTGCCCCCAATTGGAACAGCCCAGTCCAGGCTGCTAGGCCAGATCCTCCTTGACCCTTAACCAGGCGGCTGGAACACCTTTATTTGGCTGCCTGGTGGATTGCATTGTCAGTCCAACTTTGAGGGGACTAGATTATTGATTACCATAATGGGAGTTGGGAGAATATTTTTCCATTAGTAAAACAAATAATAATAATGTAGTTGTACCAATTCACTTTTCTGAATGATTTGCTCAAGTGGATTCTCCACTTTGTGGGAAATCCCTACAAGTGCATTTTTCCCATTAGGAACTGTTCACATGCGCATCATCTTCCTGCTTCCCACCGGGTGCTTTTGTATTTTATACGGTTTGTCAAATGCTTGTGCAGCCCCTTTTGTAATACAGATCACAATGGTGCGCATATCATTCCCTCTTTAGCACAGGGAATTAGCCCCATGCTAATGAGGAAAAGAAACGCTTTTCCTCTGTGTCTGCAGTATATTATGGATGCAGGTGTAGATGCAGAGAGACAAGTTGTATGGACACAAACTATGCACACAAACTGCAAGGGGGCAGTAGACCACATGGACACCCCCCCCCCGACCTTCTCCTGTAAGCTTGTACAGTCACTCAGTGCAGGAGAATCCATGTCCCGTTTTGAAAGCAGACAGGGTGCCACCTGCACTGTGAAATACTGATCGGCTTCTTCAAAAATCCAGACTGCCTTTTACTAATGCACTGCCCGAGGGCAGGAGCAAATTTGCGGCTACCTTGGGGCTAACCAACAGTTGGGTCCACTTGCCTAATCTGAGCCTAGGGCTCCCTGCTGCAGGTGAACAGATAGGGCAGTGCACCCGTTACATAGAATGGCCTCGGTCATAGATTCCGAGGAGTGTAGGAGAAGGTCCATAGGAGTAAATGTAAGACTGTCCCAGCCTGGTGTTGTGAGTCGGGCACAAGGTGCTTTGGCAGTAGCGGAGTATTTATTAGTGTGAAAAGGCTCACACTCAGCTGTGGAGAAGATTGGTTGTGTGTTGCTAAATTATGTAATAGGGCAATCAAGGAAGCTGTATTAAATATAGTTTGCAACCGTAACTAATTACTCTTATTGTCTTCATAATCCATTTGTTTGTGTGGGTACAAAGGCCCTATCTTGCACTGATTCTATTGTTCATATAAAATAGGTTAAGAATGAGTTAATGATTTGGCTTTTTATTACTAGTTTTTTTAAAAGCACCTTATCGTTCTGCAAACCACTCAACTTTTGGACTGCTTGTCCATGATATCGCGCCACCCATCACTGCCTTAAACAGCTTTTATTTATTCATGGCCGCACATATCTAATCTCTTATTAATGTTATTACTGCGACACTCTGAGCTGGTACTGTCCATTAGTAAGCAGTACACACTGTACTGGCGTTGGAGTTGCTGCTTTTAACATTCACTGCTTAGTAGGGCAAGTCCTAATGTCACCCTTGTGGAATCAGACATTCTGATTATGTGCCGAATGTGATTGCACGGTGCTGAGAATGTATATGCATTTTTCCCCTCCAAGGTTAAGACAGTGATATAAGCAGATTAATATGCATTAGTCAAACTACTTTCTATGAGATGGAATATGCCTTCTGTAGCCCTGCAGTTTCATTTTATTTATAGTAGGTTAGCAGAAGACTACTGCAGTGCATTACAACAGGATATGTTTGTAGTTGTGCTGTGAGTAGTGAATGATGTTTGTTCTTTGGATGTAATCAAATTTTTAAAACCAGTTGTATTTTGTTGGTAGCGTCGCATTAATGGTGTCATTCAATGTGTTTTTTTGGGGTATTTTTTAGTCGAGAGTTTATGTTGCTCTGGGACTTGATGAATCTCATGGCTCTTATTTTGATAATTGCACATTGGGATTTAATTTATTTTTAACACAAGTGTTGTGTCATGTGATGGAATCACATGAAGTATTTCTAAAAGAAAATATGACAAATGTCCCATTATGCTTTCATAGAAGGAACAAAGAAGAGAGAAAAAGTAGAAATGCAAAAAGTTGTGAGGCGTTTGGAAGAAGGGATGGGATTGATGTGATGGATAAAAGTAAGCTGAAATGGAAGTGATTAAAGAAGACATAAAAATATGGGGAGAGAGTTGGGTTAAAGCAGTGCGTAATTTGTATAAAGTTCCAGGGCTCTCGTCAGGACGCCATTGCAGCTTGCACCACATATTGACTTGACCCTGCTATGCTGCCAATGATAGTAACAACACAACTACTTACCATCACACTCTTACAAGTGACAGTTCGGACTATTTCAGGCCCCCAAAGCTATAAGAACGGCTTGGGCGGCACGTAATAGTCATTTTGAAAGTATATTGAATTAATAATTAACTGTTGTTGTTGTAATCTCTAAATTAGCCAGAAACTTCCACCTTGTGGAAGACTGTCACAAGCGCCGGTGTTAACAATTAAGTGCTGGTGCCAAGCACCAGAAACCACAGGCTCAAATTAAGCACTTGGTTAAAATGGATAAATCAAAGATGATGTGGTGCAATTTGTTCACTAGACAGTGGTATCATGACTGGAAAACCAAAGCCGGGCAGCTCCTCTAGTTACCCTCCCCATAATTTTAATTGAGAGCACGTTGGAGAATATATTTACGTTTTAAAATCCAGTACTTCCAATATTGTGTCTTTTTTCTCATGTGCAAGATCAGTCCGAATTATTTCTCAGGGGCTATGTGGATGGGAGAGTTGGGTTCCGGGTAGAATGATGTTCCTTTGCCAAGAAATGGTTTTAGATACAAAATATAGCTCCTGGGATATTATCGCCAGCTCTCATGACTCCGAAGGCCTCCCTGCGGGCCATTCACCAAAAGGTGATGATAAAGGGGCATTTTAATCCGGAACTAAACCGAGCTACTATTGTGGTGTTACATAAATCAGGACACCACCTCAGCCCCAATCAATGTGCGTCCTATCGACTAATATCAATACTCAACACTGAGCTTAAAATCTATGTTAAAGCTCTGGCTAATAGACTCCAGACGCTACTTCCACAGGTGTTTATACCACAGAGTGTACAAGACACTACATTCTTAGAGTTCAGATGGCACTGACACAGCTTTCAAAACTGAAAGACCAACTGCACTGATGTTCGTAGACTCTGAGAAGGCCTTCGACTCGGTAGACTGGACCTTCCAGGAAGAAGGTTTGACAAAGATGGGGTTCGGGCCCTGCTTTTGGTCTTGTGTCCGATTCTTGTATGTATATCCAAGAGCACATGTTCAGGTGAATGGGAACATTCCAGCCCCATTCCAGATCTGTCAGGCCACCTGACAGGGATGACTGTTGTCCTCCTCCTACTCGCCCTAGCTTTGGGGCCCCTGGCAGTCTGTGTGAGAAGTGGTGCACAGGTTTAGGGATTAGACTGGGGTTGGCATTAGAGGACCGTGTAGCTCTCTATGCAAATACTGTCCTCCTGTTTCTCTTGCAGTCATCTAGAACAGGTCCCTGATTCTTCAGATGCTGACTCTTTATGGTTAAGGATCTGGCCTAAAGGTCAACTGGTCTAAATCTCTCCTGGTTTCCCTGAGGCGCGATGACCGTAAAATGGAACTGGCAGACCCATTACCCATCTGAAGGCTTAGTTTCACTTATCTCGGGGTCTCCATAATCCTAGACCCACACCTGACCCGGCCCATCAATTTGAAAACCCTTATGTCCAAGCTGATGATGTCACTACTTGCCTGGGTCAAACTCTCCCTTAATGTGATGGGCAGGATAGTGCTACTTAAAATGGTATTGCTACCCCCAAAGAATTTGTGACCCAGAATGTCCCCTTGTGGATACACCAGCGTTGTTCACAAAAATGTGGATATACCGGTGGACTAATGGGCCATCTAGACTATCCCATATGGCGTCTCTGATCACCATGTGACAACGAGATGGGCATGGCAAGCATCCAGTTGTACTATTGCGCCTTCCACCTTTTGGTAGTACACAACTGCTTGAGCAGTGTTCCACCTTGAAGTGGCATGAAAGAGATACAACAATATTCTATAGTTCCTTTACGAGGACCGTGTTTCCACCAACCTGCCGGACGTCACCCTGGTAGTCCTTTTGGTTCTGGCGCTTGGCACTGCCATGACAAAGTGGGACCAGAGACTTACCCTCAAAACCCCCCTATGAAAGGGTAATAGGCTGCGGCATTCAAGGGATTCAAGACGTCAAACCTCATTGGTATCTCCGTAATAGGAGACGTGTGCCACAGCTCCCACATTAAATCCTTCCAAGAACTCCAGGCTAAGTTTTCTCTACATAAATCACAGTTTTATCGATATTTACAATTATGGCACACAATTCACTTACATCCGGAATCTTTTATTTAACACACCTGAATTCAACCCACCAGAGGTGAAGCTTCTCAAGGGTCCCTTTACTGAAGGAGGGAATATCACAGATTTATAAAACCCTTGTCATTCACTCCCCGTCCCCTCTTGACGCCCTTCAATCCTGATGGCAGGTATTTTTTGGCCCTCTTAACAACTCTGATTGGAGAGATGCATGCATGTCTCCTAAAACTTCGGTCATTCCTTCCAGACGTTGACTCATACAACTTAACTGTCTCCACATGACTTATCTCACACCTATCGGACTGTGGCTGTTCAACAAACTCCCAACGCCTGCCTGCTTCCGATGTCCGGCAGACAAGGCTCATGGTTTTTTCATGTCGTAAGGGAACGTCCCCCAATTCAACAATACTGGCAGAAAACATTAAACTATTCACTTCAGTGCTCAAAGAACCTATGGACCTATCTCCAGAATTGCTTTTCTGGGAATTGTTGATGACTTTGGGGGAAATGGGGAGGCCAAACCTTTCTGGGCTTTGGGACCGTGCTTTCTAAGTGGGAGATTGCTGGAGCTCTCTTTCCTGTCCTCCCCTGGCGATGAACTGATGCGATAAGCTTGGAGAAACACTATACCAGTCAAGAGACTGTCCACCGAAGCAGAAAGAGGTATGTGGAAAGTTGTGGGAATACAGTCTGGGCATTCTTTTCTCTGTATTCTACGCCCTCCGTGTGGACAAACTGTTGACTGTGTTTTTCCAATTATAAAACTAATAAAAGGTATGATGATTTTGACAGTTGGTGATGTAAAATTACAATTGTGTTGACTGCACATAGATATGTAGTCCACTTTATCTATTTACTGCTGCCAAAATTTAAAGAAAGAAATTATCTGTTCTGGAAGCCAGGTATCCCATCAGTTATGTAAAAGCACTGCTTCAACCTGGACTGCTCTAGGCAGTCATTTCCTGATGAAGCACTGTTGTTTACCCCTCTTGGGTCTATAAAAACTATCTTCACTTATCTGAAACATAAAAATGGTATTGCTAAAAATAAAAAATAAATGCTGCTTTAAAGCCTGTGCAAAAAACAAAGCTGCTACATTTGTCTCTGGTTTGATTCGGAATGATTGTAGCGTGATGGCCCGGTATCTCTTTTATCGCCTCTAGAAGACCAAGCCTTATATCAGGACCTTGTCTCGCACTATTGAATGTGCTCCAGACTTGAAGGTGGCAGCATTAGCAAATTTCATAACTCATCTGACCAACCTGGAAAAAGATACAGCAGAAAAAAAGAAGTTTGAGACCAAAGAAAGAAGAATACTAAGTTTTGCTCATGTATAGTTTAGGCAGAAAAAAAACTTGCTGTAAAACAAAATGTAAAATAAAAGTATTTATACCTAAGTGATCTGAATATCTGGAAGTTAGAGAATGACAGTCTGAAAACTCACAAGAAATTTGACTGGCATATGGCTTCCAGCAGTACCTTTGAAGTAAGTCTGAGTGTCCATCCAAAACAGACATTCTAATTACATTAATGTGCTTATCTTTACTATTCTGGAAATACTACAGAAGATTTAAACAATGTCCCAGGTCTACAGTAGGTGGGGCAGAGGTATTGCAGTCCCACCCCATTCCAAATACCACCTACACCTTCTCATTTCCTGATATATCATATATTAATTAATTGCAAGTTTATATAGCGCTAGGATCGACTCCCGGAGGAGTATCTCCGCGCTTCGACCGCTGCGAAACCCTTCCTGGCTTCCCTGAGAGATGGTCCCTTAATTGGTATCTCCAGGGTGAGACCAGGCATCCCCGGCGGTCTGGTGGGGCCGTTAGTGCAGATGAGGCAAGCTTATGCCCAGAGTTGCCGAGTGTGATCGCTGATCAGAGTGGGCACCGAGGCGAGAGAATTATCGAGTCCGCTGACCCTGGTCCAGAAACCTGCCGCGTCGGGAATCGAACCCTGGTCCCAGGCCGTCCTCTGCTCTCGGGTCTGCCGCCTCTAACCAGTGAGCCACACTACTGCACTTTTTTCTCTTGATCTCAATCATACAGCGAGTAGCTTCTACCTTGGAAAGTCTGAGCACAATAAGACAGTTAATTTGTGAAATTTAGAATCAAGATTCGAACTTTGCTTTTGGCCCAGTTTCAGATGTTTCCATCCCCTCAGTTTTTGGGTGTGTGCTTCAAAAAATATTTCTTCTTTTTGGGGAAATACCAATGTTTGTCGAACCTCATATCCCGAAAAACACATTCTGACAAACTTCTTATTCATTTTGGGTTTATTTGTGATTAAGAAACTGTTGTCAGCCTCTGATGGAAGAATTTAATAATGGATGCATCATCAGTTCAGTTCAACAGCTTTATTCGATTTGTTAAACACAACCATATAAGCAGAACAATAAAACAATGCTTTCATCAATATTACAGGTTAAAATCCTCAAGGCTACAAAACTAATCGCACTAGTGAGAAAGAGCATCATTAGTTACCGGAACAAAGCCATCTACAATACAAAATATACGATACATTCCTCTTTAATATTATACATATGTTCCAACGGTGTCTCTATTAAAAATATTTTCTGTAACTTTTAGTTAATATGCGACGTGCAATTTTCGCATAAAGAGTCGGTTATAGAACATTCTGTGCAAATATTTGCTGAGTGCAAAATGGCATCAATAAAGTGCAATGTGCTTCCATAGTCCTATAATGTGCAGAACAACAAGATATTTTAAACAAATTGCGTCAGTAAACTTTCCTACAAAAATGTATAACTCCGTTATAGAACATTCTGTGCAAATATTGCTAAGTGCATAATAGCATCAATAAAGTGCAGCGTGCTTCCATAGTCACATAATGTGCAAAACGGCAAGATATTTTAAACAGTTCACGTCAGTAAACTTTCCTATCAAAATTTATAGCTAGAGCAAAAGATAAAAATTAGTTGGTTATGTGCAAATTACGCGATAAGAAATTAAATGCTGCACAGTTTCTTCATAAACTTGCTAAAGTGCAAAGTGCATCTAATGCTACCATGATTACACGCGTAAAGCCATAATGACATGAAATATATCTGTGCCATTTTATGTTTGGCTATACGTACTTTCTCGGAGAATTATGGACTTACTGACAGCTATACATTTCAGTATATATGATGCAACATAAAAGCAAATTTCTGCACATTCTAACGATGATATTAACTTCATTGCCATTTTAGTGGAACGAACATTGTATTTTTTAAAAATGGATTTCAGATAAAAAATTCCTAAAAAAGTGATAATTTACAGAACATTAAAAAGTGGCAACAACTTTGTCTTGAAGTGTTATTGCACGGGCATACAGAATTGGAGCTAGTTTTCATATGCGGGAATGACACTAAGTGGTAGACAATTCCCAACCTAAGACGTGTTAAAACGAATCGATGGGAGTTTTGTGTCACTATGGTTAAATAAGCCTGAAGACCTTTATTTAGATTTAAATCAAGGTAAAAAACATGCTCTTCATGGACTGTCAGGATACATTTTGAGAGTCACTGTGACATAGTCTTCAATACAAATGTTTTTTTATAAAGTAAAAGGAATCGCCGAAATGTATCAATACTCAGTACTGCTATAATCAAATGAATAACTTGAAGGAGTGTGGTGTGAGTAGTTCCAGATATCTCTACGGTACAAAAAAGGGGACATGTGAGCAGATCTTAGAGAAAAAAACCTGGGTGCGTTAGTGGAGAAAAGGAATCCTAATCTTAGATACATTTAAGCTTTGGTCTGTACAACAGATATGAAAGCAGAACTTAACTGCACACTGGTGCAGGCAGCAAAAATAGAACATGATTAGCATAAGCTTTGAAGTTCAAAGAAATGATTTATGTTTGGGTGCCTTACTTGGTTCCATATTTAGATTGTGCAGTGTCGACCTTCCATGTTTTAGTAACTTTTGCCACGCTCCTTGATTAATCTGTATAGTGTACCTAGTATTAATCCTGTTCTGGAAGCACAAGTAATGTCATTTTTTAGGCATGGCACATAATTTACTAAAATAATGCTCCTACTTGTAGTGCTCAAATCTGTATGATACGGGTATGTTTACCCAGAGTGAATCTCCATCCAACTTGTGTTACTGCAGTCCCCACATACAGGCAATCACATCACTGATGAGTGATGGCAGCTGACCAATAGGCAATAAGCGTTGGCCTTTTAAACATTTTTTTATACCTGCAACATAGGTTGAGGATAGTGCCTACTGGCACTTCCTGGTCAATGTGAATAGTCGAAGGCAAAAGGTGACTGGTGAGTTACTTGTAAGAGTCTGAGCTACTGGTGCTCAGGCTGCATTTTAGTCCATCTTTTCTTCTTCTCATGGTGCCAATCTGGATGAGGAGCAACCATATGCAAATCAGTCTTGTTCCTGCTCCAAAAAGAACAGTCCAAATCGAAGTGCCAGCCAGTGCCCCATCTGAACAAGAACACAAGCAATCCCACATTGGTTTCAGGCTGTTTGAACTTTATGCTTAAGGTGCAACCTGGATCCGAAGTACAGGACTTGCATCTGTCCTCTGTGTACCCAGGACGTCGCAATACAACAACATATGTGAAGGGCTGAATGCAACTGAGAGTCGCGAAGGTCACATTCTAGTTCATTTCTTTTCCTAACTACGTGTTGCGGTTCAGAAGGAGGGACATATACAACGGGACTATGTAAACGGGGTTTTATTTTTATAAACTTTTTTTTCTTCCTTTGAGTCTGTCTTTCACGTGCTAAAGTGGCAGGATCCAAAGTTTCCGCAAGGGCACGAAATCGGTGAGGACTGGTCCGCCTTTTTTCTTCTTCGGGGTGTTCCAGGCTTTTGTCTCGGGCCGGGTCCCAACGCCACATGCGGGGAGAGAAAGAAAGGCTTTTAGACTCTACTCTGCAAACGTTCTACAACCCTTAGGACCCGTCGGGAAGTGAGGACACCGGTGGCTTTTAGTGCTCGTAGTTAAACTTGTTTTGGTGTAGGGTAAGTGAAGGGTCGTTTGGTAAGGAGGGACGGAGGGTGCGGATTTGGGTTTAGGAAAATGAGAAGGAAAGAGGTCGGGGTATTTTACACTATTTACACGGCGTTTCCACGCCGTCCAAGCCAACCCGCTACCCGCTCACGCACCAGTGTGAGCCGCACTCCTCCGTGGGTGTGGCTGGGCGGTGCTTGAGAACGGTGGCCTCCAGGCACAGCTACTCCTGCTCTCCGGTCGTCCGCGATTTCCTCCGTGAAACCTTCTCCATCCTCTGCGTTCTCCCTTCGCTCTCCTCTCTTCCTCCAGGTGTCGAGACCCGCCTCCCTCTTGGCTTCCTCCTTTTTCTCCGCTCCTCCAAACACGTCAGATGGGGGCGTGTACGATTCCTCCAATGGGCTTGCTTGGCAAAACAGCGCGTCACAATGGGGTGTGTAGTTCCTCTCCTCCTCGGCGTCCTTAAAGGAACAGTTCTCCTCAGTTTCTTGAACTTGCCTCCACCACGCCTCTGACTCTGCTTCCCATGGTTCCTGATACGACGAAAGAGAGGAGTGGTCGCTGGAGCGGTCATTGTGAACAGACCACCAATTCGTGTCGGTCCCTACCACCCTGCTACACTACGCAACTCCAGTTTGTTAGTAACACCATGAAATTCAGCCTTGGTCCTGCACTCCAAAAGGAACATTCCATCCCACATCCACATGAACTGAACACCGATGCCTGCTTGGATTCTGTGGCAGCACATCTGGGCATACCAGTTGGAGGACATAGAACATAGCATTAATCAGTCTTCGCTTCCTCAGAGTGCATATAACTGAATGGTTGGGTGCCCCTATTTATGTGCTATCGCCAAATTGGGTTTTTAGCGACACAGCTATAGTAGCTGCTTCCTCTTTGTCCACCTTCACATCTAATTTTTATTCTACATTGATGCACATTCTACTGTAGTTAACTTGTTGCATTTCTGTCTTGGAATACTAATCGTCTGTGTAGTGTAGAGGAACTCTATGTGCCACTCTTTGACATCCTACTCTCCCTACAATTTGGTACTCTGTGGAGGAAGAGCTGTAGCCAAACATACATCCTCATCACTGTTGCAGGCTTCCACCCTGGGTCCCAAACCTGGCTGTAAAATCAATTTATTGTGTTTTCCGTGTGTATTACTTGTACCGGATCTTCTGGACCCAGAGGAAGCATCAATTAAATACTCCTAATTGATAAAAAGTAATTTTGAGCCTCACTTATGTGTTTTTCACAACTGATTGATTCCTGCATTTTGTGTTACTTTGTGGATCAGGTGTGGGATGGTGGTATATTCCACTAGCATTTCGTGTTAGAGCACTAATCCTAACTTTTGTGGAAGACGTGGCTGAGACGCACAAAGACATAGCGTGGTTGGCTGTTGACAGATCAGTCCTCCAGGCTGTAGTGCATAATACTTTTAAAACACCGTTATTTAATATTCCAAGTGCATAACATTTAGATTTTCCTTTCAGGCAAGTAATTGGCCAAGCAAATCACTCTTAATCCACCGAAAAATTGGAAATGTTAATAGCCTGAATAGAACATTGATATTGATCACGTATTTTACTATTTGAATGCTATTTGTGCTGGAATCTTTATACACCGGCTTAGTTCATGTGCTGGGTTGGTGCAGTTACATTTCCTGTAGCTGTGGATCTAGTACCGCCACCCACGAAGTATGGAATTTTCAGAGTTCAATAACCTATCTAAGAAACAGATCCATTGGAAGGATAACTAACTACTGTGTCTTGAGTTAATGATGCACTCTTCTGTACCCCACTACAAAGGCCTAGCCACGAACTAGGCTGCTAAAAAATCGTAAGGAAATGATGCTGTAAGCTGGCATTTTTCCGCTGTCTTCTGTCCGCCTTCCAGATGATTTCAGTTTGAAGATCTTTGATCTAAAGGTCCTACTTATGTTGTACGACTAAGGATCTTGATGTACATTTGAGTTGATCTGATTACTCTGGGACACCTAGCTCAGGAGAGCTCTTCCCAGGCCTTGTTTACCCTCACTGCACTATCCTTCTTTAGGGGTTGTACTTCCGAGATTCCGGTTGACCTCTTCCGATCAGGAAACCATACAATACCATTTACACCCATCTATTGCCAAGGCTGTGTACCTAACATAGACCCAACATACTCTTTCGTAGAATTTTAATATACAAGAGATGCACACACTTGTATGTATGTCCTTAGGCACACAAAGCAGTTGCGTTAGTAAGTCAGATTTTAATGTTGACAGCTTGGATTTAAATATTTTGTCACTTAGTCAAACATAAACAATGCATTTTGCTTAACAGTTTTAAAAAAGACAGTAGGAATTGGGAATAGAAACCACATAAATTTTTGGTGGGCAAGGAAAAGAGTGAATTTGCCACCATCCGCTATTGCAACAAGCAGTTCTTTTTTAAGCAAACCTACTGAAGCATCGTTGTTGGTATTTTGCGAAGTGGCAATGCACTGTCTTTTATTATGGTTGACCATATTTGGGAATCTGGTTTTGATCTTGCCAGCTGCCGCCAGTGGCTTTTCATAATACTGTAATACATATAAGCAGTTAGTGTAACGTCTTTCTTTTGTTGGTGTGAGCTCTTATCCAGAACTGCTAAAGTTGGCTTTTTTCTGCTTCTTCAGGGTCGATGGGAAAGCCAGCAAGATATATCTCAAGCTTCTTCTTACTCCAACAGAGGCATGACTCGTGCCCCTTTGTCAGATTTGCCACAACAAAATAGGACCCAAGATCCAGGTAAGCTTTACAGTGCACTTGGCTTTGCAGTGTGCAGGAAACTCACTTTTATCTTCATGGTCATCTGTATTGATGAATGGTTAATGAAAAGTTTCTGCTGCAAATTTAAAACAATATTCCCATAATCTGAATGCTTCTAGATTTAAATGTAACCTTCAGTTTTTTTATTTAAATAAATAGTATGCTGTTTATTGCTGCCCAAATACTGTGGTACTCTGATAAACCTAGGAAGCTTTTTGTTTTCTGAACAACATAAATTTGTATGAAGAACCTGAATGTGATACGTTGATACCGGTTTCCATCTAAACAAAATGTTAGTGTTTTAGACAAACAATCTGATTTTTAAAATAAACTCGAGGTGTCTGGGTTTCATATTATACTCCGGATACAGCAAAATGGTTTACTTTTTTATTTTTATATTTCATTTGTCTTTTATCAGTTACAATTACAACACAAGCTTAGGTCAACATAATTCACATTCTGTACATAATAGAAACCATGCTATGGAGAATTGAGTTACATATGCTGTAATAAAAGGCAAAAAAAGGAAAACGAGAAGCACTTTACATAGTAAATATTTCTAGCCATACCAGTGTGGCAGCGGTCAAAGCAATAATAACTTCTTTCAGTAGAGCCCAGCCACAAATGCAGTATTCGAACAAAGGGAAAATAGTGTTTGTGCACCATTATGATGCAACATCTATTTTTCGCTCATAAGTTGCTTGTCTTCCAGGGGTATACTCCTCAATAGTCATAAGCAGTGAATTATCCCCGCCCACGTGCGGGATATCCCGCACGTGGGCGGGGATAATTCACTGCTTATGACTATTGAGGAGTATCCGCTGGAAGAGAACCAGGATTACAGGTAAGTAACTTATCCTTCTCTTCCAGGGGATACTCATCAATAGTCATAAGCAGTGAATTATCCCCTCCCACGTGCGGGATATCCCGCACGTGGGGGAGGATAATTCACTGCTTATGACTTTGATGAGTATACCCCTGGAAGAGAACCAGGATTACAGGTAAGTAACTTATCCTTGCTGATTATAAGCAAATGTGTTGTGGCTGTTTAAGATGCGTAATGCCACACTGATATTTGGAAATATCAGGGGTCTACAGTAATATGTCAGGTTTCAGCCTGACAGCGAAGATGAAATATCTTTACCTCCATTTTTGTATAGGTAGTTACCTCTAAGTGATAATTTCTGAGTGGGCTTCAGGCATCATTGGGCCTAGACGTAGGAGGCAGCATAGAAGACTAGATGTCTCCATTTTCATTACAGTGTATTAAATCTGAGAGCCGGTCTACCGCCTTCAGTATAGGGCTTATACGCCTTTGAATTGCCTCTCTTCTTTGGCTAAAAGACAAGCCGTTGTTGTGTACCTGTGTACTCCCTATTAGATATCCTTCTTAACGTTCGCTAATTGGTCCAAATGTGTAGGGGTTGCCATCTGAGAATGTAATTCCAGTAATCCAATACCTGTGGACAATTTAATCTCTGGTGAATATAATCTGAGGTGTTGACGCTAGTGACTAGTTGGGTCTGCATTCATCCCTATTACATTGAGGCCTGCCATAGTTAATAGACTCTGTGCGTAAGTTTAAAGTGCACTAATCTAGGGGGGGGCGCTAGAGGGCGCACTGCAGAATGGCCGCACTGCCGTAAGGCTCCTGCAGCCCGGAGCTTTTATCCGTTTAATTATCCTTCTTAACGTCACCCAACTCTGCCCTGACCCTGGATTCTGGTGTAGTTGGCAGCTGCCCACACTCGTCCCGACTCCTGTGACGATCGGCGCTTCCTGGCCGAAGATAGAGGTCCCGACAGAATTACCGCTGGGCGCCCTGGAGGTCTGGAGTTCCGCGGTCCGGCGTCCTGGCTCACGCTAGTCCGCTGCCTTCCACGTGGGGTGTGGGCCCATTCCCCTCCCCCTCAGGGACCCTATGTGGCTGTCCTCTCCGCCGTGGCCGGCGGCTGCACCTGGGGCGTTTATGCTGCGAGGCCATTACTGCGGAGGTGTGACAGACGTCACCCTGGACTGCGGCGACGGAGCTGTGGTGTGGACGCCGATCTCCCCAGCGGCCGAGGGCGCGGCCATTGTGTGAACGGGAGTGGCGGGGCGTCCGCTCCTGCTCCTGCCCCTGAATCTGGTGCTTACCTGACTGCCTCGCCTTGGCGGCTGCATGCGGAGGTGAGTGGCGGTGGAGACGGCGATCGCCAGGGGGATTACAGGCCATACTGATGGGACGCCGTCCTAACCCACCTGGCGCCATTTTCATCGCAGCGGAAGCGCTGTGAGGGGACCTGCTGTACTGAAGGCTCCGCCAGGGCTTACAATTGACTGCGGCCGCTCCGGACCCATCGCATTGCGCTGCTGGTTGTTGCCTCCTGCTGTGCGGCGCATACCGCATTGTGTTTTGACTGTGCTGCTTTGCTCTATGGGCGACTTCGCCGGGGCCGCCATCTGCACATTGCCGTTACCGCGCCTCCTGAGTTCCACTGCTTTGTCTGTCCTGCTGTGTGCTGAGGTGAGCCACTATTGTGCCCTTACAGACTTGTTTTGCCTGCTGGCTCAAGGGCTGCCCTCTGTCATCCGGGGGGCGACCGCGATCCTGGACCTGGTGCCGAGGGCTGCACACAGTGGAATCAGAGCACTACACCCCGATCTTTGCCTTCGCTGTGCTTTGGGTTCTGTTTAGTATGTGACATTGGTTAACGACCGGGCACTTGCACTGGGTGATTCTCTCGCTTCCCCTTGTACGCTGTTCCGGGAGATACTGCACTCTGGGTTTGCTGCACCATGGGGAAACCAGATAACAAACAACCTAAGCTATCCTTTGACTCTGCAGCTTCTAGGAGGGGCGCTCGCCTGGCGCAGGAGGCAGGGAGCTCGCGCTCCCCCCCCACACCTGTCACTGACACTGCCCCGCAACCCACCACCCCGGATTTCCAGCAGATGATGCAAGAAATGCGACCGGGATTCGCCACTATCGTGGATAAAGTGGACAAATTGTCTTCGTGCATGGACGCCGTGGTGCAGAAACTGGATGTCCACGAGGAGCGCCTTACCACAGCGGAGCAGCGCATCTCAGACCATGACGACACTACGGCCACCCATACCACTCAACTGGCGAGAATGGACAATATCCTGAGGGTAATAGCCGCCAAGAATGAGGAGTTGGAAGCGAGAAGTCGGCGCAATAATGTACGTGTGGTAGGCGTTCCGGAGACGACCAATGTGGGGAAAATGGAGACGTATGTGGAGAGGCTACTAGTTGGTGCGATTGGAGCGGAAGCGTTCTCCACGCAGTTTATTGTAGAACGGGCACACCGATCCCTTGGACCAAGGCCGGCCACAGGCGCTGTACCGCGACCTATTATTGCTCGCCTCCTGAACTATCGTGACCGGGATGCGGCTCTCCGTGCGGCTCGCACTACCCGCTCGCTTTCCTTCGAGGGGGTGAATTTCACTATCTATCCGGACTTCACTCCGATGGTGCAGGAGCAACGTCGCAAATTCCTGGCGGTCAAGAAAAAGCTTAGGGATCTGCAAGTGGACTATGCTTTACTGTACCCTGCGAAGCTAAGGGTGACTCACCAGGCGAAGCAGACTTTCTTCACTAATCCGCAGCATGCGGAGGACTTTGTGAAGCGACTCCGGCAGGAAAGCAATGCTCGTGACCGGCGGGACGAGGAGGGGCAGGGTGGCCACCGCTCGGCGGGGGAGGAAGAGGACACCTGACCCAGTCTCTAGCGGCGTGGAGGTGGTGGGGCATGCCTTGCACTGGCACTTGTCTGACTGTCCTTGGAACCTGCACTTACCCAGACTGGTACTGTTAAACGTGTTGTGTGGGACAGTGAGCGGAGCCATGGGATCGCTATTGAGGGTCGCCAAGGGGGCGATGGTTGATGATGTTACTCTGCTCCGGGCACCCACTCCCACACTACGCCTGGGATAGGGCTTTCCCCTGCGGCTGGAGGACTGGCGTAGTGTGAAAGAGTGGTTATGTGCACCTCTGGTGGACACCCCACTGGGAATGCCCCACTTTTGTTGAATTTTCTTGTACGACTGCTTTGTTGATTACATGGATGTGTGAATGATGGGAGGAGGGGGGCGGGTGGTAGAATGTCCTGACAGTTTGGGGTTGGTCAGGTGGGCGGGGGGAGGGGGAACTGCGCTGCCGCCTTATTTTTCACTGGACGCTTATACTACTGGTGGTGTTCTGCATGGCTGTACCAGGAGCATGGCGATGTCTTGCGGCTGGTATTCTGATATCTCCAGGGCAGTATCATGCCTGGCCCTTTCCTGTGATGGGGAGGCTGAGCGTAGGTGTCACCCCTGGGCAGGTCATTGGTTATGCTAGTGGGACACGCTGGTTAGGTTGCGCGAATCTCTTCATGTGTAATGCGTGCCTGTTGCACGAATGTTCTCGTGTGTGTTTGGGAGGGGGGGTTTGTTTCTGTGGATGGAAGATGGCATGGATGTATGTGGTGTACGATACTCGTGTGAGACGGTGTGTGCAGTGGAAACGGTCCAACGCTTTGACTCAGGGACGTGTGCCTGTGCGCAGTTCCAGCGTATCTCCATGCACATTCCTTCTTTGTGATGTCTGTCGAAGTGTTGGATAAGATATCGATACTATCTTGGTATGTGCGTGGGCTCAATGATGCCAGGAAATGTCGTAATGTGCTTCATTATCTGGATAGGCATGCCATACAGGTGGCGCTACTGCAGGAGACACATCTGCGCCGGACGCCTGCGCCTACGTTTGGGGGGAGGTGGGCCATGGTGAGAAGCTTTTCATCGTACTCTTCTTACTCGAGAGGGGTTGTTATAATGGTTAAGAAATCACTCTCCTTTCAGGAGTTGGGTTCACGGGTGGACTCTGACGGGAGATATGTGCTATTATGGGGGAGGCTTGGGCAGATCACCTTGCTTTTTGTGAATTGTTATGCACCCAATGTTGATACACCTGCTTTTTTTCTTGAACTCTGGGGCCATGTTCTAGCTGTGGAAGCCTCGCACATTGTGTGGGGTGGTGACTTTAACTTAGCAATGCGGGCTCTTGAGGATAGATCGGAGGGGTGCTCTCAATACAATGTACAAGCCAGGGATGTCGTGCTGGGCATTGTGGAGGAAGCGGGTTTGATTGATAGCTGGAGATATGCACACCCCACGGTCAGGGAGGGAACACACTTTACGGCTCATGCTCGTACCTGGGCGAGACTGGACTATGTCTTTCTCTCCAGGGGACTTGTGGCAAGATTACACGATGTGACGCACCTTCCCAGAACATATTCAGACCACTGTCCCGTCAGGGTTGTGGTGTCGATGCCCGGACTACATAGACCGCGCCCACCTTGGAGGCTTTTCCCTTCTGCCCTGTTGGATCCCGTTTTTAAGGCGGAGCTAGGCGAGGAAGTGGAGGCATTTTTCCCGAGGAATAAGGGTTCTGTGGATAGTGTGGAGGTGATATGGGAGGCGTTTAAAGTTACGGTTCGAGGGATCACTATATCCAAGAGCTGCGGGGTGCTTAGAACTATTGTTCGTAGGCTCGCGAGTTTAGAGGCTGATTTAAAACAGCTAGAGCGCGGGATGCAGGCTGGCCCTGATCCTGACCTCATGCAACAGTTTAGGGGTAAACTCTCGGAGTACGAGGAGGAGGCGACCAGAGAGGCGAAGCACAGGGGGAAATACTGGACGGCGAGGAAGTACTGCGAGGTGGAGAGGCCTGGGAAGGTGCTGGCTGCTCTCACAAGACATCAGAGGCATAGTTCAGATGTGTTGGAACTGGCTTTACCAGATGGCACGCGCTGCAGGGACACGAGGGAAATCCAAGACACGTTTATACGCCACTACACACACTTATACACTTCACAGCAATCGGGAGATGTGAGATATGGGGGATTTCTGGACGAGTTGGCGCTCTGCTGGCTATCCGACGATCACAGGGCGTTCCTGGGTAGACCCCTTGAGGTTGATGAGATCAGAAGCGCCATTATGTCTCTGAATAACGGGAAGGCTACAGGACTGGATGGTCTCCCTGCCGAATTCTATAAAAGTTACGTGGATATTATGGCCCCGGTGCTTCGGGAGGTATTCGAGGAGTCTCTCGAGGTTGGGAGACTGCCTGGATCTATGCGGGAAGTTGCTATCACCTCTTTGCTCAAACCGGGAAAGGATCCTCTAGACGTGGGGTCCTATAGGCCTCTTTCATTGCTCAACTGTGATGTTAAGGTTCTGGCGAAAGTGTTAGCGACGCGGCTCTCGGAACTTATGCCCGTCATAGTCTTACCTGATCAGTCCGGATTTGTGCCTGGCCGGGCAACCTCTCATAATCTTCGAACTCTCTTTTCGTTAATCCCAACCATTGCCCCAGAGCTCCCGGTGGCAGCTGTTTTTTTGGATGCTACGAAAGCGTTTGACTCTGTGGAATGGGGGTACTTGATAGATGTTTTATGTAGAATGGGGTTTCCCCGGATATTTATCTCATGGGTCAAATTGCTGTATACTAACCCGATGGCGAGGGTGATTGTGAACGGTGTGCTTTCTTCCCCTTTTCCAATCTCGAGAGGGACCAGGCAGGGGTGTCCTCTTTCCCCCCTCCTGTTTGCCATCGCCGTAGAACCTCTTGCATGTAGAATACGTCGGTTGCATCAACGGAGTACATTTCACTGTTTTCAGCGTCAAATCGGGATCTCTCTGTATGCAGATGATGTTACCTTATATATAAAAAATCCGCAGTTGAATATCAACGCGATACTACGTGAGTTTGTTGCCTTTGGCGGTATCTCTGGAGTGCATATCAATTGGCAAAAATCCCAATTTTTTCCGCTCACTGCAGCGGTTCATCGATTCCCGCTTGACTATCCTCTTGAGTGGTGTGACACAGAACTACGATATCTGGGTATTGTGGTAGCGTTGCATAAGGAAGAGACTCTTAGGCTGAATTATGGCGTCGCCATCACTAAACTAGCAGATGCTATTACGAGGTGGATGTCCTTACCTCTGTCCATGGCGGGTAGAGCGTCGCTGATAAAAATGGTGGTGTTGCCCCGCTTTCTGTACCTATTCCAGAATATTCCGTATCACCCTGGGGCGTATTTCTTCACACGGCTCCGCTCGGAGCTCCTTCGTTTGTTCTGGGGGGGGCAAACAACCGCGATTAGCGTGGTCCACCTTAACAGTGCCTTATGCTGATGGGGGCTTTGACGTCCCTGATTTTGAGAAGTAATATATTAGCGCCCAGGCACACTATGCATACCACTGGATGCGCCCCATGCCGTTTATGCCTCAACTTGCTGCTGAGCAATGGGTTGCTCACCCTCTCCCATTGGAGGGCATGGTACTGGGGAATGTTGGAGACATAGATACTCCTCAGACTACGGTGACTTGCACGGTTGATGCCTGGAAGCGCGTTACGAAGGTGCTTCGGCTTGCACTCCTCTACTCGCCTGCTTTGCCTCTGGTCTATCACCCTGCCCTGTCCTTGTTGCAGGAGACGGGATTCCAACGCCTGTGCAAGCGTCTTGTGATACTTACGGGGGGGACCTTTTCCGAGAGGGTGTCTTTCGTACCCGTGAGCAATTTTTTGGTAGTGGGGAATTTTCCCCGTTGGAGATGTTTTATTATGTCCGGTTACGGCAAGGTTTGAGGACGCTACTGCCGGAGTTCCCCAAGGAACCAGGCGTGGCCTTACCGCTCCACGTGATGTTGCTTTCTGATGGGCGTCACTTGGTTTCCAGGTTGTATTGGGCCATCCGGAAACAGCTGGTCATCTCGCCTAGTCGGGCACGCGAGCGATGGGATGTTGAGCTCGGAATTTCTATCTCTGCTGACCAATGGGCGTACTGTTGTGGTGTGACGGCCAAGGTCTCCTCTAGCTGCCGCTTGAAAATCATACACTATAAATTTGTACAACGATACTATTACACTCCAGTTAAGAAACTCAGATTCCGGTTGGCGGAGGATGATAGATGTTCACGTTGCCATGCGGCGGGAGCCGATTTCCTACATTTGGCATGGGAGTGTGGGGCCATTGCGGAGTACTGGGTACAGGTTCACGAGGCCCTTCAGGTCATGACTGAGGATGGGGTATTGTTCGACCCTATGGTCCTACTACTGGGATATACTAAGGAGGTGCCGGCACCCTATCGTAGATTTGTGGACGTGGCTTTATTGTTGGCTAAACGTCGAGTGGCTTGTTGTTGGGGGCGGGGCAGGGCACCACGGTTCGGGGACTGGCTGAGGGATGTCCTTTATTTTCAGGACCAACACAATGTGTATGCAGAAATGATGCCTGTGCGCTGTAGGCCTAAGGACTTCTGGAGCCCGTTGCAGGTATACCTACTCACTCGAGTTGCACAGGAATCTGAGTCGGACAGTGAGGAACGGGTTGGGGTTGGTTAACGGGGTGACGCTTGTTGGGCATCAGCCTATATCTATCAGATACCCTGTGACACGGAGACTGGGGGGATTCCTGTGCACTGCTGCCTGATTACTTGTGAGAGCTACACTATATTTGCATTGGGGGGGTGGGAGGAGTACTGCCTGCTCCTGTGTAATGATGCCTAGCTTTCCTCGGCCTAGTGGCTGTTGACCTATGGGTGTGAGATCACTGTACTGATGCTGCTTTCCGCCCTGGAAGACTGTATGCTTTATATCTGTACTACGGCTGAACTTACATGCTCTATCCAGATGTGTCGCATTCCAATTGCTTGCTTGAATCGTCATTCCATGGACATCTCTCTTGATATGATTTCTGAATTGGCAGCTGGACTTACAGTGTACGCTGCTGCATTGTATTGTCTCTGTACCATCATATGCTTTGTATATATGCCACTGCTGACCTCTGCTTGTCTTCCAAATAAAAAGGTTTTTAAAAAAAAAAGTGCACTAATCTAGATCTGTGAGTTAGTGAGATTTTCTCTGTTTGGTACCATGTAGTGTCTGACAATTCCTCCCACGATACATTCTCTTTCATTTCACATCATTTGTCTCGGTCATCCTTTATGCCTTGGTTATTGAACTCTAAAGTCTGATTATGCTTTAAGAATTGGGGAATAGGGGGCGTGGCTAGCAGCCGATGATGGCGGCAGCAACCTAGAGAGGCTCCCGTAGCAAGGCGGCTTCCCGCAACAATCCGCATGCCTATCCGTTCACGGATCGTTCCAGAAGGGGTGTCCTGGGTGCGGTGACCGAACGACGCACACAAGGAAAATTTGGGAGCGCTCAGACCTCGGAAACGGGACGAACCTTCATCCGAGTCCCTCACGGGCAAGAGGCCTGGTGACACGAGGCGAGCAGCGGTGTCGAGTTGAAACCTTGGCCGGGCGGAAGTCAACCCTCCCCGGCATGGTCGACCGGAAGTAGCCGCTAAAGAAAACACTCGACACCAACGGCCGGCGGTCCTTCCCTACGGCCACTTCATCCTCAACGCGGCCTTTCCAGTGGCCCTACACCGTAGTGCCCCCTCACTGCACTTGGCCAAGACGTGGAACTTGCGACGCAACAGTCGCCATCTTGCCTGAGCTTGCCGAGGCCGCAGCAGTTCCGTGGCTGCCGGCAGCACCTTGTCATCGTCAGCGACCCCTGGCCTGTGCCCAGACTGAACCTCCTGTACAGCCACCCCCACACGGTCGGCTACGGGCGATCGGCCCGCTCCATCATAAACTGTGTCTCGCCGCAGAGCAAAAATGGCGGGGAAGGGGCCAAGACAGACCGCCGCCCAGGCGAAACTCGGTAAATTTGCCTATGATAATCAGACTTCCACTCAACCTGAGCAGCGCAAATCACTGGGCAAGGGCACAGACAACGACGGGACTAAAAAGGCCACGCTGGATGATGTCCTACGCGCACTGGAACAGGTTCAGGCTACAGTGGGCCCGACTGCTGCCGAGGTGACCCTCATTAGAGCCGACCTCCAGAAGATGGGCGAAAGGGTAAAGCAGGTGGAACTAGTGGCTAAATCGCTGATAGAGGACGTCTCCGACCTGCAAGTAGCAGTGGAAAGACTACAAGCGGACAATAAACTTTTAAAAAGTAAGTTGGACGACCATGAAGGGCGTTCCAGACGCAACAACGTCCGCATCTTGGGGGTTCCAGAGTCGGAAACGAAAGGAGCCATGGATTTGTATGTGGAGGACCTCATAAAGACTCGCTTGGCCCCGAAGGGACTCTCCAATTTCTTTACAGTGGAACGTGCACACCGGGTCCCCGGTGGGACACCTACGCCGGGGGCCGCCCCGCGTCCTATCCTGGCGAGACTCTTCAATTTTAGAGACCGTGACACAGTTCTCCAGGTGGCCAGAGTGGCACCACCTATCCATGTCCAGAACTCGCGGATATCCTTCTTCCCGCACTATACGGCAGAGGTCACCCGCAGAAGGAGGACCTTCTTGGAGGTAAAGAAAACGCTCCGCGAACAAGAATTGCCGTACTCTGTTATTTCCGGCCCGTCTAAGAGTTGTGGCCGACAAAAAAGTCTGGTTCTTCGACTCGGCTGAGTCAGCAAGAGAATGGCTGGATGGATGGCGCACGGTGGACCGCACTTCCAGTCGTCGACGCAACAGGCCAGAAGAGGATAGCCGGCCGGACTCACAATCATCAGCCAGGGGGAGCGCGAGCGGATCACCATCGCGGGACCACGCAAGGGCCGCTGGAGGTGAATGAAACCACCGTGAGGGACTAACGGGTCTCGAATCTACTCCCGCGAAGATTGCTTATCAAGTCGTTCTTGGACGCTGGCCCGGACAGCCCGAGGGCGGCAGAGGGACCGCCCGCTTTAGAGGACACTCTCCCCCGACGTGCAAGGAGGCTGGGGGGGGGGGGGGTTGTTCTTTTTTACGGGAAATTCACAGAGTCGATCTCGAACTGTACAATGTACTTTGATTGTTATTGTAATGTTGCTGGAACGATGGAGTCTATACCGATGGTTTATGTTTCTGATCTCTATTGATGGCGGGTGAACAGCTTAATACAGTGAGAGTGGAGGAGACGCAAACTGGCGGCTCCACCCTCCGACTCCTTGCCTGGAACGTGCATGGCCTGGGTGATAAAGTGAAACGCGGCCTCGTTCTGTCCGAGGTGAAACGCTATAAACCTGACCTAATACTCCTGCAAGAGACCCACTTGGTGGGTAGCGCTACTAAGGCCTTAGACAGAAGGGGATACAGAATGTTAGCCCACTCTGAATTCTCCACTGGTTCCCGGGGTACAGGCATACTAATCAGAAAATACTCCAACTTCATCACCCTCAGCACTAGAACTGATACACAGGGTTGCTTTGCAGCAGCGGCGGGACAATGGGACGGACGCCCCTTAACGGTAGTCTCAGTTTACATTCCACCTTCACTACACTCGGTGATGTTACCGGCCCTGGGTGATTTATTACTGTCTCTCCCTGAGGGAGACACGCTTATAGGTGGGGACTTTAACGCTACTGCTGACCCGCAGCTCGACAAGTTCCCGACAACCACCCCTCCGGGGGGTCCCTCCCGGTTTCAGCGGTTCCTAGAGGCACTGGGGCTGGTGGACGTCTGGCGCCATGTCCACCCTGCGACCCTGCAATACACGTTCCATTCCACCGTTCACAATAGTCTGTCCCGCATTGACTACTTCCTGGCTTTAGGGGATGGGCTGCAGCGTGTAGATGAAGTGCACATACACCCTCGGGGCATATCAGACCATTCACCACTGACTCTCACCATCACATCACGGACGCGATCCCGCCGCCGCATATTCCCCATTCACGCCTCTTATCTTAAAGTCCCGAAGGTCAGGAAGGCCCTGCAGAAGGCCACGGCACACTATTTCATTGAGAACGAACCAACCGCAGCCTCGGCCGAGGTACTCTGGGAGGCCTACAAGACAGTGTTGCGGGGGCAAGCTATAGGCTCTATAACAACACATAGAAGGTAACAGGCAGCTGAACACACAGCCCTCGAGCTCCGACTACGCGCAGCCACTACTGCCCATGAAGCCGACCCCACGGATGATACAGCGCATGCCCTCGCACTTGAACAGCGTCTATACGCAGATCACGCGCGGCTCATCACTCAAGGACACATCACAGACACACAGAACCGAGTATACGATGTTGGGGACAAAGCAGGGAAGATGCTGGCCTGGCTCGACAGGAGAGGGGGTAGCTCCAGAGGGATCCAGCAGGTGAAAGATGATGAGGGTAGGATTCTGACAGACCCGGATCGAGTAGTAGAGGCATTGGCGTCCCACTTTGAAAAAGTATACACCCCAGAACGGGACGTTACTGCGATTGCGGCCCAATGCGCGTTGTGCGACATAAACATCCCAACACTGCAGCCGGAGGCCGCAGCGGAGCTGGAGGCACCGTTTACCCCAGACGAACTGCGGATGGCCATTGGAGCCCTCCGTACGGGCAAGGCGCTGGGGCCAAATGGCATCCCGGTCGAATGGTTCCAAGCGCGCACGGATACTCTTAGCCCGCACCTGCTCATAATGTACGAGGAATGTCGCGGTAAGGGATTGCTCCCGTTGGACCAACGGACAGCCACGATTGTGGCTATTCCTAAGCCCGGTAAGCCCCCTGAGGATTGCTCCTCCTACCGCCCTATCTCTCTGCTTAATGCAGAAAGTAAAATACTAGCAAAACTCCTGGCAAATCGTCTCATGCCTCATCTGTCCGATCTTATCCACCCGGACCAGTCGGGATTCATGCCCCATAGGAACACCGCGCTCAATCTCAGACGGGTGCACGGGGTGCTGGCGAGAGCGGACGGCATAGGCGAACCCGCGGCTATATTGGCGCTGGATGCGAAAATGGCCTTTGACCTGGTGGAGTGGGCCTACCTCTTTGAGGTCCTTTTGTGTATGGGATTTGGCCCAATTTTCATCTCCTGGATTAAGTTACTCTACACTGCACCGGTGGCACACGTGGTAGCGAACGGCCACATTTCACGCTCCTTCCGCCTTAGACGCGGCACCTGACAGGGGTGCCCTCTCTCCCCCCTTCTTTTTGCACTCTCCCTAGAACCGCTGGCGATCCGTATCAGGACTACCCCTTTACTTAAAGGGATTAAATGGAAAGAGGGGTGGGAGGATCGCGTGTCCTTATACGCAGACGACATGCTGGTGTACCTGACGGACCCCGATCAGGGCATACCAGCTCTCTTGCGTCTCTGTAATGACCACGGCGAGGTGTCAGGCTATACCATCAATTGGAACAAATCAGAATTGTACGCCATGACGGGAGATCACCCAAAGCTTGGTCCGGACTGCCCTCTACGGCTGGCCGGCTCCTCATTCAAATACCTAGGCATCCACGTCACAGGTGACCCTGCTGAACACGAAAGGCTGAACCTCATGCCACCACTGGACCGCCTCAAACGAGACGCAAGATTTTGGGCGGGATTGCCGTTGACGTTGTTGGGGAAAGCTGCCTTGTTTAAGATGAAGTCCCTGCCCCGTTTCCTATACATCCTAGACAATACCCCATTCGCAGTACCACAAAAATACTTCAGGAGAGTGGCGGCAGTGGTCTCTGGATTACTGTGGGGCAACCGCCCGGCGCGTATAGCCCACGCCAAACTTTGCAGGAGCTGGTACGAGGGCGGCATCGCACTCCCGAACCTGCGTCTATATTATTGGGCAGCACAGCTCAGACCCATCAACCAGTGGCTGCATGCACCTCAATCTGATCCGGCGTTCCAGGCAGATAGAGCCCAATTGGGTGCCAATACCTTGCTGGCACCGCTTTATGACCGGAAGAAACTTAGACCGCTGGTGGGCCCCACTAGGCTCACAGTGGCCGCCTGGCATGCAGCCACCGCTGCGCTGGGGTGGAAAGATACACTCACTAAGCTCACTCCACTCTGGGACGCACGAGCCCTGGGCAATCTTCGGGTCAGTAAGGGGTTCTCCCGTTGGGATGACATTGGAATCTCCACGGTGGGGGACATGTGGGAACAAGGGGGAGTTATCACCTTTGCCCGTCTGAAAGAGGTTTATGACCTGGGGCCACACGAAACCTACCGGTACGTCCAAATTCGCCATGCACTACTGTCGGCTATCCCGGCGGGTTCGACTCTTCCGGAGTCCTCCCCGCTAGAAGATCGCCTCCTGACGGACTATATGATAGAAAAGGCCACCTCCCTCACTTATCGAAAGCTCCTTAACAACTCCCCGGACCCACTAGTGACTCTCAAGGAGAAATGGGAGCAGGAGGTGGGCGCGCTTGATGAGCATGAATGGAACGAAGCATTGGCTTCCCCTAAAGAAGCGGGCATATCGGCCAGGATGAGGCTCATCCAACTTAAAATTCTACACAGAACGTACTACACCAGAACACTGCTTCACCGCATACAACGGATCCCTGACCCCTTCTGCTTGCGAGGCTGCGGAGAGGAGGGCACATTCTTCCATACATTCTGGGAATGTCCGAGCATACACAACTACTGGCGTCAGGTCCTGCGCACTGTGTCACAGGTGCTGGAGGTCTCGGTGCTGCCGGAGCCGCGGCGATGCCTCCTCAATGTATGGGAGCCAACTGATCTGTCCCTGCACGGCCGCCTCTGGGTAACACTGGGAATGATGGTAGCTAAGCGGGACATCGCGCAGCGCTGGGGGGTGGCGGACCTCCCGACAGCTTCACAATGGTGCATTAACATGGACAGGGCCATGGTTACGGAAAGGGCGGTATACTTGAACCGAGCTTGTCCGAGCAAGTGGAACAAGGTGTGGTCCCCGTGGAACGCCTACCGGGGTGACATCTGCGACCCACTGCCAGAAGAAGACCAGCTAGACTCGGATGAGGACGACGGGTTGGACTGAGGGGGGCTGATCAGGGGGCGGGGTCTCTCAGGAGGGGATGGGGGGGGGGGGAGATGTTTCATTTACACCCTAACTTGACTTGTGGTCGTGCATGAGGTTGTCTCAATTCAGGTATAATCTCATGTTTGTCTGGCAATATGCATAGTCATGATTGTGCTGTGACTTCCCGAAGTTCGATTGTTCTTTTTTTAGGTTTAAAAAACAGAAAATGAAAACCTCATTCATCAAGCATGGAACATTTGCATTTAACCTTCGCCACTCTCTTTGCGATCTTTACTTCAATGACTTTCGTGTTAACCTGTACAGTGTGTAATTTTAAAGATCGTTCTCATATTAGCGGCCGGCCCATTCGGGTTGTAGGCGACAAGCTGTGTAAAACTGTGAAGGTACAATAAAGGTTTTCAAAAAAAAATTTTAAAAAAAAAGAATTGGGGAATATCACCAAACGAGTTAGGGTCAAGTTCTGGTAGGAAAAGTGGGAAAACATTCTCCTAAGGTGTAAGCCTGACATATAAAAAATTATCAAGTGGCAATGCACCTCCCCTTTTTTAAAGTGATTCAAAATGCTAAACTCGATCTACATAGAGATCTCCCAGTTTAGAAATCCTTAAACTCTGCTGCTGAGCTTTTGGTTCCGGCATATCTGCTGAAAGCTAATTATTAGGAACTGGTGGATCAAGGGAATAGAACTTCTCTAGACCCACTATATCAGTTAGTGTATTCTCTCCATACCCTGTAAAGTCCATTGCATTGAAATGGCCCTGTGATCAAGTCATGGATGGCACTGTGAAGTAGGTGCTGTCATATATTGTTCTGTGGCAAAGGATGGGAGGCTGGTTTCCGTGTGTTAGCCATTGAAAGAATGTGGCTTGAGCAACCCAATCGTAATGTTTCAGATTTGGTATGCCAAGCCACCCTTGGAATAAAGAAGAGTTAGTATTTCAGTTACTCTAGGTTGGTGGCCAGCCCATATCAACTTCAAAAGATGAGTCCGCTGATTGGTAAAGAATGTCTTTGTTAATGGTTTAAGTGAATTGGCAATTGGTACAACAGTTGAGGTAAAAAGGGCATTTTTCTGGCCAGAGTTTTTTGACAATTGATAGCAGAAGTGCTTGCGATGTGCTTTGATGATCGCTACATTGCCTCACAGTTTTGTGCCCAAATATCTCACTGCATCATTGCACCACTCCAGGGTGAAGTCAGGTATTGTGGTGCATGGAGGGATACGGATCACTTGGGATTTATTCAATCCAGAGAATCACTTAATAGTGTGCAGTCCTTAGTTATCAGGGAAGTATGGTTAGAGGGGCCTCTGTATTCCAGTATACCTCAATCTGCATATAAAGAAATTAAATAACGTTTCCCAGCTATACAAGGTCCCTGGTGAGTATGCTTGCCAGTGTCTCCATTGCAGTAGCTAACAATACAGGCATGCACAGTGGTACCCTTGCCATGTTCCTCTTAAGATTTGTGTTTCTGAATTCAGGAGTCGACGGGGTACATAAGAGTAAATACAGTAACCCAGCCCTTCTCTCATGCTCATTGGCTTAAGTACTGAAACATAAATAAAATTAGAACATTGGAATGTTGGGAGCTCCATTGCAGACAATGGATTGCTCCCTGCTTCTAAAGGCTGGTAAAGGCCCGCAAAGCAACATTCCAATGTTCTTCAAAGACTTCTCGAAGCTCTAGGGGATTTATATCCCCTTGAGCTTCGAGAACCCTTTGTTTAATTTGTTAGAACATTCTGCCCTCTAGTTGGAGAATGTTCTAATAACCTTATAGCCCTTCGTAGCAGGACTATACCGGCTATTAAAGTCCAGCTGTCTCGTTAAAGTCCCTCGCCTTCGGCTCGGGCCTTTAACGATTCAGCGGGCCTTTAATAGCCGGTATAGCCCGCTACGGCGCGCTATAAGGCTATAGTAATAAGTAGTCAAATGCCTTGTAATCATCAAGTGAAGGAGCGACAGACCACAACTCTGAGCTGCATTTGACATAGTCCCGCTCATATGCATCCTGGAGTCTCCAATGGGATTCACCAGTGATGTAATTTACTGGTTCTTCTCCTGCCTTTCCAGCCAATACCAATTTGTTAACATGGGCACTTCCAGGTCCCAAATGATCCCCATCACCTGCTGAGTGCCCAAAGTTCTAATATGTCTCCTGTCATCTTCAACCTCTGTAAGTAGCTGCTTGGTGCTCTTCTTGCATATAAAAGAATAAATATTCACCAATATGCCGATCATCCACAACTCTACCTGAATGTCTCTTCCGTTTCAGACATCCACCGCCTCAAACACTGCCAGCCCATCATCCAAATCTAGATGTCCAACATTCACATGAAGCTCAACCCAACCAGAACAGACTTCTTGTCATTTCCACAAACAAGAAACCGTATAAACCTGGCTCAGTGATATGAACCAGGACTGCTTCAAGCCCCAATATTCACCAAATGCCAAGTAACCCAGATTCTTTCTGGACACCAACCTCAAATAACATTGGCAAAAGCACAGATACTTCAGAACTGCTGTTCAAGCCCTTGTGCATCTCGCATCTGTATGGTGGTAACGCTGTCCTCCATAGCTTCCCGGACTCCACACTGGCACCCCTTCAGGGCATTCTACATGCAGAAGCACATGTCGGACAGCAGCTGAAGAAATATAATCATATCACCACCATTGTCTGCCCTTGCTGCCTGCACCATCTTCAAAATTAGCTGCATCATTTACAAAGCTATCAATCAGCAACCTGTTAGGTTTTACCCACCTCTAATGCCAGGAACACTGCAGGAGCGAAGTATGGCCCAAACCTCAACCACTGCCCCGCTGCATCCCACAGGAATTGTGAGAAGTTGGCCTGATATATAGTGCTCACTATTCTAGTGATCACTGTGTATCATACCAAACGACCCTTATTGATGATTGGTTGTAAGTCAACCTTATAGACCAGCTATCCTAGTAGCGTGGACAAAAGCAGTCTTCAGGCTAAACTGTAGAGGGCGTGTTAAGCCAGCTGTTTTACCATCACATATGCCCCTTGAACACCAAGTGAAAGGACATCACACAAGTTGTTATGAAAATAAAGTATATTTATTTATAACAAGTCTACCCTGAACTCTTTGAGTCAGGGAGCTAAGCACAATACAAAACTCTTACGAAAATACTACAAGTTGCACAATTTACACAAATGCCCGAGGGGCACGAAAAACCATATACACTAAAAGTGGAATGCGAAATACTAGCAGGTAAGTAACAAGATCCAGAGGCTTCAGGATCGCTAGGACTACTCTACTGAACTCTAAGGTTAGGATCAGGAGGCCTAGGGAGATCGGGTGCAGAGTGTGCACTCTCACGCGGGATGCGGGACAAAGTCTATGGAGGCTAGTATTTCTAAAGTTACTGTTTCCGGACGAATCCGACTAGGTAGACTTAAAACGAAAAAGGATCTGGACACTTGGATAGTGAACCTGCGTTGGAGCACCGAAATGCTCGGGTTACCTAGCCCAGGGGCTGCGGCTGCATAGGGTTCAAAAGACGTCGGGAATCCTCTTTGTAGCCTATGGAGCCTGAAAGAAGTTGTTGCTGGCAGGCGACCAGTGGAGATGTTCGGTGTGATCCAAGCCTGGATCGGTGATGGAGACGACCTGAAGACAGAGGGGACTCAGTTCTTAATCACTAGCCAGTGATTGTGTGGGCAACAGGATGGCACCGGATGAGGTCACCGCGATCAGGTGAGTGGGCGACGCTGGACTCTGCAGTCACACAGGCAAGGAGGCGTTGTCGGCGACCAGGCTGGAGGTTCGAGCTGTCCCGCGAGGGCCCCAAGCAGATCTCGTGGATGCTGGGGGGCTGGACTTCGGTGCTGGAGCCACTCTGGGTTGGGGCTTCTCAAACCCCAGTACACTCACTCGAGGATCCCTCGGCGGTCGTGCTGGTTAAGCGTCGTGCAGGTTTAGAAGATGGCCGGTCCCTCAGGTCTCGTCACACCCACGAATCTCAGCTGGGCTGATGATGCAGGTAGAGGTCAGAGATGCCAGGGAATCTGGGTCTCGTCGAGCTGGGCAGTCTTGATCCGGAGGATGGGCGTGCAGCAAACCGCGATGCTTAGGTGGTGCCTGCGGGTGCAGGGTGGCTACTCCTTAGCCACAAGGGAGAGTCTTCAGAGAATGGCAAGAGCTCCTTTCGTGGACAGTCGTTCAAGATTCAAGATTATCTAATTTGGGAAGGGGGCCCGCTCCTACCTTTATTCTAAGAAAAGGGGCTGGCACGCGACTAGGTCCTGCCCATGGGTGGGACCAGGAGGGGGGTGGTTACACCCCTCTCCCTTGTCCGGACTTTCCCCAGCTCAGGGGCTGGGGTGCCCCTGGAACTGGTTTGAGCCGGCATATGCAAAGTGAGCACCGGGGTGCCACTTGCAGTCACCTTCCTCTCAGCCCTGCCTACCTGGGATGCACAAAACCCTGTCTGGGATGGTGCTAGCACCGCCCCTGACAGGAAACCCTTTGTCCGAGCTCTCCCCGCTGGAAGGACTCCCAGCAGCAGGAGGTCAGACTTGTGTCTGTAATGGCAGCATCCATTTTGTGATGCTGAGGCTCGAGTTAACTTTAACCGGGGTTCACAGTTACATACATGTCGTGTCCCTCTAGAAGGGTGGAATGCTAACCCCGTCGCCAGAATTGGCGAGGGGTTAGTATTCCAATTCGTATAACACCTTACTCGACATGTTTTGATAAAGCGATACCAAAGTTAGCAATTAACCGCAAGGATTATAATGCACTTAAGAGTATATGGTACGCGTTATCATGGAACAGCTATTAGGACTTGGTTCCGCAAGCTGCAAACGGACTCCGCTCATGCCAGAGCACCATCTCACATAATTCCAAGCACTCTGCCTTAAGGATTGATAAGGCCTGCCATAGGAGTGACTGATAGGAATATATGTGTCCATTTTAGAGTTATATATAGGAATACTATATCTAAAGCAAAGGGTGATTACACCACCTTGCCCCAGCTGTCGTGCAGCCAGTTGTGTCAGATTTGGGTGGCCAGCCAGGGGTGGCGTAATACATGCTGCAGCCCCTGGTAGGCCCTGGGTACACCTATGCCCTGGATACCTAAGGTATGCTGTACAGGGACTGATAAGGTGGCCCAGTACCAATTAGATATGTACCTAGGGTACATGGAACCCATTTTACAGAGAGAGCAGTGGGCCTGGGGCCCTGAATAGCAGGGTCCCAGGTCAACTAAGTCGAAAAACCAGCAAAACACCAGGCAAAAAGTTGGGGGCGACCATAGTCAGATATCCACCTTCCTACAGGAATGAACACTATGAGCAAACAGGGGAGCACAGGGAGGGGGTGGGAAAAACGAAACCAGGATAGACGGGGAAGACAACACCGTGTAATCCGTAGCACCACCAAGGAGTCTAGACAGCACTCTAGTAGCAGCACCTATAGGAAAGAACACAGGGTTACAAAAGGGGCACTGTACAACTTAAGACAGAACCCCTCCCATCATACTGAAACCACGCTGTATCATACACAAGACAAAAGAACTCCCCTCTGGATACATAGTCCCCTTACCATGAGTTGTGGCGAGTGATTCCCCAAGGAGTGCTGGCTGACGTGAACACGTGATGCTGTCTCCAATGCAGAAACAAAAATAGGCTAGAAACGCTCTCCCACCCGTTTCTTATTTATCAATACTGGGGGAAAAAGTCATAGACACAAAACCCCCCCACTGAGTTTGATTAGTTGCCATTGAAACTGAATGTCCAACAAGTTTTCACAAATCAATGTTTTTAATGTACGGCACCGCAGCCGCGTATGCCGGGCAATCACAGGCTTCGTGAAACGGCCCGAAACCGCCTCTAACGATATGGAGCGGTTACAGTAGACGCGGATGTTCACACTGCCGATGTACACGCATCCGCGTGTAGTTAGTTGTCACCGATAGCAGAGTCGCGGAACATGTCTCCCAACGTAGCAAAATGCTCAATAAAGGTAGCGGCAGAGCCAAGCAGAGGTCACTGAGCCCAGTGACCCCCCAGACTAAAATGCACTCGAACACAAGAAAGCCCCAGGGAACAGGAACCGAAACACAAGGGGATTCACGAATCAATGCTCACGAGCCCGTGAACAAAGGAATAAAGCCTCAGGAGACTCCCAGTCCTGGGAGACGGAAACAAGACCAGGAGCACAAAAACCCAACACGGAAAAGAAACCAAGCAGGGACTCATGGGAAAACACCACTTTTACCCATATTCAGTAAGTCATGTGGTGATGCAGCATGGTAATAGAGAGGGGACTGACCCAATTCCTAACACAACCTGCTTACCTTGCAGAGAAGCTCATCTCTCGTGGTTCTTGGCATGCTCAGAACATAGTCATACTGCACACTAAGAAGTTTATAAAAGAAAAAAATGAGGATGTATGATTTTTCCATTCATGCACCAAGGATCAAGAACAGCCTCCACCCCCAATCAACTATGACTGCTCCAATTTAGGAGACAGTTGAAAACACACCTCCTTAAAGAACACTACATTACAATGCAATAACCATATACAAGCCAGCTACCCTTCATATCACTTGTTGACTTTATGATACTTGTCCCTGTGCAGCGCACGACTGCCTTTGGCTAGATTCTCGCTATAGAAATACCATATGCATATATACATACATCTGGACTTATCTGATGGGTTAATCGTGGGAATGAAGGTGCAGCAGGCTGCACAGATCTTTGCACACACCCCTCCCACAATTGTGGTCATCAAGTCCAAAACTTATCTATGCTGCATTACCATGAGGAGGGTTGCTCCTAGCTCTTCCTTGGTTGAGTTAATGCCATGCTCAGTGCTGTTCATCATTTTAAGCATTTTCCACTTGGTTAATTGCAACCAGCAAGAGTTGGCATTGTCTGTCCTTCTACTGAGCCCAACCAAAATAGTCAGCAGCTTGATGCAGCAAAGTGTTTTTCTCCTTTAACGAGCATACCATCTGTGTCACGCCCAGCAGTCCAAGCGACCAACAACTCACTCTCTTTTTAGATACCAACGATGTTAACGATGTAAAAAAACAAAAAGTTGCACTGAGAAACCCCTTTAGACTAAAAAAATATGAGATTGAAGTGTCTACTCCGCCCAATCCAGATAGCTCTATCTCAAACATAGCGTCCTGGGAGCCATCAAGAACTGTACAATAAATATTCACCTTTCCTAGCATGCTGTGTATTGAAAAAAGGTGGCTTCCGCAGTATCGCCTCCGAAGCCGCCTTAGGACTACTCAGCTAGGACATATAAAATAGGTAATACGCCAGATGCTGTCAGTGGCAGGACGCTCGGGTTATCTTTTTACGCTTCTCCCTAGTTTGCTATACACCAGATGCTTTAAAATTAAGTTCTGATGTAGTCGCTAACCCTCTGTGACAGCTGCTTCAAAAAAGTTCTCTGTCCCATGGATTCAGCACAACTTCCAATCAATTGCGGTGTCTGCTCACCTCCCTTGCTGCCCAAATGTGAATCCCTCCGGGCAGGGTCCCCTTCCTTTGCCTGCAGTTGGGTTCAAGGTACCAATCTGCTCCGATGGTGGCTCGCCGAACTGTTTGGGCATGAAATACCTTGGAAAACAGGAGATGAGGTGTTTGGCAAAACAGGAACAGATTGTTTAATAAAACAATGCGGCCGGGAGATCAGTTACAGGCATAGGGTCTGAGGACTGTCTCAATTTACAATGGATCTGTGGCTCTCTTAAATATAATTTATTGTAACTAATAATATGTTTCTGGCGATCCTTGTATGGTGAGGAATGTGAGTTGCTGCCTTAGGAGTCATAAATAATTGTTTAATGGATAATATAGGTGGGTCTTGACCTTGCTGGGACACAATGCAGGCAGTGGGTAACGTTTCCAGATGTCCAGCATGGGGAGTGTGTGATCATTGCGTGTGCTGTGCTCTGATTAACTGTATGTTCCAAACTCATATGGCATCTGACTTTATGGTGTTTTAGGAGTGCACGTTCACCCAAGGATATCTTGGCGCTCAATAACTAATGTTTATGGTTACTCCTTTTATTGACCTCTGAAGGATGAAAGGCTGAGTGGACCCACTGGGATTTGAAACTGTGCCCATTCGGTCGAACACAGGCCTCTAAAGTGGACGCATTCATCCACTAAACCACCAGACCTGTCTTGAAGACGCAATTGTAATGTGTTATCATAACAATGAGTAAGACGGGCATTGCCTGAGACAATAGGTCTGGTTGTACTGTGCTGACACATACAGCGTTGGCACATAAGAGCGAGACACACAGGTGAGAGCCTGCAGGAGTAGGCAGAAATATGAAAGCCCTTGAGTGGATGTGGAAGAATACATTGAGACAGTTAACAACAATAGGTGAGGTATCAGTACACCACTAGGCTGAGCCAAGAGAAGATTAGCAAATTCACGAACCAAGGGCTGGAAGACAGCCAGTGTTTGAAAACCTGGCGTATGTAATAAGTTTATCTGCGATGAACCCTTGATAGACTTTAGTAAAGCAATAAAATCTGTGTATTGGCGTCCGCCAAGCAAGATTCTTGCTCTGTGTTATATCAGATTTTCACATAAATGTGTTGCATTTGGTCTGTTGTTGAGTCATTGTTTATAAGATGCTAAGAGAAATCTTTGTTACATTCAGACAGATACATTCAGATTTAAAGCCACTTTCTGGCTCGTGAATGATGGAAACAGTCCTAAAGTACAATATACAGTGGCAGATAGTTAATAGCAGTGCATAATGCCAGAAGCTAATCACCCCACTTTCCTGCCCAAAGTCTTTCCAAAGCCTCAAGTCACCAAAAGCAATGTTGCAGCTGCACGTCTGGTCTGTCACGCATCTGGCTTTGCCCCGTGGCTATGCTGAAGTTGTACAGACGATATGTACGTTTATTTTGATTTCAGCTGATTTTCGAGTGGCTGTCAACATTTTTATTTTTTTATTATGAAAGCGGTTTTCCTTCCTCATAGCTTCCTTGGCCGGAAAGCAATACTTTTTTTAATTGTAACAATAGTTACACTACCCTCGTTGTATTTGCAGGATGTTAAGGTGCCTTACTATTGTGCATTTTACTGTCCTCAGAAAACATAAAAGGTTGAAATATTTGATTGTTAAAGTTTATTGATTTAAATTCAGCTCCAAGTTGTGTAAATGTCTACAAGATAAAGGACCTGATTTATACTTGGAGTATTGTATTTATTCCATCAGGATGACAGTGTAAAATACATAATCGTCGCCCTGATTAAGTTAAAGGTACTGAGATTTTAGAGAAGTCCGCATGCCTAACAGACCTCTCTCAACTTGGACAGGTTCCGTTATCATTGCAGTTTCTGTCAATGTATTAACAGTTTGATGGGTGGTCAAAATAATAGTACCAGCCCTCAAACTTTCAACGTGTTTGGTTTTTTCCCACAAAAACCCATGACCCTCCAACCACACCACACCATGTGAGTTTTCTAAACCAGCTCCAAAGTAACTTATATACTCTTCAGGGGCCATTCATAGAATTCTAAACGAACGCTTAAGTCTAAGAAAGAGTCCTGCACTGGAAAATATTGTAACAGGTAACTAACTTTTAATTGCATTCCACTTCACATTTTTCTTTTTTGCTAATTTGCTTCCTATTACCTTTTTATTTGTTTCATTTTCCACTTCGTGAATCTGTTTCTTCTATGCATGGTGTATTTTGCACCTTTATGCTGCATATTCTTGTCCTTTCACTAATGATCATTGCATAAGTCTTATTGATTTTGTTTTCCACCTTGTGCACTTCCATGTCTCCATCCCGCTTTCTAATTTTTATTTTTAATGGATGATATTAACAGGACTTGGTGATCTAGCGTCATCCTACTTAACTCCTGTAAAGTCCTTAGTGCCTCAGATGCCAAAGCTGCTTAAATCTCTCTTTCCAGTGCGGGACGACAAAAAGGGCAAGCTGCCATCTCCGCTTGCACAGCAGGTATGATGAAGAAATTAATTAAAATCCTAAATAAGAATCCTTTTAGTCATTAGTATAAAACTATGTGTAGTGTCTAGCACAACGTATAATTCAAATTGTTTATACGTATTGGCATTTTTTGTCCTCACTTGGAAAGCTGCACATTATAACAAGATGTTATCAAATCATGTACACTTGCTGTTCCTAGCCACAATTTCAAATGTGTATGTTAATATGGCAAAGAGCAATATGTATGTATGAATGAATTACTGTTTTTTGTACTCAACGGGTGTCCCAGCACACTGATTCTCTTTAAATCAACAAAACAGTACTTTCTCACCAATTAAGTTTCTTGGATTGGTATACATTGGCTGTTTCCAGCAGGACCAGCTACTGTTTGACAGCTCGATACTACACAGAAGTAAAAAACTTCAGTTTCATTTAATTGGAGACAGCTTGAACAGGCCACAAAATAGGTAGGCAACCTTGACATCAGGAATATAAGTAGAGGTGAATTCATGATGGAATTGGATAGTCAAGCCTTTAGCACAAGCCAGGGCAGGGGTACCACGCAAGGTCTTAAGAGAGGGGCTAGGGGTACCAGTGATTGTCCATAGCCTTCCAAGATACTCCATTACACGACCTGTGGATGTGGGGGGATTGTGGCCAGCCCTGCTAAGTGCCACGCATTAGGGGTTTGTCTAATGTATTTCAGTGTCGGTACCCCACATCATGGCACTGAAAGGCAATTAGAGCTTCTCAGACTGTGCCTTGTTACACTCGGCACTCCGTGAACTGATATTCGAGCCTGCTAGAATGGTAAGCATACAATCAAGAGTCGCAGCCAGTGGTCAAGTACAGGTGAGGTTGCCATGGGGGCAGCCGGATAGGGCGTGGTCTCATTAGCACCTATGTGCTGTGTTGAACAGCAAGCTCTCGACAAGTACCACGTTGGGAGCTGAGACTGGAAGACTCACTTTCACTGGGTTTCCCTTAACTTTGCATCTTGTACACAGCAACTGACACGTGACACCATGACGATGCCAATCAGTCGCCACGCGGGAGTCCCGAGGTCTGCAGCGCCCCCACTCTGACTACTTCCAGAGACGGAGGCTTGTACCACGCTGTTTTTTATGCAGGGTGGCACTTCAGAATCGGAGTGAGTTCACAGCACATTTCCAGTGGCTCAGATCAGAGACGTGTAATTCTTGCACATGTAAAATGTAAAGCTCACTATTTTCTGATTCTTTCTGTCCCACTCGGACAGATCAGAGTTGAATTATTACAACCCATTCATTATGATTTTTGGGTTAGGACAAGGGCGTTGTAATTACTATAGATACCACAGTTGAGAAAACATTCAAAAAATGTGTGTATAAAATAGCCAATGCAGACAACACGTTTTGCTTGGGGAGATAGCAATCATGTGGTAGTGCGTTATAAAACGTGGATAATTATACTGTGATATAATTATACATTCAATACATTCCATTTATATTGTGTTGGTACTAAGTTTGATCAGTGCCTTGCGATTAAGCTAAAGAAAAACGAAGAAGTGTTTTATCAGTACGCTTTGGACCAGATCTTTTTGCTTGAACCAAAGGTCAGTGGTGTGCTAGGCTTTTTTTATTTTATCCGTGCCTCTGCTCTTTGTTGCAGTGGTGCATGAACCAATGTGCAAGGCCTATCCTGGATTATAGTGTGCAAACGCCTTCACTGGTCCAGAAAGCGAGCGAGGAAGAAGAGAGGAAGAACGCCACTTGAGGATGAGGGGCGAGCCACAAAAGAGGTGGGAGGGGAGGAAAAGCAGACAGAATCAACAGTGAAGAAGGTGGAGAGACAAGGGGAACCAACAGATAGACGGAAAATCTATTACGGAGGAAAGTGCAGAAACTTGGGTAATCACGTGAGAAAGGGCTACAGAAAGAGAGAAGCAAAAAGAAAATAAAGGGAGAAAAATAATGGGAAGGAGAACAAGATGGAGGGCATTGCTGTGGGGAGGGGGGAGGAGAAACGCGACAGGGCCGCAGCAGGGGGCGGAGCGGGGAGAGCGGCGATGAGGGAGAGACACGGCCTGGCGGCCGTGAATAGTGTGAAGCAGCAGGGGCCTTTGAAGTAAATCTAAGCTTCACTTCAAAGGTGTGGGAGGAGTGCGGCTAAGGCAAGTCAAGTCAAAGGATTTATATAGCGCTCTACATACCCAGAGGGTCTCAAGGCGCTTGAGGAGGGGAGGGGAATTACTTGTCAAATATCCACGTTTTAAGTTGCTTTCTGAATGCTAGGTGATTCTGAGTAAGGCGAAGGTGAGTGGGAAGGGAGTTCCAGGTTTTAGCTGCCAGGTAGGAGAAGGATCTACCTCCCATGGTGGTTTTGTTGATGCGGGGTACAGTGGCAAGGGCTTGGTTGGATGATCGTAGCTGGCGGGAGGGGGAGTAGAAGGACAGTCGTGTGTTGAGGCATTCTGGTCTGATTTCGTAGAGTGCTTTGGGTGCGTGGGTTAGGAGACGGAAGGTGATCCTCTTATTGACGGGTAGCCAGTGGAGGTTTTTCAGGTGACCAGAGATATGTTCTTTACGCGGGATGTCTAATATGAGCCTGGCTGAGGCGTTTTGGATTCGTTGGAGTTTTTTCTGGAGTTTAGCGGTAGTGCCGGCGTAGAGGGTGTTTCCGTAGTCCAGCCGGCTCGTGACCAGGGCGTGGGTGACCGTTTTCCTAGTTTCGGTGGGGATCCAACAAAATGTTTTTTTGAGCATGCGAAGAATGTTGAAGCAGGATGAAGAGACGGCGTTGACTTGTTTGTACATCGAAAGTGAGGAATCCAGGATGACGCCCAGGTTACGTGCGTGGTCTGTCGGGATGGGTGCTTTTCCAAGGGCTTCTGGCCACCAAGAATCGTCCCATGCAGAGGGGGAGGTGCCTAAGATAAGGACTTCTGTTTTATCAGAGTTCAGTTTCAGACGGCTATGTTTCATCCATTCGGCAACTTCTTTCATTCCTTCGTGTAGGTTAGTTTTGGCGGTGTGAGGGTCATTGGTGAGTGATAGGATGAGTTGAGTGTCGTCCGCGTAGGAGATGATGTTGAAGTTGTGTTGGCGTGCGATGGTTGCGAGGGGGCTCATGTATACGTTGAAAAGGGTGGGGCTGAGTGAAGATCCTTGTGGAACGCCGCAGATGACTTCAGTGGCCTCTGACTTGAATGGTGGAAGGCGGACTCTCTGGGTTCTTCCGGTGAGGAACGAGGTGATCCATTCTAGTGCTTTTCCTTGAATTCCGATGTTTCTGAGGCGCTGTAGAAGGGTGTTATGGCAGACTGTGTCGAAGGCTGCGGAGAGGTCGAGGAGGATGAGGGCGACTGTGTCTCCATTGTCCAGTAGGGTTCGAATGTCATCTGTTGCTGCGATGAGGGCGGTTTCAGTGCTGTGTTTGGCTCGGAAGCCGGACTGTGAGGAGTCGAGGGAGTTGTTGGCTTCGAGGAAGGCGGCGAGCTGGTTGTTGACGGCTTTCTCGATGACTTTGGCCGGGAATGGAAGGAGCGAGATGGGACGGTAGTTTTTGAGTTCGGTGGGGTCCGCTGTGGGTTTTTTCAGAAGGGCGCTGAGTTCTGCGTGTTTCCAGCTTTCCGGGAAGGTGGCGGAGTTGAGGGAGCAGTTGATGACGTCTCTGAGGTGCGGTGCTATGATGGAGTCTGCTTTGTTGAAGATGTGGTGAGGGCATGGGTCTGTGGGGGATCCTGAGGGGATGGAGTTCATCAGGCGGATGGTGTCTTCAGTGGAGATTGGGTTCCAGTCATTAAGGATGTTCAAGGGGGGTGAAGGTCCAGCAGATGGTTGGGTGGGTTGGTCTCCGGGTTGGTTGTCGAAGCTGTTGTGGATGTCTGCAATTTTGTTGTGGAAGAATGAAGCTAGGGAGTCGCAGAGGGCTTGAGAGGGGGTGATGTCGTTGGAGTTGGCCGAGGGAGTGGTGAATTCCTTGACGATGTTGAAAAGTTCCTTGCTGTTGTGGGCGTTGCTATCTAGTCGGTCCTTGAAGGCGGTTTGCTTGGCTTTTCGGATCAGTTGGTGGTGTGTGCGAGTGGCGTTTTTGAAGGCTTCCTTGGTGCTGGTGGTTGGGTCTTTTTTCCAGGCCTTCTCCAGGGAGCACAAATATTTACAACAAGGGGTGGTGAGGGACAGAGTCTCTGAATTAAACAGAATACTCTCACCCAGTCAAGAGATCAGGGCTAGATCCAACACCATTTTTTAGCTCACTGCACCATCCCAGTTTCAGAACCTGGCTGTATGCAAATTAGTCTGTTCCTGTCCCAGTGCATGATGGGAACAGGGCAAACCAAACTACAAAAGCCAATTCTTACACTGGGAAGGAAACAAGCTACCGGGGACCGGTTTCTGGCATTTCAGCCGTCTTCGGCCCGGCTTGCTTGAATCCTGATGGTACAATGAGCAAGGGACTCACATCTGAGTATACCCTTCCACGCTTAGGGTGGACAAAAATATTTACAACAAGGGGTGGTGAGGGACAGAGTCTCTGAATTAAACAGAATACTCTCACCCAGTCAAGAGATCAGGGCTAGATCCAACACCGTTTTTTAGCTCACTGCACCATCCCAGTTTCAGAACCTGGCTGTATGCAAATTAGTCTGTTCCTGTCCCAGTGCATGATGGGAACAGGGCAAACCAAACTACAAAAGCCAATTCTTACACTGGGAAGGAAACAAGCTACCGGGGACCGGTTTCTGGCATTTCAGCCGTCTTCGGCCCGGCTTGCTTGAATCCTGATGGTGCAATGAGCAAGGGACTCACATCTGAGTATACCCTTCCACGCTTAGGGTGGACAAAAATATTTACAAGGGAGCGGCAGAGTTTCTTGGATTTCTTAATATCATCGTTGAACCAGGAGGCTTTCTTGCTGCCAAGTTTGATGTGTCGTTTTTTCAGTGGTGCTAGGATGTCGGCGCTGTTGGATAACCATAGGGTGAGGTTGGTGGCGGCTTGGTCGGGGTTTGAGGAGTGCACGCTGGGGGAATCTTGTGGGGCGGAGCGGGAAGAGCTGCTGGGGAACAGATGGCTGGCATTTGATGATGTGCACGCACATTTTAGGTCAATGCGCTTGCGCATTGACCTAAAAGCGCACGGGCACAGCATCAAATCGCCAGTCTAGCTAAGTCTTGTTTAAGCCCCTATAGTCTCGCTCCGCTCAATGTGCATGTGCATTGAGAGGCGAGACCTAAAAACTACAGTTCAAATTCCCACATAGGAACATAAATATGGAAGTATTACATTTTTATATTTCTCTTCGGAAATGTGAAGTATTAAACGTGTCTACAGTTTGGCCTTTTATATGACTTTTATCAGAGACAAAGAGAATACTTCATACAAGACAGATGAGGATGTTGTTTGCCGATATATATTAACATGATGGTGGTGCAGTATCGGCAAAAGGTGATGGGAAGAATGCTTGCAATATGTATAACCACTGCCAATCGCTTGGGGCAAGAGATTAATGCAAGTATTTTGTTGGCATACTTCATTGCTGTATGATTAACATTGCTTGTTAATGTCAAGTGTTTTCCAAAGTTATGCCACATGTTATTTCTGGTTTGAGTACAAGTTTTCCTTTGTACATTTTAAGCATCAGTCATTTGTCAGAATCAAATCAAGTTACTGCTGGAAACTGGCTGGTGAGTATTGTGCTAGACTTACTGGATGTTACTGGTAGTTTTAATGTGCTCCTAGAAATGTTGGATATATCATCATCTCCATAGAGCAAGCACCATTTAAGTGAGAATGAGCATGGTGAAGAACTAGTGTTGTCGAGTTGCCACTTTAAGTACTTCTAGGCTCAAAGCATACCTGTCATACCTTGAGTTTTAAAGGAGAGAGAGAATTGGTTTTGAGAGTGTGTCCATTGAGATGAGTGGAGAAGAAACATTTTATGGAGGCGATGATGAAATGAAATGTTTATTTATAAAGCGCGATTGCTGCCCAGGGGCGTCCAAGCGCTAGTGTGAGGTGTGGCTGCTGAACAAAGGGGGTTTGGCCAGTAGATTAGTGACGGACATTAAACAGGAAAGTTTTCAGTTGTTTGCGAAAGGAAAGAAGGTTGGGGTTGGACCTGAGTTGGAGGGGAAGGGAGTTCCATAGTTTGGTGGCATTGAGGGATAACATCCTGCCTCCAGCTCTTGCCCTTTTTAGGTTTTGACTAGCGATGCATGCGTACGAAGTACGCATGCGCTAGGAAAAATCTTATGCTCTGTGTGTGGAGTCGGGTAACAGCCCCCTCCTCCCATTGGCTAGCTCCATAAATGGAGGCTAACCATTGGAAGTTGGCTCTGGCCGTCAATGCCGGACCAGATTCGTGGGCGTTCCCGAGATTTTTTGGCTTTTGGCTACGTCAGCCGAAAGCCAGTTCTCGGGAACGCCCCCGAGTCTGTTCCGGCATTGACGGCACCCGCCTTCCTGCTCTCGTGGGCGTGCTCGCCTTTCCCGCCCCCTCTCCCGCGTGGAGCGCTTTTGCTGACCTCTAAAGCCGGTGCCCACCCGGCATTGTCCCTTTGTTTCCCCGCCGGGCCCCCAAAGCGAAGGAAGCAGCCGTCCGCCTCCAGCCAGGGCCGCGCTGGGATTGGCCCAGCCGGCCGAGCCTCCGCTGCGTCATCGGGAGGAGGAGTGGAGAGCAGGAAGCAAGAGATCTGCCGGAAGAAGTCCAGGTGAGTTTTTTGTTTGTTGCTTTATGTCCATGTGTGTCTGTTCCCACCCCCCCCCTCCCGCTGTCAGTGTGTGGCCGTTCCCGACCCCCTCCCGCTCTCCGTGCCTTTCCGCCCCCCCCTCCGTTGCATTGTAATTGCTTGTTCATGCATGGCAAAAATCAATGGTGTTTATCAACATCGTGAAAGGCGTCTGCTTTCGTTTTGCACGCGCGCCCTTTTCTCACGTGCACCTGGGTCAGAAAAGGACGCCATGCTTCTTCTGTCGATGGCTTTGGAGGGGTGGGCTGTGCGCTGCAGCCCCCCCCCCTTGTTTTGCAGCGCACATGCCGCCATTTGCAGCAAACTGTTCGTGTTGTCCCGACAGATGGTCGTGTCCGTTGTGGTGGTGTTTCAGTCCCCATGTTCCCTTTTCTACTCCCATGTTGGGATCTATAGACAAGGATTTTCTGTACGCATCTGAAGAATACGCGACTGATGTCCACGAAAATGCTAGGAAGTGCTAGGCTGTATCCCAGCGCTTGTTTACTCACGTTGGTATCTCCTTTTCAAAAGGAACACCGTGCCAAGTTAATCAATTATTATTTAAACAGCCGTTTTCCACACATAATAGATTTCCATTCCGATTTTGTGGAGATTGTTATCGTGGGTGCAAAGGCAACGCGGGCAGAATATTCAAGTAGAATTTCAGCCTCTCGTTAGTTGTGCTATTATCGTTTGGCTCACTGTGGCCGCTTCTTAGTCGTCTGGAGCAGAAATGCTAGTCTGTGTCCCAATTAGGTCCTGGGTTTAAATGGTATTGTATCATTGTGGTATTTTTGGGAGGGCCGGGGGGGGGTCTATTTAGCCACTCTGTATCGTAATTCTTTATTAAAATGTTTCAAAAAATATATAAACAATGACCAACTCCACTGTACAGCCTCCCTGTGACTCTCGGCCTCGTTGACCGAGCTGTCGCACAGTTTACCTTGGGCAAATGTGGCGTGCTGCTCTCCGGATCCGGTAACATCCCCCAGTGCGAACAGTTGCTCTGGCGTGAGTGACTGCGAGGGGAGGTCTGAGGCCGGAGGGTATAGCGTGTCACTGTCACTGTTGTGTGCACCAGAGAGTGTGCGTGTATATGTACTGCTGTTCTGTCTGCACCTAGTGTGGGCTGGTGTATCTGTGCTTCTATTCTATGTGCACCTAGTGCAGGTTTGTGCTGTTACTTGTTCTGTGTGTACCTAATGTCTGTGTGTATGTGTTGTTACTGCTTGGTCTGTGTGCACCTAGTATGTGTGTGTCTGTGTACCTTGTGTGCGCTGCTTAGTTTTTTCTTTTGGGGGGGGGGGCGTCTGTGCTGCTGCTTGTTCGGTGAGTAACCAGTGTGTGTTCGTGTGCATGTGTTGCTGCTTGTTCTTTGAGTGCAAAGTATGTGTCGTTCCCGCCCCCCTACCGCTGCCTCGCTCTCTGTGTCTCCCCGGCCCCGTTCCCGCCCCCCTACCGCTGCCTCGGCTCCCGTTCCCGCCCCCCCTACCGCTGCCTCGCTCTCCGTGTCTCCCCGGCCCCGTTCCCGCCCCCCTACCGCTGCCTCGGCTCCCGTTCCCGCCCCCATACCGCTGCCTCGCTGTAGCTGTATTCGCTCCCTCAAAGGAAAGAAGTTACGACCCAGTGTGACATTTGCATAAACAGAGGTGTGGACCATATATTGAGCAGTATGTAGGGTGCTACTAGCACTCCCAAGGTACACGCCGTGGACCACTGCTCTACACAACCAGCCGTTGGGTCATATGCACAGCTTTCAGGGTTCCTTTTCTTGCTGTTGAAGAGATTTGATGCTCATTGAACCAAAGACAAATAGAAAAACGTAAACAATCGGTATTTTTGTTTGGGTAGTGTGTTGCTGATAGTGTTATTGCTATAGCAGTTTACTACCTCCCTTGTTGTATACTCTCACCTGTGGCTCCGGCCTATAACTGAAGGGAGGGAAAAGAACAGCTGTTATGGCCCACAAGCAGGAACGCCACTATATCGTGGTCTAGTCCACTGGTTTTCCACATGTATATCATTCTAATTATTTGCTCTACTGGTTTGTTGTGTGTTTAAGTTTTCTTTCTCCATTTAAATACTGGCATTCAGAATTTAAAGTGTAAAAATCCAGGAGTCCAAGGTGACAGTACACGTGAGATTTGTTGAAGGTGTAATGCTTTTCTAATTGGTGTAGGATTGCGGCTTTGTAACTCATCTGTGCGCATTGAAGGCACGGGTCACATTAGTATTCCGTGCTGTAATCCTGTCTTTAGCCGCTTGTGAAACATAAGGTTGGCCTGTACATTTGGAAACCTCCACCCTGAAATAACTGTGTGCAGATACGGAGATCTCGGGAGCCACTACAGCCGAGTAAGACTGACCTAATATGTGCAAATGTGCAGAGTACGCAAATAATTTATTGTTTTGAAAAGCAAACACACTATTTTGCTGATTTGCTTGTATTTAAATGATGTACAGCCTTGTGTTTATGAAACTGCCTCATCTGTGCAGACTAATGTTGATTCGTGGTCCAGCTTCTTCTTGCGCGTGGAACAGTCACAGGGATGGTGTTAAAATGTAGTCTGTCTTTGTGGTGGGCAGAAACAGACGCATCAGCCAATAACCTCTCTTTCACTTCAACAGTAATTTGTTATTATTATTCTTGTATCATTACGAACTCTCGTCCTTTTCATTTACGTGACCCCCTTCTATTTGCCTGTAACTACACTTGGGCTCGGGCTTGCAGTGTGTGTGGGGGCTTGCAGTGTGTGTGGGGGCTTGCAGTGTGTGTGGGGGCTTGCAGTGTGTGTGGGGGCTTGCAGTGTGTGGGGGGGCTCGCAGTGTGTGGGGGGGCTCGCAGTGTGTTGGGGGGCTCGCAGTGTGTTGGAGGGCTCGCAGTGTGTTGGGGGCTCGCAGTGTGTGGGGGGGCTCGCAGTGTGTGTGGGGGGCTTGCAGTGTGTGGGGGGCTCGCAGTGTGTAGGGAGGCTCTGTGGGTGTGTGGGGGGGCTTTGTGTGGCTGTGTGTGGGGGGGGCTCTGTGTGGGTGTGTGTGTGGGGGGCTCTGTGTGGGGAGGCCTCTGAGTGTGTGTTGGGGGGGGGCTCTCTGTGGGTGTCATTTGCGAAAGATAAAGCTAGTGGCATTGTAAATGACAATGCCATTTATTTATGTTAAAAAAACATAAATAAAAATATTGTCAAGAGCAATGCCAGTAGCTCAAACTTTAACAAAGGCAAAACCATTGCATTGTAAATGCTTGTTATTCTGGGCACTAAGGCCAGAAAAGCCTGACTTGATCGGAGATTTCTGGTGGGGTAGTACTGGGTTATTAATTTGCGGCCGATTACTGGTCCTGTATGCCAAAATGCCTGATGGGAAATGCACATCGCCTTGAAGGCATTCTTTGTCGTACGGGTAGCCAGTGCAGCTTGCTCAGCCCAGGTTTGGCTGATTCAATCAATCAATCAGGAGTTTGTTAAAGCGCGACTACTCACCCGTAAGGGTCTCAAGGCGCTAGGGGTGGGGTGGGTGGGGGGTTGCAGGTTCCATTCCATCAAGATTGTCTGCGGGACAGCTGTAGCAATGTGCAGGCTGCGCAGTTCTGCACTATCTGCAGCTTTCGTAATGTGTATTCCGGGGCACCGAGATACAGGGCATTACTAAAGTCCAGCCGGGATTGAATCAGGCCCTGGACAGCTACCTGTTTGGCCTCCATAGGTAGGAGAGGAAGGACTTTCCTCAACATCCTGAGAAGACCAAAACAGGTTGCAGACAGTTTCGTAGCCTGAGTGTTAAAGGAGAGAGCTTTGTCCAGCCAGACCCCCAAGCTCTTTGTTGTCTTTGGGGGCTGGGGGGTTGCCTAGGCAAGGGTGCCAGAGGAAATTGAAGTGTACCGGAGATGTGGGTCCCAGAAGCATCAGCTCCGTTTTATCCCCACTGAGTTTGAGGGAGGATGTCGTCATCCATCCCTTGACTTCCTCCAGGCATTTCATTAGTCCTGATGATGATGATTGACCTCCCTCCGGCGCCAAAGAGACCACTAGCTGAGTGTCATCCGCGTATGAGATGATTTTAATACCAAACGGATGGACAACCTCAGCTAGTGGTTTCATTATTGAATAGCGCAGGGCTTAAAGAGGAGCCCTGCGGAATCCTACAGCTCAGTGGCCTGCTCGTTGAGACAGTGTCTCCATCAAAGATCTGGAAAGACCTGGTGCTCAGAAATGATTCGAGCCACTGCAGTGCCCTGCCTGCTATTCCGACGTCCGATAGGAGGCTCAGCAAAGTGACATGGCTGACCGTATCGAAGGCAACACTCAGGTCAAGGAGGACCACTGCCACTGATCCCCCTTGATCTACGATCTTTCGGGTTTTCTCAGTGACTGCTAACAGAGCGGTTTCTGTTCCATGCTTAGGTCTGAAGCCCATCTGGGTGGCATCTAACAGCTGGTTATTCTCGAGAAAGTCCATTAGATGGATATTGATGTGTTTCTCGAGAATTTTGCTCACCCAGGGGAGCAAGGAGATCGTGAGATAGCTGCCGAGATCCTCGGGATTGAGATTTGTTTTTTTAAGCAGAGCCCGAACCCTAGCCTTCTTCCAGGCAGGCGGGACGGTGCAGGAGGTGATGGAGGCGTTCAGGAGGTTCATTATGGTTGTAAGCACGGCCTGGCTTGCCAGCAACATTATTTCTGGCGGGGCTGGATCGCATGGCGATCTCGATTTTACTTGACGAGCTAGTAGGTCCAAGGACTCAAGGTCTAGCAGAGGGAAATGATCTAATGTCGCCAGAGGTTGAGGGGGGACCACCCCCGGGTTCCCCTGTCCCTGTGCTCTAGGGTCTGTTACTGCAGTCGGGAAGGAGGAGTAAATTTGGTTGACCTTCTGGTGAAAAAATTCTGCTAGGTCATTGCAGTGAGCTGAGGTTTTGGCAGGAAGCGTGGCAGAAGTGGAGATTTTGGTGAGACTTTTTACTATGTGGAAGATTTCCTTAGGTTTGGACTTCGCTTCCATGATCTTTCCCGAGAAATAGGCTGATGATTGGGCAGACTTTACATCGCCCTTGTAAGTTTTGATTGCCTCTCTATATTGAGTTTTCACCTCTGGTGAGTAGTCCAAGCGCCACCTTCTTTCTAGTTTCCCACAGAGACGTTTCTTATCTCTGAGGGCCTTTGAGAACGGGGGCAGTTTTATGTGACCGTTTTGATGTGACTTTATGGAGGGGGAGAGTAGCTTCAAGGGATTTTGTGATCCATTCTTCATATTCTTGGTTAGCTACACTCGGGTCCTCGTTATGGGGTGGGCAGGTAGGTGAGCACCAGATTGTGGAGCCAGGGGTCAATTGGTAGTCTGGCCCAATTTCTGGAGTTCCTGACCAAAGGAGTGGGGGGTGGTGATTTACACATGATCCATATAAAGGGGATGAGGGAGTGGTCTGTCCAGGGGAGGCAGATTGGTTGACCGACCACGAGCTCAGTGAAGTTGCTAAAAACTGGGTCCAGGAGGTGACCTTTAATATGTGTGGGTGCTTCGACCCGTTGGTCTAACTGAAGGGCCGCTAGGTCGTCCGCCAGTTCCATGGCTACTTGATCAAGGGTGGTGTCAAAGTGTAGGTTAAGGTCACCTAACAGTGTGAAATTGGAGGCGGTAGTGACCTGTTCGGCTAGAATGGCTGGGAGAGATTTGTGAAACTGTTTGGATAGGCCTGGGGGGCGGTAAACTATGATGCCAGAGAAACAGTTTTTGGGGGAGAAATCAATACTGAATACAAGGCTCTCCCACTCTGGGATAGATTCGGGGGTTGCTCTGCAGCGATACTGCTCTTAAAATATAATTGCCAGGCCTCCTCCTCTCCCTTCAGCCCGATCTAGCCGGGTGATTTGGAAGCCTGGGGGCAGGACTGTCACTATATCCGGCTCGGAATCTGGAATCAGCCAAGTTTCTGTCACAAAAACTGCATCCGGCATGCGCTCTTCTAGCACGAGGGCGATTTCCGTCCTGTGTTTGGGTAATGACCTGCAGTTTAAAAGTAGCATATTGTATTCCTGTTTCGTGACCCGCGGCTGGCTGTTATTAAATGTGTGTCTGCACATCGGGCAGACCAGTGGCAGTTCGGTGGCCATAGATGCGTGTAGACAGCCTTGCATCCCTGTAGTCCTCATACTGTGAAGGGTGTCCGAGCTGTAGACCCTTGTGTGTGAGGAGTAAGATGCAGGGGGTATGGCCCCGGGTCGCGGACGGGCGCAGACAGGCTTGCCTTTGGCGCGCCTTCGGTGAACCGCCGGCGCGCCCGCTGCGCATCCGGAGAAGGCACATCGTAAAATAGGAACGGGGCGGGGTCGTGGCCTGAGGCTGTGTGCGTGGCCTGGGCTCAGGGCTTCCTCGGGGATGACGGGGATCCTTCTGCGACCCGCTGCAGCGCCTTGCTCGGCTGCGCGGGGAGAAATGATCAGGGTGGGAGTGTCAGGGCCTCAAGTGAGGTTTCCAGCAAGTTTTAAAATGCACAGCACAATACACAATACAATTTTTAAAAAGATCGCGGCTCCCGGCTTTCCGCCTCAGGAGTTCGTCAATTTCACCTACGACGCGCGTGAGCGAGAGCGCGGTTTAAGTAGTGGTGGGGGGCGTGGCCTGAGGATGTGGGCGTGGCCTGGGCTCAGGGCTTCCTGTGGAACAACCTCCCCCTCTCCCTTAGACAGTGCTCTAGTCATCTAGCCTTCAGGAAAAGTCTTAAGACAACCTTATTTCAGTATTAGTGCCTGCTTAGACCTGTTTCCTCCTCAGCACTGCGCGGAGATACACCTTCGGGTGTGATTCCGGCGCGTTACAAACCCACAATGATGGGGATCCTTCTGCGACCCGCTGCAGTGCCTTGCTCGGCTGCGCGGGGAGAAGTGATCAGGGTGGGAGTGTCAGGGGCTCAAGTGAGATTTCCGGCAAGTTTCAAAATGCACAACACAATACAATTTTTTTAAAAATCGCGGCTCCCAGCTTTCCGCCTCAGGAGTTCGCCAATTTCACCTACGACGCACGTGAGCAAGAGCGCGGTTTAAGTAGTGATGGGGGCGTGGCCTGAGGCTGTGGGCGTGGCCTGGGCTCAGGGCTTCCTCAGGGATTTATTTATTTATTTATTTATTTTTGAGATTTATACAGCGCGTGCAATTGCCCGTAGGCGTCTCGGTGCTAGAAACTTTGAATGTATTCCCGAGGTTAGGCCGGTAACTATTCTTGATCAAACAGCCAGGTCTTTATCTTTCTGCGGAAATGCATCAGGGATGGGCTGTCTTTGATGGAAGCTGGCAGGGAGTTCCATAACCTGGGAGCTGCCACAAGGAAGCGTCTATCGCCCCAGTTAACTGTTTTTGTTCGTGGTATTTGAAGGATTTTAAGGTTGTTAGATCGGAGCGATCTTATGGAGGACTGGTATCTGAGATGGGATTTCAGGAAATGTGGACCACAGTTGTGCAGTGCTTTATAGAGTATGCACAGCGCTTTAAACTTGATCCTGTTTCGAGTCTTGAGCCAATGCAGGTCTCTTATAGTCTCAGAGATTGGTGAGAACTTTGGGATTCCAGACAAGAGGCGGGCTGCAGCATTCTGGATGGTCTGCATTTTGATGGTCACTCTTGCTTGGGCGTTGATGAATAAGCCGTTACAATAGTCAAGAGATGACAGCACGAGGGCGCTTACCAGCGTCTTACCTGCTGAGGTTGGTAGAAACGGCATGATATTCATGATCAGCCTAAGTTTGTGATGGGCTGCTGCTGCTATTTTATTTGAGTGGGCCATGAAATTTAATTTATCGTCAAAAATCACCCCCAGATTTCTGACGGTGATGGCTGGTGTAGGTGGTGTTCCGTGCGTAGGGGGCCACCAGGTGTTTGACCATCCGGGGGAGAGATGTCCAAATATGACGACCTCCGGTTTTTCAGCATTTAACTTTAGGCAGTTAGTGGCCATCCACTCACCGATCGCCCGCATGCCCTCTTGGAAGTTTTCAGCTACCTTGTCTCCATTCCCGTTGATGTTCAACACAAGCTGGGTGTCATCCGCGTACGAGGTAAGGCTCATCCCATAGGCCTTGATGACAGAGGCCAGGTCCGACACGTAGATATTATATAGTGTCGGACTAAGGGATGAGCCTTGGGGAACCCCACACGGTAGTGACAGCTTGTGCGATTGAAAGGGCCCCAGTGTGACCACCTGTGATCTACCGGCCAAGAAGGAGGAAAGCAGATTTCTAGCCATGTGGCGGATGCCCAGGTTTTCGGCACGGTCAACCAGGATCTTGTGGTCGACCGTGTCGAAGGCCGCTGACAGATCGAGCAGCACGAGTATTGCTGTACCTCCCTGGTCCCGGATCACTCTTATGTCCTCTGTAGCTTTTATTAAGGCAGTTTCGGTTCCGTGGAACTTGCGGAAACCAAATTGGGTGTTGTCCAGTAGTTGATGTTTTTCTATGAACTCTGAGAGGTGTGAGTTCATAGCCTTTTCCACTACCTTGGCTAAAAAGGGGAGACTGGCTATGGGGCGGTAGTTTTTTAGTTTGTCCTTGTCCAGATTAGCTTTCTTAAGTAGGGGTTTGACCAAGGTGTTTTTAAGGGAGTCTGGGTATATCCCAGTTCTGAACATTGTGTTACAGATTGATACAATGTCAGGGGAGAGATAGTCCATGATCGGACAAATGACTTTTAGAGGGCAAGGATCTAATGCTGAGTCTGATTTGATTGTGACCGGTATTTCCTTGATTTGTGTTTCTCCAGTGTCTAAGAACTGAGAAAGTTCGATATTGTTAGTCCCGTTGTTAGAAGTGGGGGGGCGATTACTGTTTTTGTGGAGAATGCTTGATATATATCATTCACCTTTGTGAAAAAGAAATCAGCCAGAGAATCACAAAAGACTTGGGATTGTGGAGGATTCAGGTCCGGTGCGTTTCCCGCTAAAACCTTAGTTATCTCAATAAGTTTTTTACTTGAGTTTTTAGCAGAATTGATTTGTTATGTGAAATAGGATTTTTTTGTCTCGACTATAAGGGCTTTGTATTGTCCGAGTGCTTCCTTATAGCTGGTCTTGCTTTCAGCGCTGTAGGATCTGCGCCAATGTCTCTCCCTGTTTCTACAGAATTGCCTCTTAATATGGAGCTCCTCTGTAAACCATGGGGCTGATGGCGTTGCTCTTTTTCTAGAGAATTTTTTAGTTGGGGCTAAGGAGTGGGTGGTGGTACCTATCCACTCCTGAAATTGTTGTGTGGCCAAGTTTGGATCAAATGTTGAGTCAGGACGAGTTTTTTCAAGTAGGCTCGTTAGCTCAGCGTGATCGAGGTCCTTCCAAACTTTAATGGTTTGTGGTTTCGGTACAGAGTGGGGTCTGAGTCTATTTAATGTGACTGATATTTTTATTAAAATGGCGAAGTGGTCGGTCCATGGCATTGGTAAGGTATCTATTATATTAACGCCTTGCATATTAGTAAAAATGCCATCTAGCGTGTGACCGGCTATATGGGTGGGGGTGGTTACCAGTTGCCGAAGACTCATGGTATGCATGTCTGATATCAAGGAATGGGTATCTTTGTCAGCTGCATTCTCAAGATGGAAGTTCAAGTCGCCCAATAATGTAAATGAGTCTTCCAGCGCTGGAGCTTCAAGTATTGCACCCAGATTTGCTAGAAAGTTGGTGCGAGAGCCTGGTGGTCGATATAGGAGGATGCCTTTAAAATGAAACGATGGGGTGAGTTTAAGATCGAAAAGAAGGACTTCGCAGGAGGTGGAGTGGATGTGAGATATTCTGACCGTTATGTGGTCGCGGGCGATGATGGCTAGTCCTCCTCCGCGCTGCCCCACTCTATCTAGGCGATAGGCGTTATAGGCAACTGCCATGTCAGGATCGGATGCTCCATCCGTCCATGTCTCCGTGAGAAAGAGACAATCAAGGTTGTTGTTGATAATAAGATCGTGTATTTCTTGATGGTGCTTGACAAGGGATTGTGCATTGATTAGTGCAGCGGTGATGTCGATAGACATAGATGCAGTCACAGCATGCGTTTTGATTTTTTCATTTGTTATCTGTAGCTTCACGTTGCAGTGAGGACATGTACATTTTGTGGTATCTGACCATAAGTGTGGATTATATTGAGCGCGGGCAGTGTTAGGCGTGCGCAGTGCCATCAATGTGGATTTGGGGTAGATGTGGGGAGCCTGTCGCGGAGATTGATCAGAGGTTCTGGCCCTTGGCCCGGTCTCGGCACGGATGAGCACAGACGAGCTTGCCTTATGCGCGCCTTCGGCGCGCATTCGTCGCGCCCGCTGCGCTCGTCCGCTGCGCTTCCGGAACATGCACATATTTGTAGGGAGGGAGCAATGCAAGAGGCGTGGCCTCAAAGTGGGCGTGTCCCAGTCAGGGAGAGGGGAATGAAGTTGGAGGGAAAACAGCGATTTTGCCCTTACCAGTGCTCGTTTTTCAGCAGGAAAGGGTGCCTGCACACTGCAGTGATGTGACAGGGAAGGTGAGTGATTTTATAAGCAAAGTGAAATTTTACAGTTTTAAAACAAAGTTATGCTCAGTTTTCCTTGCTACTCCCGGCTGTGCCTCAGGAGGGTTCAAAAGTTATCTAAAGCGCTAGTAGTCAGTGCGTCTTTTATAACTTTGAGGGGGGGGCGTGGCCTCAAAGTGGGCGTGTCCCAGTCAGGGAGAGGGGAATGAAGTTGGAGGGAAAACAGCGATTTTGCCCTTACCAATGACGGGGATCCTTCTGCGACCCGCTGCAGCGCCTTGCTCGGCTGCGCGGGGAGAAGTCATCAGGGTGGGAGTGTCGGGGGCTCAAGTGAGGCCTCCAGGAAGTTTTAAAATGCACAGCACAACACACAATACAATCCTCAAAAAGATCGCGGCTCCCGGCTTTCCACCTCAGGAGTTCGTCAATTTCACCTACGACTCGCGTGAGCGCGGTTTAAGTAGTGGTGGGGGGCGTGGCCTGAGGCTGTGGGCATGGCCTGGGCTCAGGGCTTCCTCAGGGATGACTGGGATCCTTCTGCGACCCCCTGCAGCGCCTTGCTCGGCTGCACGGGGAGAAGTGATCAGGGTGGGAGTGTCAGGGGCTCAAGTGAGGTTTCCAGCAAGTTTTAAAATGCACAACACAATACAATTTTTAAAAAGATTGCGGCTCCCGGCTTTCCGCCTCAGGAGTTCGTCAATTTCACCTACGACGCGCGTGAGCAAGAGCGCGGTTTAAGTAGTGGTGGGGGGCGTGACCTGAGGCTGTGGGCGTGGCCTGGGCTCAGGGCTTCCTCGGGGATGACGGGCATCCTTCTGCGACCCGCTGCAGCGCCTTGCTCGGCTGCGCGGGGAGAAGTGATCAGGGTGGGAGTGTCAGGGGCTCAAGTGAGGCCTCCAGCAAGTTTTAAAATGCACAGCACAACACACAATACAATCCCAAAAAGATCGCGGCTCCCGGCTTTCCGCCTCAGTTCGTTCGTCAATTTCACCAATTATGTTTTTCAGGGCTGGTGATCCCATTCAAATATTTCACTTTTCTGGAGGGTGAAGAGTAGACAAAGAAGGGTGACGTCAGAGGGATGCTTAAAGTGACTGCCAACTGCCAGTCACAGATGGCAGGACATCTGCTAATGGGTGTATGTGGGTCACCAGAAACTCTGTGGACAGCAGTGGACCACTGTGCAACATGTGCAGTTTTGTTCCTTGAATGACACCTCATTTTATGATGGCTGCTCTTGTGTATGTGCGGAAATCCTCCCTACCTTTGAAGTCACTTTGGGGTGTCCCAGTTCAAGCCAGAGCCACAGCTTATGCTCCCCAGGGTACCTGTGCCTCATTGTAAATGATAATTCCATCCTGCTTTTCAGATCTACAGCGATTGACCATTTGATGTGTGGTTATCTGCTTTACCAGTTTTTGCATTTTATTTTGATATATTTGTATTATAAGATCAACTTTCTGGCTCCATGTAGTGCTCTTTCATGTGTTTTCTTGGTAGGTTATATACTTTCTTTCCCATTGAAAGTTCTAAGCACAGTCATATCTGATAGAGATTTCTAGCTGCAGATTCCTTAAGTTATCTTAGAATATTTCCCAGTTGTCGTACTCAATCATGAAAACTTGGTGACCTCAGTTTCTTTATTTCTGCGCCATCAGTGCGGATTCAGAAGAACTACCTCTGTCACCTTTTTACCATATTTTTTACATCGTGTTAACCTTTTTGCTTCTAGTATGCTTTGAGGATGTCCCCTAAGAAACTCCCTGTGGAACCTGTCACAAGCAATTGTCTGTGGTAGACCCCTTCCTGGTTTGCTTGGGGTTTCTGGAGCTGTACCCTGATGCCACGCCGACTCAGACTGTCTTACAAGGAACACCATAGCCATCCGGTAGCAGGCTATGGAGCTCCTGGTCTCTCAACACTAGATGAATCTGTATTGCTCCAGGTACCGCTCACGCAGAAGTTCCCAGGCTCGCTCTTGGGAGTCATTCCTGTCGGTCATCGTCCAAGTTGAAGTTCTCACTGGTTAAGTCTCACAAGAAAAAGGGGACCAAGAAATTGAACCACTCTTCGACTTAGCCGCTTTGGTCCCGGTCATCGAACGAGGTGCAGGAAAGACGTCACTAGTCTAGGCCCTGCTCCCACACATCCACTGTGGAGTCTGGTGGTGCAGGCCTCAAGGTTAATCCCGGAGTGTTCTCTATCACTCCACCATATAGGGGAATCTAAAGGCTGAGTGCGTTTGGGCAAAGGATTTTCTCTTCCACCAGCCTTGCACTGCGGCGCGTGAATACTTATTGTCCATTGGACTGAAATAGCTACACAGTGTTGGACTCAGTTGCGCAGGTACTGCCCCTGGTTTCTTAGGAGGCCCGAGCCATCATGACCAAGTCTATTGCAGCCAGCAGGGATGCATCTAAGTTCGTCATCAGATGTGGGCTTGACACGACAGACTCTCTGGGCAGGGCCATTGCTTCATCAGTGGCGCATTACCACCATATTTGGCTGGGATCAACTGGCTTATCGGTGGATGTCGGGCATCCCATGTGGACATGCCCTTTGACAGCGTTCACCTGTTCGAAGTAGAGGCTGATTCGGTGGTTGAGTGCTTTAACAAGCGAAGAGACACCTGCCTGTGTTGGGACTCCCCATGGCTCCATGTCAGCTTTCCTCTTCTTGTTGCCCCTTTTGTGGCTATTGTATATGCTACCAGTCTAATTCTTTCCCACCCTTTCCAGAGTAACAGGTGATTTGGCAGTCTATAATATAACTCTCTAGACCTCAATGGAACTGTGGAAACAGATCAGCACCTTTTGTTCTCATTCATGCATGTCCATAATAAACAAAAAAGACACTAGGAAAGTTTCCAATATTTATTGAAATTACCACTGTCTATTATGAAGCTGTTCTGTCGCGATTAGAAAACATATACAGCTAAGCAAAGTATTCAGCATTACAAGCAAACTGTTTACAATGAAAAGCTCTATCATGGTGACTGATACATAAGTCTAAGCTTACCCTCACTACGTGAGGCCAGAACATTATCATTGATGTCTAGGTTTAGCACCGAACCCCATACCTGGTAATGTACTTAGGTGGTCCGCATCATTGTGGGAGTAACTCCAAGTTCACACAAGGCTGATGTGCCCATTCCAAGAACTTTCCCCTCTGCATGAATCCTCCTCTCTGTTTTTCAAAGGGTACATCTCCATGTATACAATAAGAAGTGCTGTGTTGGAAAACAGCAGCTGTGCCCGTGTTGTGTGTAAATGCTAGGCTATTGTTACTAACTGAGCACACAAAAACAGGGAGGGCGCAATGTTGTTCCACCTTGTACGAAATGTTTAGACTAAATTCCAAGAAGACAAACTGAATAATACCATGTGCGGCCTATTTCTAAAATAATTTTGTGGTACTGAAATAAATGTGTTGCGTGTGCTGTGCAAAGCAAATGTGACCTAAAATGAGGCAGTTTGGCTAAAATAAGGGAGAACCACAGTGGGCCTAAGTTGGAACTTACTACAATATTGATAATCCATCTGCATCTTTGTACGATGTGATAGTGTTCGCTTTGTCCTTAGTCTCAGAAGGACTTGCTCTGGGCACAGTGAAGGGGTATCTGTCAGTCATGTAGGCTATCTTGGGGTTGATGGATCAACCCTCTCTGTTCAAGTCACCCTTGACACGTTTCCTAAAAGGCCTTCAACACATGTTCCCTCAAGTCTTTTGTTATGCACCCATGGGACCTTAATTTGTTTTTGACTTACCTGATATGTTCTCCTTTCAAACCCATGCATAGTTGCCCTCTCCACTGCCAGAAACTCAAGGCAGTTTTCATGGTGGTCATGACATCGGCTAGGCAGGTCAGCGAGTTACAATCGGTCTGTTCATTGTCCATACACCAGCTTCTTCCCAGATCAACTTGTTCTCTGCACCCGTGCCTCTCTCTTACCAAAGGTGATGACACCTTTCTATTTTGACTTACCAAAGCATTGTGCTGCCGACCTTTTTCGCTCCTCCACCGTAAGAGAGACTCCGTCTTTAACCAAAAAAAAGCATTGTCACTCTATATCAATGGCACCAAAGAACATCAGGAAGACAATCAGCTCTTTGTGGTGTTCACCAGTCCAAAAAAAGGGAAAGCAGTGCAGAAGCTGACCATCTCCAGATGGATTGCATTGTGCATTAACGCACTAACCAAGAAGCAACCTCTGAAGGCTTGCGGGCTCATTCCAGACCCAAAAATGCAACCACTGAGTTAGCTCATGTAGACCCTGTACTGGACATCTGTGAGGCTGCTACGTTGGTTTCTCTGCTAACATTTACTAAACACTACTGCCTTGATAGTCCAGTCCCCTGAGACAGGCATTTTGCCCATTCGGTCTTCCAAGACTTTTTGGTTTGAGTCACTTTTCAAACCCACCTCCGAGGAGGGATTGCTTTGGTAAGGAATCGGAGGATACACGTCTCTCTTCGATGAACAAGTTACTCACCTTCAGTAATGCCTTACTAGCTGTAGATTCCTTACCGACCTTCCCATCCTCCCCAATCTGCGAACTGAGCTTCGCCTACAGAGGTCCGGTTGGCACACTGTTCACAACACCTTGGCATGACTCTGCTTCTGATGTGAAAATAGTCACATAAACCCCTAAGGTAGGATGGCACCTTTATAGGCACCTTGCATGTCCTACACAGCGCAACTGATGCATAGCAGTTTGTGGCCACCTACCGGTGGCCAGTGGTACTGCTGAAGATTTTTTGGATTCAGTCTGCTTCCTGGAGAATGTTCTAAGATAAGGAATCTTCGGCTAGATAGTCTCTACTAGATCAAGCGTTACTCAAGGTACTTATCTTGTTCGTTATATAGAAGACTGAAGGAACATGAGCCTAGCACCTACTGCAGAGTATTTTAAAAACAGTCTCCCCATCTCATTTCCTGTAGATCCTGCGTGTCCATTTTATTTAATGTTTTCATCTCCTTTACAGTTTTGAGACATTTTTAACAACCTTATTTTTCCCCACTTAGTACTCTCTTAAGCTAAATCCATACGTGCAACTATTACCGAATGCGCTCCAGAACCAGAATGAGGGCTTCCTTCAAGCACAATCAGCCACATTCTTTCAAAGGGTGTGATCCTGAAACACCCATTGAAGATCGGGCATGTGTAGTAATTTGCTGGCTCTATGGACCGCTAAAAAGCCTGCCCTGATGTGCAGAGATTAGTTGTTCTAACATTGGTTCAAGTGATCCTTGCTGTTCTGGGGGTTTGGTCTACCTCTGAGACCCTCTTTAATGGCTTGTCAGTAGCAGCACCAAAACATTCATAATGCAGTGCTCAGGCTGATGTTTGAGCTCAACAAAGAGGACCTGCTGATTTTCCCTACTCAATTTTGCGAGCGGGGATAACATCATTTCCAGGTACTACCTTTAGTTATTTCTGCTAACCGTGCATTTCACCAACCACTGTTTTCTTTTGGATCGTGAAGTACCATAGTTCCATTACTGCACCTACCTCTCCCTCCTGCCTCTAAATTGTTCCCCTTCCTTGCAGAAACATCATTAACTGTACTGCCGTTTTCACTCCCCTCCTTGATTTTCATGTAGTGGTAGCTGGCATCCTGTTTTTTTTGCTTGGCTTAATTTCCTCTACCTCTTTGTTTTTATGGCAAGTCTCACGGATTTAGCTTCTGGACCAGAACCTTCCTCAATGCTGTCAATCTAGTGAAAAAGTCCCTGGTACTTATTGTTATCCTTTTTGCTTACCCTTTCTTCTTGCTGTGGTGTGCTCCAGAGCAACATTGGAAAGGACAGAGAATTCAGAAGGACATACTATGGTGAAATGGTCGCACACATTTAGTACCAGCTGAGAGGGGAGCGTAAATTGCATGCTAAAGGCTGTCATTTTAGCGTCCTTTTCTCATGTAATCAGGCAGGGCAATGACAGATGTCGGAGAAAATGTATGTAATCTGCATCTAGATTGAGTCAAAATGTACTTACTGAGAAGCATTGATCACAAAGATTGGGAAATGGTCCCCCAGTAGGATTGTTGTCTGTATGAGAGAGAATATGCTAGCAGCCAAATGAAGACACTGAGGTGTGTTTTAAGGTATGAGGTTTGGACCTGTAAAAGGGTACCAAGCAATATTTTCCTGTTCACATGTGACAGCTGATGGAAGAACTTAGTCAGGGGTCTCCAAACCGGTCCTGGAGGGCCGGATCCATGCCAGATTTTTTGGGATATCCCCATTGAGATACATGTAGTTATTTTAAAAATCTGGCATGGATCCAGGACCGGTTTGGGGACCCCTGACTTAGATCATGGAGCTTCCCACAGTCCTTGCACTGCTTCATAGGTTGCTCTGTGATTAGAGAATACCATGGTGGCAGAGGGGGTTTCAAAGCAATTGAAATTCTAAAGCTCTATAGACATTTGAATAATGTTCTTGCTATGTTACTAAAATATATAGTATATTTAGCAGTATGTATCTTCTTGGTACCACTTAGATAGCTTGGACCTACAATGACAGAGACCAGACCGCCGACTTCCTGTTGTGTTATGTACAGATCATGCTACGAATGGCCATGGGAAACAAAATAAACAAGCATTTACAATGCAACGGTCTCGCCTTTGCAAAAGTTAGAGCTATTGGCATTGTAAATGACAAATTTTTTATTTATGTGTTGGTTTTGAAAACAGATAAATAAATGGATTTGTCATTTACATTGCCAATAGCTTTTCTGGCTTCCTAACTTAGTCAACTATGTCGCATAATTTGGTCCTCCTCCGCCACATAATTCAAGGAGGCCTTGCTTAGTGGTGCCTTAAACCAGTCACCTTCGTGCATTGATCTAATTTTGTGTCATTCCCATTTTTCTTTCATTCACTACTGGTACAGCATAGTGCAACGTGTCAGCCCACTTCAGCCATTGGCTAACTTCCCTGAGAGCTCCTGCACGATGTGCACTAATTTAGAAAAAGTAAGGTCCTGTACTCTCAGCGACTAGTGGCTCGGTGTAGGCTTTTTATTAACAAGATCGATGAAGCAAAAAGGGTTATCTAAATAAAGTTTTACAAAACCCAACAAAACTAGCTTTATTCATCAGTGTACTTTATAACACAGTTTCACAATCTCTTACTGATACCAATGTTTTAAAATCTGAGAGTCAACTTTCAAAGCTTTGTTGGAACTTAAGCGTAAGCAAAGTGGAGGTCTAATGTTGGCCACTTTTACACACATGCAGCTTGCTATCTATGTGAGTAAACGCTTTAGCATCCGCCATAGGAGTAGTACATGTTATACACATGGTTTTACAGTTTATTCCAGGGGTTGTCCGTCTGTAACAGCATGAGATCTTACGTGCTAGCAGAGGTAGTAAGCATTATATAAATGCAATGACAATCTACACTGCACATACAGTATTTATTACGTTTGGGACGCATTAGTCTGATAATGTGCTGAATGGCTAATCACTCATAAGGTCCCAAAGGCGAGACCTATTGGCTATGCCAATGCTGGTTTAATTTATGGCATGTTTAAAAAAGATAAAATACTAAAAGGTGGCCGATGCCAGGCGGGGAAAGTCCATATATTAGAAGGAAAAAAAAAATATATATATATATAGAGATTGGTATAAAAAAAAAGGGTGGGGTACCGATTGCATGGTTCGTTCCGTTCGTGGCAGCTTGTCTGTGAGACAAACTCATCAGAAGTTGTCAGGCATGCAAAATATTAGAAAGTAACATTGTTTTAATAAAGTCAGTATTCACTTTAGCGACACACTGCTAGAGAAAATGATATTTCATTGGGTTTTTCTACTGCCGCAGGTATCCTGAGCCACCGATCCTCACATGAACAAACCCTAGAAAAACTCACAAAACGCACTGAAACACACAACTCACCCATGCAGCACGTCAAGCCCACTGCCCACAGGACCTGCGCCGGGCTCATGGTAGTGCAGTGCAGGGAAGTCGCAGTCCGATACACCCCAAACACCAGCCTCGCTCAAATGCTTCCCTTTCTCGGAGTTGCCGGGTCTTGTGAAATCACCTAACTGGCCGAGATCATGTGGTGCTTGATTCAGAGTAGCCAATAACCGAGAACAGAACGTGCTGCTATTGGGAGTTAAAATACTTCAGCTTTTTTGCCATCCGCGCTCAGCGTTAACAAAAGAAGAACGCGCATGCAAAATATTAGAAAGTAACATTGTTTTAATAAAGTCAGTATTCACTTTAGCGACACACTGCTAGAGAAAATGATATTTCATTGGGTTTTTCTACTGCCGCAGGTATCCTGAGCCACCGATCCTCACATGAACAAACCCTAGAAAAACTCACAAAACGCACTGAAACACACAACTCACCCATGCAGCACGTCAAGCCCACTGCCCACAGGACCTGCGCCGGGCTCATGGTAGTGCAGTGCAGGGAAGTCGCAGTCCGATACACCCCAAACACCAGCCTCGCTCAAATGCTTCCCTTTCTCGGAGTTGCCGGGTCTTGTGAAATCACCTAACCGGCCGAGATCATGTGGTGCTTGATTCAGAGTAGCCAATAACCGAGAACAGAACGTGCTGCTATTGGGAGTTAAAATACTTCAGCTTTTTTGCCATCCGCGCTCAGCGTTAACAAAAGAAGAACGCGCTGCCAGAGAAGCACTACAAAGCACGCAGCGATAGAAGTGAGGGAGGAGGCATGTTAAACAAGTTGCCGCCGGGCCGCCGCGCTGCCTGCGACGACCCGGAAGCGGTTGGGCAGCCGGCCAATCGCAGCGCGGCCCCAACCGGAAGTCCCGACCCCATCGCGGCGCGAGAGAGAAGAGACTGTCCGAGGAGCCCCGAGAACTCCTGATCGAGTCCCGGTCCCGAGATGGGGGACCGGGTGAAGAGCGGCCGGGCGCATGAAGAAGGCGGGGCTCTCATGTGGTGAGAGTGCCCCGCAAAGCGCAACCGCCGCCCGAGAGGCACGCCGAGCACCGCCAGAACAGGTGAGTGTGTTGCGGAGGAGGAGGGGTGAGTGGGGGTGGGGTGTGCGCGTGTGTCTGTTGTAGTGTGTCTGTGCGTGCGTGTGTCTGTCTGCGCGTGTGTCTGTTAAAGGGGGGTGCGTGTGTGTGTATGCAGTGTGTGTATGTGCGCATGCGTGCGGGAGCCTTTGTGTGAATGCGAATAGCAGGCAGGGCGACGCGACGTGCGCGCTCACGAGCTGCAATCTCCAGGACAGGCTCGTCACAGTCTGATGTCCACACCATTCCCAGAAAAGTGGCAACATAAGTTGTATCGCATAGACAGCAAAAGCTTCGCTTTTGCTTTCGTCTAGGCGAGACCTAAAAAGAGATGCTGGAGCCATGGATCTAAATACCATGTGTAAGTGTCAGGGACGGACTAGGAACCGAAAGCTCGGCCGGCCCTGGGGGATGGGGGGGGGGGGGGGCGCTAGTGGAAAGCTTTGTGCCGCTTTTGTTGCTGGGGGCCGATATTACAGCTACGCTGCCAAAACGGCCCCATAGCAAAAATGGCTCCCACGGGTTCTAAAACTGGTCCCCACCGTGACAGCCCACCGGGGAAACGCCCGGTGCCCGCTACAGCCAGTCCAGCCATGGTAGGTGGGCCAAAACATTTCATTCAGGGAGACAGTATAATTATGAGTATAGATGCCTTCCATTGGGCATGAACTTAGCCAGAGGTATTCATAAAGATGCTGTCTGTGGTGACCTCCTGTACTTCTTGCTAGGAAGAAATGTGCCTTTGCCCTTACCTGGATAACAGGTTGATAAAAGCACAACCCCCCCCCCCCCCCCCCCCCCCCCAGAGGTGATGATATTCACAACTTGGACATCTCCATAAACATCATCGAGGCACAGCTGGTACATTCCAAAAGACTTCAGTTTCTAGGTACTTTGCTCAGTACGTCTCTGGAAATAACTCCTCACTTGCTAGATTGAGTAGAAAACTAATTTAAACAATAGTTTCGGAAGCTCCCCAACCTCAAGGCCTTCAACAACTATATGGATGATCTTCTTTCCTAACTGAAAAACTAAGGTGGTACAACAACATTTGATCCTTTATAGGGCCCGGGTCCTTCTGTGACATAGACAGTCCAAGACCACTATCGGTCCAGTCGAAATTGTGGACTTTGTATGTCTCACTGTCAGAACCTAAAAGCCTGCAAATTGTGATACCCAGCCAAATAAAGCTGCACATAAATTGCTTGAAATAAAAATGTCTTCCTCTTCTATAGAGAAATGTTATTGCAGTCCTCATGGACAATATAGCAACTCTGGTGTATTTGAGCAAGCAGGCAGGAACAAAGCCACTCCCTAAATCATTTCATTTAAATTCATTTCAACATCTTTATTCGGTTTGTCAATAACAACCATATAAGCAATCATTAAAATACAAAACTATTGTTAACAGCCCTCATTATATTCTCAAATATGTGCTAAACAGCATGGATAACTTTATATAAAATTTAAGCAAAATTATGAGTGCAAAATCGCAAAAAAGTGCCATGTGCTATATAAATTGCATGATGTGTAAATGCTGCAATAAAGTGCCATATGTACATGATTTGCATTTCATGCCGATTCATGCCAAAGTTGCAAATGCTAACAATTTTTACATTATGTAAGAATTTCGCAATAAGGTGCCATACACTAGCAAAAAGGATAAAGTTAGAGATAAAATGATAAAATACCAAATGCGAAGTATATTACATATTGTATAAATGTCTCTATATCAAGTAGCTATTCCGGCATTGCTCAGTCCTGCTTTTTCATCTGGAGGGGAAACACAACATCCAAATGATCAACATTAGCCATTTTTATCTATGCTCTTCCAAATATCAAATGATATGGGTGCTTCTCTTTAACAGTGGCAATTTCCTCAAATCAACTTGCTTGTGATGGTTTACATTCATCCTTTTGCTTCTCCTATATAGGAGAGAGTGTGAAGATCATTTCCATCGGGATTGATAATGCCAATTCACTCTCTGCCTTTTTGCCAACTTGCTTGATTCAGAGGTCTCTCAAAATTTTTGAAAATGAAAACTTTTGCAGTAATGCTCATGATACCATTCTGACCAAACCAATTTTGGCTTTGGACCGAATTCTGGAATCTTTAGGAAATTCTATGAGTTTTGGATCCCCAGATTCATAATGAACCTTCATCTATTGCTGAACGTGAGGATCTGATTCCTGAAAAGTCTAACCTAGGGATCCCTGGGTTTATCCGAAACAAACCCAGGGACGCCTGTCGAAACAGAAAAGACTCCTTAGGCATCCATATAACAACAAAGGGCTTTTGAACATCTTCTTACCTATTACCGATCTCTCTAGATCAGGTTCCAACGTAACACATCTAGCTTATTGGGGAATACAAATGGACCGTTGCATATAATATCTCACAGCTATCACTCCCTACTCAAATAGGCCTACAGACATTCACGATTTACTGTTGTTATTTATTTATATGATATATACACAGTGTAAAAATATTATTACTAAGTACCCAATATTTCGTCAAATATAAATACTTAATACTGTTCACCTTACTGAAATAAATGAAACGTTGGCAGAACTTATCAGAAGGAAATAGTGTTAAGGTATATAATGCGTGAGGGAGAGTTCTGAAACATACTATCGCACACCCTCCCTAGTTTAAAGCTCTACTATAAAAACTAACCACCCTACAAATACGATTAGGGTTACTAGATGCCCACTGCTAGCAGTCGACAATCCAGGTCCGGACTGTATGTTACAGGAGAAACTCAGACAATATTCCTGTGTGCATGTGAACCAAAAACAGCTGGAAGACCTCCCCATTTTTAATTAATTTGTTGGATTCCCCAACCATTCCACGACCTTTTCAGTAGCCCAGTGTAGAGTCTTATGACCCTTGCGCCAAGGTCTCATTGTCACCAAATGCATGTGCCTTCACCAGGGTGTCAGAGTATTTCTTCCCATTCCTGTTCCTTTGTGACTCTTCTAGTGTTAAGAGAAACATCTTGGCAAGAATGGATTCTGTTAGCTTCATCCAGTATCACCCTGCATTTGTACCTTAGTTAGCAGATTTATTGAATCCTGCATGGCGGTATCTTCATCAGTACCGCCTTAGCTCTGGCACCTGGAGAAGGGCGTTGATTTATTGTTCTAGTGTAAAATCTACTGCAATTCCCTCTACAGTATTGCCGTCTGATAACAGCTTGCAGAGTGAGGCTTTGATGTACAGTACTATTGACCACAATCACAACCATTTGAAAGACCGAACCATTGTCCATTATTGAACCTGGATATGCTTTCTGTATCATTAAGACATTTTGCAGTTTTATTCGGATCCGACAACAGCAAACATGTTTATTTTATCATAGATGTCTGGAATTTTTTGGGCCTCGTTTGGTCTGTCCTGTAGTTTCTGATCCCTTTCCTTTTATGTGGGTAAAAATATGATCACATATTTTTTTTCATTAAGTAACTAGTGTATATAATTCTACCATGTGATTGGCACTCACTTCTCCACCATCTTGTTTGGTATTGGGTTTTTTATTAGCCATTTCAGATGTGATGGACGTCCTGCTCCTCTCAGAAGTGTGTAGTATGCAGAAGTGGGGATTTCAACTTTATATTTTCGTGAGTAGCATATGACAGGGTTATCCCGAGAGATCAGGACCCTTCGTATTCTGTCGGCTGCCTCTCACACACTCAGTCAAGATGCCCAGACCTGAAGGCTTTATCTTTGCTCCCAAGTAAACACAGTTACTCAGCTGTGCAATGCATCACTTGGTGTATCACTATACAGGCTTCTTGACACCAGATCTTCCATCTCGCATGTGCATATTCGGTATCTGTAAAGTCTCATCGTACACTGTTGGGGGTCTTTGATGGCCTGGATGGCTCCAGGATGGACAAACGTCTCTTAGGGACAGTGGTGCCGGTGGCCAAAAGAGACATAGCAGCGCTTTGGTCACAGGCCAAGGCCCCTACGGTGCGGAGATGGAGGAGGGGTGTGGACTGGTGTGGGATCCAGGAGGCCCCCCTATTAGATGCTCGGGGATGTCCTGATTTATTCAACAAAGTGTGGGGTAAATGGTTTAATATGCTGCCACCATGATGATCTGTCTTCCTTTTCTTCCATGTCTTACTGTAACCACCGTACAAACTGCTGTGTTATACTCTGACGGACGCCCTCCCTTCTTTGTTACCAATTAACCCTGACATGTTCCCTTTAAGGCTTATTGAACTGCAAACAATGAATTTCTTTTTTTCTTTTTTTTTTTTAAATAAAACTAATAAAGTTGATTATCAAAAAATAAGTCTCATCATAGCAAAGCAGAGTCATTACATTGAGTTGTATGCTGGATCAGGGGACTTCCCACCACGCAATTCTACCACCTATCCGTCTCATGCTCCTCCTTACAAAGGTCTCAGCATTGGATGATTATAGTGCGTTGATTTGAGTTTCCTTACCTTAAACTGTTTACTTTCTCCTTGTTCTGACAGTTCTATAAATGCTAGAGTTCCTGCTCAGTGCTGCAAACCCTGGAGAGCAGGACCGCCTTAACCAAACCAGCCTTTGCCTGCACCAAGGGGCTCCTCTTTACATACACCTAGTTGGGCCTTTGCCCTGTAGCCTTGGTGTCCCACGTTAAAACCCGGGCCCTCTGTTTGTGCTCACAATTCTTGGTGCACCACCATGGATTCTATCATCCTATGTTCCCCACTCCAGATCCCCAATGCCACTGCACACACTGCGGTGGGTCAGTGCATGAGTATGGTAAAGAGGCCATGCCCCGTTTCTCCTTAGTAGACAATGCTCCATTACAGCAGACCAGTGCCAGCATATCCGGGCCTTCTAAGAGCAGGAGTAAATGGAGCTACAATGGTAAGATAAAATGCAGAATAAACTTAGGTTAACAGTGACAATAAAGGGCGTTGGTCGAATAGACATTGGTCAGTGGCTGCAGATCTTAATATCAAAATCTCCTTTAGCAGACACAATGTTTTTTATAAATGATAGTAAAGCACACTGTTTCAGAGTCCCTAACTCCAGCTGCTTTTTTGTTGTCCACTTTTGTTCAGTTCACTTAATGCGATTTTTATGAAATTGTATAGTGCTTTACATTTACACGTAGCATGCCAGTTTTCAGCACTATAACTTATTGGTATTCTGAGTGAAGTGTATTGTTAGGTCCTAAGTATGAAGCAATTATTTGTCTCCCATCTTCTGTCATCGCTCCATTACATCGTACAGAGGATGTGATGGATTAACTAATTGTCATGGTTTACCATTGTGATTGTGATGTACATCGAGTTTGGGCCTGCATTTCTTAACTTTTCTGCAAGGATTAGATACATGACATACCCCAGCGCTTTGCAAAATCTTTAGACCAATGACACACTTTTTGGGATGACAAACTTTATTCTACCGACCTAGCTTTATTAGGCACAAGGCAAGCAATTTTTTTAAATGTAACACCTGTAACACCTTTTCCATTGAAATAGGCACTAGATTTGCTCAGACATACAGTTTTACTGATAAAACTATATCTATATTGCACACAAATGAGTGTTTGGAAATTTGACTTCGGTGAATATTTAGCATTTGTGCATCACCAAGTAAAGTGTCTTGATTTGTTTTGATCTTATCTGATAGTGACTTCTAGCTGCAGATTACTTACCTTTGAATTTTCCAGACGTCCGGTTAGATCCAGAAACTTTTGCTGAGCAATACCACTTGTACACGCCGTCTGGTGGCTCCATTTGGCTCCGTGTGACAAAGTCGACATCATAGGTTATGACTCCACGGTACCCATATAGGTGCCACTCTGGCGCACAGACGTCCGTTCTTTTCTTTACACAACAGTTAAGCGTCGATCCAGCAAGAGCAATCCCTGTCACTCTTTAACAGGCCTTTTTCCGACTTTTTATCAAATTCAGATTTTTTTCTAATTTTGTGTGTGTGGATGTTTTAGATGAAGACTGTTCAAGCCGAGCGGCGCCTGCCACCGCATAATGTCTGTTACCGACCCCCACCTCGTCTGTCTCTGGTGTCTCTAGCACGATCACGATTCGAAGTCGACTGTCATGGCTTCGAAAGCCTTGCATGAGCATGCTATGAAGCTCCTTGTGGCCCGGTAGTCGACACCATCCAGCGAGACTCCGCAGAGGTCCCAGTCGCGACCTCCTCTTCTTCGATCGGGTTACTTCTCCTAGAGCCAAAAGTCCTCTTCGTCCCACTTGAGGTCTTCGGGACACTCTGCGGAGCCAGGTTCGACTTTGCACGTCCCTCCCTTTCTGAGAGCCGGTCTGCCCCCTGCTCAAATTAGAGAATTTTACGAGCCTTGTATTTCAGCGGGTTGACCCCTCTGATGAGCCCTCGGGCCCCGCAGGGTCAGAAGTGGCCCCATCAGATTCAACGCAGTCTGCTCCCGCGGGGCCTCAGATCAGATCCCGGATTCAGGTTGACGCCAGTCGTGCCATTGCGGCCTGCTCCGTTGTCGGACCCAAAGTCGTGCCGCGGGTGACCACCAGGATGCCTGCCCCATCCTTATCCCTGACGACACAGAGTCGAAACGACGTCGCCCGATGCCGATTCCGGCGCTGATAAAACCCAAGGGCTCTATGTTCTCACCTGAACACTTTAAGCTGTGTTAGGCTAGGTAGAGGAATGGGTGGGATCTATGGACCCTTTGGGACACCACGTTGACTCTGCAGAGCAGTTGGACTGGTATAGGGAACTTGGGGAAGCCAGTGGACCGGATACATCTCCAGATACTGGCATGCTCTCTCCGCCAACTGTGGCTACGGAGGAGGCAGCATCTTATGCCATGGTGTTAAAAGGGAAGCCGAGGTCCTCGGAATAGAGCTGCCTTCTGTGCAAGTCAGGACTAATCTCCTGACCGAGGTGCTTCAACCTGGGGCTTAACCTCTGAACCCCTTTTTCCCTTTAATGAAGCACTAACTGATGTCCTTCTTGGCACATGGTCCAAGCCTTAAACAGAGGCTCCTGTGAATAGGACAATTGCACTCCTCCATCTCCCAGCTCTGGGCGACCCAAAGTTCCTCAGCCAACACCCCACACCCAAAAGTTTGGTGGTGCAGGCCTCAGCATCCCAGGGTGCATTCCCTTTCACCCCTCCAGGTAGGGAATCCAAGAGGCTGGATTCCTTTGGTAAGAAGAGGTTTTCTTCCTCCAGCCTGGCATACGGTTGGTGAAAACTGCATGCTTATTAGGCTGTTTCTCCCACTCCCTTTAGGAGACTAAGCAAGTGCTGCCACAGGTCCCATAGGAGTCCCGAGCTGTGCTCTCCCAGGCACTTCAGAACCGGAGAGATGCAGCAAAATTCACCATCAGGTGTGGCCTTGATATGACGGATTCACTGAGCAGATCAATTTCCACAACAGTGGCATTCAGGTGCCACGCCTGGCTTAGGACAACTGGCTTATCAGGCGAGGTTCAGGCATACTTGATGGACACTCCTTTTGATGGAACCTGTCTTTTTGGGAAAATGGGAGATTCAACTCTAGTAAGGTTCAAGAAGTCTCGATTTACGGTCAGATCCTTGGGCCTCTCCTACTTCTCGTGACCAGTCTACCTTTCGCTGCAACAGAAGGGGTTTCCAGCCGTGTCAGCCCTATCCCAGCCACCGTCCTGCGCAGGCTACCCAAGCCATGAGGGACGTGGACACTGTTCATTCCGACCTAGGAATGGAATCCAGAAGTCGTCCGCCACCCTGCTCTCAGCAACCACAGCCTCCAAGCACTCCTAGTCTGACTCTGTAAGAACACACCACTCCAGCTGGTGGAAGAATCCATCATCTCCCCCACTGGAGATCCATAACATCGGACAGGTGGGTGTTGCAAATCATTCTGGAGGGCCTTCCTTTCTTCCCACAGTTCTGCCCCTTCCTCCCTTTCTGCCAAATCAGGAATGGCAGACGGAAGATCATTTGAAATTGCTCCAGGAGGAAGTTACAGCTCTCTTGGCCAAGGGAGTTATAGAGAGGGTCCCGGTTTCAGGAGTTGTCAGTGACTGTTATTGCACCTACTTTCTGATTTCAAAGAAGAACAAAGGGTGGTAGCCCATTTTAGATCTTTGGACTGTCCGTCTCCTCCTCAAGGAGAAGATCAAGATGCTCCCTGTAGCTCAGGTCGTGTCTGCCCTAGACCAAGAAGACTGGATGGTAGCGTTGGACCTGGAGGATGCATATTTTCACATCCCCATCCTGCTGGGCCACAGGCGATACCTGCGGTTCAAGGAAGGCCTCAAACACTTTGTGGTCCCCTTCGGATTTACCAGTACGCCTCGGGCGTTCACCAAGGTGATGGCGGTGGTTGCGGCTCATCTGCTCCGATAAGGGGGGTCAGTCATTCCCTATCTGGCTGTTAAAGGTGCCTTCACCTTAGGCTGTCTTCTCCCAGCTCCAGACTACGGCAGACCTGCATTCGCTGTGGTACTCTATAAGCGGGCCAAAGTCACAACTGACTCCTTCTCAGATGCTCCTATCATCAAAGTTGTTCTGGACACAGTGCAGTTTTCGGCTTGTACTACAGAGCAGCCGATATTCAGGCTGTGATACAGATGTTTCAGCCTCTATCCTGGATTTCGGTGAGAATGACTGAGGCTTCTGAGACTCATGGCTTCCTGCATCCGGTTGGTAAATCACGCCAATTGGCGTATGCAGGCTCTACAGTGGGACCTGAAGCTCCAGTGGGAGCTGCATCAGGGTACTCTCTCTGATGTGGTTCAGACCTCGGAGGAAACTGCAAAAGACTTGCAGTGGTGGTAGATGAACCACAAGTTATTTATTTATTTATTTAAGCAATTTGTAGAGCGCGCAAATACCTGTGAGTGTCTCGGCGCTAAGGACGGTGGAGGCGGTAGGAATGGTATGCTGCTCATTGTGTGAATAACCATGTTTTTAGGGATTTCCTAAACGTCAGCAGAGTTGGACAGGATTTCATTTGTGCTGGGAGAGTGTTCCATAATCTTGCCGTGGCAACGGTGAATCTTTTGTCTCCCCAAGAAGCCTTGTGTGTGCGGGGGTCCGTAATGAGGTTGGCTGATGCAGAGCGAAGGTTTCTGCCGGGAACGTGAATGCAGAGGGCTTTAGTCAAAAAGATGGGACCTGTGTTTCGCATGGCCTTGTATGCTATGCACAGGGCTTTGAATTTGATGCGCTTACCAAGTGAAAGCCAGTGCAGATTACGCACCACTGCGGAGAGGCAGACCCCTTTCGCTTCCCCAACCAGATCTCACAGTAGTGAAAGATGTGTCTCTCCTGGGATGGGGCGGCCATCTGGGAGAGGTGGAATTCAGGGGACATTGGTCTCCGGCGGAGTCGGGGCTCCACATAAATTTGTTGGAGCTTCGAGCAATTCGAAAATTGAAAGCCTTTCTTCCCTCTGTCAAGGGGAAGTTAGTGCAGGTGTTCACGGACAACACCACCGCCATGTGGTACTGCAATAAGCAGGGCGGGGTGGGGTCATGGACCCTTTGTCGAAATGCCCTGCGTCTCTGGACATGGCTGGAACAGCAGGGCAAAACCTTTGTAGTTCAACACCTGGCAGGTTCTCTGAACGCCAGGGCCGACAAACTCAACTGTCGATTCCTAGCGATCACGAATGGAGTCACCAGCCAGAGCTGGCGCAAGGCGTCTTTCAGCTAATGGGGAGAACCTTGGTTGGATTTGTTCACCTCCAAAGAGAACGCTCAGTGTCAGCAATACTGTGCACTGAAATTTCCAAGGCGGCTATTGCTCAGTGACGCCTTTTGTTGCGAGTGGAGCTCAGGCCTGCTGTACACCTTTCCGCCCATACCACTCCTGCCCAGGGTTCTGAAGAAGATTGGGAACGGCCAAGCCCAAGACATTTTGGGCGAAGAGTTTTGTATCCAGAGCTTCTTAAAATGTGCATTGGTCCTCCAATCAGGTTTCACCATCAGGAGGATCTACTGTCACAGCAGCATAAGAGGGTATTCCACCGAAATCAGTCAACTTTGCGCCTCCATGCATGGAGATTGAGCAGTGGCAGTTGATGGCTTTTGACCTTCTTTCTGAAGGATACAACGTTATTTTGGTAGCCAAGCGGCCCTCCACTAAGACGGTATACGCTTGCAATTGGCAAAAATTATATTCTACTGTACAGAAAGGTCTATTGACCCTCTTTCTGCTTCTCTTTTCACTGCTCTTTTGTTCATTCTAACCCTTGCCCAGCAGGGCTCTGTGTTGGGTACTCTCAATGGTTAACTTTCTGCTATATACCCTTTTTTGCGGCTGCTAGACCAACCCGCTCTCTTTTAAAGTCTCCAGTTGTACATAGGTTTCTGAAGGGGTTGGCTCACTTGTTTCTGCCCACGCACTTTGTTTGCCACAGTGGGACCTGAATTTGGTCCTCCCCTATCTTGTGTGCGCTGTTAAAGCCGTTACACAATTGTCCCTTCCGGCTGCTGACCATCAAGCCAGCCTTTTTAGTGGCGATTACATCTGACCGGATGGTGAGTGAGTTGCAGGCGCTGTCTTGCACACCTTCCTACAGGATCTCTTTTCCAGACAAAGTGGTGCTTCGCAACTGGGCTTAATTTTTGCCAAAGGTTGTGACCCCATTTCATCGGGGTCAATCCATCCCGCCGCCCACCTTCTTTGCTTCCCTGCATCTCTCTAAGGAAGAGTAGCGTCTCCACCGACTGGACCCAAAAAGCGCGTTCTCAATCTACCGTAACTGCACAAGAGTCCTGGGTGGATGACCAACTCGTTGTGGTGTACGTGGGAACTAATGAAGGGACGGGCAGTGTAGAAAAGGACCATCTCTTGCTGGGTCATTCTCTGCATTAACATCTGCTATGCCCTGGCTAAGAAGCAGCCCCCTGAGAGATTAAAGGTCTATTCCACCAGGGGAAAGGCTCCAACTACAGCCTTAGCTCGGGTGTCCCATTCCTAGACAATGTGGCAATGTGGGCATCCTTGCACACGTTTGCCAAGCACTACTGCAGGGACAAGGATCTGTAAGGAATCAGCAGCTAGAAGTCTCTATCAGATGAACAAGTTACATACCATTGGTAACCCATTATCTGGTAGAGACTCTATCTAGCTGCAGATTCCTTACAGCCCATCCCATGCCTCCTCGCTTTGCGAACCAATTTAGTAGGCCTAGCTTTACTCCTTCTTTTCAGGGCTTTAGTTTTGCACACAACTACGTCAGTGACTTTGTGGCCCTGTGCTTCTGGTGTGGAATAAACTAATAGTACTGACGCCTGCATGCCTGGGAACGCCTATATAGGTACCGCAACGTCATCGCCGACATCACACAGAGCTGATTGGAGCCACCCAACAGTGCGCGCTCAAAGGGCATTGCTCAGCAAAAGTTTCTGGATCCAGCCTGACGCCTGGGAAATTCAAAGGTAAGGAATCTGCAGCTAGATGGAGTTTCTACAAGACAATGCGTTACCAAAGGTAAGTAACTTGTTCATTAAAATCTTTGCTTACATCACACTTCAAAATTACAAAAAATAATTTTGGCTTCCCTAATTCTGAATGTGTACGTTTAATTTACAGTGATTTTATTTTATTGTGCGTTAACAAAAAATGACACCCTGCATCAATTCCTTTCTACGCTATGTACCCCAGCAAGATTGTCACATAAGTCACTTTACTTTTCTCTCTCTGACTGCAAAGTGAGAGTTTATTAAAAACCAATCTCCATGTTACAATATAAGCAGCAATTTGTCTGAAGGCATGCCCACCATTTGACCTGTGTCTTTATAGCACAGCAAATGTGACAAGATAAATACAGAGTTCTGTAGTAGGGGATCTCTGTGTATAGTCATAATCTAGTGAATAGTCCCGCCCATGTGCGCGGACCCCGGAGCAATCAAAAATAATCTCTTAAGCTGTCAAAACATGCAGACCTGCATAGACACTTAAGAGAGAATTTAAAGACAGATAATGCAGCCTATATCCACAGGCTACACTGTCCAATACTTCAACTGTAAATTCCACCAAAAACCACAACAGCACAGCCTGTCCAGGGTTTTCCACAGAGAAAAACCTTGCTTTTAACAGCAAAACCCTCTGGAATGATAGAGAGGAAGGAGTGGACAGACAAGCCCCATAGGCTGCCATTATGTGGCTCAAAACAGGATACTGTGCCTTTAAGAGAACTTTCCAGAAGCCTCACAGTATCCCAGAATGCAGTGCAGGTCCCTTTCACCTTCAGTTCTTTTTTCCGGCTCCTGCTAGCAGGACCCTGGAGCATTAGCTCTTCTTTTCTGAGCTTTTTCTATGCTATTTTTGTGATATTTTTGGATTTTTGTAGCTTCACTCGACGTCTTTGGCCTTTATCTGCATTCTGCTGTGGTTTTTTGGCAGAATTTCTGCAGTCTTCTTGTCTTTAGACTATTTCTAGTCTGACATGTGCTTTGTCTGCAGCTGAACTGAAGGCCAAAGCTGAAGCTCACAGGGTTTGTACTCTGTGCTTGCCTGTGTCTTTGGACACCTGTCTTCTCTGTACCTTCTTTTCTAGGGGTCTTCGGCTGCCAGGTTTCAGACAGAGGAGTTTGAAGGCATCTTCAGCCTCTGGGTGAGGTGAGGGTAGGTCCTCTACCGAGTCCCATGCTGTAATCTCTGGGGTTGTCCCCAGTAAGGGCACGTCTGAGCTATGACGCGGTTCCAGTCGGCGTTGGGGCCGTCGTGGAGTGCCTGGACGTCGTGGAGTGCCTCGACGTTGACGTCGAGGCACTCCACGACGTCGACGTCATGGAGTGCCTCGGCATCGACGTCATGGGGTGCCTCGACGTCGACGTCATGGAGTGCCTTGACGTCGACGTCATGGAGTGCTTTGCCGTCGACGTCATGGAGTGCTTTGCCGTCGACGTCATGGAGTGCCTCGACGTCGACGTCATGGAGTGCCTCGACGTCGACGTCATGGAGTGCCTCGACGTCGACGTCATGGAGTGCCTCGACGTCGACGTCATGGAGTGCCTCGACGTCGACGTCATGGAGTGCCTTGACGTCATGGAGTGCCTCGACGTCGACGTCATGGAGTGCCTCGACGTCATGGAGTGCCTCGACGTCATGGAGTGCCTCGACGTCGACGTCATGGAGTGCCTCGACGTCATGGAGTGCCTCGACGTCATGGAGTGCCTCGACGTCATGGAGTGCCTCGACGTCATGGAGTGCCTCGACGTCATGGAGTGCCTCGACGTCGACGTCATGGAGTGCCTCGACGTCGACGACATGAAGGGCCTCGAGTGCCTCGACGTCGACGTCATGGAGTGCCTCGACGTCGACGTCATGGAGTGTCTCGACGTCGACGTCATGGAGTGTCTCTGTCATGGAGTACCTCGACGTCATGGGGTTCCCCGACGTCATGGGGTGCCTCGACGTCATGGAGCAGTGATGCTCGACGTCATGGAGCGGTGATGCTCGACGTCATGGGGCAGGGATGCTCGACGTCATGGGGCAGGGATGCTCGACGTCATGGGACAGTGAGGCTAGACGTCATGGAGCGGTGAGGCTCGACGTCATGGAGCGGTGAGGCTCGACGTCATGGAGCAGTGATGCTCCTTTTGGGGCATTGGTCACTTGGGCTCTGCCCTCTTCCGTTGGGTCCGGCCGTCACCGTTAGGGATGGCTCGGCGTCTCCGTGTTTGACACCTAGTGACATTTTGACGTCTGAGTGTTGGTTGTCGTAGAGACAGTCACTGTCTTAGTGATGGTGACGTCGTAGTGAGGTAGACGTCATGGGTTACAGCCGCAGAATGCTTCCGGCTCCTGACGCCTGGGTCTTGTTCCAGGCCTCGCTCCTTGGTGAGCCTCTCTTCGTAGGAGGGGACTTTGTATTCCCGGCACCTTCCACTCACGACGCAGAGCAGTTGATCAGCGTCGAGGAACCCTTCTGATGGGGAGTTTGTGGTTACTCACCACGTGTAAGCGAGGGACGTTGGTCCTTTTGCTTAGTTTTGAGTACTTGCATACCTGCACGTCTGCTAGGTTGCCTCCTGCTCAACCACTACTGGTGAGACCACCGGGGAGGTTTCAGAATCCTCTCGGTTCCCTCTCCCGCCCACCACCCCAGGGGCCTTTGGCCCCTCAGTCTGCGAACCTCAGTGCCTTGATACCAGGGATGCGTCTTCCATGAGTACGGGGAGTCTCTCTCCGACTCTTTACTGGTTGGCGGGACTTAACTTTCGTCCACTACCACCTGACAGGAGGTTCAGGCTCCGACCGTGCTCCTGACTTGGTCGCATGGGTGGCGGCATGTTGACCTCGTGCTGTGGCCCGCTGTTGTTGGGCCGTTGTTGTGAGATCCCTCTGTGGGGGTGTTTTCTTCACCGATTTGTGGTTCCTCTGCCGAGAGACAGGAGGGAAGCCTTACAAGAGGTGGTCTAATGGGCCTGATAGTTTCGGATCTAGGCATCGGTGCCGGAGCAGAGTTTTTCTCTCCTGCCGACCTCCAGGTATTGTGGGTTTGTCCTACGTTGCCGTGCTTTTCTTCGCCTGACGTCTCTGCAGCCTGCGGCTCAGCAGTGTGCTTCTACTCTCCCGTTTTTTGGGCAACCCTTGGGCTGCCATGAGAGTAGCGAGTGGCTCGCATGAAGTCTGAATCGGAGACTTTTGGACGGCTGTAGGTTTGGGGCATGGAGAACGGCTTGAGGCCTTCTGCCCTTTCCAGCTGCGTTTTTCCTCCCAGGATTTGCCGGTGGTCCCGGGCCGTCATTTAATACTTTACAAGTATATTGTGCACATACGCGGGAGAGCTTATTGCTCCTCGGCGAACGAAGGCCGGCTGGGTTTAAGTCAGTCTTCGGTTCATCTGCCCTCCTCCAGCAATTCCTCCGGTCGGCTCGCGGTTTCAGCTGCGCGAGCTCTAAGCAGAGGCCGATATCCTGTTTAGGACAAGGGTGATAGAGGACGTACCTCTGTCTCAAAGGGGAAGAGGTCTGTACTCCCGGTTCTTTCTGGTTCGCAAGAAGGACAAGAACGAGTTCAGGCCCATTCTGGATTTGCGACAAGCAAACAAGTGGATTCGCGGAAGAGGAATTTCGCATGCTGTCGTTGCTTCAGGTTTATCCTCAGCTGCAACAGGGAGATTGGCTCGGTGCCATAGATCTACAGGATGCATACTCCCATGTGCTCATTGCACACAAACACAGGAAGTTCCTGCGATTCCAAGTTGGCGCCCATCATTATCAGTACACAGTACTGCCAGTCGGGCTGAAGTCTGCGCCCAGAACATTCTCGAAGTGCATGGCAGTGGTAGCTGCACGCCTGAGGAAAAACGAGGTGATTTCTCTATCCTTACCTGGACGATTGGTTGACCAAGGCCTCCTCCTTCTCGGAAGCTCAGGCACACTTCCAGAGGACGTGCATTCTCTTGAACGAGCTGGGGTTGCACATCAACATGTCCAAGTCTGTCCCCATTCCGGTCCAGTGCATACAGTACTTGGGAGCCTCCGGCAATACGCTGTCAGCAAGCGTGTCTCCTTCGGAGGAGAGACAATTATCTCTCCTTAGGAAGGCTCAGGCTCTTGTGACCGCCCCATCTACAACAGTGAAGACGGTGTCTTCTCTACTGGGGTCGATGGCCTCTTGTATATTCCTAACGCCACACGCACGGCTGCTCATGAGACCTTTGCAGGATTGCTTGGAGGATCAGTGGGATTAGAGGAAAGGATCCTTGGGCGACAAGATACGACTGTCTCTGCGTGCTCTTCAGTCTCTGAAGTGGTAGTGTTCAGCGGAGAATCTCCTGAGAGGGGTTCCCTTTCACAAGGACATTTCCACATAGACTGTCGTGACGGATGCATCTCCCCACGGCTGGGGGGGGCGCTTTCTGGAGACTTGCAGATACAAGGAACGTGGTCCCTCGATGGAGTCCACGTATCACATCATTTTCTGGGAACTCAGAGCTGTTCCCTTGGCATTGAAGGCATTTCTTCCGTCCTTCCAGACCAACTCTCTGCTTGTACAGACGGACAATTTGACCACAATGTATTACCTCAACAAACAGGGGGGGGTTCGAGATCGCGCACTCTGTCGCAGGAGGCGCGGGCGATCTGGCGACTGACTCTAACGGCTACCCATCTGCCAGGTGTGCAGAATGTTCAGGCAGACGTACTGAGCAGCCTGATTCAGGAAAGCCACGAATGGGTCATAAACGACGAAGTACTAGGAGAAGTCTTCGGCGAATGCCGAGACTTCGCCTCCAGGTACTGCCTGTGGGGAAGCTGGGGAATGCGTTCTGGATTAACTGGTCGAACGGCTTTCTGTACGCTTTTCCACCCTTTCCCTTGATTCCGGCGGTGTTCATCAAGCTGTCCCAGTCCAGGGCGCGGATGATCCTGTTTGCCCCGGAATGGCCCAGACAGTGGTGGTTCACGGACCTGCTTCACCGGTCTCTCCGTCCTCTCATACGGAGGCCTTGAAGGCCGGACCTCCTCGCAAAGTTCAGGGGGCAGACGTTGCACCCCAACCTCTCGTCTTTGAGTTTGGCTGCATGGCTCCTGAGATAGTGTGATATGGCCATTTGAATCTACCAGAAGTTTGTATGGACATACTGATGGAGGCTTAGCATCCTTCCACTAGGACTTCTTCTGCTTACTAGTGGAAGAAGTTTTTGCATCTGGTGCAAGTCCAAGGACCATGACCTGTCGACGTGTAAGGAAGATGTCTTCCTTCTGTATCTTCTACGCCTGGCGCAGTCAGGCCTTAATGTCTTATCCATTACGGTTCATATTGCTGCGCTGACTGCCTACAGGAAATGCCCTTCAGACTTGCTTCTTCCAGATCCCTGTGATCAAAGATTTTTTTGGAAGGCTGGAAGAAAGCATTCCCTCCTGTCTGGCTTCCTTCGCCTTCATGGGAATTGAATGTGGTGCTGTCCAGATGGATGTAGGAGCCTTTTGAACCTATTCATAGGGCTTCGTTGCAGCATCTGTCCTGGAGGGCGGCGTTCCTCGTGGCCATCACATCGGCCCGCAGGGGGAGTGATATTCAGGTGTTGTGTTGCCAAGGACCTTATACTGTATTCCATGCTGCTGAGGTTATCTGAAAGAGACACGTTAGTGATAGATTCCTTACCTTAGAATATCCCCAGGCGTCAGACTGGATCCGGAAACTTTTGCGTAGCAATACCCCTGCGCGCCGGTAGGCGTCGTCTGCGGCTCCGCGTCCGTCGTCGGCGTCGTGAGCGCCGGGATGACGTCGCCGGAGTACTTAGACGGCGCCCATGCGCGCTGACGTCAGTTCTTCTTTTTTCCGCGCCAGCTAGCGCAGATCCGGAAGAAGCTCTACCCCCAGTCACTTTTTGACTGAAAACTTTTCGATCTTTTTGATCCTCTATTTAGTCGATCCTCGACTATCGGTGCCAGGGATGCCCGGGTTCAAGCCTTGCTCGAAGTGCGGCCGACTCATGTCGGTCACGGACCCCCATCGCCGGTGCCTCAAGTGCTTAGGCCTCGACCACGACGATCGAACCTGCTCCGACTGCCGGGCCCTGACGTCGAAGGCTAGGCGGGAGCGGTCCCGCAAGCGTCTCGAGCTGAGGCAGTCGGCCCCGCGCCGCTCCAGGTCCCGGTCCCGGTCCCACGGGAGGTCGAGGGATAGGTCGCGAGGTCGGAGTCATCGACGTTCCGGGAGTGGACACCGATCGTCTGGTTCCAAGTCCTCAGGTAAGAGGCATGAGAGGTCGGAGCGACACCATCGATCCTCCGACCCGCCCCGTCGCTCGCACGATGCGACCGGGGACTCGGGCGACACCGCCCACGCGGCTCCGCGGAAGTCGCAAGCGTCGCCGCCTGCCCCACACCTTCGGGTCCCTGGGCACGGCGCGTCGCAGGAGGAGGTCGAGAGGTACCTCATGGCCATGAGGGCCCTCCCTCCTCAGTCGGTTCCCGTGGCGCCTTCGGGCCGATCGGCTCCGTCTGGAGGTCCTTCCGGGTCGGGCGCTTCGGCCCCGACGACGTCGGGTGCTTCGGGCCCGGCGCCGCGCGACCTCGCTGGATCCGGCTCCGGATCCGGGACCCCGCCGGTCGACCTTACGACCTCGCCGGCGCCGTCCCTTCAGGTGTCGTCCCCGGTAGCCGATGTGGTTGCCGACCCCAATGCTTCCTACGGTCCTACTCAGGAGTCGGAAGGGCGCCGCTGGGCGCCGATTCCGTCGGCCTTCGGAGAGTTCTATCTCCACGAGGAGGCCCTGGCTGTTAATCCTGGTCTCCAGGAGCCAGGTGACGAGGAGCAATGGGAGGGGTCCGAGGACCCTCTGGCACGTGATTGCCAGTCACATCAGGACTGGACATATGAGCTTGGGGAGGCCAGTGGTATTGACACCTCGCCAGACACTGGATTTACGTCGCCCCCGACTGTGGCTTCGGAGGCGGGTTCTGCTTACAGTGTAGTGTTGACGAAGGCAGCTAAGGCCTTAAACCTTCAGCTCCCCGTCGCGGCCGTGAGGACTAATCTCCTCACTGAGGTCCTCAAACAGCAGTCCGGCTCCGCGGAGCCCCTCCTGCCGTTCAATGAGGCCTTGTGTGACGTTCTTCTGGGCACTTGGTCCAAGCCCGCCACAGGCCCCCCTGTGGACAGGAACGTGGCCAGACGCTACCGCCCGGCACCGGGCGACCCTTGCTTTTTGTCCACCCACCCCACCCCCGAGAGTCTGGTCATCCAGGCCTCCAACTCCCAGACCGCATTCCCGTCGGCCCCGCCCGACAGGGAATCCAAGAGATATGAGCAGTTCGGGAAGAAGGTCTTCTCGTCTGTGAGCCTAGGGCTACGGTCAGTGAACACCAACTGTCTCTTGGGCCGCTACACCCACACTCTGTGGGACACGGTTGCGGAGGTGCTGCCACAATGCCCTGAGGAGGTCAGGGCTAAACTCAGCCAAACCCTTGCGGACGGCCGAGATGCGGCACGTTTTTCTATCCGGTGTGGGCTGGATACCACGGACTCACTGGGCAGGGCGATGGCAACGACGGTGGCGGTTCGACGCCACGCCTGGTTGAGGTCCGCCAACTTCTCGGCCGATGTCCAGGCCACCCTCCTGGACATGCCGTTTGATGGCCGTCGCCTCTTCGGCGACAAGGCAGACCATGCGCTGGAACGTTTCAAGGACTCCAGGGCCACGGCCAAGTCCTTGGGCCTTACGGCCCCACGCCAGCAATCGGGTGCCTTTCGCTCCTTTCGTGGCCACGGAAGGGGCGCCCCACCACGGGCCGCCAGCCACACGCCGCAAAATGTCCAGCAGCGCGGTGGCGGACGTGGGAACCGCCGCGGCGGTGGTCGGGGTCAGCGGCGAGGCCAGTCCACACCTCCCTCAGCAGCCCCCGCCTCAAAACCTTCCTAGTCCGAGTTTTCAGGCCCATGTGACGCCTGTGGGAGGCAGGGTTCGCCATCACCTCTCCCACTGGCATACAGTCACTTCGGACAGGTGGGTGCTGCAAATCGTCCGAAGGGGTTTCTCCCTCCCCTTCGAGTCTTCCCCTCCATCCATGCCACCTCAATGCCACCGTGTGTCGGGGGATCACTTGCGACTTCTGCAAGAGGAAGTTTCGGCCCTCTTGGCCAAGAGGGCCATCGAGCGCGTTCCTGGGCCAGAAGTAGGACGTGGCTGTTACTCCCACTACTTTCTGGTACCCAAGAAGGGCAAAGGGGGCCTACGCCCTATCTTGGATCTGCGGAACGTCAACGGCTTCCTCCGTACGGAGAAGTTCAAGATGCTCACTTTGGCTCAGGTCCTGGCTGCCCTGGACCCAGGAGACTGGATGGTAGCGTTGGACTTGCAGGACGCCTATTTCCACATCCCCGTCCTGCCGGCCCACCGGCGTTACCTGCGGTTCACGGTAGGCCACGAGCACTTTCAGTTTACCGTGCTCCCCTTCGGCCTTACCAGCGCCCCACGGGTGTTCACGAAGGTGATGGCGGTGGTCGCAGCCCATCTGCGCAGGCAAGGGGTGTCAGTCTTCCCCTACCTCGACGACTGGTTGTTGAAGGCGGGCTCGCCCCAGACAGTCGTCAGCCACCTCCAGACTACGGCCGACCTCCTGCACTTGCTGGGGTTCTCCATCAATGTGCCGAAGTCACACCTGTGTCCCTCTCAGAAGCTCCTCTTCATCGGAGCGGTTCTCGACTCGGCGCAGTTTCGGGTTTACCCACCCGAGCAGCGGGTTCGGGATATTCAGGCTCTGATTCCTGTCTTCGGGCCGTTATCCCGGGTCTCGGTCAGGTTGACGCTGCGGCTTCTGGGACTGATGGCCTCCTGCATCCTTCTGGTGCGTCACGCCAGGTGGCGGATGCGGGCTCTGCAGTGGGACCTGAAGTTTCAGTGGGCCCAGCATCAGGGCAACCTGTCCGATCATGTCCTGATCTCGGAGGGCACTGCGAAGCAACTGCAGTGGTGGCTCACGGACCGCGACTGGGTCAGTGGCAGACCCCTCTCCCTACCCCAGCCGGAGCACGTAGTTGTGACGGACGCGTCACTCCAGGGCTGGGGAGGCCACATGGGGGAGGCGGAGATCAGAGGCCTCTGGTCTCCGGCGGAGTCCCGGCTCCACATCAACCTTCTGGAGCTGCGGGCGATTCGTCTTGCACTGAAAGCATTCCTCCCCTCTGTCAGGGGGAGCGTGGTGCAAGTGTTCACCGACAACACCACCGCCATGTGGTACTGCAACAAACAGGGCGGTGTGGGGTCGTGGACCCTTTGCCAGGAGGCTCTGCGCCTCTGGCAGTGGCTGGAACATCAGGGCGTGACCCTGGTGGTTCAACACCTGGCAGGCTCTCTGAATGCCAGGGCGGACGAACTCAGCCGCCGGTGCATGATGGATCACGAATGGCGTCTGAACTCGGATGTGGCGCAAGGTCTCTTTCGACAGTGGGGAGAGCCTTGGTTAGATCTATTCGCCACAGAAGAGAACGTGCAATGTCAGCAGTTCTGCGCGTTGGAGTTTCCAAGGCGGCACTCGCTCGGAGACGCTTTTCGTCGCGAGTGGAGCTGCGGTCTGTTGTACGCCTTTCCGCCTATACCACTTCTGCCCAGAGTGCTGAAGAAGATCAGGCGCGACCGGGCCCAGGTCGTCCTTGTGGCTCCGGACTGGGCACGAAGATACTGGTATCCCGAGCTACTCAGCATGTCAGTCGATCCCCCGATTCGTCTGCCTCTTCGGGAGGACCTTCTGTCGCAGCAGCAGGGGACGGTCCTGCACCCGAACCTGTCCAGTCTCCACCTACAAGCTTGGAGATTGAGCGGCGGCAGTTGAGGCCATTTGACTTGCCTCCCGAAGTCTGTGATATCATTCTGGCAGCCAGGCGTCCCTCCACAAAGTCGGTATACGCCTGCCGGTGGAACAGATTTGTGGCATGGTGCACAGCAAAGGCTGTGGATCCTCTCTCTGCACCCCTTTCGGAAGTGCTGCTCTTTCTTCTTTCCCTTGCCCAGCAGGGCTCTGCTCTGGGCACTCTTAAAGGGTACCTTTCTGCTCTTTCAGCCTTCTTGAGGCTACCAGATCAGCCTTCTTTGTTCAAGTCCCCTATTGTGAGTAGATTTCTGAAGGGCATCACGCACATGTTCCCTCCTGTTCCCTTCGTGATGCCCCAGTGGGACTTGAATCTGGTTCTCACCTATCTGATGTGTGCTCCCTTTGAGCCACTTCATAACTGCCCTCTTCGTCTCCTTACTCTAAAGACGGCCTTCCTGGTCGCCATCACCTCTGCCAGGAGGGTGAGTGAGCTCCAGGCTCTTTCTTCTTCTCCACCTTTCTTGTCTGTTCATCCTGATAAGGTGGTGTTACGTACACGGCCTTCCTTTCTGCCCAAGGTTGTCACGGCCTTCCACATCGGGCAGTCCATCACTTTGCCCACCTTCTTTCCGCCTCCGCATCCCTCGAAAGAGGAGGAGAGGCTCCACCGTCTGGATCCAAAACGTGCGCTCTCCTACTACCTAGATCGCACACGCCAATTCCGGGTGGATGACCAACTCTTCGTTGGTTACGTGGGCGCGAAGAAGGGAAAGGCTGTGCACAAGAGGACCATCTCTAGGTGGATCATCTTGTGTATCCAAGCATGTTACTCCATGGCGAGGAAGGAGCCCCCAGCTGGATTGCGGGCTCACTCCACTCGGGCCACGGCAACGACAACTGCCCTGGGCCGCGGTGTCCCCCTGCAGGACATTTGCCAGGCAGCTACGTGGGCCTCGCTGCACACGTTCGCAAGACACTACTGCCTGGACAGTCAAGTCCGGAGGGATGGCTTCTTTGGCCGTTCCGTCCTCCAGGACTTTCTGGTGTGATATTGGTTCGCAGACCCACCACCGGGGTTGGTATTGCTGGGGTATCTATTCTAAGGTAAGGAATCTATCACTAACGTGTCTCTTTCAGATGCACAAGTTACTACTTGTGTAACGATATATCTGTAAGAGACATTAGTTAGTGATAGATTCCTTACCGACCCACCCATCCTCCCCGTTCTGCGAACCGATATCTAGGGTTAAGGTCATCCCCTTTCAGGGCCCTAGTTTCATGGCACCAGTGTTAGTTCTATCATGGCTCTGCGTATCTGGCGCGGAAAAGCTGTGTTATCAGAACTGACGTCAGCGCGCATGGGCGCCGTCTAAGTACTCCGGCGACGTCATCCCGGCGCTCACGACGCCGACGACGGACGCGGAGCCGCAGACGACGCCTACCGGCGCGCAGGGGTATTGCTACGCAAAAGTTTCCGGATCCAGTCTGACGCCTGGGGATATTCTAAGGTAAGGAATCTATCACTAACTAATGTCTCTTACAGATATATCGTTACACAAGTAGTAACTTGTGCGTTACGCATACTCACCCTAAATGTCTTCCTAAGGTTATTTCTGGTTTTCATGTCAACCAGACAATAACTTTGCCTACGTTTGTTCGGAATCCGGCATCTCCAGCGGGAAGGTCCCTACATTCCCTGGATGTTAGGAGGGTGTTGGAATTTTATCTGGCTAAAACCAGAGATATTTGTGGTTCAGATCAATTGTTTGTCAATTATGGATCAGTCTGGACCGGTCTTGCTACCTCAAAACAGTCCATCTCTAGGTGGATTGTGTCCTGTACACTATTGTGTTACCAACAGACTAATACGACCTTAGGAGGTAAACCTAAGGCTCATTCCACCAGGGGCAAAGCTGCCACGACTGCTTTGCTGCTTAATGTTCCGATTGCAGAAATCTGCAAGGCAGCCACTTGGAAGACGGTCCATACCTTGGCTAAGCATTACTGTCTGGACACTGATACCAGGGCAGATGCTCAGGTTGGGCAGGCTTCGCTGCGAAATTTGTTCGCACAATAGTGGTGTTATTTCTCGTTTCTCCACCGCCGCTTTGGTGTGGGGATGGGCTTGCCATTCTATTCACTAGATTATGACTATACACAGAGATCCCCTACTACAGAAGGAGTAGTTTCTGTCCTGTAACTCCAGTTCTGTAGTAGGGGTATCTCTGTTATAGTCATAAGCGCCCGCCCTCCTCCCCGGTGGAGAGAGATATTCATGTAAGGAATGCTACAGGTCTGGCGTGTTACGCCTTCAAAAAGAACTGAAGGTGAAAGGGACCTGCACTGCATTCTGGGATACTGTGAGGCTTCTGGAAAGTTCTCTTAAAGGCACAGTACCCTGTTTTGAGCCACATAATGGCAGCCTATGGGGCTTGTCTGTCCACTCCTTCCTCTCTATCATTCCAGAGGGTTTTGCTGTTAAAAGCAAGGTTTTTCTCTGTGGAAAACCCTGGATAGGCTGTGCTGTTGTGGTTTTTGGTGGAATTTACAGTTGAAGTATTGGACAGTGTAGCCTGTGGATATAGGCTGCATTATCTGTCTTTAAATTCTCTCTTAAGTGTCTATGCAGGTCTGCATGTTTTGACAGCTTAAGAGATTATTTTTGATTGCTCCGGGGTCCGCGCACATGGGCGGGACTATTCACTAGATTATGACTATAACAGAGATACCCCTACTACAGAACTGGAGTTACAGGACAGAAACTACTCCTTTTAAGGTATCTTGATCTATTGCTAGGACTATAACAACCCACCAGAAATTGGCTCGCGACCTACAGTTTGGGTAACACTAACATAGCCTGTAGTGTTGCCATCTCATGCTTAGTGTTTTAATGTTCTCTTTAGCAGTAGGCATGCCTTTATTTCACATTAAGAAATGTTGTGTCTACTCTTTTGCAGCCTGTTCCACGAATCATGGTGCAGTCAGCAAGTATTGATGAAAATGCTTTAAAGATCAAGACGGTAAGGTTCGCTCAATAAAGGCAAGCTTCTCTCTACTGGTCTGTGGTCTGCAGTGACTGATAGTAACTCTACCCTATGGGAGTATGCTTCAGAGGAAAGCTTGTTTTTAGAACCTATATTTCTTTTCATTGCGATTGCTGCCTAGCCGGAGATCCACCTATGTCACCTGCAAATTGTATCACTCTGAGGTTTTGTATGTGAAGCCTTTTTTCAGAACAAAAACTTTTCCACAAGTAGGAGAAGTCCACAAAAAGACCACAATGTTATTGCCTAATATTGGATTGTAGTCTTGTTTAACATAAATGCAGTAGCGAAGTATATGAAAATGAGAGTAGATTCACACTAGCATCCTTGCTTGTATTTGACACCTTTATGAATGGTGTTCAAATAATTAAAACCAATAGATTGATGCATTCATCTTGTGGCACTGTAGTAGATAAAAATAGAACTTATTTATGCAGTTATTTTCTTCTCTCTGTCTGCTGTGTTAGAGCTTTTTGCACATGGTAGAACCAAATACTGTTTCCCCATCGTATCTAGTAGACTGTAGCAGGCACACTCCACTCTTCTTGGTGTCCTCCATACTGCAGAGAAGCTAAGACAGTAAAGATTCTGTTTGAGCACTTGAGATTTGATGAGTGCACTGGATCTAGCGTCGAGGTGGTGTGTATCTGGGGTGCCTTCAGAAAGTTTAGATGCAGCAATATCCTCAATCTCAGTTTACTCGCATTCCGGTCTTCATTGTCCAATCTTGTCCGCCCCTCATTACACACTTTTACTATAGGAAGCACATGTGGCTAGAATGCAGACCCAAACTCTTGCTGCCTTTTGAGAATGCTCTTTGAGTAAGCTAACTAATGCATTGCTGTTTAGTACAATAGTCAATCATTTTCTTCAGTGAGACAGGGTAAGCAAGGGTTCAAACACAAAGTCTGATCATTTAAATTGAAGTGGTTTGGGAAATATACTAAAAACAACCTGCAGCTGGTCAGTTATGGCTAGCTTTGCAAACCTTAACTCATCCCTCTCTCCTGCATTACTCTTGGCGCTCACATATGGTATCACTGACAACAATAACATCCCAAGTTAATTGGTTGCTGGTTACAGCGAATCTTAACCATAGTATGGATTCAAACTGTTACTCTTGGAGTCTTCCTGTGATGTTCTGTGCCCTACTCGTTCCTCTTCTGGATGACTGAGTCGCGGGTTCTTTTGTGCCTGTTTTCGGGGTATCATTTCATTCCATTCCTAGTCATCAATCTGTATCTTTACAAGCTCAAGATCCACCTGAGTGTCTGCTGTAGTGCCAGGTCACTAATCCACTCATTCATCTTCTATGACTTCCATCGTGACCCCCAGGCCTTCTGTAAGACTAGCACATTGGTTGCCAGACTTTCATCACCTATCCTTTTTGTTAGTTCGTAGGAGTCTGTGTTCTTTGCAACTGTGCTGTGTATGGCTTCCTTTTGTGTGTAATCCAGCCTTCTGTTTACTATGTAGTGCCTCACCCCCACTTTGGTACTAATTACTGCCTCCTCCTGGCAGGTAGTGCAGATAGGGAAGGGCTTTCCAACTGGGTTGATTAGCCACCTTCAACTTCATGTTGGAGCCTACGTCACCTCACTTGCTCCACTGTAGTTCCCTCTGAAGCTTCTGGCTTCATTTCTGTGTCCAACTATGTCTCGCTGTAGCTTAGCCTTACTCTAGCCACTCACCTTGAGTCTGAAGTTTCTCCTGCTGTTTGGAGTTTCGTGTTTGTTCTTGCAATCTCAGGGCTCCGTTATGAGCGTGGTGCTTCTATAATTTGTTGCCTGCTACCGACAGGGTGCATTTTTCCCCACACCGGGACACCCTCTTTTGAAGGCCATACAGCACTTACATGTCATTATGAACACAGAATCCTTCATCTTGTTTTGCCTGGGCTGACATCCTTCCCTGCAGGGAAGTGCTGACAACACCAGTAAATTCTTTTTTCCATTCCTATCCCTTTGTAGGACAGGGAATTATCTTTCTGTGGCTAGTTTAAAGCTTTCCATTGTAGCACTGGAAAGGCCAACAGCAGGGTTTGCTTCCAAATAAATCTTTCACTTGGATGTCATCTCTCTCAAAACATTTTACTGCAAGAGTTGGAGATAATCTACAAGAGAAAGTCTCCAGAAGCTGTTGTATCTTTATTTTGATTCAAAACAAAAGGAAAAAAATCGTTTTTATGGTCAAAAAAATCTTTAAGAGCATGCTTTGCAGCATGAATTTTTTCTGTGAGTACTGCACATAAGGCATAGCGGGAACGGAATGCCCTTTGTCTGGTTCCAATGGGGCAGTAATAATAATGCCAGAGAGCACAGGATACAACCAAACAATCCAAAACCCAAGAAAGTAACAAAGTGAAAAACAAAATCCTTCAAACGTTTATGGACAGTTATGTTGACCGGATATTGTGGTGATGAAAGCTGCTGGCCTTACAACGCTTCAAGAATTATCTGACTGGTAACTTAATAGTTGAATGTTGGACCCGTTAGCATTTAATCCCAAATATCTACTAGAATTCTAAAGTTGGAGGGCTCTATTGATAATATGGTTAGTCAAGCTAATTATTGAGTCGAATCCACACTTCATACTCTCCTCCCAAAAACTGTGGCTTCCAAAAGTAGGTCTCTGGTACCCTGGTTCTCTTCCCAGCTTCTTGCTTTAAAAAAATCTGGTAAACACACACATTGTGCAGAAATTATAACATTGATGATAAACTGAAGTACCTGAACTCATGGAATCTTTACCATAAAGCTTGCTGAGAAGCACATGTGAGCTATTTCAGTAATACAATCAACTGCTGTAAGAATCCAGCCAAGGAGGTTTTCCAATAGCTAAATCCTTGTCTGATCCTGCTCATATGGTTCCCAAGGGTCTGCTATCCTCATAAAGAATGAATTCTTTCTTTGATAAATTTGATAACCTCTATGCCTCATTTGAGGCCCTGGTAGCCAAGGGCCTCACTGCTACAGGCAAGGAAGAAGTGAATGTGGTTGCAGAATCAGGTGCAAGTTATGCTTTTGAGTAATTTACTTTAACCCCGCCCCCACTGATGACGGATCGCTCCGCCATCAGCTGCGGTGGCGCTGTGCTGATGACGGAGCGGTTCCGTCATGGCCCTGCGGCCGCGCCTGCGCGGCGTGTTCTATTGAGCGGGCGGGGCCGTGACGGAACCGCTCCGTCATGAGCACAGCGCAACCAATGCTGTTGACTGAGCGGTTCCGTCACCAGCATGCCCCCGCCGCCCTCCCCCCTCAGCACTGCGGCGGAATAGCCGCCGCAGTGAAGGGGTTAATTGACTTGCACAGTTCAGAGTCACTGCTTGACTTTATTACATTGAGATCCCCTTCCTACCCTGCTCCCTTGCAGGTACTCAAATTGGGTAGTGACTCTCTCTCTCCTCCACCTGGCTAGATGTGCTCAATTTAACTTTGACACAAGCCATGGGTGATGCTTCCTGGAAACACACCAGGTGGTACCTTTGTATAATTGTTTTTTTAAATACCCTTGTTACAGCTTAGCCAGAAAACTTCCACCCCATCTCGCTCCTCCCGGCTTTAAAGTATTAGGTACACATATCAGTCACTGCGTGTCATCTTACTTGGAATCTTACCACCTTCTTCCTGGCTCGCAGTTTGGCTTTCATCCATGCTATAGTCAGGAGCTGGCTTTAGTAGCGGTCATTGAGCACCCAAGAGCAACGCTTGACTCTGGCGGCATTGATGCGCTGATCCTTCTTGATCTCAGCGTATTGTTTTATACAGTGTCCCATTAGGCTCTTCTCCAGCGGCTGGCTGACTGTTGCATTAGGGGTTCTGTCCTTCTTTGGTGTTGCTCCTTTTTGCAGGATCAAACTTTTCAGGTGATCTCAAGTAACTCCTTCTCTTCAGTTTCTAAGGTGCCTTACGGGGTTAATCAGGGTTCTTCCATGAGTCCTACACTGTTCAATGTATATTTTCAACCCCTGTCGGCAATTGTAAAAGCTTTGGCATTACCTTGCTTTATTATGCCAAGTATACCTAAATAGTCTCTTCTTCATCCTCTACTAAGGCCAAAGGTGTCCTTGAGTTGAGGCCCTGCCTAGTGGCAGTGACACTCTGCTTGAAAAACAATTGCTTAAAGTTGAATAGAGGTAAATCCAAGGTTCTGGTGGTTGGTGATTGTTAGACCTGACACCCTTGGCGTGGTTTTCCCCTATCTTTTTGCCTCTGCCTCCTGTATTTTTGATGCTGTGCTGGATTTCGTTTTTACTGGTTTAGATGCTTTGGACACACTGCCACTGCTGATCAGTGCCAGAGTGTAAGTGCTCCCTATGTAAATTATCATCTTGATTGGGTATACCTGATTGGCATATTTGTATCACCTTGAAGTCCCTAGTAAAGTGCACTGTGTGTGCAAGGGCTGGTGATGACAGATGCTACTAGTGGGCCTGCAGCGGTGATTGCGCCACCCACATAAGTAGCCCTAAAATGGTGTCTCAGGCCTGCTACCGCAGTGCCTGTGTGCAGTCAGTGACCTACCATGTCCTCCTGGCCAGTGTCCCCACTGGCTGGGCCTAACCCTTCCCTTTATGTACACATTGGTCACCCCTATGGAAGGCTCAAGGTACCCCCCTGGGCAGGGTGCAGTGTATAGGAAAGGTAGACATTTAATAGTGCAGGTAACATGCTCTGGTAGTGATTAGCAGCCATTTTGTGTGCTCACTGCTGCAAGGTTATCTTGCTCCATAGACTAACATGGGGGAGGCTGGTCCCAATGGATACCAGCCTATCTTCTCATAGGAACAAGATGGGACATAAGTGATTGATATCCCTGAACTCAGAATTTAATAACACATCTTTTAGGGAAGGTTGTTTTTAAATTCTGTGTTTGAGAACAGTACTTTTAGAAAGTGGCTGTTCTCTTGTCTAACCTTTCTGTGTACCTGGACCTGCTTGTGGATTGACTGTTTGGTTTGAGGGTGACAGGGTCTGGGGAGCTCCCAGGAGGTTGTCTGAGTCAGCCCTTGGTTGAATGACTGCATCTTCAACTAGGGAAGTGGGAGGAGATAGCACCTGGGAGTGAATAGGGCTGGGCCTGCCTGCCACAATGCTGACTCCACCTCCCGCTGGGCGACTGTCACCTCTGCCCCTCACTCTGAAAGGACGAAGGAAGCCAGGAAGCCCAAGTACTCCAGCAACACCCAGAACTGATTTAGACCGGGCTCAGGGCCCACTTTCACAAAGACTTTTAGGGGTATAAGAGAAGGACCCCTGACAACAGAAAGGCAGATTCTACAATCAAGAGGAACCTCTGCCAGAAGAAGGACTACTGAAGAAACTAAGGAAGACTGCCCTTGCTGTGTGCTCTGGGGCTGACTTTTTTTGCTGTTCATCTAAAGGAGAGAAGAAGGGGACTTTGCTGTGTGCTGTCACCCTGCCTGCTTGACTCTGACTTTGCTGTGTCTCTAAAAAGGATCTCCAAGGGCCTGAGAAGAGCTGGCCTCCTGTTCCTGGAACCCAGGGTTAAAAGGTTCCTAAAGAAACTCCGAGACGCTGTGAAGATCGTGCTGTTTTGGCCGGGTGCGTGATTTATGCCCAGCTGCTGATCGTGGGCAGAGATCGGTGTGCTCATCGGCACATACTCTGCGAGGGTTGGAGGTCCGTGGTGCCTCCCCTCGTGAGCTCTGTCCTAATAAGATCGTGTGGCCGTGAGGGCGGTCTTGCTGTGACCCGCGCCCTCGAAAATCACTTGCCGCCTGTTCATCGCCTCGGCCCGGGGCCAGAAACACCCTAAGAAATTCACCGTCCCTGGCCGGAGCCACGGAGACCGAAGCCGCCGCGCTCCCATTGGCCAAAGGAAACGAGCCCCCTCAGTAACGCCGCGCTGGGATTGGCCCAGCGCCGCCGCGTCATTGCCGAGGCCGCGCACTGATTGGCTGCCAGCTCAGCATCATCAGGGGCTGGTCCCGGGAGCCGCGCTGTCATTGGCTGACTCCCGGGTGCATACCGAGGCTCGTCTGTGGAGCCGCGACCTCATTGGTCGGTCCTGAGGAAGCCTGTTGACGAACGCCGGAGCCGCACTCGAAGTGGAAGGGAGACCCGACCTCGCCGAGGGAGCAACGCATGTGTCTTCTTCGTCCCCGGCCTGTCGTCCCAGTGAAGAAGTGCCGCATTAGCCCCCTGCCGCTCGCTGGATTGTCGAGAGCGGGCGGGAGAGCTGACGGGACCGGCCGGGGCGGTGCTCGAACTGTCTTCTACGCTGAGGCCAGGAGAGTAAACGCCACGGTGAGGGTAACCTGGTTAATTACAGCTAGAGTTAGCAAAGAGCTGATTTTGACCATACAGCATGGCTGAGTTATTCCTGAGGGACTTGTTAAAAGACTTGAGACTATTTCTTTTTAAACGTGTGAGACTTTCCTAGAAACCAGATAAATACTAAGAGGAGTTAAAGATATCATGCAATACTACAATAACTGCCTTTTGACTGCTGAAACTATATAAAGTCATATTTTTGATATACTTACCTGTGTGGTCTACATTTGTGATGTACTGGGGGGTCATTGTGGGGATTGGGTGCAAATACTTTACACATTGCCTAGGGGGTAAGCCTGTCTGCTCGTGCCAAGCTACCTAGGGGGTGAGCAGGGGTTACCTACCGTGTGTATCCTTTTACCCTGACTAGAAGTGAGGGTCCCTACTTGGTCAAAGGTACTTACCTCTGCCAATTAGAGACCCTCAGTTCTAACAGTGATCAACCTCTGCTTTGGTGCCTGTCTGATTGACCTGAAGTATCTCAGTTTTTATCTAGATTGCAATCTTAGGATAGATTCTCAGATTAACAGGGTTGCCGCTACTCATTTTGGGCTACTTAAAAGCCTGCAAAAAATGATCGGGCTTCTGTCAGCACCTGCTCAGAGAACTGTTGTGCAGGCCCTAATTACTATACACTTGGACTATGGCAATGAGCTGTATTTGGAAATTTCGAAGTCCCTTCTAAACATATTGCAGATAATGCAAAACGTGGCTTCTAGACTACTGTGTCATGTTATTCGTTATGTTTCAGTTTCTGTTCCCTTGCATGAGCTTCACTGGCTACCCGTTAAAATACTGATCCAGTTTAAGGCTCTGTGTTTTATGTATAAGGCAATTGCCCAGAGGGCTCCTGACTATATTAACAAGTTGGTGACCCCTTATGTTCCCAAGTGTGCTCTATGCTCATGTAGCCTGGGCCTAGCAGTCACTCCTTGAGTGAAGCTTGTTAGGCAAGGAGGCTGGTCTTTTAGATACCTCTGCCTTAAGCTCTGGAACACGCTTCCCTCCGGAATTTGAACTGCCTCTTCCCTCGTAAGAAACTCAAGACCTGACTTTTTTAATCATTGTTGGTGTCTCAAATATTTCTGATCTAGCGTTGGGAAATACTATGGGCAGCCTGCTCCTGAGGACCACATCTAGGTGAACCAGCGGACGCGACCTCCACAAAAATATGTGACTAACACGAGGCCCTCACTCCCCCCATTCGGCTACCTGGCTGGGACCCGATGATGAAGCATGACACCAACTAGGTTGGTGTGTAAGGGTCTTCCTATCAGACCGATGAGGTGCCAGACACTCTAGTGTCAGACAGCCATTTAACTTGGCTGTCCTTTTGGTTATTAAATACTTCGGGACATGGACGGCCGTCCTATAGTCCTAGCTCTCTAAACTTTGGTTTTTTGAAACACTATGAGCAGCCATGTGTATTACAAATGTGTTAATAATAATATATAATAATATATTGTATTATTAATAATAAATCATATATGACCTAATTGGCAGTGTATTTCATTAATTATGTCTTTGTGCTACATACAGGTGTGGCCTGTGCATGCAACAAAGAGGACTTGGACTATAGGGACACACATTGCCTTAATTTAAGTGCTAGAGGCTTCTGCTTATCCTCCACATCCTCACAACACATCTGTGTGGTTAGAGTTGCAATCATCTGGGGTCTAAACAAGAATAAAAGTCCATGAAAAGAACCTGTGCTTTGAAATAGTTTTGCTGTTCCCATATCAAGAACTAACTTTGTCATTCACGATGACGTAGTAACAAATGGAAGGAGAAAGCAAAGTGTGGCATATGGAACTTTGCACATAAAAATAGAAAGAACCATTTAAAAAAAAAAGGTCTCTAATCTTTTAGAGTACACAAGCTGGCAAACTATATTGATCTCTGAGGATTAGTAAATTTTGCCTCTCAGAAGTATATCATCGAAATGGGCTGTTACTCTCAAGCTGTGCATTTAATTTCATATTCTGCGGGCGAACCGGAGAGCGAGGGAAGTGGATTTGGAGATAGTGAGGACATAGCAATGGCGAATGACTTGGAATTACGTGATCTATCAAACCTGCAAATGATGCCAGGAGGCGCGCTGTAGATCACAGCGGCTTCTCAGTCCAGACACTTTCTGCATTTCAAGCTGCAAATGGCTCTCCCTGTCGCACAAATCATCTTTCAGTAAATATTGGGACGTGTCTTCCGTTTGTGGCTTCTCTCGTCCCCCACCATTTCAGAGTCAAATTAAAAGAAACATGCCTTCCAGTTTGCAGGGAATGCTCTGTTGCAAGCAGAGGTGCATCTTAGTGTGTGACACGGTTGCCTTAGTGTGCAGTTTGCTGCTGTGCACATTGTATGTTTAATACAAGATTCAAATGGCTCCAATATGTTGGATACCGTTAATCTGGAGTTAATGGGGAGAGGATGTAGCCTTACGGCTAGAGCTGCCGCCTTTAAAGCTGGAGAACGGGGTTTAAGCCTTGACGTCGGCTCAGCATCCTGTGATTCTGGGCAAGTCACTTAATCTCCCCATGCCTACCAAATAATGAATGTGTCTCTGTGTGTAACGTAACTGGTGCTCATGTAAAGTGCTCCAATACCTTCCGGTCGAGTTTGCGCTATATAAATCTGCAATAATTTTAAATCTCTTAGGCCAGGTGCCAGATTTATGTGAGGCTTTCATATGAGCCTACAATGATCTCCCTGATAGAAATAACCTTCCCCTTTCCTCCCCTAGTAACCCACCCTCCATCCCACCCAGCGGTTGCTGCATACACTCACCACCTGCTGAAAGTGAGTGCTGATTGTATGTTTTAAGCCCTGCTGAATTGGGAATTCTGTGTGATATTGCAGCCGGAAAAAAATGTCCCACACGGTAGTTCCCCATTCCATGAGTTTAACGTGAAATTGCACAGTACTGGATAGGATTTACCATGTAGTAACCGTAAATTCACATGCACATTTACGATTCAATAATCCCGCCACAGTAGAGTGCAAACAGTAATTAGGGCTTACGTGAAAAGAAAGCACATAATTATTAATAATAAACTGCTTGTTAAACCTAAGCACATCCATGCTCTATACTGATCCTGGGATGAAATCCTGAAAAAGCCCTGAAACCTCTTTGTTTGAATTCAAATTTGTGAAATAAAACATGGATACATCCAGTAAACTCAAGTACTTTTCACAGCAATGCCAGGAAATAGCTCTGTTTGCCATTGGTTGTTCATCAGCCCGGTCTCCAATGGTTGGTGGCTTGTTAGGGTGTGTAACAGGGAATTCTGCTCCTATACAGAACTGTGCATAGAGACTTAGAACCTCAGTGAATTAGGGTGTGCCAAAACTCACCTTAGTATCCAAAATCCCCTACTGGCAATCAGTGTCTCATTGGTACTTACAAAACCCCAATGATTTAGACAACCCAGAACATGGACTTAGAACACCTCAGGAAACGTGGAACACATGAACACTCTTTCGTTATACTAACATATCAATCCAGAACGAGGAGTCAATGAGGACACGTGCAAGTTTGAAATGTTTATTTCTAATGCAGTGTTCTCAAACGCAGTATCTTAGCTAATACAAGCAAACATATTATAAAGATCACGGTTAAAAGCATAGTTACTACTCCATAAAATACAAAGGGTGAAAGCATGTTAAAATGCTAAAGGAAACAGGTCTAAATAGAACCTCACTTTACCCTCCCTAGCTATTATATTATATTATATCTACAGAAGGTCTCTTTGGGTTTAGAAGGGCGGGCCCATACCTTTAGGTTCAGTGGAAATGGATCACATCATCTCCTACACCAACACTCTGCATACGGATATTCACCAAGTGTCCGTCTCCTGCCTTAAGCAGTGTAGTGTCATTTGTGCCTAAAACCAAAGTTGGTCACAGCTGCATCCATATTATGTCTACTCTGTGCGCTGATCAATCCAAACAATAAGCGCTGTGTTGAAATAACCTTGAAGGCCTCGGCACTCACTGTACAGACATAGCATACCAAGCAAGACTGATATTATAAGCAAACATGTTATTCTCATGTAAAGCAAAATACTTAACTAGGCGAAAAGCATTAATAACAAAATGTGTTGTGTGCAGAGGCAGCAGAAAAGGAAAAATGGCGTTTAAAACTCTAACTAGCACATGCCAACTTAACACAGTGCATAGGTGAAAACAATACACAAGACAGGTGCACATCCCCATGGTGTAAGTATCCATGAAGTACCTTCCTAATGAAGAGGTCAGTAGGGCTAGCATATAGGTAAGGCCACGAAAGCTGCTGTCCGATGGGACCACCAGGAGGGGGAGGCAGATGGCACCATATTGTAGAGAGGAGCTGCAAATCCTCCCACTCTGTAGGTGGACATCATTGACAATTTATTTTAACCACTAGAGCAATTAATACGCTGCTGGCAAGTTTGCTTCAGTTTCTCCAGGTATTATCCTATGTACAGTTCACAGAAGTCTTTGTACTCCCATTCCTTAAGTTTTTACTGTCAAATAGAAAAGCAGCCAGGGCTTGACATCTTACAATGATGTTTGGATGTCCAATACCGCCTGATCAAGCTGATCAGCTGCTTGTCTGTGACTCCTTCCTTGTTCATGCAGGCTAAAGGAATTTTCGAACTTTGTGAAGGTGCAAAATATACTTATGGTAGAAACTGACGGTTATAATCCCTGCCACACACTATCAATTCTGAAAAGTGGATCTTCGTCTCCAATCCTCTTGTCACTTCTTGAAATCTTGGTTCTGTAAGTTTTGGAATTCAATGAAGATTTCTTCTGAAACAAATAGGAGATACCAATGAGAAAATCCAGTTTACACCAGCTACCTTGTGCCATATTTGCAGACTTTCACTGGAGAAAATCTTGAAGTGCCTGAAGTATCTTGAAAAGCACATCAGCAAATCTTTATTATTTTCATTTGGACATGAGCATCGTGAAAATGGCCCTGGAATCTTCAGAATTTCTCCTACAAAAGTCACTGTAAATATGTTTTGATGTGTGTGGGTGCATCAGGGCTACTTATGAGCATCTGCTAATTGTGTTTACTTGTTTCAGTCAAAAAGTTTTGTGTACTCTTAAACTTTGCATGCACACCTTACATATGTGCAAGCTGTGTTTCAATTCACTCTGCAAGCATAGTTTGCAGCCATCTTGCTCAGAACAAATATTACCATCTAAGTGTTATGTTTGGAGCCCATGCACTGACAGTACTAATAACCACAATAGTTTTTCTTTCCTGAAACTATTACTAGTACTTTAACAGTAGTGGTTGAAACCTCGAAACAACAACTTAAACCTAGAAGCATTTAGTGCTTCACCATATGCTTCCGATTGATACTTCTTCCTGCAGATTCCTCACCTTATGAATAACCTCTAGGAGCTATCCTGGATTCAGAAAAACCTTTTCCCCTAGCAATGGCTCTCCAGTGTCTCAAGGTGATGCTGTCTGGCATCAGCCGCAACTTTGTATGTCCAGGATGTGACTGCGTCAAGATACATAAGGCGCAGACTGCGCACTGGTGTCCTTTCTGGTTCTTCTGCACCTCATCGATGTGGGTCCTGAGTTCTCTTGGTGCTTCACCGAGAAATTATTCCACTTTTGACAACTAAGTTAAATGCCACTTCCTGAGGTCCTGGAGTATAAACTTAGCCATAAATGCTGTGTACATGTCTTTGTAAGAAGCACACAACTTCTGCATGTGGTGTCTTGAGTCCAACCATGATCCCTCCACATGAGAACCATGCTTCATCAATGCACGTGAAGACAATCTGAGACGAGGACAATTGGTTTTTGACCAAGGCCCTCCGGGGTACCTCAGAGTGGCCCCCTGGCTCTTCTGACAAGTTTCCTGACGGGGGATGATCTAATGGTCTTCCCCATAGAAAAAATAGGTCCTCTTTTTTTTCTTGAGGAAACAGTCGTGCTTCCATGACATTTTGGAGACTTGACTCCATTTTCCCGATGATGGTCCCTTCCTCATCATTGGAGATGGTTTCTGTATTGAAGATGACACCAGAATGACTGATTGTCATCTGATTCTGCACAGATTGAGGTCTTTCATGAGTCCACCCAGAACATATTCAGATGGCCTCACTATTTGATTGGTTGGGCCCAATCCTGGGTGCTTGGCAATTTTTGTTTTTTTATTTATGTCACCAGATTTAGCATCTCCACAGGCTCTGTCCTTCGCACTGTTTCTGAGAAAGCCAGTACCTACTATGGTTCAAAACCCTGTCAGCTTTGTGTTGCTTTTTGCCACCATCACAACTCTGGCCCTGGGATCCAATGTTGGTATTTCCACCTTTGAATTTGGGGTAAAATTTATGGGCTGTAAGAGAAAGATTTATTCCTGTTTCAATCAATCAGGGTTCTTATAGAGCGCGACTGCTCACCTATGGGGGTTTCAAGGCACTGAGTGGATCTGCGGTTCAGTCAAAGAGTTAGGTGTCTTGAGGTCCTTCCTGAGTAGCGGCAGCGATGGTGATTGACTGAGGTGCAGAGGCAGGGAGTTCCAGCAGTTGTCTTGCAGATCCGCAGGATGGGGGCCTGGGCCAGTTGGGCAGACCGGAGATGTCTGGTGGGGGTGTAGAAGGAGAGGTGGTGGTTAACCGCATCGCTGCGGCAGTTATTTTTCCCCTACGCGGCTTTTTTCTAAAAGCCGCGTAAGATGACGAGCTCAGCTCGTCATCCGCACACGCCCCCCGTGGCTGATGACGAGCTGAGCTAGTCATCAGCATCGAAGGGGTTAAGGTAAGCAGGTCGGTTGTTGTAGAGGGCATTGTAGGTGTGCGTGAGGAGCTCGAAGGTGCTCTCAGTTTTGTACAGTTTGTGTATTGTTGAGCTCTAAAAGCTTTTCTTCCAGGCAACCAGCACTGACTTAAAAAGCACCACACTGAACGTCAACAACAATTCCGAGATTGCAGAGGATAACAACCAAATATAACACTTCACCCTCAATGGCGAGTAAAGACAATTCCAAGGCTTCTCCAGCTTTTTGTACCACCAAGTGAACAGACCTCCTATGAAAGAGTTTCAGTGAGGTATGAGATGTGCACTGTGATGGGGAGGAGGTTGTCAGCTTCCAAGTCATCATTCTCAGTGTAGCCACAGTCTATGTCAGGCACAGCAAGGGCAACAAAATCTGATCTTAGATGTTCCTCCTTTGGGCACTACAAAGCTCTCTGCTAGGGGTTATTATTTGAAACCAGAAGCCACTGACTCGACATAGTCTCCTATGCCAACCACACCCGGCTGATTCTCTTCCGCACAGCCGTCAAGAGCAACTTCCATAACGAGATTAAGGCAGTTGCCACCTGGTTGAAGAACAGCTGAATCAAGCTTAACTCGGACAAGACTAAAGTCCTTATCCTAGGCTCCACCCCTTCCGCCTAGGACGACTCCTGGTGGCCAGCAGCACTCTGAACCTCCTCGCCACAACGACGGACGAAACCTTAGCATCATCCTGGACTCCTTGCTCTCAATGAACTGTCAAATAAACGTTGTTTCGTCCTCCTGCTTCCACACTCTTCATAAGAACTTCAAATGAATCCCCACGAGTCCAGGAAAACGGTCACCCATGCGCTTGTCAGCAGCAGACCTGACTATGGCAACGCACCTTTCGCCAGCACCACCCTGAAACTCTTAAAGAAACTGCAGAACATACAGAACTCCCCGCCAGACTCATCCTGAACATCCTACGCCACAGCCACATCACCAGCCACCTGAGAGACCTTCACTGGCTACCTATCAACAAAAATTTTACCTTCTGGGCTAAGCTTTTTTCATGGAATACCTCTCCCAAGAGTCGGGTGATTTTAGCCTCTTCCACTAAGTAGAACCATGGCACCTTTCCGACAGCCTCACCAGACCATCTAAGAGGCTTAATGCCATGGGCTACAAACCTCTGGCAGCCCAGCATTAATGGCTATACCTGGTGCCTTTTGGCCACTGTGTCCATACGTTATGGTGCTGGCAATAATGGCCATCCCCATACTTCCCAGTCATATGAAAAAATTGGGGATTTAGGGATAGACTGGACGTCTTTAAACAAATCTCTAATTGCAACTTAGATTCTGTTAATGCTGCACCTTTATTCCTAGTCATAGCTGTTATGCTGTACTGCCAAGCTTGAATGCCCTCCACAAGCTTCTCGGGGAAGGACGACTGACTCTAATGAAAATGCCTTTTTTATGCAGAACAGCTACTCCGAGAGAAGCCAACTCCTCCCTGGGGTGATTCAACAGCGATCACACAATGATATGCTTTACTGGCACAGTGGTTTCACCAGCTCTATCAAAAAGTTCAGAGCTTCTCAAGAGCACAGCAGTCCCATCAGCAGATTCAAAAACACCCCAACATATGTAACCACTTGCAGTCTGGTGTTAATCTAAGTAATACCAAAATCAGTAACATCTTCAATCCTGGCCATCTTCTGCAGGTTCTACTGACTCAAAACCTCTTTGACTGCTCTACCTCTCTACCCCACCACCCACCAATGGGTGAAGTGTCTCATTTGACCTCCAATTGGAATATAATCATGTTAGATCATTGGGTGATCCCCTCCAGGCTGCCCTCTGGAACACACTTGGATCGTAGAGGCAGAAGTTCTTGCTGTGCAGAAAAGGGGGTAATAGAGGTGGTGCGTTTGGAGGAACGGGGCATAGGGTTTTACTTCCTTAATTTCTTGGTCTTCAAAAAGGGTAGACGTTTGATGCACATCCTAAGCTGTCGCCTTTTGAATCTATTCATTGGGCCTGACACGTTCAAAATGCTGTTGTTGAGTCATGTTCTTGTGGGCCTCTACTCCGGGGGGACTGGTTGGGGTCCCTGGACCTTCAGGTCACTTGCTAATCTTTCCCGCTCACGGCACTATCTGTGGTTCACTGTAGGATCTCTGGCTCACAATTGTATGATTTGGCTGGATGACTGCCCCACAAGTATTCACCAAGTTGGTGATGGAAGTGCTCGTGGTGGTGGCAGCTTCACTGAGAAGGTCTAGTAGCCCATGTGTTTCTGAATTTGGACTATTTGTGGGTTGAGGGGGGGCGGGGGGGTCACCTGCACTGGTCACAGGACATGTTCTTGGCACCATGTTGTTTGCGTACGACTTTACCATTGATTCCCTGTACCCTGACCTGTTCATGCAAAGATTGACCGACATGGATGCAGTGCTAGAAATAACATGTATGAATGCTTCGACTCTCCCGCCACCCCCTTTGAGCAGGGGTCTCCAAACCGGTCCTGGAGGGCCGGATCCATGCCAATTTTTTTAAATAACTACATGTATCTCAATGGGGATATCCAAAAAATCTGGCATGGATCCGGCCCTCCAGGACCGGTTTGGAAACCCATGCCTTAGAGGACTGCACATATTCTGGATGTGATGAAATTATTTCTGGGTGAGATACAGATGCCAGTTCTGAAAGTCCTACGTTTGTGACCCTCAGGTGGCCTTGTACATCCTGTTGATGCCACATGGCTGAGGGCCCAGAATTAGGAAAGTCTCAGATGTAGATTTATAACTTTTTCTCTGAATCTGCACTGGTGAATGTGCTCCTCCAATATGTCGGTGATGTATTCCTTCAGTCACCCGCAGTCATAGGCTATTGTAGGTCTGGGCGCCTCCTCACTGGGGTGGGGCACTCATCTGAGCAACATTACAGCGCAGGGCCTGTCCTGGCATAAATATGATGGTGCTGTGAACAGTCATCCTTGCTCTGAAGGCCTTCCTCCCTTCCATCGCAGGAAGTACCATTCAAGTTCTTTCAGACAGCATTAACACCACCCCTTATATGAATAAACATCTCAATGTGGAAGTTGTATTCTGTGATGGGAGGTGACATGGCTGTGATTGAGGGCTCTGCAATGGGCATTTCCCTGTTGTGGCCCACCGGGCTGGCACTCGCTTTATGAGCATTGACGCTCTGATTCTGCTTTGAATGAAAGCTTCATCCAGATGTAGCAGAAATGATCTCCATTTTGGCCACAGCTCTGGGCAGGGAGTTTACTTTTTGTGAATTACACTTCCCTCAGAATGGTTCTTTCCTTTGCCCAATTGCAAAAGTTGAAAGACAAGAGGATTTAATTTGCTGATTTGTTGGAACTCAGTTCTCAGCCTCTTCTTCAACACGGTGGACTGCTCTCACGACAGGGTGGTTGGGTCTTTCACATCACGTTTGCAAATACTGCAGGCGATTGAGTGTAACAGCTAGCATCCTTCTTTTTACCTAGATAAGCAGATGATGTTACCTTAGCTGGTAGAAAATGTGCCATGAAACCCATTTATACAAGTCGGTGAAGTAAGTCTGTGGAGTGATATGAGGCAGGTAGCCTGAACCCCTTTCAGTTCCACTTTTTAGTTGTTCTGCGGTTTGCACTGATTTTTGCCCTGCAGGGCTTAGTTGTCACTACAGTAAAAGGGCCATTTAGCTGACTTCAAGGCTTTAATGTGCTTCTCTGACTACCGGTTTGTATTTAAGTTACCAGTTGTAGTGTGCTTTTTGAAAGGTATAGTTTTTTCCCCTCCCACTCTATTCATAGTGGGTTTTGAATCCCCATTTGACCAATGCACAGTTGCCCGGTTTGGCTTCTAACTCTGAAATCTGTTTCTTGGTGGCGATTACTTCTGCCTATACGGTTGTTGAGCTGCAGGCCCTTTTGGTTCGGCCAACATTCAAGGGTGTTATAGCTTGATGAACTGATGCTTCACCCCTCTTCTGCTTTTCTGCCATCGTTGTGTCGTCCTTCCACATGGGGAAATCCATCATTCTGCCAACCTTCTTTCCCCCCACCTCACCTCACCAAGAGGCGATACTGCGTAGACTGGATCTCAAGTGTGCGGTGTCTTATTATTTTGACCTTACAAAACAAGACAAAGTGTATGATCTGCTCTTTGCAGGCTTTGCTGGAGCCAAGAGTGGTAACGTGGTTATCAGTTGCATGATTTTACGTTGGATTCCCCTTTGCATTGAGATCTTCTAAGCCTTGACCACGAGAGATCCCCTATGGCTGGCATTCTACAACAGCAGGGGCGTCCTGAAGGATGGCATTTGCTGTGCAGGCATGTGATCATCTTTACATACTTTGCTAAGTAATATTTACTTGCAGCTCATGCTCGCAGTTACATATACTTTTCCAGGCCTGTTCTGCATGGCTGCCTTGAATAATCAGCAATGCTCAGTCCCACCTCCTAGCGGGTATGGCTTTGGGACTCATTCATAATGTGTGAAATCTGCAGGAAGAGGAATCCATCAGAAGAGTTGCTTACATTTTCAAATGATCTTTCTACGCCATGAGATTCCCTCTGAATCCTTAAAAAGTAGAATATCTGTGTTGTGTAAGATTCTGGTGCACAACTTTCAAGAAGATTTAAAATTTCCAGTTTCTATGTAACCAAATTACCTTTTCCTCCTCATGTTAGTGCCATGAATGATCATAGAATCCCTGGAAATGCTAATTTGTATTTTACTCTGATTGTCATGCCCAGTTGGTTCTTCACCTCACACCTAGATGGGCCACAGAAAACAGTCCAGAAACTGACACCGATAGACTCATTATGTATCTTAATGCCATCACACACTGGGGGGGAGGGGGGGTGAAGAAAAAAATGTTCTGGACCTATTCTGATGCCTTTAGGATATTCATAAGGGGAGGAATCTGCAAAAAGAGGTTGTATCCACCATAAGTATTGTTACAGAATGTAAATTGCATTTTATTTAGTTCTAATCATAGTATTTTATGTGGATGCAGATATGGTATTTTTACTACAAATGATTTGAGAGGCTTTAGAAAAACATTGCATCTTGGTCGTCTACAGGTCCAAGAGGAATGTGTTCCTTTTGAGCCTGACACCACATATACATTTTGACCCTCCAAAAGTTGTCATTTTAACCATCTGCCTTGATAAGATAATATTTAAATTTCAGGGATAGAGCATCAAGCATGAGGTTTTTTTTCTGAACCTGGTGTCTCTTCAAAAGATAGAGGACTCTGAATTCCAGCCATCACCATCACACCAATTCTCCTAACTGGTCCCTTGGGTTCTCAAATATAAGGACAGCCCGCTTGTGGTGCTTCCCTCCACCGTGGGATTCTCGCTTCAAAGATCATACCATTCCAAGGGCTCTAAAAGGAGCATTGGAATTGCAACAGTAGAAGAGTTCATTCTAGTCTGTTAGCAGCAAACATGTACTTGTATATTTATTTATTTTTTTATTGAACTTTTGTGTAGCGCTAGCTGGTCCCGAGGGTATCAGAGCGCTTCACAACCAATAAAACGTTTCACCTTCTGCATAGGAAAGATGATTTCGGTATGGGTTGCTGTGAGGTGAGCAGTCTGTCTGCACCAGCCTAGATGCCTTTGCTGATTCCATCTTGGGTGCTGACCGATAAAGTGCATAATAAATCTCCCCTGGCTCTGTGAAGGTTTTGATTTCACATGCAGTGTTCTGTTGGGAATCTAAATCGAATCGTTCTCCCAGCAACAAATCTGCGCCCAGCTTTCCATGCGTTAGACTCATTTAAACAGGGAATAGGACATGAAAGAACTCTTGGAATTACAATAAAAGCGGCCTCAAGTTAAGGAATTTACTAGAGACCTTACGAGCATAGGTTTATAGTAGGACTTTCTAGATAACTATGATAGACATATTCAAGTAGCTGTTATTCTTTTTACCTTTTCATTCACCCACATGCATAAGTTCATCTTTTTTACCAAGACAGAAGAACAGCATGAGACTTCAGTTTCAGCAACATCTCTTATACACATTGATGTCTTGGAAACTGCCAATCAGTATTACTTTGAAAGAATAGCATTTTGAAAGCCAAATCTTAAATACTTCCACGGGAAGGGTAATTGGTGAAACAACATTAAATGCGCGCAAAATGCCTCAGTTTTCAGAAAATAACACAAGAAAAAGTTGCCACAGGCTAAACGAATTCGACACCAACAGCGTTGGCATGCATTCTTGTTTCAATGTCTGCCTAATGCTAGCTTGGAAAACGTAAATGTTTTAAAAACATGGTCATGGTTTATTTAGTCTCCGGCTAGTACGGCGGGATCGCCCTTCAACAGATGAACTATACTTTACACACACAGGGGTTAAAGATTTGTCAGAAATCGTAGGCTGTCTGATGGATGTGTAGTGCCTTGTAAGTCTGCCCATCTAGCTGCAGCACAGATGACTGGCCCAGAAATAGCTTGCTTGAAAGAAGTTTGAGCGTCAAGCAACCAGAGGCTGCAGTTTGTCATGATATCATACTTGAGGAGTTAAAACATTGACCTAACAATGACCCTCGAGCAGACTGGGAACTTTTGCTGGTAATAAAGCACACGTCTTCCATTCCGTGAGAGCTTGAGTTAGACCTTGTGCTGTTAAAGCACACTTTACTTCTTCCATCACAGAACAGTGGCTATACATTTGAAGAAGTTTTTAGGTCGCGCCTAGTGCAGTGTGCAGCGCTGCTCTGGGAGATGACCTTTAAAAATCGGTCTGCACTTTTCAGCACAGTACCACCTCAGTATCACTCAGCACCACTTGAGCACCACTGCAACACCAATGCAGCACTACCTCAGAACCATGTCCGCATCAGCGCAGCACCACTTCAGCATCAGTCTGCGTCACTCAGCAGCACCACCTTAGCTGCACCTGAGCACTACCACAATCATCAGCACAACACCATCTCAACATTATTCAGCATAGCACAAGCGCAGCACTAATACAACTCTAGTGCAGCACGACCTGGCTAACACAGCACAACCTCAACATTAGTGCTGCACCACTACCTCAGCAACAGTAAAGCATCACTCAGCACCAGTGTCTCCTCAGCATCACTCAACACACCACAGTACCACCTCAGCATCACTCGGCACCACCTGAGCACCATCACAGCAATACCAAAGCATCACTCAGCATCACTCAGCATCATTGAACCACACCTCAGTATCACTCAGCACCACCTCCACACAAGCATACCACCACCTTAGCACTACTTCAGTAACTTGGCATGATCTGAGCACCAGCGCAGCACCACCTTGGCACGAGCGCAGCACTACCTCAGCACCAGCACAGCACCACCCCACTGCCAGTGCAGCACTACGTTGGCATCAGCATAGCACCGGTACACCATCACTACATCAGCACAAGCACACCACCAGCTCCTCATCAGTGCACCACCACCAGCAAAGCACCAACTCCGCGTCAGCGCAGCCCCATTACAGCATCACCTCAGCGTTAGCGCAGCATCAGAACAGCACCAACTCAGCATCACTCAGCACCACCTCCGCGCAAGCACACCACCACCATGTCAGTATAACTCAGCATCACTTGATCATCAACACAGCATTACATCAGCACCAGGATAGACAAACTGGAAGACATTGTATATGTTAATTATTTTGTAATAGGGCCGTTCGTTTGTACATAATGTTTACTTGGTTATATATAAGGTTACAAAAATGCTTATAACACTTTAACTTTTCAACATGCTGCACAGCAGTCACCCTGCTCTACAACATAGCTTAAACACATTGGTAAAACCAATAGCTCTGGTAAAACACTTCTAAGATCCCAAAGGCAAGGCCTATTGGCTATGCCAGTGCTTGTTGGATTTGAAACTGAGGGGAATTTGAAATTTTACTTTTTTTAAACCAGAAAGTGTTCATGTTCCTATCTACCCTCAAAGTCTAAAAGGTTTCTCCAGGATTATCTTTTTGACTGCAAGTTTGCAATAAACATTCTTATTAGGGACTCTTTTTAAAAAAAAATGTTTAATTCTCCAGTATGGCTTGAAAGTAGTTCTCGTGAACAGAGAAAGTACATTGAAAAATGACTGCCAAATGTGCACAGGGCTGAGAGTTTCTATTTAAGATCCTGTGTACATGCTATCAAACTTCAGCAATCGCATTGTCAACCAAACCCTTAAAGATGCATGCTGGAGGAGTTGCGAAAACACAGTAACGATAATGTATATCCTCTTGTCGGGTACAAACATAACAGTTTTTTGGTCTAATATTCTAGATAATATACATTTAGATACTAGATCGGACATATCTTGGTGCCTCAAAACACTACTGCTAGGCCAGCAATTGGAAATGGCTTCTCCCTTCCACTCATCTAAGGGGAAGACGGTTCCCACCTTTTGTTATCCGTGAAACTAAGAAACCTTGTACTGTGATAAAACCCCTTGCATATTGAAATGTGGTTTCAGAGACTCTGCTCCTTCCTAGAAGTCGCGAAACTGGGATATAGTGTACAAAGAAGAATGTCTTTAGGTAAATATAGGGTCTTGTGGCATAGGATTACTGAGAGCAGACGTACCCTGATAGATTGAAGTTTCTCAGAATTCCACAAAGAAAATGGTAAGAGGAAGAATACAAAACACAACCTTAAACGGATTTGCTGGAATGTTATGATCTGCTGTGACTCAGCAGGGAGAGTTGGGCTTAAATGGGGATTAGTGTAGTAAGAATGGGTAATAGGAGAGAGTTTGTGTTGGATGAAGTCTGAAAGAGATCTCTTTGGTTGATGTTATAAGGCAGTAATGTCTGTCTCATAGTTGAAATGTTGTAAAAACCAATAAAGTTTTTGAAACATGAAATAAGTTCTCTCTAGCACCGGAGCAGTGTCTGGGATCCATGGAACGTTCAGGTGGAACATCCAAAATAGTTGTCTCAAACCCCCTAAACACTGTACGGTGACAGTGTAAAGGGACATCCGGTTGGGATTTTTATCAAGCTAACAGTTGTCAGTGATAGGCAAGGGTTTTTTAGCTTTTGTGTCTCATCATTCAGCTCAAAGAGAAAGAGAGCAAGGGGTGAGTGAAATCCCTCAATAAAAGAATGACTTTCATTGTTTGTGTCAAGATTTACAATAAATATTCAGGATATTAGTTTGAAGTTCCTTTTCCGCTTTTACTTGGAAAATCTTGCATTTCATGTTTTCTGATTTGTTTTTAATGTTTTTGCATTGCAGCTTTTGATGTTTCATTGATGCCTTTTTAGTCTGAATGCCTTTTTAGCTAGTCGTGTCAGACTTTGCAATAAGTGAGTAGTCGTCTATTGCATTGAAGCAAGTGATAACATGGATGAAAAATGCATTATTCGTGTCCATTAGCTTTGGCTATTCTGGAAGCAGTGCATGAATAAACGTACATTTTGTTATCAATATATTGCATAAACCTGGAAGGTAATGTAGAAAGAACATTATTTAGTTAGTCATTTATATACTTTAATATCTCTAATTTGATGTTGCTTTATCTTTTTTTTCGGTGACGCAGGAGGACCATTTGATCACCTCATCTAAAATTGTGGTGCCGCCCCTGGAAAAGAATCCAGAGAAAATCCAGACTGTGCCTTTCCAAAAACCCATGGCAGATGCCACTGGCCAGGAGCTCCAGGAAGGACCCCCGAGCCCGCTTAGTGAATCTTCAAGTGGCTACTTTTCCCACAGCGTTTCTACAACAACTCTTTCTGATGCACCGATGACCGCAGCTGATACCTCACCTGCTGGCAGTCTGACTGTAACCAATGAGGAACCATCAGCTTCAGTTAGTCAAATAAAGTACGAGCCTCAACTTTCTTCACATCTGGAAGCAATTTCAAATCCAAAAGCTAGGAAAACAGACAATGTCCTTACTGCGGTTAATAAGGTGGCTACGCCTATCCATGTGAAACCTACTGAGAGTGGTCAAGTATCTAGTAATGACATATTACACTCCACTTTTGAGTTAAGAATGGCAACTCCATCCAGCAAAGACCAGACATCAAGCGATGTATTGATGCCAACAGATGAAACAAGTATTCATTCTACGCCTGTGCCAAACAAGGAGCTGGTGTCACAAAAGCCCTTGATGTCTACCACAACAACAGGACATACCGCTTCCCAAGAGCAATTTAGCACTGGACAAATAGTTACCAAAAATGAGTCTTTGAAACCATTTCCATCTTTGGAACTGACAGCATCAAAACCACAACTTAATCCCAATTTGTTATCCCAGCCCAACGTAGCAGCCTCCCCATTTAAAATCCAAAAGGTCAAAACGTCAGAGCTCAAGTCTTTCACGCGTATGCTGGGAGAGGAATCAGGAGGTTTGTTAAGTGCAAGCGAGTTGGTAAAGGGTGGCAAAACCAAAGGAAGCAGAGAAGGCTTGCATGACGACGGTTTGGAGGATATTGATGACCAAGTGGGAGTGACAGCTGACTCTGAGGAAGGACTTGAAGCCTTAAGTTGGCTAAAGGAGGGTGAATATGTCACTGTTGGTTCAAATAAGACTGGAACAGTTAGATATGTTGGCCCAACACACTTCGAAGAGGGAACATGGGTTGGTGTAGAACTCGATTTTCCGGCAGGTATGATGTACTTTTTATTCAACACTTAACGTTTTGCTTTTGTTTAACTTGTATTATCACTCTTCGTGGGTCCTTGAAAAAGACTCCAAAAGGTTTGTTGTCGAGAGCAGAAAACTTTCTTAACTGGTATGCTCAAGTCTAGGTTGAAATTATGAAGATAATTATGGACGATTGTAGTCTTGCACATGGAAAAGAAACAGCAGGGTTGTTGAGAGGTGTTCACATGACATTGGAAATAACTTTTTTTAGGTGAGATGGGAGTTAATGTTGCTAGAGTATTCTTTTAAAAGTCTTATCTTACATTTGTCCTGGAAGTTTAAAGGTACAAGAGTCATTGTTTGGTGGGATCTCAATGCAGTGTTTTTGCTTGTCATGACATTCTTCATGTAACAGTATACTTTTAAGTTTATTTTGAGAGACCAGGAAACTAAGAAGCTTGCACCACCTTGTTCACATTTTAAAAAAATCATTATAAACAAAAAGAACATGCTCTTAGATATTACTAACTGGACAGGCTCCAACCATAAAGGTTGCTATAAATGTGGTGGTAGGTAATTTTCTAATGTGGGAATTAGAGATAGTTTTCCACAAGGCCACGATTATTATTCCATAAGGCATGGAGATGGTGGTTTTAGTTTGACTGAGTGCAAATTTAAAAGTAAACTAAAATGCCAAACCACAGATAAAAGAAAGCTAAGGACGTTTGTAAATATTACACGTTCAATGTTTTTCCTTGCTCAAATGTATTCTACCTTATGAGGAGGATAGTTGTTTATTGTTTGCCCTGTGAAGTCTGCCTCTTTGCTAGATCGTGTTATAAATGTATTTATAGTTCAAGATAGATCAAGAACACTAACCATTTTTGGTGGTAGCGGGTGTCCTCTTAGGGCCAAGTATTAACGTTTTCCCCTTTGACTGCTGCACAGTGTAAACTTCTCAAGGTTAATAGGACGGCTCTGAAGAGTGGAAGCATTATCAGGGAATGTGTCAACCATGAAACATATTACTTCTGATAGAGAATTCTATCCGCAGATTCCTTGCCTTGGAATGTTCCCCAGGTGTCAGACTAGGTCCGGAAAATCTTGAGCAGTACTTCCGCACAACCATTCGGAAGTGGCCCATATGTTCCACCCCGGTGCACTGACATCAGTTCCTTTCTTTCTCCGCCAGCAGCGCAGATCTGGAGAGTTATCTCGTCACTATTTGACCATTTTTCAACTTCTGATCTATTCCTTTTTTGAGCAATTATTCCCAGTGTGCTAGGGATATGTTCCCTAACATACCTAAAGGTTTTAAACCTCGTGAGGAATGTCACAGACAAATGGCTGTGTCTGATTCCCCATGTGATCTGTTTCTGGGGCCGGGGATCAGCCCACGGCCCCATGGCCTGCACCAAACGCACAACAATGGACCCTAGGGCAATCCGGGAGCGGGTAATGAAGCTCCTGGCGGCACGGTAGAAGAAAGCCCTACGTCGATCCCAACACCAATCCTGAGAGAGATCTCAAAGGTGTTCCCTTGGACATTTATCTTCCCACTTCAAGATGTCTTTCTCTAAGTCTGTTAAGTCCAAGGAGCACAGGAAGAAGCTCTACAATAGGGTTCTGCCTGCAAGATTCCACAATCTTCTTGCTAGTCTAAACCAACATGGAGGTAAAGCTGTTTTGTGGCTTTGATGTTTTCCAGGTTTAGGGATGGTGGATTGTCAGTGCGTTGCAAAGCCATTCACTGGGATACAGCAATTAAATTGTGGAAGTGTGTGTGTCAGTGGGAGATATTAAACACTCTGACCAATAAACCTATGGTAGATAAACTGAATTAAAGGTAGCAAAGTCCAGATAACGACATGGATTATCCCGAGACTCGTCATAAAAAGACATAAGGTTTTTTCTTACTTACAAAGGTGGGAGATTAAAGTAGCTTTCCTACAGAATACCCTCTTGAATGTGCACAAAGCGGGCTACAAAATGGAGGGGACACTTTTTTCGTCCTCGTACTTCACTAATTTAAGAGAAGTTGTGATGTTGGTGGCCCGAGAGTCCATTTGAAGGCAACCTAAAAGGTAGTTGATCTCAGTGGAATATATGTTGGCATATGGCTAACTCTTAGGTAATGTATACTCCCCTAAAATTAAGGACCCACAATATTTTTTCTGATCCTGTTGGATGTGGCTATCCACATTTGGATGCCTGATGGTTAGTGCCTAAGTTGTTAATTATGCACTAAGAGGGCTATAGGTCAGATGCTGGCCTTGGCAGGGCACAAGAATGGAAGGGGTTGGTGCATGCTCAGAAATGATCAGGAGAGCTGCAGAGGAGGTTGCGGTTATTCCCCTCATTTAAATCCTGACTCATTCTACTCCGCAACAGAAAAATCCAATATCAGGATAGGTTAAGAATTGATCACTCTAGGTCTTACATGAGATGTGCTTAGTAGGAATCAAACTGGGATACCCACAAGAATACTGTGAACTGGGACCCTACAAGACACATATTTCACTATTAAGACGTTCTTAATAAATCGGAGGCTACGAAGGTGGGAATTATGGTGGTCTGTATCCGGTGCATACTGGGTCAATCATGAACTAGAAACAACTGGAAGAGAATCTACCATTACAGCCAGATAAAGACAAAAAGTGTAATCTAAGGTGGGCATCTGTGAAACATGTTATCGCTCCTGTCTGTAGAACCACAGGAGCTGAAATCACTCAGGTGTTTGGCCACCTTGCTGCTGCACGACTCTCTAATTTGTCCGGAGGACAGAAAGACACACTTGAACCTCACTCACCAATGAAAAGCTGGTGGTTGTGCGAAGCAGCACGATGAGAGGGAAGACTGCGGCAAGTGGCACTCCCTGTTGAATATTACTTATGCAACGCAGATATCCTCATGGACAGGTTACTAGATATTCGCCTGGAAGCTCAAGAAATCGATCATTTATCAGTGTCAACGTGGGAAGATATTATTTTCTTTGTTCCCTCATCAGAGAAAGACCCTCACCGTATAAATCAATAATCAGGGTCAACATCTTCAACAATGCACGGTCATTCCTGTGAGCCTGGTGCACATGGTCCAGTATGGTTTTGGGATCCTTTGGAGACAATGCTGTGACTTGCATGGCTATGGTAACGTGTTGGCTGCGGTAAGCTGGCACTTAACATTTGAACTCCTTCAACACCTGAATGTTTTAAATTTTCTACCCTACTTTATGAGTTGGGTGGGAGCATTTGACAGGTTCCCCCAAAGTGCAGGTTAAGTAGATAGTGAACGTTTCAGCATCTGCTATCGGCATGAACGTTCCAGCACTCCATAGTACAGCGGTGGCGTTATGATAGGGTATACCAACCACATTCTCACCATGCAGGCGCGTAACGAGTGAAACCAAGCTGTAGCTGGCTGATGAGACCCCCCTAGAGCAAAATTGGCCCTGGGTTGCTTGTGTTCTGGGGCAGAGAGGACCTGGCTTGGCAGTTTGGACTGGAGTGCTCCCATTAAAGCCTGACCAAGACTGATTTGCATATGGCAGGGTCCAATCTGAGGTTCCATGGGGTGCAAAATAATGATGGATTGGGATTTGACCCCGAGCGATTGCCAGTGGCTGAGATTAATTCAAGCATTCCATGCATCATATTTGTTTATACTTTAGAGTGGAAAACAGTCCTGTATGGCACTGGCAATTGTACATTCTTGGGTTCAACATTAATTATACACTGTATGCAAACATTGTTTAAAATGCAATGTTCAGTTCATTAAACTCAGCTCATGTTACAGATACTTGGTCACACAAAACCCTCCCTCTTCTCTCCCTACACCATCCCCCACAACATTTGCAAGTTGATGAGGCTCAGTTTTGTTCTCTTTACTCTCCTGCCCCCTAATTTCCTTGCCCTCCCACCCTAGTCAGATCACTAGCAAGGTAGCCAACAAGGCTCCTGGCAGTGGCGAGGGGAGATATCCACAGGGATGAAAGTGCCTTGTGGTACTTCCAGCCTCTGCGTGGAGCACTCACGCGCTCTTTCAGGTGAGTAGCACAGCACAGCATGTGGGAGTGCGCGGCTGGCAGGGTGGCATTTGCTGTGTTCCTATGAGTTAAGCATTTTGGTGTCCTGAGTGACCAGACAAGTTCTCTTACCTTGACTTGGTGCATAGCGCCTGGCAGTGTGAGATACAGGAGGTGGTGTGAGCGCAGGTGCGGTCGGTGTGACCGCACCAGGCGCTTGATTTTTGTAAAAGTATATTATCATTTTAAAAGCACCTGCTGCCGCGTTCCTGGCCTCCATCAATTTTCAGACTTCAATTAAAATGTCAAGATAACTCTAGTGAGTAATCGTCTTCCTGGAAAGAGACCGGAAGTTTGTCAAAGGTAGCGCAGAGGGTTAAAAGGCCTGCTGCTAGGAACGTGTACCATGCGGATAACGAAATTCATATTATGTAAATAGGTCAATGGGTTACTGCTTCTGTAAAGGAGCACCTTTGGTTACTCGTTAGTTATTAGTCAAAAATCCTAAAATAGAGCATTGAGCTATTAACAGTCATCAAAGAGCTGCATGCGAACTGCAAGGTATATGTTAGATCTAAAGGGTTTTTTGCCCAGTCTTTCATCATCCTAATCTATTGAAAAGGGTTCATTTGGGTAGAAAACAATTCTTATTATGACAGAGAACTCCCAACAATGATGTTACATTTTAAGTTCTGAATTTGTGGTATTCCAGAATAAGGACTCAAACAATTTTCCTACCAGTATCAGTCGACATGTCACTCCTGCACTACACCTTGTAGTCCTGTCCGATGTAACATTTCCTATACACTGATTTACGCACAAATGATAGTCTTTGTGCAATGTGTGTGGGGTAAAGGGCTCTGACATCTTAAACTGGTATGAGTGGTGCTATAAAACTAAATGAATCTGAGAGACAGTGGCTATGGAGATTTGAGAGGCACTGTTAAAGGATGCTAGTGAGGGAACCGGTGGCAGAGGTGGTCATTGGGGGGCGCGCCACCAGACATTGTCGCACAGGGCGCCACCAGCGCTAAAGCTGGCCCTGTGTGAGAGCAAGGCATGCACGGCTCAGAGCACTGGGGGAAGAGTACAGGGTTATGGATACAGGGCGAAGGGTAAGGGTTGTTTTAAATTGTAAGAATGATGTATTGGCCTTCATACCCCTGTGTGAGGGTGCTGATGGGTGGCAGCACCAATACGGGGGAGTAGGCGGTTGACACTTGTATTTCTGAGTCATGCGTGAGGGCCCAGAGAGGTGCTCTTATCTTGGGGAGCAGCGCCTAGCAGTGTGATGAGCAAGGTGTGACAGATGGGTGTGAAAATCATAACTCTAGTTAGGGTTACAACATAGACTCCGCATCTGTGTATGCAGGGGGGCACTGCGCATTGAGAAGGGGAGAGAAGGGAAAGATAGGGGAGAAGGGAAGGGAGAGAAGGAAAGGAAGGAAGGAAAATTTCAGGGAAGTGGAGTGATGGGTAGAGGAGAGGGCAGAATATATGGCGGAGAGAGGAGGTCAGGGAAGAGAATGGGCAAGGATAGATAAGGGTGTGAGTAGGAGAGGAGAGATAGGCGTGAAGTAAGAAAGGCAGATGAAGAGCTGGGGAAAGTAAAGCGAGGTGAAGGTGGTTCCCAAGAGATTGCGAGAGAAGAGATGGGACCAGGGTAAAGGGCAGGAAGTTGCACGCAAGGGAAGGTAAGGGTAGGAAATGTAATGGATGGGAATATGAATGTCAAGCCAGTCTCGAGTTCGCTGTCAGTCCACTTATCGTTTGGTTTGTTTACTCGCCTACCTCTCCCCCAAATCCCCCTTCCTCCCCCCCCTTTTCGTTTTTGGAGCCTGCTAAGCTCGTGCAGCTTCGCCCTCTCCTTGTCCCCAGCTCCATCCGCCAGCAGGGATCCTCCCCTTCCGGTGTCCATGAGTGCACTGCTGTGGCTGCCTGGTTACCAGCCTTTAATTATTCCAAGGGCGCGTCACAATGGAGACTTTACAAGATGTCATCATCCCTTATGGGAGATGCCATGTGTTTCAGTATAACAGGGGGAGCAGGCAAGGCACGGGTTGAATCCAATTTCTTGAGAACATAACTGTTTAGTCACAAAAAGGATCCTGCGGTGAACTTGAAAGCATATTGTTGAACCTGAAGTCATGTGTTCCGTTGCCAGGATTCTGCTTAGGGTGCTGCAGGGAAGGGGCCACCTGGACCTTTCACGGGAATTTCAGATACACGTTTTCCTCAGTCTTCTTTCAAAATAAATGATCTATTTGTCCTCGGGTGCATTGGCGCTACTTGCTTGCACAGCACCAGGCGCAGGAGCGTTCGCCTAAGAGGCCTTTATCTCCCCTGTCACCTGTTGCGGGATGGGGCTGCGGGTCTGGAGTCTTACCTCCTCCAAAGTAACGTGCTCTCTTTTCCAGACAGTAATGCTGCTTTACGAGGCTCCGTTTGTTTAGGTTTGCTAAAGACATCTTGGGGACTTTTGGAAAGCTCCCTGGAAATGCATGCAACCAATTGCTTACCATTGGCTTTGTGGTTTGTGACTCACAATTTCTGGCTTTCGATTTACTGGCTTTGTTTTAGGCTGTCCAGGTCCAGTTCGTCCTTCCCAAGGAGCAGAGCCTCTGTATTCGGTGCTCCTTTCTGTAAACAGACCTGTAAATCTTACATTGTCACATTTATTGTGCATTTGAAGACCGATTTGTTGTTAATTCTGAGGTGTGTTGGAGACCAATACTTTAATATCATCAAAACAAATCAATACCCTAGGTGACGCCATTTCCAGACATTGAGTTCTGGGCTCTATAGTTTTATTAGTAAAGCTGTATGTCTGTAAACATAATGATCGATTCAATTCAAATGTGCGTTCTGTAATGAGTGTGCTAGCGCACCATGCATACTCCACGCCACTCCACTGTGCACCACTCTATGCCACTCCACTTTACACCACACCACTGCACTCTACGCCTTTCTGCTATACTCTGCACCACTCTATGCTAATGCACTTTACTAGGTACTACTCCACTCTACACCCCTGCACTCTATGCCACTCCACTGTACGCCACTGTAATCTACTCTGCACCACTTCACTTTGACACAGCACTCTATATCACTTTATGCCATTAATCAGCTCCACTCTACTGAACTGCACTCTAGCTTGCTCCACGTCACTATACGTCACTGCTCTGTATGCCACTCTACTGCGCTCTACAACACTGCACTCTAAAACAACTCTTTTCTGCACTCATGGCCACTGAACTCTACACTACTGCACTCAACGCCATTGCACTCTGCAGCTCTCCACTGCATTCTGCAGCACTACACTACTCCACTGCACTTTGCAGCACTACACTCTACGCCACTGCACTCTATGCCACTCTACACCACTCTTAGCCACTACACCCTGCGCTACTTTACTCTACGCCACTACATTCTGACGCTCTGCTCTTCACCACTCCACTCTGCCGTGTTGTAGAGTGCTGTGGTGCACTCTACTATGCACCACTCTAATCTAATCCTCTGCATTCTACGATACTGCACTCTACGTCGTAATACTCTGCAACACTCTACATCAGTGGACTCTAGAACAGTCCACTCTACTCTGCACCACTGCACTTTATGCCAATGCACTCTAGCCACTCTTCACCACTGCACTCTACAAAACTCTACTCTTCAACACTACACTCTCAGCCACTGTGCTCTGTCTCTCTAATCGGCACTACTGCACTGCGCAGCACTCCACTCTACGCCACTGTACTCTGCTCCACTCCTCTCTGCATCACTCAACTTTGCAGTGGCGTAGAGTGCTGTGGTGCACTCTACTATGCACCACTCTAATCTAATCCTCTGCATTCTACGATACTGCACGATACGTCGTAATACTCTGCAACACTCTACATCAGTGGACTCTAGAACAGTCCACTCTACTCTGCACCACTGCACTTTATGCCAATGCACTCTAGCCACTCTTCACCACTGCACTCTACAAAACTCTACTCTTCAACACTACACTCTCAGCCACTGTGCTCTGTCTCTCTAATCGGCACTACTGCACTGCGCAGCACTCCACTCTACGCCACTGTACTCTGCTCCACTCCTCTCTGCATCACTCAACTTTGCAGTGGCGTAGAGTGCTGTGGTGCACTCTACTATGCACCACTCTAATCTAATCCTCTGCATTCTACGATACTGCACTCTACGTCGTAATACTCTGCAACACTCTACATCAGTGGACTCTAGAACAGTCCACTCTACTCTGCACCACTGCACTTTATGCCAATGCACTCTAGCCACTCTTCTCCACTGCACTCTACAAAACTCTACTCTTCAACACTACACTCTCAGCCACTGTGCTCTGTCTCTCTAATCGGCACTACTGCACTGCGCAGCACTCCACTCTACGCCACTGTACTCTGCTCCACTCCTCTCTGCATCACTCAACTTTGCAGTGGCGTAGAGTGCTGTGGTGCACTCTACTATGCACCACTCTAATCTAATCCTCTGCATTCTACGATACTGCACTCTACGTCGTAATACTCTGCAACACTCTACATCAGTGGACTCTAGAACAGTCCACTCTACTCTGCACCACTGCACTTTATGCCAATGCACTCTAGCCACTCTTCACCACTGCACTCTACAAAACTCTACTCTTCAACACTACACTCTCAGCCACTGTGCTCTGTCTCTCTAATCGGCACTACTGCACTGCGCAGCACTCCACTCTACGCCACTGTACTCTGCTCCACTCCTCTCTGCATCACTCAACTTTGCAGTGGCGTAGAGTGCTGTGGTGCACTCTACTATGCACCACTCTAATCTAATCCTCTGCATTCTACGATACTGCACTCTATGTCGTAATACTCTGCAACACTCTACATCAGTGGACTCTAGAACAGTCCACTCTACTCTGCACCACTGCACTTTATGCCAATGCACTCTAGCCACTCTTCACCACTGCACTCTACAAAACTCTACTCTTCAACACTGCACTCTCAGCCACTGTTCTGTGTCCCTCTAATCGGCACTACTGCACTGCGCAGCACTCCACTCTACGCCACTGTACTCTGCTCCACTCCTCTCTGCATCACTCAACTTTGCAGTGGCGTAGAGTGCAGTGGTACAAACTACAATGCATCACTCTAATCTATGCCACTGCATTCTACAATGCTGCAGTGTGGGCTGCTGTACTCTACGCAGTGCACTTTACAACCCTCTACGTCAATGCACTCTGCACCAAGGCAAGCTACGCCACTCTACACCACTGCACTCTGACACTACTCCACAACACTGCACTCTGCGCCACTGAACTCTACCCCACTCTACTCTACTCTGCACTAATACATTCAATGCCAATGCACTCTACGCCACTGCCCTCTGCATCACTCCACTCTACATCACTGCAATCTACAGCACACCACTTCAGTTTTCAGCACTCTACTCTATATCATTAAACTCTACTTTGCACCACTCTATGGCACTGTTCTCTCCACCACTTTACTCTGCATCATTTTACTGCCACTCTACCCTGTATGACTGCACTCTGTGCCACTCCACGCCTCTGTACTGTGTAACACTCTAATCTATGCCACTGCATTCTACACTGTTGAGTTCTATCTCGCTGCACCATTAGACTCGGCAACACTCTACGCCAATTCACTCTACACCAGTCCACTGTAAGCCACTCCTCTGTTCGCCACATAATGCAACTCCACTCTGCCACTCCAATACACAACACTCTGCCCCTACACTGTATGACTCTACTCCACTGTCCGCCAATCCACTTTGAAACTCCATACCACTCTCCTCTACACCACTAACTTCTAGCCATGCTGAACAGCAATCACGGTGGTGTACAACATGGCAAAAACACATTGCCAAAGCCAATAGCTCTTGTATAGGTGTGAGACCGATTTGCTTTGCCAGTTCTTATGTTTTTTTCTTTCTTTAAGTGGCTACTGTCCCCACAGATGCAGGGGAAGACTCCAAGAAAGACACTCCTGGTCCCGCAGATGGCACATCCGAAGTTAGTGAGCCAACATTTACAGTTCACTGACTTGTAGCCCTAGGCCCCCAACGGTTTGTGGTTCTTAATCTTGTGCTAAAGCCGAGCACCTTAAGGTTTGCAGTTGTTAGCCCAGGGTGTCCAAAGATTGCCCCCTTCCCCAGTGCAGAACGCAGATCCACTCACACGCAGTATGTGATTAATAAAAAATAAAGTCTGACCGTGTAAAGCATTGTACTTTATTCCAGCTATGACATTATTTTTCTTCCTTCCTTCGCTACTGTAGGGCTCTCAGGTCGGTCTTTGTTTCTATCATCACAAATAAATGTTATTGTTGTTAGGTCGAGCCTAGCGGCAGCGCGCATGACCTGCTCGCGCTGCAAGGCATGCTGTATTAGGGTATGCACTGAAAGCCTTGCCCACTCTCCGCCCATATTCGTCATTGACTTGTGTCATTGTCCTTCGTAAATGCTGGCTTCTCATTCGTACAAAATCTTGTTAGTCCCTCCTTGGTACCATCTTGACGGCATTTGTTATCGCCCATAACGACTGGACCTTTTACTTGGCTCGTTACACGGTCTGCGTTATCTAGGGCTCGAGCACTATTTTCTTTAATGGTCTTTCCCTATTCCACCCACACAAGCCACAGCCTTCTTTTACATTGTTGTTACGGTTTTTGTTTGTAGTTTGCAGCGCGGTCTGCTTTAGCGGCAGCACTGCTATATTTATTTAATTGGCAGGGCTGCAGCCCGCTTTTACATTGTTACATAATTTTTTAATAATTTGCAGCGCGTCCTCTTTCACTTTAGTGGCTGCACTGCTTTATTTATTTAACTTACACCATGGTCCGCTTTCACTTAGACGGCCACGCTACTGATAAGTAGTTTTTTTGTTAAAAAAATACTTCAAACATTTAAATGTGACCTTAATGAGTAAAGAGTTAAGTTGTAGTAATCACATATTGAGCTAAACATGTTGATTGTAGCTAGGAAAATCTAATGAAAAATTATACTGGGTTTATAAATCACATGAGGGATTGGGAGACAGAATGTGGCTGGATTGAAGGGTGAGTGTAATTTGACCACTTGGCACCTGGATGTTAAAAACACTTCCTACAACATGATTTCCTGTCAGTTCACTTCCGGAGTAGGCCTTATCTGTGATACCTCTTCTGCAGTGGGACTTTTGGCTCATGGTCCATGGGTGATGGTCACGTTTGGACTAAATGTAGAGTCGCGCAGAAGAGGATCATGACCACCTGTTGTATTATGCACCTTGAAGCTTTATATCACTCTCCTGCTCACCGCCTTAGAGCCGCAAGCAAGTTTAGAAAAGGGTGGAATGTATCTGCTTCTAGTTTTACTTGGCAGTTTTTAGTGAGTCTTGATAATGTGATGAAACTCAAAGTGAGTATTTTCAGGAATTGCTTGACAGTGTTATTGCATGCAGCTGCCTTTCACACCCCCGTTACTTCCTTCACATCTGCAATCCACTATACACCTGAGCTTTGAGATAGGTATAATAAATCATGGAGATGGATAATTATCAAGAGACTGTGGTCACCCAATTCTTTAGAACTGTCTTTATTTAATCAGGACCGTTTCTGTGTGCAAGTGATAATGGTATTTTAATACAAGGATGGAGTGACAAGTGAATGTTCAAAACTAATCAGCACTTCTCTGTCTGTTTTCCTAAAGGGAAGAATGATGGCTCTGTAGGTGGAAAACAGTATTTCAAGTGCAATCCTGGCTATGGAGTTCTTGTGAGGCCTGACCGTTTGAAGAAAGCCACAGGATCTTTACGGCGGCGCAGCGCTGGTCTGCGTTTACAGGCTGGAGCAACAGCAGAAAACCGGAGGAGCGGCAACCTGTCCGGCTCTGCTTCCAACCTGGCAACCCTGACAGCACTTGCTAAATCCGAAGGAGGACCATCTTTGAGACCTGAGGACAGGAGCCAGAAAAAGTCTGAAAACAGGAAGTCTTGGGCCAGCTGAGAAGGAGCCTCAGTGGTTGGTGCAAACATAGTAGGAAAGTGGCATATTTGGTGGATGTGTCGACTTCCGAGACCGGTATCCTGCCCTCATGACGATTGTGCTTGTCATGATTGTCTGCATGGTTGTTTAACCGGTGTCCTGTATGAACCACTGACAACATAGTATACTTTTCATAGCCTGTCATGAAGACATTTTGGTGGGGGGGCTTTGAATGTAAAGCAATTAACAGTTTCCATCTTGTGTAAAATGGTGGACCTGCTTTTCTGTTCTGTGAGACAGGTATAGTTGACTCGTAGGAAAAATGTATTGAGTACCACCTTTTCCAACTGTAGTTTGTGTCCTTAATACTACAGTCATTTACCCTCAACCCCAATTCCCTTAATGTCTGTCTTTTAAGGTTTTACCAACCTACCATGCAAACTATCACAAACGCTAAGATTGGTGGAAACATCAGGAGATGTGATTTGGCTTTGCATATTGAAGAGGTATAGCCTGAAATAGCAATTGCATGAGAGGGATGTATAATCAAAGTGGGCGTTGTCCATATATGCAGGTCTTCAGAGCAGCATTTGCCCTAAAAAGAATATTCTAGTACTGTAAAAAACAAAAAAGAGATGCATATTTTTTATGAGACTTGCTCCATCATTAGCAATTTAATCTAATGAGAGCTTTGTTCAATTTTATTCCTTTGGGTTATATTTTTAATGATGATGATACATCTTTGGACTGTATTCTTTTATGGAAATTATAATATTTTAGGACCTAGTAAGCTTCTTTTGCACATCACCTTTTTCCTTCTCACCCCTACACAACCCTTCCGCCCCCAAACCTGTAGAGGTGCGCACACACAAAATAAGTCCTTATTCTTTGTAAAATATCACTGCACATCACTTTTCTTGCACAGAATTGATCCTTGATTGAAATTATGATACCTAGTAAAGAAACAGGAACCATTTTAGCATTCTAGACCAACATATCCCAAGGAGAGCAGCTGTGTGACATTGTATTTATTTTATTTATTTTTGATTTTAAAGTTGAACACTTGTGATTTACAATCTTACTGTGCCTGCGGGTGGCCACTCGCATGCTCCCAGGAAAGCTAATACACTGCCACTTCATCCAGGTAGAAACAAAACTGATACTTTGAAATAACTTAAGGGGGGCAACAGGAATATTTTAAAACACTTTGAGTCAAATGTTTATGAAGTAGGTTCGGACCCAAGCTAGATTTATAAGATAACTTCTTGCTATGTGAATAATTTCTATTTTGATGTATTGTATGTAAATTTATCGCATGCGGTGTCCCCAAAGTGTGGCGTGTACCTATATCTTCAGGACCTGTTTTTGACACCACTGCAATTGTGAAATCACTGTTTAAACTATTCCAATCAGAGGCCTTTGACAGTAGGAGACATAACGGTTTCCACTTTTTATTGTGTATATATGTATCTTGAAGCGGAGTACTAGCTCCTGGTAATGGTAGCACAAAAAAACCTTTGGTGCCGGGTTACGTTATTTTTGTTTTTTGTTGTTATGAAAGGACAATATTACATTGCCTTATAGTTTTAATATCTGTTTGCTGTTTAATTGCACAAATTCTCTGGGTTTGTATATGAAAACTGTTCATCCAGAATGCCGTTAAAAAGTCTTCATCTAGGTATATTCAAGTGCCTTAAGGTTCCTTTTTACTGGATCCAAATAATCTACTTAGTACAGTTGAATTCTTAGTAAAATGACTTCATGTCAGTAACTATTTACAGTAAATGATAAAGGTAATAAGTATTGCAAAATATCAGCAAGCACATATTTACCAGTTAACGTGATTGCTTTAACAGTACTAAATAAATCTGTAAACTCCTTCTTTGTTATGGGATGTTGCTTGTTAAAATATTTGTCCTAAATATTTGTCTGAACTTGCCTGTCTTAGGAAGGAGGTTTTTCCAACCCTTTTTAACCATGTAAAGGATATGTAAAATGCGTATTGTAGTGGAAACTCCTTAATATCACAGTCCAGAAGTACTGTCAGCTTTTTGTCAATAGCAGCAAAGGCCCAAGTGGATTGCCATCCTGATATCCAGCACAGGATGTTTATTAATTTATTGATCACACACACCACAAATTTAATTGGTGCAGGTATCCTGCATTAGGTATTAACTAATAACGGATCGATATTCCATCATTGTTTCAAAAATCAGCAATATATAAACACATGTATGGAGTAAGGTCAGAGAGTATAAAATATGACAAATCCATTAACCAAATGAGCCTAAACATTATTGTGAATAAAAGAAATCCCACATAAAACTGGAAAAATACATATTAAAAGAAAATAAAAATCCAGTGTCCAAACAGGACTTATCAGTGAGAGGAGTAAAACACAGAAAGATACAATTAGCATATCCTAAGCAGTTTCTCCCCCAAAATTTCCCCAAGTGTGGATTTCTTGAGAAGAGACTGGATAGTCGATGGATTATGTGAAAGAACTAAGATCCGCATGTCCCCCATCCGAGTACTGCCTACCCGCCCCAGTTAGTGAAAATGAACTGAAAGGACAACCAGCAGATCTGGAAGACTACAACATAAGGGGATACATGCACTTTTATATTTTTCCTCCATGATTTTGGAGCCTGCTTCTTGTAGGCATTTAAACACTAAGCTGTGGTTCTGAAAAGCAATGTAACATTTCACAGGAATCTAATTGAGATCTCTGGATGCAGCAAATGAGGTTGTTCACTGAATTATTTATCTTTAGTAGTGTTGTAGTTGTGTGTCAGCAAGAAAAGTAATAGTATAATTGAACCTGGAGGTCACCAGGGCTTCAATCCACCAAGTCATGGTCACTCGCCGATTAAACTAGGCAAAATATTTTCCAACTTTTTATTTAAAAAAGTGAGTATTTCACTACCTCCCCTGACACAGCATTCAAACTCATATCCATTTCAAGGTATTTACCCACATATCGTATGTTGAGCTTGGGGATCATGGGGATCACGTGAGGGTGCTCTAGTTCACTGTTTGAGCCTCTCGCAAGCATTTTCCTTTCACAGCCATTCATAGTAAGAATGTTCTGCGGCCTCAGTTCTTCTCCTCCCTCAACAGTGGAAAGCAGTTGAATGGAGACAGTAAAAAGAAAAACAACTGATAGGGATCCCGGAAGAAATTCTGATGATGCATACCATCTGATGTGTAAAACCCACCATTTCTATATCTGGTGCAGAAAGAGAATCCAGAAACACGCGTAAAGGGGGCGAAACATGGGTAGTTGGAGCATCACCAGAAGTAATTTTGTTGAGTCTGTCCTAGAAGATGCAGTTACTGTATCTTAATTCCTTTATGCCGCAGTAGGTATAAGTCAGTGGTTGAGAATGCACATAACATAGCAGATCTATTAGCCGTCGCATAGAAACGTTTATTTTCTATGACAGACATGGTTCCTCGCATTCTACAGGTCATTTTAAACTAGGTGTTATGAAGCTAAAGTTTTCAGTGTAGAATTGGTGATGGGGTAGATCCGCTTTATTCATCGTTTCTTCCCTCAAAGAAATGACAATGTGTTTTCAGCAATTGACAGTCAAGTCAAGGGCTGGTTCAGATTATTCTGGCGTCATAGTCCTTTTAATGCATTCCCAGTGTACTGATATGTTTCTTGTTGAATTTGGAAAGTTTTGCGAGGGTTTGCTCTCTAGGTAAGAAAAGTTCACTAGTAAGGGGTTTTGACAGAGTATCTGAAAACTGCTATTTCACAACAGTTTTTATATCTTTCAAAGTTAGGTTTTAATATGTAAACCCACACACAAGCTTGTGTTAGATTTCAATCCCAATCCCTAGCACCTGTATACCCTCATGGGTGAATAGCCGCGCTTTATAAATCTGAGGTGGTTGATCCAGTTCATTCTGAGATTATCTAGTTATCCTAAACAGATAAGTTACATTCCAGATTGAGATGCCTCTGAAAGGCCAAATCTTTGTGCACGTTTCTAGAAAATCACAGAAAATTATGTGAAATTTAAAGACTTAACAAAGAAACTGCGAGTTTTTTGCGATTCGCAATTTGTGAGGCGCTATTTCCAATGTACAACAGTGTATTTCACACTGTTAGGGATTCCCAATGGGGTCACAAATTGAGAGGCTCATCAATAGTAATGAGCCTCTCGCAATTTGCGACCCCATTGGGAATAGCCGGCCCTCCCAGGTATGGTGGCCAGCTGGGCTCAGCAGACCACCATGTCTGGGACTGCTTTTAAATAAAGCAGTTTTTTTTAATGCAGCCTGTTTTCCTTAAAGGAAAACAGGATGCATTAAAAAAAATAATTTATGAAACGTTTTCATTTAATTTTTTAAGGTCAGGCGGTGGTCCCTGGAGACCACCGCCCGCCGGTAAAAATATTTTCCCCTGCATTTGCAAAGGGGAATTGGACCCCTGGGGATCCCTTCTCTTTTGCAAGTGCATTACCACCCCCTTGAAGAGGGTGGTCATTTGTAAGTGTTTTGCGCCCGCAATTGCGGATGCTAAACATTCTTACATAGGATTGTGCTCGCTATAAGGAAGGGAAAGCCCCTTCCTAATAATGAGTCACAAATCCCAATTTGCGAGTCGCAAAAAATTGCGACTCTCAAAATAGGGTGTGTACATTCCCCCTGCTGTTTTTGCATGCGCAAACGGGTTTGAAACCTGTTTGCGCATCTAAAAATGGTAGTACATCTGGCCCCTGATGCTTATATCTTGGCATTTACATTATGTGACTTCGGAATTACTGCACACATTTTAGACAAACTGTAAGAAATTGTTAGATATAGTAGCCCCTTTGAAGAGGATAAAGAGTAACTGCTCCAGAAAATGAGTATGTTGTGGTTCTCAGAGGAGCTTCAAAAATCTGAAATAGAGAAGGCAGAAAGTGGACATTAGGAGAGTAAAGATCTCCTGCAGAGCTTTTGGTAAAACTCTTGCACGATGTTTAATAAAAAGTTAATGTTAACAGTAAAGGCCTCTATATTCATAAATCCTTTCTCAAATGCTGGATGTTCGAAATGGAATTACTTTATTTTTATTAAGTATATTAAAAAACCTGGACCTAAATATAAACAGCATATTTCACTGGGTTTTGGTGATTCTGTGGGTGACTTCTTCAATCAAAACAGTGTAGGTCAGGAGAAGCGACTCGAAGCGCCATCTACTTTCAGTAGCATTACAGAAAAGTCATGATCAAGGGAAGGGTTCTTTCTACTTTTGATTTAGTACAGCAAAATAATGCAATTTGGTATCAACAGAGATGTGATAAATGTGGTTTCTACGCTACATCCAAAAGGCTGTATGCATGATCTTATACCTGCATATTTTGTCCGAGCTTTTTTTAGAGGATCATATGTCTAATAGTGAGTGGTTCCCGTCAAAGGAGGGTCTAGCCAGATGCAATGCAATAGGTTGTGTTTTCCCTACCTCTTTTCGAAGAAGATGGCTACTGATCCAAGCATTGCTTGCAATTATAAACGGAGTGCTTATTTACGTTTTTTAGCATAATAATTGTCGCTCTGCTAGAGAATACTTAGAAATAAGTCGCATGTACTTAGAATTAAATAGCCTTTTATCGGAATAGCAGTCTGACTTCAGCCAATGTAGAGGCACAAAGAGAGCTATGTTGGATATCCAAGAACAGTTACTGCAGTTTCATTATGGCAGACAGGCAGCTGTCTTGATGTTTTTGGAACTTTCAATGGCGTTTGACACCATAGACTATGGATCTGTCCTTTCCATGTTGGAAAATGTTTTGAGAATGAATGGTTGGGCAGAAGTTCGCTTCAATGCTTTTTTCATGACGTTCCTCAAAAGTCTTATGTAGACAAATCTGCCTCCTCCAAACGCTATACCTTAGCATGTGATGCCCACACTCCCGAAGGTTCAGTTCTATCTCACGTATTTAATTCATACGTGGTTCCCTTGTGGGAATCTTAGCAGCTCTTGTGGTACAAATATAAGCTTCTGACATTCAACTCCTGCTAGGTCTACATTGGAGAAGGAAATGCTGGTGCATGGCCTTGATGTCTGCCAAACCTCAAGGTTTTACTTAGTATTAGGGCTGTATGCTTTACACATCAGATTGTGTTGTACAGAATGTGTGATAATGATATTTTTGAATGTCAATTATTGGGACACATCTGTAGAAATTTCCACATTTCTTTTCAGTAATTTAGAATAAGTCTAACATGAAAAGATGATGTACCACTGTGTCAGTTCCATTATGTGTGTGGGTGCTTCAGCCATGTTGATGATGATAGAGTGTTTGAGTATGTGGGTTGAGGTTCAAGTTCATCAGAGATTTTGACACATTTTAAGAGTATTGAGGAGAAATGGTGCAGGGACTTGCAGAGGGAAATGTATGATCCATTTCAGAGTTGCTATAAAGTATAGAGTAATTGGCCTGCTGAATATAATGAAGTACATAGGCGGATCGTTATGAGGATGTAATGAGGGCCAGAGACAAAGCAAAATGGAGAACAAGAGGATTCAAGCGCAAGGAGGCATTTAGGGATGGGCAAGTTTTCTGTGACTGTAAGAAAGAAAGATATCCGGGATGTCCTGCTTTTGGACTTTGATAAAATACAAAAGGAATACATCATCATTATTATTATGAGTTTCCTTTCAACTAATATTTTTTGTACTGGCTTTTTTTGGAAGTGTATTAATGTAGCAGATTAAAACGCTGCCTTGCTGTTTAGCAGTTTACAAGTATGGGCAATTACAGATGGAATCTGGAAAAATTAATAATTTGTTGGTGCCAAAATAATTGAAATGGCCAGTGACTGGAAATTGCAAGCTCAAATTCCAGCAGACTAAAAATCTTGGGATGAGCTAAATGAATGGAATTCTTCAATATCTGCTGCAAAAGGTGGAATACTGCTTTTCTCTAACTTTCTAACGTCTAATTAGTCTTTAGGACTGTTGTATACTGATACTTAAGACTATAATATTCTTGTAGATGTAATCAGTCACACACTGATGAGCGACTGTAATTTACAATTTAAGTTGAAAGACGGAGACAATTTTTAACCTACTGATCTGCCAAGACTACTCATTTCACTAACAATCTGGTCTCTTTTTGGAAAGTCTTTGCAGTGTGTGATGAACTGACATGTCAGATTTTTTCCAGATAACATTATTGCATAAGGCACGTATAGGAACGCTATCCATGAAATATAATAACTACATATAAGTGGTAAATCACATAGAAAGTCACACATCTGACATAGGTGTTCTGGTAAGTGTTAGGTTCAGTAAGTAAATGGCGCAAGGAGATGGAAATGTTAAGCATTACATTACTGGAGGAAAATGTCCCAAGTGAATATTTGTAGCATGATAATGTGCATAATGGAACAGCTGGCAGCAGTGAGATAGACTGGGGCTCAGAGATAGACTGGCATTTTATACGGGAATGCACTTTGCACTTTAAGATGAATGATGTTGCACATGGCACTCAGCCTCCCCATATTGGTTCTTCAACTATAGCCGGTTCTATGGAAGGTGTACCTGCAACACTTCCCATCAAACCAGCTGAACTTAAAACATGTAATCAACGTCAGTAGCATATATGTGTGAAACAAGTGTACAAAAAATATTGTGGACGCAGTATTTCTTAAGTTATCACTAGGAAATATTTGTAAACCTCATCATCTGCTTGGTAGTTTAGCATGGCACAAGGTGGGCGAGTAGGTTTGAGATTTACTAATTGAAGGAATAAGAAGAGTCTGTATAGGCACCTTTATGTTTAGAAAGCGCATCATATGATATGGAATATTTGGAGTAAGGGAACTAGATGTTGTTGAATCAGTGTTTAGTGAGCGTACCTACTTCTGTCCCAGATGGCACATGTGGGTTGTGATGTTTATACAAAAGTGTTTTTTATTTGGTGTAAATAAGTCTGATAAAGTTTAAAATGGCAAACAGATTTTTTTTAAAAAAATATTTTGAGAGGATTTTACTTTTCTTTGAGTATGTTAATTTTTGTTGAATTCAAAGACTTCATTATAAATAACTGTCTGTCCTTAACAAAACATATTTTCACGCATTCATCCTCAAATTTCCCAGCAGATTTATAAATGTTTGCTCCTTCATTACTACCAATAAAGCATGTTTTCCTCTGGCTGGTCTAGTGCACCATTGCAAGACCCTAGTTAGCAATAATTGATATTTGTAATGATGTTTAAACAATGTATTCAAAAATTGAAATGAGGCAGAAAACATGAGCTTCTGTGGAGAGCAAGTACTTATATAACAAAATAAATAAAGGACCTCTAAATAAAATTCCAGACAGAATGTATATGCTCATTGAAAGCAAGTAAAAAGTATATATGTTTAAAATGTTGACCTATACATGAGACCAATTAAAGGCATTTCAAATTCTAACACTATTTTATTTGTTTCAAGTATAGCTATCACCAATGCTTAGTGCTTTACAAACATAAAAAATATATGAAATTGTTTAAAATCTTGTTGAAAACTGAACTAACATGCAGCCTAATCCTTTTACTACTAACAGTTATTTCTTGTGGTGTTGCAGTAGTCATTATGCAATCTGCATTCTAGGCTTGAGGAGAACATTTTAGATTCTGCAATTTGGGAAACAGGTAGTAAGAAATTAAGGTAAAATTGTCTGGTACAGGTTAATGAAACTCCTCAACTAAATATGACCATCCTCATCCACAGTGAGTGCCTCACGCTTGGTTCAACGTTCGGTACATTCTTGTTGGATTCACTTGCTATTACTGAAGTGAACCCCGTATTCCTAAAATAGATAAGATAGGATTGACCTGACTTTTTAGGGTTTATGGTTCTGCAGATTAGGCATTTATGGCATAGGTACTATTTGATAAAATAGAATATTTAAACAGGTTGTATCTAGTTGGAGCAGTGTCTATCTAGTTGGAGCAGTGTCTGAGAGTATTAATGCTTGATATCACCTGCTAAAGACGTTCATTGCAAGTCCCTTTAAGAAATATTGCTTTAGAAAACGCAAAGCCTTTAAAAATATTAATCTAAAACTATCTTACATATACTGCTCTCCTGCATTTCAAACTTACACTAGTTTGAAAAAGTGATAATTTCCATCGGAGCTTTGTGCTCTGTTTTATATGAAACTCCCATATGAATAAGTATTTCTGCAATACAATTTGTATTTTCTCATCTGTACACTTAGTCAAATAGAAGCAAGAAGATCACACATTTTCAGTGAAAGTCGGAAACATGTATGCTGTGTAGTGATTACCTATATTTTAAACATTTTAAGAGGACCTCCGCTAAAGGAGCATGGGAAAGATTGTCTGCAATCTATGCCCACGGATTCTGCTGTACCTTACACCACATCCTTTGTTTACCCTTCTTAACATGTTGTAGAGTGTGTGGAGGCAACCTCTAATTATATCTTCATTTGTACATCAGCAGATTCAGAATGTTTGTCGCTAATCTTGAATATTAAGTCTCCTACTTTACAGACATGTCAGGCCAGGTAGCCAGAGACATTCTGTCAATGCGGCTGTTTTGAATTTTTCTCTAAAGCATTCAGTTGCAGCTGCCTGGAGAGACCTATTGGGCTTCTCTTGACACATGTTAAATAGATTGGTATGTTACTAGTTGTATGCTTACATTTCCATTCCATGCAGGATTGTCCTCAAACATAAACCAGGCACTCTGTCCTTAGTCTGTAGAGTATACTATGCCAACAGTACAAACTCTTCAGGGTCTAAGTGTTTATCAAGGCTGCTGGTTTCAGAAGACTTTCCATTTTGGTGGAATTCGTTTAGCAGCTATGCTGCAGGTTTAGTTGTGTTGCAGTCATGTATAAATGTTATTTTTTTAAATCAAATCGTGCTCAACACAGTAATGGTTTAGGTAAGAGGACACTTTTGCTTTACTTTGCTAAGCTCTACTAAGAACGACAGTTCAAACGTAGATTTTATGAAGTCATTTGTTAATTAAATTAAATGAATTGTGTGGGAGAGCGTTGTCTTTCCACCAGAGTCATCTGTGCATGTGATGGTTCTAAAAGGAATATAGCAGCGTGACATATAATTGTACCTCATTCTTGATAGATGGGAATGTATTACAATTTCCATTTTTCACAGTGAACACTCAGATCAGCATATTCCTTACGTGGCACTTGCTGCCAAGATGGGGGCTAGTTTAGAGAACTTTGCAGTTTACACTTCTATCTGTCACTGGACCCCAGTGTCGATAGTGCCTTATTAAATAAAGTAATTTTTTTAGAGCAAATTGGAAGTGGTTTTGTGATAAAATGGATTTTACGTGTGCTTTTTAAAATGTGTTCAAGCCTTGTGGACTTCTCTGTACCTAGAGTTTGTACTTTTTTGTATCCCACAAATTGTGGATGATAATATGGTCCTGTATTAATCGTTGGAGGATTCTAAGAAATAAGAAAATAGTTAAGGGGAACTGTCATATTCTCTAATTCTAGGTAGGTTTTCTGCCTGGGTTCATATTGCGCAATAGTATAATACTCAATAGACAAAGGCCTCCCTGCTTATTGCGGCAAGCAAAAAATGTCATTTACTTCACAAAACCTAAAACAGGGTGTTCGATATAGAACAGTTCACATACGTATATACAAAAAGCAGAGAGAAAATATATATCTTCACCGTCTGCCTAATTTTATTGTGGTGTGCGTAAAAGGATGTTTTGATTTACATTTTCTGTCTCCATGTTCATCGCTGTTTATCTGTCTATATCTGGAATGTTGTTATCTAAACGCTTTAGTTTCATTGGATACATGAAAATGTTCTTTGTTTTACCCCAGTGTGCATTCGTTTGTAAATGTGGTGGGTCTGTCTGTATATAAGTTTGTATATATTAAACAGTATTCTATGAAATGGTGTATTAAACGTTGATTGCCCCTGAGAGCTAAAATCCAAAGATGCTTGTAATGAATTGTAAAGTTTTTGATGATTTATATTGTATAATACATAACTGTAATATTGTATCATACTGGCAAGTTTAATTATCAAAATAAAAGAAATCAAACTTTGGGTCTGCTGTACTTTTTGATCATTTTGTGTACATAACTAATATCTTACAAGCAATGCGCTGACATGCCAGATTTATTGTAAAATGGAAATAACCTCGTAGATGTGAATCTGGGATCAGGACAAAAGACAGTTTAAAAAAATATGTATATTTTTATTGGTGTTGTACAATCAGAATAATCATTGTTTGATTCACATGTTGTTCCATGTTACATTGTCATTCTATACAAAACTATGCATCAGAGAGTGTTACATTCCAGCAGTTTGCCCCTCCTTCCATGGGTTAGATTATACATCAATGATTATTCATTACAAACTTTCCCAATTCCATAACTCAGTAGTCCCCTTCCCCTTAGCTCCATAGATCTCTCATCCTATTGTTGATAATGTCTCATGAAAATCTTAAAATTTCAACCAGTGTATCTATCTTAGTTCTATCTTATTTTGTTTATTTTCCCTCCACATCTGTGCAATGTTATTATTATGGGGATTTCTTAGTAGGTGTTAATGTTGCAGGTTGATTTTAATTTCTGCAACCATTAACGTCCATGCACGTAAGTCATCTTCCAGTTTTTCGTCTCGTATAACCTTTTTCATCCATACTGCTTCTGCTGTCGCCCATTCGCTAGGTCTACTAGCCACATTTTTATGCAGGGTGGGTTTGGGCTTTTCCAAGATATCGCAATTCGTCTTTTTGCCAATATAAGCCCCAACATTACTATTCTCCTACTAAACTTTTAATTTTTTTCGGGCCGGTAGTAGTCCTAGCAATTAAGTTTTCATTTCTTTAGAGATTGTTTATCCTGTGACCTCTTCTAGTATATCTGTGACTTCCATCCAGTAGGAGGCTGAAACTGGACATTGCCATACCACATGCAGAAAATCTGTCTCTGTATTACAACTAGGGCATTCAGGTGTCCGAGTTGGAAAAAGTTTACTTAGTCTATATTGCAGAAATTGCCCTCTTCCGAGCTTGTAAGCCTCCTTCTCCTCCTTGTGGGAAATGAACTGTTTATTTAAAAGAAGGTCTCTCATTGTGAGGCATCCGCCTTCTTTCCATTTATGGGTGGATATATTATCTGCTATTTTCGCATTGGGTTGTATCACCCACAGCAGCATATCTGGTGCATAAGGGGCGTGGCCTACCACTTTCTTGAATACCCGGTCCTATACTCGTGCCCCATGTTGGATTATGTATGGGCAGGCACACAGTGCCCCTGCCACTCTCATTAAGTGTCAGGCAATTGAGTCCCTCAGACGTTCTGGCTAACAGAGCTCCCCCACCCCCCCACCCCCCGATACATAGAGCCCAATCTGGGTTTATGCCGAAGCGAGCCACACACTTAAACTTGAGGCGACTGGCTAATTGGATGGATACGGTTCAGAGTCGAGATAGCCCTCATCTGCTCCTTTCATTAAATGCCGAGAAGGCGTTCAACACTCAATCCTATGCCTATCTCAGACTGAAACAGGCCTGGCAGGCTGAGGGACTAGACGTGGTGACATTGCTGGAATATGTCAGGCTCCTACAGGAAGAGATTCCTGCTCAAGTCATCTTGTTGACCTATAAAACACTAACAACATGCCTGATAAGTTGGGCCCGCTTAGAGCTAAATGGGAACTTGCCACTGGCCCAATGGAAGACAGATTTTGAGTCAGCCCTTATGCATCCACATGAAGTGGCGATTAAATTAAGATTGCGTCTTATTCAATACAAAATCATCCACTGGACTTACTTTGATAGGGCGAGGCTCCATACTATAGTGGGGCTGACACCCCGGACTGTCTTAGATGCCACACAACACTTTACATTCATACATACCATATGGAAGTGCAACAGAATACAAACATACTGGAGTAAGGTAGTGAAGGAACTGAACAACATATTGGGAGCACAACTTGAGCTGGAAGCTCAATTTCTTCTACTGGGAATTCCCACGGACGTGGATCTGCCCCTTCACAAACTTATATTAGCTAACTTAGGGCTGGTGGTAGCCAAAAGTGACATAGCTCGTTATTGGGGGGCCCACTAACTCCCCACACTTAAGGAATGGAGGACATGTTTGGATCTCCTTATGGCTGCGGAACGACTGAGGTACAAAGCAAGGAGCTGTTCCCGAAAATATGGGCTCCAGGAGTAAATTATTACAGACTGGAACTGGGGGGAGGAGGAGGGAGAGGACTCATTACCGGGGGGGATCGGGGAAAGAGCCTTAAAAGTTGTGATGCCTGGCCCATTGTCCATAACTGTAGATAAGATTGATGCGACCCTCACACATGTACGTCTCTAAATCTAGAATCTAACCTCTCGCTCGAAGGGAACGTTGCTAGATTTTTAGTTTTATATTGAATGTTATTACTCATCACTCCATTCGTATTGTGTATTCATGATTTTTCTGATTGTATGTTTGTTGCTAACAATAAATAACATTTGTTAAAAAAAACTGTGCACACACAGGCTGCACTGGTAGGCTGGTGACATGTTTAAAGGGCTACTTAAGTGGATGGCTCAATGAGGGCTGCAAGCCCATTAGTACCATTCAATTTACAGGCCCTGGTTACATGTAGTACCACTGTATTAGGGACTTAAAAAGTAAATTAAATGTGCCAGTTGGGTGTAAGCCAATGTTTCTATATTTTATGGAGTGACCACACGCACTTTAGCACTGGAGTCCTAAGGCCAATACAAACTAGATCAGAAAAATGAAGGAGTACTGCAAAAAGTCTGTCAGAAGACCACCCTAAGGCTGACAGGTCTAACACTTCTACTAATCTAAAAGGAGGGGGGGGGGATCACTTGTCCTGTGTAACCTGGGTACAGTTCTAACTGGAATGACCCTTGGTAAAAGACCCTCATACACGTGTAGTAATGGTGGTATGGGCGGTATATCTTGGTTCTCCGCCTACGTTTACACGTCTGTGCGTAATCAAAAATTACTAAAAGAAATGTGTCATGTTCTGTGAAGTGCAGAGCCCTTTGCAATGGTTGACTGGTCACCTTTCCCTCTGCTGCATTTGTATGTTACACAGGTACTAATGAGGCAAAAGCTTTGCAGAGGCTGTTAGGATGTATAAATATGTTAAAATAATAAAGTATCATAAAATGCACCGCATCACAGTGCAGCCATTTTATTGTTGCATCATTTAGTCAACACTGCAACACAATTTTGGCCTCCATTGCTGCATAACTCAAGTGGCCCGAAAGAAGGCTGCACATGTTAAAAGTGTTTGTGCATGAAGCAGAGACCATGAAGTTTGCAAACTTAGGGGCTGATCACGAAGGCAGGCGGACATCAGTCCGTCCGCCATCGAATCGGGGAATGGGACCGCTGGCCTTCAAGTTGGCGGCCCCACAATAGGCATTACAATGCGACCGCCACTATGGCGTTCGCCGTGCCTATCTTTTACATTGCAGCAGGTGCTGGTGGCTGCATCATCTGCCGCAATGTAAAAACTGACATGTTACATATATCACTGCACTACGTGGCAGGCACAATGCAGTGCCTGCCACATGGTGCAGTGATATGTAGGGGGGCTTCTTAGATGCTCCCCAGGACCCATGTCTGGGGGCTGGAGGAAAGGGGCCTGCTATGGGCCTCCAATGTCCCTTTCCACCAAAATTTCATGGTGGGTGAACTTCCATGGATAGGCTGGTGGGTAAGGGATATCGTAATCCTTACTGTGGTGCCTGGTAGGTACCACCAGCATTGTAGGAACCACGAGCCCCTCCGCCGCACTGGTGGGCTCAAGGAGCCAGTCGGGTGTGTGTTGGTTGGTCTTTCCGACCACCAGGGAACCATCGCCATTGTAATATGGTTGGCGTAAATGCAGTCACCGATGGCAGTGGGACCGCCACTGATGGGGTGATGTGGCGGTTCCACCTCCATTATAATCACCCCCTAAGTTTGGTGTGCATGCAAATCCTACATTGCCAACTCCTGGTAAGTTGCACCACTACTGCTGAAAAAGGCCAATGGAGGTACCATAGGATGCAGTGGACTGGCCTCAAGGATCTTGTGACCTCAGTGACAGTCACTGTCGATCTAGGGTGTGCTTCTTCGTATGCCTGCTCGCAAGACTGGAGGTGAACTGCAGTATGGATTGTGGTGGACAGGCTTTCAAGGTTAACTCACACTTGCCACCGTTGGGTTCCACCTGCGGGTGCTAAGACACTATGGCTTCTAAGGTCTATCGGTCCTTCTAAGGTGTAGCTTAGGAATGAGCTCGGTCAGGAGTGCGGTCTGGTGGACTGGTCATGAAGGCTGAAAATGGTGCGCCAGTTCCCAATTCAGCAGCTCTGGCCAGAGTGCCACATCCTCTCCCACACTGAACACCATAGTGCCCCACTGAGAGAAACTTGCACTGCCTTCAGCTACAACTCAATTGTGCTGCAACTAAATTCAAATTATGCACTAGACAACAGTAAAATGCTGCCTAAAAAAAATGAACACCCTGAAAAAAGCAAACACTCCTAAGTAATGCAAGAATAAGCAAATCATGTGAAATGTATTCAGGAACAACATGGTTACCTTAACAGTTTTAAACTCATTATTCAAAAATTTAAGTGATTTTTCCTGAAAAATTCAGGACATGGCTACAGGACCAGGAAGGGACCCGTTTCAATGTCCATTGCTTATATCCTTTCAAAATGTAAGCAGTTTGGTTTAAAAAAAAAATCACATCCCCGAACACAGAGCCGCAGTACACATTTTATAAGCTAAAATAATTAAAACAGTTGAAAACGATGGTATTAAGCATTTGCACTTCACCCCATCAACCAGGTATTGCAGTCCCTTTAGGAATGGTTCACTTCCCCACCATGGGAAAACAATGTTGTTCAAAGAAAGAAGAAAAAAAGAAAGCGCTTTCACTGGCAAACTCTGTAAAGTGGTTCTAATGTGTGTCTGCTGACCACTCTGTATTGCTTAATTTAGGTATTTTTTTTTTCTCCGTCCCGAGGTTCTTCTTTGGAATTATAAAACGGTCAGTAAATGAGGCAATATCCAGCCAGTGTCCGCCTATTTTGGATCCATCTCACAGAGAAACAAATAAAGAAAAGGAGATGCAAGAGAGAGAACATAAGAGCTCTTGAAATCAGAACTTAAGCAGGAGCGAGACAGAGACAGAAATGGGTATGAAGGAAAAGAGACAGTTTTTTTCCCCTTCTCTGCCCTTCCCAGAATGCCTAGCCTTCCTGCAGCATAACAAAGGGCAGAGGGCGGGTGGCCTCTTTGACTCCAGGCAGGTCAAGTGCAGGGCCATTAGGTAGCGCTTTCACGCGCTAATGGCCCTGCCACAGACAGGAGAGAGAGGGGAAATTATTTTGTCCCTTCGTCCCCTCCAACCCTTGTCCCCCCCGTCCCCTCCCGTGTCCCCCCACTCCAAAATCTGGCGGGGATATATCCCCCGCGTCCCCCAACCTTCCTACGCCCATGGTGCACCGAGTAAGAAAGGAGGCGCTGTGACGCCAATCTCAGCCCAGTCAGAGATACAATATAGAGAAGTAACTCGTGCAATATTATATAGGATTGCCAATCAACAGGTCTGAGCGTGAACTGTTTTTAAACTTGAAGCGCGCTCACTACAGTGCACAGGTTATCTAGGACTGTGTTCCTACATCTCACACCGAAGGAGCAGGACACACATAATACACTTTTTTAGAATGGGCAGCGCCCAGCACCGGTACGTATGCATCACGTTCTGCTGTAGTGCCAATAAAATCATGTATTCGTATTACACCATTATCCAGAAACAAATCTTCAATACCACTTTATTCCCACATGTACCTACCTCTAAACTCATTTGCAATATCAGGGTATCTGTGCAGTGTTGCATTTGCTGCAGTGACCTCAATTTAAATTCAGGTTTGTCTTTCTACTGTGAAATAGAGAAATACTCTCTAGCCCTCTATTACATATGGTGCTTAAACACAAGCTGGGCGCCACATGCATACCAGGCGGACATGCTACACTTGGGGCAGCTGTATCGAACTGGCAGCCACGGCTGGTGGATCTAGAGAACTCAAAAGTACAACCGGAAACAAAGAAAGAACGTAAACAAAAACAGAGCCAGAATGCCCAGTGGGAAAATGGGGAACATATTTAACATACAGCTGCCCCTGACAGGCCAGAGAGGTTAGGACAGAGTCACTCTAAACACAGGGTGAAGTGAATTGCATGAGGAGGGAGGGCCGGCACAGAGTCAGTTAATCCCATTTACCATTAAGAAGCATATTAAGCGCGACTGTGCTCGAGGTGCTTTCTGGCGCTAATGGCATCAGCAGCCGCATGCGAGACCACTGGCTCTGCCCCAGCGGGACCGGCCTTTCCAACGCATGAGTGTGTCCCCCCCCCCCCCAGAGGGACCGGGAACAAGCTTCCTAGGACCGGTTTCTGGCATTCCAGCCGTCTTCAGCCAGGCTTGCTTGAATCCAGTGGCAAAGTGAGCAAGGGACTCACGTCTGAGCATACCCTGCCAACTTATGGTGAACAAAGCGGTACAAAAGGGGGTGGTAGAAGTTGAAGATAGCTGTAATGCCAGAGACGGGTCCTAGGAAGCTTGAATCCGGTCCAGGGAAGGCATGGCTTGGCAGTTCGGGCTGGACTGTTCCCATGAGGCACAGGGTCAGACTGATTTGCATATGCCCAACTGGGGTGGCAGAGTGGGCTAAAGAACGGTGATGGATTAAACCCAGATCTGTTGACTGGGTGTGAGTGTTTGATTGGTTCAGATGCTCCGTCCATCACCACCCCTTTTTGTACCGCTGTGTTCCTGTATAGACCTCTGTTCTAAATTCATGTCTGCCTTCAGCATCAAATTCAATGCTTTAAGGATTTTTGTTGCCACTAATGCTAATTGTCCCTCTGCACTTATTTGTGTGACCCAACTTAGCGAGTTCTCTGCAGTCAATGAGTCAATGAGTCTGGAAAAAAATGCCTGCTGAGCATGGACCTTATGTAAGGCCAAAGTTATCAATCTCAGACCTGGAGGTCTTTCACCGATCACTACCTCCCTCTCGAGTGGAGTCAGCCCACACCACCGCTATCTTAAAAAACTCTGAAAATATACTTAATTACACCCTAATCTCTGGTCTATGCATGTTGCAGAGGCACTGAAAACAATCATCACAACCAATTGTCTTCCTTTCAATAAGGAATGCCATTTTAATTGGCTTTGTCAGGCTTTATGCTACATATTCTCACACTCTATCAATTTAGGATTTCTATAGCTCAGCTAATCACCTGATAGGGTATCCAGGTGTGCAGGTCACTGAAAGCTCAGTCAAACAGCCGGGTCTTGAGGGCCCTTTGGAACGGAATTCCTGAAGTGAGGTGGTGGTCCTTAGCTGCGTGGGGAGGCTGTTCCAGGTCTTTGTTGCGATGTAGGAGAAAGAGTGTCTTTCCACATCTGAAAGATACCATTAGTTATAGATTCCTTATCTTAGAATTACCCCCAGGTGTCAGACTGTATCTGGAGAATTTTTCTGTAGCAGTACCCCTGCGTGTCAGTAGGTGCCGTTGGTCGACTCCGTTGTCACCGTGCGCGCTGACATCAGTTCTTGCTTTTTTCGCGCCAGCCAACGCCGATCTGGGGAGAGATTGCCCCTTGCTCATTATTTGACTAACGTTTTTTTACTTTTGTCAACGTCTTTTGGGGTCTTTGACTCCTGGTAGCACAAGGGATGTCATTTGTCGTACCGGCTTTATGCCTTGTGACTCGTGTCACAAATTGATGTCCGTCACGGATCCGCACCTAGTGTCCCTCTGGTGCCTGGAGCCAGCACCACTCGTCATCGAAGTCTTAGTACTCCTTGGGTAAGTTGAAGCAGAAGAAGAAGACGAAGCATCGTCGCTCTTCGCCTTCTCCCCGTCCGTCGCCCAACACGTGACCAGGAGCATCGTCGCTCTCTGGCTCCGTCTTAGCAGCCTGCTTCTGGGACGGCTCTGCGCTTCCCTCCCTTTGCTGAAGCCGGAGCATCCCCTGCCCAGCTTTGAGCTTTTTACGAAGGGCTCCAAAGGATTTTTGGGCAGCCCGGCTTCACCGGCACGCTTTCCGGCCCCATGGACTCAGCTGGGGGCACTGGGCCTTCGATGCCGACGGCTCTGGATCTGGCTCCAGAGAGCCCCGAGGATCCAGGCCTGGATCCAGATCGGCGCTGATTCCAGTGACTACTCCCCCGACGTTGGTTGTGCCCCCAACCGGCGTTGAGCCCAGCCTCACCCCTGACTTAGACACGGTTCCTAGACTGACATTGGTACCGGTGCCGGACGGTACTTTTGTACTGCTGTTCATCCATGGTGTTCCCTTTTGCCCCGAGTGGCAGCCAGAGGAGGGTGAGGAGGACTGGGTGGGGTCTGTGGACCTTTTGGCTGAAAGCTTGAAGAGCCAGACTGGTGAGAGGGAATGGGTAATGCCAGTGGGTTGGATACCTCCCCAGACCTTGGCATACTCTCCTCCCCTACCGTTGCTACGGAGAAGGGACCTTCATGTGCAGTGGTGTTGCATAGGGCGGCTGAGGCCTAGGGCCTGGAGCTTCCTACGGTGACAGTCAGGACTTACCTTCTGACAGAGGTACTTGAACTGGCAGTGGACTCTTCAGAGCCCCTGTTGCCTTTTAATGAAGCCCTCTCCGACGTCCTTCTGGACAATTGGTTCAAGCCCAGCACAAGAGCTCCTGTGGACAGGATGATTGTCTGATGCCAGATAGGGAACCCAAGAAGCTAGACCACCTGAGGAAGAAGATATTTTCTTTTGCCAGCTTAGCGCTGCGGTCGTTGAAGGGTATACCTCTTGGGCCGTTATACCCATACGGTGTGGGATGCGTTTGCGCAAGTGCTGCCACAGTGCCCAGAGGAGGCCCGGCCATTTTCACCCACGCAGAAGCAGAGGGTTGAGACGCAGCTCAGTTCACCATTCGATGTGGGCTGGATACCGCCAACTCTGGGCAGACGGGTCCCTCGTCAGTAGTCTTGAGGTGCCACACCTTGTTGAGGACGTCTGGTTTCTCTGGGGATGTCCAATCCACCCTTCTGGACATGCCCTTTGATGGCCGTCGCCTGCTCGGTGACCAGGGGGACTCCGCGCTCGAGCGCTTCAGGAATCTAGGGCTACGGCCAGATCCTTTGGGCCTCACCGCAACCTCTCACCCCTGCCGTCCGCTTTTTACGCCTTTCGTAGCTACGGATGGGGTGCCTCACCACGATCCACCCAATCTGGCCACAGGGCCGCGCAAGCTACCCAGGCGCTGTTAAAGGCGAGCTTGCCCCATTCTGTCGTCTCCCACCTCCAGTCTACGGCAGACCTCCTGCACTCGCTGGGGTTCACTATCAATGTGCCGAAGTCACACCTGATTCCCTCCCAGAAGCTCCTTTTCATCGGAGCATTTCTGGATACAGCGCGGTTTCGGGCTTATCCTACCCGAGCAACGAGCCGGGATATTTGGGCTATGATACCGTGTGCCAGCAAGCCTAAGTTACATTTTAAGCGCCCCTTAGCAACCTTTGCAGAGAAAGCCTTATCTTTTTTGCTAAACTGCTACAACACCTGTGATTAGGGCAAATTTCTTATCCTCTAATAATACCATCCACCTTCAGGTGCTCTTTCAAGGACAGGCAACGGATCTGCCCCACTGTTATGGCTTGCATCATCCCTACACAATTGTACCCAACAAATTCACCTGGGATTATTCCTCTGGAGAACTGCCAACATCATGTATAATTGCCTCAGGGCCTGGCCCAACTCAAAAACATAATAGATATTAACAATCATATGTACTGATCCGTTCCAATGCAAGTTAGAGGACGACTCTCGGAACCTCTTTAATGTGGCAATTGCCTTTTAAGGTCCATGAATTCGATGCAGAAAAACTATCTGTGCTTGCATGTCCAAAAACAAAAGTCTTGCTCTTAAATCCTGACAACACAGTTCCCTTTTCTAACACATGTTCTGAATCACTGGGTTCTCCCCATTTTCTAGCAGAAAAGAAGTGTAAAACCTTGGCGTCTGGTACAAACTTCTAGCTGCAGTTTGCTAACCTTTTGAATATTCCCCAGACTGTCAATATATCAACCAATGGGTTTGCTCAGGGAAAATTGGATAAAGAGGAACAAAATAGGCAGGCCAAAGTGCAATAAACACAATAGGTAAATAAGTAAATACACACTGCAATTGGTTAAAGAACATTATTTAAATACACAATTCACAATCAAATCCAGTGAAGAAGTGGAAAAAAGTGTAACAGTGAAGTGAAAGATTTGTAAAATTCAGTTGCAATAAAGAATAACATGAAATTGTGGATAAATGGTCAGCTTGGTCATCCAATTTGAAAGTTTTCGAAAAGATTCAAAAGCGGCTTAAGCCAATAAGAAAACTTTGGTTGGGAGGGAGGAGAAAGCCTCTCCACAACCAACGAGTCATAAGGCACACCGCGTGTCCGAGGTGAAATAACCTTTAGCCTATTTAACATCTACTATGCTCCACAAAATAAGGTTAGAAGAAACCCTTCAGGAAGGCAACCGGGAAGGCATGCTATGCACTGGAAAACGCCCATAGCTTAACCAATGAGGCCAAAATTTAAGCCATAGAGCCATGTGGAAATACATGCGCGTCTGACGCCAAACATACCCTGGAGAGATGGGGGTTGGAAATGTAGTCAGATAGGCGCGAGGCATCCGGCCTGGGTAAGCAAAATGTACACCCATCAAATGAAATCTCAGACAGAAAAATGTTTATGTAAAACTTCACATGTGACCGGGAAGATATTGGAAATGAAGTTCAGAATGGGCCAAGCAATACAACATACAGATCAACAGCAACCTAGGTAATCCATTTAGAAACGAGAAAAGATTAAAGTTAAAACACAAGTCACACAATTTGGAATTTCTACAACGGGAAAACCAATCCAAATTAAGGAACTCCTATAACCTTGGGAGATGGATATCATAGTTAAGTATAGGCAAAACAGTCCTATATAAAACATACAACATTTACAGTAACGCAACATAGGTAATGCAAATAGAAACAGGATAATATTAAACCACATAGCCATAAAACTGAATTATCGACCAATGGAATAACTCAATCATATTTAGAGAAAAAAGGAATGAATCCCTGGAAAAAACTGAAGAACATAGAGGAAATATAGGCAACATATAGAAAGTGCATCAAACCCACCTGGCCCAAAAAATTCAATATGAAAAGGGAAAAATAGAAGTATGAAAAAGGAGCAAAATATATTGAAATAACCATGCGGTGATAAAGACAAAAACAATCATAACTATACACAAAAACAATTTGTACATAAATGTACATGCAAAGACCCAGAGATATGACACATCAAAGCAGCCAAGTACGCCATCTTAGAAACTGATCAGAATTAGAGTTATTTTGCGCAAAGACCATATATGCTTAAAGCCTATTGGTCAAGACAGTCTGTAGATAGTTTCACCATTGATATTGAGACCTGTAGCGGCAGAGTTCAGACGGTCTATCCACCTGCATTCCAGTTTCATAAGTGTATGGGAGACATTGGTGAGTTTGGTAGTCCTCAATGCTTGTTCAACTACTTGTCATTGTAGGTCTTGTGCTGTATGGCCCATTTGTTGATAGTGGTCAACCAAAGGCGCAGTGGCATTCTCCCAGCGTATTCTGCTCTGACGTTGAAGAATCCTTTGGATAGTCATCCCAAAGTAGATTTTATCACATGGGCAACAGATAGCATAGATAACATTTTTGGAATTGCAATTTATATGACAGGTAAGAGAAAAATGCACAAATATTGAAAAACCTTAGCGTTGAAGGTGTCACCACAAACAATGCACTTTCCACACTTTCCATCTGCCCCAACCCTAATTTATGCGAAATTTGGGTGGCGGGGATGATTTCACCAAGACGGTCAGCCTTCACTAAATGGTCCCTGATGTACCTCTCTCTTTTAAAGGAGAACAGTGGAGGTTCCAGACCATCCTCTAAAGATCTCAGCATACCCCAGTTTAAAAGTATTCTGATGTGATTATTGGATGGTGTGATCAAAAGGCAGTCTCTAGGAGTGGTGTGGCTCACTGGTTAGAGGCGGCAGACCCGGAGCAGAGAACGGCCCGGGACCAGGGAACGGCCCGGGACCAGGGTTCAATTCCCGATGCGGCAGGGTCGTGGACCAGGGTCAGCGGACTCGATAATTCTCGCCTCGGTGCCTACTCTAACCAGGGATCACACTCGGCAACTCTGGGCATTAGCTTGCCTCATCTCTACAACGGCCCTCCACATTCGCCAGGGATGCCTGGTTTCACCTTGGAGATACCCAGTAGGGACCATCTCACAGGGATAGCCAGGACGGGTTCCCCAGCGGTCTACAGCGCCACGACGCCTCAGGGCAGCAGTGTGCTTTACAAGACCACATACATTACATACATTATAGAGAAGAAGAACCTTTACAAGGGAACAATAAGTTTTCAGGATGCGAAAACCAAGCTCTTTTACGTGCTTGTGTCAACAATCATTTTGGATAACCCCTCTCCAAAAGACAGGAAATCAAGGTATCTTATTCTTTGAAGTAATCAATCTTCCTGGTGCAGTTTTGACAAAACTGAACGAAGGGTAAATTATCAGGTAAACTGCGTGGATGGAAACTAGAATACTGCAGTGTGGCATTTGTTTTCTATAGGTTTACGATAGAGTGACAGATAAGGTGTCAACGTCATATGTAACTGTTAGACCTGACACCATTGGCTTGGGTCTCCCTTCCATTTTTCGCTGTTGCCTCCTCTGTTTTTGCTGGTATTAGATGCTCTGGGCGCTGTGCCACTGCCATTCAGTGCCACAGCGCAAATGCTCCCTGTGTAAATATGTTTGTGAATTGGTATATCCCCGATTGGCTTATTTGGTTTACCGGTTAGTCCCTAGTAGCGTGACCTGTGTGTGCACAGGGCTGGTAACCCAATTGCTGCTGGTGGGCCTGCAGCGCTGGTTTGCGCTACCCACAGAAGTAGCTTGTAAAGTGTACCTCAGACCTGCCACTGCAGTGTCTGCACACAGTCCAGAACTGCCATCTTGGCTGTGAAGTGCCCACACTTCCCAGCCCCTGACACTTTCCTTAGCCTCATGTCAGTCACCCCTAGGGTAGGTGCATTGTGTGCGTAAGGTAGGACATGGCTTGATATGTGTAGCATGACCTGGTAGTGAATCCCCCTCCATTTTGTTTTTCACTGCTGCAAGGTTACCTGTTCTCCATAGGCTAGAATGGGCAGACTGGTTATTACATCTTATAGTCCTATCTGACTCAGGGAACATGGTAGAATTTCGAATTTAGTATGCCTGAGCTTAGAATAATAAAATGCACCTTTTAGTGAAGTTGTTTTTAATATTCTGTGTTTGAAAATTCCACTTTTAGAAAGTAGGTATTTTCTTGCCTAAGCCTCCAGTGTGCCCTGCTGTTGTGTGTATTAGCTGTCTAGGTTTAGAGGGGCAAGGCAGGCTGGGTCAGACCTGGGTTGAATAGAGGAATCTGCATTGAGTACTGGGGAGGGGTAGCTCCTTGTCCTGAATAGGGCTATGCCTGCCAAGGTGAATGATGTCTCCACCTCCTACTGTGCGTCTGATGGCAGACCCCTCTTTCTGAAAGGAAGGATGCAGCCTGGTAAACAAAGTGCTCCAGAACTGGTTCTGGCTGGGTTCAGTGACTAGAGACTTCTGAGAACAAAGACTTTTGGGGTATAAATATCTGTGCCCAAACCCCTGAATGGGGTATTGCTCCTGGATGTCAAGAGGAACCTCTGTCCGTGTTACTGAAGGAATCTGCAGGAGAGGACTGTCCTTGTGCTTGTGTGCTGTTTCTTGGAGTGGCCTGCAGTAATTCCCCTGGGCTTGGAAGAAGAGGGAAAAGGACTTTTGAGAGACTTTTATTTTTGCTAAGCAATCACCCAAGGGCTAGAAGAGAGCTAGCCTCCTGCTGGAGTCACAGGCACATCTGACTCCCCCACCAGCCTCCTGATTCCTCCCAGCGAGGATTTCACCTGCAGGTGAGCCCCCTGTGAGTTCCAGAGCCTCTAGTTCTACTACAGAGAAGAGAGAGCTGAAAATCGTCGCTAACTCCGTTTGCGAGCCGCCGCAGCTGAAGAGCGTAAGAAAAATCCATGCACTGCTGCCGCCGAGCGCTCGCAAACCAAAGATCATCGCATGCCTGCGGGCCCCATCGAGATCATCGCAGCGCGGACGCCGAGCGTCTGCCATTTTCCTTGCATCGCACCTGGATCGTCGCGCCCTCGCGGGGCGCCATTTTCTTTCATCTCAACAAGATTGCACACTCAACAGGATCAGCGCTTCATCCTCCCTCGCGGCTAGATTCAATGCATCGCTGGCCTAGTGTGAGGAAATCTGTCACTTTGTCCCGCACGCAAACGCAGCCCGACGCATCATCCTCCCTTGCGGCAAGGATTCAATGCATCACCAGCCTAGCATGGGGAAAAGCATCGCTACAGTTCCTTTGTGACATTTTTTTGGTTTTGCTACGAAATCCAGGTACTTTGTAAGTAAAAGGGTTGCAGAGACCACTGCTTTGAACTAAAACCCTATTTGAACACTTTGAACTCTTTTTCCAGCTTTTCAAGAGTACCTCCATTTTTCAGTATTGTGGCTTTTTACCGTTATTGGTCTTGTGTTAAGTTTATATATAAAGATACTTATTTTTTATAACTACTTGTGTGGTATCCCTTTGTAGTGTCCTTCACTGTGTTACTGTGTATGATCATAAATGCTTTACACACTGCCTCTGAGCAGGGGTTATCAAAGGGTGTAGCCCCTTTACTCTGACTTAGGAAGAAGGGTCCCTACTTGGACTGTGGCCATCCACTGCCAACTAGAGAACCCCCATTTCCAACATTGGTGGTCAGCGGTGAGGATCTGGACTTGCATTTGTGATCGCATACAGTTATTATAGTGTACACTACTAGTGAGTGCAGACCATAACGCAACCACATACATTTTTGAGATTTTTGATTGATATCGCTAGTTATTTCTACAATGGGCAAGCCCAGATCCAATGCCTCGGAGGATCTCTCCTCAGAAGAGAGAATAGATACCTACAATGCCAAGCAGCTCAAGTTCTTTTGCAAAAAGTTCACAATCCCCATCACAGGCCTCACTAAGAGAGAGGAGTTTTACAAAGCCCTGAAGGCCTGGCTAGAAGCCAGGGATGCTCTTAAGAATGTGGGAGGGCCTGGGGAGGAGGGAGAGAATGTAGGAGAGCAGCAGGTGGAAGTAGTAGATTTGGTTGGTGAAAAAGCGCTGTCTAGCCCAGGCACGAGTGAGTCCTCAAAGGGTCTGTCTCCAGAGGAGATGGAGGACAGGAAGAGAGATAGGCGGCATAGGGAAACATCGTTTACAATGCGTAGGAGCTTCGCGGGCGAGCAAGATGGCCGCGTAAGCTCGGAGCTCCGCAGACCCTCCGACCCTCTGCAAATATCCTGCCGGCTATCCTGTTCCACGTTAGTGGATTTCGATTGGTGAGAGGTCGCGGACGCAGGAACTGCTTTCCGCTTTCAAATCCGTTGTTCCTAGACGAAGTTACGTCGAGCTGAACTTTGTGCCAGGGATGCACCATTGTCTCATGGATGGCCGATGATCGTGCCGACGCTCCGCATGATTGGAATGCGAAGTGGAGATCTCCGATCCCTGCTGGCGGAGTGCATGTAGCTGCGAAGTCGCCTGCTGTCGGCCTGGTTTATTTGCTGGCTTCGCCTCTGTTCTGCACATCTGCTTCCCTTGTCCGGGCGGTGTAGCCCTTGGTTCTCCTTGGGTCCATCATGGCCGGCAGAGGAGACCCCGACAAGACGACGAACAGAGGCGTTCGGAGGACAACTCAGACACAGTTGAACAAGATCGACCGTTATGCCCAGCAACGGACCTCGCCCTCTGTGGTGGCCCCTTCTAAAGACTCGCAACGCGCGGGCTCGCCTGATGGCTCTGAGCCCACTTTGAGTGATATCATGGGGGCCATCGCGGGCATTAGGACTGAAATGCATAAGCAACATGAGGTCCTGACTCATAAGGTGGACACCCTGGCCGTTGATCTCAACTTGATCAGGGCCGACCTGGGAAAGACCAATGATCGGGTGAAATCCCTTGATATTAAGACCTCCAGCTTGACTACCGACGTCTCGGACCTGCAAGCGGAGGTCCGGACCCTACGATCGGTTAACGACCAATTCTCCAAACGGCTGGAGGATTTCGAAGGGCGTGCAAGGCGACAGAATGTTCGCATCATTGGTATACCGGAGGGAGTGGAAGAGGCGGCTGTGGACCTTTTTGTGGAGGACTTGATACAGACACATCTCGCACCATCTTGACTGAGTAGCTTCTTTTCTGTGGAACGGGCTCCTAGGATACCTGGTGGCCCTCCGAAGTAGGGTGTTGCACCTAGACCCATCATTGCCCGGCTCTTCAACTTTAGAGACCGGGATGTGATCCTTCAAGCCTCCAGGAGACATGGGCCACTTAAATTTCAGAACTCTGAGGTGCACTTTTACCCGGACTTCACTAGGGCCGTTCAGAGACAACGTCAGAGCTTTGCAGGGGTGAAACGGCGCCTTAGAGACATGGGTTTTAAGTACTCTATGCTATTCCCTGCTAAATTGCGGATTGAGTATGAGGGCCGAGACCTGTTCTTCGATGTGCCAGAGAATGCGAGCGATTGGCTGGATACTTTGCCGCAACGTCGAGAGGAGCACGACGAGCGCTCCGGAGGCGCAACTGGTGGCCTTGATCTCCAGGACTAGGTTCTGCTGTGCCGATTATGGGGGTTGGTGTTCCTGATGTCTGTGACTGCTAATACCAAAGCTATCCCATTCTTCTTGTTTCTTCTGTTTTTACATGGAGGGTGGCGGGAGGAGGTTGCGGAGATTCCTCACTCCTCTAGGGTCTTTTTGTAGATTAGTTTATGGGGCGACAGGCACACTGCTGGTTGGTGGGGCTTTTTAGTCTGCTGCATGGGTGCAGGGTGGGGGGCGGTGGTGAGGAAGTTTGTTTGTTCTTTCTTTATTCTCTCTTTCTATCTCTTAGGCAATGGGTTGTGTGTACTGATCTGTTTCACTTGTTGTTGAGGCTTTCTGGGGTCGGGCGGGGCCTGGGTCATGACGATGGGGGGTAGGAAACTGCGAGTTCTCAGTTGGAATGTTAACGGGTTGGGTGACCGTATTAAGAGAGGGGTTGTGCTTCAATTGATTAAACGACATATGCCGGATGTTGTTCTCTTGCAGGAGACACACCTGGTTGGAAATACATGTAAAGCGCTTAATCGTAAAGGGTACAAAATGGTGGCTCATTTAGGGTTCTCTTCGGGATCTCGGGGGGCGGATGTCCTTGTTCATACGTCCCTTCCGCTTGAGATTGACACTACTGTGATCGATGAGAGGGGGCAGTACGCTGCCGTGGCGGGACGATGGGAAGGGCGTGCCCTGACATTACTTTCAGTTTACGTTCCCCCGGGCCTACAGTCTAGCACTTTCCAGGACCTTGGTGGCGCCATTTTGAATTTGCCCGCTGGGTTGTTGATTGTGGGGGGTGATTTCAACTCGGTTTGCTCCGGCTCCTTGGACCGCCATCCGCCTAGAGACCTCCGTAGCTCCCAATTGTGGCTGCCAACTTTCCTTGAGACGCTGGGGCTGGTAGATAGTTGGCGGCTTTTGCATCCCACACAATGTCACTATTCCTTCCACTCTGGCGCCCACGGTAGTCTTTCTAGAATCGACTACGTCCCTACATTGGCGGCTCATGCGCCTGCTGTTTCTGAGGCTTGTTTTCTGGCACGGGGTGTTTCTGATCATTCCCCACTGTGGGTCTCCTTTGACATCGATATTATCATGTCGGAACGGACGGTGGTTGTTAACCCGTGGTACTTCCGCAATCCCAAAACTCGTAATCTCCTAGCCAAGGCCATCGATCTCTATTTCACTGAAAATGCGGGGTCGGTTACGTCGGCCGCAACTCTATGGGAGGCATTTAAGACAGTTTTGAAGGGCGAGGCTTTTGCTCTTATAGCGGAAGCCCGTAGAGTTAGAGATGCTGATTTGGTACGCATTGAGGCGGAGATCATGGAGATGGACTCCCAGTTGGAGGCTGAGCCCGATCCCGCTCTCCTACATGATCTCTCACTCAGTCGGAGTACCGTGATCTTGCTACTAACGCTGCCCTCGTCCTAGCTAAAGAACAGCAGGGTCGGATTTACGACGTCGGCGACAAGGCCGGGAAGTTGCTGGCCTGGCTGGATAGGAGAGAGAGGGCTAGCCGTGTTGTACCCGAGATATTGGGGGAGGACGGAGTTGTTGTCACTGATCCAAGTGCCATTGCTGAGTCCTTCGCTGACTACTTTCGAGGCGTCTACACCTCTGTCTCGGACCGGTCTGAGACCGATTCGACGGTATTTCTTTCAGCTGTCGATCTCCCGTGCCTGTCGGACGAAGAACGCAATGACCTGGACAGGGACGTCTCTGTAGATGAAGTCGCACTTGCGATCCGCTCACTGCGATCGGGCAAAGCACCTGGTCCCAATGGTATCCCAGTTGAGTTGTATAAGATCAGGCCGGATGTGGTATCCCCACACCTGCGTAACATGTTCGTGGAGGCACGGGAGAAAGGCCTACTTCCCCTTGACCGGAGGTTGGCCACTGTCGTGGTCATCCATAAGGAAGGGAAGCCGAGGGATTTGTGCCGGTCATACCGTCCCATCTCCCTCCTGAATGCCGAGCCTAAGATTCTCGCCAAGATACTCGCCAATCGTCTGGTTGGTGTTATCGGCGACTTAGTGCATCCGGACCAGTCGGGCTTTATTCCACACCGCAACACTGCCCTTAACTTGCGTAGACTTCACGGCGCCCTGGACAGGGCCCATACCCTTGAGGAGCCGGCTGTCCTCGCGTCCTTAGACGCCACGATGGCTTTTGACTCTCTCGAGTGGAGTTACCTGTGGGCAGTGTTGGCGAAGCTCGGTTTTGGCCCGGTGTTTGTGGGATGGGTTAAGCTCTTGTACGCTGATCCGCTGGCTAACGTTGCTGTTAATGGCCGTGTTTCGGCGACTTTTGCTCTTCACAGGGGCACCAGGCAGGGTTGCCCCTTGTCGCCTCTTTTGTTTGCGCTCGCACTCGAGCCACTCGCGGCCTTGTTGCGGACTCACCCGGATCTACATGGTATCAGCTGGGCCCCTGGCTTTGAGGACAGAGTCTCTCTCTACGCGGATGATATTCTGCTCTACCTCACTTCCCCCTGCACGTCGCTTATTGTGGCATGTGATGTACTGAGGCTTTTTGGCCGATACTCTGGCCTTGTTATTAACTGGGCCAAGTCTTCCCTGTATGTACTGAAAGGGGACACACCGCGCCTCCCCAGAGGCTGCGGCATCCAGGTAGCCAGCCAGGGCTTTAAGTACTTGGGGATCTATATCTCTTGCAATGCGAAGGCGCGCTATGAACACAATCTGCTTCCCCCTCTTCTCCGCCTTCAGCGAGATGTGGAGGGTTGGCGCAAACTTCCGCTTTCCTTACTTGGGCGCGCGGGGCATTATTTAAAATGATGTCCTTGCCCAGGTTCTTGTACGCCCTGCAGAATACTCAAGATCCGGTTCCCGCCCGATACTTCCGGGAGATCGAAGGCCTTCAACGTGCCTTGCTTTGGGATGGCCGGCCCCGCATCGCTATCACGAAGCTTACGCTTCCGTGGTGCGATGGGGGAATAGCGCTACCGGACGTGCGTAGATACTACTGGGCCTCCCAGTTAGCGGCCATCAATCACGGTTTCTATGGTCCGGAAAATAACCCTGGATACGCAATGGATAAGTGGCTCTTGAGTGGCGGTAATTACTATAGGGCGCTTTACTCGAGGTCTCTAGACAGGCGGATGTCGGGCCCAACGAAAACTGCGGTCCATATTTGGAGGGCTATCACCAAGGCGCAGGGCTGGCAAGGCAGGCTGACTAGATTTACCCCACTATACGATTCAGACATCCTGGACAAGTTGTGGCACACCAAAGGTTTCGATAAGTGGGACCTTATAGGTATCTCCAGGGTGGATGATATGTTGTCGAGAGGTGAGTTTAAGACCTTTTCCCAGCTGCAGAAAGAATATCAGCTGGGTACCTCGGAATTTTTCCGGTATGCCCAGTTGCGACACGCATTGCTTTCTGCTAAACCGGAGGAGGGGGCGATCCCGGAAAGCTCCCCGTTGGAAGACAGGGTGCTGGACGGCCACATGCCGGACAGCGCCATTTCCCTGTCCTATAAGAAGCTTATTAATGTTCGCACTGACCTCCTCCTGGGTGTACAGGATCAGTGGGTGCGTGATGGGTTGGAAATCGATGATGAGGACTGGCAGAGTGCGGTGTCCTCCCCTAAGGAGGTTGCCATCTCTTCCCGTCTCAGGCTGGTGCAGCTTAAGATCCTGCATAGGGTGTACGTAACTGGCCCCCGGCTTGTGCATATGGGCTATTCGGTCGATGGACTTTGTCATCGCGGCTGTGGTGCCCTTGCCACTTTTATGCACATCCTCTGGGAATGCCCTGCCATAGCCTCCTACTGGAGACGTGTGCACCTGATTATGGGTGAGGTGACTGGGGTAGTGGTGAATGCGGAAGCTAGGAGGTGCCTCCTCAACATATGGGGACCGACGGACCACAATGTGGCTCAGACGCAGTGGGTGACCCTTGGCAACATGGTGGCTAAACGTGATATCGCTCAGAAGTGGGGGGCTTCAGTAGCTCCCATGGTGGTGCAGTGGAAAGCCAACATGGATTGGTGTATGTTCAGGGAGAAGACGGTCTATGTTGCAAGGGGTAAGCCCAAAAAGTGGCTGAAATTGTGGGGGGCCTGGAATGCGTACAGGGGAGACATTTGTGTACCCCCGGAACCTGTCTCATTGGAGGAACATCTGTCGCCATAGCCTGTGACACCAACTGTACCACGTTGTAAATATTATCCTGTTTTTTCCTTTCTCCCCTCCTTTCTCCTGGCCTTTTCTCCTGTTTCCATGCTTGTGCTCCCTATGCTCGCCCCCTGCCCCTCTAACAACGCTTCGCTGGTTTCTTGTACTCCATTGCCACTCTCTTTGCGCCTTTTCTGGTGCCCTTTTTCTTTTTCTTTCTCTATGTTCCTCTATGAAACGACAAAAAAAATAAAATCAACCTTCATTGTACTGTGACATTGATTCTTGCACTATTGTTCTCCTGTTTAGATATGCTGCCTTGCCTCCGGGATGTCAGGCTGAATAGCTGTGTGCACTTTTTTCAAATAAAGGTTTTAAAATAAAAATAAAAAAAATAAAAAATACAAGCGGTGTTTACACCGCACTACCTTTACCACGCTGCCATTACAACGCAAGTCGTTACTACGACTTGCGCTGGATGGGGCTGTTGGTTAAGGAATATTGTAATTTTATATTCCAACACCTTCCCTACTGTTACGTGGGCTGGTGTTGGAATAGAAAATTATAATAATCCTCAATCCGCGCCCTCAAACGCCAGTCGTTATAACGACTTGCGTTGTAAAAACCGCGTTGTAAAGTACCGAGATTTAAAAGATCGCGTTGTAATGACATACATCCGGCGGCATAATATGGAGATGGCTAGGCTCAAGATGGAAGGACAGAGGGACCTAGAGAACAAGAAGTTAGAGTTTGAAATGATGAAGATGAAATTTGAACATGAGAGAGTATTGAGGGAGTTGGAGATCAAGGCCAAGGGAGTTTCCAAGAGGGCCCCAAAGTAATTCCCAAGGGAACCAAGCAGTGGTATCCCAGCCTCCCCAGGAGCAGAGGTCAGTGCCCCCGACAGGTAGGCCTGTTCAGAGGGGGCCCCTTACTTGTTTTAAGTGTGGTCAAATGGGTCACCGGTATTTTGATCCCTAGTGTCCCATGAGGGACCACCCTGCACCAACCCGTGCACCCCCGCCAACTTGCTAGTGTAGCCCTGGGAGAGGAAGAGATGGGCGCCCCAGAAGGTTGGGATCCCGTAGAATTGACCCTTGTTTCATTAGGAGACTTTGAAATGGTCCCTAAACCCGCACTGCCTGAGAACACTAAGAAGTACAGGCAGTGGGTGACCATCAATGGCCATAGAGTGGAGGCTCTAAGAGACACAGGAGCCAGTGTAACTGCTGTCAGCTCCCGGTTGGTGTCCAAGGAGCAGGTTTTCCCTCATGCATTCTACCCTGTAGTGTCAGCAGACAACTCAGAGAGCAAATATGAGGTGGCTCAGGTTCCCTTCGAGTGAGGGGGGGGGGGGGGGGGTGGGGGTCTCAGGAACTATTCAGGTGGCTGTGAGGCCCGCCATGCCTGGTGACTGTCTGTTGGGCAATGATTTGGAGAACTCCCCGTGGGCTACGGTGGAGAGGAGCGCTCATTTGCAAATGTTGGGTCTGCCTGAGTGGGCGTGTGCTACCACCAGGTCCATGGCAGCTAAGGAGGGTGTTGAGAAGGATTTGGAGCCTGAAAGTATGGCTCATGTCCCTGCCTCAGAGAGAAGGGGTAGGGGGCACAGGAAGCCGCCACCTGGGTTCCCACGGCCCAGGAGGGAGCAGACCCTGAGGGGGATGCCCTGGAGCCTACCGGGGAGCAGAGTATCAACCTGGGGGACCTACCTGAGCTGGGCCACTGGCAGCAGGAAGGAGGGCCCACCAGGGAAGAGTTTGGTGAGCAGCAAAGAGTTTGCCCCTCTCTTGAGGGTCTGCGGCGACCGGCCGCATCCCAGGCAGCAGATGACCAGTCTGGTTCACATCTGATTTATTGGGAGAACGGTCTCCTGTATAGCGAGCATAAGGCAGCTGAGCTGGAGTCAGCCCGTGTGCTGGTGGTGCCCGCATGCTTCAGAGCCTTCCTACTGGGGTTGGCTCTTGACAGTCTATCTGGGGCAGACCAATACCTTTGAAAGGCTGGTCACCCACTTTTATTGGCCCCAGATGCGCAAGAGTTCAGACACTCATTGCAGGACATGTGAGACTTGCCAGGCAAGTGGGAAGAGTGGTGGGAAGATCAAGACCCCACTCCAGCCCTTTCCAGTTGTTTGTAACCCATTCGAGCGAGTGGGCATTGACATTATGGGGCCTCTGGATCCCGGGACAGCCATGGGCAACAGGTTTATCCTGGTCCTGGTGGACCATGCCACCCGGTACCCTGAAGCTATCCCCCTCAGGACGGTGATGACCCCCGTTTTGGGGCGTGCACTGATGGGGATTTTCTCCTGCGTGGGGTTCCCCAGAGAGGTGGTGTCTGACACGGGGACCAATTTCATCTTCCAGTACATGAAGTCCCTGTGAAAGGAGTGTGGGTTAACTTATAAGTTCACCACTCCTTACCACCCCCAAGGAAATGGTCTGGTTGAAAGGTTCAACCGGACCTTGAAGGGCATGATTATGGGTCTAGAGGAGCCCCTGAGGCGTAAGTGGGACGTCCTCTTGCCATGCTTGTTGTTTGCCTACCTGGAGGTGCCACAGAAGTCCTTAGGGTTCAGTCCCTTTGAACTGTTCTATGGCCATCCGGTAAGAGGGCCTCTGAGTCTGGTCAAGGAAGGCTATGAGCAATCTCCCAGGAAACCTCCCCAAGATGTATTCAACTACATCTTGGCCTTCAGGAATCTGACTCGGCGGTTCAAAAAAATTGCTGAGGCAAATCTGGAAGCCAGCCAGGAGGAAATGAAACGCTGGCACGACCAGAACACCACTCTGGTTGAGTTTCAACCTGGACAGAAGGTTTGGGTACGGGCCCCAGTGGAGCCTGGTGCACTCCAAGATAAGTGGACCGGTCCCTTTGAGGTGGTGGAGTGCAAAAGTCCAGTTACCCACTTGGTGGACTTTGTCTCCCAGGAACCCATTGCGGGTCCTGCATGTGAACCGCCTGAAGCCCCACTTTGCGAGGTCTGAAGTGGGCATGCTTCTTGCCACAGATGCTGGAATGGAGGAGGAGAGTGAGCCTCTTCCTGACCTCCTGTGTGCAGGAGAGAAGGATGGGTGAGTGGAAGGTGTGGTCCTCTCCACCACACTGACCCCTGAGCAGCAGAGAGACTGTCACCAGCTGTTAGGGCAATTTTCTGATTTGTTTTCCCTGGTGCTACTGAGTGGTGCGTCCATGATGTGGATACCGGGGACAGTATTCCTGTCAAGCACAAGGCTTACCGAGTGACTGACCGGGTCAGGGCCTACATTAAGGAGGAGGTCTCCAAAATGTTTGCCTTAGGGGTGATTGAGTCCTCTAGCAGCCCATGGTCCAGCCCCGTGGTCTTGGTGCCAAAAGCTGCCGTGCCTGGTGCCACCCCTGAATTCAGATTCTGTGTGGACTACTGAGGTCTCAATTCGGTCACAAAGACTGACGCGCACCCCATCCCCAGAGCTGATTAGCTCATAGATCGGTTGGCCTGGTACCTCAGCACGTTTGATCTAACGTCTGGGTACTGGCAGATCGCCTTAACTGATGGGGCCAAGTAGAGGTCGGCAATCTCCACACCAGATGGGCACTACCAGTTCCGTGTGATGCCCTTTGGAATGAAGAATGCCCCTGCCACCTTTCAGAGGTTGGTCAACCAGGTGTTGGCTGGGCTGGAGGATTTCAGTGCCCCCTACCTGGATGACATTGCAGTGTTTAGTTCCTCCTGGGAAGACCACTTGCGCCACCTCTGGGAAGTGTTGATGGCGCTGCGCAGAGCAGGCCTCACCATCAAAGCCAGTAAGTGCCAGATTGGGCAGGGTTCTGTGGTGTATTTGGGACACCAGGTGGGAAGTGGCCAGGTGGCACCCCTACAGCCTAAGATTGAAACCATCCTGGCATGGGAGCCCCCCAGGACCCAGACCCAGGTGAGTGCCTTCTAGGTCTCACAGGTTATTACAGGAGGTTTGTCAAGGGGTATGGCAACATGGTTGCCCCCTTGACTGAGCTGACTTCCAAGAAGCAGACAAAGATTGAGAATTGGACTGACACCTGTCAGAAAGCTTTTGATGCCCTCAAGACTGCCATGTGTAAAGCACCCGTCCTCCAGGTGCCCAATTTTGCTAAGGAATTTCTTGTCCAGACAGACGCTTCAGAGCATGGGGTGGGGGCTGTTCTTTAACAGATCAATGAGGAGGGCTGGGACCAACCTGTAGCCTTCATCAGTAGGAGGTTACTTCCCAGGGAACAGAGGTAGAGTGCAATTGAGCGTGCAGCATTAGCTGTGGTCTGGGCGCTGAAGAAGCTGAGACCATACCTGTTTGGGACTCACTTTTGGGTTCAGACAGACCACAGGCCCCTCAGATGGTTGATGCAGATGAGGGGTGAGAATCCCAAGTTGTTGAGGTAGTCCATTTCCCTACAGGGTAGGAACACCGCCCTGGTACAGAACACACCAATGCTGATGGTCTGTCCAGATTTTTCCGCCTTACTGAAGAGAACCTCCAAGGAGATGGGTAGTTCTCCCCACATTTCAGCTGGGGGGGGACACGTGTTAGACCTGGCACCATTGGCGTGGGTCTCCCTTCCATTTTTCGCTGTTGCCTCCTCTGTTTTTGCTGGTATTAGATGCTCTGGGCGCTGTGCCACTGCCATTCAGTGCTTTTTTAATTAAAATATTCTTATATTAATCATCACTGTACCTATTTTAATCCACCTTTGGTCACCACACTAGATGTACAACACAACCCACACTTCACCATACACTATTTGAAGCAGGGGTCTCCAAACCGGTCCTGGAGGGCTGGATCCATGCCAGATTTTGTGCATATCCCCATTGAGATAAATGTAGTTATTTTAAAAATCTGGCATGGATCCGGCCCTCCAGGACCGATTTGGAGACCCCTGATTTAAAGGATCTCTGTCAAAGAGCCCCCTAGTGGGTGCCAGTCTGCCATTGCACCATCGACCTGCCAAGGAACATGCCCAAATAATGAAGCATGACACTTCTTGGGGTGTGTGAGGGCACTTGCTCCTATTGGAGTTGTTTCCTTTAACCCCTTGCCTGCGGGGCTAATTCCCCCACTTTGCTGGGGGGCGGGGGCGCGCACAGCGCCCCGGTGCTCATGTTGAGCTCAGCCCGTCATGAGCCACGGTGGCTGTGTGCTCATGACGAGCTGAGCTTGTCACGGCCACACCCGTTTCTTCAGAACGTTCAGCACAGCAGGGGAATTAGCCCCGCGTGCGAGCGTTCTGACCGTTATGACGAGCTGAGCTCGTCATGAGCACACTGCCACTGTGGCTCATGACGAGCTGAGCTAGTCATGAGCATGGGAGGGGTTAACCTGGAACAGTACAAATGTTTTTTTCCTTCTCCTTGTTTTAGAGGAACTGCACACCCCTGTATATGATCAAATCATAAATACGTCATCAATATAATGTTTCCATATAGTTATATTGCTAGAATACGCATTAGTATTGGAGCAGCATAATTTTGGCCCCACCCTTTCATGTATGAACAGGACACATATTTACACAAGGCCTCATGAATTTGTGTGACTTAATATCATTAAGGTGATGTGGTGCACTGAACAGCTACAGGAAGTGCATTTACAGTGTCATCTCAACATTTAAACGAGTGTGCATATTAATGTTTTCCTTACAGTAACATCGAATTGCAGTTCCTACATATATCTGCATTTGTGTGTTTTGAATAATGTTGTCAACTCTTATATAATGTAAACATTTGAATAGTACTCTGCATCTATACTGTAACTGTATATGTATCCATAATTTTGCAAATATTTAACCTTAATCAAGAAGCTTGCTCTGGTTGCAATATTTTCTCTCCACTGCAGCTGTATGATCTCAAGAACGGAGAAAGGCCCATTGTGTGTGAGCGATAGTGAGGTTCAGGAGTAGTACTTTAGACAAGGACAAAAGCCTTACCCAACAAAGGGAGGACTACTGTTTGTATGGCATTGAGATACAGGAGGAATCCAAGGGCGTTCTGATGTGCGTACCTTACTGTGTGAAGGTGGAAAATAATGAGACACGTGATATGAGATTCTTGAATATTTTTTTGTGGGGTTTAATTGGTGATCACACTTCTAATTTAGTAAGGTTCCTTTTTGACTCAGAGGGGTTTAGACCTCTTCACAATATCTCTGTTGTGTGGCTATACAATACTCTTTTATTTTAGAGGACTTCTACGGAAATTCCGCTATGCTGACACCTTCCTACTTTACTGGAACTGATAGAGATTCCTCAATTAGTACTTTTAGTTCAGGCTTAGTTTAGGAGATTTAGATTTCTTCATGCAAAACAGGCAAGAGGACCGCAAAATTTATACCCATTTTTAAAAAAAAATATTTTAAAGACCTTTATTATTCGACATGTATGTTACACAGCATTCAGCTTACAACCCAGCCGGGCCAGCCGCGAGTAGTGAGTATTGCATCAAGCGTGTCAGAGGAACACGGCCTTAAGGCCGACAACCCTGGGGTTCGGCAGCGTATATCAATTTGCTACAATTCTTCACAATCATACAATCATTCGATGCTGTAAAAGTACGGGTCTATGTTTTTTTTTTTCATTTTGTATGTGAACTCAAAGTTACAGTGCTAAGTTGGCACTCATCAGCGTCTTCAGATGAGGCAGAGCCCACTATGACACGCGTGAATCGCAAGAAAGAGTGTTGGATGGATTCGTCTTTCAAGCGGGTATGGTGCAATATAATTGAGGGATGAGGCTGCTCAGTGTCCAAGTGTGTTGGTGAGTGTGTTTCCACGTAGCTCATCTACCTTGATGAGAGTGTCTGATATCTGTATTGGCACTCCGGTGAAAACACCTAGGCCATGGCTGCTATTCCCGAAGGCCTCATGGTGCAGTGAGTGCAATGATCAACTTGAAAGGGCTTGGTCCAAAGAGTGATAGGACCAGAATGTCAATGAACTACATAACAGTAACACAAGAAATACAAATTAAAGGTAGGGGGGGTGTGGGTAGAGATAGCCATGTATTCGAGGAGGGAAGTGCTGTGCCAATGTGTCGGTAGCGGTCCAGTGGGGTGGGTAGGCACGAGACTGTAGGGGGGCAGTTTGCCTGCATGTCAAGTGCACAAGGGGGGATCACCAATATAAGGGCGCATCAGGTGTAGTAGAGTAATGTCTTGTGGGAGGTCGTCGATGGCAGGACCCCCTGCTACATTGGTGTGTGTGGGGATGGAGGCGTGGAAGGGGCAATACACCCGCCATTGCGGAACAGCTAGTTATGTAATAGTTGTGGGGCAATGCATGGTGGCTGTGTAGGCAGCGATCGGAGCAGTATATAAGCCTCAAAGTGACCATTACAGGGAGGGGAAGGGGGGGGCAGCATAAAAACTCCTCACGTGATCACCTTGCTCCACACATTTCTGCTGAAAGGATTGTAGGATGTCATCCCAGTGCTCTCCGCTCGTGCCCAGTTCACCAGCGACAGGCTCCAGTGTCGGATGTGTGGGGGTGTATCGGCCTTCCACCGCTTGGTAAGCAGTCTCTTGGCCGTGATCAGCCCGAGATCCCAGTAACGGGCCTGAACCTTGTTCAGCCGTGTGCGTTTGTACAGCCCCAGTACGCAGGCCTCCCATGTTCTCGGCACTTGTTCTTTGGTGCAATGTTTGAGTAGCGTGGTCACCCCATCCCAGTACTGCTGGAGGGCAGGACAGAGCCAGAGCATGTGGAGGAGGTCCGCTCCTAATAAGGAGCAGCGACCGCAGGCGGTATCATTGACTAAAAAATATCTGTTATCTTGTCCGGGGTGAGATACGCGCGATGTAGTATGTAGAGTTGTATAATTTTGAAGCAAGGGTTGCGGGGAATGTTCACTGGGCCAGGATCATAGCCCACTCTTTGTCCGTCCAGTCCCTTCCTCTGTCCGCCGCCCACTTCCCTCTCAGTTGCACGGTGGTAGGATGGGTATGAAGAAGGAGTGCTTGTGCTATCCAATGAATTATGTGTGTGCCATTACTCATGACATGAAGGTATTGTATAAAATGATGTGTGGGCAACTCGCCAGACATGGCCCCCCAAGATGCAGTCAGCGTATGGATGAGGGATGCGTGCAGTAGGAACTGTCCAGCTGGAAGAGATGTGTCTTCCACGAGAGTGGCGAAGGGGAGGAGGGCGCCATCAGCGTATAGATCCCCCAGCGTGTCCACCCCCGCAGTGGTCCAATTGTCCAGCTTTGACCGCAAAATTTATACCCATATGCACAATTTATTACTGATTTTCTGCATTGTTATCACTGAATTCCCTGTATGTTTCATGTTATTGAGGTTAATTTTTGTGAGATGATTTGGCCTCCTAGTAGTGATTTTGTATTTTTATTTTATATTCTTAACACTTGTGTACATCAGTTTGGATTTAAATTTGTAATAAACCCATACATACTTAATCTCATTTACTGACTTTGGGTCCTCATTGTGGCTGAATTCCTTACACTGTAAATTGAAATTGTAGATGATGTTAACTCCCTTTTATTCCTTAGGCACCTAAAAAGGTCTGTTGCAGGGAAATTTGGACCAGGTGCTTAGTGGTCTAGCAGTATCACTGAGCAGGAGTTTGTTTCTCAAAGTCGTGCATGTATAAAATGGCTAGCTTCGGAGTAAAAGAAACACCCATCGCAACTCCCATTAATTGAATGTAATATTTGCTAAGAATTTGAAAATGTTTTTTCCATTGCAATGCTCAGAAGTTAAACGAGAAATTCAGTAGGGATCTCCATAGGAATGGGACAAGTGTTGAGTATCTCGTATCACTGCAATGGCATCCGGTTGAGGGATGTTCATATAAAGGGAATAGATCACACTTCATTGTCTATAGTTATTGTGCACTGTTTGAAAGCTTTACAACATTTGTTTCCTTGTTTTTGTTATTCCTCAAGGGGACCTTATCTTGGTGCTTATGTTTTTGATGTGACCTCGCTTCACAGCTACCTTTACGGCTTCTTACTATCAAGACTGTTTCTTGTCGGCATTAAAGCGGCAAGGCGTAATAGCTTAAAAGCTCTCTGTGTCAACCTGCTGTACACACCTTCTTCCAAGACAAGCTGGTTTTGTGAACATAGCTATCTTTCTTGTCTAAAGTTGTGACGCCATTCCACATTGCAAAACCAAAGGGGATGATGGACGGAGTATTGAACATTGCAAGAACTCACCCGTAATCAACAGATCTGGGTTTAATCTATCATCATTCTTTAGCTCACTCCGCCATCCCAGTTCAGACATAACCCATATGCAAATCAGTCTGGCCCTGTGCCTCATGGGAACAGTCCAGCACCAACTGCCAAGCCATGTCTTTCCTGAACCGGAAACAAGCATCCTGGGACCGGTTTCTGGCTAATCAGCCGTCATCAGCCAGGCTAGCTTGAATCCAGTGGCAAAGTAAGCAAGGGACCCACGTCTGGGCATACCCTGCCAACTTAGGGCGAACAAAGCAAAACCAAAGGGGATGATGGACGGAGTGTTTAACATTGCAAGCACTCACCCCCAGTCAACTGATCTGGGTTTAATCCATCATCATTCTTTAGCTCACTTCGCCACCCCAGTTCAGACATGGCCATATGCAAATCAGTCTGACCCTGTGCCTCATGGGAACAGTTCAGCGCCAACTGCCAAGTCATGTCTTCCCTGGACCGGAAACAAGCATCCTGGGACCGGTTTCTGGCTAATCAGCTGTCATCAGCCAGGCTAGCTTGAATCCAGTGGCAAAGTGAGCAAGGGACCCATGTTGGTCAGAGCATCACCTCTCCGGCATTCTATGATCCACCTCACCTCTCTAAGGAGAAGGAAGAGACTCCTGGACCACAAGAAAGCACTGAGCATTACATTGATCGTATCAAAGAATACTGGGTGGAAGATTAGCACTTTGTGGGGCTCTCTGGAGCGAAAAAAGGCAAGACTTTGCAGAAGAGACCCATCTCCTGATGGTGCATGCTCTGTATTAAAATCTGATAAGGATTAGTTAAAAAGCAGCCTGCGTGCTCATTCTAAGAAGGCCAAAGCTGCTACCACTTTGTTTGCATGGAGATTCCCTGTCCTGGACACTTGCCAGGCAGCTATGTGGGCATCCTTCGATATGTTCACAAAGCACTGTCTGGATAGTCAGGTTCGCTGAGAGGGGTATTCTACCCACTCGGTCCTCCAGGACTTTCAGATCCATTCTCAGATCCACCTCCAATTAAGTAATGCTTTTGGATCTATTCAAAAAGTGAGGAATCTGTGGCTAGAATGCTGTATCAGAAGAGCAAGTTACTGACCTTTAGCAACAGTCTTTCTGTTAAAGAGACGATCTAGCCGAAGATTCTTTACCGACCCTTTCATCTTCCTCATTCTGTGAATCGACTCTATCCATAAGATCCTAAGTCTAGGAATATGCACACTGGTCACACCAGTTTGCTTTTGGTGCTCTGCGTCTGGGTGCTGTCGAAAGCAACTGGTGTAAAAATCTACTCAAGCGGCAGAAAGGAAGCAGTGACACTTTGCGCTGTGCATGGTGCCGTTTGCGATGATTGCTCAGTGCGGACAAGCATCTGGCACTGAAAATCATCGCGAAGAGTATTTATCTAATCACTCTGCCACTTGTCATGGGTGAAATGCTTTACATTCAACTCTTCTTAGTCTAGCAAAATATGGTTCAGTAGTGCCGCACTTTTATCTTGAATACAAAATGTTAGCACTGCAGTTGATTACTATGGAGTTAACAGACTTTTGCTGGTGTTAAAAGTTTGTTTGATTCTGCATGTCAGAATGTTTTTACTGAAATTAATGAGGAAGATATTTGAGAACTCATAGAAAATGTGACCTAATTTTAGCTTTCTAGAGCATTAACCATAATATCTGTGACAAAAAGAAAACCCTCATTTTTTTATTTACTGCAGTGTTCTCAGTAGGAAATTCTTTCAGTTTTACAGGTTTGATTCCATCAAGATTGTGTTTAGATGTGCCACACATTTGTTACAAATTCAGAATATTAGCACTCTTGTTGCTCTTTGAAACTTTGTGATCACCAGTCAATTAAAGGACTGCTGGAGTTGAAAGTACATGTTTCAGTCTGCATGTCAAAAGGTTTTACTAACATGGATGAGAACGATATTTGAGAAATCATAGAAAACGTGTCCTCATTTTTGCTTTCTAACCATAATTTCAATGACAAGCGAACCCTCTCATTTTGTTAATTTTTAAAGGAAATGTTTGTTTTGCAGCTTTGTTTCCATCAAGATGGCTCGGGAAACTACCATTACAATGCAGGCATTACAACGACTCCATTACAACGGAGTTACCATTACACCGCATGCCATTACATTGCATAGTATTACAACGCAGGTACCATTACAACGCATGCCTTTACAACGCATTTATGGTTGAGGTAAGTGTTAAGGTGAGTTTAAGTGATTATTATTATTTTATTTGTAATTAAGGTTTGAATATATTATTTTTAAATTATTATTAAACTATATTTATTTTTTAAATCATTTTGTATTATTAAAGTGTTGGTAACATAACCCTTTAGGCACGGGATGTGAGGGATTTAGGGGTATAGGTGGGGAAGTGTATTAATAATCAGGTATTAATTTGAACACTTGAGTTTTAATTTATTTAGAAAATGTATTCAAATAATTAACTAGTTAAAAAAAGTAATTTATATTATAAATGAGTTTGTGACATAACCCTTTAGGCAAGAGATGTGAAAGATTTAGGGTTATGGGTGGTGAAGTGTATTAATACTCGAATATTAATTTTAACACCTGAGTATTAATTTATTTAGAGTTTTATTAAAAATAATTAAATAGTTTACAAAATAAATGTATATTATGAATGGGTTTGTAACATAACCCTTTAGGCATGGGATGCAAGGGAATTAGGGGGTATGGGTGGGGAAGTGTATTAATACTCCGGTATTAATTTTACCACCAGAGTATTAATTTATAACAAGGTATTCTTTAAATTGAAAAATTAAAAATAATGCATAAAATATTTAAAAACATGCGTTCAATTTAGAATAACTTTTAGAAACTTTCAAATAATAAATGAAGCACCTTACACCTTTTTACAAGTTTTAAATACATTTTATTAATAATTAGAAACAAAGAGATTATAACATTGTTATAAATATGAAATCTTTTTTTTTAAACATATATATGTAAAACATTTTTAAAATGTTTGTTTAATTTTGAACTACGTAAAAAATACAGATCAAAAACATATTTTTTGCACACTTTTCCATTATATTCAATGTTAATAATTGTCCTTTTTTCCTGTTTACCATTAGCCTTGATGTATGCAGTTGAACGTCTGTTTAGGTCGAGCTCTCTCGACCTATTGTGATTGAGATGCTCCTCAAGGGACGTAGAGGGGTGCACGAGCGGACCAGGCTCTGTGGACGCGCTTATGCAGGCCGGCACGCCCATACACACTCACTCATGCACGTGCAGACACAGACGCGCAGACACACACATGCACAGACACACACACGTGCCAAGCCCCCAAAGCCCCACTTACCGCATCAGATGCCTCAGCCGCCGCTCCTGACTTCTGTTGCCACCGGTCCTCTGGCCATCCACTCCATGGGCGCGGGCTTCTTGAAAAAACGGAAGTCCCGCCCCACGACAGCCGTGAGCGTGCACATCCCGAAACCGGAAGTTCGGGAGTGTGCACGCTCACGGCTTGTTTTATTTTCCGGCCGCTTTTAGTTTCATTTCGCGGCCGCCTTTAATTTCATTTTTCGGCCGCTTTTAATCTCATTACTAATATTCACTGCAGGCTGGCGGCAGCCGGAGCGTCGGTAGGTGCCCGAGGCTGCAGGTTAAGTGTGCTGGTACAATTGGAGCAATTGGGAGAGGGCGTGTAACATCGTGACTCCCCAGCATTTCGGCAGCCAACTTGGATAGAATGGAAGGATCTGTTGCATTAGAGACAGTGTATTGATTTAGCGTAGTGACAGAAGGAATAAAGCAGTGCTATCAGGGCCGGGTCTATGCGTCTGCTGCTTGCATGTCACATTATTCTAATTACATTTTTGACTTGACTTAATTGATTAAATACTGTCTCCTCTTCACTCTCTCACTCGGCACAGTGCTGTTCTCGACGTCTCCCATGACCGCCTGAGCCATTCAGATGGAATTGCCACTGCTGCCCTTAGGCGATGGGCAGGAGACGGATATCTGCTTCGCTTTTCCGTATGGCTGAATTCGAATCAGGTTACTGTAGTCGGACAGCAGAATCCCTGAGTATTATCTGGCGGAGTTAGGTGCGCAGGATAAGACCATTTGACCCTGGTGACACCAGGATTGACTCTGTTTTACGGCACCAGCAGTGACGCAGGTTGACACCTACCCAGAGTAGTGTGCGGTTTTCTTTCTTCATTGGCAGAGCAGCACGTAAGGACCTTAGGTCACCAACAAAGAGTGAAACTGCACAGGGACAGTGGAAAGCAAACATCCTGCCTCGGGACCATTGTGTGTTATGTGTTTTTTTTTTTGGCGGGGGGGAGAGGGGTGGTGGGTATGAGTTGTTAGGGAAACCTTACATTCACCCTAATGTCGATCATGAGCCGCGTCTCCGAACCTTTAATTTCACCAACGATTCTGCCCTCGGTTCTCAGTACCCCCCTTCCTGCTCCAGGCTGGGCTTGCACTTTCACAGGTGGGGAGGGGAGGGGTGGGGGAGGGGGAGGACGAGTGTTCCAGTGCACACACTGTGAAATGCACCTCCACAGGAGGTAAAGCGTACCCCCAAACCCCAGCCAGCACCCGCCTCCATCCATGTACCACCCAAGCCGAACCTGCTTACTCTGCAAGTTGGAACGCGCCCTGAGGCCTGTCAAGAGGTAGAAAACACTATAGAAATGGCACGTTGCAGTATTCAGTAAGTTTCCATATTCCCTACGATGGAGTTTAATTTTCTCTCACGGGCCCATCACCCTTTTTGGGACTGGTCCTTAATATTTAACTGTGAATTTAAATTGGTGTCTCTCGCCCTGGGCTCGCCCGTCTGGACGGCTCAGCTGCATCCACCCCTTCTAGACCAGCAGACGAGGGTCTCTCCTCTCACATCTGATCGCCCAGGGAGGATCTGGCTATCCTAAAAAGCCAGGAAGTGCTCCTCTGTGATTCCAATGCCCTGGCCGACTTCCAGGCGCTATATCGGACGCATTGTTGACTGCATGGTTCCCCGGCACGCTTTTGCCCGCACATGCGTTGCTGTAAGTGTTTTGATTAGCTGACCTGTACTACATCGCGGGGCAGGCGGGCCCTGGTAAAGTCAACAGATGTACTTCCGGTGGCTAACATTACTGGAGCGCGCTCTGCACAGGATTTTTGGCACAGAGAGCCCAGGGCAGCTCCGCTCTCTGCAGCAGAAAGGTGAGTTAGGTTTTTTATTAAGCAAAAATTGTCCTTTTAGTGTTAAATGAAAAATATGAATGCCGCCCAGGGGACATTGCCACTGGAATGCACTATCGTAAAATGCTAAGAGGTTTGTGGAAGTTGTGTTTAACTTTAAATTCGGATTTTCTTGCGGCAGCTTTTATATGTGGGAGTACATCCATGTTCTGCCTCTAGAAAACCTTTATGTTGCACACATGCCCACGGTAATGGCGGCGCTGTTTAGAGAGTCAATGAAGAAGCTCATCCCGAAGTGCCACGGCCATATCATCGAAATTGTTGCTGGTTTATCGGGTCATAATTACTAGTGGAATTATTGGCACTAGCCTGCTTTAATGACGTCTTGTCAAAGGTGCTGAGGGACATCTCTTTGATGTATTTATAGATGCGTTTAAGAATCTTTTTAACCCGGTGAGCAATTTTAAATTTAAACCCTCTTTTTAGAGCCTTGGATGAATGTCAGTCAGTGTTTTTTCGCCTAACAAGTGTCAGATCTAAATGCGTGTGCGTGATGAAGCGCGTGACAGAGAAGGAAAACAAAAGTGAGGTGCGAATCAAATTAAATTTCCAGAGCGGGACATGTAGAGTCATAACTAAACCAAAGCAAAACCAAAAGTGTCAGTTCAGAACAAAAATGTGGTTAGAACGAGAAAATAAATGTTTAAAGCACAGACAAAACTTGATTGCACCATATTTTTTTCACACATTTGTTGACTGCGGGTCCTGTATTGTTTTTGTGGAGTGCAGTCAACCCTTAATCCCCCAAAATGAACATAAAATAACAATTACAGCAAAGCACTTAGAACTAATGTGCTTCTTTCCAAAAACTCAAAAGGTCAAGATTTGCGACAACTCAATCAATCAATCAATGACACTTATAGAGCGCGCTACATACCCGCAGGGTCTCAAGGCGCTGGGGGAGGGGGGGGGGGGGGGGGGGTGCCGCTACTGCTCGAACAGCCAGGTCTTCAGCTTCTTCCGGAAGGAGAGGTGGTCTTGGGTCAGGCGCAGGTCGGACGGGAGGGAGTTCCAGGTCTTGGCGGCCAGGTAGGAGAAGGACCTTCCTCCTGAAGTCGCTCTTCGGATGCGGGGGACGGTGGCGAGGGCGTGGTTGGCTGATCGGAGGTGGCGTTTGGGAGCGTAGAAGTTGATCCGGCTGTTGAGGTAGCTCGGGCCTTGGTCGTGTAGGGCTTTGTGTGCGTGGGTGAGGAGGCGGAAGGTGATTCTTTTGTTGACGGGGAGCCAGTGAAGGTCTCTCAGCTGTCCGGAGATGTGGCTGGTACGTGGGATGTCGAGGATGAGTCTGGCTGAGGCGTTTAGCATTTGGCACTTAGCATTTGTGCTGAACTGGTTGGTGTAGCGCTAAGTAACGGGTGGGTGGAGCCAGTAGAGGAAGTGGGTGGAGACGGAGAAAAGTAGATGTGGCATCCGACAAACATTTGCGCACCTGCACTTCATATTTTACAAATTAAGCACTGAATAAATGGTACATGCTGCCTAAGATGTAGGATAGCTGTGAACAGTCACGATGTTTGACTTGGGTTTTGTGATTCTTGCATCATCTTTGCGTACTGCCTATTTGTTTTACATCTGTTAGGGTTTTACTGTGAGATCCGACACTGGTCTTCTGTATTTAACTGGAGGTCTTCTTAGTTTAAAACATCGAAATGTGAAGTCACTGGCTGTATTGCATTTATTTGACGCAACAGCCGTGGAATGACCATATTTGTAGGGTCTGCATTGATAAAGTAAATATTTTACTTACCTATACAGATTTTTTTTTCTTGAACTAAACGCTTGGATTATTGCTTATACAATTTCGTTTGATTTTTTGTTATTCTGTTGTAATATCAACTAGTACCATAGAAATGCGTTTCTGCACAGCGCTGCACGAGGGACCCAGGGCTGTAATAATGGATCTGCGCACCAAATCGGGATCAAAGCTCCTCGCGCTGTCTGCTGTCCTAGGGAGCGCTGCGAGGCAATGCAGATGCTTTGGCAGGATGTCTGCGTGCGCCGTGAGCTTCGTTTACAAAACCCAAAATCAATAAGACAGCCTTGAGAGGGAGGGAGGAGAAATGTTTCTGCATAGATTGCCTAAAAATAGTTGGTAGCCCATTTGGAGACACTTATTGCACAACCAGAGGCAAATTGCTAGGCAGTCAAAATGTTGTTGTTTTTTTTGCAAGAGCGATGTAGAGTATTTGGAGTGGATGAGTCACCACCTGGGTATTTATGATTTCACGTCTGTCAGACAACAAGGACTTTTCTAGGACTGGTTTAGAGCCCTCACTTATTCTTTACATATTTTTAAAGACATTCTATAACCACATTGATAAAGTAAATATTTTCGTATTGGAACACAAGAGAGCTGTGCCAGCAGTGCTCTTCTATGTCAACACATCACAGCAAAAGTGAAAGTGATCTTTTTATTGATAGCAATGCAATCTGAAATATGACCTGTGTACTAATAGGCCACTTCGGAAACTGTCCCTTCACAGAGAATAACAAAATCATCAGCCTAACATTTATTGGGTAAGGAAGATTAAGGCCCGGATTAGGAACAACAACCTGCTGTGGGACAAATGTTAAAACTATCTTCACACTCTTTCTCCCCTTTCTATACCTCTCTTTTCATCTCCTCATTCAACCACCCACCTATCCACACACCCATCCATCCAGACTCCTAGCCAGTCACCCACCCACACATCCATCTACCCATTCATCCATCTAGCATCAATGCATATTCTCTCTCTCTCTCTCTCACACACACACACACTTACTTTAATTATATATCTCTGTTTCTCCCTCTCTATTTTTCTGTATCTCCCTCTGTACTATATGCAGTAAACGTTGGGGAGCTTAATAAAGTCACAGCAGCAACAGCAGTGACCTCTGGGCTTACAATGACTCCAGTTCCATGTGAATGGTTTCTGATTACAGAAATGTGCTCTTTAGAGTAGCTTTGGTCCATTAAAGGGAGAGGTGCAGCTTTGAAAAAAAAATTCCCATTTGCGCACATGTCCAGCGGGGCACATGCAGCCTGCTCCTACATACGCCATGTCTCACGTGTTGTTATCTAAGCAATGGTTTGAAATAGGGTTGTTAAAACAGAAGCACACACAAACACAACCACGTACAAGCACACAAACAACTACACATACATACACCCACTCAACAACACACAACACACACACATATACAACCATAGCTGAAAAATCACACATACACACACACACACACATACACACAATCACACATACAACCACACACACAACCACAGAAACACACACACACATACATACACAACCACACAAGCAACCACATTCACACCACACCGACACATACAACCACACACACAACAAAAACACACACAGCACACATACACACACATACACACAATCACACATACAACTACACACACACAAAACCACACACACAACCAAACATACAACTATACAGACACACAACCATACACACAACCACACGCACAACACACACACACAAACACTTATAGACTTTTGTTGCAATTGGTGTTGCAAAATTTAGCAATGCCAATAGCTCAAACGTAATTAATGCGAGACCTATTGATTGCAAATGCTTGTTCTACAGTTGTCAGTGTGTCTCAACAAGTTCGGATGCAAGGGAGCGCTGCGATCAGGTAAGAACCTTCAATATTTTAAATGTAGAGTTGTAGGTGGCTAAATTAATTGTAATGAGAAAGGAGGGAGGTAGTTATGTGGTGGTTAGTGTAAAACATGATTTTATATATGTTTTAGCTAATTTTTCATCCTATGCAGGATGCTGTTGTATGCCTACGTCAGGACAATTGCGGTTATTGCAAGATAAGTTTAAAAAAGTATATCTAATAAACAGTAAAAACTTTTTTTAACTTACTTGTAATAAAAGCAATTTAATTTAGTACTGTTCGGAGTTTTTTTAGCAGTACACACCATGTGTTTAACACATGGGAAAGGATTCGTGGGATGGGAGGCCTTACAGAAAGGTGAAGGTTTTTTATTTGGACCACATTTTTTTTATGGATTATTGCATATTTCTACTTAAAAAACAAGGTGTATTTGGCCCAAACAAATTTGGTTTCAAGCGTGGATTTAAGTACAGATTAGGATTGCCGTTTCCTATGGATAAAATTATGTTTTCGGGTTTTAAAGAAAAAATTTGCTTTGGGTTTGCGTTTTTTACTTTAACTCCATGGCTGCTAAGGCAATTCCCCTCCTGTGCTGGGAATTGCTTATTTTCATTGTTTTTTGACGAGCTGGGCTCGTCATCAGTGTATGAGGAGGCTACACCATGACGAGCCCAGCTCGTCATGAGTGTCGAAGGGGTTAAAACACAGATTTTTTAAACCAACTAATACATTGTTGGTACAGGTGTTTATGCTAGTTTGTGTTTTCATTTTTGATTTGGGCCATTTGGAAATTCACGCATTTATCGTTAAAACTTGTGGATTATTGGAGTTCAGATGACTTTTGGTGACAGAATGAATTGAAACGTCACCAAAAGTTGAAGAAAGAAGACATCTACAGGTAGGAATTCCGACATTTCCTAATCAATTTACAAAATATATTTTTTTAAAGGCAAGTAAGTTAGAAGAAGGGGTTAGTTTGTATTAGAAATGTAGTATGCTTGCAATATTTTGCTGGTAGTCTAAAGCCAATGACAATGTAAAAGGTTGCATTTGCACCAATAGATGTTCTGCCATTTTTTTTTTTACTTTTTGGGGATTTACTTGGATTCAGTCTACCTGTTACATTGCACTATTCTCATTTCTTGGTAACTTTGCTCCTTCTTCAAGGTTTCCAAAAAATGACAGAAGTTTGAATTCATTTTTCGATAGATTTGTTGAAGGAGTTGTACCATCCCTTAATGGTATTATTAGTCTTTGCACCAACCTCTAAGCAGGTCGCATAACAATTCCACCAGTCAATCGGGAACCTTGGTTTCCTCCTGTGACCCGACCTGCTTAGACGGCTGTAAAAAGGTGCCCGTTCGGGTAGAAAGAAAATTCCCCTTTTCAGACTGGTGGAATGCTGACCTTGCTTCCCCCCCCTCCCTCTCTGCCCCATTGCCAGAATGAATGGAAAACTGAAGAAGTCAGCCCATGGCCGGAAACAGAAGAACAGGAGGAGGACTGCTCCTTTAACTGGAGGATCATGGAGAACAAAGCCCCGCCCCTCGATGACAACGTTTACTTTGGATTGGGTAAAACCGAGGAAGGACAGCGTCTGGCGTGTGACGAAACCCCGGTGGAGTTAGGTGCAGGCGTGTTGAGCGGAGAAGACGCCAAAGGAGTGATATCGACAGAGATGAGAAGATGAGGGGAGAAAGCCAGGAGGCCAACGGACCCGCAAAGCGGCGTGCCACACTCCCGAGGGAGGAGTGTGGCTGCAGCAGGTATGGCAGCGGTTTGCGGGGTGAGTCGTGAGACGGGGTTCCTCGGCTCCGTAATACCTCACATTTGCCTATCCAACTGCATAAACGTCGTCCCCAGTTACCCTCCCTCTATTAGTGTAAATAATCCTTCCCTGACACCTACCTTCACACGGAGGCACTAAGAACTGTATTGTTTGTATAGCACAACATCACTGGTGTCCCCCACACCCCTCCGGTTTCCCTTTGGGTATCAGACATAGAACCACGTTCCTGATAGTCTGTTTCTTTTCTCTCTGAACATGGTGGGAACGGCCCACAAGAGAGACCGAAGAACTCCCGGAGCCCGAGTGACCAAAGAAAGCGGGAAGACTGCTCCAGTAGACTTACCCAAGGAACATAGACTAAACCTTAGCCACCACGGATCCAACTGGATTTCAGAGGGACAGACTCACCTCCCGCTATAAAAACACCTTAACTAAAATAAAACCTTACCTACCCAGATCTAGTCTCCGGCCCCTTTCTGGTATCACGCCACAACGGCTAACCCATGTGCCTTCAAAATAATTTAGTACAGGGCCCAATTTCTCGTTGTTTCCTGTAAAGGAGTCAGATTCAGTAATTGATGTGTAGTATTCATCTACATAGTTGGGTGGCACAAAGCATAAGGCTGTTGGTCTCTTCAGTTGATATTGTAGTTCACTGTCTGATATGTAATCTTCACCTTAGGATGTTTTTTGTATTTTTCAACAATATGATGTGGAAAGTGGAAAAAAAATCCTTGAATTTAGGTTTCTAGGTATAACTAAGTAATGGTATTTATCATAGATAATTGAAAATCAATAATCCCTTTTCTAGGACTTTTGTTTATAGTTTTAGTTTTTAGTCACTGAAACATTTCAGTGCAGTTTGAAGCTTGCTTATTAGGTAGTAAACTTTACACTAAAGGAACAGTGATGGTGTTAATGTTGCCAAGAATAATGGGTATTTGTCTGAAGGGATGGGGGTAGATTTAAAGGTACCATCATCATCCAAATATCACAATTAGTATTAGCTTCAAAGGGTTTTTATTGTTATGCAATAGGAAAGAATTGTTAGTAAAGGTTACTATTAATTCTTCTGGTATGTTGATATCTGAATAGGTTTTAGGCATTACACATTGAGGGTTACTTGCCTGTTTTTGTCTGTGTATAATACGACGTAAATTAGGAATAGTAAGCATAGAACTAGCTACATGCATAGGTATGTTTTGGGAAACCTCCATCAAAACTGAGCCACAGAGTTCCTTAGAAGTGGATGCAAGGGTTTTTATTTGTTCAATATTTTGTCGATCTTAAATCTCCGTTGCAGAGTGGTTATTATCAGTTGGCTCTTCAACAGCGTTGCCAAGAGTAACCGTTCTGCCTGTGTAATGGGATGCATAATACTACACACACCTCCAATGACTCCTGGACTCAGTTAATCTCTCCTTACAATAAATGTAGCCACTGTAACTCAGTAGTCTGTTTCCCCTGCTTAATTTTATATAGTTTGATTGATTTCTTGCTGCCATTCTTTATCTGTATTTAGACAGAAAAAAGAGAAAACATTGTTTTAGTGATTTGGTATATGAATGTTTTTTTTAAAATGTATTCTGCAAGCAAAAAAAGTTTTTAGATTACTTGACGCAGTCTACGTTTTTTTTTATAACAATGGTGTAATTTCTTAGGCTTTGCTATGTTGGCTTTGGAATGTCTTTTTGGTTGATGCCTGAGAAAAGAAAGTTATTTTTGGAGATAGTTGAGGTTTTGTTATATGTTACCTTAAATAGGGTTCTCTGTCGTCTGAATTGTAATTTCTTAAGGTGATGGTGTGGGTTTTCTGATTTTTTGAGAATGTGTTCCTTCAGATAGGTGGTGTGCAATGGCTTGTTCTGTTCTGAAAGAAAAACTCAAAAACATTTTTTATGATTTGCTTTAAATATATACTTATGAAATTACCCTACAAACAAAAAGGTTATAACATTATTTGTTTGAAAAGAAATTGTTTATCAAGTTCATAATTGTTAGGCAATGCTATGTTGGCACACAAATGTATTTTCCCTTGAAACCTGCAAAAAGAAAGTTATTATTGGTGAAAATTGTTTTTTGTTCAATTTTACCTTCAATGGTTTGGCTTGTTATGTAATCAGCAACTTCTGATGGTGTTGGTTTTTTTTTTTATTGAGGGTGTGTTCCTCCACACTGGTGGTGTAATATAAGTTGATTTGTAGAGAAATGTAAAGAAGATATGACTGTATCCTAATATTTCCCATTTGTTTTCCAGCAGATGGAGGGTTTGTGTTACACCTGTAAAAAGGACAATGCTTTTTTCTGTGTTTAGTTGTAACATACTCCATTTATTCAGATATGTTTTTATTTTGTCTCGTGAGATTTGGTTTGGAGTGGTTTTACATTTTCCTTCTTATATTGGTGCAGTTTTTAATACTGTATGGAATTAATACGTTCTTGTATAAACTTTTTACCTGTCAGACTATTGCAATGGTCACAACTCTTTGGATTGTTTGTAGAATATTGTGGTGTGGATTTTGAACCTTTAATTTCCAAGAAACAAAAATTGCAGTTTTGGAAAAGAAAATGTGACAATCATTTACTATTTATGCTTTTTTTATTTTTATTTTAGTACACTTGTATTCTTTCTTTCATGACAGCACTAATAGGGCTCATTGTACTATATTGTGTCAAACACCTGTCAGAGTAGGGTTAGTAATTTTAGTCCCCCAACACTATCCACCACTTTCTCTGAGGCAAACACCTGTCGGAGTAGGAATAGTAAATCTGCCTCATCCACCATCCACCACTTTCCCTGATGCAAACACCTGTGGGAATAGGAATAGTACATTTGCTCCCCGCAACATCAAGCACTTTTCCTGAGGCAAACACCTGTCAGGGTAGGAATAGTACATTTCCCAGGCCACTTTCCAGCACCTTCCCTGAGGCAATCACCAGTCGGAGTAGGAATAGTAAATTTGCTCCCACCACCATCAAGCCCCTTCCCTGAGGCAAACACCTGTCGGAGTAGGAATAGTAAATTTGCCCCCACCACCATCCAGCACCTTGCCTGAGGCAAACGCCTGTCTGAGTTGGATTAGTAATTGTGACCCCCTTCACTTTCATGCATGTGCCCTGAGGTAAATTTTTTATTTATTACAAAAATGATTAAAAATTGGGTTTTTTAATACCATTCGATTTATTTAAGATACATTAACTTTTGTGAGTGTCTTTATAGAGAGTCAGGCAGAAGTCTGTGGACTAATAAAAAAACTATTATTGCCAAATCTTCAGGGGTTTTAGTATATTATCTGTATGTGTGTTTGTTGAAACAGTTTTACTTACTTGATCTGTAGGTGAAAGTGTTCAAAAGTAATCTGTCTCTTTTTTTTCTGTGTGCTACGATATCAGTGGACACGTGAAGTCAGTGATTCACTGAGCACAAAATGGTGGATGGCTCAATTGATACGTTTTTGTGTGGTGAATGGTAATTTAAAACAAAATAGGATTTTGATTGCATTTTTAATTGTGAAACAAATTCTGTCAGAAACTATATTTAATACGTATTATTTTAAAACACGTTTTTTTCCATCCTTGTTTAGAGCAGCAGTCATTTTGTAACATCACTGAATGCAGAGTTTTAGTAATAATAGAGAAAGGACATTTGAAAAAATCCTTTTGTAATGCAACTGTTTAGTTTTCTATCAGCGTTTTATTGATTACGTTTTTTTTTTAACATTGATAAGTCCAGTAAAGGTTATATCTCGATTTCGTTTTATAATTTATATCTCACAATGAAGTGTTACAGTTTTTAGCAAAAATTTACGAGAGGCTGAACCCTATTTTCCACTGTTTACTGTAATTGCGTTATAATGGTATGCGTTGTAATGGCAGACGTAATGGTATGCGTTGTAATGGTAGTTATAATACTAGTCTATGGGACTGCATTGTAATATTCATTGTAAAATCATGCGTTGTAGTGGTGTTTGCTTTGTAATGTCTGTGTTATAAAAGCTTGCATTGTAATGGTATGTGTTGTAAAGTCATACAACCCACGTGATTTCAAGTTTGCCACAGTTTTGTCATAAAAATAGATGTTAGTACTTTAGTTGATCATTAAAACACTGTGGCAAACCTACAGCAGAACATTGGGGAATCAACTGACTAGCTGCTGCTGTTGGACATACATGTTTTACTTAGAATAGCCGACTTTATTCTCACATGGCTGAGGACTATAGTGTGAACGTATAGAAAACGAGCTCTCCTTTTATGTTATAGATCACTTTCCATAACCTCAATAAGAAAATGAGAGAACCCGGTCTTCTTAACCATGGTTTTAGCAAATCTCAGCAGAAGATCAGCACTTTCCAAAGGGTAAATACGCTTTACAGCACACCATAATTCCTGAAATTAGTATAATTCCACCAACAAATGGTTTATACTGTGACTAAAATCTGTTAGCCTTTATATGTACTCCTTTTTTTGTTACCCTCAAAAACGGGTTTTCGCTACACGCATTTCAATGGGGACCACGTCCTATAATGGCTGCCACAACATGATGTCCGTATTGCGGCCAGGCAATCAAGGGACTGTACTTTTGCGCCTCCTCCCGTCACATACTAATTTGGGTCAGGACGTGCTCACTCTGCCCATGTATATATTTTTTTAGTTTCATTTACAGGATGCAGGCACCATATTACGGAGTCCTATAATGGCTGCCACAACATATTTTTTATGGTGTGGCTAGCCAATCAGGATTACCTAGTCCTCTTCAAAAGCGCCAGTCAAAGCATTTGTGAACAACAAGCGTCCAGGTATAAAACTTTTTTCCTCCCCACCCCAAGCACCTCTTTAAACGCAAATCTCTCAAATAGTTATAGTTATGTCAGCGTTTCCACAGTAAGAGCATTTTTGGTTTAGCAACACTTGATAAATCTTTTGGATACTCTAGCTGATTCCAGGGCTGGACTTCTGAGCCCAAAATCCCTCTTGCCCACACTGGAGGGGCTTCGGAGGAGCACTAGAAAGTAGGACATGCCGCTCTGCAACGCCGTACACACCTGCGCCAAGAGCTGGCCCGTTTGCCCCCATCAGAGCCCGGATGAGGCTAGGATGGGTCACCTCTCTAAGGTGCAGTGTTTATTTTGTTAATTTGCCTGTCTATATCCTACTGAACTATTAATAATATGGTCAGGATGACTATCTGTATAATTACATGCCCTAAAGCTTCCATTACAAGTTATCTATCAACCTCAAAGAGTATTATAAACTCCGCGATTAACAACGTCATAGGAAGACTGACTACGTTGCAAGAGGCCCAACAATCCTGTGGTGAGTCTCACAACGGTCCAGGAACCCCAACACCGCTGAGTTTTGACGCAAATATAAGTCCGCAAATCCATGTGTGGCCTTTGAGGATGTCTGCAGCATCAGTAAAGGATATACTTCCCAAACTAATATCAGTGCCTCACTTCCCCCAAAAAGAAAAGAGAACTACAACAACCGAAACAAAAAAGAGGGGATGTTATATCTGGTCCAGGAACTAATCAGGGCCCTAGCAAGATTACAAACTTCCAATAGAAATGCGACCCTGTACTGCACTCCCTTGCTTCATACAGTAATGCTCACGTAGCCTTGCTAAAGGACTTTGTGAAACAAACATTCATGGAGGTTATGTCCAAGTTGACTTCGACTGGAAATTGTATTAAATGTATTTAAATTGTATTCAATGATCTTGTGAAATCCAATTAATTTAGCTCGTCAAAGCAGCGTCACAATTATTAGTACAACGCCTGACTTATCTCCGACCCCATTGTCCAGAAATATTGAGCCCAAAACCTTACAATGCAACAGCATGCACAAGATACAGGACCAAGTTAAAACTGTTAATGGGGTGTTCAAGGGAGTCAGTCAGGTACAAGACAACTTAATGTACCACATGGGGCTCCTGTGCCATCCAACGTTTCCCTTGATATACATTTGTTACAGGATAATCAAATGGTACACTTCCCCCTGAAGCAACTCCTCACGTATTAATCCTTAAAAGTGTTCCATCTTTGCCCACAATCTAAACGAATCTGACATTTTATTGAGAAATAAATTGGCACATTGGTTATCTAATTGAGTAACACTTATTGGCTAGCAGATTAAATTTTGCTGGTAAGAAGAGTATTTTGAGTAGGGACTTTTAGAAAATCTTTCAGAAGAGACTGTATTGTTATTAACTTCAGAGACCCTGCTTTTGTGAGATATGCATCAGTACATTAACTTTTTATCCCTACTCCAACTCTGGAATATCAGTTGTTCCCTTAGGATATTTTTTATAAACCTGTGTTTTTTGGCAGAGGTGGCCCTATTGAGTCTAGGTTTAGTATTCCAACTCATAATAAACATAATTGTTTATCTGCTTTGGATAAGTAGGACTGACTTGTAAAGATTGCATCTGCAATGTTAGTCCGACCATCAGACTATACACCATGGCTAGACATACCTGGGGTTCCAAATAGCCTAGTGGCTAACAAAGGTGAGGCTTCTATCCCTCAAATCGATCACACAGGCTCTTTAGGTGATGGGAAAATGTCAAACTGCCCTGTCAAGAGGGAATTCATCAGGAAGAGATGGAAATCAAAAAGGTTTACACGTGTTAACCTGGAAAGTGGCAGGTATAACAAATGAATTAGGACTAGTTGAGTGGGTAAACAATATTTCAAATAATAATATTTGCTTACAATAGACATGGGTGGTAGAGTAATTTACATTTGACGGTTATGGAATTTATAATGCACCGCCCGACCACGTCTTTGGGTAGGGCAAATGGAGGGCACACTATTTTTTTGTCTTAGTTCGCCTTCATCTAGAACTGCTATGGTCTCATCTAGAATTACCATATTTCCAATTACAATGTTTAGGTTGAGGTGAAATCTACAAACTTTTAATTGAGATCTTTATAACAACATATTTAACTCCCACCAGGTGGTAAAACCTGGAAATACAAGGGGAGGCATAGGGAGGCTCAAGGAGGAGAGATGTATTAATTTCTCCTTGTTTTGTTTCACTTTCGATGTGTGCTGCATTCTGCAGCACATATAGAACGAGTAAATCACCTCTGGTGATTGTTTATGTGCAGGAAGGTGCCCCTTCAAGACAATCATAACAAAAATTACGTTTTGCTAGTTCTATGTGTGCTAATTTCAGATTGTTTATGTGCAGGAAGGGACACCTCCCTACACATCCTCCCTGTGAGGAAGGCATCCTTGCACAAGGGGTGCCTGCGTCAGCGCATGGCAGCAAATTGTGCGCCATCGCAGGGGAGAGCAAACGGATCTGTCATATCATTGTAGACATGACGCATCCCTGTGGTTTGAAAGGGCCACAGCGTGGCGCAACCAAAGGGCTTGTGGTACCTTGCTGCAGCACTTTCTTGTGAACGAGGCCCATCGTTTTTTTCTGGTAAGTCCCTTCGAATACGGAAAGTTCTGCAGTATGATTTTTAAAACAGGTATGACAATTCTTTTTTTACACTTTTTTACTCCAAATGAAGTCCACATCCAGGTGGGGGATAGTAACTATGGCTCATAAAAAATGATGAATTTGAAGCATACAGAATATTAGGACTAGATGTGGTTGCAATTTTTTAAAATATATGTATTGTTATTAAATGTGTATGTTTATACGCTAAAATGATTTTATGTCTTTTTTTATGGGTTTTGGTGTAAAGTATGAAAACCGAACAATGTGATTTTGACTTTTGCATAACTTCGCGAAATGTTCAGAAGGAAAATTAATCGCCTCAGTTCCTTCTTGGAAAGTTTCAGGGTGATCAGTCATGCGGGGCCAAGGAAAAAACAGGGAAGCGGGACAAGGGGGTTCTACCAGCATTGATTTCTCATGTAGATTCCTTCAGGAAACTTCTCTTGCGGCTACAGAAAAAACAGCTTAATGGAATTGCACCTAATTTGGCAAAAAGTTAGACCTTTACCAAGAAAGTGGTGTTTTTGTGATCTGGTGTAATATGTTCAGCCGTTAGAGGAATTAAGATTAGCGATATCCGGACGGTTGGTCCCACAGCAGTACCTTGGTACTCCTACTTTACTGAAAATACAAAAAATGCACTAAGAGGGCTTTTTGTGCCTCCCATCAGCTATATCAGTCCTGCAGGAATGGTACCAATCTCAAGCAAGGCATAGCAGGGGTTGCAATTGTGCATGACTTTTCTTTCTCATCAATTTTTATTGGGTTTTAGCCATATAGTAGAGATAAGTTGGCCCGCATACATATACAGGATTTTGCTAAATAAAACCCTCCCAAACACAACCAAAACATAGGAACATGCATAGTACATCCCCAGCCCCCCACCCCATCTCAGATCTCCAACACAGACCTAATTTCAATGTAACCCAGAAGCTTGTGTCATGGCTGTATTGCTGCATCAGAGACTCCACAGCGAGGACAGGCTCCAAAATTATGCCCCTATAGTCTGCCCATCCCTGCCATATATTTTGATGTTTTTGTGGGCAGCCCTTGGCTTTTAACACCGCAGCTTTCAGCCTCATGAGGTGATTTAGTTTTCTCTTTCATGTCACAATTGAGATGGTGGTGTAGTCGCTTTCCATCGCCTAGCAAGGTCTGTTTTTGCCAGTGTAAGCCCCAAGAACAGTAGATGTCCCTTATAGCAGTTCCCTCCTATCCCCTAGGTACTATGAAGAAGCAATTTTGGATCCAAGGGGGCCACCCAGGCAATCACCTCCCCAAGGCAGTATGCCACCCCTTGCCAGAAACCTGCTAGTACAGTACCGCTTCACACTGTGTGGAGGAAAGTTCCCTCCTCTGCCTCGCAGCGAAGACACATAGAGCACCCAATGAGATCCATATGCCATAGGTGGCTTCTTGTGTAATACACCATATGCAAATATTTCAATTGAATCAGCCGAAGCGGGGAGGATGTAGCCACCCAGCGGGGAGCTTCGAGGGCCTCTGTCCAGTCATCCTCCACAATGTGGTCAATGTCTTCGCCTCATGTCGCATGGAGGGTAGCTACCATGGTGAAACTGTGTGTGATCAAGGATTTATACATTTTGGAGATCTTGTGGGTATCGAGAGCACCCATCAGCAATTTGACCTCTAGTGGGCTGAATTCCATAAGATCTTGGAGGTCTCGTAAATAAGGGGATACAGTGTGGCGCAGTTGCGGCTATTTGTAAAACTGGCTATGATGCTGCTGGTAGTCCGTTTGCATCTCTTGAAATCATTTAAGCACTGTGCCTTGCATTATATCGCCTTGTGCATAGATGCCTATGGTATCCCACTTACAAAAGCCTTGCAGCAGGGTAACTTGTCAAACGAAGGTACCGCACCAGAGCGCCCTCACCACCCTAGCCGCTGGGGTAAGAGTGCAGCTCCTTCCCACTGTATAAAAAGTCTAGGAACAAAGTATCATCCATCTCTCAGTGGTGTATGCCGGGTCATCGTGTGCCCCATACCACCAGTCATTGATAACCTGTAGGTGGGAAGCAGAGTAGTACGACGGGACATCAGCAGCTGCAATGCCCCCACAATATGTGGACTCAAAGCATGTTCAGAGGGCTATGAAGGATGCTCTACCCCTCATAAGAAATAGAACCATGATAGGTGAATAGTGTATGGATAGTTTTAAAGTGGATAAAGCAGGCGGGGCCAGGGGGACCATTTTAAAAATAGACAATCTTCATTGGAGAGGCAGCGGGGACCAGGCTTTCACCTCTCACTCGCCTGAGCAGGGGGCAGCCATGTTCTGTGTCTGGGAAACCTCTGGGTCTGGGGATGCGAACACCTGAGGTACTTAAATCCACTAATCGCTGGTGACAGTCCCGACACCTAGTCCATGTCCCCAAAGGGCCTACCTATCAGGCATATCACAGATTTCCCAACATTCATATATAGCCCAGATGTCATTATTTGGAGAATCCGAGGTTCTGACATCACAGGGTCTGTAATAAAGAACAGCACATAGTCGGCATATAGGGCGATCCTGTCCGATAGCCCCACAGACCATTTAAATACCCTCACCCAGGCTGACGCTCCATTGCCAGAGCTGCCAGCAAGGGGAGGGGGGACAACATACACCCCTGCCTGGTACCTCAGCCAATTGAGAATGAAGCATAAACCTCTCCAGCCACCCAAACGGATGTGGTCAGATCAGTGTAAAATAATCTACTGTATGCAAGGAACCGCTTTCCTAGATTAAGATGCTGATGAAGAGCAAAGAGGTACTTCCAACTGACTGAGTAAACTGCTTTATCTATATAGGCCAGTATTACTGCTGCAGGTCCCTCCAAATGGTCTGCCAATTCCAACACGATATATGCACATCTGATATTATGACTAGTAGCTTGGTGGGGTATAAAGTTACCCTGGTCAGTGGGCAGAATGTATCAGATCTGGCATATATTTAATTATTCTATTAGCTAGTGTTTTGGCCGGCAGCTTAACTTCTATATTGAGAAGAGAAATCAGGAAGGTAAGAAGAGTGAGCCTGAGGCGGCTGGCCAGGCTTGAGTAACATAACAATTTCAGCCTGTCTCCAATCCTGCGGAAGCTGTGCCTCCTCCAACACAGCGTGGATGCCCCCCAGCAAATGCATCCACAGCATAAACCGGTTAAAGAACTCACTTGGGAAACCTTTGGAGTGGGGGCCCTTCCCAACTGTAGCTCTGCAATGGTCATGGACAGCTTCTCCTTGGTAATTGACTTGTCCAACTGTGCGCATGTAAGATCTGTCAAAGAGTTAAGAGGTAGTGCCTTGATTAAGTCGAGAATATGGTCTGCCGTCATTGCCTCCCTTTTTGCATATATCTCGCTATAATTCTCTGCGTAGATTCAAGCGACATTTCTGGGGCCCGATAATAGTCCTCCCTGCGTGTCTTATAGCCCTGGCACCAGGTAGGCAGGCCAGGTAGCCTAGCACTGCTGGATTAGTAACCTCTTTGGTATATACGGCTCTGTAAAGCCTGTCATGCCTGTCATGCCTGTCCGGCCTCATCCATCAGAGTTGCTGATACTGTTGCTGGGTGTGAACTAAATGCTGCTGGGCAGCCTCACGGTCCCACTTATGGCCGCGTTCCTCCATTATGTGCATTCGCACCTCCAGTTCTATCAAGGCATGGGACCTACACCAGTGTTCACTCATGCAAAAGCACACATCTACTCCTCTGAGCATCGGTATCTGAAAGAGACAATTAGTTATTGATCTCACCTTAGATTTACCCCCAGGCTGGATCTAAAGCAGTACCCCTGCACGTCTATAGGTGGCGTCGGTCGACTCTGCGTTCGTCGTTGGCGTCTTGAAGAACCGGGTTTTTAGAACCCAGCAGCGCCAGGGGCACGCCCAAAGTCTTCGGGGTTCACCTGTCTTAGTATACAGAGACACGGAATACTTCTGGATGGTGTCAGAGATCAAATTTATTAGCTGCAGCTAGTAACAGTAATCCCAGCAATGCAACAGGGTGTACAACTCAGGAAACTGTTCAACTTTTGTTGAGCAAGATATCACTTTTTATCCACATTTTGCTCATTATAAATGCACACCCACTGCGACAAACACTGACAAATTAAATACATTTTCCCACACATTATCACATCATAAAAACTCGATTTACATTGTACCAACCCATAAGTTAATTATTAGGAATATGTCCCAAATTAGATTTCTTCAAGCCGGACAAACCCATAATTGAAAGCACTACCCATGTAATGGAAAGTAATAAGAAAAGAAACAATTCAGATGCTGACTAGGATAAGATATGTGCAAGAGAACTAAGGTTAACGATATCCTGAACATTGATTGGCAATCTCAGACAACGATCAGCCAGAGAAATTGGCTTCGCAAAACGGTCAGTTTCAGGTGACGGGGTCAGCGTCCTACAGTTCACTCACAAGTCAGAAAAGGCCTAGTTAATACCTGCATGAACAACGAAGCCCATGCAACTTTGTTCGTTCGGTTACCTCCACGGGCCTACGTGAGGGCAACACAAAATGGCGTCACGAACAACTTGAACAAAAGGGAGTCCGGTCCGAGAATCACAGAACCTCAGACCCTCCTTTTGCCATTACGTAGGCAATAACCTAAACTCATGTCAATCTGAATCCAGGTCTATATCTATTCTCATCAGGTCACCAAGGTGTTGCTGTAACATCATCTTGTTATCCTTTGCTTCTCTCGGGCCAGGTCTTCTCACACACATCGTAGCACAGAGACTACACATGGCGGGACCACACTGGATGCACAAACAACACGAGAAAAGGATAGCTAGAAGCATACCAAGGAACATCAGAATCTTCCATCCCCCATCTGGGTAACAGTCCCCAGATCCATCCAGTCAATGACCAGTTCCCTTTGTCTTCATGTATAGACTCAGCGAACTTATGTAACTTCAAGATGGCTTCGTACCCTGTCGGGGCATTATCCGTTATGAAAACACAGCAACTAGACCCGATCAATTTACATACTCCACCTCTATCTGCAAGTATAATATCTAAAACCATACGATTTTGTAACGTCATAAGACGATGCGCCTGAAGCTCAGCTGTAATATTGCTAAGGGCACCAGCAGTTTCATTTATAGTGGCCTCAACCACTCTAGTAAGCTGACGAATATTCCTACTATTAGCCATAGGACCCCAAAAGGGCACGAAATCCTTAAAGAAGTCTCCAGCTTCTTGTGCGACAGTATCTTTCGCATCGTTGACACCTCTACCATATCTTGTCTTATGGTAATTGAAAACAGCAGTGTATGTAGTGGGAAGCAAAAATGCCTCATAACATGTAACTGAAAAATCAGGTGGCAACCATGTATATGCTCTGTCGTGACAAATAAAATACGTGCCTTTAGCTGGCACGAACGGTGGAGAATTCTGGGATGTATAGACATAGGTGTGAACACACATACTCTTACCAAGCTGAGCTCTCGGATTCTGACCATTACCTTGCAGACAAAGATGACCTCGGTGGGGTACAATCCAAGTAGGGGGAGACCTTTTTCGTCTCTCCTTCTCTGTCAAACTTATGCTATATCCAGTCTTGTTCCAACCAACATATGCTCGTACCTCATCCTTCGGGATAGCATTGAACGCATCGATATCTCTGATCATATCTACTATTCCCTGTATCAAGGCATTGTTACTCGCATTATCTTTGATAGAACGTACAGGAGATTCTTCATTTGCATAAATAAACATTGCTTTGAGTGCCCACACTGACCCATTAGGCGAAAAAGGCAAAACCAAATATGGCATTCCCTTATCTGTCGTATGCGTCATAAGACCACACACCCAGCAATTCGTAGTATTTACTACTAGCTGATGCTGCAATTGTATAAATGAATTGTTAACAAATTCTGACCTTCGTGTCTGCCCATGTTTAGGCAACGTATGAAACTCATGCGGAGAAACAGTAGAAAAGAAAAGAGTAGGTTGGGACGTAGATGCAAGCGTCTGTTGTGTAATACAGACAATCCAACCCACACAAACCAATATAATATTCAAAGCATCAGGAAACCCAATATTAAAAAACATTTGCTACGGACCAATGTACACATTTTCATTTTAGCATCAATTCTCTCAACACCTTTTTCATCTCCAAAAGACTCCATCCTCTAACGTGCTGCTCACGGCTATTACCTTCTTCACTTAAGTGTGAGTCAAGATCGTACTAACGACCAAGAACCGCAGACCTTTCGTCAATTCGCGGCTCACCCCTTAAGGCTGTACCGCGACCCTGCAGCTGAGTCCGGATGGTGACTCGAAAAAGGAAAAAAAAGAAAAACAGTCTTCTGTCTGAAAGGGTGTAACTCGCAATAAAAATTCCAATTTTTATTTGTCCATTTATTTGTCCTTTCTCAAACTTAATTTGTCCTTTCTCGGTCTTAGGTTGTAGCGTTCTTTACTATGCACAGTTTGCTCCTGAAAGAGTGTTTCTGGATCCGTTGTGTCCAATCTTAAATGCGGTGGCACAGCAGCTTGCAAAATGTCATCGTCCTCAAGTTCTGACTGAGTCCATTCCAAATGTGCGTCACTAAAAGGTACAAACCTAGGAATCCTTTCACATTCAGAATTAGCTATACCTCCCCGCACCCACTTGTCATACGTTAAGGGCAACAGAACCTTTTTACAATGGGTACCATGTACCCAATTCTTTTTACCAGCTACTCTAACTGCCGTCCGAGTTGCTAGTAATACTAAACGCGGTCCAGTCCACCTTGTGTGGCCTGGATCCGCTGTTGGTAAACTGTCATAGACCTGTTGGTGGAAAACACATAATTTAGCAGTCAAGTCATGTAAGTAATCCACCAACATAGGGTACTCAATATCACTGTATTTCTTAGGCCTTGGCACACCCCAAACATTGGCCGGTCGACCAAAAACAATTTCATATGGGCTAAGTCCCACACGAGAATGTACTGTCGTCCTCGCTGACAAAAGGGCCAATGGCAAGGCATCTGGCCAGGTAAAACCAGAGCTTGCTTGTATTTTAGCTAACTTCAATTTCAGAGTGCCATTATAGCATTCGACCAGTCTAGCGGACTGGGGGTGATTCGCAGCATGAAATTTCTGATTGATACCCAAACCCGCACACACTTTCTTCATGATCTGGCCCACAAATTCACTCCCATTGTCACTCCATACCATTCTTGGCAAACCATACCTAGGGAAATACTCTGAGCAAAACCTTGGCTGTAGACAAGGCAGTATTATCCTTTAGGGGTAGGCCTCTATCCATCTGGAAAAGGCACAAACAGCCACAAGGACAGACTTCAAATTGTTGCATCTCTCCATATGAATGTAATCTAGCTGTATCACTTCAAACCGATACATTGGAGGAGCAAAATGACCAGCTGGAGTTGGAGTTCCTTTTCCAGGATTATACATCAGACAAATCATACAATGCTTCACCACATTCTCAGCACATTTAGGAATTCCAGCATTCTGCCCTACTGGAGCCAACAACTTGCATATCCCTTTCGAACTAATGTGAGCCATTCCATGAGCCATAGTAACCACTGGGAGCACATACGCATCGGGCAACAACCATCGCCTGTGCTCCGACAACTCAACCCAACAACCTGTCGAATCCAACATACCCGTAGTTTCTTTCCACACACTCACTTCTTTTTCCGTAGCCTCAGCCTGAATTAACTTCACACTTTCTAATGTGTATTCACACATTCCACCAGCCATAACCCAATTAGCAGGGCCCGCAACATACATTCGACTTGTCATATCTTTCGCCGTTTCTTTCGCAACTTCATCTGAAAACTCATTCCCTCGACCCACATTATCCACAACCTTTCTATGCGCACTACACTCTACAATCGCAATCTGTTTTGGCAAAGTAAATTGCCCATGCTGAATTTTCATACCATGGGAAGTAAGAAATCCTCTCTCTCTCCATAAGCGGCCGAAGCTATGAGCCACACCAAACGCATACTGACTGTCAGTATAAACATTCACTCGCTTTCCTTCTGACAACACACATGCTCTAGTCAATGCTATCAATTCTGCTGCTTGCGCTGAATTCTGTGCTATACGTGCTGTTTCAACAACTGTATCTAAAGTTGTGACAGCATATGCTGCAGTCGACTCTCCATTCGAAAGCTTAAAACACGAACCCTCTACCCATAGCATACCATCAACATTCGGAAGAGGAGTATCTTTTAAATCGACTCTAGCCTTCGTTTCCTCCTCTGTCCGGAGAAAATAATCATGCTGTTCCTGAACATCTTAATGAACAACAAGAATTGCCAATACTGTGCAATGATTTAATTGTTTACCAAGGTAATGAACTGACTATCGCTCATCCCAAAGACCACTCTTTCAGTCAGGATATTTATCAAAAATAATTGATTTTATTTTGTTTTAGTTATATTTTTCTTTTTCTTTTTTTGAGTAAGGAAGTATTTTGCGTAATAGAAACACCAAATGTATGATTACAACTCGAATCTATTACATTTGTCATATACAATCTAGGAGGATGAAAAAAGGACCATTAGACTAAAGGTTGAAGAAAAAAGAAGGGGGCAAAAATGCCAGAAATTAGAACCAGAAGGTTGTACATTTAACACATAACACTCGCAGACAAAAAATTGATGACAGACAAAAAAAGATATATTAGAATTAGGGGGGAAGAGGGAACTTTTCCTCTATCAAGAGATATTTTTTTATTATTAGGGGCCCTGTAAGGGTCCTGTTTTAAGTTGAACAGGTGGGCCTACTCCACTTAGTGTACATAAAGTGTAAAAGGTTTACTGTAGTCCGGGGTACCCAACACCGGAGCAGAACACAATGCATCACGTAATTCAGAAAAACTTTTCTGACATTCGTCAGACCAAGGGAGAGGATACGGAGTATCTTTAAGAGTCAGCGCCAACAGAGGTTTTGCTAATAAAGAAAAATTCGGAATCCACTGTCTACAATACGAGGTGATACCTAAGAAGGCACGCACCTCTCTATGTGTGCATGGCACAGTCATTTGGGCAATCGCTTGAATTCGTTCTGGAGTCAATCGCCTTCCCTCCTTCGACAAGAGATGACCTAAGTAGGTCACTTCTTGGCGGCAATACTGTAACTTTGAGGGTGACACTTTATGATGAAGGTCAGACAAATGTCGTAATAAAGAAAGAGCAGCTTCTTTACAAATCTCTTCGTCATCAGCAGCGACCAACAAATCATCAACATACTGGATAAGAGTAGCACCAGAAGATAACACAAAATTGTCAAGCTGAGTTTTCAACACCTGACTATAGATGGAGGGACTTTTACAATAACCTTGAGGAGTGCATTTAAACTGGAAGCTACGACCTCCTAAAGAGAAGCCAAAAATATCTCTACTTTCCTCAGCGATCGGAATACTGAAGAAAGCGTTCTTCAGATCGATAACTGAAAACCAATCAGCTGAAGCAGGGATCAGAGTCAACAGAGCAGTGATGTCCGGGACAACAGGAAACTGTGGCACAACAATCTTATTGACCTCTCGAAGATCAATCACAAACCGATACACAGGTGGCTGAGAAGCATCAGTACGCTTCAAGACAGGCAGAACAGGACTGTTACACACATTACCTCTCGTTTCTTCAATCACACCTTTCTCAATCAAATCATAGACAATCGCTAAAAGAGCTCTCTCGCCATCACTAGATATTTTATATTGAGGAATACGAGGTAGCCTAGCATTTGACTTAAGGGTGACAACATAGGGTGGAATCTGCAAAAGACCAACATCATTGGAACCTGTAGCCCAAAGTGTATCAGGAAGAGAACGCAAATCCAGTGGAAGACAGTCTTTAGACAAATACATCGGGGAAATCATTCTCTTACCCATCGTAAGATGTACTTCTGAAGGAGAGCAATGTAATGTCGCATGCAATCTTTTCAGCAAGTCCAAACCCAACAGATTCTCACCACAACCAGTCGTTAGAATAAGGGGAGCTTCCAATTCACAAGGACCAATAGAAAGGGGCAAAGGACTAGAAACCGGATTACGAACTGGGGCGCCAGAAAATCCTACTGAAACATTGGTCAAGCCAGACAAAGGTGTGCCAGGGAGTTTGGAGTGCATAATAGAACTCTTCGTCGCACCAGTATCCAAAGAAAAGGTTCTGCCACACCTAATGTAACCACTTCAACATAAGGTCCACTCTGGTCTACTGGAACTGACACTACTCTCTCTCTCTTTGCCCATGGCTGTCCTAACTATCATTATAACCAGCACTCTCACTCTCAACACAATAGTCATCAGCGTAATACTGGGCAGACTGGACAATTGGAACATTCTGTCTTTCAAAACAATCCGTAGAATTCTGAGGGGGAAAGGAACGCTCATTCCGGGGAAACACACCACGTCCCCTACCCCTAGGAGCTTGTTGGAAATCACCACAACCTCTATGACCAGATACACCATTCGCACGCTGAAGCAAAATCGGACAACTACTCTTAAAGTGACCTTCTTCTCTGCAATAAGCGCACTGGTTAGGGCCTGGCAGAAATCGCTGAGCGAAAAACTCGGGCTTCTGCATCAATCTCTGAAACTGTGGAGGTTGCTGAAACTGAGGCTGATTTGGGCGAGGCGGATAAGCTTGCTGCAAAAGAACTTTCGTCTTTAGGTCTTTAGTCTTCTTCTCTACTTTATCCTTCTCATCCTTATCCCTATTCTCATAATATTGTGCAGTAGCCAATATCTGGGCCGATGAAGAAACAGCCCATGAACTCTCAAAATCCTTCAACTTATTACAAAGTTCAGGAAGTAAATTAAAAACAAATTTGTCCACAAACAACCTTTGACGACCTTCTGTACTCATGTCCTGACCACTATGATCAATGAACGTTTCCTCAAACCTAGTGAAGAAATCAGACACACTCTCGTCTTTCTTTTGTTTGCATGCTGCTAACTTATCCCAATTCACTCGTAAAGGAGGCATCATAGTTTTCATTAAATCAATAATCCTACCAGGTAATTCTGCAACTAAGGGCTCAGGTTTGGCACCTCCTACCTGCCGACCATCTGCAGCAGTAATATTAACCCAAGTATCTCCTAATTCTGGCGCATGATCCTCATGACAGATCTTCGCCCACAAAGGTTGAGGAACTACATTACCCATCAACATATCTATGTCAGCTAAATTCATAACACCCGCATCAACTGTCTGAGACAACTCTTTGTAATAACCAGCAGGATTTTTACGGGGGTCAGGTAAGGTCTGCTTAAGAGCCAGGACCTCTGCTCTTTTTCAAGGGACATGCACCCACACTCGCTGAAAATGAGCCGGTGCCGCCTGAATACCCTGATTAAGATTAGCAACAACTTCCTCTCTCCATACAGGGGGAACCTCTCTCATCAGGTACTGCTTCACTTTTCTCCTAACAGAAGGGTCAGGTTCAAACAACAAATGAGAAGGATGTCTACACCTGAATGCAAGAAACGTCTCTACCGCTTCCTCAACATCGGGACCCACTATCGTCCCTTTAGCAAATTCAGACTGAACATTAAGTAATTCCAATGGAATTGAACCCAACCCATTTCCTTCCCATCCTACACGAAGAAAAGTACACATTACATCAAAAACATACCTTTGCTTAGGCAGATCCCACTGTAAGAAAACATCCAGAACCGCTTGTAAATTATACCTAGAAACATTTAAAACCCATCTACGAGCCAAAAGATCCAACACTGCCCGCTCTTCGGGACCAGGAAGCGGACTACGACTCTGCTTACGTTCCAAAACCGGGGTCATATTCAGAGACCCAAAGAGTGGAGACAAAAGACTAGCAACAGTCTCAGTCATTCGTTTTCGAGCAGAAGGAGAAGAAGTTGACATAAGGACAGGAGAAAGAGTGGTTTGAGGTGACAGAGGCGTAGGGACAGAAGTAGCAGGAGTCGGAGATACAGGAATGTAAGGTAAAAGAGCTTGAGGCAAAACTGGTAGCAAAGCTGGCGGCCCTGAAGGGGGCTGCACCGTAGGAGGGAGAACCAGCTGTGAAGCAACGAGTGGCTGAAAAACAGCAGGGGGCTGAACAACGAAGGGTGCCACAACTGGGGGTAATGGAGGTGCAGTAGCACCCTGCACATAAGGGGGTGGTAATCTCAGTAAATGAGACATCAAAGGATCTTTTTCAGGGTCTTAAGTCACTTTTGAAAGGGAAGACGGCAAGGCCGGATACCATTTATCAATGGCCATACAACGTTGTCTATCTGACACTTCACTTGCACGATCTTCCACATCTTCCTTAAACGGTCTACCAGCTTGTAATACTGATAATATTCTTATCTTTCCTATCTCTCTTTGCTTGTTTGATTTCTCGCTGTTTGGCTTCGTTACGCCAAAGGCGGTAAGAATCAAACATCGCCAGCCGGGCTTTCTTTCTAAATAGCGCAACTTCCAGATTATCTAAAATATTTAATTAAAAACTACCATGTTGGGGCCATCGTAAAACACCATCTTTCTTCGTATAGTGAACCCATACTTCATTATAGGTTATAGGACCCACTCCATGGTTTGAATAGAGCTCGTAAGTCGGAGTTCCAACCGGATGTATCGGACACGAATCCTCCAATCGGGAATCCCTGTTGCAACCACAACTAAACCATTTCCTAATTTTGCTAAGACCAGGCATGTTATAGCTCACTAATCTAGCTTCAAACTTCAAGGGGTTATCAACTATCGATACACTCGCAAATATACGAGCCCCTCGGCTTCGACTATTGCAATAACCAAATCAAAAACCAAGAAACAAAACAAAGTCGTGGGAGCAACCCACTTATACTTAACCAAAATATCTGTCACGCCACCAGAAGACCGTCTATCGTCTCGCTCTACAAATTATCAATCGAGGGTCCAAGACAGGGCGACAGTCAGGGCAGCAGTCCTTCGTAGCCGTCGGAAAGCGGGAAGCCTCGCAGCAAAAACCTTCGGACCACAAACGACATACAGGGGTCGATGAAGTGGATGGCCTTCCTCCAGAATTTCCTCACGTGGCTCCTCACGATCCTCGGGCTTGGACCGGTACCGCTGAAGTCGCCCCACGTCTGGGCGCCAGCTGAAGAACCGGGTTTTTAGAAACCAGCGGCACCAGGGGCACGCCCAAAGTCTTCGGGTTCACCTGTCTTAGTAGACAGACACAGAATACTTCTGGATGGCGTCAGAGATCAAATGTATTAGCTGCAGCTAGTAACAGTAATCCCAGCAATACAACACAGTGTACAACTCAGGAAACTGTTCGACTTTTGTAGAGCAAGACATCACTTTTTATCCACATTTTGCTCATTACAAATGCACACCCACTGCGACAAACACTGACGAATGAAATACATTTTCCCACACATTATCACATCATAAAAGCTCGATTTACATTGTACCAACCCATAATTTAATTATTAGGAATGTCCCAAATTCTATTTCTTCAAGCCGGACAAACCCATAATTGAAAGCACTACCCATGTAATGGAAAGTCATAAGAAAAGAAACAATTCAGATGCTGAATAGGATAAGATATGTGCAAGAGAACTAAGGTTAACGATACCTGAACATTGATTGGCAATCTCAGACAACGATCAGCCAGAGAAATTGGCTTCGCAAAAGGGTCAGTTTCAGGTGACGGGGTCAGCGTCCTACAGTTCACTCACAAGTCAGAAAAGGCCTAGTTAATACGTGCATGAACAACGAAGCCCATGCAACTTTGTTCGTTCACCTCCACGGGCCTATGTGACGGCAACACAAAATGGCGCCACGAACAACTTGAACAAAAAGGAGTCCGGTCCGAGAATCACAGAACCTCAGACTTGTTAGCCGGAATGACATTGCGGTATCTACTTAGACACCGCCCTCGCGTGCTGACATCAGTTCTTTCTTTTTCCGCACCAGCCAGCGCAGATTTGGAGAGAGCAGTACCTCAAGTCACTTTTTGACTCAGTTTTTGCAACTTTTGTGGACAACTTTTTTGAGTCGTTCGACTCCTTGGAGGGTGACCACGACCCGAAGTCGTGCTCTGACTGCCGGGCGAGTCTTTGCGGGAGCGGTCCCAAAAGCTTATCGATGACCAGCAGTCCGCACCGTGCCGTTTGAGGTCCCGGTCGAGAGGGAGGTCGCGGGACAGGTCACGGAGCCACCACCACTCGTCATCCAAATCTTCATCTTCAGGTAAGTCGAAGCACAAGAAGAAGGCGAAGAAGCATTGTCGCTCTTCATGTTCTCCCCGGCCGTGAGACGACGCAACGCGGGAAGCGGATGGTAGTCGTCCGGCTTCACCCGCTGAGCCTGTTGGGTCGACTCCTGCCTTCCCTCCCTTTCCAGGAGCCGGGGCGACCACTGCCCAGCTCCGCAGCTTTTACAAAGCCTTACATTCCATCTTTGGGCAGCCCGACTCCGCCGGCCTACCCTTGGGCCCCGTCGACTCTGCTGGGGTCTATAGGCCTTCGATGCCGGTGGCGGTGGCTCCGGTGCCGCAGGGCCTCCAAGGATCTAGGCCTGGAGCCGGTCAACCTTGTGACACCTCCTGTGGTGCCGAATCCAGTGACGACACCTCTGCCCCCTACAACGCTGGCTGTGTCCCCAGCCAACATCGACCCCAGCCTCCCCCTTGATGTAGACACGAGCCGGACCGATGTTGGCTGACGTCGGTACCAGCACCGACCTGTATTTTTGTACGCCTGTTCTCCCATGATGTTTCCTATCACCCTGAGTGGCTACCAGGGAAGGGTGAGGAGGACTCGAAGGGGTCAGTGGACCCACTAGCAGACCAGTTAGAGGAAGCGGACTGGAGAGTGGAGTTGAGTAATGCCAGTGGTCTGGACACCTCCCCAGAACTTGGCATGCTTTCTCCCCCTACCATGGTTACGGAGGAGGGTGCATCTTACGCAGTGGTGTTGCATAGGGCGGCCGAGGGCTTAAACTTCGAGCTTTTTATGGTGGCGGTCAGCACTAACCTCCTGACAGAGGTGCTTCAGCTGGCAGCAGTCTCTTCGGAGCCCCTGCTGTCATTCAATGAGGCTCTCATGGACATGCTTTTGGGCACTTGGTCCAAGCCCAACACAGCGGATCCTGTAGATAGGATGATTGCCAGACGCGACCGCTTGGCCTTGGACGACACCATTTTCCTCTCTCCCCACCCCACCCCACCCCACCCCTGAGAGCTTGGTAGTCCAAGCCTCGACTTCCAAGGGTGCACCACCTGATAGGGAATCCAAGAAGCTGGACCACCTTGGGAAGAAAATGTTTTCTTCCTCCAGCTTGGGACTGCGGTCAGTGAGGACTGCATGTCTTTTGGGCCGTTACTCTCACTTGGTGTGGGATACGGTTGCGCAGGTGCTGCCACAGTGCCCATGCAGTTGCCACGGGGAGAGACGCAGCGAAGTTCGCTATTAGATGTGGGCTGGACACCGCAGATTCACTAGGCAGGACAATTTCCATGTCAGTAGCCCTTCGAGGCAAAGCCTGGTTGAGTTTTACTGGCTTTTTGGGTGAAGGCCAAGCTATGCTTTTGGACATGCCCTTTGATGGCCGCGGCTTGTTTGGCAACAAGGCGGGCAACGCACTTGAGCGCTTTGAGGACTCCAGGGCTACGGCCAGGTCCTTGGACCTCAACCTCCCGCCCAGCGCAGTCTGCCTTTCACTCCTATCATGGCTATGGAAGGGGTGCCTCACCACATCCCACCCAGAGCCACAGGCCTGCGCAAGCTGTCCAATCCCTGCGCGGCCGGGGACCCAGAGTCGTGGGTCTGGGGACATGCAGGAGGGCCAGTCCACCAGCGCCCCCTCTGCAGCAGCCTCCAAGCTCTTCTAGTTCAATCTTTCATGGCCACCTTTTGCCAGTGGGCGGCGGGATTGCCATCCTCTCCCACTGGCTCAGCATCACATCGGACAGGTGTGTTTTGCAGGGGCTACTCCCTCCTCTTCTAGACTATGCCTCCATCCATGCCACCTCAGACCCATTGCATGTCGGAGGATCACTTGGCCCTTATCCAACAGGAAGTTACGGACCTCTTGGCCAAGGGAGCCATTGAGTGAGTTCCTGCCCCAGAAATAGGTCGTGGTTGTTATTCCCACTTCTTTCTGCTGCCCAAGAAGGACAAGGGCCTGCATCCTATCTTGGATCTCAGGAACATCAACCGCTTCCTCAGGAAGGGGCAATTCAAAATGTTGACACTGGCTCCGGTCCTGTCTGCTCTCGACCCTAGAGACTGGATGGTAGTATTGGGCTTTGCAGGATGCTTATTATCACACCCCTGTTTTGTCAGCCTATCGACGTTACCTACTGTTCACAGTAGGGCACAAGCACTTTCAGTTTACCATACTCCCCTTCGGCCTTATCTGCGCCCCTCAGGTGTTCACGAAAGTGATGGCGGTGGTCGCAGATCAGGGGTTCCAATCTTCCCCTATCTCAACGACTGGCTGTTGAAGGCGGGCTGGCCCCAAGCTGTCGTCTCCCACCTCTAGACTACAGCCGACCTCCTGCATACGCTGGGTTCACCATTAATTTGCCAAAGTAACACCAGGTTCCCTCTTAGAAGCTTCTTTTCATCGGAGCGGTTCTGCACATAGTGTGGTTTCGGGCTTATCCTCCTGAGCAGCAAGTCCGGGATTTTTGGGCTATGATTCCGATCTTTCATCCTCTATCCAGGGTTTCGGTCAGAATGACCCTGAGGCTACTGGGCCTCGTGCATTCTGCTGGTGGACTATGCCTGGTGGCATATGCGAGCTCTGCAGTGGGACCTGAAGTTCCAGTGAGCACAGCATCAGGGGAATCTTTCCAATTGCGTCCAGATATCAGATGGCACTGCATGCCAATTGCAGTGGTAGCTAACGAACCAGGATTGGGTCAACGCCGGATCTCTCCCCATTTCCTAACCAGAGTTCACAGTGGTGACAGATGCATCACTGCTGGGGTGGGGCAACCACATGGGAGAGGCGGAGATCAGAGGCCTCTGGTCTCTGGCGGAGTCCAGGCTCCATATCAACCTTCTGGAGCTTCGGGCGATTCGTCTTGTACTAAAGGCATTCCTGTAGGAGAGTAGGATCTGCTTCTTATAGCTACCCCCACTTTTTGCTGATGTTTCACTGTTTTCTACTTAGTCTGACTGCGATCCTGCTATTCAGGACCCCAGTCTATCTGCTTTCTTCTCTAAATTGATTGAATGTACTTTAGGTACACTCCAGATTGGATTCTGGGGTACCCTTATAAGTCCCTAGTACATGGTATACTATGTACCTAGGGCATAGGTATCTCAGGGTCTGCAGCATGTACTATGCCCCCCCCCGGGAGACCATTCAAAATGACTCAACAAGTCTGCTACAGCAGCCTGTGCAAGGTGGTGCATGCATCCCTTACTTAGATATAGGTTCACTATTTCTACTCCATATCACTGCACATATAAACCTATCAGTCACCCTTATGGCAGGCCTTATCAATCCTGAAGACAGGATGCTGGTTTTTTTGTGAGAGGTTGCACCTGCATGAGCAGAGCCCCTCTGCAGCCTTCGGAACTTCTATTCTGGTGTCATTTGTGATGCAGCCAACCATATACCCTTAAGTGCATTATAACCTCGCGGTAAATGCTAACTTTAAAACGGCTGCATGGAAACATGTTGTGTGTGGTGTCAAACACCTTGGAATCATACCTCCACACCAGTAACTGTTGTGAAAGGTATAATTCCACCTTCCTAGAGGGAGAAATATGACAAAACCGGTACACCCAGTACCAGCTTAACAGAACCTGGCATCACAAAATGGATGCTGCCAGCCACAGACACGAGTCTGCCCTCCTCCTACTGGACAAAACTCCGGCTGGGGAAGGCTGGACAATAGGTTTCCTGTCACAGCTAGGTGTGACCACCTCCCAGACAGGTTTTAGTGTATTGGGGCTGGGTGGGTGCACTCCAGGAGTGTTTTACTGTTTTCACTGGGGGCACATTTGGTGTCCCTGTGCATAGTCCAGCTTAAACCGGTTGCAGGAGCCATTTTCTCATGCTCGGGTGCGAAACTGGACAAAGGACATGGGTGTAGCCACCCCTGTGTTCTGACCCTCCCATAGGTGGGTCCCCAGCGTTTGGCCTACCCCTTCCTTGGGTATAAAGTAGGAACTCCTGACTACAGGACTTCAGATTTACCTGAACTAAACTCTGCTACAGAAACCAAGTACTTTGACTATCTGCACAACGCTGGATGACTGAAGAATCTCCCTTAGACTAAAGGAGTTACTCCCCTGCAAGGCAGGCAGCTGAAACGTATCTGACCGGTTTGCATCTACACAGCTCCTGAAAGACTCGGAAGATTTCAACAGCACAGAAGGTGGGTTCCCCTGGTCTTTGAGGTTGATCTGTTCTCTCAGCAGTTCAGAGACCTGCGTCCCTCATGGGGACTGTGCAACCCGAACCCCTGGGCACCGTGTACATTTGCAGCAGCATATGCTCTTTGGCGACCCATGAGGCTGGGCTTTGGGCTACTTGTAGTCCTGACCCAGAGCAGTATTTCCACTAAAGATTTCCGGCCTACACTCTATACAAGTGTTCCGTGGGCTGGTATTTTGTGATTCCCCTCGAGGTCCCTTCGCGATCCCTGGTCCGTCGACCTGTGGGTCCCTGTGAAGGTATCCTTAACTTTCCGTGTGCTTTCCTGGTTGCTCCAGACATGCCCTGACTCCATAGCTTGGAGAGTCTCCAGGACCTTGCTGGTCCCCACCGAAGCATCTTTCCTCTGACTGCATGGGTTGCAGTTGCCAAGGCTTGTTGGTGTTCAATCCAGACACTGACCCCCTCAGCACATGCCATCCTTTGTGGAACAGCTCACCTGCGAACTTTGGTCATCGACGACGTCTCCTGGTCCACGTGGCTGCAGAGTGAAGCTTCACCTCTTCTCACCTGAAACACCCGACATCGGTGGGCATTCATCTATCATGCCCCTGGTCACTGTGAAGTGACCCATACTCTGTCACCTCTGCTTTCAGGTTCTTCTCATCTTCGATCCAGGCTTGGATCACACAGGACACTTCTCATCTTCCCGGTAGCAGCACTTCCTCGCATCACGCCATTGAAATCAAGCGTTTCCGACACCACTTGACCCCTAAGCACCCGGCTCTCTTCTGGGATAGGTAATACAGGTACCTCAGTACTCTCAAGGGTGCTGACCTTAGAAGCTTCTGTGTTCCAAAGGGTTTGCGTGAAGTCCTCTCCTAAGAGTCCTTAATCTTTAAAATTCCAACCGCGACTTTCCCATAGAGTTGTACGGAGCTCTCGTCTGTGTTATCACACTTCACCCGTCCTACCTTGGGTGGTTCACTGGGGTCCCAGCGATTCTACTTGCCCTAGGCACTGTGTCTAGTCAAGTCGTGGTTGTTATACCACTTTCTTAGTTTATGGTTTGGTCTCCACCTGGAGCCCACTGTGAATTGTGCTACTTACTGTTGTTCTAGTGCTTTAATATTGTGTGCCTTGTTCTCTAATCTCATAAAGAGGTTAGTAGAGTGTTTAGTAATAAATACATATATTTTTTTTATATATCATGTGTGGTTCTCCTTTCATTTGGTCATTCAGGAGGTTATAGTCTGGTAAACCAAGGTGCTTTACATTCCTTCAAGACTTGGCCTGAAGGCTGTTCTCCATAGCTACCACTACGATAGCTTTCAATAAAGGTTGTCTTTAACATAATCATCAATAAGGGTCGTTTGGACTGGTGCAAGGTGCCCACTTTAATTAGTGGTCTGCATATACCAGGGCAACTTCTCTCAATTCCTTCCCTCTGTCCGGAGAAGAGTAGTGCCGGAGTTCACAGACAACACCACCGCCACGTGGTACTGCAAAAAACAGGACAGGGATGGGGTCATGAACGCTATGTCAAGAGGTTCTTCGCCTTTGGACATGGCTGGAACATCAGGGCATATCTCTGGTGGTTCAACACTTGGCAGCTTCTCTGAATGCCAGGGCAGACGAACTCAGCCGCAGGTGCATGATGGATCACAAATGGCGTCTTCACTCGGAGGTGGTGCAAGGTCTCTTTCAGCAATGGGGAAAGTGGCGGTTTTACCGTGGGGGCGTTTGGCGCCGCCCCCCCTGTTTTCTCGCCGTGCGAGAAGAAGGCAGAAACAAATGGTAGTTATTTATTTATTTATAACTACCATTTGTTTCTGCCTGCCCTTCTCGCACGGCGAGAAATCAGTCAGCAAACTTCCTCGAGCTCGAGCCTCAGGGCAGGGGGGAGTGGCTTGCCCACTGTTGTGAATACGGACTGTTTGGACAGCCTGAGAGGCTGTCCAAACAGACAGTATTAGCAACAGTGGGCAAGCCGCTCCCCCAAGCCTCCTCCCACTCTCCGTTCTGCAGCATGCAGACTAAGAGGAATGACGTGTTTAGGGCAGCCGGCCGAACCAATCAGCGCCAGCTGCCATGGAGGGGAGGGAGGCTGCCTGCAGCCTTCAGTGACGACTCTGGTGACGACGAGGCATTCAAAAAAATCCAGGATGGCGCACGGGAGTCTGCAGTCTCGGCCCTCGGGACAGGACTCGAGTCGAGAGCCAGAGCGGGAAGCCAAGCCAAGGTAAGTTTTTTTTTACATTTATTTTTATTATTATGAGGCAGTCAGTCCGAGTCTGTTATTATTGTCCAGCCACCGCCAATTTTACGCCCCGCCTATTTCAAATGTCACCAGCCGCGACTGAATGGGGAGAGCCTTGGTTAAATCTATTCGCCACCGAAGAGCGCGCAATGTCAGCAGCTCTGCACGTTGGAATTTCCAAGGCGGCACTTGCTACCTGACACTTTTTGTCGCAAGTGGAGTTGCGGTCTTCTATACGCCTTTCCACCTTTATCACTTCTGCCAAGAGTGCTGAAGAAGACCAAGAGCGACTGGGCCCAAGTCATTCTTGTGGCCCCGGATTGGGCTCAGAGTCTGGTATCCTGAGCTATTACACATGGCCATCGATCCTACGATCAGACTGCCTCTTCGGGAGGATCTTCTGTCACAGCAGCAGGGGATGGCACTCCACACAAACATCTCCAGCCTTCACCTCCTTGCGTGGAGATTAAGGAGCAACAGTTGACCGCTTTCAACCTTCCTCCCGAATGCTGTAATGTTATCTTGGCCTGTAGATGGAACAAGTTCGTGGCATGGTGCGCAGCAAAGGCTGTGGATCCCCTTTCTGCCCCCTTTCAGAGGTTTTCCTCTTCATTCTTTCTTTAGCCTAGCAGGGCTCTGCTCTGGGCACTCTCAAAGGCTATCTTTCGGTCATTTTGGTCTTCCTTGGGCTGCCTGACCAGCCTTCTCTTTTCAAGTCCCCTATTGTGTAAATCGCTTCCTTAAGGGCATTACTCACTTATTTCCTCCAACCCCTTTCTTAATGCCTCTGTGAATCTGGTTCTCACTTATCTTATGTGCGCTCCTTTCGAGCCGCTACATAACTGTCCTCTTAGACTTTTGACCCTTAAAACTGCCTTTCTTGTAGTCATCACCTCTGCTCGCAGGGTGAGTGAGCTTCAAGCCCTTTCTTCTAGACCTCCTATCCTGGCTGTTCATCCAGACAAAGTTGTCCTTCGCACTAGGCCTTCTTTCCTTCCCAAAGTAATTACCTCTTTCCACATAGGACAGACCATCACTTTGCCCACCTTCTTTCCGCCTCCGCATCCCTCTAAAGAGGAAGAGAGGCTCCCCCTTCTGGATCCGAAACGTGTGCTTTCATTCTATCTGGATTGCACATAACCATTCCGAGTGGATGACCAGTTCTTTGTTGGCTATGTAGGTGCCAAGAAAAGTTTGGCTGTGCAAAAACAAACCATTTCCAGTTGCATCAAAATATGCTATTCCTTAGCGAAAAAGGAACCTCCAGTGGGGTTGCATGTGTGCCGATTCCACCAGGGCGACTGCAGCCACTACTGCCTTGGGAGGTGGAGTCCCTCTTCTTGACCTCTGCCAGGCAGCTACGTGGGCTTCACTGCACACATTTACCAAACACTACTGCCTAGGCAGCCAAGTCCGGAGAGACAGTTTCTTTGGCCCTTCAGTTCTCCAGGACTTTCTGGTGTGAACTTGGATCACAGACCCACCTCTGAGTTAGTATTGCTGGGGTATCTATTCTAAGGTGCGGAATTCATAACTAATTGTCTTTCAGATGAAGTTACTTACCTTCGGTAACAATATATCTGTAAGAGAAATAGATCATTTATGGATTCCTCACTGCACCACCCATCCTCCTTGTTCTGCAAACTGACTTCTGGGGTAAGGGACTCCGTTTCAGGGCCCTAGTTTTGTGCACCAGTGGTCAGTGTCTTGCATGGCTCTATGGTTCTAGCGTGGAATTTCATGTAAAGAACTAATGTCAGCACGCGAGGGCAGCGTCTAAGTAGATACCGCAACATAATTCCAGCGACCACGATGCCAACAAAGAATGCAGAGTCAACCGATATCATCTATTGACGCGTAGGGGTACTTCTGTGTAAAAAATTCTCCGGAACCAGTCTGTCGCCTGGGGGTAATTCTAAGGTGAGGAATCCATATCTCTTACAGATATATCGTTAGCAAAGGTAAATAACTTGTTCTTTACTGCCTCCCATAGCATTGCCCTGGAGGACACCATCTCATAGTTAAACGAGAAATATTCTGTGACAGACAGATAAAGACGAGTTTTAAATGACGTCAGCATTGAAAGGGAGGGTGTCTCTGGCCCACATGAAGCTGAAGGGCCACCCGGGGAGAGTCCCCTGGCTAGAAGGTCCACCTGCTGGTACTAGTATATAATCCAACCGAGAGAACGACCCATGGACCTTTGAGTGTAATACATGTATTTGTCGTCTGCTGGATAATATGCCCTGCAGGCATCCACCAATTCTATTGCAGAAACCAATGACTTCTGTGTCTTCTTACCTGGCATACCACCGATCTACTTCTGGCTGCATGACACAATTCCAGCCCTGACGACTATCGACAGACCACTAGGCAGTTCTCCCCGTAAACCGACTATACGGTCCACAAAGGTCTGTCCCAGTGGTGTGGGGCATAGATGCTACCAAGTGTGATAGGTTCCCGGTAAAGCATCCCGGCCACAAACATATATCTGCCATGATCATCCGCCCACATTCTAATTGTCTTGAAGGGCACCCTACAATGTATAAGAATACCTGTGCCCCGTGAGCCCCTCACGAAGCGGGAATGAAATGTTTGGGTATAGCCAAATGAGGCCAGACACAGGTCTTTAGACCCAAGACGGTGTGTCTCCTGTAGTAGAAGGATGTCTTCTTGCAGGCATTTGGCCTGTTTGAGCACAACACCCCTCTAGATCTTGTCTAGGACTCCCTGAACATTCCAAGTGAGGATACGGAGCTGCCCAGTGGGATCAACTGGGTCGGTCATTGGCCTTTCCGGTCTATTGTTAGGGGGCTACAAGAGCTACATCTATGGTCAAGTGGGCACCAGGTCTGTGCAGCACAACAATTGATGACACATTAAAACAAACCCTCTCCTATACTTCAGTGATGCAGAACTGTGTGCACAGAAGAAGCCTGCCACCGACCGCAACAGAAGCCAGATAGAGGACCTCACCAATGGATCCCCATGTCCCCTTACCCAACCATGAATCTGTACAACAAAACGTAACTCATGGTACTCTAGAAGTGCAGTCCAGCCTATTGTATCCACATCTCACACATGTATTATAATACAGCTATTCAGGCACGTCATTTAGAATCATCCCATTAGCAGTATGATGGTGTGTGAGCCTGGCATATAATATCGATGGACATCTGTTAGTCCTCATCATTGCATTATGTATTTCTTCAGGATGAGCGGGACCAGTTTTGATGATTCAGTGAAGACTTGGCAGGGTGGGTGTGTCTATCACTCAGAGGAGTTTGAGTTCATGCCGGGAAGAGTGTGGGGCTTCATGGCTACTGTTTCATCTAACCAAGCAAAGTTTACCGGTGTGTCAAAAAACAAGATGTGGGAATTGAAGACCACGCAGAGGCGAGCAAAATATAACTGCATGTATTGAATTTCGAATTCTCTGAGTCATCGATTTGCTGCTGTAAATGATTGGAGTTGTTGCTGGACCATTCCCGTATAATCTGGGAACAACTTGATGTGGTTAGATTAAAAAACTACTGTGTCGGGGGTGAGGCTTGCGCCCGACGTGTGAGGCGCTGGGAGCGCAGACGGATCAGCGGTGCCTTTTTCCAGCATGAACTGAGCTCAACTCGGAGGACTGCACGTACGAAGCTGCCCGGGTTGCTTTGAGATGTCCTGTTGACCTCTTTTGCCAAAGGTACATTACCTTTTCGCTGTTTCTCTTCAACCGCGGCTCCGCGATTTATGCGACTGCCATTTTGAAGACTGAGTCACGGATCGACTCCCTTTGGTTCGATCCCTCTGTGGTGCTCTGCATATCTCCTCCCTTCCTCCGCTCTTTCTACATGGCATGCAGTACTACTGGATCTTCCTTTGCAATTTTTTAAAGTCCTTAATACTCACTTTTTTAAGGGATTTGTAGCGTTTTGGTTTCAATGCCGCCATTTTGTTTATGGAATCTCGCAACGCTCTCCGACAATCCCATATGTAGGATTTCTTACTTTTTTGTACCGCAGTTCCTCTGCCCTTGGTGTCTGCAACAAATTCAACTTTTCTACAATGCTGAATGTTATGAGAGGCACTAATTGTGAATGAGGTGGTACCTACGCTGTTCTAGCGCTTTCTCACAGAACTATGTACCACATATGACTTTCCTCATGTTTTTACTGCTGTGCTGACTGGTTTAATCCTCTTTCACCTGATGTGTTATCATGCCTTTTTGTCAACCGTCATTCTACCATCCTTTATTTACTAAATGAGGTCAAGGCCCATAGCTTCAGGGGTAGTCTTTTTCACAGGCTTCCTTTTCTTCTAACTCAATTTCCTTTGAGCTTGGTGTCTGGGGCTAGTTTTATTTTCTCCTGCACTGCTACGTTTATTGGAATGCATGCTGTCGCAACATGAGATGAATTATCTGTGTGCCATATACGATTTCCCTCATAAGTCTACCTTCATGCTGCCTAATACCTCTTCTGCACCTGTTGCTTCTCTTGCCTCCATGTCAACCGTCATATGCAACCTTGGTGTCTGAGCAAATATCTTAAGGAGACGCATCATCCCAAGGTGTGGTACTAGCTTTTCACTTTTTCTACTACTATTACATATGGGCAGACAATTTAAAGAGGTGCCTCACTCTTCGTCTACACCACGCAAATTCCTGCTTCAACTTAGCTCACGCTATCCGTGTTTAGACATGGAAGTTTCAAACTCCTCATCATCCAAACCTGCTTCTTCAGCAGCACATACTCCAAGTACTCTCAGCAATAAAGTCACGACCAAGCGACTAATGAAGGACCCGCCTTCTCCTCCAACGCCGACCTCTTTAGTCACCATGGACATTTTACTTGAGGAAATTAGGGCCTTACGTCCATTTGTGGAAGAAACTACCAACACTCTCCAAGTGACTAAGTCTACTCTCCAAGAACTTTCTAACAAATGGTTGAATGTAGAGGGTCGTGTTACTTCACTGGATCAAAATGTTGAGTCCTTAACTTCTTCTGCTTCCAAGGTTAATTCCTTATGTTCCCAAGTGTCTACCTTGCACAAACAGATTGAAAACTTGGAAAATAGGAATCGGCGTAACAACCTACGCATTTATGGTCTGGCAGAAGGGACAGAGGGATCGGATTCAATTTCGTTCTTCGAATGCTTTTTGTGTCAGCTCCTCAAACTTCCGGAGAGTACCTGCCTGAACTTTCAAAGAGCCCATCGCTTAGGTTCTATGTCGCATCATGCCCCTTCCACTTCCATGCTTAAGCCTAGAGGAGTAATACTATATTTTCTTGAATACGAGCATTGAAAAAAATTCTTTGGTCAGGAAATACATTGTTTTTTGTTCAAGATTATGCTAAATCAACAGCAGACCGACGAAGAGAGTTTTTGGCATTGAGGCCTCAGTTGCGTGACATTAGTGCTAGATATGGTCTCTTTCAACCTTGTCTTTTTAAAGTCACTATCAACAACAAGACTACGTCCTATGAAGATCCACTGAAACTCGAGTTTTCTCTATTCCTTCCAGTCTGATTCCATGGATACTTCAGCTGCATCTACTTCTAAATAGTGACTGGTTATGTTTCTTGGTTGTTTGGTGCTATTTATACTATGCGCTTAATTTTGTTTCTTCTTCCCAACAGGTTGTTCTGTCAAGTCGTCCTCCCTCTCCTCATGTCTTTTCAGCGCTCCGTTGATGCTGTTCCCCCCCCCGCTCCTCCTTCGTGAGTTTGGATGACGTCATTTCCCCGTCTGGCCTCCCACCCTCCCTGCATCTGTATGACCTGCTACCTCTGTGAGTTTTCTTTCCCTTTCTGTACGTTTTTCATCCCTTTTCTGTTCTATCTCTTAATGATCCATTATGTTCTTCTATGTGGACCTTACTCTTTTCCTCTGCTTTTACCTTTCTATCCTCGTTCTTTCTCTCCCTGTTCTTCTACTTTCTCCTTTACTTCTACATTTTATGGCTTCTTACTTTTCTATGTTTTTCATAGTTTGGTTTTACTAATGCTATACTACATTGTATGCTTTTTATATCGCCCTAATACCTTTATTTTGTTACATTCAGAGTTACTTCATGGAATGTTAAAGGGTTAAATAATCCTATTAAAAGACAACGAGTATTATCCCACTTGGCTAGGTTAAAAACAGATATTGCTATGTTACAAGAGTCGCATCTTTCTGATATTGAAGCTTCTAAACTAGCAAGACTTTGGGTTGGTAATGTTTCTTCTCCCCTGCTTTAGGGAAGAAGAATGGTGTAGTCATTTTAGTTCATAAAAAGTTCACAGTTTCTGTTCTTCATCGGGAATCTGATTCTGATGGTCGGTAGGTGTTTATTAAACTGCTAATTGACAATGTACCTTTAGTTATTTTTAATGTTTATGCTCCAGTGTCAGTTGACAATACCTTTTGGCCCATTATTTCTGATAAATTAATCTCCCTTGATGGTGATTATATTATTTTTGGTGGAGACTGTAACCAAATTCATGACCCCATTCTTAACAGACGATTCCCTGTTAAATTTGTCCATTCCAAAATTCACTCTCAATTTACCTCCGCCATCCGACGTAAGTCCTTGGTTGATATATGGAGAATTTGTCATCCTGACCTTCAGGAATTTAGCGATTTCTCCCCTCCTCATAAAACACAATCCCGCATTGACTACCTTTTCTTTAGTAGGTCCTTGACCCAATGCCCCCTTGCCTCAGAGGTAGGATCCATCCTTATTTCTGACCATGCCCCAGTCACTGTTGACTTCGATCTAATTCCTTTCTCTCCCTCCCCTGGCAATGGCGTTTTAATAATTCCCTCCTTACAGATCCTAACTTCTCTGGCCAATTCAGTTCTTTTATTGAGGACTTTTTTGTTACAAATTCTACTCCTGACTCCTCTCCGACCATGATATGGGATACTTTTAAAACAACTGCTAGAGGTTTTATAATAATTATGTCTCTCAGAAAAAGAGGAAATTTGAGAAACAATCTGCCCAACTCTTAGCTCAAATAAAGCAATTAGAACACGCCTATTTTCATTCCTTTTCGGATGCCTCTTTGAAAGATCTTATCACCGCTAAGGTTGCTTTTAATAAACTATCTACGGACTCCGCTGCCTCATATCTTTTGAAAAGCAGCGCTCGTTATTACGGAGGTCAAAACAAAATGGGTAAACTTCTAGCTAATTATTTGAAATCTCGCCGCGATAGAATTCGGATTACTTCCATAACTGATTCTTCCGGCACTTCTCATTTTAAGGATTATGACATTTTGCAGGAATTTGTTACATTCTACAAAAGCCTATACACACCCGAATCTTCTCCTCTCCCCTCTGACTTATCCTCTTACTTTCAGTCAATCACCTCTCCTTCTTCCTTCCACATTGATTTTGCTTCACTTGAAACAGACATAACTTTTAGGGAAATTTCCCATGCAGTCTGTTTTAAGGCTTTTCTATCGAATTTTATGATCATTTTCAAAACTTCTTCTCCCACATTTGCTTGTCCTATTTAATTCATTCATTGCTAACGGTTCTTCTCAAGGTACATTTCAGGATGCTATGATTTGCCTTATTCCCAAAGAAAACAAGGACCTTTCTTTTTGAAAGAATTATCGCCCCATTTCCCTTGTTAATACAGATTATAAGATTTTTGCCAAATTACTTGCTTTATGTATTGATCCCATTTTACCCGAACTTATAGGTCCTGAACAATCAGGTTTTGTTAAGGGACGTTTATCCTCTGATAACTCTAGAGTTTTCTTTAATGTACTCAGTAAGGCTTCCTCCCTACAATATCCGCTTGCGGCTATTACATTAGACGCCGAAAAGGCATTTGACAGGATCAGCTGGGACTTTATGTTTCATGCCCTCACTTGGATTGGTTTTCCCCCTAAATTGATTTCCCTCATTTCCCTTTTGTATTCCGGACCCAGAGCCTCTATCTTTGCTAATGGGAACATTTCTGATTATTTTTCCCTTTCCAGAGGTGTCCGACAAGGGTGCCCCTTATCCCCTCTATTATTTATCGTGGCATTGGAAACATTTCTTACCAAGTTATGACAGGACGCCCAAATTACTGGTTTTAACCCTGGCCCTAATCAAGTCAAATTATCGGTTTATGCAGATGATATCCTCTTCTATTGCTCCAATCCTGAGTCCACTCTCCCTGCCTTTCTACTTCAAGTTGATGCTTTCTCACAAGTCTCGGGCTATCGCCTTAACCGTGATACATGTGAAGTCTTACCTCTGAATGTCTTATGCCAGCGTCATTACTTTGATCATACTGGTTTCTCTTGGCAGTCAACTAAAGTAAAATATTTAGGACTATGGTTTTCCCCTTCTATCTCGGACACTTTGAAAGCAAATTTTGAATATATTACAAAGAATTTGTCTCATTCTATTACTAGATGGCAGCCCCTCTTTCTCTCATGGTGGGGCCGATTAGATTCCATCAAAATGATGTTGGCTCCTATTGTACTATATTCACTTTCCATGATTCCTGTTCGTATACCTGGTTATTATTTTAAACGATTAGACTTGCTCTTGATGACATTTCTTTGGAGGAATAAACTTCAGCGAATTGCCTTGTCCTCCCTCAAAAGGGACAAATTGTTTGGAGGTCTTAAATTTCTGGATTTTAAATCATATCATTACTCTTTTATTCTCAAGCAAGCATCTTGTTGGCTCTCTACGGATGTTCCCACTAATCCTCCTGTTTGGCTGTCCTTGGGGAGATCTCTTCTCTCACTGTTTGATTTTTTGGAGACCCTTGCCTTCTCTGCTAATATATCTTTCTTAAAATCTCCCGTTATTGCTCATTCCCGCCATCTTTTAATCCCCATCTTGCCCTCCTCTTATCGCTCTCTTGCTTCTTTATCCCAGCAACCCATCTGGCATAATAAGCTGCTTCGCATTAAAAAACGTTCTTTCTACTGGAAATCCTGGAAATCTAGTGGTTTATCATGGATTTGCCAACTTCTGATCGATAATGTCCCTTTACCTTTTACGGATCTTCAATCTCAATTTTGTCTCCCCACTTCCTCCAAGAAACAATATGACCTATTACTACCTGCTCTTCACCAATATCTTCAATCTCTTCCTTCATCCCCTGAGATGCCCTCCTCATGCTCTACTATTTTGACGCTTTTAGAGACCTCTCCATCCGCTTCTCATATTTACAAATGTCTTGTAACACCCTCTGAACGGCTCAAGACAAAGACTGAATTGGCTTGGGAGCGGGATTTGTCAGTATCCTGGCCTGTCTCTTTATGGGATAAGCGGTGTTTGAAAATACATAAAACATCCAGAGCTGCCTACACTACCCAAACTCTTTATTTCATATACCAGCGTTTATTATTAACCCCGCAAAACTGGCATAATTTCCCCATGGCCTATCATCTAAGTGTTGGTCTTGTACTAGCCAAACTGCTGATTTACTCCATATGTTGTTTCATTGTCCCAATATCGCTTCCTTTTGGCAAATGGTCTGGTCCCATATGCATGATATTTTTTACTTCAAACTTAATTTCTCTCCCTCCAATGTCCTTTTGGGCTCCTTATCCCCTGACTTATCTCGTTCCCCTTCTCATTTTAAGCTATTTGACTTGTTTTTGGCTGTTGCCTTTCACCTCATTACCTCTAATTGGAAGGACTCCACCAAAATCAGTTATTCGGCATGGTGGAATGCTATCTGCTTCCATCATAGACTTGATACCAATTATGTTACCCCCGTTTCCCTTGCTCTTAAAAGGGATCTCTTATGGATTCCTCTCAAAGCTCTCTTCCCCACTTCCCATTTCCATTGTCCCTCACCAAAATCCATCTGATGATGTTCATAAACCTCCATGATTGTTCTCGTTTGTCTTTTTCCTTCAATTTACTTAGTTTTAAAATAATCTATAATTCGTTGACTATTTTTATAATATTTAATTCATTTTGTCATTTGCATGCGATGTTACATTTTACGATTTGCCATATTTAGCTTGTTCCATTTTGTTTTCTTTCCCCCTTTCATGGTTTAGACATAGATGTTTATTGTTTCCGTTTTAGTATACTCTCCTTAATTATACCTTTGTACTTTTTCATATGCCTTTTATTGATTACGTTTACTGTATCATACTTTATTCTATGTTTCAAGTTTCAATAAACTTGAACTTAAAAAAAAACTGTGTCTTGGGTCCTGACATATAAGAAGATCGCATCTCTGTCATATAAGTTAAGGATTCTGGTGATAACCGGTCACAGTCTAGCACCCAGAGGAAGCTTCTTAACTAATGCCCTCTTAACTGTGGGCCCTTTCTAATACAAAACACAGTGATGGGGACTCTATGGGCACTATTGAGTGAAGCCACTGTGCCAGGAATTTGTCCATTGAGGAACCCTAGAGGAAACCCCACAAACCTCAGGTTGTTTGGCGGGCCTGGCCCTCTCAGTTTTCGATCCGTGTTGCCAGTTCTTTGGGTACCACTCTAAGTGTGTTAACTTTGTTGGAGATAAACTGTTGAATCCCCATGCGTGACACTCAGGTCCCAGCCTCTGTAATCCAGTCTACTGCTTTTCGGAGATCCTGGTGTAGAACAGCGACATTGGATCCAACTGCAACTATTTTTGCATCCAGCCTATCCCTTGACTGTATGATGCCTGCCAACAGTGGCGCATTATCTGGACCAGGTCCTCCGTGCTCCCCCAGTCCAGCGATGCAGCACCTGTGCTGGTGAATTTGTCGAGTGCTGAGCTTGGCAGCGGTGCTGGGTACTTTGTCATGGTGGTGCACTGCTCTTCACAGGGCTATGGAGGTATCTCTCTTGGTGTCTGATGGGGTATCTGTAGTAAACTACTTCTCTACTATTCCCCACTGTACTGCTCTGTTGGAATGTACCATGACATCATAGAATGCCTGAGTGCCTCTCAGTGTTTAGAGTGTCAGTTGGTCAACCCAGGCTGAGCTGCTAGGAGCCTGCTCCTGGTGGGGCTCCATCTATGCCTTCTATCTTATCCTTCTCACCTATCCTAGAACCAGCTACAATGAAGGATTACTCAACTATACAGCTGGACTGTGTATCTTCCTTTACTACAGTATCTAACCAGCCAGACCCCTCAAATGTGGCTCCACGGGGCAGCATGAGGATATCAATGGGGCCCAGACAGATGACCCCGCTGAGCGCGGACCTGCAGATCCCAGTCAGTCCCCAGAACCTACCCAGGTTGCCTTCATGACCTGGGGACCAAACACAGCACGGCCTCCTAACGAAGGCCTGTGTCAAACCACACCAGTCGCATATATTCTCTGGGCCGTAAGTCCTGAGTCCCACATGGGGCAGCCCACCACCATCCCTCACTCCACCAAAGGCAGCTATTGGGCTGTGGCAGCAGCAGAGCACCCAAGGCCTCCACTCCAGTTGCCGATGGTTCTCCTCACCAAGGCATACAATAATTAATAATGAGGCCTGACACGGACCTCGACGGCTGTAGCCTGATGCCCTGCGTGGCCCGACTACTATATATCTTCTCCCCCAGCTGCCGCTCCAATCCGTCAGAGAGTGTTTAGCGTGAGGGACCCCCATCAACTGACCACGAAGCCCGCCATCTAGCCACTTCGCGGACCACCCCAAGACGTTGCCCCCAGAATCACTGCAGGTCTCTCATCCCGCTACCTGCCTGGTAAACTGTGGCTCAGTCTGGGAACGGCTCTCTCCGCTCCCCTCGGCTCAGGGGGCGGACACCAGATCTCAAAAGTGGGCCTCTGCAGCCATTGTGAGAGGTCCCCACCTACCACTGGGCCTCGTCACGGTCTATTTGCCCCCAATTCAGGCACCCATGTTGTCTCCTGCCTCCATCTGCCGCATATACGGGGCACAGTCTTCCGTGCCTAGGTTGCCATGCCATTACACACGACCATCAATCATGCAAGGCCACGCTCCACGGAGAAGTCCCTTGACAATAAAACAATAATAAATCCAGATCAAATTACATATGCAAGATGAGACTGTCCACCACATCCATATTGATGTTGCTGCTACTTTCCCCAGACCAAATAGACCTGCTACACATGGTTACTCATACACTATATACTAACAACAAGAGAGTAAGGATCCTCATAGGTCACTCCTATATCCCAGGTAAATTATGCAACAACAACTAAAGAGTGACTGATTGATGCTGTGGTCAGAAATTGAAAACCAAACCACCCCAAAAAAACACAGACTCACACCATCAGTGATGAGACTTAGACAAGAGAAAAAGCAAATAATGAGTGAAACACATGCAATGATGGAATAAAGAAATAACTTATTTTTAAGAAGAACCCTCACTCACCCTAGTGGTGACATGCTTCATCATGGGGTTCCCACTGGAGGAACCGAATGTCCCTCCAGTGTGCTTCAACACCTGAATTACAGCGGAGCTGGTTGTTGTGAAAAAAGTTGTTTGCAATTTGTGTTGTGTGAAAGTGATAGTGAGTTAAAAAATATCAGCTGTACCAGAACCAACTTTATTCAGTGGTCAGCTAATATTAATAAAAACAGTGTGTTGGATACCTTAGAGGTAATATTATTAACCCCTTGTATCCTTTCAAAAATTAGGTCGACATGTTTCAGGTGTCCAAAGATATTAATGCAGCTTTCTTCAGGACCAAAAAAGTGAATATCCCCAGCGGTCCACGCTCGCTAAGGCGCGTCCATCCCAGGTGGATATAATGTGTGAAAAATATGGATTAATAAAATCTACCGGAATTTTCCGTGTGGGCACTCCTAGTATTTCCAGGGGCCAAAATCTGTGAAATAATAAAACACAGTATTAATAGACTCATTCACATATATTGATCTTTCAGTCATATGAACTATGACTACTACATTCCCATGCATGTGTACCAAACAAACTATTTCAGCACATGGGTTCATTCACTCTCTAGTGCTATGGAACACAAAACCACATTTGGGGTGATTAAAAGAGTGCAACCGTTATGTTCACTCCCCATATCGCGAATATAACTTAATTCACAATCAAATTGATATTCATAGTCTTATCTTTTCAAAGCAAAATGCCAAATGGGACTTAATTTTAATCCATGTGGCTCAGATAAGCTACAAAGGGTAGTCCATACAAGACCCGACTCTCAAACAAATAAAAAGTCCCAAGTGTTCCTTCATGGAAGAAGGTATATGAGACTGGGCTAGTTAAAAATTGGAAAAACCAAGCTTGCTCACTTACAGCACGTTGCTATGGTGCTGTCGTCAAGGTTCATGGCGGCGAGGCGCTGTCTCACAAGTAAGTTGCCTAAACGATATATGACAAGAACGAGGGCCATGACTTGAGGTGGTTGTTATCTAGAGTAACTCTGCCGTTTTTACTTTTAGAAATGGTAGCGTGAAGAATGCCCCCACCGCCTGGCCCATGACGACAGCACCATAGCAACGTGCTGTAAGTGAGCAAGCTTGGTTTTTCCAATTTTTAACTAGCCCGGTCTCATATTCCTTCTTCCATGGAGGAACACTTGGGACTTTTTATTTGTTTGAGAGTCGGGTCTTGTACGCACTGAGGGGTTAGGAATGGACTACCCTTTGTAGCTTATCTGAGCCACATGGACTAAAATTAAGTCCCATTTGGCGTTTAGCTTTGAAAAGATAAGACTGTGAATATCAATTTGATTGCGAATTAAGTTATCTTCGCGATATGGGGAGTGAACATAACTGTTGCACTCTTTTAATCACCCCAAATGTGGTTTTGTGTTCCATAGCACTAGAGAGTGAATGAACCCATGTGCTGAAATAGTTTGTTTGGTACACATGCATGGGAATGTAGTAGTCATAGTTCATATGACTGAAAGATCAATATATGTGAATGAGTCTATTAATACTGTGTTTTATTATTTCACAGATTTTGGCCCCTGGAAATACTAGGAGTGCCCATACGGAAAATTCTTGTAGATTTTATTAATCCATATTTTTCATACATTATATCCACCTGGGATGGACGCGCCTTAGCGAGCGTGGACCGCCGGGGATATTCACTTTTTTGGTCCTGAAGAAAGCTGCATTAATATCTTTGGACAGCTGAAACATGTCGACCTAATTTTTGAAAGGATACAAGGGGTTAATAATATTACCTCTAAGGTATCCAACACACTGTTTTTATTAATATTAGCTGACCACTGAATAAAGTTGGTTCTGGTACAGCTGATATTTTTTAACTCACTATCACTTTCACACAACACAAATTGCAAACAACTTTTTTCACAACAACCAGCTCCGCTGTAATTCAGGCATTGAAGCACACTGGAGGGACATTCGGTTCCTCCAGTGGGAACCCCATGATGAAGCATGTCACCACTAGGGTGAGTGGGGGTTCTTAAAAAATACGTTATTTCTTTCTTCCATCATTGCATGTGTTTCACTCATTATTTGCTTTTTCTCTTGTCTAAGTCTCATCACTGATGGTGTGAGTCTGTGTTTTTTGGGGTGGTTTGGTTTTCAATTTTTGACCACATCATCAATCAGTCACTCTTTACTCATACACTATGCCCGGTTGACAAAACTGGCATACAAAATACTAGTTTATTGACATGTAGGAATAAGTACACAGATTCTGCACTGATCGCTGAAATGAGTGAACTGAGGAAGATGTGGGTGCTGTGATAAATGTGGGCTGGTGTCCAGAGAAACTAGTCCTAACTAACACAATATTGTGTGCACAGGGCCTACAAAAATGCATGAAAGAAATACTTGATCGGCCCAGATGCATGACTAAGTGGGCTGTTTCTTACATATGTGGGTGTCTTGCAGAATCCTGAAAGCTTTCTAAGTAGCAACAAATCATTGAGGTGCCGCTCCCTGTCCACCCATCAAACCTTAGGAGCCTGATATTCACAGACAACTCACAAAGCCCTGATGAGGGTTCGAAAACGTGTTATTCGAACCTGAAACGCGTCGGCATTCCGCAAGAGCCAATCAAAACATTAAGTGTCTCTATGTTAATGATTGAAGGTTGCATGAGCTCTTGCTTTTCACTTAGCTTTGGTTGTCTCAAAATAGGAATTTATTTGTAACTACATATGACTAAATGTGTCAATATCTTTTGTTTTGTGTATTTACGTTTTTCTTGAATTGTTGTTCTTTATAATTGTCTATAATTTTGTAACTACTGTGTTGATTATTTTGGTATATCTTTTTCTTGTTCTTAAAATTTCAGAGATAAAAAATAATACGAGTAATGGATATAAATAAAAGTACCTACACATGTGTCATTGATTTACACTTGTGCCCTTTTTCGAAATAATTTCAATCAATGAGGTGTGGGCAGTTTCTATTGTTTTGCAGTGTAGAATATAAGGTCAAAGTCCATATGTTTGCATAAGAAAAGATTGTACAGTGATGTATGATACGTCAGATGGCAGCCACACTTATATAAATGGCATTATATACCGACTGAGAGTATACCAAGGCTTTGGTTGGCTAAACTCTTGTCTCAAAACTGATAACGGATTGTGGCCACACATTGAAAGGTGTTTGCTTAGCTTGGATTTTTATTACTGTATGAAAAGCATACATTACAGCATTGTTATGTATGACTTTCACTTAAAGACATTAGCGTGACTGCCAAATTCCAAATGTGATAATTCAGTGCTGCTATGTAGCAACAGTGGGTATAGATCCCATAACTCACTGTTGCTACGTCATAAAGGAATTTCAAGCTGCTCTGGCCGAGCTTGGTGAGCGCAGTGGTGGTAATTGTTTTTTTTTTTATAAATGTGTGACTGAAATGAATGGACTTGTTATGTGTGGCTTTCCCAATACTCCTCTGTAACATTTGAAAGCTGACGTAGGTCATTTTTGGGGGGGATACACGACATAAAATTATAGATGGGTAAGAAGCGAATTACAGGGACGTTTTTCACCTTGGGGGTGAGTGACATCATAGACAACTTGAGCTTTGCTCTTGTTGTCTATTTGATGTCACTCAGAACCCTGAAAAACATCCCCGTAATTCACTGTTACCCATCAACTTTAATACATTAAGCACAGCTTACAATGGAAGAACATAAAGAACCGTCAGCATTTGACACTAGGGGACAAGAAATGAATATTTCATTATTCTTAGCACGTAAAATAAAATATAATTTATCACATTCTATTAATGAATGAAACGCAAGTAAATAAAACAAAACCAACTATGTTCAGTTATACATTTTTATTTTCTAATAGATACAATACTAAAATAAACACAAATTAAAAAAAAGTTTTATTAAAACAAAACTGTACAAAAAAGCAGTATACTACATTTTAATTACAGAACAGTCTACTGTCCAGAAGGCACTAATCCAGAATAGGAGATACAATGATACAGGACTCATGTTACCTAACCAATACGATAGCGCACTTGCTTCTCTGTCCATCACTTATGGGAACAGGAACTTTGTTACAGTTATAGCACATTGTCATAAATATGAGTCCCACAAAGAAAGGTGCAGTAACGTCTTCCCTGTAGCAGAGTGAAGGAAAATCAAATACAAATAATTTTTTGGGGGTTGTCTGTCAATGTTTGGGAAATGAGCAGCTGCAAAGGTACAGCGGGGGCATAATCCCCAGTCAAATAGATGCAAACAAACTTCACCTTTGCAGCTGTGCATGAGCACAAATGCTTTGGCAGAATCAGATCTACTGAGACAATGTTACTAATGGTTCGCATACTTGCTGGAGGTGGAGCCTGGTCCAATAGCGGGCCTAGATTTATAACGTGTTGTGCGGGGCTCACGTGGCACTGTGCGACTGTGCTGCAGCCGCTGGCTTTTATAATTTCAAGTAAATCAACTCAATGCTTCGTGCCACATAAGCCCCTAGTCCACACCTTTGTAAATCACCACTCAAATACTTAATTTCTCTACTTGGCCGGTTCTTTTATATCTAGTAGTAATTTTCCCAGGCATGGGAAACAGCTGGCCCCTGTCTTCTACCAGAGCAATTAGAAACTTCTGACACACATAGTATACACTGAGGCTCCCTCCTTTACCACAGTACTCGGTATAAAACCAACTGCGAGGAAGGCCCATCCGTGTCTATTGCACAAGTGTGCAGGTAAATATGTGAACGGCAACTCGAAGATCTACACTAGCAGGTTTGCACTTTCAGTTGGAGAGTAGATTGTGAACTTTCTGGGCTTAACAAATATTTCCAGTAGACTTAAAGCTTCGACATTCACAGCTCTCCAGTAGTACCCCTCACATTTCCAATGAATGTTTGTGCGAAGTCATTTCCACATGCAAAAATGTTGTGTGTCAGTTCAATTGCACTTTTTCCTTTTTCTTTATAGAAGAAAATAGGTTTCCCACAAAAAAAAAAACCTTTAATACATTTTCTGTGTATTCCATGCACTTTCCCACCCGGGGAAGATGTGCATCCTAGCCTTGACATGGGTAATCTTTTACAGCTTCCAAGGTTAAAATGGGCTGACAAAAATTATGCAAATATGCACAATTCATAAGTGCTAAGTTACAATTTAGAATTGAAAAATTGAATTGGCACTTGTAAAACAAGTCACCTGCATCAGTTATATTAAATTATAACTAGATATGAAAACAAAGTAAAATATAAGCAAATGGAAGCATTTTCTGTAACACGCCTTTTAGATGATAACCCTTATGGATGTGTTTTTGGTCTCGAAGAGCTAATGGCATTATCAGGTCTATAGAACAAACACGTGATTGTTATAATGCTGACCAAAGCTGTTGAGCTGGGGTGTAACCAGACAAACTGGAGGGCTTGCGCAAGCTAGGCAAGGGTCTTGACCAACACTGCAAGCAGCAAGCATTTGGTCCCTGTGACACAGTGCAAGTGCTATGATGCCTGTAATGTTGGTAATGTTTTCTCCTAACAGCCAGCCATCATCAGGAGACAGGTGTCTGCCACTGATTGATATTTTGATGTTTTGGGGTTATATTCAGTTAGTGCAAAGCTGTTATTTACTACATCACAAAATATGGAAACCTTCCTCTGTGTATTGGGAAAAAACAAAAGACAACAATCCTGAAAGTCTGTTGAAAGGCTGCTCTATTATGTAAAGCTAACATACCATGAAAGTTAAACAGCTGTCCTAGTCACCAAAGCTCTGAGACAGTCAGTAAGAATTTCCTTTTATATCTGGCCAAGAGAGAGGTTGATCGGGTAAGACAGCCTCATGTTTTAAACACAAGTTTCACCGTTCTACTCTAAAACATGACCTTCTGGCACAACTGACGTACATACACTTTAGCCATTTTATCGACTTATCAGAAAATGTACTTTGTAAACCACTCGAAATACCATCCAGGAAGTGGGCCATCTTGTAATACCAGGGAGCCAGAAGGGACCTCTTCTTGAAAGATACCATTTACAAAATAGGCTGTAGGGTTCTCACAAGGCTCCTTTAGAAAAAGTGCGTTCCGTCGGTCAGTATGCCTAATTCCCAAATATTCCGGTAAAAGTCACACCTAAGTTGGGTGAAAAATATAGCCACTACCAGGGAAGCAAGCAAAGTTGCAGCGCTCCATTGAGGGAAAGGGAGTGCAAGGGTGCCTGCATTACAGGTAGAATTGCATTTGTGCAGGAAGGCACACCTTCCTGCACTAACACAATCCTTAGAGCCATTTTCCTTTTTCTATCTGTTCTACAGAATTCAGTATACGTGAAAGGGGAAATAAAGAGAAATAGCGATATTTAACCTTCTTACCTCTAACTGGGGAAGATGCATCATTTTGATGCATTTCTAGGTTTACGTGCTTTAGTAAACATGAGAATGCGCCAAAATTCATGGATAGATGCGATGCAGAGCCCGTATTCCACCCATGGAACGCTTCCCAAGTTGTAGTGTAACACAGCGGAAGCAGCAGCTTGTCGACTGGTAAAATACATCAAAGCCTTAGAAGCAAGAATTACCTTAATGAAAGAATTAATGGACAAAGTGTTACATTTCTTTACAAAGCTACACGAGGCAGTGCAAATTGCCCCTTTTGTGGCTTTGTAAACATTACTGAAGCCTTTGCTTTGCCCTTGCATGCAAAGGCTTCATAAAACTGGGCCTATGTTTCTAACACTGCCTTGTTCTGGTGACTGGAAATATTTCTTGATTAACTTGCGCTTACATATATATTACTGATCTTGGGTTTCTTTTCTGCTCCAAACGTTAATACTCTTTAATCCCTTTACAGGAACCAAAAATGTGTCCCCAGGACCAAAATAATTTATGAAAATGACTAAATATACATATCTAATGGCAGAATGCTGCTGCTATGCTCGGACTACGTGACATGGTAAAATCCTGCCAAACGGTGGGAAAGAAGCTTGGCCTTCTCATTAATATAACTTTATTTATGTTTTGAAAAGGCTTTCATTTCAGTTTCCAGGATTCAGAAAGGTATTACCCAAAAAAACTATTTACTTTTACAGATATTTCTTTATCACTACTAATGAAGACTTCTGCATTGGGTTGGGTTTGAAAATACAACTAACTTTTATTTCTGTTTGATGCATGCCATCCCTTTATGCACGTCACCACACATACAACTAGTCCATTCAAGAGATATTTCAAAACTTATATGAATGTCTCTGAAGGCTATTACTATTTTGTAACCCTTCCAAATTGTGAATTGCATGCCCTTGTTGATACCTCTTTTTTACAGTTATGTCTTACCATTCACACTGTCAGTCGTATTCACATCCCTTTAGTGCGTAAACTATACACGAGTGACTTGGACATTTTGTTTCCTCATGGCTTTGTGAATCGTGAATCAGTAAGTTCGGTAAATTTTTGGGAAGAAACATTTATTTTGAGGAATGGGCCCCTAATGTTCTAGACTAGAGTATTGTACTTTATTGGGTTTTTATTTCTAGGGCCACAAATCCGCTATAATAAGATTTAATTTTCAAGTAAGTGCAGTTGTCTTAAAGGTATGGCTTTAGTCATTTATCCTTGAGAAATACTCTGATTACATTCCAAGCGGGGAAGCCCGCAATACATTTTTCAATCTGGGATCTATTCGTCCCTTCCTCTGCTATATAAGATAGTAGAGATGATGCAGTGAGATACATAGCACCAAGATTTGAAGAGAATCAAAGGTGGGAGGGGGGTAACAGTGATGTACCCTCAGGTGTAACCATAGCTCCAATGCCTGTTGCTGAACCTGCAGAGTAAAGTCGAGGGGCAAGATCTATTGTAGACGCGACATGATAGACCGTGACCTATTGAAGCAGAAACGAAGTCTGCCAACAAAAGAAGATCGAAAACAGCTTGACTTTGGTCTTCACAGGGGACTAACTGATAGCCTCTTTCACATCCACACTGCCAGATTCAGTGCATTCCTACTTTTGGCTGCAGCAGGGCATGTAGTAATTCGGTGTAACTTTGAAAGAAGATGAGCAAAGGCAAGAGAGACTTGTTCCCACCAGTCTACTGACATAGAGGAAATGGACAAACAGAGAAGTTACTGACATCTCTGAAGAAGGATCAGTAGCAGACCACCAGATAGAGGTGAAGATGTATTTCCTGAAGGGAGATATGGATAGTATAAGAACCTACTTGGTAAGAGCGAGAGGGGCAAGAGTCATCGACATATTTCTATCCTGGAATCCTTGACGGAGGATAGCAGGTCTTACTCACAATGCTGCAACCATTTCAAACAAGCATAGGCCTGGTGCTGGCCACCAGCCGTTTGTCTTGGTCAATGCTTATTTTGTCTTGTCATGGTCTTGGAAAACTTTATTACTGGGGAAGTTGCTGCCTCCTTATGTATATTAAAAAAAATAGCTAAAAGCAAAAATATTTCTAGGTCTCAAGAAGCGCACTTTGCCATAGTCCCTTGGCTTTAGTGAAATACTTGGTATGTGCTCCTTGAGAAAGGGCAGAATGAGGTCACTTAGAGGGAAGTTAGTCATTGGGCTGACAAAGTGCTCCATGATTTCTATATTTCAGGGAGAAATTGCACATCTTCCCAGAGCCAGGTCACTCGGTCCAGGAGACAGAAGCTACACAAGATGTGATTTCAAGGTAATAGAAGGCATCAGGAGGTGAAGTTGTTCAATTTCACCCAGCTTGAGGCTGTCCTTGATTTCTTGGACTTGCACACTGATGATTGAGCTGGTCCCAATCAGATAATTCTTAGCAGAAGTTCAAGGTTTTGTAATTGATTGTTTCCACATAACTGATCTCAACCAAAGTTTTCTTCCTGCGGTTTTGGGAAAGAGGGGTGGGGAGATGTGTAACACTGATGTTAGTGATTATCGGTCCATGGACATGTCATTAACTATACTTAACTCTTTGGTCTTCCTGCTTTTCTCTTCCTCGGTATTCCCCCAACATGCTGGTTCAGAGACTGGGCTTTGAGGAACCTTATTCAATAATCATTGGCTTTGTCAGTCTGCAACGTTAAGTAAAAACTAAATTTGGAGGTTCCTAAGTGAGTTCATATAGGTCTTGTCATTTAAGCTGAAATTGGCGGCAACTGTTTTGTGCCAATCCTACACTGTTTAGTTTACCTCCCACAAAAAATATTTACAATTTAAGAATGAAGTTCATAATCGGGTAATGTTGAATACAAATACGGGACTCCAAATTAGTTGGATGTGTTCCCAGCACCAGCTTCAAGGCAAACACGAGACCTGGCCCCTTGACTCCAAGAAGCAAGTGGCCCTTTGTCACTGTCCAATAAACTAAAAAAGTAACACATGCCAATCGTGCTGCTTGCTAGTATAGAGGACTACTCTAAATCTCTCGGACGGTAGACAGCTGATTGAATGATCCACAGGAGTAATAGCTAGAGTGACAGCACAGTAGATTCAGGAGCGTAATAGGGTGGATAAAGCCAGTCAGTAAAGATGGTTAAACCCTCACCCTCCTTCTGTGCCCTCTTCTGCAGCTCGGGCGAGTAGCTTCTATTGTGGACAAGCTCTCCAGACAACATGGCTGCATCATTACCTACTCCATTAACCTTCACAAAGCACAATCTTACATTTCCTCTAACACATTTAGGCTTTCCGTTAACATGCAATGCACACTATCCATATACTGGTCTACACAGAGTAAGGTTGTGTGCTTTGTTGTGTATAATAAGATATTAGTTCTGTGAGGCATTTTAAAATATAGAGTTGATGACCAATAACAAACGTTATTTCTGTAAACTAACCAATGGAAGGATGTGTAATGGACAGACACCCAAGACAAACAACTGGTGAACACTGTGATTGGTGTATTATTTTTAAATCTTACCAGAAATAATAAATATTGGCCTACAAACTATTCAGTATATATTCCACACAAGTCGATGAATATGGATGGTTCAAAGTCAGCAATCTGCATAAGATCAGTCAATGCTATGCTTGAGGCACTTCAAAGACTTAGAAATGCAGATGTACCAAACATTCTGTAAAGAGTTTCTACAACAACCCACGCAGACCTTTTTTAATGGTTTTAACAGTGCCCGTGCTTAAGTCAAAGGTTGATATAACTCACATTAACCTCATAAGTGCTGCGCCTAGTCCAACGGCCGATGGCACCACTACCTCAGGAGTGCTGCCGTCGGCCGTTCGAACCTCACCTGCGCAATGAACGTTCAGCACTGGAGCTGGACGTTCCATAGCTGCTAAGGTGCTAGGTATCAGAGCCACAGTGTGAATTATCTATGGACCATAATTACTGCTGGTACTCTTTCTCGAGAAATGTAATGTAGGAGCCTTCTTAGCTAGTCCCAACTGTTGAAACTGTAAAAAGAAGGGCATTTTAGAAGGCTTTTGTTTTAGTGGCATTACTTAGTTTTTACACATCCAATGGTTTTATTTAAGGGAACATCATCTCATGAAGAACTTAAATGTACAAGTACTCCTGCTTCAAATCACTCGTACCAATGTATACAATGTCCCCAAACATTTTATTTTATACTGATATTTGGCCCTATCAGTTCATCGGACCATCTTAACACAACAAGCACTGGCAAATCCAATACGTCTTATCTTTTGACTTTGTTAATCAATGCTTTTTGATGATATTCTTTAGCATAAACAAAAAGAAAATAAAGCAGTAGTATGATGATGTATATGTACACGTACGTTATCACACATGTGACCATACGCATCACAATGCAAGGGCAGCCACATAATGAGGAGTGCGCACGCATGCATCACCATGTACGTGCATGTCATAACACAGCAGACAGTTTGGCTTGTAATTTCCCAATGTATTGATTCATGATGGTGGACACCCATCTTGGAGCAGTAAATAATACACTATACTGCATTTCTGTCAAAGAGCAACCAGGTAGCAAGTTGCACATGACAGGTCCTACTACAAAATTTAAAAAAGAAATAAAAAGTAGCAAGTGGGGGCGCAACAGAGGAGCAAAGGGTGTTTGTATGGCTAGCAGCTAAATACCAACTAGTGGCAGCCATGAACAGGGCCCAAGGGAGTGATGGAACATGGGGTGGCGGGGTTAGTTTATTAAAACAAATAGCTGAGGAGCCCCAGCAGGAGTGGGGGGGGGGAACAAATGAGCACTGGAACGGGAGCAACAATGAGGGAGCAGGGCGTGCATAAGGAGGCAGAGAACAAAAAAGCACATGCACTCCCATGGAGTGCTAAACGCGAAGGAAAATCCTTCTCTGAATGTACACAGTGGAAGGATACAATTGATAGAGTCAAAAGCAGGTTCAAGAAGCTATGTTCCAGTGGTGGGAAAACGACATGAAGAGGAAGGAAAGCGATTAAATAAGAAGTAAGCATTGGTATTGTCCACAACAGGTCTTTTAACAACAGACAGGTAGCTAAAAGTGCTTGTAGATTTGGTAAATTATGAAACATACAAAAAATTAACCACAATGCATTAACTAACACCAGAGTTTCACCGTATCCAATATAAACCTGATTACCTCCTTAGCTTTCCCTATGAACAGTTTTCAAAGATGGAAAAGGGTGCCCTGGATTACTCTGATTTCAGGGACCATGCTTAACATTAACACAAACAGAAACCAGAATGAATACCAACGCTATCCTACAACCTCCCCCCGCTCCCTCGTTTGGTTCCAACTTTTCACTTCGTCTCAGTGGGGAAATGGAATTGTTAATGTTAGTAAACCATGGGCTCTGGACAGGGAGAACGTTACTGCACCTCGGAGAACAGCATTGTAGACACAGAAGACAAAGACAGGCAGCTGGATGTTAACAAAAATAAGTAACAAAGAAATGTGATTAAAAAAACCAAAATCTCTTCTCATGTCATCCTATACTACATCCTCCTTCTGCTTAGCAGAAAATTTTACATACACAAAAATACAAATACACAATTTTATTGAACAGTCTGATTTGAATATATTTATATATATTTATATTTATATGAGTGGCAGGTTAGTTCATTATATAGAGCTTTTTGCACATTTGGCTCATATGCAACAAGGCTTTAGCTTTTCATTCGGCTTCATATAGGTTTTGAACAACTGGTTTTGCGTCTTTAAAGCAGCATCCAATTTGAAGGAAGAGACATGGGAGTTACACCAACGATAAAGTGAAGAGGTTGCTGTAGGCGAGCTATACAATCCAGTGTGTGGGTGCACACGCGCATATGTGTATATTAAAGGAACCTTGTATATTGGACGACGAGGATACCATGTTTACCCCTTGAGGTAGACTGAATATCTTACGGCAGACTGAGACACATGTACAACGTCCACCTCAGGCACGCGAGATGTGGAAACGTAGTCAACAACATGGAGTGGAAGGGTTCACTTTTGGTTTCCCAGAAATAATATGTGTGACTCATACTGTCTTATACGAAGCGAACGTTAAACCGACACTCAACAATACCGACAATAGTGTCCTGTGGTTACAATACTCTGAGTATAATCCCTCCCCCCCTCTAGTGTCCCTCTGATACCTAGCAAACCATTCCTGCTCTAATCACAGTGAATGTATGCTCTTTGGCCCTTTCATAACATACAGGTAGTGCCTGGAGTTTTTAATATGTCTTTCAAGTAATCACAAACTAAGTGCTTCACTCATTTATTTTTGACAAAAATTCTTAAATTCAAACAAATGTTTTTCCCCCAATTACTTTTTTATGCAATCTAATACTGTCTAAAGCCTGCTTAAAGTTGCTGTTCCAAAAGGTACAGACATGATGAAATAGGAGTACATGTTTGAGAAATATTTTATAAACCTAAGGGGTGTGTGCTCAAGAATAGGTGAAACCCTGACCTAATTGGCTTAAGGTTTGTCACAAGACCACGCTCACAAGTCCATGTATTCATGCTAAAGGGCCTCTCGTTTTAAAAGTCATAATTTTTACATTCATGCGGCATAACAAATGAAGAAAAAGTAACCTTGTTACTATCCTAATCATTAAGTTTATTGGCTCTTATGAGAACTACTCTCCCTTGCATTTAGACCATATGAAATACTTTCCCCCAAAGTCTAGATCTAGAGTATAAACTCAAGACTCACTGTGCACAAAATGAGCTGAGACCTGTGCGGTGGTATAAGAACAATCTATTTTTCATAATCCCAATTACATTTGCATTGGTCAGCACTTCAATAATCATCAACGGTAGATGATTTTGTACAAAATAAACATATTGGTGGCTTTATCTGGCAGTAAGTAAAAAGAAATCATACCATAACCCTCGAGCAAAAGGGAATAGTAAGTTGAATAGTTAATTAGGAAAAAGAACGATAAACAGTCAAAATGAAACAAGGTTAAAAAAAAAAGGATGTGGCAGTCCGATTACTATTTATGCCAACCTGTGGTGCATGTTTAAAGGGGAACAAAGAACATCCATCAAACAAATACAATGGTTTGTAAGTCCCAGAATTAACATAAATAGTTAAGTGGAATTGGGGAAAGTCATAGCGGAGGGAAGTCGGAAGGGGTGGGACACCAATGCATTACAGAAAATATGATACTGATGTGTGGGGAAAATCCTTGGAACAAAAAGAACGTGGTCCAGAAAGGTTCCTCCAGAAAATGGAGTCTAGCCTAACTTAAGTAACAGTTAAGGTGTTGCAGGTGATTTTCCCAAGCAGTTGAATGAATCACGAAGAATAATTTGTATGCTTCCACATTCTTCACTACAGCAAGATAGTGACTACATAGTAAATTCTGTGTAGGTCTTCTTTACTTACTTCAAAGGAGACAGCTGAAACGGAAAATGTTCTTTCAATAATATTTCACCAGGAAATCCTCTTGAGAATAGGGAGGTATAACTTGAGTTTTAGAGTCATGGCCTTGCACCCAAACACAGTAATGTGGATGGTCTTGCCTCCTATTACTACCAGAGGTTGTGATTTCCACAATGATCACCTAACAAACGTGGAAGTGACTGAACTGGTGAGGATTTGATGATTAAGCCTCTTGGCGATACCATAAAGGCTGTTTGGCACATGATTGGAGTGAGGAGGCACTCATTAGGCTAACTCTACCTCCCTACTGAATTTTAGATTGCAGTTTACATTATCTATGAAAACGAGTAGTGAAAAACAAAGCAGTCACTACTTTTTCGCTCACTGCTGGAAATCTTTACGGTGTCTTTGCTCACTGCTAAACAGTGCTACCTGGATTTGAATGCGCAATTGTTTTGATTGGACAGAGGCTTCTCAGATGATAAGAAAATCTCAAAAAACCTACATCAAATTGCATATCTGCTGGCACATATACCCAATGTATGAAGCATACTATCACATCATCTCCTGGTATCATAAAATCTCGGCTTCGAAGAAATGCCCTGGTATAGAACTGGTCTGACTTCTGTAGATGGGTGTAGTCAAACGAAGGTTACTTTTTTCTCATTTGAGCTGTTTAGTCTTCTTATCATAAACAGCATGTATTTTATGAGAGCAGATGTTACAGTTGTGTGAAAATCTGTATTTTTGAATCATTCTGAAATAGGAATTGTTTTATTTTACTAGTGTCACCACCTACTAATACAGCTGAAGGTCCTCCGATCTAAAATAGTTCTGACTTATGAACTCTTTTTTCAGCATTATGAAATACTTAGGAGAAATTATCCGAACCCCCTCTGCCCACCTGGCACAGAAAGATCCTCTCCATGGCTTTGTAAATAGGATGCTTTCTCTTACATTATATAGACAGGTGCGAGTGATAGAAAAGTTCCTTAGCTGCAATCTTAGTTTTCTATAAAGGAAACCTTCACCAAATCCATGAACATTGAATTGCTCTACCTGTGCAGGTTTAAGGCACTAGACAATCTCTGTTTTCTAAAGTATACGAATGGAAAACATCTTTTTAAAAGACCACTAGTTAACTATTTACTGGCAATGTAGAGGCAGCAGACATTGAACAATCTTAATGTTTCAAATATTATAAGGGAAATGATAGGTAGGCAGCATAGCCTTGCAAAGGGGACATAGTCTGCTGTTCCATTATGGCTATCCAGCTATCACACAGAGCACCAATGTGCCAGTTTACTGGCAGTTTAATTTGGAGCCTAAATCAAGCATATGGGATGACATGTACGGTTGCTACATTTTGCGAGTTCCTTGTGACTTTATGCGACTCACAATTATTAAGCAGCAAAATGCAATGTACAACAGTGTGTTTGACACGGTTTGCAATTACCAGTGGGTCGCAAATGGACCTGCCTTATAAGTATTCATGAGGAAAGACGCAATTTATGACCCATTGGGAAGGGTCAAAATCACAGGGATGGTGGCTTGCTGGGGTCAGCAGGCCACAAGGTCTGTAACTGCTTTTTAAGGTAGGCAGTGGTCAGTGGGACCACTGCCTGCTCCTGAGAAATGTTTGTGCCCACAATCGTAAAGGGGGTGGGTGCACAGCAAATGTTCTGCGATCGCATTTCGGTCACAAAATATTCATACATCCACCTGCGCCTCAATATTAGGAAGGGACGCCCTATCCTAATTCAGACTCGCAAACCCTATTTTGCGAATTGGTAATAGGTTACTGATATGCAAAATAGGTTTAGTGCATGTCAGTAGGCTATATAGGGGTGGACCGCTAAAACCTTTTGTACATGTGGCCAACAGACCTTAATGTGGGGCTGGGCAACCTCTACATTTCCTAGAGAAGATTGTGGTTTTTCCATTAATTTAGTGAAGATAATACTAATGGAGAACTATGATTACAAGTAGGTTACATTGCCTTCTCCATCCTGAGATCTATACTGATATTCAAGAACACTGAATAAAATAGCAAGGTTTGATGATCCTCTTATGTGGAACACGTACGATTAGAAGAGGAGAAGGTAGGTGGACAGGTACACATAAATGCAATTTAACAGGACAGGTTTCACAGATATACCTAAAAAAAACTGGCTAATTCAGACAGGGGCATTTATCAGTTTTAAATACATAATACTCAGTTCCCAAAGAGAATTAAGTCTTGGGATGGTGCAAGGAGACTAAATACATTCCAACGTATTTCCAAAAATCCTAAATTACTGGAAAAGTGAAGTGGTTTGGTAAGGGCTAATTCAATGGGTGATAATTCCTAATGCACTATATGCATAAAATAAGGCTATGCCATGGCTTTTAACATGTCACCTAGTTGATGGATACCTCTAAGTACACTAGAAAAAGCATGTCTTACGACTGAAAACTGGTACATTTAAAGGTTTGTACTGTATAAATTCAGAAACCTGACCACTAATTCCAGCAAAAGGAAGATATGGAGCAGGCTCCTGCTTTGCACCCTGGAAAGCACGTTTAATTTGCATGGAAATCACCTTGTTCTGAGGGGTGAAGCAGATCTATGAAACCTACTGGTGTTCCCACTCTATGGCAATTAAAATTATTATTGTCGTAGATTGCTTGAACCTGATAATCACTTTCAAAGTTAGAGAGGTAGAACACATGGACTGGCATGACGCTGATATATGCACATTAGGAGACCTATATGTGGGAGGGGCGCTACGGGCCTTTCTCTCTCTTTCTGAATAGCCTTGTTCGGACGGTTTTGGGGCAATATATCACAGGAACTCCAGACACATCTCCTGGTGCAGTATATACATGTGATGGGCATGGGACGGCATCTTATAAAATGGTTCTTAAAATCAATTCGCAAACATACTATGACTGATTTAACACCCTTGCGTCATAGATGGGGTCAGTCCTGGCACGACCATGTACATCCAAAGAATGGGCTCTGTTGAAGGGGAGCCCTAGATTTATTTCCAGAAATGTAAGATTTAGGCTGATCCAACTCTATATAAATTCATAGGGCATATCTAACTTCAGATAAAATGAGTTGGTACTTTAATAGAATGGATGCTAGTTGCCGGTGCTGTAAAAAGGTGGACGCCGATCTTCTGCATATGTTGTTATGCCCCAAGTTGCAAGAACACTGCCATGGCATGATTCAATTGCTAATCACGAGCACCAATAGGGCTTTACAGTATGCATGGGAGGCTTGCATTGAAGGACTAATTTCTAGAGATAAGAAACATGTGGCGTCTTCTAGGTTCTTGGATCCGAGTCTAGTGGCGGCCAAAAGACTCATCACGTTTTAATGGAAGGCAGAAGATCCCCCACCGCTTAAAGCAGGGATAAAATCCATGGAGAACTGGCTAAAGCGGAAGCTGTCTCTGTTGAGGGAGGTCAGGACTGGGCTGCGCAAGTACGCCATTTCTGCGGCCTGGAACACAATCCTGACAGCGTTTCAAGTGGCCAATAATCCCGGAAGACCCCATAGATATTCCTATCACTGATTAATCGAGTTTGCACATGGGTCGTAGTGTGCCCTGGCAATGAGGGTCTGGGACGAGCGCTATACACAATGCACACTGAACCAGCATGCAGCAGTATGATACTTACACAGACATAACTAACTGTCGAACTTGCATTATTATGGCAGGCACAGAATGCCTCTGCTTATCTTGGGCCCCCTGCTCTCCCACCTTTTTCCTTCTTATTTGTTGACAAAAATTCTATGGTTCTATCTAAAGCAGTTTAATCATCAACCCTGACGTTACAGCAGGGCCGACAGGAGGTCTCGGGCAAGATGCATGTGGAACAAATTTGTATGTGACAAAGGCACCGGTAATTTGACCCTTTATGGTAATTGCAGCAGATCTTGTTTGATGTGATGTATTTTTGCTGTATTGGACATAAGCCATCCTGCTACATGAATATAGACAGAACAGCCATCAACTGTTTGAATTTTGGTAACTGCTTGAAACATTATGATCTCTATAAATGTTTACTGGTATCACAAATTTCCCATGCAGATGTATTATGTATCATATATGCCAAAACTCAATAAACTGATCAAACAGAAAAAAAGAGTTTGTCTCTCTTCACTACCTGCAAAAAGCCTTGTCTGAATGTCTTGTCACTTGAGGGGCACTTCAAGATTAGTAAAGGCATGACGCATCCTTTTAGAGAGAAATTAGGTGTACATTAACAACTCAAACAATTTACTTTTGACACTAAAAGATGCTCAATGTTTAAAGAATCTGAACATGCACAACCCAACTCAAAGAAAAGAAGGCAGGGTTCAGCGTTCCAGCATCCTAAGTGCACAGAATGGAAAACCGAACCACCCTCTAGGATAGCAGGATCATCCTGGGCTTCAATTAATAAGTGCATATTTCTCCTCCGTAAAAGCTAAGCTGTCACCTACCTAACCACTTTGTTTTATTGTTTACCTGCTAATGAAATAGGAAAGCTTAACCCCTTCAGCGCGGCACGAATTTTCACGCTGTGCTGAAGGTTCTAATGAGCCTATCGGCTCATGACGGAACGGTTCCGTCATGAGCACAGCTCAACCGACGCTCATGACGGAACCTTTCCGTCATGAGCATGGAAGGGGTTAAAGGTTGATGCCTCTACATTCGCCACTAAATTGTTTGGTATCCTGCACAGAGGGGAGCTAGTCATTTGCCAGGGATATTACTGGATGACCAATTTTAATGGTTCTTAACCCGTGGTCCCTGGACCCCTGCGGGTCCGTGAAGCCTACTAGAGGGTCTGAGGTTGCTTCAAAAGTAAAAAAATATTTACAGATTAATAAAGGCTACATAAATAAAATAGCAAAATAAAAATGTTAACAGTTCGGTAAATGTGAACAAATACGAAATTGGAGACTAAAATTAAGTATCTTCAGAATGTACAAAAGTACATCAAACAAAAAAGCTCAACACTTCCAAATAAAATAAAATTTTAGATTTTTTTATATTTGTATGGGAATTAAATAAAATATTTAATCTTTTGTGTATTTGTTTCTTGAATGTTTATTTTTGCATTTTTGTTTATTGTTTCCAGGTTCAAACCGTGGAAATGTCTTAGCCAGAGTCCCTGGTTTCCAGTAATGTGTTATTAGGGGATCCCCAGATCCCACTGATGATTAACGGGATGGTCAACCGAAGTCAAAAGGTTAAGAACCACTGACATATTTTATAGTAGAGGGGCAAAGATAACAAACATCCTCTATAACCAATGGGTCCCACAGGGCTAGCATAAGAAAGACCTTCATATAATGTGCTCTTTGCTTTCATCATTGTTGCTTGTAATAAGACGAAGTTGAATAGGCAAATGGCTTTTGCTCTCTGAGGATACTTGGAGGCGTCTTATACATTGGACTTTAAAAGAGGATTGCTGCTACTGACTCAGCAAATGCCTTCTTGGGACACAAACAGGTCATTTTTTCAGTAGTTCCTTTTTTTTCTTTACTTCAACCAAAAATCATTAATGCCTGGGCATAAATGGATGTGATGAAAGTTGCACACTACAGAACTCTTCGTTACAACGCAACACAACCAGATAGAAATGTATTCACTTTTTTCTTCCTTTTTTAATATACATTTTTTAAATTGATGGAATAAACAGATTACCAAAATATAAATATTTTTATAAAATAAAAAGTGCTGTGTATGATTGGCAAATAAGGTGTAGCAGAGAAATACCTTTAGTTAATGTTCATAACAGTTTAGTTCCTTTAAAGCATCCATTAAACCGATGTCCCCTCATCATCATCATCACAATTCCCATTTTTCAAGAAGACTAGTTAGCTGCATAATTTGAGAAAAATATGCTTAGTTCCTTTCTTGGTCTAAATATAAAGATACAGGGATTTCATATTTGCTATCTCTCAATATAAATATGAACTCCGCGTAGGTCAGTCTGCACAGGTTTGCAGTTTCATTTAATTTGTACTGATTACTCTTATCTGTCGAAACGGTTTTGTAGGCTCTGAGATCTGCTCTTATAAACCAAGTTACTTTATGACATCCTTAAGTTTTAAAAGGCTGGACTAGTTATTCAGTGGCTGCATATATGCACCATCTGTCTGAATGTTCAGGTTAGTACTGATCTAGTATTTAAGACACTGAATAATCTTGTATGCAAGTCAGTGGGCGTTTTAAACTCCCATTGGAAAGAGATTATGCTTGATCCTATTGTGTGAACATGGACAGGTGGTGGCTATCAAGCATTTCACTGAACCTTTACACGGTGCACCATTAGACAAGTAGATGCATGTATATATCGTCTTCTCTGACAAGATTCATGGACGTCCATGGATGGACTTGCCTCTCATTCTGTAAGCCTCTGGCAGGCCCTGGTCCTACCTAGCCTCGGAAGGGAATCCTTCTCAGCCAATGGTACCCATAATAAATCTTACAATTAAACAAGCAACAAGGTGGAAGAAATGCTGCAGCAGCTTAATGGCAGAAGGAGTTATAAAATAAACAAGGACTGGACAGAATCATTCACAGACTGCACTCAATCCATCATATTTGTAGGAGATCAGAAAGACCTTCAGCAGCTTTACGTGCTAAATTTAAGAAGCTATTTCTGGTGACTTCCAAATAAAATAGGACAACCCTCATTTCTGTTGTCAACCACTACAAACTTGTCCTTCACCTTTTTCTTTTTTGGTACCCACAGCTCATAATGGCGAGATGGCGTAACCATGCGCTTTAAAAAAATCCTTTAATAATCGGAAAGAGCAGTCAGATACTTCTCTATTTACTTGTACTTTAAAACAAAAAACCTGGTTCTTGCAACACGTTCAGGACTTCTGCTGGTTTATCTAATCAGAAGGACTATTCAATGGTTTGAAATAGGTTGGACCAATAGGGGTAATGTTATTGAAGAAAGAACAACGTGATCATGTTTGGATTGTTTAAAGGTGGAGAAGTGTGGCTCAATGATTAGGGCGGCAGACCCTGATGCAGAGGTCTAGCCCGGGACCAGGGTTCAATTCCTCGCCTCGGCGGGTCTTGGGCTCAATATTCCACGGACCTGATAATTCTCGCCTCGGTGCCTATTCCAATCATGGAGTCCCACTCTGCAACTCTGGGCAATAGCTTGCTTAATCTCCACAATGGCCCCCACAACGCTAAGGATGCCTGGTCTCCACCTTAGGGGCGCCCAGGAGTGGACGCCTCACAGGGAAAGCCAGGAAGGGTTCCACAGCGGTATTCGTACAAGCGCCTTGAGACTCTTGCGGGCGAGTAGTGTGCTATACAAGTATCAATTTACATTTACAAAAGGTGAACTCCTACCCTTTCCCATTCTCTCATTGGGTCCAATAATACGGACTTCTGTTACAACTTTTGGGCAGGCCGGATAGCATGTTCTACATTTCGGACAGGCTCTCAAGGAAGAAAGAATAAAATAATCTCAATTCTCATCTGTTTGGTTCAATAACAATAACAATGGCGAGCTACATCATACATCCAAAATAAAAAAATACTTAAAAAAATAAAAATGGCTGCTCTAAAACCCCTGTTGGTGTTTCAACTCTAGTGGCAAGGTCTGATCTTAAATAGACATAATTTTAACAGAAGATTAAAAAAGAAACCGAAAGTGTAGGAGTTTCCATGAATGCTACAGAAGATCATGAACCTGTCCTCAGGGTGGGTGAGCAGTGAAATGCTATAAAATCCACATGTGATCAAATGGAACAGTGTAAAACATGCCAGCTCACAATGTGAATGGCTTGGTATATGTCATGGTCCCAGAGGAAAAGCCTGTCAAGCATGTGAGAATACAGCATGTTGGCATCAAACACTATTGTAAGAAGCCAACTGTATCCACTCAGCATGCAAACTTAACAGTATAACTAGTCAGCAGGTAATTGGGAGGCAAACCCTTTTGTGATTGAAAATTAGAATATCCCGTGTCAAAATCGAATCCACTGACACACAGTGTTTGTGTTACTCTCAGTCAACGAAGGCATGTATGGTGCCTCAATCTCGGCTTGCATTCTTTTTTCAGTGCTGGAGAAGAAAAAGGCGTACAGAGTATATTGTGTGATGCATGATGTCTAGAGATATACAAAGATTGTAATGATGTCTAAAGCTTGCAATAGAGGACTGTCTAGAATACCTGGAAGCACGTTTTTGGAATGCGAAAAAGGAGCAGCAAGATAGCCACCTGGGCTGGCAAAGGAAGGTGGGCGGATTATAATTTCTTGGGAATTAATACTGACAGGAGTATATGCAAGGGCTGAGGGCACCATGCCATCTTCACAGAACAAGACCTCAACAGCTAACTGACGTACAAGAAACTGCAAAGTTATACTTTAAGAACACATATTAAGGACCAAGGAAAGTCTGCTAAGGTGCTACGTCTAAATCTAAGATACTTCTTTGTTGAACCCTCCCTTTCACGTGTATCAGTCTTCATCTATAGCTTCTGTCTTGATCTCGTTGACCCCTTGCCGGGCCAGCGCCAAAATGGTGTGGTTGACGGCTGCCATTTCGACAGCTAGTGATATGGGATCCTGATGATCACTGTGGCTCGTGCTGTCATCCTAAGAAAAACAGTAAAAAAACAATTTTGTTAATCAGTTTTCATATTGGATATACAAGAATGCCACTGTCATGGCTTTTTCATGCTATAAATTGGAAGAAAGACTGTCAATAACTAAAAAATTTAGAGTGATGACATTAAACTCAAACTTCCTCTGGCAAACTCCCGGCTTCATAGTGTGCAGTCGTAAAATAGACCAACCATGTATACATTCATCTGTGAAATTTATTTTCCCATGACCCTGGTACTTTGGCTCACTCTTATTACCATCTAGTGGGAACTGATGCCAGTACCACTGTAAATAGATCTCAAGTTCTTCCAGCTTTCAAAGTGGTGCAGAACCTGTGTTTCACATGTGCAGAGTGCCCCATCCAATGACAAGAATACTCTGGGCCCACTCTTCTGTTCAAGAACATTGGTCGACCTGTAAGTAGACGGTCAGTTGATTCTTCGAGCTGATAATGGGGTGGAATCTACACAGCAACATCTCCAGTTTCAGCACAAAGATAACTTTTCTTAAATTGTACGATTTTTCATTCCAAACTAGTGTGAACAGACTACCAAGCAGAGTAAATGTATGGAGGTGAAGACCCCATAGACCCACAAACACACTTGTTAAGAAACCGTTTACAAGAGGGGTTCAGATGATGAAGCATTGAACAATCAATGCTTAGAAAAAGAGCAAGCAAATATAGCCACTTTATGGATTTGCCCGACTGAGACGGGCCTGGACAGACACAAATGCCACCTTGCATCAGACAGACAGTGCCTACATATGAACAAACGCCCCTGTATTTTGAAACAATGAGCAATGGAAATAACACCCACCTGGCGGTGGGAACTTAAGAGGACTGCGTTGTCATCATATGTGCCATACACAAATGGAAACTCTTGAGGGGGCAACGTTGTGAAACATTTCCCATGTTCTGCGATGGAAATTATATTGGCAGTAAATATTTTGGGGGTTTTGTTTTTGAAAGGATAGAGAGCTTTTAACTATAAACTTTCAGGAGAAAAATAAAAATATAAAAATCTCAATTGACCTGAAAGAGAGATAGGGGGGATTTTTTGTTTATTTTGACCCAAGTGATAGGTTCTTGGACAGTTATTCCTTTAAAAAAAATGTTTTGTTTTTCAAACATAATAAATTGTAATGCTATGGACTATTTATACACTAGTTTCGCAACTCCCTGACCTTATTACTAAGGACACCCCCATTGCCTATCAAGTCTTGCGAATATGACATGCTTTCTTCGTCACATCAGTTTCAAGTTAATATTATCAGTGGACAAGTCCTCGCTAGCACCGTTCCCTGTGAGGTTGTTGAGCCCAATATTTAGAGGTATATTTATTAATCTTTCAAGCAAAGCAGAGCAGCAAGCCAAGTTTGCAGACAGTAAGCACAAACGTTCTTTCCTCCATGTCCCATTTTATACGTATTGATGCTTGCTATTTTCCCATTTTGTGAAGCCTGCTCCTATTATAATATGCCCTGCGTAACATCTAATTTAATCAATCTCATTTCTATGGCTACCTCTCTCGGGTACCTGAGGGTCACTTTCCAGTCAATATCTCACATTGGGCCCCAAGTCTTCCTCCTAAGATTCTAGATATGAGCGATATCACTCATGTTTACTTGTTTCCCTCTTGCAGCACTCTGATTTCCAATGGACACTGTCTGGAAGTTTCTTCCAATTTACGGCTTCTAGGGAAAGTGAAGATATTTATACCTTGGGAGTATGTAACAGGTCATAATCTTTCTGCAATTTGGAAAATATTTCCACCCCATCCTCCTTCTCTCCTATTTTAGTTATCCCTAGAAGATCCCAATGCTGGAAGCCCTTGAACTTGCCCACTTCCTTCAGCTTTTCTCCCTTCCATAAAGGGTTTCTCTCAATATCTTTCCCTGCCAACCCATGTATCATGTGACTCTATCCCAGGCATTAAGTGTGATCTGAGTCAGTAATGGGAGAACTTTTCTTCCCGTTGTCCAATATCTATACAATTGGGGTATGCATACATGCATTTCCATTTGGCTTCTTTCTAGCCTGGTCGCTGAGTCTTTCTTCGGAGCATTCTGCCAGTCAGTGATGGCTAGTAGCTGGGAAGCCCAACAGTATGCCCTTAGGTTGGGCAGCAACTACATGCTGACTTGCACAATATTTGAAAAGCTATCCTCTGTCCCAAAGAAGTGTGCATAGTGTTTTATCTTTCCATGACAGAACAATTTCAGCATTTTGATCATTTTAAAAATCTCCGCCTCTCCTATTATGGTAAGCAGGAGTGTTTCGCATTTTTGAGCATCTGTACTGAACTCATGCAGGAATAATTCCAGATTTTAATAAAAATACCATTCTGCTACAAACTATATCTACATCCAAATATCTGAAGCCATCTTCTGACATCTCAGTTCCTTGTGTTGTTTCTAAACCTTTCAGTTCCCAATTGTTAATTTTATAGATTCATTATTTGTTCCAGTTTATTTTATATCCTACAAATCTCCTAAACTCCTTTTAAAAATGACATATATTACTGGTATTGACGTCCTAGAGATTGTAGTATAGAGTAAGACATCCTAGGAATGCAGTTTTTGTGTCCTCTCCACTAGTTTGTCGGTCTCAATTCCATTTCTTATAATACGTTGCAAATGTTTGTGCATTCTCTAGGTTTGTTATAGCTCTGTTTCCATTTTCCTGCAGTAGTTTACTCACCCACCTAGATTAATCTTTACTATATTCCACGCAAGCCAAAAGGCGCCCGCTTTGTCCCCAAGGCTCTTTTCATAAACAGACAAGTAGTGTTTCTTGTGTTTCCGTATGATATTCTTTTCTCAGTGGTTCTAGCTGTCTAAAGTGTTTTTGGGTCTTGGAGGTCATGAGGTGTCCCTCTATTTTCAGAATCTTTTCCTCTGTAGTAATCACATTTTGGTTTTACCTTTAATCTTTTGTGTGCCATTAAGTTTCCTGCCCTATCTCTAACTACTGTCTTCTATAATTCCCAAAGCAATGTGGGAGAATTTACTGAGCTTGCATTCTTTTAAAAATACAGGGTGAAATCTCTCACCAGCCAAGCCATAATCTCTGCGCCCTTTAATTTCCATGAGTCTGATCTCCAACTGGGTCAATTTTGACTACTGTTTTCTCCTACTGTTTTCATAAGGGGAAATGGTCATGTCATGGTCTTGTTAAAGAAGGAAGGATAATGTAAAAATGTTTGTTTGCTTAAAGGTGGATGCCTACCCTTTCCTATTCTCTTGTTGGGGCCCCTCAGGGAAATAATACTGACTTCTGTTTCAATTTTTGGGCTAGCTGGATAGCCTGTTCCTTAGTGCAGACAGGCTCTCAAGAAAGAAGGAATTAAATAATCTGCATTCTCATCTGTGAGCTGAGCTCATTTTTAGGTCTCGGCTGGCGTGGGCTGCGCACATGCGCAGTCTCGATGGCTAGATTTAATGATTTAGAGGGCTTTCAGTATCTGGCTTTAAGCCCCGCCCCTCTTTCCCATTGGCCGGCATCACCGTTTATGCTAAACGGTGGCCAGCCATTGGGAAAGAGCTTTTCCTGATGAAGACTTTTCTCTCTTTCAGACGGCCCACTTGGACGGGCTCGTCTGATTTCCGTTCGTCGCAAAAGCTTTCTTATCTTTATGGGGCCATGTGTTTCAAACACATGGCCCCATAAAGTCAAGAAACCTATCATGACGGACGAAAGTGAAAGCGGACTGTGCTTGGTTCTGAAGACTGCCGTAAAGCGGATGACATCCGGCTTGTTAGAAGAGCAGACGCCTCGTGCTTGTGAATTGCTGTAGTTCATGTGTGACCGTTATTGCTACCCCACGCCCCTTACAATCCGTGGGCAGTTCTACATTGTGCCCTTACAGTCTGTACCCCATAAATCTACTATTTCTTTCATTCTACACCCTCTAAATGCTTATTTTCTTTCCAATGTGTGCACCCTAACCACCTTCAAATCTTCCTTTCACTATATCTCTCTTCTACCATACACCCCCTCCACGTTTTGCCACTTGCGGCCACTGCACCTTACACTGTCTGTTTAGACCTGGCACCATACACCCCTAACGATTGTTGCACCCCTAGGCTCTTACGCCGAACCGTAGGGGGTTCGCTGTGTTTCTCCGCAGTGAGGCTAAAAATAGAGCCAGTGACAGGGCGATGGGAGGGGGCGTGTGATGACGATCTTGGCCCCCTCCCCCATCCTGGGCTTAGACAGCGGTGTTTCTGCCTATTGGGAGGATGTCTCGGCTCCTGCTCACTGCAATGTGAGCCACCCTCCCCTACCAATCTTCTACCTCTTTGATGCAGTTTCATCTGCATTATCTATACAGGGGTACCTCTGTGCGCTAACCCGGTGGCAATAATGGCATGGCATTGGAAGTAAGGGAGAATACAGTAGTTTGACAGTTGAGTCGAGGGGTGCCCTATTGTTTTGGGCACTAGTCGTATAGCCTGCCAGTCCCTCGGCCTAGGGCTAAGGGGGGTGTTTGCCATTGACAGGGGTGGTGTCCTGCCGCAGCACTGACTGAATATAAGGCAGTAGCACATGACCGTCTCTTGGCATGCGGGAAAGTAAGAGATTGTCAGCCCAGGGCTATGAATCCTTGCTTCGAAAGCGACCGTCAGGGAGCCCGCACGAGGTAAACGAGAGCAGGGGGAGCCGGTGCAGAAAATAGGGATTTCACAGCTGTTCACAGCCCAGTACTGTGCTTTGCAATAAAAGGGAGTGGAGGGTAGGGGATATCTTTTTGGGGATGTCTCCGTATATCTGTGCAATATGTCAGTAGATCTATCGGTGCAGTGCCATGAAAGCTAAGTAGAAGGCACAGTACGTGTTACAGTACAGTATCAACTGTAGCCTTCACGCCTATTTGCATTATATGAGGTACTTGAACAACTGGACATCTCACTCTAGGCACTCTATTCCGGGGTGCCGGTTTGCTGCGGAGTATTGCCAGTTCGATCCCATTAAAAGTATAGCTGTTTGTGTGGGGTGTTGGTGGATCTGTCTTGGCACATGAGTAAGGCGCTGAGTTGTCAGAACATGGGATGTTAATGACCATTGGGAAAGGGGAGTGCATCACGCCTGTCTCCATGAGGAACGGAGGGCCATGCGCCAGTGCAGAGCTGTATGAGAGTAGGGGGTTGTGTGTGCTAGTAGGGCAATTACTAAGAATGGGCGGTGCTAATGCATGGCTCTGAGTGGTCGACTGCCATGTTAGTCTGAACTAGGGGACGGCTGCCTTCTACTCCGAGCATTGGGAGGGGGGCATAGCGTGCTCTGCCTGCTGCGTCATGCCTCTGCTGCAGTACAGAGTGAGCCCCTTGTCACGCAGCGCAGCTGTTGAACTTGTGTCAGGTGCTATCCCTTGCGGCACCGGGTGCCACAGAGCACACCGCCTGGGGATGGGGGATGCCCGCGGCTCTGGTATTCATTGTGGAAGACCTCCGGCTCCCGTAACTTTAACAGTGGGACGCGCGCGTGTTACAGACGGGGACAGCAGTGCAAACTCCCCCCAACGACTGCGGTCTTCATGCAGCTACCAATGCGGGCAGTTGTCTCCTGTTCTATAGCTTGAGAGATGCTATTAACCAACGCCCGGCTACCTCTAGGGCCTTGGTGCTCCATAGAAGTGAAACACGTGGCTTTAGTTGCCTACCGTCCCTGTGTCGTATTTACAGGGCCACTGGAATTATGCGGCGTGAAGGACCATAATGGATGACGGTGCTGTCAAAATTAAGTAAAAGACAAATTATGCAGCACATTTTGTGATAGTATTACTTAATTATTGTGTCATAGTTAAATTGATGAACACTGTTTGGGTGCAGATTTCACCTCATTAGTACCATTATAACAACCATGCGTAGTAATAAGAAACAAAAAGGTGACCAATCAATCTTTGCGAAAGTACTTCCACTGCACAGCACAACGTGTTGCTGCATATTTAGTAACTTTTGCAGGTAATGCAGCAGATGGTGGCTTATGTGGCAAATGCAGGAAATTAATCATTATATGCGGAATACACAGCACCTACATATTCACATAATTCCAGTGGCCCTGCTTATATTTGGCTCTTTCACTTCTGTGTAGGTTGTTCTAAATCTCGCTAGAAATGCTATTTCTTTCTATTGCCCTGCATTGACATTTCACAGTTATCTGTCAGTTTCTGAGCCTCGTCAGTGGTGATCCTTTCCCACCCATGGGTTTTGACTTTTGTTCCTACATACCACTCTCCTTACTCCAGTCTCTATGCAGTACCTACTTAACATGCCCCCAGTATGTGCCCTAGCACTATTTCACTGGCTCCCATTTGATCTTAACCCCTTCGCACCCATCACGATACTGCCTGAATTAATTACTTTAGTTCCGATGGTTATTTTTAGGTCTCGTCTAGTCAGCATTTGCGCTGTCTCTTCAAGACATATTGTATTCAGAATATGGGCTTTAAACTACTCCCAGTACTTCTGGTTGGTTGGCCTGCCTTTTGGAAATTCCTTTACTGTGGTTGGCCAATAGTTTTCATCTGTCCCGCCTTTGGGTGCTTGATTCGCTCCCACAGGATATCACCGATTAGTTCTTTTGGTTGGCCATCTCTGGCTATCTGTTGCCTCCTTGCTCGAAGACGCACCCCCTCCTTCCCATTATTGCTGTCGTCCTTCCTGCTTTTCATGGCAGTGCTGGTTTACTTTTTTAGCAATCACGGCACGCAGTGCTTTCGTCTTAAACCTCTTAAGGTAAAGCACATGCAGCGATTGCTACAAAAGTAGAGAAATAAAAACAAATTGGCATCCGCCCGCCTTTGTTTTTCTAGTTATTGACTCTTGTGGCAATGGCGGCACTCTGCTCTTTAGCTTTAAACATCTAAAGCACGGCGTGCTGTCATTGCTACAAAAGTCAATATATAGAAAACAAAGGCGAGCGGACGCCCCATTTCTTTTCCATTTATTTAATTTTATAGAAATCGCGGCATGTCGTACTTTACTTTTAAACATTGCTACAATAGTAAATAGAAAACAAGCATTGAAAATGCAATAGGTGTCGCCTTTGATTAAGTTAAAGCCATTTGCTTTGCTAATGGTATTGTATAGCAAAGCAAATTGCTTTAACTTAATAAAAGGCTAGACCTATTGCATTTTTAATGTTTGTCGGGATAGCAATGAGGAGCTACATTGTACAACCAAAACAAAATATTCAAAAAGGTGTCTGCTGCAAAAACACCTGTTGAGTGTTTCAACTCCAGTGACGTGGTCCAATCCTAAAGTGACAATTTTAACGTAGATGATTGAAAAAGAAACAGAAAGTGTTGCGGGGGCTTCCATGGATGCTACAGTAGATAATGAACCTGTCATAAGCGCGGGTGAGCAGTGAAATGATATAAAAATGGACAGAGTAGAAAATGTCAGCTAACAATGTGATTGGCTAGGCATGTGTCAAGGTTCCAGAGGAAAAGCCTGTCAAGCAAGTGAGATTACAGGATGTTGGCAACAGTGGCAATGTAGTCTAGTCTGGAGATTATTCTGTGGACCCCTGAAAGATATTCGCAGAGTTTTTCTGTCCAGTGTTTGGATCTTCATATATCTGTCAAGCCCAAAGCTGGGCAAGTTGTGCCAAGTGTGTGGATGTTAGTGAAGTCTGTGTGTGGTACATCGTCCTGTACAAGTCAAGCTACATCACATCACTGAAATTGCCACTCACTATGTGTACCAGGGAGTCTACTTTAAGCTTTATGGGGCCATTTTATGTGGGACCATCTGTTGCATTTTGGGTGACATATATATTCTCAGTACTATTAAGTGAAATCTACACTTTGTGCTCTGAATATCCACATAGTATAACCATTTTATAATGCTCTGGAAGGATCAGACTTTCTTAGCTAATGTAGCCACCCCTCTAGAGCCCTGTGTGAACTAACATAGGTCATTGATATATATTGTAAGAACTTGGATTACTATTTGGGGTGAATGATTACCTACTTCCAGTAATAATCAGAATCCATGTCAGGGAGAACCCTTAAAATCACGTAATACACCTGAAAACAACCTCATGGTAGCAATGGCAGGCATAACATTAGAGCAACGTGTAAAGTATTTATGCAGTGCAAAACAGTAATAAAGTCAAAATGCAAAACAATAAAAATCCCAAAACGACGATACAGCTGATCCGATACACCAACCAGGATTGTCCTGGTCAAAAATGTTATCTTCTGACTTAGTGCTTTAAGTCCTTATTCAACACAGGATTACACTTCTAAAGTATCCACAGGACCTCAGAGGTGGCACTTACAGACTCCCAGAGTGTCTGGCAGAAGCCAAACATCTGGGTCCAATGCAGGTCCAGTTGCCACTAGTCAGCTGGGTAGATGCAGGAAAAGGCCTCTTGTTGTGTCCCTCTAGTTTTTTTTTTAACTAAAATCGGTCATGTTTTTAAAAGATACAATGGGGTTACCAAACGTTTTAGTAAATAACAGAGGCACACATGCAAGAGCATAGGGTTGCTCGGAGTCGCATTTCCCATTACAAACCTGTGGCATTATTGAGGGTGGCTCAGATTCACATGCCCCAGTACAAACATGTAATGAACAAAAACTATTGCCAGTACTGTGCACTATTTGGCAACCAATTTATTTATTTATTTTTTAGAACTGTAACTGAGGCGTCTCAACCTGAACTGACGGAGCGCAGAGGGTTGCCACAGTCCCGAATTGACCGAGCGCTGAGGGCTGCCATAAATCCACACTTCAAGTACTAAAGGATAACCCATATCTGGAATGGACTGAGCAAATTCCTAGTGAGTAGTTCCTTGCAGATTCCCCTCTCCATATTTACTAATGGGGTAAGACGATCCCATGGCCTCGCGGTGACACAGGTTTCTTTTAATTTTTTTCAGCTCATTATAATTCCAAAACTTTATTGAAACTCTTCGACAGGTAAGCTTCCTGAGAGTAGGCTGAGGCTGAATGAAAGTTGAGAGTCTCCCTCTTATATGAATGTTCCACTGACAGAATGCTTGTACCTTCTTATGTCTTTCAGATTGATTTTGTTTTTGGTCCTGAAGAGAATCCTTTATAATAATTTAAGGATTCGAAACGCGTCGACCGAGGTGGTAGTTGTGTTCTGGCCAAACTGTTGGCCGTTGATCAATAGTTGCTCTATAATTAAGAGTGATTAAGAAACATTAGAAAGTTGTGTTTAGGTCTTAGTAACTCCTGTGATTTTTTCGAGCTTATGTATTGTATGTCATCATTCTTATGATTATAAATAGGATTATGATTGAGCCCCTTATAAAAAATTACAGCTACTGAATGAGTTTAAGATATTTTTGACAAACCTAGACTACCAATTACCACCCTCCCCTGAAATGTTATGTATATGTCCACTGTCTTGTGTACACGTGTCTTGAGTCTACCTGTGTCTTTAAGTGTTCACATTATTCATCAAACCCCCCCCTTGTTCTAAAAGAGTGTTCTCTTGTTCTAAATATTTGTTCTCCTCCATTTCCTATGTAGGACAAATATCTGAGGTTGTAAATATTTTCACACTTATATGTAAAAATCCTTCATTTTTTCAAAAACATTTATTCAAAAAATAAAAATAACAAACTCAATCTACAAAAAAGAAAAATAAAAAGTTTGAATTTTTCTACCAGTAACCTAGACTGAAAGAGTGTTCCTTTCCGGAAGTAGTGATTGTTAGCTTCTTCTGTCATTTGGTTGCCAAATAGTGCACAGTACTGGCAATAGTTTTTGTTCATTACATAGTGGCGCAGCCTTACTGTGCTTACCGCCAAACCCGTGTAGTTTTGTGGCCAGTACAAACATGTGGCATTATTGTGGCAGACCATATGTGACACCTCCATAACTTCCCTTTCGCCAAGCAGAGACACAATATTCCCCAACAGACAGATAAAAACAAGCATTGGAAATGCAATAGGTCTCGCAGCATTAGAGTTAGTGCTTTTAGAATTGTTTATGGGTTTTTTTTGTAAATCTTTAGCATTTTTGTTTCCTGTAGCCAATGCTAAAGAATTACAAATAAAAAAGCCATAAACAAATCTAAAAGCTCTAACTCAAATGCTCCGAGACCTATTGCACTGTGTGAGGGTGAGGGGCTGAGGGTGAGTGAGGGTGAGGGTGAGGGTGAGGGTGAGTGAGGGTGAGTGAGTGAGGGTGAGTGAGGGTGAGTGAGGGGTTGAGTGAGGGGTTGAGGGAGAGTGAGGGAGAGTGAGGGTGAGTGAGAGTGAGGGTGAGTGAGAGTGAGGGTGAGTGAGAGTGAGGGTGAGTGAGGGTGAGTGAGGGTGAGGGTGAGTGAGGGTGAGGGTGAGTGAGGGTGAGTGTGAGTTAGGGTGAGGGGTTGTGGGTGAGGGGTTGAGGGTGAGTGAGGGTGAGTGAGGGTGAGGGGTTGAGGGTGAGTGAGAGTGAGGGTGAGTGAGGGTGGGTGAGGGTGAGTGAGGGTGAGTGAGGGTGAGGGGTTGAGGGTGAGTGAGGGTGAGGGCGAGTGAGGTGTTGAGGGTGAGTGAGGGTGAGGGCGAGGGGTTGAGGGTGAGGGTAGGTGAGGGGTTGAGGGTGAGTGAGGGTGAGTGAGGGTGATGCTGAGGGGTTGAGGGTGAGTGAGGGTGAGGGGTTGAGGGTGAGTGAGGGTGAGGGATTGAGGGTGAGTGAGGGTGAGGGGTTGAGGGTGAGTGAGGGTGAGGGATTGAGGATGAGTGAGGGTGAGGGGTTGAGGGTGAGTGAGGGTGAGGGGTTGAGGGTGAGTGAGGGTGAGGGGTTGAGGGTGAGTGAGTGAGGGTGAGGGGTTGAGGGTGAGTGAGGGTGAGTGAGGGTGAGGGGTTGAGGGTGAGTGAGTGAGGGTGAGTGAGGGTGAGGGGTTGAGGGTGAGTGAGGGTGAGTGAGGGTGGGTGAGGGTGAGTGAGGGTGGGTGAGGATGAGTGAGGGTGAGTGATGGTGAGGGTGAGTGAGGGTGAGGGGTTGAGGGTGAGTGAGGGTGAGTGAGGGTGAGGGTGAGGGTGAGTGAGGGTGAGTGAGGGTGAGTGAGGGTGAGGATGAGTGAGGGTGAGTGATGGTGAGGGTGAGTGATGGTGAGGGTGAGTGAGGGTGAGTGACGGTGAGGGTGAGTGAGGGTGAGTGAGGGTGAGGGGTTGAGGTTGAGGGTGGGTGAGGGGTTGAGGGTGAGTGAGGGTGGAGGGTGAGGGGGTGAGGGTGAGGTGGTGAGGGGTTGAGGGTGAGTGAGGGTGAGGGGTTGAGGGTGAGTGAGGATGAGTGAGAGTGAGGATGAGTGAGAGTGAGGATGAGTGAGAGTGAGGGGTTGAGGGTGAGGGGTTGAGGGTGAGTGAGGGTGAGTGAGGGTGAGGGTGAGTGAGGGTGAGGATGAGTGAGGGTGAGTGATGGTGAGGGTGAGTGAGGGTGAGTGACGGTGAGGGTGAGTGTGAGTGAGGGTGAGGGGTTGAGGTTGAGGGTGGGTGAGGGGTTGAGGGTGAGTGAGGGTGGAGGGTGAGGGGGTGAGGGTGAGGGGTTGAGGGTGAGTGAGGGTGAGGGGTTGAGGGTGAGTGAGGATGAGTGAGAGTGAGGGGTTGAGGGTGAGGGGTTGAGGGTGAGTGAGGGTGAGGGTGAGTGAGGGTGGCTACGGTATGAGATGTCTCATATTAAAATTACGTGTGACCTGTGAAAACGTGAGTGAGATACCGGCATGCCATGTTCTCTTGTACAAGCGCAATCGGGTGTTCAACAATGCCATAGTGGGCCGGTTCATGGCTACGTGTTCTATCATAAAAATAGTGCAAATGCTCATGTTTAAAAACGTCAAAGCCAAAGGAAAGTGCGATTTAATTTTAAAATCAAATAAGTAGAAAAAAATATATAATTAACAGCCATTAGGTTTAAAACAGAACCAATGCAAGGAAAGGTGTATTTTAAAAGGAGAATAATGATGTTAAAAATCGAACACAACACATAAGGAGGTCCAAGCCCAACGAGCGTGTAATACAAAATAGCAGGTAGCCAAGCAAAACTATCAAAAGTCTATTGTCCTTTAAATGAACCCCGGCTGATGCTAGAAAATGGCCAGGTGGAGCAGCATGCTTACATAATGTACATTTTGGTCCGGCATATATACATTTCCTGCTAAAACACATCAATGCAGAGAGATTATGAGACAGCAATTAGCCTCAGCAGCAGAACGAATGTAATATGCAGGTAGCTGAATCTTTTCCTCCAAGGAGGCGCAGAAAGGCATTGAAAGGAAGCTAGCATCCATGCCCACAAATACAAGAATCTCCTCACAAAACACTGCTTCCTTTTGCTAGGTTTAAAAACAAGGTTGTACTTTCTAAAATATGCAGTGTACAACATGGAGCAGCAGCGTTCCTGGTCACACTTTGACCCAGCAAAGCCATCAGTAAATGCAACACTGTAATGGTTTAACCAGAAGGAAACACTATTTCTGGTCGGCCCACAATGAATATATTCATAAACATTCCTACGTTGTCTTCCTTGCAGAACGCCTGCCCGCCTGTTGGCTACAGCTTCGGGAATCCCACCAATCGTCTCTTCTGGGATAACCTCAAGGTGAATGACATCAAGTGGAACTTCGAGAAGTTTCTGGTTGACCCGGATGGGAAGCCCGTCAGACGCTGGCACCCCCGAACCAACGTGTCCGTGGTGAAGCGAGACATCATTGAGTACCTGCGGGCGGCGCGCAGTCCACAGAAAAAGATTTACAATCAAGCCGAGCAGAAGTAGAGACCCCGCGTGCAAGAGGAGGGAGGGGGCGAATGAGAGAGAATGTATGTGAGGTTAAACTAGGGGCACTGATTTTGTGGGTGGACCTTCAGAGATCTCTTGTTTTTAGGGGAGGGGGGAGGAGAGCGAAAGGATCGGAGACACGCGCAGGCAGCTGGAGAGCTACCACCACTAGCTCACGAGTCGCTCTGGAGACACCAGGTATAGACCAAAGCAGAATGTTTCCAAGAAGTACTTCGTCACAAGTGGCGTCTAAAGAATTACTGAACAGAAGTGGCCATAATTCGGGCAATGCTGGTACACAAGGGGAATGTGAACCTTAAAAATGGAAGCAGAAGCTGTTTGGATTAGCGAGAGTGCTTTTAAGTAATAATTTGACTAATCCATTCTAAGTAATGAGGTAAAAAAGTCGCTACTCGGAGGTTAAGAAAAAAGAAGCCAGAGGGAAGAGAGGGGAGGGGGGAGGAGAAATGCGACACGGCGGGAAGGGGAGGGGGCGGAGCGGGTCAAATAAACAAAAAACAAGCTGGAGGGAAGAGAGGGGAGGGGGGAGGAGAAATGCGACACGGCGGGAAGGGGAGGGGGCGGAGCGGGTAAACAAAGACGGACGTGCACGCGCTTTTAAGGTCAATGCGCATGCGCATAAGCTCAATGCGCATGCGCATTGACCTTAAAAGTCACGCGCACTGCAAGGAATCGCCACGATTCCTTGCAGTGTGGATAAAGAGTGGATAAGTCGCAATACTCTCGCCTTGCTCGATGCGCATGCGCATCGACAGGCGAGACCTAAAAATGGAGGGGGCTTTTGTACTCTTGTTTATCTGTTGTAAGTCAAGAAAGGGAGGGAAGCCTCCCATCCATCTCCCCACCCACAGGGTTGGGGAGGGCGACAGAAGTTGGGAGAGGGTTCAGGAGGTAGGGAAGGGAAAAGAGCGGTCGATCAACCTGCAAGATCCGTACAGGCCAGCAGGAGACATCAATGCAGTAGTGAGGCCATCAAAAACAGAGAAGGGAGTCCACAGGGTAGCCTAAGACTGCTTTCCAAAATGTTTGGATTGTAGTGCAGGACCACCATATGTGCAATAAGGTACCTTCCTCCGGTCACAGCACCAGCATAGGTGGATGGAGGTAGGGAACATTTTGTTAAGGGAAAACGGTCAGTGTAAGGCACCATTGGAACATTATCTTGTATGTGTTTTCCCTATAAAGGATGCTTCTATGTGTTTTAGGGGAGTCGCCCCAAATTCTCTCTCATTGTTTGGTTGTTATGAGGGTCCCCAGTGCAGTTTTTCACCTAGTCTGAAAAGGATGAGTTGGGGGGGATTTGCAATCTTGAAATGTCCTCTAGGTATTGGAAATTAGGCCTTTGGTGCCGCTAATGAGCAGATCATTTTCTCAAAAGGTGTAAAATTGGACATACCAGCTAGGGCACTGGGGTCTTGTAAGGCCCAATGGTGCAATTGAGAACTCGGTTAGCTTGTTTTTAGTTTTGCATTGTTCAACATTTTTAATTGTACCCCTCAGGAAGATATCACTCAGTATACTGCATTTGCCATGCTCCCACTTAGAAAATGAGGTCAGAGCCAGCACTGGTGGGAAGTCAGGATTCTGAGCAATTGGTGTGTTCGCTGAGGGAAAAATGGTGAGGCTTCTTTTCACAGCTATTTAATACCAGATATCAAGCTCTGTTTTGGTGGGGGTGGCTATGTATGCCATTTTGGGCCAGAGGTGGTGTGGGAGCCAGGCCAGGTCCCAGAGGTGGTGGCTAGCCACCGATCTGTCAATGTGGGAGAAACGTTTCTTGCTGTCCCTAACTACCCATTCAGACAAGTAGCATAAGTGTGCTGCCCTATCGTATTTTAGTAAGTTAGGGCATGCCAAGCTGCCTTTATCCCTGGGTAGCATTAGAAGCTTCACTGAGATTTGTGTCTCCCCTCCCCCCACCATACAAAAGAGAGAAGCCTACTTTGGAGCAATAAAGTATCAGTGGTAAGAATGGATGTGGGGAAAAACTGAAATAAATGAAGAAGCCTTGGTAGAATATTCATTTTCATGACATTCATGCTCCCATCTATGATATTTAGAGAGGTTTCCTCCTCCTCCTGACGTCTTGGAGAATCTGCCAGTGGTTTGCTGGCCAGTTAGCTTTAATCCATCCCTTTGGGGTAGAGGAGATGTTAAGGCCCAGGTAGCAAACAGAATGTGAGGCCCAAGGAAGGAATGTCCCACAGGGGAATCATTAGGTTGAGAATATGTAATTTTGTAATATTGATTTTAAAACCTAAGACACTTTTGAATTCTTCCATGATCGCTAATAATGCAGGCAGCAATTCAGAGGGGTTGGTTATGGTGAGGAGGAGGTTGTCTGCAAAAAGGTTCATCTTGTGGGGACTACCCCCGAAAGTGATTCCACTGATGAGAAGGGACTGCCGGATTTTAATACTAAGGGGCTCCACCACTAAAGCTAATAATAGGGGTGACAGATCTAACCCTGTTCAGTTCCCTAGTGAGCCTAACAGGCTATGTGGGCTTGTCATTAACGCCAAGAACAACTGACGTGGTGGCCTATGCTGCTAGGCTTTTGTCTCTCATCTTAGGGTCAAGGTCGATTTACTCGAGTACAGCTTACAGAAAAGTCCAACTCACTCAGTCAATTGCCTTCTCGGCATCGAGCCAGAGAATCATAGCTAGGATGTTCCTTTAATGCACTCTGTCTACCAGGTGCATTAGTTGTCTAATGTTATCGGTACCCAGGCGATGTCTCACAAAGCCGAACTAGCCAGGATCTACCAAACTGAGTTGGAGGCTAGAGGTTCGCTGGTGGAGGCCAGAGGTTCGCTGGTGGAGGCCAGAATGTCCTTCTGGAGTTGTTCGCGCTTCATGTTTTGGAGGTGGCAGATGATGTCTTCTTTGGGCCCTGCCAACATCTTGTTTGCAGTTTTGAATTCTCCGAGTCTGTGACAAGTGGTGTGCTATTCAGGGCGGATTTCCTGCCAGCTGGTGGTTTGAAAGTTGATGGGGTTTCCATACCCGATGTCAAAGTCGAGACCCATGGTGGATTTCGTCTTGGCGAGGGATCGCAGTAGATGTTGCTTCCGTTCCAGTTAAAGATGAGGATAAAGGGGTGGCCTCATTAGTAAGGGATTTTGTGCTCACGAAGAAAGTCTTTAATGGGGTGGAAGTCTCTGCACTTTTTATAAGAGGAAAGAGGCTCTGAAAGAGTTGCACAGTCGAGCCTTTGTAGACCAAATCCGCTTTTCCTCTGGCCACTTTCATGATGGCTTCTCTGTCTGTGAAGAAGTAGACTCTTGTGAGGCTATCAGGGGCAGTATATGTCTGGTAAGCTGCGTTGATATTTGGTGGGCCCAGTACAGTTGCAGGGGCAGGGCATCGGGGTCTCCCCTGACGGACTTCAGCAGGTTCCTGGTGAACATCAGTATATCGCTTCCATCTGCCCCACGGGGTATGCCACAAAAGCGAATGCTGTTGCACCTGCTCCTGTTTTCCAGTTCCTCCTGTTTTAGTTGTATTTCTGCCTGTTGTTCCACTAGTAGCTGAAGTCTATACCAGAGCATCTCCTACGCCTCCACCCGGGAGTCACATGAGCACTCCAGGTCATCCACTCTCTGCCCCAGTTCCGAGATGTTCCCGGTCTTAGAGGAATGTTTTAAAGTCAGATGTGAGGAAAGCCATCTCTGTGAGTATTTTACTTAAGAAATGCACCTTGTATTCTCAGGTTATAGATGTTGGGCGGCTCCCACTTTGGGGGTGCGGTTCATCACGGTGTTCCCCTGTAAGGGAGAGGGGTGAGGGGTGATAGAGAGGAGCAAGAAGAGTTGGATAGGTAAGTGCAGAAGTCCCTTGTTATGGCATTGACCAAGCAATTATAGGAGGGGAAATCCTTAGTCCCAGTAGTATATGGTTAAGCGATAAAAGACGGGAGACTTTGAAGAGGGAAGGTGAGACAGCTCAGGAGTGGCTAGGCACACCTAGTCCCATAAAGAGGCTGTCTATCATTTCAGGGGTGTATAGTCAAATTGTGGTAGACTAAACAGGAGGCTAGGATATGCAGGAAAAAAATGAGAGGCTCAGGTATGGAGAAAGGGCCACGCCAAAGTGTTGCTGCCAGGAAAAGATGTGCGCGGGTAGTCAGACCCACCTCTTGAATAAAGCGGTACAAAAGGGGGTGGTGATGGACGGAGCATCTGACCCAATCAAACAAGTAGTCAACAGATCTGGGTTTAATCCATCACCGTTCTTTAGCCCATTCTGCCACCCCAGTTCAGACATGGCCATATGCAAATCAGTCTGACCCTGTGCCTCATGGGAACAGTCCAGCCCGAACTGCCAAGCCTTGCCTTCCCTGGGCCGGAAACAAGCTTCCTGGATGGAGGGCCCCAGGCAGTAGGAAGCCACAATCCTGTGCCCACGGTCCCCTCTGCGTCATCCGCAATGTTCTCCAGCTGTTGGTGGTGCGGCAGAGGCCCTCCCCGCAGCCTCAGAAAACGTGCGGCCCACATAATGTGGCTCCAAGTTCTGTAAGGGTACTCGGAACACTCAAATGTAGGGCCCGAAGGCACAGGGCAGACCTTTATCCTGTGGTACCCGGTCTCGAGATAGGGTTCACTGCCTTCGGGTCCCACCATTGGGGATGCAGGAAAACGGGAAGGCCGTGAGCAGGCAGTGCCTGGAGCGTGTGATGCAAGGTCCCGAGGTTGGGCTAGGGGAAGTCGGGCCCTCTGGACGATGCAGCTGCACTCTGCTTTCCATGCATTGCTCTTGTGACCCCAGCCTTTCGGAAATTCCACTCTGCAGCAGGCCCCATCAACAATTCACCACAGAGGAGGAAGCCGCTCAAGATGGCAGCCACTTTGGAGCAGCAAGTGGTTGTATCCCGGTCCTCACAGCGGGCGAGTCCTCCACCCGATTCAGGATACCAGGAGCAGCTCTGGATCAAGAGATGTTCCTGGAGGCAGTATCCGTTGCTAATGGTGCCCGGTGAATGGGGTTTTTGAGGCAAGAAGGGCCGCAGAGAGTGGAGCCGGCAGAGTCCACTCCGAACTCCATCCTCGGCTTGGCCAAGCCTGTCCCTCTAGTTTTAACAGAATGCCAGCTTTATGAGTCTACTTCCTTGTCCTGAGTACAAGAGAGAGTAGGTCCAGCTCTTCATGGCTCTTCTCAGGTCACAGACAGCACGTCAAGCCCTCTTCTGTTCTCCCTTATGACCAGGAATCTTCTGAAGTATGTGTCTGGAGGTGCCACATGTATGCCTGCCAAAAGTTAGTGGGTGGAAATGACTCCTGGGCATTCCCTAAGCAATGGAGTAAAATCCCCTGTGTCAACCATACCATACCTGCTTTGGGCATTTTCAGTATGGGGAAAGTCTTCTGCAACACTAAACTTGGGCTCTGAGGGCTGGGGGTTTGATTGGGGAGTGTACTGTGTGAATCCTAGTGTCCTCCCACATCGAACACCAAAATCACGGTTCAGGCAGTCACTGTACCCTCAATGCTTCCGATAAACCTAAAGGCAAGTCTGGTGGAACAAAAGTAGGGGTTTTCCAGACAGTGGAGACAGAAAAATAGTTTTGGCATCCTGTTTCCCTTCCTTCCAATGGTGACCACACTGTTAAATGTAAAACCCAGAGACAGATGACTGGTAGAACAAAAGTAGTGTTTTCCAGAAACCAGACAGTGACTATACAAGAGATGTTTTTCCTTTCAAGTGTGCCGCAAAGCATTAAATGTAAACCCAGCAGACCTGTCAAGCAGCATTTGACACTGTAATGTTAAAAAGGATGCTCACAAACCCCACCCTTTTTTTTAATTAGAACAAGGGAACCCAGGGCGCAGTAAGCTAAGGACCATGGGTAGGTACTTATTTTCAAAAGACAGCGGTCCTTAGAGAGAAAGAGGATTGCAGCAATAAATATAGACTCAATAGACCTATATTAGTAGAAAATGCCCAGCCGGACAATTTAATTTCTAAATAAAAATAATATGAGACAAGGGAATGACGCACACAGTGCGATGGAAGTGGGACACCAGCCGATGTCCAACCAACACACTCGGGGAACAGACAAACAGGGGAGAATATTCAGGCAACAACAGGTTATCAATTAATGGAAATTACAGAAATGATAATCCACATTGTACACATATGCATGTTCAAATAATATTTAACTCTGCATTTAGTGTACTGATTGTCGACGACGTTTCGAACCACAATTATTATCGGTTCATCCTCAGGACAAGAAATAATTGCCTAAAGGGTTAGTAATTCAGCTTGAGACCCTGAACATACATAAATTTGTTATACAATAAAGCAAGACATACAATTTACAGATTGAAGATCACGAGGGGGAACAAAAAGGTTGAAAACATGTCAGTAAGTAGTTCTCTTGTCAACAAGGCATAATTATTACCACACTAACTGCATGCCAGGGTGTTCACGATACATGCCATTGGCTAATGGTGACTTTTCAAGGATTTCAAATGTGTTTGCGTTGTACAGTACAGTAGTGCGAGGGTGGCGGATGCAATTTGATAGTGACAAAATTTGTGATTTGGTGAAGGATTGGTCGAGGGTCATGAAAGTGAACACACCATGCAACCTGGTGAGGGAGGTGCGCCAGCTATAGGTGAGCAGCTTACCAGTCAGGTTATACTGAGGGTCGTTTTGAGGAATTATTTTTTGTATTTTGTTTGGTCCTCGTGGCTTTCTAAAAGTAAGGAAGGGGAAGGTGCCAGGGTTAAAAGGTTAACTGGTTAACTTAGGTTCATGAGAGGGCATGGTCATGCTAACGCCCATTACGTGGAATCCACTTACCTAGGGATATAAGGGCCCTTTTATTGGGGGGTCAAGGGGGAACGATGCCCTGGTCCAAGGATCTGCGGGGGAGAAAGGAGGGAAAATGAAGCCATTTGGTTCGGCGCTCAAGGCTGCCGAAATCGCTCAAATCCAGAGGCCAGCTTCCCAATGGGTACCGGCTACTACAACCGAACTGTTATCAAGCTGGTAACGTGGGCGCCAGCAATGCGAGGCTCTTACCTCGGAACCGGAGAATGCAGGTCCACAATGGGGGTCCTTGCAAAGCGTGCGAATTTCTTCACCGCCGGTCCGCGTTCTGATTTAAGTATTCTGTTATCGAGTGCGGTCACGTGAGGCGGGTAGCCAATCGTAACGCGACTCGCCGGGGCGGCCATTTTGGGAAGGGCAAAAACTAATGAAAATGAACGAAGGACTCGTAACAGGTCATTGCGTTACCGGGGTAACGAACCACCGCAATGGAAAGCCAACCAATAACAAGGGAATGCCGATTAGTGAGCCGGCTCGTGTGGGGGTTAAAAAAATACCAGTGAAAGGTAACTGAAGAAGTGATGAGTGTGAAGGGGGATAAATGGAGCTGACAATTCACATGTTCCAATTGACTTATTAAAGTGAATTTAAATATATACATTGTAATCGCATCATGCAGTGTGTTATCTTAATTCATAGGTCTAATGGCAATTTAGCATCAAGTCAGCTTCCTGTCTTAGGAAGGTCAGAGGTTATGTCCAAGCCACACAAACACAACCAACATGTAGTATGTATACACTTAGGTTAGGGAAGTCCAATCTTCCATGCGGTTCAGCCCACTGTGTAGGCTTCGAGTCTTCAGAATCCAACGAAGTTCTTGTTTGTTGAGTAGCTGCTGTAAGTTGCCTCCTCGGTTCGGGAGTTTGATCACATCAATGATAGTCCACTTAAAGTCCATTTCAGAATGTGCCAGTTCTGTAAAATGATCAACCAGGGGTGCATTCAATGTCTTGCACCGTATTCTGCTCCTGTGTTGACACAGTCTTGTTCGCACCTTCTGTGTTGTTTGCCCTATATAGATCATAGAACATGGGCATACAATAGCGTAAATTACATTAGTGCTGTTACAGTTGGAGAAGTATCTACGTGTGTGCTTAATGTCATTGTGCGTAAATTCTTTACCTTCCACAGTACTGTCACACATGGAACAATTTCCACATTTAGCATGCCCTGTTAGCCGTGGCAGGCCCCAAAGATCGTCAATAGTTGCTACTTGTGGGGGGGAGGGTAGTTCCGCACGCACCAAGTGGTCTTTTAAGTTTTTAGATTTTTTAAAAGCAAACATTGGTTTGTCCAATTGAAGCAGACCTGCATTGACTACTGGCCAGTGTTTTTTAATGCTTTTAGTCAGTGCATTGGATGCTGGAGAAAAAGTTGTAACACAGACCAGCCGGTCCTGTGTTTTTTTACTTTTTGGTTCTAGCAGTACTTCCCTGGGGCAATACCAGGCTCTTTTTAGAGAGGATTTTATAAGTTTGTGTGGGTAGCCCCTCGTGCTAAGTTTAGTGCTAAGTACAGAGGCCTCTTTGAAATAATCGTCTTTAAGGAAACAGTTTCTCCTTAACCTCAAAAATTGTGAGTAGGGAAGGGAATCACGAAGCGCTCTGGGATGGTTGCTCGTGTAGCTCAGCAAGGTGTTGCGCTCAGTAGGCTTCCTATATAGACTGGTGATCAGGAGTCCCTCTCTGTCCTGTATCATGAGGTCCAGGAAGGGAATGCTGCAATGGCTGGTGGTTAAAGTGTACGTAAGCCCACTGCAGTTACAGTTTAGCCAGTGTAAGAATTGGGGTAATAATTCTTCAGAGTTACTCCAGATCATGAAGATGTCGTCAATATACCGCTTCCATAGGGCAATGCCACTATGGAAGGGATTTGACGTGGTCAAAATACGTCCAGACTCTAGGCAGTATTCCCTTCCTGGACCTCATGATACAGGACAGAGAGGGACTCCTGATCACCAGTCTATATAGGAAGCCTACTGAGCGCAACACCTTGCTGAGCTACACGAGCAACCATCCCAGAGCGCTTCGTGATTCCCTTCCCTACTCACAATTTTTGAGGTTAAGGAGAAACTGTTTCCTTAAAGACGATTATTTCAAAGAGGCCTCTGTACTTAGCACTAAACTTAGCACGAGGGGCTACCCACACAAACTTATAAAATCCTCTCTAAAAAGAGCCTGGTATTGCCCCAGGGAAGTACTGCTAGAACCAAAAAGTAAAAAAACACAGGACCGGCTGGTCTGTGTTACAACTTTTTCTCCAGCATCCAATGCACTGACTAAAAGCATTAAAAAACACTGGCCAGTAGTCAATGCAGGTCTGCTTCAATTGGACAAACCAATGTTTGCTTTTAAAAAATCTAAAAACTTAAAAGACCACTTGGTGCGTGCGGAACTACCCTCCCCCCCACAAGTAGCAACTATTGACGATCTTTGGGGCCTGCCACGGCTAACAGGGCATGCTAAATGTGGAAATTGTTCCATGTGTGACAGTACTGTGGAAGGTAAAGAATTTACGCACAATGACATTAAGCACACACGTAGATACTTCTCCAACTGTAACAGCACTAATGTAATTTACGCTATTGTATGCCCATGTTCTATGATCTATATAGGGCAAACAACACAGAAGGTGCGAACAAGACTGTGTCAACACAGGAGCAGAATACGGTGCAAGACATTGAATGCACCCCTGGTTGATCATTTTACAGAACTGGCACATTCTGAAATGGACTTTAAGTGGACTATCATTGATGTGATCAAACTCCCGAACCGAGGAGGCAACTTACAGCAGCTACTCAACAAACAAGAACTTCGTTGGATTCTGAAGACTCGAAGCCTACACAGTGGGCTGAACCGCATGGAAGATTGGACTTCCCTAACCTAAGTGTATACATACTACATGTTGGTTGTGTTTGTGTGGCTTGGACATAACCTCTGACCTTCCTAAGACAGGAAGTTGACTTGATGCTAAATTGCCATTAGACCTATGAATTAAGATAACACACTGCATGATGCGATTACAATGTATATATTTAAATTCACTTTAATAAGTCAATTGGAACATGTGAATTGTCAGCTCCATTTATCCCCCTTCACACTCATCACTTCTTCAGTTACCTTTCACTGGTATTTTTTTAACCCCCACACGAGCCGGCTCACTAATCGGCATTCCCTTGTTATTGGTTGGCTTTCCATTGCGGTGGTTCGTTACCCCGGTAACGCAATGACCTGTTACGAGTCCTTCGTTCATTTTCATTAGTTTTTGCCCTTCCCAAAATGGCCGCCCCGGCGAGTCGCGTTACGATTGGCTACCCGCCTCACGTGACCGCACTCGATAACAGAATACTTAAATCAGAACGCGGACCGGCGGTGAAGAAATTCGCACGCTTTGCAAGGACCCCCATTGTGGACCTGCATTCTCCGGTTCCGAGGTAAGAGCCTCGCATTGCTGGCGCCCACGTTACCAGCTTGATAACAGTTCGGTTGTAGTAGCCGGTACCCATTGGGAAGCTGGCCTCTGGATTTGAGCGATTTCAGCAGCCTTGAGCGCCGAACCAAATGGCTTCATTTTCCCTCCTTTCTCCCCCGCAGATCCTTGGACCAGGGCATCGTTCCCCCTTGACCCCCCAATAAAAGGGCCCTTATATCCCTAGGTAAGTGGATTCCACGTAATGGGCGTTAGCATGACCATGCCCTCTCATGAACCTAAGTTAACCAGTTAACCTTTTAACCCTGGCACCTTCCCCTTCCTTACTTTTAGAAAGCCACGAGGACCAAACAAAATACAAAAAATAATTCCTCAAAACGACCCTCAGTATAACCTGACTGGTAAGCTGCTCACCTATAGCTGGCGCACCTCCCTCACCAGGTTGCATGGTGTGTTCACTTTCATGACCCTCGACCAATCCTTCACCAAATCACAAATTTTGTCACTATCAAATTGCATCCGCCACCCTCGCACTACTGTACTGTACAACGCAAACACATTTGAAATCCTTGAAAAGTCACCATTAGCCAATGGCATGTATCGTGAACACCCTGGCATGCAGTTAGTGTGGTAATAATTATGCCTTGTTGACAAGAGAACTACTTACTGACATGTTTTCAACCTTTTTGATCCCCCTCGTGATCTTCAATCTGTAAATTGTATGTCTTGCTTTATTGTATAACAAATTTATGTATGTTCAGGGTCTCAAGCTGAATTACTAACCCTTTAGGCAATTATTTCTTGTCCTGAGGATGAACCGATAATAATTGTGGTTCGAAACGTCGTCGACAATCAGTACACTAAATGCAGAGTTAAATATTATTTGAACATGCATATGTGTACAATGTGGATTATCATTTCTGTAATTTCCATTAATTGATAACCTGTTGTTGCCTGAATATTCTCCCCTGTTTGTCTGTTCCCCGAGTGTGTTGGTTGGACATCGGCTGGTGTCCCACTTCCATCGCACTGTGTGCGTCATTCCCTTGTCTCATATTATTTTTATTTAGAAATTAAATTGTCCGGCTGGGCATTTTCTACTAATATAGGTCTATTGAGTCTATATTTATTGCTGCAATCCTCTTTCTCTCTAAGGACCGCGGTCTTTTGAACACAAACCCCACCCAGCATATTCAGGTTCCCTGGAGTCATCTGTGCCTATTCAGGGCAACCTATTGTTAGCTCCTGGGAAGCTTATTATCCATTTTCAAATGCTAATTACTTGCTTGCAGAAGTGGGAGAACAAATGCAAATTTAGCCCCAAGGAATGTCAGGCAGAGAGAGTAACTTTCTAAAAGTTACTTTTCCTTATTTATTAAAAATCCGATTTCACCATTGAATTTGATTTTTAATAACTATTAAAAATCGTTGCTTAGTTATTTTTCTAGCTAGTCCTATTCCCGAGATACAGTAATAGCATGTAATCTTTATGCGCTTTACAAATACACGTGTTATGTTATGTTACTCTGCTTACCTACATAGAACAGCTAGGCTTGCCACAGTGAAAAATAGCTTTTGGGTGCAAGTCACTGTAAGGAACTATGGACATTACATTTCTACATGTCCTACTTTTAAATACATGCACTCTGCCTTAGTCTGTTGAGCAGCTCTTCAAGTGGATCCATTTTTAAATGACAAGGATGCAGAGCAAATTCACTGTGCACTCTAAGACATATGCAGATGACTCCATTTTAGTAAAGTGTTTTCAATTCATCAGAAAGAATCTCTGTCTCGCTTTGTTCTCCTTAGTACGTTCACTAGACTTCCATGTTTGATTTTTTCAAATGTTGCAGAGAAAACTAGGAGGATTTGGGTTTCATAGCTGTACCCAAACAGACAGCAGAATGCTATTTTATTAAGTATTTTCGGAGACAAGTGGTTACACATTTTAAGAAAGGTGAGGTGTGCATTAGGTCTCGGTAGTTTGGGTGCGGTGGTGGACTTGGCATATGAGATGTTTGTCCTAATTGTAATGCATCAGATAAAGTACCGCTGATGATGAATCAGAGCGGGCTAAAATATTTTAGTAGGAACTTGATTGTAGGGGTGTTGAATTTTATAGCAAAGTACTCCTTTGAGACCTCTCCAGGTTGCATATTGTACTATAAAATGGCTAACAGTAGCATCAGTTACTATTGGGCAATAGTAATATCATTATTATAATACAGTGCTAATAAGCAGCTGAGGTGCAGTATGAAGCACAATATAAGAACACATTATCATCATAAACTGATTAGATTTTACCATTCAGATGTTAGTTTATGCATGATTTGTTAATATTAATAAATGGCCCTACCACTATATTTATGTAATTAATTTATCAATAACAATGTGGCAGTGATAGCCATTTCACTAATAAGCACCCACAAATATTATGTGGTGCCATACATTTACAAACCTAAGACTATAATGGAAGTGTAATCCAACTCCTTATCCCCGGCCCAAGGAAAGCACCACAAAAAGGTTGCAAAGTACCTGAAGGTCCTTTCGGTTGGTGGGCACACTGGCCAATGTCCAGCTCCTCCTAAGGACAAGGATCACTGACTGCCGATGCCGACTCAACCAATGCCTATTAAGACAAAGAGGGAAAGTGGTGAGCAGCAAAGTCTTGAACCGCCAAACAAGTATGGCGGAAGAATAGTTGCCTGACTTGGACAGGGTGAGTGGGGCCCTTGTGATAGAAGGAAGATTCATACATATGGGTCTTGCATCCCTGCGACAGGCTGCTGCATGCTTTTTAAATATTACATATGCTGCAGCATATCGAAAGAGTAAAGGTTTTGAATTTAATATGGAGCAAACAAAAGCAACTAAAATTTCTCTCCATCTGCTGTTAGTTAGTTTATGACAGCAGGGGGAAGATAATGCATGAAGCTGCATGTATTACCTATTTTACTCAAATGAGGCATTCTATTGCCAGCAACTTTGAATATGTGGGGAACTGCTTCCCTTTTCACCAAAACAAACTATTCATGTTCCTTCCCTGCCCCTTCTTTCAAATTACAGTCAAAGTTACACGCTAAATAGCAAGCCAGTAAGACAGCTTTTAATGACTGCCCTGACCAAGCATTTTCTCTTCCTTCAATAGGGGGACCAATCCAGCACCATGCTTAATTTGAGCAGATGTTTGCCAGGGCTCAGCACTGGAAAATGTTTTAGAGCACCACAACCTCATTTTTTTGATTACATTCATGATTACACTGATGCAATAGCAAGCTAGTTGTACATTTTGATAAAAAAGAATGGCTGATTACTAATTTTGAAAGTCATGCAGAACTTTTATTTAAACAATTGCAGTGATACCAGAGCAAAGAGGATGTGATGCCAAGAGGCACTCAAGCCTCTCCCTGGCCCTGTCTCACCCACAGACACGGAGAGCCACTGGTGCCCTTCAAATAGGCTAGGCTACTGCAGCGCTACATTTCCAAAAGGCCTCCAGCTGAACTACTCAGTGATGTATCAAACAATGACTGGTCTGGCATTGACATGGACAGATTTAGATTTACGTTCCCAGCCAAAACAAATAATAGCTTCTCAGCTGGCCCATTGCTGGCATGAGACCCATTCAGTCAAGAATTCTGACTTATTATACAAATAGAGAATGAACAGGAAAATACACAAATACCAGATACAGCCTGGACAAATCATGATCATTCCATTTCCGGATAAACGTGGAACATGGCTTATTTGAACCATATCAAAATGCAGTGTATGTATTGATATTTCTGCAGCGCTTAGGAAAACTTGCTAATGATCAATAAAGCTCTACACATAGCACCATGGCTGGCGAAGGAGGAAGGGGTAGAACAAAAGGGGCACTTGTGGTTGCAGTCAAAAATTATTTATCTATTCACTGAAAAAACCATAGGTTTTAAACGTTATAGTTAGCTGGACATTTCACTCATACAAAACCATTGAAATTCCCCTGTTCTAGTTAGTTCAGCTAACTATAACTTGCGCGCCCGCAATGCACTGCTGAGGACGGCACATACTACATCACTCAAGACATGTTCAGTGACATCACTGATGACATCATCCTTGTGAAAGAGTGGCAGACCTCCTCTCACCCTAATATAACCTTTGATAGACACATTCAAAAATAGAAACAAAAATTTTCAAAAAAATGGAGATACCAATACCAGTTACAACAACCTATTCAGTAATTCCAACATCTACATACACATCCACTCATTTTCTTTATAGTCACTCATACATATACTCACTCATCATATCTACTCATACACCTATACATCCTGTTACACCACACTGATACTCATCCATAGAGTTACTCACAAACATACTCACACATGCAAATAAACTATCAAACATCCATTTACTTGCATGTACAGCTATACACACACCACTACACTTACTTCTACAGAAACTTACACATACTTACTCTCTTAAACAATCACTTATAGAAACACATACTTATTTAAACAGGACCTCTTTCAATATCTCACTCTCACATATACTCACTTATATACATCAATACTCACATATACTAGTTTAAAAGATATGTAGTTACTCAAGAAGATACTATTGAGGCAGTCATTCACTCACTAACACACCCATACACACACTCATCCACCCCTGCACACATGCTGTCTTCAAAACACATACAAACAGTGAGTCAGTCATTCATGCATCCGTGCGCTAAGTAATACCACCCAACAAACCATACAGACACTCATTCCGATACTCAAAAAACCAACTAATAACCTATATAGACACTCATGTAGCTACTCACCAACCCATGCAGCCACTTATAGACAAAGTAAGACACTGATACAGATATTTACATATTTAAACATTACTCGCTAAGACATGTATTCACTAAGATACACTTAATAAGTCAGTTATACAATCAATTTTACAAAAAAAAAATCAATTTAGACACTTATTTACCCATTTATTCTTCCATCGACCTTTAGATATACATATTTAAAAAATATTTATTTTTCAGAAAGACACATTCACTTGTGTGAAACCTATGTTTTTTTCAGTGAATTTCTATGGTTTTTTAAATGCTAATTCCTAACTATAACGTGTTTGAAACCTATGGTTTTTTCAGTGAATATATATATATATATATATATATATATATATATATATATATATATATATACTAGTCACCAGAACATGCGACTTCGATTACCTCAAGTAAGGTGGATAAAAAGAGCACTCTTTCGTTATAGTCTTACAGCAGTCCAAAACAAGGAGTAAATAAAGCCACGTGCAAGTTTGAAATGTTTATTTCTAACGCCGTAATCTCATGTGCAGTACCTTAGATAATACAACCAAACATATTATCAGAAACAAGGTTGTCAGCATTGTTACTATTCCATAAAATACAAAGGGAGAAAGCATCTTATATTGCTAACGGGGAAACAGGTTTAAAATATACCTACATTTCACCCTCCCTACCTACCAGGTTAGTTTATAACTACAGAAGGTCTCCTAGGATTACATGGACAGCCCCATACCTCTGGTACTCAGCAGTAGTGGATCCCATTGAGTTCTGCACAAACTGTCAGGATACCACTGTTCTCCAACTGTGTGTAACTATGCCTCGACAATACATTATTAAACGCGCCAGTATCAGACGTGGCCACAGCTGCATATGTGTTATAGGTCGAACGTGCAAGGATCATTCCGAATAACAGACACAGTATCTAAGATAACCTTGATGTTCCATGGTCTCACTATACACACTAAACTAGCGAGGCAGTCTAGAAATGTAGCATAACAAATTATTCTCATGTAAAACTAAATACTCAGCCTTCTCTAAACAATATCACAAGTGCGTGTCGAGGGCAAAGCAGAGCAGGAAAGTAAAAATGGTGTTTAACCTTCTAATAAACCCATGCTAACTTCACAAGGTGGGAGTGCAAGGCTCACCCCGCAACACCCTCCCTCGATCGAAGCATGTGATATAAATATGGGCGAATAAGGAACGCAGGGTCCAAGCCTGAAAAGCAGAGTCAAGTTCAAATTTGCATAAAAAAGTATTCGCTGTTTGATAGAAAACAGTAACTAAATAATAAAGAATAGGTAGAAAAATCAAAGCGTCTTAATCAAACAGCGTTCAAGCACATTATGTAGCAACAGCCTCCAAGAGGAAGTCAATGTTCTCATCTGAAAACATTTCAGCCATCCAATTCAATAGTGAGAATGAACATACATGTTCCTCAACGACCGGAGCCTCTATCACCATCGGAGGAAAACTCGGGTCATCTTCAATGTAACTGCGTGCCAAGAAGTAATGCGCCGCTGCAAAAACATTCCAACGTCCCATTATTCCATGTATCGCTGCTAAAGCCATAATCCCAACGCCAGAACAGAGCAAGTCATGAACCACTAAGGGGGCTCATCAGCTGGTCATAATCCGCGTTGGGGGACACCATACTGCAGAGACACAAGTCCAGGGCCCAGTCGAAATAGCAGCTCAGGCAATGGAAGACAGGTTGGATGCATGTGAAAAAGGAAAATCGAAACGATAATCCATAAACTGTACTCAATGTAGCCAGAGGCAGCGCTCCGTAATAACTAAGCATTCGGTTGCGGAGCAGCAACAGCCGGGACATATTGTTGTGTGCTACAGGATGTGCATCCATATTTAAGTAAACAAATTAATAAAAGCACACCGGCAACTAATGCGAGTATTAAGCGGAATTCACCAAAGATGCTAGAAAACATCGAATGAAAAAATGCAGAGAAGACACCATATATACTTTGAAAAGAAGTCACAAGGCCACTGCTTCTAACTTAAAAAAAAGTAAGGTAGCCCCGTAGTCAAGGACGTATTAAAGATACTCTGAATTAACTCCCCAAAATTCAGAGGCACGTCTCTATTTAATAAATCATACACTTCTGTGCGGGTGTTTGCTACATGAAGGACAAATGTTTCTCTAGCAGATGTAAGAGCGACCTCTTTTTGAGACAATAGCGCTCTTATATGGCTCCTTTGGTTGACTCTTCTTTCAAGGTCGGAATCGACGGCCAGATGGAAACATCCAGCTTCCCATGCCGAGGAGTAAATACAACTTTTTTATAGCAAACCACACGCTCAGTTACCGTAATCATGTAACCGATGCCTTCTAACATTGCACAACAATCTGCATTATTTCAAATTAAATAACTCACGTTTCCAGTAAACTGAATGTTGGTATGATAGCAGGTGTCGGAGTGACTCTCAAAACTCAGGCCAAATTGGAGCATCTTGATTACAAGAGCCATGCAATTGTATGTGTCTACAAGTTAAGGAGTGATCCGGTGCTATTGTGCAATCCTCGCCATTCACATAGACTTCTTTTCCCTCCCTCAGACACCTATATGTAAATGACAATAACCAAGCTTCATGCAGATAAGCGCTGCCTAAAGATCCATATCTGCCTATAGCATAGTATTTCATGCACACCTCAAACTTAAACAAGCTAAAAAGTAACGTTATGATACCGTGGATAAACCACACAGCTGAATCGGATCTCAAATGAGTGACCACTTCTAACCATTCTCATAGCGCGCCCTGTGCTCTGATTTGACAGTGAGAGAGTCATCGCACCATAGTTTGTACTGCTAATCATTCTCAGCATACGCTACGAATACGCTTTCACGTCGCATCAAAGCTTCCGTGTGACTTCATGTACGGCGCACCGTACGCAAAGACGCGAATGTTTTTAATAGTTTAAAAACATATATTTATTGAACATACTAACAGAAGACATTATCTAGGATAATTATGAAAACACTTTTTTTTAAGATCCAATGATCCTATATTACTTTTAAAAGCAATTACACAAATCACGGTGAAACGTCATGCGTACTCGCATCGTAAGAGCACCGTAATCACAGCGTAAGCGTACACAAAGCCATGTGACTTTAAAAGAAGAGATTTGATTGGTTCATAACACTAACTATTTCAACTGTTGAAACTTCCGTCCCATTTTAATAATTCTACTTTGACTTTCTAAGAAGAAGCCTCTCTTCTGAGAATCTTGTCAAATAGAACAAAGTTTACCATAATAACAGCAATGGACTCATCTTCCAGCCATTCTTCAGAGGAATATTTCATTCCTAAAGAACTTCCAAAGAAGAGGAAAGAAGCTCTAATTTGGCAGTTTTTAACTTTTCCAGATGTACAAAAAACGGTTAATGCTCCGAAAGTAACCTGTAAAATTTTCCAAACTCTTTCAAGGGGTTATCCATCTAAAAAATACTCCTTTGGCACAGCAAATATGGAGCGACACGTGAAGAACTTACACCTCAACAACTTTGCTCGAGCTGCAACACAGAGGTTGAAGGGCAACCCACCTGCTGCTGCACCAAGCACATCAACTACTGCACCAGCATTTTCAGCAAGCAGTCCACACCCACAAATTCATCCTGATTTTGCTCAAGTTAAAATTCTATACATTTATTGCAATAAACTTTTGTGTTATAGGAAACAGTCTATTGACCTGATAAAACGCAGGAAGCAGGAGCATCGTTGCCCTCGACATTACTTTTTTTTCCATTCTTTTGTTCCAGTTAGACACTTCCAAGCCCCCCATTATAGGAAAAAAATTGCCCCCGGGGAGTTGGCCCAGTGCATTTTCTATAGACTATTTTATTTGACTAAAATGATTTACATGGAATTTAGCAGGATTATACATTATGGTGCACAGATCATCCTTTTCGGGTACTGCAATAAGCAGGGTAAGTATGCTTTAAGTTATAAGGCATTTAAACATAGTTATATCTGTCACCACTGTACTTTCGCAGAATTACACAACATTTTGTGGAACTAACGCGGTACATGGCCATAAACTTATCTAAAAATCTGTAAAAACATATATATATATATATATATATATATATATATATATATATATATATATATATCCCTACCTATTACCACTTCAGTAAAGTGGTTATAGGGAGGGACCTACTTCTTACCTATATCTAAGGCCATAACACTGAACACAAAGCCAAGGTGTACTTAAAATATTATGATTGCCTTTTCTTTCTATAACAAGCATTGGCATAGCTAATAGGTCTCGCCTTTGGGACCTTATAAGTGTTTAGCAATGCAGTACATTATCCCCCACGGGCTTGCTCACACACTGCGAGCCTTAAATAATATAGCAAACACAAGGAGATGATGGACGAAGTGCTGAAACTTTTCAAACACTCACCCCCAGTCACAGATCTGGGTTGAATCCATTATCATTCTTTAGCTCACTTTACCACCCCAGTTCAGACACAGCTATATGCAAATCAGTCTTAACCCTGTGCCTCATGGGAACAGTCCAGTCCGAACTACCAAGCCATGTCTTCCCTGGACCGGAAACAAGCATCCTGGGACCGGTTTCGGGCTAACAGCCCTCTTCAGCCAGGCTAGCTTCTATCTAGTGGTGAAGTGAGCAAGGGACCCACGTCTGGGCATACCCTGCCAATTTAGGGCGAACAAAGCAAACACAAGGAGATGATGGACGGAGTGCTGAAACGTTTCAAAGACTCACCCCCCAGTCACAGATCTGGGTTGAATCCATCATCATTCTTTAGCTCACTTTGCCACCCCAGTTCAGACACAGCTATATGCAAATCAGTCTTGACCCTATGCCTCATGAGAACAGTCCAGCCCGAACTGCCAAGCCATGTCTTCCCTGGACCGGTCCTAGGATGCTTCTTTCCAGTCCAGAGAGGACCTAGCTTGGCAGTTCAGGTTGGACTGTTCCCATGAGGCATAGGGTCAAGACTGATTTGCATATGGCTGGGTTCAAACTGAATTGGCATGGTGAGCAAATAAACAAAGGATTTAGGCCCAGATCTCTGTACTGGGGTGAATGTATGACATTGTTCGGCATTCTATCCATCAACTGTTCTTTTTGCATTAAATAATATAGTGCCACATACCTCGGAAGAGCGCAGATAAGTATGTTTTTTCCCTTCGGTAGGTTTGACCTAAAAACGGCATGTGGGGGAAGGAGAGTGAGAGGATGTAGACAGCATAAAGTTAAGTTATGCTGAGTGCTTATTTAGTTATTTCTAATTTTATTGCGAACAGGATGTTGTGTTTGCGGAAGTAATTTAGGCGAAATTCATTTCAAGAGAATACATTTAAGGCTGAAAGTACATCTAACTTACACCTGCCATGCCTACATCGATTTACTACTGCAGACTTATTTGCAATGCATGTTGAAATAAATATCACCCAAGGCCTGGGAAGTTGATGTTGCAAGGCTTGGATAGCTTTGTAAGTTTTATGATACCCTAGACCTGAACATTGGTAGGCATCAAACTCCAATCGTCCTACCTTGTAAAGTCTTGACATTTTACTCCGGCCACATTGGCAAAAGTGTAAGAAAAATGTTTTCTGCTTGTATGGAAAAAAAGAGAAAAGGAGTAGTTTCTGTCCTGTAACTCCAGTTCTGTAGTAGGGGTATCTTTGTTATAGTCATAATCTAGTGAATAGTCCCGCCCATGTGCGTGGACCCCGGCAATCAAAAATAATCTCTTAAGTTGTCATAAATTGCAGAACTGCAAAGACACTGAAGAGAGAATTTAAAGACAAATAATGCAGCCTATATCCACAGGCTACACTGTCCAGTACTTCAACTAGAAATTCCACCAAAAAAATCACACACACAACACAGCCTGCCCAGTTTCTTCCATAGAGAAACTATCCTCTACCAGTAAAAGCCTCTGGAATGATAGAGAGGAAGGCATGGACAGGCAAGCCCCATAGGCTGTCATTATGTGGCTTAAATAGGATACTGTGCCTTTAAGAGAACTTTCCAGAACTTCTCCCAGTATTCCAGAATGCACAGCAGGTCCCTTTTACTTTCAGTTCTTTTTGAAGGCGTAACACGCCAGACCTGTAGCATTCCTTACAAGAATATCTTTCTCCACCGTGGAGGAGGGCGGGCGCTTATGACTATAACAGAGATACCCCTACTACAGAACTGGAGTTACAGGACAGAAACTACTCCTTCTGTAGTAGGGGATCTCTGTGTATAGTCATAATCTAGTGAATAGAATGGGAAGCCCATCCCCACACCAAAGCAGCGGTGGAGAGAAGAAAATTAACACCACTACTGTGCGAACAAATTTCGCAGCGAAGCCTGCCCAACCTGAGCGTCTGCCCTGGCATCAGTGTCCAGACAGTAATGCTTAGCAAAGGTATGAACCGACTTCTAAGTGGCCGCCTTGCAGATTTCTGCAATTGGAACGTTACGGAGCAAAGCTGTCGTGGCAGCTTTGCCCCTGGTGGAATGAGCCTTAGGCTTACCTCCTAAGGTCTTATTAGCTTTTTGGTAACACAACTGTATGCAGGACACAATCCACCTGGAGATGGACTGCTTAGAGGTAGCAAGACCCATCCTGACCGACCCATTATTGATAAACAATTGGTCTGACCTACGAAAATCTTTGCTTTTATCCAGATAAAATTTCAGCACCCTCCTAACATCCAGGGAATGTAGAGACCTTTCCGCTGGAGAAGAGGGATTCTGAAAAAACGTAGGCAAAGTTATGGTCTGGTTAACATGAAAATCAGAAATAACCTTGGGAAGAAATTTAGGGTGAGTACGCATAACAACCTTAGCAGCATGAAATACAGTATAAGGTTCTTGGCAACACAACGCCTGAATTTCACTCACCCTGCGGGCCGATGTTATGGCCACGAGGAACGCCGCCTTCCAGGACAGGTGCTGCAACGAACCCTTATGAATAGGTTCAAAAGGCTCCTTCATCAACCTGGACAGCACCACATTCAATTCCCATGAAGGCGAAGGGAGCCTGACAGGAGGGAATACTTTCTTCATGCCTTCCAGAAAATCTTTGATCACAGGAATCTGGAAGAAGGAAGTCTGTGAAGGGCATTTCCTGTAGGCAGTCAATGCAGCGTGATGAACCTTAATGGAATGAACATTAAGTCCAGACTGCGCCAAATGTAGAAAGTAAGGAAGGATGACATCTTCCTTGCACGTTGTCGGGTCATAGTTCTTGGACTTGCACCAGATACAGAACCTCTTCCACTTGTAAGCATAGGGAGTCCGAGTGGAAGGCCTCTTAGACTCATTCAGTATGTCCATGCAATCTTCGGGCAGATTCAAATGGCCATACTGCACTATCTCAGGAGCCATGGCGCCAAACTCAAAGACGAGAGGTTGGGGTGCAACATCTGCCCCCGAACTTCGTGAGAAGGTCCGGCCTGCACGGCAGCCGTATGCGAGGAAGGAGAGACCGGTGAAGCAGGTCCGTGAACCACCACTGCCTGGGCCATTCCGGGGCAATGAGTATCATCCGTGCCCTGGACCTGGCCAGCTTGATGAGTACCGCCGGAATCAGGGGAATGGGTGGAAAAGCGTACAGAAAGCTGTTCCACCAGTTGATCTATAGCGCATTCACCAGCGTCCCCGGCTGGTAGTACCTGGAGGCGAAGTCTCAGCATTTGCTGTTTTCGGCGGTGGCGAACAGATCTACGTCTGGAGTCCCCCACCATGCGAAGACTTCTCCTAGTACTTCGTCGTTTATGACCCATTCGTGGTTTTCCTGAATCAGTCTGCTCAGCACGTCTGCCTGAACATTCTGCACACCTGGCAGATGGGAGGTCGTTATCGTCAGTCCTCTGGCCAGAAGCCAGTGGCAGGATCGCCTGCGCCTCCTGCGACAGAGTGCGTGATCTCGAACCCCCCTGCTTGTTGAGGTAATACATCGTGGTTGTATTGTCCGTCTGTACAAGCAGAGAGTTGGTCTGAAAGGACGGATGAAAGGCCTTCAGTGCCAAGTGAACAGCTCTGAGTTCCAGGAAATTGATGTGATACGTGGCCTCCATCGGGGACCACATTCCTTGAATCTGTAAGTCTCCGGAGTGCGCCCCCCAACCGTGGAGAGAAGCATCCGTCACGACAGTCTTCGTGGGAATGTCCTTGTGGAAGGGAACCCCTCTGAGGAGATTCTCTGCTGAACACCACCACTTCAGAGACTGAAGAGCATGCAGAGACAGTCGTATCTTGTCGTCCCAAGATCCTTTCCTCTGACCCCACTGGTCCTCCAAGCACTCTTGCAACGGTCTCATGTGCAGTTGTGCGTGTGGCGTTAGGAAGATACAAGAGGCCATCGATCCCAGTATAGAAGACACCGTCCTCACTGTTGTAAATGGAGTGATCATAAGAGCCTGAGCCTTCTGAAGGAGTGATAATCGTCGCTCCTCCGAAGGATACACGCTTGCTGACAGCGTATTGATGGAGGCTCCCAAGTACTGTATGCATTGGACCGGAGTCGGGATAGACTTGGACATGTTGATGTGCAACCCCAGCTTGTTCAAGAGAACGCACGTCTTCTGGAAGTGTGCTTGAGCTTCCGAGAAGGAGGAGGCCTTGATCAACCAATCGTCCAGGTACGGGTAGACGAACACCTTGTTCTTCCTCAGGTGTGCTGCTAGCACCGCCATGCACTTAGAGAATGTTCTCGGTGCAGACTTCAGTCCGAATGGGAGTACTGTGTATTGATAATGATTGGCGCCGACTTGGAATCGCAGGAACTTCCTGTGTTTGTGTGCAATGGGCACATGGAAGTACGCATCCTGTAGGTCTATAGCACATAGCCAGTCTCCCTGTTGCAACTGAGGATAAATCTGATGCAACGACAGCATGCGAAACTTCTCTCTGCGAATCCACTTGTTTGCCTGTCTCAAGTCCAGAATGGGTCTGAACTCGTTCTTGTCCTTCTTGCGAACCAGGAAGAACCAGGAGTACAGACCTCTTCCTCTTTGAGACAGAAGTACGTCTTCCAGCGCCCTTTTCCTTAACAGGATATCGGCCTCCGCCTGGAGCTCGCGCAGCTGAAACTGCGAGCTGACCGGTGGAATTGCTGGAGGCGGGCTGGTGAACCGAAGACTGTATCCATTGCAAACAATATTCAGCACCCACTTGTCCTGAGTAATTTTTCTCCACTCTGCCAGAACAAATTGAACGCTTTCCCCCACCGGAGTGGGTAACGGATGCAGGGGAAGTAAGCGCTAAGGGCCTAGACTCGGCCCGGCCTTTGGTCGCTGGTGCAAACTGTTGGCCGCCTCTGCCTTTCTGGCGCTTCTGGAACGGCCTTCGGAACTGCTGCTGTCCCGAAGCTTGGCCACGCCCTCTGCCCTGTCCACCGAACCGTCTCTGGAACGGGCGGTACGATTTCTTTGTCTCCTTGGGCTTTTCCAGACCTACAGCCGTGAGTGTTTCGGCCTCCGCATTTATGCGGGCCATTTCGTCATCCGCATGTTTTCCAAACAGGGTTTCGCCAGAGAATGGTAAATTGGCAACCCTTTGCTGTGCGTCAGGTTACAGCGACGTGAGGCGGAGCCAGGCGTGTCGTCGCTGGTTAATCCCATGGCAGAAGCCATGCGCCACCAGGAGGGAAGAATCGGCTGCAGCACTGATGACCTGATTCGCCCCCAACATCCCCTCGTTTAACACCTCCTGAAATCTTCTCTCTTGTCACGAGGTAGGTGTTCCACAAACTGCTAGAGGGATTTCCAGAGGGCTCGGTCGTAGCGCCCCAACAAGGCCGTGGCACTCGCAGCCTTCATGGAAGTCGCCGACGTCCCACAAACTTTCCTCCCAGCCGAATCCAGCCATCTAGATTCTTTATCTGGTGGGACTGTGGATGACGAGTGGTGGCATGCTGTTTACGAGCCGCCGTCACTATCACAGAGTCCGGAGGGGGTTCCACCCTTAAAAAAGCCGGATCTGAGTCAGGAGCCCAGTATTTTTTCTGTAGTCTCGAGGGGGCCGCCTAAGTCACCGCCGGGGTGAGAAAAAGGTCCATGGTCGGATCCTCCAGGCCCGGTACCAGTGGCAGTAATGGCCGAGACAGATGTTTCTGGTGCAGCGTCTCGGAGATTACCGATTTCTTGGGCGTGGGCACCGTCAACGAGATGCCCAATTTTGCTGCACCTCTTAACAGGACATCGTGAGTGGACACCAGATCGTCCACCGGTGACACCCTTGTCTCTGGTGACTCGGAGAATAATCCCTGGTCCCTGAGGACCTCGTATGGGAACGAGACTGCGCCTCCTGTGGCGTCGTCTCAACCACGTGGATGACCTGTTGCGTGATCGTTCCCTCCTCCAGGAACGAGAACGTGATCTCTTAGTCCGTGGACGCTCCGCAGGTTTCCGTGGAGGCGTCTTCCGTGGCCTTTCCTGGGGCTTTGGTTTAGGCGTCCCCTTAGGCGGTGTAGGAAGTGGAGGCAGTGACACCGACCTTGGCGGAGGGACAGGAGTCATCTCCGACTGAGGGGCGGGCCCATGAGGCGGAAGCGCTGGTGGTGGTTGTCCTGAGGGAGGAAGTGGTGGAAGCGGAGGGTTGACGGGAGGATCCTCCTTAGGTACGGGAGGCGGGGGCGCGTTCGGCCGAGGTGGTGTATAAACCACCGAGTACACCGAGCCCGGTGACTTCTTTGGGGGAGGGGACTGCGAACCAGCCCCTCCAGTAGGTGATCGCCGTCTCCGGCGCCCTCCACCAGACCCAGCGTGACTTCTGGCGCCAGAACTCCTTCTGCACCGCTTAGGAGAGTTGGAAAAACTACGAGACACCAATCTCTTTCTTCTTGATGCTGAGCGTGCTTTTCCTGCGTCGAACATCGCCTCCGTGACTCCGGCGTCGAACGCCGCCTCCGCGACGTCTAACGCTTCTTCCTCGACGCCAAACGCCACCTCCGCGACGTCAAACATTCAGTCCTCGACGATGAGCATCGACTCCTCCTTGACGCGACCGGTTTCTCGAGGTCCTTGACGTCTAGGATCCCCTCGACGCCGACCGTCTTCTCGACGGCGACCGGCGGTGTCGCCTCAACGGCGAGCGCCGACGCCTGTCGCTCCTTCTTCGACGCAAATGGCTCGACGCTGACGTCGACGACGAAGAAGCCGCCGACGGTGATCTCAACGGCGGCCTACCCAGGCCCTTCGACGTCGATCCTTCACGCCGTCTCGACCCGGAGCCCCGGGGAGATGGGGAACACACCGTCGTCATCCCTCTCGACGTCGTCGTCGATGCAATCGACGCCGACGGAGACCGGGACCGTTTGCTTGTCTTCCTACCTCTGGGGAGCCCCCCAGAGGCCTCAGCAGAGGCAGAGGGAGCCTTCCCAGCCTGCCCAGACCCACCTGCAGCCTGCAGTCGTCTCTCCTCTAGGCCTTGAAGCCTAATCTTCAGCCTTTCCCTCAGGGTCCTTGCTGAAAAGTTCTGGCAGATGTCACATTCTTCAGGGACATGTGCTTCAGGGAGACAGAGTATGCAGACGTCGTGTGGATCAGTCTTGGACTTCTTCCTTCCACATGCTGGGCACTTGTCGAAAAGAGCAGGCATTTTAGAGCCCTAAAAAGCCTGAACAAATACACAGGAGTGAAGGGAAACACCAAGACACAAACTGAAAACACTTTTAAATCAAAAAGTGCACAAAAATCCAATAAACCCTTGAAAAAGGGAGAGCTCAATGCCTCAGGGTCCTGTTAGCAGGAGCCGGAAAAAAGAACTGAAAGTAAAAGGGACCTGCTGTGCATTCTGGGATACTGGGAGAAGTTCTGGAAAGTTCTCTTAAAGGCACAGTATCCTATTTAAGCCACATAATGACAGCCTATGCGGCTTGTCTGTCCATGCCTTCCTCTCTATCATTCCAGAGTCTTTTACTGGTAGAGGCAAGTTTCTCTATGGAAAAAACTGGGCAGGCTGTGTTGTGTGTGAATTTTTTGGTGGAATTTCTAGTTGAAGTACTGGACAGTGTAGCCCGTGGATATAGGCTGCATTATTTGTCTTTAAATTCTCTCTTAATGTCTTTGTAGTTCTGCAATTTTTGACAATTTAAGAGATTATTTTTGATTGCCGGGGTCCAAGCACATGGGCGGGACTATTCACTAGATTATGACTATACACAGAGATCCCCTACTACAGAACTGTACATTTGCAGAACGGATTCTATTCTGCCCATGCTTATATTTACGCTACGTAGATTTCCACACAGGAAGAACAGGGACCTACGGAAATGTCGCGTGACATTCCCAGTGACACCTGGAAGCCTGCTTCTAGCGCACCTTTCCAACTGTAAGTCTGTGAATATTTGTGAACTAAAAACAGTAAAAGTATGTTTAGGCGAAAACATCTTTGCGTGCTTTAAACTTTTTTTTATATGAATTGAGCCCTCTAAATTTACATTTTGTACTTTGAAAGTCTGACCAAGAGCAGAGTGCCCTAACGGAAATCATGGAAGAAATGAGATACTGTTGCCTTGAAAAGGCCCCCGGGGGGAAGTGGGGGGCGTTTGTCAGGTTCACTGTGCCCCAGCCCTGCTTCCCTCTTCGAGGTGCCACTGAGCACCACTGAACGTCTCGTCAGTCACCCGGCGGCCCACGCCCTCTTGCTTTCGCGGGTTTATCCTTCATAGAGTTCCTGAAGCAGGGAGCCTGCTGGCAGAGGACTCCAGCCTTGTAAAAGGGTTGGGCGAAGTCCAACGGGTGCAGTCCCGCATGCAGAAGCGCGAGGAAGAGCTGCGGGTGCGGCCTGCTCAGGAAGAGCGAGCACAAGTTCCAGCAGGACACGGAGCACTATCTGTTCTGTATTCTCACACCCACAGCAGGATGTACAGAGATAAAGACAAAGATAGGACCCGCCCAGCTCCCGGAAATGGCGTCTCTGGTGTGTATCTGTAAGGTAGCTCGGTTGGCTCTGCGTCAGTGCAAGAGGTGCATGTTTGTAACATAGTGTTACGTGGAAGCATCCAGGCCTGACGCAGTCTCTCATCACTTCGATGTGGATGAAAGGAATATATTGGAGCACGACTGTCACTATTAATAAAAGTTATGTGGTATCTACGGAACTTTGCTGAAGGGGGAAGAGTCTCTGCAGTCCCAACCCTAATGCGGTCGGGGATGGCAGCTTACTTCTAACTGGTCTACAAATAGGAGGACTTTAACGTTGCAAAACTACGTAAAAATCTCTAAAGCACCTTCAAAAGGCACTGCAGCTGCTTGCTTCCGAAGGCAAAACGCCTTGGGATGAGAGGAATGCAGCGGCAGATTCCCGTGAGTGGTGCGAGCGCGCTTGTGTGAAATCTGACACAGAACAGACGGCGCACTGCGCGCCGCTGCTCGTAACCGCAATCGATAGGCCGTGGGCGGATACATTTCCTGGGAAAGGTGGGACATGCACCTGCCTTTGCCCAATTGTGTGCTGTTTTTACAAAGAAGCACGCAAAGCCCAATAGAAGAAATTCTCCCAAAAAAAAACCACACACATGAGTGTGTGCAAAGTCCAGAGTGATTCCAAGAGGTTGTTTTCCTAGAGCAGTGCATGCGCGCTGTGCAAGGCTCGACCCAAAAACAGCCACTACCCAATTATATACTGGCTTGTCATTGACATGTACCACAGTATACTGGAAAGTTACCGCTGTATACCATGGCCCAAAATATAATCAAGGCCTAGCTGTATTATTGAATTGTGGTACCACTGTGTCACGCATGATGTCACATGGGCAACACAATACTTAATTCTGTTTTACAAAGTAACACAGGGCCACCATGCGTTGATTGTTAAATTTGGAGAAACACAAGGCAGCGCAAGTCGCAATTTTGCATTACTCTGCACACCAAAATCTGCACTGCTGCTAAATTCTACATACATTTGTACCCCACTCCACTATAGGTATTCCACTCTATGCCTATCCACTGTATGAAACTCCACTCCATGCTATTACACTACATGCCACTCCACTTTATGCTCCTATAGTATACGCCACTCCACTCTATGCTCCTATACTGTACACAACTCCGCTCTACGTCACTCAAGTCTACGTCATTCCACTAGACGCTACGCCACTCTACGACATTCAACTGTATGGGACTCTGCGCTATTCCACTGTATGCCACTTCAGTGTATAGATCTCCACTACGCCACTTAATTTAGCTCTATTTCACTGGACGCCACGCCAATGTGCACCACTAAACTGCATGCTATTACATGCTTCCCCATTCCACTGTACACAACTACAGTCGACACCACTACTCTGTACGCCACTCCACTGTATGCTACTCCACTATACACTATTACACTCTACCCAACTCCACTCTACGCTATTTCACTGTACCTAACTTCATTCTACACCACTGCAGAAAATCCTACTCCGCTATATGCAACTCCAGTATATGCCATTCCACTGTCGCCACTCAGCTTTATGCTATTTCACTGTATGCCACTCCACTGTTTGCTACTCCACTCCAATGTATGCTATTCAATGGGACGTCACTCCACTGTATGCTACTCCACTTTACGCCCCTCCAATGTACGCTATTTAATTGGATGCCACTCCAATGTATGCCTCTCTACCCCACTCCAGTCTACACCACAACACTGTACGCCACTGCACTGTACGCTATGTACGATGTTCACCTTCTCAAAGTAATTGTGGATGGCTTCCTAGCCTTTGAAGCCACATTGTATACATAGTTTTAACATTCAAATTAGGTGCACATTTTATGGTCCTGTTACCTAGGCTCATTTAGAAGGTATGCAACCTTCAATGAAGCAGATCCATGGGGCTATGTTTCCATCACTCAAAAATCAAATTCAGGCCTACATCTTTTGGTCATCAGAATCAAATGACAGACTAAGAAATTTGGTGCATTTGAAAAAAGCATACAACGGGTGATCTCCAAGATTCAGATGTTTTAATTATTTGCTTTAATTCTTCATCTACCCCTTCTTCATTGTCAATCGCTTCAGTAGAATGATGCCTTTACCATCTTCTCTGTCTCTGAGCCACAAAACGATGCCACCAAGATACTTCACTAAAATGTCACTGGTGTAACTAGTAAATTGGGCTACATAGTCTAGGGAGCTTACACAGGGACCAATAGAACAGACTGCATCCAGGAAACCTGGGCATTAGCTGCAGAATAATATAAAGGCAGCTCAACATACTTTAGATGTGAAGAGGCACTTGGCCAAACCCCATGTGGCATTTTGATCTGGATTTAATTTCACCTTTTTACTAAGAACTATGATTACATGTAGCCTAGGCGGGGCGAAGTAAGTCTCAGTCATTTTTCTGTCTCTAACATGGATCGGAATTTTAACTACGGATTTTTGGTTTTAAAAGTTCTGAAAATTCTCCTTTGACAGTAGAAAAGGGCAGCTTTATTTGGCATATAAATGAGTGCTTCAATACCAAATTGCTTGATTAAGGGTATTTGGATAAGAACTAGCCTTGTGAAAATGAGTACCAAGGACGATAGCCCCATTTTATTAAACAAATAAAGCAAATCAGCGGCTTTACAGTTGTTGACAGTCTATGACTGACGAATATTAGAACAGTTTTTCACTGGCAATCTGATTACCCTCTTAAATTAGGCCAAACTACATCTTAAGTTGGCAAAGGTACACTTTGAGATAAACCAGGAGTTGTAAAGTTTTTTTACAGCTTTCCATAGTTTTTTTAAAATTTGTTTATTGAGTTTCTACAATACAGCAAACAAGACAGCAAGTAGAATAGTGCATTCTAAAGATAGATACATGTGCGACATCAACATCGGAAAGTCAAGGCAATATAGTACGGAGTCCATTCAATTAGATCGGCAAGGGACTTCATACATCAGTGGCATCATGCAACATAACAGTTCTATGCAGTCAAATATATGTGCATAACTAGCTAGCAACCAGGGATCAAGTCGTGGAATGAATCGTGTCTGGAGAATGTGGATTGAGGTCGTCCTCAATAGGATGTTCCAGGAGATACATCTTAAGTGGATCCCAAATATCCCTATGGCGGGAGGTTAGGGGGAGGAGTTGAGAATATGCATATGTTTGCTCTTTTCAAAATACCATATCTTTAATCCACTCCTTAAATGCAGGTGCTCTGTTTCGACCCCATCTGCATGCCACCCGTCTCCTGGCCAACAATAGGCTGAAGGAGACACATTTGCGATACAGCTTTCCATTGTTATCCTTCCATAATTATATAACCAGAAGTAACCAAACAATTACTGTGGCTATTGCTGTTCTCAAAGTTAAATGTTGTATTCTTTTTTATTTACATTGAGAGGCGTTACCTTAAATGAAATTAATTTATGACCTAACACAATTGATGAGGTTATTGTAGACTTAGGAAAGACCATTCAGAGGCAATTGTTAACAAGAGCTACTTCGTCTCATCAGTTAATAGCTACTCACCACCTTTCTGGCATCTTTGAAAACACAGAAAATAAAAAATAAGCTAGAAAGGATCACAAAACTACTTTGGGTCCCTCTATGTTGCTGTAAACAGTAAAAGATGAACATACACATATTGTCAGCAACAAGACGAAAATTGGACTTCGTGCTTAGGTGGAGGAAATAATGTTTTGCACAGGAAGTATAATTGCCATTCAGTATTACAAACCTAAGGCCTTCTAAATTGAGTTTAATTAAGGAAATAATACCAAAATAATCCATGTTTCCCATTATATTCAACCAAGTGAAGGAACATAGTCTCACATCACTTACTCAAATGTTTTACAACTCGCTCCATCATGGTGAATACTACTGTATATTCTAGGATTCAGTTTATATACACTACAGGATCTATATTTATGCATTACCTTAGGACCACAAACAACCACAGATTATCCCCACAGCAGTACCAAGTCCCCAGAGAGCTTCCCACATGGTACTGACTGTGTGTGTGGGGCTTTGTCCACCTTACCTAGAATTATTCCCAAGTGACGGTTAACTGAACAATGCCTAATTTATTTTCTCCCTGGCAAGCTGGACATGGAATGATGCATTCTCGGGCCCCAGTATCTATAGAAACATTCCATTGTCATTATCCTCATCCTCAAGGTGGCTACTGAATAGTTAGGAAGACTATAGCCTCTGGTTGGTTTCGGGGCTGCCTGTCCTCACACAAACTCTACTTGCAAGATTTCACCACGACTAATGAATGCGATCTTCAAAGCGGTCATCTATATTGGCTAGCAGATCATGAAAATTATGAGCCCTTGGACGTTTACATGCTGAAGGAAGTCACCAGGAAATGATGTATCCCAATAGTGGGTCAAGGGGCATATGACATCAAACCTCTAATTATGCTGGGATGAAGGACAGGGCCACCAATTGTTAATGGACGATTAAGTGCTCACAACTCAATGTTGTGTCATATCAGAACATGTTATTTTTGCAATCTGAAAAGAACCATAACCTGATGTAAACGTCAGCAGTTAGCTGTTAATTGCAATCAGAACAACATAGTTCAGTCGCATATATACACTGCAGAATATTTTACCGATGCTTTTTACTCCAGAATCCAAGCACAAGTACTGCATTCAGTGATTGCAATTGAAAACTATGAAATATATCCTCATATAAAAGCAGTGTTGCAATAAATATATATTTGGTAGCCAGAGACGGGCATTCTTTTATTCATTTTGCAAAACGTGCTGGTAACGACCCAGAAAGCTCTATTGTTCCTCACTGGAATGTTCTTTTCCCAGAACATTCGAAGCAACTCCGCGTTATGGCAAACAATGCCACGAGCAGTACCAGTAATAAAACACATCTCCTTTTTAGTTACTAGAGGTATCGCTGAGCATATTATTTCCCTTTTCCCCATAAGCTCCAGCAATGTTCAAAATATGGCACAAATGGCTAACAATACAACTGCCATGAATGCATTATTTGACGTCGAATTTTACATCTAGTATTGGTTTTAAAATATTGCTTAAGTTAAAAAAGGATTTGCCTTAAATTATAATAGCTAATCAGTAGTTTCTTTCGTTTCAAAATGTTGTTACCCACACTTCTGTGATTGGGCTTTCTTTCTGCAGAGGGTGAAAGGAATCAAACGAAGAGGGCACTGTTTCTTACCTGTTTCCACAAACTTCTCACACTATTAACAGCCGGAAATATTAAAAAAAAAAACACATTAAAGAAATAGACCTTTTGCCAGTGGGAAGGGCAGATTCGATAGTTTACCCCGAGTATTTATAATTCTGAATAAACCACTTCACTCATGGTTTTGTGCTCAGGAGCACAGACCCGGGTTCTACTGAGACAGCATGTCAATCTCGGAGTATACCTGAACATTCAAGAGTTACTCGTGAGAGGAAGGTTTAGATCCTCACCTGCTCAGAATAGTCGTTTCCATCCACGTCATCACTGTTGGAATGACCGCCAGGGCTTTGTACATCGATCCCATGACTCTCCAGGATTGCTGCTTCTTCGAAAAAAGCAAATAGGTCCCTAAATTATCTGACACAGTAATGTAAAGGTTTCAAATCGTCACAACAAGTCTTCACTAATTAACAAAAATATTGCAATCACAGGTTGAAAAGGGATACAAGACTGCTGATAGAGCAAGCCGATAAACCCAATGTCCATGGCTAAAGGAAGCTATATATCATAAAGTGGACTGCTTACCTCATCACAGCTTCATCAAATCTAAGCAGATAAACCCAATGTCTATGGCTAAAGGAAGCTATATATCATAAAGTGGACTGCTTACCTCATCACAGCTTCATCAAATCTAAGCAGATGAACCCAATGTCTATGGCTAAAGGAAGCTATATATCATAAAGTGGACTGTTTACCTCATCACAGCTTCATCAAATCTAAGCAGATAAACCCAATGTCTATGGCTAAAGGAAGCTATATATCATAAGGTGGACTGCTTAGCTCATCACAGCTTCATCAAATCTAAGCAGATAAACCCAATGTCTATGGCTAAAGGAAGCTAAATATCATAAAGTGGACTGTTTACCTCATCACAGCTTCATCAAATCTAAGCAGATAAACCCAATGTCTATGGCTAAAGGAAGCTAAATATCATAAGGTGGACTGCTTAGCTCATCACAGCTTCATCAAATCTAAGCAGATAAACCCAATGTCTATGGCTAAAGGAAGCTATATATCATAAGGTGGACTGTTTACCTCATCACAGCTTCATAAACGCTAAGCAGATAAGCCCAATGCCGACGGCTAAAGGAAGCTAAATATCACAAGGCGGACTGCTTAGCTCATCACAGCTTCATAAAATGTTTGACTGCCCGCTTTTATATATATTTTCAAAACCGTTACAGTTGCTTTCAGCATTTTGATCTGCCTTTATCAGGTTTGTATCCTACTTAAGCAAACTATAACCACCAGCCTTTTATTAGAGCTGGCTAAGCACAGATTTAGCTGTGTGCGGTGAGCACGTGTCATCAACACCAAACACAAACAGAAAGTGGCTGCAGGTGGGTCCCCGTCATCCAAAGGTTTGTTTGGGTGAGTCCTTTCAGCTGTTGCGTGTGGAAAAAAATCATTAACATTTTAGTTGAGGCTAGAGGAATACCTCAGTCTGGCCAAAGATAGCTTCCAGACTGCAGAGCACAGAGTGTGAAGAAAAGGATCTATGCACTGGAATGGAGTTTCAGACTCCTGTTGATGCTCCACCAATGGTGATTTTACATCTAAATGCGATTTTTGCTCTTACTGACAGGATGAAATGCACCTTGATGTGAAAGTGTACCTGAATGTGATTATTGTCCTAAATACGATGCCTCAGTGGTGCACAACTTTCACCACTAATATAACATCTTGGCTACTGCATTTGTACTCAGTACGCTTGAATATTGCATCCAAATGTAATACCACTCTCCTGTTGATGATGTACCAAGGATGATTTAGTTACTGAATGTGACTTTCCCACATAAATAGGAAATACCCGCTCCCTCACCCTTAGGGTAATGATATCAGACAGCATAATATCAGCATAAATCAAGGTCGTTCGGAGCACACTGTGAACAAAGTAACCCCTATGCTGAAACTGACCAATATCTATCAAGGATTAAACCAACAGACTTCAATTTAACCATCATCCCTTGAAACAACCTCCCTCTGTCAACCAACCTCCTGGTTCAATCTGGCTACGCGACAGAATAGCACACCAACCTTTACCCCACAGAGGGCAGGATCACAGCACAAAACACTAACACTAACTTCAAACTGAAGCAGGATTATTGGATTGAGGCGATACAGAATCTGCAAAACAACTTTCAATCTCTCAAAATTCTCAAGCACTCTCCTCCAAGCACTCTCGTTCAAGGGACGATGTCTTACCCTCGTCCTTCATTACAGCCCTCTCTGGGGAAACTCTTTCACCCCTCCTCAACATCATCAATACCTCCCTCACTCAAGGGATCTTCCCAGAAGCTCTCAAGACATGCTAGATCCTCCCACTCTAAAAGAAACATCTGGTTTTATTGAGCAAGCACATGCAAACATAAACGTTCACAAACGCTTATAGACTATTTGTGCAGTGCAGTGGCTCTGCGCTACTTGTCTCCTTTTGTGCCCTATTTTTTATTCCACCAAAAATGCAACACTGCTGTTGTAATTGACTAATTGTATGACATTTGCGTCATGCGGCACAGCAAGTTTGGGGAATAAAAAATAAGGTGAAAACATAAGAGGTGCACAATGCGGTATGTTGCACCTAGATATGGTATAAATTGTGTGCATTTGTGCATGACTGGCTGGAAGTGTACTACTGTAATGGCTAAATCACCGATAAATAAGAATATACAAAAATTTCAGTAACTCACTCAATACCACATTCTGAATGTTTGCTCGGTGTCAAAGCGTTATAGGCAAGGCCACTGAAATTATGAGATTCTGTAGCCAAAGAATTTTCTGCATGCTTATGGTTTAACTGAATTTGCCACATAATGCATAGTTTGCTGCATAATCTGCATATTTTAACAAAATAAATGTTTCTAGCTCAAAAGTAGCAAATGTTACTAAAAATACTGGCCCATGTGTTGCCCTGCAGTGTACGGCCATTTACAAAGGTTAATTCATCTCTTTTCTGTTGCTGATTGCTCTATTTCAGAGTTAAAGTAGTGCTAATGAGGTCAAATCTTGCCCAGGCAGTGCAAACATTTGTAGAAACAAAAAAATAATGAAGTAATACTGCCACAAAATGTGTCGTATTACATCACATAATTAGCTTTCTCTTATTTAGTCAACGCTACGGTAAAATTCGGGGTTGACCTGATTGTAGGTGTCTGCTACCTTCCTTTCAAAGACAAACGTTTTTCCACACAAAAAACAATACATTAAAACGGTACCGTATGTCTCTAGTAATCCAAGATTTCAAGATATCAAAGGTTTAACAAACTTATGAATAATTGCTGGTCTCCTAATCTGCACTGGGATCAAATAAAATTTTGCAAGTCTCCACAATAATTCCAACACTGCCATAAAAGAGTCAGAAACCTAAAAATCTAAGAACCAAGCTGTCAGACTAAAACTAGAGTTCTATATCATCCACAATTCAAGTTTATGAATTGAGTGCCTCATGTATTATTATTGCATTTGCAAAGTGGTTTAATTGTGGATTTACTTTTTGTGAATAAAACAGTGTGTTGCGAACCAACTTATGTAGTAATAGGTCGGTTCACAAAATACCGAATCGCCGGGGGTCGCAGAATGAAGGCTAATTAATTACCTATCTTGCTAGTCGGAATTTGCAACCCCCTGTGATTGGATGCAATCACAGAGATGATGGCCTGCAAGGGCCAGCAGACCATCCTCCCTATTGATTACATTCTAAAACTGAAAAATGTAAAATAAAAAAAACCTTAACGTGGGGCTGAGGCTGCCAACCTGATTCCCAAAAGGCAAGGAGTCCTATGGAACCCCCCCGCCCCCACTGTGCAAATCAGTTATCCACCCCAGCTCTGGGATCTGTAACTCACCAATGGCCTGAGACCGCAGTTGCAGTCACAAACCGCTGATTGCATTCCTTTCAAGAATGAAAATGGAGGTGGGAAGTCTTTCACGTCCCCTCCTATTTGCGATTTGAAATGGAGGGCAAAAGTCATTTACAAGTTGGGAAGAATATTCCAACTGGTAAAAAAGACTTTTATGCATAAAAGAAAACTCTTCTGCGATCGCAAATTGTGTGATTTTGGCGAATCGCAATATTTGAGATCGGAAAAGGGCTTTGTACATGAGGCCCTACATTCCTTATTAGTCCAAATAAACAGACTAACAATCATCACGAAACAATCGAAGTCCTGCTCTATACAAATAGTTCATTTCAAATTTAAAAACCCCCCAGCTTATTTCTAATACATTACACTGTTTTTGCTGTTAGAGATAAAACACATATTTTGATACATTACTGGGTATACCGCAAGAGTATACCCAAGTTTATGCATCCAATGAGAAAGACAACTGTAGACGTGAAAGCTGGTTAACAAACAAGCATTGGAAATGCAATAGGTCTCGCATTAGAAAAGTTGGAGCTATTGGTCTTGTAAATGACAAATATTTTATTTATTTGTTGCTTTTTAAAATAGCTAAATTGATAGCTTTGTCATTTACAATGCCAATAGTTATAACTTTCGCGAATGTGACACCTATAGCATTTGGAATGCAACATGTTTTGTATTTACGTGACTTAGATGGCAGCTCTGGTCGTTAGGCCACATCTCTAGAGAGCAGGAGAGTGCAGCAGGGGAGAGAAGCACAGCAATGCAATAGGTCTCGCATTAGGAAAGTTTGAGCTATTGGTATTGTAAAGGACACTTTTTTTATTTATGTGCTTGTTTTGATAATAGCGAAATTAATAGCTTTGTTATTTACAATGCCAATAGTTTTATCTTTCGCAAATGTGACACCTATTGTAACACAATATGTGTTGTAGCACTGAGTGGTGTGAGGGGTGTGAGGGTTAGGGAGGGTGAGGGTGAGTGGTTGTGTGAGGGTGTGTGAGGGGGTGAGGGTGAGTGAGGGGGTGTGAGGGTGAGGGTGTGTGAGGGGGTGAGGGTGTGTGAGGGTGAGTGAGGGGGTGTGAGGGGGTGAGGGTTAGGGGGTGTGAGGGTGACTGAGGGTGTGAGGGTGAGGGGATGAGGGTAAGGGTGTGTGAGGGTGAGGGGGGTGATGGTGAGAGAGGGTGAGGGTGTGTGAGGGTGTGTGAGGGTGTGTGAGGGTGTGAGGGTTGTGGGGGGGGTGAGGATGAGTGAGGGTGAGGGATTGTGAGGGTGAGAGGATGTGAGGGTGTGTGATGGTGAGGAAGTGTGAGGGTGACTGGGGGTGTGTGAGGGTGAGGGGGTGAGGGTAAGGGTGTGTGAGGGTGAGTGGGTGTGTGAGGGGGTGTGAAGGTGTGTGAGGGTGAGTGAGGGGGTGTGAGGGTGAGGGAGGGGGTGCGAGGGTGAGGGAGGGGGTGAGGGGTGAGGGTGACAGGGTGTGTCAGGGTGAGGGGGTGAGGGTAAGGTTGTGGGTGTCTGAGGGTGAGGGGTCTGAGGGTGAGGGGTGTGAGGGTGAGTGAGGGTGAGAGGGTTGTGAGGGGGGTTGAGGGTGTGAGGGTGAGTGAGGGTGTGTGAGGATGAGTGGGTGAGGGGGTGAAATGGCCTTGGTACTGTGTGAAGCAACATCGAGGTCCCTTTGGCTGTATGCCTGTATGAAAAAAATAACACCTCAAATGGCTGGGCTCCGCGGTTGCAATGGACTGAGCTTACGACACAATTCAACAAGCACTGGCAAAGGCAGTGAAGAAAGTTTGAGCTATTGGCATTGTAAATGACACTTTTTTATGTGTTGGTTTTGAAAACATACATTAATAGCATTGTCATTTACAATGCCAATAGCTTTTCCTTTCGCAAATGTGACACCTATTGCATTTGTAGTGCAATATGTGTTGAGAGTGAGTGAGTGGGAGAGTCAGTGAGTGAGTGGGAGAGTCAGTGAGTGAGTGGGAGAGTCAGTGAGTGAGTGAGTGGGAGAGTCAGTGCTCTGTGTGCTTTCATATTGCAGTGACTCAGTCATTTAGTATGGAAATGCAATTCCTGGTACAGGAATTGTGATATTAAGTTGTGTTGCATTGTGGGTTGAATGCTTTATGGCATATGTCTTGATTTTAAATTCTGGCTTCTGTAAACTAAGGCCAAACATATTTTCATTGTCTTTTTAGGACGTTGTTTAGTTGTAAACATTTACAATAAAATTATTGATGAGAAAACAGTGCTTGGCAGGGATGTGAGTTAGTTACTTGTCTAGTTTGCAAGGGTGTGTGGGAGTGCAGAGGGGAAAAAGGAGTATGTGTGCGTGTTAAAACGATCTATAAGGGTGGAATGTATACAATGTATTGAATCCCCTAGTGGCAGGATGAAAGAAACTTGGGGGAAAAATCTACAAACTGAGGTCTACATTTGTCTGCCCATTCAATCCTCCAAGGAGGTGTCAGTGATATTCCTCAGGAATAATGTCACCCTCCCTGCTAGCAGGGTATAATCAAGGCACTCGTTTTATACACTACCCGGAGCTGCAGTGTATGTATGATGTCAGGTATCCACTCCAGTAACTGAACTATAGGTCTGTAACGAGAAACTTACAACATCAATACAAGTTTAAAATAAGGAATACAAGACGGCTGAACCCTGATGGACTCCTTATGTTGAAAATGTACCAGTGGTGGCCGTTTTTGCCCACAGTGAGTAGCGTCTGTGTCCCAGCAAGGATGCCAAACCATCTTCATGCTGCCTATATAGATGTCGTTATTCCCGATAGCGTCCAAAAGAATGAAGGAAATGCACTTAGTGAGGTTTTTGCAAAGGTAGTAAAATGCATGCTGCCTACTCCCAAGATGATTTACGGAGTGCCAAAGATTGGCACGACCTTTGACCTTTTGAAGCCAGATCATACTCTGGTAAGCGGCCACGTTACGCAATGATCGTAATAGATACGTATGCCTGGGCTGAGGCGCGAGATAATCGGAACACAAACTGCAGGGTAGATGAACGAAGAATAGTGCATATGTTGTGCTCCAGCTCGCAGAATAATTATGCAGACAAAAAACTAGCTTTGTGCTTCAAAGCACTGTTTCTGTCTCACCTCTACGCAATCTCACACAAATGGGACAAAGCCCTGTCAGCTGCATTATGCAAAATTAACAGAAATGGATCAGGCGGTATTATCAAATAGGAAAGGTTTTGAATCCTGGTTATGGTGCAATAGGGTGCTCGGAAGAGGAGCTAAAATATGGGGCTCAGAAATACAAAGCAACACAGAAAATAATAGTTATTCTGTCAAGGGTTCAAACAAGAGAGACCATCACCCTGTCCCAGGAAGATTTAATAAATCAGTGCCCATCAGGAAATTCCCAGAGAGGAATACATGCAATTTCAACACTGTGGCTCTGCAACAGAGCACACGAGCAAAACCTTGGTTTGGGCTCGCTCACCATGCTGTCCGCCCATCCCTGTACGTAAAATGGAATAATGGCGACATTAAGCAAAATCGTAAGCCGTATTACTCCAGCAACACTTCTGGTTTGTAGAGAGTCAGGCGGCACAGCAGAGCTGTCGGCAGAGAGGGTTCAGTTCACACCAATGCCTCACACTCCAATTTCCACAAAATAATTATTCTCACCAAGCGGAGAGCAGGGGATCAAGAGATTAAAGCCTGCTGCAGCATTCTTTCAGCACCTCGATTAAAAGTGGCTAGATGTTCAGGAAGCTTATGTTTAGTCTGATGAAATCTAGCAGGCTGTCAAGGATGTGGTATGAGGGGCGAGCGACTCGCACCTTAAGCAGATTCTTTCAAATGATGACGCACCTAAGGTCCTTTGGCAGCCACAACCTCAGGCAGAGAAGGGACAGGCATAATGAAATCATCTCCTACGCAGAAATAAAGTACGAGGTTTGAATTACAGCGGTGAGATTTGGTATGCAATGTTTGTGGATTCTGCCTTTGAATATATATAACAAGCAGATCAGAGAAGCAAACTGGTCCGTAATTCTATTTTGACGCAACGCTCAGCAAAGGCCTAACTATGAGAGAGAGAGAGAAACAAGACGGAGGGCATTGCTGTGGGGAGGGGGGAGGAGAAATGCGACACAGCCGTACTTCACACGGCCGGCCGGCTGTGAAACTGAAAGCACGGCCGGCCGGCCGTGAAAGCCTTTGATGTTGCAGGGGGTGGAGCGGCACGAAGCTGGGCAACAGATGGCTGACAATTTGATGCTGTGCATGCGCATTTTAGGTCAATGCGCTTGCGCATTGGCCTAAAAGCACACGGGCACAGCATCAAATCGCCAGTCAGTTAAAGTCTGTTTAAAGCCCTATAGCCTCGCTTCTCTCAATGCATGCGCATTGAGAGGTCACGAGACCTAAAAAAGGATCTGCCTAATGAAATCCTGCAAAAGCAACCATGGCATGGACTTTACTGTTTAAGGCTTATTTCAAGTTATTACACGTTAAACCATTATATAATTGGAAAACAAATGTGTCGTACTGTTAGGACGGCATGTCATTCAGAAAGGAAGGAAGAAGTGCCTAACAGAAGACCCAGATATTAAACCTGCATCACCACACACCTTAAACTCGTTCGGCGTCGTTGACTCAGCACTTGTATGCTCGGTTTCTAAAGAGGGTGGAAGGTCTGAGTAGCGTAGGAGGGTGCTAAAATGCAACAGTCTTGTAACTATCTTATTTAGATCTCCAGTAGGATTTCGGAGAAGTAACCTGGTGCCGGGCTCAGGCAAGGCACAGAGAGAATGTTATGCAAATTTGTAGAGCATGCTACTACCTGCGATAGCATCCTGGTGCTGCAGCAGGAGTAAGTGTTAAGTGTGCCTAGGGGGAGTAGGAGAGGAAGCTAGTCGAACACCCAGGTACTCTATATTATGTTAAATGCACAGACTTCGGCATCTGAATGTACTCCCTAGTACTAACCAGCTCACTTACTGTACAATTCTCTGGGTGTTCGTAGGCGTTTCAATGCCAAAGGAGTGAAAAGGGCTGTCTATTATCACGTCCTAGGTTCAGCAACACTCTTAGTCTATCTTCGTAACCATCTAACTCTGGAACAAAACCTAGGGGTTCATAGGCTTTGGAACCCAAGCAGTAAGAAGTAAAAAAAGGCTATCTACTACCCCATTCTAGGTATAGCACGAGAAACAGCCCATCGTACCCACCAACTGGAGCAAGCACGATGCAAGATCTAAGAAGAAGTACTGCGACTTAACCACAGCTACATATTTACTACATTGAAGTCAATTTTACAAAGTTGTGATATGGTTATAGAAGCTTTTTGTTCTTGAATTAATCTTATGTATTCACTGAAATAATATTTCTGAATTCTTTTAGCATAGGGGAAGGGTGTTCTATAGGCTGGAAGTGTTGGACAAGGGAATGCGGATTTCAAAAGAGAATCTAGATGAGGTTTTTACTAAACCACTTGAACGATCAACTCCAAAACCCCCCCCAAAAATAAAGGTTACTGGATTCCGCATTGACTGAACAGCGGAAGAAAAAAAATGTATACAAATGTATAAGGTAGTGCTTTGGGCTTCAAAAATGTGATCCTGAGCAGGCCATCTGCTTGGCTGCCTGTAAGTGAAGACACTTCAGCATACATTTCAAGGCTTGCCAACTTGGGAACATGTTTGCAGATGTGTCACATGGGGCTGAAGTAACTGGAGGTCAAGAAAACACTTTCCTAACTGACTAACCATCACATAACAACACGTTGCTCTAACAGACTCAGCTATAAATATCAATCGTCTTGACAAGGTAACAGGTGCAACATTCTTGTTGAATTGTAACCATTAAAGTTAAATGGACAACGTGCATTTAAGGAATTCCAACTCTATGCATCTCAAACAATGAGTACAAACACAATCATATGGTTATATGTGAAATTAAATACCCCATTACCAAAAAACATTTCCCTAATAAATCTGTCGATTAATATGGCAACCACTTGTCCTTTTATTCCCCCTTCAGGCATTTGTGAGCTCACTGCCCTACCTCATGGCCTCCCCAATATACTTTTGTAGATCACATGTGGTCAATTTCCCCTCCCAGAATTCATAGTTATGGTTTTCTTAGTAAACTATTTCCAGATTATGGTTTTGTTAGTTATGGAGTAGAGATTTTCACACAATGCCCATTCACAAAGTCTACTCTGAATAACCAAGCAGTCACTCGACTGTGACTTATCTTAAAAATAAACAAAGTTATTTCCTTCTGGTTTTGCAGCCTCCACACACAATCCTGCTTTCCCTGTGTATGCTTCTCTGATGCCGAGGGAGGGCAGAGGAATCTATTAGTACCACTGCAGAACATTCTGGAGTGAATCGCTATATAAGCTGTAGAAGCGGAGTTGTAAACAGGTCTAGAGGAGCATCAAGTGGTGGAGACAAAAAGTTAAATAAAGGGTCCTCAAATAAAGTTAAACACATTCATCCAACAGACAGATGAATGAATCCTTCTCCAACTCTGTATCTTAAGAACACAGTGCAAAGAGATTAATAAAATGGATTAAGGACTAACCCATCTCCTGATTACTAATGGCAACCAAAGACGAAGGAATCTGTGACATCATCCCCAAGAATAACAAGATTTTACCGCTCCCTAAGAAGCAATGTATTGTGTTTGCTGGGCAGTGGACGTGCTCAGTTACCAGAGGATGTCAGACTTTTGGGCATTCCAGTCCTGCCAGAGTGACTCAGAAACAGAGTGCTGAGTATAGCAGTCTAGAAAAGATTTAGCATGCAACTATTTTGAATTTTCGTTGTGAGCAATGTACAAGTATGTCCATTTACAGCTCCTCACAATATGAGTTTGAAGGTTAATCAGGTAAGTATGTACATTAGTGAAGCATAGATGGCAACTCTACCTATAAAACAACAGAGAGCTAACTGCCTGATGGAGGTTTACAGGGGGCAGGACAACAAAAGATTAGGGCTAAGGGGAGCAGAAATATATCAACAAGGACTGGGGTTACAATGAGCAGAGGAAGGCTGATAGGGAGGGCCGGGCAGCGAGTAGAGCTGCAGGGGGCAGGGGCATGAGGTGACAAGGGGTGAAGAGTGGGAAATCTTCAGATATGATCGCCATCAAGTGCTAATAAAACTGCTATGTTAGTTTTGTTAAATTAAACCTTTCATCGCCAGTTCTCCATATCACTCCTAGGGACACCTCAAAAGGAGCAGCAACCCTAGCTAAAAGGTAAAGACACTCTACCATTCGGAAAAAGTTCATCAGGATTTACCCTCAGTACCACACCAAGCGCACACATGAGTGCACCATGTGTCCCGGTGACTGCGGTCAAAAGCTTTGCCTGAGAGACTGGGCTTACCATTCCTCTGTTGTTCATTTATGGAACTATGGGCCAGATGTATCAAGGGTTTTCCAGTTCGCAAACGAGCCGGTTCGCAGAAGGGAAAAAGCCTTTTGGTATCTATCACCCAAAAGGCCTTCGTAAAATAAGGAATCGCTAAATTTGCGATTCCCTATTTTGCAAATGCATTTAAGGAATCACAATTTGCGATTCTTTAAATGAAATGCAGGAAGCAAACAATATTTGTGACCCAACTTTAAAGAATCGCAAATTACCACCAACTTCAAGTTGGTGGTAATATGCGAATTCCATGAAAAGCTCACATATTTCAAGGTGCCATGTGGCATACATACATACCCTTAGGGCATGTATGTGCGCCACATGTGCACACATGCATATTTGTGCATTTGGTACCCTTGAAATTGCATGCTCAATGTGCAAGTACCTATTGGGTACTCGCAAGTTGCGCATTCAATTCCCATTCATTCATATGGGTCTCAAGGCCCATATGAATGAATGGGACGTCATTTCTTATTTGCAATTCGTAATTTGCGAGCCGCAAATAAGGAATATTTATAAATTGCACATTTTTCAGCGAAACCTACATACATTGCATTTTGTGATTCTGTAATAGCGAATAAAGTAAAATTCGCTATTATAGAATCGCAAAAGCATTTCTTGGTACATCTGGCCCTATATCTCTATATCTCATCAAACACACTATTAGCTATTATTCAAAAATTCCCACAATGCCTTGTTTCAGAAACAGATATGCATGAGCAAACTACACTGAACTTGGGGCACAATACAAAAAACAAGTACTCTATTTGCTCAGGTTAGCCTCATTGTTCAACCTGTTCCCTCTTCCCCTCTGGGTGTGTGTGCTTCTGACGCAAGCTACTCCATATATCAGAGGCACATGATGTTACACGGTCCAATACATTACCAATATTAGCTCTCCTTTTGATCTCCTTTCTTCTGTTGGCGAACCAGTTATAAACTTTGAGAGAAGTGACGCGCTCCAGGTCGGAGAGTTTCTTTCCTGCAAGAGAAAATACAGCGCATGAGAGTGAATCTTCACAAGAACAACACAGGCTGCTCATTCTTTTACTACCTGGTTACGCGTGGATCTGGCACACCAGGGGTATAGGAGGTTAAGTCTGTTGGTGAAGGGAAGTGCTGGAGATAGGAACTGAGCTTAACTCAACCACTGGGGCATCAGTGCCATTTACAGAATTAAATGACACTTACTTTCTAGTTAAGGGTCTCCCAGATGTCATTTTTATTTTCTTCTGTACATCATGAGTAGACTTCAAAGCACGGCACTGCTGTAGTTATTCGCAGGCCTTTTTCATATCTATCTCTCTCTTTCTTTTTGTTTTAATAGTCATCAAATGCCATTTTTTTCCAGCTCCATCCTCAAGAACAGGTGGTCATTCGTTTATCACACAATCTCTGCAAAGCAGTCATATCTCAGAAACCTAAATCGATAGATTAGCGTTGTAATAAAACGTAAGCATGGAAGAGCAGGTTGAAGCCTTGTATGTTGAAAGCAGGGCAATATACTAAGTAAAGGCTCTAGCAGCCGCCTTGGATACTGGAGCTGGAGCTGTAGCTGTAGGTCACCAGGGTGGGAAAAGAGAACAGAGATCCCCCTGAGATGCAGTTACTTCCATGGTTTAATCTTACACCGCTGGTTAAACACCCATCGAGTCCAACCCAACAAATTACAAACACCACGTAATAAAAATAGGATTAACCAGGCAAATGTGCCCTTTGAAAACACAGCTTGAATCAGAAACAGAGGCCTCAGCACCCTGGAATGAGAGGGCTGGCACTGGGAAGAGTAGACGAGCGGGAGGCTTTACTCTTGCATAAAGAAGTGCATAGCATCACTGTGCTGCCTAGATAAACTTTGTGCAGGGAGTGCTCCTCGTTTCACCAGTACCAAAAAACTCCTCAATACAAGGAGAGAAGAAGTCCTGTGAAGCTACAACGTAAGGAGCGATGCGGCCGTTCTGGCTGCCAGTACAGAACTATCAGGAAAATTACAAACCTGAACAACGGATGCTCTAAGCAGTGCTTAATTTGTAAAAACAAATCACCAAACAAAATAATAAGTGCAGGGGCCTAAAGCTTTTCTTAGGAGTCTGCCACCAGTGCTGCCCCGAATACCAGGGTTGCGTAGTCGTGACTGCGCCCTACACTTCCGGTCTCTGTACCTCACTCTTGCAGGTTCTTTTTTAGGTCGAGTCTACTAGTCAGCACACGCGCGGTCTTTTGCTAGGCGCGTTGTGGCTTTCCATGAAGATAAAGCTACTTGAAGCCCATCCACTGCTTACCATTGGTTGCCTTCCTTGGTCACTCATTTGCCTGCTTCATATTTGGGTAGCATCTTTTCAACCTTCGGTTTGTCTCTGCCATGGAGCATAGCCTGTGTACCATGTGCATTGTTTGCCAGGTGTCTGTGCATGATGTTAGGGAACAACTTTTTTCTTTTTGTGTAAGCACTTAGAGTGCATACGTTTTCGAGCTTCCCCCTTGTGCTGCTTCCTGTCCCTGTGTGCTTCTTGCCACCCTCCTCCCTGTTGAATCTGCGCCCAACCCTTGTAGATGTTGCTTCCATGTCCCGCCATCGTTCCTGTGTTGCTTTTGCATCTGATGCCCTCCTTTTGTTGCTTCTGTGTCCACCTGTCCTCCATATGTTTTTTCCGTGACAGCCATGTTCTCTGTGATGCTTCCCACTCCCGTTTATTTGCCCAGTTACTTCCACCCCCCAGTTGCTTCCACACACAAAGGTGAGACCTATTGGTTTTGCCAATGCTTGTTAATGCATGTATTCTCCCCTTCGTCATTGTTTTCTGATATTTTTCTTCTTCCTTTTTCTGACTTTTTATCTTTCTTTTCTCTAATAAGGAATATAAAGTACTGGTCCCCAAAAAACAAGTGCTAGTGCCGAACATGGCAACCACGACACAAAGGACTTAGTATTAGTGAAAAGGGACTGTGTGTTGGCTCAGAAGGAGTAGTTTCTGTCCTGTAACTCCAGTTCTGTAGTAGGGGTATCTCCTTTATAGTCATAATCTAATGAATAGTCCTGCCCATGTGTGTGGACCCCGGCAATCAAAAATAATCTCTTAAGTTGTCAAAAAATTGCAGAACTGCAAAGACACTTAAGAGAGAATTTAAAGACAAATAATGCAGCCTATATCCACAGGCTACACTGTCCAGTACTTCAACTAGAAATTCCACCAAAAACACCACACATACAACACAGCCTGCCCAGTTTCTTCACATAGAAACTTGCCTCTACAAGTAAAAACCTCTGGAATGATAGAGAGGAAGGCCTGGACAGACAAGCCCCATAGGCTGTCATTATGTGGCTTAAATAGGATACTGTGCCTTTAAGAGAACTTTCCAGAACTTTTCCCAGTATCCCAGAATGCACAGCAGGTCCCTTTTACTTTCAGTTCTTTTTGAAGGCGTAACACGCCAGACCTGTAACATTCCTTACATGAATAACTTTCTCCACCGGGGAGGCGGGAGGGCGCTTATGACTATAACAGAAATACCCCTACTACAGAACTGTAGTTACAGGACAGAAACTACTCCTTCTGTAGTAGGGGATCTCTGTGTATAGTCATAATCTAGTGAATAGAATGGCAAGCCCATCCCCACACCAAAGCTGTGGTGGAGAGAAGAAAATTAACACCACTACTGTGCGAAAAGATTTCGCAGCGAAGCCTGTCCAACCTGAGCGTCTGTCCTGGCATCAGTGTCCGGACTGTAATGCTTAGCAAAGGTATGAACCGACTTCCAAGTGGCTGCCTTGCAGATTTCTGCAAACGGCACGTTACGGGGCAAGGCTGTTGTGGCAGCTTTGCCCCTGGTGGAATGAACCTTAGGCTTACCTCCTGAGGTCTTATTAGCTTTTTGGTAACACAGCTGTATGCAGGACACAATCCACCTAGAAATGGACTGCTTAGAGGTAGCAAGACCCGTCCTGACCGATCCATAATTGATAAACAATTGGTCTGACCTACGAATATCTTTGGTTTTATCCAGATAAAATTTCAACACCCTCCTAACATCCAGGGAATGTAGAGACCTTTCCGCTGGAGATGAAGGATTCTGAAAAAACGTAGGCAAAGTTATGGTCTGGTTGACATGAAAATCAGAAAAACCTTGGGAAGAAATTTAGGGTGAGTACGCATAACAACCTTAGCAGCATGAAATACAGTATAAGGTTCTTGGCAACAGAACGCCTGAATTTCACTCACCCTGCGGGCCGATGTAATGGCCACGAGGAACGCCGCCTTCCAGGACAGGTGCTGCAACGAAGCCTTATGAATAGGTTCAAAAGGCTCCTTCATCAATCTGGACAGCACCACATTCAATTCCCATGACGGCGAAGGAAGCCGGACAGGAGGGAATACTTTCTTCAAGCCTTCCAGAAAATCTTTGATCACAGGGATCTGGAAAAATGAAGTCTGTGAAGGGCATTTCCTGTAGGCAGTCAATTCGGCGAGATAAACCTTAATGGAATGAACATTAAGTCCAGACTGCGCCAAATGCAGAAGGTAAGGAAGGATGACATCTTCCTTGCACGTCGTCGGGTCATAGTTCTTGGACTTGCACCAGATACAGAACCTCTTCCACTTGTAAGCATAGGAAGTCCGAGTGGAAGGCCTCTTAGACTCCTTCTGTATGTCCATGCAATCTTCAGGTAGATTCAAATGGCCATATTGCACTATCTCAGGAGCCATGCCGCCAAACTCAAAGACGAGAGTTTGGAGTGCAACATCTGCCCCCGAACTTCGTGAGAAGGTCCGGCCTGCACGGCAGCCGTATGTGAGGAAGGAGAGACCGTTGAAGCAGGTCTGTGAACCACAACTGCCTGGGCCATTCCGGGGCAATGAGTATCATCCGCGCCCTGGACCGAGCCAACTTGATGAGTACCGCCGGAATCAGGGGAATGGGTGGAAAAGCGTACATAAAGCAGTTCGACCAGTCAATCCATAGCGCATTCTCCAGCGTCCCCTGCTGGTAGTACCTGGTGGTGAAGTCTCAGCATTTGCTGTTTTCGGCGGTGGCGAACAGATCTACGTCTGGAGTCCCCCACCTTGCGAAGACCTCTCCTAGTACTTCCGTCGTTTATGACCCATTCGTGGTTTTCCTGAATCAGTCTGCTCCGGGCGTCCGCCTGAACATTCTGCACACCTGGTAGATGGGTAGCCGTTATCGTCAGTCCTCTGGCCAGAAGCCAGTGCCAGATCGCCTGCGCCTCCTGCGACAGAGTGCGTGATCTCGAACCCCCCTGCTTGTTGAGGTAATACATCGTGGTCGTATTGTCCGTCTGTACAAGCAGAGAGTTGGTCTGGAAGGACGGATGAAAGGCCTTCAGTGCCAAGTGAACAGCTCTGAGTTCCAGGAAATTGTTGTGATACGTGGACTCCGTCGGGGACCACGTTCCTTGAATCTGTAAGTCTCCGGAGTGCGCCCCCCAGCCGTGGAGTGAAGCATCCGTCACGACGGTCTGCGTGGGAATGTCCTTGTGGAAGGGAACCCCTCTGAGGAGATTCTCCGCCGAACACCACCACTTCAGAGACTGAAGAGCATGCAGAGACAGTCGTATCTTGTCGTCCCAAGATCCTTTCCTCTGATCCCACTGGTCCTCCAAGCACTCTTGCAACGGTCTCATGTGCAGTCGTGCGTGTGGCGTTAGGAAGATACAAGAGGCCATCGATCCCAGTAGAGAAGACAGTGTCCTCACTGTTGTAGATGGAGTGGTCATAAGAGTCTGAGCCTTCCGAAGGAGTGATGCGCGTCGCTCCTCCGAAGGAGACACGCTTGCTGACAGCGTATTGATGGAGGCTCCCAAGTACTGTTTGCATTGGACCGGAGTCGGGACAGACTTGGACATGTTGACGTGCAACCCCAGCTTGTTCAAGAGAACGCACGTCTTCTGGAAGTGCGCTCGAGCTTCCGAGAAGGAGGAGGCCTTGATCAACCAATCGTCCAGGTATGGGTAGACAAACACCTTGTTCTTCCTCAGGTGTGCTGCTACCACCGCCATGCACTTCGAGAATGTTCTCGGTGCAGACTTCAGTCCGAATGGGAGTACTGTGTATTGATAATGATTGGCGCCGACTTGGAATCGCAGGAACCTCCTGTGTTTGTGTGCAATGGGCACATGGAAGTACGCATCCTGTAAGTCTATAGCACACAGCCAGTCTCCCTGTTGCAACTGAGGATAAATCTGATGCAACGACAGCATGCAAAACTTTTCTCTGCGAATCCACTTGTTTGCCTGCCTTAAGTCTAGAATGGGCCTGAACTCGTTCTTGGCTTTTTCACAAACGAGGAAGAACTGGGAGTACAGTCCTCTTCCTCTCTGAGACAGTGGCACGTCTTCTATTGCCCTTTTCCTTAACAGAATATCTGCCTCCGCCTGAAGCTCGTGTAGTTGAAACTGCGAGCTGACCGGCGGAATTGCTGGAGGCGGGACAGTGAACAGAAGACTGTATCCATTGCAAACAATATTCAGCACCGACTTGTCCCGAGTAATTTTTTTCCACTCTGCCAGTAAAAATTGAACGCTTCCCCCAACCGGAGTGGGTAACGGATGTAGGGGAAGTAAGCGCTCAGGGCCTAGATCCGGCCGGGCCTTTGGTCGCTGTTGCCGACTGTTGACCTCCTCTGCCTTTCTGGCACTTCTGGAACGGCCTTCGGAACTGCTGTTGTTGTTGCTGTTGCTGTCCCGAAGGTTGGCCACGCCCTCTGCCCTGTCCGCCGAACTGCCTCTGGAAAGGTCGGTATGACTTCTTAGTCTCTTTGGACTTCTCTAGGCCCACAGCCGTGAGCATCTCAGCCTCAGCCTTCATGCGGGCCATTTCGTCATCCGCATGTTTCCCGAACAGAGTCTCGCCAGAGAATGGCAAATTGGCAACCCTCTGTTGGGCGTCAGGTTTTAACGACGTGAGGCGGAGCCAAGCGTGTCGTCTCTGGTTAATCCCATGGCAGAAGCCATGCGCCGCCAAGAGGGAAGAATCGGCCGCAGCACTGATGACCTGATTCGCCACCAACAACCCCTCGTTTAACACCTCCTGGAAATCTTCCCTTTTGTCGCGAGGCAGGTGTTCCACAAACTGCTGGAGAGATTCCCAGAGCGCGCGGTCGTTGCGCCCCAACAGGGCCGTAGCACTCGCCGCCTTCATAGACGTAGCCGACGTCCCACAAACCTTCCTCCCAGCAGAATCCATCCACCTAGATTCTTTATCTGGTGAAATCGTGGATGACGGAGTGGTGGCATGTTGTTTACGAGCCGCCGTCACTATCACAGAGTCTGGAGGGGGTTCCACTTTTAGAAAGGCCGGATCCGAATCGGGAGCCCGGTACTTTTTCTGTAGTCTCGAGGGGGCCGCCTTAGTCACCGCCGGGGTGAGAAAAAGGTCCATGGCCGGATCCTCCAGGCCCAGCACCAGTGGCAGTAATGGTCGAGACAGATGTTTTTGGTGCAGCGTCTCGAAAGTTACCGACGTTTTGGGAGTGGGCACTGTCAACGAGATGCCCAACTTAGCTGCACCCCTTAACAGGACGTCGTGAAAGGACACCAGATCGTCCACCGGTGATACTCTCGTCTCTGGTGACTCCGACAGAGTCAGGGAGTAGTCCCTAGTCTCTGAGGACCTCGTCGAGGAACGAGACCTGTGCCTCCTGTGGCGTCGTCTCATGGATGACCTGTTGCGTGATCGTTCCCTCCTCCTGGAACGAGAACGCGATCTCCCAGTCTGTGGACGTTCCGCAGGGTTCCGTGGAGGTGTTCTCCGTGGCTTATCCTGAGGTTTCGGTCTTGGCGTCCCCTTAGGTGGTGTTGGAAGGGGAGGCAGTGACGCCGATCTTGGCGGAGGACGGGAGGTATCTCCGACCGAGGGACGGGCCCACGAGGCGGAAGTGGTGGTGGTTGTCCTGAAGGAGGGAGTGGCGGAAGTGGAGGTTTGATGGGAGGATCCTCCTTAGGAACAGGAGGAGGCGGGGCCTTTGGCCGAACCACTGAGTACACCGAGCCCGGTGACTTCTTCGGGGGAGGGGACTGTCAACCAGCCCCTCCAGCAGGCGATCGCCGTCTCCGGCGCCCTCCACCAGGACCAGCGTGACTTCTGGCGCCAGAACTCCTTCTGCGCCTCTTAGGAGAGTTGGAACAACTCCTAGACGCCGATCTCTTCCTCCTCGACGCCAAGCGTCATGTCTCCGGCGTCTAACGTCGTCTCGGCGACTCCGGCGTCGGTCGCCGCCTCCGCGACGTCAAATGCTTCTTCCTCAATGCCGAACGTCGCCTCCGCGACGGCGAACGTTCAGTCCTCGACGACGAACGTCGGCTCTTCCTTGACGCCGGCCGCTCCTTCGAGGACCTCGACGTCGAGGATCCCCTCGACGCCAATCGTCGTTTTGACGCCGAACGTCTTCTCAACGGCGAATGGCGGTGTCGCCTCAACGGCGAGCTCCGACGCCTGTCATACCTTCTTCGACGGAGGCCTACCCCGGCCCTTCGACGTCGATCTTTCCCGTCGTCTCGACCCGGAGCCCCGGGAAGATGGTGAACACACCGTCGTCATCCCTCTCGACGTTGTTGTCGATGCAATCAACGTCGACGGAGACCGGGACCGTTTGCTGGTCTTCCTGCCTCTGGGGAGCCCCCCAGAGGCCTCAGCAGAGGCAGAGGGAGCCTTCCCAGTCTGCCCAGACCCACCTGCAGCCTGCAGTCGTCTGTCCTCTAGGCCTTGAAGCCTAATCTTCAGCCTTTCCCTCGGAGTCCTTGCTGAAAGGTTCTTGCAGATGTCACACTCTTCAGGGACATGTGCTTCAGGAAGGCAGATGATGCAGACGTCGTGTGGATCAGTCTTGGCCTTCTTCCTCCCACATGCTTGGCATTTTTTGAAAAGGGCAGGCATTTTAGAGCCCTAAAAAGCCTGAACAAACACACAGGAGTGAAGGGAAAGCACCAAGACACAAACGGAAACACTTTTAAATCACAAAGTGTACAAAAATCCAATAAACCCTTGAAAAAGGGAGAGCTCAATGCACCAGGGTCCTGTTAGCAGGAGCCGGAAAAAAGAACTGAAAGTAAAAGGGACCTGCTGTGCATTCTGGGATACTGGGAGACGTTCTGGAAAGTTCTCTTAAAGGCACAGTATCCTATTTAAGCCACATAATGACAGCCTATGGGGCTTGTCTGTCCAGGCCTTCCTCTCTATCATTCCAGAGGCTTTTACTGGTAGAGGTAAGTTTCTCTGTGAAGAAACTGGGCAGGCTGTGTTGTATGTGTGGTATTTTTGGTGGAATTTCTAGTTGAAGTACTGGACAGTGTAGCCTGTGGATATAGGCTGCATTATTTGTCTTTAAATTCTCTCTTAAGTGTCTTTGCAGTTCTGCAATTTTTTGACAACTTAAGAGATTATTTTTGATTGCCGGGGTCCACGCACATGGGCGGGACTATTCACTAGATTATGACTATACACAGAGATCCCCTACTACAGAAGTAATGGACAAAGCTCGAATAAAAGCAGCCGGTGACTTGGAGGATGAAGGGGAAATCATTAAAAAGAATAAAGATTATGTGTTTGAACTGAGAAAAGGGAAAATAAGACTGTCTGGAAATGGAGATGTTGTACGAAACCTGCTACATAGCTAATGTGGATACCACACTATAGTGTGAAGAACGGGAATTTTTATTTAGCAATTTTAACTTGGTTAATGTTCAATTTATTGTTTGACATGCCCATTTGATCAAATGGCACTGGTGCATTTAATCTATTAGGATGTGTGCTTGTGGATTTGAAATACGACCTGTAAAGTAAAATGTTAAATACATTTACAAGAAAAATGTAAATTAATAAAGAGAAATAAAAATAAATAAATAAAAGAATACGAGAAAGGGGCAGGAATCTTACATTGAGATGGCGACATGAAAAGAGGTTGAAAATGTCCCATTAATGGGGTGTTTCATTCAACAGGTGCTCAATGCAAAGCAAAAGAAAAAACAACAATGGTTTACATTAAAATATAGCACCCTGTGAGGTCAAGTGCTCTTTATATGATGGAATCACATAGATTTCACACCCAAGACAGTAGCCGTGTTTCGTTATCAGAGATTTGTATGGCACTATATTGCCATTAGTATAGCCTTTGAGCGCCACAACCCGGTCTGGAGTATTGTCATAGAGTAGAGTCTGTTTTCTGTTTGGGTAGGATTAGCAGATGTGGATTCTGGATATTTCATGTATCGATTGTCGCTATTCGGTATGTGCTATTTTAAAGACTAGTGTGTGTACGGCGGCCTGGCGTAAGCTATATTTGTGAGCTGAATTATGTAACTGAGATGACTGTACCTGGATATAGTCTTGTAAGTATCCCTTAAAAGGATTCTAGCCTTCAGGTGTTGTGTAGGTGTTGCGATAGTGTGCTACCTGTTCTCTTGGAGACTACAAGATTTGACTGCTGTGTCAGGGTTGGTGAGGTCCATATACATCATGTCTCTGAGCTCTATGTCCACCAAAAGCAGCCTTTGCTAACCACAGTGTGCTTTTAGCCAGGTGGATTACGCAGGATAAACATCTCCTTCCTATGTGCTGCCAACTGCAGGACCACAAATGGTGGCTTCAGGATGCCATGGCTCATACATGTGTAACACTCCACCTAGAGGCAAAGCTGAGGGTGGACCACACAAGGTGAGTCACGAGCATGTTACAGAAATACAAATGTCTGGGTGGGGATTAGTATCAGCGAAGGCGTGGAGTGATTGAGGCATACTTGATGAGCACAGCTCAGACAATCCATAAAGCAACACGAAGGCCGAACAAGGTTGGTATTACCAAAGACATCAGTGGCACTCAGTTTATCATGTAGACGGAGTTTGATTAGGATACTACATAATGAAAAACCTGTGCCCACAAGCAAATTAAGGACCGTACACTAAGGAAGAAAACTGCATGACAAATAGCCTGAAATAGTTTGGGAATCATAAAGTTCATGACAACAGGTTCTTCCCGGTTATAGACATTAGAGATATCCACACAAATCTATCAACTGCTCAAGGCTCTACAAACTCATTAACAGCAACAAGCAATCACTATGTAGCAGATACAGCAACGTAACCAAACATTCACAAAAATCAATCCAATTTACCTACAGCCACTTTGGCCCAAAGACGGCATTCCTTCAAGTGAAGAGCCGATTGATCACCCAGACTGGCCCAAACAGGTTTAGGCATGCACATATCCAGAAGAAGGGCACTCTTGTGCATTGCATACGTGTCTGACATTAAAAGAACAGCTTCTGGACGTTCCTGACCAACCCGGATTGATGATGTGCTGGGGGAGTAACATACATGCAACAGCCTAGCAAACAGGAGTGCTGTTGCTCAAAACAAGGATGCCACCTGAACTTGTGCAACCAGACAATGAGGGTCGTAGACTACTCAAGATGATGTATTGGGATCAGGGTTTGCAGCTCAGAACCCTTACTATTAATGAACAAATCTCTACCCTGAACCCACAAACTCATTCTCTGGATACTGATCTGACGCTTTCTCGGAACCAGGGCTTGCACTCCCCGTCTGAGTACTGGTTTATAATTCACTGTCCTAATACTGACTTGCAACGTACATTGTCAGAATGTATGTTTCTTGCTTATCTATTTTCTACTTATTGAACTAATCTGTAAAGCGCTCCGATACCCTTCTAGGGTCAAGTTTGCTCTATATAAAACTTTAAAACGAAATAAAATAAAACATACTACAGACTGTTATTCCCGTGCCACTGTAAAGAGTCTCCATGCCAACCATCATGAATATCTGAGGAAGCAAAGTCACGATGGCTCCTTTGCACATCAAGGCAATACTTTGATAGTGATGTATTTTGCACTGCAATCAGCCACCTACTCTGCTCTGTACTTAGGTAGTCTCGTCAGATTGTTGGTGGCCGCAAGATCACCCATCAAAAACCACATTCCTGAATGAGGACGTACTACACTACATGCTATCCTTTGGATAAGCAGCTTGATATTTTGTCCCGTGGCAGTTGTTGCCATAAGGATTACATATTCACTCTCTCAGAAACTCTATCGCTGGGGTCAATCATCCAGAGTAGCACTTGCGTCGCTTACAAACTGACGCCATCTTTAAGAGGTGAGGAGCCCAAGAGTGGAATTAGGGAGAGCCCAATACCGAGGTGGAAGACATCAGAGAGGGTGGTGGGAGTTCCATTGTTCGCTGGGGAACAAATACTCATTTTAAAGTCCAAAACATCTCTCATGGTGATGATAAAGGACAAAGAAGTGATAATGCATATTTCAGAGTATGTCATTGTCCCAAAAGACATGGAAATTAAAAGGATTATGCAAGGGGTTAAAACACAGACTATTTGTAACATAAAAAGAGAGACGCAAAATCAAATCATTTATTCTGGTCAATGGTTACAGACGTATTTATTTAGGAGGTTTCAAGTATGCAGCCATAAGCCAATTTTTAGTGCTAGAATAACCTAGGTCCTGCAACTTGTCGCTGTTGACATATCACAAATGAATTGTACAGGGATCAATCTCCTCAGGAGGGCTTTTAGAAGTCTGCGTATTATGACGCTTCGGTCAGCCATCTCTCAGGTTGCATTGGCAAGTTGAAACGATCCATGGGTAATAGCAAAGAAGAGAAAGAGTGATGATTAAAATGAATTATAAGCGGGAGAAAATAGACACCTAAAGCAACAATGATACCAAGAAAAATAATCATGAACGAATTACCAGACTGGATTGCTGGGCCAAAGCAGAGGTCACAGGCTCTGTTTAAAATAATTGCAGAAGGCAATGGGGAGGGTAAACGGCGTCACATCGGACCCCTACCCAATATGCAGGGGGACACGACAGGGAAGTCCATTGTCCCCAATACTGTTTGCTCTTTACAAGGCACCAATGGCGCAAAGAGTCGGGGATGACCCATGCATATCTGGAGTTCGCTTTGGTGGAGACATGCACACAATCAGCCTGCACATTGATGATGTCTTGGTCAATCTGGATGACCCTGCACGCTGCCTGCAAGCCTTAATGGAAGAAATACAGTTTTTCGGGAGAGCGTCCAGGTTTAAAATGAACCTACAGAAGTCTCAGGCAATCAACCTCTCGGTCTCACAAGCCCTTCTATCACAACTGACTACTCTAAACCCGCTGACATGGGCCGAAACTTCCATCTCTTACTTAGGCATACAGATAGCTCTTCACTTACTGAAACAGTTGCGCTTCGCTCCTGGACACTACTCTGCTAGGTCAAAATGGACCTCTCTCAATGGAAAGACTACGTTTCTCTCGGCTGGGCCACAACACGTCCTTGAAGATGGCCATGCTCCCCAAGTCTTTATATCTGTTTCAAGCACTCCTGCCTACCCACCCCCACAGGGCAAACTCAAAACCCTACAGGCGAAACCTCTGCAATTTGTGAGGAGTAGCAAGAGCACTAGCATGCACAGGTTCCTAGCTTATCGACCCACGACGGAGGGCGGACTGGGTGTCCCCAACCTGATCCAATAGGACCAGTCTGTCCAGCACAGCTATATCACAGAATAGCACCGGAGAGTATTACAGACATTGGTGCTTCATGTACCACGCAACAGCTGGGATAGATATGTATAAGACCCCTTGGGTGCCCTACAGACACAGGGCATGAGGGGGGCTTTACTCCTCCCCTGTCACGAGGGCCACTATCGCAACATGGGACTCCACTGCAAAGCTGGGAGTATTGGCTACAATCCTGTCCCCTATGACTCCCATCCTGGGCAACAAAGAATTCACTCCAGACCTACACCCCACTGATTTTGCAGCCTGGCAGCATTCCGGGTGCAAATTGATAGTATATCTCTTTGATTAAAGTAGGATAATCCAGTTTGACCACTCAAGTACAGCTTCCGGTCTCCAGGAGGCTATATGCCACTGTTATCTGCAGATCCAATATTGGGTTATGCAACCCATCGTGAGGAATGGTGCGCAGAAAACGCTTACACCCTCCTTTTGTGAGTGCCCATGAATAAGAAGTTCTCAGCTCAGCTGTGCAGAGAATACAAAATTGCGGGGAGATACACTGCAGAGCACAACACAGCATGTAACACTTCAAGCACCAAAATGTTCACTAAGGTTACCACATAATAGTATCTCAGTACCACTAGGCTACACAAAATGAACCCTACATAAAACTTGACCTGTTGGCGGGCTGCAGAGCAGTGGGCACACTACTACATCTCCTGTGATCCTGTCCCAAACGGACCCGATACTGGGAGGACATTTTAGCGGTCTTAGATACAAAAATGTACACATAATGACCCCGCTTTATGACACACACGATACTGGGCCTACCTAACCTCCTCATATATCAGCCAAGATCTAGACAGGGATGCCAGATAGGGCTAGCAGTTAGAGCAGCAGTGCAGGCCATTCTCACACAGTGGGCACTTCCCCAGTGCCCACCCACATGGTATAGCTACATAGGCTGTGGTGGACTTCAGGCATGAAGAAACTCACCCTAACCGTGGAATACCGCCAGAGGCATTTCATGAACTGTGGAACGCCTTTATCTCACTGTTTTCTTAAGAGTTTAACAAATTGATCTGCCCTAAACACGTACGGGTTTGACGCCTGATTTGTGGGGACCAGGCCTGTGCCCCGGTACAAGCACTGCCGAAGATATGAGGATTGCGAAAGGGAAATATTTATAACCCAGCCAGTAACTTTGCAGGGTTTAAGTTATACAGCTATTCTTCATTGGATACATTTGAATGAAATGAAAATGGGATTTCTATAGAGCATGGCTACCCGGAGGCATCCCAGCGCTGCAGAATTGACTAGAGAACAGGTGGAATTACGGGAAAAGCAAGGTTTTCAAGTGTTTGCGGAATGTCAGTAGGCTGGTTTCCCTGCGGATGGTAAGAGGCAGGGAGTTACAAAGCCTGGAGGCGCTGTGGGAGAAGAGGCGGCCCCCTGTCAGCGCCTTCTTGATTCTGGGGGTATTGGCTAAGTAGAGGTGGTCGGAGCGTAGCTTTCTATTGGCCTTTTTTGGTTTGATCTGGGCTCTTAGGATAGCGGGACCCTTGCCCTGGAGGATTTTGTGTGTGATCCAAAGGGCTTTGAAGTTGACTCTCTCCTGAATCGGGAGACAGTGGAGAGATCTTAAAGCAGGCTTGGCTGAGCATCGATTTTTAGTGCCTGTAAGAAGTCTAGATGCGAGTTCTGGACTACCTGGAGTTTAGAGTTTTGGGGGTGCCCCGATAGAGGGAGTTGCTATAGTCCAGTCTGGAGAGGATAAACCCCTGAATTAGGAGCTTTCTTGAGTGGGTGGGTAAGAGGGGGAATATTTTCCGCGCGGTTCGAAGCAGACCATAGGAGACTCCAGCGGTTTTCCTTGCTTGGGTTTTAAAAGTGAGGTCCTGGTCGAGACAAATGCCCAGGATTTTTATCTCTTTTTTTAGGGGTGGGTTCTGGTCCCATACAGGTCGGCCACATAGAATTAGGGATGAATTTTGACTGGTTGCCCAGCAGTAGGAGCTCTGTTTTTATGCCGTTAAGTTTAAGGTGTGATCTGTTTATCCAGCTAGTAATTTCTTTGAGGCAGGAGCACAGGTCTTCCGGGGATTGGTCCGCCTGATTCTGTGATACGATAAGTTGGGTATCATCTGTTTAAGTGACCAGTTTAATTCCAAAAGGGGCTACTATTTCCTCCAGTGGAGACCTATACACATTAAAAAGTGTGGGGCTCAGGGACAAGCCCTGGGGAACCCCACAGTGAAGTGGAATAGGTCGGGATCGAGTGTTACCCTCGAAAGCCTGGAAGGTTCTATTTTCCAAGAATGATTTCAGCCAGGATAAGGCCGAGCCAGTGACTCCTACTTTGTTAAGCCGGTGTACCAAGATACGGTGGTTCACAGTGTCGAAGGCTGCACTTAGGTCCAGGAGGATCACCGCTGCAGATCCTCCCGAGTCAAGAATCTTTCTCGCCTCTTCCACAACTGCTATTAGTGCGGTTTCAGTGCCCTGACCGGGGCGGAAACCTGTCTGAGAGGAGAGTAGTAGTCCACCGAGAGTAGGCGGTTGACAAATTTTTCGCCCACTTTACTGATTTCTAGTAGTAAGGAGACGGGACGGTAGTTTCCCATCTCAGTGGGGTAAAGATGATTTTTTTTTTTTTTAGTAGTGCCTTTACTATGGCCTTTTTCCAGTTCAGGGGAACGGTGCCCTGTGTTAGGGAGGCGTTGATTAGATTAGTAATGGGGGAATTGATGGTGGGTGCAGCTCACTTCAAGATGTTAAGCAGTGCCGGGTCGAGCGGAGAACCGCTCTTGATTGATTCGAATATGGGAAGAAGTAGTTCCTCTGTGAGAGGGGTAAATGATTCTAAACACCGGACATTATTCTGAGGTTCTGGTAGATGGGGCACTAGTAAATGGTCATTATTGTTGTGTGGGAGGAATTCTAGGATATTTTGAATTTTGGTGGTGAAGAATTCTGCCAATTCGTCGCATCAACGACTGGAGGGGTCAGGGGCGGGGGGTGGATCGGGGACTTTCAGGAGTTTTTTGACAATGCAGAATGTTTCCCTGGAGGAGTTGGCGGAGGATCAAAATATTTCTTCGAAGAAGGCAGCCTGAGTTGTTTTAAGGGCAGCTTTATAAGATGTAATGGATGATCTATATTCAGTTTTTTTATTGCTGGCAAAGTCTTTCCTCCATGCTCTTTCTAATATTTTACATTGTTTTTTTTAAATTATGGAGTTCAGGAGTGAACCAAGGGGATTTGTTTGTTCCGCTTTTTTTATAAGATTTTTCTGGGCAGTACTATGTCCAGTGTGTTCTCGATCCATGAGGAGAATTTCTTATCTGCTACTGATGGGTCAGGGTCATATGTAGGTTTGGTTATTCTAGTTCACGCCTTCAGTCCTCTAGCGCTAATTTGGGCCAGGGCCGTTCAATGGTGCATGGGGTTGGTACCTGGGGGCTCTTGGTGAGAGTGTCCAGATAAATGCTACTAAGAAATGATCTGACCACGGAATGGGGAAAGGTTCCATCACTTTTAGTTCAGTTATGTTTGAAAAAATAGGATCTAGAAGATGACCTTTCATGTGTGTTGCTTGATGGATCTTAAGGTGGAGATGGTAGGCTGCAAGGTCAAATGCTAGTTCGACAGCCACTTTGTCCAGCGGGTTATCAAAGTGGAACTTTAGGTCTCCAAGAAGAGTAAAGTTGGGTGAGGTACTGGCCAGGGAGAGGATAGTTTCCAGTAGCGAGCTACAGAATTGTCCCTGTGCACCTGGGGGGCGGTATAGGAGAATGCCAGAAAACGATCTCAAGGGGTGAGTTGAATGGTGAAGTGGGCGTTTTCACAATCTAAAATGGGGCTGTCCAGAATGCGACAGGTTAGATGGTTTTTATAGATGATTGCTATTCCACCACCCTTGCCACAAGTTCTAGAAAGGCTTTGGATCAGGTATCCCAGGGAGAGGGCCTGTATAACGTCTGGGTCAGAGGTTGGAGAAAGCCAGGTCTCTGTAAGAAACAGGATGTCAAGTTTAGTGTCCTGTAGGAGAATGGAGATTTCCAGGGAGTTTTTAGGTAAAGATCTGCAGTTCAGTAGGGCCATGCTAATCGGATTCCCTGCTGGGTGTTGAGTTCCCATTGATAAAAGTTTGTAAGGGCAGTAGGTGCAGTTGTTTTGCAGTACCTCCATGGAGATTGAGTGGGAGCATAATAACTTTGGGGCCTGCCTTATTTGGAGTAGTTTTTTCCTGGAGTAGCGTAGGGGGCTGTGGGAGTGGGAGCAGAGGTTCCTGGCCCTGGGCCCGTTCTGGCACGGACGGGCGCAGGAGGGCTTGCCTTTGGCACGCCAGTGACGCGCCCACTGCACGTTGCCTATGCGCGTCGAGGCGTGCATCGTGTTTTATGCTGGTGCACTTGCAACTAGAGCGCTAACTGCCCCAGTTACACTGAGGCACTTCCGGTCTGCGTAGCCTTCCCTCCACTAAACCGGAACCCTCCGTGATGGACTGGAGAAGACGCAGACCTGGTGCACGTGTGGGAGCAGTGAGTGAAATTTAAAACCCATGCGGCGAGTTAAAATGGCAAAAATAAAACATTTATGAATGAGGTTTCATGCAAGGACAACAGTTCAGTTCAGTTTCAGCAGTTAAGCTTAATGCAGTGTCTCAAACAAGCGTAATTCCGACCCCACACTAGGAAGAATAACAAACGACTTTTTGAGGATTAAGGATGTGACGCTAATTGAGCCCTATCTTGATATCATCCATAAGTCCCCCGATAGGGCGTTGTACTTTAAATTTAGGATAGGTACACTGCCAATACGGGAATTTACCGCCCAATGGAAAGCCCCCTTCCAAACAGGTCTTTCTTGTCCCAGTTGCGGTTCAGGATAAGAGTCAACTGCACATTTCTTATTTGTATGCCCGGCTTACAGAGCACCCAGGAGCCACTGGCTCAAGCCATTGTGTAGAGTATTGGGCACTAGAGACCACCTTGTAGCGCTGCGCATTCTTAAATCTAATACTAGTCTCTTGTATGTTTGTGGACTGGCAACATTTCTGAGATGGGCCTGGTCCATTAGTATAGAAAGGCTGAGTGAAAATGTTCAATTTAAGTTTTAATTTGTCAATGTAAATAGCTTTTTATCCTTCTTCTCACATAACTAGATGTGTAAGGTGTGTTTTAAATTTTTTTTTTTTAAAAAGGTAAAAATTGTAATTAGTTGACGTTTGGTGCCACAACCATATAGGATCATGAGATGTTACCTCAAAAGTGTTGATTTTATGTCTGTGCTTTCAAGATATGTTTTTATCGAAATAAAGCCTTTTTCATACTCATACTTAATACAGTGCACAAAACAGCGGGAATGAAGCAATGTGAACAATGCTATTCGGGAGCCCTTTGCCAGGCGCTCCTTCCCTTCGACGAGTTACCCGGATTAGGATCCTCTAAGTGAGGGAGGGAGGGAGGGGGATTGAGGGGACTATCTCTCACTATTTGTTAGTTCTCTTCTTTTTGCCAATGTAATACTGTGTAATAATTTCAGGGCTTTTCTGGCCCAAATATGATATGTGCGGCAGGCATGTTGGTAGCTTCTTGTAATACAAACAATAAAACAGATTTGAACCATAAAATAGTTACAGACAAGTGTACTCCAGGAGTCAGAACCAAAGCACAACATGAGTCAATGTGTCTTAAGGAATGGCCACTCAGTCTACTGAACTATTGCAGGACCAGTTAACCTTGCAAGTGGCTAGGCTGGAAGCCAGAAAACAGTGAAGCATAGTTTGGCCCACATCCGTCCATGGGAAGGTGGAGGGACATCCGCCATCATCATCCTCAAGACTTTTATTACGATCACCAGGATCCAAAAAAGTAGACCGCTCAAGTATAAAAACAGGGGTATAAACATTTGGAAATAAATGTGTTAAAAACAATTTCATAAAATAGATGTGCAAAGAGCAAAATACAGCAACGTCTAGAAGAATAAAGTGCTTCATGCAGGTAGTTTCCCACGCCTGATCCACAGTGCGTACCAGAATCTTGAGACGCAAAAGACCATTGATCTACGAGTGTTAGTGCACAATGCTCTCATCACCTGAAGATAATGGCCCGGACCAGCAAGTCTACACAATGGAAATATCAAATTTTTCCTCCGAGATAAATAATGTGGGCAGAAGAAAAGTAAATGGACAATTGACACTGGACAGGCTTTGCACGCAGGGCACAGATCATCAAGAGAAGTACTAAAACCCCACTTAAAACAAAATAGTCTGGTGGGCATAGACTTATAATGGAACTGTAAGAAAAGTTTGCGTGCCATCAATAGAATAATTTCATCATAGTTGACTCAAACAATGGGACAGATTTAAAGATCAGAAAGTCTTTATTCAAACTAGTCGTTGGTTCTGCCAAGCCCTTTGCAAACGTCTTTTCCCAGTACATTTCTTTCAGTTTCACCCTCGAAATTTGCACCATACTTTCCAGGTTGGACCAAAAGGTCTCCATCCCCAGCCTTCCCAGTAATTCTCGTAAGGAGATGAACCACCTGATGGATGTTGCCTTGGGAAATTTCAGGAGATCCTTCAGAGCCTCTCGATAAGTTTCCAGCTCTTGCACTGTCCATAGCCTAAACCAAAACATTAGCAATTTACAATTCAGCTTATGTTTCAGCTGCCTATGGGCAAGGGCCAAGTACACAGCTTTCAGAGGGGAGCTATCAGGGAGATCGACCAGCGATCTTAAAAAACGGTTTTCAACAGTTGTAAGGGGGGATTGGTTGCCCGTACACCATAGCTCCGCACCATAGAGTAATCCCCCCAAGACGATTACTGGATACAGATCAAGAAGGTTAAAAGCATTGTACACTATCATAGTGCAGGCTGCCCATATCTCCAACACGTTGTATATCAAGAGGAGGTGTGTAACTATGTATGCCTTGCTTACGAATATATGCTGACAGGAATGGTTCATGTATATACATCATAAACAGACTGAGACTGGGAATTGGAGGGTGGGGGGTGTTGGGTTAGGTTTTATAAGTCATAAAGATTGTGTGTACAGGTACAACCTGAATACACCGAAGATCTGTAATGAGTTGCAGAGCTATGTATACAGATTATGGTTTGTAACACTGATTTTCTTGTAACTTTGATAAGAGAATATTGTACGTTGAAGCATTACGAGATGGATAATGTAAGCTGTTTATTTGCAAAGAAGATGTATGACATACCTTGCCAAAAACTCAATAAAATGTGTTTTAAAAAAAAGTACTCCCCCCAAGATCTTGGTGTTGTAGATTTCGAGTGCTGGGGCATTTTAACGGGAGACCGTCTTCCTATGTATTTTGCTGTTATGGGCCCATTGATGAATTAATTGTAACTTTGCTTTTTCAGTATGGGCACCCCAGTGGATCAATGAAGTCAGGCGGATGCCGAAGTAGTCAAAGACTTCTACTTGCTCCAACTTAGTGCTACCAGCCCACCCAAATCTTCTTGTTGGTTTATTTTTTCCTCTATTAAAAATCATGTAATTTTTTTTGCCTCGTTTAAAATCAGGCCCTTGTCATCACAAAAACTTAAAAAGTCATTCAGGAGTTGTTGGAGACCCTGCAGTGATTTGAAAACTAAAAGTGTGTCATCTGCGAACGGTAATGCAGGCACTCTTCTTACACCAATTTTTAGGGGCATCACAGCATCCCTATCTACATAATCAACGACTCCATTAATAAAAAGGGTGGGCGCCAACACACATCCCTGCCTCACTCCACGTTGGACATGGAAAGTTTCTGTTACTTGATTGTTTGCGCCCCACCTAACCTGTGCTGTGTTGGATGAATGTAATCTGATTAAAATGTTTAAAAGATTAGCAGAGAGACCCATCTCAGTATGCAAATCAACAAAGGCCACATATAATTTACCCCCCTTAATGACTACTACCTTCCAGTAAAAACAAATAAGGCGGAAGGCCTGATCCAGGGTGCTGAATTTTGTACGAAACCCCGCCTGAAAGTCACTCAGGATTTGGGACTCCATCATCCAGTCCTGCATCCTTCCTAGAACCTGTTTGCAAAAAAGATTCTGCAGGGAATCTATGAGGGACATCTGTAGTGTTGGCTGGCATCTAGTATTTTAAGAACCTTGAGAAACTGCTAATAGTACTCCATGTGACAGCACAGTTTCCCAATGATTAGGAATAGAAAAAAACTTCGACCTAAACTTAGGAAGACCATAATTGCACAGTTTAAAAAGACAAATTTTAGGCCATGAGGGTATTTCCATGTCTGGAACAATTTAAACAAAATCAACTTTGCCTATTGCTTGAATGATACTTAGCTGTAAGCATAAAGAATGTAAAGTAAGACAAATACTTTTTAACGGTGGGTTCTTCCCGCACAGAATGGAGATAAGGCTTCTTAAGGGCACACATCTACTGACAAACATTACACACCAACTAGTTCTAAGAGCCAGAGAAAGTTCCCACAGAAAAATGAGTGGCCTGGCTGCAGCCACTGAGCTCTCAGTAGAGGAAGTGACAGCAAAATGAAATCGTCCTTGGAGAAAAGTGAGCACCAGCGCAGATCCAAATCATATGGCAACACAAGTCCAAAAACAAGACTAGAATGGAGTAAAAATGGTCTGATTCAAGGGTGGAGTCTCGAACAACGAAGGCTAGGTTCTGCAATGGTCTCTGTCACTAAAGACTCAGGTAACCATCGGCGAGCCAAGAAGTGGCTAACAGGACATCTAAGGGGACAAACAAACTACACTCCAGTTGGTTGACTGAGCACAGGATGCTAGGGAGACAGACTAAAAGCAGTAGGAGGTGAAGCTTGGGGCCTAAGGTACTACCATTGAGAGGGAAGGGTCTTGTCCGGGATCAGTCTTCAAGCTGAAAAGTTCTGGGAGCCTGTCTGTCTGGTGAAGTGGACCCCCTCATTAAACTAAAGCTGAGGAAGAGTAAGTAATGTGTCCTTTAGCAATGACCCTAATTTTGCTCACCAAGTTTTTACTTGTTAGAATTAATTGCCTCCCCCCATTTGATTCCATTTGAACTAGCCCTGTTCACCATAAATGCCTCATTATTTAAGTCTCAAGTAGTGGTGTGTCCTTTGCTTCTCACTTGCCAGATGGCAGGAAGACTAGAGAGAAAGGCTGATTGAAAAAGGGCTGTTGGAGAGCAGCAATTCTTGCATTCACCCTCAACTCTTTGGCAAGGTAAACTACTTCCAACTTTCATGCCATTCTCCCAAACCTAAGTGAGTAGAGCTATTTTTCACCAAATTAATCTTTTCACATATGTTACATTTATTTCAGCTGCATTTACTGCATGTAGAGCTTTCATTTGAAAACTTATTTTTGGAAATCTGCCACTGACTTTATTATTCCATGTTAACCAACATTTTTGCAGGAAAGGTTGTGGAGACCAGGAGTCTTCAAATCTAAAGTAGCAAATTAACTGTTCCTGTTTAGGATATCTGTCATGTATGTGGGTGTGCCAAATTAAAAGATTTAAATGATATATTGACACACGTCACACAGACTTGTGCAAAAGAAGAACAAAAGTTACTTACCTGTAAACTGTGGTTCTCCAGTATTGGTGTCTTTCATAGATTCACATGCTTGAATATTCCCCGTCGTCGAAGTGGGAGTCCCACGGTACATAAATAGCAGTAATATATATGCATGTATACATGAGAAAAATCATAAATAAAAAATACATACATATAATGCAATAGAAATGTAAACCCGAAAAAAAGTACCATAGAACAGAATAGGCCCATTGAAAAGCCCAAGGGAGAATTCACTTTAGTAACATATTAGAGTCATTATGTGTTGGTCCACATTCCAGCCAATCAGGCTGTAACCTCCTCTAGAACCTTCTCCTCAGAAGCCCCAGTCCTCAGATTTTCGTAGCACAAGTAAGTACAAATGCTTGAGGAGAAGAGAGCGAGCCTCTCAGGGGAGGATGGGAGGGTCGCATGTGAATCTATGAAAGACACCAATACTGGAGAACCACAGTTTACAGGTAAGTAACTTTTGTTCTTCTCCAGTATTAGGGGTGTCTTTCATAGATTCACATGCTTGAATAAGAATAGAAAGCAGTAAATCATATATTAGTCATAAAGGAATATAACAATTAAGTCTTGGTAAATCATATCACTTAATAAGTAATTTTAAAACCAAAACATGACAAGACCTTTATGACTGGAGGCGGGTAGCAACAGAGGCTCACCTTTATCGGAAAAGATTCCGCAGCACCGCTTGACCTACTGCCGCATCCGCGGCATCTGTTGATTGCAGGCAGTAGTGCTTCGTAAAAGTATGGCTGCTAGACCAAGTAGCAGCTCTGCAGATGTGTCTCAGAGGTACCCCCGCAAAGAGGGCTGCAGAAGTCGACACAGCTCTCGTGGAATGAGCTCGAGCCGGAGCAGGAAGGGGCTTGCCAGCCCGTTGATGACAGTAGGATATGGCAGACGATATCCATCTGGTGATAGTCTGTTTGGTTACAGGTTGTCCTTTGCACACTGGGCCATATGCTACAAACAATTGATCAGTCTTTCTAAATGCAGCTGTGCGTTGAATGTAAAATTTGAGGCAGCGCTTCACATCCAGAGTGTGCAAAGAGCGTTCCGCTGCAGATTGAGGTGCAGGGAAGAAAGTCTTAAGGACAATTGGTTCATTGAGATGGAAGTCACTGGGAACCTTAGGAAGAAAACTGGGATTTGTTCTCAAAGTAACAGCCTCGTTGGAGAACTGTAGAAACGGTGGCTGTATAGTAAAGGCTTGGATGTCGCTGACGCGCCTGGATGAGGTCAGAGCAAGCAACAGAGCCAGTTTCCAAGTGAGGAATTTTAGATTGGAAGAATGGATGGGCTCGAATGGAGGCAAAAGTAGTTGAGACAAAACTAAGTTCAGTCGCCAAGAAGGTGGGAGCCGAAGGATTGGTGGGAACATCCGAAAAAGGCCCTTGAAGAATTGTCTGATTATCCTGGAAGAGTACAAAGATGTTACGCCATCATGGCGAAAACGAGAGATTGCAGCTAGAAAAACCTTTAGAGTGGAGTGTGATAGTCCTGATCTTGCTAGTGACAAAAAGAACGGCAAGATTTGTTCTGGCTGAGCACACATGGGATCCAGTGTTTTAGTGGAGCACCAAGCACAGAAACGCTTCCACTTCAACTGGTAAGTTTTGATGGTAGATGGGGCGCGAGCACTTGCTAGCACTGCCCTACAATCTTTGTCGATATTCATGTGTGCAAATTCATTGTACTCAGGTTCCAAGCATGAAGTTGGAGATATGCTGGATCTGGATGGCATATTTGACCTTGTTGCATCGTGAGAAGATGTGGCAGAGGATGCAATTGTATCGGATGTGTCAGAGAGAACAGAGGAAGATCTGAGAACCAAGGACGTCTCGGCCATTTGGGTGCGATCAGGATTATTCGACACGGTTGGAATCTCATTCTGTGTAACAGACGAGGAATGAGCGGCAGTGGAGGGAATGCATAGATGAAGTCGTTCGACCAGTCTATTGAAAAAGCATTCCCGCTCGACTACTTGTGTGGATGCCGGCTCGCAAACCATTGACACTTCCTGTTGTGAACAATTGCAAAGAGATCCAACTGTGGTCGGCCCCACTGTCGGAAGATGAAATCCAACGTTGGTTGGTTGAGTTCCCATTCGTGGTTGTCCGAGAGGGCTCTGCTGAGCGAGTCCGCCAGCACATTGGCCACGCCTGGTACATGGACAGCTCGGAGATGTATTTGCTGTTGGATAGCCCAATCCCATATTTCATGTGCCAGTTGTGACAGCACGAGAGATCTTGTGCCGCCCTGTTTGTTGATGTAGTGCATGCTGGTGGTATTGTCCGTCCTCACCAGCAATGTTTGTCCCTGCACTACTCTCTGAAAGGACTTCAAGGCCAAGAAAATCGCCAGTAGTTCTAAGCGATTTATGTGCCAAGTGCGCTGAGACGTCGTCCATTTTCCCTTCACGGACATCCCGTCGAGATGTGCCCCCCAACCTTCTAGGGAAGCGTCTGTCGTTAGTGTAAGTGTTGGTGGTTCGTCCTTGAATGAACGACCTGTCGCTATGTTTGGAGGATGAGCCCACCACTCCAAAGCTTTTTGAATGCGGGGCGTTAGATGGATCTTGTCTTTGAACAACCCCGATGCCTGCTTCCACTGGCTGTCTAGTTCTTCTTGTAGGACTCTCATGTGCAATCTGCAGTTGGGAATCAGTTGAATGCACGAAGAAGCCATGCCGAGGAATGATTTGTACATCCAGACAGAAACATACTGCCTTGACCGCAGAAACTGTACTTTCTGTAACATTCGGCCCTGTCTCTCCTGTGAAACGAACACTTGCCCTAGCCGAGAATCGAGCGAGGCTCCTAGAAAATCTCGCTGTTGAGATGGTTGAAAGTGTGACTTTAGGCAGTTGATGGAGAAGCCCAATGTTTCGAACAGGGATATGCAGACTTGTGTGTGCTGTTCCGTTAATTGAAAAGTCCTGGCCTTTATCAGGCAGTGGTCCAGATACGGATAGAACTGGATGCCCTGTAAACGCAGGTAGGCAGCCACCGGGGCTAGAATCTTGGTAAATACCCTCGGTGCTGATCGAAGGCCGAATGGTAGGACCTTGAATTGATAATGAAATTGGCCGACTGTAAAACGGAGGTATTTCCTGTGCCTGGGATGAATAGGCACATGGAAATATGCATCTTGAAGGTCTATTGTTGAAAAGTACTCTCCTGGAATGAGGAAATTCAAGATTTGAAGTAGGGTAAGCATCTGAAAAGTCTTTGATGCGATGAACTTGTTTAGAGCTCTCAAATCTAAGATGGGGCGCCACTTTCCTGATTTTTTCTTCACTAGAAAGAAACGGGAGTAAAAACCCCTGCCGCGTTGACCTTGCGGTACCAATTCTATGGCTCCTTTCCTGATCATAAGCTGCACCTGGGCCAACAGTTCTTTGAAATGGGGAGAAGGTGGACCCGAAGGCGGGCGAGCGGGGGGGAATTTCGTAAATTCCAGGGTATGTCCTTTTAAAACAACGTCCAAGACCCATTGGTCGTTGGTAATGTGCGACCAATTGCAGAAGAACTTCGAGATTCGACCTCCAAGATGCACAGTCGTCTCACTGTTTTTTGTTGGTGTTCGCACCACCTCTGCAATTGGACTTACGCTGGTAAGGTCTGGAGGTGGATGAACGATTTTGGGACTGATAGGATCCTCTTTGTCTGTTATCATTGTAATTGTATGCTCGACATTGGCCTGTTCCACGAAAAGTAGAGGTTCCTCCTCCTCTACCGCGTGCTCCACGAAATGGCCTTTTCCGATATTGAAGAGTTGTCAAGGACTTTGCTGCATCTGTGTCCTTCTTTATAAGTTCCAAAGCATCATCAACATGCTTACCGAATAAAGATTCACCGTCGTAAGGTAAATCTAACACTCTGGACTGGACTTCTGGACGGAAGGTGGTTGATTTCAGCCAGCCTTGACGGCGCAAGACTGCAGCACCCGCTAGTTGTCGGAAACCAGTGGAGGATATATCAACGGCACAGTCGATTATTTCTGCTGAAATTTTTTCTCCTTTGAGAATGATGGCCTGCGCTTCATCCCGGATGGAGTCGGGCATTTGAGGGATCAGGCCAGCGATCTCAGACCACATTTGACGGTCGTAGCGAACTAGAATGGCTAAGGCGTTGGATGCTCTCACTGTTGTCGCTGCCATAGTGGTAAATTTCTTTCCAATTGAGTCTAATTTACGGCCATCCTGATCAGGCGGAGATGTCAGGGGTATGGCTGGACTCCGAGATCTTTTTTGTGCCGCCTGAGTGATAACAGAATCTGCCTTAGGTTGTGAAACCAAACAGGCCGGAGAAGTAGGTGGCGCTTTATATTTTTTGTCCAATCTAGGTAGAACGGCTGGTATGGAATTAGGACGTTCCATCAACTTTAGACCTTCTTCCCATATGTGGTCTATGATAGGGATGGTATGCGTTTGCCGTTGAGGTAAGTCCTTAAAATCATACAAAAAGCATTCCGTTTGTTGCGCCTCGATTGTTAAGTGGAACCTTTTCGCTGCACGAACCATAAGGTTATGGAAACTCGCGATATCCACTGGTGGCGAAGCTCTTGGTGATGCCGGTGGAGTAGAGGGTGTCTGTGCCCTATAATTGTCCCATTCCTGCATGTCATCATCAGTGTCATTATCCCCAGTGTTATGAGGAGTTTGATTCTCATTATCAGTATCAGGACAAGCACCCAAAGGAGACGTAGGCGCGACAGGCGCCGGAGCTTGAGGCCTAGGTGCTGGAGACTGTGGTCGAGGTGCTGGAGACGGAGGTCGAGGAGCTGGAGACTGAGACCGGTGTACTTGAGGTGCCGGGGAAGGAGGCAACGACGGTGGAAACCTACGATTGTAGTCGTCCAGCAGATGTTGCAGGTTTTGCACCAATGACAGAGGAATTTGCGTAACCTGTTCGTAAGTTGTTGGTCGTGATCTATCGATTGGAAAAAGTACATTCCCATCTTCGACATTATTATCCACATCCTCATCCTCGTCACTGTAGTCTTGACATTTAATGTGTAATTCAGAAGGACTGGATGCTGGTTCATAAGTTTGATCGATTTCAGAATCATTTCCGGACTCCTCTTCTCCAGACTGAAACAATTTTCCGGAGGCTGAGATCCACTCCTTACTGGACTTAACTGTATGAGTGGTACAGTCTTGAGAGATGAGGCAGTAACCACTTTGAAGGTGGTAGTAGTCTGTAGGGGTTGGTGCGTCGTCAACGAGCCCGTCGACGAAATTTCCAAAGTCTTAGCACCCCCTGGTTGTTTTTGCGTCGTCGCCGTAGAAGCCGGCGTAGGAATTAACAGCTTACTCTTGGTCGACGAAGATTTTTTGGTCGTCGACGAGGATGCATTCTTCGACGTCGACGATGAGGCTTTCGACGACGAGATAGTAGCCGTCGACGGAACAGTCGTCGACGGGGTGGTCACCGTCGACGGAGATGTAATCGACGACGGGGCAGTCGTCGACGAGGAAGATCCGGTCGTCGGAACAGGCGTCGACGTTGATGGCTTGTTCTTCGTCGACGGAGGAACCGTCGACGGAAGGCGCGTCGACGATGATTTCTTCGTCGACGGTATGATCGACGAGATCATAATAATAGACGAGATGGGTCTCACCTCTTGGCTGCTAGTCGACGAGATGGTCGTCGTCGTTGCAGAGCTGGTCGACAGAGAAGAAGTAGTCGTCGACGTTGAAACTGCCAAAACGGACTTTGTAGTAGCTGAAGACGTCGACGGACGCGTCGACGAGCCCGTCGACGAGCCAATGCCCGTTTTTGAAGAGGAGGGCATAGTCTTGGGTCTAGACGCCAGAGAGCCAGGTCCCGTAGGCGCGCCCTGAAGCAAGTCTTGTGGGGAGACATCCTTGAAAGAACCCAACATTTTACTCTTTTTGAGAAAAGGAGAGGGAACTTCAGTCTCAGACCCACGCTTCTGAGAGGATTTTGAAAATCCAGATGACATACTCTCAGCATCGGAAACCACATTCTCAGATGTTTTCAACTTCTGTAGCCACAGAAGGAGACGGGCCTCTCTATCCCTCAATGTTTTAGGGGGGAAAGTGCGACAGAACTTGCAGTAGAGGCAATGTGGTCCGGGTAAAGACAGTAAATACACTTACTGTGTGGGTCCTCATGAAAAAGGCGCAATTTACCACAGGATGGACAAGCCTTGAACAAAGTTTTCTTAGTAGAAGACATTTCTGAAGAAAAACAGCTAGAAACTGGAAAAAACTGAGCAGAGCTCAGGGAGACTCCCTTCACACGACGTGCGGTAGAAAATCTGAGGACTGGGGCTTCTGAGGAGAAGGTTCTAGAGGAGGCTACAGCCTGATTGGCTGGAATGTGGACCAACACATAATGACTCTAATATGTTACTAAAGTGAATTCTCCCTTGGGCTTTTCAATTGGCCTATTCTGTTCTATGATACTTTTTCAGGTTTACATTTCTATTGCATTATATGTATGTATTTTTTATTTATGATATTTCTCATGTATACATGCATATATATTACTGCTATTTATGTACCGTGGGACTCCCACTTCGACGACGGGGAATATTCAAGCATGTGAATCTATGAAAGACACCCCTAATACTGGAGAACTATTCAGACAGCTTTGATCTTTTTTAGCACCCAGTTTAGAACTATTTCGCCACATAACCAATATGTTTAGTGTTGTTTCATAAGCACTCTGTTTTAGCTACTACTATATTTTTTTATATATGGCTTTGCCCAACAGCATCACTAGATACAATAGGTTAAAACAGCTTATGATTTTCAAATATGTTCATCTTTCTCTCTGCAGTTAAACATTATAACCAGAAAGGAGATAGCCATGTTTTATAAAACCTTAATAATCTTAGATAAAGTATTAGCATGCTTAAATGAGCGATTTTAATGTTTTAATTGATGAAACTGAGTCTCTCTGAATGACTGTGTATCTTTATTACTAATGGGACAAGAGGACATGTAGTCTGGGCACGGAGAGCAAAGGGCGCCATGCAAAAGCAGGTAGGGATGAGAGAAAGTGAAGGAGAGGTGCTAAAGGAGAAAATGGTGCAGAAGAAGGAAGAAAGGAAACCAAGAAATCTAGAGAAAGAATGGCAGAGGAATAGAAAGGAGAGAAGGGAACATGGGTGAAGAGGGATAGAGAAAAGGACAAGAGGGTGGAAATATAGAATGAGGGAGGGAGCAAGAAAGAGAGAAGGGAAAGGGAAGACAATCTATAATGGCAAGCATACGCAATTACTCGATAATGTAAAGCAATAGCAGACCTAATTTAGTTAATGTCTGTGTATACTGGGCTTTAAAAGGAAATATAAATGAAAAACATTGCAAAAATACTTCTATATTTTATTGGTTAACCATGGCACCACTCAGCTATTGGCGTAAATGTAAAACTAGTATTTACCTGGCTTCTGAATAACAGCGTTGCAGGCATTGGCAATTTCCTCTCTTTTTGCCTCATCCGGGTACTGGTTTTCATTGAAATAACTGGAAAAAAATATGTTTTCAGAACATCAAAATACATTTCCTCAATTATGAGACAAGGAAATAAAATGCATGAAAGTCATAGATGGTGCGATATAGTAAAGTTATCTGAGACTGTACCGCCTGTCAATAGCATTAGCAAAAAGAGTACTTACCTTTGTTAACAATATTTCTGATGAATACTCTACCTACAGATTCCTCATCTTTGAATATCCCAGGCGCCAGACTAGATTCAGAAACGTCTGTCAAAGCTCTCCAGAGTCAAAAGGGGTGCTGGCTACAACCAGATGCTAGAATTTGAGCTGTAGTGACGACACTGGGGCCGTATAGCACCCACCTTGGCACCTTGAAGTCAGTACTCCTCACTAGTTTTTTAACTCATGTTTCAAGGTAAGGGCGAGAATAAGCTATCTAGACGAAAATAGGTGAATGCAACAAATTGGCATCATTTTGTAAGGCCTTTACATTTTCTTCAGCAAAAGGGATGAAGGTGGGATCAGTGAGGAATCTGCCTAGATAAAGTATCCACCAGAAACACTGGGTAAGAGTGGTCTGCTTAATTCAGACACTCTGTTCATCACCACCCCCTTTTCTGAATCATTTTGTCCACCATAAGCGTGGAAGGGTATACTCAGATGTGAGTCCCTTGCTCATTGCACCATCAGGATTCAAGCAAGCCGGGCCGACGACGGCTGAAATGCCAGAAACCGGTCCCCGGGAGCTTGTTTCCTTCCCAGTATAAGAATTGGCTTGGTAGTTTGGTTTGCCCTGTTCCCATCATGCACTGGGACAGGAACAGACTAATTTGCATGTAGCCAGGTTCTGAGCTGGGATGGTGCAGTGAGCTAAAAAACGGTGATGGATCAAGCCCTGATCTTTGGACTGGGTAAGAGTGGTCTGCTTAATTCAGACACTCTGTTCATCACCACCCCCTTTTCTGAATCATTTTGTCCACCATAAGCGTGGAAGGGTATACTCAGATGTGAGTCCCTTGCTCATTGCACCATCAGGATTCAAGCAAGCCGGGCCGACGACGGCTGAAATGCCAGAAACCGGTCCCCGGGAGCTTGTTTCCTTCCTAGTATAAGAATTGGCTTAGTAGTTTGGTTTGCCCTGTTCCCATCATGCACTGGGACAGTGTTAGACCTGACATCATTGGCTTGAGTCTCTCCTCCATTTTTTCTGTTTGCCTCCACTGTTTTTCGATGTTTTGCTGGTATATGCTTTGGGCGCGGTGTCACTGCTGATCAGTGCCACAGCGCAAGTGCTCCCTATGTTAAATTGTTGTATCTAGTGTATCCATGTTTGGCTTATTTGGTTTACGGTCAGTCCCTCGTCTAGTGCACCAGGAGTGCCGGGGCTTGTAAATACAAATGCCGCTCGTGGGCTTGCAGCACGTGTTGTGCCACCCACAAGAGCGGCCTCGTAAAAGAATGTCTACGGGTCGGTCTTTGCGAGACCCACGTGCAGCCTAGTGCTGTCACGCAGGCTGCGCAAGTATACCTACTTGCCAGCCCCTCAAACCTTCCCTTGACTTCATGTTAGTCACCCCTACAGTAGGCCCACGGGCAGGGTGCATTGTAAGTATAAGGTAGGACACGCCTGACCAAGTTGGCATGCCCTAATAGTGAATTACCGCCATCTTCGTTCTTCACTATTGCAAGGTAGCCCGCTCTCCAGTAGTTAGAATGGGCCGCCGGGATTATTAATGCTATGATCCTAGCTGGCTCGGGGAGCATGGTGCAATGTCGAGTTTGGTATCCCTGAACTCTGGGTTTAATTACGCATCCGTTGGTGTGGATGGTTTTTGGACTCTGGGTTCGAAAATAGCACTTTTAGAAAGTGTCTATTTTCTTGTCTAACCATATCTGGTTTCTGCTGGTCTTGCGTGTGTGTGACAGGAGCTGGGTGGCTCCACAGGTCTGGATGAGTCAGTGTGGGATGAGTGGGACATTTGCGTTGAGAGTAGGGGGAGAGTAGTTGTTGATAGCCTGCCCTGTCTGATACAATGCTGGCTCCACCTCCTGCCAAGAGGCTGATGGCTCTGTGCCTGCCATGGACGATCCTAGCCCCACCTCCTGCCAGGAGGCCGATAGCTCTGCTCCTGCCAGTGTCAATGCTGGCTCCACCTCCTGCTGGGCGTCTGAGGACTCAGCCCTGCTCAGTGAATAAGCCAGGTGCTTCTGCCTGGCTCCACCCACAACAGACCCAGGATGTTGGGAAATTCCCCTGCATGGACAAAGGGATCAAAGCTGAAAAGGGGTATAAGAGAAGGACCCCTGAACTAAGAAATCAGATCACTTCTGACAAGGAACCCTGTAACCAAGGACAAGAGGCCTGCTGATCTAAGGACTGCCTACCCCTTCTGCCAGTGTGCTGTTGTTGGGGGAATCCTGCAGTGCTTCTTTATTTTCGCCAAGGAACCAGGAGAGAGGAACTGTGTGTGTACTCTCACGCTTGCTAAGAAAATCTCCAAGGACTGGAAGAGTGCCAGTCTCCTGCTGAAGTCACAGGGCTAAAAGACTTCATCTGCTAAAGTGCTATTTGCTGGAAACGTGCATCCGGCACCTCTGAGAGAACCAGCAATCACGACGACCGGACGCCGGGCCCGACCGACGCCAGCAGCAACGCCAGTGAGTGGGAGTACGGCTCTAGCTCCAGAGGACCTCGTGTCTGCACCGCTGCTGATCGCATCACCTGTGTGCCCCCCTCGACGCCGTGAGCGCTGCTCACTCTGTGCAACCGCATCATCGACGACGCCTGCTGAGGCCTGATCGACACCAAAGACGCGACGCCGGATTGCTCGACGCCGCTGATCATCGTGTGCTTCATTTTCCTAAAGGTACTGTGTTGTTGGGGGTCCGTGTGACTCCGGGCTTGACGTAGCGCTCCTCGCGGTCGACGCCGAACCTTTGGATTAACTTTGCCTCGACGTCGTGTAGCCCCCGTGTGGGTTACCCTGTTGCTAAGAACTGAATTGCCAAGAAGAAGATTTGCTTTGATACTAAAGACTTTTGTGCTAAAGAAGAAACTACCTTTGAACTATCCTTTTTCCTTCCCAACGTATTTATTCCGATTGTGTACAATTTTGTCGTTATCTGGTCTTGTGCTAAGCCTTATATAAAAATACTTATTTTTATAATACTTCTGTGTCGTGTCCATTTGTAGGGTATTCACTGTATTACTGTATGTGGTCATAATTGCTTAACACACAGCCTCTGAGATAAGCCTGTTCTGCTCTGCCAAGCTACCAAGGGGGTGAGCAGGGGTTATCGAAGGGTGTGATCCCCTTGCCCTGACTAGAAAAGGAGTGTCCCTATTTGTCAGAAGTGTATACCTCTGCCAACTAGAGACAGCCGGTTCTAACATTGGATGCAGCGGTGAGGATTTGGACCTTGCATTTATGACCCATGTACAGTGATTAGTGTGCGCTACATAGTGAAAGCAGACCATAACGCAGTCACAATCTAATTGGGGAGAATCCTATTTTTTTTTGTTCTCCGCTTTTCTGAAACTTGATTTTTTGAACACTGCCAGTTTTGACCATGAGTGACAACGGAGTCACTACCCCTGTCGTTGTTGTGGAGGAGTTTGAGAGGAATAAGCTTAAGAAATACAAGAAGGATGAGCTGAAACACTTTTGCGACCAGTTTAAAGTTCCTACCACAGGCCTCTCGAGAAAAGATGATTTTCGTAAAGCATTACAGGCCTGGTGGGAGTCCAGAGATCCCTCTGATGTGGTGGTGGTACCCACAGAGGAAGGGGATGAGGAGGTGCCAGTGAATGGGCCGGTGTCCTCTCCCGGTAGCAGTGTTTCCTCCAAAGGTCTTTCCCCTGAAGAAAGAGAAGAAAGGGCGAAAGAGCGAGCTTACAACATGGAAATGGCAAGGCTAAAGATAAATGGGCAGTTGGAGTTAGAAAATGCAAGAGGTAGAAGAGAAGCTGATTTGGAGATCAAAAAGTTAGAGTTTGAACGAGAGAAGTTAGCTCTGGAGCGTGAAGCCAGGTTGAGGGAGCTGGATATCCAAGCTAAAAAGTTAGAGTTGAATCCCTCTGGTGGCAGCATTCCGTCTGAGCCTGCAGAAGGTAAGTTTTACTTTCCGAAAGATGTGATCAAAGATTACAATAGGAATGAAGATATTGGTCAATGGTTTAAAGCATATGAGTTAGCATTGTTGGCCCACCAGGTCCCTGAGAAGAATTGGGGAGCGGGGTTGTGGGGTCGCTTTGTGAATGAGGGAAGAGATACCCTGTTAGACATGCCTGTTGCGGATAGGATGTCGTATGCTCATATGAAAGATGCTTTAATGTTGCGGTATGGCCTAACCCCCGAGAAGTACAGACAAGCTTTTAGAGAATGTAAGAAGTTGCCTGGTACGACGTGGGTTGAATATGTATCTTATTTTTGCAGAGCCATGGATGGTTGGGTAAAGGGCAGCAAAGTGGAAAGTTATGAAGCTCTTTATGATTTGTTTGCTTGGGAGCATTTGTCTAATAACTGTTTTCCAGAGCTGCGCCAGCACCTGATTGATAGCAAGATATCTAACCCTAGAAAACTTGCTGAGGAGGCGGACCGCTGGGTCAGTACCAGGGTCCACAAGGGTCCAGTGGGAGACTCAGCCAAAGGTGGGCAGGGTCCCCAGCAGAAGAGTGGGGGGGACAAGGGTAAACAGAAGGAGTCTCAGAAAGGGCCCCAAAGTAATCCCCAAGGGAACCAAGGGAAAGGTTCCCAGCCTCCCCCTGAGAAGAAGCCAGGGGCCCCGACGGGTAAACCTGTTCATAGGGGCCCCCTAACCTGCTACGGTTGTGGGCAGGTGGGACACCGGTTTTACGACCCCCAGTGTCCCAAGAAGGATTCGAATGCACCGCCGCGTGCACCCCCCCCCCGACAGTTGGCGAGCGTAGCCTTGGGAGGGGAGGAGATGGTTGTCCATGGTGGGAGGGGTCCCGCAGAGATGTCCCTGGTCTCGCTAGGAGACATGCAAATGGTCCCTCCACCCCCTCTGCCTAGTAACACTAGTAAATATAGGCAGTGGGTGACCATTAATGGCCATAGAGTGGAAGCTCTCAGAGACACCGGAGCAAGTGTGACAGCTGTCAAGTGTCACTTGGTGTCCAGAGAGCAGGTGGTTCCCCACGCATTCTACCCTGTGATAGCTGCCGACAACTCCCAGAAAGAGTGTGAGGTAGCTCAGGTTTCCTTTGAATGGGGGGGAGTTTCAGGTACTCTTCAGGTTGCTGTGAGGCCCGCCATGCCTGTCGACTGTCTCCTGGGCAATGATTTAGAAGACTCCCCTTGGGCTAAGGTGGAGAGAGCGGCGCACTTGAAAATGTTGGGTGTGCCAGAGTGGGTGTGTGCAACCACTCGTTCGATGACAGCGAGTAAGTGTGTTGATGGGGTCCCGGAGCCTGAAAGTACGGCCCAGGACCCAGCTGTGAAGAGAAGTGGCAGGAGGCGCGGGAAACCGGCCCCCGTAGTTCCCGTGGTCCAGGAGGAGGTAGACCCTGAGGGGGATGCCCTGGAGCCCACAGGGGAACAGATTGCCGAACTGGGAGATCTGCCCGAGCTGACCCATTGGCAGCAGGACGGTGGTCCCTCCAGGGAGGAATTCTGTGCGGAACAGAAGGAGTGCCCTTCTCTTGTGGGCATGAGGCAGCAGGCCTCAGCCCAATCCTCAGGTGATCAGTCAGGGTCACATTTTGTGTACTGGGAGAACGACCTCCTGTATAGCGAGCCTAAGGCTGCTGAGCCTGGGTCAGCCCGTGTGCTGGTGGTACCCAAGCGCTTCAGAGCCTTCCTACTGGGGTTGGCTCATGACGTTCCGTTAGCTGGACATCTGGGGCAGGACAAGACCTATGACAGGCTTGTCACCCATTTTTATTGGCCTCAGATGCGTAGGGATGTAGACATCCATTGCAAGACTTGTCGCACTTGCCAGGCAAGTGGGAAAAGCGGGAGGAAGCAGAAGGCTCCCCTCCAACCTTTTCCGGTGGTCAGCACCCCCTTTGACCGGGTGGGTATTGACATTGTTGGGCCCCTGGACCCCAAGACAGCCCTGGGCAACAGGTTCATCCTGGTCTTGGTGGACCATGCCACAAGGTACCCGGAAGCCATCCCTCTCAGAACAGTGACGGCCCCCGTGGTGGGACGGGCACTGATGGGTGTTTTCTCCCGGATGGGGTTCCCCAGAGAGGTGGTGTCAGACCGAGGCACCAACTTCATTTCGAACTATATGAAGTCTCTGTGGAAGGAGTGTGGGGTAACCTACAAGTTCACCACTCCTTACCACCCTCAAGGAAACGGGCTGGTTGAGAGATTCAACCGGACCCTGAAAGGCATGATTATGGGTCTTGAAGAACCAATGAGGCGGAAATGGGACGTCCTCTTGCCATGCCTGTTGTTTGCTTACCGTGAGGTGCCGCAGAAGGCTCTAGGGTTCAGCCCCTTTGAGCTCTTATACGGTCACCCGGTAAGAGGACCTTTGAGTCTGGTCAAGGAAGGCTGGGAGCAATCTCCCAGGAAACCTCCCCAGGATGTATACAGCTACATGCTGGCCTTTCGGAACCAGACTCGGCGCTTCAGAGAACTTGCTCAGGCAAATCTGGAGGCCAGCCAAGAGGAGATGAAGCGATGGTACGACCGGAATGCCACTCTGGTAGAGCTTCAGCCCGGTCAGGAAGTGTGGGTCATGTCCCCTGTGGAACCTTGTGCGCTCAAGGACAGGTGGACTGGACCGTTTAAGGTTGTGGAGAAGAAGAGCGATGTCACCTACCTGGTGGACTTGAAATCTCCCAGGAACCCCTTGCGGGTCCTGCATGTCAACCGTTTGAAGCCCCACTTAGAAAGGTCCGAAGTGGGCATGCTCCTAGCTACAGATGATGGAACGGAGGAGGAGAGTGAGCCTCTTCCTGACCTCCTGTGTGCTAAAGAGCAAGATGGGTCGGTGGATGGTGTGGTCCTCTCTGACACACTGACCCTTGAGCAGAAACAGGATTGTCGCCAACTGTTGGGACAATTCCCGGATCTGTTTCCCTTGGTTCCGGGTGTAACTCATTGGTGTGTCCATGACGTTGACACCGGAGACAGCCCTCCTGTGAAGCACAAGGCTTACAGGGTGAACGACAAGGTCAGAGCGTACATTAAGGAGGAGGTCTCCAAAATGTTCGCGTTAGGGGTGATTGAGTCCTCTAGCAGTCCTTGGGCCAGCCCAGTGGTCTTGGTCCCGAAGGCTGCAGCGCCTGGTGCTTCACCAGAACTCCGGTTCTGCGTGGACTACCGAGGGCTCAATTCGGTCACGAAGACTGACGCGCACCCCATCCCCAGAGCTGATGAGCTCATCGATCGGTTGGGGGCTGCCCGGTACCTTAGTACGTTTGATTTAACGTCTGGGTACTGGCAGATCGCCTTGACTGATGGGGCAAAGGAGAGGTCAGCATTCTCCACACCAGATGGGCTATACCAGTTCCGGGTGATGCCCTTTGGGATGAAGAATGCCCCTGCCACCTTCCAGAGGTTGGTCAACCAGGTCTTGGCTGGACTGGAGGATTTCAGTGCCGCCTACCTGGACGACATCGCAGTGTTCAGCGCCAGCTGGGAGGAACACTTGCGCCACCTCCAGGAAGTGTTGTTGGCCCTGCGCGGAGCAGGCCTCACAATCAAAGCCAGTAAGTGCCAGATTGGGCAGGGTTCGGTGGTGTACTTGGGGCACCAAGTAGGGAGCGGCAAGGTTGCCCCCCTGCAACCCAAGATTGATACCATCCTGGCTTGGGCGCCGCCCAAAACCCAAATGCAGGTGAGAGCCTTCTTAGGACTCACGGGTTACTACAGGAGGTTTGTCAAGGACTACGGCAACATTGTGCACCCCTTGACTTCGCTGACTTCCAGGAAGCAGCCACAAAACGTGATCTGGACTGATGCCTGTCAAACGGCCTTCGACACCCTGAAAACTGCAATGTGCACAGCACCTATACTCCAGGCACCCGACTTCTCGAAAGAATTTATTGTCCAGACGGACGCTTCAGAGCATGGCGTGGGGGCTGTTCTAGCTCAGGTGGATGAAGAGGGCCGAGACTTGCCTGTAGCCTTCATCAGTCGGAGGTTACTTCCCAGGGAAACGAGGTGGAGTGCGATAGAGAGAGAAGCATTTGCTGTGGTCTGGGCGCTGAAGAAGCTAAGACCCTACCTGTTTGGGACTCACTTCCGGGTTCAGACAGACCACAGGCCCCTCAGATGGTTGATGCAGATGAGGGGTGAGAATCCGAAACTGTTGAGGTGGTCCATTTCTCTACAGGGGATGGACTTTACGGTGGAACACCGCCCTGGTACCGATCACGCCAATGCTGATGGTCTGTCCAGATTTTTCCGCCTTAGTGAAGAGGACTCCCTAGGTCAAGGGTAGTTCTCCCCACATTTCAGCTGGAGGGGACACGTGTTAGACCTGACATCATTGGCTGGAGTCTCTCCTCCATTTTTTCTGTTTGCCTCCACTGTTTTTCGATGTTTTGCTGGTATATGCTTTGGGCGCGGTGTCACTGCTGATCAGTGCCACAGCGCAAGTGCTCCCTATGTTAAATTGTTGTATCTAGTGTATCCATGTTTGGCTTATTTGGTTTACTGTCAGTCCCTCGTCTAGTGCACCAGGAGTGCCGGGGCTTGTAAATACAAATGCCGCTCGTGGGCTTGCAGCACGTGTTGTGCCACCCACAAGAGCGGCCTCGTAAAAGAATGTCTACGGTTCGGTCATTGCGAGACCCACGTGCAGCCTAGTGCTGTCACGCAGGCTGCGCAAGTATACCTACTTGCCAGCCCCTCAAACCTTCCCTTGACTTCATGTTAGTCACCCCTACAGTAGGCCCACGGGCAGGGTGCATTGTAAGTATAAGGTAGGACACGCCTGACCAAGTTGGCATGCCCTAATAGTGAATTACCGCCATCTTCGTTCTTCACTATTGCAAGGTAGCCCGCTCTCCAGTAGTTAGAATGGGCCGCCGGGATTATTAATGCTATGATCCTAGCTGGCTCGGGGAGCATGGTGCAATGTCGAGTTTGGTATCCCTGAACTCTGGGTTTAATTACGCATCCGTTGGTGTGGATGGTTTTTGGACTCTGGGTTCGAAAATAGCACTTTTAGAAAGTGTCTATTTTCTTGTCTAACCATATCTGGTTTCTGCTGGTCTTGCGTGTGTGTGACAGGAGCTGGGTGGCTCCACAGGTCTGGATGAGTCAGTGTGGGATGAGTGGGACATTTGCGTTGAGAGTAGGGGGAGAGTAGTTGTTGATAGCCTGCCCTGTCTGATACAATGCTGGCTCCACCTCCTGCCAAGAGGCTGATGGCTCTGTGCCTGCCATGGACGATCCTAGCCCCACCTCCTGCCAGGAGGCCGATAGCTCTGCTCCTGCCAGTGTCAATGCTGGCTCCACCTCCTGCTGGGCGTCTGAGGACTCAGCCCTGCTCAGTGAATAAGCCAGGTGCTTCTGCCTGGCTCCACCCACAACAGACCCAGGATGTTGGGAAATTCCCCTGCATGGACAAAGGGATCAAAGCTGAAAAGGGGTATAAGAGAAGGACCCCTGAACTAAGAAATCAGATCACTTCTGACAAGGAACCCTGTAACCAAGGACAAGAGGCCTGCTGATCTAAGGACTGCCTACCCCTTCTGCCAGTGTGCTGTTGTTGGGGGAATCCTGCAGTGCTTCTTTATTTTCGCCAAGGAACCAGGAGAGAGGAACTGTGTGTGTACTCTCACGCTTGCTAAGAAAATCTCCAAGGACTGGAAGAGTGCCAGTCTCCTGCTGAAGTCACAGGGCTAAAAGACTTCATCTGCTAAAGTGCTATTTGCTGGAAACGTGCATCCGGCACCTCTGAGAGAACCAGCAATCACGACGACCGGACGCCGGGCCCGACCGACGCCAGCAGCAACGCCAGTGAGTGGGAGTACGGCTCTAGCTCCAGAGGACCTCGTGTCTGCACCGCTGCTGATCGCATCACCTGTGTGCCCCCCTCGACGCCGTGAGCGCTGCTCACTCTGTGCAACCGCATCATCGACGACGCCTGCTGAGGCCTGATCGACACCAAAGACGCGACGCCGGATTGCTCGACGCCGCTGATCATCGTGTGCTTCATTTTCCTAAAGGTACTGTGTTGTTGGGGGTCCGTGTGACTCCGGGCTTGACGTAGCGCTCCTCGCGGTCGACGCCGAACCTTTGGATTAACTTTGCCTCGACGTCGTGTAGCCCCCGTGTGGGTTACCCTGTTGCTAAGAACTGAATTGCCAAGAAGAAGATTTGCTTTGATACTAAAGACTTTTGTGCTAAAGAAGAAACTACCTTTGAACTATCCTTTTTCCTTCCCAACGTATTTATTCCGATTGTGTACAATTTTGTCGTTATCTGGTCTTGTGCTAAGCCTTATATAAAAATACTTATTTTTATAATACTTCTGTGTCGTGTCCATTTGTAGGGTATTCACTGTATTACTGTATGTGGTCATAATTGCTTAACACACAGCCTCTGAGATAAGCCTGTTCTGCTCTGCCAAGCTACCAAGGGGGTGAGCAGGGGTTATCGAAGGGTGTGATCCCCTTGCCCTGACTAGAAAAGGAGTGTCCCTATTTGTCAGAAGTGTATATCTCTGCCAACTAGAGACAGCCGGTTCTAACAGACAGGAACATACTAATTTGCATGTAGCCAGGTTCTGAGCTGGGATGGTGCAGTGAGCTAAAAAACGGTGATGGATCAAGCCCTGATCTTTGGACTGGGTAAGAGTAGTCTGCTTAATTCAGACACTCTGTTCATCACCACCCCCTTTTCTGAATCATTTTGTCCACCATAAGCGTGGAAGGGTATACTCAGATGTGAGTCCCTTGTTCATTGCACCATCAGGATTCAAGCAAGCCGGGCCGACAACGGCTGAAATGCCAGAAACCGGTCCCCGGGAGCTTGTTTCCTTCCCAGTATAAGACTTGGCTTGGTAGTTTGGTTTGCCCTGTTCCCATCATGCACTGGGACAGGAACAGACTAATTTGCATGTAGCCAGGTTCTGAGCTGGGATGGTGTAGTGAGCTAAAAAACGGTGATGGATCAAGCCCTGATCTTTGGACTGGGTAAGAGTGGTCTGCTTAATTCAGGCACTCTGTTCATCACCACCCCCTTTTCTGAATCATTTTGTCCACCATAAGCGTGGAAGGGTATACTCAGATGTGAGTCCCTTGCTCATTGCAACATCAGGATTCAAGCAAGCCGGGCCGACGACGGCTGAAATGCCAGAAACCGGTCCCCGGGAGCTTGTTTCCTTCCCAGTATAAGACTTGGCTTGGTAGTTTGGTTTGCCCTGTTCCCATCATGCACTGGGACAGGAACAGACTAATTTGCATGTAGCCAGGTTCTGAGCTGGGATGGTGCAGTGAGCTAAAAAACGGTGATGGATCAAGCCCTGATCTTTGGACTGGGTAAGAGTGGTCTGCTTAATTCAGACACTCTGTTCATCACCACCCCCTTTTCTGAATCATTTTGTCCACCATAAGCGTGGAAGGGTATACTCAGATGTGAGTCCCTTGCTCATTGCACCATCAGGATTCAAGCAAGCCGGGCCGACGACGGCTGAAATGCCAGAAACCGGTCCCCGGGAGCTTGTTTCCTTCCCAGTATAAGACTTGGCTTGGTAGTTTGGTTTGCCCTGTTCCCATCATGCACTGGGACAGGAACAGACTAATTTGCATGTAGCCAGGTTCTGAGCTGGGATGGTGCAGTGAGCTAAAAAACGATGATGGATCAAGCCCTGATCTTTGGATTGGGTAAGAGTGGTCTGCTTAATTCAGACACTCTGTTCATCACCACCCCCTTTTCTGAATCATTTTGTCCACCATAAGCGTGGAAGGGTATACTCAGATGTGAGTCCCTTGCTCATTGCACCATCAGGATTCAAGCAAGCCGGGCCGACGACGGCTGAAATGCCAGAAACCGGTCCCCGGGAGCTTGTTTCCTTCCCAGTATAAGACTTGGCTTGGTAGTTTGGTTTGCCCTGTTCCCATCATGCACTGGGACAGGAACAGACTAATTTGCATGTAGCCAGGTTCTGAGCTGGGATGGTGCAGTGAGCTAAAAAACGGTGATGGATCAAGCCCTGATCTTTGGATTGGGTAAGAGTGGTCTGCTTAATTCAGACACTCTGTTCATCACCACCCCCTTTTCTGAATCATTTTGTCCACCATAAGCGTGGAAGGGTATACTCAGATGTGAGTCCCTTGCTCATTGCACCATCAGGATTCAAGCAAGCCGGGCCGACGACGGCTGAAATGCCAGAAACCGGTCCCCGGGAGGTTGTTTCCTTCCCAGTATAAGAATTGGCTTGATAGTTTGGTTTGCCCTGGTCCCATCATGCACTGGGACAGGAACAGACTAATTTGCATGTAGCCAGGTTCTGAGCTGGGATGGTGCAGTGAGCTAAAAAACGGTGATGGATCAAGCCCTGATCTTTGGACTGGGTAAGAGTGGTCTGCTTAATTCAGACACTCTGTTCATCACCACCCCCTTTTCTGAATCATATGTTTGGATAGATAACTGTAGTTTCCTATGCGTTTAACTTAACAGAAGAGGACATCCAGAATACTGATCATAACATAGCAGGATAATAACCCAAAAGTGAAATGTGAATGAGTCATTCCTCATAGATGATGTTGTTCAACATTAAACTCATGATTATTAGGGCAAGGCATGTTAGCCACAAAACAAATTATTTAAAAATAAGTTGCTTGAACTCTTTTCTTCCTTTAAACAGAAACCACTTCTGCTCAGAAAGAACATTAAATCAATTAAGCGGAATCTAGCAGAATCTTCTAGTATTCTCTCATAGTTTGGTTGTTATACAAACAGATCATGGTTTCAAGGAGTGGAATCATTGTGGCCGTGCTGAATTTCATTTGTGGTGCTCTGTTAGCGTAGGCAAGAGAGACAGGTAATAAAAGAACTCTGAATGTCGCTACATACCTAAAGTGTGCTGAGAAGCATGGATGACCACAAATATTGTAACCTGGCCTCAAGGAATGGTGATTCCACCTGGTCACTAGTATATATCAAGAATGTACACAACCACGTAGGACAATCATTAATATGACAGTAGGTGTAAATGAAGCAAATCAATGCGATTCGAACTAGGTCTGAAATAAGCAAAAATCCCATAAATATTGCAAGCCTTTCCACAAAAATGAGTTTTGGAAAACTCATTTGTTTTGGAAAACATGACAGCTCTAATACGAGGCTAGTGAAAGGAGGATCATGGCCCAACTATTAGACAATGTGCAGTGAAGAGACAAAAGATGGTATACTAGTTGTCAACCATAGACATTCAGTATGTGTCTATAAGTTGATACAGGTACCTATAAATCAATGATTTATAGAATTTCGAAGAAATAAAAGCCGATTTCCCAAAATCCCACGGAGATGTCCATAATTAGATTGTTGCTGACTCACAGGAGATTTAAAAGCCACATCAGGGAAATCTTACTTTCGCAGTGGTAGCAGGTAATTTAAGATCACAAGAATAGTGGCACCTTAGTACAGCAACTGATTCAGAATGTTTCCCATCCCACAGGACTGAAACAGTGCTTTCTTCAGTCTAGGATGATCTTCGTTTATTAAGGGATCAAGGTAAGTCTTCAGCCTTGGATCTGGATCTGGATCTCTCCTCAGCCTTCAAGACTACCTCACATGATCCTTTGCTTACAAGACTAGCTGAAGTTAGGATCCAGCGGCATGCCCATTGTGGATCAATTCTCATCTCACAAACCACAACCACTGAATTTATGTCTCTGTTTCTGTCTGATTTCACTGCAATTGCAACATTGATCTTCAATAAGCCCTACCCTCTTCAATGTATATGCCTGCCCTTGGGTGGGCCTCATTCGCTTCTTTGTTTTATACCCAATAAGCTAGGCCGGTGACACCCAAATCCTGTTCTCCTAGTAAAAAAACACGAAGAACGGTTGCAATACAAATGCAAACACAATTGGATGACAAGGTTTGATGGAAACTCTGTAATCAGAATATCTTAAGAGGGAATATTAAATTGTTACTCAGGATCAGATAACTGGCAATAATAGGACGAAAAAGTAGCTTAGCTGAACATGAAACTTCAGCTATTAAGTGTGACTGTACAGATCCCAAATTTTTTTAGAATTAAAACCTTTATTTTTCATTTTACAATAACATTACGGTGGGTGCACATGTACGAACAGACGGCCAAATTGGATCTGAGTACAAGATACAATAAGAAAAAGAACAGAGTTAGAGAGTTTCAAGTACCAACAGTTGCACATCAAGGACAGATTCTACTTTTAATGTCAGTTGTGGCTCAGGGTAAACATTTATACCACAAGTACTGATGCAAGCTCGATCACACTGCTTTGCTAAAGAAATAGATGGGGACATGGACAACAGGAAGGAGACATTAAGGAGGTGTGACCACAGGAGTTCATATAAGGATAGGGGAGCCTCTCAGATACCACAATGACGGAGGCAGTTTTTTCAATGCCAGTTACAGTTACAGTTACAAGCAAAAGTCACAATGGTCAACAAGTACGACATAGCAGGACCTGAGGCATGAAGATAAATCAAGGAAGAAACAGGTCTAGAGCAATAAAAGGTGCCTGTACTCAAAAGCAATCACTTGCCCACAGACCCCTCTTTCTTCCTGACCACAGCCCTGCAGTTCAAACCGAGGCTCTTCCAAAGTCTCTAGGTGGAAATAACTTCAGACAGATGGGTCAGAACTAGGAAGAGTCATATGTCCATAGGACATGATACCAATGTTAATGGAATGAGGCTTCAAGGTAAAAAAAAATCAGAGGGACTAATCTGCTTTTGAGACACATGAAAAAGTATACTTTACAATAGGTCACAAACATTATTAGTTCAAATTATTGTCATACAGCATTTATCAGCTCCCAAAGATTAAAAAAGTGTCTGCCTGGTGGCTGCTCATATCACAAAAGAGGGAATCCATGTTTATCCGCACCTGGATGGATGACAAGCTTGTTGAGTGTTTTCTCAAGAATATTTCATTTACATACAAGACACACTTAAGAACTGCTGCATCAACTGGAATGGCTTCTCAATATAACATAGCTACAAGTGACTCAATTAGACAAAAACCTACTTGACTAATTTAGACAGGGAAAGACCAACAACATTTCCCACATAGGGGAGGTATGCATGCATTCTGAAGAATACTGAGTCACAGAATTCTGTCTGATAACCGTGTGTTAATTGGCTTTCCCACATTATCCTTTCACCCAGGGACTATTAAGTATTTTACTTATATTTTTTGAGTGTACAGATGAATGAAGTCCCTTCGAGTGCATCCATACATACTGTAATCAAGCTATCCAAGTATTGACTACATACACTGAGAACTTCACGATACATAAATGAGTTAACCTGTGAAATCATTTTTTTGCCAGCAAAAATGTTATGATTGCGATGAGCACCATTGTCTCGGTACAAATGCCAAACACAGTTTTGCTCCTTGAAGAGGTTATCAGGGGCATCCACAATGGTAGAAATTTCTAATGATGGACAGGGGAGAAGGTAGCAACCAGTGGCATTCATCATTGTCTTTTTAGTTTTTCCGGTAAATGTTATAGTGACCTGTTTTCTTCCTCTGTTACTTCATTCCCTCAATTTGTAAAGCGCTTGGATATCCTTCGGGATCAAGTTCGCGCCATATAAAACTTTATAAATAAATAAATACATAATTAAGCCTCTTCGCCCCATGCCACAGTCTCCGACAGAGAAAAGTTGCAAATGCTGGCTGAATGTATCAATCTAGTGGAAAGATGGCTCAGCAAGTTAAGCGCTTGTCGGGAACATCACCAACTTGTCAAAAGTTAACAACTTGTGAAGGCCAACTCAATCTTTCATGCTTCTTAAAATCTAGAGTCCTAAAAACCGCACTGCACTCTCACACCTCAACTGTGGCACAGCACTTTTCATTGGACTCCCAAAGGCAAAGAATAGCCTGGCACCTCTAAAGGCTGCCCTGCATGAGGCAGCTAGAATAGGGTTTAACATCCTGAAAGAAATGCATATCACACTGGTCATTTTTTTGCTATGAATATCTGTCAGCTTAACATACAAGACTACACCTCGATAAAGGCCTTGATGTCCGCAGTCACATCCGATATTCCTCTAACATTACCTGAAAATCTGGTACTCTATTTTTAAAATTACCACGTGAACCTGAATGCACCACGTATAGAATGTCGTCCAGCAAAGTGTTAATTACATATGCAGAGCTAGAAAATGCAAATTCTAGCAATGCCTTTTAGATATGTTGGTTCGATCAGTAATCTTTGGAAATGCAATTAACAATGAAGCAAGATTATTACCTGCGATCTGGACCCTAATGACATTGTTATGTCCAATTAATTGCTATTATCGTTTCAGCGTGCATAAGTATGGCAGGTTGCTCTGGAAGGGCACTGTTTGCACTAATATCAAGCTCTCTTACACCCTGCATAACTTAGCAGATAGCAGTGCCCCATTTCTTGCTACTAGCATTACTCCACACTCGCTTCTTTTCTTTCCTTCATCCTACAAAACCAAGTATCTCAGAGACTGACTTATTAAACAAGGTTCTCTATTTTACTAGTAATACTACCAAGAGCGTTAGTGTCATCAGGTTATTACATACTGTAATTGATTCATTCATGGGAATCTTGTCTGGACTGCTCCCCCTTCTGTGAGTCCTGCATCTTGTTGCAATTGTATCCTCTTTTACTTGGAAACTCAATAAAATCTCTTGCAATAACAAGGAAATGGAAATGAAATGGAAAAAATATAATCTTTCAGTAACTGCCAACAGAGCATGAGTGATGACTCTCATATGGCTATGAATCTGCAGTAGTATTCACTATATAGCAACAGGTCATTATTATAGCGATTATGACGTACAGGACTCGGGTGTGGCCTCCCCCGTGCCCAGGTCCTGCATCATCCTATTTAGGAAGGAAAGTTCCTCCCACATCAGCACATGCGCACAATGATCCTGGACATCCATTACAGGATTTGCAGATGGTGACAGGAGTGCTGGATTCGCTGCAGGGGATACAAACGCTTTAGGACCACTTCAAATGACACCTATCCACCCACTTACCCTAAGTCCACTAGAAGTGTCATGCCAAGTTTAGTCAAATGTTCAAATATATTGATTGATAAAGATAGAAGACGTATTTCCAAGTACAGAGACTGTGGCTCGCCATGCAATCATGCAAGAGTCCCAACTGTAAAATGCAACAAGTAATAAAGGAAAGGTACAGAAAAATATTGTGCAAAGAATCAGCAAAGGAAAAATAAAGAACATTAATATTCTCAAACTTCCTGGAGTTTTCTGAACAGAGCAGAACATATGGAAAAATACCGAACCTCTGGGCGTAAAAAAACAAGCAAATAACCAGTTAGAAAATGATTTGTTATTAATGATCTTTTCAAAAGACATTTAGGCAGATTTAACCTGGAATCAACTAATTAGAAGATAATCAGGTACGTTGAATCAGAAACAATTAATTAATCAAGCAATGAGCATGGCAAAACTAAATTTGCCCTGACTGGTAAATATAATCAAGAAAGCCAATGACTCAGCAAGACATACAAAATTAAAAAGGGAAGGATGGTTATTTCAGGGTTTGGGATCTAGGCTGTGAAGATACCGATCAGTTTGATAACTACCTTTGAGGTCAGGAAAGTGTGAGGATGTTGCACGATGAAGGATCAGTTCATGTTTTCTGGAAGGGAGAGAGGCTCACTGTCTGACTGTTTTATCTTCTGGAAATAATATTGTAAATCTACCAGCAGAATGGAAGACAACTGATGGTATAGATGAACTTGATTTCAGAATCCGATGAGATGATTTTATTAAAACTAACAAGTCATCAATCTCATCGAAGAAGCCATCTGAGAATGTATAATTTGGAAGGTGTTTTTAGTTCGTCAGAAAAATACTTTAACCATGGTTATGGACATCGTGTGCAGCAATAAGTTTGAAAGAGGCAACATTTATCTTCATTTAGTGTCACAAAGACAGGGTTAAGAGCTTCAACTGAATATTATATTGCATTATTATTATTCGAGGTGTGAAACTACCCGCCTTGAGGAACAATCAAAACCCTCGTCAGCTGAACCCTCAAAGACTCTAAATGAACCTGAGCTCTGGATGGCAGAGAGCAAACAGGCTTAACTTAGAGCAGGGAGAAAATATTCATGCAGTACCACAACAGTAATAGTCTAAATACAAAACAATAAACATCACAAACCGAATTAGAAAAACAGATAACAATTTAATAAACTAAATAACACCAACATGACAATAATACAATAAGATGAACCAGAGATATGAATCTTTAAAGTTTTAAGTATGAACAGAGCCAAGTAGCTTAAAGTGCCAATGATAGTCAATGGTTGATGTAGATGGGACTTTGATAGGATTGGACACTGACCACGATAGAGTGTGGATTCGATACACCAACCAGGTTTGTCTTAGTGAAAGAATTACCTTCTGACTCTAGTCCTTTATGTCCGAATAGACAATAGGAGTAATAAAGTCACCCAGGGCATAAGGGGAGGTACTTTGAGACTCACACTGTGTCAGAACAAGCATTTACAATGCAATGGTCTCGGCATTATTAAAGGTAGAGCTATTGGCATTGCTCATGACATTTTTTTTTTTAATCACAAATAAATGGCATTGTCATTTACATTGCCAATAGCTTAATCGCTCGCATATGTGAGACCTTTTGAATTTGCACCTAGCCAACTTGCTTATCCACCTATCCCAAATATCATGTCCCACCAAATGATCAATTTATACCGCGGCATGCGCACACACGTGCACTTCCCTGTCTGTATCTGTGAATACTTTATGCATTAGCATATTTTGCACGGCTGCGGTCAGTTTTCTAGAAGACACAACATCAATTGCAAAAGAAGGGGTCTTCTACATGCCAACCTTATTGCTAGCTGTTTGCTGGTGTGCATATTCTGTACACCCATGCGTATACAAGCGGCGGGCAGCATCAGCACAACATAGATGCAGCAGCTTTACACACTGCACACAACTTACTATACAGCCTGCCCATTCAAGGAACAGGTAAACCCGGATGACGATAACACTCCGCATCCTAGTCACACAAACCACTGTTCTGGAGATCATTACATGAGTCACTGCCCTGCCAAGGAGAAATGATATATTGTGCATGATTAAAACATAAACATAAAGCAAACAAACAATAAACCTAAACCAACCTCTTCACCCGTCAGTGATTACAGAGAGCAATGTGTAGCTTCGGTGCAGGGAACTCAACCTGCAGCATTTAATGCAGCCCGCAGGACTCCCGGCTCCACGTCTCAGTGACGTTAAGATGTGCCAGACAAAGGGACAACAGGCAGCCTCGGTGAGAACAGGGCGGCCCAGGTGCACCCCTGCGGCGCTGTGTGACACAGGGGCGGAGCAGAACCGGTCCATGGCTGCCAAGGTTTCAGATTGCTATGTGTGAAATTTTATAATTTTACTTGAATTATGAGTGCCATTTCAAAAACTATGAGTGACACTTTGTTGCTAGCAAAATCAAGTAATGAAGACGAGGGAAACATAATTAAATATCAGAAATGACGCCCATTTGAGCAACGAGAAACTATAAGATATTAAAACTGCTGGAAAACACCAGAAATAAACGGTGCGAGGCACACATTACAGACAACAAGGACACTGTATTATCCTTGACTATAGTAATGATTGTTCATCCCTATAAAAGTGATTACCAGCACTGCTGAGCGGTGTCCGCCCCAGTTGGAACACCACTGCCTACTGCCCTGCCCCACAGCACCAGATCTACTGTAGGCTGCGAGTAAGGCAGTCCCAGAGCTACTGTATACAGGTTCTTGACTTCAACTAAGTGGTGCTGGCCGTGCTGAAAGTTGACTACGCTGGCGCTGTCTGCACTGATTAGGGCTGCCTGGGCCTCCGCTCAGGCCATTTCTGTAGGAATCAATGTGCTGCCCACAGTGGTTTGTGAGATTGTGCCAAGCAGTTTTGTGGCCTGTCAGGATATGTTGGCTCAGATGGGTAGTGAATCACTGCCTGCTGCCCGGCCCCGCAGTGCCAGATTGTGCCGGCCGGTTGCGGCTGTCACAAGGTCATTCTAAGCTGAACACCGGGCAGTTAGCTGTCGCCGCAGCGGGCCGTGCGGAGAGCTAGATGGACCGGCCTTCATGTGGCTGCGCTATCATGGTTGGGTAAATGTTAAGGGAATCAATCACTTACTTGTTTTTGCTCCTCAGTGTGGCTGTGGCAACTACTCCAGTAGCAAGCGTCAGCTCAGCCACGATTCTGCGCCTGGCTCAGCAACTCTGCTTGCACTTTGGTGTAAACTTCTGCTCCAACACCAGTGCCTGTGCTATTTACGGTCAAATTACCGTAACTCGTTTAGGATGAGTCAGGGCTTAATAAACGGATGTTCACTCTGAGGCAAATGATAACACTGAAATGCATGCTCTTGAAATGCCTTGTCCTCCTGCGTTTAGTCCCGTGCTAAAAAATAAACTGTGGGTATACAGCAGTGTGTGAGCTGGTGCGGGCACAGCTCACTCATCCGCCGGCACCTCGGACGGCTTCCTTCATTCACGCTGCTGGATTTTTATATAATTAATGCGGTATGGAAGGAGCAGCGCTGCCATTGCCAGTGTAGCTGCTGTTTGCCCAAACTTTTCATGAACTGGCAGCTCGTTGCGCAGCCGCGGCAGCAGGAGGTCACGTGATCGCACCTCCTCCTATTTTGTGCCACAAACCTCACCTCCAGGCTACGTAGTAGCCAATGATGTGGGCACACAGACTCACGGCTACTGGGTGCCAAAGATCCCTGTGCAGCGGGTGCAGGACATGGAATGCGCGTGGCAGTGCGACGGCGCACAGGAGGAGGTTCTGTTGTCTGGACGCGGGCAGGGCAAGGGGGTTAGTATTATGCATGAACGCCGGAAAGAGGAACGAGTATATGCAACGTAGCCGGCAAACTAAACTGAGTCAGAAAGAAGGAGAGGACAAGCTGAGGATCAACGGGCGCGAAACAGCGTGGTGGGCGTGCACGAGACGCAGCGTGGGCGTGCACATCAGCTGAAGATCGCTGGAGAAGACACCGAGTCTGCCTGCTGCCATGACTGACCCGCTGCAGAGGGAAAGAGCCCGGTGAGTGGTGATAGAGGGAGGGGGCGGCAGAGAGGGAGTGGGCAGAGAGGGAGGGTGTGTGTGTGTGTGGTGTGTGTGTGCGTGTGTCTGTCTCTGAGTGTGTGTCTGTGTGTGCACGGCACGTACCTGCCTGCCTGCCTCTGTGCGCGTCCACAGACCCTGGTCGGCTCGTGCACCGCTCTGTCTCCGTTGAGAGCGAACTCGGCAGCAATAGGTCTCGATGCAGAGACCTAAAAAGGCCAAACAGCAGCGTCCAGGTGCCACTGGTCATCTGTGCAGTTGCAGAAAAATGACTCTTGTAGCTTCTTCTTTCTCTGTGGCTTAAACTGGAGGTCAGCCTTATGACCCTGGGAGTCTACTTCTTCGTCCTGGGTTAAAAAAAGAACAGGTCCAGTCGTACTGGGTTCATCTCAAATTCCAGACAGCAGGTTCTGATTTTTCTCAGGTCCATGAGTATTCTGAAGTGGATACCTGGAGGGGCAACATTTATGCCTGGTACTAGCTAATGGGAGGCAATGACTTGTGCATGCCCTAACCAATGGTGTAAACGTTTGTGGAGGTAACCCTAGCCATTCTGGGCCTTTTCAAGATGACAAAAGTCTTTGGCCACACCAAACCTGGGCTCTTAGGGCTGGGTGTGTGTGTGGGTAGTGAAATATGGCAATCCTAATGTCCTCCCTCACCTACATTAAAATTTATTTTCGAACAGCCTCTATACCCACAATAAACCCAGAGATAATAGTCTTGTAGAACAAAACAAGGTTTCCCAGCACCCAGGCAGTGGATATCCAAGAATTATTGTGCCACCCTGTTTACCTTTTTTTTTTAGTGCAGCCCAAGTGTTCTAACTTAAAATCCAGTAGACCTGATAAGCAGGTGAGGGCGGAGCTTGGATGTAGACTGGGATGGCTGCTTTATAAGTGAGATCTGCCACCGGGACTTAAATGACACTGCACAGCTGCTAGACCTGGGAACATCAGCCCAGAACGTACGAAGGATTAAATCCCTCTAGATGCTGGTCTTTGTCCCAACAGCATCAGATCTCAAGTCACTTACACGATTTCTGCCCAGGAGCAAGGCGACAGTCTTTCAAATATCTGCTGAATAATGAAGGTGCAAGGAGACGCTATCCCAGTTGGGCACTGCAACAGTATTTGCCAACTGGTGTGTGGGTAGGAACAAGAAGCTCCCACAGCGCCCATGAGGGGAGCGCTACAGCAAATGAGATTTTGAACTGCTCCTCCCAGTGTCCCCCTTGCACTAATATCAGGGAGAGCACCCTGCGAATAATATCCATGGTGAACTCTGGTGACAGCCTTTCTGGTTAGAGGCGAGAAAACTCCAGTAAAAAGCTTACCACATCTGCAAAACATTTTTTTAGATCCATACATGAGTAGAAGACTGAGCTACTGAAGATGGGGAAGAGAGGTAGAACCCTGTGGTGGAATTGGAAAAAGAGGCTCCTTGTAACAAAAAGACCCTTCTCCGTCATTTCAGGCTAATGACCTGGTAATACCTACATAATAATAATAATAATAATAAAACCATTTGTAGAGCGCCTGGTTACACTCAGAACAATGTGTCCCCACGCTGTGGATACAATCCGCCCCAGAGAGCCCACCACTGAAAAGAGCAATTAAGCCTGTGACAGACTAAACACATGCTCTCATATGCGAGGGAAGAGATGGGTCTTTAACTTTAGGCGAAACCTCATCTCAGATGGTTTCATTCTTAGTTCAATGGGGAATTTGTTCCAGTGACTAGCCGCCAGATAACAAAATGTTCGGCCTCCCATTCTTGCCCTAAAGATGCGGGGCACTGTGAACAACATACTCCCTAACGACCTGAGATTTCGTTTAGGGCGGTGAATGGTTAGGAGCTTTTTCAAATAAGACGGCCCTTTCTCATGGGCAAAACGATGGGAGATGCATAATGCTTTAAATAAAATGCGCTCTCTGATGGGTAGCCAGTCTAACTTCGTTAAAGTTTGCTTCCCTGATGCTTTTCTCGGCAGATTCAGCACCAAACGTGCAGCCGCATTTTGGACTCTTTGGAGCTGTTTTAGCCCATTCTGACTAAGACCAATAAACAGAGCATTTCCATAGTCTAAGTGTGAGGTAACTAGGGCGTGAATCAAGGATTTCCTAGTACTGACGGGCAGAAGGTCTAGTACCTTCCATAAGGTTTTGAGACTTGCATAACACCTGCCTGTCACTTTTGTGAAATGCTTCCCGAACGAAAGCTCTGAATCCAACAGGACTCCTAGGTTCTTTGCTGTTTCTGTCGGGGCAGGGGTCTGACCTAATTCTGCCGGCCACCAAGCTGATGACCAAATGGAAGGGGTTCTCCCAATTATTAGCACCTTTGTCTTCTCCCCAGACAGTTATTGTTCATCCAACTTGCCACAGTTTTCAGACAGGTGGAAAAATTTACAGCTGCCTCACTCTGGCCCTGGGTAAGGGTGATCATTAGTTGTGTATCATCGGCATGGGTAATGATATCTACACCAAATGGTTCCACTATGCGGCCAAGGGGTTCCATATAAAGGTTGAATAATGTTGGGCTCAAACTGGAGCCCTGTGGAACCCCATGCTTCAGCTGTGTAGACGAAGATTTAAATGGGGGCAGTGGACTTGAAAGCTTCTATTCTCCAGGAAGGACTTTATCCACTCATAGGCTGATCCTACCACTCCTATCTCTGACAGCAGCGTCAGCAGCGTGGTGTGCGACACGGTGTCAAATGCCGCACTTAGATCTAAAATTCCCAACGCTGCTGCCTGTTCCTCATCCGATGTCTGTCTCAATAGTTCTGTGGAGTATAGGATGGCTGATTCTGTTGAATATCTCGCTCTAAATCCTGATTGAGTCGGGTGTAAGAGATGGCCTTTCTCTAGGTGATCCATAAGGTGCAAATGAACTACTTTCTCTATTACCTTAATACAGAATGGAAGCAGAGATATAGGACGTAGATTCTGAAGTTGGGACACATGTAAATTTGGTTTCTTTTTCAGGGGAATTACCTGTGCTCTTTTCTATGCCTCTGATACAAGGCATTCCTGAAAAGACAAGGTAGTCAAGTGACTAATGTGATCTATCACCTCGTCAAGGATGCCACTGAAGCATTTAGGTGGAGCTGCATCTTTCGGGGAGCCTGACTGAACACTTTTTGCAATGCTTAGCATTGCCTGTCTATCTGGAACTTTAAAACATTTTAAGTGTGAGGTTAGTGCCAGCCTCCTGCCCATATCACTCTGGTTCAGGGATACATCTGTCCCAACTGTAAATGAAGCATGTATTTGTTCCACTTTGTTGACAAAGTGGTCTGCGATTGAGTCGCATAGTTCATCAGAGAAGGTGTCTTCGGTTGATAATCTATCCGGGACAGTGAGCTCTTTATAGATAGCAAATAGTTCTTTAGAAGGGTTATCCGCTGTTTCAATTCTTTCCCTAAAGAACTTTCCCTTTGCGACTCTAATCATTTTATGGTACTTGTTTAGCTCCACTCTATAGTGTTGCTTACATCCAATATCATAATTTTTTCGCCAACAGCGTTCTAAATTTTTGCAGGTAGCTTTAGCTACTTTGAGTTCTTCGCTAAACCAGGGAGCTGTTTTAGTTCGTCTCATTGGTGCTTTACTAGTCCAGGGAGCGATGGTATCTAAGGCCTTTGCCATCCACTCCTCGTAAGCTAGCCAAGCCTCATTCAATGAGCCGCTCCGAAGGGGCGGCTCGTCCAGCAAAGCCAGTCTTTACGCTTCCTGTGTAAATTTTTTCCAATTTCTACGCTTATAAGATAAAGGCTTAGTCATTTTAGCTTCATTTGGGTCATATTTCGCCTCAAAAGGGACGAGACAGTGGTCCGACCATAGAATTCTAATCGGGATGGACACAGTCATTTCGTCCCAATTGGCAAATATGGGGTCTAGCAGATGGCCTTGTTGATGTGTGGGCAATAATGATTGAAGTTCTAACATCAAGGATTTCAATGCCCCCATTAGCGCCTGCGCCTCTTTACAATAAGCATTCTCAAAATGTAGATTTAAACCTCCCAAAATGAGGTGCCGCTTATAGCGTATTGCCGGTTGGGTAACAATATCTACCAAACTGTCACTGAACATTGCCGCCGTGCCCGGGGGACGATAAATCAGATAGCCATTTATAATGTTTTTGGGGGTAATATTTATTGTAAAGCATCCTGCCTCACTATTCAGAATCTTAACCTGTTCCAAGGCGCAGATTAACTCCTTTCTATGAATGATCGCAATTCCATCCCCCTTCTGGAGTCCTCGGTCCACTCTAAGCAAGCAATACCCCGAAGGAATGGCGTCAAGGGCTTCTGGAGATGAAGTTTCATCTAACCAAGTTTCTGTAAGAAAAAGCACATCAAGCCGACGATCCACTATTAAGTCGTGGATTTCGACTGTGTGCTTTTTCAAAGAGCGGCAATTCAGAAAAAGCATTTTGACTGTTGCCGCCTCTTTCCGCATATCATTAAGGGGGCAAGAGATGAAGGAGCACTTATATGCCTGCAATTTATGCTTAAAACTTGTTTTGTATTTAGGACACAAGTGGAGAAGTTGTTCTTTGGAATAAGACACTCTACCTGATCCTTTTCGATCGCCACTTGCATGGGTTCTGGCCCTTGGCCGCGTACAGTCGCGGACGGGCGCAGACGGACCCGCCTTTGGCGCGCCAATTTGCGCCCGCGGTGCGCGTCCGCTGCTACCCCTGCATTTATAGTGGTTAATGAAGAACAGGGGCAGGACAGCGCTAACCTGCAGAGCCCTTCCTGCAGAGCCCGGAAGTGTTGGGCTGCCTCACCCTCCGCTTACTAACGCCCACAAGGACGCGGCGGACCGGGGCGGGCCTCAGAAGTTTGAACACAATGAGTTCACACAATTATTTTGATTTTAAACAGTTATGAAGTCGTAGCCAATTTTAAAAGTTTTAAAAATTCATGCAGGTAAAACAATTTAATATAGCAGCATTAGCAGCAGCAATTAGCGCCAGACTAAAATTGCTCCTTCACAGCAGCCAGCTCACGCCAGTGGATGCGTCTGTCTCTGCCACCGACAGACCTGCATCCACATAGGGACGAATTCCAGTGGTAGGCCAGATTACCAGTCCAGCAACATCTGATTTTGGGACAAACATGCCAAAAAATACTTTTCTTTAATAAAACCACTCAAGCTCATCCTAGCGTAATTGTCAAGGAAACTCAGGAAATGAGACAACAGATGCACTAACCTGATGCTGTCAAACCCAGCGTGAGCGAGGTCGAGATGTGTATGTTGAGATGTGTAATCCGGCAATTCCCAAATGTACTGACCCCACTGAGGTTTAAGCAAACCTACCTAGAGAAAGCACTTTGGTAGGAAGGTGGGAGGAAATGACGAGAAATAGAGGAAAAGACAGTGCACTAGACTGTTGCTTTTGAAACTGCCTCCGTATATCTTGTCTCAAGATTGTCTGGTGTCTGGTCTCTGTGAATTAGTCTTATTCCAACTAACCTGTGACCTGAGGAACTACCTAGTGAAAAGAAAAGGCTAGTGTTAAGCGAGAACAGAACCTTAAAAGTGAATTTCCTTCAGTTAGCTTGTTTTATGAGGAATTTTTTGTAAATAGTACCTGGCACTATAAGCTTATTAGCTTAATCTTGATTCAGAGAATGCCAGTTACTAACTTATAGTTTAGCCACCGGAGAAGAAATCCAAACAGTTCCATGGGCCTTGGTTTCGTCACCAGGCTCAGGCTCTTGGCAGATGAAGGGTTACTGAGGTTACCAGAATGAAGTTATAGTTTTCAAAGGTATACTGAGTTGGCTATCACTCATACAAACTATTCATAAATTCCCCTCTTACATACAAGCACTCTTTCATGACCTGTACTGCTTGTTTCCTTTTCTTTTGTGCAGCTATTTATGTTGCAAGTATTTTGTTTGAAGTCTCTTCTTTGCCTGCATGTCTGGTATAAGTGTGCATGCACTAGCAAGTAACTTGTACTAAGCTTCCTTTGTTTTTTGTTCTTTTTAGGTTCAGAAATTACAGGGCGGACTTGGAACAGCGTCTGCAAAAAGGAGAAGTGTGAGGAAGTCGAGCTACGGCCTTCCGAAACACAGGAACCATTGCTGCCGGTTAGTTCTTCAGGAGCTCCCGGCTGTCCTTACCAAACTCATCGTTGACGAGCAAGGCAAGGCCTTTTATAGGTGCTGGTGCAAAATGGCCCTCAATATTACTTAATCACACGCGACCTTCAGGTGAGTAACCAGAAGGTTCCCTACAACATACCAACGCTGCTTGTAGTTGGCTGCAACATGTCTATTGTTGTATGACTGCTCCAACTAATGCATCAATGCATTGGTCAAATGTGGATATGTGGAGTATTGCAAAGTGTCTAAGGTAGTGTAACTGCTCCAACTAATGTATCTATACATTGTCCACTCAGTTGTGCGTTGCCTTATGCACAAGGTAATCAGGTGTGTGCTTTTGTGTTTATCCATGCCGAAACTGCTCGGGTCCAAATAGGGCCTACAAAAGCAAATGGAGAGAACCACAGGTACCTACTGACTGTAATTCTGTTGCGGGGAGCTTGAGTCATGACAGTAATAATCTCAGTGAACACATCACACTGCTGACGCATTGAGAACTATAAACAGAACTATAAAACCTCATATCAGACAACATTTTGGCAACAGCCACCATCTGAAATGTACTGGTGATTCCCACCCTAATATTGGATACAGACCAAAGACACCACTGATGATCTGATCGATAATCTAAGTAGGAATACTACATTTTGATGTAAAGCCTCAAAATCTTACTACACTATCGTACCAATTGTCATGGGATAAATAAAGCATCTTCTACTCACACCAGTTGCAAGTCCTGCTTATGCCTCCTATGAAGCAGGCTAAAAAAGGTCACAGGATTCTTTGAACTTGAATACGCTACCCAGATGTCTCTATTTATTTAGAGCAATACCAATAGCCATTAAAAAGGAGACTTTGATATTGATTAATTCACTTATATCTAAGTTTGTGTGGCAGAATGGGAAAATTAGGTGATCTATTGAACTATTGTCTCTTCCTATTGATAAAGGCGGCCTTGCCATACCTAATATGGTATTATATTATTGGGCAGCACAACTAAAACAGTTTACACCTTTGTTTAAAGGATATAGCGAACAGAATTCAGAGGGCCGTGTTGAAATACCGCCAATATATGAACTTATAGTCGGTCGGGAGGCAAAAGGCTTGTTATTGCGAAAAACTGAGACAAGAAATTATAAAGATTTTAAAGGTGAAATTATGATTAATGTTTGGAAAATTTGGAGTAAAATTGCTAAATATAGTCAAGTTGAGAAAATTAATCGCTATACACCACTTGTTCATTCTAATCTTATTCAAGGACAGGATTCAGATGCCTTTTTAAAACATTGGGCCAAGATAGGAATTAAGACAATAGGTGATTTTCTAATAAATGACTATGACACAACTTTTCTAGATGTAAAAATTAAATATAAACTACCGAATGGGGATTTTCTGAAGTTTGCACAGATATTTGCTACATTAACAGCTAAGGAATCACTAATATGCTTGCATAAGTATGAAATTATGGATGTAATATTTAGAACAAACACTAGAATAGGAACCCTATATAATATTCTTTTAAGCATGAAGAATGATGATCTCGATAAAACGGAAAAAAAATGGTGTTTAAAATTGAATAATCCAAATGTGGATCTAAACCAGGTGTTAAATATGAGTCAAAAGTTATTGATGGCAAGTAATCTTAAGGCACAATTGTACAAAACTATCTTTGACCTTTACTTTACCCCTGCTAAACTATTTACATGGGGCAAACGGGAGAATGATTTATGCCCAAGATGTACTCAAGGGCCGGCAACCCTTACCCATATGTTTTATACTTGTCCTAATTTGACATTAGTGAAAAGTATGATAAATTCCTTTTGGGAGGAAATTTTTGGACATATAATACCAGAATCCGAAACTTTATTTCTCTTTGGCCATGACCATACCTTAAATCTGAAAAAATCTGAAGAAAGATTAGTTTTTATTGGCATGGCTGTTTTCAGGATACTCCTATCTGCGAGATGGAAAGATGTAGAGCCTCCAAGTTTTCAGATGTGGTTAGCACGCTTTTTGGCAGCTTATAGATATGAATCTGCAATATTTAAAACAAGAGGGATACGATCTAAATTACGAGGAGATATGCTTTGGTGTCCAATAACTGAATGGAAAAATCGCATTGTCCCTGGTGGTATCGGATGATTGGTGACTATACTTATAATTGACTTTAGAGTTTGTTTATATTGTTGTATAATCTTTATCTTTCTAAAATGTTATTTATGTTGATTTTTTAATCATTTCTGTGAATTTCAAACCCTGAGATTTATTTATTCATAATACTGTATTATTTGAGATAATTCTGAATTGATGTACAATTGCAATGATATCCTACTTATTATGCCTGAATAAAATAAAAAATAAAAATAAAAAAAAGGGATTCTTTGAAACTCCTTAAACATCTACTAAAGAAAACATCCCATTGTCATTGGTAGGTCCCACTGAAGAATTCTCCACAATGGCACTAACGAAAGTGGACCTCCTGGCAAACCTACAACGCTTTACATCCGAAAATCAAGAGGAAGTAAATGCAGACATTCTCCATGCACTACACACTTTCCGGTCCTATCTGGGAGACAAAAATGCAGCTCTAAGATCAGGAGTTGATTCAGAGGGATCCAGAGAAGTAGAAGCAGAAGGCCATAGAGAATAAGCCACCTGTCAGACAAGGATTTGCCTTACATGGTCAAAGTGAACCGAACATTAGAAAAAGCACAGACTTAGAAAATCGCTCAAGAAGGGACAGAATTGAAATCTGAGGCCTTGGTGAATGAGCAGATGGTACAGATATTGAAAATATAATTGTAAACCTCTTTGCTACACTCTCTGGATATGCCCCTCCCAAGGTCATCCTGGATAAAATCCATAAAGTGGGCCACCATTGACCAGAGAACTCAAGCATGCCTCGAACCACTCTAGAAAAATTTCACAACTATCGGTGCAAGGAGAAAGTCCTACGAGCTGCAAGATTAATGCACCAGGTACAACACAATGCATATTCATGCTCCATATGTCAAGATATTGCACTTCTTCGAAGACAACAGTTCTGTCCCATTACTGAGTATTTACAGCAAAACAAAATCAAATACTGATGGTTTTATTCATTTGGCATTGATTTTGAGGTCATCTCAAACTCATCACGTTTCCAAATTATCAGCAAAACAATTCTTGGGTCTTACTCTGGAGGACCCTGAAATAGACCAACACCGCCCACCTCTCTCACAGCTGGGTGAAGCCTTACAAACTACATACTCATGCCGTCTGCAATGACAACAGTGCTACAGAGGAGCAAAATGTGACAGAAGCCTACTAAAACCTCCTACCCAAAGACCAAATGGGGATACTCAACAGATATGGTTACCACACTTGAGAATGGTTACAACCAGAAAAATATCATATTGGACACTGTGGCCTCCTACTTTCGAACATGAACCAATTAGGTCTGTACACATCCCGGAAGCGGAGTACTGCTACGATCGACCTAACACCTACGGTACCAGCACTACCTCTCGGAGTGGGGGAGGGGTACCTGTTCCACAGATGGGAATCCTCTCTCCAGGGTGAGAGATCTCAGTTTATGTTCAATTTATAATGCTCTATGTTGGGGGCAGGAGAACAGGAGTTGGGAGGGATGTAAAAAATTAAGGCGGACACTAGAAATTTGTACTAGTTCATCCCTCCTTTCCATCCACCCTTACACAATATCAGAATAGGCAGAAAATCACAAGAAGGATTCTATGTGAACAAACATGTTTTATATTAAGCACTTAATGTACGTCAGGATGATTTCTTATGTGAAATGCTAGACACCTTAGTGGAGTTTGCCAAGGGACACATCATATTAATGGGAGACTTAAATGCTGTTAGGAACCTCAAGGTAGACAGAACAAGACCAGCAAATCCACACATGCAGGGGGATTTTCAAAGAGACTTATGGGTAAACTAAGAGTTGGGCTTCACGGACGTTTGAAGACAGCAACTTGATGAGAACGAGACTCTGCTTTTTTCTTGCATGTCCAAAGAACGAACTCAAGATTTGATAATATATTTTTGAGCACCTATCTCCTTTCCAGAGTCTCCCACACCAATAATGGTCTCTGACCATGCCCATATCGAAGTAACCATAGTGTGGGGGAGGACTACCTCATAAATGACCCAGATGGAAAACAAACTCTTCCCTGCTTCGGGATCCAGTCCTCAAGGAAGAATTAAAAAAACATGTCATAAACTTCTTCCAAACTTATAATATATTAGAGGACATGAAGGCAACTTTGTGAGACTTGTTTAAAGCAGTCTTATGAGGGATTTGAATCAGTGAAGAAGCTTAGACGCCAATACAGAAAAAAATTGGAACTAGAACTTAAAACCTTTAAATGAGAATAGAGGGAATTACCTGCACACGAACGACTTGGAACCCTTACTCGCTGAGGGGCCAGCTAAAGTGTTAGATACAAACAAAGCAAAGCACACACTTCTTAAACTAAAACATGCACACTATGCCTGTTTAAAGGGGAAGTACAGACACTTAAAAATATAGGGTTGAGGAAAATGCAAAAATACAGGGACGCCATGTAGAAAAGACACATTTCCCAAGAAAAATGACTTCTAATTTAAGAGAAGTTTAAATGCTAAAATATTTTTATTTAAATGTAATTTTATATTCTATATTTGAATAAATATTAATTTAATTACAGTTGTTATTTCTTTAATTATAAATTAATATTAATCACCCTGTACCATAAAAAAAACATGTTTGCATGCTTGTGCCAGAGCTCTACAAGAGCAGAGGAACGAGATTAAAAAAGGAAATATCTTGAATGTTTCGGGCAGTGAAGGGAAAGTAGGTGTGATAGAGCGACAGAGGAAGAGTGAAGAGTGTGAGAGAGACCGAAGAGAGCGAGCGAGAACGCAAGAAATAATTATTCTGTGATAAATTCATACTACACTCTGTATAAGGATCACAAACTAGACGCTAGAACCTTTTTAGAAGGTCACAAGGAAAGGTATATCTACGTCAATTTAAAAAAAGGCAAATTCTGCTCTGCCTTCTGGCAATACATAATGCTGAAACATTTGATTGGTAAGACCTAGTCCTGCTGTGCAGTAGACTTCATTAGTTATTCACAAGAGCAACGGTCTCTCGGCGATGGCAATGTCTAAGCGACAGCAATTTGAAATTCAGCCATAACATTCTCAGCACTGTCTCTGAAATGGCTCATACCGTTGCAAGATAGGCTTCTGCATTACACAAACAGGGGACACAGGCAGGGTTGACAATACTATTACTGCATTCCAACTGTAACTGCTAAACAGCAAAGGCACTGCTAAAAACCTCCCCCACTGGTTGGAACAGTTTCAATGAATATAAAAAACAAACCACGCCGGAAGCCAACACTGGAAACTAGATTGGCAAATTTCATGAGGATGAATAGTTCTGGTTTAATAGGGTGTAGACGAGGAGAAATTAGCGCATTTTAATGTGCCTTATATGCTCTATGATGCATATTACAATAGACGTTACACATAACCCATCAAACTTAGGCTTGGCAAGTGAATGCCTTTTGCAAACTGAATGATTTCTTAATAGGGCATATGATTTTGGGCAGGAAGATTTACATATCGGTTACACAACAGGCATACGCTTTTAAGACCAGGCTGACAATTAGCAGATGTGCCCCGTACACTCCTACTCAATGGTATCGATCAGGAAATGATCTCAGCCCACTGGCCAATCTCCAAAGACCAACGCCATCTTTGCAACAACCCTGAGAAGACTTCACATCTGCTTCAGAGATAACATGGAACCTTACTCTTCCCATCAGCGTGTCACCAGAACTCTAGCAGGCTTCAGAACTTCCCTGGACACTTTTGCTCTGGTGCCTTAGAATACATTCATACAATCATCAATACATCATCTAGACCATGGTAATGTCAAAGCATTTATTTCTGACTATTTGCAATGGTACAGATTATCACATCATCTGTCCGTGACTTCTTAGTGGCAGGGGCCAAGCTAATTTTAAACATGTTATTATCACTGATTTTTTTAAGAAATGTATTACTGACCCAAATGTTTTTACAAATTACTGACTTCATCATAGCTGTGTGCCAAGAGGAATCATCCCCATGTCTCGCTATTCATCACTTACTACGTATGCTTTTTTTCAGAGCCATGGTCATAAAGGTCCACATATATTCCTAAGTCTTTTTTTGATATGTTAAAAAATTAAGTATGTGTCTTCAGAGTCATTAACAAATACCATAGCTGCTTCTTGAGTCCTCTTGACCTTTCTGGAGCATTTGATTCGAACTATCAGGACATTTGTCTGTCTTGGCTGAAGTTTTCTTTTGGGTTCAAGAATGCTATTCCACAATGGTTCAGCTCATCCCTTTTAAACTGCAGCCATCATGTAAAACTGGACATATTCCTTTCAAAACGTTTTCAAGTCACCTCTGATTTTCTTCAAAACTGCTACTTCTCGCTAACCAGCTTGCACACCTACACGCCAAACTTATAAGAATCTTAAGCAGACACAACCTTGGATGCACATTATTATTACGGAATAATTGGGTTACAGAAGGATTGTGAATATTTGCCTTTCCTACATACAGCAATGGATGACTTACTTGCCTTTGATCACCTATCTTTGACCATAACACCAGATAAAGAACCAAGAATACAGACAAATCTCTCATCAAAGAACCATTAAAAGAGCCAGAAATACTGCACCAAATGTGCTAATGCCCCCATGCGTCTATTCTATTGGATGAAACAAATCGTCCTGTGTCTAAACAGTTCCCTAGCTGAGATTATGATCATAGGGAACCAGGACAACTTTCCACAGCCATAGACTAAAAACCGTGAGCGTTTGTTCATGAACACTATCTTTCAATCAACAAATCCCTTCATTTGGCATTTCAATGGAGGAGGTTCAGAAACTCTGCAGAATACAGATCAAACCCCCAAGACTCTTCCTAAACCAAAAAAATATATGCACCTGCTTAGAGTAGAATGAAGAAGTGTTGGACGTTATTTCTAAATCCTTCCAAGGAAATGGATCCTGCATACCTCAATAACGTGACCCTCAATAAACATCTGAATGCAGCCTCAGATCTAGCAGTCCCTGTCGGCACACCACAATACCAGAAAAAACAGCCCCGCGGAAACAGTAAAAGATCAGTGAGTGATTCTTATGGTTTCCATTGTCCCTCACTCCAAGCTCTTACCACCTTGCCATCCTTCCACAAAGCACGGAAAATAAGCTGCATCAAAGAAATGCACGAATCATGACCAGATACTACCAGGGACCTCCCCCACTTGGATCTGGACCTTTTAACCTAGCACAAGTCTTCCTCTGTTCCCACCAAGGTCTATCCTGAACATGAGATTCTGACCAATGCTGCTTTGCCAGATTAGTACAGGACTATGTTTGCCACTTTAGTGCAACTTTCACTGCATCCTTGACAACATGCTTGTTGTACACAAACCAATTAAATAAATATGTTAACCCTGTGATGAAGAACATGTTGTATAACTCACATCACCTCTGCGAGATACTTCCTTTTCTACAAACTCAACGCAGAATTACCCTCATCCTTGTAGTCAATCTTCTTCTTGCACACATATCACAAAAAGAAAACAAGGTATGCCTGTTCAGTCATGAAAAATGTTGACAAACTCACACACTAGGTGCCATGCTTTATCATACGGTTGTCTACATCCGCTGAACAGTTAGGTAGGGGCAGATGAGTTAGATCGACCTAGTTGACAGCACTTCGCTGGTCGTTTTGTGTCTCACCTCTTGGTGAGATCAGCGGGAATCAGCATGTAAATAAAAATTCCTACAAGAATGGGGGGGATCTAAGGGATTGTTATTGTTCCCAGATACCCTACATTGACATGTTTCAGCCATCTCACTGGAACCATAAGGGTCTGGTAGCCTTCCTGAGGACCTTAACCCCTTTGTTATTTTATTTATTTAAACTTATAAGGCGCACAGCTACCCGCAGTGGGTTTCCCGGCGCCAGGGGACAGATTAAAGAGGGAAAGAACTGCCAAGAATTCTTGCTGAAGATGACCGCCCTAATCATTGCTGGAAAAGCCAGGTTTTAAGTCCCTTGCGGAAGCGAAAAAGATCTGTTTCAGTTTTTAAGTTTACGGGCATGGCATTCCAAGATTTAGGACCTAGATGAGAAAAAGATTGGCCGCCCGTCTTTGCTTGCTTAAATATCGGGACAATGAAGTCGCCTTTCCCCGAAGATCACAAAGAGCGACTGGGCTTGTAGGCCTGGATGAGATCCTGTAGGGATTTAGGGGCTGAGCCTTGTTTAATCTTGAAGATGTGACATAGCGCCTTGAATTTGATTCGGCTTGTGATCCTGAGCCAATGAAGATCATGAAGTGCTTGAGAGGCAGACAATCTCCGAGGAACATGGCGAAGTAGCCGTACAGCTGCATTCTGTACAACTTGGAGTTTGTTTACTGTTGTTAAATCAGCTCCAAGATAAAGGACATTACCGTAGTCCAGGCGGAAGACAACCAGTGCCTGGACAACAGTCCTCTGTGTAGAAATAGGGAGCATCCAAAGGATTTTTTGCAGCCATCTCAAGGTGGCAAAACAGATGGAGGCCACCTTTACTACCTGCTGCCGCATCGTGAGCTTTTCGTCGATGAGGAATCCGAGATTGCGGACCTGAGCAACTGGTTGGGGGGTAAGGCCCATATCCTTGAGCCAATGTTGGGGGCCCCATAGATCTCGGCCCTTGCCCAGGATCACAACCTCGGTCTTATCCCCGTTTAGCTTGAGGAAATTGCTCCGCATCCACTCGGAGACCTGAGTTAAACCCTGCTTCAGAGCAGAGATTTTGTTACCTTCCATATTGGAAAGGGAAAAAATTATTTGAGTGTCGTTGGCGTATGAAAATAAAGTAAGGCCAGCTTCCTCCACTATAGTGGCCAGGGGTCTAACATAGATGTTGAATAAGAGCGGGTTAAGAATAGACCCCTGGGGGACGCCGTACGCCAATAGACAAATTTTAGAAGATGACTTTGCAGAAAAAACTTGAAAAGTGCGGCCATTTAAAAAGGAGGCTATCCAGGCTAGAGCAGGTCCCTCAACTCCTAGAGACCGGAGGGATGCAAGAAGAATGGAATGTGACACAGTGTCGAACGCTGCACTCAAATCAAGAAGAATGAGTGCAGATGTTTCTCCGCGATCGACACTGTGGCGTAATCTCTCGGTGATTCCTAAAAGTGTGGTTTCCATCGAAAGATGCGCTCTAAAGCCTGATTGAGACGAGTGCAGGAAACCGGAGCTCCCCACAAGGTGAGTCAGCTGTGTGTTGATATGTCTTTCTAAAATCTTAGAAAAAATAGGCAACAGCGAGATGGGCCTACAGTTGGATAAATTAGAAGCATCGGCTCCAACCTTTTTTAGGAGAGGAATGATCATCGCATGTTTCCACTCCTGTGGGACATGTGACTCTTCCAAGGATGAGTTAAGAAGCTTCATCAAGACACGGCGAGAATCCAGGTCAAGTTGCTTCAAGATCTTGGTAGGTAAAGGGTCACGTGGGGAACCAGATTTGATACCTTCCAGACAGTGAGCAAAGGAAACATCATCAAAAGGTGACCAATCTGTCAATTTGACTGCCAAGCAGGGCATACTGTGATGGACAGGTACTGACGTTAGAGGTGACTCCTCATCAAAGGTGGGAGGGCTCAGAGAGTCATATATACGTTCCACCTTTGCTATGAAGAATTCCGCGATATAATTGCATTGTTCCTCGTCTAAGACAGGGGGGGCAGGGGTCGAATCAGAGCCGGTCAGCTTTTTTACCTCAGAAAAAAGTGTGCAGGAGCAGTTCTGGGCATGTGTCACAGTATTAGCAATATGGGCGGCTCGGGCCATTGTACACTGTTTGTGGTAGTCTTTGTGGGCCTCTTTATATCTCACTTTGCAAGACGGGGAATAATAGCGTCTCCATTTCCTTTCCAGTGCCTTACAACGGGATTTCGTGGTCTTTAAATTTTCCGAGAACCATGCCGCAGGTGGACGGTGGGACAGGGAGTGCTTAGGTACCAGCGGGAGAAGCTTGTCAACAGCAACATTCAACCATTTAGAAACCGCAGCATCTAACACAGGTAGGGACGACCTAACATCTGGTAGAGTATCAGACAGGAGCATATTAAAATCTTTGATGTTAAGTTTGCCCCAACGTCGGAAACTCTCTTCCATGTCACCGCTACCATTGGCCATGGTCTTAGTGCGAGGCAGAGGGAATTGGACTGCGAAATGGTCTCACCACTCCAAAGGGCGGGCAGCTAACTCGCAGTCGTACGGAAGGTTAGAGAGGACAGGGTCCAATAAATGCCCTGCTGTGTGTGTGGGCCTAATGTTGCACAGCAGAATATTAAGGGCTTCTAAATCAGATAGGAAGGTTTTGCTAACAGTACACTGTGGGTCCTCCAGATGTAAATTCAGGTCACCAAGAATGGTGAAATTAGCAGCCTTCAAAGAAAGAGGGGCAATAATATCTGAAAAGGACGTTGTCCATAGGTTAGAACTCCCAGGGGGACGATATATCAAAAGACCAGACAGGGTCATCTGAGGACTTACTGCGAGTTTAAATTGGGCGGCCTCACATCCTTGGAGAGGGAAGGCTTCGAACTTACAACTGTAAATGGATTTTAAAATTATTTCAATGCCACCTCCCTTGCCAGTATCTCTATCCTTCTTGACCATGACATAGTCAGTAGGGAGGGCCATAGCAATGTCAGGTCCGGAGCTGGCCTGAAGCCAGGTTGTCAAAAAAACGGCATCAGGTTTTTCATCGTCTAGAAAATCATAAATGTGATTTTTATGCTTAGGAAGAGACCTACAATTAATGCTCCAAAACTTGAGTTTGTTAAAAGTGGGGGCGATTTTATAGTACTAGGTTTTATGATTACGTGATCGCTTCATCGATTTACACCTAGTCATCCTAGCCAATGAGAAACCACAATGATTGCATTTAAAACCATGGACAGGAGGAGAACAAATTGTACACCGGGCGGGTGAATAATGCCTAAAAGATTTTAACTCCTTAGCAGTGTATTTAAAATCAGTACCGTGGTAGATGGGGTTGGCTTGATCCAGGGTAAAGTTACTAGCCACTGGGCCCGGTCTGGCACGGACGGGCGCAGACGGGCTGACCTCTGGCGCACCTCCGGCGCGCATGCTGCACGCTCGCGCTGCGCGCTAGCATTCTGGGTCCCTTAAGTAGTAATTGACAAATGACCCTACAACACTAGAATGCTACCCACCCTCTCACACTCAGGCCTTCAAGTATTCTAACTAAAGTATACAGATGTGGTACTGCAGGTGGATGTAACACTGGTCAGGTCAAGTTAGTACCCATATCAAAACATTTAGAGGTGGCGGATACAGGGATAGGTTACTGGTGAGCGCAATGTCTTAATGAATGTGTGACTACAGAGCACACCATCATCCCCAACCTCTATGGGGTATTGTTAACCCATAGTAAGCTTGCTCTGACAGTGTTATATACACCTAGAGTAGCACTTATGTATACTTTAGAGAGAACAATTGGATGCAGGAGTGTAAGATTGTATTATGCCCAATTGCCCCAAATCACGATGAATTTCTTTGGGCAGCTTCTAACCACGTAAACCATTTTCACGGCAGCCATATGCTAATCTATGTTAATGTTTTACTTCTCTATCATACATGGTGTCCGACTACCCCATTTCTGTGCAGTACATCTCTTTGCTACAATAAGACCTTGGCAGAAAAATAACTTTTGATGTCTGGAAACTTCTTGTTTACAGCCAAATCCTGAGCAGAATTATGCAAGTTTCTTATTCCAGCGACCTCCCTCATGTTAACTTCAGTTGTTCACATCTGCATTCTGAGTATGTTTTTATAGCCGGGAACCCTCATATTAGATGGGCAAAGGTCTGGTCATATCTGTGTAAATAAATGCCATTTGCAATTTGTTTTAATTTTTTTAAGTTGTACGTTAGTGACTTAATTCTTAGTAGAATTTTGACCTGAATCACTCTAAAGTCTGACCTTATAGACATCTCACATTGATACAAGAGGGCCTCTTCCCAAAAACCGTAATCGATGCTGCAATGGCCTAGTTCCAATCGGGAACACAAGTTAGTCAGTTGCTTTTGTGTTTTAGTTAGTAGCATTGTATATGTTGGTAATATATTCTTTTACTTCATCGCAAGTCCTAGCAATCTACACTCTAACACTGCTTTCTTCAATGACAACCTGTTCCCAAAGACAGTAAGTTTCTAAGCAGAGAGCACTTAAATATCATGTAGTGCATATTCAGTTTGTTACTGCTGCACCAGTATAGTCCCATTAGTGTTCCACGTGTCTACAGTGTCTATTGCAATTGTGTATTACCTTCTAAACTCACTCAAGATACTCAAAGGCCTCAGCCTAGTCCCACCCACAATGGTGTTATAAATAAGTTTACTTTTCCAGCCCATCTCTTTAGAATGTGTATTTCAAATTTTGGCCACTGAGTCTGTCGTAGCTGTTATGCAGGCTGGTCACCAGACATGGTTGTGACCTTTGTTATCTATTCAGAAGGCTGACTCATTTTATGAGATGACTACCCAACCATATGTGGTTCATCAGATGCACTACTTCACAAGCTTTCCTAATGTTTGGAAGGGCTATCCCTTCATTGAAAGTGATTTTATAGAGTTTTGCAATAGTAATTTTGAGGGGCATCTTTCCAAAGTAAAAATCTTACAATCTCTTTAAAATGCACCTCTGATATGTCGTAAAGCTTGCTCTGTATTACACAAAGGAATATCGGGAATGTAAGACAGAACTGCACAAAAGTTAAAGAGGCCTTCCAGGTCAATATTTCTGACACCAGATCTTGCAGCAGAGGGTCTGGTCTGTATGATCATCATAAAATGTGATGGGGTCCAATGAATTCCAAACCCCAAATACTTAAAATTTGTGTACTCAATTTTGAGGGACATGGGCAGCTCAGACGCTTATTTCCATATATAAGAAGGGAAAGGAGAAATGATAATCAAATATTGACTTCAGTCTATCTAGGGAGGTTTCCAGGGCAGCGAAATACAGAAGAATGGTGTCTACATAAAGGGAAATTAGCTCATACCATCAGTCAGTCCATTTCAATCCTCTTATTAGAGAATCTAAGATTATCTATATCAGTCAGTCCATGTCCACCACCTTTTAGAGAATCCACAGGTATCTATTCAGAGAAGGCTTCATTACTAGCAAAAATGGTGTGGGCAAAGAAGACAAACCTGTCTATTCTCCCTTCTTAAAGGGAACTTCTTCAATTGAATTCCAATGAGCTCCCACTTTGGAGTTATACTGAAATTGCTCTCATGGGATCAACTTTCCCTCGACGGTCAGGAGATTCGCCTCACTTGGGTTTCTGTTAGCTAAGAGAGAGAAAGCGCTGGTGTGGGGTGAGAAGACCGCTCCAACCTTACAGGCCTTGTTGCGTACGGTGATGGATCAAGCCCTGATCTTTGGACTGGGTAAGAGTGGTCTGCTTAATTCAGACACTCTGTTCATCACCACCCCCTTTTCTGAATCGTTTTTGGCCACTATAGGTGTGGCAGGGTATACTCAGACATGAGTCCCTTGCTCACTGCACCATCAGGTTTCAAGCAAGCCGGGCCGACGACGGCTGAAATGCCAGAAACCGGTCCCCGGAAGCTTGTCTCCTTTCCGGTGAAGAATTGGCTTGGTAGTTTGGTCTGCCCTGTTCCCATGATGCACTGGGCCAGGGACAGACTAATTTGCATATAGCCAGGTTCTGAGCTGGGATGGTGCAGTGAGCTAAATAACGGTGATGGATCAAGCCCTGATCTTTGGACTGGGTAAGAGTGGTCTGCTTAATTCAGACACTCTGTTCATCACCACCCCCTTTTCTGAATAGTTTTTGGCCACTATAGGTGTGGCAGGGTATACTCAGACAAGAGTCCCTTGCTCACTGCACCATCAGGATTCAAGCAAGCCGGGCCGACGACGACTGAAATGCCAGAAACCGGTCCCCGGAAGCTTGTCTCCTTTCCGGTGAAGAATTGGCTTGGTAGTTTGGTCTGCCCTGTTCCCATGATGCACTGGGCCAGGGACAGACTAATTTGCATATAGCCAGGTTCTGAGCTGGGATGGTGCAGTGAGCTAAATAACGGTGATGGATCAATCCCTGATCTTTGGACTGGGTAAGAGTGGTCTGCTTAATTCAGACACTCTGTTCATCACCACCCCTTTTCTGAATCGTTTTTGGCCACTATAGGTGTGGCAGGGTATACTCAGACATGAGTCCCTTGCTCACTGCACCATCAGGATTCAAGCAAGCCGGGCCGACGACGGCTGAAATGCCAGAAACCGGTCCCCGGAAGCTAGTCTCCTTTCCGGTGAAGAATTGGCTTGGTAGTTTGGTCTGCCCTGTTCCCATGATGACCTGGGCCAGGGACAGACTGATTTGCATATAGCCAGGTTCTGAGCTGGGATGGTGCAGTGAGCTAAATAACGGTGATGGATCAAGCCCTGATCTTTGGACTGGGTAAGAGTGGTCTGCTTAATTCAGACACTCTGTTCATCACCACCCCCTTTTCTGAATCGCTTTTGGCCACTATAGGTGTGGCAGGGTATACTCAGACATGAGTCCCTTGCTCACTGCACCATCAGGATTCAAGCAAGCCGGGCCGACGACGGCTGAAATGCCAGAAACCGGTCCCCGGAAGCTTGTCTCCTTTCCGGTGAAGAATTGGCTTGGTAGTTTGGTCTGCCCTGTTCCCATGATGCACTGGGCCAGGGACAGACTAATTTGCATATAGCCAGCTTCTGAGCTGGGATGGTGCAGTGAGCTAAATAACGGTGATGGATCAAGCCCTGATCTTTGGACTGGGTAAGAGTGGTCTGCTTAATTCAGACACTCTGTCCATCACCACCCCCTTATCTGAATCGTTTTTGGCCACAATAGGTGTGGCAGGGTATACTCAGACATGAGTCCCTTGCTCACTGCACCATCAGGATTCAAGCAAGCCGGGCTGACGACGGCTGAAATGCCGGAAACCGGTCCCCGGAAGCTTGTCTCCTTTCCGGTGAAGAATTGGCTTGGTAGTTTGGTCTGCCCTGTTCCCATGATGCACTGGGCCAGGGACAGACTAATTTGCATATAGCCAGGTTCTGAGCTGGGATGGTGCAGTGAGCTAAATAAAGGTGATGGATCAAGCCCTGATCTTTGGACTGGGTAAGAGTGGTCTGCTTAATTTAGACACTCTGTTCATCACCACCCCCTTTTCTGAATCGTTGTTGCGTAGCCTGGCATACTGTAATTTAAATTGTGAAATGTACACTTCCCTAATGCCTAGCTCCTCACTCCCCAAAGATATATGGGGCCCATATAGGGCATATATTGCTGAGAAATGTCGAGCTTTGATCACACAGGCTGAAAGTGGCACAGTATCAGAGGGGTGGGATGATGGGCTACAGTATTGGACACATGATTCCTGTTGTTTAATGCACCTTCTACTCACTTTTCTATTAAGTGCACTTCTTATTGGATTGTACGGACGAGAAACTGGGTAACTGTTATATCTCATTTTGAAATGAATCAATGTTACACTTTTTAATGGGCAGACATGGGGCTTGGTTGACCGATACTCCTTTATTTTTTGGAATAGATTTCCAATTGTATTGCTGTATATCGAAGCTTGCATCTTACAGTATGTTATTGATGTGTGACGAAGCGCCTGACAAAGTACAGTATTGGTATGGCTCATTTCCTATTGTACAATAAAATTGAAAATAAAGCTTGAAACAAAAAAAAAAAGAAAGAAAAGACAGTGAGAAATAGGGAGACAATATGAAACAGACTGTCAGTGCATGTGGAACATTGTCCAAAAGAGTGCTGGAGGATGCAGCAGACACTACAAGTAAGAAGGTACAGGCTATGTGGGGGTCAGAGTGCTGTGGTTCTTTACTTGCCTGTCTCACCCTAAAGCTCCTGCAGACCTGATTCCATCATCTGGTTGTTTTGAAGCCTACATTCTCTCTTCCTCAAAGTAACCTTTCTCTCCCTCTCACCGCCTTTTATTCCCAAGCTCAGGCGGGCTGGCTTCACCGGTGGTCCGGTTTTAGCTGTTTCTTGACTGTTTCTATGGTCCTGGGGGCAGCTTTATACGACTGAATTTTTTCGGATCATAAAATTGAGCGCAGCTAGCACACATGCATTCAGCTTCTCATACCTTGCAAAACAGCTGGACAGCGCATCTTTGAGTTCAAAGCTGCTCTAGTTTGCAAATGTGAGCAACTCTTCATCTATTTGTTTCAATGGCACTTTTACTTTGGTCTTAGGTTATGTCCCAGTCCAACCATGTAAATTGTTTGTGTCGCTAGCCACCAATAGTGTGACCCAAAGGTCAACACCACTAAGGACGCTGGCTAACACACCATGGCCTTGTGTGCGGCACAGGACATGAATGACTTTGAATTGACTGCATGTGTGCCCACTGCCAGTCCCTGTGCAGGTGCTGGCTCATCCTTTTATCACATTGGTCTACTGCTCCCAACCCCAGCAGTCGACTCTGACTTCCACGCTGCTGTCATCTGTCAAAATTGATTTGACACTAGGTTCTTGATGACTCTGAGAGGACTCTGAAAAATATTGCTTTTGATGCCAACTGTCTTTTCATTTTCGAGCCAGCTGTGAATTGAATCTAAAACTTGCATTAGTTTATTCAGAAACATTTTTGGAAAACTAGACGGTGTGTGATAACAATGTCCCTTAAAATGTGTTCAGGAGTTACAAATTTGTTCTGCCACTTAATTATACGTGTTTATTACTACCCAATGTCCATTTGTCACCCTTACTTTATTGAAAGATTGGCTTAAAACTCATGCCCTCAGACTGCACGCACCTTTTTGCAGAAAGTGCCTCGCTGACTGGTCTGTAACTTGCAACCTGCAGTTTGCAGAATGGTCTCTGCAGCAAAACATTTACTTGCTGAGCAATCTTATACTAAGCTACCTTACACAGACTGGAAATACATGACGTAGGCGGTAAACGCGGTGCTTTGCCACAGGCATGCTAAAGCTCTGAGCTATTTTATGATTATTTGCACCTGTTAAAGATTTCATAAAAGTATTTCCAACAGGTGCCTTAACCAAGTTATTTCAGGTGATTATATCCTGAAACTGGACATACACAGACGTTTGCTGCAGTGTTATTATGACCATTAAGTAAGCCGCAATGTCCTAGTATGGCGGTTTATTTAAAGATCAAATAATCCTCTCAGGATCTACCAGCATAGACTCGCTCTCAGGAACAGGGCATACATTCAACAAAGGAACCTCTGTTCTAGATTGGCAACTCGCCTCAAAATCCCACCATACAAGAAAAAAAAACCATAGGTGGCACATCCGTTTCTGTTCAAGCAGCCAAACTATGGAATTCTTTACCCCCAAACAAAAGATCCACAGATAAGTACCTTATCTTCAGAAGACTACTTAAGAATTGTTTCTTCCCCACATAGCCACCATACTCAAACATAAATATACAGCAAATTCATGTGTATATAAGCAGTTATTTGGATTATATATGTGTACCTAGATAGGTGTATTCCTTTATGTAAAGGTGTATAATAATCTTGTTTATAAATATATAGATTTTCATTAGTTCTGCTTAACAAATGTACATATTATGGTTATAATTTTCCAAGCTTAGCATATATATAGGTCACTGCATAAATAAGTAACATTTTATAATAAACTATTATCTACAACTGCTTCACTATTGGGGATGGAAAATATATATACAAATAAATTAGCTTAAAGTACAGCAACACTAGAAAGTCTGAGTTTAGTTAACACAATTTAAAACTAGATATATTACCTTACTTATACATAAATACCTTCCATGTATGTATCTTTATATTTATTACTTTACACTACCCTATATCTCACCCCATGATGCATCCCTAACCTCAATCAACTACTCTCTCCAATGGACTACCCTCTATCTCACCCTATACCTCTCTCAATATATCCTCTTCCTCTACTCTTTGACCACTATGATCCCCAAAATAACCCTTTCCAGACTTTTCTATTCTTCGCTTACTATGATCCCCAAAATAACCCCTTCTTGACTCTTCCCTCCTCTAGTCCTCCCTCACATCACCTCAAACCTCTTTTACAATTTAGATCACCCAAACAAGCCTTTCAAAACCCTTCCCTCCGACTCTTCCCTCATCTTCTACTCATCCCAATTCCAACTCTGCTCCTGCTGCTAGGATCTCCAAATAAACTCTTTCTAGACCCTTCCCTCGTCTCACCCTCCACAATCCTTTTCTATCCAACTAACAGACTCACATGTACACCACTCAAATTCATTTCATATTTCATTATACTAAGGCACTACTAATCGTATTTGGGTTCTGGAGTAGCGTGCTACTCCTTGAAAAGTTCTTTTGATGCCTCATCAGGGGTAACAAGAGGTATATAAATTTAAACCCCTCCCTCTTCTCTCCCTTCACTATTCTTTTCAAACAACAGGAAAGACTCACATGTCCACCGCTCAAATTAATTTCATATTCCTCTATACTAATTCACCACTAATCCTTTTTGGGTCCCAGAGTAGCCTGCTGCTCACCCAAAAGCGCTTTGACGCATTGTCAGGGATAGTAAGTGCTATATAAATGCAAGTAAACAATACAATTTCCTCCTAAAGTACCAACCTAAGATCAGTTTTTGGGTCTTACATTCAGAAATGAATGCAGGCAGATCTTCCCCAGCACAGGCTAATCAATAGTCATAATATTTTTGAAAATACATGGCAAAAGTGTCAGTAATAAGCCTGTCACTTGCTCACTTGTTTCAGATCTAACCATGTGGCAATGTCTCCTGGCAATATATTTTAAATGCTTACTGCTGTGGGTTCCCCTTTTTAAATCAAAGTCAGCATTATGAAACAATTAAATAAATCATTATATGTTGAAGGTAGAGGACATAACAAGATTCCCTCACCTACTCCACGGCACTCCAGAATCTCTTTTTCTTTTTTTCTACTGCACCAGAAAAAGGCAAAGGAAGTCCATGTATAGAGTGGATACAGTGGGTGATCTTATTAAGCCCACAATCTAATCTGCTAGTTTATTATTGCTCTTAGTGAAGGAATGCACATAATTAAAAATATTGCTAAGGAAAGAATTGCAATGAAATGTAATACATGGAATACAGAAATATAATGTGAGAAAAGATTTGTTTTGATGTTGATCTAGAGTTGATCTTTTATTAATTCAAACTGTGGCACAGCAAAAACAACTTGTGCTGCCATTACATATTTTTTCAAAGATTTGATGAAATATGAAAACTTTTATGGTTTGTCAAAAAAGGTTATTTTGCAGTATAATATATACAGATCCACATCACTTAAGATCATGCAGACTACACACAGATTTTAACTGACAAGACATACCTTTCCATTACTGCCAAACACTCTTTCCTCCAGGTAAACCGACTGCCTCGCCGCAACCGGAAAGTGCCGGAGGTAGGAGTGATTGGCGGTGGTGTTTGCCTCCATTCAGGATCCTCTATTGGTATGGGGGCAGGCCGCATGCTTAGCGTAGCGCCTAAAACAAGAATGAATGGAGACTTTAGGACTGTTCTTCCTTTTTCTCAACTAATATTAACAATAAATAACAATGTGACCATGAGCTAACAAGCTACCCTCCTGTCACTGGGACACCATGCACAACAATTTTAATTATCAATTTAGGGCCAGATATACGAATATTAAGAATACCAATTTCCTAATTGCGATTTTCTGCAAATTGCAATTAGGAAATCACTATTTCTAATGTACGAAACTCATTCAGTTTAATTTAGCAATTCCTAGTTGGTCGCAAATCAGTCTATGTCATGAATATTAACGCTGCAGGTCGTATTTGTGGACCTATTAGGAATTGCAGTCATCACAAGGATGATGGCCTGCCGGGGTCTGCAGACAAAGGGTCTTCTCAGTTTTCCGGAGCAGGCAGACTTTTTTCAGAAAACCTAAATTTTCTACACAATTTTGGCACTTTACTGGGACATATCCTATTTTTCCTATTTTTTGAGCTATTAACCTCCTTCCAGTTAGTGGTAAATATGGGTGTGAAACCAATAATGGATACCGGAAAGCTATACATTTCTGACAAGTAGATAAAAAATTGAAATTGAGTTGAAAAAAAAGCCATTTGTGCCTACATTTTCATCAGCAACTTCTTACAAATATGGCAGATTTTTTAAAGCAATATACCATTACGTCTGTGAGACCCTTCTGGTTGCGGGATATATAGGGCTATAAGTACCCGAGGTACCCAGAGCCAATAACTGAGCTGCACCTTGCATTGTTCCTTCATTGTATACAGGGTGCAGAGAAATTCATTTGGTAAAATATAAAGAGTGAAAAATAGGCACCAAGGAAACCTATGTATTTCCGAAATAGGAACAAGATATGGAGTTTAGAAGCAGTGGTTATTTGCACATCTTTGAATATGTGGGTAGCCATACTGGCATGTGAATTTGCGAGCTTTTTTCAAAATATCCTCTTTTTAACTTACTATCTTACATTTGGAAGGTAGAAATGCATAGAAAGACAACTGGTAATAACACATGTCCTACTATTCTGTGTTCCTCTAGGTCTCCTGATAAAAATGGGACCCCACTTGTAAGGGTAGGCCTAGTGCCCGCAACAGGAAATGGCCCAATACGCAATATGGACTAATCAAATTTTTCCACAGAAAACGGACCCTTTTTTACAAAGTACCTAGCTGTGGATTTTGGGTCCTAGCACACCCAGAACCTAGGGAAACCTAGCAAACCTGTATATTTTTTAAATCTAGACAACGGGGGTAATCCAGGATGGGGTGACTTGTGTGGGTCTCACCAGGTTCTGTTACCAAGAATTCCTTGCACAACTCAATCTTTGTAAAAAAAAAAAAAAAAAAAAAGAAATAGAGAAACATTTTCCTCAAATTTCTGTGATGAAAAGTTCTGGAACTTGCAGGGATCCACAAACCTTCATCCACCTAGCATTCCCCCAAGTCTTCTGATAAAAATGGTACCTCACTTGTGTGGGTAGGCCTGGTGCCTGCAACAGGAAATGGCCCAAAACCTATTGTGGAGACATCTAAATTCTTTTTCATGAAGCAACCTGGTTTTGCAACAGAGTCACCTGCGCTTTTGGTCCCGAGCTATATGGGCATCTAAGGAAACATACCAAATCCAGACATTTCTGAAAACTAGACTGTTTTGTGATTGATAATTTTGATGCTTCCACAATACGTTTGGGCCCTTCCTTGTCACTGCACTTGGCCCACCCACACAAGTGAGGTAGCATTTGTATCGGGAGACCTGTGGGAATGCTGGGTGGCAGGATATTTGTGACCTTCCAGTGATTCCACAACTTCACCACACAGAACTGTGGGAAAAACCTCTGGGTAAACAAACCTTGGGGGATCCATACAATCTAGACTTCCCTGGCCTCGACTGGATGTCTACTTTTCAGAAATGTCTGAGTTTGGTAGGTTTCCCCAGATGGCCGCTAAGCCCGGGACCAAAAAACACAGGCGCCTCCCTTGCAAAAACAGGTTGTTTTGTCCTACGTAGGGGGCACCTGCATTTTTGGTCTGGGACTCGGCGGCCATCTAGGGAAGCCTTCCAAAACCAGACATTTCTGAAAACTAGAACACAGAGGAATGCAGGGATGTGTGGCTTGTGTGGATCTCCCACCGTTTTCTTACCCAGAATCCCCAGCAAACCTCAAATATAGCTAAAAAGTAACATTTTCCTCACATTTCTGTGTGGCAAGGGGGTGAGATCACCTCGCCGGCACAAATTTACCACCACCCAGCATCCCCTCAGGTTTCAAATAAAAAATGATCCCTCATTTGTGTGGGTGCCCAAAGAAGTGTCAGCCTAAAAACGTATGAAAAAAACGACTCTTATGGACCAACCCTCAGTTTTTCATTTTATATGTTTTTAGATGCTCTGCTTTGGGCACCCACATAAGTGAGGCATCATTTTTTTTCAGGAGATTAAGGAAAACGCTGGGTGGTGGGAAAGTTGTGCCAGCGCAGTGATCCGACCAATTTTCCACACAGATATGTGATGAAAGTGTGAATTGTTAGCTAAATTTGAGGTATGCAGGGCATTCTGGACAATAAAACCCTGGAGGTACACGCAAGCCACACAGCCAGCCAAGTACTATCCACACACACCCCCAGCTAAGCGCTATCCACGCACACCGCCAGCGAAGCACCATCCAAGCGACAGTCCATGCACATTGCCAGCCAAGTAACAGTCCACGCACACTGCCAGACATGTGCACCCACACAGACCGCTGGCCAAGCGAAAGTCCACATACACTGCCAGCCATGCGCTAGTCCACATACTCTGCCAGCAAAATGCAGGTTCACACGCACACACAGCCAGCCAAACGCCAGTAAACACAGACCGTCAGCCGAACTCCAGTTCTCACACACACACAGAAACTTTCTCTAGTGTCTATTGGTTTTCTGCCCCCCATGGGAGCAGATGTGTCTACAAATATTGCTCATCTGCCCCCAAGGAGTGCAGAATCAGCCAATTTATGTTCACAAACAAAAGTACTCCCTGACATGACCATAAACATACCGTTAGTGCCTTGTGGGCTTTCTGGACCCATCTGGGTGGGCCACAGAGACAGTGACTATTTGGGGGGGGGAGCTGGCTTCACCCAATATGGGCAGCCCCCACCCCCCTTAATAAACAAAAAAGATCCTGGTGGTAATAACCTGCATCTGCCCTCCAGGTCAGAAAGACTGTCCCTTTTTTTGTGGGGGGGTGGGGGGGAAGAGTAGAGACACTGGCATGCCCATTTTGGGAGTCCCCCACCCTTACATATTCAAAACAAAAAATCCCTGGTGCCTAGTGGGCTTTCTGCCCCTCCCCGGGGGGCAGATTGGGGGTAATAACCCCCAGCTGCCTCCCATGTGTCAGAAAGACTGTCCCTTTTTTGGGTTTTATATATAAAAAAACAATCATCCCTGGTTCCTATTGGTCTTTCTACCCCCAGGTCGGGGATTATAACCCCTAACTGCACCCCGGTGAGCGAGAAAGACTGTGGCAAATTTTGGGAGGGGTGGGGGCATTATAGTGCCCATTTAGGGCAGCCCCACCCCCAAGTACTAAAACAAAAAAAAATCCCTGGTGTCTAGTAGACTTTCTGCACTCCAGGGGGGCAGATTGGGGGTAATAACATCCACCTGCCTCCCAGGGGGGTGGCAGAAAGACTGTCCCCTTTTTGTGTCTGGCACTTGCATGCCCATTGTGGGTAGGCCCCACACCTCTGTTATGAAAAAAATCCCAAACAAAATCGTCTCTGGGGTCTAGTGGGCTTTTCTGCCCAGCCTTGAGCACTTCGGGGGCTATTGCCCCAATATGCACCCGGGGGGCAGAAAGACTGTGGCAATTTTTTGGGAGGGTTCTAGTGTGCTTTCGGCCTCCAAGGAGGCAGATACTCTGCCCCCCTTTGGTGTTGTGGGGTGGGGCCATGCGCATGTCCATTGTGGGCAGCCCCCACCCCTCTTTTATAATAATAAAAAAAACATCCTTAGTTGCTATTGCTATTGCCTCCATCTGGACCCCAGGGGGAGGGCAGGGGGGGGATCAGAAAGACTTTGGCAATTATTTAGGAGGGGTGTGCACATTTTAGTGCCCATTTTGGGCAGTCCCCACCCCTAAGTACTAAAAATGAAGAATCCCTGGTGTCTAGTGTGCTTTCTGCACCCCCGGGGGGCCGGAAAGACTGGATTCACCCAAATGAATTTGGGGGGAGCAAAGGCCGTTGCCCAAGGGGCCACTCCCCCCCTCCCTGGTGTCTAGTGGTGGATCTCTCCCTTTTCAAACTGTACCACTCCTGTGTGTTTCGGTGCTTGAAGGATGAGATAGCCCCAGAGCACCAAAACAGAGAAACTGAAACAAGGTCATTGGCTCGTTTCAGTTTCAATGAAATGACGTGCACGCGGTCGTCAGTACATTGAAAAAAAAATTACCTCGGGAGGTTGCGGAAGCTCTATCCCACCTCCTGAGGCAGACAGATTAGGCAGTGCTGTGCCGAGGACGTAACGGTTACATCCTTGGTACACCAGCACCACAGCCGGGGAAGTAACTGCTACATCCTCAGCACTCAAGGGGTTAAAAAGAAATGAAATGTAACGTTTCAAAATAATTTTCAGTTGGTGGTAAAGTGCAAATGTTTTGAGACCGCATTTTGGTCACAAAAATTTCATACATCTCATTCTGATTCTGTATTTGAAGGGTTGCCCTACAAGCGCCTCTTCCAAATACCGAATCATATGTATTTTGCAATTCCAAATAGTGATTTGTTAACATGTTATTGAATTTCAATTCAGCCTAGAATGCAGTGTATATCTACGCTTCATGAAAAGATCTCCCCAAGCACTCTCAAATCACAATATTTGTTACTATATATGCAAATATAATCTTCTTGTATGCTCCAAATACCAGTTGGCGTAGTTGCAAGAAGTACAAAAGTTAATATATCAATCCACAAATCTTGGTGTTTCCAAAGACGGAAAATTTCTCGCATAGATTTCAGGTTCATGCAGCCTGAACAAATATGTCCATATAGTAGTCCATTTCTCCAAGACCAGTTTATTGTTCACAAAATTCCATATTAGTGCAGCTTCAGCAAATTTATTCATATAGCAGCCAACACGTGTTTCGTCGCGCTCAAGTATGGCAAAGCGACTTCATCAGGGATGTTTTCCTAATAATTCAAAATCCAATATACTGTTCAACCATCACAGTTCGTTTGGTACAAATAAACCACAGACAGGGCAAAATCTTCCTCTGTCCCAATATTCAAAAATCCTTCTCGATCAAGTATATCAATTCAGATGCTGGGACATGTGTATCCAACGTCCACACGGTAGCCGGCCGGCTGATGGTTGAACAGTATATTGGATTTTGAATTATTAGGAAAACAGCCCTGATGAAGTCGCTTTGCCATACTTGAGCGCGACGAAACACGTGTTGGCTGCTATATGAATAAATTTGCTGAAGCTGCACTAATATGGAATTTTGTGAACAATAAACTGGTTTGGAGAAATGGACTACTGTATGGACATATTTGTTCAGGCTGCATGAACCTGAAATCTATGCGAGAAATTTTCCGTCTTTGGAAACACCAAGATTTGTGGATTGATATATTAACTTTTGTACTTCTTGCAACTACGCCAACTGGTATTTGGAGCATACAAGAAGATTATATTTGCATATATAGTAAAAAATATTGTGATTTGAGAGTGCTCGGGGAGATCTTTTCATGCTAGGAGCCACATTGTGGATCTAGGGGGTGTGTATGGTAACCACATTCTCTCTTCTGGTAGCACCGCATTATTACTTTGAATAATATCATTACTGTTTTTCCCTTGTTGAGCTCCCATATTGTCTGTTGGTTACCAAATCATACAAATTTTATATCTACGCTTCCCCTGGGAGCTACTTATCTCCACTATCTGGTCACGATGGAGCCTAAACTGAGGAAGAGGAGGTAGCCTACTTCTCAGTGACAGATGAGTTTTGTGAGGCGGTGGACGCCTCTATTTACAGGGTGGACTCAGACGCGGTAACGCCTTTGGAGAAGAACTACCTGGACCTACCTCCTAGGCTGCCTGAAAACTGCACAGAGAATCTGGAGGCGGTTCTCAGGGAGGAGGCTCCTCCACCAACTTCCACAGTGAGTCTCCAGTTGATTTATCACAAGAATTTGTTGGCAGGTTGGTAAATTTCATACATGCTTGGAGGACTCTTTTTATAAATGCCTGGGTTCTGCAAACAGTACAGGGCTTCCACATACACTTTTACAGCTTCCTCTTCCAAACGGTCCCTCCTACACCAATCACCTTCTCAGGAAGGGAGGTGGCTCTTATCCAAGTAGAGATGCAGGAACTCCTGGCCAAAGTGGCTATATCTTTGACCACCCCTCACCCTTCTGGCTCCCTCAGCAAAATTTAACCCCATAGAGAAGTGGGATGCTGGACAACGCCCAGTCATCAATATGAAGAAATTCAATGAGTAGCTGATTTACCGTCACTTCAAGATGGAGGGTACCTACCTTCTCTGAGACCTTCTGCGACCCACTGACTGGCTGGTGCGCCTGGATGTAAAGGATCTGTACCTGACGATTCCGGTATTCCACCAACATCGTCATTTCCTACAATTCTAATGTGAGTCCCAGACCTATGAATTCAATTCACTGCATTTTAGCCTCTCCTCTCCTGTGTGGGGTTTCACCAAGGTGTACCGGCCACTGGTCGAGTTTCTAAGGGCATCAGGGATCGGCCTGATAGCATACTTGGATGATGTACTCATCATGGACTAGTGCCTCCAGGCTCTGAACTTGCACCTGCTGAGCACAGTGGAGCTCGTCTAGTCCCTCAGTTTTATCATCAATCACGAAAAGTCGCCCTGATCCCATCCCAAATTCTGATCTTCTTGGGTTTCGTGATCAACGCAGTCGAAACAACCTTGGGTTTACCTTCAAGAAAAATTTGCGGCGAAGTGCGCAGAACCCTGGCGAAGCCCCCAATTTCTCTCTGACAGATTGCAAGGGTAGTCGGCTTTTTGTCCTCCTCCAATCAAGCCTTTTTTCGGGGTCCCCTACACTTATGTGCTGTACAAAGCCTGAAAACTTTGCACCCGCATCGTAGCCTCATATATTCCCAACATGTTACCCTCTCAGACAAAGCCAAGGACGAGCTGCAATGGTTGCTCATGCATATGGAAGCCTGGAATGGGTGAGCCATTTTTGTCTCTGGCCAGTGGTTCAGGCTAGGGAGCATGTTGTAGGGAGTTTACCACAGGAGGCAAATGTCCCGCCTCAGAGCGGCTCTGCACATCAATTGCCTGGAGTTGAAGGTATGCCCTTTTGCTGTGATGTGTTGGACAAGCGAACATGCCCAATGTTGTCTTCTTCTAAAAATGGACAATGTAGCAGCAGTCTGCTACATCAACCATTGAGAGGTACGCGCTTCAGAACGCGGTCAGACCTTGCGTAGAGCTCTGGGAATAGTGCCTCAACTATCACATGTCGGTTGTGGCGGCGGAATACCTTCTGGGCTCTGCCAAACCAGTGGCAGATTGGCAGTCTCATCGTCTCAAAGATATGAGATTGTGGAAACTGATTTTGCAGGTGTTTCATGCTCTATCAGGCCAGTGGGGCCCTTTCTCGATCGATCTTTGCATCCCTGTTAGATCATCTACTTCCACAGTACTTCAGCTAGAGAACGGATCCAGACCCAAAAGCAACCAATGCCTTTCTTCAGGACTGGTCCGAGGAGATGGGCTATGCCTTCCCTCCATTCGCGATGATAATGAGACTCCGCGCAGCAGGTGGTCTTGGTGGTAGTAACTCCGATTTGGAAGTTGGTTTTTGGTTCTTCTTGAACTTTATTGGAATTTTTCAATCCGTCTACCCAAAGAATGATTCCTCCTCAAGGATCCCCTCGGGGAATCCCCACCCGTTGGTGGTCAACAAGTCCCTCCCACTTATAACGTGGAAGATTACAGGTCACACTGGCAAGGCCCAGGACTTTCGCACAATGCTGCAGCCCTCCTACCTCCTACTCCGGGAGGAGAATACGGTTAAATGATACCACTCGGCCTGGTCTCAGTGGTTGTGTTGCTGTCAGCAATGGGGTTTGGATCCCGTGGAGACTGATGTTGTCCACATCTTGAACTTCCTGGCCTAGCTGGCAGCGGCAGGCTTGACTTGCAGGTCAGTCAACACTGTAAGGCCCACGATTTCTGAAGGACATGTACACGTTGGAGGCTGTTCAGTCGGTGAGCATCCACTTGTCCATAAGTTTCTTTGGGGCATCCGACTAGCTCTTCCTCTAGAACCAAGATACTTGGTTCATTAGGATCTCAACAAAGTGTTGAATCTGTTCCTCTCTTGGACTCGGAACAAGTACCTTTCACCGAAACAGTTGTCTGCAAAATTGGCTACAGTGCTATGTTTGATCTCTTGTCACTGGGTTTCAGATGTCAGGGCTCTGGGAATTACCGGCCGCGCATTTACGCCTGAAGGTGTTTCCTTCCATGTGTCCCGGAGGCCGAAGTACAATTCCAGAATTCTCATATCTGGCCTTCCTGGGCTCTCTCTAAGCTGTGTGTTGTTTGTTGTGTCAAACAGTATTAGTCAGTGACTGAAGAACTGCAGCCCCACCGAGAAGGGCAGTTACTCATTGATCCTTGCAAGCCTCATAAGGCTGTTTCATCTCCCACCACTGTGTGTTGGGTGCGTTGTGCCACGCAAGAGGCAGGTATCGACACGAAGGTGTTGTGGAAATAACAAGGACCCCCTGAATCACTCATAGGTTGATTCCTAGGACAGGGAAAATTTCATCAATGTATAAACACTCGCAGGCAATCTTCAATTTATAAAGGTGTATAGACAACTAAACTATAAGTCAGACAGCATTAATATATATTATCTAAAACAGATAACAACGAATAAAAAATGAAAATAGAAAATCAGAATGAATTGTTTTATTTTTATAAAAAGTTAATTAAAAAATCCTCACTCAAGGATTGAAGGCAAATCATACATTAACTGAATCTATATAACACAAAAAGACATTTTAATAATAAACCATATAATACTGTGAGTCATAAAATCAGATTGTGATATAAATTGATATAAAACCAGCCTAAAAAAAAAACAAAAAAACTTTTCCGTCCCAGTTATATAGAGACAGACGAGGAGGAGGATTTAAATACTCTAATAAAAGGTTTATTACGAAAGGTATTAAGTACTCTCCGATCAAGACTGGTTTTATATTGATATCAAGAACAGAGTGTAACCTTTAAAGAATTATACATCACCACTTTAAATAAAAAGATTTTAACTACGTGGCTTCCTGAAGAAGGCGTCTCCACTCCGCCGCAACGCGTGTCGAAAAGAATAATTTTTCTGCCACAATCTGATTTTATGACTCACAGTATTATATGGTTTATTATTAAAATGTATTTTTGTGATATATAGATTCAGGTAATGTATAATTTGCCTTTAATCCTTGAGTGAGGATTTTTTAATTAACTTTTTATAAAAATAAAACAATTCATTCTGATTTTCTATTTTCATTTTTTATTCGTTGTTATCTGTTTTAGATAATATATATTAATGCTGTCTGACTTATAGTTTAGTTGTCTATCCACCTTTAGAAATTGAAGATTGCCTAGGAGTGTTTATACATTGATCGACACAAAGGTGTTCAGAGCTCATTCTATCAGCGGGGCTAAGGCATTAAAAGCATTCTTCCTTGGGCTTTGCTTGGAGGATATTATGAACGCTGCAGACTGGTCTTCGGATTCGACCTTTAAGAAGTTTTACTTCAAACCAGTTTCTTCCATTGCGACCTTGGTGGTAGACATGCTTTAAACTGGCATAATCCTCACCCCCAGGTCCTGGCACAGAATGGCAAATTTCCCTGAAATTGCAAATGAAATTTTCAATTCTATTTAGGACACGGAGGCAAGGTTGTGTAGCCTTACAGCTAGAGCAGTCACATACTAAGCTGGGGAACCAGGTTTGAGTCTCAGCATGGACGCTCAACATCCTGTGATTCTGGGCAAATCACTTAATCTCCCCTGCCTAACAAAAATGAATGTGTCCTTTTGTAACGAAACTGGTGCTATGTAAAGCGCTCTGATACCCGATATCTTGTAATTGTTCTCTAAACCAATTTGAATTGCAATGGTTGGTTCCTTCATATGTTACATGTTAATGTGCACTAAAATAATTTGAAGGTTCGCCTGATGTCCTGGTTAGAATTGTTCATTGTATGGATTCATGCAGGATTGGCGTCATCTAAACAGGAGTGAGGTATTCTATTGTCTTCTTTGGTGGCAGGAACAAAGAGGGCGTGTTTAGGCAGACAGAGTCTGAAAAGTGTCATACTGAGCCCTAATTAGACAATATGTTACTGTTGTTTTTTCTTCCTATTTCCCCACTTATGATGGGAAATGCAGTTTTATATATATATACGGCTGCAGTTGAATAAATAAAGTGATGGCATAATCCTCGCCTCCATGCCCTTACTTGAAATTAAACTTTCCTTTATGATTACTAGGATATTTTTCATTCACTTTAAACAAGCAAATGGAGAAAGATTCAGTACAACAGTTTGCAACTAGAAAGTCACCAGCTAGAAACAGTAACCTGCTTGCTGCATGTGAAAATATATGTTAACAAAGGTCGTAGGAGTATTTTCGTGCAACTTTAATACTGGAAACCCACTACCCTGGCTTGGCTTTCAATAAACCAACAATTCTAATTACTGAGAATACCACTTCTCCAAACATTTTTATATAGAATGAAGGATGCACAAGGATAATTTTAAGTTTGTGGGGTATTGTTAGGTTAAGGAATAGTATTAGGGTCCAGGGTAATGTTAGGTGTAGAGCAACGGATAGAGTTGGGTTATGGATTAGGCTTATGGTTATGGGAGAAAGGCTTGCAAATAGTTTAAACTACTGATATTCGCTCTGGGTAGCATTGGAAGCATTCTATTTCACCCACCCTGCCCCTTTAGACAGACCTGCCTTATGCAAATAGTCTCATTCATAGTTATTTTGATGTAGTGGATTTACAAAACTGTTCAATGCTGAAACAACTTCAATCAATCAGGAATTTTTGGAGCACGCTACTCACCCTTGAGGGTCTCAAGACCCTGGGAGGGGGTTTGAGTAGCTCCGTGGTCATTCGAAGAGTCAGGTGTTGAGATCCTTTCTGAATAGGTGCAGCGTCTGGCTTCGTCTGATGCCGGGGGGGGGAGTTTGTTCCAGGTCTTGGCCACAATGTAGGAGAAATATGCCACCCGCTCTGGCCCTGTGGATGCGGGGAAGGTGGTTCTCGGGTGAGGCGTGGCTATGGCTCGGTCGGCAGAGCGGAGGTTTTTCTTGGGGACGTGGAAGGAGATTCTTTCGTTGAGGTAAAGGGTCCGGCTTTATGCAGTGCTTTGTAGGTGTGTGAGCAGTTTGAAGGTTATTCTTTTTTGACGGGGAGCCAGTGGAGGTAGCGGAGGTGTTGGGTGATGTGATCATGTCAAGGGATGTTGAGGACGAGTCTGGCTGCGGCGTTCTGGGCGGTCTGGAGTTTGCGGAGGAGTGTTTTGTTGATTCCGGCATAGACTGCGTTTCCGTAGTCCAGTCTGCTGGTGATGAGTGCGTGGGTGTCGGTCTTCCTGATGTCGGTGGGTGGGGGAGTGAAGGGGAATCCATTTGAAGGTCTTGCCGAGTATGCAGAGGGTGTTGAAGTATGTGGAGGACACGGCGTTGATCTAGCAAAACATGGTGAGCGATCGAGGTCCGTAGGGGTGGGTGGGTTTCCGAGGGCAGGGGTCACCAGGTCTCTTCCCATGCAGAAGGGGTGTATTGAAGAATGAGGACTTCTGTTTTCTCAGAGTTGAGCTTCAGGAAGCTGCTGCTCATCCAGGATGCAACATCCTTCATCCCTTCTTGGAAACTGCATGGTGATGTCAGGTTCCTTGGTGAGGGAGAGGATGAGCTGGGTGTCGTCGTTGCATGAGACAGTGTTGAGTCTGTGTTTTCCAACAATGGTTACTAGGGGGCCGTGTAGACCTTGAAGAGCGTGGGACTGAGGGAGGATCCTTGGGGTACTCCGCATTTGATCTATGTATGTTCGGAGTAGAAGGGCAGGAGTCTTATTCTTTGTGTTCTGCCTGAGAGGAAAGATCCAATCCAGTTTAAGGTTGTTCCCTGGATGCCGGCATAATGGAGTTTGGCGGCTAGTATGCGGTGGGAGACGTGTCGAAAGCAGCTGAGAGGACTAGGAGGATGAGGGCTGCAGTGTGGCCTTGGTCGAGAAGGATGCGGATGTCGTCAGTAGCGGGTATGAGGGAGGTTTTGGTGCTGCGGAATCCAGATTGAGAGGAGTCTAGGATGTTGTTGGATGCTATAAAGTGCGCTAGATAGATGTTGACGACTTTCTCAATGACTGTGGCGGCGAAGGGGAGAAGAGAGATGGGCCTGAAGTTCTTGAGGTCTGTCGGGTCTGCGGAGGGCTTCGAGAGAAGGGGTTTGACTTCGGCTTGCTTCCAGTCGTTGAAGAATATGGCTGTATAGAGGGAGAAGTTGATCATTCGTCATAGTTCGGGTGTGATGGCGGCTCTGTGGACGATGTGTGGCACGTAGGGGTCAGTGGGTGGTCCGGAGTGAATGCTTTTCATAGTCTTTGCTGTGTCTTTTGTGGTGAGAGGGGTCCAGGTGAGAAGGGTCGGGTGGATGACGTAGCTGGTGAGAGGTGTTGGGTCGGTGCCGTGGTCATGATCGTTGAAGTTTTCGTACAGCATCTTGATTTTGTGGTGGAAGAAAGAGCTGAGTTTGTTGCAAAGAGCTGAGTTTGTTGCAGAGGTCTTGGGAGGGTGGGACGTTGGTAGTTTCGCTGTTGGGTCTGGTGAATTCTTGTATGATGGCAAAGAGCTCCTTTGAAGTGTGGGCGTTGGAGAGTATTCTGTCTTGGATGAATTTACTCTTAGTAGTTTTGATAAGTTGGTGGTGTGCAGTGGTTGTGGCCTCGTAGGCGGAGCGTGCTTCCGGGGTTTTGCAGTTTCTCTATGTTTTCTCCAGTCGTCGGCAAGAGCGCTTGGATTCTCAGAGGTCCATGGTGAACCGGGTGGCCTTCGCGTTGAGTCGTCTGGCGGAGTTCTGGAGGGGGGCGGAAGTGTTGGCGCAGTTGGTGATCCATTGGGGAAAGTTGTTTGCTGCAGTATTGGCGTCTGTTGTGGTAGGGGAGGAATACAGCTGAGGGCAGAGGTGAGGTGTTCTTCTGTGACTTTCTTCAAGTTTCTGCGTTGAAGGCGTGACATGCTCTTGTTTGTAGTGGGTTTCGAGAAGGAGAAATAGACAAAGTGGTGGTCCATCCAGAATGGTTCTGTAATGTGACTGAAGCAAATGTTGTTTTCTACTGCGTAGATGGGTTCAAGAGTGTGTCCTGCTGTGTGAGTGGGGTTGGAGACAAGTTGCTTCAGTCCAATGTTGGTAAGTTTCTCGAGGAGGGCGGTGGTGTTGGGGTCACTGAGGTTGTCTAGGTGGAAGCTCAGGTCTGGGAGTAGTATGTATTCTGTGGAGACGATGGTGTGGAGAGCGATGTAATCTGCAATGGAGAACGGGGTCCGGGTGGTCAGCAGACGAGTGTTCCGAAGGAGCGTTGTTCTGGGTTTGGGCTGGATCGGGAAGTGGGTGTGTTCCATGGGGGCGAGGAGTCGTCTGAGTTGGTGGTTGTTAGTCGGAGGGAGCTTTTGTGGACGATGGTGTTTGGGCCGGTCTTTCCTCAGGATCTTGTATCCGCCGGGGATGCCGGTTGCGATGTTGGGTGCGGAGCTGTCGTTGGTCCAGGTCTCTGTGAGGAAGGAGACGTCGAGCGAGTGAGTGTTGAGGAGCTCCCATAGGATGTAGCTCAGGGGCTTGTGTACGTTGCCGTCCAGTGGATTGGGGGTGGCTTTCTAGGTCTGGAGGTGAGTGAAGATGTGGCAGCAGTGTTGGCAGGGGAACAGGCCTTGAGAGTTGCTCAGCGTCGATAGCTGGCAGTTGCTGTTGCGTCCAGGGTTGAGTGTGTGGAGAGTGCTGGGGTCGTAGCTGCAGGGGGTTAGGGGACCAGGGTCTCTGGCGCTGGTCGTGGTCGGGCACGCCATAGGCAAGCCCGTCTGTGTCCATCCGAGACCGCCATTAAGAAGGAGTTGGGGGTGGGTGGGCAGCGGGGAGGCGGGAGCCGGTACACACCGGGAATGAGACTGCAGGGGCAGGCAACGCTAAACAGGAAAAACAAACCGTAAAAGACCGAAAAAAGGCAAATAGGCAAAACAGGAGAGAGGCGCAAAACAGAAAGAGGAAGACACACACAGAGCGGGCTATCTGAAGAGCAGGCTCTTCCACTAGACCACCAGAGATGAGGTGCAGGAAGGAGCCTGTGGGTGGAGCAGGGCCTCGAACGCCTTACCTAGGTCACAGAAGGCGCTAGGGGCAGTGCCTTAACAGTGGTGTTGCACGTGTGGGGAGCAGTTACTCTGACCAAGAGTTCAGAGGTCTTGCTTGATTTAGGAGCAGCTGGAACCACATATAGTTTCATAATACTTCAATGCTTTCCATGTCCACATTGTGAAAGGCTTTTGTATCCAGATGGAAACAGGCACACTGTAGGTTTTAAGCATGCAAGTGTAAAATGTTTCCCAGACGTTTTTGAGACCCGTCAGCAACGTTGAATTGTGCGTTGTGATACTATAGGCTAGATCAGCATGAAGAAATAAACTTACTATAAAGGAACATCTGGCTTATGATCAAACAAAACATAGTACAGAGGAGGATTATTAAACTTATTTCGTATTTCATTACTGTGTAACCCAGTATTTTTTACATTTCAAAAGCAAAACAACTTAGACTAAAGTTACTGGATGCATGTAAAATGGAGTCAAACTTGTGGGATTAAACAAGGTTTTTTTAGGGTAATCTTTAGGCACAAAGTCTTGAAGTTAATCAGACTAGTACGATACTGAAAAGGAGAAATCTATTTTTCATTGTTTTAAATATATGTATTGGTTTATCCTCACAAATGTAATCAGAAGGAACATAACTCATCTTACTATCCCTCACTCTCACTTATCCCAACCAGACATTAATTCAACCCTATAATAAAGATACACACTGCAAAATAGCAACAGGGGCTGCCATGCCCTAAACCTTGAATCCATCACAATAACAATATCAATGTACATTATGGTCATATCTGCTTGCTACATGCAGCACAGTACTTTGTTGCTTTCACTGATGCCAAAAGGAGATCATAATACTCACAAAAACAATAAGCTCTGAAGATACTTTCTGAGGGAACATAAAATAGTGTAATTCATGCAGGATAGGTACAAACAATCCTAAAGCCCCTGCAGTTACTCTTTCATCTGATGAAATTAACTTCCACACAAATACGGACCAGTCATTGTTCAATATGCCTGTCATCTCCTGTGTGTTGTCACTCTAACATTGGTCGGCTTTGGCCTTTGCTCATCCGGTGAGGCTCTCACATGGCGCTGTAAATGCCTTCTTTCCATACCTACTAATCTTAAGATTGAATTCATGGCAATACCCTTTTCCAAACTGGGAATTGCACCTAAAGACTCACCTCTTACCTAGTGAGGGATAATTCCTTTATCCACAATTTGATAATACTAGGACAGGACCAATTCATAAGCAGACAATTCGCCCAGAGAAGCATGCATCTGCCGCCACCGCAAATTCAATTGTATGGATAGCATGAATTGATAAAAGTGTGCAACAATAACGTATATTGAAACATTCAACACTTAAAGCAAGCATCCAGGAGAGACATAAAGAGAAAAAGAACGATTGTGTGTATCTGTGTCTCGGGGTGTATGTTAAATTAATACACCTTACTATAGGGCACGAATCACCACCGAATAGTTATCTCGGTGCTAGTGATAAACACAGGCAAAACCTAACACAGAACAATTCAAATAAGTGAAGTAATCTGGGCTGATGTGGGCATAATAAGTCATAGAATTCCAATAGTATGGGCCCAGATAAGAGAACGACCTGCCCACACATCAAGTCAATCGGACGTGAGGGATGATAAGCCTTAGAACTGGACAGTAGTTGTTCTGTTTTTGACGCAGGTAACTAGGTCCATTTCATGGTAGTGATTTATATGTAGGGCAACAGGTTTGAAAATAGACCTTTTCTTAATGGGCAGCAAATGCAAGGCTTTCAGCGATGGTTCCGCCGAAGAGCCGGAAGAAGATTACATACAAGTTGTGCTGCTGTGTTTTGGACCACTTGCAGTTTGGATATTAATAACTCATTTGCGATGCAAGTAAGGCATTGCCATAGTCCAATTTGCGAAGACTCAAGGCCTGAACTAGGGTTTCCTAACAGAAAGAGGGAGACGGGAGAAAGCTTTCTTCAGTAGACACATCATACTAAAACACCTACCGCTCGAGGCCTGATGTTTTATGGACAGAGGCTGATCTATTTTAGGCCAATATTCTTCACTACTTGTTTGGGTATAGGGGCAAGACCTAACTCTATAGGTCACCATTCTGGGGTCCAAAACCGCTCTGCTTTCCCAAATAAATAAAGAGAAAACTGAGATAATGATAATTGCAGAGAGTTGGTTACCATCCAGTCTGCAATAGCTTTTATGCCATTTGAAAACTGATCTTTGATCCTCTCCAGGTCATGCCCAAAGGAGATGACAAGCTGAGTATCATCCACATATGATACCATTTCAAAAGCAAAAGATCTAGCTAGGATTACCAGAGGGACCATTTAGATGTTTAAACAACGTGGGGCTTAAACATGAGCCCTGAGCCACTGCCTTGTCAATAGACAAGAGTGCGGGACCTGAAGGTACAGAGCGAGATGGTTGCAGATCTATTTCTTAAGAAGTCTTGAAGCCATTGGAGGGCCGTCTCAAAGATGCCAATCTCATGCAGCCTTTGAATCAACCTTGTGTAAGACACAGTGAAAAAGGCTGCAGATAGATCTAGTAATTCCAGCATAGATTGAATGCCTTTGTCCACTGAAAGCCTGATGGAATCAGTCACCGCAACCAGGACAGTCTCTGTGCTAAAAGAGCATATGAACCCAGATTGACATGGGTCCTGTATCTGGCTATCCTCAAGGTAACTTTAAAGTTGGATATTCATGAAACCTTCCTGAGACTTGCCCAGGAGCCAGAGCAATGAAATGGGACGTATTTTGCAAGATAGCTAGAATCAACAATGGATGTCTTTTGTATAAGTGTAACTGGAGCTGATTTCCATGCACGAGGGATAGTCCCCGAGTCAACTGATAAGTTATACATTACCCGGACTGCAGGTACATCTGATGAGAAAGTGAAGCAAGGATCCATGGAGGTCATGGATCTTGAGGAGAGGCAGATTTGGCTTTTTCCAATGTTTTTTGGATCTGTTCTATGGAAAAAGGTGCAAACTTTTCCAGGCTGCAACTACAGTTTAAGGGAGGCGAGTCGTAAGAGTGTGCTCTGAAGGCAGGTCTACCGAAATGACCCACTTTAAATATATCTGAAAAATTTAGTCTTCAAAGAAATCCGCTAAAGAGTTGCATAGTTCTTGCGAACCTAAGGCAGGTATTATTGTATGTATATAACATCCCCCACTCCTTGTCCTCAATTTTCCAACTACTGTAATTATTCCATTTAGCTATTATCTTTCCTGTGCCCATAATTCTGGATGGGCAAAGAAGCCCTTTAGAGAAATCATCTTTCTCCTGATTCTTTCATGCGTTGCTACAGACTCCAGTCGCCTGGCTGAGATCTCTGACTAAAGTGACCTTATAGCAGCAACTGTAGGCAATAGCACCCCATAGTAGGCTCCTTTAAAAATTTTACAGCAACACAACAGCTTTCCATGAAAATACTCAATTATGTCACCTGACAACCTAACTATCTCAAGTGAGATCACCACCAACATATTCACCAACTCAGATAACAGGTTTTGCAAGGAGGGACCAGTAGAAGCTCTCTAGGTATGATGCTGGGTCCACAAGCTCCACTATCCTTCCTACCTCCATGCCCTTCACCCAGCATCAACAGCACAATATTCTTCAGCTGCACAGTATCTCTGAAAGTCAGGGAACTCTCACTCCCCATATGAAGGACTGCTCTTTGAGAGTGTGTATATTAGTATAGCATGTGCACTATAATGTCCAACCTCTTAAGCCCGCCTTCAGGAATTAGAGCAGATATAACTTGAAAATAATACACCAGCATAGGTAGAATTCCCCACTTCTGACAGAACTAACATGCCAGTCAACGCAGTGAAAAATGTAACCCAGAATGAAACTGAAAATGTCATCCTAAGTGACATAGTATCCATTAAAAAAATTACCATTCAACAGAGTAAAAGACTTTTCCACCATACAGATTTTTCAGATTATAGATCCTTTTCTATTTTTTGGAACCACTCATTTTTTGTCGGTACATCCTTACCAAATTTGACAACACCTTTTGAAGCACATCAGCACATGTAAATGCAACATCACATTCTTCACCCATTGAGACATCGAGACCGGCATTGTCGGAGTACCCCCGGTAGAGGCGAGTCGCATCCTGATTGACGCCTGAATACCACATTGTTGGACCCCCGGGATAGGCGAGTCACATTTTTGACTGACGCTGGAACACCACGCTGTTGTTTCCCCGAGTGTATGGCCACTGTTGCCTATACCTTGTTTCCCGTTCTTCGCTCTCATGCTGAGTAAAGAAAGTGCGTTTACCAAAAAACGGAAACAGGCGTTGAGGTTTTATTTTCAACTGTCGAATGCAACAATTTGACTGGACCCCATTAAGGACCTCCAAGACACACTACCCCTTGCCTGGCGCTACCACGTCCGCCTTGAACCAGAAGTACAGGAAACCTCCAATGTGAGGCTCCTTACCTCATACCACAGAGGCTGTATCTCATTCAGGCATGCTTTTTTCATTATTTAAGTCCTGATGATGATCCCATGCATCTAATTGAGCAATAGGGATCGAAACGTCGACACCCACGAGTGGGTTGACACTCACAATATTGTTAAATGAACTTGTGTACATTCCACTCCAGGCGACACTGTTTTTGATTTTCTATTATTTACAGTGCCCTGTCCTTGCTCCCTTTCTTTGCCTGAAAAACACCCCTTTTTCACCCTACTTCTATTTTTCTTTTCCTTTGTCAGTATGGCACAGGCTTGTGTCATGTTATTTCTGTACTGTATATTTGACATTGTTTCTTAAGAATAAATTCTTTTCCCGGCTGGGTCAGGAAAACTTAAATCGTATAGCTTTCCATTGTGTATCTATACTGTATTGCATTTATGTTGAATAAGCTAGGCGCCATTGTTTTCTATAACGAACATACATATCGAGATCAGCTCTGGGTTTTAGCCTTATCCCCAAATCTACATTTTGCTTTCACTCAAAGATTGTCTCACTTTTTGCAGGCACATACCTTGTACATCAGGTCTTCCTCTTTTCAAAAAATTAATAAAACTACATTGGCTCAAAAAACTTCCATTTCATATGTATGGTCTCTATATCTTCAGCATTAGCTACACAACATTCCCAATTACTATTCTAAAAAAACCTTTCCGTTACAATAGTTATACATCTTGTCAATTGTCAGATAATTTTTCACATTAGCTAGATGACTGAGAGCTTGACAAAGTTTGCCGGGCAGGTTACTTCGTTGCAAATGGCACACAGAAAATATTCTGTTAACTAAGCCTTCAATGTCCCTGCCAGGGGAATACTTGACACCCCAAATACTCTGGGAACAACTGGTCCCAGGATTCGTATTTCCATTCCAGGGAGGACTTGACAGTTCGGGCTGGATTGTTCCCATGAGGAAAAGTGTCAAGAATGATTTGAATATGGCTGGGTCCAAACTGGGGTGGTGTTGTGTGCAAAAGAAGATGGATTTAACCCAGATCTCTTGACTGGGGTTGAATGCTTGATTTGTTGAGCATTATGTAAATCATTTGCCTGCGCAGCATTGAGTTTAGGAAAGACTCCTAGTAGAGAACTGGATTTTCATAGCAACAGGATAGTACAAACTGATTTCTGTGCTTTTAAAATGAAGTCAAACAAAAAAACAATACAGAAAGTTCCAGCAGGCTGCAAGACTTGGTGGAGACAGGGAATGATGTGGGTACCAAAACTCTTTTCTAGGGCATTTCACCATCATGAGGCCTCCCTGCCGTGATGTGACTGCCCTAGTCAATTCAATTCAATTCAAGGATTCTTTATTCGATGATTAAAAATCACCATAAAAGCACATACATATATACATAGTTAAAAAATCATTAAATCATTGCAAATCCCGATTGTAATAGTAACTATTGACATGATACATAAAGGAAAAGGGAATATGACACATTAAAAAGATTAATAACAATTTTTAGACATTATTCTTCTCCTCTGGTTACCCTTAAACGGACCGCCACTTTAATAAAATTCATTATACAACACAGTGTTAGTGGGTCAGAAGCTTTTTGTAGATAAGTTAGTGCCTCTTTAGCATGTTCAAGATTGGCCTGTTTTAAAATTTCCACAAGAAATCTACGCCTAGGCATGGTGAAGAAGGGGCAAAGTAATACAAAGTGAAGGGAATCCTGCGGAGACCTATTGTCGCAGCCGCAGGATCCCTTCTGCTCAATTGTTGATGAGAACCCTGCTGGTGATGCCAATACATATGGGAGTAGATTTAATCTAAAGCGGCACATCAAGAATCTGTCCTGAGTGTTGTGCATGAGGTACAAGTATGGCTCCATTCCCTCGACACTCTTGACCAGGTTGTGAGCCCTCACAGTCTTTTTAAGCCCCTCCGCCTTAGCTCTCTGCTGCGATTTTTGCTCTAAAAAGGCTTTCTTTACTGACATCTTGTGCTGGGCTTCAATTGCTACAGGGTTAGTAAAAAGGTTCCTGTAGCCTAGGTCCTCTAAGGTGCTTTTTACATAGTTGAGCCATGGTATTCTCATACAATTGTCCCTTTCTAAGCAATCCTTTAAAATTTCTCTGCTTAGAGACGCATCAGGGTTGACCCAGATTTTTAACCAGGCCATAATCGGCCTTAATTTTACCAGGTCTTCTAGGTGGGGCCTCCCTAGTTCCCTGTGTACTATAAAACCCGCAGTGCATGGGGGAACCCTCAGGATGGTTCTTAGATATTTATTCTCCTCCCGTTGGATTTTTGCGGTATTAAAGCCCCGTACCTCAGCCCCATAGATCACTTTAGAGCAACATATGGAGCTGTATAGGTTCATCACCTGTTCGGGACTCCATCTACCTAGCCTCCTCCCATAGCTTGCTATTGCCCCATTAGTGGCAATCATTTTGCTACAACGCTCCTCAACCAGGGAGTTAAATTGTAAAGCGCCGTCAAACATTACTCCTAGATAGGGGAATGTTTTAACCTCCTCAATTATGTGGGTTCCTATCTTATACGTAAATTTAGTGCAGGGTTGATTACCAGCCAGAAGCACGTATGATTTGCCCAAATTAACAAAAAGATCTAGGGAGCCCATAAATTTAACAAATCCGTCAATCAGAATCTGTAGGCTCCTAGGTGTACGTGCGAGCAGGACCGCGTCATCTGCGTAAAGCAGAACGAGGATGTGACGCAACCCTACCCTTGGGCAATCTGTCTTTAAATTGAACTAAAACTGCTCCAAATTATTTATATAAAGGGAGAACAAAAAAGGGGCAAGAATGCAACCTTGCCGAATTCCACTCTTACAGGAGAATGAGTCGGTCAACCCCCCCTCCCTGTTAAAGCGAACTTTAGCCGAGGTGTCACTGTGAAGTTCCCTTAAGATGTTAATTAGGCCACCCTCTATCCCCATGAGGGACATCATGACCCAGAGTTTCTCCCTATTAACATGATCGAATGCCGCTGCCAAATCCATGAACCCCATTTAGATGGATTCGTTGCTGCCCAAGGTGTATATGGCTGTCAGCATATAGAGGTTCAGGCATTGATCACTAGTGAACCTCCCCGTCCTGAATCCGTATTGAGCGTCCGAGAAGATGTTATTTTCTTCGGACCACTCGGACAGTCTATTAAGGATCGCCCTTCCCAGGAGTTTGGCAGATACGTCGATCAGTGAAATAGGGCGATAGCACTTAGGGTCATCCCTATTGCCCTTCTTGAAGATAGGGACGATTATGGCCTTAGACCAAGACGGTGGTAGGCCACAAATGATGGCGGTATTTATGACCCTGGTCATTATGGGAGCCCAGAGTTCTACACAGCTCAGGAACAAGTCAGGGGGGATTCCGTCAGGGCCAGGGGCTTTGTTTTTTGTCAATCCCTCTATTCCAGCAGTGATCTCCTTGATGGTAAATACTACTGTAGAGCCTGATATAAGATCTCGTGGTGCTCTTCAGTATTTCCAGGTTCATAATTATACAGTCCCCTGTAATGAGAGACCCACTGTTCTGGAAGGATATTGGACCCTATCTCCGGGGTGTTATTTTCCTGGAAAGTGGGTTGATTAATGATTCTCCAGAACCCGGACATATCCTTTTTTTCCCCTGCTTCTCTTAAATCTGCCCACGCTTCTCCCTGTAGGGCACATTTCCTTCTCTTGATTTCCCTTTTGTATTTCTTTCTGCACACCATGATTTGTTGGGTGTCCCTAGGTTTATTTTTAAGGCTGTTTTTAAGCTCCCTCAGGGCCTTTGAGCAGTCTCTGTCGAACCATCGTGGGTTACAGTGGTTCTTTATGGGCGCGCTGGTTTTTAATAACCCATCAATAAGGTCAGCAATCTGGCCAAATGCTTCGAGTAACCTTGGGCCTTTAACATCCATGTCTAGGCAGTCATCAATGGCGGGTTTGCCAGAGTCCATCAGAGATTTATAAAAGGTTTCCCCGTTTATTTTGGACCACTTCAATCTCCTACCCTGGTCTGTTGCCTTCTCCATGATTCTGCCTTGGTGTCTACTTTTTAAGCCCATCTGATACGTCAACCCCAAAACAAGGGGGTTGTGATCGCTAAAACTGCTCCATTCAATCCCTACACTAATGATTCTCTTTAATAAGGGTCTAGAAACCAAGATATAATCAATAATAGATGAGCATCCTCTGCCCTTGAATGTAGGTGGGAGGCTTCCATCCCCCTGCACATCCACCATATTGATGGTGTGCTCTAGGTCGTAATTAAGCCGGAGCTTACTAAAAGCTAACCCATCCGGTGTATGGGAGAAATGCGGCCCTTTCTCTACAGGGCAGTGAGACCATTCTATATCAATTGGGACCAGTGCTGAGCATAGATGGCAATTAAAGTCTCCCATGACCAGCAGAGCATGTGCCTGCCCCTTTTTCTGAGCTAAAATTTCCTGTCCCAATCTGTCTTCCAATTCTCCTATGAATGAGGTGTGATCTCCCCCAGCCCCATTGTTATAAATGTTGAAAACAGTGAGTCTTAGCCCCTTCCCGGTGAACCGTACAGCTTGTATAGCATGGGAGTTCCAGTCTGGGGTAGTCCAGCTGCCCGGAAGGTTTAGATCTACATAAATGGATAGTCCTCCCATGGCTCTCCCGATCTAGTTTTTTTTGCCGGGACAAAAAAACATTTATACCCCTGCATGTGGAACTTATTGTTATCAAGGGCCCATGTCTCCTGTAGGCTGATTACATGAAATTTACTATTGTAATCGCGCCACTCTTTGTTGTTAAATTTGGCTGCCAAGCCTGCTATATTCCAGGAAATAATTCTCAGTGCCTCACTGACCTGCTCTATTTCCCCATGAGGCACAGTTTGCTCCACAGTCTCCGCCCGTCCCACATCCAGCCCGCTACTACCCCCTGTTAGTTCAATGGCTGTGGTCGTGGAAGCGTCTACCAACGCCCTCCTGACCCTGTAGGGTGAAATTAGTCGTACTTGGGGGCTTTGCTGCTCTACTTCCCGTGATGAAACCCCTGTTTCTGCATCTCCTAGGGACACAGTTCGCGTTGTGTTGAAAAAGCTACCCGTGTGTCAATCTACCCCCTCAAGTCCATTCAGGCAGCTAAATCGGTTAAAGCTGTGGAAGGGTAACTCCGGGCGATAGAATAGTGGCCGAGTATTAAAGTCATGATGTCTTCTCCTCCGAACAACCCTCGTCCAGTTGTCATGAGATTGATTAGGGTGTATAGGGATAGGGGGGAAAAAGAAAGACACATGAAGGGTTTGAATTGTTGATTCCACTGATCTATTCCTCCCTTGACATATATGCAAAACAGTCCCAGCGTCTCTAAAATTCACCAATATGCAATCCCCTATTATGGATTTGTTTGTTTTGCCCACCCAGGGAACCCTTCTCACCATAATAATTTCGTTATTGAGATGTACCGGGAGGGGTCTGTTCACATTCAACCACTTGATTACCTTACTTTTCAATGAACAAAAGTTCTCAGGTTCGCCAGTTTCAAGTGGGGGAACACCGGCCATAACGACAGTGAAATCATTTGCCTCTGGGGGGAGATTGGGCCTACGTGGCCTAGGGGGGGGGGGGCTTCATTAGGGGTGGGGGGTGCTGTGCTATCAGTAGTTTGTATAGAGGAAGCTGAACCTGCAGGCAATGGGGGACTGGTTGAAATAGGTGGGTGGGCTGGAGCTAGGTTAATCATGGGGGGTTGGGAAGGGGCAGCTACAGTGTCGACCTGGGGGGAGGCTGAGCTAACTGCCCTATTGTGGGGCTTCTGAGGAGCCATGGTAAAGGAAGTAGCCTTTGGGGATCTGCCCTGAGGGCCGGCCGTTGTTTTCATGCTACTTAGTGTAGACTCCAAAATGGTGAGACTGATCGCAACCTTTTTGATACTCTCACTAATTGGGAGTAGCAGGGACCTGAGCAGAAATTCTAAATTTCCTAGCGGGACAGCAGCAAGAGGGACGTTGGTAACACTATTTTCCGTGGCCTCTGTCAAGACGGTGACAGCGGCAGCCTTTTCAGGGGGTGTTGAGTGTGCCTCTTTCACTAACCTCTCAGTAGGTGGGAGGGGTTTTGTTGACTTCCTAAACTCAGAGTGGGGGATTTTTGTTTTAGCTTTACCCTGACCACCCCTCGACTTTCTCCTGCGTTTATTCGGTGGTGGCCCATGTACCCCTTGCGCAGAAGTTAGCTTAGGTTTGGTTTTCCTGGCTTTAATAGCCGGTGGGGGCTGGGAAATTAGATCAATAGTCACCCTAGTCGGGCTGTTAGCGGGAGTTAGACTAATAGTTGGGTCCAATAGGTTATTGGTACAATCCCTCAGCAGAAGGGGAACATCATCCATTGGGGTAAGCTCCTCAGTAATTGATGTAGAGTTTTCACCGAGGGGTCTATTTTTCAAATTTTCTATAGAGCGTCTACGCTCCGCCCTGAGCTTAATCAGGGTGCTTTCCTTATCCCCTTCTCCCACAGCCCGGGGGTAAATAGTTTTCTAGAGTCCTGTTTTTTGCCCCTCCCAGCTTTATAGGAGTGCCCTCCCTAACCGGCGAGGGCATTATCAACCTTGATGGGTACAGGGCTAAGGGGGATTATGAGGGGAATGTAAACCAGTGTGCAAAAGCGGGCTAAAGAGGGTGGGCCCAGCCCGGCCTAATCCGGCCTCTGACGGCCTTAGACGGTCCCGCCCTTGTCCCGGGCTTCTCCCGGGCGCGCTCCCGCGCAGCGGCACCTACAACTCTTAATATAGGGAGGAGGTGCTCAAGGGGGGGTACAAACAGGGAGAGCGACCAGGTGGCTTGCTTTGTCCATTAATGTTGTGCAAATTCCATAGGCCGGATTTTTGAAATGTCAAACGCCAATGTCAAACACAATAAGCTGATTTTATGCTTATATTCCTAATTCAATGCATAGTATTTTGCTGTGTGTACTTCTTTTTTAGTAATAATTTGTCCTACATAAAATCAAAGTAATAACAATGGCTAACCATTGACTGACTGATTAGAGAAAGGAGGTCCAATTAGGTTACTTAAAAGCCAAAATCCAATTCCCAGGTTACTCAAAAGCCAAATATATTATCTACAATCATAATCCTCAGAGGTTAAAAAGCCAATCCTTGATGCCAACACCGGTCCACAATGGTCAAAATATTTCAAGATAACCACTCACTATTTAAGTGTCTGCCGTTTGTATAAACTGCAAGTAAACCGATCTCATGTGAATACTGAAAAAGTGACATAGATCTGGATCTCAATGAGCTATGCTCCATACTACCTCCAACCTCTATATTGCAATAAAAAACGTAGAACCATAAAGTACACAACAAACTAAAATGGGTAAAATGCAATTAGGAAGTGATCAGTTATAATAAAGAATTGTAAAAATATACTTCCGACAAATGACATACAACAAAGATCTCGTTTCTTAGTGTGTGTCCTTAGCCATTTAGCACATTTAGTACAATAATGAGCCACAATATGACATTTACTTCATACGAAATTATACAGCAGAATTTGCACTCATTTTATTACCAGGATTTGTCTTCTCAAGCTGGTACCATCGGTAAAATGCTCTTTTCTTTTGCTCACTTAAGTCTGACCCCTGCTGTAACAGCCAATGGGATATCCGGCTTTGACTGATACCTAAAAATCAAGTTGAATTTGTAACATATATCAATGAACGAAATACAGAACACAATAAGGAAGGCAATCAAACAACCAGTGTAAATACTTTAGAGGCATTCATTCTAGGATAAGCAAGTTATCCAGTTTTAGAACTGGGTGGCAGAAATTGGTCTTTTTAAAATCAATCCGCTTAAGCAGATTTATTCAAATAATTACTTTTTCAGAATGTAACTTCTAATGCTGTATGTCAATTTATTACAATGTCATCTCTTATTCGCTCTCACATTACATGCCTACTCTTCCTGGTGCTGATTACAGAGACTTTGCAACTCAATGTCATGTCAATGATTGGACATTACGCAGTCCATATCAGTTCACTAGTGTTCTTTTAATAATTCAGCCCAGCTAGCCTGTAACATCATTGTCGATAAATATGATTTTAATGTATTGAAATTTAAAAAAGAAATTAAAAAATGAACACAAAATAAAAGTATCATAACACTGCCAAACAATGCCACAATTGTGAATGTGGTGCTGCTCAAAACATCAATTCTTATTAATCATTCTTAGGCTTCCCGAACACAGATCAAAAAAGAAACACTCTTTTTACAGTGCAAACAATGTGGACCGCCTACATACAAAATCTTACTCAAAATTACATAGGGAGATATAAAGAGGATTAAAAAATGTTGCTGAATACATTATGAGCACACTTTCAAGCTTAGGTCCAAAATGTCATACACTTTTTTAAAATGACAACATTTATCAACACAACTGTACAATTATAAATTCAATTCTGGTCTCATTTCCACAACTTAGAAAGTGAACTATTAACAAATTAAGCACTCATTGACATAATCATGGATTCACATTAGTTTTGAGCCTTTCAGACATGATAGTAGGTGGGAGTTGAGGTAGAACCATTAGCCATGTATTTTATTTCTTTTTAGGCTTATTGTTGTGGCCGATACTGATCCCCATCAAACTTAACTAAATCCTAACTATACTTTTTCCTTGGAAAATATTGCCTCTCTCTTTCCCTCAAACAATTGCATATTGGTGTAAGGAAGGTGGGGAAAGTAATACACTTTTTACGAATTTACAATTTATAAATTAAAAATATTTGTCTTGATAGTGCCAATAGATACTCTGGGTAGGATACATGTTGTTCTTAATAATGGCCAACTAGAAGATAATGAAAGAAAGTCCACATTTAATGAAGAGGCAGAGACCGCAGACAGAATTTCTGCAAGCAGACTCCCATAGTGTCTTGCAAAGCCCCCAACCCTTGCAGTTCTATTTGAGTAGAATGAATTATACTAGCATTCAATATTATTATTTTATTTGCAACTTACTTAATTTCTGGTTATTTTTTGTAATGCAGTCGGGGGAGGGGCAATGGAAGGCTGGATGTAGAAATGAACAATTGAAGTGGGGGTTAAGTTTGGGTAAGAATGGGTTACACAGTACTTAGCAAGTCACATTTGGTTAAAAAGTCATAGCCAGGAGATTCAACCAGTAGCTGTTACGTAGTAATGAAAAGCATATTACATAAGTATCATCTTGGCATTGAAAGACTCAGGATTTGAATCACCTTGACAAGCAGTAGACTTGAAGGAAATGAACAATAAAATGTTCCTCACCAAAGAATTAACACAGCTATTATGAACTTTTGGTTCTTGGAATCTGAAAGCAAAACTTGGTCATTGTTATTTTTTTTGTTATTGACTTGAAACGTTTAAAGTGACTGAATTTATGATATATTAATGTTCTTCACGTGTGCTGCTCACAGTGTCCAATGTAATACTTATTACTCCCCCAAAGGCTGGACCCATGGATTAGGAATACTGGTGTTCCAGGATCAGAAGTTTGGATTCTTTGATAAGAAGTCTCGATGAAACGCTCTGTCAATTCGTACGTGCCTGGTCAATGCTCAATACAAATTCAGAAACATCATACAATTAATCCCTTTAAATAAACTCTCGGACTACAATTCACCCCTGATGGATATTTCTATTCACTTAAGGCTTGTTATTTAAAAGGCCAATTAAATGTTTTAGAATCTGCAAAGACTGAGCATCCAAATCATACACATGGTGAAACATGTGAAACATTTAATAGCAACTTATAATACAGTCTCTAAAATTTTTAAAGTTACAAAAATGAACTATACTAAAATAGTTAAAAAGACAAAGAAATGTGCCTATGCTGCAGAATGTGTACCTATGTATTTACAATAACTGGAAAGGAGATAACTGCCCTGCTTTAGAAAGTATATCTAATCTTGTCTAAAACCTGCTGAGGGTTGAAACCCAGGATCTTTAGTTTGTTCGAGGTCTTTGGGGATTGTACACTCAAAAAGATTGTGGTGGTGGGAAATCATATTATTCACATGATTCGCAGATATACACCTTCATTTTTTTTTTGAGCAGTGGGAATTCAAGAAATTCTGTAGCATCTAGTAGTCTAATACCTGAAGGTACTGAGCGAGCTTGGAGGTGTCCAGGTCAGAGAGCTTTTGAAGTTCTAGGATGACTGGAAATCATTAACATAGAAGTAACAAGTAAGCCTAAAAGAACGGATGAGCCCCAGGGGTTAGGACAGGTATACAATAAAAAGAAGAGGGGGAGGGAGGGTATCGCTGATGTCTGAGGGACCATTACGCAAGACGTGAATTGTGCTGAGCAGAAAAAGGAAACTTAACAATCTAGGCTGTCTGTGCGATTAGACGCGATCCAAATTAAGGATTCTTGTGTTGCTCAGACTTCAAAGGGGTAGTTTGTCGCTAACAGTGTAAAGGTCCAATATAAGAATGGTGGTACCTCCATTTCAACTGACAACGTTCATGAGTAATAAATATGTTGAAAGGAGTAGTGCCTGCTATTATCCCAAATATCAGGCAAAAAAACCGCAAGGTAGGGATTCCAGTCAAATACAGTGAGGCATAGGTATCCCTGATGAAAAATATAACTGCAGTTTATATTTTTGGGCAATCAAGAAACAATTCTCATTCTATTACAGAAGAAAGTGAATCTGAAAGATGGCTGAATAGTGTACAGTGTGGTGGTGTACTATTCTTACCCGCCAAGCATGGGACAATTTAATGCACAGTTCATGTACATTTTGGGAAATGGTGCAGACTGTACGCCCTGTTATACAACATGCAATCAACAGTTGAGAACCTCGCAAACTGACAATACTGTGAGAACTATGTAAAAAGGATCATTGAATAATTTGCTTAAAGAATTAATCCAGTAAAATACTTCACTTTCTAAATATCGGAATCAATGGCAAAGACATCTGGCGGAATATTCATCCTTTACACTTACTTAGTGCACCATGTGATGGGAAAATTGGAATAAAGGTTAGAGTTTGAATATATTGTTACTAAACTGAAATGTGGAGTAACTGTACTGAGCAAAAGGCTGAAAACATACTTCTGATTCAAAGCGAGTTCAATGACACAAGAGACCATAGATATTACATCAAAGGCATATATAATCTTGATTAAGTTGACAGATTTGCACTGCAATGCAGGAAGATACACAATTGTCAAAAATCTGCAGAGCTTATAACAAAGGGGACCCTTTTCTCACCTGTTACTTGTGCAACCACAGCTTGAGAAATTCTCCGATTAGCTAGGAAGGCTTTAATTTCTTCTTTTATAACACTGCTGTCCCTCCTGTGAAAGATAATTACAAAAGTCAAAATTAACATAATGAAGGCCAAGGCAGAAACTGCTGAAAAATGTAACGGAAACAAAACTGCATACACGGTTGTGTCAGACTCAGAGCCTGGAAACGCCATTCACAGCTTGCAGCAGGCACTATATTTAATGAGTTTAATAAGAGATGAAGTGTCGCAGTCTGTGCTATCACCGCAACAGAAGGTGTACTAAAGCCAGATGGGTCGCGAGACACTTGGATAAAATTGGAATGAATACATTTCCTGAATCAAAGGCTGGCTCACAAAGTCAAGGAGACCTAAAAGGAGGCAACGGCAAGCTGCCTCAAGGAGTTGAAGTAGGAGGCCACAGCAAGCCGTCTCAAGGAGTAGTAGGAGGCCACTGCAAGCCGCCTCAAGGAGTTGTAGTAGGAGGCCACAGCAAGCCGCCTCAAGGAGTAGTAGGAGGCCACTGCAAGCCGCCTCAAGGAGTTGTAGTAGGAGGCCACGGCAAGCCGCCTCAAGGAGTAGTAGGAATCCACGGCAAGCCACCTCACGGAGTAGTAGGAGGCCACAGCAAGCCGCCTCAAGGAGTAGTAAAAGGCCACGGCAAGCCGCCTCAAGGAGTAGTAGAAAGCCACGGCAAGCCGCCTCAAGGAGTAGTAGCAGGCCACGGCAAGCCGCCTCAAGGAGTAGTAGGAAGCCACGGCAAGCCGCCTCAAGGAGTAGTAGGAGGCCACAGCAAGCCGCCTCAAGGAGTAGTAGGAGGCCACAGCAAGCCGCCTCAAGGAGTAGTAGGAGACTACTGCAAGCCGCCTCAAGGGGTTGTAGTAGGAGGCCACTGCAAGCTGCCTTAAGGAGTTGTAGTAGGAAGCCACGGCAAGCCACCTCAAGGAGTAGTAGGAAGCCACGGCAAGCCACCTCAAGGAGTAGTAGGAGGCCACAGCAAGCTGCCTCAAGGAGTAGTAGGAGGCCACAGCAAGCTGCCTCAAGGAGTAGTAGGAGGCCACGGCAAGCCGCCTCAAGGAGTAGTAGGAGGCCACGGCAAGCCGCCTCAAGGAGTAGTAGGAGGCGTGGATGCTGAAGCCAACACCTGTCTTAGTTGCAAGGGTCAGTGGAGACTAGCCCTAAAGCAAGCAAACTCCCCAATCTTCAGTAAGAACATCAGACTCTTGCTTAAAGGGAGGATGGCACCTCGACTACTCGCTGCCAGTTAATACACAATATGGTATGTTTAGGAAATGCTTTTCCACCAGGAGGTGCAGAGGTAGAATAGTTTCCACAAGACCGCCAGCACAGAATTTTCACTCATCTTGGCAATCCCCAAGAGATCTAGATGGTGCCTTTGTCAACACAGACACTCACCCTCTCTGCATATGCATATGCAAGATACCAAAGGATCTACTATTGCCATTGAGGGGTTCTGGTGACGCCATTAACCATAAGTTCGAAAGCAAAGGGTTGGTAAATTTCACGCGAACCATGACATGGCAAACAAGCATTGGCAAAGCTAATAGGTATTGCCTATGCAAGCTCGATTTGGTTTGTTAATGTTTTTTTCAGCCATGTTGCACAGCAGAGCAGCATGGCAAAAAAAGTTTAAAAAGTGCTATGATGCGGTTAATGCTGTTTATATAGATATATTTTAGATTTTAACCATTCAGCATAATAACCACACTGTTTAACTGTAAAATAGTATGCATTTAAAAGGAGATTTAAAAAAAAAAAAATTCTTACATACAAAATAAGGACATTACTGCATTTTGACACAGTTTTCATTTATTTAATAGTGCACACGTTTAAGCAATGTTATAGTAGTATTTATATTTACTTAAAATGTTATAAAATCTCTGTAATATATCTATTACAAAGCGTAACTTGACATGCGTTTGGCACATGTTCCATGAAAGCATCCTCAAAATATTCCACAGTAGCAGTAATCTTCAGCTATGATATGGTGAATCTCCACATCCATTGATTGATAATCGACATTCTGGTAAAAAAAATGTGTTACTTCAGGAAAGTGTACATACACAGACATATATATATATTTGTTATACATATATATTTGTGTAATCGGAGAGGATATATGGTAGTTGATAACAGATCACAATACAAATTATATAGGCTTGCACCGTGCATTAGGAAGTGTATCAAGGGTCCTTGTGGAATGAAGGAAAGGGTATCTCTGTGTCCTGTAAAAAATTCAGACGGAAGCAGCAATTTGTTTTCAATATGTCCTTGATGTCGATGGTCTTTGAGCGACTGCACCTGTTGCACAAATAGAAAGAGTGACAAAGAATTGTGTATGCAAAGGGTGGGGTGGAAAAAGAGACGGCGGGTAAAGTGTTATGAAATATTACTGATGAAGATTTGTTGTTTCTAAAGAACACAGTGGAGTGCACAGTGGAGTAGGTTAGAGGTGATAACGCAAGGAGGTCAAACCTATTTTAATGACAAAATGCTCTGTGGCAGAGGTAGGGTGTCTCGAGTTGTAGTGGGATTACTATACAGCTGTATATTATTGCGTGACAACAAATTATTATTGTATAATTGTCTTATTTTAGGAATAAGGTGTTACTACACGTAGTACATGTAATGTAATTAAGGTGCACTATATAATGTTCTATAGGCTAGGGCTGGAAAAGTAATAAAAAGCAAGAGGTCCGTTTGTGTTGCTTAAGTGATTTAGTGGGTGAGAGACAAGGCCTGAAAGATTATACATTTGAAATTGCTGTCCATGGTGGAAGGGCATGAAGGATGCAGTGCAATTGTTAGAGCATGTGGTTAGGTGTAAATAGACACAGTGTGGGGCAAAGTCTTACAAGAACGTAAAGGCAGACTGCAAAGCTTCGAAGTTGGGGGTGCTTAGACCTGCTGGTGGGTGGAGGAGGGATTCTCAGAGCGGATCAAAGACTGTGGTATCTGTTTGTTTACAAGTGGCAGGAAGGTAAATGTTACAACTTGTGCATTTGTGTATAAAAGCACAAAGGAGTGAAATGACCACCATGCAACTTGCTGCCTGAATGGAAGTGAGGACTTTGTAAAAGCATGGCAGAGTGGGGAGGTGTGAGGTGAGTCATGCCCTCTCACGCAGTGCTTAAAAAAAAGAAGAAAGTCGTTTCTTAAAATTGAGCAATAGAAGGATACAGGTTAGCCAGTCAAAAGAATGACAGGAGGCTATGATCTATGGGAGGGATAAACAAAAGAAGAGGAAGGAAAGCCGTAGATTAGAAAGCAAGCAAATAAGAGCAACAAGAAAAACAAGCATTGGAAATGCAATAGGTCTCGCGTTAGAAGAAGTTGGAGCTATTGGTCTTGTAAATGACACTTATTTTATTTATGTGTTGGTTTTTAAAATAGCTAAATTGATAGCTTTGTCATTTACAATGCCAATAGTTATAACTTTTGCGAATGTGACACCTATAGCATTTGTAATGCAACATGTTTTGTATTTACGTGACTTAGATGTATTGATATTACAAATAACAATGGCTTTTAATTTTTTCAAATAATTAATACTTAAATAATAGTGATTGTATAATGGCTTTTTTTTAAAGCTTTTTTATTGCAGGAAAAAGAAAGCATCATTAGATTACGTACAGATTTTGGAAACAAAAATATCCAAAAATAAATTTAACCATCAAATACATACAGAGGATGATAATGTACATTCTTTGAGAAAAAAAAAAAAATAACTAATAATAATAAAAATAGATCATTTTAGTTGCTGCTGGTACACATAAGTCAAATAAATCAAATAAAAGTACCCCAAATCCTTTGCCTTGCTTTCAATGCCTTAGTACCCCTTATCTTAGCCAACGATAGTTCCATTGTGTGTATTTCATTAATAAGATTCCACCACTCCATAATATTGGGTGGTTCCTCCGAGATCCAAGTCCGTGCAATAACCAACCTGGCGCAAGCAAAAGCAATAGAAATCAGGTCTTTATGTTTATGATTAGTATCTTGTATATCTAGCAGTACTAAATATGCAGAAAGTGTAGGAAATATAATTTGTCTGCTGTTTAGGACCGCGGTTAATCCTTTCCAGAATGTTGTAAGTTCCGGGCATTGATATAACATGTGTTCAATGCCGACGGCTTCTAGATTGCATTTGGGACATTTAGTTCGCTCACTAGAGCCCTTTCCCATGGTCCAGCTAGCAATTCTTTGTGGTGTATAATATATTTGAGTCACCGTTCTATACAATTGAAGCCTTAGATTTGATGATTGTACCACCAGATTTATCTGTCTAAGCGAGCCAGCAATCTGGCTTGGGTTGATGTTCAGACCTAATCGGTTAGTCCATTTGGCCGCCATGTTTTCACAGTCTCCTTGCTTTGGCTATTTAAGTAGGTATAGCTTTTACTAATAAGTGATTTAGTATCTTTCGAATGGATGAATTTTAAAGTATCTGAATTTTCTATTTTTCCAATTTTCATTTTATTAACAAAGAAATCTTTCATCTGAATGTATTTAAAATACATAGTATCTCTAATTTGGTAACTTAATTTTAGTGCATTGAAACTCAAAAAACCATCCGAACCAAATAAGTCACCTAGAGTGCTTATACCATTCTCCAGCCAAAAAGCTGCCGCACCATCGGAAAAGAAGTCTGGTAACCCTGGGTTCCCCCAAATCAATAGCTCTGCATTAAAGAAAGGAATCTTACCAAAAATCATTATTTGGTCCCAAATTCTTTTGATGTGTCTCGCGGTCTTAAACTTGACTCTCTTAAAGTAGTTGGGGTCGTGCACGCGGTACAAGAACTGGTTACTATCTGCTCCCAGCATAAATTGGTGGAATAATAGGGAAGAGTCGTTTATTATTAGTTGCAAAGAAGTATATTTTAAAATCCGGGAAGTTTAAACCCCCTTTTTCAATTGGGAGTTTCAAATAAGCTATTGATCTACGAGCTTTTTTATAGCTCCAAATATAACTGCTGCAAATACTCTATATGTTTTAAAATATAAGTTACTAAGTTGGAGGGGGATAGATCTAAATAGGTAAAGTAATTTTGGTAGGATCTTCATCTTTATCAAGTTTATTCGTCCTACCAGGCTCAAAGGTATTTTATGCCAGTTTTTTAAAGATGCAGTTATTTCCTTAAGGGGTCATAGTTCAATGCAACAATTTTATCTGTATCTGCTGCAAGCTTGACTCCCAAATAGGTAGCATGAGTACAAAGTCCTGTTATTGGTTGAGCAGGTTTGTAGTTGGCAATTACTTGAGTTTTGTCAACATTTAATTTGTACCCGGATATCTCTCCAAATTTACTAGCCTCTTTAATTATCTCTGGAAGTGCCGAAACTAAATCTGTTGTAAATATCGCTATATCAGCGAAGGCGGTTATTTTCAAAGTCTTGCCACCATGATGTGTTGGTATTATATTATCTATAGCAGATAGTGCATTTAAGAATGGTTCTAAGGCTAGAACGAAGAGCAGGGGTGATAAAGGGCACCCCTGCCTTGTCCCCCTTTTAACTGCGAAGTTGACTGAATTGGCTCCAGCATAGCTAACTGTTTCTAATGGCAGTTCATACAATGATCGGACCCATCTAAAAAATTGTCCCTGAATGCCGAATGCGTTCAACACCGCCCACAGGTATTCCCACCCCACTCGGTCGAACGCTTTCTCCGCGTCTAGCATAACCATTCCGAGTGGGGTGGGGATAGTCGAGGCTACATCAAATGCAGTCACAGCAGTATTAATGTGAGTAGTGGTGTCTCTCCCCACCACAAACCCATGCTGTTGGCAGTTCACTAAATCAGGCATAATAGGGGCTAGACGATTAGCGAGAATTTTGGCAAAAATCTTGGCATCAGTGTTTATTAATGAGATGGGCCTGTATGAACCTCGGTCATCTGGTGGTTTACCTTTTTTTTAGAAAAAATATTATTTTAGCAGTTCTTCAAGATATAGGAGCACTTCCTGTTTGACCTACAGAATCTATCACCAAGTGAAAAAGCGGTATGAGATCTTTCTCGCATATTTTGTATAGTTCTATAGGCAAACAGTCCTCTCCCGCCGCCTTGCCTGAAGGCAGTGCTTGGATGGCAGTCTTTATTTCAGTAATGGAGATCTTAACACCAAGTTACTCGATTGTTTCCGTTAGAAATCGATTGGGCAAAAATTTACTTAAATAATTTATAATTTCTTCTTGAGAGGGTAAATGATCTGGAGTATATAAATGACTATAGTATTTAGCAAATTGCTCTAAGATTTGCTCTGGTTTATTATATTCGATTGAGTCTGACCCTTTTATTGATTTTATAATTGTTTTAGCCTTTTTATCAGCTACCTTATAGGCCAAAATGTTGCCGATTCTATCGCCCCCTTCATATTGGGCTAGTTTGTATCTATGAATTCCGGAACTAAATTTCTCCCTGAGAGTCTTTTTTAATGCCGACCTCAATGAAGCCAATCCTAATCTCAGTTCTTCTATATTTGTCCTCCCTTCTGTAGCAGCATCGATCAGTTGTTGTTCAGCTAAAAGAATACTAGATAGAGTTAGCTCATCTGCCCTCAGTCTTTCAGCATTTTTCCTTAGAATGTATTGTTGCACATAGCCTCTGATGCTGCATTTACATGCGTCCCACACGAAATTAACTGAGGTTGAGTGAATATTAAGTGTTATAAATTCATTTATATGTCCTTTAATACCCATGACAAATTCGGCGTCTGTAAATAGATACCTAGGGAATGTAAACTGTCGGGGGGATTGCTCTTTGGTAAGGGTTTTAAATTCGAATAGTATGGGATTGTGATCGGATGTGACTCTCGGGCAGAGTTCTATATTGCAATTATCCACAATTCTATCTGTTGCCCATACCATATCGATTCTGGAACAAACTCTGTGGGGGGCCGAATAGTATGTATATCCTGCTATGGTAGGATGCTTAATGCGCCAGACATCTTTCAAATTATGTACCCTACCCAATTCCACTATAGCTGCTCTAACTCTACGCATCCTTATTGTGTTAATTTTACTTGTGGAATCCTTCTTATAATTCATAACGCAGTTGAAATCTCCCATTATAAGTAGTTCCCCCTCCCACTCGAGTAATTCGATGCTTAGTTTCTCATAAAGTTTGGGTTCGTCAACATTAGGGCCATAAACCAAGCAAAATACATAATATTTTTCTGCAATTTGCACCTGAGCAATTACCCACCGTCCCCTATCGTCAGCAGCGGTTTTAGTAATAACCATTCTTATATGCTTCTGTTTCAAAATGGCTACTCCCCGGATTGATGCCCCTAGTGTTGAACAAACAACAAGATCGTAGCCCATTTGAGATAAAAGTTTACGATCTTGAAACCCAATATGGGTTTCGGAGATAAGTGCCATGTGTGGTCTATACAAATTCATTTCTTCTTGCACCAATCTCCTTTTATCCTTACTATTGAGGCCAGCAACATTCCACGACAGACATCTAAAGAAAAACATTAATTGAAACTACATTCTTCATAATCCTCTGTATTATATATCGTTTAATGTATAAGAACACAAAAGCTTTGTGATTGTATAATGGCAATAGCTTAAACTTTTGAAAATAACTTTTGTGTATTTTATTGTGATGAAAATTCAAGAACAGAAGTGAAATATTAACTTTTTTGTGACATTTGTAATAAAGCTTGAAACATTGAGAGAACATATTTGAATGAGTGATGCTGTGGTGGTGCTGAATGATGCTGTATGCTATGCTATGTTTTGTTTTGCTATCCTATGTTTTTTTTGTTATGCTATGCTATGTTTTGCTACCCTATGCTTTGATTTGTTATGCTATGCTGTGTTTTGTTAGGCTATGCTATGTTTTGCTATGCGATGCTTTGTTATGCTATACTATGTTTTGTTACGCTGTGCTATATTTCATTGTGTTTTATTATGCTATGCTGTGTTTTGCTATGCTATGTTTTGTTGTGGTTTGCTCTGTTTTGTTATCTTATGTTATGTTTTGTTTTGCTATACTAGGTTTAGTTTTTCCATCCTATGCTTTGTTTTGTTATGCTATACTATGCTTTGTTATGCTATCCTATGCTTTGTTATGCTATCCAATGCTTTGTTATGCTTTGCTATGCTATGTTTTGCTATGATATGTTTTGTTATGTTATGCTATGTTTTGTTATGCTATGCTTTGTTGCATTTTAATATGTTATGCTTTGTTTTGCTATGCTTTGTTTTGTTGTGCTATGCTTTGTTATGCTATGCTATGCTTTGTTATGCTAAGCTTTGTTTTGTTAAGCTATGCTGTGTTGTGTTATGCTAAGCTATCTGGTATTGTGTTTTGTTATGCTATGCTATGTTTTGCTATGCTTTGTTTTGTTATGCTCTGCTTTGTTGTTTTGCTATGCTATGTTTTGTTATGCTATGCTATGTTATGCTATGTTTTGTTATGCTATGTTTTGTTGCGTTTTAATATGTTATGCTTTGTTTTGCTATGCTATGTTTTGTTATGCTATGCTATGCTTTGTTATGCTGTTTTGTTATGCTATGCTAAGCTTTGTTTTGCTATGCTAAGCTTTGTTTTGTTATGCTATGCTGTGTTGTTTTATGCTAAGCTATGTTGTATTGTGTTTTGTTATGCTATGTTTTGCTCTGCTTTGTTTTGTTATGCTCTGCTTTGTTGTTTTGCTATGCTATGTTTTGTTATGCTATGCTATGTTATGCTGTTTTGTTATGCTATGCTTTGTTGCGCTTTAATATGTTATGCTTTGTTTTGCTATGCTATGTTTTGTTATGCTATGCTATGCTTTGTTATGCTGTTTTGTTATGCTATGCTAAGCATTGTTTTGTTATGCTAAGCTTTGTTTTGTTATGCTATGCTACGTTGTGTTATGTTAAGCTATGTTGTATTGTGTTGTGTTATGCTATGTTTTGCTATGCTTTGTTTTGTTACGCTATGCTTTGTTTTGTTATGCTATTTTTTGTTGAGTTTTGTTATGCTATGCTTTGTTAAACTATGCTGTTTTGCTATGCTTCATGTTATGCTATGCTTTGTTTTGTTATGCTGTGCTATGCTATGCTTTGTTTTGTTATGCTAGGTTTTGTTTTGCTATCCTATGCTTTGTTTTGTTATGCTATGCTATGTTTTGCTATCCTATGCTTTTTTTGTTATGCTATGCAGAGTTTTGTTATGCTATGCTATGTTTTGTTATGCTATGCTGTGTTTTGTTATGCTATGCTATGTTTTGTTATGCTATGCTGGTGAGGGTGTGTGAGGGTGTGAGAGGGTGAGTGATGGTGTGTGAGGGTGGGAGGTGTGACTGAGGGGGTGTGAGGGTGAGGGGGTGTGAGGGTGTGAGGGGGTTTGAGGGTGTGAGGGGGTTTGAGGGTGAGGGGGTGAGGGGGTGTGAGGGTGAGGGGATGTGACGGTGAGGGAGTGTGAGAGGGTGTGAGGGTGAGGGGGTGTGAGGGGGTGAGGGGGTGTGAGGGTTGTGAGGGTATGTGAGGGTGAGTGATGGTATGTGAGGGTGAGTGGTGGTGTGTGAGGGTGAGGGTGAGGGGGTGTGGGGGTGTGAGGGTGAGGGATTCAGGATTGCAACATTGTATTCCGTTTGCAAGGCTTTCAGTTTAGTGCGAATTGGAGCAGCCCTGTCACTGTTAATCTTACAGCAAGCTGATGTATGAAGAGTGTATTTGGTTAAGCTTAACGTGCCTGGCAAAACGGTTGTTGAAATGTATACGGATGACAAATGTGAAAAGAGATGGAGCTCGAGAAGATAACATTGAGACAAAGTCGCAATAGGTACAATGGAAAAACTTTTGCATTTTAGTGACCCCTCGAAAATTAAAGGCAATATTGGCCTTTCTTTCGGGTAACTGCATTCATTTAAAATGGAATGCCCCTTGGAACTGAGTAACAACATATCGAAATGCATAATGTGTTGAGATTACGTGGGTCAAGAAGACTGGCAATGTTGGTTTGGAAGATGGGATATCATTAAGCATGCATATGAAATTTAATCTTGGTAATAAATGAGAATCACCAGGGTTAAGAACTGTTTCTAATGGAGAAGTTGTTTCAGGCAAAACTCTGCCATTGCAGTGCCGTCCGTCTGCGCTTACTTTGCCTGGTTCATGCGTACGCAGCTCTTCCAATCTAAATTGGTCTCTGCGCCGAACTTGGTAGACATGTGAGTGCGATAATAGAACTACAACTCCCAAGACACACAGGAAATAAAGCATGGATAAAAGATGCCCAGATCTTCACTACTGTAAAAATTGCCTTGTTACATTCGAAGTTTTGTAACATGAGGAGGTGCAAAAGTAATGCACAGAAAAAAAGTAGTTGGCACGTGAAAATCAAAAGAGCCGAAAACATGATTTAAAAGCTTAAACCTCGGTACCTCAAAACAAGAAACTTGGGCTGATTATAAGTTCTAAATCACTCGTTACACAGTAAAGTTCTAATTAATTATTAGGTTGCAATCTTTTCTTACTTCGCTTATACTGAGAGCCAGACTGACTAGCAAAAAATAGACTAATTATTTCAGGGATTATTCGCATGAACTCTGAACGGAGATAACAAGTGAATTGAATCCGGGCGCACAAAACACGTGGTTAATGCTAGCTAGATATTATCTTACGTATTACATAATCAAATTAATGTCACCTTAAGAACATGCTACACTATTTACCTCAAGTTTGTATTCTGTATCATCGTAAATAAACGCTTACTGAAAAAAAAAAGGAGACAATCAGAACCTCGCATACTGAAACAAAAAGGAGACAATCAGAACCTACAAGCCATGGGTGCTAGCACTGTCTTGTGCTAAATAAGAAAAAAAAATAACAGGCGTCACATTTGTTTCTTAAAGGTGGAGCATCCGCGTGCGGGGAGAGACAGTGCTTTAAGTGGGTCGGATCCTGTTGGATCGCAGACCCGACAGTAAATAAAATAAAACCAGAAACGGCCTGCTGACCGTGAAAGTACGGCCGGCCAGCCGTGAATAATTAGGGGAGGAGCAGCCAGGAGAGAGCAGGAGCAGAGGTGCCAAGCATTGACCTTAAAGCGCACGGGCACAGCATCAAATCGCCAGTCTAGTTAAAGTCTGTTTAAGCCCATATAGTCTTGCAAGCTCAATGCATGCGCATTGACAGGCGAAACCTAATAACCAATGGAAGCAACAGGCTCTAAGGCCATTGTAAGGTAATGGTATTGCCACAAAAGGTCTTTCACAATCAGACAGATAACAAAGCTGTGTGATACGAGAAGTCTAAAAATGTGCTCTGCAATTTGGATGTTTCGTTTTAGGTTTTTGTTTACCATTCATGAGCAACCGGTTGATGAAATAATGAATAGTGTTGGACTTAGCCTTTTTTGCAGGGTCCTCCCTGAACTTTTTGCCTTCCTCCTGTATTTTGTCTGACCTGTTTTTGTTGGTTTTATAACTCTGGGCACTTTACCACTGCTGATCAGTGCTAAAGTGCATATGCTCTCTCTATTATAAATTAATGTATGAATCAGTGATTCAATGATTGGCTGGTTTGGTTTACTTGTCAGACCCTAGTACAGTGCACTGAGTGTGCCCAGGGCATGTAAATCCAAATGCTGCTAGTATGGTTGCAGCACTGATTGTGCCACTCACAGAAACAGCCTGTAAAATGTGTCTAAGGTCTGCCATTACAGAGCCTGTGTGCAGTCTGGTACTGCCATGCTGACTGGGCAAGGGCACCCACTTGCCAGTCTCTAAACCTTCCCTTTTCTTCATATCAGACACCCCTATGGTAGACCCAAGGGCAGGTTGCATTGTAAGTACAAGGTAGGACAAGCCCTGGTGTGTGTGGCATGTCCTAATAGTGAATTACAGCCATTTTCGTTTTTCACTATTGCAAGGCTAACTGTTCTCCATAGGCCAGAATGGGCAATTAGATTATTACATTCTATAATGCTAACCGACTCAGGGAACACAGTAGAAATTCGAGTTTACTATGCCTGGACTCAGAATGATAAAATGCATCTTTTAGTGAAGTTGGTTTTAACATTCTGTGTTTGAAAATACCACTTTTAGAAAGTAGGTATTTCTTGTCTAACTATCCAAAGCCTGCCTCTGCTAGGTTGTGTATTCCTTGTCTGGTGTTTTTGAGTGATAGGGCTGGGGGATTCCAGGAGACATAATGAGTCCACCCAGTGGTGAATAGAGAGATCTGGATTTAGATGGGAGGGAGGAGTTGCACCTGGGACCTGAATAGGACTGTGCCTTTCCCCCACAGTGCTGGCTCCACCCCCTGTGGTGCGCCTGATGTCTCTGCCCTGCACTGTGAAAGGAGAGAAGGAATCATGTCAACAAAGTGCTCCAGGGCTGTGCTTTCCCTCCACAATGCTGGCTCCACCTCCTGTGGGGTGTCTGATGTTTCTGCCCTGCACCTTGAAAGGAAAGAAGGAGTCATGTCAACAGAGTGCTCCAGAACTGGTTTGGACTGGGTAAAGGCCCATCTGCCCTCAGAGGACAAAGGATTTTGGGGTGAAAATATTGGGACCCTGATCCCAAGAAATTAGATCACTTTTGGGACTACAAGAAGAAACCTTTGCTGAGGAGAGGAACCTGAAGAAACTGAGGAGAGACTACCCCTAAGCTGAAGTGCTGCTTGGGGGATTGGCCTGCAGTGGTTGCCTGACTGCCAAAGGAAGGGGAAAGGAACTTTGTGTGCTTTATTTTCAACTTGTGAAGGATCTCCAAGGGCTTGGAAAAGAGCTTGCCCCCTGACCGAAGTCACAGGACCAGTAGACTTTGTGGATTGCTGCTAGAAACGCTGTTTCAGTGGCTACAGAGGCAGGAAGCTGTGACTGACTCTCACGACCGGCCTGGTGTCCTGTAAGCACTGCATCGAACAACGTCGCCATCGAACAATGCAAGCTCTGAGCTCACCGACTCCGTCCTGACGCCGTCACCGAGCCGTTGCCTGCACAGCAACTTGTGAACACCGCGACCTGCAACGCCTCGCGGTCCTTGCAAGAGTGCCTTGAACCAACCATCCAGATATACAAATATTTTTGCACCTTAATTTCTCAAAAACTACTGAACAGATTTACACCAAATCACAAAAAGCACGCTTTCTGTATCAAGGTTTAGCTTTCTGCCTAATTTTCGGAGTCTCAAGTTTTTACATAAAATTGCATGGGGAAAACCATTTTTGGGCCCTCCAATCCTTTTTTCAGCTCCTGTTTCACAGAATATCCGGGAACTTTCCAGTACGGAGCTGAGGATGATGAGACTTGGTTTTAGAAAGTTTCATGAAGATTCTTCAAACAGTGTCAAAGTTATTAGTAAACCAAAAAAATCAATTTCCTATGGAAACGTTGTCCTAACTACAACTACCCAGTGGTGACTGCCATTAAATAATGTATACATACATACATATATCAGGAGCGGAGCTCAGTACCCTACTGATCAAGTTATTATGCCTTTCAGGGCATTAGAGTATTACTCTGGGCAAGCTCAGACTTCCTATTGATGGAGGCAGCCTTGGAGCATCCGACTTTCGTACCTATTACTACGCAGCCCAACTACAGCATTCTCACGGAATCTCAAATTAAACTTGCAACTCTGAATGGTGCCCTTTATTCCCTTGTTAGAGGACTTGCATGTTATTCTTTACAACTTGAGCATCCCATGTAAACTCTAGCTTGTGAATGGTCTCCACTTTACTTCTTCACTGATTTAGACTATGACGAGTTCTACTCTTTGGTGAAAGTTTATCCACTGTTGCCTGCGGAACACATGGATTGTAGACCTCTGATGCCTCCTCTGCCACATTACTGTCCTGCTGATCTATGAAAGGATTATACTTTCCTGTTCTAACCAAAATTTGTGCTGGTGGGAGATGTATTAGCTATGAACTGTTATACGAGTCTATAGATATATATGATATATCCTCTGACCTGGTATCTCAATCAGAAGTTTTATTACTTTGCACTCAATGAAATATGATCCAACCTCCCTAATCTTCTGCCCTACTGCAACCAATCACCCTATTAACCACATAAACAAGCTCTGATTTATACAATGCATTCAAAACAACCGTTCAAAATAAACTCTAGCTTGCATCCAATCAGGCACACTTGCCCCATCATGCACGTATTCAACAAAGGCAACCAGGCCTAGTTCTAGTTCTAGCTTGCATCAATCAAAGCCAAAAAATCACTACCAGTGCCCACATAAGTGATGCCAAAGTGTTATTCGATGCAATAAATGTAAAACAAAGCTCTGACAATGCAACTATGCTCTGCAGCTATTGACAGCCAGAATAAGGATAAAAGCCCAGAAGGTCTATCGGTCATATTTTGTACTGGTACTGTAAGTTTCCCATGTGAAGTGAAGCAATCAAATGTGATCCGGAAAGATGGGTGTATCTTTACCCTCTACAAAGGGAAAGGTTGTTTAGATCACGGACCTCAAGGATGGGGCAGAATTGTAGACCATATTTTATAAGAGGTAAATACTGGTTGTAATAACAGAGGTCCACCTCAGAGGGTGGGACCTTCTCTACTGCTCTCACAAGGAGGAGATTCTTGACCACCCACAGAAGAAGACTCTGACCAAGACAAAGGTGGTATAAGTTGAGGCAGCTTGTGGACTTACAGACAATACTCTTTCTGCCCCATGGAATGAACCATTGAGTTGTTGGTTATTTGAATGCACTTGTGATAGTGCAGAGCTATCTCTCCGCCGGAATCAAGGGAACCTCTTTGAAAGGAGCCACAGTGGAGGCTGAGCCATGGGGAAGTAATTCAAAATCATAGTCTCATCGGAAGTAAAAGACTTGTTTTTTTCCCCCAGATGAGTCACACAGGTACACACTGACTGTTAGGAGACATAGATGTTAGACGGGTAAGCTGCCATTGACCGTTGGCATAATTGAGTTTGACTTAAAACCAGAGCACTTAGGTAAATTCTTAGAAATCTGAAGCAAGGGTCTATAGAGTGAAAAAACACTAAGGGCCTACTTACGATGTCGGTAGGAAAGGCTCCGAACGGCATTCGGATTCTCCTAAACAGAGTCAGAACCTATTTTTCCAACCAACTCGGAAACATTTCTGACCGACCGATCACGATGGAAGGTAACCACTCGGTTTGTCCGACTCTGTTCTGACCGGCATTTGGAGACTCCAAGTCGGTCGGAGCCGAATGATACAGCTCTATGGACCGTGTTTCCAACTGATGTACTACAATGTGGTATTCGGACAGCTTTTCAAAATCGGTTTGTCCGACGTGAAAAGACTGTCGGAAACGGACTTTGGGGGCCCGTAGAAGGCCCCCCTTCACCCAGAGCCCTGTGTTGTTGGTTGAAACACAGGCTCCCATTTTGGTCAATGGGAGTCCAACCAAACGGTGTTCGTAACCATCGTATTCGGTCGTCGGACCACCCAAACCTGAGTCAGTTGTAAATTATTCCGACAACGAGTTGGTAGGAATGCTTTCCGACTGACATCGCGATGAGGCCCAAAATATTTCAATGCAAAAGATGGGCTGGAAGGCCAGTGTACAAATTAATTAAATTGGGAGACAAGCAGATTATGACCCACAATAATATGTACACAACCGAAAACTCTCAAGAATGCGCAAATGCTTTGGAGAAAGGGGCTAGGCTCGCATATGATGTACACACCTTGTTTCCTTAAATAGCAAATGAAAACAGTTTATTGTCCCTCCCAGTAGGTGGGATCGTCTCCACAGTTTGAGAATGGGAACTAGCAAGGAGCAATATGTTTAAATTAAGTTGGTCCCTGTAACTCAGTCAGGAGAAGGGGGGGGTAAAGAGGAGCATTCATCTGAACTACTAACACTTCTGCAGGATGCTCCTATGAATTATGGGGGTGTTAAAGGGGATGATCTACAACGTCAATAGCTGCTGACAGGTGAAAGAGTGGTACAAAAGGGGTGGTGATAGGTTAAAGAGCAACAGCATTTAATGGGATCACGACTTTAAATCCTGTAGAGTAATCCCAAATGTTCTGTAGGACTGTTTGCATATCAAGGTCAGGTTTCTTGCTTTGGCCTGAAAGATGGCATTTTTTCAGATGGATAGAGCGCCCTGGATATAATGCCAGTGGATTTGTGTTTCCAGGATGGTTTCATATGGCAACTACTGTGTATAAATAACAACATATATATGATATATAAGATATCACATGATTATATATATACATCCACCGGGCAGGCCCATCATTTCTGCCAGAGGCAGTCTTCTTGAACACACTTCTGTCTATATTGACTATTTTTAACAGGGGTATGTGCACAAATTAGGATCATACATTCGAGATACTGGGGACTTTTTAACAAAAATAAGAGACGTGGAATGGGTCCAAGGTGATTGGCTCATAGCATTGGATATATCATCCCTGTATACCAGCATTGCGCATAGTGACGGCATCAGAGCAGTCGAACATTACTTATCAAAAAGGGATCTAGAATTTAAAGATCACAATGTAATGCTTCTGAATATGTTGCAATTTTGTCTTGACAACAATGTGTTTTTATTTAACCAACAACTTTATCGGCAATTACAGGGAGTGGCAATGGGGGGCAGCTTCTCCCCTAGCGTCGCATGTTTGCACATGGGAGGTTGGGAGGAGCTGGTCCTGGGCCAAGAATACCAACACAATATCCACAACAATTTAGTTGCTTGGTATCGTTTTATTGACGATTTGCTGGTTATTTGGAGGGGAAGCGAAGAAGAAGCATTAAAATTCATTGATGATATTAATGTCAATTAATTAAACTTGAGATTTACTGCTACCCTAAGTCAGGACACCATAATGTTCTTGGATACTGAACTGTATATAAGTGATGGGCACCTAGAATCCAGAATTTTCCGAAAGCCTACTGCTGGTAACAGCATACTGCGAGTGCACACCCGGCACACTTGGTAGCCTCCACGGAGAAAACACTAAAACCTATAGGGATGGGTTCACTGACCTGCAACATCCCATTACGCAGGTATTAACCTGCAAGACTGAATTTGCGGTATATATCCTGCAATGCCCCTGCCTATTAAGATACGTGGGCAGCACCAAACATGCTGTTCACAAACGTATCCTTCAGCATTTACGTGCAATCACTAATGGCGATAACACTTATCCGGTGGCTCGTCATTTCAGAGAATACCATCAAAGTAACAATGCTACCCTGAAATATTGGGTGATTGACTCAGTGAATGCCAGTAGAAGAGGAGGTGACAGAGAGGCCAAATTAAGGAAGCTGGAAACAAAGTATATCTAGTTGCTCAACACTAAGACCCCTGGGGGCCTTAATGTGACCGAGGATCTTTATACATGTTTACCACGAGAGTTCTTGAACTATGACAGAATATACAATGTCTCCCATCTGTAAGCCTCAACAGTAGGAACCACCCGGCTGGGAGTGGCCACAAGAGGACGAGGAAGTTAGAGACATTATGGGAACCCAAAAACAAAAAACTGATTTTGCTGCTACTTTTAAGCAATATTGATTATTATCACTAAAGGACATTTTAGGAACTAGATGGACTGTGCGGGTCCTAATTCCCGGTCAGTCCTTTTACTTGACCATTTAGTAGACACTTATTTCACTTTTATCACAGTGTATGTACAGAATGAAAATTTCCCCTAGGCTTTTAAAGGGTGGTTGACAACATTGTGGTTGAGCGAGTTTTAGGCTGTTTTTAATATCTTTTAAATACAATATTGTATATAAATAGCAAGCACGTATTTGACTGAGATAATTTTATCTAGTGTTGTCAAATCGTGCTTTGATATTTTACAGTGTTCTTAGTAACGAGTTTAACTATGTGAAGCCATGCGATTCTTTGCACAGACGGAAGATATCTGCACAATCAGCTGCTATGAATTTTGACCATATTAGTTTTGCACTGTAGCATTATTGTACAGATAGAAGGGGATCAGTACTCCTAACCGGATATGGTTTGCACAAATGCGATGTTTTGCACAAACAACTGCACTGAAAGCGATATTTGCACATTAAGAATGTTACACTTGCACTTTATACAGCTATTGGTCTAGCAGAATGCTAAATGCAATTGATATCGATATGCTTGTACATACATATATCTATAAAAAAGTTTTTGGGGAACTATTTAAGATAGCATTGTACCCAGAAGTGAGGGAAGATTGGGTTTATACAGTCTACCAATACAATGTATTTAACTGTGATATCTCGTTTTATCCACAATGTTATAAATGTCGACAGTTTAATTCATTACTAGACTGTCAGTTGTTGTGAATTTGGTATTTTACTTTAATTTGTATATAGCACCCAAGTAATACTCTCAGAAATACAACTGCTATATAAGCCTAGTATGTTGTCTATGTTCATACACAGCCCTCTCATGTAACGTCAATGAACCTATCACTGGCACTTTTAATAAGGGCCAACCATGCACTAGAACATTGTCATGTGAACAAGGCTCTTGGAGCCGAAACGTCATGAGACTACCTGCACTAGAAAATAAATAACGAAATCACTTAATTGGTCCGTGTCGTGTACTTTGTATCCTGGCTGGTGTGACTCCAGAGCGTGAAACAAGTGACGGAGTATATATATATTCAACATCCAAAAGCGGTAAACCAGAAAACTGATAACTAATTAACAGGACTTTCCACCAAGATAGGAGAGTGGCAATTAGCTATCAGTTCTATGTTAGTGGATGATCCAAAATGGGTTGCTTAAGTAGTGGGATGACTGTAGCAGTTTTTAGTAATTTACTGTTTTATAAATGAATGACGATTTATTCCCGGGCTATTCTGCTATGGTTCACTATCTGATTGCAGCAAAATGTTAATATACTTCTTTAAATATAAATCATTACCCAAAGGTAGCCGAAATGTGCTTTGGCTACTGAGAATATAATAAAATAGGGAATAAAAAAAAAAAAGAAAGGGAACATAAGGTTGGAGCCTTGAAAATCTTGAGGATAGTCTCTGCTGCTACAATTCACAGCATAAAAACATAAGTACTTATATATACCACTGAGAATCAAGGTAATGTATAAAGTCCCTGGTAAGTCTCGAGATGACTCGAGACCAGAATTAAAGGGACTGATTAACGTAATAGCTTCTAATGCATGTCTCAGTTGTGTAAGACTTAATCCTACCTTCCATACAACAGCTTCTTGAAAATGCATTCTGACATGTCATTGCATGGGTTGCATGTTGTTTTACAGGTTGGGTTAATGCAATCAATTTACTCAATCCATTGTACCGTACTCAAACCAGAAGTGTGTAGAAGCCGCTAACTCTAGTCCCCTGCATGTCACTGGGCAAAAGACTAGCATCAAACAGTGGGAATAGACGCCCTTTCCATTCAGGGAGTAGACCCAAAACAAAATCAGAAAATAAAGGAGAGATTCATTTTAAACACATTATGCAATTGTATAATAAAACTACTCGAAGAATAGAACAACGAAGTTGGTCACGCAACCTTAAGAACTTATTAACAAAAAATATTTTGAAAGAAATCGTAAAATAAGATTTTTGCAGAGAGCCCACAAATGTGTGTCTTACGCTCTATCAAAGATTTCAATTAATATACGAAGAAAGGCACCCAGAAACACTGCAGGGCCTACATCCACCAATATAACTTAGTATAATTTAGGAAACCATAACCTAACGTTCTAATATCACATTCCTAAAAGAAACTTTTCTCACCAGGAAAGAAGCAAAGAAGTTGAAAAGGCCGTGGGTGGTGCTGGTCTACTCAACATCATGTTCTTCCTAGGCAAGAAAAGTAATAGTTCTAGTTAGGAAATGTGTCCCCTCAGTGATAAATACCCAAGCGAAGCTAACTTCGATTTAGCGAACGGTACATGGAGGAAATGTGTTAATATGCAACAGTTAAGTTTTATTTACAAAATGTAATTCATTTGTAACTGGCAAAGAAAGAACAGATATCGAGAGGGAGAAGGATTTCCTTCAAACAGACTTTTCAGTTTCATAATCAACTGGAGGCTTACAAGTCAAACCACAAAAACTCAGAAAGGGATGGTGACTGGCTCCTTTATCAAGAATTCTATGTTTCAACGTGTCTTTAGTTCCACAATACCAGTGAGACAAAAAAAATATCTGTGACCTCATGTAATCTCTAATCACATTCTCATAAATTTATATTAGAATAAATGACATGTGGCAGATGAGACAATTTAAACAGAAACAAATTAATAAACAAATTAAAAGAGTGAATTGGCCTAAACTACACACAGAAGCAGAACATGTGTAAGGCATTATAACCCACTTATGGGAAGCAAATATGAAAAAAAGGTAAAATATAGAGACAAGTAAAAACATTTGATGGTGCCAGGAAAGTAATGTAGCTAATAGTATATTAGCAAAGAATATATATATTTACTGACCTGTGACAAACGTTCTCCATTTTGTGTCTTCTAGAGATTACCATTCGCTGCCTGGAGGAACATGATTTTAAGACTTTTGCTACCCTTCTTAACTAAGGACATCCGACTCTGCCTGCTGATCAATGTGGCGAGGTCCCCACTTATTGCAAGAAGGCGGTTTGGACAGATGTGGTTTATTCACCAAACCAAACTCATTCTAGAGGATGGGGCCGAAGGAAGGTGAGACTTGCATTGCCTGTTATATGACAGGTGTAGGAGTAGCGTAGACTGTTTAGAGCTGGGGATTTCTCCTTGCTTGTTGGGGTTTTGGCAAGCTTTAATTTGCTGGTCCTAATCATGAACAATCTAAATACCAAACACGAAAATAGCTGAAATGTGCGTTTCTAAAACATTGTAGGTAACCGTGTAATAACAAGGTTTATATTTTTTCTTTGTAAGTCTGGTTACCACTGGCATGTTAATTAACATTAAAGACAGTATAGTTGTTCCAAGTATTAAATATGATAGATGTGTGGTACATGTGTAAAGGTTCCAGACAGTTTTAAGAAAGTGCATCAACATGAAAAGGGCACATTTATACCCACTGCCATCTGTACTACACACTCCCATTTCAAGTAAGCTCTAACTGTAGCAAACAGAAATTGCCACAAAGGGCACTTTCCAACTACATACAGAAGGATTCTATTTTCATCTTCAGGTCTCTTATGTATGTGAATTACTGTGCTCAGATAAAGTAGTAATAGTAGGGTAAAGAGACCACAACAATATGATTCTAGCACTTGACAGCCACAAACAAAGACTGTGAATTAGTTAGATAACTTGCTTTTGAATCTGGCTGTGAATATTAATGTACCTAAAAAGTGTGGATCCTAAAGAGTAGAAAAACAAATTCACTGCACCATCTTTCATATATGCCAAACCAGAAAGTAGTTGTTGAAACATTAAAATTGAGCCATGAACAGCTTCACTCAGGCAATGAAGCATCTTTTTGAAAGGTCTTTGGCATCTAATTATAAAGAGTTATTAGCATGATTAGTATTATTCTACATTGATAGATCTGTAGCTAAGGCCTCGGAAGCCTACTAATAAGCCACTGACATTGTTCAGTCTACGAGTAAATAGTGTGTCAATCTTGGACTTAATTGCATTAGAGGTAGAACTGAAACTAGCAACCCACGAATGATTGGTAATAAAAACCCTGTACTGCATCTTTCGATTCATAAATAGAACAAGTATGACCTCAATCACTATGAAAAATGAATCTCATGTTTGTTTAATTTGTTTGAAATCGCATAGGCAGCTCCTATAATGATGAACTTGTTACTTACCTTCAGTAAAGCATTATCTGGTAGAGACAATATCTACCTGCAGATTCCCTACCTTTGAATTCCCCAGGCGTCAGGCTGGATCCGGAAACTTTTGAGTGAGCAGTACCACTGCGCACTGTTGGATGGCTTCGTTCGGGTCCACGTGACGTTGTTGCAGTCACCTGTATAGGCACCACCTAGGCACGCAGACGTCAGATCCTTTTCACTTTTTCCAGGCCAGAAGCAGAGTCTGTAAGGAATCTGCAGCTAGATACTGTCTCTACCAGATAATGCATTATCGAAGGTAAGTAACTTGTTCATCTGTTAGAGACTTCTAGTTTCAGATTCCTTACCTTTGAATAGATACCCAAGCCATACCATTCTGGCGGTTGTCTGCGGACAGATTTTGTACACAAAAAACTCCGGATGGGATTGATTCCTGCAACCCGACTGTCCAGGCAGTAGTGCTTGGCTAATGTGAGCAGAGATGCCCAAGTTGCTGCCTGCCAGATATCCAGGACTGGGACACCCTGAGCCAACGCGGTGGGCGCAGAGTTCCCCCTGGTAGAATGGGCCCATAAGCCCTCAAGAGGCTGCTTCCTAGCCAGGGAGTAGCAGATTTTAATACAGATAACAACCCAGTGTGAAATCGCCCGCTTCTGCACTGCCCAACCTTTTTGAGCTTCCGCATAACCCCCAAAGAGTTGGTCGTCCACCGGAACTCTTTTGTGCAGTCAAGGTAGAACAATGACGCTCTTTTTGGGTCCAGGTGGTAGAGACGCACCTCTTTCTAAGAGGGATGCGGAGAAGCAAAAAAGGTGGGCAGAGGGACTGATTGACACAGATGGAATGGGGTCACCATTTTTGGTAAGACTGAAGCACGAGTGCGAAGCACCACCTTATCCACAAATGTCATCATGTAGGGACGCTTGCATAACAAAGCCTGCAATTCACTCACCCTCTGGGCAGAAGTTATTGCCACTAAAAAGGCTGCCTAGATGGTAAACAACCAGAGGGGACAATTGTGCAATGGCTCAAAGGGAGCACACATAAGGTATGTGAGACCAAATTAAGGTCCCACTGTAGCATGATAAAGTGCGGGTGGAACCACATGTACAAGCCCTTTTAAGAACCTATTTACAATAGGGGACATGAATAAAGAGGATTGGTCCGGCAGCCGCTAGAAAGCAGACAGAGCAGAAAGATGCCCCTCGAGAGGACCCAAAGCAGAGCCCTACTGGGCAAGGGTAAGAACAAGGAGAAGAATAGTAGATAGAGAAGTGGAAAGAAGGTTAATCGACCTTTCTGTACAATATTTTACACATTTTTGCCAACGGCAGGCATATACCATCTTACTGGAGGGCGGCTTGGCCGCCAAAATAACATTACATACTTCGGGAAGAAGGTTGAAAGATATCAACTATTGCACCTCAATCTCCACACAAGGAGGCAGAGAGTTGACGGGTTCAGGTGAAGGACCCTCACCTGCTGCTGCGCCAGAAGATCTTCACGAAGGGGCAGCCTGATCGGAGGATCCGAGCTCATTCGAAGAAGTTGCCGATACCAGACTCTCCCTGCCCACTATGGAGGCATAAGAATGACTAATGACTTGGGCTTGTCATTCTTGATCTTCTTCAGAATTCTGGGCACAAGTGGTATGGGCGGAAAGGTGTACAGGTGGCCTGAACTCCACTCATGATGAAAAGCGTCGCTGAGCAATAGCCGCCTTGGAAACTCCTGCATGCAAAACTGCTGACGTGCGTTCTCTTCAGAGGCGCATATATCTAACCAAGGCTCTCTCTACCGCTGAAAGAAACCTTGCGCCACCTCCGCATGGAGATGCCATTTTTGATCTGCTTGGCATCGATGGCTGAGTTTGTCCACCTTAGTGTTCAGAGAACCTGCCAGGTGTTGAACCCTGGAGGGACGCATCCGTCACAACTACGTGCTCCGGTTGGGGTAGGGAGAGGGGCCTGCCACTGACCCAGTCGCGGTCCGTGAGCCACCACTGCAGTTGTCTCGCAGTGCCCTCCGAGATCAGGACATGATCGGACAGGTTGCCCTGATGCTGGGCCCACTGAAACTTCAGGTCCCACTGCAGAGCCCGCATCCGCCACCTGGCGTGACGCACCAGAAGGATGCAGGAGGCCATCAGTCCCAGAAGCCGCAGCGTCAACCTGACCGAGACCCGGGATAACGGCTGGAAGATGGGAACCAGAGCCTGAATATCCCGAACCCGCTGCTCGGGTGGGTAAACCCGAAACTGCGCCGAGTCGAGAACCGCTCCGATGAAGAGGAGCTTCTGAGAGGGACACAGGTGTGACTTCGGCACATTGATGGAGAACCCCAGCAAGTGCAGGAGGTCGGCCGTAGTCTGGAGGTGGCTGACGACTGTCTGGGGCGAGCCCGCCTTCAACAACCAGTCGTCGAGGTAGGGGAAGACTGATACCCCCTGCCTGCGCAGATGGGCTGCGACCACCGCCATCACCTTCGTGAACACCCGTGGGGCGCTGGTAAGGCCGAAGGGGAGCACGGTAAACTGAAAGTGCTCTTGGCCTACCGTGAACCGCAGGTAACGCCGGTGGGCCAGCAGGACGGGGATGTGGAAATAGGCGTCCTGCAAGTCCAACGCTACCATCCAGTCTCCTGGGTCCAGGGCAGCCAGGACCTGAGCCAAAGTGAGCATCTTGAACTTCTCCGTCCGGAGGAAGCCGTTGACGTTCGGCAGATCCAAGATAGGGCGTAGGCCCCCTTTGCCCTTCTTGGGTACCAGAAAGTAGTGGGAGTAACAACCACGTCCTATTTCTGGCCCAGGAACGCGCTCGACGGCCCTCTTGGCCAAGAGGGCCGAAACCTCCTCTCGCAGAAGTTGCAAGTGATCCCCCGACACACGGTGGTATTGAGGTGGCATGGATGGAGGGGATGACTCGAAGGGGAGGGAGAAGCCCCTTCGGACAATTTGCAGCACCCACCTGTCCGAAGTGACTGTATGCCAGTGGGAGAGGTGATGGCGAACCCTGCCTCCCACAGGCGTCACATGGGCCTGAAAACTCGGACTAGGAAGGTTTTGAGGCAGGGGCTGCTGAGGGAGGTGTGGACTGGCCTCGCCGCTGTCCCCGACCACCGCCACGGCGGTTCCCACGTCCGTCACCGCGTTGCTGTACATTCTGCGGCGCGTGGCTGACGGTACGTGGTGGGGCGCCCCTTCCGTGGCCACGAAAGGAGCGAAAGGCACCCGATTGCTGGCGTGGGGCCGTAAGGCCCAAGGACTTGGCCGTGGCCCTGGAGTCCTTGAAACGTTCCAGCGCATGGTCTGCCTTGTCGCCGAAGAGGCGACGGCCATCAAACGGCATGTCCAGGAGGGTGGCCTGGACATCGGCCGAGAAATTGGCGGACCTCAACCAGGCGTGGCGTCGAACCGCCACCATCGCCCTGCCCAGTGAGTCCGTAGTATCCAGCCCACACCGGATAGAAAAGCGTGCTGCATCTCGGCCGTCCGCCAGGGCTTGGCTGAGTTTAGCCTGGACCTCCTCCGGGCATCTAGGCAGCACCTCCGCAACCGTGTCCCACAGGGTGTGGGTGTAGCGGCCCAAGAGACAGGCGGTGTTCACAGACCGCAGCCCTAAGCTCACAGACGAGAAAACCTTCTTCCCGAACTGTTCATATCTCTTGGATTCCCTGTCGGGCGGGGCCGACGGGAATGCGGTTTGGGAGTTTGAGGCCTGGATGACCAGACTCTCGGGGGTGGGATGGGTGGACAAAAAGCATGGGTCGCCCGGTGCCGGGCGGTAGCGTCTGGCCACGTTCCTGTCCACAGGGGGGCCTGTGGCGGGCTTGGACCAAGTGCCCAGAAGAACGTCACACAAGGCCTCATTGAACGGCAGGAGGGGCTCCGCGGAGCCTGACTGCTGTTTGAGGACCTCGGTGAGGAGATTAGTCCTCACGGCCGCGACGGGGAGCTGAAGGTTTAAGGCCTTAGCTGCCTTCGTCAACACTACGCTGTAAGCAGAACCCGCCTCCGAAGCCACAGTCGGGGGCGACGTAAATCCAGTGTCTGGCGAGGTGTCAATACCACTGGCCTCCCCAAGCTCATATGTCCAGTCCTGCTGCGACTGGCAATCACGTGCCAGAGGGTCCTCGGACCCCTCCCATTGCTCCTCGTCACCTGGCTCCTGGAGACCAGGATCAACAGCCAGGGCCTACTCGTGGAGATAAAAGTCTCCAAAGGCCGACGGAATCGGCGCCCAGCAGCGCCCTTCCGACTCCTGAGTAGGACCGTAGGAAACATTGGGGGCGGCAACCACATCGGCTGCCGGGGACGACACCTGAAGGGACGGCGCCGGCGAGGTCGTAAGGTCGACCGGCGAGGCCCCGGATCCGGAGCCGGATCCAGCGAGGTCGTGCGGCGCCGGGACCGAAGTCGCCAGCGGCGCCGGGGCCGAAGCACCCGACGTCGTCGGGGCCGAAGCGCCCGACCCGGAAGGACCTCCAGACGGAACCGATCGGCCCGAAGGCGCCACGGGAACCGACTGAGGAGGGAGGGCCCTCATGGCCATGAGGTACCTCTCGACCTCCTCCTGCGACGCGCCGTGCCCAGGGACCCGAAGGTGTGGGGCAGGCGGCGACGCTTGCGACTCCCGCGGAGCCGCGTGGGCGGTGTTGCCCGAGTCCCCGGCCGCATCGTGCGAGCGTCTGGGCGGGTCGGAGGATCGATGGTGTCGCTCCGACCTCTCATGCCTCTTACCTGAGGACTTGGAACCAGACGATCGGTGTCCACTCCCGGAACGTCGATGACTCCGACCTCGCGACCTGTCCCTCGACCTCCCGTGGGACCGGGACCTGGAGCGGCGCGGGCCGACTGCCTCAGCTCGAGACGCTTGCGGGACCGCTCCCGCCTAGCCTTCGACGTCAGGGCCCGGCAGTCGGAGCAGGATCGATCGTCGTGGTCGAGGCCTAAGCACTTCAGGCACCGGCGATGGGGGTCCGTGACCGACATGAGTCGGCCGCACTTCGAACAAGGCTTGAACCCGGGCATCCCTGGCACCGATAGTCGAGATAGTCGACTAAAGAGAAGATCAAAAAGGATCAAAATTTTCAGTCAAAAAGTGACTGGGGGTAGAACTTCTTCCGGATCTGCGCTAGCTGGCGCGGAAAAAAGAAGAACTGACGTCAGCGCGCATGGGCGCCGTCTAAGTACTCCGACGACGTCATCCCGGCGCTCACGACGCCGACGACGGACGCGGAGCCGCAGACGACGCCTACCGGCGCGCAGGGGTATTGCTACGCAAAAGTTTCCGGATCCAGTCTGACGCCTGGGGATATTCTAAGGTAAGGAATCTATCACTAACGTGTCTCTTTCAGATGTTCTAGCTATGTCCAGAGACGCAGGGCCTCCTGACAAAAAGTCCACGCCTCACCCCGCCCTGCTGGTTTCAGTACCACATGGCGGTGGTGTTGTCCGTGAACACCTGCATTAACTTCTCCTTGAAAGAGGGAAGAAATGCTTTCAATGCTAGTCAAATCACCTGAAGTTCCAACAAAGTGATGTGGAGCCCCGACTCCACAGGAGACCAGTGTACTCTGATCTCCACCCCTCCCATATGACCACCCCATCTGAGGAGTGACGCATCTTTCACTACTGTGAGATTTGGTTGGGGAAGGGAGAGGGGTCTGCCACTGACCCAATCTTGGTTCATCTATCACCACTGCAAGTCTTTTGCAGTTTCTTCCGATGTCTGTACCACATCAGAGAGATTCCCCTAATGCTGCGCCCACTGGAGATTCAGGTCCCACTGCAGAGCCGGCATATGCCATCTGGCCTGATTCACCAACCGGATGCAGGAAGCCATGAGTCCCAGCAGCTTCAGAGACATTCTCACCGAAATCCAGGATATGGGATGTGTTGGACAGGCCACATGAAGGGCTGCTCCCTCCCCGCAGGCCAGGGCCCAAGCCCCGGCCCTCCAGGTGTTACCCACAGAAGCAACCCGCACCCCGTCTCATACGGGACTCCTGCCCCCGGACATCTCTGTATCATGGGGCCGAACCACTACCGGCTCCCTCGGCCGGCCCGGCCGCCATCTTGGACACTGCACCACGAGGCCGCGTGGCCTCAGCTCGACCCTAACCCTGGGCCTGGCCAGGCCCGACATCCCGGCACCACCATCCACCCAGGAGGTGAGCGGACCACTTGGCAGGTCAATGGGAGGAAGAGGTGTCGATGGCTCTCCCCCGCCAGGTGCCGATCGCCCCCAGCCTCCCCGGGCGCTGGCTCCACCCCCCTGCTGGGTGTCTGGACTCCCTCATCCTGGACCTCCCGACCTCCAAGTGCGAGGGTCCGGACATCAAAGGGCGCCAGACCTATAACTGGGGCAGCTCCAGAGCAGGAAGGCAGTTGTATCTTGGAGTCGAGAGACACCGTGAAGAACTCATCCTTGACGGACTACTGGCGCTGCCGTAGCCCTGCCTTGTGAACTATCGTCCTGCCTGCTGGCGCTGCCGCAACCTTCTGCATCCTTCATCCTCGTCGGGACCTGCTGGCGCTGCCGCGGACCGTTGTAACTACCACCTTCACCGGGACCTGCTGGCGCCGCCGCGGACCGTCGCTACCTACAATCATCTCGGGACCTGCCGGCGCTGCCGCGGCCCGTCCACCTAGAACGCCGAGCTCGAGGATTGTGAGCTATCCATCATATCATCGCACCTACCAGATTGGTAACAAGACTGTCCCGCTACCCCCTTTCCCAGCCAAGAGACTAAAATCGAGGGGACCACTGAGTCCTGACCTCCTTGTACCATTCTATCGTACCTAAAGATTGCTTATAAAGAACGTTAACCCTTATCTTTGTGTGGTGTACATCTGTGGGGGGGAAGTTACTCGTCTGTACGATCGCTGGAGACGGCTCTCCCCGGAGACCTCTCCCCTTGCCCTCGGCCGACCCTCCCGGTCCGTCTAACATTGCTGGCCAGCGGCGCGATCCGAATCAACGCGTAATCGTACAGAGAGTAGCTCACCCCACGACGAAACCACAATGACAACCAAAGAGAGCGGATCCACCGAGAAATTCCAGATGGAGAGATTGGAAGAGTACAGCCATCGTGAGTTGAAAGAATTCTGCATTGAACTAGGTATTGCTACCACCGGTCTGAGCACTAAAAACTATTTCAAGCACGCCATTGAGTCGTGGGCAGAAACCGGGGCCGCCAGACCCCCGGACCAAGACATTGCAGCATCAGAGAGGAACACCACGGCTCCCGAGGAGCGAAGAACGGGTCTTTCGCAGGAAGAGATCCAAGAGAGAGAAAAGAGCAGACTGCATGAGTTAGAAATGGCACGGCTCAAAATGGACGGTGAACTAAAATTAGCCGAACAAAAACTAAACCTGGAACACCTGCGGCTCCGAGAAGAACGGGAAGAAAAACAGAGACAGAGAGAGCTTGAAGAAAAGAGACTAGCGTACGAACACGAGCGCAAACTGGCAGAAATAGACCTACGGAAGCAAAACAAAGAACTGGGGGTGCCCGAGCAACCGCGCACCCCGGGAGCGACAGAAAAAAAGGTCCACATCCCCAAGGATGCCGTCCGAGAGTATTTCCGAGATGACGACATACAACAGCAGTTCAAGGCCAACGAGATCGCCATGACCTCCCACCGGATCGACCGAAGTGACTGGGGAGCCGGTCTATGGGGGAGGTTCGTCAATGAAGGCCGCGATGCCCTGTTACAGCTCCCAGACCATCTGATGACCTCCTATGATCACATGAAGGCTGCCCTCCTCACCCGATATGGGCTCACACCCGAAATGTACCGCCAGAGGTTCCGAGACTGCACCCGGATCCCGGGTACAACTTGGGTGGAATATGTAAACTATTTCAGCCGAGCCTTCGAGGGTTGGATCAAGGGGAGCCACGTAACGACCTACGAGCAACTTTTTAATCTCATGGTGTGGGAGCACCTCTCTAACAACCGCTTCGTCGAGCTCAGGCAGCACCTCCTCGACAGTAAATTGACTGACCCATGGCAGCTCGCCGCCGAGGCTGACCGGTGGGAGAGCACCCGAGTAGGCCGGAGTGGGCCAAACGAACAGAACCGGAACAACCAAGGTCAGCACCGTCCCCGAGGAGGAGGAGGAGGCCAGGGATGAGGAAGAGACACCGTCCCCGCCGCTCCCGCTGCCAGCACCCCGCCCCCGGCCAGCCGGGGCAACCCCCCGATGCGCCCGGGGTTCCGAGCCAATGTCACGTGTCACCGGTGCCAGCGAGTCGGCCACTACGCCAATGACCCGAACTGTCCACAGAACCAAACTCCGAGGCCCCGCCAGGGAGCTGCCGCCTCCCTGGGGGGAGAACAAATCTCCGAAGAACAGGAAGAGTGTGAACAAGAACAACAAGAGTGGGAACCTGCCGCCATGGTCCTAGCGTGCCTAGGGGGAAGAGACATGGTCCCGCGGGCTCCCCTACCCGCCAACACCAGAAAATATAGTCAGTGGGTGAACATTAATGGGCGCAGGGCCGAAGCTCTACGTGACACAGGGGCCAGTGTGACGGCCGTCCGCTGTCACCTGGTGACCCCAGAACAGATCCTGCCGAACATTCTCTGCCCCGTCCGTTCAGCCGACAATTCGGAGAGTCTGTGTCGGATGGCCTGCGTCCCCTTCGAATGGGGAGGAGTCTCCGGCATGTTGAAGGTGACGGTCCGAGATATGCCCCCGTGGACTGTCTCCTGGGGAATGATCTTGAGAGTTCCCCGTGGGCCGCCGTAGAAAGAAGAGAGCACCTGGGGATGTTGGGCCTCCCGGACTGGGCGTGCGTAACCACCTGGTCCATGGCCGCCCGTTCCATCCCCCGACCAGAAGAACCAGAATGGCCAGCACCTCCTCCACCGATCGCTCCAGTAGAGGACACCGACCATACCGACCCCCCAGAGCAAACCCCCGAAGGGCTCGCTCAGCCCCAGGACCTTCCCGACCTGGCTCAGTGGCGTCAAGAAGGGGGCCCACCCAGGAACAGTTCCGTCAAGAGCAGAAGACCTGTCCCTCCCTCGAGGGACTCCGCCAGCAAGCCCTCGCCCAGAGCGCAGGAGACGCCACCGGAGCCCATTGGATCTATTGGGACAACGACCTGTTGTATAGCGAACAGAGAATCGCGGAGTTAGGGGCCAGTCGAGTGTTGGTGGTGCCCCTCCGTTTTAGAGACTTCTTGTTAAATTTGGCCCACGATGTCCCTCTGGCTGGACACCTGGGTCAGGACAAAACCTACAGTCGCCTGGTGACCCACTTTTTCTGGCCAAAGATGAGAAACGACGTCCTCAACCACTGCCGGTCCTGCCCCACGTGCCAGGCCAGCGGGAAGAGCGGCCGCAAACTTAAAGCACCTTTGCAACCCTTCCCAGTTGTCACCACCCCGTTCGAGAGGGTGGGAATAGACATTGTGGGGACCCTGGACCCCCGAACAGCACAAGGACATCGGTTCATCCTGGTACTGGTGGACCACGCCACCCGCTACCCCGAGGCTGTTCCCCTACGAACTGTAACAGCCCCGGTGGTCGGCCGGGCCTTAATGGGGATCTTCTCCCGGGTGGGCTTCCCCCGAGAAGTCGTCAGCGACAGAGGCACAAACTTTATTTCAAAATATATGAAATCCCTCTGGCAACAGTGCGGGGTCACCTACCGATTCACGACCCCCTATCACCCTCAAGGAAACGAACTGGTCGAGCGGTTCAACCGCACGCTCAAGGGAATGATTGGGGGGTTGGAAGAGCCCCTCCCTCGCCAGTGGGATGTGCTACTCCCGTGCCTCCTCTTCGCATATCGAGAAGTCCCCCAGAAGTCCCTCGGCTTCAGCCCTTTCGAACTCTTGTACGGACACCCTGTGCGAGGGCCCCTCAGCCTAGTCAAAGAAGGTTGGGAGATGGCCCCCCTGAAGACCCCTCCAGACGTCTTCAAGTACCTCCTGACCCTACGCAATCAGACCAGACGATTCAGAGAAATGGCAAAAGCGAATCTTGAGGCCAGTCAGGAGGACATGAAAAAATGGTACGATCGAAATGCCTCCTCCATCGAATTCGAACCTGGCCAACAAGTGTGGGTGATGTCCCTCACCGAACCGTGTGCCCTGCAGGACAAGTGGACGGGGCCCTTCAAAGTGGTCGAGCGCAAGAGCCCCGTCACCTATCTCATCAATATGGAATCTTCCCGGAACCCCCTCCGGGTCCTCCACGCCAACAGACTCAAACCCCACTTTGTGCGCTCGGAGCTCAGCCTCCTGATGGCTACAGACAGTGGAGCGGAAGAAGACTCCGAGCCTCTCCCTGATCTCCTAAAGACCTGTGAGAAAGATGGTTCCGTAGACGGGGTCCGACTCTCAGATGCCCTCACCCCGGAACAGCGCCAAGGCTGCCGGGACCTCCTGCTGCAGTTTGCGACCCTGTTTTCCCTCACCCCAGGGGTCACCCTCTGGTGCTTGCACGACGTGGACACTGGGGACAGTCCCCCTATCAGACATCGGGCATACCGCGTACCAGATCGGGTACGGGCCTGCATCTAAGAAGAAGTGTCAAAGATGCTCACGCTCGGGGTCATCGAGCCCTCGGACAGCCCCTGGGCCAGCCCGGTCGTGCTGGTCCCCAAAGCTGCTGCCCCCGGCACCACTCCTGAGCTCCGATTCTGCGTCGACTATCGGGGCCTGAACGCTGTCACCAGAACCGACGCTCATCCCATCCCCCGAGCAGATGAACTGATCGACCGCATGGGGGCTGCCCGCTACCTCAGCATCTTCGACCTGACAGCGGGCTATTGGCAGATCGGTCTCACACCCCGGGCTCAAGAACGATCCGCCTTTTCCACCCCCGATGGCCACTACCACTTCAAGGTCATGCCATTCGGCATGAAGAACGCTCCAGCTACTTTTCAGCGACTGGTGAACCAGGTATTGGCGGGACTCGAGGAGTTCAGCGCCGCCTACCTGGACGATATCGCTGTGTACAGTCGCCACTGGGCCGACCACCTCCACCACCTCCGAGAGGTCTTGCAGGCCCTCCAGCGGGCCGGCCTCACAATCAAGGCCAGCAAGTGCCAAATTGGTCAGGGGTCCGTGACCTATCTCGGACACCAAGTGGGAAGCGGTCTGGTGGCCCCTCTTTAACTCAAGATCGCTGCCATCCAGTCCTGGCAGCCTCCAGTCACACAGACCAAGGTCCGAGCCTTCTTGGGGCTCACCGGCTACTACCGGCGGTTCGTGAGGGACTATGGCAGCATTGTGGGGCCCCTCACGGAACTCACATCCAAAAACCACCCGAGGAAGGTCAACTGGACCCCAGACTGTCAAGCGGCCTTCGAGAAACTGAAGGCCGCCATGTGCACTGCCCCTGTGCTCCAGGCCCCCGACTACAGCCGGGAATTCATCGTACAAACGGATGCCTCCGACCATGGCATCGGGGCGGTCCTCTCCCAGTTAAACCTCGAAGGACTTGACCAACCAGTGGCCTTCATCAGCAGACGCCTCCTGGCCTGAGAGCAGCGCTGGAGCACCATCGAGAGGGAGGCCTTCGCAGTGGTGTGGGCCCTCAAGAAGCTCCGGCCCTATCTCTTCGGTACCCACTTCCGGGTGCAAACAGATCATCGGCCCCTGCAGTGGCTAATGCAGATGCGGGGGGAAAATCCCAAATTATTGCGTTGGTCCATCTCCCTGCAGGGGATGGACTTCACTGTGGAACACCGACCTGGCCAAGACCACGCCAACGCGGATGGCCTGTCACGCTTTTTCCGCCTCGACGAGGAGAGTCCCCAAGAGGATGGGTGACTCTCCCCGCCTTCAGCTGGGGGGGAAGCATGTTGGACAGGCCACATGAAGGGCTTGCTCCCTCCCCGCAGGCCAGGGCCCAAGCCCCGGCCCTCCAGGTGTTACCCACAGAAGCAACCCGCACCCCGTCTCATACGGGACTCCTGCCCTCGGCCGGCCCGGCCGCCATCTTGAACACTGCACCACGAGGCCGCGTGGCCTCAGCTCGACCCTAACCCTGGGCCTGGCCAGGCCCCGACATCCCGGCACCACCATCCACCCAGGAGGTGAGCGGACCACTTGGCAGGTCAATGGGAGGAAGAAGTGTCGATGGCTCTCCCCCGCCAGGTGTCGATCGCCCCCAGCCTCCCCGGGCGCTGGCTCCACCCCCCTGCTGGGTGTCTGGACTCCCTCATCCCGGACCTCCCGACCTCCAAGTGCGAGGGTCCGGACATCAAAGGGCGCCAGACCTATAACTGGCAGCAGAGATTAACGCTTAGTCTCGTTTATATAAAATAATGGTTCCCTTTTAAATAACTTCGCTGAGTTTTCATTTTCTCTGGACTTTATCTAAACCCGTGTAGCTCCGTAAAGCGGAAGCAGAAAGTAACTCTTACTTACTTATCTCTCGACCTTTAAATAACTGCGCAGAGTCTCATTTTTCTATTAGCCGTTTTTTTTAAAACAAATACTTGCAGAATTATTATTTCTACGCTTTTTTAACTGTCCTAATAGAAATCAATATTATTGTTTTCAGATAGAACAGTGCACTATTTGGCCTGGACTAAACAACACATTCGAAACCCGAAAAACGTGGGCTTACATCCTTTTTGTTGTGAGGTAGATTTAATTTAGTTCTACTCAATGCACCTTAGGTCTCCGCCACATAGACTAATAGGGTCTTTTTTCTCCCTGTAGATTGCTTCATAGACCGCTGGAACACCTAAACACGGTCCCCTCTAAACACCCTATGGTATGTCACTAGCCATTGATGTTTACACATACCTAGAGCTGTAGCTTGATGCTCTATTTTTGGAGATGAGAGTGTGATTTATGATGACAATCTCGATTATATTTTTGTGTCACAATCATGTTTTCTTGATATAAGAATGCAGTCTTGTTCTTAACTACAGAGGATTTGTTCTGAGCTGTTTTAATGTAATCTTTCAACTATTTCTAACTTACGACACTGTTGTTTTGCCTACATGATGTGCATTTCAAGAAGTGTGTTATCTGAATTAATAGAAAGAGATTGTTTATGAAAATGTCCTAAATAAGATTTCTTGATACATAAGGAAGAATGTACATGCATAAGTGATTCCATCATGACACTCATTAATGTTAAGTCTTTTACATGTTTTTGAATGATACAGAATTCCTTGCTTTTGATTTACTTGGTTGTTTTTATACACCAGTGTTTTTTTAAATTAATATTAATATATGTTTGCAGATGGAGTGATTTAAACCTAATATCCGCACAAACTTGGACTCAGTCACATTGACTGTTCATTGATTTTTAGATTTTATGGAGGTATCACCGGGAAGGGGTTGATACTGTCCTCAATTTTTATGTATGTTATATGTTTCCAGAGCTTTTGTAGGGTTTATGAAATTGTCAATTTAATTTGTTTTTAATTTGTTTATAATAATTGATTTATTTTTACATAGGGAGTTGTTTACAGCATTGAAACATAACTTCGTCCTGATGATGGTCTTATCGATGAATACAACAAAGACCGAAACGTTGACATCTTGCTATCATCTCCTTTAATGCTGTCGTTAGACGCCAACTTACAACCACGCTTTATTGTTTAATTTGGGTTGTTTGTTTGAATTAGCTGGAGCTGATATTCATTGTTATGAACCATAGAACATTTTTTTTGTCTTTCTTCGTTCATGACTTTTTTTGCTTGAATTAATTTATGTTTACATCCCTTGTCACTTTTACAAAGTAAAGATTCATTTCAGAACAAACCTTCCTTCTCTTGCTCTGTTTTATCTTCACCTTCCATGCATTTATGCTGTGTTCGAAACAAATTTGATATCCCCTGGATACTTAAGAGTGTGAAATTGTGATACCACTCGTTGACTAAGAGTAAACATCTTTGAAATAAGTCCCTTGTAGCACCCTATGTTTTGAACCATAAACTGCCCAAGCCTACAAGGGTTTATTGGGTTTCCCCTGTGAGAAAACTAGACCTATAACTGGGGCAGCTCCAGAGCAGGAAGGCAGTTGTATCTTGGAGTCGAGAGACACCGTGAAGAACTCATCCTTGACGGACTACTGGCGCTGCCGTAGCCCTGCCTTGTGAACTATCGTCCTGCCTGCTGGCGCTGCCGCAACCTTCTGCATCCTTCATCCTCGTCGGGACCTGCTGGCGCTGCCACGGACCGTTGTAACTACCACCTTCACCGGGACCTGCTGGCGCCACCGCGGACCGTCGCTACTTACAATCATCTCGGGACCTGCCGGCGCTGCCGCGGCCCGTCCACCTAGAACGCCGAGCTCGAGGATTGTGAGCTATCCATCATATCATCGCACCTACCAGATTGGTAACAAGACTGTCCCGCTACCCCCTTTCCCAGCCAAGAGACTAAAATCGAGGGGACCCCTGAGTCCTGACCTCCTTGTACCATTCTATCGTACCTAAAGATTGCTTATAAAGAACGTTAACCCTTATCTTTGTGTGGTGTACATCTGTGGGGGGGAAGTTACTCGTCTGTACGATCGCTGGAGACGGCTCTCCCCGGAGACCTCTCCCCTTGTCCTCGGCCGACCCTCCCGGTCCGTCTAACAGGATGAAACATCGGTATCATAGCCTAAATATCTTGGACTCACTGCTCGGGAGTATAAGCCTAAAACTGGACTGAGTTCAGAACAACTCTGATGAAAGGGAGCGTCTGAGAAGGAGTTAGGTGTGACTTCGACAAGTTTATAGAAAACCCCAGGTGGGAGACGACAGCCTGAGGCGAAGACGCCTTCAACAGCCAGTCGTTGAGATAGGGGAAAACTGACACCGCTGATCTGCGCAGATGAGCAGTAACCACCACCATCACCTTGGTGAACACCAAAGGGGCGCTGATAAGACCAAATGGAAGCACAGTGAATAGAAATTGCTTTTGGCCCACCTTGCAACCATATGTAATGCCAGTGGGCAGGCAGGATGGGGATGTGAAAATACGCATTCTACACATCCAACACTACCAGCCAGTCTCCTTGGTCTACGGCAGGGCAGACTAGACCTGAGCCAACATGAGCATCTTGATTTTCTCCTTTTTGAGGAAATTGACAGTCCGAAAGCTGACTACTTCTGGTTACCATTCAGAGGTCAGAATGAACAGCGTCCACGTCCTCGCACAACTTGGGAAGTCTGTACAGGACAGTGGCTGGGATATGGCTGACAGTTGAAAACCCCTTTCATTGCCACAACAAAGCGAAAGCTAGACTGGCCACGAGGTGTGATCGAGAGCCCCAAGGATCTGGCTGCAGCACGAGATTCTATGAAGTGGTCCAAGGCCGAGTCCGCTCTCGCAATAAAAAGGGCATGTCCATGCAATTAGCCTGAACTCCACCCGAGAAGCCAGATCTTCTTAGCCAGAGCTTGCTCTGTAAAGCCACCGCTGACGAAACTGCCCTACCCAGCGAGTCAGTCATATCTAAGCCACACATTACGGTGAATTTTGCTGTATCTCTCCCATTATTCACCGCCTAAGAGAACACAGCCCAAGAGAACACAGACCGGTACTCCTGCTGAACCTGTGGCAGCAGGTGCGCAACCATTTCCCTAAGGGAGTGTGAGAATCGGCCCAATAAGCACGCTGTATTCACCAACCGCAATGCCAGGCTGGTAAAAGAAAACATCATCTTCCCAAGTGCGGCCAGCCTCTTGGATTCCTGCCCAAAGGAGTGGAAGGGAATGCGCCATGGGATGTAGAAGCCTGAACCACCAAGTTCTCAGGAGTGGGGTGTTGTCTGAGAAATCTTGGGTCACCTGGGTCTGAGCGATGACGGTGTGCAATTGTCCTGTTCAGAGGAGCCCGTGTGCTAGGTTTGGACCAAGTGCCTAGAAGGAAATGTGTTAGTGCTTCTTTAAAGGGCAATAGGGGTTCAGACGTGCAGCCCCAGGCTGAATCGCCTTGTTCAGTAGATTAGTCCTGACCTGCACCAAGGGCAACTCAAGGCCAAGGACCTTTGCTGTCCTCCTCACAACCATGGCATAAGACGCCCCCTCCTCCGTAACCACAATAGGTGTAGAGAGCATATCAGTATCTTCAGATGTGTCCAGTCCACTGGATTCTCCAAGATCTGCATACGAGTCCAATTGCGCCACAAGAGCATCCAGCTGTTGACCTAAAGGGTCCATGGACCGCTCCCAATCCTCACCTACGCCTCAACCTCCCTCAAAATGCACAGGTAACGACAAAGAACCTCTGGGCTCAGTTGGTGCCGGAGTCTATGTCAACCGATGTTGATCCGACTGCGAGTCATCAAGTAAGAGAATGGGCCTGGTGCCTCTGGTGGGTACCAGTGGCGCCAGAGGCATAGACTTTGAGTCTGACATCGGTGGAGGGTGCACTGGCGCCGACCTGGATCTAGAACCGGATCCATGAGACCCGCCAGAGTTTTCAGAGTGGAACCAGGTGAGACATCCTCCGACCCAGCGGGGGCCCGAAGGCGCACTGATGGGGTTGGTCCGCTCAAATACTTGGCAAATGGCCTTGTAAAATGACTTAATTTCAGCTAGGGTCGCTCCGGCTCCCGGAAATGGAGGGAGGTGCCGAGTCGAATGCTCCTCACCTGCCTTGTCGATTGACGAGGCGAAGTCAAAGTCTGTTTTGTGCTTCTTCCCCGAGTGTCCTGAGAACCTTGAGTGAGTATAGGAGGACTTGGGGCTCCTGTAGTGGTCCAGCGACCTTATCTTCCTTGAATGGGACCGGGATCTCCGAGGAGTCGCGCTCAAATGTGTTAACTGCCGTGCAGCAAGTAGCTTCAAAGAACGCTCTTGCAAGGCCTTCAGCACCATGGCCCGGCAGTCCGAGCACAACTTTGTGTTGTAGTCACGCTCAAGGCACCACAAGCAGACGTGGTGGGGGTCTGTTACCGGCATGGTGTGGTAACAGGCACAACACGGCTTAAACCCGGTATGTCTAAATGACATCGACACACAATAAAAAAAATTGTTGACAAAATGTCTAAAAAAAGCCTGTCAAAAAGAGACAGAGGGGTAGCTCTTTTCTGGATCAGCGCTTAACTGGCGCAGAAAGAAAAGAACTGACGTCTGCACACCTGGGTGGTGCCTATATAGGTGACTATGACGTCATAACTAACGCTAACAACCTCATGCCGATCCGAATGGAGCCACCCAACCGTGCACAGGGGTACTGTTCACACAAAGGTTCCGGATCCAGCCTGACACCTAGGGAATTCAAAGGTAAGGAACCTGCAGCTAGAATACTCTATTAGATAGGAGTAAACTAAAGGACATCAATCACACAAGTACTCCTTGCAAGGGGTGTTCCCAACATGGGAGTGCTGTACATTTGTTATAATGTACATGCTACATAGAATATAAATTTCTTATATATGGAGTTTGATCTTGTAGAGCGAAATTCAGGGGACTTCTATACATATAGACATGCACTGGTTCCAGCTAATTATATACCTTACGGTCACCTTGAAGTCCCTTTAGGACACCAGGAACAACAGGCATGGTTTGGTGGTCCACTACCTCATGTATTTCAGAATGTTAATATAGGACCCCTAAATAATGAGGGGGCAATTCTGTCTGTATTTAATGCATAAACACCATATCCTGACACATTAACTATGACTCAAACAGAGAAGACACATTTACTGAACTAAAAAGCCCATTTAATATGTCCAAAGTTGTTTTGTAAATTTTCCACACCAGGTTCCAGGGTCATCCAATTTACGACACAATGCACAAGTTACTACTTGTGTAACGATATATCTGTAAGAGACAATAAATACTGATAGATTCCTTACCTTAGAATATCCCAAGGCGTCAGACTGGATCCGGAAAGTTTTTTCGTCTGCAGTACCTCTGCACGTCAGAAGGTGGCGTTGTGCGGCTCCGCGTCCCTCGCTGGCATCGTAGGTGCAGAGATGACGTCACTGAGACTACTTAGGCGCCACCCATGCGCGCTGACATCAGTTCTGTATACGACTTTCTGTGCAAGGAACGCAGAGCCATGCCAGAAACTGACCACTGGTGCCATGAAACTAGGGCCCTGAAAGGGATGACCTGCACCCTAGAAATCAGTTCGCAGAACGGGGAGGATGGGTGGGGCGGTAAGGAATCTATCACGAACTAATGTCTCTTACAGATATATCATTACACAAGTAGTAACTTGTGCATCTGAAAGAGACAGGTTAGTGATAGAAGCCTTATCTTAGAATAAATACGCCAGCAATACCAACCCCGTTGGTGGGTCTGCGAACAAGATTACACCAGAAAGTCACGGAGAACAGAACGGCCAAAGAAGCCATCTCTCCGGACTTAGCTGTCAAGGATAGTGCTTGGTAAACGTGTGCAGCGAGGCCCACGTAGCTGCCTGACAAATGTCCTGCAAGGGAACGCCAGGTCCCAAGGCAGTAGAGGCTGCCGTTGCCCTGGTAGAATGGGCACGCAAGTCCCACAGGGGCTCCTTCTTAGCCAATGAGTAACATGCTTTCATGCACAGAACAAGCCCCCGAGAGATGGTTTGTTTGTGCACGGCCAGACCTGTTTTGGTGCCCACATAGCCAACAAAAAGTTAGTCATCCACCCGGACCTGTTGTGTGCGCTTCAAGTAGAACGAGCAAAACCAAAGGGGATGATGGACGGAGTGTTAAACATTACAAGCACTCACCCCCAGTCAACTTATCTGGGTTTAATGCATCCTTCTTTAGCTCACTCAGCCACCCCAGTTCAGACATGGCCATATGCAAATCAGCCTGACCCTGTGCCTCATGGAAACAGTCCAGCCCAAACTGCCAAGCCATGTCTTCCCTGGACCAGAAACAAGCATCCTGGGACTGGTTTCGGGTTCATAACCCTCATCAGCCAGGCTATCTTGAATCCAGTGGCACAGTCAGCAAGCGACCCACGTATAAGCATACCCTGCCAACTTAGAGCAAACAAAGGAAAACCAAAGGGGATGATGGACGGAGTGTTGAACTTTCCCTCAAGCAACACGCCAACCAGGTAGTGGGATCCTGCCTCCACATAATTGGTATGCTACGCAAAATCTTCCCCCTCCTGCCAGATGCCAGCAGAAGAACATTGGTACAGGCACTAGTCATAAGTCGCCTGGACTATTGTAACGGCCTGTTGCTAGCTGCCAATGAGGGAGTCATGGCAAGACTGCAGGTAGTCCAGAATACGGCTGCCCGGCTAGTCCTAAATGCACCCCCTCGCTCCCCTTCTAAGCCCCTACTGGAAAAGCTTCATTGGCTACCCATCAGACAGAGGGCTAAATTCAAGGTATGCTGTACCATACACAAGAGTCTCAATGGTATGGGTCCGACATACCTGGCCACCAAATTTGTCCCCTATCAGCCCGTCCGCCCTCTTCGCTCGAGCGAACAGGGCCTTTTAGTAGTGCCTAGGGCGAGGAAGGCAAGACAGGGCAGTAAAGCTCTCTCAATAGCTGGACCGTCTCTTTGGAACAGCCTTCCTAATTCCTTAAGGCTTTGCACAGAATACCTTCCTTTCAGGAAGATGCTAAAGACCTTCCTTTTCAGCTTTTAGACAGCTTACGTTCTCCCGATTGCACTGTGGCAGATGTCAAAAGCGCGGAGATGCTCCCACGGGAGTCGATACCAGCGCTATACAAGCCAGTAAATAAAATAAATAAATTGCAAGCACTCACCCCCAGTCAACTGATCTGGGTTTAATCAGGCGGAACGAAAGCGCACGTTTTGGGTCCAGACGGTGGAGCTTCTCTTCCTCCTTTGAAGGATGCGGAGGCGGAAAGAAGGTGGGCAAAGTGATGATCTGCCCGACGTGGAAGGGCGTGACAACCTTTGGCAAGAAAGAAGGATGAGTCCTCAAAACCACCATGTCCGGATGAACAGAAAGTAAAGGAGGTTTATTAGGAAGAGCCTGGAGCTCACTCACTCTTCTGGCAGAGGTGATAGCTACCAGGAAAGCCATCTTTAGAGTGAGAAGACGTAAGGGACAGTTATGAAGGGGCTCAAAGGGAGGGCACATCAGATAGGTCAAAACAAGATTTAAGTCCCATTGAGGCATTATGAAAGTCACAGGAGGAAACATGTGTGTAATGCCTCTGAAAAGCGATTAACAACCAGGGACTTAAAAAGAGAAGGCTGATCTGGAAGCAGTAGAAAGGCGGAGATGGCCGAAATATAACCTTTGATAGTGCCCAGAGCAGAGCCCTGCTGGGCCAAAGAGAGAAGGAACAGAAGGACCTCGGAAAGAGGGGCAGAAAGGGAATCCACAGCCTTTGCCGTGCACCAAGCCACAAATGTGTTCCACCTGCAAGCATATACCCTTTTAGTGGAGGGATGCCTGGTTGCCAGAATGACATCACAGACTTCAGGAGGAAGGTCGAAAGCTGTTAATTGTCACCGCTCAATCTCCACGCATGGAGGTGGAGGCTGGACAGGTTCGGGCGGAGGACCGTCCCCTGCTGCTGCGACAGAAGATCCTCCTGAAGATGCCCGGTCACGCCGAATCTTCTTCAGCAGACAGGGCAGAAGTGGTATAGGTGGAAAGGAGTACAACAGACCGCAGCTCCACTTGCGACAAAAAGCTTCACCGAGCGACTTCTGCCTTGGCAATTCCAACGTGCAGCATTGATGACATTGCACGTTCTCTTCGGTGGCGAATAGATCTAACCAAGGCTCTCCCCACTGCAGAAAGAGACCTTGCGCCACATCCGAGTTCAGACGCCATTTGTGATCCATCATGCACCGGTGGCTGAGTTTGTCCACTCTGGCGTTCAGAGAACCTGCCAGGTGTTGAACCACCAAGGTAATGCCTTGATGTTGCAGCCATGTCCAGAGGCGCAGAGCCTCCTGACATAGGGTCCACGACCACACCCCGCCCTGTTTGTTGCAATACCACATGGCCGTGGTGTTGTCCGTGAACACCTGCACTACACTTCCCTGGACAGAGGGAACGAATGCAAGTCGGATTGCCCGCAGCTCCAAAAGACTGATATGGAGCCGGGACTCCGCCAGAGACCAGAGGCCCCTGATCTCTGCCTCTCCCTAGTAGCCGCCCCATTCCAGGAGGGACGCATCCGTCATCACTGGGTGCTCCGGTTGGGGAAGGGAGAGGGATCTGCCGTTGGCCCAATCGCGATTTGTGAGCAACCACTGCAATTGCATGCAGTGCCCTCCGAGACCTGGACATGATCGGACAGGTTGCCCTGGTGCTGTGCCCACTGGAACTTCAGGTCTCATTGCAGAGCCCGCATATATCATCTTGCATGTTGCACTATCAGGACTCAGGAGGCCATCAGGCCCAGGAGCCGGAGGGTCACCCTGACTCAAACCCGGAATAGAGGCTGAAAGATCGGAACCACAGCCTGAATATCCCGGACTCGCTGCTCGGGAGGATAAACCGGAAACTGCGTCGAATCCAGAACTGCTCCGATGAAGGAGAGCTTCTGAGAGGGACTCAGGTGCGACTTCGGCACATTGATGGAGAACCCAAGCAAATGCAGGAGGTCAACCGTAGTCTGGAGGTGGTAGACGACTGCCTGTGGCGAGCCCGCCTTCAACTACCAGTCGTTGAGATAGGGGGAAGACTGGAACCCCTGATCTGCGCAGATGAGCTGCGACCACCATCACTTTTGTGAACACCCGAGGTGCACTGGTATGGCTAAAGGGGAGCACGGCAACCTGACAGTGCTATTGGCCTACCATGAAACGCAGGTAACGCCGGTAGGCCGGCATGACGGGGATATGAAAATATGCATCCTGCAAGTCCAACGCTACTATCCAGTCTCCAGGGTCGAGGGCAGCAGAGAACTGATCCAGAGTCGACATCTTGAACTTCTCCTTCCGGAGGAAGCGATTGACGTTTCTGAGGTCCAAGATGGGGCACAGGCCCCCTTTCTCCTTCTTAGGGACCAGAAAGTAATGGGAATAACAACCACGTCCTACTTCTGGCCCAGGAACGAGCTTGATGGCCCCTTGGACAAAAAGGCTGTGACTTCCTGTTGGAGAAGCGCAAAGTGATCCCCCGACATGCGATGGAACTGAGGTGGCATGGCCGGAGGGGCAGACTCGAAGGGGAGGAAGTAGCACTTTCGGACGATTTGCAGCACCCACCTGTCCAAGGTGACAGAAAGCCAGTGGGGGAGGTGATGGCGAATCCTGCCGCCCACCGGCGTGGGGTGCATCCCAAAGCTCAAACTAGGAAGGCTTTCAGGTGGATGCTGCGGGAGCAGAGGTGGACTGATCCGCACACTGGCCCACTTCCTGCAGCACCAGGAACCACATCAGCGCAGAGGTTGGTTCTGCGCAGGCTTCTAGTTGAATGAACGTGCCGGGCACCCCTTACGTGGCCATGAAAGGAACGAAAAGCAGACGTGGCTAGGCGCCTGGTGGATAGACCCAAGGACGTGGCTGTAGCCCGGGAGTCCTTAAAACGCTCCAGCGCACTATCTGCCTTATCGCCAAACAGGCGAGTACCGTGAAAGGGCATGTCCATAAGAGAACTTTGAACATCCCCTGAACACCCAGTGGACCGCAACCAGGCGTGGCGATGGAGGGCCACTGTCGTGGAAATCGCCCTACCCAGTGAGTCCGCGGTCTCCAGTCCACACCTGATGGCAAACTTAGCTGCATCTTTCCCCCTCAGCAGCAGCTTGGGAAAGCACTGCCCAAACCTCCTCCGGACACTGAGGCAGCGCCTGCACAACCGTGTCCCACACAGCGCGAGAGTAGTGGCCCAAGAGGCACGCAGTGTTCACCGACCGCAGTCCTAAGCTGGCAGAGGAAAACAGTTACTTGCCAAACTGTTCCAGCTTCTTAGATTCCATATCTGGAGGGCGGTAGGGAATGCACTTTGGGAAGTGGAGGCCTGGATGACCAGACTCTCCGGAGTTGGGTGGGTTGTCAAAAAGGCAGGGTCTCCCGTGGCCGGGGATGACGCCTGCCTACGTTCTTATCCACAGGAACCCCCGTGGCTGGTCTAGACCAGGTGCCCATCAACACATCAGTAACGCTTCATTGAATGGTAGCAGGGGCTCCATAGAGTTTGCCGCCGGCTGAAGGACTTCAGTGAGGAGGTTAGTTTTGAGGGTCATCGTAGGCAGGTCAAGGTCAAGGGCCTCAGCTGCTCTACAGAGCACCACAGTGTATGTTGCACCCTCATGCCTCCTCCATGGCCACAGCAGGAGGAGAAAGAAAACCAGGTTAAGAGGAGAGGTCAAGGCCACCTGCATCCTCCAACTCTTCTGTCCATTCCTATTCCGACTCGTACTGCCGTAGAAGAGGTTCCTCAGACCCCTCAGAGTTGTCCCCTTCCTCCAGTGCCCATGGCACAGGCTGCGCCGGAGGGGGGGGGGGATGGGTTACAGGGGAATATAAATGGTCCAACAGCGCTGGTCGGCGCTGATCCGGTTCCATGTCCCAATTAGGGTCCAAACCTGGAGTAAAATTGGCTGGAAACCCGAGCAAGGGCAGAGGTGGGACGAACATAACCCATTGGGGCGCCGGGAACTAAGCCGTGGGAGGAGCCGGACCAGAGCTGCCGGCGGAGGACCTTGCGGTACCAGGGCCAGAGCCACCGGCAGAGGTCCTTGCAGCGCCGGGGACGGAGCTGCCAGTGGTGTCGGCAAAGGAGCCGACGGCAAGGGAAAGCCCTCAGCTGGGACCACGGGGCCTGAAGGCGCACAGTGGGAGCCCAAGGTCTGAAAAGGCAGTCCATGCAGCAAGAAAGTCTTGCACCTGGGCAGGAGTCGCCGACAGACCCGGATAAGGTGGGAAGGCCGCGGGAGCCGCAATGGAGCCGCAGGGGAGGTACCCGAAGGCTCATTCATCCGCATCCGGAGACCGACGGGGGGACTTCGGAGAGCGTAAGCACTTCTTCGACTTCTTCTTATGACGTCTCTTACCCGATTCCGAATGTGAAGACTTCGACCCCGAGGAGCGATGATGATGGCTCAGCGGTTGGTCCCTCGATCGACCCCATGGACCTCGAACGGCGCGGAGACGACTACCGGGCCTCCAGCAGCTTATGGGACCGCTCCTGCAAGGCCTTCGGAGCCATGGTCAGACCGTCAGAACATGACCGGGAGTCATGGTTGCGCTCCAGACAGTAGAGACAGACGCCATGGTGGTCGGCCACCGACATCGTACGGCTACAGGCCCACAGGATTTAAACCCAGGCATCCCAAAGTGGCACCAGGAGTCAAAGACTCAAAAAAAAAAAGTGGAGACAAAAAGTCTCAAAAAGTGACTAAGGTACGTGCTTTAACCGGATCTGCGCTTGCTGGCGCTGAAAAAGAAGGAACTGACGTCAGCGCGCATGGGTGGCACCTAAGTAGTCTCCATGACGTCATCTCGGCATCTACAACGCCAGCAACGGACGCGGAGCCGCACGACGCCACCTTCCGATGCACAGGGGTACTTCTGATGAAAAAACTTTCCGGATGCAGTCTGACGCCTGGGGACATTCTAAGGTAAGGAACAAGGTGAGAAATCTATCACTAACGTTTCTCTTTCAGATGCCTCGTTTTATTTTATGTCTGCTCGCAGGAGACAACTGTATCTCCCCAGACTAACTACATACATTGTCCTGCACCTCTGGCACAATGTGATAAACTTGCAGTTTTTTTATTTAAACAGCGTCCATGCTGAAGTTAGTGAGAGGTTCACTCTCCACTGGAGTGATCATGAAAAGCTGCTGTGAGCAGGGACCGAGATCCAGTTCTACTCTCCCCATCCTTCATCCTGGGAAAGAAGATAGCTGTGCGAGAGGAGTGTGCAGACTTGCACACTCAGGCAGGTCCATTTATTAATGAAGAGAGACCGGCTTCCTGACATACCAACACCAAGGTATGGGGCTAGATCATTGCAATAGGCCTGGCAAAAAGGTAGTCCCAACAAGCTCTTTTTAGCATAGGGGAACTGGTAGTAGATAGAGGTAATCTTAGTAATATCATGAACAATTGGCTGAATTGTGTTTTTCAACATTCTGCAAAAAGAAAAATTGATGGACAGAATGCTGCACAATTTCAAACATTCACCCCAGTACAGAGATCTGGGTCTCAATCCATCGTTTTTTTGCTCCCCATGCCATTCCAGTTCGGACCCAGCCATATGCAAATCAGTCTTGACCCTGTTCCCCATGGGAACAGTCCAGCCTGAACTGCCAGGCCAGGTCTTTCTCGGATTGGACAAATCCATCCTGGGGTCGGTTTTGGGGAATCACCCCTCATCAGCCAGGTTAGCTTGAGTCCAGTGGCATGGAGAGCACGGGACCCACATCTGGGCATGCCCATCCCACTCTGGGTGATAAATGCTAACAGAGCCTTTAATAATGATATGGTTTTTGATGTGCCTCAACTTTCTAAAAATAGCAGGTTATGTTTTATTAGAGATTTTCACTAAACATTTAAAAATGCAATATTGTTTATTTTCTTTCTGAACTTCTTGGGCATGCTAAAGTAACGAACCAAAGGGTTAGATCAGTTTCCAAAAAATCCTTGCAAATTGGAATGGTCATGTTTGATATTATCAAAAAACATCTATAACTCTGTTCGGTTAGGGATTTAGATGTGGTACTCTGTGGAAGCCAAACACACCAACATGTATTGATTATTTAAGAAGTCTCTGTATTATGAAGTTTTGTTGATCCAAATACACAGTCCTACTAGATTTGCAGGAACCGTATAATATGGCGCCACCAATGATTAAGGTCTGGTACCCATTTAGTGGGGCTCCTGAGAGGTTTTTCCCTTATTACCTCTATACGCAGATGTCCTTGGTAAGAAGGGCTTCCTACTCCTTAGCATAATAGGAAGCACCTGTTCATGTATGTAGGTTAATCAAGCTGGATTTGTTCAAGGGATTGTCCCCTGTAGTGTTTTACTTTCTTTGAATTCCATTCATTAAATATGTTGCAACCAGTAATTATTCATGTTGATTGCAGACAAGCTGTAACTAATCCCTTAACTAGATATGAGCTCGTCAATGGCGGTGTAAAAGTTACCTTAGTGGTTGAGGCACACAGTGTATACTGGTTTGATTTTCCTGCAGTCTAAGGCAATTCATGCACATTTCATAAATAAACTGAGGCTGCAGTTCCAGCTGCATACGCCGCAAATATATATGTATGAATATTTAGAAATACCATTAACTTACCAGGAACATCATAATTGGTTCCAAGGTGCCCTACCACATACTGTTCAAAATATCAGTCTGGGTCCTCCCAGTAATGAAGGGGCAACCTGGCCTGTCTTAGCAGGCTATACGCCGTATCCTAATGCACAGACTTTAACCCAGCATAATACACTTTCTCTTTTAAACCATTTGGTTAGACAGTATCGACCTCTTATGCAGTGTATTAAGCTTACAATACCTATTGCCCCAGCAAGGCTTCCTCAAGCTGGTCAGGTCCAGTTACCTGTGCCTGCAATTAGTCCTAATACTAATAATGCCATATGTGTAAAGTCCCTACCAAAAGTAATGAAATTCCATTTTACATTGCGCAAAAAACAGATTAGCTTGAGGCATTGTTTCCCCATACGGGACCCCATGATACATATTGAATTCTCACTATGTGTCTACCACATTGCATGGTTCCCTCAGGAGTGTACAAGGGGTATTGTATTTGCAGCCATCTACTCCATCGCCCATGGTACTCCTTCAAATGCTGTTTTACCTGAAGTCCTTAAACAAATTCAGGCTGAACACGGAGCAGCCCCTGCCCTGGATTTGGGAATGAAACTCATTGGCAACTTCGTCACAGTGTCCACAATTATTTTAAGTAATATTAAAGGGGAGGAAGCTTCCTTGGCCATATGCCATCGGCTCACTTTATTTCCCCTAGCAGATCAGGAAGCAAGCTTCTTAAAATAATATCTGAAACATATACATCTATAAGTTGTGATAGTTTGGGACCCAGGCATAATAAGTAACAACTCAAAGGCAAATCAGATGCCGAAATTACCAAGCAGATATCGGAGTCTTCTAAAAAAGTGCTGGGAGAAAAACAAAGCTGATACACAGACTAAATCTCCGCTACCAGAGTCTTTCGAAAAACGTAATAATAACCGTGATACACTTAAAGAGCCTGATAGGTATCAGTATTCTGAAACACATCTTTCTCGTTCCTTTCAGGACTCTCGAGACAAACAATCAGAGAGAGGGAGACGAGGTGACCGTAGACAGGAGTAGTATGGGAAACCGAAAACTGACTCACAGTGCTCTTCTGATGTTATCATGAACAAGAATTTGTAATGCAATAGGTCTCGCATTACTGAAAGTTTGAGCTATTGGCGTTGCATTATTATTTACAACGCTAATATCTCAAACTTTCAGTAATGCGAGATCTATTGAATTTGCAATTTTTTTTCTATTTATTTATATTTTAAGCAATCGCAGCAGTGTAAGTGATGAATAGACAAGACCTAAAAATCACACTGTGGATAGTTTTACAATTTAAGAATGACAGGCTGCCAAAACGAAGCTGTCAACCATGTATTTGCAATTTTAAAGGGATCCCTGCACAAAATTGCAGTGTTTGAATTGTTCAAAATGTTAAGAGCTGCCAACTCTGTAGAATAATAGTAAAAAGTGTTTTAATTCGGAGGTATATGTGAGGACATTTTTACAGGATGGGATATGGGGGTGGGAGGCATTAAAAAGTTTGAAGACCACTGTTTGAGACTGGCCTGAACCTCCGCCTCCCATCACAAGTGTCCACTAGGGACTAAATGCTTTCACACTTGGAATACAATGTGGGTATTGATGTTTTTAGCTTGCTACTTTTGAATCCATGGCACTTCACGCAGTCCCTGGTTCTGAGAAAAAAAAATGGAGACCAGCGTGACCCAGCAGCAAAAGGTGCCCGGGCCTGTCGGAGCCTAGAGCTGTGTGTCACATGCCACTGTTACAGCTTCACACTTAACACAACCTTTGCATTTTATTGTACCAAATGGTAGTCTGCTTTACTAATAAACACAACTGTGCCCTTTTCTGCCAACGCACTTAAAGTAAATCCCATATTTCCAAATGCAGTGCACTAAACAAATCTAGATTTATACTGCTTGCTGACGGTAATGCGGCTCAGTGGCTTAAGCACGAAGTTACTGCTGCACGTGCGTCTGATTGAAAACAAATTCGGATCCTACCAAGTCCAAAAGAACCTCCCCTTGTTCTACGCTCTACAAAATAAACTGCATTACATTAGAAGCGAGTCGAGGTTACAGCATTACAATAAGGAAAAGTCGAGGTTATAGGGTTGTGGAGTAATCCTATGTATGGGCTTAAGAACTGCTGTAATGTCTCATAGTATTTTCTACCCCCATCAAAAAATAGAAAGCTGTAGACGGCCCTGCATAGGTTGGAACATGCATATCAAGGACAGATCTCAGTTTCCAACTCACCTATTTTACTGACCGTATACATAGCTACAATTTGACATAATACCTTTTTTTTCTTTGAGAGAGTAAATATACGTTTTCTACCATACACTGAGCATTTAAAAGTTAGTGTTTTTCATATACCTGGTAATAATGTTTTTTTTAAACAGGCGGGGGAGTATCCATCCAGGTTTGTCCGCCTAGTGTGACAAGAAAATAATCACAGTACGCGTCTTTTAGAAGTACGAATACGCAGTGAGGTAATGAAACATGATGCCCACCCAGTCCCCTGCAGAATATGGCGAGGGGCCCTTGGCTTAAGAAAAGGCATTTTCCCGCAATATCAGAAGCCGCTCCCTCACTTAGCGTGCATTGGTGGAGATTGCCAGGCTACAATTTTACGCTCCCTCCACCACTATGAAGAGCAGGCACACTCCTCCCCAGCAGCCTTCTTATTTGATTCCTGTAACAAAAGTAAGGAAATAGGAAGGATGTTGCAGTCCAGTAGCCCACTGGTGTAAAACACAAAGGCTTATCTGCAAGGGGTGTGCTGGGGTGTAGAGGGTTAATGCATGCTCTAGCAGCCAGTAATGTAAGCCAGCAGAAGGGGGAGGTAGCAGCAGTTCCGAGCATTCACACCTTAAGAATTACAGGCGAGCAGAGTGAGAATGCTATGCAAATAAGCAGGAGCAGAGTGAGAATGCTATGCAAATAAGCAGGGCAGCCCTTTACCATTGTTCCAGAAAAAGATACCCACTCCGGAACGGGAGTGTGTGTTGGGGGAAGTCAGGGGGAGAGGAAATGGAGTGTAAGCACCACCGTGATTTTGACCTGCAGTGAAAGGCCTTTCACAGAGGGTGACTCTTACCTTCCTTTTGCTCATTGCTGTATTCTGGTGTAAAACTGGTATTAACAAGGTGTCACATACAGTCACATAGATGTAAGTGCGGTTAAAGGTCTCTGTTACTCACAATGATGTTGGCGCACTTACCGCACATTTACACTGATATGAGTACATTTGCACATACGCTTGACTTGGGTTAAGATAAGGGGTTCCCAAGTCTGTGCGTGAGAAGCTCGTGCACTCCACGTTTTGCATTATGGCACGTGCAGCAGCATTAAAATATATAGAGATTGGTATAAAAAAAAATGATGGGGGACCGATTGCATGGTTCGTTATGTTCGTTGCAGCTTATGTGTGAGACAAACTCATCAGAAGTTGTCAGGCACGCAAAATAATAGAAAGTAAAATTATTTAAATAAAGTCAGTATTAACTTTAGCGACACACTCCTAGAGAAAATTATATTCCATGGGTTTTCGTTCTGCCGCAGGTATCCTGAGCCACCGATCCTCATGAACAAACCCTAGAAAATCTTACGAAATGCACTAAAAAACACAACTCACCCATGCAGCACGTCAAGCCCACTGCCCACAGGACCCCTGCCGGGCTCATGGTAGTGTAGTGCAGGGAAATCTCAGTCTGATGCATCCCAAACAGCTTTACTTTCAGTATGAAACAAACTTGGTGTTGTGTATTGTAAATTGTCGTATTAGGTTTACACCTAAATACAATAAAGATTAAGTTTGGAAAACAAAAGCGTGCAAACTTCTGATGTGGTGAACAAATTTGCCTATGCCTTAAAGTCCCTTCTTTGCACCGAGGAACAAGGTAGTTATACCTGAAACCAAGAACTCTGTGCATTAATGTGACCGAAGGTACGTGATTAACGGGCGATCTACGTGTTCAATGCTGTACAACGCAAAGATATGGTTAACAAGAATCCGCCGACTGTAGCCAAGCTTAAAAGACACACTCACAAAACAGAGCGCACCTTTGTGGACCGTTAGCCAGGGGTTCCAGATTAGTTGATTCCCTGTGAAATGGATCCAAAAACAGAAGAAGCCCGCAAGTGCTGCGCGCGCGGGCGCCACAGGGAGACATGTGGTTTCAATTATCGCGCCTGTGTCTGGGCAGGATAATTGAAACCACATGACGGCCGGTGCGCGTAATAGACACCATTAGGCCATGGGCGGAGCAATGCGCCCGCCTTTGGCCTATTGCGTGCTCTCTTTCATCACAAGATGCATGCAAAGCCCAATAGCGTGCCCCTAAAAAAAAAGCACATGCTTGTGCGTGTGCCATTCCTAGGTTAGCTTCTAAAACCCCATTTTTAGCTACTAAAGGTCTCGCGTTGCATGAGCAATGCTGCGCAATGCAACGAGAGGCCTAAAAAGGAAGAGAAACTTCCACAAGAAGCACAATTCAAAAAGAAGACATGGCTGCAATTTCCACGAAATATGCCACAAATACACAGAACTCTTCTTCGGAATAAGATGGGGTGAAACCTATTGTCGACAGAGCAGCAGAGGTCACAAAGGTTTCTGGTGAGTAGACCGACTAATGACTACGTACAAGTAGAAACTCCAGATCAATAGTTAAGCCCTTCTGACAGACTTTATAATTTGGTTATACAAATTGAGGGTGAGATACTGCATACTATTAAAGTAATATTCTGGAAGAATTTAACTAATGAATAAGACATTCTGCTAGCTGAGGTAGATTGGCCAACAGAGTCTGTCAGGAAAGTCCCACAATGGAAGATGTAATACTAACTTTCTTTGCCGTTATTGTTACCGGGGATTTTAAAGCAGCATTTGCTATAGAATGAGCTCTTGCACAAGCTCCAGTATTATATCGCAATCAGGCGGGTTGGGATAAAGAACCTTGTCATGTTATACCTATAATGTCCAGCCTGCAGGTGCAAGCACTACAATATCCTATTAAACATGAAGCTAAATGCCCATTTAGGGCGAATCTGTAACAGTTCCCTCCCATATGAATAATCCATTATTTCCTGTGCTTAAACTAGATAATTCCTATTGTATAGTCTAGACAATTAAACAGTCACACACCCCCTTTTCCTGTGCAAAATCCACACAGCATAGGCTTAATGAACAACATTATTCGTAAAAACTACAAAACTTCACTGGATATTTCCAATAGCTATTTCTATCAAAATATAGCACCTGAAAGCTGCAAATTGACCGCATTCACAGAGCTGGGAGCTAAATGAAGGTTTTGTAAGCTTCCATAAGTGTATAAGAACAGTCCAGGTCTGTTTTCTGCCTGAGTAAGATCAGTTTGACTTAAAAATGACTCTGAAGGTTTTCCTTTGGTGATGACATTTCCTAAACAAACATTTGGCCAAAGTGGATCGCATTATTTTGGGATTTGCTGACCATAGCTATAAATTAAATTTTCCAAAATCTAAAAGTGCTTTTCTTAAAGTCCTGTTTCTGGGATACGATTTGACAAATGAAGGCAAAAGCCTAGCACCACATTTATATGATCTCTTGCAAACACCAAAATACTTTAAGAAAAGCTTTAATCGCTTTGAAGATTTCTAACTTTTGAACATGCATACCAGATTATGCACAATGGATGATTTCATTTGTCCCGATTTTCCTACTAAACACTGGACTACTTAAGATACTACTATTCTCAGAAACAAACATCGATGCTTGAATCTAAATACTCACATACCTGTATTAATACTACTTTGTGATCCACATAATTGCGAGTTCTAGTGGTTACACCTTTGTTTAATTCAATGAAGGAGAAACCGTGCCATCAGCTTATAAATCGCATATATATTCCAATGTTGAAATACATTCTACTTCCACAGAATTTTGTTTTACTGCAGTTCAGACAGCGGTCCTGAAGGAACGCCCACTGGCTCAAGGAAAATGCATAATTGTGGTGTCTCCTGTTCTGGCCTCAGAGGCTGTCAGTAAGGCCAGCATTCCTAACGCAAAAGCCTTACATCCAAGATGGATCTAGTGGGGCACTTCTTTGACAGCTACTGATGTAGATGATGTTTTTAACCCTACTTTTCAAACAGAGGAATACCCCCAGTAAGCAAGAATACCCTGTGTCTAGTGAAAATGTGCATCTAGATCCTAAAGTTGATAGATCTAGTCAGAGAGAAGTTTTCAGTTAAAAGAAATAAGTTCAGTCCGTTCTACCATGCACCTGTGCCTGTCCTTGCTGTTAAAGGTACTCGAACAATCTCCCTATCTAAAATGGTTATGTTACCTCAACTTCTCTATTTTTTGTCAATCTACCAATCCTGATTCCCCCAGAGTGGTTTTGTTAGCTGAATTCTCTTCTACACGACTTAGAGTGGGGAGACGGGTGCAGGAGAGTGTCCTTGAAGACCCTCCAACGTCTTACGACAAAAGGCGGACTAGAGCCGAACTTTGAGCTCTATATGTTAGCAACCCAGCTGCAATGGTTACCACAGTGGTTAGAGGGAGTAAATAAAGAGGGTGTATGTCTGTCGGAACCTAGCGCTGGCCCGGACTTACTCTTGGCCAAACTATTGGACTTGTCTATTACTGTCTCGTATCGCTCGATGCTACAATTCACAGCCTTACAGACATGTAAAAGATGGTTGACTAAAGTACGGGGATCCCTAAGGTACTTCCCGCTGTTGCCACTGGTGGGCCCCTCCTGCACGGGGTGCCTCAGACGATTTTTTTCACCCGAACAACTGGCGCCCTGGACTGCAATGGGGTTGGCGAACGTGGGGGACTGCTTTTCTGATAACATACTGATCCCTTTCCGGGAATTAGTGGAAGATGCGGCTTCCCCCTGGGGCAGTTCCTGCAATATGAGGCACTGACCTGCGCCATTGGGCAGCTGTCGGGAAAGGGAAAGGAAGAACCTGGAACCCACTCAGTGCTGCATGCACTGCTCATGCTTGGCTCTGCGGGGCACTAGGTGAAGTGGTTTTAGCTACACTGTTATCTGCATCGCTCGACCCTTTGACTAGCTTGCGGGAGAAGGTTGTAGATGGAGAACTATCAGACGCAGAGTCTGGGAAAATACTGCAGTACACAAAGAGGATATCCCGTAACACCCGCCTGAAATAAACACAATTCAATTTTATACAGTTGACCTACATGACGCCCCACCGCCTTAACTTTACATGTGGAGGTGAGGTGCGTAAGTGCCCAAGGTGTGACCAACCGGACGCAGACTTCCTTCATATGACATGGGAGTTGATGTGTGAATTTTGGGAAGCAGTCCTAGCGAAAATTAAGGATGCTCTGAGGAGGGAACTGGCCTTCACAGTACGGATATGCTTCCTGCGACTTTTCCCCCCAACAGCAGAAGTGTAAGATCGGAAATAGACTTTTAGACGTGGGCTTGGGACTGGCCAGGCGGAGAATTTCGTTGGAATGAAAGTCAGCTACGGGACCCCTAGTGGCAATTGGAACCGAAATATGATTAATTGGGATGGGGCTGAGGGGAGAGCGATATAATGGGAGGAGGCTAGGATAATACAGCAACGCCCTATAGCGGAGCTATGGAAGGAGGAATTGGCAATGTGGTAGACACCCCCACAAACTAGTGGAGAGGAAGAAGAGAGCGAAAATGGGTAGGACAACAAGACACATAGGGCTGCAATGCTCCCGTCCCCTGTTTTTACTCAGACTGCTTCTGGTTATTTTGTAAACATTGATGAGTTTTCTTCTGACTCTTCGCATACGTCTGTGCGTGGTGCAATTGCGCTATTCTTTTGGCTAAAACAGACTTGCCTGATTCCTCAATGGTCTTCCTGTTGGATTTTTCTTTCACTACTTTGTCTCTTACTCTGGTTTGGATTTATTACAGTTTTCTTTCTACTATTGAAAGAAAACTATCTCCCAGATTGTACTTCCCCAGAATTAGTAGCCGAGGTCCTTACGCCCCATTCTTCATCACATAAGGTCCAAAGAGACTTGTCCCTGATGAACATTAATGCTGTTGCACAGCTTATACTTTCTGTGTGTTAGTTGGACACAGGGAAGTGCAATTCCTATAGCCCGACAGCCAGGACATATTGTTTGGGGTCAAGGGCAACAAGATTTCATGTATATTCTGTCCTTAGGACAAGTAAGCCCAACCACCTACAGCACAAACCCTTTGCCTGGCAGTTTACAGTACCATATTATAGACCAGGGAAGGGCATTTTCTGTAGTAAAGGTAATAATTGTGTACATGTGGTAATGCTCTTCAAACTTGTATTAATGGGTCATTAATGTAAAGCCTTTATTATAAGGGAGAGCGCTCTAAGTAAACATAGTAAGCTTGGACTGCACTACTGACAGTGTTTCCAGTATAAACATGTGTACACATGTTTCCAAAGTTTAGAAATATGAGGCTATGTATAATGCTCCCAGAATGCTCTCCGATTAGATGAAAATATCTGCAGAAGATTGATGATTCTTTGCTTTCAAAATAACATTTTCACAAAAAAATTCAAATAAAAACATTTTGCTTAACTACTGTAAACATTTAGGTACAGTTTCTTTGCAGCATCAATTAGTAAAAAGTGTTGATGTATGCTAGTATTTCCCAAAATTATTTATAATGGAAAAATCAGTGTAACCAGTTTCAATAAGACTATGGGAAACAAAAAAATAAAAGAGCACTGGCAGAGTGTGTCTAAAATTGAAGAAAGTCTCAACAGTGCACCCATGGTCCATGTTCTTGCATTAAGTGCAGATATACAGCTTTGGTGAATTCACAAGAATGTACAGAAGTAGGCCAAGAAATTTTACTCCTAGAAAATATTTGTGAACTGCATTTTATCATGAGCAAATGTGCATGTGTAGATTTGCTCATGTGAAAATATGAGTGTTTACAAGTTCACTTTCTCTCCAACCACTTTTTTTCCAACCCTGGAAGAGGTTTTATGTCTGCCATTGTCATGCGGAAATTTCCAACCTTTCTCAGTATCAAAAAAGATTAGAGAAGAGCTGGCGAAAACCCTTAAAACATGTAAGTTAGTAGGTTTGCACTGACTCATAAGGGCATTCTAGTCATGGAACTATTGCCTACCACTATCTTCAGTCCCAGTATGTTGATCTGCAGAAACGTGGCAACATAATGGAATTACTAGTATTCAAACTCCACTATGGCATGAGCACTGGCATAATCAGAGAGGCTATATCAGAGCTCTTATATAATGAGATTGCTGCCATATTTTGTCGCTGCATTGCAGGGCACCAAAGGGACAAGTGGATTTTGTTACAGGAAAAGTAGATTTATGAAGCAACCTGCCCCATGGACAAGTAGATATGTTATTAAATTCCACACTCCTGTAGACAACATAAAAATCAAAACTGTGCAAGACTAATTCTATTCACGCCATCAGGATATGTTGGCCTTAGTCCTGCTGGCTCACAGTGCACCATCCGTACTCCTAACCAGTAAAGGTAACAGATGGAAAAAGCAACCTCCGAGCATGACACCCTGACTCCCCAAGGAAATCGTGGTAACAGATGTGGAACCTTTTTGTTTGGTGACTCATGCATACCAAAAGAGATACACAACAAATACACAACACATTTCAATGTTTACTGAAGCATTGTGATTCTTGAATAAAATATGTGGCCTGCAATAATCAATAAATGGAAACAGAATAGTGTGATCTGCAATACAAGACTGGTAAAGAAGATGAATAATTCAACCATTGGGCTGTTTATAGAGAATATATGCAAGCATATAAATACTGTTATATTTAGCTCCTACCTAGAGCTATCTATCCTAATGTGCTTCGGGTGGGTGAATCTGCTAAATCCCTGTAGAGCAATCGAACTCCCTAGTTACCCATCAGTAAGCATCATAGGGGTGGCAGTCTTGGTGGGGAGCTCAGCATCATCCCTAACAAAAGGTAAACAGGAATCCGTTAGGCTGGAATTCCGGCATGTGGCGACCTCTCAGTGCCCGCGAAATACTCTACCTATTATATAATAAACATCACCCGAGTTACCATGCCAAAGTCCCAGACAGGCAGCTATTGTTGATTCTATTGTGACAGCTCAGTCGCCGAACGGACAATAACAAACAACGTTTTGGCACAGTGAACTTAGCCCTTGTACAGAATGCTCATGTTATTTGATAATATGCCTACTGTCAGGATCCGCCCATCTCCTCATCAAAAGGGTAGATCAAGAATAAGGTACAAGCTAAGACACCCTTGCTGGAAGACTTCACTGCGATTTCTAGTGGCAGCGTTGCGGAGGTCCGCCATCTTGGGAATGCGGAAGTAATTCCGTTTTCCGCCCGGCGGTTAGCCTTGCAGTTGTTCCTAGAGCGTCTGTATTTCGCGCACGCGCGCAATTCGTGCTGCGCACTTCAACTGAAGAATTAACCGGAGAAGAGTGTTTCCTCACGCTCTCTTCAGAGAATATTCTCCTTTCGATCAGAATTGGTCAGACGAGGCTTCCGAACAGAAACCTCAAGGAAAGTAACTGAGTTACGTTTTCTCAGAAAGTAAATAGCATTTCCTAATGAACATTTTTTCCCTCAGTAACTTCGTGACCAGAATCATCACATCGTCGGAGTCAAGAGAAGTAGCCGTGAGGAGGAGTCGGAGTTTTGGGAAGACTTCAGTCAAGAGAAGTTCCCTCAAAGACTTTCAAGTAAGCGTAGTAGTTTTGGTCTATTCAAGAGAAGTCTCAAGGTAATGAACTAAAGACGCTAAGGACTCATTCTAGCAAGAAGGCTGAGGAGCGTGTTGCGTCTAGAGCCTTATCAGAGACTTTTGAAGAGAACTTTTTGATAAAAAACTTTGAAGCTTCAGAGTATGCCAGAGTAGTAAAGACTATTGTTTTTTCGAAAAGACTTATCTACAAGAAATTCTCAGGAAAATTCCAGTGTGTGAGAGAGTTCACAGTTCTGAGTTCAAGACTTTGAGTTTCACAGTTCAGAGGGTATTCGGAGCAACTTACCTAGTTAAGGATTTTCCAATGGTCTTTGAGTGTTCTTCCAGTGAACCGATAGTAACACTTCAGACATTACACTAAGGAGAGTGGCTAGCTTCCTAGTCTGCATTGGTAAGGCTCAGAGTTCTGAGAGATAATATAGAGCAGAGTAATATAAAATGTTAAGTAGAGAAGGTTAAAAATTTGTCTTTTCCTTTGCAGCGAGTCCATCCAAAAGACTCCCGAGGCAGACCAGTCGAGGAAGAAGTCTCTCTTGTTTTGTCTGTCCACTTCCCCTTTCCCTTGCGGGTTAGGATTAGGAACTGCGTTATCAAAGCGGTTTCTGGTCTTGGCTTGAGGGGGACTGAGGAAAGAGCTTCTGTTCCTGAGGGGGCCGAACCAGTGTATCCTTTACGGTTCTGACACCTACGAAGTAGAAATTTAAGCAAAGCTGTTGCAGAAAATATTATTCTACATAAGCAGGCAAGCAAATGTGTGTCAAATGTCATCGTGTTTAAGAAAAGAAGGCAACTTAAAAACGTGAGCATGTAAAATGGAGGTGTTTCTACTTGGTCCTATAATGTGACAACATGACACTGCATTTCCTGTCCATTGGATTGGATTGGATTGGATTTAGTTTTTGTATAGCGTGATAGCTACCCGCAGGCGTCCTAGCGCTTAATGAAAAACGGGTGAGAGAGGCCGGGTTGAGTTATTTGCTGAAAAGAAGGGTTTTTAGTTTTTTCCGGAAAAGCAGAATGTTGGGTTCTGATCGGATAGAGATTGGGAGGGAGTTCCAGAGCTTTGCCGCATTTACTGAAAACATTCTACCTCCACTCCTTTCTCTTTTGATCCTGGGATTGATGACTTGGAAGGTATGGGCGGACCTAAGCTGTCTGTTGGGATGCTATGGGGTGATCAAGGTGTGATTCAGGATTGCTCCTTTCCTCCAGTAGGCACGGTGGGCAATACACATGCTTTTAAAATCGATTCTTTCCCTCACTGGCAGCCAGTGGAGGTCTTTTAGTTCAGATCTCACGGATTGGCGGCGCGGGATGCGCACTAGGGTACGGGCAGCGCAGTTTTGGATAACCTGGAGTTTTTTCAGGGTTGATTGGGGGGCACCTATATAGAGGGCATTTCTGAAATCCAGCCGGGAGAGGATTAGGCCCTTGGTCATGATCTGTCTATCACAACAAATAATATCTGGGGGTCAAAGAAAAGGGAGTCAGTAAGTCTGGCAGGAAGGACCACTGTACCAAATGCATGCAGGGCAGTACCGGTGAGAAATAATATTTAGTGAATGGTCAAGTCGAGACTCAAGAGTACATGGAGAAAAATGTATTGTTCCCATCAGAAGCCACACTGTACCGCCCTTGTTGTCATCATGTGGGATCTCCTTACCCAGGAGACAAGACGGCCGGTAAATGATTACCGTGACCGAAATGTGATGTGAGGGCAGAACAGAAGGGTATGATAGTGGCTAATGAAAAAAGCAGTGTAAAGTGGTTGGGGTGGAAAAGTGAAGGGTAATTATAAAATTAGGTGAATGGGTGGAAAAAAGAAATTTTATTAATATCCCCCAAACCCTAAGATTAAAAGGCAGGTGTGGGTGCAGGTTTTAAATAATAACCGCACTTAATGGTGGTCGACATGTTTCAGCATTATATAAGATTTTCTTAATGCATTCCTCAGGACCAAAAAACGGTACACTACTGCTTTGTAAACAAATGAATGGTTAAAATATCACCTGGACATCCAGGCGTGCTCAACCGTATACTGTCAGTGCATAATGGCAAGGGATCCAACATGTAGAACAAACAGACAAACAAACAGAGAAACAAATATAGCACTAAATGTTATTTACATTGTTTCTGTTTGTATTCATAATGGCATTGCAATATGTTCAATTATACTAGGACAACATTTCAAGTATACACTCACCCTATGTGTAGGTTGAGGAGCTTCACCCCACCTGGCTGCAGCTCAGGAAAAAGGAGCACCGCTCTGTGAATAGTCAGAGCGATTAGTGATGTGACACTACGCAAAATTGAGAAAAGAGTGTATTTCGAGATAAGAGGTAATCAAAACCTCTTGTAGAATCAAATGGTGACCAAGCCAGGCATAACCGCCGTGATCTATCACAATCCGTAAGGGTGACTACCCAGTAAAGACAAGTTATGCAAGAAAAACGCTCCGTGTCGATTCAATTTGAACCCGCACAAAAACGCTTCATATTTTTAATGGCGGAGTGGCCTCTAGCGGCGTATCCGCGCAGGGAAAGAACCAACGCCACGCGCCTAGCGTTCACTCACCTATCCGTCGGTGTCTCCAGGCAGTCTTCAGTACTGCTCGGGGGGGCGCCGAACACGGAATGAGGTAATGCTTTGTATGGTTCTAACTCTACAAACAACACGTGACCGTCACGTGATGCTGGGGATTCTGGGAGATGTAGTTCGTTTCCCAGTTCAACCTATATTTTATGAAAGAAGGTATGCATTAAGTATCGTACTGTGTGTATAACATCACGGTATCGAGACTGTCTTGGCATTGATAATGTGGTATGTGTGTACTGGGGTACAGTTGCTAGATGGCTTACAGACAAAACTTTAGACGATGCGTAATGGCAATCTATAGAGCACCACTTAAAGGGACATCTTACAGACACAACAATCAGAGGGACATCCAGGGTATGGGCTCGTTGAGGCCCTCTTTGTCACTGTTTAAACGGTAAACCCATTTCTGTTCGATCTTGAACAGAAAACGGCTGACATCCGCACATGAATCAGGAATGTACGGTTGCTCAAGAACTGTCCAATAGAACTCTTCAGGACCATGACCCTTCTCCAGAAAATGTGCGGTCAGTCTGGTAGCTTGTTTACGACATCGCACTGTGCTTTTATGTTCCTGAATGCGTGTCCGTACCTTTCTGGTTGTCATACCGACATACTGTAGTTGGCACGGACATTTGATCAAGTAAATCAAGTTACTGCTGTTACAATTCGTAAACTTGTTTTGTGTCCATGGGCGGTTAGTGCCAATGTCGACCTCAGTAGATTTATTGGTCTGGGGACAAACGGTACAATTCCCGCATGGGTGGTGTCCAACTACAGGTGGTAAGTCCCATAAGGTGCCCACTTGCCTCCCTTCCTTGCTGCGTGGGCGTGTGTGGACCAGTTGATCTTTCAAGTTCCTGCCTCTTTTGTATGCGAACATGGGCTGGGGAATGTCGTCACCTCCAGTTTTGAGGATGGACCAGTGTCTCTTTATAATTTTCTGCAACTGGTTTGATCGGCTGTTGAAGGTGTTAACGAAGGCAATCCGATCCGTTTTCTCCTTTGGAGGGTGGATTTCAAGTAGAGCATCCCTATGATTGTTTGAAGCCCTCTTTTTTGACCTGCGGATGATTTTTTTGGGGTATTGTTTCTCCTTTAGTTGTTCCTCCAAACTTTTGGAATGTGCCTCAAAGGATTCCTACCGGCATTGAATCGGAGCTATATCGCAAACCCATGGCCAAGAACGCATTGTTGCGATACGATAGCTGCCATCCACGAGCACTGAGGGACAACCTACCCTTTGGTCAGTTCCTCAGGGTACAGAGGAACTGCTCTAAAAAGGAATCCTTTGAGGCACATTCCAAAAGTTTGGAGGAACAACTAAAGGAGAAACAATACCCCAAAAAAATCATCCGCAGGTCAAAAAAGAGGGCTTCAAACAATCATAGGGATGCTCTACTTGAAATCCACCCTCCAAAGGAGAAAACGGATCGGATTGCCTTCGTTAACACCTTCAACAGCCGATCAAACCAGTTGCAGAAAATTATAAAGAGACACTGGTCCATCCTCAAAACTGGAGGTGACGACATTCCCCAGCCCATGTTCGCATACAAAAGAGGCAGGAACTTGAAAGATCAACTGGTCCACACACGCCCACGCAGCAAGGAAGGGAGGCAAGTGGGCACCTTATGGGACTTACCACCTGTAGTTGGACACCACCCATGCGGGAATTGTACCGTTTGTCCCCAGACCAATAAATCTACTGAGGTCGACATTGGCACTAACCGCCCATGGACACAAAACAAGTTTACGAATTGTAACAGCAGTAACTTGATTTACTTGATCAAATGTCCATGCCAACTACAGTATGTCGGTATGACAACCAGAAAGGTACGGACACGCATTCAGGAACATAAAAGCACAGTGCGATGTCGTAAACAAGCTACCAGACTGACCGCACATTTTCTGGAGAAGGGTCATGGTCCTGAAGAGTTCTATTGGACAGTTCTTGAGCAACCGTACATTCCTGATTCATGTGCGGATGTCAGCCGTTTTCTGTTCAAGATCGAACAGAAATGGGTTTACCGTTTAAACAGTGACAAAGAGGGCCTCAACGAGCCCATACCCTGGATGTCCCTCTGATTGTTGCGTCTGTAAGATGTCCCTTTAAGTGGTGCTCCATAGATTGCCATTACGCATTGTCTAAAGTTTTGTCTGTAAGCCATCTAGCAACTGTACCCCAGTACACACATACCACATTATCAATGCCAAGACAGTCTCGATACCGTGATGTTATACACACAGTACGATACTTAATGCATACCTTCTTTCATAAAATATAGGTTGAACTGGGAAACGAACTACATCTCCCAGAATCCCCAGCATCATGTGACGGTCACGTGTTGTTTGTAGAGTTAGAACCATACAAAGCATTACCTCATTCCGTGTTCGGCGCCCCCCCGAGCAGTACTGAAGACTGCCTGGAGACACCGACGGATAGGTGAGTGAACGCTAGGCGCGTGGCGTTGGTTCTTTCCCTGCGCGGATACGCCGCTAGAGGCCACTCCGCCATTAAAAATATGAAGCGTTTTTGTGCGGGTTCAAATTGAATCGACACGGAGCGTTTTTCTTGCATAACTTGTCTTTACTGGGTAGTCACCCTTACGGATTGTGATAGATCACGGCGGTTATGCCTGGCTTGGTCACCATTTGATTCTACAAGAGGTTTTGATTACCTCTTATCTCGAAATACACTCTTTTCTCAATTTTGCGTAGTGTCACATCACTAATCGCTCTGACTATTCACAGAGCGGTGCTCCTTTTTCCTGAGCTGCAGCCAGGTGGGGTGAAGCTCCTCAACCTACACATAGGGTGAGTGTATACTTGAAATGTTGTCCTAGTATAATTGAACATATTGCAATGCCATTATGAATACAAACAGAAACAATGTAAATAACATGTAGTGCTATATTTGTTTCTCTGTTTGTTTGTCTGTTTGTTCTACATGTTGGATCCCTTGCCATTATGCACTGACAGTATACGGTTGAGCACGCCTGGATGTCCAGGTGATATTTTAACCATTCATTTGTTTACAAAGCAGTAGTGTACCGTTTTTTGGTCCTGAGGAATGCATTAAGAAAATCTTATATAATGCTGAAACATGTCGACCACCATTAAGTGCGGTTATTATTTAAAACCTGCACCCACACCTGCCTTTTAATCTTAGGGTTTGGGGGATATTAATAAAATTTCTTTTTTCCACCCATTCACCTAATTTTATAATTACCCTTCACTTTTCCACCCCAACCACTTTACACTGCTTTTTTCATTAGCCACTATCATACCCTTCTGTTCTGCCCTCACATCACATTTCGGTCACGGTAATCATTTACCGGCCGTCTTGTCTCCAGGGTAAGGAGATCCCACATGATGACAACAAGGGCGGTACAGTGTGGCTTCTGATGGGAACAATACATTTTTCTCCATGTACTCTTGAGTCTCGACTTGACCATTCACTAAATATTATTTCTCACCGGTACTGCCCTGCATGCATTTGGTACAGTGGTCCTTCCTGCCAGACTTACTGACTCCCTTTTCTTTGACCCCCAGATATTATTTGTTGTGATATATTGAGTTTGGGGCGCATATCTGGTTGGTCGGTAAACCTGCCCTTAGACCCTCCCCAACTTTTTGTTGAACGTGTCATGATCTGTCTAGCCTTGAACCGGAGGAGCGGCAGGACTTTCCGGATGAGTCTCAGGATGCCCATGCAGGTGGCAGATAATTTGGTTGCCTGGTAGCTGAGTTTCAGTGTATTATCTAACCAGATTCCCAGGCTCTTAATGGTGTTCTTGGCTAGGGGTGCCGGACCCAGTGTTGGTGGCCACAAGGAGTCGATGGATTTCTGTGGGGAGTTACCCAGTACCATCAGCTCTGTCTTGTCTCCATTCAGTTTCAGGTAGGACTGGGTCATCCAGGTGCATTCTGCTTCCATACAGCCCCTTAGATCACTTGGATGAGAGGAGGGATGATTCAGAGTTACCACCAGCTGAGTGTCATCAGCGTAGGACACGATTTGAACGCCGAAAGGGCGAACTATTTCAGCGAGGGGACGCATGTATATGTTAAACAGTGTGGGGCTCAGGGACGAACCCTGGGGAACCCCACAACTGAGTGGTTTACTGGGCGAGGTGATATTGCCCTCACAGACTCGGAATGAGCGCTCTGATAAGAATGATTGTAGCCAGGCCGCTGCTTTAGAGGTGATACCTAGTTCTGAGATTCTGTGCAGCAAGATATCATGATTTACGGTGTCGAAGGCGGCACTGAGGTCCAATAAAACGAAGGCCGCAGTGCCACCCTGATCCACAATCATTCTAGATCCTTCCATCACAGCTAGTAGCGCGGTTTCTGTTCCGTGCATGGGATGGAACCCAGTCTGTGATGTGTTCAGTAAGTTATTCACTTCCAGGAATTCTGTGAGAGAGTGGTTTACGTGTTTTTCCGCAATTTTGCTTATCCATGGCAACAGGGAGATCAGGCTGTAGTTCCCTGGGTTCTTCTGATCTAGATTGGCTTTTTTCAGGAGGGCCCTGACTGTCGCTTGTTTCCACTTCGGTGGTACGCTACCTGAAGATAAAGAGTTGTTAATCAGATTTAGGATGGTAGGCAGAATGATGGGAGTAATTGTTCTGAGGGACTGAGCTGGGGCTGGGTCGCTGGGAGAACCAGATTTTACCTGGAGTATTATGGATTCCAGGGTGGTAGGTTCTAGTGGTGGGAAGGTTTCCAGGGTGGTCGGGGGAGGCGGTCTAGTGTCCTTGTGCCCTGTCTGGATGTGAGGGGATTGGGGAAAGGAAGAGTAGATCGTAGCTATTTTGTTGTGGAAATATTCGGCCTGCTCATTGCAGCGAGTCTGAGCATTCAGAGGATTAGGTAAATTGTCCGGAAGTTTGAGCAGGGTTTTTGCGATATGGTATATCTCCCTGGGTTTAGATGCTGCTTCGTTTATTTTGTTTTAAAAAAAGATGGCTCGGGCATTTTTTATGCCGTTTTTATAGAGTTTTATGGCAGCCCGATATTCATCTTTGCTAGCTTGTGAGTAGTCAATGCGCCATTTTCGTTCTAGTTTTTTGCATTCTTTCTTGAGACTATGTAGGTCTTGTGAATACCATGGTGCATTTCTCGGTCTCTGTTTAAATTTAATGTCTTTGACTGGAATAATGCACTCTAAAGAAGTGGTGATCCAATTATTGAAGTTGTCATTACTGACAGCCGGGTCGGAGTTGTTTTCTGGGATAGAGGCTTCCAAAGTGGTTGCCCACTGGTTGGGATTAGGTTGTGACCATTTGCGGTCTCTCCTGGGAATGGGGGGAGGTGTGGGGCGGGAGCCTGACGGTGACCATGTAAATGGGATCAGAGAGTGGTCGGTCCATGGGAGAGGGATGGGTGAGCTAACTGCGAGGTGGATGCAGTTGCTGAAGATTGGATCCAATAGGTGACCTTTATAGTGGGTGGGTTCCAGCACTCGCTGGGAGAGTTCTAGTGCCTCCAGATTGTGGCGTAGTTCGGTGGCTGCCGGGTCCTGGGGGTCATCTTAGTGGACATTGAGGTCACCCAATAGGGTGTAGTTCGGTAGGGTACAGACTCCACTAGCTATGGCAGGTGCAAGGTGGTTTATAAAGTTGGTAGGGGTACCGGGCGGGCGGTAGACAAGGGTCCCTGAAAAGGTACATGTGGGGGAGAAGTCAAGCGAAAATGTCAGGTATTCGCAGCTGGATAAGTTAATAGGAGAGCTGCAGCAGGTATCACGGTTTTTGTAAATGACAGTATGCCGCCGCCTTTTCCTGACGGACGATCAGCTCGAAGTATTTGGTATCCTGCAGGGAGTGCTTGAATAATATCGGGATCGGAGTCTGTTTGTAGCCATGTTTCCGTGAGAAATATGGCATCAGGTTCTTGATCAGAGATCAGCAAAGAAATCTCCGAGGCATGCTTAGGGAGAGACCTGCAGTTCACCAGGAACATATGGTATGAGGGGGGAGGTTTTGATGGGCAGCTTTGATACGTACAGTGTTGGCAGTTAAAAAGTTTTGTGGTGGGATCCCAGGATGCGAGGCAGTGGTTGTTGGTGGGGCCTCGCAGTTGAAGTAAGGTGCTGGGGGAGTAAGAGATGGTATTTTTTTGGCCAGCGGACGGGCGCAGACGGGCTTGCCTTAGGCGCCCCGCCGGCGCCGCCCCTGCGCCCGTCCGCTGCGCTTCCTGGGAAAGGGAACCATTTTGTAGTGGCGAGGGCGGGAGGGCGGGAGGGGCCAAGCACTAGTCTACTTGCTCCTGCTCCTCACCCAAGATGGCGGGTCCGGAAGTGCAAATGCGGCAAGTGAGCCGGAAGCTCTATCGAGTCCTCAAAGGGGGGGGGGGGGGGGGGGGGAGCAAGATCCGCTCTGACTCAGCGGCAAATTCAATCGTAAGTGTCGATTGTTTTGGTAGTTTAAAATGTGCAGTTTTGACAGCAATTTAAGAACTACTGTGCAGGTTTAAAAACAATTGTGAGCTTTTCGGTCAAGCAGCAAAGTTTTAAACTAGAGTCCCAGCTTCCGCCTCAGGACTATAACAACAACACACCACACTCACTCGTATTCAGTGGGGCTATGGAGTTTGGGCTCTTTTGTAGTGGCGAGGGCGGGAGGGGCCAAGCACTAGTCTGCTTGCTCCTGCTCCTCACCCAAGATAGCGGGTCCGGAAGTGCAAATGCGGCAAGTGAGCCGGAAGCTCTATCGAGTCCTCAAGGGGGGGGGGGGAGCAAGATCCGCTCTGACTCAGCGGCAAATTCAATCGTAAGTGTCGATTGTTTTGGTATTTTAAAATGTGCAGTTTTGACAGCAACTTAAGAATTACTGTGCAGGTTTAAAAACAATTGTGAGCTTTTCGGTCAAGCAGCAAAGTTTTAAACTAGAGTCCTGGCTTCCGCCTCAGGACTATAACAACAACACACCACACTCACTCGTATTCCATGATGGTATTGTTTGGGATAAAGTTCTCTATGACTCTTTTGGTCCAACAGAAAAGAAACATTGCACTTTCCATATGTTTCAAAGTTTCTATGGAGGACCGTATTACCCCAGGTTCCATTTCTTATGGATAGGATGTTATAACTGTTACAACTCCTCTATCTGATTTAGAATAATGCACTGTAGTTGAAAATTAGGATTTGCATTTGAATTTTGCAAATTACAGAGAAATGTTTTGTTGCCATCATTATGCACATCACTATCATATAGAGCTAGTACTGCATGTGTTGTTTTTAATTATGCAAAGTGGGGACACTTTAAATCATATTTAAAGAAGCTCCCTTATTTTTCTGTCTCACAAGATCCAGCTTCATATTACTATAAGTTTACTCACACTAACAAAACTGGTTTATTCCAATTCATTTCTTTGACAACTGGCCCTAAAGGGTTATGAATACTGTAAGTGCAATACTGAGCTGTAATCTGTATGGAGTACATGAGACTGGCAGGTCCAGGGCACTTATACCTTATTTGGGCTTGTCTGATCCCTCACCAAAAATCTTTTAAAACAAAACAGTATAAAAGACAATGTGTCTGGGCTTGAACACTACTAAAAATATAAAAACACTAAGCCTTCCCTGTGGGTCAAAATTTGGTACCTGGCAATAGTTTAATAATTTCACAGAAGAACAGATCAATGAAATGGTGCAAAATGGAACATGCAATTAGTCATTTTCTAGTTCAGGTGGGTAGTTATTATAACCCATTAATATCAATGACTGCAATGCCCATTTTTTAAAACTCATCCAAGGGGTTTACAGCAAGCAGACAGGACCCCCGTTATATTCAGTTGAAACACTCTGGTGTAGTTACTACCTAAAGCATAGGAAAATCATGCCAGCAATGGTTAGAACATTCCACAGTAACATCAGCTAAAGACCATGTTCTTGATCTCCTCGTTCTAAATGTTTTATATATGCCACTTATAATGAAATATGGGAAATTTCTCAGCAAGACACTGCGACAAATTGATACGTAAAATGTGGAAAAGACTTTGCAGTTGTTGATAACGGGATAACCACACAGTCAACACGTTTGTATTCATTGAATAATATTGTTTCACCTGCATTTGATATCATACAAAATGACACTGTTTGCTTCAACATGGCTTGAGTCAGTTGAAATCAATTTTATAATTGAGCTGGAAATTGCAGGTTTTGAAATCAAATAAAGTGCAATAGAAATTTTTGAATGCAACTGAATTCTTTATGTCTTATAATTTGAAACATATGCAGAAAATTCTAACTAGGGAGGAAGCGACCCACACTATGCCTAATAGAGAAAGTTTAGAAAAGTGGTGTTTTGCTGCTGCGGAAACTCCATCAGCCGTCTGACTTTTCCACTGCTTCATTTCTCCTGTTATTTTATTGTTTCATTTCACGTCATGCCTTAGATATTTTTCTGTGGGTAGTTATGAGGAAATAGGTACATGTTTTTTTACATGAAGCATGGTTTCGCCCTGTTCAGTACAGATGCAAACACAAGAACTTTGAGGTTTTTGTTAGTCCACATGAGCTTAGAACATCTTTGGGTCCCTCCTTCGTCTGTAAAGTGGTAAGACTCCATGGAGTCTGTAACAAGTCCATGACTAACTTTTGTTTTATTTAAAGGGTGTTAACATAAAGTTATCAAGCCCAAATTCGTGTTGCTTTCCAATGGAAGCTACTAATAAATAATAATAAAAATATAATAATTATATAATAATAGTTCATTTGTAGAGTGCCTGGCTACCCCTGAAGGTGTGTCACCGTGCTAGAAGCACATCAGCAGGAGTGGGAAAAAGATATAGGACTAGAGTTGGTATAGCCATGTTTTCAGGCCTCTACGAAAGGTGGGTTTAGATTTCTCTGCACGTAGCAAAAGCGGGAGTGTGTTCCAGTTTTTGGCCGCTAGATAGCCAAATGAGCGAGCTCCCATCCTTGCCTTTCTTATCCAGGGAATCTTAAGTAAATGCGCTCCTGTCGATCTTAGCTGTCGACTAGGATTGTGCAGGGTGAGGAAGTTGTGCAGGTAGCTGGGGCCTTTCTCCTCTATGCTTAGATGACAGAAGCACATTGCTTTGAAAATAATTCTCTTCCTAATTGCCAACCAATGAAGGGAATCAAGAGCTTTCGTCATTGAAGCACGTCTAGGTAGATTGAGGACAAGGCGTGCCGCCACATTTTGAATTAGTTGGAGGAGTTTCAGGCAGTCTTTTGGCGCACCCAGACATAGGACCCGAACAGCTCACCACCTCCCTCAGCCAGAACCCTCCCGCCAACACAACGGACCCCAACGAAACAGCCCGCAACTTCACAATGTGGCTCACCAACTGCGCCAACGACCTCGCACCTCTGAAAAACCCGTCCAGCAGACCTGGCGGCAAGAAAGCTGCGTGGTTCACCAACGAACTCAAAACCTCCAATAAAAACTGCCGCACCCTCAAGATAGCCTGGCGCCACGACCAGACTACAGAAAACATGACAGCCCTCAAGAACGCCACCCGCATACACCACCAGCTGATCCGCACCACCAAAAAGACAACATTCAAAGAACGACTGGAAAACAACACCCACAACAGCAAGGAACTCTTCAGCATCGTCAAAGAGCTCTCCAACCCCAGCGCTGGAAACAACGACATCACACCCCCGCAAGACCTCTGCGTCTCACTCGCCTCGTTCTTCCACCGCAAGATTGCCGACATACACAACAGCTTCGGCACACATACCACGCACCCAACCACCGAACCAACGCCCCCCCCACCACCCTCTGCAACTGGACCCCGGTCAGCACCGAAGACACCACCCGCACGATGAACACCATCCATTCCTGCTCCCCAACCAACCCCTGCCCCACCATGTCTTCAACAAGGCCGACTCCATCATCGCACCCCAACTCCAGGACATCATCAACATCTCCTTCACCACCGCGACCTTCCCGGAGAGCTGGAAACACGCCGAGCTCAGCGCCCTCCTGAAGAAACTAAAAGTGGACCCCACCGACCTCAAGAACTTCCGCCCCATCTCGCTCCTCCATTTTCCTGACGAAGGCATCGAGAAGACCGTCAAGAAACAGCTCGCCGCCTTCTTCGAGACAAACGGATCCCTCGACCCCTCCCAGTCCGGTTTCCGAGCTAACCACAGCACCGAGACCGCCCTCATCGGAGCCACCGACGGCATCGGATCCCTGCTTGACAAAGGGGAAACAGCTGCCCTCATCCTCCTGGACCTCTCCTCAGCATTCGACACAGTTTGCCACCGCACTCTAGTACAGCGCCTCAAGAACTCCGGAATCCAAGAGAAGGCTCTGGAGTGGATCATCTCGTTCCTCGCCGGAAGAACCCAGAGGGTCCGCCTCCCCCCGTTCAGATCCGAGGCCACCAAAGTCATCTACGGCATACCCCAAGGATCCTCGCTCAGCCCCATCCTCTTCAACGTCTACATGAGCCCCCTCGCAGCCATCGCACGCCAACACAACCTGAACATCATCTCCTACGCCGATGAGACTCAGCTGATCCTCTGCCTCACCAACGAGCCCGACACCGCCAGAACCAGCCTACACGAAGGGATGAAAGACATCGCCGAGTGGATGAAGAACAGCCGCCTGAAACTGAACTCAGACAAGACGGAAGTCCTCATCCTGGGATCATCCCGTTCCGCCTGGGACGACTCCTGGTGGCCCCCGGCCCTGGGCACCACCCCCAAGCCAACGGATCACGCACGAAACCTGGGTTTCATCCTGGACTCCTCCCTCTCGATTACCAAACAAGTCAATGCTGTCTCATCATCCTGTTTCAACACCCTGCGCATGTTCCGAAAGATCTTCCGATGGATCCCCACAGAAACCAGGAAGACGGTAACCCAGGCACTCGTCACCAGCCGACTGGACTACGGGAACACTCTCTACGCGGGAACCACAGCCAAACTACAGAAAAGACCCGATCCTGAACCAGTGGCACATCGATGACCTCTTCCGTTTAAACATCAGACAGATGGTTGATTGTAGAGAAGTAAAATCCTGGACTACCAAGAAGTAAACTCTGTTAAGCTGGCCTAACTAATAAAAGTAAACAACTTTCTCTACTTAAGGTCATATATCACTGTTAATTTGAATGCAGACCTTTACATCTTTATGGGCAACCGGAAACTAAAACCGACTCTAATCGAAAGAGGCAGTATATTTAACGGATTAATCTGACTATTTAAAGGAAATGACCTTTATATCCAGAGCATTGGATTTGACAAAATAGAAGCAGTGTTGTCTCTTTGGACACAAGACGGATATATACCCAAGTACAGTTAAGGACAACCTACACTTGAGAAATAAAGGCCCGGTTCCATGTCAAATCTGGTACAATTGCAAAAAATAAATTTATTGGAAGCCACGACGTCCTTATAAATAAGCCACGGGTATTATAGCAAAGAACAAGGCAGATTTCCTGAGGAAGGCGACCGCCGAAACGCGTTGAAGGAACTAATTCTGCGTTTATATTAAGTTTCAAAAAAAGATGAAGTTGTTTTAAAGGATACAGATTTTATGTGAAATTATCCTAATGATTCTGTATGTAAAAATGTTTTTTGTAAACTAGAAAAGTGAAAGTATACATATATAAAAAAGATAAAATAAGGAGAAAAAAAGAAAAAAAGAAAAACTAGAAATATAACTACAAAGAAGAAATATCAAAGATGCATAAAGAATAAATAACATCAATCAGATCTCTATGAGTGGAAAATGAGTTATTATAAAATACATGTCTAAGTTACTCATGAATTACCAGTACACATAACCCGGTGTGCTCATTCCATTTTCCAAAAAATACTTTACCTTGCTAGGGTTCATCCTTTAAGGCAGGGGCCCCACTTTTTCCACAAAGACTCCAGCGCATACAGATCGCATCCGCACGACTCATCCTGGACATCCCCCGCCACAACCACATCTCCGCCCACCTGAGAGACCTGTACTGGCTCCCTGTCAGCAAGAGGATCAGGTTCAGACTCCTCACCCACGCACACAAAGGCTCTCCACGACCTGGGCCCCAAGTACCTCAACAACCGCGAAGGTGGGCAGTGGCAGTGTCCCCCTGAGCGGTTGGTGGCAACCTGGCTAATTGCGCAAGCACCTCTACCAGGTTCTCTCGCTAATTTTAAAAACTGTAATTTGTTTTAATATCACGGGAATACTTTTTAAATAACATAGGCAATATTGTGAGGGTACTGGGGGGCAGACAGCACTTATCTGGAGGCCTGAGCTCGGCGTTCCTTCCTCCCTGCCCCGGTCCGACGCGGTAGCTAGTACTGTTGCGTGGAGGGCGGGCAGGTAGAGCCAGGCACGTCCGGTTGTAGAGGTTAGCGCTCTAGTGGTTGGGAGCGCTCTAGGTTAAAGGAGGCAGAACTCGACGGCCGCGGGACGGCGAAGGTGGGCAGTGGCAGTGTCCCCCTGAGCTGTTGGAGGCAACCTGGCTAATTGCGCAAGCACCTCTACCAGGTTCTCTGGCTTATTTTAAAAACTGTAATTTGTTTTAATATCACGGGAATACTTTTTAAATAACAAAGGCAATACTGTGAGGGTACTGGGGGGCAGACAGCACTTACCTGGAGGCCTGAGCTCGGCGTCCTTCCTCCCCGCCCTGGTCCGACGCGGTAGCTAGTACCGTTGCGCGGAGGGCGGGCAGGTAGAGCCAGGCACTTCCGGTTGTAGAGGTTAGCGCTCTAGTTGTTGGGAGCGCTCTAGGTTAAAGGAGCTATGCCCCAGCGAACGCGCGCAGCGGGCGCGACGTCTTCGCGCTGAAGACGCGCCAAAGACAAGCCCGTCTGCGGCCGACCCAGAGGGCCAGACCCCTTGCCGACACTCCTGCCACACTGACATACAGTGTCTAACAACTCCTGGCCCTAAGGCAGGGAGTTGGGGAGGAATGCTGTCATAGTATTACATTGGTCTCCAAACAAGAGCAATGTAACCATTGTTCCTTCACTCTGGCCCAGCAGCGTAATGTGGCGAATGCTGGGGAGAGAATGAAATTGTCCCTCATTAACTGTCGTTCCCTAGGGAAACACAAAATGGAGGTCTATGACCTACTAATAGATGGACAGCTAGATGCCTTGTTTCTTACAGAAACTTGGCTTAACGAAGACTCTGCACCCGACATAATAGATGCACTACCACCGGGGTATGATATCAAGAGGATTGATAGACCCATGGGGCGTGGAGGCGGAATAGCTATAATCGCTAAACTAGAAATATGCTGCACGTTGAAGCCAGTGGATATTAAAGATAGCGAATCTGGCTTTTTTTCCATCGCAGGTCACGATAGTCAGATCCTGAAAGGGTTTCTGATCTATAGGCCCCCAGGTGCAGAGACCAGAATTACGGAAAGCCTGACAGAACATTTGATACAACCTGCCTTAAAATATGAGAGGCTGCTGCTTTTGGGGGATCTAAATTTTCATTTTAATGATCCCACTAACACAGAAGCCCGGGAGATTCGCAATGAGCTTGCAGCCATGCAAATGACGCTTAAATCTGAACTCCCCACCCATGGTTATGGGCATTTATTGGATCCTATTTTTTCCAACTGGGAATTGCTGAATATAGATACTCTGGTGCCTGTGGTATGGTCGTACCACTACCAGATCCTCTTTCAGATCGTGGTAAGAAGGGGGAAAGCACATAAGGCCGACGAGATAACTAGACGCTGGAAATGGGTAGGCTTTAACAGAGCTAAATTTAATGACCTCATGGAACAGGGTGGACCCCCAGTAGGTCAAGAGATAGAGGCAGCTTGCGAAATATTGGATAACCGCATTTTGCAAGCCCTTGATCATACAGCCCCTTGGACCAATAACAGACCATGGAGGCAATCTAAATCAGCACCTTGGTTTGGGCCCGAGCTTGTCAAGGAAAAGGCCGCCTGCAAACAGCTCGAGAGACGCTGGAGGAAAGGTTATTATGTGGCAGATAGGATGGCCTATAAAGCTAAGCTTAAGGGCTATCATGCTTCGATTAGGAAGCATCGGATGGCACACTATAAAGACAGGATAGAGAGTGCGGAGAACTCAATGAAAGAACTGTTTGCTGTGTTCAAGGAAGTGGGCTCTCTTTCCAGCAGCGCCGGCCCATTGGAAGGCTCGGTGGAATCTTGCGACCGAGTGGCCCAATTTTTCGCTGATAAAGTGGGGAAAATGTATTCCTCATTCCCAGTGGAAGCTAGAACAAAGCTCATGACAGAAGATACCACCGTTAATTCTGAAGGATCTGAGCTACTAGTATCCTTCAGTACTCCCCAAGAGGACGTCTTAATTGACATAGCCTCCAAAATTAAATCTGGCTCCCCTAAGGATCCAGCACCCGCTAAAATACTTAGGGAAAGTATAAACATACTGGAACCTCACATACGCTATCTGCTGGATCTTTCTTTTGGTTCAGGGAGTGTTCCATCAGTATGGAAAGAGGCAGTGGTACTTCCGCTAAAAAAAAAACTAATATCAGTGCGGAGCAATCAGACAATCTACGATCAATTTCCCTCCTTCCCTATTTCTCTAAAATCGCAGAGAAAGTGGTCAATAAGCAATTGACAGAGCACATCGAAACCTGTAAACTTCTACATCCTACCCAATCAGGTTTTCGGGCGTCCTACTCGACCGAATCTGCCCTACTCCTGTCCACTGAAACCATACGTAAGTTGGTGGATGAAGGCCATACCACAGCGCTGATCCTTTTAGATCTGAGCGCGGCTTTCGACACTGTAGCACATCACATCTTGCGGCAGTGTCTGAAAAAAGGAGGAGTGAGGGGCAGAGCTTTAAAGTGGCTAGAATCGTTCCTACGGGATCAGAGCTTCCGAGTCGCCCAAGGCCCTCATCGGTCTAAGAGTATTATGCTAAATCAGGGAGTGCCCCAAGGGTCTAGTTTGAGCCCCACCATCTTCAATCTCTACGTAACACCCATAGCAGAGATTACGGAGAGGTTTGGGGTTCAGGTAGTAACCTACGCAGATGACACCCAACTTGTGGTGTCTCTTGCACAGTTAGACGGGGCAGGGAACAACTTCTCAATGTGCCTCCAAGCCGTAGCAGTCTGGATGGCTAATAACTGCTTGAAATTAAATGGCAGCAAGACAGAGGTGCTGGTGGTGGGACATGCACCATCGGTGTGGACATCGGCATGGTGGCCGCAAGTGTTGGGGCTCTACCCTCACCTATTGAACAAGTGAAGAACTTGGGTATATGGATAGATAACAAGATCTCCTTTGAGCAACACACCACTCGGGTGGCCGGACAATGTTTCGGCATTTTGAGAAATATGCGGAAAAGATTGGACTTACTCCCCACAACAGCCAGAAAGACCATAGTCCATGCTCTTGTTACCTCGAGATTGGACTATGGGAACGTTCTCTATTTAGGAGCCAATAACAGATGTATCACTAGGCTTCAGCGGATACAGAATATGGCGGCCTGCATGATCTTGAAACTACCCAGAATAGCATCATCTAAGAAAGCCCTGGATTACCTCCACTGGCTTCCGATTAAAGAACGGGTGCTCTATAAGACCTTATTGCTCAACCACCGTATCATGCAGGGAAAGGGGCCATCCTATCTGCTGGATCTATCGAACCCTTACATCCCGGGCCGTGACTTGAGATCTTCCGGGAAAGGGCTGGTGAAGGTTCCTAGGTTCAGAAGAGCTCGGATGGGCGGACGCTCCTTCCGAGTACAAGCTGCCCAATACTGGAATAAACTCCCACATGAAATGCGATTAGAGACTTCGGAACGCATTTTCCGGAAACAACTTAAAACCTACCTCTTTCCTCTGGCTAGAGAATGAGAAGGTTAGTAGGAGAGAACTGGGTGGGGATGATTTGTCTGTTGGTTAGGGCCAGCCACACTTAGCGCGGGGACACACTGCTCCCAGTGTAACCATGTGCTTTATAAAATGTATTATTATTATTATTATTATTTCTACACACCCACCCGCCAACTCAGCTCGACCAGCCTCGCCCTCGCCACCGTCCCACGCATTCGCAGAGCCACCACCGGAGGACGATCCTTCTCCTTCCTGGTGGCCAAGACTTGGAACTCCCTCCCCTTCCACCTACACTCTCCTTCAGGAAGCAACTCAAGACCTGGCTTTTCGCGCAGTAACGGACCCCCCTCTCCCAGCGCCTTGAGACCCTAGCGGGTGAGTAGCGCGCTTTATACATTTGATTGATTGATTGATTGAAGGACATTCCCGTAGTCAAGTTGCGAGGTCACAAAGTGTGAACTATGATTTTCCTTGCTGCTACAGGAAGGAGGTCTAAGGTTTTTTTAGCATCTTCAGGGTGCTAAAGCATCTCCCTGCCACCTTTCTAGTTTGAGACTCGAACAAGAGTTTAGGATCGAGCCACACTCCCAGGTTTTTTACATCTGTTTTGGGCGCAGGGAAAGGCCCCAGTGTATAGGGCTACCAGGCTGCACCCCAAAAAGAGGGGGATTTCCCAACGATCATGACCTCTGTCTTGCTACCATTCAGTTTAAGGCAGTTGATAGACATCCATGAGGCCAGATTATTGAGACAGGAAGAAAACTTTAATGCTGACTCACCACAGTCTTGTGCAAGGGTCACCACAAGCTGTGTGTCATCAGCGTATGACACCATAGAGATCTTGTAATTGTCCATGATCTCAGCCAGCGGACCGATGTATAGATTAAAGAGGGTGGGGCTCAGGATAGATCCTGCGGGACCCCTTGACAGAGTGGCAGAATTTCTCATCGATGAGGGTGTTGTCAAATTTGGAAACCATGCTTTCCAGAAAGGACCGCGTCCACTGTAGTGCCACCCCATCTAGTCTGCAGATGCTGCAACAGTGGTATATGTGATACCTTGTCGAAGGCGGCACTTAGGTCCAATAGGACCACGGCTACCGTCTGACCGGCATCCACCCGTCTCCGTATAGTCTCTGTTGCAAAAAGGAGAGTAGATTCGGTTGAAAAAGATGCTCTGAAACCTGATTGTGTAGGATATATAAGGTTGTGCAAGTTGATATGCGTCACTAATTGTTTATTCACAACTTTTTCAGAGATTTTAGAGATGTAGGGGAGCAGAGAGATGGGGCGGAAATTATCCAGTAGCTCGGGGTTATCTGAGAGGTTTTATTTTTTTAGAGGTATAGCAGTCCTGTGTTTTTATGACCTAGGGACCTCTCCACATTTAAAGGATGAGTCTACTAGTTGCTGTATGAGAGGTATTATCAATTCAATGCCCTCCTTTATTTTGTTGGGTGCCGCTGGAACGGCAGGGGAGCCTGATTTGATTTTTAAGGCCACTTCCTTGAGCTCTATTGCAGGGGGGAGGGGCGAGAAACTCCCTCAGGGGTGGAAAACCCAGCTCAGTAGATTTCTCTTCTAGTTCAGTAGAGCAGTTCTGGGCTCCCTCTGGTAAACAGTTATATATGCTCAAAAGTTTTTGAAGGAAGAAAACTGCAATCAGATTGTACCGCTCTTTAGAGTCGTGTTGTGAATGTTCTCTCAAGAGATGAAATCTCTTTTAGAGTGGCATATAGTTCCTTGGATGAGTTTTCTGCCATATCAATTTTCTCCTTATAATACATAGAGCGCCTCTTTTTGATTAGTGAGTGGTACTTGTTTTGTGCTGTTTTATTAGCTCCCTTAGATTATTTAGAGAAGGCTAATCTCCATTTACGTTCTAGGGGCTTACAGCCTTGTTTAGCACTTCTTAGCTCATCGTTGAACTAGGACGCCGATTTAAACCCTCTCTTAAGTGTCTTAGTGGTCCAGGGGGCAGCCTCATCAAGTGCTTCCGTGATCCACTTCTCCACTGAGGCACAGGCTATATTATTGTTGTTACTTAGTAGAGGTGGAGTTTTCTCAAGTGCACTGGAAAAGCTCTCGCAGTTATACCTGGATCAGTTCCTACGCGGGAGGGTAGGGTATCTGATTTTACAGAGAGTGGTTTAGGTAATGGTATACGGAATTCTATAAGGTGGTGATCAGATCATGGGACAGGGGTCGGTTGCTCTACCACCAGACCCAATTTGTGAAAAAAATTGGGTCCAGCAGATGGCCCACTAAGTGTGTTGGTGCCATACATTCATGTTCTAATTGTAGACTGGCAAGTTCTTTACATGAGGTTTGTACCTCAGTCTTGAGGTGATCCTCTATGTGAAGATTTAGATCACTCAGAACCATAAAGTTAGTGTATTTAAGGTCTAGTTGTATGGCCAGATCCACATGATTCGTTGTAAATTCGGGCGATAGATAAGGAGAACACTTATCGCGGAGTCATTAGCCCTCTTTAAGATAAAAAAGGCTGCCTCAGCGCTTCCTAATTGAACTTTATCAAGCATGCAGTTGAGGGATAGGTGAGAAAGTATGGCTATTTCACCTCCGCTCTTTAGAGTGCGATCTTGTCATAGCATGATATAGTTATTTGGGAGCGCTTCTAGTATGTCGGGGACAGAATCCTTACGGAGCCAGGTTTCAGTGAGGAACATGGCGTCAGGCTGATGGTCAGTGAAGAAATCATGGATTTCTATTTCATGTTTGATCAGGGATCTACTTACTTTTCAATGATCAGAGTTGCTGTGGGATGAAACCAGGTACCCCCTACGTAGTCAGTTTCTACAGTTGTGACTTGCTGTATGAATATCTATATCCTCTCACACAGTCTTTTGGAAAAGTTACTTTGTGGCAGGAGGTCCCTATTTTGCAAATTAATTTTGATAAATTAAGCAGACTGAAAGCCTTGTTTTAAAGAGATGTCACTTTAACATCTGCATGGGCAACCTTTGATCTTTAAGGGGCTTGTTCCTTGTCTGAGGTAAGTCATTATTGCAGACTGAATTACAGCAGCATTTCTGTGGGCTGGTACACAATATTTTCAATGCTTCTAACCGCTGGAGGAAAATACTTTTTTTTTAAAGTGGTTGGGTCTGGACTTGTTTTTACCTTTCAGACTGTGCTTGGAGTTATTCCATTTTTTGTACATTCATAGTTTTCAAACATTTTTAAAGGCGTTCCGGTAGCGCTGTTTCTTCTGGATGCTATTTTGGTTCTATTTTTGTTGCTGCACAATGATGTCCCACAACAAGGCCTGATGGTAATTGAACTGCCATAGGTCCTCCAGTGTCATGAATGCATGAGGCAGTATTTTGGAGAGCCCTTGTTATTGGAACTGAATGGGAACTGGTCTCTGTCCTTCTGACCCCTGTGGTTTCAGAGACTGCAGCCTATAGTGCTCTTTCGAATGTGCTCTTAAATTGTGCCTTGCTATGCAACTGTTCCAGTCTCCGGACATAAATCAACGTGTATGTCATTTGCAGTTTCATCAGTTGTGTTGTCTAGTGACTCTGCTCCATTTTCTGCAAGCACCTTTGTCAATACTGGATGCTCCTTCGAATTTTGGTTTCTTGCCATCTGCTTCCTCTATAACGGCTGCACTCCTGCCACTGTTGTCTTCGAATAATGTTGAATGGACTAGTGGTGACTCTCTTTGTCCTTTGGGTCCTGTTCTTCAGGTCCTTGTTGATGTGTTGTCTGAGGATACAGGTTCAATCTTGGGCTCCGACGACCCCCTGGAGATCGATGTGGACATTATGGAGATGCAAAATTTCAATTTGGATGTCTCCTAGACTCTTGAATAGGCTTTTTCGTTTTATTACATAATTTTTCTTCATTTTTTTGTAGTTTGGGCTTTTTTTAATTTGCCATTTTATATAGCTTTCTGCATGTGCCTATAATGTTAAAATTGTTTTATGTAAAATGCAAGGCTTTTTTTTCAGATCTAGTCATTGCTTTGCTTATTTTTTTATGAATTGGCTCTACAACGAGTGGGAGGGTGTTGTATGATTTACATATAGTCTCCATTTTAGATTCTCGTTTTAACTTAGCATCTTTTTCTAATGGTGGTTTGCAAGTGTTTTTTCTAATGTGGGAATGTGCCATGCGCACACTTATTCCTGGTAGACACTGTTGCCTGCACATTTAGTTCCAGGGTCGAATGATTTAGGACACATTGCCTTGTTTGATTTTATTTTTTCTCTTAGCAGATCACTATTTCTCCTCAGACTAATTAAAGATGTTGTTCTGCACCTTTGGCACAATAGGATAAGCTTGCCGTTTTACTATTGATTCAGCGTCTATGTTGCATTTAATGAGAGGTTATTTTCATGCCAGAGTCATCATGAAATGCTGCTGTGAGCTGTGACTGAGCTGCTGTTCCGTTGTCCCCAACCTTCATCCTGGGAAGGAAAATAGATATGCAAGGGGAGTGTGCAGGCATACACACCCAGAAGAATGCCTCTGTTAATTCACAGAGGCTGGCTTCTTGACATAGAGGACCAAAGTAAGGGGTCAGGTCACTCAAACAGGCCTGGCAGAAGGGTACTCCCGACATGCTCTCTTTAGCGAAGATAAACTAGTGGGAGATAAGAGTAACCTTAAAATTATTAACAATTAACATGGTTGAATTGTTTGTACTATGCAGCATTCTAATAATTCTTATAACAATGATACATCTATAACACTGTAAGGTTTGGGGTTTAGATGCGGTACTGTGAGCTAGCCACGCACACCAACATTTACAGCTCATATAAGAAGACTAAGTCTCTGTATTATGAAGTTTTGTTGATCCAAATACACAGTCTTACTATATTCGTAGGAACAGCATAACTTTACAAGAAGATTCCAGGGCGATAACATTCAGATGACACATACAGATGGTGACTTGACTGAACACCCGGAATAGTGACAGTAGGGTATCAAATACATTTTTTTAAATCAAAAATGATTTACTAAAATGTAGCCTTTCTCGGATACAAGCTATCCAGTTAGGGTAAAGGTGGGCTCCTCACTTCCTTCCAAACATGTTAAGAAAAGTACAAGCCCTGATGGGATTTATTAATTTCAGGAGAGGTTACTTGCCATATTATGTTAAGCGAGTGTAGTCCTTTTATGATTTGATCAGTTGTTTTCTGAAAACTTTGGATAAAAGAACAAACATCTACCTTACACGGACTGGAAGCAGACATGTTCGAGACCAATATTTACAGACTAGGGATAATGAAACCTAATATTTAGAGTTGTTCACAGTACCTAAGGTTATACTTGCTTAGTTTACAATAAAGGCAACTACTGTAGCTTATGGATCGTATCTGTACTCTGCTGAGGGGAGGATTAAACCTACAGAAAAAAAACCTTACTGTGCTGCAGATGGCATGTTAAAACAGCACCCTTTGGCACATGGGAAACAAATCAATATAGTTTCTCCTAAACCTACATTACTGGCAGTGACAAAATCGAGTATTCTAAATGCTAGTGCTTTACACCTGCGCTGGGTGAAGTCGCACTCTTCTTTAAATGCTATTGACATAAAATTTGAATATGATCCTACAGTCCGCATGCATGAATTTTTGCAATATACTCAAAATGTTCCACAGATTCCTAATGTTTTACCAATTTATGAGTACAGGAGTGTGTACGGACGGATCTGCACAGCCAGTGGTGAGCACTAAACAAACATATTCTGCCACTTGTGCTGCAGTGCAGAGAACGTTTGAAGTGGATAACTTAAAGCAATATGTACAAACACTAAATGTTTAGATGATTCTACTTCAAAGGTAGCAGAATCACATGCCCTGTTAGTTGGCCTACAAAAAGCTGGTCTATCTGTTCTCACACTGAGAATACAAACCAATGAGAAAAAAGGGGCAGAGCTTCAAGTCCCTTCCTGAATACAGCATGCCTCGCAGACCAGTGCATGCGCGGACCAGACTCGATTTAAAAATTCAACAAGAGGAACAGGAGATTAGAATTTTTAAAGTTTTAATTATAAATAGTGCCAAGAAGCACGAAGTGCAAATGACAGTCAAAGGTTGCGATAGAACAGGACTTAGGTGCATTTGGATGCTAATCCTGATGAAACCGGGGTTGGATACACTAACCAGGTTTGTCATGGTCAAAGATTTTACATTCTGAATTTAGTCCTTAAAGTCCCAATCTACCACAGGCAGCCAATGACCTCAGGGGAGGAACTTAAGAGACTCACAGGGTGGCAGACCGAGGCCAACAGGAGGTTCCAGTCCAGGACTAGTTGCCACTGATCAGCTTGACACTTGCAGGAAAAAGCCTCTTGTTGGGTTCCTGTAGCTTTAACATGCCTGATCTAAGCCTTGCATGAGCTAGTTGCGGGGAATGACCCCATGCCATTGCCTAACAAAAGGGGTAAATATTCTCTGGGGTCTAACCCTACCAAATTTGGCAATTTTCAAGATGTCAAACATCTAACCTTGAGCTCCGAGGACTGGTTATGTATAATCCAAGAGTCCTCCCACATCTAATACTAAAATGCAGGTTGAAGTAGCCAATGGCGCCAATAAGCCCAGAAACATAAGTCTAATAGCACAAAGCAGAGTTTTCCAGCATCCAGACAGTTGATACACAAGAACTGTTTTGGAATTTTGGTTCCATCCTTTGAAGTACGCCTCAAGTGTTATATGTAAAGCCAGCAGACCTGTCAGGCAGGCGTTGACACTATAATGTCAAAAGAGACCCACTGTGCGATTGGACTCTGCCTGCCAGACGGGGTAGAGAAAAGTAGGGCCCTGCCTAGGCACAAATAACATTTGACTGTGACAGAATAGGATTATTCACACTTATTCAAATGTTAATTACTAGCTGGCAGAAGTGGAAGAGCAAAATGAAGATTAGTCTTCAGCGACTTTAGGGATGGAAAAAGGTAAATTTATAAAAGGTACTTTCCCTTAACATTTAGTAAAAATAAAACTTCATAATTGAATTGGATTTTAATAACTATTAAATATAGTTGCTTAATTATAGTTCTAACTAATCCAACTCCTGAGAAACAGTATTAGTATTTAATACTGCATTCCAGTATTTTCCAGTGGAACAGACAGACTTGGAACACTGAAAATAGTTTTGAGGGCTTTCCACTGGTAATTAGTGTAAGCCAATTGAAACTAAACTGTAAGGATATAAGATGCCCCCATAGAATCTGAACGAGATCTAATGGTTTGCAGAAAGACAAGTCAGGCTACAACCTTTGATATTACTCATGTTCAGTTAAATTCATTAAACGCAGATTTAACTGAGACTGGGTACCACAAACCACAGTGCTTCATTGTCAGATATTCCTGAGTAAAAACAAAGAGACATCATTTGTACCTCTTCTGGCAAATGCAAAAAACTTAGGGAGTGATTATGATGAAGGATAGTCCGCCAACGCCAGCCGTGCGGTGCCGGGCCCTCAGCCATCGGACAGCAATTTTCCCCCGCCATATTATATTGGCAATGGGAATCGTTCAGGTACTGTGGCGGTCATAAAGACCGCCCACCACAGTTCCGCCACAGGCAATTGTTCCAATTGCCTGGCGGACCGGCCTGCATGTCGAAAATGGTGGCAGTGCCTAGCAGACACCGTCCTCCAAATTACAATGCTGGCTCAAGCCAGCCTTTCCATAGCGGTAACACCGCCATGGAAAGGCTGGTGGGGATTGGCTCCGAGGGCCCGTTGCTGTCCCCCCTTGTGTTGGGGGTGCACTGAGGGGGTACCCATGGTACCCCCTACATTTCCCTGCACTAAGTGGCAGGGAAATGCAGGACATGCCTCTTTAGCATTGCAGTGGGTGCTGCAGCCAGAACCCCTGCCGCAATGTTAAACAGGCTGGATGTGATCGCCATGGTGGTGGTCGCATCGTAATTCATGGTGCGGGACCACCGTCTGTAGTCACCACTACGATGGCGGGGAGACTCGAGTCCCCCCGCCATCGTAATCATCCCCTTAATGTGGTGAGCCAGCCGAACGTCAGCGAAAAAGAACAAGAATCTTTGCTGTGACAGCCCATGGTATATTGAAGGCCGTCAGAGAGAAATGTATGCCATTTTAGTCACCTAAAAACTATATAAAGGGCATGTATGAGAGCGCAGGCAACAGATTTAAATATTGAAAGAAAGAGTTGTTACTCAATTAGAATGCACTAAGAAAAAAAGATTCCCCTAAATCTAACCCACCCAATACAAAAGAACAACATAATCAGTAGTAGACAGTTGGAAGTTCTTTTTTAATGGTGGGGTGGGGGAACACAGAGGCCTTGATGCTGTTGCTAGGGAGACTATGAGTAATACGGTCTTAAACTTCAAGGAAATGATTTACTATTAGAAACCCTAAAGACATTTTTGTAAAATAGAAAGTTAAAGTTGATAGCAGGAAATCAAATATCAAGGAGGGGTTATTAATTTAGACCACAAGCTAGTTTTATTAACCACTGTCAGTACTTAATAAAAACTATGTATTCTAGTTAGATAAGAAGCCAGTTGTCAGACAGTATTCCGGAGTAATATACAAGTTTTGTTTTTACTAACCTCATCAGTTCTTCCACTTTATCATCAACATCAAGATCCTCTTCTGAAGCTTCAAAACTGTAGGATCTTGGAACAATGTTGTTTGTATGATAACGAGTGGGAGACATCTTTCCATTGAAGGTCGACAGCCTCTCATTAATCTCCCTCCCATTCTGATTGGTAGTGCATGGTTGAGGGGAAGTGTCACAGCTGTTGCTCGGTGATGGGGACATACCAGAGTGTTGAGTCTGTGTAGAAGCTGTGGCTGTAGAGGAAGAAGCTGGGGCATTTTTGATACTGTTGCCATATGAACTTCTTCCATAGCTGGACCTCCTTCCAAACTTGTCATTATGCTCATGATCAAGCCGGTCAAGCGTCTCCAAAGCACGAAGGATTTCATGTTTGGTCATTCCAGTGCGTCGCAGCCGCTGCAGCAAGTCTATCTGCTCTATGGTGAACCTCGGCTCATCTGTGTAATGAGACATGGTTTCCAACAGACTAAAAGTAAAATAGTAAATGGTTAGTAAAAACCTTTCAATGATCCTATTCAGTATCGGCAAGATAACTAACAATGCAAAATAAATGGCGATCAGTGCTATTCCCACTTACTTTAGTCAATGTATTACAGAATAAGATATTGCGAGGCCCTAACTCCTAGAAACATAAGCATAATATTGAACATTATTATTGGAGCAGGAGCATCTCAAACATACGTTCCTGTTCACAAAAAAGTATGGTGTATGAGACAGTACTGAACAACACACTGTACAGTTATCCTCATGTAAAGCGCTCCGATACCTCTGGGTCTAGCCAGCGCTATATAAAACTTTTCAAATAAAATAAAATAAAATAAATAAATAAATTAGTGAGTTCTATTTACTTTATTTATATTACAATACAAAATTACACACAGTCACATAACATTTACCATTTTATACAATGTGGGGAAGGCAATAAAAATAGGAATTGTGGGTATTCTACATACTACATGCTCCGGCACAAACCACATCAAATAAACGTTTTCAGTGCCACAAGAACATTTAAAAAACTGCCCCTTGCAATCAATAGGCAACAAATAATAGACACGCTGGTGGCAGATTAATTTCAGAGTGACTGACCATGCTTTCCAATTAAAGTTACTCCCATCCCTGAGCCAAGCAAGCAAAAACCTGCTGGCTACAGCTGAAAGCTTACTTATTGTACCAGACACATAGAGGAAACAACCTTCATGATGTACACAAGACCACAAATGAGATACAGTATGTAATCTTCATAGCCTTCAGGTGGCCCAGAATGCTGCGGCATGACTTTTATTTAAGCGTCTTTGGAGAAACAGGGTCACGAAGCATCTTCATACCTTGCACTGGCTGCCAGTTAGTAAACAAATCCTAATCAAGAGCCCGGTGCTGACTGTTCGTGCTCTACATCAGACGGGCCCAAGTTACTTGTCTAGCAGAATCCAGTTCCACTACCCTGCGGGGAGCCTCAGTCCTCAAATAGGATCTTGGCAAAGGTACCCCAATTCTCTCAGCTAGGACCCGGAAAAGGGCGTTCTTTTCCCTTCCTTCGTCCATCCGAGTGGGATACACTTGCCCTGACTCTTTGGCAGGAGAGATCCGAGCATACTTTTAAAAAGAAGTTGATGATGGATACACCTGTCCTCTCTCTTCTCACCTCTCTCTTCTCTTCTTCTCTATCTTTTCCCTTCTCTAGCTCTCTCTCTCTCTCTTCCTTTTCTTATCTTCTTCCCTTGATTTGCTTTTTGATTATTGTAAGTGTCATGATACCAAGAATTTGTTCATTTGTACCTTTAAAGATTTATTGTATTGTCTTTATTTTTATCCTTATTCTTCAATAAAAAAGATTTGAAATAAAAAAAGAAAACATGGCTGTACACCCAGTATTAAAAAACTGTTGACTGACTAGTGCCAGCACACATTTAGAAGGATCTGTGCGCTTTACAAATCCCACGCATCTCATCGAATCCAGGGATTATCCATGCAGTTTGGAAGGATCTACACGATTTTACAGCACCTAACCTGCATAACGTACAGAAGAATCCATCTGAGGTTAAGCACCTACACTTCATGATTTACACAAGAAACAACCTACGATTAAAGCACCCAGCCTTAATAAGAATCAATTACAGCAGCTAACTTACATGAATCTGATATTATAACACCCAGTCTTCAAAGTGTACACAAGGTCAACATGAGGTTACAGCACTTAACCTTCATGATGCACATGGATATGCATCTGTGGGTACAGCACGCAGCCTCTTGGTTGTACATGGATTTCAAATGGGGCCTGCAGCACCCACAGGACACCATTCAAGGTTACAGCACTCAGCTTTCATGATAGACATGAGAATCCATCGGAGGTGACTCCATGCATTCTTCAGAATATAAAACCCAAAAAGCAGAACCTTCCACCTCTTACCGTAACTACTGGAAAGTATACATTTTTACTTGTTGCATTTTTGGAATGAATTTTGTATTTACAGCGCACTGTTTCTGGTTATTAAAACAATATATGTAGACAAATAATATGTATATCTACATATATGCAGCAGTGGGTCTCACTCCATAAGAAATCACATATCTGTACCCTTTAGCACCATATCCTCGCCGACGGATTTTTCTCCAAATAACCTTAAAATATCACGAGTTTAGCGTACTAGATATGGTGCGGGTAGGTCAGCAAGGTAAAGTTCACAGATTTTTCTAAATAACATAGCAATTCACAGCATGCCAGTCAAAATTAAATTGATTTAGTGCATTGTCCCAACCAGTACCTTATCTTAGTTCAATGCATTTTGTCAGTCATTTTTTTTTAGTTATGAAGCAAAAATCAAGTGGGCAATGCAAATGTGCCACTGCCGCACGTATCCGTAAATATTTGCTAACATTGGATATTCCTTCCCAAATTATGTGACATTATGTTTGCAAACAAGAATTAACAACTCTACTGCACACAAGGTGACATAAATTTATATAAAGAAATAAATCCGGTACCTGGAGCCCACACCTTACAAGATGGTGCAACATAGAATATGATTTTAGAATATAAACGTCATAAAATAATCTGTGACGGACTAGATCATATTTGTCTCCATAGAGGCACTAAGCAAGCACTATATATCTAAACTAAGACACAATGGCGACCCTATATACCACAATACGGACCGTCATGGGCGAGGCTAACCTTGCCAGTGCTGCAAATTGATGCTAAACCGATTCTTATGCTTCCATACACAAATTATTAGCCACAGTATGGCACAATATCCCATTTGAGGTACTATACACCTGCATGGAGCCTGTCATGGGCAAACCCCACATCCTGTGATGCTCCAGAATGGAGCTACATGGAATATGCTGTTTATGAAAATAAATTAGAAAGCACTATTTCGACATTGAGGCATCATGGAGAAGCAGTACGCCTTCATAGAGACACAACTTAGGTATGGCCCAATTTAACTTATGTTGCGTTAGACAGACAACCAACAACAACTGTTTGCAAATAATAAATAAAACACTGCACTTAAGTCTGAATATGTTCCTTAAACATCTAAATAGTACAGAACTGGTCAGAACTGGTCGCTCCTCTCGCAGCTCGCCCCAGCCATTTGTGCCAGCGACCTGCATCCTGCCCTGCCATCTGTGCCAGCGACCCGCATTGTACCCTGCCATAGTGCCTGGTATCGTTGCCTGTATTGACATCTATTGTGCCAGCTGATTGTGCCTGCGACCGCATTTTATTTTGTGCCAGCTAATTGTGCCAGCGACCGCATTCTGTGCCCTTGACTGTGCCAGCGATTGTTTGTCTTGTGCCCACGACCTCCCAGCATTGTTGTTGTGCCTTTAGCCCATCCACCCCGCCGCTGCTCCCCCGCGGCCCCACCCCCGCCAGCTCCTACTGACCATCCTACCCCACCCCCCGCCGCCCCTCCCTCCCACAAACATACCTTAAGCTGATAGCGCGAGACTAGGAGCTGTGTCCAGCCTGACTCCGGTCAGAACTGGTCGCTCCTCTCGCAGCTCGCCCCAGCCATTTGTGCCAGCGACCTGCATCCTGCCCTGCCATCTGTGCCAGTGACCCGCATTGTACCCTGCCATAGTGCCTGGTATTGTTGCCTGCATTGACATCTATTGTGCCAGCTGATTGTGCCTGCAACCGCATTTTATTTTGTGCCAGCTAATTGTGCCTGCGACCGCATTCTGTGCCCTTGACTGTGCCAGCGATTGTTTGTCTTGTGCCCACGACCTCCCAGCATTGTTGTTGTGCCTTTAGCCCGTCCACGCCGCCGCTGCTCCCCGCGGCCCCACCCCCGCTCCCTCCAGCTCCTACTGACCATCCTACCCCGCCCCCCGCCTCCCAGCTGCCCCTCCCTCCCACAAACATACCTTAAGCTGATAGCGCGAGACTAGGAGCTGTGTCCAGCCTGACTCCGGTCAGAACTGGTCGCTCCTCTCGCAGCTCGCCCCAGCCATTTGTGCCAGCGACCTGCATCCTGCCCTGCCATCTGTGCCAGCGACCCGCATTGTACCCTGCCATAGTGCCTGGTATCGTTGCCTGCATTGACATCTATTGTGCCAGCTGATTGTGCCTGCGACCGCATTTTATTTTGGGCCAGCTAATTGTGCCTGCGAACGCATTCTGTGCCCTTGAGTGTGCCAGCGATTGTTTGTCTTGTGCCCACGACCTCCCAGCATTGTTGTTGTGCCTTTAGCCCGTCCACGCCGCCGCTGCTCCCCGCGGCCCCACCCCCGCTCCCTCCAGCTCCTACTGACCGTCCTACCCTGCACCCGCCTCCCAGCTGCCCCTCCCTCGCTCCGCCCCCCTCCACTATCCATTTATGACAGATGGACCTTCGCGCAGCGTCCACGCGCATCGGCCGCGCCCCATGCGCGCCGAAGGTGCGCCAAAGGTAAGCCCGTCTACGCCCGTCCGCGCCTGGACCGCGCCCAGTGCCAGACCCCCTGGTCCTCGCAAACCCATCACCTCCCGCATCACGTACGACGCTGCAACCCTCTCAGCCCTCAACCCCGGCCGTCCACCAAATTCCCACCAAGCCGCCCCAGGACACACCCATGGACCATTCACCTGCCACTCCTGCAAGTTCGACTGCATCAATACCATCACCATACCCTCAGACTCCAAACAGAGCTCCGACACTAACCACCTGAAGTGCATCCTGCTCAACACCCGTTCGGTCCACAGGCACGCCATTGAACTATGGAACCTACTCGACACCACATCGCCGGACGTCGCCTTTCTCACAGAAACCTGGATGAACACATCTTCAGCACCCGACATCGCCATAGCCATTCCGGACGGATACAAGATCATCCGAAAAGACCGCACCAAGCAAACAGGAGGAGGCATCGCCATCGTCCATAAGAACACCATCCGCATCACGACCAGTTCCAACGATCACCTCGCTGCCGCCGAACACCTTCACTTCCAGATCCACACCGACCCCAAGACCACACTCGGAGGCACCCTCGTCTACAGACCACCAGGACCTCGCGCACAATTCAGCGAAGACTTTGCTGACTTCATCAGCCCTCACGCCCTCCCCTCCGAAGACTACATTCTACTGGGAGACCTCAACTTCCACCTGGAAAAGGACAACGACAGCAACACCACCACCCTTCTCGACAACCTCGCTAATCTCGGACTCAAACAACTTGTTAACACCCCCACCCACTATGCTGGACACACGCTCGATCCAATCTTCACCTCCAGCAAGCACATCACCTTCAATCATACCACAGCTTTTCAGTGGACAGACCACAGCTGCATTCACTTAAGCTACAAAAAGACTACGACCCACAACCTCCCACAACCAATTCCCCGCAGAAACTGGAACAAAATTACAACCGACCAACTCTTCACATCACTGCACCAAAACCCCCCTGCAAAATCTTCGGACCCAAACCTTGCAGCCAGCAACCTCACACAATGGATCACCCACAGCGCTGACGAATTAGCACCCCTGAAAAAACGTCAAATCAAACAAGATAACAAAAAAGCACCCTGGTTCAATGAGGACCTAAAGAAATCCAAGAAGATCTGTCACACTCTCGAGAAAGCCTGGCAAAAAAACCGTACCGCTGACAACCTGGCCACCTTTAAGAACGCCATCCGCAAACACCACCAACTGATTCGATCCACCAGGAAATCAGCATTCAAGGACCGACTCGACAACAACGCCCACAACAGCAAGGAACTATTCAACATTGTCAAAGAATTCTCCAACCCCACCGCCGGCACGAACGACATCACTCCCTCCTAAGACCTTTGCGACTCCCTAGCCTCATTCTTCCACAACAAAATCGCAGACATCCATAACAGCTTCGTAAACCATGCCGGAGTCCAGTCCACCCCACCCACCTCCGAACCAAAACACCCCTCTAACAACCTTTGCGCCTGGAACCCAATCTCCACTGAAGAGACCATCCGCCTGATGAACTCCATCAACTCAGGATCTCCTACCGATCCATGCCCCCACCACATTTTCAACAAAGCAGACTCCATTATCGCACCCCATCTCCGAGATGTCATCAACTGCTCCCTCAACTCCGCTACCTTCCCGGAAAGCTGGAAACATGCCGAACTCAGCGCCCTCCAGAAGAAACCCACAGCAGACCCCACTGAACTTAAGAACTACCGCCCCATCTCGCTCCTCCCATTCCCGGCCAAAGTCATTGAAAAAGCCGTCAACAGTCAACTCGCCGCCTTCCTCGAACCCAAAAAATCCCTCGACCCTTCACAGTCCGGCTTCCGAGCCAAACATAGCACTGAGACCGCCCTCATCGCAGCAACAGACGGCATTCGAGCGCTACTGGACAACGGAGAAACTGTCGCCCTCATCCTACTTGACCTCTCCGCAGCCTTCGACACAGTCTGTCACAGCACCCGTATACAACGCCTAAGCAACATCGGAATACAAGGAAAAGCATTGGAATGGATCATCTCGTTCCTCTCCGGAAGAACCCAGAGAGTCCGCCTCCCCCCTTTTAGATCAGAGGCCTCCGAAGTCATCTGCAGCGTACCACAAGCATCCTCACTCAGTCCCACCCTCTTCAACATATACATGAGTCCCCTCGCGTCCATTGCGCGCCAACACAACACCAACATCATCTCCTATGCAGACGACACACAGCTGATCCTCTCCCTCACCAAAGACCCAAACACCGCCAAAACCAACCTACACGAGGGGATGAAAGAAGTAGCCGAATAGATGAAGAACAGCCGTCTAAAACTGAACTCGGACAAAAACGGAAGTGGTCATCTTAGGCTCATCTCCCTCCGCCTGGGACGACTCATGGTGGCCACCGGCCCTGGGAAGCGCACCCATACCTACGGACCAAGCACGTAACCTGGGCTTCATTCTCGACTCCTCCCTCTCGATGACCAGACAAGTCAACGCCGTCTCATCATCATGCTTCAACATCCTACGCATGCTCAAAAATATCTTCTGATGGATCCCCACCGAAACAAGAAAGACGGTCACCCACGCACTGGTCACAAGCCGACTGGACTACGGAAATACCCTCTACGCCGGAACCACAGCCAAACTACAGAAAAAACTCCAACGAATCCAAAACGCCTCAGCCAGACTCATACTGGACATCCCCCGTCAAGCGCACATCTCCGGTCACCTGTGAGACCTCCACTGGCTCCCCGTCAACAAGAGAATAACATTCCGTCTCCTCACCCACGCACATAAAGCCCTCTACGACCTAGGACCCGAATGCCTCAACATGCGCCTGTCCTTTTACACCCCCACCCGCCAACTGCGATCATCCACTCAAGCCCTCGCCGCAATCCCACGCATACACAAATCCACCATGGGGGGAAGATCCTTCTCCTACTTAGCGGCCATAACCTGGAATTCTCTCCCCACCCACCTCCGCCTTACACAGAACCACCCCTCCTTCAGAAAACAACTGAAAACTTGGATATTCGATAAGTAAAGTACCCCCCTCCCTCAAGCGCCTTGAGACCCTCTGGGTATATAAGGCGCTATACAAATGTTAAAACTAAACTAAACTAAACTAAACATAAGGTTCTACCAGCAGCGCTTGTTCCTAAAGACAAATACCTAATTTTTATTTGAACATTAACAAAAACAAAAATATTTGACCAGCTAAGTCATCAATAATTAAATCAAGAATGAACACACATGGAAACAATTGTACTTTTACTTGTGAAAAATGTCAATCAGTATAATACAATACCACAGGTACAACCATAAACTTTCATGTAATTGTTACGTAATGTTATAGGACAACACTCTAAGAAAAAACAAAACAAAAATTATTTCCTTACTCACATATGCTTAAAGAAATACCCATATGGAAAAGACAACCTAACAACAGTGCAATTATGATATTTTTAAGGGTCACCTAACAACAAACTCTTAAAGACTCATCAAAAATGGTCAATTAGTTATGCTGCATTTACATCTTTCACCCATGACAGCATGAGACAGAGTTAATGTTAAAGTAGCTCCTAGTTAGGACATTGTAGTACTCCGTATTATTCCCCTGTCAACGATTACTTCTGTTAACTACAGTTTCAGTGATTATATATAAGATTGGGTACAGAGAAAGTGCTATTTTAGGGCCTGGAAAATACACACTGCTCTTTCAGCCAGACCTCTTCTGTTATTGGTTGCTTGGGTTGATCCCCTTCAGCCACTGCTTTGGTTTAAATCTTTTTTTATTGATTTCAGCACAAATCAAAAACAGTGAACCACAGCTCCTCATTAGTGTGTAGAAAGACAATAATGCCGCGTTGCATTGTTACCATAGGTAATAAGCATGGAGCGGGTCCTTCAAATAAAATAAAAAACAAAAACAGGTAAACCTTCCCCCCTGTCCAACCCACCCCGTAACCCTAACCCCCTGCACCCCACCCACCCCTCGTCCACCTTGAACTAAAGAAACCGGGAGGGGAGGAGGGGTGAAAAGGAGAGCATAAAAGGGAGGCAGTCTGGTATTTAACGGCCCCGCTTACGAGATGTCTTGGAAGTGCAGCTCGGTATCTTTGTGTCAGGCAGGCGCAGGTACCGAGGGCAAGTTAACTCCCTGAACTCAGACACCAACAGCATCAGGAAGGGCCGCCACAACTCAGGAAATTCTGACCCCCTACCGGCCAGTGTAAGCGTGAGTTTCTCCATGCCCAGCACCAGCCAGAGTCTCTGGAGCCAGCCAGCATATGTGGGAAGTTGGGTGGAGCGCCAATGTATTAGGATATTCTGTATTGCTGATCCCAAAGCAATCGCGATCTGTCGACCTCTCCTGGATTTGAGTGGGTATGTCAGTGCGTTCGGAAGGCCATAAGAGGATATAAGAGGGGAATCTCGGAAGTTGTGTCTCAAAGTGCTGGTCAATTTCATCAATCACTTGAGTCCAGTAGGATTGTATGCAGGTGCAGCTCCATAACAAGTGTTCCAATGTACCCACTTCCCTACATCCCCTCCAACATAGGTCACTCCGTCTGGGGTCAAAGCGATGCAAACGTTCTGGTGTGTAGTACCAATAGGTGACAATTTTGGTCAGGGTTTCTGTGATAAGCGGAGTGTCTTGCCCTATGGTATATGGTCCCCCATTTTTCGTAGCTCGACCTGCATTGTAAGCGTGAGTGGTATTGGCTAAGAGCATACTATAAAGGTCGGAGATCATCTTTTTATTGGAGGTGCGTGTCACTAACCACTTCTCGAAGGGGGTCAGTAGGCGTTGAGCCTGTGGTTTGACTTGTGGGTGTAACGCCCAGTGTTGAATCTGAAGGTATGGTAAACGCTCCGTTTCTGGGATATCATAGTGTTCTTTAAGTTGCGGAAAAGTGAGAACACCGGCCCGATCACAGAGGTGACTCAGAGACCTGCAAGGGGAAGAGCGCCAAGCCTGAAAAGCCCACATATCCATACCGGGCTGAAAGTCCGGATTGTCAAAGAGTGGCGTGAGAGGAGATGGGTAGGTAGTCAGCTGTGCGGACACATTGGTCCGGTCCCACAAGTCCATAAGGGTGCCCGTGATCAAGGAAGCATACAGGTTGGGGGGGCGATGAGTCTTGCGGAGAAAAGGGATACCTTGCAGCGGTCGACCTGTGACCGCCTGGTCCTGGAATAGTCAGTGTTTCTCTGACTCCAAGCTCTGCCACTCCACTATATAGCGAAGCTGGGTGGCGTCATAGTACAACTGGATGTCTGGTACCCCTACTCCCCCTCCCCTGGCGGAAGAACCGCGACAGGGTGTCGGAAGCGGGGTTTATGGCCATGCCAGATGAAGCGCGATAAGTCTGCTTGGGTCTGCTGAATCCAGCCCGGGGGAGGGGGGGGTGGGGAGTTGAGGGGGTGTCGGAGAGGAAGAGTTTGGAAGAGATATAGTATTTGGGGAAGGATAGTGATTTTGGTCGCCGCAATCCTGCCTAACCAAGTCATTGTACAGCGTTTCCACCTATTCAATTCTGAGCGGATGCGGGCGCGGAGTGTTGAGTAGTTGAGGCAGCGATCGCTTAGATGGTGGGGGCCAATTGGATACCAAGGAAGGGTATTGCGGTAGTTTCCCATTGCACTGGATGTTCCTCCTGGAGAAAGGTAAGGGTGTGTGGGGAGAGGGAGATCTCCAAGGCCATGGATTTATCCATATTGATTTTATAACCTGACCCTCGAGCAAAGCTATCTAGCTCAATGAACAGGGCTCGCAGGGCCGTGATCGGTTCTGAAAAAAGAAAGCAGAATGTCCTCTGCGTATAGGCTAATGGTGTGGATGTCTTGATCTAATTGAATCCCCGTTATGAGGGAATGCTTCTGAACTCGTAGTGCCAGAGGCTCCATATAGAGCGCAAAAAGAAGGGGTCGACAGAGGGCATCCTTGCCTTGTGCCCCTGCCAATCGGGAAGATGTGTGGCCATTAACTCGGACTGCAGCCATTGGGAGGCGATAGCAATTTAAAACTCTAGTTCGAAACTTCTCGCCGAAGCCAGCAGCCATCAGCACCATCTCGAGATAGGGCCAGTGCACTCTATCGAAGGCCTTCTCCGCATCGATGGCCAGGAGCATGTACTCGCCTTGAGTGCGGGTTGCCTTCTCTATCAAATGTAGGATCCGTTTGGGGTTGTCGCTAGTCTGCCTCTGCAGTACAAAGCCGGCCTGATCGGGCTCGATCAGCTGGGCTATATATTGCACCAGGCGAGCCGCGAGGATGCTGGTGTGCAATTTAATATCCACATTCAATAGGGAGATTGGTCTATATGCGCTGCACTCCATCTTGTCCTTACCCGGTTTCGGGATTACTACCACGGCAGCTTCCAGCATCTCCGCAGGATTGGCATCCGCATACACGAAGGTGTTAAAGAGGCTTGTCAAGATGGGGGCCAATTGGCCGCAAAATGCCTTATAGAAGGCGGCTGTGTAACCATCCGGGCCGAGTGACTTGCCCAGTTTGAGGCGTGAAATAGCTGAGATAACTTCTTCCTTCTGTATAGGCCTATACAGATAAGCGGCCTGTGGTTTGGTCAGGGCGGGCAATTGAGCCTGTGCTATATAGTCAATGCTATGCTGAGCCTCAAGAGAGTCCCCAGAATACAGAGCTGCGTAAAAATCTCTGAACACCTCAGCTATTGCCGCGTCGTCAGAAATTAGATTACCTCCAGGTGCACGAATGGCCTGTACTCCCTGACGCTGTCTTGCCTCGCGCAACTTGTTAGCAAGGAGACGACCGCATCTGTCTCCTTCTGTATAATAGGAGTGTCGAAGCCTTAATGCCGCGAATTGAGCTCTGTCTTGATCTAATGCCGCGAGTTGCTTTCGTTCTATACAGAGCTGCCTCCAAGCACGGGAGGCCCCGTTTTTTTGGTGCAGTTGTTCAAGTTCCGAGACCCTCTGAGTAAGTTCCGCCCTCTTTGTTTTGGGCGGAGGATATGGCAATGAATTCCCCTCTGAGAACCGCTTTCAGAGCAGTCCGCTGAGTTGTTTGTGAGGTGTCTGTGTTAGCATTGAGTGTGAGGAAGTCAGTAATGGCCTTTTGGATTTGTGTGACTACTGTGGGGAGATGCAGAAGTGTATCTCGCAAGCACCAAAGCCTAAGGGGTCGGAAGGAGCGCGGCAGCTGGAAGGTGGCCAGCACTGGCGAATGGTCAGAAAGCGAGACCATTAAGATTTCAGCATCCGCTGCATAGGCTCGGTGCGAAGTGGTACTAAGAAAATAGTCAAGGCGGGCATAGGTCTTGTGAGCTCCTGAGTAAAATGTATAACTGCAGGTACGTGGGTGAAAATGTCGCCAAAGGTCTGTGTGCCCTAGATCACTGAGATATGCCTGCTCTGTGCGTGTAAAGTACTCCTACTTGTGTCGTCCTCTGGCATGAGCGATCTAAGTCGTTGTCGAAAACAATGTTTAGGTCGCCCCCAATAACAAATGGCGGTCCGAGGCAGCGGCCGCCTCTCGGAGGGCAGTGTGAAGAAACTTGGCTTGTCCTTCATTGGGTGAGTAAATAGACCCAACGATAAATGTCACCTCCCCCAGTAGGAATTGATATGTCAGTAGTCGACCCCGAATTTCAGCTTCTTTCTGTATGATTCTGTCCTGGAAGGAGCGGGAGACTAGGATGGCCACTCCAGCAGACTTCGAGGCGCAAGAGGAGAACAGCTGCATGGGGAAGAACCTAGACCTCAGTCTTTGGTGATCTGTAGATAAAAGATGAGTTTCCTGGAGAAGACAGATGTCGGCCCCGGATAGTTCCAGATAATTCAGGACTGACCTACGCTTAATCAGGTTGTTTAGGCCTCGTATATGTGGCATCAGGGGAGGGTGGCCGGTCAACATTGCTGTTGGCGCCGCCAGACATAACGCACACCAGGACAAAGGAGACTAAACTGGCAATGTGCACGAAAGGCATGTCAGGAGCTGCAGGTAGGGGAGGTGGATGAGGGAACCCAAACATAAAAAACCCCAAGAAACTCAAGAGCAAAACAAAAGTCCCAACTGGGAACAAGTAACTCAGTCTATGTAGAAAAATTAGGTCTTGAGCACAATGTCCGCCTTCCCGTATGGACCGGGAAGTCGTAACCACGGGGCTCGTGGTGTGAACAAGGGAAGGAACCGAGTCCCCCGCTGCTCGCCTGTGTGTCGGGAGTTTTGGTTCAAGGGAAGCAGGTGTCAGGACTTCGTTCAGCGACAGAGCTCGGGCCCGCCAACGCGTCAGCAGCGGAGGTGAGTGCGTCCTGCTGGCCCTTCACAATGACTCATTTGTCCGGCTTCCGGAACCGCCGTTATCGCTTGGGTCGTTGCCACCCGGAGTAGGAAATCTCCGTCTCCGACCCAACACTTCGCTGTTCATCTTCATCACTGGGCACTGCCAGGCCCAGCAGTTGGCAAGTGTCAATGAGAGAGTGCATCTGGTGCAATTTACCATTGAAGCGGAAGATAAGACGAAACGGGTGCCCCCATGAGTATATGTGATGTTTTGTCGTCTGAGGTGCTCTGTCACGGGGCGGAATTGACGCCGTCTCTGCAGAGTGATGAGGGCCAGATCCTGATACAACACTGGAGAGTGCCCCTTGTAGGAGATAGGGTGAAGGGACCTGGCATTTGTGGGTTTTGCTTCTTTGGTTTTGAAGTCTTGCAAACAAACAAGGATGTCAGCCGGTGGGGCGTTGGGTGCCCGCGGAGGACCAACTCTATGTGCCCTGTCTAGGACAATGGGGACATCAGCCAGTGCCGCCAAGATGTGGCGAAAAAGGCCCTCCGTGAAGGCGAACAAATCTTAGGTGTCTTCTGATGGTCTCACCACCCTAATTCTGATATTGTGGTGTTGTGACCTGTTCGCCAGGTCCTCCAGGTGCGTTTGAGTATCCAGGTGCTGATCTTGCAGGCGGAGAATCACTTGCTGGAGTGTGTGCACATCTGTCGTCACGTTGTCACTCTTTACTTCCAGAGTCGCCACCCGCTCTCCCACGTTATCCACATCCCGGCGGAGTTCTCGCATTTCGGCAGTGAGGTCCGTCTTCTCCGTCTGTATATCCGCCCTGAGTGTGTTGAAAAGCGACTCTAAAAACGCTTTGGTGATAGGTTGTCCCCCGGCGTCCGGCGGTGTCTGAGAGGTCGCCATCTGTGAGGACGCAGTAGGCAGATCAGGGTTGGACTGCGCTTTCCCAAAAATTTCTTTTGAGGACTTTTGTTTCCGTGTTCTAGTTGAGGTCATAGTCGGAAAGAGTCCAGCAAGGGGCCGGTGTGGGGGACACCACCACCGTACCCGCCCCCCCCCGGCACTCTATATCAGTTTCTGCGCCTCTTCGTGAATGATCGAGAAGGGAGTCCACCGCAAGGCGTATGCTAAAGTCCCAGACCCACTAGCGCTGGTTCCGGACCGCAAGAAGAGTGCTGAAATGGAATGGGGGTCTACTGTGACCTTCCAAACCCCGTGGTCAAGAGAGCCGTAACTGGGGCCCAGAGTCTAAGTTCCAAGCGGGGGTGTTCCAGGAGGGTTTGCTCCGTCCCCGCCCTAGCAAGATGGTTGTGTCACTCCCCCGCGCCCCGGGAGCTCTCTAGGCTGCTTCCAACCGTCGCTTTGGCCCACTCCCGTCACCAACACAGTCTGCTGGCCGCGGAGCCGAGCGCAACCAGGGAACACCTCCAGAAACCCTGGCTAGAAGGCGCAGGAGCATCGTGATGGTCTCAGGTAACCGGCTATGCAAAAGAGGTGCTTGCGCAGCAGTGCTGTGAGGGCCACCCAGGTGTGGCCTCGATGCGAAGAGGCGTGGTGGCGCTGTGCTCTAGAGAAGCCGGGTATCCCAGGTCCACCATCCAACACCGCAAGGGCCAACTCCACCTCCCTTAAGGGATCACCACCAATGGCCAACTGTCTAAGTCAGTCTTAGGGCCGGGGTAACAGCGGGCCCTATACAATGCGGGAAGGTGGTGGCCGCGGGCAGTGGGAGCCCCCCAGCGGGGCCGCAGGGTCCTCCCCCAGCTACTACTCACTGTGGCGTATGCAAGCTGTGTCCCATGCACGCCGGGCCGTCTGATGCGGGCCCCTCCCAGTTCCAGACCCCGGGAGTGCCTCCGAGTAGTGTGGGGCCGTGTAGGTCCAACCAGCTTCTCCCCACTGCAGGCCCTGTCTCAGGCCACGGCCCTCCTCACTGTGGACGCGGGTTGCTGAGGTCCGTCATTTGGTCCGGGTAGCGCTGTGTCCCCAAAGCTGGAGGGAGGAGTCGTCGTCTCCGCTGCCGTTCGTTGCCGCGTGGGGGCTCAGGCCGGCTTTGCACACCGCACCGTCTGAAGCGAGCCGCTCCCGGTTTCAGGCCCAGGGAGCGCCCACAAGCAATGTGGAGCCGCGCAGGTCTAACCAGCCTCTCCCTGCTGCAAGCCCCGGCTCGATCCGCTGTCCCCCTCACATTGGGTGCGGGTCTCTGATGTTGCTACGTAGTCTGGGCTATGCTGTGTTCCCAAAGCCGGAGGGGAGAGGAGTCGTCTCCGCTGTTGTTCATAACTACGTAGGGGGTCAGGCCGCCCGACAGCCTCCCGGCCTTGTTCCCCTCCAGTTCCTGCAGCGTCACTCAGACCCCTGGTCCGCGGGGCCCCAACACCAGCGGTGCAAGACCCTAGTTTCGATGGGGGCGGCCCGCGTGTCTTCCGGGCCGCCCGGCAGAAGCCCTTATTGTGGAGGCTAGCTAATTTCAGTATATCTAAGCTTTGGCTGCTGTGCCTAGGTGGTGTTCTTGTAGACACAGCCACTTTTAGTGCGTCTGTGTACATGCATTTTTCAAGCATATACAGATACTTTAGAAGCCACAAGGGAGTATGCTTATGAACATACATTACTTGATGCAAAATCCAAGAGCACCATCTTTGGGAACTTTCCAACTTCTTGGCATAACTTTTCCAGGAGCTCGTTGATCCTCCTTCTACAAGTCACTGTAGGCCATGATAGCTACACACTATTCCTTCCCACAGGTGCATTGCCTGATGTTTAATTTTTTTATGAAGGCAGTGGATACAACTCTCAAACTGTTTTCCTTGCAAGACTGCCTACTTGACACAGGACTACATTACAAATTTACAACAAGTAAAGGTCTTGAAAACTTTGTGCCACAGAAAACACCTGGCTATTTGGAGCAGGTATTGTAGTGGTGAGATACTGCATCAGCAAGAACGTGGGTAGGACCTACTATATCACAGGTGATGAATCAATCAGTAAGAATACTTTCACTTAAAATGAAAGTTTCACCCGTATATTCATTTGAATAATTTTAAAATTAGTGTTACAAATACATTTTCCGCTGGGTTAGAAAAACAGCATTTTATTTGTGTGCTTTTGCTCACTTCTTTGTCCATGAGAATAATAGATTAGTGGTTAGAAGCTAATATGTGTTTTGCCCCTTGTTGGTGCGCAGGCCTGGGGCTTTTTCAAGACTGTAGATGACAATTATTTACATCAAATGGCCCCAGTTTTAAACTCAGTGTGATAAAAGTGGATGGCATTCTGCTGTAATACTGCACTTGTGTACGAAATTGGGACTAGTTGTTGATTATGATAACTCACTTGAGCCCATACATATTACATTAAAGAGGTTCTAATAGTTATTTATGAAGTCTATAATTTGTTTAGATTTACATACATGCACTGCATGACACAGTGTGGTATGTTCAAAGGTATTCCTTCTTCATCTTGACTGGGGTACAGGCACTCCAGATTAGTGCTATGTGTAGAAATAATGGGAGAGTGAGGGAAAGAAGGATGTGGGTGGTTCTACATGGTGCTGAAACATCTCCCTATTGCTTTATTTGGATATTGGGACCGGTCAGTGGTCAGGATTTTATAGTTTCCAATTGTTTGTGGTGATTGTAGCTTATGGAGGGGTCATGGAGACACACCTTATCAACAGCGTAATAGTAAAATTCTAACCAACTAGTCACCAACCAGACATGGATACAGATCAATACGTGTTATGAGAAATTTCTACGGAATCCACCAGAATACAAGAGGAGCCATCAACACATCTGGAAGCTTGGTGCCAGAACAATCTATTATAATGTGAAGAAAGACAGTACTTGTACATACAACATCCAGTGATGGCCACACTATAAGTACTGATAAAACTACATGGAATTCCTTGCAAAGGAATATACATCATAGAAGGGAGTGATTACATATCACCAACTCCAACTTCTAAAGAAGATCATACCCTCCTATATATGAGATACAAAGGATGTACTACAAAAATTGGAGAATCTGGATTAGCAGGATTACATTCTGGTGATCATTGATATGGTTAGCCGATACACATCAATAAAACAGAGAGATGGGATTGAAGCAGTGAACAAGATCAGCTGAAAGCAATCAGATAATCATAGAAGTGTTCCAATTCTGCTTCACCCATAATGTCTTTACATTGAACAGTGAAATCTTTCTGCAAAACCAACGGACCGTGATGGGGCCCAAATTTGACCCACCTTAAACTGGTATTTTTATAGGCAAGGTTGAAAAGTATTGAATGAATGCTTTCAATACCTCTATAAACATGTAATGGGAGTACGCTACATAAATGATATTCTGATAATTTGGCATGGACCCCTCAAAATCTTAGAAGTATAAGTGGGCCAACTGATTTCCAAAACATGGGTCATTTCAATTACCTCCAACATCTCCAAACAACAAGTTGATTACCCGGACCCCACCATCTATAGAGGACAACCAGATGTACAGCAAAATTGACCTTAAAGAGACTGCATCAAACTCAATACTACATGCTGATAGTTGCCTCCTAAAAAATATTATAAGAAATACTCCGAGAGGTGAGCTCCTTTGTGCCCAAAGAAGCTGCAGCGAACAAAGCATATGTCACAAAGGCCCAGGAAATATATCCGCAGGTCGTAAACAGCGGCTAAGAGCAAAAATTCCTTGAAAAGGCAGTGACAGAAATATCTGAAATGGACCTTTCAGCACTATTCCAGGAAACCAAACATTAACTCAAACAACAAAAGAAGTTATAAATGTATGTAAATGTATTGGCATTTATATAGCGCACTACTTACCCGTAGGGTCCCAAGGCGCTTCGACCGCTGCGAAACCCTTCCTGGCTTCCCTGAGAGATGGTCCCTTAATGGGTATCTCCAGGGTGAGACCAGGCATCCCCGTCGATCTGGTGGGGCCGTTAGTGAAGATGAGGCAAGCTAATGCCCAGAGTTGCCGAGTGTGATCGCTGATCAGAGTGGGCACCGAGGCGAGAGAATTATCGAGTCCGCTGACCCTGGTCCAGAAACCTGCCGCGCCGGGAATCGAACCCTGGTCCCGGGCCGTCCTCTGCTCTCGGGTCTGCCGCCTCTAACCAGTGAGCCACACTACTTCACTATTATAATATTACTCATCACCAAATCAAATAACGTCCATCACCTGATAAGGAGAACACTACGTAATCATAAGCACATACTGAGTAACAACCCTTCGATACAGAGCAGAATCCTTTCATATACCCAAATTGGCTACAGACGAGCAATAAATCTCAAACTTAACTGTGTAAATAATTATTCAAAGACCAGGGGAAGCGAATTAAACATTCATGGACAAAGCCAGGGGATTTTATATATGCCACCACTACTACTTTTGCACACGGGAGGATAACAAAGTAAATTACATACATTTTACCAGTAGCCATAGACACAGAATGTGTGGATGGATTAACTGGAAAAGAACACATGTAATCTACACAATCCAATGACTGTTTCATAAAATATATGTGTGCAGCACGACAAGGCAACTACAGACCCAAAAACAGGAACACTACTGGAACACCTACACATTAGACACCAAATTGCCATTAGTGGGGCACTTTCAATAACATCATGAAAATTATAGAAATTTCAAGTTTGATGGAGTAGAGCAAATCCCGACGAACATCAGGGGTGGTGACTGTGAACTAAAACTAAGAAGAGAGTGAACTAATTCTTATTCTCAACACGATAGGCAATGGACGGAAGTAAGAGCCTTTAATGTACTATTGGCCTCCCTAAATAAACAACAAATAGTTGTGTATATACCACAGCAGAAAACACCTGGATTCCAGCATCATAACAATCAGGGCAGGTGTGGCTCCTCCACCATGGCGGAGGAGCGAAGCCCCACTGCTCTAAAGCAGTGCAAAGTAAAAATAAAATTATAATAATGGCCGTCCGTTATTATCATTTTATTTTTGCTATTGCAGCTGCACTGCAGACAGAGCAGCCCCGATGATAGGGCGGGCCGGCCTCTCCTGATGTCGAGGCTAGAGGACGAGTGGTGGCTGCATCTAAAGTGCGCATGAATGTTTGGTCGGCCGTCTCGGGCCAGACAAATCATCATGCGCACTGTGCATGTTCTCCAAAGGCTGTATTATACAGCCTTAGGGGAGAACATGCCCAGCCTCCAAGTCCCTGTCTGAGCGCCGAACCACGTCTCCCAGACCAATCACAATGCTGCTTAATGCAGCGTTGTGATTAGTCAGGGGATTCTGGAAGGCTAGGTACTTCCTTCTGGAGAAGACGCGGTGGGTGCGACGGTGATCGCACGTTCCAGGTAAGTTTTCTTCTCTTTTTATCATTTATTATTTTTAATTCCCTCACTCCTCCCCACGCACGTTCGGTAGCACCCGCTACTGAATCGGGCAACATACATGGCATAGTTTAACCTCCTCCAGTCATTTTTAACTAAAAAGCATTGCATCATGGTACACCCTCTCTAAAGAAAAAAAATCTCAGAAATGTCACTTATGGGAATTAGTGCTTTTTTGCTGAATTTCAATACTTCGATTTTGATGTACACTGAGAATCACACTGTTTAGTGTACACAATATATAGAATCAAAGGGATCCAGGCCCATAGGGGTCTCATGTTACAGATCTTGTGTCTTTTAAGATGGCATACTTTTGAATAACAGACTGCAAGAAACGTGGGTAAAGATCAAGGTACCCAGGACCTAGGTAACTGATATCGGTAATCAATCTGCACAAAGATGCCTCAACGGTATGAGAGTTCTGGTCTTCACCTGGGCACACTTTCTTTATATAATGGCTATAAATATTGTTTCAAAACCTCAAACCCTCCTCCTATCCTGTGAGCATTTACCCAGACTGACCTTGCCCCTCACAGACAGCTGCCATGTAGTCATGGCTGATAGTATACATATAGGTAAAGGTCTAGGCTACTGTCACAAGAAGTAAAGGCACCCGTGATCTTTGGCCTATCCAATAAAATCTTGACCGTACATTTGATCTCACCAGATGGCAGCCACACACTACCATACGAGGAGTTTCCGCCCACCCATGCTGCAACCTGTACATATCTGGATGGCTACACACACCTAGCCAGTCCCAGGCAGCATCCCGGGAATCTAGGGAGACAGCAGCAACTATATCAGGCAATGAGAGGAAGACTCTAGCACCTAATTAAAGACAAGCAAAGCCTTTTCCCGTAGCAGGGCCTCTCCTCAGACCTCCTCGGCCCGCTGGGTAACTCTTCCCAGGTGAGGAAGAGTATACTTGACTTTACCAGTTTGTAGGGATTTTTAACTAATCCCTGAAACCTTACATTAGTCCGTTCCTATTTTTTCATTTTACTTTTCGCCCTTATTTCCTTCTCACCAGTCATGTTATTCTTTGGCACATAAAAAGTATTTATGTTTGAGCATTACCTACCGATTTGCTCTTCTTCCATGACTGACCTATTGTATGCTGGGACCCATTTCTGTTCCCCCTTTTTTCCCCATTGGTCCTGGATTTTGTTCCCTCAAAAAATGAGGGAAGATTGTTTGTCTCTCCTCCATTTTCAGGTAAAGAAGACACCTATCTGAAATAAGGGTTTGGCTTCCCGCCTTTATTACTGTAGGTACCTCACAGATTCAAACCCAACATAACCAGACCACTTGTTGTTTCCCTTCTAGGTACATTAAGCCTTTTTCTCTTCTCTCTTGTATCATTGGGACTACAGAGCTGCTGAGAACCTCCAACCACAGCATACTTTGGACAGATAAGGTATTGGGTTTTTTCCAGGATTTGTTCCCCCTACTGCCAATTTTGAAGTTTGACTTCAGAATGGCATTTATTTTTATATTGTAATGCTGTTTATTTGAGTACGTATTACCTCATGTGTGCTGTTGCAATCATCAAGTAAATCACAATGTACTAGTTTGAATTTCATACAGGAGTGCAGTGTTACACAAGAGTGCCAACCACTTTTATCACAAGGAGTTTGAGACCATGATCATTGGATGTAAAAGACTATTTTGAAAAATACTTACTATTAAGCTGTTATTACTATGGAGAAAGAAGCAACTAAAAGCACACACAAACAGCTTTCGAAAGGAATTTGTACCAATAGTTTTAAAATTATTCAAATGTATATGAGTGTGCAATTTTGTTTATCGGTGAGAACACTTACTTTTTAAATTTTACAACATGGGTGGCAAAAAAGAAAGGCTTCTAACTGCAAAGGGCCTCTGGTAACCAAATATGGTAGAACACCCTCTCAGTTAACTTTAGAGGGGCATGTAGTGACGTCCTGATCTACTGCACCCTTTCTGCGGACTTAAGAGTAATCAGTATATTGATTGGAGCATTGAACCCTTTCTGCTTACTAGTAATCGCCTGAAATAATCAGAAATCGGTCTAATGATATGAAACACATTTATGAAGTATGCAGAGAAAATGCCAGCACATGAGCCTAAAACGAAATGTGCAAACCAGTGATAAATTAGACACTTGCAGATCTCAGTAAAAGGTTCCAAGCTAGACATTCTAAAGCAAGCTTCTCTAACGAGTTGCTCGTGAGCTACAGGTGGCTCTCAGCCTAACTAAAATGTGTACCTTTTGCTTGGTTGATTTAATATATGAATACCAGAGTTGAAGAATGTACTTCTAAGAAAAAAACTATTTTTAGACCTTGTAAGCTGATGTTTGGAGAAAAATAATTGAATTTCCAAAATGTATTTATAGCTGATATTTACTTGATGAATCCTGTAGCATTGGGGAGAGTTAACACTAAAAATATTACTAAGACAGCTAAGGCATTGCAGCTATAGCTGTTATGTGTGTATTACACATGCAAATGCATTTCAAACTAACAAAGACTTTTTTAACATGGTTTCTTGTAACCCTGCCCAATGCACTCAAGTGATAACTGTTGGTAATATTGCATACTGTGCTACCATGTAATCTTATCCGATGTGTTTACTATTACAATGCTAATAGTATTAGTAGCTCGGGATGATTTTCATTGAACATAAATAGGTAGCTCTTATTACAGAAAAGGTTGGAGACCCCTGTTCTAAAGGCTTTACATTCAGCCAAGTCTTCTAAGTAACGAACCAAAGTATAGCCTGAAACTTCAAACTTCTGAGTGTAAACCTGATACAACATTCAGGATGAAAGGGTGCAATTCTTGAATATTCACCAAGGATTCCTGAGTAAAACAGCAAACGTAAACATGTGCTAATGATTACCGAGCAAAGGGATTCATCTAAATACGCAGTTAGAATTAATGAGTGATGGTGCACACCAGAAAATGGATTAAGGATCACTGAGTAACGGGACAAATCTCAACATGCGTAATGGTGATCATTTATTCTTGGCACAATAAGCTGTGGTATGCTTGCACTGGAATAATGTTGGTAATACTTTATATTTATCGCAAGCATTCTTAACACAACAACGCTAAGTCCGAGTGTAACTCTTGCACTGGTATAATATTGGAAAATAATTCTTGGCATTTTATACCACCACTAATACTTCTACTAGCAGAGGCTCCAGTCGGCAAGACCAGCGTAAGTTGCATGCATTTATCCACACACTCACTCATTAATCCATTCATGCACTTCAACATTCATCCAATATATTCACTTATTCAACCATTCATCCATAAATTCTTCCAAGCACACACACTCACAGCCAAAGACACAAACTGGACAACTAATGACGAATCCGGTTCACTCACAAAATAGACCAATCCACTTGGCCCTGCCAACGCCAATTTTAAGAACTCTAACTTCAGGCCCGTTTGACAATTTTGCCAACAATTAGCAGAGAACAGGCCTTTTAGATCTGGTAGTGGTCTAATACCAGAATATTGTGGCCTAAATATGATCTGACAAAAATTGTGTCCTAAATACTGTTTACAAAATATTGCTACATTAAAATTAAAAGCACATAATCTACACCAATTTTAAAATATATTAGACAATGCCATTTATGTCAGATGATGTTTTTTTTGTCATCAATATTGTAATATACAACCCTGGTTATAGATACAAAATATGGGCCATATTTTTTGTTCGAAACAAGCATTAATAATGAAAAACACTTTTATAAATTCTCAGCTTAATGTTTGCTCTTTGCTACAGAAAAAAGCTGTTTGGTAGAGGCAGAAAAACAAGTGTTTTGTGGTCTGGTGTAAGGTAAGCACATCTAAAGATATTTGCAATTTAAAGATTGACAATTCAGGTTGTGCAAAGATTAATTTTTTTTGTATAATTATGTTGATGAACATTACTAATGTGTTTAAATAGTCCATGGAAGCGTAAGTAAGCCAGACACTGTGATCCTATGGAAGATGAGGTCACATAATCATAAGAAAAGCTTTGAGAAAACAGAGCAAGATTTGTAGAGCTGGGTCTCAATTTCTGAACCTAAGCTAAAGGCATCTCAGTGAGTCAAAAGCATTTCACATAAGTGGACTGAATAGGAAGCCAGCCGGTCCCAAAAGGAATACTGAATACAGTGATATAAAGGTCATCCACATTTGGAGTCGGTCTGCCACCTTAGTTGTCTGCTGTAGATGAACTATAACAGGCAAATTGGCTGAATTGAGGTGGAGGCAGCGCCATAATCATAAATGTCCAGTGATAGTGGTTTTTAGGTTTGATATTCCACTTATGTGAAGATTGTTCATGTTTGTAGACGTCTAGCCCATCTCAGCCCCAACATTGTTCATACGAATAAGCAATTCTGCTAAAGTAGATCTGTTGATATCATACAATCGGTATGGGTGAGGGTTTGAGTGTGGTGAAAACTTTAACCTTGTGATTAAAACTAAGAAGTACAGTTCTGAAGTTGCCCAGTTTTTGTAGTCCCCACTTCCACTGAATCCATGCTACATTCTGACTGCATTCTGACTGAGTTTGTTCAGAGCTGAGATGTTGGTGTCACACTTTATGACAGAGATCGCACAATTCAGACGCAAATTTGAGACCAGCTTTGAAGGAGCAAGAAACAATACTGGGACCAAGACTGAAGTCTTGGTGCTAAAGATACCTTGATGCAGAGGTGCAAAAACTGCCTTAGTTAGTTTTTCTACACAAGTTCCTCGAGAGGTGGGAGGATAACTCACCTGCTTAATCTTAGGCTGTTCTTTTTCCGCATGTTCTTTATTTGTGCAGAACGGTGTTCTTTTTTTATTTTTCTTATGATTACGAGGAGACTGAGTGAGTCGTGGAACGGCTAGAAAAAGGACTAAAACCGATTAGCTCACTTTCTACAAAGTTAGCTTGTTAGTACGGCATGATGAGTTGGGAGGTGAAGAGTGAGTGTGCTATAACCCTTGGACACCAGATGTTGGAATCAAATTATCTGCAAGGACACAATATACATGTACATTTTAAGCTAGGGACTAAAGACTGGAGCCACAGATGTTCAGAGTGAGTGCAGACAAGCGTGGTCTATGTTCCAGAGACTAGTTTGTGTTGCAGCTGAAAGCTCAGGTACAGCTGTTCTTCAGCTGGAGACAAACCGAACCCAGAAGCATCCTGAAGGTTTAGGGGACTGGTTCTTAATTATGCATTTCCCCTTTTTGAGGTAGAACACTGTAGTTCACAGTTGTATAGTGCAAGGTTAGGTTTAAATCAAACTGATTAGCTTGATCCAGTAAATATATAACAAAGTACAGCCAAAGCCATCACTGTACATGCAGTGCTTAATTTAAAAAAGAATAAGTGCCGGGCTGAAAGTCTTTCCCAGAAGTCCACGACGGTCTTTGCTCAAAGTTGGGCTTGCGAGTACCAAGGCGGTCTTGCCTTGATTCCAGCTTATACCTCTTCACCCTCCATTCCATACTCCTTGTCTCTTTATCCCACTCTTTCAGGTTCTTTTTCATGTTTGCATTCTCTCAGTGTCACATTTTTCTGTCTTTCTATGTGGCCGGTTCAGGTGAGTGCATTCCTCTTTCACGCTTCGGGTGAGGGGCAGGCTGGCTCTTTTCGAGAGCAATTGGAAAACCATTACTTCAGATGCCTGGGTTTTGCAGACCGTAAAGAGTTTCCAGGTGGAGTTTTATGGGACTCCTGTGCAAGACATTCGATCCCGGCCCCTGCTTTTCACGCAAGACAAGGCCGCTCTCGTAGACAATAAGGTGGCGGATCTCTTGCGGAAAGGAGCGATAGTCCCTTCCCCCTTGCATCCACAGGGTTTTCTCAGCAACATCTTTGTGGTGGATAAGACGGATGGCGGTCAACGCCCCGTCATAAACCTCAAGGAATTCCACCAGTGGTTGGTTTATCGCCACTTCAAGATGGAGGGGTTCCATTTGCTGCGCGACCTTTTGCAACCCAGGGATTGGATGATCCGTTTGGATCTAAAGGACGCGTACCTTACGGTGCCCATTTCCTCCCCCCACAGGCATTTCCTGCAGTTTATGTGGAGTGACCAGGTCTACGTGTTTGCGACCCTTCCCTTCGGTCTTTCGTCAGCACCGTGGTGCTTCACAAAGGTTCTCAAGACAGTAGTGGAAATGCTACGAGGGAGGGGCCTGCGCCTCATCGTCTACTTGGACGATATTTTGTTGTTGGAACAGTGCCCAGAGCAGTTGGTCGAGCATCTAAAAGAAACTGCACAGTTGTTGAAACATCTGGGGTGGTCATCAACAACAAGAAATCCATTCTGGTTCCTTCCAGGCAGGTGACCTTTCCAGGGTTTACCATCAATTCGGTGACTCGGACCCTGAGCCTTCCCCCCAGAAAGATTGTCAAGATCCGCAGTGAGCTCCGGCGCACTCTGGCCCGCCCCTCCACCTCGCTTCAGCAGATAGCGAGGGTGGTGGGCCTTCTGTCCTCGTCCATCCAGGCGATTTTCCCGGGCTTGCTCCATTACAGGGCTCTTCAGCGCCTCAAGGCATCGCAGCTCCGCAGAGGGCGCCAGTATTCGGACCAAGTCCCACTCAGGGAGGAGGTGGGCAGGGAAATTAGATGGAGGCTCGACCACATGGAAGCCTGGAATGGCAGAGCCATCTTTGGTTGCGATCCGGATTTGGTCATAGAGTCCGACGTCAGCAAGCTGGGTTGGGGGGCTCGCTGCGGGGACTAATCTACAGGAGGAAAGTGGTCAGCGGCAGAAGGCCAGTTGCATATCAATTGCCTGGAATTGATGGCCGGCTCTTTCGCCATTCGCTGTTGGCCCACGGACAGGTTCTCGTGCAACTTCCTGTTAAAGATGGACAACGTCTCGGCGGTGCGTTACATCAACCACCAGGGGGGGACGAAGTCCAAGGCATTAGCAGATCTGGCCAAGGATCTGTGAACCTTTTGCCTGTCCCACAATATCTCAATGTCGGCGGAGTACCTTCCGGGAGTTGCCAATGTGGTGGCGGACCGGTGCTCCAGGAGTTGGACGATATGAGCCTGTGGCAGCTCCAACCAGGTGTTTTTCAGTGCCTCAAGGACACATGGGATCCGTTTTGGTGGATCTGTTTGCGTCCAGGTTGGACCACCAACTGTCGAAGTTTTACAGTTGGAAACCGGACCCTTTAACAGCGGCCACAGATGCTTTCCTCCAGGATTGGTCTGCGGAGGCGGGCATGCTTTCCCCCCATTCGCAATGATCATGCGACTCACGACTCAGGTTCGCAGGCAGCAAGCGAGGGTGGTCTTGATTACCCCGTATTGGAAGTCTCAAGTGTGGTTTCCAGTTCTTCTGGAACTTTTTGGGGATTCTCCAATCTTACTAACCCGAGATTATTTTCTTCTGAGGGATCCTCAAGGTCTCTTTCCCCCTTCTCCAGCAAGGGAGGATGCCCCTTGTGGCATGGTGGATTTCAGACATCGCTGGAGAGTCTGCGGATTATCGCAAGACGCTCAAAAGCTATTAGGGGCGGCATGGGCGGACAGCACCAACAAGCGAAATATAGCGGCCTGGGCTCAATAGGTCGGTTGGAGTGTTCGGAACAACCAAGATCCCATGGAATACGAGGTGGTAGCTATCCTCAATTTCTTGGCATCCCTAGCGTCTCAAGGCTTTGCTTACAGAACCATTACCTCTTATAGTTCAGTGATTTCTGCGGGGCAAATGCCGGTTCAGGGCCATCCCGTGGGAGAACATCAGATTGTTTACAAGTTACTGAGGGGTGTTTGCTTGATGCTCCTGCCGAACCCAGGTACTCTTCTTTGTGGGACGTAAACAAGGTCCTTTGTCTGTTTCAGGCATGGCAGGCCAACAGATATCTGTCTAGGAAAGAGTTGTCAGCCAAATTCGCGATGCTTTTATGCCTGGTTTCATGTCGCAGGGTCTCAGATGTTCGAGCCCTGGACATTTCGGGTAGAGTGTATACTCCTCATGGAGTTACTTTCCATTTCGTCCTCCTGACGAAATCGGACTCTAGGGTCATTTCTTATCCATCTTTCGATCACTCTCCTAAGCTCTGTGTGGTCAGATGTCTTAAGAAATATGAAAATATGACTGAAGAGACTCGCCCGCAGGGCGAATGTCAATGGCTGATTACATTGCGTACGCCCTTCAAGGCAGTTACACCACAAACGATAGCACATTGGATCAGATGGATGAGGCTCGAAGTGGGCATAAATGTCTCGCAGTTTGGTGCCCATTCTGTGCGACGAGCCATAGCATCAAAGGCCTTCTCTCTCTGGATGCCAGGTTGGAGGATATCTTAAATGTGGCAGACTGGTCATCGGACTCGATGTTTAGGACGTTCTATTTTAAACGAGTCGTGGATATGGCCTCGCTGGTGGTGGATAAGCTTTGAACGAGCATAATCCTCGCCTCCGGTCCTGACATAGAATGAAAATTTCCTCATAACCATGACGAAAAGTTACAATTTTATTAAGGACGTGGAGGCGAGGATTAGTCGGACGCGGAGGCGAGGATTAGTCCCACGCAGGGGTCTAATGAACTCCTGTTCCTGCCCGGGATCGAGTTTCATAACTTTGCCTTCTTTAGGATGAGCGTGGCCTCGTATGGTATAAGTATTTTTTAATATTGGTTTGTTTAAGACGCATACCTTGAGTCATCCTGCTTCTGTTGTTTGCGGCTTATTGTTTATCTTTGGGCTAGAGAACAGAGTCATGGGCCTCTGGTTCTTTCTTTCAGGATCTGAATGACGAGTTGAAAATTGGTTCTGGCCGCAGTCTCGAAAGAGGAGGTGATCCAGGAAGCACACGCCTTCGGGGATGACGGAGCATGCTGATTGGTGGACATTATGGACTGCCCAGAGCACCTTGGGAGTGCTAGTTTTTTCTTTATCTGTTTGAGTTGAATACTGCTGGCTGTAGGAATAAAGGAAGTTACACCATAATCATCGCCTCCGCGCCCTTAATAGAATAGAAACTTTCCGTCATGGTTACTAGGAAATTCTTAATTGTATTTTAATATTAAAAAGTCACTTTTCAGACGTTTAAATGTGCAGTTTCTGTGCAGCCTTTTAAACGCGAGCATGTCACCAGTCAGCACATCTACGAATTTCGCAGTTAATGTTTTATGGTTCATAAATATTTTTAGCTACTATAATGACTATTATGTGGGTATTTAGCCCTTCTGCTGAAAATCGCCTAAAAACATGGATTTATTTGCTGTCATTTTGCTTCCTGTTTTGTGCACATGCCATACACAGTCTCTTCTGTTCTCTTGGTCCTGACATTTCAGCCTCTCTCTCACCCTTGGCACTGCTAACAGAATCAGGCAGTTTCCATTTCTTGTACAGGTTTCAAAGTCCTTCTTCGTTGTTCTTATGAGAAAGCTGTGTACTTATGTTCTGGTTTCTGTTACGTATAGCCTCATTTGAAGGAATGTATGACGAAAACCTATAAAAGTCATGTGAATTAGTTGGGGCTTAGCCTTAGAGTTTCAATGCTGTGGATGGGCAGATTCTATCGCTTTGCATACCAATATTGTGTTTTGGTTCTTATTTCGTCCACGGAGCTGCTCAGATTTAACGCTAGCCGCCCGAATGGTCTGAGCCCTCATCGCCGCCGGCCGCCTTGATTCAGTCAGGCGCTGCCACGCTGCACCTGCCCTTGGCTACGCGTATTCAATTGCAGACGCCACATCCGCTGCCTCCGCCAGGGTACCCAGTTGACCACGCTATTGTTACTGCGTGCACAAAACTGCCCGAAATTCGACAACCCAGCCCTGATGACGATCTCGAACCACTGGGATCGAAACGCCGTCGACATCACAGCGCAATTTTATGGCGCATCTAACGTTTTTGGCTCCTGTAAAATTGTTTGTTCCATGATTTAAGTGACTATAACTTAATCCTGCGGAGCCATTACTGTATAATTTCTTTGTCACTTTGCGCCGTTCACGCTGCTCACGTTCAGCACTTGCATCTTCACCTTTCTTTTTTTTTTTTTTTGTTGTAATCCTCATCTGCCCGACACTTGTTCCATAGATGCAAAGAAAACATACCAGCCACCTCTCTGCCATCGGGAGCAGGGCCCTGATGATTGAGCCGCTTCGCAGACTGGACAGAACTTATTACGGATTGGCGGAAGATATGGTGCACCTTGTTGACACTCCTCTAGGCAACTTCATGCCTGTCAGGCCAGTAAATGAATATTGGAGTCGGGGCAAACCACTTAGACTGAGCCATGGAGTAGATGGGCATAATCATCGGACCTTTGGGGGAAAAAAAAAAAACCCAACGAGCCGAAGAAAAAGTTCACGCCCAATCTATCAAGAGTTTCCAGAATGTAAGGCTTTGGGTACTACAGGATCTAGTCAAATCTATCTTAGATGTTTCATAGAGAGACGTTAGCAAGGCGGAGTGTGTGGGCGGGATGGTGTCTACCCAGTGTATACAAATCAGCCGTCTTGCCAGAAGAATGGCATAGAATAAGAAAGACCGCTGAACCCTGATGATGTTCTGATCAAAGCCAAAAATAACTAATGATAGCGTAAGAGGAATGTTGGTCTTGAGAATTGACTCCAGGGTTACTTTAACCTCTTTCCAAAAAGCCATTATGTGGGGGCACTCCCAAAACATGTGGGTATCTGAGGCTGCTAGAAGTTGACATTTGTTACAGCATTTCCCTTCCTGATATTTAGATAAGCGTAAGGGGGAGAGGTATGCCGGATGTAGAGTGAACAAGTGGTTTCGTCTCAGCCAGGCTGGTTTGACAAGTCTATACAAAAGAGAAAAAGATTTTATCCACAAGTCCTCGTCCAATAACTGGATTTCACTTCCCCATAGGTCCATTGGAAGGTTGAAGTCTCCATCTATCTCCTCCAGGATGGACCAATACCAAAAGGCCACTTCCTTACCTCCTGTCTGTTTTTCAACTAATTGCTGTTCAAGGGGGCTAGGTCTCCCGATATTAGGGTTTTTCCTAGTTTGTTCTCAGGCCCAACTGCTGATTTGGATGTACTTAAATATTGACAAAGATGGCCCTACTTTCTCTTTAAGTTCCTCCCACTTAATCAAGACACCTCCAAATACCAGCTCACCCCATCTAGAGAACCCCGCCTCCATTAGGGGGGCTGCCAGGCAGTCTTGTAAACACAGTGGGAGCCCAGGAGAGTCCCATATCTGAGCATAGTTGGCGAAATGAGCATAGTTGGAGAAATATGCCAGCCCCACTCTAAGTTTAATTTGCACCCAGGACTTCAATATTGTTAAAAGAGTCTTAAGCCTCACCTTTTTAAAAAACTTTCGGTCCCCGAACTTGAATAGAAACCCATCTAGCGGAAGGTTTGCCCCACCAGCATTGCCTTAAACAGTCTTCCATTTGAAGAATTATCTGGTGCCTTCAGGAGCATTCTTGTGTGGGAAAGCTGGAATGCCCATGCATAATACTGCAAGTCTGGCATAGCAAGCCCCCCTTTTTCCCTCCTCCTCCTTAATTTTTTCCAGGCCAACCTTGTAGCCTTATTGCCCCAAATAAAGGAATTAATTTCCTGCTGACATTTATGAAGTTGCCTAGAATCAAAAGCCAAAGGGATAGAATTAAAAATGAAGGTCAGTTTCGGGAGAATAGACATTTTCACTATGTTGACTTTCCCAAAAATTGACAGTCGAAGACCTGCCCAGGATTTCAATAAGGCCCTACATTCTTGGAAGACTAGATCTAAGTTAGTCTTAGCCAAGGTGTCGATATCTTGCGTGACTTTAACTTCGAGGTAACGGATTGAGGGCGTCACCACAACGCTCGGATTAGCAGTATTCCACGACATGAGCTCAGTCTTCTCAGCGTTAATATCGTAACCCGATATATGTCCAAATTCTTTGGCCATTTCGACTACTATGGGAAAGGCTGTTGCTGGATCACTAGTGTAAATTATGATGTCGTCGGCATAGAGCCCTACCCTTTTTTCCCACCCTCCAAATGAGGAGATTCTTGGGTCATCCCTCAAAGATTGTGCAAAGGGTTTAATATAAATATTAAAAAGTAGGGGGGAAAGGGGGCAACCCTGTCTCGTTCCCCTACTAGTCTGAAAGGGCTGGGTACAAGTACCATTCACCAAAATACTTGCGCTGGGATTAGCATACAAAAGACCTATGGCCCTACGGAAATTAGGTCCAATTGCGTATTTCCTCATGACGTCAGCTAGATATGACCAGTTTACACTGTCGAACGCTTTTGTTGCGTCGAGGGTCATAATGGCCAAAGGAAGGGAGAGAGTTGAGGCGATGTCCACTGCCCCAATTAAATCGTAAGTAAGGTCTGAAAGCTGTCTACCTCGAATAAAGCCCTTCTGGTCAGTGTGAATAATTGAGCTGACTTCGCGTCCCAGCCGAGTTGCCAATACCGCCGCAAAAAGCTTATAATCACTGTTCAAAAGTGAAATTGGCCTATAAGAGCAACATTTGGCCGGATCTTTTCCGGGTTTTGGGATCAAGACAATTATTGCCTCCCCCCATGATTTAGGTGGGGTGGCTCCCCTTACTAAGATATCATTGAAGAGTCTAGTAAGTACAGAAACAATTTCAGGTGACAAAACCCGAAGTAGCTCCCCTGGGAGACCGTCGGGGCCAGCCGCCTTAGTTCGCTTCACCTTTTTGATAGCATCACTCACCTCTATCTCAGAGATTGGTCTATCAAGCCGGTCACTTTGTTCTGGAGTTAGAGTGGGGAGAACTATCTTTTCTAACCATCTGAGCCTAGCCAACGGGTCGTCCGAGATCTCCTCCTTATATATTTGTTGAAAAAAGTGAAGAAAAGCTTCCCCGATGTCGTTGGTGGAAGTTCTTTCATTAATCTCTCCCTCTACACTAATACGTTTGATATGTTTTTTGGCCTGGTCAGATTTGATTTTCCAGGCTAGGACCTTGCCCGAGGATTCCCCGTATTCAAAGTTTGAAAGTTTGCTTGCTGCCCATCTCTTTGCAACCCTCTCTTGGAGGATACTTTCTAGCTTCCCTTTTATTTCCTTCCGTTGTTTCTGATCTTCATTAGTACCAGTTCCAGAACCGATACGTTGGTCAAAGAGAGCAATTTCATGTTCTATATTAGCGATCATTGCCCTATACATTTTCCCTCGATGAGAGGCCCTGTTGGTGATGTGACCTCGTAAATTTGCCTTATAAGCCTCCCACACAAAGTCCAACTGAGCTGAATTTATGTTAATGGCCATAAAAAACTTGGTTTCTTGGATTAGAAGGTCAGTTTCCTCTACCTCTAAAAGAATAGTACGGTCAAATGACCAAGACGTATGAGGGGTTTGCTGAAGTGGTTTAAGGGGAAAAAAATGGCCGAATGATCTGAAAGATGCGAGAGCAAGTACACTAGTTCCTCCAGGGGATCTCTTAATGAGTAGCTAAATAGGGCATAGTTGATTCTAGGCTTATGATTGTATTTAAAGTTATGATAGGATATACCAAGTGCGTTACCCGCTCTCTCCCTCCATGGGTCTGCTAATCCAAGCGTTGACATAATCACCCTAAGCGTTTGCCTGGAATTCTGATGAGTTAATGCCCTAGAGTTGGGGGATTTGTCCAATTTAGGATTTAGAACTAAATTAAAATCTCCCATCAAAATTATTGGGTCGTGAGTAGTTAAGAGGTGGTTCTGGATTTTATGCAGGTATGAGGGATCGTCCTGATTGGGGCCATAATAACCCACCAAGTTGTACGGTCTGCCCTCTAAACTTACTTTAGCATATAGCCACCTACCGTTAAGATCTTCTTCATACTCTATAATCTGCGCTCTATGAAGTATGTGTATAGATTATAGATTATTGCATCTTCACCTTTCACCAATTGTATATATCACCACTCACCAAGTGCCCTCGGGTTGTCACATGATTCTCTCTGTACAGTGCTTCCTAACTGTATTTCCATGTGAAACACCCTCCTCTGAATTGGTGAATAACAAGCTTTTAAACCATATGAGCCTCCTTGTTTCTTGTTCATGTAATGCTGACTGCATACATCATTTAACTGCCTTGAACTGACACCTGTTGGGAATTGTTGTTCTTTATACTCCACACCCATCCCGATGTGGTCTATGGGTTTTATTCCTGTTGTTCTTACACATTGCTTCTTATTTCTGCACAAAGATTGTTACTGAATAAATATTGGTAAAATGTGTAGTGCATGTTCACAACTTGCATTTTGTGTATTTTTACAATCTACAAAATACTATTCACAAACTTAAAAGCTGAGACGTTAGCATCCACCTTGCCTATCCTTTTTATGAGGAGATCTCCGTCAATATGGGGTAACAGCTATAATGGTAATAAGTGACCAATAACCTCCCCACTCCAAAAAAAACTGTTTCTCAAATTACAGAGAAGTGATCCACGCAGGAGGTGATGTATGAGGAAGGCATCAAACAGAAGATCAAACTGACCTCGACCAAATGTAAACCAAATTAGCGCAGAAGATAGACTAACTAAGGGAATTCTCACACTCATACTATGAACATCTAAGCATTGAAAGAATGTTGTAGAGCCCAAGACACAAGCAATGCTCCAGAGCCCAAAGCATCAAGCAAAACAAGACTTTAAAGATCAGAAGCTAAACTGCAACTGAAGTTTACGAAGGCCCAAGAACATTAATGTACCTCATCCCTGTAGAAATTCACTTTAAAGGAAAGGCGACAAAGAACTAAAAACTACCATTAACTGATGGAAAGTTAAACAAGCATTTCACGCTGTAGTGAAACTGGTAGCTAGAGAAGGCTTTGAGTAAAATTCAAATTACAATTACTTTAGAGTGTATACTTTTAGCAGCTATACATGGATAGAAGATCTAAGTAAATGTGAATCTATTTTTTTTTGTGAGTAGGAATAGTCTAGGGAGGGTTGGGGGAATTCTGATGAAGTGCTGGGGTTTAAGATGAGTAGATGATGGCCCAAACTGATGAGACCTTTAAAAGCAATTTGTAGCAGAGTAGGGAGACCCACAGAGAGTTGGATCCCCATGTAGGTTAAAGCCGCCTTATCACCAAGGATTCAAGAAGGTACTTAAAATAACCTCTTATAACGTCTGAGCGCTTTAGCATTATACAAGCACAACACACTTTGTGGAGTGGATGTGTGTTATCTCCAGGAGACTCACCTTCCGGAACCAGACCAGAGGCATCTAAGGTCAAGAGATTACCCAGTGTCATTTTCCGCATCTGTCTCGAGAAGGCAGCAGTAGTGCCCAATCTCCTTTGCCACAACCTAGGGCTGCTGGTGAGATAGTTATGAGATATTCAGGGTTTATCAGGAGCACTCATCAGGTGAAGCCCGCTGGCAATAGCCTCGATATACACACCTAATCAAGGCCAGGAAGAGATTGTACGAAATACACACCCTCCCATGTTAGGCCTCCTGTATTCTTTTCACTGTGGGAGATCTGAAACTAGTTATAAGAATATATCTGGACAATACGCAGGGCTCCTTTGGGATTGTCATTTCATATGGAAGGCAGACACGATTGCAGGAGGTGGACCATGTAGACAGTTGGAGAACAAGCTATCCCATGATTATTTACTTCTCATATACTCACGGAACACAAAAGCTATGAACCAAGACGAAGCTGGATGCAGACACCCTAGAAAATTCTCCTATTAAAAAACAAAAACAAAAAAGTATGCAGTTGATGGTGTGCAATCTAAAGTGTACTACACTGGGTGTTGGTGAAAGGGGTTTATTGTTGGTGTTCAGTGTATGAGTTGGGGCACTTCCTGCCTCCTTATTTCCCTCACAGCTCCCTTTTGATAATAGTTTCAAGTTTCAGCATGCCAGTTTTCATGCAGATCCGTCCAGGAGGAAAAGATAAGCATTCTTTATTTTAGGTTCCTTGTGAAAGTTTGCCTTTTGCACGGCAAAGACCACTAATCAGATGTACATCAAACTTGGCAGGAAAGTAGAACTTCACTCAGAAAGTGTTAATTTGCGGTTTGGTGAAAATTGGTTCAGTAGTTTTTGAGACATTTGCATTAGAAAAGGGTGTCAGATGAGATATAGGATATAGTTAACATTTAGAGTCATGACAATTGAAAAGATGTTTTGATATGTCTACGAGTTCAGCACCAACGAATTGTTCACGTAGCGTACCATACTTCATAAATACTAGAGGTTTTTATGTTTTGCAATGCTTTGAAAACATAACATCACGTTGTGGATCGGCTGTTCATGTCTCGTTCTCTTTGTAGAGTTGGGACCATGTGTTCATGTCCACCACAGGGACAGGAGACATAAGTACGTTAGATTCTGGAGTGTCCATCACAAACCAATTAAAACAGAGCATTATGGCAAATTAGGGCACAAAACTGTTGCATAAGTTACATTTTGTATTTGAACGTATAAACCAAAAAAAAAAGAAAACAATTCCTCAACTAAATGCCCAAACGTCTATACATTTGTCAACTTATTTGGTCCCAATTCTACACGGAACCCCTCTTCGCCAGTACTATAGAAACGTTTAACTCCAACTTCAACAAGCATTAGGAATGCATTAGGGCTCGGGTTTGTTTGAGTTAGAGATAATGGCATTGTAAATGGCAATGTGTTTTAGGCATGTGTTTTGTAGTGGAAGCATGTGGTGTGTGTTGGAGATATGTGTGTTGGATTGGAATGTTATCAATGGAGGCATGCTGCACTTTAACGCATTATCTTTAAAAGGTAAAGTGCAGCATAGTGCGATAGTTACAATATTAATTGGTGGATGCGTTATCAATTGGTGTGTGCATTGATGGGTGGTGGATGTGTGTGCCTGTAGGAATTGTGCAGTGATGGCTGTTGGTGTGTGTGTTTGGTGGAAGCGTGTAGTGGTGGCTTGAGGTGTGTATGACTGGTGGTAGTGTGCAGTAGGAGCTGTTACTGAGTGTGGCTGTCAAGCGTACAGAGCTGGATGGTAATGCGTGTGAGGAGAACTGCGGTCGGAGGCGGAGGCCACTATCGACTAGGAATTGAATAAGCCGTGTAAAGCATCTTGTATTTTGTTGCTATAAAGAAATTCGGTGGCGCCTAGTACATATGAAATGGATCGCTAAATACAACTAAGTAGGAAGTTGGCGCTTTCTCCAAACTGTGCTGGAAGAGTGGGTCTCTCTCATATGAGGAATATAACAAGCTGGGTCCTTCTGACTTTTGTGCAATATAAGCAGTAAAACATTCCTTCGATCACTGACAAGAAGAGTATGAATAAAGTTCCCCTCACTATCAAGTATACTTGTGAGACAAAGTCTAACCAGATGACGTAATAAGGTCAATCCAGTATGACATGGTTTTCTCTGTGTTCCTACGAAGAGTGAGATAGTCACTATCTTGTGACAGATATAGCTTGTATAAAAAAGATTCAAAATCCAGGTCTAGAGTGCCAATGTTGAATTGTTTCTGGCGGGTCCTAATGAAGGTGGTCTCCATTGCTGTTCTTCCACCGAAACGCGTTGGCCATTCTCTTCATATTTAGATCAAATGACTACGGTCACATATTGGACAACAGTTACAATGCAACAGGATGGTTTAGTGTTCGCTTTGATGTGTTGTATGCTTAGAATGTATGTGTGTTGTGGCTCTTTACCCGGTCCAGTAGAACTGTTTCAGTGTTTTTTATGAATTTGTGGAATTTTTGTACTAGATATATACTGATGATCTGAATTCAATGTTAAATATCGTCAATAAGTTTTTGTACAATGTATATTTAATGAATTTTTGTATTTAGAAAAATGATATAAAGTAATGAAAAAGATTTTTAATATAAAATAAATAAGTAAAACAAAAAAAAAAGGTGTAGATATGTTTTGTGTATGCCTTTGTGATTAGAGGTATTCCCTATGATAAAAGTATTATATGTCGTGAGGGAGTTTCTTTCTTGTTTTGGTGAAAGGATGCACTGACAGCTGTTGATGATTGTGCCAATTGAAAGAGTGGCTGGTGCACTGTCAGCTGTTGGGGTGTGTGTGTGTGTGTTTGGTGAAAGTTGCACTGACATTGCTTGTTGTGTGCGTGGGTGTTTAGCGGCACGGATGCATGGTCGTGTTTGTCTTTGGTGAAAGCGTACATTGATGGTTGTTGGTGTTTGTGCCTGGTGAAAGCATTCATTGACGGCTGGGGGTGTGTTGTTGTGTGTGTATTGTGTGTAGTGGTGAGTGTGTGGTGGTGAGTCTGTGGGGGTGAGTGTGTGGTGGTGAGTGGTGACGAGTGTGTGGTGTTGAGAGAGTGAGGTGTGTATGGTTTGTGTGTGTGTGTTATGTGTGTGTGGTGTATGTGTGTGTGGTGTGTGTATGCTGTGTGTGTGTGTGGTATGTGTGTGTGGTGTTTTCTGCACACTCACACACTGCCCCCTACACATTCACACACTGCTCACACGCACACTCCCAATGTCACCCTGCATAGTCACACACTGTTTATCCTGCACACTCATTCTGCACACTCACACAATGTGCACCCTGCACTCTTACACACTGTCTCTGCAGTCACTCTGAACTCACTGTCACTTTACACTCACTCTGCACTCATTGTCACTCTCGCACTCACTTTGCACTCACTGTCACTCTGTACTCACTGTCACTCTGCACTCACTTTGCACTCACTGTCACTCTACACTCACTTTGCACTCACTGTCACTCTCGCACTCACTTTGCACTCACTGTCACTCTCGCACTCACTCTGCACTCACTGTCACTCTGCACTCACTGTCACTCTGCACTCACTGTCACTCTGCACTCACTGTCACTCTGCACTCACTCTGCACTCCCTGTCACTCTGCACTCACTCTGCACTCACTGCCACTCTGCACTCACTGTCACTCTGCACTCACTGTCACTCTGCACTCACTGTCATTCTGCACTGACTTTGCACTCACTGTCACTCTACACTCACTTTGCACTCACTGTCACTCTCGCACTCACTCTGCACTCATTGTCACTCTGCACTCACTGTCTCTGCACTCACTGTCACTCTGCACTCACTCTGCACCCACTGTCACTCTGCACTCACTCTGCACTCACTGTCACTTGCACTCACTCTGCACTCACCGTCATTCTGCACTCACTTTTGCTCTCACACTCACTCTGCACACACTCACTCTGCACACACTGTAATTCTGCACTCATTCTGCACTCACTGTCACTCTGCACTCACTGTCACTCTGCACTCACTGTCACTCTGCACTCACTGTCACTCTGCACTAACTGTCACTCTACACGCACTCTGCACTCTCTGTCACTCTGCACTCACTCTACAGTCATTGTCACTCACTCTGCACTCGCTGTCACTCTGCACTCACTGTCACTCTGCACTCACTGTCACTCTGCACTCACTCTGCAACTCACTGTCACTCCCACTCACTCTACACTCACGGTCACTCACTGTCACTCTGCACTCACTGTCACTCTGCACTTACTCTCACTCTAAACTCACTCCCACCCTGCACTTAGTCTCACTCAGCATTCAATGTGTTGGACATGCAAAAAGAGGCTTGGGGTGGAATAACAAACATGGCACCATCCACAATCAGCAGCCCTGCATTTATTTTAAAAGTTAAGGTACGGTGATAGCCCATCGCCATGTGGCAAAAGCCCTTTCAACCATAACTAGATAGAACTGGTTCTTAAAATACTAAACGTAGGTAGGCATTTTTACTACAATGTATTCTGAATGATAATGTTCCCCACAATGTTTAATAAATCACCATAAGTCTCATGTGTTGTGATGTCACGAGACTCTAGCAAGCGTTTCTGTTACTCAGTGGGAGATCCTGTCCATAGCTTTCAGCCCAGCTTGCAGGTGTTACATAAAAATGTAAAAAGATTCAAAGCAGCTGGCAAGATTATGTTTACTCCAGGATAGGCTACTTAATGTTTGTTGAACATTTTAGCTGCAGTAAATTGACAACAAAATAAATATTGACCCCTTCCATGCTGATGACGAACCCCAGCCGTCATGCACTACGGTGCTCGTGTGCTGATGACGGCTGGGGTTCGTCACGGCCCGCCCCTGTTCGTGTTGTTTACAGCACACCAGGGGAATCGCGGCCGCATGGAAAGGGTTAAAGAGCACTGCGATACACATATACACTGACAGGGAGAGCTGCGCCACAAAGTTGTTGTGATGCTTGTGCATGTGTTTCCCACATGCTGTTTTCAGTATTAGACTGACCTATGTCTAAGAACACACTGATGTAAGTCATAAGACAACAAATGTTTAGTTTTAAAAACATGTGAAGTTAGTAACTGAAATGCAGAAACGAAACTATATTGACAGAAACAAAAGCCCTCCTGCCCTCATAAAACTGAAGGGTTGTGTTAATTACTTCTTATCTCATCTTGTCAGAGTAGTGTCACATTCCTATCCTTCCCTCTGGCTTCATGTTTGAAAGAGAGGGGGCAAACAGATTAGAAGCTTTGTTTTACCACCAAGACAAGGATCACAAAGAAAACAGCAGCCTATTCTCCAAAACATAAGTCCCTTAAAAGTTTTTATTTAATAGGAAATGTAAGAGGACCTGCAACATATTTGCAACATGTAACGCTTCCAATTATGTGATGCTTGTAACTTTTATACTGTGAACTTAAATGAAGATAAATTAGACAACATTCACATATTTAAAGGAGACTTGTAATTCACCTTTCCAAAACACATTATGAGACATGTCTTGTGTTTCTCTCTTGTAGTGCTCTATCCTTTGGAGCCTTATTCTGGAATCCCCATTTCATCCATAGCTAAATATGTCAAATAATAAATCAGAGGAGCCGTTGGAGAGAGCTCTATTTCCACAGTAACCACAAGGATTTTTTTTAAAAAAGGTTCTTAATACCGAAATTGTTTCAAGACCCATAGCCTTGACGAACAGTAACACTGCCACAGTTAAGCGCAGTTTTGTATCGCAAAAATTCTCCCCTACAAGCAGACTGACCCTGTCCTACAGAAGCCCATCTGTGTAGCAAGAACTATGTATTACAAACAGAATGACCCTGCCCCAGCTCAGCGCCCCTCTGTGCCAGCAGAACAATGCATGATGAACGTGTGGGAGCTAGGATACCCAGTGAGATTCTAGGTGTTTTACATTGCGCAGACTTCTTAGACCCTGGATTATCAGTTTGTCCAATAGAAGTATGGTTTTACATTGCATGGACTTCACAGGAAGGCATCAGAGCGCTCCGCAATAGGAGCACAGCTGCACTCTCCACTTACTTTGCACGCACTCTGCACTCAGTCACACTCTGGACTCACTTGCTTACACTCTGCACTGATTGTACACTCACTCTGCACTCTGGACTTACTCTGCACTCTCCCTTCTTCTGCACTCACTCTGTTTCTGCAATTATTCTGCAATCACTCTACACTCACTCTTATTATTATCTCTCACTCATACTCTACACTAAATCTGCACTTACTCTTTCTACACTTACTGTGTCTGCACTCTGCAGCTTCTCTAACTTTCCACTCACTCACAAGCTGAAGTCAATCACACGCTTCACTCACTCTCACTGGACAATAATTCTGCACTCACTCTTTGTGCACTCACTGTCTCTGCATCCGCTGTCAATTTGCAGCCACTCACTGTACAAGCAACACTCACCCTGCACTCACTCTGCAACGGCACTCATTTTGCACCTGAACTCACTGTGAACTCACTCTGCACTCAGAACTCTGCGCTCACTCTGCACTCACTGTCACTCTGCACTCAACTGCACTCAAAAGCACACAGCAGTCTGCACTCAACAGCACTCTGCACTCAACAGCACACAGCACTCAACAGCACACAGCACTCAACAGCACACAGCACTCTGCACTCTACAGCACACAGCACTCTGCACTCAAAGGCACAAAGCACTCTGCACTCAAAGGCACAAAGCACTCTGCACTCAAAGGCACACAGCACTCTGCACTCAAAGGCACACAGCACACTACACTACAGCACACAGCACTCTACAGCACACTGCAGTCAACTGCACTAAAAACACACAGCACTCAAAAGCACACAGCACTCAAAAACACACAGCACACAGCACTAAACAACACTCTGCACTCTACAGCACACAGCACTCTACAGCACACAGCACTCTACAGCACACAGCACTCTACAGCACACAGCACTCTACAGTGTGTGTGTGGTGTGTGTGTGGTGTATGTGTGGTGTATGTGTGGTGTATGTGTGTGTGGTCTTATGTGTGTGGTGTTATGTATGTGTGTGGTGGACTTAGTTTGAGTGTTCGTTTCCTGCACACTCACACACTGCCCCTACACATTCACACACTGCTCACCCTGCACACTCCCACTGTTCACCCTGTATAGTCACACACTGTTCATCCTGCACACTCACACACTATCGCCCTGCACACTTACACACTGTTCACCCTGCACACTCACACTGTTTACCCTGCACACTCACACTGTTTACCCTGCACACTCACACTGTTTACCCTGCACACTCACACACTGCAGTCACTGTCACTCTGCAGTCACTGTTACTCTGCAGTCACACTCTCGCACTCACTCTGCACTCACTGTCACTCTCGCACTCACTCTGCACTCACTGTCACTCTGCACTCTCTGTCACTCTCGCACTCCCTCTGCACTCACTGTCACTCTCGCACTCACTCTGCACTCACACTCACTCTCGCACTCACTCTGCACTCACTATACACTGTTCACCCTGCAAACTCACACTGTTTACCCTGCACACTCACACACTGCAGTCACTGTCACTCTGCAGTCACTGGTACTCTGCAGTCACACTCACTCTGCGGTCAGTCTGCACTCACTGTCATTCTGCACTCACTGTCACTCTCGCACTCACTCTGCACTCACTGTCACTCTGCACTCACTCTGCACTCACTGTCACTCTCGCACTCACTCTGCACTCATTGTCACTCTGCACTCACTGTCACTCTCGCACTCACTGTCACTCTCGCACTCACTCTGCACTCACTGTCACTCTCGCACTCACTCTGCACTCACTGTCACTCTCGCACTCACTCTGCACTCACTGTCCCTCTCGCACTCACTATGCACTCACTGTCACTCTCGCACTCACTCTGCACTCACTACACACTGTTCACCCTGCACACTCACACTGTTTACCCTGCACACTCACACACTGCAGTCACTGTGACCAGTGCCTATGTGTGCACGCAGTGCCAGTGTGTGTGAGCAGCCTGTGTGTGTATGTAGTGCCTGTGTGTGTGAACAGTGCCTGTGTGTGTGAACAGTGTCTGTGAAGTTGTCTGTGTGTGTGAGCACTGTCTGTGTGTGAGAAGTGCCTGTGTGTGAGAAGTGCCTGGGTGTGTGAGAAGTGCCTGTGTGTGTGAGAAGTGCCTGTGTGTGTGAGAAGTGCCTGTGTGTGTGAGCAGTGTATGTGTTTGTGAGCAGTGTCTGTGTGTGGACAGTGCCTGTGTGTGGACAGTGCCTGTGTTGATCAGTGCGCCTATGTGTGTGTGCGCAGTGCCGGTGTGTGTATGTAGTGCCTGTGTGTGTGAACAGTGCCTATGTGTGCGCGCAGTGCCGGTGTGTGTGAGCAGCTTGTGTGTGTATGTACTGCCTGTGTGTGTGAACAGTGCCTATGTGTGCGCGCAGTGCCGGTGTCTATGTGTGTAAACAGTGTCTGTGTGTGTGAACAGTGTCTGCGTGTGTGAACAGTGTCTGCGTGTGTGAACAGTGTCTGCGTGTGTGAACAGTGTCTGCGTGTGTGAACAGTGTCTGCGTGTGTGAACAGTGTCTGCGTGTGTGAACAGTGTCTGCGTGTGTGAACAGTGCCTGTGTGTGTGAGCAGTGTCTGCGTGTGTGAGCAGTGTCTGCGTGTGTGAGCAGTGTCTGCGTGTGTGAGCAGTGTCTGCGTGTGTGAGCAGTGTCTGTGTGCGTGAGCAGTGCCTGTGTATCCCTGCACCTAAAATCAACCTACTTGTCATGAGGCCAAAGGTTAGACACACAAGCACAACTGTTGCAACTCAGCTGCTCGGACCCTCCATGCAGAAACACATTCCTGCTCTCTGAGGTTTTGTTTTGTTGCTGAACAAGACATGAGCCCCTTAGATGAGATGAGGAGAATGTGGCAAAATGTGGGACTGTTCATAAGCCAGTGAAAAGAACTCCGTTTCGTACCTGGACGTTACTGTCTCCAATACAAACGCACTTACATACTTTGTGGGGTAATGAAGACTGTGTGTCTCATTGTCGGCGCACGTCCAAGCCAGCTCTTCAAAGGCCAACACTTACACATGAAAGGATACAGACGAACGCGCGCCCACCAAACTCACTGCAGACTGGTGAACGCGCCCAGAACATCTGGGTTCAATTACCGCGGCACCCTGACAGCTCGTAATTGACAATTTATTGAACTCCCCTGCGCGTAACCGCACAGAATATGCAGGAAGTGCACAAACTGAAATCCATATGGCCTATTGCGTGAAGGCTACTAGAAACACAGCACTGCGAGGACCAATTAGCATGCAGATGCCAAAATAAACTACGGAAAAATCTCGCGCAGTGAGGAATTTTTACTTCACTATTCTGAGCCCCGTAACAAGACGGCTCGGAGCTCCGCCCCACTTCTGACGAAGTGGTGACGTAGGCCGAGCCCTAAAAATGGTGAGTTAAGGTTTGAAAGATAAAAATCAGGTTTTGCTGGAAGATTCACACATTTTAGAGAGTGGGTGCAATACATTTAATATGAACTGCTGTTACACTTATGATTTTTAAAGTACTTTCTTTAACCCCTTCGGCTCTTATGACGGAACCGTTCCGTCACGCGCCTCGGGTGAGCTGTGCTAGTGACGGAACGGTTCCGTCACGGCCCGCTCGATGCGCCTGCGCGGGGCTGATTTCGCACCTGCGCGGTGCGTTATATTGAGCGGGCGCGTTCGTGACAGAACCGTTCCGTCACTAGCACAGCTCACCCGAGGCGCGTGACGGAGCGGTTCTGTCACAAGCGCAGGTGAGCCGTGCGACCCAAACCCACCCCCTAGCACTGCGGCGGAATTGCCGCCGCAGTGAAGGGGTTAAAGCAGCCAACACAGCCATGGTAGCTCTTATCATGCCAGACTCCGGCTGCTTTTTACCTGAGAATTCCACTTCTCTATTCCAAGACCTTCACCGCTGGATGCTCTCATACCTCCCGCTACATACACAAAAATACATGTTTACTACCTATCTCAATCATAACCCCAGAATTCTTAGGCTACCGCACACATCTTGGGGTGATTGAGTGCATGATCTGCATAAATTATAGCCTCTGTTTATGACAGAATCATGGCACTGTCGATCTCCATGTTTAATGGAAAAACATCTATTTGTTGTGCTCAATCTGGAGGCAGATGGCTGTTCTGCTTCCTCAGTCAGTGCACATGTATTCACCTGTTAATCCCGGCCAATGAGCTAGTCAATGCTCTGAAGATGGTGAAGAGCCAGAAGGTCGCATGCCCTGCTGAGCTAAGGCACGGGCACTACATTTGTAACTTGCACAAAGACTTGGGGTGCTCTAAGTCTAGACAAGTAGATCGACCTTGGCCAAGATGTTCTGGATTTGCTGTCTGCCACTGGCACAGCTTCCTGTTCATGTGGATAATGGGGGAGGTGTGGCGGTAGGGAAGCACAAACTAATATATTCTGATATTTATGCTTACAATAAGGGGGTGTACTTGGAATAGAACTTACAACTTAAGGGTTAGCATCTTCTGCCTAAGACGCATGACAGCTTAGATTTCTTTGAAAGTCTGCTGTTATAGGATAATATCACCAAGCCAGGAATTATCTAATTAGATCATATAGGGGGGAAATTCAATCTCGGCATGTTGGCACTTCTGGGGCATATTCATGTGAATTTATTTGTGCTAAATGCATTCCCTCTCTTTCTGCTTCTCTATAGTCCTTCTCAATTACACTTAAAGGTCAATGAATTATTGATCAGTAAAACTCTTTAACCGCTGCAAATGGAGTGGCGCCATTCAGAAGTGCACACCAATGCCTGATGAGGAACAGTGCAAGTGCATGGCAGATGTGAAACAGTTATTGGTTGAGGGCTGTGGGTCATGAAGAATAGCAAGGATGAACGCCAATGGGAAGCCGGACAGTCAGTGGTGCACGTCAGTTAGATGCACATGATGAAAAGGGACTCAAGTCAGTCAGATGCAGCTGACAGTCCAATATGAACAGAGTCACATTCAATAGTTCATGCTATATCCATTCTCATTCAATTACTCTCCATCTCGCCTGCCTCTGTTGGCCCGCTGTATCACGCTCAAGGGTTTACTCTTCTCTTGAACAGCCTACCTTCAGAGAATTGAAAAAGTCACTGGGCTATTATCTGGGACAATCCTAACTGTCCTGCACCCCGTGTTGGACTTCCAGTGAAGAGCACATGGATGCTACATTTTGAAGGCGCATCACTCTTGCACAGTGTTACCAGATTTCAACTCTTGTCCTCCAACATATTTTGTCACAATCCACAAACCCAACTTAAACCCCCTGTAGTGTAACATCTGTCCCCTAAAATACACAAGAAAGAACATCACTATTAGGACAAGCCATCCAAACTTTGACTAGCATTAATTTCGGGTTACTTGTGGTATTCATAAAAGTCACCTATCAGCAGGAGTTACAGGAGTCTTATTGCAATCCACTTAAAACAGAATTATGCACCGTTGCTACCTTACCTTGTTTTCTTTTATTTTGTAACCATTTGCACTTCTTTTCTCAAATGTTTTGTTTAATTATTACTAATTTTTGTATCCCACTCTTTAAAGCGCTCTGATATCCGTAAGGATCTTGTTCGCGCTCTATAAAACTTTCAAAATAAATAAATAAATAAATGGTAGTCACAATTCTTTCGATTCTGAATAAACAACTTTTTTGCATCTTTGCCAACTTAAAATAAAACAAAAAAAAGTCATCATGTGTGGAGGGACCAGGGCTTTGAAGGGAAGGTGGTGGGGGGGGTACCATGCTGAGAAATACCTAGAAGGCACTTAAAGCCCCCGACAACTATCAAACCTCCTCCTGCAAAAATGTTCTGGGGTGTTTTCATACCCCTTAATTGACATCAGCTGTTCAAAGCCTTGAAAGACAAGCTGGAAATCCACTCTTTGCAGACTTTTCCAGCACATCTCCCCTGCCATGTGCAATATCAGCTTCTCACTAGGTGACCGTGTGAAGGGAGCCAATACTGTATGACACACAGTAGCACTGGTGAATTGGGAGGCTTTTTTAGGCTTCTTTTCTATTTCTACTCTGTAAGAAGTCTGCAGTGGTGACAATTATCTTGTCAGAGGACCCACCAAGGATGTAGGTGGCAAGGCTGATAAAACTGGTCTATGTGAATGCTAGTATTGGTTATTGGTTAAGCTGAGGGAAATTACTGCGTCAAGGTGTGAAAGGAGTTTCACAGGAGTGGAAGTGGTGATGGTGGGAAACGCTTATTGGTTGCTGCCCAGAACTAAGTTGCACTGGAAGACTGGAGTTATGGACTGCTTAGTAGTTTCTCATGGTGTTTGGGACTAGCTCAGACATAGTAACCTGTCTATTTTCCTCTTCTGTCCAGTCAGGTTCTCAATTAAGGCGGTTAGCGGACTTAGAGGAGTACCCGAGGAGGCACAAATGAAAACATTTAATTCTCTTTTTGTGCACAATGTGTAGCTTTTCTAGGCTGGAAGTTAGTGGGCAAACAATTTGTGTTTTCTGACTAGGCGGATGGTGTTATGGCAATCACGTATTTGCTCTCGTACTCCCACAGAAAGTAGTGTAAAAAGTACCAAGCAATTGGGAATTTGAACGGCAGGGTGTAGCAGTATCGGAGAAATGGGGAATCATTATAAGGCTGCAGGAGGCAGACAGAACAATCTAGCCATTATAGAAGGCAATGGGTGATAGGAAGGAGTGCTTAATGCAGTAGTAGTGATGGACTATCAGTACAAAGAATGCTGTCTAAGTCACACAACAAAGCTTTCTGGTTAAGGATCAATACAAACTGCAGTAAGAAAAATCAATACAGTGCAAGTTGAAAGATGAGCAGTACAGAGTGTACAGAGGTATAATTATAGCAGTGTGTACTTTCTGCTCAATCTAAAGATGCCCGGTAGACATAATCAGAAATATTCCGTGCAGCAAGTTAGTCATAACGGGGTCGGCAAGAGGATGACCAACACACAGTGTGCTTGAGAACAAAGCAATTCCAAGCAAGGATACAGAAAGATACCTCATGTAATGCAACCTTACAAGTCTCCAGTTCGCACCTAAATTGTCAAACCAATGCTATTCCTTTCAGAGAGATGTTGAAAGCTAGAAGAAACTGCAGTGAGGAGCATGCATTTAAAATAAGTATACAAGATATGGAGACAAGATTCATAGAAAGAGGATACAGTATGCGCGTGGTGAGAACAGCAAGAAAAATAAATGCCGGTATAGATGGGAAATATAGATTGGAGACCCAGGCTACCAAGAGAGACAGGTTGTCTTACCGATACACCGAAGAGACACTAGGATTTTAAAGGGCTGATAAAATGTTGGAAGAGTGCATATCACCTAGGCCAAGTATCACATTCCACAGAGGTTGCACATTGAGGGATTTACTATGCCCAAGTTACCTCAAGCTAAAACAAGAGGACAACTGGCTCACACAACAAACACAAGGATTCTATAAATGTGGCTACTGTGCAATGTGCAGATGGGCTAAGGACAAAACTACAATTTTCAGGGATAGAAGGATGAAAGAATACAGCATACACATGAATATTACATGTCAAACAAAGTGGTATACATCACAGTGTGTAAGTGTGACCATCTGTATGTGGGAAGCACGATCTGGGCTCTTAAAGACAGAGTGAGTGAACGCATGAAAACAGTAAAAGTAGGGGATGTGAAATACCCAGTGGCGGTTCATATGATTGACTGTCAATCACAAGAATTGCACAGAAATGTTATGTTCTTTGGAACTGACCATGTGCCAAGAAACCCCATAGGTGGTAACAGGGACCTGTCCTTGAGAAGGAATGAGGCCACGTGGATCATGAGACTACAGACTGTGGAGTATGGCCTGAATACAGATCAGGAATTACAATATTTCCTGGGGGACAGATCGATCAATTCATGTGTGAGTCATTAATAACAATGTTTGTCGAGATTTATATTCATATTTTCTTTCCTAGGAACTCACTGATACTACATTATGTTATGTCTGTAGTTCTTTTCATAAAGCCTTACAGATTAACTCAATCATACTATGCATGACTGTACAATTTGAGATTTTTGTATATCCCACCATATTCAGTAATATGTATAGTGGAAGACTAAAGAGCTAAAAGGATATTGGAAGTACATCACATGGAGTGGACAATTAGATTCGTAATTATTTGCCACTACACACACCAAGAAAAGCGACTTGGCCAACAATGACCACTACATGTTCTAGATGTCGTGAATTATGTAAATAATAGATAAATAAAGCACCTGATATCCCCATTATGGCTAGACCGAAGCGCATATTGAGGGAATAATTTACACAAATAAGAGGGCTGGTCTATACAGAGACACGTTCTTTATTCTAAGTTCAGTCACTAACAGTAGTCTAACACACTATAGGACAGCCATTTTATAATAACACAGTCCAAGGAGCTGATGTGATGGGACTGGGTACATGTGTCAATGAAGGCCAGATATTGGAATAGGTTGCCTCATGTCGGAGAAAAAAGAAGACCAATACTTCTTTTGACATACTAAAAGATTGAAGAACCACTACGAAAAAGAGGTAGTCCGTCTTCTATTCGGGCATGAATGTGAGCATGCTCACTTACAAATATGATAACCAAGATGGCAACCGCTCCAGATGAGGAAGCAAATGCATTGGCTTGAGAGGAAGAGACAGAGATTCAGGCCCGAACACGGGTAAGCACTAGAGACACTTGAGATGCGAGTTATTGTAAGGTAAAAATAAGTAATTTAGTCAATTCGCAGATTTGAGAAAGAGCATGTGATACGGAGAGCGCGCGGCGCCTCACTGTTATATTCCAGTATCATATGTTGTTTAGGGGACGCAGGGTGCCTCAATTTGATTTATTGAATAACCTCTGACATTTTTAGTTTTAGTTAAAGTAATTGGACCCCACATTTAGTTTGGTTTGTACATTTCTACAACGCAGGTCGCAAGATTTATCTGGTACCTACAAATTCTTATTGGAATCAAGAATGCCATTGCTACATCCACAAGGTGGGGAATATATACAACATTGAGGTATGTGATCTTGAGATAGCATACAACATAGTATTGATACTGTATTAGCAAGACAATAGTTTACACTATGGATTTTTACCCATAGAGAGAAACTGCAAACAACAGGTCATTTTAGAAGAGTGAAGGTCACTTGTATTTGGAGATAGGGTGAACACATGTGGCTGTTTGGAATATAATACGCTGGTTATGCTTGCAGTGTTTTGAGCCCATGGTGTCTTATCTTTATAGGAACTTCATACCTTATAAACCTTACCTTATATAATTGCTTTATGTTACTTCACATAATCTGCCCCATTAATGATTTGGTTGTATACATGGGTTTACAGCTCACATCATACAATTTATAATTTCCATCTCTGGGTTGTAGTGACAACTGAAGTGATAGAGTGCTGCAATGAGCTAAAGTATGTCACATGTAAAGAACTGTACGCCGAAAGGGATGTGAATTACTGCATAATGGTTTTTCGAGCTGAGAAAAGCTTGGGTGTCCATCGGGGACTGCACTACATTAATACAATATGTACTAGTTGGCCTGAGCACTGGGTGTAATGTTATAAAGGCATACACAGGATGACTCTGTAAGACAGATTTCAATGTAATCTTTTCAGTCCTGAGGAAGTTGTAGGGTGACTTACCCACTGAAAAAACACGTGTTTGCTGGCAAAAGAATCAGAATCCAATTACAGAAAAGAATTTGAGACTATAAGGATGACTCATGTTTATAAATGATAGCGTGTGCTCAGAGACTTGTCTCGTAGATACAGAAAACATCCTAAGGGTAATCAATCCTTTGTAGTGACGGAGCCAGTATATGCTAGATGGGAGACAATACAAAGCATTTAGAGATGTATCTTTGTACACTAAGCTAAAGAAGTGTATATGCAGATGGAATACAATGAAAAGTAAACATATTAGTGGGGTCAACTAAATTACTGAGATTAGGTTGATAATGAGCAAGATAAAAAAATGACAGCATTTTCATCCAACTGCGAGTGGCTGACTTCATTCAATCTGCCAATTGACTGCACCCCACTCACATTAGGAATGAGATACAAGAGCAGGGATCTGAGTTTTGAAGATGGGACACCTGGTATGGTATTTCTGACTTGGTCCATACCAGAATACCAGGGCTGCTATGGAGTTGGCGGCAAACAAAAGTAATAGAACTCAGACTTAATAAGTAATGGAATGACAAACTAGCAGGTCAGTGGCTGTAAAGAGAGAACACCAAGCCATCTCTTGAAACATTACATGTAGAAACAATCTTCAGATGAAATACACTTGGTAGGTGAGCAAACTCTTTCTCTTTGTGACAATTGTGTCCATCCTCATTTCTTTATGATCCATCCTGGCTGGTCTGCAATGGTGGCAAATGAACCAGACTTACAAACCCTGTCCCTGCGACTGGACCAGATGTTACTCTCATTTCACATGCATTACCATAACTACTCCATTTTAATTAGCATGTTCAATGATTCACATGATCTTCCTCCCTTTCAGCACATCTTGCACACACATATTTTACAGCTGCATATATGACTGGGTATCAAAATGTCAAAGGACACCCCAAGTACACCAAACGGTCATGAGATCCACATTCCAAATGGAGGCAAAACATCCTTGCTTCCCAGGAAAAAAAGGCTGATTGGCCATCCCCTCCTTGAAGAGGATTTCCAATGTCGGCAGCAGATGGCCATTATGACTTTGAATGAGCACTGGCAGGTAAAGTAGATGCCGGTGGTAGTCTAGCTTGTGTAACATTCATGGATGGTAATCCTAGGCACTGTTAGACCTGATTAAATGGTCAGTACTAAGAAAATTGTTAATTATCTGAGGTAACTAAGTTTCTGACGGATACACTATCTATCTGCAATTTCCTCACCTGAGAACGACCCAAGGTGTCAGACTGTATCTGGAAACTTAAAACCGTTGAGGTCGCCAGTAGAGGGTGCTGGACTCAGTCGATGCCGGAAGTGACATTAGATGGTGCCATCGAGTATATGTAGTGCCCGCCCTTGTGTACTGACGTCAGTTACCCTCCGTTTCTTCCAAGCCTTTAAGGCCAGAGGGTCTGGACACCATGCAACAAATCTGCCCCATCTGCCAGAATAGAGCATCTTAGTGTAGAGGTCTACCACCTCTGATGGCAGTTGAAATTTGCACAGTTGTTCTTGCCCAATTAACAAGCATGTACGTGGAGGTCCGGGAGATTGGGGTGCAGCACCACCCGCCCCGACTGGGAGAGAAGATCCAGCCTGAATGGCAGGCGTAGTGGGGGACATGTGGAGAAGTGCAGCAGGTCTGTGTACCACACCCTTCTTAGCCAATCAGGGGTAATGAAAATGACCTAGGCCCGGTCTTGGTGAATCTTTCTTAGGAGTCTGAGGAATCAGGGTATGAGTGGGGGGAGGAATGTTTAGTTCAACTGAAAGTTTCACCTCAACTGAAACGAGCCCCCCAAAAGCTCCCCTCAACAGATACTGGAGGAGATCGCAGAACTGTGGGTATTGAGTATTTAGCAAGGAAGCAAACAAGCCCATCCGAGGAGTGCCTCAATGGGCGAAGATGTTCTGGACTACTTCCAGCAAAAGACGCCACTCATGATCAGGAACATGACGCCAGTTCAAATTGTTGGCTCTGACATTCAGAGACCCTGCTAGGTGATTCGTGATGAGCCAGATCATTGGTGGTGTGTCCAAGACCACAGACTCAATGCTTCCAGATGAAGGAGGCGAGACCCTCCTTCCTCTTGCTTGTTTACATACCACATCACTATTGTATTGTCCGAGAAGATCTGGAAGGAGGGTCCGACAACAGAGGGGTGGAAGGACTTAAGCACCAGTCGAATTGCTCGTAAATCTAGCAGGTTGATGTGAAGCACCTGCTCTTCCAACGGGCAGAGGTCTAGCTGATCTCCAGATCCTGCAGATGAGCACAACACCCCAGGGTAGAGGCTTTCGTCACTTCACCAGCCAAGGATAGTGGAAGAGTAAAGGCCATCCCGCACGTTAGGTGTGCCTTGTTCCCCCACCAAGCTAGTTCCGCTGCAGGTCTTGGAGAGATCATGATAGAGTCCATCTAAGACTTGACACACCGCTGTCAACCCATAGGGTAGGACCGTAATTCGAAGTGCACAGAGCCCACCACCTAACGCAAGTACTTCTGATGAGACTGCAAGTTAGCGATGTGGAAGTAAACGTCCTGCAAGTCTAGGGACACCATTGAGAAGACCTACTCCATGGCTGCGTTTTTTTCTTTTTCTTGTGCTTACGCCGCTTCTTCCCTGACGACGTTGGAGGGGACCAGGAGCTGTGATACTGTTTTCGCCGACGTCCAACATCCTTTGCTCGAGTCATAAACAGTTTGGCCTCACATTCCTTATGGCCTTGGGATTCATGTTGAGGCATGAATGACACAACTTCGTGTTGCAGCCAGAGCCTAGGCATAATAAACAAATGGCATCTGTTATGGACATTTGTCCTTCAAGGTCCCTGCAAGGCTTATATTGTTACTTTTTTGAGGGATGAGGAACATACTTTTAAAGAAGGTACTGCATGTTAACTTGGGAGTAAAGATTTTCCTGTGAAGAGAAGCTCCAGATCCGCATCGAAGGCAAGGAAAAAAGGGACTGCCGTCAGTACGCCAGAGGGCACTGTATTGCCTTGGTGGCGTCATCTGATATCACTTCTGAGATCAACCGAGTCCAGTGACCTCACCTGGGAACCTCAAAGCTTTGAAGTTTTTGGATCCAGTCTGATGCCTGGGGTAGTTCTACAGGTGAGGAATCTGCAGTTAGATGTATTCATCAGAATTACTATTACACATAGAATTCTTGACAGCTATATATTTTTGAGACTTTTGCCCAACTTGAACTTGGCTTAGCGATACAGTGTCCATGGTCAGCTTTGCTGACCTTGGAAAACCTTGTTGGACAGTGAACCAGCGATGTCCATAATAATTCTCTTTATGGCGTGACTTTGGAAGGTAGGTTCCCAAGGTTTGACCTCAGAAAGTTCTCAGATATTTTGCAAGTAAGAGAAAAAGAGCAACTTCCCAATCATCACTCATTTGAGCATTAGATTGCCAGCTCAGGCCTATAATACCACACACAAGAATGGATTTCTTACTCCTTGTGATCAGATCCAGACAGTCGAAACAGGAAAACAATCGTAGATACACTATAGCACAGGTCTCTTTGCAACGAACAGCTACTTAAAACATATCAGCAAACAATGGCCTAACCGTAAGAACTGAGCAATAAATTGAAGCTTGACGTATAACTTATCGGGAGTACATACAAAGCAGACAGTTTTATAAAGTATAAAGGAATTAACAGAGGAATAAAAAAAGAATGTGTCATATTTCAAGATAACTGTAAAAAAGAAGAAAAACTGGAAGCGCTAACAAGCCCTATGGAGAAAACTGCGTATTAAAAACTAAAATATTTCTTCTTTCTGAGGTGCAGATGCGCAAGTGAATGTCCTACAAGTGCCATAATGGAGATAAATAGCTAATCAATTTGAAACATACTAATGTTATAAACCACAAAGTATCAAGACAAACTGATAATCATTTGTGATGCAAACTATATGAAAAAAAAAATGGATCCTGCCACTACAGTGAGAACCATTTAACTATAATATACTTGTAAAAGAAGACACCATTATGGACCGGAGAACCAATAAGTGAACCATCAAAGTGACATAATAACCTGTATTTGTAATGGGAATAATAACATTTATTGTAGCATAGCTTATGATAGATAAAATATGTTTTGCAAATGTCATCTCTTTTGTAGTGTTCTCAATGAGAGCGGTGTTGTGTAGGCTCTTGTGTTCTTTTCAGGTAACTGTGGTTCTTAAATGTTTCCATTAATTTAAATTGGTTGGTAGGGATGTCTAATGAGTGTTAAGCAGCTTTATGCATGGTCACTGGTGTAAGGGAGCTCTACTCAACCTTCCCCTCTTCACTCCCTTACCCTAGTATCAGGAATTGGATATTGCTGTGCAAACACTATAATGATTATAGAGACTTACAGAAGAATTTTCTGTGTAGTTGCTGGCTGCAAAATAATAAGAACTTGCATCTCACAAAAAGGAGGTTTCGAAAAGGAAAGGAGATATATATATATATATATATATATATATAGATAGATATTTATATTTAAATTCACTGAAAAAACCATAGGTTTCACACATGTTATAGTTAGCTGGACATTTCAGTCATACAAAACCATTGAAATTCCCCCGTTATAGTTAGTTCAGCTAACTATAACTCGCGCACCCGCAATGCATTGCTGATGAGGTCACATATTACATCACTCAAGACATGGTCAGTGACATCACTCATGACATCACTGATGACATCCCAAATGACATCACTGAGGACATCATCCAGTGAAGGTGTGTCTTTCTGAAAAATAAATATTTTTAATATATGTATATCTAAAGGTCAATGGAAAAATAAATGGGTAAATAAGTGTTTAAATGGATTTTGTTAGTGAAATTGATTGTATAACTGACGTATTAAGTGCATCTTAGTGAATACATGTATTAACGAGTAATGTTTAAATATTTAAATATCTGTATCAGTGTCTCACTTTGAGTATAAGTGGCTGCATGGGTTGGTGAGTAGCTACATGAGTGTGTATATGGGTTATTAGTTTGTTTTTTGAGTATCAGTATGAGTATGAGTATCTGTGTAGTTCGGTGGGGGATATTACTTTGCGTATAGATGCATGAATGAGTGACTCACTGTTTGTATGTATTTTGAAGACAGGATGTGTGCAGGACTGCATGGGTGGATGAGCGTGTGTATGGGTGTGTTAGTGAGTGAATGACTGTCTCAATAGTATCTTTGTGAGTAACTACATGTTTTAAAATAGTATATGTGAGTATTGATGTATATAAGTGAGTATATGTGAGAGTGAGAGTTTAAAAGAGTTCCTGTATAAATAAGTATGTGTTTCTATAAGTGATTGTTTAAGAGAGTAAGTATGTGTACGTTTCTGTAGAAGTAAGTGTAGTGGTGTGTGTGTATAGCTGTAGATGCAAGTAAATGGATATTTGATAGCTTATTTGCATGTGTCAGTATCTCTATGGATGAGGACAGTGTGTAACAGGGTGTATAGGTGTATGAGTACATATGATGAGTGAGTACATGTATGAGTGACTATATAGAACTGTTGGTGAATGAATGGATGTGTATGTAGATGTTGGAATTACTGAATAGGTTGTTGCAACTGGTATTGGTATCTCCATTTTTTTTAAAAATGTTAGTTTATATTTTTTAATGTGTGTATCAAAGGTTGAGAGGAGGTCTGCCACTCTTTCACAAGGATGATGTCATCAGTGATGTCATTTGAGATGTCATCAGTGATGTCACGAGTGATGTCATGAGTGATGTCACTGACCATGTCATGAGTGATGTAATATGTGACGTCATCAGCAATGCATTGCAGGCGCGTGAGTTATAGTTAGCTGAACTAACTAGAATGGGGAATTTCAATGGTTTTGTATGACTGAAATGTCCAGCTAACTATAACGTGTGTGAAACCTATGTTTTTTTCAGTGAATTTCTAAGGTTTTTTTAAATGCTAATTCCTAACTATAACATGGCTGAAACCTATGGTTTTTTCAGTGAATTTCTAAGGTTTTTTTAAATGCTAATTCCTAACTATAACATGGCTGAAACCTATGGTTTTTTCAGTGAATTTCAAAGGTTTTGTAAATGATAATTTTTAAATGTATTGTTATTTTTTTATACTGATTTACTACATTGTTTTAAAGTATTTATTTTTAGATATTTTATTTTTTAAATTACATTACATATTTTTAATAAAAATTGGAAAAAAAAATGTTTTAAAAAAAATTGAAATTGGAAGCTACAAATGCGGGCGAAGATGGCGGTCGCAGCCTTGTAGAGCTCCCGCCGGCCCGGACAAAATTTGCTTAATTATCCTGGCCCCCGAGCCCGCTAGCTGTACCACTTGTGTGGCGATTGCTCCTGAAGGTGCCAGGACCTCTCCGGTGTGCTGAGCTGTCCTTTCCGACGTTCTGGGGGACCGGAGCCGCCGGTGACGGAGTGCGGCCTAGTGACCTGCGGCGGAGCCGGGACCTCGATTTTCAGGCTGCCGGGCGGAGACCGGCGGCAGGTGGCCGGTAGTCAGGCCGGCCGGGCGAGTCTCCAGCCGGCGATCGCAGCACCGAGGGCTGAGGAGTTGCAGCGGTGCCCTGTGGTCCTGCATTCTACATCGCGGGGACCCCCCGAGCGGCGCAACGCAGCTGAGGCCTGTTCAGACCTTGGGCGGCCGGGGCCTTGAGTTTCGCGACTTTGGGGCTGACCCGGACCCGGATTGCAGTGGTCGGCGCTGATCGTCCCTGTTGGTGGCCGTGCCCCGAGGGACCCTCCGATGTGCTGAAGTGCCCCGGCCCGGTGTTTGGAGCTGCCTGGGGACTAACGTTGTGAGACCGCGTCCCGTGGATGCCTGGAGGCCGGCCAGGGGCCCACCGCAACAGTGAGTGTAGCATCTGGAGCAAGCTGGGCGGCCGCGGGCAGCGTGCTGGAGTGGGCCCCGAGGCTAGACACGTGTAGGGGCCGGTGCGGTGGGGGCGACCCTGACCCGGCCTGGACTTATCCTGTGGCGTGTTGCCTGGCTCGGCTGGAGGCTCCGAAGGCCATACCTGGACGTGGACACCCGGGGTGTGGTGGAAGTGGGACTACACGCAGCGATGACCAGGGGAGGAGGAGGTCCGCCTAAGCATGGTCCCATTGACAAGTTCACGGGGCCCAGTGGAGGGCCCGGTGCGCCCGGTAGTGGGGGTGGAGCGGGGCCGGACAACGCGGCGCTCCTGGTGGCAATCACCTAGTCCAGGGACATGCTGGATGCTAAGATTGGGGCCGTGGGTGCGGACGTGACACTGCTTCGCCAGGACCTATGCAACGCGGTGGAGCGGATCACGGAGACGGAGTCCAGGGTCTCAGTGGCTGAGACGGACATTGGGACACTGAAACAGAGAATGGCGGAGATGGAGCGCGTCCAGAAGACTCTCGCGTCCCGTGTGGAAGATGCTGAAGGGCGCGCACGCAGGAACAACCTCCGCTTTATAGGTTTTCCGGAGAAATGCGAGAAGGATGACATGGAGCAGTTTTTGTCACGGTGGCTGGAAGGCTGGCTCCCGCCGGGGGTCCTATCCTCTTGCTTTGTGATCGAGCGTGCGCACCGGGCCTTGACACAGAGGCCGCCGGAGGGTGAGCGTCCTCGACCTGTCATTGCTAGACTCTTGAATTACCATGACCGCGATGTCATACTGCGAGAAGCGAGGATTAAAGGCCCCATCTCCTATGAAAACCAAAAAATTATGATTTTTCCTGACTATACAAAGCTTGTGCAGCAGCAATGCCAATCCTTTGTAGCTGCCAAGGCCAAGCTGCGGGGCCTGAAACTCCAGTACTCTCTGTTGTACACTGCTCGCCTAAGGGTGGTGTACCAGTCCCGGACCCACTTCTTCGACTCTCCGGAGGAAGTCTTCAGGTGGACGGACGAAACGGTGAGGATCAGGCCGCATGCCCAACCGGGGCTGGACCCGGGCGGGTCGAGGGGATCATCGCAGGAGCGGACGGACCGCCCGGCCCGGAAGGGACGACATCGGAGGTCCCGATCACGCAAGAGGTCCGCCTCCGCCAGTGCGACGCAGACCAGTGGGACAATGGACTCTGAACACTCTGACACTGGCAGTTGAACCCTGGTAGGGTCTGGCCTTTTCCTGGTAATGTGCTGCTCTACTTTGCTGCGGATCACGTAGTGGGGCTGCTTATGTGGGGACGCCGCTGCTGCCAGACTGCCGGTTTTGAGACTAGTCTTGGTTATGTGTGGTATCACAGCTGGGGCTCGGGAGGCGACTTACCGGGGGCCTCCGACCCTCACGAGTTGTGGGAGTTGCCTAGGGGGGGGGGGTGTGATCATCAGGTTAAGGGGTGTTGGGATCCTTTGGTATGGTTGGCCCTGGGTCCTCGGTTCTGGGCCCGGGTCTGTCCATGCCGTGACAGATACTTCAGTGTTTCATGAGGTATAGGGGTGGGGGGAGTTGGGGTCCGGGGGAGGTGAGAGATGGTTTGCTGTTGGGGGGGTTTTGGGACGGGGGTTGGGGGGGTGGTAGTTGCTGCTTCGGGGTGTTGGGGTGGAGGGGGGGGTCGCACGTGCTAATTTCTGATGTACTGAGTGAGAGGTGGGGTGTGTGGGGGTGGCGCAGAGGGCCTGGTGGGTGGAATCGCCTTGACAATGGTTGAACAAACTGCTATGCTTCCCAATAAGTCCCTACGTGTTGTAACATGGAATGTAAGGGGTATGCTCGATAAAATCAAGCGTGGGGCAGTGTTGCGCTGGGGGAAGCGGGAGGCAGTTGACGTGCTTTTGCTTCAAGAAACTCACATGATGGGCTCCAAGGTCCTTAGCCTTCAGAGGTTTGGCTTCCAGCAGGTCTACCACGCCGGATTTACGAGAGGGTCTAGAGGGGTCGCTATTTTGGTCCATCGCAGGGTGGCCTATGTGCATGAGAAACAGTGGGCAGACCCGCAGGGTCGATTTGTCTTTATCAAGGGCATGATGGGTACTGAACCTGTGTTCTTTGGTAGTGTTTATGCCCCCCCCCCCCTCTGCAATGGGCCCTGTCGGAGAGGCTGTTTGCGGTATGGGACGAAATCCCGGAGTCACTGACGGTGGTTGGGGGGGACTGGAATGAGGTGATGGATGTGTATGTGGACCGCCAGAGGCGACAGGCGGTAGCTGTGGATCCTCCCCCCTCGGCCCCGCACACCAGGCTGCGTGCAACAGTGGAGAGCTTGGGCTGGGTGGATGTGTGGCGACATATGCATCCAGTGGCGCGCGAGTTCACGTATGTGTCTGCTGTACATGGCTCCTTTTCGAGGCTCGACTATGTCTTTATGCCTGGTGCTTGCTTGAGTCGTGTGCGGGAGGCTGCAATACTGCCGAGAGGATTGTCTGACCACTCCCCAGTTGTTGTTACGCTAGAGCTCCCCACGAAACGACAACCATTCCGTTGGAGGATGTCCTCATGGCATCTACAACAGCCTGAATATGTTCACCACTTGTGGGAGGCGATTGATCATTATTGGCGTGATAACCTTGTGGGTGATACTGACGCAGTGGTGGTTTGGGAGGCGATGAAGCCCACAATACGGGGGCGGACATTGCTTGGTGTACAGCCGCCCGCCGGAGGCACCGGGAAGCTATTGCGGCTGCAGCCGCTCAGGTTGAGGCCCTGGAACAGCGTGGCCGGGAGGGGGGCGACAAGACCGTAGTGCGCCAGCTCCTGCAGGCCCAGCAATCTTATGCTTCTATCTTACATGACGAGGCTCGCCACGCGCAGTAGGATCTACCAATGGGGCGACAAGTCCTGCACGATGCTCCATCGACTGTGTCAGTCTACTTTTCAGCCGCTTACGCTGCCGGGCCTCATTGCAGACGACGGCTCGGTCATGACGGACCCGACCCAACTGGCGACTAGCTTTGCCCGATATTTCGAGGAGCAGTATGCTTCTCGAGACTCCCTGGAAGCAGACGAGATTTCTAAATTCTTGGATGATCTGCCGCCGAAGGCCGTCTCTGACGAGGCCAGAATGGCGCTGGACGCTCCGCTCTCTGCTGAGGAACTCGGGGAGGCTCTGGGGCAGCTTAACACCGGAAAGGCGCCTGGACCGAGTGGCTACCCATGTGAGTTTTACAAGAAATTCCACCTCCAGTTGGGGTCTTAATACCAACGCGCACTTGAGGCGGCACGGGTTCGGGGTGAGCTGCCGCCGGATTGGCGTCACGCCGAAATTGTTGTGTTTCAGAAGCCGGGCAGGGCTCCCGACAGACATGACTTGTATCGTCCCATATCCCTATTGAATATAGAGGCCAAAATCCTGGCGAAAGCCCCTGCGAACCGCTTGCTTCCATATATCACGGACCTGGTCCACCCCGACCAGGCCGGATTCATGCCTCACAGGGCGACACGCCATAACATCCGGCAGGCGGCGGTGGACGCCATGGGGGCCCTAGACGAACAGGCGGCTCTACTGTTGGCGGACATGGACAGAGCCTTCGACTGTCAGTTGGGCGTACCTCTTTGCTCTCTTACCCAGTCTTAATATAGGCCCGGTGTTCCTGTCGTACCTTAAATTATTATATACCAACATCACGGCCTCGGTCCGGGTGGCTGGCGCCATATCTGGACAGTTTCGGATTGGTCGGGGAACCCGGCAGGGGTGCCCATTGTCCCCATACCTATTCGCCCTAGCTATGGAGCCCCTGGCATCATGGGTGCGCATGGACGCACAGATACGTGGGTTCGTGTGGAGTGGGGATCTGGCAGACAGAATCGCGTTATACGCTGACGACGTTCTGTTCTTCCTCACGGACCTGCAACGGTCTGGGCCCCGAGTCCTGGACGTCATGCGCGTCTTTGGAGAGGTCTCCGGCCTTCGGCTGAATCTCCACAAGTCGACTCTGTGGGTGCTGGGTGGCGGGGCTGTTATGGACCCCTGGGCAACGGGACTGCGGGTGGCAACGGACGGGCTGAAGTACCTTGGTGTTTTTCTCTCTGAATCACGGACCATTGCCTGGGACCACAACATCATGCCTGCATGGGAGCGGGTCCAGGCCGATATTAAAACGTGGTCCAGAATGCCCCTAACTATCTTTGGCAGACCTGCCATCTTCAAGATGGTTGCGCTCCCACGCCTGCTGTATCAACTACAAAATTACCCCTACCCTATTAGCCCGCAGTGGTTTCGGCAAATCAATTTGGTGCTGGGCCACTTTCTATGGGCTGGAGGTGCGGCCAGAGTGGCGCTACGGACGTGTTTCTTGTCCACCTATTGTGGTGGTCTGGCCACCTCCGATCTACTGTCTTATTATCAGGCTTCTCAGCTGCTCATTCTTAATGACTGGTGGTATGGCGATAGGGGGGACCCAGCCTATGCTTTGGAGCGCTCGCTCATGGGGGACAATACAATACATACCATTCTGTACTCGGCCCGTCTGCAGCGGACACTGCCGTCGGTCACGAGGGTGGTCTTTGCGGTGTGGAGGCAGGCCTTGCGCCGCATGGGCTGGTGGGGCAAATTGACAGCGGAAACGCCACTATGGCATAATGGCCTGCTCCCGGAGCTTTCGACTCGAGCCGGGTTTGAGGGATCGGAGGCCATTGGCATCTCACTGCTGGGCCAGGTAATGTCTGGCACTACACTTAAATTGTTTCAAGAGCTCCGTACGGAGTTCCACATGCCTCAATCCCAGTTTTTCCGCTATCTACAGTTGCGTCATGCACTTACCCCTAGCATTGCCAATCTGGAGTCTCTCCCCGAGTTCAGCCCGGTCGAAGCGAAGGTCTTTATGGGAGACCTGGAGGATAGAAAGGTCTCCCGTATCTACCAGACGCTAGTCACTCACTGCTCCTCTACTCTGCTCCCCCTCCGGGCGGCATGGGAGGTGGATGTGGGCCCTCTGGATGAAGATGATTGGAGGGAGGCCTTGGAATCCCCGCAAGGGGCCGCTATCGCTGTGCGACTTCGGCTTATCCAATTCAAGTACCTTCACAGGGCCTATTACACTCGGGAGCGGCTGTGGAAGGCAGGATTGATTGAGTCCTCGGAGTGTTTGCGCTGTGGGGTCACACCGGGTTCTCTGCTGCATACGGTGTGGTCATGTGCTCGATTGTCTGGCTTTTGGAGGGGTGTGTGGAGCTGCTTGTCTGAGGTCCTGGGTTGGGATCTCCCCCGCACTCACCGGCTGGGGTTGCTGCATGTTATGGAGGGTATTGGTGGGAACGTCTACAAGCGCCACTTACTGCTGCTAGGACTTGTTGTTGCAAAAAGAGATCTGGCCCAGGCATGGAAGGGAGAGGGGGCCCCCCTTTGTCTGCGTGGAAAGCAGGGCTGGACTACTACATGGGGCTCGAGAAACCGGTGTTTGAGGCAAGGGGTTGCCCTCGTAAGCACTTTAAAATCTGGAAGCGGTGGGCCGATTACAGGGGGCTGTCGTTGGATCCCCCAGTGGATCGTGAGGAAGACATATGACAGTGCTGAAGTTGTTGGCCCAGTTCTGTGGCATACCTGTCACGCCGCACCTAAACTCTACTCGCTGCTACTTGCACATATGCGTTGGGAGGGAGGGGGAAAGGGTGGGTGGCTCTGGAGGGTAGGGGGTTCTGGGAGTTGACGGGATAGGGTGGGATGCGGGGTTGTTTTTCTTGAGCCTTATTCCTTTTCTTGCCTGGACATTAATGAATGTGTAATACACTGTGTCATAACTGTTGGTGGTAATCTCCGGATTGTGGGGTGCCACAATTTCATTGCCTGATTTGCTCAATAAAATTGTTGTGAAAAAAAAATATTGAAATTGTAATATATATATATATTTTTAATTTATATATATATTTTATATAGCAGGCAATGATATCCTAAGGACGGAAATTCAAGTTACTGGTAAGTACGGTTAAAATTACTTTTCAGGAACAGTAGTGACCTGAAAGATGCAGCACTGAGGTCTCTCCTGATAACAGATGAGTAAATTAAAATTTGTGCTTTAGCTGATTTTAGAGGAAATTTTTAAAGTTCCAAAACTCCACACTTAAAAGAATTTCCAAGTGAAACCAGTCAATGTTAGCCTATGGAAGGAAGTTCAAGTTACTGTAACTACGATTAGAATTACTTTTCAGGATCAGTAGTGGGCTGAAAGATGCAGCACTGCCGACTCTCGTGATAACAGGCGAGTAAATCGGAATTTGTAGTTCGGCTGATTTTAGAGGAATATTTTGCTCAATAGTGAAGGAAGGGGGCTGGGCCCGAGGTGACATGTGTGCAAACACGCCCTGTGGAGCGTTTTAGGTTGGGGAATCAATTCCTCTTCAATCCTGAGGTCCCCTGTGAGCCAACTATCCCACCAGGTACCTCCCGTATGCGCCAGGGAGCTGTGTTGCAGAGAGGTGTTCAGAGGGCACGCCCCCTTTTTACAACCCTCTGCAACGCAGCTCCGTGGCGCTTACTGGAGGTACCTGTTGGACTAGTTGGACCCTAGGGGACCTCTGGATTGATTATTCCCCAACTCAAAACGCGCCACAGGGCATGTTTGCACACATATCACCTCAAGCCCCGCCCCCTACCTGCACCACTATGCAAACACGCCCCGTAGCGCGTTCTAAGTTGGGGGAGTAAGTCCCCTTGCATACTAGGGGTCCATGGGGGTCAACTAGCCCACCAGGAACCGCCAGTATGCGCCAGGGGGCTGCGTTGCAGAGAGGTGTAAAAAGAGGGTGACCTCATTACACCTCTCTGCAACGCAGCCCCCTGGTGCGTTTGCAGAGGGGGAACGAATTCCCCTTGCATACTGGGGGTCCCTGGGGGCCAACTAGCCCACCAGAAACCTCCAGTATGCGCCAGGGGGCTGCGTTGCAGAGAGGTGTTCTGAGGCCACGCCCCTTTTTACACCTCTCTGCAACGCAGCCCCCTGGCGCGTTTGCAGAGGGGGAACTAATTCCCCTTGCATACTGGGGGTCCCATCAGGCTAGTTGGCCCCCAGGGACCCCCAGTATGCAAGGGGAATTAGTTCCCCCTCTTCAAACACGGCAGGGGGCGCGTTTGCAGAGAGGTGCAGGGAGGGGGCGTGGCCTCCTCCCAATCCCGTTTTTTTTTTTTTACTTTTAAGAAGGGGGGCTACCCCCGTCTTTTTATTTTTATTTGGGCCCTGGGGACCCCATCTCCCAGGGCCTGCCCCCAATTTTTATTTAAAAAAAAAATTGTGAAGGGGCAGCGTGGCCCCCCCTATCAAGGCCATACTCTGCCCCATCCCCCGGGGCCGGCCTACATCTTTTTAAAAAAAAAATTTACATTATTTTATTTTTTGGGGAGGGGGGCCCGCGTGGACCCCTTCCCGGGCCACTTCTGGCCCCGGCGACCCCATCCTCCGGTCACTGCCAGCTCCCCGCATCCCGCGGGAGCCGGCATTGCTTTTCCGCCCTACCATAGCAAACAGCAGTAAATATTAGTGCCCCGGCGAGGTGGCGGTCCCCGGGGCGTGTGGGGGGTGGGGGGGGGGGGGGGGGCTCAAGCCCCCCCCACAGGTTTTTTTAAATGTATTTATTTAAAACGTAGCCCTGGGGGTGGCGGTCCCTGGGGCTGCGGGGGGTCTTAGAGACCCCCCATCATTCATATCGAAGCCCCGGGGGGTAGCGATGCCTGTGGCTGCGGGGGGACGTGCGCCCCAGGCTATTATAATTACTTTGCCACGGGGGTGGCCATCCTCGGGGCAGTGTCGGGGGTGGGATTGGGGCCCCCCCAAACTTTTTTTTATTATGCCCCCGGGATTTGGTCCCCCCGGGGGCTAATTTGAAAAAAAAGCAGATCGGGTTTTTTTTCTCTCCATGGGGTACATGTATCTACGGGACCCCCTGAGCAGGCCTAGGGGTCAGGGTTCTTCTACCCTGCCCCATTTTCGTGTTTCTTTTTTCTGTTTTCTTGTGCCTCGGTTCTACCGAGGCACAAGATGGCTGCCAACACTTCCTGGTTTGGAGTGTTGACAGCCAATTAGCATAATGCACGTGCTCGGGAAAGTACGCGTACTGTACGCGTACGGTACTTCGTCTATAGATACATCTATGATTTTACTTTTGAATTTCTAAGGAACTACTGAACGGATTTACACCATTTAACAAAAAGAGTAATCTGCGAACCGAACTCTACCTTTTTGCCCAATTTGGTGAAATTGCGTTCAGCAGTTCGGGCTGTAGCCTCACTTAAAGAACCCTGTGGAAAATTGCATGGGGGAAACACATTTTGGGACCCCCCTTTTTTCTCTGCCCCCGCTTCACGAATCACCCCCAAACTTTCAGGGAAGAAGACCATTTTCTTGGAGAATTTTGCGAAGATTCATCGACCGGCGCCAAAGTTATTCCAAATAGAATGTTACGGATTTCCTATGGAAACTAGGTCCTAACTATAACTACCTACTGGCAATCGCCAGTAGGTTATATATATATATATATATATATATATATATATATATATCATATTTTTAAGTGAATGCTATCTATACTAGTGTATTGTTATCACATCAGTAGATTACAAGGATTTGGGTTGACACTATATGATCTTCCAGTTTCTATGGGGAACATCACTTACAACGCATTTTTTTACAACGCACTACCATTACATCGCAACCATTACAACGCATACCATTACAACGCATTGCGCTGGGGGGCGCTCTAGGATAGGGAATATATTTAATTTACTATCCAACACCTTCCCTGCTATCCACGGGGACTGGAGTTGGAATAGTGAATTAAATAATTCACTATCCAGCGCCTAAAAGCATTATGCGTTGTAATGGACTGCGTGGTAAAAACCGCGTTGTAAAGGCATGCGATGTAAAAGCATGCGTTGTAGTGACACCAATCCAGTTTCTATACCTAATAATTTTAGAGAAATGTACATGTTGCAAACAGGTTTGTCATGCGTGGGTCCTGGTATATGCATTTGTGGGTAGTTTTGTTCTATGCTTTTGTAACCAACAAATTACTTTTCATATTTTTAGGAAACAGGTGACAACAGGGTTTCAATGTGCAGATTATGGTACAGTTTAAGAAGACCAATTATTTAATCTCAGCTGTTTTTTCTAACATCATGATCTGGAATTATGCATGATATGGTAACACGCTATTCTAATATTCATATACAAACATTAAGCCATTTCTACATATATAAAATCAAGGTTCGACTGATTAACAATTTATAAGTGGCCGTCTTTGAATGCATCCTCCTTTACTGGTTTTAGTTATGGTGAGCATTACATTTTAACATTTATTAAGTACAAATTACAGATGATTTCATAGAATGGAGAGCTGTGGCTCAACTCTCACTTGTCAATGGCAGTATGCATTGAATGCATAGCCTAGGGTGGGGATGGTGCATCCCATCATAATTCCATCACAAAAATCTCTGCTATGGTGTTTGTAAATTAAGACAGAAGAAGCAGAGCAAGCTGCAGCAAAAGTAAATTAAAACTCTACTGTTGAATCAACTACATCATAAATAACAATGATCTAACCTCAATGCACTGCTGTCTGCTGACCGTCGCATATCAATAGGTGGATGTGCTGTGCCGCTCCCAGCTTTGCACCATACCATGCAAAAGCCTGAACCAAAGTTGGTATTCTCAGGGTTGCAGTCTCCAGTCTTGAGTTGAACAAGGTCTTACCTAAGAAGAGAGCAGAAATAGAAAGTTTTAGGGTCACTCCAAAAAGACAACACTGTTTGGTAATTCTGCTGGAGGCTGCAGAAATGGAATCTCAAAAAGTGGTTGTGTGTAACATAGAGATGATTAGGTTAGGTAACAATTAGTCCCTCAGTAAGAGAGGAGGTGGAATACTGCGGTGGTACATCTGCCCAGAAATTGCCAATACTCGTGGATTGGAACTTCCTAAATACCTCTCGATTTTCGATTTCACATAAAAAACATGAGGGATGATTTTGGATCTCCTACTTTCCTCGAATATCGGGCATTTTTTCACATCCGCCAAGTGTTTCAAGGTGAAATTTCCAGGTGAAAAAAAAATGAGTCTTGGTTTTTCCAGTGGAACCTGTAATGCGACTGATATCTTCAGTTACCAGATTAATCTGTATTACTCCTCATATCTTAATGAGTGACTTAAAGTTAATATCAATTATTCGTCAAGCCTCCTTGCAACATGAAATTACAAGATTGTCAATTGTCAGGTGACTACAAGATAGTGATGGGCGGAGACTTTAACTGCCACTTCGAACCCTTAGAAGGGCGCCCTCACTGCTGAGGATGACTTTTGGGGTGTTCCACCATGCTCATCCCCCGCCCTAAATCCTGGTCCCCGCTCGCAGTGCAAATCATGTCCCTTACTTTAAACTTCGCTATAAGGGCCTGTAAAGGACGCACCCCGTCCGACAGCCCCTCATTGTGTACCTTCAACAGGAAGGACCATGAGTCGAGGCTGGATTATATTTTCATAGATGGAAACAGGGAGGGAGCACACTCCTGACCTCTTAACCGGGTCGCCCCTTCGCATTGTGGTCAATGCAGTTCATACACCTCAGGATAAAATTCGTGGGTATAACACCAAGTTGGTGCAAGCAGGTGCTAGTATCTGATGTCTCTAGACGCGAGACATGGCTCGCGTTTCTGGATAGTATCCGTCATCAGTAGAGATAAATCCGGGGTGGTTAAGAGGCTGCAAACAATCCAGGCTTCGTTGCCTCTCAGGCGCGGAGGTGCATCGCCTATAGCTCGTCAGCTAAGGAGGCTCGAGGGAGCCCCAGAAACAGGAAACAGGGAGGGAGCACACTCCTGACCTCTTAACCGGGTCGACCCATCGCATTGTGGTCAATGCAGTTCATACACCTTAGGATAAAATTCGTGGGTATAACACCAAGTTGGTGCAAGCAGGTGCTAGTATCTGATGTCTCTAGACGCGAGACATGGCTCGCGTTTCTGGATAGTATCCGTCATCAGTAGAGATAAATCCGGGGTGGTTAAGAGGCTGCAAACAATCTAGGCTTCGTTGCCTCTCGGGCGCGGAGGTGCATCGCATATAGCTCGTCAGCTAAGGAGGCTCGAGGGAGCCCCAGAAACAGGAAACAGGGAGGGAGCACACTCCTGACCTCTTAACCGGGTCGCCCCTTCGCATTGTGGTCAATGCAGTTCATACACCTCAGGATAAAATTCGTGGGTATAACACCAAGTTGGTGCAAGCAGGTGCTAGTATCTGATGTCTCTAGACGCGAGACATGGCTCGCGTTTCTGGATAGTATCCGTCATCAGTAGAGATAAATCCGGGGTGGTTAAGAGGCTGCAAACAATCCAGGGTTCGTTGCCTCTCGGGCGCGGAGCTGCATCGCCTATAGCTCGTCAGCTAAGGAGGCTCGAGGGACATCAGATACTAGCACCTGCTTGCACCAACTTGGTGTTATACCCACGAATTTTATCCTGAGGTGTATGAACTGCATTGACCACAATGCGAAGGGGCGACCCGGTTAAGAGGTCAGGAGTGTGCTCCCTTCCTGTTTCCTATATTTTCATAGATATTGGCATGTGGTCTAAAGTCCAGGACTTCAGGGTGGTAACTAGAACAGACAGTGACCACAACGCGCTCCTATTGGAGATGCAACATCCTGCACCTGTCGCCGGGACATCAGTCTCTAACCCTAGTGATGACCCAGGGAACCTGGTCCTCACCTCAAATAGACGCAGAGTAAAATGGGGGAACCTGTTAAATGCAGAAAGTAGCATAACGAATATGCTACTTACCAGTATGCATCTGTTCTTGGCATGTAGGGCTGCTGACATTCATATCTGTGCATAGATCGCCGCCTAGTGTTGGGTCCGGATGATTGCACATTGTTGTCCTGGAAGAGTCTTCGAAGTATCACGAGATAGGTGGCTCCTCCCCTGGACTACAGTGCGCATGGGCATCGACTCCATCCCTAGATTGTTTTTAGCCATTGCGGCCAGGATGGAGTGAAAACTCAGTGAACGATGACCATGCTATGAGTATATGTGAATACTGCAGCTGCTATAGGCGCCGGGGAGGAGGGCGGGCGATATGAATGTCAGCAGCCCTACATGCCAAGAACAGATGCATACTGGTAAGTAGCATATTCGGTTCGAGGCATGTGGGCTGCTGAATTCATATCTGTGCATAGAATACATAGCAGTCCCTCCATTAGCGGCGGCCGCCTGTGCCAGCTGCAGCAGTTTGGAAAAGTGTCTTGAGAACAGCCTGCCCTACAGCTGCCTGCTGTTTGGAGTGCACGTCAACACAGTAATGCTTAGTAAATGTGTGTGTGGTAGACCATGTGGCTGCTCTACATATGTCTTCCAAAGGAATGTTTCCAAGGAATGCCATAGAGGCCCCCAACTTTCTGGTGGAGTGGGCTCTTGGTGGAATGGTAAGAGTACGCTTAGCTTTGATATAGCATATTTGGATACATTTAACGATCCATCTAGCAATACCAGCCTTGGAAATAGGGATACCTTTGTGGTGTGGTGCAAAGGCGACAAAGAGTTGCTTAGTTTTCCTAAAATCCTTGGTCCTATCAATGTAATACATTAGGGCCCGTTTAACGTCAAGGGTATGGAGCATCCGCTCCGCCAATGACTCAGGATTTTGAAAGAAAACAGGTAATTCGATAGTTTGGTTGATGTGGAACTGAGACACAACCTTGGGCAGAAACTTAGGATTAGTGCGGAGCACTACCCTGTTGGAATGAATTTGGATAAAAGGCTCTTGGATTGTGAGGGCTTGTAATTCACTAACCCTCCGTAGTGATGTAATTGCTACGAGGAAATCCACTTTCCTTGTCAAGAACTGAATCTCGCAGGAATGCAGTGGTTCAAAGGGAGGACCCATCAGCCTGGTAAGAACCGCATTGAGGTTCCACTCAGGAGCTGGTGGAGTCCGTGGCGGAATGACTAGTTTGAGGCCTTCCAAAAAAGCTTTGATGGCAGGCACCTTGAAGAGTGAAAGGTGTTGTCTATTTTGGAGATACAGGGCCATTGCAGACAGATGAATGCGAATGGAAGTATAGGCCAGATTACACTTGTACAGATGGAACAGGTAACAGATGATGTTATGAATAGAAGCGTCCAGCGGGTTAATGTTGTGGTTCGCACAATAAATGACAAACCGCTTCCATTTTGCCGCATAGCAGGCTCTGGTAGTGGGCTTCCTCGCCTCCCGAATGATGTCCATGCAATTGGGAGGTAAGTTCAGGTAGCCAAACTCTAGGACTTCAGGAGCCAGATCGCTAGGTTGAGCTGTTGCGGATCTGGGTGCTGAATGTCGCCATGGCTCTGCGTCAGAAGGCTGGGTGTGAGATGTATGATTCAGAAAAGGGGGTGGTGATGAACAGAGTGTCTGAATTAAGCAGACCACTCTTACCCAGTCCAAAGATCAGGGCTTTATCCATCACCGTTTTTTAGCTCACTGCACCATCCCAGCTCAGAACTTGGCTAAATGCAAATTAGTCTGACCCTGGCCCAGTGCATCATGGGAACAGGGCAGACCAAACTACCAAGCCAATTCTTATACTGGGAAGGAAACAAGCTACCGGGGACCGGTTTCTGGCATTTCAGCCGTCTTCGGCCCGGCTTGCTTGAATCCTGATGGTGCAATGAGCTAGGGACTCACATCTGAGTATACCCTTCCACGCTTCCTTGGACTGGGTAAGAGTGGTCTGCTTAATTCAGACACTCTGTTCATCACCACCCCCATTTCTGAATCGTTTTTGGCCACTATAGGTGTGGCAGGGTATACTCAGACATGAGTCCCTTTCTCACTGCACCATCAGGATTCAAGCAAGCCGGGCCGAAGACGGCTGAAATGCCAGAAACCGGTCCCCGGTAGCTTGTCTCCTTTCTGGTGAAGAATTGGCTTGGTAGTTTAGTCTGCCCTGTTCCCATGATGCACTGGGCCAGGGACAGACTGATTTGCATATAGCCAGGTTCTGAACTGGGATGGTGCAGTGAGATAAATAACAGTGATGGATCAAGCCCTGATCCTTGGACTGGGTAAGAGTGGTCTGCTTAAATCAGACGCTTAATTCAGACACTCTGTTCATCACCACCCCCATTTCTGAATCGGGTGTGAGATGTAGCCTTTGATGCGGTACCACGGACAGTTCCAGAAACGTGGTGTACCATGGTTGACGAGCCCACGTTGGAGCAACTAGGATGAGAGTCATCAAGTGTTGCCTGAGTTTGCGTGCCACCAGCGGTATCAGAGGTGCTGGGGGAAAAGCATACGCAAATTTGCCTGACCAGTTCATCCATATCGCATTGCCCTGCGACAGTGGGTGTGGGAACCTGGCGGCGAAGCTTTGGCATTTTGCGTTCTCCTGCGTGGCGAACAGGTCTATCTCTGGATGACCCCACCTTTGGAAGTACGGTTGGAGTACTGATGGATGTATCTCCCACTCGTGCATTTGGTGGCTGTGCCTGTTGAGCAGGTCCGCCATCTGATTGTCCTTGCCCGGGAGATGCTCTGCCATGAGGAAGATGTTCCTCTGAATGGCCCACTTCCACATGCTCTGCGCCAGATGAGACAGCTGCGGAGAGTGTGTGCCTCCCTGCTTCTGAATGTAGTACATCGCCGTCATGTTGTCCGTCCGAATCAACACGACCTTGTTGCATAGATGTACTTTGAAAGCCTTTAGTGCCATGAAGATAGCCATCAGTTCTAGAACATTGATGTGCATCTTCCCCTGTTGCTGCGTCCATAGTCCCAGCACAGTGTATTGGAGTACATGCGCTCCCCATCCCTGGAGAGAAGCGTCCGTTGTCAGGATAATCTGTGGCACAGGCTCCTGAAACGGTCGGCCCTTGCAAAGGTTTCGTGGATTCCACCAATGCAGAGAGTTGTATGCCCGACCGCTCACCAACACTAGGTCTTTCAACTGGTTGTGAGCCTGAGTCCACTGACGTGCCAAGCACTCCTGAAGCGGACGCATATGTAGTCTCGCGTGCGGGACAATGGAGATGCAGGAGGCCATCATGCCTATCAACTGCATGAACACTCTTGCTGGAAGCGAGTGTTGAGGTCTGAATTTTTGGATCAGCGATTGAATGCTGCCGACTCTCACTGAATTCGGCTGTGCTGTGGCCGCCAGAGTGTCTATGGTCGCACCCAGATACTGCCGTATGTGGGCGGGCTGGAGATGGGATTTTGGGTAATTCAGTGAGAATCCCAGATCGTGCAGAAGGTGAATGGTGTGGGACACGTGGTCGGCGCACTGCTGGGCCGACTTCGCCTGAATGAGCCAGTCGTCCAGATAGGGGTAGACGTGGATGTTTTGACGTCTCAGATGCGCCGCCACCGTCGCCAGGCACTTCGTGAAAACGCTGGGTGCCGTGGTGACCCCAAAAGGCAAAACCTTGAATTGGTAGTGCTGGTTTTGGATGGTGAACCTGAGGTATTTTCTGTGTGAAGGATGTAGCGGAATGGGGAAGTACGCATCCTTCAGGTCTAGAGTTGCTAGGAAGTCCCCCTGTTGAAGCAGTGGGAGAACTTGCTGCAGTGTGAGCATGTGGAAATGCTCTGATAGGATGTAAAAGTTGAGGGGCCTGAGATCTAGGATGGGCCTGAGGGATCCGTCCTTCTTTGGAATCAGAAAGTACAGGGAGTAAACTCCCGCGCCTCTTTCCTGCAAGGGCACGAGCTCTATTGCCCCTTTTTGCAGCATGACTGTGACTTCCTGCTGCAATAAGTGCAAGTGCTCGCCGGACATAGGACGGTGCCTTGGGGGTATGTTGGGTGGAGTGGATGTGAGCTCCAGACAATAACCGAATTGGACAAGTTTTCTGACCCACCTGTCCGTGGTGATGGACTTCCACATGGGCAGGAACTGCTGGAGTCTCCCCCCGACCGGTGTTGTGTGGTCGGGGGGCAGTGACAATGCGTCACTGTTTGTTGGCGGTGGAGGACCTGGAGCTGTTGTTGCCACGTCCTCTGCCCTTGGCGTTGTTGCCGCGGTATCCACCTCGACCCTTGTTGGTATAAGTAGTCTGGGTGTTGCTTTTGTAGAACTGCGCTGACTGCGAAAGTTGCCCCCTTGAGGTGCCTCTAGCATTGGAGCGACGAAAGGACCCACTCCGAAACTGCTGGGACTGCAAGGCACCCATAGATTTTGCAGTGTTGGTGTCCTTTTTCATCTTCTCAAGGGTGGTGTCAACCTCAGGGCCAAACAGGTGATCCGGGTTGACTATTTGGTTCAAGATGGTGGTTTGAATGTCTGGCTTGAACCCAGATATCCTCAGCCATGCATGTCTACGAAGCATAACGCTAGTGTTAATTGCGCGTGCGGCGGTGTCAGCCACGTCCAGAGCGCACATTATGGAAGCGTTGGAGATTAGCTTCCCCTCCAGTATTAACATTTCAGCCGCTTCTTTATATTGATCGGGTAAATGTTGCAAAAGGGTCTCTAGAGTATCATAGTGTGCCCTGTCATAACGCGCCAGGAGCGCCTGCGTGTTGGAGATGCGCCATATGTTGGCTGCCTGCGCTGCCACCCTCTTCCCCGAAGCCTCAAAGACTTTTGATTCCTTGTCTGGGGGAGGAGCATCACCCGTAGTCTGCGAGTTGGCTCTTTTCCGGGCATTGGAGACAACCAGGGAGTCCAGAGGCAACTGTCCCTTAATATAAGTTGGATCTGTGGGCGCTGCTTTGTACTTTTTGTCGATTCTTGGGTTGATGACCCTCGCCCTGGTGGGTTCTTTGAAGACCTCAGCAGCGTGCTTTAAAACACCCTTCAGCATTGGCAAAGTTTTTACAGTCTTTTCAGAGACAGAAAAGGTGTCAAATAGGAAGTCGACGTCCACAGGGTCAGCATGCAGCTCGACGTTGTGATAGGCCGCTGCCCGCTCAATGAGGGCATTGAAAGCCGCAGAGTCCTCAGTGGGGGAAGTTTTGGCTGAGAAAAGCTGAGGGTCCTGTCCAGAATGCGGGACCCCAGGATCGCCACCAGCAGACCAGGGCTCATTCACATCCTCTGGGTCTGTGTAGACGGGATAGCTGTACTCATCTTCGTCGTCACCCTCACCAGCGTCGACATCGGAATGAGTGGGCGAGAGTTCGTGAGCCTGTGGTGAAATGGGCTCCACCAAGGCTGGAGTACCAGCAGAGTCCATCTTTCGTTTGAGTGGGATTTTGTATGACTCCAATTGGGGCTCAGGGGTGATTTTCCTCTTCAGGAGGGAAAGCCTGCCGGTTTCGGCGTAGATGAAATGCTCCTGACGCTCCTCCTCTGCAAGTTGTCGATGCCGTGGGCCGAGGACCACCAACGACTGTTTCGGCGTCGAAGACACCTTTTCGGGCACGCTGGCCCACGGTTTAGCAGTGAAAGCTTTCGGCGCCGTCTTAGGCGGCAAGGTGAAAAGGATTGGCGTGGGCGCCTTCGCCGGTTTCTCCAGAGGCTTGGCTGGCGCAGGGTCTTTCGGCTTGACTGCTGCGGCGCCGTCCCTAATGCGCTGTAGGGACTCCGTAAACTTTTTTGTGAACGCGGCGGATGGACGCGCCGGTTCGACAGAGTCCTTAGCGGTTGGTTTCGGAGCGGAGACCGACGATGTGCCCTTCGGAGTCGACACACTCAGCGCAGCTCCCTTGGTCTTGTCGTGTGGAAGCGAGGTAGAGAAGGACTTCGGGTCGTCTGGCCGCTTCTTCGGGTCGGTAAGAGACTTCTTGGGGTCGTCGACCGTTTTTTTGTGATCGAGTCGACCCTTGCTGGAGTCGACCGTCTTCGGCGCCGATGCGGATGCGTCCGACCCCTTAACCCTTGGCTTCGATGTAGTAGCCTTCGGGCCGGCCATTTTGACGTGGCTCTTCGGCTCGACGGCCATCTTTGATTTCTTCGGCGCCGAGGCCTCCGAAGTCGTCGATCCGACCAGTGCGATGCGCACTTTCGGTTTCGATATCTCTGGCGTCGAGACCGTAGGTTTCACTTTCGGTTTCTGTGTTACCGGGAGTGAATCGGTACCAATGTCCGTGGCCGGGCCAGTAGGCGGAGCCGAGGAACTCATAACAAGGTCTCGGGTAAGGCCCGAAGGCGATCCCTCGACCTGGGCCTTATTTATTTGGACGGGCCCAGAGTCAGTCTGAGGAAGCTCCTCGTCCGAGCTATCCTCCATGGTGGCAAGGGCCCCGTCGTCGTCCCCTACCTCCTCAACGACTTCACCGAAATCCTCGGTCTCTGCGTCGTAGTCGTCCTCGACCTCAGACGCGGGGATAGATTCCGTGATGTCCTGGATGTCTTCGTCCTCGACTTCCCCAGCATCGAAAATGTCCGTAGGCGGTGGTGCAGATTGCTGGGCCTCCAGGCGCGCAGCTCAACGGAGCTTGAGTGTTTTATTGGACCGGAACCTGGAACAGGCCATACACTTGGCCTCGTCGTGGTCTGGCGACAAGCACTTGTTGCACACCGGGTGGACGTCGATATGTGGGTACTTCGAGGCACACACCGGACATCGTTTGAATGGACTTCGTTCCATGATGGATGGTTGAAGAGTCTGGAGCGTCGACTAGGCCCTTCCGCGCCGAAAGCACGCGGAAGTACAATCTCGGCTCTATCCAGTGGCAGCAACACGTAGAAAAAAGACTCGAACCCCATCCTGGTACAACTCCTCTTGTAAGAAGATTAAGACCGAGCTTATTGCCACAATTAAAGCCGGTTTAAATAAGGTTAAGGTCGCTGGACTTAGGCGGGATTACAAGGCGGCCATGGCAACGGCAAGGTCGGAGTGGGATTGGAACCGATGGCACGACCTCTTTAATGCATTAGAAGTAAAGACTCTAGAAAATTCTGGTCCCTGGTAAATACTGATACAGGAGACGCCAAAGCGGCAGTGGAGCCCAATATTGCTTCCTCTGTTTGGGAGGCCCACTATGGCAAATTGTATCAAGATACCACCTCATTAGCCAACGATGTGGCCCCTGAGGCCCCACCGACCCCTGTAGCCGGCCTGGAATTTACCCTTGGCGAGGTGGTCAGTGCAATAGAGAGATTGGCGATGGGGAAGGCCCCGGGTCTAGACAGACTACCTGGTGATCTTTTTAGGCATCACCCCGAGATCTGGGGCCCGTACCTCCTCATTCTTTTCAATGCCATCATAGGAGGTATGGAGATCCCCTGTACTTGGCTGGGGGCGGAGATTGTGCCTATCTACAAGAAGGGTTCTCCTCTGCTCCCAGCCAACTACAGGCCGATCAGTCTTATAGATGTCCCCCAAAAGTTATTCTCTCGCCTTCTCCTGGATCACCTTTTAGATTGGATAGAGGCCAACGAAATTCTGAGTCCCCTCCAGGCTGGCTTCAGGAAAAACACGTCCACCATGGACCAGATTTTCCGCCTCGTCCTGCTGTACTGGAAAAAGGTGAGGATTGAAGGGGGGAGGCTGTACATAGTGTTCGTGGACCTGAGGTCAGCCTTCGACCTGGTCCCACGTAAGAAACTGTGGGAGGTCCTGAAGAAGCTGGGGGTACCCGCCCAACTATTACATGCCATAATTAGGCTCCACAACAGTAATTACGCGCAAGTTAGGTGCGGGAGGGATGGTGCCCTGTCATCAAGGTTCCCTGTTCTCAAGGGGGTGAGGCAGGGTTGCGTCTTGGCGCCGACCCTGTTTTGCCTCTTTGTTAACAGTGTCATATCCCATCTTGACAATGTTAGGGACAATGACGCCCCTTGCCTGGCAGGCAGGAGGGTGCTGGCTGTCATGTTTGCCGACGACACCCTCCTGCTTTCCAAATCCCCGATGGGGATTCAACGGAGTTTAGATGGATTTGGCCTTTTCTGTAGACAACATGGTCTAGAGATCAATACAGAAAAGACTAAATTCATGATATTCAATCCATTCCTTAAAACCAGACCTAACCCTACATTGGGTTTAGCCAGCCTTAAGAGGGTAACAACTTTTCTGTATTTGGGGTAACACTACATGAAAATTTATCTTGGGACCCCCAGATAGTAAGATCCCGGCTTAAGTTGTCCCAACTGTCGGGCGCAATTTTGAAGGTTGTAAACACCTCAACCTTTAAGCCCATTAGCCCGGCAGTAGAAATGTACAAAACCCGAGCTAAGGCGGTCGCAACCTATGGGAGTGAACTATGGGGGTATAAAGCAGGGCAAGAACTTGCAAGAGTGGAAAATAATTTCCTCGGACGCCTTTTGGCCCTCCCTCGAGGCACACCGCTGCTGCCCCTAAGATTAGACATGGGCCTCCCCTCTATTGCTGAGGAGTTCGAGTCAAAGCCATTGAGGTTCTGGCACAGGCTTTGGTCTACCAGTGAACTTGTTCACTACAGGTAAGACCTTATCTATGTCATGAACCTGAACCAACGAGATCGAATCCCCTGGCTTGCTTTTGTAAAAAAAGAACTGTACTCCATGAATTTGTCTGAGTTATGGGAGGATCCTGAACAAGGCTGCCGAAGGGTTTCCCGCAAAAGACTGGTACAAACCTATAAGGAAAAAAGATTAGCACTACTGGTGTCTGCACGAAACAGCGGCACTCTAACTGACCGTTTCCTGGAATCCAAAAATTCCTATGTATTTGAAAGTTTTATGGATTTTATCTTTCCCATTTTAGCGAGAAAATTGTTTATACAATGGAGGTTAGGCACTCTGCCCATTAAAACCTTCACTTGTAATTGGCTAAAGGGTAGTGACAAAACTTGTCCATGCTGTAACATTCATGAGGAAGATGAAATTCACCTCATGTTTTTCTGCCCTGCATATAATAGACCCAGAAAACACTGGCTGGTGCCGCTTTGTAGAAATTTGGGATTTAGGAGCCACCTGCATGCGTATAGAATACTGAAAACCAGTACTCTGCCTCATATTGTGTTTGCAGTTGCTAAATTCTTAATGGCCATGTGGCAGATAAGAAAAAAAATCATTTAACGTGCGGACAATGCTATGAACTGTTTTTAAACCCCTTTTTATGCCTGGATTATTATGGGAAGTAACTGCATGAACTGTATGAAATGTGTTTTTATAACAGTTAAGTCTTTTATTGTGTATTTGTATTGCATCTTTTATGGTCTAAATGACCGAAATAAAGAATTTTTGATTGGATTGGATATTACAAGAGCAAATGCTTGAAAAATACGTCCCAATGAGACATTATATCTATTGAAAATCAAGATCTGAACACATAAAAATAGTGGATTCCATTACCTAGGGAACTGTGCAAAACTTAAAGTTCTTTTTTCGTGAAGGATAAAAGTCAAGGGCCTTTTCTTGTGAATGAATGCCATGCACTGCCCAGGAATCTCCCCCACAATGTATAAAAGATCACTTGTATACATGGTTTGGAAGCTTAACCACAGGTGAAATGTATGATTGTTTTTAGAGCCGATTTTCCTCACCAGGAACAAACAGTGGGTTCATTTACAATTTTACACCAAAGTAAAATGTGAATCATTGAGAATCATACAGAATGCTTTCCTAAAATTCTTCAACCAGACCACCACACGAACTCCCCGACCCAAGCATATACAATTTTCACTGCACTACGTTGAGTAGCAATGACATCATCCCCAATAAATCTTGCAATCAGCCTCCTTATCGGTCACTATAACTTTGGCAAAAACATGGCGTAAGGAATGTTACATTTCATTTTGGGACACAGCTGTTAATATTAAATTAAATGACAAAAGGGGTGGTCAGGGGAGTAAGAGTGTCCCCACCCAAGACATGTTAATTACATATGTCTTTCAAAATTAAGTTACTTATTTGTAAAGTAATGAGATAAATAGAAATATAAAGGTTAGGTTTTACATTTAAATTAGATAAAACCATTAACTAAAGGTATTAAAAGGTTATAGATATGTTATTATATTAGTCGGGGTTAATCAATAAAAAGAATCCTAACTTAATAAAGTATTTCTCCTCCATGAAAGGATTAGATAATAAAAGATAGTACGAAACAATTACATCTATTTTATGGCTAGGGAAAAGCTTCTAGGGTCGAAAACAAAAACTTAAACTTGAATTTACTACATTAAGATGATAGGATAGTACAATAAATTATAAATGCGTTAAAAGTTCTTAAAGTGTGTTATGCAAACTAATTAAAGGAAACCGTCACAATTCACAAAAGATTAAACGTTTACGCTTAAAACAGAATATGAAGAAAAACTAAAGAATACAAAAAGAAAAAACAGGTGCAAAGCTAGGCTAGGGCCCCTTACGCAGTGTGGGTGAGACGGTGGTTAAAAACACATGTAAATTTTACTTGAGGCTGTAGTGGTCGGAGACTATGGTAGTGGCAATGTGCTTTTGGGAATATAGCAACATTGAACACATACCCAACTTTTTTAAATTACCTGACACTTTTGTCAATCATCTGCTAATTTTGGGCGCATACATAAATCGAGCAGTCCTCGTGTGAGAGATGCTCTTAGTCACCAAGGCACAGACTTTATTTGGTGATGAGATAAGCTGTGAGAGGGAGTGTGACTTTCATTTGCAAACCAATGCTTTATTTTTACCAACAAGCATATTTAGTTTAATAATCCACAGTGTGTGATCCTTTGAGCCACTTATATAGGAGGGGTGAGCTTGATTTTGAAGCACTAGTCACATCATTAAAATCCCACTTGGCTCAGCTGAAGTTTGCCCAAGTGTCGTAACCTACTAATGTTGGGGTAACCTTTGCTCTATATCTCATCAGTTGTATGTGGTAAACTTTCTATGTATATTGAAACTGTTTCTAAGTCTCCCCCAATATTTTCATTCAGTGGAGAAAAGACACAAGTAGACTGCCTTTGAAACGTAAGAGAAAACAAGCATTTACAATGCAATGGTTTTGCCTTTGTTAAAGTTAGAGCTATTGGCATTGCTCTTGACATTATTTTTTTTTATTTTTTTTAACATAAATAAATGGCATTGTCATTTACAATGCCACTACCTTTATCTATCGCAAATGACACACACAAACACACACAGAGCCGCCCCACACACACCCCCACACAGAGCCCCGCACACACAGCCCCCCACACACACAGCCACACAGAGCCCCCCACACACACAGCCACACAGAGCCCTCCACACACACAGCCACACAAAGCTTCCTACACACACAGCCACACAGAGCCCTCCACACACACCAACACAGCACAAGCAGGCAACAGGGGCAGACGGAGGCACAAGCAGGCAACAGGGGCAGACGGAGGCACAAGCAGGCAACAGGGGCACACAGAGGCACAAGCAGGCAACAGGGGCCCACAGAGGCACAAGCAGGCAACAGGGGCCCACAGAGGCACAAGCAGGCAACAGGGGCACACAGAGGCACAAGCAGACAACAGGGGCACACAGAGGCACAAGCGGGCAACAGGGGCACAAGGAGGCACAAGCGGGCAACAGGGGCACAAGCAGGCAACAGGGGCACGAAAACGGAGGCACAAGCAGGCAACAGGGGCAGGTGGAGAAAACACAATTTTCAACAGCCCACTTGGCTCTGCAACAGTTGCCTTTGAAAAGCAATACGGCGTAATGGGCATGATCAAATCCCGTCCCCTGCATAAAAAAAAACAACAGCCTGAGGCGACTGCTAACACAGATGTAGTACAAGGCATTACACGGCAAGGGTGCTGCTGCCGGCAATTATCCTGGTATTTAAACAAATCTCTCTCTCTCACACACAGAGCGGCCCCACACACACCCCCACACAGAGCCCCGCACACACAGCCACACAGAGCCCCCCACACACACAGCCACACAGAGCCCTCCACACTCACAGCCACACAAAGCTTCCTACACACACAGCCACACAGAGCCCTCCACACACACCAACACAGCACAAGCAGGCAACAGGGGCAGACGGAGGCACAAGCAGGCAACAGGGGCAGACGGAGGCACAAGCAGGCAACAGGGGCACACAGAGGCACAAGCAGAGCACAAGCAGGCAATGTCTACACGAGGCTGGAAAAAATAATTACAAATAATTTACATACAGGCAAATTTAAAATAAAGACATTTTTGATGGGAAGTTGCTGCCTTCGTGAAGAACTGCGATTCCTGCTTTCAAGTGCATGAAACACTTATACTTCCAAAATGGCTTTCTCGTCTGGGTAGGTGCAGAATAATGTGCGCCTATGCATGCCTTTATCGTCCCTTTTCTATATCTATGCTTACTGTACTGAACTGTACAGTACAGCTGCAGCTCCATCCGGGTAATTTTCTTCCCCTGGGCAGCAAACGAAACGGCGGCAGCAGAGGCTACATCCGGGTACTCGCTGGCTACAGGTTAGTGCACCGAGTGGGTCCATGCTGGTGCTTCAGCCCGCGAGACGCTCTTCCGTAGTCACTACCAGAGCTAAATACATATAAGGTCCCAAATGCGAGACCAATTGCATTGCAATACATGCCCAGCACATAAAGAAGTTACCCTTGGGGTCACCTCTAGAGATCACAGAAAACTAAGAATGAAGTACACCAGAACGCCACCTTGTTACAGTAGCAGTCATAATTTCCAGAACTCAGAAGGGAAGTGCAGAGGAGGAATCCGAGATCAGGCACTAGTCAAAGAGGAAGTGAAAAAGTTGTACAAGAGCAGAAGTTCCAGCCAGGACCAGACATCCAAACTATTGGCCACATCCACGGGGTTCAGCGTGTAACACCACAAGAGATATCTGAAAGGAAAACGACATCCAGGCAGGCTATATAATGTCAAGCACTATGCCAGTCACATCACGTGAAAAACTGATAGCACAACCAAGAACGACCCCTAACACCGCCTACACCAGAATACAGTATCTGCCGCTGCGGCAGGCCAGGGCACCCTAAAAGAACAACTAAAGTCACGTCACCACTCAAGGACTCCTTCACCTACTCCGTACAACTTTCGGTGTATGACATGTAGGCCCTTACACCAGTTGTGCACGTTCACTACCATCCACTCCAGAATCGTCATCCTTTTGACACTGCCCCCGCTTTAGGTAGACAGCAAAAACACTTGCCACACCTTTAAACTTTGCCCCTGCAATTATAACCCAGTGACCCGCTGTCTTCCATTCAAGGGCATATTCTGCCCTGGGCCCTTTTCACACGTTGTGCCAATAAAACAGCACAACCCCTCCCTTTCTGAAGACATGCACCCATGCAACAGTGAGAATCCCCCCACCCCCACATGGAAGCAGTATAATCACTCTGGGGCATAGACTCTGGCTTGTGTGGGTGCAAATGGGCGTCACACCTGTGCACCACACATCACTGTATACGCAGCTGTCATTTGTTGGTGCACACCACTTCAAAGACCATCGTGCCACAACCCCCCTTTACTTGAATGTATCAAAACTTTGCAACATTCCCGCGGGTAAAGTTCACAGAAGCGCCGGGCTGTCGCCCACCACGCTTGCACCCCTAATTCCCACAAGACACCCCAAAATAAATACCCTCCCCACATCTTCAATCACGCCCCTACGACCGGGGGTTCTTACCGGCAGCCTCCCCAGGGAGGCAGGTCTCAGCGGCTTCAGCTCGGGCCCGTTGGGGGTGGTGTAAAGGCAGCCCCCCAAAGTCGTCCCCGCGGGTGGCTGTGGGTAGATCTGGGTGAAGTAGGTGCCGGGCCTCAGCTGCGGGCTGGAGAGATCTGGGCCCACGAAGGACAGTACCTTCTGCGGCTGGGCGGAGACAAGCACCCGTCCCGGAGCGGGGGTCACCCCCGGGGTACCTTCAACATGGCGGGGAGGGGGTACGCGATTAGAAAGATACCCCCCGGGACCGCACCCCTGCAAATAAGTAGCACCCTCCCTACGCAGTCACCCCTACTAAGCCGCGCCCTGCTCCCAGACGTGGCACACTGACATTAAATCAGACACCTACTAGCCTATCCAGCTGATACCCTACAGCAGCGCCCCCAAAGTAAACACCAGCACCCCTAGCAATCAGCAACTAGTTCTAACTTCTGCACAGGAGGAGCAGTATGCACGCAATCTTAGCAGGCAGCGGCTCAAACGCACACAAGCAGCACCCCAACATACAGCAGCCCCCTCAATCCAACGCTAGGTTTACCTACTCTTGCAGGACCCCTCGACCCCCACGGACGACACTGAGACTAGGCTCTGAAGCACTGTGCCACGATCCCTACTCCCCCGGCCGGGACCCCCCCTAGCACTGCCCTGGCCGCCCCCCTGATTTTCGCCGCTGGGTCAGACGGGTATTTCCGGAGCTGTGAAGTGTGTTGCCACTGTTGACTCAATACCGAACATCAAACCATGGTTTGGACATTGACAGTGAGTGGACAACAGAAGCAAGCAGAAACTCGAAGCCAATCATGGGGAGAAGCAATGTGGAATTAGACCACCAGAGACAACTTGATAGATGACACCTACTAGCCTATCCAGCTGATACCCTACAGCAGCGCCCCCAAAGTAAACACCAGCACCCCTAGCAATCAGCAACTAGTTCTAACTTCTGCACAGGAGGAGCAGTATGCACGCAATCTTAGCAGGCAGCGGCTCAAACGCACACAAGCAGCACCCCAACATACAGCAGCCCCCTCAATCCAACGCTAGGTTTACCTACTCTTGCAGGACCCCTCGACCCCCACGGACGACACTGAGACTAGGCTCTGAAGCACTGTGCCACGATCCCTACTCCCCCGGCCGGGCCCCCCCCTAGCACTGCCGTGGCCGCCCCCCTGATTTTCGCCGCTGGGTCAGACGGGTATTTCCGGAGCTGTGAAGTGTGTTGCCACTGTTGACTCAATACCGAACATCAAACCATGGTTCGGACATTGACAGTGAGTGGACAACAGAAGCAAGCAGAAACTCGAAGCCAATCATGGGGAGAAGCAATGTGGAATTAGACCACCAGAGACAACTTGATAGATGACACCTACTAGCCTATCCAGCTGATACCCTACAGCAGCGCCCCCAAAGTAAACACCAGCACCCCTAGCAATCAGCAACTAGTTCTAACTTCTGCACAGGAGGAGCAGTATGCACGCAATCTTAGCAGGCAGCGGCTCAAACGCACACAAGCAGCACCCCAACATACAGCAGCCCCCTCAATCCAACGCTAGGTTTACCTACTCTTGCAGGACCCCTCGACCCCCACGGACGACACTGAGACTAGGCTCTGAAGCACTGTGCCACGATCCCTACTCCCCCGGCCGGGACCCCCCCTAGCACTGCCCTGGCCGCCCCCCTGATTTTCGCCGCTGGGTCAGACGGGTATTTCCGGAGCTGTGAAGTGTGTTGCCACTGTTGACTCAATACCGAACATCAAACCATGGTTCGGACATTGACAGTGAGTGGACAACAGAAGCAAGCAGAAACTCGAAGCCAATCATGGGGAGAAGCAATGTGGAATTAGACCACCAGAGACAACTTGATAGATACCATGCAGAGAAGGGGAGACATGGAAGCCTCAATATCAGACATGCACAGAAGAGGGGAGCATGGGAGCAGTACAGGCAGGCATGGATTACAGTGTAGCAGGCAAAGAAGGGGGTGATGGGTGAGTGAACGCCATGTTTGAGCAAGCAATCAATGACAGACATGCAGAGCAGAGCGGTGGTTAGTGAACAGCAAGGATGAACAAAAGCAATGCAGAGAATGAGAGAGATGGAGACTGGTGGTGACGTACCGTGGATGAGGCGAGAGGAACAATCCACAAACACACACAGAGCCGCCCCACACACACCCCCACACAGAGCCCCGCACACACAGCCCCCCACACACACAGCCACACAGAGCCCCCCACACACACAGCCACACAGAGCCCTCCACACACACAGCCACACAAAGCTTCCTACACACACAGCCACACAGAGCCCTCCACACACACCAACACAGCACAAGCAGGCAACAGGGGCAGACGGAGGCACAAGCAGGCAACAGGGGCAGACGGAGGCACAAGCAGGCAACAGGGGCACACAGAGGCACAAGCAGGCAACAGGGGCCCACAGAGGCACAAGCAGGCAACAGGGGCCCACAGAGGCACAAGCAGGCAACAGGGGCCCACAGAGGCACAAGCAGGCAACAGGGGCACACAGAGGCACAAGCAGACAACAGGGGCACACAGAGGCACAAGCGGGCAACAGGGGCACAAGGAGGCACAAGCGGGCAACAGGGGCACAAGCAGGCAACAGGGGCACGAAAACGGAGGCACAAGCAGGCAACAGGGGCAGGTGGAGAAAACACAATTTTCAACAGCCCACTTGGCTCTGCAACAGTTGCCTTTGAAAAGCAATACGGCGTAATGGGCATGATCAAATCCCGTCCCCTGCATAAAAAAAAACAACAGCCTGAGGCGACTGCTAACACAGATGTAGTACAAGGCATTACACGGCAAGGGTGCTGCTGCCGGCAATTATCCTGGTATTTAAACAAATCTCTCTCTCTCACACACAGAGCGGCCCCACACACACCCCCACACAGAGCCCCGCACACACAGCCACACAGAGCCCCCCACACACACAGCCACACAGAGCCCTCCACACTCACAGCCACACAAAGCTTCCTACACACACAGCCACACAGAGCCCTCCACACACACCAACACAGCACAAGCAGGCAACAGGGGCAGACGGAGGCACAAGCAGGCAACAGGGGCAGACGGAGGCACAAGCAGGCAACAGGGGCACACAGAGGCACAAGCAGAGCACAAGCAGGCAATGTCTACACGAGGCTGGAAAAAATAATTACAAATAATTTACATACAGGCAAATTTAAAATAAAGACATTTTTGATGGGAAGTTGCTGCCTTCGTGAAGAACTGCGATTCCTGCTTTCAAGTGCATGAAACACTTATACTTCCAAAATGGCTTTCTCGTCTGGGTAGGTGCAGAATAATGTGCGCCTATGCATGCCTTTATCGTCCCTTTTCTATATCTATGCTTACTGTACTGAACTGTACAGTACAGCTGCAGCTCCATCCGGGTAATTTTCTTCCCCTGGGCAGCAAACGAAACGGCGGCAGCAGAGGCTACATCCGGGTACTCGCTGGCTACAGGTTAGTGCACCGAGTGGGTCCATGCTGGTGCTTCAGCCCGCGAGACGCTCTTCCGTAGTCACTACCAGAGCTAAATACATATAAGGTCCCAAATGCGAGACCAATTGCATTGCAATACATGCCCAGCACATAAAGAAGTTACCCTTGGGGTCACCTCTAGAGATCACAGAAAACTAAGAATGAAGTACACCAGAACGCCACCTTGTTACAGTAGCAGTCATAATTTCCAGAACTCAGAAGGGAAGTGCAGAGGAGGAATCCGAGATCAGGCACTAGTCAAAGAGGAAGTGAAAAAGTTGTACAAGAGCAGAAGTTCCAGCCAGGACCAGACATCCAAACTATTGGCCACATCCACGGGGTTCAGCGTGTAACACCACAAGAGATATCTGAAAGGAAAACGACATCCAGGCAGGCTATATAATGTCAAGCACTATGCCAGTCACATCACGTGAAAAACTGATAGCACAACCAAGAACGACCCCTAACACCGCCTACACCAGAATACAGTATCTGCCGCTGCGGCAGGCCAGGGCACCCTAAAAGAACAACTAAAGTCACGTCACCACTCAAGGACTCCTTCACCTACTCCGTACAACTTTCGGTGTATGACATGTAGGCCCTTACACCAGTTGTGCACGTTCACTACCATCCACTCCAGAATCGTCATCCTTTTGACACTGCCCCCGCTTTAGGTAGACAGCAAAAACACTTGCCACACCTTTAAACTTTGCCCCTGCAATTATAACCCAGTGACCCGCTGTCTTCCATTCAAGGGCATATTCTGCCCTGGGCCCTTTTCACACGTTGTGCCAATAAAACAGCACAACCCCTCCCTTTCTGAAGACATGCACCCATGCAACAGTGAGAATCCCCCCACCCCCACATGGAAGCAGTATAATCACTCTGGGGCATAGACTCTGGCTTGTGTGGGTGCAAATGGGCGTCACACCTGTGCACCACACATCACTGTATACGCAGCTGTCATTTGTTGGTGCACACCACTTCAAAGACCATCGTGCCACAACCCCCCTTTACTTGAATGTATCAAAACTTTGCAACATTCCCGCGGGTAAAGTTCACAGAAGCGCCGGGCTGTCGCCCACCACGCTTGCACCCCTAATTCCCACAAGACACCCCAAAATAAATACCCTCCCCACATCTTCAATCACGCCCCTACGACCGGGGGTTCTTACCGGCAGCCTCCCCAGGGAGGCAGGTCTCAGCGGCTTCAGCTCGGGCCCGTTGGGGGTGGTGTAAAGGCAGCCCCCCAAAGTCGTCCCCGCGGGTGGCTGTGGGTAGATCTGGGTGAAGTAGGTGCCGGGCCTCAGCTGCGGGCTGGAGAGATCTGGGCCCACGAAGGACAGTACCTTCTGCGGCTGGGCGGAGACAAGCACCCGTCCCGGAGCGGGGGTCACCCCCGGGGTACCTTCAACATGGCGGGGAGGGGGTACGCGATTAGAAAGATACCCCCCGGGACCGCACCCCTGCAAATAAGTAGCACCCTCCCTACGCAGTCACCCCTACTAAGCCGCGCCCTGCTCCCAGACGTGGCACACTGACATTAAATCAGACACCTACTAGCCTATCCAGCTGATACCCTACAGCAGCGCCCCCAAAGTAAACACCAGCACCCCTAGCAATCAGCAACTAGTTCTAACTTCTGCACAGGAGGAGCAGTATGCACGCAATCTTAGCAGGCAGCGGCTCAAACGCACACAAGCAGCACCCCAACATACAGCAGCCCCCTCAATCCAACGCTAGGTTTACCTACTCTTGCAGGACCCCTCGACCCCCACGGACGACACTGAGACTAGGCTCTGAAGCACTGTGCCACGATCCCTACTCCCCCGGCCGGGACCCCCCCTAGCACTGCCCTGGCCGCCCCCCTGATTTTCGCCGCTGGGTCAGACGGGTATTTCCGGAGCTGTGAAGTGTGTTGCCACTGTTGACTCAATACCGAACATCAAACCATGGTTTGGACATTGACAGTGAGTGGACAACAGAAGCAAGCAGAAACTCGAAGCCAATCATGGGGAGAAGCAATGTGGAATTAGACCACCAGAGACAACTTGATAGATGACACCTACTAGCCTATCCAGCTGATACCCTACAGCAGCGCCCCCAAAGTAAACACCAGCACCCCTAGCAATCAGCAACTAGTTCTAACTTCTGCACAGGAGGAGCAGTATGCACGCAATCTTAGCAGGCAGCGGCTCAAACGCACACAAGCAGCACCCCAACATACAGCAGCCCCCTCAATCCAACGCTAGGTTTACCTACTCTTGCAGGACCCCTCGACCCCCACGGACGACACTGAGACTAGGCTCTGAAGCACTGTGCCACGATCCCTACTCCCCCGGCCGGGCCCCCCCCTAGCACTGCCGTGGCCGCCCCCCTGATTTTCGCCGCTGGGTCAGACGGGTATTTCCGGAGCTGTGAAGTGTGTTGCCACTGTTGACTCAATACCGAACATCAAACCATGGTTCGGACATTGACAGTGAGTGGACAACAGAAGCAAGCAGAAACTCGAAGCCAATCATGGGGAGAAGCAATGTGGAATTAGACCACCAGAGACAACTTGATAGATGACACCTACTAGCCTATCCAGCTGATACCCTACAGCAGCGCCCCCAAAGTAAACACCAGCACCCCTAGCAATCAGCAACTAGTTCTAACTTCTGCACAGGAGGAGCAGTATGCACGCAATCTTAGCAGGCAGCGGCTCAAACGCACACAAGCAGCACCCCAACATACAGCAGCCCCCTCAATCCAACGCTAGGTTTACCTACTCTTGCAGGACCCCTCGACCCCCACGGACGACACTGAGACTAGGCTCTGAAGCACTGTGCCACGATCCCTACTCCCCCGGCCGGGACCCCCCCTAGCACTGCCCTGGCCGCCCCCCTGATTTTCGCCGCTGGGTCAGACGGGTATTTCCGGAGCTGTGAAGTGTGTTGCCACTGTTGACTCAATACCGAACATCAAACCATGGTTCGGACATTGACAGTGAGTGGACAACAGAAGCAAGCAGAAACTCGAAGCCAATCATGGGGAGAAGCAATGTGGAATTAGACCACCAGAGACAACTTGATAGATACCATGCAGAGAAGGGGAGACATGGAAGCCTCAATATCAGACATGCACAGAAGAGGGGAGCATGGGAGCAGTACAGGCAGGCATGGATTACAGTGTAGCAGGCAAAGAAGGGGGTGATGGGTGAGTGAACGCCATGTTTGAGCAAGCAATCAATGACAGACATGCAGAGCAGAGCGGTGGTTAGTGAACAGCAAGGATGAACAAAAGCAATGCAGAGAATGAGAGAGATGGAGACTGGTGGTGACGTACCGTGGATGAGGCGAGAGGAACAATCCAACAGGAAGAATCTATCAGGGAGGATGGTACAGCGAGCTCACTGCGAATCAGTGGAAGCTCGAGGTGATGTTTGGAAAGTGAATGCACAGGATGAGGCGGTGAAATGTAGGATAGCACAGACTCTGAACACACACAGACCACGCGGGCGCCGCCATACTTCCTTCTTCCCCCGGGCTGCGGGGGGCGGGCACTTCCGGCCGGCCGCGCTAGGATTGGCCGGCCGGTCACTTCCGGGTCGCCGCGGGCAGCGCGGCGGCCCGTCTCTAGCTCAGGCAGGCGGTCTGGGGACGGGAGGGTAGAGGGAGACTGGAGGCGAGCTGGGAGTGAGAGAGCAGGGAGGTGGGAGGTTACAGGGCAGAGGAGCGCGCAGAGCGAGAAGCGCCGAGAGGGAGAGACCAGGGGGAGGGGAGTCTGCGGGGATCGGGCCTGCCCTACAGTGCCGGCAATGCCGGACCAGACACGGGGGCGTTCCCGGCGTCCCATGACGTCGGCAAAAGCCAAAGAATGTCGGGAACGCCCCCGTGTCTGGTCCGGCATTGACGGACAGGCCCCTCGTCCAATGGCAAGGCTCCGTTTACGGAGCCAGCCAATCAAGGACGAGGGCCGAACTAAGCCACACTACAGTTATCATCAGGTTTTCGCCTGCGCCGAAAAGATGCGCAGAGCGCATCTTCGGCGAGGCAAAACCTAAAAAGCACAAATGTGCAACGGAGGAGAGGGTGGGGAAGAAGCAATGAGGAGTGGACGAGAGGAAGGGAAGCAAAGAGTGGTGGTCGGGAGGAGGGGAAGTTACGAGTGGTGGTCGGGAGGAGGGGAAGTTACTATAAGTGGGTGGAAGCAACTAGGAGGGGGAAGCAAATAGGAGTGGGCGGGAGAGAGGAAAGCAATGAGGAATGGGTGGGAGGGGGGAAGCAACAAGGAGTGGGTAGGAGGGGGAAGCAACGAGGAGTGGGTGGGAGGGGGAAGCAACGAGGAGTGGGTGGGAGGGGGAAGCAACGAGGAGTGGGTGGGAGGGGGAAGCAATGAGGAGTGGGTGGGAGGGGGAAGCAATGAGGAGTGGTGGAAGGGGGAAGCAATGAGGAGTGGTGGAAGGGGGAAGCAACGAGGAGTGGGTGGGAGGGGGAAACAACAAGGAGTGGGTAGGAGGGGGAAGCAACGAGGAGTGGGTGGGAGGGGGAAGCAACGAGGAGTGGGTAGGAGGGGGAAGCAACGAGGAGTGGGTAGGAGGGGGAAGCAACGAGGATTGGGTGGGAGGGGGAAATAACGAGGAGTGGGTGGGAGGGGGAAACAATGAGGAGTGGGGTGGAGGGGGGGAAGCAACGAGGAGTGAGTGGAGGGAAGCAACAAGGACTGAGTGGGAAGGGGAAGCAACGAAGAGTGGGTAGGAGGGTGGAAGCAACGAGGAGTGGGAGGTAGGGGGAAGCAACAAGGAGTGGGTGGGCGGGGAAGCAATGAGGAGTGGGTGGGAGGGGGAAGCAACAAGGAGTGGGTAGGAGGGGGAAGCAACGAGGAGTGGGTGGGAGGGGGAAGCAACAAGGAGTGGGTAGGAGGGGGAAGCAACGAGGAGTGGGCAGGAGGGGGAAGCAACGAGGAGTGGGAAGTAGGGGGAAGCAACGAGGAGTGGGTGGGAGGGGGAAGCAACAAGGAGTGGGTGGGCGGGGAAGCAATGAGGAGTGGGTGGGAGGGGGAAGCAACAAGGAGTGGGTAGGAGGGGGAAGCAACGAGGAGTGGGCAGGAGGGGGAAGCAACGAGGAGTGGGAAGTAGGGGGAAGCAACGAGGAGTGGGTGGGAGGGGGAAGCAACGAGGAGTGGGTGGGAGGGGGAAGCAATGAGGAGTGGGTGGGAGGGGGAAGCAACGAGGAGTGGGTAGGAGGGGGAAGCAACGAGGAGTGGGAGATAGGGGGAAGCAACGATGAGTGGGTGGGAGGGGGAAGCAACGAGGAGTGGGTGTGAGGGGGAAGCAACGAGGAGTGGGTGTGAGGGGGAAGCAACGAGGAGGGGGTGGGAGGGGGAAGCAACGAGGAGTGGGTGGGAGGGGGAAGCAACGAGGAGTGGGTGGAAGGGGGAAGCAACGAGGAGTGGGTAGGAGGGGGAAACAACGAGGAGTGGGTGGGAGGGGGAAGCAACGAGGAGTGGGTGGGAGGGGGAAGCAACGAGGAGTGGGTGGGAGGGGGAAGCAACGAGGAGTGGGTAGGAGGGGGAAGCAACAAGGAGTGGGTAGGAGGGGGAAGCAACGAGGAGTGGGTGGGAGGAGGGAAGCAACAAGGAGTGGGTGGGAGGAGGGAAGCAACAAGGAGTTGGTGGGAGGGGGAAGCAACAAGGAGTGGGTGGGAGAGGGGAGCCACGAGGAGTGGGTGGGAGGGGGGAGCCACGAGCAGTGGGTGGGAGGGGGGAGCCACGAGCAGTGGGTGGGAGGAATGAGCCACAGGGAGTAGGTGGGAGGGGGGGGAGAAACAAAGAGTAGGTGGGAGGGGGGGAGAAACAAAGAGTGGGTGGGAGGGGGGAAGTAACGAGTGGGTGGGAGGGGGAAGTAACGAGTGGGTGGGAGGGGGAAATAACGAGTGGGCGGGAGGGGGAAATAACGAGTGGGCGGGAGGGGGAAGTAACGAGTGGGCGGGAGGGGGAAGTAACGAGTGGGCGGGAGGGGGAAGTAACGAGTGGGCGGGAGGGGGAGCAACGAGGAGTGGGTGGGGGAAGCAACAAGGTGTGGGCAGCACTGAAGAGTGGGAGGGATGAAACTGAACTAATTAAGTTTGATTATGGGCTTAACGAGGTGAAGAGATTTAACTACTGTCAGGTGGTACACTGGGTTTGCCACCCTTCAATTAAGCAAGCAGCTATTCAATCTTCATGGCCATTCAAGAAATGGCTTATTACCTATGCAGGGAATAATTACAACCTCTAAGAAATATATTAGCACCGGCTACAGGGGGAATAAGCAGGACAAAAGAAGTGGGAAAACGAATTGGTGAGAACCCTGGACCCAAATGAATGTCAGGCATTCCCCTTAAATGCCCAAAAGAAAAGAATGGTTTTACCATGTGCAACCAAACAGGTGATACTGGAAGCATGGGGCACAAGCAAGGTACCAGAGCATAGTCAATAACGTTACATAATTAGTGGCATAAAAGCCATGGAATATAGATCAATGACAGTGGAGCAAAGAGTGTCTGACTTTGAGAAACGCATCTCACCTTGTCTAAAACTTCTGAAACATGAATTCGCTGAACTTACATGCCTTAAATACCATAAAGTACTGAGAGTAACAGACCCTGAAGGGAGCAGCAGCGCAGATATGAATGTATTCCTGGGGGTGGGGGGACAGGAGGACTAGAATCGGGGGCTAATAATATAGGAAATAATTCTTCTACATGGGGGTGCACTGATGCTGCGCTGAGAGTGACGGGGAGGTGGTCGGAGGTAGGTGGGGAGTTATGGGTATGTTGTTATTCATTTCATTTACATTCCCAGACAGTCAAACGTATGTAGACAAGAAGATGTGTTTCTCTTTATAACTCAAATAAAATTAACTGATTCACAAATACATGAGGGTGGGGGAAGGGAAAAGGCAGTGCATGAGAAAGAGAACAACAAGGAGCACGGTGTGATTTGGTGAGAGCACATGAAAAAGAGAGCAGCACATGAGGGAGTGAGCAGCATGGGATGTGGGGGCGGGTATGTGGCGAAGAGAAGCACATTATGGGGAGAGCAGAAAAACATATCCATTCTCATGGCGTGGTTAACCACAAAGAAAAAAGTAGTTCCAATCAAAAGGATGGTAAAGAGGCCACGCACTAGTAGAGTGGCAATGACAAGAAGCAGACAGCTTGTGCTTCCTGGTAGGCGAGAACTACAAATATAGTATGCGACTCCCTCTCCCAAACCCAACAAACTTCTTCATAGGCCTCGGTGTTTGCTTCCCACGCCAGGTGTTGTTGCAACAGCCACCTTTTGTTTTCTCCCATGGTCTGCAATGTTGCAGCTTCTGTCGGGTGAGCAGGACCTGCAGTCATCAACAAGTGTTTTCCTTTTGTCTGCACCTCCTCCAATCTTCCTTCTGCAGTACCAAAGACTGGCAGTGCTGCATTGTGTCTCCCTGCAACCACCAGAGGGCGCTATGGTGTGCTTTCTGGTAATCTAAATGAAGCTACAATCATGATGGAATTACTGGCGTGATAACCAGCTCTTTCTTTTCAAACAGACGTTATCACTCATTTCAAGGTTTTTCATTGTTAGTACCACAAGGCCTCCATTTCGACCGGCAATCGTTCCTTCTACACAAGCGTGTGATGAATGAGTGACTCACAGAAAAGGGGGTCTTTTTATTCCAGTACGTTTTATTCACTGTACTGTTATTACTACAGCACACACTCTTCGGGTGATGGCTCAGAGAGGAGAAATGAGTCTCCAGGAGGTGTTCTGTGTAGAGCAAAGCACAGTGAAATCACTAGAACGGTGATTACCGGAGGTCAAGAATTCCTCAGCTGAGAAGTCAGCACAGATCGCAGTTTCTGCTGCTCTAGGGCAGCTAACTAAACTATTAAAGGTACTTCTAACCAGGCTAAGCAGTCACCCATTTTTCTAAATTTCAAAGGGAAGAGAGGACTGGACCCTCCTGGAGCGTTAAAGACCTGCAGCAAGGTGTTCCTTGCTAACAGAGGGTTAAACCTTGAAAGAGCAGAACAAACAACAAAGACCAGGCTTATTCCCAACAGGGCCACTTCTAAGGGCACTTATTGCTGAAAAGGGAGTTCCTGCGACTCCAATGGCTCCAAGGGAACTATTCCGGGGAGCATACTTCTGCCACATTAGGTGTAACTGGGAGGGGCAAAGTGAGGACGTTCTTTTGCAACTGGAAGGTCGATTCTATGGGGCCCCGACATAAGCTCAAGGCATGCAATCAATTGGTCTTTCTTGGAGCAAAACATCTCAGAATTCTTTCATAAAGGTGAGATTCAGTCCACAAGCCTGCACTCACTGGGTTCCTCACCAATACACTCCTGGTAAAAAAAAAGCTAGATGCAGCTTTTCAGGCAGGTCATAACCTCAGGTTATTGAATGACTGGCTGGTCTACCGATATTTGAAGATACAAGTTAGCTTTCTTCTACAAGATCTCCTACTATAGGAAAATTGGATTGCACAGCTTAGCCTAAAAAAATGCACATAAGAGTTACGATGTTTCTGTCTAATCAGAGGTGTTTTCAATTTCAGTGAACGTGATCAGGTGTTCAAATTCTGAGACATTCCTTAGGAGCCTGTGTTAACTCGAAGAACTGGTCACTGAATGGTTGAGAGGAAGGGGGAGTTAGGATGTGCAATCTCCATTCTCTTGCGTCAGGCGAACATGGTTTGTTTTGGTATGCTTACTACCTGGCCTGCGTTTTATTATCAGTGAGCCCAAATCAGATTCCCAGCACAATAAACAGATTTTTTAGGATCTGTCATAGCCTCCACGTGTGCCACTATTCAATTCGCAGACAGAAGAATGTTGGCCATGAAGGTATTCGCTGAGGCAATTGGGTATTCTGGCCTCATCAATACAGACCATCTTCCCAAGCCCATAACAATACCGAGCCTTCCAAAGGTTGAAAAACAAGCATCCAAAAAGAGGGATTTAATACTGCCAGCTAATCAACCTTTCAAGGAGGCCACACATGAGCTACAGTGGTATCTCAGCCATATCGAAGCCTTGAATTACAGTATAATGTAAGACTCACCCTAGAATAACATTAGAGAATCAGATGCCAGCAGACTAGGGTGGGGGGTCAAATAGAGATACCTTGCTACAGGAAGGAAGCAATCAAAAGAAAAACTGTATTTAGACATTAAATGCTCGAACTGTCTAGCTGGTTCTCTTACAGTCAAGTCACTGACTTGAGAATGAACAATATACCCAGGGTGGTCCAATATAGCAACCGCCCGGCTGGAACAACATCCAAAACCTTTTGGTAAGTTAGCAAAGGATTTTTTGTAATATTCAATATCAATTGTCAGCGACAAGGAACGAACTAAAACTTACAATGTTTTGCGAATGCCTGCAACTTAATGTTAGATCGCAGCATTATTTGAAACCTTATAAATCACTGAAGTCTTTGTAGGGTAGACATATTTCCCTCAAAAGGCCACTTCCCCGGTTCTTTGACCCTGAAGCTCTGGTGAACAATGTTTTTCTGAATTATGCCTTAAATCCTGGTAACAGGAACATTGCTCACCAGGAGTCACCAGTGTGTCATTGGAGAATGGCAAAATGTTCAGTTATTTTTGCTTACCATCGCTATGGAAGGAGAAATATTTTAAAGGGGTTTCTCTGCCTGCATTTCTACATGATGCCTGTATATTGACCAGGAACTAGTACTGAAAACTGGACAACACTACAACGGTCGCATAAATACTCTTTTCAAAACAAAGTACTACACGCATGTTCAGATTATTGTTTCTAAACATTCAAAAAGGTAAAATCTGGTGCCTGGAGTCAGAAATTTAGGCAACGAAACATGCAAATAACTTCAAGTTTCCCTAAAATGATAACGGGTTCTATTTCCTATATCATTCTTAAAACACATTGTGTGTTGTAATAAAGAGAGAAACGTATTCGGTAACAGGGTCCAAATGAAGATGTAAATACTGTATAATGCATTTCTGTGTGAATTTCAGGAGCAAATATGGTGCCTATAAAAGATTGTGTGTACTGGCCCATGCAGTTATCAAACCATGTGAATTTTTGGCTCCTCACACTGTCCTCATGTCCATTCTTCTTACACTGTAGTTAAGTGCCAGATCGAAACACTGCCCTCTAATTTCAGATTCACACACTACCCACAAGTCCCTGCTCCCTAGGCTGCCCATCATCCTAAAAATGCTTACCAGAGCCGTTTCTTTTCAGTGCCCACCAGTTCCTGTTCCTCAAAATGGCACCTAAAGCCAGCTCCTCACAATGCCCACCTATGCCTGATCAATTTACCAATGTGTGCTTCCGACACTGGTTACCAGTGCAGATCCTTTTGCTGTCCACTAGCACTGCCACCTATTGTGAGCACTCTTCAGTCTACCTTCACACACCCTGTCCCGTACAAGTGCCTTGTGCCATTCACCACTAGCAGCACAATCTACCGAGCAGCTGTGCCAGCGTCCCATAAAAATCACAAATGCCTGCTACTCGGGTTGTTCACCAGTCCTGCTCCTTACTGCACACCAGTTCCTCACACTGCCCATCTGTCAGTTTCTCGCACTGCTTGTTAGAGCCACCTGCTCAGACTACTCACCAGTTCCTACTCTCACACGGTCACCCAGTGCCACGTGTTGAAAGTTATCTACAAACCAGAATCTAACATATGAGCAGACCCTGATGCATTTCTGTGTCTTTTTGATTAGCCAACTAGTGCAACACTCCTGTTCAGAGCTGGGATCATAAACACTACAAACGTCAGAGGTTCAGGCAGAGTCAGCCAGTCCCAGCTCCTCACACTAACGACTAGTGCTAGGCTCCTTAGGATGCCAGTCAGTGCCAGCTCCTTAAAATGCCAACCAGAATCTGCCTCACTGTTCCCTGTACCAGCGTCCAACATCACTCGCCAACGCCATTTCATCATACTGCAACATCAGTACCTGCTGATCACACAGCCCTCATATGTGACGTCAATTTTTACCCCTAAAGTTGACTCTGACTTTGTTTTTGAGATAAATATTAACCATATTCCTGTTTTCTCACTCTTGTTTTCCCCCTCTTTCCTTTAAACAACATTGCCAGTTCCATCTTCTGCTTGAGTCTTTATTATTTCATTCTAGTTAACACTTTTCCTCAAGTTTTTACTCTATCCTCAATGTCTTAAGCAATTGTTCTCCCTCCATTGTGTCTTCTCACTCTTGTCTCCTCTTTCCCTTGATTCATTCTTCTTGTTCTTTCATCACAACTTTTTCTCCATCCTCTAAAGCTAAAGCAGCAGTGGGTCCACACCTCGATTCCTCCTCTGTGCGTTTGCACAATCCATGTCCCACCAGTCACAGGGCAACCTATACCACCAGGTGCCAGACATAGCAGAAGCGAGGAAGAGGGATGAGGTGGATAGGAATGACTGAGTCTGAACACAGTCACCTGCATCACCAGCTGATATGTCTGTGGAAAAGACACTCTTCACATACCCGGGATCGAAAATTCCACTCGACCGCTCGCATAGTCGAGCTAAATTTAACAAGGTCGAGCTGTTTTTTGGTCCTACTCGCCCTTTCTGTCGAGTAGGAAAACAAACCAACTTTTGTCCTCTGGCTGTGAAAATGGAGCAAATGTGACAAGATAACAAGTTTTAAAGGCATTTTTATTGCTCACAAAGTTAATGAGCAATAAAGATGCCTTTAAATCTTGTTATCTTGTCACATTTTCACCGCTTTCAGATAAGGAGGTCAAGTAGGTTGCAGTTAGGGCGAGGACATTTTTTAAGGTACTAGTCCTGCAGGACTCGTACCATTGTTTGCATTTTTCGAGCCCTTAAAAACTCTCAAGTGACCCTCAATTCAATTCAGAAGACTTATTAATTCCTTATTAAATATTTATTTGTCCTAGGCTATCTGAAAATATGGATTGCAACAGCATTTCATTATTAGATAACGCTCACGACTGAAAGGTATGTGAGCCTCAGTAAGGCATTATTAGTGCTGTACCAACTTTTCAATATTCAACAATCAGTTTCTCAATGCTAGTACATTTTACTATATAAATACATACATGCACACGAACACATTGCTCTTTTACATCTTGCCCTTTTAAGTTTAGATACCATATTCATACTCACTAAGAACAGTAACACTTAATTACTTTCCCCATAATTGCTACTCAGTCTATTAGCAGGTATACTTTGTCACAATCATGGTGCATTGTAGGAAAACTTAGACTACTACTAACAGTTTGTTACGTTAAGCTTACATACAATATCTGTACTTCCTGGTGTGCCAAACATAAAAAGCCTTTTAATAAATCCTGGTGTTCAAACACATTTTTGAGGGAATATCGCATCTTGAAAATGACAGTCACCACTGATGGATAAATAATGTTGTTTATTGCGATATTCCTGCACAGATCAACAGGCAACATAAACGAATCATTGAATTTGGCATGGAAGCATACATCTACACTCGGGTGATTTAAAAGGAAAACAATCTAATGGAATAACATTACTGAGAAACCATTTCAGCTAAACTATTCAATGGAAATTTGCAGAATGAATAGTATTAACCATTTCATATAAACCAAATCAAATAATGACTTTTGTTTCCGAAATTGACTTTTGTGTACCTATATTTCAAGGTGTAAATGCAATGCCAACAGATTTTAACTGCAGAAACATTTTTTGTTTGATGTATTAATTTCTGTGCTTTACTGCAGGGGACCTTGGTTCAGATTTATATCTTTTAAATTGTCAAAATTACTTTAATGCTTTTAATTCACTGACTCCTCACCACCTATAAACAGCCTCCATCCCTGCACCCTAAACCCTCCTCACTGTCTAAACCACTCCCACGCCTCACCCTTGAATACAGCCCATCCCAGAACCCTTAAAAGTCCTTTTTACCCTCTAAACTTGACCCATCCCTAAACCCTAAAAAACATTTGTTACACCAAAACATCACCCATCTCTGAACTCTAGAAGAACTTTCTACTCCTAAACTCCACCCATCCCTGAACCCTTAAGCCCATTACTAGCCAAAACCACCACCCATCGCTAACCCTAAAAACTGCTCACCAACATAAACTCTAATCATTCCTGTACCCTAAAACCTATCCCATAAATGCCACCTATCCCTGACTACGAAGCCCCTCATCAACCCTAAACTCCACCTACTCCTGAACCGGAAAACCAATTCACAACTCCAAACTCTTCTCATCACTGACCCTTAAAAACCCTCACCAATCTTAACCTCCACAAATCTGTAAACACTAAAAACAACCCCACCAACCCTAAACTCCACTCAGTAAGTAGTGAGCCCTAAAAACCCCCACCCCCCGTAAACTCCACCCATTCCTGGTCAGTAAAAACCCTCACCACAACTAAACTCTACCCATCTCAGAACCCTAAAAAGCCCTTTTTACACCTGAGCTTCTCCCACCCCTGACTGCAAAAACCCCTCATCACACATAATAATCTTCAATCTCTGTACATAAAAACTCCTCACTACCTCTAAACTCCACCCAAGATTAATGTAATTTTTGTTTTTCCCCTTAAAATGATCTTTCCTTTAAAATGTTTCCTTTAATTTTCAATTTATTTGTATTTCCTTAAAATTGATTTTGAATGATTTGGTTTCCTTGTTATTCTGTGTTTCCATTAATTCACATACATCATTGGTGTTACATGGCGATTTGAGTGGTCGCTGTAAAAAACAAGGGGAGGGAGAGAGAGAAATAAGGGTGGATTCCTTCTCCCAGGTAGTATAAATAAACAACAAGAATCCACCAAATGAGGTGAAGTGTTCCCTACAATGGTGGGGAGCACAAAGTTTTTTCAAAATACCCCTCACACACCAAAAGGACCCTTGGTGCATGCTTCATCTTTGGGGTCTTCACACCCCTCTACGGGATGCGGCGTGCTACGACCTACGGCTACGTGGGAGCACTGATAATTTTACTATGCGTGGTGCATGTTGGGATTGGGTGTGAGTATGTGGTGAGGTAATGGGAGTTAGTGAATGTTTTAAAAAATACCTGGCTCGTGGGGTAGGTCAGAACTAATTTAATGAGCCCCCCGGCTGGTACGGCTAAAAATGGGTGCACGATGAGGTAATGGTGTGATATTAGGCACAGTACCTCTTTGGGTGCGTCGACATGTTTCGGAGATCAACTCCTTCGTCAGGACAGGGTGCACCACACCCCACCTTACTCATGTTTCTTTAATAAAATCTATACTACTATAATAAAGGAAGAACTTTCAGCTTTTGAGGCGGGTAAACTCGGGAACCACAGCGCCAATCCACACACCCGATACACCGTTGGAATCGTCAGGGTGTGTAGATGGTTATAGGCTATATAAATAAATAAATAAAAACGTTATTTAAAAAATGTACAGTAAAAAAAAAAGTAGTCCCTCCGAAGTAGCGCCGGCCGCGACGTGCGTGCTCACGTCAGGAGCGCGGGGAGGAGCGGCGTCCAGGAGCGCAAAGAGGTGCGGCGGACATGGCGCGGGGGAGGAGGGGTGACGTGAGGAGCAGCGGACAGGCCAGCAGCGGTGCGAGTAGCGGACAGGCTGGAGGAGCGGCGGCTGAGGTAAGGGAGCGGCGGACATGGCGCGGGGGTGGAGCGGTGACGTGAGGAGCAGCAGACAAGCCAGCGGCGGTGCGAGCAGCGGACAGGCGGGAGGAGCTGCGGCTGAGGTAAGGAGACCCATGTCGGGGCAGGCGTGGGACTGGCTGGGCGGGGGCCCAGGCTGGAGGAGAAAAGAGAATGATCCCGTGATTTTATAGTGAAACAGCAATCATTAACACACCTCTAGGCCAAAAAGATTAGCTATGATGTAAGCTTTCCCAGCCAATGTGCACTCTGTAGAACGGATTGGTCAGCTGTACACCTCTGCAAAGAAGAACAGACATATTTAAAGCAGTATATCAGCAGCGGACAGGCGGGAGGAGCGGCGGCTGAGGTAAGGGGACTAATACAAAAAGTGAAAAGTAGTACTATAATGTTCCTACTGATTGAATAAAGTTACGCCAATATGCAAGTAACCTGAAAGGACAAAGAAAACCACAATTTGCAGAAATCCACTCCTTAATATTAACACAGGATATGGTGACCTGTAAAGATAAATGGTGGGGGTCACTAGACATAAACAATGTCATACTATTAGTGCTGGTGACCCTGTGGAAAAATGACAAAATACAGTACAAACACACATAAAACAAAGCACACTCTCTAGGGTGTTAGATTCTTTGTGCCTTGAGTGGTCGATCACAAAAAGCCAATTACACAAAGAATATACTATGGTATATCAAGCACACATGGATGGTATGTGTATACTTAATCTGGTGGTGAGGGGAAGGACAGGGCATCTGTTTTTTACGGTTAGATGACTGTATTTTTCAAGTTCAGTAGATGGAATTTAAGGCATTAAATAAATTCAGTTAGAGGTGGTGGCCCTATGTTGATATAATACAATATTCTAGAGAAGGTGACCAAGTTGTTTAATCCATATGGACTTCGAATATGCACACAGAAGGAGGTTTGAAGTCTGTAGAGAAGAAAATGAAGAGGACATGACATCAGCTTAGAAAATTATGGAAGGGTGGGACTTGTACCAAGCTCACTGACAATGAATTTACCCATTGGGAGATTGTTGATCAAATTTTACTCAAATAAGAATTTTTTCTTTCTCCTCAGAGACCACTCGGAGGCTGAAAGAGTAAAAAATGTGACCATCATTTTAAAGATTAAAGGGAAATTGCCATGTGTCTGATTTGTAATATGACATACACCCTGTCAAAGGACCTTTGACACACCCGTATTTCCTGTGTAAACATGCAAAAAACAAACAAGGATAGGTGAAATTCTTTTAACAAACAATCTTTATTTTTAAATGTTTCAATTAAAAGTTTTCTGAGATTACAGATTTTGGCTACTTTTTTAACTGTGGGGCCAAGCGGCCCTGGTTCTAACCCAGAGTCCCAATCCACTGGTCCAAGCTTATGGTTTTGAACAAATACTTGAATAAAAACTGTTTAATCTACTGCGTGTTATCAGTGTGTGTTAATAACAATGAAAATACATTTGTATTATATTCTGAGTCTGAGTAGACTAGTTTGGGAACCTGCAGTTCACAATTATCAAAGGTCTTAACGCACTGAGCTCTATTACAAGCTGATAATATGACAACTCAGTATAAAAACGCTTTAGCTCTCAGTGCATTAAAAAAAACAGCTAACTTCATCCTACCTGTATGTCCCTCTTGCAAGTAATGTTTCAGAATATCTTTTTAAGCAAGCTCTTAGGTCTTGACATTGAGGAGTTAATGACACTCATTATCAAATAGAGCAGACCTCTGATGCTCTGGAAAAATAAACCACATTCACTCACAAGAAGCAGGGTCATCCAGTCTCTGGCTGGTGGACACTTGAAACTGGATAGTTGAGACAGTTAGTATTAAAATATGACTGTATCCCAAATAAACCTAAGCTTTCAAATTGTATAAAGAAACCATGAATTGTTTGGAAAAATAACATCTGTGTTCCAACTTCGAATAAACAAATAACAGCCACAAGTAAAGCAAAATATCCAAAGTTTAACTGACGGTGGGTCTAGTTGCTGAACTTCTGACATGGTGTCGGCTAATTAACATAAACGCAAACCATCAAAGAAAGTAGAAGCAGTTCTTGTAGATCTGTTGTAGAGCCAACTGCTTCAAATGCCATAAAAACAAGTAAATACCACCCACTTGCTATTCAAGTAAGAGTACTTGAAAATGTACAACACATGGACTGGAAATGGGGCTCTAAGTTGGATACAGTTGTTAAATGGCTTATGGGCCGTCAAAAGTGCTTAATAGAGAGACAACAAAACATTTGGAGGAATGAGAGAGAAGGGACAGTGTGTTTTATGATGTGTTTGCACTGATCCGATGATGGTTTGGCGTCTTTATCTCTACACTGGCCTTTCCACAACCTTTTAAGACACAACATTTGTGTTAGATTGAGGGGGAAGATGATTATCATTTCATTATAAAAAATAAAAAGCAATTATACAACAAGAAACAAAAATATATTGTTCTAAAAAAACAGATATTTGAACAGACAGAAATCAAAAGTAATCCAATCAAAGTTCAATCAGAGATTAAGTTAACGCAAATCCTTCAATAGATGATCACAATAATATATCTAGGAGTACTTTTGAAAAAACACTGTTAAAGTGAATAGAAGAGTACAAGCAAATGAACTTGCAGCAGCAAGATTAAAACTCCACCTCCACTCATGGGAGCACATTACTCCAATGTTTCAAGCATTAAACAGTCTACCTATAGGAAGGTGCTGGGCTATTAAGGCACTGTGTTTCGTCCACAAAGCACTCTATGGAAAAGGGATTTCAGGAATAGTTCAATTACATTTCCCCGATGATCTCAGGAGGGTCTCAAAGGTCTGCAAATTGAGGGAAACTCAACCTCAAGTGAATATCAACTGGCTTAATTGATTCTCAGGATGTCCAAAGGTACACCTTCTTGGCCCATTAGTAGGCAACTGGGCCAGCTCGCTCCTTCCCTCCAATCTGACTCCAGAAGGCAGCCAGACATGTCTTCTCTCGGCTCTGTTTATGTTGTGGGCATTTGTTCTGTAGCCATCCACCACATAGCCCTGACTAGCTGTTGAGAATCCTGAACTACATGGCCATCTTTTTTTTACAGGGGAACAAAGGCTTGAGAACGCTAGCTCTTCAGTGGCCTGCATCACACAATGCTCTGCTGGGGGGCGTGAGGGAGGCTCAATGCATCTGAACCCAAGAAGCCTATCTACAGCCTCAAAACAAACTAAGGAGTATCCACTGGCTTTATATTTCTCTATTCAAGAATCCCAGATCCTAGGGGTAAAAGGTTCAGGCGGTGCAAGCAAAACAACACAGACCTGTCCTGTTCTTCAAGATAGTTAGTACACCTTAACCCCCTTAAGAGCCCTTAATGTCTGTCTCAGTAAAGTATGTCGTAATTTCCCCACTTTTCTAAGTACGCGAGCACCATGCCTTCATTTCACTATTATTTGTAGCACCGTTATTCAATGCTGTTCATACAAAAGTAATCATTATTTTTAACATGATTAAAATAAGATGTGTATAAAATTCTTCTTCTTAAAACAGTCTTGCATAAATATTTCATATTTAATTACTACTTAGCATTCTTAAGGGCTACTATCCTATGTGAACAAATAAAAGAAGTCAGTCAGTAAAATACATCAACAAATAACTTTTCAACAAAGAACAAAATCTAAGGCGAAACGGACTCCGATGGAACCCAGTTTCATTAAGAATTTTGGGCAATGGTTGATCCAACAATGGCAGGGATGAAGGATTGCAACAAAAGGCCACAATACAATGATTAGGGCAACAGGAACATAAACCCTGATGCCAACAGCGATACTTTCTGATAATCATGTCCTTTGGTTGGGCAAATACCTTTAAATGTTTGTCTTTCTTCTCACTGTTTTCTTTCTCGCTCTCAGTATCCAATGTCCACCTTTCTTGCTTCACCTGCTGGAGATGATAATCTTTTCTCATGTAAAAGGTTTTGCTTACAGCAAATGTTCTTTAATGTGACCTTCGCTTTAGTTTACCCTACCTGTGTGGTAAACTTGCAGGTTTCAATCTCGAGACACTAGTAACTAGACAGCCATGAGCTGCCAAAAAAACTCTCAAATATAATGCAAACTTTACTCGGATTACTGAATCAAAATATCATCATCAGGCTGACCTTAGTGAAAATACTTCGATGTTGTTTGCACATTTTTGTCATTTCTCATGAGTTGCATGGGTTGCCCTTGGTTTCTTTGTTAATTACTTACCCCAATTACTTTAATTTAAAAAGGTTATATGAGATTATCTACCAGTTTTGTTTCACTTTATCTTCCCAACTTCTTTGTGACAATTGGATGATACATCTTGTGATTTGTATGCAATTAGATACATATTTGAGGTTTTATAGATTCTCCAGTTAGTCCAGTTATTTATATTCTCTTTCTCTATTGCTTTTCGAATTGTTGATTCTTGATCTCCAAGTATTACCCTCAACTGGAGCCCAATTTATGCTACTAGAGGGTGAGAAAAGGACTCCTTTGGCTTCAGTAAAATGCAAATTAAAGTCTCTCGCCACCCTCCTTCTCGGACCCTGCCAAGGGATCTCTAGGAATAGTGTTTTACGATATGAAAATGAAGAAGTTCTTGTTAACTTTCCATAATGTCCAGCTCTAGCATTGTTGGTTCAAATGCAGGAGATTTAGACGTCTTAATTTGAAGGAACTTTTAATCTCTTGAAAATATTCATTACATCTGTCTCAGGGGAATGGGTATATAGGAAAGAGGCGAAAAAGGCCCAAAGGGACACAATTGCTAAAAAAAATATCAGATTGGGATTAGCACCAAATATTTGGCGGCTTCCAAATTCTTGAGCCAGAAATCACCCTGCATAATTATGCCCCTTACGAGGAGTTTCATACCGGCTTTTGGTGTGGTGGATGCTACTCCGGTGCATTCCTACTCCAACATGCTGTTCAGGACCGGCGACTGTGGAGCACCTTGAGTAACGGTCGGTCAGGCCTGGGGCCTTTGTCTCGGCGGCTAAGGAGGGTCGGTGACCCATGCCATCCAGAGGGTCTCTTAAGGTGGTTGGTGGCTTGAGTCTCTGGTTTCCTAGGTACCCTCTGGCGATGCTGCTATTGTTGCTTCTTGGGGACCAGGGAGCCTGGCTTCAGGCAGTCCTTCCTGCTAAGAAGCAGCCCGGTACAGCATCTGGATCAAAACGCAACTGGAGAGGGCCTTTGTCCTCTGTGAGAGCTACATAGACAGGACAGCCACAGAGCGATAGATCCCCACTGCAGAGACGTGACTGGAGGAGAAATTGGCTGCACCAGTGGCACGCGTTCTAGGATTGCAGACACACACCAGTGACAGCCTCAAAGAGCATCAATACCTGTGGTGCCTGGGAGAGTGAGGTTATGGGGTTCTCCTCTCACACAGCAGACTCTCGGTGCTCGGGGCCAAATCACATGGAACAGTCACACAGAGGACCATGAACACCTTTACCTCATTGGGGCATATTGGGGCAACAAAGGAAGCCCTGGTGAATGGCTAATGGAGAAGCAGGCGGTTAGGAGATACAAGAGGCACTCTTAGACACCTGTAGATGGAATATTGCTTCCTGGGGCCACCCTATAAGCTTCTTATCTGCCAAGGCGCCTAGTTAATAACCCTGGCAGATTAACCTGTACTTTGAGACTGTGTTCAGTGTGTCCTTTTTAACGCACACAGACTGTGAGGGACTGCGAAAGGCATATGGTTGGACCTTGACAACTCTGTTTCTCAGCACTGCCCTGTTTCTTGGTGATTGGGTACAGAGGTGTGGGATGATCGCTTCGGCCTCCCGTGCAGATTAAACTTGTCGACTCTTCTGAAGTGTGGTAATGACTTGGCCCCTCCTTGAGCCTATACCTGGTTCTTTTGCCGGTCATGTCTTCCCTGCTCATTCCCACAATAGTGAGGGATAAGGTTGCACCCGAACACCGTCAAGCCAAAATTCATGAATTTGCGAGAGTGCTTACTTCTGGAAGAGACCGGGACTGCGCAGAGAGATAGAGGGATCAGGGGGCTGACGTTGGGAGTGCAAGCTACCTCCCCATACACGGTGGCCATTTTGTTTGTAACAGATAACACCAAGCGCGCTCTTGAGACTCGTATGAGTGAGGTTAGTTCAGATGTGTTGTTCCTCCGGCAAGATTTGAGGAATGCTGTTGATAGGGTCACCAAGGTGGAAGGCAAGATTAGAAAGCTAGAGAATTCTGTGAGGGACTTGATTGAAAGCTGCAGTCCATCAGCTCTATGACTCCAAACATACACTGCTCGACAGAGTGGAGGAAGAATAAGCCCTGTTGCAACAACAATCGCCTGGTGGGCGTCCTGGGGGTCTGGAGGGCCGTCATGTTGAACAGTTTGTCCATCACAGCCTGCTGTCTCAGGGCCAAGGAGCTCTCACCATGCTACACTGTGGCAACGCACTGGCCCCCGGTGCCCCTCCTAGACCAATTATCGGAAGGATTCTTAATCAAAAAGATAAAGACATTATCCTTCAGGTGGCATGGAAGAAGGGTCAGATCTTGCATGATTTCAGAAACATAATGATCTTCCGCAATTATAACAGAATGGTTCAGCAAACACTCCTAATCCTTTCAAGGAGTCAAGCAAAAACTGCAAGCACTACAGTTAGAATACCGCCCACTTTATCCTCCTATATTGAAGGGTATATGGCAATCTAAGACTTTTTTTACAAGATGCCAGAAGATGGCAGACGGAGAAGGAGAAGGAGCTCTCCCTACGAGCTCCTGAGGTAAGGGATAGCCATCAGCTTTAATCCCTGGAAACCTAGACATCGTCCCTCACAAAAGAAACTAGCGACAGAAGAAGAAACTAGGCAAAGAGCGAATGTGATTAAGGAGGCATTTACTGACTTTTTACCTCAGCGTGGAGAAGCGCTAGATGCGGCGTCCTCCTACACCAACACCTCTAGGGATCCCCGTCTGCGCCTGTTGAGTCCTCGAGGCGCTGCAAGTGGAGGCTTCAGCCTGGCATCGAGAACAAGGGTTGGAATCTAACACTGTCGACTCTTCCTCGACGGATGTACTCTGCATTAGAACCGGAGACCGGGCCGGGCCCACAATCCCTTGTGTCGGCGAGCATGCACCTTCACGGGGACCCCCCTCTCCACAAAGAGACATCCTCATCACAACGGACTGGCCCTCAGCTGAGCGTGCCCAATGGATACTGCCCAACTGGCAACCCGAAGACTCCACGGGCAGCTACCCTGTTTCGAGACCCGGCACGATTGAAGATGCCCTCGTCATCCTAGCAGGAGCCTCGTGAACGCTCTCTGTGCTCCTATAACCTGGATTACAGCCCCCTGCTTCATCACCCCGGAAAAGCGGAAAGGGATTTCTATGACCGCCACCGCTGATGTGAGGGACTCCATGAAGCGGTATTCTTTGAAAATTCCACATATGGATGCGCCCCGCGCTCGGCGAGAAGAGCAAGCAGAACATCCAACGCATGCTGAAACTACCGCAAGTTCGTAACTTCCTGCGGCAAACTTAGGCACTGGGAGCCCACAACAGCGCGGGAGTCGGTGCAACCAGCAAACACGTTCAGGCCTCGTTCAGGCCTCACAGCGTGCAATAGAGTTCACCGCCAGTAAACTCAGCTGAGCTAGTGACACTCAGGAGCGGAATGAGATCAGCATCTCACATAACTCGGCGCCTGACCCCGACTGCAAATAAAAGTGAGTACAGGCACGCATAAGCTCGTTGATTGGTTTTAGGAAGAGCCTGAAAACTTGGCTCTTTCCAAGCAATGGGTTTTTAGTCTATCTTCATAGATAGCTGATTCTGGTTTTCTTTTTCCGAGCTTCTCTCTGATCCAAGCGCCAGGATACCCGTAGGGTGGCAGTTTTGCGCTATATAAGTTTCTAATACAATACAATACAATAAAATACAATAACACTAAGGGCACAAAGATCACTACTTTAGCCCCACATCTTTGCTGACTGTGATACGATTGCCAGACTGTTCCTTAGGGGTCTGGAAGGTGTTCTGCCATTAGATTATGTATAAATGGTTGAAATATGATGCACAGGGATACCACCTCGAGGGAAACCATTTTCTTACAAACCATTACCCCTCTGTATTTTCCAGAAGTTAAAATGGCTGAAGTCCTGAGAACCATATAATTAAAGAGGGACTACCCAGTTACATACTGATTACCTTGGAAGACGCTCAAAATCCGGCAGCCATCCTGTAACAGATACCACATTAACAGCAGCCATCTTGTAACGGCCCCCCTCTAAAATGGCAGCCATCTTGTAACAGCTAATTCCTATACAACAGCGGCCATCTTGTAATGACCCCCATCTAAAAATGCAGCCATCTTGTAACAGCAAATTACTATACAGCCATCTTGTAACGGCAAGTTACTATACAATTATTAACACCCATTAAGATAGCATTCCTCTGGATATCAATCCCTCCCTGTCCAAAGGATTAGTACATCATGGCACATCAAGGACCAAACACGATTCCCGGAGGAAACTGCGCATACACTATTCAATACCCCCATAAACTATCAAAAAGCGCCTCCAAATCCTTCAAACAAAATCTCCTCAGAAAACTCTGGATACCCTGTTCCTTGATCCCGCCTTCAATGCTAAAAAAGGCATTATAATGAACAACCTCATATTTTTCACCTTACCCAAGCTACTACCCATCCAAGACCACAAAAACATTCCATACGGAACTAGGATTACAACGATACCCATGCAGAACTTCAAAGCCACTTTGAATGTAACGTCCTACAAAAATGGCCCTGTGCTTATTCAAGCTGCTAACAAGGACCTAGAACTATTTGACAAACACTTCATCACATTGAAAACCCACACCAGGACCCTACTATACCCATCTCCCGTTCAGCACCTGAAAATCAACGATCACATCCCCCGCCCAGATCTGATGATAGAAGCATCATCAACACCCCCTCTATATCACACATTGCATCAACACCTTTACTTAACCTACGCAGCGCCTCACAGCGACCCCCTCCCTCAGCCAGATCTGGTGAAAGAACCATCACCAACTCTCCTTCCGTACCACGCACTGCACGGAAACCCTCTGCCACCGCAACACAGCGCCTCTCAGGACCTTACTACCCCCACCTCTCCCCATCTTTTGATCAACATCGACCCATTCCATCACCCAAAATCGATGATAGAAGCAACAATAACTCTCCCCACAACACACACCACTCTAACACCCTCACCTAGAAATGACATGAGAATAAATAACAACACGACTCCAGCAACAACCGACATCCGGTCTCCACATCCACAGCAGCATACAGGACAAGACTCACCCAAAACCCAGTCTTACCTCACTTCCAGGAACCTACAAAACGTTATTCTAGAAATCAGAACCTTTCTACAAATCGCTGAAAAATCTCTTGCTAAACTAAAGCATCTTCACAAATCGCTAGCCGCAGACGACATGACAATAACTGTCCCACTGCCGCTAACCGATCGACTCTTGCGCAGACGCAAATTCTCCAACTACTTATCAGATCATGAAATTCAATCACTTCTATTGCTACACGAAACTCCTTCCTGCCCGATCATAGAGAAGGAGGAATACGCGATTCTCCCAAGCCCCATCAACCCATGCAGAACATACCATCCAATCCATAGAAGAATAAACAGGAATAATCTTCATACTATAATCCGGAACCACGATATTCAGGAGCCTACTTCAAAAGATTCCTCAAATCAGATCTCTTGCCTTCTACTTAACTGCCGATCAGCCACTAAACATGCATCTGACATCGCTGACATCATCCTTAACATGAAAATGGACATCATCATCCTCACAGAAACTTGGCTCAAGGATTCTTCCTCACCTTGCCTAGACCTACTTGTCCTCCAGACTACCTAATCATTAGACTAGATAGACCACACAAAATAGGCAGAGGCCTGCATACATCGTTCTGACATCTCTATCTCAAAGGTTCAATCGGAAGACATGGAATCCTGTGAATACCTTGGAATCTCTGTGAAATCTTCATGTAACCACTCTCACAAACTACATATACTCTACCATCCACCAGGCTTGAATACAATTTTCACAGAACAACTCATGGAAATCATCACTGGTCGGAGATCTACGCTAAACGGAAAAGTGTGAAGTGGTTGAAAGTGTGAAGTGGTTCGGCCGGAGAGACTGAAGATGGCGTCGGTGTGATCGCTGTGTGAAGCTGTGGTTCCGCGGAGCTCTGACCTCTGGCAGTCATGATGTTTTATGATGCAGATTTGGACACTGCCGCTTATTTGCCCTGGTTAGCATAACTGAATATTATCAGCATCCGGATTTTGCCTAAGAGCCCTGTGAGTTGACAAGTTACAAACAAACAGGCAGCAAACAAAGTTTGTGGATCGGATGCTCCTTAGCTGCCTGCCTGCCTGCCTGCCTGCCTGCCTGCCGGAGCCTGCCGGGGTCTGCCGGGGGATTGACACGGACTCGGACAGGGTCAGACTGTTTCAGCCAAGCAAAATAGCAAGCAAGTAACAAGTAACAAGTAAGCCTTGATATGACTCTAATATGACAATTAGAGAAGACAACTGTGTGAAACTCCGTGGGGGAAAAAGTGCTTTGAAGAGCAGCTTCATCGTAAGCTGCTGCCCGCTTGCTTGTCTGCTCGCATATCTGCAGCAGTTAATCACTGACATTTCCATAGCGCTTTAGTATGTTATTAAACGTTTTAACCATTTTTCGCGGTGTATCTGGGCAGGACCTGTGTGTACATGAGACTAAGGTTTGATTTATGGCTCTTTTGCGGCTCACCGTGTTCACACTGCATTCTCACTGCTACATTATTTCTTCCTGCTTCCCGCTTTCAACTCACCGAGGATTTTGGCTGCATCATCTCCTTTCGTCTGGGAAAGAAGTGCAGGGGCAGTTAGCTTATGAGCTCCGAGAAAAATAAAAATAAATAAAAGCCACCGGCAAGGACTCAGCAGGAGGGGAGAGAGGAGACTTTCCGGGTGCCGCAGGCATACTGTAGAACTTCTTCACTCTCCTGGTGCACTCGGTCTAAACCACGAGGCTGATCGACTCGGTAACCTCGGTGCTCCACTGCTCGGTAACGGTTGTCAAGGCAGCATTGGGGAAAACGATAGAACACAGAACTCGATGCGGGGGAAAGATACACAGAGTCCGCGGCCAGGGCTAAGCTTAGCCTCAGTGTGTATCTTTGCAGATTGCTGCTATAGTGGATTTGCCAAACAAAAGAAGGCAATATTGAGACAAGTATCGCTTCGGTGGTGCATTGGCACTGCTGGGACACGTTTTCCCTGCTGGTTTTTGCGCTGGAGCTCAAAAGCGAAAATTAGAGAAAACCTAAAGGGACACAGTCAGAAACAGAAACTGAGAGCTGCTGAGAAAGCGAGCTGCTCTTATGTAAACTGGGGCACGAAGTCTCAAGAGAGGCAGCGGTGTCAGAGACAGACTGAGACTGTGAAGAGAGAAAAGAGAGTGGCCAGCATGGCTGAAATAGAAGGCTATGAAGGTAATCGGCTCGAGGATGTGTACATACAAGGCCCGGCAAATTTAGTGCGGCGACCAGAGACAAGAGGGACTAAAAATAAGGAAGAAAAATTTAAAAATACTGAAAAAGATAAAGATAAAGATAAAGAGGGGCAGAAGGAACAGAAAGATAAGGAGAAAGACAGAACAAAAGAGAAAATCAAAGAAAACAAAACAAAGGATATGGCTAAGGAATATAACACAGAAGAGGGTCCTGAAAATCCTCAGATAGCAGCTAAGCTGGAACTACAGGAAAAAAAAGCCAAGCGGCTACAGGCGATTAAAAACCTGAAATCAGCGGCCAAAACCAGCGGTCAGGCCAACGAAGCTCAGCCCCGGATCTCAAACATTTTTACACCAGTAATTAAAGGACAATCTACGCAAGAGAAATTACCAGAGAGTGACAGTAATCCAGGTAACCTAAGTGAATTGCCCAAAATACTTAGCAATCGGAGCAAGATCCCAGCAATTATGTCTGGGAGAACTACGACTGGACCAGCAACAGAAACGTGCAGGGATGAATCAGCCGATCCTAAAGGAGCAGCCGCAGATTTGACTGCACCACTACTCAAAGATCTTATACAAACAAAGAATCTTATTGCTTCAAATGACTTGGTACAAGTGCCCCTCAGCCCGAACGTAATAGAGTCGGAAAAGACTGATCGACCTCGAAGCCTCGAGAGAAATCCTGGCAATATAGTCTTATTGCCAAATGGGTCTGAAATTGAATCAGAGTCACTATCTGAGTGTGAAGTATATGAGACGGGGATGTCCACATCCAGCGAGCCACATGGCTTAAGCCAGAAACAGGTACAATCTGAAAACTCGGAATCCTCTGACTCCAATTCCTACTCTAACACAAAAAAAATGGATGATTCTTCTAAAGACAATAGTGCAAAGAAAAGACAAGATAAAAAGAAAAGAAGACTAAGGAGACATAATAAACTTATTGATGAAGATACCACTGATCGAGGAAGTAACACTGAACAGATTGAGCATCGCCACAGGAATCCATCCGTACAAGGTTCATCAATGTCCGATCCCAAATACAAATCACTAAGAGATACAAATACAACAGACCATAAAACATCTGATGAGATGGGGGGTCAATTTGAACCTTCCCTGGGCGATGTATTCAATTCAATTATGAAATTTCAAGAAGCCGTGAAACTTGATAATAAGAAACTTCAAGGAGCAATTAATAAGGTGGGGCAAACTTGCCTAGAAATATCAGATAGAATGGCATCGGTTGAGATACGAACAGAGAGTCTCGAAAAGGATGTATCCGCTCTACAGAAGCAGGGAAAAGAACATGAAGGAATTGTGCGTGACCTGATGATGAAAGTGGAGGATCAAGAAAATCGGGCCAGGAGAAATAATTTACGCCTCTTGGGAATTCCGGAGGGAGTCGAGGGGAACGACTCCAGGGGCTACATGATATCGCTCTTTAAGGAATCTTTTCCGGAACTCAACACCTGGGATTGGGACAAAGAAATCCAGCGGGCCCATCGCTTCCCGCTAACCCTCAATAAACGAGCACATTCATCAGAAAAATACCCAAGAGCAATGTTGGTATATTTCGGCAATTTCCTCCTACGTGAAGCCATATATGATCTGGCACGCCCAACCCACAAAAAAGAATATAAAGGATATACGTTTTTTAGCAGACCAGACTTTGCCCACGCTACAGTGGAAAGAAGATGGAGAATGCGACAACTCTTTGATCCTTTTGAACAGTTAGGAGCGACTGTATTTCTACAGAACCCTGCAAGACTGAAAATTATCTATAAGGGTGTCACCAGAAGCTTCATCAGTGAAATTCAAGCACAAACTTTTCTCGAGGAGATTACTACAAAAAGTAAAGACGGCAAAGAAAAACCAAAAAAGGAGGGGGGCAAAATCCTCAAATATAGGTTACTATCAAATATCTGTTAACCAGGCAACCGCGGCATAAGGAATAAGACATTTCGAGAAATCAGGAGGGAGGGGGGTATCTTATGTTATATAGACAGATGTTATGTTTGTATATAATGAAGATAAGATAATGCAAATTCTACAAAAAATATATCTCCCCGAAACTCACATAGCAACAGGGGTCAGGACGCGGCAACACTAGCTACCAGCGACTCAATCGATGCCCACAAACCTGGTTCCAAGGGAACCAGGCAGTCTCACTAGATGGTGGGGGGGTGGGGGGTGTAGGGACGGGGGGAGGGAAGCTCAACAGGCTCTTAGGGGGAGAGGGGAGGTTGGGGACAGGAATCGTATTTTTTACAAGGAACACAAAATATATACAGGGGGAGATGGGAATGAGGTTGATGAGGAAAGGCTGGGTCCAGGGCTGGTATCCGATCTATATGGTAACCTTGATAGATTTGGATGACTAAATTGAAAATACTTTCATTGAATATATGCGGCCTGAATGATAATAAGAAAAGGCAGAAAGTGGCAGAAGGGCTCAGGCTATCTGCTGCCGATATAATATGTCTCCAGGAGACTCACATTGAGGAATCACAGCAATATCTTTTGAAAACACTTGGATATAGACTTATCTCTGCTACATCTCAGGGGTCACGTACAAAAGGGGTAGCCATCTTGGCAAAAGGAGGAGGGATTCAGTTCTCGCGTTCAAACGCGGATAAATTCGGACGATACGTGATAACTGAGTGCTGCTATAATAAAGGGAAAAATAAATTGACACTATGCACTGTTTATGGCAATATTAGTGATGATCAGGAAGTGTTGAATAATATCTCCAACGAATTGGTACATTGGCCCCTCCCTATTATTGTCTGTGGAGATCTTAACATCCATTTACCTAACGAATGGTTATCTGACTCAGGCTTTGTTTATAATGGTAGGAAACGGAAGGTATACCAATCTCTGAAAGATTTGTGTGCACTTCATGGATTAATAGATGGGTGGTCAGAGGCACACCCGGGGAATCCTGGTTATACTTATTATTCTTACCCTCATTCTAGGCATTTAAGACTGGACTATATGCTTATGTCCTGCACTTTAAAATCAAGTTGCCAAATAAAAAAACACACAAGAATTCTTTCGGACCACAATCCACTTGAACTTACTATAACAGTGGGGGCCAATAGACCAACAGTTACTAGATGGACGTTCGAAAGAGCGTTATTGAAGAACGATGAATATTGCACGCATATGAGGAACTGGATTCCGGCCTTTCTGGAAGACAATATAGGGTCCACCTCAATAGAAAATGTGTGGGATACTCTGAAGGCATGTATCAGGGGTGAAACTATGCGATTCTCATTCCAACGTAACAATTTAGAAAAACAAAAAATGAGGTCCCTGGAACAAAGTCTGCAGATAGCTGAAGAAAATCCTGCAAGGCAGTACAGGATGGGGAGATGACAGACAGGGAAGTGAACAAGGTGGCAATAGCTAAAAATTATATATCGGAAATTCTAACTGAGAAAGCAATTGTGAGAGCAAGTACACGTAGGGAGATCATTTATGAATTAGGGGAGAAAATGGGTCACCATCTGGCGGTTAGAACCAGGGAAGAGATTTCCGGAACCCTAATTAAAGCAATCAATGATCCTACGCTTAGCTTGAAGACAGATCCGGCAGATATTAGAAAAGCTTTTAAAATATTCTATCAGAAACTATATTATGAGGATGAGAATGCTTGCGAATGATCCCATGAGCAATATTTAACCATTTATTACAGATGGCCTGGGATTAGAAGATCAAGAAATCTTAGATAGTGCATTATGCTGGGAGGAAATCCTAATATCTATGAACTCCCTCGCAACTGGAAAAGCTGCAGGCTTAGACGGGATTCCGACTGAGTTCTATTTAAAATTCATACCTCAACTTAAGTCTATTATGACGGAATTATTTCAAAACATCTTTGAAGGCGGGAATCCTCCGAAATCCTGGTCACATGCGAAAATAATAGTTTTCCCCAAAAAAGACAAAGATCCCCGGGAAATGGGGTCGTATCGACCAATTACATTGATTAATGGGGATTCCAAAATTTATTCAAAATTATTAGCATCACGTCTAGCACCTCGGATTCATAATATAGTCTCTGAAAGACAACATGGGTTTATACCAGGTACATCTACAATTGACCATGTGCAAAGAGTTATATCCCTCTTTGACTACACGGGAACGACAGGAGACCCTATGGCGCTTATACTGCTTGACGCAGAGAAGGCGTTTGATAGGGTCTCCTGGAAGTTCCTGTGGGCCGCCATGCGAAACTGTGGCATAGGTAAGAAATATATTACAGCAATCCAACAACTATATGTTGATCCCAGTGCTAGGGTATTGATTAACGGGGAGCTAACAGACAACTTTAAAATTAACAGGGGGACACGACAGGGGTGCCCTTGCTCGCCCCTACTTTTTGCCATCTATATAGAGGAGTTCATACACAGACTCGAAAAAAACGCGCTAATCGCCCCTATAAATGTGCGTGGTTTAGAAACAAAATGCCTAGCGTATGCGGATGATATCGCTATTGTAACCGGGGATCCTACAACTGCTATGAATCTCATTGAAAACGAAGCACAGAAGTTCGGTAGAGTTTCAGGGTACAAGTTAAATTCCAATAAAACACAGCTTGTGCTTAATAACAAGATTATGATGAGAGACCCAAGAATAACTGATAAAGCAACATATTTGGGTGTTAGCATTAGTGCCAATGTCGAGAACATTGTAAATAACAATCTGGAGCCACTAATGCTACACACCAAGAGAGAACTGTTGCGGTTAGATAACCTACATCTATCTATCGGAGGTAGAACAAATGTATTGAAGATGGTTTTTTTCCCAAAATTTTTATATTTTTTCAGGGCAATCTGCTTGGAATTCCCACCGCATGTATTTAAGAAAATAGATTCAATGTTCTCACAATTTTTATGGGGTTATAGTAAACCTCGGAGAGCACTTAAATGGATCACATTACCTAGAGAGCGTGGGGGGTGGGCGCTACCTAATTTGATGCTTTATTATTGGGCTTCAGTCATGAATTATAGCACAAGATTGCTAAAACCTAACCCAGATGATCTGAGTATTCCTACACCACAAGAACTCATCCTAGGGAACGGGAGCACAGGCTGTCTCTGGCGGCACGTTAACGATGATCACCTTAAAAAGGTGAAATTCAAAACCATCAAAAATGTTGTGAAAGTGTGGGGACAGGTTAAAAAACTACTTGGTATAGGGCGATTTTCACACTATACACCGGTTCTTCAGAACTCAGATCTCCCAGAAATTTTTCATGACTCCTATATACGGAGTTGGTGTACATTAGGGATAGAGCAACTTGGATGCTTTTTCTCTACTCAGGGCATGAAATCATTTGATGAATTAAAAAAAGATTATAACATCCCAAACAGGGACTTCTTCAAATATCTTCAAGTGAGAGATTTCCTGCTAAAAAAAGGGGGAGGACGTATTAAATTTCAAATTTGTGAAATCATAGAAAATATGCGCAACAACACGCCGCCAAGAATTGGTGAGATCTATGAAAGCTTTAACACCTTACTCCCAGATGATATGGACAAACATGGGGCGGCATGGCAAATTAAACTAGAAGTTCCACCTAGTATTCCACTTTTGGCATATGATTTATCTTTAACCTACTTAATGTCCTTAAAACTACAGACACAATTCTATAAAACATATTTTTCGCTGTATTATACACCGTATAAAATCTCTAAATGGGGGACAGGTAAGGGCACCACTTGCCCGCGATGTGCACATCCTGCTGCGGATAGTGTGCATATGTTTGCCACATGTAATACCCTATCAAACATTATAAACGAAATATCAGGGTTTCTCTCAGACATTACTGGTGCTGGGATTAACATATCAACTGAAGAGATTATGCTGGGCATCACTAATAAAGAACGCCCTAGACAGGTGCAAGGGGTGATCTTCGTGGCAATGGCAATCTTTCGACTATGTGTCGCATCAGCTTGGCTCGATCCCATTCCACCATCCTTCTCCCAATGGAAGGCTAGACTACTTGCGACATGTAGCCTCGAGTTAGCCATTTATAAACAAAAAGGGCGTAATATTCGGCAGAGAGGCATGAAAATCTGGGCACCATTGCTAGATTGGATACAGGCGTATTGAATATATGAAGTGAAAATGCCTGGGACAAATGCTAAAACTATTTATCCTACAAACAGCGCAACTCAACCTCATACAGAATACCAATTTATGTCTCACTAGATCACTATAGAATGAAATGTATGACCAAGAATGCATTGAGTTTTGATTTTAATGTTTTTTTTTTCATGTTCTCCTTTATCCCCTGCTTATGAATTTGTATATGTGTAATATAAATCTCTATGTAAATAATAATAGAATCACCTGTCCTCGTGTGGGGTGGGGGGGGTGGGAACCAAGGGCTACAAATAAAATGCTGTAAAAATCTGAATAAAAAAAAAAAAAAAAAAAGGAAATCATCACTGCAAACTCTTCCCCTATTTCTCGGAGATTTCAATCTCCACTGGGAGAACCCACCGGACTAGCAGGTTAACGCCCTCAAAACCTTCCTTGCAGATCACTCCCCGATTCAAGCATTCTCAGATCCTACTCATATAAAGGGTGCCACTCTCGACTGGCTCATCTCTAAACAAAATACAATTGAATCGATTTCGATCACCCCTTGTGACAGGTCAGACCATCACATTATCACCTTCCAAATTCCCTCCAACAACAAGAAAACTTGCTCGCAGCAAATCAAGCCGAAAAAAAATGGATAAGAGACACAAAGAATATCGACTGGAACACTCTTGCCTCCCACTGCGAGGAGGCTCTTACCTCCCCCAATAACATGTCAGACGTTATTGCCCTCACTGCTCACTATAACTCCATGATGATCAAAGTATTCGACCAAGCCGCTCCGCCAAAACTTAAAAGGATTCCGGACAAAGATAAAAATCCATGGTTAAACAGAGCCCTAAATGAAGAGGGCCGCAAACTCAGATCAATGGAACGGAAATGGAAGGAACCTCCTTCCCCCCCTCCATCTTAAACTACTCAGGAAAGCCAGAAACTCATACAATAAAAGTATTCTACATTCAAAAAGAGACTTCTTCAAATCAGAACTAGAGAATGCCAAAAATAGACCAAAAAAACTCTTCGAAATTCTGAAACCACAAAATAACAAATTGGCTCGTAACATCAACCTCACAGCAGAGTAGTAAAGAATTCTCCTCATTCTTCACAGCAAAAACAAATTCCCTCCTTCTCGAACTTAGTACGGCGGCAAGAGACTCAGCCTCCACAAAGATCACCCTAGCCGTCAAACCGGTACAACATGCGCTAACCCTACCCAAGAATAACTCTCACTGGTCAACTTTCAAACTTTACGATCTACATGACATCACCAAAATTCTAACGACTACGAAACTCAACAACCACTTCAATAACCCTGTCCCTTCAAATTGCCTACCCCACATCCACCATATCATCACCCCTCTATGGACCAAAATCATCAATGCCTCGTTAACACAAGGTCTCATCCTGGACTGCCTAAAAACCGGACAAGTCACCCCTATCATCAAAAAACCACCAGCTAACACCTCAGACCCCAACAACTTCTGACCATTAACCAACATTCCCATGCTAGCTAAGGTCTTGGAAAAATGTGTGCAGCATCAACTGAACCAACACATCACAAATTTCAATCTACTGAACATCCACCAGTCAGGGTTCAGACCTGGGCATAGCACTGAAAGAGCCATCCTGCATATAGTAGATGACGCCCTCTTAGCCCTTGACAGCAATAAAACCTGCCTATTAGTCCTTCTCGACCTCTCCTCAGCCTTCGACACGGTCAATCATGACAAACTCCTAAGAAGAGTAGAAAACAGGATGGGTCTATCTGGCACAGTCCTTCGATGCTTCAAATCTTTTCTGGAAAACAGAACACAATCGTTCATGTCCAACAAGATTCTTTTACTCTCCTCACCTAACCTACTAGGAGTACCACAAGGCTCCACCCTATCCCCCACTCTATTCAACTTATACGTCGAACCACTTACCGATCTACTAAAGCAGGCGAACATCTCCTACCACATGTACGCGGATGACACTCAACTTTACATCAAGATCACCTCCATCGAAGAGAAAAAGACAATGAATCTAGTTCTCGAAAAAACAGTCCAATGGTTAGCAACCAACTTCCTCAAGCTAAACTCACAAAAAACGGAATTTCTTCTAATCTCGCTCCCCAACAACTCCCGCGAAATAAAGGAATGGACCAAAATGATCACTGCTCTGAACTGTACACCAACACTGGTGGACTCTACAACATCACTTGGAATTACACTTGATAAGAGCCTTAACATGCGAACTCATATCAACCTGTTGGCTAAAAATGCTCGTTTTCACCTCAGCTATCTCAGAAAAATGAAGTCATTCATCGAAAACCCGGACCTCAAAACTGCAGTCCAGTCCTTAAGTCATATCAAGGCTGGAATACGGATGTTCTACCCTCTCAGGGCTGCCTAAAATCTCAACCACCCCTCTAAAAGCCTGTCTCAACGCCGCAGCAAGACTTATAACAGGATCTAAGAAATCTGACCACATATCACCACACCTAAAGGCACTCAATTTGCTACCTTACGAAGCTCGCATTCACTTAAAGATGGCTTCCATCACTCACAAGGCATTACTAGACAACACCCCACAATACCTAGCTCAGAAACTTACCTTATCTGGAGGAAACAGACAGTATAGGAGTGCAGACAATCTACTCCTGAAACCCTCGCGGTTCAACAAGACTAAAACCTCCAACAGAGCATTTTCAGGAGCGGCGCCAAGAATTTGGAACTCGCTTCCACCATCCATCAGAAAAATCGTCCCAATACCTCTCTTCAAAAAGGAAGCAAAACTATTTTTGATGAACAAATTGCTCACCTAAATCTGGACAATCACCATTCTAACTCACAACCTCAGAACTTGACTATACTCGCCATCCACAGATATTTAGAAGTTAAGACTCGCACAGTCTTGAACTGTCTTTTATCGCTCAGAATTACTTTCTTTTCTGCTTTTTCTCTTAACTAAGTTATGTTGTGTGGATCACTTTTATGACATGGTTGTTTGTATGCCTCGTTCTGCACTATATGTGATATATAATGCTGTGTTCATTATGTAAAGCGCTCCGATACCCTACCTTGGGTCTGGCTAGCGCTAAAGAAAACTCAAAAAAAATGTTTTAAAAAATAAATACCTCGGGTTGAGCCACTGAACGAAAGGTAATCCATGAGCCTGACTCTTTGGACCCACCCCATGACCGGCTGCTGGGGATTTCTCATAGGAGAGGCCCAAGGGCCAATGGTGCCACAAATGCTACAGGGCTGATAAAGCGAGGAAGGGTGCAGATACGGGATTGCGTACAGAGACTGGCCCTGTGGTAGACCACTGATAACCAGCAGAGAATCACTGGATCACTGGATGCTGACCCCTAGTGCTTCTCATCAAAGGTTCTTCTGTTCCGACCTAAAAACAGTGGCAAAATACTACATCAATTGCACACTTTTATTTGCATGCAGTTTTTGGGGTTGCGGTCACACAACTACATTGGGAGACTGGTCCCTTTGGGCAGTTCTTTCACCTGGACAGCTCAACAGATGCTTCTAGTTATGGAGGTTTAGGGAGGGGAGTTGGGACTGTTTCTTGCTGAGTATTGGTTGTTTTTTTAGGTCGAGCCTAGCGCAGCGCACAGCACTGCTCTAGGAGTTGACCTTTAGAAATTGGTCTGCACTTTTGTTACACTTGTGCTTGTGCTGGCATCCACCTTGCGGGAGCGAGTAGCGGCGGGCAGGGGCTATCGGTTTCCAATTAGCGTGGCTGCAGTCGCTTGTTGACATTTCTCTACTCTCGCTCCCCTGCCTGTCTCACCCTCGACCTGAACTACTTACAACAACAAAAAATGCAGATTCCATGAAAATGTACTTCATGGTAAAGAGTGCAGCTGGAAACAAATGGGGTGCAGAGGCATCTAATGGCGTCATACCACGAACCCTTGGCGGTGCTGGCAAAACCCGTTCAGCGCAGAGAAGCCACAATGCACCATGCATTATGAAAAAACGTTGCCAGGGACGTTTCAAATGAGTGTACTCCACGGAGAGAACATTAATTACCTGAACGGGTAAAAACGTCATCCGCCAATGCCGCTCTAGCGCCTACTAGAGGGGTGTAACGCTTCTAAAGCGCTTCCAGTTTTAGTACACAAGGTAACAGACGCCAAGAAGCATCAATTTCTTTACTTGAAGGTAAATTCCTATATGTTAACAAGACCACACAGCTAGAAAACATGTGGATTTCAACGCCCCTACCGAGTCAACGTCATCAGACGTTTGCCACCGGTTGTCCACATCTCCCATAGTTACCAATGGGAAGAAGGTGCTACTAAGCGGCCGCTGGGTACATCCAGCATTTTTTAAACATGTTTATGGATTGGGCATCTTGGCGCTAGAGGGGTTCCCAAACATTGCCCTTTGAGGATTTGACATCACTACAAGACCCAGTGAGCGCCTCTACTCCATTGACGCCATTCAACACCGAGTTCACAAGACCCCCCATATTGTCTGCCCCCCCAACCACCCAACCCACGCGCCAACCACCCATTGTTCTAGCGTCATTTTGATTTGACCAAACAGCCTTTTTGCAGATGTTTAGCGCTATACTAGTGAAGCAGGGCGCAAGAGGGTCACCGCACTCCAAGGCATGGAAGGCCTCCCACCTGGTATCAGTTAGCTCTGGCTGTATTGGTTAGAACACCTGTTAGGCGCTGGCAGAATATGAATGTTAGCTGTAAAGTAATCTGCGTTTTGACTGGTCAGCCCAAATCGGTAGTGAACAATTTCACCATAATGCACATTTCATTGTCGCCAGTAGTGCATCAAACAATATTTAGCACAATTAAATAAATGCCGATACGTTGTAACGCCATTATATTCAGATACCGCTGACATCCATTTATGGGCTGCAGTACGTACAAGCGTGCCATGCTTGAACCACGATTTGGAAGGCAATACCACACAAACTGGGGATACATTAAACCCGCAAACAAGGTCCATTTGCGAGATTTCATAGCGCCTCGACCTTGCACCCTGCAGCAGGCCTGCCAAGGAGCTTGGAAGCTATATTTAGCACAATTAAATAAATGCCGATACGTTGTAACGCCATTATATACAGATACCGCTGACATCCATTTATGGGCTGCAGTACGTACAAGCGTGCCATGCTTGAACCACGATTTGGAAGGCAATACCACACAAACTGGGGACACATTAAACCCGCAAACAAGGTCCATTTGCGAGATTTCATAGCGCCTCGACCTTGCACTCTGCAGCAGGCCTGCCAAGGAGCTTGGAAGCTGCAAGGGCCAAGTGCGCACGCGTCAAATCCAGTTGATCCCAAAAAACACCGGAAGGTCCGTCTTTCACATGTTTCCCAGGGGCACCACATTTATTAAAAATTGTTGCAGCATGTACAAAAATCTGAGTCGATGTGTGCACCACATCGACTCAGATTTTTACATTTCAGCGAGTATTTACACACAGCAAGATAAAAATGAAACTGTCAAGTTCGCACAATATAAGGGTGGGGGGTAGGCACAACTGAATCGGTAATGTAAACTTAGAAAGTTCCATGTGCCCTCCAGGGCCCGGCCTAGTGCATCACGAACCTTGCATTTTGACAATTTATAACATTTACAACGCCCATAAAAGCACCATGTGTACATTGTTCTAGACTACATATACAGACAATTGTTTTGTACAATATACTGCACCAGGAACCTATACAAATTATGTACATAGATTTCAATAAATAGATAACATTTGTAAGAGGGCTTTTTGCTTCCCTGCGCCCCCTGAAAGACCCTTCCAAAATGAGCACTGAGTATATGGAATTTGGCACTGCCACCCTACCTTTGGCACCTTACATTGCACAAGAGTGACGAGGAATGGTATTTTTTTATTTTTTTTATTTTTTTATTAACTTTGCTCTATGGCTCATACAATTCAGTGCAGTGTTCAATTTGCATGCAAAATGATAACATTTCATTGTACATTCAAATGCATGCATCATAGCCTAATAGACCAGTAACAGTTAACCATTCTGCCCAAACCCACCCCTCATGGCTTGGTACCTCCGCCAGGGACCCCAGACCCTCCTCTTTTTCTTCACACAACCCCTGGCTTTGTAGATCATTTCCTCCGCCCTCTGGCACCAGTCCAAATCTCGCAGCCACTGATCCCATTGTGGGGGGGCACCTGCGCCCCCCCCAACAACTGGCTATGTTCCTTTTGGCCACTCTGGCCGCCATGGCCAACCAAATCTCATCATACCTAGTCCAGTCCGTCGGATCTTTAATCAGTAACAGGAGCCACCTGGGTTCCACCGGGACCGGCGACCCCACTACCGTCGCCATGGTATGTGCCACCCTGGTCCAAAAAGGCACTACATACGGGCACTCCCTCAGGATATGAAAAAAGGTACCCTCCTCCTGGCAACCTCTCGAACACAAGGGAGACAGGCTCCTGCCTCAAGAAAACAGGTGAGTTTGCGGGTAGTACACCCTAGCAAGATTTTTAGTTGGACAAGACGGAACCTAATCCTAATTGAGATTTCTTGGGGGCTCTGCAGGGCGTCCTGCCAGTCGTAGTCTTCCAGGGCTCCGATACCCTCCTCCCACCTTGCTCGCAGGGACACTAGGGAATCGGGCATATTATTTATGAGCTTACAATAGATAGTGGACGTGGGCTTCTCTAAGATGGGGTCGAGCAGGAGCCTGTCTTCCATAGGAGAATACTCCGGTATGGAAGTGTCTGAGCGTAAATGAGTGCGTAGGGCGTGTGTGACGCACAAATAATGATAGTGTTAGGAGTTGTGAATTTGATACTCTTTTTTTAGATAGTCAAAGGATGTAGGGGCGCTCCCCTTCCAGACGTCACCCATGTAGTCGATCCCAATCAGCCGCCATCCCTTGAAGCCGGTCAGTCTTGCCACCTCCGCTAGCTGATCTCCGAACCAGAGCGGGCTCCTGCCTGTTATGGTGACTGCCCACCCCAAGTATCTATTGGCCTCCCTCCAACACTGAAGATACACCCAGAGTGCGAGGGCAGGTCCCTACGCTGCTTTCGTGAGTACAAAAGAGGCTCACAATTGCCCCCGGGCATGACATACCTATCCACCCTATAAGCCCTTTCCGACCCCGGCACATACGTCCAGTCATTGATCACCTACAACTGAGAAACCCAGTAATACAACTAGACGTCCGGGAGGGCCAGCCACCCGTCGTACAACCCCTTGTGAGCTTGCGCAATGCTATTCTCGGGTTCCCACCATCCCAGAGCAGCGTCCGCAAAGGCTGAGATATGCGCCTAAACACCCCCCTAGGGACCGGGTATGGGGTGTTTTGCAGGATATAAACGAGGCGCCGGCAGTGCCAGCATTTTAAAAAGCGTGGCGTGCCCCATCAGGGAGAGAGGCAATGATCTCCAGTGGGCAACGTCCGATGCTAACCTCGCCAGATGCGGCTCAAGATTTTCCGCGAAGAAATCAGCCCTGTAACATACACCCCTAGATATTTAAATCCCTCAGTCACTATCGAGGCAGGACACCGCGTCGGGATCCGCGGAGGAGGGCCCGAAAGCGGAAAAATCAAGGATTTGGCCCAATTAATCGTGTAACCGGAGTAGCTACCAAATAATTCGAAGAGATAAAGCGCCCGCGCCATGGAATGGTAGGGTCTGGCCATATATAGGACAATGTCATCAGCGTATAAGGATATACGCTCCTCCCATTCATCCGTAAGTGCCAGGCTCCAAAATGATCGTTCTCGTCGAATCCAGTGGACCAAAGGTTCCAGGGCCAGGGCAAAGAGGAGGGAGACAGAGGACAACCCTGCCTGGTACCCCTACGTAGGGGAAACATCAGAGACATCGCTCCGTTGACCCTCACTCTTGCCACTGGCTGTTAATACAACAGGCGCACCCAGCTGCAGAAGACCGTCCCAAAGCCCAGTCGCTGCAACACCATGAATAAGTATGGCCATTCAATGCTGTCAAAAGCAATTGAGGCGTCCAGCTCCATCAATGCCGTTTGGGTGTTGCCCACATCCTCCGTCATGTACAGCACACCGTAGAGCCGACGTAGATTATGCCTAGTGCTCCTATGAGGCATGAAACCAGACTGGTCCACGTGTATCAGGTCTGTCAGGATCGAGAGCAGCCTCGTCGCCAAGGTTTTAGCCACTACCTTGGCCTCCACATTGAGGAGCGAAATAGGCCGGTGGGACGTACATTGGTCAGCCGGCTTCCCGGATTTATGGATAACCACAATCGTGGCCTCCCGTTGATCAGGTGGGAGCCTCCCCACTGTTCGTGCCTCAAGAAACATCCGTCGTAGGGGGTCAATCACAACATTAGCTTGCATCCTATATACTTCCACTGGGAGCCCATTGGGCCCCTGCGCCTTCCCTGCCTGGAGTGAGTTAAGGGCTTCACCCAGCTGAATGGTAAATTTTTTGGGCAACTGGATTGCCACAAATCCCAAATCCTGGAAGACTGGAGGAGCACCTCTTCCAACCTGAGTGCGACCATGTAAACCAAAAGAGTCTAGAAGCCATGAATTCAAGGCGCTGAGCTTATAGAAGTCTAAGTTCATTTAGCCACTCATCAAGAGTGTAGGATGGTGCTGCACCCTGCAGGAGTCCAGGTAGCGAATAACTTAGGAGCCAGTGTAGAAAGAGTAGTATCTCATGGCCTTGGAGGCGTCTTTATAGTCTTCTGGGGAGCCCAGGCCTTCGCATTTTATGGTTGGAGAGTTCTCTTTGCTCGAAGTGCTAGGGGAGAGGCGTCCCCTCTTGCACGCCCCGTGTAGACCTCAGAGTCACTGGAGTCCATGGATTTGATGGAGGGTGGAGACTCCACCCAGGAAGAGGAGAGGTCGTCCTTCAGTTTCGCCTTGGGGGTGTGCTGGTCATCACCAAAGCTGGGAGGGCAGCTCCTTGTAGGCCATGGGGAGCCCATGAGCATCTTCCTCTGGTAGGGCAAGCCTCTGCCACCCCAGCTAGCCATGGACGCATAGGCCGTGTCTGGGTAGTTCACCAAGAAGCTGAAGACCTGGCTTTTCGAGTAGTCCCACTAGGCCCTATGAGTGGCTAGACTCCACCCTGCCCAGCACCAGGATACTGTGCCGGATGATACATATCTGTATAACATAACATGTTGCATGAAAAGAAAGAATCTTGAAAAACGCAAACACATCTAGGATGGAGTAAAACGTGAAATGTAATCAGGGATTGCATCGCCAACGGGCAATATCTTAACGTTTTTATAGTATTTGTTGAGGAATGAATCAGTCTTCTTGCCAGTAAAGTTAAGGACATGAATGTAGAGCCCGAAACTATTACGTTTCCAGGTTGTTTTTTTAATTACTGCCAGTTCTAATGCCACGCAAGACCCGGCTCACTTATAGCCCTGCTCTCTGACCCCAAACAACTATCAATCCAGGCCCAAACCCAACACAGTGGGGAAAGTGCTTTGTGGTCCTGCGGGTGGTATGAATCGCTATAAAAACAAGCATTGGCATCGCCAATAGGTCTTGCCTTTGGGACCTTATAACTGTTTAGCCATGCAACAGTTGATGTTGTTGCACCAAGGATATTGTGCTGCATAACTAAATACGTATAAGGTCCCAAAAGCTAGACCTATTGGCTATGCCAATGCTTGTTCTGTTTTACTGTCTTTCTTGTGTACTCTTGCTCATGACTCCTCGCACAGCATACATGGATTATACCCCATATATACCTTGTAATTGATGGGTGATCGGGCCAAGGTTCTTGCCACCACCTGCTTTCACAGTCTCCTAGAGCGTTCTAATGGCCTTCTAGAAAAGCTCAACCAATGTGCCGTTCTCAAGTCGTTCAAACGATACAATGTAGATTTTCTCCTCCTACAGGAGACACATCTCCTGTCCAACAACTGCCCTTTCTTGCATATAAATTCGTTAGAGTCTATCATGCAGATTTCAGCAGGGGGGTAGGATCGCTGGTTTTTACCAAAAAAGATTCCCATTTAGACACACACAGACAGACTTGGCATGATGCTCAGGGGCGCTCTGTGGCCCGATTCACTGATCTCTTCACTATCGCCCTAACATCCTCTATGCTCAAAGGCATCAGCTGTCTGCTCTCATAGACCCTCAAAGGAAGAGTGATCGGTGGTATGAACTTAAATGGGGTTTAGGGTCGGGTATTGGATAGATGTTGGCTATGCAAGGGCCTTCCGCACGCTTTATGGATGCCATGGGCCTCTGTGACGCATGACGTAGGTTCCATCCCTGCGATAGTGGCTTTATCTTTTATTCGAGTTCTCATAATTCCTATTACAGACTGGATTATATTCTCCTACCTGAAACAGACAAAATCCGTTTTGGGTGTTCAGGACTTTCAGACCGTTCCTTGATTAAACTAACGGTACATAGTGGAGGGAGGTCATGGACGGGGTGGCTTGAGGCTTTCAGGATCGTGACTAATTGATCCTACCTTCAAGGTGTATATAGGTACCGAAACCAAAGACTACTTTCACAGAACACTGACTCTGTGTGAACCAGGGTGGTTTTCTGGCGGGCCTTTCAGGCTCATTTATGCGGTAAGAGTATTAGCCATCTCGCAAACCCAGAAAAACAGCAAACGGTAGAGACTGCTGCCCTAGAGACCCAGCATTTGAAGCCGAAGCACCTGTGGTAACTGACCCCTGAGCCAACCCTAGATCATAATCTTTCCAACCTTCGAATCTGAGTTCAGCAACATCTACTGGGGAGGCAAGGTTGGCGTAGGTGGCCTCCCAGGCTTAGGTTTACCAACTGGGTAATAAAGCATCTTAGCAGTTGCACTGAATATGTAGGCACAAGGATTCCCCTAGGAATATATCCACTATTCGTTGTACTGATGGACAACTGGCTGTAAGCCAGCAGGTAATAGCTGAATGCTCCTCTCTTTATGCCAAATGTGAATCCTGGGACTCGGAGACATTAACAAATTTTGTCAAAGATTTGCCATTTAAATCTCTCTCAGCAGTCCAGCGGACTTGTCTGGAGGGCAGAATCACCAAGTAGAAGTTGAGAGAGGCTCTAGCTCAGCTTCAGGGGGGAAAAGCACGGGTCTCCAGTGGATTACCTCAAGAGTACTGTAGACTCATGGCCTCGCACTCTATTACAGCGATCAGGGTGATGCTCAATAAGTCACTCGAATTTGGTATTCTACCATATGATCTTCCAATGGCTGACATTTTGATGATTTCCAAACCTCAGGATCAGTGTGGGTCATACGGCCCCATTTCGCTTATTAACGTGGAGGTGAAGCTGAAGGTCAAAGTTCTGGCAACTCGCCTCTTAACAGTGAAAGGCTCCTTAATTCATGGAGGCCAGTGTGGGTTTATGCCAGGGAGATCTACTAGACATAATATATGCAGATTTCACAATGCACAGGCTCTGGTGGACAGGTTGCAGGGTCACTTGACACTTCTTTTGCCCGACTACGAAAAGGCCTTCGATTCAGTGTCCTGGGATTATTTATTTGTGATTCTACAGAAGGCTAACTTTGGGGGAAAAGTTTGTTCGCCAAGTCCATCTTCTTTACAGGGGCTTGAGTGCAAGAGTTTAGCTCGACTATGAGCGCTCTGTGGAGTTCCCTTTCGAGTGGCAGACGAGGCAAGGCTGCCCCCTTCTCTTTGCACTTGCCATTGAGCCCCTTGCGGTCTGGCTTTGTGTGAATGCTCTGCTAAGGGGTTTCCACTGGACCAGGGGATTCTAGGCCAGGGTCTTGCTTCATGCAGATTATTTTTATTTTTGGCTAATTTACCAGGCTCACAGTGAACTTCTCTAAATCAGTGGCGTATTTGGTATGAGCCCTGGCACAAGCTTTGGGTTGGGTTTCGTTGCTGACATTTTCGCAGGATGGCTTGAAATACCTAGGAGTTTATATAACTACAGATGAGAGTTAAGTGTGGTAATGTAACATTTTGATTCAGGTTTCTAGACTGCAGGCTGCTATTTCTTGTTGTCCTCCCTTTCCCCCTATCTTATAGGTTGGGCTGCCATCTTTAAAATGGAGCCTCTACTGGGCCTTATTTATCAGCTACAACACTACCCCTATAAAATTCCTCAAGTCTTTTTTAAATGTATTACTTCATTTTTCAGGTGTTACTGCTATGTCTCCCTTTGATAGCGGTCTGGGGGTGGTTGATATACAGTCATAATATAGAGCGTCGCACCTTGCAGTGATTGATTTCTGGCTTTATTCCCCAAAGTTGGATCCTGCATTTGCAACCAAGAGATGGGTTATGGATACAGTGCACTTCTTTCATTATCTATATGGGGGGTGTATACCACCGTGCTTCCTCCACCGACGAAGCAGGTATTGGAACTTTGGGGAGTGGCCCTTAGAGACCTTGGTTGGCGTAAACTATTAACTAAGGGGGCTTCAATTTAGGTTGGTGCCATGCTCAGAGTTTTCACAGCTCTCAAGATTTCCAAGGTGGAGACTCAATAGGTATTTCAATGTTGGGGGGTGTTTCCAAGGCGGAGACCAAATAGGTATTTCAATATTGGGGTGTGTGATAAAAAACAAGTTACATACCTGTACACTGTGGTTCTCTAGTATTGAAATATTTCTGTACACGGGACATGGTCTACTTGAAGAGTTGAGTATTGAAATATTTCTATTCCCGGGACATGGTCTACTTGAAGAGTTAAGTATTTAAATATTTCTATTCCCGGGACATGGTCTACTTGCAGAGTTATTTTGTGCTTTAGCACCCACTTCCAGATTACTTTTGCCTGAACTGATATCGTTTGAGATCCCCACTTGCTTAGTCAGGTAGATCACAGTTGTGGTGTTGTCCGTTCTTACCAGAACAGGAGTGCCTTGAATTCTGGGGTGAAATGCTTGCAGTCCTAGAAACACTGCCTAAACTCTAGGAGATTAATATGCATCTGCGCATCTTGAACAGACCATTTTCCATGAATCTCCAAATCTTGGAGATGCACTCCCCAACCATCCAGAGAGGCATCTGTTGTCATAATGTAGCTTGGGCGTGTCGCCTCGAATGATAGGCCTGGAGAAATATTGAGCTCTTTTCCCTGCTATTACAGAGACTTATTCATTGCTTGTGTTATGAGAAGGACATCGTTGAAAGAACCGTGAACCTGAATCCACTGGACGTCCAGCTCTTCCTAAAGTGGCCTCATATGCAAGCGACAATTAGGAATCGATGAGATGCACGAGAATAGAAATTCCAGCATAGACTTACATTCTTACTGAAGCAGACTTTTTTCCCCTGAAGTTGAGTCGTCATCTGTAATATCTTGCATATTCATTTTGGTGTGGATATGCCTTCGCTACCCTTGGTGTTCAAGACTGCTCCAAGGAATATCCGCATTTGACTTGGAATGAGAAATTACTTTTCTCCACTGAGCTGCAGCCCCAGAGATTTGAAGAGCCGATGACAAGCCAAAGTAGATTTTCTTGCTGAGTGGAGCGTGGACCCTTTTAGGAGCTAATTGTCCAGGTAGGGGGAAAACCTGGTGGCCCTGAGTTCTCAGAAAAGCTGACACCAGCGTCATGCACTTTGTGAATACTCTGGGGGCTGAGCGAAGGCCAAAATGGAGGACCTTGAATTGATAATGGCACCCTGCCACCTTGAACCTCAGGAATCAAAGATGTTTGACGTGAATTGGAATGTGAAAGTGTGCACATAAGAGATCGAGGGACGTCATAAGGTCCCCTTTGTTTATTTATTTATTAATTTATTTAAAAGGTTTTAAATAGCGCTGGCTAGATCCGGAGGTATCAGAGCGCTTTACATGGGTATCAGACAATAAACTGCATGTTACAGCTTTACAAAGGTTACACAGTTATTAGAGCATGGCAATTTTACTTACAGTAAGGTTGAGACAAACAAAAAGGAACATATAGGTAGGGGAAAAAGCTGGCAAGGGGAGATATTCCGTGAAGTGGGGGGTAAGAGTAGGGGAAGTAGGCAGAGAGTGGAGGAGGGAAAGAGGAGGAGAGGGTTAGAGACACGGCATGGCAAGCGGAGGGGGAGGCTGACAGGGACACAAACCGGTAGGCGAGTCAAAGCTGCACCCAAAGTCCGAAGCTGTGATCCCAGGGGGAGTGGTATCATTTCCCCATCTCGGTTGCGAGAGGCTCCCTAAGCGCAGTGGACTCTCTCAGAGGGGTCTCTGAGACTCCAAGGCCTATTTACAGGATCCTTCCCCAAAAAGGGGAGAGGGAGTGCTTTGGCAAGGGGTGGACTCTCTCAGCAGGTATGCCGAGACTCCAGCGTATATAACTTGGATCTTTCCCCAAAAAGGGGAGAATGAGTGCTTAGTCAAAGGTCACAAAAGGACAGGGGGCTAGGTGGTGAAAGCAGGCAAGGGGAGATATTCCAGAGAGTGGGGGGGGGGGGGGGGGGTAGGAGCAGGGGAAGTAGACAGAGTGGAGGAGGGAAAGAGGAGGGTAGGATTAGAGACACAGCAAGGCAAGAGGAGGGGGAGGGTGATAGGGACACAAACCGGTAGGCGAGTCAAAGCTGCGCCCAAAGTCCAGTAAGCTGTGAACCAAGGGGGAGTGGTATCATTTCCCCATCTCTGCTGCGAGAGGCTCCCTAAGCGCAGTGGACTCTCTCAGAGGGGTCTCTGAGACTCCAAAGCCTACTTTACTGGATCCTTCCCCAAAAACGGGAGAGGGAGTGCTTGGGCAAGGGGTGCTATACAATACCTCAATTGTGAGTGGCTCCCTTGGCGCTGTGGACTTTCTCAGCGGGTATGCTGAGACTCTAGCGTATATATCTTGGATCTTTCCACAAATAGGGGAGAATGAGTGCTTAGTGAAAGGGCACAAAAGGACAGGGGGCTAGGCGGTGATGCGGGCTAGGCGGTGAAGCGGGCTAGGGGAAAGATTCAGGTGAGAGGGGATAGGAGAAAGGAAGTCAAGTCAAGTCAAGTCGGGATTTATATAGCGCGCTACATACCCAGAGGGTCTCAAGGCGCTTGAGGAAAGGGGGGGAATTACTTGTCAAATATCCAAGTTTTAAGTTGCTTTCTGAATGCCAGGTGGTTTTGAGTAAGGCGAAGGTGAGTGGGAAGAGAGTTCCAAGTTTTAGCTGCCAGGTAGGAGAAGGATCTACCTCCCATGGTGGCTTTGTTGATGCGAGGTACGATGGCAAGGGCTTGGTTGGAGGATCGTAGCTGACGGGAGGGGGTGTAGAAGGACAGTCGTGTGTTGAGGCAGTCGGGTCCAAGTTCGTAAAGTGCTTTGTGTGCGTGGGTTAGGAGGCGGAAGGTAATCCTCTTATTTATGGGGAGCCAGTGGAGGTTTTTCAGGTGACCAGAGATGTGTTCTTTACGCGGGATGTCTAGTATGAGCCTGGCTGAAGCGTTCTGGATGCGTTGGAGTTTTTTCTGGAGTTTTGCGGTGGTACCGGCATATAGGGTGTTTCCGTAGTCCAGGCGGCTCGTGACCAGTGCGTGAGTGACCGTTTTTCTAGTTTCGGTGGGGATCCAGCGGAATGTTTTTTTGAGCATGCGGAGAATGTTGAAGCAAGATGATGAGACGGCGTTGGCTTGCCTGGTCATCGAGAGTGAGGAGTAGACAAAGAACGAAAGAATGCTGAATAGGAACAGATAGATAGGAGACAAGGAAAACGCAGAGTCACAGAAATAGGAGGGGGGGGGGGTGGGCAAGACAGGGAGATGGGGAAAAAACTGTGCCCAAATTCCGGCTGGGTAGGTGACGGTCAGGGGATGAACCAATGCCGATCTCCTCAATACCTGAACAGAGCAGCTCCACCTGGCGTCAGACATAGTGCTCGGACTCCGTCAGTGTGTGTTGATTAGGTAGTGGTCACTACCAGCCCTCGTTCACCTTAGCTCCATTGAAGCCTCTTTGGTTATTTTACTCTTGTACTCAAAGGCCAAGCCGAAGGGGAACGACCAGCGATATCAGATGTATTCATCTCTCAGCTTGGCGGTGATGTGCCTCAGGAGTTGTCGTTGTGCAAGGGTGGCAGGCGCCAAATCATTTGGATATGGAGCACTTGAAGTTCTGGAAGAAGATGTCCGCCTTCTTCTTCGCTGTACTCAGGATGGCCTCTTTCGTCTTGAAGGCGTGCAGCTTGACCAGGATGGTTAATTCTGGGGGGACTTTCTAGTGGCCCTATACAAATCGCCCGTTGTGTCAGACCGTAAACCCTGTTCTTTTGTTCCCCAACTTGCTGAGACAACAAGAGAATCTCTTGCAACTATAGCATTCTGAAAGGCTGTTGCTTGATGTATGTATTTAGTTGTCTGAGATCAATGACTTGTCTCCATTTTCCACATTTCTTCTTTGTAAGGAAGAAATTTGAGTAGAAACCGTTTCTGCGTTGCCGGTAAGGAACTTCCTCTATTGCCCCCTTCATTAGAAGAGTCAAAATCTCTTATTTTAGGAGAGTAAGATGTTGATGGGCCCTCTTGGAAAGTGGAAGACAAGGAGGCTTTTGGACAAAGTCCAGGTTGTAAGCTCAATGAATAATGTCCAACACCCATGTGTCCTTTGTGATGGTATTCCATTGATGGACAAAGGCGGACAGATTATGATTCCCCGGAGGCTGGTGATGATAGGAGGTGGCTGGTGGGTGAAAAACGTCACTGAAGTCTGGAGGTGTCTTGAGACTTTTCTCGTGCTGAAGGACGGTGTCGAGCCGATTGCTGGGTGTATAGTACTGTACTGTGGTCTATAGCCTGTTGAGAATAAGGCTGGTATCGATATGATTGGAAGGAAGGCCTCTGCAGGAACGGACCTCTCCTCCTTCCTCCAAGAAAGGACTGTTGGAGAGTATGTAGGGAACGAGCCATCTCCGTATCTGCTTAAATCCCCTGTAAAGCGTCATCCACACGCTTTCTGGACAGATTCTCCCTGTCGAAAGGCATGTCCAGGATTTTTGATCGAATCTCAGGGAGGAAAGATGTAGCCTTCAACCAGTCCTGCCTACTGAGAAAAGCGGCACATGCCATCTGTCTGAAAGCAATGAAAGACAAGTCCATAGCCATATTTATCACCTCAGAAGATGCTCAGGCACCTTCCTGCGAAATGTCTTCAGCCTCCTTTTTCTTTTCCTCGGGGAGATGATCCAGATGAGGTGCTAGATTTGACCACACCTGGAGGTCATAGCGCCCCAGAATAGCTAAGGCATTGGAGGCCTTAATGGATGTAGCCACCATTGCAGCAAAGCACTTGCCAATATTTTTCCTTCCCTATCAAAGGGAGCTGAGCAAGGGGCTGACGGATTCCTGGAGCGCCGTTACTCTGCCTGCATAATCACCGAATCCGGTCGAGGATATCCAATTAAACGCACAGGAGCAGAATCAGTGGATTTACACTTCTTTTCCATTCTCAGCAACATGGCTGTGAGTGAAGCGGAGTTCCTAATCAGCTTCAACCCCTACTCCCAGATGTAACTGACTATGGGGATGGATTGTACAGATTTTAAGGTAGAGTCCTTAAAACCACAAAGCAAACATTCCATCTGTTTTGTAGGAAGCGGAAAGTCTAATCTTTTTAACAACTCATGAAATCCTCCGATATTCCCTGGAGAAGAACTTGCTGGAGATGGCGACGGCGAAGAAGGAGGGATATAATCATCCCATTCCTGACCAACCATGCCCGGCTCTTGAATGAGCTCCCCTTCCTCTAGCTGATCATCAGGATCACTTTTAACGTAATCATCCCTGTAATCGTCACAAGTGGCTGATGACGAGCCGTGAAAGAAGTCTCCTTCTAATTATTCCAAGATATCCTCATTATCAGTGTCCTGACATTTTAATTGTAACTGTGAAGGGATGTAGGATGTTCCAAACAGGCTCTGTTCTCCTGAGTCCTCTGTATTTAAAAGATGAGATGGAGGTAGAGGTGATATTTGACTATGGTTTGTTGTTAAAGGGAAGAGGTTATCAATTTTCGTTATTGTATTGAAATTCTACTAATATATAGCATTTCATACTCCTGACAAGCAAACATAATGACTGCTGTCTGATCTATTCGAAGCGATGAATAATGGCAAACTCCCAAAAGCAGTAACATGAACTGAAGGACCAGACATATAAAAACCCTGCAAATTTGCATGCATATCATCTTTGCAAAGATTCTGGAAACCAATGGCAGTGTTTGTACCTCAGGAAGACAGCGCACTGCAGTTCTGGGAGGGTGAAGCACAACTGCTTTACATACAGTCTTAATACTTTGTTAAAAGACTGTTATTTTGTTTGTTTCCATTTATTATAAAAACATGTAATGACCCTAGCCCTGAATTTGGAGCATGGCTTTCTTTTTTAAGAGCAAAAATGCCAAAGCCAATTTGGCAAAGTGACTGCAACAAACAAAAGAACCTTGGTGCATTTCTGCTTGACATAAATAGATTTATAAAAAGCGAAAGCTCGGGAACAGTGCCAGAGCAGACTGAAGTGCTGTGCTGAATCAGTGTCTGATTTTGCTGTTTTTGCAGGAGTTGTTTATTGACAGAAATTGCTCCCATATGGCTTCAGTGTAGAGCTTTGATTGCATTGAAAGGGGAAGGCGTCCTCTGCACCTGAACAATACTGCATTTAAAAGCTCACAGTGTGCCCCTGTCTATTAATACATCAGGCAAAATCTTTTTATAAATTAGACTTTTGCTGTCCTTACCGCTGTGTAGCCACCGTTGGTGCAAACGCCCATTCCATGAATGTAGCTAAATTCATAGTGCAACAGATCTTTTGCTAATGCCATAGCTTTACCCGTGTTTCAAAAATCATTCACAATAGTGCACTCACCGTCTCTTCGACATGGCCTCCCACTTCAACGAAGGGGAATGATTCAAGCATGTGAATCTATGAAGCATTCCAGATGGTGAAGAACTGTATCTACAGGTAAGTAAATTCTTTCTAATCATTGACTAATCTTAGCCATGGTTTGTCTTATTGAAGCACCTGCCACTCAACCAAGAAATATATTTTGCAGGTAAGATCATGAGCGTAGCATATGCAGTGGCATCAGGACCCAGGAGTGAGAGGACCCCATTGCAGGCCACCAAGGACTGTCTTGTACTCTTCATATTGGGCAGTGGGGCCACTCCCTTATTTGCATTAGGGCCTATGTGACACCATTATTACACCACTGAGCAGCATCCACACATGCTATACCCCTGAGGCAGGAGCCATCTTCGCTTTGTGTGAAGAAACAAGCAGATTCAGGCTTTCATCCTAGCTGATCTAATTAGGAAGGTTCAAATATCCAGTGGCCGTCCTATGTTTTTGAAAAAATATTTGTATAAAGTTTATGAGTTTCTCACTCTGCTTTCATTTAACGCATTTTTATCTGTGCAAGAAAGGTCGATACTTGAGCCTATAGCAGGCACCCTACTTGTCTAACTGTGAAGGCAGGAAGCTGAGAATGATAATGCTGGGAGGGCATGTGTATAAATGAGGTTCTCTGTGACTTCAAGTTGCATATTGCGAAGGGTATATAGTGGATAGAAGAATAATATATTGACTTCAGACATTTCTGGGGAATATATAATTTTCCTACAGATTCTGCACTTTGTGAATATCCTTCCAGGTGTAAGACTGATCTGGAAAATGTTTATCTAGCAATAGCTCTCCTGCACTGCCAAGTGGCACCATGTGGATTCATTCTAAACTCCAACCACAAGACATGGCAACATCGGAGTATATATAGCGACAACCAACACAGTGACGTCAGTTCCTAGTCCTCTTTCCATGTTCCACTGAGAGGCTCTATGACCGGGACAATTACAGCACATAACATGTTTGCATAGTTTGGGGTCTCCTCCGTAACTCATTAAGAGAGGAGGGAGAGCAGAGAGGAGTCTGCAGGAAGATTATTTATTCATCAAAAATATTGTTACTGAAGATAAGTAACTGTTTTCAGATGGATATATCTTCCCACTGATTCCTCACCTCATCAATGAGACCCAAAGTAATACTATCCTGGGAGTGGAGCCAGTTAATCAAGTAAGTTATGCAACATAGCACAAGTACCTGCCATTGTGCACCTAATACATGAGGCACAAGTCCGAGGCAAAAGAATGCAAAGAAGACAGCGTGGCCTTCCTGGCAGATGTTAGCCCTAGCAATGCCTCTTCTGAGAGCTGTGGAAGCAGTTGTGGCCCTAGTTGGGAAGGCATAAATGCGCGCTAAGGTGTAGCAGATCTTTGTACAAAAAATGGTCCAATGAAAGAATCGTGTGTTTGGTCATCACCGTGGGCTTTTTAGCGTCTCTGAAGCACACAAAGAGCAAATCATTTTTGCTGCCCTTTCATATGTGATCGATTTAATAGGACACAGCAAATCCGGGGCTCAATCTATTAAGCCACTCTTTCACTTTGGGGGGATTAGGAGGGTCGGATGTGGTACTGCAATTCTGGACCCTGCCGTTTCACCAGCCTCGAGGTCCAACACTCGTGTTATAAAATACCGTCGTACCATGACGAATTTGGTATCTACGAACCGGTAATGATTAGGACATCATCCCTATGCATTTACGTCATGATTAAATGATGCTAACACCCTCAAAACTTGATTTCCGCCTCGAACCCGCAGACTCCATTTTGTAAACGGCATCCATCTTATGACTTGCCCTCATATAGTCAATTGATCAAAACCGAGTTTGATCTGAAAGGACACGTCCACCGTAGCTGACTTCCCCATGACCTGGCCGAGCTGACTCCACTGCCTCCAGCCAAGCCTGTTTGGGCAGCTCCTCGCCCAGTGGCCGAGCCAGATATCATCAAGGCACAACATGTCATAAACTCTTCACTACATACAGACCCTGTTTTCCATACACACACACACCTGTCCATGATTCTTGTTTATGACCCGTTTTATGATGGGAGGGTGCTCGACCTTATTGGCATTTCATCGATATCTGATGGGAGTTCTGGATCTGGCGGGGTAATCCATCACCAACTGGACATCTGAAATATGTGCTGACCAGCATGACTTCGCTCTTTGTATTATTGTGGAAATATTTGTATTGCCATATCATAAACTTAAGAATTCTTGCCTGCAGCTGTTATTTATGTATATAAGGAGAAGTCTGGTTCTGTAAAAACAAACAGTCTCCTGAGAACTTACGGCCCGTGCTGTCGTACTTCTAGGACACATGTTACTTGGTTGCAGCCAATAAAACTCGATCTCTGACTTCAACTAGAAGACTCTGTGTTTCTGTAAGTCCAGAACAGGGAGAACCTAGAGGTCTTCGGGTGTGGTCCCCTGGCACCACCGGGTCTCTAAAAACCCGGCACCTCAGTTGGCGCCCAACTCGAGGCGATATCAAGCGGTGACGGTCCAAGCCAGATGTTCGTGAGGAGCTTTGTGTGAAAATTCCGGAGGACGGCCAGCCACTTCAGCGACCCCTGTATGTCGACGTGGTTCCGAAGGTCTTTGCTGCGAGGTTCCCCGCGTCCCGACGGCTACGAAGGACTGCTGCCCTGACTATCGCCCTGTTTTGGACCCAGTGATCCTTGGTAGAGCGAAACGATAGACGAGTCTTCTAGTGACGTCACCGATCTTCAATACTCAGTTAAGTATAAGTGGAGCGTCTCCCAGTTCTTAGTTTGGTTCTTAGTTTGGTTCTTAGTCTTGGTATCCCAGAGATACGGTTTGTATTGGTACTTGCAAGCACCAAAACCGAGGGATTCGTGTATTCACGAAAATATCGTAATGAGATAATCCCTTGAAGTTTGAAGCTAGACTAGTGAGCGAAGATGCCTGGTCTCAGCAGACTTGGAAACTTGTTTTGTCTTGGTTGTAGTAAGGACTCCCGATTAGAGGATTCGTGTCCGGTTCCTCCGATTGGAACTCCAACATATGAGTTATATATAAAGCACGGAGTAGGTCCTATCGCGTATAATGAGGTATGGATAAAATACACCCGCAAGGATGGTGTTTTAAAATGGCCCCAATATGGTAGTTTTGACTCAGAAATATTGGACAACCTCGAGGTCAAATTGTTCAAGAAGAAAGCCCGGCCGGCGATGTTTGACTCTTTTCGCTTATGGCGCAAAGAAGCCAAACAGAAAGAAATAAAATTAGCAAAGAAAAACAAAAGAGGTATGTCGATGGTACAAGCTGCCATCGCATACAGGGATAATGAGGAAGAGCACGTAAGTGAACAAATGCTCAGAAGCAAGAAACTAGCAATAGATAAATGCTACCCGATGTTACCACATGGGGGACAAGACTCAAAGGGTACATCCGAGAAAGATCCACTAATGTCCCATTTATTGACCTCACCACCCCCATATACATCAAGTGTTGTGGGACCCCCGAGACGTATTGTTATACCGCGCCCTGGCGCACGAAAAGCAGCTCTTGCACAAGCACCAGCTCCTCTTCAGCTGGTTCCTACTTCTCCGGCGCAGCCTTCTCAAGGGCCGCCGCTTTTGCTCCATACTCCATCTACTTCTACAACTTTGCCTACCGCTCCAACAATTAACTATGATACTACGTCTGCTACTGCCTCAACTTCCTCTGCTGTTGCTTCAATTTCCTCTTTACATCAGCCTGTCTTTTCTGGCGCATCTGCGTCGCCGCAAGCTTCTCCTTCTGTCAGACAGAGAGTGACAAGTACTGTCACTGGTATATTCTCGCCTTTCTTCGGGTCACCTAAAATGACCCCTAAAACAGAACGTAGACAGTTGCGTAGTCAACTACCCGACTACGAGGAGAGAGAAGTGCTGAACGAGTTAGCACGCAAATGGGTTACTGATACTGTAAGGTATGATGTTCAGTCTGTCATGAAAGTCTTCAGTCAGTGGGATTCGTCCACTCAGAGATATGTATTTGAGGAGATGTGCGTGTACCTCTGGGAAGATTTACGAGACAATGACCCAAAACGCAGAATGCAGGAACTAGCCCGCATGCGATTCAAATTTTACGAAGGCATGATTGTAGGTGCCGATGTTGAAAAAGCAATGGATCTGTTGTTATCTTATAGGAGTCAGGGAAACAGCTCTAGATCATTCAATGAGGATGAGGTGTCTGGTAGGAAAAAGGCGCGACAGTACCCCATGAGAGAGGTTCCTCCAGTATGGAGGGAAGGTGATGCGAATGCACAACCACCTGTTCCACCGCATTTCCAGCGAGTATGGGTACATGTCCCCTGGAAAAGATCCGAAGTTTTAGCACTCAAACAGACATTACCTGATCCACGTAAAAACCCAGCAGGATATTACAAGGAGTTGTCACAGACTGCCAGCTCATGTATAATGAATTTAGCAGATATAGACATGTTGTTTGGGAATGTTGTTCCGCATCCTTTATGGAGTAAAATTCGTCATGCGGATCACGATCAAGAACTAGGTGACTCATGGGCTAATATTACTGCTACTGATGCTAGACAAATTGGTGGTTCTAAACCCGAGCCCTTAATAGCAGACCTTCCAGGTAGGATCATCGCGTACATGAAAAAGTTAATGCCTGAATTACGTGTAAATTGGGACAAGCTATCTGCGTGCAAGCAGAAGAAAGATGAGAACGTGTCTGACTTTTTCACGAGATTTGAGGAGACTTTCACCGATCACAGTGGTCAGGACATGGCTACCGAGGGTGGCCAAAGATTGTTTGTAGACAAATTTGTACATAATCTGCTTCCTGAACTGTGCAATAAATTGAAAGATTCAGAGAGTGCTTGGGCTGTTTCCACGTCAGCGCAGATTTTAGCCACAGCCCAGTACTACGAAAATAGGCGCAAAGACGAGCTAGATAAGACAGAGAAAAAGACTAAAGAACTAAAGACTAAAGTTCTTCTCCAGCAAGCGTATCCGCCTCGCACTCCTAGTCAGCCCAATTATCAGCAACCGCAGCAGTATTCGAGAAACGCGCAAGGGAACGAGTTTTCCCACCAGCGTTCTCCGTATGGCCCGAATCAATGTGCATATTGCAAAGAAGAGGGTCATTTCAAAAGTAATTGCCAAGCTCTTGCACGACGTTTAAACAGTGTCTCCGGCGCAAGAGGTAGGTGTGTTCAACAGGCTCCTAGAGGTAGGGGCCGTGGAAATTTCTCCCAGAACACCACTTCTTTTCCGCCTCAGAATTCTATGAATAGCTTTGACCAACAGAATAATGCGTCTTCCAGGTCAGCTCAGTACTATGCAGATGACTATTACGCAGAAAACGAGAATGAGGGTAATAGTTGCTAGGACAGCCATGGACAAATAGAGGGAGTTGTTTCAGTTCCAGTAGATCAGAATGGACCTTATGTCGAGGTGATTACATCCGGAGTGTCGGAACCATTTCTGCTGGATACTGGTGCTACAAAAAGTTCGATTATGCACTCAAAACTTCCTGGCGCACCTTTGTCTGGCGAAATGAATGTTTCAGTAGGTTTTTCTGGCGCCCCTGTTAGGAACCCGATCTCCAATCCCATGCCCCTTTCTGTTGGCCCATGCGAATTAGAAGAACCCCTCATTCTTACAACAGGTTGTGGCGAAAATTTGTTAGGTTTGGATTTACTGAAGAGATTATATGCGACCTTGTACTGTTCTCCTTCGGGAGTACAACTTACGCTTGGTAAGAGAGTGATTTCCCCGATGTATTTGTCAAAGGAAAGAATTCCGACTGAGTTGTCATCTCTTCCAGATGTACTTTGGGGCGAATGGTTCTAATGATGTGGGTCATTTGGAAATAGCACCGTATGTCATAACATTGAAAGCTAATGTCAGGTTACCACGTATTCCCTAATATAGAATATCAAACGAATGTGAAAAGGCTTTGTTAGCGATCGTCTACGATCTGATTGCGAAAGATGTCCTCGAAGAGACTACAGGCAACATTTGTAACAGTCCTGTTTTGCCTGTCTTAAAGCGTACGGATCCTTCACAGCCCCCTGTGTACCGTTTTGTGATTGATCTCAGGGAAGTGAATAAGATCGCTGTACCGCAGTTTCCAGTCGTTCCCGACATTACTGCCTTATTGACAATGGTTCCAGCTTCAGCCAATTGGTTTTCGGTGATTGACCTGAAGAACGCTTTCTTCAGCATCCCGATTGCCGAGGAGAGCAGAGATATCTTCGGCTTCAATCTAGGAGGACGAAGCTTCCGCTTTAAACGCGCTCCTCAGGGCTACTGTGAGAGCCCATCAATATTCAGTCAGGCTCTGAAAACACAACTAGATACGATTGTTCTACCTAGTGGCGCGACTCTGATCCAGTATGTAGACGATCTACTGATCGCTGCAGATACTGAAGAAATTTGCAAGCAAGCCACATTGTCATTGTTGCATCATTTATGTGACATGAAGCACAAAGTCTCGCTTTCCAAACTACAATTTTGCCGACAAGAAGTAACCTACTTAGGTCACATCTTATCGAAGGAGTGAAGGAGACTGACCCCAGAAAGAATACAGGCAATTGCAGAATTGAGTATCCCAAGGACACAAAGAGAAGTGCGTGCCTTCTTGGGCATTACATCGTACTGTAGACAATGGATACCGAACTTCTCACTGTTGGCCAAACCTTTGCTGGCATTAATGCGTAAAGACACACCCAATCCTTTGCCTTGGTCTGAAGATTGTCAGGCGAGTTTCCATGAGTTGCGTGAGGCATTATGTTCGGCTCCTGTGTTCGGCAACCCCGACTACAGCAAGCCGTTTACATTATACGTCCATGAGAGGAAGGTTGCGCATTATCAGTCTTGACGCAGCACTTTGGGGACAAACAACGCCCATGTGCATATTTCTCCGCGACTCTAGATCCCGTAGCTAAGGCATTACCGAGTTGCTTGAGGGCCACTGCCGCAGCGGCTGTCTGTATTCGACAGTCCGCTGGGTTAGTCATGAATAATACCCTGACCGTTATGGTCCCACATGCAGTAGATGTTTTACTAAACAGAACGAAGACACAACATCTGACTAGTGCTCAACTGTCCAGCTATGAATTGACCCTGCTAGCGAGTCACATTCACATAAAAAGGTGTGATACACTCAACCCCGCTACGTTATTACCTATTCCAGCAAAGACAGATGAGGTCGATAAACATGATTGCTGTTTTAGGACAGAGGAAGAGACAAAAGGGAGAGTAGACTTACAGGACACTCCTCTCTCTGAATGTAATGATAATTTATGGGTTGATGGTTCATGTTTCAAGTTGCCGAATGGTGATACGACTGCAGCATATGCCGTGACGACATTACACACGATTGTAGAGACAGCTCGCATCCCCCAGAATTCTGCACAAGCAGCAGAGTTAGTCGCACTCACAAGAGCATGTGTGTTGGCAAAAGGAAAACGAGTGAACGTGTACACTGATAGTCAGTACGCCTTTGGCGTAGCCCACAGTTTTGGAAGATTGTGGCGTGAACGTGGGTTCCTGACGTCGCATGGTGCAAAGATTCAACACGGCCAGCTAGTACACGACCTTCTCGAGTCGCTGACCTTGCCCCTACAGGTTGCGATCGTGAAGTGCAGCGCGCATAGAAAGATCCGAGATGATGTTGGTCGAGGGAATGCATTTGCCGATGAGGTCCGCGAAAGAGACTGCAAGGAACACAATGAGTCGGATGTATGTTGTAGGTCCTGCTAGATGGACCCCTGATGTGGGTATGTGTGAGGACACCATCCAAAGCGTAAAGTCCATACAAGCTGATGCTACCGAGAAAGAGGTGAATGAATGGAGAGAAAGCAAGGGTAGGTTAGACGCAAATGGTTGTTGGGTCGAACTGTCAGAACATCAGCGATGGTTGTTACCGAACGCTTATGTGCTCGCAGTGGTAACGATGGCCCATGGAATGGCACACGTCAGTGTGAAAGGAATATGTAAGCTGTTGGCCCCAGTATGGCAGAATAGTGGTATCCCAAAATGTGCAGAGAATCTGGTCAGAAATTGTATGGTGTGTTTGAAGCACAATCCCGGTAGAGGAACCACCAACCCCAGCTGGTCATTTTGCACCTTCAACGTATCCGTTTGAGGTCTTGCAACTCGACTTCATTCACATGGAGAGGTGCAATAACCTGAAATATGTCCTTGTTGTCGTTTGCGCTTTCTCCAGGTGGGTAGAAGCGTACCCCCTTAAGAACAACACTGCATTGTCAACTGCCAAAGCCCTTGTCAAAGAATTCTTCCCTAGATTTGGCATGCCTAGAATTGTCTGGAGTGATAATGGAAGTGAATTTGTGGGACGAGTAATGAAGAGAGTGTGTGAGTGTCTAGGCATCCGCCAGAAGTTCCATGCTGCAAACCACCCCCAATCGGCAGGCCTGGTAGAGTGCTATAATGGCACGTTAAAATTGAAACTGGCCCAAATCCAAGCCTGCACAGGTCTCAAGTGGCCAGACGCCCTGCCTTTAGCACTCCTGTCTACCAGGATGATTGTCCATTCTAGACTGGGACTTAGCCCACACAAGATCGTGTTCGGGCGCCCAGCAAATTTATGGGGAGTACCGAGGCCAAGAAAGCTCAGTGAGATCGAGTACCCTGCACTGTTTGACTATTTGCACAAATTGACAACTAAACTACATGCTTTACATCAACAGGTCCACAGCTCCTCTCCACCGGCATCTGATGATCCAGGCCATGCTATCGAACCTGGCTCCTGGATCCTGATTCGCAACTTCAGACGAGCAAAGAACGAGGAGCCTCGCTGGACCGGACCTTTCCAGGTTTTGCTGTCGACCCGCTCTGCAGTACGTGTCCACGGAAAGAAACATTGGGTGCACAGCGCCCATTGCAAAAGGGTCCCGTTGCCCCTTCCATACGACCGATGGGTCCAGCAAGGAGTCGCTGACTCCGAGACTGAGTTTATACCACGTTTTGTCCCCTTCAGTGATGCACGACTAAAAGGAACTGGTACCGACAAAGAGAGCGATTGTATTTTGCAAGAATCTGTGCCACTGTTGCTGCAGTTGGACACTACAGAACCTGAAACACTGTTTGAAGATCACACCGTGCCTGGAAAAGAACGATATAATCTGAGGCCAAGACCAAGGAACTGACATACCCGAATTAGTGCGATCTTCCCTTTTCCCCTGAACTATTTTTGATTTCGCAGCTCTCTCGCCCAGGGAACTAGCTCATTTTTGATTTTCGAACCGCCATCCGGTTCTGCTGCTAAGGCCGCGGTTGAAGTCTGAGGAGTGCAGCCGGGGACGCCTAGGTCAACGGTTCTGGTCAGTCTGAGGGAATTACCCCGGACTGGTCAGAGCGCACATCTTGGCAGAAGCAACCTCCCACTGCGGGCAGCAACCAGAGGACGGAGTTTCCGAGGGTAGAGAGACCTGCTAGACGCATGAACTTTGAAAAGAAAATATGTATTGTAATGGCAAGAAGACGAACTCTGGTATTAAGCATCTCAATGTTGTGTAGTATAATAATGTTTTTAACTGGCTATGCTCTGTCCATCTTTCGAGTTCCATTCATACACGGCACCCAGCTCACACCTCCTCCTACCGTTCCCACACACTCCTTTCACCCTTTACCTGAACACGAGTCTGCCAGAAGACTAGAATTCGTAAACTCATTTGTCCAACTCCTCCACCAGCACCAATCTGTGATGAACACAACAAACTGTTGGATATGCGGACTCATGCCACACACTACGGATAGGGGCATCCCTTACTTTGTCCTGCCATTTAGTTACTTCAGTTCTCTGTGGGCTTTCCAGACCATGTTCCTGTTTTCCCTTGAACCATACGTTCGAGGGGAGAACTCAAACAATAAGGCACTAGTGGCAGGAATCCGAAATATGAGTAGAGATATCGACACAGTTAGAGCCACTCCCAAAGATGAGTTTACACCATACAGTAGATGGAACATCACCAAGTATGGGATTTCCCTAAGTGAGAACCAGAAATCGAAGAAATCCTCCCCAGTCTGGGTAGTACCCCACCGTGGTCACTTATGTCTGCAAGGTATTGGCAGGGATCCCAAAGCACAGTTGGGGAAGAGCATATGCACGGAAACATATGTGTTTGCCTCCCGAACTTCCCCTCCATTATTGGCGGCTAAAGGCACCTATTTTGTCTGCCATGACAAAGCATACACATGGTTGCCCTCTGACTTCTCGGGCACATGTTTTATCTCGTTTCTGCTGCCACCCACCTACACGGCCGGGGCAGATTACCATCGGACAAGGACAGTTAGGGGTGTCGTGAGTCAAGACGACACTGCGGGTCAAGAATTTGGAGACTTCGCAAAGGGTTTTCTGCCATTTTGGGGGCCTATGGTGAACAGCAGGAACATTCGACAATTGACGAGAATAGTTGAGTCCGCCGTGACTGAAACGGCCGGTGCCCTTAGCAACTTGACAGCTGAGCTTCAGTCGGATCGACTTATGACCCTTCAAAACCGGGTTGCCCTGGATGTCATACTTGCAGACCGTGGTGGTGTATGTAGAGTGATCCAATCTAGTTGCTGCATTTTCATACCCGATAATGCTCCAACAGTGTACCAGGCCATCTCCAAGTTACACCAAATCTCTGATTCTCTTCACATAGAAAAAGGGGATTGGTCTCTGCTAGGGTGGTTCTGGGAACTGATCTCTGCCTGGGGATGGAAAACTCTGATCTTCATTGGGATGATCTTAGCCGTTCTGTTTATGTTCTGCCTGTTTGTGCAGTGCGCTCCGGCAATATGTGGCCTCTGCGCCACTTCATGTGTAAGGAAGCCTGTGTCAAGGGACGAACTGAGCAACAGAATGATGCTACAGCAGCATCTCCGTGAATTCATCAATACAGATCTGGATTCAGATTAGAGTTATTGCCTAATATGAGGGCAAAAGGAGGGGCTGTGGTACTGCAATTCTGGACCCTGCCGTTTCACCAGCCTCGAGGTCCAACACTCGTGTTATAAAATACCGTCGTACCATGACGAATTTGGTATCTACGAACCGGTAATGATTAGGACATCATCCCTATGCATTTACGTCATGATTAAATGATGCTAACACCCTCAAAACTTGATTTCCGCCTCTAACGCCGCAGACTCCATTTTGTAAACGGCATCCATCTTATGACTTGCCCTCATATAGTCAATTGATCAAAACAGAGTTTGATCTGAAAGGACACGTCCACCGTAGCTGACTTCCCCATGACCTGGCCGAGCTGACTCCACTGCCTCCAGCCAAGCCTGTTTGGGCAGCTCCTCGCCCAGTGGCCGAGCCAGATATCATCAAGGCACAACATGTCATAAACCCTTCACTACATACAGACCCTGTTTTCCATACACACACACACCTGTCCATGATTCTTGTTTATGACCCGTTTTATGATGGGAGGGTGCTCGACCTTATTGGCATTTCATCGATATCTGATGGGAGTTCTGGATCTGGCGGGGTAATCCATCACCAACTGGACATCTGAAATATGTGCTGACCAGCATGACTTCGCTCTTTGTATTATTGTGGAAATATTTGTATTGCCAGATCATAAACTTAAGAATTCTTGCCTGCAGCTGTTATTTATGTATATAAGGAGAAGTCTGGTTCTGTAAAAACGAACCGTCTCCTGAGAACTTACGGTCCGTGCTGTTGTACTTCTAGGACACATGTTACTTGGTTGCAGCCAATAAAACTCGATCTCTGACTTCAACTAGAAGACTCTGTGTTTCTGTAAGTCCAGAACAGGGAGAACCTAGAGGTCTTCGGGTGTGGTCCCCTGGCACCACCGGGTCTCTAAAAACCCGGCACCTCACGGAGAAGGCTAGAAGGTTAACAGATTACCCTATGTGAAAGGCAGATGCTATCGTGGGTAAAAAGGATTTGCAGGTATGAAAAACCTACTTTTCTGGGTAGAAGACCATAAGAAGGGCTTGAAGTTTTCCAACCCTTAGGGCAGACGTTATTGCTACTAAGAGTACTATCTTCAGAGTCAGAAGTTGAACCGGCGACTGTGCATCAGCTCTAATGTGGACACCATCAACAAAGTCAACTCAAGATTTAAATCCCTCTAAGGAACACTGAACGGAGTGTGAGGATACAAATGAAATAAACCTTCGAGAAACCGCACCAATAATGGCAAACTAAACAGGAAAGGAGGTCAGGACGACACATGAAGGTGGGACAGGACACGCTAAAAGCATTTGACTGTAGCCACAACCAGTTCCTGCTGTGAAAGGGAGAACATGAACCATAGGATGTCGGAAAGGCAGGCTTTATATGGGTCTAGCCTTTTTCTCTCATATCTCTGAACATATTTTTCCAGCAACCCACAAACATGGATTTTTGTAGTGCTTTCCTTGGTGCCAATATGACTTCTGAAACCTCACCAAAAAAAGCAAATGGATTCCAACCGCACCTATGTTTCTATGTAACTCGTGGAGTCTAGGGTGCAGAACTGGACAATCCTGCTCCAGGAGCAGGTCTACCTAGTGTAGGTCAGAGGAGATGTCCAAATGCTCAGTGCCAACACATTGAAATACCAGATCATTCTTGCCCAATCTGTGGCGATTTGCGGTTATCGATAATCGCGCACCTTCAAGAAGACTTTTGACAAAAGCATAATTGGTGGAACCGCATTTAGAAGACCCCGAGACCATCTGAAACAGAAGGTATTCAGAGTGAAGTATAGGGTACTAAATTGAGGATACCATTGTCTTGGGACGTAGTGAAGAAAGCCATGCTCAAGTACTACAATCTGAACAAAATCACCGTAGTTACTTTAGAATGTAGTTCCCACTCATGGTCTTGTGAGCAGTCTGCAAGTTGAGCTACTACGGGTATAATTCCCTTTCACTTCACCCACTGCCACAGGCATATCACATTCCAACACACATTCCAATACACAGTCCACAACACTACAACATTCTATCTGTTAATAAAATAGACCATTTAATTGCTTGATAGAATCTAAATGGTATCTCCAATGACAGAAGGAGAAAAAGGCATTCGCAGTGAAGCAGACTGCGTGCAGTTCTAGCACATTTATGTGTAGATGCTGCTCTGAAGGATATTAAAGGCTTTGTGACATTGTGTTGCTCAGGTGAGCACCCCAGTCCAGTGAGCGGGTAACTACAATAAACTGCACCTGTGGAGGGTTGAAGGGGATGATACACCACAAGGCTCCATCCACACGTGTAGATCAGGATGAGCTGATTGGTGAGCTTGCAATGGAGTATGAGAGGCTACCTTGATGATGGAGACATTGCCAACACAGGTATCACAGTGGGCCCTCATCTAGCATGTGGTACCAACAGAATGAATGAGGCTTAGCAGATATTAGACATGCAGAACCGGGAGCTTTGTCTGATTCAGAAAACTTAGAATCATCTCTTGAATATCTGTGATGATCTGAGGATAGGTTTTCATGCTTGCTGTGCCCAGCACTGCTTTAATGAAGGTTAACTTCTGTTTTGCAGCAAGAGAAGATTTATGGGTCTTAATAGCATTGCCAGTCATTGAGGAGCGTCATTGTGCACTGAAAGTCTTCCTTGACCAGCACCAAGGGCTCAGCTTTCACTGGCCTGTCAGTCAAGTATGGAAATGCATGGCCTCCTGACCATCTCACTGCAGCTGCTACAACTGCCAGCCTTTTCATGAAGATGTGCAGTGCAGTCATAATTTTAAAGGCAAGGGCGTGACCTGGGAAGACACAGTGACCCTCAGGTGATGTCTGAGAGTAAGAAGGATTGGAAAATGAAAGCAACCACCCTGGAGAACCAAGGATGCCAACCAATAACGGACATTCTGTGCAAACAAGACTTGGCTTATGGGCAACACCTTGAACGTGTCCTGCTGAATTAAAAAGATTTGAAGGCAAAGATCTATTTAATAGGTCTCTGACCTCCATTTTTCTTGGTCTGCAAGGAGTACATTGAATATAATACATGGCCCTTTCTTCATCAGGCACCACTCTATGGCTCCTTTGTTCAGCAGGATAATGACTTATGCCTTCAAAATTGAGGAACTTTGGACAAGTGTTAATTAGTCAAATGTTAATAGCTTAGGTGCTTGACATGTTTCTGGGACATTGACACAGATGTTCTGTTAAAATGAATATGTAATTGAGGTGTGTGCCAGGAAGCATGACCTTGTGGAAGGAAGATTATCTGACAGAACGAACAGGAGGGATAGGGCATAGGTCTTGTGAATTGACTGGATAACCCATCAATTTGAAATGATCATCTCCCAAATGGTAACAAACAGACTTCAGACAGAAGATAGGGTTTAAGGGGGGAGGAGTCACAGAGGTTTTCTATTCTGTTGCTGGAACGGTGTCACTGGGGAGGCTAGGCCAGTAAGTGAGCCGCAATTCTAATCTTCTGGAAGCATTCCAGGGAGAGGTCTGCCTTCTAAGAGTAATTGCAGAGGCTATGAGGGTTGCTTAGACATCTTCTGAGAAGCCAGTGGAACGCACCCAAGAGTGGCACTGCAGCCTCATATTCATGACCATGGATCAAGCCAAGGTGTCCATAGACTCCAGGTTGCAATTCGAGATCTGTGGGGGGGATGGGGTGGGACATTCACATCTTTATTTGACCAAGTCAGTCAATGTTTTTTTATGTGATCTAGTAGGTTGATCACTGTGCGTTTAGTTAGTTCCAACAGAGTATAGACATAGCAGGCCATGAGGCAGGTGCCGTTAGCTGTGCGATGTGCAAGAAGCAAAGACTTTACTTTTCACAGAGTAAACTTTTTTTTTTACTCCCTATCAGGATGTGCTGTGTGGAAATCTTTCAAACTTTACTTCAAGGAAGTATGTTGGCCCCCAGACTTTCTGGTGAAGTGAGACGACAGAGTGTGGAGCACCTGAAACAGCCTTATAGCTTCTAGCAATCGGTGTGCAGAGTGATGGGCTGAAAAAAGGTTTCTCCCATGCAGCAAAGAGTCTTATTGTATGGGAGCAATGGTTCGAACACTGAGGAGGAGGATTTAAGACCTCGGTCGAAACGTTAGACTCTGGCTTCACAGGGGGCACGGTAAATTCTAAGGCATTATATGCTGGTTTCATTACAGTGGTCAATGAAGGAACGTTTCCCTGAAGGATGGGCAGAGGGTCAAGGGATGTTCCCTTCTGGTGAATGATCTAGGTAACATATTTACTAAGTCAAAATATAAGCCAATTTCAGTGTTATAGAGGGAAAGGAGGTCATCAGCCTCCAAATCATCAATGCGGTCATAATTCTTACCCGGCATACCACAAGGGCCTTGGCGTTGGAGCCAAACAGCTGTTCCACCTCAGCAAATACTTGAGCGATAGGAAGGTGTTCTTCCAAGGGTTAATTACTGAAGCACGCCTTAAGTTTACTTTAATCACACAGATAATCTCTGCCTACTATTTAAGCGTTTGAGAATGGTGATGTCACCAAAGAAGGCATCAACAAAAGGGAGATGGTGCATTAGCAAACTTCAACTTCATCTTAGCAACTGGACCACAGCATTGTTGGTGCAGTGTCGGGAAGCTTCTTGGTCAGAGCTGCTGAAGTTGGCATGCCTACAGGATCATTGTCACCCTTGAGTGGTGGCCCAGAAGATATTGGAGCCCAAACACTTTGACCTGCGGGGGCTTGGCAATGGACCTAGGAACTCAGGTCTCACACTATTTAATATCAGGCTCTTGTCCAAAAACTAGGAAGAGTCTGGTATCGGGGCTCAGCATCGACACTACAAATGGTCCTGGGAGTGTTCTTCAAAGAAGAAGAGTTTTCCTTCCGGTGGCACTTTTTGTTGCAAGATATTTTGAGTGATAGTGCCCAAGGTGATGGTGAATGCTTTGGCGTATCCCGGAAGGACTTCACCAGAAACATCTTAGTCTTCTGCTCTCTGATGTATTTCATGTGCATTGATGCACAGATGATGTAGGCCAAAGCATCATGTTCAGAGCCTAACCACCGTATACATATGTCATCTGGGTCTAACAAAGACACCTTCATGCAGTATCTGTAACAGGTTTTACATCAACACATTTTTGGAGGGGACAAATGGTCTATGCGCTGTCAATAGGCATAGGTTTTGCACTCTTTTGCTACATAATCAACCACCTTCAGTCAATTAACTGCAACAATGTATTAATCTCAAACTTGGCTAACAGGAGCAACTGGAATTCTTCATATACTCTTTTTTAGAGGTATTTGGTGGGAGGAGGGTATTATTTTTTGCATAGCAGACGAGTGGAGCCAGGCAGTATTAGCCATTACTCTCCCAGCACTATATTATGCTCCATTTTCACACATTGCAGGTGGCAATGGCAACAAAGCCTCCACTTATGTCTAGCCTTCTTCGCTTCAAAGAACCGAGGAATGGATGAAATCCCTTATGAGAGAGATGTAAAGTCTTTGCAAGCTCCAATATTCCTTAGCTTCTTTACTGTTCCCTAAGTCAAATACATTTTAATATACCAAACCAGTTATGAGTCTTTTACAATGGGTACCCAACAGGAATAACAAACGCAAGAGTCTGTCTGCCAGGGAATAAGCCACTACAGTCACCTGCAGTTGTAAGATCGAACTAGAATTCAGGTAAAAAGGAGTAAAGTACCTTTAGGAAAATGTGTGTAAACCTACGAAGTAGAACACCACTCCCAGTACATGACCCTGCCATTTTAATGAATGCACTAGAAAAGTGGGAAGATGCCATTTCTAAATATTATGTTGGCTCTAGCCAAAAAAGGGGCATGGCTTCAAAAGAAGTAAACATGCCTCAAAGAGGATCCCTTTATATGTGCGTTCTATGGGTATCATTATCACAATTTATGCCTTTGATGAGGATTCATGCAACCTGTTTTTAACGTACCAATATGCCGCCTTGTAGCCAATCCTAAGCTCTACAAGAGACAGTAAGTAAAGAACTGCATAATCAAGAGAATACAGGCCTCTACAATAAACAGAGCCTGCATCAAGGGTACAAAGAGAGTCGTAAGATAAATGCCTTCCACACAGTGAGCATGCTCTGAAGTATTCCAGGTTTTGTATAGACATCTGAAAAAGACCACAAAACATTTCTAGTCTATTTCAATGCCTCACTCAAACTGTCTTTCCTCTGCTGTAGTACACACTTGCTGTCTACATATAAATGTCGGCTTTCTTCCTCACTATATGTCACCTACTTTCCTACACTAAATATTTTGTATCTGTGCATTCTACTCCATGAAAACAAAAGCCCTTTCTCAAGCAGAGTGACGCAACTAGAATACTCAGCAAGGCTTCCAGAAGATCCCAAGGAAGGCACACTCATTCCACTATTTTACATTCCGTAGCAAGACGGCTGATCAATGAGGGTGAATCCCAATCCCTTATAGCAACCTGGGGTACCAGTCATCAGGTTACCAGCAACCTATCATACCAGTTTATAGGATGAAAAGCACCCAGTCCAAGGCCTACTTAATGTGGGGAAACAGTAGACCATCCCAGCAGATTTTTCGAACGAAGTTACCAGGGTAGCAAATCGTATTAAGATACTGATGATGAGGATATGTTTTTGTGTTTTACTTTTATTTTTTTCAAACTTGTCTGCCACACTACGAAAGATTTATCACACAAACTTTCTGTTTTCCCTCTTTCAGTAACTGCTGTATGCAAGACACAACATCATCCCCAGGCCCATGGTGATAGCAGGCACACATATTCTCCCAAGTCCCTGCCATCGGCAGCCAGAGAAATAGGTACTGGCAAAGCCAAAAGTGATGATGATTGTACTCAAGTATTGACCAAAGCAATAAAATAATTTATCCTGCAGTACAAATTAATGTAAAAAGAAAAAAGATTGCTGTTGTGTATCAATGTACAAATGAGCCAAAGAAAGTAATATGTGATGACAGAGCGTGCGGCAAAAATGTGTTTCAGTCGAGGTAGAAGGAGAGACCTATTAGAAAATAGAAGGTGTGAATAAAATACTCTTGTGGGCAAATCGAAGATGGGATAGACAATGTCTCAAGCCGAATGCCTGAAGGTTACTATGCCCAAGACGGCAGCAGGTGAAAAAGACTGCACCAAAGCATCTTCCAGTATGTATTAAATACAAAATGTTTGCCATGAATGGAGCATACCTAAGAAATCTTTAACAGTTCCCAACCCCTGCTTCGCAATCATTCTTTTTGGGCAGAAAGTCTCAGAACCTCTGCCATCCCACGAGAGCCATCTGTCAGATGGCCTGAAGGCAGGCCAAGTAGTCATTGTACTCCCCAGTAGGGAAGAGTGAGGTCACACTAACTGACTGGTGGACTTCTTGAGGGGGTTTCCAGGAAGCCACCATGGTGAGCCCTCGATAGGTGAGCTACAAAATAGAAAATATACAGCATCTAGGCCACAGGCCCAATAACACAAGCCACCATTCAGAACACAGTCAGAAGGCATGTCACTATTTACATGACTAGAAGCACACCAAAAACTATAATTTAGACTGCAATGTAGGCCTAAACACTAGCCTGTATGTCTTATTTACAATTCTAGAGCTTTTGCAATCGAAATGTTAAAAACATAAATGTTTAAACAAAGAGCGATTGAACATCCAGAGCCAAAACAGCCATCATGCACCACATCAACCTACATATTCTTAGCCTTGTCAAACTGCACAACCAAAGACGGCTGAACACAGAAGATGCAGAAATCAGCTAAAACAAGTAAAAGCTGAAAGAGATGGAAACGGAAAGAAAATACTCTCAATTGAAGAGACTGAAAATGTACTCACCTGCAGCACTACAGCAGCTGGACGAATCTGCAGCAGGTGTTGCAGGCAGAAAAGGCTTTTGGTGACATCGTTTGTAGAGGTTTATTAAGTTGGTAGTATCTGGATTATCACAACCTCGTCATTTTTACTGTTTGATGGAAATATGCCATCTGTCGTATTCGCTTCAAAGGTTAGACTTCACCATTCGTCAGAAGAGTAAGATTTAGACTGATCTTTCGAATTAGGGCATCTATGTAAGATGAATCACCTCTCAGCCAAGCCAAAATAGTGCATCTGAAATGGAGTCCTGTAAAAACAAAAATATTATTTGCAGTTTCACAACTAATTATTCATCTCCCCACCACCTAGGACGTTAGAGCAAATGTGATTTAACTTACAATAAATGTTCTTTTCTATCATGTTTATTTAAATGCTTGGTACACCATTAAAGTCAAACATTATCACACTGTATATGCTTGCTTTTCATTTCCATACAGAGCACCGTCAGAATTCCACAAGGAAAAACACGCCACCCCCAAACTAAACAACCAACCCTCTCCACTGTCAGTTATGCCCCCATCTCTAATCCAAGAATTGTGGGCAGTCAAGTTCTCTTAAAATCCTATTCAAGGATGGCCATTGCTGGCTTCTAGGATGTCCTAAATAATGTGTGCTCTAACTTCCCCATTGCCAATAACCATGGCAGGTTTTGCAATGACATCACTGAAAGGATTATCCTGAAGCTCCAATGCACCAGAGTAGCTTGTTCAGTCGCTATCAACATATGGCACATCATTGAGGGGCTGAGTATGGTCTGCCAGCTATGGCGATGGATGTGAAGCTCCACTCGGAGAGTGAGGCCTGTGTCGGAGATCTGAATGAGACTGGTCCCTGGGTAGCATCCTCGCACTGGATGGACATCGCACAGCTGTGATTTCAAGCGGATTGCAGCATTCAAATAGTTTAATAACATCAATTTGTGAAGTTTGCAGCTGTTTTTGAAGATGTAACTTGTTGCTGTTTTCCAGAAGACATCGTGGCCACTGTAAACTCGGCCTTGATTTGGACTGAGGGATGCTGTCCAGGACGGTGTGAGCCAGGACGTGCATGGAGCACACCACAACCCCTTTCTGAGAGGTGTTGTCGGACTTGGGTGATGCAACAGAGTGGTGCAGTTGCATGCAAGGCCGGGCTGGGAACCCAAAGCAACCCTGGCAATTTACTCAGACCAGCCCCGGGGGAAGCACTGCCTACTCTTCGAGGCTGGAAATGCTTGCTTGCTGCTTTTGTTAAAAGGGGCAGATATTGCAGCACTGCTGCAAAACCGTCCCCTAGCCTCCTGGAGAAACACCTGATGCCCACTATGGCCAGTCCGGCCCTGGTTGCATGGTTTGCGCGGGAAGACAGCAGCGCAAAGGAACCCGAAGTGGGTAGCATGGAGGATTGCAGGAGGCCAGTATCGGCCCTAGAGGCGCCAGGGTAGGCCTAGGCATGGCATTTGTGGGAGGGGCTTGGGGTAGGAATGGGTGTGGATCTCCACTCCTCCACCAGGTTTCTGGGTCAATAAATTGGCAGAAAAAAGCCTTGTGAATCATTAGCTGCCCGCGATCTGGGGGTGGCCCGGTTGCAGGCTTGGAGAGTTGCGTTGCGGCTTGACATGAGTGGAAGGTCTCTGGGTCGCACCGGTAAAGATCTAGTATCACCTATTAAGCAGCAGTCTGTGCTCTCAGTGGTGGCAGTCCTAGGTCAGTTGCAGCATGTTCCTTTTTGCACTCGGATACATTGTGCACTGGCCAAAGATTTTTGGTAAATGGAGTCAACTGTGGTTGGGTAATCTCGGCTGGTGAACTAACTGGCCTTAAAAGGCACGAGTTTCTGTACACGAGAGGGTGGGGTTATATGACCAGAACCACTGAGGAGAAGCTCATCTTGGCTGCATGTCTGGAACTTCTTTAACAGTTTACTGTCTGCACCGTAGCCCTGCCTGAGTGCCTCAATGTAGATTCCTTCATGTCTTCGATGGGCAAAATGGGTTGTAACAGAGCAACTAGAATGGGAAATAAAAGCCACTGTTATAATGACATGAGCAGTCAAGAACAGAGAGATGATGAAGGTTGAAAGCCAACGGATAAGCTCAATCATATTATGTCTGCTATAAAAGAACCTAAAGAAGTGTGAGAACAAAAGATCTATGCAGTGGCCGTGGACTGATCAGGTAAATAAATCTGAGAAAGTAACCAGCAATGAAAGATGTCTTGCAGAGCTGCAGCCTGCTGTGCAAAGCCTTCAGATTCTGCAATCCAGAATGAAGATCCTAAAATAGCAAGCGAAGATGGTGAAGGGCATTCACTTTAAAAGAATGCCTGAAAATACAGAAAGCCTAGACATGAGGTCGTTTCTTGAATTCGGACTCAAAGACAAAGTGGCACCTATGGGTTTGTTTTTGTTATTGGTATCCACAGCCCACCGTGCTCCTGGTGGTCACCCTCGACCTGTAGTAGCAAGGTTATTGAATTACAACGATAGAGATGTCCTTCTTAGTCATGCCAGAGAGGTTGGGCCCATTTTGTTGGGCAATCGCAAGGTGTTTCTATGTCCTTACTACACTGCCTTGGTCCAGTCTATAGGGCATTCCTCTAGGAAAGTTAGAAATTATTTACATCAACTTGAGATATCACATCAGCTCCTTTTTCCTGCTGCATTGAGGATTATTACTACATTGAGGATCTTTGCCAATGGCAAAATACCTTTTGTCTATGAATTGTTAACTGTATGCTGTGGTGACTCTGAAGACCTCCGAGGAGATAGCTGCTTAATACAATGCAAAAGGGCCACAACACAGGCATTACAGAAATCAGCTATTGGGAACTGTGAATGTTGAATTTGTTACATCATTAATATGTGATTAATGTGGATTGGTTTGGAGTCTGCTAGGCTAGTGGTATCGGACTTAGGGGATTCCACATGAAGCCACTATCATTATTAACACTGCGTTAGGAGCGCCGCTCCCCTGATCTCTCCCCATAATCAATCAATCAATCAATGAAATTTATAGAGCGCGCTACATACCCGTAGGGTCTCAAGGCGCTGGGGGGGGGGGGGGGGGGGGGGGGGGGGGTGCCGCTACTGCTCGAACAGCCAGGTCTTCAGCTTCTTCCTGAAGGAGAGGTGGTCTTGGGTCAGGCGCAGGTCGGTCGGGAGGGAGTTCCAGGTCTTGGCGGCCAGGTGGGAGAAGGACCTTCCTCCTGTAGTCGCTCTTCGGATGCGGGTGACGGCGGCGAGGGCGTGGTTGGCTGATCGGAGGTGGCGTTTGGGAGCGTAGAAGTTGATCCGGCTGTTGAGGTAGCGCGGGCCTTGGTCGTGTAGGGCTTTGTGTGCGTGGGTGAGGAGGCGGAAGGTGATTCTTTTGTTGACGGGGAGCCAGTGAAGGTCTCTCAGATGTCGGGTGATGTGGCTGGTTCGTGGGATGTCGAGGATGAGTCTCGGTTGGTGAGGTTGGTGAGGTTGGCTCCTGTCTGCTAGTTACTGTGCTTTTCAATGGGCACAGAGGTTTGGGTACTGTGCTCTGCTTTAGGGTCAGCTACAGGTTACTACTTGCAGGCCGTAAAAAGCACGCTCACACAGTATTTCCAAAACTGACACCACACTATAGTGAACAGAGATGCTGGAGTCTCTGCAGCTCCACAGCAAGTTGGGAGTCATGTTTCCTTTGTTCAGATTTACTGAATTGAATTTTGTAGATCAGGCCTACCTTCACCCCTTGCGTATGAAACATATGTTCCCAACACTCTCCCATGCTTGTCCCCGCTGCATGCTCCAGGACGTGGGGTTTTATCATATACCGTGGGATTTCCAGATGTTGCAGTCGACCTGGATTAGGGTGACTGAGGTGGTGCGAGTTGACAGAGGACACACTCCCCCCCCCCCCCCCCCCCCCCCCGTCTTGCCTGCTGGGACTAACCCCCATGCAAAGGCCGATAAACACTTACATAGGTTTGTTGACCTGGCATTTGTTCTGTTTAAACGCCGGTTGGCCATGGCGTGGACGGCGCCTGATCCACCTGACAGCCAATTCAGACTTCATGACCGGTTAACATTGACCTGGGCTGAAGCTTCTGACCTTCCTCCTCAACGTTAAGGGCAAAAACGATATACATCCTCCTTGAACCCGCGCTCGAAGGCATTTCATTTGATTTCTCATACATATATATGGCAGGACATACGCTTTTTGTCTGTTATTTAGATACCGCCGTCCTTGGGGGTTGCTCATTTGGCATTCCTTGCTTCGACTTCCACAAGCGCCACTTTCCCTATTCCCCTTCATTCCCAACCTTTCTTGCATGTGCATTATGAAGTGGAAGACTCAGGAGCATGTTTGTTTTGTTCTTTTGCTTTCAATTAATGGACTTGTGTTTAATCCTATCATTATTGCCTTAGGCATGTTAGTGCCATCAAGTATATTGCTTGGTGAGTACATCTTGCATATGCTGCGTGCTTTTCTATAGATGTGCACAAAATGTTATCTATTGTGGCTGTAATGCTTTTTCATTTGACATTAAAAACTCAATAAACACATTTTTATAAAAAATTGGGAGTCATGTTGCGAAGACTGAATGCTGTACTGTTGTGTGGTTTTGAAAAAAGCAAGTGCTGACCATACATACAAGCATTGGAAATGCAATAGGTCTCGCATTAGGAAAGTTTGAGCTATTGGTATTGTAAATGACACTTTTTTTATTTATTTGTTGGTTTTGAAAGTAGCAAAATTAATAGCTTTGTCAGTTACAATGTCAATAGTTTTAACTTTTGCAAATGTGACACCTATATCATTTGTAATGCAATGTGTGTTGTATTTACGTGACTTAGATGTATTGATATTACAAATAACAATGGCTTTTAATTTTGTAAATAATTAATACTTAAATAAAAGTTATTGTAATTTATAATGGCAATAGCTTAAACGTTTGTAAATAACTTGTGAAGATTATGTTCAGTGTATTTTATTGTGACGAAAATCCAAGAACATTGCATTTGCACCTACACACAGAACCACACACATATAGATGTGGTGGTGGTGGATCTGGGGGATATGGTGGTGGTGGATGTGGTGGTGGTGGTGATGGTAGATGTGGGGGTGGATGTGGGGGTGGATGTGGGGGTGGATGTGGGGGTGGATGTGGGGGTGGATGTGGGGGTGGATGTGGGGGTGGATGTGGGGGTGGATGTGGTGGTGGATGTGGTGGATGTGGTGGTTGTGGATGTGGTGAAAGTGGTGGTGGAAGTGGTGGTGGTGGAAGTGCTGGTGGTGGGTGTGGTGGATGTGGTGGTGGTGGATGCGGTGGTGGATGAGGTGGCGGATGAGGTGGCGGATGAGGTGGTGGATGTGCTGGTGGATGCGGTGGTGGATGTGGTGGTGGTGGTGGATGTGGTGGTGGATGTGGTGGTGGATGTGGTGGTGGTGGATGCGGTGGTGGTGGATGCGGTGGAACTGGTGGATGTGGTGGTGGTGAATGCGGTGATGGTGGATGTGGTGGATGTGGCGGTGGTGGATGTGGTGGTGGATGTGGCGGTGGATTTCATGGTGGATGTGGAGGGGATGGTGGATGTGGTGGTGGATGTGGTGGTGGTGGTGGATGTGATGGTGGATGCGGTGGTGGATGTGGTGGTGGTGATTGGGGTGGTGGTTGCAGTGGATGTGGTGGTGGATGTAGTGGTGGTGGGTGTGGTGGTGGTGGGTGTGGTGGTGGTGGTGCATGCGGTGGTGGTGGATGCGGTGGTGGTGGATGTGGTGGTGGTGGATGTGGCGGTGGATGTCATGGTGGATGTGGAGGTGATGGTGGATGTGATGGTGGATGTGGTGGTGGTGGATGTGATGGTGGATGTGGTGGTGATGGTGGATGTTCTGGTTGTGGATGTGGTGAAAGTGGTGGTGGATGTGGTGGTGGAAGTGATGGTGGTGGGTGTGGTGGATGTGGTGGTGGTGGATGCGGTGGTAGATGAGGTGGTGGATGAGGTGGTGGATAAAGTGGTGGATGTGGTGGTGGTGGATGCGGTGGTGGATGTGGTGGTGGTGGATGTGGTGGTGGTGGATGTGGTGGTGGTGGATGTGGCGGTGGTGGATGTGGTGGTGGTGGATGTGGTGGTGGATGCGGCGGTGGATGTCATGGTGGATGTGGATGTGATGGTGGATGTGGTGGTGGTGGATGCGGTGGTGAAGTGGTGGTGGATGTGGTGGTGGTGGATGTGGTGGTGGATGTGGTGGTGATGGTGGATGTGGTGGTGGATGTGGTGGATGCGGTGGATGCAGTGGTGGTGGTGGATGCGGTGGTGGTGGATGGGGTGGTGGTTGTAGTGGATGGGGTGGTGGGTGTGGTGGTGGTGGTGGATGCGGTGGTGGCGGATGTGGTGGATGTGGTGGTGTTGGATGTGGTTGTGGATGTGGCGGTGGATGTCATGGTGGTTTCATTCAAGTTCTACCCACTACATAGTAATACAAGGAAAACAATTCCCTTCCCATTCCTAGGGGCAAAATGCACCGCCTTAATGTCTTTGGGTGTGGTAGATAATGTGGAGGACCCATGGGCATACCTTAGGACTACAAAGGGTTTGCCCCCTGATGGCCAGGGGGGCTTGTAAAGAAGTTGGCAAACACACACACACACACACTTCAGATAAAAGCTGCAATTTCAAAAAACAATTTAGCTAGTGATTTTCGTCAGTGTAACCTACCCCAGGAAACCAAGAGCACCATGGTTCCTAAATACAGAAGAGAACAGAATACTGACTGCATCAGAAAAGAAAGACAATGACATTGATGAACTATGCATATAGATCAGACTGTTGCACCAATATAACAATACTGCTCGGAGACCGAAGCATGTGAACAGTACTTGATTTTCAGTAATGTTGATGAAAAATAAATACCAGCCAAAAGATGACAGATCGGGGGGGGGGGGGGCTTTTTGAGTAGGGTGAATATATAGCATGTTTATAAAGACCTATTTTGAGGAGCATAAGAACAAACAATTGAGCAGGATTTGTTGGCAGTCTTGAGTAAAGGTCCCATTTGTGTCATGTGGTAAAGCAGAGTACAGAGCAGACCTGTTGAAGAGCTATACGCTGGTAGATCGAATCAGTAAAACAAGACTTTAAGTCCTTGATGCTGTAAAATGTCGGAGTTTACATTAAAGACCCATTAAAATGAACGGTGAAAGCAGAACCCAGACAGAGCAAAAAGCGCAATTGTTTACTTTTCAACCAATCACTCACGGTAGATACACCAAGCTTCTTCTGAATAAGTTACTCGTGGTGGTTCAGTTAAAGCAGCGAGGGGACCTTAAAGGTATTAAAAACTGTTGAGAAGGATGAATCAATTCCGCACAGCAGTCCTCTCAAAAACCACACGCAGTACAAGATAAAAGAATGTGAAGTACAAATAAGCCCAACATAATTACGGAGGGGGGCGCACAAGAACATGTACCACCGATAAACACTGATCGAGGACCAGGAAAATGGACCATAATGCAAAAAAAACAAAAACACACACCTTTGCTAAATTACTAATAAATGGCTACAAACTCAAAGAAAGGTAAGTGCCTAATTGGCATTCTAAACCCTCCTAAACTTCTGGCCATCTTAAGAAGTCGGGGCTGGTTGTGTGGAGGAGCAGGGTGCACATTTTAGTTAAAAAATAGTATATTAAAAAGTGGTCACTGGTCTAAACCCGCATCCCCATAAAATATACACCAAGGTGTAAAAAAATTGCATTCACATGCTATGGAAGGCTTTGCTGTATTAGGGAAGAAATATTCCCTTCTCCATTTACACTGTCTGTTTAAGTGGGTTGGGGAAGGAGCTACCACGTGTCTTCACTACGGGGTTATTTAACGAGTTTCTTAAATGTAGTAAAAGACAACAGGACAGCTGTGCTTAGACACCATCATACCAGATTTGGAAAAAAAACGAATCTGTAAATGCATACATGACCGGATACAGCAGCAGCTTTCGTTTTACATCGTTGCCCTTTCGGTTCAAAACAATTTTGCATCTTACCACAACACTAGATTCATGCCAAATAAACCCCTATACCGTACCAACCAAACTTGATCGTGCTCTGTAGATTAACATGGGGTGATGTATCACTATACAAATTATTCAGTCCTACAGCATTCTATGGATAAGGATTTGACACTAGTAACAGATAGCTCTCTAAAACCTACAGAGTAGAAAGAGCTCTTTATTTTAAGGCTATAAGCAACAGGACCCGTGCTACACGAATATGGTCCAAACGAGGTAGTGTGCAATATATATACATAAACATACATACACACACACACATACATACATACATATTATATACACACACACACGTTTGAAAGCAAGGACTGGATGCCTTCCAAGTCTGCAAACAAAAGTATCCCCATATCAGATAAAAGAAGTTAACGACGTTACTAAACCACAACACAGGCAGCAAACCTATATAGGACGTATTTCAACCGTGGTCATCCCTATAAACTTAACACAAATGCTACGTCATGCGTGCGGCGTAAAAATATACAATGTATGGCTACTCTGCCAGTGTCTGCAATAATGTGCATCAGCTTCACCTCTCCTTGCTCTAAGGCGAACATTACTTCCCTTTTGCTTTACATTGGCTGCGGCTGCTTGTTAAACAGCCTGCCATGTGTGCTCGTCACCTCCCAGCCTTCACACCCAAAGCGGCCTGTTGCTTCAGCAACCTTCGTTACGGGCTACCTACTCTCCATCGGTAGGCGAAGGGGTGGCGGGGTTAGTGATGAGCAGGCTGCTGCAGTGCTGGACGGCTACGAAACCTCAGTCAAAAGAAAAGCATCGACAAGCGCATTAGCAGCAGAAGTGCCACACCCAACTACCGTTCACATTATGAGAGGTTCATTCGGAGAAAAGCCTTTGCAGTTTAAATGCAATGAAAGACTGCTATAGCGCGATCACTTGTTTCAATGAGATCTTATCACTTCAGTTAATTTGCAGGAAATAAAAAGTACAAGAAATCTACTACCACTAGTATTCTTACAGCAAAAGGTGAAACAAAAGCATATTTGAGAAGTTCGTCCTTTTCAAACAAACGAGTATATTAAGTATAGAGGTGAAAAAGGAAAGCAACTCTTCAAAACAGCGTTTGCATTAAAGTTCGAGTCTAATCAAATTACTCTTAACATTTACAGATGCCATTTTACTCATTCCTTTTTTTAAAGGATCTCTGGAAACCCCAATAATACTCCTACTAGTAATAAGGCAAGTCTAGCAAAGGGACAAACAGTAAAAACAGACATCGCAATAGTTATAAAAAATCAAATACAATTATTTAACAAGTGAAAAGCAGCTTATATTATAAAACCCAAATCGTGTGAAATGCTAAGGAGACACGGCCATGGGGGGGAGGTGAAACTGAAAGTATGGCGGGCGGGCCGGCCGGCTGGCCGTGAATAATTAGAGAAGCTGTGGGAGGGAGGCTGGGCTGCCTTTGATGTGGTAATGCGAGGCAGGCAGGCAGGCGGCTGGTGGCATTGTGCACGCGCTTTTTAGGGCTTGCGCTTGCGCAATGACCTAAAAAGCACATGCACTGCGTGGAATCGCCAGTGGAATCGTGCTTGGGTAAACGCTGTTTAAGCCCCTATAGAGCTTCGCCAGCTATGCGCATGCGCACAGCAGGCGAGCCCTAAAAAGTGATCCCCTTCTTTGGAGTGACAAATAGAGAAAATTTCAGAATTCGTCTGGTATTATTTATTTTATACCCTTTTACTTTTTGTTTTTTAGATTTAGAAATTCATTTGTCCGAAAAAGACATACCATATACATTTGACATACACTTATTCAAAAAAACATATACAAAAAGACATTGAATGTAAACAACAGAACATCAATCTGAACATTTCATATATACATTTGCACAAATATTTGTGCATCACCATAAATATTCATTATTTACACTATCTTCCTTGAAAAAGAAGTGTGTTAGCACTCAAATAAAGAAGAAATCAGATGGAGAGAACGGTAAATGTTCAAAGCAATACAAGAAAGAATGAAGGACTAAATCTCAATCTCAGTCAAACAAGGAGCAACTCATTGCTAGCTGTCGTCAGATACTTGTCTCCATTTGGTCGACGCGTTTCGAACTCGCTATTTTATTTTGAGTGTTCTCGTCAGGGCTTTATGACTTTTTCCTGCAGAGGGTGTGCAAAATATGAATAAAAAGGAAGAGTAGGGGGCGTGGCCAAGATGGCGACGGAGTAAGACGTGCCTGCGAGCTCCTCCGGCGCCTCGAGCCCTTCATCGCTTTGTATAGCTGTCCTGGGGCGATCTTTGCTCCGGAATCGACTTTATTGGGGTTGCTGAGGTGCCCTGATTGCTTTTGAAGCTTTTTATAGTACAAGGGGACCCAACGGATAGCTAAGTACCATGGGTATAACTACGTTATAAAGAACAAAGGTCCTTAGCTTATTCAAGAATCAGAACAATACAGTATGGTTACACAATGGAAAACTATACGAGTTTAAGATTTCCAGACCCAGCCGGGAAAGGAGTTTATTTTCTGGAGACAATATCCAATCTTACAATATAGACGAAAATAGCTTGACACAAGCCTGTGCCGTACAAAAAGGAAGGGAAAAAAATAAGGATAGCGTAAAGGTGAAAGGGGTGTCTTTCAGGCAAAGGAAAAGAGCAAGAACAGGGTACTCAGTAAATCGAGGAAAATGACCTCAAACGATAGGTTTTCCTTCTCTTCAAAATACAACGAAGGTGCACGTAGATATACGTCAGGGAGGTCTTTGAGGGGGTCCGGTAAAAAGTTACTTAATTTATGGATAAGTGGAAGTAACTCGAGGTCCGTTTCCAACTGCAGGTAATAGCAGCGCTTATTCCACTCTGTATGCGATCAAGGAGTAGCTTTAAAATGCAGGCAGCGATGGCCATGCATGTAGACTGCCAACAGTGTGGCGTTAAAGACGCAAGTCTGAATATAGACGCGTCTCTCGTGGGGCTGCTCGGTCAATGCCGGATGCTCGGTCAATGCATCCGGCATTGACCGAGCAGCCCCACGAGAGACGCGTCTATATTCAGACTTGCGTCTTTAACGCCACACTGTTGGCAGTCTACATGCATGGCCATCGCTGCCTGCATTTTAAAGCTACTCCTTGATCGCATACAGAGTGGAATAAGCGCTGCTATTACCTGCAGTTGGAAACGGACCTCAAGTTACTTCCACTTATCCATAAATTAAGTAACTTTTTACCGGACCCCCTCAAAGACCTCCCTGACGTATATCTACGTGCACCTTCGTTGTATTTTGAAGAGAAGGAAAACCTATCGTTTGAGGTCATTTTCCTCGATTTACTGAGTACCCTGTTCTTGCTCTTTTCCTTTGCCTGAAAGACACCCCTTTCACCTTTACGCTATCCTTATTTTTTCCCTTCCTTTTTGTACGGCACAGGCTTGTGTCAAGCTATTTTCGTCTATATTGTAAGATTGGATATTGTCTCCAGAAAATAAACTCCTTTCCCGGCTGGGTCTGGAAATCTTAAACTCGTATAGTTTTCCATTGTGTAACCATACTGTATTGTTCTGATTCTTGAATAAGCTAAGGACCTTTGTTCTTTATAACCTGATTGCTTTTGAGCCTTTCCCCGTCGAGTTGCGACCAAAAACGGCGGACTTAGCCGAGGTGACGAAGCGGCGACGCACGAGGTTGGTGCGGCCTACACTGCATCACCCGGAGATCTTCGGCTGCCCTTACCCGGGGGACCCTGGGCCACCGCGACCTGCGGTGGGGAACAATCGCAATACAGGACGCCCTGACTGGGACCGCCCCGAGCTTGATCTACCCCCCTGCGGATCATTTCGGCTAACGTCGTCTGGTCGAGGTGACGGGGAGGCGCCGACCTGTCTGGCGGCTGCTGGACAGCGCAGAGGAACGAGAGGAGAAGAGGTGCTGATCCGACCCTACCCAGTAAAGCGCGGGGGAGACTCAACGAACATTGAGAGTGCACGGCGATCGCTGTCCCCTGATAGCTCCGGCCTCCAGGTGTCGGCAAGGCGGGGGTCCCGGGGGGTGCGAGGGAGCGTGGCCTGATATCCCGGGACGCTCCTGGCAATCGCGGAACGCGCGGGGGCTAGCCGCGGCTCCCCATCAGGACGACAAGGAACCGCATGAATAAGCCGGGGAAGGACGGTCCTGGGAAGGGTCCATCTGCATCGCCCCCCGGTTCCAGCAAGTCACCCCTGAAGGAGGACGGGGACGGCCCTGTCACAAAGGCCTTCTTGATTGAACTATTTGCATCCATCAAGGACGACATCACGGAGCTGAAGTCGCAGCTGGCCTCCGATCTGCGCGAGGTCCGCCGAGATGTGGATGGCATCGGAGAGCGGGTGGCGACCCTGGAGGACCACGATCTAGGCCTTGCTGGTGACGTCCATCAGTTACAGCAGGACATGCTCAGACTACGGGAGCAAAATTTAGACCTTCAGGCCCACTGCGAGGATTTGGAAAATCGATCCCGCCGTAATAACATTCGAATCCGAGCGGTGCCCTGGGAAGGAGACGGTGGAAACTTGCGGGAGTATGTGGAGGCCCTTTTTCTGCAGATCCTAGCAGTGGCGGATCTCTATGAGATCCGCATGGACAGAGTTCATCGAGTTGGGGTGCCACGTGGCGCGCGTTCACCGCCGCCGGACATTTTAGTTTGTGTCCACGACTTTCAATTGAAAGAGAGGATCCTAAGGAAGGCCAGGGATACCAACAACCTACAATTTCGGGGACACAGCCCCCAGCTTTTTCAGGACTTGGCGGCCTCCACGTTACAGAAGCAGCGGGACTTCCGCCCGGTCACGGCTTTCCTGCGGGAGCACGGGGTGTCCTACTCCTGGGGCCACCCCTTTCGGCTCATCTTTAGATGGCAGAACAGACTGGTGCAAATACGAATCCTGGCGGCTGCCAGGGAACTTCGGGCATGGAGGAGGAGGCCGCGTCGGCTGGCGCCAGCGCTTCCCCAAGACGACGACCCCGTTCCCGCTCCCCGGCATGGCAAAGAGTGGGCCGCACTGGAATGGCGGAAGGCCCGAATCCATCGGTGAGCCAAAGTGAAAAGGGGAGAGGCCCTTGCCTCGGTGGCTTTGGTGACTGATTCGAGCCGGATAGACAGCTCTTCGGCAGCCTAGGCTCCCCAACCATTGGCCTGTGGGGCCGGAGGGGCTCTACCACCTCAGGTACTTTAAGGGACCTTGCTCCACTGGAGGGTTAACCCGACCCTGAACTCCAGGGGGGCATTACCTGGGTCTTCTACCCCCGACCCTTATGGTCATGTCCAGCTGCTTCTTTTTTTGGTCTATTTTTTCTCTTTAAAGTTCTGGGGCATTTTTCTTTGTATAGTGTCTTGGGGTTCCTTTGGGTTGGGGGCGTGTTGATTTGGAATGGGCTCAGTGGTGGTAGCGGTGAATCTGGTATGACTGTGGGTTTATTCGGGCTGTTTAGGACACTACAGGGGGCACTATGTGGAGCGGGGCAGGGGAGGGGAATGTCTAAATGAGTCACGATAGGTTCATGGAATGTTAAAGGCCTTAATTCCCCCCAAAAGCATCAGAAGGTGTGGAAATACATTATAGATCATCATCTAGATGTGGTGGGACTGCAAGAGACTCATTTGGCTCGTAGGGACGAAACCAGGCTCAAGAATAGGCAATACCCACTGATTTACAGGTCTTCGGCCGCCACTAAGCACCGGGGGGTGGCACTCTTGTTCCGCTCTACATTGCAATTCCAACCCATGGGTGTGCGTAGCGACAAGGAGGGTAGATGGCTGATGGTGAAGGGGATGCACCTTGGCAAGCTCTGCACGTGGTTGGTTCTCTACGCACCGAACACAGGCCAAAACGGGTTCCTTGAGGCTTTCTTGCAGGAGGTGGGGGACTTTGGGGAGGGTGCTTTGGTGGTAATGGGGGATTTCAATTTGGTTTGGGACAAAGAACTTGATTGCTCGCACCAGCAGCGGACGGAGGCAGGCCTCTTTTCCTCCGAGTCGCGTGATGCTATGGAAAGCTTGGGTCTCATTGATAGCTGGCGCGCCCTCAACCCCCATACTAGAGACTACACATTCTTCTCCCATGTCCACCACACGTATTCGCGTCTCGATCACATCTTTCTGAACCAGTCGTTACAGGGGGACCTGAGGGAAAGTAGGATATGCCCGCTCTCTGTATCGGATCATAGCCTCCTGGCAGTATGCCTGACTTGGGCCCCGGGGACGTCCCCCCACCGCAAATGGTACTTCCCTGTCTCTATTACGCGAGATCAGGAGTCATGCACAAAACTCAGGGCGGCCATTGGTGAATTCTTTGAGTTTAACAAGGAAGGGGACACTTCGGTTTTCACCCAATGGGACGCCTTTAAGGCGACGACACGGGGCACGTGCATTGCTTTGAACTCCGCCTTGAACAAACTTAGGCGTGAGGAAAGGGAGGCGCTGGAGGCGGAGCTGACGGCACTTGAAACTGCGCACAAGCAGAATCCTTCTCGAAGGACGCTCCGTCCGCTTGCGGCAGCGCGGGGTAAACTCAGGGCCCACTATAATAACCGGGTGGAGTATACCCTTCTGCGCTTACGGTGTCTTTCTTACGCACAAGGCAATAAAGTAGAGAAACATCTGGCTCGACAGCTTCGCGATAAGCGCGAGAGAGAATACGTAGGTGGCATCCGGGCGCCCTCGGGTGCCTTGGAGCATCAAGACGCGGCCAAGGCAGAGCTCTTCGGCAAATTTTATGCCGCCCTGTACTCGGCAGATAGCCTGGTGCCGGAGGATCAGGAGGAGTACCCGAGGGCTCATCCGCTTCCGCAGGTTTCCAAGGAGTTGAATGACCTCTTGGAGGCCCCCTTTACTAGGGAGGAGGTGTTGGCAGCGATTAAGTCCCTTAAGCCACTTAAGGCGCCTGGCCCGGACGGCTTCACGGCACCCTTCTATCAGACCTTTGCCTCTGAGTGGGCGACTTTTTGGTGACATTCTTTAACGGCATGAGGGAGGCGGGTCAGACTTCGGGCTCCATGGCGGAGGCGATGATTTCGATTATCCCCAAAGCCGGGAAGGACCCCTCGAAGTGCGAGTCCTACCGGCCCATAGCTCTACTGAATGTAGATGCCACATTATACTCCTCCATCTTGGCTGCACGCCTCCAGGACCTTATGCCTGCCCTCATTCATCCCGATCAGTCGGGATTTATAAAGGGTCGTCAGACCAACGACAACACCAGGCGACTGATTCACCTGATTGAGAAGGCCAATCGCTTCAAGATCCCGGCGGTCTTGGTGGGCCTCGACGCTGAAAAAGCGTTTGACCAGGTAGACTGGAACTTTCTCTTTGGTACGCTGGCGGCCTATGGTTTCTCCTCCAGATTCATAGCTATGCTGCGGGCCAATTACCACGGTCCTCGATCGAGAGTCATGGTTAACGGCCATGTTTCATCTTTCTTTGCGCACTCCTGGGGTACGCGGCAGGGCTGTCCCTTATCTCCCCTTCTCTTCGCGCTCAGCATTGAACCCTTAGCTCTTAGGGTACGGGAAGATCCGGGCATCAGTGGTCTCCCCTTTTCAGGAGAGCAGCATAAAATTTCCCTTTTTGCTGATGATGTTCTGCTGTCACTGGCGGACCCGGGAAGCTCCCTTCCACGGGTACAGGAGGTACTCTCTCAATTTGAGGCAGTGGCGGGTTTTAAGGCCAATCCTAGCAAGTCCTACATCCTTAACCTCACGCTACCACCTGCTGAGGTGGACCGTATCCGGCCGCTCACGCCCCTGTCGTGGGCCAGCTCCTCTATACAGTACCTAGGTGTCCGGCTGACCTCGTCCGTCACCACTCTGTATGCGGCCAACTTCCCGCCTTTGTTGACCCAGATACAGACTGAGCTTAATCGGTGGAAACCCATGTTCATTACTTGGCTGGGCCGCATCCATGCTATTAAAATGACGATGCTCCCCAAGCTCCTGTATCTATTTCAAGCGCTCCCTATTACATTGGATGGGGGCTTTTTTAGGCGCATTAAGACCATGATTTTACACTACATTTGGCAACGGGGTCGCGCTAGACTTTCCTTCCTCACGCTGCGAAGGCCTTTGAAGAAGTGTGGGGTCGGCCTCCCAGATATGCACCTTTATTATAAGGCGGCGCAACTCCGAGTGCTGGTGGAGTGGACCCAGATGGAATCGGAGAAGCACTGGTTGCATATGGATAGGAGTGTGGCGGGGAGGTCGATATGGGACCTGGTCTGGAAGGCGAAGGGGGATCGCCCTCGGAATGCCTATATTAGCACCCCGACGAGCACTACCCTGAAGGTCTGGGACTCGGTTTCTAGCGATGAGAGGTGGACCTCCTTCCCGTCCCCCTTCACCCCTATACATTTTAACCCGGCCTTTCCGCCGGCGTTTGTGGAGGGCCCCTTTGATGTGTGGAGGGCGGGAGGGTGTCACGCGCTCACGCACCTGTTTCACGGGTATGAGCCACTCACCTTCCATAATTGCATGCGTGACTATGCGGTGTTACCGTCCGAGGGTTACCGGCATGCCCAAATGCTAAACTGGGCGTTATCACCTGAGGTACGGGACGCAGCGACAAGGCCTCCTACAGATTTTGAATACTTTATTACCCGCACAGCATCCATGAGAGGGGTGATCTCATTCCTTTATGGCCTTCTGCTTGCTACGGCTATCTCACCTCGCCCTCGATATATGGGTTTGTGGGAAGAGCACCTGGGTCGGGATATCTCCGACGAGGAGTGGACTCACCTCTGGCGTCACTTGCACAGATTTAATCATTCCATTGACCTTAGGGAGGCCCACATGAAAACGATGTTGGACTGGTATCTTTACCCAGCCCGGTTGAAAAAGATCTTTCCCTCCACGTCGGATAGATGTTGGCGAGGATGTGGCCTCTTGGGGGATTTTCGTCATATTTGGTGGGACTGCCCTGTCATTCGCCCCTACTGGGAGGAGATACTGTCCCAAATCAAAGGTGTGCTGGGTTACCCGGTACCCGACTCGATAGGCTTTGTTCTATTGGGTCTCCGTGACCCGCTCCTGGAGCATTAGACCAAGGCGGATAAACAAATCCTTTGGCTCTGCATTGGTGCAGCCAAGCTGACCATGGCATCGGCCTGGAAAAAGAAGGAGGCCCCTGCACTTTCCCTCTGGTATGCGAGGTTGTGGAAACTGCTGAGTATGGAGCGTATGGCGGATGTTTTCAGAGGAGATTTCAAGAACTTCGTTTTTCGATGGGGCCCCCTGGTCCGCTTCCTTTCTCAGGGTCTGCCGTCGGCGGTCTGCCCGCCCACTTTGCGTGCACTCCATTTGTTCCAGGTGTGAGAGGATGTTTTGATGTGTGCCTGTTACTTAGCTGGCAACACTGAGGGGAGGGGGGATGGGGGTTGAAGGAGTTTGGGGGGGGGGGGTGTTCTGTTTCTTCTATCTCTATGGGGGGTGGGTTTTTTGTGTTTCACCTCGCTGCATTGTTTTCTTTCGGTGGAGAGACGAGGAGGCGCAAATTAGACTGATCGACTGAGCCCCCGACTTGGGTGGCTTATGCCTGGCGCCACTGTGAGCCGTTGCCTATATATGGACTCCCCCTTGGGGCAACATTATTAGCTGGCGAACTTTGAGACCCATCCTGGCTAGGGTGGCCGCGTTGACCAATCTTCAGCAATGTTCAGTCTCCTCTGCCATGTAGAGTGAGCTCCTGCGAGGGCTCTTGTCGCATTTCTTGTGTTTCTATCTTCTTCTTACTTTCTTTCTTCTTCCTTCTTGTACTTTATTTATTTATTTATTTATTTTATTTATTTTATTTCTTGTATAGCGCAAGAATCGACCCCGGTCGGGGTATCTCCGCGCTTTGATCGCTAAGATGGTGAAAAACAGGGGCATAACAGATGAGCTGAGGTTACAATGGTAAAACTACAGTTAGTTATTCCTCTACGAACAGGTTGGTTTTTAGCCTTTTTCTGAATGATAAGTGATTTGTGATCTGTCTGAGGCTAAGGGGCAAATTGTTCCACAAGGTCGGCCCCACTAGAGAGAGGGCCCGGCCGCCTTGTCTGGTCTTTTTGATAAGAGGGGGTTTTAACAGAAGTTGATTGCTTGACTGCAGATCTCGGTCTGGTTTGTAAAGCTGTAGTTTTTGGGTTATGTAGTTGGGGCCGTTTCCAAACAGGCACTTATGGACGGTGCAGCAGATTTTAAATTTGACACGTTGGCGTATTGGGAGCCAGTGAAGTTCTCTCAACAGGGGTCTAGAAGATGTTCTTGTGGGAGCATTGAGAATCTATCTGGCTGCCGTATTCTGAACCACCTGTAGTCGATTTATGGCATCCTCGTTAGCTTGTATCAGGAGCCCGTTGCAATAGTCTAATCGACTTATTACCAGGGCCTGTACAAGGGTCTTTCTGTAGGTGTCCGGTAAGAGGGGGAAAACTCTTTTGAGCAGGCCAATGGTGCGGAAACAAGCTCCTGCGATCACGTTTGCGTGTTCTTTTAGGGTTAGGTTTTGGTCCAGTTTCACACCTAGATTTTTGACAGTCATCTTTGGAGAGGGTACTGGTCCTAAGTCCAGAGGCCACCAGTCGGGAGACCAGAGTATGCTAGCTTTCCCAAAGAGCATTACCTCGGTCTTCCCGACATTACATTGGAGGCAGTTGGAAGCCATCCAATTTGAAACCGCTCTCATACCTTCAGCAAAATTTTCCCTAACATTAGAGTTAAGGGCATGGAAAGGGTAGAGGAGTTGAGTGTCGTCGGCGTAGGACACTGGTGTGAATCCATACTTCCTCACAATCTCAGCAAGGGGGGCCACATACACATTAAATAATGTGGGACTTAGGCAGCATGAGCCCTGTGGTACCCCCTTCGTGAGCGCCCTAGAGATGGAATGGTAGGGGCCCAGGCTGACAGATTGTGAGCGTCCGGAGAGGAAACTTTCCAACCATGCAAGGGCTTGACCTCCAATGCCCACTCCCTGCAGTCGGCTCAACAGGATTTTATGGGACACAGTATCAAAAGCGGCCGACAGGTCTAACAGCACCAGAATCATCGAGCCTCCTCTATCCTGTGACATCTTGATGTTGTCGGTCACGGAGAGGAGTGCTGATTCGGTGCTGTAGTTGGGCCTGAACCCAGATTTTCCATGTTGGAAATTCAGCGTACATACATTTAAACTAGAGTTACAGTCCATCTTAATTATGGGTAACCATGCATCTAGCTTATCAACAATTCTGCAATATTTCTTAAGGTCCACTATATCAGTAAAGAAGAATTAGATATGTTGGACTATAAAAGAAAATAGTTATAAAGTGAATATAGATCAGAGAAGAAGTAAATGAGTAATGCGTTTTTGAACAGATCAAGCTGAAAATTACCAACACACCAACTCTAAAACCTTTCTGTGTCAGCAACAGTTGTATTGTGACAGGGAGTGGCTGTGGGGTTATCACAGAGCAAGGAGGATTGGAATGTAGCCTTTGCATCTAGGACCTTAAGTGACACTGAAAGGAGGTATGCAGTTATAAACAAGCATTGGCTAAGCTAATAAGACTCGCCTACGCAAGAGCTATTGGCCATAGCCAATGTATTTTACCCACGATGTCCACCAGCATGGCTGCTGTTCAGCAGAGCTAAACGTTTGTGGCGTAGAGGAGAGTGGTGTGGAGTGTTTTACAGTGGAGTGGCATAGAGTGCCGTGCATTGGAATGGCACAGAGTGGAGTCACATATAGTGGGGTACACTGGAAGGCACTGAGTTAAGTGGATATGTATAGAGTGCATTAGCGTAGAATGTTACAGAGTGTAGTGGCACAGAGTGCAGTGGCGCAAATTCCTCAGCATACAGTGCAGCATCATAGAATGAATGCAGTGGCGTAGATTAGAGTGTTATATAATCGAGTGAAGTGGTGCAGAGTGAAGTGGTGCAGAGTAGAGTGGCGTAGAGTGCAGTGGAGTAGAGTGAAGTGATTTAGAGTAGCATAGAGTTCAGTGGTGTAGAGCAGTGCAGAGTAGAGTGGCTAGAGTGGTGCAGAATAGAGTAGAATACAGTGGTGTAGAGTATAGTGCCGTAGAGTGGAGTGGTGCAGAGTAGAGTGGCGTAGATTGTATTTGGACAGAATGCAGTAGTGCAAAGTAGCATGTGTTACAGTTCAGCGGCATAGAGTGCTGCAGAGCAGTGTCAGAGTGCAGTGGTGTAGAGAGGCATAGAGTACATTGGCATAGAGCTGAGTGGCGTAGAGTGCAATGGAGTAGAGTAGTATAAACTAGAGAGAAGTCACAGAGAGGACTGGTGTAGAGTGCACTGGTAAATTGTTGCATGGTATAGTGGCGTAGAGTGCAGCGGTATAGAATTAAGCAGAGTACAATGCAGTAGCTTACAATGCAGGGTCATACAATGCAATGATGTAGGTTAGAGTGGTGCACAGTAGAGTGTAGTGGCACAGAGTGCAGTGGTGCAAAGTGGAGTTGTGCAGAGTAGAGTGGCATAGAGCGCAGTGGTGTAGAATACAATATTGTGAAGTGCAGTACGGCATAGAGTGGTGTAGAGTAGCGTAGAGTGCAGTGATGTAGAGTGAATCACAGTTGAGTAGCGCAGAGTGCAGTGGCGTAGAGTGAAGTGCTGCAAAGTGCAGTGCCATAGAGTGTAGTAGTGCAAAGAAGAGTGGCATAGAGTTCGCTGATGGAGAGTGCAGTGTTGCAGAGTAGAGTGCTGTAGAGTGCAGTGGTGTAAAGTGGCCTATAGTGCATCAGTGTTGAGTGCAGTGGCGTAGACCAGTAGTGCAGAGTAGAGTGCAGTAGTTTAGAGCAGAGTGTTGTAGAGTGCAGTGGTGTAGAGTGCAGTGGCGTTGGAGTAGATTCTTTCAGAGCAGTGTGAAGTGGCGAAGAGTGGAGTTGTGCAGGGTAGAGTGAAGTGGCGTGGAACGGTGCAGGGCAGAATGATGTGACGTAGAGGAGAGTGGCATAAAGTAGTGTAGAATGCAGTGGTGCAGTGTAGATTTTAGTGGCGTACAGTGGATTGGCATAGAGTGCAGGGGCATAGAGTTGAGTGGTACAGAGTAGATTGCATTGGCGTAGAGTGCATTGGCATACAGTGCAGTAGGGCTGAGTGCAGTGTTGCAGAGTAAGATGGAGTAGCGTAGAGTGGATTTGTGCAGAGTAGAATGGAGTGATCATATTAAATTATTTGTTCCCAACACACTTCGGAAGAAACAAAAAATGTGCTTCATTTGTGTTTTGCTAATGTGATATACTCTGAAATACTTGCACATTTTATTTACACGCTGTTGTGTGCTAGAAAAAACCCTTTCCTCTATCCCCAGCATCCAGCAAGATTGTCATATAAATAAAGCCAGCAAATTTTAACTCAGATTGTCTAGCTTTCTAACCACAGAGCTAATAGTAAGCAACGGGCAGAATGCATTCAGAGGGAAGGTTTCTGAATGTCCCCAAGATGTCTATAGTTTTTACCAAAAAGCAGTGGTAGGCCTGTGTGTAGGTCATAAAATATTTTAGAAATTAAATCTGGGGAAGTAATTTTGTTCTGCGAATGGATAATAAAACCCTAGTGGGATTTTGTCTCCTGAAGAGGAGTAGAATTCTACTGCAGGTATTGCAAAATTAACATCGACGTTAAACAGCATAGTTTCCGCAAGGAATATGCGCTAGTTAAAGTAGATATAACAACTGATTATTCGTCGAGGCTTCCCTATGAATCAAAAGAAAGTCTAGGAGTCAATATTGACAAGGGTGTGGTATCCTTTATAGTAGGGGTTATTGCAGAGGGTTTTGATGGGATTGACGAAAACGACTAAGCGTTTAAGACAGAAAGAACAAGTTGCTCAACTCTGTGAGGGCATGGGTGACAGAAGGGGGACCACACGAGTTTAGCACTTTATACCCTTTCATTTTGGCATGTTTCAGACAACTTGGTAGTTGAAGGAGTTATTAAATCAATCAAAAAGAAGGGGGACTAGGAGAAAGATGAAGGTCCAGAACCCACCCATAAAGCAAAGTATAAATACAAAATTAGGGTAGGTGTTCCTATAGGAAGAGGGAAAGTTGGATGAGAAGTGTAGGTAGAAAAAAACATCAGTTAAGAGAGGGTCTTCCTTTTTGAGCCCTCACACATGCTTCATCATAGGGCTTATCTTCTTGTGAGGCCAGTGCTGCAATGCCCCACGGGCCCCGCAAGTTTTCCTTTTAGCGAAGATCTTCTCTTTAAGCCGCATGAGTGAGTGAGGGTCCGTTGTAGGGGTGTAATGAGCCATGACAGTTTCTATACATGGGATTGTTAAAAGGTTGATGTGTTTCACGCCTATGTGTTCCAGGAATGATCCGTGGCGTTTCTTCAGGGCCAAATTAAATGAATGAGTAATCCCTACTGTACACCAGGGTGTGTTTGTGTGTATTGGTGAAAAAGTGTCTATTAAATCTCAAGGGATATTCATATTTTAACTGTAACTTAAAATATATTCTCGTCCAAACTAGCCCTCTAGGACCTCCTAGAACTCTACAGCGCACTCTTTGGGATTTACTACCAGTTACGGGCCACTACCCCTGCGGTATGTGTGCCATTTGTCCATTCACCACAGTCTCCAAGGATATCCATCTAAATTAATAATTCATCTGGATACAAAAGGGGCACACAAAATGTAATACCAAGAACTGTATATATCTGATCACTTGCCCCTGTACATTGAACTACGTGGTAATGACAACTAGACTAATTGAGACCAGAATAATTGAACACTTTAACTATGTATGCTGCAAACGCACCACAACGAAGAGGTCGGCACATTTCCTCATGGCCAATCATACACCAAAAGACATTAGATTGACGCCAGTGAGCACTGGAATCAACATTCACTATTAAGCAAGGAACAATTACAATGCTGGATTTTTCGTTTGAAGACACACCTCAACGGTCTGAATGATGACATTCCATGGCACAAAGTCAACAGATGAGACTACGAACACAGGGCTCCAACTATTCCACGCTATGGTCCTGAACCAGATGGAAAAAAATACTTTTCACAGCACAAAACCAACAGATGCGACCACTAACACAGGGCTCCCACTGTTCAAAAACTGCAAACCTGTGACCTGCAACCAGTTGTGAACCGTGTCCATATATCATTTGAGATGTCTACTCAACATGGGATGTGAGTAGTTATCCCACCTTTTTATAGTAACGGACAGCACACTACACTCAGAGAGATATTTTCTTCTAAACATACCCTGCAAACCGATAATATAACATCCAGAACTCCCATACATTCATACATACATAACTAAGGGATAGATTTAATTATTGTATAACATCTTTAGACTGCAATGACGTTGATGAAGATAGGGTGGGATATGCGTTCCACCACTCCACTACTTGAAATAGGAGACGCACCCTTCCCCTGAGTCCGTTTCCAATGCAATAAAGTGAGAGATGCCTCTCTGCCCTTTTCACTTTAGAGAGACAAACAAGCATCATTTCACACTTCCTTGTCTAGCCGGCAGTATCACTTCAGTACTTATTGCAATGAAATTAACTCAGATACAAGAAAGTCATGCATTTTCACAAATTTTATATGACCAAACAAAGACAGCCACCGATACTTGTTTACTTGTGACCCATCTGAATTCAGGTAGTGATCCAACCAGTGAATCATCTCGGTATGGGCCCACTACACAAACTCTTTTACCTATCCATATCGGCAAGAGATACACATTCTCATACTTGGACTCAACCAAGATGGCCACCCCATTTTCGACAGTAGTCACTTGACCCGTTCAAAACCAGGTAGTGACTCAACAAGCAAGCCACACCTGGCGAGATTTTCACATTCAAATAGAGCCTCCCGTACCGTACACGCTACCTCCAGACGAGCATAGCGGGGTAGGTCATGAGCCCAACTCAGAGTCTAATCATGCAAGTATTGTGACAATTATTTAACGCATTAGCTGCACACCTTATAGCTACCATGGATGCTATCACAAAAAATTCAACATTATATTTTACCCGTTAGTTTCTAACCGCAGATGTTATGCGGTTCTCTGCCCTGCTCTATAATACTAGGCACTACACAGCCACAGGGTAATGCTTATCCCCACTCAACTTTGGGAGACACCACTTGCTTTGGCCATTAAACGCTGCGTTATCAATGGATTACGTTTATATGTTTGTCTGTCCTGGTCTGTTTATATGTGTCAATGTATTATCACTAATAAAGTCATTTGTCAGACACACTGCATTGGACTACCTTCAGTGATTCAAGTCTGCTTGCAATATATGATATGATCACCCAGTCTTACCAGCATCTATCTAGGTTCACTATCACGTCAGTTTTAGCCTCAATATGTTACCTGCCTGTTAAGTTGCAACTCACTGTTTTCCTGGATTCCCTATGGAATGACGATTGAGCTCCTAGCATGCTTTGAATACATAAAACTTATCTGCTTCTTCTTAAGGAGGTGTATTTGACACAAAAGCTTGTATACATATTGTATTTGTAAAACCTTTACACAATTTTTTAGGTCTTTATGTAGGTAGGATTTCATTATCTCTTTTATGGATCTCACAAACAGGGACAGTTTACCTATCAATTTCCTTTTAGATTTTTTAGGCTCTTCCTTTTCACCAATACACAAACTCTCCCTGATGTAGGGTAGGGATTACTGATTCACTTCATTTGGTCCTGAAGAAACACCACAGATTCCTCCTGGAACACACAGGCATGAAACATGTTGACCGTATAACAATCCCACGTGTAGAAACTGTCACGGCTCATTACACCCCAGTGACAGCTCTCCGCGCTTTTGTTTTTAACCCTGCCAGAGGATCACATATTAAAAAAATGTTTGATGATACTCCTTAGGCAGTTTTAAGTCACAGATTCTTCGCTATACACTCTACTCTACGTTCACAAATAGCTTAAAGAGGAGAACTCTGCTAAAGAGCCCTCTTCCCACGAGAAGCTAATCTCGATCATGAAGTATGACACCCATATGGGTATGTGAGGACTCAATCTTCCAAAAAGGAAGAGCCTCCATTAACTTATGTTTTTTCCACCTACACTTTTCATCCGAATTTCCCTCTTTATATAGGAACAGCTACCCTTCTTTAGGATTCTTATTTAAGGCAAGGAGTCAGTACAAACAAATTCCATATGAGACAGTATATTGTGTATTGACTATCAGGATCATTCAAGTGTATGTTCTCAACAAAAAAGGTTGTTAAGAAAGAATGTATGGTCCAATTCGTCGATCTATTTGATTTTTTTGCCGAAATATACTGGACTGTATTGATGTGTTGGAAGGTAAATAAAGCGAAACTCATGCTAAGATTTCAATAAAGAAATACATAGATAAAAAAGAAAGCATTTTTGGTGGCCTGGGTTAGATATGATAGCAGACAAATGGGTGAAGGAAATGTAGTAGCAGTGAGAGAATGTTGAAAGCTAGCTCTTCACCTCTCATTCCTGTTGGTTTGAGTGGGCAATTATGGCAGAAGGTAGCTTTCAACATCTTTGCAAAACCTACTTTGTGCCTCGCGCTTTGCTTAAAATCTAGTAGACTATCACTGGAGGTGCCGTGAGATCAAGTTTGTGCGGCGTGTCACAACTGGCATGGTCATGGAGTTTCTTTTAAAGAGGTGTTTGCCAGGGAAGGGAACCCATTGACTCTAGTAACTGATAATGTCCATATGGCATCTCTAGAAATGAAGGTATTTTTGTGTAGGCATGGCATTAAACATGCTACCAGACACCTATAAGATTCCAGTGCAATGGCCAGGTCAAACACTAACTCTCTTTTAGTAGGACGGAGTATTGTTGCTAGCGTAAGCTCTTTTTCAACTATCCAATTAGAAGCCAATCAATATTGTTGGTGGTTTGCCACTATTACTCCAAGGTGTGGCTAACTCAGTAGTCAATGTTCCAACGCGAATGGTATTCGTATATTTACAAATTCATGTTTTTATTTTCCATGGGGCCATTCCTAAGGTCATAGGGCCATGTTGTTACACCTCACTCCGGACCCAGATTTCCATTCCCGATTCCTCTGCTCATGCACGTCACACTCCCCATTCATTTCTAAGTGTTTTCTGTACTTCTGGTCGGGAGAGAGCTTACACTAATAGCATGATCTTTTCACAGAAATGATGGTCTGGTATCTCCGTCCACATGGTACTTTTATAACGGATTAAGAACTAAAATGACTTTAAAAGCATCCTTTACTCATGCAGCCCTTCTTCCTTCATCTCCAAGGCTGATTCAGAAAGGAAACCAAGTGGATGATCATGTGCTTGAAAAGGAATTACTGAAAAGGCTTCACAGTTCAGCATCTGAGCAAGTGCTCTGTTCACTAGGGGACAGGGTGCCTGTTTTTTCTCTGTACGCAATACTTTGTCTTCAGGCACTCTGTCCTCCCATAGGCTCTTGATCACGTCCCACCTACCGTCTTTCTTATTTGCTCCAGAGACTATATTGCCCAGCCACTTGTCACCTGTCATTGTCATTGGTGCTCCAACACCCAGATAATAGGAAATAGCAGCCCTCATCAAGGGTTACGTCGGTCTAAGTGCAGCTACCAGAGTTGTAAGACAGCCCAAAAAGAAGGTACTCAACAAGCTCGTTCAAATGCATTGACAAGAGCACTCCAAAAATCCCCCAAATGTCCAAACGACAAGAATCTTTACCGACCCCTCAAGTGTGGTGCAGTTCACTACTGCAAATAAAGAGTAAAATCTGGAGGCGGTTCTGGTCACAGAAACAGGCTATAAAGTCACCTCTTATTCAACAAAAAGCACATAAAGCAGGGAAGTGGGATTAAATCCCCTGATTCTTTTACAGGAAACTCACCCTGGAAAACAAACGTGTTGGCGGAATTACGATTACATTTTTTTTTTACTTGGAACAGAAAGAAATAAACAACAAAAAAGAAGCATCAGTACATTTTCATTCAGAACATTGAAGGTTATCAATTCCCCTAATGCAATTAGAGAGATCACTTTATTATACGACCGCATGTACAATACAAAATTATAAATCCTGACATAGCTCCTCTTCAGTTTCAGAAAGACAAGACGAACAGTTTCTGGATGCCCTAATGATCTAACCCATTAAACTAATACCGTAATCCAGCCGTCACCATGTGGCTAGGAGTGAAACATCAGCATTCTGGCCTCGGTCCCATCGCTTTATAGAAGCTAATGACCTTACTGGTAAATGAGACATGTGACATTAAAAGGAATAGATCTCCCACGTGGAACAGCAAATCAATCAGCACTTATTTCTGCCAATGTGTTCAACCAGTTAGGGACTTTTTTCAAGAAATCTATCAGTAAGGAGAATACTTCTGTGAAACCCAATAGGAGCAGTTATAAACTTGTGCTGGGCACAGCGAAAGGCGGTGCACAGCAGAGCTTAGCCACAAGCAGTTGTTAGGGCACAGGGCTGGTCTTGTGGCCGTGCACCACTGTTGTGCACGTCAAAAGGCTGTGCGCAGAAGAGGGAGGAAATAGAGTACTGCATTAAAAAACATATAAGTCACTGAACAAAACACAGTCAAACAGACTGATTTATGGTTCTGGCTGCGCAAAACTATCGAAATTCGCCAGTTATGGCTGCCTGTGTTGACTTAGGTGAAGGGCTTGGCACCTAGGTATATTATTTTAAAAAATACATTAGCTGGAAAACACCAGTTAAACAAGCATTTACAATGCAATAGGTCTCGCATTGACACAAGTTTGAGCTATTGGCAATGCAAATAACAATGCCTTTTAATTTTGTTTTCTTTTTAAAAACAAAAGGCATTGCCATTTACAATGCCAATAGCTTAAACTCGCGTAAATGCAAGACCTATTGCATTGCAAATGCTTGTTTGTATACTTTCGTGGTTACCAAAAAGTCCTTTGCTTCCAGTAGTTCTCCTCTGCCTGACTACACCAGAGGTATCAGCAGCAGAGATCTCTTTTAGTTACCACAAGCTACAAGTGTCATGACCTCTCCTTTGAAGCAAGGCTTTGGTCCTGCCACCACTTACGATGCTTGTTACACTGACAACTCAAACCTGATTGAATGATTTTCGTGGCCTAAGTCTGCTTAAGAAGGAGTAGAAAAAATCTAACATAGTCCTTGAAATCCATTATTCCACTGTGGAATTCCCATCAGGTTGAAAACTGCATGAGTAAATAATGTAGATTTCAACATATAGCTGGGGGAGGGGCTATCTACAGAGGTTTTTTTTGGGTAGCAATGCGTTCATCTACACGCCCATTAAATGTTTGGGGGTGCTTTTTGCAAGAGTAAGTTTATGTGCGTTTTAAGATTGTGAAACTATCAACTAATTATACATGAATGCCCAAAACCGAGTTTGTGGATTTTCTCTGCAATATTTAGTCACCTGTACAATAACACGCACAATACCTCCCCTAATGCATACATTCAGGAGAACAGCAACACCTTGGTACGTGCACTTTGCATGAGTGAAACTTTGACTTTCTTGCACACTTAAGTGAAACTTAGATATGCAGTTTACTTTTCGTGAACGGGCTTGAGTTCTCTCGCCATTCATGCATAAGCAATAGCTAATGCCCATACTGCTTACTGTACTACTGCTGAGAAGCACTGGGTGCCTGTGTACGTTTTCCTCTAGATATGCTTCACTCTTCTGGTTCCACCTACCCATGGTCCTTTAAGAGAGGCGATCTGTAGTGTATGTAGAGTTTTATTGAACGAAAATGACAATTGCTCTTTTACCCTGTGTAAAATCCCTTTGGTAGCACGAACCGTATTCGTAAGCCTTCATTCTACAGAGAAGTTCCACCTCCACTCTGTTTGTTGCATTGTAGCATCACCTTTCGTCACTTTGAAGCACCCCCTAGTAATACTAAGCCTATGTCACGGCCATCTTGTGGGATCAGAACGGGGAAGGGGTAGTGGAGGTCATATACGCTAGTCTCCCTTGGAAAGTGAGTGCAGAGTCCACTCCGGGCGCGTTGCTGAACTCCCTCTTTTCGACTCCTTCCTTCTCTGAAACCTCATTGTTGCCTCGCACCTAGACCGCAGGGGAAGGAAAACTAAACAGATGCTGCAAACTAAAGATATCTTCAAAAAGCCAGCAGATCTCGGCGTGCTGAACGACTCACTATAAGAGATATTTGTTTACGTATAGGTGAAAATAATATTGCCCTGTGTGATAAAAGGTGTACCGTTGTTTCTAGAATATTATAATGCAACTGATTCATGCGTCGAGCAAGAGGCACTCAGATTTAAATTCTAAGTATTTTCGGAGTGCTCAATAACTTGCTGCGGATATGGATGTTCCGCGTAGCCTCACTGATTCCCAAGGTCTTTTCGGCTTGCCTCTTCGTGTCAAGGTCATGCCGAATTCCTCAGGCCCTGCTCCCACCCTGCCTGGTAACGTGAGCACAGAGGAAGGCCGCGAGTGCCGACAGGAGGTGCGCGTGCACATCACCTGTCCGGGCGTGTGCCATCTCCTGTCTCTCTTTGCTAGCAAAAGCTCTGACTATAGGTCTCGCCAAGGCGAACCGCGCATGCGCTGCATCACTAGGCGAGACCTAAAAAAAGAGGATGCCCAGCAGAATATTTAGATGGTAAACAGGCAGGTCTTCAGAGTACGGTTACCTGACCAGGTTACACCTGGTGCTTCTAGATTATCTGGGTCCTCTGTTTGCCTCTGTTGATTTTGAGAATGACTTTATTCTCTGTGTTTGGGTACTTGTTCCAGGGCCCTACAAAAAATGAACACAGGAACCTGCTTTTTTACCTTTGTTGAGATCATGGATACTGAATCCCCCTCTCGCAAGTATGGGTTAAACATCTTGTGGCCTGGATCTAACAAGAAGACCTGCTGCAGTGCCTCGATGGTATGAACGACCGAGTCTTCCTATTCTCAGGCAATGCACTCTCGTTTGCCTGATTTCCTGTGTTGGAAAGGTCAGGCAGATTGAGATCCTGAGGGCCTTTGAGTATGCCTCGGGTCTGGTAGTCAACTCAGATAAGTCCGTTATTTGTCGGGTGCAGGCTGGTGAAATAGTGGTCAGGTGGCTAAATCATTTGTGAGTGGCTAGGGGCCGCTTTAAGTATATCGGCTTGCATACTACTGAGCTTGCTTTCTCTCCAGCTAGCTTCGTTCATCTGCTGGTCTCTCTGTGTTTGGATCATTTGGGCTTGAATCAACTTCTTTCTGCATTTTAGTCAGAGGAGCCTTTAAGATGGTGGTCCTCCCTTGATTGTTGTGCATCCATTAAAATGTTATCTTTGAGGTGCCTGTCCAATTTTTCAAGAGTCTTTGAAAACTCTTGCGTGTTTAAGTGGGCTAATAAAATTTACCACGCAGCTTTGATAAATGTGCGCATGTGGCACGATTGTGGCCTGCTATGGCATATGTACAGCTGTACTGTTGGGCGTCTCAAATTATCATTGTGTGAAAGGAACACTGGCCATTCGCTTGGAGGTGGTTGGGTTCACTGGATTTTTATAACATATTTTATTAAATTTTCACAGTACCACTCTGGCGAGAGCCCGACATAATCCACTTGATAAAAAAATATCAAAGAGATATCCGCATTGGAAATATCAATGGGTACAGTTTGTCTACAAAACAAAAGAAAACAAACTAAAAACTGTATGCAGACTTCCCCACAATGGTGAGCAAAATTCAATACACACATATGACTGTGGATTTGGGGGTCTTTTGGGGGACCACCCAAAGGTGCAGGGTCACCCTATAGTCCACGGGTCCGAAATACAAACTGAGACCAACAATGGAGCACGGAGAGAAAGGATATTTATTACAATCTCATGAGAGAGAAAGCATCAACAACAGACACCCATAGCTGTCTGAGGAGGCAGTCTGTCAAACACTTTTGATCCACGTCTTATATACCCTTCATCTCCACCCTGCGTGTACAGTAAAGAAAGAACACCATGATTATGCAAAAGGGGGGATGTGTAGAATAAATGATGAACACCTTAATTATACAAAGGGAGACGTGTATAGTAAAACAATGAACACCATAATTATAGGTCAATCTGCTAAGTTAGCAGATGGTCACTGTTAAGCCCCTGCAGGGCATAGGTGAAAAGCATGTTTAAAGCATGTTTATAAAACAGATAGAGGTCAATCTGATAAGTCAGCAGATGGTAGTTGTTGGGCCCCTGCAGGGCACAGTGCACAAGGTGAAGACGATAAGCATCTGGGAAACTCCCTGTCCGACTGGTTGAGCATGTGCTGGTCAGTTTTTGGTCAGGCCAGAGCACGAACAGGGTGTGTATGTCCTTGCAGGAATGAGGCAAGTCCAGAGTGAAGCCCCAGAGCATTCGTGATAAAGAGAGAAGGTCCGTAATGAAGGGTGAAGCGCAAAATGGCAGAGCGAATGGCAAGATAACAGACATACTTTTCCACAGAGTACAAAATGGCTGAGCGAGTGTCAAGATAAAGAATTCATTTTCCACATGACCCAGAAAAATAAGTGGTATATCATACATTTGGGCCCACAAACTTTTCATGAGACTGTTTCTATGGGGATTGTGAAGTAAGAGGAGGGAGATCAATGCCACAGTATGTGGCCCACCGAGACCATATCTTTCTATGTTTTGGGGGCAGCTCCTCGCTTGAAACACAGCCATCTCCGCAACCCATACATTTATCCAGCTCTTGTCACCACTTCCCTAACATCGGTGGCGAAGTTCCCTTCCACAACTGGGCTATGTCTCGTTTGGCAATCGTTAGGGCTAAAAACAGTTAGGTGTTGCTTATATCGATTCCCTCCAATGTCCTCCGAACTATGGAGCAAGAACAATCGGGGATCATGCAGCAGGTCCCAGGACAGCACCTCTTTGAGGCACAACGACACCCTGCGCCAAAAAGGCTTTAATGCTAAGCAGCTCCACACAGTTTGGAGGAACGTCCCCTCTTCCCTCTCGCAACACAGACATATGGGGGATGGCACAACTCCCGTCCTCCAAAGCTGAAGACGGGTGTAGTACATGCAATGCACATATTTGAACTGAATACGATGGTATCTGGAGGCTACTGCGGCGCCCCGAGGGCTAGCAATTGTTTCCACCCAGTCATCGTCCGTCAGGTCAGGGATGTCATCTTACCACGCCTTCTTCGTTCGATGTAATGTGGTGGAATGCGTTGTCAACGTCTGGTATATTTGTTGTATTTTGTGTGCACCAAGATCGCCCCTAAGGAGTCGGCACTCAAGCGGATGAAATTCTGGGATGTCAGCAAGTATTTACAAGTGCAAGGGCCAAAGCATGACGCAATTGAATATACCTGTAGAACTGGGTTTTGTGGAGGTGGAACTCCTCCTGTAGTTGCTGGAAGGATTTAAGGATAGTACCTCGAATGATGTCACCTAACGTGGAAATACCAATGAGATGCCATGGGTGGAAACCCTCAGTGCAGCCACTTGGCATAAATAATTACCATGCCACAAAGGCGTCGCCTGCGTCAGCCGCATGTTTCAATCCATGTGTCGAACGGTGTACCGCCATAACCTAATCGTTGTTCGACTGACCTGCGGTAAGGAGTCTAGCTTCTGCTCGCCATAGAGTAGGTGCAAGAGGGGAGTCCTCTCCATGGCTGCATGCTAAACTGCAAATGACGGGTCTGTAGGTGAATTGTACCACCAGTTGTTTATAATTAAAAGGTGGGCCGCCACGTAATAGGAGTAGACGTCGGCAGCAGCAATGCCCCCACAATAAGTGGATTGTGCACATGTCTGCAGCGTGACCCGAACCCTCCCACCCAATAAAAACGTATTGTGAATGCCGTTGATTTGTGCAAACCACGCCCGTGGAATATGATATGGAAATTTCTGTAGACGGTAAAGCATCCTAGGGAGTGGGACCATTTTGAAAATGGCCGACCGTCTTAGAGCGAGAGAGGGATGGAGGACCAAATAGAGGTCTCCTCTCAAAGGTTGGCAAGGGGGGGTTGATGTTATGGGCCCATGAAGTCTGCGCACAACGGGATATAAACACTCCGAGATGCTGGAAGGCCTCTGTGGCATGTTTTAGTTGGGATGCCCACGTAGTCCTGCCTTGATGACCACACACTGGGAATAGCACCGATTTAGCAGGGTTAGTGTGGAGCCGGGTATTCTGGCCGAAAACTTAAAGAATTTGCAAAATACGTGGGCCCGAGATCCAGGGGTCGGTCATAAAAATGGGTTTACTGGATTTGCTGTTAATATTGTATGGTGACTAACAACAGGTGATGGAGAAATGTTTGCAGTTTGTCTGACCACTGGAAATCGCTTGGGGAGGAGCCCGAACTGCCAAGTCTAGTCCTCTCTGAGCCTGGAACAGAAGCAACCAAAGACTGGTTTTGCCCTGATTGAGGCTCGTCAGTCGGGTGTAGCTTTGCCCCAATGGTACAGTGAGCACAAGACTCCTGTCCGGGCACATACATGTGGCCCCCCCAGGGCGGTCCATCGAACACACAGGGTGATGGAGGGATGCTTGCAATTGTATGACCCTTGGCAGTCAGTCGGACAGCATTCCAATCCATCGTTCTTTTGCCCGCCATACCGCTTCAGGTGAGCCCCGCCGTATGCAAGCAGTGGTGGTCCCGCTCCAGTAAGGGCCGCCCTCGAAGCATGGAGTGGAGTGCGCCCAGAATTTCGCCTGGGATAGTCACAAGCATTTGCAATGCAATAGGTCTCGCATTAGGAAAGTTTGAGCTATTGGTCTTGTAAATGACAATTTTTTTTATTTATGTGTTGGTTTTGAAAATAGCTAAATTAATAGCTTTGTCATTTACAATGCCAATAGTTATAACTTTAGCAAATGTGACACCTATAGCATTTGTAATGCAACATGTTTTGTATTTACGTGAATCTTTGGCATTCCTGGGAGCTAAAACGGTGTGATAACACCCCCCCTCTTCCACATTTCAAGTATATGCTATGAGATTAGAAACCTTCAGTCTGAAGGACTACAAGAGTTCCCTCCTGAGTGTCCCCATTGGACGCAAGCCTTTAATTGGTTGCATGTCCCCCTCCCCAAGTGCACTTTCCATGTCAAGTTGCACAATGAACAGCGCTAAACATAGCGTGCCACATGTGGCAAAGTGGCTATTAGTCCGATGAACTGGCGCTTTACTGCTTGATTTGAATGGCCTTCTTTGCTGCTCATCCTAAGTCTGTGTGTTGACCCCATAAACGTTAATGTTGAAGGGAGCCCAATCGCCTACTGTTGATGGGAGCACTGAAAGACTTCTTGAATGCAAGAAAGTTACCATAAGGGATGCATCTTTAAAACCATCCTTTTCTTCATGGCCTAAACGCTATCCGACTGCCACATCAGGGGTTAATGTGCAAAAAAATTTATTTAACAAACTTGGTGCTAAGTGTTGGCACTTAGAGAGGTTACATGTCCACAATTGTCCATAAAGATGTTCAGAGATCCATTAGCTGCTGAAACCGATCCTTCAGATGGGATGTCAAAGGCAGAAAGCTATGCCGAAAACGACACTTATCCAAGAACATGGTTCACAGCCTCACCTAATAGATTTTTACAATGCACATCATGCAAATGTAGTCGATTAGCTACAGCAACAGTTAGTGGCCACTTAGTTGGAGGCTCCGAGGTTTACACATTTATAAGTGAAAACTGACAGTCGCGACTGCGGAACTGTAGGCACATTACCAACCTTATGATCCATCAGGTGTATTCTCTCATTCTTAACATGAACAGAAAAAAAAACACGAGGCCATCGTTTTTCCAGGTAGAGAGTACGTAGATTATTTTGCTACAATGCTACCACATTTACATTAAAATACCAATAGAAACCTGGGACAAGCTGTTCGTGCAAATAAGACTAGGCGTCTGAAAGCGTGGTGAAAAATACTAATGGAGCAAATAATGGAGCTACCCTGTGTCAATCTTCCAAGGGGGCAATTGTCCATGCATACCCTGAAACGGTTTTAACTTAAACTAATGTGTACACTTACTTTATTTACTAGTATATCCTACAAGGATTTCGTGGGGAGAAACGACTAAGCATGTTCATTATGTGTTTTGGGGACTTCCCCCCCATTTGCTATCATACGCATTTAAGGCCAACATTTGGAGCCGTGTATATACACACACAGCCTTTAGAAGAAACAAATGGAATAAAAAGGCACCAACTCGCAGTGAGGTGGAGCAAGTTACGATGGGGGCGGGTGGGGTCGATTTGAGCTTAAAAAATAAAAAAAGTGCTGTTCTTACCAATCACTCTTGCAAACAAGGCGGAAGAGACGCGAGACGCCAGCGGCCAGTCGCGTGCACATCTCCTGTTGTTGTGTTGATCGCGAGAGTGCCGCCGCGCTGCCCGCGGCGACCCAGAAGCTCTTGGCCGGCCGGCCAATCCGCTCGCGGCCGACCGGAAGTCCCGCCTCCTGAGGTCCGTGAGACGGCCTGCCGGCGCATGGAGCGCCCTGCCGGTCCTGGGTAGCCCGGGTCCCCAAGAGGGGGCCGGGGAGAAGGAGGAGTGTGGCGCCTGTTGCGGGGCTCCTCTGACCTGAGGGAGCCCCGATTGAGAAGAGGAGACGCGCCGTGAGGAGCCCCGCCGGAAGAGCGCAGTCGGTGAGTGGGGCCCAGGGCTGATGTGAAGTCCGTGCGTGCCTGTGTGTATGCCTGTGGGGGAGGGGAGGGGGGGGGGTGTGCGCGTGTGTGCGTGTGTGTGCGTGTGTGCGCGAGGGAATGTGTGTGCGCATGCATGACTGTGTGTGATTGAGAGAATGCGAGGCAGGGGATAGTGTGCGTGTGCCTGTATGTGTGCCGTGTGCCTGCGTGTGCATGCGCGCGCCTGTGTGTGTGTGTGTGCGTGCGTGCATGCAGAGGGGAGGGGGCTGCCTGTGTCTGTGTGTGAGCAAGGGCTTTGCTCCGCGCAAGCGCAGCTCAGACGCGCGCTCCCGAGGTGAAATCTGACAATGTGGAAGCGCGCGTCTGATTGCTGTCCACTTTCCTAAATACGGGCAACTTAAGTTGTCGAGCTGATGCATTCATGCTTCGCATGAATGCCACATCAGCTCGACCTAACAAAAATGAGTTCTGGCTCAACTATTCAAAACCACTGAAATTCGCTAGTTATGGTTACCATCACACAGTACACATTCCATAATATACATGCCACCTGCCATACTCAAAACAACAATTTGTCAATTATACAATAACAAAAAAAACCGCTACTTAGAGAGCAACATGGCGGGCGATGCGATTTAGTGGAGAAGTGTGGCTCACTGGTTAGAGGAGGCAGACCCTGATGCAGAGGTCAGACCCGGGACCAGGGTTCAATTCCCGACGCAGCAGGGTCTTGAGCTCAAAATGTCCACGGACTCGATAATTCTCGCCTCGGTGCCTACTTGAATCATGGGTTAACACTCTGCAACTCTGGGCAATAGCTAGCTTAATCTCCACTATGGCCCCACCGCGATGGGATGCCTGGTCTTCACCTTGGGGATGCCCAGTGGGGGTTATCTCGCAAGGAAAGCAGGGACGGGTTCCCAAAGCAAGCGCTAAGAGACCTGTCGGTGATTTGGCGCTATATAAATCGAAATTAACATAACATAACATAACATTTATGTTGTGTTGTGTGCGTTGGTAACCATAATTGTGAACAAAGGCTTCAGGGAACCTGATGGGATTCCAATCCCCTCACGCTCCCAAAAGGCTTTGTTTTTTTTGTTAGAACATTCTGTCCTCTAGTGACAGAATGTTCTAATAGCCTTATAGCCCTTCGTAGATGGGCTATACCGCTATTAAAGTCCCTCTCCCTTGTTAAAGGCCCTCGCCTTTGGCTCAGGGCCTTTAACGCTGGAGAGGGCCTTTAATAGCCAGTATAGCCTTCTACGGCGGGCTATAAGGCTATATTGGATCTGTACTGTGGCAGTAAGATACTAAAATGCATTGAGCCTAATTGCGGGATGAGGAGGGTAGGTGGGTGTGAATAGACATTTTCTTTTCGGTTGATTAAAATAGCACTAATCTTACAGGGGGCTTAAATTCTGCCCATTGCTTACCACTGGTTAGCTTCATTGTCATACTCATTTCCTAGGTTCTCTTTGATCAGGGTGTGCCGGCTTCACTTGCTCTTCATTTCTGTCCATCCAGGAGTACTGCCCAAGTAATGCTTCCTTGCAGTGCCCAGTATCCTTCCTTCCAGTGCTCACACACTTTGGATGGTACTTTTTAAAACATTTTAGTTGCAGCACTCTTTATGAGTACATGTGTTTACAAGCTGAACCCCTCTCCCCCTTCCCATCTGCAGCACAGTGTTGCTTGCCCCCTTCCACCCTCCCGCAGAGTGGGAAAGAGTCAGAGTTGTCCATACCAAGGCTAATCAGATGTTACAAAAAAAAAGCAGATCATGTGTTTTGTGGCAACCAAGATTGCACATAATGTAATTTTGTCATTATAAGGGTCAAACAGAAGAGGAACATTTATGGTGACTGTTTCTCCTGAGGCACCTGTGACAGCCATAGAGCAGCCCACTGCCTCATTGCAACACCCAAGACTTTCAAGTAACCCTGCCTCTAGATGCTAAGTGGGAACATAACATGTGTAGACCATTGGGATAGAACTGTCTTTATAATAAACAGCACTTTGTCTCTGCAAATGAAGAGTTGATCAATGAAGATGTACTAGTGAGACTACAAGTTCCAAATGCAAAGTGCTGCTGATGCACTTTGCAAGTAGGCTAATGCATGCTAGGGATTGGGCTGGCGAGGCAACTGTGGTATGAGATAAATAATCTTTGGCATCTTTGAAGTGGAAAAAGAGCGTTTAGGAGGAGGAGCTGTTACATATATCTATCTCAATATAACTCGTTTTTATAATATTTATTTTTCTATATGACATCTGCATTAAAACAGCCTCGCAACACTTTATGCCATTGTTCAAATTTTAGGAGGGAATTACATCAGATGCAAATATTTCTGTCAATAGTCCCTTATGTGTGCAATAAATGATATTTCATGTAGGCTTTTGGAAAAACGTTGAATGGTTTTGGAGAGGTGCACCACTAAGTGGTCTTGTTCCAAAATGATATAAACGGAAAAAGTTCCTTTGTGTTTAATTCTTTTATTTCAATGGTGTCATAAAACAGGCTCCAGCCAACGCGTTTCGTTCAATGAGAATCGAACTTTATCAGGGCTTGATTAGTATGCAAACTATTGATATTCCAAAAACGGGGTGTTGGATATGATAGGCGAGTCATGACTTACCGGGCTGGAGAGAGGACGCCAATCGCACGCGTCTGAGGTACTGATGTCGTGCTCATACTTGGGAGCCCCATCATGTTATGTCTCAAGTCCATTACTTAAAGGATTCTGATTCTGGTTCCCACACAAGGACCACAGGGATTACTGTACGTTCTGTACATGTACTCACCTATCATATCCAACATCCATGATGTGGTTTTTTTTTCTACGTGCTTTACAAAAGTGCTCAACTATGTATTTTTAGACCAATTGCAAAGATTTGTATTAATCATGCAATAAAGAATTTACTTACTTACTTACTTATATCCAACATCCCATTTTTGGAATATTGATCATTTGAACACTAATCAAGTCCTGATGAAGTTCAATTCTCATTGAACGAAATGCGCTGTATGACCCGATTGAAATAAAAGAATTAAACACAAAGGAACTTTTGTCCGTTTATACCTTCTAGGTTATATTGCAAAGCTAAGTCATATCAAAGATTAAGAAACATTTACATGCAGTTTATAGATATCTATTTACCTGTTGGCCCATTCTATGGAAATTAATATGCGAATGTTGAAAAGGAATTCTATGGAAGAATGTTGCTGTGAACCCTAGTGCGAGTGCTCACTCGGCTGATTCACATTTGCATGACTGGCTTGTACACTTTAAATGCTGTGTAGTGGAAATAGGAAAGCATAGTGTCATCGCTTTATGTGGCATGTTTAGGTTTCGCTGGGGGACGGAGCCGTTAGGCTCCGCCTCCAGAGAAATCTATTGATTACAGTAAGCACTCTGGAACACGCCCCCCTGTCCCATTGGCTAGCTCCATAAATGGAGCCTAGCCATTGGACGAGGGGCCTGTCCGTCAATGCCGGACCAGACACGGGGGCGTTCCCGAGATTCTTTGGCTTTTGCCGACGTCACGCGACGCCGGGAACGCCCCCGAATCTGGTCCGGCCGGGCCGAGCTTGCTGCTGTCCTGCCTTGTGTCCGGCCGGGCCGTGCTTGCTGCTGTCCTGCCTTGTGTCCCTCCTCCCGCCGTCCCCACGTTTCCCGCCTCCCTCCCGACGTCCGTGTCCTTTCCCGACCCCCTCGTCCTCTCCCGCCCGCCCCCCTCGTCCTCTCCCCCCCCCCCCCCTTCCCCTTTCCTCACAAATTGTGGTATCCCGTCCCGCCCGGGGGTTTCTTCAGCCGGCCGGCCAATCCTAGCGCGGCCGGCCGGAAGTGCCCGCCCCCCCGCCGCCCAGGGGAAGAAGGAAGACGGCGGCCCACAAGAAGTATGGCGGCCCACGCGGGGCTCCCGTGGCCTGCCTGGAGGGAGCCCCGGAAGAAGCGGAGGACGTTGCCGGGCAGGTGTTGCCGAGTAGGACAGCTGCAGCCCCGCGCCTCCGCCCACGGTGAGTGCTGTGTTGCTCGGGTGTTCACGCCGCCCTGGGATAGGTTTTTATAGTTATTCATGCTTCCCTGTTTAAGATGCTCATTTGGCTTAGAATTGAGGGTTAGTTTATTTCTCATTGTGATGTGTCTGACCCCTTATAAACGTTGTCGTGCAATTCCATCCCTGCACGAAATAAATATGTAGACTATAAACTCGTGTGTGCGGTCGTTTAAGGCGACTCATTACCATGGGGTTTAACACATTTTATTGAAGGGCGGGTAGCAGGTGTTTTAAGCACTGTGTTTTGCTGGGCTGTTTGTTTCTAGTCAGTGCATTTATGTAGAAGTTCGTTTCATCCATTCGTGCTCTCCAATATTACTATCGGTTGTACAGCAGACGAGTGCCTTCTTGGGAACTAGTTCGCATCTAAGTGTGTTTTTTGGAATCGTTGTTGTGGTCTAAGGTGTCCGCCCACAGTCGGCCCTATTCGTACACTGCACGTTAATCTGCTTAATTGCTTGTGGTCTTTCATCCTATTCATCTGGATAGTTTACTTTATGGTTAAGTTGTGTGCGTAGGCAGTGGTAGTGTTGCACACACACCGCTGTCAGAGATATGGAAGGAATCCTATGCCTTCAACTCTGGATGTGTGTAATCTACCTACCGATTAAGGGGAGGGCCAACTGCTTCCTGATTGTATTCAACTGTGCCTTTAGAATACAGGGGTTCACCAGCAACTCTTCAATTGGACGTTCATACACAATGCATTTCCCGTGCACCCCCCGTGCATACTAGCAAATATCGAGTATCTTGGTTAGTTGCTCTTTTCTACTGGAAACTGAAGCACCCTGAAAGCCACCAGTGTTTAAGCGCACACTGCTGGAACATTTGTGTGCACAGCTTGCTTCTACGCCTTGGCATGCTGTTGCTGCCTGTATAATTTGCATATCATTAGTATGGGCACGAGTCACTGCAACAGATAAAACATCTTTACACTCATGTCTTACAATGGCTGGAACGCCTCATCCAGCTACAGTAAATCAGCCCCTTTGATGTCAGCCAGGGATCCTGGGATGGCATTCGAGCTTGAGCTTGTGACCTGGTAACCATAGAGACATTAACCCATTGGAATTATTTTGTCCTCTGCTTTTCATGCACGGAGGACGTTAAGCGGAAAAAAACGTTGTTCCTAATTCTTAGCGGCATCAAAGCAGACTTTGCTCCAGACCTTGTACTAAGTGGTGAAAAAATGATTTCTATGTGCGCTCTAAATATTTTCTTCAGTATTCCTTTTCTTTGAAAAAGAACAAGCGATATGTGGTTGAATGAATAATACAGTCTGACTTAGTTTGCACCAGTCATTCTTTTTTTTTTATTAAATCTTTTTAATATGCAGTTTCAGTTTGGGGTTTCTACTTCAAACTGTACTTGGATTTAAAAGGAACCTGTCTTGTATTGATTAATACATCATATGATTTTAAACCTTCACCGTTTTGTGCAACAGGCAATAGACTATTACCTTGCTTCATCAAAGAAACCTATAATGATTTTGTATGAGTTACGCAATGCATATAGCTATGAGGATCACCTTGCTACTAGTTGACAAGCTGTGTGTATACAACAATAGCAGGATTATATATATATCTATTTTTTTTTTAGCAAAAATACGCCGCACTCAGAAATCCTTCACTTCAGGTATTTAATTAAGTAAACAGAGCCAGTCTGTCACACCGACCTGTTTCGGCCACGCAGGGCATTTCTCACTGTTGGAGGACACTACTTTATAGCCTGATAACATTTCTTGCTAATAAAGAGATCAAAGAGGGGTTCTCAATACCAATCATTAAGAAAACAACAGATGCTAAAACTTACAAGAGCAGGTGGCACAGATAACTTATCAGCAGTAATAATAAAAACAGCTATTCCCCTTGGAACAACTTGCTCCACCTGCTTTTTCAAACAAATTCTCCTGAAAAGAGCTTCCTAGATTGCTGGAAGGGGCAGTCCCTCGAATCTGGGGTACACCTCCTCCACCTCTGGCCAAGTTCGACCCCCCGCCCCACGTATGGAGCTCTCCCTTCATTGTTTACCTCCTCTCTTTCATCACTTCTCCCTTACCCTCCCTCTATTTCATGCTAGAGGCTTCATGCGAGCCTCAGCTGGTGAAACTCTGCTTCTGTGCCACCCCTGACCTCTGCGTGGGGCTCTTTGCATGTGTGTGGGGCTCTTTGCGTGTGTGTGGGGCTCTTTGCGTGTGTGTGGGGCTCTTTGCGTGTGTGTGTGGGGCTCTTTGCGTGTGTGTGTGTGGGGGGGGGGCTCTTGCGTGTGTGTGGGGGCTCTTGCGTATGTGTGTGGGGGGCTCTTGCGTGTGTGTGTTTGTGTGGGGGGCTCTTGCGTGTGTGTGTTTGTGTGGGGGGCTCTTGCGTGTGTGAGTGGGGGGCTCTGGTGTGTGAGGGGGGCTCTTGTGTGGTGTGTGTGGGGGGCTCTTGTGTGTGTGTGTGTGGGAGGCTCTTGTGTGGGTGTGTGTGTGCAAATGCAATACGTCTTGCATTTGCGACAGAGTAAGCTATTGGCATTGTAAATGAGAATGCCATTTATTTATCTGTTTTCAAAACCAACACATAAATAAAAAGTTTGTCATTTACAATGCCAATAGCTCAAACTTTTCCGAAGGCGAAACCGTTGCATTGTAAATGCTTGTTAATAAAGCAACCTATGAAAGCAGGCAATTCTGCATCAAAGACTGGTTTTGTGGGTTTTCCTTCCTCTTCTTGAGTTTGTCCCTCCCCTGGAGCATGGCCTCATCACTGAAGTACTGTCACTGCTTACTTTTCAGGCAGTCCTCTCTTTTCGGTGAGCACTATATGAGAATGCAATTCTTTTTTCCTACCGGTCTCCTTCGTGAACTTCACTTCACCGCTCCAGCACACTCCATGTTGCTCTAGTCCACGGGTCTTCAAACTGTGGGGCGCGACCCCCAGGGGGGCCGTGAAGTGATGCAAAGGGGGTCGCGCCTTCACAGTCACACTTCTGCCGAGGCCCAAGGGCTTCAGCCCCCTCCTCCCTCATCGTGTGTCTCAGCCCGGCTGCTGCTACAGTGAAACTCGAGCTGCTGGGGGCTCGGCTGGGCAGTGTCTGGAGTTATCTTCTGCATGCTGAGTTTTTCACAGGTCTTTAAAGATCATTTGCATATTTACATGTCTTTGTAAATTTGTTACAGAGGCTTAGTGTTTTTTTCCTGGTTCCAGTACCCCCTGGGCCCCCACTCTGCCTGTTCCTTACATTTGTATTTTACAAATACTGTTGTACTGTGAGAATGCATTTAATGAAAAGGAATATAAAGTAGGGTGGCCAAAAGAAAAATGCCCGTCTGTTTTGTTTAAAGAGCCTGGAAAGACTTCCTCTTGACACTAAATAGACTTTTAAATACAAAAGTATGTAATATTATTATTATTATTATTATTATTACATTTCTTATATAGCGCCAGAATCGACCCCCGAAGGGGTATCTCCGCGCTTGCCTTGGGAACCCGTCCTGGTTTTTCCCTGTGAGATAGCCCCTACAGGGCATCCCCAAGGTGAAAGCCAGGCATCCCGCCGCGGGGGGCCGTTGTGGAGATTAAGCAAGCTTAATGCCCAGAGTTGCAGAGTGTGAACCCATGATTAGGTCAGGCACCGAAGCGAGAATTATCGAGTCCGTGGACATTTGAGCTCAACACCCTGCCGCGTCGGGAATCGAACCCTGGTCCCGGGTCTGAACACTGCTTCAGGGTCTGCCTGCTCTAACCAGTGAGCCACACTTCTCCATTCCTTATGTGACTTTTCTGTCTTTTTTCTCTTCATCAGTCATGGATCGTTGAGGCAGCCCTAGAACACAATTAAAAGTGCTTTCTATTTATATTTGCTGTTCGAAGTATGCACAGATAAATGCTGAAAATACAGCTTTAGGTGACTGCTTATTTTTGTACCGACTGGGCCTTCAAAATAATCTGCTGGCAACCCTAACCATAGGACTGTAAGATTGTTGCAGGATAAGCACATTATTTATTTCCTCCACCCTCGATCCCCGATTAATGCCGCAATAATTTAACTTTGATCTTAAACCTTACGCCGCCGTCAATAACATGATGAGTAACAAGTGCCTGAATTGCGCCCTGCATTCAGACAACTTGCTCCTCATTCTCGCCCTTCACTTTCACGCTCACCCTGCACTCACACTGATCACCATGCACTCACACCATTCACCCACTCACCCTGCACTCACAGTGATCACTCTGCACTCACAATGCACTTGCGCTGTTCACCCTATAGCTCACCCTGCAGTCATACAAGTACACTACTCATCCTGCACTCATGTGACACTTCACTCACCTGTCCCCCTCACTGCTCAATATGCAACTTACTCAAACAAGCCCATCAGTAATCATACATTCATTCGTCCCATTCTGAACTTGCATTCGCACCCAAATTCATAAATTCATACGCCACCTCACTCACCCTGCACACTCCTCTTACCCTACTCTCGCACTGTTGCATCGCTCACCGTGCACTCACATGGGCACTCTTGTCACCCACACAGTGTGCAGAGAGTTAATCTGCCTGCTACAAAGAACGTTTACTATGCAGATCACAGAACTGAGTGCGAGTAAACTAGGAGTAGCGCTATAAAAAAAATGAAATATTTGTCAGAAAGGTGCTATAGAGAGATGAGGTGCATTGTTGGTGAGTGGCAAAGAAGGAGGAAACGGGGGTGGGGAACCAAAAAAGACTGTTGCACCGTGTGCAACCAGTGTTAGGACCAGCCCTGGCTGGGAGTGTTAGTACTCTCTGAATTTCTGGTCTAGTGACTCCCCTGCTTCTGGCTATAGTATTATTTACATTTGTAGTGCACTACTGTTACCAAAAGATGTCCTGTGGCTAATAACCATCTGCTGCCTGTAGGCAAATGAGAAACACACAGAAGGAGAAGGAGAACCAGCCAAATGGGGTACCCTACAGAGCATAGAGAAATGTTTTTATATCATCCTAAAGGATAATAGATTCTTGGTGGAGTGAAGCAAAGGAGGGTGTAAGTTCCATAACTGCGTGGCCTGCACCAAAACAGCGAGACAGACAACTCATGCCTTCTTGAATTAGGGAACAATAAGCAGAGTGGCACAGGCCGAGAGGAGCATACGGGTCTGACCTGTATGCTTGGTGAGGAGAGATGAGAGGATGAAAGAGGACAGCAAGGGAGTGAGAGAGTTCGATTGAAGAGGTCAGGGATGAGGAGAAATGTGAATTGCCGAAGAGAAGTGTGGACACGCAAGAAGTGAGTGTGAGCCAAAGGTGAGGGCTTCTGTTAGAACAAAGGAGAGATGTGAAAGTTGAATGGGGGGACTGGAGAGGTGTAAGATACAAATAGACAAAAATCTGAATGGAGAGAAGAGGTGAATGAGAAGTGATGAGGGGCTCGAGAGGTGACCGGACCAGAGAGGCCATCAGATGAATGCGAGAGACTGTTAGAGATGTGGGCAGTGAAAAGAGAGAATGGCAAGAGGTGATTAAAGGTGAAGTGAGAGGTTGAATGGGGAGAGTTCAGAAGTTGTAAAAAGGGGTGAAAGAAAATGGCCTGCAAAGTGAGAGAGGGATCCGGGGTTAGGAGAGGAGAGAGGGATGGAAGGGAGGGGGTGAGAGGAAAGCAGCATGGGTAAACTGCTTAACTCTGCACAAAACCGCCAGGTTTTTAAGGGACCCTTGCTTCTCCTGGCCAGGGCCAGGTGTGCTTCTAATGTGGCAGCACATATTCCTGCAGAGTGTAAGGCCCAAGGCCCTTCTCAAAGGTTGACTAGAAATCTTTCTGATGTTAATTGCTGTATTTTGGTTATAAACGGGTACTGATGGGGTGAAATCTTTCCTCAGTGTTACTGTGTGTAAAAAATGTCAAAATAATGAAGCCATGCTATCCCAAAATACACAGCATCACATAACATCACTTACATTTCCTTCCCACACAATTTAGTCAGGCCTGTTGCGTAATTTGGTCCTCACCTGCCTCATAATTCTAGTAGCCCTGCCTACAGGTTTAGACATTTTTGTCAGGAGGGGGTCCTTAGGCCTCAGAATGTTGACAGGGGGGTCTCGGCATCCAAAAGTTTGAAGACCTCTGCTCTAGTCCATGTTTCCCTTCCACCCCCCCTTAGTGTTGTGCTTGCCCTTGTGTGCTTCTCCCGCACATTGATTACCCGACCATGTGCTTCTTCCCATTCCACACAGCGCTCTCTCTCGCCTGTGTGCTTCTGTTCCCCTCACTGCGGTTGCTCTGTCTGCTTTGTTATGTACTTCTCCTGCCGCCCTTGTGTTGCTTCTGACCCGGCTCTCCATGATGCTTCCCTCCACCCACCCCCTCCATGTTACTTCTAGGCCTGCTCTCCTTGTTGATTCACTCGTCCACTTAAAAAAAATGCTTTTGTGCTATCTTTTTTTATTTACCAATCTAACTTGGATCAATAAATAAAAGTGAAAAAAAAACACCTGCACATTTTGTAGGCGTGCACATGCGTGGTGCATGCGCCTACAAAATGATGCAGCTCCAGTGGTCAATCCCATACTGCACAACATCGCTAAAAATCACTGGCAAAGCCAATAGGTCCCAATGATGAGACCTATTGGCTTTGCTGGTGCTTCTTCCTCTTTATTATGCTGTTGCTTTTGCTTCCTGGATCTGGACAGAATAATGCAGGGAGGTACCGTCATCTATAATTAAATTGCCAAAAAGCAATGAAAGTACTCTCAAAATGGCACGAAAGCAGAAAAAGAAAATATTTAAGCAGAGGAGGTGTCCTCTGCTTCTTGGTTGTGAAAGCTGTCCTTTGACATTGTCTACAAGATGTGCATATGGGTGTGGCCCTGTCCTCTCACCCTTATACAAAAGGCCTCTTCTCCTTCGCGACCGGCATACGTGGACACACTTAAGTGAGGTCATGAGAAGGAAATATGGGCTGCAGCCTGAGCGAGAAGGGTAAACGACTTGTATTAGCACTGAACACTAAGTTCCTGCTGGGGTTTTAAAAGGATAAGCCACAACTTGCACAAGTTCCTCCAAAACACAAAACCACTCAGAAATGAGAAAAACTCGTTAACAGTAGGTTCTGACAAGTATATGCATACATATTCAAACCGCTTCCAGCTTCACTTTCACAAGATGTAACTAGTACAGTGTGCTGCCCTCACAGAAACTGCTTAGCCTTACTTGGGTTTTCACTAACGAGCCTGGAGGGTGTGAATCCAGCCAGACATTTATACTGCTAATACTATTAAATACATTTGTGTGCTGTGCACTATTTGCATACTCACTTGTCCTCCCGAAACCCTAATGGGGTGCAATTGATTATTGCGACAAAGTGAAGAGTGGCTAAGGCAATCGCAGGTCACAGGTTGCATGACTTTCAATTTTTCGATAATACCAAAAGGCCAACAGATCACACTCTCGTGATAAACGTTTTAGACAGATTGTTCTATCAATGTGTCCCACCCCAAATACATTTCTACACCCATTACAAATATCCTTTGCCCTGAGCTCTATTTGTAGAAGCGGAGGAAATCTTGAATTCTTTGTGGGCCAATGCCATGGCTTGGATCCCTTTACAACAAGTGCTGGCATTAGGAAAACAAAAGCAGCAAAACATGGCAAAATGATCGTTGGTGAGGGACAATGCATTGCCTACTCATGACCAACCAACGTATGATGTTTTTTTTTTTACATCAAAGAAAAAATGTTCTAAGACGGGAGCTGCCGGCCATTTTGGTATATTTTCTGAAACTTTAATTTAATATTCCAAGATGGTAAAAACCATGAAGAAGGGACTGACCCAACGCCCACTCAATGTATTCTATTGTATTCAATAGTTTTTCTACTGCAGACAGCTAAAGCTGGTGGGACCTAAAAATGAAATTAATTAAGCTTAACAAATATCTGTTGCCAAGTGAAATTAAGAAGAGCATTGAAAGTGGCCAGATACACTTTTGACTTATACCTTACAAATCTTCTCTTTTATCATTTACAGGAGTATTAGTGGCACTGTTTGTCATGCAGGACGCAAAACGTGGTGTACCTGCGAGGTGAAGGATGGAAAACACTACCTACCGAAGGAAGTGCTCTATCAGAGTACCAATGTGCACAGATTATCTATCTGCCAACCATCTTCAGAACAGATAACCTCCAGACGTTGTCAACCTATTTATAATTCTCACTCTTTTTTTATTACTCCTCCACTGTCTAGCTTTCGCTCACTCACACTCCTCCATTCTTGTTCTCTTATCACGGTTGCCTTTTTAGGTCGAGCCCTGCGAAGGCTGCGCTTGCGCAGTCGCAGGGAGAGATCTTATGTCTCCGAGAGGGGGGCTTGAACCCGCCCCTCTTCTCCATTCGCTGGCTTCCTAAACGGAGGCCAGCCATTGGAGGAGAGGGGTGTCACTCCGTTCAAGCCCTGTCTTTTTGGGATTTGGGGGTGTGTCGTTAACTTTCTTTCTCTTTTCTTTCTCTCCTCTTCCCATTGGCTGGAATTTTACCTTCCAGCCAATGGGAAGAGGAGAGAAAGAAAAACACGCCCGAATCCCAAAATGAGGCTGGGTTTCTCCGAGGCATTTCTAAATCGCCTTGGAGAAACATGGTGGTGTTCAGGGACACCCTCCCTCTCGCCGAGGTCCCAGTCTATTCCTCATGTAATGCAACTTTTGCTACCTCTTGTATTTTGTTTGCTCACAATTGTCACTTTTGCCTCATGTAACTTAACGTTTGCTTTTGTAATTTGTTCACTTGTAATCTTCTCATGTATCAATACTGTTCCTATTGTGAAGCTTTCTGACACCTTCGGTTAAAGTCCGGGCTATATAAAAACGCATAAATAAAATACCCTCACCCCCTGTCGGTTTCTGGACTTGTTAGGGGTAGGGAGAGCTGCGGTGTTACTGACCCTGATTTGTGCTTGTTTGTAAGCCGCACACACGGCCGGCAGTGATGCGCAGACCGGGACAAGAGGTAAGCTGAGGTGAAAGCTTGGGGCGGAGATCTGCGAGCCACTGAGCGTTTGTGGGACAGGCACGTGCTCTGCAAGTGCCCCGCAGCCTAAAGCTTTGTGGGCAACATTGATGAGCAAACGACGCAGGAAGAGCCGAGCGCGCTCTTCGAGCACCACAGCACCGTGGTGAGCTGTGCAGTCATGAAGCAGTTCGCCTTCCCCTGGCCGCTATAGCGGCACTCAACGGCCGCGAGCTCAATGGCCGAAAGATGGTGGTTGAACTGAGCAAGCCGCGGCCTCTCAACACCTGGAAGGTGTTCGTGGGCAACGTCAGCGCCTCGTGCACCGTCAACGAGCTGTGCAACCTTTTCGAGACCTACGGCAGGGTGGTGGAATGCAATATCGTTAAAGGTAAAAGAGTATTGACCTTCCTACCGCTTACTAACCGCAGCACCTCTCACTGTCTCTTCAGTCGCAGATTATAGAGCAAACAATATAAAATTCCTCGTGACCCCAAAAGACTAGACCCATGAACTCCAACAACCACGGCCAAAATTTACATTCACAGACAATGCTCCAACTAAACTAAGAAGCTGTCTCCTACCAAACAAGCGTTTCGAAACATTAACCGGCGTTTGTTACGCTAGTCTCGGACACATGCGTCACTTCCTCTCTTAGTCCCAAAGTAATGGCCTTTAGCGTCTGACTCTTAGCCTTACTACTCGTAACAGGCCTTTTTTCAAGTCCTCCGAAATTGCCTTTTTGGGTAGTTATTATGCTCATTATATTTAAGGTGAATTTGCTATTTTATGTATTTAAGCTTTTGGTTTCCGAGAATTAGTATTTCCCTTGTACTGAATGAAGCTAATCGCTAGCAGTGGACATGTAGTTGAATCCCCACCAGATCAGCGCAACAGCCTACCTATGTTCGGAAGATTACCAGGCATGTATTTTAAAATGCACCTGGCCTTCGGACGGTTCCTAGAATGTAAATCGTGTTTTCAAAGTTCTTTCTCGGACTGTCGATGGGGGGGGGGGGGGGGGGGGGTGGGGGGGTGTTAAGCTCTGGGTACTGAGATGCTGCACGTTACTGTCATTAAAGCAAAAGTACGTGCTCCGTCAAATGATAAACTCCATGTGCTCAAACTTAACTACTGTAGGCATGTGGGGAGCGGGCATCGACTATCCAACAAGATTTTAGACCAGCCGTGTTATCGCTAGTACTATCCCATGTAGATCATATGGTTTCTACCAGGCCCTGTTGACAGCTGTCCTCTCGATGGGAAGTAGATTTGTGGGTCGTCAATTAGACTATATTGCCTACACAGCAGGCTTAAATCTTTGGGTTTAAAGTTTTGTGAATTGACCAATTTATTGGGTATGATTCACTAACCTTTTGGGATAGGGGATCATACTCCAGGTTTAAATAACATCATCTCGAATCTTTGGGCATAACACCTACTCGTGTCTTATGCCTAAAGAAACTACCCACAGATAGTGCTTTATGAATTGGATCTATGTTTAGGTGTAAACCACAGCTTTGTGAATCGGTCCTGTGAAAATGCTCGCCCCATGCCAGACATTGGAAAGTTGCACCTTACAGTTCCCATCCTCCAGCAAGTGTGTCAATATTCTGTTTCCTGCTTTAACTGTGCTGAAACATTTATAATGTTTAGGGTGTTTTATTTTAGTCTGTGTTCTTCTGCGGTAAGTGTCCCCATGTGCGTGATGACCACCTACTTGCGGTTATTGGATTAAGGGATACATCACTTAGAGTGGCAGATAGTGGGAAACGTAAGAGCGCAGTTGATTGCTTACAGGAGGCTGACAGCTTTGAACAATCCAGCCGGTCCCTTTTTTTATCTGTTTCTGCCCTGCGTTGTCCAATTTGAGATACGTTGTTGAAAGGTTTATGACTTTGACAAGTCATGTTTAGAGAGTTCCCACAGTGGTGAGCTATGGGGCCAGAAAGCTGGGATAGAACTTATCAAGGTGAAAAACAACTTCCTTAGACGCATGTTGGCCCTTCCCCAAGGCACACCCTTGTTACCTCTGAGATTAGATCTGGGGTTCCACTCAATAGGGGACGAATTGGCCATAAAACCATTGAGGTTTTGGCACAGGTTATGGACCACGGGTGAACTTTCCCACTACAGGCAAAATCTCAAGAACATCCTGGACTTAAACCACACTGACAGAATTCCATGGGTGGCATATGTCAAGCGAGAATTCTATCGCCTAGGACTGCCTGAGTTGTGGGACGATCCCGAAAGAGGTTGTCAAGGGGTGTCACGCAAGATGGTAACTAAGATTTTTAAGGACAAAAGCCTAATCTCGCTCGTGTGTACATCAAAAGTTGGCACCCTAACTGAACAATTTTTGGTCACCAAAAATTCTTTTTACTTTGAAGGTTTATGGATATCATATTCCCGATTCTTGCAAGGAAGCTGTTTATTCAATGGAGGTTTGGAACGCTGCACCTTAAACCCCTTACTAGTGAATGGACAATGTCGGACAATAAAATCTGCCCTGGGTGCAGTGGGAATGTGGAGGACGAACTACATGTGTTGTTTTTTTGCCCTGCCTACAACAGACCGAGGAAACATTGACTAGCACCACTGTGCAGGAATTTGGGCATTAGAAACTATTTACAACCCTATAGAATCTTAAAGACAAGTACCATGCACCATATAGTTTTTGCAGTTGCCAAGTATTTAATGGCCATGTGGCAGATAAGGGGAAAAATATTGAAAGGCTAATTTCCCACTAAATATGTACTGGACTGTAATGAAATGTAGCAAACTGTGTCCATAGCTCCCCTGACTTTCCTGGAACCGAACTGATTTGTATGCTGCTCCTTGCCCTGATTTTATTGTATGTTTTATGTGTTTTAAATGTTTTAATGAATCTTTTATGGTCTCAAATGGCCGAAATAAAGAATTTTTGGATTTGGATTTGATAAATTGTAAGGGGGATTGGTTAGGTAGAATGTTACTGTCATCCATATCTAATTTTAAATGTCCATTATCTAGCCGGTTGGTACCTGTAGTTGTGGACTAGATTTAGTTTCTATTTATCAGCCAGCAATATGTGGTGCATCTTTCCAGTTACTCTATGCCAATTCCGTTGGCTGTGTATAGTACTGTATCCTGAAGAACCATAGCAGACGTTGCATGTCCGTGTGAGACGATCATGAATCAGTTTGGTGGAGTTATGCAGCCTGCATGTACTATAATTGGCTGCTGTCTTCTTGAGTTTTAGAATATTAGTGTGGGCCAGAACTGTTACATATGAATTGACATGTCTGTCGACGGTTAACTATAGATTGTACTTCTAGTTGTGATTATTCCAGGTTTTAATACATGGCTGTGGTACTTTTCTCTGGGAGGCACTGTGTGTAATGCATGTTGCTTTAAACATTAGCTCTAGGTAGCCAGTTGAGGGATTGCCGGACTTGAGCATGTGTTTGCTTTGGTGAATAGAGCGAAGGAATCTTACAATAGTCTTTTGATTAGGTTGTTGTGCCTATGATGAAAGTGGGTAGCGTCTGATGGCACAGTCAAGCTTGGAGAATAGGAAGCAAGGATAGATCGAATCTTTTATTGGTGTCCTGGTGTTCTTGTCTTGAACTTTAGGTCAAAGGACGGGGCTGGTGTTTTTTGCCAATGGCTGCAGGTCGTGATCTTGGTTTGGAAGCTTTAAGAGGTGCAATCCGCTCTTGTGCGTCAAAGAATCTTATTTTTGATACCGGTTGTCTGCTTGTTCAATTGGGTTTTAGTATGCCTTTAAAAAAGGAAGGGGTAGTTACCCCTCTTGACCCTAACATAATTATATCACACCTGCATTCCAAACTTTAGTGCTGTCCATAGAGTAACTGAGCAAAAAACAAAGTAGTGCAATCTGATCGTTTTTATTTTTTTGAACTCTTAACTATTATTATCTAGAAGTCGAGTATTTGTATATGGCTTTATTAGCCTTAACCAGCAGATATTTGTGATCCTATTTTAATTAGCCTTTCCTCTATTCTGCCATAATATATCGCAATGCAGTTATTACCAGGGTGATTTTTTGCGGACGCTGAGTTTTTGCGTAAATATTTATTTATTGCACATTACGTAATCATTCTGCTTCTGCAGATTTTTCCCAAAAATGTGTAACTCAAACGGTTCAAAAGCTACTAGAAATGCACTGCAGCACGCCTTGTTGTGTGGTTATTTGCCATATTTGAGTTTTAAATTGCTATTAATTGGGCAGAAATGCTGCCCATTGTTAGTGTAAAAAAAAGACAGTGATGCAGTAATAAATGCAAAATATGCTACATTCCACCGCATTATTTGTGGCCTTGCTGTATAATTTAGACGACCAACCCATTTATATCTTGGTCCTCCCCAAGACATAATTCCAGTCGCCCTGGTTATAGCTCTCACATTAATTAACACGTTCATGTTAAACGACAATCAGCAGCGTTTAATAACAAGACAAACTTTACTTGAACACAATTTCAGTTTGGGATAAGTGTCAAGCTTGTTTATAGAGGGATTGTATATTACATTCAAGAATTACCTGCGCCATAAATTACACTTTTTGATTTTCTCTAGGGCTGCAATGTACCGTGTCGCGTTACTGAAATCTTGTGGATACGGTCGCTGTAGCTGCGTGAGGTCAAGATATTCCCTTTGGCACCCAATGCAAATTTCATCCAGCCCCGAATTTAGTAGGATCCCCGCACTGTCTGTCAAATGCAGCCAATGCGACCACACCGATTTTCGTGTGATTTAAAAACTATTTCAAATCGTACACAGGTTAAGGTCACACTAAAATAACTTGCGTCATCTAAAATAAAACACCTGGCCTAAGACGGTATCTAGGGCGCTCATTAAATTTTATCAGATGCCTCGTTCGTAGTTTGCCCTACTGCATTTATTGGTTTTAGGGTATGCTTATGGTTTTATAATGAACCGTTAGAATCCTCAAACTAGTTCAGTGTAATGCATCAAATCTCGAGTACGCTCCGTTTTGTGCTGCCTCGATTTGAGTGAACAGTCTCAACCGAAAACTGACATTAATGGCGAACCATTTAAACTTTACTGTTACATTTGAGAGGCATTCATAACTTCCTAAGCTGCCCTGTGTGCGTTGTCTGTCTGTTGCTGCTGCCGGGTGTCTGACTGACTTTCCTTTCCTTGATGGCACTCTGTGTTATGTTGTGTGGTGTTGCCATGTTTTCCTCCTCAAGGCAGCCTATGCTCATAGCTGCGTGTGGCTCTGTGTGTGTGTGGGTGGCTCTGTGTGTGTGTGGGTGGCTCTGTGTGCGTGTGGGTGGCTCTGTGTGTGTGTGGGTGGCTCTGTGTGTGTGTGTGTGTGTGTGTGTGTGGCTCTGTGTGTGTGGCTCTGTGTGTGTGGGTGGCTCTGTGTGTGTGTGGGTGGCTCTGTGTGTGTGTGTGTGTGTGTGTGTGTGTGTGTGGCTCTGTGTGTGTGTGTGGCTCTGTGTATGTGGCTCTGTGTGTGTGTGTGTGTGTGTGTGGCTCTGTGTGTGTGTGGCTCTGTGTGTGTGGCTCTCTGTGTGTGTGGCTCTCTGTGTGGGTCTGGCTCTCTGTGTGGGTCTGGCTCTCTGTGTGGGTCTGGCTCTCTGTGTGTGTGTGTGTGTGTGTGTGTGTGTGTGTGTGTGTGTGTGTGTGTGTGGGTGCAAATGCAATAGGTCTCGCATTTGCAAGAGATTAAGCTATTGGCATTGTAAATGACAATGCCGTTTATTTATCTGTTTTCAAAACCAACACCTAAATAAAAACTGTAATTTACAAAGCCAATAGCTCTAACTTTTGCAAAGGCGAGACCGTTGCATTGTAAATGCTTGTTTTCCTTCTGTCGCTCTTGTTTACTTCCTATTTTTCTCGAGTTTTCCCTCTCTGTTCAATTATTCCTGCACCTGCTGAAATGTGCGCAGTTTAACTACCTCATAATTTCCAGGGTTCAATGTGCAACAGAAAAGGAGGGAGGCTGTGTTTTAGGAGCCAGAGGTCATTTCTTGTAAGCTAATTATACCTTTTATTTATCGATTCCAGTGGAACACTTGTACCAAGCAGACTTCTAACCTCAATACTATACTTTACCACAGTCTTATTAACCCACTAATTACACTGCTTACAACTTTCTACGTAAACCAGTAAATCTCAAAAGCGTCTAGGTGCATGTACTCACCTGCATTGTCTGTTCCTCACCTGTACTGTCTAATTGTTCACTACACACTGGAGAAAAGAGATTTCTTTATGCCTCTCTTTCGGTCCCATTTTATCCTTATGAGGTTAAACACAACGGAAGAGTTGAGCTAAAGCCATCATGATCAGTGGGGGAAAGGAACTTCCTGAAACAATGTGGACAACCTAATGGAGTTCCCGTGGGTCACTAAAAGTCAATTCTCAGAAAGGGCTAGGAGCTTCCTGCATATAATTCTACCACATGGATTACAGAAACTAGTTGCTACTCTTGGAATCTGGAGGCCTATTTAAACTAAACATGTTATCAGAGAATACAAAAAGACTAAACACAGATTTTGGAAGCGAGAAAAGAAGTATGCCGATAAGCTATCCATAGGGTGGTTTCTCGTTAACATGCCATATCATATTAAAATAATTCATTATAGAGCATAAAAAGTAATTGTACAGCAAATTCCTTGAAACTATAGACATACAATTTATATTTGCCTTGGTGAAGTTATTGACCAAGTACTCTATGTAAACCTTAATAGAGGAGCAACGCAATTCCGCCTCCCACCTGCTAATTACAAGTTGAGGCTAGATCTATAAGAATACCAATCAGATGGAGGATTTGATGAGATCCATGGTGACAGTTTACGTAAACGTTGTTTTATTGATGGTAACAGTCTCCTACCTCCGCTTGTTTGCTTCAGCCTCCTAATGTCTTTTCGACAACATTCTAAAAAGAGCTTTGCATGAAAATTCTATAGGATGAAAGGAATAATACATTACATGTAAGGAAAAGGGTAGGGGGAATAGAAAAGGAGAGGGAACAGGGATTAGAACATACCAATTAGTTATAGATCACAAAACATATCCATTTACCAAAATTCACAGAGAACAAAGTTATAGACATTTTCGTACATTGCATAGTCTTGATTGCCAAATTGATTGTTGCCATTGTCTTATCCACCTCAGAATGTGGTTTCAGAAGATGCATTGGGAACACTAGTTGATTTGTTAGTCTTTGGAATTACTGCCTCCAGGCACTTGGTTATTCTGTCCATACTCCAAGTGCGTCCATCCTTAAAAATGACTGAATTATGTTGGACATATTTAATACTCACAGGCTTAGAGAAAGACATGAATTTATTCTGAGTGGAGGAAGGTCTATTCACAAAAATCCAATCACATTGACCTGCCCCCACCTGCTGTCATAAAATTTTTAGGTCTCGCCTAACGTCGCAGCGCATGCGCTGCTTGCTCTGCGAGATCTATTGTTGAGTCGATTTTGGAAATGGAGGTGAAGCTCCGCCCATGCTTTTGATTGGCACACGTCATTCTTTAGGGTAAACACAGGCCTCCGATGAAAGTGAGGCCTTTTGGTGACCGCCCGGTCTCCTTTAGGCCCCGCCCACCCGGACTGGATCCTTTGCTTCACAGCTGTCGTGAGGGTATTTGTTATCTCAAGGAGGCATGTAGTGACGGATCATGTTTCCGAACAAGCAGTTGCCTTTTCCGCAATGGCGAGCGATTGTTTGCCCGGGATTGAAATCAGTGTTTGTCCTAATTCATATGCTAACTGATTGTGAAGTGGACCTGCTTTGTGCCGCGCTACACCATTAATCTAATTATAGATGGCTGCAAATGAAGTGCTGCCGAGCAGGGAAGGGGAAGAAAATAGCGCTTTTGTCATTTTGCATGACTGTGAAGCGGGCTCGCGCTTTCCAGGGCAGGCAGACAGCACGCCAGAACTCCTGAATAAGCACCGCTGCCGCAGGTTGCCCCACTCCGAATCGTAAATAGAGCTGTAGCAATGCGGTCATGTTTGGATGGCGGAGAAAGCCCTCTGAGGGCTGTTGGATTAAATCGTGTATCCTGCTCTACGTCTACCTTGAGACTGCGCCGATGGAGTTGTCAAAGCATTGTGCGAGCGTAGATGCACAGTATACTGCGGCTCGTGCAGCCATGCCGCCCGCTCTTTTCACCATGTTTGTCTGGGCTCCTACGCCGAGAGTCGGGTGTCGACAACCTCCACTTCAGCGGCGGCCATGTGGTGGCAGGACTTTGTTTTGATGGATGTGACCCTGCTTTTATTTGTTGATACTTCTTTTCTGCCTCCAAGTCATTTGAAGAATGCAGGATGCGTGGCCGATACCGGACCATAGCGATTGGTCTGCTGTGGAGTTCTTTTCATTTGCACTTGTGTGTGTTATGTAGGTTTGTTCTTGATAGTCTGGCTGGTGATTGTACATGGGGTTACATATTTCAAGACTGTAATGGGAGCTGCACCTCACTCGATATCTTAGTATCCAAGAATACCTTTGAAGTCGCTGAGTTGGTTATTGGCACACACACCAGAAGACTCTGTGCTACACTGATCAGGGCGAGGCAGACTCAAACTTTCTTCCTTCGCAGGTCCATGAAACAACAGTTCACGTGCTACAGCACAAATATTGATGCCATGAAAAAGCACGAATAAACTATGTTCTGGGGTCACATTTTAGGAGCCAGTAGAGTTTGTATTTAGGAACCCATTCTTCAGAGTCGCTAAACAGAATACCACTAAAATGGGTACTGTGTGAAGTTCCTGAGATTAGAAACTATAGTACAGAGTGGTATTCAACAAATCTAATTACCATTAATATATTTGTTTCACCTGTTCGGATTATTCACTTTTTTTTGTTTTTGTTTAAAGGAGTGAAAACGCATATGGTGTACGGCATGCGCGCGGCAGTGAATTTAAAAGCCATGATGCTCATACATATTTTATTTGTATTCATATTGTGTATTCCAAGCAAGTTTAGGGGAGAGGAAGGGCCCTGGTGACGTCATCAGAACCTGTCAGTTGGCGCTTGATGGCGCTGGCTGCCATGGCAACCGTTTAGAAGCATCGATTCTAACAGTGCGCGAACAGGGGTAAGGGGGATGGGGCAGAACCGAGTCTTTTGTGAGTCTCTGGAAGATGAGGTGACATCATCAGCACTAACAACAATAATTAGCATAATTAGTAATGGCACAGTCTAGATTTCCGGCTAATGGGCCCAACTGAAAGCCTGTCCTTATTCCATTTTCCGCTCCAGGCCCCGTCTGGTTAACACGAGCCCAGTTTGTCGTTGATAGATCGGGATGTCCATCACAAGGCACGGTTGTGGATGTGTCGAATGGGCGGAGTAATGCAGCGCTTCATGGGGGAGGTCCTGGCATGGGAATAGGATATGACAGCTCACTACCACTTACAGAAAGCTGGGGGTCAAAGGTCATACTTTGTTTGCTCCTGTCCTTCCTCATTCATTGCATTTACCATCTCCAGTCTTTGAAATTGACGTACAACTACGGTTTACACCTGGTATGGCCAGTCTTGTAAGTTGCTAAAAAAACAAGCATATACAACGCAATAGGTCTAGCATTCGCGAGACTTTGAGCTACTGGCATTGTAAATGACAAACCTTTCATCTATGTGTTGGTTTTGAAAACAGATATATAAAAGGCATTGTCATTTAAAATGCAAATAGCTTAAAATTTCGTGAATGCAAGACCTATTGCACTGCAAATGCTGGTTATGTATTTACTTTATGTTCTTCCACATTATCCTCGATTTTAATTCTGTCAACTCAAACAGGATCTCCATCATTAAGCCAATTAGGTGTACGTTTTGAGCCAGGCTTCCTTCCTTTCAAAGAAACAAAAGGAGAGCTACCAGACACAACATGAGGAGTTGTGTGGTAGGACCATAGCATGTTCCTCATAGATTTCCCCATACTATGAGCTAATTGTATGTTTCCTTTAAGATTTTACTAACTCTCTTTACTAGCCCATTAGCTTAGGACAATAGAGAGGGGTTTTAATATGACCAATAAACAATTTTTTAAGGAATCGTGTAATTTCCTAAGAGACAAACTGTATTCCATTATACATGGACATAGTATGGGAACACCTTCATTAGAAAATGTGTCTCAGAAATATTCTATCAGGGTAGAGTTGTTAATGTTGTTTACTGATCTGGCAGTGGCTGAATGAAAATGATTGTCTACAAACATTACAAACATATATGTGTTGTTTACCTTAGGTGCATTAATGACCCCTAGGATATCTAAATAAAGTTTAGATTATAGTTTAGGTGGTACTTACACAACTGAGACGGGAATTTTCTGTATGACTTTGTATTTGTCAATAGAACTGCATGCAGGACAGTCCTTCACTTCTCTACTCCAAATAGAATCCATAAAAGAGAACCAGTAGTAGTTTCTGATTTTGCTCTTGGTCATATTCCTCCTTAAATGACCTTCATGGGTAATTTCAACAATGCATCACATGTATTTCTGCTGCACAATTTTGTTGGACCTCAATATTATATTAAACATGATTGACATTTCGTCCTTCACATTCCAATATGGTTGGATATTCTTGGGTAAATCATTACATTTATCAAACAAACCATTAACTGACTTGTCTTTGCCTAAAGCTAAATTCTTGTCATCCTCATCACTTTGTTCCCACTCTTCCTTATAAATATCAGGGATTTATATGGAAAGAACATTCAGCTTCATCCAGAAGCTTTATTCCCATGAACCATTCCTTAATGGACTTTTGGTACAGGCAATCGGCTACTTGGTTTCTCATTAAGGGAACATATTCAATACTAAAGTCTTATCCTTGCAATCCCAATATACACTTAGATATGCAAGGAATAGCATATGGTGTAAAACATGGTAATTGAAGGTTTGTGATCTGTCTAAGGGTTGAAAGGTAAACCCCACAGGTATAACTTAAAATGATTTAAGATCCAATAGCATGCTAATGCTTCTTTTTCGATGACAGAATAGTTAAATTCACTGTCCTTTAGTGTCCGTGATGCAAAGGCTAATATTTTCTCCTTACCTTCTATCATTTGGGACAAGAAGACTCTTAGCCCCTTACTTAATTGTGTCAGTGGTTAATACAGTTTTTAATTTTACAACAAAGTTTCTTAAGTATGGGCCATTAACAATAGCTTCCTTGACTTTATTTACTGAAGGTAATTTGGCATTCTTCAGTCCACACAATAGGACTCTAAAGGATGCACATGGGGTGCAAATGTTGTTATATATTTGACAATATATTCAACCAGTCCTAAGAAAGATTTAAGTTCTTTCTTGCATATGCGGGATGGTACCAATTTGACCAAGTCCACTAAACTGCTTTTAGGTTCAATGCCATCTTCAGAGATAGTTTTCGCCAAGTATTCCACCGATTTGACACCTATTTTACACTTCTCCATTCTCACAGTGAATCCTGCCTTACTTAGCTTAAACAGAATTTGCTTGAGAGTAGCATTGTGCTCTCCTTTAGAAATTCCATATATTACAATGTCATCTTGGAAACAGAGGACCTTTTGTGTCCCTTGTAATATATGCTGCATTGTGTGCTGAAAAAATGCTGCTGCAGATTCCAACATGATTGGCATTCTTCTAAACTGATATGCCCAGAAAGGAGTTATGAAGGATGTGAGAGCGTTAGAATCAGGAAGGAGCGGTACCTGATGATAGGCAGATTAAAGGTCCAAAAAACGTAAATAATGCGCTTCTTGCATGAGACTCATTTCACTGATATTATGCGATAGTGCTGATCAATCCATATATTTGCATTCACATCTCTTAGGTCAACACATACCCGTATACTTTTCCCTCTCTCATTTGAGGCAATCGCAATTAGAGCCAACCTCTCTGAGCACTCAATCTTTTCAATAACTCCTAGAGTTTCAAGGTTGTAAAGTTCTTTTCTAAGGAGTTCTCTCATAAGCAATGGAATTGGCCGTGCTTTATACTACTGGAACAGTGTTAGATTTTAGTCTGGTTTTGTGAAACAAATCCTTAGGTAAACCTAAATCCTTTGGAAAGACTTCTGGGAATTCCTTACACACTTCCATTCCGGTGATAGATCGATTAACTAAAAAAACATGTTCTTCTGCATTAGGATTTAACTTGACTGCTAAATCTTCCTGGTGCTTCCAGCCTAAAAGATTGGACCCTTGTTTGGTAGTAAACACCGTTCCTAAGGTAGATCTATCTTTGAAGATGATGTGCATTATCAACATACCTGCAAAGGAATGAGATCTTTATTATACCCTCCGGGGTTTATAGCAAGAGGTAGAAAGGTGTATTCTTTACCGTAAGATTTTTTCTTAAATGTCAATTCATCAATTAAAGTATACTATTTATTGTCAATGAGGTGACCCAAGTGTGGGAAAAAGCAGTCACAAAGGTAATAAAGAGGGCGCCCTATGCCAAGCTCCTCCCGGTTTGTTGGTTGTGCCCCTCCTGCATATTTGAGACTCCATGAAGGTTTCTAAATGGTTGGAGGATGGTTGCCAGAGAGAGGGACAACTATTCCTAAATGGTAACTTTATGTCCGTGGAGGAGGTTGAAACTCACTATGGTGTGGATCAGGGACAGGTATTGCAATATGAGAGTATATCATGCATGACTCGCAAGATCTGGACATGATTCCCGGTGGAGCACGAGCAGTACCTAGTTCTGCAGGTCATTCTAGATCCAGGCTTCTCAAAGTTATTATTTCCCAGCGAAATGCAGCTCTAAAAAACAACAGGCCGACGAATATTAGACTGAAGCATGCATCCTGGGATGGAGAATTGGAGACACCACTTATGGATGGGGAATGGAACAGGGCTCTTGCACAGGTGCGAGAAGTAGCCAGCAATGACCAATTTAAGCTGATGCAATTTTACTTCCTCTATAGAGCATATTGAACACCCCTCGCCTGCTTAAGGCTTGTCTGGCACATTCGGCGGGTTGTACTAGAAGTGGTACAGACCCGGCATATTTGGACATCTTGAGTGGGTCTGTACACAGCTACAAACATTTTGGGATGAATTATTGCAGGAGGTGCGCAGAGACAAAAGCGAAAGTAGAACTTACATCCCGACACTGCCTGTTGGGTCCTTTGCCTCTTCCCAAGTAGGGGCGAAAAATTGGTTAAAGATTTGCTCAACTGGATTTAGTACTGGCACAACAACGCATAACGATACACTGGGCAAGCCTGACCTTGCCGACTCTGTCTAAATGGCGGACTGATGTCCTGAAACAGGTGGCAGCAGAGGAGTGTCGGCTCTGGAGAGTTCGCACTGATAATACCACAGAGAGAGACCTTGAGTATTGGGGTGATATGTTAGATACTTTAGGTGGGCACGACACATCCCTGGGAGACGGGTCGGACTCTGCTACACCGGAGGGTGATGACACCGCCCTTGCTGCAATAGCGGTCACTGGAGCTGGATTGACTAAGCCGAGGACCCTCCTGCACCCACATTCTCCTGCTCTCTCAACTGCTGGTGGGTACACTTAAGAAGAGCAAATAGGTCAATCGCTCCCAATATTTCCACATGTAGTGTCTGAAAGTATGTGGATATTTGATGCAGTTGCTGGTCCTTTTCCTTAGTTTTCTTCATTTCTGACTTAACCTGGGAAGCTTCTGTCCCCTTGCATACCACACTAACATTGTGAAAATACTTAATAATGCAACCCTGCAATACAAAAAGTAAATGGAATACAACAGTACATGTGCCTTTCAACGTCCTTCATCTAATTTCTCTGTGAAATGTAGAGGTATGTTTATTGGCTTTACAAGAAGACGTTAACCTTTAAGCTCATGGCTCCTTTACACTAAAAAAAAAAAAAAAAAACAAGCATTGCTTGACATCTGGGCAATCTTGTGGGTTCCCAAGTTGGTCCATGGCTATATCTACATTGCCTGCCCAACATGTTCAGATTTGTATGCCCTAATACACTTAATGTTTTCACCATTCTTGGGTCAAAGTTTGTGAAGAGCAGAGATTTTTCAGAAACTTTGTCCACTATTTTGATATCGATCCTGTGGCAGGTCTGGCATTTTTTTCTGACTGTCTTTCAACCACCTCTGATGAGGCTCAAAGATGAAAAGAAAAAGTGCGCCAAAATAAACGTGCTTGTTGTTTTAATCATGAACTGCTTTCCATGTCATCACTTATTCGGGCAGGGGAAAGGGGTCAAATCATATGTAAAGTCTTATAGAATGTCTTTACATACAGTCGGTATTGGAATATATATTTCAACAGGATTTCTAATGCGAGCAGATTAAAGAAAGGAAGTTTTTGCATCAAGAAATTAGCCAATTTCAAAGCTTCTTCCGTCAAATGCGTCATTCAGTGTACTGTTGCAATCATCATTCCTCTTACTAGAAACTAAAGTTTTTAAGATAGTAATAAGATTTCAATCTCATCCTTTGAAACTCTGCTCTGCCGTACAGAAACGTTTCTTAGACACCAGTAGCTTCTTTAAAGCAAGTGGTGATGGAACCACTCTTCTAACCTTATTGTCAATCTCACATTCCTGCTTCATTAACTTCTTCCTTATTATGCTGTCATGTGCTTGTTACCAAGTTTCCATGCGGCTTAAAGAACTCCAAGTTTGGGTTGGTTTTTATGTTCTCCTTTCTTTTTCTCATGCTGAGGGTGCTACAAGGCAGCCAATGCAAAAAAAACATATTCATTCAGGACTATGGCGATGTCCCTGCTTCTTCCTAAATAAGTTACTACTGCCCCAAAGATGCTGCTTCCTCTTGTACAGTCTTTTGATGCAACCCCTGTAACTGGTGCGGGGCTCTTTGCAGTGTAGGTCTACTGCCCGATCACTTTTAAACATGTCTGGATCAGCAGATTAGAGCCAATGCAAAGCAGCACCCTCTCAGTTCAGGGCCCCGAGTTCCTCATGTCATCATCATCCTACCAACAGTTACTATAATACTATACCGCTACTGCTATGGGGGCATAAATACCACCAATGTTTCATGACTCTGGAAATCAAGTCATAAAAATTCTGAAAATAATTTGTCAGTTCTAGGTCCATTGAGTGAAAACTGTACCCTGCTGGATATGAATCTAGGCAAAGTTGTTTGAATGCAAAGGGTTTGAGCTACTTTGAATAGGCAGTGCAGTTATCTTTAATTGTGAATAATGGAGTAAGAACCTAAAATGGATCAATTCACTTCTAGATGATTTTTCAGTTAACCTGTAACTGTCTTGAAGCCCATATTACTCGCTTGTCTATTCGCTGTTACTATATGATGAATGACACTTCACTTGTTATAGAAATGCCCAATTTATGTTCCTTTTCCCTTCTCTACTTGTCTTGAATATAAAACATACCCTTGTTTGTCTATTTTGTATGAGACTTTGAATGTTTAAAAACAATACTTTGAAAAACGTGTTCCATTGCAAGCAGAATTCTATGAGGACTGTTCTTGCCTTTTTCTGCAATTCTGTTTTTGGCAAATATTCCCCGTCTTTTTTTCAATGCTAATGCCTGCAGGTAATCTGGCTAAACGCCAAACACCTCCTTAAAATTGCAAAAGCTAAAGACAAATTTCATAGTACAAAATTATTATTTGGGTTGGTTAAACAGTAAATGTGGCAAGCAGCAAGAGAGGTACCCACCAAAAACCAGAGCAACTCGTAAGTGTTGGTTTCAAGTCCCAGCTAACATCAAGAAGGATACGACTGTAGATGACAGAGTATACGGTAGCATGGATAAAGTGTGACCGATTTCTGAATGACGCAGACAAGGTCTTCGTTTGAGCTTAAAACTTGGAAACAATGCGATTATAAAATAGTCACCCACATCCGGGTGAGAACAACTGTTAAGTTATGTTAAGATACTTGTAAAGCAAATGCGCACTGTAGTTTCATGGCGCTGGAGTAACCTCAATTCAAGATACAGCAGTTACAAGCTTATTTTGGAAATAAAAAGGTCTTGAACTGTTTTCTGAAGACAGTAAGGGAGGATTGTTATTACAGGGTTACAAGTATTTGTATTATACAGTGGAAAGTAAAAGCATGTAAAATAAAGTCAACAACATTGCTGTGTTGAAAATAGCCTCCATTAAATTCCACAGCAAAAAAATAACTTCATAAGCTAACCGCCTATCATCAAAAGAAATGTAATTAAAGAACGGGGCGAAATCTGGGTGCACTCGCAGTTGAATACGGAAAAAAAGCCAATAAATACAAACAGGAAGCCTGTGATTACAAAACACTATACATAACATGCATTAAATGACCTGGCGATAGCAGCGCGCATGCGCTGCTCTCTGCATTCGAGAGCTTCTTGAAATGAATACGGTTGAGGAAGGGGACTTGAAACTCGCCCACTCTTCCCATTGGCTCGTGCCATAGCTTAGGTTAAACACGGACATTCTATTGTTAAGGAGGCTTTTTAGTTCCTCCTTGATGCCGCCCTATCGACATTTGACCCAGCCCACTAGGACTGGATCTTTAACTGGCGGCATTACACAGACTCCTTAATCGGCCGCGCTTCTTTTTTGTTGCTTTTAAAAAGTGTGCTCTCGCCGTCCGTCCTTGTTTACAACCATCCGCTGCCTTTCTTATCCTTTAACCGCCTCTTGTTTTATTCTGTATCATAAGGAGCTTTGAAGCCGGAGGTGCTAGAGGCCTCTCACAGCGTGACTCAATTTCCCCTCCACTGAAATTCAAGGGATTGAGAGGGGGCGGCGTTACGCCACTGGTATGCCTTGAGCAACTATATTCAAAATTTATTTTTGCCAGAGGTAAACGCTTTAGGCACACGTTACTAAATCTAATTGAGCTTCTCACATTTATCCCGTAAAAGACGTCACTCGACCGTGCCACTGCTTCGAAAGGAATCACTATCAACAGAAGGCCTCTGCTCCAAAGTACAGCTTCTGCAAGCCTTCTTCGCAGACTTTACAGAGGTGTGCTGCGCATTAGGAGTACCAGAAGTGCGCTGCGTAGTTTAGAAGTCCTCTTGTCAGTTCACTGCTAGGACCATAACAAAATGTGAGAAAGATTCTATTTTTAGCCACATTGGCCCCCGCAGAAGGCAGCAGACTCCCAGGAATGTCTTTCTTCCATCTCCGGTGCAAATCGGAGGACAACACCACGGAAAATATTCACTATAAACACCGCACACGTGAAAACTCAACATGAACGGCATACTCGTCTCAGAAAGGACACATATCAAATTACCCAAAAAGTGAGTAAAAACAGCGACCATGGCAGGGCTTGCGTCCAACCCACTGAGAGAAGAGAATTCGGGACTCACGCTCCTGCCACTTGGCCGAGGCATGCAAATTGCCAAGCACGAACGAGAAGCAATTGCCACATAGGCAGAGCAGAAGCACGTACAATCACTGGCGCTTTTCAGGCAGTCGGCTAGAAGAGACAGGAGCGCAAGGCAAGGGTTTACCGGTCAAGGGAATGCTCTCAAAAATATGAGGAGCCTCACAATTATCCCCTGAGGGGTACTTACATTTCTTTCATTTTTGGGATGAAACAATTCAGTTAGTACATCTAAGAAATCTATGGAAAGCAGTTTTATCAGATTCACACTCTGCGCACTCCAACTTCTACCACTTACGCCTAATGCATGCCTTTGTTTCACAGTGCTGACAAGTCACAGAAGTACACAATGTATGGTTTCCGCTCTTTCCCAACAGTGAACATTTACAAGGAGGGAACAGACCTCCTCCCCATGCCCCCTAAAATAGGGGGACACTCAGAGCACGTTCCTAACCTATCAGCTTGCTTACTCCAAAGTCAAATGCAAACAGGGTTGAAAAACGAATGGGCGATGTTAATGAACACACACAGTGCTATGACTTAGCGGTTTACAGTCACCACCTCACTTTAGGTCACTACGAACACTGTCCCCAATCCTTCATTTTTCATTTACAAATCACTGATTTCAGGTGTACTACTTTAATTAGATCAATGGCACCAAAACAAAACTATAACACACAGAATGCTTCAGACAATCACAAAAAAGTCCAAGACTGGAAGCAGTGTCCAGAATGCCAAGGCAGGAGGTGGGCAAACTACTGTGTGCACATGCACAGCCATTTTCCCATCACTCTACTAAAACGACTACTGAGGAAAATACTATAATTTTGGCTGATTTTACACAGCGACAAATTGAATGCTCTATTGAACATTCTACAAATCCAGGCTGTGAAAGTAGACTGGGCAGTTATGCTCATTAATTCTAATGCTTCCTTTTTTTAAGCTACACTCTCAACCCCTTAAGTTATGCGAATCAGCCCAAACAGTACCTTAAGGGAAAGCCTTTTAGAATCTGAGAAAATGTTAGCATTAAATTGGAGGTTTTCAAGAGCTTCTTGAAATCAATACAGTTGAGGAAGGGGACTTGAAACCCCGCCCCCCTCTTCCCATTGGCTCATGTCATAGCTTAGGTTAAACGCTGGCATTCTATTGTTAAGGAGGCTTTTTATTCCCTCCTTGTTGCCGCCCTGTCAACTTTTGACCCCGCCCACCGGGACTGGATCTTTTACGGCCAGCAGTACACAGACTCCTTAAATCGGCCACACTTGTTTTTTATTGCTTTTAAAAAGTGCACTCTCGCCGTCCATCTGTGTTTACAACCATCTGCTTCCTTTTTTATCCTTTAACCGTCTACGTTTTATTCTGTATCACCAGGAGCTTTGAAGCCGAAGGAGCTGGTGGCCTCTCACAACGTGGCGCTTTTTTTTAGTATTTCTCTCCTCCTATTTAAGTCCTGTCCGCTTGAAACAGGAGCATTTGTTTCACAACTGCAGTGTTTTCTTTCGTCACGTGCCATCGTTTGATTCTTTGTGTTGTTTTTCTCCCTCTCGGTTTAATTGTCTGTCTCCTGATCATCGTGCATTTCTTTTCACTCTTGGCGTGAGTTTCGTAAATGTAATTTGTATTTTTTATTTGTTTCACCCATTTGGTTTATTTGTTGTGTTTATTCATTTATTTTGCTTCGGTTATTTGCTTACAGCGCATTCATTCTCACATCTCAGGGTCTCTTTCACATTCTCTTCCCCTCTCCCTCTTTACATTTCATGGGTCGTTGGCTCTCATTTGCTGTCTTTTTGTCTGTATCCTGCTTTCATTTCAAGTCATACCCATTTCCCATCTATTTTCCCAGATCGATCTGTTTCTTTCCCGTTGTCCTACGCTGAACTTTCTCAACTTTCCTTATTTATGTTCTCTTACCCTTTCCAAGTTCTTCCATTTCAGCCCAGCCATTCTCTCTTTTGTCTATTTTACCCCTGTCTCCGTTACCTTTTCATCTTCTTCATGATAGAGATCAATTTGCTTGCCTCCTCTTTTCTCCTGTGCATTCTTATACTTCTCTCGTGTTAGACTGTCGTTTTGAAACCTTTTTGGTTCCTCTGTCTTGACTTTAATGTCTGTCTTCCTTTCTCCATTTTCTTTTCTCTCGTTTGTCTTCATTTTTTTCACTTGTCTTTCTTTTCAATTTCTTTTTCTCGTTTCCATCTTACTAGTCCATTTTCTTCTATGTTCTCACTTTTCTTAATACTTTTTTTAATTCACTGCCTTTTCCCCCCAAGCCCCCTTATTCATAGTTGGGAGGTTTGAACGCATGGCTTCTGCAGTTGCGCACCAAAGATAAGTCGTTCTCTGCAACCGTTGCCCCCTCACGCATCTCACTGCCTCTGCTGTTTGTTGGTGCTGACGGGCTAGGTGGGGCTCAACCATGGCAGGAGTGAACTCTAGTTAGTCTGCTGCAGCAGGAATGGATCCAGTCCTGGCAGCAGTCATCCGCAGCAGGCATGAGTCGTAGCAGTCAGGAGTTAGCCACAGTGGCATTAAGCACATCAAGAGTGACCTGTCCCGTGAATCAGCCAGAGTAGAAAACAAGCATTAAAAATACAATAGGTCTCACCTTTCATTAAGTTAAAGCCATTTGCTTTTCTATGCAATACCATTAGCAAAGCAAATGGCTTTAACTTAATCAAAGGCAAGACCTTTTGCATTTTCAATGCTTGTTCAAATAGTAGTGGATTTAAAGACACAAGCCTTTGCCGAAACCTGCCTCCCTGAATAAGAGACACCATTCTCTTAAATACAAGATTTTCAGAAAACTGGTAAAAACCTTTTTAATAGTTGTCATAAGGGCGCAATAAAGTGTGGGGACATTTTCTGGTGACAGAAATGTTTACACCTGTAAAATAGTTTCTCATATTATCATCATGAAGGGAGTCAAAGTGCATTAGCCCCTGTTCGAAGATATAAGATATACAGACAGATGAACAGATTTTGAATGCACATGGTCTACAAAAGGCCTAGTGCATTGTACCCGAGATGGATGGGTCATGTTTATTGAGAAAGGATCTCTACCTTACATCAAACTACCGGTGAGTCTCATAACCTCGACAAAAGCTGGCCACAGATGTTTCAGGATCTATCTGCATCCTGGATTCTCATGCCAGAGTTCTATTTACTCAACAGCAGAGATTGCTCTGGTACCTTTCCTGAATAGTGCAAACACAGGTATAATGTGCTGTTCTGGCTGGAGAACCTACATATAAGACTTGGGGTTATCTTGAACTTTTAAACTGGAAGCACAACTTTAAAAAAAATTGAACTACACTCTCGTGTGGTTTACATTTATTTTGAAAGACAATGAATTACTGTAAAGGAGATGTTCCATAATGCCAATGCTAGCCATTTAGGTATGGGTCCTATGTAACCTCCTTGTTTGTTTCATGTGCAAGTATTCACATATTTCCAGGTGACAACTGTTTCTGGGGTTAGTTGAAGACGCAGTCAGTTAGTCTTGTTCAACTTCACATGCAGGGGCATTTAAAACAAGGTCTGTTCAAACAGCCGTAAAACAAATGTACACTATAATTGAAAAATGGAAATGGTAGACCACAATGTCTCTCCTTGAGTTCAAGAGTCTTAGTTGTCCCTAATCAAATACTTAAAGTAAATAACATTATGCCACTTCAAAGGGTACAAGGTAAAAATCATAGATGAACATAATCACTGCTTCTTCCCTTGAGCTTAGTAAACTTACGCTGGAGGCAAAATCACTCCACGGAGCAGGTAGCTTGTTTTTCTACGCATATTAACCAGGCACCAAATGGCCAAGGAGATTAACAGAATCGTTATTCGACATCAGCTTAACCAAGCTTCCCAAACAAAATTTAATTATTGGATTGATAATTAAAAGAAAAAAAATATTCGAGCTAACATTGAATCATAGAACATCTCCAAAATGACTTTTCCGTAAACTGGTATCAGTCCTGATACTCCTGTAGTTTCCTTTGACCATTTTGTTATTTCTCAAGAGACCCTTCTCAACACCCTATATAACATTTGTTCATGTGGGACTTCTAAACAGATCTGCCCTGCTAGATGTTTTAAAGATGTGTGCGTCAATTTGTTGTAGAACTTCTTGCCAGTTTGCTTAGCACCAGAATCAGGTCTACCCAAAGAAGGTTTGCATTGCATACAGACAGCTTGAACAATTACAGGTATCTCTCTTTGCTGTCTTATTTGCATAAAATGTTGGAGAAACTGGTAATCAGTCAGCACCAGAGTTCTGTCGGACACAATGAACTTCATGGATAATCATCAAGCTGACTTCTGCCTGGCAGATGTACGGACCTGGCAGTGGGGCACGGCTCTTTATCTTACTTGATCTTTCCACTGCATTATACACCACACTTTCCACAGTAAGAATACCTGGAATTGCTCACAGAAGGATAATGTTCTCTTGGTTGATTGCTAACAATCTGTGGTTTTCCCTACATTCTGATTCAAACCCTAAGTACTCAGTTGTGGTACATCACAAGGCATTTCCTTGCTATTCAATATCTAAATGCACTCTTTGGCAGAGTTACGTTATATTGCTAGAGGCATGTTTCTATGTGTATGCAGATGATATAATGGCAATCTTCAATGGCCGACTACATTTTGCTGGAGTGATGGTGGATGGTCACTACGTTTATGAAGCTCAATCTATCAAAGAAATAACTTATTTTAACTCCAACCATTCCTTAGTTTCTCCCGTGATTCACTTGATTTGCCCTCTTTTATGAGCCTTGCTCCAATGCCTGGGTCCTCTGTAAGTAACTGAAGTGTTGATTTAGATGCTTAGCTGTCACTCAACTTACACATCATTGATAACAGGATTGGCACTTGATTTTCCTTCTAAAAACTAGAAGATCCACTTTTCCTGTAATTGACAGCCATCATCATGTCCCAGTCATTAAAGGCTTGGTCCAGTCTGAACTATGACAAATCCATCTATCTATCTATCAGCTCCTGAAACTTTTCTGCATAAACTATAGCTGGTGCAAATTCAGCACGACTGATCAGAGGCTTACCAAGGTAGAAACATATGAACCCCTATACTGAAATGGCGACAGTGACAGGTCTACGCTACAGAGTTTTCTTCAAAGCTATAGTAATAGTCGAAAGGGCAATCTACCAAATGGTCCCTGATTTTACAACCAAGAAATGTTCACAGTATATATCCGGTAGATCCCTTTGTTTGGTTAAACATACTTTTTTTCCTGTTCCCATGTCTTGAACAGTAGTAACCTGTGGGGATAGACCTTTTTCCATAACTGTGGCCATGGCCGGGAACTCTTTACTACTTGCACTCCAAGGTTAAATCTCTCTGATTAAATTTACAAAACAATAATACGTTTCTTTTTCCACTAATTCACAATGATCTCAGATGCAGACAATAATTTTTTCCCCTCTGCACCAAGAAGCTTACCATGGATGTGGGTTTTAGAACTACCCTACAATAGTTAATACACACATTCATCTGCAACTGTGGCCAAGCACAGTGGTTTTGTCTGGTTTTATGCCTTATTATTAGAACTACTGTATGGTGCCGCAATATGCTGTAACTTGAAAGTGATGTGTTGATTAAAAAGAATTATAGGAGATGGGTGAGGGGAACAGGACATAGCCCTAAGAAAAGAGTTAGATTCTGAGAGAAATCTTGATGGATGAGTGGATATCCACACTGTTTGTTTGGGGTACAAATGTACTGCAAGGAAACGATTATTTTATTGTGCTTTTACTTTTTTCATTCAAACTAGATGGGGAAGAAGTAGGGACTTTCCACCAAATATTGTCTCCTGCTAAACTACTACAGATGAGATTTTGGCAAACCTCTGCAGACCACAGTATGAGTTTTTAACACAATTCTCTTACTAATAGCTCATCACTGTAGTAGAATGGGGGACCGTTAATTTGGACTAGTTGCTTGATGTTGGTATGTAGTGTGAGACGAGCAAATCTATGAAAGCTGAAATTTGCTAATGAGGCGAACAAAAGCTTTATATTCATTAAAAAAATGCTGCCTGTCCCCAATACATTGCGAGAGCTTTGTTCAAATATATGGAACTGTGAGGTTGCACAGTTGTGCTGCCCTGCACAAAACAACATTATTTTGCTCCTAGGAGTACTTCAAAGAATGCAGCAGGATGTCAGTCACAGAGCATGATGGAAAGCCACTATGGTGAACAAAGTGAAAAAATCACACTACATCCCAGTGAAAGAAAGAGATAAATTCAAGCTTGTTACTTTGATCCCAGTAGGGTTCTACAGCCAGAAGTCCTACTACAGGAAAGCAGTTGTGGAAAATATAACCTACCACAAATTGTCTGTATTGCGATCAGAAGGTTTCAGTAACCACAACCAAAGTCAAGCTAGACTCCCGTTTAGCTGAACAATACCGTAATGTTGTTAGGTAGACCCTAACACACCCTATTGGTGTTATGCGTCATACCTTTTGCTAGAGAGATTTTCCATAAGGAGGTTGTATTCTATATCCTTACTTCTCACCCCCCTCGTTCCCCACCCGAGAACATTAGATTCATATCCATCGCGACTGGTTGTGTTTTGGATACATCTGTTATATAGCCTGGTATAAAAATCCTTCTTAATAAGAAAAGCATACGTAACTGTCCTGCATTCAAATTTCCAGACTGCTGAATCTTTTCTTCTACAAAGCCATGCTGAATCAGTCATTCCACATGTCCAACTAATAAACCTACAAGTAGCCCAAAGGATCAATCTTCATTAATCCATGAAAGCGTACTTCTGCATATGGATCATTTATTAAAAACCACTGTCTAATTTAGGGTAACTTTCCTACAGTGCATGGTTGCTAGAACCAGAAGTCTCAAATCATTTTGTGAACATGAATGTATGTTGGGATAAATGGTTTGGTACACGTTCATTTCTCAAAAAGAACTTTGGCTTCCAGGGATATCTCAGTTACAATAGGTTACAGAAAGATGGAGCATTATTCATAGAAAAAAATGTTCCTTTTGACTATTGTGTGAGATAGGTGTTTCTTTGTTCTTATTACATTTTTCTTTGGTGTTTGCCTCGAACCATCTACATTAACATGGTGCTTCACACTGAACATTGGGACTATAATGTTTTAAGAAGGCCACTCTTCCAAAAAGAAAAGAAACGCTTTGTATTTGCAAGAACACAAAAGAGAACTCTCAGAGGCCGTCCACGAAAGCTCTTGTTTAGTAGACAACGTCGCAGAAATCAAACCCCAAACCCGGTCTAGTCTGCACGCAGAGGCTCATACCTCACACAGACTTGTCAATCCTTTGAAAACCACCGCCAGAGATTTATAACATCACATTATCTCGGGCTTCAATAATGCAAGAGCCGCGAGGAAGGCTTTCGCCTGCAAAGTATGATTTCTTTTTTTAATGCAAAAAAAAAATGGGTGTATTACCGCGCAGAATATTCAGCTCGAGTGTCTTGTCGCTTGCTCCCTGCAAAGGATGCCGCATTTTACATTCACTAATGCCGATTTTCAGGGAGTGATGTATATCAACAAAAGGACCTTCAACACAACAACGGCCGCTACACCAAAACGAAGAAGACCTCAGTGCACACATTTGAAGGCGGAGAGTAACAAACAAAGCAACACAATACGTATCAGGATTTCAAATAAAGACCTGCCCAAAACGGTATCGTATAGAAAAAGTTCTCTCACGCCCAGATATTCAATGGTGCGCCCTGTGGCCATGGGGCTACTGCATGTGAAGCAGCCAGTGTAATAATGCCCGGGGCCCTGAGGGGGCATTGAACACTGATTAATGCTGTGTTTTCTACCGATTTAACAGGTAGGGGGGGCATTTTCATTACTTAAGCTGGAACCAATGGCACCCTAGCTACGCTACTACTGCTTGTGGCGAAAGCTGTGCACATTCTACAAGTACCTTTAGTACTTTAACAGTAGCAATTCACCTCTCCGACCATTAAAAGGCAAACTAAAGAAATCCAAGCTCGTCGCCCCCCAGCTGTTCAAGCAGTGGCTGACGCAGCTGACTGCCTCCGTCACTGAGCCTCATGGAAATTGGCAAGGAACGGCGCTCATAAATCTATCTTTCAAGTAACAGATTTAATTGGATTTTAATATTGAGCTAGTTAAAAATAGGCGAGACGAACTTTTTGCTGTTGCCGAAAAAGTCCTCAACCTTAGATGTCATCTCCCCAGTGTCACCCCGGCTCTCATCCCGTGAGACTGACTTGCTCATTTTTTCTGCAGGGCAGTGTGGAGTAAATTCTTCAGCTATCAGCATCAGTGCACGCTCCAGAACTGTGTGTTACACAGAGCGCTCTGCACGAATTTGGTTTACCAATTTTCAGGTGACTCCACTCTTTCACAATTGCTTCTTTAAAAAAAATAAAACATCTTAAAAATTCTGATGGGTAAAAAAGGTGAGAGGCTTTTAGTGACAATTGTTTCCATTTTCTGTAATCACTACTTCAAAAACATACCCCAAAGCATTTCACATAACCTTTCGTCTGGGGTCATAACACATGGCTCAACTTTACTGTAGAAAATAACAATATGGGACTGCAAATATAAGCAGCGTACAGTGGGAGTATTATGTTGTCAAAAAATATAGTTGCAAAAAGTAATACAGATCACCTAAATAGAATAAATAGGGGAATACTGCGGTGCATCTGAGGCCAGTAAATATAGTTGTCCAAAGTAAACCAAAAACCTAAAGGCAAAGAGCTGCTAAAAGGGCTAGCATGTGTCCAGAACCACATGACAAGGATAAAGAATGAACAGGCATATGTTACACCATAACAAAAGAGAGAAACGCAGAGGATAAAGAGCGCGGTGTGCAAACGGCGTGGAAATTAGAACGTGTATTCCACAGAAAGGATAGCTACTAATAGAACATACCTGAACATGAGACATGCAAGCAACCTGTGAATCATACATGTAGGTCAGGCATCAGCGTGGTGAGGTCACCAGATTCCTATCAAGGGTAGACATTGCAGACAGCCTCGCGAGTAACATCAGCAATGTGGATATCGAAAACAACTCCAAGAGTAACGCTGAAGTTTGCACGTGTGACGAAGAGTACTGAAAAATGGGTCTAAATTAGGAAACCGCAAATAGGAATAGAACACTAGAGTGCAAAAGTGTGAATACAGAGGACACCACAAAAGAGTAGAACAAACACTGAAAAGTGCTAGTCTGAGCACGACACCAAAACTAGCAAACAATGTCAATCTGGAAAAAACAGCAGAGTGGGCACAGAAGACACTACGAAGAGAGACATGCGAGTGTCTTGGTATGCGACTCCTTCAGGGCACTGAATGGTGTCAAATGACAATAGCTGGGATGAAATTTTAAATGCATTCCAAAACTAGGGTTAGCTTAAAGAAACTCGTTAGTGTATAAAGCAGGCTCATATTGACAGTTTTCTTATTTAGAAATGACTGCTCATGTTGTTGAAAGAGGATTCTGCAGTTCAAGTAACTTGTATGCATATGTTCCAGCTCTATTCTGAGAAGGTAGTAAAAAAGTTATTGGCAAAATAAAGCAAGGTTTACCGCTTCACTACGATTACTAAATGCCGATAAATAGCAAGGCAAATTCAAAATTATATACTCACTGCTCCAATTATATTCATGGAACAGATTATTGGGATCTTACCAAATAAAAATCTGTAGATGGACCTATATTGGTATGGTTGAATATGTATTTATATTACCACTTTAAAGTTTTAAGGACAATAACAAAATGATCTGCTTAGGTCTAAACTTACTTACAGGGATTCTTCATTGCTGCGATTAGTACTAAGGGCTTGATTACAATACAGTAAGGAATAGCTCCGACCCTCGGTCAGAGCCATCCTTACCACATCATAATCTCCTGTTTGTAATCATTTCCAACCAATCCATTTTGATGGAGTCGGTCGGAAATTATTACAAATAGGAGTTCCGAATGACTGACGACGGGCTCGGAGCCCGTCCGCGATTCGGAAGGCCTGCAGTAATCCCTCTGCCGGCTCTTACCGGCAGAGGGATTATGATGGCAGTTTCCCACTGCCTTTCTGTGCCGGTCCTTTCATTTGGCTGCAAGGCCGCCAAATGGAAAGCCTAGGCAGCACCTTTGGTGCTCTCCTGTTGATCCCTGCACCTGGTGGCAGGCACCTTGAGGTACCGGCCACCGTGTGCAGGGATGAACTACACCTCTGCTCTTTGTTATAAGAGCAAGCATTTCGTTCTGAATGCATGCTCCCATAGCAAAGTATAGGATTGCGACCAAACAGGGTTCGGTTGCATCCCAATAGCTGGGCAGGAACCGACAACAGGAGGTCATTCGGTTCCATTTCCAGAGCGATGTCGGAAGGACTCCAGTCCGTCTGACATCGCAATCGGGTCTTAAGTGTTTTTAGTTTGTAGCCATTATAGAAACTCACAGAACTTATCGACTATAGATACTGATATACAGATACGAAACAGGATCAACTTTTTAATAGAAAAGATATAGGTGTTGGAAGAACGAACGTGCTAATAGACTGGTGGAACTTCATCAGACAGAAAGGAAGGTGCAGATGTTCACTACTGTGGCTGCTCACTAATAATAATACAATTTGTAAAACGTATGGCTACTCCAGAATGGAGAGTCCCAGCGCTAGCAGGCTGACTCGATAAGCAAGATTAAGGGGGAGCTTAACCTAAACCAGTTGTTCTCATTCAGTGCGCAGCGACACTCCAATCCGCCATTAAAACGATCCAGGGGCGCCACACACCAAGGAAACAGTTTGGAAACCACAGCATGATTCCCACCACAATTCCCAAAAAAATCAATAAGATTAGATATGCCAATGCTCACTCAAGAATTCCCACTTTCATCTTCAGATGTTTCAAGCCAAAGCTTAGAATAAAGTAATCATTTAAAGTAATTGTCAGCTAAAGATAAAAAGTTCTCTATATAGTTCAGAAATCACTGATGGGTTTCACACTCACAGTTTGACACGCATGTGTGTGCTACTGAAAAGTTTTGATAGTAATCTATCTAGAAGCGAATACCAAACCAATGTAATGTGGTGAAAAGATAAAGTGCCAAAGGCATTCACTACAACATCAAGCAGAAAAGAAACATTCCTAATACCCTCCTTGAGACAGCAGAGGCCCAGCAGTTCATTACAAAGTGTTGACTGGAATGTTGACGTGCAGTACATATGCATTCGAGCATAAAGGTTCTGTTTATGTATAGGTAATACATATGTCTCACATCACCATTATAAAAGCATTTGACAGCTGACCAATAATACGTCTTGTGTACAGTATGAACACTGGAAATAAGGCACGCCTTGAGCACGTGTACTTCCTGATACATGAAGCTACTTAGCATGAACATAAACTATTCTGAAGTATGAGTATTATTCTTAGGCTTAAAACTGAAACAGATTGCAACTTCAAAAAGTTTTTGAAAAGTTTGCTATGCAAAATATGAAAAAGCAGGTAAATTATGTGCATCACATACAATCTGTTGCAAAAGGGGGCTTTGTGTAATTAACATTGTATATGAATATTTGAGCAACAGCAAGTAAACCGGTAACTGGTGTTAATTTACTAGGTCCGATCACCCTTCTACAGTCTCAGCATCATTAGTGACATATGATTACACCACTGTACACAACACTACACAGATTCGAATTTTATATTGTTTTAACCTGTGTATAACGGCATGTTTGTAACCTCAATGCATTTTTGCAGACACAGAGATCGGAGCCTTTTTTTCTCTCAGATGGTTCCTTGTCGTGTGGGAGTAGTTTTGTGTGCTGCTGCAGCCGTTGGGAGCGTTGCAGGACTCCTGTTGTTTTGCCGTTATTATTTAGTAGTTTATATAGTGCGAACTCGACCCAAAGGCATTGGAGAGTTTTACATGAGCACCAGTTGCGTTAAACAAGGATACATTAATTGTGGGGACGGGGAGGTTAAGTAATTTGCCCAGAATCACAGAATGATGAGCGACGCCTAGACTCTAACCTCGTTCCCCAGGTCCATAGTCAGCAGCTCTGTACGTTGTGCCACATACTCTCTCCTCCTTCCCTCATCTAGTTTTATTACAACGCTTCTTCTCCTCAGTTGCAAGTCTGCCCCAATATGACTTAGCCTCTAACAAGCCTGTCCACTAACCCATTGTTTTACTGTGCACTTATAAAGAAAGCGCTTAAACCCTCGTCAGGGATAGTAAGCTCCATAGCATGTACGGTACCGCTACCACAAAGTAAACAATGACTTGGAGAAGATGGCCCATTTAACAGGAGCGGGCCTAGGCGGACAGCTATCCTAAGAACCCCAGAATGGGGCACTGGTGGCTTCTACTTCTTCAGCATGTGGGCCAGGCCTGTACAAGATAGACGCTAGTTCCCTGTCGGCATATCTTAGATTTGTGGGCGTAATTCCAGGGCAATCTGTGTGCTACTAGCCTTACAGGCCACTATAGGATTACGTCTACGACTATAATACCTTCATTGGCTTCATCCCAATAATTTTCAGGGAGAAAAATAGAAATACTCCAAAGGCCGGGTATATGCCCCTCACTCGTCAGAAAAAAAAATTAACATTAAGGGGAGATGCGGGCAACGGACAATGGGTCAAGTGAGCAGCGGGTCGAAAAGGTGTGGGTGCCACTGTTCTAAACAGAAGAACCAGGTTTTTAGTTTGTTTCAGAACTGAAGTTCGGAAGTCGCCTGCCACATTTCCATAGGTAGGGCATTCCATGCTTTAGGAGGCAAATAGGCAAAAGGTACTACCTACTCTTGCCCTTTTCAATTTTGGGACAGTGGCAAGTTTGGCTACCTACAGTTCATAATATTAATGCAACCCCTTCCGCAGTTCAAGTAATATCAGAAACCATTCAAGGAAGTAGAAAACACCCGATTTGTACACATAAGTCTGACAAATTGCATTTTGATTTACCATATAAGGATTCTGGCGAGTTTAAGACAGCAGTGAAAATATCTTGTCTAGCATATATGGACAATATTCATGTGCTGCAATAAAAACAATAACTATATAACTCATGTATATATAACAGAAGTAAAACATTAACTTTTTTAGTAAATATTTGAACTGGTTATTATAATTCGACTCAGTTTTCTATTGTTAAGCTGTCCGACAGTGGAGTAGAAACAATAACAAAACACACTTCATACATAAATTCCTATTTAAAAAGCTTCATTCTTGCAATGGAGATGGTAAAGTGTATAGTCTTATTCCAGCAGGGCAATGAGAACAGTTCTGTAGCTCGATCGAAACAAAACCTGAGCAATCACAGCGAACACGATAAAACAACACATTTATGGTGGGGTCGGGGTAGAGTAAGGGCAAGAATCAGTGGACGATTTAGTAAAATACAAATAAAGGGTATTTATTCAGAAATATAAAATAAGGTTCTCTTCTCTTGCCAGCCCCATCACACAAAGTTACCTAAGCTGGTTTTATTAACTCTTTTGTCAGAATACTAACCAATACAAAATAACAACAGATCAACCAGTCATTCTCTTTCACCCCAAAACCCACCAAAATGTACAGTGAACCAAGAGCTGTGACTCGCTGAAATGTGAGTTCAATTAATGTAATAACTACAACATGCACGCACTATAAAAGACTCAGCACACCTAAAGAGGCGTGTCAGACAAAAACAACAACAACGAAACATTAAAAAAAAAATGCATGTCATCAGGAGTCAATTTATATCCAATGGCAGGGTATGGTAGTTTCTAAAAAGTGATATAAAAATGCGCATTTAATATCTAGTCCGAAGATCCTAAAATGCAACATCAGCTTGTACAAACAATATGAGTCAGCTGCACACTAAACAAAACATCGACCAGCCATCCCCAGACTGCCTCAATAGAAACGAGATATTCATATCATGGCATCGATCGGGCATGTTCCTATCGCCTCAATGGTCATCCCAATAAAAGCATGCAGAGGTCTCCTCCCAGAGTGTCCTTAAGCAACCCACAAGGCATGAGGAGCTGCCTCCTAATGGACTGTCAGACGTATGGGTGGAAAATGGGACACAAAGGTACCAATTTTATTTGTACCATCACTACCACATAAAATGAATCCGTGCACATGCATGCCGACTCTTACAACTAAGGAAGGAGAGTCCCTTTTGCGCAGGCGAAAGTATTGATGTCTCAACTTTTTTCTAACACTATCTCACTACACCTCTAACTCCAATGCAAGACTATAATAAAAAAGAGTCTCCCTTTCTTGCAGCAAAATTTTCCTGGTGGGTATTTCTATATGGAGTCATCAAGGTATATTGCAATAGTCCCTAAAAAAGATCATTGCAACATCTGCGCAGACTAGACATTGTCAAACACCTCTGATGCTTCTAGGAGTTGGACAGTATGGATCCCAGGCGTATACGCTAATGCCTTCCATCCCTTAAGGGCGGATATCCAGGTGTGTTTAATCAGCAGTGTGGAACCCAGTCACTCTCTGGAGTGTGAGGGTGGGTAAGAGATGAAACCAAGAAGCATCACTGAACGGGACTGGGCTAATGCAGCCCACCCCCCTGCATGAATATTTAAGCTGCAGAAGCGCAGAGACATGCACAGAAACGGAGCCCTGCAGGGAGAGACAGCTACTGACCTGTGGGTGCTGAAGCCTCCTCCCCCTCAGGGAGCAGCAGCAGCTGGCGGGAGCGCACAAGACACCTGACCCAGAGTATTGGTCCTCTCGTGGTGAGAAAGTGAAAGTTGGCGGCTGGAAACAGAAAAGGTCGAGGATCCCCTTTTCTTCCAGCCTGCCCCAGTACCCCCTTCCTCAATCACATCAGACTGGCTGTCTTTGTCTGTCTGACAACCGCCATGTTGACATCCAACATCAAAAGCTCCCACCTGCTGCCGCCTACACTCTGGGAGTTGTAGTTTTCTCTCCCCAGGGGTATCGCACACGGCCGCCGGCGGTGGCCGACATCGCATACTACAAATCCCAGAAAGACTAGAGCAAAGAAGCGGGGTGGGGCTACAGGCAGCATAGTTAAGGACTACAGCGCCCGGCAAGCCGTTCGTATCTGTGACGTGGTTACGTCATCCAGACTGTAACTGCGTAGTCAATAAGAGACGGCAATGGGAAGTAAACTAACTGAATGTCCGTCACTCGAAAAAAACGGATACGCTACTGTAGTATGGCGGAAGAAGCTGAACATAATGGCCATATTGAAATGTTTACGCGTTTCGCTATTTTAAAAAAGCGATACACTCAGAAATAAGTTAAACAAAGCAAGGTCATTTTTGTCTAATACATTAAATGTAGATTTATTTTTGGTATTTAAAAAAAAGATGATTCTGTACATACAAGATTAGAAAAAGAAAAAATACATACTTTGAACGAACAGAGTCGTTGCTTTCATATATTAAACTAATCACAGAACTCTAGCAGAATAATTTTTAAAATAAGGCGTTGCCCAAATATATGTGGTATTAAACTACTGGCCTGTCCTCTGTTCACCCTAACGGGTGAATCTTGTATGCAGTACATTTCCTTGACTCAGATAGCACATACCGACCGTCGCACACGTAAAGGACTCTTTCAATATATGTTATCAAATGTTATACGGCAAGTAGAAATGCTACGCTTGAAAAACTACCAACATCCAAGTGGAAACGCTTTAAGGGCATAAAGATCATGGTTTTTATGCTGTTACATACAACATTATGAAACTCTAATATCGGCCGAAATATTTAAAATATTATACTAAATGATGGAAACAGGTAATATAAAACAGATTTATTACGTAAAAAGCGGTGTGGAATCTTGCAGTATACGAATATGATCAGTTGATGTGCCATTTACATGACTGAAAGCTACATTCAAACATGGCGGCTTCATTTGACTTCTTACGAATAAGGTCCTCTGCGTGCTAGTCTCATTGTAGGTACATGGTAGAATCTTCCTGTTCATTGTACCCATTGCTGCCGGTGGCCGGAGTGACAGTTGTAGCCCCCGTGGGAGTCATGAAATTGGTGAGTTGTTGCGACAGTGATTGAGTTTTTGTGTGATGTTTAAGGGACCTACCACTGTCATCCTCTAACTTCTGTAGTAGGAGTGAGCAGAGGCTAAAAGTGCTTTATGACATGCAGCTAGAGATGGTAACATCTTATAGAATACTGTCATTGGCTGGAGGGGCAGACCCTTATTTTGATCAACTTTTCTTCCGTGATACGTTATTTTGTTCCAAAACAATTTAGTGGCGAATGAAGACGTAACCTGCCTGCATTTCAATAACACCAGCTCTCTCATGTTTCCAAGGTCCATGCCTCCGTGCCCCAGCCACTCGAGGTATTTTATTTGGACTCTTGAACTTGTAGTAATGGTTTTATAACGGGATGAACTGGCAACAAATAATAACAGAGCATACTACAAAAACCTGGATTGGATTAGCTACTCACTCATGGAACTGGGAAAGCTGTCGAGAGAGGTCTGTTAGCCATGGTGTTGCAGTCTGCAACATGTTATCTGCCACTTATGTTTCCTCTGATTTTATTTGTTGTGTCTTCCATCCCCAAAATATCTGTCATGATTTTTGCATTTGTTTCTGCTCTTGTGTGTCATGTTGTCCGTGTGTTTTGCGTTCTTGAACATGCAGTTAGCAATAGCCTAGAATGTTTTGTGTGGTGGGGGCTCGTTTCGGGAGATTACATTTACCTTCACTTGGACGTTGTGTTGCTCCTTTTTCCTGCCACCTGCCAGACACGGAGTGCGGCATGGCTTTGGGTTTGGCATTAATGTATAGGAAGATGTTGGTCTGTAGCAGTTTTCCCTGTTTTCAACCTAAAGAACCCTAGAGCGACGTTAATCTCCTAATGATGATTGTTGCTCCACAACTGGAATCGGTCAACATGTAAATCAAATAGCTTTTCAAAATTAAATGTAAAACACATTAGGATTCACAATAACTATTGACAAGTATTTGAAAGAAAACCCTGAAGGTTCATTGAAAAATTAAAGGTGTTGCAGAAAGCACGTAATGGCAAAGAGTTAGTCGTTTGGCATATAAAAGAATAAAGATCAGACTAAAATGTTAATCATGAAATAGCAAAACTGAATTTAATTCATCTCTGTAAATAAGTCGTAAACCAGAGATCAGACAGACGGAGTTTCACCTTCTAAAGTTGAAGGGAGAGTGAGCCAAATGCCATCTGGGTAAAGGTCATTTTATAGGGTAAAATTAAAGTGCCAAAGCCTCACCCAATCATGTTAAAGAAAGAACAATACAGTTTTAATCACATTTGTCAGCTTAGTCCCACAGATTCATATAATTTAGTTCCCATCCCTAGAGCTTTCGTGACACCTCAATATTTAGAACAAATGTTGGTACAATCAAAGTTAAGTTCTCATGAGAATCGCATTGTGGTCCTAATAAGTGAGACCTTGGGAAAGCGTTAGCTGTGCTAAAACAGCATGAAAACAAAGCTTGAGAACAAAGTATCATGTTGTACATGAGAGAATGACATTGTATTTCAAACTGTTTGTAAATGACAGAAAGATGACTGGGTGCCAATATAATATGGCTGCAGACAGCAACAATCATTTTGAAATTGAGGCCTACATTATTCATGTTAAAATAAACACAGCTTGTCAACAAAATAGCTAATATTCGATATGTGTTAATTACATCATGTTCATACCATTATGTGTTTTCATTAAAACCGCTATACCAAATGCAAGCCTACTGAAAGGATTGCTGTTTTTTTTTAATTCACTGGGGACTTCCAGTACAGAATGCTTCATGTGAGAATTAGAGTTGTTGGTCGTGTCTGTGAAATTGTGACAACAGTTTCACGAGCTGCTTTACAAGAGCCACATTGGCATGAGAGCCATAAAAAGAGGCATCAGAGATCATTTTTTGTTAGCCAGCCCTCGACAGAGCTATGGTGTATTTTGTAAGGGTTTCCAACATGTTTGTGGTGAGTGACCAGTTCTTTATCCTGTAAAACCACCAAAAATTCCATCTTTACCTTGGAGTAGGTTGGCATTAGATGTAGCTGGTCCACTTAGAGCACAGGGAGTTCCTTAAATGCGACTTAGGTGAGATTTACTGAAAGTGTTTTGTAGAGCGGTTGAAAGATTTATAATAAGGAGTAATGTGTCAGTAGAGCTTGCCAGTTATATGGAGTAAACTGGTGTGTGATATGTCAAAGTTTCACTTTATCATCCAAGAAGTTCTGGTTTAGATGAGTGATGAAAGATCAATTTCTAATGGCCATGTTTGACAGTCTAAATTGAAGATTAGTGTTGAAGTTTGTTTTGGGCAGTGTAAACCACGTCTCTTCCTACTATTGGGTTGTCACAATTTGTCATATTAAGAAATAAGGACATTGGAACCAAGCTAAAAAGAGAGTAGAAACGGATGCAAAGAGAAAAATGTAAAGGTTTGGCCAGTATGAAATGGTTTGTTCCTGATAAATACAGTGACAAGAGGAAAAGAGTGATTACCATGGAAGTTGTAAGACTGAATAGAAGTGAATGGACACTCATGGTTGAGAAAACATTTTCCGAACCAAAAGCTGTAGGGGAGGTTAAGGACAATGTTGTAATATTGAAGGATGTGCGGGAATGAGATTTTGATCGATTATCTGATCTCCTTGATACCTATCTCATTTGTCCCTTTTTTGGATCGGTTATTGACTGTCATTGAGTAAAAGGCAAACCAACATAGGTTAAATCAACCCCATAAACTGACGCAACTCTGAAGAACCACTTACGACTGAAAAAGTTTAAAAGGTTTATTATAAAACCAAAATCAGTTGCAAGTACAAACACCTCAATATAATGTTCAACAGGTACACAGGTACAAGAAGGAACATGAACTCTCTAAGGAACCTCAATCGACAAAAGAAAACAATCAGAACCAATTCAAAAATCAATAAGTTGAATATCGTTGACGCAAGGTGAATCTGAAGCGTCATTTACAGAAAGAAAATGAAACAGGTTAAACTGTCCCTACACTATGCGAGATGACATCCCTACTTAGCAAATCTTTACCTAAAAAGGTGTCAGCAGTTTGACTTCCGAAGAAGCTCAAACTCTCTTAGACTCTGATGGAAACCTATGTCGCGTAGCAGTACCCTTTCTGCCTACCCATCCGCTCTCTAAGGGTCCTCAGGCCATCTGCTCTGCCTTCTCCCCGGGGTGCTGTCCCTAATACAAAATCACAGTATGGGTGGAACGCCCCTTTGAGACGCCCACCACGTATACATTTCACGTGTTCTTGCTTCTGGTTTTTTCCATAGTTTCGTTTCTTTGTCTTCTGTTAAGTTGACCTTGCTTCCCAGGCGCCGTCTCCATCGTGCTGGTACCCCCATGACATTCCGGTCGACTCCTCCGGACCAGAGCCTATCTCCTCAAACAGAGCTCTATTCATCAGGTTTGTGATTGTTACCCCCCTCGCACCTGCAAACAGACACTTCGAAACAGGGCCCCAAATTCCAGGCTCCCCTTATCTTACTAAGCCGTAAAACTTCGACCAGCATTGGCAATTTAATTTAACGAGACTTTTGACTCTTGGCTCGCACGTGCAGATCAAAGCTATCCCACTATCTCTCCAAGCCCACTAAATTATATGCAGTGGTCTGCACTCGGTGAACTCTTATTTCTTCAGTTTTAAAATAATATGTTAACACACCACTCTAAGATTATACAGTACACTTCTATAAAAATATTGCCTTTAACACACATATATATAAGTAAGCAAATCATTGAATGATATCGAATCCATGCTACATGAAAGATACAATGGTATATTTTCGTTCTTACATAGTGCCATGTGGTCTGCACGTTTCTTCATTTTACATTTCATCTCTTTCTCCGTTTAGTAACTGCATACATGAATTCTGTTTAGCACGTCTAATGTTCCTAAGTATTTTCACACATTTCTACATTAGCCCACTCCGTATACGGGCTTTTCTAATCCTAATAAACACTCTAGAGTAAATACAGACACATTTTCTCACTCTTTAAGTTACATAAGCCACCTTACGCTACAGGCTTGTAAATATGATGCAGACATGATTTTCATTCAAATTGCGCTCTCTCAGTTCCCCCCTTTGATGACCTCTAGGGGTCATCACTAACACCTCAATTTGAATATTTTACACAGAACTGGTTGCAAGGCTCCCCCTTTTTATCGTTTCTAGAGCTCTCAGACTTCTATATTGATTATCTTGCATAGCAGCTAACCTCCTTTCTTGCTCTCTCATGGACCTTTGCAACCTTCTTGATCTATACCATTTATACAGTCTCACTAAACCCCACAATATAATTATGCAAATTAATACTATGAAGATAGGTTTCAAGATGTACCAAACAAAGCTTTTTCCGAGATTTGCAAACCAACCTCCAACTTTACCCATTCCATGACCTACTTTTTCCCACACATTTATCTTTGTCAAGTCTTCGATTTCTTGATGTAGCTTAGTAATATTTTGTATAACCTTCTCGAGTGGTTTTGAATTGTCTGGAATGTAAGTACAACATTCCTGGACCTTCAAAACCTTGCAGACTCCACCCTCTTTTGCTAACAGAACATCTAAAGCAAGACGGTTCTGAAGAACCATGGCCCTAATCGATTGCATCTCTCCTTCCACTAGCATCAATGACCTTGCAGTACTGGCAGACAATCTATCTACAACTGTAGCTAATCTCCTGATCTTAACATCATTAAGTATCAAACCTAAAAGAGGAAACATGGCTCCAAATACGTCTCCAACTACCTCAGCATCTCCCACATTCCTTTTCCCTCTTGCCGACGCCTTTCCTTCTATGATCTCTAAATCCTTTGCATGGTATATTTTGGGGAAGACAATTGCCAAATAACATGAACCATACCAATTGTCAGGCAATTTTACATAGGCATTTCTTCCACATACAAAATATACATTAGGAATCACCTGCATCCCTTTCATGAAATCTTTCGTGTAATATTCTAACCGAAAAGCATGTTCACAACTAACTTCACCTACAAATACACTCTCATAATACGTTTTGCTTCGGGTCAGACATAACTTTCCTTTCTGTGTTCTATCTAAAGCTATTGGACCATTACTACCCTTCTTTTTGTGTGCCTTTTCCTCTTCGGTCCAATCTGTTTTCCATTGACCTGACATTTTCAAAATCTTCTGCCTCCTGTAACGGTCATCAACTTGTCCAATGAACTTTTTCTCAATCTCTGACACCTTGCAAGTCAGATTATTTCGGCGTGCATATGAAGTATCTAATGTATCCCAAGGAAGAAAGAATTTTGCCAATCTATCTTCCTTCTTGTAATAGTCCCACTTATTCATTTGCTTATAATTCGGGACTTCAGGCAGTACCGAATCATAATTTGAAAAGTAGTACTCAAACCCCTCTCGATCATAAAATATACTGAGCAATAAACTACATGTTATCCCATATGTCAATGGAAGATGATGATACCTGATGCCTTCATCTACGGAAGCCGGCAATTGCATGCAGACATAACAATCTTTGGCCTCCATGGCATCAATATACTCGTACAATAACTTGGCATATGCGTTTGTTCTGAAATTTCCCTGCGACTCATCTATGTGTAACCTACGGGCTTCATCTGCCAGTAATGCCTTTTCACGTATCACATTGCTCTCCTCCTTCTTTCCAACAAGAGCAGGTTTCAAAGTCGTTACAGGCTTTACATCTGTTGTCTCAGTTACACTTGCATGTCCCACTATGTATGATGCAGTAACTACTATGATTATGAGAGCAATTACTACTGCTATAAGTGTGCCTATTATGCATTTGGCTCTACGGTTTGGACTGCCGGTCTCCATGTTATCAGACAGCGTAGCTTTCTCCTTTAAAAACAAAGTCCTTTTGAGGTCTTCACTCGGCTCACATTGATTTCTCAGTCTGTGAAGCACTCTTAACCAACAAAGTCTCTTTTTAACAAAGTCTTTTTCCTCAGCGACAGACAGCCCTAACCCTTCTCCGTCCTCTAAAGGAAATCCCTAATTTTCTTCTTCTTTCCACTAGGCGCTAGGTTATCTTCTTTCTTACTGGTTTAATTACAAAGTCTTTTAGGTGTCTACAATAATTCTAGTGCCAGCAGCTCTAATGGCATATTCCAACAGTTCTAAACGAAGGATGGTTTCTTCATGTGCTGGTACTGGATGACCCAAGGTTGGAAATTCTAATCTATTCAGCACCAGGTCCTTGATCCGACTTAGGTACAAGGGGACGGGGAGTGTGAATGTCAGTAACCCTTCAGTTTCGATCCCAGGTGTCAACAGCCGTACTTCCACCGTTACAATTGGATCGAGATTGGTCACCTGCACTTCCCTCACCCTCCCGGATCTCTGTCCCCAAGACATCTGCTGGTAGGTAGGTCCACTCAGGAGTGGCGTATCTTCTGCAGGGCACACATACTCTCCTTGATCTTCTCGGACTCTCAGAGCCTGAGTCCGTTGCACCTTCGTCTAGATCTGAGTCTTCAGAAATCGGGACAAGGGTTCTTTCTGGACTTGCTCTCAGGCTTGACCTTCTCCTTCTTTCCGGCCAGCTAGCTTCTCCACTCCTTGTCCTCCTGTTCCTTGTTCTTGCACTTGACTCTTGACCACTTACAGCTTGGTCAGTGTCTGACTCGAACTCCCAGCTGCTTTCTCCCTCTGAGGCGACTTCAGTTTCACTGGTGTATTGACCGTCCTCAGCCTGGTCAGACACGCTCTCAGCCTCTTCAATCACCTCTACAGCTTGACTTTTCCCCTCTGTGGCTTCTCCGCTTTCAGCTGGATTTTCATCCGAGAGAGGAGCTGTTTCTTCCAGAGGTGCTGGAACTCTTCGAGTGTGTGAGGCGTGGATCCAGTTGGGCAAGCCTCCACACTTCACTGCAGTGTTCGTGACCAATATGACTTGGAAAGGTCCACGCCAGCGCACGTCTAGACAGTTCTTCCTGACGTGTTTCTTCACCAGGACCCAGTCCCCCGGACACAGGTCCTGAGCTGATGGAACCTCTGCAACCTGCACCTGAAGGGACACAGAATGAATGGCGTCAGATAGTCCCTTGCAATAGTCCAGGATCAAATCATTTGTGATGTTCAACAGTGCTGCAGTTGGAACCGATGGCAGTCTCATAGCCCTCCCCATTAGCACCTCATGTGGGGAGAGACCTGTCCTTCTATCTGGTGCGCTACGTATGCTCATAAGGACGAGTGGAAGTGCATCAGGCCAGTTCAAGGATGTCGAGGAACAAACTTTGGCAAGTCGGGATTTAATGGTGCTGTTGATTTGCTCTACAATCCCCGAAGCTTCTGGTCGATAGCTACAGTGGAGCTTCTGGTCTATACTTAGGGCTGAACACAGCATTTTTACTATTTCGCTGTTGAAATGTGTTCCTCTATCTGATTCCAAAGAGGCCGGCACCCCGAACCGCGGTATCAGTTCTCTAAGCAATAGCTTTGCTACTGTAAGTGTGTCGCACCTACGTGTGGGGTAAGCCTCAACCCATCTGGAAAATATACAGACAATCACTAGGACGTATCTGAGGCGATTGCACTTGGGCATTTCAATAAAATCTAGTTGCATTCTATTGAATGGCCCCCCAGACCTCCCTATGTGGCTCAATGTGACTGGTGTTCTCTTTCCTACATTCAGTTGCTGACAGATCACACAACGCTGACACACTGCTTCTGCCGCTACTCTAAACTTCGGGTTGTACCACGTTTGTCTGAATACCCTCACCATGGCATCTCTACCTATGTGTGCTGGTCCATGCAATCTCCTTGCCATTGGACTAACGAGTTTGTTTGGTAACACTGCCCTCCCATCTGCAGAGATCCAAAAATCCATCTCACTCTTGGTACAACCAGCGGTCTCCCATGCTTTTTTCTCAAAATCAGGCGCATTCTCTTGGATACACTTCAACTCATCCCACGTGTCTACAGTTTCCAACAACATAGTTAATTCAGTCCTTTCCTGTATTCCCCCCACTTCTACCTCTGTAAAGGAATACCCTTGTTCCGCACAGTAACGTGCGACTTCATCTGCATACCTGTTGCCTTGCGACACAAAGTCAGTATTTTTTGTATGAGCGGTACATTTAACAACTGCAATAGCTGCTGGACCTTGTAGTGCTTCTAACAATAATCTCACGAACTCCCCATTCCTAATGGGAGAGCCTGAGGAGGTCATGTAACCTCTTTGAGACCATAACTGCCCATAGTCATGAACTACCCCGAAACCATACTGGCTATCGGTGTAAATGGTGACTCGAATTTTATTACCCGCTAAACAGGCACGGGTCAAAGCAATAATTTCAGCTACCTGAGCGGAATGTACTCCTTCCAGGCAGGGAGCTTCCACAACTCCGGTAATGGTACAAACGGCATATGCTGCTCTCAGCTGACCAATATCGTCTCTTACGCATGAGCCATCAACAAAGAATATCTCATCAGGGTCAGTCAATGGCTCATCTACGATATCTGGTCTCGGTTTGGTGCATAGTTCAGTCACATCAAGGCAGTCATGATCTGTACATACATCATCTTCAATGTCATTTGGAAGTGGCATTAAAGTAGCAGGATTCAAAACAGAGCATCTTTTTAGGGTCACGTTCTCGGCAGCCAAAATGACTTGCTCATAACGAGTGAGCCTGCTATTCGTCAGATGCTGTGTCTTGGTCCTGGTCATTAACAATTCTACAGAATGCGATACATACACCACTAACTGATGTCCCTTAACCACATTTTCACACCTTTCAATGCTGACACCCGTTGCAGCAACGGATTTGAGACATCCGGGCAACGCTGCGGCTACTGGATCTAAGGTAGCCGAAAAGTATGCAACTGGTCTACGGGCATTTCCGTGTATCTGGGCCAAAACTGACAAAGCACAACCTTCCCTCTCACAACAGTAAAGTAAGAATGGTTTTTCATAATCAGGCATTCCTAAAGCCGGGGCACGACACAAATCCTCCCTCAGCTGCAGAAACGCCATCAAACAATCTTTGTCCTATGGTACCGGATCGCTCACCCCCTTGTGCGTCAGTTTTTGTAAAGGTTTTGCCTTCAGTGAAAAGTTGGCTATCCACTGCCGGCAATAACCGACCATTCCTAGGAACATCCTGACTTCTCTTTGTGTTGTGGGCGCACTCATTTTCATGATCGCCTCTATTCTGTCCGGAGACACCTTCCGTTTTCCCTTTTCAATCCTGTGGCCCAAGTACTGCACTTCTGTCAAGCAATACTGCAATTTACTTGGAGACACCTTGTGTCCGTTCTCGGCCAAGTGATTCAGTAAGGTGATGGTGTCTATTTTGCAAGCTTCCTCAGTTTCTGACGCCACAAGTAGGTAGTCTATGTACTGGACCAGAACCGAGTTCATGGGCAGTACTAGACTTTCAAGATTTTTCTTCAGCAGCTGGTTAAAAATCGATGGGCTTTCTGTATACCTCTGGGGAATACGACACCATGTTAGAACGCGATTTTCCAGCTTAAAAGCGAAAAGATATTGGCTTTCCTCATCTAAGGGGATTGAAAAGAAGGCCTGGCACAGGTCTATCACCGTGAACCATTCAGCTTGGAATGGTATCTGAAACAGTATCACTGATGGATTCGGTACCACTGGACAACATGAAACAACTATATTATTAATCTTTCGAAGATCTTGCACTATTCTGTATTTCCCACTAGGCTTCTGCAAACCCATAATCGGGGAGTTACATGGGCTTCCCACGATTTCCTTCAGTATTCCCTGTTTAATCATGGATTCGATCACAGGCTTTATTCCTGCAATCGTCTCCGGTGTCAACTTGTATTGGGGTGTTCTTGGATACTCAGCGTTTGGTTTTACCATGATCTTTACCGGCTCTACCCCTTTGATCAGTCCTATTTCTTCTCCAGTAAAATCCCACACCTCAGCTGACACCGCACCTCTCAAGTCCCATGGAAGCTCCTCCACCGTCAAGGTAGGGTATAGTTCCACGCATACCTGTGAGTTTGCAACCTTAAAATCGGCATCATCATCGTTGGTTTGCACTTCTACTCCTTGAGGTGTGCAATATATTGTACAATTTAGTTTACATAACAGATCTCTTCCTAACAGACACACAGGACTGGAATCACAAATCACAAACTGGTGCTCATCACTGTACTTCCCTATTTTTACCGACACTGGTTCTGTCAGGGGATTCGTCATTCTCCTATTTGCGACTCCTACCACCTGGATCGTCTCTCCCGACATTGGCAGACCTGGGACCACCGCCGATCTCAGAGTGGATCGAGTGGCCCCTGTGTCCACTAAAAAGGTCGTAGGACACCCTGCCACTTCAGCCTCCACGTATGGTCCCCTCTGGTCTACCTCTAAGGCTGCCCCTAGGGTGCAGTCTTCTTCCTTATTCACTCGCTGTCCCGTAAGGGGATCAACGTAGTAGCATTCCTCTCCTCCTACGAACAGTGGCAGTTGTCTATAGGTTTTTCCCCCATTTGCGATACGAGGTGGTTGAGGGAACTGGGCTCGAGGAGTCGGAGTCCCCCCTTTGATAAACTTTCCCTTCGGTATCGTTGTTCCCTTCACCAGACTATTCTGAACATCTTCTTCCTCCGGTTCTAATTCCCCCGTCTCGACATTATAGGGACACTCGCGTTTCCAATGTCCCACCTCGTTACACTGGTGACACCTAGTCGTCTTTTTCAGTGTCGCGATATCTATCCTAGGTCTCTGTTTTTCCTCATCGTCTTTACTTTGATTATTCTGCTTTTTCCCTAGGGTTCCTGTTACCTGTTGCCGCTGTCCACCCTTTCCAGCTGACTGCATCTGTACCAACATTAGTTTCTCCTTAAGTTTCTTTGCTTTCGAATCTATCTCATCGCTGCAGTACCTTGCATATCTCAGAATTTCGTCTAATGGTTTGTTTTGCCAACAAATTAAATGCTGATGAATCATCAAGCTGATGTCAGGTCTCAAACCCAGGACGAATTTTGACACAAACTGACCTATGTCTTTAGGATCCATCACATCCAACCCACTGTACTGTTTGAACGCTTTCAGCAATCTCTCATAATACTCGTGGACAGTCTCTTTAGGTTCCTGAGTGGTTCGATCTATCTTAACCCAGTCTATGTCCTGCAACGGCACCTTCTCTTTCAACCATGCCATTACCCTCTCATACTTCTCCATGACTGTCTCTGATGGCCCATTCGTCTGGGCATCTCTATCCGGTTCAGAGATGGGCCATTCAACACTAAGCTTACATGCCGTCCACAAATCCCCTGGTACTACAATGTCAAACAGGGTGTTCAAATCGACCCACAGCACTTTGGAAATCTTCACGAACCTCTCTACCTGTTTGTACCACTCCACGGGATTTTCCCTCAGCTTAGGGAAGGAATTGGTAAATGCCGCTAAATCCCCCCCTACTCCAGGGCACATGCACGTAGTTTCCATTCGCGATTTCTCGCAAAGGGAAAGCTTCCATTCGCATTAGCCCTCCTCCTGGGGACATCCCAGTCGCACTCCTTCTGACAGTTCCCCTCTTGGACCATCTTTCCTCCCATTTATCCAAATCCCTCCACGTTCTTATACCCAAGATCAGTTCCTTTATGTGTATTTTCAACCCAATCGTTCTCCGCTCGTCTAGGTCCTGATCTGTGCAATTCAGCCTATGGTTACCCTGTAAGGCTTTTGTTCTTGATAAGTCTATCATATACCTGGTTGCCAACTCGGATAATCTTTCATGTACTGACCTCGCCTTCCGAGTAACATCCTTTGCCATAAACAGTACCTCATCTTGTTCATACAGGTCGATTCTTTCCATTGGCAATGTGCCGTCTATTATTTCATCTAGATCTGATTTTAGACTGGTTACATCGAGCCGTTTTGCCTTTACCTCAGCTCTCAGTACCTCACTCCTAGGTGGTCCGTTCACATCCCTCTCGTCCCAACTCCGAGTCCTACGTCTAGGCACAGGTGAGCTATGAGGAGTCCTCCTTGATTCCCTTTGTTCCCACCTCTCTAAGTCCCAAGCTTTTCCATCTTCCCTAGGTGTATGGTGAAACAATGTCCTATTTCCCACCACTCCATTCTGTCTCTTCGGCTCTGTCTCTCTAGATGCAAGATAGGATCCCCCGTTATGTTCTAAGTCACCGCAATTCCCTTGCTGTCTGGTGTCGCTCAGTAAACGATAAGGTCCCTCACAGCCCTCCATGTTCCCGCGATCCCGTCCGTGATCACCGGACACATGGTGAGACACTTCGTGACTCCCCATACCCCCGCGACTCCAATGTTGCACATTTTCGCCCGGCGTATGGTGAGTGCACCTGTAACTATTTCGGTACTCCTGTGTTCTTCGTTCTCCCTCACTAAGGATGGGGCGAGGCACCCCCCCACATCCTGTACTCTTGTCTTCACACATTTGTCTATTGCCACCGATGGTATGGCAAGTATCTCCTTTGCTTCCTTGACTCCCTCCCACTCCGGACTGCTTTCGCCAGCTCCGCAGTGAGAGGGGATCCTGTTATCTTGGTCTCTCCATTCGGCTTCTGTTTCTATTCTTTTATTCTGAGTCTCTACGGCAGCGTCCCATTCTTTCAGGTACTCCCTTAACTCCTTAAAGGATTTCGGTCGCGGTCCCCTCGGATCCATCTGTCCTCTCTGACCCCCCTGCTCTATTAAGGGATCCGTTACTGTATCCAATGGGGTACTCCGACCCCTTGGTCCTAGCAACTGCCTTTGGGAATTAATCGTATTGTTCCTACTTTCCATCTCTGCTCTTTCCCTATCCCAACGTGCCTGTTCCTCCTCCTGTGCTCTCTCTGGGTTGTAGATTGACACTACAGGACCTATGGTAACAGGTACTTGTAGAGCATCCGGCAGTTGATACGACCTTGCACACTCCGTTTCCGGCACTTTCTGTACCACAAACCTTCCGACTACTCTCTGTACTGGACTAGGTTGAGGTATTTCCTCGCCTTTCTTGGGTTCCCAATCTGATATGGGGAGCGGTCTATATTCCCCCTTCCCGGCCCCGTCCCCCGTTTGTAGTTTAGGACGTTCGGCCTCTCTATTGTACGGAGGTGGTCTGTCTGATAATAACCTATCTATCAGACTATCATCCGTCTCGCTCTCATCATCCTCCTCTGGAGGCTTCCTTTCTCCTGTGACTTCCATCACTGGGTACAGTTTGTCTGCCTCTATTCTCTGCACCCTCCACTTTTTAGCTTCATCATCCCATTTAGCATCTTGCACTGCTCTTACCGATCGTCTCACTCTTTTTTGGCGCCTGTTCAGGCTCCGATCGTACGCCGCCCTGAACCATGCATTGAGGGCTTCGAACTGTGTTGGCCTGGGTAGAGGTCTCGTTGCGAGCATTACTGCTTTCAGCTGATTCAATGCTTCTAACCTAAACGTCCCATATCTCGGTAACGTCAGTTCCTCATTTCCCTCTGTTATCTTGCTCCACTCGGAGATCCACAGTATCGTGTGCAACCCAACATTCACGGCCATATAATGAGCTGGTGTACCCTCCGGCGGGGCTTCTTCCCCAGCATACGCATTTCCCCTGTCTCTCTTAAAGATCGCCCTTAGACATTTAAAACACTTCATTTTCAAGAATCTACGATCTTCCTTATTTACTTCCCGATGGCGAACCACCAATCCCTGCGCGGCTCTCGCTGACCAGCCTATCCCAGCGCGGTTCTCGCTGACCAGCCTATCCCAGCGCGGCTCTACACCAACCGGCCTATCTCAGCGCGGCTCGTTCTGACGTCACTCGTCCCCTTTGCAGCAGTTCCCCTCCTTTCTCAGCTCGTCTCCCGGTCTTGCATGCGTCCCATTCATACACCAAAAAATGACTACTTTTCTTGACTGTACGTCCACAGTCTAACTGTAATTGTCACCTCAACTGACGAAGTCTTTCACATACGTTCAGACAATCGCCTTAACTGATAGGTTGCTTACACACAGTAAACGTCCGACCAGCGTCCGTTACTCATACACTCACTCTTACGTTCCCCCTATCACGGTCCTACGGGCGATCAATGGTACCTCATGACCCCCTTCACAATGGTAGACAATTACTCTGGATGTCCGATACACCCGAACCACTTAAGCCCTTCTCTGGACTTAAGATTTTCACCGGTTGCGCGCGCTCACAACCGTCTCACAATCACACTACAGGCATTCAACTCCGCTTGACATTAGAATACAGGTACAACACAAAGCACCGCAATCTGGCAACGCATGACCCTTATACTCACTCTCGACCGACTCTGCTGCTTTTTCTTTCTCGCGCCGTCAACACCTTCTTCGGCAGGTAGCTCTTCTTCTGGTCGTCGATGACTAGGGGCCTTGGGGTAATCTAGACCTAACCTAGGTTGCCTTCCTAAAGAAGCCAACCATCTTTCTCTGCTACCAACTGCGGGAATGAGATTTTGATCGATTATCTGATCTCCTTGATACCTATCTCATTTGTCCCTTTTTTGGATCGGTTATTGACTGTCATTGAGTAAAAGGCAAACCAACATAGGTTAAATCAACCCCATAAACTGACGCAACTCTGAAGAACCACTTACGACTGAAAAAGTTTAAAAGGTTTATTATAAAACCAAAATCAGTTGCAAGTACAAACACCTCAATATAATGTTCAACAGGTACACAGGTACAAGAAGGAACATGAACTCTCTAAGGAACCTCAATCGACAAAAGAAAACAATCAGAACCAATTCAAAAATCAATAAGTTGAATATCATTGACGCAAGGTGAATCTGAAGCGTCATTTACAGAAAGAAAATGAAACAGGTTAAACTGTCCCTACACTATGCTAGATGACATCCCTACTTAGCAAATCTTTACCTAAAAAGGTGTCAGCAGTTTGACTTCCGAAGAAGCTCAAACTCTCTTAGACTCTGATGGAAACCTATGTCGCGTAGCAGTACCCTTTCTGCCTACCCATCCGCTCTCTAAGGGTCCTCAGGCCATCTGCTCTGCCTTCTCCCCGGGGTGCTGTCCCTAATACAAAATCACAGTATGGGTGGAACGCCCCTTTGAGACGCCCACCACGTATACATTTCACGTGTTCTTGCTTCTGGTTTTTTCCATAGTTTCGTTTCTTTGTCTTCTGTTAAGTTGACCTTGCTTCCCAGGCGCCGTCTCCATCGTGCTGGTACCCCCATGACATTCCGGTCGACTCCCCCGGACCAGAGCCTATCTCCTCAAACAGAGCTCTATTCATCAGGTTTGTGATTGTTACCCCCCCTCGCACCTGCAAACAGACACTTCGAAACAGGGCCCCAAATTCCAGGCTCCCCTTATCTTACTAAGCCGTAAAACTTCGACCAGCATTGGCAATTTAATTTAACGAGACTTTTGACTCTTGGCTCGCACGTGCAGATCAAAGCTATCCCACTATCTCTCCAAGCCCACTAAATTATATGCAGTGGTCTGCACTCGGTGAACTCTTATTTCTTCAGTTTTAAAATAATATGTTAACACACCACTCTAAGATTATACAGTACACTTCTATAAAAATATTGCCTTTAACACACATATATATAAGTAAGCAAATCATTGAATGATATCGAATCCATGCTACATGAAAGATACAATGGTATATTTTCGTTCTTACATAGTGCCATGTGGTCTGCACGTTTCTTCATTTTACATTTCATCTCTTTCTCCGTTTAGTAACTGCATACATGAATTCTGTTTAGCACGTCTAATGTTCCTAAGTATTTTCACACATTTCTACATTAGCCCACTCCGTATACGGGCTTTTCTAATCCTAATAAACACTCTAGAGTAAATACAGATACATTTTCTCACTCTTTAAGTTACATAAGCCACCTTACGCTACAGGCTTGTAAATATGATGCAGACATGATTTTCATTCAAATTGCGCTCTCTCAGATGGAAGTTGTGAAATAAGAGTAAGATGATGGTTGTTTCTAGAGGGAAAACAGAGATGGTATGTGAAAAGTTGGATGTTGCCTATCCTTGAGGTAGTGACTGCGATCGGTCCAATGAGGTGCAATGACATTTGATGAGGCAATTGACTTTGCCAATATACTTGAATTTTGTCATTGTTTTACTGGCTGACGCATTTCTATATGTAAAATTGTGTGGTTGGTTTGTAGTTGTATTATTGACAAGAGGATTAGATTATTGACAAGAGGAGGTAGGATTGGATCTTTCTACGGGAAGATTGTTCTGACATTTTGAATTTTCTGTCAACATTCCAGCTACTGAATGCTTCAGGCGTCTGCTTGGGGACGCCTGAAGAATGGTATTCATCTTCTTGCATTAACACATTGTCATATATTTTGGCAGTTTCGCAAAAGGTTCTTTTCAGGAATAGACCTGCACGTTCTCGGAGAGATTGCTCAGGTTGCTCATGAGTAACAGCCACCAAATATAAAACTTGCACACACAGTTCTGTTGCAGACTGATTCATAAGTGTACCAGTGTTTTGTTTATTTGGTCTGCACATCTTACACCGACTGTGGGGTTTGTTGTGGATGCAGTCAGCATGCTTTGTGTGACAAGCAATTATTCCTTAGTGAGAAGGGAATCAGACTGTCCACTTTGTGGTGTAAATGTGTGCATTGATTATAGTTATATAGATTTGTGGGTAATTGCCCCTTGTATAGGGATAAGGAGTGAGTGTTGATTGTTACATATGCTGGTGGCTATGTGGTTTGTTAGTGAATGTGGAATGATAGTATAGTAGTGTGTTTGTAATGTCTTGCCAAATATTACCATGGTTTAATGGATGAGTACGCTGGTGTAAATATATATTGTTTAGAATGTCTTGTATTGTACAAGTGGTGGAATAATACTGAATCTGAACATAGAATTTCCCCCCTCAAAAATTAAAACGGTGCCGGGGGGGGGGGGGGGGGGGGGGATCCATCGTAACAGGAAAAATTGAAAGCTGTTTAAAATTATCTACTGTAATCATTAAGATACGAAGATGGTCTTGGAATACACCTATGTCTAGTAGGCGGTAAGTCAGCATGCTGATTGAATACACCTACACCAGACGGGGCAACCAATTCTTGTCCTACATCATCTACCAGACCATAGGCAAAACCACCACCACCAGGCACACCAGCATAAACACTGTCAGTACCTGCACAATGAACAGGTACTTATACTTCTCCCACAGCCGGACCTCAATGATCTTGACCACCATTGTTCCTTAACTCAAACCAATGTCCACCTGGAAATCTTTCATGCCTTCTTTTGCACTACCACTTGCCGTTTTCTACTCTCTCAGAACCCCTATCGACCCTGGTAATGCGAGTTGATTAAAAATAATTTGGACTGTCCCTTATGCACAATACCCGGTTGTCTGATTTTGACCAAGTCCTCACCTTCAACTGTGACAACTTGACATGGTGACCTGCATCATACCTCTACTTTTTAATTTCTTGAGGATTCTACACCATTGCGCAAACTTTTATGCACATTTATATAACTATCTTCGGGGAAAACCTCAGCAATGAATCCAGATACAAGTTTAGTGACCTTATGATCAGGACAGAGCGTAAACTTTCTTCCCCACAAATAGGTACTGAAGTGCTCCATCAACCACATACATGCGAGGGCTTCCCACTCAGTTGTAGAATAGTGCAATTCAGAATTCTTCAAACACCTATAGGTAAAGGCTACTGTTCCTTCATTCCGATCACACATTTGACTTATCACTGCACTAACACCATTACATTTTGCATCTACAGTAATGACACAACTCTCTTCTTTAACATATGGCTGAAAGGCAGATGTGCCTAGGATAATTTTTTTCGTCTTTTCTAATTAATTATGCTCCACATCAGATCATACAAAATGTTACCATGTCTATAGCAATCTTCTAAGTGGCTTAGTCAATACACCAAATCTTTTCACAAACTGTGAGTAATATTGAGAAACCCCAAGAAACAATCCTACTTGATCCAGCTCCTTGGGTTGGGGCCTTTCGTAAAAGCGCTGATAAGATTTCCTTTGGGCTTAGTGCCTTCAAATGTCAGAAGTGCACCGAATAGTCAACCTGGCTAGTCCTAAATTGACATTTTTCTTTTTTCACTATGATGTCATGTTCGTCTAATACACCCTACGCAATGTTGAGAACTTGATTGTGCTCTTCCACAATTCCATTATGAACTTGTATATCTTCTTGAAATACATGAACTTGTTTCTCGCAAATAGATCGAGCATCATTTTTTGAAAAATGGTATTTATAAATATCTGTAGGAACAAAATAGTGTGATTACGGTAGTAAATGAACAAGATTGCTCTTCCAATTAAATCTGATGGGAGGCAGATCTCCTGATAATCAAGAAGAGAAAGAATTGTCCAACTGTGCAAAAATGTCAAAACATTTCAGTAGAGGACAACATTTCCCTTTTTTGCCAATCATTCATTGTCGGTTCAATTACTCTGATAACTGGTCAAGATAAGCAAGCACGCACGTTCTCCCTCATTGTAAGTCGCTCATTGTGCACCTTGTGATGCACAGGTATGTCTCTTAAATGATTCTGTGCACATAACAGCTTTGATGCTCTCTTATTGTTAACCTAAACAATATGGATGCTGAGATGCATTTGGTGACGCAAAGAAGAGTTTCCTATAAATTATTTGGAAGTTGTGTGTGGCCCATAGTAGATTAAATTTTTCCCAAATGGGCCCGACAACCCTCTTCAGAAGAAATCTACTCCCCTGAGAAAACACCTAGGACTCCCCTAGGATTTTCATGCCGGCAGAGTCAGTGTCATGAGGAAACCCTATACTAGTAAACTTTCTACACAGGGGGCCAGTCACAATTTGACTCTCCATTGGGGTCGTGAACAACGTATCTAACTTAATTGCATTCCCTTGAGGACATTGTGATTGCGCCACCCCCTTCAGATCTTAAGAAACACAACCAGGAACCATTCAGGATCTGATGAACTCTTTTTCTCATTAACTAATTACATGTTTATGGCCCTATGAATCTCTATTATATATTCTGATGCTGTAAATTATTGGAGAACATTTGTCTGCATAACCTCCCACACAAAAACACAGGCAGCATACTTAGTGCAATCGTTTGGCAGGTGTCTCACTGGGAAAAATCGGAATATATCTGCTTCTACTTATTTGAGCTGTTTGAATTGCTTCTGTTCATATTGTTGTTGGTTAACACACTCTTGGAGTAAGATGGGGAAAGACAAGCTGCCCTTATACCCTATGACAGTAGACCTGACATATATGCCAAGCCAGGTAGTTCCACTCAAGGAGCCTCCCATGGCTTGGTAGCAGGAACATCTCCTTCAGCTGTGTTGGGGCTGGCTGTCGGCCACAAAGTCCTATTATAGGCTGTCTCTAGTACATGAGCTACCCTGGTATCTAGAATACGGAAAGGGGGAACAGATCTGACCCTGCTACTTTAAGGCTTGCGCAGTGTTGTCAACAGGGCCACGGAGGCAGAGGATTGCATAGTCACACTGAAAGATGAAGCTAAGGACTGGCAAGAGACAGTGTCATTGCTTTAGTACACCTCCGAGATTCTGGCATACTACATAGAAGAGGCAGATATATGGCCATACAAAAATATGGGTGCCTCTGTGTGGACATGATTGCAAGCCTGCTCAGTAACCAGGATAGAGACTCAATCTTGCGAGAGTCGCAACCTGTATATCAGATACTTTTTGAGTGTTCTTGATTGCTCATACTCACAGATTACATGAAGTTTGTGCAGCGGCAGGAAAATCATCTGCAGGTGTCAAACTGAAGGCAAGAGAAATGAAGCTGGTTGCTCAATACTTTTCCAAGCTCTCTTAAGAGTTGTGTTCCGTTCTAAATCTTTTTTCTCTGGCGGTCTGGCTGGCTGAGGGAAAATATCCTGGTGGAGATCACTAAACAAAGCAAGAAAGGCGTGTTTCTGCTGAACATTTTGGCTCCCATTTCTGGAATTGGTGTAAGAGGAATCGGAGGCACAGTTGATACTGCTTTAAGTCCATGATGTTCATAGTTGACCGGACTTCTTTGTGTCCCTGTACTGTGGTTTAGCAGTGATTAGTTGACAGTGCCATACTCCTAAATGCCTCAATATTTATGTTTCACCTCCTTTATCTTCCTCCTGTTTGCAGAAGATTTGCTGGACTGGGTTACATATAATGGGTGGAGACTTTAAAGGGGTGATACACTGGCACTTGGATAGGCATAGCACTAGTACCATGTTCTACACTGACTCCACATGCTTCATGATTGTGTTTCCTTTATGTGTTTGAGGGATACATGGCATGCACTTTTTCACATGCCTGGAGTAAATTTACCTGGAGTAAATTTACCTTTTTTCTCGGGGGAGATAACTCCTTCTCTGGCCTCAGCCACTTTTTCATGGCACTCTTTGACTTCATCTGTTTGCAGAGGCACACATATTTCCCTGTGGCCATTTAGGACTATTCGCCTATTGAGTTGACTCTATGGTACAATGGGCTAGGTGGCAGTGGGACTTTGAGATTAAATATATGGTGGTTGACGAATGACACAGTTGCCGCTTTCCCCCAGCTGAGGATATATTCTATGTTCCTCAGAACATTGTCTTGTTTCGGTCACATTTTGTATTCTGGGAGGCTTTTAAAATGGGGATTCTGTGTTGAGGGACAGTGTTCATTTCTAGGCTGAAGAAAGGTATGACTGAAATGCCATCCTGGTGGAGAGCATGGCAGATCTTTACACTTAGTTCCATGCTTCTGGGGAGCTGGCAACCATAGAGCACCCTCAGTTACTACCTAAACATTTATTTACTGACAAATGTAGAAAACAGACCTGGCTATACAAGTGTGAAGATTACTCAGGCAAGTTGCTTCACTGGTTGGGATTCCTGGAGCACCAGGAAATATATATTGTGGTGGTAGGGAGGGTTATGACAACCACAGTTGATTGGTAAGAGAGCGACATACAGTAGCTGTAGTTTTTGCTTTCTCTTTCTGTACCCCTTGCTGTAAGTACCCTTACCCCGAACAACCCTCACCCCTTTGCCCCTCCCCCCACCCACACAGCTTGGGCACTGAGGGCCTTCATTAATGCTCTCCTGCTGCAGAGTCTGGCAGAGTTGGCAAGATATCCGTGGAGGGACTGGGTGAGGTCTTGGTCCATCTCCAAATGGATCATTCACTTTGGCCCATGACTTCCTAGCAAGATATGCTTCTCAGTTGGCTCTGCACCTGCGCAGCATGTTCTCTTGGTTCTTGGAAGATAACATTTTCCCTGTAGATCTGTGCAAGGCCACCATTACAGTTATTCCGAAGTCCCTCAATCCTGCAGACCAGCTTGCATCCTACAGCCCCATCTCACTCCTTAATACTGAGATGAAAGTATTGACGAAGGCCCTTGAGAGCAACTGGGGAAATGTCATTCATTTACAGGCCAAAAAATGCCTTTGTCTGTGCCATCCATGTGCCATAGCATTAGATGCCTCCCTAATGCCCTGGCCCTTGCTCCACAGTCTTGAGGCTGTCTCTCCTTCGTGTTGATTTTGAAAGGTTTTCATTTAGTCGAATGGGACTATTTTCCTTTATGGCTGGATTGGGGCGCATTTTCTTTGCTACGTTCATCTAATCTATACTCTGTCTCTAATCAAAGTGTGAGTGAATGGTATCTTCTCTGACAGCTTTCTGATTGATCCTGCATTTGGAGTGGAAATATAGATCTGTATTTGTATCTGGATGTGCTTAAGTGTAACTTGGACCGTTGGAACCCACTTACATTGGCCATTGTGTGGTGCACAACAATAGTTATGTTAATATATTCATAGTCGTTATTGGTATTAATCATGGTGGGTGCTAACACCAACATCAATTAGGAGTGGTCGCAGAGGATGTAAGGGTAGGTAGAATTAACCATATTAGTATGCTTTCTTCTTTGGGTGCCTTAGTTACCAATATAATTCAAAGGGGGTGCTTCACAGAGATAACACTACTTGTCTCATAACATGATTTGATTGGTCTTGGGCTGTCCTCTGTTTCTTTATCTTTCGTGTATGGTTAACGGAAACAGCAATAATATTTTGTTATTAACAAGGACCCCAGGAGGCACTAGATGGGGCACTGCATGACGGCTGCTCCTTGAGGCTGCTCTGCCGGTCGGGACAATATCTAACTATACATCTGAAAGAGACACGTTAGTGATAGGTTCCTTACCTTAGAATATCCCCAGGTGTCAGACTGGATCCGGAAACTTTTGCGTAGCAGTACCCTTGCGCGTCGGTAGGCGTCGTCTGCGGCTCCGCGTCCGTCGTCTGCATCGTGGGCGCCGTGATGACGTCGTTGGAGTACTTAGACGCCGCCTCCGCGTGCTGACGTCAGTTCTTCTTTTTTCCGCGCCAGCCAGCGCAGATCTGAAGAGAGCAGTTCCCTAGTCAATTTTTGACAGTTTTTGGTGATCTTTTTGACCCATTTCGAAGTCGTGTACGACTCCGAAGGTGCCGTAGGGATGCCCGGCTTCAAGCATTGCGACGAGTGCGACCGCACCATGTCGGTCACGGACCCTCACCACCTGTACCTAACTTGTTTGGGCGTCGACCATGACGACGAGGCCTGCCCCGACTGTCGGGCCCTTTCGAGGAAAGCCAGGCGGGAGCGGTCCCGCAGGCGCCTCGAACTCCGGCGGTCGGCCCCGCGCCGCGTGAGGTCCCGGTCCCACGGGAGGTCGAGGGACAGGTCGCGGGGATGGTGCCGTCACAGCTCCGGGAGTCGGCACCACTCCTCCGGGTCCAAGTCGTCAGGTAAGAAACACAAGAAGTCGAAGAGGCATCATCGCTCTTCTGACTCCCCCCGACGCTCGCGCGATGTGGCCGGGAGTTCGGGTGACACCGCCCACGCGGCTCCTTGGGAGTCGCGGGCGCCGTGTCCGGCCCCATACCCTCCGGTCCCTGGGCTGAACGCGGCGCCGGAGAAGATTGAGCGTTTCCTCATGGCCATGAGGTCCCTTTCTTCTCCGACGGGCTCCGCGGCGCCTCCGGGCCCAGCGGACCCGTCTGGGGGCTCTAGTGGGTCGGGGGCTTCGACCCCGACCACGCCGACGCCTTCGGGCCCGGCGCCGCAGGGCCCCACGATCCCGACACCGCCGGTGCCCTCGGGCCCGGCGCCGCAGGGAACAGCGGCACCCGCGCCGCCGGCGCCTTCGGGCCCAGCGCCGCAGGGCGCCGCTGGGCCTTCCTCGGACTCTGGACCGTCACCGGTGGACCTTACGACCCCCCCGGCGTCGGTCCGTGTGGTGTCCCCTCCGGCGCCGTCCTTGGGCGGCGCCGTCCCCGATACCTCCCTCACTTCGGTTCCGACCTCGGGACGACGCCTATCGGCGCCGCACCCGACGCCGTTTGGAGATTTTTACTTCTATGAACCGACCTCATACAATTACGACCCTGAATCTCAGGAGATGGGTGATGAGGAGGATTGGGAGGGGTCTGAAGACCCTCTGACCAAGGAGTGTCCGTCTAATATGGACTGCGCAGGAGACCTTGGGGAGGCCAGTGGCCTGGACACCTCTCCAGACACTGGATTTGTCTCTCCTCCTACCGTGGCTTCAGAGGAGGGAGCTACCTATGGTGTGGTGTTGACGAGGGCTGCCAAGGCCTTAAACCTTGAGCTCCCCGTCGCGGCCGTGAGGACTAACCTCCTCACAGAGGTCCTTAAGCCGCAGTCATGCTCCATGGAGCCTCTGCTGCCGTTTAATGAGGCCTTGACCGACGTTCTTTTGGGCACTTGGTCCAGGCCCGCTACGGATTCGCCCGTAGATGGGAACGTGGCCAGACGCCACAGCCCGGCTCCGGGCGACCCAGGTTTCCTGTCCTCCCACCCCACCCCCGAGAGTCTGGTCATCCAGGCCTCTAACTCCCAGACCGCATTCCCGACGGCCCCGCCGGACAGGGAATCCAAGAGGTACGAGAATTATGGGAAGAAGATATTCTCATCCCTTAGTTTGGGACTGCGGTCTTCCAACACCGCATGCCTCTTGGGCCGCTACACCCACTCTCTGTGGGAGACGGTGGCGGAAGTGCTGCCAGAGTGTCCGTTGGAGGTACGGGCCAAACTCGGCCAAGCCCTTGTGGAGGACCGGGACGCAGCCAAGTATTCCATCAGGTGTGGGCTGGATACTACTGACTCGCTGGGCAGAGCGATGGCTACGACAGTGGCGGTGAGACGCCACGTCTGGCTGAGATTCGCCAATTTTTCGGCAGAAGTTCAGACGGTTGGCACTATTAAACCTCGCTGGTCTTGTGGGCAGTGTCCAATGTGTGGGCAAGAGATGGTAGGCAGGAGCCTAAAGCCACACGGCTCCAAGGGCGGTATCAAATAAGAAAGAGCTAATGGGACTCACTTATAGAGGATCACCTCCGTGTGGAAGCAATAACAATAGCGACACTCCAGCGCACATTCCCCAGCAATCCGCCTCCACGTGGTATTAATAGCCACTCCTCATCGGTCATTCCTCATGTCGCCTTGATGAAAGTACTTTGTTGGTCTGGAGGCTATGTTGGACGACGTTACTGACTTGTAAGGGGCATCAGGGCCAGTGAGGTTCTCTCTTCCCTGTAATTAGCTGTGCAGAAGCGTGGTTGGTAGCGCTGGTGAGCTCACACCATACATTGTCATGCGGGTGTTTGCCTCTTAATCACTCGTTTAAGGCGCTCGCGTTACTGAAGAGCCGCCATTTTAGGGTCAGGCAAGGCGCGCTGATCAAATAGGTGATGCGGGCGGTTAGGTGGCAATCCTCACCTTAGCAAAGGAGATCTGTGTGTCATTGGAACGGCTCATGTCCCCTCAGGTGCTTCGGTCCTGGTCTGCGATAGTAGGGCGCGAGGACACTACCTTCCGTCAGGCGACGCCGTCCGGACATCAAGGCGCCATTTTAGTCCACATTGCTGTTGGCGCGTGGCGGGGTGAAAAAACCAGCTTTCCGTCACAAATAAGGGTCGGTACTTCCCGATCAAGACACCGGAAGGTGCCCCATGGTTTTAGCCGTAATGCCCGTGATTAACCGCTGCAGTGTGTTGCGGTATCGCCGCGAAAGGGATTGGTGTCGCTCTCCTGAAGTGCGGAGCTCCCGGTTAGGCGGCCATTCCCACTGCCGCCCAAGCCACGCCCCTCCGTGATTCCTATGTTTTTAACAGTAATTGCCTACTGTGTGTTTTTGCACTATTGTATTATTCTGGCACCTCTGAATGTTTTTAGGCATCATGTGTCTTCCTTTTCCCTGCGCTGCACCTCTGAATGTTTTAGGCATCATGTGTCTTCTTGCGCTGCACCTCTGAATGTTTTAGGCATCATGTGTCTTCTTGCGCTGCACCTCTGAATGTGTTTGTGATGCATCATGTGCCTTATTCTTAACACCGCTGAATGTGTAGGTTTATGCATCATGTGTTTCCCTTTACTACTCCTCTGAATGTATATTTATGCATCATGGGTAATGTGTTCTTTCCTAGACCCCTAAATGCTGTGTGATACTTAGGTGGTTGTTCTTTTTAGTACAGGTGGTCCTAGTGAGGTCCTGGTCCCCTGCGTGACATGCTCCTAAGGTGTTTAGGGTTGCGTAGGTGGTACTTACCTGTTACCAGTAGATACTGGTTGTGATTTCTAACTGCTACAGTGATTTTATATTCTTTTATTCTAATTTCTGGCAGTATTTCATTTCTAATAAGTGCTGATTCTGACAGTGGCCCATGTGGCCCTGTCTTGTGAATAATCCCTTGTAAATATTGCCCCTGCCAGTTGGCACAATGTACATGTGTGATTCTATCTGAAATGTTTTGACAATACAAAAGTTATTTTATAAATAACCTTGTGTGGAGTTCCTTTTGTGGTGTGCCTAGTATGTTGTTGCTGTTGTGCGCTGGCGCAAATGCTTTACACATTGCCTCCGAGTTTAGCCTTACTGCTCGTGCCAAGCTACCAAGGGGGTGAGCAGGGGTTATCTTGGCGTGTGACTTCCTTGCCCTGACTAGAATGGTGGTTTCTGCCTGGCTTTGGCGTCAGAAATAGCCAGTTCTAACACTAGACAACATGGCAAAGACATTCACAATGACTAGGCCAATGGCTCAGGCATTGCCGAGACCTATTGGCTTTGCCAATGCGTATATTCAGTGAGCAGCTAAATTTGTATGTGGCCAGGAGTGAGTGTCACAGCTGGGTTCTCTTTTACACCTTCTGGGTCTCAACTGTGACAGACAGTCACTGAGAGCAGTTTCTTTTTTACCCACTAATCACCTGAGGACCTGTAATGCTGCAGATTGAGGTATGCTGCACAGTGTGGGTTAATACTGGAGATCCTACCCCCTCCCCTAAGGTGCCTCGGAGCCCCTCAAGGAAGTGCGGCCAACAGTCTAAAGACAACATTCCTAGGAAGGAATGCAATATTAAACCACATGTGGTGTTTGAAAAGATGAAACAAATCTGTCCTTGACTTTTGTTCTCCACATCTGTATTCTCTACAGTTGTGCGGGCAACCAACACACAGAACGCTTCTTTATATACCTGAGTTAATTGAGAAGCAGCTCTGCCCATCCTTTATACAAAGCGCATGTAGCTGGGCTGGAACAGCAAACTGCAGTCACTGTAGATGCCAAATATCTGATGTGCAGAGCACGTCTGTGCTTTCACTTACTGTGATGGATTCTTTAAAGTAACTTCCTATGAAAAACTTGAGTACTGAATCTACAACTCCCTCTTCCCTAGCCAGATTTGGGAACAAGGACATAACTGAGATCAGCACGCTGGAGCCTACTATTGTAATGTCCTCTTCAACAGATCGACTAAATCCATGAATGTAAGTCTTCCCTTGAAGGGCTGTTAGAAGTGCAAAGCAAAGGGTCTCTATTGTACTCAACGCAGTCTACTGTATTTTAATACATTGCAAAACACTGGAATGCAGATCCAATCCAGGATGCGGTTACTGCAACTCTATTCTACTGGATACACTTTACAAATATGTAAACAACTGCAAAAAGGTGTGTTATTCTATACCTTTATAAAATATATAGGCAACACGTTATCCCGAAAGAGAAGCCTGCATAGACCTTCTGCGGTTTACATTATAAAAGCTATGTCACATGCACTTTCAGCAGTCCTGCCCCACTGCTTGTGTTTGCATCAGGCGGTGTCCCACCTCGGGCTTAGATTACACCTAAAAACTGAAATTATCTTTCAAGACCGTGAGCTCTGGTACTCATTTTTGTCAAAGTTCGAGCACTTGAGTCTAATTGCTTTACAGCGCTCACAAAAAACATCTTGTGTCCACTCTGATCAGCGTAATGGAAAACCAACAATGTTAGCTGTAAGTTAATGAAAGTACATTAGCGGAGGAGTTTGGGCAGTTTGGCAAGGTCTGCAGTACTGCTAGAAGCAGTACTGCAGGATGCCTCTGCATTTCAGTAGTTTAAGCATCTGAAGAGCAACCAAACGGACGAAAAGAACACGTTTTGGAAAAAAGACCCTGTTTCTCGCTTTTGGACCTACATTCTGCCAGTGCTATTTTTCGATGCTGTTCAGCACTGGCAAAATTCATTTTTTTGCAGGTGATGTATACAGCATTGGGCAAAAACACTCTTTAAACATGGCTGCCGCATTTGCTTACACATGTGATGAAAATGCGTGCCTGCATAACCACGCATACGCACACCCTTGACATTATGCTTGCACCAATTTTTTTTATTTACCTGTCCGAAATGGATTGGGAACTAAAGAAAATTTTAATTCCACTAGCATGAAAGGAGTTTTTGTAAGGAATACATGCTGATAGCAGTATGCTGACTATTCCTTCAAAAGTATTAAATATATATATATTTTAAATATATTTTAAAAAAGGACCATAGAGGAGTGGATTGGAAGGAAGCAACAGGGAGTCGGGGGGGGGGTGAAATAAAACCAAAGTCATTGGGGGGGAAGACTGTAAGTAGCACACCAGGGAGAAAGCAACCTGTATGGTAGAAACACATGTGGGAGAGAGCAGGACATAGTGCAGGGGCTGTAGAACGTAATCAGGGAGAGAAACACACAAGAAAGAGTGCAAGCAGCCCACAAGGGAGAGAGCAACATGGAGCGTGGGTGGTGGGTATTTTGCAGGGGGAGCACATGAGGGAGAGAGTTGGAAATCACACTCATGGAGTGCTTAACAAAAACGAAAGTGTTGTGTTTCAATTTAGATTCCGTATGTATTTCCCGATTCATGCCCTTATATAGGTACAATTCACATTGCCCTTATATAGGTATATAAATCCAGTCCTTATTTAGGCATAGTCTATGCTAACCAAATACAGGCATTGCTACTTACATCCGTTCATCTACGTCACAACTAATTCTTGGAAAACCAGACTCTTAAGATTAGGGGCTTCTCCTTGCCCGGATATGGATTTCTCCAAGAACTCATTTATTATGCATGAACATCTATTCCTTAGGGGTTCATTCATGATGTCATATGCCCGACTTTTACGTCAATATTGGCATTCCCAAACACCCCCAAGGTATAAAAATGCCTTTACTTGCTATGGCAAGGCACGTGGCTCGCCACAGCAAGTCCCGAAGGAAGTCATCTCCCCAACTGTCGCACTGAACAGACACTGTCATCCTCCTCGCCGAGAATCCAACTCCAGTGTTTTTGACTCCCCTTGCAGGTGTTAATCGAGTCCTGGGAAAGAGATACCAACCTCTCTCATTCTAAGGTATGGAGCTGATTAGAACCTAGAGAAACTTTTGGCAACTCTTGGCACAACTAAACCAGACTAAGACAGCACCTACTTCTTTCCTCGTACTAGACTAAGTTGGGTACACTGGGTAGGATTATTTAGAAGCACCAGATGAGTATTTTAGCCTGTACGTACGCTGTACGTATTATACTTCGCATTCTGTCTTACGATTGTAGCAGTTCATATCTCTTGCATGAGAAAGAAGACTGTTCAATAAACCCTTTTAATTGAAACACCAGTCTCTCTATTTCTATGCAACTCTGTAGAAACGAAGCATGCACGATTGACTGAGTGAAACAGTTATCTATTGTTCCATGACTCTGAAGATATTGTTCCGACTCTAATGGAAACAAAGTTGTCATGTTTATGCGGTTGTCAGAGACTAATCCCTTCTTGTTCATTCGAGAAAGTTTCTAGTGACCTCTGTGTTAGCTGGCATACACAAGTGATTAAGTTTAATGTACTTGATGGAGACATACTGACCTCAGTCCTATGTCAAAACTATAGTGTACATTATTCCAATGCGCAGAGCCTATTAGGTATATAGGAACTACACTACATGGAGCCCAACGGTTTGGTAAGGCACTCATTTAACGCTAGATACTGAAGTAACTCATTTGTGCTTTTCTCAGAGACCCCCTACTCATAAAACTCCTTTAGATGTCTGGAGTGGGTAGGGATAATATCCACCATAGCTGAGTAGGACAAAAATCCTATGTATTAGCTTTTTGGTTTGTTCAACGTTGGAGCATACAGTTTTCCAAAATATTGTGCACCCTATCTTTGTTCCCTTGAATCTTGCTCTGCAAATTCTCATTAAACAATGTCTGAGGAAAATAACCCCGAAACCGGTGGAGCTACAGGCGACAACACCATACTGGTTTTTAATCAAACATGTTTTAATGAAACCAATGAGAATGCTATAATCATTCCTCCAAATTTAAGTAGAGCCATCACTTTAAAACTTATAACACATGGCCTAACACCAAGAGTTGGTAGAGAAGTTTTTGTGATAAAGGCACATGAATATTACCAGACCGAGGTATTCTATTCATGAATAGTATTCCGAGAAGCAAATCCAGTAACTAAAATGTTTCACTTCTACAAAGAAAATGATCCCCCAGAGGAATATATTCCTTTTGAGGATATTGAAATTCTACTCACATACCAGGAGCATGAGCTCTGGTTTAAAGGCGCCCTAAAACATTTAAATCATATTAACAGGCTCGGTCCACTAGGTAGACCAGGAGCAACATGGCTGATTTTAGCCGGCTATACACCATACCCTGACATTGAAGCAATGTTGGATGATGAATTACTTAGTAATATACAAAGATTAGTAGAATTATACAGTTAAACCACAACTGTCTGAAACTCCTGTAAAGGTATCCACTAAAAACACTCCTACATCTCCTAAAAGAAATGGGAGAATAGCAAACAAACTTCTAAAGAGAAGCGTTCTCATTCCCAAGGTAGGTCTCCTCAAAAGGAGCCCTCTAAAAGGAGGTATAACCTCAGGAATAGGGATAATTTGAGAAAACCTGACAGGTATCAAGATACTGATACATGTTCCTCTCGTACCTTTCAGATATCGTCACAGACATCCGAAAGAAGAGGACGGTCAGAACAAAAAGAAGAACGCGTGAAGTCCAAAGGCGATCAACACATTCAGAAAAGCAAACAAAAACCTCAGTTTACCAAAAAGAAGGTAGCACGTCTAAAAATCAGACATGCCGAGGATCTTGAGGACATAACTCAAGAACGGAGAATTGGCTCAGACAATGTTGAACAGCGCAGCAGAAGTAACAATTGCTCTCCAGAACCTGAAGGGACTTCTGGAGACAGTGGACTTGAATGAAGACATTCAAGGTGAAACTGCAGACACCAGGGTTAGCTCTCCACATAGGTTATAGGAAATAACACTACGGATGGAGTACAGCATTAATGAATAACATTGTGCGTATAAAATATAAAACCACATTAGATATTTTTAATGGTTTCTTTTGTCAAAACATTGCACCTGAAAGCAGGTATTTGACCGCTTTCTCAATAATGGGGTCACAGCATCAATTCTGTTGTCTCCCTCAAGGATTCAAGAATAGTCCGGGTTTATTCTCAGCAAGGGTAACAGAGTTGCTACAAACTTATGATGACGAGGCATTGTCATATGTCGATGATATCTATCTGACAGACGATGACCTGAACAGGCACTTGGACATGGTGAACACCATTATACTGGGCTTCGCCTCTGAAGAGTATAAATAAAATTTTTAAAAAATCAAGAATTGCCCATCTCAACGTTCTTTTTCTAGATTATGAAGTATCAAGTGAAGGCAAAAGTCTGGCAGCCAACTTTTTAGAAAAGTGTGCGCTGCGCCAACTTTCAAAAACACTGAAAAACTTTAGTCGATTCTAGGTTTCCTGAATTTTGGAAGAACTTACATTCTTAACTACGCACAAAGGGTTAAACCTCTCTACAAAATAATCAAACCTGATTTTAAAACTGTACATTGGACACAAAAAACACCCCAAAAATTTGCATTCGCTATAAACAGACATGTTAGCAACAAAACATTTACAAACATGCGTAAACGTACGCAACTTAGTGATCCGAATCATTCCGGGTCAATGCGGATTCACCTACTTAATCTTTAATGAGGGTGAAAAAATACCAATCACATACAAATCACATTTGTATACACAAGCAAAAATGAAATTTACATCAGCAGAAAAAAATTCTGACAGCAGTTCAAACCGCTGGAGCAATAGAAAAGAGCCCTAGCACAGGGAAAACGCATCATGGTTGTAACACCTGTACCAGCCTTAGTGGCAGTGACAAAAGCGAGCATTCCAAATGCTAAAGCTTTACATCCGAGATGGATACAATGGGTTGATTCTCTTGCTGCAACTGATGTTGAACACATTTTGATCCTTATTTGAAAACACAAGCATTCCTGCAATATTAACAAGAATGTCCTCTGCCTAATGAAATTCTACCTCTAGAAGAGTATGAATTTATAATTTATACTGACTGATCTGCACAACTCGCTACGGGGGGGTAAACAAGCTTATAGTGCAGCATGCGCGATCGTTAAAGGTCGTATGCGCGTTGGCAAATTCAGACCTATGGTCACCAAAACGCAATCTCTTGGAGATTGTTCAGCTTAGCAAACTGAAGTACAAGCATTCATAATGACACTTGAAAATACGGATCGCGAATTCCCCACACTCATTGTGTGCGATTCCTTTTATTGTGTTCAATCATACCATGAATATTTACAGAATTGGCTTCAACATGGTTTCAAAGATGCAAAAGGTGGCACAATCAGGCATAAAGCGCTTTGGGATTAAGTAGTTCAGTTGCAAAACGAACTACAAAACACTCACGTGATACACACGCTGAGTTATCAACGTGATGGCATTCATGTTGAAGGGAATTCATTGGCTGATGGATCTGTGAAGGGGGCTGTGCAAATGGCTTCCGTAGCTGCAATCACTCGTTCAAAAACAAAAATAGATAGTGAAATGATGCTGGCTGTCAATGCGACAAGCAAAGGCAGCGGTGCAGCGTTACCTAAAGGGTTTCCACTCAAATACTCGTATATTACTGATGCGAACAATGTTCCGTTTGCTCAAATCCCTGGAGTGGGGATAGAGTAATTCCAAACATGCAGCATAGATTATGACTTATCCTAGCAGCACATGAAGGGCTCGCCTCTGCTCATGCAGGTGTTTCCGCCAGAGTATCATTATACAGGCATGGCTACTTACAGCCACAGCAAGTCACGAAGTAAGTCATCTCCCCAACTGACGAACTGAACAGATGCTGTCATCCTCCTCGCCGAAAATCCAGCTCCAGTGTTTCTGACTCCCCTTGCGGGGTGTTAGAGATCGAGTCCCGGGAAAGAGATACCAACCTCTCTCATTCTAAGGTATGGACCGGATTAGAACCTAGAGAAACTTTTGGCAACTCTTGGCAGAACTAAACCAGACTAAGACAGCACCTACTTTTTCCCTCGTGCTAGACTTAGGTTAGGTACACTGGGGTAGGATTATTTAGAAGCACCAGATGAGTATTTTAGCCTGTGTTATTTATGTATGTATTTTTAACTCTGAAGATATTGTTCCGACTCTAAGGGAAACAAAGGTGTCCTGTTTATGAGGTTGTCAGAGACTAATCCCTTCTTGTTCATTCAAGAACGTTTCTAGTGTCCTCTGAGTTAGCTGACACACACAAGTAATTACGCTTAATGTACTCGATAGAGACATACTGACCTCAGTCCTATGTCAAAACTATAGTGTATATTATTCCAATGCGCAGAGCCTATTAGGGATATAGGAACTACACTACAGTAGTTCCCTAAAAGTAATAAGTGGAAGGATAAAAGTCAACCAATCAAAAGGATGGTAAAGAGGCTGCATTCCAGGTCAGGGACAAACACAAGAAAAGGAAGGCAAGACATTGAATAAGAAAGCCAATGAGAGTGACTATAAAGCCAACAAGTGGTAAACAATGGGCAGTCTATAGGCCCAAGCCTTCTACAGCTTTTTGATAATCAGACAGCTTGGGCTGTCTGTTAGGCAAGGCTTAAAAATGTCATCCCAGCAAAGATTTTACACACCTTATTTTAGAAAGGTTCTGCTAGTCTTCCCTTTCAAGTTGTCACTGTAACCCTGTCAGGCCACTCCATGTGCCACCTTCTCTTCCTGCTGGATCTGAATCCACAAATAATGAGCCCTGCTTTTAGCTTACAGCTGTGAGGGACCATTCTCACAAGCATGCATTGTGACTGTTCCCTAAGAGAGAGATCTGTGCAAATGTCATTGAAAATGTTCTTAGATACAACTTCACTTTAACACTAATAGTGAAAAGAAAAAAACCAAGCTGTACTCATTACATTTATTTCTCTTCACCGCTACCGAGTGCTTAGAAGTTAAGATTTTTGGGGCACTAGAGGGCGAACGGCAAGATGACTGCGCTTTCAATCAGTCAAGCTAATTGTAGGCTCGCTACTCACCCGCGAGGGTCTCAAGTGCTGGGGTCCGCAGATCTGTTGTTTAGCCAAGAGCTAGGTTTTTGTTTTGTTTTTTATAAATTGATTTTATTTTGTCACAAATAACAATCGGTGCTGGTCATAGAAGCACATTTTAGCAGCATTTTGTTACATTCATGTGTTCAGGTATAGCATTTCTTGAGCTATTCTGTGTTGTTTGCAGTGCAACAGAAAAACAAGGCATATCTATTAAATGGACTATATGTTAAGTACATAGTCCCCTCTCTGGCTCATTAGCTTATTCACTAACATCAGAGATTATGTCTTCTTGCGGGAGCTCGCATATATTGCAGCCGTATGTGTTCCATCTCCCCCAAATGCAGGCCAGTGGAGTTTCCGTAGGTGTTGGCTGATGTGCCCGTGCCGAGGGATGCAGAGGACAAGTCTAGAGGCGGTGTTCTATATTTTCTGGATTTGTGACTTGTTGATGCCGGCAAATAGTGTGTTTCCGTTGTCAAGTCTGCTTGTGACCAGTGCGTGGGTGACTGTCTTCCTTGATTCGGGGTGAGGGATCCATTGGAAGGTCTTGTAAAGGGTATTGAAGCAGCTGGAGTTGACGGCGTTGACCTGTCGGTTCATGTTGAGTAATGAGTCGAGCACGATGATGAGATTTTTTGCGTGGTCTGAGTGGGTGGGTGGGCTTCCGAGGGCAGGCAGCCACCAGGTGTTGTCCCATGCTGAGGGGGTGGTTCCGAGGATGAGGACTTTTATCTTCCTGGCGTTGAGTTTCAGGCAGCTGTTGGACATCCAGATTGCGACGTCTTGCATTCCTTTCTGGAAGTGGAGTTTGGCGGTGATGGGATCTTTGGTGAGGGAGAGAATGAGCTGGGTGTCATAGGTGAAGGATAAGATGTTGAGGCCGTGCCGTCTGACGGTGGATGCGAGGGGGGCCATGTAGATGTTGAAGAGGGTCGAGCACAGTGATGACCCCTGTGGGGCCCTGCAGGTGATTTCCGTGGGATCGGAGCAGTGTGGCATTCTGATCCTTTGGCTTCTTCCGGTGAGGAATAATCTGATCCAGTCCAGCGCTGTTCCTTGTAAGCTGTTGTCGTGTAGTCTGACGACTAGTGTGCAGTGGGAGACGGTGTTAAAGGCTGGTGATAGGTCGAGTAGGATGAGGGCTGCGGAGTGGCCTTAGTCCAGAAGGACTGTGGCGGCGAGTAGGGCGGACACGTGCTGTGGTTGCTTCAAAATCTGGACTGGGACGGGTCGAGGATGGCGGTCTCTTCGATGAACTGAGTGAGTTCCTTGTTGACCGTTTTCTTCGTGACTTTGGCCGCGAAGGGTAGGAGCAAGATGGGCCGGTAGTTCTTGAGGTCGATGGGATCATCTGAGGGTTTCTTTAGTAGTGGTCTGACTTCCTCGTGCTCCCAGTCTTCTGGGAAGGTGCCTATTTTGAAGGTGGCGTTGATGGTACGTTATATTTCAGGTGCGATGGCGGCAGCGGCTCTGTGGTAGATGTGAGGAGGGCAGTGGTCGTTGGGGGCCCCTCAATCAATCAATCAATCAATCCATGAATGAATGCCTTTCATGGTCTGGGCGGTGTCTTCGGCCGTGATCGGTGTCCAGTTGATGATGGTGGGATGGCTGGGGTATCTGGGAGATGGGACTCCGGCTGTGGCGTCTGGTGGGTGGTTGACAAAGTTGTCGTAGAAGTTTTTGATCTTAAGGTGGAAGTAGATATCAAGCTTGTTGCAGAGGTCTTGGGATGGGATGATGTCTGTGGCTTCGCTTCGTGGGTTGGTGAATTCTTGGATAACACAGAAGAGTTCCTTTGAGTTGGAGAGGATTTTGTTGTGGATGAAGTTCCTCTTGGTGGTTCTGACTTCTTTGTGGTAGTTTGTCATGGCGTCCTTGTAGGTGGTGTAGTCCTCAGTTGTTTTGCCGTTTCTCCAGTTCTTTTCCAGGCATCTGCAGGCACTTTAGTGCAGCTCTGCCTGCCGAACACTCAGTCCGTTCATTTTCCTGCTCTAAATCAGGCATCCTGCACTAAAACCTGTAGAGCATTGTGGCCGAATCGCTGTGGCTGAGATTGGAGACGGCAGTAGACCGTCTGACCGCCCAAAATCCTGCAGTTGCAGATCGCCGCTGCCACGGCCTTGATTGTAATATGGAGGTTGTGTGAGCCGGAGGAGGCCCTGCTGGGAGCTGGTGAGAGAGGCTGTTAAGGAGGTGCTGTGCTGGATTGCTTGGGTCATGGGCACTTGTGGGAAGCTTAAGTCTCCGCGGACATTGTGGCTATTCGCCGGCGACAAGATCTGGAGCTGCTGCGATGCAACAGAAGTCCCCTAATCCTGCCTTCACAGATCCCCTTCACCACAAGCCCGCATGTTCCACAGCAGCCGCAAGATCTGGTGAAGTCCCTTGCTGGGAGCTGGTAAGCGGGGCATCCGCAGAGGTGCCGAGCAGGCCCATGTGTACCCCTGTGAGAGACCGCACCTGCAGGGTACCAGTTGAGCTGGTGCGGCCTGTCGAGAACGAGCTGCCTTGATCAGAGTAGGCACCCGGGAGCGTGAAGCTGCGTCACCTAGCGGACAAGATATTTTAACTCGGCTTGATCCCTGCGCCACATTATACCTGTATTTGGGAGTTGCGCCCTGGAGGGACCCCGGCGCATTGCGGATGTGTGGACAATGCATTTCAGCCCGAAATAGTGGTGGGGCCATTTCAACTGGGAGGCCTTCCCTTCCGGGAGGCTAGGCCCCATATAGGATAAAACAGACCAGAATCAATCTCGCCTCACCTTCGAGCTGCGGAAACCTGGCAAATCGCAGCAGAGGGCAATATCGGACTCGTAGCTTGATGCCCTTTCCGAGGGCACACCATCACTCAAAGCAATTCTCCTCGCTATGCAAAGCACCATGCAATCCATAGACAGCAAAATTGATGCCCTCAAACTCAGAATGGATCATTTGTGAGTGAAGCTTGATAAGCATAGCGCCAGAGTGGGAGAGGCTGAAAAGCGCATCTCAGATGCAGAGGTAAGTCTATAAAATGTTACATCCAAAACCTTCAATATGGATATGGTGCTCGTGGTTATCCAGGTGAAAAACAACGACTTTGAGGCTAGGTCAAGACGCAATAACCTACAGATCACGGGTCTGCCGGAATCGACCAGCACGGGGAGACTGGAACCCTATATCGAGGAAATGCTCTGTGACATATTTGGAACAGAGAATCTGTTAATGATACTGGTTGTCGAGAGAGCCCACCGCTCGCTGGCAGTCCGCCCGCCTCCGCCTGCTAAATTATAGGGACCGAGACTCCATTCTGCACATGTCCCGTGAGAAAGGCACCATAAAGTTCCGGGGAAATGTCCGGTCTTTTACACAGATTTTTCTGCTATGGTCCAGGCGGCGAAACAGGAATTCCAACCTGTTAAGAAACTGCTAATGGCAGAGACCATCCCGTACCCCATGTTTTACACAACTCGATTGCGAATTGGTACAGAAACCAAAGCCAGAATCTATACTAGCCCCATATCTGCTATGGACTACGCAAAATCACTCAAGCAGAGCCGACTCAACACTTCTGGAACATCCGGAAGAGGAGGACAACTGAGGACCACTGTTCCGCATGAACTATTGTGGCTATTTAGGTCCTAGAACTGCTATATTGGGGTGGAAGTGGAAACTGTTGCCGGGGATCGAGCCTGATGGAATCTGTGTTTGCCGAGGGTGATGGAATAATGTCTATTCAGCATGATTACTGATCGTAAATCTGCCCATTTGGTGCGGAAGTAGTGTAATAACATTGTTGCCACTGACCACAAACACACGGCTCGGCTGTGTATGGATGCATGACTGATGAGCGATATCTGTGTGTGTGTGTGTTCGGCCACCTCCCTTTTATCTGGGAGGTTAATTGCACTCTGGTGTTCCCTCATGGGTTTACCCCACATCTATTTGTGGACTATGTTCTGTAATTGGATTATGTTCATTTGCTTTTGGGATGGCTTTGGCGCGTTGAGTGTGCTGAAGTGGGTGGGGGGAGGAATGTTTGTTTATGTTTTGATACAGGTGCAGAGCAGGCCGGATGTGTTGGCTGCTCCGACACATAGTGCTGACAGAAACCTCTGTAATAATATGTTGCTGGGCAGGCTGGGCTACAGGAACTGACGCAGAGGCTACAGATGGATGCTTAAGAGAAGGTTTTATTTTTATGAGTACACGTTTCTGTCTTTGCTGCCTGCTGGTCAGTCTTTCACGAGCAAACGTTGTAGGGCCCATCGGGGGCTGCGGATAGGGCTCCAGGCCCTGAAAGGCCTTCAAAAGGGCTTGACTTCCTGGGACCTCTTTCTTCTTCTCGAGGTTAGCGTCCTAGGACTTCCGATGTTTGAAGCCCCAAAGAAAAGAAAAGAAACAAAGGATTAGGACAAACGTCCTCCAATGTACAACTCAGGGGCCGGGAGTGAGGGAAACCAAGTGTTTAAGTGCTTCGGGATACTAGTGAGGATAAACGGGGACTGGTGCTCATGCAGCGATAGTCACACTTGTACTTGACATCAAATCAGACCGGTCGGGACACATGCAGCGGGAAATTACAACGGGGGTTGCCTTCTCCCCACCCAGCCTGCTACTTTCCCCCGTACTTGCTCAAGCCACGCTCCTCCCGTGGTAACGTGGCAGGGCGGCTCGTGGATACGTTGGCCTCCTGGCTTGTCGTGGACGCGGTTCCCGGCTTCAATCTCCAACACGCCTTCTTCCTCCGGTCTCGCTCCTCTCTCCGTCCTCTCACCTTCCGCCTCCAGGGAAACGCCGTCCGCTGTCTTCCTGGTTCCGTCTTCCTTTGAGGAGTCCAGCGCGATGACGTCCCAGGGAGGAGGCGGGGCCTGTTTAAAGGTGCCGTACTGTTTCGCCGCTTCTTCTTCGTGACCGCAAGGGAACTGCTGATTCCACTCGTCCACGAGTGATGGAGGCTGCTGTATAGAGGGCACAGAGGTGGGTGAGAAGGGGACGGGAGACCACCAGTCCTGCAGACCTTCCGATGACTCTCCTGTCCAGCCCACCCCGTTGCATACCTCTCCCCCTGGCTACTCCCGATCGGGGAGAGGGAAGACCCTAGACAGGTAGTCTGCATTCCCATTGTCCGACCCCTTTTTATGCCGAATGGAGAAGGAATAGGGTTGCTAAGACAAGAACCAGCGGAGAACTCTCGGGTTGTGACTCTGGTTTCTATACATCCACTTCAAGTGAGCATGATCAGTATATAGGATGAATGGCTTCCCTTCTAGGTAGTACTGTAGCTTCTCTACCGCCCACTTTATTGCCAGGCACTCACGCTCTATTGCGGGGTACTTACGCTCCCTAGGGAACAACTTTCGACTGGTATAGAGCACTGGATGTTCAAGCCCGTCTTCACCCTCCTGTGACAAAACTGCCCCTATGCCTACATCTGATGCATCAGTTGCCAGTAAAAAGGGTTTGTTGAAATCAGGGGAAACTAGGACCGGGTGTGTGGTGAGAATCGTCTTGAGGGTTTCGAAGGCGGTTATCGCTTCTTGTGCAGGGTGCAGCAGGTCTTTGGGCCTGACCTCCTTTTGTAAGAGGCTGGTTAAGGGTGTGGCCACTTCTGCGAACCGGGTAATGAACCGGCGGTAATACCAGATTAGACCGAGGAAGGCCCTTAAGTCTCTTTTGTTGTTTGGGAAAGGCGTGTTCTCGATGGCCTTGACTTTCTCCGCCTGAGGAGCAATTGTTCCGTCTCCGAGCACATAACCCAAGTATTTTACTCTATGGAAGGCGGCTCTGGACTTTTTAGCATTAACATGCAGGCCTGATTTTTTTAGCGCTGAGAAGATGATGTCCAAGTGTTGTAAATGTTCCTCCCATGTGTGACTGTAAATAACTATGTCGTCCAAGTATGCCGAACTGAACGTGGGGTATGGCCGCAGAATCATATTCATTAGGCGTTGAAATGTTGCCGGTGCCCCATGCAATCCGAACGGGAGGACTGTGAACTCATACAGACCGTCATCAGTTATAAAAGCAGTCTTTTTACGGTTTTCCTCCCGCAATGGCACCTGCCAATACCCCTTCGTAAGATCCAGGGTAGTGATGTAGACAGCATCTCCGAGCTTCTCAATTAATTTGTCGACCCGGGGAATGGGGTAAGCATCAAAGGTGGAAATGGCGTTGAGGGCCCTGAAGTCCATACAGAATATTTTTGAACGGTCGGGTTAAGGCACCATGGCGATCGGGGAGGCCCAGTTGGTTTTAGAAGGACGGATGACCCCAAGGTCCAGCATGTCTTTTATTTCTTTTCTGACTGCTTCTCTTCATGCTGCTGGTATCCGATATGGTTGTTGCTTCACCAATTGTCCAGGTTGTGTTTCGATGTGGTGTTCTACTAGAGTCGTTTTCCTGGGTAGGTCAGAAAAAATGTCGGAGAAGGGCAACAAGGTGTTCCTTAAGTCATTCTTCTTTTGCTGAGACAGGTCATCATTCACCACGAGTCTGTCCAGAGTGGATGGAATCTCGGGTTTCGTGGGGACTAACAGTTTGGCTCCTTTTGGGACCGGCCCGATCCATTTCTTCAATAAGTTGATAAGTTGATGTGGTAACACTGTGTTTTGCTTGGCGACATTCTGAGTCGATACGTCGTGTCCCCTATAGTGTCTAAGACTTGATATGGACCCGTCCATTCATTTTTGTTTTTGTTCGTGGTGTTTGGAAGCAACAACAGGGCCCAATCTCCGACCCTTAACCTCCTCAATTTCTTTCCTCTGTCGTAATACTTCTTTTGTCTGTTACGTTGTTCGAGATTTGAATAAGCGAGGTTCCTCAATTTCCCCAGTCTGGACCTGAGCTGTGTAGTGTATTCAAGGAGAGACCTTTGTTCTGTTTCAGTCTCCTGTTCCCAGCTGTCTTTCGTCATTTCGAGTAGCGACCTTGGGTTACGCCATTATAGGAGTTCGAAAGAGGAATACCCCAAACTGTTTTGTTTCTGGGCCCGAAGGACATAGAGGGCATGGGGCAGTAAGCGATCGCAATCCGGTCCTTCGGCGGAGAGCTTCTTCTTTAAGGTAGCATCTTCTTTAAGGTGGTTTTTAGAGTTTGGTTGTATCTCTCCACTAGTCCGTCGGTCTGAGGATGATAGACAGATGTTCGGATAGGATGTAGGTCTAGAGTCTTGCATACCTCTTTCATCAGCCGGGAGGTAAATGGGGTTCCTTGGTCAGTGAGGACCTCTTTGGGAAAACCGACCCTCGAGAACAGCTCTACGAACTTCTCAGCTATGTTTGCTGTGGTTGGGGTCCTTAGCGGGAAAGGCCTCAATGAAACGTGTCGCATAGTCTACTATAACCAATGCGTAGAGATGTCCTCTAGAAGACTTCTGTAAGGGTCCTATCAGGTCCATGCCGACCCTTTCGAAGGGGGTTCCAATAATAGGTAGAGGCCTCAGGGGTGCTGCTGGAGGTCTGTGCGTGTTTCTCTGGCATACTTCGCATTTCAGACAGTACTGTTGAACGTCCTTGTAAATCCCCGGCCAGTAGAAGTGCCGTAATATGCTCTCAGTGGTCTTCTCCTACCATGAATGACCAGCCGTGAGATGTGCATGAGCGAAAAATAACACTTGTTCCCGGAAAGACTGGGGTACCAGCAACTGTCTAGTAGCTCCTGCATCACTTTCCCTATACAACAGTTCGTTGGCTATAAAAAACCTGGGGTAAGTGGGAGTCTGGACATTCTGTGCTACAAGCGCGGTTTCCCATGCATTGTGCAAGGATCTGTTGTTTGCTTGGGCAAACCTAAAACTACGGTCTATGACCCATGGATCTGGGGTAAGCAGACTGTTCTTGGGGACTATGGCTGATCTGTCTTGGCCCCATAAGTAATCCCTAAACAGAGAGAGAAACCCTCGGTTGTCTACCCCCAATATCATGTCTTCTGGCAATGAATCTAACACACCCACTCTTACGCAGCACGTTCCCTTAGCTGCAAGGGTGAGGGAGACCTGAGCAAGGGGGTAGGGCTTAACGTCCCCGTGTACACAGCGAATGTGTACGACTTCCCCGGAAACATATTGGAAGGATATAGCGTTCCTACACTACAGATTGCTTGCACCCTGAATCAAGAAGGGCTTTTACCTGGTGGCCATTCATCCCTATACTTACGTAAAATGATGCCCCCCATCTCCGCGGAGTATAGAACTGCCATGGGAAGGTACCCGACTTCCATCGGTTCTTCGGGTGGTCTCTTCCGAGGGCAGAGGCGTGCTATATGGCCCCTCTCTCCACACTCAAAACACTGAGGCCCACGCATGAGAGGGGATTCCATTCGAAATTGCCTGGGTTTCACAATGTCCAGCAGGGGTTTGGGCTTTCGGTCTAGGGGTTTTGCAGGAGGTGGTTGGTTTTTATGGGTTTTTTCGCCGTCCCAACCCGGTGTTCGGGGTTGCGCCCTGGCATAGCTGGCCGCTATTTCCATGGCTTGTTCTATGGTTAGTCCTGAATGCTGTCTTAACCATCGTTGGGAGGCATAAGGCGGGGCCTCCATGATCTGCTCGAGGTAGATTTTTTGCCAAGATTTCTTCCTTGGTGCAGGTGTCTGGTTTTAGCCACTTGTCTGCCGCCATTTTGAGGCGAAAAAACAGGGTTTTGGGGTTCTCTCCGCAGGTTCCCTGTTCCTTTCGGAACCTAACCCGGTAGGCTTCTGCATCCAGCCCTAGGTGATCTAATATCACTTCTTTTATGACAGAATATGGTGCGTTTCCAACAGGATTGGCCACTTGGTAGGCAAACTGTGCCTCGCCTGTCAATAGAGGAGCTAGAAAGAAGGGCCACTTTTCCTCAGGCCACCCTAATGCCCTGGCGGCCCGTTCAAAATTTAACAGGAAGGCGTCCGGGTCCTCTCCATGCATGTATTTCTGCAGGGCGATACCAAAGGGGTGCGGAACATGGGGACGTGCGTCAGCAGGCACTATTACAGGCGGTGTTGATGGAGTCTTCTGGAGGCTTTCGATATGGGCTGCGATGGTGTTCTGAAAAAGTTCTCTATCGGCCTGGGCTGAAGATAGTTGCCTCTCGACGGCTCATTCTAACTTCTCCTGCCCCTTGATCAGATGTCGAATGAGAGTGTCCATCTCGGTAGTGCAGACGGACTCTAATCCCACTTCTGACACCAGTTGTTGCGGGGCAGGCTGGGCTACAGGAACTGACGCAGAGGCTTCAGATGGATGCTTAAGAGAAGGTTTTATTTTTATGAGTACACGTTTCTGTCTTTGCTGCCTGCTGGTCAGTCTTTCACGAGCAAACGTTGCAGGGTCCGTCGTGGGCTGCGGATAGGGCTCCAGGCCCTGAAAGGCCTTCATAAGGGTTTGACTTCCAGGGACCTCTTTCTTCTTCTCGAGGTTAGCGTCCTAGGACTTCCGGTGTTTGAAGCCCCAGAGAAAAGAAAAGAAACCAAGGATTAGGACAAACGTCCTCCAATGTACAACTCAGGGGCCGGGAGTGAGGGAAACCAAGTGTTTAAGTGCTCCGGGATACTAGTGAGGATAAACGCGGACTGGTGCTCGTGCAGCGATAGTCACACTTGTACTTGACATCAAATCAGAGTGGTCGGGACACATGCAGCGGGAAATTACAACGGGGGGTTGCCTTCTCCCCACCCAGCCCGCTACTTTCCCCCGTACCTGCTCAAGCCACGCTCTTCCCGTGGGAACGTGGCAGGGCGGCTCGCGGATACGTTGGCCTCCTGGTTTGTCGTGGACGCTCTTCCCGGCTTCAATCTCCAACACGCCTTCTTCCTCCGGTCTCGCTCCTCTCTCCGTCCTCTCACTTCCACCTCCAGGGAAACGCCATCTGCTGTCTTCCTGGTTCCGTCTTCCTTTGAGTCGTCCCGCGCAATGAAGTCCCAGGGAGGAAGCGGGGCCTGTTTAAAGGTGCTGTACTGTTTCGCCGCTTCTTCTTCGTAACCGCAAGGGAACTGCTGATTCCACTCATCCACGATTGATGGAGGCTGCTGGATAGAGGGCACAGAGGTGGGTGAGAAGGGGACGGAAGACCACCAATCCTGCAGATCTTCCAATGACTCGCCTGTCCAGCCCACCCTGTCACATAATAGCAGGTCACGAATAGGCAAGGGAAGGCCCGGTGGTACCATTAAATTGTTAACATGGAATGTGCGTGGCCTCAATAACCCTAAAAAGATCAGTAAGGTGCTTGTGTATTTAGACAGACAAGACATCCCGCTGGCGTTCTTGCAGGAGACCCATCTCACTAAGCACACTGAACAGAATGTGGGAGCACGCTGGGCTGTAGTCAGGGTTGTGTATTCCACATACTTGAGGGGTGTGATTTTACTGGTAAGGAAGGGGACCCTGTTTACACTGATCCACCCGGAGAAAGATGACCAGGGGAGGGTACTCCTACTGGAGGGTTGCTTGGGAGGCACGAGGCTTCTATTTGTAAATTCCTACGGTCCTAACATAGATGACCCTGCGTTCTATAATGGCATCTGGAGGGAATTGCGGCATTGCCCTCCGCAGCGGGGATTTGGGGTGACGATTTGAATGCGTACCTAGACTCACAATTGGATAGGTATGTTAATGTGGTATGGCACGGCCATTATGCTGCACAGATTATCAGTGAGATAATGGAGGTGGAGGGCCTCGTCGAAGTGTGGCGCAGCCGCAACCCTGACGGCAGGGAGGGCATGTTTGAGTCCCCTGTGTATGGCTCGTGGTTCAGATTGGATTATTGGCTCTTATCTAAGGAGGTTAGCGCATGGGCCTTGTCAATACGCCAACTCGCCAAGACACTTCCTGATATGCCCCTCTGCTCTTGGAATTGGCTATACCGACCCTATTGAGGCCGGCATTTCAATGGCGTCTACAGCCGTTGTCATTGCTTGATCAAGTATTTTGTGTCACGATTGGGTCCGCTATCAATAACTTTTTCTCTGAGAATGAGGGCACAGTTGAGGGGTCTGGGACTCTGTGGGAGGCCTTTAAAGTAACTATTTGCGGGGAATGTATAGGAACCCAGGCCAGGGTCTTAAGGTCATTACGAACCAGACTGCATACGTTGGAGGATAAGATACGCAGGCTTGAATGTCCATTTGAACGGGCTCCCACCCATACACTGATTGCCCAAACAAGAGATTTAATATCACAAAATGACGAAGTGGCTGAGCAGGAATTGCAGCATAGATCAAGCAGATGGGTTGTGCATGCTATGGTGAGGGTGGTAGCCCAAGCCGCCCTCTGGCCAGCAAACTGAGAACGTCATTGAGTCAGGATCATATTGTAGAAATGTTTGAAAATAATCTGGAGGCACGATATACCACACCGCAGATCAGTCAGGTGTTCATGAGGTTTTTCTCTGAACTATACAGACTGGTGTCGTCGGTTGAGGAATCTGAATTCTCACATTACTTAGAGGTCATTGCTCTGGGCTGACTGTCTCTAGGACAGTCGGAGTATCTCATGCAGCCCTGGACAGTTGAGGGTGTTAAAGAGGCCATAATGTCGCTCCTCAATGGAAAGGCGCTGGACCTTGACATCCTGCTGAGTGAATTATATAAGGCCTATCTGGACCTGCTGGCCCCCCGGCTGCTGGACGTCTACACTGAAGCATACGAGACTGGTTCCCTCCCCCCCTTCCTCCCTGCGAGAAGCCCTCATAGTTATGTTGTTAAAGCCAGACCTATTAGCCAATAGATGTGAGTCATGCAGGCCGCTCTCCAAGATCAACATTGACACTAAAATACTAGCTAAAATAATCTCTAACAGATTGCAACCCCTGATCCCATATTTGGTCCCGCTGGACCAATCGGGGTTTGTACCAAAAAGATCCACAACACCTAACCTACAAACTATATTTGCTGTACTGCATCAGCTGGACCCTGAGCTCCTGGCTGCAGCCATTCTATTAGATGTGGCTAAAGCCTTTGATTCATTACGTAGGGATTATATCTTTATAGTGCTACTACTGCTAATGGTGATGCCACCGTTTTTTAAAAATGGGTGCACCTCTTGTACACCGGTCCTGTTGCCAGGGTGCGCATAAATGCGGTGGTTTCGGATCCCGTAGCTATCTGCAGGGGCACTAGGCAGGGATGCCCTCTTTTCCCAATGCTGTTCTCTTTGCCATTGGAGCCCTTGGCCTGCAAGATACGACAAAGTAATTCTTTTTGCGGTACTGGACTTCAGACCGCGGCTGCTTGCTATTTCCTTGTATGCAGACGAATTGCTATTGTATGTCGGGGAACCTGCGCTGCATTTGGAGTCCCTGCTTAGGGAGTATGTCCGCTTTGATCGATACTCAGGCCTCTGTATTAATCGGAGCAAGTCTACGGTATTTCCCCTTACTGAATGCACAAAAGTGCTGGAGTTGGAGTTCCCGCTGGTTCGGTCGAATTAGCCTGTCCTATATTTGAGAGTCTGGGTGCACACTGACACTGAAACTGTGATCAGCATGAACTATGGACATGTGATCGCAAAACTGTGTGACCAGGTTGCTAGATGGACTTGTCTCCCTCTGTCCCTTGCCAACCAGATAGCTATTAACAAAATGACAATTCTCCCCAAATTGTTGTATTTGTTTGTTGAACATCTCCATACCACTTAATGGTGCTATCTTTTAGGCCATGCAGTCATGTATGCTGGGACTGGTTTGGGCTGGTAAAACACTGAGATGTAGCTGGAAAACACCAGCATTACCATTTGAAAGGCTTTGAAGCCCCAGATTTGCGTCTATATTATCTCTGTGCACAAGCCCAATTTGTGCATTTGGTACTTCCCCCAGCGTTACCTGCCACACTTGGCGGGGTAGGCGGACAACGCGCAACTGATCCCACTGACTGCTATGGTACTACAACACAAAACACTGGGAAACAAGGAAGAGTTTGATACAGTAGATTGCACCGTTAGGGCGTGGAGGGCCCTGGGTACTCGTGCAGGACACGAAAACCTATATGCACCAGCCATGCCGATTATAGCGCACCTGGAAATCTCGGTTGCGTGCGAGAAGGGGTCATTGAGTATATTGTCTGGTGCGGGCATTACTAAATTAGGGGATATGGGGGAGGAACTTCACGCGCGTCCAAGATGGCTGCGTGAGGCCAGAGCTCCCGAGACCCTTGCCGCCGCCGGGAATATCCTGCATGACATCCTGCACCGGTAACCTGGAATTTTGAGGCAGAAGGGAAGCGGCGCTGATCGCGACGCTGCGCGGCAGAATCCGGCGTGGCGCCGCCGAGCTACAGGGTCGGTGAGTTCGAGGCCTACATCGTGAAGAAGCCGGGGTCTTGAGTTGGATTCGACCCCGGCTGCAGTTGAACAACAGCGGGTCCGATAGCCGGGAGCCGCCGGTCCGGCCCCACTTCTGTTGCGGATCGTGCTTGACCCGGACGTGGCTTGAAACACCCCCACACACCGGCCGGCGGCAGGAGGGGGAGAGAATCCTGATTGTGCAGCTACTGCTGCCCTCTTCAGGGACGGCGCTGTGAGCCGGTATACCCTGCAGTGTGCAGAAAGGACGGCTGGCCGTGGAGTTGTACCCTTGGACCGGCGGGTCTGGAGTGGGGCCCAGGTCCTTCTTGTGGTGGCACGGCCGCGAGGCGCGGGCCTAATTGATGGGGAAGAGCCCCCCCCCCTTCATTCTTTGTTGGCTGAAAGTGGATGAGGCGCATCGGCAGAGCGGCTAGACCCTGCCACAACGTGGGACTTAGAGGGATTGGACCAGGCCTGGTCCAACAGGTTTTCCCCAAATACGTCGCAGCCAGGGCTAAAGTGAGCTCTTCGGTCCCCGCAGCGAGGATAGAAGCCGCGATGGCAGAGGCTCATAAGGGGGAAGGGCGATGTTGGAGGTACCCTGGCCTTGAAGACTGAGGGGTGGTCGTGATAGAATTGTCTGTGGAGAGGGCACCCAAGACTCAAGAGTGGACCCGGGGGGCGTGCTATAGTCTTCGACCAGACCATATCGCTGAGGAGTGCAATGACTTCGGGTTGCGCAGGGGGATTGGAACTGATAGGGGCGCCATCCTGGTGAGCCTGCGCAACCGTGGACTGGTGGTGATCGCAATAGGAGAGGTGGATGCGGCTAACTACGCTGGGGGCCGGCTGCCGTACGGAGGGGGTGTCGGAGGACCAGTAGGCGGGCGAAAACGCAGGCATTGATCTGGCCAGTCCTCCAGTCTCCTGGCGGAGTTGTTAGCGGTGGATGTCAGCGATCGGCCAGACGGAGATTTAGAGAGCTGCGGGCTGTCTGCGTTGCCACTTGCGGCCTTAGTAGCAAGTTTGAAAGACCGAGTGCCCAGACCTGCTCCCAGTATCACGATGGCGGCTAAGCCTGAAGCGGAGAAGCTGCAGACCAAGTCCACCAGGGGGGCCCGCTATGTTCAAACCAACAAGTTGGATCGCTATACGCAGCCCAGGGGCTTGCCCACGGGGTCTGGTCGTACGCAAGACGGAAGTGCAGAGGCCTCCTGCCCTGCACCTGAGCTCACGCTGCAAGATGTGATGGCAGCAATAGACGGAGTCAAAACATCTCTCGGACAGAAGATGGAGTCGCTTGACCACAAATTGGACACAGTGACCATAGAGGTCAATCTGATCCAGGCCGACCTCACCAAAACGAGTGAGAAAGTGAAATCGTTAGATATCAAAATGGCGAGTCTGACGGACGACGTGGCACAGTTGCAGCGGGAGGTTCGGAACCTTAAGGCCTCTAGTGAGATGGCAGGCCGCCAACTGGATGAGTTTGAAGGGAGGGCGCTGAGGAACAATGTGCGTATTATAGGTGTCCCGGAGAAGGCTGAAGGTCAGGCCCCTGACCTACTTGTAGAGGATATCATACTCAAACATTTGAAACCCAAGGGGCTGGGAAACTCCTTCACTATAGAACGGGCACACAGAATACCGGGTGGAAGGCCATGTTGGGGGGCGCCTCCTCGAGCAATGATCGCGAGGGTCCTCAACTTTAGAGCTAGAGATGCTATCCTGTAAGCCTCTAGGTCAGAGGGCCCCTTAAAGTACGAAAGCTCAACCCTTAATTTCTTTCCAGACTTCACCCAGAGGGTTCAGAAACAGCGGCAAAGCTTCCTTGGAGTCAAGCAGCGGCTCAGAGACAAAGGATATAAGTATGCCATGATGTTCCCTGCCAAGCTGCGAGCTGAGACTCAGGGAAAGGTCTGGTTTTTCGACAATCCCGAAATCGCTTCAGACTGGGTTGACGGCCTTCCTGCACGGGCAGAGCCTCAGAGATGTAGTAGCGAAGATGGAGGAGACCCGCAGGAACAGGAATGATGAGTACTGCTATTGACTATGATGTGGGGTCCGGCCCGGGGGGACGGGGCGTACAGGAGATATTTTTACATGCACGCTTTCCTGGATAGAGATTTGATACCAGTGTAAGTGTCCTGGGGCGGGTTGGGGAAAGGGGGCGCTGTACTCCTCCTCAGATCTACATTTAGAAAGTCAATTAGTTAGAGTATGGGATGACAGGCACACTGCGAGTTGGGGATTGGCAAATGCCGTGAGCAGGGGTGCAGGGAGGGGGGTGGAGGGATGGGTGTGTTGTTGTATATGTTGTGTCGTGATTGTGGTTTATTTTATTTTTCAATCTCAGGTGATGAAAATGTAGCGATGCTCGTTTTACATGGGTACTGTGACACGGAATAGTAGAGGGTCTGGGATGAAGGTGCTGAGTTGTAACGTGAATGGCCTGGGTGACAAGATCAAGAGAGAGATGATTAGTCAACTCATTAGGCAGCATTCCCCAGGGGTGATACTACTGCAAGAGAGCACTTAGTCAGTAACAGATGTTTAGCTCTCCACAAGGGAGGGTATAAATTAGTCATACACGCTGGATTCACAACCGGCTCCAGGGAAGTCGGGATCCTGGTCAAGAATTCCTTCCCTTTGTCTGTGCGAGATCCCTGGATTGATCAGAGGGGCTGATACGCAGGTGTTTTTTCGGGGCAGGTAGGGGGTCGGACGGTCACTCTTTTGTCTATCTATGTGCCACCCGGCCTCCACACTGAGACCTATCGGGATTGGAGTACTTTCTTCCTCTCATTACCTCTTGGAGATTTAGTATTGGGTGGAGATTTTAATTCTGTGTTGGATGGTGAGATGGATTGCAGCATGCCTCATGCGCTTAGGCAGTCGCAGAAATGGCTGCCTGACTTTCTGGACGCTCTGGGCTTGGTGGACAGTTGGCGAGTATGTAATCCGACATCCACGCACTACACCTACGTCTCGGCAGCCCACGGTAGTCTGTCTAGGCTGGACTATGTGCTGCTTCTGGCAGTGATGGCGCCTATGATCCATGAGGTGCGCTATCTCGGGAGGGGAATTTCTGACCACTCCCCGCTGTGGCTGAATCTCACTCTGGAGTTGCCAACGGTCGGCAGAGTGGCTCCCATTGGTGCCTGGCAGTTAAAAGACCCTGCCATTAAGAGAGAAGTCCTACGGATGTCAGATCGTTATTTCATGGAAAATAAGGGCTCGGTACTCCGCCCAAACCCTATGGGAGACGTAAACGACTGTAGCAAGAGGTGACGTGTTTCCTTAGTGGTAGGGAAGAAAAAGAGAGCTCAGGCGGAGGTTGCTCGGAAAGAGGTGGAAGTCGTACATATGGAAGAGAAGATAGCTAAGGCGCATACGCCGGCGGACCTCCATCTGCTGCGTCTCCGAGAGGAGGAATATAGAACGTTAGTCAGAAATAGAGCAGTGACCCACCACAATGCTGTTCAGAGCCGCATATATGAACACCGTGATAAAGCCGGCAAATTGATTGCTTGGCTTGAGCATGGGGAGCGGGAGTCCAGGCTGGTACCGGAATTGGAAGGGCCAGAATAACGCATGATCATGGCTCCACAGGCGGTGGCGGACGAATTCTCTGAGTACTATCAAAAAGTCTATGTGGCCGGCAGTGATTTCACGGAAGCATAGAATAGTGAGATGATTAGGGATATAATCATGCCTTGTCTGTCGGAGGAGGACAGGAGCTAGCTTGATTCCGCACTGACAGATGATGAAGTTGCCCAAGCGATTAGGCAGATAAAATCGGGTAAAGCGACTGGGCCCAATGGGATACCTATTGAACTATACAAATTAAACGTGAATAAACTAGCCCCTTATATCCGCGCCATGTTTATGGAGAGTAGGGAGAGCGGCGCACTTCCCTATGATCAACGCGTGGCGAACATAGTGGTCATTCATAAAGCGGGCAAGCCCAAGACACGGTGCTCCTCCTATAGGCCCATATCGCTACTCAACGCAGAGCCCAAAATATTGGCGAAATTTCTAGCTACTAGGCTGGTCAAGGTGATCAAGTCTTTGATTCACCCGGATCAATCCGGGTTCATGCCACGCCGCAATTCGGCGCTGAATTTGCGCCGGCTGCACGGAGTCCTTGGGGGAGCCTCGAGAATACATGAGCAGACGGTGTTAGTTTCCCTGGATGCCTCAATGGCCTTTGATAGAGTGGAGTGGCAGTACTTATTTGCGGTGTTGGCGAAGCTGGGCTTTGGAAGTGAATTTATCAATTGGATGCGCCTGTCATACGCAAACACCCTGACTAGAGTGGTTGTCAACAATTGCAAGTCCTGTGACTTCTCATTGGGGAGAGGCACCAGACAGGGGTGCCCGCTGTCTTCGCTGCTCTTCGCACTCGCGATGGAGCCATTGGCTGCATGGATTAGATGGGATAGGTCGATCCGGGGTCTGCGGTGGACTCCCGACTGGGAAGATAAGATTTTGCTACATGTCGATGATGTGCTGCTTTATCTCACTAGCCCCAAGGAGTCCTTCCGGAACTTCTTGGATGTGCTGGCCATCTTTAGCAGATATTCTGGATTGGCCATCAACTGGGCCAAGTCGGTGCTGTTTCTAGTGGTGGGCGATCCACCGGCGATCCTGCAGTTGTTCCCTGTTCGTGTTGAGACAACGGGATTTCAGTACCTCGGCATATATATCACGCTTGAACCAAAGCTGCGGTATGACAGTGACCTAGTTGCTCCGTTTAGCAGGTGTACGAAAGATGTGGAGCGCTGGAAAACTCTTCCTCTCTCTTTGCTCAGAAGAGCCGCTCTCTTCAAGATGATGGCGCTGCCCAGGTTTCTGTATGCTTTATAGAATTCGATGGACCCGGTGCCGGCCGCGTACTTCAAAGAAATAGAAGCTCTCCAGAGGCAGCTCCTCTGTGATGGCAGTGCCCGCATCGCTTTCAACAAATTGACCCTCCTGTGGTATGAAGGCGGGATCGGTCTTCCAGATTTGCGTAAGTACCACTGGGCCTCGCAGTTGGCCGCTGTGAATCACATCATTTTTGGACTTGCAGGAGACCCGGGCTATGCCATGGACCCGGGTCAAGCCCCCGGTGGGATGATTGATAAAGCTCTGTACTCTAGCCTGGGAGATTTTCTTGGACTGTTCTGACTGCGCATGTGACACAGGTGTGGCACGCGGCCAATAAAAGTCTCTGGTGGGAGGGTAAGCTGACACTGGCCACCCCTTTACTTAATTCTGAGAGGTTGGGCAGTTTGCAGAAAACCAAGGGATTCGATCGATGGGACCTTATTGGAATCACCCGGATAAAGGATGTGTGGGGGAAAGATTCAGTGCATACGTTTGAGTCCCTTGTGGAGCAGTATAGTCTACATCAGAATGAGTACTTCCGATACCTGCAGGTGAGGCACACTCTCACCACTCATGTCCCCAAAGGCACGGAACTCCCGGAGGCATTCCCTCTTGAGGACCGTGTGCTGGATCGGCATATTCCGGAGAAAACCATTTCATTGATATAGCGGAAATTGGTTAATAACTCAGAGAGGCGATTAGAGCTCAGTGGAGTGCGGATGGGCTAGAACTTGATGGCGAGGATTGGGTGGAGGCAGTGTCCTCCCCCAAAGTAGTCGCTATCCAGATCCGGCTCCGATTGGTACAGCTAAAGATCCTGCATAGATCCTACATAACGGGGCCCGTCTGGTACAAATGATGGAGCGTGCTGAGAGTGGAGTTTGTAGGAGAGAGTGAGGAGCAGTTGGCACCTTGATGCTTACCTTCTGGCATTGCGATCTGATACAGACCTACTGGGCAAGGATTCATGATGAGCTGGGAGAAGTGCTGGGGGTGGAGATGCAGCCAGAAGCCCGGAGATGTCTGTTGAATGTCTGGGAAGCATCCGATCTAAGTGTGTACCAGAAACAGTGGGTCACGTTAACATATATGGTGGCCAAATGTAATATCGCTCAACTTTGAGGTGCCAGCCAGCCTCCCGAACCAATAAATGGGCAGAAGAACTTGATTGGTGTATGTTCAGAGAGAGGTCGGTGTATGTGACTCGGGGTTGTCCGAAGAAATGGGGTAAGATTTGGGGGGCGTGGAATAGCCACCGCGGGGGAATCTGTGAGCCGCCCACGTCAGGCCTAGACCTGGAAGCGCAAGTATCCACTAGACCCTAGTATGGACCGTTGTGTATCTGATTCTGTATTGTGCCGCATTGATCTGTGTGTTGAAACCAAATGCACTCACCTGAGATTTATTTTATGTATTTATTGTTTTTGTTTAATAAAAAGAAATTTAAAAAAAAATAAAAAATAAAGAAATTCGGGAATATATATCTAAATGGAAAGTTTTTATCCTTAAATGACTTCACAGCGGGGACCTGACACAATGCAATGAAGGGGTTTGTTTACACCAGGATGGGTATGACTGTTAGGGCGCTGGACCCAGAATTCCCAGAGGACCCGAAAATTCTGAAAGCATTACAAATCGCTTTAACAGTGGGGGAATCTATAGGGCTTATTACCCGACTATATAATGCTTCCCAAAGAGAAACAGATTTGAAAAGTTCCACCTCCTTCGACAATTGGAATATACAGTTGGATGTTCCCCTGCGCTGGGAGGATTGGGTAGCATGCTGTGCATTGATAGGCCGCCTCACTGCCAACTGAAATCCCCGTATAATTAATTTAAAATTCCTACATTGAATTTATTATATACCGATGAGGTTCAAGAGATATGGGCTGCGCGAGGATGCCAGATACGTGAGATGCGGGGAGGATGGGGCAGATTTCACACATTTGGCCTGGTCATGTAGTTATTCTATTAATGACGTCTGGATGAATGTTACTCGGACACTCGCGTTGATTATAATGGAAACTGAAGAATGCACACCCGAAATATGCCTATTGGGTCTGGTAAAAAAGTTTAAGCCATGCAACAGGCGCATTGTATCTTTCACTACCTTATTGGTGAAGCGAGTGGTTGCTAAACACTGGGGTGGGAAAACAGCACCCAAGGTAGGTCAATGGCTGAAAGAGCTTGTTTACTGTAAAGAACAATTGGGCACTTAACATGGAGGAATTGCCGGAGGCACTAGACCCAAAAACGTCTGGACCCTGCTTACATGCTATCTGTTAGAACACCCTGATGCGGTATAAGATTTTAGCCCCTAAGTGGACAGCATTATATCGAATATAATGTTTCACTATCATATTATACATGTTAACTGACCGCATCGGATTTTTAAATGGAAACCTGGTACTGCATAGCATAAAAAAAAACAAGTTGAGATTTTTGATTAATACAGTGTCTCTATGCCCTGACCGCAATCACTTTTCAGCCAACCTTTGTAGGTTCTAATGTCAAATTCTGTGTCCCACGCACATGCGTCTGTGTCCTGATAGGCTAATACAAACTAAAATTAACATTGGGATTAGCACATCTACCTGCAAAATGAGAGAACTTATTTAGAAAAAAAAAGAAAATATACCAGATAATGAACAGCTACAAAGGGAAAATTGCAAGCAAATACAAATAGTACAATTTAGAATGTGAGCTTACATATAAAGAGAAATTTGAGCTGAAAGTATACAACTCAAGTAAATTTTGGTATTTGCCCATTTGGGAAATAGATGCAGGACATATATAGTAAGTCAGCTTATTTTTGGCATATATATGAGAATAAAGTTTTCCTCAATCTTTACTCCACGTAGAGTTCATGGATAACCTGGAGGCGAGATTATCAACTTTCTTCGTTGAAAAACACCAGCCAACAACATGATAACATAACACTTTACATTTCCCAAAACAACATGGAAATGTACTAGATTAAGTTTCAAGTTTATTTTTATTTGTGTTGCGGAACTCCGAAGAGAACCACATAAAAAATTTTCAGGACATATATTCACAAAAGTGCGAGAAAAGTGTGTTCTCAAAAGTACATTAAAACCACCACAACATTAGCCCTAAACATCACTTTAAAAGGGTCCAATATTTAAAATACATCTTAGCAATTTCACAGTGTAGTTGGCAAAGTATTGCACATAAAAGTACATAAGGTGACTATGGTGCCTCAAGTGCAAAGTATACAGAAGACTAGATATAAAATAGGCCACATCCAGTAACGGCAACGACCCGAAATATACATCAAATGGAAGGAGCAGGGTTCCAGCTTGGATATCACTTTCATCCTCGGTTTCATTCAAAACAAAGCATCATTAATACAGCTTTAAAAAAGACCTTAAAAGTTAAAATCTCCATAGCAGAACATTTTGTTTGGTGGTGCATAAAGAGACTAACATAGTTGAGGCAAAAAGAATAGATAGATGCAAACATATAGACCTCAGCCAATTCCACCAACATAATAAAAAGCAGGAGACATACAAAGGACCTGATTAAGATCTTGGGGGCCATTTTGGAACAGATTACAAGTCACTGAAGAACCATACCATTAGCCAAAACGGGAATTAGCGGAAGCATACCCTTCTTCATGAGAACCCACAAATGTCTCAAGCCATGAGGCAAATTCCAAAGGATATAAGGCTCCGCTTTATTTACCAAGCAGGAGTCTATTGCATTTTGCCACCCCATTTTCTAATACAAACATCCCAGTCCAAACGAAAACTTAAGGACCAGGTCGCTTGTTTTAAAAAAACTTTTAGTTGCTGCGTTGATTAAGTAAAAAACAAGAACAGAAGTGAAATTTTAACATCTTTTTGTGATTTGTAATAAAGCTTGAAAACAGCTTGAAACATTGAAAGAACATATTTGAACCAGTGATGCTGTGGTGGTGCAGAGTGATACTGTGGTTGCGCTGAGTGATGCTGTGGTTGCGCTGAGTGATGCTGTGGTTGCGCTGAGTGATGCTGTGGTTGCGCTGAGTGATGCTGTGGTTGCGCTGAGTGATGCTGTGGTTGCGCTGAGTGATGCTGTGGTTGCGCTGAGTGATGCTGTGGTTGCGCTGAGTGATGCTGTGGTGGTGCTGAGTGATGCTGTGGTGGTGCTGAGTGATGCTGTGGTGGTGCTGAGTGGTGCTGAGTGATGCTGTGGTGGTGCTGAGTGATGCTGTGGTGGTGCTGAGTGATGCTGTGGTGGTGCTGAGTGATGCTGTGGTGGTGCTGAGTGATGCTGTGGTGGTGCTGAGTGATGCTGGGGTGGTGCTGTGTGATGCTGTGGTGGTGCTGAGTGATGCTGTGGTGGTGCTGAGTGATGCTGGTGCTGAGTGATGCTGGTGCTGAGTGATGCTGTGGTGGTGCTGAGTGATGCTGTGGTGGTGCTGAGTGATGCTGTGGTGGTGCTGAGTGATGCTGTGGTGGTGCTGAGTGATGCTGTGGTAGTGCTGAGTGATGCTGGGGTGGTGCTGTGTGATGCTGTGGTGGTGCTGAGTGATGCTGTGGTGGTGCTGAGTGATGCTGTGGTGGTGCTGAGTGATGCTGTGGTGGTGCTGAGTGATGCTGTGGTGGTGCTGAGTGATGCTGTGGTGGTGCTGAGTGATGCTGTGGTGGTGCTGAGTGATAATGTGGTGGTGCTGAGTGATAATATGGTGGTGCTGAGTGATAATGCTGAGTGATAATGTGGTGGTGCTGAGTGATAATGTGGTGGTGCTGAGTGATAATGTGGTGGTGCTGAGTGATAATGTGGTGGTGCTGAGTGATAATGTGGTGGTGCTGAGTGATGCTGGGGTGGTGCTGAGTGTTGCTGTGGTGGTGCTGAGTGAGGATGTGGTGATGGTGAGTGGTGCTGAGTGATGCTGTGGTGGTGCTGAGTGATGCTGTGGTGGTGCTGAGTGGTAGATGGGGAGAGGGAGAAAAAGGAGAGCAGGGAGAGGGAGAGGGGGAGAGAGAGGAGAGGGAAGAGAGGGAAAGGGAGAGAGGGAGAGGGAAGTGAGGGAAAGGGAGAGAGGGTAGAGGGAAAGAGGGGGAGGACGAGAGCGAAGGACGGAGGGGAGAGAGAGGGGAGGGAGAGAGAGAGAGGAGAGCAGGCAGAGGGGGAGATGGGGAGAGGGAGAAAAAGGAGAGCAGGGGGAAGGTAAATAGAGGGAGAGAGGAGAGAGAGAGAGAGAGAGGGAGAGGGTGAGAGAGGAGAGAGGGAAGTGAGGGAAAGGGAGAGAGGTAGACGGAGAGAGGGAGAGGGAGAGAGTGAGGGGAGGGAGAGAGAGGGAGGACGAGAGGGAAGGAGGGAGAGGGGAGGGAGAGGCAGTGGAATGAGAGAGGGAGAGAGGTAAAGAAAAATAAAAACTGGGAAGCCTTGCTTCAAAAAGAGGCATACCTTATATGTTTTACTTATTTGTAACACAATACTGATATTGTCGACCACATTAAACATGTTAGGATGTTGTCAGAGCATGTGATTTCATAAGAGTTCCATCTATTAATTGGAGAACTTCAAATTGTCACCCTACATAAATCTAAATGAAACAAACGTATGTTCGACATGATATAGACTACCGATTTAAGGTGTGCATTGGTCACACAGGCAGGCAGTTTGGTGTCAATCGAAGAGAGGGTGCTACTGCACGCTTAAACAAAAGACTAATCTTAATATTGCCACATAAATCTGCAGCCCATGTGACTTTATTGCACCAGCTAACCCATAAAAATCACACATTGATTTACTAATACATGTACACATCTCTGCAAAACGTAATAACCCCATGTAAAACATGTTAGCCAAACTACTAACTTTAGTAAAACATATAATTCAGTGGATCTATAGAAGCATAACATGCACACCTGAAAGCAGAAGAAATCGGCAAGCAGCAATGTTGGCAATGCTAGCTGGATAGAATTGCCTGAGTGTCGGAGTTTGAGATGTTTTACTGGGGTACTGGCAGGAGGGGGGAGATGAGGGTGCAAAGAACACCCCCACTTCAGTAACAGTGGGGGTGACCGTATGCTCTAAACAATGTGTGCGGCCCCTTCTATCGCAAGCACAATACTCTGATAACTCTGAGCCTGTATCCAGGCGAGGTCGCCCCCACACACCGCTGCTTCTGCCTCGTTTGCCTGCCTTGTGTACTGCTGCCCTTGTTTGCCTGCCTTGTGTACTGCTGCCTTCGTTTCTCTCTCCATCTCGTTATTTCCTTCCCCTTGCCTTGTGTACTGCTGCCTTCGTTTGCCTGCCTTGTGTACTGCTGCCTTCGTTTCTCCCTCCATTTCGTTTTTCCTTCCCCTTGCCTTGTGTGGTGTTGCCTTCGTTCTGCCCCCTTTTTTTCACTCGTTTCTCAGCCCCGCGGACGACCCTGCCGCCGCTGAGCCACCCTCGGACCTACTTTCCCGCCGCTGACTCCCTGCGGCTCCGCCCACCTCCTGCCCATTCGCCGCCCCGCTCCCGCCACCCAGCTGCTCCTCCTTCCCGGCTCCTTACTTAAGGGGACCACGTAATGGTGTAGGGAGCGACCGCTGAGCCTGTATCCAGGCGAGGTCGCCCCCACACACCGCTGCTTCTGCCTCATTTGCCTGCCTTGTGTACTGCTGCCCTCGGTTGCCTGCCTTGTGTACTGCTGCCTTCGTTTTCTCTCTCCATCTCGTTTTTTGCTTCCCCTTGCCTTGTGTACTGCTGCCTTCGTTTGCCTGCCTTGTGTACTGCTGCCTTCGTTTCTCCCTCCATTTCATTTTTCCTTCCCCTTGCCTTGTGTGCTGTTGCCTTCGTTCTGCCCCCTTTTTTTCCACTCGTTTCTCACCCCCCCGACGACCCAGCCACCGCTGAGCCGCCCTCGGACCTCCTTTCCCGCCGCTGACTCCCTGCGGCTCCGCCCACCTCCTGCCCATTCGCCGCCCGCTCCCGCCACACAGCTGCTCCTCCCTCCCGGCTCCTTACTTATGACGCCCACGGGCAGCGTTGACGCGCAGCGGGCGCGCCGATTGTGCGCTGAAGGCGCGCCAAAGGCAAACCTGTCTGCGCCCGTCCGCGCCCAGTGCCAGGACCCCTGGCCCCCACCGATGCAAGACGACCCGACAGACCTACGACGCCGCTGCCCCCAACGCACTCAATGCCGGCCGGAACCCCACCTGCTGCCGGGCCGCCCTGAAACGCATTTACGGACCCTTCACCAAGCTCCAGCAGCAACCTCAAGTGCATCCTGCTCAACACCCGCTCCGTCCACAGACACGCTGTGGAACTCTGGAACCTCCTCGACACATCATCACCAGACATTGCCTTCCTCACTGAAACCTGGATGAACGCCTCCTCAGCCCCCGACATCGCCATCGCCATCCCGGACGGGTACAAGATCATCAGGAGGGACCGCGTCAACCAGACCGGAGGAGGCAACGCCATCGTCCACAAGAACACCATCTGCATCACGACCGACTCCAACGACACCTTCGCCGCCGCCGAGCACCTCCACTTCCAGATTCACACCGACCCAAAGACGACCCTCAGAGGCACCCTCATCTACAGACCCCCGGGACCACGCACACAATTCAGCGAAGACATCACAGACTTCATCAGCCCACACGCCCTCCCCTCCGCCGACTACATCCTCCTAGGGGACCTCAACTTCCACCTGGAGAACAACAAGGACCGCAACACCGTCACCCTGCTGGACAACCTCGCCAACCTCGGACTCAAGCAACTGGTCAAAACCCCCACCCACTACGCCGGCCACACGCTTGATCCCGTCTTCTCATCCAGCAAGCACATCACCTTCAGCCACTCCACCGGACTCCACTGGACCGACCACAGCTGCGTCCACTTCAGCTTCAGAAAAACCACAACCCGCAACAGGTTCCTCACTGGAGCTGGAGCAAGATCACCGCCGACCAGCTCACCACCTCCCTCAGCCAAAACCCACCTGCCAGCACAACGGACCCCAACGAAGCAGCCCGCAACTTCACGCAGTGGCTGACCGCCTGCGCCGACGACCTCGCACCACTGAAGAACCCTCCCAACATACCCAGAAGCAAGAAGGCCCCCTGGTTCACCGACTAACTCAAGGACTCCAAGAAGACCTGCTGCACCCTCGAGAAAGCCTGGCTCCTCGACCAGACCACTGACAACATGACCGCCCTCAAACACGCAACCCGCAAGCACCACCAGCTCATCCGCACCACCACGAAGAAATCACTGAAGGAGCGACTGGACAACAACGCCCACGACAGCAAGGAACTCTTCAGCATCGTCAAGGACTTCTCCAACCCCAGCACCGGCAACAACGACATCACTCCTTCACAAGAGCTCTGTGACTCTCTCGCCTCGTTCTTCCACCGCAAGATTGCCGACATCCACAACAGTTTCGGCGCACCATCCACGCACCCAACCGTCAAACCAACGCACCCCACCGCCACCCTCCGCACCTGGACCACGGTGACTACCAAAGACACAGCCCGCACGATGAACACCATCCACTCCGGATCTCCAACCGACCCCTGCCCCCACCACGTCTTCAACAAGGCTGACTCCACCATCGCACCCCAACTCCGGGACATCATCAACACCTCCTCCAACACTGCCACCTTCCCGGAGAGCTGGAAGCATGCTGAGCTCAGCCCCCTACTGAAGAAACCAACAGCGGACCCCACCGACCTCAAAAACTTCCGCCCCATCTGGCTCCTCCCTTTTCCTGCCAAAGACATTGCGAAGATCATCAAAAGACAGCTTGCCGCCTTCCTCGAGACGAACGGATCCCTCGACCCCTCGCAGTCCGGTTTCAGAGCCAACCACAGCACCGAGACCGCCCTCATAGCAGCCACCGACGACATCCGAGCCCTGCTCGACAACGGGGAAGCAGCGGCACTCATCCTCCTGGACCTCTCTGCAGCGTTTGACACTGTCTGCCACCGCACCCTAGTCCAACGCCTCAGCAACACCGGCATTCAAGAGAAGGCACTGGAGTGGATCATCTCGTTCCTCGCCGGAAGAACAGAGTCCGCCTCCCCCCGTTTCGATCCGAGGCCACCGAAGTCATCTACGGCGTCCCGCAAGGATCATCACTCAGCCCCACCCTCTTCAACGTCTACATGAGACCTCTTGCTGCCATCGCACGCCAACACAACCTCAACATCATCTCCTACGCCGACGACACCCAGCTGATCCTCTCCCTCACCAGAGACCCCGACACCACCAGAACCAGCCTACACGAAGGGATGAAAGACGTCGCCGAGTGGATGAAGAACAGCCGCCTGAAACTGAACTCAGACAAGACGGAAGTCCTCATCCTGGGACCATCGCCCTCCGCCTGGGATGACTCCTGGTGGCCCCCAGCCGTGGGCACCGCTCCCAAGCCAACAGACCACGCATGCAACCTGGGCTTCATTCTGGACTCCTCCCTCTCGATGACCAGACAAGTCAACGCCGTCTCCTCATCATGCTTTCACACCCTTCGCATGCTTTGCAAAATCTTCCGATGGATCCCGACCGAAACCAGGAAGACGGTCACCCAGGCCCTCGTCACCAGCCGACTGGACTACGGAAACACCCTCTACGCCGGAATCACAGCCAAGCTACAGAAAAGACTCCAACGCATCCAGAACGCCTCCGCCCGACTCATCATGGACATCCCCCGACGCAGCCACATCTCTGGCCACCTGAGGGACCTGCACTGGCTCTCCGTCAACAAGAGGATCACGTTCAGGCTCCTCACCCACGCACACAAGTCTCTCCACGACCTGGGCCCCAAGTACCTCAACGACCGCCTGACCTTCTACACGCCCACCCGCCAGCAACGGTCTACTAGCCTCGCCCTCCCCGCCGTACCACACATCTGAAGAGCCACCGCCGGAGGCAGATCCTTCTCCTACCTGGCGGCCAAGACATGGAACTCCCTCCCCATCCACCTTCGGCTGACCCAGGACCACCTCGCCTTCAGGAGACAACTCAAGACCTGGCTGTTCGAGCAGTAGCGGACCCCTTCCCCCAAGCGCCTTGAGACCCTTCCGGGTGAGTAGTGCGCTATACAAGTGTTATGATTGATTGATTGATTGATAACTCGCTCATGGGTTCACATACTAATGTGTCCATTGCACTTCTGTTGTTCTTAACAAAATATGGTTTATGTTACCCTAACAATAATTGTAAAGCAGCTAAACATCGGAGAATGTTGTCGGCATGGAGTCGAGCAAACCCGACTTCCAATACCGACTTTACCTGTTTATAAAAATGTGTGTTACTGGGCAAATTGCTTTCATGTACGGGCTTTATCTGCAGCAATTAAGGGTGTTTAGAAACAAAGCTGGGTTGGCTGTTGAGCGCTACGTGTAACTAAAACCATTAGCTCAGTGCATAGAAGCACAGTTACTTCAAACAAGCAAGGTATGTAGGCGTTGGAATGTCCAGTGGGGATGAAATAGTCCATGCTAAATACTGGTTTCTGTTGATTACGTAGTGAATTTATGAGCTTTTATATAGCGCATGAGCACCATTAATTTACTCCCACAGGATACATTTTATCTGCTGTCTTTTTAAATTACGCACTGAATATGGAAGAACTGTATTTACACACATTGCAGTGTTATTGAAGAATCTGGTTAATTTCATTAAAGGCTCGTGTGTTTGTTAAAGCACCACTTGCCAGCGAGGCTGCTTCCGAGCGCTGATGAGAACCGCAGAGAGGCCAACACGCGAGGTAGGAGGAGGAGAGCGCGAGTCAGAAAGAGAAAGGCAGTCAGAAACAAAAAATCGGAGGGAGAAGGGTGGGTATGCGAGGCGAGAGGCAAGCAACAGGAAAGACATGCCCAGAAGTTGTGTGCGCGCGCGTGCGCTAAAACGAAATAAAAAAAACAGTAGGTGTAAGGGCGGATTTGAAAACTCATGGGGGGCAGGGGGGACTTTGTGTGGGATATAGGAAAGATAGATTGTACGCAAGACCGCTTCTTCAAATTGAATTGTGCATTTGACAGATAAGAGCAGCGCAGCCGAGCAGTGAACACCTGGACCCGGCCTGATGACTCGCCGTCTGGGAGTCTGACAAACGGAGCTCCGACGGTGCAAACCACAGCTAAGTCACCTCAGTCTCAAACGGATGTACAGACACACTGCTGGCACTTCCTGGCCAACCATGGGGTTTGTATTACAGTGAGGGGCAGGCTGCTGGGCAGCTTGAGCAAGACTGCAAGCGAGATAAAACGAAACACGGCCTGCCGGCCGTGAAAGTGAAAGTACGGCCGGCCAGCCGTGAATAATTAGGGGAGGAGCAGCCAGGAGAGAGAAGGAGCGGAGGCGCCAAGCTGGGGAACAGATGGCTGGCGATTTGATGCTGTGCACGCGCATTTTAGGTCGATGCGCTTGCGCATTGACCTAAAAGCGCACGGGCACAGCATCAAATCGCCAGTCTAGTTAAAGTCTGTTTAAGCCCCTATAGTCGCGCAAGCTCAATGCGCATGCGCATTGACCGGCGAGACCTAACAAGCTCAATGCGCATGCGCATTGACAGGCGAGACCTAAAGAAGAGGGCCTAGCTGCAGCTTATCAACAGCAACATTTATTTGGATTAGAGAATTCTCTTTCAGGCTACCCAGAATTTCTGTCTTTATACCAGACCTTAGTGAGCCATCATCACACTTCACAAGACACAAAGCCCTGTGTACCACCTATGCAAGTCCCTAGACAAAGGCCCTTCTCAGTCCAGATTCAAGCCTTAAGACCGCCACAGAGCTGTGTTAACAGAAGCTAAGCTTCTAAGGACTTGACCTTCCATCACATTTAAAAAAAACTCCATTTAGAAATATCAATTTGTTCTAATGCATACAGTAAAGGAGGAGGGATTTTGGCTAGATAAATCTCTAACAAGAGCAAAATGTGCCTTCTCCCGGTAGCCCTATAAAAAGTGCTTAAAGATTTAGATGGAGAAAGGTCTTTGGTAGTGCTATTTTCAATATGTGTTTTATCATATAGACTCCCACACATTATCTTCCCCTGGAAAGTATACTATTTCAGAATTTCTAGCTTTTGGGCACCCAAGGACCATATAAAATTTCTATATTTTGTCTTCTTCCTCCCATGGATTTAATATTCTTCCACCCATTCATCGATTTGAGCTAGTAAACATTGGGTGAAGGCTTTACCCACCGAATCAAGACGGGCGATTTGACGTTCATTTTCTGGCAGATTATTGTCTCCCTTCTTGAAAAGTGGAAATGTACTAGTAAAACACATGTGACTTTCAAAAAGCAGCCAGAGTTCCACAGTTATTTATAATCCAAGAGATCCAAATACAATTATTTTAATGAGTGAATGAAAGAAGGTATTTTTAAAGCACATGGCTACTCCCGGGAGTGTCCAAGTACTACATACCCATATACTCAGCATAAAGATAGGTAAAAGGAGTGCTGAAAAGAGATTAGTTTATAGAAATTGGCAAAAAGACCTTTAATGCAAAGTAAACCAGAGACAGAATAGTAACCCATTCATTTGCCACCTGCCGAAACCATGAAAGACCGGCCACCAAGCTTTACCCAACGAAAACCTTGGTGTGGTAAACAGCAAAGCTGTGGCAAAACACAGGGATCTGGAAGGCTGATAGTTCCTACTTCTCCTAATCTGGTAGTGAGGACCCCACTTATAGAATGCCCGGTGTATAACAGTGAGAGCTTTGGAGCCAGTCCTATTTTTGAGTGGTAGCCAGCGTAGCGCTCAGAGATGATGGGAAATGTGCGCTGTCTCTGAGGAATATCCAAGGAAACACGAACAGCCACATTTTTGACAGATTGAAGTTTCCAGGTCAGTTTATGAAGGAGACTCAAATACAGACTCTTGGTGTAGTCCAGTCCCAAGTTTATAAAAGCATGAACCACTGCCTTACATGTTTTCACGGGTAGGAGATCCAAAAATCTCCCGAGCAGGTGCCAGCCACAGAGTTGACCTGAGTTGAAAAAGACAGCTTGTCATCTTTCTTTTACATCCAGATTCGTGGCTAGAGTTGAAGGGACAGAGAGTGGAGGCAGGTCTGTAGGCCATCAGCTATGCTTTAACAGACAATTAAGAAATCCTTCAGAAGTGGGCAGGCATAATACAAAAATAACACATAACACTTAATTGCACTACAGGGGCCCTAATTGGTATAGAACGATTGGGCAACATATGGAGGGGACAATCACTGGTGACGTTCGAGGTCCTGCAGCAAGAATACGAGATGGTTGAGACTAAGCTTTTTTGGTACCTACAACTGGGACATGCACTTAGGGGACAAATACTAGAGGGGGAACAACTGCCTGAGGCGATGACATTGGAAGACCGCCTCCTCACGGACTCACTAACAGAAAGGGCCATTTGCATTATATATAAGAAAATAGTAAACAACCCCTGACACGAGGATGTCACTGAGGGAGGCCTTGGAAGGAGACATTGGGACATTAGAAGATGATGACTTGACAGAAGCTTTGCAAAGGCCCAGGTGCTCTATCTAGTGCTTACCTCGGATGCTAAATGGCTCCTTTTGGATATTACAGGTGAGGCGACATGGCCAAGGTACCAGAAGATTTGGCTGGTTGTGGCGGCAGGGTGGCCAAGCGTAATTTAGCACATACTTGGGGTGCAATGATGCCCCCGATTTGGAGACTGGAAATCTGATATGGATTGGTGCCAGCGTGCGGAACAACTAGTCTCTAAAGCTGGGGCTGCCTTAGGAAATGGAAAAAGGTGTGGGGCAACTGCCGTACATAACGAGGATATTCAGCGTGAGGAGGTGGGTCAGTTTGTACTGACTATCTTTGTCATGGATCTGATGCTGTCCGCTCTGCTTCAGCCTTAAAGTGTACACCGGACGATTTCTTTGAATACTCTATTAACTGTATGATGAGTAAAGTTTAATAAAAAGAGTTAAAAAAATTAAATATACTGCAGAATATACATACTCTGGAAACCAGAGAATCCTGACATCTGCATTTTAAATGTAACTGAAACTTTCTGTCACAATAGCTAGGACATTTTGAGGAAGGATAGGAGGTGAGGGCTATGGTTATTTAAACGTCACTGCCTAGGAAGCTATGGCTACAACTAGTTTAAAATAACATCTTTTGAAAGTGAAATCTGAGTAGTGTGAAGAGTATGTCCCCTCATGGTGAACGAACATGCACCTTAATTCCTGACTGCATTTGAACCTTGATTTTTTTTTTACACTGACAATCAAAAACAACCAAGACCACAGCCCTCCTTGCACAACACAGAACAGTACAAAGCGTAATCACGTCTTAGATATGCCCCGCATTTAGTCCGTGATAGTCCCACCATTTGCCCCATATCTTCCCATGGTTCCAGGGGCAACTCCATGCTTCGTAGATAGCCCGTTCTTGTTGAGCACACCAATTTACCCCATTCCGCCAAAGAGGTAGGGTATTGGCTGACAACGCATGGCACAACTGCAGGTATTTATGGAAAGTTAGTTCTGCTCTTGCAGGTCCCCAGAAGCCAGCACGAGAGTACCTGCCCAAAACTGCCTTGACAGGGAACAGAGGATAGAAGAGTGCCTCCCAACACAGGGTGTGCAACCTCACGGAGGCCTAGGACGACGTTTGTACAAAGTGTGATAATAGTCCACAAAGACTGGCATAGTGTCAAGGGCCCTCTCATGCAAGCTCCTCCCGGCGTCCCTGATCCGGGGGTCGACCCTGGAGGCAACCTCTCTGGCGGCCTACCAATTAAGAAGTTTTCCTAACTTGTCCCCATGCTCATAAACCCTCTGGGTCGATGCCTGCCAACACTGACAACTTCTAGCGAGATTTGCTGCATGAGATGTCGTGCCGGCGTCAATCGATGATCATCATTAGAGGGCCACTGCTGCGCCCGCTATTCCAGATGTAGGATCTGAGTCTCCAGAGTCATAATCTGCTCGAGCATCTGTTTCTCCCTACCCCAGATGTAGCCCTTAACTAAACCCTAAAGCATAGGCTTGCTGGCCATCCATAAGTTACCAGCCAACTCCACGGTGCCCCTATTGAGCACAAATAAGATTGTATTCCCGACTCAATATAATCAGAACAACTTTAATCAGTGAGGTACCAAGCATTGATACCCTACGTATAATGTGGGGCAGTGACTGGACAACCAAAGTGAAGCAGGAGGGGAGCATGGTCTATAAGTCCCTAGGGCAAGGTCTCAACCCCTGACACCAGGAGGACGTCCACAGCCAGTAGTCCAAGCAGATCAATACGTGACATCGTTTTATCACACAGTCCAATGGAATTTTCCCAGACAGACAGCTGACGGGAGCATGTCTGGCACCCCAACCATAGTGAGCTGGAGGTATGCATCTCTGGATTAGGGACTGCATTGAAATCCCCTCCCACCACATTGACACCCTGTGGAAGACCCAACAGGAGGGACTCAAGGGACTGCAGCAGTTACAGGAAGCTGTTGCTAAGGGGCATAAACCGACAAAAAGTTGAGTGCCTACCTTCCAGCTGGCCTTTTCCCCCACATACCTCCCCTGAGGATCCACATCGGTGGCAGTCACCACCAAAGGAAACCGCTTATGCAATAAAATAGCCACTCTTCAGGACGGACCCCCGGGTAAACTCTGCATGATAGACGCTGTCCTAGCCATAGAGGCTGAGGAAAGGGCAGGGAGCTCTCATATTAAATGCGTTTCCTGAAATATAAGGCCGGCCAGCTGAAATGGTTTGACTTGGCGAAGAACAGCGGACCTCTCAATAAGATACAGCAAACCATTTGTGTTCTAGGACAATAGCTTAACTGCTCCCCATGGGGGTAGAGAGCCAGGCAGTCCCGAGCCAGGCACAGGGACGTAGGTGGACCCAGCCTGACTACAACATGAGCGGCATGGGCAGTGGTGGCTCGGATGAAATGTATCTGGGAGTCGCTCTCAGTGTCAATGAGCTGCATGGTCAAACATAAAAACCCGATCCAACCCATACGTCTACCCTGGAAACATCTGTCTTCCTAATTCCTAAACATACAGTTATCTAAACAAGCCCGAGGTCGACAGCCCCAGGTGCCCCCTTTCCTTCCTGTAGAATACTGGTGCCTGAGAGCTGTTAAGATTTCATATGTGCTAAATAAATCCAATAGTAGCAACAACAATCCCAGTACACCCAAAAGTGCAAACAAAACAGAGATATACCCTTTCCCTTGTATCAGCCAGCCACTCTCCAAAGTGGACCCACAGGCCTGCACAGGTCCTCATGGGAGGGCGGCAGGGTCTCCACTCAGGGACCAGAAGAGGTCCAGCATGTCCGTGAAAATGGCCTCTCCAGATACTGCGATGCCCCTGTTTGAGCAAGAGAAGCCCCGTCGCCACGGGGGCATGACCGATTCTTATGAGAGTGATCTCACTTCCGTCTCAGCAGCCTGAGAGGAAGACTGGGAGCATTTGCCCACCTGGAGTCTGGGCTTTCCAGCTTCATTCATCCTCCAGAGCACCTTCCTCTCCACTGGCTATTACCAAGCCTGTTCCGGCATATCAAAGAAAGTGTCAGAGTTGAAGATCTCTTTCAACCTCACCAGAAAAATGATCATGTACTGTCAGTTGAGGACGCAAAGTTTTCTGTTTTACCCCCTTGAAAGATTGGCGCTGGACTGCCTGGGTATAGTTAGGAAAAATCATAATTCTGGAATTTTGAAAACTAAGGTCCTGGTGGGCAATGGCCTCCTGATGTATAGCATCTCTGTCCTGATGGTTGGGAATCGTATGGACCCCAGACGGAGGTCGGCGGACCAAGGACAGGTGTGCTCGGTCCAGCACAAATCACGGCGACATCTTGTCAGCAGGAACACAAGACCACTGCCACTCCTCCAGAAAAAATGCTGCATCAGAGGCCTCTACTCCCTTAAGTAATCCAACAAACCGTAGCATCTGTGGCCCACTCCTCGAACAGTGCTGTTGTTCAGAGTAATTTGAAAACCTGATGTTTGAGTGCAGCCAAGTCGTCCTCCACTGAGGATCTCCGACTCAGTAGCCCTCCCGGCAACATTCATGATGTCCTGGCGCAGGGGGCGCTAGGTGGCGCCAGACCAAGATGGCCGCACTGGTGTGAGGCTCCCGAACGACCGAGTGCTTTTGCCTATCCTGCCGGGATCCTGACCGAGAAAATCCGCTCCTACATTGCCCCTTCATCTGCACCTCTCCGTGCTGATCACGGCGGTACCTAACTTGTCCCGGAAACCCTAGCCTGGGCGAGATCGGCGTCCGGAGAAAACCTGAGCGATCCGCGGAGCAGTTGAGGGTGCTCTCCTGCGCGGACTTGCCTCGCCAGGAAAGTCCGGTGCTTTGCGGCCTTCCCTGCGCGGCCTAGAGAGTCTGGCCTGCTGAGTGGTTCCCGCCCGCTGGATGCTTGGAGAACACCTGCGCGCCCGGGGGGGAATCCAGTCGCTACTCCAGGTGAGAGCCGCCTGCGGCCGGCATCTGCCACCTTCCCCCCCGGCGCTGTTACCAATACTAGCTGGGCCCACTGCCTCGCCGGCGCTCTGACCCCCGCCATCTTGGGCCGTCTCCTAGGACGTCTGGGAGGCCTTGTGCGTAGGCCTCACATCACTACGCCTCTTCTATCACTCCCCTGAGGGTAGGTCTGACTGGACGTTTGCTGCTGCTGCCCACCACCCGCTGCACCTACGGCGGCACCCTCCCAGCTCCTCCCATCTATGCGGCTGGCGCCCATCTACCGGCTGCGACTAGGCCGCTCCTACTGTCGCCACTGCGTGAATTGCTGCTTCCACCAGGACTCGACCGCCTGCCTGCCCTCTCTCTTGGGCGACATCTCCAGGTCCGGTGCGACCGCCTTGCGCCCTGCTGACCACTCCTGCTGCGGTCCCGCGCTACGGTGCCGGCCATCAACGAGACGCATGGAGCCGTCCACATCCGGATGCTCCGCCTCAGACGGGCTGGTTTCTCAAATCCTTCCCCCCCCCCCCTCCATCTCTGGATGACCGCTCGGCCTACTGGTTGCTCCCTGTAGACCCCTCCTGGAGCAGAGGTGTCGTCGTGGCCTGGTGCAAGACCTGAGCTGATTGCGGCCATTGCGTGGGACGTCGGTCCGCTGTGCTGCCGTTCCTCCAGGCCTGCTCTTCACGCTGCCATTCCTTCCAAGGAACCCTAACCATCCGGAGCCTCCTGCCACAGCTTTTTTTTCACCACTCTCCACTACGAGGGCACTGTCCGGTGCACATCTTCCCCTCCTTCACTTCATCCCTTCTGCGCTCTGGCATCCACTTCTCCTCCTGCATCGCGGACGCCCAGAAGAGACATGGGCCGTAACGATGCACGCCAGTCCAAAATACCTTTTGAAACCAAAAAGACTTCTAAAACGGCACCGGAGCCTGACGGAGGTCCTCCTACCCCGGCACCTCCGGAAGAAGACTGGAAAGCGCTACTGCTGGGCATGAAGCAAAGCCTATCCACAATTGACGCCAAAATAGACACCATTAACGTACGTATGGACAGTGTTGTCACTAAGCTGGAGCAACATGACACCCGCATCAAGGAGACAGAAGACAGGATTTCTGTTCTGGAAGATGGCGCCACCTCAACAGGTAAACAAGTCACTCAAATGGACAGGTTGCTCAAACTCATAGCGGACAAGAATGAGGACTTGGAAGCGAGGTCTCGCCGCAATAACGTCAGAATTTTAGGCCTTGCGGAGTCCACCAACACAGGTAAAATGGAGACCTTCGTAGAGAACCTTCTCATGGAACTGTTTGGGAAAGAATCCTTCTCCTCACACTTCATCATCGAACGGGCCCACAGATCTCTGGCAGCACGCCCGCCTCCTGGAGCTCAACCTCGCCCTATTATTGTGCGCTTCCTGAACTATAGAGACCGTGACGCGGTGTTAAAACGGGCAAGAGAGTTGGGAACTGTGAACTATTGCAATACTACTCTCTCCTTTTTTCCTGATTTCACCCCCTCCGTCCAGGAGGCTAGGCGCAAATTTACAATGGATAAAAAGAAACTCCAGGCGCAGGAGATCCCATACGCCATGCTATACCCTGCCAGGTTGAAAGTGACATTTCAGGGTAAACATCACTTCTTTCAAAACCTGCAACAGGTGGACGACTTCCTTAAGCACTGTAGGAGGGAACACAGCAGCGACGAAACATCTTGGCGCAGATCTAGGTCACAATCACCAATGTCGCAGCAGGACTGAGAGACAACACTGTGGTATTGTTCCCTTTTCGCATAGCGCGCACTGACCATTGCCTAAGCGGTACCTGTTTCTGCATATTTTGTTTTGGGATCTTGATCAGCACGGGGCCTACCGGTCTATGATTTACCTGAGAGCTCTGTCACCCACCTCCGTCCCACGCTAGACGACTGGTTTTTACCTGTTGTCTGTGGGTGTAAGTAAGGGGGTGGTTCGGCAAGTCTGGTGCCCCTAGTTTCGGTCCCCCAATGGGCGAGCCCCTAAACATCCCTTCCCCCCTGAGGGTTGGGATATGTGTCATACCTTTTCTGGGTTTTAATTTGTTTCGTTTTTGGGATGCTGGGTGGGGGATGAATTCCCGGCCAGTTGGGGTTGCTGGTGTGGGTGGGAAGGACTTTCGCTTCACTACTGATGACATTGAAATGCTTGTTATGTTGTCCCTGGGAGGAGTTTGGGGGGGTTTCTATGGGGGAATTGTACTTTGTTTAAAGTCAAATGTGCTATGGTCCTAAACTGTGAGATTACATGCTACAGGATTCATCATATGTCTGAATGGGTGACGTAGAGGGTATGCTACCGTCGCACCAGTTTCAGTTGGTATCGTGGAATATCCGAGGGCTGAATAACCCCAGAAAAAAGAGGCAAATTTTAGGATACCTCGACAGGCAGGACATATCAATTGCTATGCTTCAAGAAACACATTTACTGTCAGATAGCTCGTCCCTCTTTGCGTCCAGGTGGGCCTCCTGCAGGGTTTTTTCTTCCTACTCCAACTATGCCAGGGGGGTTACGATCTTGGTTAGACGGGGTATGAAATTCACACCTGCCGGGACGGAGGTGGATCCCGGTGGCAGATACTGCATGGTCTGGGGTAAACTACACTCACATACGGTCCTCTTTGCCTGCAACTATGGCCCCAATGTCGACAATACTTCCTCGCTGCTCACAAAGTGGGGTAAAATTCAAACACTGTGCATAGTCCATGTAATACTGGGCGGGGACTTCAATACTGCCGTGGCACCGAGCATTGACAGATCTCACCCCCAGGCTGCGCACTACTCCCAAACCCAACGTGCCCTGTCCTCCTTGGTTGCTGAACACCATTACATTGATTCATGGCGGCACCTACATCCGTCCCTCAAGCAAGGCACTCACCACTCTGCAGTACATTCCACATGGGCGCGTCTAGATTACGTGTTCCTATCGGCAGGCCTTACTCCCTGGTTAATCAAAGCCCGACACCTCGCTAGGACTTTCTCCGACCATCCTCCGGTCCTAATATCGCTACGCATTCCCATTGAGACCTCCCCGTATCTGAGTTGGCGCCTCAATCCTTCCCATCTCACGGACTCTGCCTTCAAGGCGGACCTCGAACAGGACATCCAAGCCTTTTTTGACCGAAATGTGGGGTCGGTGTCGGACCTCACCGTGGTATGGGAGGCCTTTAAGGTCACCGTTCGGGGATGGTGTATCTCTAAAGGGGGTGGAGTCATTAAATCCCTGTGAGGTGAGCTTCGTAAACTTGAATCCGAGCTTCGGGATCTGGAACAAATTAGTACTCGCGAGGCCCGTGACCACTCTTCCAACGCCCTCCTTCGGGAAAAGCTGAACGAATATGCTGAGGCGGCGGATAGGGAGTGCAAGTTCCTCGGTAAACAGTACACTGCGCGCGTTTTCGGTGAAGGAGATAGGCCCGGCAGGGCACTTGCCTCCGATGTCCGGTCCCCTAGATATATAATAATTTTGTCACCTTGCTAGATGAGCATCAAATCCCACAACAATACCTTTCTGAACAACTCCGCATCCTTACGAATCACTACTCCACTCTCTACACCTCTCAAAGATCGGCACCTATTAATTTGCATCCCTATCTGGACGACACAGCTATCGCATGGCTTGGTCCATCCCAACAAAAATTCCTCCACCATATCCTCGAGGTAGATGAAATAAAAGACGCCATCATGTCCATGAAATCGGGCAAATCGCCTGGGTCTGACGGGCTGCCAATCGACTTTTATAAGGCATATATTCACATTCTTGCCCCAATACTACAGCAAGTTTACTATTCGGCCCTCGAAGGAGGAACCCTACCGGTCTCTATACGCGAAGCCCTTATTACGTCTCTCTTGAAACCGGGCAAGCCACCGGAACACTGTGACTCCTATAGACCCCTCTCTTTGCTCAATACTGATGTCAAAATCCTTGCAAAGGTACTTGCGTCCCGCCTTAACCTGTTGATGGAGCGCCTGGTCCTACCTGACCAGGCGGGTTTCGTCCCCAACAGGGCGACTTCACATAACCTATGCACCCTTCAGGCTGTACTACAAGACATAAACCCCAGATGCGAGGCTGCTGCTGTGTTCCTGGACGCCACTAAAGCGTTCGATTCCCTTGAATGGGATTATATATTGGCCCTCCTTGAACGCATGGGGATCCCATACAGCTTCCTAGATTGGATAAAGCTGCTATATAGCAAACCGTGTGCCTCAGTCCTACTCAATGGGGCCAGGTCTGCCCCCTTTGACATCCACAGAGGCACCAGACAAGGGTGCCCCCTCTCCCCTGTCCTCTTTGCGATCGCCATCGAGCCGCTGGCGGCCAAACTCCGACAACATCATAACCACCGCTCTCTAATATACCCGGAGCGTCAGCTCCTAGTAGCACTATATGCTGACGGCATGACCCTATACGTCAATAAACCGCAAGAAAACCTTAACCCCCTTCTACGCGAAATCACCAAATTCGGTGCTATTTCAGGAATACAAATCAATTGGTCGAAGTCAGCCCTATTCCCCTTAACAGATAAGACCGTGCATTTCCCCCTGGACTATCCCCTGATATGGGAAACCGAGGAAATAAAATATCTAGGGGTCGTTGTATCCCGGAATCGTGAGACCCTCATTAGGGCTAACTATGGCACTGTACTTGACAAATTGACTGATACCATCACCAAGTGGATTCATCTCCCGCTTTCAATGGCGGGGCGCATCTCCCTTATAAAGTTGGTGGTACTCCCCAAATTGTTATACCTCTTTACTAACATACCATACAGTCCGGGCTCCCACTTCTTTCGCGCCCTCCATTCCCAATTGTCGAGACTTATTTGGGGTGGCAAACAGGCCAGGATTAGTCTAAAGACACTCATGTTACCTTATCATCAGGGTGGATTTGATGTTCCTAACTTTCAGCGATATTACGATTGTGCCCAGGGCCACTTCGTCGCGTACTGGTTACACCCCCCTCCCTTCATGGCCCATCTGGCGGTGAGGACGGATATATGCGCCCCGTGCAACCGTCGGGCTATCTATATACTACGCCGGGTGTATCAGACCGGGACCCTACCACAGTTGACTGCACGTTTCAGGCTTGGCGGCAGTTAGCAGATCACATGGAGGTCAAGTTTTTATACTCACCATGTATGCCTCTAGCACACGACCCCAGATTGCGAGTAACCTGTGAACAGATAGGGCGTAAACTACTCACGAAACTGGCGATCCATACGTGGGGTGATCTATACCTCCAGGGGCAGTTCCGCACATCGGCACAATTCTTTGGGGAGAACACCCCCTCTGTCATGGACACGTTCCTCTACGTCCGGCTGCGACAGAATGTTAAGGCAGTTACTCCAAACTTCCCTGACGAGCCGGACACCCTGGCCCCCCTGCACTCGCTCTTACAAACTGACAACCCCAGACATGTGGTGTCTATGCTGTACAAACACGCCCAGCCAGCCCCATCGCCACCCCCGCTCAAAGTCCGCAGCGAATGGGACGGCGACCTTGACACCCCCCTATCTGACGATCAATGGGAGGAATGCTGCTCGCACACTAATGCAGTGACCGGTAATACTCGTCTCCGGTTGATTCATTTTAAATTCTTGCACTGCATTTACTTCACTCCTTCCAAACTATTCCGGCTTGGCCTCCGCGACACTGACCATTGCCTCAGATGTGGGGTGGAGGGTGCCGATTTCTTCCATCTGGCGTGGACTTGCCCTGCTGTGGCGGACTATTGGCATGCCATTTTTAGAGCGCTGTCGGACATGGTTGGGGTTGATATAGATCCCTGTCCCAAGACGGCCCTGTTAGGTCATATGGTCCCTGCACTGAAGTCACATAGGAAATTTTTTGCACTGGGCCTCTTATTAGCCAAACGCCATGTAGCCTGTAGGTGGGGCAGAGGCCGTGCTCCTAAATTTAAGATCTGGCTTAATACTATGTCAACTTGGCAGGATCACCTCCACAATTATGCCGAACTCTTACCACACAAGTCACGTCCCAAAGATCTATGGGGTCCTCTCACTGCATATCTCCTCCGTCAACAGAGCGAGGAGCATTCTGAAACTTGAGTCCATACCCAACCTCCCTATCCTCTCCCCTTCTCCCTTCTCCCTTGCCTTAACCCTGCCCTGATCGCCCGCCTGCCTTGCCTCTAACCCCCCTCTCCCCCCCCCCACTTTCCCCTCCCTCCCCTGGTTATTATCCTATATGTAGGCTAGCCTGCACACTATGCCCAAAGGCACCTTACCCAAGGCATTCTCCTACCTTCTGAACCAGTTTGAATCCTTCTGTACATCTTGGCTACTCCAGATGCCTGGCTTTAGTCTGCTCTGCGGCGCACATTTCATACCGGACTGCATACTCACGTTACTAGCATGTTACACGCAGCACTACTTACACGACTTTTGCACTTTATTGACCTCACAGATTTGATCATGGGATATCCCCCCCCCCCTCCTTCCCTCCCCATCTCCCCTCTCCCCTCTTCCCTCTCTGCCCTTCCCCTCCCGTGTCAGCCAGAAGTATTTAGCTGGTGCGGAACATACTAACCTTGACGACGGTTGCTCTTCCTACTACTTAGCATTGCAGTATGGCTCCTCACCCCAAGGTCCTTTAACCCACATACAATGTATGGTGGTATATCATGGGAGGGTTTGTTACCGGTTTGGTTTCTGTTTTGGGATTTTAAAAAAATGATAAAAGAAGCCTCAAATGCATTTTGCTTGTATACAATATGCTTCCACCCTGTGGTTTATGATACACGTCATACCTGGCTAAACCACTTTTATATCGCGGCCGGCCCAGCAAGGTTGTAGGCGGCATGCTGTGTCTAAGTTGTATTGTCGTGCCTTTTTAATTCTGAGCCTGCCCTGGACTCTATTTTATATAGCTGCCGGCCTGCAGATGCAGGTTGTAGGCGTGAAGCTGTGTACTGACCTATTACTCTTGTCATCAATAAAGGTTTAAAAAAAAAAAATCATGATGTCCTGGCGCAGCAAGGAGACATCCATTTGCACCTCGCCCACCTTAGTCTCTATTGCCTCTCTCGAGTCTTGGATTGTCTTAAGTATGGTGGCAAGGTTGGATTGTACAGCAGACCTCTGTGTCCCCCTGTGGAGGCGGAGGGCATCAGCAATACCTGTGGTGTTTGAGGCCGGCACAGTATACTGATCCGTCTAGCTTTGGGTCTATGCCAGAGGTCGCGGCTTGTCTCTCCCCATGCCCGGTCAACGTACCTCCAGAAGCAGTAGAAAAAGTCCTCTTCTCACAACCCGTGGCCCGCTTACCCAGAAGGGCAGGAGGCACAGCCAGGGAAACTGCATCCCCGTAGACACGCCAAGCTCCAGCAAGGCCAAATGGTGGCGAAGGGCGAGGGTGCAAGCGGAGGACCGCAGATCACAGCCAACGACACAAGCCCAGTCCAGGTTAGAAGGTCCACCTCCAAGGAGACCAAGACCCCAGGCAGCAAACTGACCTAAAGCCCAATGCAGAACTGGGGGCACATGTCTGCCGTCATAGCGGGCATGCCACTAATGTCCATGCCTTAGGTGAATCACATAGCGCAGTTGTGGCAGTGTACTAAGTTTTGTGAATCTTTAATACTAGACCCCCTGTCAGAAGAGTGCATCATCTACTGGCCCCTCTCGTTTAAAGTTCTGCTGTTCTGAGAACTACAGGTCTCTGTGCTGACATCTTGTGTTCACGTCAAGTGTGTGTATGTGCTGTGAGACGCATGCAGGATAGTTGAACGCTGTGTGTGATACACGTTTGAGTACTAGAACAAGTGGTATCCATTTTACTGGACCCCTGGTTTAACCTGCCATAAGATGGAGGATGGATGTGGCTACCCCATACAGCGGAAGTGTATTGACTGCAATCCTGTAGCTGGAGGATGGAGATCCAGACATTGTATAATTGAGGATGGAGACGGGGCTGCCTTTAGAAATTCCTTGAGGACTTTGTTAGTAAAGGGCTGCTGATTACACATTCCTAACCACTGACATTTGATAGATAGAAGCGGAGAGGGGGAGCAACTGCCTTTTGTGTGGCAGATGTGAAATCCCATTTAATTATGTAGAGATGACTCAGCAAGCATGTAGTTTCAAAGCAAAGCTGAGTTTATTCCAAGCAAGAAACTCCAGCCACCACAGCACAAACTTCATCTTTCACCTTCCTTAACAGTCTTACCTTTCAATAATAACATTCCCATATAGAGGTTTTCATTGTACATGGGGCACTGGAAGCTACAGACCGGAGATACCAACTATATAGAAGGAAGAAATGGAATATACCACAGCAGGGCCTGCCCTTTTGTCTGGCATTGATTGCTTCTTCAGGAAGGTTGATGACAGCCAGTTTCAGATATCGCTCACTCCATTGTGCCCTTGGTTTGGATATTCCTGCTTGGAGCCAGCATTGTTGCTACTTCGCGTGAGAGCCATCCGTTTGCGCAAACGCACTGTTTGAAGAGCAGCTAGAATATAACATTTGGAAGAGAACCAGCCCTAACCGGGTCTGAGACCGTAAACGGGAACAAAGTCCTCTGTCTGGATATGTTTTAAAATGGAATCCAAACAACCCGACTTTGTTTCCATATCAACCTGTTCTTGGCCAATGAAGGTAGTGCTCAGCAGAGTATTCAGAGGACTGCTGTATGACATGGGGTAGTGTCTGCACAACAGCCAGTCTTCCAAGAGGTGAGGGGATATCACCTGGTGTCTGCAACTTTCTGGAGAGGCTCAGGGCCTTACTAAGCACCTGGAAGCCTGCCTGCATGCTTGCTTGCCTGCCTGCCTGCCTGCCTGCTCCTCGAAGGCCAGGCGCAGTAGGAGGAGAGACTGTCCAAAATAACAAACCCGGCTTGTTCCCAGGGTGGAGATTAGAACACCCAGAATTAGCTGATTACTGACAGAAATGAAAGCTGGTACTGACCTGACGGGTGAAGGGTACCCCAGTCTCCTGCTGCAGGTCCCACCGTGAGCTGTGTAAAAAGCTGTTTGCTGATTCTTCATGGTGTTGCCAGGCATTTCAGCTGAAGGCCAAATGCTGTCAAGGGTGCCCACATGTGAGGAACCGCTGCCTTGAGGTGGCAACTGCTGAAGGCAAGTGCCCCTCTGTGTTAGCACCAGAGCTGCAACTACCAAAGACAAGCATCTTCCTGAATTGGCCCCTCCTGAGACCTCTTCTGCTGAAGATGAACGCTCGCCTGCTTTGACCATGAGAATATGACAGCTGCTGCTCGCACTGCTCAATTCTGCAGGTACCAAGAGGCACGCAACCACTGTCTTCAGTCTCCTAACATTGGATCCTACCAATATTGAGCAGGCAACGCAAGGCTGTGCCCACTTGAACTGTGAGACTGTGCCTGATATGACAAAGGGAAGTGTGGCTGCTAGAATGATAACCCTTGCCAGTACAAACTTGCTGGGCCGACAGACTATTGAAATACCCTTCCAGATGACATTTGGAGTAATTGCCTGTGATCTGCATTTAAGTGTAATCTATGCCTATTCGATGTCTTTACAAATGTTGGCCTAACAGGGGAACATCCCAGGTAAAGAGAAGGGAGGAAGCTTGCACCACAGAGGTATCCCATGTCTCTCCGCCTTTTCTGGGAATATTGCTACTCTGTAACTGAAACCATCTTTTGGATTGTGCAGTATATCATTCTGCTGCATGATTAGAGTACCTTCTTTGATCCAAAATATAGACTTTGGCTTGGACATTATTTTTATGTCTATTGGCTAACTGTTGAGGTCTGAGCTCTTCCCCTCACCCACAACAATACCTTTCTCAGAAGCCTTTTTTTTATTGTGTGCCCATGCTACCCTAAGAGTCAAATACATAAAAGAGTTTTCTTGGCCCACTTTGTACAACCATAGTTAAACGGACTCTATGACGCCAGTGACAAACTATCTCAACCACCAAAGTAGGTGCCCTTTGTCCCCACCCTCAACTCCCTACCCTGGATGGGGTCTCACAGAGGACCAGTCAGCATATCTCATACTGTGCTTGCATCTGCTACCCACCAAAAATGTCTTTGACATCAAGGCCCCTGCACTGGTTGTGTCCCAAATCTAGAAGTATCAAAATCTTCCTCCTGCATTACCCAATGCACCTACGTGGCCAAAGTGTGGTAGGGTAAAAGAAATAAATCTACAACTTCTTTGCATCCCCAAGGGCATAATGGCAGGTCATCATGCATAAGTTAGGTTGACCCAAAAAAAGACGGATAGGACACCATCCATGGGTTTTATTTATTTTATCTAGAAATGATAAATGTCCCATAATCTGGCATGAACATCCTACCCTCCAAGTGCAATGCATGGTTATCTGACACACACAAGATAAAACATAGTCGCTTTGTCATCTTTGTAAATGTGGCTTTGAAATCTAAACTTACGATGGGCCCCCAAGCAATGGATGGCTCAAACATAGAACATGACATAACTACATGTCAACCCAAAAGCATTTCCGTGGCACACAGACAGATATGGTACATGTGTTCCTTGATCCTAGCTGTAATAACACCAAGGAAGTTGCCACAGGAACTGAGGCTGCCATTAGCGGTGTAATTACTAGTGTAATGGTTATGATGTTCAAGATTTTTTCAATGAAGGCTTTACAGAGCTCTGGGATACATTGAATCTTCTAGAAAAAGTAATAAAAACCTTAGACCATAATAAGGAGGGCAAAATAGTAGATGAGCTAAGCAGGGGAAATTATGAAAGGGCGGATAAAATCATACACCACGATAGAGATGCTCAGGGTGGTAACGCCATTAAACCCACGCATGTTAGTATGGGAGACAGGCCCCAGGAGGTATCAATTGGCCCCAAACCTTTAGGCATACAGAGCAATTGTACAGTACGCTCCAACGCAGACAGGGGACTAGATATCCAGATCCCTACCCCGACCCTGAATTCTATCAAAACTGCAACTAATGATCAACTAAAGCCCAATTTGGATATCCTAAACCTGCCCCCTGCTTCATGCCCATATACGTTAATACTAGCTGGTCTCCCCGCTTTTAGAGTGAGCGAGAGAGAAAGCTGGGAAGACCTACGGAACAAAACCATAGATTGGCTAGCCAAACACAAAAGTTTCCAATTAGCAGATACTAAGGAGATATTAATGGTCCGTAGGGTAGGCTGGATAGGACACTCCACTAAAAATACAAGCATTTTCAATGCAATAGGTCTCGCATTAGGAAAGTTTGAGCTATTGGTATTGTAAATGACACATTTTTTATTTATGTTTTGTTTTTGAAAATAGCGAAATTAATAGCTTTGTCATTTACAATGGCAATAGTTATAACTTTTGCAAATGTGACACCTATAGCATTTGTAATGCAATATGTGTTGTATATAGGTGACTTGCATGTATTGATATTACAAATAACAATGGCTCTTAATTTTTTTAAATAATTAATACTTAAATAAAAGTTCTTGTAATTTATAATGGCAATAGCTCAAACTTTTCTAAATACCGTTTTTGTGAGGATTATGTTCAGTGTGTATTTTATTGTGACGAAAATCCAAGAACATAAGTGAAATATTAACATCTTTTTGTTACATTTGTAATAAAGCTTTAAACATTGAGGGAACATATTTGAACCAGTTGTTGTTGAATGGTTGCACAGATTGATGCTGTGGTGGCGCTGAGTATGTTGTGATGGCGAACGAGTGATGCTGTGGCGTTCAGTGATGCTGTGGTAGCGCATAGAGATGTTGTGGTGCCCCTGAGTGATGCTGTGGTGGTGCTGAGTGATGCTGTATGCTATGCAATGTTTTGTTATGCTATCCTATGTTTTGTTTTGTTATGCTATGTTTTGCTATCCTATGCTTTGATTTTTTATGCTATGCTATGTTTTGTTATGCTATGCTATGTTTTGTTGTGTTTTATCATGCTATGCTTTGTTTTGCTATGCTATGTTTTATTATGATTTGCTATGTTTTGTTTTGTTTGGTATGCTATGCTATGTTTTGCTATGCTATTATATGTTTTGATTTGCTATGCTATGTTTTGTTGTGTTAAGCTATGCTATGTTTTGTTGTGTTTTGCTATGTTTTGTTATGCTGTGTTGTTGTGTTTTGTTATGCTATGTTTTGTTATGTTATGCTATGGATTGTTATGCTATGTTTTGTTTTGCTATCCTATGCGTTGTTTTGTTATGCTATGCTATGTTTAGTTTTGCTATCCTATGCTTTGTTTTGTTATGCTATGCTATGTTTTGTTGTGTTTTGTTATGCTCTTCTATGTTCTGTTGTGTTTTGCTATGGCATGCTTTGTTATGCTATGTTTTGTTATGCTATGCTATGTTTTGTTATGCTATGCTATGTTTTGTTGTGTTTTGTTATGCTATGCTTTGTTATGCTATGCTTTGTTTTGCTATGCTATGTTTTGTTATGCTATGCTATGTTATGCTATGCTAAGCTTTGTTTTGCTATGCTATTCTATGTTGTGTTATGCTATGTTTTGTTATGCTTTGCTGTTTTGTTGTGCTTTGTTATGCTATGCTATGTTTAGTTATGTATGCTATGTTTTGTTATGCTATGCTATGTTTTGTTGTGTTTTGCTATGTCTTGTTTTGCTATGCTTTGTTATGTTATGCTATGTTTTGTTGTTATGCAATGTTTTGTTCTGCTATGTTTTGTTGTGTTTTGTTCTGCTATGTTTTGATATACTATGCTATGTTTTGTTTTGCTATGCTTTGTTATGTTTTAAAAATATATATATTTTTATTAACATTTTTCAAACATGCTCACATTACAGTATGACACATATGTTCAAGTAACCAGAGTGTGGGTGGTCGATTAGCGGACACATCGCCTGTACCAGGCAGGAGTACTCTAATCATTAGTTCACTTGTCTTTGCTGTAAAGCGAGGTTGGGGGGGAACTAGAGGTGATAAACCGGGTATGTAATGTGGGGGGGTGGATAAAAAAGGGGGGGGGGGCTAGGGAGTGGATCTCATGGAGGATATGTGGACCATGTCAGCAACTATCTGTCAGTGTGGTTCTGTATTGCAAATATATATATATATATATATCTGGGCTATCTGATTAGGGGTGTCACGGGGCATGGCAGGGGGCGACAGCGCACCTCAGCGCATGCACGTTGCACTTGATGACTCGGGGGGGGGGGGGGGGCCTAGGGGAGGCTGCCTCACGTACGCTCTATTATGAGGTTTGCGTTGTCAGGGTTGCAGGAGCGCTGTGAGGAGTGTCCGGAGTCGTGTGTGTGTGCTTTTGTGGGAACTGGTGGAGTAACATTGCCCAGTCCATTGATAATATGGAACGTTTCCTCTGCCCTCTCGCCTCTTCTTCTCTCAGAGTTTCCTCCTCGGCTTTCACCCATTTCTGCACCGCTCCCACCCACGCTTCCATTGGGGGCCCTGACGCTGCTCGCCAGTGCATTGCCATGTTCCACTTGGCCAAGAGTAGGGATAGAGCTGCGAAGCGGACCTGCACTTTGTGTGCTTTAGGCCTACAGAATATTCCGAGAGCCACCGCTTCCCAAGAGTGGAGCTCCGTGAGACCTGTGAGTGTTTGGACTGTGTCCAGAATGGTGGTCCAGTAGTGTCGCAAGGCGGAACAGCCCCAGAACATGTGTTGGAATTGCGCATCGGGGTAATCACACCTGGGGCATAGGAACAGTGAATCTGGGTAGAACCGTTGGAGGCGTGCTGGAGTCTGGTATGCCCTATGTAAGATGTTTAATTGTATCTTTTTGAAGGGTGCGTTCCTGGACACTTTCTGCGGGAATTCTAACGCTCTGAGCCATTATCTGTCATGCAACTGTCGCCCGCATTCGTCTTCCCAGGTGGCCCGTAGGTCGTGCAGTGGTTTATGTGCGAGTTCCCTTATTGCTTTATAGAGCCAGGTGATCAGGTGATGCCCAACCCACATGTGTAGGATGGTGTGAACGACCGGGTGTGCTGCTGGCTCGCCAACTGTGAGGTCGCAGTGTGGGCAAAAGTTGTGTATGAGTTGTCGGTGTGTTAAAAATTGTCCCAGGGGAGGTTAAAGTCGTCTATCAGCTAGTCGTAGGGGCGGAGTTGCCCGTCTACGAATAGCCCCTCTGCCTCCGTCAGCTCGCAGTCCGTCCAGGCACGGAGCATGGCAAGTGTGAAGTAGGTCTCTCGCTTAGGCCATACGACCAGCGGCAGTCGAGGGGAGTAGCATGGAGTCGTTGGCGCATTGCAATGGATTCTTAGCATACATCGGCGAGCCACCGTCACCTGCAATGGGTATGTCTGTCGGGGTTTGGACCTGGGAGCAACAAACGGCAGAGTTCGGGAGTAGGTATCGGCCCCCGCGCGGTGTGTGTTTCCCCGGTGTGTCTATTCACCGTCCAATACGACCGCCATTGGAGTTGCGCCGCTAGGAAGTATGACTCGAAGGCCGGGGCGCCCAGACCACCCTGTGTAGTGGGGAGCTGCAGTTTGGTGAGAGCCATCCTGTGTCGACCAGCCCCCCATATTAATGTCCGAAGGAGTGTGTTGAGTTCACTAAAGAAAGTCCTGGGTGGGATAACCGGTAAGTTCGTAAAGTAGTACAATAATCGGGGAACGATTATCATCTTGGCTATTGCTATCCGACCGATCGGGGCTAAAGGAAGGTTCTTCCAGAAGCCTACCGACGCCCTGATTCCTGCTAACACCTTGCGGTGATTGCCCTCATACATGTCGGTAGGGGAGTGATAAAGGCGAACACCGAGGTATCGGGAGATGCCCGCGTTCCATGGCAGTGTCTGTGTGTCAATCCGGATCGCCCATGGCATGAGAGAGTGGTGCAGTAGGTACACCATGGATTTATCCCAATTCACCCGCAACCCGAATGCCCCCGTGAACTCAGTCAGGGTCCTCCATATGGGTGTCAAGTCCATAGTGATGTCTCGGATGTACAGGAGGAGATCGTCCGCGTACGGGACACGCAGTGGATAGTGTCAGCTATGATTGTGCCCCATGCAGTTCCCTCACGACGCAAATGGATCGCCAGGGGTTCCACAGCTAGGGCAAAGATTAGGGGCGATAGGGGGCAGCCCTGTCTAGTACCCCTCTCGACACAGAATGCAGACAAGATGTATCGGCCGAGTCTGACCCGAGATGTGAGGTTGGTATACAGAAGGCACGTATATCGAAGTAGAGTAGGACCTATTCCTGCCCGTTGTAGGACGGCAAAGAGGTAGGGCCACGTTAGGGTGTCAAAAGCTTTTTCCTGGTCGAGGATTATACAGGCCGCATGGGGGTACAAGTCCTTGACCTGATCTTGGATATGAAATAACCGTCGAATGTTTTGGGATGTGTTCCTGGCGGGGACAAACCCGCATTGGTCCGGGTGGATCAAGGAGCGTAGAATTTGTTCGTATCGGTTTGCAAGAAGTTTCCCCAAGATTTTGCAGTCCGCGGAGAGGAGCGTTATGGGGCGGTAAGATGATAATTGTTGGGGGTCTAGGAGCGGCTTAAGAAACGTCACTATGACCGATTTGCGCAGGTAGCTTGGGAGCTCACCACGCTCAAAGGCCTCCGCGAACGTCTCTGTCAGCCGAGGGATCAGTAGGGTAGAAAAAGTGTTGTAGTACTCGAGAGGTAGACCGTCCAGTCCTGGCGCCTTATTTTGAGGTAACGCGCGGACCGCGCCCGATATGTCAGTTGCTGTTATTTTTGTGTCTAGTGTGGCCCTTTTCGCGTCAGTGATGCGCGGGATTTGCAGCGGGTCTAGGAAGTGGCTTATCATCTCCTGTCGGAGTTGCGGCGGGGTGCAATATACTGCGAGGTAGTGGTTACGGAAAGCAGTCAGGATGTCTTTTTCGGAGCGCAGTAGGTCCCAGGAGGGAGTTATAATCTCAGTGATGGGTTTGGTGTCTGTATCTTGCTTTGCTTACCACGCAAGTAGTGTCCCCGTCTTGTCCCGTTCTTTGTGCATGCGAGTGGCGTAGGCTCTAAAATTATATTTGCACAGGTCCGCTAGAGCAGTAGAGTATTGTGTTTTATCCTCCGCTACTTGGGCTACTGTAGCAGCATCGGCGTCTTCCTGTTTCGTGAGTGTCGCCAGCTTGCCTTCAGTGTCAATGAGCGTGCGTTCCAGTGTGCGGCGTGCCCCTACTATTTGTTTAATGCATTCTCCCCCGAGCCACTATCTTAAAAGCATCCCATTCGACCAATCTAGAGGTGGCGGATCCTGTATTGTGAGTGAAATATTACTGGATGCTTTGCGCATGGTCATGTCGGAATACCTGGTCCGTCAGACAGTCCCTGGGAAGGCGCCATGTAGGTACCGGAGGGTGTGGAGGTTTCCACTGTACGCGCAATATGTGTGCATCGTGGTCAGAGAGGACTCGGCCCAGATAATCTGTGTGTTGATCTTTAGGGATCAGTGACCGGGTGCATAGGAATCTATCCAAGCGGACTCGTAAGTTGTGGGGAATGGAGTGAAATGAATAAAGTCGTGTTTCAGGATGATGCGCTCTCCACGTGTCTTCCAGCACCCAGTGAGTAACCCAGCGGCGGAAGCGTTCCGTCTGTTTAAGGGCCGGAGAGTGAGCGGGGGGGGGGGGGGTTGTGATCTGTCAAGAGTAGTGTCAAGCGCGCAGTTATAGTCACCCCCCAGGATCCACTGGCTGGACGCAAATTGGGCCAGAACGATGGTGAGGGAATCCCAGAACCTGTCTTGTTCGATATTTGGCGCGTATATGCTTCCCAGCAGGATGGGTTGGCCATCTAGTATCCCCTCCTACAGGGCGTATCTGCCCTCCTTGTCCACCACTCTACGCGTTTCCAGAAATGGAGTGCCCGGGCGAATCCAAATCAACGCACCCCGTGTGAAAGCTGAGTATGACGTGGCACATATGGTGCCGCGCCACCGGGTGCGTAGTTTGTCAATTTCTGGTGCTGTGATATGTGTCTCCTGTCGGAGTGCAATGTGCGTTTGTTGGTGCTTAATATAGGCATATGTGGCGTACCTCTTGCGTGGTGTGTGGAGCCCCCTTGTGTTCAGGGTTAAGATACTAACGCCCGCACTTGGCATTGGGAAGTCTGAGAATCACTGCTTCCGCCCGACGCTGAATGGTGAGGACGGATGTGTCGATAGCGGACCAGCCCATTGGTTTCCGCAGATGGCTGAAATCTCCACCCACCTAGTTGTGCTGGTGACTCTGAAAGTTGTGCCTCCTATGTGGTGTAGGGTAAAAGGAAACTGGGGAAACAGAACATGTAACTGGGCGGGGAAACTGTCCCAATACCTGGGATGTATCGGCGGATCCGACACGTCCAAACGAGCTCCCATGTAACTTGAGAGCGAACAGTCAATGCGTGGGGGTGGTAGTTCGCGCCTGCGAGGCTGGGTCCGCTGGGGCGTTGGAAGGATCATTGATCGTTGAATGAGATTGTAGTAAATCGTTCATCTTGCGGTGTTAAATGAAGGCCGCCATTGTTTGGGGAGAGCTGCTTCCATGAGTCCGTCTGGTCAGAATGGTGCTCCGCCTTCTTTGTTTGGTCCCTCAGGGTACAGTGTCGCCAGTTCGAGGAATAGCCGGGGGCAAGGTGGTGGAGTCAGCCGAGGACCGGGCTTCATTGCTGTCATCTTCGCTCCCGGAAGAGAAAAGGTGGGGGATCCCCACGGCATCCTCTTCGAGTGGGGGGATCCCTATATCAGTCACTGCTTGGAGGGCCTTGCGACGTTCTTGTATGATTTGTTCCAGGTCAGGGGAATCAATCGTGTGGCGCCCCGTGGACTCTCTCCAGCTCTGGCTTCTCTGCGTTTGTGGTGATTGCGTGGCGTGTTTCCTGTTACATGCTGGCCTTTGGGTGCGCCCACGTGGTGCTTCCGTTGTAGGGTCTATTGTGCAGTGGTGGTCCGCCCAATCGCATGCATCCACGGCAGTGGAGAAGAAGTGTGTGGTACCTGCATGGATTACCTTGAGGCGGTCTGGATACAACAGGGAATATTGAATGTTCTTTGCCCGCAATCTGCACTTCACCTCAAGGAAAGATGATCTTAACTTCTGTACCGCCCTCGCGTAGTCCGGGAAGATCATGATGTGTTTATTTTCTACTTGAAGTGGACCTGTGCGTCTGGCAGTCCGTAGCACCGCATCACGGTCCTGGAAATGGAGGAATTTTGCTAGTAGTGGACGCGTTGCGTTGCCGTGTGGTGGTTTGCCAGCAGGTACCCGGTGGGCCCGCTCTATGGAGAAGAAAGTGGTGCGGTCCTTGGTCGGGGTGAAGGATTTGACCCACGCCTCCACATATTTGATTGGGTGTGTCCCCTCAATGCCCTCTGGCAGGCCTAGCACGCAGATGTTACAGCGCCAGGAGCGTACCTCCAAATCGTCAATGCGCTCCTCCACTGTAGTCAGGCGCCCCAAAACTGTGCGGATCGTTTGTTGTTGTGCAGTAAGAGCGGGCTGCATGTCCACAAGGGATTTTCCCCCCTCCCTCACCTTGTCCGCCAGCTTCCGGTGGTCATCGCGGATAAGGCTTATGTCCGTAGTTAGGGTACCTAGGAGTTCCTCCATGGAGGCCTGAGAGAGTTCAATGGCCGCCAGGACTTGGTCTAGCTTGTCCGAGATGGTTGGGTCTGGCAGGGTCGTGGGCGCCTTAGTTAGTGTGCTGGTGCGAGGTTGATTTTCCGGCGCCGTTTCTGGGACCGATGTCTGCTGCGTGGACCTGGGATTCCCCATACTGCCACTCTGGACACTCCGTCTCTCGCCTGGTGGTGCACGCAGTGGGAAGTGGGTCAGATCTGGGCACCCCCGCGAGTCCGCCGCCCCGTTTGTAGACCGCTTGGTATAGGGGGCGTAATGAGTTTGCAGATCGCCCACGCCCCAGCGGGGCCTGTCCTGTTTCACCGCCAGTCGTATTAGCCGTTGAGACCTCAATGCGGTGTTGGCCCCTCGCAGGAAGTGTCGTCCTCTTTCCCCGTGTGGGGGCTCGCCGCGATCTTCATGTTTGTAGTCCAATATTCCCTGGGGAGCTGTGGGGGAGATGTTCTCTGATGCCCACCGGTGGTCCAATCTGTGGTGTCTGAGGTCCAGGTGACCAAAGCGCGCTCTTGTAGGGGTGGGGGCGCTGTGGCCAATTAGTGGACGTCAAGTTATAATGCCTAGGTTGTCCCTGCGGCCCCCCCGGTTCGTTGTGATGAGCAAGGGGGGAGAGGGTTGCAGGGCCGATTGATGGCAAGCATCTACTTCTCGCTCACCTCCCGGAGCAGCCCACATCCGAGGCCGTAGATGATCCTGTCGGCGGGCACGGGAATGCCCAGATCGTCGGCGCCATCTTAGGGTCAGGCAGTAATTGGCGCGAAGGGCAACCCCAGGGGAGCTGTCGTGGGGGGTGGATCCCCCCGTTCTTCTCGGGCTCAGGATCCGTCCCCTGTGCTGTAGGATGGGTAACCTGGATATCGATACTGGTGCCGGTCGTGGAGGTGAGTTCCCCGGCGTTATGGCGCCGTCTCCAGTTTCCCGCAGCTCCTGGTGATTCGCCAGTTCGTGATGTGGGGCGCCGAGGCCAAAACACACCTGCGCCTCGCTTGGCTCGAACTCGCGGGTATCACCCGGTCTCCCCGATGGGCCCGGTTAGCAGCTCCAGCAACAGACTCGGTTAGGGTCGGGTGGCCGCCATGTTGGTTCCGGGCCCGGGGTCTATTTATGCCGCTATCTCCGCATGCTTTGCAGTTCTCTAGGCTACAGCAACCTCCTCGGGTGCAGCTTCGGTTTCGACATTAGAAACGGCGGTTTACTGCCAGGGTCGACAAAATGGTGCTGACTACAGGGTCGCCAGGTAGCGGAGCCTCAGCAGAGCGCGTCCGCCATTGTGGCTTGCTTAGGCAAGCCCCCCTGCTATGCTTTGTTATGTTATTGTATGCTTTGTTGTGCTTTGCTATGCTATGTTTTGTTTTGTGATGCTATGTTTTGTTTTGATATCCTATGCTTTGTTTTGTTATGCTATGCTATGCTGTGTTTTGTTATGCTATGCTGGTGAGGGTGTGTGAGGGTGAGAGGGTTGTGAGGGTGAGGGGGTGTGAGGGTGAGTGACGGTGTGTGAGGGTGAGGGGGTGTGAGGGTGAGGGTAAGGGGGTGAGAGGGTGTGAAGGTAAGGGTGTGTGAGGGTGAGTGAGGGTGTGTGAGGGTGAGAAAGTGTGTGAGGGTGAGAAAGTGTGTGAGGGTGAGAAAGTGTGTGAGGGGGTGTGAGGGTTGTGAGGGTGAGGGGGTGTGAGGGTGAGGGGGTGTGAGGGTGAGGGTGTGAGGGTGAGTGACGGTGGGTGAGGGTGTGTGAGGGTGAGGGAGTGTGAGGGTGTGGGGGTGTTAGGGTGTGGGGGTGTTAGGGTGAAGAGGTGTGAGGGTGAGGGGGGTGTGAGGGGGTGAGGGTGTGTGAGGGTATGAGGGTGAGGGTGTGGGGTTGTGAAGGTCAGGGTGTAGGGTTGTGAGGGTGAGGGCGTGAGGGGATGAGGGTGAGAGGGTGTGTAAGGGGGTGGGAGGGTGAGGGTGTGAGGTTGAGGGGATGTGAGGGTGAGGGTGTGTGAGCGTGAGAGGGTGTGTGAGCGTGAGAGGGTGTGTGAACATGAGAGGGTGTGTGAGGGTGAGAGGGTGTGTGACGGTGAGAGGGGGTGAGAGGGTGTGTGAGGGTGAGGGTGTGTGAGGGCGAGGGTGTGTGTGAGGGCGAGGGTGTGTGTGAGGGTGTGAGGGGTGTGGGTGAGGGGGTGTGAGGGTGAGGGTGTGAGGGTGGGTTAGAGGGTGTGCGAGAGTGAGAGGGTGTGCGAGAGTGAGAGGGTGTTCGAGAGTGAGAGGGTGTTCGAGGGTGAGAGGGTGTGTGAGGGTGAGAGGGTGTGAGGGTGAGGGTGACGGTGACGTGGGTGAGGGTGACAGGGGTAAGGGTGTGTGAGGGGGTGTGAGGGTGAGGGTGTGGGTGTGTGAGAGTGAGCGAGGGTGTGGGTGTGGGTGTGTGAGAGTGAGCGAGGGTGTGGGTGTGTGAGGGTGAGGGTGGGTGAGGGGATGTGAGGGTGGGGGGTGTGAGGGGGTGGGTGAGGGTGAGGGTGAGGGGGTTTGAGGGTGAGGGGTGTGTGAGTGTGAGGGGATGTGAGGGTGAGGGGATGTGAGAGTGAGGAGATGTGAGGGTGAGGGGCTGTGTGAGGGTGTGTGAGGAGGTGAGGGTGGGTGAGAGGGTGTGTGAGAGGGTGTGTGAGGGTGAGAGGGTATGTGAGGGAGAGAGGGTGTGTGAGGGTGAGGGGGTGGGTGGGTGAGGGGATGTGAGGGTGAGGGGGTGGGTGGGTGAGGGGATGTGAGGGTGAGGGGATGTGAGGGTGGGGGTGTGAGAGGGTGGGGGGTGTGAGGGTGGGGGTGTGTGAGGGGGTTTGAGGGTGAGGGGGGTGTGAGTGTGAGTGAGGGTGAGGGGATGTGAGGGTGGGGGGTGTGAGGGGGTGGGTGAGGGGATGTGTGAGGGTGAGGGGGTTTGAGGGTGAGGGGTGAGGGGGGGGGGTGAGTGTGAGGGGATGTGAGTGTGAGGGGATGTGAGGGTGAGGGGATGTGAGGGTGAGGGGATGTGAGAGTGAGGGGATGTGAGGGTGAGGGGCTGTGTGAGGGTGTGTGAGGAGGTGAGGGTGGGTGAGAGGGTGTGTGAGAGGGTGTGTGAGGGTGAGGGGGTATGTGAGGGAGAGAGGGTGTGTGAGGGTGAGGGGGTGGGTGGGTGAGGGGATGTAAGGGTGGGGGTGTGAGAGGGTGGGGGGTGTGAAGGTGGGGGTGTGTGAGGGTGAGTGGGTGGGTGAGGGGGTTTGAGGGTGAGGGGGGTGTGAGTGTGAGTGAGGGTGAGGGGATGTGAGGGTGAGGGGATGTGAGGGTGAGGGGGTGTGAGGGTGAGGGGGTGTGAGGGTGAGTGGTTGTGTGAGGATGAGGGGGTGTGTGAGAGTGAGGGTGAGAGGGTGTGTGAGGGTGAGAGGGTGACGTGGGTAAGGGTGTGTGAGGGGGTGTGAGGGTGAGGGGGTGTGAGGGTGTGTGAGGGTTAGGATGTGTGAGGGTGTGTGAGGGTGAGAGGGTGTGTGAGGGTGAGGGTGTCAGGGGGGTTCACACGGTAAGAGCACGCTGTCAATTAGGCACCTCGTGCTTGCACAACTATTCCCCCCCCCAAAAAAAATTCTTACGTGCCGTGATGTGACACATTGAACTTCCAGCTAGCAAAAGCATTGTTGTTGTCAGAGTGACTTTTAACATTTCACATTTCGTGCTCAAATTAAGTTATATTTATTTGTAGCAAGTAGGATTTAAGATTTTTTTAAATGAGTGCTGCAAAATGACGTCACCAAAACTTTTCTTGGTTCTTGAGACCAATTTTCTCACGGAGGTTTTCGCCGCCAATTTCATCCGAAAAAGCTGTATTACTATTTAGGCACATGCATTGTTCCACTTTGAATCGAAACGGTGTGAAATTTACCTTAAAATACTTTTAGACATGTTACAGTCCATGAACGCATTTTGCGTTCACAGAACCGATTTAAAGTGGTCGTGTCAGTGAAGCTCTTGGCATTGTGCGGTGGGGGGCAGGGTGTGTGTATGTTTGTGTGTCTGTGGGCTGGGTTAAAGATGAGAGCTGAGTAAAATTAACGAAAAGATTGTTATAGTGGAGAAGCCTGTGTTAGGGAGCAGGGAAAGTGTACTTTTAGTAAGACGTATTGGAAACCATAGAATGGCAGAGGAAAGACAGCGCTGGGAGGAGGGCTGGGCAACCATGCCAGCATTCCGATTCACGAGCAGATGGTCCTGTTTATGACCTGCGGAGTGCGTGAAGTGGCTGGTGGCAAATGGAATCAAAGCGGCAGCGGTCGCTTTGATGATCTTGTCTTGTCTTGCTTTGTGGGAGGGGTAGGGGGAGCGAATTCCTGTGCACGCGTCTGGCTCACATGAACTGTACGCGATCCGCAGTTGGTTAGACTTTTCTGAAGCCTTACTATAAATCTCGCCTACCATCCCTACGGGAAGGAATAGACAAGACCTAATAAATGGAGATTTCATAGTGGTTAATTTTCGTAGGCCTCAGCTGGTCCGCCATATTTTGAATAAAATTGAGACAACACACTAGACGAATATTAACATTTGCACACTCCCGTTGGTTTTTTTTTATAGCCCGCAGCCATGGCATTCAAACACTAGGTTATTCCCTGTTCCATCAACAAATCGATACCACACACTTTCAGATTTGGATGCCCAAGACTGACAATTATTTACACCCCAAGTACTAGGACCATTGACAGCTGGAATACAAATTCAAGAGAAGGGGCTTGTTCTGGCCAAAGCCACTAAGTTGAATAGTGAGCCAGCTGACCCACGTAAGAATAATAGAAGGGACATCAGAAACAATCCCACTAATTGTAATTTCGGAACAGAACATGGGCGTAAGGAACAAAGCGAGGCGGGCTGTCAAGGAGAGATAAAACTGATGTCCTGGAATATTGCAGGGCTCAGAAGGAACCTAGAAGATGTTGTATGGCAGGAATATATTGGGCAGAGTGACATAATTGTCTTTCAAGAAACTTGGGCCCTAGAACCTCCTTATAAAGTAGGCTACAAAACCTTTAGTAAAGATGCTATCCCCTCAGTTAGAGGGAGGCCTCTGTATCTGGGTAAAGGTGACTCTGGGTATTGATATCAAACTAGTCGAAACTTGCTCGCAGGATATCTTGGGAGTAAAATTCTCTACACCGGACAAAAAGGAAGTTTACATACTAAACATATACTCTAGGCCATATCCAACAAGTAAGCAATCGAAGGTCATTGAGCAGTTAGACAATCTCCTAAGCTCGATTGACTCAAGGGCCCTGATAATCTTGGGGGGGCGATTTCAACCGTAAATACGAACACACAGTTGGACTAGAAAATATCTTTGAGGAAGAAGATCTGGCTAATAATATCCCGCCCTTGGAAAGCACCCCGGTAGTGCCCTGTACAATAGCAGTTGCACAGTTATTAAGACTCGTCTCGGGGTACTGCTTACGAGCCTGTAATGGCTGTTAGCCCTCCGATAGTCCAAAAGCCCCCACATTTACTAGAAGTAATCTAAAGAGCCACATAGATTATATATTAGTTTCGATTGAGCTGTGGTCGATGGCCCTCGACTTAGTAGTCGATGACAGAACTGAGAGTGACCATTGGCCATTACGCTTGACATTGGCGGTACATCTTTTCCAGCTGGTTACCCCAATGCCCAGAGAACTTGATAGCGACAACATAGACCCACTATTAAGTAATAATCGGAGAGCTTTAAAATGGCCCTCGATAGGGGGAAATGTAGCGGCAATCAAGAAGATCGATGACCTGTTTGCACACAGGGTCTCCCCGTATGTATACCTACTTGCTTCAGAAATTCCGATTGTGGAAATTCATTGCAAACTAGTCAAAGATTTGATACCGATATTGAGTAAAATCCAGAAGAAATCTAAAAATGGGGTTATAGCCGCTATAGAGTTGAAAAGCCCGTGGTATAACATAGAATGCCGTACTGTAAAAAAACTAGCTTATTTTGGCTTCAAAAACAAAAGATATAGTGTCCTTAACCACATCAGTGCTAAGGGGTTTTCCCCTCCGGTGCTGACTTTTTGAAACTCCATTATTCATGACAAGGTCAACTCGTCAAACGCACAGCGCAGGTAACACCCATGACGAGTTGACCTTGTCATGAGCATGGAAGGGGTTAAGGGAAAAATAGGGCTGAATATAAGCAACTACTAGCCTCTACCAGAAAAGAATGGGAGGATAACATTTGGACAGAATTACTTGTAGCAGCCAAAGCAAAAGACCAATCTGGTTTTAGGCGTTTGGTATCAAAGTGCAATAAGAAAGGAAGATGTAGTAAAGACCTTTTCCTAGATTCAAATATTTGGGTAAAACACTTCTTCAGTCTTTACTCCTCTTCCTCAAGTGACATTGACTATTGGCCGTTAGATTACAAAATTACCCCAATTGTAGCCCCATTATCGTTTAGTCTGAAGGAAACAATGGCAGCTATAGACACAGTCAAACCAGGAAAGGCTCCTGGCCCTGATAAACTACCTGGAGACTTATGGAAGCATGATAAAGGTGTTTGGGGCCCTTATATTAATTTGTTGTGTAACTCTGTTGCCTCGGGTGCACCCTTACCAGAAACCTGGAAAGGGGCAGAGATTACAACCATTTTTAAGAAGGGCGTTTGCCACAATCCCTCACACTATCGACCAATTAGTCTTGTTGACGTTTTACAGAAGATATATGCTAGGCACATTTTAAATAAACTGACTAACTGGATTGAGGAATATAACATTTTATTACAATATCAGGCAGGGTGTTAGATCAAAGACTAGCACAATTGACCAGGTTTTTAGATTTCTTTCTATAGCCTGGAAATATACAATATTTAGAAAGGGCCATTTGTATATCGCCTTTGTGGACCTAAAGGCAGCGTTCAACCATATCCCCAGAAACCTCCTTTGGAAGTCCTGAAAAAACAGGGGGTTCCGGGGGAAATTCTTCTACAGATAATAAGACTACACGAAGACAACTCGGCACGGGTCAGATGGGGTCCACTAGGTGAACTAACTGAACCGGTTAGGGAAAACAGGGGTGTAAGACAGGGGTGCGTTTTAGCTCCCACTTTATTTTCGCTATAGGTCAATGACATCCCTGAATACCTTCTGGGTTGCGATCATGATTCTTCCAAGCTAGGGGGGTGCCTGTACTGGCCCTCCTCTTTGCTGACGACAAAATTTTAATCTCCCAAACTCTGAAAGGTTTGCAACATTTATTAAATCTATTTGAGATATACTGCAACGCTAAGGGGCTACAAATAAACTCTAGCAAAACTAAATACACGGCAGTATACCACATAAAACCTTCAGGAAAAATGTAACTGTGAATAACCAAAAGATTGAGTATGTACATGATTTTAACTACTTGGGTATTACTTTGAATTCAAAAATGTCTTGGAGACCACAGCTAGAAAAAAGCAAAACTATACTACTCCAAAACACCTTTCCACTAATAAGAAAAATAGAAAGTAGTTTATCCAAAGCAGTCTCACCCGCTCTTGAAGTATACAAATATAAGGCGCAATCAGCTTTGTTGTATGGGGCGGAGCTGTGGGCCCCCCTGATGAATGATACATTCAAGGTGGGTGAAAACAAGTTTCTTAGGAAAGTACTAAGTCTACCGACACCTACTCCACTGACCCCTGTTTTGATGGATTTAAATTTTCACTGTGTGGACGACCAGGCTAACCTAAGACCATTGTTATTTTGGGTTCGCCTGTGGTGCACGGATGAGCTTATTCATTATAGAGAGGGGCTTGAGGAAATTCTAGGATTTATTAAATGTATAGGTTTGACTTGGCTAAAGCATATACAAGACTGTTTTTTTAAACAGGGACTTAGGCACTTTTGGGAGAATCCCTCTTGCTTGACCACAACCTCAAAAAAGCTTTTAACACCTTGGCTGCTAATGGTTTTCCCCTCTTGTGCTTTAAAGAAGACCTATTGGTCTTTTATACATGATTTTTCGTCCCATTCTTCTACTGTGGGATCATTGACATCACGGTTCCTCCAAATAAAAACAGTTTGGAAGTTTGAGCACTTTCTAGATGAAATACAGCCGCAGTTAGCTAAATCTTTATACCTTAAATATCGCTATGATGTCCTACAGATAAAGGCAAATACTGTGAAATGGACGCCTGGTGAAGCAGAGGAGGGCAGATGTGTATCATCTGATTCAGGTGCAATAGAGAACAAATAACACCTCCTGTTCTTCTGCCCAGCCTATTTGCGATGTAGGAAGAAATGGATTAAACCCATTTGTCGTCTTCTTGGTATTAGATCCTGCCATGAAGCAGAAAGATTATTACGATCTGATACCACTCAAACAGTGCATTTTAGTATTAGCAGGTATTTGTTTGGTGAAAGCTTGGTAAGGAAAAGGGAAGGCCTGAAACTCTATGCTGACAAAAAGTAAAAGTATAATGAACTTGGCACGTGCACTTTATGATTATAAAATGAAATGTATAATGATTTATATATCAGTCTTAATATTTATTAATGATGCAAGTGTTTTTTTATATGTCACTTTAGAGGTATTTATCTAACTGTACAGTTGAATCTTTTTTTAATGACCTGATATGTCTATTCCTCATATCTGTTTTTATTAATTTTTATATTAGCATGCAGAATTGCAAAACATTTGATATATCTCTCCAACATCACAAAATTGGTCGATTATTCCATGTAGTATCCAGTGTGTCTAACAGTATTGTAATATATTCTCAACACGATGCATTGTGGACATTCTTGTACTGTATGTTTGTCTTGTTATCCTTTTATGGTCTTTTATACCGGAATAAAGATTGAATTGAATTGAATTAAAATAAAAAGAGAAAGCTACAATAGTTTTTATCTTCTGAAACTTTTATATACTGATGTGAAGCTCTTTTCTGCTGTTGTTTTGAAATAAAATTGACATGCCTATTATAACCAGCTCCCCATCCTCCACATGGGGATTCCAGTCTTTCAGCCCTTTCTGAACCTTCCACTAGAACAGCTACTGAACAGCCCCCTTTTACTGTGAGTCTTCCTCCCCCTTTTACTGTTCAAGGCTGTCCTTAAAAGTCACCTTCTCAGAGTGAAACACTACAGTGGTTAATGATTTTATCTCCCTCCTAAATCCTGGGAACTACCACAGTCCCATACCCCACTTGGCCCTTTTTCCTTAACAGATCAAAACACATAATGTTCAATAAGTAACCAGTGTTTATTATACCATTGCGTTTGGCTCTGCTTCCTAAAGAACACCTTCAGCAGCCTTTAAATGTACCACCCAATATTAATACCTTTTCTACTGCCACTTATCTTCTTCAGTTTTCGTGAGAGAAAGACAACCAACTCAATAAGAACTCAGTATTCTAGCAGCCACACAGGTTAAGTTCAGATAGGTCAGCCAAAGAAGCTGTCTTAATAGACTTTAGAGGAGGTTTGACCATCAGTGGTTTCTCTAAAAAATAGTTGTAAGCACTTTGTGGTGTCCACAAGGCTACCTACCCTTCCAGCCATTCAGTGATGTAGAACACTCAAGCCTGTACTCCAGATAGGAATTTTTGCTGAAACCCAAAACACGGTGAATACCCCTCGATATGCAAAGACGAAAATACGAGGCCAATCTTTTTCTGTGCTGGCTCCTCCATTATGGAACTCCCTTCCGAGCTTTGTCAAGCAAATTGAAAATCACCTCCCTTTTAGGAAGTTACTTAACACAATTCTGTTCCGCTGACATCCCTCTAATACCTACGGGCAAACAAGGCACTTTATAAAGAAAACTAGCAGCCCGTCCCAACCTTGTCTGGGAGCAACAGGCTTCCCCGACCCCCGCTCGCCCCGACATTGTCCAGCAGCCTGGGCACCTGCCTGGCCCGTCCCCCGCCTGCCCCGACCCCCGTCTGCCCCGACCCCCGCCTGCCCCGACCTCCGCCTGCCCCGACATGGGTCCCCTTACCTCATCCGCCGCTCCTCCCGCCTGTCCGCTGCTGATATACTGCTTTAAATATGTCTGTTCTTCTTTGCAGAGGTGTACAGCTGACCAATCCGTTCTACAGAGTGTACATTGGCTGGGAAAGCTTACATCATACCTAATGTTTTTGGCCTAGAGGTGTGTTAATGATTGCTGTTTCACCATAAAAACACAGGATCATTCTCTTTTCTCCTGCAGCCCGGGCCCCCGCCCAGCCCGTCCCCCGCCCATCCCGTCCACCGCCTGCCCCGACATGGGTCCCCTTACCTCAGCCGCCTCTCCTCCCGCCTGTCGGCTGCTCGCACCGCCGCTGGCCTGTCCGCTGCTCCTCACGTCACCGCTCCTCCCCCGCGCCATGTCCGCCGCTTCCTTACCTCAGCCGCCGCTCCTCCAGCCTGTCCGCTGCTCGCACCGCCGCTGGCCTGTCCGCTGCTCCTCACGTCACCGCTCCTCCCCCGCGCCATGCCGCCGCTCCACGTCGCGCTCCTGGACGCCGCTCCTCCCCGCGCTCCTGACGTGAGCACGCACGTCGCGGCCGGCGCTACTTCGGAGGGACTACTTTTATTTTTACTGTAAATTTTTTAAATAACGTTTTTTTTAAATTGATATAGCCTATAACCATCTACACACCATGACGATTCCAACGGTGTATCGGGTGTGTGGATTGGCGCTGTGGTTCCCGAGTTTACCCGCCTCAAAGGCTGAAAGTTCTTCGTTTATTATAGTAGTATAGATGAAAACCATGTTAGTCCTGCTCATGAACACAGTCGGATTCCTGCTTAAGAGACTCAGGGCTGGCTTTAGCACCAGTGGCGCCCTGTGCGACAATGTTTGTTGGCGCCCCCCACGGACTCCCAAACTACTACCCTTTAACAGTCCCCCCTCAAGTCTCCATAACCACTCTCTTGCAGATGCATTTAATAAGCTTCGTAGTGCCGTTTATAGCAGTGCACGGTGTCAGAGCACTCTACATCACACACACATCGCGCAGAGACAATCAATCATACGTGTGTAAATGAGTGTTTAAGAAATGTTATATAAGCCAGAAGACTACAAGGTGAGTCACATGCCATCCATACAGGTAGACAGTGTAATTTAAGAGTACTTGGTCTGGAGAAACACAGACTCCGAATTTAATACATAACCCCATGGTTGGTGGTTACATTTAATAAGATATTCTTTTTTTACCGAATTGAGCACTTTTTGAAACATTAAAATAATGAAAGGCGAGGGAAATACTCATAATTCTCTAATTTATACCTAGCAGTTAGCATGCAGCTCTTTGATGACAGTTATTAGCTCACTGTTCCATGTTAGGATTTTAACATATACCCTGCAAGTAACAAAAGGACCTCTCTGACAAAAGCACTGACCTATTACATTATATGCACTTTGTTATCTGCATGGTACACATTCTTTGCCACAGGCATATTAACCTTCTGTGCTACCATAAAATGAGTTAAAACTTCCACTAGACAAAACTCCTCCTCTCTCTCTCCAGGAAGAACATTAATCACTCGGGTTATCTTGACATTTTAATTGTTGTATGAAAAGTGCTGGAGGCCAGCAACACAGCATCAGGTGCTTTTTAAACCATATAATACTTCCAAACACACTCCATCAAAGTCAGCACCTGGTGCGGTGGCACCGGTCGCACCGCCCTAGAGCCGGCCCTGAAGACACTACAGACCTGATCGAAGGATTACTCCATCACATTGTGACAGATGTCCCATCTGCCTGCCTTTTTACAAGTTCTATAGACTATAATGCCCTTGTAATAAGGTAGACAGGATATCAGCCATGTTTCTACCAGAGTAACCCGTCTGCCAAACTCCAAATCACGCTCTTCTTTATTTCCGTCTTTATTAATTTGTCATTTTCTTGTTATTATTTCTAGGCATATATTTAAGCCTATTACATTATATGATGGCACCCTCCTAACTAAAACATTCTTTGTATGTATTGGAGTACCTATTTAAGCTACATGGTTTATCTCAGAGGTCACTTGATGTTATCACAGCCTTAATGCAAGTTTTGAATTGAATAATCATGGCTCACTTGTTATATGTAAGCAGGGTATTTTGTCTCCACTGATGTACAGTAATTATTTTTCTGAAGTCTATTTTGATCACCTTGTCTATAGCCATTACTGTAACTGCAGCATTTTGCAGCAGAGATGTCTATGTGCAAGCATTGTATCAGCCATTTAAAATGTGTCACTAAGCCAGCAGTAGCTTTTCACTGCCCCTCATGTATTGCTTCTGTTGCTTTGGTATCTTTATTGCTGAGCAGTCTGTTCAATATATGTTTTTGTTTGTTCTAACTGGTGTGCTTGTTTCTTTATTCTCGTTTATAGTATTGCTTGTCGGGGCATCCGACGTTACCATGCAACATCCTCAAGTTCAAATCGACCACCATCATGTTGGACTGTGGGTTGGATATGACTTCTACACTTAACTTTCTCCCACTGCCTCTGGTCCACAGGTATGTTGTGGTGTGTACCTTTGTCTAAAAAGTGTAACAAAAGCTGAAGAAAACCATGTGCCGTGAACTCCAAGTGTGCCCCACCCCTTTTTGAAACCTTCTCTTTACACTTCTTGGAAAGATACATTATGTACCCAAAACCACACAAAAAAAGACATTTAGTACCCGTTAACATCCTAAGAATCAAAATATAGTTTGAAGGTGTTGTGTAGACATGGCCCACTTTCTCATATTGGTCCATCCTGGTTTATTAGACGTGCTGGTAACTTTGTCGACAGTAGGCAGACTTGAAAAGTGTCACGTTTGTGACTACAGAGTCTTTTGGGCTCGTGTATAGGGAGCCACATGTTCAGCTGCCAACATACGTTTTAGCCACACACGCAATTAAAGTCACACACCAATGGTCCCTGGTTGTCTCCCCTAGGGGTGTCCCAACAGTTAATTTAGGAACTGGTAGTCTATTGGACATTGAATTATTTCACGTCCACATATTTCTCCCTTCTTATTCCTCTCTCCTGGACCCCCATCTATGGTACTAGTTATTTAAGTATTAAATTATTTTAATTTTCGCTGAAATTCAAGGACCAAATGGGAGGACATGTGCAGTGTTCCTACTCTCCATCCACATCATATCCGACAAGAAATGCAATATGTTTCACCTTCCTCTACTGACTTATTTGCATCCATGCATGACCAAGTGTAGAAAGGTAGAACCTGACTGCATGGTTACCCCGCTTTTCTCCCGGGTGTTTTGCTGGTTTTTGACTAGTCTGACTTGGATCCTGCTATTCAGGACCCCGCTATTCAGGACCCCAGCCTATCTGCTTTCTTCCTTAAGTTAATGCATGTACTTTGGTACAACTCCAGATTGGATACTGGTACCCTTATCAGTCTCTAGTTTATGGTACACATGTACCGAGGGCATAGGTACCCCAGAGGCCACCCATGGGCTGAAGCAGGTGTTATACCACCCCTGAGAGGCCATTCTAAATGGAACCCTAGGTCTGTTATCGCAGCCTGTGTAAGAGGGTTCACCATATCTACATCTCTCGCTACACTTAAAACTTTGTAAGTCACCCCTATAGCAGGCCTTAACAATACTGAAGGCAGGGTGCTAGGTTTTACGTGAGAGGGTGCTCTTGCATGAGCAGGGCCCCTCTGCAGTTGTCGGAGACCATTGTCCCGGGCTGTATGTGATACTACCAGACATTTAGGTAGAGGTAGAGGTAAATTATAACCTTGCGGTAAATGCTATCTCGAAAACGACTGCAACAAAGTATGTTGTGTTTGGTGTCAAACACCTTGGAATCATACCTGCACACCAGTAACTGGTGTGGGAGGTATGATTCCTCCTGTCAGACCGAGGTTCTAGGGCTACCGAAGTCTACCGGTACCAACTTTCTCGAACCTTACAGCTCAAAATGGATGCTGCCAGCCACAGACACAAGTCTGCCCTCCTGCTGCTGAGCCAAGCTCGAGCAGGGGAAGGTAGCACAATAGGCATCATGTCACAGGGAGGTGTGACCACCTCCCAGACAGGATTTAGTGTATTGGGCCTGGGTGGGTGCACTGACTCAGTGCCAGAAATTCTGACCTAAGGGCACATTTGGTGTCCCTGTGCATAGTCCAGGTCAAACCAGTTCTGGGAGCCATTTGCTTCTACACTGGCCCGAAACTGGACAAAGGACATGGGAGTAGCCTCTCCTCTGTCCCGTCCCTCCCATAGGAGGGTCCCTAGAATCTGTCCAACTCGCTCCCTTGGGTATAAAATGGATTACCAGATTATAGCTGGGTAGGGTAGGAAGGTTCTGCCCTTGTAGGTGTGTGCACATTTCACATAACATTCAAGTCTTTTCAATTTGTACTCTTTAGTAATCAGTTCCAGTCTTTTTTTTATAAGGAATGATATTTATTTCATATTTCCTTTCATTTCATTCTTTAATTATGCTGATTTTAGTCATCAGTTTCATATTGCCATCATTTTTCCACATATACCGAATGCATTTCGGGTCTTGAGGGAGACCCTTCGTCAGGGGTCTAAAAAATGTAAAGAAAAGGGAGCTTGAGAGAGCCTCATTTACATCTCCATTTTAGTTTGAAACATATATATTATACTTCGGAATAACATCAAACCTGTTGGTACATTATGATCATATAGCTTTAAACATTTCGCATTTCTGTGAAACCAAGAGTAACCTGTGGTGCATTTTGTTCAACTACAAATAAAGTTGTGCAAAGGTAAAAAATGTGGTTATCTCATGTAGATATTAATCACTACGTTCAACGTGGTCGTATAACGATAGAAATCTAATAAAACGGTGCAATATTGGCAAACGCCGGAGATTAGTTAAGAATCACGATCCGATCCAATCTAGGTTGCAGCAGTGTAGAGAGAGTGACGGTAGTGATCGGTTAATATTGTTACTGGCTCGGTGAAAAAATCCGTGCCGAAGCTTATCAAAAACGAAAGAATCAAAAAAGTGCCGGTGGTTTGAGCGATGCGTGCCGTAAAAAATATACCTAGTTGGCCCGTTAAATAAAATTGTGCGTTATTAAGATAAACTTACTTCTGTGGTCGTTGTTTGAGATGGCGGTTTCCGTTCATGAGAAGGTTGCCGGTTGGATAACCAGTCATTTGTGGTGAAAGGTTTTAAGTTTATCGGGGTTTAGAATGGAGTGTTACTATTGGGTCATAACCGATCACATGATCGGAAGTTAACAGTTTCCATGATTCGTATAATCTATTATACAAAATTCGATCCTATGGAGATACGGGTCAATTTAAAGTGATTCATATTGCGCGAATGAATTAATCGCGAGTAACTAGAGTTATGTGTTGTTTAACTCGAAAAAAATAATAATAGCGGCAATTAATCGTGTTTAAATAGTTTGGTGCATCTTGATAATAGTGTAAGATTACAGATGTTAGAAAATCTAAAAAACGTGAAATTAAGGTGAATGAACTATCGAAGGTAGTGTTAATGATGTCGGCCATATTGGGTGAGGATAGCTTACTATCTATAGTCTAAATTTACATTATGTACATATAGTGCAGAGATACAAAAGCATCCTATAGCGGTATTTACAAAAAACATGACATTTCTATTGTCATTTAGTCCATTCGGGTGTAGACTCCCCATTTTCCTGATCCAATAATATTCCGCTCTTAATCTTTTTTTATGTGGATCTGAATCTCTTTGTGATTCTATTGCTTCCAGTATGGTGAATCTCAATTGTGTGATGTTATGTCCTGCTTCCAGCCAGTGGGTGGCCACGGTAGATTTGAGGTTTTTAAGACGAATATTGCTTTTATGTTCTGTTATTCTTATTTTTATTTTCCTTTCTGTTTGTCCTACATAAAGTTTGCCACATGGACACTTTATTCCATAAATAACATTCTTGGTGTCACATGTGCTAGAGTGTCGCAAAGGAATTTTTTGTCCCGTCATTGGATGGGTGAATATTGGGCCTTTAATGACGTTATTGCAATGTATGCAGTTTTCACATCTTTGCATTCCTCTGTAGGTTTCTGTCGGTTGTTTCTTCTTTTTCTTTGTCAGTAATTCCTTTATATTTCTGGATCTGCTGAATGCAAATGTAATTCGTTCGGAAAATAAAGGCTTTAAATCAGGTTCTTGGGTAATTAGCGGCCAATGTTTATTCATGATTCTGGTGATTTGTTTTGCTTTAGTAGAGTGTTTCAAGACGAATACTGTAGGTGTAGTCTCAGGTTTGTTTTGAATTCATAGTAATGCATCTCTATTCATACTCATTACCTTTGTTTTAGATTCTTCCAATATTTATTTGGGGTATCCACGTTTTAGGCATTTTTGGATATGAGTGTCGATAGTGGCTGAGACGTCTGCTAGGTTTGACGTAATTCTTTTTTGTCGAATGAATTGTGATGGGGGTAAATGCTTTTTGAGGGAGTAGTGGTGAAAACTTTCAAAGTGTAAACAGCTGTTACGATCGGTACTCTTTGTGTATTCATTGGTCCTTATTTTCTTGTTTTCTATGGTAATCTGAACATCCAAGAACGCTAATTGATGATTATCAATTTGATGAGTGAATTTGATGCGTTCATGTCTTGTATTCAGTGTGCTTATATTTTGCTCCAGTTTAGATTAGTTTCCTTTCCATAATATAAAGATATCATCTATATATCTTTTGAATAATACAGTATCTTGTTGCCAATCCTGGTTATTGATGATTTGATCCATTTCAAATTTCGCCATGAAGGTATTAGCGTAGGATGGAGCCCCCACAAATCCCATGGATGTTCCACTACATTGTTCAAAGAATGTGTCTTTCCATTGTAGGTAACTGTGAAATAAAGCAAAATGTAGGAGTTCTAGCAGAAAGATCTTTTCCGAATCCCTTATTTCATTCTGCAGTAGACACCATTCCATTGCTTCCATCCCTTCATTGTGTGGGATGGAGGTATATAAAGCAGTTACATCCACTGAACATAACCATGTTTCTTCATACTGTGTGATATCTATGGTTTGCAACATATTAAAAAAAGATGTTGTGTCCTTTATATGTGTTTGCCAATTTTGTACTATCGGTTGTAGAAACCAGTCTAAATATTGGCCTAGTGGTTCAGATAATGACCCGTATGCGAGACAATTGGTCTAAAAGGTGGTGGTGTTGCGTTCTTATGCATTTTGGGGAGCATATAGAACTGTGGTCTCAGTGGGTATTTTATGTTCAAGAATTGATACGTTTTCTCCGTAATCCACTTCATCTGGAGTGCATAATCTAGTATCGTTTTCAACATAATAGCAAATGTGTCTGTGGGGTCTTGATCTAGTTTACGATAGATATTGGTATCTTGTAGATGGTTCCATACCTTTTCTTCATAGTATTGAGTATTCATTACCACTAAGGCTCCCCCTTTATCCGCTCTTTGTATGGTTATATCATTTCTGTCTGTTAGGCTCTTGAGTATACTCCAGTCTTTCTTAGAAAAGTTACTGTGAGTTACTGCTTGAAAATGTATCGATCTTATGTCAGATGTGATCACTCTTTCGAGTGCATCTACTGTTTTGTGCAATATAGGGGCACAGAATGTGCTTTTTGCCTTGAATTCTTTGGTGACTTATTTAGGTTTGTCTGAAGTTTGTATGTTGCTAAAGAAGTTTTTGAGACGCATAGTTCTGAGAAACTTGAATATTACTATTTGTATTTCTTGTCAATTAGATTTGTAGGTAGGAACAAATGTTAGACCTTTATTCAACAGGGTAGTCTGTGCTTTTGTTAATTGAGCATCCTATATATTCATCACAAGTTTGTTTTCTTCTTTGTCTTTGATCTCATTGCCCTTTCCTCCTCTGTCTCTTCTGTTTTTTCTTTGTCCCCTTCTTGTTTTGATGTTTCTCCTCCAGGTTTTAATATTGGAGTGTTGTTGGCTGCTGGGCTTGTTGCTAAAAAAGACGACTTATTTGTTTGATCTGTTTGCCCCACTACACTACTGGCTGTAATTGGTCTTCTATTTTGAGCTGTATCTGAGTCTGAGACTATGTTTTCTTGTGATGAGTTTGTATTATTGTTTGGTTGTTGCCATTTCCTCTGATAAACATCTGCCCAGGTATATACTTCTTCTAATTTATAGGCGATGCCGTCTACCTGTGGGCGGCTGCAGCCGCACTGGCGGCTATCTGTGTTGCTGGGCCGTTGTTGAGCTTTTCTTCGAGGCATTCACGGGACATTCTCGGGACACCCTGCGATGCAGGGGTTCTTGCGATGCTGATAGATTCGGCGGCTCTAACGAGGGACAGACCTGCGGGTGGCAGCAGCTGCACTGGCGGCCTTCTGTGTTGCCGGACCGTTGTGGAACTTCTCCTTGAGGCATTCACGGGACAATCACGGGAGATCCTGTGATGCGGGGGCTCTTGCAGGAGGTGATAGATTTGGCGGCTCCAACGAGTGACGGACTCAACGGGTGCGGACTTGAGTTGTCAATTCTGAAGACGGTGTTCCTCCTCACAATAATGGCAGCATGCTTTTCACGCCCTAAGGGACTTGGTTTTCTCTACTGACACTGCAGCGTGTTTTGGATCAGACATTTGCTTATTCTCTGCAGACGCCGATTTTCGAGATTTCTAGCTTTTTGCTCGTAATGATAAAAGCTGTTGTGTGGTGACTGCGGTGCAGAGTGGACTACGTCTCCCATCTCCCCTTGCTGCTTTGCTTTATCCCTGCCCCTCTGTGGCAAAGTGCGGGAAGAAAAGGAAGTTTGTTGGTGAGTGGGCTTTACGTATTATTTTTGCGGACTGCCCTCCTCTAGTGGCCTCCAGCTTGCTGCCTTTTGCCTTTTGCTCGAGGCTTGCCGTGACAGGGACCAGGGGAAGGTCCAGAGGAAAAATACCTGCCCAACTGGATTGCTATTCCTGACATTGCTCCTCTGTGGGGGACCTCCTTGCTGACATTGTTTTGCTGTGGGGAATCGGCGGGTGCGGCGGCCAGGGACTGCGAGTACCAGCATTCCCTCTTATCATCAACAGCTGGTACTCTTCCCCGGCCGGCCCCGCCTCTTTGTCCTAATAATCCACATATCGTTCCAGTCCCGCGGGGCGCGCGCGGGTGTAAGCGCGGGGATAAGCCCGGGCAAAGGGCGGGCCCTCTAAGGCCCTCATAGGACCGCGTAGGACGGGACGGGCCACCCCCCTTGGTATCTCAACCAGAGGTAGTACATTGCTTGAACTACACCCTCACTACTCCCTGGTCAGTGTATCTTTTTCCTGAAAGCGGTTTTTACGAGGTTGCACTATGGCACGTAAGGGGTCCAATAAGAAATCTTCTCTAATACTTGACCCAGGCCAGGGGACCCTGAACTTCACTGTGACCAATCGATCACTACCTACTCTTTGTGAAGACGTGAACGAGTCGCGACAACTGATAGACATCAGGCAATCTCCCCCATTGAACCCCGCTAGTTCCCAGAATTTATCTTTTTGGGAGGAAATAAATTCTTTATGCGGCACTAAGTATGCCCCAGTGGCATCCCCATCCCCTGCTAAAAGCAACAGCATTTTTTCCCCAATTAGGATTGAAAGTGGAAAATATTTAAACACACCAAAATCGTGCGCTGGTCCTATATCGCCAGTCACCAACCCCCCCATAATCACGGCGGAGAGTGGGACCTATGTAGACCAAGTACTTCTACTGTCTAAGATAGAGTTATTGTTTAATTCTATCGTATCACCACTGATAGGAAAAATTCATGCCCTGGGTGATAGAATAACGGGCATTGAGAGGATCATTTTAGCCAACCTCCCACCACTTACTAATGATCCATCTACCGGGGAAAGAGCCCCTCCGGCTATCTCTATAACAAAAGAGATAAATACTACAACTATTTCTCCGTCCATCCCCAAGAAGGCAATACCGAATGGTTCTGACATATTCACTACCACAAAAGGTTCCCTGCCTATTAACCTAAGCAAACACGCCCAAACTTCTCCACAGCTTCCTAAAAAACCTGTTATAACCAAAGCCGCTCCTAAACTTGGGTTTAATAGACATACTGCTGCCAGAGCGGATCTATGTAGAGCAGCACCAATACACTTGCCCCCTGAAGCTGCCCCATTTGTTCTTCTTTTATCAGGAATACCGGCACCCTGCCATGGGAAATTTGAAAGCCGTCAGGAACTTCTAAACAAGGTCATATTCTGACTTTCCACAAACAGACCACTTGCACCCAATCATGACGGAGGTATCATGAGTGTTAGAAGGGTGGGCTGGCTAGGGTCTCTAACCAAAGATATTAGTGGGGATCTGGTCCTAGTAAAATTTAGACATAGGAACATTGTCCCCCTTCTACGATCCTACCCACCCCAAAAAGGAGACGGCCCCATATCCGTCTGGGACCTACACGACTTCTACCCAAAGTAAACTATCCACAAATGTTTCTTCTGTTGGCCTGTTGATGAAATTAACTTTGCACTTTATGTTCTTTCCATATACATGATTAAGGTTATTTTTAATGTATTGTAAATCCTTAATATGCAAATATGTATTGTGGTTTTAATGACAATCTATGTATTTTATATTAGTGTATACTTTTATGACTCCTTTATGGAATCGAAAGAAAGTTATTTGACTTGACTTGACTAGTCTATTGTGTCTCGTCTATACTTCTTAATTTTCCTATCTTGAATTTCCTTAGCGTATTTATCAAGTTTTTGATTTATGTCTTCAAGTATTGTAGTTAAATCTTCATGTGTGTTGAGTTCTCTTCTAATTCCTTCTAATTCTTCTTCAACTGCTTTTAATTCTTTAGATAGTTCCTCCACTATCAACAGTATTAAATCCAGATTGCATTTGTTTAATATCTGATACAAATTTTCTAGAAATGCTTTGTAATTTTTGCAGATGAGAACTCAACACACATGAAGATTTACATTGTGAAGGCTTTGATATTTTAAAGTTGGTCTATTGTAGAATACAAGTTTGATCTGAAAACATATTCATTCCCTAACATGTAACAAAATATCTGGTGAGGAAATTTGCACGTGAAACGGGATTCATTTAAATCTGTCTATGCTTTTCATTATGGAACAACTCAGTGTGAAAAGTAATGATAGCTTGCCTATTTAGAAACAGTGGAATTTCGGCAGGATAAACTGAACTAACCATGGGATTGTGATTGTATGATTTATTGTGATTAATTAAGTCGGGCTTATGGCATGTCAAATTTAGGAATTGACCATTTCTGATTGGTTGAATGCTTGAAAAATAAGGCTTCCTACATAAGACAAGTGACCTTACCAGTCTCTTTGATTACTAAATGGTTATTGGTAAATAATTATATTTAAAGGTGTCTTTGTACAAACAGTTGTTGGAGCTTCCATTTTCGAAGTTAGTGTTAGGGGAAAAAAATAATTGATTGAACTCGAGATTGATGAAGAGGTTTCTACTTACTCGAGGAATAGTTACGGATAAGGCATGTATACAATTAAACCTGATCATACATTTAATATTGTTTAGAGTGATTCCCTGAAGTTTTATTCTGGGTTTTTTGTTGTATTTCTGAGATTCCCTAATGCTTTTTTCCTATTTCTCCTTTCTATATTATAAATGGTTTCACTGTTTAATATTGCTTCAACTTTGTCCTAAAATGTAAGATGTTTGGGTACATTCTATATAATGTTCTACTAGTTATTGTTTGCAGAGCTCTTATACATTCCGACGAGTATCTTGGTGCTGAGAACCTCTGACCAAAAATGTCAACTGCGCCGCAAAACAAACAAGCTAAGATCAGCATGACCGCTCCGTTTGTAGGGTCCTTCTGAAGGCAAGATGGCTCTGCATGTCACAGAATGTAGAGGTAGATCATTCCAAAGCATTTGGCCCGTGTAGCTGAGGTAACGACTACTTGCTTGAATTAATTTGAACTGAGAAACTGCATCAGGAGGTGTGAATTAGACCAAACAGAACTGGCAGCCATTTTTCATGAAAAATCTTTTTTTAAGCCATATTTTTAAAGCCTGTAAAAGTTCCTGTGTATCATGCACAGGTCCTTATACCGCTTGCTTTCTGGAAACTAATGGAGCTGTTGTCCAACTGTCCTATGACCTTTAAGTATCAAATGGCCTTTCCAGCATTCCTCCACTCCAGAACTCAATCACCACATGGAATCCTCTCATCACGCAGATCACCACAGCCATCATGTCCTCTATATACTCTAGAGCACCCACTGAACCCCGCCGCCACCATTTCTTAAACCTTGGAACTAAAGAAATCAGTGCAGAACCCACCAACATCCTCAACGCCTCCATCACTACCATGGCCTTCCCTGACAGATGGAAACACTCCAAGGTCAGACCCCTTCTAAAGAAATGCTCCGCTGGCTCCAAAATTACCATTCTATCTCACTGCTTCCGTTTCCCCTCAGAGTCCTCGAGAAGGCCATCCACTACCAGCTCACCAGACACCTAGAAAAGACCATCCTGCTCGACGCCTCCCAATCCGGCTTCTGCGCCAACCACAGCACCCAGATCACCCTCATAGCCGCAACCAACAGTATCGGATCCATCCTCGACCCGGGTGAAACAGCAGCCCTCATCCTCCTCGACCTCTCAGCTGCATTCAACACTGTAGTCCATTACACTCTCATCAACAGACTCAACCTCATCCGCATCCAGGAGGATGCCCTCAAATGGATTACATCCTTCCTCGCAGGCGAACTCTGAGAAACCGCCTACCACCCTTCACGTCAGACCCCAAAAGCATCATCTGCGACATTCCCCAACGATCGCCCTGTTCATCACCTACATTATCCCCCTGGCTGACCTCATCAGAACCCACGGATTCAACATCAAATCATACACAGACGACACCCAACTCATACTCTCGCTCACCAAAAACCCCATCACCACTTGAACCGAGTTCCACAACGCTATGACCAGTGTCGCTGACAGGATGAGAAACAACTGTCTAAGCTCAACATGGACAAGACAGTAGTGCTGATCTTCAGGAAGAACACCTCCCTGTGGGACAGCACCAACTGGGCCCTTGAGCTCGAACCCACACCCATAGACCGCACCCGCAACCTCTGCATCATCTTTAACAGAAAACTAACCATGAGGCACCAAATCAACGCAGTCTCTTCCTCCCTCTTGTTTCCACACCCTCCACATGCTCCAGAAAATCTTCAAATAGATCCCCGCCAACACCAGAAAGACCATCACCCAGGCACTTGTCACCAGCCAGATAGACTATGGAAACGTGCTCTACACCGGTATTACCGTCCAACTCAAACAGAGGCTCCAGACCATTCAGAATGTGGTAGCCAGACTCCCCTCAAGCTCCCCAAGCAGACCTAGATCACTCCCCTCCCCCCACCTCGAGAACCTTCATTGGCTCTCCTTCCAGAAGAGATGGCCTGGAACAACCTACCTGTCCACCTACGCACATCATCTTCCCTGGCAAAATTCAGAAGTGGACTCATAAGACCTGACTTTTCAACTGAGACCAGCGAATCCTCATTGCCTGGATACCCTCCAGGGTGAAAAGAAGCACTTTATGAATAACTGATTGATTGTTTGAGTCGCCATACTGGCCAACACGTGAGAAATAGGCCATGGTCCTTTAGACTTACTTCCTTTATTAATCCTTAGCCCTGCAAGTGACCTGTGCACACAGGATACTCGTAGGACTTTAGTTAAAGGAAATAAGCTGATAACAAGTATAACCAAACCAGTATAGTGTCTTTATGGCATAACAAAACTATCAAGGTTGATATAAATGCAGTAAACATGCCTGTATGGCAATGCTCAGTCATATCGTTTGTTCGACACATCTTGGATGAGTAGGTACTGAATTAAAAGCAGCATTAACAATGGCTCGACCTCATGTGCTGAAATCAGATACAAGCACGTTCTACACAAAGTTCTTTTGGCGAGGGCATTTTACATTGGAATCAGATTGAAAACAAAAAGTGTGAAAAAGGAAACTCCTATGGTGAACTGCAAAATCATGGAGAAAGCTGAATAAGCACTATTCACTTGAAATGCTCACCGGTTATTGGATCCACAGTGGGAAAACGTTTGGAAGTAACTAGTAAACATTCCCAACAAAAATATCAAGCACATTCTTGCCCCCTCACAGGACTGCTTGGAACCTACTTGTACCATTCCGTAAATGCTGAAATTGTCATTCTGAGCCTGTGGATCTGTTGCACCTTCTATTCCATTGACAATGTGCTATTCTTATTGGTTAAAATGCTGCAGAAGACATCTCTCCTATTTTTGGGAATACCCAAAGAATTGTTTTTTACAGATATTTTTCATGAAGGAGGCGAAATTATTAATGATCTAGATCTCAATAGATGTGATGTGGTTCACCTCTAGCTGTTGTTGCTAACTAGAAAGTAGTAGAAATGCTATTTGTTCATACTAAATGGGCGGGGTTTATTTTTTTAGTAACCATATGTGTTAAAATGTATAGAGTTAGTGGATGGTCCATTAGCACTGGGTCATTATATTGACTGAATGTTGCTTACCTTCAAAGAAGAGGTCTCCGTGAGATCAGGTTGTTAACTACAAATAACTATTGGTACAAAAGAAGGAATGCTATATCCATGTCCGTCCTACTAATTTCCCATAGTAATATGTGTGATTGATATTATATGTGCCGCACATCAACTGGGTTACATGTGCTAGTTTCAAATCATTTTTTTTTGTTTAGATTTTTCTTCCTATGATGTTTTGTTATGATTTTCCCTTTGATGGTTTGGTCATCCATATGTCCTGTCAGTTGTCCACTTTAGGTGGCTCGATGTAACTCTAAGGTGGTTCTTATGAAGAGTTGTTGTCCAAATTCATCCCCCATGTTTGTGTTTTATTTATACCATATTAGCCTTAAAATTGTTTAATCAACAAGATATGCCGTGTTTTCTCTTATGTTTCAGTGGTTGTATATTTACCACAATATATATTTGGGTAATATATGCGGATGACACCCGCTTATTCTTTCACCCTCTGAATATACCACGCAGGATAAGGCTATTTTTCAAAAAGGAATTCTTGTGGTGGCAGAGTGGCTGAATAATAACTTTCTCTGCCTGACATTGAAATTATGCTATTGGGCAAACATGCTCAGTATTGGGATGACTACTGGTGGCCTTCTTCTCCTGGTCCTTCCCCTAAGCCCAAATCCTCGGTAAAAAACTTGGGAGATTAGATGGACAAATCTTTGGCGTTGGAGACCCAAGCTAAAACTGTAGCAGGCACTTGCTTTGGGCTCCTGAGAAGCCTCGAGCCCATCTTGGTCTCCCCTCGGCAAACCATAATCCAGGCGCTAATTTTGTACCGCGTGGATTATTGTAATGTCTATTTATCTGGGAGCCAATTAGTCAGTCATCAAAAGACTGCAGTTGACCCAAAATGCCGCTGCCAGACCGCTCTGTTCACTCCCCAATTTTCATCCGTATCGGGCCTTCTTTGGAAACTACATTGACTTCCTCTGGATAAACGTATCCACTTCAAGACTTTGTCCACTGTTCATAAGACCTTGTACTCCCAAGGGGCCCCCATCCTGTCTAATTTAATTTTTCTTTACCGGCCTTCTCTACTCTCTGCTGACCTCTATTTCGCCATTGTTCTTCGCGTCAGTAGAGCTAGATTGGGCGTGAGGGCATTTCGTACCTAACCCCATCTCTTCTGAATTGTCTCCCCCTCTCTTTTAGGATAATCCAGAACCATTTTCTTTAGGGAAAATCTCTTAAGACATGGCTTTTCTCTATCTAACCTCTCTTTCTCATCTGCTCTTAGGCAGTTGTAGCGTGTATGTTGTCAGGGTCCAGCGCTGGGAAGCCCTGTTTAGGGCAGCAATGCACTTTCTAAATCCTTTAACATAACATTTCAGATTTCATTGAAGGCATCCTGTTTTTTTAATCTTACTACAAGTTTGATTTTATGTAGGACACGCAGGACATGGTGTTTTGTATGCTCCTCTTAATCATTTTTTTGCAATCAATAAAAAAAAGAACAAATGAAACTTTATCTGTTTGAGGCAGATTTGTGTTTTAGATTTTTTTTTTTTAACTTTTTATTCGCTTTTTTGTCGTCTGAATAGTACATTTATCAGAAAAATATGCATATAAAACATACATAAACATCATTCTTCTCCATTAATAACACATCATACATTATATGGTTATCTGTGTCCAGTATAGATAATTGCAGTATACGTATAATTTCTGGATAAGCCTGTACAATCAGAACGTTCCCTCCCCTAAACAGTAGTCTCTGGTTACAGTATGTACGGAACACATATTTTCCAAAAAATAGCTATAAATCAAAACATCCCCCCCTCCCCGCTCATCATTCTCATGGCATTTACATGTTCAATACAATTTCCTTCAAATTTTATGGGCTAGCTTCAGGGTCAGATAATGCTTGTGGTGGGTCACATTTATTTTCTCGTATTCATTCCATTTCCCCCATATTCTGGACCATTTTTTGGGACATCCCCTATGAATATATACTGCTCTTTCCGCCACCATCGCTGCATCCATGTCATTTTCCCATTGTGTTCGTGTGGTTACCATCCCCGATCCCACAAAATACAAAGTGAAGAGGGTCAAAAGGCCTATGTTTACCGACCCTGATATTCCAAAAGGCCTAAATTTCAACTGTATTCAACAAAAAGGAATATCTGGGTCACTAGATGAGAATGTGTAGGTATGTCTCAAGACAGAGCGGCTGGCAAACTAAGAATTCAGGAGAAGCTAACCTGAGAGAATAATCAGTGGGTGAGAGATTCTCATCAGACCACCCAAAGTGGCAGAGTGTCCTCATGTGAGATGGGTAGTGGATCCAGGCAACATCCTGACTATCATATGACGGTATAGTTGTGGATACCAATAATTTCTCCATCCAAAACTTATTCTCAATAGGTTGCCGATAAGGTGCAGTGTGAGTGAAAAGGATGTGAGTTAAAATTGATTACCAGAACAAAAAATATGTTTATTGAGTATTGATCTGGTATCAACCATAAAAAATTACGCCTAGTAGTCTGACAATATGACTACTGAGTAAGGCTGTGCAAGACGGTCGACATGTTTCAGCCAAAGGAATTTTATCCGGCTTTCTTCAGGACCATAAATAAGATGAAAAAAACTACTGCACAGGGAGTTACATGTGAAAAAAAGTGTTAATATGTAACAAGAAACAATAACATCCTACCCAGACCTTGGAGCCCCAATATTTCCAGGGATGTTAGGATGATGCGATTCTTACCCAACTATGTGTGGGTAGTAAACCTCACCTCGCCCGGCGTCCTGCTCGGGAAAATTGAGGCACCGCTCTCTCCGTCGGTTACCCCTCTCTGGCGTCCTCCACTTCCTCTCGGACGAGTAGGATGTTATTGTTTCTTGTTACATATTAACACTTTTTTCACATGTAACTCCCTGTGCAGTAGTTTTTTTCATCTTATTTATGGTCCTGAAGAAAGCCGGATAAAATTCCTTTGGCTGAAACATGTTGACCGTCTTGCACAGCCTTACTCAGTAGTCATATTGTCAGACTACTAGGCATAATTTTTTATGGTTGATACCAGATCAATACTCAATAAACATTTTTTGTTCTGGTAATCAATTTTAACTCACATCCTTTTCATTCACACTGCACCTTATCAGCAACCTATTGAGAATAAGTTTTGAATGGAGAAAATTATTGGTATCCGCAACTATACCGTCATATGATGGTCAGGATGTTGCCTGGATCCACATCCCATCTCACATGAGGACACTCCGCCACTTTGGGTGGTCTGATGAGAATCTCTCACCCACTGATTATTCTCTCAGGTTAGCTTCTCCTGAATTCTTAGTTTGCCAGCCGCTCTGTCTTGAGACATACCTACACATTCTCATCTAGTGACCCAGATATTCCTTTTTGTTGAATACCATCCCCGATCCCCAATTCTTGGCAATGTTCCGCTTTGCTATCGCCATCCCAAGCATTGCCCAAGTTTGTAGTCCCAGGTTTAGGTCTGTAGGTTTTCAAATATTTAATAAGCAGCACCTGGGGTCTGGCTGAACTTCTACCTCGCTCGCTTCTGATATTTCATTCATTACACGCTCCCAATAGGCTTGTATTTTTGGACAGTCCCATATTATATGGAAGTACGTTCCAGTTAGCCCGCAGCCTCTCAGGAAGCCTGGATCTAATGCGTGACCTAACTTGTGTAACATGGTGTGGGAATAGTATACGCAGTGCAGTATCTTGAGTTGTACTAGTTTTAGCCGGGATGGGATTGATGCCTCTCTCGCCGATGCCAGTGCAACCAGCCAATCCGAGTCTTCTATGTCTCCTAATTCTACCTCCCATTTGCTACGTAGGACCACCGTGGAGTCCGGGAGATTATTCACCAGCTTAAGGTATGTTTGTGATATTGCTTTCTTTTCTAAATAGTCGGTGAGAAGTCTATCTTCAAGGGGAGATGAGTCCGCTAGCTCCGTGCCTGGTGGGATGGCACTTTGTAGTGCGTGTCTGATTTGGGTGTAGCGGTATAGCTCAGTATTAGCCATTCTGTACTTCTCCTGCAGAGCTGCAAATGTAATAATTTCTCCCCGAAGCCATAGGTCTCCTATTTTTGTGATGCCAATTAGATCCCATTGCTTAAATCCCTTGGTGTTAGCCAGGGTGCAGAGGCGGCGCGTTTCCCAGAGTGGGGTGGCCAATGTGAGCAGTCCCTCCCATCCCAAGGCCCTCTGTACCGTATGCCAAATTTTTATTGTGTGTGCCGGGGGCCTGTGAGTGTGTGTCGTCGTTTGTTAGTATATAGGGCCTTCATCAGATGCTCTGCTGGTAGTATATTCCTGTTCAGTCTATATGCTGGGTCGTGCTGTGGAGTATGTAGCCATTGGTTAACAATCATCCAGGAGTACAATTTAACACTTGGTAAGGCTATTCCCCAGTCGTACCAGCTACGGATCAGTTTGGAGTGCGTTATACGGGCCTGTTTCCCATCCCACAGCAAGGAGGGGATTTCTGCGTCAATTGTCTTAAAATAGGAAAGAGGGACCGGGAATGGGGTATTTTGTACCGCATAAAGGAACCTGGGGAGTGAGAGCATTTTGAAGAGTGCTGCCCTTCCCAATAGCGTTAGTGGGCGGGATCTCCAATGCGCCACATCCGATTTGAGCCTCTGCAGGGGTTTCAGTAAATTTTCCTCCATGAAAATCGAGTCTTGTGGGGTGACATATATTCCTAAGTATTCAAACCCTCTGGTCACTATTGTAATGTGCAGTTAGGGGGCAGAGTAGGTAGTTGGCCATGTAGTAAGTATAGAAGTGATTTTGTCCAATTTATGGTGTATCCTGACACCGCTCCTTATGTCTTGAGGACGTCCATTAGGGCCTCCAATGAGGTTGTTGGGGACATTAAGTATATCAGCACATCATCGGCGTAAAGTGAGATTCGGTCTTCCCAGCCTGCCTCCCATGTTGTCCCACGGATCAGTGGTTCCGTACGTATTTTCATCGCCAGCGGCTCCAGAATGAGCGCAAACAGAAGCGGGGATAGTGGGCATTCCTGTCTTGTTCCGTGTCCTAGCGCGATTTCCCGCGATGTATGGCCATTGGCTATCACTTGGGCTAGAGACGCTGTATATAGAATGGCTGCATCTTCCCGCAGTAGTGGAGCACGGTGAAGCACCCCATTAAGATGCCTTAGGTTAAGAGAGGTGTTTCGCCCGGGCATAAAGCCCGATTGGTCCGGGTGTACCAATGTGGTGAGATGTGGCTGTAGTCGGAGCGCCAACAGTTTTGCCAGTATCTTTGCGTCCGCATTCAGTAGGGAGATTGGACGATGTTATGTTATGTTATGTTAAAATGCGTTTGTATAGCGCTCGGCTACTCTAAAAGAGTGTCCCGGCGCTTTCCACAGGCAGCTACAATGTAAAACAACATAACAAGAAGAACGGATACCGACAGAAAAGGAGAGACACCCACCTAAACAGAAAGATTAAAAAGCCAAGTCTTCAAATTCTTCCCGAATTGAAGCAAATTGGGAGTACTGCGAAGTACCAATGGGAGCGAGTTCCACAGCTGGGAGGCCTTGAGGCTGAAAGAGCGTCCCCCAATGCGGGCCTTCCTCACACGTGGAACCACAGCCGTGAAAAGGGATTCAGAACGCAGTGAGCGAGCGGGACGATAGAAAGCCAATCTCTTCTGCAGGTATCCCGCGCCTGAGCCAAACAGAGCTTTGTGCACCATCGTCAGGGATTTGAACATAATCCGCTTCCGGATCGGCAGCCAATGGAGCGTCTGCAACAGCCCAGAGGCCCGCGCTCGTCTATGCAGACCAAAAATCGCGCAGGCTGCAGAGTTCTGTGCCACCTGCAAACGCTGGACCAAGTAGTCCGGAAGGCCTAAGAAAAGAGCATTGGCATAGTCTAGCCTGGATCCGATGAGCGCCTGCACCGTAATCCGTCTGTGCTCCGCAGATAGTAGAGGAAGAAACTTGCGGAGCATTTTCAGAATGCCGAAACAGGTGCCGGACAGGCCGAGAACGTGCGCTCTCAGAGAGAGCTTGTTATCAAGCTTAACACCTAGGTTCTTGGCAACCAAGGAGGATTTTGCCGGGGGACACATGGCAGCCGGCCACCACTGCCGCCACTCGGGATCGAAGGCACAGCCGAAAAATAGAACCTCCGACTTACTGTAGTTGGCCTTCAGACAATTTCGCTGGAACCAGCCAAAGACCATGTCCAGAAAGTCCCGAATTCTCTCCCCATCAAATGGCTGATCTTTGCCACAGGTGAAGAGGAGTTGCGTGTCGTCGGCGTAGGACACGATCTGGGCTCCATAAGCCTCCGCCGCAGCCGCCAGGGGGGACATAAAGATGTTGAACAATGTCGGGCTCAACACAGAACCCTGTGGAACCCCGACTCCCAATGGCGACATCTCGGCGGAGCTCTGGGAAACTCAGACCGTCTGGCGGCGGCCCTCCAGAAAAGATGTAAACCATCTGAACACCGTCCCCCTTAGGCCGATGTCATAAAGCCTGGCGAGAAGCGCCTCGTGGGGGACGGTGTCGAAGGCCGCCGACAGGTCCAACATGACTAGCATGGCCTTGCCACCCACATCCAAGGTCTCCCTGATGATCTCAGAGACCTCCACCAATGCCGATTCCGTACTGTAATTCGGGCGGAAACCGGACTGGGATGGATGGAGCAAGTTGTTAGATTCTAGGAAGCTCGACAAGACGTCTGATCCGGTGGCTTTCCAAGTTTATGAATTGCCACGATAGTAGCTACTCTTTGATCTTTGGTCAGTGTGCCTTGCGTTAAACAGTCATTATACATGGGGAGTAGGTGGGGGGTGATCTTTTGTGCAACTTTTTTATAGAGTTCCACCGGTAAGCCATTTGGCCCCATCGCGTTCCCCGTGTGCAGCGCTGCTAGTGCCTTCCCTACTTCTTCTATGTTTTCGATTTTTTTACTTAGAGAACTATTTTTACCAAGCAAACTTGTCTTTTCATAAACTGCGGCCAGACAGGTACAAGGCAGCATATTGATAGTTATTTTAAGATAATCTACTGATGATGTATTTATTCCAAGCTCCATCAAGGTACTGCAGCGTCTGCTCAGTGTTGAAGACGGTCGCATGTCTCTCACAGAGTTTTGTGTTATGTTTGTTTGTTTGTTTGTGTATCGTGTGTTACAATGCCTAACACTGATTCCAGGTCCTTGAGAGATCCGATTTCCAGGGCTGGTGGTGGGAGGAGGGAAGACGAAGTTACAGTGATTCATCCAAGTCTTGGGGTGGCATCATGGACCACAGTAGTTTACGTTCATAATTATGTATTAATTTATAGGCAATATACTTCTTGTGTGTTGCTTCGGAAAGGAAGAATGAAAGTGATAGATAGAAAGATTGTAAGTGAAAGATTGTCTACAAAGATCAAACTGCAAACATTCACAGCGCCCAGGCAGTGCGTTTTAAACCCTATTATTAAGAGAGATATAGAAGGCCCCAGTGTTGTAACCAGAAGTGATTTCAGCTTTCTGAGCATAGACATATGTTTTGTCTAAGGACTTTCTGCACAATTTTAGGTAGATTGCCAGCTCATCTGGGAGCAAACTCATACAAAGTTTAATAGACTGGAAAGTCAACCGTTCACTTTAGAACTTGAGATGGTCTAAGGACCTTGCTGTTGTCTAAGGGCAGGAGGCAGACTGTTTCAGGATTTTCAACCATTTGTTACCTGTGTTTTCACAGCACACCCTATCTTTTGAATGTTGCAGGGGTAATCCTGTTATAAGATGCCGATCTCAGGCTGAAGGATGGCTTGTAGTTGTGGAATTCTTTGGACAGGTGTCTAAAGCTCGAGGCTAATATGCTCTATACATAATAGAAAGCATCTTGAAAGTTTTGTTGTTGTTGTTGCAGCCAATGTAAGGCTCGAGTCCAGGAGTGATGAGTTCTGGTATTATGTATGTCTAATACCGGCCATACTATTCATCTTTGCTGCAGTGGAAGTTGAAGTAAACTCTTCTTCAGAGACCTATGTGCATGTTGTTACAATAACTAAGGCTTGACATTACCAGTGAGTGCACAAGGTCCACATTGTGATGGAAGCTTAACGTTGGTGCCACTTTGCTGGGCTATGAATGTAGTTCTATGCGCTCTGTCACTGCATTAATTCACGGCAGGAACAACAGTATAGGGTCTGCGGTGATTCCTAGCTGAGACCTGTGGTACGGTACGGGGATCGCCCAAGGTGAAGGGCCACTGGAAAGGTATCTGCCTTGAGTTTAGTTTGCCTTCATGGTTCAAAAACAGAAATATTATTCTTTGGCAGAGACTGCTTTCTCACATCTATTCCTGCCTGTGGGTAGGGTACAAAGTAATGTCCAGCTACTCCCACAGTTTCCACCTAGGTGGTTTACTTTCTGTGTGTCATCGGCATCAGTTTCCAATGGCTTTTTGAACTAGCCAGTTAAATGGAGATGTTGTTAATTACAGGCTTTTTGTTGACCTACTACTGCTTAATATATCACTCCCTCAGATTGGAGTCTCTCTGTTTTGGGTTGGTCCAACTGTGTTTAAATGCTCCAACCAGGAAGCCAAAATCTAAGCTGCTTGCGAAGGGAGGGGTCCCCCTCCATCTCTAGTGGTTTGATGTCACCTTTGGCTAACATACACCCAATGCAAACCCCAGCATCTTCTGCCCCTATGACCATCCCACTGTCTGAAGATTTTTTCACTTTTTTAATTGATGCACATATGTCTGTGTTTTTCAATTGTAATCCAGATCTGCATTCCCAGTCTATGGATGCAGTCATTCAGAAATTGTGTTTAGGACACTCTGTGCCGTTCCACTTTTCGTCAAGTGTTCACTCTCATGTCAGGACACATAAGTTGTCAGTCGTGCTGATTTCAGTGTTTGGGAGAGGCACATATTAGTTTCCTGGCCTATCTATAGTTGTAATGGGACTCCCCATTCATTCTTTAGCAGATCTCCCAGGGATCCTATGGGGGAATGCCCATTCACTGACAGTAGACAGGCCACTGAGATCAGTCATGTGGAGGACTCAGGACTTCTTGCGCTGTCCTCTCCTTTCAGCAGAGAAATGTTAGACAGTACTTAATAGCATTATAAGTCAGCCTGACATGGGAAATGATCTGGATGCATTTCAGCTCTTGTAATTCAATTCTTCTCTTTGGTAAAAAAGGTTTCATTGTGCACTTTAACCTTTGAGCATTCTGCTGCCTGCCAGAACCCATAATGAGGAATCTGGCACAGTGCAGCACAGTCTTTGCATCTAGGCTCAAAATGTTCAGGAAAAGGCTCAAGGGCCCAAGTGGGGCTTTACTTGAATTGGGGTCTTAAAGTGGCGACAAGAGTCCATCAGAGAACAAGCATTTAAAATGCAATAGGTCTTGCCTTTTATTAAGTTAAAGCCATTTGCTTTGCTATACAATACCGTTAGCAAAAGCAAATGGATTTAACTTAATCAAAGGCGAGACCTATTGCATTTGTAATGCTTGTTGTTCTTTAGATAACCCCAAGAATGCATAGGCAATGAATGTGGGGCCTCTTCATTGCCTGTTCCCCACACTGGAGGGACCCAACGTGTACCCCCATAAGCTTGGAGCAGTTCTGTGTGTGTTATCTGATGTTTCTTTATGGAACTTTCTTTATGCTGAGCCAATTGTCCTTAAGGGATTATTGTTGGAATTATGTCCTCAGTAAATTGTAGCCTAAGCATACAGACGATCTGATGTGTAACCTGTGCTGTGCTTTAAATCCCATGCCCTTTCACCATAAAATCAATAAAGTGGTTTCGAAAATGTTTAATTTTTTTTATTAACCCCTCCCTTGCTGGTGACTGAACCACTCCGTCATCAGCCGCGGTCGCGCTGTGCTGATGATGGAGCGGTTCCATCATGGCCCGCTCGGAACGCCTGCGCGGCGCGGATTCCACGCCTGCGCTGAACGTTCTATTGAGCGGGCGGGGCCATGACGGAACCGCTCCGTCATGAGCACAGCGCAACCGCGTCTGGTGACAGAGCGGTTCCGTCACCAGCATGCGCCCGCTGCGCGGCCGGCCGCCCGCCCCCTTAAAACTGCGGCGGAATAGCCGCCGCAGTGAAGGGGTTAAAGATCACTTAAACTGCTCACAAATATAAGTGGTGGTACTTGAGGTGTTACCCTTGGCCGAACACAGACAGAGTGCAAGTTGATGGGTGCTAGGAGCATTAAACACCCAATGATAGAGGTGTGGTTGTGTGAGGATGGTCAGGCAGTTGAGGATTCTGAGCTTGCTATGGGTTTGACTTAGGAGAAGGGGCAGTTCGAGGTGAGACTGTAGATGGATTTGAATACGAGGCTGAGGGGGTAGTACACGGCCCAGTTGTAAACTGTGTGCCAGCAGGCCTGACAGGGTGAAAAAGGAAGAGACGACCTAGGCAAACTGGTGTGGGTGACAAAGCTGACGTTTCTGAAACGAGAGGACAGTAAATATTTCAAGGCACTATGAGTATTGCCTTGGTTAGTTACCCGGTAATGGATGAGCGCCGGCGTTGCAAGGCCCTTCAGTGACTAATGGGAAAGAGATGGGCGGACATTGTATTTCACAGATGAGTGTAACTATCTCTGAAACTAGGCCATCAGGAAACAGGCGGTAGAAGGGGGATACATAGACCAGAAAGAGGGATTTGGGTGGAAGCCGTGGGGGGTGTACATGGGTCTATCCGGACGAACCTAATAAAACAATAACCTACTTTGCAGGCTCTGGCATTGCAACACTCCGTGCTTAATTTGTAAAACGAATGAGTGCTGGTGCCCAAAGCGCTACTCAGAAGTCGGCGACCAGGATTATTAAATGTCAGTGCGCGGAATACCAGGGCCGTGTAGTCCTGACCAGGCTCTTTGTCTGGGGTGCAGACAGAGAGGCATAATGCTGTTGCACGAATACTGGCCGATGTCAGTGAAGATGTAACACCAGTAATCATTATATGGTAATTTTCCAGGCACCGGGCTAAAATAGTGTGTGCCAACTGTGGAGCAAAAATCCACCGGGGAAAAAAAAGGGCACTGCTGCCGGCTGGAAATGCCAAGCTCTTGCCCTTTCTTTTTCCGGGGTCTGTACAAAGCACCACCACTTCTGATTTAGATTTCAGACCACAAAGACAACAAGTGGAGCAATTGCACGCGCTCTGGGGGATGTTTCAAGAGCGGCTGAGAGCCGGCCTTCATTTACGCGATTAGTCTTCTTACTCATGTTATGGACAAACAAGGCGCTGCAGTGTGAGAACAAATACTCCACTGTACGGTGATTGTTGTAAAGATAGGGAAACTTTGTTAGGTGATAGAAGACTGCCGACTTCATTTATGACATAATTATAGATTTACATAACAACTGCACTTACCACTTAACCTCCAACTGCCGCAGAATGGAACAACAAGCGCAGTACCACAAAGGCAGCCGCGTGTTTACTTTCCCATCGCGCTTTCAGTTTAAGTAAAGCGCGATACTAAAGTAAACAGGCGGCTGACTTTCCCAAAGCAGAGTGAGAGAGAAAAAGTGCGTAGGGAGTAATGAAGGGGAGAGTGTCACGCCGCCGGTAAAAGATCAAATCCTGGTGGGCGTGGCCAAAAGAAGACAAGGCGGCAACAAGGAGGCACTAAGAAGCCTCCTTTGCAATCAAAAGGCAGTGTTTTGCATGGAAGCTGACGCTAGCCAATTAAAAAGATGGGCGGGGCTTCAACTTCGCCTCCGAGAGCTTCGGAATCGGAATTGATTTCAAGAAGCTCTCGGATGCTGAGATGCTATCTCTATCCGAGACCTAAAAACGTGGCCGCCAAAGTTGCAGCAGATCTTTTTTTTCTCTCATAAAGTTTGCACTGTAATCTTTAAACTGTAAGAAATCTGCCTACGAAGTCCTCTCTTGTGGACACTGTAGGATTTGTCTTGGAGAGTGGGCATGGAAAAGGGGGGTGGGCTATCACAAATTGAGCTGTCTGGATGGCTGGCTACAGGCTGCAATAAGAGTAAGACTTTGCTGCAACAGCAGCAACAGATCTTTCACCTTATTAACATTGTTCTGCTGTATGGCTGAGGCTCGGGAGCAGGGGCAGGCCTCTTTGTTATAGCTCTCAGATGAATTATAAGTTTGAGTATTTCTTGTGAAAAATGAAAAACTTGTTCAAAAATAGAGTAAGCTTCTGAATATGCGAGGGAAACATCGCCTGAGTTGAATCAGAATATGAGGAAGGGGTGAGATAAGGTAAAATCTAGGAAAAAAAGACCATTTTGGTCAAATGGTTCCTTCCAGTTTGTAGAAGGGAGGGGTGTTGAGAAATTTAGTTTCCCCAATCCTGGATCCTTTAATTATGTATCTGTTACTTCCCTGTAAACAACTGATGGTAAATGTATACAAGTTGTTCATACAGGCTTAATGTACAAGTTTTAAGGCTGCCAAGATGAAGTACGTAGATTTGTAAACAAAAGTCTAAATTTAATGCATTTATAATTTGAAAAATCTACCCAGCTTCCATTCACCTTTGGATCACTGCAGTCTCTCTTTCATCTTAGTAATTTCACCTAAACAAAAGTGAGTACACATGTTAAACGAATACCAGTTAAATCATGGGGAGAATCTCGCAAGAAACTCCCTGCACAACTGATTCGCGGCCAAATTAAAGTGCTGTGCAGGATTTTGAACACCATTTTAGATATCTTTTTTGGGGGTAAATCTTGTTATTAATTTTCTGTTTAACCCCTTCGATGCGGCCGTGATTCCCCTGGTGTGCTGTAAACAGCACGAACAGGGGCGGGCCGTGATGAACCCCAGCCGTCATCAGCACACGAGCACCGTAGTGCATGACAGCTGGGGTTCGTCATGAGCATGGAAGGGGTTGCAGTTCATACTATATAAACATCGTAGACTTATAAAATACATGAGTTGTGTGTCCATGCATGGACCTCCCAAAGATTGCATATCCATGACCGTATGAAAAACAGAATACAACACAAAATTAAACAGTGCAACATCAGTGTCGTCGCATATGTTCGTGTAGTGTGTTTCGGCCAGTCTCGCCATCAATCATACTACCCCAGATCTTGAAATCACGCTCCGTGTTGTTTTTGCCTCAGACTCTCCAAAGCTGGCACTCTTCTGCTACTGCCCACTCTGGAGGTCAGCTAACCGTATGGTCTTATCAGGGGTTGGGCTAGCCCAGTGTATGGCAATGCGCCTTCTTGCCAGCACAAATCCTAGCTGAGCAAATCTGTACAGCATTTGTTTAACCTCCTTGGGAAGAGGCAAAAGCCACAAGAGGCAGTGTCAGATTGTACGTTTTGCATTCACTTTTTTACACTATGCACGTCCTCCAATATCTCACCCCATAAGGGCTCTAGTGGTGGGCAATCCCAAGTGACGTGTTCAAAATCATCTGGCAGCGCCCACAACGAGTGCAACCTACAGAGCACGCAGGATGAACTCTATGTAGATGTTGTGGTGTTGGGTAAGCCCTATATAAATAATAAAACTGTGTCGGTTATAAACCAGGCATTACTAGCCACCTCGCGTACCTGCGCCAGGGCCCTTCTCCAATCACCATCACTGGTCCTGGGATGGGGTCTCTAGATCCCCATCCCAGGAGGAGCATTTTGGGGAAATATATGTTTGTCTGTTGCTTTCATTATATATATCTTTAATTGCAATCTGCCAAAAGTGAATACCCAAAGCTGCGACAGTCTCTATATATTAAGAAATTGAGATAGGAAATGTGAAGCATGGAATTAGATCTAGCATGGATTTTTTTTAAAGTTTTGTACTGCGCGAACATGTCCACCGAGGGTATCGGAGCGTTTTACAGATTATGCATCACAATTGTTATAATTAAACATACAAAATCAGCAAGGCAACAAAATCATAGTCTAATTGACAAACATTATCCAAAAGGAAAAACAAACACAACAAAATCATCAGCTCAACCATGTCCAAATCTAGAAATGTCCAAGAAGACTCCTGAACCAAGTGGTTGGGCCATAGTCAGCGGGTATGGACCAAAAACAAATGAAGGAGCCATGTTAAAGAAGAAATTTCTTCACCAGGAGTCCTTTAGCTTCTTTTTTGAAGAAGACAGTGGAGGGGTTCACCCTGACTTCGGGTGGAAGGGAATTCCAAATCCTCAGCGCCATCCCTGAGAAGTCTTTTTTTCCTTGAATTTTTGTGGTTTTAGCAAAAGGGTGCTGGCACTTCTGGAGGCTCTAGAACCGCAGGTACAGCGGGGTCTTGAAGTGGATGGCCTTGTGAGCCATGCATGCAATTTTTAACTGTATCCGACCTTCATATGGAAGCCAATTCAGGACTGGGCTAATTTTGATTCAGAATAACATTAACTATCCTGAGAAACTAATACACTACGGGTGACGCGTGGGATCTCATTTCAAAATCTCCATGGAAATCTCAGTTATCTAGAGTATGAGTCCTTGGAAAAAAATACTTATTAATAAAATAAAGGCCAACACCCATGAAAGTTATTCAGTTGTGTGACACTTGATTGGATACGAGAGGAACTCTGCAAGATCAAGTCTGTAGGCATTTCTTTGATTCTTCATAGTAAATAATCAGTACTAGACACAGTACCTAAGCACTTGATTACTTTCTGACACCTAAATATAAATCACAGTGACTACATGGCATCTTGAATTTTCAGGAATATTCAGAACCTTTAACATTCACCAACCAACTTACCACAATTAAATTCACATTTTAATGTATATGTTATTCTACCTCTCAAACAATTAAAACTATAAAAGAGAAATGTGGAAAATACTATGGCATCAAAAGATATGTTTGCCCCCTGGGCCTTTTCTGTTCACTTACCCAAAGTATTTTGCAAGCATTTGGATTTAAATGATAAATACTAAGAAAAAAAAGTGTTTTGAGGGTACATTCTAAGAGCCAAGTTCTAGTATTAAAGAATTCTTCGGGATTTGATGCAAGGATAAGTTGATTAAAAAAATAACTTGAGAATGATTGGTTAAAAGATATATGCAAAATATGCTATGATTAACGCCACTGAGATATTTCTAATGGAGAATGATGTAAGGAAGACTGCTCTTCAATAGCTGCTGCCCTATCCTTGTGGGAGTACTAATTATTCCTAATAAGTGGAATCCAATTGCAGAGTCCCTTATTTTCCTATCACGGAATGTTTGTTCTCAACTGAAATTCGTATCCTGGAACTGTGTAAGTCTTAAAAGTGTAATTGTACTCCTGGATTGTCAATGATCTACATCCAGTTTTATAATTAGATGTGAACAAGAAACCTGGATCTGTGGTATTTGATCACTCTTGGGCTTAAAATAGTTTTTGTCAGTAAGATAGTTTTTTTTGTTTCTGCCACTTATGGAGTTTGTTCTAAAAAAAAAAAAAAAATAAATAAATGTAAAATGTTGATTAATAGCTGTCACAACCAACAGTGTCCAGCAACCAAACCTGTTGTACAGTGAAAGAAATCACCATTTTGGCAGATCTTTTCAGTGGACAGAGAGAACCACTAGTCTGACGTTCATCTCTAAATCTGACTGACAGCCGTCTGTCAGAATGAGGGAGGTAATGTCCTACAGCACCCTGAGGTCAGAAGCTAAATCAGTCTCTGTATTATTTGCTTGCTAAATTCAATTGCACAAGTAAAAACGTATGTCGCAGCTTATTTTTTTTTTTTTTAGCAGTGCTAAAAAATTGATTTTCTTCTTTTTCGCTCTGGTGCAAACCCTCTTTCGTAATTTGAACTTTGGTGAAATATTTAACATCTTTTTAGTGCTAAAAAAGCAACAGAATAGATGTGCTCAGTTTTTTGCAATGGTGAAAAGTCTCTGTTCATGACCCCTTGACAGTTTTTCGTCCTCCGGCTTTTCACCCAGCTCCAGCGGTTGTCCGAAACGCGCCTGTCAATGTCTATTCGCCTTGAAAAATCCACGTTCCCCTAAAAATATATCCCATTTTGGATAATGCTAATGCCAAACATATTTCAGTGTTATAGTCAAGTAAAAAACAGCTGATTATGTAAACATTTACTGGAATGTGCAGCACAAAAGATAGATCTTCTGTGACCTATCCTTTCATAAATATTTTCCGTTTATGGACAAGCCGCAAGCAGGAGGCGATTCCATTCCATAGTGAAGCCCCCCAATACATCGGAACGTCTGCCCGTGCCTTGACTCTGGGAGGTCTGTAGGGAGGGTGTGTAATGTGAAGAAGGGGAGGGTGTTTACATCTACTGCACATTACCATTTCGATCGAACATTTAAACAGAGAATCAACACAATTCTGGTTCCTGACATATAAATACTTCGAAGAGCACAAAAATAGGACAACATTCAGATGACTCCTTCAATATTTCTTATTGTGTCAAACACACTAGACAAGTTACGCTTGATGGTGGTACTCAATAGCATTGTACTGTGTGCCAACGTTTAGAATTTTAGAGAATAATGCAGTTGAATCAGCATCGAATACGTAAACTTTAACTTTATCATCTTTATTTCGACAACATTGTCATAAAAGGCACATTACATTCTACAATATAATATAAAAAGCAGAATTCAATCCAGCACATTAGATTAAAACATCAATCAGGTGCTATCCATTGAGCTAAATCATCACTGTGAAGTACAAAATCCATAAAAAAGACATTTAAAAACATGGTCGTAACTGGTTTAGGAATTCATTAAACTCTCAGAGGCTGTATGCTTGTATCTACCTTCTCCCACTGGACTAAACATTCAGATAGTTCCGTCTCTTAATCCAAATTGCTGCTAAAAATGTTGTTACAGCAAAAACAATTGATGGGGAGAGATCAGTTTTTAGTATCCGAAATGACTCAGAGCACTGTCTGGTCCCCACATTTTTGCAAATTGGAACTATCCACTTTTTCCTTGGGATCTGGTATCCAGGACAGAAAAAGACTATATGCAATTCATTTTCTGCATCCGCAGAACAGCCTGGACAATTCTTTGGGGTAGGTGGGCACCATTTACTTGTAAGGGATCTGATTGGGAGAGAGCCGGGTCTCCACTGGAGATAGAGCTTCCTAAAACCGGGGGGGCTGATATCATTCAGAACAGTCTCCAATTTATAGTAGTCTTTCGTGATTAGGAATGTGTTAGTTAAGGTTCCTGTTTGGGCACTCGCTAAACGGGCAGTTAAATTATAATCAGAATACAGATTAGCCAACTGCTTGCGTGATATACTTGTACACGCTTGCTCCGGGTTACTCCACATAAGAGGGAGGCTCAGCCTCTCAAATTCCTGTCTTATGTATTTTAACCTGGAGAGCTTCCACGCATTGGGCAATTTTAAAACCTCCATTAGCTCTTGCCTATAATTATCAAGTTCTAGAGTGACCCAGAGTCGCCTCCATAAGGTTAGGGGTTTGAGGCCCAGTTCCTCATTTAGAGGTCTGAGGCCCAAATCAAGCCTTAGGGGCAGCAGTGGCATACTTGATGGCAGTGATAACAGCTGCCTAAGAAACTTATTTTCCGCGATAACCATTGCAGGTGCACAGTTGTGGCCCCACAATTTGCCGCCATAGATTACCGCCCCTCGTGCCTGCAGTTTATAGATCTCAAGCGGTGGCCCAATTGGCTTAACTGTAGCTTTACTCAAAAGTTTGAGGATGCCCCCTGACTTTTGAGTGAGCTTTAACTGAGATTTTATTTGATGTTGAGCCCAGGTCATGCTTTCATTGAGAGCAAGACCCAAGTACTCAAACGTCTGCACCCTTTCGAGCCTAACACCTTTAATCACAGGACTTGGGCGTGTTGTTTTCGGGGGATTAAAGATCATAAATTTCGTTTTGTAAGTGTTTATTTCCAACCCCCAATCGTAGCAGAAATTAACAAAACTATCCAGAACTCGCTGAATACCCATAGGAGTCTTCGAGAGGAGTAGGGTATCATCCGCGAACATGATCGCGGAGATACCAACCTCTGCAAGCCCTGGAGCGTCTCTGTTGGGGACCGCATTCAGGTGGGAAATTACCCCGTTGACGTAGAGGCAAAACAGGGTGGGCGCCAAGACGCACCCTTGCCTCACCCCTCTGCCAACGGGGAAGCTAGATGACAAATTGCTGTCTCTCCCACACCTGACCTGTGAAAAATTGTCCATGTGGAGTCGGATTATGTTGTGCAAAAGAGGGGCAGGAATGCCCATATCTGAGAGCACACTCCACAGTTTCCTGCGTGGGACCAGATCGAAGGCCGCACGAAGGTCCACGAAAACAGTGTATAATGATCCGCCCTGAATTTCAACAGTTTTCCAAAAAAGCATGGTTAGTCGGAAAATCTGGTCCGTGGTCGAGACGTTCTTTCTAAAACCAGCCTGGTATGGGCTTAGAATTTCAGACTCCTCGATCCAGCCCTCTGGGCGGTCTAAGATCAGCCTCGCAAAAAGCTTCTGTGAAACATCTATTAGGCTGATCGGCCTGTAGTTGACTGGGAGCAGAGGTGATCCCTTCTTGTAGATAGGGACTATCTCTGCTCCCAGCCAAGTACTTGGGACCGCCATACCCCCTAAAATAGCATTAAAAACCAGCGTCAGATAGGGTGCCCATATCCCAGGTTCATGTTTAAAAAGATCCCCAGGGACCTTATCCAACCCCGGGGCTTTACCAGCAGAGAGTCTAGCGATAGCATTCATGACCTCCCCCTCAGTGAACTCTTGCTCAGGTGTGACGGGGACGGGAGTAGGCTCTATGTCACATATGGGTAAATTCCCAATTGAGTTATCCCCTCGGTATAGGGTATGAAAGTGGTCTTCCCACACCTCAGGAGCGATGTTAGGTGCTACTGCCAGCTCGGGTTCGGCTGAACCTGTACTTATAATTTGCCAGAACTTGCGAGCATCCTTCATTGCTAGGGCAGATGTTAGGTTTGCCCAATTATTGTTCCCCCACTCAATCTTAGCATGATGGATTAGTTGGCGATATGTTGTCCTCTTGTGTTTTATGCCTGCCCTATCACTGTTTTGCTTCAGTGCCTCAACTAGTTCTCTTTTCGCCATTCTACAGGCCCTATTATACCAGTTGGGCTTGCTACCTGCCCTACTCCCTCTGTGGTCCGGGGGATTTAGAATTTCAGCCAGGCTAGCAAGCAGTTCCCTATTTAATTCTGCCAGCCTTAGGTAGGATTCGTGCGAGGGGTGATGGGCCTTTAGGGCAGCGGCAGCCTCAAGTGCTGGGACAAGCCGAGCATATAGCTCCGCCAGCTGATGTGGATGAGTGACCAACTTGTCCCATCTAACCCTACGTCTGTTGTTTGAGACTAAGGCCCGATTGGCTGGATCAACCTCAGATGTAGAGCTGCGGTTCGGTACAGTGGGAAGGGCAAAATCGAGAATCAGTGCATTGTGATCACTCTCTGCCCTGTAAACCACTTTACAATCTAGAACCCTGTGCCAGGCACTACATTCAACTAGGATATAATCGAGGCCCGCCTCCCTCCCTGGTTTGTTAAAAGTATTCATTGGAGGGATGTCTGATTTCACCCTGCCGTTGCAAGCCCTGATTGAATAATTCAACGTCAGGGTAGTTATTTGTATTGCCAAGGGGGCCCATGACATTACCGGCTGCCCCGCCACTTGAGGAATTTTCCACACATCATCCTCCTCCTGATTTACACCATCCATCAGACCCGCAAGTGGCTCAAAGTGAGAATTTAAATCACCCCCTATCACAAATGTCACTCCCTCCGGAATCTCCCCTAAAAAGGAGGCAAGCTCCTCGATGGCTCTAGACTCGGAGGTAACACTCACAGGTCTGGAATAAATATTAACCAGGGCAAGTCTGGCCCCATTCCACCACTCCAGGATCACGCATTGCACATCATCTGATGCCGTGGTCATGACCCTGACGGTGCAGCCTAAATCAGCTCTTATCCATATCGTTACCCCTCCCGACGTTCTGCCCTTTCCCCCCCCACCTTGTGGGGACTGAGTATGAGGCAAACCCTATTCGAAATAGTTCTTCCCGTGCCCACGTTTCTTGGAATAGGCAGACTTCAGTCGTGTCTATGAAAGAGCCCCAATCAGGACAAGCCAGTTTATTATTGAGACCTGCCACATTCCAGGAGAGTATTACAGTTGGACTAGGAGAGCAGGACTGAGGATGTGTTGAGGGTTCCTTAGTTCTAAGATATGTTGGGTCAAGATTCGTGGTTGCTTGCTGCTGGACCCGGATAGCTGTGGCGTCTCCCCCTGCTCCCAGCTGAGCTTCACTCTCAGACACTATTTCCCCGATGTTATTAGGGGTTGTTGGGACTGATCCACCAGTACTGCCCTGTGAGCCTGTTTCCCAGTGGAGTCAGTCTACGTAATCAAGGCAGCTGTACCTATTCGTGTTAAAGTAATCAATGGGCCTCGAAGTTCCATAGGGATTTGGCCTAAACCCTCTGGTGTAACCCCTTGGGCCCACCCTGGTCCACCCATCATCAGACCCTGGGTCCCGTGGGCAATTTAGGGGTGGGTAAAAAAAGGACAAGGGGAGTGGCTGAATTACTGTATCCCCGTACTACCTAACCAGTTGCAGATGTGTGAAACAATCACTGGGTTCCTAAAATTTACCAGGATGCAGTCCCCCTTAATTTTGTTTGGGGTGAATCCCACCCACGGGACTCTTCGGACCATCATCAGTTCAGTTTTAATATTAGGGGGAGGGGTCTGTGGATGTTCAACCAACGCGCCACTTTATTTTTCAGCGAAGCAAAGTTTTCCACCACAGGATCACTGAGCTCAGGGAAACCAGTTAAAACCACTACGTATGGAGCAGCCTCAGGTGGTAAATTAACTACATTTTTCAAGTTTGGTCTACTTGCGTCTTGCACAGGCCGCTCACCCGCCACCACCATTTTCTTAGTCGATCTGTCTGAGATCACAGAAATAGTGGACGCAGATCTCTGCACTGGGCTCGGAAGAGTAATTGGCCCACGGACAGTTGCTAAAATGGGGGCAGGAGGCAAGTGGATGTTGGCTACAGGGAGGGGATTAAGGGGATGAGTAGTTGCTAAGCTAGGTGGGTTGGGCGAAGGAACTATAGGAGGATTAGGTGGGTGGGGAATTGCTAGGCTAGGGAGTTTGATTGAGTAGAAGCCCTCCCATTAGCCCTCTGGATTCTCTGGGTAGTCCCCAAGCTTTTCACGAGTTCCCCAATGCTCCCGGTGGCCATTTCTAGTGCTTGTAACCTGTGCTCAATGCCCTCTAGTCTAACCCCCAGGGGGGCCAGCAGAGATTTCATTGTTTCACCGAGGTTGCGAATAAGATTATCTTCCACCCCATTAGAGCCCTCCCCAAACTTAAAGGCAGCCAGCCGGCTGTACAACTGTCAGAGTTTGCGGGGATAAGCTACAGATGTTGTTGGGTAGTGGAGGAAAGACCCGGTCCACTATAGTACCCGTAGTCTCAGTAATGGTAGGGCGAGGATCTAATTTGGGCCTTTTCCCCCCCTTTGTCTGCGTCCCTCTTTTCCTCTTAGGAACAGCCCCTTCCCTCACCCCTCGTGACTGAGGGGAGCTAGAGTCATGCACCCCTCCAGACATTAAACCATTAACAGACAGTGGGGCTGAGATGACCTCGTGGATAGCCGGTAAAGAGTCACTGGGGACAGGTGGGCTAGACCTTAACTCTTGCAGTACAGATGATGTTGTTTGGTCAATACTGTCCAAAAGGGCGTTGTGTGAGTCCTCACCCTTGTCAGGAGTTTTGGCATTCGCTATTAGACCCAAAGAGGACCTTCTGACATTTTCAATCCCCTGCGAAAGCCTTCTTTCAATTATCGTTAGTTTGTTTGCCACCAATGAGTTTGCTCTAATAAGAAAATTGTCCAAAGTACCTGCCACCATAGAAGAGGATGCCGTGGCTTTACTTCTGGTTTCCCTTGTTGCCATAATCCCTGGTCGTTGTGGAATCTCCAGCTGGTGTTGTAAAGATCTTGAATGTTGACCAAGGGCTAGCAACCAAGGACCAAGTGAGTTGGCCCGGTCCGGTCTTGCTCGGTCTGTAACGGGCTAGAACGGGCCCGCCCTTGGCACGGGCTTTGCCCGGCGCGCACCCGCGCCCGTCCCGCGTTGCGGAGTACTGAGCCACTAATGTAGCAGAGTGGTAATAGGTGCGGGAAGAGGACGGAGCGCTGCCGCGCGGGCTGCCGGTCCTCGCAGTCACGCCGGTGCTCCAGGTATGCCCCAAAGAAGAATTCACCAAGTTTGTGCCTCCTAGCGGCACCCGCGAAACGCTATTTTAAGCTGCCGGTGGGGGCGGGAAGAGGACGGAGCGCTGTCGCGCGGGCTGCCGTTCCTCGCAGTGCCGCCGGTGCTCCAGGTATGCCCCAAAGAAGAATCCGTGAGGCGCTGATTTAAGCTGCCGGTGGGGGCGGGAAGAGGACGGAGCGCTGCTGCGCGGGCTGCCGGTCCTCGCAGTCCCGCCGGTGCTCCAGGTATGCCCCAAAGAAGAATTCACCAAGTTTGTGCCTCAGAGCGGCAACCGTAAACATAGGTTCGGCGCATGCTGCATTTATGGCCACGAGCTCGAACGTAACAGTTGCACACTCCAGAAATGTACTTCTTGGGAAGGATATGGAGAAAAAAATAATATTCATTTAGACATTTACTTTAAAACATTCATCAAAAATACGGAATACATAATTTGCCATTTCACTTACAAAGCCGAACAAAGTTGCTATTTTAACTAGACACGTACAGCACCCGCTCTGCAACGACGACACCAACAGGGAACAAGCCCGCGAGTGGTGCGCGCCACTGCGAGCCATGGCCTATTGGTGTCTATTACGCGCACCAAGTGCGTAATAGACACCAATAGGCCATAGGAGGAGCAATGCGCCCGCCTCGGGCCAATTGCGTGCAGTCTTTTACAATAAGACGCCCACAAAGGTCAAATGGGGAGCTGAAAAGGAAGCGCACACGCACGAGTGTGTGCGATTCCTAGGTAAGTTTAGATTCCCCAATTGCGTGCAGTCTTTTACAATAAGACGCTCACAAAGGTCAAATGGGGAGCTGAAAAGGAAGCGCACACGCACGAGTGTGTGCGATTCCTAGGTAAGTTTAGATTCCCCATTTTTCACTCACTAAAGGTCTTGCGCTTCGCGAGCACTGCTGCGCAGTGCACCTTTAGGCATGAGACCTAAAAAAAGAGAGTGCTGAATAAAGGCCCTTGATTGGGCCGACAGTCAACTTTTGTCTTCATCTTCATGCAGTGATAGTCGGAAATAATTGAAAGAGCATAAAAACGTAATATGGAAAATTATGAGACTTTGAAGCAAAATAAATGGGTAAAGCTGTTTGAAATTATCAGCAGCATTAAGAACATTTTGTAAATTTGTCTTTATGAAGCTTTAGTTGTGTTAGGTCATTGCTTGGGAACAACATATAAGAGGTCTTTACATAGTTAGGATTTGAGATTATGCCAGGCAACATACCAGCAATTATAGTACTGTTTTGATCTTGCATATATTCTGAGGAGAGGACAAGTACTATTATGGAAAATGGTGCCTCTTTTTTGTTACGAAAGCAATCTGCTTTGCTCCACCCTGTGCAGCTCTGGAGCCCCAGTGGGTTCCAATGACTCTGTAGGAGGCAGATCCTACATCTTGGTCACCTATGTTTTCTGTTCAACCTTCCCATCTGGGATGGTAAAATGTTGCTTGACTCATGGCTTGGCTCAGTCAAGACGTTTTTTTATTTAACTCTTTTTACGCTCAACAGAACCTTTTATTCACAGAATAGGATAAAACGGAACTGAACATGGAACAGAATATTGTACATCCAATCAGAGAAATGAGGAATTATAACTTAAACAAGAATGTTTACAGATTCCAATGACTGAGGTGTCGAGTGTGAATGCGGGTCAGAGGGCAGTGTCTTATTTGCATACATGGGGCAAATTGATTTTTTTTATGGGTGGGATAATTCTGTGGTTTTGGTGGTGGGAATATTACAATATCTCTGAAAATAGACCGGCTAGCAAACCTATTTGGAAACGGGCAGGGTAGCAGAAACGCTTAGGGATGGGTGTGTCAGGACAGTGTCAGAATGGGTAGGTTAGTGCTCTATCTCAAGGACTGGTGGATTGGAACACAGGCTCAAGAATGGGTAGGTTAGGGCACAGTCTCTGAATGGGTAGGTTAGTATCTCCAGGACTGGCGGATCGGAACACAAGCTCAAGAATGGGTAGGTTAGTGCCCTATCCCAAAGATGGGCAGATTGGAACAAAGGCTGAACAATGGGTAGGTTAGAACACAGGCTAAAGAATGGATGTGTCAGCAGGAAGGCTCAAGAATGGACATGTTAATGTACAGGCTCAAGAATGGGCAAGTTAGCACTCAAGCTAAAAAATGGTTGGGTTAGCATTCAGACTCAAGAATTTGGTTGGGTGAGTTGACACATAAGCTTGAGAGTGCTTGGGTTAGCGCACAGGTCAGATAAGCCCGCAGGCCCAAAAACAATCGGGTTAGAACACTTGCTCCAGAATGAATGGATTAGCACACAGGTGCCAAAATGGGTGGGATAGCGCATGGGCGTGGACATGGTAAGGGTAGCGCACATACTCCAGAATGGGCAGATTGACATACAGGTTCAGGAATGAGCGGGCTAGGACACAGGCTCAATAAAAGACTGGGCAGGTTGGCACACAGGCTCAGCAACTGGTAGGAGGGAACACGGAGTCATCAAGGAGGGAATAAATGATGTAACTATGTGCTACTTTGTTTAAATGACATCAGAGTGACCAATACATGCCCCTCGGATATTCCAGTCTGATGTTTTAAATCTGATTTAAACAATTATGTCAACCTTATTTTATTTCGAAGGATATGGCAAACCTGAGTAGTTAAAAGTCAGCAAGCCTTATGCCAGTACTTTTGTGCCACAGTACGCTTAGCTGTATGTTTTTATGAGTCGCAAACTATTTAAGAATAAAATAGCAGTATTTTAGGCATTGCACACTGCTGATAACATTTTCGGTATTCATGGTTGAATTCTATGGCATTTTAATATCTCTTCTACAAGGCTGTACGAACTGTTGATGAAACCCTCCCCTTCTCACATTTCCTAACTACCTGCAACATCCCTGCTGTGACCCTCAACCCTCTTACACCTTTTTGTCCAGCCAACCACTTTTATCAATCCCTCAACCTTTCCCTACACTTCACCTGCCCTTGAATCTCAACACCCATCTCATCTTTAAATGCATTCTGGCTCTCCTTGCTCAATCAAATAACTACTACCTTCTTGAGACCAATAGTGACCCTTCTCTTCTGTCCCTCATCCCACCTTGTGCCTTTAAACAATCCCCATCGACATGCTCTCAACCAATGTTGCTTATGCATCCTCATTAGTGCTTGATTTATGAACAAAAACCCCCTGACCATCCGCATTTTAATCTGTGACTCCATCATGGACCTACCTCCTCTTCATTAGAGCAACATAGTGAGCAGATAAAGTAGTCCCCCACTTTCCACATGGCCATACCCATCAGGTTATCGAATCCTGATAAGAAATTTTCCAACCGAGAGGACAAGTGGAAGAATAGAGGTTGTTTAAAAAAAATAAAAAAAACTCTTACCCACCAGCTTCCATGGTTTTTCACCTCCGAATGTTTATCATTACTCTTTGCTGCCCAGAGCTTCACCTGCCTTTTCTATATGTATCGACATAGAATCACTCTTCAAACAACCAAAGCTGCTTTTTCAGTTCCATTGCTGGTTTTTCCACTAATCTTTGTATATTGGGTGAAGGCAATGTCTGGTTTGACAATCCAAATCCCCCATTCCAACCTTATAGTCGGGAACTTCTACCAAGTGGCCTGTGACCTCAGACATGCAGCCGGGCACACCTCAACAAAATCTTCACCGTGCTGCCACATATTGACAAAAATCAGTCTGTCACCTGCAGCGACCCCTATACCATTTACTGCAATCTGCCTGTTCCCATTCTATGCCATGTATTTTGAACACCAAGATCCTCCTCAAATCGGTGAAGAAACTTGACTACCACGCTCTCTAGTCACAGAGGACCGGTTCAAAGCTAATCTGCCCTGCGATGACAGGTCAGCAGTTCTAAGGCTCGCTCTCCACCGTCTTTAACACATTTATTCCTCTGAAGGCCTTTTCACGTGTGCACAACATCCACTGTTGAGAATCTGGTTCTACTCGATGGAAAACTCAAGAGGATGGAAAAAAACTAGCAATGCTTGTTACCGGCTCCATTTCAACCACCCCACCAGACTACCATCAATGCGAATGGAGGTCTGTCTTCCTGTAACTGGACCTCTTCTCTGTCTTTCACATCCTACATCATCCACCCTACTCCAGAGACTGAGTAACATTGGAATTGCTGGGATTTTTCCATAACTCTCTGAAATGTCATCGGAGACCTGACTGTTCCAAAAGGCATTACATGTTGAGGTCAGGTTAGATGAAGACAGTACTCACCAGCAAGCCCTACTCTATCTGCACTTCTCGTCAGCCCTCCAATGTGTGGGTGCAGGTACAGAATTTGACTGACATGAAGTGCTCCCTATTCAGAGGTTACAATACAATACGGCATTACATAAAAGGATACTCAAGCCTGCTCTGCACTCCACTCTCCAAATGTTCTTTCACTTCACTTCTCTTCTGTGTCCCCGTTTTATAGGCCGATGTTATCTCTGCTCGTTTTATTATCAATAAAGGTAAGGAACAATGAATTGCCTGGCCACTGGATGCGGACTCGCCCTCACTTAGTAAGAAATGTAATGAAGAAAAGAAGGATTCATTGTAATGACAATTACAAATAAATCTGGACAGTGGACAATTGGGGAGTGATACAATACCAGATCTACATTCATTGTCCATGTTAAGTGAATAATAAAATCAAAACTTTACAAATTCTTTTGTGCAGCGTGAAATAACTTTATTAAAAGATTCAGATCTTTTTCCATTCACCTTAATTAGAGCTTATTAAAATATAAATCCTGTACTGTTCAGTTGAAATAAATGATATCTTATCAAATGCTTTGTTTTATTGATGGTTTGGTTATCAAGGCTGTAAACGCGCCTTCATGCAGTTGTGTGATGCTTCGTGGCACTCAGTTTTCTCCCATTTATTTTTCAGCCTCCGACTTTCGAAGCTCCCAGGGTGGATTGCCAAAGACGGCAGCACCTTCTTGGAAAAGGTAATGTCAGTGCAAATGGCTCTTTGGCTTTTCAATTTTTTAAACGAATACACATACCACATTCACACAGTCTCTCTAACTTGTAGGGGAATGTAATTTGGCATCATAGACACCTACTACAAGGATCTTTCAACAGTATACCTACTTCGGCAGCCTTCCTGTTTTTAACTCGGCGTCTTGCCGTTTGCAGGTGCTGTCCGTTTAAAATGTAACCCCCTGCTGAAATATATCTGAGTTCTCTGCTTCTTAATCCCGATCAGGTGCTTAAGATGTTAAAAATGAATTACACGAATAGTGTTGTTCTTATGCTGACATGGAAGAAGTGAACGCGGTGTTCGTGTTGTAGTACTGCACAGCGCTTAGACGCCTGTAAGGTCTTTCCCCGTGCTATAACACATATGTATCGTTTGACATATGAGTATCCTGCTTCTTTCCCCATCAGTTTGCTGGATTGAAAATCCCTCAGTGCATTTTAAAGTAAAATTCGGAATGAGACTGGAGTCCATTTTCTAGTTTTGGATGTGCAATTTCACAACAATGACTTGAGACATTACACGTTTCCATCTCAGTTGTGATCATTGCATTCAACAGTTGTCTTGTATTTTCACAGCTGCGTCCATGCTTAGTGAAGGTGTTGCAGCGCTCCTCAGGAAATCATTTCTAAATCCATGTCACCTTTCCCTGAAATGCAACTTCTGACATATTCTCAAACAGGGGGGCCCATAACACTGTGAATCATCCAAAACCACTTACACTCTACTTCATGGATCGGCGAAATTCAAAAGAAGAGCTTCTGTATCATAGTGGAGTATCTAAAACGAAAATTAAATATTTATACTATTTACACCTGCAGTATAAAATACACTTACCATGGTTTTCATTTAATATGACATTTTATTTAGACACACCACCATTGAGATCATTGGATCTGCTAGTAAAAAGTTAGGCATAGGAAATCTCAAGCCCAGCTTAATTCTCCATTTATCTAATTTTTATTAAGAGCAAATTCAGCATGTCTAAGATTATTTATTTTATCTATTTCTTTATTTAAAAAAAAACGACATTAAAAATAAGGTTTAAATTCAGGACAGCTGGAATCATTTATTTAATATAAACTCAAAGAACAAGTATTAGCAAAAGACAGATAGTTCCCAAATAATCATCTATTCTCCTAACATCCCTAACTAGACCCTCAATCTAAAGTGCATCTCCCTGTGGAAAGAAGTAAGAGTTATTGAAATCTTACATATCAGAAAAAAATCAGCATTCCGGCAATATCTCTGGAAGAAATCGAAAAGGAGATCCTCTTCAGTAAAAACAGCACTTTTTATACCTATTTTCACTAGCTCTATCTAACTAAAAAATGTAACTTTCAATGTGAATTAGAGTCCTGATTGGACAAATTTTGGGGTGGATGAACATCATCTCGTCATCACAAATTAATTTGTGGCGGCGCCGATGACTTCGGTCCCGGTGCCGCAGGCCCCCGCAGGATCCGGGTCCGGATCCGGGTCGACCTCACGACCTCGCGGGCGCCGGCCCCCAGGGTGTCGACCCCGGTGCCGCCTCCGAGCGGCGCCGCCTCCGATCCCTCCTTCGATTCGGGCCCAGTGTCTGAACGGCGCCGTATCCGACGCCGATAGGAGATTTTTACTTCTATGACCCGGCCCCATCCTCTGGTCCTGAGTCTCAGGAGATGGGTGGCGAGGGGGATTGGGAGGGGTCTGAGGACCCTCTGGCACGGGAGTGTCAGTCTTATCAGGACTGGACAGGTGAGCTAGGGGAGGCCAGTGGTCTGGATACCTTGTCGGACACTGGTTTTGTCTCCCCTCCTACAGTGGCTACGGAGGAGGGGGCTGCCTATAGTGTGGTACTGATGCGGGCAGCCAAGGCCTTGGGCCTGGAGCTCCCCGTCGCGACCGTGAGGACTAGCCTCCTCACTGAGGTCCTAAAACCGCAGGCAAGCTTGGCCGAGCCTCAGCTGCCGTTTAATGAGGACTGGCCTGACGTTCTTCTGGGCACTTGGTCCAAGCCCGCTACAGGTCAGCCTGTAGATAGGAACGTGGCCAGACGCCACCGCCCGGCTCCGGGCGACCCTTGCTTCCTGTCCACCCATCCCACCCCCGAAAGCCTGGTCATCCAGGCCTCTAATTCCCAGACCGCATTCCCAACGGCCCCCCCCCCCGATCGGGAATCCAAGAGGTTCGAGCAATACGGAAAGAAGGTATTCTCCTCCCTAAGCTTAGGGCTGCGGTCAGTCAACACCGCGTGCCTCTTGGGCCGTTATACCCACTCTCTGTTGGACACGGTCGCGGACGTGCTGCCACAATGTCCGGCGGAGGTCCAGACTAAACTCACCCAAGCCCTTGCGGGGGGTCGAGATGCACCACGGTACTCCATCCGGTGTGGGCTGGATACCACGGACTCACTGGGCAGAGCGATGGCAACGACTGTGGCGATTCGTCGCCACGCCTGGTTGAGGTCCGCCAACTTTTCGGCTGATGTCCAGAACACCCTTATGGACATGCCGTTTGATGGCCGTCGCCTCTTTGGCAACAAGGCAGACCATGCGCTTGAGCGCTTTAAGGACTCCAGGGCTACGGCCAAGTCCTTGGGCCTATCGGCCCGCACCAGCAAACGGCTGCCTTTCGCTCCTTTCGTGGCCAAGGAAGGGGCACCTCCACACGTCCTGCCAGCCACGGGCCGCAAACTATCGTCCAGCGCAGTGGCGGACGTGGAAACCGCCGTGGCGGCGGTCGGGGACAATGACTAGGCCAGTCCACACCAGCAGCATCCGCCTCGAAACCCTCCTAGTCTGCACTTTCAGACCCATGTGACGCCAGTTGGGGGAAGGGTTCGCCATCACCAGCTCCACTGGCGCACTGTCACATCGGACAGATGGGTGCTGCAGATACCTCAATTTTAAAATGTATATTCTCATATTACAAGTCCTCTATACTATTAATGTTTTATTAATTATTGCTGATTTTATTGGATATATATCAACTGTGGGTTCTTTTAGCCTCATCCAGTTTCTCAGTTGTTAACAACAATTTTCATCCAATCTTCTTTTGAATTGAGCCCCTTTTCCACAGTGTCTAGGAAACGCATGTACCATTGTTCACGTGTTTTCCTGATGGCATCTAAATTGCCTCCTCTTCTGCTGATGCTTATTCTTTCTAGGATGAACCATGTAAATTCGTTACAGTCATGGTTCTCCTTTTGATAGTGATAGGTTAAGGGCGCATTTTCCTTCTTGTTTTTGATTGATGATCTGTGTTCCAATAGTCTTGTTCGGAGCTCCCTACCCGTTTCCCCTACGTAGCCCAAACCGCAGGGGCAAACAAGCAAATAAACTATATTTTTGCTCGTGCAATTATTTAAGCTTTTAGGGATCAGGGTTTTACCATTGAAAATCAATTTCTTAGTTGTAATGCAATTGGGGCAGATTGAGCATGAGCCACATTTGTGGTTACCTGTTGCCTTTTTATTGTCCACCAAGGTTGTTTGTACATTGCTGGCCATATTCTTGTATGTTTTTACCAGTGCATTTTTTATTGTTTTGTTGCGCCGGAATGAGAACAATGGTTTAGGTATTGGTACAGTTTGGCCATTGTTGATAATCTTCCAATTGCGATTAACTATATTTTTTATCTTGTTACTGAGGCCAGAGTATTGACTTACAAAGACAATCCTGTCTTGGGCCTTATTTGTTTTTTTCCTATCTATCTCTAGTAGATTCTCTCTATTATAAAATCTTGCCCGCTTCATGGATTGTTTCACTAACTACAAGGCAACCAACCAGTGCCGCCGATCAAGAGAGACCTATAAAAGAACAGTCTTGAAAAAGATGGCACTAATTTGAAACAAAAGCCATCGAAACGCGTTGACGCTACACAATTTGCATAATTGGGTAACCGTGCCAAACCTGCAGGTCGCAAGATTCAAAAGCGCCCAGGATTGGTGGTTTGAGATTGTAATACTCGATGTGCTAAGTTTCAATGACAAACGATACTGTCTTTCTTTCTGTCTCTCCCCTGTGTTGTTTTTTATTGATGAATTTCAGGGCACTGTTTATTAAGTTTTAAGATTAGTATCTTATGTTGAGAAATCTTGTGTGATTTAGAATTGTAAATTTTAGTTAGCAGAAACCTTGATTAAGTATAATTGTTTTTACTGTGTGATTTTTTTCATGTTTTTAACAAAACGATAAATTTGATATAAGTTTTTATATATATGTTTCTTTCATATTTTTTCAGTGTAAATGTCCAATATTAACATGTGGACTTGATTAGTTAAGAATCCTACCAAGGGAAACTTTTACTCTACCCCTTAAGAAGGGAGCCGGGAGGGAGGGTCCGCTGGGTGGCGGGAGCAGGGGTCCAATCGGCTGGCGGGGGCGGGGCCGCAGGGAGGCAGCGGCGGGAAAGTCGGGTCCAATCGGGCGGGCGGCTCAGCGGCGGCTGGGTCGCCTGCACGAGGCGAGGAATCAGCGAGGTAGCAGCGGCAGGCACAGTAGGCAGGAGGAGTGTGGGGGCGACCAGGCCTCCGCAAGTCTCAGTGGTCGCTATCAAGACTGTGTTCTTCATTGCCATAACCTTGGCACTTCAGGCTCTTTGTGTCGATCCACCATACACCACCTTCTTCGCAGACATCCTTTCTGCCAAAAATTGTGACACCATTCTATTTTGGTCAAACCACCACCCTGCCGACATTCTATTCTCCACCTCATCCCTCTAAAGAGAAAGAGACTCACAGAGTGTATTGTATTGTTGTTTGTTAATGGTTATCTCGGAAAGTCAATAAAGAAATTTAAACATAAAGAGAAAGAGATGCTCCATCGCTTGGACCCCACGAGAGCGCTGAGCTTCTGCATTGAATGTACCAAAGACCACTGGGTCGACAGGCCGCTCTTTAGTTCTTGGGAGCAATGAAAGCCAAGGCTGTACAAGGAAGAACCATCTCACAACGGATCATGCTCTGCATTAACATCTGCTACAGAGTGGCCAAAGCAGGACTTTCTGGTTTACGTCCATTCATAGACCCACCACTGAATGGTTATTGCTTAGGTATCTAATCAAAAGGTGAGGAATGTGGGGTTAGTTGTCTCTATCAGAAGAACAAGTTACTTACCTTCGGCAATGAACTTTCTGGTAGAGAATTTGTCTTGACGCAGATTCATCATCGACCCTCCCATCCACCCGTTCTGTGACTGAACTCTATCCATTAATAAGATCTCAAGTCTATATTCTGCTGTACCAGTTTGCTTTTGGAACTTTGCGTCTGGGGCGCAGACCCTCTCGAAAGCAACTGACATCAGCGTGCTTCAGCCGCTCCTATATAGGCACCACACCTTACTACCGGAATGGAACAGCATCGTTGCTGAGCCACACTGTGCCCCCTTCCGGCACGCAGAGGTACTGCTGAAATGTTTCCGTATGCAGTATGACAACTGGGGAATATTCAAAATGTGAGGAAGCTGCAGCTAGATAGTCTCTACTAGAAAGGCATTACTGAAGGTAAGTAACTTTAGAGCTGCCCTTGTTTAAATGAACGTCATATTTGAAGACTAATTGGCTGGAGGGAATAAAATGGGAAAAAATGCACATTTCAGGGGAATAATGTAATTCCTATGAAATGTGGAGATATTTCACAGGTATGACCACATCCTCGGTCTTCCTCGGTCCGTCCCCGTTCCGCCACGGCTTTCATGTGCCGCTTGAGCAGAGGGACGAGACTCCTCCCACCCACCGCGTCACTTCCTCTCTCCACCCTATTTCTGGGCATGTGTGTCCGGCCGCGCAGCGGGCGCGACGATGGCGCGCCAAAGGAAAGCCCGTCTGCGCCCGTCCGCGACTGGACTGCGACCGCGGCCGGCCATGCTGCCTGGGAGGCGTGGGATGGGGGCCAGATCGCCTGGTCATCCGCAGACCTGTGGGCGCTCAACACTGACCAAGGCTGCAGAGATCATTTGATGATGCTGGGGGCGAGGTCTCCGCCTAAGACATGTGAGCGATGCGGGAGTTCACTCTGGGGGTTTACGGTAAGGCGGCCGATGAGATGCCTGCAAAAACAGTAGCGCCAAGGTCCGTGTGCTTTAAAGCAGCCCTCCTAAATTGTAGATCGCTGCCTAGGCACGCGGCCGACATTTGGTCGCTCCTCGAGGATCATGAGTGGGATGCTCTGTTTTTAACAGAGACCTGGCTCGGGGAGGATAATATGACGGCTATTGCACTAGCTGTACCCACGGGCTACAAAATGTGTTTTGCTAATCGAGGTGAGGACAAGAAAGGGGGAGGGGTAGCGGTGATAATTAAGGCAGCTTTCACGCTTACTTCATCAACTCCTATCCAGATATCAGGAGTGGAAGGCCTACACTTTGGTATCCAGATGGGTCCGCAGGTGACCCTGGCTGGGCTATTAGTATATCGCCCCCCGGGAGGATCTACCTCCAGCTTGGAATCACTGCTGGATATGATTGTTCAGCGCTCACTCTTACATTCCCATTTTCTCTTATTAGGGGACTTTAATGTTCATGTGGATAGGGATAATTGCACCCTAGCTGAAACCTTACTGTCCACATTGATGACTGCAAATCTGACGCTGTGTAATGAGGGCCCCACACATAGAGCAGGTCACACGCTAGACTTAATTATTAATAATGGGGATACTGTAAAGGTAGAGTCGGCCCTGCCGCTGATCTGGTCTGATCATTTTCTTATTCCCTTTACAGTGGAAATAGATACGCCCAGACCGGTTATGAGTAAATGTACCTTTATCAAGATAAAAAAGTTAGCCCCTGAGGCTATGGGCCCGGCCCTGGGCCTGAATAAACCTGTTTTAACTTCTGATAGCAATACTGATGCACAACTATTTAATAACTGGATCAAGAATATGGTGGACTCTACCACACTGGGGGGGGGGGCCCGGGAAGGGGGGGAAGGGGGGAGGTGAAGGAAGGACACACGGAAACACTGCTATATGACTGCACAGTTAAGTTACAGTAGGAGTGGCAGTTCCAAGCCACTTACCTGAGTTCTTGTGGGGTGGGGGGAGGGGGGAGGCGTTGATGGTTGGAAATGGGAACTGTTGGAAGGAGAGGGGTTTAAAAAAAAAAAGAAAATGCTGCAGATATCAGAATGGCCGGAAAAGGGATCATGTTTTTTATACTGCAGAACTACTTATGATTGACTCTTACTGTGATCCATGGGATGAGACCCGCTGAGGGCTGTAGAAGTACAAGGTATGATGGCCATTGTAATACGAACGGTGATCTTGATGCTTACATCCTAATGTCTATGGAACTGTGTCAATGCCGATTGCATCATCTGTATGTCTGCAAATAAAAATAAAAAAAAAAAAAAAAGAGTATGGTGGACTCAGTTGCACCCGCCAAACGCGCAACATCACAAAGGGAGTCTCCATCGGCCCCCTGGTTCTTTAGCGATCTCAGAGCCGAAAAGAAGGCATGTAAAAAATTAGAGAGGTTATGGAGAGTAAGGTATGGGGATGTAGAAAGGGACCGCTACAAGGATGCACTAAAAAATCTGCAGAAAGCAGTGAGAAGGGCCAAGAAAGCCTTCTTTGCGACCTCTATCCGAGAAGCAGAGCACTCAAGTAAGGAAGTTTTCAAAGTGGTGCAGTCCTTCTTTAAACCTAGCTGCATAGAAAGGGAGGTTCCCCCATCCCTGTCATTGTGCAACAGTATCTCGGAGTTTTTCGAGTGTAAGATCCAAAAAGTTTACGACTCCTTTGGCCCGGAGGTTAGGACGGAGAAATCAGATATAGCAGTAAAAATAGGGCCAGTGGTAGGACTTGAGCAGTTCCTTCAGATAGACTTGTATTTAGTTATTAAGGAGCTTCAAAAATGTAAATCGGGTTCCCCAGATGATCCCTGTCCACCCAAACTCTGGAAATCTATAACTGAATTTGTGGTACCCACCCTACAGTCCATCTGGAATGGATCCATTACCTCGGGGGTATTTCCGGAGGCATGGAAGCATGCCACTCTCCTCCCGTTAAAGAAAAAAGCAAATGGTGATCCGTTGGACTTGAGCAACCTGCGGCCAATTTCTCCGCTGGCGGCCCCAGGAAAAATGTTTGAGAAGATAATCCAGCGCCAGCTTAACAAATTTATTGAGGACAATGATGTCTTACATGAGACTCAATCAGGTTTTAGACCGGGCTTTAGCACAGAGACTGCACTCATTGAAGTAGCAGAATCAGTGAGGTGGTCGATGGATGCCGGGGAGTCAGCTATGCTGGTTCTCCTGGATCTGTCGGCCGCCTTCGATACTGTGGATCATGGTAGGCTCCTACAACGGCTGGCAGAGATAGGGCTAAAGGACCAAGCACTGGGATGGGTTCAGTCGTACCTGTCACAAAGAACACAGAAGGTGGCATTGGGTCATATTGTGTCTAAACCCACCAAGATAAAATGCGGTGTTCCCCAGGGGTCGGCTCTGAGCCCGCTACTATTTAATGTTTACTTGGCACCTCTGCTTACACTCATTGCAAACTGGGGGGTCAAGGCAATATCCTATGCTGACGACACCCAGCTGGTGTTCCCATACTCGGAGGTGTCGGAAGGCGCTTTTGCAAATTTTAAGGGGTGCCTCCGAGATGTGGCCAGATGGATGAACGCAAACAAACTCAAATTGAATGCTGAGAAGTCAGAGGTCATCTTCTTTGGCAAGGGATCACCCCCCTGCAGAGTTCTGGCGGCCGGTGGAAATGGGGATGCCCCCGTCGCCGAGCCAGAGTGCAAAAAACTTGGGAGTCCGCTGGGATAGCAGTCTTTCCTTTGCTTCTCATATTCAGCAGGTAGCAGGATGCTGTCTATCCAAGCTGAGGAACCTGCGCAAGATCCTGAGACTTCTACCAGAAGAGTGCCGTAAGACTGTAGTCCATGCCACAGTAACATCGAGGCTGGACTACGCCAACGGACTTTATCTGGGTCTTCCCCAATACTTAATCCAGCGCCTACAGACGGTGCAGAATGCGGCTGCGAGACTGTTGATGTGTATTCCTTTTAAGCACCCAGTCTCTCTGCATCTTCGAGCACTGCACTGGCTTCCAGTGGCCAGTAGGATCAAGTTCAAAACCTTGACGCTGGCCTTCAGGTACCTGTATGGCACCTGTCCCAATTATTTGAGAGCCAGGCTACCCAGGTATCATCAGTCGAGGACCCTCCGCTCCAATGGGCGGGTGCAGCTCGTGGTCCCTCGAGCGCGAAGAGCGCGGTTGGGTGGAAGAACCTTCTCGGCCAATGTGGCGGGGTTATGGAACTCTCTCCCTCCTGCCCTACATCAGGCCCCTTCTGAAACTTGCTTTAAACGACTGCTAAAAACCTGGCTTTTCACTCCACTACGCTAAGATTTGTCACCTGGCATATGGTTAGTCTGTTCTCACAGCGCCGGGACACCTCCATGTGAGGTAGCTGTTCGCGCTCTACAAAACTCATTATTATCCCTGTGACATATAAGTAAAGAAATCACTGCTTTTTATGCAATTAAAGTAGCCAGACTTATAATATATACCTATGTGCACATCAAATTGTGAAGCGCACTTGTCTCGCAGTGTAGTGCTTACACTGTCTGGGTTTCCATGGTTTCTGGGTGGTGGCATCGAGGCAGTCATCCAGTTTTGAGAGCTGAAGTTCATTTGATTTATTCGGTTTGATGATTTTCTGGGTGTCGTCAGCATAGTTGTAGCACGTGAAGTTAAAAGAAGTGTTGATTCCAGGAGTTGGCTGCACTCAGTAGTGTTAGGCCTGTGCTCTCTGTAATTGTGTTACTCTATTACAACACATAATTGTTTTTTGGGTTTCGCCTATTACCATTCGCTTGCGAATGGAATGGCGAAAATTCATGGGCTCGATCGAATAGTCAAACCACTGCGGTTTCCACTGCGGTTTCTTTACAGTGCATGTGAGGTCACGTGACCACAAAAGCGGGTCACGTGACCACACACGCACAAGCATCTCCCTAATCCGCCTGCCCCCACCAGGCTCTCCCGCCCCCATCCGGCTTCCCTCCGCGCATCTGCCTATCACACTTCTCCCCTCGCACGCATTCCCGCCCCCCCACCAGGCTCTCCCGCCCCCATCCGGCCCATCTGCCACCAGGCTCTCCCGCCCCCATCCGGCCCATCTGCCTATCACTCTTCTCCCCTCGCACGCATTCCCGCCCCCCCACCAGGCTCTCCCGCCCCCATCCGGCCATTTGCTTTTTCGAGCCGAGCATGGCGGAATAGTCTTGCTTTCCCGGTTTTAGCTTCTTTTTCTTTCGTTTCTATTTTTCGATTCCCATCGTTTTCTCGTCATTCTATACCTTCCCGCCCCCCACCAGGCTCTCCCGTCCCCATCCGGCTTCCCTCCGCGCAGCCATCTGCCTGCCACACTTCTCCCCTATTCCCATCGTTTTCTTTATCCTCCTTTACACATTTCATCTGTTAACTCCTCTTACTCCCAGAACGTATTTCCTCTCTCCTTCCAGACTTCCTTTTCCTTCTGTTTCTCCATGGGCTGTACTCCCTCAGCTACACACACGCCCTATATTGATTATTCTCCCCTACCTCACATTTCATTTGCTTTGTCGTCTTACGTTTTGCCTTTTGTTTTTTCTCTACCTCACGGTCTTTCCATGTTACAGTCTCTTTTAACCTCCCGCATTACCTTTCACGCTTCATCTGGCTTCCCTCCTGACTTGCGCAATTGGTGGGGGTAAGGAGAAACGCGCAGAAAGTATATTCCCCTGTGCCTGGCAACCTAGCTGGCTACGGGTACTCACCTTAATTAATCCTAGGGCACTGGCACACCCTGCGATGTACGCGTGAGCTTTTTTTTTCACAGTTCGAGCAGAATTTAAGCAACGCACTCGCGTTATTGGCGTAGGGGCTGAGCCGGTGCAAGCTTGGTTGCGCTTTTCACTGACATTCTTTCTGCCCTTGTATTACAGGCTAAGTGCTGGTTCTCATTCCTTGGTGCCGGTGAGGGCATTTGATGCCAATTCTGCACGCTACCAAATAGGGTGCCAGGTTGCAAACAGGATCATGTTTGGTAGCTGATCCGGTGACCTTCACAAGGGCCTGCTCCAAGGCCTATTGTGTGTGGCCACGTGGTAGCAGCACTTGGCCCACAGCCCACTGACTGCTGCCCTGCTCACTGTGGGGAAATCAATCTGCTTTGCATTCCTGTTTTTTGAAGACCTAGACGTTTAGGCCAGGCGTTAGCCAAGGCCTTTTGATTTGATTCAAATTATATGTATAATGTACATAGGCAGACTTTCAGTCCCCGCCTTTCGTCCATTGCTCGGTTATTTTGTCATTCACATATCTCCTCCACCCACTACAGCATACAGCACGAGGCAGTGGGTCAGCTCGCTTCAGCCATTTGCTAATTTCTCTGTGAGAGGCAGCATTTTGTTCTTTTGCAAGGAGCACATCCCCATGGGTAGTATACTAGTGTCTTTCACTACTAGGGCAAAGTATGCTTTTTGACACTAAAAACAGTTTTGGTTTCAGAAAATTGTATTTTTTTTAAATTTAGCTTGTTTCTGTGTGTGGTGAATTAAGTTTCCACTGATGCTACCTAGACTGCGCATCTCCCTAATCCGCCGCCTCCCCTCGCTCGCATTCCCGCCCCCCCCCCCCACCAGGCTCTCCCGCCCCCATCCGGCTTCCCTCCGGCCATTTGCCAGCATACACTCTCCAAGCGCATCGCGCTTTCGCACGCAGGCTAACCCTGCTAACTCTTTACCCTCTGTTCTGCGAGCCCTACTTTCTCTCTTCACTCATCTCTTACCTCTCTCCCCTCTCTCGCGTTGGCCTTTAACCCCAGCCCTTCTTGCCCTTTCCCCCACTCTACTCAGCCCCCTTCCTTCTCTCTGTTTTGGGTTGTTTCGTTATTTCTAGTTTAAATTGCTTCCTACTGGAAATCATGTTTTCTGGTTGATAAATGAATATGTGCCAACGGTGAGTTTTAAAGTTGTAGGTACTCGGGGCCTCCTGGGCCAATGTACAATAAAAATATGTGCCCAAGATCACATTCCCATAGGTTTTTCCTGCAGAGAAATGGGGAGCTGCTCGGGGTTACACCACAAGGCTGGTCTTTAACTCGTCTAGCATCGCCGGCTCTGGCCTTATTCTCGCGATGTCTGGAGCCCCCAAGCCGCGCGCATCTCGATGGGCACTTGACCAGTCTAATGGTTTCTTCTGGCACAGATCACCTTTGTTGCTGACCCGGGGCAAATAACCTCGTGAAAAGATAAAGAAAACATAGTTGTCAAAATGATTCATGCCTGAATGTTCAGCGAGCACCACTAAGCATGCTGGGGCTTGTAGTTTCGCCATGTTCACTCAAGGGTATGCAACAAGTTCTTTCAAGGTTCGAATGGTTACTTGCGTTCTATTGGTGGCACAAATTTCATAAATGTCTGAAAGCCGAACCCATGACTTGGGACAGGTTGACGGATGTGAAAACTTCTAGAACTGTACTGTACTACAAAAAAAAGTAAAAAATTAAGTTTGATATATTTTGCGCAACTTTTGCTTCCATATAATACATACATTCTTTGGTGGTCGCACTGCACAAACTTTTTGCATGCATTGTAAAATGGGAAGTGGTATGGGTGAGGACGCTGTGCAACTTCACTTTTTGGTAACGTAGTGCAGAACAAGATTAGGATGGAAGCGGTATGCGTGAGGAGGTGTGACACCGGCAACAGAAAGCGTGCTCTGTGGTCTTGCTGATGCTTGTGCAAATGGCACATACATACAGCACTTGCTTTTAATGTCTTGCTGATTCGTGGCACTTTACTCAACAGGTTCAATTGCCACCCAATTCCGTGGCAGTTTGTATATTCTGTAATAAAAGTTATGCATCCCATTCCACAGACACAAACTGCAAGCGAAGAGTAGTTTGCATGTTCTCCCTTTATGGCAGCTTCCATGTTAGTCTGGAGCTTATTTCTGTGCGGCTGGCGCACTGCGTTCGGGTTGTTAAATAGTTCTCTGTAGTTTGCACTTAGCAGCCATTCTGACATAGGTTTCCGCACAGCTTCAAACGGGTGAGTAACATTCACAGATACTTTGCCATTCAATATGATGGTTTTCCAAGCCCTCGAAAAAGCCAGGAATGGATGAGAGTTTACCCAATCACACAAGGCCACTTGGCAGATGATATAATAAACATAACAACGAAAATAATAGCAATAACGTGTTTTGTGTGTAACTTACTCACAAGTCTTGTGGTTTCAGAGTGTGTATGTCAATCGTGTGTTCAACCAATAAACTAGCATATGGCAGGGTAACAGGGCCACCAGTACACAGTTCTGAGATTAACAAGCACTGGCGTTGCCAATAGGTTTCGCATTTTGAAAGTTGGAGCTATTGGTTTTGTAAATAACATTTTATATTTATATATCGTTATTGGCATTGTCAATAACAATATATAAATATAAAATGTCATTTACAAAACCAATAGCTCCAACTTTCAAAATGCGAAACCTATTGGCAACGCCAGTGCTTGTTATCATGTGGTGTGCATACCCCTTTGGGTGCACAACACCTGCACAGAGGGGGTCAACCACGGTTAAGAAAAATAAGTAATTTTAGCAGATTCATTAAATATATATATATATATATATATATATGCATAAAGAAGCGAAACTTGAACTTTTTAATAACCCTTTGTTTATTTGAAATCGGAGGTTAAAAATTAGTTTGGTTATTTTAACTTGGTTTGTGGAAACAGCGCAAGTACATGAAACAGTCAGTTTTAGAAATGGGGGTCTATAGGTGGCAATGGTTTGCACCTTTGTCAAAATAGGGCCCCTTCCTTCTAGTCAGGATAAGGGGGATACACTCCTAAAATAACCCCTGCTCACCCCGTTGGTAGTTTGGCACAAGTAGTAAGGCTTATCTCAGAGGATGTTTGTAAAGCATTTGCACATAACTAACAGTAATACAGTGAAACCACTACAAAAGAACACCACACCAGTTTTAGAAAAATAACCAATATTTATCTATGCAAACAAGACCAAAGTGATAAGAGCCCACATACACTAATAAAAAATAGGCACTTTGTAAGTATGACTTAAAAATGTTCTTTGACAACGGTAGGTCCTTCCGGAGCTACCGCGGTGCTGAAAACAACAGAATCCAACAGTTCTGTCCGACCGCGTCAGTGCAGACCGGCGTTAATGTCAGTAGTCTCATAAACAGTACCTTTGGTTCCGGTTGATCGCATCGGTGCGGGCTGGTCGTGGCAACCATGTTGGTTGCGATGTGAAGCGTAGCGGTGCCCTCAAGCTGCCGTGCAGGCAGCGGCTTGGTAACGGTCGTCCAGCAGCATCAGTGGGACCAGGGCTGCGGTGCAGAGTGAGGTGGTGCTCATGGTGGTGCTGACAGGTCATGGTGCAAGTGACAGTGCCGGTTGATGGGATCTGGTGTCGGTCAGCCCAGACTTTGGTGTGGGATGGTCGGTGCGTCGTGTAACTTACGAGAGCTGCCCCCAAAACACAGTGCAGACACAGGTGTCGCAGTCAGCGGGCAGCAGACTGAATCGAAGATGTTCGGAATGCGATGTCCACAGGTCGCGGTGCAAGCATTAGCTGGGTGGCGGCGGCTGTCATCGTTGTCTGTGAGACCAGGGTTGTGGTTTGAAGTGCGGCGGTGCCCTCTGTGGTACCTTCAGGACACGGAGTCCACAGCAGTGTCGGGGATGGTGTTGGCTGCTTTCCCCCTCTGTGGCAACTCTGTTAGCACCCCTGAAAAAACACCAGATCAAATCAGCCAGCAAAAAGGCTCCTGGTTCAATGATGACCTTAAAAAAAATCCAAGAAGCTATGCCCCACCCTGGAGAAAACATGGAGAAAAAACCCAACCACCGACAACATGTCCACCCTCAAGGCAGCCACCCGCAAACACCACCAACTGATTCGATCCGCCAAGAAATCAGCATTCAAGGATCGTCTCGACAACAACACTCACAACAGCAAGGAACTTTTCAACATCGTCAAAGAATTCACCAACCCCACCGCAGCATCTAACGACATCACTCCCTCCCAAGACCTCTGCGATGCGTTATCCTCCTTCTTCTACAACAAAATTTCCGACATCCACAACAGCTTCGAGGATACTCCCAGCTTTCAACCCTCCCCACCCCCCTCAGATCCTACTCCGCCAACTAACAACCTCGCCGCCTGGAACCCAATCACCGCTGAAGACACCATCCGCCTAATGAACTCCATCCACTCCGGCTCGCCAACTGACCCCTGCCCCCACCACATCTTCAACAAAGCAGACTCCATCATCGCACCCCATCTCCGTGATGTCATCAACTGCTCGTTCAACTCTGCCACCTTTCGAGAAAGCTGGAAACACGCCGAACTCAGCGCCCTTCTGAAGAAACCCACAGCAGACCCCTCTGAACTTAAAAACTACCGACCCATATCCCTCCTCCCATTCCCGGCCAAAGTCATCGAGAAAGCCGTCAACATCCAGCTCGCCGCCTTCCTTGAATCCAACAACTCCCTCGATCCATCTCAATCCGGGTTTCGAGCCAAACACAGCACCGAAACCGCCCTCATTGCAGCGACTGACGACATCCGAACACTACTGGACAACGGTGAAACAGTGGCCCTCATTCTACTCGACCTCTCCGCCGCTTTCGACACAGTCTGCCACAGCACCCTTATACAGCGCCTCAGCAACATCGGAATACAAGGAAAAGCCTTGGACTGGATCACCTCATTCCTCGCTGGGAGAACTCAAAGAGTCCGACTTCCCCCATTCAACTCTGAGGCCACTGAAGTCATCTGTGGCGTACCACAAGGTTCTTCACTCAGTCCCACCCTCTTCAACGTTTACATGAGTCCACTAGCCTCCATCGCGCGTCAACACAACCGTAACATCATCTCTTACGCCGACCACACCCAGTTAATCCTTTCCCTCTCCAAAGACCCTAACACTGCCAAAACCAATCTTCACGAGGGCATGAAAGAAGTAGCCGAATGGATGAAACATAGCCGCCTAAAACTCAACTCAGACAAAACGGAGGTGCCCATCCTAGGATCTTCCCCCTCTGCCTGGGACGACTCCTGGTGGCCTTCCGCTCTGGGCACAGAACCCGCACCCACAGACCATGCACGTAACCTTGGCTTCATCCTAGACTCCTCTCTCTCGATGTCCAGACAAGTCAACGCAGTCTCATCCTCCTGCTTCAACGTACTTCGCATTCTCAAAAAGATCTTCCGTTGGATCCCCCTCGAGACAAGAAAGACTGTCACCCACGCACTGGTCACGAGTCGACTGGATTATGGTACACACTATACGCCGGAATCACAGCAAAATTACAGAAAAAACTCCAACGCATCCAAAACGCATCAGCGAGACTCATATTAGACATCCCTCGCCAAGATCACATCACCGGACACCTAAAAGACCTCCACTGGCTTCCCGTCAACAAAAGAATTACATTCCGCCTTCTCACCCACGCACACAAAGCCCTCTACAATCTAGGACCCGAATGCCTCAACACTCGACTGTCCTTCTACAAACCCACCCGCCAACAAAGATCGTCCAATCAAGCCCTCGCCGCGGTTCCGCGCATCCGAAAATCCACCATGGGGGGCAGATCCTTTTCCTTCCTTGCTTCCAAGACCTGGAACTCACTCCCCACTCACCTCCGCCTTACTCAGAACCACACCTCCTTCAGGAAAGAACTTAAAACATGGCTATTCGACAAATTATGAACCCCTTACCCAAGCGCCTTGAGACCCTCTGGGTGAGCAGTGCGCTATACAAATACCCGAACTTGAACTTGGAACCGCAGTTCCAGAGGGGGTACCCAGAGGTAAGTGAAGTCTTTGCTGTCCCTATGACTTCGTGAACAGGAGGCCAGCTCTATTTCAAGCCCTTGGAGATACCCAGCAACAAGTAGAGTAAGTTCAGTCCAGTGCTTTGACTGCCCAAGGCAGAAGCAGCAAATGCAGGCCAACCCAGCAAAGCCACAACACGGCAGAGAGGTAGTACTCCTCCTGACAGTTCTTCCAGCTCTTCTTCGCAGGTTCTTTGATCCAGGTGTTTTCTAAAGTTCTGGGGTCTGTGCCCCAATATTTATACTACATTTCTCTTTGTTCTCTTAGGTAGAAAGTGTCTGTGCTTAGTCCAAACCAGTTTGGTCCTCTCTGGCCCAGCTTCCCAGCAGAAGGTGGAGACAGCATTTCCAAGGCAGACTAAGCGCATTTAGGTGCAATGAAATCCCTTCCCAGTACTCTAAATGCAGCCCAGGTCTATTCAGCCCAGCCCTGACTCATCCACAAAAGGCAGGACACACCTCACCCCCCCCCACACTCCCAGAGGCTGTCTGAAGCGAATACACATCCCCAGCCCCTTTCACTCCAAAGCTAGCCAGTCAATCCACAACCCAGCAGAGGCACACAGGATGGCTAATCAAGAAAGTACCTACTTTCTAAAAGTGGTATTATCAAACACTAAACATAAAAATCATCTTTACTAAAAGATGCATTTCTACATTCTGAGTTCAGGCATACTAAACTCTATTTCTCTATCTTGTTCCAATGGGAAGATATATGTAAAATGTTACAGAGTACATTACATCCTACCCATACGGTACAGATAGCCTTTTTTAACAGCGAAAAATGAATTACACTGTAGTTCACTATCAGGACATGTCCTACACCCCAGTTCATGTCCTACCTTTCAAATACACAACACTTTGCCCATAGGGGAACATTGGGCCTACCTTAGGGGTGACTTGCATGTATTAAAAGGGAAGGTTAGGGCTTGGCAAGTGGGTGCACTTGTCAAGTCGACATGACAGTAAAAACTGTCTACAGACACTGCAGTGGCAGGTCTGAGAACGCTTTGAAAGGCTGCTCGTGTGGGTGGCACAATCGGTGCTGCAGGCCCATTAGCAGCATTTGATCTAAAGGCCCAGGCCCTCTCAGTGCACTTTACTAGGAACTTACCAGTAAATCAAATATGCCAGTCATGGAAACACCAATCCATAGTCCAATTTACAAAAGGAGCACTTGCACTTTAACACTGAACAGCAGTGAGAGAGTGCGCAGAGACACTAAACCAGCAAAAACAGAGTCAAAACCGGGAGGTCAGAAAGCAAAAAGACAAGGGAAACACGCCAAAAGATGTCAGGTCTAATAGTCCGTATGAATGATTGGTGGCTTCAAATAAAGCCCTGGTGTGCACCTACAAAAAGAGAGTATGCATTAAGAGCAGAAAAGTGAAAATTATATGGTAGAGTCTAATATTGAGCCTGGGTGGAGCTAGCGTTGTTCTAATACGTGGAACTCTGCAAAGTGCAAAAAAATCTGAGCGCGTTTCGCGGACCTTCGCAAGCGGCGCAGTGCGTTGTATAAATGCTGTTTGCAGTGATTTTCAGTGCCAGGTGCTTGTCTGCACTGTGCAATCATCACAAACGGCACCGTGCAGAGTGCAAGCGGTCACTGCTTCCTTTCTGCTGCTCGAGAAGATTTTTACTCAAGCTGCAGCTTTCTCAACGCGAAAGGACAGTTTCCCAACGCGAGCGGTCGCGAGCATACGCGGCCACTCACAATGAGAAATCTGACCGCCTGCGTTGAGAAATCTCGCCGGAAGGTTGATTTTCCACGCTCGCACTTGCCAACTTGATGTTAAATATCACAAACGAGGAAAAATCTTGCCGGGAGGTGGATTTATCCTCGCTCGTGCTCGCCAACTTGCTGTTGACGAACGTGAGCAAGGAAAGGGGCTGAGTTTTTCGGAACTCCACGAGCTCCGCGTAACGTGGAGTGCGGAAATATCTGCAAACTCCGCAAGTGGAGTTCACCGCCCAGACTTATCTTTGTCTGTTAGAAATAAAACCAAATATTAAAAAGCGCCAAGATTCCCATTAAAATTCAGATTTTTATATTTTTTGTTCGTGAATGAAATGTCATTATTTGTGTATTTGTTTGATGTAAACTTGTTTCTGTATTTTCGTGTATTGTGTTGAGGTTCAAATCGTAGAAATTGGTTAGGTGGGGGTGTCCAGCTTCCAGTGGTGATTTGTTGGGGTCCACAGAAGTGCCTTAGATAGATTTTGAAAGCAACTTCAAAGGGAGGAACCTCAGAAACAGCCGTTTTTGACTGATAGACAACATGTGATGTTCAGGTCTACATGCTGTTTACACGCATTGATTTTGTTCTACGTATGGGTTACTTTCAGGTGAGATTTCCATTTTTCTTTTTCTTTTCTCATTTATTTTATTTGTTAAATAGTTCACAAATGAATACAAAACATAATGTGACACTATCAAGAGATAGATACAAGCAACATGAATCTCAAAAATAAATAAAGCTGTGGCTGTCAGATGGATAAATCCAGAGAGTAAGAATGTCACATAGTAGAATAAAACAAGACTAAGGGCCTGATTACGAGTTTGGTGGTCTTGGGACTGGAAGACTCGCAGTGGTCCACCGTTTGGCGATTATGACTCTCAAAGTCGTAGCTGCTGTGGACCGCCTGTTGCGCCAGGGAACAGTCGTTCCCCGGTGGTGGTGCAGGAGTGCCACACGCATTATGCTGAGCAGGGACTAGCGCAGTCCCGTTCATCATATTTTGAGTTCTTGCACTGTCAGCCTTTTCATGGCAGAGCCCCGCCATGAAAAAGCTGGCAGTGCAAGAACAAAGAGCCCTTGAGTCCCCCACGTCATGAGGATGCATTCAGGTGGCACAAGATGTGCCCCCTGTCTATATTTTCCTCAGTTCTAGCACAGCATGGCATCACTGTTCATGCCTTGCTGGACCTTTTTGGTCATTCCCATTGCGGTGCCTATTTTCAAGACACTACCATGAGAATGGCTAAAGGACCTCCGACCATATTATGAGTTGCACATTTTCAACTCTTAATACAGTCAGAGGTCCTTGCGCTGCTTTGGCGCAGTGGAGGTGCCAAAGTCGTAATCCGGCCCTTAGTAAGAGTCCGGTTCTTAATCTGTGTAGTAATACCGCGGCCCTTAACCAGTTTGTTGATTCGAACGTTCTGCGCAAGTGCTGAACGTTCGAAGAAATGGATGCGACCGCGTTCGCCAACGGACGTGCGCAGCACTGGCAAGGTAGTTCTTGCGACGACCGTTGGCTGACGGCAGCACTAAAGGGGTTAAATAAGGATTCCGAAGGGTGCAGTATTTACTGAGTGAAGTGAGCGGTCATACTTCCATGTTTCACTAGAATATGGGGTCAGCAGTTTATAGATTTGCGCCCCTGATTGTGTAGGTGTATCCTCTTTTCAAGCAGTTTTCCTATTCACATTTCACCCAGTGTTTCCTCCTGAAATGTGAAAGGAAAATATTGGAGGTGTCTGTATTTTCCTGCAGGTCCCAGAATCCCGATTCCGAATCTGGATTGAATGTCCGTTGACATTATAAAGAAACTAAACAAAAAAAGACATCTATCAAAATAAAACAAGATAAAATGTGTATTAACCACATATTTTAAGTGGTTGTGCAAGTAATACCCAGGCCTGTCCTGTGAAATGTACCAGGCTTGTCCTTGAAGACAAGGAGAGAAGGCAGCTGAAACCGCCTGGGCAAGCCAAACCATACTCCATTACCGGGAAGAACAGTAAAACGGCGAAAAGCGCCAGAACCGCGTCTGTCTTCATATTTTATGTTTCCACCGGGTGTGCGCAAATTATCAAAGCGACGGAGCCGCCAGAGCATTTGTCAGTGCTTCGGCAATCATATTACGGAGATTTACATTCCGTTCTCTCTCTCAGTGGGAGCCTCTTCATTGCGGCAGTCTGTCTAAGGAGAGTGCTCTCGAGCCAGTAATGTATGAGTGGCATCCCTGAGGCCACCGAGACCTGTGTGTGTGTCTGGCTTCCTTATAGAATACACTTCTTGTCGTCAGTATGGAGAAAGAGACGCGCAATACGAGTTTCAGCTCTTTATTGAAGGATTACTTTCCAGAACAAATGAGCAATACAGGGCATGAAATTGAATTCAATCTGTAAAATGTGTAACCATGGTATTACAGGCTGCTCTTGCCGACACTGCGGAAGTTTTACATAAGGTTTATAAATCTGTTTTGAAGACTGTGATTCAGCTTGTGGCATGGCGGGAAATAAACATGCACCTTACACTTAATGATGATGGATGCAAGACCTGAGTGTAAGATCACTTGGACTCGGCTGTGGGATTCACAGATATGCTGTGCAGTATGGTGTGGGTGTATGTGCGTCACCATTGCATCATAGGTTTTCCATCGTGGGATGTTACATTGCAAGTGAGTACATCAGGAGTTTTTACTTCCAGGGTAGGATTTCAGTACTTCGCAGTCTTCTACCTCGCAGATAAGTTAGGTTGCAATGGTTGTGAGTGACTTAAACTTAATCTATGCCTGTTCACACATACACGCACTTATATTGTGTGTGTGTGTACTCTAATGTTTATTTACATTTTTAAGATTTCCACTTAAAATATTAAAAGTAATTATTATTACATTTAAATTAAATTGAAGTAATTATTAAGAAATACGTAAATATAAGTAAATTAAGTAATTCATAAATGATTAGTGATTATTTAAGAAAAATCTGTAAATATTGTGTGTTAAATATTTTAAATATTTGAGGTCTCAGGGATGGATTGTGTATGGGTAAGTCGTTTTATATTATATGCAGATAAAAAGGAATTTCATTTAATTAAAATGTTAATTAAAAATGTATGAATAAAAGTCAAAATATTTCTTAATAGTTATATTTATATGTAAATATGTGTGTGTGTGTGTGTGTGTGTGTGTGTATCTTTTATATTTATTTGGCAGCTTTGATGGTAAGTGGTACTTCTAAATACTAAACGTATAAAAGGGGGGAGGCAGGGGGGGCATGGGCGAGAAAGCAAGTGTTTCCCCATTTTAGCTCCCGCAGGATATTTTACTCTTATCTACAAACAAAATAACGGGTTTACATACATCAAACTTGGCATGAAAATAGAAGGTTACCCAGAAGCGCTGCTTTTTCGGAGGAAATCCATTCAGTGCAATTCAGGAGAGTCCATTTTAGGTAGTGTATTTGACTTCCATTTTGTGCCTGACTTACGAATCGATTCTGACTTTCAAACTAGAGGCCATGCCCTGCAGCCAACCTCGGCTTCGCAGGGCTAAAGGCTGAACACTGCAGGCTTTGGAAATTATCATAAAAGGGGGGCATGGCCTGATCGGCAATGGCGGCAGACATGGGGTGCTAATCTCTGCAGCCACAACTCCCACCGGGTCATTAATTCTGATGCCTATGGTGGCAAGAGCAACCTGCTAGACACAGGACGAGACGATGGGTTGATGGTGGGGTGGGGGGGGGCAAGCTAGGAGCCCCATCCAGGAGCGCAGAGGAAGGACCAACTACTCGTGTGACAGACAACAGGTCCTGCACCGTAGAAGGTTGGAGGTGCAGAGACATTGATCCCCGGTTCCAAAGGGCTCCCTGTAGTCAGTGCCACCCACATGCCATCGAAGAGGTGCTGGGGGAGGCCGCCCTCACATATTTTGGTGCCCAGCAGCAGCCGAAGTGTGGCCAATATGTCGACGTTCAAACCCAGGGGAAAGGGGTGGTGAGGTACAAGGTCCAGTGTAGTGAGGCCTTCAGATATAGAAGACTAGCAGAGGCCCCTGCCGTGCCCCAAGGGAGAGCCTGTTTGAAGAAGTGACCAGACACGCGAGAGCCTACCGCTACAGGTAAGGGATGAGCAGGCACCTAGAGAAAGGCAGCGAGTGGAGGCGAAAGGAGAGGGCTCCCATTCCTAGGCACTGCTGGTGCAATACCCCATACAGGAAAAAGGCTACAGAGCGGCACGCAGAAGGAGCCCAGGACAATAGCAGGGAGGATGCCCCACCAGGGGAGGGCTTACTATGAGTCTGAACTGCGCATGTATTCACAGACATCTCGATCTGAGAGTGGGAGCAGACTGCCCAATGGATACTGCACAACCTGGGGGTCCATCGACAATGTGCATCCCAAACAAAGCAAAATTGGGCAAGACACCGGACTGGCAACAGAGGAGAGGCAACCACACACTAGGAGCTACAGGGGGATAAAATGGTCGGGCCGCCCCCCACTCAACGCATTACAAACCAACAATAGGCCTGATCAACATTGGTTACACCAAAATCTGTATATCAAACACTAGAGGGGTCACCTAAAACTCTTTTAACTCCCTCCCAGACTTATCTAAGTCGCTGTGTTGTGGTGTATCTTAATTAAAATACTACACCATTAGAGAACCACCCAAGTATAAATGAAAAAGTGTGGAACAGAGAGAAAGCACCTCACGGTAACAACACCAAGGGGACCGCTGGCTGGTAATCGTCAGCAGGTCCACTTATCATCATTTGTTACTTTCTCTCTGAAAGGAAAGGAAAGAAAAGAAATGTGTGTGTGTTGTTAACAAAATCTCAAACCCATGAAATCAAAATCAATAGAGAAACCTAAATGTGAATGCACTATTATTGGAACTGGGCTCACCAGTCCCCTAGGGTAGCATGGCACGAGCGGGTAGGCGTCCGAAAGCATATGTGTTAAGCGACCATACAGCACACTCAACCACTGAGTCAGAAACATGGGCACGCAATTAGTGACACCACTCCAGTGAGCTTGTGTAAAAACTCAAGTCAACTTTATTACGATAGAGCAGGATCAGGGTATTAGGAATTCATCATAAAATTAGCTTCATAGCTCTCTTTTCAGATACCTGTGTGTCAACACTTGGCATTAAACTTCAGTTGAATAAATATTAGATATTCCATAAATATTAAATATTGGATAAATACATTTTTAGTAAAACACAGGCCTGACCTATGCCTTGCCCCTGGTCAGCACCTGCATCAAATACATTAAGGAGACAACCAAAATGATAGGTCATCTTATTAGCCCTGTGGGCTTTTTACCCACCTCTCACCAAGCAAGGGTGAGCGTTTTACAACAGAAAGCATTTCAATAAATAACAGTAGGTTTCTACTTATTACTCCCCAAGCAAAGCTGAGCATTTCAGAACAGCACATGTAAATAAATCACTGTAGGCTTCTAATAAATATAGCACTACGTGGAAGTAAACATTTCATTAGGAATAAACAACCTCGTGGGTAGGTATAACCATTTTAACAGGCAAGCCTGCGCTTAAAAGACTTGGATTAGGCATATACAATCTTTCAGTAAATGTAACACATTCCCTTAGCCGTAGCCTAGATTGACATACCACCTTCTGTGAAGTAGGAGTAAAACATTTCATGAGGCTGGAGTAAACAGCTCAGTATCTGAAGTAAACCCTTCAGCCATTCCCTTGTGCAGGGTCAACCTCTCCTCAATCAAGAAGAATATTTCATCATACCCCTGTAGGCACTTAGCCAACATCCTCCTATGCAAGTCTAAACATTTCCTTATGTATAACAGTTAGTTAACCAAGGTAAACCTCTCCTTAATTAGGAGTAAACACTTCAGGGAAATAGGAGCAACCCTTCCCTAATCAGGAATCAACATTACCCTAGAAATCAAGCATAGGCATTTTATATAGCAAGAACGGGCATCCTTTTAGGTAAACACCTCACTGGGTAAACATCCCATTAGAACTTGGACCCCAATTCACTAGGTAGGGCCCCCCCATTTCCTTTAGATAACAATAACCAGTTCCTCAATTAGGAATCAATTTCTCATTAGAGGATTACTCCCATTCCAGTACTCAGCAGGCAAGGAGACCCATACATTTGTAGAAAATCTGCATTACATTAAATGTATGCACTTGGCCCGTGCACTTCTCACATCTCCTGGGGCTACTGAGTATATGATATCTCCCCCCATGGCCTTTCTAATATAAAGGGTCTCGATAGGCAATTCAGTAGGGCTAAAAATAGACTCCTGGCACAGTTCAAAGGCCCAGTAGGCCTGTAGGCACTTTCTTTCCCCTCCCTTCCACCAAAGGGGGGGGGGGCTTCTAAACATTGAATGGGGCCAACGTACATTACCTGTAGGCCTACACCTGCATTAGCCACTAATTAGTGGGGCCACTAGCACAGGTGAGCACTTCAGTTAGCTGGGATAACCCATGCACCAGGCTAAAACTGATCATTTCATTTAGTCCAAAACAAACCATGTATAAGGCTACAGTAACCGGCATTCAATTAGGTATGTACAGGTCATTAGAACCCAGGCCCCATCTTAGTATGCCAGAACAGAACCTTCCATTAGGCTAGCACAAGCATTCCCTAAAATATGTAACCAACACATTCTTTGGCAAAGACCAACATTTCATTCCAACTGGTCTTCTTATTAATATCTCCTCCCCTAGTCAGAGGTTAACTTTTACAAATCCGGGCCCCCAGTGGTCTAGGCTCTGTTAAGGCCTCGCCACACCCGAGGCTCTTGGGAGGGGGGCCAACGGGACCCAGTCACAGCTTTCCCAGGGGAGGGGTGAACTCAGGGCCTCTTCCGGCCTTCCGCCCGCCTCCCCTAGGGAGTTACCTTATTGTTTGGCCCTTCCGGGCCCTTGCGCATTCCTCGGGGGGCCTCGCTCGCTCGACCGGGAGCGGTGCAGGAAGGAGCTGTTAGCACCAGCGCCGGTCGCGAGGCAGCAGGAAACCCGTGGGGGCAAGTCGGAGGAGGCTCCTCTCCTCCGCGGTGATTCTAGGCTCCCCCCCTGCCCCCCCCCTCCCAGGTGCGGGTCCTCGCACGGAGGGCTCAGGGCAGGAAGTCAATCAGGAGCGGGCTAGGCAGGGGCGCGGCTCTTGATGCGGCACCCCCGTCACGTGGTGTGCGTTCCAGGCCTCAAGGCCTAACATGGCCTACTCCTCCCGTGTAACTTCGGCGGCCCTCTCCTGGCATACGGAGGCCGCCGCGAGGGGGTCAAGATGCCGGCGCTACAGTACCGGCGTGAGGAGATTCCAAGGCGCCTGAGGTAAGCGCTCTGGGGTCAGTCGGCAAGGCGCTCGACAGCGCTTCACAGTAGCACCGCTGCGGGGCGATCTAGCGCCTGGGAGCACACCGGGCACTAGCGGTAGTTCCTGACTCGGGGCCTCTTCCGGCCTTCCGCCCGCCTCCCCTAGGGAGTTACCTTATTGTTTGGCCCTTCCGGGCCCTTGCGCATTCCTCGGGGGCCTCGCTCGACCGGGCGCGGTGCAGGAAGGAGCTGTTAGCACCAGCGCCGGTCGCGAGGCAGCAGGAAACCCGTGGGGGCAAGTCGGAGGAGGCTCCTCTCCTCCACGGTGATTCTAGGCTCCCCCCCCCCCCCTCCCGGGTGCGGGTCCTCGCACGGAGGGCTCAGGGCAGGAAGTCAATCAGGAGCGGGCTAGGCAGGGGCGCGGCTCTTGATGCGGCACCCCCGTCACGTGGTGTGCGTTCCAGGCCTCAAGGCCTAACGTGGCCTACTCCTCCCGTGTAACTTCGGCGGCCCTCTCCTGGCATACGGAGGCCGCCGCGAGGGGGTCAAGATGCCGGCGCTACAGTACCGGCGTGAGGAGATTCCAAGGCGCCTGAGGTAAGCGCTCTGGGGTCAGTCGGCAAGGCGCTCGACAGCGCTTCACAGTAGCACCGCTGCGGGGCGATCTAGCGCCTGGGAGCACACCGGGCACTAGCGGTAGTTCCTGACAGGATGGCAGTCGGGGATACAGCGCTTCACCAGGGGCAGCAGAGGCGCTTGGCAGTTTACTTCGAAGCGCTTTCCCAGCACGGTTCACAGCAGGCATTCACCACAGCGCTGAGCAGACACAAAAGTCTCCAGAACCACAGCGCTTCGCAAGGAGGCTGATCACAGCAGTCCAGGCACAGGTCACAGTGCTTTATAGGCACAGGCAGTCTTTAGCGCTTTGTAAGGGTTCTAGCTAGGAATGCAGCAGGACAGCAGTCCCAATAATAATTCAGTTCAGCGCCTGGCAGTACAGGTAGTTTAGTCAGGGAGAGCTAAACACAGCTCAGGCAGAACATGTAGTTCAGTAGAACCAACAGGACAGACCACACGTCCGTGGCAAACCAGAAAGAGGGATCCCAGATGGCGTCAGGGGGCACAGGGAGCAACACAGCGCCAATACCTGGGTGATTCTTCAAATGTCCTGTGGTGATTCAGTCTCTTCTTGGCGCTTTATGTTCTGGCGCCCTTGTAAATAGCAGTTGGTTTCTTGTTTCCTTGAAGGGTGTTAAGTTGGTGGCTGGTGTTAGATCTCCTCAGCCAATCCCCTCAAGTGGTCCCTGGGGGTTCCCTTCTGCTGGGCTAGATCAGAGGGGGGGTACAGGATACCTCAACACTTGAAAGGCAACACCTAGGCCCTGTCACTTCCAGTATCATAAGACCCTGTCCTGACCCTCACTGCCTAAACTCCTGCGTAGGTTCTTCCCCAGGTCTCCCCTCAGTCTCTGACAGGAAAGTTTCCCTCCCTCTTCTTTTATAGTGCCAGTTGACAGTTGGTAGTGGCAGTTGGTGTCACCTCACCTCTTCCAGAATGTTCCAGAGGCTTCCAGGAGGTTCCACCACTCTACCTATGGGCAGGCTGGCAGGCTAAAATGGATACATTGCCTGAGGGTTCCAGCCAGCCCCTGGCTACTAGAATTCGCCAACGTAGACCACGCTGCAGCAGCAGAGGTCAGTGGCGGCCATGTTAGGGGTAGGAAGTACCTGTACTTTAACACTAGTTTTACACTACACAGGCCTTCACACTGTTGTTTCAATATGGGCATTCTAAATTAAAAGGGGTCAAAAGCAAAACATTTCTGGGGAAAGGGCCAAGTCCCCCAACTATCTATACATGCTATTGCCATGCATGCCCTTTGGACCCCGTGAGGATATGGACATATAATCCTCACCTCTAAAAAAATTGGTAAAGCTAACTAGCTTGGGATAACTTTATTCAGTGCTGCTAGGTTCCCAAATTAAAAATGGTTCCTTTCAAATGATGATCAATTATTAAGAGCCAACATGTTTTGTTGCCAAGAGACAATTCGGGCAACTTCGTCAGGGCTACTGGGGTTCCAAATCAATACTTCATGGGAGGTTCACATCAAACCTATGATGGTATAAAATACAAGAAAGAAAGAGAAAAGCGCCAACTGTGAAAACAAACTTCCCAACAGTGATAAAATCAGTCTTCACTTATGATACCGTCTAACTCCCTTGCCATCTGGTTGCATCCATACTGCATACCTGCAACCATCAAAAGGGGAGAACCATGTGTCGATAGATCACGTTTCCCCGCAGTGACCGCCCACAGGTCCTATCACCTGCAAAAATTTGTAGGTCAGTCATGCCTCAATAGTATGTAAAATCCAACATTACCAACATGCGATGATCTGCATTCTCCTGGCCGCATCACACGTTTACAGTCCTGAGCAGAATGTATCACACTAATGGCCATTGTTATCATAATGCAACCTCTGGTGCTGCCCCATTATCTGCCACCCCGCGTTATTAAAAATCTGTCTGCTTCTGCAGAGTACACTCAACAATCATGTCCAATTAAAATGAAGCGCGAAGGCATCATGCGTTTATAATCATGAGCAGAGTGTATAATACTGATATCCATTATTATCGGAATGCAATCTCTGGTGCTGCGCCAAAGTCAGTCTCCCAGCGTTATCAAAAAACTGTCTGCTTCTGCGGAGTACACTCAGCTATCATGCCCAACTAAAATTAAGGCGGCGCGAGAGCTCCCGCGCCCACAATTCCAAACGGTGGCCCTTTTCAACCGCCCACTCACTCACTCAAGCAAGCGCTTACTGCTACCGGACACGTCCGCTCACCAACTTGGTGAAGATGGGGGTCCATCTGGGGCGTATAAAAGTAACCACTCCTTTTCAGCCAAAATCACGTCGATGACTTGATTCTCGCGGGATGTCCCCAGAATGGCGGCCACCTTGGAACAGGTTAGAAGAACTAAAACCCATTGGCCATCTTAAAGCAGGTTAAAAGAACTAGATTTTAGTGGTGTTGCTATTCATAGACACGGACTCAGCAATACAATTCAAATTGCTGTATCGAACCCTGCACCGTGGATGTAATTAATTACACTGAATAACTCCGGGAAAATTGGTCGTGTGTACAATCTCAAATGAATTTTTTAAGAAAGAACTGTTTATTTCAAAACAGGGCGACCCCCTTATGTTGCGGCAGAAAATCATAATAAGCCCATGCGGACTCTATAGAGATGATGTTATCGACTCCCTACGCTATCATGTGCATAGTATGTGATCCCCCTCAGTGTCCTTTTAATATCCATGTTTCAGGGTGCGCCATGCAGCACTCAACGGACCAATGACTACCCGGTGTGTATCGTAAAATGACCGGCACTTATGCACTTTACAGTAGGCACAGAGGGCTCGTGAGCACTATACTGGAATAAAAAATAATCTACGGATCAAAAAAAGGGGGGCCCAAGCGACTTTGCTCACCTGAAACAGTTAGGGTCTTGTACATTTATTCCACTCAATAGTCATTCAATCCAAGCTTATCTGCTTTCTCAGAAAAGATCCACTTAGCCTCCTTTCTCGCCTGGATGGATTCAATGTTATGGGTCTCACCCATAACCCTTTCAAAAACAGTCCACCTCAGATCCCTGGGGTCATGCTGTTTATCTTGAAAGTGCTGAACCAAACGTTCTACAAGTAAGGTTCCCTGGAGAGCTCCGCACTCCATCTGCGGTCATCTTTCCCTCCCAACGTTAAATGATTAGATGATAGACTGTGCCTTTATGGAGGTTCTATCATTGGCATGCCTGACCTGAAAATGGCGCCCGTATGTGACTCCTTCTATCGAAGGTCCGAACCGCCCCAGAGTCGATTACTGCTTCTTCAGCCGCGTTGTGGAGCTGCACTGCAGTTGCGGCGTTGAGCCTTGGGCAGAGCGAGGAAATCGCGGGAGTGACTGTGACACGAGGCAGAGGACGTAGCAGCCCCCATTTCCTGGCAGCGTGGCGCAAACTGGTGAGGCGAGCTGAGGCTTGTCGGAGAAAAATTATGATGTCTTGGGGCAGCGGGAGGCGCTGCAGAGGGCTTCCCTTGCTGACTGAGACCCCCTTGCGGCCCCGAGAGCACTACTTTGTTTACCCTGGGGAGGATTTGTAATTCAGCAGTGCCTGACTCTAGCATGGCGCCCGCGGTGGACGTGATAGCGGCGCCAGCCGCCATTTTGATTTTGGGGGCCGATTTTATTCTCTGGCAATCTCCTGACTGTGATGAGACGCCCCGCCCCGCCAGTGTTCTACGGTATTAGGACCTGGACACCGCTCAGCGGCACCGCTCGGAAAACTCCATAGTGGCGCCTGTGAAGAAACGGACCTGCTTTTTGAATCCCTCGCAGCAGATCCATGGGAACTTTTACCGAACTACCTACCCCCTACCCCTCCCTGCTCTACTCCGCTTCTCTTCCCTGCTACTAATTTCTGCCCTCACCTGTCCTTGCCCTAGTCTCCACCCTGTTTACCTGTGAATTTCCCCCGTCATCTGAGAGCTAGCTATTTTGTCTGATGCCCGATGGAGCTACCTGGTTTAGCTATCCTTTCGTCTCTTCCGTCGTCTCTTCCCACTCCCTCCCTCTATTTATATATCTACTTCTCTCCTCTATCAATGTATTGAGACTGAACTATTCTGTCTGATGCCCGATGGAGCTACCTGGTTTAGCTATAGGGGAGATGGGCCGTGGATTCCCTCCTTGGCCGTCACCTACCCAGTCGGCCTTTAGACAGATTTCATTTTGTCTCTCTTTGTTTGTCTCTTCCCCTATCCTCCCTTACTCACTTTCCCGGTTCCCTCCCCTCTACACTCCATTATTTTGCCCTCCATGTTATTTAATTGTTTCCCATTTAGACCTAGCTATTTGACCAAAGCCCGGTGGAGCTACCTGATAGCTATTAAGGAGATGTGCTTTGGGACTTCCCCCTCCACTGTCACCTACCCAGCCGGTCTTTGGGCAGACGTTCCTTCGTCTTTCTGCCGTTTCTCCCTCCCATCCTGTTTCTGCGTACCTCTTCCCTTGACACCCGAGACCGAACTACTTTGTCTGATGCCCGATGGAGCTACTTGGTTTAGCTATAGGGGAAACAGACCATGGATTCCCTCCTTGGTCGTCACCTACCCAGTCGGTCTTTAGACAGACTTCCTCTCGTCTCCATGGTTGTCTCTTCCCTTATCCTCACGTTCTCACCTCACCTACGCCCCACTTCTTTTCTCTCTCCTTTCTCTTTTCTCCTAATGGATTGCTGATTGTTTGATGTAACAAGTAATTGTAGATCTTTTTCTGGTATACTGTTAAACCACATTGTTGCACTTCCTTTCGTCCCTCCTGTCGTCTCCTCCTGCATCCTCCCCCTATTCATGTCTCTACTTCTGTCATTAGACAGACTTCTCTTCGTCCTTCCGTACTGTCTCTTCCCTTATCCTCCCTTTCTCACCTCCCCTGCCCCCTCCACTACTTTTCTCTCTCCTTTCTCTCCTCTCCGAAGTGTATTGCCTATTTTTTGGGGATTTATTGTGTAATTGTTTAACTTTTGCTGTTAGATTGTTGATTCCCATGTAAAGCGCTCTGATACCTCCGGGTCTAGCCAGCGCTATATAAAACTCTTTAAATAAATAAATAAAATAAGTGTGGTTAATTTCTTTGCCTTCAAAGTACTGAGGTGTTCTTGTATACGGATCTTGACCTTCCTGGACGTAAGGCCAATATAATGCAACCCACAGTTGCGTGTCAATCTGTAGATAACATTATTGGTGTTACAATTGCTGAAACTGTTAAGGTACCTCTCTTTACCCCCTTCCAAAATCACGCTTTTAGTCGCTTTTGTTAGTCCACAGACTGTGCAACCTCCACAAGGGTAATGACCGGAGGGGAGCTTAGGAACCAATGATGTTGTTAGAGTGCGAGTATGTAACAGTTTGTCCTTCAGACTTGGAGCCCTCTTGAACGTAAAGCACAGAGGTGGCATCTTGTTGGTAGCAGTGTCCAGAATAGACCAGTGTTTCCTCACTATCTGCCTAACTTTGGTCGATAGGTGGTCAAATGTTGTAACCACCGGGAGACATTCCGTTGTCGCTTTCATATTTCTCTCTAAAAGAGCGTCACAGGAGTGTTCATTGCTCGTTTGTGTCCTTTCTTTTTGGTTTTGAAGGGATACCCTCTTGCTTTTAATTTAACCACTAGTTCATCTGATTGTTCCACAAACTTTTCCGTCGTAGAGCAGTTGCGCCGGTACCGCAAAAACTGACCTACCGGAAGATTATCCTGGAGGGACCTGGGATAAAAGGAGCGGCAGTGTAACAGGAAGTTTCTATCACTAGGCTTCTGGTGAACATTGGTAACTAAGCCCTGACCAGTGGCTGTGATGTCCACATCCAGATAAACAGCAGACGTCCTGCTATAGGACCAGGTGAACCGCAAGCATTCATCAGCCTGATTGAGCCACACAAAGAATGAGGTCAAAAGGTCCTCTCATCCGGTCCAGATGCAAAGCACATCATCTATATATCTCCTCCAAAGAGAAATATTCTCCTTGAAGGGATTAGCGAAGTGATGTATGACATTTTCCTCAAACTGGCCTACATAAATGCAGGCCAAACTTGAAGCAAATTTTGCCCCCATTGAAGTTCCAAACACCTGGAGGTACAGTTGGTTCTGGTATTCAAAGAAGTTCTTTGTGAGGGGTAACCCAATGCATTTAAGGACAAAAGACTGGGGGGTGTCATAAAACCACTCCGATACCCCAAGCGCCCGCGCTGCTGCCACTAGCGTGGCATCTTGGGTTATGCTGGTGTATAGGGATATCAATCGTAATCAAGAACTGGTTACTTGGATCGAACGACACTGTTTTTAAGATGTTCAATATGTCAGTCTTATCCTGCACAAATGAGGGCTGCGTGATGACCGATTCCCTCAAAAAGAAATCTGAAAAATGAGACCAGGGCTCCAATACTGATTGGATGCCAGAAACAATCGGGCGGCCTGGTGGTGGGCGCTGGGGCTTGTGAATCTTCAGCAAGATGTAAAATGCCGGTATTCTGGGAGTTCGAGGCATGTGGGCTGCTGAATTCATATCTGTGCATAGATCGCCGCCTAGTGTTGGGTCCGGATGATCGCACATTGTTGTCCTGGAAGAGTCTTCGAAGTATCACGAGATAGGTGGCTCCTCCCCTGGACTACAGTGAGCATGGGCATCGACTCCATCCTCAGATTGTTTTTTTCCGCCATTGGGTTCGGATGTATATTGGTTCACTCTAGTCGGAATCGATAAAAACTTTCTTAAGAACAAAAGGCCTTTAGTTTTCTTCGTCGGTATAGTTTTGCGTTCGGTGCCTGATTCTTCCAGCTCAGTTCCGAGCCGGATTCCAGAGAACCGCGTGCTTTCGGCGCGGAGGGCCCAGTCGATGCCACAGACCCTATCGACTGATCATCATGGAACGGAGCCTGTTCAAGAGATGTCCCGTGTGCAACTCCAAGTATCCCCACATCGACGTCCACCCGGTGTGCAACAAGTGTCTGTCGCCAGATCATGATGAAGCCAGTTGCATGGCTTGTTCCCGTTTTAGATCCAAGAAGACGCTTAAGCATCGACGCGCTGCGGGCCAGGAGGCCCAGCAAACTGCACCGGCGCCTGTGGACATCTTCGATGCCGGGGATGATGAGAGAGCTGACCGGGAAGTTGGTGAAAACCTGTCGAATCCCGCGTCGGAGCTCGACTATAACTACGACGCGGACGCTCAAATGTTCGAAGCGGAAGAAGTCGTCGACGAGGTAGGAGACGACGACGGGGCCTTTGGGGCCTTTGGGGCCATGGAAGATAGCTCGAGCGAAGAGCTAACTCGACATTGGGGCCGAAACGCTTCAAAAGGCTCAGGTCGAGGGATCGCCATTAGGCCTTACCCAAGATCTTACAATGGGTTCTACGGCCCCGCCTTCGGGCTGGGCTACGGACATTACTATTGAGCCGCACCGTGCAAAATCGAAACCGAAAGTAAAACCAACGGTCTCGACGCAAGCGAAAGCACTGGTGCCCCCCTCGAAACCGAAAGTGCGCATTACTTTGGTCGGAACGAAGGCCTTGGAGCCGTCGGCACCGACGAAGCAGAAGGGTGTTGTCGATCCGAAGACACAGGTCAAGGGCGTCGAGACGAAGTCTGCCACGCCGAAGACAAAGGTCAAGGTGGTCGAACCGAGTAAATCGGCGCTGAAGGTGGTCGACACAAACAAGGGACGCAGTGATCCAAAAGTTCTCGAGACTCCGCGTCCACATGATAAGGCCAAAAGCGGCATAACCCAAGAGTCCACGTCTAGTGGTGCCTCGAAGGATCCCGTCGACTCGGCGCGGCCGTCCACCGCTTTCTCCAAGCAGGTGGCGGACTCCCTAAAGCGCATCAAGGAGAAGGCCTCGACTGTCGGCCCGAAAGATCCTACACCTTCGAAGCCAGTCGAGAAACCTCAAAAAGCGTCGACGCCCATTCACTTCACGTTGCCGCCGAAAGTGGCGCCGAAGGCTTTCACCCCTAGGATGGGCGCCAGTGTGCCCGAGAAGGCGCCCTCGGTGCCGAAGTAGACGACAGTGGTCCCAACCTTAAAGCATCGACAATCTTCGTTGGAAGAACAACAAGAACACTTTATCGATGCCGAAACAGGCAGACTTTCCCTCCATAAACGGAAAATTGCCCCTTAACAGCCAATGGAGTTATATAAAATTCCTTTAAAAAAAAAAGAAGGATTCCACTTCAACTCCTGTTCTTGTGGAACCACTTTCTCCACATGTCCATGATGTCTCACCCACTTACTCTGACGTGGACGCTGGGGAAGGTGATGATGATGATGAGTACAGCTATCCTGTCTACACAGACCCTGATGATACCAATGAACCCTGGGCAGCTGGTGCTGACCCAGGTGATCCTCACTCTGCCCCAGACACTCAACTCTATGCTGTAAAAACTTCGCCTTCAGAGGATTCAGCAGCGTTTAATGCCCTCATTGAAAGGGCGGCTAAAAATCATGATGTCCAGCTCCATGCTGACCCCATTGAAGTGGACTTTCTTTTTGACACCTTTTCCGTCTCAGAGAGAACTGTCAAGACTCTGCCTATGTTGAAGGGTGTCTTAAAACATGCTGGGGAGATCTTTAAAGAGCCTACCAGAGCCAGGGTGTTAAACCCTAGGATTGAGAAGAAGTATAAACCAGCGCCTACTGACCCTACTTACATCAAGGGACAGTTACCTTTGGACTCTCTTGTTGTTTCAAATGCCCGGAAGAGGGCTAATTCTCAAACAACGGGTGATGCTCCTCCCCCAGATAAAGAATCTAAGGTGTTTGAGGCATCAGGGAAAAGGGTGGCAGCTCAAGCGGCCAATATCTGGTGCATTTCAAATACACAAGCACTTCTAGCGAGGTATGACAGGGCACACTATGACACACTGGAGACCCTGTTGCAGCACCTGCCAGATGAATACAAAGAGACAGCTGAGATGCTCATCCAAGAGGGGAAGCTAATATCCAATGCTTCTATTAAATGTGCACTGGACGCGGCTGACACCGCGGCCAGAGCTGTCAACACTAGCGTCATGCTGAGACGACATGCCTGGCTCAGAATCTCGGGATTTAAGCCAGAGATACAGACCACTATTCTTAATCTGACAGTAAACCCTGATCATCTGTTTGGCCCAGAGGTGGACACCACCTTGGAAAAGATAAAAAAGGACACTGAAACTGCTAAGTCCATGGGGGCCTTGCAGTCCCAGCAATTCAGGGGTGGTTCTTTTCGTCGCTCAAGCACTAGAGGTGTTTCCAGAGGCCAGCTCTCCCAAACCACGCAGTACTATAAAGGCAACACGCAGTCCACATACACCAAACAAAGTCGAGGTGGATATGGTGGAAACAGCGCCAAAGGCAGGGGTCGTGGAAACAACAACTCCAGATCCTCTGCCACCACCAAACAGTGACGCCTTGTCACTGCCCCCCGACCACGCAACACCGGTCGGGGGGAGACTTCAACAGTTCCTGCCAGTCTGGAAATCCATCACCACAGACAGGTGGGTCACACAGCTCATACAGTACGTTTATTGTCTGGAGTTAACATCCACTCCACCCAACATATCCCCAAGACACCGTCCTATGTCCGACGAGCACTTGCACTTATTGCAGCAGGAGGTCATCGTCATGCTGCAAAATGGGGCAATCGAGCTCGTGCCTGTGGAAGAAAGAGGCACAGGAGTTTACTCACTGTACTTCTTGATACCAAAAAAGGACGGGTCCCTCAGACCCATACTGGACCTCAGACCCCTCAATCAGTACATTCTATCGGAGCACTTTCACATGCTGACCCTGCAGCAAGTACTCCCGTTGTTCAGTCAGGGGGATTTTCTCGCAACTTTAGATCTAAAGGATGCGTATTTTCACATCCCGCTGCACCCGTCACACAGAAAATACCTCCGGTTCACCATCCAAAACCAACATTACCAGTTCAAGGTTTTGCCTTTCGGGGTCACCACGGCACCCAAGGTGTTTACAAAGTGCCTGGCGACGGTGGCGGCGCACCTAAGTAGACAAAACATTCACGTCTACCCTTATCTGGACGACTGGCTCATCCAGGCAAAGTCAGCCCAGCAGTGTGCCGCCCACATGTCCCACACCATTCACCTTCTTCATGATCTGGGATTCTCACTGAATTACCCAAAGTCCCACCTGCAACCCGCCCACATACGGCAGTATCTGGGTGCGACGATGAACACTCTGGCAGCCACAGCACAGCCAAATTCAGTGAGGGTAAACAACATTAAATCGCTGATACAAAGATTCAGACCTCAACACTCGCTTCCAGCGCGAGTGTTCATGCAATTGATCGGCATGATGGCCTCCTGCATCTCCATAGTCCCGCACGCAAGACTACATATGCGTCCGCTTCAGGAGTGCTTAGCACGTCAGTGGACTCAGGCTCACGGACAGTTGAAAAGACCTAGTGTTGGTGAGCGGTCGGGCATACAACTCTCTGCATTGGTGGAATCCACAAAACCTTTGCAAGGGACGACCGTTCCAAGAGCCTGTGCCACAGATCATCCTGACGTCGGACGCTTCTCTCCAGGGATGGGGAGCTCATGTACTCCATTACACTGTGCAGGGACTATGGACACCACAGCAAAGGAAGATGCACATCAATGTTCTGGAACTGATGGCGATCTTCATGGCACTAAAAGCCTTCAAAGTACATCTGTGCAACAAGGTCGTGTTGATCCGGACGGACAACATGACGGCCATGTACTACATTCAGAAGCAGGGAGGAACACACTCTCCACAGCTTTCTCATCTGGCTCAGAGCATGTGGAAGTGGGCCATTCAGAGAAACATCTTCCTCATGGCAGAACACCTCCCAGGCAAAGACAATCAGATGGCGGACCTGCTCAGCAGGTACAGCCACCAAATGCACGAGTGGGAGATACATCCATCGGTACTCCACCCGTACTTCCAAAGGTGGGGTCATCCAGAGATAGACCTGTTCGCCACAAAGGAGAACGCAAAATGCCGAAGCTTTGCCGCCAGATATCCACAGTCGCAAGGCAATGCGATATGGATGAACTGGTCAGGCAAATTTGCGTACGCTTTTCCCCCAGCACCTCTAATACCGCTGGTGGCACGCAAGCTGAAGCAGCACTCGATGATTCTCATCCTGGTTGCTCCAACGTGGGCTCGCCAACCATGCTACACCACGATTCTGGAACTGTCCGTGGTACCGCATCAAAGGCTGCGCCTCACACCCAGGCTTTTGACGCAGAGCCATGGCGACATTCAGCATCCAGATCCGCAACAGCTCAACCTGGCGATCTGGCTCCTGAGGTCTTAGAGTTTGGCTACCTCAACTTACCTCCTGACTGTATGGACATCATCCGGGAGGCAAGAAAGCCCACCACCAGAGCATGCTATGCGGCGAAATGGAAGCGGTTTGTCATTTATTGTGCAGACCACAACATTAACCCGCTGGATGCATCTATTCAAAACATCATTTGTTATCTCTTACATTTGTACAAATGTAATCTGGCCTATGCTTCCATTCGCATACATTTATCCGCAATGGCTGCTTATCTCCAAAACAGACAGCACCTCTCACTTTTCAGGGTGCCTGCCATTAAAGCCTTTCTGGAAGGACTCAAACGAGTCATTCCTCAGCGGACTCCACCAGCTCCGGAGTGGAACCTCAATGTGGTCCTCACCAGGCTGATGGATCCCCCTTTTGAACCACTGCATTCCTGCGAGATTCAATTTTTGACATTGAAAGTGGCTTTCCTTATAGCGATTACGTCGCTACGGCGAGTTAGTGAACTCCAGGCACTAACTATCCAAGAGCCATTTATTCAAATTCATTCTAACAGGGTGGTGCTTCGCACTAACCCTAAATTCCTTCCTAAGGTAGTGTCTCAGTTCCATATCAACCAGACTATAGAACTACCTGTGTTCTTCCAAAATCCAGAGTCACTGGCGGAGAGAATGCTCCACACACTTGACGTCAAAAGGGCCCTAATGTATTACATTGATAGGACCAAGGATTTTAGGAAGACTAAACAACTCTTTGTTGCCTTTGCGCCACAACACAAAGGTAACCCCATTTCCAAGGCTGGTATAGCCAGGTGGATCGTTAAATGTATTCAGATCTGCTATCAGAAAGCCAAGCGCACTCTCACCATTCCACCACGGGCCCACTCCACTCGAAAGTTGGGGGCCTCCATGGCTTTCCTTGGAAATATTCCTTTGGAAGACATATGTAGAGCAGCCACATGGTCTACCACACACACATTTACAAAACATTACTGTGTTGATGTGCACTCCAAACAGCAGGCAGCTGTAGGGCAGGCTGTTCTAAAAACGCTTTTCCAAACTGCTGCAGCTGGCACGGGCGGCCGCCGTTAATGGAGGGACTGCTATGTATTCTATGCACAGATATGAATTCAGCAGCCCACATGCCTCGAACCGAATATGCTACTTACCAGTATGCATCTGTTCTTGGCATGTAGGGCTGCTGACATTCATATCGCCTGCCCTCCTCCCCGGCGCCTGTAGCGGCTGCAGCATTCACACATACTTCTAGCATGGTCATCATTCACTTAGTTTCACTCCATCTTGGCCACAATGGCTAAAAACAATCTGAGGATGGAGTCGATGCCCATGCGCACTGTAGTCCAGGGGAGGAGCCACCTATCTCGTGATACTTCGAAGACTCTTCCAGGACAACAATGTGCGATCATCCGGACCCAACACTAGGCGGCGATCTATGCACAGATATGAATGTCGATTCAGAAAAGGGGGTGGTGATGAACAGAGTGTCTGAATTAAGCAGACCACTCTTACCAAGTCCAAAGATCAGGGCTTGATCCATCACCGTTATTAATCTCACTGCCCCATCCAAGCGTGGAAGGGTATACTCAGATGTGAGTTATGTTATGTTATGTTATGTTATTTATTCTTTTGTATAGCGCAACGGTTACTCAAAAAGAGTGTCCCGGCGCTTTAGGTAAGGAGAACAGATTTCCGAATAACACAACACAGCTAAAAGAGGTTAAAAAATAAACAGAAAAAAAGCGGAACTACTGGCAGACCTATTGGGAAAACAGCCAGGTTTTGAGACCTCTTCTAAAATCAAGGAGAGTAGACGCCCCCCGCAAAGGGAGCGGTAATGAATTCCACATCTGTGGGGCCAACAGACTGAAAGAGCGGCCCCCGAGGCGAGCCCTCTTCACACGCGGCACAGCCGCCAAAAGTCGAGATTCTGACCTCAATGAGCGAGTCGGATGGTAAAAGGTCAGTCTCTTTTGAAGATGTTTAGCTCCCACAGCATGGAGCGCTTTGTAGGCCAAGGTCAGAGCCTTAAAGGCGATCCGTTTGCGGATGGGTAGCCAGTGTAACGTCACCAACAACCCAGAGGCGCTGGTGCGTCTACTTAGGCCAAAGATGGCCCTGGCCGCCGCGTTCTGTGCAACTTGAAGCCTTTGCAGCAGATACTCTGGCAGGCCCAGGTAAAGAATGTTGGCATAATCCAACCTGGAGCCTATCAGAGCCTGCACCGTCAGCCTCCTGTGCTCCTCGGACAAGAGAGGCAGAAACCTCCGCAGCATTTTTAACAGGCCGAAGCAGGTGCCGGTTACCCCCAAGATCTGGGCTTTCATCGTCAGCCCCTTGTCCATCTTAACCCCCAAGTTTTTAGCCATGGGAGAAGAGCCGGACGGAGGGAACATGTCGATGGGCCACCAGGCCTGCCAGCTAGGCTCCGTGTTGCACCCGAAGAAGAGTACCTCCGATTTGTCGGAGTTGCACTTGAGGCTGTTCAGTTAGAACCATGCGAACACAGCCCCAAGGCAATTCTGGATACTCTCCCCGTCAAAGTCAGCCCCTCTCTCGCAAGAGAAGAGGAGCTGGGTGTCATCGGCATACGACACGATCCGGGCACCAAATGACTCCGCCACCGCCGCCAAAGGGGTCATAAAGATGTTAAAAAGGGTCGGGCTCAATATAGAGCCCTGAGGGACCCCGACTCCCAAAGGCGGCATTACAGCGGTGTCAGATGATGTCCAGATCGTTTGCCGGCGGCGGGCCAAAAAGGAAGAAAACCATTTGAGCACCGTCCCCCGCAGACCAATCTCAAAGAGTCTTGCAAGCAGGCCCTCATGGGGGACGGTGTCGAAAGCCGCCGACAAGTCCAACAACACCAGCATGACTTTGCCCCCGGTATCCAACACCCCTTTAATGGTTTCAGAAACCTCAAGGAGCGCGGTCTCGGTGCTGCGATTTGAACGGAAGCCCGACTGGGAGTCATGTAAGATCTCATGGGACTCCAGAAAATTGGAGAGCACCGACTGAACGTGCTTCTCCAGAATTTTTACAAGAGCCGGCAGCAACGAAATCCCTTGCTCATTGCACCATCAGGATTCAAGCAAGCCGGGCCGAAGACGGCTGAAATGCCAGAAACCGGTCCCCGGTAGCTTGTTTCCTTCCCAGTATAAGAATTGGCTTGGTAGTTTGGTCTGCCCTGTTCCCATGATGCACTGGGCCAGGGTCAGACTAATTTGCATATAGCTAAGTTCTGAGCTGGGATGGTGCAGTGAGCTAAAAAACGGTGATGGATCAAGCCCTGATCTTTGGACTGGGTAAGAGTGGTCTGCTTTATTCAGACACTCTGTTCATCACCACCCCCTTTTCTGAATCATTTTTGTCCACCATAAGCGTGGAAGGGTATACTCAGATGTGAGTCCCTTGCTCATTGCACCATCAGGATTCAAGCAAGCCGGGCCGAAGACGGCTGAAATGCCAGAAACCGGTCCCCGGTAGCTTGTTTCCTTCCCAGTATAAGAATTGGCTTGGTAGTTTGGTCTGCCCTGTTCCCATGATGCACTGGGCCAGGGTCAGAGTAATTTGCATATAGCCAAGTTCTGAGCTGGGATGGTGCAGTGAGCTAAAAAACGGTGATGGATCAAGCCCTGATCTTTGGACTGGGTAAGAGTGGTCTGCTTAATTCAGACACTCTGTTCATCACCACCCCCTTTTCTGAATCATTTTTGTCCACCACAAGCGTGGAAGGGTATACTCAGATGTGAGTCCCTTGCTCATTGCACCATCAGGATTCAAGCAAGCCGGGCCGAAGACGGCTGAAATGCCAGAAACCGGTCCCCGGTAGCTTGTTTCCTTCCCAGTATAAGAATTGGCTTGGTAGTTTGGTCTGCCCTGTTCCCATGATGCACTGGGCCAGGGTCAGACTAATTTGCATATAGCCAAGTTCTGAGCTGGGATGGTGCAGTGAGCTAAAAAACGGTGATGGATCAAGCCCTGATCTTTGGACTGGGTAAGAGTGGTCTGCTTAATTCAGACACTCTGGTCATCACCACCCCTTTTCTGAATCATTTTTGTCCACCATAAGCGTGGAAGGGTATACTCAGATGTGAGTCCCTTGCTCATTGCACCATCAGGACTCAAGCAAGCCGGGCCGAAGATGGCTGAAATGCCAGAAACCGGTCCCCGGTAGCTTGTTTCCTTCCCAGTATAAGAATTGGCTTGGTAGTTTGGTCTGCCCTGTTCCCATGATGCACTGGGCCAGGGTCAGACTAATTTGCATATAGCCAAGTTCTGAGCTGGGATGGTGCAGTGAGCTAAAAAACGGTGATGGATCAAGCCCTGATCTTTGGACTGGGTAAGAGTGGTCTGCTTAATTCAGACACTCTGTTCATCACCACCCCCTTTTCTGAATCATTTTTGTCCACCATAAGCGTGGAAGGGTATACTCAGATGTGAGTCCCTTGCTCATTGCACCATCAGGACTCAAGCAAGCCGGGCCGAAGATGGCTGAAATGCCAGAAACCGGTCCCCGGTAGCTTGTTTCCTTCCCAGCATAAGAATTGGCTTGGTAGTTTGGTCTGCCCTGTTCCCATGATGCACTGGGCCAGGGTCAGACTAATTTGCATATAGCCGAGTTCTGAGCTGGGATGGTGCAGTGAGCTAAAAAACGGTGATGGATCAAGCCCTGATCTTTGGACTGGGTAAGAGTGGTCTGCTTAATTCAGACACTCTGGTCATCACCACCCCCTTTTCTGAATCATTTTTGTCTACCATAAGCGTGGAAGGGTATACTCAGATGTGAGTCCCTTGCTCATTGCACCATCAGGACTCAAGCAAGCCGGGCCGAAGATGGCTGAAATGCCAGAAACCGGTCCCCGGTAGCTTGTTTCCTTCCCAGTATAAGAATTGGCTTGGTAGTTTGGTCTGCCCTGTTCCCATGATGCACTGGGCCAGGGTCAGACTAATTTGCATATAGCCAAGTTCTGAGCTGGGATGGTGCAGTGAGCTAAAAAACGGTGATGGATCAAGCCCTGATCTTTGGACTGGGTAACAGTGGTCTGCTTAATTCAGACACTCTGTTCATCACCACCCCCTTTTCTGAATCATTTTTGTCCACCATAAGCGTGGAAGGGTATACTCAGATGTGAGTCCCTTGCTCATTGCACCATCAGGATTCAAGCAAGCCGGGCCGAAGACGGCTGAAATGCCAGAAACCGGTCCCCGGTAGCTTGTTTCCTTCCCAGTATAAGAATTGGCTTGGTAGTTTGGTCTGCCCTGTTCCCATGATGCACTGGGCCAGGGTCAGACTAATTTGCATATAGCCAAGTTCTGAGCTGGGATGGTGCAGTGAGCTAAAAAACGGTGATGGATCAAGCCCTGATCTTTGGACTGGGTAAGAGTGGTCTGCTTAATTCAGACACTCTGTTCATCACCACCCCCTTTTCTGAATCAGATATGAATGTCAGCAGCCCTACATGCCAAGAACAGATGCATACTGGTAAGTAGCATATTCGTTCTGATTCACAAAAAAATCCTCCTTACTGGTAATCCATTTTTTCTCCAACGCATCCACCACCAAGGCCTTGATGGTACATTGTAAACCTGGTGTGGGATCTCGCATCAAAGTATGGTAATTAGTGTGGGACCCCAATCATCTGAGCACCTCTGCCTCGTAGTCATTGGTGTTGAGTACTACTACCACACCGCCCTTGTCGGCTTGTTTGATTGTAACAGGTTTATTGTCCTGTATAGATTTGACAGCTAACCAATCATTCTTGCTCATATTGTTTGGATAGGCATGATCATGTAACTGTTCCAAGGTACCTTGTAGTACCAGCCGTTCAAATACAGTAACCTCAGGACCCACTGAGGAAGCAGTGTTGGATATACAGATTTTGATGTAACCATTGATGATCAGGCCTATTGTTGGTTTGTAAAACAGGGTGAGGCACCTGGAATCCGACACAGAGCGGATCCTGGTGACGATTAAAGAATGTAAAGCTGTGCTGGAACGCAAAATTGAAACAGTCACCCTAGATGTGGGCCTCCTGCACGCTGACTGCAAAAAACTGGCTGGGAAAGTGATTGCCACTTCCGACCGGTACTAGATACAAGACGCATTCTGGAGTGTCAAGTTTGCAAAGACCTTTAAGCGGACGACACTAAGTGCAACTAGAATGCCAATACCTCAGACTTCCTGTAGAGGATAAACCCAGCCTAAATTACCAGACCATTATGGGGTTGTAATAAGATTTACCCTACTCCACTCACCTGAAATTAGTCCACCGAAACGTGCATTGACTAGTCTGCCGGGAACCCCGATAAGATCACACCAAAGCGGATGAAAACTGATTTACTTAGCCCGCTATCCCTGTTATTGGTGGATGCCAGAGAAATATTTGGGGTTCTCTTTGTATTTTGATGTGTGAGAATCTTGAGATGGGTACTCTGAGAGTGTTTCGTTTGTGAGCGTGTGGTATGAGAGGTGAGGTTGTTTGATGTGATGACATTTAACAGGGGGCTTCTCATTTTTTTGTGTGTTTGATTGATAAGGAGAAGATTCCTGTGTCTACTCATGTATTTTACCTGTAAATATTATTTGTAGATGCCATTTACAAATGATAATGAATGAATTGCTCATCATGTTGATGTTGATATTTGTAACAGTAGATATGTTATAATATTTAAAATAATTAAAAAAAGAAAAAGGTTAAAAAAAAGTAATATACTTTTGCACATTGGAGTATGGTTAGACTGCTTCGTGGGGACTTCCCGATTTGAGCCCATAGTTGGCCATTAGATAAATAGATATAGGTCTGACAGGAGTATTTGTTTATGCAATTTTTCTATGTTTTTTTCCTCCTGGCTCCTGGACCTCAAAGTATGTTGAGGAGGTAACCTCTTTTGATCAATAGTGAAAGTGCCTGAGACAGAGGGAGCGCTGGCTTCGACTGTGCGGGTGGTCCAGGACAATGCAGCTCAATTGCACAAACTTCAAACGGAGGTCAAGACTCTAACAGTGCATCTGGATTTAGAAGTAGCGTGTGTTAAAAAAGGATTAAATGAATAAGATAAATCAACTGATCATTAAGAGCGGGGGAGTAAGATAAGTTAATTAAGCGTGGAGATAAAGCGACCACTCGATACACGTCCAGTTCTGCCCGTCCAATGATTGTTATGTTCTTTTTGGGAATGCGACAGAGCATGAAATGTTCTGGGGTAGAAATCAGTTAGACTCCAGGTGGATATAGTCCCATCTCCTAACTGTGTTCAGGTGGATATAGGCCCATCTCCTAACTGCTTATAATTGATGCTCCCGAAATGGATGAAGGCCCGAGTTCTGATTTGTTTGTTGAACAGTGGCTCCTTCATATGTGACTAGGCGGGCAGGCATTGACTCTAAACACGGTACAGAATCCCGAGGCGCTCTCCAATTCTGTGAACGCACGTGCCCGATCATAGTCAGGACTGTTGAACTTCAGAGCCTGCGGCTGTTTCCTACAGATGGCACGTACACACGGGCCATGGAAGATCAAGAGTAATTCAGTGAATATTTACGCACAATACACCAGCACAGTCGAGAGACTAAGAGAACCATTCATACCAGTGAAGCGCCTCCTCCTCAGCCTGGGCCTTAAATACACGTTGCTAACCACACCTGCACTTCTTACAGACACTGTATAGCAGGGATGAAACTCCATTGACCATTCTGTCCTGGAACATAAACAGGTTGGTCAACACAGTGAAGAAGGGGGTAGAGTGGAAATTTGTGTCCCACCACTCCCAAGATTTCATTCTACTACAAGAAACTCTGTGATGGAAAACAGCTGTGGTTTTCTCGAGAGCGGGAAAATCGCAGTTCCTGCGTATACAGGCTTCTTAAGGAGTGCCCGGGGAACTTACATCATGGTCTGCACACCCCTCCCATTTCAGGTGTTGGGAAAAAGGTAGGATCCGCTGGGCTACTGAGGCAATATATCACTTTACAGTTTCTCAACCTAATAAAAGAGAAAGATCTGGACATATGCTTAAGAGAGAAAATGTGACAGCAAATAAATCACATGAAATATCTGAGTATTTGGGAAGGCATGATGGGATATCTGAGCCCAAGTAACCTTTCACAGGTTTCATGACTCCATTACATTAAGCATGGTATGCCTCCTATCGTTCACCAATGCCTTCATAAAATTAGTCACAGGTATAAGACTCACAGCATTGAGAAATTAAACTTCTTGTGCTCCATGGCTAGCACATTCACAAGCAGTGTCCAAATCAAGCTGTGTGCTTTGGGCAGAATGAAAATGGTGGTGGTTCTCTAAAAAGGGCATGACGTTTGACCAACTCTATAACCCACAGACAGACACTGTGTGTTTAGCCTAAGTTTCACCGCCCTCACTCTTCCTAAACATTAAGCCACAACCTGAACTGAGCCAGGAGCCTGAAGGGGACTCAGTTTACAAAAGGGGCTATAGAAAAGTCATATGCTGCATGAAAAAAATACAGAAATACAGCATCTGGAAAAAATATATATTTTTAGGGAATACAAGATGAAGAATTACACGAAATGTAAACAGGAACGACATCACAGATCAGGTGGATTACTGCATGGTTTTTAGAGCTATTGTTGAGAAATCAACTTATTTTTGCCTGTAAAGAGGCCTGATGGGGACCAGTTTGAAAGGCCACTTTTAATCACTTACAGGTCCAAGATGCAGCCATTTATAGCCCTGCCTATAGCACTGTCATATTCTTGGAATACATGTACAGAAGAAAATCCGCAGGCGGTGATTAGAAGATTAATTCAGGCGCCTCAACCTAAGTTATTTCTAAGCAATGTAAACATGACTGTGAACTTCAGTTAAAGAAATGTCTTTGAAGCACACTTTAAGTTTGGTATTTAGGATGTTAAAAAAGGACGATCATCAATTATTGGTCATTTCAATAAACAGGCAGCTGAATAGAGCTCTCTCCTAGTGTAGGGTAGTGTACGCCCTTGCGGAGAGGCATTGGGCGCATGTGGAAGTGTATTTTTAGTCTATGTTTTAAGTTTAAGTTTATTATGCATAGTTAATTAAAACCAGTGCAAAGCGTAGTACAAAACAGTAGAAAATTGACTTTAAAATATCATTAAAATTTGTACATTGTTATCGTCATTAAAAAGCATGCACAGAGGAACCCAGTCTGATTAGCCAGGAGCAATTGTCATTATGGCGGGGCAGCGTATTCCCATGAGTCCTGTAGGCTGCCTATATATTGTCTGTGTCAATGATTGGAAATTTTTTATTTTGACAATTTTTGCTCGATCATTGCAAGGAACTTAACGTATCTGCAATTCAGTATCGTGTTCGAAGGGTTCAGGCAGGCAAGGACCACTTGCCTTCTCGTGCAAGTCCCTAGCTGCTTAAGCTCAGCCTCTAAGAGCTGTTGACGGGCTGGCCGTAGCTCTTCGCAAAGGCAGGTCAGATGAAGTATATCGCCCTTGTCTGTGTTACAAAACGGATAAACCTCGTGGCCATTACTCCTGAGCCATGGTGGAAAATACTCTCTGCTGGGCAGAACCCCTAGTCTGTATTTCAAGAACTTCAGTTTTGTTGACTTAGGATAATCCTGGCTGAAGTAAAGTTGTGGTGTCAGCGTTTTATAAGAGTTTAATGACATCCATGCATGGTTTCTTTTGGCGAATGTGGCCTTGTCCTCTAGTAAGGATAGTGTTTTAACAGTTTTCCAGACTAGTTTTTTGAATGGGTTGTGCCCAAGTTGCATGTCCCAAATCACAGTTAGATTAGTAGCCACCAGAGCTAATTTCAGGTAGGATCTTGCCTGAGATATATCCCTATTTTGAATGTCTTGCCATAGCAGCGAGTTTAGAGTGTTGGTAGGGGCCGAACGGAGTTTGTGGCAGCAGATGATGTACGCTCCCTGTCTGGCAAGGGTTTGCTTTTGCAATCCAAATTCCAGCCTGAGTTGGGCCGGCGATGTGTAGGGCGGAAGGGAAAACATTGTTCTTTTTTTTTGTAAACTGTATTTTTATTGCAGATATATAGTAAACATACAGACAGTTATTTCGAGTGTCTCATCAATTAGCAATGACCTACACCAGTTGTAAAACAAGTTTTACACAGCCGTGTAACCCCCATCCCGGAGGTCGGGCGGCAATAGCTAGTAAACACCGGACCAGGAAATCATACAAGGAAACAATGACATCTGCTCGACAGAACGATCTGGTATCTGCTTTTCCGTTTCTCCCCCACCCCTGACCCCAACAAAGAACTGGCCCTACTGCCCAAATGAATTTCTTTTTAACCAAGCAGATCATTATTGAGTCTGTGTAGCACCTCACAGTCACGCTTCATACGTTCCTCCATCGCGCTGATGCTCAATAATGCAGCGTCTCAACATCCCCAACTAAGAAAGCCCTATCCATCTCTCCCACCACCCCCACTACCCCCACCCCCCCTTGTCAGTGTGCCCTCTACTGTCTCTCTCGTGACATACTATAGACCTCCATAAGAAAGCGGGCGACTCCTCCTGAGCTTCTCCAAGTTCGGCCCCCCAGCCAAGCGGGAGTCCAGGCGCTGCCCCAATCCGCGCACGTTACCCCTTCCATCCTCCCTCTCGTTCGGCCCATGCCGTCAATCTCGCCTGCTGCAGGTTACGCGGTCTAGCATGCCACATCCTCAACCAATGTCCCCGCTCTCTCCCCCTCTGTCGCCCCCTCCTGGCTCGCCGGCACGTCAACCTCATCATCCCCATCAGCTTCTGACAGTGCCTGTAGGTCCACCACTAGCGCGCTCCATGCCCTGGCCGCATCTAGCACTTTATCATTAGTGGCGCGTCTGGCTAATTGTAATCTAAGTGTCCCTTCACTAGTCGCCCATTGCTGGAAACACTCCCGCCACCTCAGGAAGCTGGGTCCCCCCCTAGATTTCCAGTGCAGTGTGAGCTCCCTTTTGGCCAGGATTAACCCCAGGTCGAAGAACTTACTGGTAATTTTCGTGGCTGGAGTATGTGGAAACCAGAGTAAGAGGCAGGCCCCCATGTCCGTATCGATCTGTCGTTCCGTAACCTCATTCAAGCAAAACATAACATCAGCCCAGTATGCGCCAAGCCCCGCGCATGCCCAGAACATATGCCCAAAATCAGCACCCTCCGTATTGCAGCGAGGACATACCGAGTGCGCGCCTCCAAAGACCCGTTGGATCTTGGCCGGCGTCCAATACGCCCTATGTAGAGTGAAGTATTGGACCAGTTGGAACCTAACATTGCGCGTGCCCTTCCAGGCCCTACGTACAAGCTGGGGCCAGGTTGTCTCCGGTATCGGCCGACCGATGTCACCCTCCCAGCGCTCCCGCAACCTATCCAGGGGGGGCGGCCCATCCAGCGCCAATCTCCGGTATAGGCAGGTGATAGCCTTATGAGCGCCATCTGCCATCACAACGTACTGGCAGCCCAACGACGTGGGAGGTTCTACCAGCCCCATCCTCCAGCGTTTCTGAATCCCAGTCACTAGAGCCGCATGGAGCAAAAAGTCACCCCTCTGCAGATCGAAGGCCTCCTGTAGGTCGTGGAACGACAGCAGGGCACCGTCCCCATACAAGTCCCCTATCATGTGGACCCCGAGATCCTCCCAGGTGGCCAGCGCCGACCAGTCCCCACCATGCGGGAGGGCAGTACACATGCCCAGGGGGATCTCCGGCGCATAAGGAGTGTGACATCCCGCCCGTTTTTGGCTACGAAGCCAGCACTGGCGAAGGGTGCGCTCCTCCAAGGTCAGCTGATCCAACCGAAGCCCCTGCTGGAGCACGATGAAGGACAGGACGTGTCGTTGTATAATCCGACCCTGCGGGCCGTCCGGGCCTCTAAACTCCCACGCCACAGCCATCGTGAGCCACTGTAGCTGCGCCGCCAGGTAATACCACTCAAAATCCGGTACCGCCAGGCCGCCCTCCTCCCGGGACCTAAGCAAGGTGTTCAAAGCTACACGTCTCCTGCCAGAGCCCCAGATAAACCCTATCACCATCGACCGCAGCATCCGAAAAAAAGAGAGCGGGATCCACACCGGCAGCGTGCGGAAAAAATAAAGCAGGCATGGTAGGGCCACCATCTTCAGCAGCGCTATCCGACCGGCCACAGGCAATGGGAGAGTGCGCCAAAATCCCATGCTGCCTCTAATACCCCTCAGGGCTCTGCCCACATTCCCTTCATATAGGTGCGAGTGGGTATGATAAATGTAGACTCCGAGGTATGGCAGGCACTCCGATTCCCAGCGCAAACCCCCGAGCTCCGCAGGCTGGATGCAACGGGGAGTCAAGGGGAATAGACCGGTCTTAAGCCAGTTAACCTGCAGCCCGACAATTCGCCGAACTCACGGAGCAAGGCCCGCGCACCCCGCACCGAAGCCTCCACATCAGCCAAGTACATCAGGAGATCGTCGGCATACAAGGAAATATAATGCGACACCCCGCGCAGGGACACCCCCTCATAATGCCGTCCCTGTCGAGCCTGTGCTGCCAAAGGTTCAATCGCCAAAACGAAGAGGAGCGGGGACAAAGAGCAACCCTGTCGGGTGCCTCGTTCCACCGGGCATGCCGCAGATATTGAGCGGCCCGTGCGGACCCTAGCAGTGGCAGACTCATACAGCAGCCGCGTCCAGCGGACGAAACCGTCCCCTAACCCGAACCGAAGAAGCACGCAGAACAGATATGGCCACTCCACACTATCGAATGCCTTTTCGATGTCTACCGAGAGCACGGCCGCGCCCTGGGGGCCCTCCCCCTCAACTTCCATGACCCGTATCAGGCGCCGTATACACGTCGAGGTGTTCCGCGTGGGGATGAAGCCCGACGGGTCCGGGTGTACCAGAGAGCACATATAGACAGATAATCGTGTGGCCAGGATCCTGCTCAACACCTTATAGTCCACGGTGAGCATCGAGAGCGGGCGATATGCCGTTCTAGCCATAGGAAGCCCGCCTTTCTTCAATAACGGCACTATAAACGCCTCCCTCGTCGACACTGGTAACCTGCCCCGATCCCACGCCTCCCCATACACCTGATGTAGTTGAGGCGCTAGGAGGTCAATATATGCGGCGTAAAACTCCACCGGGAGTCCGTCACCCCCTGGCGTTTTCTTTCTGGCCATGTGCTTAACCGCCGTTCTGATCTCCTCCAGGGTGATAGCTGCACCCAGCGCGGTTCCCTGCTCCGAGTTTAGCCGTGGTAACTGCGCTTCATCGAGGAAGGCATCCAATCCAGCCGGTAACGCCGACAATCTGCTCGATAGAGTTCCGAGTAATAAGCTAGGAACTGGTCATTGATTTCCTGTTGCGAATAAACCAAGTCCCCGGCCGGTGTGGTCAGCGATAGTATTGGCGTACCCCTAGATTGAGGGTTGGCCAGCCACGCCAACAGCGAACCGACCCGGTCCCTCTCTGCGTGTGCTCGGACCATGTACTCCCGGTAATCATGGCAGCGGAGCCTCTCCACTTGGACGGCAACTCGCTCCCTAGCAGCCAACACTTCCTACTTATTGCCCCCCTCCACGTGGCTATCCTTCTCCACCTGCCGCAGTGAGGTCTCCTCCCGCGCTACATCAGCCAACAGTGACCTACGTACCCCCGCCGAGGACGAGAGGCACGCGCCCCGCACCACCACCTTAAAGGCGTCCCACTCGATCGCTCTAGTGGTCGCGGTACCCCTGTTCTCTTGAAAGTAACGCTCAATGCACTCTTGCACCTCTGCGTGAAATATCGGGTCTTCCAGTGCCAGCGGGTTCAGCCGCCACGTGGGGATCGGTTGCCGCTGTCTGGACCAGAGGACCGTAAGTAAGGGTTGTGGTCCGAGATGGTCCTCGCCAGGCATTCACTGCTGCGTGTGAGTTCCTGGGCCCCAGCCGTACAAAGAAAAGTGTCAAGGCGCACCTGTAGATCATGTGGCGTGGAGTAGAACGAATAATCCCTATCGATGGGGTGATGCGTCCGCCAGGCGTCTAAAAGCCCCCACTGCTCTTGCCAGTTCCTCCGAGCTTTGGCCACCCTGCGCACCACCGATTGAGCCAGCGGAGGGTGGGAACGATCTATCTCCACATCCACCACTGAGTTAAAGTCCCCCCCCATGTACACCGTGCCCACCAGCATAGACGCCAACCTCCTCGACAGCGTAGAGAAGAATGCGGCCTGGTCAAAGTTTGGAACATAAACACTGCAGAGCGTAACATCCCGGCCATCCAGTCGCCCTAGTACCGCCACAAACCTCCCATCTGAATCCACCCTCGTCTTCATGGGCTGAAAGGGGACACCTGCTCGCACCCAAATCAACACCCCCCTAGCATGAGCAGAATAGGTAGTATAGAAGAGTTGCCCCCTCCATCGCCGCTGCAGCGCTTGCCCCTCTGCCAGTGTTAAGTGCGTTTCCTGCAGAAAAGCTACCTGAACCCCCTGCGCACCAGGTATGCATGTACCTTGTATCTCTTCCTCATGGAGTTGAGCCCCCGCACATTCCAGGTAACACATTTCAGTTCCAATCTAGCCGCCATCAATAGGTCTATAGCGGAGTCCAGTCCCTGACAGCCCTGTCGGCACACTGACAATCCCCTGCAACCTGCAACAGCCCCAACCAACCCCCAACCCACCCGCCCCCAGAACAGGCGCCAAACAATTGTTACCCATCCAAACTTTACCCCCGCTAACGAGGGAAACTCTGGGAACTACCAGAGACTCGCAAGTTATGTGAGATCGAGGAGGTGACTCCACACCAGCCGGCCGGATAGCCAGAGACCCACCACACCGTGAGAAGCCGATCCCGACTAAGAATAGACCTCCCCCCTCCCCCCCAGCAGCACCACCGACCCATTGAATGTACCAGGGTCTCCTCGCGCTCCAGCAACACCCCAGTAGGACAGGTGACAGCGGCCTTCCTAGCGCCCCAGGCAGCAAGACCCCATCAACCCCGGTAATGTCTCCCCCCACAGGCTGAGCCCACCTCCTTACTGTCCTTCACTCAGCCTCCTGGAGATCATTCGTCCATCAGTCCATCGGCAGTCTGCGGAGTGACCTGAGGCAACTCCTCAGGGTCCTTCTCCGAGCCCCCATCCGAACCTCCACGCTCCGCTTCATCAGAGCCCAACCGGGAGCCCGAGTCCACCGCCGGGGCCTCCGTCACCACTCCAGAGATGATCGACACCGCCTGAAGGGCGGCCTGCCTCTCCAGTTCAGTCTGCGACGCCGATGGGGACCGCCTGTTCTGCTCTCGCCTCCGTTTGCGCTTGCTCCTACGCGGTTTCGGTCGGTCCTCCGCAGCCTCCGCCCAGGTACCCGTGCCATCCTTGCCCGCTCTGTACCGTTCCAACCACTGCCAAGCGTCGTCCGGTGTGTCGCAGAACGTCGCCACTCCATCTACCAGCACCTTCAAGCGCGCAGGGAACAGCAAAGAGTACTGCACCCCCTCGTCGCGGAGAGCCCTCTTAACAGCGACGAAGGAGAAGCGGCAGCGTTGGACCTCCTGGGAATAATCGGGAAATAGACACGGATGCGTTGTTCACCTTGTACGGGCCATCCGACCTGGCGTGCCGCAGGATAATGTCCCGGTCCCTGAAATGTAGCAGCCGGGCTATCACTGGTCGGGGGGGGGCGGCCCGGGGCCGGAGGTCGAGCCGGAACCCTATGAGCTCTTTCCAGTGTATAGAAGTGCGTCAGGCCCTCAGGGACCACCACATCTCGCAGCAAGTTCTCCAGATATGAGACCATGTCGCCCCCTTCGACATTTTTGGGTAGACCCACCACGCGAATGTTATTGCGCCTGTTGCGCCCTTCTGCGTCAGCCGCTCTCTTCTCCAGTTGCCGCACCCTGCGCGTTAGATCCTCCAATGTGGCGTCCGATGTTCTCTGGGCCGGTTCCAGCGTCTCTAGCACCAGCTCCGCTGCCTTGACTCGATCAGCGAGCTTGTCGTGGTCCGCCTTCAGGAGGCCAAGGCCTGTGGAGACCTGAGCGATGTCCTGTCGTAGCGCCTCTCTTGTGTCCCCTATGGCCTTGAGGATCTGGTCCATCTGTTGCTGTTGCAGCCCTGTAGCCTGGCCATCCGTCAGCCGCTGGTCATGGGCCTCAAGAGAATCTTCAGACTGGTCCGGTGGTGCCGTGCCCGCTCCCTTCCGTGGTTTTCCCATGTCGCACCACCGGTTCTCGCACTTATGCCAATCGCCAAGAGTCAAGAGTCTGTCACGAGGTGTGCTCCGGTTGGCAATGGGGGCCGCCGCCCCTCAGGTCGGTCTGAGCAAAGAGCCGGAACTGCGTCCACAAGATGGCTCCCGGTGGCGCCGTCCGGCCTCAGGTACCCGGTGCTCCAATGGGGGCTCCCACTCGCTAGGCCCCACGTCCGTCAATGAGGCCCACCAGTGATGCTAGGCCACCCCCGGCCCCTCTGTGAGAACCAGGATACCCAGATGGCAGATCTAGGGGGAGCGCCAACGCGCCCTCAGGTCCTCACCCGTGCACAGGAGGGCCGCGCCGGGGGGCCAGAAGTCCTCCCAAGTCCAGGGACCTGTGGCGTAGACACAAAGACGTCACCAACCGTGTCTGCACTGGGCCAAGGGCAGGGCCCCTCTCCGTCCGATCCTGGGCAAACCGCAAATCCAATGGCCTCTAGTCTTCCAGCATGGCTATTGAGGCCCCAGCAGGCCAGGCGCCACTCCCCTCTCACAGCTCCGAGGTGTCTCTGCTCCCCAGTCGGGGTCCGTGGTTCCGGTGCACCAAACAAGGCAGACCGGCGCTCCCGAGTAGCTGCCCCGCCGGGTCCGCCGTATGCTGGGCCCCCTTCCGGGACCACTCCACTCCGCCGCCCGGAGGCGATGACGCCACAGCCCCCTCTCGTCGGGACCTCCGGTCGTTACCGCTGGTCAGACGGGACCACCAGTACGCGGGCCCCAGCGCCAGGCGCCCGCGTCTATCCCCGCCAATGGGCCGTGTCCCGGTCTGCTCCGATCCCTGGCCCTCCACATAGGCCGGGTCCCCAGTCGACCCCTCAGCAATCGAGGTCGGGGATCAGTGGGCCCTCTGCAAAATGGTCAACCGCCGCAGTCCGGGCTCCGTTTCAGTGGCCGCCTGCAGACAGCTGCGGGTCCCCTCTCTTGTTCGGCCGATGCCGAGGTGCTCCACGTCGGTCAGGAACCACGCCGGGTCAGTGGCGCCGCCGGGGAGGTTCTCGGTCAGGATAAATACCGAGATCAGCCCGGAGCTCGGGGCTCAGGCGACCATGCTCGGCGGAGTCAAAGCCACGCCGGGAAAACATTGTTCTGTAGGCTTTTGTCTGGATTGTGTCCAGGTTCTTGGAGTCTCTCCCACAAAGCGCCTCGCTGCCATCACAGATAGAGGGGAGTAGCTTAGCCTGGATAACTTTCAGATAGGGGGTTAGAATTGGCCCCATCAGTTGATTGGCTATGTTTTTTAGTGTAACGGCGATGCACGCCCCTCTCCTTTTTGCTTCCTGCTTTTGTTGTGCAAAGGTGCCATCTCTGTCAAAGAGAACTCCCAGGTATTTGTAAACAAGTGCCGACTCTATTTTTTGACCGCCTAGTACCCATGATTTCTGAGGCTTCTTCTTGATGTTGATCGACATGGTGCGTGTCTTGCTCAGATTTATTTTAAGTTTATTTTCCGTGGCGTAGCTGTGCATTTGCATCAGAAGCTGCTGGAGGCCGGTGTAGGTATGGCTAAGTAGCACAACGTCGTCCGCGTACAGCAGGTTGCTCAATGTTTCCCCCCCCAGCCTCGGGGAATGGGAGTTGCATATGTTGAGTGAGTCTGATAAATCTGCCATAAACAGATTGAATAGTATTGGGGCAAGCAGGCACCCTTGCTTCAGGCCTTTGGTGGTACGAACTTTAGATGACAGGTGTGTGCCGCCTCCTAGCTTCACCTGCACCCAGGTATCTGAGTGTAGAAGCTCCAGCATGCTTAGAATCGGCTGCGGTATTCCCCATTGTGCCAGTTTCCCCCAAAGTCTGCCTCTCTCGATGTTGTCAAACGCTGCACTGAAATCGATATAGCACATATGCAGCGGCAGTTTTTTCTTTTTTGCTGCATCGATCATTAGAGAGATGGCCAGAATATTGGTGGCTGTTCCAGTATTTTTCCGGAAACCGATCTGGTTCAGTGGTATGATCTGATTTGAATCAGCCCATAGCGTAATTTCCTCTAAAAGAGTTCCCGCAAAATATTTTGCCTCATTATCGTGGAGGGCTACTAGTCGGTAGTTGTTAGGGTCCGTTTTCTCACCTTTTTTAAATATGGGGACAATCGTCGACCCTCTCCAAGATTCTGGGATTTTGTTTAAGAGTCTTACTTCCGAGAATAGCGGTTGCATATTGGTAGCCCATTCTGTGATCTTTTCCTTAAATAGGGCTGGTGAAATACCGTTTGGACCCGGAGCACCTTCCTTCCTGCCCTTGCAAATCTGTTTTTTTATGATTGCTATTTGCTGGCCGGCTGTTATACCTGAGGTGTTTTTGGGTGGGCTTTGCTCTCTCTTGGTCAGGGCCTTCAGCGCGAACATTGAGGAGTTAGGCTCTGTGATGTTCGTTTTTTGCGCTCCTGCGTGTTCCGGCTCGTCATTGAAGTGGCTGGAGAGGTAGTTGATCCATGACTCTTCCAGAATGTGCGAGCCTAGTTCTTTCTGATGAGGTCGTAGGATCCTGTTTGCTGATTGCCAAAAGCGCGCGCTGTTACTACTTTTGCTGTCGTTTAATAACTTTGCCCATGTCTCATTTTCAGCGTCTTTGTTTATGTTCCATTTTATGCTTTTGAGCTCAGTTCTTTGTTTCTTCAACACTGTCCGAAGCTGTGCGTTGTCGGGGGCTGATCTTAGCATTCGTAAGGTCGAATATACTAATCTTTTATGCTACCTTAATTCTGCTCTCGGTCCTTTATTTGAGTTGATTTTACAGCTCACATTATGCAAGTTAATTTTTGCCGGGGTCTTGGTTGCCAGTTCTTTTAGCAAAGATCCTGTGTATTGCTCCCAATGTGGGATATGCCCAGCTGAATTTGGTTTGTGAGTGTTATATCGTTGAAGGGCAGCATCGGCCAGAGTTGTTAGGTTAGTTGGTGTGCATTTGATCCTTTTTCGATTGATGGTATAGATCGCTCCTAACGTTTTGTCTGGCCTGATTGTAATGGGCGACTTTAATGTCAGATGGCATTCCTGGGGACGGTGGTCACTATCTCCCTTGTCCCCCATTCTGAATTCCAAGATGTAGGTGAAGAGTGCCAGACTGACAAATGTATAGTCCAAGATGGAGCTGGCTGTTTGTGAGTAGAATGTTTCTACTGGAGGACGATCTGTCATGAATCTACCATTTAATGCCTGGAGATTTAAGTGTTCTAAGTCTTTGAGAAGGGAATTGTATTGGTGCTTTCTCCTGTTTTGCGGGGAGCTTTATGATGGTCTGGTGTAAATTTTATTCAGAGCCAGGACCTCTTCTTCTGCTGATGAGCCAAGGAGGTTTTGGTTGAAGTCCCCTGACAGGAGAAAGAGTGGCTTTTCCATCTGGGAGATATACTCCGTGAGTTGATTAGAAATTGTGTTGGAGTCTTTGCCTCTGTGTTTAGGGTGGACGTATGCATTGACAAGGCATATCTCTTCTTCTTTATCACAGAGCTTCAGTTTTATTTTTACTGTTAAGGTTGAAGATGTGGACGAGTTCATGAGAACTGCCGACGATATTGTTGTGTTGGATATATATGTGGCCAGGCCTCCTGACTGGTGGCCAAATCTGTTGGTTCTAACTGCTGTTGTTGAAAAGCCAGTGAAACCTGTGATGCGTTGTGTAGATGTGAGCCAGGTTTCCTGTAGCATTACTATATCAAATAGAGAGATGTACTTTTGGAAGTCTGGGTCATCCATTTTTGAGATTAGGCCGTTTATATTCCAAGAACAGATGCCTATGGATGGTACACTGCCCTTTATGCCATCTCTCATTTGTTGATGGCATCAGTCCTCTTCAGGACGTATGAAGATCGTTCGAGAGAGAGTTTCTCTTGTTAGTGCTTGATTTTGATATAACGCCCCCCCTGTGCTCGCTTCTGTCCATCCTCGAGGGCTGCGTATGTTTTTGGTTGGCGGACTTCCTCTCAGGGGCTTAGTCATGATGGGAATGCGGATCTGATGGTGTTTTTGCATTGGACTTCTCCCGCTTGATGTAAGTGTTAATTCAGAGCTCACTACCGCCCTCGACCTGTCTTCCGGACGCTGCCAATGTATGCTCTCTCTTTTTTTTTAGGCGAGCTGCCCAAGGCGCCTTTAAGGACGCTAAGGGTGTTTGCCTGTCTTGCCTCCAATTTTGAGCTTGTCCTCCTCTGGAGGGGTGAGGGGTAGGCTGGTTTTAATATGGGGTCTAGCTTGATGCCCCAGGTCTTAAATTGCTCTGCTTCTGCTGCAATAGACTCCGCGCCTTTGTTGGAAGACCAGGTGGTCTTGGTCCCCTCCGGGCTATTTGGATTGGCGGCGGGCAAAAATTCAACCGAAATTAAGTCCTTAGTACTTATCCCCTCCAGGCTGGGAATATGTTCCATTAGTTTAAGAATGGTGCCACGGTTGAGCGTGTCATGCTGCCCTTGTGACTTATATTCCGGAAAAAAGGCCAGCATCTCTGTTGTTTGTTTGGTGCTTCCTACCTCCTTGTAATGTGAGTGATGTACTTGAGCTGGTGATGCATGATCTGTACGAGTTTCGCAAGGTACCGAGGTTGAGCCTTCACCTGACATGTTGGCGGTGATGGTTGATGCTTTGAATGAAGTAATTTGCTTTGGTATTATTCGTGTTACGGATGGCCGTTTTGCTTGGGGACACTCAGTTTGATTAGAAACAGGGTGATTAGTGAAGTCTGATGTGTCGGTGACATGGGCTCCATAAATTTGGCTTAGCGATGGTCCAAGTTTTCCGTTCCTGTCCCCCACCTCATCATTTAACCTGAGAGGGTGGTTGCTAACCTTTATTGGTAGTGAGTCTTGATTGATAGTTAGTTCTGATGTTCCCCTTTCCATTTGGAGAGTAGGCTCCTTACTTTGCAGTGTTGAGACTCCCGCTTGATCCTCAGAGGCCCTTGCTGTCTTGTTCTTGGCACAGTTTGGCAGTATAAGGTGATTGATCTTTGCTGCCGCCTCTCTTACTCTGACTGTTTGTTCGGAATGGTCTCTTACCCGTGGTCCTTGGGACCCTTGCCCTTCTTGTGTCGGCTGGCTACTGTTTGTTTTCTGTTGCTGCTGATTTGTGCCTAGGGGCAAGTGGTATTCGCTATCTGTGGGGTTAGCATTGTTTGTGTTATCCCAAGATCTCTCCTTTGTGTCATAGAAGATGGGGAGGTATTAGGCGTTTCAGTTTTTTGCTTGCGCCCTTTTCTTTTTTGTTGACGTCGCTGTTTGGCATTGAGTTTTTGCGAGTGCTCCTGTCCTGTTAGGGTTGTCTCTTCGTTTGCGGGTACGGAGTGGGTGGTTGGCTCTGCTGCGGTTCTGGATGCTTCACTCCTGATGTCTCCTGCTTCAGGGTTAGTGGTGCCCATTTCTTTAATTGCGTATCCTCTATGTAGAGTCTTTATATCTCCTATTAGGTCAGTTAGCATTGAGGGCAGTGAGGCTACTTTGTCTAATGCCTGACTACAATTGCAGCTCTGATAGGTATGTGATTGTGCTCTCAGAATCAGGTTGTTTAGATTGCTTAGCTTGTCGTCGATGCCAGCTGTAAAGACTGCCAGTGTGTTGAGAAGATTAAGTTGAAGCTCCATTTTCTCTGATTGGTATTGCAGGGTATCTACTGCTAGTTGGATTGTATTTAGCAGTGAATTCCACGTTCCGATGTTTTGTTCCTTTCTCCGCTCATTCTCTTTGAAGTCGTTGCTGGGCATATTTAGGTTTTTGGCTGCCAAAGGTGAGTCAGGGGCATGAGTCCCTTTGGGATCAGGCGTATGAGTGGCTAGCATATCTTCCCATTCTTGTGTGTTGAGATAGGACACTAGTGCTCTTGCTTCGGCTTTGCTACTGGAGTTGTGAGGACTTGCAGCCTCCCTATCAGAGGCGCTTCTTGCTGAGTTATGGGTTTCCTGATCTGTGGTTGATAGAGCGCGTTCAGCCGTTGGGTGAGACTTGATGGGTGTACTGTGAGTATGGCTCTTCGATTGCGAGTCCAGCTCCGGACATGGTGCGGTTTCTTTTGCTGGAACCGGTGCTGCTGTCTGTAGGCCTGCCCCAGGATCCCTTTCAGTGGGGCAGCTGTCTGGTATGTCAGCTGGTATTTGGACTAAAATGAGTTTCTCATTCAGGTTGACTTTAGGGTCATCTAGTGGGGTTGATAAGATGTTTTCCCGGCTGCAAAGGACCAAGCCAGCTGGGTGTGCGTGCAGAGTCTTCTGGTTGTAAACAGCCGAGTTAGAAGACTTCCCTCTTTCGCTTGAGTTCTCCAGAGGAGTGCTAGCATTCCCGTGCCACGAGGTGCTGCCCTGCACAGGATCCGACAAAGGGCCCCCTTGTGCCAACGGGCCTTCGGGTACAAGCAGTGGTGGCGGAGAGCGTGCTAATCCCAAAACAGCAGGAAGCAGTGGTGTTTGCAGTCCAGTCAGGTGCTTGTTACTCGAGAATATCGATGCGCCTGTGTCCTTTAGGAATTCAAACTTTGTATATTTTTTGGGCTGATAGTGTTTTTTAGCAGTTTGTGATGCGCTTACAACGGTCTCTGGTATCAGGACCGTTGGGGATCCTTGCTCTGTTGTATTATCGCTCAGCCCCAGTGCCTGCTCTGATGTGGAGAGGTTCAGCTCCGTGCTGATAGTCGAGTTTGCGCTCATTTTCCTTTTCTTTTTCTTGTGCCCTTTAGCGTTTCCCTGTTTTTCGTTCGTTTTTGCTGTGGGCTTTGGTTTGACTTCCAGGGGCCCCCTGGCCTTACCTGACCTCATGGTGTTGGTGGCGATGATGGTTGGCTCGCTAGTTTTCTGTCCGTAGGTTAGCTGGGTGTGAACTGGCTGCATTTTAAGCTGAGCAGAGCGGAGCGCACAAAGGGGCCCTGGGTCAGTCAGACCTAGTCGGACTGCCTGTCGGACCCCCCGGGCTCTTACTTAACGGCCGCCTCTACCGGCAGCCGTGCTCGTGCTTGTAGGTTCACCTTCCCCCTGGAGACTTTGTGCCTCACCGATGGTTGATGCTCGATTAAGGTGAGTGGGGATGATAAATAAAAAAGATTCCAGGTGTGCGGCATCACTTTTTACCCCCGCTCCGCCTCTTCTCTTCTTCTCCTCGGTACCAGCCAAATGAGCAGAGGGACCTGAATTGCGGGTCTCGTAGCGAGCAGCGAGCAGAGAAGAGCCCCAGGTGACACCGGCGAAGACCGCAAAGCACTGCTACCCCCGCAGCCCCCGCTCACCTCTCTGCTCCTCGCTCGTCTGGACTCACTCCTCGCTTGCTCCCTGCTCGCTCGCTTGGTCTCCCAATTCTTTCAGCCTTCCGATGCTCTCAGCCTTCTTTCCAGCCCTTTTTTGCCCCTGGCATAGGTAGAGGACAGGCTGAGAACTGGGCTTTGGTCAGAACAGCCCTGTAGCCCGCAGCTCCAGACTAACCTTGGCTGTTGTAGTCACTTTTTACGGGAAGGGCGGGCTAGGGCGGGCTGAGGCGGCTGGTGCGGCGTGATTAACCTGAAGCCGCCGCTCGGACCCGCGGCTCACTGACGGCACTGACGGCACCCCCGGCAGCCCCTGCAGCCCCTGCTTCTGGTTCTTGAGCGGGGGGGGGGCATGCAGGGGGGATGCAGGCGGGTGCCGGACTTTAGACGGCGGCGAAAGTTTCTCGTTTCCCGGCTCCGGTCAGTGGTGTGTGATCTGCTGCAGCGAGCTCTCTCTTGTCGGCGTGAACAATAGCGACTTCTGCAATGGGACTGCAGAAGCTGTATTTTTAGTCTATGAAGGACTTTACTTATAGCTGATAGGTCCTACAGAAAAGGATATTCGATCAGTTATATGGTGGGGGACTCAAGATTGGAAATGCTGACTGAGCATATGATCATACCCAAGAGAGGGACTTCAGACGTTTTGATAGGTGAGTGGTGTGTGCCCATATCAATAAGACAAGTGATGTTTGCCAACGATGACACATTTCACATAAGTGCGAAAGGAACAATTGATAGACTGAATGCTGAATAATGTCACATTCGCCCCCAGTGCAGATATCTGGGCATAAATCCATCGTTTTTTTGCACACTATGCCATTCCAGTTTAGACCCAGCCATATGCAAATCGGTCGACCCTGCTCCCCAAGGGACCAGTCCAGCCTGAACTCCCAGGCCAGGTCCTCCCTGAACCGGAAACAAGCATCCTGGGACCGAGGTTGGGGTATCACCCCTCATCAGCCAGACTAGCTTGACTCGAGGGGCATAGTGAGCACTGGACCCACACATTGCGTCCATCATCTGTTCTTTTTGCATTTGTCACACTAAGTGGGAAGGGTATGTCCAGAAGTGGGCCCCATGCTCGCTGTCACACTGGATTCAAGCTAGCCAGGCTGATGACGAAGTGTGAAACCCCGAAACTGGTCCCAAGATGCTTGTTTCCAGTTCAGCTCTAAGACAAAAATGTCTAAGTCACAATTATCAATAACAGTTTAAAGTTCATAAAAAATGCTCTAAGGCAATCAACTATTCATTTCATCTCATGTTTTTTTACTGATATAGCATTATGCAAATCACATTTCATGAAGCATTGTTAACATATCCAAGAAAATATATATATAGACTGTCCTTGTCAATTTTCAAAATAATATCAAATCAACACTAGATTTAAGCCATCTCCAAGCGGCTAAGAAAACATAACATCCTTTGTACGTCGGTCCCAATGCATTTCGGGTTACGTAAAACCCTTCGTCAGGGGAGTGCGTTAGAAAATGGAAATCTTCACATTCAATGTCGCCACTGAAAATTAAAACACAACAACATGCAGTAAAAATACTGCTCGGCTAATAGGATTTGCACCCCAAGTTGTGCACTGAAATGAAAAGTGTAGGAGATAGTCCATTGTAGATTACATGCTAATGCTAAAAAGAGTGTGCTCTAAAGTAAACGAAGTGAAAAAGAAAAGAACCTAAAACAATAAGGTCAGGTAGTAATGCCTAACCAGTACCTTCCAATAAGTGCTGGTCGGGACAGGTAGCCTGATAATGAGAGTCTCTGTGGTTTGCGCAATATCTAAAATGAGAACAAGACAATGCTAAAAGTAACTATCATGTATATGCGGTTCCAAAGCGGGAAAGGTAAATAATGTATCTGTGTACTCCACAAGCTTACCGGAAATTGACTGAGGGGAGAGAGATCGTTTTGCAGCTTAACCAAGGTGGGAAAGCGAAAGGTGTTCCTCCGTCATTCTCAAGATGCAAACCTCGAGGCTATAGAAATGAATGAGGGCGGACGCGGGATTAGAGTCCTTCATGTAAACAATATTGGCTAAAGACCGAAGTCTTAATCAAGGTGAAAAAAGGTGAAGAAAACGTACCCGAGGCGTGCTGAGTCCTCTGTGTGTAAGCTCCATCTAGCGCGGTGATGTGGAAAAAGGTCCAGAATGCTATGCGCGACAGGGGAGGTTCTATTGAAGCAAAATGTGAAGATCTGTGCTAAGCGGAAAAGGACCCTAATGTTATAAACGATGATGAAAACGGGAGTTCAAGTGAAATGGCCGAAATCGCCAGTGTTAGGAAAAAAGAAATGAAAAAGGATCCCAAGTGCTAGAATGATGGGAATTGCCTGAAAATAAAACAAAAGCAGCCTACAAAGAATAGTGATGAAAAAATGAAATAAAAAAGGGAAATGAAACGTGTGTAGAAAAAATTAGTAAAATGATAAGTGACCAAGCGAAAAGGTTTAGAAATGAGATAAACAATTAAAGGTGGGTGCAAATCCTGTACAATATGGAACTATACAGACTACGTTATATGAAACATAGCATCTCATAATGGTCATTAAGCCCATTTGGGGCTAGCGTTCTCAATGTTTTTACCCAATGTGTTTCCCTACGGGCCAGTGAGATGTTAATGTCTGTGCCTGACACCTTTTTGACTCTTTCTAAGATGGTGAACCGTATTTGCGGTATAGTATGTCCCGCTTTGTCCCAGTGAGTTGCCAGTGGGGATGTGGTGTTTTTGTTCCGAATCCGGCTTTTATGCTCTATGATGCGGGTCTTAATCTTTCTGCTAGTTCTGCCTACGTACACAAGACCACATGGGCATTTAATTGCATATATCACTTCTTCAGTGTTGCAATTGGATGTGTGATGGAGTTTTAGTTTGGTGCCCGTTTGTGGATGCGTGAAAATGTCGCCTGGGATTACATTACTGCACTGGCCGCAGTTGTAGCATTTTGTCATTCCCTTAAAACCTCCTGCAGGTTTGTCTTCTTGCGGTTTCAGGAGTTCACAAAGATTCTTCGCTCTTTGGTGAGCAAATAATGGAGAATCTAAAAAGATACCTTGAAAGTCCGGTTCATTTTCGATGATCTCCCATCTTTTCTTGACGATGGTTTTTATATGAGGAGCTTGTGTGGAATGTTTCAATACAAATACCTCTCTTCGCGATAATGTTCTCTCGGAGGTTTGTAATAAATCCTTCTTCGGTTTTTTTTCCACTTGTGCCTCAGCTTGATCAAGTATTTCTACTGGGTATCCTCTTGTTTGATATCTGCGTTTTTGTTCTTGAATTTTGTCTATGCACTCTTGGTTATCCGAGGTGATTCTCTTTATGCGCATAAACTGGGAGATTGGAAGGTGTTTCCTGAGGGAAAATGGATGTGCACTGGTGAAGTGCAGTGCACTGTTTACATCTGTGGGTTTTGTGTAAACCGATGTACTTAAGCCTGTGGCTGTCTTCCGGATTTCTATGTCCAAAAAGTGTATCTTGTTTTCTTGGATGTTGTAGGTGAATTGGATTCTCGGATTGTGCAAATTTAAGGTCTTGATGGAATCTTCCAGTGTACGTTTTTGGCCATTCCATATGACTAGAATGTCGTCAATGTATCGAAAGATAGATACTGCATTGTTGATCCATGTGGGGTTGGTGAGCATGTGTCGGTTTCAAAGTAGGCCATGTAGGTGTTTGCATACGAGGGGGCTCCGGGAAAGCCCATGGATGTTCCCGTCTTCTGTAAATAAAATTGATTTTGCCAAAGGAAATAACTATGATATAACGAGAAGTGTAGTAGTTCAAGAAGAAAGATTGACAATTCAGGTGGTTTGGATGAAGTCAGCAACCTCCATTCCACTGCTTCTAGACCTTGATCGTGTGCTATAGAAGTGTACAGAGCCACGACGTCTATCGTACATAGTAGGGTGTCCTGGTTGACTTTGTGTTCAATGGCTTGCAGCTTCGTGAGACAATCTGTAGTGTCACGTATATACGTGTCCCAAGTTTGAACTAATGGCTGGAGATGATAGTCCACAAAATACCCAATAGCTTCATGTATCGAATTGCACCCCGCCACTATGGGCCTGGAGGGTGGTCTCAAGGAGTCCTTATGCATCTTCGGAAGCATGTATATATGTGGGACTTTTGGTGTTGGGTTTACGAGAAATTTGCCAGTAGGTCTATCTATTGTACCTTCCTCTACAGCTTTCGTGACTACAGAAGTCAATAAGGCAAGCAGTTCATCCGTTGGATCTTTATCCAGTACCAAATAGGTATCAATATCAGATAGGTGTGTTTCCACACTCTGATTATAGAATGAAGTATCTAGTACCACAAGGGCACCGCCCTTGTCTGCTGGTTGAAAAATAATAGACTTGTCTTTTTTTAGAGATCTTAAGGTTTTTTGTTCTTTTTCAGTCAGATTAGAGTGAGAAGGTTTGGTGTATTGGATCTTGGCAAGGTCTTTCTTAACCAAATGTTCAAAGGTATCAAGTGATTTATGGGTGATGGGAGCCATAAATTTGCTCTTCGGGCGGAATTTCCTAGATTCTTGGCTTTGATCCTCAGGGTTGGGCAAAGTTGAAAAGAACCACCTTAGGCGTAGTTTGCGCATGAATTTGAACAGTGCTGTCTCGGTTTCCAATTCAGTAGATGAATATGTTGGCACAAAAGAGATGCCTTTGTTCAGTGTGTTCAATTCCACTGGGTTCAAAGTTCTGTGAGAAATGTCAGTGGTCAGTGGGCCAGCCTCTAAAAAAGATTGTTGTTTGCTGGATGTCGATGGTTCTCCTTCTGTTGTCAAGATCTGAGATGTGGTAGAGGGTGGTTTTGGACGTTGAACTGTGAGATCTTGATCAGGTACCAGACTTTCCTCAGAAGAATTGGTGTTAGGTTTTTTAAAGAAACGTTTCTGGGCATAGGTCTCTGCCCATGAGTAGACCTCATCCAGTTTATAGTCTATGGTGTCCCTACGGAACTTCCTGGTCTTCCGTTCGTGCACCTCTTTCGCATGTTTATCCAGATTGGTGTTAATATTCTCCAATACTTTATCCCAGTCTTCGGTGTCCATTTTTTGTGAGAGGTCATCCTTAAGTCTGTTGATGTCTTGCGTCAAATCGACAAGTCTTCTGAGGAAAGTCTGGTACCTGATCAAGATCTCACAGTTCAACGTCCAAAACCACCCTCTACCACATCTCAGATCTTGACAACAGAAGGAGAACCATCGACATCCAGCAAACAACAATCTTTTTTAGAGGCTGGCCCACTGACCAAGGGACCTCCAGACAAAACAACACCACAATCAGAACCCGCACCAGAAGGGGACAAAACAAAAAAAGCACCCGACACAGGAAGACCACAGAGAACGGTGAAGAAACCGAATCCCTAGTGATGAACATTTCTCACAGAACTTTGAACCCAGTGGAATTGAACACACTGAACAAAGGCATCTCTTTTGTGCCAACATATTCATCTACTGAATTGGAAACCGAGACAGCACTGTTCAAATTCATGCGCAAACTACGCCTAAGGTGGTTCTTTTCAACTTTGCCCAACCCTGAGGATCAAAGCCAAGAATCTAGGAAATTCCGCCCGAAGAGCAAATTTATGGCTCCCATCACCCATAAATCACTTGATACCTTTGAACATTTGGTTAAGAAAGACCTTTCCAAGATCCAATACACCAAACCTTCTCACTCTAATCTGACTGAAAAAGAACAAAAAACCTTAAGATCTCTAAAAAAAGACAAGTCTATTATTTTTCAACCAGCAGACAAGGGCGGTGCCCTTGTGGTACTAGATACTTCATTCTATAATCAGAGTGTGGAAACACACCTATCTGATATTGATACCTATTTGGTACTGGATAAAGATCCAACGGATGAACTGCTTGCCTTATTGACTTCTGTAGTCACGAAAGCTGTAGAGGAAGGTACAATAGATAGACCTACTGGCAAATTTCTCGTAAACCCAACACCAAAAGTCCCACATATATACATGCTTCCGAAGATGCATAAGGACTCCTTGAGACCACCCTTCAGGCCCATAGTGGCGGGGTGCAATTCGATACATGAAGCTATTGGGTATTTTGTGGACTATCATCTCCAGCCATTAGTTCAAACTTGGGACACGTATATACGTGACACTACAGATTGTCTCACGAAGCTGCAAGCCATTGAACACAAAGTCAACCAGGACACCCTACTATGTACGATAGACGTCGTGGCTCTGTACACTTCTATAGCACATGATCAAGGTCTAGAAGCAGTGGAATGGAGGTTGCTGACTTCATCCAAACCACCTGAATTGTCAATCTTTCTTCTTGAACTACTACACTTCTCGTTATATCATAGTTATTTCCTTTGGCAAAATCAATTTTATTTACGGAAGACGGGAACATCCATGGGCTTTCCCGGAGCCCCCTCGTATGCAAACACCTACATGGCCTACTTTGAACACTGACACATGCTCACCAACCCCACATGGATCAACAGTGCAGTATCTATCTTTCGATACATTGATGACATTCTAGTCATATGGAATGGCCAAAAACGTACACTGGAAGATTCCATCAAGACCTTAAATTTGCACAATCCGAGAATCCAATTCACCTACAACATCCAAGAAAACAAGATACACTTTTTGGACATAGAAATCCGGAAGACAGCCACAGGCTTAAGTACATCGGTTTACACAAAACCCACAGATGTAAACAGTGCACTGCACTTCACCAGTGCACATCCATTTTCCCTCAGGAAACACCTTCCAATCTCCCAGTTTATGCGCATAAAGAGAATCACCTCGGATAACCAAGAGTGCATAGACAAAATTCAAGAACAAAAATGCAGATATCAAACAAGAGGATACCCAGTAGAAATACTTGATCAAGCTGAGGCACAAGTGGAAAAAAAACAGAGGAAGGATTTATTACAAACCTCCGAGAGAACATTATCGCGAAGAGAGGTATTTGTATTGAAACATTCCACACAAGCTCCTCATATAAAAACCATCGTCAAGAAAAGATGGGAGATCATCGAAAATGAACCGGACTTTCAAGGTATCTTTTTAGATTCTCCATTATTTGCTCACCAAAGAGCGAACAATCTTCGTGAACTCCTGAAACCGCAAGAAGACAAACCCGCAGGAGGTTTTAAGGGAATGACAAAATGCTACAACTGCGGCCAGTGCAGTAATGTAATCCCAGGCGACATTTTCACGCATCCACAAACGGGCACCAAACTAAAACTCCATTACACATCCAATTGCAACACTGAAGAAGTGATATATGCTATTAAATGCCCATGTGGCCTTGTGTACGTAGGCAGAACTAGCAGAAAGATTAAGACCCGCATCATAGAGCATAAAAGCCGGATTCGGAACAAAAACACCACATCCCCACTGGCAACTCACTGGGACAAAGCGGGACATACTATACCGCAAATACGGTTCACCATCTTAGAAAGAGTCAAAAAGGTGTCAGGCACAGATATTAACATCTCACTGGCCCGTAGGGAAACACATTGGATAAAAACATTGAGAACGCTAGCCCCAAATGGGCTTAATGACCATTATGAGATGCTATGTTTCATATAACGTAGTCTGTATAGTTCCATATTGTACAGGATTTGCACCCACCTTTAATTGTTTATCTCATTTCTAAACCTTTTCGCTTGGTCACTTATCATTTTACTAATTTTTTCTACACACGTTTCATTTCCCTTTTTTATTTCATTTTTTCATCACTATTCTTTGTAGGCTGCTTTTGTTTTATTTTCAGGCAATTCCCATCATTCTAGCACTTGGGATCCTTTTTCATTTCTTTTTTCCTAACACTGGCGATTTCGGCCATTTCACTTGAACTCCCGTTTTCATCATTCTTTATAACATTAGGGTCCTTTTCCGCTTAGCATAGATCTTCACATTTTGCTTCAATAGAACCTCCCCTGTCGCGCATAGCATTCTGGACCTTTTTCCACATCACCGCGCTAGACGGAGCTTACACACAGAGGACTCAGCACGCCTCGGGTACGTTTTCTTCACCTTTTTTCACCTTGATTAAGACTTCGGTCTTTAGCCAATATTGTTTACATGGAGGACTCTAATCCCGCGTCCGCCCTCATTCATTTCTATAGCCTCGAGGTTTGCATCTTGAGAATGACGGAGGAACACCTTTCGCTTTCCCACCTTGGTTAAGCTGCAAAACGATCTCTCTCCCCTCAGTCAATTTCCGGTAAGCTTGTGGAGTACACAGATACATTATTTACCTTTCCCGCCTTGGAACCGCATATACATGATAGTTACTTTTAGCATTGTCTTGTTCTCATTTTAGATATTGTGCAAACCACAGAGACTCTCATTATCAGGCTACCTGTCCCGACCAGCACTTATTGGAAGGTACTGGTTAGGCATTACTACCCGACCTTATTGTTTTAGGTTCTTTTCTTTTTCACTTCGTTTACTTTAGAGCACACTCTTTTTAGCATTAGCATGTAATCTACAATGGACTATCTCCTACACTTTTCATTTCAGTGCACAACTTGGGGTGCAAATCCTATTAGCCGAGCAGTATTTTTACTGCATGTTGTTGTGTTTTAATTTTCAGTGGCGACATTGAATGTGAAGATTTCCATTTTCTAACGCACTCCCCTGACGAAGGGTTTTACGTAACCCGAAATGCATTGGGACCGACGTACAAAGGATGTTATGTTTTCTTAGCCGCTTGGAGATGGCTTAAATCTAGTGTTGATTTGATATTATTTTGAAAATTGACAAGGACAGTCTATATATATATTTTCTTGGATATGTTAACAATGCTTCATGAAATGTGATTTGCATAATGCTATATCAGTAAAAAAACATGAGATGAAATGAATAATTGATTGCCTTAGAGCATTTTTTATGAACTTTAAACTGTTATTGATAATTGTGACTTAGACATTTTTGTCTTAGAGCTGTGCATTCCCTTTACTGTGGGTTCTCCCACAGTCCTCCTTGATGTCCTAACATGGGGAATTAGGGTCATTTCCCCACTGGGAATTGCACGCACATTCCTTACACACCCACAAAATATTTCACTAAAAATCAGAAACTAATTAACTGCTTATATACAGGTGTGCACCTGCACCCCCCCATCATTGTTTCCAGTTCAGGCAGGACATTGCTTGGCAGTGCGGGCTGGACTGTTCCCATGAGGAGCCAGGTCAAGACTGATTTGCATATGGCTGGGTCCAAACTGGGGTGGTGTTGTGGGCAAAAAGACGTTGGATTAAACCCAAATCTGTTGACTGGGGTTGAATGTTTGCATTGTTCAGCATTCCGTCCATCATCTGTTCTTTTTACAATTCACATAAGGGCCTTTCGATCTAGAGGCATCACAATATACATCACAGAGACTGAACCCCTGGGCTGCCCTACAATTTGGGATAAGGATTCCGTGCAATTTGATGATGCCCATGTTGGCCAGGGATTTCTGTCACATTAGAGGCTGTATTAGGGCGAGTCTCTCTTCCAGTGCCCCAACTGATCACATGCAAACTAAGAACCTTAATGGGCAAATTCCTCTCCTAACGCTCACGTTACAAACACCTCCGTAACCTGGCTTCACCTATCGGTACGGCATTATCCCTGGGCCTGTTCTCCTTATGATACCCACAAGGCACTTCCGACAAACCTCCTTGGTAGGGAGACTGCTTCTCTAGCTTAATGTATCGATTTTTTCCTACCCCAAAATTTATCCGGATATTAATGATTGTTTGTTTTACCATATGCTGTATCTACCTGTCCCTATCCCTTCAGCTCTCTTCCCCCCTATGTCCTTGTCTCCCACCTGTTACTACTGTAAAGCGCTCTGATACCCTCACAGGTCCGCTCTGTAAAACACTAAATAAATAATAAATTAACCTCCTAACCAGGGGGCCTCTGTTCTGCCACTTCCATTTCCTCTTCTAGTCCTCCCACCTCGCTTCCTCCCATCTTCCTGACCTCCTTGGCCCTTCCCCCTTTGTCAGTGTCCTCGTGCCGCCCCTTTAATCACTCGCTGTATGTTTTGCAACTTGAATTTTGATTCAGCATTCTCTTTCTTTTTCGCCTGTGAAGAGACACAGTGGTTTGCAATGGTCACCTGTCTCTGCTAACTTCTCAGTCTGCCATCTAATACACTAGTGGTCAATTGAATTTTTAACACTCTGTAACAATCCATGAACAAAAGCGGCACTAACAGCCTCATGAGCCAATACTGCTGACACTGCTATACCTGAATACCTTTGAAACGCATCCTTTAGTCTGTTCAAATAATCAGCTGGTTCCTTTGAACTTATTCTGCTTATAATTGGAAATTTTAGTTGTCATTTTTCACCTGTCATATCTCTGGAATCGCATTCAACAGTGGATCCTTCGCCACATTCAACTCCCCATCATTCCCAGGGACCAACCTCAGCCATGGCTCTATACCAGTCTTTCTGTCACCTCACTTGACACTATTGGTCGCAATAACTGAATCAGATCTGACCAATTGGGTCTGTTCACTTCAAACACACTCCGCAATTCTTCTTGCAGTTTAGTTGGATTTTCCAGAATGTTGGGGATTTTTTTTCTTTATGCACATTCATTTGTTCATGTTCATGTTCATGTGTTCAACTAATTTGATCCACAACTCTACCCCCAGCGGATGGGTAGTCCCTCAGAAGGGGAAAGTTGGAAGAGGACAAAATCTCATCATGTGCATCACTTGAAGGTGAGAAGGGGAAGACCATCTAGATAGCCACCTTGCAGTTAGTGTCAAGCTTTCAGGAGTGATCATAAAATGTCGCTCTTTCGGGTCCCATATTCCCGGGGCAGAGCGTTCACATGCTCTAGACCGATCCACAGCAGTGGAGTCAAACTCCGACCTGGTTGTTTTGCTGTCTGCAAATCTCATTGCAACAATCACTTATGTGTTACCTCCTTGTCCTCCAGCTGCCAGCAGTCTTGCAAGTGCTGCTCCATTTTTTTGGCTACACAGCCAGCCCTATCTGCCGATATGCGGAACATGCCCTCTCTCTTATCGTAGCTTTTCTTCTTCTCCTTTTGGGTAGGTAGGGAGGAAGGGGATCAGTTGGAGCACAAGCCCTTCCTCTGTCCCTAAGGTGACTAACGGGGTCTCACTCTGCAACTCTGGGCAATAGCTTGCTTAATCTCCACAACGGCCCCTCGCGGCGGGATGCCTGGCTTTCACCTTGTGGACCCTGCCGGGGCCTCTCACAGGGGAATACCAGGACGGGTTCCCTAAGCAAGCGCCAGGATGCCCTTTGGGTGACAGGTTGCGCTATATAAGTACACCTACATTTACATTTAACTTGTTATTCAAACATATCCTGAGTATCTTTCATACCCCAGACATGAGATTCATGCATGTTTGTATGTGTTTTCTCATGTCAATGGTTGAAAAGCGGCCACGGCTCCATTCTATTTTTGGGGTCTATCAGCCTCTTCTGTAAATTAGCTAGTAGCTCTATGTTGAAGGTACTGTGCTCAGGAGGACTTTTTCCTATCTACATTAGCGAGTCTCACCCACTTGTTTAGCATATTGTTGGTACATTGTGTGGGCAAGTGTCCGTTTCAGTGGGTGCTTGCTACGTGCTTTCGTATAACCCACGCAAACTTTGGTAAAGGGAAAATGGTCTGCAGGCCTTGTGCCCACAGCTCATCCTGTGAAAGACGGTTGAAAAGGAAACGTAACCGAATAGGGTTCACTTAAGTCATTATTTCTTCTAATTGTTCCCTTGGAATGGAGAGAACGGAAGGTATCGTGCACTCGCACCCAAAGATGCCACTACGTTCAATGAACATTCAGTCTACACCTGGAGGGGCTCATGAAGCAGCTGGGCCACTGGATCAGAGGGTCTTTTTCTTACAGATATTCATCCCTCAAGGGTCTGTGCTTCGGGCATTGGCACTCCTCTCTATCATCAGTACTGCACTTTTTCTTGATTCCGCTCCCTCTAAATCCTTGGTTCACCCTCTTACTCTTTTTCTCTGGACTCCTCCCAGTCCCAGGACTCCTCCTGGTCCAACCGACAACTATGCGCATCCGTTTTGAAAATACATTGGCTTTAAACCGTGTAAGCCGCACGAGCATGCAACAAACAAACGATAAACGACACTTTACTTAAAATGTTGGTACGGTTTGCACTTCTATTTTAGCCAATTGGCAGGTCCGGCGTTGGGAAGTTTTCCACCCGCCTACCCCCCGAGAAACTTCTCATTTAACTCTGGTGGTGATGTGGGGAACCCAGTTCAGCGCTCACCTGCCTGCGGCCTTTGTTGGGGCACTTCTCGCTGCTGCATACACTTTATGTTAAAAGCAAAACACAAAACCACAGGAACCCTCAAATCCAACTAGCATTTAAAGCAAAAAAGCAGGAAGCACAGCAAAAGATCAAAGCCAGTTGACGTTTCAGCTGACCAAGGCTCTAGATAGAAAGCAGTTAATTGGAGTCTAAAGCTAAAATACACAAGAAAATTGAGCTGTTATGTTTATGTTCTCTTAATACAAGCCAGAGAAGCTTGGTCATGTGACAGAAACTTGTTACCCTCAGCATAAACATATCTACGGTGCAGGTGGCAGGATCCATCCCTGCCCCCCCCCCCCGATCCCCTCACCCATCTCCCAGGAAGTATTGAATGACTGGCCTTGAGGAGCACACATCATTCACACCTACAGTTTTAGCCTCACAAAATCCTGCTTCCGCTTGCCAGGTTTGAAAACAAGGTTCTATAGTAGGGGATCTCTGTGTATAGTCATAATCTAGTGAGTAGTCCCGCTCATGTGCGTGGACCCTGGCAATCAAAAATAATCTCTTAAATTATCAAAAAATTGCAGAACTGCAAAGACACTTAAAAGAGAATTTAAAGACAAATAATGCAGCCTATATCCACAGGCTACACTGTCCAGTACTTCAACTAGAAATTCCACCAAAAACACCACACATACAACACAGCCTGCCCAGTTTCTTCACAGAGAAACTTGCCTCTACCAGTAAAAGCCTCTGGAATGATAGAGAGGAAGGCCTGGACAGACAAGCCCCATAGGCTGTCATTATGTGGCTTAAATAGGATACTGTGCCTTTAAGAGAACTTTCCAGAACTTCTCCCAGTATCCCAGAATGCACAGCAGGTCCCTTCTACTTTCAGTTCTTTTTTACGGCTCCTGCTAACAGGACCCTGGTGCATTGAGCTTTCCCTTTTTCAAGGGTTTATTGGATTTATGTGCACTTTGTGATTTAAAAGTGTTTTCAGTTTGTATCTTGGTGCTTTCCCTTTACTCCTGTGTGTTTGTTCAGGCATTTTAGGGCTCTAAAATGCCTGCTCTTTTCGACAAATGCCCAGCATGTGTGAGGAAGAAGGCCAAGACTGATCCTCACGACGTCTGCATCATCTGCCTTCCTGAAGCACATGTCCCTGAAGAGTGTGACATCTGCAAGAACCTTTCAGCAAGGACTCTGAGGGAAAGGCTGAAGATTAGGCTTCAAGGCCTAGAGGACAGACGACTGCAGGCTGCAGGTGGGTCTGGGCAGACCGGGAAGGCTCCCTCTGCCTCTGCTGAGGCCTCTAGGGGGCTCCCCAGAGGCAGGAAGACCAGCAAACGGTCCCGGTCTCCGTCGACGTCGATTGCATCGACGACGACGACGTCGAGAGGGATGACGACGGTGTGTTCACCATCTCCCCGGGGCTCTGGGTCGAGACGACGGGAAAGATCGACGTCGAAGGGCCGGGGTAGGCCTCCGTCGAAATCCTAGTCGACGGCCTCTTCGTCGTTGACGTCAGCGTCGAGCCATCGACGTCGAAGAAGGCATGACAGGCGTCGGCGCTCGCCGTCGAGGCGACACTGCCGTTCGCCGTCGAGAAGACGATCGGTGTCAAAACGACGATCGGCGTTTGAGGGGATCCTCGACGTCGAGGTCCTTGAAGGAGCGGTCGGCATCGAGGAAGAGCCGACGTTCGTCGTTGAGGACTGAACGGTCGACGTCGCGAAGGCGGCGTTCGGCGTCGAGGAAGAAGCGTTCAACGTCGCGGAGGCGGCGATCGATGCCGGAGTCGCGGAGACGACATTCGACCCCGGAGACACGACGCTCAGCGTCGAGGAGGAAGAGATCGGCGTCTAGGAGTTGTTCCAACTCTCCTAAGAGGCGCAGAAGGAGTTCTGGCGCCAGAAGTCACGCTGGTTCTGGTGGAGGGCGCGGGAAACGGCGATCGCCTGCTGGAGGGGCTGGTTCACAGTCCCCTCCCCCGAAGAAGTCACCAGGCTCGCTGTACTCAGTGGTTTGTACACCACCTCGGCCAAAGGCCCCGCCTCCCCCTGTTCCTAAGGAGGATCCTCCCATCAAACCTCCACTTCCGCCACTCCCTCCCTCAGGACAACCACCACCACTCCGCCTCGTGGGCCCGTCCCTCGGTCGGAGATACCTCCCGTTCCTCCGCCAAGATCGGCGTCACTGCCTCCCCTTCCCACACCACATAAGGGGACGCCAAAACCGAAACCTCAGGATAAGCCACGGAGAACACCTCCACGGAAACCTGCGGAACGTCCACGGACTGGGAGATCGCGTTCTCGTTCCAGGAGGAGGGAACGATCACGCAACAGGTCATCCACGAGATCGAGACGCCGCCACAGGAGACACAGGTCTCGTTCCCTGACTAGGTCCTCAGAGACCAGAGACTACTCCCCGACTCTGTCAGAGTCACGAGAGACGTGAGTATCACCGGTGGACGATCTGGTCTCCTTTCACGACGTCCTGTTAAGGGGTGCAGCTAAGTTGGGCATCTCGTTGACGGTGCCCACTCCCAAGACGTCGGTAATTTTCGAGACGCTGCACCAAAAACATCTGTCTCAACCATTACTGCCACTGGTGCCGGGCCTGGAGGATCCGGCCATGGACCTTTTTCTCACCCCGGCGGTGACTAAGGCGGCCGTCTCGAGACTACAGAAAAAGTACCGGGCTCCCGATTCGGATCCGGCCTTTCTAAGAGTGGAACCCCCTCCAGACTCTGTGATAGTGACGGCGGCTCGTAAACAACATACCACCACTCCGTCATCCACGGTCCCACCAGATAAAGAATCTAGGTAGATGGATTCTGCTGGGAGGAAGGTTTGTGGAACGTCGGCTACGTCTATGAAGGCGGCGAGTGCTACGGCCCTGTTGGGGCGCTAAGACCGTGCACTCTGGGAATCCCTCCAGCAGTTTGTGGAACACCTGCCTCGCGACAAAAGGGAAGATTTCCAGGAGGTGTTAAACGAGGGAATGTTGGTGGCGAATCAGGTCATCAGTGCTGCGGCCGATTCTTCCCTACTAGCGGCGCATGGCTTCTGCCATGGGATTAACCAGAGACGACACGCTTGGCTCCGCCTCACGTCGTTAAAACCTGACGCCCAACAGAGGGTTGCCAATTTGCCATTCTCTGGCGAGACTCTGTTAGGGAAACATGCGGATGACGAAATGGCCCGCATGAAGGCTGAGGCTGAGACGCACACGGCTGTGGGCCTGGAGAAGCCCAAAGAGACTAAGAAGTCATACCGACCGTTCCAGAGGCGGTTCGGCGGACAGGGCAGAGGGCGTGGCCAACCTTCGGGACAGCAGCAGCAACAACAACAGCAGTTCCGAAGGCCGTTCCAGAAGCGCCAGAAAGGCAGAGGAGGCCAACAGTCGGCAACAGCGACCAAAGGCCGGGTCTAGGCACTGAGCGCTTACTTCCACCTACAGCCGTTACCCACTCCGGTGGGGGGAAGCGTTCAATTTTTTCTGGCAGAGTGGAGAAAAATTACTCGGGACAAGTGGGTGCTGAATATTGTTTGCAATGGATACAGTCTTCGGTTCACCAGCCCGCCTCCATCAATTCCTCCGGTCAGCTCGCAGTTTCAACTGCTCGAGCTCCAGGCAGAGGCCGATATCCTGTTACGGAAAAGGGCGATAGAAGACGTACCTCTGTCTGAAAGAGGAAGAGGTCTGTACTCCCGGTTCTGCCTCGTTCGCAAGAAGGACAAGAACGAGTTCAGGCCCATTCTAGACTTAAGGCAGGCAAACAAGTGGATTCGCAGAGAAAAATTTCGCATGCTGTCGTTGCATCAGATTTATCCTCAGTTGCAACAGGGAGACTGGCTGTGTGCTATAGACCTACAGGATGCGTACTTCCATGTGCCCATTGCACACAAACACAGGAAGTTCCTGCGATTCCAAGTCGGCGCCAATCATTATCAATACACAGTACTCCCATTCGGACTGAAGTCTGCACCGAGAACATTCTCGAAGTGCATGGCGGTGGTAGCAGCACACCTGAGGAAGAACAAGGTGTTCGTCTACCCGTACCTGGACGATTGGTTGATCAAGGCCTCCTCCTTCTCGGAAGCTCGAGCGCACTTCCAGAAGACGTGTGTTCTCTTGAACAAGCTGGGGTTGAACATCAACATGTCCAAGTCTGTCCCGACTCCGGTCCAATGCATACAGTACTTGGGAGCCTCCATCAATACGCTGTCAGCAAGCGTGTCTCCTTCGGAGGAGCGACGCTTATCACTCCTTCGGAAGGCTCAGGCTCTTATGACCACTCCATCTACAACAGTGAGGACGGTGTCTTCTGTACTGGGATCGATGGCCTCTTGTATCTTCCTGACGCCACACGCACGACTGCACATGAGACCGTTGCAAGAGTGCTTGGAGGACCAGTGGGATCAGAGGAAAGGATCTTGCGACGACTATATACGACTGTCTCTGCATGCTCTTCAGTCTCTGAAGTGGTGGTGTTCGGCGGAGAATCTCCTCAGAGTGGTTCCCTTCCACAAGGACATTCCCACGCAGACCGTCGTGACGGATGCTTCCCTCCACGGCTGGGGGGCGCACTCCGGAGACTTACAGATTCAAGGAACGTGGTCCCCGACGGAGTCCACGTATCACATCAATTTCCTGGAACTCAGAGCTGTTCACTTGGCACTGAAGGCCTTTCATACGTCCTTCCAGACCAACTCTCTGCTTGTACAGATGGACAATACGACCACAATGTATTACCTCAACAAGCAGGGGGGTTCGAGATCACGCACTCTGTCGCAGGAGGCGCAGGTGATCTGGCACTGGCTTCTGGCCAAAGGACTGACGATAACGGCTACCCATCTTCCTGGTGTGCAGAATGTTCAGGCGGACGCCCTGAGCAGACTGATTCAGGAAAACCACGAATGGGTCATAAACGACGAAGTACTAGGAGAAGTCTTCGCAAGGTGGGGGACTCCAGACGTAGATCTGTTCGCCACCGCCGAAAACAGCAAATGCCGACACTTCGCCTCCAGGTACTACCAGCAGGGGACGCTGGGGAATGCGCTATGGATCGACTGGTCGAACAGCTTTCTGTACACTTTTCCACCCATTCCCCTGATTCCGGCGGTACTCATCAAGTTTGCCCGGTCCAGGGCGAGGATGATACTCATTGCCCCGGAATGGCCCAGGCAGTGGTGGTTCACGGACCTTCTTCACCGGTCTCTCCTTCCTCACATACGGCTGCCGTGCAGGCCGGACCTTCTCACGAAGTTCGGAGGGCAGATGTTGCACCCCAACCTCTCGTCTTTGAGTTTGGCAGCATGGCTCCTGAGATAGTGCAATATGGCCATTTGAATCTACCTGAAGATTGCATGGACATACTGAAGGAGTCTAAGAGGCCTTCCACTCGGACTTCCTATGCTTACAAGTGGAAGAGGATCTGTATCTGGTGCAAGTCCAAGAACTATGACCCGACGACGTGCAAGGAAGATGTCATGCTTCCTTACCTTCTATATTTGGCGCAGTCTGGACTTAATGTTCACTCCATAAAGGTTCATCTCGCTGCATTGACTGCCTACAGGAAATGCCCTTCACAGACTTCCTTTTTCCAGATCCCTGTGATCAAAGATTTTCTGGAAGGTTTGAAGAAAGTATTCCCTCCTGTCAGGCTCCCTTCGCCTTCATGGGAATTGAATGTGGTGCTGTCCAGATTGGTGGAGGAGCCTTTTGAACCTATTCATATGGCTTCGTTGCAGCACCTGTCCTGGAAGGCGGCGTTCCTCGTGGCCATTACATCGGCCCGCAGGGTGAGTGAAATTCAGGCGTTGTGTTGCCAAGAACCTTATACTGTATTTCATGCTGCTAAGGTTGTTATGCGTACTTGTTGTACAGTGCTTTGCTTTCTCCTCGAGCTAGCACTCTAGATCTCGCCCTGTGTTCTAGGTTCTGGAGCCCTCCTTTGCCCTGTTGGCAGTTGGAGCTCTGGTCAGACAGGGAGCTGATCTACTAATCTCTGTGCTGCAATAAAGCTTACACAAAGCTTACCTGTTCCTGTGGTCTGCAAGTTATTTACTTCATTTGGCGACTTGGACTGGAGAGGTGTCTGACCACTGTCCCCTCCTAGATGCTGCAGCCTGAATCATTTTCCAGAGAAGTAGAAGCGCATCAACTCCCTAAAGAATCCGCGTGTGATCTACAACGTGAGTACAGAGTATCGCCTCTGTCTCCTCAGTGACAGCGACTTCGTGGTGAAGATTTGTGGACTTTTGGGTCGATTTCCTGCTCGTGGCACAGTGCGTGACGTCATCCCAATCAACGTCTGGTTCAACGCGTTTCCTAGCAACTGACCACTGACAGCCGCGTCATCAGCCTACGTCCTCAGACATCGTAAGCAGCAGCGTCACCAGAGCCAGCCTTCATTGCCCGGTGAGTCTCCTGGCAACGCTGCGTCACTGAGCGCGTCTTCCTATGCGCGCAGTCTCACGCTGTAATTGACGTGAAGCGTCTGACGTGTGACGCACACGCACGACGCTGTCGGCCATCTTAACAACATTGCCGTTACCCTGGTTACACGCCGGGGAATACAGGAGCTTAGCGCACATGCCCAGCGCACACGCCCAAAAACAGGAGAACGTCACTTCAGTGACCGGAGTGGATATAGCGCTTGCGTAGTAACGCACACAGCAGTCTGGAAGCTTATCTTTGCGCAAATTCTCGTTTTGACATCGTTGAAAACGCCTGTGGTGAACTAGTAAGCATCAACAATTTACCACAATTTACTCGTGATAACAGTAAGCGTTTAACATCATAATTTATTTTTACTCTGCTGTTTGGTATACTTGTTTATTATTGATCTGTTGATAACTCCCAAAGGACATGGCTCAATCGATCAATGTTGCTCTTCCCCCTCAATTTTTGTCAGAGCCAGGTAATCCCCCTATAGCTTGGGAGGATTGGATAGTCATGTTCCACAACTATATTGAAGCTCTTGATGGAGAAGACTATTCACCCAAACGAAAGAAAGCACTGTTAATGACCACGTTGGGTAAAGAGGGGCAACGCTTGTTCAGATACCTTCCACAAGTTCTACCTGCAGGATCACAAGCTGATTTTGACGAGTTTAAAGAGGCTGTAACAAGATTAGAAACTCGCTTTGGTTAAGAAGAGAACCTCATTTTGCAGAGATATAAGTTTTATAAGAACAAACAATTAGCTGAGGAGAGTATTGACGAGTTTGTAGCAAGACTACGCGAGCTATCGATTAAATGTAACTTTGGCCAGATGGCGGACGAATTAATAAGAGATCAATTGGTTGTTCAAGCCAACAATAGGAAAGTACAAGAACGTTTGTGGGCGGCTAAGAACCCGACATTGAAAGACGCCATAGAGCTGGCCAAAGTCGTAGAGGAGAGCGAAAAATGTATGAGGGAACTACAAAAGAGTGGCTTGGAATCCAAAGTGGCTGAAATCTCTCATAAAAATTCCATTAGCGAAAATAGCGATGATGAATCTGCTGCCATTGCAATCGTCAGGAAGAAGGGCTACATTCTTCAGAAAAAGAATATGCCACAGACATCTCTTAGCAAGAACAACCAAAAAACGTGTTCGAGATGTGGTAGCTTTTCTCATCCTTCAGATGGGAAATTTTGTTTTGCTAACAACAAAGAGTGCCTACGGTGTGGCAAAACAGGACATTTTGCTAAAATGTGTAGGAATAGGAATAACTCAAAAGTTACAGTTGTTGATGAATGTGATGCTCTGAGACGTGATGTTGACAAAATCTTAGTTTTAACTGACACTGTGTGCGCGTGTGATAACCAGAGGGGTAATCCTTTTAAAGATGATTTTGTTATCGATGGGAAAATTGTTACACTCATGGTCGATACCGGTTCAAAGTGGACCATAATTCCCACTTCTTTGATGGAAAATGTATGGGGAAAAAGAACCTTGAAAACGTGTGACATTTTCCCATCTGGCTACCAGGGTGAGAGAATTAGCATGCTGGGTTTCTTTGAGGCGGAAATTGTGTTCAAAGGCAGATCAGCATATGGGAAAATATACATATCAGCAGATGGGCCAGCTATTCTAGGCCGTCATCACCAATACGATCTGCACATTGTAGTTGATCCCAGGTCCAATAACCCTGTTTCAATTGTCGAGACCTCATCTGTGGAAGATATTTTGGTCAGATTTAAAAATGTGTTTAGGGACCAGCTAGGTGAGCTTATTGGATACTCTCATCGCATAATCCTTACGGATGGCAGCTCACCTGTACAACACAAAGTAAGAAGAGTGCCCTTTGCTCTACGCAATGAAGTTAAGGCTACTCTTTAGGAGATGCTCCAAGGAGGCATCATCGAACCCATCGAGGCATCTCCTTGGATTTCGCCTGTAGTGATCTCGCAGAAACCGGACAACAAGATCAGGTTCTGTGTAGATCTTCGTTCTCTTAATAAGTGTGTTGTGGCCGATGTGTTTCCCCTCCCAAACATCGGCGAATTGGTGTCAACCCTTAGAGGAGCAAGGTTCTTTAGTAAGTTGGACCTTAAACACGCCTACCACCAAATATGCCTTGATGATAACTCGAAGCACTTAACTGCTTTTATCACCAGCGAAGGCACATTCCAATTCACCAGACTACCTTTTGGACTAGTCTCAGCTGCTAGCGTATTCCAGAGGCTTGTCTCTGAAGTTTTTAAGGGTCTTGATAAAGTACTGTTTTTTCAAGACGACATCTTGATTTATGGTAGTTCACTACAAGAACACAACAAAATCTTGCACGATGTGTTACTTAGGGTAGATGAGGCTGGATTGACCTTAAGAAAAGAGAAGTGTGCCTTCCTATTGAAAGAGATTGAATATTTAGGATTTTGCTTATCTGAAGAAGGCATTAAACCCAAAAAGAATTTAATTGAAGCTATTGAACTAGCACCCTCCCCAGTTGATAAAGATCAACTTCGGTCCTTTATGGGCTTGATCGAGTTCTACTCGAAATTTGTAAGGGATTTTTCTTCCAAGACGGCTTCCCTTAGATCTTTACTTAAAAAAGGTGTCAAGTTCAGTTGGACCACGGAACATGAGTCCTGTTTCCAATTGATCAAAAAGGAGCTCAAATCCGCAAATGTTCTCACCCCTTTTGACACTACTCGGTCCTCCATCTTGATGGTGGACGCCAGTGCCATTGGTCTGGGCGCAGTTCTCTTACAGAGACATGGTGGCGTTGAAAAAACAATTGCATTCGCATCTAGACCCTTGTCCTCCTCTGAGTCAAACTACTCAGTGATAGAACGTGAGGCCCTTGCCGCAGTCTGGGGTACGAGTTATTTTCGAACCTACTTGTGGGGCTACAAGTTTGTTTTACGTGCCGATCACAAACCCCTTGTTAACGTTCTAGCCCCTGGTGGTGCTGGTAAGGGTTCTCCGAGGTTGGCGAGACTAGCTTCTCGTTTGCAAGACTTTCAGTGCGAGATTGAATTTATTCATGGGTGGAAAAACATCCAAGCTGATTGTCTATCTAGGCTCCCTATGCCTTCCACTGATTGTAGTTCTGAAGTCAAGTCAGATGACCTTGCAGTTGCTGTTATGGAAGATGTCTTGTCGGTAAGTGGTGGTACATTTTCCCGTGATGAATGGTCCAAGGGCATGGAGGAGGATCTGACTTTGAAGGCCGTTATCAGCCTCATGTCTAGTGGTGCTAGGAGGGAAAGCACTGTTAGTCCTTCTGTCAGACCCTTCCTGAAAATTTTGGACGAACTTTCTGTAGAGGGAAAAGATGTTCTAGTGCGAGGTGATCGCTTCGTTCCCCCTAGTTCGTTAAGAAAGAGAATTCTGAGCTTGGCCCACGAGGGACATTTAGGTCAAAGTCTCACACAACGCCGGGTCAAACAGAACTTTTGGTGGCCCTCTATTGATAATGAAGCAGTAGATTGCGTGTTAAATTGTAGTTTCTGCAAGGAGGGTGAGAAGCGGCTCAAAATTTTAGGCTCCCAGTCCACCCACAAGATTCTCTTCGAGAATACGCCCTGGCATAGTGTCTGTATAGATTTCATAGGCCCCATGAACGAGCTTCCCAATGATCACCGCTTTGCAATTGTTCTTATTGACTGTTTTTCAAAGTGGTTGTGTGTACAGTTCGTAAAGGAGATTACTACCGATGCTACCATTAAGTTTTTGAAGGGCATATTTAACAATGAGGGGTACCCCTCTGTCCTCATTTCAGACAATGGTACTCAGCTCACCTCCTCAAAAATGATTTCTTTTGTTAATGATTGTGGTATCAGACATCAGAAGACGAGTCTTTACAATCCACAAGGCAATGGACTTTGTGAGAGGGTGAATCGCCTCATTAAGGGCGTGATTCAGATGTTTGTGGAGTCTGGCTGTTTCTCTGATGAGCGTGTCCAAGAACTGGTCTGGGCTTATCGCTCCACACCCCATAAGTCTGGTGAAAAGTCTCCCTTTGAGCTTATGCGTGGTCGCACACCAATGAGTAAATTGACCCCTTCTTGGCTGAATTCTCGTAGTGATGTACCCTTTACTCATGACAGTGCCTCCTTGCCCATCTCCGTGGGTGATTTGGTCAAAGTTAAGCCTGGCAGACTTACCAAGGGTCTTGGCAAATTTAGAGGTCCCTACAAAGTCAAGAAAGTTTTTCCCCACTTCATCTTATTGGCCAATGGTGAGAGTTGGAATTACCGGAGGGTAGCTCTCTACCAGAAACGTAAAGACTCTTCTTCTGATGACCTGTCTCCTGCCAAGGTGGATGGTTGTAATGGTTATTTATTGTCCTCTGGTGGTCCCTCATCTCCCATTCCCATGTCAGCTAGTCGGGGGGAGGTGGGTGGTGGTGATGCCTCCACTTCACTTCCTTGTGTACCTATCATGGTAGTTCTGTGATTGATTCCGGTTCTACTTCTCTTGCTTCTTCATCTGTACCTTGTACCCCTACTCTTTCTTCCTCTTCCCTACCTGATGTCCGTTCAAGGAGCTCTCGCTCCCGCCACCCACCCATGTATTTGAATGACTATGTTCACTAATGTTTTTTTCTTCCTTGTTCCTGTGTTTTCTTCCCTTGCAAGGAAGGGAGATATGTTGTACAGTGCTTTGCTTTCTCCTCGAGCTAGCACTCTAGATCTCGCCCTGTGTTCTAGGTTCTGGAGCCCTCCTTTGCCCTGTTGGCAGTTGGAGCTCTGGTCAGACAGGGAGCTGATCTACTAATCTCTGTGCTGCAATAAAGCTTACACAAAGCGTACCTGTTCCTGTGGTCTGCAAGTTATTTACTTCAGTACTCACCCTAAATTTCTTCCCAAGGTTATTTCTGATTTTCATGTCAACCAGACCATAACTTTGCCTACGTTTTTTCAGAATCCTTCATCTCCAGCGGAAAGGTCTTTACATTCCCTGGATGTTAGGAGAGTGTTGAAATTTGATCTGGATAACACCAAAGATATTCGTAGGTCAGACCAATTGTTTATCAATTATGGATCGGTCAGGACGGGTCTTGCTACCTCTAAGCAGTCCATTTCTAGGTGGATTGTGTCCTGCATACAATTGTGTTACCAAAAAGCTAATAAGACCTTAGGAGGTAAGCCGAAGGCTTATTCCACCAGGGGCAAAGCTGCCACGACAGCCTTGCTCCGTAACGTGCCGATTGCAGAAATCTGCAAGGCAGCCACTTGGAAGTCGGTTCATACCTTTGCTAAGCATTACTGTCTGGACACTGATGCCAGGACAGACGCTCAGGTTGGACAGGCTTCGCTGCGAAATCTGTTCGCACAGTAGTGGTGTTTATTTTCTTCTCTCCACCGCCGCTTGGTGTGGGGATGGGCTTGCCATTCTATTCACTAGATTATGACTATACACAGAGATCCCCTACTACAGAAGGAGTAGTTTCTGTCCTGTAACTCCAGTTCTGTAGTAGGGGTATCTCTATTACAGTCATAAGCGCCCTCCCGCCTCCCCGGTGGAGAAAGTTATTCATGTAAGGAATGCTACAGGTCTGGCGTGTTACGCCTTCAAAAAGAACTGAAAGTAGAAGGGACCTGCTGTGCATTCTGGGATACTGGGAGAAATTCTGGAAAGTTCTCTTAAAGGCACAGTATCCTATTTAAGCCACATAATGACAGCCTATGGGGCTTGTCTGTCCAGGCCTTCCTCTCTATCATTCCAGAGGCTTTTACTGGTAGAGGCAAGTTTCTCTGTGAAGAAACTGGGCAGGCTGTGTTGTATGTGTGGTGTTTTTGGTGGAATTTCTAGTTGAAGTACAACAGTGTAGCCTGTGGATATAGGCTGCATTATTTGTCTTTAAATTCTCTCTTAAGTGTCTTTGCAGTTCTGCAATTTTTTGATAATTTAGGAGATTATTTTTGATTGCCGGGGTCCACGCACATGAGCAGGACTATTCACTAGATTATGACTATAACAGAGATACCCCTAATACAGAACTGGAGTTACAGGACAGAAACGACTCCTTCCGCTGTTAGGACATGTGCATAGTACAGCGCGGCCCTATGGTTTCTGGAACGACTCGAGGCATGAAAATTTGCAACCATATTCAGTTGTACAGAAAGCCTCAAAATAATATAACATGATATCCATGTTTGATTTAAACGATTTATACTTTCAGGGGTATATGTGTGGGTTATTGGAATATACTACCATTATACATTAATATATAAAATTTTGTTCACACTTTTCATTTTAGGAGCTGAAAGAATGTGCTGGCCATGTGTTTGTGGACTCTGTCCTGGAATTCTGTCTACCTGAGGTACGTGATGGCTGGCTTGGTAATACATGTAAGCACACAGTGGAGAAACACATAGTGTGGGATTGTTTTGAATTCACATTGTGTGCAAAAAAAACATTTTCTTGGCAGAACTTTATTGATGAATGAAAAGTGGCAGCCTCATCGGTGGCTTCAAAGTAGACAGAGTTAGTTTTTAGAATTGATGCAATGATCACAGTAGAACTAGCCTACATTTTTAATTGAAGAGTCTAACCAAAACATTGTCTATTTTTGTGGAGTTCTATTAACCTCTGGCTAAAAGCAGCCTATTTAATATCTTTCTTATTGCCCCTCTCCTTGTTAAAAATGTCTGTGTCCAAGATCGCTCCTGTGGCTCACGGTGATTAGTGGTTCATAAACGCATTTTAGATAACACTTAATAACCACACCATGGTTAGCTCATAGCGCAAGATTCAGTGAAACGCTACTCAACCACTGGTAGCGATGGTACAAGCAGCAGACAATATCCCAGAGAAATGCGTGCCAAGTTCAAGCAGTACCAACAATTTTGAAGTCAAGAAGACAGCATATTTAAAAATACCAAAACCACTTTAGCAAATAGAGAATAATTTAATAAGCACAGTACACTAAAATGATCAAACTCGGATAAGGCAAACTAAAGATGTGAATTTTTAATTTTTGAGGCAGAACGTATTAAAAAAGTATAATGCCATCTAAAAATATTAGATTGTGGTTGGCAGGGAACTAGGTGTAATTTAAGGCCACATGCAATGGAGGGGAGGTTTGATATACAAAGTGGGTTGCTCTGGTCAAAGTTTTTACCTTGTGACCTACTCACCTTTTTGAAAGTCGAAATCCTATTGCAATGTACAGCCCAAGCTGGCAGCAGGGGATCCTCAAAGTCAGATTTGGCATCTTTGAGTTCCTGCTGAAGATGCTGGGTTTGGCACGATGAGCGCTGAATGGGACAAAGCTTGATTTTGAAGCCTCATAATCCTGTAGCGGGGCAAGGTTGGAAGCTTTAGCCATTCAGGTCTCCACAAAGCCAGATAACTTTACTGAGATGAATTACTGATTCTGTTTTCTCTGCGACAAAATATTCAGAGTGAGACAAAACTGGTTTTCATGGCCGCCTATGGTTCAATCTCCCTGAGCAAGTCTTAGCACCTTTTCCTGGTACTCCTGAGGTGGAAATGTTTACTAAGTCACACTTTTCCTCAACTACTTGGAAAGTTCCTTCTGGTCACTCCTGCAGCCCTCTGGTTCGCAAGACAGGCTTCTGGGCAAAGGCCTCTCTCCAGTGAGTCTTGGTGTCATGATCCTGTCTACTTTTTGTGTCCTTCTACGAGAAGGCTAGCCACTAAACCCTTGGAGAGCAGTTCCAGTCCTTGCATGCAAGCAGGAGTCAGGAACCCGTGAGTCTTCATTTTAGGTCAAAGCCTACCAGACAGGTGAGCTGTCTGGTTGCAAAAAGACTTCTTGGGGTCATTCTGAAAGCTTCCCTAGGAAAACATTCCACCCATTGCTTACCTTTGGCTTTGCGTTTTGTAACTCATATTTTCTTGCTTTCTATTTACTGGGTTTATTTGTTTTAATCTGTTATGCATGTCTTTGTCCCTGCTATGGAGAATAGCCTGTTTACTATATTCTTCCACAAGTGCTTGCTTTTTGTAAACAGGCCTTTACATTTTTTTTATCTTGTCACATTTGTTGTACATTCAAAGGCAGAGGTGAAATGTCAGGCTCTGTTGTCGAGGGAGCTTCCTGTTTACTTTTCTTTCTCTAACTTCAAAGTGAGAGAATGTTTATGATAATCGTGCTGGGTTTTGAGAGTGGGAAAAGAATGTTTTTTTTTCTAGCCCACAGCAAAATCGAAATGTTAGTAAATGAACTGTGGAAATATTTCAGAATATATCAGAATTAGGAAAGCACAAATAAAGCACAAAGGAATCATATCTTTTGTTATTTTGAACTGTGGTGGAAACAAATATTTGAATACAATTAAAACAAATCAATACACAAGGTGATGCCATTTCTAAACACTATTGTTTGTGCACTGTATAGTTTTAGCAGTAAAACGGTATGTGTAAATGTAGTAGTCATTTTAATAAAAAATGTGTTGTCTGTAATTGCATTGCGCTACCACTCCCTGCATAATCCACTCTATGCCATTCCTCTCTTTGCCACTCCACGCCACTGTACTCCACTCTGTGCCACTCTACTTCACTCTACAACCCTCCACTCCACAACATTCCATGACACTCTAGTCCACTATACTCCACTCTATGCCACGCCACTCTACTCCACTCTTCAACACTCCACTCGATGACACTCAAGTCCACTATACTCCACTCTATGCAATCTCATTCAAGACCACTCTATTCCACTCCATTCTACATCACTGCACTCTACAATACTCCACTTCACTCTGCGACACTCCATCCTATGCCACTCCATTCTACGCCACTTCAATCTGACAGTCTATGACACTCTGCGCCACTTTGCTACAATCTACACCTCTACATACTATGCCACTCCACTCTATGGCAGTCCACTCCACCCCACTCAAAGCCATTCCACTCTACAACACTCCATGACACGTCTCTCCACTTTGCGCCACTCCACGACTACTGCACTCTACGACAATCCACTTCAGGACACTTTACTCCAATCTACGTCCCCCCTCTCTAAGACACTCCACGCCCTTCCACTCTACGACCCTCCACTCTTTGCCTCTGTAATCCACTCTACCAGACTCTACTCCATGGTATGCCACTCACGAGAGTCTGGTTAGTAAAGGTGGGTAACCCAATATACCCTTGCGGGCTCGGGCAAACAATATATATTTAAGAAAAAGTACCAGCAAGGGTTTTGTTTTGAAAATCAGAGTTTTTCAGCCTAGTAGGGTCTATCTTACTAAGACTCCACAACTGAAGAAATCAGTCACTGTTGTGATTGTTAGTATAGTTTATAACCTCATGGAAGCTACCACACTAGCCCCGAGGAAATCAAACAGTTTGAAAGTGACAATTCTGTTCATCAAATGAAATTCAGAAAAAAAAGTAATAAGAAGCAACACAGGAATAATATTTTTCAAAGAAACGTATTATTTGTATCTTCAAATTCATATTTTACAAGGGTTCGTGATCAAAATAATTGCAAATAAATCTTAGGTATAAGGAAGCGACAAAATCATTCCATCAATACATAAGATAATTGATCCAGTCTGTAAATAACATGAAGAATTGACTCCTTGTTGGGATAAACAGAAAGTCAAATTTAGAATGTAGACATGGACTGGTGTGTCGACGTGTCGGTCCTATATGTTTTTATCCCAAGACCATCATCAGGACGGAGAGTTTTAATGCAGTATGGATGACCCTTACAGAATGATATTATCATGAAATTAACAAATATTCTCTATGAGTGTTGCTGACAAGTGATATAGAAACATTATGCCAACAGTTTAACCAGCAGAGCAGAGGATTTGCAGCTATTTTATCTCCCAGGTACGGTGTGCCTAATTCCTCGTGTACCGAGAAATTAGCGGTGCTTTTTGGTAAACTCAGGACCTGTTTCAGGAAGTTATTTTCAAGGGTCACCAGGGCATCTACTGGTAAGAAGCCCCACAGTTCACTTCCGTAGCATGCAACCGCAACGCTTTTTGCCTGGTATAGCTTCATTACACTCCACTCTACAACACTCTATGCCACTCTACGACACTCCACTCCACTCTTTGACACTGTGTTCCACTCCACTCTACGATACTTTACTCCACTCTACCCCACGCTGTACCACTCTACACCACTCTAATCCTCGGCACTCAACTCATTTCTACACAACTCCCTCTATTCCACTTTACTCCACTCTACACTACACCCCTCCTCTCAATGCCCTTCTGCTCTTCGCCCCTTTGCACTACTCTACTCCACTCTATTCCATTATATTCCACTCCACTCTACTCTACTCTACGACACTCCAGTCTGTTGCACTCCACTCCATTCTACTCCACACTACGCCACTCCACTTTGTGACACTCCTCTCCACTTCTTTCTCCTCTACACCACTAACTTTTAGCCATGCTGAACAGCAGCCAGGCTGGTGTACACCATGGCTATTATACATTGGCAAACCTGCATAGACTAGACCTATTGACTTTGCCAGTGTTTGTAGAAGGGCCGCCTTCTTCAGATGCAGTCTTATGAGCTCCATGAATGTTCTGAACTGAAGCTGAGGTGCCAGTCTTATCCTATGCACTAGCCAGTTATTGGAGAATGTTTCCAGTCCTCTCTGTTTCCTCCCAGTACGCCCACCTCCTTTTACATCACTTCCTCTTTTATTTCCTGTAAGAAGATAAAAATTGCAGAAGCCCTAAATCCACAATTGCTAACCCCCTTTTTTCATCAGAAGGGGCTCTAGCTCTCCCTTAAACAACTCCCCTAATTAATTGAGGTCTCCTGAAAGGGTCATCTAACTATTTTCCACCTGCTGGGACTAGTGCCAAAGAGCTTAGTAGTGACCTGCGAACAAATGACTGCAGATCCATTCAGCCCCACGTGGAATCTCCAACTCAAAAGAGGTAGTGTGAAGGTTGTCTTGTGGTATACCAACTGTTCCTGCCCCCTTGAAGATAGCCAATCCCTGTTAAGTGAACAATTGTGGATTATACCCTTGCCGTACTAGGCTATTGTCCTCCAAAGAAAAAAATCATTACCTTCAGCCATGAATGTGTATTGGGCCTCTGGAGGCCAGATGAGTGGCAAAAGAGCTTTTAAGCTAGTTTTGGCTCGGGCAACAGAGTACATTTGTATAAAGTGAATTGTCTGTTAAAGGTAGCAAAAATCTACTTTTTTTACCTAGCCTGTTTTTAGAGACTCTAGTTTGACCTACACAGTGAAAACAGCTTTTGGATATTTAGTCTCTGTGAAGGCACACTATTTCAAACATGTCCTGTGCCACTTGTGTATATATTGAGGACCCAGTCTGATGGCTTAAAAAGCACACATTAGAGGTGGCATATTAAAATATAAAAACAGGTTTTCCTACATGGCAAAGGCACTTTTACTGCCCAGGTATCACTGCTGTGCTTTAAATTGCAGCACAGCCAAAACACAGTGATGCTCCTAGCAGCCATATATTTTTGTTATCTATGTGGGTGGTGTATTACAGCCAACATATGGCCCTTAACGCCCATGCATTTGGTATTTTCAAAGCCATCCACCTTGGTTTTAGGAAAGAAAGATTGACCCTATTAGCTAAATCGAGTGCAAAGTGCATGTGTTGGGCGGAGATCACATGCTCTGTATTACTGTTTAGCAGTGGTAGAACACACATGGGGAAGGCCAAATAAAAATGAAGTCCTTTATTACAACACCCTGCCTACAACAACTTGCATAAGTCACACACTTGGGACTTTGACACTATTCAGTACAAAGTGTAACAGTATAGTGTAAAATTGGTGAATCATGCTAGCACCATCATGAAAAAGTCACATTGCACTAATCTTAGTTACTACTGTGAGGTGTTCCCGCATCTCCATGTAATAAGATTGCAGCCTCAGCATGAGGCTATTACAGTGGCAACTAGTCTAATGGATGGCATCAAACAAACGGCCAGAGGGACAGTCAATTCACAGTCACAGGCACTATGATGGAAGACCCCACTTGTTGGGTGGCACCTTTCAATCCTTCTGGGTGCCAGAACCATCATTTGTTCTTACTAGCCTGGAAGACTAGGGCATCCACTTTCAGGATAATCTCACTAATGTTCACTGGTCGAGGCTGTTGGAACAATCGCACATAAAGGTTTTGGAATTGCTAGTTGAAAGTCTAGTTTTGCAGATTTTCTTGCCTTGAGTAAAGAAATATAATGTAAAGATCCGCACAATCATCATGACATCCATGATTTGGTTCGGGGGGCATTGTGAAAGAAGGTCTCATACTTTCCATGACGTTTCAAACATTATTGCATTGGGCAGTTGATCATGTGTTTTTTCACAGAATAGCCGTATTGTTTAGCAGACACTGTCAGGAGAAACAGGGCAGCTTGCCATGAGTGGGAATTGATGTACGCTTTGTTGGGGAGTCTGAAGGACTGATGGTCAGAGCACTTAAAGCTTAGTTTAACACGTGTGATATCCATGATGCAGTAACCAAGTAATGTGTGGAGGATACAGAGACAACATAGTGTTGCTCATGAATATAAAAAGTTGTGACTGCAATATGTTTGTAGTGTCATAAGAAAGGAAATTGCCAGTAAAAAGGACAGCAGTACCAAAAACACATCAGCATGCATGGACATGCTTGGCTGCCTGCATTAGTGAAAGGGTGGGTACCACAAATCCCTCACACTGAAGATTTTTTTTATTTGTAGGTGCTCATAATTTACCATTAGATTTTCAGCTACCCAAAGAATCACACAATAGGTAAAGTACTAGGTTTCTTTTTTTTTTACCCTACAGACACTGTCTCCTACTTTTACCTCTAAGGCAGAAGAGAAACTCAAAGTCCTGTGCTTCACAGATTTACACTCCTTTACATGTTGCCCTCTCTTACTCTTTTTGAAAAGTGTATGTGTACGTTGTCAGCATCTTGTATGCTTCCGTCTGGTGTAAAGATTCAGCGAGAAGGCACTTAACGCAACAAGCATTGGCAAAGCTAGTAGGTCTCACCTTTTGGACCTGAGGGCTTTGTCATTGCTGTTTGCCAATAAGGTTTCAGCATCAGCAAGTGGCAACTGCCAGGCCCTCCAAGGAAAATAGAAAAAATATATAAAATTAGACACGAGGGGTGAGGTAGGACAGGAGGAGCATTTAAGGGATGCAATGGGGGTGGGGTGATAAAGTAAAAATAAAGGTGGGTGGGTGGAGGAAGAGCAAAGCAGCACACCAGGGAGAGAGCCAAGCAGACTGCAGTGGCAGACGCAGTTGAGAAGAGAGCTGGACACAAAATAAAGAGCAACACGAAGAGCAGGGGCTGGGGGAGAAGGATGCATGTCCTACCTATTGTAACAGTATTAGGCTTTTCCTTCTTCACTTTGTATTATCAACAGCCTTTGAAAAGCAACATCTCTTAACAGACAAACTATATTTCCCTTGACATATTGGGAACATTAACAGAAAACAGTCCATCCAGTCAGAGTGCCACAATGCATATAACGGTCCCTGTAGATAATCTGTCTCCCTCTTTCTTCCTCCGAACCCAGTATCTTCGCATGTAGTCTACTCCTATTTATTGGACTCCGATCCTGGAACAGAGCTATAGAAAAGGTGTAAAAGTTCTGGTCTTACATACCAGATGAAGTTGTATGAAACATAGAATACATTTAATCATCTCACAATAAGCCACCTGAGATTTCAAGTGAAAGCATTAAACAAAACTTTAGAACCTTCCATAATATCTCTCACAGCCATCATTGCTTCTCTGGCACCCACGCATCATTGTCCTTCTGTCATGGTGGGTGTCGGTATATGACCGATATCGGGTGGGTTAATTCTTGCCTCCGTGCCATTAATAGAATTGAAACTTTTTGTTACGATAGCTAGGAACATTTTTATTCTATGGCAGGACCCGGAGGTGAGGATTTGGCTAGTTTAAAGCTGTTTCACCACTACTTTGCCAGAGATGACACCAATTTAAAATAGAACTTTTTAAAAATGGTATCAAATGACCAGTCAGCAGTGTGAGGATATCCTTCAGCCTCACTCCCAGAGAGAAAGCCTGGGAAGCTGTGGCGCCTCTCACTGTGTGGGCCCCAAAATAGGCAGTATTAATGCCTGCCTTCTGCGGAAGACCATTTTCCTACCGTGGAAAACTCGCCACACCAAGCGCCCCACCATGAGCCACTGGCCTTACGATTCAATCAGCAGAGCGTGTTGAGAGCCGAATATCGCTCGGCCATTCCAGGCCTCCATGTGAGAAATCCACCACTGCATCTCCTCCTTCGCCTCTTCAGGGAGCGGAATCAACGGAGAGTATGAAAGTCCCTTCTGTAGATGCATTATTTTCAAGCATTGCAACGACCCTAGTGGAGGGGGCTCGGGAAGATCTCCTAAATTGAGGAAGAGAGAAACCCCACTATGCGTGCAAGTTGTTGTAAAGAAACTTGGGGTTTGGAGATAGTTCTCTGGAATATGCGTTTGATCCTGAGGTAGAAGGCTGATGTTCGCCTCTACTGAGTTGATGAGGAACCCCAGTGATTTAAGAGATTGGGAAGGAGTAAGAGCATATTTATCTGTGTTTATTATGAAGCCCAGCGATTGTAGCAGGTCTATGACCATTTGAAACTGTATGGAGAGACGCAGAGGACACTGCTTCATAAGAAGGATATCATCGAGGTAAACTAATAGATGCACACCCCATGACCGCAGGAATTTGACCACCGGCCTCATCAGCTTGGTGAATCTACAAGTGGCTGACGAAAGCCCGAAAGGAAGGGAAGTGAATTTGAACACTTGAGATTTCCACCAAAATTGCAAGAAGCGTCTGTGAGTTTGAAAGATTGGAACGGCCAGATAAGCTTCTTTTCGATCCAGATTGCAAACGGAGGTCTCTGCGAAGGTGTATGCCCTCCATTTTTAAATGTCAACAGAGAAGCCACCCGTTTAATTCTTTCAGGTTGATAACCGGGCGCTGACCCCCATCCCTTTCCTCCACCAGAAAGATGTTGCTGAGGAACCCATTAGGTTGCAACGTCATTTGAACGATAGACCCTTTCTCCAAACGACCTGCTATCTCCAGGTCTATCAGGGTCTGTTGTTCCTGTGAGACGACCAGAGGTCTGGGGTTGTAAACTGGATTTGGGTCCCGTAAAATTCTATGCGAAACCCTTGTAGTGTCTGAAGGACCCACGCATCTGTAAAAGAGCCTCCCAGTGCAGCCACAATTCTGCTAAATGACCCCCAAGCCAGAGCCCCCCCAGGCTTTGCATTCTCACCTTTTGTATTGTTTTAGCTCGTGTGGCCTCTAGAACTGCCTCTGGCTACTATGTGCCGGGTGTAGGTTTGGGTTGGGTAGAAATTCACAAACTTGTTGAAGTCCTGATATTGACCCGACGGGAGTCTCCCCCTCTGAAAGCATGATAAAGGAGGTGGCCAGTCGAGCGCCCCCTAACTCGGCCAGAGTTGGCAAAAACACAGAGGTTAAATATTCTCTTTATAGAGGTCTGGGCTTTGCCAAGGAGTTAAAGGTATTGACAAATTTCCCCAGCTCCCGTATGAAAGGATGTCCAAAAAAGGTTGTCCTGGACGACTGTACCTGACTCAAGTTGGAGATGTACCCAAGTTTGGGGTCGAGCTTAATTAACAATGACCTGCGTTGTCTTGTAGAAATCATGCAGTTTAAATTTCCCAGAAAGATATTTGCTCTTTGAGCCCTGTTTGACAGGGCATTGGGAGAGATCAATGAGCCGGAGGACTTCTCGTCCTGCGCCATGTCCATGATTTTGGCAAGGGGTCCTGCAACATCCAGCAATTTTATCCTGGCATGAGCGCCACGACCTTTCAATACCTTTCCTGGGGTCACGGACTAACTTGGCGAGGAAGGTGGCCATCTTCATGTCTATCTCGGAGGTGAAAGCCACTTTTTCCTCCAAGGACACCCGAGGACATTCTGCCTTGAGACAGTTTCTCACTTCCTTGTTTAGGGGCTTTCTTGGCCTACTTCCTAAATAGGCCACCACATTGGGCGCTGGGAACCCCTCAGCTGATCATGGGTACAGAAGGACATCCGGGTCCAACAAGTCTGCCGCTGTGCTCTGAGCTACGTCGTTGGCAGGGTCCATATCAGGCAGGGGAAGAGAGGTCGGGCGCCAGAGCCTGGATTGGTCCCCATCGCTGTCGAAAGAATTGGGGGTCTTTAAGTCATTGTTAAGAGATGTTGCTTTTCAAAGGCTGCTGGAAATCAAAAGCGAAGAAGGAAAAGCCTAATCCTCCCCCAGGGACCTGCAATAGAATCACACAAGAGAAAAAGAGCAGTATATGAGGGAGCAAATCAGAGTGTGAGTACATGGCAGGTGTTTGGATGAGGGAAGCAGCACACAATGGAGAGAGCTAGAAAACAAATAAACTCTCACAGAGTTCTTAAAGAAAAAGAAGTTCCCCGGGTGCGAGCAGTTTTAGGATGCAAGCCATGAAATCAAAAGTATGCTAAAGAGGTTATGCTCCACAGGAGGGACAAACAGAAGAAGGGGAAGACAAGTCATCAAATACGAATCAAGCAAATGAGAGTGAAAATAAAGCCAATTGGCAAGCAATGCCCCTGTAAGTTCTTAAGCAGACAATACGTATTTTTCAACTGAGCAAAAGTGGTGTCTAGAAGTGGCGTGACAAAGGCCCCCGTAGCTCCTACTATGCTGGGACCGGAGCTTCAGGGGGCCCCTCAGCACAGTACCCTTGCGTGACAGCTCCTGACTGAGTCTGGAGTGGGGACCCCTCGATGTTGTTTGCAGGGGGGCCAGCTCAAGTTTTGTTACACTGGTGGTGTCTGGTAGGCTCAACCTAAAAATAGGGACAAGGACAGCAGCAGAGGGAAAGGTAAAAATCAGCACCCGTGAGATATGGAATGTTTAGATTAATGTATATTTTCTCAACTCTGAAGGCTCTACTGTGGAATTTCAAGCAGGGAGCATCTGCATAGGGTTCAGTTGGTTGGGGGGTGGAGGGGGGGGGGGGGGAGCTGGCGCCTTGACTACAAGCAGATGAGGCTTTTATTGTACAGCATGTGCAGGTGACTGACGAAAGGTAACTGAGCTATAAAGCGTCCTGGACTCAGTTCAAGAAAAGCTCCGGGTTTCGGCGTGTGTACTGTTTGTTCTTTCTTTCCAGACGGAGTTGATAGATCTGTCTACTGTAGATGTGATCCTCATCTCTAACTACCACTGCATGATGGCCCTGCCGTACATCACCGAGCACACCGGCTTCAACGGGACCGTCTACGCCACCGAGCCCACCGTCCAGATCGCCAGGTGAGCAGCCCTCATGGCCATTCACTTGATTTTTGAAGAGCCTTTGGCTAATGTTATTACTGTGTGTGCTGAACGATTTTTCATTAGTTTGTTTTTAAAAAAAAGCTCTTTCAAACTAATATTTTGAAATGTGACTCCCTTTACATTCTGCACAAGCATTTTTTCCCAATTTTTATTTCCATTTTTCGTTTGTATCCATTGTCAGATAATCATTAAGCGATTGATTTATCGATTTATTTGAATAGTTTGTGCCAATCACTTACATATCCCATCCTCTTAATAACGGTTAATACGGCTAGAGCGGTCGATGTCGAAGCTGGGGAACCGGGTTCGAGTCTCGGCTACGACGCTTAACATCCTGTGATTCTGGGCAAATCACTTAAATCCCCTTGCCTAACAAAAATGAATGTGTTCTTGTGCAACGAAACTGGTGCTATGTAAAGCGCTTTGATACCCTATTTCTCGGGTCTAGTTCGCGCTATATAAAGCTCACAAAAAAAATAACACTGACTGCCTCATTTATTCCTTCCCCTCGCACCTTCCTCTGAGATCTGATGTTTTTTCATTGAAAATGCACTGAATATTTATGAGCAATTAACGGTTACCCACAATATTGATTGCAAACCATATTTTAAAGATATGATGTGGTGGCATTGCAGGTGGCCACGCCTGTTTGCGCTCAGCCTGCGCCTTACGTCAGAGACCGACGCAGAAAGCAGGAAGTGAGCGAGAGCGCGTGCTTCTGTTTTGAAACATGATGGTCCCTCTTTATGTTTAATGTAGTTTAATTGAGTCATGCTAAATACAGAAACGTCAGCCTGAAGGCCTGTTACACATGAAGCACAGTTTGCATCAGGGCTTTAAGAGGAATGAAAAAATTGGAGTATCTCTCTAAGGGGCTTGGCCAATGTAATTAAGGGTGTGGCTTAAAACACGTCAGCTAAAAATCTGTGAATAGCATAGTGTACCGCCCGAATTGTATTTTGCTGTTTCTGTCATTGCATCCAGATATATGATACAACAAGTAACATCATACTTACAAATCAGGACTATTGGCTTTGTCAATGGTTGTTAGGTGCATAACATAAAAAAGCAGCAACTACTGCTTGTATATATAATATTGAAAAAGCTTACACTTAAAGCCCTGGTGACACCACAACAATGTTGCTGCTCCTGAGTTTCAAAAAGAGAAGGAAAATCCAGAGAGAAAATGACTCTCTTTAAAGAATTACCCTTCCCCTACAACGCTCACCTGGCATGACGTCATGCTGTAACTTCTCCACTAGTGGAAGTGAGCATTGTGAGCAGCGCACACTGGTGAGAAGTGAGCAGCACACATCGATGTGCCTGCTGTCACTGTAGTGAGGAAAAAAACGGACCGCTTGTGCCAGGGCACAAAACAGAGCCCGATAGAGATCCGTTTCGAGGCCTCCTTTAAAAAACTGCCGGTGCTCAGCACGGATGCAGACCCGGCCCACTTGAAGCCCTAGTCTGCATACAGAACAACATTGTCTGTATGCAGACCATTAGCATGTTACATCCGGAGCATACAGGCTTTTAGACATTTTTCACATGGAAAATAGTAAGCTGAAGGCGTATTACACAGAGAGAAGTTAGACTGAGGGGCATGTTGTATGAAGAGTTAGTCGAGAAATGTTTGTTGGGGGAGAATATAGTACTGTTTATAGAGAACACTGAGCAATGTGGCATAGAGAACAGTCCACCAGAGAGATATGTTGCTTGCAGGCCACAGTCCACATGAGCGTGTTGCATACACAGTGAAATCACCTTGAGACATGTTCATGCTTGAAATGTGTATGCTGAAATATATTTTATTTTAATGAATGTTGAGGCTTACTGAACACCAAAGAGTAGACATTCTAAGCATGTGTTTCTTAAATACATAGTAAGCGCCTTCCAAATGTATCCGACTGTGTCATGTTCTGTGGACATTAGTCAGTAGTTAATGTGTGTGATATTTTTGCTAAAAGAAAAATGAATTTACGCACTTTAAACAAGAAAGAAAAACATCATAAAATGTACACTTTTATACCATAATGTTTCAATGTGAATCCTTTAAAGTAACAAGGAGACGGTGCATTTCCAGCTGATTGGAAGTACAGCACCTCCTAGCAGGTGGTTTAATCCAAATGTGGATTACATTTGGACTAAATACACCACCCTTTTTACCACAGCGACAGATGGTATGAACATGTGAAGAAAATGTGATTCTGAACCACTTTTTTCCTCATATTCACTGTAGGGATCTGGCTCTGTATATATTATACCAAAATGAGTTATAGTGTGCGCAGAGTCCAGTGGATCCCAAGAGGCTTTACAGAGGCTCAAGTAGATAATACTAATACCCTTGTTTGTGGTAATGTGGTCGAGCAGTTAGGCTTATCAGAGGACAGTGCTAAGCATTTGTTGTACACACACAGGCTATAAATTATACACACATTCAGCGACTTAATCCAAAACCAATGGTTTGTAAAGTTAATGCTCTTAGTATATTTATTTTATAGAACCAAAGATACTTTGTCACATGTAAATACGTTTTGCAATATCAATGCTTTTCATTGTAAAAAGTGGAACCTTAGTGCATTTTTCATCAATACAGTGTTATTCTATTGGAGAAAAAAACAGGCAGCAATATGTGACCTGGGGAGACAGATGCTTCACCATAGCAGCGGCGAAATTGTGGAACTCCCTTCCCCTTAACCTAAAGATTAGTCCATCTTTGATTGTCTTCAGAAAGCAGTTAAAGACTTGGCTGTTTTCTCAATGACATTCCTTGTAGATCACTTTATTCTCTGTTTCAATGTTTAATATCTGGTCAGTTAGCCTTTAGCCGTTAGCGCCGAGACACCCACGGGTAATTGCAGCGCTTTAAAAATTGCAAAAATAAATAAATAAATAAACAGGTAAGTAAATGATTTATGATATTGAGTTTCTGGATAAAGAATCAGTACCAGGTAAGGTTCAGGTAAGTGACAAAACTGCACCACCAGCGGCACTGGGGTGGCCTGGTGCAGAGGTCAAACACAGTATCTGATGCCAATGCTATCCAGTGGAGAAAGGGGGCTTTCGAAGTGGTACTACTTACAGGTAAGTAGCACGGTTTGGTAACCTAGTTTCTGGGGATTAAGTTAAACACAGGGGCCACAAGGCAGCACTAAGCTTACACATCCAGCGGCACAGGGGCGACTGGGTGTAGAGTACCAACACAGCATCAGACGCCCAAGGCAAACCAACGGGGAATCTTGAAGTTGGAAAAAGGCTGCAGGCTCAGGCCAGGAGACCGATCGAAGGAGACTTACAGCTGCACAGGTAAGTTGGGATGTGCTTGAGCATCGGTACACCGTCAGTCGATCTACCCAAAGCCCAGGGGCTCTGAGTACAGGGGTGTCCTTTGGCATCGGAAAACAGCTTACCATTGTAGGTCGTGGTTAGGTGGGTTGTCATGCTGAGGCTGCAGGCGTCAACGTGGAGTCTGGTAGGGGCAGCCCATGGTGGACTCTTGCTCAGATACGCTTTGGAACCTTTGCTGGACAGGTGGGCCACTGGGACTCAGGCCGTGGACATCAGACGCAGAGGTAGACAGTTTTGCGGTTCCGCAGGCAGAGCTTTGGTCTTTGAATGTTGTTTATCTTTTGGACATGTCCGCTATCCACGGGAGGTCAGGAGTCTTAATGGAAGGCCCGCAGTCCCCCCAGGGTTTTGGAGGTCGCTGGTCTGTAGGACGAGGCGTGGAAGCTTGCAAAGTTCGCAGACAGGCTGGCAGGGCTGGGACCAAGTCAATGGCTAGAGCTTCTTGTCGTGCAGGAATCGGCTCTTCTTTGTCTTCTTCTTCGTAGGTCATTGGTAATTTGAGGATTAAGGTTCAGCGATGCCCCTAAATACTAACTTTAGGGGTGTCACAGGGGTGAGACAGTAGTATCCAATCAGTCAATTGGATTTGTAGAGCATTGTTGCAGCTCCTGTGAGGGTCTCAAGGCGCTGGGGAGACTATCTTCTGGCTCTCCTCTTAGTTGAGCATCCATGTTTTGAGGTCCTTCCTGAACTGCTGGAGCGATGGTGATGCTTAGATGCGATGGGGGAGGTCGTTCCAGGTATTAGCCGCCAGGTGGAAGAAGGAGCGGCCTCCGCTGTTGGTCCCTTGGCTGCGACGTGTGGCTGCTAGGAAGAGGGATTTTCCTTGTAGGTAGGTGGAAGTTTATTTGAGTGTTGAGGTACACTGGTCCTGCGTTGTGTAGTGCTTTGTAAGCGTGGGTGAGCTGCTCGAACTGGCATCTCTTTGCGACTGATAGCCATTGGAGTTTCCTGAGGTGAGGGATGGTGTGAGTCTGCCTGGAGTGGTCGAGGAGGAGTCTGGCTGCAGTGTTCTGGATACTCTCGAGTTTCGTCATGAGTTGGCTGGTAGTTCCAACGTAGAGGGAGTTGCTGAAGTCTAGTCTACTAGTGACGAGAGCATGTGTGACAGTTCTCCTGGTGTTGGGTGAGAGCCATCTAAAGACCTTCCTGAGCATTTGGAGAGTGAGGAAGCAGGCAGAGGAGACGGCGCTGACCTGCTTCTTCATGGAGAGCTGGCTGTCGAGAATGATGGCAGGGTTGCAGGTGTTTTCGGTGGGTTTGGCCAATAGGCTACTTACCTTTATGGAGCCTACACCCTTTGTATGTCCACTTCTTCTGGGGAGGGGGCATATCCCTCACCCTATTGGCGAGAGTCCTGCAAAACAATATGGAGGATTCTGAAAGGAGGGGGCTACATTAGCTCAGGGCACCTTAGGGGCAGCCCTAGCAGATAAGGGACACACCTCTCTTGCTTACCAATTTTTCTTGGGCCTTGGCCAGTGTGCCTGGCATCTCCACTAGCTGGAGAGGACCCGGTCAGCAAAATATAGGACAGGAAGCCTTTGTGGCTTACCACCTTTCTATGCTGTTCTTGCGTGGTAGTAGCTTCCGTAAAAGCCCAAAACAGGAGCCTGCTATAGACTGAACCTGTGATCTCATCGAAAGGGTGCTGTCCATCTCGATTCCCAGATTTTTGACAGTGTTTAGAGCGGAGGGGGAAGGTGACATATCTGATGACCACCAAAGTTTCCACTCAGCCATGGGTAGGGAGCCAAAGAAGATGACCTCAGAATTCTCAGGATTACATTTGAGCTGGGTCAACCTCAGCCAAGAAAACACCTTTGAAAGACATGAGTTTATCTTTTCACCTTCGAAGTCTGCTCCCTCGGTGCAGGTAAACAGGAGCTGCGTGTCATCTGCGTAAGAGATAACTTTGGCGCTGCACGCCTCTGCCAGTGGAGCCAGGGGGGACATGTAAAGGTTGAAGAGAGTGGGGTTCAGTATCGAGACCTGAGGCACTCCCACTTTCAGGATTGGGATGGGAGATGCGAAGGGGGGAGTCCAGACTTCCTGGCATTTGTCCTCCAGGAAGGAGGAACACCACTTCAGAACGGTGCCACCTTGACCACAGTCCTGTATGTAGTCTGTTCAGGAGTCTATTGTGTGGCACGGAATCAAAGCCCGCCGAGAGGTCTAATAAATCAGCATGGCTTTCTCCCCGATCCAGCTTTTCCTTAATGAACTCTGAGACTTCGAGTAGAGCTGTCTCTGCAATATAGTTGGTTCTAAAACCTGACTGGCTCTGGTGTAGGAGATTATTTTTTTCAGCATAATCAGAGATCACTGAGCTGACATATTTCTCCAGGGCTTTGGAGAAGAAAGTCATTAGTGAAATAGGTCTGTAATTTGCTGACACTGAAGGCTCACAGTGGGCTTCTTGAGTAGCCGGATAATTTTTGTGCTTTTCCAAATACCAGGCACGGGTGCGGCCGAAAGGGAAGAGTTAAGAACCTTGTTAGCCGTAGTGTTATTAGACGTGGCCAACGAGGCCAGCAACTTAGCTGGGCAGGGGTCAGAAGGAGACCCTGACTTCAAACTCTCAATGATATCCAGGGATACTTCCAATTGGAGTGGAGGAACCTGTACAAGTGTCGGCCGTCGATAGCGGCGGGATGTACCCTCGGAGCTAAATTGTCAGCGTGGCCATAGTCCATGAGGGGGCCTCTAGAGAAGGAGTCATGAATGGTCCTCATTTTGTAGTGGAAGAAAGACGCAAATTGGTTAGTCCATTCCAAAGAGGGTGGTAGAGCCCTGGCAACAGAAGACAAGGAGGAAAGCCTTTCACCATTTAAAAAATGGCCTTGCCCTTGTTTCAGGACGTCACTATTTTAGTTGCTAAATAGCTTTTTTGAGCATCCCGGATTTTAGTGTAATGGACCTCCAAGGCCTGTTTGTATTCAAGTTTATCATCCAAATTAAAGTTTTTACATCATATCCTTTCAAGGCGTTGCAGGAGCTTTTGCTCAGTCTCAGAGCCTCATTAAACCAGGGAGCAGACAGTCTGGATTTCTTGGATGTATGAGTGGGCATAGGGACGAGCGCAATAGTGCTGTGCTGCACCCAGGTCTCGAGACCAAGAGCATCACTCTCAGGTTCACCACATAGCAGCTGAGGGTGGGTTTCCAGCGCTTCACTCAGAGCAGATGAAGTAATCTGATGGAATGGTCTTTTGACTGTTTACCCATTTCGGGACGTGGGATTGACGGCCCCTTACAAACTTGCGGACCCTGAAACCAATAAGGTAGTGATCCGACCACACTAAAGGAAGGGGTGGATCCACCTCGAGGTCTGAATTGGAAAAAATGTGGTTGAGGGTGTGGCCCTTATGTGCTTAGGGTGGAAAGCATAACGGGACATGTTGAAAACTGCAATGAATTCCATCAGAGAGATAGTCTTGGTCTCAGTGTGTTTGTCCAAATGGATATTAGGGTCCCCCAAACACCAAAAATTGGCTTTATCTGAGAACCAGGGGGAAGATTGCCTCATTGATGGATTTCAAGAATGTACCACCTGGCACAGGAGGCCTGAATATCAGGGCTCCGGCCAAGGATTGGTGTTCAGATAAGGTACAGTGAAAGCTGAGGCATTCTGCATCATCCAGTTCCCCAATGGGGATAGTGTTGCAGGTGTATTCCTGTTTAAAAATGGTAGCTTCATCCCCTCCTTTACCTACTGAGTGATCCTTCCTAAGAATCTTATAACCAGGAGGGATAGCTGAGGCGATGGTGGGGTTGGAAGATTGAGTGAGCCAGATTTCAGTGAGAAACATTAAGTCTGGGCGTGAGTCTTGCAACAGATCAAAATCATGGAGTTCATGTTTCTGCAGGGAGCGAGTATTAAGTAGATGTGCTTTAAACTTCACATCCTGATTAACATTGGCAGGCCCATCCCATCATGGAGCGCCTCCGCAGGGCGACGTAAGTCCATGTCGGGTAGCTCCCAGTTACAACGCACACATTTGGAGATGCCTCCCTTGTTCCCTACAGCGATGTTGTCCTCGCAAAGAAACTCCTTACCGATGCTGAGCAGTGTGGCTCTATCATAATAATTGTGCTGCTCATAATTTGTGACAAAACTGGCAGCATGGCCGGCGCCAGCCGCCTCCGGGATGCTGACCGGTGCAGACGGGCTTGCCTTACGCGTGCCTGCCGCTCGTCCGTGCAGCGCCTCTGCTTTTATCCATTTTGGAGAACTAGAGCGTGAACCTAGTGAAAATGGCGCATCTCAGTATCCTTTTGTGGGGTTGAGTGCGCTACTGGGGTGTAAGCGCATCCCTGTGGCGGGCACACTTTTTTGTGGACCTGTGTGTGTGAGAACAACACAGTGTATTCCAAAAGATTCAGAGTTCCAAAAATTTAGGAAGTTTTCAAAGTTTAATTCGGATTTCCATAAGTATATATCATATTATCATCATATGAATTGGTAAACGTATGTTGATATCATCATTAAACATAGGAGAAGCTCCAATGCATTTCGGACCAAACGTCCTTTTTCAAGGAGCACTGCAACAAAGAATACACGGAAAAACAAATGAATACAATGTCTTCCTAACATTGTCAACAAACAAGGTAACTGCACTGCAGTGTGCAAAATGCGTGAAAAAGACCTCATGCACCCCGGTGGGGGAAAGATCTGGTCGAGCGAAGGAAGAATAATCCGTGCGTTAAAAGAGATTAGCAAACGGGTGAAAAGCGTGTCTAAAACGGGGTTAGAAATGAGAGGTGAAGGTGACTTCTGAATAACGTGGTTCCTAGGGTGGAACGAGTGGTATTTAAAAACGGATGGGTTAAATCGAGTGAGACGTGGCTCGCAGGAGCATGCAAAGTGCAACCGGGATAACGCGGTGACTTCTTAAAAAGGCAAAACTTACTTGGTGAGAGCAAGGTTAGGACGCATCGAACTCCGGTTTGAAGAGTGACAGACTTCGCGGAGTGTAAGCGGAGTTATAAAAAACTAGTGGCGAGGTGGTAGAAATGAAAGAGGGGTTAAAGTGAAAGAGGTGTAAAACGTAGCCATCTTGGAGTGGTGTGAGATGGAGGAAATAAAGATATTCAAAACATGCAGTTACAGCAGGCAACAGCAAAACAGGAAATAGTGCATCAAGAGATGCCCAAAAGGGCATGTTATAGGTAACAGCTTAATTCTGTACGGTCATTAAGACCAAAAGGTTTTTGAGATTGCAGTCTGTATATCCATGATGTTTCACGCTGTAGAAGGGCTTTGTTGTTGTCTCTCCCTTCAGTCTTAGGGACGATTTCCAGCACTAGATATTTGAGTTGTGCCACACTGTGGTTAGCTTCGTTGAAATGAATGGCGATGTTGGATTTCATATTCTTGGTACGGATATTAGACTTATGTTCATTGAGTCTAGTTTTAATCTTCCTGCTGGTTTTTCCCACGTAGGTTTTGCCACATGGGCATTTTAGGAGGTAGATCAGATTTGCAGAATCACACGTGGCATCCACGTTGAGCTTGATATTGAAACCTCTCATGGGATGGCTGACAGTGTTCCCTTTGATTACATTATTGCAGTTACTGCAATGATGACATGGTCGTGTGCCCGTGTGGTGTGTTGAGGTCGGTTCGGTGTCACATTTGGAAAGGATCTCCTTGAAGTTCATTGGTCTGGTATAAGCGAAGATGGGAGGGTCTTTGAATAGTTCACCAAAATCTGGTTCAGACGACAGTATTCGCCAATGTTTTAAGATGATCCTCTTGTATTTGTTACTGGAGGTGGAATACCTTGAGACCAGTACCATTCTTTCGCTGTTGGTTTTAGGTTTGTTTTGCAAAGCCTCCGTCCGAGGAATTGCTGAAGCTCGATCTATGGCTTCTTTGAGGATGGTTTCCGGATAATCTCTCTCACGGAATCTAGACGCCATTGATAGGATTTGATTAGTTCTGGTGTCGGGGTCTGACACAATCCTGGTGACCCGTAACATCTGGCTGTAAGGTAAGTGTCTCTTAAGGGAGTTCTGATGGAAGCTGCTGAAGAGCAAGGCGTTGTTGCGGTCGGTGTTCTTGCGGAAGAGATCTGTTTGTATGCCATGGGGCTTGATTTTAATGAGAACATCCAAGAATGCAATTTCATTGTGGTTTAGGTTCCAAGTGAAGTTGATTCGGTCATCTTTGGAGTTGAGTTCAGTGAGGGCCAGTTCTAAGTTCTCTTCAGTGTCCTTCCAAATAAAAAGCAAATCATCAATGTAGCGAACATAAAGTTTAAGGTTATCCGTCCAGGTGCTGTTTTGATAAATGTGATTAAGTTCAAAATTCCCCATATACAGATTAGTGTAGGTCGGTGCTGCGCAATTGCCCATGGCCATCCCGGACAATTGCAGGTACCAGTTCTCCTCAAATTTAAAGTAACTGTGATATAAGGTATATATCATTAACTCGAGGATGAAAGGTTTCAGGGAATCATCAATGTTGGATTGAAGCAAGGCCTGTTCTATAGCGTTGATTCCACCTTCATGGGGGATTGAAGTATATAAGCTTCTTACATCTGCGGTACACAGAATTAGTTTCTCATTTTCCAGAAGTTGGAGATCAGATAACTTATTGAGTAGTTCAGTGGTATCCTTGATGTAGCTGGGTAGACATGATACCATAGGTTGAAGATATCGATCAATGAATTTCCCAGTTGGTTCATGTATGGAACCTCTGGTAGATACGATCGGGCGGAACGGAGGGTCCGTCAGATTTTTATGGATTTTAGGCAACATAGTAATTGACGGGCTGCGGGGGTGTTCTGTAGTAAGGTAGTTCCTCGTTCGGTCGTCAATGATTCCCTCAGTGGTAGCCTTTTCAATGATCTGGGACAATTCCCTTTTGAATTCGCCAGTAGGATTTCCATCGAGTGCTAGATAGACATTAGAGTCCATGACATGTTCTTTCGTACGTTGATTGTAAAGATCAGTGTTCAAAATGACAAGGGCACCTCCCTTGTCGGCTTTTATGCACTTAATGGCTGGGTTCCTTGCAATATTCTTTAAGATATCAATGTCTTTGTTGGTAACATTCTTGTGAGTTTTCTTTCGGAAGTTTAATTTGGAGATGTCCTGTTTAACCAAGGTCTCGAACGTATCTATGCTTTTGTGGCTGACAGGCGGTATAAATGTACTTAAGGGTCGTAAGCCCTTGAGTTGGTCAGGTTTAGGATCAACTGCTGAACCTACGTGGGAAAAACCAGCAGGAAGATTAAAACTAGACTCAATGAACATAAGTCTAATATCCGTACCAAGAATATGAAATCCAACATCGCCATTCATTTCAACGAAGCTAACCACAGTGTGGCACAACTCAAATATCTAGTGCTGGAAATCGTCCCTAAGACTGAAGGGAGAGACAACAACAAAGCCCTTCTACAGCGTGAAACATCATGGATATACAGACTGCAATCTCAAAAACCTTTTGGTCTTAATGACCGTACAGAATTAAGCTGTTACCTATAACATGCCCTTTTGGGCATCTCTTGATGCACTATTTCCTGTTTTGCTGTTGCCTGCTGTAACTGCATGTTTTGAATATCTTTATTTCCTCCATCTCACACCACTCCAAGATGGCTACGTTTTACACCTCTTTCACTTTAACCCCTCTTTCATTTCTACCACCTCGCCACTAGTTTTTTATAACTCCGCTTACACTCCGCGAAGTCTGTCACTCTTCAAACCGGAGTTCGATGCGTCCTAACCTTTCTCTCACCAAGTAAGTTTTGCCTTTTTAAGAAGTCACCGCGTTATCCCGGTTGCACTTTGCATGCTCCTGCGAGCCACGTCTCACTCGATTTAACCCATCCGTTTTTAAATACCACTCGTTCCACCCTAGGAACCACGTTATTCAGAAGTCACCTTCACCTCTCATTTCTAACCCCGTTTTAGACACGCTTTTCACCCGTTTGCTAATCTCTTTTAACGCACGGATTATTCTTCCTTCGCTCGACCAGATCTTTCCCCCACCGGGGTGCATGAGGTCTTTTTCACGCATTTTGCACACTGCAGTGCAGTTACCTTGTTTGTTGACAATGTTAGGAAGACATTGTATTCATTTGTTTTTCCGTGTATTCTTTGTTGCAGTGCTCCTTGAAAAAGGACGTTTGGTCCGAAATGCATTGGAGCTTCTCCTATGTTTAATGATGATATCAACATACGTTTACCAATTCATATGATGATAATATGATATATACTTATGGAAATCCGAATTAAACTTTGAAAACTTCCTAAATTTTTGGAACTCTGAATCTTTTGGAATACACTGTGTTGTTCTCACACACACAGGTCCACAAAAAAGTGTGCCCGCCACAGGGATGCGCTTACACCCCAGTAGCGCACTCAACCCCACAAACCTATTGGACGCACCTGAACAGTTGCGTTACCTGTATGGAGCACCTTAAATTGTTTAATCTCCTTCCAATCTTCTAACAAGCCTCACTTCTCATCGAAGCAGTGCGCCGTGCTTTACCCTTTTTTGCATCTCAGTATCCTCCCTTGAGTGGAGACTCGATGTGAGCCTAAAAACTAAACGGTTCCCACCACCCCCAAATTCAAGTTCCCAAACAGTAAGTAGTGCTGATCGTTTGTTCAAAAAGTTTTTTTAAACCAAGATATTCAATAAAAAACATACAGGCATATTTAAAAAGCTGACTGGAAAGTGTGACTGACGGCGCTGGTAAGCAGGCAACAGGCTAGAAAATGAACTTAGACACTATAAGAGCATATCTGCTCATGCAGTTGTGTCCTCACATGAGGTAAGACATGCTGTAAGGGTGACTTTCCTAAGCTTCATGCAGTGCTGGTAGGCCTGGCACACTGGGATGTGTGCCAGGTCGACTCTTCACTTTTATCTGCACATAAACACGCAAGCTGGTCATGGCAGTATGCCTGTGTTTTGGTGAAGGGTCTCCTAGGGTGGCAAAATACTTGCTTGAGCTCTTAGAGACCCTCTCTGGTCACAAGGTCCTTGGTACCACTGATACCTTCTATAGGGGACTTGTATGTGCATCATAGGTGTGCCAATTGTGGAAATAAAGGTACAGTTTTGGAAAAAAAACAGAGGCACTGGGAACCTGGTTAGCAGGAACTCAGTACATACTCAGTCAAAGATGCATCAGAGTCAGGCAAAAAGTGGGGGTAACCATGCCAAAAAGGGTACTCTCCTATGTTCACCGTGTGGCTTGTGCAAATAAAAGTTGATGGAGGGTCCGGTAAGAAAGGAGAGAAACAACTGGGGGCAATGGATCTCATAGAAATGGGAATAATACGGGTGCACAGAGCAAATTATATATCTTACAAAAAAAGCCCGAGCACTGGGTTTTTTGTACCTCTGAAACCTTTTGGTTTCTTTAAGGTTGTTAGGTGGCCTCCCTTCCTCCTAGAGCCCCAAGCCTTATGAAATATAATATTTTTGTAATTCTCTCAGATACACGGAGGTGTGCTCCTACGTTACCTGGCTACCGTCTGCTTGATTATGTATCTTGATGGCATATAATTATTACCTGTATGAGTAAACGTTATATTCACAGTTGAGGGAGTGCAGATGTTTACAGAAAAGTTATGATTTCCTGATCCCAGACTTCCTTTTGCTTCATGACTTGTGCATGATTGTCATTGTGAACATTCACTAGATCTACCTCCTGCACCGGGTTTAAGGTATGTATAGGCTGCTTCCATGGGCAAAACCTTTACCTCCCTCACAACCACAACTTTTTGTGGAATGTTGGTTCTTTGGATTTTTTATCCATGGAGGAATGGGCCTGTGGAAACTAGGAAACGGATGTGTGTGGTTGTGTCAGGCCTTTCTATTCAATACTATTGTCCTAGGCTGGGTGACAGTGCACAGGTAGGCAATAAGCTCACCTGTTTGAGTGGGTGTAATCAGTTCAGGGATAGCCTCCTCTCGTTGGGCCAGATTCTGAAGAGCAATTTTTAAAAATCTTAACACAAGAGAGCCTGTCAAGCTGTCACCCAATGAAGATCTCGAGAATGTGGTATGTGTTGGGTAGCAGTATTTATTTTTCAAGGGCCTAATGGAACTTTTCCATATGACCAGCAAAGGTGAGGGCAAAATGAGGATTCAAATGAGCACCTATGAGAAAATTGGGTCTTGGGCCAAGGCCGAAAAAAACAAGTGTGGACGTATTGTGATTCTGTTTCGCACCCAATGAAGTATCTTAAACAAACTGAACACATACATCATCAACTGCGGTAACCAACAGTGCGGTAAACTGCTTAACCTCTAGGAGAGGAATGTTAAAGGTATACTTCTTCTTTACACCTACCCGGTTCATCAGAGAAAAGAGATGTGAGCAGCCACAGCGGTATCGGAACATACAATATGGGTGACTTCAGGGAACTGATGGATAAAAACAGTGTCCCACTGCACTCTTTCCTTTTGGTCCCCTCCCCCACCCAGTACTTCATTTGTGAAAAAAGAAGTGTCAGGGCCGTCCTCCGGAGGCCACTGCAGCTTGCACCTACCGTTGCCCCTGCTAGTGACAGCACCTACACAACTACTAACCATCATACTCCTATACAAATGACATTCACACTATTTCAGGCGTCCAAAGCTGGTCAAATTGCTTGGGCTACAGGTATTAGTCTGGTTAAATGTTTATTTAATTAATAAACAACTTGTGTGCTCATCTTTAATTTAGACAAACAGTGCCACCTTGTGGCAGACTGTCTTAAGTACTGGTGTTGGCAATTAATTGCCAGTGCAGAGCACCGAAAACAACAGGCTCAAATAAAGCATTGACTCTCCCCTTTGAGTAACATGAGCGTAATTTGTGATTATTTAGGCCTTAGTGGACAAAGGTCAATGAGAGTTATAAGCGAGCCTTGGTGCTTCACCTGAGGTTGTCCCACTTGAGTCCCTGTTGGTATCCTCTTCTAAGGTGCTTTAGTGACAGCTAGGGTTGGCTGTGCAAGGGCGAAGGATGAGCATTGTTAATGGTCATTTACTTTATCAGAGTCTTCTTCAATAGCTACTACTGGTTTGTTCTCCTCAGCTACTCCTACATTTTTGGTGGCATGTGCAGGTGAGGCAATGGGCAAGCCTTGATAGGAAACCATAGCAAAGATACTTGTTTCTGTCTTGGAATTGTAAATTCAGATTTGGGAGCCCTTGGCATGTCTGTAAAACCCACAATGGCTTGCCTCGTTGATTTTCTTGTATGGTAATAAGCTTCACTCTTAATTATGCATACAACCCCGCCTGGGGTATCGGCCTTCAACCAGGACTCTCCAGCCACCTCTGTCTTGGGCTTTTCTTTCAGTCTGACTCCAGATCAGAAGGAAAGCTGTACACTGCAGTAGTATTTAACTGTGAGTGAGAATGTGCTGAAACTTCTTATTTGAAAAGATTTCCTAATGAGCACCTAATTAATGTTCCTAATCAACACCTGTATCAGTCCCACTGCCTTCAGAGCTTTAAATCTCAACCACAGTATCAATTTTTAGGTTTCGCCTGCACAGCGCTTGCTCTGTGCTTTTAAAATCTCTTGTATTTAATATATCTTAAAAGGGGGCTCTTATCAGTTCCCACTCCCGAATTACTGTGTTCATTCACTTTTGTGTGGAACTTTTTTTGTTGTTAACGTCCCCAGGCTGCACTGATTTACGATACTTCTACTAAAGCTGTTTGCACTGTTTAAGCCCCATTCACTGTCAAGATAAGATCTCTATCCGCGGAAAAGGCAGTCAGCTTCTAGCAGTGTGCTGGAATGCTTGCTTTTTATTACTTCTTTATGTAAAGCAGATGCTTTAGCCTTAGAACATATGTGGCATTTTCTATTCATGCCTCAATACCTTCCTTTGCACTTCGTAGGCATTATCGGATTGATTTATTCAACTTAATTTAAGTGGTCATTATGATCAAATTCTAAATGTTGCATTAAACATTGCATGTTAAAAATAAAGTTAATATACAAGAGCTATGCTATATTTTACTACTAAACAGGCATGCACAAGTTCCGTTACCTTGCAGATAACAGGGTTATGTTTGATTGGTGTAGCAGGTGCAGTAGCACCGGGCCCAAAAGTTGTCAGAACTCCTCTAAACACATAATATTGCTATATATTACTACTATACAGGCAGTCACAATTGCAGTTACCTTGCAATTAAAAGGGACTTCGTTTGAATGGTGCTGTGGCACTGGGGCCAAAAGCTCTAGGGACCTCATTAAACCCAGATTATTGCTAAAATGTAAAACTAAACAGGCAGTCACAATGACCGTTACCCTGCACACAATAGAGGCATGGGTTGAATGGTCCAGCAGGTGCAGTGGCACTGAGCCCAAAAGTTGTTAGAACTCCTCTAAACACTTAATGTTGCTATATTTTACTACTAAACAGGTAGTCACAAGTGCAGATATGTAGCAAGAACTAGGAACATGATTTCAATAGTGCAGCAGGTGCAGTGGCACTGGGGCCAAAAGCTCCAGGCACCCCACTAAACCCCTAATATTGCTATATTTTATTCCTAAACAGTCAAAATCAAGTGCTGTTACCTTGCAGACATCAGAGTCGAAATTTAAAGAAATCATTTCTTCCCACAGAAAATGTATTCGTTAAATCCTGAAATGAAAGCATTTGACCATTACTAAACAAATCTCCCAAGTAACATATTCCTTTCTGTTGCCATCTATACATAGTTAGATCACAAAAAAATTCTGGTAACAAGCCCTTTGATATAAGGGAAGTATAAGAGTTCAGTTTACATAGTTTCAGATGTTTTCGAACTTTTTGCCAGACTCCAAAGGCCGCTTTCAATATGTTACATTTTGTTTTTTTATGGTAACTGGGCTCTACAATCCTCAGAAAACTACCCTTAACTTTCTCACCCATAATCATTTCGTAGCTTGACGGAGTTTGATACTTCTCCACTTCTACTCTATCTCCCAAAATTAAAGGACTTATATATTGCAATACGGCAGAAAAATAATAAAAAAGAAAGTAAGGAACATTCCATCCACCACATTCATTACTCAGTATTTTTTTCTTTGATGCTTTCCTATGACGTTTATAACCCCATAAAAACCGAAAAGTACTTCTTTCTAAATTTTTTTTAAAAAGCGGTTGGAATTCTAATGTTATTGTGCGGTACAAATACAGCACTTTTGGTAAAATCATCATTTTTAGAATGTTAAGTCTGCCATAAAGTGATAAATGTAGGTGGTCTAGACGCTGTAATGAAGCATTGATTTGCGTTATTATAGGATTTATATTGCGTTCTGGTATTTTCTCTATGGGCAGGGAGATCTTAATTCCTAAATATGTAACCTCTGAGATAGTAGAGATGTTTGAAGGTGGTTTATCTCCTGAGCAAAGAATTTGAGTTTTCTCTTGTAACCAGAAAAAAGGCCAAATTGTTTAGCAATGTCGTCAATCACCGGTAAGGCTGACTGAACATCGGTGGTGGTATTCACTATATCGTCAGCATAAGCTAAAACTCGATAATTAACATTAGCTAAAGAAATAGGTTTAATTTTTTGTTCCACAAAAAAACGATTAATTAAAGGATCAATATAAAAAGCAAAAAGTAAAGGGGAACAGGGACATCCTTGTCGGGTGCCTCTGGTAATTAAAAAGGGAGAGGAAATCTTCCCATTAATTCGAATATGCGCCTTAGGAGCAATATACAAAGTTTTTAAAGCTCTTATTATACCAGGGCCTAGTCCCTTCCTGGATAGAACATCCCACAGGTAGCCCCAAGCAACCCGGTTAAAGACTTTTTCAGCGTCTAAAAAAACAAGTCCTACATTAGACTGAGTTGCTTGGTACCAATCCAAAAATGAAATCACTCTCCGAATATGATCGGAAGTATCTCTAGCGGGAATAAAGCCGTGTTGATAAATAGAGACTAAAGGAGAAATAATATTGGACAATCGTAAGGCAAGAATTTTAGAAAATTTTTTACTGTCTGCTTTTATGAGTAATATAGGACGGAAAGATGTGGGTAATAACGGGGGTTTGCCTTTTTTAAGAAACACAGTAATTATAGAATTGTGCCATGATTGAGGGGCACTTCCCTGTTGAGCTCTTAGACATAAGTCTATTAATTCTGTTTTTAAGACAGGTCTAAACTGTTTAAAAAACTCTAGGGGGATAGTGTCTGAGACCGCTGCTTTTCCTGATGCTAAAGACATTAGAGAGAGTTCAATTTCCTCCCAGGTAAATGGTAAATCTAATTTCTCCTTTTCCTCACTAGATAACTTGATATCCAAAACTGAGTCAGCAAACTGAGTAATCTGATTTGAACAATCTGACCTAACATCCTCAGTATACAATTTAGAGTTAAAATCACTAAATACTTTAAGAATATCTTCTATTTTATTAACAGTCGTTCCTGTCAGATTATTTATTTTATCAATACTGGCGAATGTCGCTTTCTGTTTAACCCTCTTAGCCAAATGATTACCAGCGTTTTCTCCCACTTCATAAACCTCTGTCCTAAAGGCAGAGACTTGTTGAGTAAATTTTGCAGCAAATCCCTGATGAATCTTGACTTTAAGGGTCATTAGCTCCTTTATAATGCTTTCAGTAGCTGATCCTTTATTACACGCCTGCATAAGCTGAATCTCTAGCATTCTTAGATTTTTCATTTCTAATACTTCTCGCATTCTAGCCTCCTTTTGTTTTCTTATTGAGTAGCTCAGCGTTTCTCCCCGAACCCCACATTTAAAAGCATCCCACACTATTTCCGCAGATGCAGTGCCTCTATTGTGTGAAAACAATTCCGGAATCCAGTTACTCATATGGTTGATATAGGATAAATCATATAATAATTTGCGGTCAAAAGACCATGATCGGGGGGTGAGAGGAGTAATTAATTCAAACTTAAAAATAATGGGGTTATGGTCTGAAATAATTTTTGGTAGCACCTCATATTCCACTTGAGTAAGCTCATTGTATAAACATTTAGATATGAAGAAATAATCCAATCTAAAAAGTCTTTGATGCGGGGCAGAAAAAAAAGTATAGCCACACATCGCTCCCCTTTTCTCATATCCTACATATAACATTCTGTAATCCTGGATTATCCCTTTAAGTGCCTCAAACACCTTCTTCTTCCTACCTTTATATGGAATACTGCCATAGATATCAAATGTTTCATCTAAATGTAGATTAAAGTCTCCACATAATATGATATTAGATGACCATTGAGCTAACTCCACACTTAGATGATTAAGAGAAGTGGGATCATCCAGTATAGATGCATAAATTGAGCAAATAGTAGTAATTAATCCTCCAATTTTAATTTCAGCAATAACTCATCGCCCTAATAAATCTTCTTTGACTTTTTTAGTTTCCCCAATCCAAATCGCTTTAAAATTGCCACTCCTCTTATTGTAGAGCTTTGACGAGAGCACCCTACAACTTCCAATCCGAGATCTCTTAACCACTTTCTATTAGGCCAAGCAATATGAGTCTCCTGTACGCAGACTATATCCAACCGCATAGTTTGAGCATCTGAGCCATTATATCCCTTTTTCTTTTATCATTTAAACCACAAACATTAATGGAGCATATCGTCAATTTAGCCATTGTATACTTTTAATAATTTGGTACAGTTAAACTTATAGTAACAGAAATAGCAAAGTTTTCCAGATTTCGACACCTGCTTTAAATGGATCATAAGCTTAAAATGAAAACGTCTTTCAGCTGTATGTCCTTGCACCCCAAAACAAAAATGTTTTACCCACCCACAACCCCCCCAACTCACCCCTCCTAACCCACCCTTCCCGCAGAACCCCCCCACCAGAAGCGTAAGGGCTATTGCCCTCATCGATGGAAAGTAAGTATGGGCTGTTGATTCCGCCTGAGCCAACCCGACCTGAAAAATAACATACCTCTGACACAAAAATAAAAAGAAAAGAGAGAGACATAAGGATAAAGCACAGCTAGAAGGACCAGCCACTCAATCTAAATCTAATTGTTATCTTTAACCTTTATCCTGTGAGTCATTACTGCATAGTTTCTAGAAATTGTTGTGCCTTAATCTCTGATACAAAGTAAATAGTTCTCCCCTTATACACAACCTTAAGCTTGGCTGGGTTTAAAAGGAAGGCTTGTCTCCCCTTAGATTGTATTGGTGTCATTAACTGTTTAAGTCTCCAGCGTTGTTGCACTGTTGCGGAGCAGAAGTCTGGTCGAACAAAAAATTCATGCCCCAGACCCTTTCTAGTTTTGGATGGTCTTGCCAAGTCATACAGAATCTCACGAAGTAAATAATTCTGCAAATTTATAAGAATAGCTCTTGGATTTTTGTTTCCTGGCTCCTGATCATGTTTTTGATTGAAGGGAAAGCGATGAGCTCTTATAACTTCTTTGTCCCAATCCCATCCTCTAAGATCCTGAAAGGCATCTGAGAACATCTCTACAACAAACCGTCTAGCATCTTTCCCCTCTGCTATTTCTGCCACTCCCAATATACGTAAGTTGTTTCGCCGAGCGCGATTTTCCAAATCAGTTCATTTCCAATCAACATATTTTCTGGTACTATCAAGATCTTTAATTAAGGTTTTTTGTGTAGCTAATTCATCCTCAACCGCGGATATCCCTGTCTCAGTCTCCTGTACTCTCAGATTAGTGTCAGTACTGGACTTAGCCAACCGGCGAACAACATTCTGGAGCTTACGCACCGCTCCTTGAGTGCGAAGCCCCTCTGCCTTGGTTTCCTCTCTGTGAGTCATAATCATTCTATACATTGAAGTCTGTAGCTTGTATATTGACTTCAGAGTAACCTCCTCATCTCCCTCCAATAACTCTGGAGATTCAGGATCAATTTCTCCATTCGTGCCAGCTCCTTCCCATTGCGATTGGCTTATGGAACCTAGATTTTCAGCTGTTTTGGCCTCTATGACCCTACGGACAGTGTTTGGGGCTCCTTCATTCGATAAAAAGTCCGGTCCAAGTAAATCTTCTTCTGAGACTTGATTACAGTCATCCGCCCAGTTTTCCACAGGCAGTTGACCCTCGCTAAGTAACTCCTCATCCGGGTCCCCCTCAGACGTGATTGAAACATCGGACATTGAGAAAAATTGGCCCCCTGATTCAACAGAGTCTGCATCGTGCTGTTCATTCGGTCTAGGTGAGACTCTGACTCCCTCAACGGCTTGACATAGTTCAGATAATGCATAATCACTCACTCCTGCTCCTGCTCCAACTCCTTCCCCTTCCTCATCTATTATCATTGCTGAGTTTACAGGAGATTTAGCTGGATGAATTGCGACAGAGTTTTTAGAAATAGCACCAGATAGAGCCTTAGAGGGAGTCTGCTCATTACTACTATTTTTAGAAAGATTAGCTGTATTTTTTTTCCTAAATAGCTCAGGTATTACAGGCTCTTTAGTACTTTCATTTGCCATTACTGTCGCCAATACTGCCGTTTTTTCCGTTGCAGGGTTAGTTAAATTAGTAGTATTTTTTTTTTACTCCTCTGCCTTTGGGGGCCATAGCTGAGCCTCCAATTATTGTAATTAATTGGTTAGAACCTTTTATGCGGCGGTTTATATCACTTAGGGAAGTTTCTATAATAGTTTATAATAATTTATCAGTCCCAGGGAGCTTTAAAAGCAAAATGTTTTATCAAATCCTAAGCAAAGTCCTCAGCCTTCACTCTCCTCTCAATTTGGCTCCCTTTTGTTTCCCTTTGTTTTTTTTCCACACACCTTAATCCAATATTGAAATTCTCATCAACAGCTTAGTAAGAATAAGCGTGGAATGTAATAAGCGCCACACTGTGCCACACTGTATCGAGACTCAAGTACACACACTGAAGGTGGCTCACCGCTGAATTCAACTGGGGCTCCAGGCGCTTGTTACTGTTACTGCCGATACAACGTTGCAGCGATAGACAGGGAGAGCTCTCGGCTCAGCTCAGCTCCTCGACACAACTCCTCGATCCTTGCCAATGCCCTCCGCTTTTCCTCGATCCCCGCCGACGCCCTCCGCCTCTCCAGCAAAGACGCCGCAATTCGCGTCTCCGCCTCAACCGCTGATCTCAGACAGCAATCCGCCACGAGGGAGCCACGGATCCCGTCCTCGCTCACTGCAGGCAGAAGTGCAGCGGTGCTTACGCCCGACCGCCGCACCCGCCAGGGACAGCAATGCACCAACAGCGGCAACGAGGAACGAGGAAGCACCAAAAACGCCAGAAACACCGAAGGCAAGTAATCCTGGAAGTCCTCGGGCCTCAACTAGGAGTTGCTCATGTGAGGCTACAGCAGCGGCAGCAGCAGGAAACAAACGCCGGTTAGAGCCAGGTCGGCTCGGTCATCAGGCGGAAAACGCCACAGCTCCTCACACGGCTGCAGTAGCGACCGCCATCTTGCTTCTCTTTCGAAAGGAATATGTTACTTGGGAGATTTGTTAAATAATGGTCAAATGCTTTCATTTCAGGATTTAACGAATACATATGCTGTGGGAAGAAATTATTTCTTTAAATTTCTCCAGCTACGAAGTTACCTACAGAATCATCCTTTTGTTCCCCCAGCTAAAGCCCCACTGCTAGAACGTTTGCAAAAAAAAAACCCGTATAGGAGCAATTTATACAAGTTTAATTCAGGAATATGGTGATGATTTAGGACAATGCCAGCTAAAATGGGCTAATATCTTAGGTATACCTGATGTTGATATTTTGCTTTCGATTAAAATGGCTTCAGACCGTTTAATAACAGGGATGATGAAATCACAACATTTTATTTGTATTCATAATTTGTATTATACCCCTAGTAAAGTTGTTAAGTGGAGTACGACGACAGGTACGAACTGCAGTCGATGTGGGTTATTTTCAGCTGATGAATTGCATATGTGTTTTTCTTGTCCTAAACTTTCTATCCTGTTCCAACATATGGACATTTTTTTATCTATTATTCTTAAATGTGAGGTTAAGATAACAGCGGAGTTGCTGTTATTAGGTATTGATCATACTGTTACCAGGTCAAGATCAATTTCTTATTTTTTATTTCTCTGCATGGCTGCAGCTAGGTCTTGTATTACTAAGGAATGGATTAGTTCGGCTCCGCCGTCTTTCTTTATGTGGCGTGAAAATTTTTTGTTTATGTATAATATTGAATCCGCTATATATAAGTTGAAGGGGGTTAAAAAAAGAACTCTGGGGGAGAAAATTTGGGCACCAATTGCCGAATGGATTTAAGTTATTATGCTGTTTGATTTATATTCATATCTTTGTCATAAGATGTTATGAACTTTATGAAGAATTTGTCTTTTTTTTTACTTTCTTTATTGTATTAGTCATGTATCGCTGTATTTCCTTGCAATAAAATAATAAAATTAAAAAAAAAAAAGCAGACAGCAGGGTCATGCTTTCAATGGTGCAGCAGGTGCAGTGGCACTGGGGTCTTAAGCTCTAGGATGTCACAAGTACAGTTACCTTACATATAATAGGGTCATGGTTTGAATGATACAGCAGCTACAGTGGCACCGGGAGTGAAAGTTGTCCTAATTCCTCTAAATACATAATATTGCTATATTTTACTACTAAACAGGCAGGCACAAATGCAGTTATCTTGCAAGCACTAGGGTCATGATTTGAATGGTGCAGCAGGTGCAGTGGCACCAGGCCCAAAGTTGTAAGAACTCATCTAAACACATAATATTGTTATTAAATCAATTAATTCTATTATTACCCTCTTTTATTTCATTTTTCAAAATGTTGCTATTACTTACCCGCACTATAACACTTATGACAGCACAGAATATTGCCTTTTTGTACATAAACAAGTCACGACACTTTAACAGACTTTCTGTAACTTATATTAACACACTACTCGGGAAGCTGCAACTTACAACAAAAAGCAGCATATTATTAATCACATAGACGAAAGCTAACACATTTACCAATGCGTGTTCTATATTGTCCAGGTCTGGTATCAATGCGACTCACAAGAGAATTGTCCTGACTTCTTTCTTGCCTAGGTGACATGCCTAACATGGCCTCTGCCTTCTGCTCTGCTGCTGAACATATTGGTGCCTGTCTATATTCTTATTCACTTGATGGCGCTGTGATAACAAACCAGGATGAAACATGTTTAACTATTAGCAGAGGTGAATATAGGATCAGAAGAGAAAATTCATAAAGTGGTGAAAAATAAGCAAGAACAACTTTTCGAAGATTTTTATTTTGTGTTTGAGTTAAGATCGACCTAAATTTCATGTATGGTCTGCATTTATTTTAGTACAATATCTTGTTCTAAAAACAAATGTGCACACGGGTATCTCAAGTTCACCCCTGGCAAAGTAATGTGATTGTGATTATGTGACATTGTCCTTTCTCATATTTCAGACTTCTGATGGAAGAACTGGTGAGCTTCATTGAACGAGTACCAAAGAATCAAGCTACCTCCCTGTGGAAGAACAAGGAATTACAGAGGTACTCGAGCATGAGTGAATGGTACTCGAGCATGAGTGAATGGTACTCAAGCATGAGTGAAGGGTACTCGAGCATGAGTGAATGGTACTCGAGCATGAGTGAATGGTACTCGAGCATGAGTGAATGGTACTCGAGCATGAGTGAATGGTACTCGAGCATGAGTGAATAGTACACAAGCATGAGTGAAAGGTACTTGAGCATGAGTGAATGGTACACAAGCATGAGTGAATGGTACTCGAGCATGAGTGAATGGTACTCGAGCATGAGTGAATGGTACTCGGGCATGAGTGAATGGTACTCGAGCATGAGTGAATGGTACTCGAGCATGAGTGAATGGTACTCGAGCATGAGTGAATGGTACTCGAGCATGAGTGAAGGGTAATCGAGCATGAGTGAATGGTTCACAAGCATGAGTGAATGGTTCACAAGCATGAGTGAAGGGTACTCTAGCATGAGTGAAGGGTACTCGAGCATGAGTGAAGGGTACTCGAGCATGAGTGAAGGGTACCCCGAGCGTGAGTGAAGGGTACTCGATTATGAGTGAAGGGTACTCGAGCATGAGTGAAGGGTACTCGAGCATGAGTGAAGGGTACTCGAGCATGAGTGAATGGTACTCGAGCATGAGTGAATGGTACTTGAGCATGAGTGAATAGTACACAAGCATGAGTGAAAGGTACTTGAGCATGAGTGAATGGTACTCGAGCATGAGTGAATGGTACTCGAGCATGAGTGAATGGTACTCGGGCATGAGTGAATGGTACTCGGGCATGAGTGAATGGTACTCGGGCATGAGTGAATGGTACTCGAGCATGAGTGAATGGTACTCGAGCATGAGTGAAGGGTACTCGAGCATGAGTGAAGGGTACTCGAGCATGAGTAAAGGGTACTCGAGCATGAGTGAAGGGTACTCGAGCATGAGTGAATGGTACTCGAGCATGAGTGAATGGTACTCGGGCATGAGTGAATGGTACTCGAGCATGAGTGAATGGTACTCGAGCATGAGTGAATGGTACTCGAGCATGAGTGAATGGTACTCGAGCATGAGTGAATGGTACTCAAGCATGAGTGAATGGTACTCAAGCATGAGTGAAAGGTACTCGAGCATGAGTGAATAGTACACAAGCATGAGTGAAGGGTACTCGAGCATGAGTGAAGGGTACTCGAGCATGGGTGAATGGTACTCGGGCATGAGTGAATGGTACTCGAGCATGAGGGAATGGTACTCGAGCATGAGTGAATGGTACTCGAGCATGAGTGAATGGTACTCGAGCATGAGTGAATGGTACTCGAGCATGAGTGAAAGGTACTCGAGCATGAGTGAATGGTACTTGAGCATGAGTGAATAGTACACAAGCATGAGTGAATGGTACTCGAGCATGAGTGAATGGTACTCGAGCATGAGTGAATGGTACTCGAGCATGAGTGAATGGTACTCGAGCATGAGTGAATGGTACTCGAGCATGAGTGAAGGGTACTCTAGCATGAGTGAAGGGTACTCTAGCATGAGTGAAGGTTACTCGAGCATGAGTGAAGGGTACTAGAGCATGAGTGAATGTTACTCGGGCATGAGGATCTGTCTGGTCTGATTCCCTGGTAAGTGTCCAGTTTGCACCCGCGTGGACTAGGGTGACCAACCGTCCGTAAATTTCACGGACCGTCCGTAATTTTTGCCTCACGTCCGTTGTCCGCGAGGAACCCTTTTACGGACACCTTTTGTCCGTAATTTTGGGCATTGGGGAACATCACTGTTCCCCTGCCTGAAGCTTCTGCTCCCTGATGGCCCTGTCACTCACTCAGCCTCTGAACCCAAGACAAACCCCATCTGCCCATTGTCATTCTGTGTGGGGCTGATTGCCACATTCAGTATGACAATGGGACAGTGTGTAATTTTAGCGCATGTGGTGGCCTCCTGCAGCCTCGGTCTAGGGCAGGGCATTCAGTCAGGTGGTGAAATACACAAAAAAACGCCAATGCTGCCACAGGAGAATTCAGTTCACGAAAAAAGGTGGTGAAACAAGTAAAAACAAAAAAAAAGGGTTCACTGTCTCATTATATAACGGCCGCATTTTCATTGCCATATTCAACACAGCCATAGTTGCTTCTTTTTTTATTTTATGCAACTGACGACCATTGTCAAAGGCAATAGTTCTGGCTGGTAGGTGTAACACTACTTGTTCTGTTATATATTTGGATGCAATGAAAGAAGCAGCAAATTACCAGTCGGGTGGCACAATATGCTGAGCACAGACTTTTAGCTTAGGTATGCCCTTAATTACATGGAACACCCCCTTTGGCGAACCCCCTTCCCCCCCAGTTTTTTCATCCCACTTAAAACCCTGGAAACAACACCATGTCAGTGGCACAGTGCTTCATGCACGACTCATGGCTTCCACTTTTTCAGATTTCCTATGTACAGTGGCATAGTGAGCCCTCCCCCGTCCCACCCCTTGCTTTAGGATATACAGCAGGGGTGAAATCCTTGATGGGCCTCTTCTGTCTGCAACTCTGTAGACAAAGGCTCAGCTCATAATTAATGTGAAAAATTGAGTAAGTGAAGGGATGGGTGGATGGATTAGTGAAAGGATGAATGGATGAATGAAAGGGTAACTGGGTGAATAATGAGAGAAAAGATAGACTGATGAGTGAGTGGACGGATGGATGGATGAGAGAAGGTAAATACATGGATGTATGGGTGGAAGGGAAGATGGACGGGTAAATGGATGGATGGGTGGATGGATTAGTGAAAGGGTGGATGATAGGTGAGTGAATGGGGGAAGGATGAGTGAACTGATGGGAGGATTGATGAATTGATAAGTGAAAGGATGAATGTATGTATGGATGGATGAGTGAGTGAAAGGGCGGATGTAAGACTGGATGAGTGAGTGAAAGGCAGGGTAAATGGACAAAAGGGTGGATAGATGAGTGAAGGAGTAAAAGGGTAGATGGATGAGAGAAAGGATAGATGGATGAGTGATAGGGCCAATGGATGGATTCATGAGTGGATGAGTAGATGGATGGGTGGATGGAAGGATGGATGACTAAGTGTAAGGGGGATGGAGAGCGAAAGGGAGGATGGTTGACTGAAAGGGTGGAAGGATGAGTGACTGGGTGGATGAATGAGTAAGTGAAAGGATGGCTGGATCGGTGAAAGTTGGAATGGCTGGATGGATAAGTGGATGGATGGATGGATGAGTGGAAGAGTGGATGGATGAGTGGATGAATGGGTAGGGTGAAAGTATGAATGGAGGGATGGATGAGTGAAAGGGTGGATGGAGGGATAGATGAGTGGAATGATGGATGGATGGATGCAAGGATAGATGATGGATAAGTTTGCATATGGTTGAATAATGTTATGGATGGCACACAGATAAAAGGACAGAATGAATGGTGAAAGATTGAATGATGGATGAAAGAATGATTACACATTGTAACCCCCATTATCTTAAGTAACATTTCCTATACATTGACTTTCACATGTATATGGGTCATTGTCTCTATATAAGATGTGTGTGATGTAACGCACTCCGACACCCTGTCCTACTGACTTGGGATGAGTAGCACTATAAAAGAAATTAAAAACACATGATAGAGGGTCTTTGTGAAGATGAGGGGCTCCATTGGAGGGTGGTTGCAAGGCCGAACTGGCCAGACTGGATATCGGGTGTTTTCCTGGGAGGCTGGAAAGGTGGGGTCGGGCGGTTTTGTTATCACAAAAATACCTGCACATGTGCTCAAAGCTGCACGCATACTGAAAAACCATGAAGTGCACAATTTGCTCAACCTAATATAAACTTATGTTCACCTGTACTTAAGTGGTTGTCTATTTACTTACTTATATACTATTGCTCAACCTCCTCTGATGTGTCTTTAAAAAGTACCTTTTGTCCTGAATTTCGACCTCCTGTCCTGAATTTCTGTCCTGAATTTTGACCCTTTGTCCTGAATTTTTACACTCATAGTCCTGAATTTGTACCAATGCCAGTTGGTCACCCTAGGGTGGACACAGAGGGTGCCTCCTACCAGGCATGGCTTCTTCTGCTCCGCTGCATGGACACTGGCGAAGGAAACACTCCTGCGGTAGCTCCAGGCCGCCGCAGTCCCCTTCACCAGCGCCTTGATCCACCTGACCCCGCTCCAGGCCAGGGATGCTTTACGACTTGTTCAAGGAATCAGCCATTCCCGAATCTGTGTAATTTACAGCGCGTCAGCGCGCGCACTAACTCTAGTCTACGGGTAAGAGGTCTACGGAGAGTTGGCAGGACATTGTCTTTTGTGCTTTGCTTTTAGCCGAGCTTTGAGTTATGGTGAGGAAGTTCACTGTGATAACAGATCAGGCTATAAACACAAGGGCCTTTCCTGGAAATCGATCAGAGGTGCGCTGTCAATTTCCATATATCAATGGAGACGTGCCTGGATTAGCATCAGACAGTGCGTGTGTTACCGTACCTGCTACTCGCCAGGTGCCACCCTCTGATGGAGGCGCCCTTTCCTCTTGTAGATTGATGTCAGGCGAGGGCTGTTACTCCTGTGGACTCTGACCTAAGGTTTCAGTTTTCCGGAAATGAAAAAAACTTGCATCACATTACTGAACAGATTTGTAGGTCTTTATATGTTGGGTGTTAAAGTAGAATTCTTTGTTAATTGCATGTACCCTACCTCTAGACAGAGAAGTCCTGGTTTGTAACCCATACATAATGTGGCCTTGGTTTCGTGCGAAAGATGAAAAGCATCTCAAATTTGACCTTTTTGCCTCAGTCGATGCACGTGCACATCACACTGTACCCCCCACGGGCTCATTTCCTTTGGTGTGCCTAAAGAGACAGGCTGTCCTCCGGCACCTCTGTCCCTGAGCGTGTTGTTGCCTTCGATCCCTGGCAGCCTAGCCCCCTCTCAGTCCTGGTGGAGTGGGGAGTCCTCTGCCGTGCGCCAGCAGCAGCTCGCCAGGACTCGTTACGAGTGTGTGCGATAGGTGTCGGCAGGGTGCCCAAACACTGACCTTCCCCCGGAGTTCTGTGTGGTTCTAAGAGGCTGCAGGGAAACATGAGGATTATGATCAAGGCAGATCGCTGCCAACTCTGGTCAGTTTTTAATTCCAAATTATTCAAACAAGCCTCGGCAGGATCGGGTGAGGGAGACCATCTGAAGGCAGCAAGTACACTTCACTGTGATGTTAAGAAAATGGGAAATGTTTGCAACTCATCCGGCGTGTGTACATACTTCTGTGTGATTGTAATCTGCATACTAATAATTTGCAGATATAGACATTGCTTTGTTTCTTTAAAACATTGTATTGTTTTTTTCCCATTTAAAAGATTATTTTATTTATTTGTGAGCCTACTCGTCATACAACTAATTGCAACGCTGGCATCAAGCCTGTCATTCCCCTACTGTGTCTCTCGCCACACCCATCTGGTACTTCCACATTTACATTATTTTGATAGTGCATCATCCTTTCTCGGCTCGTTATCTTGTCTTAGGCAATCACTTTGTTCATACCTTTGACAGTTATGATTGTCCGGTCAATGCATGTCTCCTGTTGCGCATCCTTTCAATCCCCTCATTTATTTTTTCTGATTCTGTTGTGCTAAGCCTTCCTATCCATGTGTCCCATATTTCATGGGTTTTTCTCTGGCACGCTTTGCCTTTCTACTTTGTGTTTTTTTGCCCTGCCACACACATTCCATATTTTACCTTTCTGTCTTGAGGGTTGGTAGTTCACGACTGGCTCATCTTTGTGCAGTGTCCGTTTTTGCCACAGTAAGTCCCAGGTGACACATATTTTTGGGGTATCTGGTAAGAGCGCGATCCCGCCCACATCTGCCTACTCTAGGTCTAGAGAGCCCAGAGTCGCTTCTGTTTCTTTTAAATCTCTGGACCAGGATTGCTTAATCAGTGGATAGTTCTCTATCCTGTGTAAATGTACTTCTCTGCACTCTACACTGTTGCATGCAGAAGTCATTCACAATCTTTCCAAACTGGTACAGTTGCGTTCTAGTGCACTATGATCTGTGCTAACGTTTTAGAAGTACCAGGCAGAACCCATTTTGCAGCGCTACTTTTCTAGGATGCATGAGTGCTTGCTTCTTTCCTCATTACATCTGCTAGTGCATCCGCATCTGCTTCCCATGGGGATTTGAGTTTGTCTAGTTCTTTCTGCTTTTCGTCCCTGTGTATGTTTTATCTGGGAGATCGCTTTTTTTGTGGATTTTAGTATTGAGGCGCTCCCTTCTAATGGTGTTTTGCTGTGATTTCAACGCCTTTCATGATGTATGATCTTAGTACCATTGTACATATTTAAAAGCTTGGGAAACAGGTAAAGAATATTTGTGTTGTAGTCGTGTTAAAGTAGTTTAAGGTCTAAGTAAGGTCTAATTTGCCTAGCTCTCCAAAGGGTATGAATCCCTATCTCATCTAATCCCCTTTATATCAGAAACTTACACAGTGTCAGAATTTTGTTTCCCTCCTGCAACAGGATGTGTTGTGCTATTTTACCTTCATTTAACACATTAGTGTAGCCTCCATTACCCATTCCTGTCTGCTCTAATGACAGGTTCCTGTGGTAGCATGAACGGCCATTCATGAATGACTTGCAGCTCTGTGGCTTCATTATATCTGTGATCCTTCCCACAAAGACAGCCCTAAATAATGTCTGTATAGCAGTCCTGGGTGCTGCATTGTTGTATAATAGAGAATGCGTTGTGTGACCTAGCCTCTTCAAAGAACATAACCGGTACCTCATATGGTGTCTTATGCAAAACATGGACAAAGCTCGGCAGGGTAATCCGGTTGTAAAGCACGACCTTGCCTGGAAGAGAGAGCTGGAGTTTTTCCAGTGCGAACCTCTTTTTTTAAATTAACCAGCAGATGGGTTAAATGATCTGAGTAGAATCTGTCTGGAACTGCTGAGATCCCCATCCCTAGATATTTAAAGTGCTCCATTTCAATTCTCTGCAGCATGCAGGGATGCACAGGTGGGATCCATCTGTTCAGAGGATATGAAAATGTCTTTGACCAGTTAATGTGGAATCCATTATGCCTTGTATATGCGTCAAGTATCGCTTCAACCTGTCTAGAATTTTATCGGGCTGTGATGTGAAGCTGAATCTCATCTGCATAGACTGAGGCATGCTTGGCCCATTCCTCACACCACTCCTAACACCTCTGCAGATCCACTTTGCAGGAGCTCTATCACCACGGAAGCCAGGGTTGGGGGGAGTGGACAGCCTTGACTGGCCCCCTCTTTTCCTAAATGTTCTTGAGTGTGTTCCATTAACACGGATCCTAGCAGGGCATGTGCAATAAAGCAGTTTAATCCAGGACACTTGATGGGCCCGAACCCCCATCTTTCCAAGTGCAACGAAAAGGGTTGGCCACTCAGTAGACTCAGTCTGTGTAAGTTGACTCTAGGCGATTTGTTGGAATAAACTCTGACCAATCTGGTCGCACCAATTCATGTACCATTTGAAGCAGTCACAGTTCACCAATATTTTAGCAAAAGACGTAGATTCGCTATTTATTAGTCAAATAATTTCTGACAAGCAATCTTCTCTGCTTTTGCCCTGCTTATGCATCAGAACAAAAAAAGCTCATTTCAGGTCATGTGGCAGTGCTTCATTCTGCATAGATTCCTTTAGCATATCCAATAATGGCTATCGCGTTGGAAAGCAATTTGTTCAGCGCAACTAGAAAGCTATTTGGGCCTGGAGCTTTTACATACTAAAGTTATGTGAATCCATTTTTTATTTCTTTGAGGTTTATTTCCTTGTATTATTTTGGTCTTTATTGTTCCTAAATCTTTTAAATGTTACAGTCTGCAATATTTTGGTCTTTATTGTTCCTAAATCTTTTTAATTTTACAGTCTGCAATATTTTGTTCCACCTCGACCATAGCGTATCATATTTTTGGTTAAGTGTTCAAAACAGTCATCAAAGGTGTTTGCTATTTGTTGACCCCGTTTGATGCCCTTATATGTTCTGGTTCTTATTCTGTTTTTGCTAGTACAAGGCTCCAGTTTGCTAAGCCAGGCAATTCGTTTTCCTGCTTCATTGCCAGTGTAGTAGATAGGTTTTTGAGTGCTTTTATATTGAGCCACTGCCAAGCCACCGGTCCCTTCTATTACCTGTCAAAGTGTCATGTTTACATAAGGAGTATCCAGCTAAGCAGATTAGATCATATGACATACCATAAAGGGACCTGCAGAGCTGCTCAAGGCTTAAAACATATTGCAGACCATATAACTGTGCAGCTCTGTTTCTTACACGTCATCATTCAAACCACTGCAGCGTGCTGCATCCCATAACACTTTAAGTGCACCTCGGCGGTCATCACACACAACATAGAAACAACTCCCCACGTTCAATCAGAACATAAACAAGATCCTACCAACCACACCCTACATGGTGTAGCATGCTGCTCATGTAGGCAGTTTTTTCAGCACCCCACATAGGGGTAGTAAGCGCACTATAAATGCTGCAAAACAATACATTGTGTTTTTAATTGCAATATCTCTTTTCTCTTTTTATACCTATTGTATCCAATGCAGTTAATCAGGCCTTCTAATCTTGGAGTGTTATGCCCCCCACACTGTGGTCGTATTAAAAACAGTGCCTGTATTCTCTTTGAAATTGAGTTAAGTTGCTGTTTTAAAATCCAGCTCTATGTCCTATCTTGTCAAATATCACATTGCCATTCCTTCACTCGATAAGTTTATGGGACCCCAGAGTCCTTGTTATTGGCTTATTTCTAGCTGTTCTTGCTCATTACTTTTAATTAGAAATTACCATTCATGCCCTCTCGGCTCGATCAAGAGCACACTGTACTCTGCCTGTGAGTTCTTACAGGTGGGGGGAAGGAGCCCGCACGAGGACACACTTCTACTCTTTCCAGAAGAGTAGGGTATACAAGAGATGTATGAGAGGAGGACACTTCTCATGTGTGTGGGCAAGTAAGAACCACCGCCGGCCGGTTATCGCTACCCTTAGGGTATCAGCCCCAGCTCGTTTGGTTTAATTTCCACAATTCACCAGTTCCCCTCTCCTCGTCAATGTCTCATCACCATGATCAAGCTGCTTTATAATGGACTATTTTCTCTAGACGTTTCTTCCTTCTTTATTCCTCTCTCTCTTAGGGCTCCTGGGCACTGGCCTGCCTCCCCTTCAGGTCTATGTTCTATTTCTGTCTCGGGGTCACGAGGCAATCCTTTTCTTCCAGCTCACTGCACCGTATGTAGCTTTTGTTTTCTTTCCCCTGGGTGCATCCCATATTGCTTCTTCTAATGGCAGTGGTAGGGTGTCACAATGATAACTCGTATACCCTGAGCAGTTGCATCAGTGCACCCCCAGACTCTCCCTGCTTGATGCCTTCATTCCAGTCGGGTTACAGTAGCCTTCCCTATGCAGGATGAAGGTGCAGGCCCACATACGTCTACTTCTCCAGCATCCTATTGTTCACAGCTAGCTAGTCCTGCCAGAGCTGGACTCATCAACAAGCAGTGATCTAAAATCACAGGCTTTAGCTCTCACGTTTCCTAACTAATTTATGGATGGCTTACAGCCATGTACACAGGATATCAGACCCTTCCAGGCACTGGCTGTGGAGTCATGCCAGACGGTCATATTCGGTGATTCCAAAACATGCACCCTCCCCAGACACTATTTTGGTGCACTTTGTCTACAATACCCTGATTTTGAAGTAGGTTTGTCTGCTTCCAAATAGGCAGAATTTCCTTAAATGTATTTCTTCAAGGTAATGGCTTTATGGCCTTTGATGGGTGGCTGCTTTTACCGGTACTCTAGCACATTCTTATACCACTTTTTTTCCAATGTACATTTTGTACAGAATGTATATTTTTTACTTTATGTCCCACTTACCTATCTCAGAAACGACTCCATTCTAATGTTGAATACAATCCAGCCCTGTTTTCAAGTCTCTTTGTCATCTATGGTGGAAATTACAATTGATTTAAGAATGTTTTCATTTCAGAAGAAACAAATTGGATACCACTGTCTGCTACTATTTCACTGGGACACTCCTCTTTTCTGAAATTGCTCTGCATACACTGAGTAACAGATTTGGTAGTCATGCTATTCACAAAACCAAACTTTGGTCATTTTGACATACAGTCTATTAGCACAATGGTATATTTAGACCTATCTCCTAGAACATTTATAGGACAGGTGGTATGCAAGGCCACCTTTGACAGTGGAATGGTAGGTGAATCAATGAGAGCCACTGGAGATGGAGTAGTGACTTGGGTTTTATCACTAACAATACAGGGACCACAATGTCTGAAAAATTATTCAATGGCTTTATCAAATTCAGGCCACCAAAAATCCTCATGTACCCTACGCTTCATGGCACAGATTCCAATTTGGCCCTCATGGACTAGCCCTAAAAAGATAGCACAGCAAGCTGACCCAACCTCTGGAGGAAATCACCTTCACACGTCAGCTCAGATTAAATATGTGCATATGGTTTAGCATCTTCAGATGAACTCTTCCTATTCAGCCAATATAATGTAACCAAGGCTATAGCTTTTTTTCAGAATGAATTTCCACCTAAGCCATCTCTCCATTCTTTCTCTATCAACACACTATGTAGTACATCTTCCCACAGGTTAGTCAAACATACTCTTTCATTATCCTCACACTCCATCTCCTGATCGTTTTCTATGGGCAACTGAGAAAGACAATTAGCTACTATGTTCTTTTTGCCAGGCACTTATTCAATACTGTAATTGTATTCTTGAATACAGTATTGCGGGTTGGCAATTCTCAGAGTGCCCTTTCTGCCACTCTTTGTACTGAAAAAATCAAGAAAGGATTTGTGATCAGTATGAAGGATTTGCAGTACCCTAAAGCTTCCTTCTCAGTAGTAGAATAGGTGTACCTATTCTACCTTTGACCCTGTCACCAGGTAGGTCGCCACCTCAGCCGCCACACGGTCCCCCTGTGCCGCTGTCCCGTTGCCCGCTGTGTCCTCGCCTGTGATCGTTGCAGTCCTCCTCTACTGCCTCAGACTGTTTTTTTTCCTTTTTTTCCCTTTTTTGTGCCATTGTTACTGCCTTTTTTTTTTGTCACTACTACTGTTCTCCTTATTTTCTACTTCGTCGCCCCTAGTGCCCGTGCCCCCCACCCGCTCCCCTCCCTTGCGCTTCCAGCCGCTGCCTCCCTGCGGCCCGGCCCCCCTGGTGCCCCATTCGCCGCCCCGCTCCGGCCTCCCAGCTGCTCCTCCCTCCCATAGCCCTTCTTATGGAGGCCGCAAGCAGCGGGCGCGCCAAAGGCAGGCCTGTCTGCGCCCGTCCGCACCTGGACCGCGCCCAGCGCCGGAACCCCTGGCCCCCGCCGAAACCAAGAAACCGGACTGAGATACGACACCACCACCCTCCACGCACTCAACACCGGCCGACCAGCCGCCTGCTACCAAGCCACTCTGAAGCGCACCCACTGACCCTTCTCCTGCCAAACCTGCAAATTCATCTGCGTCCGAGCCTACATCCCACCACCCGGACCAGGCAACAACAACAACCACCTCAAGTGCATCCTGCTCAACACCCGCTCTGTCCACAAGCACGCCGTCGAAATCTGGGACCTCCTCGATACAACAGCACCAGACGTCGCCTTTCTCATAGAAACCTGGATGAATGCCTCCTCAGCCCCGACATCGCCATAGCCATCCCGGACGGCTACAAGATCACCCGAAAGGACTGCGTCAACCAAACCAGAGGAAGAATCGCCATAATCTACAGGAACATCATTGACATCTCAACCAACTCCAAAGATGCCCTCACCACCGCCGAACACCTCCACTTCCAGATCCACACCAACCCCAAGACCACCCTCAGAGGAACCCTCGTCTACAGACCCCCGGGCCCACATACACAATTCAGTGAAGCCATCGTTGACTCATCAGCCCACATGCCCTCGCCTCATCAGACTACATCCTCCTGGGGGACCTGAACTTCCACCTGGAGAACAACAATGACAATAACACCACCACCCTGCTCGACAACCTCGGACTCAAGCAACTGGTGAAAACCCCCACCCACTACGCCGGCCACATGCTCGACCCCATCTTCTCTGCCTGTAGTGTAGTTCCTAGTTTCCCACTAGGCCCTGCGCATTGGAATAACATAAACAGTAGTATCGACGTGGAACTGCTTATATTCCAGGCCTCCACTGACTATGCTAAACTTAATTGGGTTGTGTTACCAACTAGCTCAGAGGTCACTGGAAACTTTCTTCTCTGCATAGGAAGTGATCAGCTTCCTTGGCACAGACAAGAAGGGATTCAGCTTTCCAACAACCGTGCAACATGACAACTTTGCTCCTCAGATCAAGAGTCGATCTCTAGGGTCGTGTGAAACAATAGACATAGATTTCACTCAGTCAGTCTAGTGCAGTTTACTTTCACAGTATGTAGAGAATAGAGAGACGGGCGTGTATCAATAAAGGTTAACATTTATTGAACAGTCTTTCTTCTCATACAAGAGAAATGTATTGCCACAATTGCAATAACTGTTATTATAAAAAGTACGTACAGTAAGATAAGAATAGCGAAATAGAACTGTAAAAGCATTGATATGGTTTCTTAGCCATACAATGGTTTAAAAGTAATAAAACATATATACAGTCATATATACATTAGGCTAACATACTCAACTGGTGCTTCTAACTAAGCCTACCCCAGTGTGCCTGACCTAAGCCTAACACGTGAGAAGGGGAGTAAGTAAGTAGCTTAAGTTAAGTTGGTTTTGCCAAGGTTTGTTTCAAGAATTCTCTTCTAAGGGTTTAGTCAACACCATACCTCTGAATAGAATGATGGAGGATTGGTATCTCCTTCAGGGGTCTCTCTCGATATCCCAGTCACCCGCGAGGGTAAACCGGAAGCGCCGGGACTGGATTTCTCTGCACGAGAAAGGCAGCGGCTTCTCTCAGCGCGTCTGGAGGAAGGAGGGGTGACAGCGTCCGCGGGCAGCTGGGCTGGATGTCTTCGCAGAGGACGGCTGCACGGCTCCTCAAGCGTACTGCACCATAGGTCGCGCTGTAGCGGCGATAATGGTAATCAGTAGCTTCACCACCACAGGATAGCAGGCTGCAGCGACAGAGTGCTAGTTTTTACCAACACGGGGTCATGCAGGCAGCTGGCATCAGCAACATGTTCACTCGCTCAACAGCAGCTAGCTTCGCATTGCTTAAGGCAATGTTGGTAATATTTATACCTGACAGGTGCCGGGTTTGACGCAAGTTTGCTGGACATAAGACGTCAATTAAAGATGTCACTAGGAAGTGGCAGCTATCAGTTGCTCATTAGAGTTCTATTACTAATCAAAACATAGCAAGCGGGGATTTCCAGGTTTGCTAAGTTTTTATCTTGTTGAAGAACTCGGAGTGTTATCTAGGAATATCAGATAGTGACTGCTGCTCTGTCATTGCACTAATTGGTCGCAAAGGAAGTAGCAGAGAGTCATGCTGGAATGTGGCTCTGTGGCTCTGCTCGTGTGAGGCCAGAGATGACTTTACAGAAAATCGTACTTGAACGGTTATGCCAATATAGGGAACAAAAGGGCTTTATAGCCGAATAGGGGCATAAGGTCACAGTATCGATCAGGAACCTAGATAAGCACATGACACCCACTCCACGAATTCATGTCCATCAAAATTACTAAAACTAAGCAATTAGATGTATGTGTAACATTGTGTAACATAGCCCACCCCAAAATACATAAATGCATTCGAAATAGGCGTACTTGTAATACATGGAATTTAGGTACTGTACGTTTTTTAAAAGCATAGTAATCATTCAAAAAATTATTGCATATGAAATCAATGAACGATTATGCATAAAGAATTACACATGAAGTATCTCTGACAGAAGAAATGCGAGATAAATCATCACATAAAAATGCATTGTAATAATATGTGTGCTAGAGGCTGGTGTTATGTTGTTATGTCTCTAGATGAGTTTAGAAATAGAAGTGTGAAGCTTCTGTTCTCTAAGAATAGTTTTTACGTTAAGCAAAGAATTGTTCGTGCCAAAAAGGAAAGGTCAATATTAAAAAATTGTCCAATTCAAAGAAAAATCAGTTTACCAAAGCTCCTGGCAGTTTTATGTTGATCAAAACTGAAGGCCGAATTCAGAGTTCATGGGAACGCTGTGTGTCGGAAAGCTTCTCAAAAGTTATTGTTTCTCTGTGGGTGAGAACATCGTATCAGACAGGCTCGCAAAGAATTGGTCTACAAAATCAGGTGATAGTTCAACCAAATTAGATAGCGCTGAAACTTGGCAGGTGCGAGAATGATTGCTGTCATCGAAGACAGGATCAGCAATGCTCACAGAACGTTGTACCTGGATGATGTTGCTTTTGTCACTCGCTCCACTGTTACCACTTGGCTGTAGTACAGGAGTCTCCACGAATGCCGTCATCAGGATTGGTAGCCGCTGGGGACAACACAATGCGTGAGCCGTTATTGGACTTAGCAAAGTATCGACGTCCATTGGTACTGCTGATGGAAGTGAAAGACAGATGTCCAACACGCATTCATCGCCGCAAAGCATACACCGTAGCACAGGTAAAATGCAATTTTGCCATATTGGTCTGAATGAAAGGAACCAGGTCATATTTAGATCTCTCAGCCTGGCCAATCCGAGGACGTTAGTTATCCTGTCCCTGTAGCGCATTGCTAGGATTGTCTCTTCCATTCCCATGGGAGCTATGTCTGAGCCGAGGTTTGCCATAACGTAGCAGGATGGTCAAAAATAGAATCCCTGCGATGAGTCCAAAAAATAGTGGAATACCACCAAAGATGGAGTGCACAAAATTAGGAAAGATTCCCAAAATTGCCTGGAAGGGTGTTAGCAGTCCCGTAAAGACTGTCTTAAATATGCCTGGGATGCTTGTAGCACTAGACATGTTAAGGAGTTGGTCGAGCATTTGTACGAAATGCACGGGGCAATTTGTTGATAAAAGGTCATGGACCTCAGTAGCCGTCCTTGCGACCAGAAGATCATACGTCTCTTTAGATGACGTTATAGGCACTGTTGTCTGTAAAAGCACAGATTTCATTTTGCTTAATGTATCAATTCGTATAGAATAGAGATTCAGACGAGGCCAGAGGGGAGTCACTATGTCTGGAGGCCCGCTCGGGAACAATGCTTGCATACAGCATTTGACCATGGACGTTACTTCTACTAGATAACTTAGTCCGGGCGCGAGGCCACAGCACCTGTGATCCGTTCTTAGAATGTAACTCCCGTTTGCGAGTTGCATAAAGAAGGGCTCTATCTGAGTTGCAGGTGTGACTAGCTGGTGGCATGAAAGGTTGTTTGAATTGCCATCACATGCTCCGTGTAAATTAATACCCTGACACAAAAGTATACCGCTTAGTGAGTGTTTACAATTTTCACCACTAAGGAATACATTTTTGTCGCTGTCACTATAGCAAGAATGAGTGTATGGTAATTTCCATTCGGATTTAACATATCCCTTACCCAATTGTTCATATTGGCCAGCAGGTATGTATTCAAGGCACTTTTTAAAACGGAAAGTTGTTATCGGAATTGTGATAATTCCGTGTATTATCCATTCAATGACAGGACTCTCTGACATTGTCAATGGTAATCTCTCGAGTTTCTCGATGCTCAAGATTGTATAGTCTGCTCCTTTCTGTGCCAAACTGATCTGTTTATCAGTAAGGTTAAAAATGGAAAATAATGACGTTGTGTTTATCAGACGCCAAGGCACATAGCCTGAACGAAGATTTTGCAGCGTCCAGCCTAATTCTATAATAGAGCGTAATTGAGACTGGCCATGTTGTAACATTAGCAAATCTCTGTCTATCACATCAAAGGCAGAGGATACAATATTGTCCAAAGAATATATTCTGGAAGACAGAGTCATTAACCCATTGTCTACTACAGAAAGTGATTTCTCCAAATTAATACGATCAATTTCTCGTATTGTTTCAGCAGTTTCAATTTGCTTTACTTTCCAAGCCTCGTTGTAAGCAGCATAGATGCTGGTCGCTATGAAACGCTTTTGACGCTGTTTGCGTGGTCCAAAAATGAAATCGCGCAAATCAGCACCATCTTTTAATAAAGACAAGTGTTGCTTAATTTCAGCCAGTGTGGATGTAGTTAGCCATTCTAGGCAGAGTTTCCCTACACTGTATGTGGTTATAATTCCTGGATGTTGTCTCTGGGAATATCTTGGGTCTAATCTGGTCATTTTTAAACCCTGTGTTTTGTTCAGGAATCTATCTTGACAGCTATTTGTGTCTGTAGGCCAGATTAACCACTTTTTCCAATCAGGATGTGTTCTGTTGAAATGTAAAATGTGTGACACGTCTAACTCATTATCTGCAGTTGTATTCTCAGCTATTGGCTTTGGTATAGACGGTGTTTTAAGGTCTTTGTTCTTAGCTAGGCCAAGACAGGATGTTTGGTGTACAGTGTCATTTAAAAATAACATTTGTTCTGGTATCATGCAGGTTCTAAACAGTGCTTCTATGCCTTGCACCTGCCAATCTTTTGTACCCCAAATTGTTTTCGTTTCAATATTATTTTTCCAATAATCAAAACCAATTGTCATCATTTTGTCATAAAATGCTTCTGAATATATCAATTTAGAATTTGTCAGCATTGTTTTCATTCCTGTTTTATCTAACAGTTTATAATAAAACGTTTCTGCATCACTGGTGTTAAACCCTGAAAAATATTTGAATTTCTCAAAAAATGCTTTAGAACTGCTTTTAGGTGGTGTAGAACAATGTTCCCATTGATTATACATAAAAACATTTCTAGGCTGTGCAGATTTATGCAAGTAATGATCCCCATAATGGGTGTAACAGAATAACTGCTCATAACTGGATGAACCTTGTAAATAATCATGATCTGTGAATCTAGCTGACATTACTAAATCAGACATCATGTCATTAATACTGTTAAAGTCCCAATCATCAGAGAATGTACTAGGTGTAACAAAGTCACTTAAGGAAACCTTTAGTTGATGAGGATACTTCAGGATTTCGACCGGACCATAGATCTCATAGTCTGTTTTCTCCCATACTACCCCACCAGGTATTGGAATTGCTGTGACATTTACTGTTGACAGTTCTCTTTTCTTCACGTGGGATGATCTGTGTGGTTTCAGGACTAGGTTGATGTTCTGACTTGCTGTGTCCATTCAATTGTAATGAACTTCCCTAAGATTAAAACTAAAATTAGGCATAGTAGGAGTATGAATACCCCTGAGATGATCCAATGCTCAATCAACGGTGAATCCAGATATAGTTCTTTGATTTGTTGAAGGAGTCCTGTTGTATTTTCTTTAGAATACTTTTTTGTTTCTGGCATCACTTCGGGCTCATTTTGATCTTCAGAGAAGTTGTCGAAGTTGATGAAATAACCAGAGGCAGTTCTGTCAATTGATGGGATTGTTCTTTCAATCTGTCTCTCGGTAGCACTTTCTGATGCCACATCATTGTAGACTGGTGTTGTTTCTTGACGAACTGTTTCAATCTGTGTTTCAAGAGGCACGAGTTCCATGGCATTATTGCATAGTCCTTCATTGTGCACTGCAGGCTGATCGAATGTGATGAGTCTTTCAGTTTGAACCTCTTGGATTGTTGCAAGTTTGGGTATTCTGTTGTTTCTTGGGAGTCCACTGGGCCTACTGTTGATTATAGGCCACATGCTTGTGGTTTTACCAGATCGATGGACACGACTCTGTTCTCCTTTTTACCAGCAAGGGGCGGTAGCACAACTGATCTTGTTCCGGTAACTGCTAAGACAGGTACTGCTTTTCTGTAAGAAGGCCCAAATTCCTTCTTAACCGCGATCTTTTCTCTGACTAGATCCCCAATCTTTGGAATCCAGACAGGCCTTGCTGGGGCTGTTGCGGGTGGTGCCTCGTCAGTGGTATTTGGCTGTTGCTTTAACTTTATGTTGCTTAATGATTTTCTTGTTTCATTCAGTTCCTGTAAAACAGCCAAACGGTCTTTTACTTCAAACTGCTTTGTTTCTTTTTGTACCACTGACATCTGACTATCGAGGTCCTGAACGCGCATTCTTATTCCGAACAATAGTTCGTATGGGCTGAAACCTTTTAGAGAATTTCTTGGCATGTTGTTAAGACTAGTCTGGACACTTATTAAATGTTTGACCCACCCAGCGCCTGAACCTAATACCTTCGCTGTTATAGATTGCTTTATATCCCGGCTTTTTCTTTCTACCACACTTGTGCGATGGACAAGAATACCGCAACCCAATTCCCATGCTGGCCATGGCCCCCTTATAGGCTCGAGAGCTGAAAGCAGGACCCTGGTCAGAATGGAACGTGGTAATTGCGTATGTGCCGATATGGACTCGCTAATCTTTTATAACCGTTCTAGCGTCAGCCGAGTGCTGGAGGCCTCATTTTTTTAAGTGCTTTTCGTCTAAACTGTGTACACTGGGACGCGCTTCTCTTCTTTGATAGCGCAGATAGACCGCCTTATGCTGTCTAGAAGGGATCCTGAAACTACACTGGCCTGTTCATTACTGCGATCTCTGTTGCAGTTTTCACAATTTTGAGCAAAACATTGAATATCTATACTCATTCCTGGCCACCAGTACTCTGATTGCAATTTTTTCAGAGAGGCTTTGATTGTTTGGTGTTTCAGACCCAACCCCATGTGTGCTTCCAGTAATAGGAAGCCCCTCCTGCTCCTGTTTGGAATTACTCTATCCCCCACTCCAGGGATTCGAGCAAAAGGAACGGAGTTTGCATCGATTATGTATGCATAATTGAGTGGATAGTTTACGGGTAGTGCTGCACAGTCGCCTTTTACGGTCGTTTTTACTGCTAGCATGGTTTCCCCGTCTATATACTTATCTGTACGCTTTTTTGTGGCTACGGAAGCCGGGTTAGTTGCTTCCGCGGTGGCTGTATTAGCCAATGAATTCCCTGCAACGTGAACGCCATCACGTTGAAGACTCTGTGCGTGAATCACGTGAGTCTTTTGTAGTTCTTTACTTAAAAGAGCTACCTCGTTCCAGAGCAATTTATGCTTTATTGTGGCACCTGTGTCATCTTTGTAGTCGTTTTCGATCCAACTCTGCAGTTTATTGTTGTAAGAATTGACGCAAAAATGAGAATCGCACACGATAAGTGTGGGGAATTCGCGTTCTGCATTTTCGAGCGCCATCTTTAAAGATCTGATTTCAGTTCTTTGAACCGAACAGTACTTTACTGATTCAGTTTTTGTTACTTTCGGTCTGAATTTACCGCACAGCCAACGACCTTTAATAATCGCACATGCTGCATCGTAGGATTTTCTCTCTACGTTGAAATGCTGTACAAAGCTATCTGTATAGATTATACATGCGTATTGTGGGAGAGGTAGGATTTCGATTGGCAGAGGATATTCTTCTTCATATTCTAAATCATTCAGTTCTTCGTATTGCGGGGCGAAATAGTATTTCACGTCTTCCGCTCCTAGAGAATCTATGCATTGTATCCATTTCGGATCCAGTGACACTGTAGGCAGGTTTACTGGGCTGAATAGCGCCTCGAAGGCGGATTCCGCTGTAAGGATATTAATCCGTTTGCCGTGTGCTAGTTCTCTTTCATTTGCTAATGCGATTTGCACTGCGTTCACAGTTTTTTCTGTGCGACTGAATGTTTTTTCTGCTTGTGTGTACAAGTGAGACTTAATTGAAATTGGTACCTTTTCTCCCTCATTAGAGGTTAGGTATGTGAATCCGCATCTTCCTGGGATGACTCGGATTACAAGATCGATCGTGTTGTCACGTGTATCTAATTTTGTTTTTGCTAACATGTCTGTTTGCAGTGATCTCAAAATTTCTGTGTGTTTTTGAGTCCAATTGATTTGTTTTAAATCAGGTTTTATTAGTTCGTAGAGAGGTTTAACCCTCTCTGCGTAATTTAGGATGTAAGTTCTTCCGAAATTCAGAAAACCTAGTATGGATTGTAAATTCTTCAGCGTTTTTGGAGCTTGGAGTACAGCGCACTTCTCTAAGAAGTTGTCCGCTAGGCTTTTCCCTTCACTTGATAATTCGTACCCTAAGAATAGTACTGTCAGATGGGCAATTCGGGACTTTTTAAAGTTGAATTTGTAACCCTCTGCTGCGAACCCAAGTATAATGGTGTTCACTCTTTTCAAGTGAGTATCCAAGTCGTCGTCTGTGAGATAAATATCATCTACGTAAGATAATGCTTCATCATCATAGATTTGTAGTAACTCTGTTACCCTAGCTGAGAATAGTCCTGGGCTGTTCTTGAACCCTTGTGGGAGTCGACAGAATTTTTTCTGTGACCCAAATGCGGAGAAAGCGGTCAAGTATCTGCTTTCTGGTGCAATGTTTTGACAAAAGAAACCATTAGAAATGTCTAATGTCGTTTTGTATTTTTTCCTAACTATATTATTCATTAGGGCTGCACTATGCGAGTTTTGTACTGCAAAAGTTTTGCAACATGTATTAAGGTGTCTGTAGTCCAAAACTAGACGATATGAATTGTCTGGCTTGGAGACAGGAAACAAAGAATTGTTCATTTGAGAGGTGCATGTTTCAATCACCCCCTGGTACTCAAGTTGATCTAAGATCTCCCTGACCTGTTTTTTAGCTTCTTGCTTTATGGGATACTGCCGTTGGGCAGTTGGTTCACTTTTTAGTTGGATTTTGTGAGGCGGAGAATCCTCATCCCATCCTACATGATTTTTATACAATGCAGGTGCCTGGGCTACAGCCCATTTCCTTGCATATGTATATTTTTTGTGAATCGGTATGTGATTCGAGAAGGCAGGCATAATTACCTCTTCGCCACGAGGGCACTCCCTGACAAACTCTGGGGGCCAATCTTTTTCAGCTAACAGAATATCATAGCCTTTTGAGAGCTTATCCCAAAACAGACCCTTAATTTTCCTAGTCTTATCACCCTCTATACGCAATGTTATTTCGTATATTTTATGGGGCTCGCTAAGTCTGGCGTCGGCAGTTTCAACCTGAATGTATTCATTCGTGTCCACTGTCTCCAGATGACTCATCAAGATCTTGCGCGCTATACTGATTTCTGCTGCACTGTCCAACATTGTCAATGCCCACTCCCCGTTTTTCAACTGTGTCCTCAGTATTCTCGGCATGGTTGATTACTCTAATACTGGCTACCTTCTTTTTCTGAAATTGAGATTTCTTATTTTGAGCAGGTTCCTTGTCTTTGGACTTGGTGTGCTCTCCTGGGTCTGACCGTCCTCTTCTTTCCGAATTCTGTGGAAGAGATCGAGAGGGACGTGTATCAATACTTTGATATCTATCAGGTTTTTTTATATTATCCCTATTTCTAAGGTTATATCTTTTCTCAGAGGGCTCCCGTTGGGGAGACTGGCGTTCTCGAGTCGGAGTTCTTTCCCTCCGTCGAGGAGACCTTCCTCTGGACTGGAAAACTTTTTCCTTGGGAGTGGATGGTTTATTTCCATCCCAGCTCTTTTTAGGAGTGTTTGAATTATTATTATTTTTAATAAATAATTTTTCTGGATTTTCGAGCAGTTGGGGCTTAACTGGTTTCCCACCCAAGCTGTCTCTACCTAATTCTTCATAGCATTTTTCTATGATTTTTGCAAGTTCAACAGGATCTTTTATATCTGTTTCCCTCAACTTCTGGCGAATCGCCACAGATGCTGCTTCTCCCTTTACATTGGCTAATAATATAGCCGTGACCTGCTTGAAATCTTTCAGTAATTTCATACCTAGATTTAAAGCTGGTTCTGGACCGAATTCATTTTGAATCTGTTTTAGCACTTCTGGTATTACCGCCATAGACGGAACACCGTGTGTTTTTGTGTAAATGGAAGCAAAGACTGTACCCCAAGTGTCACAGTCCTCCACGTGTGGTGCGATTCCCATAGGAAGGCAGATGGTCAAGATTCTGTGTTTCTCAATAGGGGTAGTATCAGGAAATACTGCTTCTATTTGAGTGATTTTCTGGGCTAACCAGAAAGGAATTTGTTCCCGTTTTACGGGTGTTTTACCAAGACATGACTGTATGTTCTGTGGTGTAATTTTATTTGTGTTCCCCTGATGAGGGGTCAGCTGTGGTGTATTAACAGCTGGCTGGACTGTTGCAGTCCGTATTACATATTGGACTAATTGCCTATGTATTTTTATTAATGTGTTTAGCTGTACTAACAGCTCTTCTCTAGACATTTTTGCAATGTCAGGATGTGGTGTGTAGCTGGCTAGAACCGGCCACGTGGCTCCTGGTCTACCTAGTGGACCGAGCCTGGTTATGTGATCATTGTGTTTTAGGGCGCCATTAAACCAGAGCAGGTGCTCTTGAAATTTAAGTGGAATTTCAACCTCCTCGAAAGGGGCGTACTCATCCGGAGGTTCCTCTATTTTGTAATAGTGAAACTCTTGTGTTATAGCGTTTACCGCTGGAAAGTTTATCCATGAATAGAATACCTCTGTCTGCCGATATTCGTGAGCCTCTATCACGAAAATTACTGTACCACCTTGAGGTGGCAGTCCGTTTTCTATAAGTTTTAAAGTTATAGATCTTCTTAACTGGACCGGGATGATAATAGCATCCGGGTCTGCCTGTAGGAGACTCGAGTCCTCCTCTATTAGTATGGAAGCCAACCTAGCTGCTTCTTCATTGTCTGACATTTTAAAAATGCAGTTTTTTGCAGAGTAGGTCTCCAAGGAGACAAAGATTAGATGAACAATATTTTGGAACACTGTATCCTTCAACGTTGAATAAACCAGAGCTTTACATAGGAATCTCTTCCTACTAAGGTCGGGCGGATTTTAACCTTTCACCCACTCCAGACGTCTATTGGAGTATTTACGGGAGAAAGGGGTGTGAAATATGCACGACTGAGTTACTCTATAAGTCTTGCGTTAGTTTATCGCCTTACCAAACGTTGGGCGCCATGTAGTGTAGTTCCTAGTTTCCCACTAGGCCCTGCGCATTGGAATAACATAAACAGTAGTATCGACGTGGAACTGCTTATATTCCAGGCCTCCACTGACTATGCTAAACTTAATTGGGTTGTGTTACCAACTAGCTCAGAGGTCACTGGAAACTTTCTTCTCTGCATAGGAAGTGATCAGCTTCCTTGGCACAGACAAGAAGGGATTCAGCTTTCCAACAACCGTGCAACATGACAACTTTGCTCCTCAGATCAAGAGTCGATCTCTAGGGTCGTGTGAAACAATAGACATAGATTTCACTCAGTCAGTCTAGTGCAGTTTACTTTCACAGTATGTAGAGAATAGAGAGACGGGCGTGTATCAATAAAGGTTAACATTTATTGAACAGTCTTTCTTCTCATACAAGAGAAATGTATTGCCACAATTGCAATAACTGTTATTATAAAAAGTACGTACAGTAAGATAAGAATAGCGAAATAGAACTGTAAAAGCATTGATATGGTTTCTTAGCCATACAATGGTTTAAAAGTAATAAAACATATATACAGTCATATATACATTAGGCTAACATACTCAACTGGTGCTTCTAACTAAGCCTACCCCAGTGTGCCTGACCTAAGCCTAACACGTGAGAAGGGGAGTAAGTAAGTAGCTTAAGTTAAGTTGGTTTTGCCAAGGTTTGTTTCAAGAATTCTCTTCTAAGGGTTTAGTCAACACCATACCTCTGAATAGAATGATGGAGGATTGGTATCTCCTTCAGGGGTCTCTCTCGATATCCCAGTCACCCGCGAGGGTAAACCGGAAGCGCCGGGACTGGATTTCTCTGCACGAGAAAGGCAGCGGCTTCTCTCAGCGCGTCTGGAGGAAGGAGGGGTGACAGCGTCCGCGGGCAGCTGGGCTGGATGTCTTCGCAGAGGACGGCTGCACGGCTCCTCAAGCGTACTGCACCATAGGTCGCGCTGTAGCGGCGATAATGGTAATCAGTAGCTTCACCACCACAGGATAGCAGGCTGCAGCGACAGAGTGCTAGTTTTTACCAACACGGGGTCATGCAGGCAGCTGGCATCAGCAACATGTTCACTCGCTCAACAGCAGCTAGCTTCGCATTGCTTAAGGCAATGTTGGTAATATTTATACCTGACAGGTGCCGGGTTTGACGCAAGTTTGCTGGACATAAGACGTCAATTAAAGATGTCACTAGGAAGTGGCAGCTATCAGTTGCTCATTAGAGTTCTATTACTAATCAAAACATAGCAAGCGGGGATTTCCAGGTTTGCTAAGTTTTTATCTTGTTGAAGAACTCGGAGTGTTATCTAGGAATATCAGATAGTGACTGCTGCTCTGTCATTGCACTAATTGGTCGCAAAGGAAGTAGCAGAGAGTCATGCTGGAATGTGGCTCTGTGGCTCTGCTCGTGTGAGGCCAGAGATGACTTTACAGAAAATCGTACTTGAACGGTTATGCCAATATAGGGAACAAAAGGGCTTTATAGCCGAATAGGGGCATAAGGTCACAGTATCGATCAGGAACCTAGATAAGCACATGACATGCCAGCAACCACGTTGGCTTCAGCCACTCCACCGGACTACACTGGACCGACCACAGCTGCATCACTTCACCTTTAAGAAGACCACATCCCACCACCGCCCGCACCAGATCCCCCGTAGATGCTGGAGCAAAGTCACCGCAGACCAGCTAACCACATCACTGAGCCAGAACCCACCTATCAACACCACTGACACTACCGACGCAGCCCGCAACTTCACACAGTGGATCGTCAACTGCGCCGACGCCCTTGCACCACTGAAGAACCCTCCAGGCAAGCCCGGCAACAGGAAAACAACATGGTTCACCAACGACCTCAAAGAATCGAAGAAATCCTGCCGAACCCTCGAGAAAACCTAGCGCGGTGAACAGACAACAGAAAACATGACAGCTCTCAAGAACGCCACCCGCAAACACCACCAGCTGATCCGCACCACCAAAAAGACATTGTTCAAAGCACAAACTTTTTTCAAACAACATTGGTCCCATGCATGCAAAGGAATTGAAAGCAAATAAAAATATAGACAGAGTCAATCTATATTAAGAGAGACATGTCCAGCCGGACAGTGGTCTTTCAAAGTTTTTACTCAATTTTCATGTAGTAAATATCACACAGAGTACCTTCCACAAATCAGCCAGTGTGGAACACAAGCCTGTGCCCAGCACTTACAGAGCGGGTACAAAGGGTGGATATAGAAAGCAAAGAAGGGCTTTATAAGGCAAAACACGTTGCTCTGTCATAAATGCAATTGTACAGAGTGTTACAACTAAGCACCTCAAAACACATAGTAATCACGTTTTAGTTTTTTGGTGCTTAAAAGGTCGACGGCGTTTCGGACCCCTAGTAAATCACGGGGTCCCTCATCAGGACATTTGCAGTGAAAGCCTTAACAAGGATTTAGCCTCTAAATGCCAATATACATCAATGGTTGGCAGTTGGAGATAACACCCGCCCACAATCGGGCGGCGGTAGCCGCGATACTCGATGGTATCCGTCGGCAGCCAGGGAAACCGGGTCAGTCGGTTGAGGATCTCACTGCCTGGCGTGCTCCTCGTTCAAAGAACGGCTGGACAACAACACACACAACAGCAAGGAACTCTTCAGCATCGTAAAAGAGCTCTCCAATCCCGACGCCAACAGCAACAACATCACACCATTGCAAGACCTCTACAACTCCCTCGCCATGTTCTTTCACCTTAAGATCGCCGATATCCACAACAACTTCGGCGCCCAGACTCCGCCCCAACCACCGAACCAATGCCCCCTACAACCACCCTCAGCGCTTGGACTCCCATTAGCACCGAAGACCCCGCCCACGCTATGAACACCATAAACTCCGGCTCTCCTTCCGACCCATGCCCCCACCACATCTTCAACAAAGCCGGCACCATCATCGCTCCCCACCTACGGAACGTCATAAACAACTCCCTCAAGTCCGCCACCTTCCCAGAGAGCTGGAAGCACGCAGAGATCAACACCCTACTGAAGAAACCCACAGCGGACCCTTAAGACCTAAAAAACTTCCGCCCCATCTCTCTTTCTTCCCTTCCCGGCGAAAGTGATTGAGAAGATAGTCAATAAACAGCTGACCGCATTCCTCGAGGCCAATGGATCCCTCGACCCATTCCAGTCCGGATTTCGAACCAACCACAGCACCGAGACCGCCCTCATCGCAGCCACCGACGACATCAGGATCCTACTCGACAACGGGGAAACTACCGCCCTCATCCTCCTAGACCTCTCAGCTGCCTTTGATACAGTCTGCCATCGCACCCTAATAACCCGCCTCCACAACGCCGGGATCCAAGGTAAAGCCCTGGACTGGATCTCCTCGTTCCTCTCCGACAGAACCCAGAGAGTCCGCCTCCCTCCCTTCCGCTCCGCGGCCACCGAGATCATCTGCGGCGTACCCCAAGGCTCATCGCTCAGCCCAACCCTCTTCAATATCTACATGAACCCCCTCGCCACCATCGCACGCAAACACAACCTCAACATCATCTCATAGGCCGATTACACCCAGCTGATACTCTCCCTCACCAAAGACCCAGCCCCCGCCAAACTCAACCTCCAGGAAGGAATGAAAAACGTCGCTGAATGGATGAAACTCAGCTGTCTGAAACTGAACTCAGACAAGACAGAGGTCCTCATCCTCGGACCATCCCCAACCGCCTGGGACAACTCCTGGTGGCCCACAGAACTGGGCACCGCACCGACACCCACTGACCACGCACGCAACCTGGGATTCATCCTGGACTCCTCTCTCACGATGACCAAGCAAGTCAACGCTATCTCATCTTCATGCTTTAACACCCTGCGCATGCTCCGTAAGATCTTCCGGTGGATCCCTACCGGAACCAGAAAGACGGTCACCAGGCCCTCGTCACCACCCGTCTAGACTACGGGAACGCCCTATACGCAGGAACCACAGTCAAACTTCAGAAAAGACCCCAACGCATACAGAACGTATCCGCACGACTCATCCTCGACATCCCCTGCCACAGCCACATATCAGCCCACCCGAGAGACCTGCACTGGCTCCCCATCAACAAAAGGATCACGTTCAGGCTCCTCACCAACGCACACAAAGTGCTCCACGACATAGGTCCCGAATACCTCAACAACTGCACCACAGCAGTGGCTCTTTCTTTTAAAACTGTTATGCTGGAAACGTTTCAGCTTTGCAAGGCTATAAGCTGGAAACTTCTCTATCCATTGATTGATTGGATACTACCTCTGTACATTATTTTAGGTTTGAATATCACACAATCGGGGTGGTTGGGGTCCAAAATCATATCAAGTTTCTCTGGATCGTTCCATCCTAACAAATTAGAACCCTTTTTTGCCACATAAATAGTAAATCAAGCTTTATTGACCCCAAATTATATTACTCCTTCAAATTTCTCTTGATCCTCAATTTCTTTTGTCACCGTAAGCAAAAATCTTGTTGCTCAAAGGCATCAAATTCAGAGGGCTAAGTTTACTAAAAATGTCTGAGCCAATTATTGTAAATGGCGATCAAGAGTCAGACATCGATTGCACATTAACATCATTCATATAACTATTACAATAAAGAGGTTTCCTTTTGAAAGATTTCAATGTGGCTACACATTGAATAATATCCTCATTACTACAGTGATTACCGTCAAAACGACATCATTACCCTCATCTGACACATTGGATCAACATTCTTCAAGTTGAGCAACAGTTATTTTCCATATGCTGCGATACAATGTTGCAAAATGCCCTTTAGTATTACATTTAAAGCAAGTCTGCGATAACACTGTACATGACTTTGCAAAAGTTAAATGTGATTTGCTATCTCATCTGAAACACTTGGGATTCACTGCACCTTTCTTAATATTGCATGGATGATTTTGAGATTTGCCCCAAGAATTCTTATAAATTCATTGTGTTCTTCCTTATGATCATCTATACTACAAAGAGCATTTACTTCCTTTGCTGGTACAACTTCAGTGGGAGTTGATAGTTCCTCAAAATAGACATCAGAATTTTCGATAGCTCTTGCAAGAGTTATGGCGTACTCAAGATATGTATCTTCTATTGACAATAATCTTTCTGGTATCTTACGATTTTTCGCTCTTTCAATTTATTGATCTTGTAGGAGTTTTTTTTTGCTGAGTTTTATAGAGCGCAAACTTGACCCGAATCGGGTATCAGAGCGCTTTACAAAGCAATGTTATGTTACATGAGGACACATTCATTTTTGTTTGGCACAGGGAGATTAAGTGATTTGCTCAGAATCACAGGATGTTCAGCGTCATTGCCAAGACTCGAACCCAGTTCCCCAGATTCGAGGTCGACCGCCCTAGCCGTTAGGCCAACTCCTCTCCAATCTTAAATCCTCAATAGTTGAAAGTCGTGGTTAGTTTCCTTAAGGCTGATACAAAGTCACGTATAGACTCTTCTAGTTGTTGATTACTTTGTAAAAACCTGTTTTTCTAAAACAACATTTTTGTGCAGTAAGAATCTTTTATGCAAATTCATCAACTAGTTCAGCAGAAACTTCTTCTCCAGCAGCAGTTTTTGATGAACCTGATACTTGACCTCTAGTATTGGTAAGATTTTCAAAACTGATCAGCCTTCAGGACCCAAATTATGTATTAATAAGCATTCTTTTTTCTTATTGGTGAAGGTATCACCCTCTATAACATCTAAATATGCCTCAAATGTCTCTTTCCAACGAAGCTAAATTAAAGGAGATTTGCCTGGATCTTTCAAGAACTGAGCAGGAACAGATATACCATTCATGATGCAGAGTACAGGATACAAAAAATATTTTAAAAAACCTCCAATCCAAAGTTTTTGTTCAAAAGATTGCTGATGTAATCCTAAACAGGTTGCAGAAGTACTTCAACAAGGATTAAAACACAAAAGTGATCGAATGTATGTATTTTTCCATTATAGGATATTTCTTCTAATTATTCAGGCTAAAACTGAACTCATGCAAAAAAATGGAAATATCGAAACTTGCTCAATCGAAGATGGCATTTATGCTTTAAAGTAAGGTTCCAATGAGCGAACAGTCCCAAATTAAGATGGCACCCTAAAAGGGGACGGCTGCCCACCGAGTATAATTATGTCACAGATGGCTAAAATGAGTTGGCAGGCACTCACCATGGTACCAACTGCATCCACAGTACATACATGACTCTCAAAGGTGGTTGGAGTCATTCATTGAAAACAAACACTACATGAACACAATGGAAACCACATCACACTCCAAATAAGTATTCCAACAAGGGTCTTCGAGGGAAAATGCGGCATGTCTGGGGTCCAGATCCCTCGTCGATACTGGAAAGATGTAGTCTTCACAACAATCTACAAGGTTACTTGTAAGTTTAATGGGAAGTACTGCACTACAAGTGTAGGTAAAGTGACCACAGACACCTTGCATATCCTCTAACTACCTCCCGCAACATTGTGCTTTCCTCTGACTTCTCAGTGCCTTGCAGGGACTTTGATGATCTGCACAAGACCAAACCTCACTGTGCCCTTCAGTCCCAGGCTTCCTGGAGAGTCGCACAGCTGGACTGGTAGAAGGATCATAGCTGTAATTAGAGGAGTCTTGTCTTTATGTCCAGTTGGGTAAATGGCACATAGTTATCCTGAAAGATATTTGCGTCTAAGTTGCTTGCAGACTCTGTGGGTTCTGCAATGATTAGGTTTGTACCACTGAACACAATTGGCAGCTGTGTGAGCCATCAACTTACTTCATCTCTGGTACTGTCCTTATTTTCAAGAATTCAAGAAAAATGTTGATCTCCAGAAGAAAGATTCTGCTATTCCAAAACATTAACCTACAGAAAGGAGTCCTGGAAAATGTAAGGTCATTTTATTTATTCCTTTATCCTTTTTTTCTTAGCCCAAGACTGTTAGTAAGATTGCGACTGTTATACACAAATTACAAACAATAAACTGTCTCCATAGTTGTAGGGTAAGTCAGGAGGCGAGCAGGAACATTTGTTTACAAATGTATTGAGAGTTACCTTACACTGGTATTGTTGCCACGCGTTGGTCAAGGCTAACGGAAGATGTTTAACAGAATTCATGCACAGTAAATCGTTATGATCTAACCCAGCTGAAAATGTCTTCTGCGTAGTACAAGGTACCGCTACCTCCTACGTCACACCAGTCTACATGCTCATGTTTGAAGGCTTAACGTTCCTTTCATTGTTCTCTGCCTCTATTTAATTTTACATCACAGAATGTGCAGGCCTCATAGTGCATTTTAGTGCATTATATTTTGGAGTCATCCCTTTATTGTTCACCCTTTCCCTAATATCTTATAACTAGATGGGCTGGAGGGTATGCTGCTGTCAAAGGTGATCCTATGAAGCATTTGGCGATGATAGACCCAATACTGAAAACCTAAGGTAAGTGTTTTTGTCAGCAAAAACCCTAATGGGCAAAGTGACGTGCTACCTCTGCTTCAAAATAGCAATCACCACCACAGCGTCCCAAAATTAAGACATAATTGCACAACCCTGCCAATTAAAAAAAAAAACGACTACCCAAGTTATTTAAATGGTTAATTTCTGTGGATCATTAGAGGAGTCACATAGGACTTTAACAGGTATTTGTACTAAATACCTCTGGATCTATTATTACGGACCACATAAGTCAACCATCCAAGTCTTCTTTCCATCTATCTCATACTGTGTGCGCTGGTGCAGAGGTCCATTGGCAAACCACAACACACAAAGTTATGCTACTGTGCGTGTTGTGATCCCTGTGCATGTCTGGCGTTCTTGGAAAGCCTGGACAAGCGACAGATCAGAACCTCATTCCCAGATTTCCGGAGCAGGCGATAAACCTATCATAAATAAGGAGTTGGCCATCGTCATACAATGGGCTAGCCAACTTCAATTCCTGCGTGCCTCCCACTTGACGGCGAAGAGCATAAGCAACTCCCATGAATACTGTATTATCACAAAGCAGGCATTCGGCTAAATATATAGGAGTATGGGATATCTGCCGTGACATTCCAAAAAGTATGTGTTGTATGCCTTGTGCCCGGCAGAGCTGCCACCAGTCCTGATATGTCTTACAGGAGCAGAGAATGATTGCCAATACCGTCATTTTTGTAGTACGGCCACAATGTAGTAGGTCTCTTAGTGAGGCACCCTCAGTTCATCCTCCAAATAAGATAGCACCAGCCTATAGAATGCCGAGGAAAGAACATTTTCCAAGTCCATTAAGATCAAGAGCCTGATTAAGATCTTGGCTGGTGGGTTACTCGTCACAATAGTGATGGATAACCTGCCTGCTGAAATATAAATCCCATAGGTGTAATGGAATATATATTTCGGTGGACGGAATATCCGTGTCCTTTGTGACGGAGTAACCCGTCTGCAGACATTTAAATCAGGCTCTATGTTTGGATAAGTTTCGACATGACTCCAAAAACTTGTAACAGCCTTAGGAGAAGGGCCATTTTAGTTAGAAATCTGCCCATCAGTGGCACAGAAAATATTCAGTGGCACATCTAGTACATTTGGTAAACATTTTCACCTTATCTAAGGGCATTCAGACTCTCCACAACTGCAATGGTTCCCACACTATTCTGATAGCCACCCATCCCATTAATGGGGAATTCAGCCAGGCAATACATATAGGACTGATTTAGTCCAGATAACTTTAACGCCCAATAACCCGCATAATTTCCTGAACAGATTTTCTGAAAAATAGCTCATTCCGTATGAATTCAGGCTTCTCTAGGACAGCAGCTGGTAAACATTTCAGAAGCGAGAGTGATCTTTGTTTTGTTGAAGCCATGTCCGGTGGCTTTGTGGACTAATACATCTGTAGGGGCCTGTGTTCGACCTCATGGTCCCAGTTTCAAATCCCGGCGGTTCCACTCAGCCTTTCATCCTTCTGAGGTCAATAACATGAGTACCATTGAGTTGGGCAACAATAAACCTCTGTTATTTAGCGGCAAGATACCCTTCTGGCTGAAAGTGCTCTTTATAAATACACATTATGATTGTTATGTTGCGTTGTATTACTTCCCCACTTCATTAGTTTTCACGTCATGGCACCTAGTAAAGCAGCATAGTGATATCAACTGGCAAAATGTGCAGGCACCATTGGCATCAGAATATGCTGATCTTCTGCCAAGCACATACCTTTCCTTCATGCTGCTTTAACTTTATGCTGTCAGTCAGAATATGCAGTATTTGCTGCCAGTGCACCCGCAAAGGTGAACAAACAGACCTCCCGCTAGCAGGCTGCCCCAGCTTGAGGAACTGCCCAATCCTGGAGGCTCAGTGGGCTTGACACACTCATGCATGTATCCCCTTCCCCGGCACAGCCACCGCCTCTTCTGGAGGTAACATGACATGTTTCCGAGGACCACCAGTGGTGATGCAGCATGTGAATGAACACGTACGCAGTGTTTTCTGGAAACAATAACATTACAATACAGTGCAGCGCGGCACCACAGACCCCTGGTAGATAACAATGAAGTGCTTTTGAATTGCTGTGTGATCTGAGCAGCTGTTTTTGACATAGATGCATTGGTTGAGTTATACTCAGCCATAGTGTGCATTGACATGTGCTAGTCTTATCAGGGCGGAGGGAGCCCATTTTGATACAGTGTATCAGAAAGTGGCCATTCAGCATAGGGTTAAAGTATTTCTTGTGGAACTGCGTCTGCCAAATTGACTTTATGCTTTGTCATAGACGTACATTAGTAAAACATTCTCTAAAACTCAGCCAGAAAACACACGCCTGGGATTAGAGATGTGTTTCATTGTGACTGCTCTCCACTAAATTGAGAGGATCAACATTTTTTTTGTTTTCTGTTTTGCATCATTTGTTGTGGCACCCTAAGAAATATTCCGTGCATTATTTGTTCATGTGTGTAACTGAACAGCTTTTCTGATTACATTGAACACCTTCACTCAAAGCTCTGTATTCAAGACTAGATGGAGTTCATCAGTCGTTCTTTTAAAGGGACTAAGCTTTGCTTCCTTATGTGGCTGGGTAAACATTTTATATTATATGAAGATGTGTGTCGCAAGAGTTATTTTCTTTAAATAGCTTCTTCCTCATGAAGTTGACCCTTTCATGCTGGATATATCAAAAGCCTGTGAAATGGTGGACAGAGTTTTTCCGTTTAATAAATTGGATGGCCGTTGTTCTTTATGGAACTATGAGGTCAGCCTTAATTTTTACTTTTTAAATATGGTTTGCCCACAGGTTGCTTCCTGCCCCTTTAAAGGATGCGGTGGAGGTAGCGACATGGAGAAAGTGTTACACCATGCAAGAGGTGAATTCGGCCCTGAGCAAGATCCAGCTGGTGGGGTATTCTCAAAAAATTGTAAGTATATATGCAATATTACTAACTTTAAAAATTCACTGTACAACAGAGCCCGTCTACACCTAACATATTTAGTACTGTACTGTTATTGAAAAAAATGTAAAGGACATCTGCTGGGCACAAGCTGGACCCTAGGAATATACAGTTAAAAATATAAAACTTATGAAGCACTACATGCCACCGTGGCACAGATATATAGCCTGCTGCACATTTTCAGGATCTGTATGGGAATTTGGGAAAATTGTGAGTAATTTTCGTGTAAAATGCAAAAAAAAAAATTACAAAGTGACAATGTTTTTTAATATAGGCTTGTAGATGATCTCAATTTAAATGGGCAGTGGGAAAACAATTGATTTATTATCTCTTATAAATGTTTGTTTCCTACTGTTTTCACGGACCTGATCTAATTGTTTCCCCAGCCATGCACTGAAATGCCTATTGCCACCATAGACATTTTAATATGGAAATGATGATTTTTTTTGTACGGTCATTAGCTTCAAAATGTATTTTGTCAGACGTGAGGCCTACTTTGGAAAGGCTCACATTTTGGAAACTTATTGATGGAGGCCTTGAAGAGTGCCTCATCATCATCATCCTCATTGTGCTTATATAGCGCTGATTTACCCTAAATGCTGGCCAGGGGGCATTCACTAAAAGTGTCTCCTCTGAAGCGGGGACAAAGTCTAAGTTCTTCAGATAAGTGATTTCATAGAGTAGTGGCTTCACATGTTACAACTCCTACCACCAGCTGGAGCCCTTTGAACTTCATTTTTTAAATGACATTTTACCTCTGGATCCCTTTTTTTATCTCTCTGCGCAGTTTCTCCTTCGAGTATACAGGGGCATTGTGCTTGCTGCTTTGAGCATTAATGTTCCAAATATAATTCTCAGCTGGAAGCCAGTACATTCAACTTAGGACTGGTGCGATTCATCGGGCTAGGGGTTTATGTATTATGTAGAGTTTTTAGGCTTGCTTGTTGGGAGGCAGATGTCATTGGTAAAGTTCTCCTTGGAATTCAGTAGTGTTATCTTACCTGTAATTAGTGAGATTCTTTAAATATGCAAAGGTCAAGGAGGGTATTTCCATTGCAGGCTCTGTCCCTCTGTCCTGCAAGCCCTAGATATAAAATGGTGTTGGATATGCACTTCCTTTCAGAGAAGAAGATTTGTAATTATAGTCCGTAGTGAAGCTCTTTAGCAAGCGAGTCACGCCATTATGCGGCCAAGAACACTGCCCCCCCACCCCTAAGGTTTCCAGCACCAACTGACTTGCACTGAAACCCAATCGGGTAGACTCTGTGCAGCCTCAGTTGATGCGCCGAAATCTGTCTAGACTCACATGCCACACACCTGTACTCCAGTTGACCCACATGCAACACCCCCTAAGGGCCCAGTAACCCCTGGGTTAATTACATACTGTTGGTGTTAAAGAATGGGGCCAAGAAGCAACTGGTGATAGAATCCCATGTATCTGGGTAGACGTCACTTTACCTGCCGGGTATTGACTCCCTGGTCAGCTCTTGAGGGCTCTGCGGAGTCTTGCTTCCTGCTCTCAGGGAAGACCGGTGATGCCCTTGCACAGGATTCTATTACCGGTTGCTGCTTAGCCCCACTGTTGAGCACCACAGGTAAGTAACCAGCACGAATGTCATTGCACTGCACTTCCAAGACACATAGAAATCCGCCTCTGGACCATTTGGACAGATTTTTCTTCTCGGACACCAATTTTTTGACAAAAATGAATCTTTACCTTTTTCCGGAGAAAACCCCAATGGAATTCATCTCAAGATAAGGGGTCAAAACATCGACAATAATTTATGATCGTACTGCTTATATTTTTTAATTCATCAAGTACAGGGTGTAATGTTGTACCATAGTTATCTGCTTTCACTCATTACAAAATCCAGAGGCATCCAGCTGTGATCTCAAGTGGATCTAAACCATTAGTGTTGTTTTTTTATTTCTTTTTCTATCTCACGAGCACGCCCTCTTGCATTGTGCACTTGTTTCAACGAGCACCTTGTCGAATGCAATTTATTTTGTCTTAAATTTCGATACCAGAGTGACTATTTGTATGGATTACAAATGTTCTGCTGTCTAAAAACATTGGTCTTTTTGTTTGTTGGGTGGGGGGGATTTCTCACTCACTCAGTCTTTGAATAAATACGTTTTGCTTGCAATCTTTTCTGTAGGAACCAGTGTTTTCATACCGTATATTCAAACCCAGATTTCAAGGAATAAGGGTAGCCCAGTACCTATTCACTGTGCCCCCTTCCTGTCCTCAGCACGTGGACTCCAAACCCTCTTCAAACTAACACATGCACATTCACTTGCACTCTCTCATACACACCCTCATACAACATCCACAGATGGCATTGTTTACACTCTATTACGCTGCATTATCAGTTCTGCTTTCATCATGAAATAGCTCCCCATAACAGGATTCTGGGAACCCAGCTCTAATGCTGTGTGCTAGTTATTCCTTAGTATTCGCCACGACATGCCATGATGCTGCATATTTTTGTAGAACAATAAACCGTGCCAAACTCATAAAAAGATATTCATAGTGCTACCATCTGCGCTCAAATCCAGAATCTCTCATCTTGTGGACCTGCCTCTTAAATTTATTGTGGTTTGAAATTGAGAGCTAGAAAATTCTGTCTCTGACAGTATTACTATTTGAATAGAAGACATTGACATTCGTAATAAGGGACAATCATGCAATCTCATTTGTTGTATGAATAGATTTATTAACTAGTATTCTCCGTGCATGGCTCTCTTAGAAGACACCAGATGTAGTTCATTGCATTTGTTTTTTTTTAAAAATACTTTTTATTAACAAACTCGGCATTACAGTCACATTACAGATGATGGATGAATTTTACAGAATATAGCCCAGAAAGTCTAGGGCGAAGGGGATCCTCATTACATGTAGCAAGGGGAGGTTAACATATATCCCCCCCAGTAGGCATTCCACAAACCCCATATTCGAGTCCAGTTCTTAGGTCACCCTCGGGACACAAACACTGTTTTCTCCCGGAACATTGACCAGTCCAAGTCCCAGTCTCGCACTGTAGGTGGGAGTAATGAACCCCACCGCTGAGCAATATTTCTATCGGCAATCATAAGCCCCAAAGTAGCCCACTGTATTGTGTAGGTATTAAGGTCATTCGGCTCCCATATATTCAATAAGCATCTGCGGGCTTCTAGTCGAAGATGTGTGGACAAGACTGCATTAATGGTGTCGTGTATGAGGCGCCAGTAAGATTGTATGGCGTCGCATTCCCAAATTATATGCATAAAAGTGGCCTCCTGACCGTACCCCCATCTGCACTCACCCCGTCCGATCTCCCCATCCGTACTAGTTGAGGTCCAGTCACATACACCCTATGGAGGATTTTAAGCTGGATCAGTCGGAGGCGAGCAGGTATGGCAACTACTCTGGGCGAGGACACAGCGTCCTGCCATTCCTCGTCGTCCATTTCAATACCATCTTTGGACCATTTCTCTCGAAGTGCATGGAGAGGGTCTGGCATGTTATTGATGAGCTTTTTGTATTTTAGCGAGATAGTCCTGTCTGGGATGTGACCGTCCAAAAACTCTATCTTCCAATGGGGAGGATTCGGGAGGGGCAGTTCCACGCTGCAAACGGGATCCCAGGGCGTGCCTAACCTGCGTATAGCGGAAGTACTCCGAGTCAGCCAAGTCAAATTGCTTTTGCGGTGCCAAGAATGGTTTAACGTCTGTCTTGTTCCATAGGTCACCAATGCTTGAGAGGCCTATTAGGTCCCATTTGTCAAACTCCTTACTTTTCCACAAACTACCCAGCGTTCTAAGTCCCATAGTGGTGTCACAAGGGTAAGTCTTCGATCCCAACCCAGGCCCTTAGAGGCTGTGTGCCACACATGTACTGAGTGCTTGGTGGGGCCCGTAAGTGGAAAACGTCGCGGTTTGGAATAAAGAGCTCTATTGTAGTTCCCACCAGAGAGCAACCTTTTGTCCTTGTTATAGCCTTGATCTTCAGGTCGGGCTTAGGTACTGTGATTGATGGAGGCTAGGTGAGCCGCCCAATAATACTTTTTAGTATCGGGGAGGCCAATACCACCATCATACCAATTCAAGGGGAGTTTACCAAGAGCGATGCATGGCTTTCTTTCCCACAATAGATCTCGCTGGAAGCCCTCTACCTCCCTGAAATATGAAGCCGGGACTGGGTCCAAGGAGTTCTGTAAAACTTATAGAAACAGAGGCAAAGACATCATCTTGAAAAGAGCCTCCTTTCCCAGTAGGAAAAGGGGAAGCGACTTCCAATGTAGTATGTCTTTTCACAGCCTGATCAAAGGGGGACGTAAATTCTGGGTATAACGAAGTGAAGGATCCATGGAAAGAAAGATCCCCAGGTACTTAAAACCGTCAGTGCGTATTTGTATTGGACACCCCTTCGGTGAGACCGGCGGCACCTCCGCCACCACAAAAAGCAGGGACTTACTCCAGTTAATCGAATAACCGGAAAATCGACCGAAAGCAGTGAGGATATCCAGTGCCACAATCAAGGACCGCCTCGGATCAGTCAGATACAATAAAATAGTGTCTGCTTAGAGGGAGATGCGGTCCTCCCACTCCGGCGTCCAACGCCTCCCCCAGATCATTGGGTCCCTGCTGATCCAGGCCGCCAATGGTTCCAGCGCTAGAGCAAACGGGAGGGGGGACAATGGACATCCCTGCCGGGTCTCGCGGCTCAACTCGAAGGTTGCTGATTTCTTAAGATTGACTACTACTTGAGCAGGAGGCTGATCATATAGTAATTGTACCCAATAAATATATTCCGGGCCGAACCCCATCTTCTCCAGCACTGCCCAAAGATACGGCCATTCAATGGTGTTAAATGCCTTGGTGGTATCGAGAGAGACTATACGAGCTGGTTCTAGGATGGAGGCCGCCCTTCCCAGCACGCCGTGTACTCTACAAAGATTAAGTGCCCTATTCCGATGCGGAATAAAACCCGATTAGTCTGGATGGACCAGTGCCTCAATCACCATGATCAGCTAGTTAGCCAGCAGTTTAGCCAGGATCTTAGGCTTTGCGTTTAGAAGGGAGATCGGCCGGTATGATCCACACTCCTCTTTGGGCTTCTCCTCCTTGTGAATGGTGATTATGGTTCCCGTCCTCTGGTCTTTGGGTAGGCACTCATTCGCTCTAACATCTTCGTACATTCTCTTGAGAGAAGGGGCCAGCCTGTCTGGTTTGAGTTTTTAGAGCCCGTAATTGAGGGATCTGATTGCTGTTGCTGATTGCTGTTGCCACTTCCTCAGTGGAGATGGCACTATCCAAGAATTAGCTGTCAGTAACCGACAATTTGGGTAATGTTATGTCAGTCAACATCTGGCGAGAGTCCTCCACCGAGTAAGAAGTCACTGAGGTGTAGACAACGCCGAAATGGGCTGCAAACCCGTCCACAATTTCTTGGGGATCCGTAAGAGTCGCACCGCCCTGCCCATTGAGCTCGGGCACCAGTTGGCTGGCCCACTCCTTCCAACCAACCAAGCAAGCAGGTTCCCGGCCTTGTCTCCCACCTCGTATAGTGCTGCTCTCCCCTGGGATTTTGCCTGGTCTGTAGCTAACACTCTAAATTCCTGCTGTTTGAGAGTGAGATGGTGAAGTTTATCGGATGTGGCGCCTGAAGTCAGGTCTGCCTCCAGATGACTAATCTGTCTTAATGGCCTCCATTTCCCTACGACGTTCCTTCCTCGTCCCTGTAATTGAAGCAAGGGCCTGACTCTGTATCACGGTTTTGAAGGCTTCCCAAAGGATATGTGGGGATTCCACAGAACCCTCATTATCGGTAAAGTAGTTATCTACGGCCGCGAGGAGTTCCTTGCGAATTGTAGGATTGTGGAAATTCCACAGGTTGATGGGGGCCACCCGTAAACGGTGGTTATAGCTAGGCACCATATATAGCCAAACCGGGGAGTGGTCCGAGATGCCTCTAGCCAGATGTTTTACCTCCTGAATGTGAGCTATTTGGGACACGGGGACAAGGAAGTAGTCTATGTGTGATAGGCTCCCATGGGTCCCAAAGTGGAATGTGTGTTGCACTGTGTTCAGGTGATAGAACCGCCAACCATCTACCAAACCCATAGTGTCAAGGAAATCGGGAAGCCAGCAAGTTGCGGAACCGACCACCCAAGGAGGATGGCGTCCAGTGTTCCAGAGACTACGGAGTTCAGATCTCTTCCCAACATTAACAAACCCTCCGTGTTGGTCAGCAACAGTGCCCCTAGATCCCTAAAGGTTGTGGCTTGTAGGCCAGGTGGCACATAAACCGACAACAACGTAATAGACTGACCCTCCCATACTCCTGAGACCCCAGCGTATGGACCTCAATCATCTGTCCAGGTCTTATTCACCATAAGGGGAAATGATTTCTTCACCATGAAACCCACCCCTTGCGAACTAGAGGTAAATCCTGCATGCGCCAACAATATGTAACCCCCGATGTAAGGCCTTGCATGCATTCCCAATAAGGTGTGTTTCCTGAGGCATGATAACATCAGGGGCATGACGCTTGAGGTATTGGAGGACCACTCAGCTCTTTATCTTGTCCCCCAACCCATTGACATTCCAGCTCAACAGTTTAATCCCACCGCCCCACGTGCAGCCATGACCAATTGAAAATTCTCCTCACCTCCTTTACGGAGAGTGCAATAAGTGTGCTCACTTCCCCATCTAAGATCACAATAGACATTGCTGAGATAATGAATACAATAAAGACATAACAAAACACCCCGGCCATACAACCCCCCTCCCGCTGCCCTGCACTCTAGGCCTAAAACTTCCCATCGAAAACTTGCAGAGTGCCTGTCACCCGAGAAAAGAATTCAAAAAGGAAGAAAGAAGGGGGAAACTGTGTGCTCCGTGTCCCCATGGTTATCCATGTCACATGTAGCGCCCCTAGAAGGCAAGTAACTCAAAACCATATGAATCTACCATCCCCGGCAATCAGAACCAAATACCCCACCCTCCCAGGCCCACCCCACATCAAATTCCCGTTACTCAGTTCAAAGGCTGCCGTCCTCAAGTCTCTTATCTCAATCAGGTCGAGTGTCCACATTCTCCCCGGCACCGCGATCCGTCGGGCTCTTCGTTCCTCGATATTCGATCCATTCTGCCACCTCTTCAGGTTGGTCGTAGAACCACGCTCTTCCCTCCGCCTCAACCCGGAGGTGCGCCAGGAACAGCATTGAATATTTCAGGCCCCTCTCTCTGAGGTCGCGCTTCACAGAAAGGAATGACCTCCTTTGCCTCTGCACTCTCTGTGTGAAGTCCGGAAAAAAGGAGATGTCAGCATTTTTGTAACGAAGGGGGGCCCCTGCTCTGGAGTTCTGGAGAAAACCATCTCTGTCACGAAAGTTCAAGACCCGAGCCTGTTTGGGCTGCGGGGGAGCGCCCGGTTTGGGACAGCCGCCCGGGACCCTCTGAGCTCGTCCGATAACAAATAATTTACTAAGGCCTTTGGGTTGCAAGTGTTAAGGAATAAGGACAGGGGATTGCCCCTCAGATTTCTCCGGAACACCTAGAATGCAGAGATTATTACGCTCAAGACGGCCTTCATAGTCATCCAACTTGAGGTCCGCGAGCTTGCGAGAATCCTGGAGCTCATGGACCTCCCTTTGCAGTTGCGTGACATCGCCAACAAGACTGGAGGTCGTTATTTATTTTTATACCTGCTTGACTTTTTCGTTGAGCTTCCCCAGATCGGCAGAATAAGGTTGATGTTTAGGTTGATAAGGCCACAACCTAAACTGGAGCCCCTGCCCGGATCACCCTATCCCGCCTGACCTCAAAATGGCGGAAACCTAGCGACAACTAGACGAGACACTCAGAGTCAGACGCTCAAGAGGGGCACACTAAACAAAGCACAGGCGAGCACCGCCTTGAACAAGAACCCAGACAGCCTCCTGCCACTATCATCTCTCCAAGATACATACTGGCAGTCCGTGAGCACCCTGCTCAAACCCCCCTGATCTGCCTGATCTGCCTGATCTCAAAATGGCGGTAAATCGTGACAACTCCCCATGAAACTCTAGGTGACAAGCATTCGGGCGCTCCCTGAAACCTACGCAAGGGAGCAACGGCTGCTTAACTGAAGGAGGTGCAGATGAGTCACTCCCTGAAATAAAAGCGGGTGACAACTTCTTGCCCCTGGGTCCCTCTACTAGACGCTTTCAGAGTAAACCAGACCTCCTCCCTTCGCCAAGGCTCTCTCCTCCTGTCCCGAATTGGTCTTGTAAAAAAGCACCTTCCACAGTGACTACTCATCGTCTGTGGAGAGACCGCAGCCCTTCGTCATAACTGACGATCCGCTGTCTAGGGGGGGGCGGGAGGGGGAAGCACACCTCGGCCCCTATTCGTGCTGGTCTTCAACATTAATCCACTCCCCTGTAATCTCTAGAGGACCCTAGATACCTTTTTCCCTATTTTCCCTTGGTCTCCTAGATTGCGTCTCACCTGCAGACTCTAAGCAGTCCCAAGATCCCCCTTTCCCCTCCTCCCACTGATCTCCTAGATTCTCGTCTCACCTGCTGACTCTAATCGGACCTTAAGCTCCCCCTCTCCCTATCTCCCCTGCTCTCCTCGATCACGTCTCTATTCCCTCCAACGCACTACAGTTACAGAAAGATCGGTCTCCCTTAAACCCGCTGGGAAGCTCTCCCGCCTCGTCCACTTGGTCAGTAGGAGAACCCCATAAAGTTATCTTCCTCACTGACACCTAACCATAATGCCTTCACTCACGACAACACCCCCCAACCCCCTCTCCTCACCCTACTTTAGGCGACATGATCCAAACTCCTTTTCGTTGTCCCTCCCCTCCAACCTCGCACCTAAATCAAAAAAATCCCTCAAACATAAACTGCTCAGGCAATTCCCAGAATCCCTCTTTGCCGACATCTATCACTCTGCCATGAAAGGTAAAGTGAAAATGGACCTCATCTTTCATACAGCCAGACCCGGCTTTTGAATCTCCACCTTGAGAGCAAAACGCCAAATCATCAAAACCACCAACACGACCCACAGCTGTAAACTCTCATTCTACCCCCCCTAATCACCTGCCATGCCACGGGACCACCTCGGTGACCATCTACTCCAACGGCACCGTCTAGATCCAAGCCAACAACGACAATCTTGAAGCCTTTGATCTCCTCTTCCTCTCTCTTCATTCCAACCCCACCCGCATCACCCCCTTCTCCCATGCCCCCACCCAGCCGGGCAACCAGCCCCCCATGCCCAGCTCCCCCCGCATCCTTAGCCACCTAAGCCCAACCCCAAACCCTCCCCTCTCCCCTCTCCTTGCAGCTCCAGTTCACCCCCGCTTCCTCTGCCACCTGTGCTCGACCCCAAACCCTTCCCACTCCCTGCAACTCCAAGGACTTGGCCACGCCCCCTAGTATAGGCCTTCCGTCAGGTCTTCCCCTAGGCTTAACATCCCTCGATCTCCCCCAGACGATCATAATACATCCCCTGTGGCTCCCAACCCCCAGCCTCGACCCTTCTTCAAGACCAAACGACTACCACACCCTGATTCCCCACACCAAATAAAGCCTAACATCCCCCTACCTGCTCCAGACGAGCGCAATACATCCTCCGTGGCTCCCAACCCCCACTCTCAACCCTTCTCCAACTGACCACCACACCATGACCCCCCACACCATACGACCTACTCCAGTACCCTATCCAGTAACCTAACAAACACCAAAAGACAACACTTCTCCACCAACGCACCAACAGGCCTCAGTGACCCCATCCAGAAGCAACCCCCCCCCCCCCCCCCCTCAAGATGAGACAGAATGTCGTCTCGTCCGTATCGAAAATCAGGTCGCCTCTATAATACAGGGACTGAATCTCATCTTATCCAACCTCTTGATGCTTTACAACCCCCCTAAACTCCCACCCGTCTCCCACCATTCTTCACCCTACACGCCCTAGCCACGCAAAGACCCCGCCCCCTAGCCAGGCACCCTGCCCCTCCCCGCACCATGCCACGAGACCAAGTAGAATTGCAGAAGCCATGTCTTCGGAGGAAGCGCTCGAGCTGGCCTCCTCATACACCACCCCTAGCGGCGAGCAATCTACAATCCAGGTAATCACCGGCTTCAGAAGCAATCAAACCCTCCTTAAACCCCCTAGACCACCACCCTTCCTCATCAACATCCCCACTGAACCTAAAGTAGGAAGACCCAACACGAACTGCATGCTCATTAACTGCAGATCCGCCGCGAAGCATGCCACAGAGCTGGCAGAAACCATTCTCAACCATGGCATAGACATAGTCTTCATCACCGAAACCTGGCTAAACGACTGTTCACCTCCTATTCTGGATATGCTCGTACCACCAGGCTTCTCTATCATCAACAAGGATAGGAAGGACCTAATAGGCGGTGGCGTGGCAATTATCCACAACAATAACATATTGATTTCTGAAATAGAGTCCATTAACCGCAACTCCTTTGAATGTCTAACCACCAACAACAGTACCGCCAAAAACACAGTACTACATTGTAACCTCCTGTACCATCCACCAGGCAACACCATCTCGTTCACGGAGCACCTTTCAGACCTGATAGCCCACTGCTCCCTCCGATGCACTAACAACATAATTTTAGACGACCTCAATCTCCACTGGATTGATGAGAATAGTGTTCCAGTACAAGCACTGAATGACCTATTACACTCTAACAAGCTTACCCAGCACTGCTCAAAAGAAAGCCACATCAAAGGTGCAATCCTGGACGCCATCATCGCCCAACAGGACGCAGTCACTATAGACCGCATCCTTCCAGTCGACTGGTCGGATCATCACCTAATCCTATTCCACCTATTGCAACCGATCATGTATCAGCCCTCCACCAGAGCCCCCCCCTACATGGTCTAAGTAACCTATTGTAGATCAACACTGTTGACCTAGAAGAAAAAATATCCTCCCTCCTACCCATCTCCCCGGAATGCCTCTCTACTGCAAAACTCACAGCACACTACAACACAACGATGTCCTACATCTTAGACCAACTCGCCCCCGTGAAACTGAAAAAAACCAGGAACATCCCCTCAAGAATATGGTTTAACAAGGACATCAATGAGAAAAGAAGGCAACTCAGAGCCTCAGAACGGCTCTGGAGAAAGAACCCCTCCTCCAGGCACTGAGAAAAGCTCAAATCAGCAAGAAGAAAGTAAAAAACCATATCAACAATGAAAAAAACAATTTATTTTGTACTGCACTCGATAAGGCAAAAAACAGACCAAGAGAACTATTTGACATCATTAAAAAACAAACGTCCAAACCGTCGAATTCCCTTGTCCAGCACTCCAAAGCCTTATGCGATAACTTCGCCAACTTTTTTAACAACAAAATCGACAAGATCGAACTTTCCCTTGACTTTAACCCACAACCTCCAGGCAACAATCGAAACCACCTCGAGTAGGCGACCCGCAATTACCTGGTCCGCCGACGACCCCGTCACGGAAACTGAGATTCTCAACTTAATCGCCACATCGAAACCCTCATCCCATAACTTGGACCCTCTACCATCCCAATTGGCCAAAGATCTGAAATTCTCCTTTGCCCCACTCTGGTGTGAAATCATAAACAGTTACCTAAAAACGGGTTCCATACCAGACTGCCTCAAGGTCGGTAAAAGTAACACCTCTCTTGAAAAAACCAGGCCTGGACTCAAACGACCTGAATAACTTCAGACCGGTCTCCAATCTTCCCTTCTTGGCCAAAATTCTGGAAAAATGCATGCTCCGCCAACTGAATAAACATATCAACACTATCAACTTGCTAGATCAGCATCAATCAGGGTTTAGAAAAGGTTGTAGCACCGAAACTGCAATCCTTAACATTGTCGATGGACATCCGTCACTCCCTTGACTCAGACCATTGTTGTCTACTCATCCTCCTTGACCTGTCAGCAGCATTCGACACGGTAGATCATAGTCTTCTCATCAAGGCTCTCAAAGAGAGAGTTGGTGCAGAAGAACAGGTTCTGCAATGGTTCTCGTCCTTCTTTCAGAATCGTTCCCAGAGAGTCAAAACCAATTCCTTCACTTCTGACCTTCCCCTAGTGAACAGAGGCGTCCCCCAAGGTTCCATTCTCTCCCCTCAATTGTTCAACATATACATGGTACCCCTCGCCTCCATTCTGAATAAAGCCAACTTTATCCATACGCAGATGACACCCTGATATACCTGAATCCTCCTCCCTCAACAACATTCTAAGACTCAATAATAGTCTCAAAGAAGTCGAAGAGTGGTTATCATCAAACCACCTGAAACTCAATCAAGGTGAAACAGAGATCCTCCTCATCTCCAACAAGGAAGAAAACCCGCAAATGACGGAGTGACTGAAAGCCATTGATTCTCTCAACGCGAATCTCACTCTGAAAAACTCGGTAAAATCACTGGGAATCACCCTGGACCACAAATTATCCATAACTAACCACATCAAGAACTTTGCTAAGAGTGCCTTCTTCAATCTGAAGCTACTCAACAAAATCAAACCCTACATTCCACCTGCGGATCTCAAACAAGCCGCTCAATCTCTAGTGCTTTCCAGACTGGACTACGGAAACGCAATCCTCTCTGATATGCCTCTCTCCCACCTAGCACCCCTAAAAACCACCATCCCCGTGGACAGCAGAACTATTCCCTCCTTTCTAAAGTTTAAAAGCCGCCTAAAAGACCTTTACCTCAACCATGCCTTCCCGAAACCAATTACGTAACTCTCAGGCTCTAAGTTGTCAGCCTTCAGACCGCACGCACCTGCAACCAACCTCATGCCCTCTTTTCTCCCCATCACATGGGGTCGGCACCGTTAGGTGAATCTCTCAGGATAATACTTTGCCGAGTCAGCAAGAACTCTCCCTGACCGTCTCTACCTCAACGAGGACCTCCGATCCCCGGATCCCTATTCCTCAGCGTCACAACTCAGCCCTCATCGCCTGTGGTCTATCTGAACGCTTATCATTGTGCGTATTTTACCTGTGGACTTTCTGAACGCTTATCTTTGTGTGTATTGTACTCGTTATCTGACTTCTACATATCCTGTTGTGAAGCGCTCCGATACCCTCGGGTCTGGCCAGCGCTATAGAAAACTCCTAAAATAAAATAAATAAATAAGTGTCCATTTTGTGCTCCAGCTAGGTTTTGACTCCAATAATAGCCTCCATAACATCCTTAAGTGAACATTCCTGTTCCTCTTCCCCCAGGCTCCCTTGGGTGGCATCTCTAGACAGCCGGTTCTGCTGTGTGTCCTTGGAAACCGCGTAACGGTCCAATTTGTTGGTCTGCACTGGTTTCATCCCAAGGGACCCGGAGCCTTTGGAACGCTCTATCCATAGTATGCTCCCAACCGGACCGGGGTACTCGAGGTAGGCTGAAGCACCGCCTCTCACAGCGCAGAACAGTGGAGCCAACCGGCCAGGACACTAATTGCAATGCTCAGGCACCAGGAGATCCAGCACCAATTCTGGCTCCCACCAGGGAGATGGGCCCCTCAAATTGGTCCTTAGCAGCAGCGGCAACTCCGGGGACCAACCATCCAGGTAGATATGAGCACCAAGGGAGCTATATGCCAATATGCCCAGCAGCGTGACCTCCACTGACACTCTGGGAAATTCACCACAGCTGTCTTGGTCCCAGGATGAAGTACAGAGGGCCACCAACCCTCTCATGTCCCCCCGGCCCTCTGGGGGGTCACTACAAGTCACTGATGAGCCAGAAACGGGCACTGCAAGGCCGCTGCTGACCCGGGTGTGTGGCAGAAGTCAGCACCGATGAGGCGGGCAGAGGGAAGACTACCAATGTCAGAAGCGCGCCGCCGCCATTAAGAGACTTGCGGCGGTCGCGATGTATGCCTGCTCAAACAATTGCGCCCACCCGCCTCACTGGATCCGTTGCTCGGTCCCCGGTCACCGCCGCGGGCCTCAGTTGCTTCCCCGCTGCTCTGCCTCAGGGAAGTCCCGGCTGCACCTTAAGGATGCGGCGCCACTGCGCGATGTCGTCAGACCGGCCGGACCCCTCTTCCGGCGTCACCAGTCACTGTGGGTCCCGGCTTGCAGTCACCCAACAGGCCGCAACTCTCCGGGGATGATATCTCCCCGACGCGGGGCAGGAACAATTAGTAGAGCTTCACACTACGCAGCCATCTTCGATCCGACATTGGCCACGCCCCCCCCCATGTTCATTGCATTTGTGATTCTTTATTGTTTGAGCACCTTTTCTCTTCTACTTGACTTCCTCTGCCCCCTTTCCCACTCTGCCTTCCTGGATCCAGCACATTCTTAAATACACACTTCAAGCCTGCATACTGAACCCCAAACACAGCGGATCACATACATTTTCCAGTTTTGTCTGACATGGTTGACTTCTAAGGTAGCTTTGCTTGTTTTCTATTTCTTCAGCAGTAAAAATTTGAGCGTTCTTTGTTTGTTCTCCATGTGCAAAGTTACTTTTTCAAGGATATGGCTGTTGTCCGTCGCTAATCTATTGTATTTTTATTTTTTTTTAATATAATTTTTATTTGGAAAACCTCAGTTATAGCATTACAGGAAAGTTCAGGCACAGGCCGAAAAGCCACTGGTCAACAACACAAGAGGATTCAAAGCCTCGCACAGCGAGAGGCAACAATATTGTAAAGTTCGACGTAGCACATTAAATCAGGATTGATGAGTCAATATGTACACAATGTTCCAGGATATGAGAGGATTCCAATTTATAATAAGGGTATGAGGATCTTATAGCATGCGATATTGCAAAATCATACACTGAGCAAATCTCAAGACAGAATAATAGTCTTCAATAGAGGTTCACAGATGGGAAGCTAAAACAGGATGTGAAGCAACAACCGCTATGTACTGGACCACAGCGTCCTACTCATGAAAGCAAGAGGCAGTAATAAAGTTACATAAGTACATGTTACAAAAGTCTTCCCAATGAAACTGGACCCCAATCCCTCATCTAGTAACTAAGAATATAAGAAGTGAGGGAAAGGATACAGAAAGAAGAAGAAAAAGAAAAATAGGGCCATAGAAACAGAAAACACATCCCATCCCCCAACCCCCCACCCTGCATACCAGCAGAAGGCCACGGCCCACCCCCCCTTATAGGCATGCCTGTCACCCCAGTAAGAACCCCGAAAATGGGAGAAAACGGAGGAGGGCCCTAGCTCCAGCCCCAATCACAACCCCCCCCCCCCACAACCCAGTAAGCATGTAAGCCCACAAGATGAAAAGTGAGCTTCAATTTACGTTCATCCCAACCCCCCAAGGTCTCAAGCACAAGCCGTGTTCCACTTTGGCACCGGGGTCACCCATGAAGTATCATAAACAGTCAGCGTTCAACCCTGGCCAGTCCGAGCAGAAGTCAACAATCTCTCCATTACATGAGCAAGCAAACTCGATGGACCAACAGTATCGGTAGGGGCCACCCAGGCCCTCAGCAAATATCGCGACTCTGACTCAGAATCACTCCTCCAGGGTACACTTGTCGTCATCAAGAAAGCAAGACGCCGATGGTCAGGAGGTGGATCTACAGGCAGTGAGGGAAAAAGGGTATCAGACACGCAGTCCCGGCCATTGTGCTCACTGATCCCGCAATCCAACACCGCACACCCCTGGGAGTCCTCGGCGTCAACAACCTGAGATAGGTCGGGCATCCATTCCTCTTTGTGTCCTTCCGCCTCCATAGGTCCTGTGACAGGAGAAGTGGACGACTGCGAGGCATTGATGACCATCCACCGACTTTTCAGGGCTGAGTGCAAGTCTGCAATAGCCAGCAAGACATCTCTCATTGTAGGGGCCCTCCCCCCTCCGCCAGTATACACAAAAACCTCCTTCTTCCAGGGACTCACCGGGCAGGATAGAGAGCTGGCTCAACAGGCGGCCGGGATCTGATTAACAATTTACAGTGTGCGAATGGGTCATGACGAAGCACACTCGAGCCCACATACACGCACAAGGTCGCACACCGCTTACCAGCCGTAAATGGGCGAGAAATCTCCCACCGACAACAGCCTCGGATGGTAAATGGTCACGCTCCGGTAGCCCCCGGGGAAAGTCCGGTCCGGGCTGCTCACTTTGCCTCGCACCCTATTGTCTCCACAATCGCAGGTGCCAGCGGAGAATCTGTGCCGCGGAGCTCGGAGGTCCAGCACCGCGACTCGTCTTTTATCCACGGCTGTGTGCAGTTCCAGGTCTCAGCTCGGGGCACCGGACCATCATGGCCGACCAGGGCCGATGTTTACCACGTCCGTGTCGGCTGCAGCACCACCCGAGGTCCCGGCTCGCCCACAGTAGAGGCCGGAAACTTCACGACGACGGTTCTCGGTCGTCCGGGGCGGTATTCATGCTGGAGTTACACGGTCGGGCCCCGCCTTCGCTCATCTGCACGGGGCCGCGGCTGGGATGCAGGATCATGGACAGCATGGTGCGGGAGGCGAGGGCGAGCTGCGGAGCAGGGCTTCTATGCGGCCATGTTGGAATCTATTGTATTTTTAAATGTTTTTGCTAGGTTGTACTTTATTAAAGAAAATAATGTACATTATCAGGTAGATATCAAGTCCTGCTCATCGTGCAGCATCTACAAACATTAGTGTGTTGACAGCATTGTCATTGAAAGAAAGCTTCAGAACGATCCTTCTCAAGGCGATGAATGGCGTCTGCTTTGAAAAGTCTGTTCCGAACCCCTTTAGGTCCCTTTAGCACTGTCTGGAGGGAGCCGCATCTGCTTGCTCCACTGGTCCTTTTTGACTACTGGAGAACTGTACTGCTGCCACTTGAAGGTCTTTGCATACCATGAAAAACGTTACCATATGGATTGGTAGCAGAGCTGGCGTCATGTTTGACCCTGCATCCTTTCATGTTAAGTGTTTTGTATTCGTCTCAGCATTCATCGCCGTCAGTGGTACTTATTTCTCAGAAGTATAGACTGAGGACTTATACAAAATGTACAAAGGTTGTTATGAAGAATGTATATTTACCTTGTCTTTCGCTTCTACGCTTGTGAATGGTGCTACTTACCTTTGACTATTTGATGAGCTCCATTGTGTGTGCAGGATGTCACATATGCCCTTACAGCCTGGACCACTTTACATACAATAAGTTGCAGTATGAAGGCCTCTATTTTGAGAGCATAACTAAAGACAGTTTTGGTTGCTGATTGTTAGTGGTTCTTCAAGCATGTGTGCGTTGTAGATGACATGCACGTTCCATGATTTATGTTTTGCACACAAAAGATGTGGACAGTGCAAGATGGCGACCCCCTGTGTGGATAGTAACATGTCCCAGGTCTAAGTGAAAGCTTCTGTCAGTGGACTGTTCTCTTCTCAGTTGATTATTTTATTTACAGAAATGCGAAAACCGTATGGAATTCTGCACTTGTCTGGCAATGCTACCACAAATTCTCTTGTGAAAGAGGGGCTTTCTTTTAGTTGCTTGGAGAGTCCTTCTTTTCCCCTACTTTTGGGAGTTAGTGAGTTATTAATTTAGGTGCAGTCTTGAGAGGCCATCTGCTGGGGAGCACTCTAACGAGCATCTTTGCAGCCAAGGGACAAACTGAACTTGGCATCGGTTTCACGCTCCTCCTGCCTCTGTTAGCTCTGTTCTTGTGCTTTAATATTAGAATATCCTGTCTGTGGTACACAGGACCTTTCAGACAGGTCGACTTTCATCTCCACTAAATTTAAGGAACTTTCCTCAACATTGACATACCAATTTAGCGAAAAGACATTGTATTGTATCCAGTGCTTAAGTTGAGTTGGTGGTTGCCGTTGGGGCTAGGCACTTATTTTTCCTCATCAGATTTTGACACAAAGCAAGAGATTAAAACAATCACCCAAGTAAAAATGAAGGAGGAAGAGAAAGACTGAAAACTATGACAGAGGGAGAAAGTTGGGATGAAAAAAGCTGCAAGAGTGAGATAAAGGGGCAAGGAGGGTCTCATGGTGGATTAAAGCGGCAGTAGGTGGATTCCAAACTACCCAGCCTTGGTATTCAGCACGGCGGTACTCCGTAGCGCAGCTCATAGACTGAGCAAAACTGTGGACCTTGCACGTATTCTTTTACACACTGATTGTGGCATTTGCAGATCTTTTTCCTACCCCTAACGAGGCATTACAGTGCTTTTTGGGTGGTTGAATGTTACTACTACATTTTTTGTGCATGGTTGTTAGTGTTATCGTCGTGGGAAGTATTTTGGTGTCTTGGGAGGTGTGCTCCAATCAAGTGACAGCAACTTTGTGGCCGCCATTAAGCTTGGCGCAAAGCAGTGAGATGTGGGACAGATAGTCACATATATATGTATATATGTCTGTATATATGTATATATGTCTGTATATATGTATATATATATATATATATGTGTGTGTGTGTGTGTGTGTGTGTTCACTGACAAAAACAAAGGTTACAAGGACGTTATAGTTAGGGTCAGATTTTACTCATACAAAGCCAGAGTAAATCAGTTGTTATAGTTAGAGTTAACTATAACTCGCTTTGCAATGTACTGCTTACGACCTCACATATTACATCACTCATGACATGGTCAGTGACATCACTGATGATATCAGCAACTGCGCAGACGACCTCGCCCCACTGAAGACCCCTCCCAGCAGACCCGGCAGCAAGAAAGCACCCTGGTTCACCGACGAACTCAAGAACTCCAAGAAGAACTGCCGAGCCCTCGAGAAAACCTGGCGCAGAGACCCGACACCAGACAACATGACCACCCTCAAGCTCGCCACTCGAAAACACCACCAACTGATCCACGCCACCAAGAAAATTGCATTCAAGGAACGACTGGACAACAACGCCCACAACAGCAAGGAACTCTTCAACATCATCAAAGAGCTCTCCAATCCCAGCGCCGGAAACAACAACATCACCCCATCGCAAGACCTCTGCAACTCGCTCGCCTCGTTCTTCCACAGAAAGGTCCCAGACATACACAACAGCTTCAGCACACAACCGACGCATCCTACGACCACACCAACATCTTCCACCACCACCCTCCGTGCCTGGACCCCGATCAACACCGAAGACACCATCCGCACGATGAACTCCATCCACTCCGGATCACCAACCGACCCCTGCCCCCACCACATCTTCAACAAGGCCGACTCCGTCATCGTACCCCACCTACGGGACATCATCAACGCCTCCTTCAACACCGCAACCTTCCCTGAGAGCTGGAAGCACGCTGAACTCAGCGCCCTACTGAAGAAACCATCAGCGGACCCCACAGACCTCAAAAACTACCGCCCCATCTCGCTCCTCCCGTTCCCTGCCAAAGTCATCGAGAAGACCGTCAACAGACAGCTGGCCGCTTTCCTCGAGACAAATGGATCCCTCGACCACTCGCAGTCTGGTTTCCGGGCCAACCACCGTACCGAGACCGCTCTCATCACAGCCACCGATGACATCCGAATCCTGCTCGACAACGGGGAAACTGCGGCCCTCATCCTCCTGGACCTCTCCGCGGCGTTCGACACGGTCTGCCACCGCACCCTATTGCAGCGCCTCAACAACATCGGAATCCAGAAGGCACTGGAATGGATTATCTCCTTCCTCACCGGAAGGACACAGAGAGTCCGCCTCCCCCCATTCAGATCAGAAGCCACCGAAGTCATCTGCGGCGTGTCACAAGGATCATCACTCAGCCCCACGCTGTTCAACATCTACATGAGCCCCCTCGCAGCCATCGCACGCCAACACAACCTCAACATCCTCTCCTACACCGACGACACCCAGCTGATCCTCTCATTCACCAACGACCCCGCCACCGCCAGAACCAACCTACACGAAGGGATGAAAGACGTAGCCGAGTGGATGATGAACAGCCGCGTGAAACTGAACTCAGATAAGACGGAAGTCCTCATCCTGGGATCTACACCCTCCGCCTGGGATGACTCCTGGTGGCCCACTGCCCTGGGCAGCGCACCCAACCCTACAGACCACGCACGCAACCTGGGCTTCATCCTGGACTCCTCCCTCTCCATGACCAGACAAGTCAACGCCGTCTCCTCGTCATGCTTCAACATCCTACGCATGCTACGCAAGATCTTCCGGTGGATCCCCACCGAAACCAGGAAGACGGTCACTCAGGCCCTCGTCACCAGCCGACTGGACTACGGCAACTCCCTCTACGCCGGAACCACTGCAAAATTCCAGAAAAGGCTCCAGCGCATTCAGAACGCCTCAGCACGACTCATCCTGGACATCCCCCGACACAGCCACATCTCCGCACACCTGAGAAACCTGTACTTGATCCCCGTCAGCAAAAGAATCACGTTCCGACTCCTCGCCCACGCACACAAACCTCTGCACAACCAGGGCCCAAGATACCTCAATGACCGCCTGAACTTCTACACTCCGACCCGCCAGCTCCGATCGACCACCTACTCCCTCGCGGCCGTCCCCCGCATCCGAAGAGCCACAACGGGAGGAAGATCCTTCTCCTACCTGGCGGACAAGACGTGGAACTCCCTCCCCACCCACCTCCGCCTGACCCAAGACCACATCGCCTTCAGGAAGCAACTCAAGACCTGGCTGTTCGAGCAGTAGCGGACCCCCCTACCCCAAGCGCCTTGAGACCCTCCGGGTGAGTAGCGCGCTATACAAATGCTGTGATTGATTCATATCACTGATGACATCTCAAATGGCATCAGTGATGTCATCATCCAGTAACTGTGAGTCTTTTTAAGAAGTTTGAGTGTTAAATATATGTACCAAAGTGTATTGGTGAACCACTGGGTGCATGAGTGACAGTATGGATGACTCAATCAAATCAAATCAAGCTTTATTCGATTGTAAGCAAAACAGCCATAAAAGCACAGTGTATTTCATACACAAAAATTACAGTAAAATCACAATAAAACTTTTTGTTTTTAAAAACAGGGTGCCCGAAAGAATAAAAACAAAAACCTAAAAAATAATGAGTTAATATATAAAGTACTAAAAACAAATAACGGCAACCCTGAAAACGGCATAAACTGGCATAAAAACACAACAGATTAGAATATTAATAGTCACGAGAGGACGCTAATTTGGGGAAATGCCAAGGTGACTCATGGATGACTCTGTGAGTGCGTGACTGACTGTATAAGTGAGTGATTAGGTGTCTCAGTGAATGTGTGGATGAGTGACTGGTTGTATCAAAGTGTGTGTCTGTCAGCTGAAGTGTAAGTGGGTATATGAGTGTGTTAGTAGGTATGTGAATGGCTATATGGGTGATGGATTGGTTGTCTGAGTAGCTCTATGGTTGTCTGGGTATCTGTAAGGAGGTGTGTGACTACATGTATGGTTGAGTAAGTGGGTGAGTCAGTGGCTGTAAGGGGTACTGTTGCATTTGTGAGAGGTTGTATGAGTGAGCGAGTGTCTGTATGGCTGTGTTGGTGATTGAGTGCATGTGTAAGTGTGGGTGAGTAAATGAGTATGTGAAAGGCAGTATAGGTGAGTGGCAGGTATATGAGTAACTGTATGCCTGAGTGAGTGAATGTGAGAGTGGCTATATGTCAGTGAGTGAGTATGTGATACTATTTGCATGAGTAAGTGGGTGTAACTGGGTGAGTAAGTGGCTGTGTGATTGACTGTATGGGTGAGTGTCTAGGTGTGTGAGTAGTTCTATGGGTGACTCACTCTGTGTGTGAGTGGCTGTATGGGTGTATGAGTGGATATGTCAGTGGCTGTATTAGTGAGTGAGTGGGTCCATCAGTGGCATTATGGGTGAGCGGGTAGATCCATGAATCAGTTGGTGGGTGTGTAAGTACTGGTAAGGCTCTGTGAATGGGTTTCTGAATGGTTGGGTGTATAAAAGATTCTATAGGGGTGTGAGCAGTGCTTGAAATGGAGAAGTTGAAGTGCAGGTACTCTGGTATAGAGTACCTGCTTGTTTCTGAGAATTGCCGGTACTCTCCAATTAAAAGTATTGCATTTTCTCTTGAGAAGTCCTTCTCAAAATAAAAAAAGAGCTGGTACTCCGTACCGGACAGTATTGGCCCATTTAAAGAACTGGGTGTGAGTGGGTGCATGAAGAAAGTATCCCTTAGGTAAATTTCTAAACCGAGAGCCTAGTTTGAAAAATCATTCACCCAGATACACTCTATTTTCATTCATCACTACCCACACATTTCAGGATTCAGCCACATGTAATAGGGAAATCACTATACCACTTAGTGTGTAAAAAATATATAACATATATTTATTCTTCGCAATACAAAATTTGTCAAGTTAAAATGCAATTGGTATCACAGCAATTCATAAAATTGCAAAACAATAAATTATAAATCACAGTATGCATGAAAGTATAAAAAGAGTGAAAAAAAACAAGAGTTAGACAAAGCAGCTCAGTCTTAACAGTTTACACATCCGTTGTGGTGTCATATTAAGGGCATGGAGTTAAGCAGTCTGTAATTAGCTTTTTTTGCACCACTGCCCCATGGACGGATTGTGTATAAAGATCGAGCGTCGACGCGTTTCGATAGAGAAAACCTTATAGAACCATCTTTTTCAAGACTCTGGTATAAACACTCTGTATCTTGTGAAACATTTTCATGCAGACACCTACAATTAAATACAGTCATTATTCTCATGTAGTTTGAGATTATCTATCAAGACATCTATAAAAACATATTCATTGTCAGTAGTAAGGTATTATAAAACATTCCTTTTTCCACACCCTTCACTAAAAAGCACTGTATATAATGCAGTCCATATTTTCCTCCTGGTCCCTTCCGACCCCTTTATTTCATGTTATCAGTGGTACTATTTAAATTGTCTTTACAGCCAGACAGAATATCAACATGAAAACAACTCTAATCCATTATAAAGACTTTGGCTCTTGATCAACTTCCCTTTAAATGTGGCACAATCTTAATACATTCTGTTCACCTCTCTTTAAATCTCATATACACATCCACACGTCCGGCATTCAACATATTCACACCTCTACATATTCTTTAATTTTTCACCTGCTTATAAAAAAGAGGGGGAGACTTCCTTAGTTGTACTATTTCATAATCTTTTACGTTGGAAGTAGAAATAGAAATCCAAACTTGACGAAGGCCTCCGAACAGCTGTGGACAAAAGGCCATGGGCAGAAATTAATTCTGATCTTATATTATTATGATATTCCTTCTCAGTGATTTTGCTTAAAGGGGGAACCTCGCCTTTCTGTTACATATGGCAGGAGTCGCAGTATATACGATATGTTTCCAAGTCGAGACTGGTTATATCTTGTGCAGAAATCTTCCCTATGGTTTTGCCTGTATATGTAAACATAGGCGTATTATTTAGGGGACTCGAAGTGAAGTGGAATAGCCACTTAATTCTAAAAATAGTACTGTCGCTGTATGTCTTATGTCGCATTCAGAGATATTGAAATCAACGGTTCCTTTACTCATTAGGGATCCAGTAAAAAACATTTTTTTTACAATTCAAAGCGGTTTTCGATATTTAAAAGCCCCACATTTGTTAGCTCCGGTATTTCACAATGAGTTGTAGCTCTGTATGCCCTTGTTACATGCTATGGCCGTTGGTTTGTCTTCATCTGTTTGCTAACACCCTCTAGCATTTTTAAAGCATTGAAGTTAGGAGGGCTAACAACATCATGATACGCAAGCTTATGGCCGAATGTCTTGTCAAGCAAGACTGCTGTTATGGTGCTCAAACAAAGGCCATTTACACAGCTCAATCTAGCCCCCAGTTAATAATACAAATGGGACTATACAGACTTAAACTGTCATCCAGATATCAGAATAACGAACAGGGAGTCCTATCTTCGATTAACGCTAACTATTTAAAAGAGACCCAGTCGGTTGTGCAGATAGAACTCTACATCCTAGACCGGGCACAGTAATGGAAACGGAATGCCAGTCTTACTTGCTTCCCCCTTTCTTTTAAAGTCAGAGTACCTATCATATGCTCCTTACTGCGATCATGTGATGCCGGAATATGCGGTCTTCTTCCTCAGTTCTGCCAGTCTACGAGATTATGAGCATCAGAGATGCTGTTGATGGTGTCATCATTGATGTCATGAGTGATGTCATTTGAGATGTCATCAGTGATGTCACTGACCATGTCATGAGTGAGGTAATAAGTGAGGTCATAAGCAGTGCATTACGGGGGCACGAGTTATAGTTAACTCAGCTAACTTTAACAGCTGCATTTCTCTGGTTTTGTATGAGTAATATCTGACCCTGACTATAATGTCTCTGAAACCTTTGTTTTTTTCAGTGAATTTCTAAGTTAAAAAAAATCTATTTGCTAACTAGAATGTCCCTGTAACCTTTGTGTTTTTTTAAGGGAATGTCTAAGATTTTTTAAGTAGCAGTCACATTTACAGAGTGATGGAGAAAGGGGCCTGGGCCTCCAACCAGCTCTCTGGAATTCCGCTGTGTAGAACTTGGCCCCCAAGGTCTCTCAGAACTAAAGTGGACTTCATCCCCCAGCTATTATACACCAGGAGGCGCGTTTGCAGAGTGGGGGAAATATGGGGGCACGGCTTCCGAAGACCTCTTAGCAGTCCCACTGTGTAGGACTTATTGGAGGTAACAAGAGGGGTAGTTGGCCCCAAAGATGTCCTTGGGGGGTGGGGGGATATCACCCAGTAAGTACCACACAGCTGGATTGCTGAGAGGTGGTCAGAGGCCCTTATACCACCACTCTGCAAACGCACCTCCTGGTGCACTGCTGCTTTGGGGATGAAGTCCAGTTTAGTCCTGAGGCCCTCAGGAGGCAAGGGGACGGCATCACCCCACCAGCAGTGCGCTGAGAACCGCATTTTTGCAGAGTTGTGTAAAAAGGGACGTGGTCTTTAATCGCCTCTCAGCAAACCCACTGTGTGGGGCTTACTGGAGGTAACCAGTGGGCTACTTGGCCTCTAAGTCCCCTCACCAGCAAAGGGAACTTCATCCTCCACCCAAGAGCGTGCCAGGAGGCACGCTTGCAGACTACTGGACCAAAGGGGGTGGGGCTTCTGGCGAGTTGCCGGCTTTGGCTTTTTTAAATTTTGTTTTCAGAAGGGAGGCTGTATGGCCCCTCTTTCCCTTTACCCTTTAGGGCCCTGTGGCCTGACCCATTTTTTGGGGGGGCCCTCTTTTTAAATAGGGAGGGGGTGCTTGGCTGTCCTTCCCTGCCCTATTTCGGCCCAGGGTCCCCATCCCGGGGCAAGGCATTTTGCGTTAAAAAAAAAAATAATTTAAATAAAGGAAAGGGGAACGTGTGGTCTCCCTTCCCTGAGCTAGTTTTGGACCCGGGACCCCTTCCCCCGGGACCTGTCCTGTATTTATTATTTTTAAAATATAGGAGGGGGGCCGCGTAAATATGCAGCTCCCTCTGCCCACAAGCATTTCTGCTCCATTTCATGGAAGCAAGAGTATTTTTCATGCTCTCGCTTTCATGAAGCGAAGCAATGTTTGCCACTGCTCCCCCCAAGCCATAACAAACAGCAATGTCCGGGGGTGGGCATCCGGGAACATTGCTGGAGCCGCCCCTGGGGGGTTGCGGTCCCCAGGGCCACGAAGGAGGGTACCTGCTCGACCCCCTCTCATCTGCTTTGTAGCCCTAGGGAGGTGGTGGTCTCCTGGGGTCCCCAACAGACACCCGTCTTTATTTATTTTGTGCCCTGGGGAGTTGGAGTTCCCTTGGGCTGTGGGGAGGCAGCGTGGTCCCCGCATTACAAGACATCAGCCCCAGGAAGGTGGAGGTCAATAGGGCTGCGGGGGTGTGGACCCCCCCCCACATGTACATATCTAGCCCCAGGGAGGTGGGTGCGTTTGGCCCCCTTGCATATTCATGTATTAGCCCAGGTTAGGTAGCGGTCTCCGGTGCTGCATGGGGGGGCTGGAGGCCCCCCTCGCATTCCTTCATAAATATGTTCCCGGGGAGGTGGCAGTCCCCAGGGCTGCGGGGGCCAGCACAGCCCCCGCATTATTAAGTCAATTGCGATCACAACCTGGCCGACCAGGGGCCTTAATTAACTGAAGACCGGGACACCACGCTTTATTTTCTAAAACAATTTCAGTGGTGTTCGCGGATCCACCAGGAATGCCACCGAAATGTTTTTTTTAAATACCTTTTTGGGACCCAGGGGTCCCTGTGGGACCCCCAGAACAGGCCTAAGGGGTAAGGGTGTTTCTACCCTGCCTTTTTTTCTTGTTTTTTCACCTTTTTTCTTGTGACTCGGTCCAACTGAGTCCCAAAGAAGGCTGCCAACACTTCCTTGTTTGAAGTATTTGCAGCAAATCAGATCTCTGGCACGAGATCGGGAGGGTTCGCGGATTCGCCGCAGCCACAGTTTTATATCTGAGAAATCTTTACATTTCTCAGGAACTACTGAACGGAATTAAACCATTTACCAAAAAGAGTGCTTTCTGGACCAAGATCTACCTTTTTGTCAAATTTGGTATAATTCTGTTTAGCATTTCTGGCTATAGCCGTGTCTAAAGTTTCCTATAGAAATTAAAATGGAGAAAAAGCATTTTGGGACCCCCCTTTTTCTCGGCCTCTGCTTGCCGAATCACCCCAAAACTTTCAACACAGCAGCTGAAGTGCGTGGCTTATTATTTTGGAAAATTTTGGGAAGATTCGTCTTACTACTCCAAAGATATTGGCAAAAGAAAAAATAATTTTCCTATGTAAACTAGGTCCTAACAATAACTACCTACTGGTGACTGCCAGTAGGGAGGGAGGGGATGAGTGGGCGGGTGTGTGTGCGCGCGGGTGTGTGCACGTATGTGTGCGTGTGTATGTGTGTGTATATATATCATAATTGCTTTATGTGTTTGAAACTTCATAGGGAAGGAATTGCATACTCCATGTTATTGTTATCAGCTACTTTCAGTTGAATTAGGTGATTGCTGACTAAAGATGCAAGCCCAGCTGGAGATATTACTATGCAGTCTATAAATGGTAGGTGCAATATGTGGAAGAAATGCTTTGAAATAAACAAGTTCTGAAAGTGGCTGCAAGTTCCAGACTCCTGGATTGTTGTGAGCTCTGAATAGACTTCACACTAGACAAGATGTTAAGGAGGCTGAGGGTTTCAGCAGACATAATTAAAGTACTGGATATAACGATATAAACTATTTAAAGAAAGCTGACATTTGCTTAAAGGAAGTAACAGCATTGTCTTGTTTTCCTCATTGCGTAGTCTGACGTGCCTGCCTGCTGTTGTTTTGACAGGAACTGTTTGGCGCTGTGCAGATCACACCGCTCAGCTCCGGCTACGCGCTTGGAAGCTCCAACTGGATCATACAGTCGCATCATGAAAAAGTGTCGTATGTGTCTGGGTCTTCACTGCTAACGACTCACCCGCAGGTAATGTGCCGGAGCTTCTAGGAGGTGGATGTGCTTGTCCTCCTCCTCCTCTAGCAAGAGTCAAAGGCATTATCCATGGGATCGCTGAATAAATGTTTAGTTAACAGGCTACTGGGTCTCATCACCGGCTTCTAATTTTACGCTAGGATTTCTTCCTTGTATCTGTCTTTTGTCTGCGCTGCTAGAAGTGCATACCTTTTAACACCTATCAGTGTTCAAATATTTTGTTATGTTGAGACTTCCTTTTTCAATTGCCAATTAGCCATTTCACATCTGCTACATGTTCGTTTCACAGATGTGCCGACTGATGTACACTTTTACATTGAATATTTTCTGTTCAATCTGGTTCTCCAGTTTGTCTTACTTATAACACATGGTGGGGACTGATGTACTTCTCTAATGCTGAGCATCAAGTATTTTAACCCTCATCCTAGTAGCCGGTGATGGTTTATGCTCTTTCATTTGCACCCTTCATACCAGTTTGTTGTGGAAATTTCAGCCTTTTTCTATGTCAGTTTTAGGATGAGGGAGGGGAGCTCAAAATAAAAGTAGCATTGTTTTTGAACAGAAATAAAGAAAACTCTAGAAGGCAAGTTTAACCTTGCACACCACTTTACCTAAATCTCAAAGGTAGCAGAACTAACATCACGTGCCATTTGACCTCTAGTTGTATCTCAGGAAGTGTATTGATATGAACTTTGAACACATTGGCATCACAGCAAGTAACAAAACACAGCAAGGGCTTTCCCCCTGCTGCAAAAATGTGAATAGAGATGAAAGGCTTTGTTAGTTACCAATCATGTAATATCTAAGATGAGCAAGTAATGCTCTTTCTGGAGGCTACTATATGTAACCGCAGATTTCTCACCTTAGAATACTCCCCAGGCACCGGACTGGACCCAGAAAACTTTTTTCCTATAGTAATGTTTCCATGTGCTGTTAGGTGGCGCCATGCAGCTCTGTGGTGACTCCACATCACTCAGAAAGTGACATGATAGAGCCACAGATAAACAGCACTTCTTCGTGGTGACGTAATTTTCTTGTCTCTTACCGCGCCCTCAGACATGTAGCTTGAACAATAGCTGTTACTAGTGTGCTGAATACTAACTTGGGACCTTTGTAGATGTTAAAAAGAGGCCACTTCACAGAACGGTGCCATGGGAGGGTGGTGAGGAATCAGAAGAACAAGTTATTTGCCTTTGATCATGTAAGTAAGAATTTGTATGTCAAACCTTTAATAAATCTCATTGCAACAGGTGATTTAAACAAGGACAGTTGGTTCAGCAAATGGAGTAAGGCCAAAAGGGCTGACAATTAACCTCTAATAGTGTCCACAACAAGACTTTGCTAGTCAAAGATAAAATAAACAAAAGAAATTCCAAACGCTTTGCTTGTAAAGGGTCAGTCTTGCGAACACCACACCAGGCACCATATCTGTCCCAGTGCGCAGCATAAATAGGGTTTGTCTGGCATCCAGGAATACATCCATCACTTCGGCAAACATATCAAATGCAGGTGGTGCCGCCACTCTGCCTCCACGCAGGTGAGTGCAGATGGGGCACATCCGGGTAGATGACCCTGCCTTTTTAACTGAGACAGTTGGTCCTCGCGGAGTGGTAGTCTGGTTAGAGGACAGATGCTCATGCCCAGAAGGTACTGGTACCACACTCTCCTGGCCCAAACTGGGGCTCTAAGAGGACCTTGGTCCGGTTTTCCTGATCTCTTTCAGAACTCGACAAGAGGGGCGGGTGGGAAGGCATGCAAGAGTCCTGGGTTCCACTCCAGTCAGAATGCATCTCTTAACAAGTGTTCTTGTTGAAACTCCAACATGCTAAAGCTTTGACACTGCATGTGCTCGACAGTGACAAAAGGGTACTCCCCACACTTAAATTACACCCCGTACCACTTCAGAACGTTGACGCCACTGATGATCCGCCAAGCATGGCCTACTTATTTTGTCTATTCCCGCATTCAGGGATGCTGTCAAGTTATTCGTGATCAGGAAAATACCCTGAAGTTCTGGCCACTTTCAGGGTTCAGGACTCCTCTCCTCCCTGGTAGTTGCAATACCACATGATGGAGTTGCCTGTGAGAGCCTACGCCAGCCTCCTCTTGATGAGTGGAAGGAAAGCTTTCAAAGCCAAATTAATGGTCCTCTACTCTAGGAGATTGATGTGGAACGGGCCTTCTGCAGGAGACCAGAGCCCTTTCATCTCCACCGCTTCCCGGATGACCTCCTCAGCTCACCAGGGAAACCTTCTGAAGTAATGTAGTGGGATGTAACAATTAATTCAGGGCAAAGCTAATATGTTGCATTCAATGTTGGCTTTGCTTCAGACTGTACCTGATAACACTCCCAAATCGGTCCTCATTTTTATAGCATGTCGTTCTGTCCCTCTCCAACATACATGTATCAGCCAGTGGCATGAGCATCCACTATATGCTCCAAGGTTGAGTTAGAGAAACAAGGCAAGCATGCAGAACTGTCGGGCCCACCACAATAGATTTTGCTGTTGAAGAAAACATGCGACCCAGCTTGACTTGGCATCTATGGTTAGTTGTAAAGATGTGAACCCTGAGGACGCAGTGCCTCCCACTCTCATACATTTTTCATTGTTGAATAGAATTTTGTGATCTACTGAATGGTCTGGTTATATCAGCACTCACAATTTCTCATTGTCCTGATTGGTAAGTAGCTCTCGCTTTGTGTTCAGGATATTGTTTTTTCAGTGATGTAGGCAAATTCAACTGGTGATTAATTTCTAGTCTGGGTCAACAGCTTTGCATTTTCTACCATTAGCAAAGCCAAGTTCTGTAATCGAACAATATCTCAGGCTAGCCATGATGACGTGTTAAGATGACATGCTTGGGGTTCATGCAGAACGATGCCTGTGGAAAGCAAATAAATTGACATGGTTAGTTCTGCTTCGGCCAAGTCCTGGAATGGCAAGGTTGATGGCATCCTTGTTGTAGATGGCTCTGAGAATGAGGATTTCTTGAACGATGGCAGGATTTTTAATCATGTCTGACTAATATTGGAAATACACTTGGTGATTGGTGGAGGATCCTTTGACTTTGAGGGACTTTAAGAGGAAAAGGAAGGACTGGATGTCAGAAAAGAGTACTGTTTGTTCTGAGGGAGTCTCTTGCTTTCGAAGAACGACAACATTGTCACCAGTATGTCTGGGATGAATGTATTTGGTGCTGTGACCCCATCTATGATAATTCTGCAAAATGCTCTAGGTTAACCTCCACAACAAAGGCCACCATCAGGGAACACACACCATCAAATAACTGTCTGTTTAAAGTGGCCAGCCTCTGGATTCACAGGTCTTGTGTCATTACTCCAGTTCTTTAATCTTTAAATCTTTGTACAGCATAAAACGCAGACATATTCCAAGTGTTCACTTAACATGTCAATACAATTATAATAAAAAGGTATCCAAAGGTACAAACTGCCAACTTATGTTAAAAACAACCTAGTACCATTTAATATTTTGACATCTCTTTAATGCAAATCTGGGCCAGAGTGGAACAGGAACAAGTGAGAAGGGAAGATAGTTCATAATTTTTGTATTTAAACACTGTAAAACTAGCCCCAAAAATGCCCATACCTGTTTAACCAAAAGTCCTTCCGAACCTCAGGAAAAATCTTGCAGCTCACATTTATGCCAGTGATTCTCAAATATTCGCTCTGTTCTCATTTTGACACCAAACCGATAACTCACTCATTCTGCATGAGTCCTCCAACACCATTATCTGCCACCAAACCTTTTGAACAGCGTTAATAGTTGCCTGGCTCCAGAAGCCACTGAGATCAACAAAATGCCAGCTGACCTCAAAACAAGCAGGCTGATCAACCACACTGGTACACACACTGTTGTTCTCCTATGGCGATGCACTTCTCATCAAGTCTGCTTTGGATGACACCGGTTGCAAGACAACACTCTGAGAGATCCGTCCTCATTTTATTACTGAGCATGAAATGCCTTAGAATGAGTTGCATGCGAAGTCCCTGAGTTCTTTGTGCCCTGCTCTTGGAACTGCTTGCTCTTATTCTTTTGGACCCTGGGAGACTACTGTGATGCTGAATCTATCCTGCCAGGCTGGTACTTAGATTGCTTCCTTCTCAAATACCTCCTTTGCCACATTTTGGGATTTCACCAAAAGTAAGACACTCGTTACAATATCAATATTGATACTGTGTTTCTTTGCCTGAGCTCCACAGGTTTAACGCTGCCTCCTGGAGCATCTCTTCCCTTGAAGAAGCGACAACCATCGATTTCTCTGCCTCCATAGCTCAGGTGTGCTCAAACAGGACACAGGGAGGCCTGGCCTCTCACCAATCTCTATGATTGCTGGGCAGATGGCCACATTTTCCATCCCTCTTTCAGATCAGTAGGAACTAGTCCAATTTTTCACTCTCAGGCAATAAGAAAGAGCCTCAAGAGAGGGACTCATGCAGAGTCAAAAAAAACTGCCTACTTTGAGCACAATTAGGTACTGTCTTCTGTAACATTTTCCCTTTTGCATCAGATATGGCACAGCATTAAATCTAAAAGTAGTACTTATATTTTAGTTTTTATAAGGTAATGTTATTCATTGCATACGATCCCTGCAAAGCAGTCTCAAAGCAAGTTGCTTCACAGAATAACCTACTGCTTGGCTTAAGAGAAACAAGGTTTATGATTAAAAATATCCTCATTCAGAAGGTAAGAAGGCTACATGTCTTGGAGCTACATGATGGTCAGAACATATAGACATTGGTGTTTAGATCTGAGATTAGATGTATGTAACGTACTGATCCAGTGCATGTCTCGTCCTCTCTTCAGTGTGCAGACTGTGTTGAGCAGTGTTGTGCATCCCTCACAAACCTAGAGATCCACATATTTTACACAGTGTTATTATGTAGGTAAGAAGGTTACATGTCTTGGAGCTACATGACGGTCAGAACATATAGACATTGGTGTTTAGATCTGAGATTAGATGTATGTAACGTACTGATCCAGTGCATGTCTCTTCCTCTCTTCAGTGTGCAGACTGTGTTCGGCAGTGTTGTGCATCCCTCACAAACCTAGAGATCCACATATTTTACACAGTGTTATTATGTAGGTAAGAAGGTTACATGTCTTGGAGCTACATGACGGTCAGAACATATAGACATTGGTGTTTAGATCTGAGATTAGATGTATGTAACGTACTGATCCAGTGCATGTCTCTTCCTCCCTTCAGTGTGCAGACTGTGTTCGGCAGTGTTGTGCATCCCTCACAAACCTAGAGATCCACATATTTTACACAGTGTTATTATGTAGGTAAGAAGGTTACATGTCTTGGAGCTACATGACGGTCAGAACATATAGACATTGGTGTTTAGATCTGAGATTAGATGTATGTAACGTACTGATCCAGTGCATGTCTCTTCCTCTCTTCAGTGTGCAGACTGTGTTCAGCAGTGTTGTGCATCCCTCACAAACCTAGAGATCCACATATTTTACACAGTGTTATTATGTAGGTAAGAAGGTTACATGTCTTGGAGCTACATGACGGTCAGAACATATAGACATTGGTGTTTAGATCTGAGATTAGATGTATGTAACGTACTGATCCAGTGCATGTCTCTTCCTCTCTTCAGTGTGCAGACTATGTTCAGCAGTGTTTTGCATCCCTCACATACCTAGAGATCCACATATTTTACACAGTGTTATTATGTAGGTAAGAAGGTTACATGTCTTGGAGCTACATGACGGTCAGAACATATAGACATTGGTGTTTAGATCTGAGATTAGATGTATGTAACGTACTGATCCAGTGCATGTCTCTTCCTCTCTTCAGTGTGCAGACTGTGTTCAGCAGTGTTGTGCATCTCTCACAAACCTAGAGATCCACATATTTTACACAGTGTTATTATGTAGGTAAGAAGGTTACATGTCTTGGAGCTACATGACGGTCAGAACATATAGACATTGGTGATTAGATGTATGTAACGTACTGATCCAGTGCATGTCTCTTCCTCTCTTCAGTGTGCAGACTGTGTTCAGCAGTGTTGTTCATCCCTCACAAACCTAGAGATCCACATATTTTACACAGTGTTATTATGTAGGTAAGAAGGTTACATGTCTTGGAGCTACATGATGGTCAGAACATATAGACATTGGTGTTTAGATCTGAGATTAGATGTATGTAACGTACTGATCCAGTGCATGTCTCTTCCTCTCTTCAGTGTGCAGACTGTGTTCAGCAGTGTTGTGCATCCCTCACAAACCTAGAGATCCACATATTTTACACAGTGTTATTATGTAGGTAAGAAGGTTACATGTCTTGGAGCTACATGATGGTCAGAACATATAGACATTGGTGTTTAGATCTGAGATTAGATGTATGTAACGTACTGATCCAGTGCATGTCTCGTCCTCTCTTCAGTGTGCAGACTGTGTTCAGCAGTGTTGTGCATCCCTCACAAACCTAGAGATCCACATATTTTACACAGTGTTATTATGTAGGTAAGAAGGTTACATGTCTTGGAGCTACATGACGGTCAGAACATATAGACATTGGTGTTTAGATCTGAGATTAGATGTATGTAACGTACTGATCCAGTGCATGTCTCTTCCTCTCTTCAGTGTGCAGACTGTGTTCGGCAGTGTTGTGCATCCCTCACAAACCTAGAGATCCACATATTTTACACAGTGTTATTATGTAGGTAAGAAGGTTACATGTCTTGGAGCTACATGACGGTCAGAACATATAGACATTGGTGTTTAGATCTGAGATTAGATGTATGTAACGTACTGATCCAGTGCATGTCTCTTCCTCCCTTCAGTGTGCAGACTGTGTTCGGCAGTGTTGTGCATCCCTCACAAACCTAGAGATCCACATATTTTACACAGTGTTATTATGTAGGTAAGAAGGTTACATGTCTTGGAGCTACATGACGGTCAGAACATATAGACATTGGTGTTTAGATCTGAGATTAAATGTATGTAACGTACTGATCCAGTGCATGTCTCTTCCTCTCTTCAGTGTGCAGACTGTGTTCAGCAGTGTTGTGCATCCCTCACAAACCTAGAGATCCACATATTTTACACAGTGTTATTATGTAGGTAAGAAGGTTACATGTCTTGGAGCTACATGACGGTCAGAACATATAGACATTGGTGTTTAGATCTGAGATTAGATGTATGTAACATACTGATCCAGTGCATGTCTCTTCCTCTCTTCAGTGTGCAGACTGTGTTCAGCAGTGTTTTGCATCCCTCACATACCTAGAGATCCACATATTTTACACAGTGTTATTATGTAGGTAAGAAGGTTACATGTCTTGGAGCTACATGACGGTCAGAACATATAGACATTGGTGATTAGATGTATGTAACGTACTGATCCAGTGCATGTCTCTTCCTCTCTTCAGTGTGCAGACTGTGTTCAGCAGTGTTGTGCATCTCTCACAAACCTAGAGATCCACATATTTTACACAGTGTTATTATGTAGGTAAGAAGGTTACATGTCTTGGAGCTACATGACGGTCAGAACATATAGACATTGGTGTTTAGATCTGAGATTAGATGTATGTAACGTACTGATCCAGTGCATGTCTCTTCCTCTCTTCAGTGTGCAGACTGTGTTCAGCAGTGTTGTGCATCTCTCACAAACCTAGAGATCCACATATTTTACACAGTGTTATTATGTAGGTAAGAAGGTTACATGTCTTGGAGCTACATGACGGTCAGAACATATAGACATTGGTGATTAGATGTATGTAACGTACTGATCCAGTGCATGTCTCTTCCTCTCTTCAGTGTGCAGACTGTGTTCAGCAGTGTTGTTCATCCCTCACAAACCTAGAGATCCACATATTTTACACAGTGTTATTATGTAGGTAAGAAGGTTACATGTCTTGGAGCTACATGATGGTCAGAACATATAGACATTGGTGTTTAGATCTGAGATTAGATGTATGTAACGTACTGATCCAGTGCATGTCTCTTCCTCTCTTCAGTGTGCAGACTGTGTTCAGCAGTGTTGTGCATCCCTCACAAACCTAGAGATCCACATATTTTACACAGTGTTATTATGTAGGTAAGAAGGTTACATGTCTTGGAGCTACATGACGGTCAGAACATATAGACATTGGTGTTTAGATCTGAGATTAGATGTATGTAACGTACTGATCCAGTGTATGTCTCTTCCTCTCTTCAGTGTGCAGACTGTGTTCAGCAGTGTTGTGCATCCCTCACAAACCTAGAGATCCACATATTTTACACAGTGTTATTATGTAGGTAAGAGGTTACATGTCTTGGACCTACATGACGGTCAGAACATATAGACATTGGTGTTTAGATCTGAGATTAGATGTATGTAACTTACTGATCCAGTGCATGTCTCTTCCTCTCTTCAGTGTGCAGACTGTGTTCAGCAGTGTTGTGCATCCCTCACAAACCTAGAGATCCACATATTTTACACAGTGTTATTATGTAGGTAAGAAGGTTACATGTCTTGGAGCTACATGACGGTCAGAACATATAGACATTGGTGTTTAGATCTGAGATTAGATGTATGTAACGTACTGATCCAGTGCATGTCTCTTCCTCTCTTCAGTGTGCAGACTGTGTTCAGCAGTGTTGTGCATCCCTCACAAACCTAGAGATCCACATATTTTACACAGTGTTATTATGTAGGTAAGAAGGTTACATGTCTTGGAGCTACATGACGGTCAGAACATATAGACATTGGTGTTTAGATCTGAGATTAGATGTATGTAACGTACTGATCCAGTGCATGTCTCGTCCTCTCTTCAGTGTGCAGACTGTGTTCAGCAGTGTTGTGCATCCCTCACAAACCTAGAGATCCACATATTTTACACAGTGTTATTATGTAGGTAAGAAGGTTACATGTCTTGGAGCTACATGATGGTCAGAACATATAGACATTGGTGTTTAGATCTGAGATTAGATGTATGTAACGTACTGATCCAGTGCATGTCTCGTCCTCTCTTCAGTGTGCAGACTGTGTTCAGCAGTGTTGTGCATCCCTCACAAACCTAGAGATCCACATATTTTACACAGTGTTATTATGTAGGTAAGAAGGTTACATGTCTTGGAGCTACATAACGGTCAGAACATATAGACATTGGTGTTTAGATCTGAGATTAGATGTATGTAATGTACTGATCCAGTGCATGTCTCTTCCTCTCTTCAGTGTGCAGACTGTGTTCAGCAGTGTTGTGCATCCCTCACAAACCTAGAGATCCACATATTTTACACAGTGTTATTATGTAGGTAAGAAGGTTACATGTCTTGGAGCTACATGATGGTCAGAACATATAGACATTGGTGTTTAGATCTGAGATTAGATGTATGTAACGTACTGATCCAGTACATGTCTCTTCCTCTCTTCAGTGTGCAGACTGTGATCAGCAGTGTTGTGCATCCCTCACAAACCTAGAGATCCACATATTTTACACAGTGTTATTATGTAGGTAAGAAGGTTACATGTCTTGGAGCTACATGACGGTCAGAACATATAGACATTGGTGTTTAGATCTGAGATTAGATGTATGTAACGTACTGATCCAGTGCATGTCTCTTCCTCTCTTCAGTGTGCAGACTGTGTTCAGCAGTGTTGTGCATCCCTCACAAACCTAGAGATCCACATATTTTACACAGTGTTATTATGTAGGTAAGAAGGTTACATGTCTTGGAGCTACATGATGGTCAGAACATATAGACATTGGTGTTTAGATCTGAGATTAGATGTTATAACGTACTGATCCAGTGCATGTGTCTCCCTCTCTTCAGTGTGCAGACTATGTTCAGCAGTGTTGTGCATCCCTCACAAACCTAGAGATCCACATATTTTACACAGTGTTATTTTGTAGGTAAGAAGGTTACATGTCTTGGAGCTACATGATGGTCAGAACATATAGACATTGGTGTTTAGATCTGAGATTAGATGTATGTAACGTACTGATCCAGTGCATGTCTCTTCCTCTCTTCAGTGTGCAGACTGTGTTCAGCAGTGTTGTGCATCCCTCACAAACCTAGAGATCCACATATTTTACACAGTGTTATTATGTAGGTAAGAAGGTTACATGTCTTGGAGCTACATGACGATCAGAACATATAGACATTAGTGTTTAGATCTGATATTAGATGTATGTAACGTACTGATCCAGTGCATGTCTCTTCCTCTCTTCAGTGTGCAGACTGTGTTCAGCAGTGTTGTGCATCCCTCACAAACCTAGAGATCCACATATTTTACACAGTGTTATTCTTATTTACTTTGCACATACAATTGGTTGCCCTGCAATTTGGGATTATAAATTTCTTTGGTGAAGTGGCTAGTCTGCGAGGGAACACAGGTTGATGATGCCCTTTGCCAGCAAGGTACACTGCTTACTGTGAGATGTGATCAAGGGAACGGTTTAATTTATAGTGTATTGAAAGATTGAGGCTGCAAGCTCTAGTAAACAGTTATTGATTGCAGTGCAATCAATATAACTGTGAGCATAAGCAAAAACCTAAACATATACTTAGGGGTCAGATTGTTAAATAACAGTTTTTACAAGAAGAAGCATGGAGGTAGAAATTGCTATTTGTTCTACCGCCAAATGGGGCATGTAGGGAGGGGGTGAAACAAATATTCCGGAAAGTGCCCTTGAGCACATAAATAATATAATTCCAACTCCGGAGATTCAAACCCTCCCTTCGAGAAGGGCTATACTGGTATGTCCCAACAAAGCCTTGGTTGATTTGCCCCCAAGCTAATCGGATTAACTTTGTTTTCATCGTTTTCAAAAACTGGTGGCCAAGGGAATAGGAAATATTAATAAAGGGAGAAACCTGGGGCAGATCCCTTGTACCCTTCTAACTACCGCCCTATCTCCCTCCTCCCCTATCTGGCTAAAATCCTGGAGGCCCATGTGGCTAGGTGCCTCTCTAACTTCATTGAAAATTCAGGATTCTTAGAGCCTAACCAAGCCGGTTTTCGGCCAGCTCACTTGACTGAGTCAGTCATTCTGGCGGTACTGGACACATTGAGAGCAGACGCAGACAGAGGGGTCCCCCAGGCCCTCGTGCTCCTGGACTTGTCAGCGGCGTTCGACACGGTCGATCACAACATCTTGCTGCATCGTGTCGAACAAGCAGGCATATATGGCCGGCCTCTAAGTGGATAAAGTCCTTTCTCACAGGCAAATCCCAAGCAGTACGTCTTGGTGACTTTACTCCCCCAAAATTGTCCGCCTCGTATGGGGTCCCGCAGGGCTCGTCCCTCTCCCCACTGTTGTTCAACCTTTATATCCGGCCTTTGATCCACTCACTCAAAGCCAGAAGAATAACGTTTTTTAATTATGCCGACGACCTTCAGATCATCTTCACCCTGGATTCCCCCAATGCCGCCCCTGAGTTCCAATCTACGATGCTTCATATCCAGCATTGGTTGGATCTCAACCAGCTAAAGGTCAACCCGGGTAAGACGGAACTGGTGCTGCCCGGGAACAGTGCTGCTCACTGGGGACCACATTTCTGGCCGGGCAAACTCGGGTCTCCTCCTACCCCTTCCCCCTCAGTGAAAAGCTTAGGGGTGGTCATCGACGCTGATCTCTCACTTAGAGGTCATGTGGGGGCTGTGGTCTCTACTAGCCTCTTCCAACTGCGCAAAATTAGGAAGATTGCTCACTTCCTATCTTACGCAGCCCTCGTCCAGGTACTGATTGCGTTGGTGCTCTCATGCCTAGATTACTCTAATTCCCTTTATATCGTACTACCTCAGGTCCTGCCTAACCGTTTACAAATAGTTCAGAATCAGGCGGCAAGATTAATTCACAAACAGCCAAGATGGCAATCGGCCAGGCCCTCATTGCAAAAGCTCCATTGGCTGCCTGTGGCACAACTAGCTACCTTCAAGATGAGCTGCCTAGTCTTCAAAGCGCTGCACTGTAACAGCCCAAAATTTCTCAGTAGCTTGACCACAAAGCATGTCCCTACCCGCAATCTTCGATCAGCCCACCTTCATTTACTCACCATACCAACCATCAAACTGAAAAGGCAGGGAGGCCGCAGGTTTTCCTACCTTGCAACCAGATTCTGGAATTCCATTCCCCTTGCAATTAGGCCCTGCAACAACCTACTGGGCTTTAGAAAGGCCCTGAAAACTCGGCTATTCGGGCAATCCTGCTAACCGGTCTTCCGCACCTATACCACATATGATAAGCGCCATGAAACCTTTGGTTACAGTGCGCTTTACAAGCTCCTATTAACATAACATAACATAGAACAGCTTGGGAACTATTATCATCTTCATCAACGATATGCAACCCACCATGGGCATCTGCTGTGCAAGGTGAAGAATCTTTAATTGAGACCTTCCCTTTTACCTTTCCCTGATTACTCCTTCAGTTGGCTGATGACAGTTGGTGGCTACCCTGCAGTGAGAAACATCACACAATGATACTTGAAAGCCACTCTAAACTGGTTCTACAGTTTGACAGTGGACCCTCATCTCCTGTATGCCAGTTGTGTATAAAAGTGGTACCTACATGCTGCTCCACCTTTTAAAGGTCAAGGAAGAGAGTATTCGGAAGAGTACTCCCAGGACTGCTGTGCGACCAGGGCTGCTGTCTACCTGACAGTCAGGCTCCCACATGTGAGGGGACATCACCTGAGATCTAAAACTCTTGGTGGAGCAGATGTATCCTGCTTTGGAGTACCTAGAAGCCTGTCTGCCTGCTTAGAGAGGGAAGGAGCCTGCAAACCTTGCAGGAGGAGTGTATGTCTCGGAAAGAACAAGATACAGTGGTCCCGGGTTCTGTGGGGCCCGCCAGAAAAGAGGACTGCTAGAGAATGATCTGTTTCACCTGATAGTTTGCAGGCCTACGGAATACGCTTGCTAGTTCCTGGATGGAACCCTGTCTCTGCGACTGGAGATGCTGAGGCCCAGCTGGGGCTGTGATCGCGTGTTGTGATCAGCCTATGAGTGGTAGGAACTGGCAAGTCAAAAACAGCCTTTGTGTTGCCATGCCTGCTCAAATTGTGTTTGGTCTGTGCATGGCCGCAACTGCCAGGTTTAAGATAGTCCTGGGCGTGCCCACAACTACTCCAAGGGAGATTGGACTGTGCATGGCTGCATCTGCCAAGGTGATCAACTGATGTGGGGGCTAAGTTGTTCCTGCCCAGATCAGGGCTCTAGCAACAAATTTCTGAACGGCGTGGGCGTGGAGGGATGCATTTGCCCACAGTATAGTCACCCCAATTGGAGCAAAGCAAGTACCTGCTGGCCTTGGCGTGGAAGTAGCCCAAGCTCAAGAAGCCAGAGACATCTACGTCAGTCCATTCGGAACCGTACCAAACCAGGACTGCGGTCTTCTGGTAATGAAAGGCCTGGAGTGGGTTCTGTGCCTTATATGGCCCAAGGCCCGAGGCAGGCGAGAAGAAGGGTTGGTGGCCGGGACATCCTTACTTAAGCAGAGTATGCGGACGTGCTTGAAGGCTCGAATAGGCAAGGCTGACCTGTGAGTACTGATTTCACTTGAGTGTGGTAAGACACTGAACTGACACTATACGCACATATATTTGGAGGTGTCTGATCGGCACCTGAGATAGAGTCACGCTATTAATGTACTCCCCACGTAAAGCACGGGTTGCAGCACGAATAGCACCCTTAAATTCAAAATTGTTTTCTATTGCTGGTTATGGGTAGGTTAGAATTCTAGTGTGTGATGAAGTACTTCCTTTTTTGTACAGAGATGCACTGAGCTAGACATTAAGTGAATGAATTGCTGATTGATTTTTGAGCTCTGAGCCCAAGCACCCCCACTCACTAAAAGAGAAGTCTGTTACTGCTTCCCACTGTTGCTACAGAGTCAAGTGCAGAAGGTGTTGGAATTGGCCCAGTTTGCAGAGTCATAGTAGGACCCAGAGACATCAGAAGCAAACCATGTCAACCCTTATGACTGAGGCTCAGTAGCCCCTTCTTGCCCCTAAGCCCTCCGAAGGGGTCAGATAGCCCCTTATGTCCCCTATTCGGACACTATCCTTTTGGAAACAGTACTTGTGATGTTCTAACTTATAGCAGATGTTCATATGCCATGGGACCGATCTCTACTCCTAAAAATGTTTTTGTCAATATTCCCAAATTGCTGTTTGCTAATTGCTTACTACCTTCTTTAAGGAGGTGGTAAAAGATGAATGTTTTGCGACAGGAATTAGGTCAGAAAATGTTAATACATACCAATCCACCTCGGTATTTGGAAGAGATGCCCTAAACACGCCCTTTGCAAATACAGAATCTGTATCTGGTCACAAACCTAAATTGTGTTACCGACTTGCAGTTTAGTTTTGTACATGAGAATGGCCTTTTTTGCTGTCACAAATTACCAGATTCTGTGAATCGGACCTTTTGCGATCTCGAAAAGGCTTCGTACATCTGGCCCTAGATGATACTTTGGGAAGACCTTGGGGGAGCAATCCCTTAAATGCTGCTTTCTCCCCCCTCCACTAAAAGGCTACCCAATCCGATATTCAAAGGGGAAGCTGTCGCACAGGCACAACCCGGGTGTTGGCAACTCATGAAAGGTCTGCGTAGATCATTGATAAATGATACTGCAAATCCTAATTAGGAGAGGACGCCCCGTTTACGCCTGCACCTAAATGTGATTTGAAATGAGCCACAAAATACCTTGTGAGTCTGAAAGACATTTCTTATTAGTAAATAGGCCTTTTGCAGCCTCAAACCCAGTGATTTTGTGAATTGTGCAGTTTGTAACCATAAATAGTCTTTGTACGCCAGGCCCTCAGAACTTTTGTATGTGAGATAATCTCTGGAAGCATTATTGAATTTTTCATGTGCTGACATGTTGAATATCACTGAATTTTTAAAATGCTAACCTAAAACAGTCTTAAACCCTTCAGCGCAGCGCGAATTTTCGCGCTGTGCTGAAGGTTCTAATGAGCCTATCGGCTCATGACGGAACGGTTCAGTCATGAGCACAGCTCAACCGACGCTCATGACGGAACCGTTCCGTCATGAGCATGGAAGGGGTTAAAAGGAAATAAATTGCTGGGTGTCCATTTTGTTGTTGCTCCACAGTTTTGCACTTATGTGTAGAAATTCACATGAAATTAAAATGCTTGAGTGGTGACGATCAAAAATGGCTTCGTGTACTCTGATTATGTACATCAAATATGTATTATTTGCAAGATATAGATACATTTAAATAAATACAAGTATGCTAACTCTCCAGAAAATTGTTTGCTTTGTTGCAGGCCATGGATCAAACATCTCTGAAAAACAGCGACGTTCTAATTCTGACAGGGCTCACTCAGATTCCCACAGCAAATCCTGACGGCATGGTGGGAGAGTTCTGCAGTAACCTGGGTAAGTTGAGCTGCCCTCTCCGCCATTGTTCTGTGGAATTCTCCATTAACTGGGTCAAGCAAATCAGCAATTTGCAGATTTTGTTCATGATTTAATCTTTATATCTACTACAACTCAATTTGAGTTTTTTAAATTTTTTTCATTGGTCAGCTAGTCAAACACTCAATATTTATTTGCGTTAACATGTCCGGATTCTTGAATCGAAAATTTGTCCAGAGACACAATAATTTCAGAACATTTATACAATTTTTATTATCGTAGCAAATAAAAAATCATCCATGAAGCCCTCCAAAACATACAATTCTGAGTGCTCCTCGTGCGTAACGTGCTAACATTATAAATATATAATTTAACTTGCGGGCGTGTGGAATACATTCAGCCACATAAACAAGCAAAATATGATTGAGGAGTTTAAAGGTTGGTCCCAATCCTACATGAACATAATCCTCCCTCAACCCTTTTCACCTTTAATCCTACTTCCCACCTCTATAAAGTATAAAGATCCACTAAAGGGGGTAGTAGAGCTAATGACGCAAGCAGCTGTTGTAAAAAGAACACGTTGGATAAACCAGGAGCACCAACACTTTCTAGATCTTATATGGAGCATGATCTACCTTTTAGTGACGTGCAGTGCACCTCCTCATGCCTCCCCACACTACCCACAGCAAAGCCTAAGTTCTATTGACTGAATGCAGACCTTATGGTTCTGGGAACTATTCCATGTACTGAAGTCGTGACAAAAGCTCTACGAATCTGTAACCAAAATACGAGTACAGAGAACCAGAGCTGGATGATGCTTAGCAAGTTAATTTTTGAAGCAACAGCCATTGAGTGATATACTGGGGACCGCCCCAAAAGGAAATTTGTCATGTTGTAGATTTAAGCTAGTAACTTTTTCAAGAGTCCCTGAACTAAGATGTTTCTATTTTAGGGCAGAACCACTTTGTGTATATTTATATATGTATAGTTTAACATTAGCCTTGTGTGTCGTCTATGACTCATGGCTGCTGAATGTATCACCTAACAAACCATTCAACATAGGCAGTGTCCACAATACCATTGCATGATAATAATTATAGAAAGTTGGAAGATGGAATCCTTCATGGATTTAGTTAGATTTTCCATCCCTATCAGAGAACAATTCCCATCACAAATCATTTCTTTCTGTCACTTTCTCTCTTTGTCTCGTTTCTTTCTTTTTCTTTAATTTTTGACTTCCTTTGTCTTTCTTCTTTGATTCTTAAAGCAATCTCTTCATGCAAATTCAAATTCAAAAAGCTTTATTCGATATTCAGAAATGAATTTATAAAAGCATACAAGTTAAAAAAGGAACATACAGTCACAAAGTATCACAAAGGTGCAGAAAGATTAAAAATCATTGTTATTAGAGCGAAAAAATTCGGTTTGATAAAAACAGATACATTAAAAACTATATAAGTACTAGTATGGACAAGATTAAAAGGCTTTACATAGAGTTTCTGAACTTTGAGAACAAAAGAATTGGGGAAAGGGGTTTTAAGCACATTTGCACCTATCCTGTGTACTGCCTAGTTCGTTCTTTTTTTATGGTGCTCCGGATCGGAGATTCTATTCCCCTAAATCTCCTAGAACAAAGAATTGTTCCGACATACAATTTTTAGCAATACTGATCCAGCACACAAACTGTTATTTTGGAAACATGTACAGTAGTAATCAAAGTTCATGAATCACAATGGAAAAACATTCAGTAGCAGAATCTTGGATGTTTTTAGAAGTTCAATCTTTATTTGGTTCTTCACAAATGTAGCTACATTTGTGAAGAATCAAATAGAGTTTCTGAACTTAATCAATAGTTTTAAAAAACTGGATATGGTTTGAGCCACAAAATCATTTTCCAGCTGTTGCAATCTAACATAGGCTATTCTGCAGGAGCGGTGGCCCTACGCTTTAAGGATTGGTTTCAGAATAATCCTCCGTGGAACAGCATAATATTTAAAAAATAAAATACAATGCAAATTTGATTGGGGAGATAAATCATCACAGGGGCAAGTAGGCAAATCCCTCGACCAATTATTGCAAGATGGAAAGGTGACAATGCGGAAGAAAGTTCCAAACCTGAAGCGTGTTAATAACATTCTTGAGTAGCAGGTTAGGTCGCTTACGAGGTACGATTGGGGCCCTGGATTAATAGTGATTTCCTGAAAGGCCAAAACTGTGTTTTTGTGTTTTTCTATAGACCATCTTTTGTTGGCCAGAAGAGTCATGGCCAATTGTTTCAATGATTTTCTGGCAAACATTTCCATGCTAGATGGTCTAGAGAAAAACTCAGGATGGCCAAGCTCGGTCATCAGAGCTTGTACATGGGACAACCATTTAATGTTTCTGACGCATCCAGGGTGAGACAGCCAGAGATTAATTTGCGGTACTTTATGCCATAAAAGGATAGGTGCAATTTTTATGGTGTCAGAAATAAAAGGCATACCTAATTCAATGTGGGTAAGGTCATTTGCTGAGGATTTAGGGGCCCCAACAGATATCTGAGGTACTGATTTTCAATTCATTGAATAGATGTTATAGTTTCAATGCCCCAGATACCTGATCCATAGGTGGCCGTGGATATACCTTTAGCCTTATATATTGTTATTAGTTCCTTGAGGGGTCTACCGCCAAGTTTTGCCGCAAAGTTATGCAGTGCACCGACCGCTCTCAAGAAGGCTAGTTTTCTCGCTTTAACTGCTGTATGCCAGGTGCCTTTCCTATCAAAGGAAAGTGATCAGTAGTCTATTCGCCTGCCCTCAATATATATAGGACAGGGTACTTTCTTAGTGCCATGCCCACAAGCCATAGTATATGTTTTGGTAGTGTTGACTTTCAGCCCCTTATCTTTCATGTAGGTATTCAATTTTGTGACCGCCCTCTGGAGACCCAGCCTGGTTTGCGATATAATGGCCACATCGTCAGTGTATAAGAGTATGGGGACAGGGTGGCCCTGAGATGAAGGGTAGTCGTAGGGGGAAACCCTTAAGGTGATCGCCGATAGAGTTTATATATAACGTGAATAACAGGGGTGCGAGAATGCACCCCTGTCTCACCCCCCTCTTGATGGAAAATTTTGACGAGCACTCCCCCTGCTTGCCTGAACGCACCCTGGCCCCAGCACCCCTATATAATTCCTTGATAAAATGTAAGATTGTTACATCTATGCCCAAGTCGGATAGTGTGGACCAGAGTTGGTTGTGGTCCACACAATCGAAAGCAGAGCTCAGGTCTATGAAAGTAATAAAAAGATTCCCTTTTCTGGCCTTGGTGTACTTAGAAATTAAAAGATACAAATTTAAACTCTTCTCTATTGTTCCCATGCCAGTGTGGAAGACATACTGGAGGTTAGATACAATGTTTCCTTCCTTGGCCCACAGTTGGATTCGCTTTAGAATGATGCAACAGGCCACCTTCATTAGGGCATCTAGAAGGGAAATAGGCCGATAGCAGGTTGGATCTTGTCTGTTACCCTTTTTGAAGATCGGGACCACTATGGCCTCAGTCCAAGTTGATATTAGCCCAACTGAGTTTGCACAGTTCATAACGTTAGTTAAAAGTGGGGCCCAGAGGTCGATTTCATGTTTGAAGACATCAGTTGGTGTTGGACAGGCCTCGTGAAGGGGCCGCTCCCTCCCCGCATGATAAGGCCCGAACACCGGCTCTCCCGGTGTCACCAGAAGAACCACCCCGGCAACCCACAGAAGCAACCTGCAACTCGTCCCCAACGGGACGCCTGCTCCCGAACACCCCGACATCGGCTGACCCGGGCCGCCATCAGCAGCATTGCCCCGGCCCAGCCGCCATCTTGGACACTGCACCATGAGGCCGCGTGGCCTCAGCTCGACCCCAACCCTGGGCCTGGCCAGGCCCCGACATCGAGGCACCACCATCCACCCAGGAGGTGAACGAACCACTTGGCAGGTCAATGGGCGAGAGGAGTGTCGATGGCTCTTCCCCGCCAGGTGCCCATCGCCGCCAGCCTCCCCGGGCACTGGCTCCACCCTCCTGCTGGGTGTCTGTACTCCCTCATCCCGGACCTCCCGACCTCCCAGCGCGAGGGTCCGGACATCAAAGGAGACCAGACCTATAACTGGGGCAGCTCCAGAGCAGGAAGGCAGTTGTATCCTGGAGTCGAGAGACACCTTGAAGAACTCATCCTTGACGGACTGCTGGCGCTGCCGCAGCCCTGCCTTGTGAATCATCGATCCTGCCTGCTGGCGCTGCCGCGGCCCTCTGCAACCTACACCTTCGTCGGGACCTGCTGGCGCTGCCGCGGCCCATCCTTGTGAACCATCGTTCCTGCCTGCTGGCGCTGCCGCAGCCCTCTGCAACCTCCACCTTCGTCGGGACCTGCTGGGGCTGCCGCGGCCCATCCTTGTGAACCATCGTTCCTGCCTGCTGGCGCTGCCGCGGCCCTCTGCAACCTCCACCTTCGTCGGGACCTGCTGGCGCTGCCGCGGCCCATCCTTGTGTGAACCATCGCCCTTGCCTGCCGGCGCTGCCGCGGCCCTTCTCAAACGAGACTTGTCATCCTAGCCTGCTGGCGCTGCCGCGGCCCGACCTTCCAGAACTCCGAGCTCGAGGATTGTGAGCTACCCATCTCGCCACTCCCGTACCAGACCGGTACCAAGACTGTCCCGCTACCTTTTCCCCCTCAGAGACTAGAATTGGGAGGACCCTCGTGTCCCGACCTCACTGTACCGTTGATAACCTTGCTTCAAGAATCGTATATAAAGAGTGTTGACCTCATCCTTGTGTGGTGCCCATCTGTGGGGGGGAAGTTACTTGTCTGTACGATCGCTGGAGACGGTCCTCACCGGAGGCCTCTCCCCCTGTCCTCGGCCGACCCTCCGGGTCCCCGTCTAACAGTTGGTATACCATCCGGGCCGGGCGCCTTGCCCGAGGGGCTCTCCCTTATTGCCATTTTAACCTCATCACAAGTAAAGGAAATTCCCAAAGGGAAAGCTCCCTTGCAAGCACTTCCCATGTTTCCGGGTGTAGTAATAGGGTCGAAAGATACTGGTATGGAAGAAGATTCGTTCTCATAAAGATGTTCAAAGTGAGTGACCCAATCTTCACCATTTATAGCAATGTCTATCGCCGCAGTGTTATTTTTGTCACAGAAAATAGGAGCATTAACTACCTTCCAGAATGAGGTAGAATCCCTATTTTTGGAGGCGGTAATTAAAGCCTGCCATGCTTCTTTTTTCAGTGATTTCTCCCTGTTTTTCAGTACTAGACAATAAGTTTGTCTAGCTTCTTGAATCTCAGACAGGGATCTAGGTGTAGCATGGAGGGCATTTTTTAAGGTTTTTAAAGCAATAGTGCAAGTATGATCGAACCAGCCAATTTGGCAGTTCGAATCTGGGCGATGGTATCTAGCCAGTAGTTGTTTTAAGGTTAATTGAATTTTTGAGAAAGAATCCAAAATTATGAAAGGGTCGTCACTGGGGGAGAGGCAGATGTATATTTCCTTCCTTATTTTCGATAGTAGGTTTGTTAATAGTCCCACAGCGTCAACCTTATCCCTTTTAAGGGTATAGCCGTTTTTGCGCGCGAGGGTGATCGGTCGAACAATTCCCATCACAAATCATTTCTTTCTGTCACCTTCTCTCTTTATTGTCTCCTTTCTTTCTTTTTCTTTCATTTTTGACTTCCTTTGTCTTTCTTCTTTGATTTTTGACTTCCTTTGTCTTTCTTCTTTGATTCTTAAAGCAATCTCTTCATGCATTTCTGTTTCTTTCATTTTTGCCTGACATGTGGAGCTGCGGAGATATGTTGATTTTTTTTTAGAGCTATGACGTCTGAATATACGTACTCTTACTTAATTTATTTATTTATTTATCGCAATTTTTAAAGCGCATCAAATACCCATACGGGTGTCTCGGCGCTACTGTTACAGATCATCACTTCAGTAGGGGAAAGATTAGGAGGTAAACAGCCAGGTTTTGAGACTTTTTCTGAATTTTAGCAGCGTGGGGGCAGTTTTAATGTGGAGTGGGAGAGTGTTCCATAGTTTGGCGGTTGCGATGGTAAAACATCTGTCTCCCCAGTTAGTTTTTTTTGTCCGTGGGACTTTTAGTAGGTGGGCTGATGCCGATCGTAGTGTTCTCTGATGTTCCACTGGGCAGAGAGCTTTTTTTAGGAACAATGGTCCGGGATTGTTCAAGGTTTTATATGCTATGCAGAGTGCCTTAAACTTTATTCGGCTCCTGATGGGGAGCCAGTGCAGTTTTCTGATGTAAGGAGAGGTAGAGGTGAATTTGGGGATGGATAAAAGAATTCTGGCCGCGGCATTCTGCACCGTTTGGAGCTTATTAAGTACCTTTTCTTGAGCATTCAGCAAAAGGGAGTTGCAATAATCTGTTCTAGAGAACACTAAGGTACTGATCAATGTTTTACCGGCGGATTGTGGTAGGTATGGGAGAAGTTTCTTTATTTTTTTTAGGATAAAGAAAGCCGAGGATACCACAGAGTTGGCATGGTGGAGGAACGTCAACTTGTTGTCGAAAGTGACTCCCAAATTTCGTACCTTAACCACTGGCTGAGGGGGCGTGCCCATCTGTGCTGGCCACCACTGGGGGGACCAGGCCGGCTGCAAGCTCCCGAATGTCATCACCTCCGTTTTGTTGGAGTTCAACTTGAGGCAATTGGATGACATCCAGGAGCCTATCGCCTTCATCCCTTCTTGAAAGTTTGCCGCGACAGATGTTCCGTCATTGTGCACTGATAGCACTAATTGGGTGTCGTCGGCATACGTTGTAAGGGCAATTCCATGAGATTTTATTACTCTCGCTAAGTCCGACACATAGATGTTGAAAAGTGTCGGACTTAGCGAGGAGCCCTGTGGAACTCCGCAGGGGAGGGAAAAAGTTTTGGAGGTGAAATTGCCCATCTTAACTGTTTGTGGGCGGTTGGCTAGAAATGAGGCGATAAGGTCTTTGGCCTTGTCTTTGATGCCTAAAGCTGAGACACGGTTGATCAGAGTGACATGATCAACCGTGTCAAATGCAGCAGAAAGGTCCAGTAGTATTAGGACCGCCGCGCCTCCTTTGTCCATGGCTGTTCTGATCTCATCAGTTGCCTTGAGCAGTGCAGTTTCGGTTCCATGGCCCTGTCTAAAGCCGAACTGAGTGTCGTCTAGAAGGTCATTATCATTAATGTATTTGGAAAGTTGGGTATTCATTACCTTCTCGAAGATCTTAGCTGGGAAGGGAAGGCAGGCGATGGGTCTATAACTAGCAGGGAGTACAGGGTCCAACGTTGGTTTCTTGAGGAGTGGTTTAATAATTGCCTCCTTCCATACTGATGGATAGATGCCTGTTGAGAACATGGCGTTACAGATAGTGGATAACGCGGGGGAGATGGCTTCTGGGATAAGATTCAGAATAGCTGGAGGGCAAGGGTCTAAGGGGGAATCCTGATTTAGTGCTGATTACCAGAGGTTGGATTTGGTTTTGATTAGTCGGTTTGAAAGAGGTAAAGCTAACATTATTGTTAATAGGAGGTGATGTCAGGGTGGGGAGAGAGGATGAGTGGGAAAAAGTCAGAAAAATGGATCTGACCTTGTCCTCAAAGAAGCCAGCCAAATCGTCTGCTAGGGATTGAGAGCCTTCAAGTCGTGGGGCAGGTGGGTTGGACAAATAAGTAACCACCTGAAACAGTTCTCCTGCTGAATTTTTTGCCTGGTTGATTTGAGCGGTATAGTAGCGACCTTTCTCTGAGTTTATGAGTTTTTTGTAAATGGAAAGAGCGTTTTTATAATTTGTTTTGTCTGTGGGGTTGTATTGCCGGCGCCACTTCCTTTCGAGGTTCCTACAGTGCTGTCTCTGAATTCGGAGGGGTTCTGTAAACCATTGTGCTGATGGTAATTTCCTGTTTCGACGTGAGTTTTTGATTGGGGCTAGTTTATTGCAGGCCTTGATTAGGTTGTTTAAATAGTTGGAGGAAGCCAGCGTAGGGTCCTGCTCGATGGGGATGTGGGTTTCTTGCATTATCTCTGTTAGCTGAGATAGGTTGATATGTTTCCAATCTCTATAAGTGGATACTGAGACGGAGATAGGAGGGGGTTTAGTAGGGCTTACTTCGATGGAGAAGCAGATCGCTGAATGGTCTGACCATATCAGAGGGATTACTTGGGTGACAGTTATTAGGGGGTTGTTGGTAAATAGACCGTCCAGGGTGTGGCCTGCTTGATGAGTGGGAGATTCTACTATTTGCATCAGGCCGGCGGCCGCTAGATCCGTGATTAGCTGTGCAGTATCCGGGTCATTGGAGTTTTCTAAATGAAAATTAAGATCACCTAGCATGGTGAAATAAGGGGAGCCTGCGGCCCCTTCGATTATGTATCCTAGGTTGGCTAGGAACTTAGATCTCGAACCCGGAGGTCGATAAATTAGCATGCCCTTAAATGAAGATTTCGCAGAGAGGCCTAGTGTAAAGAGGAGGGCCTCGTATTCGGGACATGTAGTTTGTACCGTGGAGAGTATAAAGTGGTCTCTGTATATTATAGCTATACCTCCACCTTTTTTTATGGGTCTGTCTAGTCTGCACACGTTATAATTAATAGGGGTAGCAGCTTTAAAATCTGGACCGGAGGCTTCATCCCCCCAGGTTTCAGTAATGAACAGCAGATCCAGTTTGTAGGTATCTATTAAATCAGCAATTTCAAGCTTGTGTTTGGGAAGCGATCTTGCGTTTATGAGCGCTGCTAATATAGGACGTGAGGCAGTGTTGGTCAGCTTAGGAGAGTCCAGTGTGCACGTAGGGCAGTGGTGGGGGCCCATGAGAGGGTTGGTATGCCTGAAACATGGAGGTACATGGGGCCGTTCCGCTACGTGTCTGAGATTAAGAAGTTCAGCAGCGGTATAGGTGTATCTTACCGGATTAGCTGCCCGTGGTGGAGTTGAAGCGGCAGGGTAGGTGGCCCTTGGCCCGTCCTCGGCGCGGACGAGCGCAGACGAGCTTGCCTTATGCGCGCCTTCGGCGCGCATTCGTCGCGCCCGCTGCGCTTGTCCGCTGCGCTTCCGGTTGCCGTACATACTTTATCATCAGTTCGAGTGACGAGGTAAGGGGGCGTGGTCAGCGTAGCTGGGCGAGCCCTCGGCAGAGGAAAGGCGTCGTTACCCTGGCAACAGTCTACCGCGTCAGCCTCCAATCGGCTGGGCGGCGGTCTGCGCGCTCGAGGGAGGTCTAAGTAACAAAGTTTAAAATCACTTAATACACAATTAAAAAGGGTTCCTATCTCCCGGCTTTCCGCCTCAGGAGTGAGTTCTGTAAACGCCTCGTGTGTTGTCCGCGAGCGTTCTTGTAGTGCGGGAAGGGGGTGTATGTGTTAAAATCATAATGTTATGATTTACCCATTATGAACACCCTAAAAGAAGAACTCTGTAATTGAACTTATACAGCGCTTACTACCCCTGACGAGGCATTGAAGCGCCATGGTGTCTGGATTGTACAAACATCCACCAATACCAGTCCTTTGTTATCAATTATGAAAATGGCTCCGTATAATCTATTGCAGTGAAGTGCCCTGGTAATGACAAGTTCAAACTAAACAAACCTGCCCTATTGATAAACAATGATGTTCTAACAATACTATTTAAGGGTGGTGGATATGTATTCCTGTAATCCGGTAGCTAAACTGGATGTCTTCTAAACCAGAAACTGATGCAAGGAGACTCCAATGTTTAGAACCATTGACATTTATTTGGATAATTGTTTCTATGTGAATGCGAGCTCGGGTATGGACCTGAGCGATGATTCCTCAGCTGTAGGTTTCACTCACAGTCATGGGACGAGCAAAATGTGAAAGGTTCTCCGACCTGAGTGGGAGAATTTTTCAGGGTTACCGGGCCATAGATAAACTAGCACCTAATCGCAAATACCTACAAATGCTTGTTGTTCTTTACTGTCCATCTTCCCTTTCGATGGTATCCACGTGATCGTGTTTCTATTCGAAACACTACTATGGCTGCTAAACAAATTAATCATCTAAATGAGGAATTAAATGAGTGATACCGCATTAGCAGGAGGGAAACAAACCAAGTTGAAAACCAGGGGGGGAAGGGCGCGCGTGGACGGATGGAATGAATGCTTACCCTAATGCTTGTAGTCCACTATGATGGAAGCGTATGATATATCCCTCATTGTTAACTATACTATCGCCTCCAAGACTTCTGAGGTTAACACCAGCAACATGGCGGTTGTGCACAAAATACCTAAAAACTATTGTATGCTGTAATATTGGTTATTTCAATCATAATAAAAAATAAACAGAAAGTTAAAAAAAAGGTTAGGAGCACTCTACTACTAAGACTTGCTGCCTATGTACACTAATGGTATGATAATTTGGTGGATGCTTTATTCTAAGCCTCACATCTGAAAATGAATATTTTATGACTATTCTGTGATACAGAATAGTCAACACTATTTTTGTTCTTTATGGATACGTGTAAAATGTTGTTCGAGGCATATGAGCTGCAGATCGTACACTTTTGCAATAGATCGCCACCTGTTGTTGGGCTCGGATGATTGCAGGTTGTTGTCTTCTTGGAAGAAGTCTTTGTAGTAACGAGATAGGTGACTCCTCCCTTGGACAATACTGCACATGGTCATGGACTCCATCCTCAGATTGTTTTTTTCCGCCACTGGTTTCGGATGAAAGTTTTCGGCTCTGGCTAGAAAAGACTTTTTCAGCAACTTTGAAGCGTGAAACTTTATACAAGAATTTTTGACATCGAATAGACATTTCGACATCACCAGCTACATTCCGGTGCGTCGACGCGGGCCGTTGGGCCTATCGGTGCTGTACGGCCTATGCCTCATGAACAGAACTCCATTCAAGAGATGCCCAGTATGTTGAGCAAAATTCCCTCATAGCGACCATCACAAGGTCTGCAACCTCCGGCGGCACGAGATGAGGAGATCAGCGCCAGCACCGGAGGCCATCTTCGAGGAGGAGATCGTCGAAGAGGTCGTCTCCGAGGACGAGGATTCACTCGAAGACATCTCCGAGGACGAGGCTCCACTCGTCGCCGAAGAAGACTCGCCTGACCTCCAGATCATATCGGGGGCAGAGGACTCACACGACACGATTCCATCTTGGCAACCCGTGAGTACTCTTTCCCCTGCACAACATACACTACCCAAGACAAAGGCAACGGTCAGCACTCCGCCCATGGGGCCCAGTCGAGACCGAAATATCCCCTCAGACTCCGAGGAAAAAGACTATGCCTTCCGGTGCCTCGGCACTGACGAAACCACATGTGCCATTCCACCTCCTCCATTGGCACCGAAGCACATACATCCTTCGACACCGAAGGACTCTTCGACACCGAAGCCAAAACGCCCTTCGGTGCCCAAAGACAAAGATCCTTCGTCACCCAAACCAAAAGATGCATCGGTGCCGAAGACCGTATCGGATCCGAAAGCTTCGACTCCGAAACCTTCCGGTTCCAAAAATAAAGATGGAAAGCCAGAGTCCGGCACCGCAGGGCCAACGAGACCTGTCTCCACTCCAAAATCTCCAACATCGGTACCAAAGACTCCAAGGCCTGATACAGAGATACCTAAACCCTCTAACAAGCCTACCAAGCCGAAACCACCTTTGGCACCGAAAAATTTGCCACGGGACTCGACAACGCCTCCTACAGCAAAAAACACAAAACAACCCCTATCGGCACCGAAAAATCGACGCCCAAGAAGATTGTAGAGGAGGAAGATTTGTTAAGACCAGATCCTAAACAAAGAAAAGTCCATATCAATCCAAAAACTGGACATGTGGAAGCAATTCCTTACAAGAAGAGACCAGCAGACACCCCACTTCTACCTGTGGTTCCTGCCAAAAAGTAGGATTGTGCAACTTCTCCAATGCACCCTTCCTCTCCTTCACCTTCTTCCTCTCCTATCCCTCCTTACATTGAACCTATAGTTTCTCCTGTTCAATCTCCTGCATCATCACACCACACTGACGAAGAGTATGATCTAGGTGGGGGAATGACGTACCAGAGCCACGGTTCCATGATGGAATATCGTTTACATAAATATCGTCAGAAAAAAATATCGTCACTAAAATATCGTTTACATTAATATTGTCATCCTATACTTAAACAAGGATTCACACAAATATCGATTTTTTTTATCGACTACCCTAATATCGTTCACACTAATATCGACAACATAAATATCGACTACTACATTATCAACTTTATTTTAAATAACATTACCTTAGACATATATATCGACTACACTAACATCGACGACCTCTCGCAGTGTGTGGGGGGGCTCTGTGTGGGTGTGTGTTGGGGGGCTCTCTGTAGGTGTTTGTGGGTGTCATTTGCGAAAGATAAAGCTAGTGGCATTGCAAATGACAATGCCATTTATTTATGTAAAAAAAAACATAAATAAAAATAATGTCGAGCATTGCCAATAGCTCAAACTTTAACAAAGGCAAAACCATTGCATTGTAAATGCTTGTTTGAGTGATAAACTACAACCTCAAATATGTTACCATTTCCTCAGCTTCCCTTGTCACCACCCTTTGTATAATCCATACTTGTGTGTTGCTAGTGTTTAACATTGGCCAGTGATGCTGGTCCATTGGGCCCTTGCCCGTTTCTGTCATGTCATGTGATATATTTGTTCTTAAAGTTAGAACACCTATGTGGATATGCTTTTTCAAGGACTAATGATACCAAAACAGACACTGTCCTAATTATCAATCACGACCCAGTAGAATGGATCATTATTTCAAGTGCTTGTCTGTTGTAAGGTGGCTCCATTAAGATGCTGTTAAGGCGGGTGCTGATTGAAGAGGCAGTATATGATGTCTTAAGAAAACAGTAACAGTTTCAGAGAAAGCGTGCATGTAGAATTCAGTAATAAGTTATTTACCAACCTGAGAAACCACAAGCATCTCTTTTTGGCCATAACTCTTGCAGACCATTGTGTTGCATGTTGTTGAAAATGGGAATTACCAGCCTTGTGTGCAAATTCGGGAACATTCACATGTATGTAGCAAATTGAAGAAGATTGTAACCTTGGTCGACAAGAAGTACGCCTGTGCTTCCCAGCTTCTTCTTGTGTCCTGTGGATTTCCCACTGTCAGCACGTGCATATACACCAGCTTTCCTTGATTTCGAGGAGTTTTTGCATGGTCTTCTACTGACATATATGGGTGTGCAGGGAATAAGGTGTGTAAATATTATACTATTACTGAGAAGGTGCATTAGCAGTGATGCAAGTTTTTCTCTTTGAATCCGATGTTATCTCACTTTTTGGAGCTCTTGACGTAACCATGATGGCAAAGGCTGGCCTAGGCGATGCAGTAGTTTAGACAGTTGGACATTGTGATCTCGGTAGTACCTTGAAACGAAAGATTTTGACTGGAACGAGAAAAAGACAGTAAACAATGATAATATATACATTCTGGAAGATACTCAGGTCATATATAGGTTTACAAATAAAATGATATGGTAGAAGACGTCATAAATTCAAAGACAAGTCAGTGGAAAATATAAACAAAATCACTGCCCATATTTGTATGTGCATAATCATGAATAAACCATTTTTGGTTATAAAACATCTTCTATCATAATACGCTTCCTCAAATGTACATTGTTCTTCCTCAGGTACATAGTGAATGATTGAGTGTGATTTTTCTTTTGCAAAAATTAAACACATTTACTAACAAAGTGGGGTCTACAAGGTTGAATACCATCTGCTTATTTTACTTATAATTTGCAGCTGGTAACCACGTTTGTTTTCTCTCCCCACTGCAGTTGCTGTCATTTTCCATAATCATTCTATTAGCTAGTGACTATGCATTTGGTTTGTATTAAATGACTGATAGTGAGGTTCTCACTGGGAGGAGGGGAAGATGCCATGAAGCAAGACTTGTTGGAAGAGCCTTTCTTTAACAGATATTCTGCCCAGTAGAGCAACGCAAGGGCATAGCCTTGTATGAACAATTGTGAATACATTGACACTAAGAGATTTTACCTGCTCCCAGCTTTTGGAGAAGAATGATTGGTTGCTGATAGTGGGAACTCTGAGATGTTGCAATTAAAGTTTTGTTGAATTATAAGGACCTGTGTTTCTTCGACTAGGGTAGGATTCCACTGCTTACTTTCTCTCGCACCCTTTGAAATAAAATTAAATGAAAATGATTTTTATAAAGCGCACATAGCTGCCCTGAGGCGTCCAAGCGCTGAGACTGAGAGTGCTATTTAGAAGAGACATGAGGGCCGGGTGGACCCTCTACTTGTTGAACAGGAACGGTTTCAGTTGTTTATGAAAGAAGGCCAGGTCCGGATTGGATCTTATGTAGAAAGGGAGAGCATTCCACAGCTTGGCCACATTGAAGGAGAAAGAGCGACCTCCTGCTCTTGTTCTCCTGATCTTGGGCACTTTAGCCAAAAAGGCAAGAGCTGAACGTAGTTGTCTGCCGGGGTGATTACCAAAGTCCAAACGAGATTGGATAGTAAACCATAAAAAATTACTATTCTAACTCCAATCCAACATAAGTCAGGGAAAGTGCTGGATAGTAAACCATAATAAATTATTATTCTAACTCCAAACATAACATAACTCAGGGAAAGTGCTGGATAGTAAACCATAATAAATTACTATTCTAACTCCAATCCAACATAAGTCAGGGAAAGTGCTGGATAGTAAACCATAATAAATTACTATTCTAACTCCAAACATAACATAACTCAGGAAAAGTGCTGGATAGTAAACCATAATAAATTACTATTCTAACTCCAATCCAACATAAGTCAGGGAAAGTGCTGGATAGTAAACCATATTAATTTTTCAATATAATTTATTTTTTCCACCCTAATCCCCTATAATACCAATAACCCGCTCATAAAATATTATTTAGAGAATTTTAATTATAATTAAAAATTTAATTTCGTGAAAAATTTGATTTTTCGATTTTCTAATTAGATTTCATAATAGTTTTCAAATTTGTTACTATTCTATACCATTTTTAAACACTACATTTTTAAATTACTACCCACCCTAATCCCCTATAATACCAAAAACCCGCTCCTAAAATTTTATTTTGAAATTTTTTAATATAATTATAAATTTAATTTCGTGAACAATTCGAAATTTCGAATTAAAATTTTGATTTCTTAATAAATTCCTAATTTGTATAGATTTTATACAATTTTTTAAAACTACATTTTTAAATTACTACCCACCCTTATCCCCTATAATACCAATAACCCGCTACTAGAATTTTAACAATTCTTTTGTAGAAAATATTTTTAAACACATATTATTTACTAGTAGGAGTTTTGTAAGTTTTTTAAAAACATAATACATACTTTTTTAAAATTTTTATAACGCTTTATATTTTTGGGTCGATATTATATACAACGATATTTTGATCAACGATATTCTGTTCATCGATATTTATTTTTGACGATATTTTTGTCATTCTCACAAAACGATATTTATTACAACGATATTTACTACTACGATATTTTTACTATTCGATATTCTTACCTCGATATTAATGCTAGTCAATATTTTCCCGTCGATATTCTATCTTTATACCCAGAGCCACATGCATACCCTTTACATGAAGATGTCAATCCAGAATATCCTAAAGATGACGATATATATATAGTTTCCCACTACACAATGTGCCCGACATTCCTGATCCTCAGTACTACCCAACAAAACCTTCCCCTCCAGAAGATAGTATTGGGTTTAATGATCTATTAAATAGAGCTGCCCTTTACCACGGGGTCTCAATGCACTCTGATGCCATTGTTGAGGATTTTTTACAGGATACATTTGAGCAGTCACAAAGGTCTACGCAAATACTACCCATGATCAAAGGAGTCATTAAACATGCTCCAGAAATATTTAAAGACCCGGTACGATGTAGGGTAATAAATCCCAGAATAGAAAAGAAGTATAGACCAGCACCATCTGATCCAGTCTATGTTAAGGGACATCTGCCACTAGACTCTTTAGTAGTGTCTAATGCACGGAAAAGAGCCAATTCCCAGACTTCTGGTGACACGCCCCGCCTGACAAAGAATCTAAAGTTATTGATGCGTCAGGGAAACTGATTGCTGCACAGGCAACAAACATATGGCGCATAGCAAATACACAAGCCCCACTCTCACGTTATGACAGGGCTCACTACGACCAATTAGGAAAACTAATGGAGCACCTCCCAGATCAATACAAAGATCAGGCAGCAGAGCTCATACAAGAAGGCAAATTAATATCCAATGCCTCAATTAAATGTGCACTAGATGTAGCTGACACAGCATCCAGAGCAGTCATACTAGTGTTATACTCAGACGACATGCGTGGTTACGCATTTCAGGGTTTAAAACAGAGGTACAGACTACCATTTTTTTTTTTTTTTTTTTTAAATATATTTTTATTGCAGGAATCAGTAAAACAATACAGTAGCGACCAGTATCGTATTATAAACAACATATACAAGGTATAGCCCACCGACCCCCTTCCATAACGTTGCTATACAGCCAATCGGCCCATATCCCTGGGGTTGGGCGGCAAATGCAGCCGGGGTCAGTAGGATGCTGGATCTGGTCCGGATAACACACTGTCCGTCATCTGCTTTTCTAAACAAACCCAAAACCCCAAAAGAAACCCCCCCCTCAAAATTCCCAGTGACTGTGAAACCCCCCCCCCTTCCCCCCCCACCCACCATCAGCGCCAGGGAGCTCATCAACATAGGATCCACTGCTTGACCCACGGGGAAGGTAATAGTGCTGTCAATGCTAATGTTTAACGGGACTCGGGTCGAGTTGCTTCTTCACTTTCGGAGTCGCTGGGGGTACAATAATCTCTGAGGGCCTGCGCCAGCGTTTCCCATTCTAACGCGGCCTCCTGCGCCTTCTCATTGCCCTGCCTCCAAGCCAACTGATATCTCAGCGCGCTCTCACCCGCCGCCCATTTCAAAAGCTCACTGTGCCATCTGCTGCCTGTAGGACCAGCTCGTGCCTTCCAGTTCCCGGTCACCTCTCGCTTAGCAAGTAGGAGCCCCAGGTCGATAAATTTACTGGTGATTTTATTCCGGGGGGTATGGGGGAACCAGTGCAAGAGCCCTACCGCCACATCGAATGATAAGTGCCTCCCCGTCACCTCTTCCAAAGTCGTCGCCACCTCCTGCCAGTAGGACGTCAGTCTTGGACAGGCCCATAGCATGTGTAGGAGGTCCGCCTCCTGAGCCGGGCACCTAGGGCATTCCGCCGAAGCCGTGGCAAAATAACGCCTGATCTTTACCGGGGTTAGGTACGCTCTATGGAGAACATAATAGTGGACCAGTTGGAAACGGGCGCTACGTGTACCCTTCCAGGCACGCCTCACCAGCTGGGACCAGGTCGTCTCCGGGATCTCCCTACCAATGTCCTCTTCCCAGCGGGACTTCAGTGTGGCGAGAGGAACCAGCCCCTCGGCAATCAACCTGCCGTAGAGGCAAGTGACCGCCTTCACCGTGCCCGCCGACATCATTACGTACTGGCACACCTGAGACAATTGAGGTTCCTCTAGCCCGTTTTGCCAGTGCGCCTGGATCGCTCGCACAATGGCCGAGTGCAGCAGAAAGTCGCCCCGGGGGATCCCAAAGCGGTCAATGAGATCCTGAAAGGACAGGAGCGCTCCGTCCTCGTACAGGTCCCCGACGAGCTGTAAACCGGAATCCTCCCAGTCCGCCAGTCGTGACCAATCTCCTCCGTGGGGGAGGGCCGTCAGCATCCCCAATGGTATTTCAGGCGCATATGGCGTCCGTAGGCGGCCTCTGTTATGAGCCCGATTCCAACAGAGTCAGATAGTCCGCTCCTCCATCGACAGGTCCCGTAGGACCAAGCGCTGTCGCAGCGCGATAAAGGAGAGGACGTGCCTGGCCATACCCGTCCCTCTACCGTCTTCCGGGCCTCTGAATTCCCTGGCTATCTCCTGGGTGTAGGTCTGGAGCTGCGCCGCTAGGTAATACTTCTCGAAGTCCGGCACAGCGAGCCCCCCCTCGTCCTTCGGCCTCATCAGGGTATTGAGGGCCACCCGCCGCCGGCCCGTTCCCCAAAGGAACCCGACCACCATAGAACGCAAGCGACGAAACGTGGCCGGTGGGACCCAGATCGGCAAAGTCCGAAAGTAATACAATAGTCGGGGGAGCGCCACCATTTTGAGCAGGGCGATGCGTCCCGCCACGGAGAGCGGCAGCGTGGCCCAAAAGTCCATGCTACCTCGGAGTGCACGTATGCAACGGGCAATGTTTCCATCTAGGAGGTTGGGTTGGTCGTGGTACACAAATACCCCAAGGTATTTAAAGCAGTCGGGCTCCCATCTGATCTCCTTACTTAGCGCAGGAGTGGGGGTACCCCTACGCATCGGGAAGAGGCAGGTCTTAGACCAGTTCACTTGGAGGCCTGAGACCGCTCCGAACTCCGTTAGCGCTAATTCCGCTCCCCGCAACGCGTCGACCGGATCCTCCAGGAAGAGCAACAGGTCGTCCGCATAGAGCGAGACGTAATGCGGGCCCGCCGCTGTCCATAAGCCCGTATAGTGGGCTCCCGAGCGAAGATGCATCGCTAGTGGCTCCACCGCTAGTGCAAAAAGAAGCGGGGATAAGGAGCACCCCTGCCGCGTGCCACGCTCCACCGGATATCGCGATGAAATCAAAGGGCCCGATCTAACCCTGGCCGAAGCGGAAGCGTAGAGGACTGCTGTCCATTTGACAAATCCCTCCCCGAGGCCGAATTTCCGTAATACCGTGCATAGGTAGTCCCACTCCAGGCTATCAAAAGCCTTCTCCAGGTCCACCGACAAGACTACCGGGGACGGGGCATCCACGAATGGTTCCCCAATCAAGCGGAACAACCTTCGGATGTTCATAGTCGTATTCCGCCGTGGGATGAAACCGGCTTGGTCTTCATGCACTAGGGAACTCCTATGTCCTAGCAGCCTCGAGGCCAAGATGCTGCTCAATATTTTGTAGTCCACCGTCAGCATTGACAGGGGACGGTAGGACCCCGGGTCAGACGAGTCTCGGCCTGGTTTGAGGAGAGGAACCACCAACGCCTCACACATCGAGCCAGGGAGACGACCCAACCTCTTCGCCTCCCTGTAGACCACCAGTAATCGAGGGGCCAAGAGGTCAGCGTAAGCTGCATAGAACTCCACCGGTAGGCCATCTAGGCCCGGGGTCTTGTTCCTCGCCATCCGTTTGATGGCCCCGCGGATCTCCCCCAAGTCGATATCAGAACCCAGGGTTTCCGCCACTTCCTGTCCTACTGTGCGGAGTTCCAGTGGGCTAAGATAGTTATCAAGCCGGTCTGGGTCACGTGCGGAGCGACTGCGGTATAAACTTTCGTAGTAATGCCGGAAGCAACTAAGAATCTCCGGTTGGGTGCACACCTCGGTCCCATCCGCCCTACGCATATTTGTCGTCGTTTGGGACTGGCGCGTAGGGTTGGCCAACCACGCCAGTAACGCGCTAGACCTGTCGCCCTCCGCAATAGACCGGACCGTATAGGCCTTATAATCGAAACAGCGGAGCCGTTCGACCTCCACCGCTACCTTCTCCCTCGCCTCTACCGTTCGTGTTTGCAATTCCGGGTGTCCGGGGCGGCTAATTTCGAGCTCGCGGAGTGCTCGGTCCGCTGTGTCTAAGTCAGCCAGGATAACACGCCGCATGCCCACCTTCTTAGAGATACAGTAGCCCCTCACCATCACCTTGAAAGCGTCCCATTCGAACGCCCTAGTACTCGCGGAGCCGCCGTTGGACGCAAAATAATCCGTGATTCTCTCCCCTAGGTCCGCCTTGAAGACACTGTCCTCGAGGATCTCGGGGCGCATCTTCCAGGCGGGTACTGCCGGCGTCCCAGGGAACCAGCGAATGTCCAGTAGGAGGGGGTTATGGTCCGAGATGGTTCGCGATAAGTACTCCGATCGGACCGCTGCCGAAACTAATTCGGACGACCCAAGAAAGCCATCTAGTCTGACATGCAGCTCATGAAGGCTCGAAAAGTATGAATAATCTCTAGACGCAGGGTGATGCGCCCTCCAAATGTCCGTCAAACCCCAGCGGGTCTGCCAATCTTGACGACCCTTAGCCGTCCGCCGGACCGGGGAATCGGGGAGCGGGGGATGCGAGCGGTCTATGTCTACATCCACTACGGGGCCCGGCGAAAAAGTGGGCCAGCGAGCCCGATAACCTGGAAAGGAAGGCAGTCTGGTCCACATTAGGAGCATACACACAGCAAACGTTCAGGTCCCTCCCTCCTAGCGTGCCTGAGATGGCCACGAAACGCCCCTCTGGGTCCAACACTGTCCTCGTGACCTGGAAGGGGACTCCTGCCCTAATCCATATTAGCGCCCCCCTGGCATAAGCAGAGTACGCCGTGGAAAAGACCTGCCCTCGCCACCTACGCTGAAGCGCCGCCCCTTCCGCCTTGTTCAGATGCGTTTCCTGCAGCAGCGCCATTTGCACTCCCCTACGCACTAAATAAGCATGAACCTTGTGACGCCTGGACATAGTGTGAAGCCCCCTCACGTTCCAAGTAATGCATTTCAAGTTAGCAACATCAGCCATTGTCCCAGAGTGTTCTTGCACAGTCTCCCCGGTCGGGTCCCCACAAAGAAAAAGCATCAATCCTCCCAGCGCTGACGGCGGCCATTTTCCCCAACCAGAACCAAACCACCCAAAAACCAACAAAGCCCCCCCCCACCCACCCCAGAACAGGACCCAAACTGCACCATCTAGATCCCATCCAAACCTCTACGGAGATCAACCCCAAAATCCCCACTAGTCCTACGGTCGCCACCGTAGGAAGGCCTTATGGGCCAGGTGCGGGCTGGGCGGAGGCAGTGGGCCCTCGTCGCCCAGGCTACCAGGACTATAGTAAGCCCCCTCCGGTGTCAAAACCTTCCGGGGCAAGAGCAGAAGCCCCCCAACCCTCCCTCCTTCGTTGTCAGCAATAAAGAACGGCAACCGCCTCCCCCCTGCCGGGCCCCCACCCAAATCAAGGCAGCATATCCCGTTACCCTTGTCCGTCTAAAAGGTCCTCCACCGATTTCGGTGTGATCACCGGTGTATGGGTACTGTCTGCCACTGAATCTTCCGAGTCCGATGGTGCCCCCTGAGCACCCGGGTTTTCTTCCTCCTCCTCGATGACTTCGCCTCTTGCTCCCGACAGTTCCGACAGAACTTCCAACACTCCCCTCCGCTCCGATGATGTCTCCGCAGTCGAGGGCCCTCCCGTGCGGCCGCGGCGGTTCCTGACCCTCTTAGATCGCCTCCTTTGTTCCGGCTCCTCCGCCTGATGGGTCGAGGCGCTATAACCATCTTTCCCTGTCCGGTACAGTTCGAGCCAGTCACAGACCTCCTCTGGGGTGTCGAAGAACTGGGTTTTGTCGTCGACAATGACGCGGAGCCTTGCGGGAAATAGGAGTGAATATTGGATGCCCTCACTCCTGAGTTCACGCTTAACCGCCAGGAAGGAGAACCGCTTGCGCTGCGTCTCGTAGGTGTAGTCAGGGAAGATATTCACCTGACTGTTTGCAACCTGGAACGGGCCATTGTGCCTGGCGGCATTTAGGATCAGGTCTCTGTCCCGGAAATGTAGCAACCGCGCCACCACTGGCCTTGGGGCTCGTCCCTGCTGTGGGGGCCGTGCTGGGACTCTGTGGGCCCGTTCTAGAGTGTAAAAGGAGGACAGGCCCTCCGGGACCACCGTGTCTCGGAGCCAGGTCTCCAAGTATCGCACCATATCGCCATCCTCGATTTTCTCCAGCAGGCCCACCACCCGAATGTTATTCCTCCTGTTGCGGCCTTCCGCATCCTCCGCCCTCCGTTCGAGGATCTCAATTCGGGACATGGCATCCTTTATTGTCGCAGCCAGGGTTCTCTGCGCCGGTTCTAAAGTCTTCACCGTGCCCTCCACCTCCTTGACCCGGTCTGAGAGTTTACCATGGTCTGCCCTAAGGAGGCCCAAGCCCGTCGCCACCTGGGCAATGTCCTGTTGGAGGGCCGACCGAGTTGCCTCTATCGCTTCCAGTACACGGTCGAATTGTTGTTGCAGTGGTGCGCCACCAGGTCTTTTAGGGTCTCCATGCTCTTCCTTGTCCTGGGCCTCAGAGTCTGAGGTGGTCTGGCTGGATCCCTTGGCTCCCTTAGGTTTCCCCATGCTGCCAGGGGCTCTCCGTGAGGGTCCCGGAGTAGGCGTCTCCGTGTACGGGTGTCCAGCACGACCTTCCCGAGAGTTCGCTCTCAAGTCGGGTATGGGCGATCTCCTTCTCCAGAGCCTGTGGAGACTCCGCCGCTTCGGCTCACGCCACCGCCACGGCGTCCGAGGGCACCGATGAGGGGGCGGAGACAACCGTCGCCGAGTCGGGCAGGTCCGTTCACCCACTATAGCTCCGGGGCGAGGGCCACCAACTCCCTCGGTTGATCCGTGGCGCCAGAGTGTCGCGCCACCCATGTAGTTGGGCTGGCCAGGAAATCGTAGCTAGTTGCGGAGTCGCGGTGCAGATACCGCCTGGAACAGAGGGCACCCGCGCCCGGTGCCCTCTAGTGCGTGTGCACCCGCCCGGTCGTCTAATCGAGTATGAACCCGTTGTAGAAGGTCCGAGCCTGCCAATGTCCAATGCCTAAAGCAACTGAGGATGGTGAAGCCGGGTGCCAGCCGACACCCGCGAAACCTCTTCAACTCCGTAGTTTCGATCAAGGGGACAAAGGGGTCCGGGCGCCATGTTGGGTCGCACTCCGCAACTCCGCAAACTTCGGCATTTCTTCGAAGCCACCCCCGTCCAAACTCCACCAAGGCCCCCGGCAGGGTGTCGTCGCCTCACTCAACCGAATGCGGGGTCTGGGGCGCCCCTCAGCCCCCGATGTTCAGGATAATTTCGGGCTTAGTCCCGGAGCCGAGCTCTCAGGCGACCATCGCCATCGGCGCCCAAGCCACGCCCCCGTACAGACTACCATCTTGAACCATTCCTTCAATCAAAACCAATTTTTCGGGCCAGAAGTAGACCACATACTAGAAAAGATGAAAAAAGACACAGACACAGCTAAGTCTATGGGTGCATTACAATCCACACAGACTAGAAGTTCTTTTCGCCGCTCCTTTTATAGAGGAGGCTCTAAGCAAACCGGCACAGATACAACATCATCTTTTAAAACGCACACACAGACTTCCTCTAACAAAGGCTACTTTAGAGGAGGATACAGAGGCTATAATAACAAGGGAAGAGGTAGAGGTAATAACAACCACTGCTCCTCTTCCACTCCCAAACAGTGACTTCCCTCTGCTTCCCCTACAGCATTCCACTCCTGTGGGGGGCAGATTATCACAGTTCCTACCTGTCTGGAATTCCATCACAACAGACAGGTGGGTAAGACATATTATCCAACATGGCTACTGCCTAGAACTCACAGCAACCCCTCCCCCCCCCCCCCAAACATACCACCCAGGCAGCGTCCAATGTCCACAGAACATATGACTCTGCCTCAACAGGAAGTTCTAGCACTTCTACAAAAGGATGCTATTCAAGTAGTTCCTTTAGAGGAACGGGAACAGGATTTTACTCCCTGTACTTCCTAATTCCCAAGAAGGACGGGACACTAGGACCAATTCTCGACCTCAGGCCCCTCAACCATTACATACAATCAGATCATTTTCACATGATCACTCTACAAGTACTCCCACTACTACAACAGGAAGATTTTCTTTCAACACTAGTCCTAAAGGACGCCTACTTTCATGTTCCTATACATCCTGCTCACAGGAAGTACCTAAGGTTTGTCATACAAGGACAGCACTATCAGTTCAAAGTCCTTCCATTCGGGGTCACAACAGCACCACGAGTGTTCACAAAGTGCTTAGCAGTAGTAGCAGCACATCTCAAAAGACAACAGATACATGTCTTCCCTTACCTCGACGATTGGCTCATAAAAGCAAAATCGTTCAACCAGTGTGTCCAATACACAAAACAAACAATTCAGACATTACATGACTTAGGGTTTACAATAAACTACACCAAGTCGCACCTAGAGCCTTCGCACGTTCATCAGTATCTAGGAGCTACCATAGACACATCTACAGCTCTAACGTATCCCAGTCCAGCCAGGATACAAAGCATTCAGACCGTAGTCTCCATTTTTCAACACCAGCAGTCTCTCCAAGCCAGAGTGTTCATGAGACTGATAGGCATGATGGCGTCTTGCATCTTCATAGTTGCACATGCAAGACTGCTAATGCGCCCATTATAGAATGTCTAGCACAGCAGTGGAATCAGGCTCAAGGTCAGCTCACAGACCTGGTGTTGGTAGACAGTCATACAAATCGCTCACTGCAATGGTGGAACACCAAAAACTTGACAAAGGGACGGCTGTTCCTAGAACCTGTTCCACAGATAGTGCTCACAACAGACGCATCCCTCACAGGATGGGGAGCCCATCTCTTACAATATACTACACAAGGCCAATGGAACAACCAACAAAAACAGTTCCATATCAACCATCTAGAGCTGCTAGCAATTTTCCTAGCACTCAAAACGTTTCAAGTACAAGTACAAAACAAAGCTGTCTTAATCCGGACGGACAATATGACAGCCATGTATTACATACAAAAACAGGGTGGACACACTCTCTGCAACTGTCCTAGCTTGCACATAACATTTGGAGATGGGCCATTCCTCAAAACATACACCTGACAGTAGAACACCTTCCAGGAATTCACAACCAGATAGCAGATCTGTTGAGGCGACAGTCCCAACAGATTCACGAATGGGAAATACATCCACAAGTTCTTCAACCATTCTTCCAAATGTGGTGGCATCCACAGATAGATCTGTTTGCCACCCACAAAAATGCAAAATGCCCAACCTTCGCCGCCAGGTTTCTACACCCATGGTCGGAGGGGAATGCGATATGGATGAACTGGTCAGGCAGATTTGCGTACACTTTTCCGCCTCCCCCACTCACTCCACTAGTAGTGCGCAAACTCAGACAACAGTCTCTCAAACTAATACTAGTAGCTCCCGCATGTGCACGTCAGCCGTGGTTCACCACACTCTTAGATCTCTCACTGGTTCCACATCAAAAATTACGGCTCACGCCCTCCCTGTTAACACAGAACCATGGAGAAATAAGACACCCAGAACCAAGCCAACTGAATTTGGCGATCTGGCTCCTGAAGTCTTCGAGTTTGGTTACTTAAACCTACCACCAGACTGTATGAACATAATTAAAGAAGCTAGAAGACCCACTACCGGAGCATGTTATGCCGCTAAGTGGAAAAGATTTGCAATATATTGTAACAATAATCACATTGATCCACTGGATGTTTCCATCCAAAATATTATTTCCTACCTTCTACACCTACAAAGGTCCAATTTAGCTTATTCTTCCATACGCCTGCATCTGGCAGCAATTGCTGCCTATTTACAGAATAGACAACATTTATCTCTCTTCAGAGTACCTACAATCAAAGCATTTATGGAAGGATTAAAACTAATAATCCCACCTAGGTTACCACCTGCTCCAGTATGGAACCTAAACGTGGTCCTTACAAGACTTATGGGACCCCCTTTCGAGCCTTTACACAAGTGTGAATTGCAATTCCTAACATGGAAAACTGCTTTCCTTGTTGCCATCACCTCTCTCGGAAGAGTTAGTGAAATACAAGCATTCACAATACAAGAACCATTTTTTCAGATACATCCTAACAAAGTGGTTCTTAGGCCTAATCCAAAATTCCTGCCAAAAGTTATTACTCCTTTTCACCTTAACTAATCAGTAGAGCTACCTGTGTTTTTCCAAAACCCGGACTCTGTTGTAGAAAGGACTTTACACACCTTAGATGTTAGAAGAGCCATGTTATACTACACAGACAGGACTAAATCCTTCAGAAAGACAAGACAACTATTTGTATCTTTCTCTCCCCCACACAAAGGCAACCCCATCTCTAAGGGAGGAATTGCCAGATGGATTGTAAAGTGTATTCAAATGTGCTATCAAAAAGCTAAACGTACACCAACGGTTCCTCCTAGAGCACACTCCACTCGCAAGCTAGGAGCCTCTATGGCTTTCTTAGGAAATATACCACTAGAGGACATATGCAAGGCAGCAACATGGTCTACAATACACACCTTCACTAAACACTATTGTGTGGATGTACAAGCCAAGCAGCAAGCTGCAGTAGGCCAAACTGTCCTTAGAACACTGTTTCAGAATACTGCAACGAATACAAGCGACCCCCACTAGGGGAGAAAATGCTGCACAATCGTTGCAAAAGCGTACAATCTGCAGCTCATATGCCTCGAATGGAAAATGCTACTTACCAGTATGCATCTGTTCTTGGCATGTAGAGCTGCAGATACGTACACGTCGTCCCGCCGCCCCGGGACTTATATCCGTTCCAGTACTCATCTTATTTAGATGCACAGGCATGGACATCCTTTCTCTTTACTTCTACTAACTCCATCATTCCACATCATGGCGAAAAACAATCTGAGGATGGAGTCGATGACCATGCGCAGTATTGTCCAAGGGAGGAGTCACCTATCTCGTGACTACAAAGACTTCTTCCAAGAAGACAACAACCTGTAATCATCCGAACCCAACACCAGGTGGCGATTATTGCAAAAGTGTACGAATCTGCAGCTCTACATGCCAAGAACAGATGCATACTGGTAAGTAGCATTTTCCTTGTGCTTTTCATTACAGCTCTTCTTTACTCTGAAGATGTATAAAATCCAATACCTCCAAAGCACTGAACCTAATTCTCTCATATGCCGCAATAACCTTCTAAAATCTCTTTCACAAGATTTAAGAAATCAACCAAAGCTCGTGTCTTTCAGGAATTGATTAAGACCCCACTCTTTCTCTAGCTACCTGACGGACCATGTTTCCAGTTTAACCCAGAGCTTACTCAATGATTTAACTATTACAAGTGTGTTTCAGATTCACTTTTGTTATCCCTATATTATTTCCTTTCTTGACTGTAAAGTATAATTATAATGTATGGTGCAGCAGTGCTGTTAAGTAAATACATAAAAAAAATATTTGTTCATGCACTTTTAGCTTTAATGTACCACCTTTACACTTCAACATAATGTTTATTGGCATAAATGCACTACAGCATCACAATAAATTAACATAATATAAATTGATTAATTTAAAAGGCAAATGCTTTACATTTGCAAAGATTATACATAAGTCTTAACTATAGGTATTTCAAGCTACACAGTAGTCATGATACATAGATCTTCAAAGTACCAACAAAGTTAAATACAAACCACGACACAGTCGAATCTACATCATGCCAAGTGGCATCAGACATTTCAATCTCAAGCCATAATCTTATCATCCATATAGCTAGAAAGCCAAAGCAATCCTTTCTAGATGCTGAGATCAGTACACATTTGGAGGTTGTCCAAGGTAGGTCTATAATGGTTGGGTTCATGCTATATTTTAAATATAATCTATGACTAAATAGTTCAATGTATTATGAAGTTCTATCAATGTATCCTGAAATTCTAACATTGATCTTGTCCTCCAGTGTCTATGTTAAAAACCCATAATACATAAATGCATGGTTATTACTAGTGGTGGTTTCTCTACGAGGGCGTCGGGGCTCCGCCCTGTTACATTCTAATTCTCAGCTCTTAGTGGATTTAGAAAAGAAATGCCCATTTAACAGCTGCCATTTAAGTGTACTACAGTACACTAACACTCAGTGCAGTGCTAGAACTTGAAAACAAGGCATTTCTGCCCCACTCAGCGATATTGCCGCTGTGACTGACTCTCTCCGCTGTTGTTTGCTCCGCGGGCGGGCCCAAAGAAGCCTACGTGTTTGCCAAACTGAGAACCTCACAGTCCTGAAGGCTGTGATGTCATCAACTCGGCAAAGACCTAGCTGCAAGGCGTAGTCTTCACCCCCTGATGGCATGGCGGTAAAGTTAGCCCCGGGCGTTTTAAATACAAGCCCGAGATTGCTAACCCTCCACGTCAATCGGAGAGAGTGGAGAGCTTGTCACCACTATCTTTCCCAACTTGTTACAGGACGTGGTGGGATCCACCCTGTGATGAGTTGGGAAAGGGTGTGGCAGGTGGGAAGCAGGAATTGCATCTGCGCAGACTCGACCTCAGACAGCTTCCCGCACATGAGTCTGCACTCTGCAGTTTGGCAGTCGGAGTGCATTTTTTACTGTGTTACTAGATGGACTGCGTTTTAGAGCAGAGGCCATCTGAATCATCATTACTGCACAGTGCCAGCAGCAACTAGTCCAATAGTTGCTTGCCGTTTACAGTACTACTGCATGCTGCTTGCTGTCCAGAGAGTAGGCCGGACTGGCTGCTGACGTCTGACATTGTGAACTAACTCTGTCAGCTCACCGGCCCAGGTGGGCATTTTTAACTTTTAGTATAGACCCGTTTAGGGCCTTGTCGTCACGTGGGGGGCATGGCCTATTTCGGAGTTCTCCGAGCTGGGGGTGCGCTGTGTGCCTTCCTCCGGACAGGGGGTGGGGGGTCATGGCCTATTTTCAAGGATGATTCAGAAAAGGGGGTGGTGATGAACAGAGTGTCTGAATTAAGCAGACCACTCTTACCCAGTCCAAAGATCAGGGCTTGATCCATCACCATTTTTTAGCTCACTGCACCATCCCAGCTCAGAACTTGGCTATATGCAAATTAGTCTGACCCTGGCCCAGTGCATCATGGGAACAGGGCAGACCAAACTACCAAGCCAATTCTTATACTGGGAAGGAAACAAGCTTCCGGGGACCGGTTTCTGGCATTTCAGCTGTCCTCGGCCCGGCTTGCTTGAATCCTGATGGTGCAATGAGCAAGGGACTCACATCTGAGTATACCCTTCCACGCTTATGGTGGACAAAAATGATTCAGAAAAGGGGGTGGTGATGAACAGAGTGTCTGAATTAAGCAGACCACTCTTACCCAGTCCAAAGATCAGGGCTTGATCCATCACCGTTTTTTAGCTCACTGCACCATCCCAGCTCAGAACTTGGCTATATGCAAATTAGTCTGACCCTGGCCCAGTGCATCATGGGAACAGGGCAGACCAAACTACCAAGCCAATTCTTATACTGGGAAGGAAACAAGCTTCCGGGGACCGGTTTCTGGCATTTCAGCCGTCCTCGGCCCGGCTTGCTTGAATCCTGATGGTGCAATGAGCAAGGGACTCACATCTGAGTATACCCTTCCACGCTTATGGTGGACAAAAATGATTCAGAAAAGGGGGTGGTGATGAACAGAGTGTCTGAATTAAGCAGACCACTCTTACCCAGTCCAAAGATCAGGGCTTGATCCATCACCGTTTTTTTAGCTCACTGCACCATCCCAGCTCAGAACTTGGCTATATGCAAATTAGTCTGACCCTGGCCCAGTGCATCATGGGAACAGGGCAGACCAAACTACCAAGCCAATTCTTATACTGGGAAGGAAACAAGCTTCCGGGGACCGGTTTCTGGCATTTCAGCCGTCCTCGGCCCGGCTTGCTTGAATCCTGATGGTGCAATGAGCAAGGGACTCACATCTGAGTATACCCTTCCACGCTTATGGTGGACAAAAATGATTCAGAAAAGGGGGTGGTGATGAACAGAGTGTCTGAATTAAGCAGACCACTCTTACCCAGTCCAAAGATCAGGGCTTGATCCATCACCGTTTTTTAGCTCACTGCACCATCCCAGCTCAGAACTTGGCTATATGCAAATTAGTCTGACCCTGGCCCAGTGCATCATGGGAACAGGGCAGACCAAACTACCAAGCCAATTCTTATATTGGGAAGGAAACAAGCTTCCGGGGACCGGTTTCTGGCATTTCAGCCGTCCTCGGCCCGGCTTGCTTGAATCCTGATGGTGCAATGAGCAAGGGACTCACATCTGAGTATACCCTTCCACGCTTATGGTGGACAAAAATGATTCAGAAAAGGGGGTGGTGATGAACAGAGTGTCTGAATTAAGCAGACCACTCTTACCCAGTCCAAAGATCAGGGCTTGATCCATCACCGTTTTTTAGCTCACTGCACCATCCCAGCTCAGAACTTGGCTATATGCAAATTAGTCTGACCCTTGCCCAGTGCATCATGGGAACAGGGCAGACCAAACTACCAAGCCAATTCTTATACTGGGAAGGAAACAAGCTTCCGGGGACCGGTTACTGGCATTTCAGCCGTCCTCGGCCCGGCTTGCTTGAATCCTGATGGTGCAATGAGCAAGGGACTCACATCTGAGTATACCCTTCCACGCTTATGGTGGACAAAAATGATTCAGAAAAGGGGGTGGTGATGAACAGAGTGTCTGAATTAAGCAGACCACTCTTACCCAGTCCAAAGATCAGGGCTTGATCCATCACCGTTTTTTAGCTCACTGCACCATCCCAGCTCAGAACTTGGCTATATGCAAATTAGTCTGACCCTGGCCCAGTGCATCATGGGAACAGGGCAGACCAAACTACCAAGCCAATTCTTATACTGGGAAGGAAACAAGCTTCCGGGGACCGGTTTCTGGCATTTCAGCCGTCCTCGGCCCGGCTTGCTTGAATCCTGATGGTGCAATGAGCAAGGGACTCACATCTGAGTATACCCTTCCACGCTTATGGTGGACAAAAATGATTCAGAAAAGGGGGTGGTGATGAACAGAGTGTCTGAATTAAGCAGACTACTCTTACCCAGTCCAAAGATCAGGGCTTGATCCATCACCGTTTTTTAGCTCACTGCACCATCCCAGCTCAGAACTTGGCTATATGCAAATTAGTCTGACCCTGGCCCAGTGCATCATGGGAACAGGGCAGACCAAACTACCAAGCCAATTCTTATACTGGGAAGGAAACAAGCTTCCGGGGACCGGTTTCTGGCATTTCAGCCGTCCTCGGCCCGGCTTGCTTGAATCCTGATGGTGCAATGAGCAAGGAACTCACATCTGAGTATACCCTTCCACGCTTATGGTGGACAAAAATGATTCAGAAAAGGGGGTGGTGATGAACAGAGTGTCTGAATTAAGCAGACCACTCTTACCCAGTCCAAAGATCAGGGCTTGATCCATCACCGTTTTTTAGCTCACTGCACCATCCCAGCTCAGAACTTGGCTATATGCAAATTAGTCTGACCCTGGCCCAGTGCATCATGGGAACAGGGCAGACCAAACTACCAAGCCAATTCTTATACTGGGAAGGAAACAAGCTTCCGGGGACCGGTTTCTGGCATTTCAGCCGTCCTCCGCCCGGCTTGCTTGAATCCTGATGGTGCAATGAGCAAGGGACTCACATCTGAGTATACCCTTCCACGCTTATGGTGGACAAAAATGATTCAGAAAAGGGGGTGGTGATGAACAGAGTGTCTGAATTAAGCAGACCACTCTTACCCAGTCCAAAGATCAGGGCTTGATCCATCACCGTTTTTTAGCTCACTGCACCATCCCAGCTCAGAACTTGGCTATATGCAAATTAGTCTGACCCTGGCCCAGTGCATCATGGGAACAGGGCAGACCAAACTACCAAGCCAATTCTTAGACTGGGAAGGAAACAAGCTTCCGGGGACCGGTTTCTGGCATTTCAGCCGTCCTCGGCCCGGCTTGCTTGAATCCTGATGGTGCAATGAGCAAGGGACTCACATCTGAGTATACCCTTCCACGCTTATGGTGGACAAAAATGATTCAGAAAAGGGGGTGGTGATGACCAGAGTGTCTGAATTAAGCAGACCACTCTTACCCAGTCCAAAGATCAGGGCTTGATCCATCACCGTTTTTTAGCTCACTGCACCATCCCAGCTCAGAACTTGGCTATATGCAAATTAGTCTGACCCTGGCCCAGTGCATCATGGGAACAGGGCAGACCAAACTACCAAGCCAATTCTTATACTGGGAAGGAAACAAGCTTCCGGGGACCAGTTTCTGGCATTTCAGCCATCCTCGGCCCGGCTTGCTTGAATCCTGATGGTGCAATGAGCAAGGGACTCACATCTGAGTATACCCTTCCATGCTTATGGTGGACAAAAATGATTCAGAAAAAGGGGGTGGTGATGAACAGAGTGTCTGAATTAAGCAGACCACTCTTACCCAGTCCAAAGATCAGGGCTTGATCCATCACCGCTTTTTAGCTCACTGCACCATCCCAGCTCAGAACTTGGCTAAATGCAAATTAGTCTGACCCTGGCCCAGTGCATCATGGGAACAGGGCAGACCAAACTACCAAGCCAATTCTTATACTGGGAAGGAAACAAGCTTCCGGGGACCGGTTTCTGGCATTTCAGCCTTCCTCGGCCCGGCTTGCTTGAATCCTGATGGTGCAATGAGCAAGGGACTCACATCTGAGTATACCCTTCCACGCTTATGGTGGACAAAAATGATTCAGAAAAGGGGGTGGTGATGAACAGAGTGTCTGAATTAAGCAGACTACTCTTACCCAGTCCAAAGATCAGGGCTTGATCCATCACCGTTTTTTAGCTCACTGCACCATCCCAGCTCAGAACTTGGCTATATGCAAATTAGTCTGACCCTGGCCCAGTGCATAATGGGAACAGGGCAGACCAAACTACCAAGCCAATTCTTATACTGGGAAGGGAACAAGCTTCCGGGGACCGGTTTCTGGCATTTCAGCCGTCCTCGGCCCGGCTTGCTTGAATCCTGATGGTGCAATGAGCAAGGGACTCACATCTGAGTATACCCTTCCACGCTTATGGTGGACAAAAATGATTCAGAAAAGGGGGTGGTGATGAACAGAGTGTCTGAATTAAGCAGACCACTCTTACCCAGTCCAAAGATCAGGGCTTGATCCATCACCGTTTTTTAGCTCACTGCACCATCCCAGCTCAGAACTTGGCTATATGCAAATTAGTCTGACCCTGGCCCAGTGCATCATGGGAACAGGGCAGACCAAACTACCAAGCCAATTCTTATACTGGGAAGGAAACAAGCTTCCGGGGACCGGTTTCTGGCATTTCAGCCGTCCTCGGCCCGGCTTGCTTGAATCCTGATGGTGCAATGAGCAAGGGACTCACATCTGAGTATACCCTTCCACGCTTATGGTGGACAAAAATGATTCAGAAAAGGGGGGTGGCTTTTCTGAATCGTTTTTGGCTACTATAGGTGTGGCAGGGTATACTCAGACATGAGTCCCTTTCTCACTGCACCATCAGGATTCAAGCAAGCCGGGCCGAAGACGGCTGAAATGCCAGAAACCGGTCCCCGGTAGCTTGTCTCCTTTCTGGTGAAGAATTGGCTTGGTAGTTTAGTCTGCCCTGTTCCCATGATGCACTGGGCCAGGGACAGACTGATTTGCATATAGCCAGGTTCTGAGCTGGGATGGTGCAGTGAGATAAATAACGGTGATGGATCAAGCCCTGATCTTTGGACTGGGTAAGAGTGGTCTGCTTAATTCAGACACTCTGTTCATCACCACCCCCTTTTCTGAATCTATTTTCAAGGAGTCAGTTCACCCACCTGGGGATCTCCTGTGCCTTCCTGAGTCCAGACAGAGGGTGCGGGTCACAGCCTATTTCTAAGGAGTTCACCGGGTTGGGGTCCTCTGTGCTCAGGGTGGGGGGCATGGACTTTTTGCCAAGGAATTCACCAGACTGGGGGTCTGGCAGGTCTGCTTTGTCTTCTTCCAGCTGGGGCGTGCGTGGCTGTGTCGCCGGAGTGGCCACCTGAGGTAGTAACCGAAAAGGTTTAAAATTTACTGCAACACTGGAGATACCTTAGTGAGATTGCTTTCAGTGCGATGGAGGTGAATAAAGGTAGAATGACCTAGAAAAGGTCAATAAAAGAAAGAAGAGAGAAAAACGTACACTATACTCATTTTTCTGAGAAAGGAGCAAAAAACTGTCATCCAGCAAAGGGCTGCTAAACTAAAAATTAGTAAAATGAGAACTTCTGAGGCTCAGCCTCCATCACTCCCGGTGTAAATTGTGTTTACGCTTGAGCAGATGTCTACACTGATTTAACTATTTTAATGGAAACCTTGGTGTCCGAGCAGAAGAATACTGAGCTAATAATCTGTAAGGCTGTGTCTTTTCTTTTAGCTGGAAGTTGGAGTGTTTTTAAGCCCTCTTATGGCTGACCTGCTCGTTCGAGGAGTCAAGTGGTGGGTGTTCTCGAGGGCGGCTAGACATCTCTCAGAACATAGATGTAGGTGCCATTAACACAGCGTTAGGGCTCTCAGTGCTATTATGGTGATCATGGTGATATTGCGCATGTCAACTGAGGGCCAGCACTGCCAGCAGCAGCCATGAGCTGTACCTCATTGGTGTAGGCGCTTGTCTGTTGTTTCATCATGGTATTCAGGCCACGAGGATTACGGCAAACTTAATAATGACGTTGTTTGCCCGTATTTTCAGTTTTGGCTTTTGATTGGACTTTAAGCATAGCTATTTTGGCCCATGGTTTCCACATTAAATATAGTTCTTTTCGGCAGGCTTTACTGGTGTTTCATATCACACCTGTTGGAAATTGGCCAAGTGATACCCTTGGCTAATTCTTTGTGAGATTGTGTTAGGTGTATGTGAGTTAATTGGGCCCTAGTGGAATGAATGGTCTCATGCCTCTCCGACCGGGTTGAGTATGTTAAATAAAAAATATTTGTGAGGTACTCAGCAATGCATTGTATCTCAAAGTCTCTTATGAAGCTCTGTGGTTATACTGAATAAGCAGCTACCCATGTTGTTATATGACATCTCTCTAGTAAAGTAATTGCGTTATTACCCTACCTGTTGTCTCAAATTTGCTGGAAAATGCACCATTTGTTTACTCTTTTTTTCAAAATGTGAACACCCCTGAGCCCCCCCCCCCCCGTAGGTTGCTCTGGCTCACTCGCTACGCTCGCTCGCTGCAGTGCAGTACGACAATAATTTTACACCTCCCCACTTTCAAATGTTGTAGAAATCAAAAATCCACTTCTCAGGGGTTCCACTAATACAAAGAAGTTGACACAGAAGCTGGAATATAAAATAACATCTTTATTAAACTCAAATGAGTGAGACTACGTCACACAGAAGCCTTAGCAACTGAATGAGGCAGTCTGCTAGAATGGTCTTACTTCACATCTTATATACTCTTTATCCTGCCCCAGGCATGTAAGGGAGTTGTACCAATTATATTCCTAAACAAATGGAAAATCTGGAGGGTCAGCAGGTGAGTAGCCTTTGGGGTTTTAGCAGGATATGGGCAAAACATTATAATTAGATAGTTCACAAAGGTTAATCTGATTTAGATGGCACTGCAGGGCATGGCATGATTACATGTACAGTATCCCAACCCAAAAGTTAATCATTAAGAATGTCCTAAATTCAACCTCCAAAAGCCGGACAAACCTATAATTGAAAGCATAACCCATGTATTGAAGAAACATAAAAAGAAACAGTAACAGATGATGAACAGGATAAGGCATGTGCAAGGAAACTAAAAGTTAACGATGTCCTGAACATTGATTGGCAATCTCAGACAAAGATCGATCAGGGAAATTGGCTTTGCGAGGTCAGTTTCAGGTGAAGAGGCCAGTTTCTTACAGTTCATTTCAGAGTCAAAAAGAAACCTTAGTAAATGTATACATGAACAAAGAATGCCAGGCCACTTTATTCGCCAGGCTACCTTCACAGGCCTACGTGAGGGCAACACAAAATGGTGGCACAGAACAAAATGGAGTCAGACTCGAGAATTACAGAACCTCAGACCCTCCTTTTGCCGTTATGTAGGCAATAACCTAAGACTCGTGTTAATCTGAATCTAGGTCTCTATCGATATTCATTAGGTCATCAAGGTGTTGCTGTAACATCATCTTATTATTCTCTACTTCTCTCGGGACAGGTCTCTGAACACACATAGTAGCACAAAGACTCACTTCTGGTGGACCATTTTTGGATGCTAGAGGCGGAGCCACTTCCTATTCCATGGCAATTTAGTCAAATGAGAACTTAATTAACATTTACTTTATACAATTGCACTGGAATCACTTGTGCAACTGTGCCCAAAGTCCGTTCAAAGCCTCTCTGGCAGGCTTCTATCGTCCATCAAATCTGCTTCCATTGTCTTCTTCCGCATTGGGCCTCTCGATTCAGGCCTCTTCATGAAAATAGTACTGCTTAGTTGGAGTGCCCTCCTGGCAAACACCCACAGCTCACTCAAAAGTCTCAATGTCTCAAGGCAGTGCACCAGTGTCTCTCCTCTGCGGCAGACACTACAAATAATGGGCACAGATCATCTCATGCAGACCCGGGTCTACATTCTCAGGCTCCAACACTCATTATTCAGTGTCAGAAGACGCTCAGGCTGCTCTTTCATGGGCACCATAATGTAGTGCCTTTTGTCAATCTTGGATCCTCCGGTGCACTGCCCTTCCGTTGGAGCAAAGAAAAAGGGGAATGTCCAAAACTCAGGCCAAGGGGCTCAAGGGACCACACTGTCAGAGGTTACCAGCACGTGACAAGTAGAAAACTCAAAGCTAAAATCAACCCTGCCATCAACAGCTCCTCCTTCTTTTCTGATGTTCAACGCCTTCTGATGAAGCAAGCACGATGCTTTGGGGATACCATTGATGACGCGCTGGCGATCGCTGTCCAGCCTTGCTACTTTCTGGGTGCTGGGACTGTAGGGCCAAGACATCTGCCATTCATCTGTAGCTGTCACTAATGGGAATTAGGCTTAAATCAGTGTTCTGCAGGTCATGACTGGATCCCGCAGAACCTAGTGACGTAGGAAATGTGACACAGTTGTTAGTTTCCTTCAATTCAGTACAAAAACAGTTAATTGTATTTAACAAGGGGACTGCAAGCAGGTGGCCTGCAATCTTCAAAGAGTGGCCATACGCCATGGGACTATTGTGATCTAAAATACACTGTCATTCTCATGCAATACAAAGACAAAGGCAGTAGGCAAAACAGTGCCTCCAGCCCCTTCAATTGGGTTTCCATATGAGAGCATATCCTCTACCATCTAAGGGTAGATAACTACATGGGAATTCTATATGAATGGATATCCTCGTAAATGGTGACACCGTCTAATGGGGTAAACATTTTTTCTCAATGATTAAGTCTAAGTGTTCCTAAATTCCTTATCTAGAACACCTCAAAAGAGAAATCACATAATACAGATTATCATGGACATATAGATACCTATCTTTTAATAATTGTGCATCAGGCGCACTATACAATACTAAGGCTAATGATCAAAATGTGGAAACAAAAAGACAAGAACTAGAGAGTCCTGGTATTTCCATTATTAAAACACATCTGGTCCATCAAAAATTAAAGCAACAGAAAATAGGAACTGAAAACCAAATTAGAATAGGCATTGAATTTGTCATATTCAAAAAATAAACGTAAGGTATCTCCTATTGAGGTGAAAAACTTGTCTTACTATAATATTAAGTCAGTTAACCAGTCTATCACTACCCTGACAGTCAGACTGGAAAACATCGAAGTAGGTCTAAAGAAAATTCTTGAAAACCAGTCTGGTCATACCAAAGGGAATTATACATAATATGGGGGTCCCTGGTACATCACTGCAGTCTGGAAGTGTGAACCTGAACAATACACCAATTATAATAAATGGGCTGACAGGTGAAAGGAATACGGAAAAGGGAAATGGGAGTAGGAAATAGCTAAAATCCCCAATGACAAGGCACAATGGAACAGCAGTCAAGGGGAGAAGCTGCAAAATAAAAATCTATAGGAAGAACAAGAAATTACTCGGGTGCTAGTCAAGTTTGTGACATAATGCCAAGAGTATGGGTGATACACAAAAATCTAAATAGTTCACAAATTTTAACTCTACCGCTGGCCGCTACACCATATACGGTAATCTCAGCTAATGTTCCAGTTCCTTCTTCAAGGAAAAATGACAAGTTTAGGTCACCTTTAGCAAGAGCCACAAAAAATGATAGTTGTTCCTTAATGTCCAATCAGGAAACATTTGATCAAGGGCTGCCTGTCCCTAAGGGAAAGGGCAGTCATAGCTAACTGCAGGTGACACACTTTGATCCTGTATATCTCTTTTTATTTTTCTTCAATACCATTATAGCCGAATAGACATGCACTGGTGAAGTGTTGTCTGTCTTGTTCACAGCATGAAAATATCATATCTGTGAAATTTAGTATCAGAGCAAATCCACCCAACTGTTGTGCAGCGATATGCATCATCATGAAGATCCCTTCACAACACAGGGGAACTTGTAATAGTATCAAAAGCAGCAACATAAAACAAAAACATGAATAAGATAAAAAACACACACATGTCAAGCCATCAGATATACGTGCTGTATATCAAGCACAACAAGCATAGACAAATTAAAATAGCACATGTAAATAAGCGGTGACACACAACACCATTGCATGCAATTTATGCACTGTGAACCTACAGCCCAAAACCCAATATTCTGGCCTGCTTAATTTGTCAGGCTTAAAATCAAAATTACACCAAAATTACTTTCTTTTACTTTCCTCACCCTCCTTTTGACAGCAGATCACCAGTTAGTGGAGATCGGCTGTCAAATACAACTTACTGTGTCGCTTCTGACACAAAGGACCAGCAGGAACAATTCATTAAAGGATAAAATGCAAAAACATGAAAAATGCACAAGCATTTCTTTTCAAAGTTGTCATAATAAAAAAAAACACATCTTCTTTCAACATACTGCTGACACTGCACATAACGCACAAAATATCAACTGTAACCAACCATCTTTTGTAAACATGCTAAACCACCTTAATTTTGACTGTCCAAAAATAAAACTCTTTTACAGACACTCTGCGTGTCCCATGCGCCAACCCCCTTTGAGGCCCTGCTATTTTTGCAAGGCCGGTCAGGAATGCACTTCTCAGAGACAAAGCCCTAATTTAATAGGCTGCAGATGTCGACGTGAAAGCCTCGCACAGTCCTCTAATGTGCAAGCTTTAATTTCTTCTTGTCAGAGAAGCTTTTCCAAGCAGTTATTTCTCCATCTGTTTTCACTTACTTCTAATCCCCACCTCACTGACCTTAAGGTCAAAATCTGCCTCCGCGCTCCTCAGCCCCCCTCTCTCTTCCTCACTCTGAATCTGACAAAGACAAAAAGCCTTCCTAACTCTTTCTAACCTGCAATAATCAACCCTATTTAAAAACACATGTTATATAAATTACTTCTTTTAGGGGCTAAATTTAATTTATTCTTAGATTATTAAAACCTTTACTGTGAATAATTCGCAGAACATAATAACATAACTTACCAGCTTTAGAACAAATGTTTGCTACCACCCATGCAATGGTACTCATTTCATCAACCTCAAATGGATGAACGTCTCAGTAGGTCCAGCTAGAGTTAGTACCTTCAACCCTGATATTAGACACAAACCTCTGCACCGGGCACATTGGCTCACTGAGCTATGAAAAGCAACCTCAAATGGTAACAACCTGCAAGTTTGTATTATACACAAATGTATGCATTTACTGAAGCCTGAGACACTTTAAAGCTATTTTAAATGGCAAGAATGCTGTTTAAATAGTCTATTTAGCTCAATATCGACTTTGATATCTGGGGCACTTAAAAATAAAGATCCTATAATTGCATTACATAGTAATCATCCTCAGAATGTTATTTACAGATTGCAGAGATTGGACATTAGACATATCTCATGTAATTCCTTAGAAAAATGAGTTTTTACGCCTGCACCAAGTAAAATTCCACATACAAATGTCCTCATTATTTTGTAAAACACAACTTAAATTAAATTTTAATGCTAGGAGGTCCTAGTATGAGTATTAAGCTTTATAAATATAAAAAAACGAATTTAGAACCACTTATTTTTAATAATTATTTTTCATAATTAATAATTATTTTAATAAACCCAATCATTTTTGATAATTCCACATATAAAAGCAAGCTGCATCTCTTGCCTATCATTTTTAGACGCATTCATTTATGAGCCTAAGCACAGAAGCCTAACTTAAAACATGACAGATTTTCGCGCCACTTTTTTTTAAAAAGGACAATTATTATTTAGCAACAGAACCAAGAATATGCTTACAAAAAATGCTTAAAGAGAGGAAAACCGCAATTGAAATGTCTTCCTGTGATACAAAATAATTAACCTTATTTTGTAACCTTTTAAAACACTATTCTGAAATGCAAAGTTCCAACCGTGATTAACTAACGGCGAAGTCCCGGCTAAATAAACATTCCTGTGTTATTCGTGGCCTTCAAAAAACAACATCTGCTTCCTTAACGGCAGTAAGAGCCCTTCAGAGTGTTGAAACCTGAGCACGGTGGCAGTCTTACTTAAAACAGACATTTCAAGTTTTAAAATGTGTGTGCAATAATATGCATTTGAATTTAGCAAAAATTCACTTTAGCTGAAGTGTTTGCCTGTTTACATGTTATACAATGTATGCAAGGAAAAAAATGCTATAAGTTCGTTTTTCTACAAAACACACAATTTGTTTTTGAGGCCTTTTATATTCCTAGGGAATGTGAATTTTAATTTTATCTTTTTTTAAGCATTTAACAGTTTGTACATATGCATTTTTACTTAGTCTATAAATTAAATAGCAACATATAGCTATTTTAGCATATCACATGGTAAATTGCTGGATTTTTATTTAATTTCTACTTAATATTAATTAATCTGACATTTTACTTAACAGACTGAAAACATTAAAAAAAACACAAACACACATTGAGCTCATTTCAGACATAAACAGAAAGTGTTCAAACACTCAGGACACACAATACAGCGCTTTAGCTATTTGTTTCATAAATAGCGCCATCGCTATTTACTTACAGAAGTTACACTAATGGGAAAAACCACATAGACATTTAAACACACATTTAACCCACAGATCAACACATAGGACTGAAACAAAGGACAGCCCACAGACTGTACTTAAACCAAACCATTTGTAAATACTAGTTGTAAGTCATATTTACAAGAAACGCTTCTCAATAGTGTTCCAAAAGACTGCAAAAACAGTCCAACAGACTGCTGTATGTCCAAGAAGCCAAAATACACTCAATTCACTAGTTTTGGCTGGCAGAACACCAAAAAATCGCTCTGCATATCTCCATTCATAAAATTGCACAGAGCAAAGGATCCTTGTTTGTATTTTGTCATATTTTAATTCCCTGGGGCTACAGAATCACCAAGGAAGAAATATGTTTTTAAACCTAAACCTATTTAGGTATTCCCTCTAGGGGAGCCGGCTAATTTACTTCACATCACACTATGGTACCTCCAAGAAAAAGCAACACATTCTTCAATGTGAGCTTTGAAAACAGGCAAGCCAAAAATACTGCAGAATATGCAATATTATAATCAAAGTAGTACTTAAGGTACTCTGCGTACGTTGCACCGTTCAACAAAACCAGATAGAGAAAAGTCTCCTCATTACCTGCCTACACAAATTGCAATTCGCATATACAAACCTATACAAATCCAAAGTTGGCCAACACAAATTCCAAAATTCCAAAGCTATACCAAACAAATGGTTGTCCAAATTCTAACTGCCAAGTTCTAAATGACCGAACTGTCTTTTTTTAAAATACTCACGCCAAAGAAGGTTCTCAGTCAAGAGTGACATCATGTGGAGGATCAAAATCAGGAAGATCAGAAATATACTGGGCTGCAGAGACAAAGAATCCCCAGAACCTCCGTGCACAGAGTACCTCCTTAGTAGAGTCCTGTCCTGTCCTCCTCAGTAGATTTCTGTCTTCTGACAAGATCACTCCCTCAGATAGCCACTTCTCTGATGGGGCCCGCGTTGGCCGCACCATTTGTAGAAATCAAAAATCCACTTCTCAGGGGTTCCACTAATACAAAGAAGTTGACACAGAAGCTGGAATATAAAATAACATCTTTATTAAACTCAAATGAGTGAGACTACGTCACACAGAAGCCTTAGCAACTGAATGAGGCAGTCTGCTAGAATGGTCTTACTTCACATCTTATATACTCTTTATCCTGCCCCAAGCATGTAAGGGAGTTGTACCAATTACATTCCTAAACAAATGGAAAATCTGGAGGGTGAGCAGGTGAGTAGCCTTTGGGGTTTTAGCAGGATGTGGGCAAAACATTATAATTAGTTAGTTCACAAAGGTTAATCTGATTTAGATGGCACTGCAGGGCATGGCATGATTACATGTACATTATCCCAACCCAAAAGTTAATCATTAAGAATGTCCTAAATTCAACCTCCAAAAGCCGGACAAACCTATAATTGAAAGCATAACCCATGTAATGAAGAAACATAAAAAGAAACGGTAACAGATGATGAACAAGATAAGGCATGTGCAAGGAAACTGAAAGTTAACGATGTCCTGAACATTGATTGGCAATCTCAGACAAAGATCGATCAGGGAAATTGGCTTTGCGAGGTCAGTTTCAGGTGAAGAGGTCAGTTTCTTACAGTTCATTTCCGAGCAAAAAGAAACCTTAGTTAATGTATACATGAACAAAGAAGGCCAGGCCACTTTATTCGCCAGGCTACCTTCACAGGCCTACGTGAGGGCAACACAAAATGGTGTCACAGAACAAAATGGAGTCAGACTCGAGAATTACAGAACCTCAATGTCACCAGCCACCACTGGTTATTACTGATAGTAATATTGACTTGAAACAGCATGCTGAAAGCACGCACAATGCCACACCGACAGTGATTACTTGTGCTATCTGAAGATTCTTGTTAGAGCGAAAACATCAGAGCAGTCCAAGAGAGCAAATAAATAATTGATACTCAATTATGAATTAGCTGTGTTATTTGTACTGAGGAATAAAACTATTATGTTACAGCATTTATTGAAATACAAATAAGGGGGGAATTAAATACATAAGTAAAATAATAGGTAGTGCGCTTGGAACTCTTAATTGCCCCATTAAGAGGAATGCAGAAGCTGGGTGTCTGAGAAAAGATATGTCATTCCAGTGTTGGTGGTTTCTGTTTGTCTTCATGCTGGAATTTTCATGATATGAATCCTCTTCCTAGCTGGAAAGATAAATCACTTTGGGAGTTTTGGAGTTCTCACTCTACTTCCCTTTCTGGCTCTTGAGGATGAGAAGCAAAGTAGCACGTGAAGCACAAATATCGCAAAACGACATGAATGCCTCAAATTGTGATCGAAAATTTAGCCCCTAGGAATTTATTCATATAAAATGTTCTATATGGAAAATAGAGTGTACAAGCAGTGGTGGTCAGCACGGATCTGGGATGGTGAGGTAAGGAGGTATAATTGTAAAAAAAAGAAAAATGTACTGACCTCCTCGCCGCTCTGTCCCATGTCGTCTTTCGTTGTGATTAGCTCCCCCAAACCAACCACAATGCTGCAATTGGTCTGAGCGCCGTAGTTCGGTGCTCAGACGGGGACCGAGGGCCTGGGCATGCTGTCCATGCAGGCTGTAATGCAACTGCATGGAGAACATGCTGAAGTGCTCATGACTGTTTGGCCGGCCCCAGAGGGCCTGTCAAAGCATCATGCGCACTTTCGTGTGCCCACCACTCCTCCCCTCCTCTGTCAGCTGAGCATCCTAGCCCTCCTCCTGCTGCTGCAGCAGGAAAGAATAAAATGATAAAACATTGCATTATTATCATTTTATTTTTCCTTTCTTTTAGTGCTGCACAGCAGCAGTGGAGGGACGCTCCTCTGCCACCGTGTACAAGAGGAGTTCCACACCATATTGTTCTATATTGCTTTCGGAGCCATACTCGCCAACCCCAGTTTTTTTTACATTTTTCCACTGTTAAGTGGTATTTTTCCACAACTGTTAGGTATAATCTCCAATTTTATAAACCATATATTATCCATTTAGCTGTTCTAATGCCTTTGTGGGCTCATGTAAACTTGAAAATGTGATTGATGGATTAGAGAAATGTGATTTGTACCATCATGCACAAAGGTAACCTTAGAGAAGATCATTTTTAATAGTTGCCCTTCTTTTTTATTTGGGCAGTTTAGCAAATTTTGATATTCTGAAGACAAGAGTTGTATTTCTTCATGTTACAAAGGAAATAATAATGAGTTTACAAATTATACTACAAGTTGACAAAATCAGCAGATTTAGAGCTGAATCAATGACTGAAAGATGATGGAAAGTATGGAGATATTGGGAGATGTTGCGAGAAAAGAATGGATTCCAATTCTTTCCAAGGGGTCAGATGATGAGGGGAAAATAAGAGTTGGTTTAAATGTTGGCACATAAAATGAGGTTGCCTGTCTTCATGTCTTCTCTTTCCTTACTCGGAAAACTAGCTTTGGTATGGGCACCATTCCATTCACTTTCATTGAGATATAAAATGGATATTTAGCCAAGTTTCCCTTAGCTTTTTAGAGGTGAAGTAATTTGTGTTTACTCCTGCCACATCTTTAAAGTTCTAATGTTCCGCCATGAAGCCTTAAAATAAAAAAAACATTTGCTAAGCCAATATGTCGGGCACTGGCTTGACAGCCTTTTGGCTCTCACAATGCTAGTTTTGTCAAGGTGGTTTTTGGAAGAACTTTGTTGGGGATCATTGTCTTGAAAGGCACACATTGAATAGCCATCCCTGGCACTAAAGGGAACTACTTTGTTTGGAATGTGCTCCTTGTGAAATAGCATCATACATTTAGTCAAAAGTTGGCTGACCCATTGCCCCATGCTGTAGTGAGGGAAGATAACAGTGAATGGCACAAGAGACCAATGGATGAAGAGGGCGGCTGAAAGAACCCTGTAAGTATATCATACGTATAATTATGGTAAAAACCAAAAGCTCATGATTAATGCCAGACCTAAAAAGCAGTCTCACAGGCCGTTAAAGAATAAAACACTAGGAAATACTGTTCTCACTGTGCCTTATTTCATTAGAACATGAGTTATGCCGAATTTTGATGCTGTTGCTCTTTGTTTTGTACACCATTTCAAATTTGTCATTGATAGTCTGTAAGCACTGTGGGATTGTCTTCCTTCCTTTTTCTGCAGCCATGACTGTGCGGAATGGGGGAAACGTGCTGGTTCCATGTTTCCCCTCCGGTGTGATCTACGATCTTCTGGAGTGCCTGTATCAGTACATTGACTCCGCCGGGCTCTCCAACGTGCCCTTCTACTTCATCTCACCGGTGGCCAACAGCTCTCTTGAATTCTCCCAGATCTTTGCTGAATGGTATGTCCTGTAGAACTTGTGTTTTTTCTTGCATGGCAGAGTGAATAGTCGCAGGTATACATACCCTGCATGAAATCATCTGTTGTGTCTATGGATTCTAAATTCAGTAGAAGTATGGAGCAGGGTCCAACAGCAAATCTGAGCAGTTGGCATGTTTGCTTTTACTAGGTGTGATTAGGGAAACTGGTTTTAATAATCTTATTGCTCACATACAGCAGAATGTTAATATATGTAATATATATTAACTCCCCTGAGTTTACACACCCTCAGCTTGGGCACAGGACTGCTGAGTAAGAACTTTAGAAGTGATAACATCCTCAGCATATGTTATTGACATTTGTTAACACAGTCAATAACCCCTATGTACTTAACAAATGGCTAGGTCTGCCCTTAAATGTTTTGAAAGGTGATAAGAATTTACAAATATTTAGTTGTCTTCAGTAATACCTTTAGAGTCCTTAGAGGCAGTTTTGGCCTTGTTCGAAAAAAAGCAGAGGTTGGCACATATGTCAATCCATGTGTCTGTGTTTTTGTTTGTGTTTTTTTTGTAAATGCTTTGTGCAGCCTCTTTTCTTATTTATCATATCTATTATTCTAGCAAAATGAATTTTATGAAGAAGTATATTTTGCATGGCTAGAATTTCCAAAGATATGCATATAACCATAGCAAAAGATGTTAGAGCTAGAAAAGCCAGGAGAACAGCTTAAAAAGAAGAATAAATAACTATAAGTAGGATTGCAGATGAGGCAGGGCCTGAGAAGGGATGAAGGGGAGTTCAGTTTTGCGCATCTTATAGCGAAGAGAAGAAGATGCTATGTAATAGTGAAAAAGCAGTTGAAAAAGATGTTGGGAGGAGTCATGAAATGAAGAACTGTATGTATGAATATAAAACTTAGGAAGAAAGGAGATACTTTGGTTTAGTAGAGGGGGTGCAATATCTAGTGACTATGGAAAGATGCCTCTGTCATGGAGTATTAAAAAGAAAGAGTAGGAAGGCATGAATCAGCCCAGGTTATCTATCCCAAGTCAGACATAGAAGTCCCACACAAATAGAACAGCAGTTTCTTCTTCTGAACAGAAATGTCATCAGTTATGAATCAGTGTAATTCACCGACTATAGAGAAACAAAATAATGGAAAACCAGACCATATACGTTAAAATAATGAAATAATCTTTGAAAAACAAAAATACCCCAACCAGCATTAAAACAATGTAGTCAGACTAAAGAATGCTAAAAATTGATTTAGGAATGGATAAGGCATGCCGGTGTTCCAGATCAGCGCTTTTAAACGACAACATAAACATTTCAGAAGGGCAGGCTGCTAGGTAAGGTATGTTTGCGTGGTGCCGTGGCTGGCAGTCTGCATTTCTTTATCCCAAGAACAGGTTGCTGGGGGACTTTATTCCGTGGTAGAGAACTGGAGAACCAAGTAATAAGGCTACCGCACGGCCTCACTAGACTTTAAAATATTTCATTCTGAACCACAACCGATGTCGGCTATGACCTGGTCCATTGATGATCATCAGCATGCAGATTGCTAGGAAGCTTCTCCCCCAGTTCTTGTGGAGCAGAATGACTCCTTGCGTGGCTGAATCCTACACACGCTGAGTTGTTACTCAGTGGTGTAACACAACTTTAGAGGCCCACCCCCTGACCCAGTGAGGAGCTCTCATGCCAGGACCTGTGCACAGTGCCAGAGGGGGCTTGCTGGAGCTCAGCCCCTCCCCCCGCACTGCGGGGGCTAATGTTCCGCCACTGGTCCATACATAGTGATTGTGTTTGGAATGTTCTTGTAGGACCTGGGGCTAAATCACACTGTTATTTGGAAAATGTAAAAACGGTGCACCTCCAGGTGTCGAGGACTGAGACAGCACTGGTGCAGTTTATTCCCACTAGGAGGGGGTCTATTCCAAAGAGCTGGCCACATTTTTTTTAACTAAGTATAATAGTTAAAGTTAGGGACGAATGCCTGATCTTCACACATGAGAACTTTTGTTTTAACATATGTGTTGCAGCCTGACCTTGTCATCCTGTCATTATGAAGGGAAAATTAAATGCATATCATTGTAGCCCGCTTCAGGGTGCTAGTCGTAAGTGCCCTAATTCTGGGTTATAGACTAGAGCTGCAGCCCTATGAAAGGAAAGAGATGTAAGGGCCATACAAGTATTTAAACAACAGAAATCAAAACCTAAGCTCCATTCCAACCATTTTCAGCTTCTTCCAGGCCATTGTCATTAAGGAAACTCGTAACAATCTAAAATAATTTTTGCATCCCTATTGCTCCTCCAGTTCCCCTTATTCCTAGAGCACTTCTGTCTTTCCCTTAAAGCAGAATAAGGGAATTGTCATGGGTTACACACTTATTGTGTTGGTTCCACATTCATTTGAGATTTTGCCAACGTGTACACAAACTCAGCACATGACAAACAGGCTCCTTACAAAGTATGAACTTTAAATCCTGCAACACTACTGTCAATTCCAAACAATGATGAAGACAATGAAGACCCCGTCCACGATTGCATGGATTTAACAGAATGTTGTACTAAACCAAGACCAGACATATAAGTTACTCCGCTTGTTGAGTCTGGTCTTCCTCTGTTTGTAGATAGTTCTTGTCTGAAAGTCCAACAAGGAAAAGTAAGCAGCTTGAGCAGTTTACTTCATCTCTGAATTTGTTGAAGTATCATACTTGTGTATTGTACCCTCAGCGCAAGTAGCAGAATTGGTTGCCCTGCCAAGAGCATGCTGTATGGCTAATACATTAAGTGTAACGATCTATAGAGACAGCCAATATGGATTTGGAGTGCTACATGATTCCGGGCAACTACGATCACAGAGAGGTTTCATGACATCCCCTGGTACTCCTATTACCAAAGGCACATACATTTTGAATTTGTTGGAAGATTCTTAGCACCCTAAATAAGTTGTAAAGTGTATTGCCCATAAATCGGGTGATGACCCCATGGGCAATAACTATGCCAACCAAATTGTTAGGTTTTGTGCTTTTGAAACTGACAATTTAATCAAAAGAGCAAAAACTAGAGAAAGAACAATTGTAAATTGAAAACAGGAACTGATTACCCTACTAATTATAAGAATTGTTTTTTATGGAATCCAGTGCATACAACACTTTGTGAACTCAGAGAACTTCAGGAGGAAGTACCAGAGGATGAAAAGAAAAAGTGGGAAATAACTGATTGTGAGAATGACTACAATGAAATGTGGTTATTCACAGAACACCAATATGTACTTCATGAGGTAACGTTAAGTGTGGCAAGATTGATACACGGACAGACGTGTAACGGGAGAAGCAATGGTGAAAGATTTTAAGAACTACTGGTGTAATAGTCACTTTAGAGCTGTAGTAGATGATTTATGCCAAAGATGCATTACTTTTTAGAAGATTATTCAAGATAAACGTACACTAGTTATATTGAGTCACATAGGCAAGTCTGGGGGACAATTGACTAGACTTCAAGCGGATTATATTGAGATGCCTATTCACAATGGGTTTAGGTACATATAGGTAAATTTTTTGTTTATTTTCTAAGTGGGGGGTCTTACCCAACTAGGAAATCTGACAGTATGACAGCGGTCACACCATTATTAAGGGAACTAATAGCACGCTATGTGATGTAGTCTTCTATGAAAAAAGACAGAGGTGCCCACTGTAAAAATGAGACCCTAAATTTACCATGTACAACTTTGCAAGTTGATCAAAAGATCCACTGCAGTTACAGACTAGACATTTCAGGAGTAGTGGAAAGGATGAATGGCACAATAAAATCTAAGCTAGATAAGATATGTGCATTGTTGACTTTGAATCAGCCAGATGCGCTTCCACTTGTGATGTTGAGTGTTGGACTTGGCCCGTCTGGCAGGTCCACCCCTGAAGTTTTGTGCTTATTATATGTGTCCGGGGAATGGTGATTCCCCCTCTGAGTGTGTGTGTGGTGAGAGGGACCTGCCTCCCATAGGAATGCATGGGGAATGTATGTGGCTCGGGTAGTTCCTGATGCGTAGGGCGTGCCGGGTCGTGTTTGGTATGTATGCGCTCGTGAGGTTGAATGCTACAAGATGATGTATGCGGCATGTGTGTGACTAGAAGGGAAGTGCCACTTCTAGACCTTGGTGTGTGTGTGCAGTAGGTGTGCTGGCGCCTGATTGGCTGAAGCTGGCCGGGCCTTCCCCCACCAGGCTGGCTCCACCCCCCTGGGGTGCGTCCAGTGTCCCTGGCCTGGCCAGTAACCTGAAACTCCTTATAACCAGTTCTGGCTGGTTCTCTCCCTGCCTGCCCCTTTGGGAGACAAAGGAAGCTCCCGTATAAAAGGAGGGTGGGCCCTCTTCTCTCTCTCTTCCTCCTCTTCTTCGTCCTGCTTGGAGCCCTGCCAGGGGCGTGCTGCTGCTTGGGCTCAGGGAAGGGCTTGCCTCCCTGAGCCCTGCACTGCTCCTGAACTACCTACTTCATGGACTTCCTATAGACTCTGCTGTCTGTGCTTCTAGCGCTTGGGAGCGCTTTCCTGCTGTCCTAGCGCCTTGGGCGCTTCACCTATGCTTCTAGCGCTTGGGAGCGCTTTCCTGCTGTCCTAGCGCCTTGGGTGCTTCACCTATGCTTCTAGCGCTTGGGAGCGCTTTCCTGCTGTCCTAGCGCCTTGGGTGCTTCACCTATGCTTCTAGCGCTTGGGAGCGCTGTCCGGCTGTCCTAGCGCCTCGGGGCGCTTCATCACTGTTCCTAGCGCTGGGAGCGCTTTCCTCCAACAGCCGGTGCCACCCGGCAATTGCCCTGTTCGTGTGAGGGGCCCGAGCCCCCAGCGAGTGTCTACCTCGCTTACCCCCGCCCTCGCTGTATTCATCGAGGGAGCCCACTCCTCGTTAATCCCCCCGGTGTTCACCGCCGCAGCCCGGGACCCCTCGTGAGGCCCGCCCCCGGGCCGCGCTCTGATTGGCTGTCGGCCCGGGCTGGGCTGATGACGTTTCCCCGGGCCGCGCTCTGATTGGCCGGCGGCCCGGGGAGCTGTGGAGACGAGTGGAGAAGAGCCGGTAAGGCAGGGGACGGCGGGAGCCTACTCCGCGCCCCAGCGTCCACACAACAGAAGTGCCGCTTCCCCCCCGGGGCCCCCAGGAGCGAGCGGGAGCCCCGGGGAGCGAGAGAGAGACCGGCGCGCTCGCCGACCGGTGAGTGATGCAGGAGGGGAGGCGGGGCATCGGGCCACATTGCCGGTGGCCGCCCCTCCCCTCCCGCGTGTGCATTCATGTTGTTAGAGGCCCGCGGGCCCTCCAGTAATGTCGGGTCCCCCGAGGGGGACCACGCCTGGCCATACTTTGCCCCCCTGAGCCCTGAGAGGCTCCCTCTGCAGTTTTGGCCCTCCGAGCCCGCGAGGCTCCGTCACGGCCCCCGGGGGCGCCCATTGATGCCGGGTCCCCCGAGGGGGGCCCCGTCTGCCCACAGTTCTTGTCCTGAGCCCCGAGGAGGCTCCAACGTGTCCCTGGCCCTGCCTGGGCCCTGAGTGGCCCCACCACGTGTCCCTGGCCCTGCCTGGGCCCCGAGTGGCCCCACCACGTGTCCCTGGCCCGGCCTGGGCCCCGAGTGGCCCCACCACGTGTCCCTGACCCTGCGAGAGGCTCCACCATGGCCCCCCTGTCCCCCCAAGCCTGCAGGGCTATGTCCAAGTCCCCCAGCGGCCCAGCACTTAGTGGGCCGCTGCCACGTTTAGGTTTGCCCCGGGGCCCTTGCAGCCCACTCTGGACATCGAGACTCTAAGGCGCCCCTTGCCTCAGGAAGGCCACCTGGCCTAGGGGGTGCTACTGACTAACATCAAAGTGATACGGAGAACTCTTAAGTGTTGCCCTGCTGATAGGGGCCTCTGTTGTGTTGTGTACCTTGCCTCATGTAAGTCTATGCTGGTTAGAGTGAGTTCTATTGCTAGTCCTATGAGACCCCGGGGCGTGACGTGTTCTAATGCTAAGCTCCTGGTGATTATGTGTTCTAGTCCTAGTCCGAGGAAGCTCCCAGTTGTTATATGTTCTACAATACCAATACCATCATGTGCACCTTCCTGGCAGGGGCCCCTTGGCCCTGCCCTGTACCTTTTCCCTGGTGACCCCTGCCGTGCCTCGAGCACATTGTAAAGTGTATGTTCCTATGTGTCCTTCTTAATATAAAGACTATTTTTATATATACTTTGCGTGGAGTTCCTTTTGTGGGAGGCCGGGGATGTTGCTGTTGGTGGGTGCGTGCGCAAATGCTTCACACATGTCCTCCGAGATAGGCCTGACTGCCCGCGCTGCGTTACCCAGAGGGCGAGCAGGGGTCGACTTTACATAGGAGTGGCGGTCTCTGACTGGCTGGGGTGCAAGCCCTGGCCGGCCGGGGGTCCCATTTCCTACACTGGTGGCTAGCGGTGGGATCCGGACTTGTGTTTGCGCAGTACCACAACGATAACTGGCCTCCCTACAAAACTCTGCATTGTAAATGGTCGCAAAGAAAGGAGATTATTGTTTTTAAGAGGTTACTTAAATGTCCGATTCTGTGAAAAATGTATTCTGATACGCTATGAGTTAGGTGGCCCTAGCTCTGGAGGGTAGATCAACTCCCTAGTGCAATGTGTTTTCTGGATTCACCAGAAGGGTGGTATCCAGTGGTGGCAGCGTAATTGTGTTCAATGTGTATGGTCCCTGTCCCTTCCCTGGAGTAATGATACCTGCGCCACATGGGTCAGGTCAGGTTGCTAAAAATGTCTGTTCGGTGGAAATGTTTAATGATTAATAGAAATGTCAGTTCTGTGGAAAAATGTGTGCTTATACACTGTGAGTTAGGTGTCCCTAGCTCGGGAGGGTAAATAATCTCCCTGGTACAATATGGTTTTCTGAATTCACCAGAAGGGTGGGATCCAGTAGTAGTAGTGTAACTGTTTTCAATGTGTATGGTCAGGTTGCTAAAAATGTCTGTTCTGTGGAAATGTTTAATGATTATTAGAAATACCTGTTCTGTGGAAAGTTTTAAAGGTTGCTTAAATGTCTGTTCTGTGGAAAAAGTGTGCGGGTACACTGTTAGTTAGGTGCCCCTAGTTTGGGAGGGTAAATCATCTCCCTAGTACAATATGGTTTTCTGGATTCACCAGAAGGGTGCAGTAGTGTGGCTCACTGGTTAGAGGCGGCAGACCCGAGAGCATAGGACGGCCCGGGACCAGGGTTCGATTCCCGACGCGTCAGGTTTCTGGACCAGGGTCAGCGGACTCGATAATTCTCTCGCCTCGGTGCCCACTCTGATCAGCGATCACACTCGGCAACTCTGGGCATAAGCTTGCCTCATCTGCACTAACGGCCCCACCAGACCGCCGGGGATGCCTGGTCTCACCCTGGAGATACCCATTAAGGGACCATCTCCCAGGGAAGCCAGGAAGGGTTTCGCAGCGGTCGAAGCGCGGAGATACTCCTCCGGGAGTCTATCCTAGCGCTATATAAACCCACAATTAATTAATTAATTAATCCAGTGGTGACTGCGTAGTTGTGTTCAAATGTGTATGGTCCTTGTCCCTTCCCTAGAGTAATGGTACCTGTGCCACAAGGGTCAGGTTGAGGAATCAGGGGCGGTGGAAAACTGTCTTACCGGGACGGGGTGTGGATGAATGTTGAGGTGTGCTGAGTAATGGAGTGTGAGTTCTCTGGGATGGGGAGCTTGCTGAATCAACGTTAATAGTGTCCTTCCTTGCCCCGCTGAATGTGTTGGATGCATCATGTGTCCCCTTTTCCCCGCTAAATGTGTTTGACGCTTCCTGTCTTCCTTACCCCGCTGAATGTGTTTTAGGCGTCAGGTGTCGCCCTGGCTGAATTTATGTTGAATTGTATCCCGGACAAGGAAGACCTACTGGCGCTGCCGCGGCTTGCCTTGGGTAGAGCTGAACACTGAGACCTGCTGGCGCTGCCGCGGCTCATCTTGTTGCGTTTTAGGCGTCAGGTGTCGCCCTGGCTGAATTTAGGTTAGGTGGTATCCCGGTCAAGGAAGACCTGCTGGCTCGGCCGCGGCTTGCTTTAGGGGAGAGCTAAACGCTTAGTTCCCAGGTGGAAGACCAGTGGAGGGAGGAAGTTCCAAGACTGGTAGGAAAGTGTGTTCTGAGGGTGTTTCTCCTGGGAGAACGCAGAACCTCAGAAGTAGAGGTAGGGTGGGGCATTCTTGCCCGTGACCTCTGGCAAACCTGAGGGTGCGGACCCTAGGTGGAAGGAACAGTGGTAGTCGTGGCTACACTGAGAAAGGGAGTGGAGAATGGCTATTGTGGGCCAGGGGTTACCACCCCCCACTTCGGATTAGCCGGGACCAGTAGTATCTGGATGGCTTAGGGCCTGGTCCTAGTCATGGACAACTAAGGAGTACCAGGTGGGTAGCCTGGTTGGACCTATGTCTTTATTTAAAAAAAAAAAAATTTGTTGTTGTAACTTTTATTATTTTCAGTTTGTGTATGTCTATCGGTCCGGCGGTGCGGGCCGTGTCCACGTTCTATCGCCCTGCAGCAGGGAAGTCCATCACGGTAGTGATTGGTCTGCCCTGCGTTTGGGCTGAGAGGGGCATGTGTTGGACTTGGCCCGTCTGGCAGGTCCACCCCTGAAGTTTTGTGCTTATTATATGTGTCCGGGGAATGGTGATTCCCCCTCTGAGTGTGTGTGTGGTGAGAGAGACCTGCCTCCCATAGGAATGCATGGGGAATGTATGTGGCTCGGGTAGTTCCTGATGCGTGGGGCGTGCCGGGTCGTGTTTGGTATGTATGCGCTCGTGAGGTTGAATGCTACAAGATGATGTATGCGGCATGTGTGTGACTAGAAGGGAAGTGCCACTTCTAGACCTTGGTGTGTGTGTGTGCAGTAGGTGTGCTGGCGCCTGATTGGCTGAAGCTGGCCGGGCCTTCCCCCACCAGGCTGGCTCCACCCCCCTGGGGTGCGTCCAGTATCCCTGGCCTGGCCAGTAACCTGAAACTCCTTATAACCAGTTCTGGCTGGTTCTCTCCCTTCCTGCCCCTTTGGGAGACAAAGGAAGCTCCTGTATAAAAGGAGGGTGGGCCCTCTTCTCTCTCTCTTCCTCCTCTTCTTCGTCCTGCTTGGAGCCCTGCCAGGGGCGTGCTGCTGCTTGGGCTCAGGGAAGGGCTTGCCTCCCTGAGCCCTGCACTGCTCCTGAACTACCTACTTCATGGACTTCCTATAGACTCTGCTGTCTGTGCTTCTAGCGCTTGGGAGCGCTTTCCTGCTGTCCTAGCGCCTTGGGCGCTTCACCTATGCTTCTAGCGCTTGGGAGCGCTTTCCTGCTGTCCTAGCGCCTTGGGTGCTTCACCTATGCTTCTAGTGCTTGGGAGCGCTTTCCTGCTGTCCTAGCGCCTTGGGTGCTTCACCTATGCTTCTAGCGCTTGGGAGCGCTGTCCGGCTGTCCTAGCGCCTCGGGGCGCTTCATCACTGTTCCTAGCGCTGGGAGCGCTTTCCTCCAACAGCCGGTGCCACCCGGCAATTGCCCTGTTCGTGTGAGGGGCCCGAGCCCCCAGCGAGTGTCTACCTCGCTTACCCCCGCCCTCGCTGTATTCATCGAGGAGCCCACTCCTCGTTAATCCCCCCGGTGTTCACCGCCGCAGCCCGGGACCCCTCGTGAGGCCCGCCCCCGGGCCGCGCTCTGATTGGCTGTCGGCCCGGGCTGGGCTGATGACGTTTCCCCGGGCCGCGCTCTGATTGGCCGGCGGCCCGGGGAGCTGTGGAGACGAGTGGAGAAGAGCCGGTAAGGCAGGGGACGGCGGGAGCCTACTCCGCGCCCCTGCGTCCACACAGCAGAAGTGCCGCTTCCCCCCCAGGAGCGAGCGGGAGCCCCGGGGAGCGAGAGAGAGACCGGCGCGCTCGCCGACCGGTGAGTGATGCAGGAGGGGAGGCGGGGCATCGGGCCACATTGCCGGTGGCCGCCCCTCCCCTCCCGCGTGTGTATTCATGTTGTTAGAGGCCCGCGGGCCCTCCAGTAATGTCGGGTCCCCCGAGGGGGACCACGCCTGGCCATACTTTGCCCCCCTGAGCCCCGAGAGGCTCCCTCTGCAGTTTTGGCCCTCCGAGCCCGCGAGGCTCCGTCACGGCCCCCGGGGGCGCCCATTGATGCCGGGTCCCCCGAGGGGGGCCCCGCCTGCCCACAGTTCTTGTCCTGAGCCCCGAGGAGGCTCCAACGTGTCCCTGGCCCTGCCTGGGCCCTGAGTGGCCCCACCACGTGTCCCTGGCCCTGCCTGGGCCCCGAGTGGCCCCACCACGTGTCCCTGGCCCGGCCTGGGCCCCGAGTGGCCCCACCACGTGTCCCTGACCCCGCGAGAGGCTCCACCATGGCCCCCCTGTCCCCCCAAGCCTGCAGGGCTATGTCCAAGTCCCCCAGCGGCCCAGCACTTAGTGGGCCGCTGCCATGTTTAGGTTTGCCCCGGGGCCCTTGCAGCCCACTCTGGACATCGAGACTCTAAGGCGCCCCTTGCCTCAGGAAGGCCACCTGGCCTAGGGGGTGCTACTGACTAACATCAAAGTGATACGGAGAACTCTTAAGTGTTGCCCTGCTGATAGGGGCCTCTGTTGTGTTGTGTACCTTGCCTCATGTAAGTCTATGCTGGTTAGAGTGAGTTCTATTGCTAGTCCTATGAGACCCCGGGGCGTGACGTGTTCTAATGCTAAGCTCCTGGTGATTATGTGTTCTAGTCCTAGTCCGAGGAAGCTCCCAGTTGTTATATGTTCTACAATACCAATACCATCATGTGCACCTTCCTGGCAGTGGCCCCTTGGCCCTGCCCTGTACCTTTTCCCTGGTGACCCCTGCCGTGCCTCGAGCACATTGTAAAGTGTATGTTCCTATGTGTCCTTCTTAATATAAAGACTATTTTTATATATACTTTGCGTGGAGTTCCTTTTGTGGGAGGCCGGGGATGTTGCTGTTGGTGGGTGCGTGCGCAAATGCTTCACACATGTCCTCCGAGATAGGCCTGACTGCCCGCGCCGCGTTACCCAGAGGGCGAGCAGGGGTCGACTTTACATAAGAGTGGCGGTCTCTGACTGGCTGGGGTGCAAGCCCTGGCCGGCCGGGGGTCCCATTTCCTACATTGAGCATTAGAAACGCAAATAAAGACTGGTCTCTCATCACATAAAGTTTTGATGGTGAGGGCAATAAGAATCCCTGCATTCCTTCAGCAGCACTTGTATCAATAACTGATGAAATTGTATTGGATTGCTGTAAGGTCTGGCTTATGTAGTGAAATGTCTCTCATTAGGTGAATGTGACAACACCCTCAACAAAAGAAGTCCAGTGCCACACTCTACTGCCAGGTGACTGTGTAGTGAAGAAACATGTTTGTAAGAATTGCTTGGAACCACATTGGCAAGGACTTCAGTATATGATTCTCATAACTAACACTGCTATGTAGTGTGCTGGACTACCACAGTGTATCCATGCAGCTCACACAAAGAAGGCGAGGACTGCAGGTGAAGAGGTGGTGATGGCAACCGCCGATTCACAGGTATGCTGCCTAGATCCAGATAGAGTAGAAGAAATTGGAGCTGATCCAGGGAGTTCCTCAGCTCTCTCTGGTGAAGAAAACCTAAATCATGAAGAAGAAACAATTGCAGTATCAAGAACAAGAGACTGAAATTCCAGTTCTTGCAAGAGTAAAGCTGAAAATGTAAGTATCAGTAACCCCAAGGGAAAGCAACTTTTAGTAAGTTAAGTTGCTGATGTGAATGAACATAAACATTTAGTGACGAGTGAAGAAGATTCAGCAGTAGTCACAAGAGAATCTGAAGATGAGAAAGTGCATCAAGGATTCAAATGGCTGGATTCGTTAAGAAGAAGCAAAAGATTGCACTGGAAGACTAAAAAACCAGAGTCAATTAAAGAACCAGAAATAGAATCTCAAAACAGTAAGAATAAATCACCTGCAACCAAAAGACCAACTAAGAAAAGAGTACAGAATAGAAAGTATGCATCACCTGAATGCACTTAGCTGGCATCTGTAGAGATTTCTATTACTGCTTGAGCATTAGTTAAAATGAATGAGGAATTAAGGTCTATGTGTGCGATAACTATGTAAAACTGCCTTGCATTAGATATCATTCTCTTGAATGAGGGTGGAGTCAGCTCATGCAGCCAACCTATGTGATGTCAATTGCGGTCTTCTTCCCAAGCCAACCCCTCTGCAAGCCAAAGCAGATTCCTGAACACAGTAGTCTTGAACTTGCATCAAACATTCCAACACACAAGTCTACCGTCTCACCACCATGTATTGAATTCAGTACATCATCAGCGTCTTATCTGCTGGGGTTCATGAGCGGAGCAAGGTTTATCTGTGTGACTAGAAAAGAATAAAGAGCTTTTTGGAAATCTGTAAACAAAATCACGGTGAATATTTCTAGGCAGCATTTTTGTTAATTTTATTATATCTCTGCTATGCATACTTACATCAGCCTTGTGCTAAAGAAACACTAGCCCGAACTAAAGATTAGAGAAATTATTTAAAAACATAAATAAGGGTGTGCCTGTTCTATGCAAATTTTCTGTTTACATTTTAACTTTAAAGCTCAGCATTATCAGTTGTTTAACCCTCTGAATTATTTTGTGGCCCGTACAGACCTTTATTAACTATGCCATCATTCAACTCTTAGCAACTACCCTGCTCTGTGGAGACTAACAAAGCGGGGGTTTGTATGCTTTGCATGGTAAAAATATAGGGGGTGTAAAAATGTTTACTTTATCTATGGCGCCAACATATTTTGAGATGACCCTCTATGCATGGTGTCCTGGTCTGTGCCTCTCACCCAAGAACATAAGGTAATTAATATGTAAGCATATTTTTTATAAATAAAAGTTAATGATGGTAGCTTATCTTTCTATCGGCAATTTATACCTCAGGCAGTTACCAAAGTTGTAGACCCCCAAGCAAGAATGTATTGGTGTAACATCTTCGGTTACGCAAACTTAATTTGCCAGTTGAATACTAGCATATTTTCTTTAAATTAAATTACAGTTTCATCGAATCCATAGAGCGTCAGAACCCGTTATGTTTTATATGTTATTTTTTATTTATTGGAGCTTTCAAAATTTTCATATCCTGATTTAAGCCTGTTCAGAATTGCTTGGTGCTGTGGTGACCACTATTAGCACGTTTGTGCATTTAAATTAAAATTTGCATTATTAACAGTGTACAGAACAATTTATCCACACCTGAAACATGTGCATTCTGACATGGAATGGTTACAGTTAAAACGATTTATTAGTACATGTTGAAGTGTGTATTTCTGGCTTAAGCTAACTCGGCCTCAGTTAGGCCTCAAAGCCATCTTGTCCAAAATGGAGGTCACATTATCTTGTTTATTCTGTTTTTATTTCTGCCTTTCACTGCAGTCAGCAAGAGGTGGATTTGTTTATTTCTGAATTGCACTGTTATTGAAGAAAACCAGCTAGAGGGCCTACTGTAACGTATTTTCAAGGACCTCCTGCTTGCAGGCAGCATTGCATTCATTCACAATGATTCACTGTCTTGTAACTAGTTTGTTCTGACACCTCTAGATGACATTAAGTCAGAGGTGCTGAATCAATATACATGTAGTGGGTTAGTGCCAAGGTGATAGGGTTGTGAGGAATCATATTGCTGTAAACGAATTTGTTGGAAATGTCATTCTTTGCTCATACCATGGTGAACTTGCAGTTTCCATGCTTTCTAATGAAAAAAAATGGCTACTTAAAACCCTTGGTTTTGGAGGTGAGCCAGATCTTTTTGATCACTGCTAGGGATGCCGCCCAATTTCTTACTGATTTTGCTGCACATTTGAGACTTGGTCTGTTTTTGATTTTGTCTGTTATTCTGCATTGTTCTTATTGAGAGCAGTTATGGCAATGACCTTATGCCTTTAAATGAGATTATTGCTACGGTTGCACGTTACAATTTCTGTATTGTGTTCATGGTTTTCTAAATACCCCGCTAGATCTCCGCTTTGGACTTTCTCCATTGACAGCATTTTGAGATGCTGTTTTGAACCTTGTCTCTGGGACACATTGCCTCGGTATTAGAGGATAGCACCGTCCCCCATCCACCCCACATTCTGGGCGAACCATTGAGGTGCAGATTATTGCCAGCGCCCCTGTGCGCCCTCGCTGCTTTGGGTTGCCTTTCCTCTTCCCTGACGTGACCTGCACCGAGACTGTGCAGTTACGTCTCTTCAGCAGCAGAGGGCAGCAGGCACCATGTTTTGAGCCGTCTTTTAATCTCCAGCGTGTTTTCTCTTTTACAGGCTGTGCCACAATAAACAGAATAAAGTCTACCTGCCCGAGCCTCCCTTTCCCCATGCAGAGGTAAGCAAACCCCTAACGTCACACATTCTTAAAATGCAAAAGGCCGCTTCAGTTTACATTTCTATAGATTAAGTAAGGACTCTGTAAGAAGCAATCCGCTGCGGTGCTCTGCCCTCATTTTATCCTCATGTAAGGAAAAGACCAGAAAGCAATGTTAGTCCAGACTGTTTATTGTCACACGTGTGTTCCCGACTGCTTCAGTTTTATCTTCTGCATAATGTGTACATCTGTGTAACATAAAGTGGCACACAATCTCTGATATTGTGAAATTCAAGTTATTTGCATTCACATAAATACACCAAACTACGGGGATATTATGCAGAATTGTGTGTAATGGCACAAAATGTATGTGTAGCATTTAGCTCTTTATTGTAATGCAAAATGCGTACTCGTGTCAGTTTTTGTCAATAAGGCGCATTTTTTAACTAAATAAATAGCGCAGACAGCAGCCACTCATGTCTTGGTTGTACAAGTTGTTCAAGTGCTCCTTCATTATAATTTTGCCACAAACTGCAGCATAATTACACAACGTGGTGCAATGGCATATGTTGGGGAATTTCGCGTAACAAGCGAAAGCCATTCGCATAAGACAGATATGTCCTATGTTTTTCCCACCAGAAGCAGCAAGTTCTAGTTCTAGCACCAGGTGTCGCGGTGGAGGGACCGTAGCTGTAAGCGTAGGTTGAGATGAATGATCCTTGGCACGGGCATGCCGTCTCTAAGAGTGGTTTAACCTGGAGGGGCCGTAGCTGTAAGAGTAGGTTGAGATGAATGATCCTTGGCGCTGGCATGCCGTCCCTAAGAGTGGTTTCAAATGGAGGGACCTTAGCTGTAAGAGTAGGTTGAGATGAATGATCCTTGGCACAGGCATGCCGTCTCTAGGAGTGGTTTGACATGGAGGGACCGTAGCTGTAAGAGTAGGTTGAGATGAATGATCCTTGGCGCGGGCATGCCGTCTCTAAGAGTGGTTTGACCTGGAGGGGCTGTACCTGTAAGAGTAGGTTCAGATGAATGATCCTTGGCATGAGCATGCCGTCTCTAAGAGTGGTTTGACCTGGAGGGGCCGTAGCTGTAAGAGTAGGTTGAGATGAATGATCCTTGGCACGGGCATGCCGTCCCTAAGAGTGGTTTCAAATGGAGGGACCTTAGCTGTAAGAGTAGGTTGAGATGAATGATCCTTGGCACAGGCATGCCGTCTCTAAGAGTGGTTTGACATGGAGGGGCCGTACCTGTAAGAGTAGGTTCAGATGAATGATCCTTGGCATGAGCATGCCGTCTCTAAGAGTGGTTTGACATGGAGGGACCGTAGCTGTAAGAGTAGGTTCAGATGAATGATCCTTGGCACGGGCATGCCGTCTCTAAGAGTGGTTTGACATGGAGGGACCGTAGCTGTAAGCGTAGGTTGAGATGAATGATCCTTGGCACAGGCATGCCGTCTCTAAGAGTGGTTGACATGGAGAGACCGTAGCTGTAAGAGTAGGTTCAGATGAATGATCCTTGGCACGGGCATGCCGTCTCTAAGAGTGGTTTGACCTGGAGGGGCCGTAGCTGTAAGAGTAGGTTGAGATGAATGATCCTTGGCACTGGCATGCCGTCTCTAAGAGTGGTTTGACATGGAGGGACCGTAGCTGTAAGAGTAGGTTGAGATGAATGTTCCTTGGCACAGGCATGCCGTCTTGAAGAGTTGTTTGACATGGAGGGACCGTAGCTGTAAGAGTAGGTTGAGATGAATGATCCTTGGCACGAGCATGCCGTCTCTAAGAGTGGTTTGACATGGAGGGACCGTACCTGGAAGAGTAGGTTGAGATGAATGATCCTTGGCACGAGCATGCCGTCTCTAAGAGTGGTTTGACATGGAGGGACCGTAGCTGTAAGAGTAGGTTGAGATGAATTATCCTTGGCACGGGCATGCCTTCTCAAAGAGTGGTTTGACATGGAGGGACTGTAGCTGTAAGAGTAGGTTCAGATGAATGATCCTTGGCACGGGCATGCCGTCTCTAAGAGTGGTTTGACATGGAGGGACCGTACCTGTAAGAGTAGGTTGAGATGAATGATCCTTGGCACAAGCATGCCGTCTCTAAGAGTGGTTTGAATGGAGGGACCGTAGTTGTAAGAGTAGGTTCAGATGAATGATCCTTGGCACGAGCATGCCGTCTCTAAGAGTGGTTTGACATGGAGGGACCGTAGCTGTAAGAGTAGGTTGAGATGAATGATCCTTGGCACGGGCATGCCGTCTCTAAGAGTGGTTTGACATGGAGGGACCGTAGCTGTAAGAGTAGGTTGAGATGAATGTTCCTTGGCACAGGCATGCCGTTTCTAAGAGTGGTTTGAATGGAGGGACCGTAGTTGTAAGAGTAGGTTCAGATGAATGATCCTTGGCACGAGCATGCCGTCTCTAAGAGTGGTTTGACATGGAGGGACCGTAGCTGTAAGAGTAGGTGGAGATGAATGATCCTTGGCGCGGGCATGCCGTCTCTAAGAGTGGTTTGACATGGAGGGACCGTAGCTGTAAGAGTAGGTTGAGATGAATGATCCTTGGCACGAGCATGCCGTCTCTAGGAGTGGTTTGACATGGAGGGACCGTACCTGTAAGAGTAGGTTGAGATGAATGATCCTTGGCACGAGCATGCCGTCTCTAAGAGTGGTTTGACATGGAGGGACCGTAGCTGTAAGAGTAGGTTCAGATGAATGATCCTTGGCACGAGCATGCCGTCTCTAAGAGTGGTTTGACATGGAGGGACCGTACCTGTAAGAGTAGGTTGAGATGAATGATCCTTGGCACAAGCATGCCGTCTCTAAGAGTGGTTTGAATGGAGGGACCGTAGTTGTAAGAGTAGGTTCAGATGAATGATCCTTGGCACGAGCATGCCGTCTCTAAGAGTGGTTTGACATGGAGGGACCGTAGCTGTAAGAGTAGGTTGAGATGAATGATCCTTGGCGCGGGCATGCCGTCTCTAAGAGTGGTTTGACATGAAGGGACCGTAGCTGTAAGAGTAGGTTGAGATGAATGATCCTTGGCACGGGCATGCCGTCTCTAAGAGTGGTTTGACATGGAGGGACCGTAGCTGTAAGAGTAGGTTGAGATGAATGTTCCTTGGCACAGGCATGCCGTTTCTAAGAGTGGTTTGAATGGAGGGACCGTAGTTGTAAGAGTAGGTTCAGATGAATGATCCTTGGCACGAGCATGCCGTCTCTAAGAGTGGTTTGACATGGAGGGACCGTAGCTGTAAGAGTAGGTGGAGATGAATGATCCTTGGCGCGGGCATGCCGTCTCTAAGAGTGGTTTGACATGGAGGGACCGTAGCTGTAAGAGTAGGTTGAGATGAATGATCCTTGGCACGAGCATGCCGTCTCTAAGAGTGGTTTGACATGGAGGGACCGTACCTGTAAGAGTAGGTTGAGATGAATGATCCTTGGCACGAGCATGCCGTCTCTAAGAGTGGTTTGACATGGAGGGACCGTAGCTGTAAGAGTAGGTGGAGATGAATGATCCTTGGCGCGGGCATGCCGTCTCTAAGAGTGGTTTGACCTGGAGGGACCGTAGCTGTAAGAGACTGTTGAGATGAATGATCCTTGTCACGGGCATGCCGTCTCTAAGAGTGGTTTGACATGGAGGGACCATAGCTGTAAGAGTAGGTTGAGATGAATTATCCTTGGCACGGGCATGCCTTCTGAAAGAGTGGTTTGACATGGAGGGACCGTAGCTGTAAGAGTAGGTTCAGATGAATGATCCTTGGCACGGGTATGCCGTCTCGAAGAGTGGTTTGACATGAAGGGACCGTAGCTGTAAGAGTAGGTTGAGATGAATGATCCTTGGCACGAGCATGCCGTCTCTAAGAGTGGTTTGACCTGGAGGGACCGTAGCTGTAAGAGACTGTTGAGATGAATGATCCTTGTCACGGGCATGCCGTCTCTAAGAGTGGTTTGACATGGAGGGACCGTAGCTGTAAGAGTAGGTTGAGATGAATTATCCTTGGCACGGGCATGCCTTCTGAAAGAGTGGTTTGACATGGAGGGACCGTAGCTGTAAGAGTAGGTTCAGATGAATGATCCTTGGCACAGGCATGCCGTCTCTAAGAGTGGTTTGACCTGGAGGGACCGTAGCTGTAAGAGTAGGTTGAGATGAATGATCCTTGGCACAGGCATGCCGTCTCGAAGAGTGGTTTGACATGGAGGGACCGTAGCTGTAAGAGTAGGTTGAGATGAATGATCCTTGGCACAGGCATGCCGTCTCTAGGAGTGGTTTGACATGGAGGGACCGTAGCTGTAAGAGTAGGTTCAGATGAATGATCCTTGGCACGAGCATGCCGTCTCTAAGAGTGGTTTGACATGGTGGGACCGTATCTGTGAGAGTAGGTTGAGATGAATGATCCTTGGCACAAGCATGCCGTCTCTAAGAGTGGTTTGACATGGAGGGACCATAGCTGTAAGAGTAGGTTGAGTTGTGGTATCCTTGGCATGAGCATGCCGTCTCTAAGAGTGGTTTGACATGGAGGGACCATAGCTGTAAGAGTAGGTTGAGTTGTGGTATCTTTGGCATGAGCATACCATCCCTTACTGGTTTGGATTAGAAGTGTAGGGTGAGATGGAGGAACCTTGTCTGCAGGAGATGCTTGAGATGGAGGAACCTTGGTTTTAAGAGAGAGTCAAAAAGGAGGAGGAACCCTGCATGTAAGTACAGGTTTGGATAGAGAAAACTTGGTTACATCAATAGCATTGATGATTTATCTTCTGCTAATTATCAAATGAAAAGTTTCTGAAGCAGCATTCACTTTAAATGGAACCCTGTGCTAAGGGAATCGGACACCACACCAGCAGACAGAACAGCAGTCCATGAAAATGAGCACATTTTGCTGTTTGCCTTTACATGAGATTTACAGTTGGTGCTGTTGATACAGTGCACATCTTGACTATTGCAGGAGCAGAATTGCATGTTGGAAATAGATTCACAAGCCTAAGAGCTGCTTTTGTTTTCAGTCAATCAATCAATCAATCAGCAGAATTTGTATAGCGCGCTACTCACCCGTTAGGGTCTCAAGGCGCTCAGGGGGGGGCGGGTCGCTACTGCTCGAACAGCCAGGTCTTGAGTTGTTTCCTGAAGAAGGAGAGATGGTCCTGGGTCAGCCGTAGGTGAGTGGGGAGGGAGTTCCATGTCTTGGCTGCCAGGTAGGAGAAGGATCTTCCTCCGACGGTGGATTTCCGGATTCGTAGGACGGAGGCGGGGGAGAGGCTGGCGGATCGGAGCTGGCGGGTGGGTGTGTAGAATGTGAGGCGGCTGTTGAGGTTTTTCGGGCCCGTGTCGTGGAGAGCCTTGTGTGCGTGGGTGAGGAGTCTGAACGTGATCCTCTTGTTGACGGGGAGCCAGTGCAGGTTTTTCAGGTGGGCAGAGATGTGGGTGTGGCGAGGGATGTCCAGGATGAGTGGTGCTGAGGCGTTCTGAATGCGCTGGAGTCTTTTCTGGAGTTTGGCTGTGGTTCCAGCGTAGAGGGTGTTCCCGTAGTCCAGACGGCTGGTGACGAGGGCCTGGGTGACCGTCTTCCTGGTTTCGGTGGGGATCCAACGGAAGATCTTTCGGAGCATGCGTAGGGTGTTTAAGCGGGATGACGAGACGGCGTTGACTTGCTTGGTCATCGTGAGGGAGGAGTCCAGGATGAAGCCCAGGTTGCGTGCGTGGTCCGTTGGCTTGGGTGCGGTGCCCAGGGTAGGGGGCCACCAGGAGTCGTCCCAGGCGGAGGGAGAAGGTCCGAGGATGAGGACTTCCGTCTTGTCTGAGTTCAGTTTCAGACGGCTGATCTTCATCCATTGCGACGTCTTTCATTCCTTCCTGGAGGTTGGCTTTGCCGGTGGCGGGGTCGTTGGTGAGGGAGAGGATCAGCTGGGTGTCATCGGCGTAGGAGATGATGTTGAGGTTGTTTTGGAGTGCGATGGCTGCGAGAGGGCTCATGTAGACGTTGAAGAGGGTGGGGCTGAGTGAGTAACCTTGCGGAACGCCGCAGATGACTTCGGTGGCCATGGATCGGAACGGGGGGAAGCGGACTCTCTGGGTTCTTCCGTCGAGGAATGAGATGATCCACTCCAGGGCCGCTCCTCGGATTCCGGTGTTGCTGAGGCGCTGTATCAGGGTGCGGTGGCATACGGTGTCGAGGGCTGCTGAGAGGTCCAGGAGGATGAGGGCAGCTGTTTTCCCGTTGTCGAGCAGGGACCTGATGTCGGTGGCTGCGATGAGGGCGGTCTCGGTGCTGTGGTTTGCTCGGAACCCGGACTGAGAGGGGTCGAGGGATCCGTTGGTTTCGAGGAAGTGGGAGAGTTGTCTGTTGACGGTCTTCTCGATTACTTTGGCTGGAAAGGGGAGGAGTGAGATGGGGCGGAAGTTCTTCAGGTCCGTGGGGTCTGTGGTGGGTTTCTTCAGGAGGGCGCTCAACTCGGCATGTTTCCACCTCTCCGGGAAGGTGGCGGATGCGAAGGAGCTGTTGATGATGTTCCGGAGTTGGGGTGCGATGATGGAGTCGGCTTTGTTGAAGATGTGGTGTGGGCAGGGGTCGGTAGGGGAGCCGGAGTGGATGGTGTTCATCAGGCGGGTGGTGTCTTCGGTACTGACCGGGGTCCAGGTGCAGAGGGTGGTGGTGGGGGGTGCTGGTTCGGTGGTTGGGTCCATGGTCAGCGCGCCGAAGCTGGTGACGCGCAGAGGTCTTGCGAGGGTGTGATGTCGTTGTTGCAGGCGCTGTGTTTGGAGAGCTCCTTAACGATGCTGAAGAGTTCCTTGCTGTTGTGGGTGTTGTTGCCCAGTCGTTCTTTGAATATTGTCTTCTTGGTGGTGCGAATCAGCTGGTGGTGTTTGCGGGTGGCGTTCTTGAGGGCTGTGTTCTGCTGTCTGGTCGTGGCGCCAGGCTTTCTCGAGGGTGCGGCAGGTTTTCTTGGAGTTTTTGAGTTTGTTGGTAAGCCACAAGGATTTCCTGCTGCCGGGTCTGCTGGGAGGATTCTTCAGTGGTGCGAGTTCGTCTGCGTAGTTGATGAGCCACTGTGTGAGGTTGCGGGCTGCTTCGTTGGGGTCCGTCGTGTTGGTGGGTGGGTTCTGGCTCAGGGCGGTGGTGAGCTGGTCGGCGGTGATCTTACTCCAGCTTCTGCGGGGAACCTGTTGCGGGTGGTGGTGGGTCGTGGTTCTTCTGAAGTTGAAGTGGACGCTGCTGTGGTCTGTCCAGTGTAGTCCGGTTGAGTGGCTGAAGGAGATGTGCTTGCTGGAGGAGAAGATGGGGTTGAGCGTGTGGCCGGCGTAGTGGGTGGGGGTGTTCACCAGTTGCTTGAGTCCGAGGTTGGCGAGGTTATCCAGCAGGGCGGCGGTGTTGCAGTCCTTGTTGTTCTCCAGGTGGAAGTTGAGGTCCCCTAGGAGGATGTAGTCTGTGGAGGTGAGGGCGTGCGGACTGACGAAGTCAGCGATGGATTCGCTGAATTGTGTGCGTGGTCCCGGGGGTCTGTAGATGAGGGTGCCTCCGAGGGTGGTCTTGGGGTCGGTGTGTATCTGGAAGTGAAGGTGCTCGGTGGCGGTGAGGGTGTCGTCGGAGTTGGTCGTGATGCGGATGGTGTTTCTGTGGACGATGGCGATGCCTCCTCCGGTTTGGTTCACGCGGTCCCTCCGGGTGATCTTGTAGCCCTCCGGGATGGCTATGGCGATGTCGGGGGCTGAGGAGGCGTTCATCCATGTTTCTGTGAGGAAGGCGACGTCTGTGATGTTGTCGAGGAGGTTCCAGAGTTCGACGGCGTGCCTGTGGACGGAGCGGGTGTTGAGCAGGATGCACTTGAGGTGGTTGTTGCTGGGGCTCGGCTTGGCGGGTACGGTGCAGGTTCGGAGGCAGGTGAATTGGCAGGCTTGGCAGGTGAAGGGTCCGTGGGTGCATTTCGGGGTGGCTCGGTAGCAGGCGGGGTTCCGGCCGGGATTGAGTGCGTGGAGGGTGGCAGCGTCGTAAGTTCGTCGGGTGCGCTGGCATCGATGAGGACCTGGGGTTCTGGCGCTGGGCGTGGTCCAGGCGCGGACGGGCGCTGACGGGCTTGCCTTTGACGCGCCCGCTGCGCGGTCACTGCGGGGTCGCTGCGGGGTTTGTTTATACGAATGTAATTAATTAACCTAAAGTTAGGTGCATATTTTATTTCAAATATGCAGTTGAGGCCTATGTCAATTTTTTGTGCTTAACAACAATCATTTACAGCTGGATATCCCTGCAATATTGCAGACATTAATTTACACAAGCCGAAGGTCCACTCAAAATCTGCATACCTTTAGAGTATACAGATATCTGTGGATTTTTACTTTTCCTCAGTAATATCTTATTTTGTATTTAAATATCATTCAAGGATAGCACCCCAATCATTCACTGTAGGACGCTATTTTCTCAAGGTGTCAGAAGAGGAAAACATTTTAAGTCACATACTACCTGCCGATCAATGTGTGAGGCATTCAGAGTGCTCACTGCAGAGCATAGCTACTGAGTGCAAGACATTTCTGTGGCAAGCGATGGGAGAAGAAATTACATGACCTTAACTTTAGCTTTTGTTTTGGGTTTCAGCTCATTCAGACCAACAAGCTGAAGCACTACCCCAGCATCCATGGAGACTTCAGCAACGACTTTAAGCAGCCCTGCGTCGTGTTCACGGGCCACCCCTCGCTGCGCTTCGGAGATGTTGTCCATTTCATGGAGCTGTGGGGGAAATCCAATCTGAATACTGTGATATTTACTGGTAAGGGGCCAAAGTTGTGTCTGATGGGCTCTGTTCAAGAGCGCGAGGTGTCTGTCCAGTGAAAGCAGCGCTTGGAGAAGCAGAATCTACTGAGCTGATGGCGGACAGGGCTAGGCCGGGTTTGAGCAACACTAGGACATGGCCATCAATGGACGAGTGACATCCCCTGCAGAGCACTGCCAGAGCTTTACATGATAGTATTGTCTTTCTGTTGGATGGTACAGGTATTCATTGTTTTTATCATAGAAACAGTTCACAGTTTTACAAGTGGTTGATGGTGTGTACCTCGTCCTCGGTAGGCAACGTGCACAATGAAGCTATGGGAGGGCGAGTGTCTTTTGAACAAGTACCTCTAGACAATAAAACGTGTGTTATGTGTATATTACATTTATTTGCCCAATGTAAAAGCTGAATTTTAACTTTCATGCTTCAGGTGACAATATGAGCGCATGTCTCTGCCATTTTGTTATAAGGAGAGCCTTCACATTTTGGTCTCTTTGTTTTTGAGAACTTTCATTCTCTGAGAACTGGAACTGAAATGTCTCAAAGATTAATAGTAGATTAGTCTGAAAAGAAAATCCAGCTTGGTCGGTTCCAGAAACAAGGAATATTAAAGTGATTGTTATGTAGGAAACCATCTTCAGACCGGAATCCCCTGTGAAGATAAGGGAGGCAGGACAAGGGAAGTGGCAATGTATTCTTCAAATACAAAAGACTTGTCATTTCATCTTGTATACGGCATTCCCCTGAATCAGGACTGCTAAATGTACCATTTTTCCGTTCAGAAAAGTGGTTTCTCCTTCCAGAGCTGCTGCCATCCACACTGGATTGTGACTGCTGGATTGATACCTGATGGAGATAAATGCAGTCAGACCCGGTCCAGGAGGCACAACATTGTCATTGTCACTTACAGGTGTGTGCCTTATGGGAGGTAGAACTTCAGAAGCCTTCTGTTTACCTCCACCAGTTATTTATTTAGTGGTTGAGAATTATCACCCTTTCTTGTCCAGTTCTCAAACTGTGCAGTGTCTCATTGTAGTACATTCTAGATTAACAAAAACAGAGTAAGCCCCTCTGGTGGGAGCGTCCTTTAGAAATCTCACACTGAGTCCAGGCTAACCAAAGGCCTTCTCCTACGCACCTCTTCCAGGTCTCAGCCTGAGTGCTTGTTAATCACTGGAAATAATCCTAAGAACCATGGAGGTTTATCAATCCAGGCACGAAGATAGGTGAAGTGCCTACAGAGGAGGCGGCCTGACCTTTCAGTTCTCTGCATTTACGGATTTCATCTTTGGGTAATGATCTCTGATGCTTTACTACCAGTGTTCATTATCCTAGGATGGGAGGCTGGAAGGTATAAGGAGGGTGGGGGGAGGAGGGGGGTAGAGGGGGTCTGTGAAGAATAGGAGGGCATATGGGGTGAAGGACAATTCATGGTGGTCTACTTCGGGCATCTATAAACCTTGCATTGTGGGAAAAGGTGCAAGAGATCAGTTCACCCTGCTATAATGGCTTGCCCGATATTTAACATAATGCTTTGCCACGCCACAGTGGTAGGGTAGCGGGGGTGGCTGTCAAATCATATTACTTAGTTATTTAACTTACATATCACTAATAAGGGCACCTTAGCGAGTGCACTTGTTTCTCACCGGTCCTGAAGAAAGCCTAGGTAGCCTCATAGCCTGAAACATGTAGATCAATTCATGGATGTTTGTGATCAGTTGAATCACACATAACATACCCTTTCCTTGCTTTTAAACTTTGCCCTATGACCCCATTAATAAATATCTAGGTTTTTCTAGTAAGGAGGGAGATCCTAGAGGCAATTTTAAGTCCAATCACCTTCTCACTGTCTTGCACTGTCCAAACAAAGAATCCCGCTCCACTGTAACTCAGGAGTCGAAGCACACCTGGGAGGCACTCGGCGTCCCAGGTGGGACCCAATGATGAACTTTGATACACTATGGTGGATATGCTCTAGACGATCTGCACATCAAGGTGTCACCTTAGTAGTACGAAAAAAAAGTCCTTGTATTCAGTCTTTGGTGCTCCCTTGGTGCCAAACACTCATCCATCTAGCGTATCAACTCCTGAATACAAAGAGGTGATTCAGGTATCGATTTAGATTAAAGACACCCAAGCACACCACACAATAGTTACTTTCATCCTGCGTGCATTATGCACCATCAAGAGCAATGTCATCACACACGAAAGAGTCCCACAAAATTAAGTATCACCGTAGCTGTAGATCAATTTCAAATTCAAATTTTATTTCTTTACATAATGCAGCAGCCGACGCTTGTTTCGCCCTCCCGGGCTTCCTCAAGGCTGCAAATTACGTATAAAAACATGAATTGTAACATGTATACCCTATAAACTTTAAAAACACAGCATCAAAACAAAAATTTGTAATGTGTAAAAATAGTCCATTTATTAGTGAATGCTAATTTCATTATTAAGGCCACCAATCACCAAAAGTGAAAGAAAGACGAAGACAATGCATTCCCCCTCAGTGAGTCTAAATCACTCAAAATCAGAATGTGAAAATTCAATGCACCCAAGGGATACATTTAAAAGCCACCACATCCTCCAACACACCATGTGTCTGGTTATATACAGAGAAACTAGATACCATTTACATCTATCGTAAACAATAAGCGAAAAAAGAAAAGATAAAATGAAACTCCAAATCTTCTCACCTCGCTAATGTAGTAGCTTTAACGTTATGCTCCAATTAACACAGAACGTTGTTAAAATTCCAAACTACAGTCACACGGACCAGAAGTGCTGAAAAAGATTTTTATAGGTAGAAATCCTGATGTGGCATCCAATCACAAATGCTAGCCAGCGTAGCAGAACACACATTCACAAAATGAGAACACACACAAACAAGGGAATTCACCTCTTACCTACAATCTCATAGTCCTCTTTTTAAAGTCTTTGATGCCAAGGTTAAAACCCATGCACTCCGTGTGTAATATGCATCCCCCTTTCCAAGTCTATTGTATTAATAGAACCATGATACGTTCGATCTATCAAAAAAGATATATATATATATGGGCGGGTTTAAGCTTTCAGTTCTAACTACGATCCCCACGGATCCCATTTAAACTACCTCCTCTGCTAGAATGTTTTAAAACAGCTTGTACCGTGTTCAATCTTACCGGGAGTTCCCGTACTTTCCAAACAGCGTATCTACACCACCACTATCAGTGTTGCATACGTATACGTCAACCAGCTCAATTTTATCTACGTCAAAGTGAAAATAAACACCAAAGGCGGACACCATGTCCTAGAACTCCTTAAAAAATGTCCTTAAAGCCACTTCCAAGTGGCTTTAAGGACATACTGGTTGGAATAGTAGTGTAGCAGGGCATACATGTTACAATTCATGTTTTTATATGTAATTTGCAGCCTTGAGGAAGCCCGGGAGGGCGAAACGCACACCGGCTGCTCCGTTATGTTAAGAAATAAAAATGTTATTTGAAACTGATCTACAGCTACGGTGACACTTAATTTTGTGGGACTCTTTCATGTGTGATGACATTGCTCTCGATGGTGCCTAATGCACGCAGGATCAAAGTAACTATTGTGTGGTGGGCTCGGGTGTCTTTAATCTAAATTCGGACCCAATGATGAAGCATGCCACCAACTAGGTTGGCGGGTGGGGTTTCTTTTAAAAAAAGAATATCTTTTCCCTTTAATGCAGTAAGTTTGGTTTCAGAACTGTTCCTTCTTTGTTTTTATTGTTATTCCTTTGGGGACTAGGAGTAGTTCCTTAATTCCCTTCCTCTCCTTGTGTTATTCTCTTATCTTCCCTTGGATGCAGAATCCATTTTAAATCCCTCATGCTTCTATACTAAACTTTCCATGTTCTTTCTGGCCCAGACATCATTTGACACCTGCACACCCGTGGGTATCTGCATTATATGAACACCCATTGGCACCTGTATCGACTGGCTACTGCACAAGACCTTCCCTTACTTCACCCTGTATCATCTGGCACTTCTGCTACATCGGCCTCTACGGACCACCAGCTCCACAGTGACACCCACACAGGCACCGATAAGCGATACATGCCACTGCACCCCGTTACCATGTCTACAAGATGGGCAGGCACCAAAATAAAGACATCCAGGTTACAATCGGCAGTCAATCACACCGGAACACATGGGTACAGGGAAATGTGCACAGGAACGGGAAGTCTAGGGGACGGCAAGGCCAGAGGGAAGCACCGGGACATGAAGGCGGTAGGACATGCTAAAAAGTACACCAGAAGAGCGAAAGACCGGGAAAGGCAGACAGGGTCATGGACACTGACGCAGGAGACCACAGTCAACAGGACAGAGCTCTTCGAGCAGGGAGGTAGCGGAATGGGAGACACAGCGCCTCTGACTAAACACGGCACGATATGTCGGCATTGCTTATTGCTCAGGGTAGTGACAGCCCGATGGCACGGGCGCCGATAACCAGACTGGCTTTGAAATAGTTTAGAGTGGTAAGGTGTTTAAAGATTAGGACAACCCCAGTCTGTTTGCGAAGCTGAGTGAAAGTTAGGTTCTCGTTGCGCTCTGCTACACAAATACGGTAATGGAAGGGTGCCTGGGAATATGTGTTTATGGGCTGATGATTGAATGCCTGCTATAAATCAAGCAGCATTGTACTAAAAAACATTCAGCTCTCAGCGCCCGCAAAGTAAACTTCGTATCGTGAGAGTTCACCTAGAGTCTAGCCCGATTTCCTACAACACATTTAAAGCCGCATCCTGAAGGATAGACTAGTAAAAGTAATGATGACCTGCTCTGTGCAGAGTATCCTACCAGCAGCTCTCTTCTGGTGCTTTGAAAGTGGCGAAGGTTGAACAATGAAACCCGTTCAATAGAGATTAATGGCCATCTTTATATAACAGCTGGGTCATGTTCAGCACAAAGAGTTTTATCTCAGCAGTTAGCGGCAATCAAAGCCACGACCTTTCCGTGGTCTGCAACAATTCTCCACACCAAGCCAGATGCTGCTCTCATGCTGCTGATACCGTTAAGCTACTAATATTCAGAAAGAAGTGCCAATACTGTAAAATAATTCAAAATCGATTATCTCAACACATTTGAATCAAACAAAATGTCTTGGTCTCACATCTATGAGAAGATTTAATCTTTTATTTTAAATGAATGATTTTTTGTTCATATGTTTGATTTATAACTTCACCAAATTTTGCATATTCAAATACCTTCTATACACCACATTTACATTAATTACAATCAAAACAACAGATATTATGTACATTTTAAATCAAAAATCCACTCACAACTCAGTCATTCTATCTAACATACAACCACAGACAACATATAATCGAAATTTACAATGGAATAACAATATTCACAGCAAGCCATCTAATCATTCTTTTTTTCATATACAAATCAGTTTTGTATGATTTTTTGGCTATAATGGTCTGGCCATAATGGTCTACGCGTTTCGAACTCAGGTTGTTGTAGAGTTCTCATCAGGACCAAAATCTCTGCAGTTCAAAGTTTGTGTGGGTAACAAAGGCAATCCCGACGCTCAATCCAATTTGTGTATTGGCGATGTCAGCATTCTATAGGGAAACGCGAGTGATTGAATGGATACTTTCGGTTCTAGCGGTGTGTAGCCGGTGTGTGCCGCTGTCTGCCTGTTTTCGACAGCGTCCAACTTTGTTTGTTCTCCTTCTCAGCCACAAACAGTCCACGAGCGACGGATTTCAGGGTCCGCAAAGGATCACGGGAAAGATTGAGTGGAGCAGGCTGCCTCGATTCTCCCACAGGCGCTGGAGGCCTGTACCTGCTCTCCATTTAGCTGTCTTAAACAGCTTAGTGGAGAGGTTTACACTGCGAATGTCAGACTGGCCGTCACATGACAACCGGCCAAAGTGTCATGCACAGTGTAAATTGGTGAAGTGAGCACCACTCCTCTGCTGCAAGCCAGCAGATTTGGTCCCGGCTACAAACACGGCTCAGGATAGAGAAAGTGAAAAATAAAATGGTAATAAATTGATTTTATTACTATTTTATTTTTAGGTCGAGTAATTTTAATTACTCGAAACCTATTACATCTGAACCAAAGTCTCTTGAACCAGCCGGATTTCCTACAATGCATGTTGTGCAGTGGAGCATGAAGCTTCCCCAGGCGCGCGCTTGGTCTCTCACACCACCATCAAAGGCTTTTGCTCCCACTCACTCACACCCCATCCCCATATGCTCCTTTCCTCCCTCCCACTCGCTGGCACCCCCGCACCCCCCCACCAGGCTCTTGCAGCGCAACGCTTCACCAGCGCTTCCCTCCCACTCGCTCACTCCCCTTCTCCCCCGCCCCCCACCCCATCCGACTTGTTTTTCGTGTTCTCTTTCCCTTTCAGGCACCCATACTCACGGCACCTCCAGCAGCCTTCTCCCTCCGTCTACTCTACAGCCGTCTCCAGCAGAACAGCCCCTCCTTCCTCGCGAGCGCTCCCCTTCTCCCCCCACCCCCATCTGACTTGTTTTTCTTCATTATTGAACGAAAGCCCCTTAAAAGACGTGCATTCTGGAAGTGTGCTGTTCAAAAACCTCTCCTGTTTGGTTTAATTTATTATAGTGTTGACTATAGGTGTGATTGCTATATTTTAATGTTCTTTGTTCTCTCCTTTTCCTGTTCGCTTTGTCTTAAAATGTACCATTTCATTTTTTGTTCATCTTTTTTGTATGAGGATATTTGTATGATGAACATATACTGGTTATATTTGAAATGCCAACTGAAAAAAAAATCCAGGCCATATAGTCAGCATAACAACTGACTTCTTAGTTCACTAATGTCATTATCATCTAGTCGGAGATCATGAGTGTTTCGAACTTCATGTTTAAAATGTAAATTTTTTAATTAATGCTTCTCAGAGTTTGTGATATGCTTCCCAAACGGAATACATGTTTTTGATTTTTGAAGAGACTTTAGCATATGTTTAAATGGCGTTTGTTGCACGACTTACATGCCGGAGATTTTCATGCCTCAGGTCGTGTACGGGCTGTAGATAGTGGCGTGACTGGATGTGGCGTAAGGGCCAGAGCGGCCGACATTGCAGCTGTGGGACCAGGTTTGAGTCTCGGGATTGGCTCAACATCTTGTGAAAATTGGCAAATCACTTATCTCCCAAAGCCTACCAAAAATGACTGTGTAAAATAACTGGTGCTTATGTAAAGCGCTTCAATACCTTCGGGTCGAGTTCGCGCTATATAAAACTGCCACCCTCCCCCCAAAAAATCCTCTACATTCCTTTTTTTTAAACTTGGAAGTGACACCCGATGTGGAAGGGCGGGAAGCAGAGGAGGGGCTGGTTGTGCAGAAGGTCAGTAGCGAAACCTCTCAGTTTGAGTTAAAAACATTCAACCGGCTCATGATAAACACATTTTCTCAGCGGTTCCCGCACTACGTGCGGCCACTTTTATGACGAGCGCTCCCTGCTGACTGACCCGCCTATTACAAGCGCTCACTGCGGCTTCTGTGTGAAAACCAGAGTGCTCGCGGACGGGAACGCAGCCCGAGATAAAACAAATAAACAGACTTGGTTTTCACGTCCTGCTTTGTGCATTTCTCGCTCTAATCCGAGCCAATTGCCACTACACCAGCACTTCCCTCCGATACATCTGCAGCTCCACTTTTCACTCGCTTACATTACCTGCAGCCCCACATCTGGGCGGCACAGATGTTTTCGTTTATGGTACGAAGGGGTATTTATTCACTAGGCAACCGGTGCCTTGAAAATAAATTAAAGCCCGAGGACACCCAGGGATTTCTTTCTAGGTTCCAAGGCGTGCGTAGGGCCATCCTGCGTTAAAAGCACATATGCAGACAGTGATCACTCATCACTCAGCACCACTCAACGTCACAGCACCATTCAACGCTACAGCACCACTCAACACCACAGCATCACTCAGCGCCACAGAATCACTCAGCACCACTGAATGCCACAGCACCCCTCAATGCCACAGCACCCCTCAATGCCACAGCACCCCTCAATGCCACAGCACCCCTCAACGCCACAGCACCACTCAACGCCACAGCATCAATCAGCGCCACAGCATCAGCACCACTGAATGCCTCAGCACCCCTCAACGCCACAGCACCCCTCAACGCCACAGCACCACTCAACGCCACTCAATGCCACAGCACCACTCAACGCCACAGCACCCCTCAACGCCACAGCACCCCTCAACGCCACAGCACCCCTCAACGCCACAGCACCCCTCAACGCCACAGCACCCCTCAACGCCACAGCACCACTCAACGCCACAGCACCCCTCAAAGCAACAGCACCACTCAACACCACAGCACCACTCAACACCACAGCACCACTCAACGCAACAGCACCACTCAATGCCACAGCACCACTCAGCACCACTCAATGCCACAGCACCACTCAATGCCACAGCACCACTCAATGCCACAGCACCACTCAAGGCCACAGCACCACTCAATGCCACAGCACCACTCAATGCCACAGCACCCCTCAACGCCACAGCACCCCTCAACGCCACAGCACCCCTCAACTCCACAGCACCACTCAACGCCACAGCACCACTCAACGCCACAGCATTACTCAACGCAACAGCACCACTCAACACCACAGCACCACTCAACACCACAGCACCACTCAACGCAACAGCACCACTCAATGCCACAGCACCACTCAGCACCACAGAATCACTCAGCACCACTCAATGCCACAGCACCACTCAATGCCACAGCACCACTCAAGGCCACAGCACCACTCAATGCCACAGCACCACTCAATGCCACAGCACCCCTCAACGCCACAGCACCCCTCAACGCCACAGCACCCCTCAACTCCACAGCACCACTCAACGCCACAGCACCACTCAACGCCACAGCATTACTCAACGCAACAGCATCACTCAACACCACAGCATCACTCAATGCCACAGCATCAGCACCACTGAATGCCACAGCACCCCTCAACACCACAGCACCTCTCAACGTCACAGCATCACACAACGCCACAGCACCACTCAACGCCACAGCACCGCTCAACGCCACAGCACCCCTCAACGCCACAGAACCACTCAACACCACAGCACTACTCAATGCCACAGCACCCCTCAAGGCCACAGCACCCCTCAACACCACAGCACCCCTCAACTCCACAGCACCACTCAACGCCACAGCACCACTCAACACCACAGAACCACTCAACACCACAGCATCACTCAGCGCCACAGCACTACTCAATGCCACAGCATCAGCACCACTGAATGCCACAGCACCGCTCAACGCCACAGCACCTCTCAACGTCACAGCATCACACAACGCCACAGCACCACTCAACGCCACAGCACCGCTCAACGCCACAGCACCACTCAATGCCACAGCACCCCTCAATGCCACAGCACCCCTCAATGCCACAGCACCCCTCAAGCCACAGCACCCCTCAAGCCACAGCACCACTCAACGCCACAGCACCACTCAATGCCACAGCACCCCTCAACGCCACAGCACCACTCAACACCACAGCACCACTCAACGCCACAGCATCACTCAACGCCACAGCACCACTCAGCACCACAGAATCACTCAGCACCACTGAATGCCACAGCACCCCTCAACGCCACAGCACCACTCAACGCCACAGCACCCCTCAACGCGACAGCACCAGTCAACGCGACAGCACCAGTCAACGCGACAGCACCAGTCAACGCCACAGCACCAGTCAACGCCACAGCACCAGTCAACGCCACAGCACCAGTCAACGCCACAGCACCAGTCAACGCCACAGCACCAGTCAACGCCACAGCACCAGTCAACGCCACAGCACCACTCAACCCCACAGCACCACTCAACGCCACAGCACCATTCAACACCACAGAACCACTCAACACCACAGAACCACTCAACACCACAGCATCACTCAGCGCCACAGCACTACTCAATGCCACATCATCAGCACCACTGAATGCCACAGCACCCCTCAACGCCACAGCACCCCTCAACGCCACAGCACCCCTCAACGCCACAGCACCACTCAACGCCACAGCACCACTCAACGCCACAGCACCACTCAACGCCACAGCACCACTCAACGCCACAGCATTACTCAACGCAACAGCATCACTCAACACCACAGCACCCCTCAACACCACAGCACCCCTCAACACCACAGCACCCCTCAATGCCACAGCACCCCTCAACGCAACAGCACCACTCAACACCACAGCACCACTCAACACCACAGCACCATTCAACACCACAGCACCACTCAACGCCAGAGCACCACTCAACGCCACAGCACCACTCAGCGCTACAGCACCACTCAGCGCCACTGAATGCCACAGCACTCCTCAATGCCACAGCACCACTCAATGCCACAGCACCACTCCGCGCACAGCATCCCTCAACGCCACAGCATCCCTCAACGCCACTGCATTCCTCAACGCCACTGCATCCCTCAACGCCACAGCATTACTCAATGCCACAGCCTCACTCAATGCCACAGCATCACTCAGCATTACTCAACACCACAGCACCACTCAACGCCACAGCACCCCTCAATGCCGCAGCCCACTCAACGCCGCAGCACCACTCAACGCCGCAGCACCACTCGGCGCCACAGCACCACTCAGCGCCACAGCACCACTCAGCACCACAGAATTACTCAGCACCACTGAATGCCACAGCACCACTGAATGCCACAGCACCATTCAATGCCACAGCACCACTCAATGCGACAGCATCCCTCAACGCCACAGCATCCCTCAACGCCACAGCATCCCTCAACGCCACAGCATCCCTCAACGCCACAGCATCCCTCAACACCACAGCATTGCTCAACGCCACAGCCTCACTCAATGCCACAACCTCACTCAATGCCACAGCATCACTCAGAATTACTCAATGCCACAGCACCACTCAACACCACAGCACCACTCGACACCACAGCACCACTCGACACCACAGCACCACTCGACACCACAGCACCACTCAACACCACAGTACCACTCAACGCCACAGCACCACTCAACGCCACAGCACCACTCAACGCCACAGCACCACTCAACGCCACAGCCCCACTCAACGCCACAGCCCCACTCAACGCCACAGCACCACTCAACGCCACAGCACCACTCAACGCCACAGCACCACTCAATGCAACAGCACCACTGGATTGCCACAGCATCACTCAGCAACACTGAATGCCACCGCATCACTCAGCACCACTGAATGGCACAGCATCACTCAGCACCACTGAAGGCCACAGCACCACTCAGCACCACTGAAGGCCACAGCATCACTCAGCACCACTGAAGGCCACAGCATCACTCAGCACCACTGAAGGGCACGGCATCACTCAGCACCACTGAAGGGCACGGCATCACTCAGCACCACTCAACGCCACAGCACCACTCAACGCCACAGCACCACTGAATGCCACGGCATCACTCAGCACCACTGAATGCCACAGCATCACTCAGCACCACTGAACGCCACAGCATCACTCAGCACCACTGAACCCACAGCATCACTCAGCACCACTGAAGGCCACAGCATCACTCAGCACCACTGAAGGCCACAGCATCACTCAGCACCACTGAAGGGCACGGCATCACTCAGCACCACTGAACGCCACAGCATCACTCTGTGCAACCATTCAACAACAACTGGTTCTAATATGTTATCTCAATGTTTCAAGCTTTATTACAAATGTCACAAAAAGGTGTTAATATTTCACTGCTGTTCTTGGATTTTCATCACAATAAAATACAATGAACATAATCTTCCCAAAAGGTATTTACAAAATTTTAAGCTATTGCCATTATAAATTACAATAACTTTTATTTAAGTATTCATTATTAAAAAAATTAAAAGCCATTGTTAATTGTAACATTAAGTCATGTAAATACAACACATATTGCATTACAAATGCTATAGGTGTCACGTTTGCGTAAGTTAAAACTATTGGCATTGTAAATGACAAAGCTATTATTTCGCTATTTTCAAAACCAACACATTTTATTTATTTATTTATTTTCAGAGTTTTATATAGCGCGAACAAGATCTTTGCAGATATCAGAGCGCTTTACATAGACAGGTACATGAGGGAACAAAGTCAAATAGGTGGTCGATAGTTCACACAGTACAGAAGGGAACATGAGGGAACAAAGTCAAATAAGTAAATCAGTAGATCATACAATACAAATAATACAATTGGGTGGCTGCAAAGCAGTCAAGTGGGTGATAAGACAGCTCGTACAAGTAGATAAGGGGTCAAGCAAGTAATACAGATCATCGCAGGGTGTTGATAGGGTTCGAGATAGTAGTACAGGTGAATTTAGCCATGAGGATAGCTTTTACTTCTTTTTTGAAGAGTGTAGTGGAAGAGATAAGCCTGGTTTCGGGAGGGAGTGAGTTCCAAATCCTAGGCGCCATTCCTGAGAAAGAGCGTTTGTATGTTTTCTCCTTCCGGAATCTTCGAGGTTTCAGCAGAAGATTGTTTGCGCCTCTCGTGTTTCTGATTCCCCCAGAGATTGACAATTTCTGAGCAAGGTAGCCGGGTGAGTTTAGGTGTACCGCCTTGTGTGTCATGCAGGCTATTTTCAGATGTATTCTGGCTTCAAACGGCAACCAATTCAGGGATTTCAAGTCAGGGGTGATGTGGGAGTGCTTTTTTGACCCCGTGATGAGTCTCGCTGCAGCATTTAGAGATGCTTTTAGTGGTGCGGTTGTAGTTAGTGGGAGTCCGCAGAGGGCGGTGATGCCGTATTCAATTCGTGGGATGACTAGTGCTTGCACCGCTGTTTGGAAGTCTTTGGCTGGGAGGTAGGGTTTAAGTTTCCTCAGAGTATTGATCTGGAAGTTCGCTCCCTTTGTTGCTTTGCTGACATGTTGCTGCATGTTGAGATTGGTGTCGAGTGTTATGCCTAAAGATTTTGCTGATTCCACGATGGTGGGTTGGACATTGAGTGCGGTTAGGAGTTTAAGCCAATGTTGAGTGGTGGATATCTTCGCTGGAGGTGCGATCAGAAGGAACTCTGTTTTCAGGGCATTGAGTTTGAGGTGATTGTCGGCAAGCCAGGCTTGGGTGCATCTGATCGTTGAGTTCAGGAGCAGGATGTCGTTGGGTGATTGCAGTTTGAGGTAAAGTTGGGTGTCATCGGCATACATGTGAAAGTGTACATTGGATTCTTGTAGCAAAGTGGTGAGAGGTTCCATGACTAGGTTGAACAAAGTTGGGGATAGAGAAGATCCTTGGGGGACGCCTAGCGTTACAGGTACTGGCATGGACATCAGGTTGTTGCTCTTGAATTTTTACGTCCTGTTGCGGAGAAAGGAAGTGAACCATTTGAGGACAGTTCCAGATATGCCCATTCTTTTGTTTAGTAGTTCTAGTAGATTCTCATGTTTAACGGTGTCGAATGCGGAGGAGAGATCAAGAAGGATGAGGAGGCAGGTGTCATTTTGGTCTAACATTTGAAGTGCGTCGTCAATTATGTGAGTCATAGCCGTTTCTGTGCTGTGTCCTGCTCGGAAACCTGACTGGTGAGGGTTGAGGAGATCGAATTGCTCAATGTGTTTAGTCAATTGTAGTTGTGCGCATTTTTCCAGCAGTTTGGCGAGAGTGGGGATATTGGTGATGGGACGGTAGTTGTTGAGATCAGCGGGGTCGGCTGTTGGTTTCTTTAGTAGAGGTGTGACCTGACCAACTTTGAGGGAGTCAGGTATGCTTCCTTGTTGGAGAGAGCTGTTGATGATTTTAGTCCAGAGAGGGAGAATCAGTGGGGTAAAGTCTTTTACTGCGAAGGCAGGGAGGGGGTCCGTGAGGTGATTGGATGGTTTCAGGGTGCTGAGTAATTTGCCAATTTCTTCTTCCGAATATGTGTCAAAGGTTGACCATGTCGCATTGTTTTTTGGTTCAACGGGTGCTGGGCATTTGGGTTTGGAGTAGAGGCTTGCGTCAGTGAGGAGATCGCTTTTTATTTTGTCTGTTTTTTAGATAAAGAAAGCAGTGAAGTCTTCACATGAGGGTGCCACACGCCCAGTGTTGAGTGGTTGTGGTTGCTCTTTGGATTGCGATTTGATTAGCTCAAACAGTTTTCTCGGGCGGTTCTTTGCTTGGTTAAGTTGGAGGCGGAAGAAGTCCGATTTTGAGCGTTTTATTTTATTTCATAAATAAAATATTTGTCATTTACAATACCAATGGCTCAAACTTTCCTAATGCGAGACCTATTACATTGCAAATGCTTGTTCACCTTTGCAGCGTTGGCAGCAGGGGGTGATGCTCTTCCACCCTAATAGAGGGGCCGCTGCTGGACATTTACCTGGAATCTCTGGGTTTTAGCACTTCAGAGATGGTATAAGTTGCTTCTTTGTAAACGGGCTGCACTGATGATGATCCTCAATATGGATAGACAGCTGGATAGACTGCTAGCTTCCTTTGTGAATAACACATTGCCTGTGATTCCTGATCTACACTGCTATCTTCCCTCAGGAAGAACAGAGTACCTGAGATCCTCAATATGAGCTTCTGGTCTAGACTGCTAGCTTCCCTGGGGTGAACACATTATGTGGTCCTCAATATGAGCTTCTGGTCTAGACTGCTAGCTTCCCTCGGGGTGAACACAGTGCCTGTGATCCTCAATATGAGCTTCTGGTCTAGACTGCTAACTTCCCTTAAGATGAACACAGTGCCTGCGATCCTCAATATGAGTTTCTGGTCTAGACTGCTAGCTTCCCTTAAGATAAACACAGTGCCTGCGGTCCTCAATATGAGCTTCTGGTCTAGACTGCTAGCTTCCCTGGGGTGAACACAGAGCCTGTGATCCTCAATATGATCTTCTGGTCTAGACTGCTAGCTTCCCTTAAGATGAACACAGTGCCTGCAATCCTCAATATGAGCTTCTGGTCTAAACTACTAGCTTCCCTCGGGGTGAACACAGTGCCTGTGATCCTCAATATGAGCTTCTGGTCTAGACTGCTAGCTTCCCTTAAGATGAACACAGTGCCTGCGGTCCTCAATATGAGCTTCTGGTCTTGACTGCTAGCTTCCCTTAAATGTAAATGTAAATGTTTTTGTACTTGTATAACGCACAGCTACCTGGGCCGGGTCTCCCGGCGCTTGTACTCATACCGCTAAGGAACCCTTCCTGACTTTTCCCTGTGAAATGTCCACTCCTGGGCATCCCCAAGGTGAAGCCAGGCATCCCAGCGCTGTTGGGGCCGTTGTGGAGATTAAGCAAGCTATTGCCCAGAGTTGCAGCGTGGGACCCATGATTAGAATAGGCACCGAGGCGAGAAATCGGGTCCGAGGAATTTAGAGCACAAGACCCCGCCAAGGCAGGCCGAGGCAGGAATTGAACCCTGGTCCCGGGCTAGACCTCTGCATCAGGGTCTGCCGCTCTAACCATTGAGCCACACTTCTCCACTTAAGATGAACACAGTGCCTGTGGTCCTCAATATAAGCTTCTGGTCTAGACTGCTAGCTTCCCTCGAGATGAACAAAGTGCCTGCGATCCTCAATATGAGCTCCTGGTCTAGAGCTTAAGGTCTTTTGTGAAAAACACATTGCCTGTGATCCTCAATATGAGCTCTTGACTAGACGGCAAACTTCCTTTGTGAAGAGCACAGTGACTGTGATCCTCAATATAAGTTCCTAGTCTAGTTTGCTAGCTTCCTTCGAGAAGAACACAGTGTCTGTGATCCGCAATATGAGCACCTGGTCTACAGCACAAGCCTCCTTTGTGAAAAACACAGTGCCTGCAAGCTTCAATATGAGCTCCTGGTTTACACCGCTAGCTTCCTTCGGGAAGAACACAGTGCCTGTGATCCTCAATATGAGCTCTTTGAGTAGACCGCAAGCTGCCCCAGGGAAAGCCACAGGGCCTGTGATCTAAATATGAACTTCTGGTCTAGACCTCTAGCTTCCCTTGGAAACAACACAGTGCCTATGTTTCCAGGTATGTTTTTTCAAAACAAGGGGGCCCTACAATTCGTGAGCGTGGGGTGTATACATTTATTGTGTGAACACTGATTCAATTGGGCCAGTGGACCCGTACAGGTTCCTTCTCAGGGAAAGGAAGAGGAATTTCTTAATAATAGGTTCCATACATTTTCATTTGTGACTCTGGAATATGCATTCTCCAATAAAAACCAGCATTGGCTTAGCCAATAGGTCTCACCTTTGGGACCTTATAAGTGTTTAGCCATGCAGCACATTATCACCCACCGGGCAGATTTCTGTACTGGAACTAGTACTTATGTAAAGTGCTTTCATAAGCTTAATTCACGCTACTTAGTGCAAAAAATAATAAGGAATGAAAGGAGAAGTGCTTGCAGATTTCTGAGGTGGGGGAGCGAAAAGATACACTCTGTTGAGTTAAGCTGTGCCTTCCTGCTGTAGATGTTTGTTTTTTCTCCACAACAGTTAGGGTAAAATGCTGATTGCTAACGCTCTTCTGTTTTGTTTAACCAGAAGCATGATCATCTGGTCAACAAATGGTTAAGCATCACAATGTAGCTATTTACGAAACCCCACGAGGATCGTTCCCTTCCTCCCCAAGACATGATTGGTCTTTAAGGAGCTTTAACTACTGTAGCAGCTGCTTGTTGCCTAACAGGGTAGGCTTGTTGGCCAAGTCCCGCTCAATAGACCGTGCTGATGATTCTGCTGAAAAGTAAGATGTCACCGTAATTGATTTTGTTTCTGTTCCTTTGTGTTTTAGAGAAAATGAAAGCGCACTTTTGTGGAGGTGGGGTGGAGGGGACGCGCCTTCTAATTAAAGCGGCATGGTCTGAAAATAAGACCTGACCCAAAACAGATGGCAGCCTGCGCGCTGCGGCTGCTGGCTCCTATTATATAATGCCAGTACCAAATCAGAACCAAATCTGAAAGCGAGCACAGTATAGAAAATCAGGAGCCGAATTGAAAGGAGGCGAAAGTCAGTTATCCCAGTGTGCAAGTGAAGGCGGGGCTGGAGTATGCTGCATCTTGGTGCCGAGTAACAGATGTTTATTGCCAACCAAATGAATGTTAATCAGTTCGTCTGCCTCTGGTAGGATGAAAGGCTGAGCAGACGCGCTGGGGTTCAAACCTGCGGTTGTGAGGTCAAACATAAGATTAATAGGGGCTTGCTTTAAAGTTAAGGTTGCATTATATAATGCCAGTACCAAATCAGAAAGCGGGCACAGTAGAGAAAATCAGGAGCCAAATTGAAAGGAGGCAAAAGTGAGTTATCCCAATGTGCAAGTGAAGGCAGGGCTGGAGTATTCTGCATCGTGGTGCAGAGTAACAGATGTTTATTGCCAACTAAATAAATGTTAATTAGTCCGTCGGCCTCTAGTAGGATGAAAGGCTGAGCAGACGCGCTGTGGTTCGAACCTGCGGTTGTGAGGTCAAACATAAGATTAATAAGGTGCTTGCCTTAAAGTTAAGATTGCATTATATAATGCCAGTACCAAATCAGAAAGCGAGCATAGTAGAGAAAATCAGGAGCCATGTGTGTAAGCAGAGGCCTCGCTACCTCTGCCGCCACTGTCAAAACACGATTTTGCTGCCTTCCTCCTTCTACAAGTCAGCAGCAATGGGCCAAGCATGTCAGCAAATGCACACGTTTCTCATTGCAACCAGAGCATTGGAAGGGCTGTGTGTGTGCATGTGGCATGTGAAGGGAGGTTTGGTTAAAAAGAATGGTGCGAGAGATAAGCAGGCGCGAGTGAGCACGGCAGCGCGCCGAACGCGCTAATTAAAAACAGATAGTGACATGACCCCGAACAGATGGCGCCCCTGCTCGTACCCGCAAGCCCTAGGCCGTGGGCAGATACATTTCCTGGGAAAGGTGGGACATGCATCTGCCTTTGCCCAATTGCGTGCTGTCTTTTTAGAAAGACGCACGCAAAGCCCAATAGAAAAAATGCTAAAAAATAAACACACGCACAAGCGTGTGAAAAGTCCAGAGTGATTCCAAGAGGTCGTTTTCCTAGAGCAGCGCATGCGTGCTGCGCTAGGCTCGGCCTAAAAAGGCAAGTATAACGTAGGACAACCTCCAATATTTTTTGTGTATAGTGCAATTAATTTATTCATTCCAGCATGTGCAATTAATTTATTCATTCCAGCATATCAAATCATTTTTTTTTTATAAAACAATATATATTTTTTTGTAGTTTGTAGTTTACATGATCCAGTGCTCACAAATAAGTGAAAGAAGGTGATCTAGTGAGTCGGAGAAGGTAAAAACATGCAACTCTTAAAAAACATCACAATGAACTCATATTGATGAATTTATATAATAAAACCAGGAGTTAATTTAGTTATGAAGTCAACGGTGTTTCGATCTCAGACAGTTGAGATCATCATCTGGACAGGTGTGTGTGCACCTACTATGAGGCTGTAGGACGGCTAATTATCCAGCTCTAGTTGATGAGACCCTAGTTGGGATGGCATAACCCTTGTGTAAGGTTGGTTTGGAGCAGTGATCATGCGAGATAGCTCATTTGGGCATATCTCTGAGAGTAATCGGAAGTTACAAGCGGATGGCACTACTTGTATTTGTGGTTCAATTAATGTGGCTATCAGTCTTACAGTTTCATCGGTACGTAGCTCAGAGAAGTGAATTGAACTACAATTACAAGCAGTGTTCTTTAGTTTTGTCAATTAATAAAAAGATATACAATACCCAATTGGTAATGTTTCTTTTTAGATGTGTAGTAAGCCAAACTTTGTGCCTCATGAGCTCAGACGGGGGAAGGGACCCTTTTAGTCAAACTTTCTTCAAAGCTACTCCCTTGCCAATGGAGATAGCCTGCCAGTGGCTCAGACTTCCCCCGTCTGAGCTCATGAGGCCAAGGTTTGGCTTACTTCATATCTAAAAAGAAACATTACCAATTGTGTATTTTATATGTTGTTATTCATTGACAAAACTAAAGAACACTCACATCTTCGTTGATTCACGATAGGAGTGGCAAAAGCAATCATCACATGGAATTTTAATCTTTTCCCCATTTTGAACCATACCAGCTAGAGGTAAGAATAAATCATTTTCCCTACTAAGCCAGGTATTTTTAAGTTTAAAGTATTTTATTGAAAGAGTACACAGATAAGAAAGACATTCAGGCAATGACATTTGTGCTGTAACCCCGGGAGCCCACCTTCAAGATAATGCTACTTGTCCCGCAAATGCAGTAGAGGCTGCGTGAGCTCCGTTTCCATCCACATCACATTAAATAACACCCTGAGGTAGAAATGAAGTCTCTGTTCCCTTTCCTCTTTTATAGAAACAGTTCCCCCCCAACTCTCCCCCACCCCCCCTTGTCCCCCTACCCCCCTCCCAGTACCCCCGTTCAGTGTCTTGTCTAGCTAAACCTTCTGAGCTCAGCCCACACCCCTATCCCCTAGCCCTATCCGGCCTGTGGTTATTAAGCGGTGAAGTCCAGAGGTGGTGTCAGTCTCAAGAGCCTCCGGTACCTCGGACATGTTAGTTCCCTGAACTCGGTGGCCAGTAGTGCATGAAAGGGCTGCCACAACTCCTCGAAATGATCTACTTCCCCGGCCATCATCAGTGATAATTTCTCCATGCCCAGGACATGGCATAATCTATGTAGCCAACCCGTGATGGATGGAACAGTGGTGGTCCGCCAGTGTATTAGAATGTTCTGAACGGCGGAGCCCAATGCTATGGCAATTTGTCTACCCCTGCGCGCTTTAAGTGGATACATCAGCCCATTAGGCAGGCCCAACAGGATGTATGCTGGGAAGCGGGGCAACTCTATCTCATCTAGCACCTCCTTCCAGTAAAGGCTCAACAACGGGCACTCCCACAGGACATGTGTCAGTGTACCAGGTTGCCCACCCTCCCGCCAACAGGTATTATCAATATGCCTATCCATCTCATGCAACCGCTCCGGAGTGTAATGCCAGTATGTAGACACTTTAGTGAATGTTTCAGTTAGTCCTATATGGTATGCAGAGTGTCGTGCGCGGTATGAAATCTGGTCCCACTCTTTATGGCTCAATGTTCTTCCCAGCTCCATGTTCCAGCGTTCCCTACCTGGGTTATGAAAGTGTGTGGGGGGAGGCTGTAACATTTTATAAAGATCTGTGATGAGCTTAGTATCCGAGGCTCGCGTCACTAACCATTTCTCGTACGGCAATAATTTCCTGTCTGCCAACTCACGCACCTGTGGCTGCAAAGCCCAGTGTCGCACCTGCCAGTAGCGCATCCTATCTGTCTCAGCCAAACCATACTCCTCCTTGAGAGTCCGGAAAGGGAGAACTCCGTCCAGCCCGTACACATGGAAGAGGGTCCTACAACCGGCAGCACGCCAGTGTGCAAAAGCACCTTGGGTAATCCCCGGCGTAAAGTCCGGGTTGTCTGCAATAGGTGTGAATGGAGAGGGGAACGTGGTCAGCTCGTGTGCATGGTTAGTAGCATCCCACACCCTCAGCGGAACCCGCGTTACAAAAGACGCGTAGAGATTCGGGGGCGATGAGCCCTGCGCAGAAAGGGCACCTCTTGTAAGGGGCGGCCCGCCACTGCCTGATCTTGGAACAACCAGTGCTTGTCCGACTCCCATCGGCTCCATTCGACCAGGTATCTCAGCTGCGCCGCTTGAAAATATTTGCGCAAATCTGGGACCCCCAGTTCCCCCGATACCGGTGCCAACATGGAGAGAACCCTCCTCATCCTAGGCTTGCGGCCTTGCCAAATAAAATGGGACAGCCCCAACTGTGTCTGCTGGAGCCAGCCTTTAGGCGGCTGCAACGGTAGGGCCCGGAATAGATATAAGATCTGTGGGAGGACCGTCATTTTAATCGCTGCCACTCTCCCAAGCCACGATATCAAGCCCTTACTCCATCTCCCCAGTTCCTCCTTAATCTTTCTAGTCAAAGCCGTATAATTGGCTGTCACCATGTCCTGCAATGTAGGTGCCAACAGGATACCCAAGTACTGGACCTGATGGGCCGACCCGTGCATGGGGAAGAGGCCCTGCAACTCCCGTCGTGTTGCAGGAGTCAGGGAGATGTCCAGTGCCGTTGATTTCACCATATTCATTTAGAATCCAGCCACCCGTGAAAAAGCTTCCAATTCGTCAATGCACGCAGGCAGAGCACGCCTCGGCTCCTCTAAGGTCAGAATCACGTCGTCCGCATAGAGGCTAACCGTGTGAATATATTCCCCCATCCTCACTCCAATCGCGTCCGAGTTCTGCCGTATTCTCTGGGCGAAGGGCTCCATGTACATAGCGAAAAGGAGTGGGGACAGTGGGCAGCCCTGTCTGGTGCCCCGCTCAATGCAAAACCTTTGAGAGCTTCAGCCATTTACCCGCACCACCGCCGACGGGAACCGATAGCAATTAAAAACCAGGGTGCGGAATTTTTCACCTATGCCCATCTTCGCCATAACCCGTTACAAATAAGGCCAGTGCACCCGGTCAAACGCCTTTTCAGTATCAACCGATAGGAGCATTCTTTCTCCGGGAAGCCTTCTCCAGAATATGTACTACCCTCTTGGTGTTATCCACCGTCTGTCTCCCGGGAACAAAGCCCGCCTGGTCCGACTCCACCAGACCTGGCAAATGGAGCGCTAGGCGTGCCGCCAGAATTCCCGTATAAAGTTTTAAATCCCCGTTCAAAAGAGAGATCGGGCGGTCCGAGCTGCATTGGGTTCGGTCCTTCCCTGGTTTAGGTATGACCGATACTGTGGCCTGCAGGAGATCCGGCGGGATCGCCCCTGGCTCGGAGAAGGAATTAAAAAATTTAGTCAGTATAGGGGCCAACGTGGCGCTGAACGTCCTGTAGAAGAGCGCTGTGTAGCCGTCCGGGCCAGGGGCCTTGCCATGTTTAAGCCTGGAGATGGCAGCAATCACCTCCTCAACCCGTATATCCCTTTCGAGATATTCCGGCTGAGATGTTTCTAGGGACGGAAGGGTGACTGAGTCCAGGTAGTCCTCCGACTCCTGCTCCATCAGGCTCTCCCCAGTGTATAATTCCGCATAAAATTGACGGAAGGCCTCGGCTATCTGAACATCCTCTGCGACCAGCCCGTCATTCCCCGCCGCAATCTCCTTCACCCGATGGCGTTCGTGGGCCACCCTGAGTTTGTTCGCCAGAAGGCGGCCACACCTGTCTCCCCCGTGTAATAAGCGTGTTTCAGTCGTAGTGCTGCATATTCCGCCCTATCCATGTCCAGGGATGACAGGAGCTTCCTCACTGCCTTCAGCTGTTTCCAAATCCTGGGGGCCCCTGTACGGCGGTGCACCTCTTCCAGTTCGCTGACTTTTTGCGTGAGCTCGTCCCGTTTCTGTCTCCGTTCCCTGTTCTCCGCCGAGGAGACCGGGATGAATTCCCCTCTGACCACTGCCTTAAGTGCGGCTTACTGCGTCGCCACCGAGGTGTCTGTGTTGTCATTATGCGTTTGGAAGTCCCTAATCGCCGCCGTAACCCTTTGCACTACTGGTTTCTTATGTAAAATAGCGTCTCTGAGGCGCCAAACCCCACGGGGGCCCGATCCGCCGGCAGAGAGAAACTCCCCGAGACCAGCGGGTGATCAGATAGAGAGATGATCCCCACCTCCGACGTCGTAGCTAGATCACGGACTGGGCCGTTAACTATGAGGTGATCCAGCCTGGCATATGTTTTGTGTGCATGAGAGTAGAAGGAGTAGTCTCGATCCGTGGGGTGCAAGTGGCGCCAGAGATCGTGAAGATCCAAGTCCACCAGTTGGGATTTAACTATTTGTAACATTTCCCCTGTCTGTGGGGAACGCTGGGCCGACCTATCCACAGCCGAGTCAACCACCATATTCAGATCTCCACCCAAAATTATGTGCCTGTCCGGGGATGCTGTTATGTCCACCAATGCTAATGGAAAGAAGCTATCCTGATGTTCATTCGGACAGTAAATCGTCCCGATGGTAAATGTCAGGGTCCCTAGTTTGAATCTATGCGCTAAGAGTCTCCCCTTCTGCTCTGCAAACTTGTGTAGTACCTCCCCCCTAAAGGAGTTAACACCAATATCGCCACCCCAGCCGTCTTGGTGATGGACGAAGAAAAGAATTGCGTGGGAAATGTGCGGGATCGTAATCTATGGCAGTCCCGCGCAAGAAAATGGGTCCCCTGTAGAAGACATATGTCAGCCTCCTCTTGACAGGCTTATTAAGCCCCTTAACATTAAGGGTCACTACCTTAAGGGTCGCCATGGAGAATCAGAACAGAACGAGACAAGCATTGGATCCTTTACAGTGAGGGAGGGTCCGTGGGCCACAGCTGTCACTTGCTCCCCATTGGGGCATCGTGGCTTCATCAAGAATACTGAACGGACTGTACCCACCCTTCCCCCTACCCAACTCCCAACACCCCTGTCCCCCAACTCCCCTGTCCCCCAACTCCCCAACTCTCCCTCTCCCAAACCCCCTTTGGTTCCTCACCTCCCCTCCACCCCTTCCCCCCCCCCCAAACAACCAAACCCCCAACACCCTCAGAAAAATTGTCCCAGCCATGTCCTGTTCGGACAAGTCCGTGGTAACGTATCGTAGTGGACGTCCAGCCACACCCTTCCCCCCCCTCTGCTCCCTCCCCACCCTCCATGGCCCTTAGCCAGCAAGAACAGTAATGCAAAGTCGTTCTCCCCCCGTAGCAGTCTTACGCTGTAAGCGCGACACCATCGTGCACCACGGCGTCTCTGGAGGCTTCTTGGATGGCGCTCGCCATATCAGCCCTGATGGTAGGCGAGCTCGGACGCAGGGATGCCGCTGACGTTCTGCGCCTCGAGACCCTGCGCCACCCGTCCTCTGTGGCGCATCTCCTGCGTGGCGTGGCTAAGACCTCCTCCTCCGCGGTGATCCCCAGCACTTCGCACGTGTCCTGTAGGGACCTTAATTGATGTAACACACCGTTCCACCTGAAAATAAGGCGGAAAGGATGACCCCAGGAATAAGGCGTTTCATGCTGTTTCAAGAAGTCTGTTGCGATTTTGAACGCTTTCCGCTTTTGGAGGGTGATCACAGATAGGTCCTGATATAAGGCCACGGGGTGTCCTCGAAACGTCATCGAGGGTTTTTTCCGGGCCTCCGCCATGATCCGTTCTTTCAGTGGAAAATCAGGAAGAAAGGCCAATATGTCCGGAGGTAGGGCTGCTGCGCGCCTCTGAGGGCCCACTCGGTGAGCTCTATCAATCCGTACCGGAAAGTCCGCCGCTTCACCCAATATATCTCTGAAGAGCTCTCTTAGGTATTCCGCCACATCCGTTCCCTCTTCCGTCGACGGCACTCCCCGGACCCTTATGTTATTCCGCCGAGAGCGGTTTTCCAGGTCTTCATTATGGGCCTGGAGGTCCATCTGCTGGTCCCTCAATCGCAACACTTCTTGTTGGATCTGCGTGATTTCCTCGTCCTGTCTCTGTGTAGAGCTTTCCACCGTGGCCACCCTCTCACCTAGACCGTCCACCTCTCTCCGGATTTGGCGGACTTCCCCGGCCACCTCCTGTTTCAGCGTTTGAAAATCGTCTCTTAGTGTGCCAAAAAGTGACTCCAGGAAGGATCTGGTGACCGGTGGTTCACCGCCTCCTGCTGTGTGGGAGCCACTCGCCGCGTTCGGCGACGGTTCGTTTCTGTCTCCGCTAGTCTGAGACCTGCCCAGCATCTCGGGGAGCGTGCGGTCGTTCCGTTTATTGCCCTTCTGGCTCGCCATCTTCTCCTCAAGGCCGCTCCGCCAAGTACGGGCACCGCCCCGGCCAGACACCCGGGCTTCGGTCCCACCTGCCTCTTCTTGCTTTGATGACTCTGCCGCGAGGTGCTCCTCCCGAACCCCCGGGTTCTGGGAATATCCTCTGTGGCCCGGGAACCACCATCCGCCCTCGGCCGCACAGCGAGCAAGTGCAGGGACCCTCCCGTGACCTGTGCAATCTAAGTCCTAGCACCTAGCTCTTCCTTCGGCGACCGCTGCTATTGTCCACGGCAAGCAGACCATCCGCGGCGCAGTTCTCAAGGGCACCGCGCACCACCGAAATCCGCCAGTTTCGTCACTACTCCCAAAAGCAACTATGGCGGCTCTTCGCGCCTCTGCAGGTTGTTGCTCCACTTCCGGTGATGGCGCAGCCTCCGGGCGTCTCACTGTTCGTCCCCAGGCTCAGTCGCTCAGGAGCCGACACCTCCGGTGCAGTCTTTGGAGGGTCCCGGTTCCAATCCTCGTCGCGGCGGCCCTTATTCCGCCTACGCTTCCAACGACACCACCCTTCCGGCCTGCAGGGCCTCCGGTCAACTAGGCCGCAGCCGCGGCCTCGATTTGCGATGGGACCGACCACCAGGGGCGGGTCGTTCCTGAGGGCAGCAGGCGCTTCCCAGGGCCTCCCAGCACCGTCGCGGCACCCAGGTGTGCCCCCTACTTCCTTCCACTGTACCACCGTTGACTTCTGCGAGCTTCGGAGACAGAGCTCTGCTCGACCCCGGCTAGGCCGCCATCCGTCTATGCTTCCGGTCTTGGCGTTGCTCCGTGCCGGAGTCCGGACTACGGGCCCCCGGCCACTCCAGAGCCGCACTTCGGGTCTAGCACAGCCTGACCGGTTCCCGCACCGTTCCCAATCGGTTTTATGCCGATGGGGGGAGAACAAGCTATTCAGAAGGCTCAGGGCCCGGATCGGGTCGGGAGCTCCGGGCGAAAGCGTCTCCTCACTCCGCCATCTTGGCCATGCCTCCAGCCAGGTATTTTTAACCCCTTTTTCCTCACTAGATAAGACCCTCCCACTCTCAATCTCTCCATACTTCATAGTATATGATCAAAGTGCTCCCACATATTCATCAGTCATAGCATGCTCCGTTCTTCAGCGGGATGGGAAGAACCCTATGATGAGGCATGCCACCAAGGGGAAACCCTGGTGGGTGAGGGTTCTTTTAAGAAAACTTTCTGTTTTCTATTGAACATAAAGCGTGGAATGATAGTCCAATGAAACCGACGGACTCTTTTTGGTTACTACAGTACCCATAGGGGGCTGAGTCCTCTGTTTTTCTGACCTCTACCTCCCTCTTCTTTTGATCTACCTCCCTCTTCTTTTGATGAAGTAAGTTGAGGGTTGACAATGCAACACCCCCCCCCCCCCCCCCCACCCAGACTGCATGTTTCATAAATTTATGACTAATACAAAACCAATCCCAGAGATAAGTGCATGAATATCTGAACACACCTATATTTTCATCAACATTCTGTTCATTTTAATAGATGAGTTATGTTAATGACTTTTGAAACTATTTTATAATCTGTTGCAAATGCATTTTCAGGGAAGATACTCAAAGTATTCAGTCTGAGTCAAAGAGGAGGTCAATGAGATGAAGTTCACACACATGATTGCCAAAAAGTAGACCAGGGTTTGGTTACCGAAACAGATGCCAGGTACTCCTGTAATACTTGAGTCACCATCTCATATAATGGTGGAAGGTCTTGGATGGTGCTAAGTGTAGAGTGTTTGAAGATGATGCTCGGATTCAGGTTGGCCTTTCCACAACACCCTGGAAATAAAGACTTTACAGGGCAGCAGGTGTATGTGTCTAATATGCCTAAGCAAGGCATGTTCCGTCAGTTTGCTTCGTTGGAGTAACATTACCTTCAGATGGATTTAGCTGAATCTCATCAGCAACATGCCTAGACTTCTGTTATACTTTCTTTACTTAGAAACATTCAAGACCTTAAAGACTGGCAGAAATACACAGAGGACAATAATTTTATAGTGATTTTATGGCGTTTGCTTCTGTTGTATTAACCATATTAGCATGGAAAAATACCATCTGATAGCAGACAAAGAACTTTAAATCCTTCAAGCCTGTCCTGTTGTTGTTACCACTTATAATCCTGACGTGATGTCTAGGTTTGCTATGGTTATGGCCTGTTTGGGAAGTTACAAGCTTTCTACTGAGCAAGCCCTGACTTTAAATGTATTGCTGCACGCTTTCTGCCCCAAGTACATACACTACATCAGGAGAATCCTTGGCAATTTGTTTTATTGAATGATTAGTGTTATCTTTCTGCGACCTCTTCCCACTTGATGACCATCCTTTTTAATCTATCTGAGCATGGACCTCTCCTCCAACTCATCAAGTTTATTGTCTCAAGACAGCTACCTTTTAATGCTTTACTATGATGTCCGTGCATCTACTTCCGGACTGACTGCATCCTGCAGGGTACTACATTCCAGAAATGTAGCCATTCCTATCAAAAGAAATGCTTGCTACAATATATTTTTCTTAATGGTGACGAACTTCCTTAGGATGTTTGTGTCTTTTACCTAAGACTTAGAATTTTATTTTTATAGAATAAATGTGCCAGAGCAGAGGTTCCATGATGTGTTTGGGGATCTGTGTAAAAGTGAAAAATGCTCTGATTAGGAGATATGCTGACTAACTCATAAAGAGAAGTAAAAAATGTAGCTTTGTATTGATAATAATGAAGAAACAATTGAAACGAATATCAAAATGATGAAAAACAATAAGTATTAACTTGATCATGACCTTAACCTTAATCCTTACCATAACCCAATGAGTGAACCTTTTCTATTTGAACAGTACAGCAAAGAATACGTGTTTACAATTTTATGTACTTGTTATTGTTTACCCTTTACAATTTGATGTTCTCAAGTTTCTTCATTTTTTCTCTCTGTTTTTTTTTTTCATTTTTGGTTTTTCATTTTCACATTATACAGTTTTTTTTGCCTCACGCCCATCTTGTGAATGTTCAAAATGACAAACTGTATACATAAAAGGGTCTTCAATTGTGTTTTGATTTTTGTTTACTACTTGGTGTCAGCAATATTAAAATAAATGACCCATTATTATTATTTTTCCATTGCAGAGCCTGACTTCTCCTATTTGGATGCACTTGCTCCATATCAACCCCTGGCCATGAAATGTGTCTACTGTCCCATCGACACAAGGCTTAACTTCATTCAAGTGTCCAAACTTCTGAAGGAAGTGCAGGTAAAAGATCTCTCTTTCCCGTGACATGCAGCTCATACATCAGATGGTATTTGTGCCTTGAATGTACAGACCTGAATAATAGCATTCTTCACCATTACTTGAGTCAAAGAGCAAACAATCAGAGCTTGGGCCAGCATTAGTAGAACAATACCTGAAAATGGCCTGAAGGAGGGCTGTGTTCTTGCCTCAGCACTCTTTCATCTTTCTATTGTTGACCTACTTAACATCCACCAATTGATATCCTCCAAAGTTGGGCTCATTAATGTTCACAGTTCTGATGTACGCAGACGACTTGATTATTTTTGATGAGATGTCCTTTGGTCTAAAGAGACTGATAAACAACCTCATGTTTTCACTCTGAAAGTATTTAAATATTAATATAAATAAAACTAAGATTTTGAGGTTTGTTAGAGGAAGAAGGAGATACATGTGGGTTATCAGTGCTAGAAAAGGTAAGGCACTATAGTTATTTGGGCATTATAATTTCCAATACACATCCCAGGCAGACTCAAGTGAGTAGTTTGCCTGATCAATTGCTATCAATTTGTAGAGCAAAAAATATGTTTAGCAACAAATGTGAAGGATTATCAGTGAAACCTATGTCTTACTCAAGAAAAACCTCTATCTTTGAGGAATGCATGTGTGGTGTGTGATGGAACCTTGAACAGTAATTTTAATACTATATGATGGAACACTTTGATATTTTATTTTAAAATCGTTGACAAAATTATGCTATTTTATAATCGCAAAAAGAACAATTGACGGACAGAATGCAGAACAATGTCATACATTCACCCCAGTACAGAGATCTGGGCCTAAATGCATCGTTGTTTTGCTCACCATGCCATTCCAGTTTAGACCCAACCATATGCAAATTAGTCTTGGCCCTGCGCCCAATGGGAACAGTCCAGCTCGAACTGCTAGGCCAGGTCCTCCCAGGACTGGAAACAAGCATCCTAGGACCGGTTTCGGGCTCACTGTGCCTCTGGAATCAAGCTACCCTGGCTGAAGAGGGGGAAACCCCGAAGCCGGTCCTAGGATGCTTGTTTCTGGTCCAGGGAGGACCTGGCTTGGCAGTTCGGGCTGGACTGTTCCCATGAGGCACTGGGTCAAGACTGATTTGCATATGGCCACGTCTAAACTGGGGTGGCATGGTGAGCAAAAGAATGATGGATTTAACCCAGATCTCTTGACTGAGGTGAATGTTTTGATTTGTTCTGCATTCCGTTCATCAATTGTGTGTCTTTTGCATTCTCGCCCTAAGTGCGCCAGGTATGCCCAAACGTGGGTCCTGGGCTCAATGTGCCACTGGAATCAAGATAACCTGGCTGAAGAGGAGTGAAACCCTGAAACCGGTACTAGGATGCTTGTTTCCGGTCCAGGGGGGGACCTGGCTTGGCAGTTCGGGCTGGACTGTTCTCATGAGGCACTGGGTCAAGACTGATTTGCATATGGCCAGGTCTCTGTGTAAAATGTTATTACAACTGGTTCTCCTTGATTGGCATATACGATTTACTGGTAAGTCCCTAGTAAAGTGCACTGAGTGTGCCAGGGCCTGTAAATCAAATGCTACTAGTGGGCTTGCAGCACTGATTGTGCCACCCACATGAGTCGCCCTGAAAAAGTATTTCAGACCTGCCATTACAGTGTATGTGCACAGGTTTAAACTGCCATGTCGCCCTGGCAAGTACACCTACTTGCCAGGCACTAACCTTCCCTTTTCTTACATGTAAGGCTCCCCTATGGTAGGCCCAAAGTACCCCTATGGGCAGGGTGCAGTGTATATGACAGGTAGGACATGTACTGGTGTGTCTGACATGTCCTGTTAGGGAAATCCTACCAATTTCGTTTTTCACTATTGAAAGGCTATCTGCCTCGTAGGATAAAATGGGAGATACTTTGTAACCTCCTACAAGATAGAAAAAAAAGTTTAGGCTCTCTGAACTCAGAATTTAATAACACATCTTTTAGTAAAGATGGTTTTTAAATTGTGTTTTGAAAATTGTACGTTCAGAAAGTAGGCATTTTCGTATTTAACCATTCTATCTGTTTGTTTATCGACTGTCTGGTTTTGGAGTGACAGGGGCTGGGGATGTGCATTCACTGTGTACAGCCACTGGGGGGCGGGGGTTGAGGTGTGCCTGGCCCTTCCTGGATGACTCAGAGCTGAGCTGAATGGGGCTTGGCTGCATTTAGAGTAGTAGGAGGAGATTTCCTTGCACCAGGGTAGGGCCTGTCTCCCTTGCACAATGCTGTCTCCACCCCTTGTGGTCATACTGCACCCGTGAGGACCGAACTGGTTTGGACTGGGCTCAGAGTCCCTTGCACAAAGAGAACAAAGGCAAAATTGGGTATTAGTACTAGACCTTAAACCCCAGAACTTTAGATCACTTCTGGTCTCAAGAGGAAACTTTGCCAAGGAGAAGAGCTGTGAGGAGAAGTACTTCCCCTTTTCTGTGTGGGGTTGGCCTGCAGTTGCTGTTTCTGCCAAGGAAAGGACAAAGACTGGAACTTTCCTGTGAACCTTCTTGAAGAAGACCTCCAAGGGCCTTTGTGTGCTGGCCTCCTGTTCTGAAGTTTCAGGGACACAAAGACTTCACCCCTAGCTCCCCTGAACTCTGCTGCTGAGAGTTCTGACCTGCCAGGGGGTGCCATTTCCAGTTGTGGGCCTCTAGAGGCTGTTCCTGCTGTTGGGAGCTGGAAGAAACCTGAAGAAATCGATGCATCGCTCTTCATGTGGCTGTTTTTCCCAACGCATCGCTGCGCCACTGCCGAGACGACACAGCACCTGACGTGCCTGCAAGAAATGGCGCATCGTGGGATCGCGGCTGAAGAAACCAACACAGTGCCGCTTGTTGCCACCGCAGCGATCCCGGCGCATCCCAGTTTTCCGCGCTTCGCAACTGTACAGCAAGTTTTCCCAACGCATCACCCATCTTGGAGTCGACTCATCACTTCCCCATACAGTACGGATTAGACATATTAATTCTCCTGCGTGCAGCAGAACTGTTGCATCGCCTCCCCAAAAACTCGGGAACTCATTTATTTATTTTTATTTTTATTTAAAGAGTTTTGTATAGCGCTGGCTAGACCTGAAGGTATCAGAGAGCTTCACATGAGAATCAACAATGTAACAGAAAAAGTTCAACAAATTACACAATACATCAAAAATAGGCAATACAATTAGGAGAGGAGAGAGAAAAGTAGTGGAGGGGCAGGGGAGGTGAGAAAGGGAGGATAAGGGAAGAGACAATACGGAGAGACGAAAAGAAGTCTGTCTAAAGACCGACTGGGTAGGAGACGACCAAGGAGGGAATCCACGGTCCATCTCCCCTATACATAAACCAGGTAGCTCCATCGGGCATCAGACAAAATAGTTCAGTCTCAATACATTGAGAGAGGAGAGAAGGAGATACATAGATAGAGGGAGGATGCGGTAGAAGACGACAGGAGAGACGAAAAGAAATGCAACAATGTGGTTCAACAATATAACAGAAAAAGATCAACAATTACACATTACATCAAACAATCAGCAATACATTAGGAGAGGAGAGAATGGAGAGAGAAAAGTAGTTGGGGGGTAGGGGAGGTCAGAAAGTGAGGATAAGGGAAGAGAGAACCGTAGAGACGAACGGAAGTCTGTCTAAAGACCAACTGGGTAGGTGACGACCAGGGAGGGAATCCAAAGCCCATCTCCCCAATAGCTAAACCAGGTAGCTCCATCGGGCATTGGACAAAATAGTTCGATCTCAAGTGTCGAGGGAAGAGGTTCACAGAAAAACAGGGTGGGGACAAAGGGCAGGGGCAGGTGAGGGCAGAGGACAGAAGCTGTAAAGAGTAGGAGCGGAGAGGGGAGAGGGTTGGGGGAAGATAAGATCAGGAGAGACGCGGGAGCATTTGCCCGAAGTCCGGCTGGGTAGGTGATAGTCAAAACGAGGGAGCCCAAAGTCAATCTCCCCTATAGATCGTGAGGTAGCTCCACCGGGCATCATACAAAAGTAGCTAGGTCTCAGCTGTCTAGGGAAGTAAGCAGGGAAAAGGACCATGCATCCATAGTTTTCTATGGACTCAGTTGCTTGAAACCTTTGAAAAGTCGTATTCTTATTACCCGTATGTTGGATTTTGGTAATTTTGGTCTTGTTGAGTATAGATAAAGATACTTTATTTTTTCTAAGCTTGTGTGGTGTCCATTTGTGGTGTCCTCATTTTAATAATGTGCATTTTGAGTACAAATACTTTACAGATTGCCTTTGGGATAAGTCCCCAGGGGGTGAGCAGGGTTTATCTAAAGTGGGTATCCCCCTTACCCTGACTAGAAGCAAGGGTCCCTATTTGGACAAAGGTACCTACCTCTACCAACTAGAGACCCCCATTTCTAACACTGCCATTATCAGTTATATTGAGGACGTTACAACATTGAGCACATGGAAGAAATGTAAGGAGTTGTAGGGATGAATGCCTCGGACATGAGCCCCTAATTACGTAACGTAATTGTGACAATGCTGCCTAAGAGTCACCATGACTATTAGCACTACCATTTGAGACACTTAGGCCCTAATTATGAGTTTCACAGTACTTGAGTGATTTTATTGCACAGTAAAATTAAATGTGAGTTCACTGATTAGATTACTTGCAATTGCAATTAAAACCCCACGGAATAAGGAATTACCATGTGGGACGATTTTACTGGCCATAAAACTACATGGAATCCACTATTCCATGCAGTTTTACTGCATACTTGTACCACCTGCTCTGACCAGGTGGTGAACATATGCGGGAGCCTGGGCGTGGGGTGGTGGGTGATTGAGGGGGGGTGCAGGGAGAGTAGGGAAGGAGAAGTGTGTTTTTTATAAGGGGGTAGCATTGTATGCTCCCTCTGTGATAAAAAAAACACAGCATAAGTCTTGACTACTTCTGCAGCTAAAGTCTCAGGCGATTTTTGAGCTGGAAAATGTGCCCGATTCTTCCACACCTGGTAAATCTGGGTGTGGAAAAGGTTATCCACTTATAATAACTCAAGCGTGCGTTAATTTATTCAACCTGACTTGTCATCAGTCCCTAACATCAGCCACCTAGATGTGTTAGGTTTAACAACTTTGTGGTGGGATTATGAAAATATTAAATATAGCAAAATGTATCAAATTTTTTGTTAAGAAGCTGAATCATTCACCCATATAATGTGTCTTTTACATTCGCGTCATGGTAATAGAGTACGATTCTTTAAGAAAGATCTAAAGAGGGGATACATGCATTGTAATAGAAGGAGCACATTTCAAGATTCTGTACCAAAAAAGCAATAGGATGCACGTTTCGTACCTTTCAGGTAGTTAGTTCTTATAGTAAATGACCCCGTAACGTAAATATTCATTGGCTTAACAGATTTGTGACTGCCTGTATTTTAGATTTTGTATTTAGGGGCTATTCTCAGAAATATGTACATGGCATTATATTAATCCATGTTATAATGTATGTAAAGTTAGATTTTTGTATAGGTATGCTGTGTCCCATGTTTGTAAAATTGTATTTACTAGATTGTCTTTGCTATTTGGGTTTTTTTCAATGTAGAAGCAATAAACTCAAATTTGAAACAGAATTTTTCAAATACAGCTTTTTTGAGAAGAGAGATTCTGGCGTGCGAGGCTGAAGCAGCCTAAACTTATGAGCTTCAAACTACTTTGTTGAAAGAGCTAAAGCCCTTGCATATTGTCTATATAAACATGTTTGAGAATGTCCCATTTAAGTGCATTGAAACACAGAATTTGATTTAAATCATTGTACATATAGTTTCCAATATATGTGGTGCTCAGTTGCTCCCTAAATAAACCCCCATATGAAGTCATTGTACATAGTAAACAAGGAATGACCATAATAAGCCCCCCATGCAATTAAGTTCATATGGCTAATGCCTCATTAATTGTAGATCATTGGTAAAACACGCACAGGATATATGGCTATTCCTTGAGGAAAATGAGTGTGAGGTTGTATTTCTGACTGAAACATGGCTGAAGGAAGACTCCATGGCAGAGGTGGCACTAGCCATTCCTCAGGGTTTTAAAATTTGCTGCCCAAACAGGGATGGGGGTAAAAGAGGAGGAGGAGCCGCTATTATTTTAAAGGACTCCTGGGAATTAGCCTCCTCAGTGTTGGTTAATATGGATAAGATTGAAAGGCTCAATTTTTATATTAAGGTCGGCCCGACTTCCTATTTTGCTGGTCTACTGGTTTACAGACCTCCAGACTGCAGTCCAGGTATACTGCTGGATTTTTTTTAATTTTGTGGCACAGAAATCAATTTTTGTCTCTAATTATACGGTTTTAGGGGATTTTAATCTCCATGTAGACAACGGCAATTGCACCCAGGCTTGGCAACTTGTGTCTTCTCTTACGGGGGCCAATCTGACTCAACATGTCATAGGTCCCACAAATAAAGCAGGACATACCCTCCATTTGGTCTTTTCCAATATCCAGAATCTAAATATGGACAGCACTAGACAGTTGGGCTGGACAGACCACTGCCTTATATCCTTTTCCTTTAGTTTAGGAATATCATTGGCACATGCAAGTTCCCATTCCTTTTTAAAACGGAGTTGGAAATATATGACTGAGGAGTTCTTAGGGCCTGTCTTGCAGAAAAGCCCCTGGACTGTCGGAGGACCCTAATGCCGATGCATTGGCATTAGACAAGTGAATCGCGGCAGCAGTAGTGTCTTCTGCTCGTGCCAGACTTTCCAAGTCACTGAGAAAATCTAATTCCGCTCCATGGTTTTTGGAGTCCCTTAGGACACTGAAAAGCAGCTGTAAATGCTTAGAGCGCCAGTGGAGGGTTGATTACACTGTTGCTGCTAAGCTGGTATATAAAACCTCCTTGAAAGAGCTGCACAGATCAATTAAGGTGGCTAGAAGGGATTATATAGCTACACAGATTAATAACTCGGACAAACCAGGCAAAGAACTGTTTAAGGTGGTTAATTCCTTCCTTAAACCCCAGGAACTAGTGATTAACACACAGCCGTCGCACTTACTATGTGAGGAACTCACTGACTTTTTTGACAATAAAATTTGTGTGGCTCTTTCACAGATGTAGTAGAAACAATCAAAACAGCGGTCAGAGAGAGGAGAGACCCGTATTCTTTTTTTATCTTGCTTCACCCTTATTTCTCAGCAGGAGGCATTGGCAGAAATGCTGACGTGCAGGTCAGGTTATCCAGGGGACCCATTCCCCCCACCCCCCAAACTATGGAAGGAATTAGACACTGCTGTTCATGTGTTATTACATATATGGAACACCTCTCTTGGTTCTGGCATCTTCCCTGATTTATGAAAGCATGCCTCACTTCTGCCTCTGAAGAAAAAAACAAATGTTGATTCTGGGGTGCTATCTAACTACAGACCCATCTCTTTATTGCTGGAGCCAGCCAAGATGCTGGAAAAGGTTGTCCAGCGACAATTGACTAAATTCGTTGAGAGCAATAACATTTTACATGACACTCAATCTGGCTTCCGTGCCAGTTTTAGCACAGAGACGGTCCTCTTAGAGGTGGCGGAATCAGTGAGGTTGGCGGTAGATTCGGGGGCATCAGCTATGCTGGTGCTCCTGGGTCTATCTGCCGCATTTGATATGGTAGACCATGATATATTGATTCGACGCCTCCAGCATTAGGGGAACCGTCCTTGAGTGGGTGAGGTCATTCCTCCACAAGCTGACTCTAAGGGTTGCTTTACAACCATATCAGTCTGAGCAGAAGCGCTTGTGGTGTGGGGGTGCCCCAAGGATCAGTTTTAAGCCCACTGCTGTTCAACATCTATTTGGCACCCTTGTTTTCACTCATTGCCAACTTGGGGGTGAAGGCAATATCGTATGCCGATGACACCCATCTGGTGTTCCCTTTTAAAGACCAGTCGAGGGGGCGTGGCCAAGATGGCGGGCTGAGAGGACGCACTCGCCGAGAGCTCCCGAGCCCCTGGAACCCTGCACCGCTTATATCCGCTGATCCCCCCCGGATCGAGCGGTAACCACACCTGGTGATCCCCGCGGTGGTGTGGAGCAGTCGGCGAGCCCCAGGTGTCCCGCCGCAGTGGTGATTCCGGCCGGATACCGCCAGAAACGGCGCCCGCTGAGCGACTTGTGGGAAACCCAAGAGCCGCGAGACCTTCAGGCTTGGGGTCCCGGCGGCGTGATCCGGAGACTGCGAGTGGCCTGTCGGAGAACCTGCGCTGCAGCGATCGAGTGGGTGCTGAGGCGGCCTTTGCCGGCGGAGCGGAGCCGAGCGGAGAACAGCGACGGAGGCGTAGCTGGCCTACGACTACTACGCAAGACCGGGGCTCGAGAACGCCTGCTCCACGTAGTTGCTCCGGCCCACCCCTGACCGTGGCGGAGTAGAGTCGCGCCTCCGGAGTACTTGCACGCCCAGGCGAGCCGGCCCCAGTTGTCACTCGCCCTGCGGGCCTGCCCTTCGACTGCGTGCATAGCATTGGGACCCGTGACGGAGGTAGGCCTCGTTCCCTGGGCGTTGGCCCCATTGACTGTAATGGGCGGCCATTTTGGAGACCTCGGACCGGCCGCCCAGCCTTGATCCGGGCCTCTGCGCTGCAGTGCTTCTGACCGACGGCGGACTGCTCGACCGGCTCAGCGGCCTTGACCTTGGGCGCCTCTTTACCAAGCTGTGGCCATCGGTGACTCCCGCTCACCAAGATGTCAAATGCCAGGGGTCAGAGGAGGGGCGACCGAACTTTGCCGTACATGTTGGGACGTGGTGCCCTGCGGAGCGGGGGGAGCCAGGCCGCCCTGAGCTCCCCGGCCCATTCCAGAGGCGCTGACGGCGGAGAGCCCCCAGTGACCCGATCGTTCCTGGAATCCTGTTTAGCTCCTTGAGGGAGGATTTTCAGACTTTGAAGCAAGAGGTGGCTGGAGAGGTCCGGGAAGTCAAGAGAGAAGTGGACTCCGGGGGGAGCGAGTTAATACTGTGGAGGAGGCTGGTCATTCCAGAGATGAAGAGATCACCCACCTGCAGCAGGAGGTCCTGCGGCTGCGGGAGCAACAGATTGAGCTGCAGGCCCACGCCGAAGACCTCGAAAACCGGTCCAGGCGGAACAATATCAGGGTCCGGGGCGTCCCGTCCAACGAGGAGGGTGAAGACATGACCGCCTACCTGGAGGCCCTCTTCCGTGCAATCTTGGGGGAGTCGGAGGACTTTCAAGTCCGTATCGACAGGGCACACAGGGTGGGCCGCCCTTGCAGAGCCTCGGCGCCCCCCCCGGACATTTTGGCCTTTCTGCCGGACTTCCCCCTGAAGGAGCGGATTCTCCGCGAGGCGCGGAGGCAGCAGCCTTTCCGCTTCAGAGATCACCCGGTGGCCTTCTATCAAGATTTATCCACGGTCACGCTGCAGAAGAGGAAATCTTTCAAAATTGCCACGGACTTCCTTCGGGAGCATGAAACGCAGTATTCTTGGGGGCATCCCTTCCGCTTGATCTTCCGGTGGAACACTGCACCAGCTCCGGTCCCTCCAGGATGTCTGCGCCGTACTGGGAATCACGGCCTCGAATGCAGACACCCCGGCGCCGCGCCGCAGGCGAAGCACTCGAGATGGTTGGCAGCAGATCGGGGAGAGGCGCTCCCCTCCACCGGAGCGACCTGACTCGCCCACGATCCGGGCGGACATGTCGAGCGCTATCCAAGAGGCCTCCAGAGCGACTGCGAACAGTGATGTGGCCTTGACGGCCTGAATGTACTCCGGGGGGAGTCTACATTAGCTTTTCATCATTGCAGGTGCGAGGGTTCCGGGGGTAGGGGGGGACGGGGGTGATGGTGTTGGTGGCTGGACGTCCACTTAATCGACTCTCCACAGCCTTGTCCAATAGGGACCGGACTGGGACAATGACTTTTTTGAATGGCTTGAGAAGCGGGGGTGGGAAGGGGAGTTGCAGGGGAATGTTTCGAGTTGGGGGGTTTGTTGGGGGGATGGGAGTTGGGGGCAGAGTGGAGCTGGGGGTGTGAAGTTTCGGGGGACAGGGGGGGATCCACTCAGTTGGGGGATTTTGGGGTTTGGGGACTGTACTGTGCCGTAGGGATGTTTGCTCTCGCTGTGTGCTGAGGTTTCTTGTTGTGGCCTCTGTGTTTCGTTTGCTGGGCCTTGCCCGCCTTCATGTGCGTTTCTGGGGTTCCCCTCCTTGATGGCTCTTAAAGTTGTTACTCTGAATGTGAAGGGGCTGAATAACCCGGTTAAAAGGCGGGCCGTCCTGTCTCTGTTGGAGAACTCTCAGGCCGACATCTGCCTATTGCAGGAGACCCATCTGCTGGCCAAGGATTGTCCCAGAATGCGCACTCCCAAGTTTCCCACACAGCTCTTTTCCTCCAGTGCTTCTAAAACGGCAGGTGTAGCGCTCTTGTTCTCTAGGGGGTTCAGGGGGGAGGTTTTGCAGAAGGTAGCGGAACAGAAAGGGAGACTTTTGGCATATAGGATCAAGGTGGGGGGCTTGGTGATAACTGTAGGCTCTATATACGGCCCCAATGACCATCAAGACCAATTTTTGCTTAGGGCATTGGAAGACGTGGCGTCCACCTCTGATAGGCACATTGTGCTAGGGGGGGATTTGAATCTGGTCTTTGATGCGACTCTGGACAGGTCAGTGCAACGGCGCCACCAGTTGGTAGAGCTTTCGGGCTCGGTTCGAACCCGGCTGGAGGAGCTCGATATGCACGACATGTGGCGCCGCCTCCACCCTGCGACCCGCGCGTATTCCTATTTCTCTCATGCACACAAGTCCTACGCGAGACTGGATCATCTTCTAGTGACGGGCCCGATGTTCGCACTAGCCTCGAATGCCGACATAGGGGTCCTCTCTCTTTCCGACCATGCGCCGGTGGAGGGCACCTTCAGTCTACCCCCGGTGGCTCGTCCGAGAGGGGTTTGGCGTCTCCGGGACGCGCTGTTGCACAGGCGCTCGACGGTGCAACAGATTCGCGCGGCCATAACGGACTTCCAGCGGGTAAACGACAACGACGACACCTCCCGCGAGACGCAATGGGCTGCCCTGAAGGCTGTGCTCCGGGGCGAATTTATCGCTATCTCCTCGGCGGAGAACAAGGATCGCCAGCTCAAGAGGGACGAGCTTACTCAGCGGGTGTGGGAGCTGGAACAGGTCCATCATAGAACTGGCGCCCCCAGAGTCTGGAGGCAACTGAAGGCCACCAGGAAACTCTTGTCTGCTCTTGACACTGACCAGGCGGAGTACGCGATGCTTCGCCTGAAGCACAAGTATTACACCGGTGGAGACAGGTGCGGCCGGCTCTTGGCGCACAAGCTTAGGGTGCAACATCAGCAGCACCGAGTGAAAGAGCTGGTTACTCCTGCCGGAGGGTCAGTCACGGAGGACGAGCGAATTGCGGACGTTTTCCGTAACTTCTACGCTGACCTCTACACTGGCGAGCCCCCCTCCGCCCGGGCGGAGGCGGACTATCTGGAATCGGTGTCGCTCCCATCGTTAACACCGGAACAGGCCCAGTATCTGGAACGGGAGATTCGGATCGAGGAGGTGGTTACGGCGATCTCCCGGCTTAAGACGGGTAAGGCCCCGGGACCGGATGGCTTTATCCCTCTTTTTTATAAGACCTTCTGTCAGGAACTTGCGCCTTTGCTGACGCGCCTTTTCAATACATTTTCGGAGCCAGGTGCCATCCCCCCTGAATTTCTCCAGGCCACGGTCTCCGTGATCCCGAAGCCGGGCAAGGACCGGACTGCTTGCGGGTCATACCGCCCTATTTCGCTACTAAACACGGACCTGAAGGTTTTCACTGGCATACTGGCAGCACGTCTGGCACTCCATCTCCCGGGCATGGTCGACTCGGATCAGGCCGGCTTCGTGCCTGGCAGGCAGACAGTGGACAACACGAAGAGGGTGACTCATATTCTTGAGAAGGCCTCCAGGATTCCCGGGGAACGCATGCTCCTCTCCATAGACGCTGAAAAGGCATTCGACAGGGTGCACTGGCCCTATCTAGAGAAGGTCCTGGGCAAGTTTGGGGTCGGCGAGAAGTTCCGACACCTGATTTTCAACTGCTACCGGTTTCCGTCCGCGGTGGTCCGGTTGAATGGGGGCAGCTCCCGACCCTTTCCAATAGAACGTGGTACGCGACAGGGATGCCCGCTGTCCCCTCTGCTCTTCGCTCTTTATATGGAGCCGTTCGCTCAAAGGGTCCGACAGAACCCCGATATCACGGGGGTCAGGATGGGAGAGTTTCGCCATGCGCTCAGCCTCTACGCGGATGACGTCATTTTGACGCTCGATGACCCGCGGAGGTCCCTGTCTGCATGTATCGCGGAATTGGACCTCTTTGACGCTCGATGACCCGCGGAGGTCCCTGTCTGCATGTATCGCGGAATTGGACCTCTTTGCCGCGGTGGCGGGCTTCAAAGTGAACCTCGGGAAGTCTGCTGCCCTCGATATTTCGCTGAATAGCGCCACCAGAGCTGACCTGCAGAGGCTTTTTCCTTTGAGCTGGTCGGGGGACTGGATCCCGTATCTGGGGATCCTCTTGGCACCCTCACTCCCCGCGATGGTCACGGCCAATTACACGGCTTTGAGCACGAAAATCAGAGAGGAATTGGCCCGGTGGGATAAGGGCACGTTATCGCTGCTGGGCAGGGTGGCCGCAGTGAAGATGACCCTTCTACCTCAGGTGCTGTACCTGTTTAGGGCGCTCCCGCTGCAGCCCCCCAAAGGATGGCTCGCAGAGACTCAATCAGCCATCGCACGTTTTGTGTAAGCCTTGGATCAAACGGACAATAGCTACGCTGGCGCCTGAATCTGGAGGACTAGGGATTCCAGATTTGCAGAAATATTTCTAGGCCGCCCAATTGCGCTATTTGGTGGAGTAGAGCCTGTGGGAGTCGGATAAACACTGGCTGTTTCAGGACCTGGCGGTAGCAGGCAGACCGCTACAGGAGGTGCCTTTCCTGAGACGGGCCCATCGGCCCCCTAACCTTTACGCCTCCTTTGTGACGCGGGTCCCGCTTCGGGTGTGGGACTCGGTGGCTATTAGGCATGAACTCACTACCTTTCCCTCACCCTTCATGCCGCTGATTGGCAATCCGGACTTTGGCCCGGGTATGGAGCCTGGCGCCTACGATCATTGGCGAACGGCCCGTTGCTGCACCCTGTTTCATCTATATGGCCCGGAGGGTGTCGTCCCCTTCCAGGACTTACGTCGGGATTATAGCCTCCCCGAGACGGAGCGTATGCGGTACATGCAGGCGCGCCACTGGGCGCTACAGCCTCAAGTGCGGGCGACGGCGGACCGGGAGATCATGGGGTACGAGCGCTGGCTAGTCACTCGCACGTCGGACGCTAAACTTATCTCCGACTTGTATAAGATGCTGCAGCCCCCCCCCCTTTCACATCCACAACCCGGGTAGGGAGCGGGAGCTTGGTCGAGTGCTGAGTCATACTGAATGGGACCACATCTCCTACCGGGCGCGCCACTCTGCATATCACACAGGGCTCACGGAGACCTTTACCAAAATTTCCACCTATTGGTACCGCACTCCTGAGAAACTACATGAGATGAATAGATCAATACCGGGGACGTGCTGGCGTCACTGTGGTCAGAATGGCACGCTTACTCATGTCTTGTGGGACTGCCCCCTTCTGGCTTCTTACTGGGAGGAGGTCCTCAATGAGGTTGACAAATGTTTTGGGATAGAGCTGCCCCGATTCCCTGCCTACGTCTTATTGGGATTGCCGAATGGATTGATGTACCCTCTCAGATCTAAAAGGGGTAGAGAGATAGCGATAGCTTTGGGGTCAGCTGTACAAAACATACTCATACACTGGTGATCCACCACGCTCCCCACTGTTGTCGGTTGGCTGCACAGGTTGTGGCATGTCCTTGGCATGGAGAAGTTGTCCTTGGTGGTGGCAGGGGATGTAGATGCTTTTGAGGAGCTGTGGGCGCCTTTCCATAACCTGTTGTGCTCTGAATTCAAAGAAATCACCTGCCCTAGGTATCTCAGACTGTTGCGGCTGACACCGCCGCCGGCCCCGCCTGTTTGATTGGTCTAGGACGACATCTGGTAGCGGGGGCACACGATAGGTTGCTAAGATGGGAGAGCGAGTGGTTGACGGCACAGTACAGGGGGTGGGGACGGGGTGTGGGAGTTGGGGGGTAGTTGGCTGGGTGGGATAGGGGGCGGGATTGTTTTCCCCACCTTTTTTTTCTTTTTCCCTTTTTCCCTTTCCTCCCCTCCCCCCCTTCTTTTTTGTCTTCACCCACAGGTGCGCGAGCTGTGTTTCCAAGCATGATGGTGCCCACTGTGGCGAAAGACTTGCTCTGCTGTATCTAATGTACCGTATGCACTGATTATGAGGGCACCTGTGGTTTTTCTTTTTCATGTACTTTGTTGTTTCCTTCCTTACACTGCTTCAATAAAATACTTTAAACCTAAAGACCAGTCGACTGATTCCTTTAAGAGTTTCAAGAGTTGCCTCAAGGATGTTGCAATTTGGATGAATAATAATAAATTAAAATTAAATGCCGAAAAGGCAGAAGTGAGGTTCTTCGGGACCAACAAGCCTCCAGACTCGGATTTGTGGTGGCCGCAGGAAATGGGGTTACCACCCACCTGTTAAAAATCTAGGAGCACAATGGGAGGACGATCTTTCCTTTTCCTCTCAAATCCAGCAAGTAACATCCTCCTTCTTTGGAAAATTGCGGTACATGAGGAAATTCTTACACTTGTTACTTGAAAACTGTTGTCTAACCATAGTTCATTCAACGGTGACGCCCAGACTGAACTATGCGAATGGCCTTTATTTCGGCGTACCTGCTTACATGGTTAAAAGACTACTAATGCGACTGCAAGATTGATTAGACACGTCCCTATGCATCAACATATCTCTCCGCATATTAAGGAACTTCATTGGCTACCGGTGGCCAACAGAATTAAATTTAAGGCCTTAACCTTAGTTTTTCGGTCATTCCATAGACTCTGCACCAGATATCTGAAACAATGAATATGTGCCTACAAACAGAATCGCCTTTTGCGGTCCAATAATCAGAATCTACTTGACACCCCACGAGTTAGGAAAGCGCAATGGGGCGGCAGATCCTTTTCGGTGAGACTGGCCAAGCTTTGGAACTCTTTGCCGTCTGCTTTGCAGCAGATCGAATCAGAATTTCTATTCAGGAAGCCAGTTAAGACTTGGCTTTTTAACTTGGATTAATTCCGGTGGATGTCTGGTGCTTTACCATTTTGCTGTCACTTGTTGTTACTGCGCCGGGACACCTCCTTTTGGAGGTAGCTGTTTGCGCTTTACAAATGGCTGTATTATTATTACTATAATATATTTGACAGTAAATCTGAAACGTTTCTCTAATGCTGTCTGTTGTGGTAGATCTTTCTAAGATTGTGATCACTGACAAAATTGTCTACTGACTTCATGCTGTTTTGACTAGATGCTTCTCTGACAGTGCTGTACGGCCTGGGTGCTGTAAAGAAAAGATGCTCTACAGACTGCATTTTCCACTGGTAGGGCTCTCTATTGACTCAATGCGTTTCTTGCTTGGTGGTGCACTAACCCAGTGCTCTAGGGACCAGATCCTGTAAGGACTAGGTGCAGTAGGGACTTGGTTTTATGTGGTGTGTGTGGTGCTCTTACATACATTGTGCTCTACCGACCTGGCGTTCTACTTACTTGATGCTCTACTAACTTGGCACTCATCTGAACAGGTACTCAATTTGTGTGTTACTCTACTACAGAGAACTCCAAGGAGTAGCTCGGGAGCTGCTTGTAGCTCACCAGTACCCTCAGAGATGAAGCCAAGCCCAGTGCCAAACCTTAGACAGAGCCTCATAGTAACACTTAAACACACACTGTATCGGTCTACTGAATCTGCATCCGGACCATCTGTGTAGCTAATTCAGAATCAGAAACATCACTCCATGTCTGTGAACAATGGCCATGAAAGGTAAGAGCCAGCAGTAGCCTGAGCAGTAACGAGTGCTGACCCAGCCAATTGTGGGACTGCAGGACACAGAGTGAACATGTATTAGTTGGGTGCATTATTAGCCCAGGAGCTAAGAAGAGTAGAGTGTGGATCTAGAGGCTAGACTCCTAAGAGCTGTGTGTTTGCCATTTTTAAGAATTTGGAGAATTTATTGTATAGTTGTGGCAAAATTGCACCCGTCATTGACATAATAAGAGCACGACTGGACTAAATTTTCCCATCCCTAACCTAACGGCTTCTCCTCACATAATAATCCCCACGGCTGATAAATTGTAGGCATCCTTGCCATTATGGTGTGCTGCTTAGACACAGTTGTGATCCGGGTATAATTGTGGCCATTATTGGCATATTAAAGGCATACTAGGTGTTAGTACTAAACGGCATACTAGGTGTTATGGTGAGCATCTATTGCCTATGTCTGGGTTTTGTATGTGTGGGACAGCCATTATAATGGTATGTGGTGGACACTGGCAATTCGACATGTCCAACTACATAATGGCTGCCCCAAACCTGGTCATGTTTGTTATCAAACATGTTGGAATCATGCAACGACACCAATTCCAGTGTTAGTTGCAGGATACCATGTGCTCGGGGCTCCTTAGAGGACCCTCCACAATGCCTACCTGTGCAGTCTTACAGGGTCTGCCTGCCAGCCTGCTCTGCTGCCGACCTTAGACAGTTTCATCCCTCCTACTGATAAGCTTTACTTGGGCATTGGAAGATGAAAAAAGGATTTCCTACAAAAGAGAGGTGTGACTAACTCTTCTTTAGAATTAGGTACGGTGGGGGCACTTTTGAGCACCACCTGACTGCATTGAAGGGCACATTTGGTACCCTCCTCGCATATACCAGTTTTGCCCAGATTCAGGAGCCCCTGGCTCTCCCTCTAACACAAAACCAGACAAAGTTCAGGGGAGTTTTCACCCCCTCTCCAGTTCCTCCATAGGGAGGTGCCCAGAGCTCGTCCAGGTGGCCACTTGATTCTGCCATGTTAAATCTTGGCCACTGGGAGCATCTGACTGGTTAGGACAGCTGAGTAGCGTTCCTGGCCCCCTCTGAAAGGTGGGTCACCAGAGAAGAGGTCCTTCCCCCTTTTTTAGGGTTACGAAAGAGCTCCCCTGAGGGTGGGTCCTTAGATTTGTCCCAACAACAACTTTTAGATCCTACTGCCTGTCGTCTGAAGATTGTCCAAATACTATTCTCTTGGTGCACTTCTGGAACGCTGCTGTTCTTCATGCCAGGATCTTCAACAAGACTGCTCCCCTGGGAAGATTCCTGTTGCATCTTCGTATCTTCGTCCCTGTGTTTTTCGAAGTTCTTCAACTCCATGACTGTGAATCCTCTGAGTCAGTTAAGACTCAACCTGCATCCCAGGCATAATGAATCTCCCTTGAAGTGTAGGAGTCACTTATGCATTCGCAGGCACTGGAAACTATGACCTGTTTGCTGATCCTGTTGTCCCACGGACATCACCCGGCTCTGCAACACAGGTTGTGGTTTGTTGGTTCTCCAGAGGCCTGACCAGTCTTCCCTGAAACTTGGGCAACTGTAATCCCTCTTCAGCCGGAGTGAAATGCCTCCCTGTGCACCAGAAGTGGTACAAAAGGGGGTGGTAATGGACGGAGCATCTGAACCAATCAAACACTCACACCCAGTCAAAAGAGCTGGGTTTAATCCATCACCGTTCTTTAGCCCACTCTACCACCCCAGTTCAGACATTGCTATATGCAAATCAGTCTGAACCTGTGCCTCATAGGAACAGTCCAGCCCGAACTGCCAAGCCATGCCTTCCCTGGACCGGAAACAAGCTTCCGAGGACCGGTTTCTGGCATTCCAGCCGTATTCAGCCCGGCTTGCTTGAATCCAGTGGCACAGTGAGCAAGGGACTCACGTCTGAGCATACCCTGCCATACTTATGGCGGCCAAAAGCGGTACAAAATGGGGTGGTAATGGACGGAGCATCTGAACCAATCAAACACTCACACCCAGTCAAAAGATCTGGGTTTAATCCATCACCGTTCTTTAGCCCACTCTGCCACCCCAGTTCAGACATGGCTATATGCAAATCAGTCTGACCCTGTGCCTCATGGGAACAGTCCAGCCCGAACTGCCAAGCCATGCCTTCCCTGGACCGGAAACAAGCTTCCGAGGACCGGTTTCTGGCATTCCAGCCATCTTCAGCCCGGCTTGCTTGAATCCAGTGGCAAAGTGAGCAAGGGACTCACGTCTGAGCATACCCTGCCACACTTATGGCGGCCAAAAGCGGTACAAAAGGGGGTGGAAATGGACGGAGCATCTGAACCAATCAAACACTCACACCCAGTCAAAAGATCTGGGTTTAATCCATCACCGTTCTTTAGCCCACTCTGCCACCCCAAGAACGGTGATGGATTAAACCCAGATCTTTTGACTGGGTGTGAGTGTTTGATTGATTCAGATGCTCCGTCCATCACCACCCCCTTTTGCACCGTCCCTGTGCACCACGTCTGTTTGCCGTTATCACGCTCCAAGAAGCCCCAGCCTCCAGCACCCTACAGCTCCAAGAATGCCCTGCCTGCATTCTCTGCATTGTTGGTCTTCATCTCTTGTGGGGTTTTGAGGCTTCCTTGCGACTCCTTGTGCCTGCTGCCAGAGGATCCTCGAGGGGGCGCCATCTATTCCAGCTGGCTCTCCTGCGTGCTGAGAGCTGCCCCTGACTTACCCTTGCTGGGTTAGTCCCACAAACCTTGCTGGTGTGCAACAATGCATTCTCTACTGCAAACTGTTATTGGTGGTCCTTCCGGCCACTGACCTTCCTGCACTCATCAACCGGCGTGGGACAGCTCGTGGACGGCTCCTGTGCTCCTGCATCGTCACCTGGGCTCCACAGCTACTGCTTGCATCCTCACCTTGCTATAGCAAGAACCTCCAACCAGGGCTGGTATTATGCTCCCATGCCTCCTGGTCACCTCCAGGTGGTTTGGACTCAATCCCCTCTGCTGACAGGTTCTTCTTATCTAGATTCCACATCCTGGTTCCACCAGCCTGCTCCACGAGGCGCGGTAGCTGCAGATCTTCCACAAACCTCCATTGGTGTCTATGGGTGTTTCCGGCTGTACTTCATCCCTATGCACCTGGGCTCCCTGGTGTAGGTATCCTGGTTCCTGGGGTATCCACGGGTGGGGTGCCTCTCCAACCTTTCTTAAACCAAGTGGTTCCTTCAGAGTCTTTTGCAAAGGGTCCTAGAACTGTAAAATTCCATCTACGACTTAGCCTGTGTTATCCTATAGATGTTTGACCCGGTTCAACCGCTTTGCACCCGGGCACCTTGGGGTCCCTGGATTTCCTCACCTTGGGCGGTACCATCGGTCCCCTGGGGTGCTCCACCCATGAGTACTTGTCCCGTTTTGGTACTTACCTCACATCCCACTATTATATCGCATGGTTCGGCGTCCCAGTTTGGCCATATGTGTTTTTCTACACTACTTACATCTTTGTAAAGTATTTCCCGTGTTATTGTTATCTCTGGGCAGGAGATATACCAATTTAGTGTCTAGTGTGTACTAATAAATAAAAAGTTTTTTTATTCTCACTTGGTGTGGTTCTTTCTTGTGTGAAAAGCTTACTGACTGACAACAGTGGTACAAGCACTTGCTTTACATCCCTCCTGAATAAACCTTATCTGCTATGCACAGCTACCTCTTGAGGGCTCTGGTTTTCGGGGACCTAAACACTATCACAAAGGTTTGCCTGGACTCAGTGCACAGTGCCTCGCCATAGGTGGACACTATATGCTGAGCCAGCCTCCTACATGAGACATTTGTACATGTGAGTACAAGATAAAACTGACAAACTGCCTAACAATGAAAACTGCTCCTTTGAAAGGCAAAAGTAATACTTTTTTCAGAAGTGTTTTTTATTCTAGGAATTTGAGTTTGTCTGCCCACAATGGAAATTGGGATTTTTTTGAAAAATGTGTGTATTGTCGCTAACTGATATGCAAATGAAGATAGAAAGGTTGCAATTACAGGCACTTTTAAAGCTGATACTTGGATGTCAATGCAAGCTGAGTTGGAGAAAGTTATAGCTGTGATTATTTCCTTTGCACGAGAGCATATGATGCTTTGCCTTTTATTTTATTGGCTAGGTGAAAGCATTTAATATTGATAAGCTTTTTCACAGCGTTTCTGCTGGTACCCTCACCTGAAATGCTTGGGTGGTCATGATTGATTATCCTGCTTTGGAGTGACGTGGTGGAATTATAACATGTGTGGTCACTGCTTTACAGTGATTACATTTGCTAATAACTCGGATGGACTTTCCTTGAACACAAGTAGCTCCAACCACAGAAAAGGTTGGAGACCTCTGCTCTACTGGCTTTATTGCTTTGATTTGAACTTTATGGAGGTGGGACTCTACTATGTACTACTCTACTGATGCTGCTGTCGATTAAGAAGCACTTGGGTACTGGGCGGCCACTTCTGGTTGTACTAATGGAACTCTATGAAGCACTGCTGCTGTGAAGCAGGGTTTGTACTGATTTGTATTAGCTGTGCTCAATACTCAGGACTGTGCTTGATAATGGCATTGCCGTTTTCATTGATACAGGAGAAGGACGGTCTGTCGTTCCCTGTTGATTGGAGTCGCAGTTGTGTGTTGATTCGAGGCGGTGGTATTCCTCACGCTGCTCCTTTAAAGACTGGTTTGCACCGCGCTTTGGTCCCATGTCCAAAGCCATTAGGAAGCTCCTATTATACCGAAGGCTGAGCAGCTTCTTTCATCAATCAGGCTTCTCAGACCTTGGCTATAATCAGTCATGCTCTGAAATGCAGCTATAATGACCTTTACTTACTTGGCCTCCAGAGAGAGAAAGAGGTCTGACAGGTATGACCGAGAATGATGTATGAAGGTGTGTTGGGGGAATTAGGAAGGATCCAAAGCAGAAGGTGTGGAGTGATCTGATGAATGGACTCTCCACAGTTAACGTGTGCGCATAATATTATGCATGTGAAATTAATATTCACTGTTCTGCAGAGGGAAATAGGTGTTGAAGCCCTGGGCTATCGTTCTTCAGGCCTGGCGACAATTGTGTGCATCTCAATAGATGCAAAAGGAGACTGGGGACTAAGGTTGCAGTCCTTGAAATAGCCGTCATTTCTTGATTTCATTATTTATCAAAATAGCCTTTCAATTTCAATTTGGATTTTAAAAAACAGCCCAGGGTCATGTTTTATGGATTATGCTTCTCTCCATTGTTATTTATTCAGTTTTATTTTCTTAGCCGACATCGCCTCCATCTCCCTGCTTGTTTTTTTGTGTTTTTGTCAACGTATTGCAGCGTTTAAACACTCTGTGTATCCTGTGCTGGTCTTGCTTTAAACTACCTGTAGGACCAGTCCTAGCCAGCATGCCATTGTAAAGTATAAAAGTAATCAACAGAGTAGATATGCTTAAGGATCACAGCCACACCATCATTTACCATTGTCAGACAATGTTTCAATCTGCCGGGGTGGTGAAGGACCCTCTTTTACCAAACCAAAGGCAAACCACCTTCTGTTTCCAGTGATCCTCACCTTTGTGGCTGTGAATAGTTTGCCAAAAGTGTTGCTGCTAATACGGCAGGAGCACTTAAAGCAAAATTGCTAATTCCGCCCTCCATTTCATGGTGGCTCAGTCAGTATTTTTGTTTTCAGAAACGTTTTTCCAAATTCATTGTTTGTTTCTTAAAACAAATGTCCCTGATGCTCTGGAAATGTTCTCCCGGTAGGTGGGAGATGTTTCGGATATGTTCATGCTCGCAAACACTGTGTCTTGCCCGGCAGTATCAAGCGTGAAAAATCAGTCGTTAGGTCCTCCCCACGTGGGGCCAGCACTCCTTCGCTTTGTAGCTGGCGGTCCTGTGGGGAAAGTGCCACCAGCAGAGGTATCCATCTGAGGCTGCATTGTCGGAAATCAAGTGGATCCCCCACCCCTAACCGAGATGGGTCAACTTCAAGACAGGGCATCCATTGATTTGGCAAAGTCTAATTGATGCCCAGGTAATCTGCTTCTGTCTGAAATAACCAAAGCTAATTAGAATAAAAGGCCCCCTTGACAGCCAAGAGTATAACAATGGTTCATATTCTCTATGGTGCAGCTCACAAGCCTGAATACACAACGTGTGAAGGCTGGTTGTCTGTCCCTCTTTGATGTGTGACTCCTGCCTGTCACTCTCCAGCAACAACTTGGGATTTGAGGGACCTAAAAATACCATTCCATGCCTGTCACCAAAAAAATCGTTTGTTGCCACTGTTACAGTGCCTTTAAAGTTTCAAGTTCTTCACCACTAACCAGTTAAAAACAATGAGAGAGAAAATTCCTGCCAGTTGCTTAAATGAACCTCTTGAAATAACCACAGGAAAGTTCTGGATTGGGTACTTCTATTAACTTTTAAGAGCTAAAAAGTGTATGCCGCTGATTGAGTCCAGGAAGTTGGCTCTTACATCCTAGCTTGTCCCCCATGATGTCCAAGCAAGTCTTGACACTGTGAAGTGGAAAGTTTCTGTGTGCCTTGCAGGTTCTTCTAGTGGATGACAGAGATAGGTGTATGGGGTGTATCCTACATCTAAGACAATTAAGTACCCTCTTTTCTTCAAGAGGCCGAGGACTCTGTTATTACATTGCTGATGCTGACTTCTAAGTGTGTCACACGTCTCCATATATGTTGTTGACAGTGACTGGAGATCTGAATGCTGTTACATGAAGGGAAAACCGCTACCTGAGTAGAGATGACTACCTTCAATGAATGGCAGCTGTCAGTCAGCAAGCAATGATTACCATGGGGAACCCTGAGAAGTGCTGTGACTTGCCATAACACACAAATGAATCAACAAAGTGGGAAGGATTGCGGCGAAAAAGAAGTAGCAGCTAGCTTATCCCAAGGTTCCGTAACGAAAGTAAGGACCAAGTGTGGTCTTTCACAATAATCTACAGAGAAACGTTTTTTATTTTTTTATTTTTCAAAAACCTTTATTAAAATACTTAAGTTCAGACACAATACATCATGCTGCATGGTAACTCGGAGGGCGCAGTATAGATCGAGTCAAGTGTTAGGAGACAATTCGACTGCACCTTCAAAGAACAGGAATGTGTTAAGGCTTAAATCACAGCGTTTGCACACAGAGGTCAGTCGCCGCGTGAGGTAAGCGGCAGTCCGTTACAATATCAATGGTAAGCAACATGACGGAGAGCGGCCAGTGAGGAAGAGGGGAGCGGTCACCGGCCAGCACCGGCGGCCGCTGCGAGAACAGGGCCAGCAGGGAGCGCGGGAGAGGCAGCACCGCTGGGAGGGGTACGTGAGTGGAGATAAGTGATAAGAGGGCCCCAAATATCCACTGGTCGGGACTTGGTTGGTAGTAAATCCCAGAACTCTGATAAAAGTCTGACACCGAGAAGCGTCCTCCAGCCAACTCTTAGCCTGGGGAGCTGGTCTTCGACCCCAGCACATCGCCACCCTTCGCCTAGCCAGGACCAGCAGCATCACAATCGGGCGTCTAGAAGCATCCGGGCAGAATTTCACAAAGAAAAGCAAGCAAAATAAGGGAGGGTCTGGGTGCACAGCAGCACCAGTGATGTCTGAAACTATGGAGCACACCCCTCGCCAGAATTCGGAAACCTTCGGGCATAATCACGCTAAATGTGCGAAGTCCGAAGCGGGGGCCACACATCGCATGCAGGTGTCAGTTTAAATGAGCCCTATTTTTTGTAGCTGTGCATGGTCTGAAGGACTGGGTTAATTTAAGACCCAGCGGTGCCAGGGATAACACCTGAAACCTTCGTGGGTAACCTGTTCCGGCGTACAAATGACAGAGACACGGGACACTTCCTTCGGCGTCAAAGATTCGAGGTTTATTACTGCAGGGAACACAGAAGTCACAGGAAGTACAACACGTGTAGGTTCGAGGAGTCTGATTCGACTTGCCTCTGTGGATCGCTCCTTTTATACAGTTTTCATGCATAAGATATCATAGTACACAAAGGTTTACAACTCGGTTCCCATCGTAAAGACCATAAGGGGTTGCTTTCATGTATTCAAGGCCCGGAACAGAAGTACAGAAACGTTTGGTAGTTCCCAACTGTAAAAGCCCATCTTCCCACCATTAGTACATTCCAATCAGCAGTAAACAAATCGAGGAAGGGACAGGAACAGGTGTAGAGGAAGACAGAAACAGTGGGGAGATCGGAAAGGGTGTAAAAGGGGTGGTATCGGGAAACACGAGCTGCAGGCATCAAAGGGGACGTGCTTAATGAATGCACAACTAAGACAATAGACCGGCACGGCAAGATGAGCCTCGAGCGGGGCCATCTGCCTTACAGTGTCATCCCCCTCATCATAAAGACACTTTCAAAGGAAACGTGTCTTCTGCAGGAGTTTGGGAATCCCAGGGTCGCGAAGCGGACAGGGTCCGTTCGCTGGCTACTTGAGGGCAAGAGACAAAATGGATGCCGCATCTAAGATGGAACCCGTGGGCTCAGATGTAGAAACCCACGAAACAAACGAACGGTTTAGGCTAGCACAGCGAAAACGCGTACTCCCACTAAACTCGTCATTTGCGGTTCATAGGTACCAGACTCGACCATATTCGTGCGAGTCAAAAACACCACTTACGATCATCACGGAACCTCAGACGCTCCTTTTGCCCTCATGTAGGCAAGCACTAGTCTGAATCATATTCGATATTCATCAGACCATCTAGATGTTGCTGTAACATAATTCTATCCATCAGAGTTCCTTTGGTAACAGGCGGCTGTCTTATACACGTCGTAGCACAGAGGCCACATAAGGCAGGACCACACTGCACACAAAGGCAACACGTGAACAGGAATGCCACAACAGCTCCGATGATCATCAGAATTTTCCAACCCCAAGTCGACATTAGGCCCCAAAACCACCCAAGTAGCGTCCAATCCCCTACGTCCACGTGTATGGACTCAGAGATCTTATGCAACTTTGAGATGGCTTGATAGACAGTCGGAGCGTTGTCTGGAATGAAAATACAGCAGCTCGAATGGATCACCTTACATACTCCACCTCGATCTGCTAAGACAACGTCTAAAACCATACGGTTTTGTAACGTCATAAGCCTATCCGCCTGTAGCTCTGCTGTGATATTACCAAGAGCACTGGCAGTGATATTAGCTGTCGATTCCACCACTCGGGTCAACTGTCTCAGGTTCCTACTATTGACCATAGGTCCCCAAAACGGAAAGAAACCCTTGAAAAAGTCTCCTGCCTGTTGGCCGGCAGTGTCCTCTTCGCTAATCACGCCCCTCACAATTCGGGTCTTGTGGTAATCGGAGGCGACTGTAAAAGACGGCGGCAACAAGTTTGCAATATAACATGTGCCCGCAAAGTCAAGAGGCAACCATGTATATGCACGATCATAACAGACAAAGTACGTACCCTTGGCAGTCAGAAACACAGGGGAAGAGAGCATTGGCAAGACATACGTCTCGGAGCAAGCACTCTCTCCAAGGTGAGCTCTCGGGCTTCGGCCACGACCTTTTAGACAGAAATTACCAAGGTGGGGTACGATCCATATTGGAGACGAGCTTTTAAACTGTCTTTCACCCACGAGCGCACTATACTCAGCCTCACTGAGATCCCCATAGGCTCGCACCTCTTCCTCTGGGATGAGCGACGGCTCATAGATATCCCTATCTAAATCAGCAATCGCTATGGCCAAAGGCTTGTGGTACGGACCGGGACCAAAGTGCGGAGGACGTGGCTCTCGATTGGGGTAAGAATCTAGTGCACTTCGAAACATTGTTTGGAATGCTCGAGCTGAACCCTGGGAACTATAAGGAAGGACCAAGTACGGAATTCCCTTATCGATGGTATGTGGCATTAACCCACACACCCAACAATTGGTAGTGTTAACCACCAACTGATGCTGATGAAGGAGCTGAACGAAGGAATTATTCATAAATTCCGCACGTCTGACCTGCTCGTGTTGGGGTAGGATGTGGAAGGAATGAGGAGAAATAGTGGATGTAGGTTTAGGTTCAGAAGAAGGGGTAGGTGAGGCAGAAGGCAAGAACGACTGTATCATGTAATACACCCCACCCACCAATAGCGAGGAAACAGTTACGAACAGAAGGAACACCTGAAACATGAAGCATTTTGTACGAGTAATTTGCTGCAACTTGAATCTTTGGGCCTGAGCTTTTTCCAAATCCACCAGCTTAGAGAATAGCATCCTCTAAAACCGTCCGCAACGTTTTTGACGCACTTCGTTCTGTGTAGCAGTAGTCAATCCCCAGGAGTTCCCAGGAACCGACGGCCTTCGACCTAGTGTCAAGACCTACTAACCAGAAGGAAGTACCCGCGCGGCCCTACGGTCCACCCGGATGTAAGGTATTTTTTATTTACAAAATATATACAAAATCTCCTAACTGTGGAAGCAAAACACATATATGGAAACAAACTCACAATATTACAAAAACCACAATTATACGAGTGTGTTCAGACTGAATGGTGTCAATGGGGTAACGTGGATGTCAAAGGAGAAAGCAAAGCTTTTATTAGTCTTTAGTATTGGACCGCAGAAAATAGCGGCTTCTCCCAGGACGTGTCTGTTCGTCAAACAACTGATCCGATGGTGGGACAGAGTTCTGCTGATCAGTCAATTGTTCAGATCTTGAGTTTTTCGATGGCAAGTGTTCAACAATGTCGTTCTGCTGCACTGAAGGCTCTGCAACAGGCTGAGCGTCGCTAAAACGGACGAAGGTCTGCACAGTTTCTGTTTCGGACGAGGCAATGCCCTTCCTCACCCACGAGTCTGCCGGTAAAGGTATAGGTACCTTTTTAGTATGGGTGGCGTGCACCCAGTTTTTTCGTCCTTCCAAACGAACAGCAGTCCTCGTTGCAAGAAGCACTTGATAGGGTCCAGTGAAGCGGGGCTCAAGGTTGCACTTCCGTCCGAAGTTTCGCGTTACCACCCAGTCTCCTGGCTGGAGCTGTGTCGGCAGTGCTTCAAAGACCTGTTGGTGAATTAACCTCAGTTTAGCAGTCAGATCATGCAGATAGTCAATCAACATTGGGTACTCAAGATCAGAATACACACTCGGTCTAGGGACCCCCCAAACATTTGCAGGGCGGCCGAACACAATCTCGTAGGGGCTAAGCCCTACTCGGGAGTGTACAGTCGCCCTTGTTGACAAAAGAGCTAAAGGCAAAGCGTCAGGCCACGAGAGACCAGTCGTAGCTTGAATCTTCGCCAACTTCAATTTAAGGGTGCCATTATACCCTTCAACCAAACCTGCTGACTGGGGATGATTGGCGCTGTGGAATTTCTGTGTGATTCCAAGGCCCTTACACACACTCTTCATCACACTCCCCACAAACTCACTTCCGTTATCAGACCATACAATTCGTGGCATTCCATACCGAGGAAAGTATTCCTTCAGTAGGATTTTCGCAGTGGACAGAGCAGTGTTATCTTTGAGAGGGTAGGCTTCGATCCATCGGGAGAAAGCGCAAACCACAACTAAAACGTATTTCAGGTTATTGCATCGCTCCATATGGATGAAGTCTAGCTGAATCACTTCAAAGGGACATGAAGGGGGAGCAAAATGGCCAGGAGGTGTAGGGGTTCCTTTTCCAGGATTGTACATCATACATATCATACAATTCTTAACCAATCTCTCGGCACACTTTGTAATACCATCATTCTTCCATACAGGGGACAACAACTTACAGATACCTTTCGCACTAATATGTGCCAAGCCGTGTGCCATCGTCACAACAGCTAGTACATACGCATCCGGCAACATCCACCTCTTATTCTCTGACAAATCAATCCAACAGCCATTCGCATCCAACTTTCCCGTACTCTCTTTCCACTTCGTCTTTTCAGACTCAGTGGCCTCGTTCTGAATCGCTTTCACACTCTCGATGGTGTCCTCACACATACCAGTCTCTGTAGGCCACCTAACCGAACTCGTCACATACATTCTAGTACTGAGATTCCGGGCAGTCTCCTTAGCAATTTCATCAGTGAACGCATTGCCACGACCAACATCATCCGTCACCTTACAAATCGCCACCTGCTCGGGCAATGTAAGTGCATCCAAAAGATCATTCACAAGCTTTCCATGCTGGATCTTCGTACCATGCGACGTCATGAAACCTCTCTCTCTCCACAAACGTCCAAAAATATGCGCAACACCAAAAGCATACTGGCTGTCAGTAAACACATTCACCCGTTTCCCTTTCGACAACACACACGCTCTAGTCAAGGCAATCAGCTCTGCCGCCTGCGCAGAGTTCTGATTCAATCTTGCAGTCTCCACAACCGTACTCAATGTTACCACAGCATAGGCAGTCGTTACATCACCATTCGGTAATTTAAAACACGACCCATCCACATACAAGGTCCCATCGGGATCTTCCAATGGAGTATTTTTCAGGTCTACACGACCTTTTGTTTCCTCCTCGGTTCGTAAGTAGCAGTCATGAGGTGCTACGTCGTCTGATTCCATACTAATTGGCAACAGAGACGCCGGGTTCAGGACATTACAACGTTTTATTTGAATGTGACTTGCCAAAAGCGTCAACTCATAACCAGACAATCTTGCACTCGTCAGGTGTTGAGTTTTCGTACGATTCAAGAGAGTGTCAACTGCATGTGGAACCATCACCGTAAGCATATTATCCATGACCAATCCTGCAGATTGTCGGATGGACACAGCAGCTGCCGCTGTTGCTCTCAAACAACTCGGCAATGCTCTAGCTACCGGGTCCAAAGTCGAGGAAAAATATGCGCATGGACGTTGCTTACCGCCGAATTGTTGCGTCAAAACACTCAACGCACAACCTTCCCTCTCGTGAACGTATAGTGTAAACTGCTTACTGTAGTCAGGAGTCCCTGACACAGGAGCCGAACACAACGCATCACGTAGTTCAGAAAAACTTTTCTGACATTCTTCCGTCCATGGTAAAGGAGTTGGAACATCCTTGTACGTAAGAGCCACCAATGGTTTCGCTAGCAATGAAAAATTTGGGATCCATTGCCTGCAGTATGACGTGATACCTAAAAAGGCACGCACATCTCTCTGAGTCGTTGGCACAGTCATTCGAGCAATCGCTGCAATTCTCTCTGGGGTCAACCTTCCCTCCTTTGACAATAAGTGACCTAAATAGGTTACTTCTTGACAACAATATTGCAGTTTAGAAGGTGACACCTTGTGATGTAAGTCACAGAGATGCTGCAACAACGACACCGTAGCAAGTTTGCAAATGTCCTGAGTATCTGCAGCCACCAATAAGTCATCGACCTATTGGATCAAGGCCGCACCGGCCGGCAACACAAACGCATCAAGTTGGCCCTTCAAGGCTTGGCTGTATATCGATGGACTCTCACAGTAGCCCTGAGGAGCGCGTTTAAACCGGCCACCAAGAGAGAAACCGAAAAGGTCTCTACTTTCCTCAGCAATCAGAATGCTGAAGAAAGCATTCTTCAGATCGATCACTGAGAACCAAGATGCAGAGGCTGGAATCAGAGTCAGTAGAGCCGTAATGTCAGACACCACAGGGAACTGAGGAATCACAATTTTATTCACCTCCCGTAAATCGATAACAAAACGATAAACAGGGGGTTTCGATGGATCAGTGCGCTTCAAAATGGGCAGTACAGGGCTATTGCACACGTTTCCCCGAGTCTCCTCGATAACATCTTTCTCAATCAAATCGTAGATGATGGCTAACAGCGCTCGTTCACCATCAAGGGAGATACGATACTGGGGAATACGTGGCAATCGCACATTAGATTTCAAGTGAACAACATAAGGGGAGATGTCAAGCAGGCCCACGTCATTGGGACCTGTTGCCCACAAAGATGCAGGAAGAGAACTCAATTCCGGTGGAAGCTTATCGATGGATAAGTACATAGGAGAGACAACTCTCTCACCCAACGTAAGCTTTACTCCCGCAGGAGAACAATACAAAGTCGCATACAGACGTTTCAGCAAATCCAAGCCAAAAAGATTTTCACCACAACCAGTAGTCAAAATCAACGGAGATTTCAGCTCACGAGGCCCAATTGTAAGAGGCAAAGGGCACGAAACCGCATTGCTAACAGGGGCGCCAGAGAATCCAACAGAAACATTTGTTAAGCCAGACAAAGGTGCGCCAGGGAGTTTCGAATGTATGATGGAACTTTTCGCTGCACCAGTGTTCAACAGAAAAGGCTCAACGACGCCCGAGGTGGCAACTGCGACGTAAGGCCCTCTCTGATCAACCGGAACTGATACTACTCCCTCTCCTTGTCTATGGCTGTCCTAGTAATTACCGTCGTCAGCATCCTGATCGACGTAATAATCGTCCACATTGTACTGAGCAGATCGACCTTGCGACGATCCGCGCTGATCGAAACAATTATTAGAATCCGTATTGTTGGAACGATCATTTTGAGCACCGCGACCTCTACCACGTGATGTCTGTTGAAGACCACCACAACCTCCTCTAGATGAATTACCACTATTACGATCACGCAAAACTGGGCAATCGAATTTCAAATGACCCTCTCCCCTACAATAGGCACACTGATTGTACCCTAACGAAGATCTCTGCGAAGAAGAGTCATTTCGTGATTGTGACCTATTCGACTGAGGCTGCGATCGATTCCGTTGGTGCGAATCATTCTGATTCGAACGGGGAGGATACGCCTGCTGCAACAACACTTTAGTTTTGAGTTCTTTCGTCTTTTTATCGGCATGATCATTCTCCTCTTTCTCTCTATTCTCATAGTATTGGGCCATGGCCAATATTTGAGCAGAAGTGGAAACAGCCCATGCACTTTCTGAATTCCTTAACTTGTTGCTTAAGTCCGGCAACAAGTTCGACACAAATTTGTCCACAAACAATCTCTGACCTCCCTCAGTGCCCATATCCTGACCACTATGATCGATAAATGCCTCCTCAAATCTCGTAAAGAAATCAGAGACACTCTCATCCTTCTTTTGTTTGCAAGCGGACAGTTTGTCCCAATTCACCTTCATAGCTGGCATAAGTGTTTTCATCAGAGTGATAATTCTCTGGGGCAAAGCCGTAATTAGCTGTTCGGGCTTGGCCCCACCGACTTGCAATGCATCAGCAGCCCCCAATGCATTCCAATCACCGCCTAATTCCGCCGCATGGTCTTCCTGACGAATCTTTGCCCATACCGGTTGCGGCACGACATTGCCAAACAACATATCAATATCAGCAAGATTCATTATCGTAGCATCCACAAGCTGCGATAATTCTTTATAATACCCTGCAGGATTTTTGCGAGGGTCAGGCAAAGATTGCTTTACCTGCAAAACTTCCGACCGTTTCCATGGAAGATGTATCCACACTCTCTGAAAGTGCGGCAAGACTGCAGGATTTTGAGTAGCATCACCTGGCATCCACACTGGTGGAACTTTGCGCATGGGGTACTGACCAGGCGCTGCAAGCGGTCCCTCAATGTCCTCTAGAAACAATGCCCGAGGCATTATAGAAGGACGAAAAGACAACAACTGCTCGACAGCACATCGAACATTGGTGCCCACCAACATTCCGCTCGCAAACTGAAGCTGAAGATCAGTCAAAGCAGTCATGACATCGTCAGATGCATCAGCCGATATTTGGTCACGTAGAACCTTACACATTTCTTCAAAAACGAACCTTTGTGTCGGTATGTTGAATTGACAAAACGTATCTAACACCACACGTGGAGGATTTCTAAGGGGGTATTTCATCCAACCCATCGCCATATTATACAGTGTGTCACGTTCCCTACTACCGGGAAGCTGACTTCGTCTTTGAGGACCGTCCGAACCAGCGGACTCAAGAATAGGTCCAAGAGAATTGAAGAAGTTAGCAGCAACAGAAGGGGTACGACGTCGAACAGATGGAGAAGAAGAGTAACACAACGGGGTAACAAGAGAAGTACCAGGAACAGAAGAGACAGCAGAAGTAACCAGAACAGCAGGAGCAGCGGGAGCAGGAGTATGAGGAAGTACAAGCGGAGGAGCAGTAGGGACGGAAGCAGGTAGAGGAGCAGGAACGGGTTGAAGTACGGGGACAGGTTGTGGAACAGGAACGGGAGCAGGTGGAGGAACAGCGACAGGGGGAACCACTGGAGCTATGGTACCCTGTGCGTACGGAGGTGGTGATTTCAAGAGATAGGACCGCAAGGGGTCCTCTACTGATTCCTCCTTCTTATCCGTACCCGTCGGTAAAGCGGGGTAACACTTATCTACAGACATACGCTGCAATCTATCGAAAACTTCCTTTTCCTTTTCCTCCTTATCTCGCTGGAACTGCTCTGCGTTTCTTACCGTGGTAACAACTCCTTCTCTCTTATTACGTTTAATCTGTTTGATTTCTCTCTGTTTGGCTTCTTTACGCCACAACCGAAAGGAATCAAACATGGCCGGCCTTGCTTTTCTCTGGAACAATTTGGCTTCAAGATTGTCTAAAATCGGGGTCCCAAAACTACCATGAGGTGGCCAACTAAGGACACCGTCTTTTTTAGTATAGCGAACCCAACACTCATTGAATGTAATCGGACCTAAACCTGTACAGCTCATAAGTTGGAGTTCCAACCGGAGGCATCGGACACGAGTCCTCCAGTCGGGAATCCGTACCACAACGTCTAAAACAACTGAACAAAGTACTACGGCCAGGCATCTTGCACACTAACCGAGTTTCACAAACGTCAAGGGTTATAGGATTAACAATGTCCCTGCAAAGAGCAAAAACCCTCGGTTTTTGGCGACTGCAGACGTCAAATATCAAAACAAAGAACCAAGTACTAAGAACCACAAATGCAATGGAACCATGCAACAACTAAGCACCCACAACTAAGGACTCTGGGAGCGACCCACAAATACTTAACTCAAAGATCGATGGCGTCACCAGGAAGGCCCGTCAATCGTCTCGCTGTACCAAGGTCTACGCCAGGCGCTAAAACAGGTCTACAGTCAGGGCAGCAGTCCGTCGCAGCCGTCAGGAGGCGGGAATCTTCGCGGGAAAAGTCGTCGGGCCACTTGTTTCGACAACAGGATCGATGAAGCGGGGTGCACCTTCCCTCGGAGATTTCACACGAAGTTCCTCACGATCGTCGGGCTTGGACCGGTACCACTGATGCAGCCCGACGTTGGGCGCCAACTGAAGGACTGGGTTAATTTAAGACCCAGCGTTGCCAGGGATAACACCTGAAACCTTCGTGGGTAACCTGTTCCGGCGTACAAATGACAGAGACACGGGACACTTCCTTCGGCGTCAAAGATTCGAGGTTTATTACTGCAGGGAACAAAGAAGTCACAGGAAGTCCAACACGTGTAGGTTCGAGGAGTCTGATTCGACTTGCCTCTGTGGATCGCTCCTTTTATACAGTTTTCATGCATAAGATATCATAGTACACAAAGGTTTACAACTCGGTTCCCATCGTAAAGACCATAAGGGGTTGCTTTCATGTATTCAAGGCCCGGAACAGAAGTACAGAAACGTTTGGTAGTTCCCAACTGTAAAAGCCCATCTTCCCACCATTAGTACATTCCAATCAGCAGTAAACAAATCGAGGAAGGGACAGGAACAGGTGTAGAGGAAGACAGAAACAGTGGGGAGATCGGAAAGGGTGTAAAAGGGGTGGTATCGGGAAACACGAGCTGCAGGCATCAAAGGGGACGTGCTTAATGAATGCACAACTAAGACAATAGACCGGCACGGCAAGATGAGCCTCGAGCGGGCCATCTGCCTTACAGTGTCATCCCCCTCATCATAAAGACACTTTCAAAGGAAACGTGTCTTCCGCAGGAGTTTGGGAATCCCAGGGTCGCGAAGCGGACAGCGTCCGTTCGCTGGCTACTTGAGGGCAAGAGACAAAATGGATGCCGCATCTAAGATGGAACCCGTGGGCTCAGATGTAGAAACCCACGAAACAAACGAACGGTTTAGGCTAGCACAGCGAAAACGCGTACTCCCACTAAACTCGTCATTTGCGGTTCATAGATACCAGACTCGACCATATGAGTGCGAGTCAAAAACACCACTTACGATCATCACGGAACCTCAGGTCTACTGAGAAACCTCCACTGTTAGAGATGCTGGGTTATAGGACAGTTGCCTGTTCATTTTCTGAGAAGTGTATGGAGTTTGCCTTTAAAAAAGGCTATGCGTATGGTAGTGATCCAATGGTTTCTACATATGCCATCAGCGTTTGAGGAGGCGTGTTGTTGTACATGCCTCCATTGCCTCCAAGACACCCCGAGATTAACCTCTTTCTCCCAAATCTCCACTGAAAAGTTTCTCAACGTTTTACAGAAAGTCAAAAGTGGCTCCCCATCAGACCCAGCCCCCATTAGTAAATTGAAGCTAGTTGCTCCCACTATTGCTCCCCTTTTTACCAAGCTGATCAACGCCTCCTTTGAAAACGGTATAGTCCCGGCGAACTGGAAAAAAGCCACAGTCAAGGCTCTCATTAAAAAACCGCACTTGGATCCCACAGATCCTTCCAATTTTAGACCAATCTCATTGCTACCAGCTATGAGTAAAATAGCCGAACGAGTAGCAAATCATCAACTTTCGGAATTTTTAGAGACCAACCATCTTCTCCGCATGTCCCAGACAGGCTTTAGACCAGGACAAGGGACTGACACCGCATTGTTAGCCGTGGTCGAAGAAGCTAGGGGCATATTGGACGCAGGAGGATCAGTGGCAGTGATCCTCCTTCGACACGGTGGACCATGCAACCCTTGTCCAGCGCCTTGGTCTGATAGGAGTGGCGGATTCCGCTTTGGCCTGGATCTCATCCTTTCTCAAAGACAGGTTCTTTCAAGTTGCTGACGGGTATTCCGTCTCCAATGCTCAGTCTCTTAGGTGTGGTGTGCCTCAGGGATCTTCCCTGAGCCCCACACTTTTTAATGTTTACATGGCTCCCCTTGAGGATGTTGTCAAGCCGTTTGGCATTAAATCAATAATGTATGCTGATGACACCCAGCTGGTCGTCTCCCTTAACCAGTCTTACAACGCCTTGTCCAATCTGAGCAGCTGTCTGGAGAAGGTGCATCAATGGATGTGCGAATCAAGGTTAAAACTAAATGGGGAGAAATCTGAAATACTCCTCTTAGGAACCTCCAACAAAATTCCCACATCCCTTCCTTGGCCACCATGCATGGGAACGCCACCTATTCCCAAGTCCGAAGTCAAGAGTTTAGGGATATGGCTTGACCAGGATCTAAGTTTCAAAACTCAGGCGAGAAAAACGGCGGGAACCTGCTTCGGCCTGATAAAGATGGCTCGAAAGATTTTACATCTACTCCCGCTCCAGTCCAGGAAACTCCTGCTGCAGGGGCTTGTGAACTCCAGATTGGACTATGGAAATGTCCTGTATCTGGGGGCCCCAGCCTCGGTTGTCCACAGACTTCAATGCGCACAGAACGCGGCGGCGAGAATCCTCACAGGAACCTCAACGAGGAATTCGGCCAAACCAGCTCTCAGAAGTCTGCACTGGTTGCCAGTAAAGGAGAGGGTCAATTTCAAGACCCTGTGCATTACTCATAAAATTTTGCACAATGAAGGCCCTCCCATTCTTAGGACACTTGTGACTCATCAACAGTCAAGTCGACAATTAAGATCCAACTCTCTTTCCCTCGCCAATGTCCCTAGAATTAGGAAGGCCAGAACAGGCGGTCGCCTGTTCTCCTATAATGCTCCTAGACTTTGGAACGCCCTTCCTCTCTCCCTGAGGCAAGAACATAACCACCTCAGGTTTAGGAAACGCCTAAAAACCCTACTTTTTCCGTGAGCTCGTCTTCCTGACCATTCCTTCCCTCAGTACCGTGGTCTTTTTAGCGCCGGGATGCCCTAGGGTAGCTGCGCGCTCTAAAAAAAAAAAAAAAAAGGATTGTATTTTTATACTGTTGATGCTGTTGTTTCATACTAAGAGCTGCACTAGTTGAGCTGTCTAGGTTGGTGCTCCTGTGGCCTCTCGAAAGGATTAGAACGATTAGTTTTGCTAGGGAGGTGACTGGACATCTGTTTAAACCACCTTGTATGTTCAGGGCGTTTACACTTTCGGGCTGGACTATGTTTTGTGCTTTTCCAATTAGCCAGTGTGGTACCTGAAATTACATTTGTGTGCGAGGCTTGGCTGCGGTGTGCCTCGCGGAAAGAGGTAATCCTGCGGTAGCTGGAACTTGAAGATTCCTTGCTTGACTGTCTTTGTGGTGTTCTGAGCGGCGATTGACTCCCAAGACTAGGCTCAACATTTCAAACATGGTTTTCCTCCATACAGAGGTGTGTTTCTTTGCCAGTTCATGGGTGAGAGTTAGTGAAACGAGAGAGGATGGGTAGGATCCTGCCTCCATTCCTTCATGGTGAGGCTGTATACTGCAATCCTGCTGGAAGGAAGTATCTGAAAGGTTAGAATGACTCATTCTCGGGTGCTTCACTGTTGAGAGTGCTCCACCGTGCTGTTGTTTGTTTGGAACTCTGTATCAAAAGATCAAAGTACTGCTTGTTTAGAGAAGGATGATAATAAGTGGAGAGAACATTTGTGTTTTTTGGCCATTTTTGGGGGGTTTGAAAATGTGCAGCTTTTTGTGTTCCCTGGTGTTCAAGCAAGAGCAGTTAATATGTGAGGTGGTTGTGCACTTTATCAGGTGTCTATGCCACTTACTGTTTTCATCTACTTGCTATTATTATGCTGTATATTGCCATGTAAAAGTAACACAACGTTTTCTAAAGTGTAGTATTTGATGCTGAAAGGGTTGTTGGTGAAAAAGGTTTAAACCCCCTGAAACGGGGAGTCTAATAATTTATGATGTTGAAATTGGTGATGCCCTGATGAAATGTGTGATAAGTTCATTTCTGATGTTCACACGATGTTGTCCGGCTGAACTAAGCAATGTGGTTGTTTCGGCATTTAGGATTGAAGACCCCTGCAGGAAAACCACTTTACTGCTTGTTTGCCCTACACACAATGTAGTAGTTTCCACATGTGGTAAATGTGGTAAATGAAGGTGGGTACGTGAAGGGTGTTTGATGAATCGTCTGCCTTGGGTGAATGAAGATGCTTCCTATGTGGTGAATGAGTGTGTGTATGACCACAACTCTGCCAAATATGTAGGTTGTGCAGATTCTTGTAGTTTTGTTGTATGGAAGAGAGGTGTTGGAACTTGTGTAGGGAGTGTGGTGTATTATATCATAGTGTATTACCTTGTCTGAGAGTGAATGAGGATGCTGTGCACTGTAGAGTATGAGAAGGTGCTATGCCGTCTGCTGACGCTAGCAGTGGGTGGCTGTCTGGTTGGTTGAGGCTCCTAGAGCATGGTGGGTATGAACTTATCTTGTATTTGTGTATCCAGCAACTAGGAGAGTAAAAAGCACAAGGGGCTTTGCTATTACACTGGTCATCCCCTGTGCAATACATTTGACTTATCCCAGGGAAGAGCAAAATTACCATAAAATATTTTCCTTGCATCTAATTTATAGACCAAGCATGTGGAGTGTGTAGGATATGTGTGTATGTTATATGTATATATATATATATATATATATATATATATATCGATTCTCACCTAGCAAAGCAGCCGCTATGCCACTGCACTCCAATCCAGCCTCTCACAATATCCAAACAAGAAAGCGCGTATGCTCGAATTTAACTTTTATTATTTCGGTTCCAGCATGGTGTCAATGAAATCACAAAAACACCCAACGCGTTTCGGCGAAAACACTCGCCTGGGTCACGGGTGGCCAGTGTAACGGAAATGAACCTTTTAAATAAAGTTATTGTGATACTAAGTGCACGTGTGAAAATAAACAAAGGACATGGAACATTTAACATTGGCGGCTATCTTGTAGTGATGTGCAACGCAAATAGACCGTTAATACTTTAGTTTCTATCTTTCTGCATACAAAATTAGTTTATTTTTTCATTATTAATTCATAATGTCTGTAACATAGTTCATGTTACCATTCCCAGTGGAAAATACAATAAAATTATGCTGTACAGAATTCACACTGTTCCAACTGAAAATCCCCTTTCAGCCGAAATGGGGTTAGTGGGGTAAGCCGCCACCTTTAACATTCTCCTGTGATTATTAATTCATAATGTCTGTAACACATTTCTTTTCACTTTTCCAAGTGGAAAATTCATCCCATATTTAAACGGACACATTGTCAACTATATATCTCACAATAAAGTCGTACTGTGCAGAATTTATGATGTTCCAAATGATAATACCCTTTCAACCAAAATGGGGTTAGTGGTGTGAGTTGCCACATTTAACCTTCTCAAGTGATCTATCATTGACCTAATGGATTCAACAATGAGCATATGATCAAAAATTATGAGTGTCACTAATATTCAGAAAATAATAATAATAGTAATCAAGCGCAAGTGCGTCAAATTCCAACAATAAATCCCAAGTAGGATAAGAGTTCACTCAATGAAATCACAAGTCCATCATGCTATTGTCCATCAGTGAATTGTTCAAATATAACCTGTACTTCCCCAGTGGGAGGAGAAAGAGAGTCTCACATAGGATATCATATGCTGTTAATCACAACATGTTCCACAACCGCTAGCATTCCTCCGCAATCCTGTACATAGCTGGGAGAGAAAAGAAAAGAAGGGTACGAACCTGTCAAAAATTGAATGTTACATGCTATTCACTACAAGTTACCGATATTCGTCTCATGAAAGTGCCTAAACCTTAAATCCATTGTGATAATGTTTCAAAACAATTACTTAAAAACCAGTAATTCTACGTTGTCTCGCAGGGGCTCAGAGTTTTGTATTATATACACGATCATACTATGGGCAACATTTCCTACTCAAGAACATCAATAAAATTATCATCATTTAAGAATGATATCCATATACAGCAAAATTCATTCACCAAGATGCCATACCATTTCCTCCTCAGAGTTGAGGCCACCTGGAATAAGAGTGTCAAGGTTCACAATATACCTGTTTTCTAACTGTCGCAACTTACGAATCTTGTCTCCTTCTCTCTTCATAGGGGGTAGTTTGTCTATTACAAACAATTTGAGGAGGTTGCGATTGCTGTTATGTTGTTCCTCGAAATGTCGGGCAACAGGTGAGGTTTGTTCTTTATTTTGAATTGCCCTCATGTGTTGTAACACCCGTGTTTTGGCAGGGAACATAGTGCTTCCTACATACTTCTTCGGGCAGGGACAGACCAGTACATAAACACAATATTCTGATAGACAGGTTAGATGTTTCTCGATGTTTTTATCCTTATCCTCAATCGGCTAATGTACTTTCTTTACATTTGTGCTGTACCTACAGGCTTTACACTTCATACATGTAAAGAAACCCTGGATGTTAGTGGTACTGGGCCTGATGGTACTGACCTCATTATGACTGACCTTGTTTCTAAGTGTGTCTGCCCTGCGGTAAGTTATTCTAGGATGGTCTCCCAAGACTTCACTCAAAGTGGGTTCTGTCCCAAGAACCTTCCAGTGTTTGTTGAGGCTCTTTTGGACTCTCCATGATTTCGAGTGGAATGTGGAGATGAATCTAATGGTTTCCTTTTCTCCACCTGTTCTTTCCTGTTCTGGGTTCACTAGTGAGGAGTGGCTAATCTTACTAGCATTTTGAAATGCCTGGTCTATAATGGTCTGGTTGTAGCCTCTCTCCCTGAAGCGTTCTTTCATGTGCTCCCCTTCCTCAAGAAAATCTTGATCCCTGCTGCAATTCCTCCGAGCCCGGAGGAATTCTCCAAACGGAATACTGCGGATCAATGCTCTGGGGTGACCACTCTCTGCATGAAGCAGTGTATTTCCTGCAGTTTCCTTCCGAAACAGCTTCATCGCCAGCCTTTCTTCAAAAATTTCGATGGATAAATCTAGGAATACTGCTTTAGAATCACTGATCTTACCCTCTAGGGTCAGGTTGAGGTCATTCTTGTTGAGATCTTGGATGAATAGTTCGGCGAGGTCGCCAGAACCATCCCAGATGATAAATAGGTCGTCTATGTACCGCAGCCATACTCTCACATGGCTGCTGTACAGATCACTGGTCCTGGCCACTTGCTGCTCCCAGCTCACCATGAACAGATTAGCAAAGCTGGGAGCAAAGCAAGTTTCCATCGCCGTCCCTTGTTTCTGCCGATAGTAGGTCTCATTTAAGATGAAATAATTTTGTTCAAGACAAAATGTCATCATCCGGATGATCATGTCTGTGTGATCCAGGTAGGAGATGGATCTTCTCTTCAGAAACAGACGACAAGCGTCGATTCCGTCGCCATGTCCTATTGATGTGTATAAACTACACACATCCAGTGTGATAAACAAGTAACTTTCCTGCCATATAAAATCCTTAAGTTTGTTAAGGAAGTCTCGGCTGTCTCTCAGATAAGAGGGGACTTCTTCAACAAAAGGTCGTAAAAAGTAATCAATGTATCTCGATGTGTTCTCTAACAGAGAACCAATCGAGGACACAATTGGTCTTCCCGGGGGGGCTCGTGGGGTTATATTTGAACAATTAACTGATGGACAATAGCATGATGGACTTGTGATTTTATTGAGTGAACTCTTATCCCACTTGGGATTTATTGTTGGAATTTGACGCACTTGCGCTTGATTACTATTATTATTATTTTCTGAATATTAGTGACACTCATAATTTTTGATCATATGCTCATTGTTGAATCCATTAGGTCAATGATAGATCACTGGAGAAGGTTAAATGTGGCAACTCACACCACTAACCACATTTCGGTTGAAAGGGGATTATCATTTGGAACATCATAAATTCTGCACAGAACGACTTTATTGTGAGATATATATAGTTGACAATGTGTCAGTTTAAATATGGGATGAATTTTCCACTTGGAATAGTGAAAAGAAATGTGTTACAGACATTATGAATTAATAATCACAGGAGAATGTTAAAGGTGGCGGCTTACCCCACTAACCTCATTTCGGCTGAAAGGGGATTTTCAGTTGGAACAGTGTGAATTCTGTACAGCATAATTTTATTGTATTTTCCACTGGGAATGGTAAAATGAACTATGTTACAGACATTATGAATTAATAATGAAAAAAGAAACTAATTCTGTATGCAGAAAGGTAGAGACTAAAGTATTAACGGTCTAATTGCGTTGCACATCACTACAAGATGGCCGCCAATGTTAAATGTTCCATGTCCTTTGTTTTTTTTCACACGTGCACTTAGTATCACGATAACTTTTTTAAAAGGTTAATTTCCGTTACACTGGCCACCCGTGACCAAGGCGAGTGTTTTCGCCGAAACGCGTTGGGTGTTTTTGTGATTCCGTTGACACCATGCTGGAACCGAAATAATAAAAGTTAAATTCGAGCACACGGGCTTTCTTGTTTGGATATTGTGAGAGGCTGGATTGGAGTGCAGTGGCATAGCGGCTGCTTTGCTGGGTGAGAATCGATATTTTCCGGGGCGACCTCTATCCCTGGTTTTTGCACCGCAGTCTCGGGTCCCGGTGATATGGAGGAAGGAGCTGTGGATATATATATATATATATATATATATATATATATATATATATATATATATATATATATATATATATATATATATATATGTGTGTGTGTGTGTGTGTGTGTGTGTACACACCTCTCTTTCTCTTTCTCTCTCTCTCTCTCTCTCTCTCTCTCTCTCTCTCTCTCTCTCTCTCTCTCTCTCTCTCTCTCTCTCTCTCTCTCTCTCTCTCTCTCTCTCTCTCTCTCTCTCTCTCTCTCTCTCTCTCTCTCTCTCTCTCTCTTCCCCCCCCCCCCCCCTATATCTGTTGGATGGCAGAGGAAGGTAGTAGTAGGGACAGAGGTGGAAGAAGAGAAACAGGGCGCCATAAGAATAAAGGTGAACGATAGGTGAAGGCAGCCTGACTAATTACAGGTAAAGTGACATTTAACCAAGATACAGCAACCATTGGCGAAGGGAGTGTGCAGAAAAAGAGCCGGTAATACAAACAAATTAAAATTCGCTTCTTTTGGATTGCTACCGAAGTCTCAAGAAGTTCACGCTGTAGGGAGGGAACTGTTTGGGGCAGCAAATTGTTTTTGATCACAAGATATGGGGAGAATACGGAGAAGGTTCGTTGTTTGTCAATTTCAGTTTGAGTATGGAAAGGACCAAGGATGTGTGCATAATAGAATCTATTTTGAGAATGGAGTGATAGGGGTATGAGTTGAAATCTGAATTCTAGTAACATTTTCACTGCTGAGGGAAAATGAGGAACTGTATTCCAACACACACTTAAACAAAATAGGCATATTTCCTTTATATTAAGCACATTTATGGAGGATACAGGATATTTATTTCTTTTTTCAACTTTATTATTTAGGGACACAGCCTAACCTATTTCAATTAGAAACAAAGACTAATGGAGGTTGAATGTATTTTACCAATAGGCCCCGATAATAGAAGGCACTTGCAAATTATGCGAATAAGGTATAGAGCAAAGTGATGCCGCCCTCTGAGAAGCACATGAAGGGTGGAGTCAAGAATGCCATTGCTTTACACTGAGGGAATTGGTGAGCTTAGAGGCGGGATGGAGATAAGCCAATCAGGATACAACTTGACAAATTGGACTGAAGACCATGGCTATAATAAACAACCTGGCAGTGAAGGCACAGAAACTTTTAGTCTGAGAAGAGGACACCAGGAGCATTCCTTTGGTAAGAATGTATTTACATATTATTATAAAAAGGATTTTACCTTCAAAAAAATATGTATCTTAGGAGGAGATAGTGATTTTTGACAGAGTACCTACACAGGGCTTCGAGGCATACGTTGAGAACAATTGGAGAATATGCCATCTATGTGGACGATTAAAAAGCAGTGACTGCTCTTCAAGAGTGAATGAATGCCTGGGAGCTTGTGATTCAGTGCAAGGAGGGTCAGGATGCCAAATGCAGGTATTACCAGGGATGTGTAATTAATAGCTCATTTTGCACCATTCCTCGTCTGTCACATCTACACAACAAATGTCAATAAGTGAAGATCTGACAAGAGGCTTACTGCTTTCCCAAGAGGTTGTCGGTTTCTGTTCCTGTAGCTAACACAACCTCTGGTTCAATTTCCTGCGTCTGTCAACCACGGTAGACCTCAAAGGTTCTTGCAAGAGTCGAATGACATACGTTTCACATATTGTTGGGAACCTGCTGATTCACAGTTAAGGAGAAGTCTTGTGGAGGTAGTTATTTATTTTCTGAATCCCACGGTGTACAGCAGAGTCGGGCAGTCTCTTATGTTCGACTAAATCTGTACTCCTCTTTCCATGATCCCTTCTCTCCAGTGCTTTTTTTTCCTCCCCTCACAGTTGGAAATAGGCGTTTTTAGTGTGATGCTCCTTCCTGTGCCAGTTTAACTGAGGCAAAGGACCTGAGTCTTAAAGCACAACTTTTGGCCTCCCTCTCCCGGCTGCTAGAGACACGGCATTTGATGAGTAGCGTAAGAATATATAATGCAGAAGGTACGGTGGCAACAGGGGGCCCAGGATTGTGAAGGGGTCCTCTGCAGTCCAGAGTATGGTGATAATTATATGCCTACAGGTGGGCATGGGGGTCCCTTTTCCTTGTTTACATTAGGGCCCAAGGCAAACTTGCCACAACACTGTGCCTGGCTCACCTTGGTGGCCAAGTCCTGTGACGTTATCGTCTAAGTAGATTTGATTTCTCATAACTCTTTTCTCCCCCTCTTCTTCTTTGTCTTGGCCACCAAGTTCATCCTCTTCAAAGGACATGTCTGGCATCCCGCCCCCTCGCTTCACATCCTCCTCCTTTTATTTTCTGCAGTGTGGACCTCTGGCTTCTGATCCTAAATTTGTGATTATTGTAAAATGTAACATTTCAGTTTTTAGCCCTTAAGAAATATAGAATTTTTAAAGTAAATATTGCATTTTGCCTTTTCATTGCTTTCTTATTCTGTAAACGGAAACAGTCCAAAGTAAAGTGTTCATCAAAGATTATAGTTTGTGTACCTTAGAACCTTATTATCAGTGGAGTTTGAAACCTGGAGCAGATCAGAAGGATCAGCAGAACCCAAGCCCCAGTCCTCAAAGCTCTCGATTCGTAGACGATTTTCTAATGCAGAGAAAAATACATTCTCAGTCGAACTCCAGCATAGAGGATTTAATTAATGAATGTATTTGCTTGTCCTGGCTTCAAAGTTGTAATGGCGCTGGTAAACCAAGAATGGACCTACACAACAGAAAAGTCAATGATGGATGGGGAACCAAGAACATACACAGAACCAGAAGATCTGGCTAGTTGTGGTGGCGGGGTGGCCAAGCGCAATATAGAACACTTGGGGTACAACGGAGCTCCCTCCCCACCTACCAGTTGAAGACTGGGAATCGGTGCCTGCGGGCGAAACGGGTGGGTTACCAAAGCAGGGGCTGTCCCAGGAAATGGGAAAAGGTGTTGTTCAACTTGGCCATATACCGGGGATATTGAACACAAAGGGGTGGTTTGGGAAATGGGTGGAATTTGATTTTGTTGTATGATATCAATAGAGGTTTGAGATGTTTGACAGTCACACCAAATATGTCTTTGTTTGCTTGCAATGTCATTTATTTGATGCTGCCTGCACTTACTACTGTGTATATTGAGCACTTGTGTTGACTACTATCTTCACTGTATGATAAGCACAGTTTAATAAAGAGTTTTTAGAATGGACATACTCAACAGAAAAGTCAAAAGATAGATGGGGAAAAAACACACTGACAGGCAAGATTCAAACTCCTGCAATACAATATAGTTCACCATGTGTATCTCACCCCATGTAGATTGCATAGAATTTACCCAACCCGAAGTGATGAGTGGCCAAGATGAAGATCACAGGTGGCCGACTTCCTCTATTTGATTTGGGGGTGCCCGTCACTTGGCTCCTATTGGGATGCGGTGCTAACACACCTTCAGAGAGCCACTGGGTGGTTGATCCCTAAAGCGATCCGACAGCTGCTGAGCAGCCTAATACCTACTCCTAAAAAACAAAAATTAAGTAGGCGTTTTCTTTCCCTGGGATTGGTGCTCGCAAAGAGATGAATCATAATAGTATGGCTCCGTCCTAGACCTCCGCAGGTAGGGGAATGGATGAACGTCATTTGTGAATGGACAACAGCGGAAAGGGTACGAATGAAGATGGTGCGTAAAGATGAGAAGCTAGAAGAAGACCTCCAGGCATGGTATCAAATGTTACAGGATCTGAAGGGGGAGCAGGACAAAGGGACTACAGTGTCTACACACAGGAAAGGGGCAACACCACACAGGGTAAGTTAGGATAAGGGTGTATCACAATACAAGCCTGACATTAAGGTAGAGTGTATAATTAGCATGCACAAGCCCATTATAGCCGGGTTTATAGCTGAGAGGGGAGAGGGGTAGGGAAGGACATACCCAAGTTAGGATTGGCATGATGTTTGTAAGCCACAGAGGAGTGTATCAGAGATACACATGACATCAATGGAGGGGATACGGATGGGAACTCTCACTCCAACTACTCAGATCTCATGACTTGTACAGATAATGTTTTGCAATATCGAAGATGACGGGACTGAACCCGATGAGATGCTGGATAAAAGGGAATAGGGGACCGCTTGATGTCTCAATATTTGGCTGTAATATTGTTTTTATGAAATTTAAATGCCAATAAAGTTAACTTTAAAAAAACACATTGACAGCAGAGCAAAGTACAGCAGGCACAGGGTCAGCAGAATAAACAGAATTTCAGGTCCTTCCTGAAACGGTTATTAAAGCATGTGAAGTGGAAGTCCAGTGGGAGTCTGTTTCAGAGACAACAGCCGAGTATCTCACAAGTCTTACTCTGAGCCAGTGAGCAAAAAGGCAGAAGATTCGAAGAAGCATGGGGCGTCACCAAGTTGGTCTGGAAGGCAAACCCATGGTTATAGTAAACCTGATAAATGAACCCTAAACTCTTCAGGTGGACCCATTGATTAGTTGGGAGCTAATGGAAGAATTTCTAGCCCACATGGTCAAAGTTCTGCAGTTCCAACACCAACCACACCTCCATATTTTCAGTCCGCCACTGTCTTCGCAGTGCTATCTCCGGCAGGCTGAGGACATGACATACCCATAGTCAGTCCATTGCAGAAAGCAGGCTCTTATCACCTCCACTCTCACAGGACTGGGGGGGAAAGGAGCAGGACTTTTATGAGAATTCACAGTCACACGTAACACAGTGACCAGGCTTTCTGGATTTGGGGTGGAAAGAAAGATCAGAATGAAATGTGGTATCATATGCTGGTCCCTTTCCTATTCTGTTCATATTGGAATATGTTCTAAGCATATGGGCCATGGCACAGGTTCTCAAGTGTTATAACACTGCCCTGTTTATTCTAAAATCAATTACCGCAAGGAAAAGTATTGAGCTATAAATTAGTAATAGGTAACAGCAAATGCTTGTATTTTTTTTTAATATGCGCTAATTTTTATGTTTTAAATGATCTGTGCTTTTATGGCTGTTTGTTATGGTCGAATAAAGATTTTGATGATGATGACCTGTAAAGCTTTTATTGGTCTTAACTCTTCTCTTGCTTTACTTTGATCATTACTTTCTGTGACGCAGCCTTAACCTAAGAATGTTTGATTATTTATCTTGTGTGTGCAAATACTTCCACGAGTAAAATGTGTTCTGATTTCTGCCTGGGCTCTGATTTTGTACTTTATTTCTTCCACAGCCTGTCCATGTTGTTTGTCCTGAGCAGTACACACAGCCCCCACCCGCACAATCCCATCGCACAGACCTGATGATAGACTGCCAGCCACCCCCCATGTCCTACCACCGAGCTGAGGTTCTCACCCTCCCCTTTAAGCGCCGCTTTGAGAAGATTGAGATTATGCCAGAGGTGAGTGACCGAGGCAACAATATCAGCCTACAAATCTCCAAGGGTACCAAATTAAAGATGTTCATTATGTTATGTTCTCTGGAGTTTACAAGTGGTCATCAGTAATGCGATTTTGGGGCATAAGCGAGGAATCAAAAAGGCTTCAAGGAAGACGGAAAAACTAAAGTTGAGGGATACAGATAACAAGGAAACCTACACCACTTCCTTTCATTAAGCTATTTATATATTTGTTTTTCTTTTTTTATAAAAAAAATATGTTATTGTTTGGCTCAGTAATATTTACCCCTTGCCCAGCCAAGCCTATTTGCAACTTTAGTTATTTGGGCTGACGCAGGAAATCTTCAGTCCGTAGAAGTTGGCAAAGACTTTATAAATTTACCAATTACCACTGCAACTCCAAAATGAGCATTCTTGTGATTCACAGGGTGTGCAGTAGACTTCTTTAGCAAAAGACTGACCACTTGTGAAACCCTTCCATAGTCCACCTATAGAGAATGTGCTGTGAAAGGTACCGGTGGCCGACAACTGATGGTCCTAGTGAAGCCTCAGCTCAGCTTATTTCCTTCCAACCTTAAGAGTTCTTATTTCAAAAACTTCTTTCCAAGTCTCCTCTTCTGCCGACTTTGGCTGCTCAGACTCCATCTCTCTCCGTTTTGGACAAAGGTGGGCCTCTAACTGTCTTTTCTCTGTAACCTGCCTCTCCTCTTCATCAGTTGGCTCCCTACCCTGCTCGATCTGAACCCCCTCCTCCATGTCTCCTGCAAAGCATCTGTAGGGATCGTAGATATGTCTTGCAGGACTCTGTTCTGGCCCTGGCCTTTTCTGAGATTATTCATGACTTCTGCCCTGTTTCTCAATTTAAGATCTCACCAGTGCATGCTTTTAGAGCGGCGCCTCGCAATCCCCAGTCGCGTACACCGCAGGCGCGGCCACATGACACCGAGGCAGGCCTCAGACTCCGGGCCAGTCGGGAGTTTCAGATGGCCCACTCCGTTTGCCACGGTGCCACCTTCCACCCGGTGCACAACAGGAGAGTGCCCAGGGCACCACCAGTGTTTTCAGGTGCAGGATGGTGGGAGAGAGTGGTTGCTGCCTAGCATTATTGAGGACAGTGAGGAGTTCCGACGGAGCTTCAACGTCGTGCGGCCATTGCGGTTGGCAGCTTGGCCACCCCCCTTTCCAACTATATAGTTAAGAAATATTAAGCCCTGTTCCTTTTATGCATTGATACCTGATGGTGTACATTTAATGATACTCTGGTCTTTGGTTATCCCTGCAAAATGTTGCAACAGAGAAATAATGCAACTATTGAGTTGGATGTCGAGCATGTGCCTGTAATTTGGGCAACAAACTGATGGAAGGAATGCTTGAATGAATCTCGGGCAAAGGCGAGGCTCTGGACTTCATTGCAGTCCATTGTTTGTCACCCACTGTGCCACTCTAGGCAGACACCTATCATATTGAAATGAGTCCTGGTCCTGCTGCACTGTGCTAGCCACGTGGCCTCCAGACACAACATACGCCTCCCCAGACACGACTTGAGCTATACCTCAGCAGTGAGGTATAGCTTAAGTCCTGTGGCACCGTGAGCACGAGCCCCACAATTTTGTCGCAATTACGACCTCCACTGCAACAAACAAGGAAGTGAATGAATGCTTGAATCATTCTCAACCACTAGGGATCACCTGTAGCTGAGATTAAATCACGCATTTCATCCATCACCTCGCTGTTTGTTATATTTTGGTCCATACATGCCTCAGAATGGACCCCTGTCATTTTATGTACGTAGTGCATGACTGTCCTGACATGAGAGTCGTGCCAGTAATGGTTCTGGCTGGCAAGGAATGTGCTGGTTCTGCTCGGACCCTCATCAGTGCTCGTGCACTGGACCTGGCCTATTCTGCATTGTAGAATCACTCTTCACATGGTCAGTTTGGTCATCAGGATTCAGATTCAATCCGCTCCATCCCACATTTACATGTTTTGAGTCACTCTAAACAGGTCTTGTCTCCCGTGCGCAGCTGGAATCTTGTCTACAGTTCGTAAGTGCATGCTTGCAATATGTGCTACTATGCTGGCCAATGCACAGCTGGGCTCCTCACAGATAATCACTGGGTCAAATAATTAATCTGCGTGTATTTGTCTTTATTTATAGCTTGCGGACTCCCTGGTGCCCACGGAGATTAAGCCTGGTATTTCCCTAGCCACTGTCTCTGCCATCCTGCACAGCAAAGACAACAAGCATGTGCTGCAGCCTCAGGTATGTTGTGAGATGCACAGTACTGCAACATCATGTATGTTGTGAGATGCGCAGTGCTGCAGCCTCAGGTATGTTGTGAGATGCGCATTGCTGCAGCCTCAGGTATGTTGTAAGATGCGCAGTGCTGCAGCCTCAGGTATGTTGTGAAATGCGCAGTGCTGCAGCCTTAGGTATTTTGTGAGATATGCAGTGCTGCAGCCTCAGGTATGTTGTGAGATGCGCAATGCTGCAGCCTCATGTATGTTGTGAGATGCGCAGTGCTGCAGCCTTAGGTATGTTGTGAGATATGCAGTGCTGCAGCCTCAGGTATGTTGTGAGATGCGCAGTGCTGCAGCCTCAGGTATGTTGTGAGATGCGCAGTGCTGCAGCCTCAGGTATGTTGTGAGATGCGCAGTGCTGCAGCCTCAGGTATGTTGTGAGATGCGCAGTGCTGCAGCCTCAGGTATGTTGTGAGATGCGCAGTGCTGCAGCCTCAGGTATGTTGTGAGATGCGCAGTGCTGCAGCCTTAGGTATGTTGTGAGATATGCAGTGCTGCAGCCTCAGGTATGTTGTGTGATGCGCAGTGCTGCAGCCTCAGGTATGTTGTGAGATGCTCAGTGCTGCAGCCTCAGGTATGTTGTGAGATGCGCAGTACGGCAACATCATGTATGTTGTGAGATGCGCAGTGCTGCAGCCTCAGGTATGTTGTGAGATTCGCAGTGCTGCAGCCTCAGGTATGTTGTGAGATGTGCAGTGCTGCAGCCTCAGGTATGTTGTGAAATGCGCAGAGCTGCAGCCTTAGGTATGTTGTGAGATATGCAGTGCTGCAGCCTCAGGTATGTTGTGTGATGCGCAGTGCTGCAGCCTCAGGTATGATGTGAGATGCTCAGTGCTGCAGCCTCAGGTATGTTGTGAGATGCGCAGTACGGCAACATCATGTATGTTGTGAGATGCGCAGTGCTGCAGCCTCAGGTATGTTGTGAGATTCGCAGTGCTGCAGCCTCAGGTATGTTGTGAGATGTGCAGTGCTGCAGCCTCAGGTATGTTGTGAAATGCGCAGAGCTGCAGCCTTAGGTATGTTGTGAGATATGCAGTGCTGCAGCCTCAGGTATGTTGTGAGATGCGCAATGCTGCAGCCTCATGTATGTTGTGAGATGCGCAGTGCTGCAGCCTCAGGTATGTTGTGAGATGCGCAGTGCTGCAGCCTCAGGTATGTTGTGAAATGCGCAGTGCTGCAGCCTTAGGTATGTTGTGAGATATGCAGTGCTGCAGCCTCAGGTATGTTGTGAGATGCGCAGTGCTGCAGCCTCAGGTATGTTGTGAGATGCGCAGTGCTGCAGCCTCAGGTATGTTGTGAGATGCGCAGTGCTGCAGCCTCAGGTATGTTGTGAGATGCGCAGTGCTGCAGCCTCAGGTATGTTGTGAGATGCGCAGTGCTGCAGCCTCAGGTATGTTGTGAGATGCGCAGTGCTGCAGCCTTAGGTATGTTGTGAGATATGCAGTGCTGCAGCCTCAGGTATGTTGTGTGATGCGCAGTGCTGCAGCCTCAGGTATGTTGTGAGATGCTCAGTGCTGCAGCCTCAGGTATGTTGTGAGATGCGCAGTACGGCAACATCATGTATGTTGTGAGATGCGCAGTGCTGCAGCCTCAGGTATGTTGTGAGATTCGCAGTGCTGCAGCCTCAGGTATGTTGTGAGATGTGCAGTGCTGCAGCCTCAGGTATGTTGTGAAATGCGCAGAGCTGCAGCCTTAGGTATGTTGTGAGATATGCAGTGCTGCAGCCTCAGGTATGTTGTGTGATGCGCAGTGCTGCAGCCTCAGGTATGATGTGAGATGCTCAGTGCTGCAGCCTCAGGTATGTTGTGAGATGCGCAGTACTGCAACATCATGTATGTTGTGAGATGCGCAGTGCTGCAGCCTTAGGTATGTTGTGAGATGCGCAGTGCTGCAGCCTCAGGTATGTTGTGAGATGCGCAGTGCTGAAGCCTCAGGTATGTTGTGAAATGCGCAGAGCTGCAGCCTTAGGTATGTTGTGAGATATGCAGTGCTACAGCATCAGGTGTGTTGTGAGATGCGCAGTGCTGCAGCCTCAGGTATGTTGTGAGATGCTCAGTGCTGCAGCCTCAGGTATGTTGTGAGATGCGCAGTACTGCAACATCATGTATGTTGTGAGATGCGCAGTGCTGCAGCCTCAGGTATGTTGTGAGTTGCAAAGTGCTGCAGCCTCAGGTATGTTGTGAGATGCGCAGTGCTGCAGCCTTAGGTATGTTGTGAGATATGCAGTGCTGCAGCCTCAGGTATGTTGTGAGATGCGCAGTGCTGCAGCCTCAGGTATGTTGTGAGATGTGCAGTGCTACAGCATCAGGTGTGTTGTGAGATGCGCAGTGCTGCAGCCTCAGGTATGTTGTGAGATGCTCAGTGCTGCAGCCTCAGGTATGTTGTGAGATGCGCAGTGCTGCAGCATTAGGTGTGTTGAGATGCGAAGTGCTGCAGCCTCTGGTGTGTTGTGAGATGTGCAGTGCTGCAGCCTCAGGTATGTTGTGAGATGCGCAGTGCTGCAGCCTCAGGTATGTTGTGAGATGCGCAGTGCTGCAGCCTTAGGTATGTTGTGAGATGCGCAGTGCTGCAGCCTCAGGTATGTTGTGAGATGCTCAGTGCTGCAGCCTCAGGTATGTTGTGAGATGTGCAGTGCTACAGCATTAGGTGTGTTGAGATGCGAAGTGCTGCAGCGTCAGGTATGTTGTGAGATGCGCAGTGCCGCAGCCTCAGGTATGTTGTGAGATGTGCAGTGCTGCAGTCTCAGGTATGTTGTGAGAGTGGCAGTGCTGCAGCCTCAGGTATATTGTGAGATGTGCAGTGCTACAGCATCAGGTGTGTTGTAAGATGCGCAGTGCTGCAGCCTCAGGTATGTTGTGAGATGCTCAGTGCTGCAGCCTCAGGTATGTTGTGAGATGCGCAGTGCTGCAGCCTCAGGTATGTTGTGAGATGCGCAGTGCTGCAGCCTCAGGTATGTTGTGAAATGCGCAGTGCTGCAGCCTTAGGTATGTTGTGAGATATGCAGTGCTGCAGCCTCAGGTATGTTGTGAGATGCGCAGTGCTGCAGCCTCAGGTATGTTGTGAGATGCGCAGTGCTGCAGCCTCAGGTATGTTGTGAGATGCGCAGTGCTGCAGCCTCAGGTATGTTGTGAGATGCGCAGTGCTGCAGCCTCATGTATGTTGTGAGATATGCAGTGCTGCAGCCTCAGGTATGTTGTGTGATGCGCAGTGCTGCAGCCTCAGGTATGTTGTGAGATGCTCAGTGCTGCAGCCTCAGGTATGTTGTGAGATGCGCAGTACTGCAACATCATGTATGTTGTGAGATGCGCAGTGCTGCAGCCTCAGGTATGTTGTGAGATGCGCAGTGCTGCAGCCTCAGGTATGTTGTGAGATGTGCAGTGCTGCAGCCTCAGGTATGTTGTGAAATGCGCAGAGCTGCAGCCTTAGGTATGTTGTGAGATATGCAGTGCTGCAGCCTCAGGTATGTTGTGTGATGCGCAGTGCTGCAGCCTCAGGTATGTTGTGAGATGCTCAGTGCTGCAGCCTCAGGTATGTTGTGAGATGCGCAGTACTGCAACATCATGTATGTTGTGAGATGCGCAGTGCTGCAGCCTTAGGTATGTTGTGAGATGCGCAGTGCTGCAGCCTCAGGTATGTTGTGAGATGCGCAGTGCTGCAGCCTCAGGTATGTTGTGAAATGCGCAGAGCTGCAGCCTTAGGTATGTTGTGAGATATGCAGTGCTACAGCATCAGGTGTGTTGTGAGATGCGCAGTGCTGCAGCCTCAGGTATGTTGTGAGATGCTCAGTGCTGCAGCCTCAGGTATGTTGTGAGATGCGCAGTACTGCAACATCATGTATGTTGTGAGATGCGCAGTGCTGCAGCCTCAGGTATGTTGTGAGTTGCAAAGTGCTGCAGCCTCAGGTATGTTGTGAGATGTGCAGTGCTGCAGCCTTAGGTATGTTGTGAGATATGCAGTGCTGCAGCCTCAGGTATGTTGTGGGATGCGCAGTGCTGCAGCCTCAGGTATGTTGTGAGATGTGCAGTGCTACAGCATCAGGTGTGTTGTGAGATGCGCAGTGCTGCAGCCTCAGGTATGTTGTGAGATGCTCAGTGCTGCAGCCTCAGGTATGTTGTGAGATGCGCAGTGCTGCAGCATTAGGTGTGTTGAGATGCGAAGTGCTGCAGCCTCAGGTATGTTGTGAGATGCGCAGTGCTGCAGCCTCAGGTATGTTGTGAGATGCGCAGTGCTGCAGCCTCAGGTATGTTGTGAGATGCGCAGTGCTGCAGCCTTAGGTATGTTGTGAGATGCGCAGTGCTGCAGCCTCAGGTATGTTGTGAGATGCTCAGTGCTGCAGCCTCAGGTATGTTGTGAGATGCGCAGTGCTACAGCATTAGGTGTGTTGAGATGCGAAGTGCTGCAGCGTCAGGTATGTTGTGAGATGCGCAGTGCCGCAGCCTCAGGTATGTTGTGAGATGTGCAGTGCTGCAGTCTCAGGTATGTTGTGAGAGTGGCAGTGCTGCAGCCTCAGGTATGTTGTGAGATGTGCAGTGCTACAGCATCAGGTGTGTTGTAAGATGCGCAGTGCTGCAGCCTCAGGTATGTTGTGAGATGCTCAGTGCTGCAGCCTCAGGTATGTTTTGAGATGCACAGTGCTGCAGCCTCAGGAATGTTGTGAGATGTGCAGTGCTACAGCATCAGGTGTGTTGTGAGATGCGCAGTGCTGCAGCCTCAGGTATGTTGTGAGATGCGCAGTGCTGCAGCCTCAGGTATGTTGTGAGATGTGCAGTGCTACAGCATCAGGTGTGTTGTGAGATGCGCAGTGCTGCAGCCTCAGGTATGTTGTGAGATGCGCAGTGCTACAGCATCAGGTGTGTTGTGAGATGCGCAGTGCTGCAGCCTCGGGTATGTTGTGAGATACTGGATAATTAAACTTGTGTACTGCGCTACGTACACAAGAACGCAGACAAGCCACACCATCGGATAGCAGGCACTTGCCATGAATCTTTAATGCAAGCACTTGAGTTTGATTTGGTCATAAAATGCAGTGAAAGTGAACTATAAAAATAAATAGATTGTAAAAGATCATGAATGAGGCATTTGAAATAAGAAAACTAAATAGGACCTTATGTGGAAATGTGATACTGTGTTCTTTTAACAACAAATAGATACGTATCGTTCGAACTCTCTGAGATGTGGCTGTACTGATATAGTTAGTCATTTATTTGAATTTTTATTGTGCTTTTATCCTAAGCGATAGTATAAGTAAAAGAGAGTACAGTAAACAAATCATGAAATACGAGCAAAGCAAAAGAAGTCCCATAAACCCTCATCAGCTTCAGAAAAAAACTAAAAACCTGTTTTTTTTTCATTATAATTTTTGCCTTAGCGATGGTTCTGTATTCTGAGCGCCAAAACACCCCCGGGTAGTTGCGCGCTATAAAAATCGCATAAACATAAAATGTGCAAAGATGGAGGTCGGCGATTCAAGTTGCACACCAACTATTTGGCACCCATCTCTGATTTTGCTATTTGACTCATGTGCTTCGCAAAATCTCCAACCGCATTGAGTTGCAGAACAACCTGCCTAATGAATAGTAATTAGGCAAGTTGCAATTGAAGATTCACTAAGTTTGGCTACAAACACAGGGCCAGTGGCCTGCTAGGAACAGCAGACCACCGTTTCTGCGCTTGATGTCCCAAAGAGGAGTCTGTATTTCTTTAAGGAAGTGGTGCTGCTTTTAAAGATACAAAATGTTTCCTGTTGGGCACATAGGACCATGGCCCGCTCCCCTAGGCCACCCAACACAATTCTGTAAGGGGGTGCTGTCCATTTGGGACAACTTCCCCTTTGTTACCCCCCTTTTGTGCAGTTACTTTTTCATTGGTTTAAAACCACTATTGCAGTCACAACGCATTGATGCATCTGATTGGGATCCACTATTAGGAAAGAAAGGACCTTTTACGCGCCTTCTTAATTGTGCATTAGAACGAGTGAGTAAACCCATTTTGCTAATCAAACACCGCGTACAGGGAGGAAGAGGACAGCAGAGAAGGCCGTGTCCAGCTGATATCTAGCAGGTTCTGAAAGAGGGAGTAAGTCAACCAGTAAAAAAGTGCAAAGTCGTTTACGCATTTATAAACAATTCAAAAATAAGGCAATTAAAAACAGTGTAAAAAAGACAACTAATTCAAACAAGGTAAATGGGATGTGGTTGCCGTTGGGTTCTGGCCGTTTAGTACTCCCAGATTTTTGCTTTTTTGATCACGTAGTTTTGGACTTTCTACTGTGGGTGAGTCTCACTACTTGTGTCTCACCCAATGTAATCACATGGTCAGTGGGCTGTGCATGTTTACGACCATCATCCGCCTTTTAAGATAAGGCTGCTGTGACGCAACTATTGGTAAGTGACACTTGGCTGGTTAAACTTGCACACGTGCGTGGGCTGCGCATTTGAAACTACTGTCGTGCGCAGCCTAGCACAGAGGGGACTCTGCAAGGTTTGATGTTGACCTGGGACCGACCTTACAATATAAGTGGGAAATCATAGGTAAAGTCAATAGGGTTTACTGTTTTATATGCAATGAAATGATATTATACACATAAGGGGAAATCTGCCTTACAGTGCAGTTTTGCTTCCCTTGGGCCTACATAGTCCAGCAAGGTATCAAACTGGGGTGAAACGCGCACACAGTTTGAATAAGCAGGTCCCAAGATCCTACATGTACATCTCATGGGATTTCTAGATTTTTCATATTTCACTGGCTCAACTCAGGATCAGATTTCAGATCTTTTGTCACCCTGCAGGGCCAAGTTATTTACTCTGCTCCCCATAAGAAGGAACAAAGACCTCCCACACCATGGTCGGGACGGCCTAGGCCCACTGAACAAAGGAGGAAGCCCAACTCCTGGAGCCAACACAGGAGGGGGCTCACCCTTGAAGAGTTGGTGGGAAAGTCCCTGGTAGTGGTGTCATCTCGGGGTGGTGCTGAGGACACTAGAGGAGATGCGAACGGAGGCCTTTTTTCTGTACCATCTTGAATTGTCCCAGCATGCTATGTGGGGAATTGGGAAAGGTGTGAAGGGGTGAATTGGCACCCTAGGATTGGCCGGGGCTAACTGGCTTCTAGAATGTTCCACCCCCATTTAAAAACACGTACACAAGGGAGAGAAAAGTAGTTGGACACTAAACTTGGTCGGCAACACCACCATAGAAATCTGGAAGGATAAGCACTCTGATTCACTGATAGACTAAGGACTCTGACTACAGCTTACCCTACCTAGGTCCTTTGGGTCTCTCCAGGATCATTAAGGCTAGTTCCCTTACACCCCCTAAGAACCATTTGGGGGAATGTGCCCCAACAGGAGGAGAGGATCACCAGAGACAGAGGAAAGCTGGCTCAAGAAGCTAGTGGAACCAAAGCTTCTATAGTGTGCTACTCCGGGTTGGGCCAGTGTCCTGGGGTTGGCGCAAGTTCATAAACTTGAGCTTGGGAGGGATTGTGCGTGGAGCAACCTCCTCAGGTTTTAGGGGTTGCACCGTCGCACTCCACCTAAGAGAGGAAGGAGATGGCAGTGGGCTTGATCCTGCTGCCCGGATAGAATCAGACATGCAACACAACAGCCCCCTCCCCCCCAAAAAAAAGACGCACGGCACCAGGCAGTGCTGCAAAAACAAAGCGGCCGGGGCCGCTAATATTATAATCACTGCTTCCCGCATGGGAGCCCTCCATAATGCAGGGCTTATTTTGCCCTAGGAAGGGTGCTTTGTGGTGGCCCAAGATGGGCCAGGGCACCACCTACATGTTCTACAAAGTATATGGGGGCTGCAGGAGTCCTCGTGGGTAACCTGTTGAACATTGGCCTTAAGTTTCGGGGGTCATGAAAAGCATGCCCGTAGGCTTTTCCTCATTGGTTTTCAAGCCTTCCTAAGACTCGAATGTTTGTTCTTCAGCCTAGGAGTGCAGCACCCTCTAGGGGTTAGTTCTGTTGCTGATTTTTATCTGGCCTGAAGGTGTATAAAAAGTCTCAGACACATGTTATGTTTATTTTAAATACTTTATTGATCATATGTTGCTAATCTTGTTTTTTGATAAATATTCAGATTCTTTATTGGTAATAACTACTGCATTTAGACATGGTTAATGATTATGGTGATAGAATGATTATTTTGACGTGGTTCTTGAGGTGACCCCCATGACAAAGCCAATAGGATGACTTGTATGTTGAGGTGATGACTATTTGACAGTGCCAGTAGGCCTGTCTGAGTCAAAGTGATACCCCCCCAATATTGTGATGTCTGTCTGGAATTGGTGGGAGCTACTGTGATTGTGGGGGTCACGACCCAGTAGGGATAAAATATGATTTCAGAATGTCACCTAAAGTATTTCCGTCTGCCTGATGTATATATTTGTAAATTAACACATAATATTTAGTATTGTGTGTAATAAATGCAGTTTTACTTTAACAAAGAGGAAAAGCTGACTGAACAGTCATTTATTGAGTGTTATTATTGCATGCCAGAGAATGGTGATTACTAGCCCACACCACCTCCCCTGAGTAGGCTTTGGACTGCTCTGCTTCGCCACCCTAAAAGAGTCAAGTGCAACAATGGGGGGCTTGACTCCCAGTAAGGGAAAGCTGTGGACTTATTACTTGCACAAGCCTCACATGCTGTATATCTAATGACCCAATTTCTTAGAAGTGTTATGTGATCAGAATTCCTAAGACCAAATATTATGTGAACAGTGAGTGAAGAATAGATTGTAATGAGAACTAGGCTTATTTCAGAAGGCTTGCATAGAATGAACCTTATTACCAATTTATTGCATACTCCCCTCCCAGCCGTCCCTTCCTTAGGAGAGAAGAGTCTCTAATATGCATGTATTTTATCTGTTGTTTTTTTTCAATGGCACTCTGGAAAATTTGGGCAGTAGATAAAAAAAAAATACAATTGTTGTAGTGCAGTGGACCAGAGGATAAATGCTCATGGAAAACTAATGCATAAGTGAACACAAATATAGACAGGTTTTATAATAGCTGATTGGGTAGGCAAAGAAGAAAGCATGTGATACATGCAGTAAAACAGTGCATAACGGCCAGCAGCATGCAGATGGGAAGCACATAATGTAGTATTCAGTAAGGTGCATGGTTTCGCACTAAAGGTGCACATTATTACACTTTTTCTAATGATTATTATTAGCACACAACGTCTCCAAACCATACAGCTGGCACAGTGTTTATCACTTCAGTAACACATCCATATTCTCTTACACTCTCCAGATCGACCTACGGCAATAAATTAAAACTTACCACAACCAGATGCTCGTAGCATTGCCACTAAACCATATATTAGGCAAAAAATCCTCAAATCTAACTGCCACCGGCAGCCGAACTCAGGGCAACCATAGGCCCGGCAGAATGAAACAAACGGCAGTGTCTTTTGGTAGCCACAACCATGCACATCATTGTAATTGTATTTATATAGCACGTTCTACCCCTCACAAGGCTTTTTTGGCAAGTAGCATGCTACTCAGGAACCCAAACAGGATTTGTGGGGGATTAGTACAAAGAAATATGAAATGAATTTGAGCGGTGGACATGTTAGTCTGTTATTTGGATTGAAAAGGGATAGTGGTGGGATGTAAAGAGGTAAAGGTCTAGAGAGGTTTTTGTCGGGGGAGTTCATAGCAGTAGAAGGAGGTTTGGGATGAGTAAAGGGGAGGTGGAGGGTGAAGAGTCCGAGGGAAGGGTTTAGAAAGGCTTGTTTGGGAGATTTGAATAGTAAAAGAGGTATGAGATGATGCAAGGAGGGGGAGTGGAGGTAAGAGTCCAGGAAGGGGTATTTGGGGGATCATAGTAGTGGTATGGGGTTTGAGATGAGAGAGAGTGGAGGTAGAGGATATATTGAGAGAAGGATAGGGTGAGAAATAGGGTAGAGCATTGAAAAGAGCAGTTGAATGAGGTTTGAGATGAGTCAGAGAGTTGAGGTAGAGAACATAGAGAGAGGTATAGGGTAGTGCTTTGGAGAGAGTAGTAGAATGAGGTATGAATTGAGTCAGAGTGGGGGTAGAGGATATATTGAAAGAGGTATAGGGTGAGATGTAGGTTAATGGATTGGGGATGCTGAATTAGAAGCAAAGTAAAAAATATAAAGGATGGATAAGTACAGGGAAGGTTTATATGTATAAGGAAGGTAATAGATGCAGATTTAAGTTGTATTTAACTCAGACTTTCAAGTATTGTTGTACTTTAAGCAATTGTTTGTGTGTAATTCAATAGTGAAGCGATTGTAGAAAAATAGTTATGATAAAAGATGTACTTATTTATGCAGTTACCTATCTACATGTTAAACATAAAATAATATTACTATAAGTAATATGTACATTTGTTAAGCGGAACTATCAAATATTTATATATTTAAAACATAATTATTATACACGTTTATACAAAGCAATACACATCTGTAGGTAGACATCTATAGTCCAAATAAATGCTTTCATACAGAGGGATATGCTGTATATTGATGTTTGAATATGCTAGTTATGTGGGGAAGAGCCAGCTCGTGAGTAGTCTTCTTAAGATAAGGTAATTATCCATGGATCTTATGTTTGGGGTAAAGAGTTCCATAGTTTGGCTGCATGAACAGAGAAGGCTTTGCCACCTATGTTTTTTTTCTTGTATGATGGGATTTTGAAGTGCGGTGCCAATTTAGAGCAGAGATTCCTTTGTTGAATGAATTTGATGATTTTATAAGAGTGGTCCTCTTCCATGTATTGCTTTGTGGGTGATACAAAGCAGCTTGAATGTGGATCTTTATGCAACCAGTAACCAATGTAGGGCTCTCAATGCAGGGGAGATATGGGCATGTGGCTTTATATGTAAGAGTAGTCTGGCAGCAGAGTTCTGATTCCGTTGTAGTCTTTTTTCAGTTGTTAAAGGTGATCCGTTGTTGAAGCTATTGGCGTAATTGAGTTTTGACAGAACAAGAGAGATAGTAGCCTGGACCTTGTGTAGAAAACCCAGGCGGGTGAAGATATTTTGCAGAGTTTTTGTAGTAACAAAGCTTGATCTTGCTATTTTGTCTACTTGGGAATTCATTGACAGCTAGGAGTCCATGGTGATTCCTAGGTTTCTTACTTCCTTTAATACTTTATGCAGGGTTCCCAGATCATCAGGTGAGGTGGCAAGTGTGTCATAATGTTTCCAATAACCACACAGGAGTATTTCCATTTTGGAAGCATTCAATTTATGATGACTCCATGTCATCCATTGATCCAGGGCTCAGAGAAAACTGAAAATTGGTGAGTTTCCAATGTCTTCGGCGCTTTCCAGTTTAAGGAGTATTTGTGTGTCATCTGCATAGTTATAGCATGTGAGGTGGAATGGATTTATCAGTGCAACTAATGACTTCATGAAAATGTTGAAAAGCATGGGTGAGCTAATAGAGCCTTGAAAAACCTCTGCTTTTGCGAAGTAGGGTTTGGAAGAGAAAGGGGGGGGGTATGGATGACATTAGTTCTGTTGTGAAGGTAGGATGTGATCCAGTCTAGAGCAGCCTCCTCAATGCCAGCTTTATAGAGTCTTTGTATTAGACTGTCATGGTCAACCGTGTCAAAGGCAGCTGAGAGGTCCAAGAGAAGTAGTGCAGCAACCCTGTTCCAGTCGATTGTGTTCTAAAGCTCATCCCAGATGGCAACAAGGGCAGATTATGTGCCTCTAGCTGGACAGAATCCTGTTTGGAAGTCTGAAAGTATGGTAATTATCTTCAATGAGTTGTGATTTTTGGGAGAATGCAGCTCTTTCTATCAGTTTGCCCAGAAAAGGTCAATTTGTAATGGATCTGTAGTTGTCAGGGTTATGGGGGTCCAGTTTTTTTTTTCTTTAGTAATGGGCGTATGTATGACTTTTTTAGTTCTTCTGGAAATATTCCCGTAATTACGTAAATGTTGATGATACTTCATACTGGTGTTGCAGCAGAGGTAGTTAGAAGACTTTTCTTGAAGGTTTGTGGTGGACATGGGTCAGAAGGGCTGCCAGCTGGCCTGCATGCTTTGACCAGGTCCATAAATTCAACTTGTGAAATTTGTTTGAAGGAACAGGGAGCCTGGGTTAGCATACTCTTGGATTGTTGTTTTGGAAAAGGGTCGATGATGGTGGTTTTCTTTGAGTCCACAGTGTCTGATTTGGTTGTTTAATAATTTGCCACTTTATCTGAAATCTCGAGAAATGGGATGAGCTCTTTCTAGTCAATTTGGTTTATGAAATTCAGTGAGAATTCAATGGAATTTTTTTATTTTCTCATTAGGCATTTTGAATTCTGTCTAAATAGTATTTATGTTTTGCTTTTTTGATAGCTGACTTGTATAATCTGTTAAGTTTCTGGAGGCGAAGTTTGTCTTGATTGATGTTTGTTTTGATCCAAGTACGTAGCACTAGATGTTAGCTGTGTTTCTAAGTGTTCAAAACTGAGTTTGTACCACAGAGGATGCATGTAAGGTGGTTTTATGCGTGTTGCTTTGTGTTGTTTTATGTTGGAAAGCAAGCAAATGGTGGTCTGACCATGTGACTCAAGTAATTGCTTGAAAGGTAACTAGTTCTGTATTTGCAAAAATGACATCTAGGATGTGCCCAGGGATGTGTGTGGGTTTGTGGACGATCTGATGCAGTGTCTAGGCCAATGATGATTGTTTTTGGATGGGACATATTGGGTTTGTCAAACCAAATGTTTAAGTCACCCTTAATGCATATGTTGGAGTGAAGTGTAATAAGGTTTGAAACTGTCTAGAAATGTTTCTGGGAATGTTGCTTTGCTATGTGGAGGTTTTTAAAGGAGTAGGAAGTTACAGGAGGAAGACGGTGTAGGGTTGCATCTGGCGAAGAGGGCCTCACAACCTTGTATGGAGATTTTCTCAGTTTTAGTGATATTTAATGCTTGCTTGAACACAACAGCTAGGCCCCCTCCTCTTTTGCCTAAATGTTTTTGTGTGATAGTTTGATAGCCTGGAGGAATGGATTTTTGCAAGACTGGAGCTGTATCATCTCCCAACCATGATTCGGTTATGAAGAGTAAGTCAGGCTGTGTGTGTCAGTGAGAAGGTCATAGATGTGATGCTTGTTTTTTGAGAGAGATCGAGCATTTATTAGTTAACAGTTTAGAGAATGTGCTTTGGTGATAGTGTGACTTTGCGTTGTAGAAGAGTGAGAAGCATTTTGTGGGGTTGTAGCAGGTGTCCTTAGTGCTGGTGTTAACTGTATGAGGATAGCAAGTGTAGCTGATCTGTATCGTGTTCCTCGTCCAGCAGGCTAAGAAGGCATTTTGATGGGTCTGTGTATGTAGGTGGTGGAGATGGTGATTGGGGGTGAGTAGGTGAGCTGTGGTTTTTTTTTTTAGCGCAGCCTTGTTGTGCACTAGACCGGTTTAAGAGCCATCATGGATATCCACAAACGATTAAGGGCTTTTGTTTTAAAAACAAGGGGCTGCCAAAGTGTTACCTTTTAGGCCTTCTTTAGGATGTTCTCGAATGTTGATCTGCGAAGATTTGTTTCCTAAGGACAACGGATCTAGAATCTACTCATTGTAGATCTCCATAACATGATCTGGCTGAAGCAATCCAATATAATCCATCACATTACACAGATCTATCCTAACATTGCAACCCCCTGCCAATGTAACTCCCCTCTCAATAGTATGAAACGCAACCAAACAGTGTCCACAGTGACTCTGGTTAACGAGTAAAGTGTGCTCATGATCGCTCCAGTCGATATATTAACCCATTGAACTATCTCGTTATATAGATTAGAGCTAACGATCTACTGTTTACACCTTGAAGTCTGTTATTTTCTCTTTCACTTGTCCTGCTTTGTCCCTTTCCTGCATTCTCTTTATGGTTTCATCTCTAAACCTGTGTGTTTCAGCCATTTCTGCAGTCTCGCTACAGAATGCTCCAAATGTTTGTCAGCGGACAGCATTGCATGTAATACTCCACGGAGAAATCCTTGCTCAAGATTGGATATCTTTAGTGTCAATCTCAGTTGCTTTGTTCCAATATGATGCTGTCCTCCCTTTCAGTGTCTGATCCGCCCACAAGAGAGTTTTGGTTTTCTGTTGGTAAATGAGTCATTCGTCGAGCTCCAAACACAACATTACAGAATCACATTTAAACACCAGTTCGCTACCTTTCAGGGCCATCTAGCAGTCGCTAGTAAAACTGCAGCAGAAATGTGGCAGAAACAACATCGATCTTGAGAGACATCGAAGTATACTTTAAGCAAGCTTTTGCAATGCCAAAACGTCTCGCTTGTATATAAAGATAAGCGAAACCAATTGGTATTGCCAATGCTAGTTCTTCCTCTTTATTTTGTTTACCCTCCTCTCATTTTCTGACCTCTTTCTCTGTGTTGTTCTTTTCATCCCCTACCAATTTTTCTACCATCGATTGATCTGTTTTTGCTGTGATACTTTTACGCCTTTTCCTTCTCTTTCCATCTTCTTGGGTACTGTATGCCAGGGTGCAGGTGCAGTGCCAAATGCAGCAGAGGAAGGCATGAGAGGGCCAGGGGGAGCAAAGGGCTGGTAACAGGGACCCGGGGGCAGGACTGGACATCAGGCCCATCAGTTTATGAGGGTTTTGTCCACAAGTAAATCCGCCTGTGGATTGCATGCATAGCACCAGTGGTGTAGCGCACATCTCCGCAACTGGTGCACGGAGTGACCACAAGCTCTAGATCGCGGGGCCACCACAGCGGCTGCCCACTGGTAGCATGGCCTGCCATTGCAGTATCAGTAGAGACCGAAAGACGACGCTTGGATGAAGGTCTGCTATTCTATGCTCTAAATCTACAGCCTTTTACTGAAAAGGGGGGGTGTGGACCCGTATTCATGAAACACATATTGTTTCATACATCAGTTCTTAGTCCTTGTGCAAGCAATGAAGCACCGCAAACGTTTTAAAGTTCTAAGTATCTGTAATCACAATGTCGTTCGTTATGATTAAATATGTGTCATATGCATATTTACCACACTGTCCATTAACATGTCATATTATCATATCCACATTTGGTCATTTTGTTTAATTTTGTTACAATGACCGGAATATCTTTGCACACTTTTTTGTTTGGCGCAGGATGTCTATGGCTCACCTGCTTACCGTGTACAGTGGCCTTGGGCATGCTCTTAAGTCAATTCTTTTTTGTTTTAATAAAGGTATTTAATTTTTTCCTGACAAACTTCTCGGATAGACTGATTTTTTTTTTCCTCTGACAAAGAACTGCTGTATGAAACCATGAGTTTTCGACAATTAGTGGCTATTTATATGCGATTAGTGATACTGGACTACAACAAGTGGGTAACGCTAATCCCTATGTCAGCGTGCAGGATTCTTTTTATGTTTTTGCACAGGCACATTCTGACGTCAGAACATGCATGTAATGGAATAATTACCTGAGGTTGTAATAACTTATTACTAGTGATTTCCTGGTATCACTGCCATGTGCAAGAGTGTACACCGACCTATCTGCATTCGGTGACCTGTAAAGGGATAGAGCTGTGTGCTCCCATCTACCAGGGCTTCTCCTGCAGGAGAGGCCAAGGGATGCTGTGGCAGCCTTCTGCCAAAGAGAGGTACTCGCACGAGGCTGGCCTACGGCCAAGGAGGCAAATTCAGGAAAAAGGGTGAAAGTTCAGTATACAAATTCTGAACAAATGGTCAAATATTAAAGGCACGTCTGAGATCAAACAATTCTAAGGTGGCGATACACCTACAAGTCAAAACAAGTTTATATTTTTGGGTTTGTATAATATATAGTAGTATTGATCAAACATTCACATGTAGCAAACACAAACATAATATACACAATCTGACAACTAACATCAAGGACAGTTTCAATTTTGCCGCCATACCATGAATGATAGTGTCAAAGGTAGCTCTTTGTTCGTAATCGTAGACTTAGAATTCATTACTGTCTTTAGACCTTTCTTGAAGATGTACTTTTTATCAGCACTGGCAGACATAAGAAGTTCTTTGTTCGCAAGAGCAAATGAGTAGAAGTTTGAGCAGGAATATCTCAAAGTAACCTGAATCTGAAGTTTGGCTTCAACAAGTTCGATATTGCGTCCATTTCGTGCGTGGGTCCATGTGAATTTCCCCACATCTCTGTCATTCCATGCATGTCCCTTTGTGTGGCCGGCCCTCTCACCAGCTTCTAGATGTCCTTTCCATCATTCAGGCTTTCGGAACCTCACTTCCGGGTTCTATCCCCAATCCATCGCCTCCCTCCCCAATGCTGCATGCTATTTGTGTGCCAATGATATTCAAACTGTGCATTTTACTACCCAAACCTCCCACTCATGAGCCTTGACATGGACTAGGGTCATACAAAGTATCCTCTGCATCCCCAGTGAGATCAAATACCCCAGAATCCCATCTTGAGTTGGAGAGGGTCAAAAAGAGCTCTTAAAAACAATGTACTGTACCTGCTTCCATCACTGCAGATGTTTAGGGAGCATAGATCCAACTTTCTGCACACTCCGGGCACAATAAATTCTGCTACACATGAATGAACACATGCAAACTGAGGCCTGAAGGAACACTAGCCAAAGGGCTGGTGCAGGGCAGCTAGGGCCCAATGTCACCAGAGCAAGATAGGGAACCAGGGCATGCTGAGATAGTGGGCCAGGCAAGACCCAGAGGGGGAGAGAGAGAGCGAGATAAACTATGGGAATTCTTTCGACTTTTGTGTGCGCGTTTCGAACCTACAAAAGGATCAGAGCATAAATGGGCTTCTCCAGGACATTCCTCTTCCTACTTATGGCTTGGACATGTACCGGGGAAAGATCTGAATGGACCCTACCTATCTTGAGAAGCTGCTTATTGCTTAATCAGAAAAGCTTCGGAAGAAGAATTCATACAATCATATTGGTTTAGTGAAAGTATCTTAAAAATCCTATGTTTAGGAGCATACTTTATGTTGGAATACGCATATAAAAATAATGATTGCATTTTCATTATAAAGGCAGCAGTTATGTGAAGGAGAATTCTAAAAACGTTTAAACAAAAAAAATTATATGCAAAATTGAGTTTGGTTCAAAATATTTCAAGATAAAGTGAGCGTAAGGCGCACATCGTTTGGGTATGAATATGTGTGTGCATCAACTGAAACCCGGGATGTCGGGTAAAGGACCTAGTCAGAGGTTAGGGATAGGGCATCCAATCGGTGAGATTCGGAAATGCCTCCAGGAAAGAAAAATTTCTTTCTTGAGTCCCCTCATTCTCCAGGGTTTCCCCACGGTGACGTGTTTCATCATAGGGGCCATCCCAGCTCTCTACGAACTGGGGCGTGCTGCCACTTGCGAGATTTACGTAGGAGCACTTATGTGGAAGACTATATGTATTGCAGAAAATGTGGTGGAGTGGGATACAGTGAATTAAAATTACCTTGCTAGTGGGCCAAAATACTTTATTGCTCCTAGCATGGTATGTCTAAAATGGGGTGATACAGGGAAAAACTAACTATAATGGGTTAGAGATTCAATGTATGGATCAACATGTTTCGAGCATATCCCAAGCTCTTCGTCAGGACCACACAGGGACCAACCCTGTGTATGCCACTCCTAATCAGCCTAAGTACGGTAATAAAGATATTTAAACAAAAGAAATAAACGCTGCAACTAATAAAGCATGCGTTACTTGTATACATACGATCAACATTTGTATCACCTAGTATTTTAAGGGAAGCAAAACTGTATTTCACTGTGCTTCATGGACCGCGGGGGTCGATGGTTCCCAGAATGCACTTTTTCAATTGAGAAAGTCTCGCAGGTAGTCACCTAAACGTCTCCCCACCGGACTCGTAAAAAACCTCTACCTCCCCCATTCATTTGAAATTGTATGTGTGTGCAGCAACCATGTGGTAGCAGGATGGATGCATGGAGTGCGCCCAATTCATGGTGGGCAAGAACATGTCCACATCCTTGTGGGACAGCAATGCAGATGTGTGTCCCTTGTTAGTGGTGGACAAGCGTGGTCTCTCTCTTTTCCAGTATCAGATGTCTGTTGGACAGGCACAGACAGGTTAGGATGGCTACCTTTCTTTTGTCCATTTGCTGAAATACATTCGGACCACCAGCACTGCCCAGAAGACATCAGCGGCATATAATGCACCTGCTGCTCTGCACCAAACAGATGTCGTCACTTATTGATGACTAGTGTTCAATTAAAACTGCCCTGCAGCCAGTGTCTTTTTGACATTGTGGTGAGATAGCTGGGTAGTGTCACAGTCCATGTCGAACAAGAGAACCTAGAAAGAGGACAGTCAGTAAAGGAGCGCAGAAGAGAGGGGCTGCTTTGTTCTTGGGGCATGGTATATTTAAAAAACATATATCCATTCAGAATGCCCAAAAAAACATTGTTTTTACATAGTACTGTTATTTTCCCATTGACTGTTATTTTCCCATTGACTGTTTTGAACATATTAGTGCCAGATGGAAACAATTGACCTTTTACTTATTGTATTGAGCCTTCCACTGGAACACCCTTTAAGAAGGCACTGACACCAGGGCTCGAACCCATACCCTTCAAACTTTTCACTGAGCCTTATACTAGTAGTAGCAGAACATGCTTTCTACGCCGTCACATCTGAACGAGGACTCCAGGACTCAAACCCTTCACTTTCAGACTGGGAGCCTTACCTCTTAACCATCAGATTACACGTGACTCTGCGCTGACCCCTGTGACAGGGCGACTGGCATTTGATCTGAAAACGCAAGTCAATGAGGTTCCATATTTGAGTATAGACTGACAGCTGTGCCATTTACAGAATAGGATGGAGGAGGGAAAGAGAGAGATATGCTGCTCTGTTTTTGGGGCATGGTATTTTAAAAAACATATTTCTAGACAGAATGCTAAAATAATTGTTAGCACCTAATCGTACTTTTCTTTCATTAACCAGCAGTATTTTGGATATACTGGTGCAATGTGAAAAAATTGACCTCCAAGCCTTGCAATGGAACACACTTTAGGAAGGCACCTGAACCCTTAAACTTCAGACCCAGAGTCTTACCCCTTAACAATTAGGCCACATGGGACTCTAGATTGAATATCAGAGTTATGTTTCCTTTCACATCAACAAACATACATGCCAATGATGTTCCATGGGCGAGTGTGCTACATCATTTACACAACTGGATGAGAGTTAGTGGAGAAGAGAAAATGGGGAAAGAAAAACTGAGAATTAGAGAGAGAGAGAGACCCTCTGGTATAGGTGTGAAGACAGTCCGCTAGGAAATGACCGAAGGCATGCAAGGAACACCCCGAAGTGACCCCAAGGCTCCACCCCAGGCAACACCGCCAACAATCACGCAGACAAGCAGTGTTGTAAGTGCTAGGATTGGCTGGCGACATGCAAGTCAGTTCTGGGTCAGTTTCCACATACAGACCACAGTCCAGAGCGGCCATTGGAGGATGGCTGTTCGGGTATCCCTTGCAAACAGTGCAGTGGACTGAGCTTAGGGTCTGTTTAAATAACGACTTAGAGCCGAGAGTACGCCGGGCCGCTTGTACTGGCGTGTCTTCTCTAAGGCAGGAGAGGCTTGTGAGTCTGTTGCGTCCTGCAGCCCCTCAGACAGTCCCCCGTGTATTATAAGGCACAATGTTCTCCCAAATGGTCACAAGGATATGGAAAACTTTCTCACGTTTCTGTGCTCTTAAAAGTCACTTGACCAAGAGCCTGCGTCTCATCAGGGTCATGGGCCTCCTTGTGAATTTCAGTATCACTATCGCGTTGAGCTGGAAGTACTTTGTCCCATTTAGCACTATGGCGTGCTTAATGATTTTAGCTCGTATGTCTAGTGTGCAGGGTCTGTGCGTCCTTAAGTTGAAGTAAGTCAGCAAAGGATGCCGCCACATTTCTCCTCAAAGTGGGAAAATATTTTTTTTCCAGAGCAGGGGAAGCCCTCAGCGGGCAGGATACTAGTTTGAGTGAGCACTGGGAATCTTTAACTGCTGCTGGTTCTGTGAGGTTACCACTTGTTGTGTGATGCTTAGTGAAGGCTGATGGAGTGGAAGATTTATTTATTTTATTCTAATAGTTTTTTAGAGCACGAACATTACCCTTGTGGTATCAACGCTTTACAGAATTACAGTGAGCCGAGTAGTAAAAGCAGTAGTAACACATTCATCAGGGATGGACTGGCCGTTGCGGGCACCGGGCAATCCCCCGGTGCGCCGCACGAGTGAGGGCCAGTTTTGGGCCGTTTTTTGTTACAGGGCCCCGGCCCCGGCAAAAAGCTCGGCGGCACCCACAACCCCCCCCCCCAAAGTGGGGAGGGGGCCGGCCAAGCACTTTGCTAGGGCCTATTGTGTATTCCAGTTCGGCCCTGACATTCATTCAAGTTGGCAAACAGTCGAATATCAAGGTTACATCGTCAATAGCAACATAATGTCATAGTTCATCCACCGCAAATACCAGTCATAGTTGAGAAGCAAGGGGGTAACACCGGTATTGCACAAAAGAGCGGATTGGGAAGCCGGAGATAGTTATTCATGTGAGCCTCTGCGGAGAATCGAGTCGTGATCTAGGGGAAAAAATGTATTCATGAGGAATTCTTTAATTTCTTCCTTGAATGAATTGATCGAGGGATTCGTTCTGATTTCTCGAGGTAAGGAGTTCCAGATTCTGGGGGAAATCTCAGAGAAGGCACAGTTGTAGGTGTAAAATGAAGGTTACCTCCTGTCAATGATCTATAGCCACTTTTACAACCTTCAAACTGTCAGGCCCTAGTGCACCCAGTTCTGTGTGTGTACAACAATCAACCTTAAAAGGCAGGAAATTGAGCAATGAACTCCTGCTACAAAGTGCAAGTGTGTGTATGAATGTATGTATGTGTGTGTGTATATATATGAGTGTATATATTTATAGGAGTCCTGGAGGACACTGCCCAGAAGTTGGGGAGGGGGTTTTAGCACGTGCCTTGGGTTGCCACACTGCCATTTTCCTCTCAGAGCTAGGTCAAAGGTGCCTTTTAGAAGACACCTTGTAGACAGGCAGTATTTTTATGTAATGATGAATGCCAGTTTCTGCTATTTTGAACTGCACCTTATTGAGTACAAACAGTCCACTTATGTAGCAGCAGAAATCAGGATGTGAAGTCACGACAGTGTGCACGCCTGTGCATGGTCACTTGTACTACAACAACCTAAGGCCGAGAGGTTGAACAGAGATGTGAAGGGCCATTTTAAATTGTGACTTACATTTAATATCCTCAGTGGGAGCTGAAGTTTTAACAACTGTGCGCCCTTACTAGCCACTGGAATGCAATGCAAACACTAGGGTGAATTAAATTTCAATTTGGACCTAAAAAGGCAACCCAACATGTCAGTTGAAGGCTTTACTGCTGGCAATAAGATCCGTATATTGTGCCCCCCAGGCAGTACGGCTCAGCAGGTTTCATTAGATCAGAGTTAACACCATTCCTAGGGCAGGCAGTGCCAAAGCCTGGGTGTCTGCACGTGTTGACTGATGATGTTTGGAAAGGAAGTGTGGCCCTGGCACAGACCTGTTAGTCATGTGCCCTCTGGCAGAGCAGGTGGAGGCTGTATATTCACATGGGGTGGCAGGGATCACGTTTGACCCTCAGCTGACCTGGAACAAGCCGTCCTGCTCTGGGAATGGCTCCAACTCTGGGGGATTGTCAGCTGAGGAATCTGGGAGCCTGTGGAGCGGACTCCTAGTTGGAGGGACTCACGCGAGGGATACCAGTGGGATTAAGAGATCTTTGAGGATAAAGGAGAGTGGATAACCAGGGATCCAGCCGACAGTGAAGTCCAGGGGGAGTCGTTCCGCTGCTTGGCGATTCTGCTGGTTGTTGCCAATGGCAGAAGGATTGCTGGATATATATGTCTCTGAGTAGCTCATGGTCAACAAGGCTTCTACACCTGATGAGAGAAACTCTTATTGTAAAGACTGGGACAAGGTCGCTGTGTAAACTGCAAGGGATGCCTCTACACAGTGTTGATACAATTAACAAAGCTGTTCGTCTGCTAAAAATCTTGGAGAGAACTATATGATAACACATTTGGTTTTACAGTTCCTGAAATGGCATAAATAAATAGGAATTATTGTTTTACTGTTTATCCACCCTGCCGCATTTATTAACTAGTAGAGCCACATTAAGGCGAGCAAGAGTGTAGTTTATCATTTTCCTAGGATTGTGGCAGAAATGTATTGTGCCACTAATACAGCTGGCTAGGACATACACAAATCTCTTATTACAGGAAGTGGTGTGTCCTTTTCAGTGATGATGATTACTGAGCCCCGGGCCCTCTTGAGTGGCCCATAATGTTAACAGTTACTTCCCTACTCTAGAATTACAGTTACCAGGGGGTCCCTGTAATTTCAGAGGTCGGAAATAGCGGGGATTAAATGTTTTAGGAGAATATCATGTGGAAATTAGGCTCACTGTGCCGATTTCTGCATGTTTCCACGGTATTCCACATATAGACTTCACCGGCTCACTGCAGGCTCGGGATTTAGTATCACCAGCTAAACTCATAATCACGATGAGCTCGGTAATTCTGATTACCAGACCCATCTGATATATCGGGCCTTTCATAAGGATGAGATCTTTGAATATGTGCTCTTGACAGGTGATGCCACAGCATAGGTAGCATTCAGATCAGTAGGAAGAAAAGGTAACTTTGTTAAATGGTAGCTGCAAATCTCATTCTCCATGAGGATGCCTTAGTACTGCCGTAAGACGGTGCCCCAAACTGGTCTCCTCGGCCTGTAGGGCTTAGTCAGTACTCCCTTGAACAAGGTCCTGGCTGATGGCAGTCTTTGTATAGGTTTGGCATAAAGTAACAGTAATACCACTAGTCTTGAAATAAGAGTGATGGTGTTCACCTTCAATACACAGGTGGTTAGGTTACCATTAAATGATTGAGGACAACATCTTACATGAACAGTGAATGCAAAAGGGAGGATGGGTGAGGCCCTTAGAGCAACAGTAGTGTTACCCCATCCACACTTCTTCCTGCTACTTCACCTTATTTATCTTTCTGGAGTAACCATGCAAGATTTCTCACCAGAGGTGACATCTGGAAAATGTACCTGGGTCATGTGTGTTCCAGGAACATTTGCCCCAAGTTGCGAAAGTTGTAAACCTTTATGAATGCCCTCGCACTGGGCTACCACACCGTTGCAGAGGAGCGGCACTAATATTTAAGCTGGTGCCACTCTTCACCAAAGCAAAACTTTCCATACGCTCAGGCCTCTGTGGATCCTGTGATGGCGCTTCCTGAATATGAAGCAAAGTGTATGCTCTGCTGACGTGGCCTGCTGCTGTTGTCCATGCCTGCGTGGAATCCGCAACCAGCCCAAAGAGTCCTGCGAACTGGACACACTGCCAATAACCCGCTTCTACTCCTTATCAGACTAAGAAAGGCTCCCAAGATCCCGCAACAGTTGCAGGTCTTGACTTTACCTGGCAATGACACTTCTTTCTTGCTCCAATGCTTTGTTGTGCCCCTTTATCTGACACCTTGCCGTTCCCTTCCCAGGTACCCACCAGCCTCCATCCAGTGTGAGCACAGGCACATCATCGCCTGGAGTGGTCCAGGTGTTGGGAGCGGTGTCCTTGAGCCACATCTTGGGGCTCTTTTCACCCGTTTGAGCTGAGCAGAGACCTTGCTATGAGACGGCTTGTCCGCTAGCCGCATGTAGAAGCTGAAAGATGTCCAACATGGTCCATGTATGTTTCCTTTGGATCTGCAGGGTCAGACCCTACCTCCTTCAGAAAGACAGACCCTGTCTGCACCTTCTCAGTTCCAAGGACTGCACCAGTGTAGAACCTGTGGCCCGACATTAGTAGTAGATACATAAGCTTCGAGTTTCTGCAATCTTGAAGTGGGAGACAGTGTGCGCTTCCCAGTGAGTGCCATCAGTCTTTATTTTAGCACCTGAGGCACTTGATTTTACTGTCTCTTCTCTGAAGTTGCATTATTTGTACTGCGTGTTTGTTATAATTTCTTAAGGGCTCATGATCAACGAATGGTCATGAACAGTGAAATAGGAATTCATGTTCATGCGGATCATGATATTTTGTGTTCTCAAACACTTACAAACAGCACTGTATTTATGATTGTTTAGTAATCATGAACAATATATTTCGCATGTAATGTTGGTTCCCGCCATTACTTACTGTATTTCTTGTAAAATATTTTAGTACTTTATTGATTTTTGTGCTTTTGTTGTTTGAAACTGCCTCTTTCACCCTTTATCTACTGCATTTGCCCATTGCAGAGTTTGCATCTGAAGAGGGTCCCTGTTGGGGTGGAGGCATCAAAGGCAGGTGTGCTAATGGCCGGCTGGCACTGTGCCCCTCTTATTTTGTTATGTGACTATGCTTTTTTAATGAGAAAGCTGATCTTATGTCCTTCAGAGTACGCATCAGCAACATACATAATCGCTTTGTGTGGGATGCATCTGAGAACATGGGTACCAGACGCTGTTAACAGAGATTGGATTTATATGTTATCTAGCCCTGATTACACAGGTTGTCATAAACAATCCACAAACCAATTCCTATAAACCGGCCTTCATGGTAATGTCAGTTAACAACCTCTCTTTCACAAATCTTTGTTGCATTCTAAAGCTGCAACATATGATTTTGCTTAAAAAAATATGATAAGGGTCTTTGCTGACCTCATTTACAAATAACGTGCGGTCTCTCCTTAGCCTGCGCCGAAACCAGTGCAACCTCCAACCAGCAAGAAGAGAAAGAGAGCAAACGAGGAGGCACCAGAGAGCCAGCCTTTCAAGCCCCTGCTCAGCGGCTCCATCCCGGTGGAGCAGTTTGTACAGTCCTTGGAGAAGGTGAGCTCAACAAATGTCTGCATCCTTAAACTGGAGCAAAACAAGAGGGATGTATCTTTAAATTAATATTTTGTTGTCTCAAGCCAACGCCACCTAGATGTGCCCCTGCAGCCAAATTATTTCCATGGTGATCCATAAAATGGCCTAGGATTTGCTCCCATAAATTGTGAAATTGCTCAATGGCTTTTAAACTGCATTGGAACTGTCGCAATGACCCACTGAGGCCTGAAATCGCCCTTCTGAATGACTGCCATTCGCTATGAAATAGATCTTCTGAGTAGTGAAACTGCTCTCAGTAGTCCTGAAATGGCCATAACGGGGGCGTGGATATTAGTGGTGCAGCTGATGCAATGGCTCTGGGACCCAGAAGTGGGAGGAGCTCCATTACTTTGGCTGGTTCATTATGCGGAGTAAAATTGCATGAGGTGCTCAGTTGCTTGACATTAAAGTGTTCCATAGCCGCGCTGAAGTCGGCCGCTTGTTCGCGTCTGTCACCTGCGAGAACAAAACTTTGACTATGAGGTAGTGTGCACTGAGTGCTATATTTGTGAAGGCAGTTTCAGGCGATGGGCACTGCACTCATTTTTTGTTTGGGGGGCTGGACTATGTTTTCATTACCAGACTTTGACCCAGAGCAAAAGGGAAATATTAAGGGGTAGAAAAGAAAACAATGAGCGAAGCCCCTCCTTGCTCATTCCTATTCCCCTCACTATTAGTACTAAATGTTCTGCTTTTTTCAGCCACTCCCCAAACTCCTCCCATACTGAACCTATGTTTGCGGAGACCTCCACATAGGAAAGGCGGAAGTCTCCACACATAGGTTTGTGATTGGCATGTTGTAGCACGTGAGTAGTACAACTGCAGTACTACTAAACCCATACCACAAAATGCAGTTTATAAATAGGCCCTTAATGTCATACAGGGGCATTGGTAAGGAGTTATTGTGGGGCAGCGTATGTGCAACAACAGCTTCCTTAATCTGCGTTGTCACTAGGTAATGTCTCATTATGCATCTTCTGCCTGTTAACTCTGCCTCCCGCCCTTTGTGCAGAATGGGTTCAGCGATGTGAAGGTCGAGGACACAGCCAAAGGCCACATTGTTCTTCTCCAGGAGGCAGAGACCCTCATTCAAATAGAAGAGGATTCCACGCACATCATCTGCGACAACGACGAGACACTGCGAGTAAAGCTGCGGGACCTTGTTCTGAAGTTCCTGCAAAAGTTCTAACCATTGTTGCACCCATAATCCAGCTCAGACGCCATCTTGGGTCTCTTGTGAAAGCAACAAAAAAGCAGGAGATAATTCATTCCGGGGAAAGTGATGTGTTATACACGTCACTCCATTGGGGGACTCATGTGGGCCTAGATTATGACTGAATGCCAAAATTTCATAAGTGTTAGACATTGGTGAAATATCATGCACACCGTGGCACGAAGAAGCTTGCATATGAGCTACCAATCCAGCCTGCAGCAAGGAAGGCTTCAGCAGCAGAATTTACCAGGTAAATGTATCTGGGCCAGTTCCAGTCCTGCTCTGGGGTGTCTGACCTTTACAGCAGAATGTGAGACTTGCAACTGCGGAACCAGCGATGATTATTCATCCTTTGGGACTGCAGCACACGCCACCAACAGCAATATGTATTTTGATGTACAATGTTTTCTAAGGTTGTAATAAAATGACTCCTTTTATTTTTCTTTATTATTTACTTTTACCTCATGGTTTCTAATGTGTTGCAGGGAAGACCATTAGTGATGAACTGTAAGAAAACTATTTTTTAGACTTTTAAGGCAGCAGCTATTTTAAAGAGGAAAATGTAAAGATTTTCGTTTTTTTATTAAAGCAGAACAGAACTTTTGCATCAAATGTTGGAAATTGTGGCACAAGAGAAATCCCCATTGTAACAGAATATAGGCATGCAAAGTTGGATTTCAAGTTACATTTGCTTTAGTTATTTTGCCCATTGAAAGTGTTTTGACAATAATGTCAAAATATCACTTGGTGGACTAGTGCGGCTTTTGCATCTCATTTCATGGCCATCTATTAGATTAAGTTGATGCTTGCCTGTATGACATCAAAGAGCATTGTTTTTTTTGTTGTTTTTTTTTTGTCCTCATTTGCCTGACCCTCGTTCCAAAGAAAACGCCAACCACCTTACGTGTCCATGGGCAAAGGGTAAGATCATGATCCTCTCCCACACCCAGACACTGATGCCAAGCTAGCGGAAGACGCTTTCAGGAATATCTGAGGGGGGGGGGGGGGGGGGGGGGGTGTTAGAAGGCAGTACAATATCGGGCGGAACCACCACCAATAGGACCATGGAGTGTTAGGCATAATCATCGGACCCGGAAAAAAAAAAACCGGAAATCCTGGCGAAAAATCTTGCTCCACTGAACCAGCAGATTCCAAAAGGTAAGGTTACGTTTGCTGCAGGATCTGGCCAGATCCACCTTTGATGTGTCATATAGGGACGTTAGCCAGCCTGCATGCGATGGTGCCTTAGAGTTGACCCAAAATTTACAAATCTGCCGTCTCGCAAGGAGAATTGCGTAGAACAGGAAAGTCTTTGCAGGCCCAGTGACGTTCTCGTCCAACCCAAAAATTATTAGTGGCAGCGTAAAAGATAATGATGTTTTAAGAATCGAGTCCAAAGTGGCCTTTACTTCATCCTAGAAAGAGTTAATGAGGGGACATTCCATAAACATATGGACGTCGGAGGCTGCGGGGAGGTTACACTTATTACAGCATTTTCCTGGCTGAAATTTGGATAGCCTTTGAAAATAAAAAATAATTTCGCACTTATATAGTGCACGACTACCCGGAGGCATCTCGGCGCTTGTACGAATACCGCCGAGGAACCCTTCCTGGCCTTTCCCTGTGAGGAGCCCACTCCTGTGCACCCCCAAGGTGAAGTCAGGCATCCTCAGCGTTGTTGGGGCCGTTGTAGAGATTAAGCAAGCTATTGCCCAGAGGTGCAGAGTGGGGCTCATGATCAGAATAGGCACCGAGGCCAGAATTATCAGGTCCGAGGAAATTGAGCCCGAGACCCGCCGAGGCGGGAATTGAACCCTGGTCCCGGCCAGACTACTGCATCAGGGTCTGCCGCTCTAACCATTGAGACACACTTCTCTACAATTTGAGGGGAAAGGTAGGCTCGATGTACTGTAAACAGGTGATTTCGCCTCAACCAGGCTGGCTTAACAGCTTAATACAGGAGAGTGAAAGATCTTATCCATAAGTCCTCAGACTGGGGGCCCATGTCACCTCCCCACTGCTCATCGAGGAGAGTGAACTCCCCATCCACCTCCTCCAAAATGGTCCAATACCAAAAGGCTACTTCTTTACCCCCCGCTTGCCTCTCTACCAGCTGTTGTTCCAGAATACTGCTCCTCCCGAATTGGCCCTTTTTCCTGATTAACTCCCGGGACCAGCTGACGAGCTGTATATATTTAAATCTAGATAGAGCTGGGCCGACCCTCTCATATAGCTCCTCCCATTCTACCAATAACCCACCTGCTAGCAACTCGCCCCATCTTAGAATCCCTGCCTCCTTTACGGGAACTGCAAGACTGTCCTTAAGACAGAGGGGGAGCCCCGGGGAGTCCCAGATTGGGGCGAAATTGGAAAAGTAGGCCAACCCTATTCTTGCTTTAATCAGCACCCAAGCTTTTGCCAATTATTGTAGGATGCGTAATATTGTAAGTCTGGCAATGCAAGCCCTCCCTTTTCCCTCCTCAATTTCTTCCAGGCCAGCCTGGTTGCCTTATAATTCCAGACAAAAGAATTGATTTCCTGCTGACATTTTTTAAGTTGTTTAGAGTCAAAGGCTAGTGGAATGGTGTTAAAAATGAACGTGAATTTGGGGAGAATGGACATTTTTACTAAACTTATTCTCCCAAGTATGGTCAATGGGAGAAAAGTCCAAGATTTTAATAGCGCCCGACATTCTCGGAAGACCAGGTCCAGATTGGTCTGTGCCCTGTTACCAATTTCCTGGGTGATCCTTATTCCCAAATAGCGCATGGATGGGGTTACTGCAAACTGTGTGTTACCGATGTTCCAAGTCATTATCTCGGTTTTCCCTGCGTTAATTTCGTACCCCGAGATCTGCCCGAATTCCTCCACCCTTTTAACGACTATGGGAAAAACTTGAACAGGATCAGATGTATAAATAAGAATATCATCTGCATAGAGTCCTACCCGCTTAACCCATCCTCCAAACTCGAAAGAGGGGATGTTGTGCTCCTCTCAAGATTTGCGCAAAAGGTTCAATATACAAATTGAATAGGAGGGGGGGAAGCGGGCAGCCCTGCCTAGTACCCCTCATGATTTTAAAGGGCTCTGTGAGGGCACCATTGACCAACAGTCTAGCCCTAGGGTCCCTATACAGGAGATCAATAACTCGACAAAAGTTGACCCCAAACTGGAACCTTTTCATTACAGCGGCCTGATAGGGCCAATTGACCCTATCAAATGCTTTGGTAGCATCTAACGTGAAAGTGGCCAAGGGAAGAGAGAAGGTAGAGGCTATGTCTATAGCACCAACCAGGTCGTGGGTGAGATCTGCCAACTGACGCCTGTGAGAAGTTGGCCTGATATGCAGTGCTCACTATTCTAGTGAACACTATGCATCAGTCCAAACGACCCTTATGGTGATTGGTTGTAAGTCAACCTTAGACCAGCTATCCTAGTAGCGTGGATACGAGCAGTCTTCGGGCTAAACTCTAGAGGGCGTGTTAAGCCAGCTGTTATACCATCACATACCCCTTGAACACCAAGTGAAAGGACACCACACAAGTGTTATGAAAATAAACAGTGTATTTATTTAAAGTCACAACAGCCCTGCACTCTTTATGAGGACAGGGTACTAAGCACACAACAAAACTCTTAGGAAAATACTTCAAGTGCACAATAAATTCAAGTGCCCGAGGGCACGGAAAGTTTAATGGTCTCGGGCGGACCCGATAAGGCAAGTTGGAAGTGATAGGGACTCTGGACCCTTAAATAAGGAAGTTATGCGGGCACCGAAATGCCGAAGTTACCTAGCCCCGAGGGCTGCGGCTGCACAAGTCTTTACAGACGTCGGGAGTCTTCGCTGACGAGCCAGGAGCCGGAAGGAAGGAGTTGCTGGCCGGCGACCAGTGTAGATAGTTCGTAGAGATCCAAGCCTGGATCAGAGGTGGATGACACCTGAAAGCAGAGGGGACCAAGTTCATACTACTAGCCAGTAGTCAGAGGGTACCAGGAGGGCACCGGATGGAGTCACCTCGACCAGGTGAGTGGGCGACGCTGGGCTCTGCAGGCTCACGGACCAGGAGGCGTTGTCGGCGACCAGGATGGAGGTGCGAGCTGTCCCACGAAGATTGATGCTGTCGGCGTCGCTGGGCCCAGGATTGGGGCAACAAGCCTTGGCAAATTTCAGGACCATGTGGTGGGCCTAAAATGGCGTCTTGAGTGGACCAGGAGGGTCCGGGGTGCTCCTCTCGTAGAAGGGAGCAAAGGCCAGTCTGGAGCAACCAGACCAGCAGCGTTGGTTGTCGGGTGTCGTCAAGAAGGTCACCAGCCAGCGGCTAATGATCAGACAACGTGCTGAACAGCAGAGAGCAGAAGGGCCCCACGCGGATCGTGGAGATGCTGGGAGGCTGCGCTTCGATGCTGGAGCTGCTCAGGGTCGGGGCTTCTCGGACCCCAGAGCACTCACCAGAGGATCCCTCGGTGGTCATGCTGGTTTAAGAAATCGTGCAGGTCTTGATGATGGCCGGTCCCTCAAGGTCTCGTCGCACCCACAGATCTCAGCTGAGCTGACGACGTGGGTAGAGGTCAGAGGTGCCAGGGAAGCCGGTTCTCGTCGAGCTGGGCAGTCGGATTCCGGAGGAAGGACTTGCAGCAAACCGCAGAGTTCTTAGATGGTGCCTGCGGATGCAGGGTGACTACTCCTTAGCCACAAGGAGAAATCTTGAGAAGAGTCGAGAGTTCCTTTCGTAGAAAGTATTCTTGATTTAAAGATGATCTAATTTGGAAGGGTCCCCGCTCCTGCCTTTATCCTAAAGAAAGGGGTGGGTACGTGACTAGGTCCTGCCCTAGGGGTGGGAACAGGAAGGGGGGTAGTTACACCTCTCTCCCATGCCGGACTTTCCCGAGGTCAGGGGCTGGTGTGCCCCTGGAACTGGTTCTAGCCGGCAGATGCGTAGTGAGCACCGGGGTGCCACTCCGCAGTCACCTTCCTGTAAAGCCCTGCCTACCCAGAATACACAAAACCCTGTCTGGGATGGTGCGTGCACCGCCCCGGACAGGAAACCCTTTGTCCAAGCTCTCCTCGCTGGAAGGACTCCCAGCAGCAGGAGGTCAGACTCGTGTCTGTGGTGGCTGCATCCATTTTGTGGAGCTGAGGCTTCAGTTAACTTTAACCGGGGTTCACAGTTACGTACATGTCGTGTCCCTCTAGAAGGGTGGAATGCTAACCCCGTCGCCAGCATTGGTGAGGGGTCAGTATCCCGATTCGTATGACACCTTACTCGACATGTCTTGATAACGCGATACCGAAGTTACCAATATGGTACGCGTTATCATGGAACAGCCATTGGGTCTTGGTTCCGCAAGCTGCAACCGGGCTCGGCTCGTGCCAGAGCCCAATTCACACGATTCCACGCACTCTGCCTTCAGGATTATCTAGGCCTGCCATAGGAGTGGCTGATAAGAATTCGGGTGTCCATTTGAGGGTTAGATATAGGTATACTATATCTAAAGCAAAGGGCGAGTACGCCACGTTGCCCCAGCTGTCGCGCAGCCAGATGTGTCAGATTTAGATGGCCATCCAGGGGTGGCATAATACATGCTTCAGCCCCTGGTAGGCCCTGGGTACACCGATGCCCTGAGTTACAGGGTCTGACAAGGTGGCCCAGTTCCAATTGGAAATGTACCTAAGGTACATGGAATCCATTTTAGAGAGAGAGCAGTAGGCCTGGGGTCCTGATTGGCAGGGCCCCAGGTCAACTAAGTCGGAAAACCAGCAAAACACCAGCCAAAAAGTCGGGGGTAACCATAGTCCGGTATCTACCTTCCTACAACGCCCCCTTATAAATTCCTTCTGGTCTTGATGGATTATTGAGCCGATCTCGCTCCCCAGCTGTGTTGACAAAATAGCTGCAAAGATCTTATAATCATTATTTAGGAGCGAAATCGGCCGATAGGACCCGCAATCAGTCGAGTCCTTACCAGGTTTGGGGATCAGAACAATAGTTGCCTCACTCCAAGACTTTGGTGGCGCCACGCCATTTAGAAAAATACTGTTAAAAAGGGCAGTCAATGATGGAACTATGGCGGGACCTAATACACGATACAAATCCCCTGGTAGACCGTCCGGGCCGGCCGCCTTCCCTCGCTTCAGTTGTCCAATAGCATTACTGACTTCAACTTCTGATATTTCTTTATCCAGAAGGTCACTCTGTTCTCTTGAGAGGGTAGGCAGTTGAACCTTGTCTAACCAAGAGTCCCTAGCCGTAGGATCGTCCATGATCTCCTCCTTGTAGATGGTCTGGAAGAACTCTTGGAAAGCACTCCCAATTTCTGAGTTGGAAGTTCTAGCTGTAACTTCCCCTTTCAGTTTTATTTCCCTGATGTATTTTTTAGCTTGATCTGATTTTATTTTCTAGACCAAAACCTTGCCTGCAGCCTCTCAGTACTCGAAGTGTGAGAGCTTGCTCGCCTCCCACCTCTTAGCTACCCTTTCCTGTAGTAACCTTTCCAGGGTTTTTTTCAACTCGATCCGCTTCTCTTGGTCTTCTGCAGATCTTGTGGCGGGGCCGCACTTCTGATCTATGAGAAACAATTCCTTCTCTAAATTTTTAATTGCTTCTCTATATACCTTCCCTCTGTGTGAGGCTCTGTTGGTTATACACCCTCTTAAATAGGCTTTAAATGCTTCCCACACAGTCACTATCGTAGCCGAGTTTAAATTAATTTCCAAGAATGAAATAGACTCAGCTACAAAAAAGCTTCTCTCTTCTTCAAGCAGGATCGTCCGGTCAAAAGACCAGGAAATATGTCTGATCTGCTGAGAGTGTTTTAGAGTAAAAAGGATAGCTGAATGGTCAGACAAGTGGGAGGGGAGGTATACCAACTCCTTCAGTGCATCTTTGAGGTTGTAACTAAAAAAAGCGTAGTCGATTCTCGACTTGTGTTTATATTTGAAGTTCTGGAAGGAGACCCCCAGTGTGTTACCCGCCCTCTCCCTCCATAGATCTGCTAAACCCAAGGTTGTCATTATTGATATAAGGATTTGCCTAGATTTGGAATGTGTCAATGCTCTGGAGTTAGGTGACTTGTCAAGCTTGGGATTTAGGACTATATTAAAATCTCCAACCCATATTACCGGGTCTTGAGAGGTAATCAAATAGTTCTGGATCTTATTCAAGTAGGATGGATCGTCTTGATTCGGGCCATAGTAGCCCACTAGAGTGTACAACCGGTCATCTAACACTATTTTAGTCAAAGCCATCTTCCGCTGGGGTCCTCCTTATACTCCAAGATCTGTACCTTAGCCTGTTTTTTTAAAGATGATGAGGATCCCTCGTATATTGGCATTGTGGTCCGTACATAAAAATGTGTCCACCCACTTCTGCTTTTTCAGCATATCGTTTACCTCATGTTTGAGTAGATGTGTCTCCTGGATGACAATGACCTGTGCGGGGGAGTCTATCAAATATTGTAAAATTCTGTGTCTCCTGCCCCTCACACGCAGGCTATTGACATTCCAGGATAAGAACTGCAACAAGGTCTGTCCCTTTCCTACCCCCTCCCACCCACTCACCTAAAAGGCCAACATCTCTTAAGTGTATAAATTGGCATCTTTTGACCTGACAGAAACCGTTCGGGTGGCGTTTAAAAAAGTTACTGCCCAAAACAAATTTAACGAGAACAGACTTACGAGGACATTTTAGCTCTTCCCCCCCGCCTCTGTACCCCCCCCCCCTCCTCCCCTGGAAAATCCTCCCTCGCTTACACTGGCCAGATGAATAGCCAGGTTTGCGGCGTCAGACAAACCCTCCCCTCCTACACCGCCTACCCTGTGTACAAATACCGGCTAAACAAAGCATTTGAGACTGGGTGGCTCCTAAAAAGACGTAAGTATGACAGGAAGGGAAATCCAATCTCCCCCAATTGTGAAAGAATTTTGTTTCATAGTGTATTTATATAGTATTTATATACCTCCCCCTTTTATATATTTCCCTTTTTTTTGTGATAATCTAATTTTTTATCTTTACCTCAGTATAACCTTCCGTTTACCTAGTTACACCTATTTTAAAGAGTTTCCTTTTTTTCTTCTTACCCCTTTTTTCCCCTCTTCACTCGGTTTAGGTTATGCGTGCAACCATTTCCAGCGGACACTTAACGCCTCCGAGGAAGGGAAATAATTATAAATTAGGTGTGTAGGGAGATCTATGTTGCCTTGGTTCCCCTCATTTCTCAATATCAGACTAGAGGCAAAATACCTTAACATCCCCCCATGCGTGCTCACTGATGGATATTATTAAGTCGTCGGCTTCCAGAGGGGAACGGATGTTATGCATTTTGTTGTACATCTCCCTCAAGAAGGCGGGAAACCTCATCTGCACTGTTGCCCCCACAGCTCTAAACTTCTCAATTTTTGGCCAAGCTCCCACTGTCTATCTAAGGTGGTTTTTGACAGATCGGACCGAACTTCAAAGGAAAAATCTGGGGCCTTTAGGGACTTCGCCTTCAATGCGAGGTTCAGGATTTTTTCCTTTAAGGTGTATGTAACGAAATTCACTAAGATCTTTCTTGGTTTCACTCTCCCGGGGTTGAGGCGGAAGGGGTCTCTGTGTATCCTCTAGATATCTCTCCCCAGAACTTCCGTTGTTTCATCCAGATTGAGGGCATTTTTTAATAAGGTCACCACAAATGCCTTGATATCTCCACCCTCCTAACCCTCTGGGATCTTCAGCAGTCGGAGATTGTTCCTTCTGGAATACTTTTCCAGGGACTCAACCCTTTCCTTTATCGCATCCCCTTCTCTCCGTAGGCATTGAATCTTAGTCTCTGCTGACTCCTGTCTCGCTTTTAGCTCCCCCACTGAACCTTCCAAGCTCTCTGTTCTTTCGAAAAGGCCATCTACCTTCTTTTCAAGAGTCTCACAAGCCGCCCTGATCTCATTCTGGTTAGTCTTTGATTCCGCAAAGCCACTCCTTATCTCCTCCCTCATGGCAGTCAGAAGCGCCTCCAATGGACCACCACCCCCCTTCTCTCCAACCGTTGGATCTCCACGGGCACCATTAACTCCCCCAGCATCCTCCTCAGAATGGTTAGACTCCCAGAGAACTACTACTGGCTTTGAATTTGAGGCCTCTGTTATGACCACTAAGCTAATGGACTCCGTCGACGGGGCAATATTAGACTCGCTCATGTTTCCTTCGGGGGTGCAACTAGCCGCATCTGTGCTTTGTAAGATATCCAATACTTGGGGCAGTGCTTTAAAAATAGGAACGTAGCGAGGGTGTAATTCGGGTCGCACTACTTAGTAACCACTTAGTTTTACCTTTACCCCCTGACTGGGAGCTAGTACTGGCTTTAGGGTGCGTGGACCCCCCTCTTGTTTTAGTCCCCTGATTCACCCCTGCTCTGTCACTGATACTGTCGACTTCAAGTTCCGCCTCAACCTCAGCCTCACCTTCCCCCTCCACTCCCACTACGCTTCCTCTCGATGGGATACCGTTTGGGACTACCTTCCCTTTGCTTCTCCACGGAGATGCTGTTCCTAGAGCCCTTCCGATGCCTTCTGCCCTTACCCCCTCCCCCCCCCGTTTTCCAGGTGTGCCACTGGTGGGTATTTTAGGCTTCAAAGTCCCTGCACCCTTCGTGCCTCCAACACGCGCCCCCTCCTTACTGTCCAGTGCTTGGTTACCAGATGCTGTGGGAGGTCCGCGGGCGGCCTCCTCTTTCGCCGTGCCTCCCTCGATGCTTCCCTCAGGTTCCGTGGGTTCCGTGGGACGAAGATTAGAGAAAATCTGGTGAATTTTCACCCGGCCTTCTCCCCTCCCACCTCATACATTCCCTCTAAGAAGCCCGCGAGCCGCCACCCTGCGGCCGTGCCTCAGCTCCACGGCTGCCTGCTTCCACCGCAGGAGAGAGGCGGGGGAGGTTCCAGGCTTGATCCTACACACATCGACGCCGAGCACACGAAGCCGCTTTCAGCCGCGACCAGAGATCCGGGAGTCCAGACTTCGCTTTTCCCTTTCTGCCAAAAACATCCACTATTGCAATGCAGCCATAGGTGCCGGTAACTACAAAATTACAGCGGGCTGGAGAGGTCTGTCACCAACGGCCGCCATGTTTTCCTCGAGGCAAAGCTCATCAAAGAGCATTGTTAACAATAATATATTAGGTTTTTATGGCATCTGTGCTAATAAGTCTTGAGCAGCCCAGTTTGATCACTACGTCTCCTCTGCCTGTGCATTTCAGCCTTTCGAAGCTTTATGGATGAAGTACATCACAAATCCTACAGCACATTGAAAACGAATGGAAATGTTTGGGCTTCTTAATCACTGCGAAGTCGTCTGACTATCATTCCACTCTGTAATTTGTACCTTGTCTTTGTTGGCACTCCCAGCAGACTCAAACACAAAACATGCTGGGGTTGGGGGGGGGGGGTCACTTGTATTCCCTGTGCAGAACCTATGCTTCACTGTGGGCTGCAGTACCTCTTTAGGGTGGGCTCAAGACTGACTAGCTTTACGCAGACTCGCATGCTCTTCAGCTTTGACCATCGTCACTGCATCTCATGGGGCGCGAGTACACCTGGGTAGTAGTTTTAGTACTACTTCATTGGTGGCTATAACTCTGACATGAGAGGATTGTCCCACAAATGCGTATTATTAACAACAGCCACAGATTATCCAAAGCTGCAAGCAAACATTGCATCTACCCCCTTTTATACGTCATCGCTCTCTCGCCTATACCAGGGCTAGACCAGGTATTGCTGGCGAGTCTCACATTTCTACTAAACATCCTATTCTCTCTGGTAAACAGTAGGATTCGAACCGCTTACATTACTACTAGCATAGCAAGATCATCAAGAATGATGGAGGGTACATCAGTGTTAGACTTCACATAAACTAGCACATGCAGCTGTCACTATACCTTATCTACATTGATGCCCAGCTTTAACCTTGGACCATTCCCGGTGTACACAGGTTTTATAAGATGGCCAGAGGTTCTAGAACCATTCCCAAGTCATGCAACAGTCTGGCTATGGATTTCAAGGCCTGAGTGCTAACATACAGCACCTCCATTCTTGTGATATTTGTCCTCACTACATGAATGCAGAAATGCATTATGAATAGATTGTATTTTAATAGCACAAGCATGATCCTTGCGGGTATCGGAGCGCTTTACAGAAGTACAGCGTGGCGAGTAGTATAAGCAGTAGTAACGTATTCATTACAAGTTCACTAACAGTCTAATAGCATGGTTGCATCATTAATAGCAACATAATGTCAGAGTTCATCCACCGCAAATACCAGGCATAGTTGAGAAGCAAGGGGGTAACACTGGTATTGCACGAAAGAGCGCATTAGATAGCCAGAGATAGTTAATCATGCGAGCCACTGAATCGAGTCATGTGATCTAGGGATGAAATGTGTTCATGATTTTTTTTTACTTGAATGAATTGGTCGAGTGATTCATTCTGATTTCTGGAGGTAAGGAGTTCCAGATTCTTGGGGCAATGCCAAAGAAGGCACGGTTGTAGGTGTAAAATAAAGGTAACCTCCTGACAATGCACTATAGCCACCTTTACAACCTTCAAACTGTCAGACCTTAGTGCACTCATCTTGGTGTATGTGTACAACAATCAACCTTAAAAGGCAGGAAATGGACCAATGAACTCCTACTACATAGTTCAAAAGTGTGTGTGTTTGTTTTTGATTTGGCCATCCTCTGCCAGGATGATGGAATATTTTATTGCGCTGCACTGGCAGGGGTCCCGCTAGCCAAATTTATAAACTCCCCTCGGGCCGGCATCTATTTAATGCATTGATGGAAACCACAGTCATCACGATTTTCATAGTAGCTTTGCAATACGGCTCCATCAAATATTAGGAGCTGTACTTCTAAGTAAACTTTTTTGTTGTTTTCAAAACAAACCCTCAAAGCGGGATTTTGTTTTTGGGGAAAAAAAAACGTGCCAAACCGTGCCATGCTATCTATTTCCCATGAAAAGGGGAGCATTTTGCAGTTTCAGTGCCTCTTACCGCCAGGGTTTTCCTGAGAGTGAAGGGCAGAGAAAACTGACCTGTATGCCTGCCCATCTAGATTAGGTGGGCAGACATATAGGTCAACCTCAGATGGTCCTTACTCTGTTGGGCTTTCAGAAGGATCTAACCTCGGTGAAGACGGAGTAGTCTCCATTTGGTTTGCACCAAAGGTCTGCCTGCTTTTAAATCTGGCGAGCGGACTATTATGGTGTGAGGAAGTGTACTTTGTGAGCGTCGCGACGGAGTACCCTTTCGGCCAGCATATAATTCGGACCCAAAATTCTTGGAGTGAGAGCGCCAATCAGTAATTGTTTGCTTAAGTATGTGCTATTTACTAAAAGCATGTAACATTGAGAGCATGATCTGTAAATTTGGTTGTATGATGATGTGTCTTTTTACGTTATTGCTAACAAGGGAATCCAAGTGTCCTTGGGTAAGCATATACGTAAAGAACAATAGTCCCAAGACCATACCTTCCACAATCAATGTACAAATACATCAGATGATGAATTTATTCAACATTATATTAAAGAAAAACATTAATAACAATGTGACAGAGCAGCGGGCGTGTGATGAGAAACAAACTCAGAGCTCTCGTACAAGTGACAATACATGATCAACATTGAAAACGACACAGCCCATTTTATTCTTATGTACATTCAAATTGGGTCCATAGAATTAGTTGACGACGTTTCGATCCTTTTGACAGACAGAAGGATCATAATCAGGACTCTAAGAATACATGACCCCAATAGAACAGAACACGAACAGTGAACGTCACTGTGGAATGGGAAGCCCCTAAGGATAGCCACGCAGAAATTGGTGCAGGGATGGTATGATGGGGGAATAGCACTGCCCTTCATATATAAATACTACTGGGCTGCGTAGTTAATGGTAATTAATCAGTGGGTACACCGACCGCCAGACGAACCCGCATATAGAATGGATAGATTTTTCCTACTGTCGGGAGGATATACAAAGGCACTTTCCATTAACCCTAGACCCCTCCAGCTCACGGGTCCAACAAAACATACAGTCCAGCTCTGGCACATGGTACATAAAAAGATGGGGTGGTATAATAAAGTAACACAGGCTATGCCGCTTGGGATACGGGGAGGCTGGGCACATTGCGTAGGGTCCCCGGCTTTGATAACTGGTACCTCATAGGTATTTCCCGAGTGGGTGACCTGTGGTCACGAGGGAGTGGTTCCCTTCAAGATTATGACTTGGCGAGGACCGAAACATTTCTGTATTTACAGATTAGACATGCACTCCTGGCTGCCATCCCAGGAGGAGAGGAGCTCCAGGTAACTTTCCTGCTGGAAGACAGACTCATTTCAGATTACATGGATCGCAGGGCAATTTCTCTAACATATCAAAACTAAAATGAATCAATAACTTCCTGGACCCTCTCCAGGGCCTCCGAGAGCAGTGGCAAGTGAACCTGGGAGAATTTGAGGGCGGAGATTGGCAAGAGGCACTGGCTTCCCCCTGAGAGGTGGCCATTCGGCAAGATTCGGGTTCCTGCAACTTAAGATATTACACAGATCATATTTCTCCTGTAAAACCCTGACTTAAATGAACAGGGGGTTGGACTCTAGTTGTCGGAGATAGTGTAGCAGAGAGGGTACATTTTACCATGTTATATGGGACTGCCCATCTATAAATCGTTACTGGGATGCAATCACACACAGCTTGAGTGAAGTATGGTGTGGTGATGGAGCCAACACCCAAGTGGTGTCTGCTAAATGTAAATGTAATGTAAATGTAAGACTTATTTTTATAGCGCAAACGGTGACCCAGAGGGTATCCTGGCGCTTTGACTCTAGATACATCACAAACAGAACGAGATCACACAGCCCTAGGAAAAAGATGGGACTTCAGCCCCTTTCTGAAAAAAGACAGTTCATTCGAACTCCTCAAGAGGAGTGGAAGGGAATTCCAGAGTTTAGCAGCCGTGAAGCCAAAGGAGCGGCCACCCATCCATATACTCTGGATTCTAGGAACTGCCACCAAATAGGCAGAAGAGGAACGTAGAGGTCTGGCTGCCGAATACCATGAAAAGAGTTCCTGAAGTGCAATGTGCTCTTGTCTGTGTAGTGCCCTGAAGACATTGCAAGAAGCCTTAAAGCAGATCCGCTGATGAACAGACAGCCAATGAAGGTCCCTGAGTGCCAAAGATGACAAGGCTGAGCGCGCCCGTTAAAGGGCCAGCTTGGCTGCCATATTCTGGATCCGCTGCAATTGTCTAATCAGGGAACTAGGGCCACCTAGGAGCAATGCATTGCAGTAATCCAGTCTGCTGAGTATGATGCTACGCACTACTTCAGGTCTGGCCGATGCAGGTAGCATGGGGAGGATCTTACGCAACATTCGTAACAACATCATACAGGTACCAATGGTCTTTTTTACAAAGGCATCCATGTGTGGGAAGCAACTGGCCTAACCAACAAAGAGAGGACCTGGGTGGCACTAAGGATGGTAATAGCGAAGCGTAATATTGCTAGACTGTGGGGAGGGCCCAACACTCCAAGACTGGGCAAACTATATGGATTATTGTGTGGTGGCAGAGAAGGTGGTGTATGAAAGTAGGGGCTGTCCCAAAAAGTAGGGGCAGGTCTGGGGCAAATAGAATGTGTATCGGGGAAGTCCATGTAGGGCCTCCTTAGTAGGATCAAGCAGCTTTACGAGTCAGCGAAATGAAGAGCACGCAGATGGGGCTGTTGGAAAGGGGTGAGGAAATGTGGATGAAGTGCAATTGTGTGACCCAATGATGATATCAATGTTATTGTTTCAATTAATTAAAATTGTTACAATGAAAAACCAGCGGAGATGTTCCAACGCTTAATTAATTCAGGTATGGTCGGTGCCTATTTAACAAAGAATAAATACACCATGAATAAAATAGATTTAAAATGTTACATTTGACGCTAAAATAAGTAAAACAGTACAAATAGTGTTAATGCCTTGAATTAGTTACAATCCCGGATTAGGCGATGATTTAGAGGTTTTTTTATTGAAGTGCAAACTTTCGCTAATTTTTGTGGGACCTATAAAAGTTTCCATTGCGACTGTGCGGGTACGTGTTCGGTGCTTTTGCCGTGAGGACTTCAATTAAAGTGCAATGTGCGAGGCATTAGCTAAAACTTTCTTTTACCTTGTGTGCGAATTTCGCAAATCTTGCCAATTCGATTGGAATGTCCAAGCTAAAGAGTAGTTCCATTGCATTTTGACATGTACGTGTTCCATATTTTAGAAACAATGGTTGTAGTAAAGTGTGGTGTGCCTGTGCTAAACAGTGGCATATGCAGACCAAATGAGCCATGGTTTCCTCAGACTGTTGGCACAGTCGGCAACTACTGACCGCCTCTAATGATTTCCAGCACATGTTTTAATGTCTTTTATCGGCAGTACCATAAGTCTCAGTGCTAAAATTCGCTTTAAGATTGACTTATTTAAGGTGCCGTCAAGGTAAGGCTGCTTTGGGTGGTCCTCATAGGAGGTGGCAAGAATCCCAATGTTACTACTGGAGAGCATCAGTTCCTCCATATCCTCTTCCTTAGAGAGTGATCCAACCTGTTTCTTAAAATCGATTTTAGGATACCGGGCTGATGGATAAAATTCTGCCAGTTGGACATGTCAAGATGCAATTCAGTACAGGCGATGTGCAGGCTGTTGGATCACAAGTTATTTTCTTACTCAAAAATTGTTTTTAAGATTGCATTTATTGAATGCGGGGGAGCCGCACATACCAGACGATAAAACTGCACAATCGAGGCCCAATGCTCATAGCTCTGTTTGTTTAGCCCGAATTCCAGTCGGAGCAGTGCATGTATTGTTATTTGAAAGATTCGCTTGAACGCTCGACAGTTGGCTTGTTCCAAGATGTTACTATAAGCAGCTGGGAATGCTAGTTGGTCATATTTGAGGGAGGGTAACAACTTAGCGTTTATAACGTTTCTGATAGATGTGGTGGATGGGCCACGTAATTTAGAATTCAGCATGCATAGGGCATACGACACCACCTTCGCTTTTGTTTCCATGGAAGCGATGTGTGCCGTGGGTTTCGCATTGCTCATGAGCCAAACCCCAAGTTAGTTGTATTTGGTCATTGTTGTGATGTTGAAGATGCCTAGTTTCCAGCGTTGTCTAAGTTTATTGGCATGCTTCCCAATTATTACCACCTTCGTCTTTCCTGCATTTGCCCTTAGGTTGTTGTGGTACTTGTTTGGAGCTTCCAATAGTCGTTGCATGCCTGTTTTGGTGTGGTCAAATAACACCATGTCGTCTGCATACTGCATTAAGAATAATCTAGTCGAGCCAATTTTAGCTGACAGATTAGCCTTGAATAATGCATTGCCAAGGTCTGCTGTATATAAGTTAGAGGAGGGGTGCCAATTTGCAGCCTTGTTTCAGCCTTCGATCTGTTGGGATCTTTTTAGTGGCTGCATTTGTCGTACGTTTCACCTGTACCCATGTTATTATTATTATTATTATTATTATTACATTTCTTATATAGCGCCAGAATCGACCCCCGAAGGGGTATCTCCGCGCTTGCCTTGGGAACCCGTCCTGGTTTTTCCCTGTGAGATAGCCCCTACAGGGCATCCCCAAGGTGAAAGCCAGGCATCCCGCCGCGTGGGGCCGTTGTGGAGATTAAGCAAGCTTAATGCCCAGAGTTGCAGAGTGTGAACCCATGATTAGGTCAGGCACCAAAGCGAGAATTATCGAGTCCGTGGACATTTGAGCTCAACACCCTGCCACGTCGGGAATCGAACCCTGGTCCCGGGTCTGACCTCTGCTTCCGGGTCTGCCTGCTCTAACCAGTGAGCCACACTTCTCCGTTGTAAAGGCTGATTATTGCTTTTAGCAGTATCGGAGGTACCCCCCCAATGTTGCAATTTCTGCCACAACAGGCTCCGATTAACACCGTCATGTGCCGCAGAATAGTCCACAAAACATGCAAATAGTGGCAGCTGCTTTTTCTGAGTGGACTGTACTGCTAGGTAGGCGAGAGCTAAAATATTATCCATCGTTGATGCTCCAGGCCTAAAACCGGATTGGTAGGCTGGAAGGATTTCATTGGTAAAACACAAAGAGTGAGGTACCCTTAGAACCGATATGGGACAGGGTAAACAAGGTTAAAAAGAAAAAAAGAAAAGAAAAAAAAGTCCCTGAGCTTAAGGATATCCCTTGTGTCGTAATATAGCCAACCTGAAATATTTGGGGGAGGCTATATCCGACCCCAAAGCTAACCTTACGGTCTAGTTAGAACTAAAACTTTCACACAATAGTGGCAAAAAACGTCAGTTTAGGAACTCTGTGAATAATATATCATAGAATCATGCAACATTTAAAAACACTCTAATATGCACCAGTAATTAAAATCATCAGTTTATTTCTAAAAATTAATAACATAATCAAGTTTCGCAATACATCATAATACAACAAAATACAAAATAAAAACCAAAAGTCGACGCAGCGTTTCGGTGTCTTGTGTAGATGGAAACACCTTCTTCAGGACGTTTTTTTTTTTTAATTCACTCAAAATTTGAGGAATTCGAGATCATAAATGATATCTTGATGATACAGCTTCTAATTCATTTGGCAGCGTATCTCGCATTTTTTTGCAATGGATTTTTTAAATTTTTCCACCTGAATCAAAGAATAATGCGTAAATTCAATGTTTCGCTGTACCAGGGGTGACCACCGTATGGATGATAAAATCAGATACAAATTTGCTTTTCAAATAAAAGCTAGATGCAATCCCATCTCGGAATCAGTTGTAGTAGGAGGCTTTAGGCTGGTATGCCGTTGAGGGATAGAAGGTTCTTGGCCCTTGCTTCCTTCTGCTGACTTTGTGTTATGTCCGTATTCTAGATTAACGTCTTCATAAAAAACAGCAGCCTCCCTGTCACCGGATCCTGCTTGTGACAAGAAGCAAGCTGTACCAGGATCCGGTGACAGGGAGGCAAATTTGTATCTGATTTTATCATCCATACGGTGGTCACCCCTGGTGTAGCGAAACATTGAATTTACGCATTATTCTTTGATTCAGGTGGAACATTTTTAAAAATCCATTGCCAAAAAATGCGAGATACGCTGCCAAATGAATTAGAAGCTGTATCATCAAGATATCATTTGTGATCTCGAATTCCTCAAATTTCTGAGTGAATTTTTTTTTAAAAACGTCCTGAAGAAGGTGTTTCCATCTACGCAAGACACCGAAACGCCGCGTCGACTTTTGGTTTTTATTTTGTATTTTGTTGTATTATGATGTATTGCGAAACTTGATTATGTTATTAATTTTTAGAAATAAACTGATGATTTTAATTATTGGTGCATAATAGAGTGTTTTTAAATGTTGCATGATTCTATGATATATTGTTCACAGAGTTCCTAAACTGACGTTTTTTGCCACTATTGTATGAAAGTTTTAGTTCTAACTAGACCGTAAGGTTAGCTTTGGGGTCGGATATAGCCTCCCCCAAATATTTCAGGTTGGCTATATTACGACACAAGGGATATCCTTAAGCTCAGGGACTTTTTTCTTTTTAACCATAAGGATTTCATTGGTGTCAGCCCATTCCTGTAAATCCTGCAGGAGCAGGCTTGCATATCCTTTTGCCTCGATGTCCAAGAGAGCAATCAGCCGATAGTTTGGGTCCCCAGTGTCTCCCTTTTTATGAATGGGTTGCAGCAGGGAACCTTTCCAGGTCTCCGGGACTGTTGTATTGGTCAGGCAATAATGGTAGAGTGGTGTAAGTATGGTACCCCAGAAATTGCAGTCTTCTTTGAAGAGATGTCCTGGTAAACCATTGGGACCCGGTGCTCCATCCCTTCTGATGTTCTTTAGGATTAGTGTGACACAGTTCACTTCGACTTATTTTTCATCGCAATTCGAGGGTTTCTCCGTTAATGTCTGTACTGCTGAATCTTCGATGGTTGGAGCGAGGTTATTTCGCAAATCATCAGTGTTATGTGGATATAGCTGATGAGGCTGAGCCTGACTTGGCACACAACAACACAATGCGGCCACGTGGGCAATCCATGAATAGCTGGAAACCATGTTGCGCCTATCGTGGCTGTGCCCAGAGAGCCTATTGATGTATGACCAAAATTCTGCCTGTTTGTTTGGGGTCAGCAGGCTATGGATGTACAACCATTGGGACTCTTGCTGTTTTCTTTTACTGTCCCATATGTTTTTCCTGTGTATTTTCCTAGCTAGAAGTTGATTTTGGAATGTTTTGGCCTTTCCCTCTCGTTTATGGATGCGAACGGCTGATCTCAGGGGCCCGCTTGCTTTGCCCCACTTTTGCTCACTGGGGTGGTGAATGGAAACAGATCCCTTCTCCAGATGTTCTTCAATGGTTTGTTTGTCTGAATATCAAAAGCTCATAGACCTCTGTCGACAGTTTGATCCAATTTTCGCCCACGTTACCTGCTGGAAATTCGTGAGCAAGACTGGGCCAGATAGTTTTCCACCTGCATAGAGTGGTTGTATCTAATGTGTTCCATTTTATTCTCCTCTGTAGGGTGTGAATTTCCTACCCCTTAGTGGAACCCACTATGGCAACAAGCGGTTGCATGGCCATTTGTAATGCAAAGGTTATGGCCAATGGGAGATGATCGCTCGTCTGGAGCACAGGTTTCTGAGTTTCTGACACATGTCCATACAAAAGTTTACACACGAAGATATAGTTGATCGTGGTTTTGATTTTTCCAAGTGGTACTGTGTTCAAGGCCATCTTGCGGTGGTTAAGGATTTGTATTGGTTTTAATCTATATGTACTTTCCTGCCGGGTCCATTGGCGGGGCATCGTTGGGTACAGTCCCTAGGTTACGAGTATTGAAATCACCAGCGATTATAATCCCGCAATTTGGCTGGCTGCCTAGTAGCTCTTCCAGTGCATCCAATAGGGACCTCATGGCGCAGGGTCTTGATGATTCCTTGCAGTTAAAGTAGATGTTCACAAGTAAAATCTTTAATGGGCAGCTGTTCAATTTGAAGCCATGCCGAAGAGTAGCGTGGACCATACCTGTGTTGATTAGGGGTGTAGCTTTTATGTTACAGCTGCTTCGTGTGTATATAGATAGTCCCCCCCCGACGGTCTTCCGAATATGTTATGCTTTTTTGCTGGCTGTTGAAATTCCGTGAAGCCTGGAATGGCCGCTGAGGTTAGCAGTCAAGTTTCTTGGAGGCATAATAGATCCCCAGACTGTAGGAAGTCAACTGATTCCGTGTTCTGTAAAGTTGTTTTTAACCGGTACACATTCCATGAGATTACTTTCACAGTGTTCCTCAATCCAGTGATATCAGAATATTTACTTTGTTTGCTAGCAGCAATATGTTCTTATTGATATTCGGGTTGTTGGTGTTCCTTCCTGGTGGATTCTTTTGAGGTCCATCTTTTCCCTTTCTGCGACCCAATGTATAAAATACGTTATGATACCTTTTGGTAGCTCTGATGTACATACTGTCATGCCTTGTCATATTATTAATAAAAAGAACTTAAGAAAAAGAATACATGAACCAGAGAACAATAGGGAACTGAAAGAAAGCACAGAAAATATAGTGTTAGAGTGGAGACAGCTACAATTTGGGAATTCCAGTGTATACAGTTTGTGGATACTTACTGGGTACTAATCAAATAATGCTGAAGGCACCAATGGGCTCTATTCAGCTACACTTATAGATTAAAAATACACAAGACATCAGCCAAAATGCCCGGAAAGAATGGCGGCGGGAGGGAAACATAGTGAATGGGATTAGAGTAAATCTCAATAGTCTCAAAATTACCTGGGAAAGGATTGTATAGACTCCCAAAGTTGTCATAAAGTGTCTATGTGGGGGCACACAGAACTGACCCAGGAGTCCCGGAGGGTCTTTGGAGCGCCGCAGCCTTCCTGCGCTGTTTGTGGGGGGAAGACAAGCAGCCGGACTACATTTCCCACCGCCCTACGCGACCGGAAGTCGCGCACGCCCTGTCCCGCCCCCGGAGGTGCTCATAAGTTCAGCCAGAGCCCCGGGGGAGCGGGGGGCACACAGAACTGACCCAGGAGTCCCGGAGGGTCTTTGGAGCGCCGCAGCCTTCCTGCGCTGTTTGTGGGGGGAAGACAAGCAGCCAGACTACATTTCCCACCGCCCTACGCGACCGGAAGTCGCGCACGCCCTGTCCCGCCCCCGGAGGTGCTCATAAGTTCAACCAGAGCCCCGGGGGAGCGGGGGGCACACAGAACTGACCCAGGAGTCCCGGAGGGTCTTTGGAGCGCCGCAGCCTTCCTGCGCTGTTTGTGGGGGGAAGACAAGCAGCCGGACTACATTTCCCACCGCCCTACTCGACCGGAAGTCGCGCACGCCCTGTCCCGCCCCCGGAGGTGCTCATAAGTTCAGCCAGAGCCCCGGGGGAGCGGGGGGCACACAGAACTGACCCAGGAGTCCCGGAGGGTCTTTGGAGCGCCGCAGCCTTCCTGCGCTGTTTGTGGGGGGAAGACAAGCAGCCGGACTACATTTCCCACCGCCCTACGCGACCGGAAGTCGCGCACGCCCTGTCCCGCCCCCGGAGGTGCTCATAAGTTCAGCCAGAGCCCCGGGGGAGCGGGGGGCACACAGAACTGACCCAGGAGTCCCAGAGGGTCTTTGGAGCGCCGCAGCCTTCCTGCGCTGTTTGTGGGGGGAAGACAAGCAGCCGGACTACATTTCCCACCGCCCTACGCGACCGGAAGTCGCGCACGCCCTGTCCCGCCCCCGGAGGTGCTCATAAGTTCAGCCAGAGCCCCCGCGTCGCGGGACGCGCGCGCGGGCGGCGCCGGGCAAAGGGCGGGCCCTCTGTGGCCCTCAGAGGCACGAAGAGGCCGGGTCGGGCCACCCTATTTGGCTGCTACAAACTTGGAGGTACTTTATCTATTTACACCGATCCTGACATTGTACTGTTTTAATACCATGTCCATCTGGGAGGAGCTGAATGCCCTATGTGGGACGAACTATGCCCCCAATGTATCTACCCCCCCTATAGTGAGTAGAGATGGAGACGAGGTTAACGACATTGATATTGAGAATACCGATATAATGTGCACTAGTCCCTCACTACAACGCTCCAACCCTCCAATAATATCGCCTACTGAGGCGGTGATCAAAACACCCGACCCAATTTCTCCACTCCAATTGACCCTACTGGCACAGATCGAACAATTGTTAAAAACTGCTCTATCACCCCTGATTATTAAAATCAATGAGCTGGGAGACAGGCTGACCAGTATTGAAAACAAATTATCAAGGAACCCCATCTCAACGGAACCAACTGCTGCACCCAGTCACCCTATTCTCCCCTGCATCAAAGAAAAATTCAAATCCATAACACCTATGCAAGCTCAAATTCTTGAACCCCTCATCTCTCCACCCAATCCAAGAGGGCGGAACATTATCTCTAACTCTAACTCCGTATCTGCACCCCATAGACTACCCAGGCTTGCACACGAAAGCAGGAATTGGATCAACCTACCTCCAGAAGCTGCTCCTTTTGTGACTATTCTTTCCGGGGTCCCTGCACCTACTCAGGGCAAATTTGAATCCTATCAGGACTTGTTAAATAAAACCATCTCCTGGCTAAAACACCATAGACCATTGCCACCTGCCTTACATGGGGGCATATTGAGGGTCAGGAGGGTGGGGTGGCTTGGTACGTCGCCCAAAGACATCCCGGGCGACCTTATTTTAATTAAATTCAAAACTACGAACATTGTCCCCTATTTGCGATTCTCCCAACCCAAAGAGGGAGATGGTCCCATTCGCATTTGGGACTTGTACGATTTTTATCCCGGCCCCCGACCCTACCCGTCCCTAAGGCAAGCTAGAAATAGATACTGAGTTTTGATGGAAATTAGCTCTAAGAAAACCCTTGCACTGTGATATTATTCTTTTAAAACATGTATTGTGATTTTATGATGGTTTAATTGCAATGTTTATTTTATGTATACTTTTATGATTTCTATATGGAATCGAATAAAGTTATTTGATGGTGTCTATGTGGTTCAGATGAGGTCCAGGGGATCTAAATTGATGTGTAAGAAAGTAATACCAGTCAAAAAATTGGTTGGTAAAGAAATTATGTCAGAATGAATTCCCTGTCATAAGGGTCAGAGTGGGATGCTTCTAGATTTCAAAAGGGCCTCAAGAAGAGTACTGCAAGATCTTCCTGGACAGCAGACAATAGTGCTTGAAAAGAGAGCTGAGTGAAGATAGCCTGGCGTGCACCAAAAGATGTCTGCTTCTCCTAGGTCATAGAAACGAAGGAAGAACTGCCCAAAATATGGACACCTAGGTCATGAAAATAGAGGGTCAGATCAGAGTATATAAAAGGAGATCTAGTGGCCACCATCTTGGAAAAGAGGCTGAAAGTAAGGAAGATAATTGGAAACATATAAATAAATGGCGAAAGAGAAAGAAAATGGTATTCTTTTTTTTTCAGAACAAATTTATTATTTTTGCTGATGAGTTACATATAGGACACTGTCCCTCAATATATCGAAGGACAAGTAAGCAAATAATGAATCATCACATACATTCAGTTCAGCCAGCTTTTGGTAATGGAATGACCCCCCAACTCCCAACTCCCTACCCTCCCTCCCGGGTCCCACCCGTACCCCCACACAGTGTCCACATAGTCCAAGGCATAGGTTAACTTATCACTAACAGTGCGTGCTCCTTTTCACCCATGGTCCACCAGTAAATGTTCCGCTCCAACGTCTTGCGGCTCAGGAGGCTCTAGCCACAGCCCTCTATAGTCCGCCCATCGCTTCCATATCTTAAAATACTTCCGGGGGCAGCCCCTGGCCTCAAACACTGGATGCTCCAACCTCATACAAAAGTCCATTCCCCTCCTCCACACTTCCAGCAAGGGGGCCCTGGGGTCCTTCCAGGCCCGGGCTATATCGCGTTTGGCCACTACAAGGCCCAGGACTAATAGGTGACGTTTATAAATGTTGCCCCCGACCTGTTCCATGATATGTAGCAGGCCTAGCTGCGGCGATCGGGGGAGGTCCCAGCCCAACACCTCAGATAAGCAATCCCAGACACCCATCCAAAACCTCGACAGCTTCTCGCACGACCATACTGTGTGAAGAAATGTACCCACCGCCCGTTCGCATCTCAAACACTCAGAGGAGGCAATCAAACCAGCCTTCCACAGTCGGTCTCTAGTATAATAGGCCCTGTGCAAGTATTTAAATTGAATGAAACGTAATCTCATGGCTATCGCCGCACCCCTCGGGGCCTCCAGGGCCTCCCTCCAGTCCTCTTCCTCGAAAGCCCCAACATCCCCCTCCCACACAGAGCGCAATTTGTCAAGGGAAGAGGAACAGTGCGTGACCAGGGTCTGATATATGTTAGAAATTTTCTTTTCTTCCAATTCCCCCATAAACACCTTAGCCTCAAGGGGGCTAAACTCAGGCAATGACTCCAGACCCACCAGGGATGGGGATAGGGCATGGCGCAGCTGCAGGTATTTGAAAAATTGGGTCTTAGGCATAGCATATTCCTCACTTAAGGCCTGGAACGACTTAAGGGTTGTGCCTTTCATGACGTGTCCCAGCGTGGAAATGCTGATGGCGTCCCAGCCCCGAAACCCCTGTAGGGACGCTAGTGCCGGTAGTTGCCCGTTCTGCCACAACGGAGTCTCTCCCGTCAGCTTGTTCCACCACCCCATGCGGCGCAGAGCTCCACGCCATACTTGGAAGATCACTTGGGTGTCCACGGGGAGCCTCTTCCTGACCGTCGCCGAGTACAGGATGGTATGCAAAGTGTTCGGATCCATCATGTGTCATTCAAGGGCGTAGGCCGGATCATTCCGGTCCCCATACCACCATTCATTTAGCACCAGCAATTGAGACGCTTGGTAATATGACAGAATGTCCGAGGTGGCCAGGCCCCCACAGTACGTGGAAAGAAAGCAAGTGCGAAGAGCCACTCTTGCCACTCCTCCGGCCCAAAGAAACTGACTCAACGCCGAGTTCACTTGGCGAAACCACTGCGGCGCTATGGGATACGGGTAATTTTGCAACTGATAGAGGAGGCGCGGGATGGCCACCATTTTAAATATCGCCGAGCGGCCGTAAATATTCAGGGGCATCCTGGACCTGATTTTCATGTCCGATCGCACTCGGTCCCAGACGGGCACAAGAAAATGGTATTCTTATGAAAAATAGCAAATACAAGAATCACAAATCAAAACACAAAAAAAAGGTGTTACAATGAATTGCTGCACTGTACACAATAGATGCAAAACTGATGAGGCCCATGTTGCCTACCCAGGAATGTTTTTCTATGGCAGTAAATGATTCTATCATAGTACTACATCATTTCAGTTTTGGTATTCTTCTAAAGTCTGATTCCGTTATTGTTTAATAGCAGTTGTGGTATTATTAGTAATTTCAAAGATGATGTAAGGTGGTATTATATTGTGAAATAATGTGTAGAGTTTTAATGAGATTGACGTAGGTGGTTAGGTTTTTTTACTACATTAATCTGAATTTCCAGTATTTTTACATTTTGTTATATGACCTAAGTCTCATCAATCTCGAATTCCAGTTTTTTAATTCAAATCCTTATTCCATGCAGTGCAAAATGTTTAACTTTTAGTGAACTAAGACACAAAATGTAGCAGAAATAGGGTCCTTAGTGTCGTACCTTAGTGCTCATCCAATAATAATCATGAGTGTCCTAATAACAAGGTGATGAAAGGAATGCTTGAACTCGACTCAGAAACCCTTGTTTCTCGCCCACTGTGCCACTCTAGACATAGACGTCCACATGCAAATCAGTCTTGGTCCTGCTCCAATTAACATTTGAGCCTGTACTGCCAGGCTATGTATCTTACAAAGAGGAGCATAAGCAACCCCAGATCGCTTTTGAACTATTTAGGTTTCGTGAGTGAGGTAAACCTAAGGTCTGTAGCACACTGAACACAGGCATACCTGTCTTTCTGGGCATAGCCGTTGCACCTCTGGCACCTACCGTAACAAACAATAAGGTGTTGGAAAGAATGTTTGAACTGATCTCAGCCACTGTCGATTGCTTGGGTCGCATTCCAGTGTTTTTACCCATTATGCCCCTCTTGAGAGAGACCTGCCATAAGCATAGCTGTCTTGGTTCTGCAACAGTAGGAATAGTGCTGCCCAAGTGTCGTACGGCTTAAACTTTCCCAAGTAAAACTGTGCATTTGTTGGACAACATAACCATCAGAGCTGTGCCAGACTGATTGCACGCAAACCATCCCGATATGTTTGCCTTAGTCCTACTAGCTCACAGTACACCATCTCTACCCCTAACCTGTGCAGCGTGGGTGTATTGAGGGACAGGAAACTCTTTAGGCTTGGATACGGCTTTATTTTAGACAGGGTCTTTCTTGTACGTGAGGTCAGTCTTTTTCTAGCGAATTCCGCTGGATCCGTGATGGCTGGCTTCCGTTCGTCTTCCTTTGTCTCCACGGTGTCTTGTTCCCGGTGGCTCCTCTCCGGTAGTTGGAAAAGGGAAACAGAGAAAAGAGGCCGTCAGGACTCTAGGTCTCTTTATAGGGGCCCCCGGGGAAACCAGGAAAGTGAAGGACACCGCTGCTATTCGTGTATATACTATCTGAGGAGGTGCTGAAGGGTACGTGGTGAGGGTAGAGTGTATGGGAAGGGAGGGGAAGGATGAGGGTAGAATTTGGAAAGGGATAATTACAGGATATATACTACGCGGGCGATGTCTGCTGTTGCAGCGCTAATGCGTAGAGACTCCCCGCCTCCCAACCCAGCCTGCAATTCGCTCCCGTATCTATCTCAGCCACACTCCTCCCTCGGGAGTGTGGCACGGCGCCCCGTGGGGACTTTGGCCTCTTGGCTCGCCTTCCTTCTCTCTACCCGTACTCCGCTCTCCGCTCTCGCACTCCACCACGCTCCAGCCTCTACCTCCTGGGTGTTGTCACACGCCGCCTCTTTCTCTTCCGGTGTTTTCTCCAGTCTGGTGAAGCCGACGTCACGGGTGGGCGAGTCCTTGTCCTCAGTATACATCCAGTTAAAGGCGCCTTCCTTGTTCTCGTCCGTTTCGTCTAAGAGTGGCCCCGATGACCAGTCACCCTGAAGAGAAGGAGGGGAAGGATGTTCAGCGACCCACCATTCTTCCTGTGATGTCCGTACATCCACCCTCCGACCCTCTTCGTTACAACCTGGCAGCGTAATAAATGGATGTGCAACCTCAGAACATGACAACCCTGGCTCCCCAAGGAAATCGTGGTAACACATCTAGAACCCTTTCTCTTAGTTACTTATACATACTTCAAGAGAAACATAGTATACAGGAAAGCATTTCAATATTTATTGAAGCATTGTGATTAATAAAAGGAAACTAAATAATGTGATTAGCATTACTAGAATAGTGAAAAAGATAAACAGTTAACCATTTTGCTGATTACAGAAAATATTTGTTATGTTATGTAATGTTAAAGGAATTTGTTACGGCGCACGGACACCAATTGGTTTCATGGCGCTCAGAGACAAGTGGAAAGACAGAGCAATCGGGTGTGAGTAGAGAGATTAATCATAAGCTAGCTGAAAAAGATAGGTTTTAAGAGTTTTACGAAAAATGGTGTTGTCAGAAGTAAGCCGGATTGAAAGAGGGAAAGAATTCCAGGTAGAAGGAGCAAGAAAAGAGAAACAAGAGCCGCCATGTTTCTTGCGTTTGTACCTGGGGGTAATTAAGAGGTTGTGTGCAGAGGACCTAAGATGCCTTGAGGGGATGTGACGTTTGAGACTAAGAGAGGTAAAGACAGGAGCAAGTGCAAAAAGAGATTTGAAAACAGTACAACCCATTTTGAAAAGACAGCGGGAAGCGACCGGGAGCCAATGCAATCTTTTCAACAGTGGCATGACGTGTTGGTACTTTGGCTGTTGGAAAACCAGTCTGGCCGCCTGGTTTTGTACCAGCTGAAGCCGATGAAGGTGATACGCAGGAATCCCCACATACAAGCAGTTTGCATAGTCAATGCGTGAAGTGACAAGGGCCATAATAACAAGTATGAGAGCCTCTGTGGATAAGAACCTACGGATTTTGCCAATTCTGCGTAGATGATAAAAGCAGGCCGAGGTAACGGAGTTGATTTGAGGTCTCATCGACAGGTCGCTTGAAATGATGACGCCAAGGCTCTTCACGGACTTGACTGGACAAGGAGGAGGGCCAAGAGCTTGGGGCCAAAAACTGGAGCTCCAAGGATTTGAGGACCCTCCTATCAAGACCAACTCAGTCTTGCTGGGGTTAAGCTTCAGCTGGCTGAAATTCATCCACTCAGAGATGGTAAGCATGATAGATTGAAAATTAGAGCACGAGAGAGAAGAGGAATCGATAGGAAAGATTAGCTGTAGGTCGTCCGCGTAATTGAAGATGGTAACAGGAGTGTGGCGGAGAGAAGCTAAGAGGGGTTGCATGTAAAGATTAAACAGAAGGGGCGATAGAGCAGAACCCTGGGGGACACCACAGGAAAGTGAAGATTGGGGAGCAGAGAAAGTAGAACCGATTGAAAACGTTGTTGGAGGAAGGACCCAATCCAGGTTAAGGCCAGGCCCCGGATACCCGCATTTCTGACATGGTCGATCAAAATAGCATGATCAACCGTGTCGAAAGCGGCCGACAGGTCTAATAGCACCAAGGCCTGGGCTAGGTTCTTGTCAGCCCCCTGTCTCAGCGCATCCATCACGGCCACAATGACCGCTTCCGTAGAGTGGGCCAATCTGAAACCGGCCTGCTGGTCATCTAGGAAGTGAGACTTTTCAATGAAGGCGCTCAGACAACGGGTGACATGGGTCTCCAACACCTTCCCCAAATAGGGGAGGAGGGAGATAGGTTGATAGTTGCCCAAAAAAGTTGGGTCAGAACCTGGTTTTTTGAGAATGGGTACTACAGTGGCTTTTTTGAAAGCATTGGGGACAGAGCCTGTAGCGAGAGAATAGTTAAGAAGGTCTAATGGGGGACCTGGACAGGCCAAGAAGGCATCTTTCAAAATTTTGGGGGGCAACAGTCATTGGGGGAACCAGAATTTACTACATGTAATAAAGAAATAAATTCAGACAGAGATAGGAGGAAATTTGTGCAAACAGCAAGGATTCGAGGGGGGAAGAACACAGACATTAGGCGAGGAAGGAGGGGGAATGTTATTTTTGATAGTTGTGATTTTGCCAATAAAAAATAGGTTGAGGGAGTCGCAAAGAGCCTGTGAGGGTTGGGGCTGGACAGTAACGCGATCCGGAAGAGAAAGTTCAGCTACGATGGAAAAAATGTCCTTGGTTTTTGAGGCTGAACTGATAATTTTCTGGGAGTAGTAAGAGGATTTAGCCACTATAATAGATTTCTTGTACAATTTTAATAGATCCGTATAAGTGGTCCTTAGTGAGGGGTCATAATTTGGTCTCCACCGACGCTCAGCTTGTCTAAGGACTAATTTGTCCAGTTTTAGTTGTTCAGTGAACCAGCGCTGAGCGTCATGTGGGCGTTTAGTTCTGATGATTTTCACGGGGGCAACCACATCACTAGCTTGGGTCAACCATTGATCAAGGATAGCGGTTTGTGTGTTGATATCAGTGGTGTCGCTAGGGAGTGTGGTTGACAAGATGTAATGAAAATGGGAGGTATCAGCCTGCTTCCAGTTTCGTGCTGTGAAATTAGACACCGGTGGGGGACGGGTAGGCGGGGAAGATTTTAATAAAAAAGAAATAAAAAAATGGTCAGACCAAGTACAAGGATAAACTGAGGGAGGGGAAATATCCAGGTTTGCCGTCCATACCTGGTCAAGAGTGTGGCCTTTATTATGGGTCGCTACAGAAATGTGCTGTTGACAATTCAGGCCACATAATAGATCTGTGAATTCAACCGACAGGCCACTTTCCTGAGAGTCTGATGGCCAGTAGTTGAAGTCACCTATAATCAAGATTCTAGCAGAATTAATAACTAACTGAGAAATGAGATCACCAAAATGGGAAGAAAAAAGGGGCATATTAACAGGGGGGCGATAAACTAGGACACAGATAAAGGAATATTTAGGGGACATAAATTTCAAGGTGAGAATATCAGAGTTTAGGATGGGAATACAAGTACTGTAATATATTGTACTCCTACCTAGTGCATTCTAACCGATCATGATTAGGGTGAGTGAATCTATCAAATACCTGTTGGGTGATCTAACTCCCCTTTACCTGTGGGTAAGTGTCATCAAGCTGCTCGTCTTGGTGGAGTAACGGGCAGCATCCCAAGCATGAGCTAAACAGGAATCCGCATGAAATTCTGGCGTGGGTCGACCTCTTAGTGCAAGCAAAATGCTCCTCTGTTTAAAGAAAGAGCTCATGTCTTATATATAATAACATCATCTGTATTACCACGCTGAGCCACAGTCAGGCCACTATTGTTTATTCTATTGTAATAGCTCTGTCGCAGAGCGGCCATAACAAACAACATCCTTTTGCATGATGAATTTAGCTTTGTACAGAATGTTCAAAGTACTTGATAGTGTGCGTACAAAGTGGCAGTGTAAGTAAAGCTGAGTTCAAAGAATATTATGCTGTATGTGCACGCAATCTGTGTTAAATATCATCGTGTTTAGGGAGAGAAGGCAATTTAAGAACATGAGCATGTAAAATGGCGCTTGTGTCTGGGCCTATTGTAACCACGTGACACACGCAGTAATAATCCTCAATAGCCTCATTTTGAATTCGCATGGTGGCCCGAAGCAGTATACAACAACATGCCTGAGGCAGCAGTGAACCTCATGGGCCCAGACAGTAAGAAAGGACGTATGTAATTAAGTCGACTTTAAAGAGGTTGACTACATTAAAGTCCTGTTGAGATTATTGAGGTAATAATATAATGTCTTTCATTAGGATGAAGCCATGACTTTTTGAGTAGTCCCACTACACACTACGTGTGCCTAGAGTCACAGATGCTCAGCTCCAGGATACCCTCCCAGGTGATAGTGTACTCTATAAATCTGAATAACATTATTAGCTTTGACAATTTCAATAAAGTCATATTTTTAATGTTGGGATTTTTTTTCTTCCTCCGCTATACCGTACTGTGGGTGGATACACCCTGTTCCTCTTCTCTTTCACCCTTGTAGCTCTTTTTGAGGTGGATGTCCCCACTGTGTTCCTGTTTTATATTTGTTTCGGATGTGGTCCCCTTTGCCCCCCCCCTGCCCATGCTTTTCTTAATCCACCCTTACCTACCGCTTTTCCTCTATCGCAGATCGCGAGTGGTGACCCCTGCCGCTCACCCACTCCTACTCCACTTCCCTTTCCGCACTCACCTTTTCTAGGTGGTAGTCGCTATGATTTTTGTTCAGCGCTGATTTCCTGATGTCAGTAAACACAGCATGCTGCTTCAAAACTAACATGATAGCGATGTTAAAACAGTGTTTTAGTTGCTGACACCTCATACACTCTGAATATGGTGTGTGATGCCTTCTGGTTAAATGTTGACACTATTGCCTGTAGAGTGTTTCAGGTTTGTTTTTATTTACCCAGATTCTTCTTCTTGCATGACATTCTTTGATTTTTCTGTTGCCTCAACGTGTTCCATTCAGTTTTTTGGGTTTACAACATTTTTGGTAGGACATTTTAAAAGTCTTTATTCTTGCATTTGTTTTCACTTCAACCAGTAATGAACATCTTTGACTACAGAGAATAATGATTCTCAAAAGCGCTTCGCAATAAATAACCTCAATTGTCGGGGCACTGATCAGGCCATTTTTTTGCCATTACTGATCAATAGTCCCTGGCTTTAATGCGCCACAATTGCCCAATGCAGTATTGCCAGTCACCCCCCCTGGGCATTAACGAACCTTAATGTCCCAAGGCAATAATGAGCCTTACTGGCCGCTGCTGCACATGCCATCGTTGAATTTCCCATAGCCATTAATTAGCATCTTTTAGTATTGATAACTAAAGTCAGTAATGAGTCTCAATTCACTGAGTCAGTAATGAACGTCCATGACCCCCAGCAATAATGAGGATCATTGGATGAGATAGCTCAGTATTAGTGTAAACTTCCAAACAGGAGCACTATTGCTATAGTGAATTTCTGGTTTGTAATTTAAGTTGTAGAAAAAATAGATGTGTTTTCTAAAAATCCAGTCTAGGTCCTACAACAGAATTCAGTTCCAAGATGGCCGGTATGTGTGTCTGTATCAGGATCAACTACCAGCTCTTCAGTCTTTCTTTTATGTCACTGACGTCATTTTGAATCAGCTGGTAGGTCTGTTTTTATATCACTCACATACTCGTACTCATCTCTGACTGTGGCGCCTGTTCCTTTGAGCCCTTTTCTAAGCAGTCATGCCATAATTCACAGGAAAAGGAGACACCAAGCCAGCCACCTTGTAGTGCAGGCAGTTCTGTAATTATGTGTGGTAGACATACATGGAAGCACAAAATAATAGGTCTCACATTTCTGCGTTTGATCACAAGTTGATGTTTTAAGAGAAAGTTAATATTTATGAACCAAAGACTCAATAGATCCAACGGGGTCATTAGCACCTAAGACTGTGTCCAACGTGTGAGACTCCAACACAATTAACCTCATTTCCTTGTTATAAAAAATTATGTTTGCCATCTTAAAATATTATTATTTATACATCCAAGATGGCAGCACACAAAATAACAATCCAAGATAGCTACCTATTTCTATTGTCTTTGGCAATGTTTGCACGTGCAATACTACAAGCGCTGGCAAACCCACCGGCAGCAACTAAGCATTCAAGTGAGATGGCTTGTTTTTTCCAGTGATTGTTTTAATCTCTCTTCATGTTTGAGAAGACTTGGTGGGGGAAGTAGCGGCAAAGTCAATAGCTGTTCATGCTTTTTTAACAATTCATTGGTATTAACATTTGAATGTCTCGCCGAGACTACATGTATCGCTTTCATGCTCTAATGTTGAAGTTTGTTTATATGGGTGGAAAGTGTATATAGTGTATATATATATATATATATATATACAACACACTCCACCAGCGTCTTCCTTCTAGCGATCTCAGAAAGAACAACACAGGAGCCGTGGCCTCAGTAAATGGTGCAGTTTATTGCTGATACAACGTCCTACGCGTTTCGGAGTAAGCCTACTGTTTGTGTGCATATATATATATATATATATATATACACAAACTTCAACATTCAAGTGAGATGGCTTGTTTTTGCCAGTGATTGTTTTAATCTCTCTTTATGTTTGAGAAGTCTTGATGGGGCAAGTAGCGGCAAAGTCAATAGTTGTTTATGCTTTTTTAACAATTCATTGGTATTAAGATTTGAATGTCTCGCCGAGACTACATGTACATGTATTGCTTTAATGCTCTAATGTTGAAGTTTGTTTATATGGGTGGAAAGTGTATATAGTGTGTATATATATTTATATTGGGTGGAAAGTGTATATCGTGTGTATATATATATATATATATATATATATATACACACACACACTATATACACTTTCCACCCAATGGCAAACACAAGCCATCTCACTTGAATGCTTAGTAAGTGTATGCATGCATCAGTGTAGGGTGCATCTGCATATGTTAGCAGAAGAGGGCATGTGAGGAATCATAGAATATATGACTCATGTGAAATTGAGTGCGTGCGCATGAGTGTTTGAATGACTACTTGACTGGCTGGGCAGTTCGGGCAGGACAGTTCCCATGAGGCACAGGGTCAATACTGATTTGCATATAGCTGGGTCTGAACTGGGGTGGCGAAGTGAGCTAACAAATGATGATGGATTCAACCCAGATCTGTGACTGGGGTAAATGTCTGAAACGTTTCAGCACTCCGTCCATCATCTCCTTGTGTTTGACTGCATGGAAGGGCATGTTTAAATAGTAGCATTCAAATATCTTAGTGCAGGCAGGAGTTTGGGAAGTCTATGCACACATCCGTGCATGAGTGCACTTCAGCACCTAGACACCTCAATATGTCAGTGTTCATCGCCCTTCCCTCGCCAACGTTCCTCCGCATGTACACATAATATTGAGTGAAATTCCCCAGGCACTTCACAATGAATAGACCATTCTGTTTTTGCCTCAAAATATGTTTCACAACAGCAGATAAGTTGCGGCCCTGTTGTGAGCCAGTCAAAATGAGCACACGGACATTTGCGAAGGTCTTTGTGATTGGCAGAGGCAGGTGAAGGAAGTGGCCCCATTCCTGGAACGCTTCCCTCTCCTCCACTTTGTGCCAGTGTTTGAACCTTGACCCTTTGTGAGTTTGTGTCCATGAGTGCGATGGATTTTTTTTTTTTTTAGGTCTCGCCTAGGCAGCGCTTGTGCTGTTTCTTCGAGACATGATGTATCTAGGATATGGGCTTGAAAAAATGCCCATCTTTTTCATTGCTTCCTGGTGCTGTACTTTAGAAATGCTGGCTTTTTATTGGTGAATACACTTAGTAGTCCCTCCTTTTGGAATTTTGTATCCTCTCATGAGGACTGGTCATTTTATATGTGTTGTTGCTGTTCAGGTTATTTATACTTAGTTAGTAGGACTGCCTCGTTGCTTGTTAAATGTTCTGTTTACTTGTGCAGTGAAACTTCTGTCAGATCATTTGCTTGCCATTTCTTTATCTCCTGTGCCTCTACCTCCCCCTGCCACAACACTGATGGGAGTCTCCCACCACCCCTGTGCTATTTTGATTGTTTTGGTTACTTTACCAATGCTTTTATTTATATAGCACACCTAGCCATGGGCTTGGGAAAATTAAACAATCAGCCAATTATCACAGGATGTTGAGTCTGACAGCAGACTCGAACCAGGATGCCCAGCTCACCAGCAGGCAGCTCTCACCGCTGCACTATATCCTAGTCATGTTGAAGGGTGCACTACCATATGAGGCCAAAAGAGGTCCCAAGGGGCACCTAGTGACAGCTCTCACAACACTGCATATTTTAATGTGGAGTCAGAACTGCCATTTTAACTCCCAGCACTAAGGGACCATTGCAGGTGCACTACATAAAAAAAAACACAAGAGTTTATTTCATTAAGCTGGGGAGGCTTTTCTATTGCATAGGTAAATAACATTGACATTTATAATGCCAATAGCTCCAATTCCAACAAATGCGAGACCTATTGTATTTCTAATGCTTATTTTAAGGTTTTCTGTAGACCCTTTTTGTGTAATGGTGGGTAGGTATGCAAAATGCAGTGAACACACTGTATATAAATACTCAGTACTCGATTGTGAATGTGCATTTTGTTGTTATCTTGGATCAGGGCACCCACAAAGGAAATGCATTCACTAGGAATGAACATTCTCCACTAGCACATCATCCTAACACAGAAGGACACTGCAGCACAAAGGAGGTGACACATTGAGGACCAAGGAAAACCGTTGTAAAGTAGGGTTGATTAAAAATTATTATTCTGTAGATTCATTTTTTTAACTGGTTGGTAAGGTTTTGAAAGACTTAACATGGTCTTTACAATGAGATTAGATTGAAGTGTTATTGGCCATTATCAACTTAACAAAGGCCTCTATGAGTGTCTCAAAATGGCATCAAATAAGGTCATTTGGAATGAACTGTGCACGTTTAGGCTGTCAAAACAGAACAGTGTAAAACTAAACACTTCCTGTAGAATGTTGGAAGATCAAGGCAACCTCCAGTATTCAAACAGGCTGGTACAAATGGTCTAAATATTGGAGGAATCGTGGAATGTCAATTGTTGGCATGGTCACATGGGTCAGGGCCGGCTCTAGGCTCATGGTGGCCCTGGGCAGGGAGCGTAGGTAGGGGGCCCGGAAGAGGGGGTCCGGGCGGGGCGGAGCGCGCAGGCCAGTAAAGAGGGGAGGGGGTCAGGTAGTTTAGAAGTGGAACAGAGCCGGAGGCCGCCAAATCCCTGCCAGGGGCCACCACGCAAATATGTATCCATCCTCAGAGGATTAATATATTAAGGATATATATTGGCGTTGTGGCCCCTGGGGTTTGGTGGCCCTGTGCAGGTGCACAGCTTGCACATGCCTAGAGCCGGCCCTGCATGGGTAAAAAGTGGTAAAACAATTTCATTAAGGTAAAAAAGAAAATTCCAAAGAAGTCTGACGTTTCATACTCTTATTCACTTCTTGATATACAACAATTAGTGTAGCATTTAACAGTTTCTCTTATATTTTGTCTTCCCTCACCCTCCCCTCCTTTTAGGCTCATTCCTTATCCTGAAGGAGTACCATTCAGGTCGACCAGGATTTTCTTGCACCTCAAGAGAACTTGTCCCTTTTATTATAGCAACAGTAGGAACCAAATAAATAAACCAACTCCTTGGTTTCTCAGCAATAGATTCCCAACTGTGGTTAAACCCATGTGCCAATTCCTCTTAATGAAAATCTTCCCACACTCTCTTCCCACAACCCTATTTAGTAACTGGGAGAGTTCTTCGTCTCTGTATTTTCATTTCTCAAACATGACCCAGAGGTTCATCACTCATTAGAGTACCTTTAAAAGAAACCAAGTAACGACTACTCAAGGGAAGAAAGAAAAGAAAATGACAGGAACAAAATGACAGAGGTCGGAGAGTTTGTTTTGGCTTTAGGAGTTTTTTTAACCCCTTCCATGCTCATGACGGAACGGTTTCGTCATGAGCATAAGGTGGCCTGTGCTTATGACGGAACCGTTCCGTCATGGTTCCATAAGTCCAATGGAACGTTCAGCACCGGGCGAAAATCCGCGCAGCACAGAAGGGATTAAAAGAAAATATAAAACTTTATAACAGGTTGACCGCCGGCTGTTATGTTTGATTCATCAACCGCTTGCAACACTGACATGACGACATGACGGTGATTCCTGCAAATGTTTAGAGTTGTCCATAGGACTGGCACTAAATCTAAAAACTGTAAATATGGCGGACGGAAGACCCTTGGTATGGGGTTGATAAAGTCGTCCTGTCCATGACCGGGCCTCAGGTTATGGTCTCAAATACGCGGCTCAAGCAAGGCTCAGGGGTGCCCCTATACCTAACATGCTGCGTCAATCCTTACGCCTGCTTCATGCAGGCGCAGGGTTTTGATGCAGCATGGCCGTAAAAGTGACTGAGTGAAATCTTGTAAATTTCACTCAGCCACCTTTGTGAGGCGTTCCTGCGCCGAAACGCCCCACCCTGCTCCAGAACGCCCACATGTGGCGCAGGGGTTTACAACATGACACATCTCTCTAGATGCGTCACGTCGTAAATACCCTGCAGCATGGCGCTGGCTTTGCGCCGCCGCTGCGTCACAAATGTGACGCAACGGCCGCGCAAAAGTGGCGTACGGGGCTCGTAAATCTGCCCCTAAAGGTTTTAGGGATCAGAAAAGAATATTGGTGCAGAAATATGAATTTTAAAATGGCTCAGGAATATCTGCTATCAGTTTTATTCCTGGAATTATTGGTCAGGATTAAAATATATATAGGATGGTGGTGTCGGGGAGAGTTAGTAGTCCCACACCCCTCCTGTCTGCATGTCTGTCAACATGTTTCAGCTGATTTGTTCTAGCCCTAAAAGGGTCTTACGGCTTTCGTCAAGACCTAGAATCCACTTGATTTCCCTATTCTCTTACCTCCTCTGTTGGTAGTAGAGGTTTGACCCAGTCTGGGGGCCACCGTTCCCTGAAGTCAGCGCGAGAGAGTCGTTTTGCCGGCTGCTTTAAAGAAGCGTGCGCGGCGCGAACATGAGGCACTTTCCCTGCAGTGGCGGACGAGCGGCCGTGAGGAGTGCAGGTAAGGAGGCAGGGGGGCTGGTGGGGCTTGTGAGGCTTGTGGCTATGTGGGAGCGCTGGGCACACTGGCCTTTTGTATAAGTATTGCTGTTAATCAGAGCCCGTGAAGGGGCTCTGATTAACAGCAATACCTAAACAAAAGGCCACAGTGGGCAGTCAAGGGGGCGGCCCGCAGATGGCACAGCGGCTGGGGAAACGAGCGGAACAGAAGGCAAAAGGGGCACAAAAACAAGGAAAAAAATGAGTGGCACAGAAAGGCACAACAAACGAGTGGAACAGAGGGCAGAAGGGCACAAAAAACGAGGGGAAAACAAAGTGGAACAGAGGGCTAAAAGGCACAAAAATGTGTGGAACAGAGGGCAGAAGGGCACAAAATATGAGTGGAACAGAGGGCAGAAGGGCACAAAAAATGAGGGAAAAACGAGTGGAACAGAGGGCAGAAAGGCACAAAAAACGAGGGGAAAACGAGTGGCACAGAGGGCAGAAAGGCACAAAAAACGAGGGAAAAACAAGTGGCACAGAGGGCAGAAAGGCACAACAAACGAGTGGAACAGAGGGCAGAAAGGCACAAGTGGAACAGAGGGAAGAAGTGGACAGAAAACGAGTGGAACAGAGGGCAGAAAGGCACAAAACGAGTGGAACAGAGGGCAGAAAGACACAAAAAACGAGGGAAAAACGAGTGGAACAGAAGGCAAAAGGGGCACAAAAACGAGTGGCACAGAGCAGATGGGCACAAAAAACTAATGGCACAGAGGCAAAATACAGAATACAGAAATATAGGGGCAGCTAAGAACAGAAGGCACAACTGGCAGAGAGGCACGTGGCAGCGAGGGGAACAGAAGGGAAAACTGGGCAGAGACACGGGCAGCGAGGGGTACTTAAGGAAAGACCGGGCAGAGAGAGCATGGGGACAGCGAGGGGAACAGAGGGAAGACAAGCATTTACAATGCAATGGTTTCGCCTTTGGAAAAGTTAGAGCTATTGGCATTGTAAATGACAACATTTGTATTTATGTGTTGGTTTTGAAAACAGATAAATAAATGGCATTGTCATTTACATTGCCATTAGCTTAATCTCTCACAAATGTGAGACCTATTGCATATGCACCCACACATACACACAGAACCACACACACAGAGCCAGCCGCACACACAGAGCCAGCCGCACACACACAGCCAGCCGCACACACACATACACACACAGAGTCAGCCACACACACACAGAGTCAGCCACGCACACACACAGCCAGCCGCGCACACACACAGCCAGCCGCGCACTAACACACAGCCAGCCGCGCACTAACACACAGCCAGCCGCACACACACGCAGAGCCAGCCGCACACACACACAGAGCCAGCCGCACACACACAGAGAGCCAGCCGCACACACACACACACAGAGCCAGCCGCACACACACACACAAAGAGCCAGCAGCACACACACAGAGCCAGCCGCGCACACACACACAGCCAGCCGCACACACACACAGCCAGCCGCACACCCACACACACACACACAGCCAGCAGCACACACACACACAGCCAGCAGCACACACACACATAGCCAGCCGCACATACACACGCACACAGCCAGCCACACACACACACACAGAGCCAGCCAGCCGCACACACACACAGAGCCAGCCGCACACACACACACACAGAGCCAGCCGCACACACACACACAGAGCCAGCCACACACACACACACAGAGCCAGCTGCACACACACACACAGAGCCAGCCGCACACACACACACACAGAGCCAGCCGCACACACACACACAGAGCCAGCCGCACACACACACACACACAGAGCCAGCCGCACACACACACACACAGAGCAAGCCGCACACACACACACAGAGCCAGCCACACACACACACACACAGAGCCAGCCAAGGCTGCAAAGAAGATAAAAAGTAACTGGGTAATATAAAGGATGTACTGGAATATGAGTAGTAGAGATTGAAAAGGTGTGTGGCAAATGAAGAGGTCTGGCAACAGGCTATGAGGTAAAAAGGCTGAGTGGGATTTAAGGAATGGGTGGGATCTGCAGAGTGGGAATGAAAGTTGTCAGGGGTGGAAGAAAGGAGCCCAGGCTGGGGTTCAGGATGAAGGGAAGAATAGCAAGCGACACAGAAGGCAAGGAGCAGCATTAGCACTCCATGTGACCTCACACTGGACAACCGGACAGAAACCGCAAGATTTCCAGCCCACAGATTTACATATTCTGCGCACTAATGCACCCATCACTGGAGAGACTAAATTGCATGCATCCTAGCATCAGAGCGCAGACAGCAATGGGGAGGGGCAAATGGAGCAAAGAGGCAGGAGATATTACCTGTAGCAATGGAGGAGGGGGCACAACTGGGTGCCCTGGGCCATTACCTAGAGCAAAATGCAAGTGGGGTGCACCGCCTGCAGCAACGGGGGAAGTGGTGACGTAGCAGGGGCAGATGGAACTGGGAGCATGAACCACAGCAGTCAAGGTGGGAGGTAAAGGGACGGGGCAGGGACAGCAGGCATCGAGTATTACTAGCAGCACAGAGGAGAGAGTGCAAACAACGAGGCAAGAAAATAGGAGGAGCAGGAGAAGTAGAAAAGAAGGGAAGAGGAGATGAAATGAGCTAAGAAAGGAGTGAATGGCAGAGCTCTCTGGAAGTTGAAAGAACAACGCCTCTGGCATCAAGCTAATAATAATAATATTAGAAATACAGCACCCAACATTCAAATATCAGCTTTAATTTTTTTTTTTTTATTGAACCATTTTTTCTCCAAACACCAGCTTAGAAATTTCAAAGATACACACATTTTCGTCTCGAATACACACTCTTCAATTTGAATATACCGATATTAATTCTGACAAGCAAAGGCCTTTATTTTAATAAGCTGAGCTACACACGGGAGAGTTACTCGCAGCCGCAGGTAGCTGCAGAGCTGCTAGTAGCTCCCGGGCTACTAAACCTGCCTAGTCTATCCACAATTGTAAAAGTTCTCAAACTGGTTTATCGCTGAACCCAGCTTATTTCACATTACATGGTGCGAGTTTTTGGCAGAATTCAAATCCTGAGCATGAAATTTCAGATTCCGGAGATTATTTATCTCAAAATAACGCTCTCTCCCTACAGACACTGAAACAGCGTGTGACGAAACTCTTCACACTAAAGTGACTAAACCTATTATGAAGATCTTCTAAAAAGGTCGCCACGGCCGTCTTACCAGAAGAATGTGAAATGTGAGATTTCCCAAATCCCTCCACAGCTCCGGATAGATGAATTTTGTTTGCAGATCGAGCAACTTTTTTAAGTGTTCCAGGCGCAGACCCCGTCCAGGCATTAGAGCCAGAAAACAGGGCATCCTTCAGAAGTTCAGCCTGAGGCACGGCACCTGGTCCCGCTCCCTGGGAGCGCCGTCCGGGGAGCTGTTCCCCATCTCCCGCAAAACCAGTCCTACGCAGCTACACTGAGCCGCCGCGCGCGCAGAAAGCTCGGCAGAGGGCCCGCCGTGGAATAACAACAATTTAGCATTTATTTAGCGCTTCGATGCCACCTGATTAACGCTAGGGAGCGCATTATATAATGGTGTTTTTGTTTCGAGGTGCTCCGACCGGCTGCGGTGCTGGGGTGGCCGTTAGCATCAGAGCGCTGGGGCTGCCAGCACAGTTCCGGTTTCTCTTGCTGCTCCGGTTTCCACCTCTCGTCACGGCGTTTCCTGACCCTCTTAACCCGTGGTACGCAGTCACCTTTTAAGTCCAGATTTATGAGGCCCAGGGTGAAGACAAAGATAGCGGGAGGGGGGATGGACAGCGGGAAGGTGGTCAGGAAACAGCCGGCGGGACAGGGACAAGGTTAACAATGAACACAAACATCGGTGTAAAAAAAAAAAAAAGTACACGCCCACAGTGGCCAAGTCTTCATGACGTTGCGGAGAGGGAAAGAATCTGCGGAACGCCCACCAATCGCCTCGGTAAATGACGGACAGATCTCTCTTCCAATGGCTAGCCTCCATTTATGGAGCTAGCCAATGGAAGAGAGAGGCGGAACTAAGGATACACTGTTCTAACATAAGATTTCACCTGCGCGAAACGCTGCTTGCGCAGCTGTTGGCCAGGCGAAACCTAAAAAAGGGGCACGGACTACGTACAGGCAGCGGGGAAGACAGACAACAGCAGTCACAGACATAACAATGAAAATACAGGCAATACAATAAATTTGCAAACTGCCCTTAAGACCCTTATTGTGGCACTGTGTGTGTGAAAATGCACCATCTTTTCACTTTTTAAAGTAAACGTTTTGAGTGCCGTATACCGTCGCAGACATGCGCGGTTTGGTTCCTGGCACACATAGCCATGGTTGCAGCGCACAGAGACCCTCCACTGCCGCACACAGAGGAAAAACATTTGAGGGAACATTGCTGGGGGCTGCAATACACACTGCAGTAATCCGAGTTTCACTGTAGTAGTTGCTCGAAAAGGTGTGGGAGCAAGAGCAGCTCCCTGTAGTCAAACATTTGTCAAGGTGAGACCCTCGCTGCATCAATTCTCTCTGCACGCCGTGAAGGTGAGAAACTACCAGTCTTCTTCCTCATCCCAGCTGCAGTCAGCATCCTCCCCAAAACTGCTGGCTCATCAGTCCATCTGCTGTGTGCCTCTGGATTTTTCATCATATTTGTCTCCGACTGTCTCTGACCCTGGCCCTAAATTCCTCCTCCTCCTCTCTAGGTCCTAAATTGAGCCGGCTCCTGTCCTGTTTCCTATTGCTGTTATTCGTCCTGTCGGGATAAATTCTGTAAGTACCTCTCTCTATATATGTTTCTGTATCTCATAGTGAATAGAATGTTTTCAATTGCCCAGTAGCATCACAAAATATTGATATGTTAATTGTTTGACTCCACATAAAATGGGAATCTCTGGAAAAATGGGTTTTGAAAATTAACCTATTGAAATGTTGTTCATGGTTTCATTTTATAGGTAGTCCGACAACAATCAGTGATATCTAACTTTAATAAGTTATGAATTGATTTAGTTGTTAAGTACGATAAACAGCTCCATTGGGATACAATGAGAGTTATTTGTTTAAGTATGTTTCCATTATGTTCTGTTTCTCCTGCAGAAGAATGATATCCATTGAAATTCAATTAACTGTTCCTGACCAAAGAGAGAGACCGTGTGCTTTGAAATGTGTTGCCAAATATTGTAAACCCAGCTGAATGCATTAATTTATCACTTAGAGTTGGTGTAAAAAAGTCCTCAATATAATGTATTTATTTATTACTGGAATTTCAGTTGCTAAAAAAAATTCTAAAATTGGCTAAACAATATACAAGGAGTTTTGAGAAACAGAGTGAATTAACTTCATTCAAACCTGACATTGAGAAAAATACCATTGCTGCCCTACTCCACAAGGTTTGCTGTTTGTCCGTTTTCTGACCTGAGCTAAAGAGCCGGACTGGCTTATGGGGCAATCATCCAGTGCCTGAAGGACTGACATGTCCGTATGGCTCGCTTCAGGCCTATTTTATGGTCTGCTGGTCCAGATGTTACTACTGATTTTCCTTATATAAAAGCAAAGATCCATCTCCATCCATGCAATCTCAAATCCATGCAGTCTCCCATACCTTGCATAACATTTATGAAGCGTGCCTTTCTGAATTCACAACTTCCCCTATTTGCAAACACAGGCCACCTTTTTTTTAGCTATCTTAAGATTAATTAATGGGGGCTACCTTTATTTTGGTGCCTGGGTCTATGTTCTGTGTGGAAGTAGATACATCAACTGATTCGTCCATTTTATAAGTTCTACGTCATATTGCAGTTCATGTTATTACATGGCTCTTTTGCTCTGTCTCTGGAAAGAATGAGACTGTGTATGTGCTGTTGATGACATGTACCAGATGCAGGATGTTTTTTGCTAATCGGTCTTCCTGGAATTTGGTTGCAGACCACTTCACTGCACCGTGGTCATGCTTCTGGATTAGTGCCTGGCCACAATGATTTATTGTTTGCCAACTGTCTTCAGTGTAATGTTCTACTACATGACTCAAAATGCACAAAAGCTGCTGATTTAACCCCCAGCAAAACAGTGCAGTTGCCCACAGGCTGTTCTCGCTCGAGATAAAGTAAATAAACTTTGCTGCCTGACTGCTTACAACTGTGTTTGTCTGTGCTTTATTTAAAAATGAAAAGTTTACTTTCACAAATGGTGCCTAAACCTGAGATTTACCAATTCGGAGCTCAGTTGGAGTAACTGGCAAGGTTGGAGGGCCGGGAGATCCTGATGACTCAGAAGTGTACGTCTGCAGAGGGGAGCTCGGTTTCCCGCAGTCGTGGTCCACTAAATCCCCTACGGCACAGGGTCTGGCTAGCTGAATCCCACCAAACAAGGACAACATTGTTTCTTACGGTAAAATAAAGTTGTCTTCTCTGAGGTAAGGAAAAAGTTTACTGCATATATCTGTTAGTTGGTTTAATTCCCCAGTGAGGATAATGATATGTGTGGTTCAAGTCCCCGGTTCGGCCTGTAAGTGCTGTCAGAATAATTATCTGGAAATAGCTTAGCCTACCCGGCTACTGGGATGTCTGGCATAGTATCTTATGAAGAAAAAGGGCTTGCAGGCAGGCCTCTTTCTAAAACGGTGCTATGAATGTACTAAAGACAATCCAGATTTAAAATGGCCAGAAATAGGATCCTTTGACAAAGCGAAGTTGAGTTATTTGTGACAATGTTTAATGACTAGGCAAAGATTTGATCCTTTCAATATGAGGCCTTAAATTGTTTGTATGAATATGCATGGGCTAGAAACTACAGGGTACTCCGGGAAGGAACAGAAAGAGTAATAGCCAGAGTCTACGAAAATAGAAAGAAGGAAGAAAAACTGGTAGAGATAGTACAAGAAGCACAAATGTTGGCTCATAAAGCTTTTGTTCATAAACCCATAGATCATACATCAGTTGTCTCCTCAGCTCCCAGCGGTGACAACGACCCCCTGATAGAATATATACTAATTAATAGTCCCCGACCTACTCCTTATACCCCTGCAGGATCAGTGCAGCAGCAGGAACAACATTCTTCTCATTCTTCCCCGACCCTAGAAGCTAATCCAGCTGATCAACGATTATTGGAGGTAGATGCGTATGACGATCAAACAAGAAGACTTAGATCAGATATTGAGATGACCAAAGAAGAACAGGAAAGGGTAGAACACAAGTATCATGCCATAATAAAAGAAGGTTCAAAGGCCTATGTCAATAGTTTCCCTGCCACTTTTATCTTTAGGATGAAGCACCACCATTAGCAAATGCTGTTTGACCAAATATGACCAAATATATTTTATGAGTAAGTCTATAACTCAGTGCTACCCTTAATTTTTACAACTCCAAAATGTTAAAGACTCTGATGACTGTTTAAAAGATACTCATTTACCTCTCTCAGACAAGACGGCCTTTCTATTGACATTTGCCAAATATTTAGACAAGATACTGGATTAAATAGATGAATTCAAGTGCCATGCCATAACGTTGCAACAACAAAATGATAAGAAACAATTTTACACCCAAGATAATGTAGAACAGAGTGTAACCTCCTTGTGCGGTATAGCCTTGATACTGAGAGAAGTACCAGACTTGGAGGTGGCAAATCCTACTATGTATGTACATGTCCCATGGTCACACACTTAACTCACTCACTTTACCACTCTATACCCTGACATATGAGAAAACACGGAGGAAAGGTAATGCCAGACGGAGAGCACATTGAGGGCCCCTCGCACGACATTGGATGATATAGAACAGAGGTTTAGTATAATTTTACCTGCCAATTTATGGTCAAAATTGAGGAAGAACGATAGCGCAGAACTTGAGATACCTTGGAACTCCTTGGTAATAAAGAAAAGGACAAGAAGCCACAGACTGAGTTTCATGAGGATATCTGGTAATTGGCTGTTTGCACAGTAAAGAGACTAGAAAAGATTGTGCCCCACAAAAACATGGATTGGTATAGCCTCATAACATGTATACAGGCGCCTGAAGAGAAGGGGTCTGCCTATTTCCCTAGGATCCAAAAGACTTTCATGACACATAGCGGGATACCAATGGACATGGAAAGTGCACAGTTTGCCTTGAGTAGCTGTTTTGAGAATGGCTTGCCGGACCAATATAGATTGGCCATACGGACTAATGAGCCTATATGGGGACATAAGACATTGGCAGGGTTGCTGACCCTGGCTTAGCATTATTAGATATTAGAAGAAGAGGATAAGATGAAAGAGAGGATAAAGAAACATGCACAACAGATACTGTCAGACTGTTGAATTTCTTAGCTCCTCGTGATCATAAGGCTTCCCCAGACAAAATACAGTTTGCTCAAACTGGGGTGGTCTATTTGGGTCTCCTCTTGTTGCACGACCAGTGGCGCCGGGAGCCCCGAAGGGTGCAGGCCATCCTTGCTGCACCTCAGCCCAGCACTCAGAAGTAGGTTTGTGCCTTGTTGGGCATGGATGAGTAGTGTTGTCACTACATACCTAATTTCTCACTAATTGCAAAACCTTTGTCAAGATCGATGAGAATAGACATTCAGGAGCCCCTCCCGTGGAATGAGGAGCATGTTGCTAGTTTCCTGACATATTGTGTAGTGCACCGGCTTTGGGTTTGTCAGACTATGAAAAAGACTTTCACCTGTTTGTACACGAAAATAATGATTGTGTGTTGTCTGTCCTCACCCAACAGCAGGGTGATCACAAGCATCCATGTGCCTATTTTTCTACAACACTAGACACAGTAGCTCAGGCCCTCCCCGTGTGTAACGGTGGCTGCAGCAGATGCTGTCTCACTTCAAAAAGCAGACTTTGTTTACAGGAAATGCTGCACACATCTATGTACCTCACTCTGTGGATTTATTGTTGAATAGGACAAAGACACAACATCTTACTAATGCTAGACTGACTCATTATGAATTGTGTCTTATTTAGCACACATGTATCTTTACACCGATGTAAGACTCTTAATCCTACTGCCTTGCTGCCTGTAGTGTGCAATATTGAGTGTGAGGAAATGGATGAGGTACATGACTGCGTTTTACAGACAGAGGAGTAAATGAAAGATAGGATCGACTTGTCTGTTGTACCTTTGGCAGATAGGGATGGAGATCTCTGGGTGGATAAGTCCTGCTTGAAATTGCCGAATGACAATACTATAGTACCATATGCTATCAACACACTCAATACAGTGGTTGAGACATGCAAGATACCCGACAACTCTACCCAGGAAGTGAAGCTGATAGCACTAGCCAGAGCCTGTGAACTAACCTTGGGGAAAAGGGTGAACATTTAAACAGATCATGAATGTGTCTTTGGAGTCGCCCACAATTTTGGTAGATTTTGAGCTGAGAGAGAGTTTATTACTTCACAAGGCTCTAAAATACAACATGGGGTGTTGATAAGATTACTAAACGCATTGTCCTTACCTACCAAAGTGTAGCACTCTTAAGAAAATATTTTTTATTTATTTTGTTTATTAAGTATTTCCATAACACATAGCAAACACAGTATCCAATAATACGTTGCAGTGTCATACAGTCAAACGCAAAGAAGAAGGAAAAAAAGGAAATAGAAGAGCTTGACGCATCAATAGGTGCAACAAGAACAACAATCAGGTGCTCCCTTGAGATCAATATTCAACACACATATCTACACATTATTCCCGCCTTGTCATTGTCATCTAATGTCCGAGTGCCACAGAGGACCATGTGGATCCTGGCCCGCAATTACCCATCGCCCTGTTCACACTGAGCCACCAGATATTCTCTCAAAGAGGCCCAAATGTCCGTAGCATATAGCCATGTCTGAACTGGTGTGGCAGAGTGGGCTAAAGAACGGTGATGAATTAAACCCAGATCTTTTGACTGGGTGTGAGTGTTTGATTGATTCAGATGCTCTGTCCATCACCACCCCCTTTTGTACCGCTTTTGGCTGCCATAAATGTGGCAGGGTATGCTCAGACGTGAGTCCCTTGCTCACTTTGCCACTGGAATCAAGCAAGCCGGGCTGAAGACGGCTGGAATGCCAGAAACCGGTCCTCGGAAGCTTGTTTCCGGTCCAGGGAAGACATGGTTAGCAGTTCGGGCTGGACTGTTCCCATGAGGCACAGGGTCAGACTGATTTGCATATAGCCATGTCTGAACTGGGGTGGCAGAGTGGGCTAAAGAACGGTGATGGATTAAACCCAGATCTTTTGACTGGGTGTGAGTGTTTGATTGATTTAGATGCTCCGTCCATCACCACCCCCTTTTGTACCGCTTTTGGCCGCCATAAGTGTGGCAGGGTATGCTCAGATGTGAGTCCCTTGCTCACTTTGCCACTGGATTCAAGCAAGCCGGGCTGAAGATGGCTGGAATGCCAGAAACCGGTCCTCGGAAGCTTGTTTCCGGTCCAGGGAAGACATGGCTTGGCAGTTCGGGCTGGACTGTTCCCATGAGGCACAGGGTCTGACTGATTTGCATATAGCCATCTCTGAACTGGTGTGGCAGAGTGGGCTAAAGAACGGTGATGGATTAAACCCAGATCTTTTGACTGGGTGTGAGTGTTTGATTGATTCAAATGCTCCGTCCATCACCACCCCCTTTTGTACCGCTCAGGGACACCGGTGGCAGCGGATCTCACGATGAGAGACGGACATGTCTGAACTGGGGTGTCAGAGTGGGCTAAAGAACGGTGATGGATTAAACCCAGATCTTTTGACTGGGTGTGAGTGTTTGATTGATTCCGATGCTCCGTCCATCACCACCCCCTTTTATACCGCTTTTGGACGCCATAAGTGTGGCAGGGTATGCTCAGACGTGAGTCCATTGCTCGCTTTGCCACTGGTTTCAAGAAAGCCCGGCTGAAGACGGCTGGAATGCCAGAAACCGGTCCTTGGAAGCTTGTTTCCGGTCCAGGGAAGACATGGCTTGGCAGTTCGAGCTGGACTGTTCCCATGAGGCACAGGGTCAGACTGATTTGCATATAGCCATGTCTGAACTGGGTAGGCCTTGAGGACACCTGTAGCTCCTCAGCATACTGTTCTAGTTGCTCCCAGCAGTATACCATGTCTTTGAGCCACAAATCGACTTTCGGGCTCAACCGGCTATCCCACATGAACAGCACCCTCCTCTTTGCCAGTACCAGTGCCACCAGTACAAATCTGCCCACTGCCGTCTTCAAACCAGGCACATAACTCAGTAGACACTCTAGTGGTGTGCAGCTAATCATCTGACCAGTCATGGTGTGTAATAGATTGAAGACCTCTTCCCAGTAGTGATATACCGGCCTGCACTGCAGCGCAAGATGGAGAAAGTCAGCCCTGCCCTGACCACACCTCCTACAACAGTCCGCGTACCTTAGCCCAAGCCTGTGCAACTTATGAGGAGTGTGGTACACCTGACGGAGGAACTTTAAATGTATGATGCGTAAGTTTTAATTGGACGACAATCGCCCTGTGAGCATACAGATTTGCTCCCATATTTCGTCAGTAATCGGGGGTGGGGGTCTAGCACCGCATTCCAACGCTCCAAACTACTGCCCACCCCCGTGAACCATCTCCCCCTGCACTGCCCTGTATACTCTGATGAGCAGCTTCTTTCTGATGGGGCGACTAATATCAGCTGAAGCGCCTGTAACATTTCCCGCTCATCAGGGAAACACGTGTAATGGTCCCTCATCGCCCGTCTGAGTCTGTAGCAGGTGTACTGAAAGAGTGGGGTGGGATTTTGTATGTAGCTCAAGTCAGCTGCGGAAACAAACTTCCCTTCAACATATAAATCACCCAGGAGAGCAAGACCAGCCTCTATGAGGGCCATGATGGGACCCCTCTCTCCAGCCACCGACAAAGCAGAGTGCCCCTCCATAGGAAATGCAGGCGCATATAAAGGCAGTTTGTGAGCCTGTCTACCAATCTCCTGCCATGCAGAAACAGTGGCGTCTATCGTGTTTATTTCTGCTTTGGGCGTATGTCTATTGATGTGTGTGATGATCCTTTTCAAGTGTACAGGATGCTCATCCTCTTCTTCCACCGCCACATGCGGGATGAAGCTGTGAGCCCTGAACCAGAAGTATTCATGTTGGGCTTGCCCACATAGGTAGTGTGTATGTAGGTCTGGAGCATTAAAATCCCCTTTTTTGAACGCCAGTGTCAACTTATGCCAACCGATCCGCGGCTGTTTGCCCCCCACACAAGCCTCAGCAATTGGGTCTGGACTGTTTTAAAAAAATGTTTGGACAGCTTGATCGGAATGTTACAGAACATGTATAAAACTCTTAAGAAAATAATTGATGATGTGGAGAGGGGAAATTATTTTGCAGGTAAAACAGCCAAAAGGACTGCCTCCTTCCCCATTACCCTCACGTATGTAGCCCACTCGGACCCTGACATGACAAAGGGGCTGCAAGACTATATCCCTGAAGGAATAGCTGAAATGCAGAAACAAGCTACTGAGGACAAATTGGAGAATTGGCCCAAAACGGGCACACAGGTTCAGGGTTGTTGGATGACAATGGACAGAAAAAGATGTCTCCTGCCCGATGCCCTGTTCTATCGAAGGACTTTGATGATGCACTGCCCCACTCATTTGGGTCCGGAAAGGTTTACCAATAGTATTTTGCAGTTTTGGGAAAAAGCTAAGATATGGTATATGGATGAGCAGATATGCCAATGCTGTATTATCTGCGCTCAGTATATTGTAGGAAAGGGAACGAAAGCTCCATCAGGATATTTTGCCCATCCACAGATGCCTTTCGAGGAGCTCCAAATGGATTACATTGAAATCACCTCTATAAACAAATTTCACTATATTCTGCTGGTGGTTTGTGCTTTACAATCACAGGAACCAGCATCTATATCCACCACCGACATACCAGACGAGGTATACCTACTCCAGAACCCTTGATACTGCAGAGACCATGATACCATCTATGCTCCAGAAAGACTGACTAATTCATTCAGCATCTTCTTCCCCTCTATCAGTGTCACTAAATAACATTCCAAGTCCATCTTTTGAACTCAACCAACAGCAGACTTCCTATCAAGTTCATAGCTGTGAAGTACTGGTGACCTTTCACAGGCTAGCAACAGAAGGGGAGGAGCACTGAAGGCCAGCAACCTGGATGGATTAAGATAATGTTAAAGAGAAAGTTCTACATTCCATTTGCTCTCATTCTAGTAGCTTTACTAGCTATTATTGCCATATCTATGTATGATGTGCATGATTCGGCTGTGCAGGGTTATGATAGTAATAGGTGGTTGTGGGCGTTCCCAAACTCCAAACAGACACTTTCCCATGTTGGAAGTGGTCAGTTTTACTCGAGTAAAGGGTTAACATAATGCTTCGTTCCTGTGTGTGAAAGCCACAAACTTAGTGGAGATGTAGGGGGAAGGCGTCTTTTCATGGACAAAAGTATTCGCCCAGTGGAGAAAAGAAAATGCTCCGTCCATCACCACCCCCTTTTGTACCGCTTTTGGCCGCCATAAGTGTGGCAGGGTATGCTCAGACGTGAGTCTCTTGCTCACTTTGCCATTGGATTCAAGCAAGCCGGGCTGAAGACGGCTGGAATGCCAGAAACCGGTCCTCTGAAGCTTGTTTCCGGTCCAGGGAAGACATGGCTTGGCAGTTCGGGCTGGACTGTTCCCATGAGGCACAGGGTCAGACTGATTTGCATATAGCCATGTCTGATCTGGGGTGGCAGAGTGGGCAAAAGAACGGTGATGGATTAAACCCAGATGTTTTGACTGGGTGTGAATGTTTGATTGAGTCAGATGCTCCGTCCATCACCGTCTCCTTTTGTACCGCTTTTGGCCGCCATAAGTGTGGCAGGGTATGCTCAGACATGAGTCCCTTGCTCACTTTGCAACTGGCTTCAAGCAAGCCGGGCTGAAGACGGCTGGAATGCCAGAAACCGGTCCTCAGAAGCTTGTTTCCTGTCCAGGGAAGACATGGCTTGGCAGTTCGGGCTGGACTGTTCCCATGAGGCACAGGGTCAGACTGATTTGCATATAGCCATGTCTGAACTGGGGTGGCAGAGTGGGCTAAAGAACAGTGATGGATTAAACCCAGATCTTTTTACTGGGTGTGAGTGTTTGATTGATTCAGATGCTCCGTCCATCACCACCCCCTTTTGTACCGGTGTCCCTGAGGCCTCTGCCCCTGGATTTCCGCGGCCCTGTTCCGTTCCATCCCAGAGGTGGTTGTTGCCAACAGATCGGTCTGCTCGCTTCTGTCATTCCTGGGTGACTGTCTGGTTTGCACGTGGATGCTTACTTCCAGTGCTGTTACATGTGTCCAGGTTGTGCGTGTGGACTGTTGTGCACCTCTCATGTTCTCCTCTGCGTATCCCCTTCTGGTTTGTTGTAGTGTCTTGTTCCACACTCCTCTTTGCTCTGCTCCTTTCTCTTGCCTTCCTGTCGTCGTGCTGCTTAGACCTCTTCTCCTTTCTTTTCTTTGGTGTTAGCAAACGTGCCACTCAGACCTCTTCTTTCTTTTCTTCGGTGGTGGCAAACGTGCCACTCAGACCTCTTCTCCTTTCTTTTCATTTGAGGCTTCATGCCACTCACTCTCCTCTTCCTTTGTGGTGTCGTGCCTCTCCTTCTCCATCTTCCTTTTTGCAACGCAGTCTGGTCATCTTGCTGTGCACTCCTCCTGTTTCTTCCTAGTCTTGTCCTGGTTCTCGGACACTGTCTCCTTCTAGTCTGTGACTGGACCGGTTGTTGCGATCTTCTCTCTTAACTCTGAAAGTTAAACTGTGGTGGTCGAAGTTCGCTGGTCCATGTTCGTGGACTGTCTTGGTGGTCGAACTACTTGGACCTCTTGCCGGTCCACTCTGCCAATGCTGGCAGGCCATCCTCGGTCCTCCTGCTGGGCCTCTTGCCATGTCACTGTTTGCTGACCCTTGCTTCGGTCACCTCCATTCGTGACCCCCTGGTGGGTCGGCTTCTTGGTGCGGTCATCTGGCTGGCCGGCTTCTTGGATACGTCACGTCGTGTGACCGTCCAGGTTCTTTGTGCGGCGGTCTGGTTGGTGGCTTCACCTTCTCCTTTGCGACCAGACTGGGTGGTTGGCGTCACCGTCTGCGTGAGTCTTCATGCTTCGCCGTCTTCCGGGTGCTCGCTACTCACTCTGTTGCGGTGCTGTAGCGTTGGCGCATTTCTGTCTGCGCTCTTCTTGTGCTTCATTGGGTGCGGAGGGTTACGTCACCACTCCTTCTTGCTTCTTCGTGTTCAGGTCGCTCGACGTTACTTCACGGGGTGTGCTTGCCGCACGTTCTTTTCTTTCTGTGGTCTTGGAGAGGCGTCCGCTTTCCTTGCGTTGCCTCGGACTTGCCTGGTGAAGAGTCTCGGGACCACTGTATCTTCGTGTGGTGGTGCACCTGTCACTTTCTAACGGCAGCAGTGACAGCCTGTGGCCACTAGGCGTCACCGTGCTTTCCGTCGGTGTGGCTTCAGTGCTTCTGGTGGACTGCGCCTGTGATCCGTTGACCTTCTCCTGGTGCGTGGAGTTCCTTGACTCCTTGCGTGTTCCTGCGCAGTGCTAGGCTATTACTTTTCCCCCTGGCCGGGGCTTGGGTGCTTCTCCTTGTCCAGCGTTGTGCTCTCTGCTTCCTGGGGGTGATCAGTTTGCAGTCTTCCATGGACGTGATGAAAGGCAGGTTGCTGCACTGTGTCGTCTCTTACTGCAGTCCCTGTCTATCTGGGCAGACTTCACTGCGGCGTCCTGTGGTGCTGTACGACGTCCCTGCGCCAGTCTTGCGTCTCAGTGTGTCTTGCTCTGGCTATGTCTTGCAATTTGCTTTCATGCGGCAGATGCCCCCTTTTCCTGTCCTGTGCATTCAAACAGGCTTTCCTGATCTTGAATGACATATGGTCGTATGGCCACTAGGTGGCAGTGTTGTTTGAACTTGCACTGTGCCTTCTAGTCTCCGCTGCACTTTTCTGTAAACGTGTCCTCGTGTTTGGGGGACAGCGCTGTCTGTCTGGGCATTACTGGGGCCAAGGGAATGGAGGGCTGCTCGAGATGGGGCTGTCCTTGTTGCACCTTGATGCCTCCCAAGGCTGCAGAGGTACAACCAAGATGGATCGCACACCACTAGCCTCTCCTCCGGGTCGCCCCTTAGCACTCTGGTACATGTAGTGCATGTAGATGGACGAGAAAAAAGTGGTTCACCACAGTTGGTGCGAGTAGTTACTCATTATCCCCAAGTTCTCTGGACCCGAGACATGGCCCGGGTTTCGGGACAGTTTCCCTCGTCAGCAGAGCAGTGTTTGGGGTGGATGAGAAGGCCGCCAAGTAACCGTCACAGGCCCTGATGCCTCTCCGGCGCGCAGGTGCGTCTCCAAGAGCTCGTCAGCTCAGGGCTCGCGGGAGCCGTTTAAGTACAATCAAGATGGATCGCACACCACTAGCCTCTCCTCCGGGTCGCCCCTTAGCACTCTGGTACATGTAGTGCATGTAGATGGACGAGTAAAAAGTAGTTCACCACAGTTGGTGCGAGTAGTTACTCATTATCCCCAAGTTCTCTGGACCCGAGACATGGCCCGGGTTTCAGGACAGTTTCCCTCGTCAGCAGAGCAGTGTTTGGGGTGGATGAGAAGGCCGCCAAGTAACCGTCACAGGCCCTGATGCCTCTCCGGCGCGCAGGTGCGTCTCCAAGAGCTCGTCAGCTCAGGGCTTACGGGAGCCGTTTAAGTACAACCAAGATGGATCGCACACCACTAGTCTCTCTTCCGGGTCGCCCCTTAGCACTCTGGTACATGTAGTGCATGTAGATGGACGAGTAAAAAGTAGTTCACCACAGTTGGTACCGACTTGCACCCGCCTGGGTGATCCACTAAAGTACTGCAAGTACCAGAGTCCAGAGGGGCGATCCGGAGGAGGGGCTAGCGGTGTGCTCTCCATTGATGACTAAACACAATACGGCTCCCTTGAGCTTTGGGCCGACGGGCTCTTGGAAGATGCACCTGCGTGCCGGTTCTGGCATCGAGGCCTTTGACTGTTGTGTGGCGGCCTTCTCTTCCACCCCTAACGATCTTTCTCTACTGATGAGGGAAGTTATCCCGAAACCCGAGACATGTCTCAGGCGATATCCTAAAACCCGGGACATGTATCGGGTCTAGAGATTCATCAGTCCTACAAGTACCGACTTGCACCCACCTGGGTGATCCACTAAAGAACTGCAAGTACCAGAGTCCCGAGGGGCGATCCGGAGGAGGGGCTAGCGGTGTCCTCTCCATTGATGACTAAACACAATACGGCTCCCTTGAGCTTTGGGCCGACAGGCTCTTGGAAGATGCACCTGCGTGCCGGTTCTGGCATCGAGGCCTTTGACTGTTGTGTGGCGTCCTTCTCTTCCACCCCTAACGATCTTTCTCTACTGATGAGGGAAGTTATCCCGAAACCCGAGACATGTCTCGGGCGATATCCTAAAACCTGGGACATGTATCGGGTCTAGAGATTCATCAGTCCTACAAGTGCCGACTTGCACCCACCTGGGTGATCCACTAAAGAACTGCAAGTACCAGAGTCCCGAGGGGCAATCCGGAGGAGGGGCTAGCGGTGTGCTCTCCATTGATGACTAAACACAATACGGCTCCCTTGAGCTTTGGGCCGACGGGCTCTTGGAAGATGCACCTGCGTGCCGGTTCTGGCATCGAGGCCTTTGACTGTTGTGTGGCGGCCTTCTCTTCCACCCCTAACGATCTTTCTCTACTGATGAGGGAAGTTATCCCGAAACCCGAGACATGTCTCGGGCGATATCCTAAAACCCGGGACATGTATTGGGTCTAGAGATTCATCAGTCCTACAAGTACCGATTGCACCCACCTTGGTGATCCACTAAAGAACTGCAAGTACCAGAGTTCCGAGGGGCGATCCGGAGGAGGGGCTAGCGGTGTGCTCTCCATTGATGACTAAACACAATACGGCTCCCTTGAGCTTTGGGCCGACGGGCTCTTGGAAGATGCACCTGCGTGCCGGTTCTGGCTTAGGCCTTTGACTGTTGTGTGGCGGCCTTCTCTTCCACCCCTAACGATCTTTCTCTACTGATGAGGGAAGTTATCCCGAAACCCGAGACATGTCTCGGGCGATATCCTAAAACCTGGGACATGTATCGGGTCTAGAGATTCATCAGTCCTACAAGTACCCACTTGCACCCACCTGGGTGATCCACTAAAGAACTGCAAGTACCAGAGTCCCGAGGGGCGATCCGGAGGCGGGGCTAGCGGTGTGCTCTCCATTGATGACTAAACACAAGGCTGCAGAGGTGTCTGGGTGCTGCTCAGAGCGCGCGTGTGCAGCTGGACTCCGCAGGAGGATTTCCCCTGTTCACTGCGGTGAGTGCACTTCATTCAGTTCGTGGGGGAGGAAGAGGGGGGTGCGGTCACCGCCTCTGCGGGGCTTCGCTTTGCCATGTAAGCGCCCGGCAGCTCTCCCCAAGCTATCGGTCGCTTTCAAATGCCTCCCACGAGGCCGGGCTCCTGCGGACTCTTCATTCCCTCTTCATGGGGAGTTTGCAGGGTGGAGCACATCGCCTTGCTGGTGGTGCTGTTCTTTTGTCCTCCCTGTCCGCGGCGGCTTCTCGCAGTCCTCGCGCGGGCAGGGGAGAAACGCTGGGGCTGTTTGTAGCTATGCGGGGTGGGCACCCTCTGGCTTGTCATCTCGGCCTCTCTTGTAGTGCGGGTGGGCTCCGCTTTCCATTACGCCTTCCTGGAGCGGAAGCAGCTCCTTGGGCAGTCTCCGGGCTCGCAGCATGCTCGACAGGGCGGCGCTACCATTGCGGGTGGGCTCCGCTTGCATGCACAGTCTCGGTGGCGCTAGCTGGTGGCCGCCATTACTTCTGTTGCGACCTCTACGGGTGGGCTCCGCTTTCAGTGGCCAGTGCCCAGCAGCTCTACACACGCTGCGGGCACATTCACTCCGCCGCCGCAGTAGCTTCAGTCATACGCTGCGCGGCGGGGGACGGGGTTGCTGCAGGCAGGCCGCGGGTGTTCTCCGCTGGCCTTGCTTTATTCGTGGGCCGTCCCTGACGCACTGGCTCACCTCCGGCCTGCGGGCCTCTGTTCAGCGGGGGGTCACACTATTGCGGCCGACCCGGGTGGGCTCCGGTCTGTTCACTTTCTCCCGGGCACTTCTCAGTAGGCTCATACGGTGCGGGGTAGGCTCCCGGTCACCTCGGGTCACGCCTCCACATGGCGCTCAGTTGCGGCCTGTGCAGGTGGGCTCTGGTCGGTCCGCACTCCGTCACTCCGGCTTGAGAGGTGCGGGGTGGGCTCCCGGTCACCCCCTCATCTTTGTCCAGGCCCGGGGCTCGTCACACGCCCCGCGGGCCTCTCGGCGTCTGGCGCCAATCCTGTGGGGGAGGGGGGTGCGACCTTGCTCTGCACTTCTCTCCCGTTTTCCCCACGGATTGCTCAGCTGTGGCACGCTAGGCACAGCTCCGCTCTCGTCGACAATGTAATGATGGGCGCTAGGCCTTCATTATACTGATGGAAATGACACACGGACACAGTGATAGTGGGTAGCTAATGGGCCCAGAGCACGTGCGCTCAGCCCCTTTTATTGGCCAGGGTCATCTGACCAATGACGCCTGGTGGTGGGTGGGTGTTTAGTGTAGTGACATCAGAGTGAGACACTAGACCGTGTCTACGGTACTATTATTATTAAATCGGTTTTGTACAGCGCACGGTTACCCTAGAGCATCCCAGCGCTTTTACAGTTACATGTGCCCGGAGGCGCTTAAAACCAGCATGAGAGCCCGCAAACCTTGTTTCCGCCACCACTGCCTGCCGGAGGACTCCAGCACCCACAACGCACTGTGCCAGGTGGCGCCAAAGCCAGTTCACAAGCGCCCAGAGGTGCTTAAAACCAGCAAGTGTCTCCCGCTGTGCGGGTTACGCTTGGGCGTGCGCGGGCCAAGGCGGGCCTATCTGCGCCCATCAAAGCCCAGAGGAGGCTGGGCTGGGCTGGGCCACCCCGACCTTTGCTTCACCGCTGTGTAAGCCTGCTCATTCATCGTTTTGCCACCTAAGGAGCAATTTACTTTTTATTGCTGCCGTACAGTGGCATTCTGTTTTCTGTTACAACATCCTTTTGGGACAGCGCATTCGAACTAACATTGTGTGGCCTTAAATAGCCCCAGGATGGGAAAGCGAAAGGAAGAGGACACGCAAGCTACAAACCCAAAGGTTGTGAAGAAGCTTAAAAGGCCACAAATAGTACTGAAGGACATAAAGATGGGTGGGGGTGTACTTGACTGCATTGACAATCTTTTATTGGAATGTGAAGGTATCCTTGAATCTAACACCCCTTGTGTCCCAGCACAAAGCACACAGCACACAACCCACATACAGTATTTTCAATGGCCGCAATAAGCAACACTCTAATAGCGAGAATGATGGGAATAGTCGGACAGCTGCATGTAGCTCTACCTTGAATGCAGTTGGAAATACAGCCTCGGAAGGGGTAGTATCAGTAGATGACCTCCACCCATTAAGCAGATGGCTAGAAACAAGACACCGGGGGTGGATGGCCTGCCGATTGAATTCTATGTGAAATACATAGACGTTTTGGCACCAAGGCTCTTGATGGTGTATTCCGAAGCCCTGACCCTAGGACGCCTTCCCCAATCAATGAGGGAAGCTCTGGTAGTGCCGCTGCTGAAACCTGGTAGGGAGCCCTTGGATGTGACGTTGTATAGACCCCTGTCTATGCTGACGGTGGACTACAAGATCTTAAGTCGTATTCTGGCCACTAGATTACTGCCACACATGACCACGTTGGTACATGAAGACCAGGCAGGGTTCATTCCCACTAGGAACACCTCCATTAACATCTGCCGCTTGATCCGTATACTGGACAGCGCCTCAGACTCGGAACATAAATCTGCAGTACTGTCGGTGGATATTGAGAAGGCCTTCGATAGTCTTGAGTGGCAGTATCTCGATAGGGTACTAGAGAAGTTCGGCCTAGGAGGCGGCTTTGGCCGATGGACGAGTGTCCTCTATGCTGCTGCCACTGCCAGAGTACGATTGGGGTCTGTTATATCACCCGATTATCCAGTGCGCAGAGGGACGAGGCAGAGCTGTTCGCTGTCCCCTCTCCTGTTCGCTCTAGCAATGGAACCACTGGCGGCGCAGGCAAGAACAGGAGAATTATATAATGGAGTTCGATGTGGTGAAGAAACTCACCATATCTCACTGTATGCAGATGACCTGTTGCTCTATCTGGAGGATACGGAAGGGGCTCTTAGAGGGGTGATGGAGATGCTCTCTCGCTTTGGTAGGTTGTCAGGCCTCAGGGTAAACTGGAATAAAACCTGCGTTTTTCCGCTGAGGGTGGATGAGCCATATCCCCCTCTTACAGTGGACGTGGTCTGGGAGGACTCGTGTTTCACTTATCTAGGAGTCCGTGTTTACCACGAGGCCGCGGATCTGCTGGAGGGAAATATAGGCCGCTCCATACGGGCGCTGCGGAGATGCATGTCCTTTTGGGCCTCTCTTCCTCTATCAGTGCAGGGCTGAGTAGCATTGTTAAAAATGGTGGCTCTGCCGAGGTTGCTTTATTATTTCCGTACCCTACCGATATGGATCCCTCAGCGGATTTTCAAAGACCTGAGATCGATGGTTATTGCTTTCCTTTGGGGCCATGGCAGGCGCAGGGTGGCGTTGCATACTTTAATCAGACCCAAACTTGAAGGTGAAATGGCGGTTCCTGAATTTGAATTGTATTACCTAGCGGCCCAATTACAGATCTTAACACAAAACATCGCGAGAGAATTCAGGGGCCCAGACCAGGGTAGAGGGAGAGGTATTCAGCGGCACGTCCTATCCTACATAGTGATGCAACAGAAACTGGGATTGAGAGATCTCACCATTGAAGAGAAAACCCTTCGGATGTGCTGGCAGAGGAGCCTGAAGAGGGCTAAGGCCGCACGCCCATATGCTCCGGAGATCCCTATCGGGATGTTGACAGCACTACCGCATGGAGGCGACGGGTCTCCGTTGTCGGAATGGGAGGAGGTGGGTTTGCAGATGGTGGGGGATCTATATACCGATGGGATGTTGGCCCCCTTTAGAGTACTGCAGGACCAGTTTGGTCTTCCGGATGGGAGCTACCTCTTGCATGCTGCGGTAACAGCGGCGATACAAAAACACTGGAGGTTGGGATTGGCGGAGCCGGACACGACTATGGCCTGCCAGTACGTGGTGATGGCCGCGGGCACAGTCAAGGCGGTTACTTGCATCCACTCAAGAATGCTGAACGAGGGCCTAGAACCGCTCACTGCGCTAGAGGGAAAATGGGAGGAAAGTATAGGTAAACCCATACCGGACGCGGTTTGGGGCCACATCTTGAAACAAACGTGGAAGGGTTGCAGAAATGCCCGCTTCCAACAGGTTAACTTTTTCATACTGCATAGAGCCTATCTGACACCAGGGAAACTTCGACAGCACTTTCAGGTGCAGGATGCAGTGTGCCCGAGATGCTCGGCACTCGAAGTTGAGCTGGACCATTTGCTGTGGGGCTGCCCGAAGTTGGGGACATTTTGGCCTGAGGTGGGCGAGCTGTTGAATGCAGTCACTGATAGAGAGGTGGAGTTCGACATGGCTGCGTGCCTGCTGCTTTGGTTCCCACACACACGACAAGGACTAAAATTACGAGCAAGTTTATTGACCTGGGACTCATGCTAGCACAAAGAGAGATTACTTGGCGCTGGAAATCCAGGGAGGCCCCATCAGTTCGGAGGTGGACGAATGAGTTATTGAAATGGTCCAGATGTGAGAGTGTGATCAGAATGCGACAGGCCACGAGAACTGGTAACGAGAAGAGCTTGGAAATGGCAAGGGCTTGGGAGATGATTGTGCAGGCCTTGAGCGACTATCTGACCGAGGACGAGGAGGAGGGACATCTGGAGAGTGCGGTTCCATGAGGCTTGGAAGACCGAATGCCTGACCCCGATAGGCAGAGAACTCTTCTGACAGAACCCATAGGTACAACCCACATCAGCAGCAGTAGGGGGGAGAAGGTTGAAGGGGCGTTATTGGGGCACCGCGGCAGTAACAAGAGGGATACCTGCGATAGGGAGAACTGGCTGGTCCTTAAGGGAGAGGGGTGATGGGCAGCACGCTTGGTTAACGTTGAGTGGAAGATGCTAGGGACTAACAGACGGCTGTCATTGAAGTGCACTAGCATAGACCTGATAGTGCGGGCTCTGAGGGCCCGGTTGTCGCATACACGAAGTGACTGAATGTAACTGGTGGTGGCAGGGGGGGGGGGGAGTTTGATGGGTAAAAAAACAGATACATAATTATGTTGTTGACCTGATATCCCTTTGCGAAGCACACGGTGAACTCCTGTTGGAACCTGTTGGTGCGCCGCCCGGCCTCCGGGATGTGGGCTGTATGGCTGTGTACTACTTTAATAACGCACAGTGCCTTGAAATGTTAGAGGTATAACGGTCAAATGTCCTTGATGTTTTGTCTATAATTCTGCAATAAAAACATATTTAAAAAAAAAAAATCAGTAGATGACCTCCATCTTTCAATGTATTAACAGCTATGCCCCACTCTTAGATATGACTTATTTTGGACGAGTCTAATAAAATCAGAAGTGAGTCAACTAAAGAGAGGCCTATGATTAAAAGACAATTAAAATGAAAGGCAACCTTAACGAATAGCCCTTCCCCCCATAGCAGGGGGAAAACGATCCCTTGCAGAGAAATCACAGAATAGATACTCCGTTATAATCTACAGGTAGCGACTCCCCTGTGCCAAACTCACTATCAGCTCAGTTACTGAATCTGATTAAAGAATCCTTTACCAGGGTGCATAACGTAGTTCAAACACTAAAAGACAAACCAGGATGTCAACCCCTTTCTACGGTACAAGACTTGGGAGGGCAGTACCATACACAAACACCGATAGTGGGTCAATTGGACATCACCAATGTTGCTGGAGATGACAGCGCCAGCAAAATAAACACTGGAAGGGCTAGAGGAGTCCACAGCGCTTTGAATGGTGGAAATATAATTACGTAAAAGAAACCGTTTGTTTTCCAGCGCTTGAAAGGCCACCTTCTAATTTGACAGCATTCGTTTTAGGGCAGTCAAGATCGTGCAATAAAACACATTTTAATTATGTGTTACAAAAGTGATACCATGCAGGACGGCACTCAGACCCCCACCAAAGACATTAATGGAACAGCAGCGGGCTGGACTGTTCCCACGAGGCACAGGGTCAGGCTGATTTGCATATGGCCATGTCTGAACTGGGGTGGTGGAGTGAGCTAAAGAATGATGATGGATTAAACCCAGATCAGTTGACTGGGCGTGAGTGCTTGCAATGTTCAACACTCCGTCCATCATCCCCTTTGGTTTTGCTAAGTTCGCCCAAAGTTGGCAGGGTATGCCCAGACGTGGGTCCCTTGCTCACTATGCCCCTGGATTCAAGCTAGCCTGGCTGTTGGGGGTTATGAACCTGAAATCGGTCCCAGGATACTTATTTCCAGTCCAGGGAAGACATGGCTTGGCAGTTTGGGCTGGAATGTTCCCATGAGGCACAGGGTCAGACTGATTTGCATATGGCCATGTCTGAACTGGGGTGGCTGAGTGAGCTAAAGAATGATGATGGATTAAACCAAGATAAGTTGATAGGGGGTGAGTGCTTGCAATGTTCAACACTCTTCCCATCATCCCTTTGGGTTTTGCATAGGAAAAATGGTGCCATGGCTACTACTGCATTTAGATAAATTGTAAGGAGACACCTACTGGATAAATGATATCATGTCGGAACTTGGATCCAGTCTTGGGCGACCCACCTCGCACTACAAGGATCACCCCGTCCGGAATGGGATGCACAAACTTCTAAGCATACCATTTAAGTATTAGGACACACATGATGTAAATGGAAGGCCGAAACTGGATCCAACTACTACCAGAAAGTATAACATTTATTGTTAAAATGAGCCTAAAATCTAAAGGCGCAAGATATCATACGGAACTTTTGCTCATGTACGTAAATGGATGTCAAGTAAATCTACATGGGCGATTAAGGCAATCCTCTAGATATTATGTAAACATGTATGCAAATTGTATGTCAGAAGGTTTCTAAGCATGCTTTACACTGTTCTCTGAAACCCATAGATTTAAGTCTGCGCTTTATAAAACAGTGATACATTTTTAAAAAACATTAAAGATTGACACGAGTCCCGCAGTTGTCCAGTGCTAACATTTTGAAGGCAAAATAGCTTTTAGAGTTAGACGTTCTAATGACTGCTCCTGAAATGTCCCCTGGTGAAAGATAAACTTGTCCCTCATGCTTTTACTGTAAATAGAACAAACTGTGCAGAATAAATTCGAGAGCGCATGCCTTTCTCCTTATCTCTAGTCAGATCACACATTTAAAGGAATTTAGCAACAACAACAAAAAACCTAAACACAATTCATTTTTAAATGGCTCCGCATCACTACTCATCCAAGGGTTTTAACACAACAGATTAGTCTGTGATCTAATAAATAAAATGTGAGAACGTCTGCGTTTCGCCTAGTCAGCTCTTTGGGGGAATTTTCCAGGGAGGATTATAATGAATCTAATTCCTCATTATTCAGGCCTCGCCGCAGTATTTCCTGGAAATGCTCTGCCTGGCAGTGGCGGGGAAATGTTCTGTAATATGCGCTTGTGCCTCTCCACGGCTGTTAAAAATGATTTAATTAACTTCTCAGGGCGCATTGTGATAGTTTTCCAGTTAACAGCATACTGTAAAAGCCAACGAGACACCCCATAACCAGGAAAAAAAGGGGTTTACAATGAAATCTTTGAAATTTGCGCTTGTAAAATATTAACTAGGAGAGGGGACATCTATAAGCAGCAGAAGTAAACAAAGATATGTTATTAGTGACTCTTTTGTATCTTTTTTTTTTTAAAACAATTTTTATTGAACATTTCTCATGGTATCGCATTGATAGTAAGCGTACATGACATGCAAATATACATTCTACTTTCCGATTTTATGTATCATTGTTTTTTCGAAATGAAATAACTATAGGAACGTTCATGTATTTCAACTATTCCTATTAATGTTAAGTTATTTATCTTCCAGTTAAAGCGCATCAAGCTCTGACGTGGGATGTCTCTATCAAGAAGGAAGCGCAGTGCTAATATCCAGATGTGCATCAAACAGGGAAGTCACACGGAGGAGCAACCCGGGCTCCTCGTCCCAGGCCCTTTGCTGTCACTGCTGGACACATTTCACATACCCTATGGGAGGCACAACGTTGGAGTTCAAAACAATGACTCAAAAGTTCATTCAAATGATTTTAATTTCTTCAGATAGAGATCAATCCATCGATATTGTTAATCATATCGGAAATGTTAATTTTGTACAGGTAAAGTAGCGGTGATGCGAGGGGAACGCCTCCGATGCATTTCGGGCCGATGGCCCTTTTTCAAGGAGCGCTAGAAAGAAGACAAACCGGGGTGAGGAGAAGGAATTTGACAACAGAAAAACGGGTCAAAACGATTAAAGTGTCTATCAATGGTGAGGGCCGGTGTAAAACTAAGGGTAGTGATGGGAGTGAAGGGTAATCGGGTAGCGTCAGCGCGTGACGACGGAAATGGACGGTGAAGGGCTCGGGTCGCGGGGAAGGTGAGCACAGGCGGTGCTGTCTAGAACTTACTTCTCTGCGCGTGTAGTGAGGCTCACTACTACCGGAAAGCTGAGACGCCTGAATGGTGTGGACCGTAGGAGCTGAATAAGTGGGAGTGAGTATCACGGAAAGTGAGAAAGGACTGGAGTGAAAGTCGTGTGTGGGTAGGGCGCATGCTGTGGCGGCCATATTGGAAAGGTGAAAAATGTAAAGAAGAAAGTAAATGAATAACAATGAACAATGCATATCAGGTACAATAACAATAACAGTGATGTTGTATATTAAAGGTAACAGCTGAATTCGATACGATCGTTGAGACCATGAGGTTTGATGGTCTGCAGGCGATAAATCCATTCAAGTTCTCGTTGCAGGAGAAATTTGTTCATATTGATGCCCTCTTTTTTGGTGACGGTTTCAAGGATGATGAACTGCAGCTGAGCGATGGTATGTCTTGCTTCGATGAAATGTGTAGCGATGTTGGACTTGTCATATTTCAACCGTATATTAGATTTGTGTTCATTCAAACGGGTTTTGATTTTACGTTCGGTCTTGCCGACGTAGAGCTTTCCACAAGGGCATTTTAGTGCATAGATGAGGTTCGAGGTGTCACAGGTGGCATTGACTGCAAGTTTGATAGGATGACCTTTCATCGGATGTCTAATGGTATTGCCTTTGATGATATTGTGACAATTACTGCAATTGAGACATGGTTGAGTACCTTTGTATGTGGTGGGGTGAGTGGAAGTGGTGGATAAAATCTCTTGGATGTTTTTGCTTCTGGAGTAAGCAAACAATGGTGGTTGGTTAAAAATGTCCCGAAAGTCTGGGTCCATCTGGAGAATAGGCCAATGTTTAAGGATGATCCTTTTGTACATGGTGCTGGAAGTGGAGAATTTGGAAACAAGAACTATCCGTTGGGAATCATCTTTGGGCCTTTTAGTGAGACTTTCATGTCTTGAAATTTTGGATACTCTGGTTTCTGCCTCATTGAGGATGGTTTCTGGATATCCTCGCTGGAGGAAACGTTCATGCATTTCTTTGATCCGTGTGATGGTGGTATTGTCATCTGAAACAATGCGTTTGACACGCAGCATCTGCGAAAATGGCATATGTTTTTTAAGAGATCCCTGGTGGAAGCTGGAATAGTGGAGGGTATTGTTACGGTCGGTGGGTTTCCTGTATAGGTCCGTATTGAATCCCTGAGGGCTGATGGAAACATTAACGTCGAGAAACGAAATTTGCGTCTCGCTGATTTCCCCTGTCAGTTGGATTCTGTCATCCTTGGTATTGAGTTGCGTTAAGGCATCATGAAGTGACTCTTTAGTATTTTTCCATACAAGGAAAAGATCGTCGATGTATCGAACATACATTTTCATGTTGTCTTGAAAAACTTGATTTGAATAAATGTGTGTCTGTTCGAAATTGTCCATGTAAATATTGGCATAAGTGGGCGCGGCGCAGTTTCCCATTGCCATCCCGGACAACTGTAAGTACCATTTGGATTCATTCTCAAAGTAACTGTGGTATAAAGTGTAGTTCATAAGTTCCAAAATGAAAGATTGTAATGGTGGATCAATGGTGCTGTTTAGAAGAGCTGCTTCAATGGCTTCGATACCCCCTGAGTGGGGTATGGATGTGTACAGGGAGTTGACGTCTGCTGTACATAGGATGTATGATTCATGATCTAGGAATTGCATGGTAGAGAGTTTGAGTAAGAAATCTGTCGTGTCTTTGATATGACTTTTGGATTTGGTAACAAGCGGTTGCAGATATTTATCAATAAATTTGCCGGTGGGTTCATGAATGGAGCCGCGGGTGGAAACGATCGGTCTGAATGGTGGGTTATGAAGATTTTTGTGGATTTTGGGACTCATGTGGATAGTGGGACTCCTGGGAAATTCAATTAGAAGAAAGTTTTTGGTGCGGTCTTCTATGATGCCATTGCGGTGGGCACTGATAACGATGTTTTGTAAAGTTTTGTGAAACTCCCGGGTGGGGTTGTTATCCAATTGCATGTATATTGAATTGTCTTGTATGTGCTCCTGGAGTCGTTGAATGTACAAAGAAGAGTCTAAGATGACTAGAGCGCCGCCCTTGTCAGCTTTGATACACTTAATTGATTTGTTGTTCGCAAGAGACTTGAGGGTGTCACGATCTTTTCTGGTGAGGTTCTGATGTGTGCTTTTTTTGGAAAAATTGAGTTTAGATAGATCATTCCGCACTAGATTTTCGAATAAATCGATGCTTTTATGACTGCAAGGCGCTTGAAAAGTACTGGTGGGTCGTAATCCCAGTAGTTCATCTGCATTGACTTTGGGAGTTGGTGGTAGAACATTGTCAAAGAAATGACGAAGTCTAAGTTTCCTGGTGAACTTAAATGTACTAACCTCTAGTTCCAAGAGGTTGGTGGAGGTTACCGGAATGAATGAAGTGCCCTTCTCAAGGAGATTAATCTGCTGTTGAGGAATGATGGTATTGGAAATGTTGATTACGAGACGTTCTTTCTGATCTTGGCCGTGCTGCGTGTGTTGGGAAGATTGGTTTCTTTGTCTTTTTCTTTTGGTCTGGCTCCGCCTGAGTCTTCGGGTGGTGTTAGGCCTGATTCTAAAAAATGAACCGCAGAGGATGTGGCGGTGGAGGTAGCTGCTTCCTGATCTTCAGGTGAGGTGGTTGTTGGTCTACGGTTAGTACGAGATGATGAATCGCTGGCTGAAGAGGAGGTGTCGGATTGGGGATTAGGTGGTCTGTTGCGACGCCGTTGGGCGTAGATGTCAGCCCAGGTGTATACCTCGTCAAGTTTATAGTCGAGAGTGTCTCTGCGAAACTTTCTGAGCTTGCGGTCATGAATTTCCTTACGATGTTTTTCGAGGATACTCTCGGTGTCTTCAAGGGTTTTGGTTAATTCTTCCGGAGTGAGCATCTTTTTCAATTCATCATCGACCTCTTTAATTTCATTTTCCAATTCTTTAAGAATGCCAGATAGTTCCTCCACAATTAATAGAATCAAGTCTAGGCTGCATTTGTTGAGGATGCCGACCCATTTGTCTTTGAATGATTTAGAGTTTTTGCACAAAGATGGTCTTAAAGAAATCCGTAGGCCACGTGGGATCCTGAGGGCCCGGTGATATTTTAACAGTGTACTCGCATGGAGTTTCTGATTGATGTGTCTTTTAGATAAGTAGAGAAGTTGTTTAATGCATTGTTCCTTGTTGCGTGAGGTGGAGGTGGTGGGAATGTCTTCCTCTATTAGCTGGTTGTGGCACTCTCTGACAACTCTTTATGGGATGTCCAAAAGTTCCAAAGCGGCCTTGCCGCTGTCGCGGAGTAGATGTCTGCTAACTGTCTCCAGCTCAACACCAGCAAGTCCGAAGTCTTGCTGGCAGGAAAAAAATTTGAGCTGTGGAGTGAGCGATGGTGGCCTACTCTTCTTGGTTGTGCGCCAGCCAATAAACAGGTGGTGAAAAATCTCGGGGTCTCAAACCGCTTTCTGTTGCGTTTTTTTTTTAACACAATTTTATTTGCATTTTTAAATACACATCATGAAACAGTATGTAGTTACATTTTCAGTTATATATATTTACAAATCTTAACAAGTGTCTGTGTAACATTGTACTGATGCACACAATTATTCAGCACATGAGTGAACAGCTCATGGCTCCAATTTAAACCACCATAAGGCGTTCACAGCAGAAAATCTCGTATCACTGCATATCATCTTCTCCTTTCTGTTGCGTAGCGCCGGGACGCCCCTTCGCTGGGGCAGCTGTGCGCTCTACAAAACGTTATAACATAACATAACACATTACTTAATGCAGAAATGCAATGCAACAATATCACTGTTTCATTATATTGCACACTGTCACCATTTTTCACCATACAATGCCATTTAAATCCATACCGCTGGTGCACTGTTTTTTAATCCTGGCAGTGGGTGCGCCTGAATCAAACGTACATTCTGCGCTCGCTAGCTAGTTTTATTTTCACATTCCACACAGTATTTTTTCTTTGCGCTTTTCCCTCGCTCACACTATTTTGTTCATCACATGTGGATTTAGAATATCCTGACAGAGTTGATACTAAAACATCCCTGAGCTCCTCCCTCTCAGAGAGGGGGTTGTAGCCCTCAAAGGATTTTTCCTGTGAAAAGAGAATCGCATATGATAAAGCATGTCACCTTTGGTGAGTGAGGGGTTTCTCCAACTTCCACTCATCATTCCTTGCATAAGTTAAGCCTAAACTCTAACAAAATAAGTGTTAAAATACTTAGGTGCCTATTCACAAACTATTTTGTAATATGTTAAATAGTACTATAGTATACTACTAAAGTGCTACAAAATGCTATTCACAGACGTACAAGTATCAACCTCCGCCTCACCTCTCCTTTCTATGGGGAGATCCTTACACATGTAATTTTACTACTTAGTAAAAAATGCACACTAAGTTCACTTTACCACGACACCAGGTGATCCTGGTATAGCATCCTATCTAAATGAAGGTGACGGCATCCCCTGAAGCATAGCATGTTCCTTTACATTTAACATTATGCCAACCTATGTAAATAAAAATGGTGGCCCACATGTGATGTGCTACATGTATCTGTTGGCATCCAATACACCTTAGCGAGTATCTTTCCACCACCTTCATGCTTAGTGGCGACCATCTTGCAGAAGATTGATTATAGTGAAGTCCGGATAGAAAAATGTAAGATCTTCTAAGAAACAAAGTGATGTCTGTTGAAATGTTTGTTCATAATGCTAGAAACCCAACTCAAAAATGTTAGACCTCATATTTCTACCTTCTGTCTTTTAAGAATGAAGAAATAATGAATTTCCACTCTTTTAATGAGTGGTAAGCTTCATTAGTCCGATTTAAGAAGGTTACCGGAAAAAATCTTCTTCACCTCTTGAATTTAATGATAATATAAATTTCATTATGGATGTTCTTCAAATCAAATGTAGGCATAGGCAATAATACACAGGTCTCAGTATGTTATAATGACGTCCAACACACTCCTATAAGAATGCGTAGGTCAGGACAAAACAATCTTGCTTTTTATTCATCCCTTTTTTGTGCTATCCAATGTGACAGTGCAAAACTGCTCTCATAAATATCTTTTCTCATCTATTTTGCCTCTGCTTTACTTACACTAATCTTCACTTGTATCTATCATCCGAGTTGTGTCATTTCTCTACAACACGGGGGACCATCAGCACATTTAGTTCAACACAGAAATAAAGTGCCGGCCCAGGCATAGCACTTTTTTTTAATTCTCGGCTGATGAAAGCAGTGCATGCGCTGCTCTTGTCATACAAGGGCTTCTTGGAATCAATACAGATTTCGAAGCTCTCGGAGGCGGAGTTGAAGCCCTGCCCCTCTTCCTCATTCGTTGAAATCATCTTCCATGCAAAACGCTGGCTTCTAATTGTAAAGGAGGCTTCTTAGTCCCTCCTTGTTGCCGCCTTGTCTCCTTTTGGCCACTCCCACTGGGATTGGATCTTTCACTGGCGGCGTTATACGGGATGCTTTCATTAGTGTGGGAGCATTTTTTTCTTTACTAAACAATGTAGGAGAATGGCGGCGCTTGTCCTCTTCAAGGGGTGGGGAGGCGGAGAGCGTCCAGGATCCCGGTTGTCGCTGGGATGCTTGGCAGATTTAGACTGACCCTGCCCCAGCCCTGCTAGCCTCTCATGCCAGCTGTGAAATCCCTGTAGCCCAGACTGCCAGTGCGCACGCCCCTTTCATGCTCCAGATTGTCAAGGGCCTTGGATGGTGGGATGAACTCCTTTCCCGCCGGAGCGCGAGGCTTCGGGGACAGATGTATCGACAGAAGTCTCATTAAATGCAGCGTATGCTTTGAAATGGAGAGGGCTTCATCCCACAGATGATGCAGAGGGGACGGAGGGGTGGGGGTAATTGCTTTCTACTGTCCGGTTGATGCTGGTAATTCTCTGGATAGTGGTGAGTGGGGGTCTCACTGCTGTCTCTGGTGCAGGGGCACCGCCCCTGCCCCTGCCTAGTGCAGGCCTGGCTGCTCGTGAGGAAGGGCAGCTCAAGAATCTTCTCCGGCAGCCAGTGCTGTAATCGCTGTAAATGTAATTAAGATGCGATTGGAGCAGTGTCGCGGCCTAACCGAATTTCGCCTAGAGTCTGATTTCATGCTTTTCTCACCTCGCTTCCTCTGTCACAGGTGGAAGAATCCCCGATGCTCTCTCTTCCACCCGTGTTCGCTTCTCCTATTAATATCGACAGGTCTGCTCTCTCCTTAGCCATGCTCTCCCCTTACCCTTCATGCGTTCACACCTTCTGCCTTGGCTTTTCTGGTACCATTTTCGCTATAACTCTTCCTCCCACTTTCTTCTTTTCCTTCCCCATTTCTGCAGACTGATCTTTCGTTTCCTATATGTTCCGAGCTGTCACCCACTTTCTCATCCTCAGTATTCTCATTATTTCTATACTGATGCCCTCTGCTTCTCCTGGTGTTCGACTTCCCTGCCTTGCCCTTTCTGTTATATTCTTCTCTCTCACGCCTCTGGCCTTTTCCCTCTTTCGTTCCTCACCATTCTCTTCCTTCTTATTACTTTCCTAGTTTCTTCTTCCTTCATTCTCTTGTGGCATGATTTCATTTCTTCCATTTCCTTCAAGGCCAATCCCACTGTTTCGCCCTTTTACTTTGACTATGCACACTCTCTTTCCCTCATGCTCCACTTTTTTCTACTCTCCATCCATTTTTAGGTCTCGCCTATTCCATTCCGCAAGGAATGAATATGCGAGTCTAATGCAGCTAAACCACTACTTAAACCCAAGGCTCTCAAAAGGCTCTTCAAAAGCGGATTTTCAACAGTTCACGAGAATCACGTGACCACAAGCTCCTTGTGCACGAGCTCGCATTCCATCATCAAAGGCAGCCCAGCCAGCCTAGCCTCAGTCACACAAGCTTCTCCCAGCAGGCAGCCCACCCCACTCCCTCTCCATATAGTCGCTCGAGTTGCCCACCCCCTCCATCTCCAGCACCTGCCTTCTCTCTGCCCATGCATCGCATCTTGTTTAAATTTCAGCTCCTTGAGATTTTTCGCCTTAAAGTGCTTTGGGTCAAAACTACCCACTCACCCTCTTTGTCATTCACATTACTTGCGGGCTACTCTTTTATTTAAAACACAGACTTGCTCTTCACTTCACCTTTCACGGCCGCAGGCCGTGACTTGCATTTCTACTCTCCTCAGCCCATGTAGACACCACACCATGACTCGCATTCTTGAAGACAATCTCCGCTCCCCTGGTGTTTCTGGCTTTTCTCGAGAGCTTCAAAGGCTTCACGGCCGCCAGGCCGTGCAAATCACTTCATCTCAATGTGCTTGTTCATCTATGTGCACTGAATTGTGGCTTCATTCATATTAGTCATGCCTTACTCCCCAGTTACGAGAGTAATTCACCCAAACTTTATTCATTCAGCCGTTATCCCGTAACAGCAGTCAACCTGTGTCTGGCCTCCATTAGGATTCCAATCTTTCAGCCAGTGTCCCTCATCAGCAAATTAACTGTGCAGAGCCCCCATTATCCTCTCCCCACCCTTGACAAGCTTACTTCTTCAAGGGTCGGTGTTGCCTTATCACGTGGGGTTTATAAATGAGCCTTGCCACATTAAGAACCAATCCAGAAATACTACATTTCTTTAAAAATGTATAAATAAATCAAAACAAAAGAAAAACCTTTATAATGCCGATAGCTCATATCGTCATCTCCTATTTCCTTCTGACTATTTTCCAGCGTGGACGCGCCCGAGCCGCATGGGGGGCAGCAGCCTTTGATGTGCCGGCCGGCCATGCAGTGAATAATTAGGGGAGGAGAAATGCCATCTGTTGCTTTGCGCTCTGTCTCAGGCCGGCATTTCTCCGCCCCTAATTATTCACTGCATGGCCGTCCGGCACATCAAAGGCTGCTGCTCCCCATGCTATGTCGTCAGTTTCCTCTGCCTTTAACTGTGCTAGCAAAGATGTCAGCATACGGCCTCTGAGGCTGGCTGCTTCACCCCGTTGGGTTCCCCAGAAGTTGCAGACTGTCTCACAAGTGACTGAGTCTGTCCCAGCCTTATTCTGCCCATGTCACTCACTCTGCCCGAATATTACCAGCCCTCCAGGAGCACCAAATTGTCTCACGAGTTACCGACTCTGTCCCAGCCCTACCAGCCCTTTAGAAACACCCTCTTGCCCAAGTCACTAACTCTGCCCCAATATTACCGGCTCATTTGAAGAATCAAGCTGTCTCACGAATGACCAACTCTGTCCAAGCCCTATCGGCCCTTCAGAAGCATCACGCTTTGTTTACTTTTAAACAGCCAGCAGAACAATAATTAGCTACGCGCTGCTCATGTAATCTTTCGCAAATCAATCAGGCTGACAGTTTACTTCCATATGAGATATCAATTCCACCGTAGATGCATTGTTTTGATCTTTTCACAAATGAATATTGCTTTAGTAATTTATGCCAACACTTCCTCACTTTTCTTGTAATCTTTAAACTCTTTTGTAAACACTTTCACGTTGTCTCTGCTCCTTTGCGCTCAGTTTAATTTTAAAGTATGCAGATTACAACAGCAGATAAAATAAACAGTTCTCTATAATTCAAGCTGTTTGCACATTCTAGTCATCTTGCCCGCATTAGAGGCTATTAATTTTGTAACACAGCTTTCTTCAATTGTATTAATATCTGTAACACGACTTTCTCCAGTTCTAAAATGTTGTGATTGACTCAAATACATCTATATACTTTAACTTCCAGAAGATATTCTCCTCCACAATGCCAGAGCTTCCCCCGCCCCCCCTCCGTGCAATGCCAGAGCTTTTCACTCCAAAACATCACACTAAGCTTGCCCGCATTGGCCCCTCCGCCCTCAGCAGACAGACAGCAATAAAAGATCCAAAGATAGTGCTTATGTGTTTGGGCTGGCGAGGGATTTCACAAACAGACTCTCTCTTTTCCACCACGGACTCATATGTTGTTACTAAAAGGAAATGTAATGTTTTCGTTCTTCCTTCCACTACTTTGTCCCTAGTGAACTTCTCCTGTCTTTGCACCTACTGCCTTCCCTATGAGTATTTAATTAAATGGTGCTGTTATTGTGCTAGGGTGTGAGTGTCCCCCCCCCCAACCAAGCCTATCTTGCACTAGTCTGTCTACCAATGACATCAGGCAGACGCTTGACTGTGCTAGCAAAGATATCAGCATACGGCCTCTGAGGCTGGCTGCTTCACCCCGTTGGGTTCCCCAGAAGTTGCAGACTGTCTCACAAGTGACTGAGTCTGTCCCAGCCTTATTCTGCCCATGTCACTCACTCTGCCCGAATATTACCAGCCCTTCAGGAGCACCAAATTGTCTCACGAGTAACCAACTCTGTCCCAGCCATACCAGCCCTTTAGAAACACCCTCTCGCCCAAGTCACTGACTCTGCCCCAATATTACCGGCTCATTTGAAGAATCAAGCTGTCTCACCAATGACCAACTCTCTCCCAGCCCTATCGGCCCTTCAGAAGCACACTGTTAACCAAGTTAATGAATCTGCCCCAATATTTCTGGCCCAGCATCCACCCACCAACTCCACCATCCAACTCCACCATCCAACTCCACCATCCAACTCCACCCTCCAACTCCACCCTCCAACTCCACCCTCCAAATCCAACTCCACCCTCCAACTACAACTCCACCCTCCAACTGCAACTCTGCCCTCCAAATCCAAATCCACCCTCCAACTCCACCCTCCAAATCCAAATCCACCTTCCAACTCCACCCTACAACTCCACCGCCTCCTTCTCTAACTCCTTGTTCTCTTCTCTTCTCCTGTGCTGATCTGCTGCTCTCTTCCTCCCGTCTCTTTCTTTAACTCCCTGGTCTGTTCTCCCATGCTGATCTGCATCTCTCTTTCACCCGCCCCCTACTCCAACTCCCTGTTCTCTTCTACCGTGCTGATCTGCTGTTCCCTTCCACCGCCTCCTTTTCTAACTCCCTGTTCTCTTCTCCTGTGCTGATCTGCTGCTCTCTTCCACCCGCCTCCTTCTTTAACTCCCTGTTCTCTTCCACATACATCCTTCTCTAAATGCTCACACACACACACATACAACCACACACACAACCACACAAACACACACAATCACACCACACACACAATCTCACACCCAACCACACCCAACCACACACCCAAACCCACACACAACCACACACACAACCACGCCCAACCACAACCACACACACAACCACACATACAACCACACACAACCACACCCAACCACACACCCAACCACAAACACAACCACACACACAACCACACACACACAACCACACCACACACACAATCTTACACACAACCACACACACACACACAACCACACACAACCACACACCCAACCACACACACAACCACACACACAACTACACATACAAGTACACACACAACTACACACACAACTACACACACAACTACACGCACAACTACACACACACAACCCCACACACACAACCCCAAACACCCCCACACAGAACCCCAAACACCCCCCCACACACAACCCCACCACCATACACGCATACAACCACTCACACATACAACCACTCACACATACAACCACACACAAACACACACACAACCACACACACACAAACACACACATCTGTCGCCCTCACTCTATCTCTCTATCGCCCTCACTCTTTATCAATCTATCTATCTATCGCCCTCACTCTATCGCCTCACTCTATCTATCGCCCTCACTCTATCTATCGCACACACTCTATCTATCGCCCTCACTCTATCGCCCTATCGCCCTCACTCTATCTATCACCCTCACTCTATCGCCCTCACTCTTTCTATCGCCCTCACTCTATCTATCGCCCTCACTCTATCTATCGCCCTCACTCTATCTATCGCACACACTCTATCTATCGCACACACTCTATCTATCGCCCTCACTCTATCTATCGCCCTATCGCCCTCACTCTATCTATAACCCTCACTCTATCTATCGCCCTCACTCTATCTATCACCCTCACTCTATCTATCACCCTCACTCTATCTATCGCCCTCACTCTATCGCCCTCACTCTATCTATCGCCCTCACTCTATCTATCGCCCTCACATCGCCCTCACTCTATCTATCGCCCTCACTGTCTATCTATCTATCGCCCTCACTGTCTATCTATCTATCGCCCTCACTGTCTATCTATCTATCGCCCTCACTCTGTCTATCTATCTATCACTGTCACTCTGTCTATCTATCTATCGCCCTCTATCTATCTATTGCACCACCACAGCATCACTCAGGGGCACCACAGCATCACTCAGGGGCACCACAACATCACTCAGGGGCACCACAACATCACTCAGGGTCACCACAACATCACTGAACGCCACCACAGCATCACTCGTCACCATCAAAACATCCCTCCCCGCCACCACAGCATCAATCAGTGCAAGCATTCAACAACAACTAGTTCAAATATGTTCTCTCAATGTTTTAAGCTTTATTACAAATGTCATAAAAAGACGTTAATATTTCACTTCTGTTCTTGGATTTTAGTCACAATAAAATACACTGAACATAATCTTCACAAAAGGTATTTACAAAAGTTTAAGCTATTGCCATTATAAATTACAATAAATGTTATTTAAGTATTAATTATTTTAAAAAATTAAAAGCCATTGTTATTTGTAATATCAATACATCTAAGTCACGTAAATACAAAACATGTTGCATTACAAATGCTAGGTGTCACATTTGCAAAAGTTAAAAGTATTGGCACTAAATGACAAAGCTATTAATTTTGCTATTTTCAAAACCAAAACATAAATATAAAATGTGTCATTTACAAGACCAATAGCTCAAACTTTCCTTATGCGAGACCTATTGCATTGCAAATGCTTGTTTTCTGTATACTGCTTTCTGTGTTTTCCCTTACTTCTCCTCCTTCCAGGTAGGTATTTTCAGTCTTCTCCACATCTGACATTGCTCTATGGCAGAAATATATACCCAGGGTGAAGGCGCCTTGAAACATCCCTGGGTGCAGATGCCTTTGATTGGTGTCAGATGCTGTCTGCTGAGCTTGTCCACCCGGACATTATGGAGCCCACCAAATAAATGTCTGTCGTGGAGATCTCGTAGAAATCGAGACACTGCTGGCACCTCAGCACTTCTGCCATAGTACCGACAATCCAACAGCATCTTGCTTGCTGCATTTTCACAAATTGCATTGTCTGTCAGGACCTGGTTTTAATTGTCTTTGATAGATGGGCAAAATGCTTTCACCAGAGACAATGGTACCATCACTATTGTTAACTTTTGATAAGGCAGGGGGTTGCAGAGCAGGCTGAATAAGGAAACACACACACTCTCTCACTCACTCTGATGATTAGGTCGTGTTCACAAGAAAGAAAGGAAATTTGAAGGATTTACTTGAATCATAAAATTGAAAGCCCTGAAGAAGCGAGGAACCCGCAAAACGTGTTGTCTTGGCTGTGGAAGTCGTGTATTTAAATAGAAAACTTTGAATAATGTTTGAAATGAAGCACATATTATATATATATATATATATATATATATATATATATATATATATATATATATATATATATATATATATTATTTTTATAACTGCTTGTTCCTGATAGCTTAGCAAAGAAACTCTTTAGTTGATGAAGTTTTTAAGTGGAAAAAACCCTCTTTCTTCCTTGCCCATCCCTTTCTTCAGATGGCCTCAACAGATACTGGAATAGGAGGCCACAGCATGTGCCAAAGTGCTGTCCGCAGTGTCTGATCATGTGCGCTTGGCACTTATGAAACTCCCTCTGAATATTACTGTTGTGTGCCCAGATATGCTGTTTCATTATAGTTTAATATAAACAACAAGTGGTCCCAGACGTATTTAGAAAAACACAAAGGAAAATTATTTTTAGAATATGAGGAGCTGTCAAATATTCAGCATATAGTAATTAATGCATAACAAAACTATTCATCAATACGCACCAAGAACAGAAAAGAAAAAAACCCACAGTTTTTTAGTGAAAATCTTTGTTTTTTTAAATATATTTCCAAAAAATGCACAAGGAAGGTGAAGATATTACCATATGTATTCGAAATGGAAGGTTGCTCAGGGAAAAGGGGTGCAGAGAAAGTGCTTGTGTGTGAAGTAAAATGAACAAGATTTAAAAATGCAATAGGTCTCGCCTTTCATTAAGTTAAAGACATTTGCTTTGCTATACCATACCATTAGCAAAGCAAATGGATTTAACTTAATAAAAGGCAAGACCCATTGCATTTTCAATGCTTGTTTGTATTGCGGGGTGGGAGGCAACACAGATAGTAGGCTGGGAGACAACACAGGGAATGGAAGGTGTGCGGAGGGGCTGGAAGGAAGTAGAGGAACACATGCACTTGCACAAAGTGCTTTAACAAAAAAAAAGTAGGTCCTGCAATGCTAGCAGAGGAAGGACACTAGTAGTTTAACAAAAAAAAAGTAGGTTCTGCAATGCTAGCAGTGGAAGGACACTAATGCTTTAACAAAAAAAGTAGGTCCTGCAATGCTAGCAGTGGAAGGACACTAGTACTTTGGTCATGACCAGCAGCTAGTGAAACACGAGAACAGGAGGTGAAGCCTACATGGATTAGCAAAACAGAAACAAGCAAATGAAAGTGACATTTAAGCCGACCAATGCTAACCAATGAGGGGGCTCTAAACCCACTTTAAGTTATCAAAATGTCTTTCAAACTACGGTGCATATTCTGTGCCAGGCGAGAATGTAACAAAAATACACTTTGCCTCTTTTTTTTTTATTTACCACAAAATAATAAATGGTTGATGTGTTGTGATGCCTGCACGTCCATGAGTACTGAAACTGTGGCGGCTGTTGTGTCAACACATATGTGCATTTGTGATAAAGCATGCGCATGTATTCAGCATGTTGCTATTTTTTTTCCCAGTGCTGGTCAGCATCAGAAAAACTCCCCTTTTCCAGTATCAGAAAAAAGCATTGGCAAAGGCACTACCTATTGGCTTTGCCAGTGCTTGTTTTACATCTCACTGCCCTGATCTCCCTTTTTAGGTTTTGACTGGCGATGCGCACGTAGTGCGCATGCGCCAAAAAACCTTATGAGTTGTGTGTGCAGTCGGGTATCCGCCCCAGTCTCCCATTGGCTAGCTCCATAAATGGAGGCTAGCCATTGGGAGACGGCTCTGTCCGTCAATCCCGGACCAGATTCGGGGGCGTTCCCGAGAATTTTTGGATTTTGGCGACGTCACGCTACGTCAGCCAAAAGCCCTCGGGAACGCCCCCGAATCTGGTCCGGCATTGAGCCGGCACCCGCCTTCCTGCTCTCGTGGGACAAGGAGAAGCAGCTGCACCCACCGGCAGGGCTCCATGGTCGAAGAGGAGCCCCGCCGCCGCCCGTGAGAGCACCCGGCCCCAAGAAGCGGGACCGGGTGAGGAGGACCGCATGGGTACCAGCACCATGTCCCTGTTCGGAATGCAGGCGCAGTACAGCCTGCGAGGTGAGGGGCAAGAGGAGGGCAGAGGGAATGACACTTACTATCGGTCCAGCTTGCCTCAAAAGCTTTCTTTCGTACATGTGAACACGTTCTCGCCATAGTGATCGCAGCCGCAGGGGCCCCGGGAGCCGGCAAGCGTCGTAATTTATAACATGTGCCATCTTTTCCTTAGTCTCCTTCACTCGCATAAGATAGGAAAACTTTATTTTATTTGGTGGAAGAATGTCTGGAGTTTATTTAACGGGAAGAAAAACATTTCCGCGAAACCACATACAATTAGCTGTAGCGAACACCCCCCCACACTGTTTCACAGCATCATGTTGTTGTGCTATAAAATTACCTATATGTCATTGTGCACCGCGACGAGGCAACAGATGTCTGTGTCACTTAAAGAAGTAACTAGCGATAGGCAAATGCTTCGTAGCCCTGGTAATGTTGCCAGATTTTGAGACCCGCGCATAGCTGTCTGCCCAAGTTTAAGCCCGAATTCAGCCCAAGGCAGACCAAGATCACTTCAAAGTTGCAACTTGAAAATTGTGCAAAAATAGCCCACAGGAACCCGCTTAAGCATAATATAATTTGTATATAATGGGAGGAGGTTCATTGGGAACCTATGCACTCGTGTCCATATTCCATTCAGTATATGTTTTAAAGAGGACCCCACCCCCAAAATGGATATGATATAATTCAAGCCCAATAATTAGACACCCACCAGTTCAGTTCAGTTTTTTCACGCACAAAGGGAGAAACAATTGGTGCGGAAGTAGCCCAAATTTGCAAAACTGGTGTTGATGGCTATTATATTTGGGACCACATTCATTCGGTGCTAAAAACACTCCTTTTCACTAGAATATGCAAAGAAACTGGAGAAAGCCACGTACTTTTCTCTCCTTGGAGTTTTAGGCATTATGTTGTTAGGCTCGAGGATAGCAACGTAAGCATATTTCAAAGTGTTAACTTTGTGTTTTTGAAAAAATTATTTTATGAACACCTGGGGCGTTTCAGGATTATTTTACTCACCACATGGTATTATTTACTATTAAGTGCATCGTTCGTCCTAAAAGTGCTTACTATGAAATGCACAAAATTATTCAGGGAATTTTTTTTTTTTACATCTCAACTATAATGAATCATCACTTATTGATAGATTTTGTTCATTTCATTATTGATGCACACCACAGGATCGTCCAGGGGGCAGAGCCAGCACAAGACGCGGAACACGCTTCCAACGCGGCCTGGGACGATTGTCCGTACCCTCTGAGGGAACCATTTTGAAATTATCTTCAGGTTCACATCATGTACACCTAATCTAGAGGTGACCCTTATGAACCATAGTGGGTAAGACTATTATGTTGAAATGACCCATTTACGTCACAAATAGTGAAAGTATTTTTACACTGTGTTTGTTTGTTTATATGTCCTGACGAATGCTCTTAGACCCACGGGCCAAGAGAGCAGAAATATGTTGACGTTTTTTTTGTCCAAATGATATATGCTAAGGATTCCTAACTATCCCCAGAGCATACCCATAAAACCTTTTAAACTAGTTGTCCAGCGATATGAATAAATAGTAGTTAGTCGCTTGGAAACTATTTTTATCTCTACCTTCCAGCGGGGTAACACAACTTATCTCTGGATACTGCCACGAAAAACCAGAGATTGCCTCGGGTGAGGCTGGCAAGATACTAATTGTCAAACCCAATGACTGTTGCCATAACGTCTGTGTGGGGCGGAGAACAAGATATACCGCTTCTCGAAATACACAACGTTTATGAGGGTTTTTCAATATATCTCTTGGTACAAGTGGTCACAAGTGTCCTATCCACTTTTGATTAAATCTACCTAGTTCTGGGGAACAGATAGGACAGCAATTCCTCTTCCCTCACATTGATAAAACTCATTATGGATGCACACCACAGGATTATGCACCCTAATGTGGCGTTACAAAGTGCCTCCAATGCCACCACACAACTAACCAATCCTTTCTCACTATAGTACCACCTCAAAACAGGTACACTATGCCCCTGGCCTGCTTGCAGTGGCACAAGACTAATAAGGGTTCACAGCAATAAAAACAAGAGGTACGTGTACATGTTTTTTTTTTTTTAAACGGGAAAGTGTACAAAATACCTTTATCTAATGGTTGATCCTTGGGGGTGAAAGTAATGGGGGTGGGGCACCCGACGCCCTAAAGCAAAAAAAACGCCAGTGTCAGCACACCAGATGTGTATGTACTATGTGTATGCGCCTGTGTGTTTGTGCGCGTGTCTGTGCGGGTTTCTTCATGTGTGTACGTCTGTCTGCGCATTGTGTGGCTGAGTGAGTGTGCCTGTGCGTGTCAGCTCGTCCGTCTGCATGTCTCTCAGTCTCTGCATATGTGTCTACGTGTTGAGTATCAGTGTGAGAGTGTGTATTGTGTGTGTGTGTCCGCCTGAGTGTGAAAAAATGTGCGTGCAGTGGGGCGGGCACACATTGCACAAGGGCTGTCGTGACGCCGTCGTGCCCAGAGAGGAGTGCACTATCCCAGGACACATTCTGTGTGTGTGGGGCTCGCAGTGTGTGGGGGCACTGTGTGGGTGTGTGGGGGGGATCTGTGTGGCTGTGTGTGTGGGGGGCTCTGTGTGGGTGTGTCTGTGGGTGTTTGTGTGTGGCATTTGCGAGAGATTAAGCTATTGGCATTCTAAATGACATTGCCATTTATTTATGTTAAAAAAAACAAATAAAAATAATGTCAAGAGCAATGCCAATAGCTCTAACTTTAACAAAGGCAAAACCATTGCATTGTAAATGCTTGTTACTTTTCCTCAAACAGAAAACCACGACTGTTCAACTTTGTAAATTACACTGGCTGCCCCACAGTTAGTCACAGTCTTGTGATAATATATTTTCACCTCATACACAAAGCCTTCCTTCTGCCGTGTACTTGCATTCAGCGCCTCCTGCATGACTGCAGGTCCTCGACCCGCTTTAAACTCTCAGGGTAGGATGCGGGCAGCACCCCTCGGCATTCCTCCCGGTCCATGGCCGTGTGGTGGAACAGCAGTCACAACAGATTGTAATCTTGATTCAGGGAAACACCGGCCCGGATGTGTGCTTGGGCCATCAGGCCCCGCCCCTCCATGCTCCTGCCGCATCCTGCTCTCACGGCCGCTGCTCCTCGTGCGCTCATCGCTCGCAGAGAGGTTCATTTTATTACTCTTTTATAATGTTCCTCCTCTGCCTAACCCTCATGAGGCTCGCATCGAGACATATCGCAGCTTTCCTGCTGCACAGTCTGGTTGATGCAATGAACTAGAGCCAGAGAGGGTCGACAGGAGGGCTCAGTGCGTTAAACTCTCGCTGCTGGCGCTTAGGCGACCCTTGACCTCGCTCTTGCACCATGAAACGTGGTGCAAGAGCGACGCAAATGAAAAGTGACACTTATGAAGCCACGCCAGGCCGCCCGGCTTGGCCCTGCGAGCCCTTCATAAATCTCAAGTCATGTAGGGCAGCGCCGATGGCTGCGTTGCGTTACTCTGCGCCAGGAGGTGTTTCCACGGCTGCTGTGTGAATGCTCCCTGCAACATCCATGCATTTTGAAGCATTCCCAGACTTACAAGAACTTGTAAACCTAGGGATGCCCCGAAAGCCTACGCCTCCCCAGGTGAGGTGCAACAAGGAGGAATGCGTTTATTTCTCCCTGGTTTTTTTTCCCTTTTCTATGTAAAAGCCTCTCCGGATTGTTTTTGCCCCTTCCTGCACCGAAACAATCCTGCATGCAACGCAGCCACCGTTGGTGCTAGGCAGCGTAAACGACACCAGCACAAGGGGAAAGCACAGGAATGCACTGTATTGCATAAGTACAGCGCATTCCTTCCCTTTCCCTGTGACGCACGGCAGTGCAGCACGGTGACTGCGTTGCGCCAAAAAACTCATAAATATTCCTCCTAGTGACCTAAGGCTCACAAATTGTACAACACTGGTTCTTTAAAGTGCTTAGAAACCCTAGAAGTGCCAAATGCAGAGCTATGATACAAAGTTAGAGTAATTGCCAAGTGACCCTGCTGGTTCATTTTAAGAAGAGTGTATCTAGGTCCTGCATGTTGGTGCCGAGCAGTCAAGTGACCCTGTATTTAAGACTCATTCTTGAACCCAGTAACCTTTAAAAAGCCCTCGGGCTTATTTAAAAGTGAGTCAAGGCTTGACAAAGCCAGTAGTTGTGTGCAGTGAGTAGCTGTTGTGTTCTGAACATGTGGTACTGCACCTGGTATGAGTAGGACGAGGTAGCGTTCTTCCTAGAGGTGTGATATGTTTTTGGGGAGAGGGGAGGTGCACGCGCTATGACTATGGTCCTTATGGTGAAGGCCGATACTGAGGTCAGTGTGAGTGCTATTATCCGTCGCTATGGTACTTTTCCCTCTCGGCACATAAGATTCATTCATACCACTGTGTTGCATCTACTCCACCATCTTTCTTTCTGCGCAGCGCAGACTGTGATTACTTTGACGTACCTGCACTCTCATGTCACAGTCCCCCGGCCCACCAAAGCTGCTTCATGAACCTCCTGCAGACATGTCTGTAGAATCTGGAGGTAATAGGTTCCAATACAGGCCACACAGCTACATGAGATTGTGTATCTATTGCGCATAATGTTCATATGACATGCAGGGCACTGGATCCTAGCTTGGTAAGCTAGCTCAGTGGGGTAATGCACCTACTGTAAAGATTCAGAGGCATACTTATGAGCCGGTTTGCGTCTCGTTTGCACCACGCAATACGGTAAATGTGCAACGCAAACCTTACATGCGATTTATGAAGCCACGCAGGCCACTTTGCGTGGCCCTGAGCGGCTCCCTACATCTGGAGTACAGCAACGCAGCGCAAATTGTTGCGTTGCGTTACTCTGCGCTAGGGAGGCCTTCCATGGGCGTTGCTCGGTTGTTCTCAAACAACTCCCATCGTTTTTGATGCATTCCCATATTTACCAGAACTGGTAGACCTGGGACTGCGCTATAAAGATACGCTTTCCCAGGAGAGCAGTAACAAGGAGAAATATCTTTATTGTTCCTCATTACTCCCTCTTTCTATGCGTGCTGCATCCTCCAGCACACATCAATAGAGGAATATGCCTCTCAGGATTGGGTTTCTGCAGGAAGTTGCTCCTTCCTGCACAAAAACAATCATACATGCAACAGAGCCACTCCTGCCCTAAGGTGCAAAGGTGTCAGCGTTGGCACTAGACTGCCAGAAGGGCCCCAGCACAGGGGAAAAGGCCGGAATGCACCATATTCTTTTAAATTCAGCACAGTCCTGCCCTTTTTGCTGTCACTCAGTGCATTGCAGCAAGATAACCTGCTCCGCTGCGCAGCACTGTGTCACAATGGAGCAGGGAGCTGGTTCAAATCCATACAAATCCAAATTGCAAAACAAAAACAAAATGGTCAACATAACGTCCCACCCAGGTTGCAGAGTCTACATTAGGGAAAAATGTTGAAATGTGGCAGTACAATGGGTGGAATACCAGGTCTAGTGTTAACCCCTTCAATGCTTGTGACGGAACCATTCCGTCATGCCTCACGGTTAAGCTGTGCGGATGACGGAATGGTTCCGTCACGACCACACCCGCAAATGGAATGTTCAGCACCGGGGGAGAATCGGCGCCGCACGCAAGGTGTTAAAAACAAATTGTTTCAATTCCTAAAAATGTAAAGATATTATGACCAATTACCTAAAAAACAAAAAAAAGATAAGGCAATTGGAGTTAAAAGAAAAGGAATAATGGGTCGGTGTTGTCTCTTTTCCAGGTATTCTATGACTGGATGGGACAGAGAACCGTTGACTGGACTGAAAGGGACAATAAATTGCAAAATAAAACAACAAGCAGGATCTTTCTTCTTTGAGATTTGTTGGCTTTGCCAATGCACCTGCTGATGCTCTACAGCATCGTACAAACATTTTCAGAATCAAGATGGCATCTGCCACTTGGATAGGTAAACAAAAAGAATGAAAGTTGAATAGCACAAAAGCGCATTTTGAAAGGCCTGGCACCAAAGAGCAGCTGGCGAGCCCTCCAAACTTATTAAAATAAAAACAAATTAAAGGATGGAGAGTGCGAGGTTGCAAAAGAGGAACAGGTGGGGTGAGGGATCTACTGGGAGTGACACAGGGACATGGGGAGAAACCGAGGCACTTGAGGCTCGGCCTGTAATGGGAAGGAAGTGAAAATGTTAAAAAGAAAATCCAGGCAGTGGGTGGCGGAAGGCAATGGACGAGCTTAGGGGTATGATGAGGGAGCATGTGGTGTGTGTGAAGTGCAGTGTTTGGGGGAGGAAGCATCACACACGAAGGTGAGAGCTAGAAAACACATGGACTCTCATGGAGCACTGAAAGAAAAAGAAGTAAGTAATTCCCTCAGTGAGAGCAGAGGAAGGATACATGCAATCAAAAGGATGCTAAAAGAACTGTGACCCATGGGAAGGACAAGCACAAGAAGATAAAGTCTAGCCATTGAATACGAAACAGTCAAATGAAAGTGTCAATAAAGCAAACCAATGGTAAGCAATGTGTGGGCTATTAGCCAAATGTAATTTATTTGTATGGTCTATAAGAAGCTTTCGCCAACAGAGAACTAAAAGGTGACTGGTAGGCGAGACCTAAAAAAAGAAAAGAGTAAATTAAATGAAACTGCACAGGAGAGGATAGTGGGTATGAGCTGAGGGGCATGCTGCATGAAGTTTGGGTGCAGGTGGGTATTAGGACAGAGAAAAGTAAAAATTTTACAGAAAGATAGAGGGTGGGATACAGAAACACAAAATAGAAAACAAAGCCCGGCAGGATGAACAAGAGGGTGAGGAGGAAAACAGAGGTTTAGGGAAAAGGGTTGGTTTAGGGGATGTACCCATGCAAAATGTAAAAGAGGCAATAAAACAAGCATTGGTAATGCATCGGTTTTGCCTATGTAATGAATAAACAGCTGTTTTCATCAATCATCCTCTGGGAGAAGGAAAGAGCTCCCTGCCAGATAAGTAACACAGGAGTGGAGAGGATGTGGCGCATTGTCCAGAACTGCAGACTCTAGAGCTGGGGATCCCGGTTAAAGTCTCGGCTGTGCCGCGCAACATCTTGTGATTCTATATAAATCACTTAATCTCTCTGTGTGATAAATTGTTATATAAATATTCTGCAAGAGTAAAATGCAAAAAGAACAATTGATGGACAGAATGCAGAACAATGTCATATATTCACCCCAGTACAGAGATCTGGGCCTAAATCCATAGTTTTTTTGCTCACCATGCCATTCCAGTTTGGTCCCAGCCATATGCATATCAGTCTTGACCCTGCGCCCAATGGGAACAGTCCAGCCCGAACTGCCAGGGTAGGTCTCCCCTGGACTGGAAACAAGCATCCTAGGACCGGTTTCGGGTTTTCAGCCCTCATCAGCCAGGATAGGTTGACTTAAGTGGCATGGAGAGCACGGGACCTACGTCTCGGCATACCCGTCCCACTCAGGGTGACATATGCAAAAAGAACAATTGATGGATAGAATGCAGAACAATGTCATACATTCACCCCAGTACAGAGATCTGGGCCTAAATCCACTGTTTTGTTTGCTCAAAGCCCGAAACCGGTCCTAGGATGCTTGTTTCCAGTCCAGGGAGGACCTGGCCTGGCAGTTCGGGCTTGACTATTCCCATTGGGCGCAGGGTCAAGAAAGATTGTTTTGTTCTGAATTCTGTCCATCAATTGTTCTTTTTGCATTTGTCACCCCGAGTGGGACGGGTATGCCCAGACGGTCCAGTGCGCCCCATACCTCTGGAGTCAAGCTATCCTGGCTGATGAGGGCTGAAAAGCCCGAAACCAGTCCTAGGATGCTTGTTTCCAGTCAAGGGAGGACTTGGCCTGGCAGTTCAGGCTGGACTGTTCCCATTAGGTGCAGGGTCAAGACTGATTTGCATATGGCTGGGTTCAAACTGGAATGGTATGGTGAGCATAAAAACGATAGATTTAGGTACAGATCTCTGTACTGGGGTGAATGTAAGACATTGTTCTGCATTCGGTCCATCAATTGGTCTTTTTGCAAGAGTAAAAGTCAAAACTTTATGAAAATATAGTTCCACCAAAGCAGATGTTAACAGCTTTTCGGCAGCAGGACACTGATAAGAGAAGCAGACAAGGAACAAGCATTGGTAAATGCAGGAAAATATGCTACAGAGAAAAGGAAATGGAGGAAAGGTAAGTGGCACACACAGGAACCAATAAGAAGCAAGGAAAGAAAGTAGGCAGGATGCAAGTCCCTTTTAAGTTTACATTAAGAACAATAGATTTCTCAAGTACAGCACAAGCAAAACCTAAAAGCAAGACAAAAATTAGAAAGGAACATTGTGTGAAATGCTATTGTCAAAATATTTTTAATAATGAAATCAAGCACAGTGTTTGGAAAAAACAAAGCAGGAGCACATTTTTGATCAGAAGGTCTTTTGCCAGCATGGTTTTCTCAGCTTGTTGGGACATAAGAGGAAACCGGCTCAACAGAACCTGTTTCGCCAGGTGTTTTTCTCAGATTTCAAACACTGCTAAAGAACAGACCATCAGGTCAAAGCAACGATCACGGTGTAACCTTAGGGTTGGAAGGGCTTAATCTCTGCACTTAGCAAGTTAGTTGATAAGGAACTAAAAATGTCAGCAATCCCATATATCTGGTTCACAAACACATTCCTTGTGCTTGCACTGCAGTGGCGTATACAGGCCTCATATCGTTATTGTAGCATATCATTAATTTTGCTTGGATAAATGTAGTTTCTAGCCTCAAAAAACAAATTTTCTCTGAATGACATCGAGTGAGCCAAAGCTATAATGGCCTCACGGTCCCGGACTACCTCTTCTCATAAACATCTAATCCAGTTTAAATACTTACACAGATATTATAACACACCAAAGCGACTTTGGTACATGGGGAGGGCACAACACCACAGTCGTACAAGATGCAACTTTCGTGGGCAGACCAATTTCATATGATATGGACATGTCCAGTGGTGGCCACCTATTTGAATAAAATTTGCTTTGTACTTAGTAAGGTGAAAGGCAGATCGATTGGCCCGAACTCTAAAATGACGTTACTTGGTCTGTTGGAGCAATGGGGCGGCCCCCGGCATTCCTGCTCCTTTGTTGGTGTAAATGTTTGTGCTAAGGCTGAGAAGTTGGTGTACCATGCCCTTCGCGCCTCAAAAAACATTAGAAAATGTGTAGCCGCGCGCGGGTGGGACTATTTGGATCTGAGATAATGAAAGTATTGTCTTTTATTTTATTATGGTTTTTATTCTTTTATATTCATATTTAGTACAACAATGTTAGTCTGTACAATGATTTTATATTTGGTCTCTGTACCTGCCATTGGGCCAGTTGGTTTGATGCTGTGAGATAAATAAAATGTCAATAAACAGGATTTCTAAAACAATATAAAAAATAAAATGGGGTTTTGCAAACTTTTACTCATCCTATATGCATACATCTCCTGGATGTCTCTTTGTCCTATTGACTCTATTGGCCCAGTTTACAGAACATGTAAACATTTAGGAAACATACATTTATGCCTACAATTTCCATAAACTAATGTGTTTTGAGGTACTACTGGCTCCTGTGAGTACGCCTGGAAATTAGTGCAAAATACACATTTTGTGACATACTCACGGTCTACTATGGATAAATCATTTTCCCTCCTTGAGGAACATTTATCTTACAACCATGTGAAATATTGAGGTGTGGACTTACTCCAGCTACCACAGGAGAAACTTTAAGAAAGGAACTGCAAACCTTTTGTGATGACCGCCTGGAATCCCCCTGCTCTGCCCCAATACTTGCTACACCTTGAAAATTGCCTACAACTGACCAATATGGTAATCTGTTAGTCACTTTATCATCACCAGTGATGATTCATTCCCCTCATTTAACCCGTTGCATGCTTGTAACGGAACCGCTCCGTCACAAGCCACGGGTGAGCTGTGCTTGTGACGGAATGGTTCCGTCACGGCCGGCTCGCCGCGCCTGCGCGGCGCGAATTCCGCGCCTGCGCGGCGCGAATTCCGCGCCTGCGCTGACTAATTAATGGGCGGGCGGGCGGGTTCGTGATGGAACCGTTCCGTCACAAGCACAGCTCACCCGCGAGCCGTGACGGAGCGGTTCCGTCACAGGCACGGGACCACCGCACGACCGCCCCCCCCACCCCCTTAGCACTGCGGTGGAATAGCCGCCGCAGCGAAGGGGTTAAAAATCAACTGAGCTGCATCAAGAGATCATCCAGAAATCAGGATCTTAGACTTATAGAGAAACCAACCACTTCCATGAACGAGCTAAGATCACGCTCATTGGCCATCCAACAAACCAGTTTGTATGTGGCATCAATCAATCACCCTCTAAAGACACAAGTCATGTCAAGTCAAAAGAATTTATATAGCGCGCTACATACCCAGAGGGTCTCAAGTCGCTTGAGGAAGGGTGGGGGGATTACTTGTCGAATATCCAAGTTTTAAGTTGCTTTCTGAATGCTACATGGTTCTGAGTGAGACGAAGGTGAGTGGGAGGTGAGTTCCAGGTTTTAGAGGCCGGGTAGGAGAAGGATCTACCTCCCATGGTGGTTTTATTGATGCGAGGCACGGTAGCAAGGGCTTGGCTGGAGGAACGTAGCTGGCGGGGGGGGTGTAGAAGGAAAGTCGAGTGTTGAGGCAATCGGGTCCGAGTTCGTAAAGTGATTTGTGTGCGTGGGTTAGGAGGCGGAAAGTAATCCTCTTATTGACGGGGAGCCAGTGGAGTTTTTTCAGGTGACCAGAGATGTGTTCTTTACGTGGGATGTCAAGTATTAGTCTGGCTGATGCGTTCTGGATGCGTTGGAGTTTTTTCTGGAGTTTTGCGGTGGTGCCGGCGTATAGAGTGTTTCCGTAGTCCAGGCGGCTTGTAACCAGTGCATGGGTGACCGTTTTTCTGGTTTCGGTGGGGATCCAGCGAAATGTTTTTTTGAGCATGCGAAGAATGGAGTACTTTCTTTTCTGTAACTCCAGTTCTGTAGTAGGGGTATCTCTGTTATAGTCATAATCTAGTGAATAGTCCCGCCCATGTGCGTGGACCCCGGAGCAATCAAAAATAATCTCTAAAGTGTCGAAAAAATGCAGAACTGCACAGACACTTAAGAGAGAATTTAAAGACATATAATGCAGCCTATAACAGGCTACACTGTCCAGTACTTCAGCTAGAAATTCCACCAAAAATCCACAAAACAGCAAAGCCTGTCCAGATTTCCCTTGCCTTCAGCAAAAACCCCTCTGGATGATAGAGAGGAAGACATGGACAGACAAGCCCCATAGGCTGCCATTATGTGGCTCAGAATAGGATACTGTGCCTTTAAGAGAACTTTCCAGAACTTCACAGTATCCCAGAATGCCCTGCAGGTCTCTCATACTTTCAGTTCTTTTTGAAGGCGTAACACGCCAGACCTGTAGCATTCCTTACATGAATATCTCTCTCCACCGGGGAGGAGGGCGGGCGCTTATGACTATAACAGAGATACCCCTACTACAGAACTGGAGTTACAGAAAAGAAACTACTCCTTCTGTAGTAGGGGATCTCTGTGTATAGTCATAATCTAGTGAATTGAATGGCAAGCCCATCCCCACACCAAAGCGGCGGTGGAGAAAAGAAACCAACACCACTATTGTGCGAACAAATTCCGCAGCGAAGCCTGTCCAACCTGAGCATCTGCTCTGGCATCAGCGTCCAGACAGTAGTGCTTAGCAAAGGTATGAACTGACTTCCAAGTGGCGGCCTTGCAAATTTCTGCAATCGGCACATTACGGAGCAACGCTGTCGTGGCAGCTTTGCCCCTGGTGGAATGAGCCTTAGGCTTACCCCCTAAGGTCTTATTAGCTTTCTGGTAACATAGTTGTATGCAGGACACAATCCACCTAGAAATGGACTGCTTAGAGGTCGCAAGACCCGTCCTGACTGATCCGTAATTGATAAACAATTGGTCTGACCTACGAATATCTTTAGTCTTATCCAGATAAAATTTCAACACCCTCCGAACATCCAGGGAATGTAAGGACCTTTCCACTGGAGATGAAGGATTCTGAAAAAACGTAGGCAAAGTTATAGTTTGGTTGACATGAAAGTCAGAAATAACCTTGGGAAGAAATTTAGGGTGCGTACGCATAACAACCTTAGCAGCATGAAATACAGTATAAGGTTCATTACAACACAGCGCCTGAATTTCACTCACCCTGCGGGCCGATGTAATGGCCACGAGGAACGCCGCCTTCCAGGACAGGTGCTGCAACGAAGTCTTATGAATGGGTTCAAAAGGCTCCTTCATCAAACTGGACAGCATCACATTCAATTCCCATGAAGGCGAAGGAAGCCTGACAGGAGGGAACACTTTCTTCAAGCCTTCCAAAAAGTCTTTGATCACAGGGATCTGAAAGAAGGAAGTCTGTGAAGGGCTTTTCCTGTAGGCAGTCAATGCAGCGAGATGAACCCTAATAGAGTGAACATTAAGGCCAGATCGCGCCAAATGTAGAAGGTAAGGAAGGATGACATCTTCCTTGCACGTCGTAGGATCGAAGTTCCTGGACACACACCAGATACAAAATCTCTTCCACTTGTAAGCGTATGACGTCCGAGTGGAAGGCCTCTTAGACTCCTTCAATATGTTCATGCAATCGTCTGGTAGATTCAAATGTCCATATTGCACTACTTCAGGAGCCATGCCGCCAAACTCAAGGATGAGAGGTTGGAACTTCGTGAGAAGGTCCGGCCTGCACGGCAACCAAATGTGTGGAAGGAGGGACCGGTGTAGAAGGTCCGTGAACCACCACTGTCTGGGCCATTCCGGGGCAATCAGGATCATCCGTGCCCTGGACCGGGACAGCTTGATGAGCACCGCCGGAATCAGAGGGATGGGCGGAAAAGCGTAAACAAAGCTGTTCGACCAGTTGATCCAGAGTGCATTCCCCAGCGTCCCTTGCTGGTAGTACCTGGAGGCGAAGTCTCAGCATTTGCTGTTTTCGGCGGTGGCGAACAGATCTACGTCTGGAGTCCCCCACCTTGCGAAGACTTCTCCTAGCACGTCGTCGTTTATGACCCATTCGTGGTTGTCCTGGATCAGCCTGCTCAGTGCGTCCGCCTGAACATTCTGCACACCTGGCAGATGGGTAGCCGTTATCGTCAATCCTCTTGCCAGAAGCCAGTGCCAGATCGTCTGCGCCTCCCGAGACAGGGTGCGCGATCTCGACCCCCCCCTGCTTGTTGAGGTAATGCATCGTGGTCGTATTGTCCGTCTGTACAAGCAGAGAGTTGGTCCGGAAGGACGGATGAAAGGCCTTCAGTGCCAAGTGAACAGCCCTGAGCTCCAGGAAATTGATGTGATACGTGGACTCCGTCTGAGACCACGTGCCTTGGATCTGTAAGTCCCCCGAATGCGCTCCCCAGCCCTGGAGAGAAGCATCCGTCACAATCGTCTGAGTAGGAATGTCCTTGTGGAAGGGAACTCCTCTGAGGAGATTCTCCGCTGAACACCACCACTTCAGAGACTGAAGAGCATGTAGAGACAGCCGTATCTTGTCGTCCCAAGATCCTCTCCTCTGGTCCCACTGTTCCTCCAGGCACTCCTGCAGAGGTCTCATGTGCAGCCGTGCATGAGGAGTGAGGAAGATACAGGAGGCCATCGACCCCAGTAGAGAAGACACCGTCCTCAATGTTGTAGATGGAGCGGTCATAAGAGCCTGAGCCTTCCGAAGGATCGATCTCTGTCGCTCCTCCGAAGGAGACACGCTTGCTGACAGCGTATTGATGGTGGCCCCCAAGTATTGAATACATTGGACCGGGATCGGGACAGACTTGGACATGTTGATGTGCAACCCCAGCTTGTTCAAGAGAACGCACGTCTTCCGGAAGTCTGCTTGAGCTTCTGAGAAGGAGGAGGCCTTGATCAACCAATCGTCCAGGTACGGGTAGACAAACACCCTGTCTTTCCTTAGGTGTGCCGTCACCACTGCCATGCACTTCGAGAATGTCCTGTGTGCAGATTTCAGTCCGAAAGGTAGCACCGTGTATTGGTAATGATTGGTGCCGACTTGAAAACGCAGAAACTTCCTGTGCTTGTGTGCTATGGGCACGTGGAAGTACGCATCCTGTAGGTCTATGGCGCAAAGCCAATCCCCCCGTTGCAACTGAGGATAGATCTGATGCAACGACAGCATACAAAACTTTTCTCTGCGAATCCACTTGTTTGCCTGTCGCAAGTCCAGAATGGGCCTGAACTCGTTCTTGTCCTTCTTGCGAACCAGAAAGAACCGGGAGGACAGACCTCTTCCTCTCTGAGACAGAGGTACGTCTTCTATCGCCCTTTTCCTTAACAGGATATCGGCCTCCGCCTGGAGCTCGCGCAGTTGGTACTGCGAGCCGACCGGAGGGATCGCTGGAGGAGGGCTGATGAACCGAAGACTGTATCCATTGCAAACAATATTCAGCACCCACTTGTCCTGAGTAATTTTATCCACTCTGCCAGAAAAAATTGAACGCTTCCCCCCACCGGAGCGGGTAACGGATGACGGGGAAGTAACCGCTCAGGGTCGAGACCCGGCCGGGCCCTTGTTCGGGGTAGAGGGCTGCTGCCCACCTCTACCCCTCTGACGTTTTTAGAAAGGTCTCCGGAACTGCTGCTGTTGTTGCTGCTGCTGTTGCCCCGAAGATTGACCTCTTCCTTTCCCTTGCGAGCCGAACCGCCGTTGGAACTGGCGGTAGGGTTTCTTGTCCTTGGGCTTCTCCAAGCCCACCGCCGTCAGGGTTTCTGCCTCGGCCTTCATCCTGGCCATCTCGTCATCTGCGTGCTTTCCGAAGAGCGTGTCCCCGGAAAACGGCAGGTTGGCCACTCACTGCTGCGCTTCAGGCTTGAGAGACGTAAGTCTGAGCCATGCATGGCGGCACTGGGTGATCCCGTGGCAATAGCCATGTGCAGCCAACAAGGAGATATCCGCCGCGGCACTGATGGCCTGGTTCGAGACCAGCATGCCCTCCTTGACGATCTCCATGAAGTCTTCTCGCCTGTCCCGCGGCACAAGGTCCGCGAACTGCTCCATGGAATCCCAAAGCGCACGGTCATATCGTCCTAGCAATGCCGAGTCGCTGGAAGCCTTCATCGTGGTGGAAGAATTCCCACACGCCTTCCTTCCAGCCGAATCAATCCAGCGGCTCTCCTTGTCCGGAGGCACGGTGGAGGACGGGGAGGTGGAATGCTGCTTTCTGGCCGCCGTAACGATCACTGAGTCGGGGACTGGGTCCATCCTCAGGAAGGCAGGATCTGATTCCGGTGCCCTGTATTTTTTCAACAGTCTAGACGGGGCGGCCTTCACCACCGCCGGTGTAAGGAACAGTTCCTGCGCCGGTTCCACCAGTCCCGGAACCAAGGGCAGCAGAGGGCGAGACAGGTGCTTCTTGTGCAAGGTCTCGAATATCACGGACGTCGTAGGTGTAGGAGCCGTCACCGTGATACCCAACTTTGCGGCCCCCCTCAGGAGGACCTCCTGGAATGTACCAATGTCGTCCATAGGAGACACCCTAGTCTCCGGGGAATCGGACAACGTAGGGGAATAGGAGCGGGTCCTAGAAGAGGTATCGGTCCTGGACCTGCGTCTCCTATGGCGCCGTCTGGAACGGGTGGAGGACCTGTGCCTGCTCCTCGAACGGTCCCTCCGTCTGGAGCGAGACTTCGATCTCCTGGGCCTCGGCCGGTCCACCGGCTTCTCCGGGGTGGCCGACTTGGGCTCACGTGGTTTCTTGGACTTAGGAGTCTTCTTGTGAGGGGTCGGGAGATCGGGCAACGAGGCCGACCTCGGCCGCACCGGAGGAGGCTTGACGGGCGGAGGAGGCAAAGGAGGAGGAGTAGGATTCCTCGGACGCGGGCCTCTAGGTAGCGGAGGAGGAGGTGTAACAGACTTCTTTGGAGTGTATACCTCCGAGTACACCGTTCCCGGTGACCCACCATCCTTCCTGGGCTGAGGGGAGCCCCCCACAGCCCTAGGCCGCGTAATATTAACCTTCGACGCCTTTGGCCGGTGTTCAGACGTCGACCGCCGACCTCTCGACGTCGAGCGACCCCTCGGCGTCGACCGTCTCTTCCTCTTCGGCGTCGAACGACTGCCGTGTCTCGACGTTGACCCAGACCATCTCGACGACGACCCTCGGTGTCTCGACGGCGATCTCTTGCACCTTGACGGCGATCTCTTGTGCTTCGACGTCGACCGCCTCGACGACGCCTTGGAGCGTCTCGACGTCGATCTTGACCTCCCACGCCTCGACGGTGAACGCCTCCGTTTCGCCGGTGAGTGCTTTCGCGTCGACGGCGGGCTTGACGACGAGGATCCCCTCGACGACGATGAAGTCTTGCGCCTCGACGGCGAACGACGGTGTCGCCTAGGAGGCGAGCGTCGACGCCGATGCCGTCGATGCCGAGAACTCGACGTCGACGCCGATGACAGCGACGAAGATAGCGTCTCTGTGTCCGACGGCGGCCTATGCAGGTCCCTCGACGGGCGACGTTTTCTCGACCCAGAGCCCTGGGGAGATGGGGAGCCGGCCTTGGACTTCCCCCTCGACGTCTTGGTGGGTGCCACCGACCCAGACGGAGAATGGGGACGTGTGCTGGGTTTCCTGCCCCCGGGGGGCCCTCAGGGGCCTCAGCATGGGCAGATGAAGCCCCTCCAGAACCACCTTGCGTCTTCTGTCTTCTTTCTTCAAGTCCCTGAAGTCTGATTTTCATTCTGTCCTTCAGGGTCCTGCCAGAGAAGCCCTGGCAGATCTCACACTCCTCAGGAATGTGGGAAGAGGGAAGGCAGAGAATACAGACCTCATGGGGGTCTGTCTTGGCCTTCTTCCTGGAGCACTCCGGGCATTTGTCGAATAATGCAGGCATCATGGACTGCCAAGGGGTGCAAGAAACCAAGAAGAAAGCTTTAAAGTACTGAAAAAGTACACAAAATCGAATTTAGTGCAAAAAACACCAACAAAACCCTTGAAAAGGGAGAGCTCAATGCTCCAGGGTCCTGCTAGCAGGAGCCGGAAAAAAGAACTGAAAGTATGAGAGACCTGCCGGGCATTCTGGGATACTGTGAAGTTCTGGAAAGTTCTCTTAAAGGCACAGTATCCTATTCTGAGCCACATAATGGCAGCCTATGGGGCTTGTCTGTCCATGTCTTCCTCTCTATCATCCAGAGGGGTTTTTGCTGAAGGCAAGGGAAATCTGGACAGGCTTTGCTGTTTTGTGGATTTTTGGTGGAATTTCTAGCTGAAGTACTGGACAGTGTAGCCTGTTATAGGCTGCATTATATGTCTCTTAAGTGTCTGTGCAGTTCTGCATTTTTTCGACACTTTAGAGATTATTTTTGATTGCTCCGGGGTCCACGCACATGGGCGGGACTATTCACTAGATTATGACTATACACAGAGATCCCCTACTACAGAAGTTGAAGCAAGATGAAGAGACGGCGTTGACCTGTCTGGACATCGAGAGTGAGGAGTCTAAAATGACGCCCAGGTTCCGTGCGTGATCCATCGGGATGGGTGCTTTTCCAAGAGCCTCTGGCCACCAGGAGTCATCCCAGGCGGAGGGGGAGGTTCCTAAGATAAGGACTTCTGTTTTATCTGAGTTAAGTTTCAGACGGTTATGCTTCATCCATTCGGCTACTTCTTTCATTCCTTCATAAAGGTTGGTTTTGGCGGTATTGGGGTCTTTGGTGAGTGAGAGGATCAGTTGGGTGTCGTCTGCGTAGGAGATGATGTTGAGGTTGTGTTGGCGTGCGATGGCCGCGAGGGGGCTCATGTATACGTTGAAGAGGGTGGGGCTGAGTGAAGATCCTTGTGGCACGCCGCAGATGACTTCAGTGGCCTCTGACTTGAATGGTGGGAGGCGGACTCTCTGTGTTCTTCCGGTGAGGAACGAAGTGATCCATTCTAGTGCTTTTCCTTGGATTCCGATGTTTCTGAGGCTATGGCAGACTGTGTCGAAGGCTGCGGAGAGGTCGAGGAGGATGAGGGCGACTGTGTCTCCATTGTCCAGTAGAGTTCGAATGTCGTCTGTTGCGGCGATGAGGGCGGTCTCCGTGCTGTGTTTGGCACGGAAGCCGGACTGTGAAGGGTCGAGGGATTTGTTGGTTTCGAGGAAGGTGGCGAGCTGGTTGTTGACGGTTTTCTCGATGACTTTGGCCGGGAATGGTAAGAGCGAGATGGGTCGGTAGTTTTTGAGTTCGGTGGGGTCAGCTGTGGGTTTTTTCAGAAGGGCGCTGAGTTCGGCGTGTTTCCAGATTTCTGGGAAGGTGCCGGAGTTGAGGGAGCAGTTGATGACGTCTCGGAGGTGTGGTGCTATGATGGAGTCTGCTTTGTTGAAGATGTGGTGAGGGCATGGGTCTGTTGGGGATCCTGATTGAATGGAATTCATCAGGCGGATGGTGTCCTCAGTGGAGATAGGGTTCCAGTCATTGAGGATGTTCAAGGGGGGTGAGGGTACGGCAGAAGGTTGGGTGGGTTGGTCTCCGGGTTGGTTATCGAAGCTGTTGTGGATGTCTGCGATTTTGTCGTGGAAGAACGAAGCTAGGGAGTCGCAAAGGGTTTGCGAGGGAGTGATGTCGTTGGAGTTGGCGGAGGGGTTGGTAAATTCTTTGACGATGTTGAATAATTCCTTGCTGTTGTGGGCGTTGTTATCTAGTCGGTCTTTGAATGCGGCTTTCTTGGCAGTCCGGATCAGTTGGTGGTGTATGCGGGTGGCGTTTTTGAAGGCGTCCCTGGTGCTGGTGTTTGGGTCTTTTTTCCAGGCTTTCTCGAGGGAGCGACAGAGTTTCTTAGATTTCTTAAGATCATCGTTGAACCAGGAGGCGTTTTTGCTGCCTAGTTTGGTTTGACGTTTTTTCAACGGTGCTAGGATGTCGGCGCTGTTGGATAGCCATTGGGTGAAGTTAATAGCTGCTTGGTCGGGGTTTGAGGTGTGGACAAGGGGGTTTTGAAGCAGTGATGAGGAGATCTGGTCGATGGTGATTTTGTTCCAGTTTCTTCGTAGAGTGGGTTGAGGGAGGTTGTGAGTTGTGGTCTTATTGTAGGTAAAGTGAACGCAGCTGTGGTCCGTCCAGTGTAGAGTTGTGGTGTGACTGAAGGAGATATGTTTGCTGGAGGTGAAGATGGGGTCGAGTGTGTGACCTGCGATGTGGGTGGGGGTATTAACAATTTGTTTGAGTCCGAGGTTGGCGAGATTGTCCAGGAGGGTGGTGGTGTTGCAGTCAAAGCTCTTTTCCAGGTGGAAGTTGAGGTCTCCAAGTAGAATGTATTCCTCGGAGGGGAGAGCGTGAGGGGTGATAAAGTCGGTGATGTCGTCACTGAATTGTGCGCGGGATCCTGGAGGCCGGTAGAGGAGGGTGCCTCTGAGTGTGGTCTTGGGGTCGGTGTGGATCTGGAAGTGAAGGTGTTCGGCGCTGTCAAGGTTGACGTCTGAGCTGGAAAAGATGTGGATGGAGTTCTTATGAACGATGGCGATGCCTCCTCCAGTTTGGTCGGTGCGGTCCTTACGGATGATCTTGTATCCTTCCGGGATGGCAATGGTGATGTCTGGGGCTGAGGAGGCGTTCATCCATGTTTCTGTAAGGAAGGCGACGTCCGGGGAGATGGTGTCTAGTAGATTCCAGAGGTCGATGGCGTGTCTGTGGACCGATCGGGTGTTGAGCAGGATGCATTTAAGGTGGTTAGTGTCGGAGCTCTGTTTGGTGTTCGAGGATGAGGAGTTGGTCTTGGTGCCGTCGAACTTGCAGGAATCGCAAGAGAAGGGTCCATGGGTGTGTCCAGGGGCGGCTTGGGCGCAGTTGGAGAGTCGTCCGGGGTTAAGGGCTAGGAGGGTGGAGGCGTCGTAGGTAATGCGGGAGGGCTGGGCATTGCGAGGACCAGGGGTTCTGGCGCTGGGCGCGGCCTTGGCGCGTACGGGCGTAGACGGGCTTACCTTTGGAGCACCTTCGGCGCGGCCGTAGCGCGTGGACGCTACGCGTTGGGACATGTGGCATATAAGGAGAGTGGAGGGGGCGGAGCGTGGGAGGGGCAGCAGGGAGGCGGTAGTGTGGCTGAGGGGCGGGCCAGGGGATATCAACAACAACAAAATGGAGGGTCAAAGGGAAAGGCAGACGGGCAGCAAAAACAGAAATACGTCGAGTGAGCAGCACAATCAGTACAAATGCGCAGTTTAAATTAAACACAATAAAAAAACGATCGAGTGACAGTCCTCTAAAAAGCAAATGCACAGACAAGCCAAGAATGATTCCAACAGCCTGAGCGAGGTCGCGCTGAATGACAACAACAACTGATCTAAAAAGACTTCAACATCTCCCCAACTTAAAAAATAAGCGACATCCTTGAACTACAGAACATCTATGACATATTACACCCCACTCCCTAAATCCTCGCACATCCCCACCATCACATACCTAAGGGGGGAAGAAACTTAAGTACTCCTGAAAGGGTGCTAAGACAATTTGATTGAAGTACCTGTTCTCTCTATTTGTTATAGCAAGAGCCTCAGCTCCCAGCTTAAATGCAGTCCGTACAACTGTAGATCAACAGTTAAATGCCTTATTGAGATAGCTGACCAAATCCAGGCACGGACTGACTACCGGGCGTTTTGGAATGCTGCCGAGCTGGGGGCTGATTTCACTGCAGTGGGGGCTGATTTCGTTGATGGAGACCTGCGCGTGCTTTGAAATAAACGAAGCAAAACGAATTTCGTTCAGCACACGCAGGTCCCTATCAACAGAATCAGCCCCCAGCTCAGCAGCATTCCAAAAACGTCCGGTAGCCAGTTCGGCCCTGCCAAATCTGAAACTTACTCTTCCCCACAGGAACTTGCCTGAACGAATCATATCATCCTGTCTGATATCTCCTCATTCCATCTCATCTGACTAGTAAGTTATCTGCCTTTACCGGAAACTAAAAACTTGATGTGGAATGGAATCATGCAGAAAAACTCCATTCAAATTAAAGTTGTGTAAAAAAAAAAAACTGCTAAATCCTTCCATTAGCCATCGATTAATCTAAAACCGACAAACCTTACTTATACAAAAATACACCTTATCTACCACCTTTTAAGCCACAATATGCCTTTTCTGGTAGAGCTATTACATCTCCTGCATCTTCCACTAGGGTAACACCAACCTACACTGGAGATACAGCAAAGACACAGTGGTCTCTCAATTATCCAAAACCTTCATAAACAATTACCTTAAACAGTTCTATGATATTCCAACTCACAACAAAGGGCCAATCGTGGTTTGCCAATAGCTAAAGAAAAAATGACTGAAATCAGGAGACCCATCTTCTAGTTCCTTTCACCTGTTCCGTCTCCAGACCACCGGTCAATCCAAGAGCCCGAAAACGTGGGTGTGAGACACTAAACACATTAATTCCATTGCTTGTCACATCGAAGTTGAAAGGTTATCAGAGACTGAATGGACTCAGAGGAAGACATTGCACTAACCCCACTGCAGCAGGACGCCACACTCAGTGGTTGGCTGACCACTTCTGCATATGTAATCACCAGGAGGAGTGCTCCCCGGGAAGGGCAGTGATCAAAGAGCAGAGACCTGAGCCTAAGATGTAAAACCAGAGATTCTTCTTTGTGTGCTAAGCAAGCGATGCCAATAGTTAGTGAGATTGTGGCCAAGCTTTATGAACTACCATTTCCAAGATGAAGTTGGGCCTTTTCTTGGGATTTTATGTTTGAATCCTATATAGTAGAGGCATTGGCGTATGCCAGATTGACTGAAACACTGTGGTTGCTTTATTTGAAGTCATGTTCATTGCAAACTTGCTGCTATATTTGTCCCTGATTTGTGCTCCGTTGGAGCTGGATTTCACTCTTTGATTTTCTTCTGGATATGTTACTTGGCTCTTTCCTCATCCCTGATGTCTGGGAGAGCTTGGTGCTCAGCTTATCTACATCTGCATTTCTAATAAGTAAGAAGCTCATTATCCCTTCGGACGCGCTCATCGTTTCAGTCTTTACATTTTGAAGATGTACACAAGAATATAAAATAATAGGCACCAATGACCTTACATATATTTGCCTCACTTTTATTCTACAGTGTTCCGACATATGCAATTACTTCATTGCAGTTTGAAAATACAGAGGTACTTGGTGATGACCATGTGACCGCTCTCCAAATCTTCTACAAAGAGTCCCCAGCCATCTCTACCCATAATGTTGAGATTGCTCCTGTTGATCGTTCCTGTGATCAAGATTGGACCGCCTGACCGGACTACAAATAAGCTTGTGCTATAACCTCATCGTATCCAACTACTTAGGGTTGATGTTGAAACGTTCTTTACTTTGCTTCCCCATCTATTAGATTCAAAAAGGGCATTGGTAGATCGATAGTCTTTTGTTTTCTTTAAATAAACTAATAATGTCATGAACTTTTAATGTCCAAAGATGCAGGAACAGTGACTCTCCTTCAAAGACTGGCAGGATAATCTTTTGGGCCAAATGATATTGCTTTTGGACTTAATTTCGGATCTGATCCTTAAACATGAATCCGCAATGAATTATGATCCTAACTCTCTTATCCTTCTATTTGATGCTACTGCTATAAGGTAGGTTATATCTGCTGAAAGTTATTAACTATTTACCTCTTCTAATGGCTCACACGGTTTCTCCTGTAGACCCTTCAAAACTATTGCCAAATCCCAAGATGCTATCAGATTTGAAAAAAACGTTATTACGTTTTGCAAGTGCATAGTAGAAAACAAAGATCACTTCAATCACTTGTTACATCTCCATCATCAGAGAGAAAATTATTAAGAACATCGAGTACTGCTATCACATATGTCCCACTGTCTTCAGAGGTCAGCTAAGACTTCAACATTATTAGAGCAACCAATCCATGCCTGCTTCCCCCTACAATTTTCTCCAAATCCTATAACATTTGGTAGGGCAGCCTCTAGACTCATACACTGGTTTTGCCTGCTGGGCACACCAATCTACTCCTCTTTGCCACTGGGTGATTGTTGGAGGTGCTGTTGATTTCCAGTGAGTGGCTATGTCTCTATGCACCCTCTTACATGTAAATGTATTTGAGCTTATATAGCGCACATCTACCCGCAGTGGGTTTCCCGGCGCTTGCTTAGGGAACCCGTCCTGGTATTCCCCGGTGAGATAACCCCAGCAGGGTATACACAAGGTGAAAGCCAGGCATCCCGCCGCGAGGGGCCGTTGTGGAGATTAAGCAAGCTATTGCCCAGAGTCGCAGAGTGTGAACCCGTGAGTCAAGAAGGCACCGGAGCGAGAATTATCGAGTCCGTGGAATTTTTAGCCCAAGACCCGCCGAGGCGGGGAATTGAACCCTGGTCCAGGGCCGATCTCAGCTTAGGGTCTGCCGCCTCTAACCCCTGAGCCACACTTCTCCACATCCAGTATTCCTAGCAGCAGCAATGTCAGGGAAGGGTCTACTTCTCAGCCCAGTCCTGTGGAAAGTTCCGCCACCACTGCCTCCTGAAATTTTTGAATGCTGGAATATTCCCAAAACATCCAAGGTTGCCCCATCATTCGGTCCCCCCTTCAGCTTTGCAGACATTTCATAATGTTATCAAGTGTTGTCAATATTTTAACAGCTGGCAGTATTTTGCAATAGAAGTTGTGACAGAATAATATGTCAAAAAACTCGAGAAAAAGACATGATTGCTGACATTTTTTTATTTTAAAAATCACTAAAGTAGGCAAAACAACAACAATTTACCTTTAGGTTCATAAATGTGTTATTGGTCGTGTTTGTCAGTGAGCATTGTTATTTGTGCATTCCAAGTTTCTGTAATCTGTCACTTTAAGAGACTTGTATGTGATCAGGAACTTGGTGACCCTGTTGATCTCTTCTAACTTTGTGCAACAAATTAGAGCGTGCTATATACCTGGTTTTTGCACCACTCTCCCTGATTCATTTGTCTGGGAATTATGCGATTATTCCTGCTTTGTAATCCTACTTGATGCTCGATATTGGATTTATCTCCTTCCTTCCATTCTTTGTAAAGTGCTCTGATATCCTTTTGGATCTTGTGCGGGCTATATAAAACCTTATAAATAAAAAAATCTGATAGAAATCTCTGGGGTTTAGGAGCATCTGGAGCATCCAGAGTATGACAGGAGGTCTGCTTTGTGTAGATGTTCTAGAGTGAGGAATGCACAGTGAAGATAATATATTTGGCCCAGTCTTAGGGCATCCCTCCAGCCATCGTCTTCCAGTGTGTCCACCCACTCCTCCCATTTCTCTCGGAGGAAACCAATAGAATCAGGGGTATTAATGATAGGTAAAATCAAGAAGAGTTGTCCCCTCGAGTAAGGCCACACACAGGAGGATAGATTTCAGCGCTTTAATGAAAAACAGCAACAGTTGAGATGTCAGGGCAATACGTCTTGTTTGTTCGAAAGCCCAACGCATTTCGTGCTAATACGCAATTCTTCATGGGCTGGAAATCGCTAACATACAGTTCCTGGAGCACCTGATATTCATCAAAGCACCGCCCCAGTGGGCGGGTACAATCGCAAGGTCCACTGGTCCTTGTAGTGCTTTACCATCCTTCTACAGTGAGTTAGGGCCCGCTGTTAAGCTTATGCAAAATGAATCCCAAGTGGGGTATGACGGCAATGTCCTGATCACACTCACTGCACCTTACTGCTGGATTCCGCTTATCTCCTTAACAGCGCGGCCCTAACTCACATTGATATTCTTGTCTTTCATCAATTGTATCACTTTGTAATATACTTAACTATTTATTTGCCTTTTAAAATTTTATAAAATTATTGAACACAAAAAGAGTATAAAGCAGTGATTTCCAAACTTTTATATATTTTCCAAACTTTTTGGAATGAAAAGCAGTGATTTATGAAAACCTTCATAACTCCTTTATACCTTCATTAGATTTCTGTCGTTTTGTGTCTATTTTAAGATAATTAAGATTAAAATACTCTATTTTTATAAATTGGAATGGAGCTTTTATTGTGTCTTGTTTCTTACTTATATCCTGTTTTGGTACTGATAAATGCTTTACACTTGTTTTCCTTTGAGCTAAGCCTGACTGCTCTGCACCACAGCTACCTAGGAGCGAGCCAAGGTTTAATTTAAAGAAACCTAACTGCACCTGATAGAGATTAGTGGCATTATTACTTGGTGAATTCTCACAATCACCCCAAATATTAATCCACGCGGTGGATTTGCCGAAAAAGTAGCTAAAATATACTTGGCCTCCCCTAGCCATCCTACCGCAGTGTCGGAGTTTGTGGAAACCCAGAGGGAATGGGGTGGATCGACACATCCTGACCAACTTCGTCATCCCATCCCCGGAGATTCTTTTGCAGATCTGTGGGTCAGTTAAATCAGGCTCCCCTCGGGACCCCACCTCGCCTAAACGGCTAGCCGACAGCTTGCCAGTGTTGGAACCGTACATTAGACTTCTTTTGGATGTCTCCTTCAGGACCAAGACTGTGCCCAGAGACTGGAAACAGGCGGTGGTGCTACCTCTTCAAAAGAAGCCTAACATCAGCTTCGAAAAATTGGAGAACCTCTGGCCAATCTCCCTCTTACCCTACATGGCTAAAGTGGCGGAGAAAACGGTAAACACACAACTGATAGATTTCGTGGGAGAGGCTGCCCTCCTGCACGAGACCCAGTTTGGTTTCCGTCCCCGCCACTGGAGTGAATCAGCGCTTCAGATGGCAGAGGAGACCTTACGTCAGGGGGTGGATGAGGGCCAGACTATGGCTCTCATCCTACTGTATCTAAGTGCAGCATTCGACGCTGTAGCTCACACCACCTTGCTACAGTGTCTGAATGACGGTGGGATATCAGGAGCTGCACTTGATTGGATCCAGTCCTTCCTGACAGGGAGAGGCTTTCAGGTTTGCCAGGGAGACTGTTACTCTAGGGAGATTGGCTTGGGCCAGGGCGTGCCTCAGGGCTCGTCCCTGAGCCCAACCCTATTTAATCTCTATGTCTCCCCGGTGGCGCCCATCGCTGAAAGCCATGGTCTGCACATAGTGTCCTATGCCGATGACACGCAGTTGGTCATCTCCCTTTCGCGGGCACCCGGTTTGCTGTGGAAAGATTCAGGGCCTGCATGCAGGAACTGGCTACCTAGATGTCCACCAACTGTCTTAAGCTAAATGGCAGCAAGACTGAGGTGCTCGTGGTGGGGGGGAGCCCATGTGTTTGGTCATCGGCATGGTGGCCATCATGTCTAGGGGAGGTCCCTACACCCTGTCAAGAAGCCAGAAACCTGGGAGTGTGGTTTGATGCAGATCTGTCTTTTGGACCTCAGATAGGTCGTGTGGTGGGGGTTTGCTTCAGCGTCCTAAAGAGCCTGCGGAAGGTATTAGATCTTCTTCCCACGTCAGCCTGTAGGACGCTGGTGCATGCCCTCGTCACATCGCGCCTGGACTATGGCAATCTGCTTTATCTGGGAGCCACCGGTAAGGCTATCAACCGCCTCCAGGTGCTGCAGAATGCAGTGGCTCGCCTGATTCTGAAATTCCCCAAGAGATCAGCGTCCAAGGCAGCCCTTCAGGCCCTTCATTGGCTCCCAGTAAGGAGCAGGGTCGAGTTTAAGGCCCTTTGCACATGCCACCGCATCTTGGGTGGTAAGGCACCAGCTCCGCTTCAGGGTTTGATCACCCGGTACGCGCCAGCGCGTGCTCTGCGATCCTCCTGCGTGGGGCTACTAAAGGTCCCCAGGATAAAAAAAGCATGCATGGTAGGTAGGTCATTTAGATACCTGGCCGCGAAAAGCTGGAATGCCTTGCCACTGGACCTTCGCCTGGAGCCATCTGAATTTGGCTTCAGGAAGAAGTTAAAAACCCACCTCTACACGCAGTAAGCCGGGCTGACCTTGCGGGGCTACTCTGCTCATTCCACTCGCCACAGCGTGGGGACACGCCATCTGTGCGTAACCAGGCGCTTTATAAATTTCCCTTATTATTATTAGAAGAAGAATTTAGATTGAATTAAAGAAGGAGCAATCGGTCAGACTGGGCTCCTTCACAGCTCCCACTATACCTACCATCTGTGGAGTACCTCAAGGCTCCTCGTTATCTCCCCTGCTTTTTAATTTGTATCTACGCCCTCTTTTGTATTCCCTCAGGCACGCTAAGGTCACCATTTTCAATTACGCCGATGATTTGCAGCTCATCTTTCCTTTGAACACCAAGGACTCTGTGGTAGAATTCCAAAACATCATGTCCCACATTCTGAGCTGGATGAGCTGCAATCACCTGAAACTTAACCCAGGCAAGACCGAACTGGTCTTGCCTGGACAGAGCACCCTCAGCTGGAACCCCAGTTTCTGGCCCTCCTGCATGGGCGCCCCCCCATCTAAATCATCCTCGGTTAAGAGCCTTGGCATTTTCATTAGTGAGGATCTCTCCCTGAAAAAACAAGTCGGAGCTGTTGTTTCCTCCAGTTTTTTTCAGCTGAAGAAAATAAAAAAAATCGCCCGCTTCTTCTCCCAAGCTGCCCTCACTCAGATCGTCATCTCCCTGGTTTTGTCCAGATTGGACTTTTCCAACAGTCTTTACCTTGGGCTCCAAACTGGAGAGCTAAAACGCCTCCAGCTGGTTCAAAACCAGGCAGCCAGACTTCTCTTGAACATCCCTAGAAGGCAATCAGTCAGACCTGGCTTGAAACAGCTGCATTGGCTCCCGGTTGAGCAACGCGTGGCCTTCAAAGCTGGGTGTATCCTTTTCAAGTCTTTACACGACATTGGCCCCATTTTCATTAGAGACCTATTTAAAAAATACAGCCCCTCCCGCAACCTCCGGTCTGCTCATAAAGCCCTTCTGACTATCCCTTCGTATAAGAAGATGCGTCTCGGAGGCAGCTGCTTTGACCATCTTGCATCTGCCCTCTGGAACTCTTTCCCTCTTCATCTGAAACTTAGTGATAACATCCTCAGCTTCAGACACTCTCTGAAGACCTGGCTCTTTTCTCAGGCGCATCACTAAGCCGCCTTTTCTCCACCAACCGATGGCCTCGCCTGTTCCTTCCTACAGCGCCATGAAGCCTCCGGGCGTACGAGCGCTTAACAAATGTCAAATAACATTAACATTAACATTAACATTAAAAACCCACCTCTACACGCAGTAAGCCGGGCTGACCTTGCGGGGCTACTCTGCTCATTCCACTCGCCACAGCGTGGGGACACGCCATCTGTGTGTAACCAGGCGCTTTATAAATGTCCCTTATTATTATTAGAAGAAGAATTTAGATTGAATTAAAGAAGGGGCAATTTTATTGCGAAGCGAAAGTTTCCCAATCATCTGCCAAGTCTCTGGACAAATATGTTCAATGAGTTCCTGATCAAAATGCCGCAACCACTTTTGGTGGGTAACAGTAGGTAAATCAGAGGGAGTGGAAGACAAAAATTTATAAATTTTGGAAGCGACATGCCCAGATCTAAGCCATAAATTAAACAAAGTAATAGTAGGCGAATTGGGCTCCAAACGTAGTTTAGCAAGAGCAACCTTTATTTTGAGAAAAGTATAAAAGTCTAAGTTAGTGAGAGAGAATTGTTGGGCTAAGGAGGAAAAGGGTAAAGGATCATTGCTAGAGTCATATAGATGACGAACTAGCGTAATCCCCTTATATGCTCAGTAAGTTATCAAAGTGGGTTCAACAATGAGCTTAATTCTAGGATTACGCCACAATGAAGACCATCTCGATTTATGAATCGGGGAAGCCACTTTCTTGTCAATAGCTCTAACAGCTGCAATGGTGTTCAAGATGATTGTACGGGAAAACGGAATAGACAAGGTGGACCTAGTTAAAAAGGAAGAAGTTGGCAAGGGAAAAGAAAGATCCTGCTCAATCACCAACCAAGAAGGCGTATGTCCAGGGGCAGAGGAAAACCATAGAGCACCTTGAGAAGCTTAAAAAGCAACTTGATATTTCTCCCAGTTAGGAAAATTACAACCACCCATATCATAAGGTTTCCTTAAAAATTTATACGCAAGCCTAGCTCGCTTATCATGCCATAAAAATTTAGACGTGAGGGAGTCAATCTCCTGAAAAAAGGAAGAAGACAATTTTACGGGGAGCATTGATAAAACAAAATTAATAATAGGAGTAATCATCATTTTTAAGGTTTGAAGCCGACCCCACCAGGAAATATGCTTAGGGGACCAGGTATCCAAAAGGTGACGTACTTTAAGTAAAGTTTGAGCCTCTTTGTAAGCCACCGTATCATAAAGAGTGCAACAAAACCAAATCCCCAAATATTTAAGATGTTTAGATTGCCATTTAAAACCAACTGTACCCGTATGTGCAGGGAAACAATATGCATTTAAAGGAAACATTTCAGTTTTATCTCTGTTAAAGGTATATCCAGAGCCACTAGAAAAAAGAGAAATAGTTTCTGTAATAGCGGGAATGGCCGACATAATATCATCTGAAAAAATGAAAACATTATCCGCATAAGCAGCTGTTTTTATGCACTGCGATCCGAAAGTAAACCCCTTAATATCTGGGTGGAGATCAATTAGTCGGAGGAGCGGATCAATAGATAATAAAAACAAAAGTGGAGACAACGGGCAACCTTGTCGAGTACCTTGACACAAATTGAAAAATTCAGACGTAGCCCCATTGACTCTAATATTCGCTCTAGGCTGGGAATATAAAGACATAACCATGTTGACAAAGGATTCACCCAGATTATGTGCATGAACAACAGCATGTAAAAAGGGCCAGGAGACCTTATGAAAAGCCTTCTCGGCATCTAAGGCCAAGCAGCTGGAAGAGTAGACCGCTTGGCTGTACCCAAGATATGGCAAAAGGTATGAATATTATCTCTTGCAAGTCTACCTTTGATAAAGCCCGTCTGCGATGGATGAACCAAAGTAGGGATATAAGATTACAATCTCTGAGCAAGGATCTTTGCAAAAATGTTAGCTTCCATGTTGAGTAAAGAAATAGGGCAAAAGTTCTTAGGATCTGAGTGATCCTTACCTTCCTTTGGGTTCACCACAATAGTGGCATCTGACGCAGTGCCCGAAACCGAACCGTCTCGAATAAAAGCATCAAAAACAGCCTTAAGGTGAGGAACCACCGAAGGAAGGAAAGTTTTATAAAACATAATGGGGAATCCGTTCGGACCCGGAGCTTTACCCGAACGCGTGGCCTTAATGGCATGGATAATTTCCTGAGACGTAAGCACTCCCCCCAATTTCTCACCATCCTCCGCTGAGACAACCTGCAGAGGGAGGGTACTCAAAAATTCTTGGCATTTCTCAAAAGATGACAGATTAGTGGGGGTATAAATATTACTATAGAAGTCACGAAAAACTTCAAGGATTTCATGAGGCTGAAATTTTTTAACATCAGATCTATCCTTAATAAAAGAGATTTGAGAGGACTTGAAGTTAGATTCCTGAAATTTTAACGTCGCTGCTAAGATTTTACCATCTCGGTTTTTCAATAATAATCGTTTGGATTTCTGAGCTTGAACCCCAATGTGAGCTCTCTTGGTAACGATAGTATTATACGAATATTTTAAATTTTTAATGGTTTGCAGTAAATGTTTATCTTTAGAACGTCGAAAAAGAAGCTCATGTTGTTTAATACTATCAGACAGGTCTGTAAGTTCCTTTTTGATATCAGCATTCCTTTTTGCCATTATTTTGATAACGTGCCCTCTAAGTGTACATTTAAATGCATCCCACAAACTATTGGTGAACTAACTGAGCCTTCATTCTCAGAAAAGAAATTTCCAATTTTGTCATGTAGAGCTAAAACTAGAAAGTCATTGTGCAAGATCTCTGTATTCAGTTTCCAAGACCGAGATTGTGTTTTAGGAGCAAGAGTTAAGAGAGAAAAGGAAACAGCCGCATGATCTGAAACAAGAATAGGATGGATATGTGGAGAAGATGAGGATTGTAGAAGAGACAAATGAACCAAAAGATAATCAATACGAGAAAAGCTAGAATCACTGCCTGTAGGATTATGAAGACGCCAAATATTGTGAAGAGTAGCTGAAGAGCACATATTTAACAATTGTTTGTGAGCTCTGGAAGAGCGGAAGGGGGAAGCAGAATTCCTATCCAACAAGGGGTCCATTGGTAAATTAAAATCACCTCCCACAATTAGATTCCCTTTATGAGGAGTATGTGCTAGTTTTTTAATGATCTCCCGCCAAAATGAAGGATCATTGCTATTAGGAGCATAGATATTTAAGACATAAAGGTCAACAACACCATCAGTAAGTCTAGATAACAGCCAACGACCCTCAGAATCATGCTCCGCAGAAACCACAGAGAGACCAGAATTTTTAGAAATGAGTGTTATCACACCATTCTTTTTCCCCACGGCATCAGAGCACACCACCTCAAGGACCCACTCTTTCCTCAGCAACAAAGCCTCTTTATAAGATACTTTTGTTTCCTGTAAGAGAACCAAGTCTAAGGATAAAGATTTACAGTAATCCAGAATGTTAGCCCTCTTGACCGGATGATTCAGCCCCCTAACATTAAGGGAGACAACATTCAACTCAGACATAATCCTACATCAACAATGAAATCCGAACAACAATGATGAAAGAAGGAGCAAAACAAAAACCAAGGCAACCACCCAAGGACCACAATAAATCTCACAAAAAAAGAGCACCAACAGAAGATTCAGGAGGAGAAAGAGTAGAAGAAAAGAAAAGGAAAGAGAAAAGCAAAAGAGGGAATAGAAAGAAAAAAGAAAAGAGACCCACCAGAGGAGGTCTATGGAGGACCAAATTCATACCAGGGGGGACATGGAGGGGCAAGCACGGGGACCGCCAGGAAAAAAACATACAAATAAAGCCAACGATCCCATATTAAAAATATTACAGATAAAGGCATAAAAAGTGATAAGAAAAACAGGTGTCAATGAGCCTTATAATTCATATTCAAAAGGAAATTAAAAAAGAGAGCATGAGTTCATCAAACAGGCCATAATAGCTAATAAAAGCTGACGGACAGCTAGATATAAGAAACATAAACCAATAAATACAATATAATAAGCATCATGGATAAATACTAACAGTAAGTAGCAATGAATATAGTTCACAGCAAAGAGTAAAATCTACAGCTACATATGCAATATATAAGGAAGAACTGTATACTAAGAACCAGATTAAATATTTTTAAAAAATGATTTTATGAGCAGAAAAAATACATAGAGACGTAAACAAAATAGAGCTCAGGTCAACAACATACCTATAAATATCATTACAAGAAACAAAAATAGAAAAAAACATTTAAAGAACATCAATAATCAAGAAAGTTAGAAAACAGAACAACAAACAGTGAGAGGAAAGAAGGTAAAGATGATAATATATAAAAGACAAGACTAAAAATAACACAGCTAAGAAAACAGGAAGACATATAAACATCAGAACCAGTGTAATCAAACAGAAAACAAACAGAAAAAACAAAACAAGTGTACCCAAAAGGTAGAGAAAAAGTACAAAAGAGAGCAAAACAGAATATCAAATGAAAAAGAAACATCCAAGTAAGGAAACCAAACAGCTACAGAAAAACAGCCACCAAGAACCCAAATAGTAAAAAGGGATAAACATATACACTGAAAAACTTCATCAAACAAAACATAAAGGAACTACCGTAAATACTGATAACCAATAACAGAAAAACCGAAGTAGAAGGAAACAACGAAAGATACATCCATATATAGAAATAAAAAAGTAGAAGAAGAAGAGGTATATCTGAAAGGAAGAGATAATAAGCAAGATATCTAAAATAAAGTATGCAGGACAAAAGGACCAAGAGACATAAATACACATAGGAAAGATATGTACTCCACAGTAGTAAGCAACATGTGAACTAGAACGCTAGGAAAACAATCTTATAAACAAGAAGAGCAAAAATCTATCATGTATTAGTGAAATATATTACACAAGCTAATTAAAAGAGAGAAAAATAAAACTTCAGAAGTACAACTAGAAATCAAGGGCCCGAAGGACCAGGAGTGGGAGAAGAATCCATCTGAGACTCAGACTGATTATCCAGAAATGAGGAGAGATCAGAAGGCTCATAAAAAATTCTCGACCAGCCCTTAAAGCGATACGAAATTTTGAAGGACCTGCAAAGGAAAAGGGGATATTCATCTCTGAAAGACGTTTTCGTAGGTTAAGAAAACCTTTCCTTTGAATTACAGTGTCTCTGGCAAAGTCCTGTTATATAGCAATCCGGTGACCTTCCCAAGTGACCGCCTTGACCTTCCTCATGTGAGCCAAAATTTGCTCCGAATGCTGATGACGCAGCGGTTTAAAAAGTACCGCCCTTGGATGTGAGGAGGACTTGGGTCTAAAAGTAGGTACACGATGAACCCTTTCAATTTCAAAGTCCGTCTGGAAAGAAATTTGAAGAGTAGATGGAAGCCATTGGTATAGAAAGTCTATCATCGAGGAGGCCGACTTTTCCGCATCCTCTGGGAGACCAAAAATGCTGAGATTACTTCGGCAATTGCGATCCTCTTGTTCCGTAAGATCCCTCCGCAAAGCCTCCATTGAGCGCTCCATCTGCTGAAGAGACTTAGAGTGCTGTCGTGCAGTGTCTTCCGCACCACTAATACGTGTCTCCGCATTCGTAACACGAATAGATAGTGCTTTGAGATCATTTCGGATAGCCACTACCTCCACTTGTAGTAAATCAGTATTTGTCTTGGTAGATTACGCAATGTCATGTACATAATTTAAACGTGACAAAATGGTGTCCAATGTGGTACCAGAATCCTTCTGAGATGACTCGGGGGGGGGAGAGAAACTTGTTTAGATCTCTTCAAAGCACCTTTAGAGTCTTTAGCAGTAGAAGGGGGACCCATATTGTCAGCCATAGGTGAAGTCCACACGAGAAGGCTGATAGTAGTACCACACAAAAAGTAATCCTGTGCGAAAAGAATCTGACCCAAAAGGACCAGGAAATGACAGAAAAAACAATAGTAGCGCACAAGAACCCAACAAAAACAGCAGGTAGCCTGTAAAAAGAAGACACTGTCAATAGTGCTAGTAGTAGAGCAGAAAATGGCGGTCATCAACAAAAAGGGAGGGTAAAGCCATATGAAATGATGAAGGAGCGCTGAAACATTGTTGAAAAAATAGTTCAACCAGCCCTTACTGAAGAGAGAAACAAGTAAAGTAGGTCAACAACCATGCTTGGGCCAGAGACTTAGAGAAGAGAATGAGGAAAGGCAAAAAATATCAGCCATGACGATATAAAAAACTGATGTCTCAAGACACTGCCTGTGAGACAAATTAGTGCCCCCTGAGCAAGGTGAACGAGAGAAATAATAAAAAGCATCATAATCCAGCATGACATGCAGGAGAAAGTGTCTTGTTGCAAACCTGTGAGGAGAAAACGCGGCTCCACCAAAAACAAAATGGCGGCCGCGCTTGAAATACAGGCAGCGGAGCTCTCAGTCGACTAGTTTCTGTCCGGTAGCTAAAATGCTGAGTTTTAGGAGGCCAGCGTCGTGAATAGGGATCCTAAATCGTCTCTACGGTCGTCGATGCCCCGGAGCTACTCGCAGACCGGCATCTCGTCGCGGCGTGCAAGCGACGACCCCACTGCTTTTTACTCTTAACATTAATGTGTGAGCTTCAAAAGCAAGGTTTGAGACAAGGCAAAGTTTCAGGCTGCCAGGCGATGGAAGTCTTGGTTGGATGCAGACGTCGAGTTGGTTCAGAGATGATTTTACCTACGCACTTAGGACCTTTTCTGGTTCTTTTTCTCGTAGACTATGATGTGTGCAGGGTTCTCTGTGGATTGATTCTAGCCTTGAGTTCAATGTCGACAGATCGGCAAAGCCCAGGGTTTAGAGTCTTGGTTCTCGACAGCGATTAAGGCTACAGACAAACTGGAAAATCACTATAGTCTATGAGCCTCGATTCGGTGTTCAGAAATTGCTCTTTGTTATTTAGCTCATAAGTTGCAGTCCTGTGGCAAGAAAGAGTACAATCCAGCACCAGCCCAGGGTCCAGGGCCTGAAAGGGACCACTTGGGGACAAGGAATCAATCTCTCAGGCTACACCAGCAGAGTCCAGGGAGAACTGGTCAACTGGGCACTTTGCAGATGCAGGGCTTCTTTAGCTTTTGCATCCCTGAAGCTTAATAGGAAGTTAGCTAGCTAGCCCTTGGAGTCCAATCCTTGATGTCTCCCTACACGGGCTCAACAGCAGGAGCAGTCCTTCCCTTTTTAAAGTCCTGCCTTGGCTCAGTAGTTGCAGCAGGTGCGGTGTACCATGGTGAAGCTTCTCTTTCTGAGGTCCACATGCTCAGCAGAGCAGGTCTTCTGTTCTTTTCTGAGTTCAGTGGTGTTCCCAGGCTTGTAGCCACAGCTCCTAATTTTATGCGAAATTCGAGTTTGTGAGTGGGTAGGACTCACTAGCCAATGAAGCCATTATTCCAACTGGGCAACCTTACCCAATGTTACGTCATTTCCTGGGAGCTCGGAACTTAACAATCTCACAGAGCACCTCTCTTGCCAAATCCAAGATGTCAGGACCCTTCCTACCTAGGAGAGAGCCATTGGCATACCCCTGAGGTGTGTCCAGTATAATTAGCTAACCCCTCCTGGAAAACTGGATCTGCAACAGTTTTTCCCCCATGGAAGAGTTGCCAGCCTGTCTACCTGCACAAAAGGAAGACAGGCTGCACGGTGATTTACATCTACCTATTACAAGCAGTAGCCCCTTTGAAGCTGGGCCATCTGGGGCCCACCTCCTCCCACCACCAGTCCTTTTGTTTCCCATTCAGGAGAGCGTTTAACACCTCTTGGCAACAGGTTATCTCAGGTGACAACTGCTGTAGTTAATCAGAAATGGATACTAGAACTTTGGAGCAAGAAAGTTTTGACTTTCTAAAGAAAACTTTGCATTAAAAGTTACTTTAACCGCCTCCCCATGGTCATGACGAGCTCAGCTCGTCATGAGCCACGGTGGCCGTGTGCTCATGACGAGCTGAGCTCGTCATAACGGCCAGAACGCTCGCACGCTGGGCTAATTCCCCCGCTGTGCTGAACGTTCTATGAAAACGGGTGTGGCCGTGACGAGCTCAGCTCGTCATGAGCACACGGCCAGTGTGGCTCATGACGAGCTGAGCTCGTCATGAGCACCGGGGTGCTGTGCGCGCCCCCCGCCCCCAGCACAGCGGGGGAATTAGCCCCGCAGGCAAGGGGTTAAATCTGACTTCAGCAAGAAGTTGAGTTTAATGTAACAATTTATTTGATACCTTGATGTGCTATATTCGGTGGTCCCAAATGGAAGTTAGCACTTGTAAAGTTTAAATTTGACATGCTCTTCTTTTTAATATCTAGCCCCCTGCCTTGTAGGCTACTTATGGATGTCGTACAAATATGAAACAACTGAAGGTTTGGACACGGCAAAAAGGATTCTTTTTCTATGGCGAGTTGGCAGTTTAAAAGCTGCTCGACTAGCTTGGCATGAAACCTAAATCCATGTTTAGGTCTCGCCTGTCGATGCGCATGCACATCGAGCAAGCGAGACTATGGGGGCTTATCCACTCTTTGTCCAACTTGCAAGGAATCGTGGCGATTCCTTGCAGTGCCCGTGACTTTTAAGCTCAATGCGCATGCGCATTGAGCTTAAAAGCGCGTGCACATGCCCCCAGCCGCCTGCCTTGCCTACTCTCCCGCCCCCTCACTTCTTGATTGCACGGCCGCTAGGCCGTGCCTCCCCTACTCTCCTCCTCCTACTCTCCTCCCCTCGCCGTCTGTTCCCGCACTCCTCCCACACCCCCGCTCCGCCCCCTCCCCTGCCTGCCATGTCGCGTCGCATTTCTCCTCCCCCCTCCAATGCCATACACAATCTATAACTTTATGACCCTCTGTGTAATATGATCAGTATTACATAGGATGCCTCGGATACTACAGACAACGGGGGCAAGCAATAACCCAGCATATCATCACGCACAGCGCTGTGGGCTTTGTCACATTGCATACAAAAATTATAGTCAAGTTATAGCAAAACGATATTTGTAATGGGTGCACCTTTTCCTAGCGACGTACAACACGCGTGTATGCCCATTGCAATTATCGCTCAAAGGGTGCATGCAATAAGTCCTTGTTATCAATGCAAACACGGCATAATGTTTGTCCCCGTGAGCGATGTTACACAACGCGTCAAAACACTGGTAGGCATGGGCAATATCTGTTATCAAACACGACGTCAATCATTCGAAGCGAGACTTACATCATGTAACATGCCATGAGCACGTCTGGCAAACTAACTGCAACGTCGCTTAATAACGCTGGGGTGCTTTTTTTGGTGCGTGCATGGATGGCTCTCCAAAGCAAGTGCGTGGAAATATTGTGCTTTGTGACGGCTGTGTGGGAGAATCTGAGCGCGCGGTGACATGCGGTGGATCTGCAAACCGACAATCGCCGCAGATGCATCCATAGGAAATATCCCACGGTCAGTAGTATAGATACAGCCATCCATTTCTGCCGGTAGAGCTTTATGGTGCGTGATGTCCAATGTCACTAGATATGTAAGTGCGACCCTCTGCGTCTGTCAGTGCCTATGCGTCATGCACTGAGGTTGACCACACACTGTCATGCACGTACTGCTGTATTCCACACGAATGGTTGTACCGACTGCTATGACTACGTACGGGACGCGACTACCTCCATATGCTATTTTGCACACATATGACATCATCTGCCACAGTTCCCTTGTCCTATTAATAGCATAAGTGTCTGATTTATGACTGACAGCCGCGAGGGGTTCCGATGTTCTGTGTAGTGCCGGTAACTTTGTTTACTTTGCACTTTGTTGAGCTTCAAAAGGGCAGAAAATAGATGTATTCTTCAGTACTGATTTGGTTATTTCGAGCAATTGCAGACTGCGAGTCGTGGCCACAGGCACCCGCTTTTAGGCCCTAAACTTGCATTTCTCCTCCCCCTCCCCAGCCAGCTTCCCCCAAGCCGTAGCAGCACTCCTCCCACACCTTTGAAGTGAAGCTTAGCTTCACTTCAAAGGCCCCTGCTGCTTCACACGGTGTCGCATTTCTCCTCCCCCCTCCCCTTCTCTGCCTTCCCTCCGTCTTATCACTTTTATCCTTTCATTATTTTTTTCTTTCCATTCCTCTCCCACATCACCTATTTTCTTCCTTCTTTGTTCCTTTCTTCACATTCCTTCTTTATTTTTCTTTCGTTATTTTTTCTTTCCTCTCCTCCCCCACATCACCGATTTTCATCCTTCTTTGTTCCTTTCTTCACATTCCTTCTTTATTTCTTTCCTTCCTTTTGTTTCTTTCTATTTTAGTTCTCAATTGTTATTTATCTCTGCTTCTTTCTTTCTCATTTTTTCTTTTCCTTTTTATTCCACCCCTCTCTCCTTCCTTTTCCATCTGCCTTACCCTGCTAGCGGGCCCCTCATCCGTCACATGCTGCCCTGTCACCCCTCTCCCCTGCCTCTGCTCCGTGCAGATTTTACCCCTGCGTTCCGTCTCTCATGGCCCGTGATGCTGTGATGCGTCCCTGACTCACTCTCAGACTTCACAGAGACTGTTAGGTTTCTTTGATTGTAAAGGGGATTGTTGGGGGGCGGGGTGTTTGCAGATGACAGAGGCGCTTACACTGCCGTCTAGTGAAATAGATGGCTTGCACGCCATGTCAAATCTCCCGTTCGGCTCCGCGGTCCCTTTATAATCTTACATTTCCGATATGTGGCAGTCTTCTCTCATTCTGCCTGCATTGCTCTTAGGTCTCTTGGAGTGGCGCTACTGCTACAGCAAGAGGTTTGCTTGGGGGCAGGAACGTGGCGGGACTGGGAGATGATGCTGGTTTTACTCCTGACTACCGAGGTTCAACAAAAATCTTTACATTTTTGGCAGATCGCCTCATTTGCTCGTGCATGTAAACGTGAATGTAACATGCATGTTTGCTAATTGCACGTTCACCTCTGGAGCTTCTTGGCGCTGAATAACCGAGGTTTACTGTTACCCGCCGCAGTGATACTCATTTTATGTTTCATGTAAATATGTCATTTAAAAGCACTTGTATTTTTTACTGTCCCAATCACGCGTACACCCCTCCGTTTTGTGTAATCTAATTCACAGCACTGCGCTGCGCCAGATATACAGGGACGTGTCTGTAGAGCTCTGTTTGTCACTGCAACAAGATCTACGCTGTGTCGGTCAGGGGGTTTGCTGCAGAGGCAGTCTTCTGAGGAACTGCCTCAGTTGTGTGATCCTGGGCAACTCGCTCTGTATCACTGCGTTCAGATCGGCATTCATCAAAGTGAAGCAAACCAAAGCCAGTGCCTACCATTGTGTGAAAATAGGACAGTGTGTAATCTTATTTCAAGCAAAAGTCATACATCTCAGGATGCGCTCACAATCCCTAAGTTATCACAAATTCAACACCCTGCAAGCGGAATGTGTTAATTTGTGTGCGTGTGAATTCGAGATCCTACATTTTTTAATTAAATAGTGGAAAGTATGAGGTCCTAGAACAATGCCCTTGAGGGACCCCTCTGCCACACCCTGAAAACGCCCATTATTATATGTGCACACATGTTGGTTCTATGAGAGCAGTTACTTCACAGCCTTAAGGCCACACTCCATGTGACATCCCTTTTATGCACCATATGAACATGACCTGCACTTGCTTAATTCTTAGATGTTTGTATTTAGCCCCTATGCAGAGGGTTGAGGCGATGAGGAAGGTCACGTGCCCAGTAGATGTCCCAAGATCATGAAGACAGGTTGTCTTTTATTCTGAACCCTCTCAGATGTATGCATGACCTTAACATATGCATGTTCTTTCATATGCCTGGCCCTAAGATGTCCTCAGACATGCCTGACCATAACATACTGTGAACAGAATATGAATGTACTTACATATTTTCTCAGAGATGTCAGATGCTCTTGGGTGGTGTGCCTGCATGTACGCAAGAGCGTGTGTTGCTTTGACTAAAAAAAAACAAGCACTGGTGTTGCCAATAGGTCTCGCAGTAGGAAAGTTGGAGCTATTGGTTTTGTAAATGACAAAGCCCTTTATGTTTTTAAAATTAAAACAAAAATAAAAGGCATTGCTATTTGCAATTGTAATAGCTCCAACTTTCCTACTGCGAGACCTATTGGCAACCCTTCACCCTCAACCTCTCACTCACCCTCACTCACCCTCAACACCTCAGCCTCACCCTCACCCTCAACCCCTCACACTCACTCACCCTCACCCTCACTCACCCTCAACTCCTCACCCTCACTCACCCTCACCCTCACTCACCCTCACCCACACTCACCCTCCCTCAACCCCTCACCCTCACTCACCCTCAACCCCTCACCCTCACCCTCAAACCTTCACCCTCAACCCCTCACTCACCCTCACTCTCACTCACCCTTACTCAGCCTCAACTACTCTCACTCACCCTCAACCCCTCACCCTAACTCACCCTCACCCTCACTCACCCTCAACACCTCACTCACCCTCACCCTCACTCACCCTCAACACCTCACCCTCAACCTCAACCCCTCACCCACCCTCACCCTCACTCACCCTCACTCGCACTCACCCTCAACCCCTCACCCTCACTCACCCTCACTCACCCTCAACCCCTCACTCACCCTCACCCACCCTCACCCTCACCCTCACTCGCCCTCAACCCCTCACCCTCACACAGTGCAATAGGTCTCAGACCATTTCAGTTAGAGCTTTAAGAAATGTTTATGGCTTTTTTTATTTGTAATTCTTTAGCATTGGCTACAGGAAACAAAAATGCTAAACATTTACAAAAAAAACCCATAAACAATTCTAAAAGCACTAACTCTAATGGTGCGAGACCTATTGCATTTCCAATGCTTGTTTTACTTTGTCACCACAGTGGTGGCACAAGTGCTGAAGTCCTCTGGTGACATTTAACTTACTAGCACTGGGTATATTTTGTTAACTATGCCAATCAAGTATTAGCCAATTACCCATATCGTTTTAGGGTTCAGAGCACATGCACTTTGGCCTGGTCAGCAGGACCTAATGCACTTCAGAGTCAAAAAAACAGAAGCACCAGTCCAAATATTGGGGGATGATAATGAAAATAAAAATATTGCTTTCCTGACACTCATCATGTTGTGGATTTGGCTCAAAATTCAGCACCTCACTGATGTGTTACTGCTACTCAACAAACTGCTGCCTTTGGGATCTCCTCTTGGTCCTCCACCACGTCCAGTCGGTGTCTTTTATCTGGAGGCTTATTTAAGGCAGAATTAAACTGTCGCCTTAATTAAACCCCATAAGCCATTCCTGAAAAGACTGGAGAAATAAATTCCTCTTCTGGGTCTACATTATTTTGCTTCTCCGAGCGCTTAGTGGTCTCCATCTAGGGTTGGGCGAGACAGAAAGTCGGCCCAGACTCCAAAATAGACACATCTATTAGTAAATTAGAAAGGTAAAAAAGTGTCCCATGTTTGCAAATTGGGACAGGTTTGAATTTTGAATAAAACTCTGCATATGGAAGACAACATGGATTTGAGTTTACTGCAGGAAATGAGTGTTTTAAATATTAGGGATTCCAACAGTAATAACTTCCCCAGCAGATCATAAAACAGGCCTAGAAGCAGCCAAAAACCAGGCCCATGTCAGACCTGCCCATCGGGCACTGATTGTCCTGCTATGGGCCAGTGCAATCCTGGCTTCATCAAGGTTGTTTTTATGCAGAGCAGTGCTAAAGTCGGGGTCTTTGGTTACACGGGTAGCTTAGCAACAAATGCTCATCTTGCACAGTGCTTTAAATGGGCCGGTACTCACCGGTACTGAGTACCGGCACTTCTAAATTTTCGGCGCTTGAGTACCGGAACTTTTTCTTTGTCAAAAGAGAGTACCGGTACTCATGGGCCAAGCTAAGTGATATTGGCATTTACAAAAAAAGAAATGCAATACAGCTGAGAACGAGCGTGTCTGTTTTCCTGAAGCACTCTAATCGAGTGCTAATCTCCTCTTTCAATGTGCTAATTTAGCCGCGGCCCTTAGGCATTTATTCAGAGTTGGCAGGAAGTTTGGGAGGGGGCAGACTCACACTGTGCCGGGCCCCGGGGAAAGCAGAGTCGCAGACTAGTCTTTCCCCGGGGTCTTTCGCGCAGGGGATAGTCCAGGCAGGGGAAGGGGAGGAGCTAGGGGGTGGGTACTTAAGCGCGGGGGAGGAAGGGATCTTCCTCTTTTCCGCGCCTGGCACCATCGGGAGGGAGCTCGAAAAGACCACCCACCCACCCGGCAGTTAGAGGTGGTTTGTGGGTTGGCTTTGTTGCGTTGCCAGTTTAGGCCAGAGCTGCGGTAGGCAGGTTCCGAAGGGATAGGGGGTCAAGAGCGGGCATACCCATCCCTTGGGGGGGAGACTTGGTCAGGACGGATCGAAGTTGGTTTGAAGTTGACAATGGCTGGGGGCTGGAAGGGTGATTGACGGCAAGTGGAGGGTGTTTGGAGCCGCTAGGGCTCAGTACTGACATGAATGATTGAAAACGAATGGGGGGGATGTATGAGTGGGGTGTTTCTGTTATTGTTTACTGTTCTATTGTTATGCGCAGTTCTGGTCTAATAAATGGCCTTTTACGCCTATAACTGCGTGGTCTGTTTATTGCGCGATGATGCCTGCGGCAGTGTCCCCCTAGTAGTGATGACCCTGAGATAATCTGCTAAGTGCACCGCTGTCTGAGAGCCGTGCATGTTGTGCCTTTTAAAGACACGCAGCACCTGCTCTCAGACTCACGCTGTGTGGGACACAAACTTTACAAGTTCAAAGCTGCCTCCGTTTGCAAACATGGGTCACTTTCCTAGTGCTCGGGCATATTTTCTCTCCCAGTTCGACCATGTCAGTATGCACCTGATCTGGTAACAGCCAGGCTTCTTTGCTTCTTTGTTAGAGACAGAATTGTTGATCTGCCGGGCTACTGGGGCACTTTGAAGGGCTGGCCTTCACAGATAATAAACTAGCTCAACTCTTTATGCGGACTGGTGGCCTGGCCCAACAGAGCACAGAGGGTGATGACGGTGTGTGGCACGGTGTCTGCAACCACGTGATCAAAATAAACCGGGCCCAGGTTTGTGACTGTACCCATGGCAACCTTCCACCTCTTCTTGACCCCGAGTTCTCCGACTGCCTCTGGGCACTGTAGTGGGGATCACGCTGGATGTAACCTGCTGTGCTGTCAAGCCACTGCAGCAATGAATGCCGAAGCAAAGCGGCACTGGTAATGTGTGACATTGCATTTCAGTGGGGTGAAGCGGGACAGGAACTGAAATGCGTTAACCTAATCTGTGATGCGTGGGCTGCACTTTCTTCGTGTGTTAGAGGGAATGGGTGGGCTCTAGATCTGTATGAGGCTGGGTTATGAAGACCTAGGGCTACTGGCACTAATGTCGCTTTCTCGTTTAGTTGCAAGAGGCACAGCGGGAACTTTAAGGGCAGAGAGATCAAAGTGAGGGGGTTAAGGAAGAGAGGGGTGTGAGACTGGATGGATGGACAGAAGGGAGGAAGGGAACTGGACTGGTTTGAGCATTTGTGCCAGGGTTGCGTTTGATCCTCAGCCTAGTCCTAGTAGGTGGGTTCCCCTTTAATGCCTGGGAGGTGTATAAAAGAGCTGTGTTTATGCAAGCAGTGGGTACTTTATGCAGACCTGGATTTAAGAAGAATGTATTTGTGCAGATGAGGCCAGGGATGGAACGGGAACTGTATGAATGCAGATGGGAGCTGTATTTAAGTAGGTGAAGGGAAGCTGGTCTTCTGTTTGAAAAAAACTATGGAGATGTATGTATGCTCACGAGGAGCTGAATGAAGCAGGTGAGGGGCTATGTGAGTTGTGTCTATGTAGGTGAGGGTTTGCAGGGATCCCCCAGGACAGGGGCTGAAAAGGCAGGAAGTGTTGTGATCAGGAAGTAACATTCCGGACATCGGCCTCAGTAAGGTGGCATTTCCATGTAAAATTTTAAGACAAACTTGAGAAATGTGTATTAACAGATGACTGTTAAAAACAATGACATAAAAAAAATGCTGTTGTGTGCTTCCCAGGAGGGTATTCGAAAATGAATGTCCATTAAGACAAAACATGGACTTAGAATATAATTCCTAGGTGAAAGCACAGCGAGTTGCGTTTGCCGTTTAAGAAAACGGCAGTGGATTAAAGCCATAATTCTCAGGTATGATGCAATACATGTAAATTGCAAAAGTGACTTATGTGTAAAAGAAGAGTTGACCAGCATTTAAAGAAAAATCTGCATTTTTATCAACTTGTAAAACTGGGCCACAAACACTGCACAAATATGTTCAGTTGTGAATTTGAGAAATGTTTAGATTTGACAGTTAATGAAAAAGCGCGAGAACTCGACAAGCGCGCACTTGGGGCCCGGCCCCCTGGATCCACGCCACACCCCCATTGTCTGTCCAGTAGCCGGTTGGCTATTGGACATGAAGTCCTTCCGGGGCAATTTGTGACGCACTTCCGGTGGGATTCCACAGGTAGGGAGGGCAGGGCCAGGATGAGCTATTTAACCCCAGGTACACTTCTGCGCGCCCTCTTTTTCCCGCCCTCTTTTTCCCGCCCTGGACACGTCTGGTTCCCCTGGATCCCATGGGATCCAGGGCGAACCACACAAGCTGCTCGTAATGCCCCTTAACTGGGCAGTTTGTGTAGTCTGTGTGGGTCTGATTTTATTAGAGAAAACCACATGAACTACCCGACAGGTCACTTCTCAGGGCTTTGGCCTCTTTCTGCGTGGTCGGTTGAATTGAATTTCGTCAAACTTTACTTCCCTGTTATGAGGAATAAAAAAATAAAACTTCACCCGGTGCTAGCGCGGTGGCATGTCAGGTTCAAGAATTATGGATTTCAAGCAAAGGAAAGTCTAAACATAATGGCCGATTTGTGACACAGTGAGGCAAGGTACTCACCTCTGAATTTACAATCGAGGCCTCTGTGCAGAGACTGGAGACAGCAAGCACAGATTCTATACATGTAAATTCCGCCTGGCCCTCCATGCATTAGTAGTATTGTGCATGGGCTCAGGTGAGCCTTGTGGGTGCAGTGACCAGAGCCTGCTGATCCCAGGTGCCGCTGCGCGCACGTCACCAAGGGGAGCACATGCCCTAAGGAGCTCATATGTGTCAGTACCCCACCACTCTGGGATGTCATCTGTGGTATGGGGTTTGCAAATTACACTGCCATGCCTTCTTCTGCTGTATTATTGCAGAAAAGAGAAATCAAAGGTGCAGCAGAGCATTCCTTTCTAATTGGCAGATGATAAGATAGTTCAGTAGACTAATGCAACCAATGCAAAGATCTTTGTGTCACCTAAAAGTCTTATGTTCGAATTTCAATGGGTCCACTCTGCCTTTTACCCTGCTGAGCTCAACAAAATGAGTAATATTCAGTTGGGTAACACCTGTAATCAGCTCCTAGAGTCCAGGTAAACCATAGAGTTTACTACAGAAGTGTCACAATTATTTTTAATGAAGGATGTTCTTTAATGTGTGCTTGTTACACAAGTAGGCATGTCCTCACATGCAAAATGTTTTCCTGGGAAGGAGTGCATATGCTAATGTGGCCTTGCAACCTATTTTCTTAACTTCCAAGTGTTCTTTGGGAATCTGTGTGTGGTCAAAATGCACCTATACGCAGGGACACTGGAATTATGCGGTAGGGGATGGCTATACTATGTGGCAGGGTTGAGTTAATTATGCAGCTAGATACAGCATATAATTAGGCATAATGCGGCACATTTTGAGATAGTATTACTTTATTATTTTAGTCATATTTAAACTTCTTAACAGTCTGGGCATTGGTTGCACCGCCTTAGTACCAATTTAACACCCAACTAGAGCAATGAGCAACAGAAAGGTGGGCAGTCAAACTTTGCAAAGGGCCTTTCACTGCGCGGCAACACATGTCGATGCAATTTTAGTAACTATTGAACCGTATGAGCTAGAAACATCCCTTTAGTTAAAATCTGCAGATTATGCAGCAGAGTGTGAATTATGTGGCACATGTGTCAAATCTACAATTATGCGTAAAACACCACTGCTGCACAATCGCATAATACCAGTGGCCCTGCCTATAAGGAGAAGGATTTTGTGAGTCGGGACCAATGTTTCTCTATGTGTAAAAAACAGAGGCTGCCTTCTTGTTTGTCATCTTGTGACCTGCAACCATTGAGGGTGTTATAGAACCATGAAACATCACTTTGAGACCAAGTTTGGTTTATAGTGTAAGCTTAAAATTCACTTTACTGGAGATAGCAGAGGTCTTCATCTTCTGTAAAAGGCTAAGAAACAGAATTTGTACCTCTCCTTGCACATCCTCTCCATCACTTCACTATCCTGTTCTCTGGGCACCCAGTACATAGGATTTTAAAAGCATTATTTTCAAAACAGGACTGATTTCTCTGTGATCATCTGATCCAAACCACCCATTGTCACTTCTTTTGTGTTATAGCATTACTACTACCTATTTTAATGGTCCACATCTCACAGGCCTCAGAAGGATAAAAAGCTGAGTTCGACTTGCTGAAATTTGAACTTGTGAACTGTAGATTGCAGGACATATCAGAGAAAAATGCTGAACATGTTTAGCCTTTTCATTTAACATCAGGGATATAACATTATATGAATATAATCTTCACATACATATGTCTGTTTTAGATTCTTCGTGTGAGCACACGGAGTGCTACAGCGAACAGCATCCACATGTGTTGTATTTACATTAACCTGATCTGTAGTCTCTGTCATGCTTTCCATTCTTTGCAGGACAACCAGTTTCAAGAAGGAACAAACACTATCCTATTCCTCCTCTGATGTGTCCCCGTAATTGAATATCCTGAAAATCTTCCATGAATCTGTCCTACTGGACTTATGTTTGAAACAGAGGGACCGATTTATCATTGAATTGCATTGCTCTTGAATCATGCTAGATGTTGCAAGGGCAACATAGTACTAAAGTTAGATTTACCAAGCACCAGAAGGCCACCTTACATGGCCATGTGTTGCTTTGTAAAAGACAAGAGGGTTAACCATAGTTAAACCTTTCCAAAATATGTTAAGGAAAATGTCTTGTGCAAGTCATATGTGATCTAGGTGTTGCACCATGAGAAGCTCACTTTAATAATAAATGCACTGTTTTGTATGTGTAAGGGAAATGGAATAATCAAAATATACCTGAAATTATTTCGTATCATTATGCACATCTGCACACTAATTAAATCTCAATCACATTAAATGTGTGCCCCTGGATGGATCCCTTTGGACTGCCAATAGCCCCGCCCCCTAACCCCGCCCCCTAACCACACCCAAGCCCCGCCCCTAGCTAGCTAACATCTCAATTTTTTGAGTACCTGCGCTTATTTTTTTCCATTTAAAGCACTGATCTTGCATGATGAGAGTTCCTGTTAAAACTACCCGTGCCGCCTTCGAGAATAGCGCGCGCGGGGCGCTGTGAGCCGCGCGTGCCCTTCCCGAGCGCTGCCTGCATGCGCTCCTCACTCCAGCCCCCACAGGAGCTGGCAGCACGCCCAAGACTGCTGCACGCGCACACCGACGCCTGGTGACGCACCACGGCGGAAGTAAACACTTTAGGAATATAAATATAGTTTAGCCGAGAGAGGGGTCCACCTTGAGAAAGGAAACGGGCGGGCCGCCATGGCGGGAAGAGAGGTTTTTTTTTAAGGAATTTAGGTAATAGAGGTAGAAAAGGTATTAAGCTGGGTAAAGTGAAAAAAAATGATTTCTAAAACGACTGTTTTGGGCTACCTCAAAATGTAAAGACAGTGAGGAGGAGAAGGACGTCCGTAGAGGCAATGAAATTATTTTATACATTAGTTCCAGAGGAATTGCATCACTGCTATTGGTAAATACTGTGTAAGAGGTAATTGCATTGCCTCCAACAGTCTCTGTCATTAAAAAAAATCATACCAGCACATAACGATGACATTTAATGCCGAAATAACACAAGCTCTGATGAGCTGGTCTTAAAAAAAATACAGCCCATGAGCAGCACCCGCAACATGAAACCCAGTTGATGCGTGTTTAGTGAAACCTGTTATGCAAGAATGTTGTGTGGTTATTCAGTATAATTTTTTGGGCTGGTTGTATTTTTGACACCTGACAGTTAATTTTACTGTCTGGGGTAAAGTTTGCCTTTGGCGGTATTTGTTTAGCTCCCAAACACCTGGATATGAATGTGTATTCCACCAAACATATTTTCACTAATTCCTGGAAATTACCACTTGCAGTATTCTGGTAGATTGCATTTTATTGCGGAGTGAAAAATGTACCACTGGTAGGTATCTACCAATTCCCTAATGCAATTTGAGGAGGGGTAATGCCCCGAAACCAGTCCCAGGATGCTTGTGTCTAACCCAGGCAGGACCTGGCTTGGCAGTGTGGGCGGGACTGTTCCCATAAGGCACAGGGGCAAGACTGATTTGCAAATGGCCAGGTCTAAAGTGGGGTGGCATGGAGAGCAAAAGAACAATGGATTTAACCCAAATCTATCGAATGGGGGTGGATGTTTGATTTATTTTGCAATTCGTCCATCATCTGTGTGTCTTTGGATGTCTTTTGTATGTGGGCGGCCCAAGACAAAGTTAGGAGCCAATCACACAGTGGGGTTGAAACAACCTTAAACCGGTGCAGTTCTCAGGTGGGCAGAAGGAGATGGCGAGTCAGCATCCGGGAGAGATCCAGACCTAGATATAAAAAGAGAATGCTGACAGGACCAATACGCTCCCGGGATTCTAATACCCTTCTTTGAGACCAAAAGACCACGTACGCTACCCCCTGCCTGAAAGGCACCTTTAACCAGTCCTGGCTTTTTAGCCAACACACTTTCGCATGACATGACTGCAGCTTTGTAAAAGTCCCAGCATGCACAGCGCTGTTGTCTACAATCCAGGGCTGGATAAAAGTGCTTTTGGGAACATGAGGTGTGTTGACAACTCGTGCATATGATGTAAACCTGAGTGTGTAATAATGCAGATCTCAGCCTCGTGGCTGGGTGTCCTGACCTACTGAGGCCGAAAGTCTTGCCGGTTTTTCACAATGGTCAATTGACATATGCAAATAATCTCTCCTGAGACGGATTGTATGCAAATGTGCCTCATGCATATCCATTGAAGGCATTTAGAAACCAGGCCTTGTTTTTACTATTCGTGGGTCGAGTACCTCGCTCTCAGCCTTATACCAAATCAACACGTCCAGACCTTTCCCTGAAAAGAAAGAACAGGCACAGTTTGTGCGCATTTCAATCCATGGAGGTATGAGTATGAAAACGTTTCTTCATCGGCACAATGCACTCTTAATCTAGGACGTCTTGTTTATCGGGTACCTCAAGGGGGCTGGGCTGGGCCAGGGCTGGCCAAGCGGTCGTGGGAGCCGTGGTTTTCATTATTGTCTCTTTGAAAAGCTCCACAGCGTGAGAATGAGTTCAGAGTCCTGTTTTGAACTTCTCGACCTCCCCCTGGGAGGAAGCGGCAGCTTGCAGGGTTCTCACCATTATCCTCCTGCGCCTGGGGCTAGAGAGGCCCCTGGGCACTCGGTCCTGGGGCGAGCAGTTATTCCTGGCCCGAGCCTCTTTCTTCCGCTCAGTCTAGGAAGCATTGGTTGTGATTCCACTGTACTTTCTATTGTGCACATGTTTTTGTTTGTTTTCATGCAATACGTACACGAACCTTGATACAATTCCAGAGCTCTGTTTCAAATATATTTCTAGAGCGCTTCTTGTCACCCGTGAGAGCAGCCAGGCGCTGTACATAGTTGGATACACATAAAATAAATATATGGGGAAGCAGCCAGAAGCGACAGAGTGACATTGCTCAAAGAGGCTGGTAAGGTACCTTTGTGCAAGGTAATTCTAGCAGTTACATCAAATCCCTGACTGCTGACTCACATTTGTAACAGTGATGCATGCGTGACGTTCACGCATGATACAAACCCGGAAGAAAACAAAAATCCAGAAAGACGCCGATTCTAGAGTGCCCCAGATAGTGGGGGAAATTAATTTGAGGTGGCTCGATGAAGCATTTGTGTTCGCAGCGCTTTCACAACCTGGACAAGTGTTAGGATTGATAGGGTCACCTACAGGGAGGCTGGAATGCAAACTGCACCGAAAGTAGGACGACCGCTCCATGGGTTAGTGTCTTTGCATTAGGAAAATAGATCTTTTTTTGGCTAGATCTGTCCATGCTGGTAGAAGGAATGGTAAAGGATCTGCCCGGGCAAGCTCTGGGGCACTGTGTGAACGAGTCAGTGCCTGGGTGTCACACGTGCCCTCATGAAGGGCATAGGTATCACTGGATGAACAAGACATCCGCTATTAAAAGCACTGAAATCAATTAAAACATATCTTTGTGAACCCGATAATGCATAGTTGGGTCCTCAGCTGCTGATTAGACATATATCCACTCTGAACTGTGTCCCAACATGCAGACTCACCCAGGGCTCTGTTCTGTAAACCAAGCCTCACTCAGAGCTCTGTTCTGTAAACCCAGCCTCACTCAGAGCTCTGTTCTGTAAACCCAGCCTCACTCAGAGCTCTGTTCTGTAAACCCAGCCTCACTCAGAGCTCTGTTCTGTAAACCCAGCCTCACTCAGAGCTCTGTTCTGTAAACCCAGCGTCACTCAGCACAGCTCTGTTCTATTTAGCCAACAACACCCAGAGCTCTGTCCTGTAAACCCAAGGTCACTCAGCACAGCTCTGTTCTATAAACCTAGCATCACTCAGAGCTCTGTTCTGTAAACCCAGCATCACTCAGCACAGCTCTGTTCTATAAACCTAGCATCACTCAGAGCTCTGTTCTGTAAACCCAGCGTCACTCAGCACAGCTCTGTTCTATAAACCTAGCATCACTCAGAGCTCTGTTCTGTAAACCCAGCGTCACTCAGCACAGCTCTGTTCTATAAACCCAGCATCACCCAGAGCTCTATTCTGTAAACCCAGCCTCACTCAGCACAGCTCTGTTCTATAAACCTAGCATCACTCAGAGCTCTGTTCTGTAAACCCAGCGTCACTCAGCACAGCTCTGTTCTATAAACCTAGCATCACTCAGAGCTCTGTTCTGTAAACCCAGCGTCACTCAGCACAGCTCTGTTCTATAAACCTAGCATCACTCAGAGCTCTGTTCTGTAAACCCAGCGTCACTCAGCACAGCTCTGTTCTATAAACCCAGCATCACTCAGAGCTCTGTTCTGTAAACCCAGCGTCACTCAGCACAGCTCTGTTCTATAAACCTAGCATCACTCAGAGCTCTGTTCTGTAAACCCAGCGTCACTCAGCACAGCTCTGTTCTATAAACTCAGCATCACTCAGAGGTCTGTTCTGTAAACCCAGCGTCACTCAGCACAGCTCTGTTCTATAAACCTAGCATCACTCAGAGCTCTGTTCTGTAAACCCAGCGTCACTCAGCACAGCTCTGTTCTATAAACCTAGCATCACTCAGAGCTCTGTTCTGTAAACCCAGTGTCACTCAGCACAGCTCTGTTCTATAAACCTAGCATCACTCAGAGCTCTGTTCTGTAAACCCAGCGTCACTCAGCACAGCTCTGTTCTATAAACCTAGCATCACTCAGAGCTCTGTTCTGTAAACCCAGCGTCACTCAGCACAGCTCTGTTCTGTAAACCTAGCATCACTCAGAGCTCTGTTCTGTAAACCCAGTGTCACTCAGCACAGCTCTGTTCTGTAAACCCAGCATCACTCAGAGCTCTGTTCTGTAAACCCAACATCACTCAGCACAGCTCTGTTCTGTAAACCCAACATCACTCAGAGCTCTGTTCTGTAAACCCAACATCACTCAGCACAGCTCTGTTCTGTAAACCCAACATCACTCAGAGCTCTGTTCTGTAAACCCAGCGTCACTCAGCACAGCTCTGTTCTGTAAACCCAACATCACTCAGAGCTCTGTTCTAAAAACCCAGTGTCACTCAGCACAGTTCTGTTCTATAAACCCAGCATCACCCAGAGCTCTGTTCTGTAAACCCAGCGTCACTCAGCACAGCTCTGTTCTACTTAGCCAACAACACCCAGAGCTCTGTCCTGTAAACCCAAGGTCACTCAGCACAGCTCTGTTCTATAAACCTAGCATCACTCACAGCTCTGTTCTGTAAACCCAGCGTCACTCAGCACAGCTCTGTTCTATAAACCTAGCATCACTCACAGCTCTGTTCTGTAAACCCAGCGTCCCTCAGCACAGCTCTGTTCTGTAAACCCAGCGTCACTCAGCACAGCTCTGTTCTATAAACCCAGCATCAACCAGAGCTCTGTTCTGTAAACCCAACATCACTCAGAGCTCTGTTCTGCAAACCCAGTGTCACCCAGCACAGCTCTGTTCTATTTAGCCAACACCACCCAGAGCTCTGTTCTGTAAACCCAACATCACTCAGAGCTCTGTTCTGCAAACCCAGTGTCACCCAGCACAGCTCTGTTCTATTTAGCCAACAACAACCAGAGCTCTGTCCTGTAAACCCAAGGTCACTCAGCACAGCTCTGTTCTATAAACCTAGCATCACTCAGAGCTCTGTTCTGCAAACCCAGCGTCACTCAGCACAGCTCTGTTCTATAAACCTAGCATCACTCAGAGCTCTGTTCTGTAAACCCAGCGTCACTCAGCACAGCTCTGTTCTATAAACCCAGCATCACTCAGAGCTCTGTCCTGTAAACCCAACGTCACTCAACACAGCTCTGTTCTATAAACCCAGCATCACTCAGAGCTCTGTCCTGTAAACCCAACGTCACTCAGCACAGCTCTGTTCTATAAACCTAGCATCACTCAGAGCTCTGTCCTGTAAACCCAGCGTCACTCAGCACAGCTCTGTTCTATAAACCTAGCATCACTCAGAGCTCTGTTCTGTAAACCCAGCGTCACTCAGCACAGCTCTGTTCTATAAACCTAGCATCACTCAGAGCTCTGTTCTGTAAACCCAGCGTCACTCAGCACAGCTCTGTTCTATAAACCCAGCATCACTCAGAGCTCTGTTCTGTAAACCCAGCGTCACTCAGCACAGCTCTGTTCTATAAACCCAGCATCACCCAGAGCTCTGTTCTGTAAACCCAGCGTCACTCAGCACAGCTCTGTTCTATAAACCCAGAATCACTCAGAGGTCTGTTCTGTAAACCCAACGTCACTCAGCACAGCTCTGTTCTATAAACCCAGCATCACCCAGAGCTCTGTTCTGTAAATCCAGCGTCACCCAGAGCTCTGTTCTGTAAACCCAGTGTCACTCAGCACAGCGCTGTTCTGTAAACCCAACAACACTCAGAGCTCTGATCTGTAAACCCAGCGTCACTCATAGCTCCGCTCTGTTCTATAAACCTAGCATCATTCAGAGCTCTGTTCTGTAAACCCAATGTCAGTCACAGCACAGCTCTGTTCTGTAAACCCAACATCACTCAGAGCTCTGTTCTGTAAACCCAACGTCACTCAGCACAGCTCTGTTCTGTAAACCCAACATCACTCAGAGCTCTGTTCTATAAACCCAACGTCACTCAGCACAGCTCTGTTCTGTAAACTCGACGTCACTCACAGCACAGCTCTGTTCTATTCACCCAACATCACTCAGAGCTCTGTTCTGTAAACCCAACATCACTCTCAGCACAGCTCTGTTCTATAAACCCAACATCACTCTCAGCACAGCTCTGTTCTATAAACCCAGCATCCCCCAGAGCTCTGTTCTGTAAACCCAACGTCACTCACAGCACAGCTCTGTTCTATTCACCCAACATCACTCAGAGCTCTGTTCTCTAAACCCAACGTCACTCACAGCACAGCTCTGTTCTATTCAGCAAACAACAATCAGAGCTCTGTTCTGTAAACCCAACATCACTCAGAGCTCTGTTCTGCAAACCCAACGTCACTCAGCACAGCTCTGTTCTGTAAACACAACGTCACTCACAGCACAGCTCTGTTCTATTCACCCAACATCACTCAGAGCTCTGTTCTGTAAACCCAGCGTCACTCAGTACAGCTCTGTTCTATAAACCTAGCATCACTCAGAGCTCTGTTCTGTAAACCCAGCGTCACTCAGTACAGCTCTGTTCTATAAACCTAGCATCACTCAGAGCTCTGTTCTGTAAACCCAGCGTCACTCAGCACAGCCCTGTTCTATAAACCCAGCATCACTCAGAGCTCTGTCCTGTAAACCCAACGTCACTCAACAAAGCTCTGTTCTGTAAACCCAGCGTCACTCAGCACAGCTCTGTTCTATAAACCCAGCATAACTCAGAACTCTGTTCTGTAAACCCAGCGTCACTCAGCACAGCTCTGTTCTATAAACCCAGCATCACCCAGAGTTCTGTTCTGTAAACCCAGCGTCACTCAGCACAGCTCTGTTCTATAAACCCAGCATCACTCAGAGGTCTGTTCTGTAAACCTAACGTCACTCAGCACAGCTCTGTTCTATAAACCAAGCATCACCCAGAGCTCTGTTCTGTAAACCCAACGTCACTCACAGCACAGCTCTGTTCTAGTCACCCAACATCACTCAGAGCTCTGTTCTGTAAACCCAACGTCACTCACAGCACAGCTCTGTTCTAGTCACCCAACATCACCCAGAGCTCTGTTCTGTAAACCCAACGTCACTCACAGCACAGCTCTGTTCTAGTCACCCAACATCACTCAGAGTTCTGTTCTGTAAACCCAACGTCACTCACAGCACAGCTCTGTTCTATTCAGCCAACAACAATCAGAGCTCTGTTCTGCAAACCCAACGTCACTCACAGCACTGCTCTGTTCTATAAACCTAGCATCACTCAGTGCTCTCTTCTGTAAACCGAACGTCACTCACAGCACTGCTCTGTTCTATAAACCTAGCATCACTCAGTGCTCTCTTCTGTAAACCCAACGTCACTCACAGCACTGCTCTGTTCTATAAACCTAGCATCACTCAGAGCTCTGTCCTGTAAACCCAACGTCACTCAACACAGCTCTGTTCTGTAAACCCAGCGTCACTCAGCACAGCTCTGTTCTATAAACCCAGCATAACTCAGAACTCTGTTCTGTAAACCCAGCGTCACTCAGCACAGCTCTGTTCTATAAACCCAGCATCACCCAGAGTTCTGTTCTGTAAACCCAGCGTCACTCAGCACAGCTCTGTTCTATAAACCCAGCATCACTCAGAGCTCTGTCCTGTAAACCCAACGTCACTCAACACAGCTCTGTTCTGTAAACCCAGCGTCACTCAGCACAGCTCTGTTCTATAAACCCAGCATAACTCAGAACTCTGTTCTGTAAACCCAGCGTCACTCAGCACAGCTCTGTTCTATAAACCCAGCATCACCCAGAGTTCTGTTCTGTAAACCCAGCGTCACTCAGCACAGCTCTGTTCTATAAACCCAGCATCACTCAGAGGTCTGTTCTGTAAACCCAACGTCACTCAGCACAGCTCTGTTCTATAAACCCAGCATCACCCAGAGCTCTGTTCTGTAAACCCAACGTCACTCACAGCACAGCTCTGTTCTAGTCACCCAACATCACTCAGAGCTCTGTTCTGTAAACCCAACGTCACTCACAGCACAGCTCTGTTCTAGTCACCCAACATCACCCAGAGCTCTGTTCTGTAAACCCAACGTCACTCACAGCACAGCTCTGTTCTAGTCACCCAACATCACTCAGAGCTGTGTTCTGTAAACCCAACGTCACTCACAGCACAGCTCTGTTCTATTCAGCCAACAACAATCAGAGCTCTGTTCTGTAAACCCAACGTCACTCACAGCACTGCTCTGTTTTATAAACCTAGCATCACTCAGAGCTCTGTTCTGTAAACCCAGCTCACTCAGCACAGCTCTGTTCTATAAACCCAGCATAACTCAGAACTCTGTTCTGTAAACCCAGCGTCACTCAGCACAACTCTGTTCTATAAACCCAGCATCACCCAGAGTTCTGTTCTGTAAACCCAGCGTCACTCAGCACAGCTCTGTTCTATAAACCCAGCATCACTCAGAGCTCTGTCCTGTAAACCCAACGTCACTCAACACAGCTCTGTTCTGTAAACCCAGCGTCACTCAGCACAGCTCTGTTCTATAAACCCAGCATAACTCAGATCTCTGTTCTGTAAACCCAGCGTCACTCAGCACAGCTCTGTTCTATAAACCCAGCATCACCCAGAGTTCTGTTCTGTAAACCCAGCGTCACTCAGCACAGCTCTGTTCTATAAACCCAGCATCACTCAGAGGTCTGTTCTGTAAACCCAACGTCACTCAGCACAGCTCTGTTCTATAAACCTAGCATCACCCAGAGCTCTGTTCTGTAAACCCAACGTCACTCACAGCACAGCTCTGTTCTAGTCACCCAACATCACTCACAGCTCTGTTCTGTAAACCCAACGTCACTCACAGCACAGCTCTGTTCTAGTCACCCAACATCACCCAGAGCTCTGTTCTGTAAACCCAACGTCACTCACAGCACAGCTCTGTTCTAGTCACCCAACATCACTCAGAGCTCTGTTCTGTAAACCCAACGTCACTCACAGCACAGCTCTGTTCTATAAACCTAGCATCACTCAGTGCTCTCTTCTGTAAACCCAACGTCACTCACAGCACAGCTCTGTTCTATAAACCTAGCATCACTCAGACCTCTCTTCTCTGAACCCAACATCACTCAGAGCTCTCTTCTCTCAACCCAACATCACTCAGAGCTCAGTTCTATTAACCTAGCATCATTTAGAGCTCTGTTCTGTAAACCCAACGTCACTCAGCACAGCTCTGTTCTATAAACCTAGCATCACTCAGAGCTCTCTTCTCTGAACCCAACGTCATTCTCAGCTCAGCTCTGTTCTATTAACCTAGCATCATTTAGAGCTCTGTTCTGTAAAGCCAGCAATGGCATCACTCGAAGCCCTGTTCTATAAGCCCAACTTCCCCAAGAGCTGTGCTCTTTGCCACGAACTCTACATCTGATACCCAAAAGACGTTTGTTCACATAGGTTGATTCCTACATTTTAAGTACATTTCTCACTTTTCTGGAATTCCAAGTAAATTCCAAGTGTACTCCTGCAAATCTCTGTCTATTGCAAATGAACTGAGTGCTCACTTGATTGCAGTGTTCATATACAGAAGTAAACATATCTAAATTGTCGGTTCCAGAAATGTTACACTGCAGTGCAGTTGAACTTTTAAATGTTTTTATTCAATGGGTAAACGTTTTCAATGTCGAGAAATCCATTCTCCTGCACAACCAATGCTTAATTTGTGCCTGTACTTTCCGGTGCTTAGCACCGGCACATATTTATCAGGGCCTGGTCTACTGGCATCTGGACGTCACATATGGCATCCATGAAATAATTACCTCCCTGACTCGGGGCAGAGTGTTGTTTTCATCTCCTGAGTCCCGGTGAGTGTTGAGGCTGTGAGAGCATGTGCCAAGATTCATGCCTGCGTAACTGAGTATTTTTAGTCCCTAACACCTCCAAGTGCATGACAGCTAAGACACACGACTCTGGATATCTAGTCCAGACCATTTGTGTTCTATAGTATGGATGTTACTATAGGTCACCTAAATTTAATTGGTACCTTCAGAGAGTGCATTGTTGTAATTTAGTTTTTACATAGCGTTACTAAAGATCGTTTTGTCATTTCACGCTGCATAGGAAAACCGAGCCCATCTCTCTCTCTAATTCTCTCCTTCATTTGATCTCTATCACACTCTGCCTCTTATTCCGTTCCTCTCTTTTCTGTTCTATTTCCCCTTCTCTCCCATGATCACCATCATCAGTGATACTCACACTTCACACGCGATTTATGCTACTAAATCATACATGAATAAGCAGTGCTTAGTTTGTAAAATAATAAATTCAATCAATCAATCAATCACGAAATTTATAGAGCGCACTACTCACCCGCGAGGGTCCCAAGGCACTTGGATTGGGGGGCGGGGTCCGCCTACTGCTCGAAAAGCCAGGTCTTGAGGTGCTTCCTGAAGGCGAGATGGTCCTGGGTCAGTCGTAGGTGGGTGGGGAGGGTGTTCCACGTCTTGGCCGCTAGGTAGGTGTAGGATCTTCCTCCGGTGGTGGTTCTGCGAATCCGTGGAACAGTGGCGAGGGCGCCGCTGGCGGAGCGGAGCTGGCGGGTGAGTGTGTAGAACGAGAGGCGGTTGTTGAGGTATTCGGGACCCGTGTTGTGGAGAGCTTTGTGTGCGTGGGTGAGGAGTCTGAACGTGATCCTCTTGCTGACGGGGAGCCAGTGTAGGTCTCTCAGGTGGGCGGAGATGTGGCTGTGTCGGGGGATGTGATGTCCAGGACGAGTCGTGCGGATGCGTTTTGTATGCGCTGGAGTCTTTTCTGAAGTTTGGCGGTGGTCCCAGCATAGAGAGCACTGGTGTGTGTTAAGTACAGATGAGGATAGAAATATAAACCAGGTGCTTATGTACGGCCACCATAAGTACAACAAAGAAGAGTTGCTGTACTCCTGGGAAGTGACAGACTCGTTGTTGCACGTGGTACTGCTGTGATAATAAAAGTAAAGTGGCTGTCAAGGAGGGGGGGGGTCGCATCAGGAGAGACCGTGCTATTGACTATATTGTGGCTGTGTCTTAGTAAATGTAATGTAGTTATGTTTTGAAGAATTTGTTCCCATAGAGAATAATGAACTTCTGCTGTACAGTGCCTGACATATTGAAAATCGGTTCATTAAAAGTATTGCTAGCTTTTGAACAGGGTAGGCACTGCCCTCAGGAATATATAAGTTCTGTCCCATTTAAAGTAGTGCAGTCTTTATTTCAAGGCAGAGTCTGGCGGTAGGATCCATTGACTCTTATTTTTAGGTAGTAGCACTTATTTTCTCTTAACGTACTTTGATCCTAAGTAAGAGAGAGAAAACACAAAAAGGGAACAGACCGAAGAATAAAAAAACAGAAAGACAGTGACAAAGGAAGAAAAAGAATGTGAAAAGTGATGCGAAGGGGCAGGGGGTGCTGGTGGTGAATGGGAAAGGCATAAGGTAGAATCAAGAAAATGCAGCCTTAGTATTTACCACTTCAGCCTTTGACAGCGTTGAACGTGTTCTTCTGAGAAATCTTTAGCACCGACACTTATAATTTTACAAACTAAGCACTGTGCACAACCACCAATGTTGGGGATGTTCGTTAGCTCCCTCATTGCCACATGAAAACCGACTTACTCCTATTGTTCACAGATACGTTTGAGACTCCATGTATTCTTACTTATTCACAGGTTCATTCAGTTCTCTGAATGATGCTGACGCCTGGTCCTGTTCAGAGCTTGCTCTTGATAATACCCAAAGAGGGCACCATTCTCAACCAATAACAACATCCAGTTTCATGCACCCGGAGTCCTGCCAGTGGCGACTCCTCCGCTAAGGCATAGAAGTGTCACCCACTGGTCTTTCAGCAGTGCAAAAACAGGAAAAATAAAATGATAATAACACAATGTTCTTATTATTTTATTTTTCAGTGCGGACTCAGAGCCAGGTTAACTGTCCAGAGCAGGGGGCGAAGTGGTGGGCACTCACTCAGTGTGCATGACGGTTTGGCCGGCCGTCTTGCGACGGTCTAACAGACAATTGCTCATAAGATTTCTCCAACGGCTATGTTGCACTGCCTGAGCAGCCAAACAGGCAGCACAGACCAATCAGGACGCTGATGTCATGCTGGTGACAGCAGCATTGTGATTGGCTTAGGGGAGTCTGGGACCCTGTGTGCTTCCGTTCCATGCTGCCGGAAAGAGAAGAGGACCGAGGAGAGGCGGTGGCGTTCACAGGTAAGTGTTTTTAAAAAAAAATGTATCCCCGACCTACCACCCCAGTTCTGCAGCAGCCACCATTGAGTCCTGCTCCCCACTAACCCAAGTCACCTCACAGATTTGCTCTTGATAATGTGCAAGCTTCCTCAGTGCTATTCTTGATAATGCCAGGGATCAATCAGAGATTGGCTCTCTGACAAGATCTAAAATCTCTTAAGCATCCCAGTGTTACTCAGAGATCTTCTGGTAAAAGCCTCGCACAGAGTCCTGTTCCAAAACCCCAGAGTGATTTACAGCTGAGCCTAAAAAGCGCTTTTAGTCTCTCAGAGCTTTGTTCCTGGTAGAATCTCCACTCTTTCTGAGCACTGCTCTGACAACATTTTGGCTCACTGGGATTTTACACATTTATTCTAGGTGTGTGCATTTTTATGTTGGATGAGTGTAGTAAAGTGATCCAGGAGACAAATAGGATTACACTGGAACTTTTATTGAAGACAGGCAGCCCCACACCAACTAAAATGGAAGTTCTGCTCCAGAGCAACACAATTGTACTGTTGAATATCGGGTACATGAGTATCGGGGAAGACTAATATTGGGTACAACATTTTGAGGGACAAAATACCCAAAAGTGCACATACGGAAGTATAGATTTATTTATTTATTTATTTATTTAAACTTTTACCGCGCACAGCTACCCACAGTGGGTTTCCCGGCGCTAGGGACAGACTGGAGAAGAAGATATCAGATAGCCAGCATACAGGATCCAACTACTTATGTGAACAACAGCGTTTTCAGTGCTCTGCGAAAACGAAGAAGACTGGTCTCTAATTTAAGGGCGGTGGGCAGGGCATTCCAATATTTGGGACCAAGATAGGAGAAGGAACGTCCCCCCATCCTTGCCAGCTTAAATCTTGGTATAGAGAAATTGCCAATTTCCGAGGATCGTAAGGTACGTTTGGGCCTGTAAAGTTGCACCAGTTTTTGTAAGTAAGTAGGTGCAATGCCTTGCTTGATCCTAAACATGTAGCATAATGCCTTAAACTTTATGCGGCTGGAGATCTTCAACCAATGAAGATCATGCAAGGTAGATAATGCAGAAGTTCTTCTAGGGACATTCTTCAAGAGTCGCGCGGCTGCATTTTGTACAACCTGCAATACTTTAACAGTGGCTACATCAGCACCCAAATATAGTATGTTGCCATAGTCCAGGTGAGATGTTATCAATGCCTGGACAACCGTTCTACGGGAAGGAATGGGAAGCATCCATAAGATCTTTTGTAGCCACCTGAGAGTAGAAAAACAGGTTGCTGCGACCTTAGTGGCCTGCTGCTTCATTGTTAACTTGTCGTCAATTTGAACGCCCAAGTTACGTACAGCATGTGTGGGTACAGGAAGTGCAACCATCTCATTTGGCCAATGCTGAGGGCCCCAGAGGTTCTTATTTTTCCCCAGAATGACCACCTCTGTCTTCTCCCCATTCAGTTTGAGACAGTTCCTCTGCATCCAGTCCGCCACAAGAATGAGGCCCGACTTTAGTGCAGAGGGGTTATTCTCGTCTCGCCCTGATAGGGAGAAGACGATCTGGGTGTCATCAGCGTAAGAGAACAGGGTCAGCCCCGCCTGCTCTATGATGTTAGTCCAGAGAAAGCATGGCTTGGCAGTTCAGGCTGGACTGTTCCCATAAGGCACAGGGTCAGACTGATTTGCATATGGCCATGTCTGAACTGGGGTGGCAGAGTGGGTTAAAGAACGGTGATGGATTTAAACCCAGATCTGGTGACTGGGTGTGAGGGTTTGATTGGTTCAGATGCTCCGTCCATCACCATCCCCTTTTGTACCGCTTTGTTCACCATAAGTTGGCAGGGTATGCTCCGACATGAGTCCCTTGCTCACTTTGCCACTGGATTCAAGCAAGCCTGGCTGAAGACGGCTGTAATGCCAGAAACCGGTCCTAGGAAGCTTGTTTCCGGTCCAGGGAAGGCATGGCTTGGCAGTTCGGGCTGGACTGTTCCCATGAGGCACAGGGTCAGACTGATTTGCATATGGCCATGTCTGAACTGGGGTGGCAGAGTGGGCTAAAGAACGGTGATGGATTAAACTCAGATCTGGTGACTGGGTGTGAGTGTTTGATTGGTTCAGATGCTCCGTCCATCAACGCCCCCTTTTGCACGCCAGTATTATACCGGCAGATCAACCCTGACATTTTTTAAAGGATAGTGAAAAATTCAGGATCGGGGTACGGGGAGGGGAGATAAGCGACACCCTCCATCCTGCCCCTTCCCCCCATTGCGGACTCCCATGGGTACAGATGTGGAGTTAGGTATAGAAAATATTCCATACATACTTGACTTTCGATATTTTGTTCCTTGATATTTTGTGCATGATATTAGTGTCCCGCGATATCCTGGACTCGATAATCAGGAGTCACACCGAGCAGTGGTCTAAATAGAACATGGGGCACTACCAGTGTTCTACCAAACCAATTCATTGCAACATTGAGAATAATCCTGTTTAAATTATGATTATTGGGTCTCTTGTACTTTGCACAATGTTAGTTTTTTCTTACGCTTTGCTCATGAGGGAGACTGATTCAAGTAAAAAATGCCGTACATAGTAACTGTGAAACTTGATATGTGCCAAGGACGATGGCACTGCTTTGGCAGTGTTTAGTGGACGACATTAGAAACTTTATGGAAAATACATTTTGCTGGTCTATCGCAGAAGCTTTATACATAAGGCCATACCTCAAGTACAGTTTTCACCCAGATGAACATCTCAAACATTGAGCTGGTACCTTGCATGATTTTTGTTCTATGAACATTAGGGCGTATTTGTTAAAGTTTGCGTCACACGACTGCTTCACAAGTGACGCAAAATCTAGATGAGATTTACCACGCCATGTGAGGCCACGTTGCCCTCTAGTGCTTGGTGAAACTGGAGTAACGCAAGGCAGAACAAGTTGCTACCTTGCGTTATTCTGCCCCAGGGAGGTGTTCCATGGGTGGAGAATGAGTGTTTCCTTGCATCCACCCATAGATTTTGGCACATTCGAAGATTTACTGTGAGTGGCAGATTTGTGAATGCGTCAATATGCTACGACTTCCCAGGGGAGGCGTAACAAGGAGAAATACCTTTGTTTCTCCTTGTTTTTTCCTCTTTTTATGCGCTCTGCATTTTCCAGCACACATAGAAATAGGAAAAGCTTCATAATAATATAATTTTTATGCAGGGAGGCATCCCTTCCTGCACAAAACCAGTCCTGCCTTCAAAGCAGGCGCCATTGCACAATGGTGCAATGGTGCCCGCATTGGCGCTAGGCACCAAAAAGTGCGCCAGATCAAGGCGAGAGCAGGAATGTGTCATATCATGATAGATATAGTGCATTCATGTCCTCTCTCTTTCATGCAGTGCGGCACAGTAAGGTGTCTTGCCTGCGTTGCCTGAAAAAAGTATAAATATGGCCCACGGTATATACTTAGTACAATTTTCACTAGGACAACAGTGCTGAAAAGAGTAAGTGCCAGGGCTCTGCTTAGGAGGCCCCTGAAGCTTGCATCACCCTTGGCCCCTGCTGTAGGGGATACAGGATGGATTCTGGATCTACCAATTCTGCAGCACTGAAATCTTGAACATGAACAAAGCATGAAGGTGACAAAGACGTGTTAATGATTCCTGGCTGATATTGTTATGGTTCTGAGCAAAGGCTGATCAACATCGATATGATATGATGGAGCCCAACCACTGCCAGTGGCGTAACACAGGCCCCCGCAGCCCCCGCGGTGTGGGGGTGCCCCCAAGCTCCAGGGGGCCCCCCAGGACAGTACTCTGGCTGGAGAGCGTCTGATTGAGTTCAGAGGGGGCCACTCCACGTATCTTGCAGAGGGGCCCTCTCAACATTTGCTACGCCAGTGAACACTGCACCGCACTACCAGAGAGCCTGTATAAATGCTGTGCTTGAAATGGTGGTCTATGACCTAGAGGTCTTTTGGGAGTGGCTTCATTCCAGGAGACCATTCTCATCGATGCTTGTCTGGAATGCTCAACCTAACATCTCTTGACTTGGCACAAGAGCAGGTGGGACCTTTAGCAGCTCCCCTGCTAGCTATTGCCTGGCTGAAAGTGCAGCATAACATATTAGGCATTTCACTCGTTTCGCTCCTAGATCTTGGCCTATTATCATCAAAGGGAACGTTCAGCTATTCACGGGCACACAGGCCTGTATGTACACATAGCTTTTCAGTTTCCTAAACTACAGCAGCCTGGGAAGATCAGCACTACGAACCTGTCGCTTGCATAAAGGGCCCTCTCTGAAGATGGGCCAAAGTGGCATTGAGAAAATCGGCTGGTTGGAGGTTTAAAAATCCCCAAATATTCAGGTGAAGGGGCTGATTACGACTACGGTGGAGGTGCAGGCTACCCGTACCAGCGGTCTGACCACCCTATTACGAGTTTGGCGGTCAGACCGCCAACGGACCGCTGCAGCTGCCGGCGATCCCAGATCCCTGCATTGGCGCAGGGGTGTGAGGCCCGCAATATGCTTGACAGTGCTGCTGCATCACCGCCAAGCATAATACGAGTTTCCTCACAGCCACAGTTTTCATGGCAGTGAGCTTGCCATGAAAAGTGAGGTGGTGAGGAAACCAAGGGGGCCTACAGGGTCTCCTGTTGCCTCAGGGCCAGGGGATGCATGCAGGGGGGCACATGGTGCGCCCTCTTGTATACATGCACCCCCACTTCCTGCACGGCATGGACTTAACAGTCCATGCCATGCAGGAACTTGCTTTGGTGTTCCTATTACCGTGCTTTTCTAAGGATCAGCACCTAGGACCGCCAAAGCACCGCCTGCCAGACCAGGAGAAAACTCCTAATCTGGTGGGCGGCCGGAGACGAGTTTGGCGGTGTGGGAGAGGGGCGCTGGCATGGCGATCTGCTACCACACCGCCAAACTCGTAATCAGGCCTGAAGTCTCAAAAACTAGCTCTGTCAAAACAGAAACACCCACACAGGTTCCAGTCCTCTTTGTTTGTTGCAAAATCGGACAGTCTTGAGGCAATGGATGATAACATGTCCAAATATAAGATTCAAAGTTTACAGCAGCCATAAATGCGAGAGAAACCAACCACAGAAAACAAACACTGGCAAAAAACTGCATTTGTCCATGCCTCAGGCTTCTTGCTTTGCCTCATTTAAACCAGACCTATTGGCTTTGCCAATGCTTGTTTTGTTTTAAGCTACTGGACTTTGCACCCTCATGCATGTGTTTCGCACGCATGGTGTAAATTTACAGGCTTGCACACAGATCCTGATGAAAACATTAAAAATAGCCTGCTACAGCGAAAAACAACTTCATGTAAAGCTTTATGTGCATAATTCATATACGAGTTAAAAAAATAATAACGTGCAATGGTTTTCTATACTTTTAAAGTCCATCTTGTATTGCAATTAAAATGTTTGGTCCGAGATGGAATTATATAACAAGCAGCCAGTAACATAAGGTGAGAGACATATTTCCCTGGGCTGAATCAGCCACAAAGACATGCAGTCAAGCCAGACCTAAAAAGGACATCTTTCTGTAGGCTCAGAGTGGGGCATAGTGAGGTGGTGCGAGGTGTCATAGGCAGATTAAGCAGACCACGTCCCCCCATGCATTTTGAACAAGAATGTACTGTGGATGGTGCCAGCTCTGCTTGGGTGCAGGGAAATGGCCCTTCTGGCAGGGATGACAACATCTTGAAAACTCTTTCACACTTCCAGTTGCTGACATTTGATCGAGTGGGGAATTCGGAAGCCGAGGGTGGTTCATTTTAGCCCTACAGGCACATCAGGTTGCAGCCCCAGCACTGCGGCCACCAGCCACCAAGTCCTAAGCCGTCTTCTTTCCTTTCTTCAGCTCCATCTCCTGAGCCACAGCTGTTTTAATGAATGATGTGATACGCTGTCACTCATTAGGACACACTCACCAGGCATATCAGTGGGATGAAATTTCATGCCCATGATCCGCGTGAACATACTCAATGGCAGGTCACGAGGCGGTGGAGCGCACCTGCCTCCGCGATGGCCTGTCCTATAGGGCAATCAGGCAGTGACCAATGGGCTGGACTGACAGATTAGTATTTGGGTCGGTTTTTTACTAGCTTGTGGTTTTTAGTATTCATTTCTCTGATATTACCACAAGCATCACCTGCAGCAAACACAAATGCATGCAGTCTCCCGTACCTTGCAAAATACCCATACAGCGTGTGTTTACAATTTCAAAAACTGGCCTGATTTGCAAACATGGGCCACTTTTGTAGCTGTCAGGTTCGCTCATGGGGGACACTTTTATTTTGGTGCTTGGACCTATTTTTTGCCCCTATCGGACGCTTCTTCCACCTTAAAGGGGCCATCCGGGCATGATGTCACAACAGCTCTCCAAACCCAAGCCGACATCCTCAAAAAACACGGCATGTTTTACTGGCCAAGGAATACAATTCTGGCTGAATCACTTCTCTGTTGGCAGAGAAAAAAAATGCTCCATTGTATTTTGAAGTACTGTGAGGGGAAAAGGCACTAAGGTAAATACATTGCCTGGGCCCCTCACATTGCACTAAAATGCAACTTCCCCAGCAGGGAAGCCGTTATGCAGCATGTGCCCGCAGGGTCCTAGGGGCAGGCGGGCACCACATACAAGTGCCCATAATGTGAGATTTTCTTAGAAAAACAGTCAGGTGCAGGCCTTCATAATTTTTATTATTTTACTACACTCGGCCCCTGAAAGGGTCCAGAATGAGGAATTCTTGTTTTGCCGGGCATTTCTTCTGCCTTCCTCCCTTTTTCCAATCCGGGCAGGTGGGAGCAAAGATGGCGGCCACTTACCACAGATGAGAAAAAAAATAATTTCACTTATCCCTACTCTTCACCGCAAAGCTCACAAAATTTATTTTCACATCTCCATTATTAGGCAACGAGGAAACTCTGGTTAGTATCCTTGGCTTAACGCCGTGCTCCGCCTCTTCTGAAATGCAGGGCTGCACCGTATTTACAATTGTTAGATCTGAGAGTCTCTAGTTGGCAGAGGTTGGTACCAATGTCCAAATAGGGACCCTTGCTTCTAGTAAGGGTAAGGGGGATACACTCTTTGGATAACCCCTGCTCACCCCTTGGTAGCTTGGCACGAGCAGACAGACTTATCAAAGGCAATGTTTAAAGTATTTGTACCAACATTCACAGTAACACAGGGAAAACACCACAAATGGACTCCACACCAGTTTAGAATAAAAAGTATTTTTATCTAGACTACACAAGACCAAAACGACAAAAATCCAACATACACTGTTTCAAAATGAGTCTTTAAAAATAGTTCAAAGGTTTGCACCAAAATAATCTACAGTTGCGTCACTTTTAGCCCCAAGTAAATGTAGATCCGACAAAAGTTCCAAGCGGCAGCTGCAGCGGTAGAAAACAAGTGATGTGTCACTCCTGAGACCCTGGGGAGGCGATGCGACAACCCCGCTGCACGCAGCGGGCGGGTTGCGTCGAATCCGATCTGTAAGGGGAGCGATGCGATACCTTGCATGGATTCCGGTTTGCAGGTTCTCTGGTAGGAAGTGTCTAACACAGGCACGATGCGACGATCTTCAGGACGGCGAGAATTCTCTCGCACCGTCAAAGATGCGCTCCGCTAGCGAGCGATGCGTGCAAAATTGTAGATCTTCTTCTTTTCTTCTATTCCAGCTCCCCAAACAGCAGGAAATAAGCTCCAGAAGCCCCACAAATGGATCAAGCACTCTAGGCAGGTCAGAACTCACACAGCAGAGTTCAGGAGGAAGCTAGGGATGAAGTCCTTTTGTTTCTAGGACTTCTTAACAGGAGGCCAGCTCTCCTCAGGCCCTTGGAGATCTCTTCAAGTAAGGGACACAGCAACAGCAAAGTCCTTCCCCTCTCCTTGGCAGAATAGCAACTGCAGCTCAGCCTACAACACACAGCAGGGCAGTCCTTCCACTTCAGTCTTCCAGCTTTTCTTCTTGGCAGAGGTTCCTTCTTGATTCCAGGATGATCTAAAGTTCAGGGGTCTGGGTATCCCTTTTTTATACAGATATTCTCTTTGTTCTCTGAAGGCAGAGAGGCCTTTGCCTAGTCCAAAGCAGTTCTGGTCAGTCCTGGAGCACTCTGTTTACATGACTCCTTTGAGAGAGAGGGGCAGGGTCCTCAGCCGCCCAGCAGGAGGTGGAGCCAGCATTGTGGAAGGGAGGCACGGCCCTATTCAGGCCCATGTGCTATCCCCTCCCACCACTCAAGATGCAGATGAAGCTATTCAGCCTAGTGCTGACTCACCCAGCCTCCTGGAGCCACCCCAGCCCGTGTCACTCACAAACCAGACAGTCAATTCACAAACAGGCCAAGGCACACAGAAAGGTCAGACAAGAAAACAGCCACTTTCTAAAAGTGCTGTTTTTTAACACAGGATTTAAAAACCATGGATTATTAAATTCTGAGTTCAGGGATACCAGACTTTAATTTTTTATCTTGCTCCTATGGGAAGATATGCAGGTAAACATTATACACAGCATTTCTCATTCTAGCCTATGGGCAAGATAGCCTTTCACTAGTGAAAAACGAAATCGGCAGTATTTCACTATCAGAGCATGTCCCCACACTAGTCAGACCCCCCAGAATATTGCGGCATAGATATGGAAATATAGCGGCACAAAAATGGAAATTTAGCGGCACAAAAATGGAAATTTAGCGGCAGTATTGCAGCACTTTATTTTACTTGTAATCATTTTTTTTCAGTCTTAAATCAATGCAAACTATTGTAACAGAGTATTCCACTTTGAAATAGGCATGTTTAAAGTGCCTGCAACTCTACGGAAGTACACCTCTAAATCTAACCTCATGAGCGGGGGCCCTATTTCTCCATGGAATGTTTTAGCGTCCTTCCTCCACAGGTGCATAATGGAAATGAATAGCATAGGTGGAAGACAAGCTTAGGGTGGCACATTGCGCTAGCACACAATATTCACCTTGGTGGGTGAGGAGCCGGAAATCAGCCAAATTCAAATTAAATTTGGTAGCAGACCAGTGAAGTAGCCAGATCGTCAAATTCTTCTGCATAATTAGACCTTTTTGGGCTGCTGCTTGCATGATGGCACACATGCCCTGGGGCATATTAGGGCATATGAGCCATATCTGGTTTGGAGCAATCTGGTACTAATTTGTCCAGGCTGACTGAGATTAAATTAAAACTCACTCGGCTAAAATAAAAATAATTTTTAAAAAAATAACTACTTTCAAAACATATCATTAAAACTCACTCAGCTAACATACAAATAATTAAAAAAATAACTAACTGTAAAACATACATGGGCAGTCTCTATATTGTCCAAGATACAAAATGATTGGGCCGCAAAACTACCGTTCCTCAATAACAAAAGAGGACGTGGCATTCACATTCCAGTTTTTCTAATTGCAATTCATAATCAGTTCAGTTTCTGGATCGAAGCAAATCAATCAAACTTGCTGGTAATGATTATCCCTATGCTTCTTACGCGGTTAGTCCTACCTTCAGGCGTGGTTGCAATGCATGACAAAGGTCCCACTTGCTTTGATTGCCCACTTATTCCATCAGTTAGAGCATCAAGATTTAAAGACATTTTGTGTATCTCCGTTTTGCAACTGGACGGCAATCCCAGACAAAGGAGCAAGGAGACAGGCAAGCTGATGGAGAGAGACCTCGACAGCAAGACATAGTGCAGGGACACAGTCACGTGGGACCTTTCAGCACTCCACTGACAGGAAGCAGTGGCCGGGGTAAGGGTCTGTCCTTTCTGGCTTCCATCTTTCTGAAATTCTCAATCCAATTCGGAGAAATGTTAAAGGTATACGCTTTGGACAATGCAAAAGCATAACAAATGGACGCTCAGCTTTGAAATGAGAGGCCAAAACAGCTGATGATAACGGCCCGAGATACGGACAGGCGGGCAACTAGGGCCAAATTTTTCGGAGGGGGGCTGAAAAATATTTCGGGGTGGGGGGGGGGAGGGCTAGTTCTTCCAACCATAGACAGAGTGACTGAAATAAGGGGAGAAGACACAAACACCTAATCTACAAGTAAATGGTCTTTAAAGACCTGTTAAGTACTTTTGTGCAGCTGCAATTAGAGCGTAGCCAGCCCGCAAAGCTGTGTCAGGGCTGACACACTCGGGGCGCAGGGGGTGGGGGGGGGGGGGGGGTGGTAGGCTGAAGCCCCGTGGGTGTTACGCGCCTGGACACGGACACCAAACTGAAGACAGTTGCTGACAGAAACACTGGCCCCGCTGCGGAGAGACATGTTAATATTTAAGAAATCATTCCCGACATGCAACACTGGGGAATGCATACCAAACAACCGTATGTGGAGCCAGCTGGAGACAACGAGTCAATAGTTTTACAGTTTTATGACAAATTGGACCGAAAAGGCAACAGTGCCTTGAGGCAGAGAATACAGTTTAAAAACACAGAGAAGCCTACGTCACCAAGCTGTGTTACCAAGCTGTGTAGTGACATGCGCGCGTGCAACCAATAAGAAGCAAAATATTTTTCTTCTCTCATGGGAGACCTTTTTTAGCGGCAAAAATAACAAATATCGCAGCCATCGCGGTAATCAGCCGATTTCGCGATTTTTTCATGAATCGCGAAATCGCAAAATGCTGGAGGGTCTGACTAGTACATGCTCTACCTTTCACATACACTGCACCCTGCCCAGGGGGGTGCCTTGGGCCTTCTATAGGGGTGTCCAATGTGTACAGAAAGGAAAGGGTTTGGCCTGGCCAGTGGGGACAATGGTCAGGTCAGCATAGCAGTTAGCAACTGCACACAGGCACTGCAGTGGCTACTCATGTTGGTGGCACAATCAGGGCTGCAGGCCCACTAATAGCATTTGAGTCACCAGCCCTGGCACACTCAGTGCACTTTACTAGGGACCTACTGATGAAACAAATCTGCTAATCATGGCTAACTAATCACAATAACAATTTATACAGAGAGCATATGCACTTTAGCACTGAGCAGCAGTGGTAAAATGCCCAGAGTCCTATTGCCAACAACCACAGGTCAGGAAAAACAAGGGAGGAAGAAGCAAAAAATGTGGGAATAACCCTGCAAAAAGGGCCATTTACAACAACAATACCCTGCAGCCTTGCATTTCTCCCTGCTCTGGCGCTAATTTAGCTGCCTATAGCCAACACAGGCACCCTTGCACCATAGTGCAAGGGTGCCGGCAGTAAGGGGAATGATATTTTATGTGCAGGAATGTGTCCCTTCCTGCACATAAATGATCTGAAATGGCGTTTTGTAACTTCTATGTGTGCTGCTATGTGCCGCACACATAGAAGTTACAACTCGTCATTTTTTTAAAGGATTGTTTATATGGAGGAAGGGACATCTTCCTGCAGATAAACAATCAATCGCATTTTGCTGTTTCTGTGTGTGCTGCACAACACATAACATATAGAAACAGCAAAAACGAGGAGAAATAAAGCATTTCTCCTTGTTTTGCCAGGGTAAGACCAGGTTTTCCCTGGTCTTAATTTGGCACTGCCCCATATTTATACCACCCTTGTAAAAAGCATCAAAATCAATGGGTGTTGCAGTGGAACGCCCACCTCACACCCATTGCTTGCCCCTTTCACGCTAAGTATAGTGTGAAAGGGTGATGAGGGCTGTTAGCCCGAACGCGGTCCCAGGATGCTTGTTTCTGGTCCAGGGAAGTCATGGCTTGGCAGTTCGGGCTGGACTGTTCCCATGAGGCACAGGGTTAAGACTGATTTGCATATAGCTGTGTCTGAACTGGGGTCGTGAAGGGAGCTAAAGAACGATGATGGTTTCAGCCCAGATCTGTGACTGGGGTTGAGTGTCTGAAAAGTTTCAGCGCTCCGTCCATCATCTCCTTGCGTGTCCTGCCTTATTTACAAGGCAGTGTTAAGGTACATTAAGTGGCTTAACGCTGCCTAGTAAATATGGTGCAGCCCATATCGCCACAGGAACGTGGAGTTAGGGGCTTGTAAATATGCCTCTCTGTGTCCTACTTCAGAATGCACAGTAGTTTAATAGGATTTGTGGCTAGTCTTTTTATGTAGGTTATGATGTGACTGGGCATTTTGTTTACATGTTTAACTATTGTTGCCCTGACCGCCTCCTGTACCAGTGCCATATTAAACCCCGTGAAGGCCCCTAGGCAGTCGAAATTTCGCCCCTTCCCTCGCAAATTATCTCCTAATACATTTGTAATTTTACTAACCAACAATTTCAATAAACCAATTTTATTACACAAAACTAAACATTAACAATTATTAATGTAATTAGACAACATTTTTAAACATTTCTATAAACCAATAAACTTTAAATATTCACTTTCCTCAATTTGTTTGTGGTGAAATCCTTCAGGATGTCTTGGCAGTCTACCTTTTGTAAGACGTCGTATTCAGTTGAGTCTTTAATGTAAAGTTTTCATTTCTTTGAGTTGCTTAAGTTTATTCTATCAGTGTGGAAACAATTTAACAAAGTTTGATTGTAATTTTCTTTCAAGATCAAATAAATATTATTTTGATCTGCTGTTGCGGGCCACTGAAAGGAGTGGGGCCCATAGGCCGGTGTCTACTTTGCCTGTTTGGTTATCCGGAACTGTGCCTACAATGAATGACAAAGTGACATTATCTGAAAATACTGCTTGTTAAGATTCATTACTGACCAAGAACACCGGAAGCACCAAGAAATAATTATTTACAACACTATAGTGTAGTGTTATAAGGAGCCTGATTTACAAAGCCATTTACGCTCATGAATATGTTACAAGTGGACAGATCTGGAGCGCAGGGTACTAAGAAAAGGATATCTTGAACTTGATAGATACAAGTGTTGTAACATTTTATTTATTTGTCCTAGGTTAAAAAAAATATATATAATTATCTTACATTAATATTTAACACTAGAATGTTTTTACAAAATTATATTAAAGCCTGTGTGGGAAAAGTTACAAGTAGTAACTCTACACTCATTAATTTGTCTCCATTCCCTGGTGTCAAGGAGGTGGGGATATGTAAATCTACACTTTGTAGTAACTTTACACTCGGAAATGTTGAATAACCAACAGTAGTAAAGTTATTATAAAGTGTCAGAGTACATCTACACATGAGTAACCCTTCATGTTGAAGCATGTCTAGGGTGTTGAGATCGGTGTGACAGCACCAGGCGCTGACTTCGGGTGGGGAGTCGTATTTGCAAGTATTTTATGGTTTGAAAAGTTGAAAGGATTTGTAAAGCGCTCTGCTACCAAGCTGTTTCCTGGCGCTGGGGAATTGACAGGCGGGGAAGGGGGGAGCACCAGGAAATTACTGTGGGGAAATGGCTTGGGCAAACAGACGGGTTTTGAGTGCTTTACGAAAGTGCAGGTAACCGGTAATAGACCTAATGGTCAGATGGAGACTGTTCCAGAAACGGGGGGCAAGAGTGGAGAACCTAGTGCCACCCACTCTGGACTTTCGGAAGCGGGGGACACTAAGGAGAACCTGGGTTGAAGAATGAAGGTTGCGGCAAGGGAGATAGGGGGTAATCATGGAGTTTATGTAAACTGGGGCCGTGCAAGCACGGGCCATGAAAACCATGCAGCCCATCTTGCAGAGAGTTCTCTGCAAGATGGGGAGCCAATGAAGGGACTTAAGTAGAGGGGTGGCATGATGGAACTTGGGGAGCCGATAGATGAGACGAGCGGCCTGATTCTGAATGGACTGAAGGCGCCGCAGTTCGTAGGCAGGGATGCCCACATACAGGCAGTTCCCGTAGTCCAAACGGGAGAGAATCATTGCCAAAACAATAAGCTTAAGGGCATCTAGGGAGAAAAAACGAGAGATCTTATGGATAATTCTAAGGGACAAAAAGCAGGACAAAACAACAGAGCTAATCTGAGGACGCATGGAGAGGTCCTGGCTGATCTTGATTCCCAGGGTTTTGACTGAGGCAGAGGGAACCGGGGGGGAACCAAGGATGGAGGGCTAAAAGGCGGGGGTCCAGGGGCTGGTGGGGCCGCCAGTCAGGACCAGCTCCATTTTGTCCGGATGAAGTTTAAGATGATTTTGATTCATCCAATCAGAAATAAAGATGAGTGTAGTTTGAAATTTGAGGACAGAATCTGGGGAGGAAGAGAGATCAAAAACAAGCTGGAGATCGTCCGCGAAATTAAATACAGAGACCTCCATGTTAAGCAGAGAAATAATAAGGGGATAGATAAAAAGATTGAAAAGGAGAGGGGAAAGGGAAGAGCCTTGGGGAAACCCCACAGGGCACCAGGCGGGTAGGGGTGGTAAAGCCCGAAAGTTGGCACGCCTGCGTCTGGCCTTGAAGGAATGAGGCGAGCCAAGCAAGAGCAGTCCCCCGGATGCCCGCTGCTCTGACACAGTTGAGAAGAATGGAATGGTCGACCGTGTCGAAAGCAGCTGACAGATCAAGAAGCACCAAGACTTGGGGAGAGTTGGAATCTGCCTTGCTCTTCAGCTCGTCCAGGACAGAAAGGACCACAGATTCTGTCGAAGGAGCCGGACGAAAGCCCGCTTGGTGGGAGGCCAGTAGATGGTTGTCCTCGATGTAAGCCGAGAGACAGGAAGTAATATGGCTCTCCAAAATCTTACCCAGGTAGGGGAGCAGAGATATAGGCCTAAAATTGGCCGGCAGTACTGTTTTTTTTTAGAATGGGGACTATAGCCAATTTGAAAGAGGCCGGGACTGTGCCCTGAGAGATAGAAGCATTAAGAAGGGACAGGGGGGGGGGGGGGTCAGGGCAACCGGAAAACAACTCCCTTAGGATATGTGCCGGGCCGCAGTCGGCAGGGGAGCCTGTCTTGACCTTTCTGAGCAGAGCAAGTAAGGATTCCTTGGAAATAAGTGAAAAATGGTCAAGGGAAGGAAAAGGCGGGGGGAGAGAGGAGGGAAAGGGAGAGAGTGACAAAGGGATGTTTCGTTTAATATTAGCGATTTTCTCAAGAAAAAATTCATTGAGAGAATGGCAAAGAGCTTGGGAGGGGACAGGATTGGGATTAGCTCTGTCAGATGCAGCTAAATTTTGGACGATGGAGAAGATCTCCTTGGGTTTATTAGCCGCCGATATGATCTTCCCAGTAAAGTATTCAGTTTTGACTAAGAGAATAGCTTTCTTATAGTTGTGGAGAAGAGACCTATATCGGGCCCTCAGAGAAGGATAGTAATTGCACCTCCACTGACGCTCTGACTGTCTAAGAGCATGTTTGAGAGTTTTGAGATCGCTGGAAAACCATTTGTTAGCTTCATGGAGGCGGCAAGACCTAACCCTCCTGAGGGGAGCGACCAAGTCACAGGAAGTAGACAGCCAGCTGTTAACGGAGTCCACTTGGAGGTCAAGGGGAAGGTCAGATAAGTCGGGGGAGGAGGTCGCCAAGGAAGAACAGAGAGTATTAAGGTCCACCCGATTCCAGTTCCGGGCCGATAAACGCTCTTAGGCAGAGGGGGCTTGTCGATAACTCCAAGATCAATGGAAAAGGAGATGAGCGAATGGTCCGACCAGGTACAAGGAAGGATTATAGGAGAAAGAATGGTCCGACTAGCAGACCAAATCTGGTCGTGAGTGTGACCATGCACGTGGGTAGGGGCATGAATATGAGGAGTGAAGTTAAGACAACGAAGGGTGTCAGAAAAGTCTTTAGATGCCTGGTCTTCCCTAGGGTCTCCAGGCCAATAATTAAAATCCCCCAGTAGAAGGACTGAGGAATTGTTGACCACAAGAGTGGCCAAAGGTTCCTGTACAGCTGGCACAAAATGAGACATAGTTTGAGGGGGGCGGTAAAAAAGGACAACAGTGAGAGGAACCGAGAGATTGACCGAACGGGCAACTATGAAGTCCACATTCAAGATGGAAGGATAGGAAAGGGGCTGGAATTGGAGATTCGACCGATGATCATAGCCACTCCTTCACCGGCTTTCCCGTCAGGGCGGTCGGCACGGAGGGCATAATAGAAGTCGGGGAGTGCTGCTAATACATCGGGCAAAGAATCTGCAGAAAACCAAGTTTCCGTAAGAAACAAAAAATCAGGTGTCTCAGTATCCAAAAGGTTGTAAAGTTCTAGATGGTGCCTGGCCACCGAGCGGGTATTAAGGAGGTAGGCCGAGGCTACAGCAGGCGGGCAGGAGAGGGGAAAGAAAGAAGGAACAGAAAGGGCAACCAACTGAGGCTTTGGGGGTAAAACCACAGGGTGGGAATTGGGGGCAAAAATGCCGAGGTCATAGATGTGTTCGAGCGTGGAGGGGCTAAGGGGCCAGTCACCTTGGGGAACGAGGAGCTGGGCGGGAGAGTAAATCAAAAAAGGTGCAGGGTCTGTGGCCCCGGCTCCCGACCGGTCGCGGACACGCCACCGGCACCTTCTGCCCCATTCCTGACCTCCAGAAATGATCAGGTAACAATTTAAGTGTCAAGATAACTCCAGTGACTAATGTTCTTCCTTGAGCAAGATTGGAGGTTTGTCTAGTGGAAGTGACTCATGGTAGCGGTAACGCAGAGGGTTAATATACCTGTTGCAAAGAACGTGTACAATGCAGATCACAATGTGCATATAATGGAAATAGGTCAGGGGGTTACTGCTTTTGTCTGAGAGATTCTTTTGGTACTTGTTACTTGTGTTACTTGTTACTTTTGTTACTTTTGTATACCTCATAATCCTAACATAAAACAGTGAGCTATTAACTGTCAAAGGACTGCATGCAAACTGCAAAGTATAGATTAGAGCGTTAAGATGTTTCCCCCAGTCTTTCATCATCCTAATGTTGGAAACAGCGTTAATTTGGAAAGAAATCAATTCTGATTATTGAAGAAAACCCCCAATCATGGTTTTAAGTTTTAAAGATTGTGCTTTTCCAGACCAAGAACTATTAAACTGTACTGTGTACCAGTGTGGATAACAGGTGATTCCTACGCCTTGTAGTCCTCTGTCTTATGTAACATTCCCTATAAAATAATGTACACACCTATGATTAATTGTCTCTGTGTAGTGTGTGTGATTTAACATGCTCTGACACCCTACACTGGTATAAGTGGCGGCAGCACTATAAAACTCATTAAACGCATCCGAGAGACAGTGGTTATGGAGATTTGACGGGCACTGTTAAAGGATGGTAGTGAAGAAAACTTTTGCGGAGGTGGTCACTGGGGGGCACCAACAAACATTGTCGCAATGGGTGCCTCCAACGCTAAAGTCGGCCCTGTGTTTAAGTTTACCTTTATAGATAGGGCCCAAAATTACAGTATGAAGCAATATGAAGCAATATATAAATAACAGGTATTAGTATTATGTGAATGTGAGTCATGCCGGTCCATGGAAATTTGATCATTTAGACATGTTTCCAACTAAATGTGCACAATGTATGTAAGATGGAAAAAGGAGAGCACGGTGACCCATCATATTGTCTATACCTGTGCATTCCCAAACACTTGATGGCCCTACTAAACGGAGCTCCCCCTTGATGGAATAAATTACCAGTACAGCCCTGTTCCCAGATGACCCTGAATGCTGCCTCATGGCCCACTTGTGCTATCATATTACCCAACATCTGGCAGGACTTCATCAGTTACCAGTGAACAAAAGAGTCATCTTTAAAAGCCTTATGCTATCTGCTATCTGGCCATTCTCAACTCAAACCTGGTTTTCGTATTTTCTTGCTGCCAATGGGACACTGTCACCTCCCTGCCCACTCCCTTCAATCAGCAGCTGTGTTTATTCTAAAGCTACCCAACGTTTGTTGGTGGAGCTGGCCAGGAGGTTGTATTTGTGTTGCGTTTATATAGTACTTACTACCCCTGACGAGGAGACATAAAACAGGAGAACCTCCTTTGTCATTCCAACTATTGGGAGTTTCGCAAACTACAGAAGAGTCGGCTGCTCACTCTATGCTCTTCATCTTAAGTTAGTTATTAGCTGTCCAAGTTCCTTATCTCAACGCTGGTTATCCCTCAGTGGGCTGTAAGACGTTACAAAACCGCTCCATCACTATCATCATAAACAGCCCTGTAGAAGGATGAGCATTAAAAAAGCGTCTTTAGCAACCGCAGAAGCTCCACTCCATTGTGAAGTGCCCCAAACAGGAGAAACCGAATGGCACAATTCCCCACTAGGTCATGCAGCTGCGACAATAAGAGGTTCTCTAAAAAGTTTGAGAGCCATGGCAAGTTCAACCACGGAATCATAAATGTAGCATTTAACAATAAAGCTAAGGTTATATATTTAGCAGCAAGGTAACTATGGACCTTTCCAGTATCACGGGGTGGTGCTAGTAAGACAATAACGTTTACTGAGGTAGTCGGATGTCTCGATTAAGGCGTATCACAGAAACAGCCAGACGCAAGGTGGACACCACCACTTCTATCCTCACGTGTAAACGTCTAACGCAGTGGCACCAGTTTGGAGAAGATCTCACTATCAGAAGTGAGTCAGTTCAAAGTCATGAACAGTTGAGGTTTTTCATCGCAGATTGCGGATCAGCGGACATACCAGACTGTAAGAACTAGCAGTAGAAAACTGGAAAAAACAATTTACCCGATTTTTCTAGTCGTCAGCGTTAGTAAGTGCAATAAAGTTGATATAATGAAACACAACTCTGCATTTTGAAGCTTCACAACTGATATCAACAGTCTGAAAAAGCCAAACATTGGGCTATGGAAGGGAAACAACTTGAGAGAACACAAGTGCAGGAAATCTTTATTGAATAAAAGATTGACACCTGTGCTGACATGGTCATTAACTCAGACACTGATCAGTTGTTTTTGCACAGCTCTTTACTAGCACTACCAAAGTCCGAGGTTGCCAGCTCCTTAGTCTTAGTTCAGACTCCTCTCTCATTCTATTTTATCCTTTTTCCCTTGCTTCATACCCTTTCTTCTTTCTTCTTGCTCCCTTTTATCCCTATCTCTGTCTTATTTGAGTCAAAGTCTGAAGATGAAAAATAAGTCCTGCCCCCAGGAAATGAGTGATGTTGCCCACTAACCAGAAACCATAGACACAAATTTAACACCAGACCCAGAATTACTCTTGATACAGACTTCAAAAGTAGACGAACCAATAACTCAAGGAAAATTACATTTCATTCTACAGCGGTGCACAAACTGGAGAAGCCATTCCCATATATATTTGTGTGCTATGCACCAGCCCAGTCAAAACAAGGGACACCTTCAGGTCATATGTGACCTTTGTGATAGGGTTATTATGCTATACCTTCTTGTGTGGAGTCACGTGGCTTGGGAAGAAGTCAGTATACAGACTTGGAGAGCACTCAAGCAGAGTTAAACCCATGTAGGATCTTAAGACAGCCACGAAATCCAACGATGCACCATACAAGATCAACTATGTGGACCAGCAGCCTACTCTATCATAGATAAAAGAGCAAATCAGTGAGGAAAGTATGGCAGACTCCCTGCCTACCCAACATATCCAAGTCCTGAAGAGTGTTGGTGCTTTAAAATGCATGATTCACTACAGTGAAAAGAACAATATTGTTTTTTTCTGTTCTTTTGTGAAATTATGATCATGGAAATTGACGATTCCTACCTGTACAGAATCCAGACAGCTTTGTTGCTTATCCATGCCTCAGCACCTTGAAGTTGTCCTCCTGATAGGTGGAGGACTACAAATGGATCCAGTAAGCCAGTGAGGCATCAGACCAGATTTCCACCGCCTTCGATTCCGGGCAAACATCACAACCTGGCAATTGCCTCGTGTGATCTTATCCTTCTCAAGAACAAGGTTTTCTCAACATCGTCTTCCGCGGTTTATAAGGAGGTCTTCTGGTGAAACGAGAGTTACATACACCACACGATCATCATGGCTTTCTGCCCAATCGCCTGCCTTGTTTTTCTGTCTCCTACTTATGTGTCTTTGCATACATGTAGAAGCAGCTACAGATCAGCACCCGCGACTTTACAACAACTCAAAAATAAATAAGTAAATGAATATATACATAGGTCATACTAATGAAGAGCACTAATTAGGGAGGAACACACAAAGAAAAATAATTTTCTTCTCTTTATTTATCTTGTACTAAACTTGTGCTGACTATGTAACCAGAAAAACCTGCTCGACCACTTCCAATGTTTAAGCATCCATCAATCAAAAGAGGAAACTAGAGAACAAGACCCGCTAGCCTCGCGGGCTGGGATTATGAAGCAGAATGTACCCAATGGCTCCTCCACAGTCTTCACTTCTTTTCTGTACCAGACCAGTGTTCACCAATCATAATCCAGAAAGGGGTTTTAAAATAAGGCGAATTTACACAACACAGTTGAATTGGTCCAATTAAGAGTATTTCAAATACTATGCGAGTTCAAGCTACATTTATTTAATAATAAAAGACTGAAACTGTGCTCAATACATGTTATACCTCATAATTACATGATTAAGGCATCATATTGTCTGTTAGGCATGACTCTTGTTGCTGCATTACCTGAGATCCCGCTGACGCGCTGCAAGGCAGGGTGGGATACTCTTCGCTTGTCAGTGAATGATGATGGATATGATCATGTGGGTGTACATTACACGTTTGAAAGCCTGAATAGAGTTGTGAATTGCCAACATTTGTAAGTAGATACACTTCGCTACCAGGCTTAAAGCGACAATTGTGGATCCTAGCGAGGAGTTTATGCAAATTGCGTGCAATAGTAGTATATATTTTTATATGCATTGCCTTCTCAAATGACAGCAGCATCGTAGTAGTGAGGGCAAATAATCCAGTTTTTATTATTCAAGCATTGCTTCCATCTCTTAAATAGGAGTGATCGCCTGACATGAGTACTGAGTTGATTGTGCCTCAATACTCAAAATACAACTCACTAATGCAGCCCAACAAGGAACAAAGGGGCATATTACCAAGGGGCTTATCGCCGCTTTAGTGGGAATTTTTCCCGCGAAAGAGGTGATAATTCTATCGCCCTATTACCTAGCTGTCGCTAACACCAGTTAGCGACAGCTAGTAGGAGATAGCGATTATCTTGGGGCCTACTTTCCATGTCAGCGATAATTATCGCTAATGACATGCAAAGTGGGCGTGCCAAGATGTTAGCGACTGGAAACAGTCGCTAACATCGCTATCTCCTATTACCTACTTTTGGAAATATTCGCGCTAAGCGCGAATATCTCCAAATGCTAACGCCTGCCCAGAGCAGTTCTTAGCCATGTTATCCAATGGTAGGTGGATAACAGGGCTAAGAGCATTAGCTCTGTAATGCATGAATATCGCTGACTTTTCAGCGATATTCATGCATTTCGGACGATTTTTATCGCTTAGGAGATAAACCTTGATAATAGCAAGGTTCCTAAGCGATAAAAATAGGCGAAGCACAGCGATAAAATTATTGCCGCTAACTAAGCTTAGCGATATTTATCGCTTATTCTTGGTAATATGCCCCTAACTTCTCTTGAGTACCTTGTGTTCCCATTCAGGGAGGACCTAGGAGTTTGGTCTGGGCTGTCCCTGGTCAGTTAGGGCCAAAATGATTTGCCTATGGTTGGTCCCTGTCTGTAATGTCACAGATGAGCTATAAACGATGGAATGCAGCCCAGAGAAATTACCAGTGGCTGAGCTTAATTCAAGTATCCCCTCCATCGGTTTTTGTGCTAGACACTACAAATCGCAGAAGAGGAGCAAATGTGATGACCCTGTCGTTGAAGCCATGGAGAATACGTTGGACCCAGGTTAGTTCCTGCAGCCCCTGTGGTGTGGTAGGGGGCCTCCGAGCTCCAGGGGCCCCCCTCTGGCACTGCGCACTGGCAGGCCTGAGAGCTCCTGACTGGATCTGGAGAGTGTGGGGCCCCACCCATGCACTTTGCAGGCCCCCGCAAGTTTTGTAACACCACTGGTTGGCCCTACTACTTAGAAAGAAGTGCGTGGACGTGAAGCGATCATAATTTACTTTAACACTCAGCAACACCCACTTTTCTTATACCTCATTTGAAAAAACTTGGGAGCATATTTACAAGGACGGAGTTAAAATTATCACTGCTTTAGCGGCAGGAAACTTCCGCTAAAGCGGCGATAAAGTGCTTGATAATAGGCTCTTGAGAATTCCAGAGAATTACAATAGAAGTCCATGTTAAGGTGTAAACTTGGGCTTCTATTGGAATTCTCTGGAATTCTCCAGAGCCTATTATCAAGGCCATTATTGCCGCTTTAGCAGCAGTTTTCTGCCGCTAAAGCGGCGATAATGTTATCTCTGTCCTTGTAAATATGCCCCACAGTGAGCAAAGAGCCCATTTTTAGCTGCTTCTTCGAATTATGACTTGCTCATTGCTTAGGGGCTGATTCACACAATGGAAATTTAGTCATTGCTGACTAACTCCTAAGATTTGAGGATTTTTAAAAGTTTTTTGGTGACGTGCAAAATCCACAAGGGTATTCCTGGAAATACTTATGGGTGGTCTGCATTGTAGACAATCCACAGTAGCAAAACACCTCAAACTGGTTTTTAGGTCTCGCGACCTATCGATGTGCGCAAGCGCATCGAGCGGAGCGAGAATTCATGTGGCGAAAACATCTTCAAACCAAAGGGCTTTCAGCCCCGCGGTTTTCATGCTGTTCACGTGAACCACGTGATAAGATGCACGCGCATTCAGGGCCAGCCAGCCCAGCACATCAAAGGGCTTCTCCTCCCCTAATTATTCATGGCCGGCCACAGGCCGGCCGTACTTTCAGTTTCCCGGAACGGCTTCTCCTCACCTAATTAGGGGAGGAGAAGCCCTTTGATGTGCTTCACACCAATGCGCCTCACAGTCATTCCTCTTGTTTGTATTTGCTTCCAGACTCCACGATCTGCTCATGTGCACAAGACGCTTTACACATTACACTCATCTGCCTGAAGTGGGAGTTTTAAACAAGCAAAGCTGGTCCTTCTGTACGTGCAGTTTCACTTCTAATGTGTGTTGTTATTTATCATGATTTTTAGCTGAGGTGTATCACGCTCGTTCATGAGTTTGATCTTTTCATACTGTGAAATGTTTTCTAAGTTGTTTTTGATTGTCTTACCGCTGGAGGTCTCCCTGTGCTACATTTAGCCTCTGACACATGCAACGCCACGCAACAACGCAACGCCACTCAACCATGCAACGCCACTCAACCATGCAACGCCACTCAACCATGCAACGCCACTCACACATGCAACGCCACTCAACCAGGCAACGCCACTCAACCAGGCAACGCCACTCACACATACAACGCCACTCACACATGCAACGCCACTCACACATGCAACGCCACTCACACATGCAACACCACTCACACATGCAACGCCACTAACACATGCAACGCCACTCAACCACGCAACGCCACTCAACTACGCAACGCCACGCAACTACGCAACGCCACGCAACTACGCAATGCCACGCAACTACGCAACGCCACGCAACTACGCAACGCCACGCAACTACGCAACGCCACTCACACATGCAACGCCACTCACACATGCAACACCACTCACACATGCAACGCCACTCAACCAGGCAACGCCACTCAACCAGGCAACGCCACTCACACATGCAACGCCACTCACACATGCAACGCCACTCACACATGCAACGCCACTCACACATGCAACGCCACTAACACATGCAACGCCACTCAACCACGCAACGCCACTCAACTACGCAACGCCACGCAACTACGCAATGCCACGCAACTACGCAACGCCACGCAACTACGCAATGCCACGCAACTACGCAACGCCACTCAACTACGCAACGCCACTCACCTACGCAACGCCACTCACCTACGCAACGCCACTCATCTACGCAACGCCACTCAACTACGCAACGCCACTCAACTACGCAACGCCACTCAACTACGCAATGCCACTCAACTACGGAACGCCACTCAACTACGCAACGCCACTCACACACGCAACGCCACTCACACACGCAACGCGACTCAACTACGCAACACCACTCACCTACGCAACGCCACTCATCTACGCAACGCCACTCAACTACGCAACGCCACTCAACTACGCAATGCCACTCAACTACGCAACGCCACTCAACTACGGAACGCCACTCAACTACGCAACGCCACTCACCTACGCAACGCCACTCACCTACGCAACGCCACTCACCTACGCAACATGCAACACCACTCACACATGCAACACCACTCACACATGCAACGCCACTCACACATGCAACGCCACTCAACCACGCAACGCCACTCAACCACGCAACGCCACTCAACTACGCAACGCCACTCAACTACGCACACATGCAACGCCACTCACACATGCAACGCCACTCAACCACGCAACGCCACTCAACTACGCCACGCAACGCCACGCAACTACGCAACGCCACGCAACTACGCAACGCCACGCAACTACGCAACGCCACTCAACTACGCAACGCCACTCAACTACGCAACGCCACTCAACTACGCAATGCCACTCAGCCACGCAACGCCACTCAGCCACGCAACGCCACTCACACATGCAACGCCACTCACACATGCAACGCCACTCACACATGCAACGCCACTCAACCAGGCAACGCCACTCAACCAGGCAACGCCACTCACACATGCAACGCCACTCACACATGCAACGCCACTCAACCAGGCAACGCCACTCACACATGCAACGCCACTCACACATGCAACGCCACTCACACATGCAACGCCACTAACACATGCAACGCCACTCAACCACGCAACGCCACTCAACCACGCAACGCCACTCAACTACGCAACGCCACGCAACTACGCAACGCCACGCAACTACGCAATGCCACGCAACTACGCAACGCCACGCAACTACGCAACGCCACGCAACTACGCAATGCCACTCAACTACGCAACGCCACTCACCTACGCAACGCCACTCACCTACGCAATGCCACTCATCTACGCAACGCCACTCAACTACGCAACGCCACTCAACTACGCAACGCCACTCAACTACGCAACGCCACTCAACTACGCAACGCCACTCAACTACGGAACGCCACTCAACTACGCAACGCCACTCACACACGCAACGCCACTCACACACGCAACGCGACTCAACTACGCAACACCACTCACCTACGCAATGCCACTCATCTACGCAACGCCACTCAACTACGCAACGCCACTCAACTACGCAACGCCGCTCAACTACGGAACGCCACTCAACTACGCAACGCCACTCACACACGCAACGCCACTCACACACGCAACGCCACTCAACTACGCAACGCCACTCACCTACGCAACGCCACTCACCTACGCAACGCCACTCACCTACGCAATGCCACTCACCTACGCAACGCCACTCACCTACGCAACGCCACTCACCTACGCAACGCCACTCACCTACGCAACGCCACTCACCTACGCAACATGCAACACCACTCACACATGCAATACCACTCACACATGCAACGCCACTCACACATGCAATGCCACTCAACCACGCAACGCCACTAAACCACGCAACGCCACTCAACTACGCAACGCCACTCAACTACGCACACATGCAACGCCACTCACACATGCAACGCCACTCAACCACGCAACGCCACTCAACTACGCCACGCAACGCCACGCAACTACGCAACGCAACTACGCAACGCCACGCAACTACGCAACGCCACTCAACTACGCAACGCCACTCAACTACGCAATGCCACTCAACTATGCAACGCCACTCAACTACGCAATGCCACTCAGCCACGCAACGCCACTCAGCCACGCAACGCCACTCAGCCACGCAGTGCCACTTTCACACACACTGTGCAGTGCACAATAGGTCTCGCAGTAGGAAAGTTGGAGATATTGGTTTTTTAAATGACAAAGCCCTTTATGTTTTTAACATGCAAAATAAAAGGCATTGTTATTTGTAATTGTAATAGCTCCAACTTTCCTACTGCGAGACCTATTGGCAACGCCAGTGCTTGTTATTTTTGATCTCCACCTTGAACATTTTTTTCCTTTAAAATATTGTTGCTGGTGGGGATACCCCTTCTCTAAACCCCCATTTTGGAGTAGATTGTGTCTGTTTTCATTGTGGAAACGGCTGTGCAAAATATGTAGAAATACTCAGAAGGTCACGATTTGTGGGTGGTCTGTGCATTTCCCATGTCCACCCTTTCGGGGACTTCCAGTCTTCTCTTCCCACCTGTAACCCATACTTCTGACTGCAGATTATCCACCTTATTAGTTCCACTAGGGGTTGTAAATGTGAATTGATCTTGTTTCTGGGAACCAGGATATAACAAGTCACCCCTTAGATCACTCCCACAGATCACATCCATAGATGTTATTTTTTGTGTACCTAAGTGTGAGATTCTGATCCTTAATTGGGTTTGAATACAGAGGACTTAAGTTGTTTTAAACCTTTCTCGGCCTCTACTTTCTAACTCCTTTCTTGTTCCTATTTGTGTTTCTTTCACTGGTGACAAGATGTATTGCACGACTATCCTCTTACCAACTTGGTGTAAAAGTGTACGTATTGGTGGGATTTCTTTTGTTATAAATTGTTTGATGTGTCGGTTTCTGGCATGGGCTCTAATCTTGATGTCTGTCTATAGCTCAGTTTTGCAGGTGGCATGCATGGGTGTAATCCTGGGGAAGAGTCAGTATCTTGAGACTGATGATTAAGATGCAAATGGCGTAAGGACAGAGGTTTGTGAATGCCTGAGCAGTAAAACTGTATCCATGACACAATCATAACTGGTCAGATCAATACCGCTACACGGCCGAATAATATGCGCAGGAATTCAGAGAACACAAAAAAACTGTCCCTCTTCCATCTCTTTGAAGAAGCATAATACTTGAATATCTGCATATTGAATAGTTGGGTATCAATGTGATCACTACAACATTTACCCCCTAAAACAATGAAACAGAAAACATACAACACAACATATCAGACAGAACAGACAACACACATCCAACACAATACAGATATGCCCTACACTTGGGTATGGCAGTGCTCACCACAGAGCACTACCAACCTGAAACTTGAGACAATAATCAATTAACAGAAACACATGAAATAGAACAACCTGAAAAAAAATCAGCACAGCACAGATAGGTCAGTAAATGGATATCAGGGCTCTCGAACTACGCCCTAAACTTAAATTAGAGTATACACATAACAACATGCTGTTTTAATCTCACTTTTATCTTGCCCCGTCCTATAAAATGTATTCCAATCCGGCCTGCCCCTTATTTTGTAGATTTTTTCCCTGGACCAAGATTTGTGTGATACACTATTAGCTGTGACCTAAAGTGATTCTATTTTCTTCCTTGAATTCTAAATGCTGGCCCTTCTTACTTAAGATTTCCTCCTCTTGCTTTTTTTTATCTCCCACCTGTCCTGATGATGACTATCAAGCTACCTTGGGTCGAAACATTGACACCTTAGGCCATGTGAAAAATACCTATGGATTGTCCTGATGTCTGATCATTGGAGACCCTAGTTTTGTACAAACCTGTGTACTCGGTATCTTGTCTGTTATTCTATTGCCGTCTTGATTATACACCCCAAATCATTGGATTATGGCCACTCACTGTGTGATCAATTGAGCATAGAACACTTATTGTTGGTAACTGCTATATTGTATGAGTTCAGTACAATCACTTTTGCAAGTTGGCCAGATCGTTTTGAAATTGTTTTCTTTGTGTAATTTTGATTCATTTGCAACTTTAGTTATGTATTCCTAACTTTATGGTCCATCCGGAACTATAGTTTGTGTTACTGTTTTACCCAGGCAGTAAGTACATGATGAAGTGGCACACAGTCAGTGCTCCCTGGGTTGGGGGGGACGGGGCTTGAAGAAGTGGCATGAGTGTCTTGTAGGCGGGTACATTTTGTGAATGTAGTGTATCCCTGCCTTCTCCTCTACATGCGGCCGGTCCCTCTGCACTGAATGCAGTCTGGCAATTTCAAACCTCTGGTCCACCTTTCAAAGCTGTAAGGACAGCGCATATTTTGATGTAATATGTCACATTGTCCCTTTTGGTGCTAGATGTGCCCAGCTCAATGCAAACATTTTACAGTCCCTGGGTTGATATTTACTTTTTAGACATAGCTGTTATTATCCAAAGGATTTTGTAACTCAAATTCCCATTAGTGTACAATTATATTCTTTTGTGAAATAATAAAATGCCACCTAGTATTTTCCAAATGTATTTTACTGAATACAGGTGCCTTTTAGCAAAAGAACATTTCCAGCTATTTAAGTATTATAAATAATTCTCCCTTGTTAGATCTGGCATCAGCCAAGACCTTTTTATTTGAATACAATATGTATAATATATTTGCAGGGGCTCTCATCCACCTCTCTTCATCCATTGGTCTGTCGTTCATATTTTGCTTCCGTCCATTACAGCATTGAGCATGATGGGTCAGTAAGTCAGCCTACTTAAGCCACTGGTTAAATTCACTTTGGGTGACAACATTTTGCTCTCACACAAGGAGAACATCCGCACACAAGCTAGTTCCCTTCAGTGCCACTGTTTTTGTTAGGTCTCGTCCTATTAATCGCGCAAGCGAAAATAGGACGAGAGTATTGAAGGCAAAACAAACTCTGAAACCACCAGGCAGATTACATCGAGTGCATGTGCTCATGAACGCGCTTACCATTTGCTCCCCCAGACGCCTGCCTCCGAGAGCTTCACTTCAAAGGGATCCGCTCCCCCGCCCACTGCTTCACACTTCACGGCCGCCAGGCCGTGTATCGCATTTCTCCTCCCCCCTCCCCACAGCAATGCCAAGAGCGGCTTGTCCCGTTCCCTCCCACTCGCTCGCATCCCGCCCCCCCCCCACCAGGCTCTACTGCACAGTCAGGGAGTTGTTGCACATTCACTAAAGGTATTAACCACTTTACCGAGCAATCCAACTAGCTTTTGCCTTTTTTTTATTGCCGCGCAGGGTTACAGTGTCCTGCATGCGCCCTGTGTGTCTGTCTTTGTGTATGTTGGTGCCTGCAGAACTATTCAAAAACATTGGCACACAAACTTGTTTTATTTTAATAAAAGGCATGCAGACAGATGATCACATCTTAACTTACATAATTTTTTCTGTGTGATATTTCAATACGTCGAAATACCACTTTCAGTAATGATTCAGCTACACAGTTTGTCCGCTTCCAATGTTTGTTTTTCGATTATTTAATCCCTTGCAGTTGCCACAGTAAAACTCGAAAGGGATGTTATTATTTTGCTTAAAGGAAAATACACGATTGTTTGATAGAGCATTACTTTTTTTCCTTTTCCTTCCCCAAACACTTTGTACCTCTCAGGAAAACTGCTGCAAGTTTATTTAAGACCCACACAACCCCTACACACAACTCGCGCACACACTGCACATCAATCTCTGAGACACTGTCAAGCATATACATGTGTCTGATTGCACGGGACCCTAAGTGGCAAACCTAGCGCAAAGCTAAAATTTAACAGTGTTCAAAGCATTGAAAGAATCTTCGGGGTATGTCAAAAAGGTCGACACAACAATTGTTTTAATATAAACACGTATCCGCCTAAGTTTCGGGTCTGTTCAGCTTCAGGGCACTCATTAGTTGCTAAAAATCAATTTGAAATTATGATTTCAAATAGTTTTTGTTTTGATAATGCTTTTAACCCCTTTGCTGCTGATGACGAGCTCAGCTCGTCATCAGCCACGGTGGTCGTGTGCGGATGACGAGCTGAGCTCGTCATTTAACGCGGCTTTTCGTAATTTGCCGCACACAGCGGGAAAAGCCGCCGCAGCGATGCGGTTAATATATTTGGTTGCGGTTAATTACACTCGGTTGTTTTTTGAATGCTTGTGCCTAAAGAATGGTGATGGGAAAGCTGTTTAGCATGCAATGTAATGCTGTCCGGATCGAAGTATAACTTTGTACATATTTGAAGTATATTGATCACACGTTATTTTTGTTGCTGTGATGAAGTTCCGACAGACAGGTAGAGTCACTGCTTTTGCAAGACTGGTGGCAAAATCTGGTGCAGAATACTTTTTATTTTCTTTATGTAGGTGTTTTGTGTAGCTCACAGGGTGCTATCCGGCTGCACCAGTGCTCTAGCCAGTGAAGGGGAGTGAAGTGCAACAGCCCGAACGCTGTCTCAGGTGATCAAGCAGCAAATTTCAAATCAAATGCGCTTCCGGGGGCAGACGGCACAGATCCAAAATTGAATTTAAAACACCTAATCATCGGGTTTCAGTTATCAATAGTGCCTCTCTTCTGATGATATTTACTTCATAAAATATTATAACTTATGCAGAAAGTTTATAACAAGATTCAGAGGAAAGGATGTCACAATAGTACAGTTGAACCCAGAGTTTTCTTCACAGCCATACATCTTGTTGTCCAATTGACCCCCGATTGGAAATGGTATTTCTACACAAGGTCGTAACAGCAAGTGTGTGCGTGTCGGAGATATATGAAAGTTAGGCGGTAAAAGCTATTGACGCTGCACTCAGAGTGGGGGTAGGGGGGATGGCGGAGGTAGACAAAACTCGAGAACAGATTCTTAATACTACATACACTCCAGACAATACCACGCAGTTCCACATATTTATATGCTACACATTTACACTGCACTCAATGCAACAAACACCCCAAATACCACTCAGTGCCACATAATTACCAGCCACATAATTACACTCTACTGAATACAACATACACGCCAGACAATACCACTCAGTTCCACATATTTATATGCTACATATTTACACTGTGCTCAACGCAACATACACTCCAAATACCACTCAGTGCCACATAATTACACACCACAGAATTACACTGCACTCAATGCAACAAACACCCCAAATACCACTCAGTGCCACATAATTACCAGCCACATAATTACACTCTACTGAATACAACATACACGCCAGACAATACCACTCAGTTCCACATATTTATATGCTACATATTTACACTGTGCTCAACGCAACATACACTCCAAATACCACTCAGTGCCACATAATTACACACCACAGAATTACACTGCACTCAATGCAACATACACTCCAAATACCTCTCAGTGCCACATATTTACACTGTGCTCAACGCAACATACACTCCAAATACCACTCAGTGCCACATAATTACACGCCACATAACTACACTGCACTCAATGCAACATACACCCCAAATACCACTCAGTGCCACATAATTACCCGCCACATAATTACACTGCACTCAATGCAATATACACTAAAAACAATACCACTCAGTGCCACATAATTACACGCCACATAATTACACTCTACTGAATACAACATACACTCCAGACAATACCACTCAGTTCCACATATTTATATGCTACATATTTATACTGTGCTCAACGCAACATACACTCCAAATACCACTCAGTGCCACATAATTACACGCAACATAATTACACTGCACTCAATGCAACATACACTCCAAATACCACTCAGTGCCACATAATTACACTCTACTGAATACAACATACACTCCAGACAATACCACTCAGTCCCACATATGTATATGTTACATATTTACACTGCACTCAATGCAACATACACCCCAAATACCACTCAGTGCCACATAATTACACTGCACTCAATGCAACATACACTAAAAACAATACCACTTAGTGCCACATAATTACACGCCACATAGTTTCACTCTACTGAATACAACACACACTCCAGACAATACCACTCAGTTCCACATATTTATATGCTACATATTTACACTGTGCTCAACGCAACATACACTCCAAATACCTCTCAGTGCCACATAATTACACGCCACATAATTACACTCCATATATCTATCGCACCACCACAGCATCACTCAGCACCAACACAGCATCACTCAGCACCACCACAGCATCGCTCAGGGGCATCACAACATCACTATGCGCTACCACAGCATCACTGAACGCCACAGCATCACTTGTCGCAACCACAACATCACTCAGCGCCACCACAGCATCAATCTGTGCAACCATTCAACAACTGGTTCAAATATGTTCTCTCAATGTTTCAAGCTTCATTACATATGTCACAAAAAGATGTTAATAGTTCACTTCTGTTCTTGTATTTTCGTCACAAAATACACTGAACATAATCTTCACAAAAGTTATTTACAAAAGTTTAAGCTATTGCCATTATAAATTACAATAACTTTTATTTAAGTATTAATTATTAAAAAAATAAAAGCAATTGTTATTTGTAATATTAATACATCTAAGTCACGTAAATACAACACATATTGCATTACAAATGCTATAGGTGTCACATTTGCGAAAGTTAAAAGTATTGGCATTGTAACTGACAAAGCTATTAATTTCGCTATTTTCAAAACCAACACATAAATAAAAAAATTGTTATTTACAATACCAATAGCTCAAACTTTGCTAATGCGAGACCTATTGCATTGCAAATGCTTGTTTTTACTTTATAATTACTTTAGTGTTGCCTATATGTTTAGAGTCTTATGTGATAGCAGGATGCTTCTGATTCTTATTTCATCTTTATCAGATCCCATCTCCTTCCAATGCTGTTGTAAATTCCTTTTGAAGTGTTTGGCTTTTCCGACTGCTGCTGTTTCACTAAAAAAATGCAACGCTAAGTGTGCACTGTAGGCGAGCAAAAAAACAACCAAAGGCAACACAATAAATGAGTCACACTCAATGAATGCTGAATGAAACAGTTACTTTACATTTTATCTATCAAAAAATTCATTAGTAATAGATTAACAAAAGGAAACATCAAATAGAATAAGAGAAGAGGTGTTTCAAGTAGTGCTCATGTGCGCAGTGATAAGGAAAAAAGTGAAGAAAAGATTAATACTGGTATCCAAAGTAATCCTAGTTCAATAGCTATAGCAATGATAAAATAACAATGTAGCCAAGGCCAAATAGCCTGTCTGGGAAATGTATACAATCTTTTATTTCTCTATTCAGAAATGAGCGGTGTCTGGATAGAACAACCACCCCACATAGGTTTCTGTAATCAGTCCAGGCTAGTAGTTTAATAGTGTTGACGTTTCGAACTGACTGTTGTAAGAGAAGATTTGATTCTTAGCACGCGGGTCTTCATCAGGACAGTAAGGGGGACGGTGAATTGAAGGGCAACCTCACAACAGTGCAACCGCACTGTGTGATGTGGGAGGTGTAGCTCTTCCCCTCTAGATTTTCAGATTTGTTGTGGACTTTTTTGTGCCTCAATCTTCCCATGTGGATGTTCCCTGGTGGAGTCAATTCGATCAATTGGCCATATGTTCACAGGTGGTGATCAATGGTGAGAGAAATCAATTCTAAATGGCCGCATCCAGCACTGGAATTTGAATTCCTTGTGGGGCTGTATCTCGACGGAAAAATCATTCCGAGAGCTTTCCTGCTGTGCTAGGCGAAGTGACTGATCGAGTCATTTATTGTGTTGTCTTTGTTTGCTTTTTCGCTCGCCTACAGTGCAAACGTAATGTTGCATTTTTTAATCGATCACAAAGCAGTAGGACCATTTTGTTCTATGTACCACATGTTACCCGGGGATTATGGATCTTTTTTTGGGTTACCCAAGTATTTTGTAATATTGCTGCTATTTCACAGCATACCAGTGTGTTCATCTGAAACTGTTCTGTACTTTTTGAACACAATATATTCATTTACTTTTGTTTCTCTCGTTTTTCTTTTTCTTCCCTTTTTCCTTCTTTTTTCTTTCTTTCTCTTTCCTTTCATTTTTGATTCCTTTCATTGTTGCTTTTTCAATTTTCTTCTCTCTTACATGCTCTTTTTCTTTATGTCTCTTTCCTTCATGGTTTCTTTCTTATACCTGCTATCTTTTTTGCATTCTTTCATTCTTGTCTTCTTTCATTCCCTCTTGCCTTCTGCATTCTCTTTCTTTGTTGCTGTTTTTTTTCTTATCTGTTTCTTTCTCTTGCCGTCTCTCTTTATTTCCTTATCTTTACTTCTTTCTCTCTCTCTTTCGTTCCTTCTTTCTTTCCTTCTCTTTTTCTTTCTCTCTCCTTCTTCTCTATTTCTTTCATTCTTTACTTTTCTCTTCCCTTTGTACCCTTCCTTACTTCCTTCTCTTTTTTCTTTCTTTCTTTCTCCTTCTTTCTATCTTTCTACTTTCTCAACTTTTCATGCCTTCTTGTCATTTCTTTCATGCCTTTTTGCCTTCTTTCTTGCCTTCATTCTCTATTATGCTCTCCCTTTCCTTCTCCCCTGCTTTTTTTTTTTTTTTTGGAAAACCTTTATTTAACAGTATGTGCTGACAAATACGGGCCTACAACCCTCAGGCCGGCCTCGACAATAAAGAGCACATCAGCAAGCAATTACACAACTCAGCGGCAAAACAGTAGATCAAAGACCAGGTTACATTATACACAATTGTGCCGCCAAGCGCCAGGATAATGAGGTTTAATTTTATATAAAGTTCTGAAACAAGTCCGTAGCAACAGGTCTGGAAGGATCCGAATCAGAGCAATGCAGTTAGGACTATATTGGGCAGCGATCACAAGAAGGGTCAGCAAGCTTTATCCGTAAGGCAATCAATCGCACTCAATGAAATCAGGATAGTAAAGAAGCATATCACATGGCGATCTCCAAACACTACCCAAAAGCACCCACTCCTCCCACAGACCCAAGAAAGAAGAAAGGAAGGAACCAGCGAGAAGGGTGGAGAATAGAAAGGGAGAAGAGAGAAAGAAAGAAGAAAGAAAGAAAAAGGAGGCCCATAGAAAGAAAAAAAAAACAACAAGGAAATATACCCCCCACCCTACACGCATGCAGAGGCTACGGCCTACCCCCCCCTAGCAGTGTGTCTGTCGCCCCAGAAGAGTACCCGAAATGTAGAAGAAGAAAAAGAGAAGAAAAAGAAATAGAATGTCACGGTTGATCGGAGGAGGGCCAAGGATCTATTCAAGCAAGCAAAATCGTTACCCGCGGTCACCCAACCCCAGACCCCAACCTAACACCCATGCTACATGTACCTCCAACAGTCACAGGTCCCAGTCCCAGCCTTATACGTTCCAATGTGCAACAAGAAAGTCCCCTTCCTCAGCCTTGGCCCCTTCGAATCTGCTGTCCAACAGAAACCAGTTGCAGTACAGCCAGCTTGGACGAAATGGACCACCATGAAGTCCGTTGTAGAAGTTGAGGTGCAGGAGACACGGCAAACTGGAGTGAGGCTCAATAGTAAAGGACCAAGGAATGCGCCATTGCCATGCCACAGTTAGAGCAACAGGGAGCAGGACGATGCGCAAGATCCAAAGTAGCGGCCGGCCGATACACAGGAAGCAAGTCCAGGAGGACGCTCAGAAACGTGGCACCCAAGGACAAAGGAGATGGGCGAAGCGGCGACTGAGACACGAGCCCCGGCCATACCAAGGGAGCAGTATTGTCAGACTCCTCCAGGGCAGAACCGAGGAGTACCACAGCGGGCTCCGGGACACGTCCCCCCGTCACCGCCACATATCCCAATTCGGGTGATCCACCGACAGTCGGCTGAAGATGTGGCTTAACATGCCGCACTGGAGAAACATCATGGCCAGCTAACAGGGCCCCATCAAGCCGGTCCCTCAAATCGGTGGAAAAGTCGCGGAAGGCCGACCGCAGGTCCTTCAGTGCAGCCAGGATGTCGCAAAGCCCCAGCGGTGGATCAAGGATGGAGGGTGCAGTTGTGTCCGCCATCTTAGGCAAACAACCATCGAGCGCCCCGGGAAGCAAGCCCCCGTCACCAGCCGTCGGTATCTGAAAAGTAACGAACTCTCTGCGGGGCCCTGATGGTGCAGGAAACGTGGAGGCAGCCGGTCGTGGAGAGGCTCCCAGGACAGGAGTAATTGTAGCACAGGGAAACCCACCGGCAAGATCAGGGCGTCCGATGCAGAAGATGGCGGCCGCTGTTAAAGGCTGCAACAAAGAAACGATCCCGGCCCTCTCCAGCTGGGCCGGGATACATTAAACGGGAGCCTGAAACAATGTTGCGAGCGAGTCGCGCTGGGCAGCCGAGCAGGGAAAGGGCTGCTGTGAAAGCTCCAGCGCCGCGCTCCAGGTCCGGTGCACCGGCTCCTCCCTCTCCGCAGCGGCCGCTGCTGTCGTCGTCGCCGCCGGCTGTCCCCACCAAACAATGGCCCGGCTGCACCCGCTTGAGAGGCCGGAATGGAAACCGGGGCTCAACTCCGCCGGGGCAGCTCCGTTCTCGACCGGAGTCACAGCATCTTGGTCAGGAGCGTAGCGCAGGTAAGCGTGAAGCTCGGAGGCACAGGATTTTTGCCAGGATATCGGCGAAGGGCGCCAGGGCCGGCGGAGCCGAAGAGCTAGGCGGCCATCTCGGCTGCAGGCTAGGCTCCTCTGGTCCTCCCCTGCTTTCTTAAAGGCAAACTGCTTGCAGCCAATGCCAGACTGTTTGACTAGGAATGAAATGGCCACCATTACTGTTTACTGTGAAAAATTGGAGGTGTTGTGGAAATGAAGTAAAATGTTATATAAGGGGGAAACAGAAAAGCATGCTGTCCCCCTAGATTTGGAGAGGAAGTGTCTAAGGGATTACTACTCTGAAGGAAAAAAAATGTATATTGTTTATTATAATACAGTTTTACGATATTGCAGGACTCTCACGAGATCGGCAAGAGGAGCAGATTTGTTCTCAATATACTCTGTTAGGAAGAATGCAGATTGTGGTCCTTGTCTTTGAGAAGAAGTTGTAACAGATAAGTACTGAGTTGAGTAAATAGTTAATTCTTATTTCCAAACATTTGTACGATCTCACAAGGCTCTAGCAGGGATGTTTGAATACACTCTACTATGTACACGGAATTGTAGGACAGAGTCTTACTGGAGATGGTGTTTATCAAAGTCTACTATTTATGCTATTTGGCTTGGGAAGAGTTGTGAGTAGAGTTAAGGCTCATCCACACACCTTACTACGCTCACCCATCATCTGAGATAGAGGTCTGAAAGGAGAGGCTAGTCCCTCCTCACATCCTACTATGCACACCTGTCTCCTGATATAAGGGTCTGAAAGGAGAGGCAAGTCCATCCCCATACCCTTTTACACATACCTGTCATTTGAGAGAGGGGTCTGAAAGGAAAGGCTGGTTCATTCACAAACCGCATTGCGCACACTCGTCATCTGAGAGAGTGGTCTCAGCAGAGAGGCCAGTCTCTCTCCACACATCCTACCATGCAAACCCGTGATCTGAGAGAGAAGTCTGAAAAGAGAGGTCTGTCCCTCCACACACCCTACTACGCATATTTGTCATCTAAGCAAGAAGTTGAAAGGAGAGTCCATAGTCTCGAAACACTCTACCATGCTCACTCATTATTATAGAGAGAGGCCAGTCCCCACCAACACCCTACTGCACACACCCATCATACAAGAGAGGGGTCTCAGTGGAGAGGCCAGTCCTTTTACACACCCGGCTGTTGTCAACCAACATTCGCGAGAGAAGTGTTAGAAAACAGGCCAGTCCCTCCTACACACTACTATGTATACTGTTCACTTCGAGAAGAGGTGTCAGTGGAGAGGCCGGACTCTCCTTAGAACCTACTATACACTCCTCTTATAGTCTGGAACGCTCTATATGGAGAGTCAATTTCTCCCCATACGCTAGTAGTGGGAACTATAAAGTATTAAGATGGCAATGAAAGAAAGTGTGAAATCTATACACCCCAAAATTGGCAATCTCCTGGGATAATAAAAAGTATGGAAGGGGAGACAGACAGGTCTCAGCAGAGGCGTATGTCTTTGAGTTGGTGATACTCCCGCTAGACTCTGGAAAATATACGGGCAGAGGCAGGCATTTATGTGCTCCCGCTCTCGCGAGTGTCATGTGATTGTCATTTACAAGCTTCTGCAGTTGAAGCTTGCTGCATGGGCTCGTACGATCCTGGAGGTCTCGCACGAGAGTTGCACGGAAATTAATCGAGTGACCCTGCCATGGTCTTTGCTTGATGTTGCTAGAGTCTTGCGAGAGAACTATAAGCAGTGGGTGGAAAAAGGAAACAATGCAAACAACATAGATGATGAAAGCAAAATACTAAAATAATGCCTAAACTCTACACATATTATAAAGTTATTCTAACATATATACAGTCACAAATAAATTTACCTTACTTAAACAAAACATAATAGGTGTAATAAAAATATCTGTTTTCATTTGTAAAAAACCCTAGAAATTCACAGAAAAAAATTCAAAGGTTAAAATGACATTCTAGTTAGGTGCATTTCTCATTGCAACCGTTAAAGTTTTAAACTAAAACAAACACAGAAATTCAGCAGTTATAGTTAGTAGAACAACTATAAATTGCGCCCTGTTAGAAATGGGATCCCTGGCTGGCCAGGGCTTGCGCCAAAGTCATTCAGAGACCACCACTCCTAAGTCAGGGCAAGGGAGTTACACGCCAAGATAACCCCTGCTCACCCTCTAGGTAACGTGGCGCGAGCAGCAAGGCTAAACTTGGAGGCGATGTGAGTTAAGTATTTGCGCACGCACCCCAGCAACAACACCCAAGGTCCACCACAAAGGAAACTCCACACAAGGTTATATATAAAAATAGCCTTTGTATTACACCAAAACACATTAGATAAAACACACACTTTACAATGTGCCAACAGGCACAGGCAGAATTTACAGGGGATATGTACAAGACAGGGCCACATGGACCACTGTCAGGAATCAGCACTTTTAGAACTTAGCACTAGGTAGAATTAGCACTTGCACATAGAATAATATTCACTTTAGCATCAGATAGAACATAAAGCACACAACCAGTAATCACTGGTAAAAGTTAAGTACCACCTTCGCAATCCTAACCACCTTAGGAACAGGTCACGCAGGGAACCAAGACCTCACTAGCACCACCTGTACTAGCAAGAAAACAACCACCTAAGTATCACAATACATGTAGGGGTATAAGCACATAACACACAATGCATAACATACATTCAGCGGTGTAAGGAAGGAAAACACATGATGCATCAACAACACATTCAGAGGTGTAAGAGCAAGGCACATGACGCATAAAAACACATTCAGATGTGCAGCAAAAGAACAATTGTGCCAAACTCACATAAGTCACCACCTGTGACTGTCCCAAGGCCCTCTGGCCTTGTTGGGGCTAGGACGCCCTGTGTCCCAGTGTCAGGGGCCTAAACGTGGCAGTTGCCCACAAAGTGCTGGGCAACTGGTGCAGACAATGATGGGGCAACGTTGGAGCCTCGTGGGCCCAAGAACAGTGAAATGTCCCCCTGAGCCTCTCAGGGCTCTAAACGAATGACTGGCCCCTTTGAGCCTCGCTGGGCTCTTTGCACAACAAAATGCCCCCTAGGAGCCTCTCAGGCTCTCACTCAATAATCGCCGCCGTTGGAGTCCCTCTCGGGGGACTCGCACCTCACTTCTGCCCCCCAGGACGTTGGGAACTCGCAGGCTCAAGAGAACTGTGGCCTGATCCCGTGGGCGACCCCTCTCAGGGGGCTCAGAAACAACTTATGCCCCCGGGGCCCTCTTGGGCGTCAACAACAAATGTGCCCCCGGGGCCCCCGTGTGCCCTGACGCCCCCCTCTTCCACAAGTCACTCACCGGCTATCTCGAGGCGGCTGGGGCTGCAGGACTTCCACTCCTGACTTCGGACAGCGGGGGCCGGGGCTGTTAGTGGCGGCAGGCGGGGGAACCAGCATGCTTCTCCTCTGCTCCGGGCTTCCTCTCCTCGTGGGTCCCGGAGCCCGACCAGGCCCGCCCACGTCTCCTCTCGTTTTGCCTGGCTTCCTCCGGTCTCCTTCCCACCGGCCAATCAGAGTGCGACGCTGGCGCTGGGTCCAATCCCAGCGCGGCTCGTGATGCTGCGGGGCTGTCTCTGTGGCCTGGAAGAGCTCGGGGCTGCGGCGGTGACCTCTGGAGAGACACACGAGGGGTAGGCTCCCTCAGTTACAATAGTACGGTGAGGTAGGCACTCGCTTGTGCTTCCGGCTGTCCGAACGCCCCGCCCCCGGCCTGCGTGACTTCCGGCCAGGCGGCGGCGGCGATACTTGCACGGCAAAATGCAGCAATTTCTCGGGGCAATGCCGGGTGGGCACCGGCTGTGGAAGATAAAGCGCCCCCAGGCGCTAACATAAAATAAAGCGCTCCCAAGCGCTGTAGGGGATAAATAAAGGGCTCACAGGCGCTTGTGGGCACAAAATACAGCGCTCCCAGCGCTAGGACAAAATAAAGCGCTCTCAAGCGCTAGAGGCCCAAATAAAGTGCTCCCAGGCGCTAGGGGCCAACAAGCCCAGCAAAAGTCCTCCAAGAATTACAGCAGGCAGGGGGGCAAGGCCGGGCCCAGAGCCAGCTCACTGGGTCTCCAGGCAGGGAGACAATCCAAGTGGCGGTCCTCTGGCCCAGCAACAGCAGAAGCCCCCTCAGGCAGGATCCTGGAAGGGAACAAAATGTGAGGGGACACAGCCCCTTCTTATACTAAGAAAACCTTTGTCTGTAGGGGCAGGGCAGGGGAGAAACCAGTTGCAGCTGGTTTTGGAGCACCCTTGATGGCCCAACCACCCCTTTCATTCACTGGGGAGGCTAGGGTCGTTAGACGCACCACAGGGGGCGGAGCCAGCATTGTGTGGGAAAAGCCCAGCCCCATCAGGAACAAGGTGCAGCCCTCCCACACATCACTCATGCTGATCTCTTCACTCACTCCTGGGCAGACCCATCCAGACTTCCTGGAGCCATGCTTGCCAGCCAGCTCCAGCCAATCTTGCTCCAGCACCCTCACAGCACACGTACAGCCATGTCTAGAAGTGGCACTTCCTCACTAGACACATACACGCCGCACATACCATTGCGCAGCATTCACTTTCACGAGTTTGCACATACCAAACTTGAGCATGCACGCCTCACACATCAGGAACTACCAGGGACACAGACATTCCCCATGCATTCCTATGGGAGGGCAGGCCAACCTCACTCCACGCACTCAGAGTGCGCACGCCCTTTCCACTGGGACACAGTGAAAGTGCGCCGAAACCAAAAATCACTACCACCAGGTCACCATTAAAAGCAAAAAGTTCAGGGGTGAACTTGCCAGAAGGGCCAAGTCCAACACGCCCCCACCATGCACTACGTATGACCTCATATATGACATCACTCATGACATGTTCTATGACATCATTTATGATTGGTACCACAAAGGATGTAATTGCTGTCACAGTAGTTCAGGATCTGTGCAATGATTTGTCTGTGTGGGGCCCCAGGAGGGAGACCCTTGGCAGGAACTTTGCAAACGCATTCCACTGTATACATTGGGGAGAAGTAACATTGAGGAGAGGCCCTCAGGGCTAATTCGTGACTGGAGCCATGTTTCGATGTACAGTGTAGCATTGGGGCCTTCTACTTTTTACGGTAACGAAGCAATATGGAGGTTATTACATCGAAACCACCTCTCCAGATCTTCCACATGGTTCTCAAGAAACCAGATGCGCTCAATATTGACAGATTACAGAACGGTACAGCTGAAGTAGATTCATCAAGGTCTGTCATGTCTACCCGCTGGGTTCCCAGGCTGACAAAGGTTAGTGGTGTTAGTTGGCACTGAGGTCCTGCCTCGAGTTGTCCACAAGGGTGACCATCAGAGCCCCAAAGTTGGCCCGTCTGACCTCCAAGGAAGGAAATGGAGCGAATGCTCCCCAGGGCAGGTCCCTTCAAGGAAGATTGCCCGCCGTTTGGTCTAGTTTGGGTTCCGTGGCTTCGGGAGGAGGAGGGGGGGTTTAAGCAGGGTCAACCTCCACTCGGGAGCTCAGCTGATTTCTTTCTGCATTTCAGGGATGGTCTGATGGCCCTGCAGACCCCTGGACGGAAGTTGCCAATGTCCTCTTGGGAGACACAAGCACACGTCCATGATGCCTAGGCTGTGGGCCCCCTCATTGGTGTGCTCCGGGGGTAAGGCACCTCCAGTATTGTCCTCAGGCTGGGAGAAATCCAGGAGCCTCAGACTACTCGCGATTGTTGGGTGTTACTGGTCTCCCGCCAAGTATCTCCTTGCAGCCTCCGCGGCTTGCATAGGCCCCGGTGTTCACCCCAGTTAGAACTCAGCCTCTGGCCCTGGCAACTTTTGTCCTTACTTTGGGAAGGTCGTCCAATCCCAGGCCAGGGAAGAGGAGGAGAGTTGGCTGCCAGCTCCTGTTCCTCCAGCTTCCCCGAGGCCCCAAACAGGCTCCATGTGTCGGGTCTTGCAGTTTGGTCCGGAGCTTCCCCAGGCACCAGTGGAGGGTCACAAGTCACTCATCAACCGACCAAGGGGCCCCAAATCTGGGTGAGGGGGGAATCACCCCCTTCAGTCTTTGGCCCTCTGCCGACCAGGTTATGGATCAGACATCCCTAGGCGGGTCTGATCACCCATATGGATCTCAATTTTTTAACTCTGGGGCTCCAATAAAGGCTCCGACACCCTGAGCGACCCCCAATGGAGTTGTAGCAAGGGTGCCCTGCTCCGGATTCAGTCAGATAGTGTGGGCCACATAAGAGGTCACGTAGATGTCATCCGCCATGATGGATGGCTAGCCACACCCCAAAATAATCACACAGTAATGGATGCAAAAATTCCTTATTAACTAACCCCTGCTTCCCCCTCTGCCCCCACTCTATTTGAAAGTACCTGTCTCAATATTCAGTGATGGGAATATGATACAAAAATCTGCAAAAAATTGAGAACCAGTGTGCTACTTTCCTACACATGTGGAAAGTGTGGCACTCCCTACACAGAGGGAGTCGGTCCTGATCCTTACTCAATTACATCTGGCCCAAGATTGACTAGAATATCCCAACACTTCAAACACATTCATCAAGGCAGAGAACTATTGGGCATATTACCACTGGGCCATCAGTCAAACAAAAATAAAACAGGATTCCAGCACTGATGGCAAGTAGCACAGAATTGTGACTCATTCAACCTCTCCTCCACATTTAAGCCATATGGCTTTGTCTTGGAAGTCCCCATCCATCTCAGATAATTGGGATCTAGGCAAGCCAACCATAAAACACTCAGCCCCAGAAAAAGATCTGACCAGACGGTTAGGAGGCTGAACAAAACATTCACCATGGAAATACTTGATCTGCCCTGTATCCTACATCTCCACAGAACGACACCCAGTTACTTCCGAACTGAGAACCCTCAAGAACTATTCTGGGCCTTTATTAACCCTTTCCGTGCTGATGACGGAACCGCTCCGTCATCAGCCACGGTGGAGCTGTGCTGATGACGGAGCGGTTCCGTCATGGCCCGCCCGACGCGTCTGCACGGCACGGATTCTGCGCCTGTGCTGGGCGTTTCATTGTGCGGGCGGGGCCATGACGGAACCGCTCCGTCATGAGCACAGCTCAACCGCGGCAGGTGATGGAGCGGTTCCCTCACCAGCATGTGCGTGCCGCGCGGCCCCCCCGCAATAGCCGCCGCAGCGAAGGTGTTAAATCTGATGCACAGATTCCTGTTGATTGGCTGGATCACGTCATGCTGTTGTTCTCCCTACTCTACTATAAAGTAATAAGAAGATGTCAACCAAGAAAAACAGACAAGCGTTTACAAGGATATTCACCTAGAAAATCTATCATTTAGAGCAGTGGTTGTTCACCTGTGGTCCAGGAACACTTAGGAGTCCGTGAAGCCTACTCAGTGATCCGTGACTGCTTAGACAATTAAATATTAACAGATTAATAAAGTTAAATGTACAATTGACATTTTAATTTTATTAAAAATATTCCATAAATGTGAAGGAATTTGAAGTTGGAGGCTAAAAATAAGGGTTAGTATCCTCAGATTTATATGTGGGCGCAGTGTAGGTGCATCAAACAGAATACAAGAAACAATGAGCGGCTTCAATTGCATTTATGTTTAAAGTATGTTTATTGTGCTGCACACAAATGACAGACAGTATCATGCGTTATCCACTGGTTCGCAGTGGCGTCACTAGGGTTGGTGTCACCCGGTGCGGGTAACTCATGGTGTCACCCCCTCACGACTCACCGCATGGACCTCCTCACCTCCGAACCCGTCAGTGGACACAGTTGGCAAGTAACGTTTGTAAATGTAGGCGCTATATTTACAAAGGCCATAGAGAAAAATTGAATTCAACAAGGTTGGAGGTAAAAGATTTTTCACACAACTGCACAAATTGTAGGTGTGAATCTATGATGCCTACACTTTAGTAGGTGCGAGTCTGCATCGCTTTGGAGCGACTTATACTAGAAATGAGTGTGTTGGTGACAGTGCCTAGGAAAAACTTTAGTGTTCTAAGAACAGCAGAGTACCCTGGGGGATAGAATGGGACGAGGGGGCATCAACTCAGTGCTCAAAGACATCCATGTCCTGAGGTTGCATTAGCAAGCTATCCATTAACAAGTGACAGGGAGCAGAGGGCCACAGGGTGCTCTAATGATGAAATCGTGGTGCCAAATATCTGTACCAGCTAATAGCAGAGATATGAGAGGGGAAGCAGCCGAGCGGAGACCACTGTGTCTGCCCGCAGTGACTTCTAAGAGTCCTGAGGATGGAGAGGGACAGCCAGAGAGGGCAGCAAGGGACAGGGAGGGTCAGAGAGGGCAGCAAGGGACAGGGAGGTCAGAGAGGGCAGAGTGGGACAGGGAGGGTCAGAGAGGGCAGAGTGGGACAGGGAGGGTCAGAGAGGGCAGAGTGGAACAGGGAGGGTCAGAGAGGGCAGAGTGGAACAGGGAGGGCCAGAGAGGGCAGAGTGGGACAGGGAGGGTCAGAGAGGGCAGAGTGGAACAGGGAGGGCCAGCCAGAGAGGGCAGCATGGGACAGGGAGGGTCAGGGAGGGCAGAGTGGGACAGGGAGGGTCAGAGAGGGCAGAGTGGAACAGGGAGGGCCAGCCGGAGAGGGCAGAGTGGGACAGGGAGGGCCAGCCTGAGAGGGCAAAGTGGGACAGGGAGGGCCAGCCGGAGAGGGCAGAGTGGGACAGGGAGGGCCAGCCGGAGAGGGCAGAGTGGGACAGGGAGGGCCAGCCGGAGAGGGCAGAGTGGGAGAGGGAGGGCCAGCCTGAGAGGGCAGAGTGGGACAGGGAGGGCCAGCCAGAGAGAGGGCAGAGTGGGACAGGGAGGGTCACCCAGAGAGGGCAGGTTGTACACAGTAAAGTCAATATGGACGACTTCTTTTAAGAACAGCGGGCTTGGCTCGGGGCTGCAGATATTGTCTTAAAGATAATTTACTGATGAAGCAAAACGCTGAGAAGGCAGTGCGAGGTAATGTTCGCCCACAGAAAACACAGAGCAACCCCACACAGCTTCCTGCATCCCCCCGGGCTTCGATGAGCTATATACATTCCAATGTATTACAATAATCCCTCCTTGGTTTATTTATTTATTTATGCGTTTTTATATAGCACGGACTTTACCCGAAGATGTCAGAGCGCTTCACAAAAGGAACAGTAATGATACATGAGGAGAAAATTACAAGTGAACAAATTACAACAGCAAACATTAAATTACATGAGGCAAAAGTGACATATGTGAGCAAACAAAATATAAGAGGTAGCAAACGGTACAATTATAGGAAGAAAAGTGACAGGTGTGCAGGTTACAAAGGTGTACAAAGGTATACAAAGTACAAGTAGCGGTATAAAACTGCAAAAAGAGCCAAGGTGCAATCCGACCTGGAGGAGTGAAGGCACCCCGCCCACAGCTAGAATCCTGAACTATCAGTCCACAGAGAAACACTGATCACCCCCCAAGAGAGATTCCAAGGCAAGCGAAAGCCTTCCAGGCGCTAGGGAGAGCAAACAATGGTGGGACTCTCACTGTCTGCAAAGTCTACACAGTGGCCATAGGGCATCATTCTGAGCACCCAGCTAACCATTAATAGCTTGGCCCCTTGATGTATAAGATATTAAAACATCCATCTACTATAGCTCACATTTGTAACTATGCAGGCCTTATCGATTGTAACTGTGAGCTTTAAATATTCGAGTTATTTACTTTACATACATTCAACCTGATGTTCTGACTCAATCGGTTTCCCCTAGCAGGACTTCATGCAGAGTGCAGGGCAACTGAACCTGCATCAATCTAGAACAATTTTCAATACTCAAGTTCCCAAAAAGTGAAATCATTCAGATGTTCACCAGGCTAGAGTGCTTTCTTCGTGCTGCATATTCTTTGAGTACTAGACTGATTTTGAGTTTGGAGGATAGGTACTCTATTATAAGCTTGATTGATAACCCATCCACCTTATTACGAGTAAATTCACCAAACTCTACAGCAGGCCCTAAATTCTTGGCCTTAACTTGAAAAAAGCTGTTTTTGAGGGACCTTTGTAGGCTGATACGGTTGAGGTATTTCTTAGGCCTAGGGGAAGGATGTTCATTCTAGGCATGATCAAAAGGGCAACAGGAATGTTTTTCTTGGTTTGACTTTTAGGAAAATTGGGACTTGTTTGGTCAATTGTAAGTACTGAAATCCTTTTAGACAGTGTTTATTAACCTTTGGTGTTTTCAATAGCACCGGTCGTGATATGAGCGTTGAATGTGAAGACTCATGCGTCACTACTCGGAAAAAAAAAATTTCATGACAAGAAAATGAAATGCATTGGACATATTCCAAAAAGAATTTGAGACTAAAATAGCAAATGAATTCAAATTGTGCTGTTAAAATGTCTGAATAACAGTTTTGAAATTGCAATGATATAAAATATACTATAAAGGGTATGGGTTGGTAAAGGCAAATGGGCTGTGAGTCGCTTATGTGCTATGTAAGAGTTTGCTGCCACAAAAAGGTGATTCGTTATGAAAATATCAAGGAAATCTTAAGAATAAGTTCAACTACACAGTAAAAACATGAGGAATTCTTCTAGACTACGTTCAGTTGTTAAGTGTTTTCTAAATTATTTCTTTTGGAAACCACTTTGCAAATTTAAGCAGTGCTCTTGTTTTGATTTTTTACGTCGAGGCCGTTATTCAGTAGCAATAATGAGCACCATTACTCACTGCCTTTAGCATAACGCATTAGGCGTACTGGAACAGGCAACTACATGACAGGGAAAAGAAATCTTCCCATTGCTCGCGCTGCTTTCGACTGCATCTGGTTGCTATTTTGCAAACTTCAATGCATAGCAGGCCAGTAATAGTGCACTTGATAGCATGTTCAAAATCAGATGTAATTGTTTCCGCTGTGGGGTGTGAAGTTTTATGTCTTTCTGTTTTCTATCCAACAAAACAAACAGCCACGGAGCTGAATGCTTGTTCATTTCATGTGTATGGTGCTGCTTTCACACTCTGAGTTATTTGACAAATAAACTTCAAGCAATTTGAGAACCTCGTAAGTTTAGTGGGACCCGGAACAACATTAAACATTACTAAAATTCCTCCAGACTCTGAACGTGGGGAAGTGAAATGGAAGACTTTTATATGCATTGGGTATCTGATGCATGAACGTCATATTAATATAGGACTAGAGGAGAACATGTCTCAGCGCACGATCCCTTCATACAAAACATCCTGCAGGCCCTGACTTTGCAACTAGACTTGAATGACAAAACAACAACTAAGCGAGGACATAGCACTTAGAGATCCCTGCTGTTAGTAAGCGCTATTTGTATGTTATGAGATGAGGAGGATGATGGTGACGAAACATGCGTATGCTCATTTTAATGCGATTTCACTGACTGGTCTGTGGAAGAAGTTACGCCGACTATTAAATATCTGATATGAGATGGGATTGTCGCTGTAGTTGTGACATCTTTGTCTCTCATTCGCTTGAAGGTCTGAGAGAGCAGAGTGCAATTACCATGAATGTGTTTTCACTTCGGATCTGCCATGGCTATAGCTAAGAAAGTAAATGGATTCTGGCATGTGCTGATAATTGTGTATGTGTTCGTCCGAGTCTCTCATTTCAATACCTGTTCTCGCAGAGACAGACTGAAAGTAAACGGGGGCTTTCAGAGCTTCCCTGGCTGGGAGACCGCCAGACAGTCTCGGAGCCAAGCTGCAGCCAGGTCCGTGAAAGGAGAGCAGGATCTTAATTTTCAGTTTTTAATAGAGCAGCTTTGCTGAAAAAAGAAAGTTTAGCAAAAACACTTACGCGGACACCAGGCTCTCCCAGTGCTCTCCTTTTCTTTAAACTCCACTGTGGTGGTGGCTGGGCCCCTACCGTAGGGCTTCTGGATATCGCCCTCAGCCCTCCCCTGCCGAGACTGTCTAGCGCGTGGTGGTGATGGCCGTGGCGCACGTCAGAGGACTCAATGCAACGCGGGGGCTGTCCCAGGGCCGTCATTGGTAGTGCGATGAGATTGACGGCCCTGGGACCCACAAACTGGGTACGCCGCCGCCGCGCATCGCACCATCATCACTACTATGCTAGGCGGTGCGTGCGTGGCGTGTGTGCACTGGAGTATTTCATTAATTTGTTGCTTGCTTGCAGACAGATTGGTGTCACCCCATGACGATGGTGTCAGGCAGGTGTCACCCGGTGCGGTCCGCACCCACCGCACCCCCCTAGTGACGCCGCTGCTGGTTCGGCGTCAACATTCGGCCTACCCAGTACAGAGACAGCTTTTCAATACAAAATACAACAGAAACCATGAGGGATAATCTGAACGAAGGAGATGTGTACCAGGGACCTCGGCCAAGTTCATAAGCGTGGGTAATCTAGACCCTCGAGGACCACCCGGGAATGAGTAGAGAGGAACCCACAGGGTCAGTGCAGTACTATTGCTAAGCCGGCCCAGTCCCTCCGAAGCTGCTTGCTCAGGTCCCTCCGAACGTAAAGTCCTCAAACTGCGCACCCAGTTCTCCACCCCCCACCCCAGTTCCAGGTCCAAACAATATGCACTATAGGCGCTATTGACTACTCTGTCGACTCTGTGGCAAGATCATGCGGTAGCCGGAGAAGGCGCAGGAACCTGGGCCAGGTCACTTCCCTGAATTCCGTGGCCAGGAGAGCTAAAAAGGGGCGCCACAGGTCCGGGTATTTATCACCCTCTCCCCTAGCCACCAAAGACAGCTTTTCAATCCCCAGAACATTCCAAAGACGGTGCAGCCAGCCCTGAAAGGTGGGGATGTGAGCAGAGCGCCAGTGAGTGAGAATATTTTGCAATGCAGATCCCAGGGCTATGGCTATCAGTCTGCCCCGGTGAGAGCGCAGTGGATAGGTAAGAGGGTTGGGGGAGCCCAGCAAAACATATGCGGGGAATCTCGGAAGTGTAGTGTCCAGGTGTAGGTCCACTTCATCCAGCACCTGGTTCCAGTAGCCCTGTAGGTGCGGACAATCCCATAGCAGATGAACCAGCATACCCCTCCCTCCGCAGCCTCTCCAGCACAGCGCCTCTCGTGTGTGATCAATCTCATGGAGCTTTTCTGGGGTGTAGTACCAATAAGAGGTGATTTTTGTGAGGGTGTCGGTTAGACCCATGTGGTGTGCGGAATGGCGGGCTCTATAGCAAATTCCCTCCCATTCCCTGTTACCCAACTCACGGCCTAGCTCCCTTTCCCATCTTGCTCTCCCCGGGTTGTGGATGTGAGTGTACCGCCCAAGGAGCATATGGTAGATATCAGAGATGAGTTTACGATCAGACCTCCTCAACAGCAGCCAGTATTCATACGCGCTAAGTTTGCGATCTGCCCCTTCTCTTGTAGTCGCGTGAAGGGCCCAGTGTCGCACCTGGAGGTAACGCAGGCGCTCTTCCTCTGGCATGTCATATTCGCGGCGGAAGGCGTCAAAGGGAATGACCCCTTCTGCTGCACACACATGTGCAAGCACTCTGCATCCTGCCGGAGCCCATCTCGCGAATGCCACTGTGTCCATACCAGGGCCAAAGTCCGGGTTATTTAGCAAGGGTGTTAGTGGGGAAGGGAAGGATGTCAGCTCGTGTGCCACATTTACCTGGTCCCACACCTCCAGAGGTGTCCTCGTTATGAACGAGGCGTAGAGGTTGGGTGGACGATGCTTCCGCTGCATAAAAGGAATCTCCTGCAACGTGCGGCCCGCTACTGCCTGGTCCTGGAAGAGCCAGTGTTTTTCCGACTCCCATTTACTCCACTCTACCAGCGCTCGTAACTGTGTGGCTTGGTAGTACAACAACAGGTCAGGGAGGCCTAAACCTCCACTCTCAGGAGGCAGCATCGCCAGGCGAAGTTTCATCCGCGGGCGGCGCCCATTCCAGATGAATTGCGCCAATCGGATTGAGTCTGGCGGATCCACCCCTACGGGGGCCGCATGGGGATGGCCCTGAACACATAGAGGATCTGTGGCAGGATGGTCATTTTTATCGCCGCCACCCTGCCCAACCAGGACAGCAGAAGGTGCTTCCATCTGCCCAATTCGGACCTGATGGTTTGCCGCAGCCTCGTGCAGTTGAGGCAAACCGTGGCGTGTAAGGTGGTCGCCAGTTGGATACCCAGATACGGGACGGCCTCTGATGCCCACGGGAACGGAAAAAACCCCTGCAAGTGCGACCTCGTAGACTCCTCCAGGGAGAGGTCGAGCGCCACTGACTTGCTGAGATTTATCTTAAAGCCCGCCACGTTTGCGAAGTCCCCTAGAATGGTCACACAGGCCGGGAGCGAGACTCGGGGGGAAGACAACGATAGCAGAACATCATCCGCGTAAAGGCTGATGGTATGTTCGAAGGCGCCCATTTTGATTCCATGAATCTCGGGTGTGAGACATATTGCCTGAGCTAAGGGTTCCATGTACAAGGGGAATAACAGGGGCGACAGTGGACACCCCTGTCTCGTGCCTCGCTCTATGGGGAAGCGGGGTGAGGAGCACCCATTGACGCGGACCGTTGAGGTTCCGTGACAATTGTAAGTGGTGTTTTCGACTCGCACGGATATGGTCGAGTCTAGTATCTATGAACCGCAAATGGCGAGTTTAGTAAGTGTGCGCAGTTTCGCTGTGCTAACTTAAACCGTTCGTTTGTTACGTGGGTTTGTCATCTGTACCCACGGGTTCCATCTTAGATACGGCATCCATTTTGTCTCTTGCCCTCAAGTAGCCAGCGAACGGACGCTGTCCGCTTCGCGACCCTGGGACTCCCAAGATATGGCGGAAGACACATGTTCTTTGTAAGTGCCTTTATGACGAGGGGGATGCTACTGTAAGGCAGATGGCGCCGCTCGAGGCTCATCTTGCCGCACGGGCTTATTGTCTCAGCCGTGCATCTCATTAGGCACGTCCCTTTGATGCCTGTATCTCGTGCTTCTCGATACCTCCCCTTTTTACACCCTTTCCGATCTCCCTACTGTCTCCGTCTTCCTCTGCACCTGTCTTCGTTCCTATTTCGATCTACTTTACTGCTGATTGGAATTTGCTAATGGTGGGAAGATGGGTTTTTACAGTTGGGAACCGCCAAATGTTTCCGCACTTATGTTCCGGACCTTATGTGTTTCAAAGTGACCAAAGCGACCCCTCTGAGAGCGACTTGTGGGAACCAGGTTGTAAACTATTGTGTATCATGTTATCCTATGGGTAAAAACTGTATAAAAGGAGCGATCCACAAATACAATTTGAAGCAGTCTCCCCGAACTACACTCGATGTACTTCCTGTGACTTCTGTGTTCCCTGCAGTAAATAAACCTTGACTCTTTGACGCCGAAGGAAGTGTCCCGTGTCTCTGTGACTTGTACGCCGGAGCAGGTTACCCACGAAGGTTTCAGGTGTTGTGCCCTGGCACCGCTGGGTCCAAAAGAACCCAGTCCTTCAGTTGGCGCCCAACGTGGGGCTTCATCAGTGGTACCGGTCCAAGCCCGACGATCGTGAGGAACTTCGTGTGAAATCTCCGAGGGAAGGTGCACCCCGCTTCATCGATCTTGTTGTCGAAATAAGTGGCCCGAAGACTTTTCCCGCGAAGATTCCCGCCTCCTAACGGCTGCGACGGACTGCTGCCCTGACTGTAGACCTGTTTTGGCGCCTGGCGTAGACCTTGGTATAGCGAGACGATTGACGGGCCTTCCTGAGGACGCCATTGATCTTTGAGTTAAGTATTTGTGGGTCGCTCCCAGAGTTCTTTGTTGTAAACACTTTAGCGAGTGTTTTTGTTGTAGACACTTTAGCGGGTGTCTTTGTTGTACACGCTGTGTGAGTGTTTTTGTCGGTGACACTTTGCTAGCGTACTTCGTTGTTGTTGTATTTGTTTGACGACTGCAGCCGCCAAAGACCGAGGGTTTAGTTCTTTGCTGGGACTTGGTAAATCCCGAAATCCCGTAACCCTTGAAGTTTGTGAAACTCGGCTAGTGTGCAAGATGCCTGGTCGTAGTACTTTGTTCAGTTGCTTTAGACCTTGTGGTGCGGATTCCCTGCTGGAGGACTCGTGTCCGATACCTCCGGTTGGAACTCCTACTTATGATTTATATAGCAAACATGGGCTAGGCCCGATTGCTTTTAACGATTATTGGATAAAATATACAAAGAAAGACGGCGATCTTCGTTGGCCACCTCACGGTAGCTTCGAAGCGTCGATCTTAGATAATTTGGAAATAAAGTTGTTCGAACGCAAGTCTAGGCCGGCCATGTTTGATGCCTTTCGGTTCTGGCGCAAAGAAGCCCGACAGAAAGAGATCAGACAAAATAAACGTAGTCAGCGAGATACTGTTGCTACTATAGTGAAGAAAGCTGAGCAGTTTCAGCGTGATAAGGAGGATAAGGATAAGGAAGTGTTTGAGAGATTACAGCGTATGTCCATAGATAAATGCTATCCTGCTTTGCCTACGGAGTCGGATAAGAAGGAAGAGGCAGTTGAGGATTCTTTAATGTCTTATCTTATGAAGTCGCCACCTCCGTACGTACAGGGTACCGCAGCTCCTGTGGTCCCTGCCGTACCTGTTCTTCCACCTGTTATTCCTCCACCAGTTCCTCAACCTGCACTCGCTCTTCCGCCTGTTCCTGCTCCTTTGCCTATTTCTATTCCTACTGCTCCTCCGCTTCCACATACTCCTGTTCCCGCTACTGCTCCTGTGTTGTTAACCCCTGTTGCTGCTAATGTCTCTACTCCTTCTCTTGTTAGTCCTGTGTCTTACTCTTCTCCCTCTACTCGTAATCGTAATTCTCCCCTTGCGACAAACTTCTTCCAGTCGCTCGGACCTGTTTTTGGGTCTGCTGGTTCTGATGGTCCTCAGAGACGTAGCCAGCTTCCTGGTAATAGAGAACGTGTTGCGCTATACAATATGGTGATGGGTTGGATGATAAACCCTGTTAGAAATCCACCACGTGTTGTCCTCGAAACGTTTGATCAATTCAACATACCAACTCAGAGATATGTGTTTGATGAAATGTGCAAGTTCTTACATGATCAGATAGTGGCCTTTGCGCCTGACGAGGTGCTGTCCGCCCTGTCTGAACTTCGGCTTCAGTTCGCAAGTGGACTGATAGTCGACACTAATGTCCGACGCGCTATTGAGCGGTTGCTATCTCTTCGTCCCGCTCCTATTCCTCATGCATTGTTCGTTGAGGACATTGAGAAAGGAGATGGGTCTGGCCAATATCCTATGCGTGAAGTTCCGCCGGTTTGGGTACCCGCTGATAATACTAATGCTAATGCTCCAGTGGCGGCGCATTTCCAGAGAGTGTGGATACACCTCCCATGGAAACGATCGGAAGTGCTTCAGGTGAAACAAACTTTGCCTGATCCTCGCAAAAATCCTGCTGGATATTACAAGGAATTGTCGCAGCTCGTAGACGCTACGATAATGAATCTGGCCGATATCGACATGTTGTTTGGCAATGTCGTACCGCAACCGGTATGGGCCAAGATTCGTCACCAAGATCATGCGAATGAATTAGGTGGTGATTGGGCTGCCATTACAGCGGCAGACGCGGGACAAGTGGCTGCTACTAAACCCGATCAGTTGATTGAACTTCTTCCCCAGCGAATCATTACATTAATGAAAACGCTTATGCCAGCTATGAGGGTAAATTGGGACAAGTTGTCAGCCTGTAAGCAGAAGAAAGATGAGAGTGTTTCAGACTTCTTTACGAGGTTCGAGGAAACATTCGTTGATCATAGTGGACAGGATATGGGTACTGAGGGTGGACAGAGGTTGTTTGTAGATAAATTCGTGTCGAACTTATTGCCCGACTTGAGCCATAAATTGAAAAATTCAGAAAGTGCGTGGGCTGTTTCTACCTCAGCTCAGATATTGGCTACGGCACAATATTACGAAAATAGAGAAAAAGAGGAAAATGACCGTGCCGATAAAAAAACAAAAGAGCTAAAAACTAAAGTGTTGTTACAACAAGCATATCCGCCGCGTTCTAATCAGAATGCGCCTCAGCAGAATAGATCGCAGTCGCAATCGAATCGATCGCAGCCGCGTAATGATTCCTCTTTCCAAAGATCTTCGTTAGGGTACAACCAATGTGCTTATTGTAGACAGGAGGGACACATTAAATTTAATTGTCCTGCTTTGAATGACCGTACTAGTGGTACTTCGTCTAGAGGAGGTCGTGGTGGTTCACAGAACGCATCACGTGGTAGAGGTCGTGGTGCTCAGAACGACCGTTCTGACAATTCATCAAATCCTAATAACTGTTTCGATCAACGTGGATCATCGCAAGGACGATCTGCGCAGTATAATGTAGACGATTATTACGTCGATCAGGGAACTGACGATAGTAATTACTAGGACAGCCAAAGACAAGGAGAGGGAGTGGTATCAGTTCCGGTTGATCAGAGAGGGCCTTACGTCGCAGTTGCTACATCGGGCGTCGTTGAGCCTTTTCTGTTGGACACTGGTGCAGCGAAAAGTTCTATCATGCATTCGAAACTCCCTGGCGCACCTTTGTCTGGCTTAACAAATGTTTCCGTTGGATTCTCTGGCGCCCCCGTTAGCAATCCAGTTTCGTGCCCTTTGCCCCTTAAAATTGGGCCTTGTGAGCTCGAAGCTCCATTGATTTTGACCACTGGTTGTGGCGAAAATCTTTTGGGTCTGGATTTGCTTAAACGCTTGTATGCAACTTTGTATTGTTCTCCTGCGGGTGTAAAGCTTACGTTAGGAGAGAGAGTAGTCTCTCCCATGTACTTGTCTCTCGATAAGCTTCCACCGGAATTGGATTCTCTTCCTGCGTCTTTGTGGGCGACGGGTCCGAATGATGTGGGCCTACTTGATATCTCCCCTTATGTTGTTCAGTTGAAATCTAATGTGCGCTTGCCACGTATTCCCCAATACCGTATCTCCCTTGATGGTGAACGAGCTTTGTTAACGATCATCTATGATTTGATCGAGAAAGATGTCATTGAAGAAACTCGGGGAAACGTGTGCAATAGTCCTGTACTGCCCATTCTTAAACGTACTGATCCTACCAAACCGCCTGTTTATCGTTTTGTTATCGATTTACGGGAGGTCAATAAAATTGTGGTTCCTCAATTCCCTGTTGTGCCTGACATCACGGCGCTACTGACTCTGATTCCAGCTACTGCTTCGTGGTTTTCGGTGATTGATTTGAAAAATGCATTTTTCAGCATCCCGATTGCCGAAGAGAGTAGGGACCTTTTCGGTTTCTCTCTTGGTGGATGTAGCTTCCGGTTCAAACGCGCTCCTCAGGGCTACTGTGAAAGTCCATCGATTTACAGTCAAGCTTTGAAGGGTCAACTAGATGCGTTTAGGTTGCCGGTTGGTGCGGCTTTAATCCAATACGTCGACGACTTATTGGTGGCTGCTGATACTCAAGACATCTGCAAAATCGCTACAGTGTCGTTGCTGCAACACCTCTGCGAGTTAAATCACAAGGTGTCACCTTCTAAACTCCAATATTGTTGTCAAGAAGTAACCTATCTAGGACACTTATTGTCAAAGGAGGGAAGGAGATTGACCCCAGAGAGAATTGCAGCGATTGCACGCATGGCTGTGCCACAAACCCAAAGAGATGTGCGTGCCTTTTTAGGTATCACGTCGTACTGCAGGCAGTGGATTCCCAATTTTTCATTGCTAGCGAAACCATTGGTGGCTCTTACGTGCAAGGATGTTTCGACTCCTTTACCATGGACGGAAGAATGCCAGAAAAGTTTTTCTGAATTACGTGATTCATTGTGTTCGGCTCCTGTGTTAGGTACCCCTGATTACAGTAAACCGTTCACGTTATATGTTCACGAGAGGGAAGGTTGTGCGTTGAGTGTCTTAACGCAACCTTTTGGTGGTAAACAGCGTCCATGTGCATATTTTTCCTCGACCTTAGACCCAGTAGCTAGAGCATTACCGAGCTGTTTGAGAGCAACTGCGGCAGCTGCGGTCTCCATCCGACAATCAGCAGGATTGGTCATGGATAATATGCTTACGGTGATGGTTCCGCATGCAGTCGACACTCTGTTGAATCGTACGAAAACTCAGCACTTGACGAGTGCGAGGTTGTCTGGGTACGAATTGACGCTTTTGGCAAGCCACATTCAGATAAAACGTTGTAATGTCCTAAATCCGGCAACTTTGTTACCAGTTAGTGCAGAGTCAGATGAAGTAGCAGAACATGACTGTTACTTGCGGACAGAAGAGGAAACAAAAGGTCGTGTGGACCTTAAAAACACCCCATTGGAAGACCCGGATGGCACCCTGTATGTGGATGGGTCATGTTTTAAGTTGCCGAATGGTGATGTGACTACTGCTTATGCTGTGGTGACGTTGAATACTGTTGTTGAGACTGCGAGATTGAATCAGAATTCTGCCCAAGCTGCAGAGCTGATTGCTCTCACTAGAGCATGTGTATTAGCAAAAGGTAAACGTGTGAACGTGTACACCGATAGTCAGTATGCTTTCGGTGTAGCGCATAGTTTTGGACGGTTGTGGCGAGAGCGTGGTTTCCTGACGTCGCATGGCACGAAAATACAGCATGGCCAGCTTGTGAACGATCTTTTGGATGCATTAACTTTGCCTGCACAGGTTGCAATTGTTAAGTGTAGTGCGCATCGTAAAGTGATGGATGATGTTGGTCGTGGTAATGCGTTCGCAGACGAGATTGCTAAGGAGACTGCCCGGAACCTTAGCACTCGAATGTATGTGACGAGTTCGGTTAGGTGGCCTACAGAATCGAGTATGTGTGAAAATACCATAGAGAGTGTGAAAGCTGTTCAGAATGAGGCCACCGACACTGAAAAAATGAAGTGGAAAGAAAGTACGGGAAGGTTGGATGTGAATGGTTGCTGGATTGATTTGTCGGATCAGAAAAGATGGATGTTGCCTGACGCGTATGTACTGGCCGTTGTGCAAATGGCACATGGGTTAGCACATATTAGCGCGAAAGGTATTTGCAAGTTGCTGGCTGATGTGTGGAAGAATGATGGAATTACTAAGTGTGCTGAACGTTTGGTGAAGAATTGTATGGTGTGTATAATGTACAATCCTGGCAAAGGAACCCCAACTCCTCCTGGCAGTTTTGCTCCTCCTTCGTATCCCTTTGAGGTGATCCAGTTGGACTTCATCCATATGGAGCGATGCAATAACCTAAAATACGTTTTGGTTGTGGTTTGCGCATTCTCCCGATGGATCGAGGCCTATCCCCTCAAGGATAATACTGCTTTGTCTACTGCGAAAATCCTACTGAAGGAATACTTTCCTCGGTACGGAATGCCTAGAGTCGTGTGGTCAGATAACGGAAGTGAGTTTGTTGGAAGTGTGATGAAGAGTGTGTGTAAGGGCCTTGGAATCAATCAGAAATTCCATAGCGCCAATCATCCTCAGTCAGCTGGATTGGTTGAAGGGTACAATGGCACCCTTAAACTAAAATTAGCGAAGATTCAAGCTACGACTGGACTTTCGTGGCCTGATGCTTTGCCCCTAGCATTACTGTCAACTAGGGCGACTGTACACTCCCGAATAGGGCTTAGTCCCTATGAAATAGTGTTCGGCCGTCCTGCGAATGTGTGGGGGGTTCCTAGGCCAGGAATATTCTCTGATCTTGAGTTTCCGATGTTGATCGATTACTTACATGACTTGACTGCTAAACTGAGGTTAATTCATCAACAGGTTTACGACGCCTTGCCGACGCAGACGGAGGGTCCAGGCCACCAGCTCCAGCCCGGGGATTGGGTAGTTACCCGAAATTTTACACGAAAAAACAATCTGGACCCCCGATTCACCGGACCTTACCAGGTGCTCCTGGCCACGAGGACTGCCGTTCGTCTTGAGGGGCGGAAAAATTGGGTACATGCTACCCATTGTAAGCGAGTCCCTATTCCTTTGCCGGCAGACCCGTGGATAAGGAAAGGCATCGCGTCAACAGAAACAGAAACATTGCCGGCGTTTGTACCTTTTAGCGACGCACAGCTTGTTGGAGAACCCTCGGCGCAGCAGAAAGCCACTGTTGAACATTTGTCAGCAAAAGACTCAAGACCAGATCAACGAACTGATCAGCAGGACGCTGTCTCTTCAACAGATCCTTTGTTCGACGAGCAGACACGTCCAGGGAAACATCGATATTCTTTGCGATCTCACACTAAGGACAAATAAATTTGCTTGCTTTGCTGAGATTGATAACTGCAATATCCTCGTTTCCCATGATCAATTTTGAACATTCATATCATTGAAAGTTTTTGTATATATATATCAAGCTTCTTCCTTGTATCTTTTTTCCTTCCACAGCTGGGAAATATTGTGCTAAATAATATATACATATTGTGTATTGAGGGCCGTAGGGCCGCGCGCGTACTTCCTTCTGGACAGTAGGTTTTGACGCTAGGTTAAAGACCGTCGGTTCCTAGGAACTCCTGGGGATTGACTATTGCTGCACAGAACGAAGTGCGTCAAGAAACGTTGCGGACGGTCGTAGGAAAATGGCATTTTCGAAGCTGAATGATTTGGAAGGAGCTCAGGCGTATAGAGTCAAGCTGCAGAAACTTAGTCGTACGAAATGTTTTGTATCCCAATTGTTTGTTTTGTTTTTGACTGCTTCTGCATTTTTGGCGGGTGGGGTGTATTACACTATGTCTTACTTTTTCCTTGCTCCTCCTACTCCTACTCCTTACCCTAACCTTACTTCTACTGCTTCTCCTCATTCCTTTCATATGTTACCAGAACACGAACAGGCTAGACGTGTAGAATTCCGCAATAATTCCTTTATCCAGCTCCTCCATCAGCATCAGTTAGTGGTTAACACTACTAATTGTTGGGTGTGTGGGTTGATGCCACATACTACGGGTAAGGGAATTCCATATCTGGTGTTACCGTATAGTTCCCAAGGGTCAGCTCGAGCATTCCAAACAATGTTTCGAAGCGCACTGGGTTCCCACCCCACGCAAGAACAACGTTCCCCCAACTTTGGTCCTACCTCGTATCAGAGGCTGCTATCGATGGCTATAGAGGATATGGAAGATGAGATCCATGATCCTTTTCTTATCCCTAGAGAAGAGGTACAAGCCTATAGGGTCTTAAGTAGAGGGGAATATAGTATGTTCACTAATGAAAAGCAGCTTAAAAGCTCGTCTCCAATATGGGTCGTACCCCACACTGGTAATCTTTGTCTTGTGGGTCGTGGCTCGCAAGCCTCACTTGGAGTAAGTGCTTGCACTGAAAGTTACGTTCTGCCAATGTCCCCGTCCCCTGTGTTTCTGGCTGCCAAGGGTACATACTTTATCTGTCATGATCGTGCATACACATGGTTGCCCGCAGACTTCATGGGCTCATGTTTCGTTGCAAATCTGTTGCCTCCGACGTTTACTGTAGATGCCGATTATCATAAGACTAGAGTTGTACGAGGCGTAATTAGCGAAGAGGATACTGCCGGTCAAGAGGCAGGAGACTTTTTCAAGGGTTTCCTCCCGTTTTGGGGACCTATGGTTAATAGTAGGAACCTGAGACATTTGACTCGAGTGGTAGAATCGACAGCTAATATTACTGCCAGTGCCCTTGGTAATATCACCACAGAACTTCAGGCGGAGAGACTTATGACATTACAAAACCGTATGGTTTTAGATGTTGTCCTAGCAGATCGTGGTGGGGTGTGTAAAGTGATCCATTCGAGCTGTTGCATTTTCATCCCAGATAATGCTCCTACTGTCTATCAAGCCATCTCGAAGTTGCACAAGATCTCCGAATCCATACACGTGGATGTAGGGGATTGGACGCTACTCGGTTGGTTTTGGGGCCTGGTGTCGACTTGGGGTTGGAAGATTCTGATGATCATCGGGGTTGTGGTAGTGTTCCTGTTCACCTGTTGCCTTTGTGTGCAGTGTGGTCCTGCCTTATGTGGCCTCTGTGCTACAACGTGTATGAGACAACCATCTGTTACCAAGGGGACTCGATCGGACAGAGCTATGCTACAACGACATCTTGATGGTCTGATGAATATCGAATATGATTCCGACTAGTGCTTGCCTACATGAGGGCAAAAGGAGCGTCTGAGGTTCCGTGACAATTGTAAGTGGTGTTTTCGACTCGCACGGATATGGTCGAGTCTAGTATCTATGAACCGCAAATGGCGAGTTTAGTAAGTGTGCGCAGTTTCGCTGTGCTAACTTAAACCGTTCGTTTGTTACGTGGGTTTGTCATCTGTACCCACGGGTTCCATCTTAGATACGGCATCCATTTTGTCTCTTGCCCTCAAGTAGCCAGCGAACGGACGCTGTCCGCTTCGCGACCCTGGGACTCCCAAGATATGGCGGAAGACACATGTTCTTTGTAAGTGCCTTTATGACGAGGGGGATGCTACTGTAAGGCAGATGGCGCCGCTCGAGGCTCATCTTGCCGCACGGGCTTATTGTCTCAGCCGTGCATCTCATTAGGCACGTCCCTTTGATGCCTGTATCTCGTGCTTCTCGATACCTCCCCTTTTTACACCCTTTCCGATCTCCCTACTGTCTCCGTCTTCCTCTGCACCTGTCTTCGTTCCTATTTCGATCTACTTTACTGCTGATTGGAATTTGCTAATGGTGGGAAGATGGGTTTTTACAGTTGGGAACCGCCAAATGTTTCCGCACTTATGTTCCGGACCTTATGTGTTTCAAAGTGACCAAAGCGACCCCTCTGAGAGCGACTTGTGGGAACCAGGTTGTAAACTATTGTGTATCATGTTATCCTATGGGTAAAAACTGTATAAAAGGAGCGATCCACAAATACAATTTGAAGCAGTCTCCCCGAACTACACTCGATGTACTTCCTGTGACTTCTGTGTTCCCTGCAGTAAATAAACCTTGACTCTTTGACGCCGAAGGAAGTGTCCCGTGTCTCTGTGACTTGTACGCCGGAGCAGGTTACCCACGAAGGTTTCAGGTGTTGTGCCCTGGCACCGCTGGGTCCAAAAGAACCCAGTCCTTCACCGTCGCCGAGGGCCGTGAGAAACAATTCAGAACCCAAGTGCGAAATCGATCCCCCAGGCCCGCCTTCACTAAAACCTGCTCTCGATACGGCCAATGGACACGATCAAACGCCTTTTCCGCGTCAATAGCAAGCAGCATGTATTCCCCCTCTGTGCGTGTGGCCTTTTCGATAAGGTGGAGCGCCCTCTTTGTGTTGTCCACCGTTTGCCACTCCGAAATGAACCCGGCCTGATTCGGAACTATCAGTTTCGGCATCAGTGGAGCCAGACGCGTGGCCAGTATACCCGTGTACAGCTTCAAGTCAATGTTGAGCAGTGAGATGGGTCGATAGGCTGCACAACTTGACGGATCCTTACCCGGCTTGGGAATTACAGATATGGTGGCGTCCAGGAGATCTTCCGTTATCACTTCCGGCTCTGAGAAGGAATTAAAGAGGGTGGTCAAGAGCGGTGCCACTTGTGTACAAAAGGTCTTATAAAAAATGGCTGTGAAGCCGTCCGGCCCTGGGGCCTTTCCCAGCTTAAGCCTGGAAATGGCCGAGATGACCTCCTCGGGTCTGATCGCACTCTCTAGAGCCGCCGCTTGATCCGATGTGAGGACCGGTAGCTGGATGGCGTCTAGGAACGATACGCTCGTGGCGTGGTCCAGTGTCTCCCCCGTATACAGGGATGCGTAGAAATCGCCAAAGGCAGCCGCGATCTCCCGGTCTCCCGTAGCAAGGTGTCCCATGGATGTCTTAACGCCCCTTACCAAGTGTTGTTGCCTCTTTTCTCTAAGCGCGCGCCCCAATAGGTGTCCGCATCTGTCCCCCCCAGTGTAGTACACGTGATGCGTTCTCAATGCCGCAAATTCTGCCCTATCCTGGTCTAGCGCGCTCGACTGTTTCCGCGCCAGAGCCAGCTGCTGCCAGATCCCAGGCGCGCATGTCCTCTGGTGCATTCCCTCCAACTCCCTGACCTTCTGTGTCAGCTCATCCCTTTTCTCTGCCCTTGCCTTGTTTTCAGCTGAGGATAATGCTATAAACTCCCCTCTGAGTACCGCCTTCAGGGCCGCCCAGTGAGTCGTCGGGGAGGTGTCGGAGGCGGCATTGTGCGGTAGATACTCCTCGATCGTGTGTGCGATTTTCTCGGGCGTTCCCTTGCGCTGCACTAGCGTGTGTCTGAGTCGCCAGCATCTGGAGAGGCGCTGAGCCGGAGGGAAAAGAAAGGTCACCGAGATGGGGGCGTGATCCGAAAGAGTAGCAACCCCTATGTCCATAGTGGACGTCAAGGCCTGAAGGGAAGTGGATGCCAGAAAATAGTCCAATCTGGCGTATGTGCGGTGTGCATTGGAAAAGTATGAATAAGCCCTAGAAGTAGGGTGGAGGCTTCGCCAGAGGTCTACCGTACCCAATTCTTCCAACCTCCTATGACCTCCCTCTGACAAAGTCCCAGCCTGGGTGGAACGCTGCGCTGATCTGTCCAATGTGGAGTCTAGAACCAGATTAAGGTCACCCCCTAAAAGGACATGCCTGTCCTCAGATGCCGCTACTACGCTGAGCGCGTTCTGGAGGAATTTCTCCTGCCCCTCGTTGGGGGCATAGACCGAGCAGACTGTGAAGTTCAACCCCCCCAGTGAAAAATGGTACGACAGTAACCTCCCCTTTATCTCTGCACCTTTACGCAACACCTTTCCGCGGAACCTCTGAGCCACTAGAATCGCCACCCCCGCTTTCTTATTTGGGCCGGAGGGGAAGAACTGCTGTGGGAAACCACGCGCTTTCATCCTGGAGCAATCTTTCTGCAGCAAATGCGTCTCCTGCAATAGACAGATGTCAGCCTGCGCGTGCTCCAGACAGGATAACACTGCCCGCCTTTTGATTGGGTTATTAAGCCCCCTGACATTCAGGGAGAGAATGCGCACCTCAGTGTGGGCCAGAGCTCCGACTCTATCCCTCCTGCCCCGCACTCCGAATGACTACCCCTGGGTCCATGTCGGCATCCCCGCTATGAGCCTTCCCAGCATTGAGTACTGGACGGGTTCGGACCCGCACCTGGTAGTGATGTCTCGTGCCAATGAGTTGTGACGAACCCCCTAGGACCTGGAACTCCACCCAACCCCTCCCATAGAACAAGACATAGGAAAAATGCAAGCCCCAACATGTGCCTCCCCACCGTCCCCAGCCATCCCACAACCCACCCTGTCCCTTCCCCTGCCAACACCCCAAAACTAGCAACCAAAAAAGGAAAAAGTCAATAGGTCCATCATTGTCCTTCATCTCTCGCAGATGACCGGTTAAACTACGTCTCGGGGGAAAAAGGGTCCAACCCCTCTCCCATCCCCCCCGTCGACCCTCACAAGGGCGTAAGTGACCCCTAGCGATGCCAACAGTAGAAGCTTCATCCTCCCGGCTGTTGGGAAAGATCAGCAGACTCCGCCTCCACCGCCGCTCGACGGCCACTCTCGATCTCTGTCTTTGGGGGTCTTTTGACGCGCCTCCGATTCCGCTGCTGGCGCCATTGTGACGACGGTTCTCTCCTCCCGGTCTGTGAGGGTGGCTGTTCCTCCCCATCTGGTGGTACGTCGATACCCAGCAGCTGGCAAGCCTCCTTAAGGGAGCGGAACTGGTGAAGCTTATTGTCCAGCTTATAGATGATCTTGAAAGGATGCCCCCAGCTATACGGTATAGCCTGCTGCTGAAGATAGGACGTCACGGGCTTGAAGCAGCAGCGCTTCTGGAGTGTAAGCGCCGAGAGGTCCTGATACAGCGTCGGGGAGTGGCCTTGAAATGAGACGGGTTGCTTCTGTCTCGCTTTTTGGAGAATGTCTTCTTTAGTGCGAAAGTCCTGCACGCAGACCAAGATGTCTGCGGGAAAGGATGATCCAGAACGCTGCGGTCCGACCCTATGCGCCCTGTCAATCGGGAGGGCGGCATCCTCTGGCCGTTCTAGGATATGGTTGAAGAGCTCCCTGGTGAATTTGAAGAGGTCTTTGTCCACCTCCGAGTGGGCCACACCCCGAATGCGCACGTTGTGTCTCCTGGAGCGATTTTCAAGATCCTCCAGATGTGATTGCAAGTCTACCTGCTGGTCGTGGAGGCGTATGATTTCCTGCTGGAGTGCCTCCGTCTTAATGTCCCGGTTATCCTGCTTCGCCTCTATGTCCGCCACTCGCTCCCCACACCACCCAGGTCGCGCCGCACAGCACGTATCTCCTCAGCGAATTCCTTTTTAAGAGTGTGGATGTCCTCCCGTAGTGTCGTGAAGAGGGACTCAAGAAAGGACTTCGTGATAGGTTCTGCCCCTTCTCCTCCCTGTTTTATGTTGGGAGCAGAGATCTCTTTAGCCGCAGTGGGCGATTGGGTTTTCGTAAATAGGTCTTTCACTGTCCGGTCTTTACGGACTTTTGAGCTTTGCGCCATGGCGTCCGGCGGTCGAGGGCGGGCCCGTATCCAAATGAAGCCTCAGGCTCAGCCGTAGAGTGTCGTGGTGTGCTGCCAGTTACTGGCCCACGTGGCAAGGGCCTTCCACTCCGCACCGCAAAATGGCGCCCCCATATGCCCCCATGCCGGAGGGTCGCTCCAGTGTACGCAGCTAACCAGCCGGGGTCAGGCCAGGAATGTCTGTAAATGTAAAGGGGCCCCTCAAGCTTTCCAGGTGAAGTCCTCCTCCTGCCTACCCGGTCGCCCACTGGGCCTCTCTGCGCTAGCCGCCGCTCGGCGATTCCACAGTCGCGAGTGAGGCGTTTCTTGCTTACTGCCCCACGCTGCCTGTACCCAGAACTGTGCCTGGCCAATGCTCTCGGGACCTAGAGGGGCCCCCTGAATAATGGCGTCAGTCGGGACGTCTCTGAAAGGGGGCCCCCACCCCAGCGGACTCCTCCCAAAGGCTGCGGACCCACAACGCCGCAACTACCACAGGGCCTCCAGGCGTAGCGCCAGCAATCCCCTCCACTCGTCTGGCAGATTGCGCGGACCCCCGCACCGTTCCGCCGGTCTGTACTGTACTGACGGCGGGCCCGCAGAAGCGCTAGGGCTGTGAAGTCCCCAGCGCCTCGCACCGTTGAGAGTGCGGGCCGGGCCCGCCTGAGCTTACCGCAGCGGCCCGGGATAGGCCCAATCCCCGGTCTCTGGTGCGACTTCCACGCCGCGGCCTGCTTGCTCCTCCTCCAGCGCTGGCCGCGGCTCCCGGGCACGCCGCGCGCCGGTCTGCGAATCCCGGCTCCAGTCACCTCCAGGGGCCGGACCTCGCCCAGCAGGTTCCCCCCCCGAGCCGGGGCCGACAAATAAGCCAAAGGGGCACGCTGAAAAGGGGCTCCACAAGACGGGGGCCCGTGCTTTCGAGGGCCGACGGCGGGAGATCCGGGAGACACGTCCGCCGACGCCGCCATCTTGGCCACGCCCCCTTCAATTGCATTTAGAAAAGCTCTAACCTTTCCATTACATTCGAAATGTACAATTGTTTTGTATTTGTTTGTCAATTAAATAAAATATTTTATCATTTGTATATTTGTTTGATGAATTCTTGTTTCTGCATTTAATTTTTCTATGTATTATTTTGTAGTTCAAATGATTGAAAATGCTTAAACCGGGATCCCCATCTTTCAGTAATTACTCGGTGGTACTCCTGGGTTCCAGTAATAATTAAGTAGGGGTTCACAGAAGAGAAAAGGTTAAGAAACCCTGATCTTGAGTCTCTGTGGCTCTTCAAGATATCCTGACTATACAAGGATTCATTGGACTCACTACCCCAGTGGTTCTTAACGTGTGACCTGGGAATACCTGGGGGCCAGACGCCAACTCAGGGGGTTCCAGTGTTGATTATTCCGGTATTGAATACGTGGGGAGTCCATAGAAGACAATAGGTTAAGAACTACTGTATGGAGGGCTTTTCTGCTGCTTTGTGTAGCGTAAATTGGCCCCAGAGCACTATAGCTCATTTATTTGGAGGGCTCTCTGTGGAACAAACTCTAGACTGTCATTCAGTCTTTGTGGAAACACCTTGTGATCAGGATAATCATTAAAATATGATTGTTTCTTCTAACAAAACACATGATGTTTCAGATTCAGCCCTAATGCAAAGAGGCAGTGACGCAGCGGCGGCGCAAAAGATGCGCCATGGTGTGGGGTATTTACAACGTGACGCATCTCCCAGATGCATTACGTTGTAAAGCCCTGCGCCAGAAGAGGCGTACCATCGCAGGGGGAGGCGTTCCGGCGCAGGAACGCCTCCCAAAAGTGGCTGAGTGAAATCTACAAGATTTCACTCAGTCACTTTTGGGCCATGCTGCGTCAAAACCCTGCACCTGCTTGAAGCAGGCGTAAGGATTGACGCAGCATTGTGCACATCGGGCCCCCCCTGATCCTTGCTGGAGCTGCATCGCACTTGTGACGCAACTCCAGCAATGCGCCGCTTTTACCTGTGCCGTTTTTGACCCATGGTGCGCCGCATTGTAAATGCGGCGCATCAAGGGTGGCGGAACTGCGGTGCACAATTACTGACGCATCCCTGCCGATATGCAGAGATGCAGCAGTAATTGTAAATCTGCCCCCACATGTAGTCAAAGTCAAAAGTTTTTTATTTGCTTTGGTACTCAACTGAGGACCACAAATTTAAAAACGATTACAGAACATAAGCATAATCAATATAATTTTAAAAAAGATTTTAAAAATTTATAGAAATTATAACAAACCCATTCGTCAGTCGGTTGTTTACATAATGCTAGTAAATTGTTTACTGTAGTAATATTGCATTTCTGGTATATCGGCTTAAGATATCTAGCTCGTGCTTTAACTACACTTTCGTGTGGACAAACAAATAAAATATGCACAATATCTTGATCACCACCAAAACAGAGTTTACAGATAGGGGAGTCTCCTGGTGACCATTTAGATGTGACAGTGGAGACTGGGAGAATGCCTAAGCGCAACATAGTTATGGACCTTCTTGCTCCATGTGTAAGGCAAAGCCCCAGGTATGGTCGTAATTGCTTATATTCCAACGACTCTATGTAAGTTTTATATGTAGATAACTTACTACAATGCATAAGGTCGAGGTCATAACTTAGTCTTGGAGTAAAGCATTTCAGGAAAAGTTTTAACTGGGGTTTTGTCCATGATAACAGAATAGCTTCAGTCAGGTTCGCTGTTTTAAACGCTTCAAACATGTTTTTAGAAAAGTTGAGTTGTCGAGAATCTGTTTTAAATATCTCAGTCTTCAACAAGAATCTCAACGTTCCTTCCTTTGCGTGCAGAATGTTGTACGCCCATCGAATAACATTTGCTATTGCTGTTGCATATGAACTTGTCAGAGCAAATTCCAATCTGAGAGCCTGTACAGATGTTGATGTAGAAACCTTTAGTAATCTTTTCAAGATCTTTCCTTCGGTAATGTCCATGAAAGACCATTGTTTTGTAGGTAGGTGTTCAGTTGCATAGGACAAGACCGAGGGTATTTTTACTTTATACACCTTGAGTAATGAGGAAAAATGCCTACTTCCTGTGGCAGTATACATTCTAGAGGGTGCCCCGGCATGGATTTCAGATTTTTTCTTTAGATTGTTTATATGTTTAAGATTTTGTAAGTTCTTGGTAAAAATCCTGCCGAGGTAAGTATATTCATCTACTTCCTCTACTCTTATCCCATCAAGGTTCCAGTGATATTTAGCGCTTTTTTTCCGACCAGAAAACGCCACTACTTTTGTTTTAGTTAGATTAGGGATTAGAAAATGTTCCTTTGAATAAACATTTAAAGAATCCAGTAAATTTTGGAGACCAAAAGGGGTGAGGTCTAACATAACTATATCGTCTGCGTAAAGCAGCGCGTGTATGCTCTGAAAAGCAATCTTTGGTGGCAGGCTCGAGCATTTTTGTAAGTAAGATGGTAGATCGCTCAGATATAGTGAAAAAAGAATTGGTGCAAGAAGACATCCTTGTCCCCACATGTATAAAAAATCCATTTTGTTTCCTTACATAGCGATTCTTGAAGAGCTGCATCACAATAGGTAAACCCTACTACTCCATTCCTTGCAGATGCAAATGATTTTGCGTTCCCTAATTTGCGGTCAGCTAATTGGTAATCACAAATTATGTAATGCAAAACCAAGGGTGCCCAGTGGCGCGCATATTTTTCACATGGTTTGCACATGGTTACCATCGACTTGGAGTAGATGGTAATAGCAGTCGATGATAATAGCATTTATTAAATACACAGTTTGGATTTAGAAAATCCTTTATACATGTGCTAAGGGAATCTCAAATTGCGGTTCCCTATTTGTGGTCGCAATTTTAGGTAATCGCAAAAATTGGGATTACCTAAAATGCACTGCCAAAGCCTTCCATACATCTTGAAAGACTGTTTTGCATTTGCTAAAGGTCACATTTAGCGATCGATTTGCTCCGTTTTGTGAACGCAAAATATATACATGTGGCCCTAAGTGTTTTTGGGCTATATGTATCAACATTCCGTTTTGCGATTCCTAAATAGCGATTTTTAAGGAATCGCTATTTAGAAATCGCAAAATGGTATGTATGTAGAAATTAGCTTCTTTTTAGCGATTTCTTAAAATTCCTTAATTGCGATTAGCAAATTGCTAATCGCAATTAAGGAATAATTTCCCATTTATTTCTATGGGCCAGGAGGCCCATACGAATGAAGGGGAAATTTGCGAATCGCAATTTGCTAATCGCAAATTGTGAATATTTTCAAGGGTGCAGGGGTGTCCAAAGGATACCCAGTTGCACCACTGAAATCGGCATGGGTGGACATGTGGCGCACATACATGCCCTAAGGGCATGTATGTGCGTCACATGGCACTTAGAAAATAGAAAAAATATGCATTGAATTCGCAACTTACCACCAACTAGAAGTTGGTGGTACAATTGCGATTCCTTATGGCCAATTTGCTATTTTTTTTGGCTTCTTACATTGCATTTAAGGAAGCGCAAAATTTGCGATTCCTTAAATGCAATCGCAAGATAAGGAATCGCATATTTTGCAATTCCTTATTTTGAAAGAAGATTTCCTTGATGCATACCAATCGTCCAAATTGCATTCGCAAACGCCGAAATTCTGCGAATTTCGGCGTTTGCGAATTCAATTTGGCTTGATACATATGGCCCTTAATTTTTAAGAGACTGATGTTGAGCCGTCAAGTTTGTTTTAGCTCTTTAGTTTGCTTAATGTAGCATATGATTTGTCAGTAACATATATATCTATATTCAAAATCCAAACTAACCTTCATTGGGGGGGGCAGGGGGAGAGCACTCGTGCTTTTCCCGCAGTCTCCCAAATCACATTATAGATATTTTTGCCGCAGTGTGAATCAAAATTCCTAAGCTGGAAATCTCCCTTTCTAGTGGCCATCACGTAGCAACGGGGTACCTTTAGGCGCGAAGCTGCCTCTCAACTTTCCATGATCTAGTAATTATTGACAGTTGTAATAAACACTGCAGAGGGGGGGGGCTAATAATCGTGATTATATAGCACTTAATACCAGTTTTTAAGCAGTGCACATAACAGTAACACAATATAATGGCACTCAAGTAGCCGACCTCGAAAGGATGGAAGGCTGAGTTGGCCTTGCCGGGATTCGAACTTGTGACCTTCACATCACTGCATATCAAAGCCTTTACTCACTGAGCAACTCAAATCACAACATGCACTAACCAAAGAGACTTGGGAATACCTGTCACATCCCATGTCAAAGTATTGAATCAGAACTCAGGAAGCAAGTAAATAATAAATGAACAATCCAAAAGCAACCTGGAAGACACTGCACATCAGCCTGCAGCTGCACAAATGTAAGAGACAGACAGGGAACAACAGACGGAGGGACTGAAAGTGTCAGCATTATGAAGCAGCTGTGGTCTCCTCCAGTACTTTGGGAGTCACTCCTTGCATACAATCAACTCCCCTCATGAAAGGTCTGCTTTACCACCGCCCTCTTAACATAAAGATCTTCTACTTGAGGGCCATGAGGCTGCAAAGCAGTAATCCTGCGGCCTCAAGTGGTGAGAGAAGGCCAAGATGAAAAGACATGTTTGCTGCTCAAACACACTGGAGATGAGTCACCCATCACTCCCACTGCCACGTTTCACCCACATAAAGCAAAAAAAGATATTTTTAATGCAATAACCAAAATGTATTAAGCACATGGACATCAGGAGAGTTTGCATCACTCACAAAAGCAGAGCATCATAGGATCCTGCAGAGCAAGCTTCCTTTATAAACACTCATGTAATAAGAGAGGCTGCGACTTTGCATGCCCTCCCCCTCCCGCACACACTGAACACATGATACCGCAACAGTCTAGGAGTCTGTCAGCCAGAGAACAGGGCAGGTATGGCATGGGAAGAAGCAATTCAAGCACACACACACAGTACAACAAACCCACACACACACGTTACTGCACAGGCAGTTGCTTTGCGTGCTTCCTTCTCTCTTCTCCACACACAGTGAATGGATACTTCATGTGTAAGCAGGAGTGCAAGCTTCCATCTCACACATCACAGTACAGGCACACAGAACAGTTACAGCACAGGCTGTTGCTTTGTGTGCTTCCTTCTCTCTTCTCCATACACACAGTGAATGGATACTGCATGTGTAAGCAGGAGTGCAAGCTTCAGTCTCACGCAGAACACATATAACATAGGCAGCAGCAGTGCCAGCACACACAGTGCAGTAGTACACGCGCACAGAACAGTTACAGCACAGGCTGTTGCTTTGTGTGCTTCCGTCTTCCTCCACACCCCACGCATTCTGAACGTGTACTGCATGTGTAAGCAGGAGTGCAAGCTTCAGTCTCACGCAGAACACATATAACATAGGCAGCAGCAGTGCCAGCACACACAGTGCAGTAGTACACGCGCACAGAACAGTTACAGCACAGGCTGTTGCTTTGTGTGCTTCCGTCTTCCTCCACACCCCACGCATTCTGAACGTGTACTGCATGTGTACGCAGGAGTGCAAGCTTCAGCCTCACGCAGAACACATATAACATAGGCAGCAGCAGTGCCAGCACACACAGTGCAGTAGTACACGCGCACAGAACAGTTACAGCACAGGCTGTTGCTTTGTGTGCTTCCGTCTTCCTCCACACCCCACGCATTCTGAACGTGTACTGCATGTGTACGCAGGAGTGCAAGCTTCAGCCTCACGCAGAACACATATAACATAGGCAGCAGCAGTGCCAGCACACACAGTGCAACAGTGTGCACACAGACCAATTACAGCACAAGCTGTTGCTTTGCATGTTCCCATCTTCCCCACGCACACTGCACGGATACATCATGTGCAAGCTCTGTTGCATCCTCCCCTGCCCGGCTACATGTAAAGGATCACACCGCACACGTCTTTATTCCTCAGTGTGTAACCATTAACAGAATATTCTACAGCATGAATTCTATCCCCACACCCAAGCATGTAAGCCACTGTTCTACAGTCTGTCAGGGACCAAAAGGGTCCAGTCATCTCTAACTCACAAGACACTACATCTCCCCCTTTGTTAAATATAAAGCATCAATATTACATATATACGTCACAACTCTTCAATTGGTGGTTTAATCAATCGCCTAGACCTGGCCAGGTTAGGTGTGCAGATAACGAGAAGTGCCCATGACTGGCACTGGTGACAGAGGCATTAATACAGTCATTGGGTTCTCTAGATTCTCAGGTGGATAAGTCTCACTTCTAACATCTGGAGTTAGCGAATGCCAAGGCAGGTGCTTGAAATGAGAAGAATGACACTTAATGGACTTTCCAGGACGATGGGCAGTCACCATGTGTCCTTTACTAATCACAATCCTCAGTGGGTCAGAATCAAAAGGAGCATCAGACTTGCATTTCCATTTCCGCCTGACAATGACGTGGTCTCCTCTTCTGAACACAGTACTTCGAGCACAGAGGCGCCTATCAGCGTAGATCTTCATTTTCAGTTTGTGAGATGAATCAGTGGTGCAAAGTGTATCAATGTCAATAGATCTCTCAATGGTCCATTGTTGCAACTTGCAGCCAGATTCATGAAGCATTTTTGCGGGCGCAAACGGTGCGAATCGCAGAATTCGGCCGTTTGCGCCCGCAAAAATTGCATTAGAAATTCATCATTGGGTCATGTACTCGCAAATTGAAAAATCGCAAAAAATTTCGATTTTTCAAATTGCGATCACATTTAAGGAATCTCAATTTGAGATTCCTTAAATGATATTCATGACCCAATATAAAATTGCGAATTCGCTATTTTTGGACGCAATTTACCGCGAGGTCAAACCTCGCGGTAAATTGCGAAAACTCAGAAAAATGCATTTAAATGCATTTTTCTGAGTTGCATGTTACACACACACATGTCCTTTGGACATGTGTGTGTGCAACACCTGTGTCAGATTTCATTTGAGGGGTGCTACAGGGTGTCCTGTGGACACCCCTGGCACCCTTCAAATCGCAATCTTATTTGCGATTAGCTAATTGCTAATCGCAAATAAGGAATACTCCCCATTCATTCCTATGGGCCTTTTGGCCCATAGGAATGAATGGCGAGTTATTCCTTATTTGCGATTAGCAATTTGCTAATCGCAAATAAGGAATCAGTAGGAATCGCATTTTATTATGCGATTCCTACATGAATGCTGTTTTGCGAGCCCCTAATAGCGAATCGCTATGATTCGCTATTAGGGGCTCGCAAAACGGCCCGTTGATGAATCAGGCGGTTAGTTCCTATGACTCTCCCAAGCATTAAGGTTGCAGTGCTTTCACCCGTGGTAGAATGGGAAGCTGACCTGTAGTCATGAAGCGTAGACTGAAGAACTGATTTAAGGTCAAGGTTTTGCAGTGCAGCATGCTGAACAGTCTTCTTGAGGGTGCTCATAAACCTCTCAATAACACCATTCACCTGTGGCCAGAGAGGTGTACTTTTCTGATGCTTGACCTTCCGATGAGTAAAAAAATCTTTAAATTCTCAGCAATTGAATGGTGGGCCCTCGTCAGATTTCAAAGTCAAAGGAACTCCTCATGCTGCAAAAATACTTTCTAATCTCTCAATGACTGTCATGAGTAGTTGATGACAGATCTTCCACAAGGGAAAACTGGAGTATTCATCAACAATAATTAGTAGAAGATGTCTATTGTCCAGGGGTCAAAAAGAAATCAATTGCAATCTTCTCCCATGCATGGGCGATTAGACATGTTTAGTGAATGCAAGGTGATTTTGGATGACAAGCAGTTGCTTAAATGACAGGCCCTTAATTCTTTTTCAACCCTTTCATCAAGACGAGGGAACCACACTCAGTCGCGTACAGCTCGTTTAGTGGCAACAATTCCACAATGTCCCTCATTTGCCAGTTCAATGACTTGTTGCCTCAGAATCTCAGGTATGGCAATTCTCAATCCTCATAAGATAATACCTTCTGGAGTGAATGAAAGTTCTTCCCACACATTTTTGAATTTCTAGTATTCTCGGTCATCATGAACAGGTAGAGCATGCTTTCTCCATGATTTATGGATAATGATGTCTTTGAGGATTTGCAAATCTCAGTCAGTGCCCGTGGCAGCAATGAATTGTTCTACTGATGTGGCAGCAGGTGTGGCATGGGTCGTAGTATACCCTGGCAACAAGATGGTTGGGAACGCACGCCACATATCATACACACTAGCCCTGCATGCAGCAGTATGATACTAAAGCGGACACATCTAAAACTACCAAACTGGCATTGTTGTGGTAGGCATGGATCGCCTCCCCTTATCTGAGCCTACCCTGCTCTCCCATCCTTTTCTTTATGATTTGTTGTTAAAAGTTCTACTATTATATATATATAGTAATTTGATCACCAACCCTAACGCTATGGCAGGGCTGATCAGAGTCAACAGACAGATGATCTGGAACAAATTTGTATGTGACAAAGGCACCTGTAATCTGATTATCTACTGTATTAGCAACAGGCCATGAGCGATACGATGCATTTGTTGTGCTGGACATAAAGTCATTGTGTTGCATGGATTTAGTTAGAATAGCCACCATCTGTTTTTTATTGGTATACTGCTCTGAACAATTTGATTTCTGTAAATGTCTACGGGTCCCACAAATATTTTGTATGGTTGTATTATATATCACATTTGTCAAAATTCAATAAACAGATCAAACAAAAAAAATGACAGCAAGTGTGCTGGATTTCACTACGAATTTAACATAATCATCAGCTGCTTTAGAAGTGATGCCATAACATGATATTGGCACACATGAGAAATAGTCATCAGGGCTTGATCTTTTCCTGGACGATACACAATCGTATAATCATACTCCTCCAGTCACAACCCCCAACTCTCAATGCGAGGGGGCATCTTGGCTTTAGGATTGCCGAAAATGGTTGAGCAATGCTTGGTAATTGGTGACAACTGTGAAATGCTTCTCATACAGGAACACATGAAAACGTTCACATGCCCACACCACAATGAGGCTTTCCTTTTCAGGTTGTGAATAGGCATGTTCTGTCAATGACAAACCTCTGCTAGCATAAGCTATGATGTGTCTTGTTGCATTGGAATGTTCAGGGTGCTGGGCAAGGATGCCACTGAACCCCACTGTGCTCTCATCAACAACAACCTCCGTCTGCAATTTCAAACCGAAGTATGTCATTTTAGTGGCGTTCTCATTTGCGTTTTTTTGATTTTCTTGAAGCTTTGTTCATAGTCACATAACCATCAAAATAGAACATTTCATTAAGTGAAATCACTAAAAGTCAGCGGCAAAGTCACATATGTACCTTGAACAGTACCTGGTTATATCAAGAAAGGATCGCAGCGTAGTTACTTCTTATGGGGGAGAAGTGGATGACAAGGCTTGTACTTTATTGGGATCTGGAGTCATTCCCCCATCAGAAAAGATATGACCGGAGAACTTGAGTTTTCTTTTATAAAACTCTCTCTTTTGTGCATTTAAAGTGAGACCTACATCAGCAAGTATACAACATACTTGTGTAAGAGCTTTATCATGATTCTTCTGTGTGCCCAAAACACTAGTATATCATCACTTTAATTGAAAGCTTTGGTGACTGGCTGTATTATACGATGAATGAAATCCTTAGAGAATTCTGCAGCTGAGGACCCTCCGAAACGTAGCCTTTTATATCTAAACAACCCAACATGAGTTGAAAAGGTAGTAATGTACCTGCAATTGTCTTCCAATTCAAGTTGGTGATACCCTTTGTTCAAACCGAGGAGGGGGAAAGACTTTGGCTCCATTCAGCTGCGTAATCATGTCAGCAATATATGAACCTGGATGTCGTTCTCTTTCAATCGCCTTGTTCGCTTGGTGCATATCTACGCAGATGCACACTGTGCCTCCACTATCCTTCTTTGGCACTACCACTATGGGGTAAACCCATGGGTTCAGACCAGTGGATCGCTTAATGATGTCATTTTTCAATAATGTCTCAATTTCTTTCTCAGCAGCCTCTTGTAAATTAAACACAATTCGACGATGTCGTTGAGCAACAGGATGGATGTCCTCATTTATTTGAAGTTGCACTTTAATTATCTTATGTCTTCCTAGTCCATGGAACAAAGATAGAAACTGATTCACTATCTCATGATAGACATTGACGATGCAGTTCACTGAAATCAGCCTCATGTCAGCAGCGTTGCTAAAACTTGGTAAATATGCACTCAATGAATTGCTTTGCAGGACATGAATTGATGTTTGTACTTTTGTCTTTTTATGCTTCACAATTGCTACAAATGAAAGTTAACTTTGCAGTGATGTCAAAGAAACTGGTGTATATACTTTGAATTTCGGCGGGGTCTAACGGGGTACTGGAGACAGTTCATTGTACTTTTACGCTGACATAATGTTTATTGATGCACCACTGTCTATGATAAATCGTATGGAGCACCCATTCACCTTCAGTGTGATTTTGGGACAGTGTTTAATTGAATTTTGCACTTTAACTTATCGATCTTGTTTTGCCTGCCACTCTTCCTTGCAAAAAGTGAATCCTATATATGCACGTCATTCAGTGGTTCACATTGACATCGCACACCCATCTTCTTCACTGTCTCTTGGCAATGAAGTTGACACATTTTTTGACAAGGAATTTGATGACTGTGGACGTTGTTCGAATTCTACTTGCCTCAACTGATGTTGCCGCTTGGCCTTCTGGGCATAGTTGGAACGTCTCTGGAACTTTCTGCCATCCATTTTAATTTCTCGACGTGATGCACTTGATCTTTCCTTCATTTTGTTTTCTGGACGTGACATACTTCATCTTTCCCTCACTTTGTAAACCATTACAAAATGGTTCTTTTTCCCCACAGACTTTGCATATCTTTCAAATGACGGGACATTTACCTTCATGTGGAACGGGACAGCCACATCAAAAACACAACTTCTTTTTCTTTGGAGACATTGCTTTATGGCCTTCTACCTTGTGTCTCAGCTTGCTTTTCACTCTCAGCGCCGATTCATTTTTGGCAGTTCTAGCCTGCATGTTAGCTGCTTGTCTGTCAGTTCTTTCTTCCGCTCTAGCAGCCATGAGAACTTGCTCCAAGCTGAGTGTCTTTTTCAGCATTCGTTGTCTGGAAGAATCAGAGAGACAACCATCTATTATTCTGAGACGCATGGCCTCTTCATCATTGAACTCATTGAACGTGCAATGCCTGATGAGCGAATCCAGTCTTACTACAAACTCATCTATAGTTTCACTAGTTCACTGCCTTTCTTGACTGAAAATGTACCTTTCATAGTCGACATTTGGCATTGAATTGAACTTGGTGTTTAGCGCCTCTTTGATTTGACTGTACATCATTTCACACCTTGTGGTATTTTCTTTATCACTTCTTTGACTCTTTCACCTGCTACATTCTTCAGATACTTAATGATCTTTTTGTCATTGGCTTCTTCCAGTGCATCAATAAAATCATCAAAGGTTTCAATCCAGGCAGTCCATCTGTTGCCAATATTCAGCATTGTGGCAATGTCGAAGGGAGGCAGTGGTTCTAATAAGGAGACTGCATCATAATCTGTGGAACTTTCTGCTGTAAAGAGCTGTGCCCTATCCGGCAGCGTCGGCTACCCACTTGGAGAGCACCTTCATTAGGCACGAGCAGTGTGGTAACATTTGCGTCATTGCACCCTCTCTCGGGTTGTGAGGCGCGGTCTTCTTCTCTGGCGGTGAGCAGCGGTTTTGTTTCTTGCACAGGGCCTTCACCAATCTCGAAACACACACTATTTAAATGAGGGTCTAAGGGCTAATTTAATGACTCTGTACTGGATACATGCCCCCAAGAACAGAACTAATTACAACAAAAGGTATCCAGGAGTCACAACCATGTTTTGCTCTTAGACTGACCGCCACACGACAAACAAATTAAATTGTGAATTGAAAACAGTTGTATATAGACACCATTCAAACACTCATACATGTAACATGCAGTCAGGGTTAGGAATTTTTCCCATCAGTTGTCGCTCTGTACCACGACTGTTACATCATTTGGGTTCTCCTTACCCAGGAGTTAGTATACAGACAGTCACATTAGTTGGAAGGTAGAGTCTGTGTGAGTAAGGAGACTGACGTTAATTTTTTATTGAGTGGTGTCAGTATGGTGCTGGTGTGATATTTACAACTGAAAAGAAGCAGTGCAAGTGGAAGTAAGTGAAGTGAGTAAAATTAGGTGGAACTGAGTAGAATAGATATTTTTAATGTTTTCTCTCAGACCCCTAAGCTTAAAAACAAGTGAAAAATGAAAAAAGTAGATTTGACATAATATCTACTCAGCAAGTGGTCAACTTGCTGAGTAGATATTATGTCAAATCTACTTTTGTCAGTCTAAGAGCAAAACATGGTTGTGACTCCTGGATACCTTATCCAATCTCACCTCTTTGCATTGTACCTGGTTTCTACGGCCTTTCTGCGTTTCTTTATATTAGAAATGTTTTCCTGTTTTAGTGCTTCTTTGCATTTGGCAATCACTGCCTTTGGTGCTTCTCTGTACCTGGTTGTTGCTGCCTTTAGTTTTGTCGAACTGCATGAATGACAGATCTTTGTTAGGCTATGGCACAGTATCTCTTGTCTCGACTTTACCAGCAAATTTCTAGCAAACGATAAACAAACATTCTGTAAGGCCTTCACATTCTTCACAGGGCTTGCACTGGCTGGAGTGGCGCTATGACTCCACATACGCCACAAATCATTTGTGCAAGAGAGAAAATTTGGATACTAATTAAATCTCTTTTTTTTAAAGGTTCTACAAGTATTAGTTTTGAGGAAGAATCAGAACGGCGCTTCCAGAAAACAAGACCCTCTTTCCTAGACCTGGCCATCTTCGTTGTTGTGTGCATACTATCCACCGGTGAGAAAGGTAGGTCCATATCATCCCTATGAAGCAGTAACACTGACATGCAATATCAGCACAGCATACTGGTTCTGACATAGAGCACACTTAACTTTAACTTAAACTTTGTACCTATATAAGGCAGAATGTCCCGTGAGCCTATACCACTGTCTAAGCAGTGCTGTAAGAAGTTCACAATATTGGGGTTCAAAAAACATTGCAGCCATTTTTGGCCGAAGGTCATTCTGGTGGGATCATTTTACACTGGACAGGTACAACTGGAGGAAGCGGGCACTACCCGACTACTGTAGCCATGAATTGGCATTGGTGGAGGTAGTCACACTGGTGGGGTCCGATAGCACACACAACATTGTGCCTAAAAAATATATTTGTACACTAAGCATTTGCACCAGAGTCAATATGCATAAAAACTAGACAGTGCAACAGGATCGATCTCGTGCTTTGAAATTATTATGTATGAGGTGATGAATGGGACAATACAATGACATCACACTACACAGCATTTAACATAATGCTTATTACACATTCTCTTTTCACATCACATATTCTTACAATTTCAGGCCCAGAAAGCCATTGGGCACTATAGGGTGATGCTCCTCGAGGTCTTATTGCACCAGAAATTTTTTTTATGGGTGGAACGTAATCTGCTATAGTCCTACATGAGAGAGAAGGCACATTTGGTGGAAGTCTACACTACAGAAAACACTCTACAGCACAAAGGTATGCTGATGACACTCAAATTCTAATAGACCAACCTCAAGACACCTTTGACTCTTAACCACCAGGACCTTTCTGGCCCCAAAAGAATGGATGGATAAAAATGTCCTCTGCCTCACCACAAACAAAACAGAAAGCGTGACTTGTAGAAAAATTACCTCAGCAGTGATCTCGTTCAAATAGCAAGCAGACATCGAGTCAAAATAGCTTAAAATCATGGTCTTCTTCTATTGAAACATCTTTGCACCACAAGCAATTACCAACAATGCTAACTACAACCTTTACAACTTATCTAAAGTCTGCTCCATCTTGACATTCTCTAGCAGATCCTCTTAATTCAGCGAATTGTCTATCCAGACTTTTTGCTGTACATTCTTTTTCAACGCGCCACTTAAGATAGTACCTACCCCCAAATTGTTAAAAACAGAGCTATCAGACTTATCTTAAATCTGAAGAAATGACCTTATTTCTATCTATCTTCTTTAAATGGGCTTCCTATTAAATAACATATCATAACAAACACCCTCTGTAGATCTCAAAGGCTACAATGCAACCAAAAGAAACCTCCATTCCTATAAACATAATATGTTCATGACTTCACAATAGCATGGTAGAAAAATACAATGACTTTTCTTTATGCAGCAAAAACCACCCAGCACTAAAAATCTCTCTTGATGCCTTAACGATTTCTTTAATTTTTTTTAAATATTTCCCTGTCCCGCCCTGAGAAACACTTGGGCCACCACGGATGCGCCGTATTTACAATACAGCGCACCATGGCTCATGGATTGACAGATGCGTCAGAAATTGACTGGAGGCACTCATTTGATGTTTAGATGCTGTGCGGTTGAGTGTCATTCTTGAAACAATATGCGCAGGCGAGAGTTGAAAAACCGCCCGCAGTAGAAGGAATGCATGACCCTGATTAGATGCAATACCAGGGTTTTCATAGACTTTGATATAAGGTGAAAGCAGTAATCAGGAGAGCAACACGAAACTTGTGGAGGCCAATGGGTGTATATACTGAGAACATGGAGATTAATGTCGTTCTGAATTGACGTTTGCGGGTGACAGTTAAACAGAAAATGTAGGCAGTAAAAGGAGATAACGTGCCTAACTACGCGCAGGTTCTGTGTAGTATCAAGACGATGATATGGATGAACTTATGAACGACAACAAAGGAGTGACTAAAGTGAAAAAACAAAATAGAAATAAAAATAAGCAACAGTATTTTTGGTGCCTTTTTTAAAATTACATTTGTACATATATATATGTATATTAGCAAACTATACACACATACATGTATATGTTTATTTCTAGTGTCTTACTCCCCCCCTTTAGGAACAGAGCAACCCTCTGAGGGAGGATACCTTCAAAGGGAGCCTGTATCCCGCGTGAATATCAAAAAAGGGGAAAGAAATACCCTTTTTAAGAAGGACCCTCACTCACCACTAATTGGTGACATGCTTCATCATTGGGTCCCCGCTGGGGTAGCCGAATGCCCCCCCAGCGTGCTACGACGCCTGATTTACAGCGGAGCAGGATGTGGTGAGTGCAACAGTGCTCAAATTAAGAAGTGAGTATAACTGTGGGTGCAAATAAAAAAATACAAGGTTGTAGCCTCTACAAAAATCTTTAATATCGGCCAACCCGTATTGGATTAAAAACAAGGTGGACCGACTGCCAAGGTTTTATATTACGAAACCTGGATCCTTAAAAATGAACAAATGGTCAACATGTTTCTGCTGTTTGACTGCAAAATCGCTCAGCATTCGTCAGGACCTACAGAAAGTCCTCCGGTGGTATGCGCGCGCTAAGGCGCACCCTCCCGAGAGGCTCTAAATGTGAATTTTTAAAAAAAAGATAATCAATGTAGTGTAACTCACGGTTAGTATCCGTGGTTGCTTGCTGCGATTTGCAGGAACGGAAAAAACCTGTGGAGAGAAAGAGACAGATAATAACACTTCTTGACACATATTGACATAGAAGTGGCAATGGTAATCGCCTTATGCTGCATCGCCAAATTACATGCCCATTGTCAGAATGGTATCAAAGCTATTGTCCTATTTGAAGTGACCAAGGTAAAGCCAACCATTATTCACTGAGTGACTTCTAGGTTTTGTGTCAGGCAGAATGAGAAAATCGTTCACCTCAAACCACACTTAAAGCACTATATTCGAACCGCTTATAAAAACGAGCAAACTTTGCTCAACTCGTTATTGCCGATTGTGATAGAAAGAAAAAATTAAATAGTTGTAGATATTCGTCAGGAGTGGTGGTATGTTTATATCATAACAGTAGGAAAACCAGAACATGCCCCCTTCACCAAGAGGTTGATGGCGCATAAACAAAGAGGCGTACAAGTACGTAGACTCACTTGACGAGGGCAAAAGACTATTCCCTTGGGTAAAGACAGCGCAGGATCCTTCACGCGGTGTCTATCTTGAAGGAGGAAAGATACGGTTACCCCTCGAAGAGTAAGTGACTACACGTAATGCCAACGCCTAGAATCAATGGCCGTAACTTACTTTAGCACACGCCACTCCCCGCCTTGTACCTGCACTCTGGGCTGCTGTCTCCCCGGAAGTGAAGGTGAAGGGAACGGGAACATATTTATCCCGCAATCACGAGCGTGGTTTAGTCACGTGGGTCGTGTGACGTTGCATAGTTGACGCTTGGCCTTATCTCTTAAAGGAACAGTTCCTTCTATTGTGCTTATGTTTATGGTTCGATACCATGATGTATCCCAAAAGGTCAGGGGATCAAAGAAGTCTCTCCTAAATACTTGTGATTTGTACACCCAAATTGTCACTGGACTCGTATTCCGTTTTTGATAGCAATCAGCTAAACAATGTATAGAGCGCTCTTCTGTCCCTCACGCAAAAAGCATGAGTCAACATGAAACTACCCCTCACGTGGCTAAGGACCTCTGTGTGGGTCATACTTCGCGAGGAAACAGAGTTCATTTTGTGGTACAAGTGAGATGGAATATTTCATCACAAAATGCAATTAAATACACTAATCCTGCAGTAGAACCTGTTTGATGCGTGAGCTCGTGGATGTATGGGATTGGTATCAGCACAGTCGGGTACTCCTCGTTATAAATACAGTAGGTCATCTCAGTCTGGGGTTTAGTAAATGCCAGGATGTCTGATTCCAAAAATATATAGCATGAGTGTCAATATTGATGCTGAAGATGTAATAGACCCCAGTGGCGTAAAAAAATGTATTTCAGAAAATGATAGAGCCATGGTTACGGTCTTAATACACTTCCCCATGGTATGTCATCGTTCAGTCCTGTTTTGTTGGTGCCTAGGCGATAAACCCAACGCTGTTCTTTCTCGAACAGCGCGGCTTCTGAGCCTGTTTCCAGATGTTCAAGGACAGTCCAATTCAGATCATTCGGAGTGTGGTTCTTTTCCCAAAAATGTGCTGTCAACTTAGTTGCTGCTCTCTTACACCGAATGTTGCTTTGATGTTCGCATATCCTAGTTTTTATGCGTCTGGTAGTCATGCCTATGTACTGTAGGCTACATTAAATAGACAACATTGGTAGTGTTACAATTAGTATGGCTGCGTTGCTCCCATCGTTTGCCATCAATCAGGTTCAGAAATTTTGTGTGGGTAGTAAGATGACAAATATTGCAATTTCCACAAGGGAAATGCCCTGTGACTGGGGGTAAACCCCAAGCATTTAAGACATTCGATTCATGAATGCTTTTTGTCAACTGCCTAGGACGTGTGTGTACTAAGGATTCTTTTAAGCTGATTGCTCTCTTGTACGAAAACAGGGGCTTCTCCCATTTGTTCTTATTGCTGGTAAGTATCTTCCAGTTCTTTGAGATGCATTTACTTACTGCATTTGATAGGGGGTTAAAAGTGGTTACACAGGTCAGAGGAATCTCATCATTTCCAATCTTGGGATAATCTTCCAGTAGTCCATCTCTTTGTTGGTTTCTCGCTCTCTTTTGGCTCTTATCGATTACGCTTTTAGGATACCCTCTGCTTTCTAGCTTAGTGGTCAGGTCTTTGGCCTGGTGTTTGTAATCAGATAGATTACTGCAGTTCCGGCGTATCCCGAGATACTGCCCATCCGGGAGATTCTCTTAGTCACCAGGAGAGCAACACACGATCAGTGGCAGGTGCTAGCCAGACTAATTATGAAGGAGACGGGACTTGGTTTTAAATGTTTGTATGAATGCGTTCTCTGCTTACAGGTTGACAGAGTGTAACTGAGATAGCTAGACGTGGATGCGCACACGTCTTTTGTGCTGGTGGCTGCAGGTATGCCAGAGGGTGGCAACCACCAGGTAAATTACAATGTCCAGTGAGCAATTACAATGGAAGCGAATGGCTGTTACCGGAGCAATTACTGCTGACTGTCACTCTGGATATGTCTTTGTGTATTTTGTATGTGTCTGTGTCCTACAGGTAGTAAGCTGTGAAGTCACAGTGTGGCGCGGACTGACCCCTAGCCCTGAAGAAGTTGCCGACAAAAAGTGATAGGCAATGAAACATGTTGGCTTCATATATGTTGAAACGAAGCTCAACAGCAGCATTTTGTTTTTAATATGACCAGTCACAGTCGCTGTGACACTTGGCGATGGGCCCGAGTGGCTCCTGGAAGTGGTTTGATCTGGGTTTCCCTTTTCTGGTGTGTTGCTCAGCTCCTCCGGTGACAGATGTTCATCAGTTACTGGTACCGCAGTCTCAGGCGTTGTAGGTAACCAAACAAAGTGAGGAGCACAACCAGTGTTTACAAGAGTTCAAAAAGATATCTTTCACTTCCTAGTGTTCATGATCCAATTTATAATAAACTATGAGGAACGGATCTAAATGATGACTCCCTTCAGGGGATTGGTTGCTAATGTTAAAGGATTTGTGTCGGTCTGTCTGTTGTTTGTTTATATGAATAGGGACGAAACGCTTTGGTTGTTCATCCTGGATATGTCATCTTGTTTTTACTTGAGAATCATGAATAAAAAATGATGAAAAGGAATCAAGAAGGATGATGAGTAGTACATGATCGTCTGCTGTCATGAGTTTTGTTATAAATTGGATCATGAGCACTAGGATGTGAAAGATATCTTTTTGAACTCTTGTAAACACTTTGGTTGTGCTCCTCACTTTGTTTGGTTATATGTATAGACTTGGGTTTTTGCGGTTGACCCAAGAGAGTGAGCATACTTAACAACACTAGGGTAAAACGGTGTGCAGGCGAAAATATACCATACCCGTTTTGCTTAGCGATATCAGGTGTTGTAGGTGCAGTTCGGTATCCTGTCCCATGAATCCACTGAGAACGTCCTTCCCCCTTGACAGCTGTCCACATCACCAAAGGCAAGAGGTGTGGTCCAGTCCACCTAGAACCATCTTTTATTTTTCTCACCATGGCCATGTCTCCAGCTTTGAAAGGGTGTGTGGGCTCTGAGGACAGATGGGGCAAAGCTTCCTTCACCTGGAGATGGTGATGCCTCAAGAACGTGGACAACTGTACACCGTAGTCAGAAATGTATTCACAAGCCCACATCAGTGCTGCTTGGGACACTGTGAGAGGCAACATCACTCCCACCGCCCTAAGGGACCACATCAGTAACTCAAGGCGGGGATAAAAGAGTTGTTCTAGATGCCGCCGCCCTTATGATGTGCAGCACTAAAGGCAGAGCAATAGCCCATTTAGGACCTGTTGAATCAGTTGCCTTTGCTGATCTTTTTTTTTTTTTTTTTTTTAATTATTCTGGAGTTCATCCTCAACACATCTTTTGCACAAATGCAGTTACAAACTCACCCCACCCAATCACTATTTATGCCCTGGGAGAACCTAAACCTGGGTATGATGTCTTTCATCTAAGCGTCGCACAACTGTTCCTGCATCATTCTTTCTTGTGGTAAATGCCTCCACCCATTTTGAAAACGGATCCACAAACACCACCAAATATTTCAATCAATCTACTGGGGGCATATAAGCAAAATCAATCTGCAAGTTGGTAAAGGGATTCTGTGGTACTGGTAAGTGAACATGTATAGCAAGGGACTGGCATTAAGCATGTTGGGCACAGACAAGACCTTGGGAGCAGAATTGTGCAGTGAAAGCTGCTATCCCTGGTGCAAACCACTCATGTCTTATCAAAGCATTCATCCCCCTTGTGCCATGTGAGTGGGTTCTGCGCAAATCTCATATGGGGAAGGAACATGTTGCATGGGCCACAGGCCTCCCATCACAGTGGACCCAGAATCCCTCGTCATTTTGCTCATATCAAGTATCAATTCACACTTACCTTATCTGGTGTTACAGACCATTGTGCTTCCTTCACATCAGCTAGCAACAACTGTTTCTGAAGGTACTGAATTTTTGGTATGCTTTTGGCCATTAAGGCACCATCTGTACCGGCTGTAACATGCTACCTCTTGCTGCTGTGTCAGCCATGGCGTTGCCTCTGGCAATCTCAGTATTGCTTTCGTGTGTGCTTCACATTTTATGACCGCTATCCTGTGGGGTAGTATATTGCCTTTAACAAGTTCTTTACTTCCCTGCTGCAGTTATGAAACCACCCTATTGCCAAAGATGGCTGAAATCATGGTCAGTATAAATGTTAACAGTTTTCCTCTCAGCTAGGATGGGTGCTCCTAATACATCATACAGCTGAGCAGACGTGCCAGGTGGCAGAGCTGCACTTTCAAAAATGGTGTCAACTGTTGTAATAGCATACCCTGCTCTGTATTCAGTGTCCGTTAGTCTGCTGGAGGACCCATCAGCGTACCGCTCAGTATGCCTTTTCTAATGGGGTCTGCTGCAAATTTGGACTTGGTGTGCCGCATGTTTCCACAATCTCAACACAGTCATGGTCAGGGGTCTCATCAGAATCACCCATTGCAGGTAATAACATTGCCAAATTAACAGATGGGCATCATTTAATGGTGATAGTAGCATTAGTCAACAAGGCAACCTCATAACCCATGCGCCTGGCAGACAAAAAATGTTTTGCCACAGATGACAACTGTACCGAATGTGTCACAAACAATACAAGGGTAATCAACACAATGGAAGCCATCCTCTCTACCATCACAGCTGCTGGGGCCACTGCTCGCAAACAAGCCGGAAGCCCAGTCATTGCTGAAGGCAAAGTCACAGAGTAGTATGCCACAGGTCTTTTTCCAGAGCCATGCTGCTGTATTAGCACACCATTTGCAATTCCATTTTGCTCGGACAAATAAAGATGAAAGGGCAGCCCCAATGCTGGTGCATTATACAATGTCTCTTTCAGTTTCTTGAAACAGCCTGCAGGTTCATTAGTACATAAAAGGTTGTTGGGTGTATCTTTTAGTGTACATTGTCTCAAGATAGCATCATAGGGTCTGTACACACTATCCACTTGCAGCAGTAGTTCATCATCCCCAGGAAGGACATCATTCCTTTCTTGGTGGAAGGGGGCTGCATGGACTGAATCAATTTTATTTTGTCAGGTAATACACGTCGTGTACCTTTGGATATCACATAACCCAGGTAATCCACCTCTTTTTGGCAGTACTGACATTTTGACAATGAGGCTTTATGTCTTCTCTCCTGGAGGTGGTTTAGCAGAGCTAGTGTCTTTTTCACAGGCTTCATGTCATGAAGATGACAGAAGGAGGTAATAAACATACTGAAAAATGACGCTACCACCTTCCAGATGTAGGCTGTCCAGGTCTCTCTTTACTGCTGGCACATAGACTGTGGGGCTGTCAGTGAATTCTTGGGCTAATTATGTAATAATGTACTGAGTTTCATTTATTGTGAAGGCAAAGAGGAACTCAATTTCCCGATGGACCCCAATACTGAAAAATGCAGAGGATATCTATGACCAAAACAATCCGTACCTCTACAGGTATACACAATAATATAGTATTGGTGTCAGGCAAACCAGTCACTAAGGGAACCACATTGTTATTTATATGGCGTAAATCTTATATGAACTATATTGCCTTCTATTGCCCTTGGGCAGTGGACTAATAGGAATATTACAGGGGCGAGTGGTCTTTTTATTGATACCCTGTAGTAAGAGAGACTCAATCACCGGTTTTAGTCGCTTTTCTGCATGAGGGGACAGTCTGTGATGATGCACATAAGGAAATTCTGCATTCTTCCTAAGTGTCACTGTATGGGGAGGGCATGTTTTTCACAATCCTACCCTATTTTTGTGTTTTTCCCAAACCTCTGTGTTCACTGTGCATTCCAAGCGATCTGACGGAGAGAAGAAACGCGTATTGAGTCATCACGCATCTCACGTAAACGTGCATTACGTCATCGCGTACGTGGCAGCCATTTTGTGTATTTTGGTTTCCATAGTTGCACAAGTAATCGCGAGTGCCGATTCTCTTTGGAAATAAAGCTCTGTTATGGAAAGTACATTTTAAGGTTTGAAATAACATTAACCTTAATATTTATCAGCGGAAACACGAAGTAAGTGTTGTGCACCTTGGGGAACTATTTTTTTTTTATGTGACATTGGGATCTAACTTTCAAGAAATCGTCTGGAACATGGATATTTACTGCAGCAATTCTTTTATTCTCTTGAAACCTATTTATTATTAGTGACAGTTTTATGTACTTATTTATTCATTTATTTGTTTTACTTTACAAAGAAACACGGTTGAGAAGTTAAGTTATTTTCTCTAGCTTTGCACTCATTGTTATTTTCTTACTTCATTGAACATGCAATTCGATCCACCAGAAAAGTTTCTTCAAAATAAAGGCGACCCTCCCATTCCTTGGACACGATGGAAGGAGGAATTCTTCAATTACATGAAGGCCATCGATGGTGAACGTATGGGGTCGGAAAGGAAGAAGAGTATTTTGCTGCATTGCTTAGGTTCAGAAGGACAAATGGTGTTTAGAGCGTTACCACCCATTGCACCTCCAGAGGGTGAGGGTGATGGTTCAAATGTGTATAAGGAAGCGTTACTTAGAATAGAGAAGAGATTTAAACCTGTATCAAATATTGCCTTAAATAGGTATAAGTTATATACACGTGCACAACATGATTTGGAATCTTTTGACGATTTCATCACTGCACTAAGATCATTATCAATACACTGTAACTTCGGTAATATGCGGGATGAAATGTTGAGAGACCAAATCATTGTTCATGTCAAGAATAAGAAAACCCAGGAACGCTTGTGGAAGTTGGGGGATCCAAAATTGTCAGAAGCCATTGCTATAGCTAAATCACTGGAACAATCAGAATAACTATTAAAAAACATACAGAGCAGAAATCTAACTCTCTTGATGAAGTTTGTTTGGTTAAACAAACAGATGGCCAACTTACTGAAAATTCGCACTCTTCACAAAATTTTTCCAAAGCTAATAGTTCTGGGCAGTTTAAAAGATTTGACAAAAATGTTACATGTTATAAGTGTGGTAGTAAGGGACATGTTGCTTCATATGCTGGGTGTCCTGCCATTAACAAGGAGTGCAGGAAATGTGGGAGATTAGGTCACTTTTCTACTGTATGTAGAGATGTCAGGAAATTTGTTCAAAATACCAGGAACAAAATAGCTTATGCTTCTGAGGATAGTACGAAAACATGTAATTGCACTTGTGCTACTGGATCGTCTTGTTCTGAGGAAAAAAAAGGATTTGTTGTTTATCTTTCTGAAGATGTGAATTGTGTTAATGCATGTTTGGAGGATTGCTCTATAAAAAAACCTGTCTGTGAAATGTTTGTTTTGGGTTTAAAAATTGATCTCATGGCAGATTCAGGTTCCCCGTGGACTATAGTTACTAAGGACTACTTTGAGGAACGTTTAGGTTCGTTTTGGACTTGAACAACATTATGCCACCTGATGTTTGTCCTCTGAGTTTTAATGGTACGAGAATTGACATGTTAGGTTTCTTTCTGGTTGATCTTACTTTTAGATCTAGGTGTGTTAATGTAAAATTATATGTGGCAGTTAAGGATGTTAATGTGGTAGGTTGGAAAGACCCGTGGACATTTGGAATTATACTCAATCCCCGCTCTAAAGATCCTATATCTTTGGATCATACGTTTGAGTGTGACAAAGTGTCTTTAATTGTATCTCAAAGAAAGGCTGACATGGTTAAATCAGAATTTGAGGATGTTTTTTCTGACAGGTTGGGAATGATTCAAAATTTTTCTCATCAGATAAAACTTAAAATGGGTGTTACTCCAGTTAAACAGAGGTTAAGGGGTGTTCCAATAAATGTTAGAGAAGAACTTAAAAAAAAATTTGGATGAGTTAGTTTCAGAAGGTATCATTGAACCCATTGAGTCGGCAGAGTGGGTTTCTCCCATTGTTTTGGTGAGGAAACCTGATAAAAGTTTGAGGATGTGTGTCAATCTAAGAGCTTTAAACACCGCAATTATTGTGGATTGCCATCCTCTTCCCAACATGAATTAAGTTGTATCTATGTTGGAGGGAGCTAAAGTCTTTTCCACCCTCGACTTGCATATCATCAAATTCCTTTGACTGAGGATTCTAAGTGCCTCACGGCATTCATCACTCCTCAAGGGCTGTATCAATATACTAGGATGCCGTTCGGTTTGGCATCTGCAGCCTCTGTTTTTCAAAGGGTTATGTTATAACATTTTCAGGGATGTTGATAAATTCGTCAAGTCTTTCCAAGATGATATCCTTATTTATTCTGCTAACACTGAAGAACATGTTTTACATTTGCGTTGTGTGTGTGAGAAACTGAGGAAAAGTGGTTTGACTTTAAAGTCTAGTAAGTGTAAACTGTTTCAAGACTCCGTTGAATATCTCGGTCACACGTTATCTGGTGATGGTGTAATACCTAAAAAATCCAATGTTGAGGGTATTAGCAATGCTCCTCCTCCGTCCAACAAGGAACAGTTGCTTTCTTTCGCAGGCATGTGCGAATATTATAGCAAATTCGTTAACAATTTTTCAGCAAAAATGGAACCACTTAGGAAGCTTCTCAGACAAAGTAATGTGTTTGAATGGGGTAGTGAACAGCAGTCTGCTTTTGATAATATTAAATCAGAGATTTTACATGCTCCCACACTTAAGCCTTTCTGCTTAAACAAGATATGTATTATTACTGTGGATGCAAGCATGTATGGTATTGGTTCAGTTTTGTCTCAGAAATCTGGGAAAGAAGAATGGAATGTTTGTTTTGCGTCAAGGACTCTAAATGAAAGTGAACGCAGATATGCTGTCATAGAGAAAGAGCTATTAGCGTGTGTTTGGGCGATTGAACATTTCAGGAACTATATTTGGGGTAGCAAATTTGTTTTGAAAACAGATCACAAACCCCTTGTGAATATTCTTTCTCCAGGTGGGGGGTGTAATTCAACTGCACGTATTGCCAGATTGACCTCTAGGTTACAAGAGTACTGTTTCACACCTGAATATGTTCCTGGAAAAAAAAATGTCATTGCTGATTTCATGTCTCATCTTCCTTGCCAAGTTTCTTCAAATGATATTTCTGATGACACTGATGTTGTCACATGTTTACAAGATGAGTTGTTGGGTACGTTTGAAGATATCTCTGAGGAATCTTGGGCTCTTGCAGATAATCAAGATCTTTCTTTACAGACAATTAAAAAATATATTTTGGAGGGTTGGCCTGACAAGAAAAACTTAACAGAAGATTTCATGCCTATGTTTAAAGTGTATGATGAGTTAGAATTGGAAAACAATTTTGTTTTCAAATCTGGAAAATGTGTTCCACCTTTTGCCATGCAAAGTGTTATTTTAGAATTGGCTCACAGAATGCATCCAGGTATGTCTGCAATGAAACGTTTAATAAGGAATTACTTTTGGTGGCCAGGGTTGGATCGCATGGTTGATCGGAAGGTGAGGGAGTGTTTGGTTTGTATGGGTAGTGAGAAAATGTTAAAAGTTAATGTTCCCCCGTTGAAAACTACACCCTGGCCCACTGATCCTTGGAAAAAGATAGCATTTGATATTTCTGGTCCTTTTATGTGTCTACCTTCAGACTCCGGTTATGCTTTCGTTCTCATTGATTACCACTCTAAATGGCCTGAGTTCAAATTTGTGTCTACTGCTTCAACGTCTAATGTAATTGAATTCTTTAAAGAAGTCTTTTCAAGAGAAGGTTGTCCTTTAACCCTTGTCTCTGATAATGGAGTTCAGTTAACTTCTTTAGAAATGGGGGATTTTCTCAAACGACAGAACATTATACATCACACTGTTTCTGTTTATGAACCTCATGAAAATGGTTTAGTTGAGCGTTTCAACAGGGTGTTGAAGGGTTTCATTTCTGATGTTATTAAGTCTGGATCTGATTGGAAAAATGTTTTGAGGGAAAAACTCTGGTTGTATCGCATAACTCCACACTCAACTACTGAGGTTAGTCCTTTTCGTCTCCTTAAAGGGCGTGATCCTGCCTCTAATATTTGTCCTTGGTGGATTAAAGAGAAATATTCTAGTAAACCTTTCTCTGAAGTAGTCATTAATGATGTTGCTCATAAGGTTGCAGGTAAACAAGCCAAGTCTAAAGAGTGGTATGATAGTAAGTGGAATACAAAAAATTCCAATTTATCTGTGGGTGATTGGATTAGAATTAGGAGACCAGGTTTTCTTACCAAGTGTTCAGGTAAATTTGGTAAGCCTATGAAAGTTGTTAAGCTCTTCACTAACAGTGTAATCACACAAGATGGCAAATTGTGGAACATCAAGCAAGTTGCTAAATGTCCTGATTTTCATAATAATAACGTTACTGTTCCACAACAGAAGTGTACAGATTCTATTGCTTCTAGGATTAAGTCTTCTTCATGTCCAAAATCTGTGCCAAGAAGATTTGCTGATTTTGTCTCTTAATTCATTTTTCTCTCATCGTGTTCTTTTTTCCTCTTCTCTCTTTTTCTCTCTTTTCCTTTCCTTTCCACTTTTCTTTTCTTATTGAGGGAGATGTGTTACATTCTTATGACATTGTATTTTATTCCTGTACCTTTAAATGCCTTGTTATGTTTTAGTTGCTCACAGTTCTTTTGGAACCTTTGAGTGCTGCAAGCCATCAGAGTCAGTTAATTGGATCTACTGCTCTGCGCTGGCTGTCCTCATCTGTTGCTGTGCTGCTCACTAATAAATGATTGACTTCAACCTTCCTGCATGATTGAATTTCTTACACTGGCACTTGAAATAACCTCTCTTCCTGTGGTCCTAGCCCAATGCTCACTGTACACCCTTTCTTGCCTACATACAATGTGTCCTCTAGGAACTCCATTGTCCAGTACAAGTGTGTATCTACGATGTAGGCGTACCATTCAGGCACTGGCCCTGTAAGAGATGCCGCAGTACAGGGCACAGGCCCCGGTAATAAAGTCAACATCAGTAACTGTGCGTCCAAATCAATTTCAATGTCAGGGCTGTATTTAAATAGTTCTTGAAACATGTCATAAGAGAAATCTCCCTGTAACATAGTCCATTGGTATCATGTTGGAGAGAGAGATATGACAGGGTGTGCACATAACACAGAACCCTCACAATGTGCAAGCAGTTCGCGCTCTATTAGCCAATTCGAACTTGTTCTCAGGTACTTGTTAGTCAATCCCATTTTTTGAAAAATATAATGCGCATGCAATTTGCAAAGGAGGTCTCTTCCCAGCAAAACGATGAGCGCAACTGGAAAGAGAAACTGATGGTTCATTTTATAATCAATAGATTTTGGTATGGGTTCTGTTCACTCTTCATGCATCAGCATTCCATTCACAGCCACAGTGGTCACTTTCTGGCCACTACTGGGACCTAAGTTGTTCCTGGTTGCACTGCTGTAAATTAAGAAATCGATCTCTTTACCTTCTACCTTAATTGGAAACATGGGATTCTCCTCGGGTGTGTCTGATACCTTCATAATAAAACACTGGGCAGGAGCATCTGCAATTTGGGTAACAGTCTCACTCATTCCACGTTGTCCTATGCTGATCCCTGTTGTCCCCGGAATGGGTTCCTAATGGAGTGTTGGGTCTTGTGGATGTCTCTGGGAATGGGTGGTGCTGATGGCAGGACCTCATCCCTATGAAACATGTCATTTCTATAATTCCTGTCATTTACATAACTTCCCATCTTTCCTTCCTATTGTCTCTCCCTCGATAACTTCTACCATCTTGCCCCAGTGCCCATACTTCCGGTAGACATAACACTGATCCCTACTCTAGTCTCTTCTCTGATATCCTTGTCCTCCATCCTGAGCCCCCTGGTAGTACATTCCCTCTGGGCTCTCCTCTCTGAACTTGCTGCAACATCATCCAGTTGTCACTTATTGCTGTGTCCTTCTTTACCTTGAAAATACCATCCCTTTCCGTATTTATCAGAAGCGTGCACAACTCTTGATATCCTTTAGTGTGAAACAGTTTATAGCTATGGGCCACAGATGCTAAACAAGCATTCATGAGGGTCTGTGTGGCTAATACTTTCTATGCCTCTGTTATCCAAGGTACAACTGCACTACTATCCCATGCTTCTTTCTATCTGAAACCGACTTCTGCAATGTGGCTGTAACCTGAGAAAAATCACCATGTTTCACTGCTAAGCCATGGTGACCCTTACAGATTCTAACCAATTAATCATCCTACGTTCTGTGACATCAGTACTGTCCAATCTCTAACCTGTACAATTTGGAATGCACTTTTTACGAACTGCCATATGCTTCCCTATCCAATCTTCAGTAACATTTCTACATCTCTATGAAGGGAGGTATACGTAATGCACATTTTATGAAGCCATTCACAATATTTCACACAGGCTGTGAACAGGTTGGGCGTGTCCTTGGTCATCTGTGCCGCTTTAAGGGAGACACAGCTTTCACATTGCTGTCCCACCCAAAACTAAATTTGGTGCAGTTATTTTAGTTTTCAATATAATTTCATCAGTAAATGTGTTCTCACCCTTTCCTTTTAGCGCCTGTGGGTGTGACAGTGTAAGTATCAGTTGTTTCCTGTTATCTATCTAACCCTGAAGTTTATTAATGGAGCATTGTATGTCTTCCCTGTCAGTGTTCACCTCCTCCTGGAACTCGTCTACACTCCTAAGTTGAGCTAACTGCTCGCGGTCCTACCAGCTGTCTTTCTCTTCTGCACTCAGTCCTAAATCCTCTCCAGGCGAAAAGTCATAGTCAGAGCCGGGGTTTCTAAAGAACGTGGCATGTCCCCTCCAAATAATAGATGTCCATTCAGGACCAGAGTTCTGAAACTACTTTATCTGAGGCTAGCTGCCATGTCAGATACCCTAGTTAAATACCCTTCCTGGGATATATTGAAAAAATGGACAATTAATAAACCTTCCTGGAGCACTCCGGGCATTTGTCGAATAATGCAGGCATTATGGACGACCAAGGGGTGCAAGAAACCAAGAAGAAAGCTTTAAAGTACTTAAGAAGTACACAAAATCGAGTTTAGTGCAAAAAACACCAACAAAACCCTAGAAAAGGGAGAGCTCAATGCTCCAGGGTCCTGCTTGCAGGAGCCGGAAAAAAGAACTGAAAGTATGAGAGACCTGCAGGGCATTCTGGGATACTGTGAAGTTCTGGAACGTTCTCTTAAAGGCACAGTATCCTATTCTGAGCCACATAATGGCAGCCTATGGGGCTTGTCTGTCCATGTCTTCCTCTCTATCATCCAGAGGGGTTTTTGCTGAAGGCAAGGGAAATCTGGACAGGCTTTGCTGTTTTGTGGATTTTTGGTGGAAATTCTAGCTGAAGTACTGGACAGTGTAGCCTTTTTTAGGCTGCATTATATGTCTTTAAATTCTCTCTTAAGTGTCTGTGCAGTTCTGCATTTTTTCGACACTTTAGAGATTATTTTTGATTGCTCCGGGGTCCACGCACATGGGCGGGACTATTCACTAGATTATGACTATAACAGAGATTCCCCTACTACAGAATGTTATTTCTTTCACAGTGTATGTAGGGGCCTGGAAGCGATGGGTAAGTGAAGGTTTTTGAGGAAAGCTGAGAAATTAGGTGAAGGAAGAACAGTCCTGGCAGAATAGATGCTGTGTCCCAGTGTTGGGTGACTGCTCCTGTCACCTTCTCTACCTTTGAGCCAACAAATGAACTCCCCACTCACACTTAATCTCCGTCTTTTCCTTTCTTTCTCACTAACAGTAATATTTCCTCCTCAGTCAATATAATTCCTGCTATTTGCTCACCATTTGTTCCTTCTCCTACCTAGCCTGACACAAAGGCTTTGAAGTTAATTGGCCAAACACAGTTTATTCAATTTATTTAAGTCAATAGGCACATGTCTAAGCATCCAAATACAAATCAAAATGGTAGCCATTCGTGAAGAGCGTTTGGAATCGCTCTAATCCTGTCTAGTTCAGCTGATGTAAAGCCACAGTGTTTGTTAACGCTGGCTTTACTGGCAATAGGTTGTGGGCCAATCCTTCCTCAGTTCTAGTTCTCTTATTAGGTGCGGAACACTCACTCTTCACCATTGTCACTGCAGAACAGTCCGGACTTCGTGTCAGGAGATTGTTGTTTCGCATTTCCCTGGCCTTTCTTCTTTGAAAGGAGAGCTCTCTTTCTAGCAGTTGAACACCACTGCTGCAGACAATCACTCATAGTGCAAAATCCATGACGGGCCACTCCCTAATTCCACAGTATCTGTCAAATATTTAATATCATCTATTTCAAGAGTGCCAAATTTAGGCCACCTCTCATTCCCACTCTAGCGCACAAAACTGGCTTACATATTGTAGACATTTTGTCTCAACTACTTGAGCTGCAGGGCTATCTGGTGGTAATTTAAAAGCTTTCTTTCCTGCCAGCTGTTTATACAACTTTCTAATCTTATTCTGTATAAGGGAGCTTACCACTTTCTAGTTTGATTTAGAATTTCTGTCGCCCTTTACTCCAGTGAAATGTGCCTTTCACTAACAATGTGCACTTACACACTAAAAGATAAACACAACAAAATGTATCCCGCAAAAAGATGTTAGGTAGTGGACAGCGAGATAGCAAAATCAACAGCTGTCAACAACTCAGACAATGCAGACTCTTCTGCATGGAAGTTACAATGCCTCGTAGGAATCTGCTACGGCAGGCTACTCTTACGGGCACAGAGCAACTCATAGTTAACTCCTCAGTCCCCTGTTTCACCGCCAGAGAGGAGGGGAGACCAAGCTCTATTCTAAGCGTTGAAGGGCCTCGTGGCAAGGTAGTTACCACACTCCACTCGGATCACTTCAGGCTTCCCCGTATGGGCCACTATTTGTCAGGGAATACCTCTTGTAATCACCCCGGAGTGACACCAGACACAGCAGGGCTCAGGAACAGACAAAAGATATTTGAAGGTACCAATGCTAGTTGGGTAGCCAAAGAAGAATGGCAGACGTACACCCAGTGCACACAATACAAGCAGGCTACTTCATCCTCGAGTGACTAGTATGTGGGCTTTATATCCCGTACAGAACAAGAATGCCTAGTGTCAAATATGGGCACATGTAGAGAAAAGCAGCAGAAGCATAAAACAAACAGAAGGATTATGTTACTTTCCCTGTAAGCATCTGTTCTTGGCATGTAGAGCTGTAGATTCACATGCTTTGCATACTCCTGCCATCTAGTGTTGGGTCTGGATGTTCGCAAGTTGTTTATCTTCGTAGAAGTCTTTTCCAGTCACAAAGTAAGGCGATTCCTCCTTTCAGTGATATTGCGCATGGGAATCAACTCCATTGTTAGATTATTTTCCGGCAAGAGAGTGAGAATGAAGTGGGTGAAAATAGAGAGATCCATGCGTATGTAATGTAAAGTAAAGTATGAGGACTGCAACAACTACAGGTGCCCATGCATGTGAATCTACAGCTCTACATACCAAGAACAGATGCTTACAGGGTAAGTAACATAATCCGTTTGAGGCATGTGTGTTGTAGATACACATGCTTTGCATAGACTCTATATATATATATATATATATATATATATATTACCTACTGGCGGTCGCCAGTAGGTATATATAGTTAGGATTTTTTCTCTATGGGATTTTTGAAAATTCTATGTCTAATAACTTTGGCGTTTGTGGACGGAATTGGCTGAAATTTTCAGGAAAATGGAACATTTTGTTTCTGAGCAGCCCCTGACAATTTGGGGGGGGGTTTCATCAAGGGGGGGCCGAGAAAAAAGGGGGGTCCCAAAACGCGTTTTTCCCATGTTAATTTCCATAGGGCGGTTGGCCTCACTTTTAGCTCGAACGGCTGAATGGATTTGCACGAAACTTGGCAAAATTGTAGGGACTGTTAGCCCGATGTGCCTTTGCTAGGTCTCAATATATGTGCTCCACTGGATTTTGAGTAATTTAGGTTCAAAAAAAGATATATATCTGGGCGGAGCCTAACCACACATCTGATCTGATTGGCTGTCAGCACTTCATCCAAGAAGTGTTGGCAGCCATCTTGGGACCAATATACATGATAGCACCTCATTAAAAAGCATTGTAGTTAATAGAGGGTTTTAGGACTTTAGTTACATTATAAATCATTTGTTGATGGTACCATACTCGTTTTAGGAATTGTGGTGGGTTCTAAGGTGATTTTACCATGTGAAAAAGCCTTCTGCTGTGATATCATGAATCATGTTTGAAAGAAAACTAATATCTCATGATTTTCCAACAGTGGTTTGGAAGGGGATCTATAAGCTAAACTGAAAGCATATTTTCTGTAAATTCACATTATCTTTCTCAGTCATGTGAAAATGAAGTCTGACATTCTCAGTAAAACATGTACATCCAACAAGGACAGAGACTGTCAGTTGATTCCTTTGTGTTCTACTGCAGCCTCCTAGAGTGTTCTAAAGAACAACTAGAGCGCTAACAGTCCTACTTATTACAAAGGTATGGCACACCTGAAGCCATCTTGATTGGAATAAAGTGGTAACTCTTAAAACATTTAATTTAAAAAAGAAACAACATGAGGGGGTATATTTTGCCATAGAAAGTATGATTAGTGCTGCAGAATGAAAAATTAGGGCACATTTTGAGTGACTTCTCAAATCCTTTTCTATTTCATTAAAACATTCTGACATGCAGTCTCCCAAAATGGCCACCAGAGACAAAAGAGCACAAATGTAGCCCAAATATCACCCAGATGTAGCCCAAGTATAGCCCAATGACAGAATGTCCCAGAGTGTTCTAAAGAACAACTAGAGCGCTAACAGTCCTACTTATTACAAAGATATGGCACACCTGAAGCCATCTTGATTGGAATAAAGTGGTAACTCTTAAAACATTTAATTTAAAAAGAAACAACATGAGGGGGTATATTTTGCCATAGAAAGTATGATTAGTGCTGCAGAATGAAAAATTAGGGCACATTTTGAGTGACTTCTCAAATCCTTTTCTATTTCATTAAAACATTCTGACATGCAGTCTCCCAAAATGGCCACCAGAGACAAAAGAGCCCAAATGTAGCCCAAATATCACCCAGATGTAGCCCAAGTATAGCCCAATGACAGAATGTCCCAGAGTGTTCTAAAGAACAACTAGAGCGCTAACAGTCCTACTTATTACAAAGGTATAGCACACCTGGAGCCATCGTGATGGGAATAAAGTGATAACTCTTAAAACATTTAATTTAAAAAGGAACAAAATGAGGGGGTATATTATGCAATAGAAGGTATTATTAGTGCTGCAGAAAGAAAAATTAGGGCACATTTTGAGTGGCTTTTCAAATCCTCTTCTATTTCATTAAAAAATTCTGACATGCAGTCTCCCAAAATGGCCACCAGAGACAAAAGAGCCCAAATGTAGCCCAAATATCACCCAGATGTAGCCCAAGTATAGCCCAATGACAGAATGTCCCAGAGTGTTCTAAAGAACAACTAGAGCGCTAACAGTCTTACTTATGACAAAAGTATGGCACACCAGAAGCCATCTTGATTGGAATGAAGTGGTAAGTCTGAAAACACTCAATTTAAAAAGGAACAACATGAGGGGGTTAATTTTGTCATAGAAAGTATGATTAGTGCTTCAGAAAGAAAAATTAGGGATCATTTTGAGTGACTTCTCAAATCCTCTTCTATCTCATTAAAAAAATTCTGACATGCAGACTGAAACATGCACTTTGAATACCAGCAGCAGACGTCCCTGGTGAGCAGTAGCTTTACTACAGTGATCTAATGTGCAACTAGAGTGCTAACATTCAGAATTTATGGCAAATGTGTGACACATCTGAATGCCTTCTTGATGGAACCAAAGTAAACAAGCATTGAAAATGCAATAGATCTCGCCCTCGTTTAAGTTAAAGCCATTCTGTTTGTAATGAGGTGGCTTTTTAGCTTTGCTTTTATTAGTGTTTTTTCAACTTTCATGTAAATAACATGCATCTGTATGCATATAAGTATATGTATGCATGCATTTATGTTTGTATTTATATAGATATACAGATGATATATGTTTATATATGTATGTATATATATATATTCACTGAAAAAACCATAGGTTATAGACCATATATAGTTAGGAATTAGCATTTACAAAACCTTGAAATTCACTGAAAAAACCATAGGTTATAGACCATATATAGTTAGGAATTAGCATTTACAAAACCTTGAAAATTCACTGAAAAAACCATAGGTTATAGACCATATATAGTTAGGAATTCGCATTTACAAAACCTTATTTTACTCACACAAAACCATTGAAATTCCATATATAGTTAGTTGCACTAACTATATATCGCGCACCCGCAATCCACTGCTGATGATGTCACATATTACATCATTCATGACATGGTCAGTGACATCACTGATGACATCACTGATGACATCTCAAATGACATCACTGATGACATCACTGATGACAACATCCAGTGACTGTATGTTTCTGTAAAGTTAAAATATGTCTTACATATTGAAGAATGAGTGGATGTATAAGTGTCTGGATGAAGGATTTAGTAGGTGCATGACTGACTGTATGAGTGAGTGATTAAATGTGTCTCACTGAGTGCATGGGTTAGTGACTAAACTGTCTTAATTTGTGCATCATTATGTCTGTTGTTCTGTAAACTGTTGCATGTGTTGATAAGTAGCTATATGAGTAACTATATGGGTTATTGATTGGTTGCCCAAGTATTTGTATGGGAGACTGAGTGTGTGTGTGGGTGGCTGGGAGGTGTATGACTCTGTGCATAGATGTGTGAGCAGTTGATTCACTAGATGTATGGTTTCAAAAGAGCATGTGGAAACAGCTGTATGGGCGGTTGACTGTGTGCATGAGTGTATTGGTGAGTGAATGGATATCTCAGTGCTACATGTCAAAGTAAGTACATATGTAAAACACAGTACATGTGAGAGTTGACATATATAAATAACTGTGCATAAGAGCCAGTGAATGTGTGAGTGGCTGTATGGATCATTGTGAACTTGTATCAGGGATTGTATAAGAGAGTAAATATGTGTTAGTATATGTTTGAATAAGTAAAGTTTGTATAACTGTATAGTTGAGGAAATGGAGGTGTGATTGATTCTTTGCATGACTGACTAGGTGTGTGAGTAACTCCATGGATGAGTGACAGTCTGTGAGTGTCTGTTTACACTGATTGTATCTAAGGTTATATTAGAGTCTGAAGAGGTTCATCGTATTATCACATGAATGATATCATCAATGATGTGATCAGTAATGTCAAATGAGATGTCATCAGTGATGTCATCAGTGATGTCAATTGAGATGTCATTTGAGATGTCATCAGTGATGTCATCAGTGATGTCACTGACCATGTCATGAATGATGTAATATGTGACATCATCAGCAGTGGATTGCGGGTGCGCGATATATAGTTAGTGCAACTAACTATATATGGAATTTCAATGGTTTTGTGTGAGTAAAATAAGGTTTTGTAAATGCGAATTCCTAACTATATATGGTCTATAACCTATGGTTTTTTCAGTGAATATATATATATATATATATATCACACACACAAACAGGAGATCCTTTGAAGAGACGTGCCACACGAAGGTAAATCAGTTCTCTTTATTAATGGTCGCCTGCCAGCAGGAACTCACGAGGAACAGCTTTCCAAAATAAGATGCCAGACGCGTTTCAGGTTAAGACCTTTCTTCAGTGGCATGTAGTTATAGAGACTGCAAGCGCTGGTGGAACTGCACGGTTTTAATTTCCAACACCTGTCCTTGTGGGCGTGGTCATTCACATGGCCTTGTGGGTGATGTAGTGCAGTTCATGTGTTACCCCAGTGGGCTCGCTGCTTGTAGTCTCTGTGTAAACCAATAATTCTTGCATTGTCCAAGATAGTGCCTGCCCAGCTTTAAGACTGCCAATGTGTAGCTGTGCGAGGTGGCTCCTTCCCTGTAAAAGGCTCCAGCTCACCTTCGTTCACAATGCTGCAGCATCCGCGTGGTGCCGCAGCTGACCCGCAACAGCGGTGGGCTTCTCTTCGCGACCGGGTTGCAGCCGCCTTTAAATCACACACACAAACAGGAGACCCTTTGAAGAGACGTGCCACACAAAGGTAAATCAGCTCTCTTTATTCATGGTCGCCTGCCAGCAGGAACTCACGAGAAACAGCTTTCCAAAATAAGATGCCAGACGCGTTTCAGGTTAAGACCTTTCTTCAGTGGCATGTAGTTATAGAGACTGCAAGCGCTGGTGGAACTGCACGGTTTTAATTTCCAACACCTGTCCTTGTGGGCGTGGTCATTCACATGGCCTTGTGGGTGATGTAGTGCAGTTCATGTGTTTCACCACCCAAACGGGATACAGCCACTCATAGAAGCTTCAATCCTTCGTTTAACAAGCCACAATCAGGCCAATCATTGTGGCATTTTGGTATATACCAGGCAATCGTAATTATTTAGTCCTGATGATGATCCCTCTAATTAATACGCTTGGGATCGAAACATAGTCGACAATTCAAAATAGTACCACTATGGTCCAATGTGTATAATTCATGTGGTTACTATTTGGTTCAGCTTGCTTTATTGTAGGATTAGTACAAGCTACCACAGCTCTAGGTGTTGCCTGTAACTTCTTTTGTTTAATTGGTATTCCTTGTTCCCTTACTCCCTTTCCTTGTGTCGGGTGCAGGATTGCGTCCCGATGTAATGTTCTTTCGTTTATCTTTTACTATTCCTAATACATTGTCACAATAAAATTCTCTGTCCGGCTGGGCATTGAATATATATAGCACCCATTCAGGTCTATATCTTATTTTGTTTAAATATATCTCTAAACTAAGGACCATTGTTTGTAAAAATAATTGCATAGACTATATAGCAGTATTCTCACACAGGGGTAGCTAACCGGTAGGTGTTGCAGCTGCTTGAAAAAAGTGTCTTTAATACTGCTTGCCCTACATTGGCTTGTTGATGTGCCAATACATCCCCACAATAGTGTTTAGTAAATGTATGTGGTGCGTACCATGATGCTGCCTTACAAATGTCAGCTATGGGAATGTTACCTAAAAAGGCCATAGATGCTCTTATTTTACGAGTGGAATGTGCTCCAGGCGGTATTCAGTTTTAAACTTTAGCATAGCAAGTTTTAATGCATTTAACAATCCATCTTGAAACACCAGATTTAGAGATAGGATTGCGTTTATGAGGTGTGGCAAACGCAAGAAACAGTTGCTTTGCCTTACGAAAATCTTTTGTCCTTTCAATATAGTACAATAACGCTCTTCTAACATCAAGTATGTGATGGGCTCTTTCTGCTATTGAATCAGGTTGAGGGAAGAACACAAGTAGCTCAACTGATTGATTAATATGAAAAGCAGAAACCACTTTTGGAAGGAATTTTGGGTTGGTGCGAAGAACTACTCTATCTTTATGAAACTGAAAGAAGGGTTCTTCTAAGGTTAATGCCTGTAGCTCACCAACTCTCCTTAATGAAGTGATCGCAATGAGGAAGGCAACCTTCCATGAAAGAAATTGTAATGGACAATTATGTAAAAGCTCTAAAGGTGGACCAGTAAGTCTTGTAAGTACAATGTTCAGATTCCAAACAGGTGCAGGAGTTACGCTGGGTGGTATTACTCTTTTAGGGCCCTCCATAAAGGCTTTAATTACTGGAACATTGAACAAAGATACATTTTGTCTGTTTTCCAAATATGTGGCTACTGCTGCAAGGTGTAACCAAATAGATGTGTAGGCTAGGGCACCTCGCTCTAGATGCAAAAGGTAACAAATAATATTTTGGATAGATGAATCTAGCGGATCAATATTGTTGTTACAATATACAATAAATCTTTTCCATTTTGCCACATAGCATGCTCTAGTGGTAGGCTTCCTTGCCTCTTTAAGAATAATCATTCATTCTGGCGGCAAATTTAAGTATCCAAACTCTGACTTCAGGAGCAAAATCGCTAGATTGAGCTCCTTGAGATTTGGGTGTCTAATTGCTCCATGGTACTGAGTGAGAAGGCTGGAATTGAGATGCAGTTTTTGATGTGGAACCACTGACAGTTCCAAGAGTGTGGTGAACCACGGTTGACGGGCTCATGTGGGAGGCACCAAAATCAGTGCGTGGCATCTTTGCCTGAGCTTCAAAACCAGAAACGGAAGGAGAGGGAGAGGCTGAAAAGCGTCGGCAAAATACCCCTGACCAATTTATACATAGGGCATTGCCTTTGGATAGAGGATGTGGGAACCTGGTGGCGAAGTTTGGGCATTTTGAGTTGTTCACTGTGGCAAACAGATCTATTTGTGGGAAGCAGCATTTTTGAAAGTATGGAAGGCGAATTGGAGGTTGAAGTTCCCACTTGTGTATTTGTTGCTGCATCCTGCTGAGGTCAGCAATTTGATTGTTCGCTCCTGGGAGGTTCTCTGCCAGAAGATTAATTCTGTGATGGATTGCCCAATGCCAAATGGTCTAAGAGATTCAGAAAAGGGAGTGGTGATGAACAGAGTGTCTGAATTAAGCAGACCACTCTTACCCAGTCCAAAGATCAGGGCTTGATCCATCACCGTTTTTTAGCTCACTGCACCATCCCAGCTCAGAACTTGGCTATATGCAAATTAGTCTGACCCTGGCCCAGTGCATCATGGGAACAGGGCAGACCAAACTACCAAGCCAATTCTTATACTGGGAAGGAAACAAGCTTCCGGGGACCGGTTTCTGGCATTTCAGCCGTCTTCGGCCCGGCTTGCTTGAATCCTGATGAGTTGTTCACTGTGGCAAACAGATCTATTTGTGGGAAGCAGAATTTTTGAAAGTATGGAAGGCGAATTGGAGGTTGAAGTTCCCACTTGTGTATTTGTTGCTGCATCCTGCTGAGGTCAGCAATTTGATTGTTCGGTCCTGGGAGGTTCTCTGCCAGAAGATTAATTCTGTGATGGATTGCCCAATGCCAAATGGTCTAAGAGAGGCGTGACAGTTGCAGAGAGAGCCCCTCCCCTGTTTTTGTGCATAGTACATAGCTGTCATATTGTCCGTGCGGACTAAGACAACTTTCCCTAGGAGGTGAGACTGAAAAGCTCACAGTGCTAAATACACAGCTAGAAGCTCTAGATGGTTGATGTGGAAACTTTTGTACTTGTTGTCCCACAGACCCTGAATTGTCAAGTTTTGTAGATGGGCACCCCAACCTGTGAGAGATGCGCCTGCTGTTAGCACGATCTGTGGAACAGGGTCGATGAAGAGCTGCCCTTGTGATAAGATTTGTGTGTTCCACCACTGCAGAGAGCAATGGGTGCGGCTCTCTACCAACAATAGATCTGTTAATTGACCCTGTGACTGATTCCACTGACGTGCTAAGCATTCTTGTAGGGGCCACATGTGTAATCTTGCATGAGGCACTATTGAGATGCAGGATACCATCATTCCTAGCAGTTGCATGAAAGTCCTGACTGCTAAGTATTAATTGATCTGAAACTGTAGAAACAGAGTTTGAATATTTCGAATTCTGGCTGCATTGGGAGAGGCTAGACCTTTGTAAGTGTTTAGAGTCGCTCCCAGATAGGAATGTATTTTTGAAGCCTGAAGATGAGACGTTTGCGTATTGACCTTAAAACCCAATCGGTAGAGTAGGTCTAATGTAGTCTGATTGTGTTGCAAACACTTTTCGTGTGTGTTGGCTTTGATGAGCCAATCGTCTGTGTATGGGAAGACATGAATCTGTTGTCTTCTAAGATGAGCAGCCACTACAGCTAGACATTTTGTGAACACTCTAGGAGCAGTAGTGTCTCCGAATGGGGGGACTTAGAAACTGATAGCGTTTTCCTGTTCTCACAAATCTGAGATATTTGCGATGTGCTGGGTGAACCGGAATGTTAAAGTATGCATCTTTTATGTCTAGTGTGGACATAAAATTGCCCTTGCTGTAGAAGTGGAAGCACTTGTTGGAGCGTAACCATATGGAAATGGTCTTACAGTATGTATAGGTTTAACATTCTTAGGCCCAAAATTGGTCTTAAGGAGGAGTCCTTTTTGGGAATTAGAAAGTACAGAGAGTAAACCCCTGAACCTTGGAACTGTAATGGAATGGGTTCTATGGCTCCTTTTGTTAAAAGAGCGTGTACCTCTTGTTTGAGGAGCTGTAAGTGCTCTGACGAGAGTTTGTGAGTGCGAGATGGAATATTGGGAGGATGGCTGGTAAGCTCTAGGCAATAACCATGTTGGATAATGTCTAATACCCATTTGTCTGATGTTATCACTGCCAAATGGGGAAAAATTGTTGAAGTCTTCCCCCAACAGGTGTTAAATGATCGGGGGAAATGTAGGCAAGTCACTGCTTATTGGGGGGAAGGGAAGTTACGCTTTGGTGTGCTCTTACCCCTACCTTTGAAGTTGTTTCCTCTGTATCCTTCTCTATAGAAAACTCTAGAGGAAGAGGGTTGTGTGTTCGAGTTATAGGAGGAAGCATTGGTGTCTGAGGATGTACTTTTGAACCCTCCTATGTAAACTGAGCGGGGAAAGGAGCCTCTGTTTGATGGGGACTGAAGCGCTCCCATAGACTTTGCCACATCAGTGTCTTTTTTTCATTTTCTCTAGGGCCTCATCTACTTGAGGCCCAAAAATGTGTTGTTAACAGGGGTATTAAGAATAGACTAATGAACTTGTGGTTTAAAACCTGAAATCCTAAGCATGCATGTCGTCGTAGGAGAATGCTGGTTTTAATTCTCCTCTGGCGTGTCAGCATAATCTAAAGCACACCTAATGGAGGAATTAGATAGGAGTTTACTTTCCTGTACTAACTCCTGTGCTTTTTTCTTATGCTCGTCTAGAAGTTAGTGAAGTAGATCTTCAATTTCGTCCCAGTGGGCTCTATCATACCTGGCTAGTAGGCCCTGCGTGTTGGCAATACACCAGTGGTTAGCGGCTTGAGCAGCTGCTCTTTTACCGAATGCATCGATCAATTTAGACACTTTGTCTGGGGGAGGTGCATCTCCAGAAGTTAGTGAATTTGCTCTCTTACGAGCATTCAGGACTACCAGTGAGTCTAAAGGCAACTGCCCCTTAATAAAAATGGGATCAGATGGTGGAGGTTTATATTTGTTGCCAAACCAAGATGTTAATATACGGGCACGAACAGGGTCCTTAAAGATGTCATCAGCATGTCTCATCATGCCTTTTAACATAGGTAGACTTGACTTGTCCTATGTGTAGTGCCTAGTGTCTCAAATAAAAAGTATTTTTCTAAAGACTCTTCATGTAGTGTAACCCCATGGTAAACAGCTGATCTTGATATCAGCTCTTGATAAGCTACATTATCATCTGGAGGTGAAGGCTTTGCAGGATGCAAATCGGGATCATTATCCGTGGGTGGATCAATATTATAGTCATCCCATGGTTCTGCTGCTAAATGACTGATTTGTCATTATCATCATCTCCTATATCAGGCTGTGTATGTGGAGACCTCTGAGGTGTTGTGCGTAAAGGGTCTGAACCTGGCAATTGTGATAGTGGTGAAGATGGCGGAAGGGATTGAGGATTAGGGTACATTGGACTTGTAGCCATGCCCTCCTTTTTCTTGAGAGGAATTTTATAACTAGTGTCCACTGAGCTAACTTTCCTTTTGGATGGTGTTTTTGCCAAAATATGCCCAGTATCCGGATTGATGTAGATTTTAATCTGCTTGGGTTCTAGCTTTTCTTTTATAATGCCCAGGTTCCAGAGGCTTTAGAAGGTCCTCTTTAGATTTTGGCACCGAAGGTTTCAGTGCTGAACTGGGCTTGTCTCTTTTGTTCTTTGAAGCGGAATGTTTCAGTTCTGAACCGAAATTTCTGGTTCCGAAGATGGCGTTTCTCGGCTCGATCCAGAGCTAGAAGGCTTGATTGGTTGTTTCTGAGCCAGGCCCGAGGGCGGGGAGTCGGAAACATCGTCTCGTTGCCGACCATGGCCCGAAGGCAGAGGTGGTCCTGAAGATTGTTGTTTGGCCAAAGAGAGTTTGGGAGGTAAAGGGGCTTTAGTACTCACTGTACCCTGTCCCATGGAACGTCTTCGGACTCCAACTCGATTTCCAGCTCGGATCCTGATTCTGGTATAGAGAAGGTTTCCTCCTCTTCTGCTGCCGATGCTTCAAACCTCTTCATGTTCGGATTCTTCTCCGAAGATATCAAGAGTATTTTGTATGCTCGGTCGCAGCATTTTTCTTTGTCGAGCCAGACGATACCGTAGAGTCTTTCGTTTGGAACGTCTGACAAGCCTCACAATCTTCTTTGTGCCCTGGTGAGAGGCACAAGTAGCAGACTTTATGCAGGTCGTGCGATGGGCACTTGGAGTGGCACCGAGGACAAAATTGAAACCGAGTCCGTTCCTTCGCCGGAAGACTGGCTAGTACAGAACAGAGTAGAAGAGAACTGATGCAGCGAGGCCCGAAGGCCACCCACAATGTCTTCGAGAGAAGATTGAGAGTTTCCCGATTGATTAGATACACGGAGATTAGTGAAACGGGTACAACAATACCGTCGAGGGTACAGTGGATTGCGCACCAAACGGAATCAGAAGGATGGCTTAAAACAGAAGCGCCGCAAACCAAGTCTGAACCCGCTGGCGGAAATAAAACAATCTGAACAATGGAGTTGATGCCCATGCGCAATATCAACGAAATGAGGAGTCACCTTGCCTTGTGACTGGAAAAGACTTCTTCATAGAAAAGCAACTTGCAAGCATCCGGACCCAACACTAGATGGCAGGAGTATGCAAAGCATATGTATCTACAGCACACAAGCCTTGAACACAGGTATACAGTATAGGCAGGCAAATGAAGCTATGACCTTGCCTGTGGAATGTCCTGATGAGCTAAACTAACCTGGGAGACAGGAAGGGCATGGAGACCTCTAAGTGGGGGTCTGTGAAGCTGTTGGAGCTGTCTAGCAAGGTCAGAGTGGAAGTCTTGGTCCAGGGCTAGAATGTGATCTGCAAAGGAGGGGCTGGTGCACCATGGAGGACTCGGCTGGCAGCTCCAAGGTGAAGTGGGATAGCGGAGTAGATTGAGACAGTATAGATGAGAAATGTAACTAACTATGTTATCTTGCTAGTACATACATTTAGATATATATATTTCACCAACAAATAGCAATGATTATAGTGGACTTTTGGGCAGCAATTGATTACCACTAGTTGGCCTTCTTGTCAATTTCAATTTGCTCACTTTTTATTTAACTGATTTCCTTCCTCTTATTGTATTTCTCTCATTCCCTTTGATTGGATCACTTGGATCCTTCCACTGCTTCTTTTCTGTACAGGGCTTCAGAATGTGCATATATTTTCTGGCTTACCTTCCCTTGTCTACCTAACCTGTTCAGCTTTTTTCTTTTCACTTACACCCCCCCGCTACCCCATTACTCACCCATCTCTCCCTGCTGCTCCTACCACTTGGAGGTATTCAGTTGCTCATTAAAAGAGACTTCTGCAGTTTCATGACACACACATACACAATGAAATGCATAAGCATGCATATGTGTGTAAGTCAACACACTGGTGGCCAGTAATTTTTTGCAGATGCTGTTTAGCCTCAGCAACAACCTTTCTTCCTTTCAGCAGCAAGCACTGGGAAAACCAAAAGGCCAGCTAACTACTCTCAAGGTGAGCCCTATTGACTTTGCTAAGGCTTGTTTGAATTAAAACCACTATTGTAAAATTGTGGCAAAAAATCCTCTGTTCATAATGTAGAAGAAACAATGCACAGCAATCCACCATATTGGGACATCGCTAGACAGACCAAAACTCAATTAGGTTAGGAAAAGCAGTGGAAAGGGGCAGAGAGCACTCTCAGTGAGAGAAAAGGACACTAGAAACAGAAAAAAAGTCAGTGAGAAAGAGAAAAGTGCACAGGGGGTCGTAAATTTGGCAGGGATGATTCGCCTAAAGAGGTGGGGGGAAGCAACATCACACACTATGGTTAAATGGATGGCAGGGACAGGAAAGCACACCAGTGCTTGAGAAAGGGAACATAAGAAGATACTGGTAACTTGTTTAGGGCAAGAGTAACTATTCAATGTGTCCACATTAACATGAAAAATCAAATGAGGGTTAACTGCAGCAGTGACGAAAAATGAGCTATTAAATGAATGTGCATGATGCATGACGTGTCCTATGCCCGATAGTCCCACAGGGAACCAAAATATTTTTTTGCAAGCAACCTAAGAACAATACTTTTTTTCTTTACAAAACTCATTTTTATTACACATTGCATTACTGAAGAACTTGAAGGGTACAGAAAACAAAGCTCAAACTCCCTGGGGAGTGATCAGCACATTGCACATGGAAAATAACTCACATTGTATGTCTGCTGTGGGTACACGCTACAGAACACTAGAAATTCTACAACTTTGAGTCACATTCTCTTTAATTTGTGCCCCACACAGTATCTCTTACACAAGTGTCTTGTAAAGCAGGTAGTTTGCTAATCTGTAAATCCTTAGCTTCCAGAGTAGTGATGACCTAATTGTATGTCAATCAGCATATTTGCCTTGAAAGACACAACTACATAATACAACTATCCAGTTCCAATTAAAACCTTTGGGTTTGTTGGAGATTCATGGTGTTTTAGAAAAGGGACCGAGGAAAAGAAAAGAAAAATTCTAAAGAAAATAAATATTTCTAGAGTACATCACAACAGGAACTATACTAGAGAGGCAATGGATCTTAAATGCAGAGACAGTAAATGGTTTGAATTGACAACCAACAGTCTTTCCTCACACTGCGATTGCGAAAACCATACTCTCAATGTGTCTTAGATCCTCATGTAATGTTAAGTTATTTTTTAAACACCTCAATTACCCATAAGACCCAAATGAGTATGTGCTGTGCATTTAAAAGCTTTTTTTTGATACAGCAGGAATTCTTAAATAAAACTATTTCAATTAGGTGCTTCGTACACGACTAATTTGTAAAATTACCACACTAAAATTTACCCTAACCTTCTGTAGACAAGACCAAAGATAGGGCAAGTTTCATTAGTAAGCCTACGGAAAAGATGGACTATGCACTGCGTCTCTGTGGAAGATGGAGAATATTAGAGACCTTGGTTGGGTGAGGGGTTACATCAATGCCAAATTGCCTAGATTGTGTCCGTCTTTTAGCCATCAATCATAACCTTCTATTATCTAGGATTGATGGTACCGCAGAGCATCCACTTCCGCCGATTTACTAAAAACAGACAAGAATCATTCTGATTTTCTCATTTCTCCAACTTTTTAGATAGAATTTGTAGACTACAGCAAGTAAATACAAGATTAAAAAAGGTCCCACTATAATGCTTAGAAATGTTGGATGGCAAAATCCTGCACCTTCACCAAGTGGTCCAGTAGCAGAAATAGCGAGAATAAAACACAGGGAACTAGAAAGATAGTACAAACTAACATCATTTTGCTCCAGGCTAGAACAGTGGTCATGCCGGAGGTTTCATTAATTTTATGTGTCATAAAATAGCACAAAGTTGACTGGTCAGAAGTGCTGCTTTACAAACATTGCTCCCATTGGAGGTTTCTTTTCAAGAATCCCACTTAAAAGTACAGACAGGCAGGTCGTGTAATACATACTGCAATCAATGCACAACATTGCAGAACAAGGTAACATTATAATTCAGATAGGTTAAACAAACCTCCCTCTTTTATCCATGAGAGCGGCGTGTGTTTTGGTGAAACCAAGAATTCTGCCAAAGGCAAGTATGAGCTAAAGAAACCCAATATGAGCAGAGGAGCTGCAATCTCAAAGGTATTAAAAATATCATTGTACAGTATAGTGTTCTGACAACAGATTTAGCCCCAGGAGCTGCGCAGACTATTACAGCAGTGACATAATATGCAGACTCTACACAATAAATTATATATTAAGAGTATACTTTGTTTGTTGCAACCTTCTACTGAGTAACCTCAGAGAACAGTGTTGCTGCTTGTGCTGTCAGTTTTTCCTTTTGCTTTTTCTGTAGATGTTTGTAGTTTGTTTTAGGTTTAAGGCAAGTAAATGCTCAATGGACTGAGGCATGTGTTATTTTTCCCATACTGGTGGCTGTTGACCTGTTTTGTGCTTTGGCAAAATTGGAGGTGGTTTGTGGTTCACAATGGACTCCAAAATATGAATTCAGCACACAGATGTGTATGCCACGCACATCCATGCAGCTACTTCCAGAAGAATCCCCCTTCGGCTTGGGAGCGGCCACTGGGATCAATCGGCTCTACCTTCCAATGCATTTCTATTGGCTTCCCCTTCTTTCAACTGCACAAGTGCAATAACTGAGCGTTGAAGCCTACTGGCCAACATTACAGAATATATACTGCGGTAACTTTACTCCTTCCCTGATGTAATTACGAGCAGTGTCATTGCGTCTTCATCCCGAGTCAAGGTGCAGTCGTATGCAGCCAAAGAAGCAGTCTCCACACTCGTGCAGACTTAGATAGAGTCATGTCCTGGGATATGGAGAAGCCACAGGTGAGCTGCCCTAAAAAGGCACACCCACATACATGCACTCTAGGCCTTCACTGAACACGTTAGTAGGTATAGTTTTTTGAAAGACACCATGAACCATGTTCATTTGGCCAATTCATACCAGGACATGAAGACAGCAACTCTCAAGAAATTGACAGCCACAATCCATAGGCAAGGAGAAGGTCATCCCTCCCACCCCCTCCCCCATCCCCAAAAAAGCAGACCAGATCAAAATTTCTACAGAGGGCTAATTTGGATCTTCTTCATGGTTGAACAAAGTGCGACTATCAAGTCGCAGGGAGCATGGGGCAGATGGGGTGTTGTAGTCCATAATGGATGAAATAACGTAATCTAGTTAAAGTGGCAATGAGTAACAATTTCCATGCAAAATACTGACTTATTTGTCAAGATCGAGTAGAAACAAGCTGGGACCTTAATTTTCAAATTCTTCACAAAAATGCAGTAAAAAATTCCACAACAGAGCTGAAGACATTTTAAACCCCTATAGTACCATGGAACGTTTGACGTTAAAATAACAAGTAGGCATTTTATGGCCTTATTTTTCAGGCATTTTGAGCACCTGATAAATTCAGACTCACTGCTACCTAAAAAGTTCAAACATCAGTTATAGTGAGCTCAAAAGGTTAACATATAAACGGAAGAAGTGGGTTTAAAGTCCCCACTGTGCTTTGAGTTTCGTACTTGGTGGGTATAGCAAAACAGGTACGTACTTGTTCATTAAACGGATAAGGGCTGAAAGATTCACTGTGCATATTAGAGTAGGGTTAAGATATAATATTTCAGAGCCATATAAGGAAAAAGAAATAAGGGGCAAAGTTAAAAGCAGGCAGTGTTTTAATCTCCTCTGTAGATCTTGACGTCATGCTGGCTATAAAAAGGGATCACAAAATGGCGGTGAAAGGTTTATGAAAAGTACCCCACTTGCATTTCCGGGGAGAATTTTTGTTGAGCATATATTTCTGAAAACCATTACGCCTTCTTCAGTGGATTCATCGTTACAATTGTCCTACCTGATTTCCAAATACATTTCTCTCATTCCTTAATACACAAGACACTGACTGACAAAAAGTTAAAATGCCTTGTGAGGCAATTCTAACACACCTGCAGGTTAAACGTATTGTGTAACAACATGGTGAACCTTGGCTAAGTGTCCTAGATTTTTTGTTAGCCAAAGACGCACTTGATTTTATACGAGTGTCCATGGACATGTGCAAATTTCCTCAAGTCGATTAGTTCCTTTGACAGAAATATTTGACAATATGTGGCTGCAGTCCTTTGCAAAGATGCCTCCAGTGATTACTTGATGCAAACGTTTCAGATTGCTCTCGTCAGGCTGCCAACGCCACACATTTTCCCATAGGTGTTCTTGCAAGGTTTTTCCAATGCACTAGATAAATTTGAAGCATTTTGTCTTATCGTGTGGCAGGCGGGTTTTGAAAAGAACAGAGTCTACGCGGAACTGGGTGTACAGAAGTGGCATGTACCCATATACCTTAACAAAGAAGTTAATGCATTTGTGCCGCTCATGGAAATGAGAGTCATCATGCGAGAGAGCCTGAGGGCAGCCAGGACAGCGGAAGGTCCAGCGAGATGTCACCTGAAAAGAAAAGGAGCACAGATTCAAAGAGGGAAATTGACTGGATTGCCATTATAAGCATACCAGATAGGTTTAGTACTGCTTCAAATATTTAAGTTTAATTAAACATCAGATTGGCAACCGTCAATTTTGACTATTATTGGTCTCAATAATATTTTTAAACAACCCACAATTCTGACTATTATTGGTCTCAATAATATTTTTTAAAAATGAATCTTTTAAAAAAAAGCATCAATGTATAAAACATAATTTACAAGTAATTGCTCTCAAAGGCTGATTTATATCTTTTAACCTAAAAAATTATATATATATATATATAAACATACACACACACACATATATATATATATATATATATATATATATATATATATACACACACACACACATATAATTCATGGATTTTGCTATTTAAAAACAGCAAGGATGTCAAACTCCTTCTTGTTTGCTTGTGAAATTACCTTCTTCCCTAAAGAATATTTTTGGTAAAGAAATACATTCTTTAACCATAGCTCAAAGTAGACAGAACCTGTGAATCAGTCCTTAATGGGGAGATCAATATCTCAGAAATAGCTTCTTTGGATGAACAGCATTAAACAGCACAAACATTAAATTCATTAGAAACCATGCCTTCACATTCCACGTATCTTTAGAACATACACAGAAAACTGAGAGGAACATATTTAACACAACTATAGCTCCTCAAACATCAGTTTTTTTAAGTGGATGGGAGCTGTTGTTTCAACTGAAGCAGCTGAGAACAGTCCATGTCAACTATTAGAACATTGGAATGTTGGGAGCCCATTGAAAATAATGGACTGCTCCGGGCTTATAATGGCTGGTATAAGCTTGGAGCTCAAACATTCCAATGTTTCTTAGTTCCCAGCTCTGGCTGTGAACAAAGGCTTCAGGGAGCCCCATGGGATTCCAATCCCCTCGCACTCCCATAAGGCTTTGTTTTTTTTGTTAGCACATTCTGTCCTCTAGTGGCAGAATATTCTAATAGCCTTATAGCCCTTCGTAGCTGGGCTATACCGGCTATTAAAGTCCCTCTCCCTTGTTTAACGCTAGAGAGGGCCTTTAATAGCCGGTATAGCCCTCTACAGCGGGCTATAAGGCTATATTATGGTGCAAAGACATTACATGTACTATATAGCACGTCTATGTTCAAGTCCTCACTGGTCATCTTCACCAGAATGTTAGCGCTTTGCTGTTAATGCCATCATGAATCTGCATGCTATGTACAGTATTTCTTTGTTAAATGCTTTACTTCAAAAAAAAGTGTGTTTAAATCTCAAAGTAGATTCACACATTAAAGTATACTCCTGAGTGATACCAAAGGGGCTAATATGAAGCATAAAAAAAAGAGAAGTTACAGGACATTAGATTAGTACGTCATTTTTAATTACAACACCTCCCACTAAAACCTTGCAAATGGGAATTTAACAAAAAAACAGACTAACTAGCTTTGAGAAGCTGATCAGACCAGGGCCACTGAAGCGAATCACTCTAGTAGATATAGTATCTAGGGATGATAGACAAAACTGGATGTCTGTGCTTCTAATATCTATGCAATTAAAACTAAATATGGCATTCAGAGCTCAATCTGAGGCTCTCAGTTGTTTTCGATCACAAAGCTCTGAAACTGGTCGGACTACGTCCAACTACCCAGTCAAAAATGAAGATTGTTACCTCTGCTGTCTCTGCACCAGTGACCAAAGTAAAACATTTTCTGAAGATAGAAGAGACCCTGTTAAGATGTGGATCTATTTACAAGACCCAATTGAGTTAGTCATCAATATAGCAAGATAAAAAACACAGCAATTAGAGAGACTAGGAGTAAAAGAAGTTATTAGATGTTGTTACTAGATTTAAGTACTTTAAGACAATGATCTAGTAATAGAGTAAAACCTTCAATAAAAGAAATATACATGTTATGTAGAGATTTCATTTGAGCTGAATTTGAATGCAGTAGATTAGAGAATACTATTTTTGACACAATTATGTTTCCAGTAGGAGTTTAAAAAAAAGGGAGGACTGATATCACGCTTGGAACATGTGATCAATAACAATATTCATCTTTTTAAAAAAAATTTATTACGGTAGGTGCAATTACAAGCTATTGTGTTAACCAGTTTAGCTTTTTTTTGGTTAGTTGTCCAATTGGGGAGGGAATGTGGCTTAGCAACTAGGGCGGTCGACCTCGGAGCTTGAGAACCGGGTTCGAGTCTCGGCAGGGACGCGCGACATTCTGTGATTCAGAGTAAATCACTTTATCTACCCGTGCCTAACACAAATGAATGTGTCCGTCTGCAATGTAACTGGTGCTCATGTAAAGTGAACTGATACCTTTGGGTCTAGTCCGCGCTATGTAAAACTCCACACCAAAAAAAAGTGTGTTTAAATCTCAAAGTAGATTCAACATCCAGAAATGTATGCACTTTAATGGAAGATTCTCTGTAAACCAAGGATAATTTATACGCTTTCTGATAAAAGAAGATGCTTAAATTGAACTATTGTATTCAAATATCAGGAGTTAAAATGAATAATACAATCTGATCAGTTGTAGGCATTATTAACTGAGAAAAGCAAAAAATGTACAATGTTTACAGTCTGGCAGGATCACGGAGATGCTGTGTACATAATTAGCTGATAACATGCCATTTTTGGATTGTTTATTCCACGATTATTCTAGCTACACGGATCAAATGATAAAAGATTCATGGCTTGGTCATAAGAAACAAAGAAAACTTCTGTGATTAGCTGAATAGTAATATGCCAGGCATTCTCACCAAATATATGTACTATAGCAACTAAATTAAATACATCATATTGCATATTACCTTGATGGGTGGTTTTCTTGTAATATGAGAGACTAGAAAGTTCATGGCAATATCCTCACAGTTTATGTACTCATCTACCATATCCCTGATGGCTTGTGGCATCACATAGGAGTAAAGGTAGGCATAGTACTAAAGAAGCAGGAAAGAAAACATCAATTATTTACAGTGATTATTGTGCAATTGATCACAATTATATGTTCTCAATAAACCAAATCATAGTTACTTAATCTATAATGAACAGAAATTTAAAAACATTTTGTTTAGTATTTCACTCAACCAAACTGAGGCTTACACAAATTTGAACTTTAATTCTGTCTTTTTGAGTACTGGACAATTTTAGCTGACATAAGAAATTGGACATACAAAAGAATCAGTCTGGGTTTTTCTGTATTCCTAATTTTCCTACCTGCACAGTAATGTCATTCTGTAAGAAAAACGTGTTTGAGTACGAATAAAATAATAATACATAGCACATCTACTGACGTGTGAAGAATATATGAGTTTGTGTGATGTCAGTATCAATATTCAAGTTTATATGTAAAAAAATATAATTCTGCTATTGAACACTGTATGTATCCATATGAACTGAGAAAGAAGACACCTTCACAATGAGATGCAAATCTCATAATCCTCAAGTCACTTACGTCACACTGGCTCCTTGAATAGCGTGTTATTTGTGTGTATTACTAGACAATGAGTTAGAAATAAACAAACAAACAAAAGCAGTTCCTTCAAATTTTCAAGCATACATTAACTATATGATGTGAGTAATGAATTCCATAATGGACAGACTAGTAACAGACTGCCTAGGAAATACTACAAGCATGATCTGTATGTCTATCTGAAGAATTTATTAGACAGAACCAGCACCACCTGTGAAGAAATAGTTTTGTGATCTACTAGAAGGAGAGTATGTTAGGCAACATTTACCGCACACCAGCCCCAATTCACCCAGTATAGATGAAGGTCTTTCAAGGATTACTACGACGCATAACTGGGACAACCTAATGGTGACATTTCTAATATACGTAAGATCTGTGAATGTTTCAAGACTGTTATTTGCTTTATATAAATAACTCTGGAATATTTCATTTGCTAGAGAGCTTCAAATTACAGCTGCACATATGAGAAGAGAGTTTACTACACATTTCCCACTCGTCACTGCCTAGCATAGGTGGTAAAAGAGCCTACCAGTTTTTCATGCTTTTTACAGTTCAAACTTTTCTTATTTTCAAGCCTTCCCTGTGTGCTGCTTATTAACAGTGATTTAATTGTATTCTCAGTTTGTAAAGTATCAGGATTTGGCCTTTAATATGCCTTAATTCATCTTAATAAAAAAATTAATTAAATTAAACAAAGATTATACACTTCAGAAATAGCTTCTGTTTAATTTTCAATTCTACATAGACAAAATAAATCAAATTGCCCTCCCAGTATATGCTTAAGCAGTAACAGTCATACAGTCTTACCAAAACAACTGAATTGTGACAAGAACGGATCACTAGCACACCAAAATGTTTTTTATAAATTTCAACTTCGAAGACATTTTCTGAATATCCACAATGATGAAGTAAACAGGAGAAAACAATCAGGATTAGGTAATCTTCCACTAACCTGCGACCTTCCTATCACCTTCCTATCACCCTCAAAATATTCTTATTTCCTCTCAGCATGTGATAGCCATGAATAAAGAATGAAGGCCTCTTGTAAAGTGTATGGTTACCTATCCTGGTGCTGGGAATAAAGATATGACGAACAGACTATGAAGAATTAAAGGATGAGAGAGTTTTTTTGCAGAAAAAATGAGATTAGGATTGTGTAAGAAATGAATTATTTGGGGTGGGTGCCTACTCCTCTCAAAGTATAATCACAACTCTTCAGGGTGAACCCATAAAGTCTCTAAATTAACTTGAGCTCAACTCCTTGGTAGCTATACCGCAGAGCAGAAAGATTTAACATAGGGCAATGTATAAAGTATTTATGCAGTACCAAAACAGTAATGAAGTCAAAATGAAAAATAAATCATCCCAAACGGAATTAGAAAACTAGAGTCCAATCTAATAAATAAAATTACACAAAATGAGACAAATTCAATAAGGGGAACCAGGAATATTCATTTAAAAAGTTTTAAATGGAAAAAACGCACCAGTGTTTGCTGTAGACCAGGACCATAGGCTTAATTTGAGGCGGACCGAAGTGGAGAGCGGGTCAGACATCACCAAGGTTCGTCCTGGTCAAAAATGTTACCTTCTGACTTAATCCTTTAAGTCCCAAACCATCACCGAAATGCACTTCTAAAGTCCCCGTGACCTCTGGGAGGCACTTAGAGACTCACAGGGTGTGAGACAAAGGCCAACAGCAGGGTCCAGTCCATGTCCAGTTGCCACTGGTTAGCTAGGTAGTTTCAGGGAAAGGCCTCTAGTAGCTTGTTGTATTCCTAAAGCTGTAACAGGAGGTCAGCCTTATGACCCTACGAGTCCACGTGTTTCCCTGGGTACAAAAAGGAGCAGGTCTATTCCTTCAGGTCTCCTCTCATGTCACCGAAAGCAGGTACAGCCCTCTCTAAATATTCCGCAGGTCCAGAAAATGTTCTAAAGTTGGTTCCTTGAGCAGCCATGTTTATGTCTGTCACTAGCTAGTGGGTGGTCCAGAATCCTAGACATGCCCTAAGCAATGGGGTAAAGGTTCCCAGGGCCAACCATATCCACACTAAACGTAGGCTCCGTGGGCTGCAGGTTTATGGGAGGAGTGTACTATTGTAATCCTTGTGCTCTCTCACATCTAACACTAAAATCCAGTTTGAGGCAGCCACTGTACCCAGATCAAGTCTGGTAGGACATAAGCAGAGTTCTTAAGTGTTAGACCTGTCAGCCCTTTGGGTGGTCCCTCCTTTTATTTATTTATTTTTGTCCCCTTTTCTGCCCCTCAATCCTTTCATTTTTAATGTCCACTGGAATTTTTAGGTGTTGACCTGGGGGTTAGGTGCTCCTCGACCCCATGGTTCCTCACAGGCCCAGAATTCCCTCCTTTTCTGAGGGCCAGCTTAGTTACCTAAAATGGTGGCCAGCAACTGCCATAACGACTGAAGTTTTATTACTCTGCTCCCCTTCTTTAACCTTGAAAAGCAACTCCTACTTGATGTCGATTTTGCATTTATGTCCTTCCTCCCATCCTATTGCAAAGCGCTCCGATATCCCTCGGGATCTTGTTCGTGCTATATAAAACTCTATAAAGAAATAAATAAGTGCCATTAGGTAGTCTGAATCCAGACTGAGCATGACCCAATAAAGAATTTGTTTTGATGAAGGAGCAGGTTTGACAAGGGAGATGGTTTTACAGAATTTTGGTTGTAAAGGGAAGCAGAGGAGGTCTGAAAGTAGGATTTTTGAGGTCAGCAGACCTTTTCTTCATAAGAGGCACTACCACAGATCTCTTGAAACCGTAGTAGTGGCAAGAGTGAGTTACACAGGAAATTAATGAGGATGGGGACTGGACAGGGACGTACAGCGGGACACAATTTGATAACACGAGCAAAAGAGGTAATGAAAAATATTAAAAGCCAACTAAGGTTTTGAAGGAAGGCATGAAGGGGGATTGAGCTCTTTAGTCAGAGTAGAAGACATGGAATTAGTGTGAAAAAAGAGGCAGCTTTTCAGAATTGTTTCCTAGAGTAATCATAAAATGTATTGTAAAAGCTCGGCTGAAGGAGAATATATACAGCAGCGGAGTAGGGCTCCATGATGTCCTATAATGAAAACTTCCTGAAAATTCTAGAGACAAAGTAGTCGGACTGAAATTATTAGATACAGGTTTAGAGTCTTTTGTGGGTAGTCTGTAGGAAGCTCTAGAAAGAGCACTTAATAGGGATGCCACTCCTTTTCTAGAGCTTAGCAAGGACGTTTAGCTTTGGCTAGTTCCTCAAAGTTCCATAACTCAATTAAAAAAAAAACTCACAACTGACCCCTGGCCGCTAGGGCAACACCTGGAGACATGGCCTCCGCAGATCAGAAGTCTGTCAAATGCTCAAAGAGACAACCAGGAAGAAACATTCCTCTATATATAAATACACAGACCTAAGCTCCCGAGTGAGGTCCAGTTACTCACCATCTCTACGTTTTCATCAACAATTTAGGATGAAACTCTAAGCCCACCTCTTGCAACGTCTGCCCAAAACTAGTTCAACTCACCTGTAAATCTCGTTCTCCAGTCTACTCTGACTGTGATCCAGTTTCACGCCTCACCAAGCTCATGGCGTTCATGCCTAGCACCTTCTTGCACTGCGTCATGTGCCATTAAAGGCTGCCACAGATGCAATATGCCTTCCTGTTCTAAGCATTTGCCTCACATGAGCTTTGCTATGCTACATAATCAGGGATGTCCAAATTAGCTCAAGGAAAGCGGAAACCCTGCCAGGTTTGCTGGACATCCCTATGGGAACAAAGTACACACACATTAAGTCTTAGTGCAATAGTACAAGCGGCAAAACAAGGTACTGGTCTTCCAAGGGAGAAATGAGAACTAAAATAAGACAAAATCTGTACGGTTTGAAAATGATGTGTATTGTTTGTGTATTAAGAAACTTTTGTTGTTTTCAGCCTGTGCAGAGCAACATGAGCTTAAGTATTTTCTGTTAATCACATTGTATCCAAAGTTAGATGATTTCCCTTACATTTTTAAATAGGTGGGCCCTCTTTGGAAGATGATCAGGCTTCGAAAACAGGATGCAACACAGAATCTGATTTCCACAATATGCTGAAACGGTCCACAGGAGATAGTTCATATTACGTTACTTTGCACTTTTTTAAAGTTAGCAGAAAAGAATGCTATACGACGACTTTTATTAGTTAATAAATTTTATTTACTGTTGATGCAGCCATGAAAATGTTGTATAATTCTTCATCACTTGACATTTGCTATCAATCTTTGTAACTTTTTATGTGTTTTTAAAATTTTGCGTAAGAATTGCACCACATTTTCATGGAAATTGAGTTCTAATGTACCATAATAAATACATTGACGACATAGTTGTCGAAATGAGCTAAGAGAGAACTCGTGCTCCACTACTATATGGAACTCGGGAGAAGCCTGGTTCCTATTTTTTCGATAACAAATTAAAAGCGTATTCAGCCCAGTTGCTTATGTGAGGTTATTTTAACTGTAGCTGGTGTTATTTTAAAGAATGCCCATTAGATTCCCCATGTTAGACTAATTTTCTGAATTGTTACCTTTGCCTCAAATTGTAAGGCGCTCCGATATCCTTTGGGATCAAGCTCGCGCTATATAAAACTTTATAAATAAATAAATTAAATTAAATAAAATTAACTCACATAGCCAGTGATAATCCTTATAAGGTGGCAGGGATTCCACCCTCCTCAACCAAAATAGGACATCCTGGTCTAAGTAATAGGACATTTCAGTTACTTTCTAAATGGTTCGTAGTTGGTTGTAACCAAAAAAAGACAGTTCAAAGTTGTTATTTGGGTTCAAGCTTTTTCGCCTTCAGGGGCCTTGCAACATGGTTCTTTGTACTGCCCAAGGCTGACAGTTCAGACATTTTAGGATATATGCTAAGAGTTTGAAATTCTACCTTTGTCACTAAACAGTTGTGCGGAAGGTACAAAAGCTTTGATTTTTATTCTTTATTACATCTAGACTTAGTAGATGGAGTTCAAGATTTTTTGCCATATGTGCTACCAGTGTCACCAAAGACAGCACCAGTCTTGTAACACATTCATTACACCTGTTTTTTCCCTAAGAGATTCCATTTAAATAAATCCCTTTAAACTGTATATCAGGACATAATCATCAGTTTGCAGAATAGGATGCCAGTCAATACATGCTAACCGTTAAGACACCTATGTTCGCTGTTCTCCAAGTGTATCTGCTGAAGCCTTACACAAGCTCAAGCTGACAAAAGGCATCAACGCAAACATACGATACAAAGATACAGTAAAAAAGTGTCTGAATATCACATAATAAATGCATCGTTAAAAAAAGTAATACCAAAATTAAAAGAAGATCCAACTTTCAATATATATAAGATGTATAATGGGCTTTGTATAGAATAAGCTTGGAGCAATAACTAATAGGTCATTAAAATGCCTAAAGAGATAAGTATACACTTCCTGGCAAATGCTTTACATATTCAAAATGTGTACAATATATCACTGTACACATCCCCTACCTTATCAATCTAAAAATAAATTAGCGCAAATATTCTGAACCTTAGGTGCCTGGGCAAGAACAAATAATTTTTTAACAATGTTTTTTTTCATTTTGTTTTACAAAACAAGGAAAAGGAAAAAGAACACAAGGTATACAGTCATCACACTTTCACCAATATAATTGACACATTTTGCCATTGGAAATCCCTCAGTACCATCTCATGCTTATTTATTTTTTTTCTTTCAAAAATAAGTTTATTGAGGTAAAGGAATACATTAATGCATAAGATACGATGATAATGAAAATAAAAGAATTACATACAATATACCAAATTTGGAATTAATAAACAAAAAGGGTTCGAGTTAAATACAGTTCAACAGATCATGCATAAGTAGGAGGAAAACAGTATATGGAAAATCGTATATGAAATACAAAAATTTACATTACAAAATAGAGTATAAGTTAAGCCATATAATGTCATTATAAAGGAATTCATGGAGGTTTAGTTACTTCCTGTTGTTGAGGAATAGGAGAGAGAGAGCGTCTAGCACTTGTGTCAATGAAATGCGTAACGGGCGACCTCAAGTCTAAGCGTTTTGTTGCCATGTGCCTGTTGCATGCGTCCTCGGTGATTTGTTGTCTCACTTTTTGTTTTGAATTATGTTCCTAACTGTTACAATGCGGTTCAACTGTTATAAAAAGTATTGTAAAGCGCTCTGATATCCTTCGGGATCAAGTTCGCGCTATATAAAACTTTATAAATAAATAAGCCCTATTATTATAGGGAACATTTTAACCATTAGAAAATGCTGCATTTTCAAAATAGATTTTAGCCTTTGTTCCATTTAGTAGCTGTGACCTTTTGGTTCAGGGACTTGTGTTGGTGGGAGTATTCATTAACTGGTGGAAAAAGTTAACCTTGTGCAGACAACCTATGTTTGAACATGTGGTAAGGAAATGTTCAGTATCAGAGATATTCGACTAGTCAATTGTCCATAAATGGCTAATCGCATATCCTCATATTGTAAGAAGCTAAGACAACAAAGAACTTGACAAACATCTGTGACGAGAAAAGCAGTGTAAGACTCATTCAAAAAAAGGTCAGATCTTTACAATGTGCATGCTTGCTCTAGGAATTCTGAATTGTCCGTAGAGCTACGATTTGTTAATAAACTGATTATACTGCAGAGTTCCTCTAGAGGATGAAGCGTTTGCACATTAGATCCAAGAACTTTGAGTACGCAATGGAAGAAGCCTTGTGTACGCGGCGCGGCCTCTTTGACAAACAATTGAATACTTAATAGAGAAAAATGTAATGTTGCCATTTAAGAACATGAGGCTCCAGAGGTGTGGAAGGTGGCTTTGAAGTAAATTTATGAGGCTGTTGGGTTCAAGTCCCCAACTTTCTAATGGTCTATTCTGGTGGATATTTTAGCCCTTAGCGGGGTTATTTGAAAAGGGACACAGTGAAAGGGATTCAAGTGTATTTAGACTGAAAAGATAAAATAGGAGACAAACTGCCCACCTTTAATTGTCCCAAACTAGCTTGTTCTGTGGGGCTTGCTTGGTTCTGACCTGGCCAGATGCTTTAAACGCTGCAGGATTTGAAAATGAAGACAGGAGCAACCTTGTGGCTGTTGTCTGAAAGACGTGCCAACCACGGATTTGCTGTATTCTAGATTCATGGGTTCCATGGCCATGCGTCTACCAGAAGTAGATCCATGAGGTCAATTACAACTGGCTCTATGTCAGGTTACCTTACTCGAGTACTACCAAGCCGGGAGTATGCATGGCCTGCAGTTAAAATCGATTCCCTCCCACCACTGGAGTGTAAATAAATAATTTTTTGAGGTAGTGTGGCTATTATTCACTTAGAATTTTCAAAATGTGAGATCAAAAATACATTTGAGGATGCATGAGTGCTGGGAATCTCAGTCGACACATATACGTAAACTCCCTGTTCCCTTCTGTTTGTATTGCGTTATTCAACAAGAAATACACACCATATTGACTAAAAAACCCGAAACCTGAACTTATTTCACACCCATTCAATGCTTCTTTTACGTCCGTACAGGAATCTGACACAACCACGACTGGGATTCCTTACATAGTTTATAAAAATCTTATCTTTGAAGATGGAAAGCAATGTATTTCCCAGGGGATCCTAGCTACAGCATTTTAATTTTACATAGACTTAAAAATTAGTAAGGGGAGGTCCATGTCTTGACACAGCATAGGGGTGGAGAATAGTGGTACCATGTTTTAGGCTCTTATTTCAAATAGTACTCCTTTTTTGGTTCAAAGCAGCCTGAACAGGGCAAGAGTTTATTGCATAGTTCTCCTCGTGTGGGGAAAAAGTAATTTAAAGTGCAGGTGCCAATTAAGAATACTGCACTACTTACCATTAGGTACATAACATTTCAATCTATTTTTTGACTGGTTTGCTTTCAGTAAGTTAAGGCCACCATGTACTGTTTCCGTAAATCTCGTAAATTCTACACAGAGCGCTAATACACACAGATCCTTTAGTAAAAATGCTACAGGTTGAAAAATAAAATTATACATACTCCGATTTTTTGGTGTATTGCAATACAAAATCATTAGTGCAGCAGAGTGTTTACTTCATATTTTTGGAGAAAAAAAAAAGTGTGGCGGACATGAGTGCTACATGTTCTTACCTTGTGAAAAAATGCTGCCCCTGTGAGGACCATGGACAGCTCACAAGAATAGTTGGAGTTGTAGAGCCATGACTGATGAGGGATGTCCCATGCATGGTAGCGTCCAGGGAAACCAACAACACGGTCTCTGGCCTCTCGCCACACCCTGAAATAGAAAAAGTTTTGTGAAACAATCTGGATCTAAGCCATACATTAAATGTGGATGTGATCAACCAATGTCTGTTCTTCGATTCTAAAAGAGACAGACTCCATATTGGCACTTATGGGATCCTCTACCTTACTGCAGCTTATGACTCGCGTACAAGGCCATACACCTTCATTCTTAGTTTACCTAGCACAGAAAGCAGATCGCTCTGGTAAAAATAGGACTTTAAGAACATACTCCATGCTACCGTTCAAAACAGATTGCTTCACGATTATGTCCACCATCAGATGCTCTCTCAGGTAATGGTACAAGAATCGAGGCTGTCATCACAGTCCTTATTAGACAAGCCTTTTCCCTTCAAGTCTTCAAATGCAAACCAAAGGTACTTCTGCTATGAAGGAACTCACCTGAATCCCTCTGTTTAATGAGATTATGCATTTGTCTGCCCGTACCTCGGTCTCCTTCCACCCCTCCCTATGTTTTTACATTACGCATCAATTGTTACTATCCACCTTTGATGTCTTGGATATATTAATGTCCACACTATTGAGCCCTCATGTTTTAGAATGTACCAAGACAACTTTGACTATACCCACTCAGCTATTTGTATTCATATTTTGTACAGCCATCTTTAATGATGAGTAACAGATGGATGTCGCTGTAATGGGATACATAAACATCCAGCTTTGGCCGCAGGACATCTGTAAAACAACTCTATTGGCTTTCCCACCTCACTAGCTCATGAAAACAAGTCTGCTGCAGAAGGAGTAGATTAACAAGTTAAGGAGTAAAGAAACCTTACACCTGCAGCTTATATATCACGTTTTTGACTTAATAAAGTGATTATGCCCTAAAATCTATCTCTGCCTAAAGGCTCTCTAGGTGTCCATTAAACCAAATGATAGCGATCCATGGCTATCCTATGAAATTTCGGCATGTCCAAATTCGCATTAAAAAGGGTGTATCACTTCCTCTTTAAAAAAACACTCTCACTCCCTGGTTAAGTAGAGTATATATTAGACTAAACAACCCCAACTTGAGGCTCGAAGCCTTTAATACAACCACTCTTGGAAGGAATGCCGTTTCCCCATGTTTTACTTCCAACTGTCCTAAAATCATACATATTTTTCATAATCCGTGAACTATAACACATTTTAGCACTTAATGTCAAGCATAAAATCTTAACAGAGAGACTCCCACGAGGAAGTAAAATGTTAGTAGCCCATCCAAGATGCCCAGGGTGTTACCCGTAGTCATCTCCTTTTGCCCACCCCAGGTAAGTTTGCTCTTACATTAAACAACTACGTACTTGCACTTATAAACCACACTTGAATAAGCATCACTAAGCCTCCAGCTCAGCAAAATAGGTTACCTTCCGAAAGCGAGAGCCTGTGTTTGGGTTGTATTAATAGTTAACAACATGTTGGCAGAGTATTCGAGTAGGGAGGTCAACTACCCCAAAGGACATTCTGTTCTGTCTACAAGGACAAGGTCATAAGCATGTAACAAAACCCCTGGCATGTTTTCTACTGATTTCCGTAGGGAAATCTCCAGATGGTGCCAATATCCTAGGAGGTGAAGGGTCAAAAGCCCTCTACAACCCAAATGGTATCTCCGGTTCTAATAACAGAAGGTATTTAATCCAGTGGATCACAGAAGTGGAAATACTCAGATTTTCCAATTCTCCTTGCAGGCAACCATGATAAAGCGTGTGGGACGCGCGTTGAAAGTCCACTAACCAGGCATGAATGTTATTCTGCTGTACAAACAACAGTGCAACGAACCATGAAACAAAAGTTGCAATTGTATTTCTACACCGCTTACTACCCCTAATGACATGTTGAAGCGCTTTCTGGAGAGTAGCACGCTACTCCGGAACTCAAAGGTGGATTAGTAGATTGAAATTTAAATTCTTACAGGAAGTGGTAGACATGGCAGTCTGTTCGTTGGACGAGTAGGATAGAGGATGGAGAGAAGAGGGAAGAGTTTAGAAAGTATTATTTGGGAGTTCACAGTAGCAAAAGAGGTTTGGGAGGAGTCAAAGAGCCTGTAAAATGTGTGAATAGGATTAAGGATGGATAAAAGAGGGAAAAGTTTGGAAAGGGTTGTTTGGAAGTTCTTAGTAGTAAAAGGGTTTGGGATGAGTCCAAGAGTGAAGGTAGTTGATATTTTGGAAGAGGAATAGGGTGAGTCACAGAGTGGTGGTCTGGTGAGGTTTGGGGAATTTAGTTACGTTTTTTCTCTCTGCAGTGGGTGGAAAATATATAAATATGCAGATACATAACCACAAGAGAGGTATACATACATAGAGATTTTAACATGATACAGATATGGAAAAAAATCTGGACATATAAAATGGTACTAGCTAAAGTCCCATATGTACATGCATGGATAAATATTTGCAAACTCAGGCTTCCATTCTTGCTGTAAATTAATTTGTATTTTTTTTAATCTATCATATTTGTTCCCCAATATTTCAATATTGAAGCACTTATAGATACAATTGCTATAATCATATGTACACATTGCGAACAGATATATGTTATTAAAGGAAAATAAACTCATAAGCATACAAAATACAATGGGTTGCACTCAACCTGTGAGTACAGGCCTGCTTGCTCTAAGGTTCTAAATGTCCAGCTCCAAACAGAGACAAATGATTACAGCTGAAACCAACAAATAAATTATTCTATAGCAGGTTTGGGTACTCTTTTTCCCACTTTTAGAATACAGATTTCACTACAAAGCTGACCCATGTAGGTGGATCTTGGACTGAGTGTGCCACATGGCTGGTTTTTTTTTTAAGAAGGGAATGATATTTCCACACACAGCTATGAAAACTTTTTAATTTCAATTTCGGTGTCCTGAAAAAAATCGTTTACTGAAAAAACACAACTACACAAGTTTGCATTGTTGTTTTCGCTGATAAAAAAGGTTTGATATAAAAGGTTTGATATTGTATTTTTTATAAAGAACTAGCCATGTTTATTTCGTTGACGTGCGTTGTGATTTTAAAAAAGATATTAAACTAATTGTAGACATGCTTCCTACAATTGCTTCATTGAAGAACTATATAATTCAAATCTGCTACAGTGGACCCTTTCAGTACACAGAGTTAATAAGGGAGCGGCTTCGGTAAGAGGAAGCAGGCAGTGGAATGCCCAATTACCTTCTAAGAAAAGCTTTTCCAGGTAAGATCTCATTTCACAGTGTTGCTCGATGAAGCTGGAAGCCCGCGCCGGAGCCAGAACAAACCTTGCAATGCACACAGTTTACATTCCAAGTTCAAGTTACTCAAATAGATCAGCATTTTTATTTGGCAAAATCATAGTTGCCACACAATAAGTCAAGTGCTAAGAGGCTAATTAAAGAACCCATTGTTCTCCCCAGCATGCCCTGGCATCTGCCAAACCATAAAATGCTCAGAGATAGCCGTCAAAAACAGCTTTCTTTTAAAGACACAAACAAGCGGATGATGATGATGATGGGGAACAGCGAACAATGGCAAAGAGGCAATTAAGAGGCAGCCAAGCCAACGATTACTAAATTGTATATTTCCGGGATACAGCCTGCTTGTTGACACGCTGGAAGCCATTATTGCTCTATTTAAGTATCACAATTGTGGTGATTACGTCTAATTACACACGGTGCATCAATCGCCCGAGAGCACACAACTGAAAATAGAAGCTGGGGCCAGGAAAAAGCAAATTACTAGTTTGTGGTGCAGGCGAGCTTTTGTGAGTAGCAGAAACCGAGCGCCAAGCAGTGGTGCGCAGAAGTGAACAGATGTTCATCGCCAGAACACTTTACAACCGAACCCTCACTACAAGCAAGTATTGTGTAATGCCCGCACATCCTCTGTAGGATGCTGCCTTGGGAGGAGCCCTGCACAGTATAGCATGGCCTGCCCACGCACACACATGGACACACGCACACACACACATGGACACACACACAGACGTCCGCACACACACGCCAACATACACAAACCCATACAACTTTTGTTATATTAACGCTGGTAGAAAGTTAGATATCTGGACCTTTGGTGTCCAAAAATGCTCTGACTAGCCTGTTAGACGTGGATGGGCAGATCCTGATTGGCTGGCCGCCACATGAAGAATGTGATCAGGAAGCCATTACAGGACTCCTAAAACATAACCCATGAAAGGCTTCAAAGGGAGAATAATGTGCCCACCCGAACCCCGGGACCAAGGGAGGGAAGGGAGCATGACGCCTGAAAAAACACATTAAAACAAGTATAATTTTTTTTTTTTTAATTACAGGTATTTTTTCCTGCTGTGGCACTGGGACATGCAGCCCCATAAGCCCTTGCTAGGGCAATATAAGATTAGCATATTCTGTTTGTGGTGCCTCGCAAAGGGCATGAGAACCAGAGTAGGTCAGATTTTTTCTTTTTTTTTTTTAACAAAATTGCCGTAAGTCTCCCAGGAGGTTACATTGAGACAATTTCAACCATTCCCAGAGCTTGGGCTTTTGCCCTGAGGCTCTAGGGCAGAGGTCTTCAAACTTTTTGATGCCAAGACCCCCTTGTAAAACCTTTTTAGGCATAAGGACCCCCTTCCGACAAAAGTTTCTAGAAACTGGTACTCCTCTTCATCAACTTTTGACAACCATAAATGCGCCTGTTAGACCTCATCACATCCCTCCATCATTCATCCACCCACCCTTTCAGCCATCCTTCATCCGTCCACCCTTTCATTCTTCCATCCATACATCTATCCTTCACCAATCTATCCTTCATCCATCCACCCTTTCATCCTTCCATCCATCCACTCATCATTCATCCACCCACCTTTTCACACATCCATCCATCCTTCAGCCTTTCATCCATCCATCCACCCATCATTCATCCACCCACCTTTTCTGGGCCTCTCTCATGTATCTCTCTGCGCCGTCATCCTTCTTTCCCGCTCATGGGAGGGCAGCTCTGTGCCTCCCTGCTGGGGGCGGGGGACGTGCCATGGGACCCACAGCTCCAGGTGCGCAACATCCATTGAACTCAAAGAGCTAAACTACATCCACTCCCCCAGCCCACCCCCAGCTCCCCCCAGCTCGTGTATGTGAGCCCGGCTGAAACAGCTTCAGGGACACACACAGTCACACCCAAGTACTTGACAGGTCTTTAAAAGACCTTTTACTTGTTAATGAGGCGTTGATGTTTTTCACACCTCGGTGTAAATTAGGCCTCCGCCGGGAGCACCCTCCATCAGCCAATGCCAGGAACTGCACTCTGCAGAATCTGCGACCCCCTTCCCAGCACTCCACGACCCCCCTGGGGGTCGTGCCCCACAGATTAAAGACCGCTGCTCTAGGGTATGGGAATTTTTGTTCACAGGTTCTACAGCTGTGCGTGTAGCATGCTGAAAGTGAAAGAAATACTCACTCGTCAACTTATAATTCTTAATTGGCAATAATTTAGTTAATATTTCATATTATGGTCAAAGGGGTGTTTTATTCATGATGACCAGGTTGCAGGGAGTAATTACATGTTGTAAAGAATGTCATTCTAAGGCGGTACTATCGCTAACAGTTTTTATGGTGTTTTGATCTGTTCGGCTGTACTTTTGCTTTTAAGAATGAGGTGACCATGACAAAGCATGAAGGCCTGACTTTTGATAATGTCACCCTCTTAAATTACGTCTGAAATTTGTGGAGGGTGTCATGGTCTTAGGGTTCAGGGATCACTAACAGTGTGGACTGTAAGGAGAGTGTCGCCATAGGTAATTCTATCTGCCTACCAGTACATATTTGTATATTAATGCATAGTAGTAAGTAGTGGATGCATGATAAAGAACATTTCCTTTTTATAAATAAAAAAGAGATCCGATACACTGCACCAAGAGCTTCACTTTCCAGGACTGTCTTCAGCAACAGAGAGCCACTTATACTTTATTGGTGACAAAATCCCTGGAAACAATACTCAGTGTTGAACCAAACATGGAAACACAGGACGGAGAACCCCAGGCTCCATCCCACAATTCACCCCTCTCCCAGAGATCAGAATGAGTCATTCCACATTTGTATATGGAACTTTCACCAACAGAGGCTAGGATCAATCCAGTGCGCGTAGAGGTAAAATTCTTCTAATAGTGACAGCTTTTGTTGAGTCCATAAAAGAGCCTCATTCTTGGAGGAAATTTGGAAAATTACACTTGTGACTGATCACATCTAGAACTATCGATTCTGCACTGATTTTCTTCAACTGGGTAGGACATCTGCATCCTTACTGGATTGCTTTCAGAAAAGGGGAACACGTCATCAATATCAAGCATATCAAGGTGCACAACAGGCACTCACCACAGTCTTGCTTTTGTAAAGAGGTAATTTGTAGCTTCTATGATTATGCATTACTTCAAAATGATATTGGACCAAGTGGAATGCACTTAAGAGGATATCTCAATTTTATTCCGGGCAGGGTTTGGGAAGGGAATGTAACATACTTTGTGTGTTGGCAGATGGCTTGAGCAGAGGACAGGTCACCACTTCTGTAAACTGGACTATCAGATCTTAAACTGAATCTTAGGTCTGGTCATTTCAATATTTACAGATGAGCCGAGATTATTTTCATCTGCCATTGCTATTTATCAGTTCTTCCAAAACCCTTTGCCAGAGATGTATAGTGTTTACATTTCTCCATTAAATTAGTAGTAGCATGTTTGCTCCTTTCTCATCTAAATATCCAGCCAATTGCCAGTGAATCCCTATGGGAAGCAATCTATGGAAGACAACTTATGATAGGAAGAACGTACTTCACAAAGAAGCCCCCATTTAATTTATCCCTCAAGTTTAGTTCTGCAGTTCTTCTTCAGCAGAGGTCGAGGGCAGCTTCTAGGCTGATATAGTTCGGAGCGGTCATACCACCTATCTGGTCAACACAGCTTCTTGTTCTAGTTCCTCACTCTACCAAAGGTGACCAATGACAACAAAAGGTAGAAATGACCTCACACTTATTTATGTGTCGTTTTTATGTACTTTTTATGATTTTAATTAATCGAATAAAAGTTTCTCTGACTGACTGACTGACCTCACGCTTGCTTGTATAGACCGCTTCATAGCCCTTATGGTCATAATTACACAGGCGGTAATGCCATGCCTAGGCATTCAGCGACATGTCACAAACCCGAAAAGTAAGATCACCAATGCACAGAATGATCCGCTCTGGGAAAGATAATAAGAATTCACCTTTGTGACTGAGCAAGCGTAGAACACCAGCTGGTACAAAAGAAAGCTGGCAGTGGAGCATAAAAAACACTTTAGTCAGAGACTTACAGCTCTATGTGCCCACGACTAATGATGTGAAAACTAAAGCACTCAGAGGAATAACAAAAGGAAACCATGCCAGTGCTGGAGGCATCGCGCTGTGTGTTTGATGTACAAAGAGGGGCATGAAGGATCTACCCACCCAACGCTGCAAGAAGAGATGTAGCTTTGTCACAGCCCACATGCGTAAGGATGAACAGCCTTTATGACTCACAAAGTGCACTTCAGAGTCAGAAAATGCAACTTGCCTCTTAAAGCCAAGGCTTGCGTTTAAAATAAACCATGCATTCATCTTTAAAATCAAAAGCAAACGCGTCCCGCTTACGAGCAGCCAACACAAATATGGCCCCGGCAGGAGACTATGCGCTACACTAAACAACATACGCGAAAAAATAAGGGTTCAGCCCAGTGAAAACAGGAGTCACGTGCACTACAGAGAGCAGGTGACTCAAGGCTATTGAAACATTTAGGTGGAGGGGGTTTTGACTACCAACTGCCATCCCAAGGTGAGAATTAGGAGGATGATGGACTTTGTAAAGCGCCGGAATCGCCCCCGGAGGGGTATCTCCGCGCTAGAGGAGCGGAATATTGTAATATTCTCCAAATAAAGGCAGCGAACACGGTGCAGTTAAAAGCCAGTTTCCTTTATTCCAACCCCTGCACAAAGAACACTAATGCATCCTACAGTGCTATAACTCTAGAGCACATTTAAAGTTCCAACATTAACTCTATACTCACCGCGAGGCACAATACTACAAATATGCAGAGGCAGAGCGGTCAGGTACTGAAAGGTTCTGTCTTTAGAAGTTTCCTAAAGTGAAGGAGATTAGTGCACTTCCGTAGTTGAGCGGGCAACGACTTCCAGTACATCGGAGCAAGATATGCCTAAGCTTTGCCCCCACACAAAGTTTTCTGTAGGGGGGGTGATAACAAGCACAGCTTTTCCCCCTGAACGAAGGGATCTTCCAGGCCGATAGTTCTTAAGTTTTTTCGCGAGGTAATTTGTAAAGCTTTGTGGATGGACTAGACTGCAGATTCTAAACTTGATTCTCTGACGGGTGGGAAGGCAGTGAAGCAGCCACAACAGTGGCCGGGAGGGGTTCTGGGGGGGGGGAGGGAGTGGGGGCATATTAAGAGCCAGGCCACCTGCAGTCTATTCAGCAGGGATTCACTAGCGGACACAAGCCAGTAGGAGCCCTGGCTCGACAAAATCCACAGGCTGGATCACAAAATGAAGACCAATAGGGTTGCTGGGCGGGAATAGAAGAACCAATCATAATTCAACCCTAAGAGTAAGCAATGTAGCACACCACTACTGGTTATGAATCATTCCCTGATGCTTAACATCCTACTGGAATATATAATAACAGAGGTTATGATTGAATAAGGTGACTTCTATGGCTAGATTTACCTCTTCCCTTTACCTACAGAGGATTTCCTCCCTAAATGTAGTAATTTTTATTTGACATTTACTGGCGTATAATGCGGATTGTTGTTTTTCTAAAAATTAAATTAAGCTTGCTAGTGTTAAAAAAACATATATTAAAATGCTCTGTGTGTTTTTATATTGTACATGGACCCACAGTTAAATTTGCATTTCCTAAATTCGGAATCTTATGAACTTTTACAAAGCAGGTAAAGTTAAGATGGAAACTAATAGTGCAAGTATGATAAACCCACAAGTCGGACAATATCAGGCTTTCTCCTTCTTGTCCTTTTGTAGGTCTCGCCTGACATGCGCTGTGCTGCAAGCCGTATTGTTTACAATTCAGTGGATTTACAACCCGCTGACAGCATACCATTAGTTGTTTTCAGTGTCCCTCATTTGTAATCTTTCGGTTGCTGAGCTCTGGTAGGCTTCCCTTCACTTTGTGTTAGATCCCCCCGGGGGATGGACCAAGTACAGGTGTTCTTCCTAGTCTTTTTGCAATGCACTACTTTTTCAACAATATAAGTGTTTCAGTATTATTCCGAGTTATGCAATGTAATTTCCTACTTTTAACAGAGGCACATGTCTTATTTGTGTCGCCTTCACCGTATCTGCCACCTTGACCGGCCCTTTAGTCACTTACACCCACAGCTGTACTACTCTACCCTACTGTATACCACACACTATGCCTCACAATGCTGCTCTACATCACTCTACTCTTCTCCATGCCATTCTACTGTACACCACTCCACGGCACTCCATGCCACTCCACAAAATGCTACTACTTCAGTCCATGCCACCATACATTCCCCTACACCAATCCAAGTCACTCTACATCAATCTAATCTGTCCCATTGTACTCTACGCAACTCCACATAATGTCATTCCATGCCACTTCACTTCACTCTATGCCACTCTCTTCTTTGCTACTCCACTAATTTTTCAACTTGCTGACCAGCCAAGCTGCTGTACAACATGGCTAAAAGACCTTGGCAAAGACAAGAGCTCTCACGCCGGCGAGTCCGATTGGCTTTACCAGTGCTTCTTTTAAATGCTGTTCCTTCAAATGTTGGTGAGAACTCTGTATTGTGATGGATAGTGGTTATGGAGGCGGATACCTCATTAGTTGTTTGGTGAGAGCTGTAGAATGCTATATTTCTAGTGCCATACTAGTTAGTAATTTGGCTTGAGTACAGCCGTAATGGTCTGGCTAACTTTGAAAACCAGTCAGAAAACATCCATCATTATCCTACTGGCCTCCATCCTGTCTATATGACCATAGGCGGCTGGTTCCTCTCATGCACTAGTCGCATGATTGTAACCCATTGACCCATGTCAGAGAACACTAGGCCTCTTATGTCTCTAGGCATCATGAATACCATCTATGAGATTCTCACGTTCCTTTTCCATACGTATGTTGTCAAACGATGTTGCGGCGTCTGAAAGGTCTCATCTCCAATGCTAACTAGCAACGCTTGGAAAATGTACAGACAGCACCATCATCATTATTGCAGATATCCTCCCTAACCATGATATATATTGAATTTGTCACCTGTGAAGGTCTTACTTCATGTTTCCAATTAGTGGTAATATTTTTTCCCACGAAGATCACAGATTCGCTCAATTATGTGAACCCCCAAATACTTCACAGAATATTCCTTGACCACAAATTGTGTTTCATGTTTAAACAGCTCTCATGTTTGGAGCCATCTGTTCGTATAAGTCGTACCTCTGGCTTGTGAGAATTCTTTCTTTATTCCGAGGTTTGTCCAAATTGTCATCAGTGTAACATTGAGGTTCTCGTACAAGTCAAATAGAGCAGAAATGAGTTCCAAATTCCAGTTGTGGCATATCTGGGGGTTTGCATATTGCCAATGGGTCTATGGTTACAATGAACAGTAAAGGAGACAAAGGGCTCCCCTGTCTCGTTCCTCCATTAATGCAAAAATGTTCGGAGAAGATCCAGCTAGCCATAATCCTAGCTCTTCGGTGGATGCATGGAGCTAGTCACTACCATGTTTATCCCGCTCTAGACAGATCTCTCCATCACCTGTTTCAAAAAGGCTTTTTAGGAACGTAAATGCAGTATTACGGTTTCTGTGTTAGATTTTTCAAGGAGGTGAACAGTTTTGTTATGTTATAAGTTATGTTATAAGTTTATTTCTATAGCGCACGGCTACTCAATAAGAGTGTCCCGGCGCTTTATTTAGGCAGCTCAGCGTAAAAACATAACACCATAAAACAGAAACAGACAAGAAAAGGAAAGAAAGACATCCTAAAGGTTAACAAGCATTTACAATGCAATGGTTTCGCCTTTGTTAAAGTTAGAGCGATTGGCATTGCTCTTGACATTATTTTTATTTATGTTTTTTTTAACATAAATAAATGGCATTGTCATTTACAATGCCACTAGCTTTATCTCTCGCAAATGACACACACCAACACCCACAGAGAGCCCCCCCAACACACACAAACCCCCCCCACACACACACCCACACAGAGCCCCCCCACACACAGCCACACAAAGCCCCCCACACACACCCACACAGAGCCCCCCCACACACACACCTTCTGGCCCATTATCTTTTCTCCTCATCAAAATAACTGCCACACCCCTTTCTTTGTTCTGAAAGTGGTAGGTAGCAAGCCATTTCAAATCTAGGGGGCTGTGGCCTAAAGAGAACTTTCTGAGGGCATGGAAAGAACAGCAGTCTCCTTTTTCATGGATGAGCATCCCCTAGCTCGGTTCTTATGCTCCACCTGTCTTTCTTTGATACTTCCTCCATTCTTTCCATAGTGTCAACAGTAACAGACTGATATCTTGTAAAAACAGAAGGGTAACTGGATTAAGGCCAGTACTGCTTGCTCTATCTTTCAATCCCTAAACATGACAAATTAACTCCTAATTTGCCAATTGAATGTATTCTACATTTTTGTGTTACTGTGTAGTACATAAAAGTGACAATACAAATGCAAAGTATTGAATACATCTGTGTAATACAGCACTTCCAATATGGACTAAAGCTTCTTGTTTGATACCCATTTTGGGTGGGAATTAAGGTATTTTACATTATTTCTGGGAATATAAACACAAAAAGACATTCAAAATTTACAAATATAAAAACCCTAAAGGCAATGCATGTTCATTTGTAAAGCGAAATGTCTATTTTGGAAGTACTTGCTACAAAATTGGAAAATAAAATCATTAATCGTGGTAAACCAGTTTTAAAAACCATGTAGAAAAATACACATCCATTAAAATGGTATAAAAATGATGGAGAAATGGATCTTTTGGGCCTAAATGATGCCATCATGTCAACCTATCGATTACCAACACCCCTGAAATATGTTTTTTTAGGATTTGTCAATGGGCAGTCCATCATGGCAAGACTCCATTATGCTCAAAAATTGTCAATGGTACACGTTATATTAGCGATATGCGAATAGCTAGCAATACACATTCTTTTAATATATACCATCTAGTAGCCAGTCGTACCTTCCCGTGACATTGAAGGATTCCATCATCGCCCGCACCAACCCCTCCATGGTGAGAGACCTGCCCGGTCGAGGGGGGGGGAGGGGGGGGGGGGTATGTGCCTACATTGGGCCATTGGCCCCTTTTATCCCCCCCCTCGCCCTAACTAGCCTACCCCTTGATTTGGTGGAGGTTCGCCTCATTTCAGAGGGTGCCAATCCTAGTCTGCATGCAGATGGGGGCGGGGAGAGCCTCCTGCCTCGGACGGCGTTTTACTCGGCCTGGGGCCTTTATCTTCATAGTGTAACAGGCCAAGTTCAGGAAAGCTGTTTTCTGGAATGGGTTGGGCCTCCGAATCTGACAAAAGTATCCGATCGGGCATTGAGCTGAAGCAGGAGCAGGCGGCAAAATGCTCCATGATGGTGGACGAGTGGGGCAGTCAGCGTCAAGGATTAATCTGTCTACAGACCTCCGACAGGCTGCCACCTGTAATAGCCACATCACTGGCATTAACATAGCAAAAGGCGTTTGGCCATGGCCCCCACCATCAAACCTCTTCCTGTGCCTCGGGGGCTTGGACGGCGAACCCGTGCTCTTCGGGGTGGGGGGCGCGGGGGGCCAACGTGCAAGCCGTGTACGGCAGAGAGTGTCTGGGGGGGGGGGGGGGGGGGGGGGGGGGGGGAGTGGGCGGGGGTCGCGTCTGAAAATAACAGCCCCTGGCAGTGAAAATACCAGGCGCGGGACGGTATGCTCACACACCGGGAGGAAGTGACCTGTAAGCAGGGCCCTACACCACACCCCACCCCCACTTGAATCTGCAGAACAATGCAGCTAGGCTAGCTGGAGGGAAAGATCTAAAAGGGAGTCCGCGCGTCGGAATGAGACACGGATAGTGATTTTGGGCGGGGGGGGTGCAAAAAAATCAAGCATGCTGTCAAATTGGTGCGCTCTACCTTTAAAAACCTAAGGCGTGCAGGGGGAAACAACTGCATGCGGCAGGGGCAATGCGCGAACCTTCCCTCACAGTGATCATCGGGTTTCTTAATCAGTAGCAGCACTGAAGCACCCTACCCCACCACCCGAGGGGACTCCGTGGCCTCGTGCTACAAACACAGGCAGAACCCGAGATCCTGCCCCGTATCACAGAGTTCTCACTGAACTCCCAGGAATGGCCCAGTTCCGTCCGTCCCAGGAAGAGGATCGTGCATCGTAAACCCTTTGAGAATCCTGGAAAGCTGCAACTCGCCGCGGCCTTGTTGCGCTCAATGCACACCCGCAGAACGCGACAGCCTCGATCCTGCTTCTAAACACGTATAGAGACCCGGACAGGAAGCAAGCACAACACAGAAGAAACCCGTGCTCTTCGGGGTGGGGGGCGCGGGGGGCCAATGTGCAAGCCGTGTACGGCAGAGAGTGTCTGGGGGGGGGGGAGTGGGCGGGGGTCGCGTCTGAAAATAACAGCCCCTGGCAGTACAAACCCACACAAACACTGACACGGGTAGTGCGGGAACGGGAGCCGAGGCAGCGGTAGGGGGCGGGAACGGGGCCGGGGAGACACGGAGAGCGGGAGAGGGGGTGGGAACCGGCAAACATTTTGCTCACCTTCCGCACCCGACGCTTGAGCAGTGCCTCCGCTGCAAACACTCGCTCCCCAACAGCCGAGAGCTCCATGTCCGTCCCGTTCCCTACAGTGCCGGCAATGCCGGACCAGACTCGGGGGCGTTCCCGGCGTCGCGTGACGTCGGCAAAAGCCAAAGAATGTCGGGAACGCCCCCGTGTCTGGTCCGGCATTGACGGACAGGCCCCTCGTCCAATGGCAAGGCTCCATTTACGGAGCCAGCCAATGAATGACGAGGGCCGAGCCAAAGCACACTACAATTCTCATCAGGTTTTCGCCTGCGCGAAAAAGCTGCGCAGAAAGCGCAGCTTTCGCCAGGCAAAACCTAAAAAGCCAGGTCTTAAGGCTCTTCCTAAACAGGAGCAGATTAGGAGTGCGCCGCAGGGTCAGAGGCAATATGTTCTGTGTCAGATGAAGCCCGACTGGTGTTCATGTATCAGAGCTGATAGTACCGGGGTAAACAACTGGCTAGAACTTTCATACATCGTTTAGACATTGAACCTTAGTAATGCGATTGATCTAGATGAATGCATTTCATGGACTCAGACCTTCCCCTACCCCCATCAGCCTTGAACGGAAACACCTTGGTCAAAGCTGGTGTCAATTGAATCACAAACATCTAATAAAAATTCCCATGTGAATTCACATATGTCAGGTGATTTGAAGGATTTCATGTTCCAATAGCCAATTGGACCTCTTACACTGTAAAAGGCTCAATAAGCTTTATTCCATGATCTACTGAAACTGGGTGAAGTTCAATCGTTTTCACACACTCTTCTGGCTCTCAGACAATTTCTTACGTCAATTTCTAAAAAACTTTGTTCCTGTCTTTTTCAAACGCTCAAAATTGCTACTCCATGTCCTCTTGATTGTAAGGTCATTAAAAATAAATGTAAGCTTTGTTACCATATTCACAAATGTTCCACTTCAACCTAACCAGGCCTGTTCTGAGTTTTTGACTAACGGGGCATTTAGTTGGCCTCTAATTGTCGTTACCCATCTCAGGTTTAAACCCGCTTTGGTAGCTATATGTTTTTTCAGCTTCTTTGTGGTATGTTTCTAATTAAGCCTGTACTAATGTCCTATTCCTCTTGTGTGCTACTACTGCCAAGGCAATACGTTTCCCTCAGACTACTGCTTACACTCCATTCCAGAGCGTACTTCAGGATGTATTCAGCGAGTCACTATTCTATAGGTTTTCTTTAATGGGCAGCGCTAGCTCTGCCCTATTTGCGGCATTCAAACTGCTGGTGGTTTGTCTATGTCCTTTCTTTCGAATACCACAGGGACATGATCTGAAATTGCAATGCTTTCTTATGGTTAGTCGCAACAGTCCAGCTGATACAAAAAACTTGCCTATTTCTAGAATAAGAGTGAGGTACATGAGAGTGCAACGGCGACTTCTGCTGTTGGGTGTAGGTGACCCCAATTGTCAAACAAGCCAAGTCTATACGGTATCTCTCACATCTACTGACATTGCTCTGGTTGGTTAGCAGAGGAATTCCATCCTGTCAAGAATTCCATCAATTCTATGGTTAAAATCACCTTCCGTTATTAAGATTCCTTCTGCGAAACCTTGAAGTTTCCTCATTTTCGTCAAAGAGGAATCTACCCTGTGCCCGACTGAACATACACATCTGTCTATATTTAGCCATTTCATATTGCCAGTCTACAGGGGTTTACAGAATGTTCACCCTGGTTGTAATGTGGATTGGGTTTGAAAGTCCTCATTTTTTTTTTAGATCATTTCCGGTGACGTGTATTTAAGTGTTACAGTGCTTAGTTTTAAACCTTCTAGACTCCCCTCTTTTCAGTTACATTTTACATCTGCTTTGCATTCGTCAAGCTTAGAGTACACCTGTAATCTCTTAGACCGAGAATTCAGTTTCCTGATGTTTAACATTCGAGCCCTAAAGTTTGCTTATTAATCCTAAACGTTGACAATAGTGCCTCGCTTTGTATATCGTTGCTTATGGCTCTGCCTTCCCTCAAACAGAAGCCTCATCTTTTCTAGGTCTGCTGTTAGTAGGAAGAAGTGTGTCCATTTGGACAACATAGTCTGTGCTACATCGCGCTGCAGAACATTATCACTCTGAAAATTGAGGGGGATTTTCTTCCTGGCTTCTCTTTTGATTTGTTGTATTTTACGATACGTCATTTTAGTGACAAAATCCATGTGACGGCCATTCATTTTTTGTTTTCTTGGTTAAACTTTGTGGTCTCTTTTAACCTAAATGTCTTCACTCTCTTTAAGGTCCAGTATTTGCACAAACAGCTGTATCATACATTCATTTATTCCTCCTCCTTCAGGTTCAGCACCCTAATATTGTCTATTCAGGTGCAGCTCTTCAAATCTTTCCATTTTACATAAAGTGATTAAATTTGATAATGCAGTTCCTTGTGTCATTGTTTTGGCTTTCAAGGGTCCTGTTGTGTATGCCGGCCTTCCTGTAAAGAGTTTCTTGCAGGAATATGCATACAATATGCTGCAATTACCTTAATTGCCGCTTTCACCTGTTTTATGACTAATTCAGGGTGACATATGTTACCTCTGAAATGAAGATTTTATTTTGGTTTCAAAGAGAGGGTATTATTGCATCAGTTTGTCATTCATTGCCCAATTCCCCCAAACATGGCAGTTGTTTGCAGCTAAATTACTAGGGTTTGGTCTCTTGAGGTTCCTCAGTCATGGCTGACATTTTGAGAAGTTCAAGTATTTATCCAATAAGGTCACCTGTTCCAGTTTTAGAATTATTCTCTGTGGTACTCAGTCTGAATAATACTATGCATGGCACCTCTTTATTTTATTCCTTAGTTCATTTTTCGTATTTATTGGATTTTATATATGCCAGCTAGGTCCCAGATCCAAGGCTAAGATCTTCCACTATTCAGTGCACCTCACCTTTCTGAGTAGCGGTGCTGGGGCCTCAGATGTTCGGCTTTGCCGCTCAGCCTATCCACGCCCAGTGCAGGTTGTGCCTGCAACTTTATTACTGGCCTTGAATGCCAGGATTAGTTGAGCTTCCTTCTGCCTCTTCTTGCCAGGTTGTGTGCATGAATTCCCAATTCCGCCATCCCTCCATAGTTCCTCTGACTTCAGGCCTTAAGCAGCCAGCGCCAGCTTCAGCCGTACACAGCTCCAGCCTCTACGCAGGTAGGTCTTCTCCAACCCTGGATCGATACCTCCATGCTCAGCAGCCGTCCACCTCTTTCTCAATTCATTCTTCTTGCTCCTTCACTCTCCTTCTGGTCCGTGCATGCGCGGCCATATTGAGCTTTAACGGAATGAGTCTGCCATATTGGAAGTCCAGTCACAGTTCCTTGTACTTTAAAATTATTGACTCTTATGCACATCGAAATATTACGAGAGACTCCCTGGGATCCACATTGACACAAAGGGGCACAGCCAGATGTTAACCCTGCACGGGTGTGATAACAGTAAGGAACTTAAATGACTGCAAAATACTGAGCTGGGGAAAACATCGCTAAGGCGAGAACAGAATTAATCATACCTTTGCAGTAAGTGTGCCATTCAAGTGTGTGATTCTTTATTTAATGATATAGAAACCACAAAACAAGCAGCATGTAAGCTTATCTCACACACGTCTGAGTGACAGCCAGCCATGCCTGCACCTAGTCTTTTTATTTCATCTCTACTTGAGTCAGCCCACTACGATTTTCCAGAACCAAACCAGTTTCTAGACACAAAAATCTTTAGTTGAGATTAGATTTTTACACTTGCGTTGTGCTGGTGGTATTAAGCCAAGGAAAACGCATGCTCTACTTAAATGGTTAAAGTTTGTATTACTCCACAGGTCTCTATACTGAGGCATGTGGCAGCAAGGAAGCAAAGCGCAAGAACATAAATACAGCAGGTTTACATATTTATGTTTTAAATCAGTAGTTCTTAACCTGTGGTCTGCGGAACTCGGGATTTGAGATTGTTTAGAAAATTAATTATTACTAAAGAAAGTACAGATAAAAAAAAAGCAAAATTGAAAATTTCAAAACGCTCTGTAAAGTTGAAAGAATTTGAAATTCAAGGCTAAAATTTAAGTTGCCATCCTTAGATTGATTAGGGAGTGCAGAGCCAAATACAGCAAACACTAATATGGACTACTAATGGCCTCAATTGAAGCAGCGGTATCGGCTGACAAAAGGAGGACACATTTGAGAGCAAAAAAACTGACAAAAAACCCCATAAAAAATATTTTGAAAAGCCCCAATCTTCCCATTAAAATTTAGATTTTTGAATGAATTAAAGAAATATTTCATAATAGGTGTGTGTGTTTGATGCATGCTTGTTTCTTTGGTTTTGTTTTATTTTATTTTGAGACTGCTTTGACCAAGAGGATTTTGTGGGGGTCCACAGAAGTCAAAAAGTTAAGCACCATGCTTTAAATCATTGTTTCTGAACACTGGAGCGCTTCCCAAGGCACTTGGACTCCTAGACTGACAGACACCCGCCAGAGATAAAATGCATGAGGACACTCTGAGACATGAAAGAACCAAATCAATTTCCATTTGCAGTTTGAAAAGCTGCTCATTGAAGCAGTGCTGCTTTGAGGAATACTGGAAATAATTGGAGACGCCTGCAGTGCATATAAATGTGCATAATGGCTCAGGATCCTATGTGTACCGTGGCTGCTGAACCGAGAGGCGCTGCGCGAGTCGGGCACACAGCGTTCTGACCTACCTGCAGCGTTTCATTAGAGGTTCGCGCGTATACGGAGAGATCTGGCCCGCGGTCACCCAAGCACAATCCTGGAAAGCCGGGGTGAGGTGCCAAGGGCTTTGCTGTGAGGAGTGAAATGCATACGCAAGCACTCCTGTTTCAGATCGTTTCCTATGAGACTGTAAAATGGGGTCTGATTCAGCAGTTCGGCTTGTCTCCCGCGCCAAAACATTTCCCTCCCTCAAAAGGTTAACCTGGGAACCGAGAATTACTTAAAGACAGCTAGCATCAAGTATAAACTACTACATATGAACACTCACATTTATCTGCTCACAAAATCAAAAGATTTTTGATGAAAACAAGTTACTTATTGTCAGTAAAGCCTTATCTGGTAGAGACTCTATCTAGCTGTCGATTCCTTACCTTAGAATTACCCCAAGGAGTCACACTGGATCTGGAAATTTTCGAGCAGTACCCTGCGCGCCAGTAGTTTGGTGTAGTTCGGCTCTGAGTGGGCATCGTCAGCATCAGAATTGACATCTGCGGTACCTATGTAGGCGCCACTCGGCGGCTGACGTCAGTTCATTTTTGCAACTTTCCACACCAGGAGCGCAGAGCCACGATGAAGAATGTTGTGAGTTTCTAGGGCTCTTTCTAACGGGACACCTCATCCTTTAATCAGTTCGCAAACGGGAGAGGATGGGAGAGTCATTAAGAATCTGCGCCTAGATAGAGTCTCTACCAGATAGTGTTACCGAAGTTAAGTAAATTGCTCATCTGATAGAGACTTCTAGCCAAAGACACTTTACCTCAGAATAGATACCCAAGCAATGCCTCCCCTGAGGAGGGTTTGCAAACGGAACTCTGACCAGGAATGCCCATCCCGCTGCCCAGAATGTCCAGGCAGTAGTGCTTCTTGAATGTGTGAATTGAAGCCCATGTTGCAGCCTGACAGATATCTAGGACTGGAACTTGCAAGCTATTCAGTAGTCCCCGCTCTGGCTCTAGAATGAGTGTGCAAGCCATCAGGAGGTTGCTTTTTGGTCAATGTGTAACACATGTTTAAGCAAAGAACTATCCATCGAGAGATGGTTGGTTTCTGCACAGCCCTCCCTTTCTTGATCCTTACGTAGCCTACGAAGAGCTGGCCACCCACCTGCAATTCTTTCATGCGGTCAATGTAGAACAACAATTCTCTTTTTGGATCCAGGTGGTGGAGTTACTCCTCTTCCTTAGAAGGATGAGACGGGGAAAAAAGAAGTAGGCAGGGTGATCGTCTGGCCAAGTGGCATGGAGTGACAACCTTCGGAAGGAAGGAGGCACATGTCCTGAGAACCAGTTTTTCAAGATAAAAAGTAGTGTAAGGCGGGTGCACCGATAGTGTCTGCAGCTCGCTGACCCTCCTGGCCGATGTAATAGTCACTAGAAAGGCACTCTTTATGGCTAATAATCAGAGAGGGCAGTTGAGTAACTACTCATAAGGTGCGCATATCAGAACAGTGAGGACCAGGTTCAAGTACCACTGGGACATGATGAATGGCCAGTGGATGCGAGGTGGCATGAGTTGTAAACCTTTCAGAAATCTTGTCACAACAAGTGACTTAAATAAGGAATGTTGGTCCAGGCAACCGCAAATAAAAGCATAAAATTCATCCCCACGGGAATAAATTCGCTGCCCCTCCTGAACTCATGGGGCCTGAAGGCACTCCAGAGGGGTCAGGCTGCCCAATAATTAGGAGCAAGGCCTTATAGAACTTACGTAGTTGGGCGGGTCACTCTGGCAAATTCGGAGAAGCGCAGATCTGAGCCTGATTGGGGCTCTGCAGAGGCGCAGAGCCTGGAGTGCCGATACTCCCTTGTCTCGCCTGAGGATTGGAAGGACATGGCGAAGTCGGAGACCGAGGCGACAACTGCCTGGGGACCTTCCACACAACTAGGATCTTGATTGTCGGAGGGTCATCAAACATCGCTTCAGGGATCATAAGCGTCTTTGGGTGCATCACGAGGTAATCCTTGCAGGCCTTTGAGTCATGGTCTTTCTTGAGGACCATAGAGTGAACAAGTGGGGGTCTATCACAGACATCTGTCTTTGACAGGTACCACACTGTTTAAAACCAGCCGGTTACTTGGGGGACATCCCTGTTACACCAGAGAAAGGATGTTTCACAAAAAGTATTTGGTAAAACATTAAAAAATGCCAGTCAAAAAGTGACTGAGGGACAGCTCTTCATGGATTTGCACTATCTGGTGCGGGAAGGAAAGAACTGACGTCAGCGCGCCAAGGTGGCACCTAAATAGGCACCACGTAGGCCACGTTTAGCATGGAGCTGAACACACCCCTGCTGGTGTGCAGGGGTCCTGCTAGAAAATTTCCAGATCTAGTCTGACACCTGGGGATAATTATAAGATAGACGAATGTGAGGCTTGAAGCCTCTATCAAATAATAGGATATTAAAAATTAAATCAGATCTTTCCCTTTAACCGCCCAGAAAGAGAGCCAGCTCCATTTACTCCACTCGTTCTGCGATGAATGCCCCTTACATTCGGAATGCTCTCGACAGGTATTAAACTCTGCTCCTTCTTTACATATTTTCAAAAATAATCTCACTGCAAAAAAGTGCAATACATTTATTTACTACTCATTATTAATTTCAAAAACACATTTACTTAATAAAAGTATGATAACTTTCTTTTCAGATAGGTTTATAAATTGTTTGTACATGTTCTAATGCCCCATCTACACTTGTAAGTTCTTAAACATTCAGCCTTTTTGTCAGCTTTAGCACTCCACATAATTCATACCATTTGCTTATAAGTCAGTGCCATTTGCACTGTGTATTCCTTACATGTATTCTAGCTTTCTTTTGACTGAAATGGACTTAACTTTATTTCTTGTTTTGACCTGCAATGTACAAGTGACATGGCCAGGTGGGTATTGTCTGTACTAAATCAATAACTAAATACTGTACAGTAGCAGGTCTGGCCCACAAAAGAGAAACACAATTTTGTACAGAAGCATGTTTACTATATTAAGATGATCTACTATGGTGCACCTGGTTGGAAGATTGCTACTTAAAGTATATTAGATGGATGGGACGGTTATAAGGGAGGAAGATGGCACATGGAATGTTGTGGGTGGGATCAGAAATAATACTTTCTTTACTTTTAGAAGGCAGCATGAAGCAAAGAATTCCTACATGAGGTGGTGTGAAAGATGGCAGCCACCATGATACTTAAACAAGGGGCAAAGACAAGAAACACGCCTTAGAGCGTCACTTATTTTCAACAATCTAACTTTGCTTCTAGATTACACATTTCAGAAGCCAGAAGGTGATTGCTGGGTGTCAAAAAAGTTTAGCAAACATCATCACACACCAAAGTCAGACTGTCTCGACTTTGTTTGTTTAACATTATTTGGACAACGAGCAAGTCACACTGCCTCGTGGTCAGATCGGCAAGCACCCTGAAGTATCTGCAAGTCTGCACGCCACACTACACAAACATAAAAAAATATAGAAATGTATGCCAAAGATGGTGACAATGTGACTGCACAACTGCGCCAGTCTGGGCCAACCGCGGGGGTGGTAAACCTCCATAGGAAATCAAGAAAGAGTCAACCCAATTAACTGAGACAATGAGTGCTCCCTAAATCCACCAAGGAAAAAGTCTTTTAGCACTTGTTGTGCAGGATAACAGAACCATGTTTCACTTGCAGATCTGCAGAGGATGTCTGGCACATGAGGAGGTAGAAATAGGGAGCGTGAAATACTGCCCAGGACTGGAACCCTAATTTAGCCCATATGTTTGAACACATGTTTTATATGTATTTATATTATGTATGAATGCCCTCTGCCTAGCCCAAAATGGCACAAAAACACAGCGTTTATGTTGGTGGTGATGGTTCTCAAATGTCCAGGCAGACTATGTAAAAGTATAGTTTAGTCAAATATAATTAATCCGGTCTACACTATTAAGTCTGCTTCATTAGAACGAGTGAAAAGAACATTTCTTCTTTAAAATGCACTAGGATTTTGCTCGCCTTCAGTAAGGTCAGAGTTAATTTTAAGTGTCTACAAAAAAGCAATCAGTTTGACAGACTCAGCTTCTCCAATTTCAGGGGGAAAACAGTAGCTTTGAAGACTGAAATAAGTGCATTCCCCATTTACACCGCAAAGCAACAAAATTAAGGAGGGGGTTTGAGGAGTCCTCACACTTTGGCAAGTAGGAAGCGGACGAGTGCTGGTCCACCTGGCATACTGTTCCACGAAAACATTCTTGCAGTTAAAATTCTTTGACAACAGTAAACATGCTCTGCCTGTGACTAGTAAATAATAAAATTCAGAGTGAGCTTCACATTTAATCTTGTTGTGTTAACCCCTTCCATGCTGATGACGGCCCCCAGCCGTCATGCACTACAGTGCTCGTGCGCTGATGACGGCTGGGGGCCGTCATAAACCCGCCCACTCGCGATTCTGCCGCACAGGCGCAGAATCGCGGCCACATGGAAGGGGTTAAAGGTCAGTTTTCCATCTTTGCATTCTGGTGAAAGGATTTCCTTTGAAGTTTCAGGCTTTTGTATAACATTAACTACTTAGCCTGCTTATTAGAACAGGCAGACTGCGTTAAGTCACAGCCCACCTGCATTAAAACCAACAAAGGACAGTCATGAAGGGGGGGGCCACCTTTACAACGCATTCAGTACGAGGGACCCGACAGTGCAGCCCCATTCCAAGTGGTAAGATGTACTGAGGTAAGCAACTGCACAACATATTTGCAATAAAGGGTTTACGAGTGGGCGAGTAGGCCATGGCAAAGTGTTTAAGAGTCCAAGTAGGGGTAGTAATAAGGAGAACAAAGGCCTTTTCAGGGCGCAGGGATGGGTAGTGGTAAGGGTAGTAATGGGCTATAGAGTTCAGAGAAAGATAGTGATAAGGGGTAGTAAGGTGTTTTTAGGGTTCAGGGATGAGTACTGTATAGGGATAGTAATGTTTTTTAGGGGTCATGGATGAGTGAGGGGTAGTAAAGGTTTTTAGGAATGGCTATGAGGGATTAAACTAGGATATAAAAACTACAACTTAAAAAACTACACACACACAGTGGTATTTAGTGTCAACCAAAGTTTGCATACATACATTTGAGCCTTTCACAAGATACAAAGAAAAAAAGCACTGCAATAACTTGTTGCTCCTTTATATCTGGTAATGCATTTCTTTTTCTTTTTTTTTGTTGATTTTTAAAAAAACCTTTATTGAAGATTTAAACACAGCACATATACAAAGTGACACCATGGCAAAATAGTAAGCAATACAATATGCTATATAGAATCAGGGACAACCGGTTACATGCACAGCAATCGATGGTGATCATGAAATGAATTGGAGTCTTTCCAAAAGCACATCTAGGAAATTATCAGAGAGAGCACCACACCTATTAAGGTGGGGGTGGAGGTGAGGGGGGCAGGGGAGAGTAGGCAAGGGGACGAAAGAGGGGCCGGGAGGGGGCGACTCATGGGCTTGCATCGGCGGCCGCCGCGGGTGGATCCCCGACGGGGAAGGTCTCTGAGTGCTGGGAATTGTGACTTAGGAGATAGGACACAAGCGGACCCCAGGGATCTAGCGGACGGGCTCTAGCGGGCATTAAGTCCCAGAAATCGGATAGGAGAGTCTGGCAACGATAAGCATCCTACAACCAGAGGGACACCCTCGGTGCAAGCCGTCGACCCCAGCACATGGAAACTCTGCGCCGCGCAAGGACCAGCAGCATAGCAATCCGTTTGCGGGAGGCATCCGGGCAGAATTTAACAAAGCCTAAACTGGTAATGCATTTCTGTGGAAATTGCCTTCGGCAAACCAAGTTTCTTTGAATCTTGAGAAAGGCGTAGTTTGTTTATATTTGACTGGACTTGCACCGATGCTGTAGGTGGGTGTGACCAGTAAGCCTAAATAAATACATATCAGGCAGGCCGTCCTCATCCTGCTCGACTTAACCGCGGCCTTCAACACCATCTCACATGCTATTCTAATCAATAGGATGAGTGAGATTGGTGTCTCGGGATCCGCGCTTGCTTGGATAACCTCATTCCTGTCCAATCGCTCTCAAACGGTCTCCTTGGGCCCCTTTCTTTCCGGTGAACGTTCCATCATCTCAGGGGTACCTCAGGGTTCCATCCTGAGCCCCCTCTTTTTCAATGTATATATGGCCCCCCTTCTCACGTTGATTGAGTCACATGGGATTCTCGTGACATCCTACGCTGACGACACCCAGCTTGTCGTCACTATCGATAAAAGACTTCCGGATGCTGCCATCAGATTCCAAAACTGTCTGTCAGAAGTCTTTTCTTGGCTTAACCTGCATCATTTAAAATGCAACAGCGCCAAAACAGAAATAATTCCCCTAGGTAAAGGCACATTCTTTTCCCCCAAAGACTGGTGGCCTCATAACTCCGAAGCACCACCAAGCGCGGTCGCTTCAGCCCGCAACTTGGGCGTTCAATTTGACGCTTCCCTCAGCTTCGATGAACATGTGCGTATTACCGCAGGGCGCTGTTTCAGTCTGATCAGGCAATTAAAGAAATTTTTTAATTTTCTGCCTATCACAGCCAGGAAATCAGTCGCGGTGGCGCTTATCCTCTCCCGGCTGGATTATTGTAACGGCCTCCTAGCAGGCATCAAGAAGTCCTCTCTGAAAAAGCTGCAGAGTGTCCAACATGCAGCAGCCAGGCTTGTCTTGAAACTCCCCCGTAGGTCCTCAGCCTCTGCAGCCCTCAACACCCTTCATTGGCTGCCCCTCCATAAGAGAATCTTATTCAAGCTCTTAGTCACTGTATTTAAAGCCAACAGGGGCGTGGGTCCATCCTACCTGACCAAGCGCTTCCAGCGTTATACTCCAACCCGCTGTTTGAGGTCATCTGGCGCCAATTTCATTTCTGAACCCCGTATAAAACTAAAATCCAAGGGTGGAAAGACCTTCTCTTTTCTGGCGGCTAAGGCATGGAACCGTCTCCCCCCCAACCTTAGGCACGCTCCCTCAGAAAGCCTATTTAGGAAATCTCTGAAAACCTGGATTTATTCTCAGTCCGACTCCTCAGTTCTCGCAGCTATTTGATCTATGCCCCCCTAGACGACCTTCTGTGTGCTCAGCGCCAAGATGCTCCCTCCGGAGCGAAAGTTAGCGCTTTACAAATGCCAATAAATATCAAATATCAAATATCTGTTAGTGCATTTGAATAAATGCATTGAGCGTTAGATTGTTTTAATGCGTCGCCGTGGTGTACTCTGTAGTGATATAGATCGCTGCAGTGAATGTGAATGCATGGGAAGTGTGCTCACTGTAAGTTTGCTGCAAGGTGTTGGACTGCATGCATGCTAGTGACCTACAACCTTCTCGAAGAGGAGTAGAGGACACCACCTAGCAGACTTGGCTGCAGAGCAATAGTCATTTGAGAAGTTTACCAAAGAATTTAGTTTTTCTATCTATATGCATTAATTGCATTAAAGCAAGCAGATTCTTAGCCTCTTCAAAGCCTTTTACACTTAAGCTGCCTGCAGACGACTTTGTTTTTCAGATAAATGCAGTACATTCTAGGCTACTCACCGGAAACCAAACATGATCTCATCGTGGCGAAGATGGGCGTCATCATCGATGGAAAGAATTGCTTCCGTTTCAATCTCATCCCATGGTAGGAAGCGGTTATTCAAGCTGTTTTTTTCTGTGCGCACAACCTAAGCAAGAACAACGGTGCAAAAGTTGGTCTGAAATTCAAATACACGTATCACAGAACAGAGAAAGCAATTTATTTAAATTGTTGATAGCTTTGGCCCAAGGTGGGTGAGCCTTCCAAGACATGCTGGTTCAGCGAAGACTCATACGCATGGATTGCCTTCAACGGAACACCCTCACACATCAGAATGACTCCTCAGGATTCTTTTTGTATTCAGGGCTAGAATATCTATATACAGGTGTGAAAATCCAGAGGGTGGTGGAGAATGGATTTGAAGCTCTCCACATCTTTCCCCATAGTTGGATTTTCTAGCCTCCACCTTTGCTACTGAACACTCAATACGGTCCTTGACTATCTCCGTTTGACATCCCTGGCCGCCTAGTCTGTGGGCCATGCAAGCGGCTAGCCCACTCCTTAGTAAGCTCAATTCCTCCACCTACCCAAACTTTTCGGAATGTTTAATTTCAAGTCTACTTCTTAACTATTTCAAGGACACATTACTGTTTCCTTCCCAACACTCTTGTCTCCAACAAACAAATTTGATAATCCTTTCACTCACTCATATCTGCAACAAGTGCCTTACTCACAATTTTTCCTCTTTCTGGTTAACTTCACTAAACCACAACCCTCATCTCTACGCTTCTCCTCTCTTGGCTACATTATCGCTCACCTTCCTATTGTTTGACCAACTAAACATTTGAACCCTCCGTTTCCTACATTGTCATGCAAAGCTAAAACGTACCTATTAGTAAAAGTTTTTTTTACTCCTGAAAACATTCTTCACTGACACATGCTTTCTCTTTCCACCATTAGCTCTGAGGCCTGCACACTCTGGATCTCCTCCTGGTATTACTCCACAGACAACTCACACTTGCCTTCCTTCCCCATTTGAGCTTCTTCTGCTTGACCTTCTTCATTCTCAAAACCACAGAACTTTATTCCCCATAATCCAATATGAATGGTTCTTCTTCACACAGTTTCATTTCTGTCTGTCAAATGCCTGGATCTATGGCTTGACCCCACAGTGTTAACTTCAAGTGTATCAATCCCTTGTGGTACAGTCATTTCACGGTTGATAACCAATGGGAAATCACAAGCAAAACAAGGCAGAACTCTTTTACCCAATACACAAGCAAAATTAGCATTGCCTCAGATCGACATAGGTTTCATTAAGAATAATAGTAGACACAATGCGAAAATATGCGGTTGTCACAGGATTGTCAATTTGAAGAAAACGGTTTGGGCCAAAAAACGATTCTGAAATCTAGAGATCAGGAAAATAATACTGCCAAATTAATGTATTAAATATGATTAAAGAGACCAACACTTTATTATCGACTAGTGAAAAAAGATGTATTTTTCGCTAAAAATCAACAGTTCGTAGAATAATGCCAAACAAATGAGATAGGATTTAAAGAAATGTTATTTAAGAGATTAAAGACTCAAATTGCTTTGAGATTATTCAGGGTTTGAGCCCCCCTTGCTTTTCCTTTTACCATGAAGGAAGACCAGAAGCAGGGCATGGTGCACAAGGGGCACTGAGCTAGTAACAAGAGGGGGGCATAGAGGTGACAAAAGAACGTACCAAACTGTAACCAAGCCTACATTATAGCTAAAAAAACACTCAAGAGTTGCACACTGATGCATAATGCATCTACAGAGACCTCAGTCCTCGGTTAGCGCCATGAAACCTCTGGGTGTACGAGCGTTATATAAAACCTTGTTAAGATAAGATAAGTGCCCCCAAAGCCACCCTGCTGGCTGTAAAGCAGTCTTCAGTTTCTCCGCTCATCATCAATGCAAAGTGTCGGTTTCAGGAAGACATGCACACCAGGGTGGTTTTGTAGTAATTCTACTTTTTTCAGCAGATGGGTGCAGTGATTGAGTGCATCCACCTGTAGGGGATATCTGGAGGGGTTCATGGGCCCCCATTTGCCTCCTACAGAGGGTTGCCCTCAAGGGAGTACACTGACAACACCCCACCTTTTTGTGAAACACTATCTGAGCGCCTCCAAAGGGCATGCTTGCCTCTGCGTCAACGTCCATAGTACAGTGCGAATGCAGAGTCAAAGTGATTCTCTCATTTGCATGGTGGCCTCATGCGCTGCTGTTACATGTGCGCAGGCTGATCAGTATTACAGAAGAGTCCGCACAAGCCGTTCCGTAATACCATAGTGACCAGAGGGCACAACGAAAAGGGTGCACCCTTGTTGCACTCTGGGGGGAACAATGCGTAATATGGCCCCCGATCTCTTGGGCACCACCAGAAAGCACATATATGGACTGTCTCTATGATAAAGTATGAGTGTTGAGAAGGGTGTCTAGGTGTACAACTGAGTTGGAGCAGTGGCAAATGTGTAAAAGAATACGTACTGGTACAAAAATTTGCTCTCAGAAGCTAGCCAGCGGCAATGCTGAATGTCAGGGTTGACGATTACCAAAGTTGCATCGTTTTGATTCCATCTCAAGCCTGTTTCATCCAACGATCTACACTCCCTGTCCCTTTATCTCACTCTTGCTGCTTCTTTTATAGCACTGCTTTCTCCCTCTGGTCAATTTCGAAATTTAAGCAGATAGAATTTTTTACTGTCCATAGTTCCGGCTCTCTTGATCTACCTCAGAAAGATGAAACACTTAGCCAGGCCAGCCTTGACAGGATGTTAACATGACCTGCAGGCTACATGCTGATCACTGTAGCTAGCACATTACCCACATTAACCACCTGTGCTATCTTAGGAGCTTAACATGCTTTCCTTCAGGGGATTTAAATCAAATGACTTCTTGTCATAGTATATCAGACATAACTGTGCAAGTCTCATCAACGTGGCAATAAAATCAGCTGTCTGTAATTTAAAATGTGGATTGTCTCAAAATACCATGCCACGGTGTGGGTGAAGGGAAAAGGGACAGGCTTGTCGTGTACTTCTACTAATACAAAGGATCTGCGCATTTGTGGGACAACATAAACTAGGGCTTGGTGTCGAGATGGATTCCGGACACCCCTGCAGGATATGTCGCTTGTGGCACCGTAAGACCCCTTAACCTTACCAGGGAGCGAAAGGTTTCTGGCAACCACTGAACATGACAACTCTGACCCCTCAGGGGTCAGGGAAACAGTACAGAAACTTTCGCTCAGTCACTTGTGCTTACTTATTCTCAGAGAAATATACAGAAAATACACATGGGACGTTTTCAATAAGTTTATTGAACCAATGTTATTGTTGTATGAAATGAAATACGTGTGCTTCAATGTTTAATAGACAGAAGCAAATAAACGTGATTAAGAGCAACAAAAGCATGAATAGTATAGTTCTACCATGGTGCTAAAACAATGTAGGCATATAAAACAAGGCAGTAATTGAGCGTATTCCTACGATGCGAACTCTACTCTAAGTGTACATAGAGTGAATATAAGTGTAGAGTCAAGAATTCCCTCCAAGGGACGATCCAACCTCATTACCTGATGGGAGAGAATGAAGGACTCCATCTTGGTCACAAACTGGACACCCCTCACGAGATGTGGTGAAGTCTCAGTATGCTGGGACCCTCATTGTCAGCTGAAGTCCCTCCTCTCCTAATCTATCAGGATGCTCATCTTTTATAATAGCAATGAGCCTTGCGATGTGCGTATAAATTAGTGATGTTATGAATATGTAGATAGCCCTGACGCCCCGTGGATGAAGATTAGAGATGGCATTTGTACATAGTGTGAAAAGAGACCTTGTACATGATGTTCAGGGCATTGTGATAATGATATGCGAAGCTAGATGTGTAAACAAGATTAGTTTCATAGAAACTAATCCAACATTGTTGTGCTTGCAAATATGTGCAAAAGTTCACGGCTGAACTGTCATTGTGACGACAGTGTAAGAACTAAGTTGCTTTGCTACAGGGGCCTAACTCAGAAATATAACAGGCTGGAGACTTAGGAACGGTGGAGGTTCTGGGGCAAAGACTGGGTAAAGGAATGGAATGGATGAAGGGGCATGGGATGGGTGGAGGCAAGGGAGGGTAAGGGCAAGGGAAGGTTGTGGGACTGGACAGATGAGGACAGAGGGAACAGGGCTGCATGGAAAGACCAGCAACCGATGGAGAAACCAGGGTCAAGGAATGGGTGGACGGATATGCTAAATATATGGGTGGAAAATCAGAGCCAAAGAATGGGCTGAAGGGAGACAGGAGGGTCGGGAATTATGACTTGTGATGTGTGACGAGACCGGGATAAATGGGGAAACTGGGGATAGCAGATACCCTGGTGTTGAGATCAAGACTAAGGGATACTTTTGGAGACCAGATCAACTGATGGATGGAGAGAGAGGAAAAAGATGGACCGTGAGGGCCAAAGGAAAGGTAGAGAGGCAAGGACATAAGGATGAATGGTAGACAAGGTGAATGAATGGGCAGGTAATAACAAAGGATGGGTTGTGAGACAAGGGATAGGCAAAGAGACAATTCCAAGGATGGAAAGCGAGTTGAGCAGTAGAAGCAAGGCGATACACAGTCCAGAGATGGTTGGAAAGATAGAACCAATGGATTGAAAGAGGAAGACAGTGCTATGGTGTGGAAAATTACAAGGTCAAAAACAACACTTAAAATAAACAATGGTATAGAATGTGAAAAGAACAGGTTAGATTTTTGTAAATCAGATGCTTGTTTTTCACAAATAAAAGGCTAATTGCGATTAGGAAAGGCTGAGAATAACTACAAAAGTGTCCTAGTTCGATGCATGGACAAAATAATGGCAGTTTTGTGACACAAAGTCCACTCCATGAAAATGAAACTGTGAAAGAGTGCGATTGGTGGACAAACAAGGACGAAGTGGATAGCATGCCTAAAATATAGGTAGAAAGGCAGAGCAACCTTAGTGGATGTAGCATTCAGGTGGGTGCATTTGAGAGAACAGCAATATCACGAGGGGAACAGAAATGTAAGAGTTGCAAATGGAAAGGAAGGCAATCTGTAAGATAGCAGAGGGTGTAGGACTCTGTCTTCTCATCAGGATGCATTACTTGCTCAGAGGGAGGTGGAAGCACTCTGAAAAATAGCACAAAAGAGGGTAACAACCAAACACCTCTGCAGTGAGGACTGTCCCTAGGATGGAGATGCACTGCTAGAGCGAGAGAGTTGCTTCCGGAGAGGTGTTTCTCAGGGAAGGGGGCAGTACAGGGAGAGAAGGCAGCACACAAGAGAAGAAGTCAGAACAGTACCCTGAGGGGTTTCAGAGAGAGGGATCCGCACCATAATGTATAGCAAAGGAGAGGGTAGTGGCACACAGAGAGCAGTACCCTAAGCAGAAAACCTGAGCAGTACCCTGAGAAGGGCACCACAAGAAGTCTGCATCAACATCTCTAATGGACAGTGGTGCATTGAGGGGACTATCAGTATTATGGAGATTCATGCTTCAAGAAAGCTGCTCTAGAGAAGGAATTTTCAGGGATGGGGCTGCATCCCAACAGTGAGCAGCATATTGAGAAGACCGAACAATATTGTATGTATTTTTGTATATATTTGCAATTTTATGACTGGCTACTTGATGGTTGCCAGTTTATGCACAATACAAGAGACCTCATTTGGTTATGGTGACTTGCCCCTGATGAAAGATGGGCTTGGCCGGGTCATTGGGACAATTTATATCAGATGCTATAGGTCTAATCTGTTTATTGTGAAAATATTGAAAAAACACATATATTAGCCACCAGGCCTTGAAGAGTGGATTGGCATTATACTGGTTTGAATCCTGCAGATAGGTGTTTCAGGTATATTGTTACATGGAATCTCACAGATGACCTTTGTAGAAGAATATTTTAGTATTGGTTACCCCCTTCTGTCAATTCCTGACAGTAGAACTGTTACAATTCCTCCTAGGCCCTTTTGGGATAGGTTGTATATTGTGTTACCTTTTCTAACTTTGTACATATTCCTACTTTTACAACTGCATGCCTGATGGTTGCTTCCTGGGAAAGCTTATGCATACTGCATTTGGCCTGAGTTGGTTATGGTGAGGAGCAAGCGATAAATTCTAATGGCTGGACTGTTTCGTTGAGAAATGATCTCGTCCGATCTGTTTAAAGACAGTATGCCTGACTTACTTATTGTAAAAAGCATATGTTAAAGTTATTGCAAAGGAATCAGACCGGACTTACCCAATGTGAAATGCTTTGATCAAAGCACACAGGCCTTTAAGGTGGATTCGAATTGCACCATGCTGAAGGCTGCAGAGAGGTATTTTGTTACAAGGAATCTCACAGATGACCGTAGTATACAAGGGTTTTGATATTGGGGTCCCCCATGAATTAACCGTTGGGGAAGAATATTTGCACTGTGAGAGTTCTTGTTCGTCCTTCCTAAAACAAGTTCTGCCACCATTAATATTTATAGAGATTAGTGGTTTTGCTGACTCGTTGCCTGATGGCTGCCTTGTGAGTAGGCTTATTTAAGGTTATTATGGTAGGTCTGAGTTAGTTTTAGTGATGAGCCAATGGTAAAGGTTATAGGCCCGATTGGTTCATTAGGAAAAAGTAATGTCCAGTGCCATAGGTTTATTATGGAAAAACACAACCGATGCAACACTCCTGACTTATTGTGAGAATCTAGTGTTAAAGCCAATAGACCTTTCAGGGCAGATTCTTTTTACACTGCGTTGCAGCCGGTATACAGTTTTTTGTTACACAGAATCTGCAGACAACTGAAATAGACGGGTATTTTGGTGTTTGGCAGCTCCCCAGCCAGTCCAACGGGGCCGCTCACCTTACTTACATTCTTTTATTTTATTCTGCCTTTGCTTGCGGACTTTGTGTCGGTTTTATTGCAGAGGGGTAAGCGGGTGAATGCAAGAAAGACCCAGGAGTGGATGAATGGATGCATTCTCACTCTTTATCCGATAGACCGTGGGTGTGGTCCCTCCCAATTGCTTGGCGTGTTAGCTCCACCCTACCGCCTGGTGTCTTACCTCTCTCGAAGTTCAGCTCTAGTTCGCCCCTGGGTGTTCCCCATCTGCAACCACCGGCTCAAATAAAGCACCGACTGGGGTCGAGGCACAGAAGCTCTCATACACAATGGGAGAAATTCTACAACTTCAAAAAATAAAGGAGCTATTAAACCTAGGACATCATAATGATACTACTGTGAAAAAGACGCTAGGAAGCTTCAGTGCAATTACAATACAATTCAGCAAAAATGCAATTTACATTTAAAAGCAATATTATGTTAGCTAGAAATCGGTAATGATTAAAATGTGTAGGGAAAATCACATGAATTCGTTTCCCAATCCTCCATTTTACGAGTGTCTGTCCCAAAAAGCACACCTACTGTGGCAGCCAAGAGGTAACAGCAGGCGGTGGGCGACAGCCATCCAAAGGCGGATTTACTTAATCAGGAAATGGGTGAAGCAGATTTTATGGCGCGCGCATTTCATTTTCAGAGGCTGCACAACAGCAGAGGCCAGCACTGACCCTGACCCTGACAATATGACCTTCAACATTTAAAGGCATCTGGTCTTCATATTAAAACCCTTTAACGCCACCGTCGTGCCGAGTTTCAGTGCTTTAATCTTAGTCGAATAGGGAAATACATCAAAAAGTGGGCCTTATGATTTGTGAATGACAAAGTCAATGGCAAATTTAAAGCACAACTCCCCCCACCAATCCCCCACCGCACGGTTTGTACTTGGTTATCGAAATAAATGTACATTTCTACTGTATTTCTGATGACTTGTTCCCTTATTCTGCTAATGTATACTGTAATTTACTGTGCATTGTTACATAGAAATGTAAATGCAAACCTTTTTCCCTTTTCTACCCCTCCCCAACCCTTCTCAATCCAAAAAACTGACTAACATATCCACCACTCATATTACTTTCATGTTCACTATACTAATTCAACACTAATCCTTATGGGTTCCAGAGTATCGTGCTACTCGCCAAAAAAGCGCTTCAAACCCCCATCAGGGGTAGCAAGAGCTATATAATTACAAACCTCTTTTCCGTTTCTATCCCGCCGCCTACCCTTCTCTATCCAAAAATCTGAATAACATATCCACCACGCAAATTACTTCATATTTCAGTATACTCATTTTCAACACTAATCCTTTATGTGTTCCGGACTAGTGTGCTACTCGCCAGAAAAGCGCTTCAACACCCATCAGGGGTAACAGGTGCTATAAGAATGCAAACCTTTCTCCCCCTCTATCCTCCTGCTATCCTTTTCACTCCAAATAACTGACTCATATCCACCACTCAAATTACTTTCATATTTCACCATACTAATTCACCACTAATCTTTATGGGTCCCGGAGTAGCGTGCTACTCTCCGAAAAAGTGCTTTGACGCCTCGTCAAAGCGTAGTAAGCGCTATATAAATGCAATTACAATACAATACAATAAAGAATTGTGATCCTTTTTTTTAAAGAATCCAGACGGCTAACATACTATTATTTTGTTAAAAATGTATATATAATGTGTTCATGCACAGGGTCTCTTGCATTGCACCAACAAACAAAAATACGTTGGTAGATTTAGAGCACAGGGCTTTCTAGAAGGCACACGCCTCAGTCCAGAAAAGTCGTAATGAGACTCTCTCTTTCCCAAACAACATGGGTTTGCGCCCTGCCAGGAGCAGGAACCATCAACGCTGCAATAACCGAGCCTGCGCGGATATCACTCTTCGCTGAGTGATTTACAAGCGAAGAACCAATCTTTGCTAATACATGCTTTATTGCAGATTTAGATTGAGCTTTTCATCAACATGGCATCTGTAAACAAATGGCAGCCCTCGCGCCGACAGATGGATGCCTTGTTCCGTTTTGATTATTCATTTAACGCAACACTCCTGGAAACCTACAAGTGACGTACGGCGACCACCAGGCGGAGATGACGCATACAGCCACTTCCGCTCCCGCCCTGCTGTAGGCGTAATCAGCTTCATACATATAGCAATTTATATTTGGCACATACTGTGACCTCACGGACAGTGAGTGGGGTTCTCTCTTACTGGTGAGCTACCCCCAAATGCTCATCTTTTGTGCCCCGTGTTTCACCTTTTCACTATCCTGGCACAGAGCGTTTATCCTCTCAACCTACAGCATGCCACCAGCCTGCTCTCTTTTGAAGTCACTTCCATGGTGAATCATATCTTGCTAGAATCAAAGGTTGTTGTGCCCCCACAGACATCATTTGTCATTCTTCATCGCTGGCCCTACACTCACCCACTGCCCAATACACCCTTTAAATTTTGAGAGAAGCAACATTTGAACCAGGTCAATATTTTAGTATAACACACGTACTGGACGAATAATGGAGCAGCAAACGAGATTTTATTAACGTTATTACAATGCCACTGAAACAATTACTTACAAATATTTTGGCCATGATGGCGACTTTTAAAGAAATTCCCACTGTAACAATGGAATTGATCCCTCCCTAAACTTTTTAAATCTTCATTTATCTATCCTGATTTTACTTTCAATTTGCTATCTCCAATTCTCGACATACACCATTACGGGTGCACTGCACTTAAATTCAGATTTTTTTTCAAATCCTTTACATGCTGCCACTGGGAGGTTGTATGGTGGCGAGGGGGCAAGCTATGGAGGAAAACTGAACTATAGGCAACTTATCGTAATGGTCATTACTCTATTGTCAATATCGTACATTTGGAGAGGAAATCTGTATGCCATGAGGCAACCCATTGAGAAAAATAAATATGTTTACTGGCATTGACCAGATATTAACAAACCGAAATGTGGCCCTGTTGTTCATGCCTTGCAATGACATAATCAAAGCCCACATATAATGTTGGGGGGCGGGTGGGGTGGTACATAATCTACAAATGTAGGTGTTTATGGGGATAGAACAACAATTTGCCTGCAAAAAGTGCTGCAAGAATGGCATAGAGATGGTAGTTGCTGAAAAAAATGTAAGCACATTTGTTGTTGACCTATCTACCATGCATATCTAGCCTGCTCCAAAACTTCAACAGGCACCGGAATGGACCATCAACCAAATATCCCCACATACAGGATTGGAGGTAAACAAGTAAGTTAACCCGGAAGTTGGAAAAAGGCTTATGCTAGGCATGGCCATTTAATTCAGATCAAACCATAATTATTTAAAATGGAACTCATTTTGGCATTAGATGTTGAGCTCATGCTTTTCCAATCTATAATTTTGAGTCTATGCGTTCACATTGATTTCCATAGTCTGTGTGGCTTGTGATGATAGACAGTCTGAGTTTACAGCAGCACTGCAGTTATTATGAGAACGTTTAGATTGACAGCCCAGGAGGCCAACAATAATAATAGGTGTAAGTTAATAGAGACAATGTGGTGTTCGTTTGAGGTATGGTAGCCGACATATAGGTCTATCCATTTGATGCAAAACAAATGGCTCCCTCTTCTTCAGTGATTTCAGAAATTTACCGTCCAAGCTTCAAGTGAAGCCTTTAAACAGTAGTAGTTCGCCATGTGGGCGATGATCAATGTGCCCAAAGCGAGATGCGAAGGCGTTGTAGTAAATCTCTTACTGGCACTTGTAGTGGTAGGATATAAAACCATACATGTGAAGTGGTAGCCTGAATGTTAAAAAAATTGTTTAAAATGGTCTTGTGTGAAAACCACGTGTGAATTAAGAGAGTGAATTTCATACCAATACACTAAAAGTGTTACTGATGTGTCCTTATTAGATAAAGTGACCAACGGGATGTCATGCCATCTATCTAAGAAAATGTAAAAAATAAGAAACATATTTTTCAACGTGTTAAAGGTTAAGCTATATCATTTCAGTAGTACGTATTTTTTAACTTTAAGAAATTATCCATCCATGGCATACAGCCCATGACTGCAAACTTTGACAGCGCCCGTCAGTGCACTGAATGACCAGAGTGGACGGCTGGAGAGATGCTTTGGGTTAAGCCCACCAATTGTTAAAGGTGAGCAATGTGCCTCAGAAAAGAGGAGGATGGAAATTAATAGGACATAACTACTTTCTTTCCTTCTCTTGAGGATAAACAGGAGGGTAACGGTAGGCGTTACCCTTTATGTTACAGCTGAAAAGTTTCAGATGGCTCGTTTTTTTTCCACCAGAATCTTCAATCTTGGAACAATATGGTTTCTTGAACAGATGATGGCTGAATCTGGGAGGTATATGTACGGCAATACTATACTTTTGGAGGGAGGTTTATATAGCGTGAACTCGAACCAAAGGTATCAGAGCGCTTCACATGAGCACCAGTTGCGTTACAGACGGGCACATTCATTTTGAAGGCACGGGGAGATTAAGGGATTTGCCCAGAATCACAGAATGTTGAGCATCCCTGCCGAGACTCCAACCTGCTTCTCCAGCTTCGAGGGCGACTGCTCTAGCCGTTAGGCCACATATCTTGTGCAGGGTCAGCACAAACACGCTCATCTTAAAACACATCCATGATAGGTTCTACGTCACTTGAAAGAACACTAGCCTGACTACCCCTGGCTTGTGAAACTTCACACTAATTATTTCAGCAATGACGAAGTGACCAAAAAGTTGCAAAAGGGGACACAATAAACACAAGAAAACAGATATGGTGGAAAACAGGAAGGAATAATTGAAAGGGCATAAGGAACGGACATTCGGATAAAGTCAGAACTAGATGCACTGAAGTATAGATAGGGAGACAGGTGGATCGGAATAGCAACAGATAAAGATACTAGGATCTAGGTGGTCATAGAGATAGGATGATATAGATAGACGCGTATGTAGGGACAGTCTATTAGGCAAGGCGTACTATGGTACAGGTACATTGGCAGGGCAGTGGTACTAATGTGCAAGTAATGGTACGGGCAGGAGTACAGGCACTTAGGTGTAGGCATGGACAAAGGTACTAGAGAACAGGTAGAGGTCTAGGGTATTGGCAGGGGCACTCACATTTGGCTACAATACAGGTACTTGGGTATTTTTTACGGAGTGGACGACTGGGGAAAAGAACACACTGATATGGGAATAGGGATGTAAGGAAAACGAGGGACCCCTTCAATCAAAGGCGAAGAAAGAGAAATGAGGAGGGTTTGTGGGAGTACCCATCCTGTAACAAGCATTGGAAATGCAATAGGTCTCGCATTAGGAAAGTTTGAGCTATTGGTATTGTAAATGACACTTTTTTTATTTATGTGTTGGTTTTGAAAGTAGCAAAATGAATAGCTTGGTCAGTTACAATGTCAATAGTTTTAACTTTTGCAAATGTGACACCTATAGCATTTGTAATGCAATGTGTGTTGTATTTACGTGACTTAGATGTATTGATATTACAAATAACAATGGCTTTTAATTTTGTAAATAATTAATACTTAAATAAAAGTTATTGGAATTTATAATGGCAATAGCTTAAACGTTTGTAAATAACTTTTGTGAAAATTATGTTCAGTGGATGTGGTGATGGTGGATGCGGTGGTGGTGGTGGATGCGGTGGTGGTAGTATAGCATTTGTAATGCAATGTGTGTTGTATTTACGTGACTTAGATGTATTGATATTACAAATAATGGCTTTTAATGTATTAAATAATAAATATTTAAATAAAAGTAATTGTAATGTATAATGGCAATAGCTTAAACGTTTGTAAATAACTTTTGTGAAGATTATGTTCAGTGGATGTGGTGATGGTGGATGCGGTGGTGGTGGTGGATGCGGTGGTGGTGGTGGTGGATGCGGTGGTGGTGGTGGTGGTGGATGGGGTGGTGAATGTGGTGGTGGATGTAGTGGTGGTGGATGTGGTGGTGGTGGATGCGGTGGTGGTGGAAGTGGTGGTGGTGGAAGTGGTGGTGGTGGAAGTGGTGGTGGTGGAAGTGGTGGTGGAAGTGGTGGTGGAAGTGGTGGTGGAAGTGGTGGTGGAAGTGGTGGTGGATGTGGTGGTGGTGGATGTGGTGGTGGTGGATGTGGTGGTGGTGGTGGATGTGGCAGTGGTGGATGTGGTGGTGGTGGATGCGGTGGTGGTGGTGGATGGGGTGGTGAATGTGGTGGTGGATGTAGTGGTGGTGGATGTGGTGGTGGATGTGGTGGTGGTGGTGGATGTGGTGGTGGTGGATGCGGTGGTGGTGGAAGTGGAAGTGGTGGTGGAAGTGGTGGTGGTGGAAGTGGTGGTGGAAGTGGTGGTGGATGTGGTGGTGGATGTGGCAGTGGTGGATGTGGCGGTGGAGGTGATGGTGGATGTGGTGGTGGATGTGGTGGTGGTGGTGGATGTGATGGTGGATGTGGTGGTGGTGGTGGTGATGGTGGATGTGGTGGTGGATGCGTTGGATGTGGTGGTGGTGGATGCGGTGGATGTGGTGGATGCGGTGGTGGATGCAGTGGTGGTGGTAGTGGTGGATGGGGTGGTGGTTGTAGTGGATGTGGTGGTGGATGTAGTGGTGGTGGGTGTGGTGGTGGTGGTTGTGGTGGATGCGGTGGTGGTGGATGTGGTGCTGGTGGTGGATGTGGTGGTGGTGGATGTGGTGGTGGTGGATGTGATGGTGGATGTGGTGGTGATGGTGGATGTGGTGGTGGATGCGGTGGTGGTGGATGTGGTGATGGTGGTTTCGGTGGTGGTGGTGGATGCGGTGGTGGTGGTGGTGGATGGGGTGGTGGTGGATGGGGTGGTGGTTGTGGTGGTGGATGTAGTGGTGGTGGGTGTGGTGGTGGTGGTGGATGCGGTGGTGGTGGTGGATGTGGTGGTGGTGGATGTGGGTAGGAGTTCCCTGTTGTTCAGGAAAGACGCCTGTCAGAGCACCTCACCTCCACACCCCAACCTTCCAATAAAAGTAAAGAGCATTACTAGAATACGGCCCATGTGCCGGGCCTGAAATATATGCAGAACTACAGCTATAATCTGCTAGCCAACGTGCATGTTGTTTACTGGCCCCTGTAACTGCAAGTCTCAATCATGCGCCGTAGGCAGTCGGTAGGAGATATGTGCGCACAAATTAATTAGGCCCCTCGGAGTCGTCTCAAGGTGGGGGTACTTGCGCTTATGCACATAAATACATAGGGTTGAAAGTGCAGCTTTTAGCATACTTTTCTGACAGCCTCTCTAGCTTCCCTAGTTATGAAAAATATGTAATTAATTCTGCAACCCCAGCGGCAAACCTGGAATATAAATGTCCTTTTTGAGGAATTTTCTTCAAGTGGGGGGCTGCCGAGCAGCTTGTTAGACGCGGCCGCCTTTGATGTGGTAATGCGAGGAAAGCGGCTGGTGGCATTGTGCACACGCTTTCACATGCACTGCAAGAAATCGCCTGGGAATCGCCTGATCTCGGTAAGCTCCGTTTAAGCCCCTATATATCGAGCTCCCGCTCAATGCGCATGCGCATTGAGATAGGTCGCTCGACCTAAAAATCACATACGGTTTATGTGATTCTAGAACGAAATAGACTGCAGCCAATTTTATCAACATATTCACCAGCATGGATTCAACATCTGAAAAAATTCAACAGACAAATATAACAAATTAAAATTTTCATTTTGATGGGATGGTTGTTGAGTTTCTAAATTCAACCGAGGAGCCTATCGTCAATCACATGTTCTGTTCCATGTCTTTGCACTACTCCCACAAATCAACTGAGGGCTCCAATTTAATCTTTACCCTCCAATCTCAAATTCATTCACATTTAAGAAACGATTTAAAGTTTTCAATTCTGCTTCTTTATTTATGTACACTTTATTAATCTGTGTATATTATTGTATTTTCTAAGCAGTCGCGGGCCCCCTGAGTATGTGTCGCGGATCGCTAGGGATCTCTGGACCACAGAAAAAGAATCATGCTGTAAGGGATTGCTTATGTACAAGACCGAGAATATAGTAGCTAGCTAGAAGGTGGTTACGGCTGGTAAATAAACCCTTGTTTCTTATTATGTAGTGCTCTGAGAAGTATAAAACTTTCTTTAATTAGTTTTAATAGTGGTACTAAAAATGGTGATAAAAAAAGTATTTACAAGAAAGAGTATATACTTTGGAAGCGCACCTAGAATGTTACAATTTCAGACAGCGCATGCTATTCATTCTGTTCATTACTATACTGCTACATAATTACGCCTACTACTGTTGACTCACATAAGCACTCTGTACTTTGAGCAACTCTTTTTTGCCGCCATCAATATAGGTCAGGAGTCCAATCCAATTTAGCCATGTGTTCTTCCTCTATGGCTCGTATTTTGTAACCTGCTTCAAGTATTTGCAATATTCGCAAAAAATGGCCGCCATTTATATACATTCAACCATTACCTAGAGCTGATAACTTGTAAGGTCCACAGTGGCAGAGGAGCCCTTTGCTTCTGTCCTATAAAGACAGACGCAAGGCGCTCCTCCGCCACTCTGGACCTCGTGGTGCGGGCCGTTGCACGTGAGCTCCGCGGGAGATAGAACTGCGGGAGGTATACTACCCCCTGTTCTGAATTTTTCAAAACGAGGAGACTTGAAAACAGAAAAACATACCATTTAGATATTTGACATTGAAGTGATACACAACCCTGATGAATTCATGAGGGACGAAACTAGCTGGCTGGGCTGAATGAAAAAAAGCTGTTTAATGAACAAAGTCAGAATTCGAATGCATGTACAAGACTCCTGAATAATTGAATCACAACACATCTTCAATATTGGTATACTTGGGACAATAGAATTGTTGTAGTTCACAATTACAAAGACAAGAGAAGAATGACTTCATGTAGATTTATTGATTGGAGAAAGATCCCAAAACAGCTTCTTGCCAGACACAGCTGGACCAACTGTCAATGATGCCACAGGGATGACATCACGCCAGAATGTATACAGTCCTAGTCATGTGGTCTTTTATAGAGCAACATATCACCGTTAGGTCTCAAGGCTCTTGCAGACACAGTGAGGGTCGTCAAAAGCTATTAGTGGATAAATAGCCAGGTTTTTAAGCATCACAGTGATGTGCCATTCCAGGCAGCAATGCTTTAATTTTGTTAATTAACAAAACGTAATTTCCGTGATTATAATCTATGTTCCTTTTCTGTTATATGAGTTTTTGGTATAGTGAACAACTTGCCCCCGAGAGGCATCTCGGTGCTGAGGTTACATGTTTTTTTTAAAGCCAGGGAAGTCAGTGCATGTCCGGATGAACAAGGAGAGCCTGTTAATGTTAATGTTAAGCTACACTTATAGAGCGCACTGACACCGTTTCCTGGCGCTGAGATTGGGATTGGGAGTGATGGCAGAGGACTAATGGGAATTCGAGAAGAGCCAGGTTTTTAAGCTCTTCCTGAAGCTCAGGAGGGTGTCAGAGGTCTTGATTCGTAGGGGGAGGGAGTTCCACAGTTTGGGTGCCAGATAGCTGAATCTGCGGCCACCCAGTTTCTTTAGTTTAACCACTGGGGTGGTTAGAAGATGAAGATGGGCAGATCGGAGATCACGGGCCGGACAATGCGAGGTGATGAGAGATTTCAAGAAGGCCGGGCACTTAGACTGCCGGGCTTTGTAAATTAGGCAGCCGATTTTAAAAGCAGCCCTTTGTTTGATAGGCACCCAGTGTAGCTTGGACAGAAGGGGTCTTGCTGATTGCCATTTAGGGGCTCTATAAATGAGCCTTGCTGCCTGGTTCTGCACCATCTGGAGATGATGGAGCAGGGACTTGGGTAGGCCCCAGTGAAGAGAGTTGGATAAGTCAAGACGGGAGAGTACAAGGGAAATGACAATTTGCACCAATGCATCATGCGAGAGAAGGTGGGAGATTTTACGAATTTTTCGTAACTGGAAGATGCTGGCCGAGATGATGGCTCCGACATGGGTTTTAAGAGAGAGGTCGATATCATAAGTGACACCCAAGCTTTTTACCGAGCTTGACAGGCTGGGAGGTGTACCTAGCTCTTTTGGCCAGAAGTGTGGGCCCCAATGTGTCGTGCTGGGACCAGGCAAGAGGAGTTCAGTTTTCTCCGGATTTAATTTGAGCTGGTTAGAAATCATCCATTGTTGGATGTGGAGCATCACTGCCTGAAAATCAGATGCGGCATCAGGGGTGTCTAAGGGAAAGATGATCTGCATGTCGTCTGCATAGTTGAGGACAGTGCATTTCCAGTTTCTCAGTGAATGTATTAACGGCCGGAGGTATAGATTAAACAATAATGGTGAAAGGGCGGATCCCTGCGGTACTCCACAGGTAGTGGGTACCTGGGTTGCTGTGAAGGGGCCTAGATGGACTGTTTGCACTCTGCCTGAGAGGAAGGACTTAATCCATTCCCGGACGGGGCCCTGGAGGCCCGCCTGTCCGACACGGAGGAGAAGGATGTCATGGTCCACCGTGTCGAATGCGGCCGATAAATCCAGGAGAACCAGTGCCTGCGGGGACCCCCTGTCAGCATTCTCCCAGAGAGTGTCGAGGACTTTCAGGATGACTGCTTCAGTGGAGTGTGCTGGCCTGAAGCCTGCTTAGTTAGGTTCCAAGAAGCCAGAACTCTCTATAAATGCCGACAGGCAAGTGGTCACATGAGCCTCCAGGAGTTTAGAGGTGTAGGGCAAAAGGGAGATGGGCCTGTAGTTAGCAGGGTTAGAGGGGTCAGCTCCCGCTTTCGTCAGGAGGGGGATTAATATGGCCTCCTTGAACGCGCTGGGGACTGTACCATATCAGATATGCGCCCTCTCCGGAATAAATATTCCTGTTTAAATGGTTTTTAAATAATTTCTGTACATGGCTGTTACAACAATGGCATTTTAGTAGCTTGTCGGATGCTTGAACTAAGTCTTAATTTCTGTAATCTTTTCTCCTACTCACGTCTCTCCCTTCCTTCTTTATGGAAAAAACACTAACGGCCACGAGCTAGAGTGACTTCAGAGCGCGCGCCGCCAACACGAGACCAATGTCACACCAACGGCCATGACTGTGAAGTCAGTCTCAATATACTTTAATTCGGAAGGGAGAGTTGCTGCACTTCTCAGTACATCTGCAATACCGGCCCCTCTCCAGAGCAAAAATGTAATCTGAATAGTGAGTACCGGCACTTTTAGATTTCCATGTATTGTATTGCATTTATATAACGCTTACTACCCTCGACAAGGCGTCGTAGCGCTTTATGTAAATCACCGACATGCCCATTTAATTACGAGAGAGAACATTTCCCCTCAAATGCCAATCGGCAATGCTTGTATGCACGTTGGCAGAGGCCTGTGGTATTTGAACAAAGTCTAAAGCTGGCAAATTTATGTTTAGACTCCTTCGTATGGTTTCCACTGTAAGGCGGACCTAATCTCCCTCCCCTACATGCACGAACAAACATGCAAATACCACAAATAAGATTTGCCACTTTCTGCAGCTTTACGCATGAGGACTTTAAAAACAATCCTCTGCCGCTCCGCTCTGCTCGCCCGCCGAGGCTTTCCATGCCAATGCTGCGGTCACCAGCGGCGGCGGCTCTACTGTTTCCCGAAGTTCAAGTCCCGGGCAGCAACTCGAACCAGCTCCAGACTCCCTGCATACACCTCCGGCGGTGGGGCCGACTCAGTCGCCTGCACCTCCTCCTGCCACAAGCAGTTCCGTCACGTCTCCGAAGGCAAGTATCATCAGTAATTTTACGAGTACTTACATTTCATATACCACATTCGGTGGGAGAGAGGGAGGAAAGGATCCCTGCTGCAACTCGCGGCGGCTTCAGTCCATCAGTAGATTTTACACCCAAGCCGTGGAAGTCAACGTGCATCCTGTAAATGTAAATGTACAGGAATTTATATAGCGCAAATCACCAACCGGTCTCTAAGCGCTTGCTTAGGGAACCAGTCCTGGTATTCCCCTGTGAGATAGCCCCGGTAGGGTATCCGCAAGGTGAAAGCCAGGCATCCCGCCGCGAGGGGCCGTTGTGGAGATTAAGCAAGCTATTGCCCAGAGTCGCAGAGTGTGAACCCGTGAATCGAGTAGGCACCGGAGCGAGAATTGTCGAGTCCATGGACATTTTAGGACTCAAGACCCCACCGAGCCGGGAATTGAACCCTGGTCCCGGGCTCTGCGACTCTGGGCAATAGCTTGCTTAATCTCCACAACGGCCCCTCGCGGCGGGATGCCTGGCTTTCACCTTGTGGATACCCTGCCGGGGTATACCAGGACGGGTTCCCTAAGCAAGCGCTTAGAAATCGCTCGGTGATTTGCGCAATATAAATTCCTGTACACTTACATTTACATTGCAGGTCCTTACTGAAGCTAAAAGAAAACCTATATTTATTTGTTTAGCAGGATTAGAATCCACCGTTAATTCGGAGTCCTAAACCTGACCGTTTACCTAAACTATTATTGAAAAACCCAAGAAAGCATTTAGTACGTCTGATGGTTCCATCAACTATTCCTCAACTAATAATACTTCGACTAGAGAGAAAGGAATCAGCATGATCCAGCGTGTCTCTTGATACTGCCAGCTGAAGACACAAATACCTAGTTAAGCAACAAATTGTGATCTATGCTATTCCTTCTTAAAATCTAACATTGTGTCTAAGTACCCCATACATTAAACTAAGTTACCTTCAAAAGACACAGCTCTACTATCTAATTTTTGCAATTCCTTTACAAAATCCCTTATCTCCTTGTCAAAAACTCCTTAGTGATGCTGAGGTATAGCAATCTAGAGTGTCATTACACAAAGTTCCTTACCGAAATGTGCATAACACGCAGAAGTAGGTTAGAATCATTCACTTCAGAAATATTGTGCATATGTCTGATAACTAAGATCACATTTGTACTGATTCTCAGAATCCACTTCCTCACTGAGAACCCCTGAATGAGCTCTGCCTACTTTCTTGCCTTTAGGGTCGGACTGGCCTATAGGGCAATCATACAGTGCCCAAAGGGCTGGTCTGAAAGGGCAGTGTGTGGGCTGGGTTTCTGGAGGTTTGTGAGCCGGTTTTATGATGCGCTGGTCAACTTTTTACTGTTAATTTCCCTGATATTAAAACAAAGATTGCCTGCAGCAAGTTCAATTCACGCAGGCTTTTATACATTGCAAAACACTTATACAGTATGTCTTTACAAGTTCAAAACGGTCCCCAATATGCAAACATAGGCCACTTCTTCGGCTATCTAATTCACTAATGGGTTGGGAATGGGGCGGCGGGGGAAGGGAGAGGGGACTGCTTGCCTTTCTTCAACCTTTGTAAAAATAACCCAGTCTGGCACACACTTTCAGTATTTGCCCAAGGCAGGGCACTCTTAAAAGAAGCAAAATGTAAATGGCTTCTACAGAGATAACAACTAGAAATAGTGCCTCTCTTTCTATCCTTCAGGCGATCACTTGTACTACCCTTGGTGCTTACTCTGGAGATCTGGCTAGACTACTCACCCAATCAACCACCATTAACTTCTTTGATCCATGGGACCGAGTGCTTGATGCCCTGGACCACAGTAATGACTTCATCAATCAGAGGGCCATCAACAAACCCACAAACGCACCTGATTTCAATTGGTTTTAACCATCAGCTGATCATGAAATATTTCATCAACCAAAGCAACAAAGTATTAGCTAACCCCCCTCGAAGCGATGACAAATTCATGAAAATAATTGTTGAATTTTTGAGATCTTGCATAAACATCATCTCCTACTATGGTCATATTTATACAATGTTTAAATCTTATCTCCAATCTGTGTATTGCTTTAGCAAATTCACTAAAATCACCTTTACCAGCAGCAGATGTCAAGTAAGGAAGTATTCTAAAGATTTCTTGTCCCTCAGAGCACGCCCGTGAAGTCAAAAGTTTTGTTTTCTTCTTTCAACCAGCATTTATCCACTTCATCTGCCACTGTATATGATGAGAATGTGCCCTTCCACCTCTTCCAGGGCACTGGGGTGATCACCCTTCCAGTGAAGACATATTTGGAGAGAATCAACTTGCCAGGTAGAGATATAAATTACAAAATGAGAACCTAAGATTGGTAAGTAGTGTTGTAAAAGAAAAGAAAAATATCAATATAAAAAGTAAGCCAACACAGTGCAAAATATGCAGTCTTCATTCATAACAGTGAAAATGAACGCACACAAATGATCATGAAACTCAAAAGTAAAGCTTGTAAAGAAGAGAATTCCAATACAAAAATGAGAAAAAAGTAGATTACAAAATGCAGTGCAGGAGAAAAGCTGAGAAGTAGGTCAGCTTCTTTGGTTCTGCCTCCAGGCAGAGAAAGAAGAAATTGTAGATCCACAGGGTTCAGGTTTGGGCGGATTTGGGGAGCGTCTTCAGTAAAGAAGCAAGGCGGACCTAATATGTAAGAAAAGACCCTCCACAGCACAAAAGAGACATTGCCACAGAGACGCCGGTCTTTGGAGAAGGCAATAACGTTTGACAGTACCCACTGCTTGGAACTGGAAGACGTTAGGAGAGACTGCATCAGTGAAGATGCCACAACAGGTCTAAACCTGGAATTCAGCGATGCCAAAGCAGAGGCATCAGACAGAAGCAGACGGCAACATTTTGTTAAACTCAGTCCAGCAGTAATACAGTGACAACTCAGAAGTAGACATGGTAGACAGTAACCACTCTCACAACTCCATACCTGCGGCAGGCCAGATGAGAATTTCCAAAGCAGAACCAGGCAGGAGACAAGGATAAAGGATAAGCAATGATAGAATCTGAAGAGGGCGTGAGAGCGTAGGTCAACATAAAACGTGTCCCCAATAAAAAGATTGCATACTCAACAATGTGAGGAGAATTCAGTTAGAATAAAGTACAACAAAAGGTCAGGGTCAGTGTTTCAACTTTAACTCTCCAGTGCCTCCCACTCATTCCTCTGTCCCTTGGAAAAAAAATAGGGGGAACCAGTAGAAAGATAAAATCTGGGTACTTTGAATGGGTGGAAGAACTAGTTCGAAAGTTTCCCTTCTTCGTCTATGAAATTACTTTGCACCTGTCCCTTTTGTAAATTATCCAAATTCCTCCTACTTTACTTGGGCAGCCACAAAGAATGGATAATTCCATTGAAATAGCTGAATTATGCGATTTTACTGAAAATTAAGCTGCACATGTAAAAATAAACCCACTAACAAAACAAATGTACTTTTGATATATTTCCATGAGAATGGATGGGCTTTTGTTATTCACATCTAAAAAGTAGATGGAGTAGGCAGTCTAAACATGCAGGGGTGTTCGAGAGTAATTCTCTGTAATAGACGATGAAAGTAGTCCTGGAAGGTATCGGACACAAAACAGAAATGGATCCGACTTTTCAGAAGAGGAAGCTGTGTAACCTCTCTTATTTACAAGCACTGTTCAGATTTTATTAGAAGATTTGGCAAGAGCATGCAGTACTATTTAAATGTATTTATTTATGTCTCATGAATGTTTTCGTTATTTAATCCTTGCTACAAATATGGAGCTGGTACAGCAAAAAAGGTCATCGATTTTAAAAGTGTGGTCAGTTACCCCCTCCGAGAAGACTTTTGTCATTAGTTAAAAAATGCTGAATCAGCATTCTTTTGCAGGAAGATAAAGAATAAGAAAAGCCCGAAATAGGACCAGTGCTGGTTTTGAGGCAAGGCACCCGGCACAAACTTTATAGACACATATGCACGGGGTAGTTTGCATAGGGGGACCACAAACAACCTGGGGAGTGCCCATTCATGGCCACCAGAAACCTCGCTGTCCTGTAGGCAAGTCAAAATTGACTAGTGGCAATAAAACAACCACTCAGGAAGATTGTATTTTTATGCAATATTGGTCTCGGGTATTTTTTGTAGCTTCTCCCACAACCTACAAAAAAACAGGTGTTGTTCCATTTTACCTTAAGCACAAAATTGAGACCCACCCAATTGAAAACTACTTTTCAGCAACCGCTAGTACTTTTTCCTATTAGCAGTCGGAACTTTACAATTTTTTAAACTTAAAAATGTCTGGTTTTCTACTATGTTAGTTTAAAACGTTGTTGATCTGTAGTAAATACTGTATGTATGCCACTGACGTCACACCCTTCTAATTAGAAGCTACATACAGAGCCGAACTTCAGGAACAAAGCGGCTATGCGATTCACAAGTCAGCTTTCCAACAGCAGGAGTATAATGTAAACTGGACTTTGGGTGTGAGGAATGGAAGGAGGAGACTTGCACCTGTTTGTGGCCCCCATTCCTTGGAGGATAAGTAAATTATCAACTAAGAACATAACGCCACTTTCTTCAATCAATCAAACAATCAATCAATCAATCAATCAGAGTACTTGTAAAGCGCCCTACTTACCCGTGAGGGGTCCCAAGGCGCTGAGGGGAGAGGGGGGTGCTGCTACTGCTTGAAGAGCCAGGTCTTGAGGAGTCTTCTGAAGGCGAGTAGGTCTTGGGTCTGCCGTATGTGGGTAGGGAGGGTGTTCCAGGTCTTGGTGGCGAGGTAGGAGAAGGATCTGTCGCCGGAGGTCGTTCGTTGGATGCAGGGGACAGCGGCAAGGGCGAGGCGAGCGGAGCGGAGCTGGCGGGTGGGAGTGTGGAAGCAGAGTCTGCTGTTCAGGTAGGCTGGTCCGGCGTTGTGGAGTGCTTTGTGTGCGTGGGTGAGTAGCTTGAAGGTGATCCTCCTGTCGACGGGGAGCCAGTGTAGGTCTCAGGTGGGGGGTGATGTGGCTGCGACGGGGAACGTTGACGATCAGTCGGACGGAGGCGTTTTGGATGCGCTGTAGTCGTTGTAGGTGTTTGGCTGGGATTCCTGCGTAGAGTGCGTTGGCGTAGTCCAGTCTGCTGCTGACGAGGGCCTGTGTCAACGTTCTTCTTGTTTCGGTCGGGATTCACTTGTAGATCCTGTGGAGCATGCGGAGGGTGCTGCGCAAGAGGAAGAGACGGCGTTGACCTGCTTAGACATGGAGAGGGAGGAGTCGAGGATGAATCCTAGATTGCGTACTTGGTCGGTGGGTGTTGGTGCTGTTCCCAGTGTGGTCGGCCACCAGCAGTCGTCCCAGGCTGAGGGGGTGGGTCCGAGGATGAGGACCTCCGTCTTGTCAGAGTTCAGCTTCCGACGGCTGCTCCTCATCCAGTCAGCGACGGCCTTCATTCCCTCAAGGAGGTTGATTTTGGCAGTGTGTGGGTCCTTGGTGAGGAAGAGGATGAGCTGGGTGTCATCAGCGTAGGAGATGATGTTGAGGTCGTGATGGCGGGCCACTTGTGCAAGGAGGGCCATCTAGACATTGAACAGCATTGAGCTGAGGGATGAGCCCTGGGGGATGCCGCAGATGATGTTGGTGGCTTCGGATCGGAAGGGTGGGAGGCGGACGCTCTGGGTTCTGCTGGAGAGTTAGGACGTGGTCCAGTCAAGAGCCTTCTCTTGGATTCCAGCTTCTAGGAGGCGTGTCTTTAGAGTGCGATGGCAGACCGTGTCGAAGGTGGCTGACAGATCCAGGAGGATGAGGGCTTGTGTTTCGCCGTTGTCTAGTTGGCGCCTGATGTCGTCTGTGGCGGCGATGAGGCTGTCTCGGTGCTGTGGTTTCGTCTGAATCCGGACTGGGACGGGTCTAAGATGTTGTTGTCTTCCAGGTGGCGGGCCAGTTGCATGTTGACGATTTTCTCGATGACCTTTGCCAGGATCAGGAGCAGGGAGATGGGCCGAAAGTTCCTTAGGTCCTTGGGGTCCGCTTTGGGCTTCATGAGGACGGCGTTGATTTCGGCGTGCTTCCAGCTTTCCGGAATGTCGCTGTTTTGAAGGAGATGTTGATGACCTTCTGTAGTTGGGGTGCGATGGCTGCGTCTGCTTTGTTGAATACATGGTGTGGGCACAGGTCAGACGGAGATCCTGAGTGGATTTAGTTCATGACCTTGCGTGTCTTGTCGTCGTTGATGTTGGACCAGGAGGTCAGGCGGTTGGCGCTGGTGGTGTTCACAGGGGAGGTGGAGTCTGGCGTAGTCTGGGCGGTTGTGGTGTTGAAGCTGTTGTGGATGTCAGCGATCTTGCGTTGGAAGAAGATGGCTAGTGAGTCGCACAGTTGTTGCGAGGGTGGGAGGTCGTTGGCGTTGGTGCTGGGGTTGGAGAGTTCCTTTGCGATCCTTTCTTGCACATATTGTGGGAGTGCCAGACGCTGCAGACCTACTGGACAAGAGTACTCCATTGTATGCGTGAGGTGTGGGGTTGCGTCCGGAGGCTAAGTGGTGCCTTATCAATATCTGGGAAGCCACAGACCTGTCATCCAAGGGTAAGCTATGGGTAACGTTGGGACTCGCGGTTGCAAAAAAAACCATAGCGAAATTGTGGGGGGCAGTCACACCACCAACGCTCAGCTCCTGGAAGAAGGATATGGATTGATGCATGGTCCAAGAAAAGATAGTGTAAATGGCCCGGGGTTGTCCCAAGAAGTGGGTGGCGGTGTGGTCCAAATGGAATGATTACCGTGGTAACATTTGTGAACCCCCTCGAATATTCCCCAATGAGGAACTAACTTCATTGTGATTTCCACCAGACTGGACATAATCCAGATAGTCACTGTACTAGGAAGAGACGTGTCAAACCTGTGTTTCTCCAACGACTAGAATGTAACACCTTATGTTGTTCTTTTTGCAATAAAACATAACGCCAAGTATCTTCGTACAGAACCAGGCACAGCCAAGAAGAGCCACATTTTCAATATCTGGGAAAGTTGGATAATTTATAATGATGGTATCAAAAAAGATCCTAAAACCACTCCTCTTTCTGTTTCTTTACTAACATGCACTAAATTGCAGCTGTGACAATCTATAACCCGATCCCAGAATTGTTTTATAGATATTAACCTTTCCCACATTACCCATACAACTTACAAAGCTTGATAAAGTTACAAATGACAATGACTCCCTTTAACTGCAAAGTCACCGAAGAGAAGTGAACCTGAAACGAAAAGTCTCAATTCTCTCCCAATCCTGTCACCATGACTTCACCAGGCTTTAACTCACACCTGAAGTTCCAAGTGGGTTGATATAAGCCAGCTCCGACACCCATTCACTCAACGAATCTGGAACCAATTGCTGAGGCCCTCTGACTGTGCCACTGCTCCTTCAAATTTGGACCAGCAAAAGGAATGCCAGGTGAAGATGCATTAACAATTTTTTTTACCCCATATGACATTTTTAGAGTGACATTTTGGAGGAGTAAAAAAAAAAAAACTATCTCCAAGTATACTGTAGGAAATGCAATGTGCGCGCTTTATACTGATTAAGGTTCAGCCGTCTCAAGACATAACTACTTTTTCACTCACTTCACCCAAACCCGGATTATCATAGTGTATGACTAGCCATGTAGACCTGTAACATCCTAGATGTCGACTTGTTTCTCCATCCATTACAGCTCAATGCAGGAAGGGTTTTCCTAATACAAAAGCCAGATCATCTGCATTATAAATGTTGGTTGCAAGGGTTTTGCTCTTACGTTTCTCAAACTAGGTTTTGGGATGAGGGACACTGAGTTACCAACGTGAAGTGATGATCAGTGCCATTCTTCCCCTACCGATCAGACCCTCCTGTCACCCACCCGCCCTCAGAATGCTCTATTGTATTTCCCTAACAATCTAGCCACTGCTCTCTCCTGGACATCTTACCATAGACAAGCTGCCACCTGCTCTACACCTGTCCAGTACCCATACTTCAAGCCCTTGCAACCTTGTGCGCCAGCTACTCTGGCAAAACTCCCTGCTCATCCACCCTGACCTACCTTCCTCGTAAATGTAGTAGTACTTGTATAGCGCACGAATCACCCATGAGGCATCTCTGCGCTTGTACGCATACCGCTGTGGAACCCTTCCTGGCTTTTCCCTGTGAGCTGTCCACTCCTGGTCACCCCCAAGGTGAAGCCAGGCATCCTAGCGTTGTTGGGGCCATTGTGGAGATTAAGCAAGCTATTGCCCAGAGTTGCAGAGTGGGACCCATGATTAGAATAGGCACCGAGGCGAGAATTATCAGGTCCAAGGACATTTTTAGCCCAAGACCGGCCGAGGCGGGAATTGAACCCTGGTCCCGGGCTAGACCTCCGCTTCAGGGTCTGCCGCTCTAACCATTGAGCCAGACTTCTCCACGTAGGCCGTGTTCATTTATTGACTACTTCCCTACCCATACTGTTCAGAAACCTACCCGCCCCCACTCGTAGGTGTTGTGTGTGGTACGGTGGCAAACAGGTAAGCTGGCTCCTATCCATGTTAGCAGTGGGATGTTGGATCAGAGTGCTATGGAATTGTCATACATGCACGAATAAACGATGCTGCAAGTGGCACACGCGTGGTAACTGTAATTTTACATATGCAAATTATTTGCGCGACGGAGGTTCAAACCACACTGATTTTAAGTGAGAATACTATAAATATGTACCAATCAGGACTACTGACCTGTTTGGCATCAAATTGAGTTGCAGGCGCATGAAGAAAAAAATTCTCCTTCGACTTGTGAGCAGATCTTGCGTAGCGCATCATCTTTTGCCTTATAAAGTTCAACAAACAAACCAGATACAGACTCACATCAAAAAAGTAGCGCTTCTAGCGAACGGATGCAGAATGAGCTCTTTGAAGTGCCTGTTGCACCTGGTGAACTAGGACACTGTCAAACCCCAGCTGCAGAGTGGGTTTTGTTACTGTGCTGTGTTCTTGAAAATACGCGCCTAAAGACCACAAAAAAAGAAACAGCAGCAAGCAATTCAAGTCACATCATTTTGTCAAGCAGGCTGACAAAGATGAATTATTGAATATTCAGAAAAACACAATAAAACAGTGACACTAATTCAGATTCATCGGTGTGTTGAGCACACTGGTTAAACGCATTAGCTTGCTGTCTCCTCGGCTTTGCTCCTGATGTGTGCTATTTTGCTGCCTAGCTTTCTTTTTAAATTAGTTGTCAAGTACAATTTGATGCTTGAACATTGAAGTGCCTCCTCTCCTTCGATGCAATCTGCCACCTCACCCAGAGACAGCTATTTGAGTACCAAAGGAAACCATGGAGAATCCTCATCTGGGGCCAATGGGATGCAGCCTGGAGAGAACACATTTTCAAGAAGGCAGAAGGGTACTCCTCACCGCTCCCCTGCACCCCAGACCTTGTTGCTGTGATCGGTTAATCGACCTGGCAAACGAGACATTTAGTCTAGACTATCTGTCAATTGTCCCGGCTAAAGATACTCTCTGACGGGAAATGGCATCACGTTTTGTAAAAGCCAGGTGCTTCCGACTGGAGCAAATATTATAATGGGGGAGCAAAGGTATGACCTTGGAGGGATGCTCTCGGCTCAGGCAGGGATGCTCTCGGCTCAGGCAGGGAAGCACATTAGAATCGCGCTCCCAATCTCTTTAAGGCCTGCTGCACAGCATATAGGCGCTCACAGGTTGGAAGGATTCATGCAGCCCTTGCTGCGTGCTTCCTGAGCTACAGGAGAGTGAAACTCTTTACTGAGACGGTGACAATGTACTGGGAAAGCATTGGATAAGAACAGCAGTGCGAGAGAGCGCAAACCGGCTTGCATGGGCCTATTCTACCTCCTCACGGAGGCCATTACATGCTGCACTTGGTCCAAGAGGCCTGTCACATTACAGAGCATGTGGCTGTCACTGCTGCCAAGGGAAAGGACCGATGCAGCACATTCTAAACAAAAGTACAGTTAACAACAAAGTTCCATTGTTTATTTTCATCTTATCTATGCAGTGAAAGAACTTGGCTTAATCGCGGCCATGCCCACCTCGTCCAAAACAAATGGGGATTCCTGTGGCTCCATGCTATATCCATGCTATTCAGCGTATGAACGAAGCCACCCGGTGAGCTGGCTGGTCCAATCTGGTCTCATCAACATCCGCCTGTACGGGAACAATTCCATCGATAATATTATCCCTGACTCAAATTCAGCGGCTGTGGATGGTGCGGCTCTCGCATGGTCAGCAATGCCGGCTCAAGTCCAACGTGCAAAGACTCCAAAGTCCTAAGTAATTGTCTCCTAGAAGAGTCTCCAAGAGTCTTTGTGCGCTCAGGGGTTAGCCAAGTTATTATGTCCAATAATGTACCCTATGGCTCTTTGCATCCCTCCTGTAAATCAAGTAACATGGGTGTACTGTTGACTTAAGGATTTCCTTTCGTGCCACTCATCGTAAAAAAAAAAGCAGACTTTCACATTTCCTTGGTGTCTTAGCAATCCCTTTATCGTAAATAAACCCTTCCTCAATCAGGGTTTTCCCGCCATCTCAAATGAAACCCTTGTGCAAGCTTCAGGACCAGTGTAGCATGTGTTGTGTTTCCTTGGTCCCCCATCATGTGAAATGAAGTGGATTCCTTTGAAAACCTTTATTTGCAAAAAGCTATTTAATTAAGCACCCACAAACAAATGTCTGGTGGGTACCACAACTCCTAAAGCAATCTGAATATGGGATTGGATGTCAGTCTTGTTTCCCAAAAATGAGCGTCCATGTGTACACACGACAGACACATCGACACTGATCAATCAAGAGAAGGCATCCTTAGAACAAGATAATAGGGCAAGAATAACTATAACATACAACAAGCTCGACAGAGTTTTTAATTTGTAAGAGCTTTGGAAACATGAATTTCAATTGCAGACCAAGATCAAATGTGCGGTCAAAAATGGAGCATAACCACAACCACAACGCTCCCGGGTTCCAGACATATCCACTACAGTTTTTAAAGGTTTTAAATGGAAGGTAAATATTTATAAAGGATACGAGCAAAACAGAGCAATCATAATGTTATTTTCCCAAACACTGTGTCTCTGTGCCCTCTTTCAAGTTGCAGATGCTTTGGTGTGGTGGGGCTCAGTGCAACCACACTCTAAATGTTTTACTCTCAAACAGGAAGAGATGTTGATCTTAGTAACGAGCAGCTGAAATATGGTGGTAAAGTTAAGCATATGAACGAGATCCAACAATGAGTGGAGACAGTGGAAATTCTGCATACGAAGACGTCAGCTGGTCGCACATGCTGCCACAAACGTTCTAAAAAGAGACCAAGCCCTGGGCAAGCAGGAGACTAGCGGGAAAAGAAGAAACTGGCCTCTCTGAGCTTTATCCTCAGGAGAGAGACGAACTTGACAGGTTTGTGGGAACGTCTATGTAATGCATACTAACTTATGGATGAATATGCAAGAGGGTGTCAAACACATACTAGATCCCAGATTATCATCCACTACAAACACGTACTGACAAAGCCAACAGGAAGGGCCGTTAATGTGAATGTGTTGGCAAATGTACAGAAGGTTGTATTTATGGACTGCGGAGGGATGTGTGGTTTGGCCAGGGTCTTGTCACAGTTGGTTTTATTCTGGTTTCATCTGTATATGTATGGGCGCGTTAGTGGATGCTGTGTTAAGTGGGGTGTCCAAGATGTCATGTAGAAAGGACCACGTCTATCAAGATCTACCCAAAATATGCCAAAAACTATACACTTATGCCAGCTGATACAATTCACACAAGGTACACCGTATGGCATATGTTGCCATCAGATGGTAAGGGTCCTTCCATTCATGTCAGATAATGTCACTGTATGCCCGGGTACTCTTACTGAGTGAGTGGGAAAAAATCTCATATTCACCCACCACCATGCGCAAGTCTGCTATGAAATTCAACATGCAAGGGAATATGGATTGCTTAATGCTACTCTTTATTTAGATTCAGTTATATGCAAGAGTTATTAGCCATGTCGCAAACCATGCTAAACTTTCTTCCTTCTGGCTGGCATATTGGAAACAGCCCTGTCTACTTCAGTGGTAGCTGGCACGACCGATCTATGTAAGGAAAGATCTAAAGGATGGTGGTATCTATATTCTAAAACACTGATTCTACAGCCGATAAAGAACAATGCCCCATTAGATGTATGACTTTCAAGAAAAATAGCCCACGTCACAGAAACCTTAGTACAAATTAAGTTCCAGAAGAGATAGTAATCAAGACATGGGCCCAACCTGCTTTTATATATAAATACGTCGACTACTCCGGCTATAGAAAACAACGTGGACAATTTCATCTTTGCAATCAGTGTTGGTCAAAATAGAGATGTTTGTCTATGGTGCACCTTCAGCTTTGAAGCCGTTCTTGGTTTTGAAGTGTCGAATAATGGGACAACCTTACAGTCATGAAACTATTGTATTGTATTGCACCATTTATATAAGGCTTACTACCCCTATGTGGAGCGCTAAAGAGCTTGCCTATGTAGGTAGCACACTATACCGTGTAGAGTCTGTGGTTGAAAATGTTGTGTCTTTCTTTTGATATTATGTGGGAAGGGGATCCAAGTTGTCCCGATGAACATCTGAGGTGCTTCTATCATGGTATAGGACGCAGCGCTTAGTAGTGTGATGAATGAAACGTGTGAGAGAGGCATATAGTCTATGGTTTTCTTTCATCTGGCAGCTTTGAGCAGCTCTGTAGGTCCCTTGATGGTATTTTCTATAATCATAAGCCACTTGGCTGGTTACTTCCTGGGGGTATCCACACAGATATTCTGTTTAAAGTCTAGGATCCTGAGCAGGCATAGGTTGGAGGGAGAGATGATGGGGAAATCTGCTGGGATGGACTTTATCATCATCTCAGATAGGGCTGTCACTGTGCAATTTAATTTAATTGTGGGTTTCTAACGCGCTAGAATCGACTCCCGAAGGAGTATCTCTGCGCAATAGACCGCTGGGGAACCCGTCCTGGCTTTCCCTGCGAGATGGTCCCTACTGGGTATCTCCAAGGTGAAACCAGGCATCCCGGCGTATGTGGGGGGCCATTGTGGAGATGAGGCAAGCTAATGCCCAGAGTTGCAGAGTGTGATCCCTGGTTAGAGTAGGCACCCAGGTGAGAATTATCGAGTCCGCGGACCCTGGTCCACGACCCTGCCGCGTCGGGAATTGAACCCTGGTCCTGGGCCGTTCTCTGCTCCCGGGTCGGCCGCCTCTAACCAGTGAGCCACACCACTCCACTTCAATGTCAAGAAGAAGTCATAGTATGCAGCTAGTCGTGACTTTAGGCTCCATGCAAGGCAGCAGTAACCTCATCATAGCAACATGGGAAATTGTACGGGGTAAATAATGAAATAATGAAACCATTAAATAGATTCTGTAAATGGTGGAGGGGATGTCTTCTGATATTCACCCTTCAAGTTTGGCTCCCAGTATAAATTCCGAACGCAAAGTGGGATCCATTTTGGATGCCTCTGATTAAGGCCTCTCACAAGATGGGCGCGAGAATGTTTTCCCCAGATTGTGGAAGTGTATGGCTTGCATTTATGGAGCTGAAGGGTGGAGACCCAGACAATGAAGTGAGGAGGGTGTAGACAGGGCTACTCTTAGCAATTCCATTAGCCTTGTTAGCAAGGGGGTGTGATTAGTTCTTCCTGAGCACTAATAATTGGTGATAGTAGGGGAGAGGGAAGGGACTGCAGTTTATAGGCCAGGCCTGCCTTTTGTCTTTGCCCATTGCAGTTTCTGAAAGGTAGACAGCCAGGTAGAGAAATCTCACACTTCATTGAGCCCATATTGTGGGGACTCCTGCTTGCAGCCAGCCTCCACGCTCTCCGCTATAAGAAGAATCACTTTACACAAAGGCAGGGAGCTTGAGAAGGACTCTTGAAAAAGAACTAAACCTTTTCCATACCACTCAGTTAAACATTGCTATTGGGGCAGTTGGAGTAGAGGTTTGACTCTTCAACCATGGGCTTTGTTAACCATACCCCTAGTATGGTGTACCGAGGCAAGGACTAAATGAGGGGGGCCCTCCACTGAGCATCAAACCCATGGTCCAAAGCTGGGATGCCCAAGAAAATGGGCTCCCTCCCTAGATCTCGTAGCACTAAACTGTGACTGCAAGTCCCAAGAGATGAGGGATTGGAAACAGTCTCAAAGAGCAGTAAAATGGCTCACAGAGCTGTAAAATGAGTCCATGTCGGGGGCATAGACATCAATAGTGCAGCAGAACCAGGTCCCAGGGGTATTAAGTACACAATATAGCCAAATTACGGCTGTATATTATTGTACACCCCGTTGATGGAGAGGAGATGATGCCTTTAATTTGCACCAGTATCCATGGCATCGTGGCATCATTACTACCCTATATTCAGCCCACAGGGGAAAGGGGTCCTACCCATGGACTTTGCAGTGCTGGATCATGCTCTGGGGCCCATAGAATGGGGCCTTTTTAAGAGGCAGTAAGGTTAATTGTTCAGCAGGTGCCGTGGCACCACAGCCCAGGGATGTAAAGAAGACACTGAATTATGAGTGTTTTACTATCCACTGTCATTTTCTTGCATAAAGGCCCATGAAAGACCATGAAACCATTACTATGCCACTGGACCCATCTCTCATGCACCTCCCAGTTATGATGAAGAGCTGCGAGGCCCATAAAAGGTCCATCTTATCTGGACCTCGCATCCATAGTCCATAGCTGCAAGCTCGCCGCCTCACCAGGGAATTGCAGGACTAGGCCATGGTTGCAAGGCCCAGGAGATGAGGTCATTCTCGGGGGCATAGCTATCAACAGCACAAGAGGTGCAGTGGTGCCAGAGCCCAGAGTTGCTTGCGGCCAAAAATACAGATATATTTTACTGTTCAGTCAGTGGACAGGGGAGAGACACTGATACATTTACCTTGCTTTAATCAGGGCTCATGGCACCATCTCTATATGTAAATATCCAGTATTTGTAAAGTGCAAACAATTACCAGAGGGTGTCAAGTCCCTGGGGGCCGTCGGGCAGATTAGGCGAGCTATTGCCCAGAGTCACATGGTGCTGGGCTGATCTGCCCCCGGCGCCGGGATTGAACCGCGAGTCCCCGGGTTCCAGAGTCAGCCGCCCTGGCCGCTGCACCACACCTCTTCCCTAAATGACTGGCCCAGCTCTCAGCCATATTCCAGTGCAGCGAAGCCCAGTGAAGTAGGATGACGCGGTGCCGGATGTCCCTCATTTTAGATGTTTGTCACACATCCTGCTGGGAGCTCCTGCAGGACACCAAATGCCCGACATTTTGTTTTGCTTGCCCAGGGAGTCAGGCAGGCAAGCAAGCTAATCAATAGGGGATGTAAAACTAACAGGCCAGCAGGGAATCCTGAAGCAACCAACCCCAGCACTGAGACTGGGAACATCCACTGTACAGAGGTGCGAAGAACCAGCATTTGTTAATATGGTAACTGGTAGAGAGGACTTGTAGCACAGGCGATGACCTGCACAGGCCAGTTTATTAAAATATTGACCTCTTAAGGTGCTACAAGGGGGGATTGTTAAACAAATGAGAATGAAACAGCCCTAAGTGAGCTGGCACCCACCCTAAAATCTTCAAGATAATGGCCAATTGACCCATGATGGCACAATCATGTTCTGCCTGTGCCTTTGCCTGAGACAAAAGCATTGGGAGAACAGGATTTCCCCAGGAGCAAAAAATTTGGTCAAATACAAGAATCAAGGCTACCACACAAGCCTATTGGCTTCAAGACCCAGAACTTTCGTTTTGCTGTGATCTGTTAAAGATATTAGGGCCCTGATTTAAGACATGGGGCCATCACGATCAACCCAATTAATTGATGTTTAAAGTTATCACATTTTGGATGTTGTGAGTGGTCATGAAAGGCCATCAGTTGTAGGATTCTTTTTTGTCACATATGTTGGCAGGGTGGCTTTAGCGCTGGAGGCGCCCGGTGCTACAACCTTTTTTGCCCCCCCACCCCACCCTCCCATGGCCTCATGCTCCATGAACTCCCTCCCTACCATTCTCTAACAGTGCATCTCATCTCTCAGGAGATGGGGCAAATGACAGGATCTGGCAGGAAAAACTTAATACGCAATTTGCCTACTAATAAGAAAACGAGCCCTATACCTGCTACAAGCTGTAAAATACAATCATATAGATTTAGTAATTGATACTTATACTGTACAGAGTCAAGAATATTTAGGAATATAAAAAATAAATTAAAAAAAAATAAAAATAAAAAAAGAATATTTAGGATTAAACCTACCTGGTCATATAAAAAGGAACGTTTTAAGATTAAGACGATTTTATATACCGATATGGGAGTTTGAATGGAAATGGAACCAAGCATTTAAATGCAGACCAACTTGTCGGCTTTGTGGAACTACTGTCGAATCTCTTGGACGTTCAATATGTACCTGTCCTAAACTGTTGTCCACACCGAGGATATATTTACGCTCCCCGTTTAAAAATGCTAAAATAAGAACAACCGCTGAGGCTGTTAGATACTGTTTTAGACTCAAAGAAGACAGTGTATTTACAATGATAACGTTTTCAGAATATGCGTATAAAGCATTAATGGGGTAAATATCTGCATATAGTGGGAAGCCACATAGATTTCATCACCAAAGAATTGAATTTTAAATTGTATAATGTATGTCGCACTTCTGGCACTTTAGCATATTGATGAAAGTATTAAACTGAGGTTGATGGGTGAACGGATTTTGCACATCTGGCACATTAGCACTTTAGTATATCTAGGAATCACAGATTGAGCTAAAGAAGATTGTACTACTGGCAAATGTTTGAATAATATATGTAAATTTCTGTAGAAAAAGGAATGCAAATTTCATTCACACCTGGGAGGTGTACGTATTGAATCTGTTACGGTAAACCAGATACATATATTTTGCATAATCAGCACATTAGCACTTTATCACTGAAAAAAGAATAGACTGAAGTTAAGAATGTTGTGATACAGTGGTAGATGGATGAATAATGAACTTAAACTATTGTGGGAACTTATAGAATTTTGTACTACCAAGTGTTTGTACTAAACATGATTGTAAGCTTTAATCACTGAAATTTTAAAACATTGGTAATTTTTCTTTTAATGTTTACACTTATTGTAATCGATTAATACAATAAAGCATTTTACTGCTATTACTGAACCTCATCTCTCCATAGCCTCTCTCGGACATTCATTTAAGTCTTTTTTTATAGTGCTAATCATAGTTTACTCGCACTCAGTTCTGTGATGTGCATGGCACCTTCGTTGCACCTGACACATTAACCCTCTGCACTACTTTACGATGAGTCAAAACTGGCACTAGACAACATTCCGATCTCTTATCAGTAGGAACAATAATCACCAGAGTTATCTTGGAACTTTTATTGTTGCCTGAAAACTGCCAGACGCACAAGGAAGTTCACACACGTGTTTTTAAACCAAAAGTTATTTTTAAACAGTCAGCTCCAAGATGCGGCCGCACCGGTCGCACCACCCTAAAGCTGGTATACATTATATTGTTGGTATACATTATATTGAAGAATTGAGAAAAGTCACAACGTTTTTGGGAGTGGTATATGGTAACTGAGAAATGATGAAGTAGATGACAGTTCTGGAATACTTCTTTCGACAGGATTAAAGCTTGGGAGACAGGATCGGAGAAGTAGCTTTTCTTGGCTACACTGATTTTAAATGTTAATGTGGCCACTGTTTTTATATATTAGGTATTTTATTTATATCACAGCCTCTACCCTATTGTCTTTACACTCTGCACACTTTCAAGTGCTGTCCAAAGAGGTCCAAATTTGTGCAGTTGCAACAGCTCACTGATGAAAAGAACCTATTTTAGGTCTGGCCTAAAGACAGCTTTTCTGGCTTGCTAGCCTTATTTATTTGAACAATTTATAAATAAATAAATAAAACGACGTGCATGCACACAGATAGAGGCTTCAAGTCCACCCTCTACATTCTCTTGCCACTTAAGCGGTCACTGACATTTTGTTTTAGCCTGCCACAGAACACAGCATGAAGCAAGGTGCCAACTCCGTGCACCCACTAGCTCTACAGCACTGAGTGGCAGCATTTGCCTGAGCACATGTGCACTTCAGTGCCAGCGATGTGCGACTCATCTTTTTTTTTTTATTACTTTTTTTATTTTTTACTTTCAAACTTTGCATAACCAAAAATAAAAATGTGCACATTTGCCAAGCTGACATCTATTTGCTGGTCTATGCCCGTTTGAGTTTGGATTGGCCCGGCCAGCGATGGTCAAGAGCATTTTCAGCAATATTTTTGCAAGCAAACTGAAGAGAAATGATTTGGATTGTATGTTGCACATTACTGCTATTGAAGTCACCCAGACAGGGCATCTGAAAGCAGACTGTGTGGCCCATACTCAAAGTGGGTAGGGGCAGGCATCTTCCCAGGAGTATATTCAGGCACCTTTCACATACAAAACTAGATAGACAGGAGAGTCCTTCCACCCCAGTCATTAAAAAAACTTTGAAAACTCACTGGTACATGCACCGCCTTGGACAGGCCTATCCAACAGCAACAGCCTACATGGAAGGAGAGATAGGGAATGGAAGCCTGCAGTCTCTTGGGAGACCGAGTGCACACGCAGATCAAGCAAGGGTACCAGTGGGGAAAATGAACAACACACGGCATGTTTGTGAGCTACTCAGAGCTTTGGAACTACACTACTGCAGATTCTAAATTCTATAGATTCAGAACGACTAGAATGTATTTAGGTAGAATCCATCTCCTCATTCACAAAAAGTCATCCATGTTTGGGAGAAGGTGCCCGCAAGGAACGGGGTTACAGTTGCAAAGCTCTGCATCGAATGGCAGTAACCCACAAAGCTGTGCTGCATTTCTTTTAAAAATGTAAATGCCCACTGGAGCATGCTGCATTTAATTTGATCCAAAAAGATCTCCAGGCAAGGGTAGGCCCAGGTACGGCAGCGCAGCATTTAAAGTAAACAAGCATTGGAAATGCAATAGGTCTCGCATTTTATTTATGTGTTTGTTTATAAAATAGCTAAATTGATAGCTTTGTCATTTACAATGCCAATAGTTATAACTTTCGCGAATGTGACACATATAGCATTTGTAATGCAACATGTTTTGTATTTACGTGACTTAGATGGCAGCTCTGGTCGTTAGGCCACGTCTCTAGAGAGATGTACAAGGGCGATAGATAGAGTGAGGGTGATAGACAGATAGATAGAGTGAGGGCGATAGATAGATAGATAGACAGATAGAAAGGGTAAGTGCGATAGATAAAGTGAGGGTGATGCATAGACAGATAGAGTGAGAACTGTAGATAGTGAGGGCGATAGATAGATATAGATAGATAGAGTGAGTGCGATAGATAGAGAGATAGAGTGAGGGCGATAGATATATAGCTAGATAGATAGATAGATAGAGAGTGAGGGTGATAGATATATAGAGTGGGGGTGATAGAGTGAGGGCGATAGATAGATAGATATAGATAGAGTGAGGGCGATAGATAGATAGAGTGAGGGTGATAGCTAGATAGATAGAGTGAGGGCGATAGATAGATATAGATAGATAGATAGATAGATAGAGTGAGGGTGATAGCTAGATAGATAGAGTGAGGGCGATAGCTAGATAGATAGAGTGAGGGCGATAGATAGATAGCAATAGATAGATAGAGAGATAGAGTGAGGGCGATAGACAGATAGATAGAGTGAGTTCAATAGATAGATAGAGTGAGGGCAATAGAGAGATAGAGTGAGTGCGATAGAGAGATAGAGTGAGTGCGATAGAGAGAGAGATAGAGTGAGTGCGATAAAGAGATAGAGTGAGTGCGATAAAGAGATAGAGTGAGTGCGATAAAGAGATAGAGTGAGGGCGATAGATAGATAGATAGATAGACAGATAGAGTGAGGGCGATAGAGTGAGGGCGATAGATAGATAGCTAGATAGATAGATAGATGTGTGGGGTTGTGTGTGGGGTTGTGTGTGTGTGGTTGTGTGTGTTGTGTTTGGGGTTGTGTGTGTGTAGTGTTTGGGGTTGTGTGTGTGGTTGTGGGGTTGTGTGTGTGGTTGTGGGGTTGTGTGTGTGGTTGTGTGGTTGAGTGTGGTTGAGTGTGGTTGTGTGTGTGCTTGTGTGTGTGTGGTTTTTGTGTGTGTGGTTGTATGTGTGGGGGTTGTGTTTGGGGGGTTGTGTGTGTGTGTGGGGTTGTGTGTTTGTGTGTGTTTGGTTGTGTGTGTGTGTGGCAGAGTTAATTACACTCTTTCACACACTCAAATTCCTCAATTGATAGTTCTGTAGAAAGATCAAAATACATTCTTACAAAAAGCCACATTATCCGGAGTAACCTACGAGCAAATCTTGTTTCCAAATACACAAATAAAAAGCAAATCGAGAGTGAAACTATTTAAAGTCGTACAAACAGTTCTGTGACAATTAAGGGAACAAGGGGCGAGGATGTGAGCGTTGGTTAAAGGCCAGATGTACCGAAGAAATGAAATTTAGGTGAATACTGCATTTCCTCCCGTAAGGGACGATGAACAACCCGGCAGGTACAGTAAGACGTGTAGTCTTCTGCACTTCAGAAACGCGTAATCAAGTGCAGGGCCGTCGGAACACAGAGGAGCAGCAGCTTCAACAAAGGCACATTATAGGGCTCAGACGCAGGACGAAAGAACAAATAACACACTGATTCGGGTGCGATGAGCCCAGGGCCAGTCATGCCCACAAAGCAGTAGTGTAACAAGGGAGAAAATCCACCCCCCCACCCAATGTGCCGGTCCGATCAGTGCCATCCCTGCGTAAGGTTACTTGCCTCCAGAAGGGCATGCTACTGCAGCATCTGTGTCAACAGGGCAGGCGGCATGCAGGGAATCTTGCATGGGTGAGAGCGTGTACGTCCTTAGCACTAAGGGACGATGAACAAACAACCCGGCAGGTACAGTAAGACGTGTAGTCTTCTGCACTTCAGAAACGCGTAATCAAGTGCAGGGCCGTCGGAACATAGAGGAGCAGCAGCTTCAACAAAGGCACATTATAGGGCTCAGGCGCAAGACGAAAGAACAAATAACACACTGATTCGGGTGCGATGAGCCCAGGGCCAGTCATGCCCACAAAGCAGTAGTGTAACAAGGGAGAAAAGCCACCCCCCCACCCAATGTGCCGGTCCAATCAGTGTCGTCCCTGCGTAAGGTTAATTGCCTCCAGAAGGGCATGCTACTGCAGCAGCTGTGTCAACAGGGCAGGCGGCATGCAGGGAATCTTGTATGGATGAGAGCGTGTACGTCCTTAGCACTAAGAAAGGGCAGCTGGCGTTCAAGGGCTACAGGAGGCAGCCCGAGTCGGTCTACAATGTTGGCAAAGCAAACAAACTGAGGAAAAAATAAATAAAAACGAGACACGGCCTGCCGGCTGTGAAAGTGAAAGTACGGCCGGCCGGCCGTGAATAATTAGGGGAGGAGCAGCCAGGAGAGAGCAGGAGCGGAGGCGCCAAGCTGGGGAACAGATGGCTCGAGACACGGCCTGCCGGCCGTGAAAGTGAAAGTACGGCCGGCCGGCCGTGAATAATTAGGGGAGGAGCAGCCAGGAGAGAGCAGGAGCGGAGGCGCCAAGCTGGGGAACAGATGGCTGGCGATTTGATGATGTGCACGCGCATTTTAGCTCAATGCGCTTGCGCATTGACCTAAAAGCGCACGGGCACAGCATCAAATCGCCAGTCTAGTTAAACTCTGTTTAAGCCCCTATAGTCTCGCAAGCTCAATGCGCATGCGCATTGACAGGCGAGACCTAAAAACACAAAAACCCTCTAGTCAGCTGCAGTACTGAAACTGTAGAAAGACCACATTCTCAGTCAATGGGGGATTGTATCTTTCTACAACATCCATTGTCCTTTCAGACAGAAGGAAAAAACACCTTCTGCTCTGAACATAATAGATTCAAGTGTATGTCGTTTCTAAGGTGCATGTACACAGGGCACAAGTACAAAAAAAAATAAAGTGGGGGGGTCTAACCCCCATTTACGGCACTTGACATTGCATGCGATATCTATCACAGGAAGAATCATCACAACACATGACCTCACGGGAAGTGACATCTCAGGAATTGACATAAGACCTCACACACATGTTTAGCAGGTCTATCATGAGTACATTAGTGTGCATTACAATAACTAACAAATTAGATTTTGCGTTGGGGTTATGCCAAAAAACTGTTGCAACCCTGATGCAAAATATGGGCCTTCACAATTTTAAAAACTCTACCACAAAGAGTTGGCAACAAGAAGAAACGTGCCCGTAAATCTGTTAAGATTATTTTGTTGCAAAGTTTGCATTTTAAAATACCTTATGGGGTTAATGCACCTGCTGCAGGGATCTTTGTGTGCCCAGTAAATCTCAGGGACTAATAAGGGAAAACTACTCTGGAGATTAAGTAATTTGTTGGGGAGATCTGTGTCTTGTCTAATTCCAGTTTTGAAAGAAAGTTGTTTGCGGGGTTAGTCTGTCTCCTGCAAAGCACATCATGTAACATGATGTGCTTTGTGGGTTTATTTTCAGGTAAGTGGGTTAATGATTTTAAGGTAAGTGGGTTACTGCTTTTAACAGAGTTGCTTTAGTTACTTGTAGGTCATAAATTGTAATCCTTCTGATATAACAGTGAGCTATGGAGGACATGTGACTACTACACCTTGTAACTCTAACTGTCTTATGTAACATCCTGAACATTGATTTGCACACTTATATGATTTATTGTCATATAATGTGTATATGTACTGCAAAGCGCTGTGACACTCCGCATTGGGATAAATAGCGCTATAAAACAAAATAGCTGTATTTTAATGGTTGTATGACGTTTCAACGCATGCTTTTACCACGCACACGCATGCCTTTACAACGCAGGTATTACAACGCAAGTCGTCACAACGACTTGCGTTGGGGGGCACTGGATAGTGGAATAGTTTAATTTTCTATTCCAACTCCAGTCCCCGTGGATAGTAGGGAAGGTGTTGGATAGAAAATTAAACTATTCCCTATCCAACAGCGCCCTCCAGCGAGAGTCGTTGCAACGACTTTCGTTGTAATTCCTGCGTTGTAATGGTAGTGCATTGTAAAAGTTTTGTTGTAAACGATGTTCCCCATTTTAATTGTTATTTGTGTAAATACTGGGACAGACCAACATATCAGACATTCTTACAGTGCATGTATATCTCTTATTGAGAAGGACTGAAAAAAGTCAATATCACGCCTCTCTTAACCCTTTCTGTGCTAGTGACGGAGTGGTTCGTCACGGCGCGGCCGCCCCGCCTACGCGGCGTCAATTGCGCGCCTGCACGGCCGTTTTATTGAGCGGGCGGGGCCGTGACGGAACCACTCCGTCACAAGCACAGCGCGCCCGTGGCTCGTGACGGAGTGGTTCCGTCACGAGCATGGCGGCGCCGCGCGGCCCCTCCTTCCCTTCAGCGCCGAGGTGGAATTACCGCCGCGGCCAAGGGGTTAAGTACCTGTAAAGTGATAACAAGCTGTGTTGTGTGCCTTTGTTGTGTCTCCATTGCATTTGCATATAGGTGTGAGGATCCAGATAGCTCCCAGCCAGGATACTCAAACAAAAGGAGGCTTGATAACCTCTTAAATACGGCCTTTGTTTTGGGCCCAGCTGGAATTTAAAATAAACCCACATAACACTCCAGGAAGGAAATCAGACAAGTGCAGGCCCTGTTGGATGTTTCCCCGAATTCAGCGTATTGCAGTGGGGCCACACCTTCTTGACAGGGTAGGTGGCGTCCACTCTGTGAAGAGTTGGCCGACAATGTCTACCCGCATGTACCTTAGACTTGTGTCTTATATGTACACACATTCTTCCTTGGAACAACAGAGAGCATAACTTACTTCAAGTACCTAAAGAACCAGAACGAAAAGTCTTTGGTTACTGTCTGAAATAGTCTTTCACCTTTCATGGCTGCTTAGGAATCTCATTCTAGCGGCCATTAGTAAGATTCTCCTAGTCCGCTTGTTTGTGTCCTAGGAAGAAGAAAATATGACGACCCCCGAGAGGTCTACAGGAACAGTTTCATTTGTATCTTAGAGCGGGAAAGGGTGCTCTGGTTCTGTTAAGCAGCTCTGTTTGCTAAACTCAGAGCTTTGAACTAACTCTTGCTTTCACTGTTCACCAAAGGAACATGTATGCTCTCTGGGTTGCATTCCCCCTACTACCTGTGCTTCTATAACTTGCACCCGCTGCTGACACTTTGGGAGGCTCCGGCGTAGACTGTTACGAAGGAGATGAGATGAGATGATGGGAAAGTTGACTAAAACCCTGGGGTAGCCGTAGACAACCTCGGTTTCTACTGTCAGAGGTGAACTCAACAACTTCTCGAATCTAAGGATGCGAGTAACAAGCGCTCTTCAATTAAGACTCTCGGGCTGCTGAAAACAGGTTGGCATGGCAATGTCCTAAATTATCAAGCCAAAAGTCATTTTTTTTTTTAAGTGGACTGCATTAAACTAAAAAATAAAACTGTGAGGACACCATGCCCTTGAAGGGCAAGGATACCAGGGTAGAGGGCAGATTGTTTAGGACCATGGACTATTCAAGTGAGTTCAGAGGTCTGTCTTCTGCTTTAGTCTAACGCGGCACATGTCCGCCTCGGGACCAAGGCCAAGGTTAGGTGCAGGACACCCTCAGGATATAAGGTTTACTTGGCTTCAGAGCTGATCTAAATTTACAGTCTAACTGGATAAAGAACTCAACATGGAGCTTTTTTTTAAACTGAAGATTTAAGCTACAGCTTAAATCCACCCACAGGCTTTGCTTTACCTAGCTCAGGGCAGAACTTGCTGGTCCTGGACTTATGTGACCTCTGCAGTTCAGACATGGGATCATGGAGGATTCAAGGCAGATGACCATCCAATGCAATCAGTGCAGATGCACAAAACACAAGAGAAATGCTAACAAGAACTGACAAACTGCTGCATTTTTTCAACCATGAGTAAAAAAAAACCAGAAAGATATCAACACAGCTACGAAAAACGTGACTACAACTAGTTGAAAAGAAGTAAATTGGATAAGTAGTTGCAGTTGGGAGAAAGTTAACTTCAAGAAAGTACCATTAAACAGATCAAGGCAAAAGCTCGAGTAAGTGGTCTATCAGATTGAAGCAGCCTCGTGAAGAGATTAGGGTGCATTAAAGAACTAGATAGAACAGAAAAGGAAAATTCAAGAATTTCTCCAGCCGATCATTTACAGTGCGAGCAAAAAACAGCAACATTTTCATATTTTCTAACCAAAAATAAAGCCCAACCAACACAAACCTTCAGCACTGTATTGTACATTGTTGATGTGCTTCTTACGTTTATCGTGGTCCTCAAGCGCATAGTTAAAATTGATAAAAAGAAAACGGGACTATTCATTTAAACCACTAGGAATTTAAAAGGAGAGTGGAATAAAAAAAAATCAATGGAAGAGAGGTATGTGCAGGCTACTGCATTTATAAGAAGTTGGAAATGAAAACACGCCACCCCCACATTCCTGCCCCCTTCCCCCCCAAAATCTAAACCCAAGCAAATGGGTGGAAGAAATGTTGGCTGAACTGAAGGGAGCAGGGAAGAGATGAACAAGCATTTACAATGCATCGGTCTCGCCTTTGCAAAAGTTAGAGCTATTGGCATTATAAATGACAAATTTTCTATTTATGTGTTGGTTTTGAAAACAGATACATAAATGGCATTGTCATTTACAATGCCAATAGCTTAATCTCTCGCAAATGCCAGACAGGTTGCATTTGCACAGACACACAGACACACACACAGACACAGACACAGACACAGACACAGACACACACAGACACACACAGACACACACAAACACACACAGACACACACAGACACACACACACAGATGTGGTGGTGTTGTAAGTGGTGGTGGCGGATGTGGTGCAAAGTCTACATGTTGGGGTCCCCTACCATTGTAAGATGTCCATTCTATCCAATGCTACTAGTAGAACATTAATGGCCTCTGCGAAGAAGCCCAAACTCAACCCAGTGATGATGCTGCGGTTCAATCAGTCGTCCTGGACTGAATGAAGCCGGTGTAATTCAAAGCATACCTCTGCTCCGCTGCCTGCGTGATCTCGCATACGAGCTCTCACTTGAGGGACTGCTGGTGTCCCTGGAATTAAAGAACAGTCTTGATTTTTTTTAAATACACACACGCACGCACACCTGCCCTAGCTTCCCAATGCGATTAAAAACAGTTTGCATGCTATGCTCACTTACATCTTTTATTGTATTTCAGCTTAGGTGGTACAGTGCTTGCAAGCAGAGCTAACTGTACGAACCTTCATGCAGCATGCAACAGGTACAGTGAGGAAGGCCCATGGTCTCGGTAAGGAGTGGAGCCGTCCGCTACAACCAGTCGCTTAAAGTGGAGATCTACAAATCACTACTTTGAATCCTAAAGAAGCAACCCAACCATTATGGACGGTAATAAGAGTATCCTTAGATAAGGCAAAGACTGCTCATTAAAGCCAGTAGTCCCTGCAGCCTTATGCCTTTGGACAAAGGCAATGTGAAGCCCAATTTCGAGCTGTCACTACCTTTAGCGCCATGTCTGCCAGTAAACCTGTCCGTTTAGGAAAAAGATGGCTCTAATCCCAGAAGCCTTCATCTCTGGCCATGGGTGACGGCCAGGAAGTACGAGGGCAGCGGTTGGCACAAAGCAGGGCTGCTGCAGGCTGGCACACGGCAGCAGCACACAAGAAAGCTTGCCGCTGCTGCTGAACTGCACGCTTCACAGCACGTGGGTTTTGGGGATTCTCAGCCGCGCAGGAGGGCAGGGGTCGTCCTCAGTCACAAGTTTCATGCTGCGCGAGTTTTTCTACCAACAAGCATCCTTATGGAGATGTCATGTTTGGCCGCCATCCACTTGGCCGATGGAGGAGGCAGAGAGGCCCAGATCCAGGCGGGAGGAGTACCACCCTCCATTTCGAGAAGCGCCTCGGTGGAGCCTCCATTTTGCGCAATGCCCAGGGCGGCTTGTTTTCACTGCCAGATGCTGGTCACAGGATGCGAAGCTAGCGGACGCCGCCCCGGGCCCAGCGCCCGCGGTGCCATCTGAAACCAGCACCGAGAGCGGCACGTAGTAAACACCTCCAGCCAAGGCTCCAACTCTGGCGGCAAACTAGCTGCGACGAACAGAGCCCGCCCCAGACCTCGTATCTGCGCCCAGGCCTGCGCCAGACAATATCCGACACTCTTACCTAGCTATTCCTCCCTTAGATAGCAATGTCCATAGGTAAAGATTCCATGGTAAAATGGCTTACGGTCAGCACAGGCATCTACCACGTTACACGCCACGAAGAGATTGGGTGTGCAATGAATGCCAACAAGAAGACATCAACTGCGAAGGACAATGCATGGGCTGAATGAAGCCCCTGGCTAAATTCACAAACAAGCGCTCGACATGTCTGTAAGCCCCGTCCTTTTGCGATTGGGAGGTGTGTTCTTTTTTTCATTCTCTCCTCTTCTCCATTGGCTGGAATGTAAACAACGGGGTGTTTAGGACTGTTGTTGTTACATTTTAGCCAATGGAGAAGAATGAGAAAGAAACGAAAAAACACGGCCCTCATTCCGAAAAAGACAGGGCTTAGATGGAAAAAATGGCATCACTGAAACCTCTTCTCCTATGGCTGGCCGCCGTTTAGGTAGCCAGCCAATGGATAAGAGGAGCGGGGTTTACCCTCGCTACTTAGAAACATAAAATCTTGCTAGCGTAGGCTGCGCACTCGCCAGCGAGACTGAGCATGTGCGCAGCCTACGCTAGGCGAGACCTAAAAATGAGGGATGAACTATATGCAGGTACACTTCAACAGCTATTCATCAGTCTACTTGACTAGGGCTTCCACTAATTACGCCAAAGCCCTCTTTCTTCAGATACTAATAAATGACAATGAACCTACAAGGTGAATGTGTAAAGCCTTCAGCATGCACTTTAACCAGTTAAATACTTGCAGATAAGTCGCCTAAAAATGTGGAAGACTTATCCCATTCGAAAGCAGTATTTTTTGCATTTTCTGGGGCACGCAAGGTCTAAACTTGCAGGAGGATTTTAATAAATAGGAAAATCCAGTGCAAGACCCTACAATTGTCAAAAGATGCCCACATGCAGTATTATGAAGCGATCCCATTTGAAAGCACGAGGTCTGTAAACACATGACATTTCCTACTAAAGTGAGGTAAACTAAGCAAACACTTTTCATCAAGGCACCTTTGTAAAGTGGTTTTCATTTACCAGACTGAAAAAATATGTCGCAACTTGGCATCCAAGAACTTGCTCTTGGCAGTAAACATTAAATACCACATCTGTTGGCATTTGATTCTCTGCAAGTCTACAATCCAATTTCTGAGGATTTATCTATTTACTTTTCCAGAACCAAATATTTGAGGTCCCGTAGTCCCAATGAACTCTGGTTTAAAACGCAGGCAACAGAGCATGTGGATGACGTCAGTCTGATGTAAGAGTAGCGATGAAACCGACCCGCTTACGTCAGTCAACAAACCTAATCTACAGGCATTCAGTGGTCCTTTACATTTTAAATCCAAATACATTTGGGCTTAATCTGCTTGCTGATGACAAATAAAAATTACATTTTAACAGTCCTGTCTGGGAGACAGAATCCAAGAACTTTGTTATACACATCTCCAGTAAGGGACACAGCCAGTCGGCATCTCTGAGCACTTACTAGCCCGAATCAAATTTCTTTCATCAAAAATAGGAACTTGTGTTCCTTAGTCAATCAATCATTTAAATAACACAACAACTCACCCGTTTGGGTCTTTGGCGCTTGTGGCTGCGGCCACTCATATCTCATTCAAAGAACCAGGTGTGAGGTCTCTTCAGACTTGCAGGGCCGATGGGGAGGTCCTTAGGTGTAAGGGAAGGGAGTTCCATGTTTTGGCTGCCAGGTGGGAGAAGGAGCGTTCTCTGCTGTTGGTTCGGCAAATCCGGTGGGTGTCTGCGAGGGATCGGGAGGTGGACCGGATGTGTCTGGTAGGGTGGTGAAAGGTCAGTCATTTGTTGAGGTATGCTGGCCCTTCGTTGTGTAGGGCTTTGTAGGCATGGGTCACCATCTTGATTTGGCATCTCTCTTGTATCGGGAGCCAGTGTAGTTTCTTGAGGTGGGGTGTGATGGGGGTCCTTCTGGGTAGTTCGATGATCAATCTTGCTGCTGCATTCTGTATTGTCTGTAGGCATTGTCTGTAGTCTCTTGAGTAGGCGTGCCAGGATTCCTACGTAGAGATTATTTCCGTTGTCCAGCCTGCTGGTGACGAGGGCCTGTGTGACCATCTGTCTGGTTTTGACTGGGAGCCACCTTAATAACTTGCGAAGCATGAAGAGGATGTGGAAACATGCTGATGTGACTGCCTTGACTTGTTTCTCTATCGGAGCTGCCTATCCATGATGATGTTGTGGTTATGGTGTGTAAGGGCCGGTCGTGGGCCAAGACTGGCAGGCCACAATCCGCAGTTCCAGATAGACGTGTTCTTCCTGAAGATGAGGACTTCCGTCTTGTCAGTGATGAGTTTAAGACAATTGGCTCTCATCCATTCAGTACCTCCATCATGCAGGAGTGGAAGTTGTCTCTGGCAGTGGAAGGGTCTTCATTGAGGGAGATGATGAGCTGGATGTCATCCGCGTACAAGATGATGTGGAATCTGTGTGATCTAACAGTGTGAGCCAGGGGAGTCATGTCGGTGTTAAAGAGGATGGGGCTGACTGGTGACCCTTGGGGGAACTCCACAGATGATCTTCTTAGGTTCGGACATGAATGGTGGGAGACATATCCCCTGGGTCCTTTCGGAGAGAAATGAGGCTATTCATTTGAGGGTTTTTCCCTGGATCCTGTAGTGGTAGCGTCTGTTGGTCACTGTGCAATGAGAAACTGTGTTGAATGAGGCTGATGGGTCCGGGAGGATGAGAGCTGCAGTTTTGCTGCTGCTGTCGTTGATGGCTGCTATCAGGACCGTCTCGGTGCTGTGGTTGGCTTGAAAACTGTATTGGGAGGGGTCCAGGAGGTTGAGGTGCTCCAGGTGGTGAGTGAGTTACTTGCTGATTGCTTTCTCAAGGATCTTCGCTGGAAATGGGAGCAGGGAAATGAGCTGATAAGTTCTTAGAGTTGGTAAGATCAGCGGAGGGTTTTTTCAGAAGGGGCCTCACTTCTGCATATTTCCAGTCTTCGAAGAAGGAGACCGATGTGATGGAGGTGTCCAGGACCTTTCTGAGTTTGTCTCAGATTGCCTTGCTTCCAAAGTAAAAGACGTGGTGGGTGCAGGGGTCTGTGGGTGCACCTGAGTGTATGTAGTTCATGATGGAGATGGATGTCTTGCGTAGTGAGGAGGTCCCATTGCTTGTGGAGGCGTTTTGGGTTTATGTTTGTGGGTGAGGGCTGGTAGCACTTGTCAGAGACAGAGGTTTGGGGTTTAAAGTTTTTGTACATGGTTGAGATTTTGTTGTAGAAGGGGTCCGCCAGCGTGCTGCGCAGGTCCTGTGAAGGTGTGATGTCATTCTTGGTGGCAGTGAGGTTGGAGAATTCCTCCACGATGGAGAAGAGTTCCTTGCTGCGGTTGGAGCTGGCTTCAATGCGGTCTCCTAAGGCGCTCTTTCTTGGTTTTTTTAGGAGTCTGTGGCACTGTTTGGAGGCTGTCTTGAAGGTGGTGTGGTGTTCTGCTTTCCTGGGCTTCCTTTCTAGTTTGAAGCTGGTGCACTTTATGGCTTTCAGTTCTTCAGTGAACCAGATGGCTCTTTTGGTTGTTTCTTTGGCAGTTGCTGTTTTGGTGGTGGTGATTATGTCGGCACATTCCGTGATCCACTTTGAAAGGTTCTTTGCTGCTTGGACAGAGTCCATGTGGTGTTCAAGAAGCGGGCTCTGAGGGCATCGTTCCATTGGTCTTTCAATGTCCTTTACCAGTCTCTTGGTGTGGAGCAAGGTGCCTGTGTTGGTGGGTCTGGAGATGGTGAAGGGAATGCTGTAGTGTTCTGTCCAGGTAAGCTGTGTGGTTGTATTTGTTTCTGTCACTGAAAGTGAAGATGGGGTCAAGACTGTGTCCTACGATGTGGGTGAGGTCAGTGACCAGCTGCTGGAGGCCGCTATTGTTCATGTTCTCCAGGAGGTCGTTGTGTTGGCGTCGCTGGGGTCTTCAAGGTGGAAATTGAGATATCCTAGGAGGATGTACTGCTTGGAGTCGATGGCCATAGGGGCGATGAGCTCTGGGAGGGTATTGCAGAAACTGGGGCGTGGTCCGGGTGGTCTGTAGGTGAGGGTGCCTCTGATTGTTCTCTTCCTGACCGTGTGTAGTAGAAAGTGGAGGTGTTCCACGATCGGGTTTGAATAGTCAAGGGATGTTGTGCATAGGATGGTGTCTTTGTAGAGGATGGTGCTTCCACCTCCATATTTGTTGGTCCGGTTTCATTGTTGTGTTATTTTGTATCCTTCGGGGGTGGCGATGGCGAGGTCTGGTGCAGAGGCAGGGTTCAACCAGGTCACCGTGAGAAAGAGGATGTCTGGTTTGAGGGATGAGATTATGTCCCAGATTTCTGTGTTGTGTCTTTCGAGAGATTGTGCATTGAGTAGGATGCACTAGTGGCTATCTGTGGTGGTTTCGATCGACATGGTGGGAGATGTGCGTTTGGTGTCTTCCCGGTGTTGCTGGTAGGTTGGTGCTGCAGGTTAAACTGCAGTTTCAGAAGGAGAACGACCCTTTGAGGGTGCATGGGGAGGTGTGGCAGCAGTGGTTGTTGGGGCATCCAGGGCTTGGAGGTTGTTGTTGGTGTAGCTACGTGGGGTGGAAGGCCCAGCGTTCCTGGCACTGGGTGCGGTTCAGGTGTCAACAGGTGCAGACTGGCCTGCCTTTGGCACAACGCGCCCGCTGTCTGCCCATGCCACGGCTTCCATAAGTAATCCTGGGAGGTGGGAGAGGCTGGCCAGGATGCGGGAAGGCAGGGGATATGGAAGAGGCACGGGGAAAACCGGGGGGAAAGATTTTTAAAAAATTAAAATTATACAACAAATGGGAGTACAGAAAACGAGGCCACAACAAAAATGGGCGAGCAGAAAAAAAAACACGAGCTAAAACAATACGGGCACAACTAAAATAACGTGTACAAACCAATGCGGGAACAGAGGGGGGAAAAAAACAAGAGGTCAAAATCAATGTGGGCACACAAAAATCAATTCAGAGATAAATGCGGGCTGTAATAGAAACAGAGGTCAAAACAAATGCTGGAAATGAGGACATGTTTCGGGCGGCGGGGAGACCTGGGGTCAAACCGTGGTTCGCTGAGAGGCTTAGTCAACTGATGTGCAACAGTGTAGGAGCCTCCGTGGCTTCACACTAATAAGCTACATGTGAATTAAAACGGTTGCTCTAGACCCAACCCCCCGCCCCCATTCCCCAACTAGAAATATAACCCGACACATACATTCGAGAAACACAGAATGAACTTTCTTCAACTGTGGAACACATACTAGCTGTGAATCTGAGGCGATTCACACTGAGGGCACAGCAGGTGTAAAGCCACTTCCGACAAATCGCAACACAAATAAACAAAAGCATTTTTATTGCTAAATGTGTCTTACTGAATTCGCAATGCATGATCACTGGGAAGAATCTGCAAACCCAGTTAGGAACATGTAGAGGAAATGACGAAAAAATGCAAAATTAGAGTAAATTGAGGAAAAAAAGCCTATAAAAAAGGGCTCTATCTTCCACAGACTTGTGGTATTTGTAAACGAGTTCACCAGAGTACAGAAAACAGTAGGGTGCGCCATGTGAAAACACATGGATACTCTATCAGGTGATTAGTATGCTATACATATCAACATATCATAACATGACGGTACCACTAGTTAATAGAATTCTGCATATAAATGTACACATGCACACGCGCGCAACCATCATTTGTGTCTTTGTAGTCCAGGTTGTTACACCAATGCAAAGTAAAAATAATGTTTGCACCTTCAAAACCTTAGCTTCAGTTCCTTTCCCAATTTATGCCAGACTTTTCTAATAGGAAACAGGGGAATCATTTTAACCCCGACGGGTTTGATACACATTGCAGGGCCTTTAAAAACAAGCATTTGCAATGCAGTCGGTCTCGCCGTTGGGACCTTATATGTATTTAGCTATGGAGCACATTAGCCTCGGTGCTGAAACATCTACTGTTCTTTAACATGGAGGGAAAGTAAGCACCAAACTGCATGACACACCAGGTATAGGAAGACATGGAGAGAAATATTGCCTTTTAGCGGGAAATGGTATAGTCCAAAGCTGTGCTTTTAATATAAAATCAGTGCCTTCGGTGGTCATATCACTGCAAATACAAAATTTGAAAAAAAATATTATAGTCTACGGGTGCTTTTGGAAGCAATTTCTATGGACAAGATTCCAGAGAATGCTAAAGGGATTCTGGTATTTTACGGACCTCTGCTGGTCGTTTTCTATCATGAAAGTTAAATGGAGGCAGTTGCCAGAAAAAGAAAAAAAAGAAAGTCCCTTAGCAGAAAGCAATCCTGATATTTTACTGACCTCTACTGGTTGTTTTCTATCAAGACACTTCAATAGAGGCAGTTAAACAGGAAAAAAAAAGTCCGTACTTGGAAGCAGACAAGTCCTACAACTGATCTCCAGAGCCCACAAAGTACATACACATATAAGTATATACTAAAATTTTTACAAGATGTCTCGACTGCTCGACCCAAAAATGTATTTGTAGTTGTTTGCTCCCCAGAGGCAACACAGGGATTGGATTGCGTAAGAGAAGGATAGGAATGGTGGGAGAGGAGGACACAGGTGGGGGAGGGGGGAAGAGTGCAGGCGACAGGGAGCACAGGGAAAATGGAGAGCAGCAAGCAGGCAGACAACGAAGGTGGGCGGGAGGGCTGGGCAAGCATAAGGACACAGTAGGAAAGGCGGAAGGGGCTGTGGCAAGCACATGGAGAATGGAGAGAGGGTGGGAGGGGCTCCAAAAAGCACACTGTCAGCAGAGGGTTGGGCAGGAGGGACTGGGGTGAAGCACCCAGACAACGGAGGGTTGGGTGGGGGAGCTGCAGCAAGAACAGCTGCGGGTTGGGCAAGGGAGCTGGGGCAAGCACACGAATGACACTAGGAGGGTGGGCGCTTGAGACTGGGTGAGGAACATGGAAGGGTAGAAGTATATGAGGAAGACAGCTGAAATGCATGCACTCAACTCTTTTAGAGCACTTCACAAAAAGATTAAAGTAGCTCCTGAAACAATTAGAAATACAAGGTGACGAGTAATGGTCACTTGTCCACAGGATGGACAAACACACAAAATAGGAAGCCTATGGATGCTGACCAATAAGAGGCAAACAAATGAGCAATGTGAAGTCAACCAATAGGCAGCTTCTAAGCCCCCTGTAAAGTAACAAAAGCTCTCCCAAGGGACAGCACATGCACGGTCTTAGGTGTGACCCAAAAATCACATTGTTCAAAGAAAGTACATCAAATTCAACAGGCTCAAAGTGCTTAGTTTTATTTAATGGCATTTATTGGGTTGGTGTTCTTTCCATTCAGACTTATTTGAGTTATAGGGAAAAAAATAAGTGTCACTGCACATGCATGTCTTCTATATACATCCAATGGATGTTCATGAACATAAGGAAACCCTAAATAAGCATTTTTTCTTCCTTAATTGTCCCAGAACTTTACACACTGGAATCCATTTGAAACACTTTCAGTAGGCAGCCATTTTTACTTCATGTTTGTGCGTGAACTTGTGGTAATGCATTTATATACAAATGTACACGGTATGAGCATAGAGATAGGGAGGAGACCTGAACAGGTTCTAATGCAAAGATGCAGTCAATGATTGATTGAAGGGGCAGCTGTGTTCTGACAGCATAAATGGACTTTTACTATGTTGTTCCTTAAAGAGGTCTCTTCAGCTTTTTCCTAAATTGGAGCAGGGTTAAAGAGGCATCTCTTCAGCTTCTTCCTAAAGAGAAGCTCAGTTGGTGGGCCCAATGGATAAAAGAAGTTGTTCCAGATCCTCTGCATGTAGAGAGACAAGGCCTGTTGCCTTGTGTTTTTTATTTTGCAGTTATTCGTCTCCAATCTGATGGTGTCTAGAGCCAAAAGACATGATCAGCTTTTACAACCGGAAGACAGGGTGCCAGTCTTTTTTTCTTTGTAGAGGATGTAGCTGAGCTTGAAGATGGTGAGGGAAACATCAAGATGGGTTGTTTAATAGTAAGGGCCTGATTTAGTTTTTGGCGGACCGGATACTCAGGCTCAACGGTGACTGATATCCCGTCGGCTTAAATATAAAACCCATTAGGATCCAATGGGATTTATATTTCGGCAGATAGGATATCCATCACCGCTGTAATGAACTAACCTGTCTGCTGAAATCTAGATCAGGCCCTAAAACAAAACATCACTACTCTGTAATTAAGTAAATGATGTAGTATGGTTTTTTAATTTTGATTTTTTTTTAAAACCAAAAAAAGACACAGGGTGTAGATATGGATGTGCTTGTTTGTAGTTCCTCGTTCAATGCTGCTAAATGACAACCATTCTGAGGCAAGAGCTGATAGTGTATCGAGTGGGTCTGGGCCAACCTTAGCTTGATCGGAGACCATGCATGTGGTGGTAGAGTTCCACCATTTCTAGCAAAAGAAGAGATCTTAGCCTCATGTGCGCTAGCGGAATTCCGCTCCTGCGCTGAGATTTTTTAAATCGCACTTTACGTGACGAGCTGGGCTCGTCATCAGCGTGCGAGGAGGCTACGCCATGACGAGCCCAGCTCGTCATCAGCCTGGAAGGGGTTAGGTACTTTAGAAAGATGCTCTGTTGTGATGTAATGCTGCTGAACTGCACATCCAGAATAGCACTTATTGCTAGAGAGCTACAAAGCCAAAATGTCAAGTACCCAGCTTCTCTGGAGTATACTCCAGAGTAACTCCAGAGATTTTTCTTTATTAGGAAGCGTTTCTGTTGTTAAATATGAACTTACCTTTCAAGTAAAAATTCTGTGCCCTCCAGGAATAAGTTGCTGGACCAGGATAAATGTGCTCATGCAACTTTTTTTGTTTCGATGGGTAACCAAAGAATTCAACCATAAATATATAAAACTGTTGGCATCACAATTATGAAAGAGACGTGGGGAATAGATGCTTCGTCTTGAGCTGTAACAAACTCTAAACTCCCACACCGCTTAATCGAGAAATTAACCACACAAAATGGATGAATAAACCCTAGGTGGAGCTGTCAAACCTATCAAGTCTGTGTGTTAGAGAATGAGAACAGAGCGTTCTGGCTAAAAGGAAGAAGTACAGTCATGTTTTTGTATTCGGCGTGAACTGTTTTTCAAACATATAGTTGGAGGGGGCGGATGTGTTCTTTTCAATTTATTTTAAAATTTATGGTAAATAAAGACAATCAATCATCTCAAGTTGAGCAGAAAATATACAGCTCTCTGGCATGCCCGGTTATGAAGATTGGACTGATCTTCGCTATGGAATTTGAGTTATTAGTCTTTCCTTTCTCGTAAATATGAGCCCAGCTTACGACAAGAACCAGAAGGATATTTGTTTTTCTACAGGCGCATAAGCCATGGACACAACAGAATACGAGCTCGCCTGATAAAGATGGGGCTTGTGCTGTGAGAGTTGGCAGGCTGTCAACAATATCCTAGCCGCCACTATCCACCATCCAATTCGGTTGAGCAGAAAATAATTCCAATTTAATAAAAATGGGGCAACATTTTAGTTTAGATAATTAGAGCACTGTGACCGAGGAAATCGCACGGACACAGTAATATGATCAAAGAATAATGCAATTAAGTCTATTGCATATATGGGTAAGATACTCTCTACGGACTTTAAGGATATTTCAAATGTCGGTGGAGCTCCATGATCATACAGAGGAACAAGGTCAAAGGCAGAGTTATTCTTAAAGTCACAGAACTTCGGGGTAACTTAATATTGTTCGATAACTTAGGCTTTTTGGGATAGATGTACAAACCATTTTTGAGGTCACAAACCGCCCCATTCCTGTTTGCAACCCCAAAAATGCTTTTTAAATGTACAAACACCAAATTGCGATTCTGTAACTTGTTATCCAATCACAATTGGGTTGGTGACCAAATTTAAAAAGGGATGGGTTTGGGGTGCCACTTCCGAAGTCTGAATCGTAGTTGTATGCATTGTTTTTTGGTCACAAAACATTAATACTTTACCGACACCTCAAAGGATGTAGTAACCCATTCGCAAACGGGAAGGGGTCCCCAAGTTCTTCTCCTTGGTGAATGTTAAAAAATAAAAATTTGACTTTTTTTTTTAATTTAAAAACACATCCCGTTTTCCTTTAAGATAAATAAGTGGCATTTAAAGAAAAACATTGCTTTATTTAAAAGCAATCAGGTACCTGGTGGTCTGCTGACCTCAGCAGGCCACCATCCCTATGATGGTTGCGATTCCTTGTCAATCACAATTAGAGATCTACCTCATTAATATTCATGAGGTAGGTCGAACTGCCACCCACTACGAATCTTTAATTTGCAAAACGACCTAATAGTACATAGCTTGCTTCATAAAATTACAACATTGGTCGCAAAAACATTGGTCGCAAATTGTGAGCAGTATTTTTGCAACCGGTTCTACGTACATGTGACCCTTTATTCCTTACATTACATAGTCACACTATTCTACAAACCTAATTTCTCTCTTGCTCTTTCAAATGAAAGAGATACTACTGTTGGACAGAATAAATGTGAAATATGTACCAGGAGACTAAGAACAGAACAGGCTGCTTATAATAGGTTGCAAAGGAATTTTAAGTAGCTAAGATTGCTTAAGAAGTGGCAATATTTCAATATGCAGGGATAATAGAGTTAATCCTGCAGCGCAATAAATAAGCATGCTAACATAAATGTCACCTTACAAACTAATGTTTCAGGAGAAAATACAAAAGAGCTAAGAAGCCAGCTGTCCTTTCCCCCTATTTCAATAGCATTAGATATTCAACTCAATAACCTGGCTTTTATTATGTCTGCTGGGGGTGCCAGTGGGGACTGGATTAACGTATTACGGTTTAATAGCCTACTCATTTTTTTTACAGGTTTCAAAACAGACTGTAAAATGAAGATTAGAGGCAAGTTATTAGAGAAATTGCAGATTTATAAGTACTATTCATACAGTAAAATTGACGTTATAATTACCATTTTTTTGTTCTTTTAGGTATCCCTTTTCTTGAAATCTGTAGGTTGGGTGTTTAGGTACACGTGTAAAATGCACATATATTCATGTAATTATTCATTGCAACATGATAATCAAGTCTGTTGAATTTTGTATAAACCGAATCCTCTGTTCACATGAGGGTTTTCAATAATGATCAAGTTATCATTGAAACTGATAAATACACTTGTTTACTGTTTTCAAACAATAAGCACAGAATGTAAGTAAGTGAAAGGGTGACAAAGCTTGTTCTGCCAATTGTTTGTTCTGCAAGGTTCAACAATGAAGGGATACCAGATGATGTCCTTCTTTACATTACGCACCCGAAGACTACGATCCCAGCGCTGTTCGCAGAGCTGGCTAGCTATGGAGCCCGGGCGGGATATCAGATAAACTGGCACAAATCGGTCCTCTATGACCCCGGAGACAGAGAGGGCTGGCCTGACCTTCCAGAGAAGCTCCAGACTACCAGGGAAGGCTTTAAATACATAGGGATATTTGTGACCACTGACGGTGCCCTCTCCTATATTAAGAATGTTAAGAGAGTGCTGACCAGCTTTTCGGCCGACGCTGCAAGATGGAGGCTGCTCCCGCTGACGCTTCTGGGCCGAGCGGCTATGTTCAAAATGATTACTTTGTCCAAATTTTTATATGCCCTCCAGAACGAATATTTCCCCCTCCGGAGACAGGTTTTCCGGCATGTACACGCAGAAGTGCGCGCCTTTCTGTGGCTGGGGAAGCAGCCTCGAGTGGCATTGTCTACCTTGCAGAGACATCAATACGATGGAGGTATCTCTCTGCCTAACCTAGAAGCCTACTATTGGGCAGAACATTTGACCCCAATAAACGAATGGATACATGCACCTGCACATCACCCCACTTATGCCCTGGAACGACATTCGATGGGCACATGTACATTTATGCACTACTTATATGGGGGCAAAGGCAGGGACAGGCTGCTTCCGGCCACGCTGGTCACTCTGGGGGCGTGGACTAAGGCAACGAGGGCTATGGGATGGCAGGGCAGACTCCCCTGTGGAAGTGTGCTTGGCTCAAGGAACTGTCTAAACTGAGGGGCTTTGGGGCCTGGGATGCAATAGGTATCACTACCCTGGGAGATGTAATGAAGAGGGGACAGCTACAATCGTTTGCGGAGCTGAGGAGGGAGTATGGTCTGGGTCCCACACAGGCTTTTAGATATGCACAACTGAGACATGCCTGGAGAGCAGAGGCGGTGTTGGAGGGCCAGCTCCCGGAATATGCCCCGCTGGAGGGTCGCCTCCTACAGGAAAATATCCCGCATAAGGCGGTCTCCCTCACATACAGGACGCTAATGAATAATATGCCGAATGGGTTAGTGAAATTGTGGGAGGTTTGGGAGAGAGATGTGGGGGACATGGATGAGGTAGACTGGGGAACTGTATTAATGCATCCACGTGAAGTAGCGATTAAATCTCGCCTACGATTGATACAATTCAAGGTGCTCCATAGGACATATATTGACAGGGTGAGACTGCACAAAATTGGGAGGGTGCATGACCCCCTGCTGTTTGCGATGTGGATTTGAGAGGGGAGACTTCTTCCACACTATCTGGTCATGCCCGAACATCCAGGTTTTCTGGGGTAAAGTGCTCCGTGAACTGGGAGCGGTACTGGAGACCGCCATTCAACCCGACCCTAAGCTGGTCCTATTAGGAATGACAAATGATGTCGATGTGAGCCGCCCACAATTGATTTTCCTAGTGCTGGCCTTAGTGGTGGCCGAGAGGGATGTAGCCAGGAAGTGGGGAGCTCCAGACTGCCCGCGGCTAGAGGAGTGGCACGGCGGCCTGGACATGTATATGGCTGCAGAGAGGGTCACTTATAAAGCACGGGGATGTCCCAAAAAATTTGGAAGAGTATGGGGGAAATGGCGCCAATATCATGGGCTGGATGGCGGTCTCTGAGAATGCTGCTGTGCTAAGGATCTGGGGGACACGAGTGTCTTGGTTCGAAGGTTGTCTTATTAGATTTTTGGCGTACGGGACTACTGTGGAAACCATCTGGACTGTGTTATTCATTTGTGAGCAGAGATTTGGGGTGCTGGGGGACCGTGGGGGCGCTCTGGGTTTGGAACTGTGGAGGAATAATGACATGCCTGTTCTATTGTTTTGCACTGAAAATGCTAATAAAGATATTTATTAAAAAAAACAATGAAGGAATACGTTATATAAACTAAAACAGAGGAGATAGAAAGGAGCTTCGTGCCAGAGGCTGGGGAACGAGGATACAGAACCACATCACTTTCCTTTGCTGAAGGCTACCGACAAACACAAGATTATGGACAGAGTGCTGACTCTTTTCACTCATTCACCCCCAAATCAAGACTCCAGAAACTGGTCCCAGAATGCTTGCTTTCGGTCCAGGAAAGATGTGGCCTAGCAGTTCGGGCTGGACTGTTCCCTTGGAGAGCAGGATGAAGACGGATTTGCATATGGCTGGGTCCAAACTGGGGTGACGTGGCGAGCAAAATATATGACTGGGGGTGAGTGTTTGAAAAGTTTCAACACTCCATCCATCATTTTATTTTGTGATGTGGCTATGTGCACCCTAAGTGGCTAAGGGTATACCCAGATGTGGGTCTGTTGCTCGCTGAGCCACTGGATTCAAGCTAGCCTAGCTGATATGGGGTGGTACCCCAAAACTGGTCCCAGGATTCTGGTTTCCGGTCCAGGGAGGACCTGGCCTGGCAGTTCGGGCTGGACTGTCCCCATGGGGAGCAGGATCAAGACGGGACCCAGCCATATACAAATCAAACTGGGGTGACGTGGGAAGCAAAACAACAATGGACTTAACCCAGATCTGACACTGGGAGGGAGTGTTTGAAAGGTTTCAACGCTCATCATTTTATTTTGTGATGAGGCTACTAGTAGGTACACATTTAGCCTTCGTTCAATGAACATATTGGCTGGACGAGAATAGCAGATGCTGCTATTTTGCTGAACAATCGTTCTATTGCTTATAAGTAGTATGTTCCTTTGTACCATATTTGAAACTTGAATTAGACCCCTTTTTTGGTGCAAAGCTTAGGAAGAGAACGTAGCCAAACTGCTAGGGCGGTCGACCTCTGAGCTGGGAAACCAGGTTCGAGTCTCAGCAGGGACGTTCTGTGATTCTGGACAAATACCTTAATCTCCCTGTGCCAAAGAAAAAGTAATGTGTCCATCCGTCTGTCCGTCTGTAACGTAACTGGTGCTCATGTAAAGCGCTTTGATACCTTTGGGTCTAGTTGGCGCAATATAAAACTCCACACAAAACTCAACATACACAAAGCTTCGTTTAGTTAGCCAAAGAGATGTTACGTTAGTCTGATCTGTAAAGTGCATGGCTGCCCCAGCAAGGCTTCCCAGAGCTATCAGCTGGAGCATAAACATGGAGATTAGAATAGCCAAGTTTTCAAAAGCTTTCTGAACATAAACAACATCGGAGAGAGTGGAACACATTGTGGGTCTCAGAGAAGAAAGAAAAATAAAACAGCCTCCACTTTGAACCATGTGCCAAATAGCACTGACTGTGCACGTTAGGGGAGTGAGTTCAACACTCTTTCGGTTGTTTCCCCAAATTCTGAAAACAATTGGTCGAAAAGAGTCTTTTTAGACATCAGTTCTCACTGAATATGGCTATCCATACTTATCCTCTTATCCAACGACCCACCTGTGCTTTCTTCTTTCCATCAAAAGCCCTTTCTTCGTCCATCCATCTTTGTCTCCATCTAGCCTTCCTTTTGTTATCTATTGTTCTTCTTCTCCTTCCATCAGTCTTTCAATTATTCCTTCTTTTCTCATTGATCAGTAGATCTATCCTTCCATTTATTTATCCATCCTTCTCATCCATCACTCACATCTGCCTCCCCATGCATTCATCCTTCTGTCTATTCATTCATCTATCCACCCAACCAAACCTTCCTTGTCATCTATCTTTAGTTTTTTGAGGATGTAAGTCTTTACTTCGAAGAAGGCAGTTGCAAATCTAGGACTTTGTCCGCCCTAATCACCATAGAAAAGGACACAGATTCTTCAGTAGCAGGAGAGGGAGCGAACCTCAAGTCATCAGGGGGAAGCGTTCAGCTCACTGGCCTCCTATTGGCCCATATAGAAAGTGTTATCATATTGTGGGACCCACCAACACCATCATCTTGAAACACTGGTTGGCTCTGATCAGAGTCTGATCCAAAGACTTGTATTACTGGCGGGCCCTTAGGTAAAGGTACAATCTTGTATGAGGCACCGGGGGACTGAACTCCCATGTGACTTTGACCAAGGTAGATCCAGATTTGGCTTGGAGTCAGACAGAATTATGGGCTTGACGTCCTTTACCAACGCAGCAGTGGCAGTACTTCTGTCAACATAGCAAGAGCCAGCATGGATCAAGGTGCCAGACATGTAATCAGCTCCGGAGTCAGAGTTAAACCTTAAGTGGATTCAGGAGGGATCGTCATCAACGGTGGCAGACACGCAGGCAGCAACTGAGCTGGACGCTCTAAGGATCCAAGGGACCCAAAGGCATTTCAGAAGGAGCCAGTAAGGTGCTGAAAATGTGAGGCATGGTCTCCTTAAACTCCTCAATTTGTTATGGCATCATTTATGGAACCCAGGAACTCTGGATTCATTGTAATCAGCTCCTCATTAGAAGACCAGGAGCAAGACCACAGGGCACGCAACAACATCCTTGCAACTTCTCAGTCAAAGTGGCGAGGCATGCTTGGACTTATTGCATTTATTTTTTGACTTACCTGAAGTTTTGGAACACAATGATGATCTGTCGCAGACCCATCCACAAGAGTGGGAATAGGTCCAAGCACTTGATTTCCAACAGCAGTTGCCTTTTAATGATGTCTAGTAGTGATCAAGTCAAGTCAAGTCAAGTCAGAATTTATATAGCGCACTACATACCCAGAGGGTCTCAAGGCGCTTAGGAAGGGGGGAGGTTTACTTGTCGAAAATCCAGGTTTTAAGCTGTTTTCTGAAGGCTAGGTGGTTTTGAGTGAGGCGGAGGTGAATGGGAAGGGAATTCCAGGTTTTAGCCGCTAAGTAGAAGGATCTTCCCCCCATGGTGGCTTTGTGGATGCGCGGGACGGCGGCGAGGGCTTGGTTGGACGAACGCAGCTGGCAGGTGGGGGTGTAAAAGGAAAGGCGCGTGTTGAGACAATCCGGTCCAAGTTCGTAGAGGGCTTTGTGTGCGTGGGTGAAGAGACAGAACGTTATCCTTTTGTTGATGGGAAGCCAGTGCAGGTCTTTCAGGTGACCGGAGATGTGGTCTTTGCGAGGGATGTCTAGTATGAGTCTGGCTGAAGCATTTTGGATGCGTTGGAGTTTTTTCTGCAGTTTTGCGGTGGTACCGGCGTAAAGGGTGTTTCCGTAATCCAGACGGCTAGTAATCAGTGCGTGGGTGACCGTTTTTCTTGTTTCGGTGGGGATCCAGCGAAATGTTTTTTTGAGCATGCGTAGGATGTTGAAGCATGATGATGAGACGGCGTTGACTTGTCTGGTCATCGAGAGTGAGGAGTCCAGGATGATGCCCAGGTTCCGTGCGTGGTCCGTCGGTATGGGGGCTTTTCCTAGGGCCGTTGGCCACCAAGAGTCGTCCCAGGCGGAAGGGGATGCACCTAAAATGAGGACTTCCGTTTTGTCCGAGTTCAGTTTCATACGGCTGTGCTTCATCCACTCGGCTACTTCTTTCATCCCTTCATGTAGGTTGGTTTTGGCGGTGATTGGGTCTTTGGTGAGTGAGAGGATCAGCTGAGTGTCATCAGCGTAGGAGATGATATTGAGGTTGTGTTGACGTGCGATGGTTGCGAGGGGGCTCATGTAGACGTTGAAGAGGGTGGGGCTGAGTGATGATCCTTGCGGGACACCGCAGATGACTTCGGAGGCCTCTGACTTAAAAGGGGGGAGGCGGACTCTCTGAGTTCTTCCAGCGAGGAACGAGATGATCCAGTCTACTGCTTTTCCTTGAATTCCGATGTTTCTGAGGCGATGTATCAGGGTGCTGTGGCAGACTGTGTCGAAGGCTGCAGAGAGGTCAAGGAGGATGAGGGCGACAGTGTCTCCGTTGTCCAGTAGTGTTCGAATGTCGTCTGTTGCTGCGATGAGGGCAGTCTCTGTGCTGTGTTTGGCTCGGAAGCCAGACTGTGAGGAGTCGAGGGATTTGTTGGTTTCGAGGAAGGCGGCGAGCTGATTGTTGATGGCTTTCTCAATGACTTTGGCAGAGAATGGGAGCAGCGAGATGGGGCGGTAGGTTTTGAGTTCGGTGGGGTCAGCTGTGGGTTTCTTCAGAAGGGCGCTGAGTTCGGCGTGTTTCCAGCTTTCTGGGAATGTGGCGGAGTTGAGGGAGCAGTTGATGACGTCTCGGAAATGGGGTGCGATAACGGAGCTTTCTTTGTTGAAGATGTGATGAGGGCATGGGTCTGTAGGGGATCCTGAGTGGATGGAGTTCATCAGGTGAATGGTGTCTTCTGTGGTGATTGGGTTCCAGTTGGAAAGGATATTCGGAGGAGGTACAGGTTCGGAGTTGAGTGGGGTGGACTGGTTTCCGGGTTGGTTGTCAAAGCTGTTATGAATGTCGGCGATTTTGTCATGGAAGAATGAGGCGAGGGAGTCGCAGAGGACTTGGGAGGGGGTGAAGTATAGTGAAGGATCAGTGAAGTATAGCTTGGTTTCGCGGTCCTGGATAAAAAAAACAAACTGTAGGTTCATCAGGGAACAGTGTCTGCTCGATTTGGAGTCCAGAGTCGACGCTAAACACCAGAGGCACACTTTGTGGGAATCAGTCACAGACATTTGTTTGCAACAGTCTCTAAAAAAGTTAAAACTGTGTAGTTTAAGGAGGGAACATTTTTCCTTGAAACAAAGGCCCGGAAAGAAAGAAACTGATCTATCTTAAGATGAAGGGACTGGGGGCACAGCTTAAGCTTTAAAATATTACATGCTTTCTTTTCAATATCTCTGGTCTCTTTAGCCCAATGTTTACAATTTCATTCCTACACCATTGTGAGATTTTGTGTTCTGCACCCAAACCCAAAGGTTGCCAAAAGCGTAGTAATGCCATGAAAGCTGTTATACCCCATGAGGTAAATCCCAGTTCTAGCCTTGCTGCCTGCATCAAGATAGCAGTTAGCCTCACCGACTGTGGGCCTTAAGGTTAGGACCATTTTAAGGAAGACTAGGAGATACAGCATTCTGATACTTGCACATTTCAAAGAGAGGGATCCGGGAAGACCTAGTTTGCAGCTTGTCCGCACACGGTGTGAGATTTGCTTGCAGGCATGAATGAAGATCAACCTTCTGAGTATCCCTTTTGTTCCTCATAAGGTTGGATTGGGCATACAGGGGCACAGTACGAAGGCTGGAGGAAGCTGCAACTCAGCTGGGGTGTGTTGTGAGGGTATCTCCCTCGCAATCTTGCATTTGTGCAACTTGGAGATTTTCTGCCACAACGTAAACTTCATAAGCAGAAAATACATTAATCTGTCATGAGAAAGGGCATAAACTTGGGTGGAATTGTGGAGAATATGGCTGTTGGATGTAAACCAATGTCATAGGTGTGGACAGGAAAACAACAACGATTTCCAAAGTGGGTATGGCACTGATTTTAGGTGAATAATTTAAATCTACTAATATTTACCTATTTATTGCGACTAATACCTTTTTTGCCCTCAAAATCAGTGATATTTGGTTTTGCCCATGGATAATACTTCAATGTATGTGTGTGATAATCGCACTCACATTTTTGAAAAGTTAGCGTAACTATTCTGGTATGTGTGCTATGTCCTTCGCCAGTGTTCACCGACACGATCGCGCTAAATAAACACTGAAAACGGACTCTCTATTCGTGTCTTCACACGAAGATGAGAACGCAGTTTGCCGGAACCTCCCGTATCAGCGGGTAAGTCGTTTACAACAGACTAATTCGACGAATCCAGTAATCTTCAAGTAAATTCTATTGCGATTCGCTAAAATTGATTGTTCCTTTACTTTTTTGTCACCGTGCCCACGGGACTACACTATCACCATATGAATACCCCAAACGACTTTCAGCTCACGCAGGTGAGTCGTATAGAGCGTATCATTCATGTTATTTCATACCTTCATTTAAAAACTTGATATCTAAATAAGTTCTAATCATATCTCTAGGTTGCCATTACAATCCTCAAAACAACTGTTTTCACAGGTAAGCCCAATACCATTGGGAAACCACTAGATTAATCCATCTTGAATTCTGTGCTAAAACGCTGTATATTTCCATTTTCACACAGATTCCAACAGTGCGGGATTTAATATATGGCATTTCGCCTGTCCTAGTAAACCAAAACTTTTTAACTAGGTAAGAAAACTTTCTTCGAAATTTCCAGCAACAAACTAGGTCAACTAAAAAAACTGTCCAGGTATTCTAATTCAGATATCTGCACTTGAGCAACAAAAGAGTGATTGTTTTGCAATGTAAAAATAATCAGTTAACACATGAATGAGTATTCAAATATCCAGTAAATTCATGTAAACGTATAAAAACAACAATAGCATTGTCTTAATATGTTTTCTTTTCAACAGAACCCCTGACGAAGGAACAATAGTTTCGAAATGCATTGGGTCATTTATTGAAATTTATTTGGTCACAGAATAGAAATGAAATTTCTGTATTATTGAAACAAAGTGAAATGAAATGTAAAAATGAATGTATAATGAATTTGATTGTTTGAATTCCTATATTACATGATTAAAATATTATAAAGGAATACCACTCCTCGTTGATGCATGTCGTAGTCCTAGCAGCCACCAGGGGCTAGGCCACTTTCACACGGATAATACTTCAGCATTTCTCATTTGCAGCTTGGATCGCATTACTAACGGGGACACCACATTTCCATCGGCAGAGCAAACTATGTGACCTATTTCAGAAGGATGGTCCTCGACAGGGCTTTATATCAACAGTCAGTGCTCGGCTTACGTCTGCAGAAGTGTAATTTCAAATGGGTTTAGGTGAGTTGTGCCCCTATACATTGGGGGCAGTGTCTTAGGGGTCCTAAACAACAGAACATTTAATCAATCCAATGAAAAAACTGATACTTTAAAGGGCTTAAGTCAAGGTTAGTGTGATTCTTATTCCCAATAAATTGCCTTCATTGTTCAAATAGTTCTCAAAATTACATCTAACAATGCGCTTTATTCGTCGCTATTTTCAAACAGCAGCTAAGAACATAAACATACTCATACAAATATTAAAACTGCTGAAATTGCTTTAATGATAATATATTATTATTTGTTGCATCTAAGAAACACTTTCCAACACAGGGGGCTGATAATCAATTACTAATGGAGCAGATTGTTTTGTGTCTGCCCTCTGGCTACTCTGAGGGTTTGTTATTAATCTGGGATTTATTTTCATGGTGCAAACATTCAGCTGTGAAAGAGGGAAATTAGTCTTAATCAGTGCACAGCTAAAATTCCTGCACAAATCAATGAGATGTGTGGTACTGGGTAGACTGCACATTAATCATGCATTGTCTAGGGTACTATATCTATCCATAGCTTTATATACAGATACACACAATTATATATATATATATATATATATATATATATACACACACACAAAAACACATAAGTATGGAGAGAGTAGTATGGGAAAGCTCTGATAAATCACATTTTCCATTATCAGTGCAACAAAGCAGTCAAAACAACTATTTAATAACATTATTCAAGCAAGGAATAATCAAAGTGTTCTGCTGTCCTCCACCAACTTGGACAATACAGCAGGGACTTAGGGGGCATCGATCGAGTCCGCCAAAGGTGAGCAGTATATTGTCTGACTGCTGTCCCCCCCCCCTTATGTTTCTACGATAGAGTTTGGAGCCCAACAGGCTGCGTAATGCAAATAATTTTCACACTGCTGACCTACAGAAAAAGTTATAAGAATCAATTGCAGATCTGGGCAGACAGAGACCATAATAAGAGGACAGATTGAAGAGAAAGCCCAATAACTCTAACTAGCAAAGCGTGCTAATCAGAAGCCATTTTCATTAACCAAGGGCTATTTTGTGCACAGAAGGAATTCAGATAATTATGCCCATTAAACATCCAAGCAGGAAGCACCACCTCGCCTTTGAGGAGAAGTCTACTACTGCTTCCAGCCCACAACTTACTTGTTTGAATTAGAACAAATTGTCTGACATGAAGAAGGAAGCTCACACTGCACCTAGAGGAGAGACTAGAAACTACAGGACCCACATAGGTATAAGTGACTATGTACCATTGTCCTGCTGGGGAGTGTCCCCTGGTCATGGAAAGGGAGGCGAGCACAGGACAATCACGGCCGCGCCACCAAGGTGGTCCGTTTCTTGGGGTGGTGGGGCCGAGCCCAGTACTGCCTGACCAGGCCTCATACCTTCCACCAAAACACAAGGTCTTCCGACACCACATCCTATGATCTTGGGAAGCAGTAGTGGCGTACCAGCATGCAGAGCTCCCACATGAGCTGGAAACCTACTCTGCCTACGGGTTTCGACTTGTGCTCACCATATCGATTCTTCACTAGGTGATGGCTGAAGCATCAGAATATAGTGCAACACAGTGGCACATGTGAGCTGGAATGTGTGGATGCGACCACAGGCTAGTTCGGATGAAGATGAGAAGAGGCGAGGGAGGGGATTCAGTGCAAAAGAGTCCTCATAAAGGTACATTGACTCTACTTCTTCATCAAAGCCCCCTCCTGTTACAAAGAAAAGGGAGAAAGGCTGAACTGGGCAGAGCACACCAGAGTGAAACAGGATTAGTCTAGAATGGGGTGAAGACAGGCCCTTGGTGCCAGCAAATTTGCTACTACCGGGAGCCCCTTAAACTGACAAGGAGCTATCACTTCTTTAAAGCGAAGTCCTATAAGCCATTCGCAGCCCAGAGAGGGAACGGCTTGAAAATCACCACACATCTCTATTCCCCTGGGCACAGCGCCAGACACCTAAACTGGCAGCCCTCCAATCCATCATGAAAAGTGCTGCACGCAGGAGGGAAGGCTGCAGCCAAGGGATGGAGCGAAAAAGTACTTCAATCACAGCTTTTGCCGAAGCATATCTGAAATTACTCTTTTCAACGAGAAACCACAAAGAGCACTTTTCAATTATTTGCTGATAAAATTAAATCAAAAAATACTTGGGTGATGGAATACTTTGCAATACTGTGATGCCAGCTGAGTAAAAAAAAATACACTTATGGAAGGGCAAACATGGCACCCGGCACACCTCAGCAACATTTCTTCCACATACGCTGTAAAGAACAGGGGAAGAATTACTTCACTTTTGTGTCTCGGGCACAATACACCTCACACAGTGCTGTTTGGTTACTGTAAATTGCACCTTCCCTCATGTGGTATCGCCTTGTATCAAAGGTACAAAGCAATACACATACAACTTGAAAGAACAAATCTATCCTCCAGATACCACATCAAAATGACATCCATCACCTGGTGAGACTACGGGACACAACTTATTAAAATCAGCGGAGATATCCAATAAAACACGCTCAGATTTCTAGGGGCTGCTCGTGGTGTGATATAAAGCTGCTTATGTATAGCCAGGGCCACTGGAATTATGCGATTTTGCAGTCGTAGCGTTTTCCACATAATTATGGATTTGTAGCATTTGCCACCTAATCAATTATCAGTTTCATAACCTGCACACTTTAACAACAAAAAATGCTTCTAGCCCAAACAGATCAAACGTTACTTAAAATGTGGAGACGTGTTGCCGAACAGTGGAAGGTCCTTCCCAAAGGTTTACTGGTCACCCTTCAGCTGCTTATTGCTGTATTTGGATCACAAACGGGTACTAATAAGGTGAACCCTATGCCCTGATAGTGTTAACATGTACAAAAACGAAAAAAATGAGGGTCATAATATCAGAAAATCTTCTGCATTGTGCAAGCATAATTTGTCTTTTGCTGCTGCATAATTGAGTCCACCCCTGCTGCATAATTCCAGTGGCCCTGTGTATAGTGTATGCTCACCAATTCATTCTTCCGGGTATAACCTTCGCACTTACTGTGCCGCACTGCGAAAAACAGAAAAAAGTGCTTGTGACACTTTACGTATGGCCTGCGCCCTGATCACTGAGGCACAACCGGCACGAGCCCACAAGAAATCAAATTCTAAAACTGTGCCGCTGGCAGCGAGTGAGGAGGGCTTCAGTCACCACTACTGTCAATTTGCGGGCGGGGGGCTCCCAGGCTCACTACTACTTGGCAGGGTGGTATCCCTGGGCTTGGAAAAGAAGAGCCGGAAAGTAGCATGTTATGCAAGTGCTGGAACCCTGAGGGGGGCTCCGTGCAGCAGCTGCAGGCCCATGATACAACCGCGCAAACGGAGCAATTTTCTGCACTATTTTTAATGCACAGACCCAACATCAACATGAAACCGTCGCTTCTTGAAAACTTTCTTTACTGAGAAGAGTTCAACTTAAATCCGTTTCTTTAAAAAGGAACCTCAAGGACTGTCCAAAGGGCAGTTCCAGCGACAGCCCAAAGGACCGTTCCAAGGACTGCCCAAAGGACCGTTCCAAGGACTGCCCAAAGGACCGTTCCAAGGACTGCCAGCAACTGCCCAATGGGCAGTTCCAAGGACCGCCCAAGGACCGTTCCAAGGACAATTCCAGCGACTGCCCAAAGGACAATTCCAGCGACTGCCCAAAGGGCAGTTCCAGCAACTGCTCAAAGGGCAGTTCCAGCGACAGCCCAAAGGACCATTCCAAGGACTGCCCGAGGACCATTCCAAGGACTGCCCGAGGACCATTCCAAGGACTGCCCGAGGACCATTCCAAGGACTGCCCGAGGACCATTCCAAGGACTGCCCGAGGACCATTCCAAGGACTGCCCGAGGACCATTCCAAGGACTGCCCGAGGACCATTCCAAGGACTGCCCGGGGACCATTCCAAGGACTGCCCGGGGACCATTCCAAGGACTGCCCGGGGACCATTCCAAGGACTGCCTGGGGACCATTCCAAGGACTGCCCGAGGACCATTCCAAGGACTGCCCGGGGACCATTCCAAGGACTGCCCGAGGACCATTCCAAGGACTGCCCGAGGACCATTCCAAGGACTGCCCCAGGACCATTCCAAGGACTGCCCAAGTCACTCAGACATTAGTAGTTGGCATGTTATTGTTTCGAGATGCTAATGCATTTTTAGAATTCCTCAATGCAGTCGAGCTCCAGTTGTAACTAGTCTCCCGTTCTCAACACAGGAGACCGGCTTTCATTCCTTTACAGTAAGAGGAAGTGAAAACATGTGATGAAGTAACTGAGGGTGGCAGTGTCAGCGTCTGCGGTCATTTCGGCCTTTATTGGCACATTCTTTCTGGCTGATGAACAGAATCAAAGTTGGACTGCCAGAAATGAAGAAAGCAGCTTTAACAAGAGCATTGTAGTGGGCAAAGGATGCCACTAGGCAATAGTAAAAGCCAAGGCATGCAAGGGTTGAGAGATGAGTGCAATGAGTCCGCGCTGATTACAATGCTGCGAAATTAGGGGCAATGGCTTCTCATTAGGCCCAATCACCTTCATCACTGAGGGATCCACAGAAGAGACACTGCAGGTCTTGTCTGAAAATAGCTGAGGAATAAGGGAGCATAGATCGGAGACAAGACCAAGTGAAAGGCCCACCGCCATCAAATGTAGCACCAAGATACAAGGACGTGTGCAGAGACTGTAGGTTCCTGGCTGAAGTGACACCATGGGGTCCCGCTAAGTTGGAAATGATTGGATAAGACAACAAAGGGCTTTATCCCCCTAGCCTTTGATCTTCACATCCGGGCCTGTACAATGAGCCAGTAGCTTGAGCAGTGGCCTAAACACATCCAGAGCCAGGAGCAGGGTGGGAGGGAGCAAGCAGCATGGGCAAGGGGCGGGATGGGAGGGAACAAATGATCAAACACGGACAAGGGGGGGTGGGAGGAAACAAATAAGCAACACAGACAAGGGGGAGTGGGAGGGAACAAATTAGCAACACGGACCAGGGGGGTGGGAAGGAACAAATAGGCAAATGGACAAGGGGGGTGGGAGGGAACAAATAAGCAACACGGACAAGTGGGGGTGGGAGGGAACAAATAAGCAACAAACAAGAGGGGGTTGGAGGGAGCAAATAAGCAACGGACAAGGGGGGATGGGAGGGAGCAAATAAGCAACGGACAAGGGGCGTGGGAGGGAACAAATAAGCAACTAACAAATGCATATAAGCAACAAACAAGCGTGGGTGGGAGGGAACAAATAAGCAACGAACAAGGGGGTTGGGAGGGAACAAATAAGCAACGAAAAAGGAGGGGTGAGAGGGAACAGATAAGCAACATGGGCAACTGGGTAGGGTGTGTGGGAAGGAAGAAGCATCACAGACAAGAGGGTTAGGAGGGAAGCAGCAGCACAAGAGTAAACAGACAAAAAGAAAAATAGTATCTTAATTGCAGCAGCGGAAGGAACCTAATCAAGATGAGGCAATCAGTACTTGAACAATGCTCCAAAAGTAAGAAGGTGAAGTGAAGACAGCATGCGTTGCCAAGTGCAAGGCAGCAAATAAGAGTGACAATGAAGCCAACAAATAGTAAGCAGTGGGTGGGTTCCAAGCCCTTGCAGTAGAACACAATAGCTCTTGCAAGCGAGAGCACATGCGAGGCCGTAGGTGAGACCTAAAAAAACTAGGATGCAGACAGCCCCTGTCTCGAAGCCTGCTACATGCAGCTATCCATGTGCCCATTACCTTGCACTCTCCCACCATCCTTGTCAAGTCAAGAGATTTATATAGCGCGCTACATACCCATAGGGTCTCAAGGCGCTTGAGGAAGGGTGGTACCACCCCCATCTGCCCGCAGGGTGGGGGGGTGAAGTTAGAGACATCATGACGCAACCAGCGCTGGTCAAGTCATATCGCTTTTTTTCCTCACATTTACCCATGCTGCTGCGCATCAACCAGGCTGGTGTACAACACAGGACTAAGAGTTATTGGTAACACCAATAGTTCACGCAGGAGAGAGTTGGCTTTTCCAACGCTTGTCGAGTATGGAATTGTCTGTGCCAAGCAACACGACTGTGATGGATGAACGTAAATTGCATCGAAACACTTGGAAAAGCCTGTAATGAACTGTGACGTTTGGCCCTTCCTTAAGCAGGCAGTCGTGAAACAGACACGTGCATTTATAGGACATTCATTAAAAGAAGTGCTAGACCTCAACCTTGGAAAGGGAAAACTGCTTCCACGCACGTGCATATTCAGCCGGGATTAACAGAGTGTGGGTCATGTTATGTCTGCACTGTAGGCACACCTAGACATTCTTCGGTGGTTTAGCCTAGCCTTAATGCTTACATACAATGCCGACTGTGCGTGAGCAACACCTTTCAAAAAGACTTGGCGCCCCATCTCAACAAGCGTTAGCATTACCAGTAGGTCTGGGTTTTAATGTGGTGCACCCTACACTCAACACAGGCACATCCCCCACTGCACTCTCGCCTCTCATGTTGCGTGCACGCACACACACACACACACACACACACACACACACACTCTCTCTATCCTCCAGCACTCACACAGGCACCCCTGCAGTCACAAAAACACACAGCGAGTACTCACTGTACTGATCCCTTACAAGCACTTCTGAGCTGACCACCTACAGGAACCCCCCTGTACTGACCTCCATCAGGCACCTCCTCAATGAATCCCCTTGAGGCCCCCATGCACTCATCCCCAATCACACATGCACACCCTTGTACTCACACCCTGTATACACAAGTACCACCTACAGACACAGGTACACCTGCGCACCTCCTATTCCCTCTCCCACACTAACCCATACGGGCATCACCAAACAAGCAGCCACCCAAACTCACCCTCTGTACAAACACTGGTCCCCCTTGCGTAAACATGCAAGACTCCCCCTGTACTCAGGCAGATCCTGCACTCACATACTATCGACCCCTGTACTCACTCACAGGTACACCTGCATGCACCTCCTAGTCCCTCGGCCACACTCACTCATACAGCCATCACCAGACACCCTCACCCTCCCCCTCTGAGTAAAGTGTGAGTCTTGCATGTATTCGCATGGGGGACCTATGTTTGTACAGAGGGTGAGGGTGTCTGTGATGGCTGTATGAGTGAGTGTGGCCGAGGGACTAGGAGGTGCATGCAGGTGTACCTGTGAGTGAGTACAGGGGTTGATGGTATCGGAGTGCAGGGTTGCAGTAGCTGCCTTTGAGTACAGGGGGAGTCTTGCATGTATACGCATGAGGGAACTGTGTTTGTAGAGAGGGTGAGGGTGTCTGGTGATGGCTGTATGAGTGAGTGTGGCCGAGGGACTAGGAGGTGCGTGCAGGTGTGCCTGTGTGTGCAGAGGTCCTTGTGAGTGAGTGCAGGGGTTGCTAATATGTGAGTGCAGCGAGTTGCTATCTTTGAGTGCACCCCCTAGTCCCTTGGCCACACTCACTCATACAGCCATCACCAGACACCTTCACCCTCTGTACAAACACAGGTCCCCCATGCATATACAGGCAATAATCACCCTGTACTCAGGGGCAGCTCCTGCAACCCTGCACTCAAAGATAGCAATTCGCTGCACTCACATACTAGCAACCCCTGCACTCACTCACAAGGACCTCTGCACACCTAGGCACATTTTGCACTCCCCTCTACAAGCCCCCACTGCCTTCACTCACTATAGACATCTACACCTTTCACACACTACAGGCACCATCTGCACTCACACAAGAAGCCTCTGCACTCCTCTTGTGGGAGAACCTCCGACACTCAACTCCTATAGGCACCCCCTGCATGCACCCACTAGAGGCACCCTTTACACTGACAGGCACACACACAAACACAGGCACCACTGAACTGTCCTGATGCACTCACCCACTACAGGCACTCCTTGCAGTTAGTCAGGCCCCACCGTTTTCACCCACTACTCACACATGCATAAGAGCCCTCCTGCACTAAGCCAGCCCCTGCACTCATGTACACGGACAATGGTATAGGATGACATGCAGACATTCCCTGCACTCACCCCTACAATCACACCCTGGACTCACCCTGCAGAGGAGCACCCTGCCCCCCTACAGGCACTCTTTTGCACTAAGTTATCCTCTTCACTCACCCAAGCACCTTCTGTACCCACCCTTGCACTCATCTCTAGCAGGCAGCGCCTGCACTGACCCCCGACAGGCACACTATACACTCTCACAAGCAACCACTGCATTCATAAAATCACCCCTTGCAGTCAGACAAAAGCCCACATAACAGACGCCCCACACTTACCTCGTACTGGCACCCCTTGCACTCACATGCGACCTCTACATTCACACACGTGTACCCCCCAGAAAGTTGAGGACACCCACATTCACTTTAGTGCCTGGATGTAGGCCTTTCGGCCGGGGTACGTAGGGTGGGTGGGTTCCTGTGGGTTTACGTGTTGCAATAGCAGTCCAATACGGTGTGACCAGCCCCCTGTAATAATGTCACATTTTAATGTGAGAACACCAGTCATCGGCTGTCTCATTTACTTGACGTTCCTTCTGCTGTGAGTCTTAGACTCACTAGAACAAAGCGACGCCCTCCAACCAGAACAACCCCAATGCCCCTGTGTGACTGCACTGCAGAAAAAACTTTAATGTCCCTCTTAAGTGGCTTCAAATTTTTTTTAGCAAGTGTCCCATTTATAAGTGCTTTTCCAAAAAACACTTGAATGGGAAACCAATTTCGTTCTAAAGCTAGCTCGGAAAACGTCTCTGCATCTCAACTCTGTCACCCAATGACTTATTTCTTTAAAGGATACTTTTTGAAAACGTAAGGGGTTAGTGTGACTTCCAAAGGCCCTCGCGCTGCAACTGCAGTTGCTCCATGAATGCAACCCTATCCTGGTGTCTGCTGACTTGCTTCCTGTCCAGCAGGCTTTGTGCACTCTATATACAGGGTTGTCCAACTCCAGCCCAGGAGGGCCAGGCTCAAGGAAGAGTTTTCGGATATCCATATGAAATGAATCCGCGTACAATGAGGCCAAATGAAACTGCCTGACGTCATCAGTGGTTATAGGTACACTGGCTTGACCTCTGTTGGACCCAGTTCCATTAGATAGGTCAACAGTTGTTCTTCCGCCCATCAATGCACTGCTCATCCTTCGCTGTGTTGAAGGCCCTTTCATAGCCGCTGACCGGATGGTCTAAGATAACCATTCCAACCGAATGCCACAGCCCAGCTGCATTTTTAGTACATCAGACCCACAACCTCCATCCTTAACTTTACAACTTCCCTGGTCTCCCCTTATCCCCTTTCAGGTGGACATTCAAACGGGATCTCTTTTTCTCCCGCCTTTGCATTGCATAGTACAGCAGCCTCCATAACATACACACCATCTGCGGGGATTTTAATTCCAGGTAAAAATATTGTTCTGCCTTTCTTCCACACTAACCCTTGCTCCTTCATTACTATTGCATGTGTAGCATCCCACCGCTTTGTCCTCAGGTTTGGCGTTCTTGGCGCGCCGCCAGAAGATGCCGCGTTCTGCTGTGATAAAGCCCTACACTGCCTTTCACTACCATCCTACGCCAGTGCAGCCCTCCTCGCCACCCTACTCCTGGGACAGGCTAGCCACCCTTCCATCAGTAACGCCGTCTGCCCAGTTCTTCTGGCTGATATGAACAGTGTGCACCCCACAAGGGTTGCCGCTGTTCAAAGATTTGTAATCCATCATGTCAGCACCAAGTTCTCCAGTGCATTTATTTCTCCAATATCCTGTGAATTCAAAAATCCTGTGTGTACAGCAGTGCAACATTTCTGAAAATTCAATGCTGCCTTCAAATTTAATGGCCAACCCTAAATTCAGCTTTAAGGATGTCATCTTGGTCTTATTTAAAATTAGTAACTTTGCTGACAAACGTAGAAGAAACAAGAAAAATACACATTAGCAAAGCCTATATGTCTCTCCTTTGTAAGGAGAGTGCTGAACTATTAGCGTTTGCAAATGTCTGTAACGTATTGTTTAAAAACCGTTATAGGAAAAATATCAAAATACTGGAGGAAAAGCAAACATCTTTCAGTATCTCAAAACTGTATATTCAATATACTGCTTTCAATCTTTATAAACGGTATGGTTTATATTTCAATTGCTTTTCACTTCAGACACTATAAACAGACATAAAACGTGTCAGAGTGTAAAGGGAAATGTTTGCCAAGGGCTAATTTAATTTTCCACTGCTTTCCACCATTTGATCCTCTCTGGTTGGCCAGGAAGGAGATTTATGGACCTCCAGGAGACGTGCCATGCTAAGTACACCTTCAGCCTCACTTGCCAGCTGAGTGATTGCAGTAGATGGCCATTAACCCATCACCATAACAACCTTTGTATGCCAAAGCTTGGTCTTTCGTGCAATATATGCAATGTGGGAGATAAAACAAAGCCAACCCTTAAAGTCTGCTCTTCAGCCATACTGTGGTGGTAACATTTGAAATCAACATTTCAAAAAACCAAAGAAGATTTCAACAAAGAAGTCAAGCCAAACAAATGCAAAGATGCTGAAGAAGCAGTCAGATACCCTTCAAACGTGCCTAGAGCAAACCCCTTGCCTGGCCATGGTGGAGAGAAACCGAATACTTTACAAAGAACGGCCCAAAGTGGGTCAACGTGCTTTAAACATAATTCCACAAAGAGTATCCAGAGGCCACTCTGAGAAATAACATTTTTATTGTGCTCCTCTCCCCTCCATTTTGGTAATTTGATGTGGTTGGCTTTAGGACTCTGTGCACTTTATCACTCCAAAACAGTAGTAAAGCACCTGTACCCTAAAACTAAAACTCTCTTTTTGCCCTCTTTAACTTCACTATAGGTCTATTGCAAATAATGCTTTACAAGCACCTACACCTTTATAGGTTAAACGGCTTATGCGTATTTACACCAACTATATCAATGACAAAAGTATATGTCTGCCAAGAGCACTGCTGTATTCCCCTTTTGTACCGCTTTGTTCGCCATAAGTGTGGCAGGGTATGCTCAGACGTAAGTCCCTTGCTCACTTTGCCACTGGATTCAAGCAAGCCTGGCTGAAGACGGCTGGAATGCCAGAAACAGGTCCTAGGAAGCTTGATTCCGGTCCAGGGAAGGCATGGCTTGGCAGTTCGGGATGGACTGTTCCCATGAGGCACAGGTTCAGACTGATTTGCATATGGCCATGTCTGAATTGGGGTGTCTGAGTGAGCTAAAGAACGGTGATGGATTAAACCCAGATCAGTTGACTGGGTGTGAGTGTTTGATTGGTTCAGATGCTCCGTCCATCAACACCCCCTTTTGTACCGCTGTATTCTGGATGGGCAGGGAAGACCTAAAGTGTGTCTTGCAAACTCACTGGGAAAGGTGCTAATATATAAAAAATAGGGAAAAATCCTTATTGAGGTTAGTGTGATCTCCCAGTGAAAAAAAAACCCAAAAAGCCATTTCTCAGTGTAGGTATATCCACTAGAGAAAATGCTTCAACGTTACTTCTTACTTACATTTTAAATTTATTGGTGAAATAAGATTTCTGATAACTAAAGCGGAAAAGTAACTTTTTCAAAAATATACTTTAGACTGCCTGAGCCAGCAATGGCTTATAAAAGCTTCGTCACTCATCTCACCTTCAGCGCTGAAATGCACATTCTTTGGCTGGGAGAGTTAACAAATCTGAAGAGCAAGTGGGCGTTAATTCGCTGACCACTCAGCAGGGAGTGGACAAGCACACCTGGCAGAACAAAGGGCTGTGAAGCATTACCTCTTGAATTTTATTTTTTTATTTTTTAATATTTTTATTGAAAATTACCTCTTGAATTTGAGATGCCAAGGAAGGCTTCTCCTATTCATTCCCAGTTCCCTTCCAAATAGGAAAGTTTCAAATCATATTATGGGAGAGAAGCAGTTGTGATACTACCGCAGGGGGGAGGGTATGGGGGGGGACAGAGCTCACCTAAATAGAGGAGCTTCTAAGGAACCGGAGACGGGCCATTCTGGTGGCAGCTGGGTTCTGCCACCTTGAAACATCCTAAAAGCCTAGGAACTCAATCCAGTTGTGCTGGTTCAGAGCTCAACACGCTGGCACCAGGCAATGCATCTTGAACTTGTCCTCCTGGTGTCAAATTCAGCAAAACCTGGATCCAAAATCAGCTGTAGACCGATATCCTTCTTGAGTACTATGAGAATAGCAGCCCAAGCTCCTCTCCAGATTTGGAACCACTCCACGGCCCTTCTGCAGTAGGCAGAGCCAACCTCAAACAAGATGGGAGAGTGGGAGGATGCAGAGCCCGCAAGGCAAGCCAGAGGGGTGACTTGAAGGCAACTCATTCAGACGACACTTGATGTACACATTGTCCTCCTCTTCCATTTGACCTGTGCCCAGCAGGTTGAGTTGTAAAGTAGCCATATGCCCAGTGTTCTTTGCTAAAAACATTTACTTTCGGACGAATAGCCTAGGATATAGAGGATAATAAAAAACAAGCAAGATGTGACACTGTTGTTATTATAATCTGCCTTTTCACCAAAATGCCATTCCCATCTAAATGCAAGTCCACTAAGTTTGCGTGAGCATCCCCGGAGAGACAGGCAAAGGGCATTATGGATTCTGTTTGGATCATCACATTGTGAACATGAATAAGGCGACCATGTCCACGGTATTCAAGCCACACACAATGATCTGTTTAGCAACCTCCTCACCACTTGTCCTTATTTGGATGACTGGATCCGGCAGGGCCTAACCGAATTGCAACATCGTTCCAATGCATTAACAGAAGGCTGAAGGAGCTTATATCAAACCTCCAACGCCAGCAAAAGCAGTTATAAGACTTGAGGGCCAAGGAATGTCTGTCACTTAAGGTGCCTAAAGTACTTTCTGGAAAGTCACGCAGGGTAAAGCATCAAAGTAATGAGGGAGCATTAGTTGTCAGTCTCAAACTCATCTTCAGAGTGGGAGAATTCTGAAACTGGCATTGCCAAAGCATTGGAATTCAAACCAAACAGCTCTTTAGTGTAGGAAAATGTCTGCACCCTTGAAGGATGGTAAGCAAGGGGCTCAAAGGAAGCAACCACTCTCTTCCAGGCAGAAGAAATCTTGTAGTTCCAAAGAAGGTCGCCCAGGCCCCACCAAAACAGGCAGCTCTGACAGGGTTGCCGTCAATGGCATTGTTGCAGGGTCGGTAAGCAAGTTTTATCGAAATGCTGAAATTATGACGCTGCTCAAAATGGATTTTAATTCTGGCTGGAGTCACCAGGGAAGCTGATGTCAGAGGCCCCAAATCTATCTTGGAAGCAGCAGGCATTACCCTTATTATATCCATCATATACCGGGTTGCTGCAATCTAAGAGGATGCAGGAAACCACAGACTGAGCTTTTACAACCTAGGCATCAGGTAAGTCACAAGGTACATTCCAAAGTCTGGCAATGGCACTGCTACTTCTTGAGGCGTTTCTTTCTTTTTATGGTAGGAGGAACTCCAGGAGAAATCTCCCGTCTGGTTGATGAACCAACTAAGTGCAAGTGAGAGCAGGCTGCCTCTCGCATGCCCCAGGCCTAGGTCTCCTTTAGCATCTTGTGATAAGCCAAGGCACATTTCTCGCAAGAGAAAGAGTAGTGTCAGAGGCCCAGGCACCACATGCCGCTATTATAATGGTGGAAAATGGAAATGTATACCCTGCTGGACTTACAGGACTCGAAACCAAATAAGTTTAGAGTCACTTTAAGAGACCAAAAACAAGGAGTTAACTAATTTTTCTCAGTAAAACAATCAAACATGATAAAAGGAGCTCTGGAACAGTGGGCACAAAAATAAAGAAACAGACACCAGCGCATAAACTGGAAGGTTCTATTGATACATGAGATCACATCTGGGAGGTGGTGTGCAACCTAGCGGCTCTGGAGTGTTGTTGCTATGCAAAGAGACTCCAGATCCAGTCTTGGGCCTGGGAATATTCAAAAGGAGAGGAATCAGCAGGAAGAAGCATAAATCAACAAAAAAAAGCCTACTGCCGTAATCGGCCCTTAGAACCACTGGACAAGTCTTAATCCTTTGCCAACCGGAGGTTGTAGCAGATGACTGCTCGTCGGCAATCCTGACCGGCAACCTAGCTCCACTGAAAAACACACTGCATGCTGCTACCTCAAACACCTAAAGAAGTTAGACTATATCACCCCCACCCGAACCCTAGCAGAATTACAGTGCCCTGCGTCTTCAACGTCTGCTAAATGGTCATACGAGGTAGTGGCAACAAATACTATCACCACCTCAGGAAGCCAGTGCCATAAGAAGTCAGCACATGGGAACTCAGAGGTGCAAAAAAGAAAATATCACAATATCAACCATCTCAACCTGTGCATTTTTTATTTTCATCACAGATTACACTTGCTTCTTCTTGCCTATATTTTCGAAAAGGCGCTGGAAGCAGCTCATCTGCCTTCAATATGATTCATCATCTCAACCTGCCCTCCTAGGAGGTATCGCGAAGGGAGCTCTACCTTGTCCAACTATGAGTGAAAACCTGAAACACTCCCTTCCCCATTACTTACTAAAGCACCCTGTTGCTTCCAAGCTACATTTCAGGGAATGAGAATGGTTAAATACATGCACATAAATGCAACCCTACTTTATTTTAAATAATGTAAAGTTCACACATAATCCTTAGGAAAGTGTTACTTACCTCTGGGGAATAAACGTATGGACCGCAATGAAGGAAGAGGTTTTTAGGTCTCGCCTGTCGATGCGCATGCGCATCGAGCAAGCGAGAGTATTGCGACTTATCCACTCTTTATCCACACTGCAAGGATTCGTGGCGATTCCTTGCAGTGCCCGTGACTTTTAAGGTCAATGCGCATGCGCATTGAGCTTATGCGCATGCGCATTGACCTTAAAAGCGCGTGCACGTCCGTCTTTGTTTACCCGCTCCGCCCCCTCCCCTTCCCGCCGTGTCGCATTTCTCCTCCCTCTCCTCCCTCCGTCTTGTTTTCTTATGGAGGACAATCCCGTCCACCATGTTGAGCGGCGCGGGTCAGGGCCATTATCACAACAAGCGGATGCAACCCAGAGGCTTTTTTTCTTCCATTATTGCTGCAAGCTGCACTGTGCCTTTGGCTAAACATAGCGGTGGTTTGTCAAAGGGTCATCACCCGATGCCCCCAGCCCATCGCTTGTTTCCCTCAGGCCATCATGCCGGTTCTACTACTCCAGAGTATAATCAGGAAACTCGAAGTTATCTGGTGAGTCCGCGTAACACCGCCGCAACGGTCACATCACTCGTCTTTTCAAACACTAAGGCTAACCCTTTCCTTCATCCTCAGGAATAGCCTTGTGCATGCACAACTGCGCCTAGATTCTCATCGGCACACAAAATAACCGGACCTCCCTAAGAGCCGCCAAGAATAACCCCGGCGATCTGCTCTGATTGTCTCCCTCCTCCAAGCCCCCCCCCCTCCCCCGGTAAGACTCCACGCGGTTTGCGTCCCTCGCGCAGCTCACCATCACTGGGTAGAATCACTGCATCCTATGCTTAAGGCACAATACCGTTAATTGCGGCAACATTGATCGCTGTATATGGTTGCCCGTATGTTTAATCTCACCACCATTAGCTTGCGATTGTGACTTCTGAAACTTAAATCACAGAATTGTTACCTTGCAGGTAGATTGAACGTTGTGTGTATTTGTTTGTTGGTTAACCTCACCACCGTTAACTTCCAATTGTGACCATCATTACAAAAATGCTGCCACCGCCATGGTTACACCGCCACTGCCACTCGGCTCGCATTATGACTAATTGTTCGTCCGCTCTTGAAACCTGGTTTTACCACCTGGAAATGTATTGTACATAGATGCCTGTACCGGTTCTTTAATATGTGCTTGAAATTCTCCATCTGCATGACAACTCTTTTACCAACCCACACAGCGCCGGCCCTAAGGTTCAACACATCATTAGCCCACCACTTTTAGATTAAATGTACACTCGTGGTTACCACCTTGCGACTTTTCCAACAACCTTCCACCTCACAAATAACGTGTTCATTGCATCATCCCTCTTTCTCCCGTAAACACGGCACAAAGGATTAAATTCACCGCTATTACTCACCTTCCAAACAGACCATAAGCAGTTAGTCCGGTTGACCATCTTGACTGCTGTGCTCTCCTGCTATGGTTCAGACACTAGTACTCTCATCCCTTGAACCAAATTAACACCAGTTGTCTCTACAATAGTATGCTATAGCTGACCTCACTCACCCACACCCCTTCCTACCAATGTATCACACAGAGCCACCTATGTCCTTCACTAGAGGTGCATGCTGCGCTGTCACCCCTTACTCTCAGATCTTATCCTACGTTTCCTAACTTTTACATTTTTAGGTCTCGCCTGTCGATGCGCATGCGCATCGAGCAAGCGAGAGTATTGGGACTTATCCACTCTTTCACCAACTTGCAAGGAATCGTGGCGATTCCTTGCAGTGCCCGTGACTTTTAAGCTCAATGCGCATGCGCATTGAGCTTAAAAGCGCGTGCACATGCCCCAGCCGCCTGCCTTGCCTACTCTCCCGCCGCCTCACTTCTTGATTGCACGTCCGCTAGGCCGTGCCTCCCCTACTCCTCCTCCTACTCTCCTCCCCTCCAGTCTGTTCCCGCAATCCTCCCACACCCCCGCTCCGCCCCCTCACTCTCTCTGCCCGCCCGCTCTCCACTCCATCAGGCAGCCAGCCGCACTCCTCCCACACCCCCGCTCCGCCCCCTCACTCTCTCTGCCCGCCCGCTCTCCACTCCATCAGGCAGCCAGCTTCAGGAGAGCAATCTGGAGAGCAATCTGCGGGGTGCCGCCATTTTAGCAGCACGGGCTTTCCCGATCACTGGACACTTACAAATTGGGCAGCAGCATTGAAGGCTTTGCTGCCTTACAAAACCGGCTCAGCGTGGCTGTCGCAACGCAAGTTTACACCCCCGCTCCGCCCCCTCACTCTCTCTGCCCGCCCGCTCTCCACTCTATCAGGCAGCCAGCCGCACTCCTCCCACACCCCCGCTCCGCCCCCTCACTCTCTCTGCCCGCCCGCTCTCCACTCCATCAGGCAGCCAGCTTCAGGAGAGCAATCTGGAGAGCAATCTGCGGGGTGCCGCCATTTTAGCAGCACAGGCTTTCCCGATCACTGGACACTTACAAATTGGGCAGCAGCATTGAAGGCTTTGCTGCCTTACAAAACCGGCTCAGCGTGGCTGTCGCAACGCAAGTTTCCGTGTCTCCTGGAAGGCATCAAGTGCAATACTCTATTCCTCGTGGAACAGATCCAGCAGGACAGACGAGTACAAGAATAGTAGTTTGTATCAAAAGCATGACCTTCATTACCGCATGATAGCTGGGTGTTAATCAGCATGGCTAAGTCTAATTCCTTACGCACGGTGACATTTCTAATGTAGCTTCAGCGCCATCGGAAGTATAAAGCACTATATCCATATCATACCATTATCGGCACTACAGGTCTTGTGTTGCGGATTGAGTTTCCTTTTAGAGGAAAGTTTGGTTCTGATTTGCATGTGTGCCAACTGGGGCCTCTGGTCAAGAATTGTAACTTCTGTCATTGCACAGAGCCCTAGAACTTTGGGTGGCTGATTATCTCACAAGAACATAAGAAATTTTACACGAAAAAAACACGTCCTTTTGGCAGGGCCACTGGAGCTTACTTGACTAACTATTTACAGCTGTTGGCTGGAGACTGTCATGTCTGGGTTCATTATGATATTCCGAGCGTTAAAACATACACTGCCAAACGCGCCTTCACATCCTCACCCCCTCATCCTCACACACCCTCACTCACCCTCAACCCCTCACCCTCAACCCCTCACCCTCACTCACCCTCACCCTCACTCACCCTCACTCACCCTCACTCACCCTCAACCCCTAACCCTCACTCACCCTCACCCACACTCACCCTCAATGCCTCACCCTCACTCACCCTCAAGCCCTCACCCTCACTCACCCTCAACCCCTCACCCTCACTCACCCTCAACCCCTCACCCTCACCCTCACTTACCCTCAACCCTTCACCCTCAACCCCTCACTCACCCTCACCCTCAACCCCTCAGCATCACCCTCACTCACCCTCACCCTCACTCACCCTCAACCCCTCACCTACCCTCACCCCCTCACCCTCACTCACCCTCAACACCTCACTCGCCCTCACCCTCACTCACCCTCAACACCTCAACCTCAACCCCTCACCCTCACTCACCCTCACCCACCCTCACCCTCACCCACCCTCACTCACCCTCACCCACCCTCACTCACCCTCACCCACCCTCACTCACCCTCACCCACCCTCACTCACCCTCACTCTCACTCACCCTCAACCCCTCACCCTCACTCACTCTCACTCACCCTCAACCCCTCACCCTCACCCACCCTCAACCCCTCACCCTAACTCACCCTCACCCTCACTCACCCTCACTCTCACTCACCCTCACTCTCACTCACCCTCACTCACCCTCAACCCCTCACTCACCCTCACCCAACCTCACCCACCCTCACCCTCACACACCCTCACTCACCCTCACTCACCCTCAGCCTCACTCACCCTCAACCCCTCACCCTCACACAGTGCAATAGGTCTCGGAGCATTTGAGTTAGAGCTTTTAGAATTGTTTATGGCTTTTTTTATTTGTAATTCTTTAGCATTGGCTACAGGAAACAAAAATGCTAAAGATTTACAAAAAAAACCCATAAACAATTCTAAAAGCACTAACTCTAATGCTGCGAGACCTATTGCATTTCCAATGCTTGTTATTCTCATCTACTTTGGATGGCATAGCTCCTAGAAGCTCTTTTGGGCATTAGTTGCTCTATAAATCTCACTTACATTACATACAAATTCAAAGGAACAATTAATACCCAATCATTCTCACATTCCAATAAGATCTGGCAGAATGTTCATATGGCAAGAGTACCACTGACCAAGGTAGCAACAGAGAGCAGCTAAGAGTTCTGAATGTATATTCATGCACTATTTTTCCAAAAGTAGCTGGGGGAAAGGCCGTTCTTGGAGCATCCAGGCATACAGGGGCTGCTCAGACATGCAACATTCAACACGAGTCAAATAAGCATCAGCTACCACATTTAAAGAACGATCACATTACTGTGGCAATTTATTACTGGATGCAGTTGACGTGTAAAACACATTTCACAGAGCCCTGGGGACCGGGGCTGCACAGCCTGGCTTCCCCGAGGCCAGCAATGAAAGCGGCAGACGTGATCACTGCTGGGAGCGCGAGCCAAAAGGGATGCCTGCAACAACGCAAACAATAAAAGGGATTATTTGTGCACTGTGGGCGGCTAGCTGATGAGAAATGGCCTGTGCGATGCGGCTTCCTGCAGGATAACACTGTTTTCATTGCGCCGCTGACATGTTTATAGGGCATGGGAGAAGCCAGACATAATGTACAGTTTAATTTGAGCCGGAATGAGAATTTATTTCAGGCTTGTCTTGGACAAATACGGGAATAGAAATATCTCTGGTTAAACCAGCCACTATGATGCACACACTGGGGGCTTTTGCAGACTTTTCCTACAACAAGCATATGCAATGAACTTGTCATGTTTGTTTAAATGCCAAGGAAGAGACACAGACACACAGTACTGTGTAACCTAAATAATCAAGTGGAATTAGAGCATTAAGGATATGCAGCAGGATTGTTTTACGCTGCTTATGATGGCATGACACCTTGAAAAGGCGCGTGAGTTAAGTTTGGGTCTAGCCTCCATCCTCTAAGTAACAGCAACCAATGAGATGGAAAGACAATGAAGCTGCAATGTTAATTTAACGTTTTATGGAGTAAGCCATGAACAAAGATCAAGATACGCATACAGAAGCCAACCTGAACAGATAAAAGAGATGAAGAAAGAAATACAGGTGTCTAGAGGACTCGAAACATCTCCTTTAGAGTTTTTGTACAGACTACGGTTTTCTTTTCAGCATCACTGTACATTTAATTTCTAACCCGTCTCCCATATTGGTCCGTCAAAGGTTGAACATTCTCTCCCTAAGTGGTGGAGGGAATGAAAAAGAATAAACTCACTAGGAGAGGAAACTTTAATATCAATTTTCTCTACTTATTGGGAAAGGATTAAGATTAGAAGAGTCAGTAAAAACAACAGGTAAATAAAAGCAAGCGAAATGACATCTCAGCAACACAGAGCATAAATAACATGGCAGATTCCTAGGTTAAAGATGTTAAGACACTGTAAAGGAATCAAGTACTTAGAACACACATCGTGTTCCAAGCAAAGTAATGGTGAAAGTGTTACATTTTATAGGCATGGTCTTCTGGAATCCTGTACAAGCAGGGAAATAGTCTTATGGAGATCAGCGAGAATCCCATGACAGAGAAGTGTGGCTCACCAGTTAGAGGAGACAGCCCCTGATGCAGAGGTCAGACCCGGGACCAGGGTTCAATCCCCGACGCGGCAGGGCCTTGAGCTCAAAATGTCCACGGACTCGATAATTCTCGCCTCGGTGCCTACTTGAATCGTGGGTTCACAGTCTGCAACTCTGGGATATAGCTTGCTTAATCTCCACTACGGCCCCACCGCAATGGGATGCCTGGTCTTCACCTTGGGGATGCCCAGTAGAGGTAATCTCGTAGGGAAAGGCCAGGATGGGTTCCCAAAGCAAGCGCCTTGAGACCTTACGGTGAAAGGCGCTATATAAGAATGTATGATTCACGATTTACTTCTAGTGCAAGATCTACTAAAGTAAGAAGCAGCTCCAAGAGCTCTGTCTGCTGAGAATCACTGAAGTGTGAATCCCTGCTCCACCCACTCCTCCCACACCCCAATGCCCTTGAAGGCTCAAATAGCACAGAAGGAGCACTGTAGAAATTCTCTTGAAAGACAAGACCGTACAGCAAAGGGTGAAGAGCTACTTGGGCTCAGGACAAGGGCCGCCGCTGGGGGAGATCCGCAAGGCCTTCTTGCCCTTCAAGAGAAGGACCGGCAATCCTGAGACCACGAGTGGGGAGCTTTCTTGGGATCTCTGTAAAGGATCTTCTCTGGAGAGCTGAAGGAAGACTCTGAACCAGCACGGAAGGGATCACAGTCAAGTCAAGTCAAGTCAGAGAATTTGTATAGCGCACTACATACCCAGAGGGTCTCAAGGCGCTTAGGGAGGGGAGGACGCTTACTTGTCAAATATCCACGTTTTAAGTTGCTTTCTAAAAGCTAGGTGGTTCTGGGTAAGGCGAAGGTAGGTGGGGAGTGAGTTCCATGTTTTAGCTGCTAGGTATGAGAAGGATCTGCCTCCCATGGTGGTCTTGTTGATGCGGGGAACAGTGGCGAGGGCTTGGCTGGAAGAACGTAGTTGGCGGGAGGGGGTGTAGAAGGACAGTCGTGAGTTGAGGCATTCTGGTCCGATGTCGTAGAGTGATTTGTGTGCGTGGGTTAGCAGTCGGAAAGTGATCCTCTTATTGACGGGTAGCCAGTGGAGGTCTTTCAGGTGGCCAGAGATGTGTTCGTTACGTGGGATGTCTAATATGATCCTGGCTGAGGCGTTTTGGATTCGTTGGAGTTTCTTCTGGAGTTTAGCGGTAGTACCTGCGTAGAGGGTGTTTCCGTAGTCCAGTCGGCTCGTGACCAGAGCATGGGTGACTGTTTTTCTGGTTTCGGTGGGGATCCAGCGGAATGTTTTTTTGAGCATGCGAAGAATGTTGAAGCAGGATGAGGATACGGCGTTGACTTGTCTGTTCATTGAGAGTGAAGAGTCCAGGATAACGCCTAGGTTCCGTGCGTGGTCTGTCGGGATGGGTGCTTTTCCAAGGGCTTCCGGCCACCAAGAGTCGTCCCATGCAGAGGGGGATGTACCTAAGATGAGGACTTCTGTTTTATCTGAGTTCAGTTTCAGACGGCTTGGTTTCATCCATTCGGCAACTTCTTTCATTCCTTCGTGTAGGTTTGATTTGGCGGTGCTGGGGTCATTTGTGAGAGAAAGGATCAGTTGAATGTCATCCGCGTAGGAGATGATGTTGAGGTTGTCTTGGCGAGCGATGGCCGCAAGGTGGCTCATGTATACGTTGAAGAGGGTGGGACTGAGTGAGGATCCTTGTGGTACGCCACAGATGACTTCAGTGGCTTCGGATTTGAATGGTGGAAGGCGGACTCTCTGGGTTCTTCCGGTGAGGAACGAGGTGATCCATTCAAGTGCTTTTCCTTGTATTCCGATGTTTCTGAGGCGTTGTAAAAGGGTACTGTGGCAGACTGTGTCGAAGGCTGCAGAGAGGTCGAGGAGGATGAGGGCGACTGTGTCTCCATTGTCCAGTAGAGTTCGAATGTCGTCTGTTGCTGCGATGAGGGCGGTCTCAGTGCTGTGTTTTGCTCGGAAGCCAGATAGTGAGGAGTCGAGGGATTTGTTGGCTTCGAGGAAGGCGGCGAGTTGGTTGTTGACAGCTTTCTCGATGACTTTGGCTGGGAAAGGAAGGAGCGATATGGGGCGGTAATTTTTGAGTTCGGTGGGGTCCGCTGTGGGTTTTTTCAGAAGGGCGGTGAGTTCAGCGTGTTTCCAGCTTTCCGGGAAGGTGGCGGAGTTGAAGGAGCAGTTGATGACGTCTCGGAGGTGCGGTGCTATGACGGAGTCTGCTTTGTTGAAGATGTGGTGAGGACATGGGTCTGTGGGGGACCCTGAGTGGATGGAGTTCATCAGGCGGATGGTGTCCTCAGTGGAGATTGGGTTCCAGTCGTTAAGAGCGTTCAAGGGGGGAGAATGTTCAGCATATGGTTGGGTGGGTTGGTCTTCGGGTTGGTTGTCGAAGCTGTTGTGGATGTCTGCAATTTTGTTGTGGAAGAATAAAGCCAGGGAGTCGCAGAGGGCTTGAGAAGGGGTGATGTTGTTGGAGTTGGCCGAGGGGTTGGTAAATTCCTTGACGATGTTGAAAAGTTCCTTGAGACTTCGGAAGGGCTCATAGCGCTGAGCACCACTGAGCTTGGGAGCTCGGTGTGTCAGAAGGGTTGTGTCGTTTTTGTCATGCTCTCCAAGCCTGCCCACACTCTCCTGCCTTTGAAGGTATTGTAAAAGGAATAAACACCAGGAGACTGGACTAGGCAAACAGGCACTCCTTGTAAGGCCATAAATTGCCAAATATGAGCTGCCATCATGGCTCCCTTTCTGGAGTTACAGGAAAACTAATAACACTAAGCGAAAACAAAGGACAGAAAAAGATAGACTACAGCACCCCAACTCATGGAGGCCTAGTAGGCTAGAAAAAGACTCATGGGTCATCTTAGTTATGACGTGCTCATGGATGTTATCCAAGAAATTGGGGTGGGTCTGGCTGAAGTAGTTTGCAGTTTCAGGCAAATCTTATTTTCTATGACAGATAAATTAATGTCAATATAATCGGATCCAAATATTATGTTGTTTAGTTTGTCACCAAATCTAAGTTATAATGCATGAGATGAGGAAGTGGATTATGAGTTTATCGAATAACTCAACAGCAAATGGGAAAGGGGATGGGTGGGGGGGGAGGGAGGGGGCAGACAGTCTCTACTAACCTTTTTTGGAGATTATGAGATTGATTATTAAGCCTTTCATTAAGTGTCCGGCTTCGACAAGATTGTTCAAGGTTAGAGTCTTGGGGTAAGCGTGTTGGCTGCAGAATCACGCTGGTCTCCTCAGAGACTGAAATTATCCAAGGAAATAATGTTTCTGGTGAAGTCGGTTTTTTTTCAGCTAGGAATTTGAAAATTTCTTCCACAAGACATTTGCCCAGAGGGTGAGATGGTGTGGAGAACTGAGGGTTTAATTCCCTATGTTTTTATTTCCACAGATAGGAATTGGAAAGTAGACAGTCCTCATTTAGACTTTAACATTGCATGGTAATCTGTGAACAAATGCCACTCCGCATCCAGTTTTCTTCTCATCTGTTTGGGAGATTTTATAGTCTAGTGGAGCAAGGAGGTCTAGAGGCACTTTGGAGGCACTGGTAAGCCACGCTTCAGTCAAGGATCAATAGATCCAAGCTGTTTGATTCAATCACATCCACAATCTTGAGGCGGTTTGGCCTCTCACCAGCATCATGGAGCAAGCATCTGAGACGCGAGCTCTCCGTTGTGGTGGGGGCGGGTCAATGTGAATCGGAATGGAGATGAGACTATTAAGGCGGACTATATTTTAATTTGGATGAGGTGCGTTAGCCCCTTGGAGTAGACTTGGGAGAAACAAGGGTATGTATGAAAGGATCAGGTCTTCAATAAGCCAGAGGGCTTGGGGGCTCTTCTAGGTCGCAGTTTTCTATTGCTTCGGTGATCAATATGGAGTGGGGGAAGGAGGATTAGCAGAGTTGTACTTACAATATGATTCCGTGCTCAAGCATACTGGTGGTACAGTTTAGGCATGAGGGTGAGTTCAGTTCGATACAAAGCAGATTGATAGTGCACATTAGGCAGTGAATGAGCACATCTGGCATTGACCCGGAGGCCATGCGGTAGCGTCATGGTTTTGCAATCTTCCCGATTCCCATAATTCCAGAGAATTCAAGGGATCCAGAGAATATTTCTCTGACCAGTTACAAGGATGTAACCTCTCTCCTGGTGGCAGGGGGAAATTCCACCAGTTACAGGGATGCAATGTCTCTCTCGGTAGCAGGAAGAGTTTCAGCCAGTTAATGAATGTAACGGCTCTACAGGTGGCGGGAGGGCATTCCGACAGCTACAGGCATGTAACTGCGTGACCGGTGCCAGGAGGACATTCCACTGGTTAGTTTTTTTTTTTTTTTTAGAAAATCCTTCAGAAGGACTTCCCACAAAAGGCCCTGTTTCAGCAGCAGTAGGTTTAAGGAACATTTTGCAAACAGGTTATACAAAGGTGTTCGTTTCACGAGGGACTCTAGTACTCTTGCTTCCTTGTAGATACCTTTGCATTTTAAAACCCTTTCCTAAGAATCTGTGCCTGCCTCTGGTCTTGAAATAGGAGCTTCATCTGAATATGAGAAGGACTTTAAGCAAATACTCATTTTTGATGGAACAGAGTTACTGAAACAACAATTTACCAAGATAGCAAATGCAAGACACTTTAAATTCGATAGCAGCTGAAAAGGAAATGTGAAGGACAACTTCCCATCCATGGCTACAGGTCAGTGTGAAGTGTTCCTGTCTAGACAGCACATTCAGCTCAGTTTGCAGGCATGAAGTTGTGAATGGTGAAGTAGTCCGCTCTGTTTGCAGGCGTGACGGGGTGAATGGTGAAGTGGGCAGCTCTGTTTTCAGGCGTGATGGGGTGAATGGTTAAGTGGTCAGCTCTGGTTGCAGGCGTGACGGGGTGAATGGTGAAGTGGTAAGCTCTGTTTGCAGGCGTGACGGGGTGAATGGTGAAGTGGGCAGCTCTGTTTTCAGGCGTGATGGGGTGAATGGTGAAGTGGTCATCTCTGGTTGCAGGCGTAAATGGGTGAATGGTGAAGTGATCAGCCCTGTTTACAGGCGTGACGGGGTGAATGGTGAAGTGGTAAGCTCGGTTTGCAGGCTTGACGGGGTGAATGGTGAAGTGGTCAGCTCTTTTTATAGGTGTGACGGGGTGAATGGTGAAGTGGTCAGCTCTCTTTGAGAGCGTGACCGGGTGAATGGTGAAGTGGTCAGCTCTCTTTGAGAGCGTGACCGGGTGAATGGTGAAGTGGTCAGCTTTCTTTGCAGGCGTGACCGGGTGAATGGTGCAGTTAACACGCTCTTCAGCAGTGAACATGATCTACTGCTGCACATGGGCGTCAAGAGAATCTGCAATTTGAGGAATTTGAGAAACTTTATGTGATGGCTGGGGTTTGTAAATGAACCTACATTAAACATCACTAAGAGATAAAGTAATTTCTACGACATCACTTGATTTTTTTCCTCAAAATGTTTTTTTCAGTTTAATTTTTGTTTTCCCGGGATGCTCTTGCGTAAGATTCCCGGTTCCACCGTGACTCATTTTGCAAAGTAAGAAAAAACAATAACTAAAAATACCCTCAAACTACAGTTTAACAGAGACGCGTTTTCCGTGTAACAGACAAACAGCCAAGTATGGAGCCAGCAGGAGCATGTGCCACCCAAGCCAGACCAGGATGCAACAGTTCTGACAGGTGTCGTGCCAACTCACCCGCAGCCAAAACCATGGTTCACAGGAAGAGGGAGCTAGAGAGAGAGAAAAGGGGGACAGAGCGCAAAAGGGGGGACAGAGCGCGAAAGGGGGGACAGAGCGCGAAAGGGGGGACAGAGCGCGAAAGGGGGGACAGAGCGCGAAAGGGGGGACAGAGCGCGAAAGGGGGGACAGAGCGCGAAAGGGGGGACAGAGCGCGAAAGGGGGGACAGAGCGAGAAAGGGGGGACAGGGAGAGAAAGGGGGACAGGGAGAGAAAGGGGGGACAGGGAGAGAAAGGGGGACAGAGCGAGAAAGGGGGACAGAGCGAGAAAGGGGGACAGAGCGAGAAAGGGGGGACAGAGCGAGAAAGGGGGGACAGAGCGAGAAAGGGGGGACAGAGCGAGAAAGGGGGGACAGAGCGAGAAAGGGGGGACAGAGCGAGAAAGGGGGGACAGAGCGAGAAAGGGGGACAGGGAGAGAAAGGGGGGACAGGGAGAGAAAGGGGGGACAGGGAGAAAAAGGGGGGACAGGGAGAGAAAGGGGGGACAGGGAGAGAAAGGGGGGAGAGAGGGAAAGGGGGAAGGAAGGCAGGAAGGCAGGAAAGTTGAAAGGTGAAAACAAAAGGGAGAGAGGGCGATAGTGAGAGGGGGAAGAGGTTGACCAGGAAGGGGAAGGAGGTGGACAGGTGATCTGCATTTTAAAAAGCAGGCCTTTGGTAGAAGGTGATGATTGCTGGCAAGGACCGAAACCCGTGAAAGGAGGTTTAGCAGGAGGTTTAACCTCTGAGCCCCCACTATTATGATGCTAAAACTATCAATCAGAGCGGCTACAATATAAGAAGTCACAGATGGTGCACATTTCCCAAAGACACACGAGCCACCTGATGTACACACTGCAAGGTTCAAATAAGTGCCAAGAAAGCTTTTGTCATAATAGGCTTCTAACTCGGCATCAGTATTAAACAAAGTCACATTCACCTGGGGCACGAGAGATACATAACCCTTTTCAAATAGTGCGTAGTATCGAACCTGCCCCTTTTCTAAGGACTGTGAACAGATATTGCTTCTACCCCATGGATAGTTATACAACTGATCCACATCAGAAGGATGAAGGCTGAGCAAGACTTGCCAGGGTTCAAACCTGTGCCCCTTAGATCGCCCTATTAATAGCAGCAAGCATACGTCTCACTGACCACTTCTGTCGGTATTATATTAGACACCTGGTAACAGTTCAATCAGTTTAGACCCTTTTGTTTAGCTTTTAAACCGAAACACATCTGTAACGAGTGCAATATCACTGGGATCACAAGTCACAAAAAACATGTTCATGCTAACCGCTGTAGTTTGTTTTTAATGCTTTTGAGAAATACTGACCTCTGTCTACTGCAGCACATCATCAAACACTAAACATGTGCAAGATTTTCCCACATATCCCTTTCAGCGTGGCCAAGACTAATAATCAGCAGACTGGGCTACCCTTAGCCAACAGATGGGCCTCTCACAGTATTTATTTTCCCCACTTACTCTGCAGCAACATATATTTGTACAGCCTTGCTGAGGAGATCTTCATGGCTTCACATCACCACCGAGGCAGCTGGCTCTCTAATATAGAACGTATAGAGACCGGATTTACAGCTGTAAAGAGCACTACCTCGGAGACCCTCTTCCGATATACCCTGGGCCATTTGAATTATGAGACGCTTCGAGCAAGCCTTGGGGACTTCGGCAGCACTACAGCGCCCAGGACACACCAGGCCAAGGAGCAGACCCGCAGCCCCTCACTCGTTTGCCCCGGAGCTGCACAAAAACCTCTAGTGCCTCCCGCTTCGCGGGAGACGCATCGAGCATGCCTTAGGGGACTTCGGCAGCACTACAGCGCACAGGACACACGGGGCCAAGGAGCAGACCCGCAGCCCCTCCCTCGTTTGCCTCGGAGCTACACAAAAACCTCTTGCGCCTCCCGCTTTGCGGGAGACGCATCGAGCAAGCCTTGGGGGACTTCGGCAGCACTACAACGCCCAGGACACACCGGGCCAAGGAGCAGACCCGCAGCCCTCCCTCGTTTGCACAGGAGCTGCACAAAAACCTCTTGCGCCGCCCGGTTCACGGAAGACGCATCGAGCAAGCCTTGGGGGACTTCGGCAGCACTACAGCGCCCAGGACACACCGGGCCAAGGAGCAGACCCGCAGCCCTCCCTCGTTTGCACAGGAGCTGCACAAAAACCTCTCGCGCCGCCCGCTTCGCGAAAGACGCATAGAGCAAGCCTTGGGGGACTTCGGCAGCACTACAGCGCCCAGGACACACGGGGCCAAGGAGCAGACCCGCAGCCCTCCCTCGTTTGCACAGGAGCTGCACAAAAACCTCTTGCGCCACCCACTTCGCGGAAGACGCATAGAGCAAGCCTTGGGGGACTTCGGCAGCACTACAGCGCCCAGGACACACCGGGCCAAGGAGCAGACCCGCAGCCCTCCCTCGTTTGCACAGGAGCTGCACAAAAACCTCTTGCGCCACCCACTTCGCGGAAGACGCATAGAGCAAGCCTTGGGGGACTTCGGCAGCACTACAGCGCCCAGGACACACCGGGCCAAGGAGCAGACCCGCAGCCCTCCCTCGTTTGCACAGGAGCTACACAAAAACCTCTCGCGCCACCCGCTTCGCGGAAGACGCATAGAGCAAGCCTTGGGGGACTTCGGCAGCACTACAACGCCCAGGACACACCGGGCCAAGGAGTAGACCCACAGCCCCTCCCTCGTTTGCCCCGAAGTTGCACAAAAACCTCTTGCGCCGCCCGCTTCGCGGAAGACGCATCCGGCAAGCCTTGGGGGACTTCAGCAGCACTACAGCGCCCAGGACACACCGGGCCAAGGCAGACCCGCAGCCCCTCCCTCGTTTGCCCCGGAGGTATTTGAACACGCCTCATCTCCCGCCCCGCGGGACGCGCGCCGGGCAAAGCCCGGGCAAAGGGCGGGCCAGTCTAAGCCCGTCGTAGGCAGGGCTGTAACATCGTTAACTACACACCCGACCAAACCGCCCCTGCGATTACATACCGCCACAGAAGGAAGGAGAGGAGTATTGTGTGGGACTGTTATCGTCTGGCAAAGGCATTAACACTTGTGTTCCAATTTAGTCGGGCCATTCAAAATCTGTAACTGCTCCTCGTTTTGGAACATTACACCCGGGCAGAACTTATATACCCAGAGTGTTGCTGATTTGGATACATACTAGTGTGGAGCTTAAAGCTGCCCTCGTTAGGACACTGATCAGCGACTTGTGATGACCAAAGAGAGGATCAAGTCAGGCAATGGGGGAGGGAGCCTAAAAGGGAACCTTGATGCCTTCTTTGTTAGGGCAGAGTCTGCCCTGGACCAAGAAATTCGTTCTGCCGAAAAAAGACTCTCCCTGGACTCTATTACAGCTCAGAAAAGACTGTCTATGGGGGGTTTAGCTAAGATAGGGACACCGAAGGCTGTCACTTTGAGAAACTTAGATAGCGATAAAACCCCCAGAGAGAGATCGAGATAATTGACGTTGAGGCAGCAGTAAATATATTACCAACCAAGGAGAGGCCAGTTTTAATGGTAATAAATGGAGTAGAGGATGGAGTGCCGGGTCGACCAACAGTTGTGTCTATGTCATCTTCCATGGGGGAGGGAGCAGGGGAAGAGGGGATGGTGAGGGCCGAAGCGAAGTCCTGTGGGCAACCACATATGGAAACTGCAGAGGTGGTAACACGTTCCAAAAAGGCGCTCTTAGACAAACAAATGACAAACAGGAAGGGAACACCTGCAAGCGCCCCCATAGCCTTAGTTAAGAGCTCACGAAGAGGGGGACGGGGGGGGGACGCAATATGCCCACTGACAAAGCAAATAAGAAAGTCATCAAAGGAGGGTAGGCCTAAAGGGACCCCAGAAGCTATAGGCTCCTCGCAGTGCTCTAAATGCAGAGGGATGGACTTGGGTGATGAGGAGGACTCACTAATATGGCTAAGGCTGAAAACGCTAATTACTAACCAACTAGCACTACTTTACACGAAAATTAGTGCGCTTGAAGAGAAAGTAATTAGACTGGTAGAAGAAAGGATGGGTCCATCCATGACAGTTACCCACCGACCTACAGAAGTTCAGGACATGGTCACCCGATGCAGTGATAGTAGGGGGGGAGCTTCACAGGGGGATCCATCACAAAGAGAAAGGAACATTAACCATCTGGGCAATGTACAAGCAGGACCCCCGGGGTGTGGCGGAAAGGATGAAACCAGAGGGGAGAAAAGAGATCTGCCCTGTAGGAAGGAAGGGCAGACGAAGTCATAACAAAGTCGTGCGATAGACAAAAGGGTACAGGGGGGCTGGGGGGATTGGGGCAGGCGCAACTAATTCTGATGTGCCAGCGTATGTCATGAGCACGAGGAACTTGCCTGTCATGGACCTCCTTCCAGATGCAAACATATACACAATAATTCTGACAGGGGTTCCTGCCTCAAATGAAACCTGTGAAGAAACACCCAATATGTTAATTAATAAGGTAGCCCATTGGCAAAGTAAAAACCTTCAATTCAAGCTTGAGCACTACAGGCATATACTAATGGCAAGAAGGGTGTCCTGGATAGGCCATAGCAGAAAGTGCTTTTAAGGAGACGCAGTGATCGTAAATTTCAGATCACCAGGGCTGGTTCAGGACCTTCTGGCCTACTCCCGGGGCGACCTCAGGATGGAGAGTGGCTCACCTATCCAATTGTTACCGCTGGGTTTCTTTTATCAGGACCCAAGGAAAAGTGCCAGAAGAGAGGTTGATTGGCAAATGCACAGTGGAGTGGCAGGAAAAGGGCCCTTGCCTTTTACAAAAAATCGTAATGCCCCACTGGCAAACAGTCAGAGCTTGGAAGATCTTGATTCACGTGAACGGAGCCCTCGCTGCGGTGATGCCACCGCCGAAGCGATTTCTCCATGTAGAGGTTTATTTGGAGGCCCCCCAGTAATCCCAGTTAGTACATTAATACCTGTCCCCAAGGAAAGTGACAAGGATAGTGGTCATAAAATTGACAAAGGCCTGATTTTAGGAACCCACTCGTCTACCATAGGTGGTCAGATATCGCCGAGTATAAGTGCCTTGGGCAAAGGCCCTATAAAAGTTATATCGTGGAATGTAGCGGGGCTTACAGCAAAATTAACCAATAACGACTGGGTGGCTTATATAAAAAAGTTCCAGGTCATATGTTTACAAGAGACCTGGGAATGTAACAGAGAACAGCTAGCTCTTGAAGGTTTTAAGATGTTTTTTGTCCCGCAAGGAAAGGTCGGGTAGGAAGAGCTAAGGGAGGGTTGATTATTTATGTGGATCTAAAACTGAAAGGGACCTGGGAAGACCTGAGCTGGAACTCTGGATGTTCTACAATGGTTAAAATGACGTATGAGAGGCCAGAACATATTATTTGTGAACTTTTATAACGCTATATTACCAGGGTCACCACTTACTAGATTTAAAGAACTGGAAAAAAGACTGGAGGGGGAGACTGACCAAAAGGGATGTGTGTACCAATGGGTGCTTGTGGGTGATTTTAACTGTCACCTTTGCCCAAACCTCAAAAATTTAGTGGGTGCCTGGCCCTCTTGTCCACTGGAAGAGGGTCCACATCTAGAACATACGGTAGAGGGAAAGGAGCTTAACAAGGTGCTGGAAAGGCATGACCTCCAACACACTATGGATTTAATCAAAGGAGGGAACGCTGTGTGGAGAAATCCAACTTTTAAAGGGAAAGGTTGCGACTCAGTTATTGATTTTATTTTTGCATCACACATAATGAAACAGGAGCTGTTGGGGTTTGAAATACAATCAAGTGGATTCAGTGATCATAACCCCCTAGTTATTACCCTGAGGGACCCAAACAGGTACAGTACTGAGGGGTTTGAATTGGGAGCTAATGGCAACCGACCAGGGTAGAAGGCTGAGATGGTCCAATCTGGATATCAACGCCTTTTATGAAGCACTAATGGCAGATAAAGATCACCATGTAGGGAGGTGCCTAAATTTCGAAGTAACAGGGGTTGATCTGGTCAAGGCCTATGAATGGGTAATGTCGCACATTAACAGACTCCTCAGGGTCAAGCCCAGGAAAAAAGGACCGAGGGAACATGGGTGGTTCGATCAGGCCTGTTCCAAGGCTCTGAGAGAGTTGAAATTGGCACTAAAAACCCGCCCTAGGGTTAAAACCAGGACTATGGTGTGTCAAGGCTTATATAAGGATGTGGTAAAGTGCCGCAAATCCTCCCTGCAGCAGCAGGCCTGGGAGAACCTGAGGGAGGCAGTGGACACCAAAAATATGACAGCCTTTTTGAAGATCAGAAATGACCCATGCATCCAAGACAGGGACAAACCCAAGATTGTAAATCATATCTTGGCGGAGACATGGTTTGAGCACTTTAACGGTCTATACAACCTTAGTACTCATGATGATTGCCTAGTGACTAAGGAAGGGCCAGGAAGAGAGGAACTTATAACGTTCTCTCTAAATAAGATTAAGGCTGGCGTGGAAGGATTGACCAGAAACAAAGCGCTGGGACCAGATGGTGTCCCTCCGGACTTGTTCCTGGCTCAGAGTTGTGGGCTCCTATTTTGACCAGGGTTATAAATGCAGCAGTGTGTACGGGCATGCCTGAATCCTGGACGATAGCCACAATTGTTCCAATTTTCAAAAAAGGTGACAGGGAGAACTCGTCCTGTTACCGATCCATTTCCCTGATTGACGTGTCCGTGAAAGTTCACAGCCTATTAGACTGGACAGAAGAACATAAGATCATCATGGACACGCAGTATGGTTTCAGGGCCGGTCGTTCAACAGACCAATTTTTAAATCTGTATCTCCTGATGGCCAAGTACACAATAGCGAGTCAAGGTACCGTGTACTTGCCGTTTATGGATCTTACAGCGCCATTCAACCTGGTGAACAAGAATAAACTATAGGAACTCATGGAGGGACTGGGAGTGGACCAGGGCCTAGTAAACATTTTGAGATCCCTACACAGGAACACCCGTGCCTAGGTTAGGTATAATGAGGAGGGTAGTATGACAGATCAGTTTTCCTGTACGAGGAGAGTCAGACAGGGCTGTATTCTGGCTCCCTTCTTATTTACCCTCTATATTAACAGCCTAGAGAAAGCTTTGGCTGGGCTAGGCTTGGAGTGGACTCGCCTCAGATAGGTCATAGGGGAGTTCAGGTTCTGCTTTATGCAGATGATGCAGTACTTCTGGCCCGAACCCCGCGTGGCCTACAAATAATGTTAGATGGCTTTATCCACTTCATGGAGAGCCTGGACTTGTCAACAAATCTTGCCAAATCCTAAATAATGGTGGTAGGGAAGGCGCCCCCAAAGAAATATAAATATATGATTGGGGCACATCATATAGAAAAAGTCCAGTCCTTCTCATACTTAAGGATATTGGTGGACTCCAGGCTCAACTTTAAACCGCTGCTGGAGGATAAGTGTCGTACCCTAATCAAAAGCATGGGGGCGATTTGAATTATGCACATATTGACTGGGTCGCTGGGTCCCTGACCAGATCCTGGTCCTCTATAACTCAATATGCTCCGCCAAATTACTCTATGGCAGTGAGGTCTGGGGCTTTGTGGATGCTAAGTCACTCCATATTGAAGAGAACAAACTTTTAAGAAGCACTTTCAGTAGGTCTGGGGCTTTGTGGATGCTAAGTGTCGGAGCCCTTCGTCTTGCAAGCCAGACCCCACCTTTACAGTATCCCTCAGGCACAAGACTGGATCCGTAAAGCTTTCAGCAATGCTCCTGCATGCAGGTGGCACCGTGTTGTTCTGCTCCAAGTTTACATCGCTCAGGAAATGACAGAGCAGAGATGCATTTTGAGGCACCATTGTATGCTGTAGTGGTAAGGACGACTGGTGCGGTCAGTATACCAATCCTCTTGAGGGATCAAGCCCACTGGTTTTTTGCAAGTCTGTGAAACATTTGCATTGGTATAATGAGAGAGAACATTACAATCATCACCTCCTTCGATGACCCTTGGTAAGAACCACAGCCAAAAGAACAATAGGGCCTATCTCGGTGTGACTGCCTGAGTAGACAACATGGTGCAGAACCAGGTTGTATGACAACTGGTTGGGTTTTTGTTATTTAGAGGGAAAATATTGGTTGAGATTGGGCTGAATTGGTACTAAACCCAAAAATGATCCTATATGGTCACTTGGTGCCTGGGCAAGCCACGCCAGCAGAAACCCAACTGGAGGTCCCCGTGGATTCTTGGTCCAGAAGGCAAGACAAAGGGAGCCAGTAAAGCATCAGACATCTGCAGCATGGCCTCTTTGAAGATTTGTGGCATGGGAAGTTTGAGGGAACCCGGAGGAGAACGACTAGTATTATGACACCCGTGCACCCTCTCCTTGGACAAGGAGTGGCGAGATGGGAACGCATCCTGCTTTGCTTTTTTGTAATTTTTGGTTTGGATTTTGACTTACAGGAAGGCTTACGTCATAAGGTGACCAGCCAGTGTGACTGGATCCATGCCCGCAAGCTGGAGCGGCGGGAAAGCTTCAATTTCTTCTGGTGCTCAGCAAAAAGCAGCTCCGCCTCCTGATCACAGATCACTTTAGAATGCACATGGTAAAAGCACACCTGTTGCAAGACTGTGAATCGTGGTCGAACCCAGACACTATAGACACACCTGGAGCAGATTTGTGGCCGATATCGGTTTCCTACAGTAGGAGAACGTTGGGAAGCCAAAAGTTTTAGGAGGTACATCTTGTCCTAGCACACCGATTTTCTCATTTTTAATGAAATCAAAAACTATACGAAAGTAGACAGAGCTCTCGATCCACATCGAAAGGCACAGAAAGAAAGGACCCGAGCGACACCGTGCAGTTGTGTCGGTAGATTTGGTTCTGCCCTGTCATTTCTAGGACATTTTAAACCTGGCATGGAGCTACAGTACACAACCTGACCATGGGTAAGGGTACTGCTGAAATCTTTCCAGATCCAGTCTGGCACCTGGGAAATAAAAGGTGAGGAATCTGCGATTAGAAATAGCCATCAGAGCACAGCTCATCAAGACACACAAGAAGCTTTAGGAGGCCGCCTGCCCAGATTTTAAAGTCTTTTAGGATGAAGGAGGTGCTATCGGGCATTAGCTTTCCTCAGTGAGAGATCACTGGCTGGATTCATTTTCTTTTATGAAAATCAATGCACCTGACCTCGTTGTCGAGGCGTCTGGACAAACCCTTAATTTCCTGGCAGCTGTCATCGCCACCACATATTGAGCTGGAGGGCTACCAGAGACAAAGCTCAGCTGAATTACTATTTAAGCAAGAGTTCCTGTACTGTAAAGATTGCGCCATCTTTGGCGGCCTTGGACTTGTTGTCGAGAGGCGTATAGATTTCAAGTTACAGCGAAGAATCTTCAAGTTTACCCAAGGAGTTTGAGGCTTTTCTCTGGAGCAACGATGTTTGTGAGTTTACACACAAGTACAGGGAGTATTTTACAGAAGTGGAAGCAAAATATTTATTTCATGCTAATTCAACACAGAATCCCCCCAAATAACTTGGGATACATTTCAGGGAGCAGATCGAGTTGGTAAAAAAAAAAAATCAAAAATACCTCGAAGGTATAAATCTGATAAATTAAAAAATATGACAAGAGGAAGCGTTTCTCACATAAAAAGATGGCTAGGTCAATGTGAAAAAAATACAACATTTTAACACACCCTGACAGCCCTTTCTTTTTTCAACCCACTTGAAGGATATCAAAAATGGACATAATTAAAAATAAAATGGTACTACCATTTAAATACAACGAATATGTTAAACGAACAAATAGCAGGATCTAGAGATGAATAACAATGGCAGGATCTTAACTGAAGCAAGCTGCTCTTTTAACTCTCAGTACATGCCCACCTTTCTATTCGCTTTTGACTGCAGTTGCTCTTTGCTCACTTAAGGGTACACATGGAGCTAAGGAAGTCTACCTGTCAGTCAGGTAAGGCGTCTGAAGTTCAGAGATATATAGTGTCTGAACTAAAGAAGCTTCTCAAATTATAAAACAATATCATCATTAGCAGGCAGCTCCTTCTCTTAGATATTCCACATGTCTAGAGCTGGAAAAGGAAAGCCACTATTTGCAGGGTTTCAATAGGTTTGTGAACAAGCACTGGCGTTGCCAATAGGTCTCGCAGTAGGAAAGTTGGAGCTATTGGTTTTGTAAATGACAAAGCCCTTTTAGGTTTTTAAAATGAAAAAAAAATAAAAGGCATTGTTATTTGCAATTGTAATGGCTCCAACTTTCCTACTGCGAGACCTATTGGCAACGTGAGTGGTGTTGCGTGTGTGAGTGGTGTTGCGTGTGTGAGTGGTGTTGCGTGTGTGAGTGGCGTTGCGTGTGTGAGTGGCGTTGCGTGTGTGAGTGGCGTTGCGTGTGTGAGTGGCATTGCGTGTGTGAGTGGCATTGCGTGTGTGAGTGGCATTGCGTGTGTGAGTGGTATTGCGTGTGTGAGTGGCATTGCGTGTGTGAGTGGCATTGCGTGTGTGAGTGGCATTGCGTGTGTGAGTGGCGTTGCGTGTGTGAGTGGCGTTGCGTGTGTGAGTGGCGTTGCGTGTGTGAGTGGCGTTGCGTGTGTGAGTGGCGTTGCGTGTGTGAGTGGCGTTGCGTGGATGAGTGGCGTTGCGTGGATGAGTGGCGTTGCGTGGATGAGTGGCGTTGCGTGGATGAGTGGCGTTGCGTGGATGAGTGGCGTTGCGTGGATGAGTGGCGCTGCGTGGATGAGTGGCGCTGCGTGGATGAGTGGTGCTGCGTGGATGAGTGGTGCTGCGTGGATGAGTGGTGCTGCGTGGATGAGTGGTGCTGCGTGGATGAGTGGCGTTGCGTGGATGAGTGGCGTTGCGTGTGAGTGGGGTTGCGTGGGTGAGTTGTGTTGCGTGTGTGAGTGGTGTTGCTTGGGTGAGTGGCGTTGCGTGGGTGATAGTGGGCTTGCGTGGGTGTGAGTGGCGTTGCGTGTCTGAAAGACTATTACTGGGTCACTTGCTTCGCCACTCGTCATGATCCCCCGCATGTCCGCTTCCCACACTTGCTTAATTTTTATTAATATTGCTGCAAAGGGCCAGGGATAGCACACTGCTACCGGAGTGCTTGCTTCTGTTGCTTTGCATTAACATCATGCATACTTGTTTTTAAATTAACTATTCTAGTGAAAGCTGATTGCGGTCTACTTTTAGGGTCTTGTGGCGTGTCACTGTAAAGAAAAGTTGCATTTTACTGGCTGATACCTCATGTGATTGCATCTTCACTTGTAAATCCAGTGTATTTCACCAGCGCATTCATACCCTGGATAAAGTGGGATTTGATACTGTACATATTTTTTATGTATTACAATGCTCTGCACCTAGTGGTGCATATTAATTCAAGAAAAAATATTGCACCCTGTTGATATGTGAGTGGGATAACCTCATAGATCCCTGTTTCAGTTCCGAGGCCTTGTTCTCTCACCATGCACACTATATACCTGTGTTTTTTTAATGATGCCTTCTACTTAATTTGCCCCGAACATACTCAACTTTGTTTTAATTTGGGGGGCTGTGGCTTGCCACCTTGAAGATGGCAGACACGTGAGCGACTAGCTCCGCACTGGCCTGTCTTTTATCTGGCTCGAGAGGGTGCAAATTACGGGCCCCGTGTTCCACAGCACCTGGACTGACTTCCTGGGACGAGTGCTGAGGTAGTTAACATGGCTTGGGAGGCGGCGTCTGGGGTCACACACAAACCTGGGAGTGCCGACCCGGCTCTTGGCCTTCACTCCGAGTGCCTGGCTGAGAGGGCGCCCCCTGGTGCGGCACCCCGGAAACTCCACCGGTTTGCTGGCGACTGGGATGAGATGACTGGCTCGCCCTGGTGATCTGGATCTGCTGCTGCCCTGCATTGGGTGGAACATGCGGAGTGCCGATAGCTGTCTGCGGCAGACAACATGAGGCCCGGGTGAGGCCTGCAATACGGCTGAATCAGGAGCGTGGTGCATCGGCCGGGCCTGATTAGAGGAGACTGCCTGCAAAGTGCCGATAGCTCTCTGCGGCAGACAACATGAGGCCCGGGTGAGGCCTGCAATACGGCTGAACCAGGAGCGTGGTGCATCGGCCGGGCCTGATTAGAGGAGACTGCCTGCAAGAGCCACAAGCTGGTGAGAGCGGCTGCTGAATCCTCCGTGTGGTGTGGGAGGAGTGCTGTTGCGGGGAGAGAGAGGGGAGGTGCTGGTGTGGGAGGGGGGAGGTGCTGGTGTGGGAGGGGGGAGGTGCTGGTGTGGGAGGAGTGCTGCTAGGGCAAGGCTGTGTTTGCGGGGAGAGAGAGGGGAGGTGCTGGTGTGGGAGGGGGAGGTGCTGGTGTGGGAGGAGTGCTGCTACGGCAAGGCTGTGTTTGCGGGGAGAGAGAGGGGAGGTGCTGGTGTGGGAGGGGGGAGTTGCTGGTGTGGGAGGAGTGCTGCTAGGGGAGGGGAAGCCTGATGCCGGATGGGGGCGGGAGAGCCTGGGAATGCGAGAGGCTGGGCTTGCATGCGATGCGCGTGCATGTACACGGGAACTGCATGAAAACCGCGGGGCTGAAAGCCCTTTGGTTTCACGATGTTTTCGCCACTTGAATTCTCGCTCCGCTCGATGCGCTTGCGCACATCGATAGGTCGCGAGACCTAAAAAGACAACCGAGAATATGAAGTTGCGGAGAACTGATAATGCGAACGGTTCTTTTTTGATTTGGTTTAAAACATTTTAAGTTACAAAGATGTGATTAGGACGTCGCTCACTGTCAGAATAGACAAAGACTAACTATGATCTGGGCCCCTGTCAGCCTAAGTGTGTAACAGTGGGAGAGGTCCTGCGCAGAGGCCAGAGCGGCTGACTCTGGAGCGCGGGGCTAACAGTTCGATACCCGGGGGCAGCTCAACTCAGCACAATGGGACTCTGGGCAATAGCTCATTTCATTTCCCTGACGGCCCCCAGCGCCTTGAAATCTTAAGTTAGGGCTTTACAAATATGAATTATTTATTATCATATTGAGTCTCAGATACCAGGAGTTTTTTTTCTTTATTAAACAGCATGGCTTCCTTTTAGCACGGGGCTTAGGAGCTTGGCCTGGTGTTGACAAAGAAGGAATTAAATTCAGTCTATGACTAGTGGTGTGCAAAATTCGGTATGCACCTGTTACAACGCATTTTTTACTCCGCACTACCACTACAACGCAGGCATTACAACGCATACCGTTACAACGCATTGCGCTGGGGGGGCGCTCTAGGATAAGAGGTAAGTTTAATTTACTATCCAACACCTTCCCTAGGGTCCACGGGGACTGGAGTTAGAATAGTAAATTATACTTACCACTATCCAGCACCCCAAAGCGCTATGCGTTGTAGCGGTATGCGTTGTAAATACCGCATTGTAATGGTATGCGGAGTAAAAGTATGCGTTGTAACGACATACATCCGCAAAATTCATGTGATTTGCTTTCGTGTAATTATGAGAAACTTCAGGAAAAGTATGCAAAAATACGCAAAATGCTCCCTAGTCATTTAGCAATATACTTTAGTGTGAAATGCGTCCTTATGTCAATTTTTGTGGGTAGAGCACATTTCGCACTAAAAAAAGGCACGAAAAACAAAATTGCTACGAACAGCAACCCGCTATATTTTTTCTGCACACAGCGATGCAATTACAAGAATGGCATGATGGCGTCATTTTGCATAAAAAAAACATAACGTGCAATTCCGAAAATTAAAAGCAAACACCACCACCATAATTTAAATTCTGCCCTGCCCTGTCTATAAGAAGGAGTGAGCAGAGTGTAAATCAAATCATATTTATTTGTCCAACACTAAAAGGTATAGAGGCAGCAATGTAGAAGGCGAATGTTTTATAGGCAGCACTAGTCGAACGTCACATAGGTGTTCAGTTTTCTAGCTGCACAAACAGAAGAATTATAGGTGTTTTTTATTTTACTTTCTGAATTTGATTATTGTTACTGAAAATATCGTATGTTAAATTACTACGCCTATATTTAGGCTTGTGGACTATAAAACCGATAATAATATTTAGTTTTTTTTAGGTCGAGCAGACCTACCCTCAATGCGTGAGCATTGAAGGTGTCTGCTTCAGACCTATTGTGGCCCGTATTTAGGAATGAGGACAGCTACCAGACGCGCGCTTTGACGAGGTCAGATTTCACCTCGGGAGCGAGCTCCTGGTAGCTGCGCATGCGCAAAGCCCTTGCTCAATACAGACACAGGCAGCCCCCACCCCTCTGCATGCACGCACGCGCGCACACACACACACACACACACACACACACACACACACAGGCGCGCGCATGCACACGCAGGCACACGGCACACATACAGGCACACTATCCCCTACCTCGCATTCTCTCTCTCAATCACACACAGTCACGCATGCGCACACACATTCCCTCGCACGCACACACTCTCCCCCCCTTCCCGCCCCCCTCCCCTCCCCCACAGGCACGCACGCACGTACTTCGCTTCAGCCCTGGGCCCCACTCACCAACTGCGCTCTTCCGGCGGGGCTCCTCGCGGCGCTTCTCCTCATGTAAATCGGGGCTCCCTCAGGTCAGAGGAGCCCCGCAACAGGTGCCACACTCCTTCTCCCCGGCCCCCTCCTGGGGACCCGGGCTACCTCGGACGGCAGGGCGCTCCATGCGCCGGCAGCCGCGGCCCTCAGGAGGCGGGACTTCCGGTCGGCCGCGAGCGGATTGGCTGGCCGGCCAAGAGCTTCCGGGTCGCCTCCCAAGGCATTTTTTACACCCCTTAGTGCTTGTTTTGAAGAGCGACGAAAAAAATAATTCGCGGTTGAATTGAAAGTGAAGAAACTCTGCTAGAATCAAAAGCTGGGAGCTTCGCCTGCGTAATTAAAAGCTCAGAAGCGTCAAGTGCACCAGGAAACCGGTACTTGTGTGAAAGTTTCTTAGTGTGGCTAACAGCGTAAAGTGTAGGCTGAGCGCGTGCAACGTGTGGCTCGCGGCGACAAACATGTTTTTCATCTTTTCAATCCCGTTGTAAGCTTTTAAGGTAACAGGAAACCCAGTGCTGCAAACACCAGCTTTCAGTCGCCAAGAACGGCATTGTTGCCTTGGTGGTAGAAGCAGTGTCGGTGTAGCACTCTAGAAAGCACCCGCTTCGGAGCGCTACAAAGGATATAGCACCCAGCTGTTCTGGCATTAACTGCGTTATTCGGTTAGGGTCTTGAACTTTTCAGCACTACAAACAGTCACAACGGTTCCCTGCTGCAGCTGGGGGTCTTCGTTTCTTAGTGCTACGAAGCAGTTATTTCACAGATTCCACTGCAGGTGGCGCTATGGGTGCAGCGCGGGACACGTGCACTGCCAGTGATGCACTGTAAGAGCAGCTGGGGAGATGACTAACTTCACGTTCAAAAGTAAGAGAAGAGAATCAGAAATGGAAGGGCAAGTAGAACAAGCATTGGCAAAGCTAGTAGGTCTGAGTTTAATGTGCTAAAGGATCTATTTTACCAGATTAGAGGGAGCAGTTCTTAATTTGTAAAAAAATAAAATAAAACATAGGTGCCAGAGCCCTTCTCTGAAGAACACTACAGCTTGCACCACCGATTGCGCCCTCTAGCGCTGCGAGTAAGTCAACACAAATAACTATTACATTCATGCGTGTGAAATTACAGACTTTAAATATACATTAAAAAGTATTAATACATGCTAAACTCAAGCTATACCCCTCCTCACCCTCTCACACCCTCACACCCCCCTCACCCTCCTGCACCCTCACCCTCCTGCACCCTCACCCTCCCGCACCCTCACCCTCCCGCACCCTCACCCTCCCGCACCCTGTCACACCCCGCACCCCGTCACACCCCCGCACCCCCACACACCGTCACACCCCCTCACCCCGTCACACCCCCGCACCCTGTCACACCCCCGCACCCCGTCACACCCCCGCACCCCGTCACACCCCCGCACCCCATCACACCCCCCCCTGCCATTATAAATTACAATAACTTTTATTTAAGTTAATTATTGAAAAAAAATTAAAAGCCATTATTATTTGTAATATCAATACACGTAAGTCACGTAAATACAACACATATTGCATTACAAATGCTATAGGTGTCACATTTGCGAAAGTTATAACTATTGGCATTGTAAATGACAAAGCTATTAATTTCGCTATTTTCAAAAACAAAACCTAAATAAAAAATTGTCATTTACAATACCAATAGCTCAAACTTTCCTAATGCGAGACCTATTGCATTGCAAATGCTTGTTAAAGTAGAGTAACTAATTTTATGGGAAGACACTGCACCAGAGAAATGGTCTATCAAGTGGATTTGAGAGAGCAGCTAGCTATGGAAGATCTTATTTATTTGCAAGAAAACCTCGCCAGTGAAAACTTGTTCGGTTTGCAGATTTTAGGGGGTGATGATCAAACAGACATCCGCTTGCTTGCCAAGCCCTTCCTGCCTTCAAGTTCAATGCACGCTTACTTTTTCACGGAAAGAGACACCATCTGGTGTGTCCTCCTTTGCACAGATGCAAATATACATTCCCAGCATGACAGCAAAAAAGCAAATGTAAGATGATTTTAAAATTATATAAAATTGATATTCTATCAATCAAGTGTATTACTATTTTATTCCCGATTCAATGTTAGAATGTTACATCATACACAAGCAAATACCTTGGTGCCTTTTTGTCCAAAAAGCTACATATATATTTTTTTTAAGCCCCCCTGAATTAATTTGTGTGTTTAAGTGTATGCATCACACAGTTTTCTCTAGCAGTAACATTACTGCATTTAAATCAAGCAATGCAATGTTTCTTTTGCTTTTTTTAGTACTAGGGTGGGAATGCCTGATACACAGGCGTGTTCCCCCACCCGGAGTGCCTGACGGCGTGTATATCTGGTATCCTGACTTTGTATTTTGGCGCTGGTGTCACACTGACAGAGTTCACGAAGGCCTACGCCTGCCCTAGCAAATGAGACACCCTGGACCTGTCCAGTGACCCAGTGGTGTGCCACAAGCCTTTTATTATCAACAGAGAACTACTGTCTCATGTTCAGAATGTAGAAATGCAAAAACAACAATTGAAGGACAGAATGCAGAACAATGTCATACATTCACCCCTGTACAGAGATCTGGGCCTAAATCTATCGTTTTTTTGCACTCCACACCACCCTAGGTCAGACACTGGCCATATGCAAATCAGCCTTGACCCTGTGCCTCATGGGAACAGTCTAGCCCGAACTGCCAAGCCAGGTCTTTCCTGGACCGGAATTAAGAATGTAGAAAGGCCTGACAGCATAGGGTGGCTAAAAGGACCAATGGTGTGATCAGCCCTTCTAATATGGGTCAATCGGGTTGCTTCTGCTTCCATGTGCTTGTTCAGACCCTTGTGCTGACACGGAGTGCGTGTTAAGCGCGGTTGCGTGTGTGTCCGGTGTAGCACATGCCTGGGGTTTTTTGGTTTTGGATACCACACTCTGCCTGGAATAGCACAAGATGAAGGTTGAGGACTGTGCTGCCAGACAGTGGAAGTGTATTGCCTACATTTCTGCAGTTGGAAGACACCCAGTGGCATAGCAGTGTGGCTCACTGGTTAGAGGCGGCAGACCCGAGAGCAGAGGACGGCCCGGGACCAGGGTTCGATTCCCGACGCGGCAGGTTTCTGGACCAGGGTCAGCGGACTCGATAATTCTCTCGCCTCGGTGCCCACTCTGATCAGCGATCACACTCGGCAACTCTGGGCATAAGCTTGCCTCATCTGCACTAACGGCTCCACCAGACCGCCGGGGATGCCTGGTCTCACCCTGGAGATACCCATTAAGGGACCATCTCTCAGGGAAGCCAGGAAGGGTTTCGCAGCGGTCGAAGCGCGGAGATACTCCTCCGGGAGTCGATCCTAGCGCTATATAAACTTGCAATTAATTAATTAATAGCGAAACCTGAGGGGGGGCCCCTTGCAAATTGCATGGAGGGCCCCCTACGGACCCAGTCAGGGGCCCTTCCGCCCATGCACAGAGCTGGAAGAGGCCCCATGGAGCTCGCCCCCCCACCATGGCAGGGTGCGGGGGCTTATGTTACACCACTGAAAACACCCAGACACTGAAGTTCAGGAAGGGACGACAGGGCTCCTTCGGATATTCTATAAACGCTGTAGGTTAGCAAGCAGCTGCTGCAGAGTTTCCCTGAACGCTGCCATGGGGTGGATAGTAGGGGTGAGAGACAGGTGGGCAGACTGTTGTAAGTATCTTCAGGACACATTCAAGTTACAAGTAGTTTTATTTAAGAGCATAGCTGAGCGCATACTTCGCCATCAACGGACAAGAGCAGAACACTCCGGTACAAGTTAGAACACTCACAGGTATTCTGAGAGGGTGAGGAGGTGAGAACACAAAGGAAGGCCTAATGACCGCAGGTGGCCATGTTGAGAGAAGCACAAATATACAACACACACCCTGATGGAAAAAGGTGAGGAAGTCTATTTGAGGCTTCCCTTTTGTCTATTCTTCAGTAACCCTTCAATTGGGCTGATGAGAGCTAGGTATAGAAGTCCCAGGTCAGTTGTGAGTGCTCTAGGGTGGAGACCGCTCCAGATGTGTGGCTCCTCATTCAAGAAAAAGGCTGAGCCTGGAGTAAAGCCTGGGTAAGACAATTTAAACTAGTTCTACACTTGGAGACAATGGATCCACATGCCCCGTCTGGAAGTTGCGTATAACAGTGAAATCCAAGGTATCCCACTCTGTTCTAGTTCCAATTTCTATTTGTCCAAGAAAAGTAGTGCTTCTCAGGGTACTCCGAGAACTGCTGTGTAACCAGGGCTAGTATCTGCCTCGCAGCCAGTCTCCCAAAAGCCTGGGCGAGGCTGCAACTGCAGAATTACCAATGGTGCATCAGGACTGCATCTGCGGAACAGTTGGCCCGGATGTGGGCTATAAATGCAGATTGTGGATTAACCCTGCAAATACCTACATTTCTTTAGGACTGGGAATCGCCGAGCTACAGACTGCACCTGTTGTGGATGGGACCATGACCATTCACGCTACTGAGGCTGATCCCTAGACCAAACCCACAGGACCTGGCACAGCAACCACAAGAAGACAGCTGGGCGGATGTAGCACATACCGAGTCCGGCAGACTGCAACAGAGGAGACCTGTCGGTTCACAGTGGCTTTCCACCCAAACCCACAGGACCTGGCACAGCAACCACAAGAAGGCAGCTGGGCGGATGTAGCACATACCAAGTCCGGCAGACTGCAACAGAGGAGACCTGTTGGTTCACAGTGGCTTTCCACCCAAACCCACAGGACCTGGTACAGCAACCACAAGAAGATAGCTGGGCGGATGTAGCACATACCCAGTGGGAGAACCCCTCAAAGTGCAAGGCAGCAGCCAAAAGGACCGGTGAGACTCTTCTACTTGTGAAAGGTCAAAGAGATTAAGAGCATCTTTGGAGCTGGGGGTGATTGATAAAGCTTGGTCGCCTTTGGAGCAAGCGGGACCCATTATCCTGTTAGAGCCCAGGGAGGGAAATGTGAGGGAGAGGGGCCGGCCCAGCACTTGTGGTAAAAAGCACCCAGAGACACCAATTAAATATGCATAATATATATATATATATATATATATATCCACACAAAGTTCAGAAATGATGGCACTCCACTAGGGGAACTTTTCAACAGCGTTTATTACTTAGCTGCGATGACCTACGCGTTTCGAACTTTTAGTTAAATTATGCTAATTTAACTACAATGCCCATAATGCATTGCGTGTGAAATGTGTATTTAATGCAAAAGTGAAAAGGGACTCACTGTTTGAAATGTTACCGTGATCAAGAACGAAACGTTCGAAGCGCGTAGGTCATCGCAGCTAAGTAATAAACGCTGTTGAAAAGTTCCCCGAGTGGAGTGCCATCATTTCTGAACTTTGTGTGGATATAGAGACGGGATACTGCCTTGATCCCGTTGATTGCAATTGTAGGTGGTTGTGAAGTGCACTCCTTTCTAATCTATTTTGATTGTCGAAGAACAGTTTTGGTTATATATTTAAGCAGTGGTGTGCTGGGAGGGAGGGAGCGGCCAGACTCCTAGTTGATTAGATCGGTGATATGCTAGTAACAGACGTCATTAGCCCCATTCTCTGTTTCGATAAACGTACAGAAATTATGCAGCAAAATAAAAAGTTATCGTGTCCCAATGCATTTCGGGATGGACTCCCTTCGTCAGGGGTACTGCAAAAAGCAATCAAATATTATCATAAGTATATTTTGCAAATGATCAACAACACACGAGAGTGTAAACAATTATTTCCTAGTATAACCATTTTATCTTCCCAATATAATGAAACATTTGTTTTCTGCGTGCAAATCATTAAATGCAAAAGTTATATCTTGTGTGAAAATCAATGCGGAAGAAAGAAAACCTGTAAGTTAATTAGTCCGGTTAGTACTTCTAACTCAAGGACTCACCATTTGATATGCTGCTATATGGAGTTTTAACGTGCTGGATCTGTTGTGCGACAGATATTTCAAAACGAACCTTTAGAAAATGAAAAAGATAATAATGAAATTATAAATGTATCTAAGAATTGCACTTTATAGGAACTAAAGAATGATGAGATAGTGCTAATTCTAAATACCTTGTTAGGGAATCTCGTTTTTTCTCACAGTGTGAGTGAAAAGATATAGAAGGAATTTCTGTTTAAAACGGTGTTTCTGTGAATGAGAGGGTAAAGTAGTGTTTATTAAGTTTATGCTTGGCTGAGATAGTTATTAAATAAGGTAAATAACTTAGTTTACCTAAGTATTCTGTCAAGATTCTTAGAAATGCGGAGTGGTCTTGTTCTTAAGCCCAGACGGTCAGCATAATGAATGGCTGCAAGATTTACACATAAACTTATATTTTAGATAAAGATACTATTGCTATGTAAGCCCTGCTGTGATACTATATCTTTGAAAATACACAATTACCTTTGTATTTGTGGTAATAGAACCGGGATGATGATTCACCATCGGATTAGTTTGCTAGAAAGTTTCGAAGCGGATGTCACTGCAAAAAATGACACGAAAAAATATAACTGTTATATTACTGCACGAGAATGCCAGCTAACTAAAAAGATGGCTCCGGTTAGAGGTTTACTGTGATGTTGTAGAGTGGTAAGCTCTGGGCTAGATTGCGTGTTTATAAGTGCAGAGTACCTCCTTTGTTGCGATTGTACTATCTACATGGGGATCAAAAAGGTCTTCGTTAAAAAAGTGGTTCCAACGAGCAAGTTTAAACAACACTGATAAAGTAGGTAAATAAATACCTTGCATACGAGGTTGCCCTATGCTTGATACGGCATCTAACTCCGAAATGGGGGTAATGAGTCTACAAAACCAAAAGGATAGATGTTAGTTAAATGTGAACGTTCGACTGAACGGAGATCAGTCGAACGCGAAACTGAGGTTACCTGAGCTATGCTGAGTATTGTCTTTGTCTTCAAAGTCTAAAGCGGCGAAACGCGGAGCGGGATGCGGCGCGGCGTTGTCTCCGTTAGTTGAGATGGAAATTAAGGACGGACTGCGGAAGTAGCTATACGCTGAACAATAATGAACATGAAAAAGATACTATTCGGCACAGTGTGTCGCTAACCGCTAAATACTTTTAAAAATTAAATGATGAAATCAAATGTTTGTGATGAACCAGTGTTTAAATGGAAAAAAATAATGATATAGGAAGATGGGAAAAGAAACCAGGTTTTGACTGAGAAATAGAATAATTCAGTCATAGATAATGTAGAAATACTGCCGAATCATGTGTCTCTATAATGGGTAACGCTGAATAAAAGTATCCTAGTGTGGCCAGCTGATTGTGGATGCCTAAACAAAGTAACATATGCAGCTAGGTGAAGAAATGTTGAAATTAAAAATTCTGTAAACGGATCTAAGAAAAAAGATGTCTGTACTGGTGCAACTTTGGCGCTTGGAAATTAGTACAGAGAATATAAAATTGTGTATTGTGTATATATGAGAGTAGTTTTGGTTCAAATGTGTAGAGGATTCATAAATTAGCAATTCATTAACACTCTGTCTACAAACAAACTGTATATAGAGGAAATGTACAATGCTATTGACAATTATGAAAATATGCTATTTACAGAAAACAAGACATATCTATTTTATCATTTAAACCTTTCGGTGTCTATGTTTGTAAAAAGTCTATCCACCATATTTCTCTTTGTGAGAGCCAGGTTTCATTGTTTCGGTCTGGTTTAATGTCTATTTGTTCCAAAACTTGGAATTTCAATTGGGGAATGGTATGTTTCATTTCCGTCCAGTGGGTTACTAAACTGGATGTCAAACTTTTATTCCGTATTCTGCTCTTGTGTTCTGTGATTCTGATTTTTATTTTTCTCTCGGTTTTCCCTATATACAGTTTCCCACAAGGGCATTTTATGCAGTAAATCACATGCGTTGAATTATAATCTGTTCGTTGTCTGAGAGTAATTTTTTTGCCAGTTTGGGGATGTTGTATTTGAGATCCTTCTATTACATTGTTGCAATGGGTGCAATTATAGCATTTCTTCATTCCTTTAATAATGCTAGTAGTTCCTGTATCCTGCTTGGTGCGTATCACTATATCATGTATATTGTGATGTCTGGTATGGGCAAACAAAGGTTTGTTGGCAAAGATTCCTTGAAAATCTTCCTCTTTTTGTAATAGTTCCCATCTTGAGTTAATGATTCTTTTGATCGAGTTAGTCTGTGTTGAGTATTTCGTTACGAACACTTGTCGATCCGTTTTAGATTTGGTTTTGGTTTGTAACAATTGTTCTCTTTGGATTCCTGAGATTTTCTTTTCAGCTTCTTGTAGAACTTCATTCGGGTATCCTTTGGCTTCAAATCTCTTTCTTTGGTTGGTGATTTCATTTCCCAAATTTGTTGTGGTGGATGCAATTCTTTTGCAACGTATGAGTTGTGAGTATGGTAAATTCCGCAAAAGATTTCTTGGATGGAAACTGTTATAGGACAAGGTGTTGTTTCTGTCTGTAGGTTTATGATATACCGAAGTTTCTATTGTGTTATTTTGTACTTGAACTAGCACATCTAGATACGGTATTTCAAATTTGTTGGTTGTAAAGGTAAACTGAATTCTTGGGTTTCTTTGATTAAGCTCTGTGATTTTTTCAATCAGTACAGTCTCGGGTCCTCTCCATAGCAAGAAGATGTCGTCTATATATCGTTTGTAGAAGATAGTGTGGGTTTTCCAGATGTTTTCTGTTAGGATGAAATAGTTCTCAAATTTGGCCATAAAGGTGTTGGCAAAAGATGGGGCTCCTGAAAAACCCATTGAGGTACCACTGATTTGTAAGTAATACTCATTGTTCCACCTGAAATAAGAATGTTGTAAACAAAATTGGAGAAGTTCAAGAATAAATACTTTGTTGGCTTTCATGTTAGCTGATTGTAATAGTGCCCATTCGCAAGCTTCCAGTCCTTCACCTAAAGGGATTGAGGTGTACAGAGATGTTACATCTATAGTGCATAGTAGTATGTTGTTGTCTGCTATTGTTATCTCATTCAATAGTTGGAGAAAGTGACTCGTGTCTCTTATGTAGGATTTCCATACTTGTACAAAAATCTGAAGAAATTCGTCAATGTATACTCCTAAAGGTTCAAACAAAGACCCACAGCCACTGACTATGGGTCTCATTGGAGGATCCGTGGCATTTTTATGAATCTTGGGGAGCATATAAAGTTCAGGACAGCGAGGATGTTTGACAGTCAGATATTTCTTAGTGTTCTCAGTGATCCATTCCATTTCCAGTGCTTTATTCAAGATTCCTTCCAGTGTTTTGGCAATTTCTTGCGTAGGGTTTTGTTGGAGTTTCAGATAGGTAGTGTTGTCTTGAACGTAGGTTTCTACTTTGGCGTTGTAAAAAGAAGTGTCCATGATGATTAGAGCTCCTCCTTTATCTGCTCTTTTGAGTATGATTGACATTCTAAAAAAGTTGGCTGAGGACCCCTCAATTTCATGTGTGTTCAAGTTTGTTCTCTGGTGATGATGCCAATTAATTTGTTGTAGATCTTGTTTGACTAAAATTTCAAACATGTCCAGGACTTTGTGTGAAATCGGTGCCATGTATGTACTGGGTTCTTTAAATTCTTTGTATTCTGTTTCTTCTCTTGGTTGACTAAATTCTGGCATAGATGGTACAATGTTCTCAAAAAAGTGTCTTAGTCTAAGAACTCTCATGAATTTGAAAAAAAGCTATTTCTGTTTCTAGTTTGGTGCTGTGATATGTTGGTACAAATCCTGTCCCTTTTTCAAGAACTTTGAGTTGTTGTTTGTTAAATTTTTTGGATGATATGTTTATTACTAAGCTTTCAGGTTCTTGCTTCTCAGGTTCTGGCTGATTGTGTCCTTTTCCACGCCTGGTCTTACGTTTTCTGATGTTTCCAGGGGTTTCCCTGTAGAGGGACCCTTGTTTAAAAACTCTGCTGTTTGGATGTTGCGCTTGTTGAAGCTAATTCAGTTTGGCTTGTATTCCCTGGGGTTGTTGTGATTAGTGGTTGACGGGTTGTGGATAAATCCTTGTCTGAAACTACACTTTCCTGAGAGGATGATACGAATTTTGAGGGTGGTTTTCTCCTAGCATAAATTTCTGCCCAAGTGTAAACTTCGTTGAGTTTGTAATCTATCGGATCCGATACGATAGATTACACTTGGGCAGAAATTTACATATATAGAATAGAATATACATTGAAGCTGGCAATGCACAATAAAATGCTACTGGAATTGATCGAATTCTGCCTAAGAAACAACATATTTCTGTTCCAGGATAACATGTTCAGACAAGTCTCCGGCACGGCGATGGGCTCCTGCTTCGCCCCCAGCTCCGCGAATTTATTTGTGGGCTGGTGGGAGGAGCAGGTAGCCTGGGCCCCAGAGAACGAGGAGTGATTGAACAAGGTGATATCCTGGATGAGGTACATAGACGACCTGTTCCTAGTGTGGAATGGTACGTCTGAGGAGGCAGAAGCATATATTCAAGTGTTAAATAACAACAGTTGTAACTTGTTATTCACTGGCCACATAAGCCCTGTGTCAGCAAACTATCTTGACCTAAGAGTAGAGGTTTATGAGGGAAAGATCAAAACAGCACTCTACAGAAAACCCACAGCGGGTAACAGCACGCTACATGCGTCTAGTAGTCATCCCCAGAGTTTGGTCAGAAGCATCCCATATGGGGAATTTCTGCGACTCAGACGCAATTGCTCGTTTGATTCCGATTTCAGGGAAGCAGTCACTGAAAGTACAGACAGATTCTTAGCAAGAGGTTACCACAAGAGCCTGTTGGACAATGCACTCCGACGTGTTCAACGAATACCGAGAGAGTCCTTGTTCAATAAAAACAAAGAAAAAGCTACCTTGGAAGAAGGGAGGTTCCGCCTTATAACGACGTACTCAAGTGATGCATATAAACTCAGACTATTAATGAAAAAACATTGGCATGTCCTCAAAACGGACAACATCATTGGCAAGGATATTCCTCAGTCACCCCAGATCACGTTCAAAAAAGCAAGATCCCTTCGTGACCAATTAGTGAATAGTCACCTTAATCCTGTAGTTAAAAAAACAGGTTCAATTAAAGAAGCTAAAGGGTTCTTCCCATGTGGAAGATGCAAAGCCTGTGCATACAGCAAACGGGTATTGTCATACGAAGTGAAGGGCTGTAAGGGTGGCAAAAGAATTAACAAATTTTTGTCCTGCCATACTAGCTATGCTGTATACTGCTTACGCTGTCCATGCAAACTCATTTACGTAGGAAGTACGATCAATCCAGTAAAGTTGAGAATCCTCGAGCATATGAGCGCAATTGCGAGCAAGGATTTTACTTATCCAGTTGCTCGACATTTCGCAATCAAGCATAAAAGTGACAGAAACCAGCTTCAGTATTTTTGCCTAGATTGTGTCCCCGAAAGCTCCAGGGGAGGAGACAAATTACTGAGGCTAAGGAGACTAGAATCCCGGTAGACTTACAGTCAAAGGCCCCGGAAGGCCTTAACAGCAGTGAAGAAATGTCAGTGCATCTGGGTTGATTGTACACAACTTCAGTTAGGCAATGAATGTGTCTTATACAATGGAATGTGGGTACAAGCAAATTGTTTACGTGAGAATTTATGTTCTGTATAATATTGTCTTTACAAGGAAGCATTGATTTCATGTTTCATGACTAAGCGCAGTTTGAGTGTTTTCCATATCTTCACCTTTAGGATGCGGTTTATTGAATTTACAACTGTTTAAACAATATCTTGACCGATTTATAAAATTATTCCTGTACCTCCAAACCTATGCTCAATGTAGGGGGGTGGGTTGTTAGTCACAACCGAAGGGACCTTGCGACCCTCATTGGGTTGCAATAGCCGATCCACGGCTCAATTGTGCTAGTTACAAGTTCTTATATTGGAGAACATGTATAATTTATCATGGCATCGATGGCGATATGCAAGTCCCCTAGATTTACTTTTAGTCACTGAAATATTGTGCAGTGCAGTATGTCCCCTCAAAAGTGACTGTTTTCTTCCCTCTGACTTGACAGGAATGATGTGCGACTCAAATGGGTCGCAATCGCCGATACACGGCTAGATTAAGTGCTAGACAACTATATAATTTGTTGTTATACCCAAATATGTTCAGAATGTTTTGTACACTTACAAATGGCGCTCCCAAAGTGATGTATGGTTGTCCTTTGTTTGTGTTCTTGTTTTGGTCAAGAAACTGGTTTAAAAATGGCGCCACGCACAGCGTAATTGTTTGACACCGAGGAAGGGAGTTTTCCCGAAACGCGTCTATCTTGAAAAATAAAATACTCACCTGTGCTGAAATCCCGGGAGTGCTGCCTTTCTTTTCGCGGAAATTGAAAAGGAGTTGAGCTTTGTTATGTTACACGGTACACCACCGTGTTGCAGCACCCGTTTTTGGAGAGTGACTCGCTTTTGGTGTGGTTCGGAGCAGTGATATATATATATATATATATATGTATCAATGCTCCAACTTGCCTCGTTTTAGAAGAAAGGAAAGTACTCTCAGGGGCGAGTTCTGTGATATCTTTCAAGTCACAACTTTAATATTTGCACCGATTTTACTTCACAGGGCAGCAGCTATGGAGCATGCGCATGGACTGCTGTCCTGCATATCTCCAATGCCAGGAAGAATAAGGAGATTCCCCCATAAAGTCTGGAGCTGCAGGTTCACCTCGTTCTTTTGGGGAAGTAGCAGAGAGGGTTAGCTTGGAGGTTCTAGAATGTCATGTCACTCATCCCCCAAATAGCAATATATATGGAGCACATAGATACACACAAAATACCAAAATATATAGGGGAAATGGATACAACATCAAGGCTTTCAGGGTGGACGACGCTGGCATCTGTAAAAATGACTTGGTAAAAGCACTTCATGACTTGTCACTTGCCAAAATCTTTTGAAATGGTTATGAGAAAGAACTGAAAACTGAAAGTGCCTCTGTTCATCGGTGGTATCTACATGATAAGCCCCCCTCACCCAACATGGGTTCAGCCACCTAAGCATGAAACCTGAATCACACATTCCTTCAGCGCCCTCTCCCACCAACATGGTCTCAGCTCCACCGTAACTACAGCCAAGCAGAGCGAGGAAACAAAGGCATAAGAACTAAACTCCCCCTGCTCATCAACCATGGATCCGTGAACAAAACTGCAGAATATCATTGACCTAACTTCAGAAATGGCAGCAGACCCCTTCACCAGGTGAACCAGGCTCAGCAATGCGGATGCACCTATCGGTCACGAAGCCATTCCTCCAAATGCGGCACAGTCTGCGTAAACTCACAGGGCATCCCAGCGCAGAAGCTACTGCGCCTCTCCTGCTTACTGCCCCGCTGTGTAGAGTTGCTCACATGAAAACCTTCATGCTTGGTAAAACTACTTCTATTGAGCATTTAACCGGCATTTGCATGTTTAGTCTAAATTTGCACACCTATATAGCTTTAAGTCTGGTCCATCATATTTGTACTACGACCTTGGTGAGTTCATCTAGTTGCAAAACGTAAATGTCAAGACAATGATATAGTGCTAAGTATATTCTTATAATTATGGCAAGCAACGGATCTGAGGGACAGCAAGATAAATTGATTTGCCAAAGAATTACACTGCGTAGTCAACTGGAAAAGGTCATACTGAGCAGCGTTGTTTCTCACCTGACAACCTACACACTGGACTACAAGGGTTATCTGGGTTCTTTTAAAGTAACATTTTGTGAAATGAGATGAACGCTTAAAAGTCAATTTGTCAAAGCAATTCTCAAGATACTTCACCCGAATGTAAACTAAGGGACCAATGGCGCAATCAGAAAAATTAAATATACTGAACTCTCCAACGATCAAACATGTGGCATGATGAAAGAGGTAGAGTATCTAATGCCTTACCATGAGCAGAACGCTGGCCTAAACATCCCATTCATACAGCCTTTGCATACACAGAATGCGATCGCTGACATGAGTCGGTATTACAAACTTCTCAAATGAGAACACTGCCATAATACGGCATCTCACTGCATGGCACTAAATGAGACAATGGGTTTATTTTACCAGATAAGTAGATTTCTGAGGCATCTTATCCCTTGCAAAAGTAGGGATTTTTACAAATTCAACATCCCTGCTTGAACAAAGAGTGTTCTCATCTGAACAGAAGAACTCCTACATCAGACCACTTCCCAAAAGAGACTAAACGTGCGCCTTTAACCCTAATAAACTACTAAATAATTTCCAATGGCCTGTTTATGGGTAGATAAGCTGATAGAGAGTGGCCTCTGCCCAACTCTACCTTTACTGAAGAAAATACCTGCTTCTCAGATCTACAATTGGCTTCAGACAAGGAAGGGACAAACTTAGCCCTAATATCCATCTGGAACAACCTAAAATTTACAGTTGATCAAAAACCGTCATAGAAGCTCTCCTGTTTGTGGACTTATGAGCTTCCGACATGGTCCAACACTAAACATTCTTCCGTGAGACAAGAAAGATTTGGCATTTGTGGAAACACGCTGAAATGGATAGCCTCTTACCTCAAAGACAGACCGTGCCTGGTACCCTAGCTCACACAGACCATTCAGAAAATGGAAGATTCAGAGCAACTTTGCTCCTTGAGATTCCATGACTGCCTCTGTGCCATTTTCTTATGGATGACTACTAGCAAACTGAACAGATACACTATAAAAATGGAGCGCATAACCTGTGGACCAAGGCATTTACTCCTCACACCTATATGGCCCAAGAAACTTGAAGCCCTACCAGCAACAACAGGGGACGTGAAGATTCTGAGTGAGAATGAATTCAAACTATTAACTGATCACACATTAATCAATTCACAATTAGCACCTTTTGCACAATGAGAATGCAGCAGCTTATCCTCCCCAATCCTATATGCCATCAGAAGCTAAGTCATTCCCACACTTGGTATTTCGAAGATTGACTATGCTAGTAGTCTATACCTTGGTGTACACTTTCTTGATAAGAAACTTACAATGGATTCAGTATACAGATGTAAGACTATTATTTCACCAACAACCAATGGAGCTCAAGAAGCCAGACTTGCAGGTCCTCTACTAGCTAGCCATAGCTAGCCGATCAATGTGAAAGGCACTTTGCATTGTTCACAAAATGGCTCAAGGGAAAAGCCCACTACCCGAACAATTAAGGGGACATCTCCCAAAAGGGCACTTACTATGTTCCGAATGAGCTCCAAACACAGTCAGACCACCTTACAAAAGAAAACTACTGGCTCATCTGCCTTCGCGGTCAAGGCTGGTGGGTCTGAAACTCACTGGTGACCATTAGATGGAATATGCAGGAATACTTGAAAATTAGAAAGGATGCAAAAACATGGCTGTTCCAAAGATAACTTCCCAGACTGCTGGAATATGGGCAATTAAAGCCAACAGTTTGTCATTGGATAAGGGTACCATAACCGAATATCCGTACGGTTTAACAACCACCACACAAAGAAGGTCGACATCGCCATTACAACCTGAACTGGAGAAATAACTGCTCTTTAAAGTTTTCACCGGCATGCCTACCCTTGAAATTATACCACAGAGAAGTGAACAACACCCCCCCCGCCCCCCACTCAGTAAATACAGAACAGATCTTTTTAGACAGACCTAGTCAAGCCTCAAATCTACTTGCAGATTAACTGTATATTGAACATTTTAAAATGAACATGGTTTCCGGTTTCTCTCTCTGTGTAGCCAGAGTTAAAAGGTGTCCTTCAGTATTTGTGAACATACTCCTAGCTGATTTTAGGTTTTACTTTGTGGTATCGTTAAAATGTATAGTTCTTCGTGTTCTTGATGTCCTGGAGAAAGGAGCAGAGCTCGACTGTATCTTTACAAGGCCCCTTCCTCTGGCTAGGGGAGGCTGAATCTGCAATTTTAAACATGCCTTTGTTTTCTATAGTATAGTACAATACATTATTATTCATTAGCATTAGAGTAAAAGTCAAATTCCATCACGTGTTTTCTGTTTTACACTGGATATTGTGATGTATTGTATGCTTCACACTGACAGTGTGATTCTTCTGTTTGAAAACCTCTGTAAAATGCTGTTTTTGGAATGTTTCCCAGAAGCTTTTCCTTTAACTTACAGGGCAGCTTCTATGTTGTTCTGCTTCTGCTGCAATACTTGAGAGATTTTCTTTGTCTTTTAAACTGAGCAGCGCCTGTGACAATCAGACTCAATTTCTCGTTGCATTATTTTGTACTGTGCTAGACCGTATCTGGTGATTACTTAACTACAATAGGGCTCAGTCTATATTAGTCCTATGATAATTGCCATTTATTTGCATTTTGAGATTTATTGACATTTTGATTGAACTATTTTTGCTTTTTGTAATGAGTTTAAATTAAAAATAAACCTTCATGATTTTTGACTTTGAACCCGATTTGGTGTATGTACAATTTGACTCAATGTATCTTTCTCTCTATTCCGGAGTCATAGTATAGACCTATACAAGGCCCAAGATCCCGAAATTGGGAGCTTAAAAAAACATAAAATAGCACCAATATTTTTGTAGAGAAATGAGCGCTAACACTGACAACACCCTTCAAACTATCTTGAAAGGCGCTTCGGCTCCCCAGGTATGGGTATGAAGAACATCTATACACTACCATCCATAACAATGCCAACAAAACTTTCTACTGAAGAAATGATGCATGTTTCTGTCTAAGTTGCTATTATCATCTTCCGAAATGGTGAATTCCTCACAGGGAATATTCAGGCAGATTACACTTTGCTGAAATATCCTGCAGTCAATTAAGCAAAGCAGAAAGAGGTCAGTGGGATGGAAGGCAACATGAGAGGTCTGCTGCAACACTGGCCACAGTACCCTATGTGCTATTATGAGCCCAGGCAGGGAGACAAGACTGGGTGAGGCAGCAGGCTTCTTGACAGCCCAGCAGGAAAACTAAAGGAAGCACTCATCCGACGCTTACATAAGCACAGGCATCCGGCTGCACTACAAAAGATGGAGAGAGCTTGAATATTTAATTTCATTTTTGTGGTTGAACATTGGCACAGACCGATGGGCATTCAGAGCAACCGTATTTTCATACAGTGGTTTTTGGAGTGATTACATTATTTAGACATTTTGTTATGCATTAGATGTTATGCATATCTGTAGAGCACACCATCATCCGCGAAAGTATCCAGGTGCGGATAGATACGAGTCTAGCCAAACCTCGGGCCTAGTGGAACGACTCAAAAACCTAGGGCTTCAGCTTGTTGTGGTATTCAAGAAGTATAAAGGAGGCCCTTATGTGTAGCAACAGGTCGTCCACGCTTTATGACCAATAAAGGAGAAAGCACAACCACCAGATCTGGTTTTCTGTAAACTTGGGATGTGTGCAAATAGGAGTCCGGAGGAGTAGAGGTGTCTGGGGGGGTTTGCAAAAGCAGATGAGATTGTTGAGGTGTGCTGAGGCAGTGTCTTGTAGTGCTTTGAAAGTCTGGTGAGGAGTTTGAAATGAGCTGTGTGTGTATTGGGAGCCAGTGTAGCTCTTTCAGGTGTTACGAGTGATTATAGTGAGGCATGGGAGGTTGAGAGCGAGTCTGGCCACATAGTTCTGAATGGCATGCAGTATTCTGCTGAGTTTTGTGTTGATCCCAGCATAGGGGGTGTAAACCAGCTGGCTTGTGATGAAGGTGTGCCTGGCGATGGGTTGGATGCTGACTGGGAACCATTTGAAAATCTTCCTCTGCATCTCAAGGGTATGGAAGCATGAGGCAGTGACGGCGTGGACTCAGGTGGTCACATTGAGTTTACCTGTTGACGTTCTTGTCGTTATCGGTCCTAGCTTTATTGGCCACGAGATGGAGTCCCATGGTGAAGTGCAATTCCCCAAGACCACAATTTCGGTCTGGTCTGTCTTCACCTTGAACTTTCACATAAATAATTCACCCATGCTTCATTCTGCCTCAGTGCTGGAAAGAGGTAAACCTTACCCGCCAAGCCTACAGAATTGACATTAAAAAGGACTCAAACATTAAGCAGCCGAATCGTTCCGAACAAGAGCATTAGACAGCATTATGAAAAGGATTCAGAGTTTCTTTCTTTTCAAACACACTTTTCGATAGTGTAATTCTACAAGATTGTAACACGGTCTGGTGACAAACTATGTATAGAGCTCTGCTCACAAATTTCAGAAAGCTATTATACTGGTTGTATGTGTAAGAACGGCAGGACACTGAAATGGATCACTAAAAACGTAATACCTAGAAGCATTTCAGTATATTTTTACGCCGGGATGTTGTAGTGAACTTGCCGGGTGCAATAGACTTACTGGAGCACTTTGGGGGAGTCTCTGGCCTGCACGTTAACTGGCCGAAATGCCAGGTGTTTCCACTCAGTGGGGATGCCGACCCTCCTCAGAACCTGCGCTGACTCGCCTATAGCCCGACTGGCCTTAAGAATTTTGGAGTTAAACTATACCATAACCAGCAAGAGCTACTGGATGGTAATGTTGGGGCAGCTGTTGGAGTCCTGCGAAATTGTAGAAACTTTAGGACAACATTGCCATTATCTGTAGCTGGAAAAAGAGCAGTGGCTAAGATAGTGGCACTGTGGGCAAGCAACCTAGTTTGGTGAGATAATGTGTGGCTAGTACATCGGTGTGAAGAGGGACGAAAGAGCAGCGTGGTGAGGTTTGGAGGAGAGTTAGGGAGGGAGGGCAAAGCACTGGGGTTTGAGGAACAAGGTGGGTTGAGAAGTGTGGAAGGGCCTTTAAAGACAGAATGCGACCAGGCCCTACCACCGGCACATCCACAATGAAATGAAATGACCTTTGTGCGAGCGCCAGAAACACCGAAAACAAACATCCCTCGCTCTTACGGGCCCAAATCTGATCGGCATTTCCACTGATTGTGAGAACCCGTAGACGGTTTTCAAACACCTCAGCGTGCTGAAACTGGCAGGCACACAGGGCTGTGTTTATCCTCAAAGCCATTCCGGGGGAGGGGACACGGTCTCCGTCCCTGCTCAGCTTGTAAGTTTGTCTTGGTGGTGAAGTGACTGTGGCATTCAGTAAAGAAGCCTATGCAGAGCACTGCAGTGTGCAGTCTGGGGCCGAGTTAAAAGCTTTTAAACAAAGCTGCCCTGGCCGTAGGAGGATGTGCCAGCCCCGCATGTTGTGCCGAGCGCTGCGGAGCAGGCCGTGCTGTTCAAGGGCTGGTCATGCCAGGACGCCCCCACTAACAGCTCAGACAGCCGGGTGATGCCGCAATCTCACGCCATCCCCGGGGAAAGGAAGCCTTAGGGGCGAGGCACGGACTTGCAGAGGTCGCGCGAAATATGCATTCCAAAGGCTGCTCTTCATATCCGGCCTGATCTCTTCTTTTGACCAACACTAATTCTTTATGGTATATCTCCATATTTTACCTGTTATAATAATGCGTCGCTCTTTTATGTGGCCTAACGGCTAGAGCGGTTGACCTCGAAGCTGGGGAACGAGGTTCGAGTCTCGGCAGGGACGCTCAACATCCTGTGATTCTGGGCAAATCACTTAATCTCTCTGTGCCTAACAAAATGAATGTGCCCGTCTGTTGCGCAACTGGTGCTCATGTAACGCGCTTCGATACCCTCGGTCACGTTCGCGCTATATATACCAGTAAAAAAATAAAGGGAAGACCTTATAATCTACGAGCAACTAATATAAAGAATATAGATCAAAAGAATATTTACAACGTTCTCATCTACCTCACACAATACATCAAAAATATTAAAAGCAACATTTACCCCCAAAACGGAGCAAAGGCGAGAGCCAAAACAGTATAAAAAGAGTTCCCATATTGTTGCATTTCACCTTTTAATTATTTATTTCCCTTGCTGGAACTAGAACCCTGCTCCTGCGTGAGCCTTCCTGGTTCTGTGTTCCAGATTCCCTGTGTGGCAGTTTAAGCCTGCCCTGCTGTTCAGCTGGATGCTCTGTGCCTCTTCACCTGCAATAAATCCTTTTTTTGATACATATCGTCTGGCATCTTACCTTACAAAATTGGCGACGACTGGAGAACCAAAGAAATCCTTTTGCGGCATTTCCTAGGCACAGGTGCGAGGATTTCTTCTAAAAACGAACCCATCCACCTCTCTTCAATTTCTACGTGGTCGGACTGCTGTTGAGTTAAGCCTCTCCTCATCCGTTCGTTTGGCAGCCTCGTGGTATGTACTTTACGTAGCGTTAGCAGGTTGCCATAACAACCTTTCTGCCTGCATGTCAGCACGTCATAAACGTCACGACGCTTAACGCGTCATCACGCGGATCACGCTCTCTCTAGAGCCAATCCGCCTTGTTTTCTTCTGCTGGTAAAGGCGCGTCACAAAGGGTGTCCTGATTCAACGCCGCCTCAGCGTTAAAGCGTCTTGGATCTACACTTGTTTCTCGAGGCGCGTCACAAGCGGTGCCCCAGATCAGCGCTGCCTCGGCATCAAAGCCTCCTGGATCAACGTCCGCCTCAGGTAATTAGGCTGACCGAGTGAAATCCTGACGCTAGCGCTACAATACTGACAGCTACGACGTGATTAAAACTGACATTTACTGCTTTTCACCTTAACGTTTTAAGACATACTTCCAGACTGAAAACGCTACACTTTTTGATGCTTAAACGCTGAAAGACTTATTCAATTGTTCTTTTCTCAAAGCTTTGTTCTTCTCCTGCTTTGAGGGTTGGTACTATATATATTTTTTTTTTTTTTTTGCTACTCTGCATTTTTGCTGTGTCCAGTACAGTGCAAGTATAATTTGGATATTTTGATACTTTCTTATCATTTTCTGTGTGCATTCTACACCATTGGCATCATCTATGCTATTTACAGTTACTGTTATTTTATTTAAGTGGTGTGATTAACTTATTACTCTGCCATGCAATTTGATCCTCCAAGCAAGTTTCTGCAGAGCAAAGGTGAACCACCTATTCCATGGTCACGTTGGAAGGAAGAGTTTATCACCTACCTTAAAGCCATCGATGGTGAGCGTATGTCTGCTGAAAGGAAGAAAAATATTTTCCTCCACTGCTTGGGTTCAGAGGGTCAAAATGTCTTCAGAACTCTTCCTCCTATGCGTTCAGGAGGTGATCACAATGTTTACGATGAAGCTTTATTGCGAATTGAAAATAGATTTAAACCCAATACCAGTGTAGCATTGAACAGGTATAAGTTTTATACTAGAGCTCAAGAAGAGAATGAAAGTTTTGATGACTTTCTCACTGCACTTCGAGCTCTGTCCCTTCATTGCAATTTCGGGTTAATGACTGACGAAATGCTCAGGGACCAAATTATTGTACATGTGAGAAGTAAAAAAGTTCAGGAGCAGCTTTGGATTCTGGGCGATCCCAGTTTAGAGGTGACCATCAGTACCTCCAAAGCTCTTGAACAATCTGAACGTTGGATGAAAACTTTAGAAAGTAAAGCTTCCTCTGGCACTGTTAGTAAACTATCTTCTAGTGTTGATGAGGGTAATGTTAGTGCTGTTTCATCCTCTAGCTCATTTTCCACTGGCAAGCCCAATGTTAATACGAAAACTCAGGTCAATTCAAAAAATTATTACTGCTTTAGATGTGGTAATCCCAACCACATTGCTTCGTATTCTCGTTGTCCTGCCATTGGAAAAGAGTGCACTAAATGTGGACGTTCAGGTCATTTTTCTAAAATGTGCAAAGACACTAGTTCTAGAAAAGATTCCTCTTTTTCCTCTAAAGGCAAAATTTCCACTGTGTCACAAGGTATGTCATCATCCCAAGACCTTGAACATGGCATTGTTGTTTCTATCCGCAATGTGTTTGATATTAATTCTGCAGAAACTTTGAGTTCTCCGGATTGTATCGTTAATATTTTGGGTAAAGAGCTCAAACTTATGGCGGATTCAGGCTCTCCCTGGACCATTATCACCGAGTTATATTGCAATGAAGTTTTTGGTAATCTAGTTGATCTAACTAGCTTATGTGAGTCTGATATTGTTGCACAAAACTTTGATGAATCCTACATTAATATTGTTGGTTATAAAGAAGTCTGTATTGAGTTTAGGGGGAATAGTGCTTGGATCAAAATGTACATTGCCATCAAAGGTGTGAATGTTCTGGGCTGGAGGGATCAATTCAGACTTGGTATTACCTTAAATCCCAGGAACAAAGACCCTATTTCTGTAGTTGCCATTACGTATGATGCTGCACCTTTGAACAACACTGCTTCATGTTCTACGAGTACTCATTTGTCTGATGAGAGTATGATTGCTTCTGAATCCTCAAGGGATGTATGTGATCTCGAGAAGGACCTTCCTTTGCTATTCCCTCAAGTTTTTTCTGAGAAACTCGGCAAACTTAGAGGTTTTTCCCATAGGATCAAAGTTAAAAATGGTGCCATTCCGGTCAAACAGAAGTTGAGGGGTGTACCCATCAGTATAAGAGCTGAACTCAAAATCTTATTGGATGATATGATCCTTGGTGGTGTCATTGAAGAGGTGGAGTCCTCTGAATGGGTTTCGCCCATCGTTTTGGCTCAAAAACCTGATAAAAGTATCAGGCTATGTGTGGACCTGAGGGCTCTCAATGCCAACTTAATTACTGATTGTCACCCTCTCCCCAATATAAACGAAATGGTTTGCTTGTTGGATGGTGCTTGCATTTTCTCTACTCTTGATTTGCGTTCCGCTTATCACCAAATCGAATTGACTGATGATGCAAAGCAATTTACCGCTTTCATCACTCCGTTTGGCCTTTTTCAATTTAAGCGGATGCCTTTTGGCCTAGCCTCCGCCGCTTCGGTCTTTCAGAGGGCCATGCACCATATTTTTAAGGAGGTTAGTTCTTTCGTAAAGTGTTTCCAGGATGATATCCTCATTTTTTCTAAGAATGTGGATGATCATCGTGTTCATCTTAAGGATGTGTGCAACAAGTTATGTGAAGCTGGTCTTACTCTCAAATTTAACAAGTGTAAATTATTTTGTAAGAGTGTCGAATACTTGGGTCATACTTTGTCTGCCGACGGTGTAGTTCCCAAGCGTTCTCTTGTTGATGCCATTGTAAAAGCCCCTTCTCCTGACAACAAGGAGAAATTGCTTTCCTTCGCTGGCTTATGCGAGTACTACAGTAAGTTCATTCGCAATTTCGCCACGAAAATGGAACCCCTCAGGGAGCTTACCAGGAAGTCCTCTGACTTTGTGTGGTCTGAAAGGCAGGAGTCTGCCTTTTCTTCTATCAAAGAAGATATCGTCAATGCCCCCACTTTGAGATCCTTCTCTCTCAACAAAAAGTGCATTATTACCGTGGATGCCAGTTGTTATGGTCTTGGAGCTGTGTTAGGTCAGGTTTCTGGCAAAGAAGAATGGTGTGTTGCCTTTGCGTCAAGGACCCTATCTCTCACTGAGAGGAGGTATGCGGTTATCGAAAGGGAGTTGTTAGCCTGCACATGGGCTGTGGAGCATTTTCGCAATTATGTTTGGGGCAACAGATTCATTCTTAAAACTGACCACAAGCCCTTGGTTGGTATCTTGTCTCCTGGTGGAGGTTGGAACTCAACTGCTCGCATTGCACGCTTATCTTCAAAGTTGCAGGAGTATGATTTTGAGGTTTTGTATGTCCCAGGTAGGAGTAATGTCACGGCGGACTTTCTCTCTAGGTTGCCTTGCCCTGATCTTGGTTCCAACCCAGATAATCCTGAAATTGATATTGTTTCTGTGGTTAATGACTATATTTCTAGTGATTTCAGGGGTGTCACTGAGATTGAGTGGATGTCGGAAGTTGAAAAGGATCCCATTTTCTCATTTATTTTTGATTGTTTAGAAAAAGGTTGGCCCAAGGATAAATCTGTTTTACCTGAATTTGCCCCTTTTTGTCAGGTTTCATCTGAGATTGAGGCTGTAGGAAGGATTTTGTTTAAGTCTGGGAAAATGATTCCTCCTGCTTCTCTGTACAACAAGATTCTTTCATTGGCCCATAGGACTCACATTGGGATGTCCTCTATGAAACGTCTCATTAGGACCAACTTTTGGTGGCCTGGCCTCGACAAGATGGTAGATAGAACTGTCCGTGACTGTGTGGATTGCATTAGTAGTGATAAGATGCTTAAGGTGTCTTCTGCTCCCCTTCATCCTGTTTCTTGGCCCGATCATCCCTGGCAGAAGCTTGCTTTTGACATTTCTGGTCCTTTCCACCGCCTACCAGAGAATGCTCGTTTTGCTTTAGTTCTTATTGACTATCACAGTAAATGGCCGGAAGTTAAGTTTGTCTCCTGTGCCACCACCTTGGTCATTATTTCTTTTCTTAGGGAAGTTTTTGCCAGAGAGGGTTCCCCTGAAATCCTTATTACTGATAATGGCGTCCAACTTATCTCTCGGGACATGGAGGATTTTCTTGTTTCTTGTGGTATCAAGCATCACACTACTTCGTTGTATGAGCCTAGAGAAAATGGCCAGGTTGAGAGGTTTAACCGTGTCCTCAAAAATGCTGTGGAGCTTGCTTGTTCTTCGTGTGAATCCTGGAGGGATGTGGTAAGGGAAAGACTTTGGATGTACCGCATCACTCCACATGCTGTTACTGAGGTTAGTCCTTTCCAACTTCTGAAAGGGAGAACTCCCAGTTCTGAAATCTGTCCTTGGTGGGTTAAGAAGTTGGATGTTAAGGCTGACCACTTAGACATCTCGCAAGTGGCCAGTCGGGTTGAAACCAAGCAGAACACTATGAAGTCTTTGTTTGATCAAGAAACCTGGGTTCACTCTCAAAGGTCTTTCCAAGTTTGGCAACCCCATTAAGATTGTCAAAGTTTTCAGGAACTCTGTAATTACCCAAGATGGTAGATCCTGGAACATAAGGAGGGTTGCCAAATGTAAGTTTGTTCCTCCTGGTTCTGCCCAGACTTCTACTCATGATAAATGTTCTGCTCAGAGTTCTTCTCATGGCGACAGCAACTGTGTTCCGCCCTCTCAATCTGTCGCTCATAGAGTTAAAACCAATGCCAGACCTGTAGTTATGCCTTCTAGGTTTTTATCTTAATTCTCCTTTCACTTTACTGTTTGCTTTGTTTTATAGGAAGGAGATGTGTTGCATTTCACCTTTTAATTATTTATTTCCCTTGCTGGAACTAGAACCCTGCTCCTGCGTGAGCCTTCCTGGTTCTGTGTTCCAGATTCCCTGTGTGGCAGTTTAAGCCTGCCCTGCTGTTCAGCTGGATGCTCTGTGCCTCTTCACCTGCAATAAATCCTTTTTTTGATACATATCGTCTGGCATCTTACCTTACACATATCTGTAGGTGTTTGTCAGAGGGTAAAACTAAGGACTTATCCATGTTTTCTTTTCTTTTATTGTACTTTGTATAGCAAGCCTTTTAAATGTTCTATGTTGTCACGGTTTTAATTAACCACACAATAAAAAAAAATATTCTCGCTCTCTTCTCTAGTTCCCATAGAAGGAAAGGCTGAAAATCCTCCCTAGTGTGCCCTTTCGCTCGGTTCCTCCGGTACAGGCAGGCGGTAGGCCGTGCTTATGAAGCACTCCTCCCTTTATCCTCGTCCTCAAGGTGCGGGCTGTGCTTTAACGGGCAGGAACGGTGCTCAAAGACCGTGGCCCTATTGCGGCAGCATTTCATAAAAACAATTACCCGCTTGGGCTGGCGACACATCTTGACGGATGGCCTGATTGAAATGCGATTATAATGCAGGCCTCAGAGCACAACCGCATCTGGGAGCAGCGAGTGAAAGGCCGCAGCCTCAGAAGAACGTACGGCTCTTTAGGGAGAAGGAAAACGAGTTGAACGCCTTGGAAAGGGGTTTGAATCTTCAACAATGTTTGTGGAGGGGGCAGGGGCGACTAGACTGAGACAGCGGGAAACATCGGGGGCACGCGCCAAGGTCAGGTGTGGCTGCCCTCATCACTTCCGGCGCTCCCGGAAGTGTTACAGGAAAGTGATGGAAAGGAGACAGCTAGGCCCTCTGGCATATGGGCGATCTCAGAGCACGTGGCCAGCCTGTACCATCACACAGCGCAGGGTGGGGGTATGAAGACAGAGGGGGGTATCTCTATGTACCAGAGGTGAAGAACGATCTAAAGGAAAGCCGCAGACTCGCCCACGCAGAGAACAGAGCACCAACACCGAAAGGAAGCGAGCACGGTGGTGTTTCTGGCTGCTCGTGCCCTGATATCAGAACAGCACTACCCCTCTTGGTATGGTGGACGTGGGTAAGGCCAGCTGCCAACGAGTGGACTAGCTCTGGGCGTTAGCAGACAACTGAGCAGGGACTAGATACTCTTGAACGAGCACCACCATACTGCAGGCATCCTGGTCCATAGCAAGTATGGCAGAATGCCACTGATGCCCACGAACAGAGCTGCTGACGCCCTGGCAGACGACCTGCAGCTCACAAGGCAGAAAGAAGGCAGCCAGGAGAGCAACAGATACTATGGGCACCATTCTTAATGTCATCACAGCACTGAACAACTCGCTGGAGACTAAAATTGACGCAGTGGCAAATTAATCTGGACCTTTTGGGAAAGGACCATGGCAAACTGTCTGAAAGAGCGACTCAAAATGAAGGTATGCTCCTTAATTAAGTTGCACCCACAGACCTCGGATAAGCAGAAAAAGATAATTGATCTAACAGGGGTGTTTCCTTCAAGGGCAGGCAGAAGATGAAGAGGAAAGTCCACACGGAGTAACATCCGAACAGTGGGTATGCTTGAGGGACTTGAGAGTGAAGATGCACCGACCTACATAGAGCAGTGTCTGTGTAAGGTTGATCCTCCAAAACATGTATTTTTTTTGGGGGGGGGGGGGGGGGGGGGAATGAAAGGGCCCCAAAGCTGCAGTGACCCTCACCGGGCGCACCTCCTAGGCCCACTGCAGTGTAATTGTTGCAAACTCTGTCCCACCAGGCTAAAGATCGTCTGAGACAGAAGTAATTTTTCTTCACTGACACTACAGAGGCTCTGGCGTGGATCACATATGACTTAGCCTAACTCCCCCAAAATTGGCGAACAATGGAAATAAAGGTGGAGCAAAGTCAGCAGAGGCAGGGACATAGTCAACACTCCCAAACTGTCTCTACGCCCACCCAGCAGGAGCCAACGAAGAGGCCCTAGTGGCTGTGGTGACTCTCAGCCCGGTCCTGTAATTAAGTCAACTGAAGTAGCTGTATCTACAGATCAAGATAACTCTGCCACCTCAGTTATGAGCGCCAAAGAGGGTGACCTGCCAAAATTGACTCCCACAAAAATAAAGAAAATATGTTCCGATCCCAGGCTGAGCAATAGAACAGACTATGTAGGCTCTGAAATGTACTACTGGCTGGCTGACAGAGCAGAAATGTTTGTGACACGTCTAATACAGCAGGAGGTTATCGCCGCTATGGGTGGAGGCAGGTAAAACAATGGTATCCGTGAGATTAGGGGTTATAAAAAGTCCTATTTGGGTGCGGGCTGGGTTCCTTAGGTGGGAGACAGGGACTGTGGGTCCCTCCGGCACCTGGCTACATTATGTGACATTGCATCTCACACAGTATTTTGAATTGGGTGGGGCAGAGGCAGTCTGGAGCCTAGCCCAGGGCTGGGGTTCACAGTCTGTTTTGTGGAAGAGGTGTGGTGCAGCGGCCAGGGTGGCTGACTCCGGACCACGGGGGCTCACGGTTCGATCCCCACCGCCGTCTGCAGGATAGCTTATCACCTTGTGACTCTGGGCAAAAGCGTGCTTAGTCTTCCCCACGGACCCCAGAACTGGGACACCTCGTCTGAGGTAGCTGTGCGCTTTACAAATGCTGGTATTATTATTATGTATCATTTTGTTTTGCTGTGGATGGGTAATGAAAGCCACAGAAGTAGTAGAGAGTTCTCAGTTTCAGCCAGTGGTTTCCGGTGGGTGCTCAGCACCAGCACTTAATGATCATCACCAGGGCGCTTTTCATGAGCACCAGTTAAGGACACATTCATTTTTGTTAAGCACAGGGAGATTAACGGATTTGCCCAGAATCACAGGATGTTGAGCCGCACAGACTCAAACCTGGTTCATCAGCTCCGAAGTCGGCAGCTCTGGTCATTATGCCAAATCCTCTCTCCACTTTCATGGTTAGTAGGAAATGGGCTGGTGCAAGCTGCCTCCTGACGAGAGCCTCTGCACTTATTCTCTTACAAATTAATCACAGAGTAGAGATTATTGAAAGCGTCCTAGGGCCTCTGGTGGGGCAGAAACCATTGCATCGTGACACTCCTCCGCGCACAGCTTATTTTATGGGGCTCCGATCAGGGCACCTAACAGTTTCCTGTTGGATGCAATGCAGCCGCAGGTGAGGAACCAGGATAAATATACATTTATAAGATGGAAAGTGTGGTTTAGGGCATATCAGTAAGAGACACCAGATACATGCCTTCTTGAAGAGATGTGGAGTCACCTTTGTATTTCTCTAAGAAACAGATCTCACTAAATCTGAGAAGCTAAGACCGTGTTGGAAGGGGCCTGAATATGTCACCTTATCACTGCTAAACGCTAAGGGGGGGCTACACTGGATACTTCTGGAGACACTGGCAAGATTGCATTAGTATAAATGGACCCACAGCGGCAATAGGTGTACATAGGGGGTCAACTAGATGATAGAAGCTTGAATTTAATACGCTTTTATCTTCTCAGGACAGACAACAATTGTAGACCGTCTCTTTGCACTACTGGTCAGGGGCGGCTGGTTCATAGGGGCGTCGGGGCAGCGCCCTACTTAGCAGATTCAACAAGAAAAACTGCCCACGGGCAGCAGGAAATGTAAACAGACAGCAGACGCAATTCGTCTGTTTACATTTCCTGGCCTGTGCTGGCAGCTGCTTCAGAGCCTCAAGTGCGCATGAGCACAGTCAGTCCTTCAACAATAAACGTGCACGCACGCAGGCGAGAGCAGCAGGAGTCCAGAACTGGACTCCGACTGCGCATCTGCGAGGGGCGCTTTTCATTTCAGCCCCCGACTCCATTGACATTACATTAGGCATGCTGCGCATGCCTAATGTAGTACAGGAGTCTAAAGGTAGGATCCTGCTCGGGCGGTGACGTATGGTCGCCCCATGCCCTGTCAAATGGCAGGATACAGCTGAGTATCTGCCCCAGTCGCATCCAGTCACATGATTTGCCACAAGAGGACTTGGAGACGTGATGCGACGCGGGACAGGCAGAGGAGCAAGAGCAATCGCAAATCACCAGCATAGAGTGTCAGTTTTAAAGCAGACACCTACTGAGGCAGTCTCTAACTAACTGCTATGGGAGGCCGCCTACTAACATCTGCATAAGGAGGCTGTCTCTAAGCTGCCTCGCAGAGAGGACGTGCCCAGGCAGCTGCGCACAGGCACAGTCTCTAAGCAGGCAGACAAGGACAGTATAGGAGCTGCCGTCCCCAGAGGAGTTTCAGAGCATCCACATTCATAGGCAGTCTTCGAGGAGCTGAGCTATTCCCAGCAAACTGCACACCGGTCTCAGAGGAGCAGCGCACACAGAAGCATTCTCGGAGCAGTCACGCACAGCCAGTCTCAGAGCTGCAGAACATACAGTCAGCCTCGGAGCAGCCGCACCCAACCGTCTCACAGCAGCCACACAAAGAGGAGGTCTCAGAGGAGCCACACACGTACCAGTCTCAGAGCAGCCACACACGCAGCAGTCTCGGAGCATCCATACACAGAGACAGCTCCAGAGAAGTCGGAGAAAAAGTAGCATCCGGGGGTCAATTATGCAGACAGAGCAGCGCACAAAGCCCAACACAACATACTCACGCACACAATCACAGGGGCATCAGCCACATGAAAGCAATTTAAAATGGATTTACCAGGAGGCAGCGTCTCAAAAAGGGCATTTCTTTTTCATTTGACTTTTCTATTGACTGACTTCAGCTTTCATTGCTCCTACTCAAATGTCTGAATGTCAGAGAAGCAAGGCAAAGAATATCAACCTGTCAAAATATCCTGGCAAAATTACCCTCTTCCAGAATACCGTGAAGGTAGGTGTAGCTAAGTTCAGATCTATTATTGTCTAAATCTATGTGCCTGAAAGGTAAATGTAGTTATTTTCGGAGTATGTTGGTGGTCTTTATTTTGACTTCGCTATATTGCCAGAAGGACATTTAAATTCAGATCCGTGCAGGCTGCCACCCTTGACCAGAGACACGTGTTGGCTTCAATCTGAGCCTTACACAACACCAGTGGGCAACGTCTTGACGTCATCCCTAGGCACAGTACTGCCCTACTCCCCAGGGCCGGACCCTTCCTGAAATAGGGCAGTCAGCACCTCTGCCAGGCTCAGCCATCAATACCCACAGCCATGGGGCAGACTCAGAAAGCAGGCATAGGGCTCTCTCAAAGGCACAGCATGAGAGAGTCAAGTCAAGGCAAGTCCAGTCAAAATTTATTGTTTTCAATTATTAAAAATCATTACAATACATTAAAAAAGCATGAGAGAGAGAGGGGGTGGCAGATGCAGCATGACAGAGGCGAGATAAAGAATAGTGCACACAGGGGCGTAGCTTCAGGGAGGGGAGGTTGGGGTGTTACACCTCCCCTAATAAATGTATTGTTTAATAAATAGTTGGGTACAGAAGCCTTCAGATGGGAATGGAAAGGTGTCGCTCGGATTTCATCTGGGGTTTTAAAATATTCGCCCAGACTAAAACACACAAGCACACACTTGTGTCTGTTTTGTAAGTCTTAAAACATGGTTATTTTACAAAATTCTGAACCCTCCTTAGGTGGTTGAGGATTGCGCGCTACACTCGCTCGCCACAGTGCAGTATTTACGCCCCACCACTTTCAAATGTCACCAGCCACCACTGCTACTGGTGAGGATCCCACCTGAGCCCTTACTGATAGAAAGTGAGCAACTGTGAGAAGAATACAGAGAAGGATATATCTCACCCGCGCCAGCTATGGCGCCTCTTCTTGGAGATGCTCTTATAACTGGAAAGATGAACATCTAGCTAGAAACGTATGAAAACATAGACAGCAGCTGACCCGTCTCTTAATAAGTGCTCCCATTACTGAGGACTTCATGCTTTACATCGATGCATCAACATTGTCTTTAGCACAGAATACTAAGGCAAGCTCACATTGGGCGTGGAATACCTAGCTAAAACCTGTTCAGACTATAATCTCCAGATGCTAACCATGCATTGGGGGAAAATATCAACACTTATACCTACCTGGCATTTGCAACCAGCTTTGCTAGAACACAAAGCTTACAGAAGAGCATTGTCTGAATAAATCACACACTACTTCAGGATGAACAGCGTTTCAACTGGGGAATGTACATGCGTGGAAGATCTTCAAGTTGCATATCCGTGATATTGACATTCAACCCTTAGCAGGGGTGCACTACACATTGTCAAAACAGTTTGAAGTGTTGCAAGTCAACACACAAGCAATAGAGAAGACTTCTACGTTATCAAACCTTGTTAATATGTGGAAACAACATGCAAAACATCATAATAGGCTGAGCTTACACAACTTCATAGAATACAAGGTGCTAATCCATGCTGAGCTTGACCAATCGGTCACCTTTTTGCCAGGATGATACATCACCCGGGGGCTATGTACCACACAGACTGACAACCAATGTGGTCTTAACGTGCGGTTTTATGCACAGGAGCCAGAGCCTGACTTAGCAGAACTGGAAGCTCACACACACTAGTATGATTGCCGCAATTACCAGTAGATTACAAGGCTGAACTGGACAAGCCAACTGCTCTTCGTGCACTGGAACTCTTATGCCCTTTACTGAACTTGGTGACACATTTGGGTTACCCGCTTGAAGGTTTTTAGTACTTGCTTCTCTGTGTAGAGCAGTAAGGGTCACATGAAAACAAGCACCCAGGAAGTCTGAAACAGACCACACATTACATAGCCTGTTGACTTGTGGAAGAGGGAAGCGTATCGCATCTATATTGTACAGGATCTTTGCAAACACAGGATAAGTGAAATTAGACATGAAAAGCCATTGAGAGGCGGGTCTGGGAGAGAATCTTTCAGAGAGAGATTGGGCAATTGGGTACTTAGGAAAAGTCCACAAGGTATCTCATGAGGCCAGGATAAAACTCATACGGTATGTGCCCAAGAGGACATTGAGATCTACCAGTGCCAAACTAACACACATTCCCAGGATAAGAAGACTCAACTGGGTAGGTAGGAGCTTTATTTACTGTGCTTCAAGAGCCTGGAATGAGATACCAATGACTTTAAAAAATGCTCCAAATCTCCTCATGTTTCGGAAGAGCCTGAAGACGTGGCTAAATTCACAATGATTCCGCCAGATAACTGCAGGAGACCAACGCTTAGCGCCAGGACACCCAAGGGTAATCGCGAGCTCTATAAGTGTTAATAACATAACATACAATTCAACTATGTGCACCGGGCATGGCAAATCCAAAATGGAACTCATAACTCCTTTGGTTCTGACAGATAGAGCTGAACAGGTGGGTGCAAGCAGAAGGCACTGTGTGATGACAAGCCCCCTTAGACAGATGCCCTCATTACGGTTAAACTTGTATAGCTGAAGAGTTATAGAGGCGCCTGTACTCTTCACAATGAAGTGTCCTAGCACAGATAGGCCACACCGATAGGTCAATACTCACTGTGCAATTTTATGTGAAGCATCGAAATTTGCCAGCCGAGCAGTTTGATAATAATGATCCTAGTTACATAATCTACTCCGTGCCCGCCTATCTGTTGATTTTTTTTGTCCATTATGTTTCTGTAATGTATACATGTGCTCATAGTCACGCCCTCTGATTACAATAATTCTTAATGTGACCTGTTAAATTAAAAACAATAAAATACTTTGAACAAAGAAAAATATTTCTGGAAGCAATCAGGAAAGTTGGTCCCAAGGAACTGGGTCGAGGTGGCCTATTCCTGGTACCCTTTCTGTTGAGATGGGGTTATAGCAGGAGCAGATAATGGCCATGGAGTGGCTTCAGTAGCATGGGCACTCCATCTGGATGCATCATTTACAACGGGGAGCACTTTGAATAGAATCATATGGCTCCTCGCCTAACTTGTCACACAATTTAATTCTAATGTGTTACGATAAGCAAGCAGGCTTTGATCTCGGAGGCCCAAGTTATGAACACTGATGAAGGAGAGATTCGAGTTCATTGAGCGGGAGGTTAGAGTATCTTTGTCTTCAGTTAGAAGAGGAACTGACTGGTGTAGGTGTCTGGGCAGATGATCAGAAGCAGTTTTGCAGGATATTCAGAACCCATGGTGTGGCCCAAACTCTAAAGGCCTGTGCCTGGCATGTTCTTGGGGAGGGGAGAAGGGGGGGGGGGGTTTGGTTGATAGTGTTGCTTTTCAAGGTTAAAGAAGGAAAGCAGAGTATTAAAACTTCGGTCTGAAGACAAAGCATTGAAAGGAATAGGTTGCCATCTGTTTTTCCAAGAAAGCGTTTTGGATGGCACCTGGTGTTATTACTTTGTGATATTGAACTCTATTTACACTGCTGTAGGTCACAGAGAAAGGGAAACGGTCAGGAAAAGATGTTGCCTCACTTTCCTTCTCCTCAATTCTCTCGCCATCCCCTCTGCTCTAACACAACACGTTTTTCTTGCAGACTCTGCCACCGGTCAAAATACACATCAACGCAATGTGATCGTTGTGACACGCAGTGGCTTTTCCTCAAACGTCTGACATTTTGTTTGGAATGACAGGACTAGCGACAGGTTTTTCTCATTCCCAAGTGAACAGCCACTGGATTAGTAAAATGTAGCTTTTGGAAAAATCGTAAACTTCCCATGACATTTGAGTGGGTGTTTCTTCCCATTATTGTGCAAGCACCGTGTAACTGAGATTGGCAGGCATTCAAGTAGGACACGAGCTTTTCCTGCCTCTAATCTAAAAATACATCAATAAATGGGGTTTTCAAAAGGTCACAAGCAATCCACCAAGGTCTTTTACTAGACTTGGTAATAAATGCAATATGTTGAGAGTAGTGTGCCATAAATTAGACAATGCATCAACCGGCACCGCAGCCTGACTTTTCCACGGACTCCCAGCTCTCTAGGTTTAAGATCTCATAGACAGAGACATCTTACAAGTGTTAATGGCCACTAATCTCATTGGCAAGGTCACAAAGTGAAAGCGATCAGAATAGATCTTCATTGCTCATTGTGGCTTCAGGCATCATAGTGAGGGGGGGGGGGGAGAAAATATAGAAGAGCTAGGGAAAAACAGATTACAATCATCAATGCAGCCCATGCCTTTCTCAAAGTCACTGCGAAGAAATATTCCTCCCCCACTGCTTTAGCTCCCTCCCACGGTTATCTTAAGTAACCAAATACCTTACCATAAACTAATGGCCCTACAAAATAGTAACCCACTGTCACCCAAAAATGAGTTTTTCTACTTCTCCATTACCCACTCCTCTGCTTTCTCACTACCCCATGAACTCACGGGTAGAACAGCTTATGTCTGTAAGCTCCATTTCACAACCACATATGTTTACACTGCTTTGCTACCTCAAACGCAACAGCTCTCACCTGTTCGACGTCAGAAACCTCCACTCAACCTCTAATTTGAATTAAGTTACATCCTCTTTAATAATTTAGTTCTGAGGACTAGTGATTATTGACCTTCCACCTGCCCCTTTTTCCCACCTTGAAAAAAGTTCTCCACATGACCATCCACACTTAGTAAAAACTCTTGCAGCATTCAGGCCTAGTCTTTTTGGTTCAAAGCTGGATGGTTCCCTCTAGAATAGAGGCCACATAAATTACTCACACTGGTCTTTATATTAAAATTGCAGTTACACTGCATGTGAACCCACTTGGCAGATCAAAGTAGGAGCTGGTCAGGGACATAGGACAACTAAGTAATTCGGGGGTGGTGGTGATGCCGCAGACTAAGAAGTCCGAAAATCTTTAGGCTCTAAGGACTAAACAAACACAGGGAAGGCATGTTTACATCACAGCAGTATGGAGGGAAAAACTTTTAGGGTATACATACCAAGTCTACTAATTGACACGAATCAAGAAAACCAATATTCCTTTAAATAATAATTTTAAAAAAACAGCTTTGCTCCCCAATGTTTTCAGTCCACGCGCCCATAGTGAGCACCCGTCACATTCGTTGCAAAACAAAAGAGAAGTAAGGATGTGAAGAAGTATTTATGTGATTAGCTGCTTCTAGTGAAATTATAGGTTATATTCAGTTTTCAGGCAGATGGCTAAGGAAGTGGGAGGTGCTACAAATTCGTTATGAAGCACACTAAGCTCTAAATAACAATCAATGGATGTCACACACTTTACTGCCACGTCATCTATTTTTTGTAATTAGCAATCACTGCAAACTATGTTATGCCGTGAATGAACGAAAGAGTAAAAAAGGCAAACGTAGGAATTTCCCAGCTGTTGTCGCTTAAAAAAAATAAAATATTGACGAGACGGACTGAAAGATTAGTAATGTCCACTCACAGAGGTTGTACGACAGTACAGCGCATGCAATTACTTCGCATGCCTTTAGACGCATTTTTTAGCGCACATGGTTTTACCGCGGATATGCATTGAAAAAACGCATGCCAATACCACGCATTGTTTTTAGATTTAAAAACAATGTATTTGTGGGGGGGAGAACCACAACTTACCTTAAACGTGTGCGTTGTAAATGCATATTCGTGGTAAAAATATGCGTGCTACAAAGTGGGTGGTAAAGGCACAACGAGGTAAAAACCTCGTTGTAAAGGCCGTTTCCCCTCACTGTGAGTGATGTAATGGTACAGTCAGACATGCGAGTCTGTCCAGCCTTACCCAACGCGGAGGTCTGTTGTTCCACAACATTTAATTTGCAATCCAAAAAATATTTGGATGTGAATGCTTGCAATTTATACCTCTGAAGTGCTTTGAAAAAGTCATCTGGGTAGAACAAAGCACTACACTTTTTTAAAATTAAAGTCCATCGACATTTTGTATACAGCCCGCTTTTATATGGTGTAATATTACATTTTTAAGCTCATTTAAAATACACAATGCATACACACGGCCATTGCTTACCAGGTCACAATTTTGACATTCATAATTCCATGAGAAGTTTATTTTGGCAAACTCATTACCCTACACCATTCCGGCTCAGATGAAGGGTATACAATGGCACCTCCTCCCTTTGAACACTTGATTTTTGCGTTACCTTTTTATTTAATAAGGCCGTCACATCGATCACCAGTATTTAGCTACTTCGATGCAATCCCCACGTATATTTAAGTTGACTGGTCGAGGATCATATGCCAGACCAACCGTTTCCAAAAGCGGAAGAGATTTTATTTTTTTTAAATGTATTTGAAGAGGGCAGTATACAAACTCTCTCCCTCTGCCACAACATTTCCAAAATATAATGAAGCTCTTGACTCTTACTAACCTCATTGGAAATGGAGGAGATTATTTGTCTTAATTAAGGACAACAGGGTAGCGGGATGTTACGCATGATGCACCAATTTAAGTTCCTAGCCAGAGCACTGCTCCAGGACAATCTAGGAGAGAGCGCAAATCTTATAGCCTCAAAGGGCACTCATCACAGAAGGCAAAGCACCTTCACAATCATCAGGGAAGATCCGTTTCATGAGATGTTGAATAACAATGGTTCCACAGAGCTCGAAAGGTCTCTGGATGGCCATGTTGTAAATTTTCCTTCAAGGATGAAGAAGCAGAACAAGTCATAAGTGAACAGGAAACCTGTCTCAATGAAAGGAAACAGAATATGATATACTTAACCAGCTACAATTATTATAGCTGCAACAATGGGCTAATAAACCTTTGAAAACGATTATAAATATTCATGAGCAAAACGCCATTAGGTTACTACAGAACATAATTCTGTTAACCCTCTTCTGGACGATGTGTGCGTCAAGAGACCATACCGCCAGAAAGATAACAACCACTTGGAGACCGGTCACTGATAGCGTCCCAGAATGGTGAATGAATATAGCTGTAATGGGCTTTTCTGGTTGTAAGCATCCACGAGGAAAGCCTTAAAGCGTGTAGGACATGGTCTTGGCCACCGGGAAGGTCTTAGAAATTGCCCTGTAAGCATGACAGTCTGTCAGAACAATGGTTATTATTGGTAAATGATTACCTGAAACCCCCTCTAACTCCTAAGACAGACGCTCCAAACCAAAATACAATACTAAAGGTGAAATACATTAAACACCAATCTGTATGGTTGTTTAAGGCATTTCTCCTTTAGTATTGTATTTTGGTCCGAAAGACTTAGTGCCTTCATGCACCGGCACAATGAAGAACGCCTCATGCTTCTTAAAAACACTCACTTTCCATGGGGTCTGCAGAGATGCCCACTTCTTCCTATCGTTCGCCATACGTGTGAGACACGCTACTATCTGCTCTTCTGTACTGAGTCCAACTGCCCTGCATTCAGAACTAAACTGCAAAATCTTCTGCTCTTTGCGTTCTGATTTGCTTCAGCTCTGTCTTTATTTCTAAACTTGCCTCCAAGATTCTCCTGTGCGCTTTCCAAATCTGCTGCATTATTGTCACTTCATGTTCTATTCCTTTAGTTACCCACTGATTTTGGAATTTGAGGCAGAAGTGCACAACAGGGAAGGCAGACTAAGTATTACTAACCCCTGCTGACAAAAAAATGACCATGGAAAGATATTTTCGTCAAACATTAACATTCAAGAGATGAGCTGTTGCTTCTGCAATACCTCCAACAGAAGTCTTCCACGCTTTTTGTTTTTAAGATAATGGAATGCTCACACAGTAACATTTTGACCAATAAACGGCTACATGATGTTAAACATGTCATTTGATACAATCATAATAGTGAGCAAGAACTGTATGAATTGCGTTAAAGCTCTTCTTTTATTCCTTAGAATCTTATGTTCAATTTTCAGTCTTTGAGGTACAGCCAGCACGTTTTGACCCATGGCTTGCAGACCCAGGACTTTCTCAAGGACGTTGAAAGTAGGGCTAAGCCTCAGGGAGATCTTTTGTGCTGATGTGAAGTCAGTTTAAAGTAGGGTGGCTGCACTGCATCTTGTTAGAAAAGTCTGGAGAACAGAGTATCTGTCTCTTGGTCATCTAAGATGGGGTCTGTGGGGGGGAGGGGCATAAGATGGTCCCCCGTCTGGTAGCGCTATTAGACAGAGCCCAACCCTACATGGGTCTAACTTTACAACATGGATAAAGTGGGCTGACCCAAAAGTCTTCCAAGTGTACGTATAAACGTATGTACTTTTTAAAATGTATTAATTTTTATATTAAGACTTGTATGACACCTAAAGCTGTATCTTACCCAGACCTTAAAAAAATTGTCATTGATACACCACACTGTGGTCCTTAGTTCAGATGAATGTGTAGGAGTGCACACTGTGCCTAGAGTGAGCCCCCCTGCTTACGTCACCGTGGCGCCCTAGGTACCCCAGTCGTACTCCATGGACAGAAGAGATATTATATGCATCACTGAGAAATCAAAGGTCCTTTATTAAAAAAATGCAGACAATAGGTAATTGTGCCTTGCATAAATAAATGCTACGGTTTGCATACCGTAAGTGCCACTCAAATACATCTCCCGGGTGTTGTTAATAAAAAAAAATGTTAAAAAAACAGAGAAGAATGTGATGGGCAGCGCTCTCTGCAATATCAGCGCACCCAGTTTCATTTCCCTAGGTCCATACACCTTTCCAAACACATCAGGGTCTGCGGATAGAAAGAACGTACACCCTACGTATCTCTTCAATCAAAAGCTTCTAGGTTTACCAAACCAATTGACAAAGTGTTCACTTTGCTCCCAAGCATAGAACTGAAGCGTGAGTGTAACACATTAAACAGAGGCCAGAGAGCACATTGAAAGGCGCAACTTCAAATATTCTGCACATTGAAAGGCGCAACTTCAAATATTCTGCACACTGAAAGGCACAAGAAAAAATACTCTGCACAGTTATATATTCCCTACCCAGTTCTCCTGCTTATGCACGTGCAGCTATTCTCTGCCACAAAGGCCAAATCCCATCCTACTAGGAGGGGTCCACACACAGATACACTGGTGTTGATTCTGGATCACAATGATGCTCATGGTCCGTGGCACAAGGACAGCCACGGTGCACAGTACCGTCAATGGCCTACTGCAGAGGAATATAGGCTAGGATGCTACAGCATCTCCAGAGAGCTCGCTTTTGGAACTGCATAACATTTAGGTTTCTTCAAGTAACACAAGCATTACCCCACTGCACGCCCATGTAGGAACCTTTGGCACAGCAGAGACATATATTAAACATCTTGGTTCTTTGAGCGAAGAGACGTCCTATTTTTGCAAACAATGCATTAATAATGTAATGATAAAGCGGATAACCCCGAGACAATCCAACGAAAAAGCACACAGTTCAAGGAATAAACCACGGCGCAAAACGTCAAAGTGCTGCAAATGTCATACGTTATAAAAATTGCATTGTCAATGCAAAGGAACGATTACACATGTAAATGGAAGGATAGCTTCTGAATATTTAAATACAAAAACAAGAAGGCCTTCTAGTTCAATCCCTGAGACTACCGTTCGAAAGTAATGACAAGTCTGAGCAATTACAGAAACCAGCGGCATCAGAGAAGAATCGCGCATTGCCTACCACCAATATGCAGAAGACACCGAACTATGCCCGAAAATATCCTCCCAAATTGACATATGATCACTGGCATCAACTCGAAGCAAAAAACATGTCTAGCGAATTAACATTACCTCAAATTCAATCCTGACAAAACTAAGTTTCTCGTGATCTGGCCACACCCTTGTCCAAAAATGGCTGGATTCCAATAATGCAAGGAAGGAAAGGGCTCTTCGCCAATACCAAACTACCTTAATCACCAGTCGTAATTTAATGTAGTTTATTAATCAAATGTAGGCATAGGCCCTAAACCTAGCTAATAGTCAACATTCATAACAGAGGATGGATGAACACTCAGTTGCACCTTACATAGTGAAGTGTTAATCACCAATAAAGCTACAAAGGACAGTTAATATACATTTAATGTTTCTTGGTAGTTATGGAATACAAATTTGGTTTTACACACATTTCACATGGTCAGCCAACACATGCATGTGGTACCACATACCCCCTGAGCTTTTTCAAGGTTACATGCAAGTGCGGAAGGGGAACAAAACAAATGGAGATGCCAAAAAAATTCTTAGCTAAATATTTTAATATCAAGTGCTGATTTAATGTAAGTGCACAAGGAAGTACATTACTCATGGAAGAAAAAGGAAATTATCTATATGTATATCACGGAACTGGAGATGCTGCACATGATTTTTGGGGTTAAGGGGTTGGGCGACAGGATTCTCTGGAGAGGCAGAAGTAAGATTTCTAAGTTAGAGCTTTAGTAAAATAATAATTTGCATATCTATTAGTTAGGCACAAGCAGAAAGAAATTCCAATGAGTAGCTTAAACATTAAGAAATCAAGACTATCCAAATACCAGGAAGGTGGTCAGTCTTATGGTCCTGTAGACCAAAACTATCAGAGTGGACCTGGTTTGTTTGCTCAAATTCAGTCTGTTAGAAATGTAAGGAGGATACAAGAACATGGCAAGAGAATGGATGTGAAGAAAAAAGGGAAAAGCAAAAATAGAGAAAAAAACATGAAGTACATGCATGGACACCACCTGAGAGAAACCATGTAAGAAGTGTAACTGGTAATCTTACACCATGGTGCAGTAAACTTACGAGAGACATCGCCAAAGTCAAATTCATCTAACACCAATTCACAAATTCAAACATTGATAGGACGAAGCCACTTGAATAAGCACAACACTGCATACAATCCACAGTTATACAAAAAATATTAATTGACATTAAAGTTTAAGTAATGTTGGTAAAGTAATGAAAAGTAATGGTCATTCCTATTCCAGGCTTATTAAGTGGCTGCAATGAGAAGTCAAACAAAGGCAATGAGGAAATTCCAGGTCGAGTACATTTGAGCACATTTGCCAAAACTGCAATTTATTAAAAGTAGTTTCTGGATCTTGAATAGTAAAAAATAGAGGAATTACAGATACAAACAATGGTGAATCTGATAGAGCAAAACATGGCACGTAAAAACACTGTTACAACGGACAAGAAAATGTGGTGCCTAGTGTCAGTGTGCTGAAGTACAGTAGTAAATAAACGTTGGAATGAGAATTTAGGGTCCTATAGGTTAATCCTCGGGGAATTCAATAAGGAGTAGCCAAAAATGCATTTCCGCATTTGATTAAAGCTTATTTTCATGGTATCTGTGGGTAGGATCCATTCACTCTCTTTGCATCAGAGGGTGAATTCCCAATTCCCACCTCTGGGGTTTGGAGGTATGTGGTCAAACCCTGTAACTTGGAATGTCCCTGTTTTCGTAAACAATGTTCCACCAAGAGCTGTTTTGTATTAGATTTATGAATATTGTGAAAGTGCTTCTGTATCTGGATTTTGAGTGGTTCCGTGGTACAGCCATCACAGGTCGAAACACATGTGACGCGATAAAAAATATCATGGCTTTGTTCTTGATTACAGGCCCAATCATAGCAACCCCATTACCAATAATATCAATTATCAATCTAGACTAATCAAAGGCTTCAAATCTTTCTTACCAGACGAGCTAACAACACAAGCACTGGTGCCATCCAAACTGCATTACAGAAATACGGTCTTATCTGCATTTTTAAATACATTTTTCGATGCTCATCTAATGAGCATCTAATATATAAAGTTGGACATTTCAAGCACATTAATCCAGTCCTTCACTCGTTAGGTTGGGTAGATCTATTGTAGGTAGATCTACTTATAAAATAGCCTATATTGATCGCAAAATCATCCGTGCTCCCAGTCTCACAAGAAATTAAAGGCATCGGGTGGCTTCGACATCTCCACCGCTTTTGTTCTATAACATTGGTGTTAAACAAGAAAGCACCTTAAACAAACCCATTTTTGGTTGTGTACCCAAGATTTGGAGCTCACCTTGCCAGCCCAGACCTTCGCACAACCCCCTCTCGAACAGAGATGAAAACACTTTCTTCTTCTTGCTTAGCACAGCACAATCTGTCTACTGATAATGGTTCCACTTAAGTACACTCTCTGCCTCTACCTACAGCTTCGATCTCTTTGATCTCCAAGCCTGAACAATGATGGCCAGATATCTTTAATTTCTTGTGAAATTGTGAGCATGAATGAGTTTGTGAACAATAAAGGCTATTTTAAGTGGGTCTATCTTCAAAGGCAAGCCAACCAAACAAGCAAAGGACAAAGTGAAGTACTGGAGCAATGTGATTGAAAAGTTCAACTTCTGACAACAGACAGGCAGTTCTCTCATATAACTAAATGCTACTGTCCTAGCCAAAACAATGAACGCAGGTAAAATCTCCATTAACTACTTGTCTCTTTTACCATGCCATTCCATACTAATCTTTAAAATAGGAAGTTGTTTGGGAGGGAATTTTAGAAATCAAGGAATAGGCCTTGTTTTGTAAACTAGAAACAGATAGTGTCTCTGAGCACCAAGAAAAAGCGTTGGGCACACATGGAGTTGTGAAGACAGAAAAGTAACACAAGGCAGGTTGATACATTGTGGTTCTGTCTTGGCAGCAACCTACCAAGCACTTTGCCTCTCACCGTCACATGTGCAAGGGGCCAGTGTGTGAGGGTCTGAGCTTTGACTCAAATAGGACTCGGCAAACCGGTGCGCGTCTTCGTTTGGGAGCATGAAAATGTCTTTCAGCGCCAAATCCTTCTCAAACATGTTGCTTCTTTCAGAAGAGTAGTAGGTGGTACCGGAGCCTTTTAAAGATATGGAGCTCTTTCACTTCTTTCCTGGCTCATGGGGTGCATTTCTACATATCCACAATATCTACAATATCCAAGCATTTATAAATGTGCATGGCTACTATTCATGTCACCAACTCTCCCTTGCTTATTTGACACCACCTTTACCTTGCACCTACTGTCATATTAATTACTGGGCCATCTCAGTTTACCCTCAGCCCCCTATTTTTTGGGATACATCTCTGTAGCACCCCACTGACCCTCTAGCTAGGCAGCTGCATACTTGTTTTAGACCCTTTGGCTCCCACCCCAACTGCACACCTCAACCATCAAAGTGGACTACCTATAACACAGATAATCCAATGTTGATTCTGGTTTCTTTACCCTGCTTCTAGCATAACCGAAACTATGAAACAGAACACAAGACCTGCACAATAAATTATAATCTGCCAGCTAATTACAATCTTATTTTGCATGCCTATCTCGCACACCTCCTCCTTCACATTGGTAGGTGCTGCAATTCAAGACCAGATAAAATGCTTTCGACGTAGGATCACAACAAACAAAACACGGCCAACCAAGCACTCACTCGTGGTGCAGTGGGCGACCTTTCGTAAATACATTTCGACAACCCACAATGGGGTATGAAGCACTATATAAATGGTAGAATACAATTTATAACAGGCTTGATCCACACTCAATATGGTAAGGGCAATGCACAACACTTTTTCAGTAGAGACTAAGGTGTTGGGTCCAGCTCCTTCCCACCAAGTGCTAACTTCCTAAAAGAATCACGCAAGAGTTTTCCTCCTATATTTCTTGTCTGTGTGCCATTACGCCTAAATAAAAGAAAGCTGCTTTCATTCTCCATTAAGCACAATGGCTTCCAACAGATACTTTCTCCTTACTGTTTCCCGATTTCCCTAGGACTATGAAAAAATTCAATGTGCCAGGCAAAATCAAGTACTTACAAATAGAAAATGTTTAACATTTTATAGTGTTAAACTAGTGTTTTTTTCTGCCAGGCCCAGGAGTAGCACATAGCACCAGGAAAGGACTTGCTGTGAAAAATCAAAATGCAAATATTGAAAGCTTGGTATCTCAGTGCTATCGTTGCTGCAGCGGTGTACAGTTGTTCTTTGGTATCAAAGGCTAGTGCTAAAACAACTACAAAAGGTATCTGCTCCAGTTTTAGCACTGAAGAGGAAATGAGCAGAGTTCCGCTATGTGGAACTCCTAGAAGTGACCAAAAAAACTCTACTGCGCTAAGTGGAGTTCCACAAGCAGCAGAGTGCGTTTCGTCATGCCATCCACAATGATTTTCAGCCCCGGGTGTTTGTCCCGCGCTATAAAATAAGCACCCACTGCACCATGCGCAGCACAAGATGGCGCTGCTTCTTTTCTTGCTGCTCTGGTAGATTTTGTACCCGAGCGGCCGCTTTCTCAACGTGAACGGAAGCTTTCTCAACTCAAGCTGTTGTGACCCTCAGTGACTGCCCGCTTTGAGAAATCACAGCGGAAGTTGGATTGTCCTCGCTCGCCAACTTGACGTTGGCGAGCGAGGAAAAAACTTTGCTCCGTTATGCGGAGCGAGTTTTTGGGAAATCCGTGTGCTCCGTGTATCGCAGAAAGCTCCACAAGCGGAGCACAGTTCACCGCCCAGGACTAGGAAGGAGTGCAAGCTTCACACACTCACTCTCACACACACGCACACACACGCACACACACACACTGGCTAGGTTTCGCCTACTAGAAAATGCACATGCTGTCTGTTGCAGGACGCATTTTTAGCTTAGAGCACACCCACTTCTTACCATTGATTGGCTTTATTGTGAAGCATTTGATTGTTTCTTAATTATTAGCATGTGTGGGCTTTCGTTGCTCTTCTTGTATTTGTCCCTCCACTGGAGCATGGGCGCATTACTGTGTCCTTATTTTGCTTGCTTGCTTTTCACGTGCCACTTTTTCCTTTTTGTATGAGCAATCTACGAGAGTGCATGCAGGTTTCAACTGTCTACCTGGAATACTTCTCTTCCCCTCTCCACGATGCTCACTTGCCCCTGTCCTTCCTCACAACACCTTCCATGATGTGCTTGATCTCGTATTATACCCTATCTGTGCTACTTTCTCGCCTAGGTGCTTCTAGCCACTACTAGCTCCATATGCTCTCATGCCCGTTTGCTTTTCTCGTAGTGATTTTATTTTTGACCAATCGCGTGGAGTAAAAAAAAACCCCCCCAAAAAAAATCAGTATAATCTGGGAAGTAACAAAACGCTTAAAAAAATAGTTGTGAAAATAATTATAAGTTTAAGAAGAGACTTTGTTCACCAAATCAGAATATTGACAGAGTGAAGGAATGGGTAAAATAGCAATTGTAAATGTATTGTACCAAACCAATAACAATGATAATGAATAACAGCATTGGAGCATAACAACATAAAATATGTGAAACAGCAAAGAACCAAACAAATTTGCATCATGGCGCAAAGTTTGACAAATATCATAAGGAATCCAAGCAGTGCAGCAAGAAACCAAAGAGCAAACTACTACAAGATCCTTTGGAACATATGTGCAGATGCTGGTAGGAAGTGCTATGATGCTTGCACACAATACTGTCGGCTTGTAATACTAATTCAAGGCTTGTGCAACAGGATAAATAGACAATAGGACTATCAACCAAAAAGGCATGTGACCCAGAATCAATGCAAACGCTTTAACACCTGTAGTGATGTGCCCGTCTCCAGAGCAGCTCAACATGTAACATACATAAAGCAAGTATGTATTTCTGAAGGACACTGACCAGGAGCCTGCCATTTGTAGGACACAAGCAACAGTGGCATCAAAAAGTCTGCAGCAAAAAAGGAGCCTTGGCCCACCCAAAATACTAGAACGGGCTATAATCCCTAGGAAAAAGGGCCACTGAGGTCAGGCTAGCATAAGGGTACACAGTAGTGTAGTCCAATCACCCACACCTATGCAGGGACATGGCTGCAGGCAGACCGTCAATTGTAGATTCTCTTTTAAGCACAGTTAGGACAGGAGCATGCATCGAAGTAGCTATAGTAAACAATTGTCTGGGGTCATTCCAGAAAATATTTGTTAGCACATCCCCTATAGAAAACATATCAGACTATCTTGCTTTGACAGAGAGGCTTTCTTGCCAATTTCCCCACAACTAACCACATCCACCTGGTTGATAGAGAATGGCCAAATGTAAATCCCGCTTTGCCAACATTTCTAAAAGACAAAACCTGCAAAAAATAAAATGCCAGCAAATACAGAATATGGTCTGAAACAAATACTAAAGTACATTTTCGGTGTCCTTCGTGATAGCGTTCTTGGGGTGTTGTGTGATGCCCATACAACCTCAAAAGATGCCTTTAAGTCGACACTCCACGTCTGTTTAGCAATACTTCCACCACCACTCCTGGACTTTTCCCTGCCCTTCACCAACCCATACTGAAAGTTGCTCTCCTTTATAAATGAACAAACATCACTGCTTGCTCATATTATACACTTTCACACCTCTAGTCCCCGTCTGAAATAAAGGATTCTGAAGAGAAACATCGGCTGGCCAGTATTAGTAATATTTAAATTGCATCTAGTACCTGTTGAAAAGGAAAACACGAATGTGCAGAAGGTTTTAATGTCCAAACAATTCACACCAACCCCCCTTTCCCCAGGCTGCATCATCCAACCTGCAGCGGCATGAGATGCAGCATTCGGTGGGTTCTCAGACCACACATTCCTCAATGCTCTCACACGCAAACGTAGAGCACTTTCCTTTGCCTGTTCCTCCAAGCTTGAGTGTCTCAAAAGAAAAGCCAAGCTCTGGTTACCACCAGTCTTTTACGGGCATCCTCTCGGGCTACACGTGTCACCATGTATATTTAATATCGAAAGTAAACAAGGCCCGATGAGACAGCCGGCAGGAATGAGAGATAAAGGTCGCCATTTTCAGAATAGCATCCCACCAATAGTAAAATCCTTGTACGCATTCTCCACTTTCTGGCCTTGGAGTACACTGGGGTTAAATGGCAGCAAGGCAATATTTCACCACATACAGCCCCTTCCCTGGCATACTGGAATAACAGACAAAGCTCATCATTTACTTTTAAATGTCTTATTACCAACACATTCTATGTTGTGATGGGTTTAGCATTTCCCACCAAGTTGGGCCTGGTCGTCTACCACCCTTTTCAAAAATGTATTTATAGGCTGGATCTAGATGTGTAACTAGTGTTTAGCAACAAACATTAGATCTTCCTGGACCATAACAACAGACATGAAACTAAAGCACATTTTTGGTTTGAGATTCTTAGATTCAAAGTACATGAAAGATGCAGCAAAGCCAATACATTCAGGTCATTGTAAAGTAGCCATGCCAGCAACAGCGCTTTGACCACGTGTGAATAATTTTTGCAGGAAAACGAACCTTAAAAAATTAATAAAACAGTTTCTTACCACAATTGGGACTCCGATGTCAGGCCACAAGAGGTCATCTGATGGCAGCTTCGGCGAATTCCAAACCACAACCACTTTATTTAAGTAAGGAAGCCCGTTCAGCCTCTCCAGAGAGTTCATAAGCACTTCCTCCCGCTCATAGGTCAACATTACCACAGTGAACTGTTCGCGGGGCACATTGCCACCCAGGGCTGCTTGGAACTCTTTTCCAGATCCACCAGCCCCTCCCCCGATAGGTCGAAAACCAGTACCAGATCCTAAAAACTTAGCCTCAGAAGGCAAAACGGGGTCAAAGGGCGTATGTGGGAAGAGGTGAAAAGGACCTGGCGCTGTATTCCAGTTTCTATAAATGTCCATTGCAGTGAGGGTGAAATTACGGAGGTATTTTGGGGAAGCGTAAGGGGGTTCCGTTTCCACAGGCCCTAAATCCAAATCCCCATTGTCAGCCATGTTAGGATCTGTCCCAGCTGCTTTACCCGACCGATGAGGAATTTCGACTGCTGGTTCTTCCCGGATCGGAATCGCTGGGATTTGGATACGAGTCCTTATTGTTGCTAAGACTGTATTGAGTACACTGTCCGTGGTAGAAAAGTAGGTCTCCCACAGAAAGCGTCCTTGTCGCCTCATGGCAAGGAGGTCATTGTCAGAAATGCTTCTCAAGAGAAAGTGCACCTCTGTAATGCGAGGCTTTGGTATTATTAATACTGCTTCTTGCCACTGTAGCAAGTCATTGTAGGGAAGCTGGACATGCTCACCAAAAATTACAGGGATGGCCCCAACCTCCAGCGCCTCGAAAAGCCTCATGGTGCACCCAGCAGAAATGACAAGATGGGTGTCTCCTGGTGTGATAATCAGTGCAAATGTAGACAACTTCAGCAGCTCCAGGCGATCTTCCCTTTCTCCACAAAGAGCCCACTCAGTGGGCAGACTTGCTTTTGGCTGGTTCTTACAAGTGAATTCCACCAAGACAAAATCCAATTTGCTGTCCTGCACTGCCTTCAAGGTGGTAATGATTCGATCATCGTAATCGGCTGGGGCATTACCCTCGATTTCCTCCTCAAACGAACGGGCCTCTTGCAAGCTGGAACGGAGCGATTCGATTTTTTCCCCTTGGAAACTAAATAGGTACTTTCGCTTCACTGGCACCTGTGGCGTTATCTCCAGAAAATTGGGCTCAGACATGGCATGAACCAATGGGGACACAACTATGTCAAACCCTGGCCGGTACTGTACATCATAAAAAGTCGACTGGGCAATCATGGCACGCCCTGTGCTTATGTTGTAGAGAAAGTTTTGCGTTTCAGACTTCCGCGATAAGTTAATGATAAGATGGTTTCGCCCGTCCGTCCTCCAGTATGGCAAAGAGTGCAGCTGCTGTTCTAGTTCAATAGGTTTTGGCATTGTAGGCTCTTGGATCTCGCCCACTAAAACGACATATATACAAGCAATATTCGCATTTTCAGTAACATAGACGTTAGTCCTGACTGAGGCTTCAAAGGCCTGCTTAATCAACGAATCCAAGAACCTACCAAAAAGATATTTATCACCATTATATACAAAAACTGGAAAACCAGACGTAAGGGGGCAACGGGAGTAGTCAAAACAGTTATGCAACCTACAGTTCCTGTTCGATTTTGGCAATGGCAAATTAGCATCGTCTTTCTCTGGCAAAAGTCGAACCGGTAAGGAAAGCTTCGGCTGGTTTTGGGCCATAAGTTCCTTATAAGAATGCTCGGTTTGGCTGATAACGTTCTTGAGCTGCAGGAGATCCTGCTTGGCATTCTCTATGCTCTTCTTGCACGCTTCAATCTTCAGGTTCAGCTTGGCAATCTCACTGTTAAGTTCCTGGCGTTTGGCTTCCAGTTGGAGCAGCTCCTCACTGACCGACTCACGAATGCGGCAGAGATCTTGCACGTGCTTCACTTCGCACAGCTCATTTCCTGTACGCGGACCAAATATACGCTTTCCGGCATCGTCTGCATCATCGATGGTGGTCAGGTAGTAATGAGCAATCAACGGGAAGAAAACCAGAATGATGAACAAAGTAAAGCTGAGCCAAGTTAGCCTAATCCGGCTGGACCATCGCAACATCCAGGGTTGACCTCCATTCCCCACTCCCCCATTTCGCAGCATGGTATAACCAGTCATGAGTTCAAGAGTCTGGGCAACCAATCACGTTGGATCAGAAGCCATAACCGAAGCTTGTTCGGTAAGGTTTCATTGATTTTTTTATTTCACAGACTTTGTAAAGAGCCGATAAAATGGAAATTTCATTTTTCCGTACCAGCAAGGGCTGTTTCTAATGTATGTTTTCACTAAATAATGAGATATAAGCATAGTATTATCATCGCCTGGTTTTCGCTTGCTCCAAAGTTAGCATTAGTAGGTTGCTGTCATGGCAATATGTTGCAGTAACTGCCACGGGGGAGCACAGGAGGACCAAGGATGCTGTGGCAGACATCTTGCTTGTAATTAACACGTCGAATGAATTTAAAGTTCAGAAGGTAAACAGAGAGAAACAGATGCTTCAGTTCTCGGCACGTAACCTGCCTCTGCAACATGGCCAGTACTTGTCCATTTCTAGGAAAGAAAAAAAAACAATTAACATAATGCAATAATATGATAATTAATTCGGGCACATATTGTACTTCTGGCTTCCTCCACAATTTTAGATTCCATCTTCTTGTCCCATAAACTCCAATGAGTTGTAAACAGTACCACTCAAACATCACGCTGGTAGCACAGGCAATAAGCATTCGAAAAGCTCACAGCAGTGAGAACGTGAAGATCAATGACACACATCCCTCTTTTCGAAACTCATTACTGCTCGCTCTGAATGATTCGTGATGAACTCCGGCTGTCAGCTAATGATTATTCGGATCTCAGTGCCTTTCAGGGTGCATATCCCTGGAAACAATGCACTGTCAATGGGGTTATACAGCTCCCGGCTGCAGGCGATACAGATCATAAAAACAGAGCTTCTGTCATACGGTGAAAAATGCGGTTAAGTTGTAGAGGTTTTTGCTTTCTAAAAACATTATGTATAAAAAGGTTTGAACAAAACAAAAACAATCTCAATTGTGCACTGATTTAGTGAGCCCTCTCCGAGGGTAAATATGTAAATGGGACAGTGAAAGGTGTTTTGCCTGCTTGAGCCTATGAGGGGCAGTGTGTTTGGGATCCCTGTAGTGCACGAAGGCAGACAGGAAGTTCGCAGGTTTTTAAAAGAGGTTTACAAATAGACTGCGCGTGCATGACGAACTGATCCTGGGGGCGCAGCGTTTCATCAATTCAAACCGGGGGCGTGCTTTGACATTTCAAAACGATGGTTCTTTCTATGAATGCGTCTTCTAATGCAGCAGGGGTGATTTACACTGCTACCTTAAAAAGACTGCCTTCTTAATAGTATCCGCTGTTAACAGCGCCATTGCTGCAATCGAGTAACAATTACAACGCTCAGCCTGGTGTGAGCGTTGCTAATGACAGCTGGCGGACAGCGATACTTAACTCCGATTGGCCAACAGACGCGATAAAATATACACGTGCAGTGAGTGCTCTGTTGAGCTCCCAGATTGATGGCGTGGAAACATGTAGATGTGCATATAATTACGTATAGCGCACAGCCCGGGAGCGCGCTTCCCAACCCTTCATCAATCTGCCCTGATACAGCCTCGTTTCTGGAGCAAGGGAACCGCTCAAGCCAAGGGCTCAGTATAGCGCGTCATTTAACGAGGCATCCTGCTAACATACAACATCTGCAAGCCTCTGTATCAAGCCTGCAGCCAAGATTTACAAGACTGCTAACTCGACACAAAACTGCGAACCACCAACATATGGCGGAAGGACAGGTAAAAGGCATGTTCAGGGCTATCATCTTAAATGGGAGCCATTAAATACTAGGAGGGGAGGGGAGAGGGGGGGCCTGACCACTGTCAATCTGCTCAGGACACCAAAACCATACTTCCAATGCGAACCTTAAAACTGGCCTTCTCACAGCAACTGAATGCACAAAGACAAAAATAGCTATGCATTAAAGGCCCACTATCAATCAGGGTGTGCAATGGCGTCACTTCCGCCATCCAGGTAATGGGCCAGTGTGTGGAAGTAACTGCTATTCACAACTTATTCCTTGCTTAAAACCACTGATCAGTAAATGAAAGTCACCAATAAATGACATTAGTCATAATCTGTTTACAGCTGCATTTGTGGACTGGTGGAATAGCAGTGTGACTGGGAGAATGAAAAACCACTGCACCCTTGACGCTTCCGCCAATCAGAAGGCTGTGTGGACAGAGATAAGTGGAGGGAGCAAATTTTGCCTTTCCACAGTCCCAGCGCTACCAAGTAGCTGTCGCAATTGTGCTAGCGCTTCACAAAACATAGCACTTGACAAAACAACTAAATAGATAACTACGAGCTAGGTTTCTAGGAATAAATGGAACCGGACAACAACACGAACGCTGTGACAAGGCCTTCACAGGGCTAGGACATTATATAGTAGATACATGACATGCATATTCATATTCATGGAATCTGGCACAACCAGAGCGCTCTCACCCGGTGAAGACCTTTTCTGCACCAGTAAAATAACACAAACACAGGAGAAAATAATGACAAAGAATGTTTGCAGTGGGATACACAAAAAAAGCCGGGCCCTTGTGGGGCTGAGTTTTTTGTTCACTTGAACTATATATGGTCGAATTAAGTTAAGTACAGTGAGTAATATTTCAGCTCCTCTAAGGATACAGATCCTCAATCTATATGTCTATTTCTATGTCTCCCATCCTGCTTGGAACGACCACCCAGCGTCATCAAGTTGATAGAACTGGAGCACAATAACACTTTACTGCACCAGAGCTACACACAGATTTAACATGATTTCATGCACTGGTTTCCAAGCACCAACGTTAATGCTTAGTTAAGTATATTTTGTATCCTATAGCTAGATAGGTTGTAAAATAATATGTAGTCTTCCCATGTACATGGTGACAACAATAGAAACATGTATGCGAGAATGGGCTCTATTTCATTAATTTGAAATGGCACTGGGGTAGATTTCATAGCAACTTTAAATCTGAATGGCTGCATGTTTTTTTTTGGGGGGGGGGGGGTGCACAGAAAAACAACAAAGCCAAATATCCAGGATCAAAATTATATCTAGGATATGGAACACAAATAACCACTATACCCAGATATGCATAGTGTACATATGGCAGAGTGAAGTTAAACAGGTACTGGCTCTTCTCATAATAGATATCAACAAATGAAAACTTCCACCATACATGAAAACTTGTCAATGTGGAGTCACTGTTGAAGAAACCATCTGCCGACCCAGCAGATCCCAAGAACTACAGACCCAACTCCCTGCTCCTGTTCCCAGCCAAGGTCATCGAAAAAGCCATCAACATCCAGCTAACCAGACATCTGGAGAACCACAACCTTCTGGACCTGTCCCAAACCAGCTTCAGAGCAAACCACAGCACCAAGCCAGCTCTAGTCACAGCCACAGACAACCTCAGAATACTGCCATATCACAGAGAAACAGCAGCCCTTATCCTCCTCTACCTCTCAGCACCCTTTAACACCATATCTCACCAAACACTGATCAACAGACTCCATCAGATTGGAATTCAAGGAGCAGTCCTCGAGTGGATAACATGCTACCGCACAGTAAGAACTCAGAAGATCATTCTCCCTAACTACTCCTCCCTCCCTAAGAACTTCACCTGCGGTGTACCTCAAGGCTCATCCCTCAGCCCAACCCTCTTCAACGTATACAGTACACCCCTGGCCAACATCGTCAGGTGCCACAGACTTAACATCATGTCTTATGCTGACATCACGCAAATCATCCTCTCCCTGACAAACGTCACAACAACCATCAAAGACAAGTTCTAAAGATGCATGGAGGACGTGGCCATCTGGTTGAACAACTGTCTCAAAGTCAACACAGACAAGGCAGACGTACTAGTCTTCAGAAAAGGCAAGGACACCATATGGAACAAAGAATTGTTGCCACCTGAGCTACGCCCTACCCCCAAACACATCGAACACTCCAGCAAACATGGCGTCATCCTAGACAGCCAGCTATCCATTAAGAAGCAGGTCAGCGCCGTCTCCATTGCTTTCTTCCTCACCCTCTGAATGCTCAGGAAAGTCATCAGATGGCTCCCATCCAACACCAGGCGAACGGTCACACAAGTTCTCGTCACCAGCAGACTCGACTAAGGCAATTCTGTCTACGTAGAAATCACCACCAAACTTATGAGGAAACTCCAGACCATGAAGAACACAGCAGTGAGACTCATTCTCGACCTCCCCCAACAGACGCACATCAGCCCTTACCTCTGTAAACTCCATTGGCTACCAGTTGCAAAGAGATGCCAGTTCAAGCTTGCTCACCCATGCCTACAAGGCACTAAGCAATGAAGGACCTCCATACCTCAACAAACAAGTGAATTTCCACCAACCTACAAGGAAAACCTGTTCCAGATACCTCTCCCTAGCAGCCGCCCAAACCCATCTGCTGATAAAACAGCGGAGCTCGCTACTTCTCCCACCTGGCGGTGAAGACCTGAACACCCTCCCCCAGCACCTCAGTGCCTCACCATCGCACCAGCAGTTCAGAAAGGACTTCAAGACCTGGCTGTTCAACCAATAGGCAGCATTACAAACCCACAATTAATCCAGCAGCATGAATCCCACACCGCCTCAAGACCCTTATGGGTGAAGCAGGCGAGCTTTACAAACCCTGACTGATAGTAATTTCCCTTCCAACTACATGTATGACATATTGTGAGGACTAGCCACATTTGGAAGGTTTATTTGAAGAAATAGAAGTGTTTTAAAACTAAAGGGTAGATTATGTGACTTGGCATACAAGATATGTTTTCTCATTCCACTGATAACAGTAGCGCCTGGAGAATAGTTCATGATCTTTTTGGGAAGTGACCCAAGCAGGGAGAGAGTAAGCTACCTTGAAATCGTGGCACACAGAGACCTGTATCAGTAAGACACTAACTGATTCTGAATACAGCCTACAGGAAACCAAAGACTCGTCCACTTTACCATATTGTCAAAAGATAAAATACAACATATTTCATTAAGATTTCTTGTATAGTGCCATATTCCAGCAACCAGTTCTGCTAGCTTTCGGATCACCTATTAAACAAGGATTAATTACAGTGAGTCCTAAGGCTATGAAAAGGCACTAGAGGTTCACTGAAGCAAAATTAAATGTGTAAGGATCATACAGTCGGGAGACATAACTTTAAAGCAGACGTACGAACCACTAGAATAGCGTACCAACGACCGCATGGGCCGTGGTGTAAGCAAGGAAATTGGCCCCTTTGGCTGCTGCTCAGGAAGTAAAACATAGCAATTATCAGGTTTCAATGGACCCCTGAGGGTTCTAGGACTTGGTACCACTGCACTTGCTGAACCAATGGTAACTATGCCCCTAGCACGAACAGAGAAGACTGCTTCACCAGTTGTAAACTGAGGACTAGTTAACCTAGTTTTCTCTACTAGTCACATGACAAGCACTGGAATGCAATTAAAGAAATGATCAAGAAGCCAGTCTCATACCAAGGTCTCTGCAAAAGTGCATTAGATTGAGTTAACATGGGTAGGCACCGCCATCCTATTCCAGGCGTACCCATCCATAGGTGCTTGCATTTCATGTCTACCTCAACACCATATACACAGACATAGCCCAATGCCAAGTAAATTCGAAAACTCGTTGTTTTAATAGATTTGTGCCAGCAGATCCACTCATTAGATCACAAGTATCAGTTTCATACTCTATTTTCATGCTTGTTGATAAGCAATTGTAATAATTTTAAGGAATCCTTAAGATTTCTTCTAACACCTCGTACACTGCTCTCCACTTCACCCCAATACGACCATGCCTCCATATGCACCAAAGTTACACCTCTGAAGCTCACCGTGCCTCCCCTCAGACACAAGTAAACACCGCCCCTGCACTCCTGACTCACTCTTCACATACAGAGCCGATCTGTACCACTCCCTGCTTCGCAGGGACCCACCTCTCAGACCTCTCACTCACGACTCATCATGCCCCCCTCTACCCCCACCTTCCCCAGACCCCCAGGTTACGTCCAGTTCGCAACCTCACCCTGCCAGACTCACAAATAAATAAAAATAAAATAAAGCACACACCACCTACCATAACATCCTCCCCCCACACCCCCGGCTCCTCACCCCCACGGGCTAGGATACATTCCAATGCCTGATCTCTGCCCTCCTCCCCAGGGCTCTCCACACCCTCGCCCAATGGCTCGCCTTCCCTCGGGTTCCCCCTGCAGTGGCACACGCTTCACTCCCCCTCCCCATGCCCTGACCCCCGGGCTGCTCACCTCGCAGCTGGCACCAAAGGTGGCACACTGGCATGCTATCCTCTGCAAGGCGGCCTGTCCTGCCCAGGGTCCCTAACCGCGTCGGTGCATGGCCACGGCCGGTCTGTGCACGCCAGGCACGGGTCCTGCTGCCACCCCTCCTGCCGCCCGCCGGGGATCCGTCCGTGGTGCTTCTGTAACCCCTTCGCTGCAGGACTGGCGGGCACTGCGCATGCGCGCGCATGCGAGCCTCCGGAGGTGCCAGATCTGGACGATTAAAACAAGCTCGATTTTCCTGGAAAAGACGTTCTAAACAAGCACAAGACCTACCAGAAGAGCCCGAAACAAGGCCGGCCCCACACAACGACGAGAATGGGTTAGAAGGGAAATGAGTATGAGAACAACAATTCAGCGTGCATCAACATTGGATTTAGCACACCTTAGTCGTTCATTGGCAGCACTAAACCATTTAAAAATTAACTTGTCAGTATCGCTGATGTAGATTTTTGTGTAAGCTCTAGATTTATTCCTTGAAACCAAGGAGAGGGGCTCGTAAAGTCCAATAGAGACAGAGCACCAGAAATAGTTATATAAAACAAGTCTTCCCTATGGACTCTTCTATTCACTTTGTCAGTCATACACACCACACTCACAGGTTTGGAACCACCAAAAGGACAATATACTGCCTGTTTGTTACAAGTTTATTCAACATCAGAGAAATAATTAAAAACACAGGAGATCATAAATACCTCATATTCAATCAATTTGTATCATAATATATAAAATTTCATTACATAAACATCATTACCAACACACATTAACCCTTTAATTGCTGCCGACGGCCAACGGTCGTCACGAGCGCTACCTCCCCAGTGCTGCGCACGACCATTGGCCGTCGGGTCAGCATTCGTTCTCCGAACGTTCAGCACTGGGCGCTGAACATTCGACGCTGGGAACGGATTAAAAATCATATTCCTAACTAAATATATATTGCTAGCAAAAAAGACAGTGAAATAATATCAAAATCAATAAAACCTCATACGGAAGGAAAACAAAAACAAGGCCATAAGTTTCGGCCCTTGCAGTGTTAATCTGTATTGTGCTAAGACCACAGGTAGAGACCAAGGATTTAGTAGTTCTGCTCTGTCATGTTATGTTATGTTATGTTATGTTATGTGGTTTTTATTAGGCGCACAGATGCTCCAGCTAAGGAGCGTCCTGGCGCCCGACAAGGCAGCTGCACAACACAACTAAATAAAAAACAGCACAAGCAAAATGACTAAGGGAATAAAAATGTTTTCACGGTGCGACGAAAAGAAAGCAAATCGCTCATAGCGCGAATTGCCGGGGGCAAGGAGTTCCACAAAGCAGCGGCCCGCACTCGAAATGAGCGTCCACCGGCCCTGCTTCGCTTAAAGCGCGGTACCACGGCCAATTCGAGGTCTGCCGATCTTAAGGGTCGTGCTGGGATGTAGTTGGCCATGAGGGTCGTAAGGATCGTTGCCGGGGACCCCTTCAAGATCTTATAGGCGACGCAGAGGACCTTAAACTGAATCCGCTGCGCCACCGGGAGCCAATGCAGCGCTCGTATGGTGCTGGAGGTAGGACAGAATCTTGGAAGGCCTACCACCGCTCTCGCTGCTGCATTCTGGATCCGTTGCAGGCGCCCGATCTCAGCTACGTTCAATCCGGCCAGCAAAGAACTAGCATAATCCAGCCTGGAGATGACGGTAGCTTGGATCATGAGTTGCCGAGTGGGGGCATCGAAGAACTTTAGCACAGGACGGAGCCCACGCAAGATGCCGAAACAACAAGCAGCCGTGCGTTTAGTGTGGCATGCAAACGTAAGGGAAGGGTCCAACCAGACCCCGAGGTTTTTAAGCTCGGCGACTGGGATGGGAGCAGAACCCAACTCCTCCGGCCACCATCTCTCTCCCCACAGTTCCGGTTGCCTACCAAATACCATCACCTCGGTCTTACTAGCGTTTAGCTGGAGACAATTGAGCGTCATCCAGCTAGCGACCGCCCTCAGTCCTTGTTGAAACCTAGGAGCGTCGACTTCCGCATCCCCGCTGATCGTGACCGCTAGCTGGGTGTCATCGGCATATGTGTCCTGCTTCAGATTTTACCTCAATTAGGCGTCAACGCGTTTCGGTGGGATTATGTTATTTTCTTCCACCTTCTTCAGGACAATTTACAATACAGATCCTTCCTCTCTTACTGCCTTCAGTAAAATTGTATTCTTTATAGTACGTCAATTAAACAAAGCCACTTTAGTGCTTCCATATTGTGATCCTCAGACCATTTATTGTGGACTCTCTTAAGTTAAAAACCTTAATGAATCTAATTCCTTCGTTTCATCTGTATCCAATCGAGTTTTTGAAAAAAAGGACCTAAAAAACAATCGGAGCACTGTTCTCCATCGTGCAGTTTATCTTAAACTACTTAATTCAACCGGTCTGTCAATTCCCAGTTTTTCTTGTTTCAGTAGTCTTGAGACTCATTTATTCTCATCCGTAAATTTTTCTATTTTCAATTTTCTTCCAAGTACCAGGGCTCTATTGCTCCTGGATATTCACATACGCATCGGTGTCGGCTCTCAAATATCGCCAGCAGCCAAAGCTCTAGATTTATGGCCAGAGCTGCCGACTTTGAGAGGAGAACCAAGTTCTACTCTCGGCGTCAGATTAGCATGTGTTGTGTTGCAGTTGTCAGAAGTGCAAATTGCTTAATCTCCACGTGCCTAAAAAAAAGTTAATGTGATCTTGTGTAATGTACCTAGTGGTCATGTGAAGTGTTCCAATACCCACAGGCCCAGATCGCGCTATATAAAATTTCAAAAATAAAAATCTTCTGTAGTTATCATCTGCTCTTCCTTGCTATCAATTTCAATATAGTCTAATGCCGCCTCAAGAAATCAATGGCCCATAAACTTTTTTTGCCCCCCTCAGAGGTTATTCACATTCACTGATCTAAGTAGTGTCAGCGCGCAAACCAATCTTCTTTCAACCTTACCAAAGGCATGCCAATGGCTCAGTCTCTATGTGCAGGGACAAGTCCCAAACAAACATTGGCATAGCCAATAGGTCTCGCTTTTGGGACCTTTTAAGTATTTAGTTTTGCAGCACAATATCCCTGGTGGAACAACATCACCTGTTGCATGGCTAAAACCTTGTACCTTATAAGTGTTTAGCCATGCAACAGCTGATGTTGTTGCACCAAGGATATTGGTGTCCATATTAAAAAAAAGCTAACCCAGTGAAGGGCTGGTACACACTGTACGCAGGAGGGGCGGGGGCGCAATGGTTATGCAAATATAATTAATGTTTAAATATTGGAATTTACAGTTTTTCTGTAAGCTGCTCTTACTAAAGGCAATTCATAGTTTATATAGTTTTATATCAAAAGTCGACAATGTACAACACACAGTAACTAAAGTTTGGAAAAATACAGTCGACATACACAACTCGCAATTTACTCGCCCTAGCGCACGCCGCATGCAACTGCACAAACTGTGGAGTTTAGAAAATACACCAGTTTGTTAAGTAAAGAGCTAATGGGGAGTTTGGGGAAGTTCAAACTTCTAGCAAAAACTACTCATCATACCTTTCAAGCAGCCTAAGCGCAAATGCTGGAAACAAGCCAAAATGAGAAGGGGAGCTCCAAATCACGTTGAGTGAATCATTCACGTTTCAACATGCTGTTATCAGACAACAAGTTATGGATAACAGACGTCTGAACAACGATGCCAGTAATGCAAGTCCTAAGCAGATGCTGTTCTGCTTCACTGAAGTATTATTTAAATAAAGCGATGGGAACGGCTGTGACCTCAATTCATACCAAGTCCCATGTAGCACCCTAATATTTGCACTTGGGGATCAGGTTAATGCAGTCTGCAGAGTTAACATGAATATATTATATGCAACTTACTTCTAAATTGTGAAACGTTCTTTGTATAGGTAATGACTACTGACACGTGATATTGTTTAGAGAAGTTGGCTTTTGGGACTGCTTCAAAGTTACTTTGTACATGAAATAATGAATCTCCATAAAGCACAATGTCCCAACACATCATCTGCTACATGCAACGAATAACGAAAAAGGCATATTGCATGAATATGTGCTATTCAATCCGGAAAGGGGACAATGCAATTGCTGGAAATCTGGCTGTCATGTGATACAATTGATATTAAGTCTGTAAAAAACAAAGTAAGCACTGCGATTAAACATTCCTAGAGCATAATGATGGCTTTCAGCACTGTGATTCAGCTTTGGAGGAGGTTTGATGTACAGACATAAGTCACTGCCTTACACATCCCATGGAGGCAAATTATGAAACCCACCAGCTCAGACTGCATTCACGGGATCCCCAGTCGAAAAATTTGGAAAAGAAGAAGTGAAAGGAAAGGACAAGGGGAAAAGAGTTTAGGGACTCAGAGTAGTCACTAAACAAGCATTGGCCGCGCAGCCGTAAAAGTAACGCGGCCGCGCGGCCGTGAAAATACTGGCTCACTGAGAACATCAAAGCGGCCGCGCGGCCACAAAAGTGAAAGTGATCACGATTGCCATCAAGCGCGGTAAACGATACCCTAATGAGCATGAGGAGGAAAGCCATATGGCGCCACTGCTCGTAAGCGCGCGCCCCCGCACATGCATGCAAGCTGTAGGCCGGCCATAGTAGCATTTTTTGAAGCACTTACTAAAAGTCTCGCCATCCCAGCTCATGCGCTGGGTCAGGCGAGACCTAAAAAAAGAAGTGGGAGGTCTAACCAAGTTAGGCAGTATGCATGTGGTATCATCGCGTATGACATCACAGTGCGTGACAACGCACGTGGCATCAGAATCCATGACCTCACAGGAAGTGACATAACAAGAAGTGATATCACAAGAAGTAGCATCAGATCTTAAGACTTCACACATATGTTTAGCAGGTACATCATGAGTACATTTGAGCGCATTACAATATATAACAAATGAGGTTTTGTGTCGGGGTTGTGACAAAAAAGTGATGCAACTCGACACAAAATCTGGTTCTCACCTTCTACATTTATTTTTTAAAACCCTGCCACAACGACATTGGCAACAAGGAGAAGCATGGCAGTAAATCTGTTTTGCTTAATTAGTTTCAAAGTCTGTATGTTCAGATATCTTATGTGGTTAAGGCACCTGCTGCAGGGATCTTTATGTGCCAATGAAATCTCTGGGAATAATAATAATAATAATAATAATAATGGTAAATTAACTCCGGGGGTTAAAGTATTTGCTAGAGAGATCTGTGTTTTGTCTAGTCCCAGTTTTAAATTAAATTAGCATAGAGGGTTAATATGTCTTCTGCAAAGCACATTATGTAACACACAGATGCCAGATGTTTGTTTTATGTAAATGGATAAGTGGGTTATTGCTTTTAGCAGAGATACTATGTCAGGAACGGAGGCAAGGATTATGCTTCTCTTTTGCTGAGGCAATTACAGCAGCCAATACAATTTTAAACTACATAAACTAGAAGGCAAAGCCCGCCTTCTCTCCACCAATCATCATTCACCCCTCAGGGTATATAACATAGTGACGCTTAAGTCCTTCATATTTCTTTGCTACTGGAGCAGCGGGTTAAGTGTACCATGCTTCTGTCTGGCTCGAGCATGCACGAGCAGCCGTTCGGAGATAATTACATTCCAATCGTCTCATCGTACTGTACCGCACAAGCAGATCTTTCCCCAGTCCCTGGAATGACCAACGGGGCGCAAAAATGATAAAGGGCACTGCTGTAGGAGAGTTTGGTGTGGCTGCCTCCATACTTGAACTGTTGAGCAGGCTGGTTCGGTATTTTATTTGATAAATCCAGGCTTGCTTACTTGAGGCTCTAGGCCTGTGTCGGTTTCACACTTGATCACCCCAGGGCATACTCTCCCCCTAAATCTCTTCCATCCCTCCATTACCAAGATGGCGTACTTTGTGGAGGAGGTTGATGATTATACTGAATATGCTGAGTATGAGGAGTTGCCTTACGAGTACCATGTGGAGGAGCAACTAGTGGAGGCCTTGGATTCACACGTACAGGACTCTGTGAACAGGGCATTGATTAAGGCCTTGCAGACTTTTACCCAACCCTTAAAGAATTATGGCAGACATGTGTTGGGAGGTCCATTAGGGGAACTCTTAGATAAAGATGTGCAGTTGGCCAATCAGGGCTTTGCCCGAGAGGTGTCTTCCTTCAATTCTTCTACGGAAGTCCTGCCGCAGGTGGCATCTATGGTCCTTAGAGACTATGGTTATGGAAGCTCCTATGTATCGGGTACTCTAGGTACTGCCTCCATTTCTACCACAGGTGGGGCCGAGGAGTCTTCCCCTTCCCTGCAGGGTACTTCAGAATCAGATAAGGCTCAGGAGAAACTGCACCCAGCGTCCAAACTCAAACGGAAAACGCACTATTTGGGGTTGGAGAGTCCAACCAATAAAAATCTTCTTTTTGGCCCCAAGAACATTATTCAACCGAGATCTACAGAATGGGTGCCCTGCGAAGAGATAGCACACTATGTGCAAGAGAACATGAGGCAGGGTTTTAGGAGTAGGAAAGTTAAGGTTTTGTCTCAGTTAAACTTAAGTTTGGATCTTAAGTTAAACTAACTTAAGACCAAAACTTAAGTTTAACTTAGACAAAATCCTTACTTTACGACTTTTGGTATTCAGAAAGGGCATTTAGGAGTACCAAAACTTAAGTTTAACTGAGACAAAATCCTAACTTTACTACTTCTGAATGCCCTTTGTGAATACTGAAAGTCGTAAAGTTGGGATTTTGTCTCGGACTACTTTTGTGAATCGGGCCCTGAGATTTCTTCCACCTGTGGTTAAGGTTATTGGATGATGCTGAAATGGGCGATGGAGTGATCGGTCCATGTGTGTTCTGTGACATAGCTGTATTTGAGGTGGTTGCTGGAGGTGAAAATTGAGTCCAGCGTGTGTCCTGCGGTGTGTGTAGGGTCATGGACGATCTTGGTCAATCCGAGCCTGGTGGTGTTGTTGTTAGTGGTGGTGGTGGTGCACTGCATGGCCTCTTTGTGCATGATGGCTGTTTCTCCTCCCTCCTTGTTGGTACTGTCCTGGTGAGTGATTTTATATCTGTCTGGGATTGCTGCGGCAATGTCTGAGGCGGATGTGAGCTTGAGCCAGGTCTCAGCGAGGAAGACAATGTCGGGAGTGAGGGTGGCGATGAGGTTCCATAATTCAATTAGAATGCTTGCATAGTGAGCGTGTGTTGAGAAGGGCGCATGCAAGTTGGTGTTTTTGTTCAGAAGGGATCTGTGGTGTGTGATGTGGGGCTGGTCAGTGGCTGGTATGTGTTCAGTGGCAGTGAGTGCAGGTGAAAGGTCCTACCATGGCTCGGGTGGTGGCAGTGTTTGTTGCGGCACCGAGGGTGTAGAGCTCAGCGATGGTGTATCGTCAGGGCGGGAGGGCCAGGGGTCGTGGTGCTGGTCATTGTGCAGGTACAAACGGGCTTTCCTTTGTCGCACCAGCGGTGCACCCAATGCACGCGTCCACTGCACGGTTGCACTGCCACCTGCCTTAAGTAGGTCCAGGGGTAGGCAGGGCTTCTGTTGGGGGGAAGAACGGTGAGTGGGAAAACCCCAGCAGGAAAACCCAGGCAGCTGCGATGTCACTGGATCAGCCTGGAACAATCAGGGACTGAAGATCATAGGCAAGTGGCAAGCTAGGTGTCCTGGTGTCAATCAGTTCAGCTACTTGTGCAGACGTTACACAGCTTAACGTACACACAGCAAAAGCAGCTCTTAAAGTCCCACTTTGGTGTCTCAAACAGGACCCACCAACAAAAGAGGCATGGTCAGATTCGAGAAGGGGTACATCCAGTTTATCGGGCCTTCATTTTGGGCACAACTCGGTAAAGGTAGCATACTCATGATCAAACTCACCGTCATCATCCCCCTCTGGGGTCGGCAACAGAGAAGGTAGGGTACAGTTTGGTACATCTCGTAATTGAAACATTTTCTGCTGCCAAAATGGATTCTTTCATAGAGATTAGGTGGCTATTTGTCAAATGTTGTGTTTGGGTACAAGTCATAAGGATCTCAATGGAGTGGTAAACCATCACAAAAAGGGGTAACCCATCAATATCCCCTCAGTGTGCTGAATACTAAGCCTCCTCAATGCAACCGCTCTGAGACAACCAGGCAATGCTACTGCCACCGGATCAAGAGTAGCTGAGAAGTATCCAATGGGGCACTTAGTCTCCCCATGAGTTTGTGTTAGCGCACACAGTGCACACCCATCTCTTTCATGACAAAATAGTACAAATTATTTTGTATAGTCTGGCATTCCAAGAGCAAGTGCGCTACAAAGTACATTTTTAAGCTCCTGGAAGGCTACCATTCTTTCATTATACTTTGGTACCGGGTCATTGACATCAATGTGCATCAGCATCAGTAAACACTTCACTACATAGAAAAAGTTTGGGATCCAAAGTCGGCAATAGCCAACCATGCCCAAGAACATTCAAACCTCTCCCTGTGTAGTTGGGAACTTCATTCTGGACTTTCTTTTCGCTGTACTGTAATTTCTCGGGAGAGACCTTATGCCTGTTCTTAGCCAAATGGTTGAGCAGGGCAATTGTGTCTTGCTTGCAAACTTCCTTGGTCATCGATGCAATCACAAGATCATAAAAATATTGTATTAGGGTTGAACTACATGGTAGACTCTAAATTCTTTTTAAGTATCTGGTTGAAATAGGATGGACTCTCAATATACCCTGTGGGATGCAACACTACAAAAGGGTCTTCTCTTGGAACCAGAAAGCAAAGAGAAACTGGCTCCCTCTGTGTAAGAGAACCAAAAATAAGGCTTGGAAGATGTCAATACGCGAGGGCGCGAGGGCATTGACACCAACCTCCCGCAGGCCCTCATCCTCTTAGACCTGTCCGCCGCTTTTGACACGGTGGACCACTCCATCCTCCTCACCCGTGTCAGGGCGGCGGGCATAGAGGGCCTGGCCTTCGCCTGGCTTGAGTCCTTCCTGAGTGATAGGGCTCAGGCGGTCCACCTAGCTGGTTTCACCGCTGCCTCTCGTAAGGTTGTATGTGGAGTCCCCCAAGGTTCCTCACTTTCCCCTCTTTTGTTTAATTTATACATCTACCCTCTTATTTTTATGTTACAGCAGCTTGAGGTCACGGTGTTCAATTACGCCGATGACCTCCAGCTAATCTTTAACCTTTCCCACTCTTCCTCATCTTCCCTGAACGTCCAATCCGTCATGTTGTTCATCCAGGATTGGATGAACTGCAACCACCTCAAACTCAATCCGGACAAGACGGAGTTAGTCTTGACCGGAGGTGGTTGCAGTCCCTGGTCCCCTTCCCACTGGACCTTCTTCACTTGGTGTCCCCCCGCTCCCTGTCCCCAAGGTCAAAACCCTTGGTATTTTCCTTAACTCTTCACTTTCCGTTCACTCACAGGTCAATTCGGTTGTTTCCTCCTGCTTTTTTTCCCTCAGAACCATCAGGAAGATCTCTCGCTTCTTCTCTCTACCTGCCCTAAAGATCATAGTGATGGCTATGGTGCTCTCGCGCCTTGACTATGGCAACATCATTTACAATGGCGCCCCAGCCTACGCCATTCACCGTCTGCAGCTAGTGCAGAACCAGGCCGCCCGCCTGATTCACGGCCTGCCCAAATTCCACCAAGCTACTCCTTTACTGCAGGCCCTGCACTGGCTGCCGGTGAAAGAGCGAGCCTTGTTCAAGCTTGGCTGTACCACCTTTCAGGCCAAAATGGGCACCGCCCCCGGAGTTCATCTGCTCCGCCATCAAGCCCTACACGCCGGGTAGAGAGCTTCGATCCACCCTTCAGGCCCTGTTAACTACCCCCCGTTTCAGAAAGAAAAAGGCGGGCGGAACAAAATTTGCAGTTCTCGCTCCTGCGTTCTGGAACTCCCTCCCGACGGAACTCCGTATGACATCCTCTTACATTGAGTTCCGGAAAGGTCTTAAAACTCTGCTCTTCTCCCGAGCCTATAATGTCTAGATTCCCTCCGCTCCTGTTTGTCTCCTCGCAATCTAAAAGCGCCAAGAAACCGCGTGGTAGAAGTGCGCTATACAAATGTTTTTAAATTCAAAATTCAAATTCAGTGACCGCAAACCACTCAGCCTCTGGTGGAATTTGAAACAATATTACAGCAGGGTTGGGTACCACACAGTAGCATGGATCGACGATGTGGTTAATTATCCAAAGGAACTGAACTATCTTCCACTTTTTGTTTGACTTTTGCAAAGCCATGATTGGTGAGTTGCATGGACTTCAGATAGTTTCCTTTAAAATGCCTTGTTTGATCATGCTCTCAATGACAGCGGTAATTCCTGCAATTGCTTCTGGAGAAATGTTATAGGGGCATGTCTGTGGAAAAATAGCACTGGGTCGGAGGGTGATCTTTAGGGGTTTGGCACCTTTGATTAATCCAGTTTCCTGGTGAAATTCCATTCATCCTATCTAACACTCTCTCTCAAATCAACTGGTAGGTCCTCTTTTGTAATAATCGGGTATAAACTGATAACAGGCCCTGGCAACTGTAACTTGAATTTGGCATCAGCTGCTTGGGTTTCAATTCCGACTCCGTCTTGCGGGCAATAGATGACACCGTTGAGGTTACAAAGGAGGTCTCTTCTTAACAAGTTTACAGGACTAGAATCACTGATCACAAACTGATGTTACTCTCTGATGTCTCCTATTTTTCCTGGAACAGGGGCTGTAATTTGATTAGTACGCTGTTGATTAGTAATACCTAAAACTTGGTCTTCTTTTCCCAAGAGGGGTAGGTTCGGGATTTGAACTGCTCTAACAATTGAACAAGTGGCTCCTGTGTCTATTAGGAAAGATACTGGATATCTGTTAACCGCTGCGTCCACATACGGTCCACTTTAATCCACTTCCAGGACAGCACCAATGGTGCACTCCTCCTCCCTCTCAGGCACCGTCATTGGTCCTGATTGAAATTTGTGGGAGATTCAAACATCATGGGGACTGAGCCATTTTGAGACAGCATCAGGTTTTGGGGTACCCTATGATCCTGTTAGTAATTAGGAATCCCTCCACGCCCCTGCATAGGGTTAAAGGATTCTGGTACCATGCCAGAATTTGGGATCTTTGGGGCTGACATCGGGGTCAGGTACTGCGGGAAGTTCTTCTGCCCTGCAAGACTCACACTTTGAGGGTCGGTTATGATTCGGTCTGGTTTGTAATGATACTCCTACTTCCAATGCCCCACTTTATTACAAATTTCACAAGGGATGACCTTCTTTAGGGCACTTATGCTAGTTCTTGGCATATTACCTCAACCGCTTCATTTTCCAGGGACACTTCCACCATAGGTCAGGGAACTGCTATCCCATAACTAGGATCTCCTTTGGGTCCTTGAAACAGAGCTTTAAGTCACTTTGTCCCCCCACTGTGTGCTAACTGGGTTTAGACTATCATACATTTCTCTTTAAGCCCCTTTCGCTTGGCCTCCAGCATGTCACTACAGTATTTCACATAATGCAGGGTTTCATCAACGGGTTTGCTCTGCCAGCAGAGGATACCTTTGATGATCTAATTTCTAATCTCAGGTCTTAGTCCAGACAAGAAACCTCCGATGTTGTACCACAGCAGATCATTAATTTTGCTGTGCTCCCTGTACATCGGCATCAACTTCTCAAAGGAAGCATGCAGTGACACTTTCAGTACTAGAGAGGTTTGGAAAATCTTAGGCCAATTAATTTCCATTTGAGGGACTTTTGTCTTTAGGTGTTTTTAACCTCATCATATTTGGTTTGACTTTGGGCAAAGAGGCATTCGCCCCAGTCACCCTAGGGAATTCCTGGGTTGTCCAGTCAGCTGCTCTCTTACATTCTGTCCGCAGGTCCTGTGGGACCACCACCTCAAACGATACATCTAAATCTTCCCACAGGACCTTGGAAATGGTCTCAATCTGCTTCATTGTGTGTACCACTTATCAGGAGTCTCCCTGAGTTTGGGAAGTGCGTTTTTTAAAGTGGAAAAGGTCTGATTGAGACCAGGGTCATTGAGGTGCCGGGTTTTTAGGAACCCGGTGGTGCCAGGGGATAACACCCGAAGACGTCTGAGCTCTCCCTGTGCCGGACCACAGAAACACAGAGTCTTCGAGGTGAAGTCAAGGATCGAGTTTTATTGGCTGCAACCAAGTAACAAGCGTCCTAGAAGTACAACAGCGCGGGATGTAAGTTCTCAGGAGACTGTTCGTTTTTACAGAACTAGCCTTCTCCTTTTATACAAAATATTACACTTCAGGCAAGAAGTCTTTGTTTTATGATGCAACCATATACATATTTGTACAACAAAGAAAAAGCAAAGTCATGATGGCCAGCCTACAATTTCGTGTGTCCAGTTCGTGATAGATTACCCAGCTCGGCCCAGAACTACCATCAGATATCGATGAAACCCCAATAAAATCGGGCACCTCCTCATCGTAAAACCGGCCATAAACAAGAAGCATGGACAGGTGTATGTGTGTGGACAACATGGTTTGTATGTAGTGAATGGTTTATGGCATGTTGTGCCTTGATGCTATCTTACTCGGCCACTGGGCGGGGGACTGTCCGAACAGGTTTAGCTGGAGGCAGTGGAGTCAGCTCGGCCAGGTCATGGGGAAGTCAGCTAAGGTGGACGTGTCCTTTTAGATCAAACTCGGCCTCAATCAATTGACTATATGAGGGCAAGCCACAAGATGGATGCCGTTCACAAAATGGAACCCGAGCGTTCAAAACGGAAATCACGATTTAAGGGTGTTAGCATCACTCAATCATGACGCAAATGCATAGAGATAATGTCCTAATCATTACAGGTCTGCCGACACCAAATTCGTCATGGCACGATGATATTTTGTGACACGAGTGTTGGGCCTCGGTACCATATTATAGCAGGGCCCAGAATTTTCAGAACCACAGACCTTCCTTTTGCCCTTATATGGGCAATAACTCATGCTAATCTGAGTCCAAATCTGTATTCATGAAGTCATGGAGATGCTGCTGTAGCAACATCCTGTTGCTCAGTTTGTCCCTTGACACAGGCTTCCTTACACAGGATGTAGCACAGAGGCCACATATTGCAGGGGCGCACTGCACAAACAGGCAGAACATAAACAGAATGGCTAAGATCATCCCAATGAATATGAGAGTTTTCCATCCCCAGGCAGATATCAGTTCCCAGAACCACCCTAGCAAGGACCAGTCCCCTTAGTCCACATGAATGGAATCAGAGATTTTGTGCAGTTTGGAGATGGCTTGGTACACTGTCGGAGCATTATCAGGAATGAAAATGCAGCAACTGGATTGGATCACTCTGCATACCCCGCCACGGTCTGCAAGTATGACATCTAGGGCAACTCGATTTTGAAGAGTCATAAGTCGGTCCGACTGGAGCTCAGCAGTCAAGTTACTAAGGGCACCGGCCGTTTCGGTCACGGCGGATTCAATTACTCTCGTCAACTGGCGAATGTTCCTGCTGTTCACCATAGGCCCCCAAAACGGTAGAAAACCCTTTGCGAAGTCTCCAAACTCTTGACCCGCAGTGTCGTCTTTACTCACGACACCCCTAACTGTCCTTGTCCGATGGTAATCTGCCTCGGCCGTGTAGGTGGGTGGCAGCAGAAACGAGATAAAACATGTGCCCGAGAAGTCGGGGGGCAACCATGTATATGCTTTGTCATGGCAGACGAAGTAGGTACCCTTAGCCGCTAAGAATGAAGGGGAGGTCTGAGACTGCAAAACGTCTCAGTACAGACACTCTTCCCGAACTGGGCTCTAGGGCTTTTGCCATTTCCCTGCAGACATAAGTGACCTTGGTGGGGTACTATCCAGACTGGGGAGGATTTCTTTGCTTTCAAACTCTCAGCTAAGGAAATTCCATATTGTGTTATATTCCATCTGCTGTAAGGCATCAATTCATCTCTGGGGATCGTTTTGTATGTGTCGACATCCCTACTCATATTCCTAATTCCCGCCACTAGTGCCTTGTTGCTTGAGTTTTTCCCCAGAACATATGGTTCGAGGGCGAACAGGAACATTGCTCTAAATGCCCACAGAGAACCATGGTAGCCAAATGGCAGGACAAAATACGGTATACCCTTGTCTGTTGTGTGTGGCATAAGTCCACATACCCAACAGTTCGTGGTGTTCATTACAGACTGGTGTTGGTGTAGGAGTTGGACGAATGAGTTATTCACAAATTCTAATCTTCTGGCAGACTCGTGTTCAGGTAGAGGGTGAAAAGAATGGGGGGAAACAGTAGGAGGAGGTGTGGGCTGAGTGTTGTGTACAAAGGTAACTCGAAAGATGAACAGAGCATAGCCAATCAAAAACATCATTATGCTACACAACATTAAAATGCATATTATTAAAAATTGTCTTTTTGCCATCACAGCGCATACTCTCTTTTCAAAGTTCGTAGATCTAGCAGGTCTCTCTACCCTTGGAAACTCCATCCTCTAGTTGCTGCCCGCGGTGGGAGATTGATTCTGCTAAGGAGTGCTTCTCTTCAGTCCAGGGTAATTCCCTTAGACCAACCAGAACCGTCGACCTAAACGTCTCCAGCTGCACTTCAAAGACGGTCAACCGCGACCCTAGCAGCAGAACCGGATGGCGGTTCGAAAATCAAAAATGAGCAAGTTCCCTGGGCGAGAGAGCTGCACAATCAAAAAATAGTTCTTGGGGGGGGGGAGAAAAATCTTATTAGTTTACTTTTATTAGTTTGTTTTTCTTGGCCTCAGATTATACCGTTGTTTCCCAGGTATGGTGTGGTCTTCAAACAAGCTTTCAGGTTCTGTAGTGTCCAACTGCATTGACCGTGGCACAAATCCTTGCAGAACTCGGTCGCTCTCCTTTTCTGTAACAGTTCCTTTCAAACGTGCATCACTGAAGGGCACGAAGCATGGCACGGACTCAGTCTCTGAGTCAGCAATTCCCTCCTGGACCCATCGGTCATATGGAAGGGGCAGCGGGACCCGTTTACAATGGATCCCGTGGATCCAGTTCTTCTTCCCTTCCACCCGAACGGCTGATTTTGTGGAAAGAAGGACGAGGTACCGGCCAGTCCACCTGGGCTGTTCGTTCTTCGTGCGCTGAAAATTCCGCACCAGTACCCAGGTGCCAGGTGCAAGGGTGTGGCCTGGATCATCAGACGCTGGCGGAGAGGAACTGTGAACCTGTTGGTGTAAAACACGCAATTTAGTTGTCAATTCGTGCAAATAGTCAAGCAGTACAGGGTGCTCTATCTCACTGAGTTTCTTGGGCCTTGGCACGCCCCAGATGTTGGCTGGGGGGCCAAACACAATCTCGTGAGGGCTAAGTCCTAGTCTGGAATGGACAGTCATTCTGGTAGACAGGAGTGCTAAAGGCAGGGCGTCAGGCCACTTAAGTCCTGTGCTGGCTTGGACCTTGGCCAATTTTAGTTTTAACGTGCCGTTGTAGCACTCTACTAATCCGGCTGATTGGGGGTGATTTGCGGCGTGGAACTTCTGGTGTATGCCTAGACACTCGCACACTCTCTTCATCACTCGTCCCACAAATTCACTTCCATTATCACTCCAGACAATTCTAGGCATACCATACCTAGGGAAGAATTCTTTGACCAGGGCTTTGGCAGTAGACAAGGCAGTATTGTCCTTAAGGGGATACGCTTCCACCCACCTGGAGAAGGCGCAAACAACAACAAGCACGTATTTCAGATTGTTGCACCTCTCCATGTGGATGAAATCGAGCTGCAAAACCTCGAACGGATATGTTGGAGGCGCAAAATGACCAGCTGGAGTTGGAGTTCCCCTACCGGGATTGTACTTCAAACACACCATGCAGTTCTTGACCACGTTCTCTGCGCATTTTGGGATGCCACTATTCTGCCATACTGGGGCCAACAACTTACAGATTCCTTTCACACTGATGTGAGCCATTCCATGAGCCATCGTCACCACTGCAAGCACATATGCATCGGGTAACAGCCATCTTTGATGTTCAGACAATTCGACCCAACAACCATTCGCATCCAATCTACCCTTGCTTTTTTTCCATTCATTCACCTATTTCTCAGTGGCCTCAGACTGTATAGACTTCACACTTTCAATAGTGTCCTCACACATACCCACATCAGCAATCCATCTCGCAGGACCTACAACATACATTCGACTCATTGTGTTCCTTGCAGTCTCTTTCGCAACTTCATCTGCAAATGCATTCCAGCGACCAACATCATCTTGAATCTTTCTGTGTGCACTGCATTTCACAATCGCAACTTGTAGTGGCAAGGTCAGTGACTCGAGAAGCTCGTTAACTAGCTGACCGTGCTGTATCTTTGCACCATGCGACGTCAGGAACCCACGTTCACGCCACAATCGCCCGAAACTATGAGCCACGCCAAAGGCGTACTGGCTGTCTGTATACACATTCACTCGTTTTCCTTTTGCCAATACACACGCTCTTGTAAGTGCAATTAACTCTGCTGCTTGCAAAGAATTGTGCGGGATACGTGCAGTTTCTACAATCGTGTGCAATGTTGTCACAGCATATGCTGCAGTCGTATCACCATTTGGCAACTTGAAGCATGAACCATCAACCCATAAAGCATCATTACATTCAGGAAGGGGAGTGTCCTGTAAGTCTACTCTCCCTTTTGTCTCTTCTTCTGTCCTAAAACAGCAATCATGTTTTTCGACCTCATCTGTCTCTGCTGGAATAGGCAATAACGTGGCTGGGTTGAGTGTATCGCACCTCTTTATGTGAATGTGACTTGCTAATAGTGTCAGCTCATAACTTGACAGTCGAGCACTAGTTAAGTGCTGTGTCTTCGTTCTGTTTAGCAAAATGTCTACTGCATGTGGGACCATAACGATCAGAGTGTTATTCATTACTAACCCAGCAGACTGTCGGATACAGACGGCTGCTGCAGCAGTGTCCCTCAAGCAACTTGGTAATGCCTTAGCTACAGGATCTAGAGTCGCGGAAAAGTACGCGCATGGACGCTGTTTGTCCCCAAAGGATTGTGTCAGGACTGATAATGCGCAACCTTCCTTCTCATGGACATATAATGTAAAAGGCTTACTGTAGTCGGGGTTGCCCAACACAGGAGCCGAACACAATGCATCACGCAACTCATGAAAACTCTTCTGACAATCTTCAGACCAAGGCACAGGATTGGGTGTATCTTTACAGATTAGTGCCAGCAAAGGGTTAGCCAACAGTGAGAAATTCGGTATCCATTGTCTGCAATATGATGTAATGCCCAAGAAAGCACGCACTTCTCTCTGTGTCCTTGGGACACTCAATCTTGCAATTGCCTGTATTCTCTCTGGGGTCAGTCTACTTCCCTCCTTCGATAAGATGTGACCTAAGTAGGTCACTTCTTGTCGACAAAATTGCAATTTCGAAAGAGAGACTTTGTGCTTCATGTCACATAAATGACGCAACAACGACAATGTGGCTTCTTTGCAAATCTCTTCAGTATCTGCAGCGATCTGCAAATCGTCTACGTACTGAATGAGAGTCACACCATCAGGTAGAACAATCGTGTCAAGTTGTGATTTCAGAGCCTGACTGAATATCGATGGACTTTCACAGTAGCCCTGAGGAGCGCGTTTGAAGTGGAAGCTTCGACCTCCTAAATTGAAGCCAAAGATATCTCTGCTCTCCTCAGCAATCGGGATGCTGAAGAAAGCGTTCTTCAAATCAATCACTGAGAACCAAGTGGCTGAAGCTGGCACCATAGTCAATAGGGCAGTAATGTCGGGAACAACTGGAAACTGTGGCACAACAATCTTGTTCACTTCTCTGAGATCAATCACAAATCTGTACACAGGTGGCTGCGAAGGATCAGTACGCTTTAAAAGAGGCAAAATAGGACTGTTACAAATGTTGCCTGTTGTCTCTTCAATGACATCTTTCTCAATCAGATTGTAAATGATCGTTAACAACGCCTTTTCACATTCGCCAGAGATCTTGTATTGGGGAATACGTGGCAACCTAACATTGGCTCGCAACGTAATGACATATGGCGCTATATCCAAATGACCCACATCATTAGAACCAGTAGCCCAAAGTATGTCCGGAAGAGATGACAATTCTGTTGGAATATTCTCTTTTGACAAATACATTGGGGAAATCACTTTCTTACCTGGGGTAAGTTGTACTCCCGAAGGAGAACAGTACAAAGTCGCATATAATCTCTTTAACAAATCCAAACCTAACAGGTTTTCACCACAACCCGTTGTAAGAATGAGGGGTGCTTCCAATTCACATGGGCCAACAGAAAGGGGCATAGGACTAGAAATCGGGTTTCTAACCGGGGCGCCAGAAAAACCTACTGAAACATTCATTTTGCCAGACAAAGGTGCACCAGGAAGTTTTGAGTGCATAATAGAACTTTTTGTAGCACCAGTATCCAGCAGAAAAGGTTCTGACACTCCTGATGTAGTCACCTCAACATAAGGTCCATTCTGATCTACTGGAACTGAAACAACTCCCTCTCTTTGTCCATGGCTGTCCTAGCAATCATTACCCTCATTCCCATTTTCTGCGTAATAGTCATCAGCATAGTACTGAGCTGACCTAGAAGACGCATTATTCTGTTGGTCAAAGCTGTTCATGGAATTCTGAGGCGGAAGAGAAGTAGTATTCTGGGGGAAATTTCCACGGCCCCTACCCCTAGGAGCCTGTTGAACACCTCTACCTCTTGCACCAGAAACACCATTTAAACGTCGCAATAAAGCTGGACAGCTGAGGGAGGAGCTTCGCGGGCGAGCAAGATGGCCGCGTAAGCTCGGAGCTCCGCGGACCCTCCGACCCTCCGCAAATATCCTGAAAGATATCCTGTTCCATGGTAGTGGATTTCGATTGGTGAATGGTCGCAGCCGCGGGCACTGCTTTCCGCCTCCAGATCCGTTGTTCCTAGACGAAGCTACGTCATTCTGAACTTTGTGCCAAGGATGTGCCATTGTTCTATGGGTGGCTGGTGGTCATGACGACGTGCCGCACGATTGAAGTGCGAAGCGAGACCCTCAGATTTCTACTGGCGGAGTGTGCGTAGCTGCGGAGTCGCCTGCTGCTGGCCTGGCTTGTGTGCTGGCTTCGCCTCGGTCCTACGCAAGTGCCCACTTTGTTTTGGCTGTGTAGCCCTTTGTTCTCCTCAAAACCATCATGGCCGGCAGAGGGGACCCCGACAGGACGGCGAACAGAGGCGTTAGGAGGACGACACAGCTACAGTCGAATAAGATCGACCGCTATGCCCAGCAAAGGACCTCGCCTTCTGTGGTGGCTCCAGCTAAGGACTCCCTACTTACGGGCTCGCCAGATGGCTCGGAACCTACTTTGAGTGATATTATGGGGGCCATCGCAGGCGTCAGGACTGAGATGCAGAAACAACACGAGGTCCTGACACACAAGGTGGACACCCTGGCCATTGATCTCAATCTGATCAGGGCCGACTTGGGCAAAACCAATGATCGGGTGAAATCCCTAGATATTAAGACCTCCAGCCTGACTACCGATGTCTCGGACCTGCAAGCGGAGGTCCGGACCCTGCGATCGGTTAATGACCAATTCTCCAGGCGGCTGGAGGACTTCGAAGGGCGTGCAAGGCGACAGAACGTTCGCATCATTGGTGTACCGGAGGGAGCGGAAGAAGCGGCTGTAGATCTCTTTGTGGAGGACCTGGTACAGACACATCTTGCGCCAGCCGGACTCAGTAACTTTTTCTCGGTGGAACGGGCTCATAGGATACCTGGCGGCCCTCCGAAGTCTGGTGTCGCACCGAGACCCATCATCGCCCGGCTCTTCAATTTCAGAGACCGGGATGTAATCCTTCAAGCTTCCAGGAGACATGGGCCACTTAAATTCCAGAACGCAGAAGTACATTTCTACCCGGACTTCACCAGGGCCGTTCAGAGACAGCGCCAGAGCTTTGCGGGGGTGAAACGGCGCCTCAGAGACATGGGGTTCAAGTACTCTATGCTGTTCCCTGCTAAACTGCGGATCGAGCACGAGGATCGAGCCCTGTTCTTCGACATGCCTGAGTCTGCGAGCGACTGGCTGGATACCTTGCCGCCACGTCGAGAGGAGCACGATGAACACTCCGGAGGCGCATCTGGGGGCCTTGATCTTCAAGACTAGGTTTTGTGCGCTAGCCCTGGCGGTTGGTGTTCCCGATGTCTGTGACTGTTAATGCCAAAGCTTTTCCAATTTTTTTGTTTCTTCTGTTTTTTTCATGGAGGGTGGCGGGAGGGGATTGCGGGGATTCCTTACTCCTCCAGGGTCTTTCTTGTAGTCTAGTTTATGGGGCGACAGGCACACTGCTGGTTGGGGGGCTTTTTAGTCTGCTGCAGGGGTGCAGGGTGGGGGGTGGTGGTGGGGAAGTTTGTGTGTTTTTTCTTCACTCTCTTTTTCTATCTTTTAGGCAATGGGTCGTATGTACTATTCTGTTTCACTTGTTGTTGAGGCTTTTCGGGGTTGGGTGGAACCTGGGACATGACGATGGGGGGTAGGAAATTGCAAGTTCTCAGTTGGAACGTCAACGGCTTGGGTGACCGTATTAAGAGAGGGGTTGTGCTGCAACTGCTTAAACGACATATGCCAGATATTGTTCTCTTGCAGGAAATGCATTTGGTTGGCAATACATGTAGAGCGCTCAACCGTAAAGGGTTTAAAATGGTGGCCCATTCGGGGTTCTCTTCGGGATCTCGGGGGGCGGGTGTTCTTGTGCGTACGTCCCTTCCGTTTGAGATTGACTCTACTGTGATTGATGAGAGGGGGCGGTACGCCGCTGTTGCGGGACGATGGGAAGGGCGTGCCCTGACGTTACTTTCAGTTTACGTTCCCCCGGGTTTGCAGACTAGCACCTTCCAGGACCTTGGTGGCGCCATTTTGAATCTGCCCGTTGGGTTGTTGATTGTGGGGGGCGATTTTAACTCGGTTTGCTCCGGATCCTTGGACCGACATCCGCCTAGAGACCTCCGTAGCGCCCAACTGTGGCTGCCCACCTTTCTTGAGACACTGGGGTTGGTCGATAGCTGGCGACTTCTGCATCCCACTCAAAGCCACTATTCTTTCCATTCTGGTGCCCACGGCAGTCTTTCCAGAATTGACTACGTTCTTACCCTGGCGGCTCAGGCGCTTGCGGTTTCCAAGGCCCGTTTTTTGGCACGGGGTATTTCTGATCATTCCCCGCTGTGGGTCTCCTTCGACTTTAATATTGTTCTGTCGGAACGACCGGTGGTCGTCAACCCGTGGTACTTCCGCAACCCCAAAACTCGTAATCTCCTGGCCAAGGCCATCGATCTCTATTTCACCGAAAATGAGGGGTCGGTCAGGTCGGCCGCCACTCTGTGGGAGGCTTTTAAGACAGTCTTGAGGGGAGAGGCCTTTGCCCTTATAGCAGAAGCCCGTAGAATTAGAGATGCTGATTTGGTGCGCATCGAGGCGGAGATCATGGAGATAGACTCCCGGTTGGAGGCGGATCCCGATCCTGCCCTCTTACATGACCTCTCCCTTAAACAGTCGGAGTACCGCGATCTCGCTACTGACGCTGCCCTCGTCCTGGCTAAAGAACAGCAGGGTCGGATTTACGACGTTGGGGACAAGGCCGGGAAGTTGTTGGCCTGGCTGGACAGGAGGGAGAGGGCCAGCCGTGTTGTCCTGAGGTGCCGGGTTTTTAGGGACCCGGTGGTGCCAGGGGACCACACCCGAAGACCTCTAGGTTCTCCCTGTTCTGGACTTACAGAAACACAGAGTCTTCTAGATGAAGTCAGAGATCGAGTTTTATTGGCTGCAACCAAGTAACATGTGTCCTAGAAGTATGACAGCACGGGCCGTAAGTTCTCAGGAGACTGTTCGTTTTTACAGAACCAGCCTTCTCCTTATATACATAAATAACAGCTGCAGGCAAGAATTCTTGAGTTTATGATATGGCTATACACATATTTCGACAATAGTACAAAGAGCGAAGTCATGCTGGTCAGCACATATTTTAGATGTCCAGTTTGTGATGGATTACCCCGCCAGATCCAGAATTCCCATCAGATATCGATGAAACACCAATAAGGTCGAGCACCCTCCCATCATAAAACGGGTCATAAACAAGAATCATGGACAGGTGTATGTGTATGGAAAACAGGGTCTGTATGTAGTGAATGGTTTATGACATGTTGTGCCTTGATGATATCTTGCTCGGCCACTGGGCGAGGAGCTGCCCAAACAGGCTTGGCTGGAGGCAGTGGAGTCAGCTCGGCCAGGTCATGGGGAAGTCAGCTACGGTGGACGTGTCCTTTTAGATCAAACTCGGTTTTAATCAATTGACTATATAAGGGCAAGTCATAAGATGCATGCCGTTTACAAAATGGAGTCTGAGGGTTCGGGACGGAAACCACGATTTAAGGGTGTTAGCATCACTCAATCATGACGCAAATGCATAGGGATAATGTCCTAATCATTACCGGTTCGTAGATACCAAATTCGTCATGGTACGACAATATTTTATAACACGGGTGTTGGACACAGATATCTGTGAAACAGCAGGGTCCAAATTTATAGTACCACAGACCCTCCTTTTGCCCTCATATTAGGCAATAACTCATGCTAATCTGAGTCCAAATCTGTATTGATGAATTCATGGAGATGCTGCTGTAGCATCATTCTGTTGCTCAATTCGTCCCTTGATACAGGCTTCCTTACACATGAAGTGGCGCAGAGGCCACATATTGCAGGAGCGCACTGTATAAACAGGCAGAACATAAACAGAACGGCTAAGATCATCCCGATGAAGATCAGAGTTTTCCATCCCCAGGCAGAGATCAGTTCCCAGAACCACCCAAGCAGAGACCAATCCCCTTTCTCCGTGTGAAGGGAATCAGAGATTTTGTGTAATTGGGAGATGGCCTGGTACACTGTCGGAGCATTATCGGGGATGAAAATGCAGCAACTAGATTGGATCACTCTGCATACACCACCACGGTCTGCAAGTATGACATCTAGGGTAACCCTGTTTTGAAGGGTCATAAGTCGATCCGATTGAAGCTCAGCTGTCAGATTGCTAAGGGCACCGGCCGTTTCAGTCATGGCAGACTCAACTATCCTTGTTAACTGCCGAATGTTCCTGCTGTTTACCATGGGCCCCCAAAATGGCAGAAAACCCTTTGCGAAGTCTCCAAATTCTTGACCCGCAGTGTCGTCTTGACTCACGACACCCCTAACTGTCCTTGTCCGGTGGTAATCTGCCCCGGCCGTGTAGGTGGGTGGCAGCAGAAACGAGATAAAGCATGTGCCCGAGATGTCAGAGGGCAACCATGCGTAGGCTTTGTCATGGCAGACGAAATAGGTGCCTTTAGCCGCCAAGAATGGAGGGGAAGTTCGGGAGGCAAATACGTAAGTTTCCGTGCATATGCTCTTCCCCAACTGTGCTTTGGGATCCCTGCCAATACCTTGCAGACATAAGTGACCTCGGTGGGGCACTATCCAGACTGGGGAGGATTTCTTTGATTTCTGGTTCTCACTTAAGGAAATTCCATACTTGGTGACGTTCCACCTACTGTATGGGGTAAACTCATCTTTGGGAGTTGCTCTAACCGTGTCAATATCTCTACTCATATTTCGGATTCCTGCCACTAGTGCCTTATTGTTTGAGTTCTCCCCTCGAACGTATGGTTCAAGGGAAAACAGGAACATGGTCTGGAAAGCCCACAGAGAACCGAAATAACTAAATGGCAGGACAAAGTAAGGGATGCCCTTATCCGTAGTGTGTGGCATGAGTCTGCATATCCAACAGTTCGTAGTGTTCATCACAGATTGGTGCTGGTGGAGGAGTTGGACAAACGAGTTGTTTACGAATTCTAGTCTACTGGCAGACTCGTGTTCAGGTAGAGGGTGAAAGGAGTGTGTGGGAACAGTAGGAGGAGGTGCGAGCTGTGTGTTGTGCATGAATGGAACTCGAAAAATGGACAGAGCATAGCCAGTTAAAAATATCATTATACTACACAACATTGAGATGCTTAACACTAGAGTTCGTCTTCTTGCCATTACAGTACATATTTTCTTTTCAAAGGTCATATGTCTAGCAGGTCTCTCTACCCCTGGAAACTCCATCCTCTGGTTGCTGCCCGCGGTGGGAGGTTGCTTCTGCCAAGATGTGCGCTCTGTCCAGTCCGGGGTAATTCCCTCAGACTGACCAGAACCGTTGACCTAGGCGTCCCCGGCTGCACTCCTCAGACTTCAACCGCGGCCCTAGCAGCAGAACCGGATGGCGGTTCGAAAATCAAAAATGAGCTAGTTCCCTGGGCGAGAGAGCTGTGAAATCAAAAATAGTTCATGGGGAAAAAGGAAAGATTGCACTAGTTCGATTATGTCAGTTCCTTGGTCTTGGCCTCAGATTATATCGTTCTTTTCCAGGCACGGTGTGATCTTCAAACAATGTTTCAGGTTCTGTAGTGTCCAACTGCATCAACGGTGGCACAGATCCTTGCAAAATACAATTGTTCTCTTGGTCGGTACCAGTTCCTTTTAGTCGTGCATCGCTGAAGGGGACAAAACGGGGCATAAACTCAGTTTCGGAGTCAGCTATTCCTTGCTGGACCCATCGGTCATATGGAAGGGGCAGCGGGACCGCTTTGCAGTGGGCGCCGTGCACCCAGTGTTTCTTCCCGAGGACACGTACTGCAGAGCGGGTGGACAGTAAAACCTGGAAAGGTCCGGTCCAGCGAGGCTCCTCGTTCTTGGCTCGTCTGAAGTTCCGAATCAGGATCCAGGAGCCAGGTTCGATAGCGTGGCCTGGATCGTCAGATGCCGGTGGAGAGGAGCTGTGGACCTGTTGATGTAAAGCATGCAGTTTAGTTGTCAGTTCGTGCAAATAGTCAAACAGTGCAGGATACTCTATTTCCCTGAGCTTTCTGGGCCTCGGTACTCCCCATATATTTGCTGGGAGCCCGAACACGATCTCGTGTGGGCTAAGTCCTAATCTGGAATGGACAATCATTCTGGTAGACAGGAGTGCTAGAGGCAGGGCGTCTGGCCACTTGAGACCTGTGCTGGCTTGGATTTTGGCCAGTTTCAATTTTAACGTGCCATTATAGCACTCTACCAAACCTGCCGATTGGGGATGATTCGCAGCATGAAACTTCTGGTGGATGCCTAGACACTCACACACTCTCTTCATTACTCGTCCCACGAATTCACTTCCATTATCACTCCAGACAATTCTAGGCATGCCAAATCTAGGGAAGAATTCCTTGACAGGGGCTTTGGCAGTTGACAATGCAGTGTTGTTCTTAAGGGGGTATGCTTCTACCCACCTGGAGAAGGCGCAAACGACAGCAAGGACATATTTCAGGTTATTGCACCTCTCCATGTGAATGAAGTCGAGTTGCAAGACCTCGAACGGATACGTTGGAGCTGCAAAATGACCAGCTGGGGTTGGGGTTCCTCTACCGGGGTTGTGCTTCAAACACACCATACAATTTCTGACCAGATTCTCTGCACATTTTGGGATACCACTATTCTGCCATACTGGGGCCAACAGCTTACATATTCCTTTCACACTGATGTGTGCCATTCCATGGGCCATCGTTACCACTGCGAGCACATAGGCGTTAGGTAACAACCATCGCTGATGTTCTGACAGTTCGACCCAACAACCATTTGCGCCTAATCTACCCTTGCTTTCTCTCCATTCATTCACCTCTTTCTCGGTAGCATCAGCTTGTATAGACTTCACACTTTTGATGGTGTCCTCACACATGCCTACATCAGGGGTCCATCTAGCAGGACCTACAACGTACATTCGACTCATTGTGTTCCTTGCAGTCTCTTTCGCGACCTCATCGGCAAACGCATTCCCTCGACCAACATCATTTCGGATCTTTCTATGCGCGCTGCACTTCACGATCGCAACCTGTAGGGGCAAGGTCAGTGACTCGAGAAGGTCGTGTACTAGCTGGCCGTGTTTAATTTTCGCGCCGTGTGACGTCAGGAACCCACGTTCACGCCACAATCTTCCCAAACTGTGGGCTACGCCAAAGGTGTACTGACTATCAGTGTACACGTTCACTCGTTTTCCTTTCGCCAGCACACATGCTCTTGTGAGTGCGACTAATTCTGCTGCTTGTGCAGAATTCTGGGGGATGCGAGCTGTCTCTACAATCGTGTGTAATGTCGTCACGGCATATGCTGCAGTCGTATCACCATTCGACAACTTGAAACATGAACCATCAACCAATAAATTATCATTACATTCAGAGAGAGGAGTGTCCTGCAAATTTACTCTCCCTTTTGTCTCTTCCTCTGTCCTAAAGCAGCAATCATGTTTGTCGACCTCATCTGTCTATGCCGGAATGGGTAATAACATGGCAGGGTTGAGTGTATCACACCTCTTTATGTGAATGTGACTTGCTAACAGGGTCAATTCATAGCTGGATAGTCGAGCACTAGTAAGATGTTGCGTTTTCGTCCTGTTTAGTAGGATATCTACTGCATGTGGGACCATAACGGTCAGAGTATTATTCATGACTAACCCAGCAGACTGTCGAATACAGACAGCCGCTGCGGCAGTGGCCCTCAAGCAACTTGGTAATGCCTTAGCTACAGGATCTAGAGTCGCGGAGAAATATGCACATGGGCGTTGGCTGTCCCCAAAGTGCTGCGTCAAGACTGATAATGCGCAACCTTCCTTCTCGTGGACATATAATGTAAACGGCTTGCTATAGTCGGGGTTGCCCAACACAGGAGCCGAACATAATGCCTCACGCAACTCATGGAAACTCGCCTGACAATCTTCAGACCAAGGCAAAGGATTGGGTGTGTCTTTACGCATTAATGCCAGCAAGGGTTTGGCCAACAGTGAGAAGTTAGGTATCCATTGTCTACAGTACGATGTAATGCCCAAGAAGGCACGTACTTCTCTTTGTGTCCTTGGGACGCTCAATTCTGCAATTGCCTGTATTCTTTCTGGGGTCAGTCTCCTTCCCTCCTTCGATAAGATGTGATCTAAGTAGGTTACTTCTTGTCGGCAAAATTGTAATTTGGAAAGTGAGACCTTGTGCTTCATGTCACATAAATGACGCAACAATGACAACGTAGCTCGCTTGCAAATTTCTTCAGTATCTGCAGCGATCAGCAAATCGTCTACATACTGAATCAGAGTCGCGCCACTAGGTAGAACGATCGTATCTAGTTGTGTTTTCAGAGCCTGACTGAATATGGAAGGACTCTCACAGCAGCCCTGAGGAGCGCGTTTAAAGCGGAAGCTTCGTCCTCCTAAATTGAAGCCAAAGATATCTCTGCTCTCCTCGGCAATTGGGATGCTGAAGAAAGCATTCTTCAGGTCAACCACTGAAAACCAATTGGCTGAGGCTGGAACCATTGTCAATAAGGCAGTAATGTCGGGGACGACTGGAAACTGTGGTACAACGATCTTATTCACTTCCCTTAGATCGATCACAAATCGATACACAGGGGGCTGTGAAGGATCGGTACGCTTTAAAACTGGCAAAACAGGACTGTTACAAATGTTGCCTGTAGTCTCTTCGATGACATCTTTCTAAATCAGATCGTAAATGATCACTAACAAAGCCTTTTCACATTCGTTTGATATTCTATATTGGGGAATACGTGGCAACCTAACATTAGCTTTCAATGTTATGATGTACGGTGCTATCTCCAAATGACCCACATCATTAGAACCATTCGCCCAAAGTACGTCTGGAAGAGATGACAACTCAGTCGGAATCCTTTCCTTTGACAATTACATCGGGGAAATCACTTTCTTACCCAGGGTAAGTTGTACTCCCGAAGGAGAACAGTACAAGGTCGCATATAATCTCTTCAGTAAATCCAAACCTAACAAATTTTCGCCACAACCTGTTGTAAGAATGAGGGGTGCTTCTAATTCGCATGGGCCAACAGAAAGGGGCATGGGACTGGAGATCGGGTTCCTAACAGGGGCAACAGAAAAACCTACTGAAACATTCATTTCGCCGGACAAAGGTGCGCCAGGAAGTTTTGAGTGCATAATAGAACTTTTTGTAGCACCAGTATCCAGCAGAAATGGTTCCGACACTCGGGATGTAATCACCTCGACATAAGGTCCATTCTGATCTACTGGAACTGAAACAACTCCCTCTCTTTGTCCATGGCTGTCCTAGCAATTATTACCCTCATTCTCGTTTTCTGCGTAATAGTCATCTGCATAGTACTGAGCTGACCTGGAAGACGCATTATTCTGTTGGTCAAAGCTATTCATAGAATTCTGGGGCGGAAAAGAAGTGGTATTCTGGGAGAAATTTCCACGGCCCCTACCTCTAGGAGCCTGTTGAACACCTCTACCTCTTGTGCCGGAAATACTGTTTAAGCGCCGCGCAAGAGCTTGACAATTACTTTTGAAATGACCCTCTTCTTTGCAATATGCACATTGATTCGGGCCATACGGAGAACGCTGATGGGAAAACTCGTTCCCTTGCGCGTTTCTTGAATACTACTGTGGTTGCTGATAGTTGGGCTGACTAGGAGTGCGAGGCGGATACGCTTGCTGGAGAAGAACTTTAGTTTTTAGTTCTTTAGTCTTTTTCTCTGTCTTATCTAGCTCGTCTTTGCGCCTATTTTCGTAGTACTGGGCTGTGGCTAAAATCTGTGCTGACGTGGAGACAGCCCAAGCACTCTCTGAATCTTTCAATTTATTGCACAGTTCAGGTAGCAGATTATGTACAAATTTGTCGACGAACAATCTTTGGCCACCTTCGGTAGCCATGTCCTGACCACTATGATCAGTGAAAGTCTCCTCAAATCTCGTGAAAAAGTCGGACACATTCTCATCTTTCTTCTGCTTGCACGCAGATAGCTTGTCCCAGTTTACGCGTAATTCAGGCATTAACGTTTTCATGTACGCGATAATCCTACCGGGAAGGTCTGCTATTAAAGGCTCGGGTTTAGAACCACCGACTTGTCTAGCATCAGTAGCAGTAATATTAGCCCATGAGTCACCTAGTTCTTGATCATGATCTGTATGACGAGTTTTACTCCATAAAGGATGCGGAACAACATTCCCAAACAACATGTCTATATCTGCTAAATTCATTATACATGAGCTGGCAGTTTGTGATAACTCCTTGTAATATCCTGCTGGGTTTTTACGAGGATCAGGTAGTGTCTGTTTGAGTGCTAAAACTTCAGATCTTTTCCAGGGGACATGTACCCATACACGCTGGAAATGCGGTGGAACAGGTGGTTGTGCATTCGCATCACCTTCCCTCCATACTGGAGGAACCTCTCTCATGGGGTACTGTCGCGCCTTTTTCCTGCCAGACACATCATCCTCATCAAACGATTTAGAGCTGTTTCCCTTACTCCTATAAGATAACAACAGATCCATTGCTTTTTGAACATCGGCACCTACAATCATACCTTCGTAAAATTTGAATCGCATACGGGCTAGTTCCTGCATTCTGCGTTTCGGGTCATTGTCTTGTAAATCTTCCCAGAGGTACACGCACATCTCCTCAAATACATATCTTTGAGTGGATGAATCCCACTGACGGAAGACTTCCATAACAGACTGAACATCATATCTTACAGTATCAGTAACCCATTTGCGCGCTAACTCATTCAGCACTTCTCTCTCCTCGTAGTCGGGTAGTTGCCTACGCAACTGTCTACGTTCTGTTTTAGGGGTCGTTTTAGGCGACCCAAAAAAGGGCGAGAATAGACCAGTGACAGTACTTGTCACTCTCTGTCTGACAGAAGGAGAAGCTTGCGGCGAGGCAGATGCGCCAGAAAAGACAGGCTGATGAAAAGAGGAAGTCGAAGCAACAGCAGAGGAAGTTGAGGCAGTAGCAGACGTAGTATCATAGTGAATAGTTGGAGCAGTAGGCAGAGTTGTAGAAGTAGATGGAGTATGTAGCAAAGGCGGCGGCCCTTGAGAAGGCTGCGCCGGAGAAGTAGGAACCAGCTGGAGAGGAGCTGGTGCTTGTGCAAGAGCTGCTTTTCGTGCGCCAGGGCGCGGTATAACAATACGCCTCGGGGTCCAACAATACTCGATGTATATGGGGGTGGTGAGTTCAATAAATGGGACATGAGTGGATCTTTCTCGGATGTTCTCTTTGAGTCTTGTCCCTCATGTGGTAACATCGGGTAGCATTTATCTACTGCTAGTTTCTTGCTTCTGAGCATTTGTTCGCTTTCCTGCTCTTCCTCATTATCCCTGTGTGCGATGGCAGCTTGTACCATCGACATACCTCTTTTATTCTTTTTAGCTAATTTTATTTCTTTCTGCTTGGCTTCTTTGCGCCATAAGCGAAAAGAGTCAAACATCGCCGGCCGGGCTTTCTTCTTGAACAATTTGACCTCGAGGTTGTCTAATATTTCTGAGTCAAAACTACCATATTGGGGCCATTTTAAAACACCATCCTTGCGGGTGTATTTTGTCCATACCTCATTATACGTGATAGGACCTACTCCGTGCTTTATATATAACTCATATGTTGGAGTTCCAATCGGAGGAACCGGACACGAATCCTCTAATCGGGAGTCCTTACTACAACCAAGACAAAACAAGTTTCCAAGTCTGCAGAGACCAGGCATCTTCACTCACTAGTCTATCTTCAAACTTCAAGGGATTATCTAATTAAGATATTATCGTGAATACACGAATCCCTCGGTTTTGGTGCTTGCAAGAACCAATACAAACCGTATCTCTGGGATACCAAAACTAAGAACCAAACTAAGGACTGGGAGACGCTCCACTTATACTTAACTGAATATTGAAGATCGGTGACGTCACTAGAAGACTCGTCTATCGTTTCGCTCTACCAAGGATCACTGGGTCCAAAACAGGGCGATAGTCAGGGCAGCAGTCCTTCGTAGCCGTCGGGACGCGGGGAACCTCGCAGCAAAGACCTTCGGAACCACGTCGACATACAGGGGTCGCTGAAGTGGCTGGCCGTCCTCCGGAATTTTCACACGAAGCTCCTCACGAACATCTAGCTTGGACCGTCACCGCTTGATATCGCCTCGAGTTGGGCGCCAACTGAGGTGCCAGGTTTTTAGGGACCCGGTGGTGCCAGGGGACCACACCCGAAGACCTCTAGGTTCTCCCTGTTCTGGACTTACAGAAACACAGAGTCTTCTAGATGAAGTCAGAGATCGAGTTTTATTGGCTGCAACCAAGTAACATGTGTCCTAGAAGTACGACAGCACGGGCCGTAAGTTCTCAGGAGACTGTTCGTTTTTACAGAACCAGCCTTCTCCTTATATACATAAATAACAGCTGCAGGCAAGGATTCTTGAGTTTATGATATGGCTATACACATATTTCGACAATAGTACAAAGAGCGAAGTCATGCTGGTCAGCACATATTTTAGATGTCCAGTTTGTGATGGATTACCCCGCCAGATACAGAATTCCCATCAGATATCGATGAAACACCAATAAGGTCGAGCACCCTCCCATCATAAAACGGGTCATAAACAAGAATCATGGACAGGTGTATGTGTATGGAAAACAGGGTCTGTATGTAGTGAATGGTTTATGACATGTTGTGCCTTGATGATATCTTGCTCGGCCACTGGGCGAGGAGCTGCCCAAACAGGCTTGGCTGGAGGCAGTGGAGTCAGCTCGGCCAGGTCATGGGGAAGTCAGCTACGGTGGACGTGTCCTTTTAGATCAAACTCGGTTTTAATCAATTGACTATATGAGGGCAAGTCATAAGATGGATGCCGTTTACAAAATAGAGTCTGAGGGTTCGGGACGGAAACCACGATTTAAGGGTGTTAGCATCACTCAATCATGACGCAAATGCATAGGGATAATGTCCTAATCATTACCGGTTCGTAGATACCAAATTCGTCATGGTACGACGATATTTTATAACACGGGTGTTGGACCCCGATATCTGTGAAACAGCAGGGTCCAAATTTACAGTACCACAGTCCCTGAGATATTGGGAGAGGACGGAGTGGTGGTCACTGACCCGAGTGCCATTGCTGAGTCCTTTGCGGATTACTTCCGAGGTGTCTACGCCTCTGTCTCGGACCGGTCTGAGACCGATTCGACCGCATTTCTTTCCGATATCGAGCTCCCGTGCTTGTCCGACGAAGATCGAAACGACCTGGACAGGGACGTTTCCGTAGATGAGGTCGCACTTGCGAACCGCTCACTGCGGTCGGGCAAGGCGCCTGGTCCCAACGGCATCCCGGTTGAATTGTACAAGATCAGGCCGGACGTGGTGTCCCCACACCTGCGCAACATGTTCCTGGAGGCACGAGAGAATGGTCTACTTCCCCTTGACCAAAGGTTGGCCACCATTGTGGTCATCCATAAGGAAGGGAAGCCGAGGGATTTGTGCCGGTCGTACCGTCCCATCTCTCTCTTGAACGCAGAGCCTAAGATTCTCGCCAAGATGCTCGCCAATCGTCTGGTTGGTGTTATCGGCGACTTAGTGCACCCGGACCAGTCGGGCTTTATTCCACACCGCAACACTGCTCTTAACTTACGTAGATTACATGGTGCCCTGGCTAGGGCCCATACCCTTGAGGAGCCGGCTGTCCTGGCGTCTCTGGACGCCACGATGGCCTTTGACTCCCTCAAGTGGAGCTACCTGTGGGCAGTGTTGGCGAAGCTCGGTTTTGGCCCGGAATTCGTGGGATGAGTTAAACTCCTGTATGCTGAACCGCTGGCTAACGTTGCCGTTAATGGCCGTGTTTCGGCGGCCTTGTTGCGGACTCACCCGGATCTGCATGGTATCAGGTGGGCCCCTGGTTTCGAGGACAGAGTCTCTCTCTACGCAGATGATATCCTGCTGTACCTCACTTCCCCCTGCACATCCCTTATAGTGGCTTGTGATGTATTGCGGCTTTTTGGCCGGTATTCCGGCCTTGTTATCAACTGGGCCAAGTCATACCTGTATGTACTGAAAGGGGGAACACCGCGCCTCCCTAGGGGCTGCGGCATCCAGGTGGCAGGCCAGGGCTTCAGGTACTTGGGGATCTATATCTCCAGTAATGCGAAGGCGCGCTATGAGCACAATCTGCTTCCCCCTCTTCTCCGCCTTCGGCGAGATGTGGAGGGTTGGCGCAAACTTCCGCTCTCTTTGCCTGGGCGTGCGGCATTGTTTAAAATGATGTCCTTGCCTAGGTTCCTATATGCCCTGCAGAATACTCAGGATCCGGTCCCGGCCCGGTACTTCCGGGAGATCGAGGGCCTGCAACGTGCTTTGCTTTGGGATGGCCGGCCCGCATTGCTATCACGAAGCTTACCCTCCCGTGGTACGATGGGGAATAGCACTACCGGATGTGCATAGATATTATTGGGCCTCCCAGTTAGCGGCCATTAACCATGGTTTTTATGGTCCTGAAAACAACCCTGGATATGCCATGGATAGATGGCTTCTGGGTGGCGGGAATTACTATAGGGCGCTCTACTCGGGGTCTCTAGATAGGCGAATGTCGGGTCCGACGAAAACAGCGGTCCATATTTGGAGGGCAATTACCAAGGCGCAGGGCTGGAAAGGTAAACTGACCAGACTGTCTCCATTATACGACTCGGACATCTTGGGTAGATTGTGGCACACCAAGGGTTTTGATAAATGGGACCTCATAGGTATCTCCAGGGTGGACGATATGTTGTCGAGAGGCGAGATTAAGACCTTTCCCCAGCTACAGGCCGAATTCCAGTTGGGTACCTCAAAATTCTTCCGGTACGCCCAGTTACGACACGCATTGCTTTCTGCTAGGCCGGAGGAAGGGGCGATCCTGGAAAGCTCCCCGCTGGAAGATAGGGTGCTGGACGGCCATATGCCGGACAGCGCCATTTCACTGTCCTATAAGAAGCTTATAAATGTTCGTACCGACCTCCTCCTGGGCGTGAGGGACCAGTGGGTGCGTGATGGGTTGGAAATCGATAATGAGGACTGGCAGAGTGCGGTGTCCTCCCCTAAGGAGGTTGCCATCTCTTCCCGTCTCAGACTGGTGCAGCTTAAGATCTTGCACAGGGTTTACGTAACTGGCCCCTCTCTTGTGCATATGGGCTACTCAGAGGATGGGCTCTGTCGCCGTGGCTGTGGTGCCCTTGCCACTTTTATGCACATCCTCTGGGAATGCCCCGCAATAGCTTCTTACTGGAGACGTGTGCACTTGATCATGGATGAGGTGACTGGGGTGGCGGTGAATGCGGAGGCCAGGAGATGCCTCCTTAACATCTGGGATCCGACGGACCACAACGTGGCACAGACTCAATGGGTGACTCTTGGCAACATGGTGGCTAAGAGGGATATTGCTCAGAAGTGGGGAGCTTCGGCAGCTCCTAAGGTTGTGCAATGGAAAGCCAATATGGATTGGTGTATGTTCAGGGAAAAGACTGTTTACGTTGCCAGGGGTAAACCCAAAAAGTGGCAGAAGTTGTGGGGGGCCTGGAAAGTCTACAGGGGAGACATCTGCATGCCCCCGGAACCCGTTCCGTTGGATGAACATCTGTCGCCGTAGCCTGCGACACCGACTGCAATGCTATGTTCATGCTATCCTGTGTTTTCCTCCCTCCCTCCCTCGCTCCTGACTTTTTATCCTATTTTCATGCTTGTTCTCCGCATGTTTCCTCCCTGCCCCCCAATAATGCCTCCTTGGCTTCTCTTGTACTCCATTGCCTGCCTCTTTGAGCCCTATCTGGCGCTTCTTTCTTTTCATTTCTCTGTGTTCCTTTATAAAAAAGTAAAAACGACCTTTACTGTTCTGCTGCACTGATTCTTGCACTATTGTTCTCCTTCTCCACCTTGCTGCCTTGCCTCCGGGATGTCAGGCTGAATAGCTGTGTGCACTGTTTTTCGAATAAAGGTTTTAAAAATTAAAAAAAATCACACAAAAAAATGCTGGACAGCTATTCTTGAAATGACCCTCTTCCTTGCAATATGCACACTGATTCGGACCATACGGTAAACGCTGTTGAGAAGACTCATTCCTTTGTGAGTTTCTTGAATACTGCTGTGGTTGCTGATAATCGGGCTGACTAGCGGTGCGAGGCGGATAGGCTTGCTGGAGAAGGACTTTAGTTTTCAAATCTTTAGTCTTTTTGTCTGCTTCATCTAGCTCATCCTTATGCCTATTTTCGTAGTACTGGGCTGTGGCTAAAATCTGCGCTGACGTGGAAACAGCCCAAGCACTCTCTGAATCTTTCAATTTATTACATAGTTCAGGAAGCAGATTATGTACGAACTTATCAACAAACAATCTTTGGCCACCCTCGGTAGCCATATCCTGACCACTATGATCGACGAAAGTCTCTTCAAACCTCGTGAAAAAGTCAGACACATTCTCATCTTTCTTCTGCTTGCACGCAGATAACTTGTCCCAATTTACACGTAATTCAGGCATTAAAGTCTTCATATATGTGATAATTCTACCAGGAAGTTCTGCTACCAAAGGCTCGGGTTTAGAGCCACCAACTTGTCTAGCATCAGCAGTAGTGATATTAGCCCACGTGTCACCTAATTCTTGATCATGGTCTGTATGGCGAATCTTACTCCATAAGGGCTGTGGAACAACATTCCCAAACAACATGTCTACATCTGCTAAATTCATTATACATGAGCTGGCAGTCTGCGATAACTCCTTATAATATCCTGCAGGATTTATACGAGGATCAGGCAATGTCTGCTTGAGTGCTAAAACTTCAGATCGTTTCCAGGGGACATGTACCCATACACGCTGGAAATGCAGTGGAATTGCTGGATTAGCATTCGCATCACCTTCCCTCCAAACTGGAGGAACTTCTCTCATGGGGTACTGTTGCGCCTTTTTCCTACCTGACATGTCATCCTCATACAATGATCTAGAGACGTTTCCCTTGCTCCTATAAGATAACAACAAGTCTATTGCTCGTTCAACATCGGCACCTACAATCATGCCTTCATAAAACTTGAATCGCATACGGAACAATTCCTGCATTTTGCGTTTTGAATCATTGTCTTGCAAATCTTCACAGAGATATACACACATCTCTTCGAATACATATCTTTGAGTGGGTGCGTCCCACTGACGGAAGACTTCCATAACAGACTGAACATCATACTTTACAGTATCAGTAACCCATTTACGTGCTAACTCATTCAGCACTACTCTTTCCTCATAATCAGTCAGTTGACTACGCAACTGTCTACGTCCTGTTTTAGGGGTCGTCTTAGGCGACCCAAAGAAAGGTGAGAACAGACCAGTGACAGTACTTGCCACTCTCTGTCGAACAGAGGAAGAAGCAGGTGGAAAGGCAGAAACGTCAGAAGAGCCAGGCTGATGGAAAGCAGAAGTTGAAGCAGTGGCAGAAGAAGTCGAGGCAGTGGCAGAAGTAGTATCATAATAAACAGTTGGAGCAGTAGGCAAAGTCGTTGGAAAAGTAGATGGAGTATGTAGCAGAGGCGTAAACCCTTGAGAGGGCTGCGCCGGAGAAGTAGGAACCAGCTGAAGAGGAGCTGGTGCTTGTGCGAGAACTGCAGTTCGTGCGCCGGGGCGCGGTATAACAAAGCGCTTTGGGGGTGCAGTAGCATCTAGCGCATATGGGGGTGGCGAACTCAGTAAATGGGACATTAATGGATCCTTCTCTGATGTCTCTTTTGAACCTTGTCCTTCATGTGGCAACACTGGGTAGCATTTATCTACCGCTAACTTCTTGCTTCTGAGCATTTGTTCACTCTCTTGCTCTTCCTCATTATCCCTGTATGCAACGGCGGCTTGCACCATTGACATACCTCTTTTATTTTTCTTTGCTAATTTTATTTCTTTCTGTTTGGCTTCTTTGCGCCACAGGCGAAAAGAGTCAAACAACGCCGGCCGGGCTTTCTTCTTAAACAGTTTGACCTCGAGATTATCTAAAATTTCTGCGTCACAGCTACCATATTGGGGCCATTTTAAAACACCATCCTTTCTGGTGTATTTTATCCATACCTCATTATATGTGATAGGGCCTACTCCGTGCTATATAGAGTTCATATGTTGGAGTTCCAATCGGAGGAACCGGACACGAATCCTCTAATCGGGAGTCCTTACTACAACCAAGACAAAACAAGTTTCCAAGTCTGCTAAGACCAGGCATCTTCGCTCACTAGTCTAGCTTCAAACTTCAAAGAATTATCGAATCCGATATTTTCGTGAATACACGAATCCCTTGGTTTTGGCGCTTGCAAGTTCCAAACAAGGTGTATCTCAAGGATACCAAAACTAAGAATCAAACTAAGGACTGGGAGACACTCCACTTACACTTAACTGAAGTATTGAAGATCGATGACGTCACTAGAAGACTCGTCTATCGTTTCGCTCTACCAAGGATCACTGGGTCCAAAACAGGGCGATAGTCAGGGCAGCAGTCCTTCGTAGCCGTCGGGACGCGGGGAACCTCGCAGCAAAGACCTTCGGAACCACGTCGACATACAGGGGTCGCTGAAGTGGCTGGCCGTCCTCTGGAATTTTCACACGAAGCTCCTCACGAACATCTGGCTTGGACCGTCACCGCTTGATACCGCCCCGAGTTGGGCGCCAACTGAGGTGCCGGGTTTTTAGGAACCCGGTGGTACAAGGGGATAACCTCCGAAGACCTCTGAGTTCTCCCTGTTCCGGACCACAGAAACACAGAGTCTTCTAGGTGAAGTCAAGGATCGAGTTTTATTGGCTGCAACCAAGTAACAAGCGTCCTAGAAGTACAACAGCACGGGATGTAAGTTCTCAGGAGACTGTTCGTTTTTACAGAACTAGCCTTCTCCTTTTATACAAAATATTACACTTCAGGCAAGAATTCTTTGTTTTATGATGCAACCATATAAATATTTGTACAACAAAGAAAAAGCAAAGTCATGATGGCCAGCCTACAATTTCGTGTGTCCAGTTTGTGATAGATTACCCAGCTCGGCCCAGAACTACCATCAGATATTCGATCTTACTCACGGTTTACAAACATTTGTCCAACCTTAGTTTCTACAATTTATACCAGGAAATCATGGCAGCACTGTTATGATGCATTATGGTACTGGTAGTTATTTTAGTTTCAACTTTTTCTTTTCCATTACATTTGCGGTGTCAAATTTATTGCATTAGAATACTGGTACTGGTCAGTACAAGTTTATCTGTCTCTATTAATTTACATTCGCGCTATTGGTGAGCATGAGGACATATATATATTTGGTATTTATATATAATTCACATGTATTCTCTTAGTGAGTTACTGTAAATAAATGCTCTCATATGCAACCATAGTGTTATGGCATGTGATGATGGCTGTTATCCCGTGCATTCTATAAACATTCATAGTGTAGCGCGCTTATCCGAACCTTGCATAGAAGTCGCAGCGAGTGTTGTTGGGCATTTAAAGTGACAGTGATACATTGAAAACTGCCACGAACTTTGCCCATCTGTACGTCAAACTCTTCAGGAATAAGCAGGAAGCATTGTGCAGCTAAGACCACAAAACAAACAGCGCTTTGTCACGAAGGTACTTATTGCAAAATAAACGCGGTGAAAAAGAATTGCAATTGTAACAATGGAAGAAAGGGCACTGAAATGTGCACAGAGAGCAGAAGCAATGTTTCTAAAAACTTCATCAAACGAAAAGGAAAAAACCACCACTGAGGCATTAACAATTACTGGTGAAACCACATTGAAACAACTGTTTTTTCAAATTGAAAAGCTATTGAAAAAAGAAATAACAAAAAGTTGGGAAATCCTTACATTGGAGAAATATCTGGAACAAAAAATGGTACCAAGGGGGTTGAGGATTTTTACACTCCCAAACCATCCAGATACAAGGCCTGAAATGTTGATAGATTGGGGAAATAACAACATGGAGTGTTCTTACAACATGATGATGATCATTGTAAAATACGCTAAAATAGACATAGATGAAATAAAGAAAAAGGTGGCAGGAATTGAAGCGAAAATATTGGAAATCAATAAAGATGAGGAATCAAAAAAACTACGCAAAACAATGGAATCCAATTTGGATAAACACGAGAAAGAGGTAGAAGAAAGGAAAGAAAGAAAATACAGAAGGGACCAACATGATTATGCCTCAGGGACAATCCTCACTTTTGCTAAACGCTTCATAAATCTAAAGCAACAACTTAAAGCAAATAAGAAGCCTCTTGCTGCATCATTGAATGTCACTCCTAGTGAATCAGACACTGATTTCAGTGAAAATGAAGAACCAACCCCACAAGGCCAAAGACCATCTTTTTTAGAGGAAATGGAACTAGTATATTTCGACCCGCAATTGCCAAAAGGAAGAGGCAAGGGCAGAGGAAGGGGCTTTTCAAAAGGACGTGGAAGGGGGAGTGGATCACAAGCACCAGGGGGAAAAAACGCAAAACCAGACGAAGTAAAAGGAAAAAATTAAGGATACAATCTGAGAAACAGAGTGACAGATGCATAAGTAATCCCAAAGAAAATGAGCCATATTTAATCATCAACCTATCCAAACACGTGTTGACTAGAGCGGAAGCGAATCTATTAAATAAAGGACTGAGTTTCTGTCCAGAAAAACATTGGGATCCAGTGGAAACCAAAATAGATCTCTACAAATACGTGAGAAAAATGAAACTAACGAAGTTTTTTAATAAACAAGGTAGACAAAAAATGGACTTAACTACTTCGAGTATCAACAGTAATGAAAATCAAGGATGGAGCATTCAGGATTTACCAGCATTAAGAACTGCTCATGAACTGGTCCATGAAAGCAATGGAAACAACATCTCAGATACCCAAATGCTAAATGAAATGGGACAAAGAACCAGTGGACACCCATGCACGAATTTCAAAAAACAATCGAAATTCTGCCCAATATTACATCCAGGAAATAAAATTGATACATTTTATGATCTGGTGAATGAGGAATTGGACAAATTGAGCAACATCAAAACAAAACAAAAAGAAAATCTGACAATAGAAGAACGGAAAGCGTTGGAAACCTTAATGGCCAATGAAAATATTGAGATCAAACCCGCCGATAAAGGCGGGAACATAATAATCCAAAATAAAGAGGATTATATAAATGAAGCGATGCGCCAATTAAAGGATACCAACAATTATAAAAGACTGAGTAAGAATCCAACCAATGAAATGATAAAGGATTTAGAAATTCGATTAAAAAAATGGCAAGACTCAGGCCTACTAAATGACAATGAAATTCAATTCCTGAACAACCAAACCCCTATCACTCCAACGATATACTTTCTCCCGAAAGTCCACAAGACACTGAATAAACCTCCTGGGAGACCGATCATCTCCAGTTGTGGGTCTCTATATGAAAATGTGGCCAACTATGTTGATCACTTCTTAGCCCCAATTGTGCCTACCCTACCCTCGTATATAAAAGACACAGGGGATTTCCTTAGACACTTGATGAACATTGAATGGATGGATGGTTACCGGCTGGTAACCATAGACGTTGTGTCCCTTTACACCTCGATAAATCACGAACTAGGCCTGACAGCAGTAAAGTATTTTCTAAAACAGAAACCATTGGAACAATTGAAGCATTGTGATATGCTTATTGATATGGTCGAGATGTGCCTTAGAAATAATGTCTTTCTTTTCAACAAGGTACACTATATTCAAACCTGTGGTACAGCTATGGGAGTTTCCTTCTCTCCAAGCTACGCCAACCTAGTAATGGGTTGGTGGGAAAAAATGGTAGCTTGGAGAGAAGGAAATGACCAGTACGCAGCCAGAGTAATTCTCTGGCTGCGATTTATAGACGACCTATTCCTGATATGGGATGGATCAGATAATGAATTTCTGGAATATATGGAGATCCTGAATAACAACGAAATAGGACTAAAATTCACACACAACATAAGTAAAAGTGAATTAGTATTTTTAGATACAAAAGTATATGTCCAGAATGGCAAGCTGGAAACCACAGTCCACAGGAAAATAACAGCCACAAACAGCATATTGCATGGACAAAGTTTTCATCCTGAAGTATTAAAAAGAACATCCCATATGGGGAATTCATAAGGATGAAGAGGAATTGTTCAAATCAAAAAGAAATGGACAAGAAATTTGAAGAAACTGCAAATAGATTCAGGAACAGAGGATATAAAAAAGGTGATATAGAAAGGGGTGAAAAAAGAGCAAGGGAAAAAAACCGAATTGAGACATTAATCCCGCAAAGAGAATTGAAACCTGAATCAACCTCGAAGGAACCAATCAGAATGATATTGACGTATTCAAAGGAAAGCCACAGAATAAGAAAAACACTACAAAAATACTGGCATGTTCTGCAAAAGGATGCTGACATAGGAAAGGAAATGGGCCAATTTCCACAAATAACATACAGAAAAGCACCGTCCTTGCGGGATAAATTGGTAAACAGTCATTTTGAAGAAAAAAAGAAAAAAAGTAAAAACTGGCTGGATGACAAACGGAAAGGGTTTATAAAATGCAGCCAATGTAACGCCTGTCAAGTTGGACGCAATCTTTCCAAAATCAAGGATCCGAAAGGACAAATCTTCACAGTGGAAAGTAACATAACTTGCAAAACAACACACGTGGTGTACCTACTACAATGTTTCTGTGGCAAAAGGTACATCGGAAGTACCATCTGTCCCTTACATAAAAGAATACTAGAACATATCCGAGCGATTGATAACTGTGATTTAAGCTATGCCATGGCCAAACACATGTTAATTCATGAAAAAGAAAAAAGGACATGGAAGGATATGACATATAGTGGACTAGCAACAGTACCACCGATAAAAGAGAGAGGTGGAAATAGACTGATGACCTTACGTCGACTAGAGTCAAGACTTATCATCCGATTTAAAACAAAGATCCCTGGGGGGTTGAATGGGGATGAAGAACTTTATGTGCACCTTTGAGTAATCTTTATTCCCTTTGAAAATATTCTGGTCAACAACTAGATAAATGGAGGTCAAATATGTGCAATGTATATGTCTCAGAACTCGGACACTAAGTCCACATAGACTATGATAAGCGCGCTACACTATGCATGTTTATAGAATGCACGGGATAACAGGCATCATCACATGCCATCACACTATGGTTGCATATGAGAGCATTTATTTACAGTAACTCACTAAGAGAATACATGTGAATTATATATAAATACCAAATATATATATGTCCTCATGCTCACCAATAGCGCAAATGTAAATTAATAGAGACAGATAAACTTGTACTGACCAGTACCAGTATTCTAATGCAATAAATTTGACACCGCAAATGTAATGGAAAAGAAAAAATTGAAACTAAAATAACTACCAGTACCATAATGCATCATAACAGTGCTGCCATGATTTCCTGGTATAAATTGTAGAAACTAAGGTTGGACAAATTTTTGTAAACCGTGAGCAAGATCGAAAGATTGAAACGCGTTGGTTAATGACAGTGTGCTGTAATGGCACGCTGTTAAAATAAACCTGCTATAGAACAAACTTCCTGAAGGTGTGCGAGTATAATTGTTTGGTGGTTAATATATATATATATATATATATATATATATATATATATATATATATAAACACACACTCGTTCAGCGTTGACTCTCGCCTCTTTCCTCCGCAGGCTCCCGGCGGGATCGCCACCTCCCAAAGTATTAAACAGACTCCTGGCAGTACTATCGCTCATAAATCAGCATGACACCAGAGCCGGGGCCCAAATGTTCGTTCAAGGTGCAATATTTTATTGGCACACGGAAAACCCAACGCGTTTCAAGGTGCAAGAGGCGAAAGCCTTGAAACGCGTTGGGTTTTCTGTGTGCCAATAAAATATTGCACCTTGAACGAACATTTGGGCCCCGGCTCTGGTGTCATGCTGATTTATGAGCGATAGTACTGCCAGGAGTCTGTTTATATATATATATATATATATATATATATATATATATATATATATATATATATATATATATATATATATATATATATATCAGGTGAATAACCGCAAAGGCTTAAAGGCCATTGCAGTGCGTGTCCACCACGATAATTTAACTATATATATATATATATATATATATATATATATATATATATATATATATATATATATATATATATATATATATATATATATATATATAAGAAGAGGAAAATGAATATCAAGAAGGTGGTAAATTTATCTTCACGCACTCTTTCTAAAAATGATTATGATGTGTTACAATTTGGTCTGTCTTTCTGCCCCACCTCTAACTTTGTTTATTCGCAGGAACGTATAGACCTTTTTAAATTCACCTGTAAACTCCGTTTACACAAATGGAACAAACTTAAGGTGAAAAATACTGACAAAAATATTGAACATAGTACATCAAATGTCAAACTTGCGGATATAAGCATCAATGAAGTTGAATCATTAATAGCCCTTAACAGTTTGGAGCATGGCACTCCGGAGGGTGGATCAGGCATCGACATTCTTGGGTTATATCACCAATCTGAACAGTCCTAACCCTTTTAAACCCAAATCTACATTCAATCCTTCCCTACCCACATGTAGCATTGATACATTTGAATCTTTGGTCATTGCTGACTTCAAGAATTTGGCCAAACAGAGTTATTGGCCGAATGACAACTTGCTGAAATCCGAAAGACTTGCTATCAAATCTTTGGAGGATGATCACTCCATTGTTATAAGACCGTCGGACAAAGGGGGCAATGTTATCTTAATGAATGTACATGACTATTTAGAGGAGGGCATGCGCCAATTGATCTGTACAGAATGTTATGAAGTGTCCTCATTACCTGTTATTGAGAGAACTAATGAAATTTATTTCGAGCTCCTCAAAGAATGGAGGAGTAAGGGAATCATTGATTGGAATGAATATGCTTATCTACTCAACAGAAATCCGAAGGTAGCGGCATTATACCTCCTGCCGAAACTGCACAAAAATGCTACCTCCTCACCAGGACGACCTATTGTGTCTTCTATGGGTTCTCTACTCGAGAACACATCGAAGTATATTGACTTCTTTTTACGTCCTTTTGTGGAAGGAGGTCCCTCCTATCTTAAGGATTGTAGGGATTTCATTAACAAAATACAGAAGTTTGTTTGGTTGGAGAGCTATTTGCTGATTACTCTTGACGTGTGTAGTTTATATACGTCAATAAACACAATGATGGAATTGATGCATGTAGCAGGTTCCTTAAGACCAGATCCATTTCCTATCTAGAACACACAGAAATGATCATCCAGATGATGACCTTCTGCCTAGAAAAAAACTTTTTTGTTTTCAACGATACCTATTATCGTCAGAAACAGGGGACAGCGATGGGAACTTGTTTTGCTCCCAGCTTTGCTAATTTGTTTATGGCTAGCTGGGAGCAACAAGTAGCAAGGACCCATGACCTATACCGTAGCCATGTGAAAATATGGCTGCGGTATATAGATGATTTATTTATTGTGTGGGATGGCCCTAGAGAACAAGCTGAATCATTTATACAAGATCTTAATGACAATACTCTCAATCTGAGACTAGAAGGAAAAATCAGTAGCTCTGAAGCTATTTTTCTAGATTTATCCGTCGAGGTGTCTAACAAAATCTTGACGACAAAACTTTTCCGCAAATACTCTGCTTCATGCAGATAGCGGACACCCTAAAGCACTGATCCGCAGTATTCCATACGGCGAGTTCCTCCGGGCTCGGAGGAACTGTAGTCAGGATCAAGACTTTGCCAAAGAGAGTAAGTGTATGAAGGAAAGATTCGAAAAGATAGGTTACGATCCTAGAGTCATCGAAGAGGCATTTCAGAAGGCTAATAAGATCAGCCATGAATTTCTATTGGACCCTGAAAGAAAAGATAACGGGCAGGATAAGGAAATCATCAGGTTTATATCAACTTACCATTCTAAATCATGGAAAGTTCAGAAAAGTCTTATCAGACACTGGAAAGTGCTCAAGACAGAATCAGCTTTGTCTGACGTTTTGGGTGACAATCCCAGTATGACATACTGGAGGGCAGACTCATTGAGAACCAAAGTAAGTCATAATGAAATTAGCACAATAACATCTAAAACCAGCAACATCCAAGGTTTCTTTACATGTCTGAAATGTAAAGCGTGCAAATATAGCTCTTACGTGAAAAGGGTATTCTTCCCAGTAGAGGAGAAAGAAAAGAACATCTGGAAACATCTGACATGTCTCTCTGAATACTGTGTATATATTCTGGTATGCCCTTGTCCTAAAAAATACGTTGGGAGTACAATGTTCCCAGCCAAAACACGAGTCCTTCAACATATGAGGGCTATCTAGAATAAAGATCAAACCTCACCTGTTGCTCGTCATTTTGAGGAGTATCACATAAGTAATCGGGATCTCCTCAAATTCTTTGTTATTGACAAACTACCACCAATGCCAAGGGGAGGGGACAAAATCCGCAAATTGAGACAGTTGGAAAACAGGTATATCATCAATCTAGATACCTTGATCCCTGGAGGCCTCAACTCCGAAGAGGAAATGATATGACATCTGGATGACACTTAGACTTTGCATGAGCATGCAGGGCATTTTCAGTATCTGTCTGTATATATTTCCTTTCCGTAGTATGTCTTTTGTACATAATGTAAATATACTCACCTGAGTCTCCTGCAAGAACTTGTTTTTAATCATTTATTAATTGGTTTATTGTTTTTCACATGTTTAATTCATTTTGGGAAATAATAGGGCACTGCTAGAAAGTCATTTTAAGTCATCAGTATAGGTGTTATGTATGGATATTTGTTGTAAGCAGTGGAAACCCAATAAACCCTTGTAGGCTTGGGCACTATACGGATAAGGTCAAGGTGTGCTACAAGGGACTTAATTCAAACAACAATTGAACTTAGTTGTGAGTTGTACTAATGTAACACACTCAAATGAATCCGCAGGATATCTAACTTAATATACACTTGAAATAAATGACGACTGCCCTCTAGACCGAAACGTCGACACTTCCATCATCTCCAGTCACGTTGCTTTGGCACTAACATACGACCACTCTTCTATTAATTAATTTTGGTTGTTTGATTAATCCACCAGGAGTTGATGTTTTTAGTTGTGAACTGTAAAGTAATTATTGTTTGCCTCTGTTCATAACTATTGCTTTAATTCACTTTGTGTATTTGTCTCCCCAACCATATGTCTTTTGAGTTAACATAAATCTCTTCGAATTCTCATCTCTGTGTTTTCTATTTTTACCCTTCCATTGATTTATTTCAAGTGTATATTAAGTTAGATATCCTGCAGATTCCTTTGAGTGTGTTACATTAGTACAACTCACAACTAAGTTCAATTGTTGTTTGAATTAAGTCCCTTGTAGCACACCTTGACCTTAAATGTATGGATATTAGCATTGACAGGCACATTTTGCTTTGTCTTTTCCCCTTTCCTGCAGAGGGCTGCGGAGGAGTTTGATTGCTGAGAGACATTCTTAAAGCTTTGTTAATTTGGACACTGGCCATGATACCTTCCCACTGGGGTCAAGATGTTCTCAGATTTACTTCTTCTGGTCTGCTTACATGTTTCTCTCCTTTCTCTAAATCTACAAATTTAGAGTTGATGATTTGCTTTGTTACCTTAATCCACTGGGAATTTAATTGATTTACAAATATTCTACGCACTGGCGCTATGTAAATTGGTTCTAAATGTTGGGCATTTCAATGGATTAACTAATCTTGCAATGGAATTTCCTTTTGAACACTGTGAGCAACTCGACAAATTCATGTATATATGATGTGAACTTTCGAATTTATATTGATATTGTCTCCCATGAATTTCAGGTCCTGCATCAAACAGGGTGTAAATACTAAAAGTATTTGATATATTAATTCTTTTGATTAGCAAACACAGTATGGTTGATAGTTTCTTCTATATGTGTTTCACAATGTTTTACTATGCCCAAACACCACTATAAGATGGCCACCGCAATCTGACCCTTTTGTCCTTTGTAATGTTTTCACTGAAGTAATTACATGTGCATTTATGTTTTTTGAAACTTTATTTATACATGTTTAAGAACATTACTCAACTACCCGTGATCAAGGCGACTGGTTCGCTGAAACGCGTTGGGCGGTTCCATGTATCTGTGTTTTAGAACCGATGTAAAATAAAAATCATCTTTACGAGTACACCCGACTGTTCAAGTAATTGACGTGCTACCTGAGTGGAGTGCATTGGCACAGTTTTCACTGTGCTTTGTGAACTACAATATATATATATATATATATATATATATATATATATATATATATATATATATATAGAGAGAGAGGGAGAGAGAGAGATATCAATCAGACCAACCAAGTAGGGTCCATGACAATTTCTCCAACATTCCTATTCCCATAGAAAGATAACAACGCCGTGTCTCGTATAGATTACGAATTCAATCATCAGCTGCTGGACGCGTTTCGCCTGTACTTCAGGTGAACTAGCCTGCAGGACAGGCGAAACGCGTCCAGCAGCTGACGATTAAATTAATAATCTATGCAAGACACGGCGTCGTTATCTTTCTATGGGAGAAGGAATGTTGGAGAATATATATATATATATATACTTTCAATGATCCTGGACTTCAGCTGCTAGCTTGGCAACAAAACAGGTACGGACCACAGACGCGCTCTAGAAGTTATTCAAAGTGCTTTATTCCACCGTTTTCTTAGTCAACATGACACGTTTCGGCTGTGTCTCCACAGCCTTGATCACATGACACTCCAACCAATCATACCATTTTAAATAGTGACTACCTGAACGTGAGTAGCGCTGTGATTAGTCATCAAATGAGCTAAAAGACAGATTTACAAGTGTAACTCTTCTATTCATGAAATTAGATGTTCTCCAAATGTATAGAAATAATGACAATTAATTTATATAAATAAATATAAATAAATAACATGGCCATAAATATACATGTAATTCATTGAACAGGGCTTAAAAATCTTTTTAAATATCAATCAACCATATATGTAAAAACACTGAATGCCAAGTGGCCTGTATTGCTGCTTACATCATATGTCATTTGGATATACCTCATTTGCCATAGTTTTAATCACAAAAACGCTTTTAAAAGATAAAGTGCTAGTACATGAAAAATAGTGCAAAACTAGTTTATGTATGCTAATAACCCTAAAATCAAAGATATTAAAATCATATCTCTTTTCAGGTTTCAAATTGAATTTGTTTGTATATTTTATGATATATAAAAAAAGAGGCACTCTGATGGCATTATAAGTATTTTACAAATCATATTTACTTAATAACGTGCAAGTGCAAAAATACAATTTTATCACGTGGAGTAATTGATTAAAATGTTCGATATTGTGGATTCCATGTCATGAAGCAATTCAAATATAGTTCAATGGATGCATCTGTGTTACTTCTAGACTCCACATAAACCCTTGTCTTAACGCAATGTCCTAAAGTAATGTAATAATTGTAGGGCAAACTGAGTAACCAATGACAATCATGTTACTATTTCAGTCCTATAAAAAATTATGAAGATCATCCCCAGTGTTGAGGCCATTGGGAATACGAGTATCTAGTAAAAGAATATATTTGGACTCAAGTTGCCTCAAATGTTTTTCCCTATTTCCTCCTCTTGGATTTTTAGGTACTGAGTCAATGATAAAGTAACTGACATCATTAAGGTTCTTATTATGAACTAGTTTGAAATGTCTGGCTACTGGATAGCTTCCATCTGAGTTTACAATAGCTCGCAGGTGTTGCAAAATTCTATTGAATACTTGTAATTTTGTACTGCCCCACACATTTAAGTTTGCAGGTACATTCCAAGAGATATATAGCATAGAAAGTACGACAAGAATACAACCCATGGATTTTAACAGGGGTTGGATCAAAAGCAGTTAGATATTCAGTGGTATTTGTACCAAATTTGCATGCCCAACATGTTATACATTTATGGAAGCCAGTTTTGGTTGATAGCCAATTTTTAGAAATAACCACCTCAGGGCTGGATTTAACCAAAGAATCCCTCATCGAGGGGGCCCTCCTAAAGGTGATAAGGGGCCGATCTGGTAAAAGAGGAGCCAGAGTGAGGTCAGTTTTAAGGATAGGCCAGTGTTTATTTACTATTCCCCTGACTTTCTTTTCTTCTTTGTTGAAAGTTGTAATCAGTCTAATCTGCTCTACTGTATTGTGGAGTTTAGTGTTGCTACTATCCAATTCTTTATTTTTAGTTTTTGTGGTATTCGTGAGACACTCTTCTCTAGTGTGGCTATTGGCTCTGGACCTGGCTTCTTCCAATAAAGTAGGGCAATATCCTCGTGCTATGAATCTATTGTGGGCCTGAGTTTGGCATTCTATTAAGTCATCTTCTGAGCTACAAATTCTCCGCATCCTTAAGAATTCTCCATAAGGTATGCTTTTGATTAGATGACCAGGGTGGGCACTACTCGCATGAAGAATAGCATTTCCTGCGGTTTTCTTCCTATGTAGTCTAGTGTGAAGCATGTTGTTATTTATGAAGACTTCAACATCTAGAAATTGAACGGATGATGTGCTTATGTCTGCTGTGAAATTAAGGTTTAATCATTGTCATTGATAATTTTAACAAAATCTAAAGCTGTCTCAGGCGTACCCTTCCAAATCATACAGACATCGTCTATTAATCTCCAGTACTCTACCACATGAGAGTCATACAAATTACCCGTGGGTTCCCCCTAGGACATGTTCCTCCCACCATCCGACATGTAAGAATGCGTAACTTGGGGAGAAACATGCCCCCATGGCCACACCCCTTAGCTGCTGAAAGACCTCCTTATTAAAGAGGAAGTAATTGTTTTCCAAACACAACTTTATCATTTTAACAAGCATCAGGCGCGCAACACCCATTGGACTCACCGGGCTTCAGCCCACCTGTCGTGTGTGGCAGCCCGGGATGAGACAGATCCCGGGCACACACAGAGCCGCACCCGAACGTTTCACAGGTCTTTAAAAGACCATTTGAATGTTAATTAGGGCTTGCCGTTGTTTCACCCCTTCTAAGAGCCCCTCCAGCTCCACTCTGCCTACTGTTTAAAGGTTCAGCCCCCCCGAATTTTTGTCTTAGCACCCCCCAAAATTTGGCTCTAGTTGCGCCTCTGACAAGCATGCAATTATGTTCACGATAATTTATATTGCGCTTGTCTAAAAAATATTTAACAGCTTTGAGGCCATCTGTATGGTGTATACTGGTGTACAGAGTACAAATGTCCATAACAATCAGAATGTAATATATATATATATTCGCTAAAAAAAGCAAAGGTTAAAGTAACGTTATAGTTAGGTGAATATGTAAGTGACAACATTAAAGTTTTGTAAATTAAAAAAACACAGTAATCCACCAGTTTTAGTTTAGCAGAACTAATTTTTGCTCCCGCCATGCACTGCTTATGAGCTCAAATATTGCATCACTGATGACATCTCAGATGACTTCATTGATGATGAAATAATATACTTTAGACCCTGGGGGGTGGGGTTCCAGGGGTAGAATAAGGGGGCGGGCCATAAGGAATGTGTATTGAGGGTTCTCAGGGAGTCCCCGAGGGATCACCACCTCCCTAGTACCATCTTTTTAAAAAATTGAGAGGGGAGTCGCGCAGCCCCTCTCCCAGGCCGTTCTTGGCCTGGGGGACCGCCACCTCCTCAGGGCAGGCCCTACTCATAAGAAAGGAGGGGGCTGAGCAGCCCCCCTCCTGGAACCATAGATGGCCCTGGGGACTGCCACTCCTGCTATGTCCCGAGGTGTCCAGCCCTGGGATATAGCTGTTTGCTGTGGCTTGGCGGGAGCAGAAGCCAGGGAAAACACTCCACTATCAGCAAGTGAGAGCAAAAATGCTCTTGCTTGCTGGAAGCTGAGCAGAATTGCTTTTAGACAGAGGGCGCTGCATGTGTAGCATCTCCCTATGTTTAAATGCAATGCCGGTTCCCGCAGGAGGTGGGGAGCCGGCAAGGACAGTGGTGGCCTTCAGGATCCCCCGTGGTCCCAGTGGGCACCTAGCAGACATGACTGGGCCCTGGGAGATCGGGTCCCCAGGGCCGAAATCGGCCCATGGAGGGAGGCTTTGCTGCCCCCTCCTTTAAAAGTAATTTTTTTTAAAGGCCAGGCCCCGGGGGATGGAGTCCCCGGGACTGAAATCTCTCTAGGGAGGGGGGTTCCATGCCCGATTCCCCTATTACATGTAGGCTGGGACTCCAAGAATGGGGTCTGTTGGGCTGAAATTGGCCCGGGGAGGGAGGCCACGCAGCCCCATCCCCTAAATACAAAGATAGCAATGAAAAAAGGCCAGGCCCAGGTTATGGGGTTCCCGGGGCCTAGATTGGCCTAGAAGGGAGCCACGTGGCCCCTCCTCGATTTCAAAAAGGCCTGGGCTTGGGGGATGAGGTCTCTGTGGCCAGTATCGGCCCAGGAAAGGGCTCTCCTAATAGAAGAAAAAAAGCCTGCAAGTCGTCAGAGTCCTCACCCCCTTTCTCCACCACTCTGCCAATGCACATCCTGGCACACTACTAGTTGGGGGATGAAGTCCCCTTGGCTCTTGAAGGTCCTTGGGGCCATCTACCCCACTTGCTACCTCCAGTAAATCCCACCAGCGGAATTGCTGAGAGGTCATTGGAGACTCCGCCCCCTTTCTCCACCACTCTGCAAACGCGTCTCCTGATCAGACCCTCCAGGATATCGCAATTTCGCGATTTCTCGATTTGCCGCGAAATCGGCACTTTTTAAAAAATGCCGCGATTTTTACAAAAATGCCCGCGAAATCGGCATTTTTTGTAGAAATCGCAGCATTTTTCGCTATATCCTGGGGGGGTCTGCTTTATGTGGCTATCGCCTGTGAATTGGGCTAGCAGCCAAGATACTCAGCAGCATTGGAGAGGCACAGCGGGGTGGCAACCCTCACACCTCCAGCCCTTGATGACCTGTTAAGAGGTGCTTCGAAGGTGACTGAGAGGAGGGGGGGGGGGCAGCCCTGACACCTCCAGCCCTTGCTGACCTGTTAAGAGGCGCTGCGAAGGTGACTGAGAGGGAGGGGCTGCAGGCTCAGGAGCAGCGACATCTATTCACATGCAAACAGCCCTGAATGCATCATGTCTCTGCTATTTGGAGGGGGCTCGCACATTCCATTTCTACCCAGGGCCCCAAACATCCGAGACTCGCCAGATTACACCCCTGATTACACCGAGGCAGCACGTGGTTCTCTTCACAGAGCGTAATTACTGTCACTAAATTGTAAGCAAACCTCGGTTCTTCAACATGCAGTCTATAATGTAAGAAAATAAAGAAATGGCACAATCGCACCCACACTGATTAACAAAGTATGGTGGACAATCAGTTCAATCAGTTCTCTTAGAGTATCTCCTGTAAGTACTGTACATCACTGTGGGGGATGGCATTTTGGACAGAGAGCCTGTCTTCTCGTTGTCTTGTACAGGAGGGGGCGAGGAGCCCAAGATGATACTAGAATACTGCATGCCCACCCCTGTGCCCACCCTGGTGGATCCTGTTCCCTCTCCTGTGATGGCTCCTGCCCTCCCCTCAGTGATGGCTCCTGTCCCCCCATGTGGTGGCTCCAGTCCATCCCCCGCCTGTGATGGCTCCTGTCCCCCCATGTTGTGGCTCCAGTCCACCTACACCTGTGATGGCTCTTGTCCCCCCCCCTGTGGTGGATCCTGTCTCCGCCCTGGGTGGCTTCTGTCCCAGTCCTGGAACGGCCCCTGCAGCGAGGGTGAAGTTCTTGATGGGCCTTTTCTCAAAAGGGCTCAGCTCAAGATTAATATGGAAAGGTCGGTGAGTAAGTAAGTGAAGGGATGGGTGAATGGCTGGATGAATTAGTGAAAGGGTGAATGGATGAATGAAAGATTGAATAAATGGATAATGAGAGAGGATGGATGGATTGATGAGAGGGGACGGATGGAGAGAAAATGTAAATAGCTGGATGTATGGGTGGAAGGGTAGCTGGATGATGGATGAGGGGAAAGATGGATGAGGGGAAGGATGATGGATGAGGAGAAGGATGGATGGATGGAGGGGAAGGATGGATGGATGAGGGGAAGGATGGATGGATGGATGATGAGGGGATGGATGGATGGTTGATGAGGGGATGGATGGATGGATGGTTGATGAGGGGGTGGGTGAAAGGATGGATGATGAGGGGAAGGGTGGATGGATGGATGGATGAAGAGGGGAAGGGTGGATGGATGGATGATGAGGGGGTGGGTGAAAGGATGGATGGATGGATGGATGGATGGATGGATGGATGGATGATGAGGGAATGGATGGATGATGAGGGGGTGGGTGAAAGGATGGATGGATCGATGAATGAAGAGGGGAAGGATGGATGATGAGGGGAAGGATGGATGGATGAAGAGTGGGTGGGTAGAAGGATGGATGGATGATGAGGGAAAAGGATGGATGGATGATGAGGGAAAAGGATGGATGGGTGATAAGGGGAAGGATGGATGATGAGGGGAAGGACAGATGGATGGATGGATGGATGATGGGTGGGTGAAAGGATGGATGGAAGGAAGGATGGCTAAGTGAAAGGGTCGATGGAGAGAGAAAGGGAGGATGGATGGATGACTAAAATAGTGGATGGGTGGAAGGATTAGTAAGTGAAAGGATGGCTGGATTGGTGAAAGGGTAAATGGCTGAATGGATGAGTGAATGGATGGATGGGATGAGGAGTGGATGGATAAGTGTACAGATGGATAGGGTAAAAGGGTGGATGGATAATGGAGATGAGTGAAAGGATGGATGAGGGGATGGATGAAGGGATGGATGAGTGAAATGATAGATGGAAGGATACATGATGGATAGGTTTGCAAACGGTTGAATATGTTTGGAAATGGCTGGGCTTACTTATATACTATTGCGCGACCTCTGATGTGTTAAAACGTACCTATTGTCCTGAAGTTTTGTCCTGAATTTTGAGCTCCTGTCCTGAATTTGTGTCCTGAATTTTGACCCTTTGTCCTGAATTTGTACACTCACCGTCCTGAATTTGCACCAATGCCAGTTGGTCACCCTATTCGCAGGCTTGGAGACGGAGCGCCGTGCAGAGATGTCTGTCCCTCAAGATAAACAGACAGAACCACTCAGCCGAGAGAGCTGAGGCGCACACGGGACGGGGTATCTGCAGAGGCGCGCTGGACAAGGGATGAAGTCAGAAGGTTGAGCTCACCTATTGCAGACCATTTCCCCCTGGGAGTGAGCCATGGGAAAAATCCTAGAGGCGAGAAATTTAACACGGGCGCCAAGTGGCCCCATGTCATGGGTGTCAACTTCAACCAGTCCCCGCTTTTAAATCGGAGACGATTTGCAGGCTGACATTTTGCAACAAAACTACAAGTACCAACATGCAGTTCGCTACTGTTTAACAAGTGACCACTTGGCGGTTTTGACTGCTCTTTCTCTAGTGTTTAGATCTGTCGAACGGGCATCCGGTGGGATATCAGGTCGTGTTCAAAATACACTGTAAAGGGGCGATAGGTATAGCCATCATTAGTGCAGCAGGTACAGTGGCACCAAGCTCTAAGGCTATTGCAAGACACAAACTGACCTGCAATGGTACGCCTCTTCTGGCGCAGGGCTTTGCAACGTGACGCATCTGGGAGATGCGTCACGTTGTAAATACCCCGCACCATGGTGCATCTTTTGCGCCGCCGCTGCGTCACAAAAGTGACGTAACGGCGGCGTAAAAGCAGCGCAAGGGGCTTGTAAATCTGCCCCAAAGTGTCTACATTGTAAAGAAACCAAATATACATAGCTTCATGTTGTTAAATAACTAAAAAAACTAAGATATATGTGTTTGTTGTAGGAAAAATGGCCACATAAAATGCCGCAAAATTGCCGCTAAATTTCCATATTTGTGCCGCTAAATTTCCATTTTTGTGCCGCTAAATTTGCTAATCCATGCCGCTATATCCTGGGGGTCTGCCTGATGCCCTACTGGTTGGGGGATGAAGTCCTCTTGTATGCTAGGGTCCTTAGAGGCCAACAAGCCCTCCTGTTACCTTTGGTAAGTCTCAAACAGCAGGATTGCTGAGAGGTTCTCGGAGGCTACGACCCCTTTCTCCACCACTCTGCAAACGTGCCTCCTGGTGCACAACTGTTTGGGGGAAGAAGTCCCCTTGGATGCTGAGGTTCTTTGGTGGCCAAGAACCCATCCTGTGACCTCCAGTAAGTCCCACACAGCTGGTTTGCTGAGAGCTGGTCAGAGGCCCGCCCCCTTTCTCCACCACTGAGCAAACAACTAGTTCCAAAACCATAGACATTCACTTAAAAAAAATAAAGGTTTCAGGGACATTATAGTTAGGAAATAGATTTAAAAAACTTAGTAATTCACTTAAAAAACCAAAGGTTAAAGGTACGTTATACTTAGTAATTAGAATTCAAAAAACCTTAGAAAATCACTGAAAAAAAAAGGTTACAGGGACATCATAGGTAGCCTCACATTTCACTCGTACAAAATCAGAGAAATTCAGCAGTTATAGTTACCTGAGCTAACTATAACGTACTCCCCCGCAATGCACTGCTTATAACCTTGCATATATCACTCATGACATGGTCAGTGACATCGCTGATGACATCAAAAATGACATCACTGATGACATCATCCACAGAACCACTGACACACCCAGTCACACCACCATAACTCTCATACGCCCACTCAGACATCCAGCCAACCAGTCACATACCCATTCACAGACCCATACAGTACTCATACATTCACTTACTCATCCATAGAGCCATACACACACCCATTCACTCACTCATACAGCCACTCTTACAACCACTCACCCGTACAGCAATTCAGAGACCCCCTCGCTCACCCTTAAAGTCACTCACGCACCCATACAGCCACTGACACGCCTGTCACTCACCAATACATCCACTCACACATCCACTCAATCACACACAGCTACTCACAAACCCACTTATCTTATACACCCATATAGCCACTCACACACATACTCACACACCCATATAACCACTCAGACACCCATTCACACATGAATACAAACAGCCTTCACATATTATATGTTAAAAGTGGTATCACTCATTAGAAGTACACCTGGTATACTAATTAAAAATGTGTAGTGGCCTAGTATATATGTTTAACACTCATACATTCTTAGAAACACACTCACTGGATGATGTCATCAGTGATGCCATTTGAAATGTCATGAGTGATGTCACTGATCATGTCATGAGTGATATAATATGAGAGGTCATAAGCACTGCATTTCAGGGGAGTAAGTTATAGTTAGCTCAGGTAAGTATAACTGCAGAATTTCTCTGATTTTGTACAAATGAAACATGAGCCTAACTATAATGTCCCTGTAACCTTTGTTTTTTTTCAGTGAAGAGATATATATTATTACATATTACAAACACACATATACTTATGCTTTATTATCCAATCCAAAAACCCTTCTAAGTTTAACACAAGGTGATTCATGAAAATAGTTCAAGTTCCCTTTCATCAACAGCACAACTTTTTAGAACACTTCTCCCGATTTCAGTGTCCACCAACAACAATCTTTAGGAAGCAGTAAGTCTTGGCAAGGTAAATCCGAGATCTATTTGGCGAGGTCGTATAAGCAGCAACATTGTATAATGATTCCCTAACAAATATCGCTGTGAAACGTGAGGGCAATTATACTTGATAATCCAAACTAGCCGATGTCTCTCTAGAATACTAAAGAGTTTGTGGGCTGCAAGGAATTATAAAACATTACCTGCATACTCCCACAGTGCATTTTTTGTGCATGCATAGACAGAGCTCAGAAAGCATTGGCACTGTGATCACTGCCAGCCTTCCCTTTGCTGGACGCGAGCATGTTATTTCTGAGCTTGAGGCACACTAACAAAGTAAGCAGTATCTCCAGCCCAATTTCCTGACAGCACCACAACTATCATAGTCCGTCGTTGTGGCACCAAGGCTCCTGGTTTGTCAGGGTGACTTGCAGAAAAGTCTTGCAACAAACGTGGGCCATGAAGATTAAAAGAAGTTCAACATGATCTTTCCTCACAAGTAAACCCTTTCCAATCCATTGTCTATTGCAACTTTCCTCTTGTAATTCTTGAATCTCTAAATCTTATAGTCCTCATATTCATTTTTTGAACCCAAATGAACTGGAAAAAAATGTGAAACATGATGTATTTTTTACAGAGCAGGGTTTCAAGAAAGATACATACACTGGGGTGATTTTAATCTCATCTACGTCTAGGTCCACTCTATCCCCACAGCTCTGCTGTGCCATCTCTTGCCTCCAGACCCTGACCTCCTCTTTGGGAGGTTCGAGGGTGCTGTCCACCACTTGCGCCTGCGGCCCGCTCCCACTGGGACCAGACTGCCTACAACCACCATAACCTTTTTCAGATTTTTTTTTCTTAATTTTTCCCTGTTGTGCCACTGTTATTGCGCCCATCCGTGTCTTGCTCTAATTCCACCACTGTTTTTATTTTCTTGTGCCAACTTGTTTCTTTCGCCTTTCGCCGCTCTGACCCTGCAGCCCCACACCCCGGAATTACTCCAGGAATTACCCAGAGGAATTCCCCCGCTCCCGCCTCCCAGCCTCTCCTCCCTCCCACCCACCCTACTTAATGACGGCCGGTCGTTCAACATGATCTTTCCTCACAACCAAACCCTTTCCAATCCATTGTCTATTGCAACTTTTCTCTTGTAATTCTTGAATCTCTAAATCTTATATACCTCATGTTCATTTTTTGAACCCAAATTAACTGGAAAAAAATGTGAAACATGATGTATTTTTTACAGAACAGGGTTTCAAGAAAGATACATACACTGGGGTGATTTTAATCTCATCTACGTCTAGGTCCACTCTCCCCCCGCAACTCTGCTGTGCCATCTCTTGCCTCCAGACCCTGACCTCCTCTTTGGGAGGTTCGAGGGTGCTGTCCACCACTTGCGCCTGCGGCCCGCTCCCACTGGGACCAGACTACCTGCAACCACCGTAACCTTTCTCAGCCGTTTTTTCTTTATTTTTCCCTGTTGTGCCACTCTTATTGTGCCCATCCGTGTCTTGCTCTAATTCCTCCACTGTTTTTATTTTCTTGTGCCTACCTGTTTCTTTCGCCTTTCGCCGCTCTGACCCTGTGGCCCTTCACCCTGGAATTACTCCAGGAATTGCCCAGAGGAATTGCCCCACTCCCGCCTCCCAGCCTCTCCTCTCTCCCACCCACCCTACTTAAGGACGGCCGCTGCGAGGTCGCGCAACCGGCACACCAAAGGCAAGCCCATCTGCGCCCGTCCACGACCCGACGGCGGCCAGCGCCAGGAACCCTGGACCTCCCACTACCCATCGCTAAAACACCACCACCCTCCTCGCACTCAACCCTGGAAGAATTAGAGAATGCTAACAGGCCTAGCCGAACATGACCCATTGCCAGTTCTTCTGCCTCCACTGCTGCCAGACCCTCACTGCCACCCCGGCCTCCAACACCTCCGACACCAGCACCGGTGATACCCTAAAATGCATCCTCCTCAACGTACTCTCTGTACACAAACACGCCATGGAAATCTGGAACCTACTAGACTCTCTCTCGCCCAACATCACCTTCTTCACAGAGACCTGGACCAACGCATCTTCCGCCCCCGACATCAGCACCGCCATCCCAGACGGATACAAGATCCAGAGGAAAGACCGCACAAATCACCCAGGAGGGGGCCTCACCATCACCCACAAGAGTATCCTCCGCCTCACCACCTCCAGCGAAACCTTCCCCTACACTGAACACCTGCACTTCCAAATCCAGACCACCCCGAAAGCCCCACTCCGAGGAACCCTTGTCTACAGACCCCCCGGCCCTTGAACACCCTTCGCCACCAGCATCTTCGGCCTCATCGCACCCCACGCCATCGCCTCAACAAACTACATACTCATTGGAGACCTGAACTTCCACCTTGACAACCTCAGCGACCCCAACTCCACTATCCTTCGTGACAACCTCGCCAGCATTGGACTTAAACAACTCATCAGGACACTGACCCACAGAGCAGGACACACCCTCGACCCCATCGTTGCGGAAGGAAACAGCATCCAATTCAGCCACACAACGCAGCCGCCATGGACCGACCACCACTGTGTACACTTCACCATCCACAAACCCAAGGCACCCAAACCAGCCCCACGCCCACCACAAAGGAACTGGAGCAAGGTTACCGACAAGCAACTTACCTCCACCCTCACCCGAGACAACCACACCTGGGCACTCGACGCAAATGATGCAGCCAGAGAACTCCACACCTGGATCGCCGACGGCGCAGACGAGCTCGCCCACTACGTAACCTGACAGACGACGCCCAAGGAAAGCCGCCTGGTTCACCACCGCTCTCCAAGAAGCCAGACGCACCTGCAGATGCCTAGAGAAGAACTGGAGAAACAGCATGACAACCGAAAACCACACCACCTACAAGGACGCCATGACGGACTACCAGAACCAGATCAGAGCCACTAAGAGGATTTTCATCCACAACAAAATCCTGGCCAACTCCACCAACTCCAAGGAACTTTTCAGTGTCATTCAAGAATTCACCAACCCATGCAGCGAAGCCACAGACATCACCCCATCCCAAGACCTCTGCGACACGCTAGGAACCTATTTCCACCTCAAGATCAAAAACCTCTACGACAACTTCATCGACCATCCACCAGGTTCCACAGATGGCACCCCAGCCCCCAGAAACACCAGCCAGCCCACCATCTCCAACTGGACACCAATCACAGCCGAAGACACTGCCTCGACCATGAATAGCATCCACTCGGGGGCCCCCACCAACCCCTGACCCCCTCGCATCTACCACAGAGCAGCGGCCGCCATCGCACCCGAACTACAAAGCACCATCAACATCAGTTTCAAAATAGGCACCTTCCCAGACGGCTGGAAGCGCGCAGAAGTCAGACCTCTGCTCAAGAAGCCCACAGCTGACCCCACCGGCCTCAAGAACTATTGGCCCATCTCGCTCCTCCCCTTCGCAGCCAAAGTTGCAGAGAAAACAGTGAACATAAACTGACAAGATTCATTGAAGAGAACGCCGTCCTCGACTCGCCCCAGTCCGGATTCCGAAGAAACCACAGCACAGTGACCGCCCTACTCGCCGCCACAGACGACATCCGCACCTTCCTGGACCAAGAACACTCCGCAGCTCTCATCCTACTCGACCTATCAGCGGCCTTCTACACCGTGTCCCACCGCACACTAGTTGCCAGACTACACGACGCAGGCATACAAGGAACAGTCCTGGACTGGATCTGATCATTCCTCACTGGAAGAAGCCAAGGGATCAGACTCCCACTCTTCCTCTCCGACCCCACGAAAATCACCTGTGGAGTCCCACAGTGTTCATCCCTGAGCCCCTCCCTCTTCAACATCTACATGGCCCCCCTCGCAGCCATCATCCAACTACACGGCCTCAAAATCGTCAACTACTCCGACGGCACCCAGCTCATCTTCTCCCTCACCAAAGACCCCACCGCAGCCAAACACAACTTCTAGAAAGGAATGCAAGACGTCGCAGTCTGGATGACCAACAGCTGCCTGAAGCTCAACGCCAAGAAGACAGAAGTCCTCGTCCTCGGTACCATCCCTTCTGCATGGGACAGCACCTGGTGGCCGACCGCCCTCCGAAGCCCACCTACCGCCTCAGACCACGCCAAGAACCTCGGCATCGTACTCGGCACATCAATCACCATGAACTGACAGGTCAACGCCATCACCTCCAGCTGCTTCAACACCCTCCGCATCCTCCGCAAGACCTTCAAGTGGATCACCCCTGGGGCGTGGCTTGAGCCCCACCGAGTATGGACGCCTGAGCTTCGAGCTTCGGGCTGATCTCGTCAATTATCCTGGATTTGGGACTCCCTCGGCGGTGTTCGCAGCCCCATGCGGCGCCCTGGAGCTGAAGGGCGCCCGAACGATCTTTGGGTGCAGGAGGAGGGTCCTGGCGGCAGCGAGTGAGGCGGAAAACGAGACTCCGCCTAGAGGGACCGGCCATTTTGTCCACGGCCTGGGGCGGCCTTCGAATCCCTGGCCTAAAGTGACGGAAAGGCCGTCGGGGAGACCGGGCACTTGGGGGCAGGTGGAGAATGGTGCTGGAGTGGGGAGCGAGCCTTGCCTATGTCTTGAGCTGGCGCCCTGAGTGAAGCGGTTTCCGTGGTCCCCCGGTGACAGCGGGAGTAGAGGCCGGCGGGGCTCCGACTGGAGGGCCCGGTCGTCTGTGCCGTGACCTGGGGCGGGCCCATCACCCCTGACCTGCAGCAGCGGTGCCATCGGTGGCGGGGAGAGGCGCCCTTGCGAGGGCTTGGCCCGGCACTGAACCACGCACGGAGCGGGACTGCCTGCGGGTTCGGATGACGCTGAACGGCTGGTGGCCTCCGGGAGGGACCCGGATTGGAGTGAGCGGCTGAGGTGATCCAGGCAGTGAGGAGCGCATCACGCGACAGGGAACGCCGGACTAGTGGACTGCCATTTCGGCGCCTGGATGTTGGTGCTCCCGCGATGTGAGCTGGACTCTGGAGAGGGCACCCTACCTTGGGACTGGCAGAGGCGGAGGTGGGGGTGACCCTGGTCTTTGCAGGAGGCCGCCCCGGACGACCGGCGGAGTTGGGCTGAGGATCGGTGGGGCCTGGAGGAACACCGGTGGTGGTGCTGGGGAGGCGTGCTCGCTGCAAGGGCCCTGAACAGTGGATTGCCATATCGTACCTTCACATTCTGCTGACTGGCGAGGGGGAAGGATTGGGACTGCGGCAGACCTGCCTTGGGTGCAGAGGCTCTCAGTGGGATTGCCCCGCTGGAGCTGCGGCGCCTCGGGACAGAACGCTGGCTTACTTCATTAGCACGAGGGAAATGTGGCCATTGCACGCCTGAGGCGGACCTGGTTGGAGGGCGGTGAGGCCGGCAGGAGGTGCACCCTCCAGACCGGTGAGCGACTGTGGAGACTGAGGCACCGCCATTGAGGGGGAGCTGGCTCCCGGGACATCCTGAACTTCAGGCTGGTGAGACCTCATTTCTGATTGACTGACCGGGCAGACGCAGCGGGGGTGCAAGGAGTGCAGCCCTTATCCCAGCCGAGAGCGCCTGAAGGAGTCGGGCCTCTGCGGTCGGTGCAGACGACGAGGCCTAGGGCGGAAGCATGGGGAAGCCGCGCAAGGCACCGGGAATGGCACCGGCCGACCAAGCCGAAGAATTGCCGGAGACCCAGGAGCAGGGCTTAACCGGGGGTACGAGCGCAGGGCTGCATCAGCAGCAGATGGACCAGATCCTCAAGGCCATAACGGACACGAGGGACGCGTTGCGTCAAGACATTGCGCAGGTGTCGACAGGCCTGGGATTGCTGAGGGCGGACCAAGACAAGTTCGCTGACCGCATCAAGAACACAGAGTTGGTGCTGGAAAAGCTGGAGCCGGCCCAAAAGGTGACAGATGCTGCGATGGATGACCTCTTGTGTAGAGTAGACCAACTGGAGAGGAGGGTTGAGGATGCAGAAGGGCGCAACAGGCGCAATAACATTCGGGTGGTAGGATTGCTGGAAAAAGTTGAGGGGAGTGACATGGTCTCCTATCTGAAAAAGTGGCTGCGGTATGTGGTGGTCCCTGAGGGCTTGACACACTTTTACACACTGGAGAGAGCTCACAGAGTGCCGGCCAAGCCTCCGGCGCCGGGCCGCCCTCCCCGACCCATGGTTGCGCGCCTGCTGCATTTTAGAGACCGGGATATCATTCTGCGACAAGCCAGGGTGTCTGGCCCGTATAAGGTGGACAACGCTTCGCTCTCTTTTTTCCCCGACTACTCTCAGGAGGTTCAACGGAGCCGCTTTTCCCTCCTGGTGGTCAAGAGAGCCCTTCGCGATGAGGGAGTGCAGTACTCTCTGCTGTTTCCGGCACGTCTGAAAGTGATGGTGGACGGAGTAGCGACTTTATGTGATACACCGGAAGACTCCTAGCAGTGGCTGGAACGATACCGAGAGGGCGAGGACAGCGCTAGCAACTGGGATAAGACTGCTGAGGAGCAACCGAAACCACGCAGGAGTAGGCGCAACCGGAAACGTACATTGAACAAACGTTCCCCACCTGCATCGCAGACAGAGCTGGAGAGACAGGCCGCACTGCAAGCGGTGTCTGTTATTTCTGGAGTGGCGACGGAGGCTCCACTGGTGGACTCAGGCTCCCGGCAGGGGTCAGATGAGGAGGGATCTGGGGGCTCTGATGGGGGCTCTGAAGGGGACCCAGGAGATTTCCCTCAGGTTACTCCACAGACAGCCGATGGCTTGCTGGACAAATGACCCTCCTGGATGCTGCGTGATGTACAGTAAGGGGGCATGTTTGGCCTATGGCATTGGGCCAGTGGGAGGCACTGGGGGAACATTTCCTGGACGATGGGAGGAGCGCTTTCTCTTGTGTTTCAGTTTCATAAACCTTTATTCGATTACCACTTGTTTGCAATCATAAAAAGTACACATTAAAAACAGTAGACATAAACAATTTCAATTTAAAAGAAGAATAATGATTTCTACTTTAGGACGCAAAAGTTTAGAAAAGAGAAATTAAATTAAAATATAAAAATTGTAAAATAAAAGTACGTCAGTTTTAAGGTGGAAGTTTCATGTCAGTCGTAAGCTTGACGTATTTTGATACTAGCTTTTAAAAAAGTGACTATGTACTTCGCAACATGTGGCGAGTCCAAAAGCTGCAAGAAAAGGAATGCAGGGTGACATAGCCTATGACCTGAGGATTGGAGAAGTGGGAGAATCCAGGATTTTCGTGGTGATTTATAATATTTGCAAAAGAAGATAATATGGATTGTTGATTGTGAAGAAACTCCATCACATGGGCAGTTCATGAGAGTGCGAGACCAGTTTTGAACTTCGGGAAAGGAAACTAAATGGAAAAAGGTATTGAAACGAAATCTTGTCAGAAGATATTTCTCGTGGTTAGACAGATAGTAAGTCAGATAGGGTTGCATGCCTTTAACAGTTTGAGTTGCACAGATTTGGTTGTTCGAAGTTTTTGTAATCTCCATCTGATTGTGCAGTTCTCTCAAATGGACCAAGCACATCTTCTTTAACTCTTTTCTGGAGATGTCTTCGACACTAGGTGGATCGTCAAAGTAAGACCTGCGGCCAAGGTCATTGAAAAAGTTCCGCACATAAACCAATCAGGGGATCTTGTGCCAGTTGGTTAAGGCTATACAGTCCGTGATCAAAGATCGTGTCAGATGGCACTCAGGTTTAGACCATATGCGTTGCCACAATAGAATTGGTTGGGAACGAATCGTATCTATAATATATTCCATACCCAGTTCATTGTGTGAAGCATAGTTCGGGGCGCTTGGCGGAAGGGCCAGCAGATATTTCACAAAACCGTTCTCTGTTATCTGTATGGGGTCTATATGGCCGTACCCCCAAACACCTGCACCATAGGTAGCCACACTATGGCATTTAGCATAGTAAATTTTCAGGAGTTCAGGTGGAGCGGGTTTGCCTAACTTTCTCGAGAAGGAGACCAGGGCCGATGTTGCTCGCTGGAAGAGAAGATTTCTACTGGCCGTAGCCTGTCGCCAATTCAAGGAGTCATCCACAAGGATGCCCAGGTATGGATAAACAGAGGTTTTCTCCAGTCTTGTATTGTCCACCAATATTGATTTGGGATTCTTGACCCTGGGACCAATATGCATGGTAAATGTCTTTTTTATATTGATTTTCAGGCCAAGTGAACCCATAAAGCTGCAGTATTTGTTGAGTTGTTTTTGAAGTTGATTCAGCGTTCGGGCTAAGATGACGGAATCATCTGCGTATAGCAGTGTCGGTATTGGACGATGATTTATCTGGGGTAGATCCTGGCTCCCTTCCAACATGGCCTGCTCTAGTCCATTGGTGTAAAGATTGAACAGGAAGGGAGCCAGTACACAACCCTGTCTTACTCCCTTTACTATTGAGAAGGAGCGGGATAGCTCACCGTTGATGCCAAATCTGACACACCCTGTGGCGTCAGAGTAGAGTTCCCGGAGGAAAACTATAAGGGGTGGATCCACTCCGAGATCACTAAGTATTGACCAAAGTTTAGCGTGCTGAACACAGTCAAATGCCGCGCTAAGATCGACATATACGAGAAAGATGTTACCTCCTTTTGCACCTACGTACTTTCCAGTCAAAAGGGCGAGGTTCAGGGCCTGCTCCACGGTCCCAAGACCCTTCTGGAAGCCATATTGCAGGTCGGTCATGATGTTGTTTTCCTGGGCCCAAGATTGTAAGCGGTCCAAGAGCACTCGACCTGCAATTTTGCCCATGGAGTCCAGAAGGGAAATTGGCCTGTAGCAGGCCGGATCGTTACGATCGCCCTTTTTAAAGATGGGGAGCAAGATTGACGTTGACCATGACTGTAGCAGCCCAACAGATGTTACTGCTGCCAGAACCTGAGTAATTATTGGTGACCATAGTTCGATGTTATGGAGAAAAATGTCCAATGGGACTCCGTCTGGACCAGGAGCTTTGCCTGTTTTCAACGCCTTAAGTGCTTTGATGACTTCCACGTAGTTGAAATGGATGTTTATCGGATAGATGTTCTTCTCCAACTTATGGGCTCCGCTATGATCTGTTCCTACTGTGTCTAGTTGAGAATGACCAAAGATTTTAGAAAAATGCATGACCCAATCATCTGCCATGACTGTGACATCTAAATGCTGCCCCTTTGTAGTGTCGGCCAAAAAGGGGGATCTGATGACTTGCCAGAATAGAGCACTGTCCTTACGTTGGCAGCTATCGTGAAGTTGAGCCCAGAAGTTTTTCTTAATTTCTATTCTTCGTTCCCGTCTGGCTATGTTATAGAGTTTCCTTAAATTTGAAATTTCCACTAGGTCCCTCGGGGGTCTATGAAGGGCTTCCTTTAAAGTCGAAAGGGCCTTTCGGCAGGCTGTATCAAACCACCTCGGAGAGGTGGGCTTATTGTTCCTGGGTTTACCAGAAAGTTCCTTTTCAATTATCTTCAAAATATTCTGGAAACTACCCACAATTGTCTGGGGAGTGGAGTCTGGTGATAGGCAGTCAAGTACCCAAGGTTTGGTTTTTCCAAGGACCCTCTCTGTTACTTCCGCCGGGTCTACCTTGGCCCATTTGACTGTGTAGCCATTCAGTTTGTTCATAGTTAATGAGTTTTGTTTTAGATGGCTCAAAGTGAAAGAGTGTGATTTAACCATTTTTGGCTTAACTCTTACGCTAATCGGAAAATGATCGCTGCTAGCATCTGTCCCAGTAGAAAAGTTAGTCACTTGTCACTTGAGAATCTGGGAAGACAGAATGAAATCTATAGTGTTTAAGAAGTCTCTACCATGGAAGGTTGGAGAAAAATCTTTTTGTGGTTCCACTAAATCATTTACAAAGTCCAGTTCTAGGGAAAATATGGACTCATTTAATTTGTTGCCACAAATAGAGTGAGCAAAATGGGACAGAGGACTGCCATGTTCGTCTTGCAGGCCACAGTTTCCATTTTTATAATTGGGACATAGTGGAAGATTAAAATCGCCACCCCAGATTATGTGTACTAAATTGGGATGAGAATCATTTTGCAGGGATGCTAAAAAAGTGGTAATTTCAGTTAGTGTTATTAAACAGTCCATTGTAGCTGAATTATTATAATAATTAATCAGAATATAAGTGCAATCTTTGGTAAAATTTATTTGCAGAATTTGATAAGTCGGGAGTTCTTTTAGCTTCCGAATGGATAAGGAAGGGAGAGTATTGGCAACATAAACCGCGAGACCCCCCTTTGGTCTACCCATAGCTCCCTGGATTGCTGGGATATGGAAAGTTCTATAACCCACTTGATGGTTTGGAGTGATAGACCATGTTTCCTGGAGGCAAAGTATCTGATGTTCCCTTACTGTTTCAAACCACGGCTGCAATGACAACTTGGGATGGTAAACGCTCTAATAGGATCGTGGTAGTTTCAGTAATAATACTCAGATCGTTAGGCTGATGGGAATTTGTGTCAATTGCGCCCGTGGAGGTTACCGGGAAATTGGTCATCGTTTCATTTAAAGTAGCATTGCGAGATTCTGCGGTAGTCCCAGACTGGGAGCTAATGGTAATAGGCAAGATTAATTCTGCTTGGACCTGAGGTTTAGGCGGGTGTGATTGTGAGCCGGGAGTTAATGGGGCGACCGTGGTTTTTGAGGCCTGGATCTTGCTTCTTATGGCCCTTAACGGTCAATCTACCATTTCCAGGCAATCATACCTATTTCCGGTTGGGAGACCCTGCCAACCCTCCATTAGATAGTGGGATCTGCCTTGTTGCCAAGGCTGGTTGTGCCAATCTCTATTCCTATTTCTGTTCCCATAGCTGTAGCTATATCCCACCTGGTTCCACTGTCCTTCCTGGGGATGCTGCCAGTTCGAAATGGGAAGGTATTGGTGTGTGTTCAATGGGGGATAGAAGAAAGAAAGATGTTGGGCGTCAATTCCGCCCTTTTTTCCCAGAGTTGGCCATGAGCAAATATGGTCCACGGTACTTGGATCCCTGCAATTTACTATGATACAGTCACCGTGGATCGATTTGCGTTCATCACCTATCCAGGTTACTCTGCAGACTGTGGAGATCCCGCCAGAATGGTAGGGCTCTAGTGGTCTATTTAGGCTTAGCCACTGCAGGACCTTATTCTTGAGTGACCAGGCAGTTTCATCCATACCTTCAGTTAGTTCAGGAACGCCTGTAAGAATAACCGTGTAAGGGGTTGCCTCCGGTGGGAGGTGCACTGGGCGCCTTGATCGTGGTACCTTTTTGGGTGCCATCGAGGGTTGAGTGACCGTCATTCTAGAAGGTGAGATTGTCGATTTATTATTTGTAGCTTGGTTTGTGGTTGTATCTACTGTTGTATTTGCAGTATTTGCAATTTTTACAGGTCCTGTTCCCGATAGGGTCTGAGGCGAATCAGTAGATATTTTAGCCTTTTGCACACTAGACGCTGGGTGTTGCTGTTGTTTTGCTAATGGAACAGTATGCTTTGATTTTAAAAGGGGTGGAATTGTTTAGTTCCTGCACTGGGTTGTGAATGTTGGGGAACTTTTATAAGGTGAGTAGGATTTCCCTTCCCTTGATTAGGTGGATGTGAGCTCGACACAGTAGGGTGAGTGCGTGATAGAATCGAAATTTGCCTAGCTTACGTAACGGTAAGTTTCAATTCTATTAAGGACACGGAGGCGAGGATTATGCTATATCTTCCTTCGCTTTATTAACATAAAGAAACCACAGCAGCTTAGGAAAAGATATAATAAGAACAAAAAATGCTTTAAACATAAAGCATTAACGTAATGTTCAACAAAAATCAACAACAACTCCCAAGAGTCTCTTTGTTATAATCATAGTCCACAGTCCTTTGTCACTGTTCATCATCCCTATATAACCGGACTTCCCATCATCTTCCTCCTCTTTCTTCGCGCAGATCACGCTTAAACCTCATTGGTCCTGTTTAGCACCGTCGTTGCCTGTCAAAAAAGGAACAGCGTCAGCGAGGTGGCCCAGGAAAAGGCGACAACAAGGCGAGGAGCATTCAGTGAACAACACAGTACTGACAACGTAAAGGAAAACGCTTTACTTACTGCCATACGGGTGGGTAGAGACACCACCGTAGTCCGGGTGGGATAATCCTCGCCTCCGTGTCCTTAATAGAATTGAAACTTACCGTTACGTAAGCTAGGCAAATTTCGATTCTATGTCAGGACCGGAGGCTTCAGATTATGCTAGTTTAAAGCTTACTTACCACCAACTGAGCTAAATCCACCACTGGCTTAAAATAAAACCTCTTGAAGGTGGAATCCGAGGACCAGTCCGCCGCTCGCATAAGGTCCTCCAGACGAGCACCCACCGAGAATGCCTTAGAGGCCATGGCCCCCCTGGCGGAGTGTGCTCCAAAGAGAGAAGTATTGATGCCCGCTTCTTGCATGACCCAACGCACCCACCTAGCGATAGTGGGGGAGGAGACAGCTTTGTGTGGCTTCCGCAGGGCAATCAACAACTGACGCTCGCCCGGAGGGCGAAGATCCAATGTCAGGTCCTCATATGCTTTGAGGCATTGCACAACACACAACTTAGGAGTGTCAGTAAAGGCTGGATAAGAGATGGAACGCGACAACGTCTTAGTGCGTCGACCCACCGTAAAAGTAACCCCCTCCGGGGAAAAAATGCGTGCAGAAACATCCAGCGCGCGCACGTCCGAGACGCGCCTACAAGAGACCAGACATAACAACATGGCTAATTTCGCCGAAAGCTCCTTCAGAGACAGATAAGAATTCGCTGGCCACGATAGGAACAGGTTCAGAACCAAATTGACGTCCCAAAGGACGGAGTACCTGGGCTCAGGCGGCAGTGCGAGGCGAACCGCACGCAGAAGCCGGCACACAAAAGGGTGTTCCCCTACCGGGTGGCCATCGATGTTATCATGGCCCGCAGAAATCGCCGACCGGATAGCATTGATCGTTCTATACGCCAAGCCCTTGTCGGCCAAATGAGCCAGGAAATTCAGCACGGGAACAAGGCCGGCGACCATGGGATCCAAATCCCTTCGTAAACACCAACGCATCCACTTAAGCCAAGCGGATCTGTAACGCTTCGTCGTACTATCGGCCCATGCTTTGGAGAGCAAGTGCTCAGCTGACCCCGAAAGGCCCGGGAGCGTCCAGCGTCTCCTGAGAGCCTCCACGCCACGAGGCGGAGAGTGTTCTGCATGACGAGAGGGTGAGGTTCCCGACCCGGGCTCGTCAGGAGCAGAGGAAACAGGGGGAGTAGGATTGGAAAATCCCAGGAAAGTTCCAGAAGAACCGGAAACCAAACTTGAGACCTCCACAGCGGTGTAACCAACACCAGGTCCGCACCCTGGCGGCGTATTTGAGCCGCCGTTCGCATGATCATGGAGAACGGGGGAAACGCAAACGGCTGTTCCCGACTCCAATCCTGCAAGAACGCGTCCGTGGCCTCCGCCAGAGGGTCCGGCCTCCAGCTGTAAAACCGCGGCAGCTGGTGGTCGAGACGGGACGCGAAGAGGTCCACCGAGAAGGGGCCCCAAAGGGAGTGTAGCCACCGGAAGACTCCCGGATCCAGTTTCCACTGGCTGGCATCCCTGAGATGTCGAGAGTGCCAATCCGCCACCTGATTGGACTGGCCCGGTAGATACTCCGCCGTCACCGCAATGTGACGAGACAGGCAATAATCCCAGAAGTCCTTCGCTAAATCCGCCAATGCGCGGGACCGAGGACCTCCCAGGTGGTTCACATATCGGACCGCCGAGACATTGTCCATCCGTAGCAGGACACAAGCCTTGACCGAATCTTTGGTCCAGCAGCGAACCGCGAAGGAGCCCGCAAGGAGCTCCAAACAATTGATATGCAATTGTTGTTCTTCTGACGACCAGGCGCCGCCGGTGGAAAAATCCCCGCACCGGGCGCCCCAGCCCGACCTGCTGGCGTCGGACTCTATTATTAAGTCCGGGGCCGACCCGAAGATCGCTCGCCCATTCCATGCCTCCATGTGAGACAGCCACCATGACATCTCCTCCTTCACTTCGTCCGTGAGGGGAACCCACTGATCGTAACACATCCCACGGCGCAAATGCTGCGCTTTCAGGCGCTGAAGAGCCCTGTAGTGCAGCGGGCCTGGGAAAATCGCCTGGATGGAGGACGACAGAAGACCCACCACCTTGGCGACATGGCGCAGTGACGTACGATCCCTCGCGACCGTCTGCCGAAGCAGGTGTCGTATCTTTGCGACCTTCCGGCCCGGCAGGCTCAAAACCGCCTGCACCGAGTCCACCACGAAACCTAAAAAGGTGATCTGCTGAGTGGGAACCAAGACTGACTTGGAGCCGTTGACGACGAACCCCAGTCTCTGAAGCAGGCCGACCGCTTGACGCAGCTGTCCTGTCAGCACCTCCGGGCACTGCCCCATGAGGAGGATGTCGTCCAAGTATACTATCATACGGACCCCTTGGCTTCTGAGAAACTCCACTACCGGGTGAAGGACCTTCGTGAAGCACCACGGGGCCGAAGAAAGGCCGAACGGCAGGGCGGTGAATTCGAACACCTGGCCGTCCCACAGGAATTGTAGGAAACGACGATGAGGGGGGTGGATGGGAACGACCAAGTAGGCATCTTTGAGATCCAGTCGCACCATCCAATCCCGAGGGAGGAGCACGTCCCGAAGGAGGTGGATCCCCTCCATCTTGAAGTGACGGTAGACCAACCACCCATTGAATTCCTTGAGATTGATCACAGGCCTCTTGCCCCCATCCGTCTTGTCTACCAAGAAGACGTTGCTGAGGAACCCATGCGGGTGGCGTGTTGATAGGCGGATGGCTCCCTTGCGCAGCAAGTCCGAGACCTCCCCGTCTATCAATCGCGCGTCGGAATCTGAGAAAACCATCGGGCGCGGGGGCCTCACCTGAGTTGGCTGGTCGTGAAACTCTATATGGTAACCTCTCACAGTTTGCAAAACCCAAGCGTCGGCAGTGAGCAACTCCCACTCCCCGTAAAAGCTTGCCAGCCGCCCCCCAATCGGAACTTGATCCAAGCAAAGTACACTTACCGGGGGCATTTCCTTGTCCGGACCTCTTTTGGAATCCTCTTCCACCATAGCGTTGTCCCCTGGTGGGGTAGAAATTGGTGTAGTTGGCCGAGGTCTGGTACTGACCTCTTCCGAAGCCTTGTCCACGGTTGTTGGTCTGCTGACCACGGCCGATCGCGCGGCCCCTGCCGCGACCGGCCCCTCCAGAAAAACGCTGGTGGAACACCCTCTTGATGCTGGACTGTGCCTTGTCCAGCGACGTGAACGTGTTCACGAACTTCCCAAGCTCGCGGATGAAAGGTTCACCGAAGAGGCCGCCCTGGGCCACGGCACCTGCCTCCGACGAGGCCAGGTCCCCCAGCTTCGGGTCCAGCTTAATAAGGAGCGACCGCCGCCGCTCCGTGGACAGGGCACAGTTGGCGTTGCCCAAGAAGACGATCACCCTCTGGGCCCAGTTGGAGAGCACCTCCGGTGAAATGGCGGTGCCATTCGCTCGAGCCTCCTCCGCCATATCGAGGATCTTCGTGGCGGGCCCGACCGCATCCAACAGCTTGTCCTGGCAGGCCCGCCAGGACCGATCGATCCCCTTCCTGGGGTCCTTCATGAATTTCGCCAGGAAGGTGGCCATCTTGGGGTCCAACTCTGGTGTCATGGCCACCTTCCCCTCCAAAGTAGGCCGAGGGCATTCCCCGCGCAGGCAACCCCTCGCCTCCTTCTCCAGGGGCTTGCGCAGCCGGCCCGCGACAAACTTCGCCACCGTCTCCCCCGGGGCCCAGGCCGCGGAACGGGGGTGGACGATCTCGTCCGGGTCCAGCATGCCCGACTCATCTCGGGGCATCTCCTTTCCCGAAGGCGCCGGGAGCCAAGACCGGGTCGACTCCCCGTCGTCATCCGTGTCCGGAGAGTCGTAGATCGGGGAGGCGGGCGCCGTCGACAGGCCGCCCGAAGAGCCAGGGTCCACCAAGGGTGTCGGAGGCACCGCCGTCGCCTTGGCCAGGAAGGCGTCACGAAGACGCTCGAAGGCGCCCTTATCCACGCCTTGGGCCTCCGATGAGGGCCCCTCACCCCGGGGTCTCTTCGGAGCGGGCGGCAACTCGTCGGACGTCCCCGGGAGCACGGGGGACGGCGGCACCTGCGCCGCTGCCAGCTTGGCACACTCCTCCACGATGCGGGCCGAAAGGCGGTCCTCCATGGGCCCTACCACCTCCGTCACACAACGATAGATGGAGTTGTCCACCGCCTGATAAAACTCATCATCCTGCAGATAGGGGCAGGCCTCCTCCTCATACTCCCCTTCCATCTCGGAACCAAGGGCAAATGCGGGGCACCCAGGAGGGCGGCAACCGAGAAAGTTCTCGAATGTGGGCAGGCCCAGCGGCTGCGATCACGTTTTGGGCCAGCTGACGTGGCAGGTGGGCTGCACCAACCCCCAAGCGCGCAGACCCTCCTCGCCGGGACCGGGTCTACGTACCCCTCAAGCGCGCTAGGCCACACACGAATAAAGAGGTGCACAGATCTCGCCCGAAGGCGATTCACGCGGTCACAACCGCCATACAGACCCCAAAGGGCGTCAAGTTTGTGAAAGTACAGACCCGGATCACCAGGTGTCAGAGGGGTACGCGAGGGTCGGCCCCTGCGCAAGCAGACCCCACGGCGCGGCTCCTCGTACCGCGGAGGCGCGCCGGAGGGTCGGCGAGGCGACAGGCCGCCCCCTTGCGGTCTATGTACACACCGCACACAAGTGGGAAAAAAGTCGCGTAGGAACGGAAGAACGTTCCCGCAACTAGGGGACTCTGAAAGGAAATAAACCATGCAAGGAGTCCCCAAAGACCGCAAGACAATCAATCACAATAAAAGAAGACAAATAGAAAAGCACTTATCTGGCTGCGGGAGCAGCGAAGAAAGAGGAGGAAGATGATGGGAAGTCCGGTTATATAGGGATGATGAACAGTGACAAAGGACTGTGGACTATGATTATAACAAAGAGACTCTTGGGAGTTGTTGTTGATTTTTGTTGAACATTACGTTAATGCTTTATGTTTAAAGCATTTTTTGTTCTTATTATATCTTTTCCTAAGCTGCTGTGGTTTCTTTATGTTAATAAAGCGAAGGAAGATATAGCATAATCTGAAGCCTCCGGTCCTGACATAGAATTGCTATTTGGGCTTCCAAATTCCTTACACTAATTTGTATAGGTTTTACATTTTGGGAGAAAAGCTCTTTGATTGTGGTTAATATATGCGAAGTAGATTTACAAACTTTGCATGAGTTATCTATATCCTCTACAATAATGGTAGGTGCTATGGAGTTATTTTTAATTGGTGCATTTGTACTTGGTTGTGTGGGCTGTAGGAACCGATCCCTCCCAGATTCCAAAGGGGTGTCGGGTGCCACTACATTACCGCATGGCTTGATGTTTCCTCGTTTAGGGATGGCTCCTTCCCTCACTCCCCGGGGTTGCCTATCTGTGGTTGATTCCAATGTGTCCTGTATTTGACAAGCCTCTAAATCCGGGGTAATCTCTAAATCGTCTTACAAAAGAGAGTCAGACTCTGATTGAGTTACAGATAGATCTACTGAGCATGGTACTGTATGAATATCTGCAACCGTAGCAGATGGTGAGAGAATAGCAGTGGTAGGAGCTTGTTGGATGGGGGAAGCCGCGGTAGCCAAAAGGCCCATGGAGGAGCGTTTCGCTTTCATGAGATCTAAAGATACTCTGCGTTCCAGAAGGGAAATACTATGCTCGATGGCCTCGTTGATCCCGGAGATAAATTGATCTATAGGGCGTGTAATCTGGGCTACAGCCAGTGCAGATTTTGTTTTGCTTCTGGTTCTTCCAGGCATGATGGGTAAATGCGAAAACAAAGTACAGAAACGTGTCGGAATAAACAATAGGAATCAAGGGGGGTGGCCCGGTCCGGTCCCTACCGGTCACTAACGGGCAACAATGGGCCCGCCCTTGGCCCGGGCTTCGCCCGGCGTCCCGCGAGGCGGGGCTGATGCTGGTTTTCTGCGCCTCCTGGCGCTCCCCGCTGACGCTGGACTCTGCAAGGGCTTATGGGTCTTGTAGTTGCCCCTCGCCGGTCTCTGCTCGGCGGCCCCCGCTCTTGATGGATTTACGAGCGGCCGGGCAGGGGAGACTGGCGGGCGGGTCCAGGCGGGAATCGAGGGGTCAAGGAAGAAGATTTTGGCCACAGTTGTAGCACAGAGCAGCTAGGGCAAAGCAATGCAAACAGGAAGTTCCCCCGCTCAGTGGCGCTGATGCTGGTTTTCTGCGCCCCCTGGCACTCCCCGCTGACGCTGGACTCCGCAAGGGCTTATGGGTCTTGTAGTTGCCCCTCGCCGGTCTCCGCTCGGCGGCCCCCACTCTTGATGGATTTACGAGCGGCCGGGCAGGGGAGACTGGCGGGCGGGTCCAGGCGGGAATCGAGGGGTCAAGGAAGAAGATTTTGGCCACAGTTGTAGCACACAGCAGCTAGGGCAAAGCAATGCAAACAGGAAGTTCCCCCGCTCAGTGGCGCTGATGCTGGTTCTCTGCGCCTCCTGGCGCTCCCCGCTGACGCTGGACTCCGCAAGGGCTTATGGGTCTTGTAGTTGCCCCTCGCCGGTCTCCGCTCGGCGGCCCCCGCTCTTGATGGATTTACGAGCGGCCGGGCAGGGGAGACTGGCGGGCGGGTCCAGGCGGTAATCGAGGGGTCAAGGAAGAAGATTTTGGCCACAGTTGTAGCACACAGCAGCTAGGGCAAAGCAATGCAAACAGGAAGTTCCCCCGCTCAGTGGCGCTGATGCTGGTTTTCTGCGCCTCCTGGCGCTCCCCGCTGACGCTGGACTCCGCAAGGGCTTATGGGTCTTGTAGTTGCCCCTCGCCGGTCTCCGCTCGGCGGCCCCCGCTCTTGATGGATTTACGAGCGGCCGGGCAGGGGAGACTGGCGGGCGGGTCCAGGCGGGAATCGAGGGGTCAAGGAAGAAGATTTTGGCCACAGTTGTAGCACACAGCAGCTAGGGCAAAGCAATGCAAACAGGACTTTCTCTTGTGATGAAGGGGGACCGCCGGGGAGGAGGGGGGGCGCTGGGGGAGAGGGGGTGCGCATGGGGTGGGACCCTGCTGAGGTGGGGAGGTTAACATATACGAGATCGGACTGACACGTTGTGATAGGCTGATTGTTGTCCAGCTCAGCCGGTGAAGGGTCACCCCCTCTACCTGACATAATTTGTGAGTCTCTGGTTGTTACCAGAGTTTTCCCCGTTAGCGGGGGCGGGGTTTGGATGGGTAACACCTGTTTGGCGCCTGTTCTGGGGGAGGGTGGGATGAGGGCTTGTTGGGGTTGTTTCAAGTTGAGGGGGTTTGTCAGTGTGCCCGTTAGGTTGTGCGGGGTTGGGTCCAGCTGTATACTTCCGTATGGCGACCAGACTTGAATTTAAATGTATTACTTGGAATGTGCGAGGACTCAACTTAATGCGAAATAAAGTGCATGCATATTTGGTCCGCAAGGGGGTCCAGGTGGCTTTTTTACAAGAAACACACATTAATCAGGTAGAAGGGTAGGCTCTGCAGCGGAGATGGAGGGGGCAACTCTTTTATACCACTTATTCCGCTTATGCCAGGGGACCTTGATCTGGGTGCGCGCTGGAGTCCCCTTTCAGCCCATGACCACGGTGGTAGACTCGGAAGGAAGGTTTGTAGCTGTGTTAGGACGTCTGGATGGCCGAGATGTTACGCTTTGCAGTGTTTATGTTCTGAATTCTGATCAGGCAGCGTTCTGTTCGAGACTCTCAGGGAGGTTGGCGTCCTTATTGGTGGGCACGGTGCTTATGAGGGGGGACTTCAATTCGGTGGTGGACGTGGAGTTAGATCGTTCCCATCCCCCGCTGGCACAATCAGTGGTGCGCAGAGTAGCTAAGGCGTGACAGAGTTGGCAGGAAGAGTGGGGCCTCATAGACGCCTGGCGGACACATCATCCCGCAGATAGGGATTATTCATTCTATTTCGCACCCCATGACCTTCATGTGTGCCTTGATACTGTTCTTTGCACGCTTGGGGCCCAGGAACTCACAAATCACAACGAGTACCTGGAGAGAACCATCTCGGATCATAGCCCTTGCTTGATCACGGTCCTCTGGTCGCGACAGCGGCAGGCGGTTCCCACATGGAGACTGAACCCGATGGCACTGGAGGACCCGGTGTTTAGTGCGGAGGTCAGGGAGGGCATTGAACACTACTTTCAGGAGAACTCGGGAACGGCGACATCTAGGGCACATGAGTGGGATGCCTTCAAGGTTGTGATACAGGGCGTATGTCTCTCGTCCACAGCGGGGGCACGTTGGACCCTGTTATGCGACATAGAGCGGGAGGAGACCTGCCTGCGCCAGGCGGAGAGAGATAGCAATGTCGCTGCGGGCAGTCAGGAGGAGGTGCTGGCGGCGAGGGAGCGGGTGGCCACTCAGGTTGAGAGACTCCGCTGCTTCGATTACAGAGAATACATGGTACGTGCGCATGCGGAGAGGGACAGGGTGGGAACGCTGCTTGCATGGCTGGCCAACCCAAACACTAGGGGCAATCCAATAGTATCACTGGCTACGCCTACGGGGGGTCCGGTCTACTCACAGAAAGAGATCAATGACCAATTCCTGGATTATTACACGACACTCTATCAGAGCAGGTTGAAGGTGCCACCAGATGGTCTGGATACTTTCCTGGAGGAGGCACAGCTTCCGCGGTTAGAATCGGAACAGAGCGACGCGCTGGGTGCTGTTATTTCCCTGGGGGAGATTAGAGCAGCGATTAAGCAAATGGCCAGGAAAAAGACACCGGGGGCGGACGGCTTACCGGTGGAGTTTTACACCACATATATTGACCTTCTTGCACCACAGTTACACCTGGTGTACGGAGAGGCTTGGGAACTGGGCAGGTTGCCGCCATCAGCTAGAGAGGCGATTATAGTGCCGCTACTGAAGAAGGGCGGGTTGCCCACGGCAAGGACAGCTTATCACCCGCTCTCAATGTTCACAGTGGACTATAAGGTGCTAAGCAGGATCTTGGCCACGCGGCTCTCGGATCACATGCGTACACTAGTGCACCCAGATCAGTCGGGCTTCATCCCCACGCGGAACACGGCGACGTGTATACAGCGACTGGTGCGGATCATGGGGGTGGAAGGAGATGGTCCGTCGGGCGCGGCGGTGCTATCAGTAGATATCGAAAAAGCGTTCGATAGTGTGGAGTGGTCGTACCTGTTCCGTGTGGTTCGCAGTTTCGGACTGGGGGATAATTTCATCCGTTGGACGCAGCTGCTGTACAACTCCGCTACGGCCAGAGTTCGTACAGGCCGTTCTGTGTCGGCGACGTGCCCGGTGGAGAGAGGTACCCGACAGGGCTGTTCCCTGTCTCCGCTTTTATTTGCGCTGGCGATCGAGCCATTGGCAGCACGGGCCCGGCAGGAACGACACTATGAGGGGGTGCTGTTGCGTGGTGAAATGCATTATATCTCCTTATATGCAGATGACCTCTTGCTATACCTGTCTGACGTGGAGGACTCAGTGCGAGGGGCCCGAACCCTCCTCCGGGAGTTTGGCGGTCTATCAGGGCTGCAGGTTAACTTGACCAAGACCTGTCTATTCCCATTGGCTCCGGATTGCACCCGGCCCTCGACACTGGAGGGCCTGCACTGGGAATCGGAGTGCCTACCATATCTGGGTGTCCGCATCTATCATACCCACTCGCACCTTTATGAGGGAAATGTAGGCGGAGCGCTGAGGGGAATGAGAGGCAGTATGGGGTTTTGGCGCACCCTCCCGCTGTCGGTAGCTGGACGAATAGCGTTGCTAAAGATGGTGGTTCTTCCGCGGTTGCTATATTTCTTTCGCACATTACCGGTGTGGATTCCGACTTCCTTTTTCAGGACGCTACGATCGATGGTGATAGGGTTCATCTGGGGCTCTGGCAGAAGGCGAGCTGCACTGAACACCCTGCTACGACCACGGGAGGAAGGGGGGCTGGCAGTGCCAGATTTCGAATGGTATTACCTGGCGGCACAGCTGCAGTGGCTTACACAGGCGGTGGCACGTGAGTTTAGAGGCCCAGATGGACCACAGGGCAGAGTTATTCCGCGCCACGTCTTGTCCTTCATAGTGCTCCAGCAGAAACTCAGGCTGGATCAACTCACTCTTGAAGAGCGTACTATCCGACAATGCTGGCTGCGTAGCTAGAAACGAGCGGGAATCCCCGTCCCGTACGCGCCGAAGATCCCTCTGGGCATGTGTACCGCCATTCCGCATGGCGGGGATTGGTCGGCACTAGCGGGCTGGGAAGAGTGTGGAGTCCACGTGATAGGGGACTTGTATAGGGATGGTGCATTGCTGCCATTCCAAGAGCTGCAGAGTGCCTTTGATTTGCCAAGGGGAGACTTTTTGCTGCATGCCGCTCTAGTATCGGGAATCCAGAAACAGTGGAGAATGGGCCTGGTGGAACCTCCCACGTCGATGGGCTGTCAATATGTCACGATGGCTGCTGGCACCTTCAAGGCTTTCACCTGCTTATACAGGAGATTGGCATTGGAGGGACTACCGCCCCTGGATAGGTTAAAGGGGCACTGGGAAGAGGACCTCGGCCAGTCGATACCTGAGACGACCTGGCTGCAGCTAGTGCGGAGGGCCTGGAAGGGCACGTGCAATGTCCGGTTTCAATTGGTTCAATATTTCACGCTACACAGGGCTTATCTGACGCCGGTCAAAATTCAACAAGTTTTTGGGGGAACTCATTCAATGTGTGCCCGATGTAATGCGGAGGGTGCTGATTTTGGTCATATGTTTTGGTCTTGCGCAGGGCTGGGTACATATTGGACCGATGTCGTGGCATGCCTGAACAGGGTAACAGAGCGTCAGATTGAAGTAGGAATGGGGACTTGCTTTTACTTTGGTTCCCACACACACCCGCCACAAAAATCACAAGTACATTTTTTGATCTGGGGCTGATTATGGCAAAAAGGGAACTCACCATGCACTGGAAGTCAAGAGTGGGACCCAGCTTTCTGAGATGGCGAGGGAGCTTCCAACAATGGGCAAGCAGCGAAGGGACGCTCAGACTACAATTAGCCAGACGCACCTCCAATGACAAGGCGCTAGACGCGGCCAGGGTGTGGTGCGCGCTGGTAGTGGAGCGTCAGTCTACAGCAGAGGCAGATGAAGGGGATGGGGGGGATGCGTTGTAATAGTTGTATACCGCCAGCGAGTCAGGAACTTGCGACTGGGGCGGGGAACACCGGGGACCATACGGGAGATGGGGCCAACTAGAACCTGGAACTTCACCACACGTGACGGTTACTGCATATTAGGCTGAGGGGTGAGGCGAACCTGGCATAGAGACATGGAGCACACCTGTGCATTTAGTTGGGGTCACTGGACTCCTGATTGGATGTAGTGGTACATAAACTCGGGAGGGAGTTGGGTACCGGAGCACGAAGGGTTTATGTCATTTCATAGGGGGAATAGAGGAGCGCACACTGACAAGGGGGGGGTGGGGGCAGAGGGGGAGGCGGGAGGGGGAGTTAGGTAGGGACACTGGATATCGAGTACTGTTGATTTGCATTCTGAAGATAGGCCCATTGCAATGATGGTCCAGACTGAACTGTATGATTGTAAGATGACTGAAGAAAAGTTAATAAAAATCTGTTTTAAAAAAGTGGATCACCCCTGAGTCAAGGAAGACAGTCACCCACGCACTCATCACCAGCAGACTGGACTATGGAAACGCACGCTGGCATCAACAAGTCCCTACTCCGCAAACTCCAGACAATACAGAACACCACCGCCAGACTCGTCCTCAGCATCCCCAGACACGAACACATCAGTCAACACCTACGAAGTCTCCACTGGCTCCCCGTGGAGATTATTATTATTATTATATTTAATTTTATAGAGCGCACAGCTACCCTGAGGTTTCCCGGCGCTAAACCAATAAGGAGAGTGTACAGTAGCAGAAATTAAAGATCAAAGAGCCACGTTTTGACATCCCTTCTGAATTTTAGATAGTTGGATTCCGTCCGAATGGAAAGAGGAAGAGAATTCCACAGGGATGGGGCCAGAAAAGCAAAAGATCGACCTCCCATCCTCACTCATGACTACAAATGCCTACACAACAACGGATCCAAATACCTCAATGACAGAATCAACTTCCACATACCCAAAAGAAACCTCTGATCTTCCAACCTCACACTGACCGAAACCCCACGCATCCACAGAGCCAGAGTAGGCGGAAGATCCTTCTCTCACATTGCAGCCAAGACCTGGAACGAGCTACCGGCAGACATCAGACGCGTCCCCTCCCTGAACACCTTCAGGAAGACCATTCAGCTAAACGGATCCGTGGAAACCCCCTCAGCGCCTTGAGACCCTCACAGGTGAGTAGCGCGCTTAAAATTCCCTGATTGATTGATTGATAGTAACTGAATTTTCAATCTGTTTAAACACAAACTGGACCACAAAAGTAGGCTGCAACATCTTTAGGTTATCCATCTCAGGATGGTTGCTAGTGGACAGACAAATTTCCATTTCTAGTTCTTTACCTAGAGCGGACCCACATTTTGAAAAACAAACTGAGATCCTTCATCAGTGACTAGACCCTGTGTAACACCATGTACTTGCATAAAATACTGTGAATACATCTGTGCCAACTGTTTAGATGTGGGTGTACCAGGAAGAGCGGCTAAGTAATTCATCTTAGTTAAATGGTCCCCCACCACTAGATTTACTGTGAGCTTTGACTCTTGGTAAATCTGCAGCAAAACCAATCAACATTGTATTCCAAGGTCAGGGTAGAACCAAGAATGTTGATTCACCAAAATGCCAGAGATATCAGAGACATCACACACCTTTTGACATCACAGGAAGTCACATCATGTGACCTTTGTCCACACATATTTCCAGGAAGTGATGTCACATTACCTTGATGACATCAAGATAATTGATTTCAGAGAAGTTCAATAGCAATTGCATGATTGATAAAACAGTGAAACACAGGCAAATGTCTATTGTAGATTACACTCATGTCAGTGTGCTAACATGATGTGCCAGGAGAACATGACACATTACTCTCTGTATTGTATTAAGGATTATTTGTTCACCTGATGAGGATACACTATGGGAAATATTAAATCATGGATGTTTGTGGTATAAAAAATTTAGGTTTCAATTGCTGATCCCAGTGCGCAAAACGCAGCAGCAAGGTTGATACTAGACATTCCCAAATACGAACCAATATCGTACAGACTGAGGGATCTCCACTGGCTGCCAGTGGGCAAAAGAATTATATTCAAGTCTCAATGTCTTGCATTTAAGGCATTACAGTGGAAAGGACCCCTTTATCTCAGAACACATCTTAGGAAATACTTACCCTCTAGAAATCTACGATCAGCACAGGCTCAGCTATTGGTAGTTCCTAGGTACAGACAGCTACGCTGGGGAGGGAGGAGCTTTGTCTTCGGCACGGCTAAGGTATGAAACTCCCTTCCCTTAGAGATTAAAAACAGCAACTCTCTGATGATGTTCAGAAAACAGCTGAAAACTTGGCTGTTTAAAAATTAATTAGGCATTCAGAATTGGATCTAGTCGGTACTCTAGTCCGCAGACTATTCCAGCGCCAAGACGCCTTTGGGCATTCGCTGCGCTTTATAAAATGTAAAATCAAATCAAATAAAATCAAATCAAAACAGAGATCAGCACTGGGAACCTAAATTGTTTATGTCACAAACAGTTATCTATACTACTATTATAAAGAGAGAACACGCACCTTTGAGCCAGGTAAACTCGGGAACCACAGCGCCAATCCACACACCCGATACATTGTAGAAATTGTCAGGGTGTGCAGATGGATATAGGCTATAAAAAATAAAAAAAAACGTACATTTAAAAATATAACTTTTAAAAAAAAGTAGTGCCCTGGAAGTAGCGCCGGCCGCGACGCTGCTCTGGCCGCGACGTGGCGATGGCCGCGACGTGCGTGATGACGAGGAGGAGAGACATGGAGCTGCGGTGAAGTGAGGAGCGCGGGCGCGTCATGGCGAAGAGGAGCAGCGGTGAAGTGAAGATCGCGGGAAGGAGCGGCAGCTCAGGTAAAGTAAATGCTGATTGAAATCGAGGTGGGAGGCGGGAGGCGGGAGGTGGGAGGGGGCGGCGGGGGGCGGGAGCGGGTGTGCACAGAGGGACAGGCGGGAGGAGTGGGGGCGGGAGGGAGTCGGGGCGGGAGGGAGTCGGGACGGGAGGGGGTCGGGCGGGAGCGGGTGTACTGCCCCAGCCCCTTTCTGCCCCAGGCAACGCTGGGGCGGGCTGCTAGTGATTTAAAAATTCCCCTACTGTATAGTGCAAACAGAAATGTATTGATAAATCAAAGGGACATTTAAAAAAGAGATTTAATAAAACAATAGCAGTTATGTCCACATTTATTAATCAATGTCGGTCATATATTTAATATTAACTATGTTATTGGCTTATATTATTCCTTATTGTTATACACTTTGATTTATGATCAATTAAAAGTCAGAGAGCAAAAGATTGTATTCACACACATTATTTTTATTTACAATAATGAAACAGGTCAACAATTTATTTACAAATACATTTGGATTGTATTCATTTTCTATTTATACAGAATAGTGCACAATGCAGTGCTAAATCTATTTACTTTACAAAACCTAAACAGTAATGTCTGGGTCCTAGCAGAAGCTGCACAATGTAAACAGTGCGCATCAAGACAATGTTTACCATCTGTTCTTGCAGTAGCAGCTAATGATCTCTGAAAGTGGTTGGGGTAATACTTGCCCTCAATAGCACTGAATGAGCCTGAATTCTTCCAGGGATGGTTCTCAGAAGTTCTCCCCCGACCCTGATAATTTCTTTTTAAAGTGGGGTCAAATACAGCATTATAAACACAACTTTAGAATAATTTGCTGAGGAACCATAGGCTTTGACAGGGCACATATTAAATATTCAGGTTCTTTCATGGAGTGTCAAGCCAATGGATCCTGACAATCACCATGAGTTGCTCCATTGTTTTCAAAATGTGCACAGGAGGTCCTATATGTCGCAAATACTTCCATTGTGCCAGTATTTTGTCATTGTTTCTGTTTGTCTTGTATGTCATTTTTAAAATGGGTGCCCCCTTATGGCAAAAATGACATACAATATGCCAGTGACAGAACGTTGCCATAAGTATCAATTACCTATAGTATGTCAAGGCATGAATTTGTCATGGTTACACCCTCCCATACGCCATGGTTGACGTCCCATGTGCAAAGAATTACTTGCAGGGGGCCAGCACCAGTGTTTTTCCACAGATGCACCTATGCCGAAAACATTCACCAGCATGCCAGCACTAGCATTTTGCCAGCAGTGATCCATATGCCAAGTATTACCACTAGGATGTCAGTGTCAGTATTTTGTCACAGCTGCCCATTATGCTAAGATCTAGTGTACCAGCATTTTGTTAGAGGTGCCTCTATAAATCAATAATTACCTTCAGTATATCAGGGTCATGGGCTGGCTGGCAAGCATACCATCACATATATGCTTGTTTATATCCAATCACTCACTCACTCACTCACTCACTCACTCACTCACTCACTCACTCACTCACTCACTCACTCACTCACTCACTCTCATTAATTATATTACACATACCCTACTCTCACTGATTCATCCTCACTCGTTCACACTCACTTAAGTCTTACGCAGTGATATTCACTTACACTCATTTGCATTGACTCTTGCTCTTGGTTTCACTCAGTCTCACTTATTCTCACTCTCTCTGACTCATTCCCACATTTACTCATATGCTCTCGCTCACTCACACTCACTCGCACTTACTCTTACTTAAACAATCTCACATATTCTCACTCACTCTGACACACTCATTCTCACTCATACTCCAACACTTTGCAAACTCATTTTTACTCCATCATTTTATTCTCTCACTCACTTGCAGTTACTCTTACTCTCATTCATTCTCATTCAGGCTGACACACTCATACTTACTTACTGAAGCTCAGTTTCACTCAATCTCTCCACAACACCTATCACTCACTCTCACTCACTTTCAATTGCACACCTACACCCACATGTATACACACTGTCTGCACATACATGCACTCTCTCACACAAACACACTCCTACCCGCATAAGAACACACAATATACATTGAAGGCATTTCTTAACTACATCATCTTCTGGTGAAGGTCCCTCTCCAGCTCCCAGTGCGCCATCTTTTATTGCTATTCTTCATTTTAGTATAGTAAAAGAGAGAGAAAACACGGAGTTTGGCACTCCTATGTCCCTATGGGCAAATCATCCCTGTGTTCATGGACTCCAGTCCTGGAAGCAGAGGTCAGCCCGGGACCAGGGTTCAATTCCCGGCTAGGCGGGTCTTGAGTACAAAAATGTCCACGGACTCGACAATTCTCGCTCCGGTGCCTACTCGATTCATGGGTTCACACTCTGCGACTCTGGGCAATAGCTTGCTTAATCTCCACAACGGCCCCTCGTGGTGGGATGCCTGGCTTTCACCTTGTGGATACCCTGCCAGGGTTATCTCACAGGAGAATACCAGGACGGGCTCCCTAAGCAAGCGCTTAGATACCGGGTCGGTGATTTGTGCTATATAAATACATGTACATTTACATTTACATTTACATTTAGTCCTCTATAGCTGCATAAGACAGCTCTTCCAGGCATCGGCCAGGTTGCTCGTGATCCGCAGTAACTAAAAACAGTTTTGGGGTCAGCTCAGGGGGCGTCATACCAGGCTTTGCCAACTGCTCATGCGTGGCCCGAGGTGCCAGAGATCATAATGGGCAAACTAGGGGTCACAACTCAGACCCCTTACCACCCTTAAATGATGTCAATGGAGGAATCTAGTTTTCACCTGGCTGTCACCTTTCACTAAGCAGTGTCTCTGCCATCAGACTCTTAAAAGTTGGAGATATACATCTTCAATCTTTTACAAAATATCCTGATCCTCCACAATACAAACACAAACCATTTAAACACTTTCATTCCCTTTTTTTAATATTGCCCCACTTATGCTGCCGAACTGTATTGGCTCAGAAGTCACCACAATTCTGTTCTCTTCTGTCTTAAGCTGGACTACTAGAACCTTTTTCTTTTCTGCAATGACTTTCAGATAAGCAGTGATTAAACTGTATCAGTATTTCAATGAGCTCATCACAGTTGGTGTCAAGATGCACTAACATTGCAATCCAGATCCAATGAGAGAAATGTGAACTTCCACACTTCTCTAAACCTACTACCAACCTTACACTAACAATAAGCAGGTTAGTAGCAGATCTGTGGAAAGGGAGAAAAAGAGACCCTTAACATCGTCACACTGCCTGGTTGCACAGCCGGACTTGATCCACCTTGCAGGAGTGTTGATATCTAAAGACAAGAGAAGACATTTAGTGTGGCTATAGTATCAACTTTAGCATCTAACATATGATATTTTAAGTGATATATCTGCTGACAATCTCTGTGTTTCCAAATCACTATTCTTGGATGAACCTCCATATTTTTACTGAACTAAAATGTAATTAAATTTGATATGCTAGTTGCAAACATTTATAGTAATTATATGGTGTTTGCTATAGAACTACATTCAATATGATATAATAGCATGTTATTGTTACGGTTACATTCAACTTAATGGTTTGATAAATGTAAGATGAAGCACCTTTGTTAATATCACACAAGTCACTGATACTCTCACAGAGTTATTCTAATTCATACCTTGATACCATACTTGTACTAAGAACAATAACAATGTTTTGCAAGACGTGATTCGACTGACTCCACTTGTTGAAGAAATACAATTAAATGTTCAGTTCTTAATCCAAATGGACATCTCTTTGGGGAAACAAAAAAACTGCACAAATAGAGTATGTAATCCTACTAGGGGACACCCTGTGAAAACTACAAAGGACAATATGCAGGATTGTAATTCTAATGGAAGACTTCTTGTGAAAACTACAAAGTGCAAATGGTTTAATGCTGGGTGGGCCTAATGGATGACCCCTTCATAATAAACAAATGCAAACTTTTATGAATATTTGAGCTTGGGAGTGGGAATACTTCTCTGATCCTAAAGATGTCTTTTGGCAACTTCTCAGAATAATAGGTTATGAGGATTTTAACTTCTAAACATCAAGTTCAGACTTCAACAACTATATATCCCAATTGCCTACCAAGGATGCTATTGACCATGAGAAACATATACTCTAGGCATTAAAGATGGTCACTGCCATTTGCAAGTCTTGTGAAAGTCCTGTGGCTATGTGGGACATGAAATGCTTCTTACGGGCATTTAGCGTAGCTCACCCCTCCGAAACATGAGGCGTATGTCCAGGCGGTGCCCAGAATGTCTGCACTGCTCCAGTCTCTATTGCTCCTGAAGACCCGCATGATTAGAAGATTCAGACTAAAAAGTTGCACAGGACTGACGGGCAGAAGTAAGCGTGTACCATGCTACATTATGATAGTGCCCCCCGTCCCTAAGGGCCGATGATTCAGTACCTGAACTCCTGGTTTGTCTGGATTAAGGTTGTAGAATTCTCCTAACAGGCGAGAAGCATGAAGATTCGAGCCTGGGTCTCATTATCGTCCCTCAAGTCCCAATACTGGAATTACCTTCTTATACATTCACACATCCAAAACCGTATGTGCTTCACAATTAACCTGAATTAGCAGTCTTGGTAGAATATTGTTTTGTAGAACAGGGTTTCAATGAGGACAAATAAAACAATGAATTGATTTTCCTGGGTTGGGGCAACTTTAAACATACAGTTACAAGGTTCACAATATATCCAATGGTAAATGGACCTATCAATGAGGTTGCAACTTAGAACCCGTCTTCAAATGTAAGTTCTTAGTGAGTATCCTAACTTTCTCACCCACTGTGTATTTGAGTGCTGGGATTCCATGTTTTTTCAGCATAAAGCTCACAACTAGTGTGGCTTTCTCTAATGATTCTAGAAGAGAGTACATCTAATGGTAATATTCTAGGCCAATGACCATGCAGACAAAACCCTAAAATAACATCAAGGCATAATATATGCCAAATTGTAGGCTTAAAAGCAGCATAACTCTACTATGGAAATGTATTCTGAGCGCAAACGCAAAATGTCCCAATGCAATGTTTTACATTTCCAAACAGTAATGGCCACTAAAAATTATTTTTGACTGTAGTTAAGGATTTAGCATTTTCAGGATCCCTTGCAATCTTAGAGTCATAAAGTCAGCTCATAGTATGTTAAATGAGTGACAAGCAAATGTGTGTACTTCTTGCCATGGTCAAAGGAGATTCACTCACTGTAGTATTTTCAATTCAAGATTGATTCTGTCAGAATAAAACATCTGCCTTTCCATTGTTTGAATGCATTTTATAGTTTATCACAAAGTCATAATCAGAAAGGAACTGCGTCCATCTGAGTTGTCTGTGAGTCAATGCAGTGACTGACTTTAAAGACTGTGAATGTCTCTAAGATGTGTAGATTTCTACTGTGTGTGCAGCTCCCAAGTTCTTTATCTGTGATGGTATAATTTAATTCTGCTTGGCAAATCTTCTGAGAAAGATTACAAATGTCTTGTTGCACAATTTCTAGGGGGCATTTGATGCTATATCATTTTTTCAATATAGGGAAGTTCCACGTTTGGGTGCTGTAAAATCGGAGCACTAAAAAGTGTTTCTTCAAAAAAACAAAATGTTTCAGTGTTAAAGACATTGCAGATGCAAATAAGTATATTTCCTTATTCGATAAAGGGGTGGTTTCATTTTTATCTGACATTGATGCTGATGCCCCTAGTTTGGCTGGTGTGAAAGTCCACGCCATGCTCTTTGCCGATGACACGCTACTAGTCTCTAAAACGCCCATGGAGCTTCAAAAACTGCTGGATCGGTTCTGTGTCTTCTGTAATTTAAGGGGCTTGGTTATTAACACTTCTAAAACCAAGCTCCTCTATTTTAATCCCAGTAGAAAAGCCAATCGTATGCTCACTCTTAACGAAGAGCCACTAGAGCGGGTTAAAATGTTCGACTATCTTGGGATTAGGATATCCGACCAACTCAAGTGGAACCCTCACATTGAAAAGATGGTTTTAAATCATAAACGGGTTGTGGGCGCCATAAGCAGGGAGCATAGATCTTCAGTATCAAGACCCATAGCTCCTGCCTTAGAGATCTATTCTGCAAAATCAGTAGGCAGTGCACTGTACGGGGCAGAGCTCTGGGGTTTTAATAATGTTGACCCCCTCGTAATGGCCGAAAACAAATTCTACAAGGAGCTATTGTCCATCCCCAGGAGTACCCCTAGCAAGCCCATTCAATACGATCTTGGACGCAGATCCATCAAAGATCTTTTAATTCTGCGTCCGCTTCTTTATTGGGCTCGCCTGTGGCGCACACCAGAGCTAGAGAGCTACGCAGATGGCCTTAAAGAAGTCATGAGCTTGCAGGGGTCGCACAAAATAGTCTGGCTCTCTAAAATTAAGGAACTTCTGACGGCCATTGGCCTATGGGTGGCGTGGGAGTCCGGTGCTTCATTATCCAAACTGGAAGTCAAGCGGGCTTACTGGCTGTGGGTCGACGCCCAAGAATCTAGAGCGGATAACTTGGGCAGACTCACCGATGAGTTTCGACTGCATAAGACCGTACCCTTGCTTGAACCCTACATGGACTTCATTAGAAAACCCAAAGATAGGGCCTTATATGTTCAGTTTAGAATGGGAACCCTACCAGTCCGTGAACGCACCTCTAAATGGAAACCACCGTATCAGTCGCTTGCCACCTGTCCGCACTGCAGCATTGAACTGGAAACTATTCCACATGTTTTTTTTGTCTGGAGTGCCTACAATAAACCCAGATCCAAATGGCTAAAACCTGTCTGTCGCCTACTTGAGACCAGAGGCTATGCCCCAGCACTAAGAATTTTACAATCTAACCCTAATACAGTATTGGCGTGTGGGGTACCCAAATTTCTTAGCTGGGCATGGGTGATCAGATTTAAAGCTATGTGATGAACTTTTTCCTACGCAATCCCTTGTTTTTCTCTTTTTATTTATCTCAAAGCTGTAAATGGTTTAATACTGTTTTAACTCGTATTTTTAACTATTTATTAAGTGTTTTTATCAATAACATGAATTGTATTTTTATTGTTATGTGCTTTTAAGATATTTCTATATCGAAATAAATAAGTATATGGGTTGGAATAATATTCTGGTGAAATACACCCTCTTTTGCTCCAGCAGCATCCTCAAAGAAGTCAAGCAACGTCAACTGTAACTGAAAATGGAATCTCATTGGAATGATCAAATTAGGAGATATATAGGATTGATATGGGTTGGCTTCTTACAAACAACTTAAGGAATGTGAACTGACAGAGTTTGAACACTTCCGGTACCTATAGTCTACACACATTATCATGGCTGAGGCAACACACTGCTTGAAGACAGTTCCTCACTATAAGTTAGACTGCTGTCAGAACCACTGCGAAAAAAGACAATACCCTACACATATAAAAAATATAATTATCGACTCACCAGACACACTGAATATGCTTAGAGAGCAGTGAGTGGCCGACCTTGGTTCATTAGAGGACTGGGCGCAAGCCCTACAGTGTCCAAGAGAGGTTGCCATTAGAATGGACTTTAGACTGATTCAAGTCAAAGTTCTCATAAGGTCTACTACTCCAAATCCCAAATGGGTAAATATGTCAGGTCTAGTTTAGATCTACACCTTAGGGGATGAGGATGGGTGAAGGCCTCTTTTCATATCTTCTTGACTTGTCCATAGAGGCAGCCCTTCTGGAGCACAATCAGGGGCTGCTTATAGCTAGTGATAAAAGTTTCCATTGAAGGGCATGCATCTCTTACTGGGTATATGGGGAGCAAACAACTCTTCCTGATACATGAAATTACTATGCAATTACTATGCAATTTAGGACTGGCTGTGGGGAAGGCATAATGTTGCCTGTTGTTAGTCGACTAAGGGTCCCTGCAAACTGGTTGAGTGGAAAAAGGACATGGACTTGTGTGTGACTATAATGGACAGGGGAAGTCAGAAGTAACATAACAAAGTCTGAAACCTTGATCTAGGTTAATGGTTTAATGCTGGGTGGGCAAAATAGGAAGGGTGGAAGTTCTACTACCTCTCTGAGACAAGGTGGAATAGTCAGTAATGTAGCACATGGTATTTCTATTGCACAAATCTAGCCAAAAGGCGCAAAGTATATGGTCAAAGACAAACAAACTCAACGAGAAGAGGAGAGGAGAGAAAGCTGAGTTGTGAGCTGTGAATGCATTGTGATGTAGTGTTCTTTAACAAGGTGAATCTTCAACTCTTTTCAAAATTGGAGCAGAGCTGGAATCAGCGCTTAATTTGTAAAATAATAAGAACCAGCTCAGAAAAATATCAGCATTGCTGAATATCAAGGGGGCTTAAATTTGCTGCATGACATTCCCGGTAGAACGCCTGGACAGCTATAACTAGTGCAACTTTCCAAGCTAAAAGTCAGTACTTCACCGTAAAAATAGAGGAGGCAAAATACTCTAGCCGAGAACTATTCTCTACGGTGAAAAAATTGCCCAAAATAAACATAAACAAGAACCTGCCAACTAGTATGGAGTTCTGCAATACTCGGGGCCAGTTCTTCGTCGACAAAGTGACTAGGGTCTATGAACCCTTTAGTGCAACCAACCTACAGACCCCCGCCCTAGACAAAACAAACCAAAACGAAAACTCGACCCCCACAAAAACACCTAAAACTCCACCATTCAAGTTCTGTATTCCTGAGAGAGAACAGGTCCATCAAGTAATTATGAGTACTAATTCTGGGGCAGCTTCAGATCCCTGTCCACCAAAAATTTTCCACCTTTTTCCTGAATTGCTCAGCCAGAAATTGATAGAACTTCTGGGACACATAGTGAACTCAGGTACCTACCCCGACCTCTGGAAATTAACATCAGTCCTACCGCTGCTAAAAAAAACTAACTTAGACCCAGAAGAACCGGGAAACTACAGGCCAATAGCCAGGATTCCCTTTTGTGCCAAGGTAGTCGAAAAAATCCTGAACAAACAACTTGCCCAGTTTATCACTGAGGCAGATATCCTAGACCCGTCCCAGTACGGTTTCCGTGAGGGACACGGTACTGAGACAGCCCTATTGATGGCGGTGGAAGAACTCAGGGGCGTGCTGGACGCCGGGGGGAAGGCCGCTTTGATTTTATTAGATCTCTCGGCGGCCTTCGACACGGTTAACCATGGCACGCTCCTGAACCGACTTGCATCAGCAGGAGCACACAAGGATGTACGAAATTTACTGGCTTCTTTCCTAGACAGTAGAACCTTCACGGTAGAACTTGGAGGGATAAGATCTAAACCCTTCAACTCACCCAGTGGGGTTCCACAGGGATCATCATTAAGCCCTACGCTTTTTAATCTATATGTAGCACCACTGGCTGGAATTATTAGGGCAGCAGGATTCCTGCCAGTGTCATACGCGGACGACACACAAATAGTTGTGTCAATTAAAAATGATAGCTCTAATACCGCAGACAAGTTTCAAAGCTGCATGACACAGGTCAGCCAGTGGATGGGGCAGAATTGCTAGAAACTGAATGGGGACAAGAGTGAGGTCATGCTGCTAGGAGCAAATGCAGAAATTTGGGCACCAGATTGGTGGCCGGCGGATCTGGGAAACTGTCCGTCACCCGTAACGAAAGTCAAAAACTTAGGTATCATGTTAGATAACAGGCTTACCTTTGATGCCCAAACTAACAAACTGGCATCGACTATGTGGTTCATCCTAAAAATGATCAGGAAACTAATGCCGTACATTCCTCTGGATTCCCGCAAAACCGTAGTGACCACCTTAGCCTTGTCAAGACTCGATTACGGGAATGCATTATACGCTGGGATGCAGGCACAGTACTTAAACAAACTACAACGCCTGCAGAACTCAGCAGCACGCCTGATCCTGGACATCCCTAGAACTGAACACATATCACACCATCTAGATACATTACATTGGCTCCCTATGGCAAAACGAATAAGGTTCAAATCCCTATGTCTAACCTACAAGGCACTCCAGGACAAGGGACCCTTGTTCCTTAGAACCCACCTAAAGCCATATACCCCCTCAAGAGAACTGAGATCAAGCCAGGCTAAGCTTATACAAGTTCCCAGGTTCAAACAGGCAAGATGGGGAGGCAGAAGTTTTATGCTGCATGCTGCCAAAGACTGGAACCGTCTTCCCCTTGCTATCAAAAATAGCACCTCCCTAATGTCGTTTAGGAAATCAGTGAAGACATGGCTCTTCAACCTCCACTAAACCCAGCTCCCGCGCCATCAGGACAAGGTCTCTTTCCTCAGCGCCAAGACGCCCAAGGGCATACGAGCGCTCTACAAAACTACAAATCAAATCAATCAAATCAAATCAAATCAAATCAAGGGCAGTATTGGGAATATCTGAAAATAAGGTAAACAAATTAATCAGCATTCGTCTGATGAGTACTTTTATGGGTGCAAATCTATAATTTCCTTTGTTAATCAGCCCTGTATGCTTTATACTGAGAGTTCCTCCACCTCGGGAGTGCTTAGCTACAGTTTTTCTTCATATTTATTCCCAAGGAAATATGGCAGAACAGGTCTACTTGTAGAGTTGCTTGGCCTCGCTATTTCTACGACAGTCCTTCTGCTTCTACCTGCTTAGAAAATTCGAGGAGAGTTGGAGGAGGTGGCACGCCTCTGATGTGGGTAAAGAGGACTCCTCGTGACAGGTGTGGACTGTAGTCTTTGTGGAGTCAGTGACATTATTTCTGCCTGCGAATCACCATGATGGGCAGGCACACTGGGTGGCAAAAACAGGACAAAAGGCTCTTCCTGCCCTCCTCTCCTTCAGGAACTGACGTCTGCCTTACAAAATGCCACATACACACAGGCAAGTAGAAGTAGGAAAGTACAGAGGAGACACCAGTGAAAATCCAAATAAATGCTCTGATAAGAATAGAGAAAGCACCTTCACAACGTTCTCTATGCTGACTGAATCTTGTCAGACCAGCTTCCACCTGCATATAAGTATTTTAGCCTTGATTTTGAACTTTGTTTGAACCTTGGCCACTATTTAATATTTATCAAGAATTACATGACTCCACCAGGTATTTGATAACTTGTTAATGAGCTCTCTTGATCATTACTGGGGGAGAGGGTGGTCGACCTCGAATCTGGGGAACTGAGTTTGAGTCTCGGCAATGACGCTGAACATCCTGTGATTCTGGGAAAATATCTTAATCTCTCCGTGCCTAAAAAAAAAAATGAATGTGTCCTCATCTAACGCAACTGGTGCTATGTAAAGCGCTCTGATACCCAATTCGGGTCAAGTTTGCGCTATATAAAACTCTATAATAAATAAATAATAAATACCTTTCTACGTCCCAACTTAAGACTTAGCCTATCCTATCACTATATATTCATTTGAAGACTCCACCTGGAGAAAACTCAGTCTCAGTCACACTGACATCTACCTCAGGTAGTCATTTGTTGATCTCTTTTTAATTTGAAGAAGAGGTGGGAAGAGAAGAACTTTTATGTCTCATTTGACCATACACTAATTTTCCTTTATCTTTCCACAGCTTCCTTGGTGTCACTGTTGTCTGTTTCCCTGTCGCTACAAGGGGGATTTGCTTTTTGTGCCTATGACATGGGGATGAGGGCAGGGTGCCCTTAGGTGGTAGAGATGCACCCCCTCTTGTCACTCAAGAGGGAGTCAGCCCTTCCCGTCTGATTCTGAGAGCACCTTAAGCCAAGAAGGCCTCTTGACGTTATTGACGGATAACATATGTTTATTCTTACTAATCTGTACTCATTTTATTGGATTCAGGAGGTTGAAAGGCAGAGTGTAGCTGCCCAGGTTATCATATGGGAAGAGGAGCTTAGGCTAATTTCCCCAGCCCCCCCTCTTTTAATGGCCCCATGCTGCCACTGCTAAATCTATCTAAATATCACAATATCAGGGTTTACCTGCTCATATTCTTGTTAAGGCAGGTAGCCTTTTTTGCTACTAAGTTTTGCCATAAAATCAGAGATGGGTCCTTTATCATGTCTGTGAACTGAGCCCCATAAAAGCTTCTGACAATCCAGGACCTGCCAAGTTTTGAACTTCCGATTTAAGGCGGATAAGCATAGATCAATTAGTCCACTCAGCTACAAGTACTGGTAGGTAGTGATGCTGGGTGAATTTTGCTGTTGGGAATTTAAAGAGTTTTGAAACAACTTATCTCTGGCAGCAAATTTAGTTTAAAACACAGTATGGCCACATGGCACACCAAGTCAGTTGGCAGCCACCTTGACTTGTCTAGCTTTGGAACTGTGATACAATGTTTAGCAGAGTAATCGGGGAGAGGTTGGGGGAGAAAGAGTGAGATGGGTGAGTTGAGAGGGTGAAGGAAGGGGGACAAAGGTTGATAGGCGTGTAACGGAAAGAAGAGTTTGTGGAGGTCTCATGCTCTGTCTCTTTGTCTGCATCAGCTATGGGGCAACCAAGATAGACACTTTTTTATGACATTTTGATGTTTGTTCAGGTGCAATGCTTGTTACTGACTGTGGCGCCTGAGTTGGAGCTCGCCTCTACCCATACTTTTAAAAATCTCTGCCTCAACATGGGCTGGTTGGCTTCACAGGGACCAAGCGATACAAAGGAGCAGCTGTGCCAATGAGGCCTATTGACTGCTGACATTCTGTTATTTTTCAAGCTTAGTAGTGTGCAAAGTCTCTTGACTCCTGAATGTGGGATCTGAGTGGGTAGGTTTTCTTCAACTGGGGCCTCAGGGTCTAGAACATTTTCTGCTGGATTTACCATCTACCTGTTATCTTGAATTTGCCTGTTGTAGGTGGATGCAAAGGCTGGTTGTTGGTGAGGAAGCATTGTGCCGGAAATTGTCACTGCTGACTATGTCACATCTTGTCTCAGAGTGTGCCAGTATGAAGAAGAAGGAGGACTACTTAATTGGTAAATGATACATGCATGGAATCATTAGGACCAATAATAATTATACATTTTAAAAGCACCGTCGAAGGACACTGGGAGCTAGCCAGCCAGCCAGAATAATCTTTTTGCAGGCTATTGCCCTTAACTGCCCAGGGAACATTGAATGTTGAGACACCATCAATTGCAACGGAGTTGCAGAGGCATAGCAATGGCTGGTGTAGCCTTTTGGCTCCAATATTCCAGTGTTTGTCTTCCTGTTGCTTCTTCTTTAATTTAGAACATCCTGACCTCAGTAAGATTTAAACAATAAAAAACACACTGAAATTCACCATTTATAGTTTACAGAGCTAACTACAACTTGTGCCCCCCGTGCTGGCTCCAAAAAGGCCTCATCAGCAAACCAGAAGAATTGCATTTTTTTAATTTCGGCACAATTGTCAATATATATAGAACTTTTTTACCTTCATTTTTCCAGAACTACTGAATGGATTTACATCAAATCACAAAAAGCATGCATTTTGTTTATAGATTTAACTTTCGGCCAAATTCCGTCCAGCCATTTTCAGCTGTGGAGGTGTCTAAAACTCTCCATGGAAATTGTATCAGGAAATCGAGTTACAGGCCTCCCTATTTTCTCGCCTCCCACTTGACGGATGACCCCGAGACTTTCAAGTAATGAGCAGAGGTGGATGAGCTTTTAAAAAAAAAAAGATTTGTGAGGATTCATCAAACAGCACCATAGTTATTAGCAAAACAAAAAACACTCTTCCTGTAAAAAGTCTGACATAACTATAACTAAACACTGATGACCACCACAGTGTAATTATACATAGATTTAATATATATAGATTTAAAAATAGCTGCTTTGCAGTGAAAGGTAAAAATATGCATAACAAGGTGAAATTCTGTGCCTATTCCTAGAACTTTCAATAGCTGTCATGGCAGGGTCCAAGATTTGGCAAAGGAAAAATAGAGCTATGGTACTGCTCCCATTTGGCGCCAGTGGTTGCTATCTGTAGGGACAGGTATGAATACTGCTGGCAGCCATTTTCACAATATTTAGAGAAAGAATGACGACTTTAAAAACTAACTAGAGGTCATTGCTGCACATTTCTTCTTCAGAAGAAGGCTTTAACAATTATTACCAAGACCTATAATGGGATGCCTTCCATTATTACCCAGGCAGCTCCCAGTAAAATATGTCCTGAAACCCTTTTATCGGAAATGCAATTTCCACTCGGGATGGTCTAAACGACCCCCTCAAACATGCTCTTGTGCTAAGAAGAAAATATGTTTTCAGAAGGCGCCTTCATGTCCACCCAACAAATATTGACGGCGTTTAGTCCTCAGCTCCTTCAAGTAGACATAAATACAATCCTGTGTTATATAGATCGTAAAGTCTAATGGTTTACAAAAACTGGTGCCAAAGCTATTCAAGAAAAGAATAGAGATGTGCTCACTGAAAAAAACAGGAAGCAGAGAGACAAAATGGCCACCTGAGTCAGATGAGATTTCCTGTCAGACATTGCTTTCAACTGACCAGCTGCAAATGGTTTCTGCTGGATCCAAAGCATTCAACTATGGATGCCTCACACGAAGGATTAGCAAAAAGAGGTACATAACCTAATAAAAGCACTTCACTCAAAACCTAAGAACTTTTGAGACATAATTATGTGTTAGATAGCTGCCACAGATTCCTCATATTAAAACGACAGACCGGGTTGGGGACCTTTTCCCTACTCCTGAATATCCTCCAAGAGAAGTTATATTGAGAAGGCACCAGCACCAAAAATTTAAGAAAGGTCACTGCATCCATTCGTGATGTCAGTTCCTTAAATCCATGTACCATGAATGAATGAAACACTTATTTATAGAGCACGGACGTTTGCCTGTAGGTTCTGTCGCGCTATCATAGATATCAATAGCAGAATTTTTTTTTTTTGTCCTCATATATGCCACCAGATTTCGTATGCTCTAGATGGGTCTCGCTGTTGCCTCTTATACTGACATTTTCGAGTCCGCCCTGGAGACAGTATCATGGCAGACAGGGATGTCCCGGAGGTAGGTTGTTTTCCTTATCCTACTCCCTCTAGCCTATGATGGAAAGCTTTAAGCCAGGGGGAGGACAGGACCGACACAACCTCTGGCATAATCATCGGACGATTTACTTGTTTAACCAGACCTCAAGTTTAGACCAGACATTCTCAGTATTCTCGTTGCGTCCAACCATGTCCATCTTACATACTTCCATTATATATTTTAAACATTCTGTAAATCTGGGGGAACTGTTGACTTCCACTCCATGCAAATTTGTCTCCTATCAATAACTACTACATAAAAAATAAACTGAGTATCCAAACTATTAATGTTATAGTCTTTCAGCAAACCGAAAAATATAAGTCTAGGCGAACATATAATAGTTGTTGACAATACCTCGCCTAAAAAATCTACAATCGCTCTCCAATAGTCCTGAATTACCCGACACTCTAAAAAGATATGGACATCATCTGCTGCATTGTAGTTACATCGGGGACAGTAATAATTATTTTGCGTTATCTTGTGCAGTTTGGCCGGGGTCCAATATACTCTATAAACTGTGAATAAATGATTACGTCTTAAATTAGCTGGTTTGATTAACCTCTGGGAAAGGGAAAAGGAATCTGACCATATTTTAATACCTTCTTCAGGAAGTTCAGCTATACTGTTTCCCCATTATTTATCACCTCCGAGTATAGTTTGTTCTCTTCATCCTTGATTATCAACTTATACCAAAACAATACTTCTTTTATCCAGTTTCCCCCTCTACAAACTGCATCAAGAATGGCTGGATCTTTTTCCCGCTGCAGATTCTGACTTGACCACCAAGCAGATAGTTGGTAATATTTAAACCTAGTCAGGTGTCCATTTGTGAGTTGTGTTAAGGAGTTCCAATCCATTAGGCCTGAATCTACCCATAGATCTCCCCACTTTTGTAGTCCAGCTATTTTCAGGGGTTGTGAGAGCTGATCTTGGAGACATAGAGGCGTTCCCGGGGAATCCCAGATTGGAGTGTATGTATGATAATAAGGAATATTATGAACCTTCCGAATGAACTCCCAGTTTTTAAGTGCAGTCTGAAGTATCTTAAGGCGGATTTTTTTAAAAAAATTCTGGTCTCCGAACTTGAATAAAAAATAATCATGGTCATAAGGTAAACCGTATAATAAAGCCTGAAACAAGCGGCCCTGTGATGATGCGTCTAACGTGTTCGCAAGTAGCCTGAAGTTTTTAAAATGAAAGGCGTGACAATATGATAGTAAGTCTGGAAGGGCTAAATCTCCGATTTTTAAACCCCTTCTCAATTTTTTCCATGCTATCCTGGATGACTTACAAGCCCATATAAATGATCCAATCTTACCCTGGAGAATACTAATATCTTTCAAAGAAAATGATAAAGGGATACAATTATATAAAAAAGTCAATTTGGGAAGGATAGTCATTTTGATGAGGTTAACTCGGCCATAGATATTTAGTGGCAGATTCCCCCATCTTGTTAAAGTTTTATTAATGTCTTTGACCACCGTCTGCCAACTAAGTAATGGTATGTTCTTTAGTGCTTGAGTTAAATAGATTCCCAAGTATCGCATTTTTTGTTTCACGCCCTGTATTTGTATGTTGTTATTCCAACCCATTATCTCTGTTTCTCCCTATTAATCTGGTAGCCTGATAATTTTCCAAATTCTTCTGATAGATAAAATAGCCTGGGTATTGCTACTGAGTGATTAGAAGTATACAAGAGGAGGTCATCTGCATACAGGGCAGTTTTTTTTTTTTTTACATTTTTGAAAACCTTTATTGTGCACGAAATACAGAACAAATACGGGCCCACAACCTTCCGGCCGGCCACGAACTCTCATGTAGCACTAAAGCATGCAATACGGTGACATAGTAATACAGCTGCACATCGGCTATTAATCAGGAATCAGACTGGAGGATGCCGCAAGACCATGTCGCAGGAGTTATTAAGGTTAAGTTTTCAAGTTTTTTTTTTTGCAACTAGTAAAGTCAGGTCGTATTGTTCCGTACTCATAAAATGATAAAGTAAGAGCAAGGACCATGCAGGTGGGACATGACAGTAGCTACGATTCACGCAATCCACATCTCTACAAGCAGTCCCGACCGGGCAGGATGGCCACACAATATTCACGTTACAGGGTAGCAATCCCAACTACCCACTCATATCTACTCCGCCACCCTTCACCCAATATGCCTGAACACGGGCCAAGAAAAAGGAAAAACATAAAAGAAGCAAAAACAGGTCCCATAGAAACTAACCAAAAATAAAATGTAACCCCCCACCCTACACACATGCAGAGGCTATGGCCTACCCCCCCCCCTAGCAGAGTGTCTGTCGCCCCATAAACCCGAAATACAGCAAGAGAAGAAAAGAAGTAGAAGAAAAAGGTAAGATAAAGCAAGAAAATTGTAGAAAAGGAAGAAAGAAAAAACAGGAAACGAAAAATTTTAACACTTGAATATAGGGAGGAAGAAAAGAACAAGCTGATCTACCACTCCCAAAAAGAAGGAAGCGGGGAGGAGCCCTCACAATACCAGAACTCCCGGACTCCCAGCCATCTGCAACCCCTACGTCATGTTAGTGTTCCGGTCCGGATCCCCCCGGCTAGTCAGATACAGGGTCCGCAGCCATCAACCGCAACTTCCGTCCCTGAGCCACCCGCCCGCAAAACAACAGTCGCCCCATAAAGAGGAACCAAAAATGATAGAACACAATACTTGCGACTTGAAATGAAGGGAGAGGCCAGCGCGCAGAACAGGAAATACAGTATGAAATAGGTGGAAGTCTCACTGAATGCACAATCAATACATCAACAAGTATTTCAGTCCGGGGTCACAACCAGGCAGACAGTCAGTGCCAATAAGGGAAGAGTCATCAGCCCTGTCCCGAACGTCGGAATCCCACCAGGCAGAGCCACAGCGAAGCAGTGTGACAATACGGCCACAGAGAGAGTGAGAGTGTCGCAGGAACACAAAATGGCCGTCGAGAGCCAACAGTAACTCCATCAACTGTAGTAGTGAGTTCCCCAGGAACCTGCAGAGCGTACGAGTCCTTCGGATACAAGGTCGGAGGGCACAACCCAGGGGCCGGTGACGAGGTCGACAATGCCTGAGACATGTCCCAAGGCACTCGCGATGAGTATTCCAACAATGTTGCACTCTCCGGTGAAAGGAGAAACAAAGTATCCCAGATAGAGGCAGCAGGCGGACAATCTCGGGCATCAGTAAATTCGGGAGCGGGCACCTTTGTCCAGTTGGCAGAAGGAAGCACTTTATCGCCATGAAGCTCCGGCTGAGATGAGGGTAGATTTGGCGGGGTCAGTACATCGCAGTCCCGCCGCAGCGACGACGCCATGTCGTCCAGCTTCTTTCGCAGCACTTGGCAGCCTTGGCGCATATCAGCGCGGAGGTCATGCAGGGCAGTCAGGAGGATTTTGAGGGAAAGTGCAGGCTGAAGCCCCCGGCTCTCACTTCCCAAGGAAGGTATTCGGGAATCGGACCCCATCACAGGCGGGGCAACACAGGCCAGCGACAGGGACGGGCGCTCTCCCCCACGCCTCGGAGCCTCAAACAAAGACATCATGGCGAAAGTCCGGGGAAATCGCAGGATAATCGTGGCACAGGCGAGCGTCCTTGCGGGGCTACAGCATTACGAAGTACAGCACCAGTGAGGCACACAGCGCGGAGAGGCGCCCCGTACCAAAGGGGGGTAGTGAGGCGTGGGGTCAGGCAAGCATAGGCTATCAAACATGGCCGTGCAACACTCTCCGTTCGTACCTGCCCCAAACAAAGGATCCGGTGCTATAGGGTGCCTCAGCTCAACAAGCGCTCGCTCCTGGCCTCCGTTTGCAAATCGCCATAAGCGTCGCAGCACAGACAGTGCATCGCGAGGTCCCCACCGGTGCTCAGGTCGTCAGCGCCGATCAGGCATCCTGGCCGCCATCAGGTCTCCGGGGAACGGCAGAGAGCTTTTGTGCAGGCGGGCTCCCGGGCTGCAGGCAGTACCGCGGCTATCTCCGGCCGCCGGGCAGGTCGAGAGACCAGGAACACACCGCTGGAATCAGCGCCGCGCCGCACTTCATCCAGTAGTGAATTGCATCAGGATTTATGCCAGGATCACGGTGCGGCGGTAGCAGGCTGAAGGAGCCGGGAGCCTACAGGTCTGCTTCGGTCGCCATCTTGGCTCCTCCCAGGGCAGTTTTTAATAACATATTGCCAAGCTTAAAAGGTTGAATTATATTATCGTCTCTAATTCCGCAAACAAAAGGCTCCATGTAGACATCAAACAAAAGAGGGGATAAAGGGCAACCCTGTCTGGTGCCTCGAGATACATCAAACCAATCAGATAATATTCCATTTACCAAAACTTTTGCCTTTGGGTTATGATACAATGATTTGACAGCCTTAATAAAGGTTAGGGGGAACCCAAATGTCGACATTGTAGCCCATAAATATTTCCAGTTGACCTGATCAAAAGCCTTAGCCGCATCTATCGCAACCAAGGCCAACGGGAGGTCTTTATCGTTAGCATAATCTATAGCCCCTATCACTTGGAATGTTAATTCGTTTAGCTGTCTCCCTGGAATAAAACCTCTTTGATCAGGGTGGATTATAGATTTTATAATCTTCGATAATCTGGTAGCTAGGATTCCGGAGTAGATTTTCATATCTGTATTTAAAAGTGAAATTGGTCTGTACGACTCATTTCTCTTTGGGTCTTTATTAAGTTTTACTATGAGCGTTATAGTGGCTTCGGCCCAAGAAGGGGGAACAGAGTAGCCGTGAGTTAATAAGAGGTTAAAAAGTGCCCTGAGTGTAGGTAATAGCTGATCTTTGTTGTCCATGTAGATCTCAATGGGCATCCCATATGAACCTGCAGCTTTTCCCCGTTTCATTTTCTTTAGTTGGTTTAGTATTTCCCCTTCTGTTATCTCACTTTCCAGGTATGTTTTATCAAGTTCTGACATTTGAGGTAAATTTTTCGATAGCAACCAGGTTTCTATATCATCCCCATTGGGGTCTTTATCTTCCGTGTAGAGGCTTCTCATGAAGCACCTTGCTTCCTCTCTAATCTCGGCATCTGCCTCTATCAGGTCTCCTGTCTGTCTTTGTAGTAAGGCTTTAATATTGTTCCTCGTTCTCTCTTCTCTAGATTTCCAGGCTAGGAGGGCTCCACATTTTTCTCCGTATTCGAAATTCTTTAATCTACTGGTCTCCCACTTTTCTTTAAGAGTTTTCTCATCCCAGACTTTAAGCAGAAGTTGTAGCTCAGTGAGTTCCTTCTCTATCAAATGAACTCTCTTGGAGTTGTTTAAGATTGCGTTTTGTAACTCAAGATCTTTTCTTGTTATTGCCGCCAGGTCTTCTTTTCTTTTTACTTTCATACTCTTTCTCTTATAAATCATTAAAGAGCCTAAGACTCCTCTCAGAAAGGCTTTATAGGCCTCCCACACTACCTGGGGGGTGGAGGTGCCTGAGTTTATTATAAAAAATTCTGCAGTTTTATCTTTAACTTCTAGTTTTTACTTGGTCATCTAATAAGAGTGATCTCTCCAGGGTCCATCTTATTTTTAAAGGACTTAAATTCAATACGATTACCATTTCCAGTACTGCATGATCTGACATCCCTATCGGTGTGAAGGAAAGGTAATTGATGTCTGTGAGGAAATGCTGGTCAACTAAGAAGTGGTCAATCCTAGAATAATTCTTATATTTCTTGCTGTAGAAAGTAAACCCTTGTAAGGTTCTGTATTTTTTCCTCCATACATCTAGAAGACTGAAGTCCTTCATTATAGCGTCTAAGGTAGCGAGTGATTTTGAGGGAGCGTGATATTTAGCTTTAGAGGTTCTATCTAGCTTCTGATCAAAGACCAGATTAAAATCGCCTCCCAAAATTACCGGGCCAGTTGACCCTAATAATGCTGTCGCTAGCTTAGATAGTGGGCCCGGGTTATCATCATTCGGACCATAGTACACAGCCAGTGTGTACGGGATGTTTTGAATATGTATTACTGCTACCAACCATCTTCCTGATTGGTCTGTCTCGTATTTTTCAAACTTATCCCACTATTTGCTCGAATTATGATGGAAACTCCCCTTGTGGTACCAGATTGCCTGGAGCAAATTATTTCCTGGACCCACCTTAAGTTCTTAAAAAGAGAACTGCAAATATCTGCCTCTAGATGGGTTTCTTGTAGCATTATAAGATGTGCATCTGAGTTTTTTAAAAATTCACAAATCCTATTCTGTTTCTTTTTTTCCCCCAAGCCATTAATATTCCAGGACAGGACTTTAAGCCTATATGGATTACTCATAAGCCTACTATCATCTCGTATCCATCCATGGCTATATACAAACTATATTCACCTATATATGAGGATTTTTTATTTTTTATCATTTTCCCTTTGTTCCCTCCACCCAGTGAACACCCTCCCCCCTGAGGAACCCCCCCAGCATACCAGACGATGGTTTCACCTTTCGGAGCACCTAGGCGGATCCCCTGACCGAATCAAATATATTATAGCGAGTGAAAAGTGTAGCGTTAAATAAGTCGTGTTCCCTTTACCGTGATTTAGTGTTTCAGTGCTTCGATCTATTCTTCATTTAATCCTTAATTTTATTTGAATTTTATTATTTTTTACCCCCTTTTTTGTATTATTTTTAAGAGTAGTAACAAAATCTGCCCTTTATTGATCTTCCTGATCATTTCTCATACGGCCTAAAAGATTATCTACCTCTTCAGGCTGTGAAAAACTATAGGTCCTATTCTTCCACATAATTCTGAGCAAGGCAGGAAACCTCATCTGCACGTGCGCACCCAGTGACCTCAAGTCTGGCATTCTGGTGCCCAGTTCCCATTGTCTCTGTGCAGTTCTCGCTCCTCTATCAGACCTGATAAGATATGGACTGGACCGATACCGAAGGTCTATTTTCGACAGGCATCTCCCTAGAATGAGCTCCTTGACACTAAATGTTTGAAAATGTACCAATATTTTCCTTGGTGCTTTCCTGTCTGTGCGTCTCTTATAAGGGTCTCTATGCACTCTTTGAATTTCGGTTTCCAGGTCTATATCTGGGCGATATTTTAAAACGCCTTCTCTCAGGAGCTTGCAAACAAATCCCTTTATATCCTCCAACTCTTCCCCCTCTGGTATTTTCAGAATCCTTAGGTTATTCCTACATGCCTGGGTCTCGAATCTCTCAACATCCATGGCCAATGTTCTGTTTTGGGCTTTCAAAGTATCTATGTCTTTTAAGTTTCCATGTACGGTTTTGTTCAATGCTGCTACTTCTGTTTCCAGTTTACCAGTGCGAAGAATAACATCCTCTAACTTAGATTCCAAAAGGTCAAATCTGTCATGTATTGTTTTTTGATTAGTCTCTGATATCTCAAATTTTGACATCATATCGCTTCTCATTGATCGAAAGAGATCCCCCAAGCGATCCCCCAAGCGATCATTCTCTTGCTCACATAGTTCTTCAGAACCTCTTCTCGTTGTGGTAAGAGCTGAAGCTGAGTCTGATTGGTTGTCGTTATTAAGATCCTGCCTCCTGGTTCCCTCACCAACCCCCTTAGAGCTATTTTGTACAGGTTTAGCTGTTACCGACTGACTCTTTGGTCTGGTGTCCTGCTTTCCTTGCGTTTTATCGCCAGAAGATGCTTTATTTAAATTGGCAGGAGTAGACGGTACAGGGGATATACCTGGATTTTTAGACTCAGGAGGATTCGGCTGAACCTGTTGATGCTCTAAACCAGCCGATATCAGGGTCTCTGCGCCCCCCACTTCCTCACATATCACTTCCCCATTCAAGGGGACCAATGACCCAGCACTTTCCATGTTGCCCAAGTTGCCCAAGTTCTCCAGAGGCCCAAAACGATTTTTAGAGATATAGTGCTGGTACTATCCTCCATTAGCGTGGCGGAACTCATAGCCTGATCTAAAACTTAAAAAATAAGATTTGAGTGAAGGGGTACTCTTCACCACCTGTTTATCGGGAGTAACTCCTTTAGATTTTTTTACTAAAGTGTTTTTTTTGTTTTTCCTTTTACAGGGAGTTAATGGCATAGGTCTTTCCCTCTCTTCAAATTCCAACGCACCCCTTTCCTTTAGCTCTACTCTGGATCTCAGCTGATACCTGTTCCTTTTTATTGGGGGGGTATTTCTTTTTCTCGCTGTACTCAAGTTTATATCTACTGTGACAGGCTCGGCTGCAGTGGTTAATGCAGCTGCTATTGGCTTCTTTGCTGACTCAACAGGTTTCACTAAAGCCAGCTTCTGCACTGGTAGTATATTTAAATGTGCAAAGTTATTTTTAACAGCTGGAGCCTCAGTCTGCGCTTGCTCCATACAGTCCTGCCTCCCAGAAGAAAACAAGTGATTTGCTGCTGAATCCCCCTTCTTCCCCCACCTTACCGCAAATAAGTAGAGCTTCTTCCCAGCCACAGCCTTGCAAGGTTGTTTATAAACATTATACGCCGGTCCTCTTAGTTTAAGTTGAAATAGAACGGAGCGAAATCTGCTCCACAGACACCGCCGGCGTTCTTCCAGCGTGAGCAGTGACACAGGTGGGCGCAGGTCCTAGCGCCGACCTCTTCCTCGCGTGTCTGAGCCAGCCGTCACCTCGTAGGAGAGAAAGCAAACGAAACCGATTTGAAAGATGCGCGGGATCCTTTCACGGCGCAGTAATCACATCTCACCTCAAAGCAGGGGACATAAGACTATGAAATCTTTTCTCGCGCAATACTCGGTCTTTCCCCATTCAGTCTTCAGGGATTCCTAGGTGCGTCCGCGACCGGCTCTCAGCCCGCCGCCATGTTCCTCGTGGGCCATCAATAGCAGAATTGACTGAAACACTGTAATAACAAAATGACCAAGGCCATTCTTCTCTTTAGCATCACTGTTGCTGAGGGTTATTAATCGTAGAATAATACCTGAAAGGCGGTGCCCTAAGAGTCCTGTCCTGGGCACTTCAAAAGGCCTTCCTCTTCCTGATCAGAAAAGCAAGTTCTGGTGCTCAGGAAACAGGAATTATATGTATGGTAAACAGAGAACCCCACCATGAGACCATGCAATAGTTAAAATCATGACTTCTCTTTAAAATCTGAACCCTGCTACTTCTTCAGTAGAAGCAAGCATCAATAAATGCAGGGAAGCACTCATTCTTGGTATATGCATGAGGAGAACACACACAACTATGCCTAAATCCTCTGTGCCACAGATGCAGCTCGTGTCTTCTGGGCCATGAGCCCAGCCAGAGATTTCAACTTCCACATTTGCAGAGTTGCTGCAACCACAGTGTATACTCTTTGATCCTTGTAACTTCATGAACAGTGACATCACCAGAAGTGACATATAATAGGTGGCACTGTGGATCCCACTCAACATGTGATAAAAGCTTGTGTGTAAGATTAGGGCACTATATCTGAGTCCTCATAAGTCTTTTCCATTCACAGTCAAAAGCATAACAGTGTTTCTCCAGTATTTGGGTGTCTTTCATAGATTCACATGCTTGAATATTCCCCGTCGTCGGAGTGGGAGTCCCACGGTAAATAAAATAGCAATAAATACTAATATATAATAATATGTAATACATAAATATATACATAATAAGGAAAAACCCAAAAAATGCATACAAGAAGCATCTGGTACCTAACCAAAGATTTCCCCATAGGAATGCATGGGGATAGAGAAATTCCAATGCAGCCTATCCTTGTCATTATGTTAGTCCAAACTGCAGCCAATCAGGCGTCAGCAGCCCTCTAGAACCTTCTCCTCAGAGCTCAAGCCCTCAGATTTTCTACCGCACGTCGTGTGTAAGGGAGTCTCCCTGAGCTCTGCTCAGTTTTCTTTCTTCAAGTGTTCCAGTTTCTCCAAAATGTCTTCAAGTAAGAAGTCTCTCTTCAGAGCTTGTTCCTCCTGTGGAAAGCTGAGATTATTTCATGACGACCCACACAGTAAGTGTATTTACTGCCTTTACCCGGACCATGATGTGGGCACCTGTAAACTCTGTAGAAAATTCTCAGAGAAAACTCAAAAGGACAGAGAAGGCCGTTTACTTGTCTGGCTTCAGAGGCTTAAGGACAAAGACAATGTACTTTCTGACGCTGAAAGTCTTGGGTCAGGCCGTTCTAAAGCAGCTTCTAAACGTGGTAGTGTGCAGGAGGTGCCTTCACCATTTCTTAAAAAGAGGAAAGTTTCCCTCGCTTTGACCCCTGCGGTGTCTTCACCTTTACCTACCACGTCTGGGCCCACGAGACAAAGCTCTCAGGCTCCTTCTGCTTCAAAGTCCAGTTTTTCTGTGAGGAAAACGGATTTTCCGTCGACGACAGTAGTTTCAGCTCCGTCGACGAGAATGGCTGTCTCTGGTTCCAAATCGACGACGACAGTCACGACGACGCTGGCCTCTGGATCGTCGTCAGCTTTAGCGTCGACGTCTTCATCGTCGATGAGAGTGATTCTCAGTTCTAAGACCGTGTCTTCTGTGATTCCTATTTCATCTTCGACGACGAAGAAAAGTCACTCGTCGACGACCCGGTCGTCGTCGACTAGAAGTGTGAAGGTTTTGACTCCGTCGACGCCCTCGTCGATGAGCACACCGTCGACGTCTGTCCCGTCGACGAGGGGGCCTGTGCCATCTGCTCCGTCGACGACCGCTCCGTCGACGACCGCTCCGTCGACGATGACTCCGTCGACGATGACTCCGTCGACGAAGACATTGAAAGTGAAGGCTCCGTCGACGATGGCTCCGACGATACCAATGAAGACTGCTCCGTCGACGGTCTCCTCGTCGACGATGGCATCCAAGACGGTCCCATCGCAGAAGTCAATTGATGTCATGCCGTCGACGCGTACGCAGGACACAATTTCGACGCCGGCCTCTTCATTTGCTACAATGCCTCTATTGCCTTTACAGTCCAGCAAACCACAATTCGAGACTTTTACAGAGCAAGAGATGATTATTCCTCCATCTCCACTGTTTGCTACTGATTCTGATCAAGAGTCTGATGACCAAGCGCACAGTCTTTCAGATCTAAATATTAAGTGCCAAGAATTCAGTAACGACGAGGAAGATCAGTATGGCCAACATCAAACGACTCACCCTCAAGTTCCAACTGCGATGTTGCCTATATCAATGATATCAAACCTCCAAAGTATGTTGGAAGATTACAATCGGCGTTTCCCACCAACGCCACAAGTTACAACGGTTCCATCGGTGCTGAATCCAGTTTCTAACCCGGTTATGGCTCCTCCTCAACCAGCGTCGCCTGTAACTGTTCACCGAACTACCTCGGTTCGTGTTCACACTACCATTTATCCGGAGGATGATGATGACGAGAATCCTCCAGAGCGTGAGGATGGTTAAGTTTCTGAAGTAGATGAGGATGGTGAAGAACATTTGGCGGAGTGGGATGACTATCGTGCTCAAACACCATCTCCTTCTCAGGTGCCAACAGCGGATTCTCCTCCAGTAGACATCGCGGGCTTCCACCAGTTAATGGACAGGGCAGCGCAGCGATTCAAATTGCCACGAGCACACCGAGAGGAAGATTGCTTCCTATACGATTTCAAGAACCAGCCATTGAAACAGATCCACACAGTCCCGATTATAGATTTCATCTTGTCTGAAGGGGAGAAAATAATGAAGACGCCAAACTCTCTGCCAGCACAACTGCCGAGGTTAGAGAAGAAATACAAAGCTCCTGTAGGATCTCCAGCATGCCTTACAGGTCAACCTAAGCCCGACTCTGTCGTCACGCAGGCAGCTCAACGTGGTTCAAAAAATCCGGCGTCTACAATCACTGCTCCTCCGGACCGTGAGGGCCGTCGCCTAGATGCTATTGGGCGAAAATTTTCCTCCATGTCCTCTACAACAGTTTGAGTAGCTAATGCAATGGCCATATTAGGCCGTTATGACCGTCAGGCTTGGGCTGACATGTCCGCCTATGTACCGTTACTCCCAGATGCTTCCAAGGCAGAAGCACAGAAAATTCTGCAAGAAGGAGAAAGGACGGCAGAAGAACTTATAGATTGCGCAGTGGATGTAGCCTGCACTGGTTTTCGCCAGCTCGCTGGAGCGGCCGTCCTGCGTCGCCAGGGTTGGTTACGCTCAACTTCATTTCGACAGGAAGTTCAGGCACGAATCCTAGATATGCCATATGACGGCGAGTCATTATTTGGAGCGCATATTGATGAAGCGCTACAATCCATTAAAAAGGACACGGACACTGCACGTGCTTTGGGTACCCTTCAGTTTAAGAAGCCGCCCTTTCGGGGTGCTCGAGGACGTGGCACTACATCCACTTTTCGTGGAGGAAGCAGTCAATATCGGTCCTTCAACCAAGGTAACCAGCGTTTCACCGGTAACCGCCAGCAGTCTTCCCGTCAGCAACCTGCCAGAAATTACAGAGGGAAGTCTAATTTCAGAGGAAAATCCAGCAAACGTCAATGACTTCTCTATCGAACGGAGAATTGGAGGTCAAATCTCTCTGTTTGGTTCTCAATGGTCCTCCATTACTACGGACCGTTGGGCACTCGACATTGTGAAGAGAGGCCATGCATTGGAATTTGTCGAGGTACCTCCTCCAACGCCACCTTCCGGACCGTCACCTCCGCACCTCAAAGAACTATTTCATCAGGTTCGCCTTCTCATTCAAAAAGGTGCGGTGGAAGTTGTGCCAAAGTCGCAGAGGGGGAAGGGGTTTTATTCCCGTTTTTTCCTTGTCATCAAAAAGAACGGAGAATGGAGACCAATACTGGACTTGAGAGCACTCAATCATTATCTCAAGGATCAGACCTTCCGTATGCTAACGCTTACAGAGATCTTGCGTTTGCTCTCAGTCGGAGATTTCATGACTACCATCGATCTCCGAGACGCCTACTTCCATGTCCCAATTCTAGCGGCTCATCGCAAGTTCCTGCGCTTCAAGGTGGGGCACCTTCATTTCCAATTCAGGGTCCTTCCATTTGGCCTCCGTTCAGCCCCCCGAGTCTTTACAAAAATGTTGGCTCCGGTCATGGCTTTTCTTCGTCTCCAAGGCATACAGATATTCCCATATCTCGACGACTGCCTCCTGAAATCACAATCCCGCGCACAACTTCTACACCATACTGCAGTCTGTCAGACAGTATTCCGTTCCTTGGGTCTGTCCATCAATCTGGAGAAATCTCAATTTCAGCCAACAACTTGCAAGGATTTCCTAGGAGCAACGCTGGACACCAAACTAGCCAAGGCATTTGTCTCCCGGGAACGTCAGCAGAGGATCCTCCGACTAGTTTCGCTACTTCTCGCAAAGAAGTGCGTTTCAGTCCGCTTGTTGAAGTCTTTTCTAGGGATGGCTTCGTCATGCATCGCTCTTGTCCCTCATTGCCGACTACGAGCACGACCTATCCAACAGGCTCTGGACAAACAGTGGCGTCAAGTCACCGGTTCCTTCAACGACCAGGTCTCCATCACCATTCCCATGAAGAAGGCGCTCAAATGGTGGGCACAACCACACCAGCTAGCGGCAGGCACGTCTTTTCTGTCCAACACCCCAGATCTGACACTAACGACGGATGCCTCCCTGGAGGGCTGGGGAGCTCACCTCCAAGACCTGTCCGTGAAAGGGAAATGGACTTTCCATCAAAAGACCTGGCACATCAACAAGTTGGAGCTTATGGCTATCTTTTTGGCCCTGAAATCATTTCAACCAGTGCTGCAGGGAGAGTCAGTTCTCATACAGACGGACAACACGACCTGCATGCATTATATAAACAAGCAGGGCGGAACGAAGTCTCCGGTGTTATCCCGCCTGGCAGAGGCGATTTGGGACTGGTCCATCAATCATCAAATCCAAATCACCGCAGTTCATCTTCCGGGGTTGTCCAACCTCCTGGCGGATTCCCTAAGCAGGTCCCGATCATCCAACCACGAGTGGGAACTCCACCAGTGTAATGGCTGGATTTTCTGAGTAGGTGGGATCAGCCCCTAGGGGCCCCTCCAACCCAGCCAGAACGTAATCACCTTCCCTCCTCAGGACCAACTATCCAGGCACCTGGTACCTACCTGAGGATGGGGAACTCGCAATATACAAGCTCATATTATTAAAAACACCACTAAATCTATAGGGATACTAAGAATACTCACTGATTACTAGGGATATCCATACCCTACACCACACTTATTCACATCAGTTGGTCTCGCGGCCACCCTGACCCAGACCGTTCTACCCTAGGGCAGATATGACACACAATCCGGTGCGTCTACACACGGGCCTGCAGAACCCAATGCTCCCTTTTCCAAACTGTTCGCAATCCTGCGAAACTACACGCCAGTATCCTCCCTGGCGTTCTCACTTATTCAAGCCACAATCCAGTGGGTATAAGCGTTGGTCTCCCACCCAACGTTCTCACTAACGCCGCATATCAACGACGACCACATTCCTATGAACACCTATACATATATATATATATATATTGGGAAGTCTCTTCACTAAGGGTCTGCTACTACAATAATATTATGGGATGGTGTACTAACTTAGTCCCTTGGTTGCAAGTCTCCTCTCTCCCTCACTATTACTTACCTGATCAGGGGTAGCATCTGTTCAAACAGTAATACCTACCAGGAGCGATTACCCTCACTGTATGGGGATAAAGATATACACACTATGTGACTGAGTTATTTCTTGATTTAAGCGCTCCTACCCCCTTTTTGATCCATCAGTGGCTCAACAGCAACTGGCTTGAAGCCAGGATAACTTTATCATAAAAGAACTCATGCACACTAATTCACTAATTCACTAATTAATGGGATCATTTATTATTAGTACAATATAAACCTTTACACAGAACTGACAAAGACTATAGGTAGAACACACCTCTGAAAGAGAAGGATTAAACATAACAGGAACACTCCGCTGAAAGGGAAAAGATTAGACATAAAGTGTAAGTGTAACTAATTCAGACTACCTCACCTATTAGAAGGAAGATTTCTCTCTCTGCCTCTGGTGGGATTAGGGCTCTCTCTGTCTCTCCCTCCTTCACCACATCACCACGCCTCTGGTTCAGTTGCTCCAGATGACAGCCTTCTTTGATGCTCTCTGCACTGCTTTCTCTCTCCTCATCTTCAGCAATCGTCTGCCTTCTTTCTCCATTCAAGAACTGCACTCTATTCTGCAGCTCCAGCAGACATCCTCTCTCTCTCTGCAAGCTGTTCTGTGCTCCAAGCTGTTCTAAGCACCACGCTGGACTGAACACCAAACTGAACTGAACACTAAACTGAACTGAACACTCCTCCTCTCCTGTAGCTCACTAATATGGAAGCTTGTCCTTTCATGGAAAGTTACGGCCAGTAACCTGCCGTCCACCAAATTCTTGTACCTCCCCGTACCAAGGACGCGTTCCCAGCTGGCCAGCCTGAAGTTGTGTCTTCGGAGTGGAGAAAAATACATTCCTTCGATAGGGGCCAGCCTGAACCGGTTCTCTCCAAGCGAACAACAGCTTTAACTATAAACTTTGCCTTTGCCCTGAAAAGCCTCTCAGCTTCATCAAGATGGAGTCCCTCTAGCTCTAGGCCTGTAGGCCTGAAAGGGGTGAAATGCTCCTTAGCTCTGTCAGAATACCTACATAAACCATACCAATGTGTCTAATATGTCAAAGCCAATAGGCAATAGACAGGTTAAAGTCAAGAATAAAGGCATATTAAGCAGCTATCCTCTTCTAGATCTGGAAAAAGGGCTTAAAAGGGCCAACACAGGCTATGAATACCTATACTAGATGCGAGCAAGATTAATGATCTATATCACTGCTAAATAAAGCCAAAAACTCTGCCATTACATTGCACCCCTAGATCCTTATCTTGCGAGCATCAGTAAACAACAACAACCATCTAAACAAACATCAACATAATCTATCCAACATAGGCTAAAAATACCTATCCTAGATGTGAGCAAGATTAAGATCTATATCACTGCTAAATAACTCTGCCATCCACCCTTAGATCCTTATCTTGCGAACATCTTATAAACAATAACATCCAGATAAACAAACATCAACACAATCTATCAACAAATCAAAACCTAAAAAACTCCCTAAAAACAATAACAACTCAAGGAAATTCCACCTGAAACTCAATTGTAGGGAATACAAACCTAAAAACAAATCAAAGCACCCTTGACTTGAATGCTGAAACATATCTGAGATTGGATCTGATAACAACAGAAACTAACCAAAGCATCTTCAAACTAAATGTGCCTCAACTTCTAATGATAACTGGTGAAATCTAGTGATGTAGGGACTTATGTGTTGAATGAAAACAGCAAGGGGCCTAAATGGGGCCTACTTCGGACAACTTAAGCCTAAATGAGGCCTACCTACTATTGTCAACTTAAGAACTAAATGTGTTTCAACTTCTAATAAGAAAACAACAAAGGGCCTAAATGAGCCCTACCTACTATAGGCAACTTAAGCTAATGATGACTCATGAAACTATTGGTGTAGGAGCTAGTTTGTGGGATGAAAATAACAATGGGCCTAAATGAGGCCTACCTACTGACATATGTCAATTTAAAGTGAAATCTGAGAAGTAAACATGACAAACTGTGTCAAGGTTTGGGCAAACATCAATACATAATCATACTAAAAGACACACCACCCAGAACAATACAAAGTCTAAGGTAACCACCCTTTGATCAATCAAGGCGAAAATGTAAGAACAGTAAAAAAAAAAAAAAAAACAACCCCATTTCTACAAGATAGCTGGTGTAACATCAAGCTTTGAACAACAAAACAACCATTTTAAATCACACTGTGAAACACATGTGTGCATCACCATTCAAAAAAAAAAAGTCCTTCATTGGCAAAAACTGTTTTGAAGAAAACAGAAAAACTATAATAGGTGACATGTTTTTTGCTTTAAAAGTGGGGCCTGCTTGTCCAAGGGATTATGCATCAAAATACATGTATAATTCTGTCACAAATAAAACATGTTTGTGGTTTTTTTTTTTTTTTAAAGTGGGGCCTGCTCGTAGTGATGGCAACAAAAAAATGCAGGCCAAGGAATTATGTAACTCAGTCCAAATTCTTCAGTGTAGGCCACCATCCTGCATCCTCGGTATCCGGACACTTCCTCCGATGCGGCCATCCATCACCCTTCCGGTCTGGTCTGGTCTGGTCTGGTCTGGTTCCATCATCCAAAAACAATAAACTAATATAAAAACATGAAAGTAAAAAGCTAAAACAAGAAAAGAAGTGGAAGGGGGACGGACCCACGCACAACCACAACTCAGCAATCCTAGGAACAAGAGAACAAGTATCATTATTCTTGCAAAATAAAATTTTCCATTTAAAAAGCACCCCGGGTGCCTTTCATTATTGAAAAGAAAATATCCTAATTAATTAAAAACATTCAAAATTTAACTTTTAATAACATTGCGCAGGGCCTAACATACCCTAATCCTCACTAAGCCAGACCCTCCCTTCAGAGCAGGAGCCATGCTACAGTATGAAGCTACTTGAAACACTGCCATATGATGAGCCTCTCTAAGCCAGCCCCTCCCTTAAATAAACAAGCCATCCGCGGAAGAAAATTGGATTGTAGCCAATCATAACCAACAGGGACGTGATCGAAACCTGCAGAGCAAAGGAAAAAAAAAAAAAACTCGTCTGCACAAACCAGCCGGTCTGCCAAGGTCGACAAACAAATATCTTTGCCTGTTCTCAGGCCTTGGTGTGCCAACCAACGAAAGCTAGCATTTTAAAAAAAACAATTCTGTTACAGTGTACTGCCAATTAAAAAGCTCCAGTTTTTAAAAAGACTTTTGTCCAACTAATTCAGCTAAAGGCAAGACATTTAAAATATGGGCACTTATTTAGAAAGGGGCAACTAACTTATGCACACAAGATTATACATTCTGCATTTGGGAAAAAAAACGAATTAACATGGTCCATTGTCAGCTGCTGAAAGAGAAATAATTTGTAAAACAACATAAAATGCAGATACATTTCAACATTGTATTTAATTTAAGGTTTTGCTGACACATTTATAAATATTTACAAAAAGGGGTGGTGAGGGACAGAGTCTCTGAATTAAGCAGAAAGCTCTCACCCAGTCAAAAGATCAGGGCTAGATCCAACACCGTTTTTTAGCTCACTGCACCATCCCAGTTTCAGAACCTGGCTGTATGCAAATTAGTCTGTTCCTGTCCCAGTGCATGATGGGAACAGGACAAACCAAACTACAGAAGCCAATTCTTACACTGGGAAGGAAACAAGCTCCCGGGGACCGGTTTCTGGCATTACAGCCGTCTTCGGCCCGGTTTGCTTGAATCCTGATGGTGCAATGAGCAAGGGTCTCACATCTGAGAATACCCTTCCACGCTTAGGGTGGACAAAAATATTTACAAAAAGGGGTGGTGAGGGACAGAGTCTCTGAATTAAGCAGAAAGCTCTCACCCAGTCAAAAGATCAGGGCTAGATCCAACACCGTTTTTTAGCTCACTGCACCATCCCAGTTTCAGAACCTGGCTGTATGCAAATTAGTCTGTTCCTGTCCCAGTGCATGATGGGAACAGGACAAACCAAACTACAGAAGCCAATTCTTACACTGGGAAGGAAACAAGCTCCCGGGGACCGGTTTCTGGCATTACAGCCGTCTTCGGCCCGGTTTGCTTGAATCCTGATGGTGCAATGAGCAAGGGTCTCACATCTGAGAATACCCTTCCACGCTTAGGGTGGACAAAAATATTTCAGTTTTTAACGTCTTTATTGCGAATTGTTATTCATAAAAGACACACATACAAAACAAACAGTACAAATTAATTTAACAGAATCTTAAAATATCAAATCAATACTAACAAGCAAATAAAGAGTAACAGTAATTAGTTAGATAAAAATTCCCAATTAAACATACATTTATAGACGTCAAGAAGGAAAAATTACTAGAAATATAAAAAGAAAAACGTACAAAAATACATTTGTATATGAAAGAAAACTGGACATCAATTCTGGTCAGACCATAGTATAATGCAAAAGCATACTATTCAAAATTATTCAAGACGATAAGTTTCGAACTGACTTGATCCTGATTAGCCAAGCCCATCCAAGAAATTTAGCCATTCCAATGGATAGCCATTCAGCAGTATTTGTTCTCAGAATGTACAAAGCTTCGCTACTCACTCGGGTATTAAGTCTGGAGCATACTGGTTTCAACCATTTACATCGTGGGTCACTATAAGCAGTACATACAAATAAAAAGTGACCTAATGTTTCTCTGCAAACGGTACAACAGGGGCAAAGGGATGATTCTGTCTTCTGCCAACCATTAGTAAAAGCCCTCAATGGAAGTGTTCCTACACGAAACTGATGGTATAATTTTCTATCTAATGTTTTAGGAATAACATCCCAATAGTTCTCTATGTGAGGGACTATTTTATGAAGCAGAAACTGACCTGTCAAGTTCTGTTTCTCCGTTAGAACAACATGTTCTACTTTTACCATTGACCAGAAAAGTTGCTTGAAGTCTTTTTTTGTAGGGAAAGTATTAGAACCCGGCTCAGACCAGAGCAAAGGAAGACCCATTTTGATCAGAGCGGTCTTAATTTGCTTAAACCACGGTATGTCACCGGCCCCCTGCTGCATTCTCACATCCTGTATTTCTCGGGCAAACATGGCAAGTTCTGGAGTAGACCATATGCGCCTCCATAGGGCTACCATCCTGTAGAGGGCTTGAAGTTTGATGGAATACAAGCCCATATCCATTAATAATGGTAGGACTGGTGTTGAAGGGGGCAGGCTGACAAGGTTTCGAAGGAATTTGCTCTGAATCCTATCTAAAACAGACAGGTCCACACAGCCCCAGATATCGGCCCCATATAAAATAGCTGAACTAATTTTGGCACTATAGATTTTAAGAGCCGGTAAAACTCTTTTAGTGAGAGAGCATCGCTGCTCCTTCACTAAACAACCGGACAAGCGAGCAAATTTCAAACTGAGCGCAGCCACTTGTTCTTTCCATCTTAATCTATAGTCTATTGAAACACCAAGGTATGTCATAGCTTCAACCTGCTCCAAACTAGACCCATTCATGGTAACATACCCCCTCTTCGGTTTATTTTTTGTCAAGACCATGAACTTAGTTTTATTGATGTTAATTTCCAGGTCATTCTCATTACAGAAGTCCACAAATTTATTTATAGCCACTTGCAGACCCTTCTGTGTTTTAGCCAGTATAAGAGTATCGTCAGCAAATATTAAAAGAGGGAATTTAGTCCCACCCAAAGAAGGGGCATCAGTCGGAGTGTCTGTGAGAAATTTCACCACCTGGTTAATAAAGAGTATAAACAGGGTAGGAGCCAGGACACAGCCCTGCCTCACTCCACGTGTCACGGGGAAGGTGTCTGTGACCTGACCCTGCCGCCCCCATCTAACTCTGGCAAAATTTCCCTCATGCATCCTGATTGTGAGATCAAGGAGTGCGGCAGGCACACCCATCCTTCTCAGGGCTGACCACATCTTTGCTCTTGGGACCAAATCAAATGCTGATTTGAGGTCCACAAATGCAGCATATATCGTGCCACCTCTCAGGAATACGGTTTTCCAGAAAATCATGACAAATCTTAATATCTGGTCAACTGTGCTAGTGTATTCCCTAAAACCCGCCTGCATAGGAGACAGAATGTCAACTTCAGACATCCATGAGTGAATTTTTCCTAACAACATTCGAGCTACAACCTTTTGAAGGGCATCAATAAGACTGATGGGTCTGTAGTTCCCTGCATCAGTTCTGTCCCCTTTTTTATACACGGGCAGAATCTCTGCCCCTTTCCATGAGATGGGAATCTCAGTCCCTCTAGCTATTGCATTTGCCAAAAGTGTTATATACGGGACCCAATGCAATTGATCATACTTAAAAAGGTCCGCAGGGATGCAGTACATACCTGGGGCTTTTCCGTTCTGCACTTGGTTTAGGGCGGTGATCGCTTCTGATTTAGTAAAGACAATGTGATCATGAGATGGCACAGGAAACTGTACGCTGGCATCTTCCCTATTGTTAAGGGAGATCCGTTCCGCGACACTAAACTGTGCCTCAAAATGCTTGACCCATTGCTCAACTGGAACATAATTAACAGGAACATGCATATTACCCGTCCCACCCCATTTAACAACCTCCCAGAATTTTTGTTGGTTGGATGAGGTGCTTGCCTGGTATAAATCCAACCAACGCTGGTCATCCCATCTGGTTTTTGCCTCTTTAAGTACTTTCCTGTATTTTGCCCTGGCCAACCTTATATCCCTGGCTATTTTAGATTTAATAGCAGATAACAAAGAGCTATGGGCGGCACGACAAGACTTGTCGTACCACTTAGACTTAGGTTGCACTATTATCCTTCCTTTAACTGGTTCAATAAAAAAAGATTTAATTTTATTAAAAAGAGACTCGTGAATCATCCCAATTTGATCAGGTGAGATTCCTTCATCAAATAAGGGTACTATCAGGTTTGTTGCAGTTATGACCTCATCGGCTACTTTATTGATAATAGAGGGGTTATCTAGTAACCTGGCCCATCTTACCCTTCTGCAATCATTCGTAAGACCAGCATCTGCAGTATAGATGCTGGTTGCAGGATCCAAAAACAAACCCTCCTGCAATAATAGCTTTACAGCCAGGGGATTGTGATCGCTTTCAGATCTCGTGACCACCGCCATATCCTCCAATAATTTCCAGTATTCTAATCTTAACAAGAAATAGTCAATGCGACTCGAGTGCAGGGAATTATCAAATGTAACCATTCCCATTGTATCTGATTTGGTCCTGCCATTTGCTGCACGCAAATTCCAATCAAGGCACAGACCTAACCACTGCATAGCAGCCTCAGTAACTTTTTTAACTGGTGGAATGGTTAAATGAGGGATATTCCATAACTGGTCAATCTCCCCATAACCCCCATCAACAAGGCTAGGAAAAGGTTCAAAAGAACAATTAAAATCACCTGCCACCATAACACATTTATCTCTACTAATACTATTCAATACAGAATCCAGTTCAGCTATCACACTCGCGGGCTTCCCTCCTGGTAGCCCTCTTGCATAAATATTAATAAGGAAAAAAACCTGTTTATTTACACCACATAATTTCAGGGCCAGAACATCATTACTCACAGTGGGAAGGTCTGTTATCGCAAAGGCTAAAGATTGTTTTATCCAGATGACCAGGCCACCCGACGGACGTCCCTTCAATCCTTTGCAGGCTGGTTTATAATAGTTAAGATAGCCAACTCGATAGATAGGCTCTGTTGACCAACTTTCCTGCAGAACAATTATATCGTGTGAATCTATAAAGGAACACCACTCAGCCTCTGACATTTTCCCCCTCAATCCCGCTACATTCCATGATAAGACTGTCAGAATGTGAGGTGGTTTCTCTCCCATAGATACCATTGGACTCATAGTTTCTACTATATTCAAAGGGCTAGGTGTACAGTTAGGGTGTATATCCCTTTCTACCTCCCTCTGTACTACATTGATGGACCCTAAAGCAATCTCCATTACAGGGGTTTTCAAATTATTTAGGGGCTGGGTTACTACAACTTCAGGTACCCCAATATCTAAAGATTCAGCATCTTGTCAATCTACACCTTCTAGCCCTGACAATGGTGCAAACCGGTTTGCAAGGCGAGGATAAAACATTGGGTAGATCGGAGTTTCAGGTTGAAATCTGCCTCTAAACCTATCCCTTCTTTTGTGGTGGATTGGGGATTGGGGTCTAGTAGCGTATAAGGTAGGATAAAAATAATGCAGTGATAGTGTTTGCACATCTCCAACTCTTCCAAATCTTGCTTCCCTACTGATAAATTCAGTTACCCATGGTTCTCTAAAACTAATAACCACACAGTCACCCTCAAGGTCTTTTTTCTCAAAGCCTACCCAGTCCACCCTCCTTACATTAAGGATTTCAGGTTTTAAATCGGGGGGAAGCGGACGGTTTTTATTAAGCCAAAATATGACCTTATTGTAAAGATCCTTGTGTGTTTCTCTCGTGCCACTACTAAGGGGAGCCACACCAGTTAAAATAATAGTATATGGCACTGATTCCGGGGGGAGATTCACACACTGCTTCCTTGGGATAGATTTGGGGTGATGACTTAAAGCCTTATTCTGTGTAGAAGTTGGGTTTCTCTGATTCTGCGGGTTTACAGCAGACTTTAGCCCAGTTGAGTTCTCCATGGTTACTTTTTTGGGAACTGGTACTGTTTTATCTTGTGCTGATTTGGAAGTAGGTAACCCCGCTTTGGAGGTATTTTTGCTGTTATTACCATGATTATTATTGGCCCCTATATTATTATTGGCCATAGTAGTAGGCAAATTAGTGGGAGGGGCGAGGGGATTCAATCCTTTTGGTACTAAGCCAGCAAGGATTTTATTCGATGACACTATATTATCTTTAACCAATTTGTCTAAGGCATCCATTTTATCGTTTAACAATCTAGTCCTTTCGAAAAGTGGTAAAAGAAGTGATTTGAGTAGTAACTCAGTCCTGGCCAGGAAAATTTCTTCTGAGATACTAATTGTAGGATTACATTCCTCAGGATGGACAGTCAGATTAGTATTAGGTGGCTACGAGGGAGATGAAATAAAGTTTCCCGCACCCTCAGTTTGTACATCTATGTCAGGTGAATCTACCCTTTTACGCTTCCCACGGTTATGGGAAGATGTATGTTGTGAACTAAAAGTGGAATCCATATGTTCAGTACTGACATTAAGATTAGGCGAATCTGAAAGGCCAGATTTCTCACTAACCAGGTCTAAGACAATAGTCCCACCATTCGATAGGTTGCCTTGTGCAGTGTTAAATACACTTTCTTGGTTTGTCCCCACTACCTCCACAGAATAGTTATCGGGAGCAGTTAACAATAACGACTCCGCATTAATATCGTTACTATTTGAAGTCAACAATGTAAGTGGGACAGGGGGGACATCCGCACTAATTTTACCAAGAGAGGAACGTTTGCCCGTAATAATATCAAGCGAAAGACGCTTTTCAACCAAGGCTATCTCCTTTTCCAAAACGGCAGTAGAACGTGTGAAAAATTGATCAATAGTCCCGGTAAAAGTGCCATTTGAAGTGGAAACCTGAACCTGTCTTTCTTTACCCGACCTTAGGGGCATGTTTGTAAAGAAATTACAAGGGTCTAAAATTTCACGGGTCTCAATAAACAATTAATGAATATACATGATATATACCTCAAGATAAAAAATACCAAATATTAAGACCAAATAAAAATTAAAAAACCACAGTTTAGGAAAGAATAAATGTTAGATGGGTGGCCCTGCCCGGCCTCCTGCGGCCCCGGACGGCCACAGACGGTCCCGCCCTTGTCCCGGGCTTCTCCCGCGCGCTCTCCCGCGCTGCGGAAGTAGTATTGGATTAATGTAGAAAGAGGTGGAAGGGGTGGGAGGGGTCGGGGAGAGCGGCCCAGGTGTTGGTCCTCCGGGCTGGCAGGCGCTCCTGGGAGTTGAAGTCCCTCCTGAGCGCACGCCGCTCGCAGCCCCGTCAGTAAACTCCCCCAGCTGACCCTCCAATCTCCAGGCTGCAGAAGTTCACACAGCGCGATGCGGGGCCCGCGGAGCGGGTTCCGCGAGCTGTGGGATAACAGGCAAGACAAGTAAGTCCCTGGCAGAGTGCTCTCTAATCAGCAAAGCGTCCCACTCGCTCACAGGGAAATGCTGCTTAAAAACGGTCGGTGGAAGGGTGGGAGGGGTCGGGGAGAGCGGCCCAGGTGTTGGTCCTCCGGGCTGGCAGGCGCTCCTGGGAGTTGAAGTCCCTCCTGAGCGCACGCCGCTCGCAGCCCCGTCAGTAAACTCCCCCAGCTGACCCTCCAATCTCCAGGCTGCAGAAGTTCACACAGCGCGATGCGGGGCCCGCGGAGCGGGTTCCGCGAGCTGTGGGATAACAGGCAAGACAAGTAAGTCCCTGGCAGAGTGCTCTCTAATCAGCAAAGCGTCCCACTCGCTCACAGGGAAATGCTGCTTAAAAACGGTCGGTGGAAGGGTGGGAGGGGTCGGGGAGAGCGGCCCAGGTGTTGGTCCTCCGGGCTGGCAGGCGCTCCTGGGAGTTGAAGTCCCTCCTGAGCGCACGCCGCTCGCAGCCCCGTCAGTAAACTCCCCCAGCTGACCCTCCAATCTCCAGGCTGCAGAAGTTCACACAGCGCGATGCGGGGCCCGCGGAGCGGGTTCCGCGAGCTGTGGGATAACAGGCAAGACAAGTAAGTCCCTGGCAGAGTGCTCTCTAATCAGCAAAGCGTCCCACTCGCTCACAGGGAAATGCTGCTTAAAAACGGTCGGTGGAAGGGTGGGAGGGGTCGGGGAGAGCGGCCCAGGTGTTGGTCCTCCGGGCTGGCAGGCGCTCCTGGGAGTTGAAGTCCCTCCTGAGCGCACGCCGCTCGCAGCCCCGTCAGTAAACTCCCCCAGCTGACCCTCCAATCTCCAGGCTGCAGAAGTTCACACAGCGCGATGCGGGGCCCGCGGAGCGGGTTCCGCGAGCTGTGGGATAACAGGCAAGACAAGTAAGTCCCTGGCAGAGTGCTCTCTAATCAGCAAAGCAAAGGGGTGGTGAGGGACAGAGTCTCTGAATTAAGCAGAAAGCTCTCACCCAGTCAAAAGATCAGGGCTAGATCCAACACCGTTTTTTAGCTCACTGCACCATCCCAGTTTCAGAACCTGGCTGTATGCAAATTAGTCTGTTCCTGTCCCAGTGCATGATGGGAACAGGACAAACCAAACTACAGAAGCCAATTCTCACACTGGGAAGGAAACAAGCTCCCGGGGACCGGTTTCTGGCATTACAGCCGTCTTCGGCCCGGTTTGCTTGAATCCTGATGGTGCAATGAGCAAGGGTCTCACATCTGAGAATACCCTTCCACGCTTAGGGTGGACAAAAATATTTACAAAAAGGGGTGGTGAGGGACAGAGTCTCTGAATTAAGCAGAAAGCTCTCACCCAGTCAAAAGATCAGGGCTAGATCCAACACCGTTTTTTAGCTCACTGCACCATCCCAGTTTCAGAACCTGGCTGTATGCAAATTAGTCTGTTCCTGTCCCAGTGCATGATGGGAACAGGACAAACCAAACTACAGAAGCCAATTCTTACACTGGGAAGGAAACAAGCTCCCGGGGACCGGTTTCTGGCATTACAGCCGTCTTCGGCCCGGTTTGCTTGAATCCTGATGGTGCAATGAGCAAGGGATGGGGCAGTGAGATAAATAACGGTGATGGATCAAGCCCTGCTCTTTGGACTGGGTAAGAGTGGTCTGCTTAACTCAGACACTCTGTTCATCACCACCCCCTTTTCTGTATCGTTTTTGGCCACTATAGGTGTGGCAGGGTATACTCAGACATGAGTCCCTTTCTCACTGCTCCATCAGGATTCAAGCAAGCCGGGCCGAAGAGGCTGAAATGCCAGAAACCGGTCCCCGGTAGCTTGTCTCCTTTCTGGTGAAGAATTGGCTTGGTAGTTTGGTCTGCCCTGTTCCCATGATGCACTGGGCCAGGGACAGACTAATTTGCATATAGCCAGGTTCTGAGCTGGGATGGGGCAGTGAGATAAATAACGGTGATGGATCAAGCCCTGCTCTTTGGACTGGGTAAGAGTGGTCTGCTTAACTCAGACACTCTGTTCATCACCACCCCCTTTTCTGTATCGTTTTTGGCCACTATAGGTGTGGCAGGGTATACTCAGACATGAGTCCCTTTCTCACTGCTCAATCAGGATTCAAGCAAGCCGGGCCGAAGAGGCTGAAATGCCAGAAACCGGTCCCTGGTAGCTTGTCTCCTTTCTGGTGAAGAATTGGCTTGGTAGTTTGGTCTGCCCTGTTCCCATGATGCACTGGGCCAGGGACAGACTAATTTGCATATAGCCAGGTTCTGAGCTGGGATGGGGCAGTGAGATAAATAACGGTGATGGATCAAGCCCTGCTCTTTGGACTGGGTAAGAATGGTCTGCTTAACTCAGACACTCTGTTCATCACCACCCCCTTTTCTGTATCGTTTTTGGCCACTATAGGTGTGGCAGGGTATACTCAGACATGAGTCCCTTTCTCACTGCTCCATCAGGATTCAAGCAAGCCGGGCCGAAGAGGCTGAAATGCCAGAAACCGGTCCCCGGTAGCTTGTCTCCTTTCTGGTGAAGAATTGGCTTGGTAGTTTGGTCTGCCCTGTTCCCATGATGCACTGGGCCAGGGACAGACTAATTTGCATATAGCCAGGTTCTGAGCTGGGAGGGGGCAGTGAGATAAATAACGGTGATGGATCAAGCCCTGCTCTTTGGACTGGGTAAGAGTGGTCTGCTTAACTCAGACACTCTGTTCATCACCACCCCCTTTTCAGTATCGTTTTTGGCCACTATAGGTGTGGCAGGGTATACTCAGACATGAGTCCCTTTCTCACTGCTCCATCAGGATTCAAGCAAGCCGGGCCGAAGAGGCTGAAATGCCAGAAACCGGTCCCCGGTAGCTTGTCTCCTTTCTGGTGAAGAATTGGCTTGGTAGTTTGGTCTGCCCTGTTCCCATGATGCACTGGGCCAGGGACAGACTAATTTGCATATAGCCAGGTTCTGAGCTGGGATGGGGCAGTGAGATAAATAACGGTGATTGATCAAGCCCTGCTCTTTGGACTGGGTAAGAGTGGTCTGCTTAACTCAGACACTCTGTTCATCACCACCCCCTTTTCTGTATCGTTTTTTGCCACTATAGGTGTGGCAGGGTATACTCAGACATGAGTCCCTTTCTCACTGCTCCATCAGGATTCAAGCAAGCCGGGCCGAAGAGGCTGAAATGCCAGAAACCGGTCCCCGGTAGCTTGTCTCCTATCTGGTGAAGAATTGGCTTGGTAGTTTGGTCTGCCCTGTTCCCATGATGCACTGGGCCAGGGACAGACTAATTTGCATATAGCCAGGTTCTGAGCTGGGATGGGGCAGTGAGATAAATAACGGTGATGGATCAAGCCCTGCTCTTTGGACTGGGTAAGAGTGGTCTGCTTAACTCAGACACTCTGTTCATCACCACCCCCTTTTCTGTATCGACACATTTATAAAAGCATACATTTTAATTTAAATTTGGGAAAATAATAATGTTACATTTTAACATTTTTTTTTCTTTCAAAGGCACATGGTTGCCTTCCACTAATTAAAAGCACATGTTACCATGCACTGTCGGGCAAGATTGATTATTCTGAACCTGTGATCATTGCAACCAGCACATTCCTGTCTAGATGGAAACCCTCAAAGAAATAATTAATGAAAACAGCTCCGTAGCGTGCACTCTAACGGGCCATCTTTTTAACATTTCACTCATTTAAAAAAAAAAAAACACAGCTCTCTCCGTAATCCGACTGGTTGATTTATAACCACATCAGTTCCAAGGCAAACCCAAACAAATTCGTAGACGCATTTCAAAAAGAATGTGAAATGAACAAAAACCCTTTGCAAAGCACAAGATGGTACCTTTCCGTCAAGAGAGAAAAAAAAAAAAAAGGTCAAAATCAAACCATCAAATAATCCTTAAAATAATCCACTGACTTTTATAGTCAGGTCAGATAACCATGCATGTTGACAGCATGTAAAAAATAAAGACTGCCATCTCAACTCAAGATATTAACCCTTTGGCAGCTCAAGCAGAATCATTTCCCAACGTCTGCAGATACATGGGAAAGTCATGAGCACATTTCTTCACGTTTACAGATGACATGTACACATATTTTCAAAACGTTATCCCCAAGCACCCGAGAGAGATCCAGCTCTCTCCTGCCTAACGTAATGATAACATGCCCTGTCCAAGCCATGACCACATGGCGCTATTCACAAGCCATATTCACAAGACAAACTTTTCACAAACAACATTTCCAAGGCGCAATGCACAAGGAACACAATAGATCAACATGAGAACATGCACCTCACAAGCCACAATAATATGGCGCTATTCACAAGCCATATTTACAAGACAAGCTTTTCACAAACAATGTATCCAAGGCGCAATGCACAAGGAACACAATAGATCAACATGAGAACATGCACCTCACAAGCCACATTAATATGGCGCTATTCACAAGTCATATTTACAAGGAGCTATATTCAAAGAACTCCACAAATCATATTACAATGAACACATTTCACATTGCACAGCATAAGCAGATGCAGCAAGCAATTGAATGGGCAATTTAAAAGCATTTTTTACACACATTTATACAATTGGACCATCACAAAGATGTAACTGGCTTCCTCATGTAATGCATCCTTCAATTCTGACAGTTTAAACACCAAGATGAAACCCATTCCTTCCACCCTGAATAAACCAAATGCCATGATGTAATGCAATCTCCTCACGCTGCAACTGTTCAAGCCCATAGGTCTAACAGGCTACATAAACTGCAACATTACGCCTGATGGAACCAGCGTTCAGGGCACTCCCTCAGAACACATGGGAAACAATCTAAGCACATGGCCAGGCACACAGGCTTCGTAAGATGACGACTACGCCAAAATGTAATGGCTGGATTTTCTGAGTAGGTGGGATCAGCCCCTAGGGGCCCCTCCAACCCAGCCAGAACGTAATCACCTTCCCTCCTCAGGACCAACTATCCAGGCACCTGGTACCTACCTGAGGATGGGGAACTCGCAATATACAAGCTCATATTATTAAAAACACCACTAAATCTATAGGGATACTAAGAATACTCACTGATTACTAGGGATATCCATACCCTACACCACACTTATTCACATCAGTTGGTCTCGCGGCCACCCTGACCCAGACCGTTCTACCCTAGGGCAGATATGACACACAATCCGGTGCGTCTACACACGGGCCTGCAGAACCCAATGCTCCCTTTTCCAAACTGTTCGCAATCCTGCGAAACTACACGCCAGTATCCTCCCTGGCGTTCTCACTTATTCAAGCCACAATCCAGTGGGTATAAGCGTTGGTCTCCCACCCAACGTTCTCACTAACGCCGCATATCAACGACGACCACATTCCTATGAACACCTATACATATATATATATATATTGGGAAGTCTCTTCACTAAGGGTCTGCTACTACAATAATATTATGGGATGGTGTACTAACTTAGTCCCTTGGTTGCAAGTCTCCTCTCTCCCTCACTATTACTTACCTGATCAGGGGTAGCATCTGTTCAAACAGTAATACCTACCAGGAGTGATTACCCTCACTGTATGGGGATAAAGATATACACACTATGTGACTGAGTTATTTCTTGATTTAAGCGCTCCTACCCCCTTTTTGATCCATCAGTGGCTCAACAGCAACTGGCTTGAAGCCAGGATAACTTTATCATAAAAGAACTCATGCACACAAATTCACTAATTAATGGGGTCATTTATTATTAGTACAATATAAACCTTTACACAGAACTGACAAAGACTATAGGTAGAACACACCGCTGAAAGAGAAGGATTAAACATAACAGGAACACTCCGCTGAAAGGGAAAAGATTAGACATAAAGTGTAAGTGTAACTAATTCAGACTACCTCACCTATTAGAAGGAAGATTTCTCTCTCTGCCTCTGGTGGGATTAGGGCTCTCTCTGTCTCTCCCTCCTTCACCACATCACCACGCCTCTGGTTCAGTTGCTCCAGCTGACAGCCTTCTTTGATGCTCTCTGCACTGCTTTCTCTCTCCTCATCTTCAGCAATCGTCTGCCTTCTTTCTCCATTCAAGAACTGCACTCTATTCTGCAGCTCCAGCAGACATCCTCTCTCTCTCTGCAAGCTGTTCTGTGCTCCAAGCTGTTCTAAGCACCACGCTGGACTGAACACCAAACTGAACTGAACACTAAACTGAACTGAACACTCCTCCTCTCCTGTAGCTCACTAATATGGAAGCTTGTCCTTTCATGGAAAGTTACGGCCAGTAACCTGCCGCCCACCAAATTCTTGTACCTCCCCGTACCAAGGACACGTTCCCAGCTGGCCAGCCTGAAGTTGTGTCTTCGGAGTGGAGAAAAATACATTCCTTCGATAGGGGCCAGCCTGAACCGGTTCTCTCCAAGCGAACAACAGCTTTAACTATAAACTTTGCCTTTGCCCTGAAAAGCCTCTCAGCTTCATCAAGATGGAGTCCTTCTAGCTCTAGGCCTGTAGGCCTGAAAGGGGTGAAATGCTCCTTAGCTCTGTCAGAATACCTACATAAACCATACCAATGTGTCAAAGCCAATAGGCAATAGACAGGTTAAAGTCAAGAATAAAGGCATATTAAGCAGCTATCCTCTTCTAGATCTGGAAAAAGGGCTTAAAAGGGCCAACACAGGCTATGAATACCTATACTAGATGCGAGCAAGATTAATGATCTATATCACTGCTAAATAAAGCCAAAAACTCTGCCATTACAACCAGCCAACACTCGATATGGTCTTTCACCGTTGGGGATTCCCTGCAATCGACCTCTTTGCGACTCCAGAGAACCGCAAATGCCCCGCTTACGCAAGCTGGCATCCCCACAAAGGATCCCAAGGCAATGCCCTTTTGATGGATTGGTCGAATCTCTTCGCCTACGCTTTTCCTCCGATACCTCTAGTGCCTCGAGTACTTTGGAAGATGCGGAGAGAACCCTGCCACATCCTTCTGATTGCTCCCAGGTGGCCACGACAGGCGTGGTTCTCAGAGCTGCTACTCCTGTCTCAATGCAAACCCATTCTTCTTCATCCTCGAATGGATCTTCTCTCCATGAACAGGGGTCAAATCTACCATCCAGACCCCTCTTCCCTGAGCTTGTCAGCCTGGAACCTGAGCACTGTGAATTTGCACATCTAATCATTCCTCAGGAGTGTCGTAACATCCTCGCTCAGGCCAGGGCTCCATCAACTATAAAGACTTATAAGTTGAAATGGAAACGCTTTTGCCACTGGTGTGCAGACGCCGGAGTACATCCTTTGCGTGCCACGCCCGCTGAGCTCCTCCCTTTCTTTCTCCATCTGGCTCAGTCAGGTTTGTCACATGCTACTTTAAGGGTCTTTCTGGCGGCAATATCACGCTTCCGCCATGATGGCTCCGCCTCCTTATGCTCATCCAGGTTGATACGTCAATTCTTCAAAGGACTTCTTCGGACTTTTCCTCCAGTTCGGCGTCCCCCTCCTGAGTGGCGCCTCAACATTGTCCTTTCACAATTAATGACTGCACCGTTTGAGCCAATCCATAAAGCGGACCTCAAGTATGTCACCTGGAAGGTTGCGCTTTTACTTGCTTTGACGTCTTCACGTCGAGTGAGTGATATACATGCTTTCACGATCAAACAACCATTTCTGCAGTTTAAACCGGATTCTGTGCTTTTACGCACTAACCCTACTTTCCTTCCAAAAGTGCCGTCAGACTTCCATATTAATGAGCCTGTTATACTGAAGTCTTTCTTTGCCAACCCGCAATCTCCTGCGGAACAACGCTTGCACTCTTTGGACATTAGAAGATGTTTAAAGTTCTACATCAGCAGAACAGCCCAGTTCCGAAAATCGGATCAGCTCTTCGTGGCCTATGGCCGTTTTCAAAAAGGGCGACCAGTCACCAAACCTACAGTAGCCCGCTGGGTGGCTTCGGCGATTGCTTTCTGCCATCAGAAAGCGGGAAAGCCTTTACAGTCTACAGTAAAAGCCCACTCTACCAGGTCTGTAGCCTCTTCGACTGCACTCTTTGCCGGAGTTCCATTGCATCAGATTTGCAGAGCAGCCACGTGGTCCAGCAGGCACACGTTTACGAAGCACTACAATCTGGGTGCCATGGCTGAAGGAGATACCGCACTGGGACAAGCTGTGCTCCGTAATCTTTTTCAATAAGGTGAGCCTCTGTACTACCCTCCTCCTATGGTTTCCAGTCTTATGCATGTCTTCTCTATGTATACGTATAGTTGTATAACTTCTATGGCATGGGTTTATACCTGTTGATTCCAACTTTTGGTGTATACATTGCATCCTGGAAACTTTGTGTTCGGATACGGACTGCTTACTATTCTATATTCAAGCATGTGAATCTATGAAAGACACCCAAATACTGGAGAAGAACAATTGTTACTTACCTGTAAACAGGTGGTTCTCCAGTATTGGTGTCTTTCATAGATTCACATGCGACCCTCCCATCCTCCCCTCAGAGGCTCTCTTCTCCTCATAGACTCTGTGGTCACTCTTGTGCTACGAAAATCTGAGGGCTTGAGCTCTGAGGAGAAGGTTCTAGAGGGCTGCTGACGCCTGATTGGCTGCAGTTTGGACTAACATAATGACAAGGATAGGCTGCATTGGAATTTCTCTATCCCCATGCATTCCTATGGGGAAATCTTTGGTTAGGTACCAGATGCTTCTTGTATGCATTTTTTGAGTTTTTCCTTATTATGTATATATTTATGTATTACATATTATTATATATTAGTATTTATTGCTATTTTATTTACCGTGGGACTCCCACTCCGACGACGGGGAATATTCAAGCATGTGAATCTATGAAAGACACCAATACTGGAGAACCACCTGTTTACAGGTAAGTAACAATTGTTCTTCTACACTGATTAATAAGTGATGAGAAATGCAGGAAACAAGCACTTTGGAAGATCTGCAAACTGTTAAATCTGGACAAAGTGATTAATAAGCAGGTACAAAAGGTAAAATGGTTTGCCCAGGACCCTAGCATTGTCCATGATCTTACAAATTGATCAGTACTTTTCTCAGCAATGTTCGGTCTTTCTTTACCTTCCAAGAACTAAATTAGTGCATAGTATGTATCTGGTTACAAGTACTAAAGATACAGGCAGCAGGACAAGTCAGAATTAACAATGTGCAGTCACATCAGTCTAGGTGACACAAAATGAACTTAATGACATCCTTTGGCACAAATATTTAGGTCGGGCTCATCATCAGGACAGAATAAAGGTAGGAGACACCAAGGAATTAGGGCAAAGAGACCCACAACCATAGATGTGTGAAATCCAGCTTCAAGGGAAAGTCTCAGCGATCTGTATTAAATGTGAGGGATGTATGATGATACATCGCAAACCGGAACAACGCAGCAATTACCACGCTCTTGAGACATCGTAAAAGCCAATACCTCGCACGCATTTACTGCGCATGCTGTTGCCACGCGATTGTAGTGTCCCTGCTGTTTTGTGCCATTACAACGCAGCTCACCAAATCGCCTCCTGTTACAACGTTTTTTTTTCTGAGTCTATTAACGCCCTGGGCCGTGATGTCTGTAATCCAGGGGTTTTAGGGTGGGTTAGTGTACGAAAAAATGCCAACATGCGATCACCAATTGAGTACTTCAAAAAATTACTCCGGTATTACTATTGTAACCTGTGTATTGTTATTTGAAGGATAAGCTCTTTTTTTGGAGTAGGAACATGGAATTCTGTACACTTTTAAACTATCAATAAAACTTGGATTAGTGAGACACTATTTTGACAAGCGCCACAACAAAAGTCATACCACAGTTTTACTGATTGTACCACGATGCAACACATGAAGTAGGGTATAAAAGGAGGCGCACTCCATTTGCAGGCCTGTTCTGACCAGTTCCCGCGGCACACTAGACGCGTTGTTCAGATTACTACCTTGAGCAGAGGCATTCACCCAAACAAGTAAAAGACCTAAATCCCAGTAATGTTATCCAACTAACTGTCCTGTAGCAGTAAATGAACTTAAAGTACTTATTTGTACATTTTTACGGGCTGTGTACTACAAAGTCAGGTACCAAAATCGTGAGCAATCTCTCCCGCAGTAAAGCTTGTAAGTAATTAACAGATAAATATAACATATGTAGTAATAATGTTTAATAAAACTAGTTTAATTGTGCCTGCATTATAACAATATTTTGAATTTCAATAAATTATTTGCCAGTTCAACAAGTGCACATTCCCTATACTGTCCGTTGTGCAATTTATAACGTGCCCAAAAGTGTATTTTGCTAACCTGAAAAGTAATTAAACTGATGTGCAGTAGGAGAGGTGTTAGATGGAGACATAATTAGGGCAAAAAATAGTGCTTCATGTCACCTTCCGTGGCTATAGTGGCTTGTGGCTAAGGCTATTCATATAATTAGGGTATTCATATAATTAGGGCTAAAAATAGTGCTTCATGTCACCTTAATGAGTTCTAATTGCATCGATGTTTGCGTTGCAAAGCATGCGTTGTAAATGCATGCGATGCAAAGACTCTTGCGATGTCAAGGTTGTGTTGCGATGGCACCGCGTGAAATTACCATAGTTGTAATGGGTGTTTTCCAATAAGAGGCACAGCTGACTTTCATGTCCCATTTGAGCACCGAAAATGAATTTCTGGTTCAATAAGTATTCGAGCACCCAGCAGTCCAAGGAAACGTCGCCTGCATGCAGTATTAGCTTTTATCTGCATTCTCTGAGCATCAACCACGTACAGGAGACTTTCAAAACGGTGGAAGTGCGTCAAATTATATTCATCTCTCCGTGTGAAAAGAAATGACCTTGGTGGAAGGATGCAAAACAATTCTCCCACACTCAGGGAATAGTTTAATAAGTGGCGCTATTTATAGACACCCAAAGCACTTGCTTGCATGCTCCCAGTGTACTTGTTTTTCCTTTCTCACTTGCAGGGGAGATATTGAAACTGAAGAGCGCGCTGGGCGGATCTGACGCCTTAGGTACATACTTCCCCTTGAAGATGTATTTCACACATCTTCGGTTGTGGATCTCTTTGCCCCAATTGCTTGGTGTCTCCGACCTTTATTATGTCCAGATGATTACCCCGACTTAAATAATTGTGCCACAGGGGTCGACAATAACATATGTGGATTGACTTTTAATTTCGATTGTGGAGAAGTGTGGCTCAATGATTAGAGCGGCAGACCCTGATGCAGATGTCTAGCCTGGGACCAGGGCCGGCCCTAGGCATGTGCAAACTGTGCACCTGCACAGGGCCGCCAAACCCCAGGGGCCTCCCAGGGGTGTAACACAGGCCCCCGAAGACCACGCGGTGCGGGGGGCCCCGCGCTCCAGGGGTCCCCCTCCCACACTGTGCAGTGCAACTACTGCTCTCTGGTGTTAAATGTAAATCATCATCTGCCAGGAGGAGGTTTCGGTTGCTCCGACCTGCCAGGCTGGCTGCTCTCACTTGGGCATTTGCAACATTGTTGCTAACTGGGCGGTGCGAGCGGCGGAAGTTAAGCTTGAAAGTTCCACTGCTCGCACCGGCTCCTGTGCCTCTCATCATGGTGGTGCCCTGACCAGACCAGGCTGCTTGAAGGCTCGTCATTCCCCGGGGGAGTCAAATGCCAGCGCTGGATTCTAACAGATTGTCAAGTATTTATATTTTCTCAATCATTTCTGCTCCCTAGCGAGGGTGGGTTGCGAGAACTGGTAAAGCATGAACTGTCAAAGGTAGTGCATTTTGATTTACACTGCTTACCCAGCAAGGTTCACCGTTTGCAAGTTTAATTCTGCAGAGAAAAGAAGCCTTTCTTTGCAACATCCTGCTGGCAAGGATGAGAACATAATATACTCAATCCCCTGAAAAGCTGTCTCATGTTTGGCGCTCGGTGGGCTCAAGGGACCCACGCGCAGGACTTTCCTCTGTGGCTAGCAGTATCTGTCCCTTTCCTTATCTCTAGCAGCCACAGCTTGGGCCTAGTGAGAGTGCCGGGAGGTGGGGGCGGGGGGTGGGGGGGGGAATAATGGCATTAATGGCAGTCCTGCACTGTGCTCTGTGCATCTAGTGCCTGCAGCATGATTCACAGCCGTTGGTCTACGTGACTGGAGACCGATGTCCACCTGCCCATGGAGCTGCTGCCACTGCTGCTATTCTGTGCAAAGGCAAATTAAATGGACGGTTTCGAGGACACTCATCATGATGCAACGCTGGTGAAATACGAAGCCAGCAACCACGCTGCCAGTCAGCCAGCCACCCTTCAAAGGGGTGTGCTCAGAGAAGGATGCCAGTCCCATTCATGTGGAGTAGCTGCAGGGCCGGCTCTAGGCTCATGGTGGCCCTGTGCAGGGAGCGTAGGTGGGGGCCCCCGGAAGAGTGACGCACTGGTCGCGCAAGGGGCTTGTAAATAACCTCCCCTGTTCCACTCACTAGTCATAGCTGCCACCAGCTAGCTGCCTGTCTCCCTTAGACTGGTGAGAGGGCACTGTACCAATACCCCAGCGGGCTTCAAAAACAACGCCGCTTATCGAAAAGGGGCACGTGCGAGCAATATGTGCGATAATATGACACGTAAAATCTAAGACACTTTAATCTTCCGGTCCGGATAAACAACATTGTTAATATAAATCAGATTTATGTTCATATTGTATGCTCGAGGGAACTTTGCCATTAACCAAGGCGTATCTCGCTGCTCGTTTGTCACCCTTCAACTCAACAAGCATGGATAGTGCATATAAAAGGCAGCGAGAAACACTCACGCAAACAACCACACATTTGCGTGCTCACGAACGCACAAATGTGCATGCACGCACACACGCACTCACGGCTGCAGGCGCTATCCCATTACACATATAATAGAATTGTTGTCAAAAGCTGGTACAATCCAATTAAATATACAGCACCCATCTGGACAGATAGAATCAACCATTGAGGTTTCCTGGTTGAGTAGGATGCAAAGCACGCCGTTTATTTTTGGGGAATAAGGTATTCGTTGCACACATTTTTATTAGTGCTCATGTCAGGGTATTGCACGTTTTACTGGGGATAGTGGTGCATTTCAACGCCTCGTCAAGGGTAGTAAGCGCAGTATAAATACAGTTAAACTTGCAGACAACAGCGCACTGTACATATTCTGTTGTGTAGGCCTGGTGGTGCACTGCACAAATCTTATTTCAAGGAACAGTGAGCTATCAGCCACGGAAAAACACCACCCCAGCCACGGGAAAACGCCTCACAATGTGTTTCCGCACCTGTTGGTCCTGAGCCACACGGTCCCTCTCAACCGCTTCACACCTCAAGCACATTTTAAATTGGGCAAAGTAGCATGCGCATGAGAATGACCATGGGTGAAGACCGCGCAGACGCAGACGCGCACCAGCGGCCCAAGTGGAAATCGCACATCTAATTGTCACTGTTTCCTGAATTATGCGCCGTCAATTTTTGCAAAGTGCCCTGCTAAAATACAGTATAAACATAGCTGCTAATGTTTCAGATTGCTTATGTGTGACATTTTCATAATTTTTGTGAAATTATGAGTGACATTCAACGACTATGAGTGACACTCTCTCGCGAGCAAAATCAGGCAATGAAGACGAGGGAAACATAAGTATCAGCAATTACACCCATTTGAGCAGCGAGAAACTCTAAAATCTTAAAATTGATGCAAAGCACCAGTGCACAACATAGTTTTCTAGAAGTTCATCGTTCTTATTTACACAACAGCACACATTCCTTTCTGAGGCACTCCACAATGTTCAGCCTCTTCATTTCTGATGCGCACAGTGTGTCATAGCTGCCAAGTTCTGCGATTGCTTATGTGTAACATTTCAATGGTTTCAATATACTTATGAGTAACATTCCGCTGCCAAATATATCACACTTAGAGGAACACTTGCTCTCAATTAAAACCATGGAATGAAATGCATTGAAAGAGTGAAATATCAGAAATTACAATATTTTGAAGAATGAAAAGCTCTAATGAGATCTTGAAACTAATAGAAAACTCCTGAAATGAAATCTCACTAACCTACAACCTGTTTATAATATGACCATACTGTAAAACAGTTGCGGCAAATCCTTTCATGGCAATGAAGACACATTAGAAGGGAGTTTGCAGGGGGCTGTGAGCCACTAGCTTAGCCTGACAAGACATCAATAGTGGATCAACACTATGTAGGAGGCACCAATTAAAGTTTGGAGGCCAGTCCATCTGAAAAAATATACTGAGATTCATAAAAGTATGCCTCTGGCTCTCAGTACAAAATGGCTAAAAAATGGAATGGTGGCGTAGTAGGGTAATATAGGATGAAGAGCTGCAGACAGCCCAGTCATCAACTATCAAAGAGCTCACTTGTGTCTGTCTGTAAGTCAGACTAGAAAAGTAACCCCCCCCCCACACACACACTCCAGGTCGTCACTGGGACAGAAAATAAACATGGGCAGCAGGCTAAAAGTGCCCACCATTTAGCAAACTAGAAAAATAAAATTGGCCCACTTTTGCTCAAAACAGTTTTGAACTTGTCAAGACATGCTCTATAGTTTTTTGCAATGTATAGAAATGATAGCATGCATCTAGGCTTGCTGCAAGTAATCTTTGTTACACTATGAGGGAAATCAACAGTAATACCTGGTGCACTAGCCACAAACAGCCAAATGAAATAAGCCCACACACTGACTGGTCATATGATCTATCCTTTGGACCCTGGCAGATGGTACCTCAAGGAAAAAGAAAGCTGCTGCCCACTAACTGCACTGATTTCCAAAATACAGACTCCCTCATTTAAGCTGCAGGCAAGGTTTGGTAATTATATGAGGGAGATAAACAGTAAAACCTGATGCTGCACAGCAGACCTAATGGATCCTGAAACAGTCCAAGAAAGTTAGCGCATGAGGACCTGTGACAGTGACATGCATACTTTGGGAAAGCACTGCACTTGCAACAGGCGCACACAAAAAACAAATAGACCAGCCAAAAACCAACACTGTAAAATCTTCCTTCCAAAAAAGACCTCCTCCCCTCTTTTCATTGTGTGCCGCCTCTTGAGCCCAAGTGAATCAGCGCACTGAATGTAGACTCGGTCCCATGTACCCAAAAGAAGGCCCAGTTAGTTCGAATCACTTTTGCAGATATGTGACCTATATAATTATGCATCCCTCAGAATCGGCTGTTATTATTGGTGCAGACAACAATTATGCTCAATTTCAACATCGCCATTCTAGAGCACAGACTGTTATTTCCTAGCCAAGTGGATTCTCTGCACACTACGTGATTATTTCCTGCCCGTCAATTGGCAAGGTACGTAATTGTGCGTAACTAACACGAGGCCTAACTAAAAATGACATTGCCATGAAGTGAGTGATAAGTGAGACATAATAGCTGCAGCCCTCTGTCCCAGTGACGACCTGGAGTGTGTGTGTGGGGGGGGGGGGGTTACTTTTCTAGTCTGACTTACAGACAGACACAAGTGAGCTCTTTGATAGTTGATGACTGGGCTGTCTGCAGCTCTTCATCCTATATTACCCTACTACGCCACCATTCCATTTTTTAGCCATTTTGTACTGAGAGCCAGAGGCATACTTTTATGAATCTCAGTATATTTTTTCAGATGGACTGGCCTCCAAACTGTATGTATCCATCCTCAGAGGATTATTATATATATGCGTGGTGGACCCTGGGGTTTGGTGGCCCTGTGCAGGTGCACAGCTTGCACATGCCTAAGGCCGCCCCTGCTATTGCAGTGGAAGTCCAAGGCGGCACTTCCTCCCTAGGGACCAACTTCATAATGATTAGTAATTTGATGAAGGGTGAGAATGATACTGCAGTCCGATTCTGAAAGTGTGACTCTTCCTTTAAGAAGAGGCTAGCCTTTGCTTCTGTCCCTGATTACTGTCCGTGTGGCTGGTAATAGCAAGGTGCCGAATGCTCACACCCCTTTCTCCCTCTGTTTTGAGTACTCCAAACTGAAGATGACACCACTGTGAGAAGCATCACTCTAGACAAAAACTGAGCCTGGAAGTCTGCCTGAGAAGGACACAGAAAAGTAGAACCATCCCAAACCAGTTCTGACAATGGAGAGAATACACATTTCTTGTTCGATGTACCTGTATAAAAGTGGGTGCAGGTGACCCACATGTTCCAGATTCAAGTACTCTTTGACCAAGAAGGGGGTACTCCACAGACAGGTTTCCAGATGCAAGATGACATCACCTGGAGTGTGATCTGAAGGACAAACTTTCTTCCAGTCCTGGAAATCCAGCAAGTGACCTACGTAAGGAAAGAGGGGCGGACCCCTGAAGGAGGAGCTGACTCCCAGCGTGGACAAGAGCAGTTGATTCCAGAGCAGTGGGTCCGTCAACCAGAGACTCCCCAGAGCATGGTTGCAGTATTCCCAGTTCAGAGCTCGTCGCACAAGCTGAAGAGGAGGATCTGTGGCACTGCTGAAGGGTTCCGCGATGGATTACCCCGATAAAACCTGCCTGCTACTAGTCCATGCAATTTGCCCAAATTATGCGCATGTGGAACCCTTCAGTGCAGCCCATGGCACTTACTCAAATGTGTCTGAGAGCTTTGTGCCACGAAAGACTGACTGTTTGTCATGCACGCACCTTCTTTGTCTCAGAAGTGTCCTGGAGTCACGATGCTAAACACCCTGCCTCCCCCTGTCACCCTCCGGGGGTCAGGAATAGCACTAACACCCAAACGGTAACCAGGGGGGAAAACAGGGGAACAAAACAAGGGTAGGAAGGGGAAGAACATCAACACTCCACAGTCTTCTCCACCTCAGAGGATACTCGATCTTCTTTAAATGGCACTGTAGTAAGATACAATAAAAATGAGTGAAAACAATCCCTCCCCTTAATGTTCCTAAATTAAGGATTGTGATGTGATGTACCTTTAGAAAGTGGAGGGAGATGATACGGAAATAAAGCAGAATAACTTGTACTCCGATATCAGCCTTGATATGGTTTATCAGATTCAACAGAAATCTAAATGTAATGGGACACTATAAGTAGAGCGTAAGTCTCACTTCAGCTAATGTACCTCTTCTATTCGTGAGACTCACCGCTAATAATTGAGGATGCAACCCTGGAATTGCCACAAAACACCGTAAAAAATACCTTCGTTAAGCTCACAAGGAACGGTAGGGCAATATAAAAATAAACACCACTCAGAACTGAGTGAATAGAAACGTGGTGTGCACACCTAGCAAGCTTTATTCCAAAATTAGCTTGCAAAACTGCAATAGTCAAAAGCGGTATAAACAATAAAGGACTTTAACAAGAATAGAACAATATCTAAGAAGCAAGACGTTTCTTAGGACTCACAATACGATAAACAGGCTCAGAAACGTGGGAAGACACGAGCTCCTTCCAAAATACGAACCACTAGCTCCTCGGACGCCGTCACCGTGACCCGGAATGAGATGAGTAACAGCTGGCTAAACGCGAAGCGTTTCCTGAGCGTTTGGGGCGGGTTTAAAAACTGACACACCTTTCCCTTGCGCATGCGCGGTAACTGCGCATGCTTCAAAGCCCCTGTATGTAATTTCGCCAACCATTGCCAACCACGTCTTTCTCTGCAGTTGGCCGGTAAGGACGCTAATAAAGAGCGGATTCTAAAATAGGATTAGCAAGTGTTCCGCTTTCCGCTTACACGACAGGCATGACACTGTTATCAACCCTATGGCACTGCTAAGTGCTCCTAAACAGACTTAAAGGTGTCCATGCCTACTTTGTGCCTGAAGGGACGACGCAGCTGTATGTGAAGCTGTCCTCTCATGGTACTTCTCCACTGTTTGCCCTTGTGCCTGCGTGGCTGCCCGAGGCGCTGCTCGACAGTATGTCCAATCAGACTCTGCCGCTGCCACTGAACTGTGCAGTACCTAAAAGCAACTCATCTGTTGCCTCCCAGTGGTCACCAGCTCAACCACCAGTATCTGTGCCCAACTGAGCTACTGACACACCAAGCAGCACGAGTAAAGGAGGACCTTGTCAAGACCCTCAGTTTCCGGCCTCCAATCACTCAGTGTGTGTCTGAAAAGGGCTGTCGCTCCTAAGACAGCCTTAGTCCTGCCTGCCACTGCCTCTAGATACAGTTGTGAAGCCCAAGGATCATAGCGACATGCCAGCGCGCATACAGCTGGTGCTTCTTCCCATCAGAGAACGGAGAATACAGACTGAAGTACACTGAGATCTAACCAAGGACTACCAAGGACTTGCATTTGATGAGAGACCTAACACCAAGAGGCTGAGTACACAACACTGCCTGAGAGGGGTGGTGAGAATTGCCCCTGTGTCTGAGACCCATTCCAGACAATACTCTAACACTGAGATAGCAAAGAGAGGTGTAGGAGGGAATAGGGTGCATCCTCACCTGTACGAGACTGGTCCTGAAACGGAGACTCTGCGTATCAGTGCTCTTGTAGTGTGCAGTGTTATGTTTTGGGATCTTTTGCAAACGTCGAGCATATGATTCATCGATTCCAAGTGAGACATTGATGCCTTGTGTGTTTGGAATTAGAAAATAATGGATTTGATATATATATTTCCATTTAGTCCAGGAGTTTATATCTATCACCACAATGCATGAGACCCAACTAGAATAATTGCTGAGTTCTTTCAGAGTTCTCCTGGCTAAAGTCCTCCCAGGGTCCAACATGAAATCAATTCTGGAACTATAGGCGGACTATGACCTACACCGTTCACAATTTTTCAGATATCTACAATTAAGACATGCCCTTTCAACATACAATAATTAGATATTACTATTAGCTAATACTTACAGAAGAACTAACTGAACACAAGATCTCGCAGATGTATCCAACATTTGTGATTAATACCCCTTACACATTTGATCAGTAGAGAGAGGCTTGGGAGGGGGACCTGGGGCAACTGATGGATGACAACTGGAGGGAGGCCTGCACCTCCCCCAGAGAGACATAGTTTGCCTCACAGTTCTGCCACATACAGTGGAAGAACCTACACCGGGTTTACTACACCCAGGAGTAGCTGTGGAAGATGAGGGCGTTAGACACACCAATCTGCCTGAGATGCCAGTTGGAAAGGGGAGACTTCCTTTACACGACCTGAACACACACTCAACTGGCCCTGTTCTGGGACGGGGTGCTAGCATGCTTGGGGAGACTACTTGTACTTGTCTTTATGCATACCCTTACTAACATACAATGTTTTTTTGTGTGGAAATTGTTTATTAGCATTTACTAAATATAATACAATAGAGACAATATACAGAAATATGTAATACAATAACAATCGGGGGCTCAGCTAGTCGCTTCACTGTTGTCTGCAATCCTCTGTGTGATGAATGGTGCATGGTTAGTACAAAAACAAATACAATATTGCCATAAAAAAGATTTTACCTGGCTCTATTGCATTGATGTGGAACAAGTTGACTCAATAAGTTGGAAGACCTTGTCCAATGTGGTGATCCTGTGCAAGAGAGTTACAAAAGAAACAGACCTTTTTATGATGTAACATGAAAAAATAACCTTTCTGCAACCTCTCTTGGAGTCTCCGAGCAAACTAATAGTTTATTTAGAGTATAAAAAAGTATTAGTATATATTTTTTCTAGTCTCCTTGCAGTTCGCGGGTGAAGAGTGCACTATATCTAGATTTGCACTGTTACATCCATTGACATAGGGTCAAAAAGGGGCTGATTATGAATTCATTAAGCTCAATATTGTTGCACATTGCTGCATTGTGATTGGTTGAGCCATGCAATATTTAGCTAATTTTATACTGTTTATATAATTTTCCCTGTGTATTTTGTTATGAAAGACCCCGAAATTGGCAAGTGTGGTTCCCCAACTCTTTTACATCTGACTCTCCGTAGGCTGTCTCTTTCGTATGACAGAATATCTTTACTCTGAGAGTTGACTACATGTCAGACTCTTCGCTACATTTCATTGAGCCTTTTGCTAATTCTCTATATTAAGTTTATCATGCATTTTCCTGAAATAATACTTTTGCCTTCCGTAATGCAATTTAAATTATTTGGCACAAAGGGGGGATAAAACGGTCATCCAGGCAAGCAAGCATGGAACAGAGTGTGTACTTGATAAGGAGGACAGGGGCCAAGAAGGGGAAGGTGCCCAGCAGTTAGGAATAGGTACCTACTACGCTCATTGCCTGATAAAGATTATTTGGCGGCAGACCAGTTAGTAAGCGTAGTCCCAAAAACCCCGCGACAGAAGAAGAAGGAGAGGAGAGGGAGGAGCAAGACAAGCGAGGTCAGAAAAGCTAAAGGGGGTCTTAACATTGTAAAAACTACCCCCTCACTGAAGTCCTTCTTCAAGATAATGGAGAAAGTGACGGCCCCTAAAACTACCCCCCCAAGTTGCACTCTTGTAGGCTCTAGTCTACTTCAAGGAGCAAATTGAAAGCGCAAAAGATTCCAATAAAAGGCTTTATGAGATAACCAAGCAGTTTGCAGGAAATACCCCTGACCTTAACCCTCCAACCTCACAAAGCTTTTGTGATTCCTTAGCATCTTACTTTTCTACAAAAGTGAATGATATTTATTCTGCATTCACTTCTTTTGCCAATCACAGCACCAACGAAATAAATATGCCACCTACTTGTAACATCCTTCCACAGTTTGTGGAAATCTCAGAGAACCAAGTTCAAGACATCATCAGCTCTATTAAATCTGGCTCAGTACTGGATCCATGCCCTTTGAAAACCCTTCGTCCATTAATGGATACCTTGATTCCAGTTATAACTCAGATTTGCAACCTGATGTTCTGCACAGGAACTTACCCGATCCCTTTAAAAAAACTCTACTGAAGCCCCTTCTGAAAAAATCTGGCCTAGATAAAACAGAGCTAAAACATTTCAGGCCTATTGCCAACCTCCCTTTTCTGGCCAAAGTGGCAGAAAAGGCCATGAACATCCAACTTGCAGCTTTTATCGAGCAACACCATCTCCTCGACGAAACCCAATTTGGATTTCGCAAGTTTCATGGAACAGAAACGGCTCTAATCAAGGCGGCGGATGACATCAGAATAATCCGAGATCAAGGAGGCTCAGCACTGCTGGTGCTTTTAGACCTATCGGCAGCTTTCGACACGGTCGACCATAAGAGCCTGGTCGACCGTGTTGAAAAGATGGGCGTGCTGGGCCTAGCCAAGGATCTATTGGCATCATTCTTGACGGATAGATCACAAGCAGTGACCCTAGGACCATTCGAATCAGCAGAGTTGTCCTTGCCATGTGGGGCACCTCAAGGTTCATCCCTAAGTCCGACACTATTTAACATCTATGTGTCGGACCTTGCTAAAACCATCAAAGCCCATTGGATGAACCTTACCTGATATGCGGACGACACTCGGCTGATTCTAACCGTCAAAAATGATGGGGAAACTGTAGCGGAGAGTTTTAAAACAGGTATGCTGGCCATCGGACAATGGATGTCAGCAAACTGTTTAAAATTGAACTCCGAAAAAACCGAGGTGGTAACTTTTGGCCATCTTAGTCCCAACTGGTCCTCAGTTTGGTGGCCACCATCCTTTGGAGCTCTGCCTAAACCAAACCCCCAAGGTGAGGAACTTAGGCGTTATCTTCGATGACAACCTGAATTTCATGGCACATGCTAACCAGACGGCCTCTACGGCTTTCTACAAACTACGACTGGTAAAAAAGGTCCTTCCATTCCTCCCAAAGAGCGCAGGCAAGACACTGGTAAGCGCGCTAGTCCTGTCTGCATTTGATTACTGCAACGGCTTGTTAGCCAATGCTCAAATCAGGGTCATCAAGAAAATGCAGACAGTACAGAACGCAGCGGCCAGACTTCTCTCTGGAATTCCTAGATTCAAACCAATAGCTGACACCCTAAGAAGCTATCACTGGCTCCCCATCAGGAATAGAATTAAATTCAAGACCTTGTGCATAGTTTATAAATCACTGCACCAACAAGCCCCTCAATTCCTGAGAGACCACCTCATTCCATACAACCCTTTCCGACCTCTCCGTTCAGCGAAATTGAATGATCTGGTGGTACCCGTACCAAATTAGTCACTTGGGGAGATCGACGTTTTCTGGTTGCTGCCCCAAAACTATGGAATACTCTCCCCCAATCCATTAGATCTAGCCCAAACCTCCTGTCATTTAGAAAGCAACTGAAAACATGGTTGTTTAACCTCTAAGAGCATGAAGCCGAGCATAGGAGATGTCTGCAACAGAACAGCGCCGAGACGCCTGCGGGCAATTGGTCGCGCTTTATTAAATATCAAAAATAAATAAATAAATAAATAGTCCATATGAAGCCCCTAAACAGGTAGAGGCGCAGATAGACCCACAGATTCTCCCAGCTACACGTCCTAAGGAACCGGTTAAGCTAGCGGATAGGTATGGCCCACTACTATCTGAACCAGAAACAGATCTAGCTACAGGGGTGTGCGATCCGCTACTAAGTCTAGAGGCTGAGCAACAATTAGAGTCTAGCCCTCAGCCCCCCGCGCGCATGTGTGAAAACAACAGCAGTGAAAATACAGGGGGAAGCCCCCCGGGGGAGCAACAAAGAGGGGTTGTGAGTAATCAGCTTGAGAGTTTCCTTTGCTCTTTATGGGCCAGATGTAGGTAGGCTTTTACCGGGTGGTAACGGCCGAATTCGGCCGTTACCACCCGGTAAAAGCAATTTGACATGTAGGTCCCTGTAATTTACAGACTCGGTAAATTTACCGATAGGTAAATTTACCGAGTATGTAAAATACCGAGTCGGTAACATTATGGATACCGGTAAATTGGTATGTAGGTGGGACTCTTCTGAGTCCCACAAGCAGTACAAAATCGGTATTTTACCATCAAATAATACTTGATGGTAAAATACCGTTTCAGGTGTGCATGCACATGTGTGCATGCACACCTATGCCATATGACAGGCAGACCTGCCCTTAGGGCAGGTATGCCTGCCACATGGCACCCGAGCCTCTTTTGGGGGTGCCAGAGGGTGTCAAAGTGACACCCCCTGCTCCCTTGTGGCTATCGGTATTTACCGATGTGGTAAATACCGACCGGTAAATGCCCGTTCATTCCTATGGGCTTCAAAGCCCATAGGAATGCATGGGCATCAACTGGTCGGTATTTACCGCATCGGAAATTACCGACTGTTTCCGATTCGGTAATTGCACATCTGCAATTACCTACATCTCGGTATTTTTATTTTCCGACCTCTGAAATACCGAGTCGGTATGACTCGGTATTTAAGAGGTCGGAAAATAAAAATTACCTACATCTGGCCCTATGTGAGGATTTATTTGCAAAACTGCTTCCCAGGTTTGAAATCTCAGAAGGGAACCAGAAGGAAATTACGGAGAAATACTACAGCTTGGAAAACAAGTTAGATGATATCTGCACCAGAACTGAGGTGATGGAATGTGAAGTGCCAACCTCTCTAGGGTTTCCCAAGGTCATTCAAAAATTATCTCTGAGCTTAAAGAACAGAACAGGACTCTGCAGTTGGACATGAAACGATTGGAGATACATGCTAGGAGGAATAACTTAAAATTCTTGAAGATACCGGAAGGGGCAGAAAATGGGGATGTGAAGTCTCTGGTGTGCAAATTGCTTAGAGAGGGGGTCTTAAAAGATAGACCGGATATTGACCTCGAAAGTGAGATTCAGCGGGCACACAGAGATCCGTTCAGACAGCACCCAAATAGGAAGGCCCCGAGAAAAATCCTGGTGAACTTTCATACATTTACAGTCAAGGAGTTGATCCTAGGTAGGGCCTTAGTTGACACATCTCTAAATATAGACTCTACTAAATATCTCATCCGTTCAGATGTAGGCAGAGTAACCGCCCAAAGACAGTGGGAGTTGGGTTCTCGGATGTCTGACTTAAGAAGCTTGGGAGCGCAGGTGATGATGAGATTCCCCGCAGCGTTAAGAGTGGTTTGGAGAAATAAAACGCATAATTTTACCTCCACCCAGGAGGTTGATTCCTTCTTATCTAACATGAGGGAGGCACAGCATTTAGTATCCCACTAAGTACCCCACTAAATTGATGATAGCCTGGTAAACATAATATCAGCGTATATTAGAGCTCATGGGAATAAAGGGCGACGCACAGACATTTTTCAAAAATGGCACGGCACAAAAAAATATATATATATATATATAATAAAATAGTATACAACCATAGAAATGAAGAAAAAAAAAAACGGTATACGCCAGGGAGATTAGGATTCGGTCTGCTGGGGTACCATTTAATACAGATAGCGACATAGGCTATGTAAAATATTCATAATGATTAGAGGTAGTATCTAGGTAGGAGTTAGGGGCTTTCAGTAGGCGATTAATTTCGCCAAGGTTTATGAGGGGGGTTCCTCAGGGTGGGAGGCGGGTCGTGGGGCAGATAAAGAGAAAAATTATTCCTCATATGGCCAACATTGTAAATAAGATCATAATCATGAAGCAATTCTCTAGAGGTGATTGGGTCGAAATTTCCATGGAGCTCTGCATAAAAGGTCTATCGATATGGCGAATACTGTAAATAAAATCAAAATAGTGAGCTGGAATGTTACTGGCTTGAGGGAGGGTAGGAAGCTTAACATAATTTCTGACTTCTTGAAGAAATCAGGGGCTCATATTTGTCTCTTAGAGGAGACTCATCTTGAGTCACAAGAATGTAAGATAGCTTTTAGAAATCAAAGTTGGGTCCAAGATCTTTGCTCCCATCACTGTGGGAGTACCAGGGGAGTGGCGATGATAATCCGAGCAAACAGTAGGATTAGAGTTGAGAAGTACGACACAGACTCCTCAGGTAGATGGTTGACTGCATCTTTAGTGGTGGACAGTTTTCGCATGGCATGTGCAGTATATTATGGCCCTAACCAAGATTGTCCAGAACACTTGGTCAACCTGAAAGCAAGCCATTCTGAATTGAATGCCCCTGTCATCCTGGGTGGCGACTTTAACTTGGTTTTCGATGTAACCCTAGATCGGACATCTTGGGCTACTATTACTCCCCCACACAAAACGAAAACCGAGCTTAAAAATATAATGAAAGACTTCAATCTTTTAGACGTTTGGAGGGCCAGAAATGCCAAAAGTAGAGACTATTCTTTTTATAGCCACAGACATAGACACCACTCACGGATCGTCTTTTTTCTTATTGATCAAATATTATTTCTGGTGATCGATTCCTCCACATATATTCTGCGCTATTATCGGACCACTCTATGGTTGAGGTAACAATTAAACTTGCACAGGGAGTGCAATTAAGAAGGTGGACCCTTGATAGGTCAATATTACAAAGAGAGGAAGTTAAAGCTGGCTTAGTAACACAGATAGATGAGTTTTTCAGGTTTAATAGCGGTACTGCCGGTGGTCAAATTGTCTGGGAGGCATTCAAGTCCTTCTTGAGGGGGATATTAACCACTATACGATCAAGAGAAATAGCGACAGTAGAAAAGTAGATGCAGACTCTCTCATTAAAATAAAGCAAAAAGAACAGCAGCTGCAACAAGCCTCTCTAGATCAGTGCACCAATCTTGAGACCATACAGCATGAGTTGAACTGTCTAAAAGCAGACTATCAGGCGAATATTGACAAAATAATCAAAGATAGGTGGGATGCGAGCAGACTGCAAAACTTTTCTTATGGAGAGAAATGTGGGCGTCTCCTTTCATGGAAGGCCAGATCAGACAGGGCCGGAAATCAAATCAGAGGCCTAATCATACATGATACAGGGGCTTTATCTTATGACAATAATCAGATTGCGGAGGAAGCCAAAACCTATATGTCAAGGCTATATGCAGAGAGCGGCGATTTTCCCCCTAGAAGAGCAGAAAATTGGCTACAACAGTTAGAGGTACCGCACCTCACGGAAACAGATAGGGCTTTTTTAAGCTCAGCTATTGAAGAGGGAGAAGTCTATAACCAAATAAAAAGAATGGGGAAGGGTAAAGCAGCCGGCCCAGACGGGCTCCCTGTGGATTTATATCAAATCAGTTCAGAGATAGTTGTCCCTGTCCTTACAACTTTATTTAATAAAATACACCTTACAGGTGAGATAGCTCCACAAACGTGATCTGAAGCTACAGTTGCCTTAATACTAAAGCCCGGCAAGGACCCTCTGGTCGTTGAGTCCTATAGGCCACTCTCGCTACTGAATACTGATTATAAAATCTTTGCGGGGGTGTCGGCGGCAAGATTTGCTAAAGTTATCAAATCAGTGGTGCACGAGGATCAGAGGGGCTTTATGCCGGGCAGACAGCTGAATGAACTCACGTTTCAGGCCATCGCTGCTATAGATGTTGCTACCAATGAGAAACTCCCTTTGACTATAGTGGCCATCGACGCCGCAAAGGCTTTTGACCAGGTTAATTGGTCTTATTTATGGGAGTCATTAACTGCATTTGGCATCCCAATAAATAATATATCATCGATTCGTTCGTTATACTTAAGCCCTAGGGCTAAAAGCCTTCTTACGGATTGGGTACAAATATCCAGTGGCACTAGGCAGGGGTGTCCCCTCTCCCCTCTTTTGTGTAATTTGTATATTGAACCTTTTGTTATTCAGTTGAGATCAGACCCTTTGTTCAAACCCTTTAAAATCGCAGATTTAGCATTAAAGTTTGCCCTATATCCTGACGATCTTTTAATGTTTACCTCCAATCCTGAAGAGGCTATCCCTCGACTTTTTGACCGAGCAGAAGATTTTGGGGTGATCTCAGGCTACAAAATAAACAAAGAAAAGACCAAGCTTATGCAGTGGAATCCAGAGAAGGAGTTTTTGGGGGTTAAGTCGAGGATGAGATATTTGGGAATCCACTTGGCACAGGACATTAAACAGATATCCAAAATAAATCTGGATAGAGTATATAAGGAGGTTTGCAGCCTCTTACAACGTTGGTCTGGTCTCCCACTGAATATATTCGGAAGAGTAAACTTAATAAAAATGGTTATCTTACCTAAAATCCCCTTCTTGTTCAATTCAATTCCGTTAACTTTCAGTCCGAAAGATATAGCTAAAATACAGGGGAAAATAGGCTCATTCATATGGAATACAAAGTCACCAAGAATATCTTGGAAGAAACTGAGGAGAAAACTAAAATCAGGAGGCCTAGCCTTGCCAGATGTACTCATCTATTGCCACTCGTTCCAGCTGAAAAACTTCAGGCAATTGGCCGATAAGGCTGATACATCTTCCCTGGGCCGTTTGTTCATGGCTCTGTTACAAGGCATACCCCAAGGTCATGAATATTTTTTGTTCAAGTTCGGGAATCCCAGGTTTTACAAAAAAGTGAGGCTAAAGATTTTAGGTGCAGCCTTAAAAAACTGGGTGTTTTTTAGAAAAAAGCTGGGAATTCCTTATTATACTCCCCAGGCCCCGATTTGGGATTCCCCGGGGACTCCTGAATGCCTTAAGGACCAACTAGCACTTCCACTGAGATTGGCAGGTATAACACATAGGAGAGATATACAAAACAACTCACAGCTCATTGATTGGGAATCACTTTCTAGATTGACTAGAAGAACCCTCACCAGGTTCAAATACTATCAACTTTTGAGCTGGTGGGCCACTAGGCCACAGGCTCTCAGTCCGCTAAATCCAACGTTCGACTCGGTAACCAGAAAGGGGACATGGAAGAAGGAGTTATCCTTTTGGTATTGGGCTATGATGGAGGCAGAGGGAGTGGCAGAACCTGAACTCCAAAAGATATGGTGCGACGATATTGATCTGGAACACAACAGTCTCCAGGACTTGAGGATTGACTCTTTTACAATGCTGCATGCAGTGGTCCAGTCAGCTCCACTTAAGATGAATCATCTGTTTACTTTATATAGAGTATACATCTCACCCAAAAAATTAGTCAGAATTACGAACATAGAATATCATTGCCCTAGGTGCAGACTCCCCTCCGCTGATGACCTACACATGTTTGTAGATTGCCCAATGCTTGAAAATTACTGGTCAAAAATAGGCGAGTTTATCACTGAAGTACTGAACATTCAATTTGTGATAACTGCCAGGATAATCATGTTTGGGTTAGTTAAGGAATACCACATTGATGATATTGCATCCAAATTCATCTTCTATGTGGTGCTATTGGCAAGGCGAGAAATTTGCAGGGCCTGGAAGAACGAGAAAGCACCTACTTTTCCAGACTGTTTGAAACATGTTATATATGTAAGTGAGTCTGACATGGCCTGTGATATCTTGAGCGCTGATAAGATCTGGGCGGCCCTGGTGACATGGCGGAACAGATGAAGGTATTCCGATGATTTCACCTGCGCACTGTCGGGGCTCAACTTCCAATCTACCCAAGGACCTCTCAGTGAGTTAAGATTGGAGCGGGTCGAGCAAACAGTGAAGACTAGAGGGGTTACGTCACTCTCTCTCTCCTAGGGTCAGAAGCATCGGAGCCGGAAGAACACAGATATAGGAGAGAGGGGGGCATTCCCCATCTAGAACGCCCTGTTTTCTTTTTGGTATATGAGGAATACAAAAAAAAAAAGAAAAAAAAGGGGGGGCTGATTATGAATTCATTTAGCTCAATATTGTTGCACATTGCTGCATTGTGATTGGTTGAGCCATGCAATATTTAGCTAATTTTATACTGTTTATATAATTTTTCCTGTGTATTTTGTTATGAAAGACCCCAGAATTGGCAAGTTTTTCCCCAACTCTTTTACATCTGACTCTCCTTAGGCTGTCTCTTTCGTATGACAGAATATCCTTACTTTGAGACTTGACTTCATGTCCGACTCTTCGCTACATTTCATTGAGCCTTTTGCTAATTCTCTATATTAAGTTTATCATGCATTTTCATGAAATAATACTTTTGCCTTCCGTAATGCAATTTAAATTATTTGATAAACATTCATGGTTTTTAACTCTTACTGATTATTGAACTTACTATGCAAATTTCTTTGCAATTTATCTATTATCAAAAGGGATATAGTACCTCATATGATCTTTAGAAATAACACTGTCCCTGATCCTGCATAGGCGCCTTATTTAAGATAATCTAATAAAATAGAGTCAACACTGTTCAGAAATACAAACATATATCCCGGAAAGCTTGAGAAATGTTCTCCGTAATCTTTTGAGGTAATATGAAGTACCTGCAGGTTTTCCTAAGGGTTACTATAATCAGTACCAGCACTCATGTAACATTTGTGCACACAAGCAAAATAAGTCAGAATCAGTGGTTACACACAAACAATGGCAGACTCATATATGAACAGGCCTACAGTGTTGGGTATGAGGATTCTTGAATGTGCTACAAAGGAAAGAAAAAAGTTCCACTCTGAAGTTCTTCGAGTGCACACTTTGCTAAGTGCAATGAGAGAAGAAATCGAAACACACATCATGGCTGCATTGAGGTTCAAGATGGAGTCAGGCCCGCTGGATTAGGCCTTGATCGGACAAGAACAGGAAAACACAGTTCTGCAGAGCGCAGTATTTTCGTTTTCAGTGCGACAATGTTCAGACACACAATAATTATAAATCAGAAATATCTTTCTCAGCAGCACAATAAACCGATCAATTTTTATTAAAAAGAAAGATCTTCACATTTTTCCATTTTAGTTTCACAGTGCAAATGGATATTGCCACAGGAATTTCACCAATAAATATCCCTAAATATGAATAAAAAGTGAATTGAAAAAGTTATAATTTGTATGGTGACAAAATAAAGGCACAGGAAATGAACATGTTGGTAGGTGTTGGACAGGCCACGTGAAGGGCCGCTCCCCCTCTGCCCGACCAGGCCCGAGCCCGGTCCCTCAAGTGTCACACACCACCACTTCACGTTTTCCGTCCCCTCCGGGACCCTTGCCTCTGAACATATCGACCTTGTGGGCCCGATCCACTACTGGCCCGCGCGCCCAGCCTGGGCGCCATCTTGGACACTCCGCCACGAGGCCGCGTGGCCCCCGATTGACCCCAACCCTGGGCCTGGCCAGGCCTCAGACATCCCGGCACCACCATCCACCCAGGAGGTGAGCGGACTACTTGGCAGGTCAATGGGAGAAAGAGGTGTCGATGGTTCTCCCTCGCCAGGGGCCGCTCGCCCACAACCTCCCCGGGCGCTGGCTCCACCCCCCTGCTGGGTGTCTGGACCCCTTCATCCCGGACCCCCCAACCTCCAAGTGCGAGGGTCCGGACATCAAAGGGCACCAGCCCTATAACTGGGGCAGCTCCAGAGCAGGAAGGCAGTTGTATCCTGGAGTCGAGAGACGCAGTGAAGAACTCATCCTTGACGGACTACTGGCGCTGCCGTAGCCCTGCCTTGCGAACCATCGTCCTGCCTGCTGGCGCTGCCGCAACCTTCGTAACCTTCATCGTCGTCGGGACCTGCTGGCGTGGCCGCGGACCGTTTGTAACCACCATCTTCATCGGGACCTGCTGGCTCCGCCGCGGACCGTCGCTTCCTTCATCCATCTCGGGACCTGCTGGCTCCGCCGCGGCCCGATCATCTAGAACGCCGAGCTCGAGGATTGAGAGCTATTTTCATCTATTGGTAACAAGACTGTCCCGCTACCCTTTTCCCAATCCAGAGACCAGAATCGAGGGGACCCCTGAGTCCAGACCTCCTTGTATAATTTTACCGTACCTAAAGAATTGCTGATAAAGTATCGTTGAACCTTATCCTGGTGTGGTGTCCGTCTGTGGGGGGGAAGTTACTTGTCTGTACGATCGCTGGAGACGGCTCTCCCCGGAGACCTCTCCCCTTATCCTCGGCCGACCCTCCCGGTCCGTCTAACATTGGTGGCCAGCGGCGCGATCCGAATCACCGCATAATCGTACAGAGAGTAGCTCACCCCACGACGAAATCACGATGACAACCAAAGAAAGCGGATCCACCGAGAAATTTCAGATGGAGAAATTGGACGAGTACAGCCATCGTGAACTAAAACAATTCTGCATCGAACTAGGTATCGCTACCACCGGTCTAAGTACCAAAGACGATTTCAAGCATGCCCTAGAGTCCTGGGCAGAAACCGGGGCCGTGGGAACCACCGACCAAAACATCGCAGCAGTAGAAAAAAACACCACGGCCCCCGAGGAGCAAAGAACGGGTCTCTCGCAAGACGAGATCCAGGAACGAGAAAGAATACGACTACATGAACTAGAAATGGCCTGGCTCAAAATGGATGTTGAACTTAAACTGGCCGAACAAAAAATAAGCTTAGAGCACCTGCGTCTCCGAGAAGAAAGAGAGGAAAAACAGAGACAAAGGGAGCTCGAGGAAAAGAGGCTGGCGTATGAACACGAGCGCAAACTAGCTGAGATAGACTTACGCAAGCAGAACAGAGAATTAGGGGTGCCCGAGCAACCCCGCGACCCAGGGGCAACAGAGAAAAAGGTACACATCCCCAAGGATGTCGTTCGAGAATACTTCCGAGAGGACGACATCCAGCAATGGATCAAGGCCTACGAAATAGCTATCGAAGCGATTGGGGAGCCGGTCTATGGGGGAGATTCCTCAATGAGGGCCGCGATGCCCTGCTACAGCTCCCGGACCATCAGATGACCTCCTATGACCACATGAAAGCTGCCCTCCTCACCCGCTATGGGCTCACACCCGAGATGTACCGTCAGAGGTTCCGAGACTGCACCCGCATCCCGGGTACAACTTGGGTGGACTACGTGAACTATTTTAGCCGAGCCTTCGAGGGCTGGATCAAAGGAAGCAATGTCACAACGTACGAACAACTCTTCAACCTCATGGTGTGGGAGCATCTATCAAACAATTGCTTCATTGAGCTCCGGCAGCACCTCCTCGACAGCAAATTGACTGATCCACGGCAGCTCGCAGCCGAGGCTGACCGGTGGGAAATCACCAGAGTGGGCCGAAATGGATCCTATGAACAGAACCGGAACAACAACGGTCAGCACCGTCCCCGAGGAGGAGGAGGGGGCCAAGGGCGAGGAAGAGACAACGCTCCGGTCGCCCCCGCTACCAGCACCACCCCCCCCGGCCAACCGGGGCAGCACCCCGGCGCGACCGGGATACAGAGCCAATGTCACGTGTCACCGATGCCAACGAGTCGGCCACTATGCAAACGACCCAAATTGCCCACAGTACCAGAGCCCAAGACCCCGCCAAATGGCCGCTGCTGCCCTAGGGGAAGAACAGATCTCCGAGGAGCAGGAAGAATACGAACAAGAGCATCAAGAATGGGAGCCAGCCGCCATGACTTTAGCATGCTTAGGGGGGAAAGACATGGTCCCGCGGGTCTCCCTACCCGCTAACACCCGGAAGTACAGCCAATGGGTGAGCATCAATGGACGCCAGGCCGAAGCCCTCCGTGACACCGGGGCCAGTGTAACAGCCGTCCGCTGTCACCTGGTGACCCCAGAACAGTTCATACCAAACATTCTCTGCCCTGTCCGTTCAGCCGATAACTCGGAAAGTCTGTGTCGGATGGCCTGCGTCCCTTTCGAATGGGGAGGGGTCTCCGGCATGTTGAAAGTAACGGTCCGAGATGATGCTCCCGTAGACTGTCTCCTGGGAAATGACCTTGAAAGCTCTCCCTGGGCAGCCGTAGAACGAAGAGAACACCTGGGGATGTTGGGCGTCCCGGACTGGGCGTGCGTCACCACCCGGTCCATGGCCGCCCGTGCCAATCCCCGACAAGAGGAACCCGAATGGCCGGCGCCTCCTCCCCCGGTCGCCCCAGTCGAAGACACCGACCGTGCCGTCCCCCCAGAACCAGCTCAGCCTCCGGACCTCGCTGGCCTCGACCAGTGGCATCAAGAGGGGGGGCCCACACAGGAACAGTTTCGCCAAGAGCAAAAGACCTGTCCCTCCCTCGAGGGACTCCGCCAACAAGCCCTCACCCTGGACCAACGCCAAGAATGTCGAGACCTTCTGTTGCAGTTCGCCGACCTGTTTTCCCTCACCCCAGGTGTCACTTCCTGGTGTGTGCACGACGTGGACACGGGGGACAGCCCCCCTATCCGCCACCGGGCCTACCGCGTACCAGATCGGGTACGGGCTTGCATCCAGGAAGAAGTAACCAAAATGCTCACCCTCGGGGTCATTGAGCCCTCAGACAGCCCCTGGGCCAGCCCAGTAGTACTGGTCCCCAAAGCAGCCGCTCCCGGCACCACACCGGAACTCCGGTTCTGCGTCGACTACCGGGGCTTGAATGCGGTCACCAGAACGGACGCACACCCCATCCCCCGCGCCGACGAGCTAATTGACCGCATGGGAGCTGCCCGCTACCTCAGTATTTTCGACCTGACGGCGGGCTACTGGCAGATCGGCCTCACACCCCGGGCCCAAGAGCGATCTGCATTTTCCACTCCTGATGGCCATTATCATTTCAAGGTCATGCCCTTCGGCATGAAGAATGCCCCCGCAACATTTCAGCGGCTAGTCAACCAGGTCTTGGCCGGGCTCGAAGGATTCAGCGCCGCCTACCTAGACGACATCGCTGTGTACAGCCACCATTGGTCCGACCACCTCCACCACCTCCGAGCGGTGCTACAGGCCCTTCAGCAAGCTGGCCTCACGATCAAGGCCAGCAAATGCCAAATTGGTCAGGGGTCCGTAACATACCTCGGACACCAGGTGGGAAGCGGCCTGGTGGCCCCTCTGCAGCTCAAGATTGCCGCCATTCAGTCCTGGCAGCCCCCCATCACCCAGACCGAGGTACGCGCCTTTTTGGGACTCACGGGCTATTACAGACGGTTCGTGAAAGACTATGGCACCATAGTGGGGCCCCTCACAGAGCTCACGTCCAAAAATCAACCCAAGAAGGTCAACTGGACCCCAGATTGTCAAACAGCCTTCGAACAACTGAAGGCCGCCATGTGCTCCGCCCCTGTGCTCCAGGCCCCCGACTACAGCCGGGAATTCGTCGTCCAGACGGATGCCTCCGACCACGGCATTGGGGCGGTCCTGTCTCAATTGAACACCGAAGGCCTTGATCAGCCAGTGGCCTTCATCAGCAGGCGACTCCTACCTCGAGAACAACGCTGGAGCACCATCGAGAGGGAGGCCTTCGCCGTGGTATGGGCCCTCAAAAAGCTCCGGCCCTACCTCTTTGGCACACACTTCCGGGTGCAGACCGACCATCGACCCCTGCAGTGGCTGATGCAGATGCGGGGGGAGAACCCAAAACTACTACGTTGGTCCATCTCCCTACAAGGGATGGACTTCACTGTTGAACACCGGCCTGGGCCAGATCACGCCAACGCAGATGGCCTGTCCCGGTTTTTCCGCCTCGACGAGGAGAGTCCCCAAGAGGATGGGTGACTCTCCCCGCCTTCAGCTGGGGGGGACGCATGTTGGACAGGCCACGTGAAGGGCCGCTCCCCCTCTGCCCGACCAGGCCCGAGCCCGGTCCCTCAAGTGTCACACACCACCACTTCACGTTTTCCGTCCCCTCCGGGACCCTTGCCTCTGAACATATCGACCTCGTGGGCCCGATCCACTACTGGCCCGCGCGCCCAGCCTGGGCGCCATCTTGGACACTCCGCCACGAGGCCGCGTGGCCCCCGATCGACCCCAACCCTGGGCCTGGCCAGGCCTCAGACATCCCGGCACCACCATCCACCCAGGAGGTGAGCGGACTACTTGGCAGGTCAATGGGAGAAAGAGGTGTCGATGGTTCTCCCTCGCCAGGGGCCGCTCGCCCACAACCTCCCCGGGCGCTGGCTCCACCCCCCTGCTGGGTGTCTGGACCCCTTCATCCCGGACCCCCCAACCTCCAAGTGCGAGGGTCCGGACATCAAAGGGCACCAGCCCTATAACTGGGGCAGCTCCAGAGCAGGAAGGCAGTTGTATCCTGGAGTCGAGAGACGCAGTGAAGAACTCATCCTTGACGGACTACTGGCGCTGCCGTAGCCCTGCCTTGCGAACCATCGTCCTGCCTGCTGGCGCTGCCGCAACCTTCGTAACCTTCATCGTCGTCGGGACCTGCTGGCGTGGCCGCGGACCGTTTGTAACCACCATCTTCATCGGGACCTGCTGGCTCCGCCGCGGACCGTCGCTTCCTTCATCCATCTCGGGACCTGCTGGCTCCGCCGCGGCCCGATCATCTAGAACGCCGAGCTCGAGGATTGAGAGCTATTTTCATCTATTGGTAACAAGACTGTCCCGCTACCCTTTTCCCAATCCAGAGACCAGAATCGAGGGGACCCCTGAGTCCAGACCTCCTTGTATAATTTTACCGTACCTAAAGAATTGCTGATAAAGTATCGTTGAACCTTATCCTGGTGTGGTGTCCGTCTGTGGGGGGGAAGTTACTTGTCTGTACGATCGCTGGAGACGGCTCTCCCCGGAGACCTCTCCCCTTATCCTCGGCCGACCCTCCCGGTCCGTCTAACAGTAGGAGTTAGGGGCACGCCATCATTCACGTACTGAAAGGGTTAATCTAGAATGTAGACGCAAAACTACTAGTATAGTCGTAAAATAAAGCCTAACTGGGAGCTGTTCATCCCACAGAACAAGCTAACCAACAGGACAACAAAAACATTACACTGTAAAAACAATCGATGCCAATTATTCTACATCGAATTGATATTCCCAAGCTTGCAGTTGAGGTCTGGAAACAAGACAAGATGGCGGCCACGGAACCCTTGACAGCCATGAAGAGGACATTTGAGCATGCATAAAACAAGTCGTTCAGCGGTAGTGTCTAATATATAAACGGTGTTTGGGATCTGCTCATAAAAACCACTACAGGAATTTAAAACAAACTTATCTCTTGATCAATGAGCTGCGACTGTTGATCCATGAACCCTCAAACTAGCAGCTAACTGGGTGTGCTACTGGGATTGATAGCCTGCTAGCTGCGTCACAGTAAAATGGCTGCGTGTTCTTTCTGGTCTGGGCCTCTTCAGACTTCTTGTCAAATAGACTCGGGTCTTAAGTAACACTGTAAGGAAACACCGTGGCAGAGCTGAGGTAGAGGGCAAAAGGCTTCCAAGTGCGGTGACAGACACAGAGACTGAGAAATTATGCAAAAGGAGAAAAGGTCAGGGAGAGGCTAACAGAGCTGGCAGGAGGAAGAGGGTAAAAAAGTAAGGAAGGGCACTAGAGAGGGGGGAGCAGGAAGACATTAATGAAGGAAAGAAGAGGATGAACAGAGGTGAGGAGGGACGAGAGAAGGAAGACTCAAAGGAAATAACTAAGGGTGAAAGGAAAGAATGGAGGAGGAAAGGTAATGCAAAAGGCAGAATGGGTGGACAGCAGGGTAAAGGATAGATAGATGAACGCATTTTGAAAGCATAGATGGGTGGAACAGTGGATGGAACAGCGAACGGAACGCTTCTGGGAAGGGCCGAGCTTCGCTTGCACGGGGAGATCTCCGGAAGGCAGCTGTGGCCGCATAGGTTGAGCAAGTATCCAGTTTCGAGGTCCATCATACAGCGTAAATGCAAGGTATATATAGCCATGGCAATTAGTGATATCACAGTCTTGGGCATTTTTAGGCATTGCAAGCGTAGGCAGTCTCCTATGGATTCAATTTTTGGGGAGCACTCATGACCCCGTTAAATAGCGATGAAGCTACAAAGGTGCCAAGAGAGGGGGACCAGACAATGTACCTCAAATGGGGTGCAAAAACATACCAAGAAGGTCCTACAAGTAACCAAAGAAGTGGGTTCTTGGGGTTGTATGAGCTTTCATGGAAAGACAAATTCATCGACTATTGGTTCAGAGAAACCATTTCACCTCAACTGCCTAATGGACATTTGTTTTTTTAAAGATCTTTTTATTTAGGCAAGAAAACAGGTTAACACACCACACCTCATAATTGTTTTGAAATTGACATTTGTTGTTGCTCTACTGAACAGATGAAAATGTGGACTGCTTCTACGGAGGGCTGCCTCTTCACCCTTGCATGCTTTCTTGGATATTATTGAATTTTATTTGACAATATTGCATTTTTCAAAATGCGCATGTTAAGGGCATGAAGCGCTCCACTGGGCAGCGCCGCTGCATCCATTGATTTCTGTAGTCAGCGCTTTAGGTACCTTAATTAAATGAAGGGGGGGTCGAGGCGAAGCAATGACGCCCAGAGGAGGCTGAGATGATGAGATGAGCCATCAGCAAATCTTAAGTACAACCAATGGACTGTTTTGTAGTTTTCAACTCACCTGCTAGTGTTTAGTGACAGAAGCACTCACTAGGTAAGTCCATTCCTTGCACTTCTGAGGTGCATAGATAAAACAAGTAGAATACATTTTGGGCGGTAAAAGAGCGTTAAAACACAGATCTTTGTACTTTTGGCCATTTAGTTCCTTTTTTCCTACTAGTCTATTAGCCCAAGCAATAGCCTTACTTACAGAAATGTCAACTCTTGATATTGCTTTTGCATTGAGGAATTACACGAAAGGCATAAACATTTTCGTAAAGGATAAACTGAAGGGAGGTTAGTGATGTTTTCCCTTTTTTAAGATTCCCTCACCATGTTTACACAAAATATTTTAGACTAATGTATACAATACTGAATTGTTCTGTATTAAAATGTTGTTGCTATTGTGGAAAGGATGTGGACACTGTACCTTTTGACATTTGTATTATTGGTAATGTAGCTCTAATGAATTTTGTTCTTATTTATTTATTTAGATTAATTTATATAATATTGAATTGCTCTGGGTAAAATGTTGCTGCTATTGTGAAAAGGATGTGGACACCGTACCTTTTAACATGTGTATTATTGGTAAGGTAGCTCTAATGAATTGTATTGTTATTTATTTATTCTGGAATCCCATTGTGTTTAAAGACTAAGGTCTAAATAAACAGTTTCTCTCTCTTAGTCTATTAGCCAAAACATGGAAAGTGTAGTAAGTTAACAAGCCGGGGCAGGCTGGGGATACAACCGTGATGTCATGCACTTAGCGCCTAGTGGGGAAAGGAGGCGCTGACCTCACAGAAGGGTTAGGCAAATTCTCAAGGGGCATGTGTATTTTTTTTTTCTTTTCAGAACAAGATTTTATTGTGTTGTTGAAAAGGGTACATGGTATGCACAGCGCCCCGGAAACCGGAAGGGCTGTGAGCAGAAAAGTAATAATCACATTGCAAGCAATTCAAACAACCGTTTAAATGTAGAAAAACTACCCTATGTCCCCCCCTCACCCCCCACCCCCCCACCCAAAGCCCCCCTCCCACCCCCTGCACAGCCAGTCCGTAAATAAAAGCATAGCAAATTACATTCAGTGTGTACTCCTCCTCACACGGGTTCAATGTCCAAATATCTTTCCTCAGGTTCACCAGGAGTCGGCGGTTCCAGCCACAGTCCTCTATAATCTGCCCATCTCTTCCAAATCTTATAGTGTTTCCGGGGGCAGCCCCTGGCCTCGAAAATCGGGCGCTCCAGTCCCATATTGAAATCCCGTCCCCTTTTCCACACTCCCAACAGGGGGGCCCTGGGGTCTTTCCAGGCTCGGGCCACATCTCTCTTGGCCACCGTAAGGCCCAACAACAGCAAGTGGCGTTTGTAAATATTTCCTCCCACCTGTTCTAGTATATGCAGAAGGCCCAGTTGTGGTGTGCGGGGAGATCCCAGCCCAGCACCTCCGACAAGCAGTCCCACACTCCCGACCAAAACCTCCGTAGCCCATCACACGCCCAAACTGTATGTAGAAACGTGCCCACCTCTCTGCCACATCTCAGACAATCCCGGGACGCAATCATGTCTGCCTTCCACAGTTGTTCCCTGGTGTACTAGGCCCTATGTAAATATTTGAACTGAATAAATCGCAGTCGTACCGCAATGGCCGCTCCTCTTGGAGCTTCAAGCGCCTCTCTCCAGTCTTCCTCCTCAAATGCACCCAGATCATTCTCCCACTTAGCCCGCAGTGTGTCCAGGGAAGTTGAGCAATGTGTAACTAGTGTCTGATAGATAGATGATATCTTTTTGCTTTCCAATTCCCCCATGAATATCTTAGCTTCCAGGGGGCTAAACTCGGGCAAAGAGTCGAGACCCCTCAGGGTGGGTGCAATAGCATGGCGGAACTGCAGATATCGAAAGAACTGGGTCCGGGGCATGTCATATTCCTCTCGTAGCTCTTGGAACGACTTAAGGGTCGTGCCTTTGACAACGTGGCCTATTGCCGAGATGTCAATCGCGTCCCAGCCATGGAATCCCTGCAGGGACAGCAATGTCGGCAGTTGCCCATTCTGCCACAATGGGGTCTCCCTCGTCAGCCTATTCCACCACCCCATTCGGCGGAGCGTTCCGCGCCATATTTGAAATATTATTTGAGTGACCACTGGGAGCCTCTTCCTCTTAGCAGCCGAATATAGTATAACGTGTAACGTGTCAGGGTCCATTAGGTATCGCTGCAGGGCATAGGCAGGGTCGCCTCTATCCCCATACTACCAGTCATTCAGTATCAAGAGGTGCGAAGCCTGATAATAAGACAGGATGTCGGACGTTGCTAGGCCACCACAATACGTAGAAAGAAAACACGTGCGGAGTGCCACTCTCGCCACTCTTCCAGCCCAGAGAAAGTTGCCAAGCGCCGAACTTACTTGCCTGAACCACTGCGGTGAAATAGGGTACGGGTGATTTTGTAGTTGGTATATGAGACGTGGGAGGGCCACCATTTTGAATATGGCCGAGCGGCCGTACACATTCAGGGGCATGCGGGACCACGTTGCCATGTCGGAGCAGACACGCTCCCACACAGGCACAACATTGCGCGTCCAGGAGATCCGACGCAAATCCGTCAGGAACACCCCCAAGTATTTAATGCCTCCCGTCGCTTCTTGCAGTGCCGTCGCCCAGGGCCCCAAGTCCCGACGCTCCCCCAGCACCCACAGCACTGACTTACGCAGGTTCAGGTGAAGGCCCGATACCTCTCCAAATATTCGCATGATGTCGAGGACCCGCGGCCCAGATCTGTTCAGGTCTGTGAGAAAAAATAGGACATTGTCTGCATAGAGTGCAATTCTATCTGAGGGTCCTTCTCTCCACTCGATGCCCCGCATCTGTGCGTGTATTCGGACCCATGCCGCCAGCGGTTCCATAGCCAGGGCAAATAGATATGGTGACAGGGGGCATCCCTGCCTGGTGCCCCGACCTATGGGGAAGGGGTCAGACACTTCCCCAGCCACTCTCACTGACGCCGTAAGATCCGTGTATAATAGTTGTAGGTAGGAGAGGAAGTGGGGCCCCAGATTCAGGCGGACAGAAGCGCAGAGAGGTAGATCCAACTTACCGAGTCGAAGGCCCTATCTATATCGGCCAGTAGAAGGGCCGCAGGGCCGCTCAGGCCGCCTCTACCGCCACCTGCGTGCGCCTAATATTGTGTCTTGTTGCCCTATTGGGCATAAACCCGGCCTGGTCCGGGTGGACGAGATCAGCGATATACGGGAGAAGGCGGTTGGCCAGCGCTTTTGCCAATATTTTAGCTTCGGTATTCAATAATGAGATTGGCCTGTAGGACTCGGGTTGGTCGGGGGGCCTTCCCGGTTTGCAGAAGACCACAATCTCAGCGTGTCGCCAGTCCCTCGGGAGTCGGACGCTCTCTCTGGCTGCCTCTAGCGCCCTGCCATAGTATATACCTAATTGGAGGTGAAATTTCTTAAAGAATTCGCAAGGGAATCCGTTGGGCCCGGGGGCCTTGCCTACGTTTAATTCCCTGAGGGCCGTATCTAGTTCTTCCGCCGACAAGGGGAGTTCAAGGCGAGCCCGCCCTTCATCCGAAATTGATCGTGGCGGAAGATCGGCCAGGAACTTATCAATATCGTCTGCCGAGAGGAGTTCCCGGGGAGCGTACTGGGCCTCGTAGTACCGTGCAAAGCTGGCTGCCAGTTCCGATGGGGCCGTCATGGGCTTTCCCGTCGCATCCCGAAGACACGGCAGAGATTGCGCGTGAAAGGTGCTTTGGCAGAGCCTATACAGCATCGAGCATCAAGCTGGATTTGTCGCCCCACTGGTAGATCCTACTCTGAGTCGCAAACCACAACTGTCGAGCCTCGTTTAACTGCAAGGAGGCATACGACTGCTGTGTCAGCAAAAGTTGTCTTACATCTTCCTCACCCCCACCAGCCTTGCATCTGTTTTCTTGGTCACTGACTCGGTCCACCGCCCTCGCCAGGTCATCCCTACGTGTCCTGTGGGCAGCCGCGCACTAAGCAATGTCCACCCCGCGAAGCGTGGGCTTCAGAGCCTCCCAGAGGGTTGTGGCATCTATATCAGGGTGAACATTATCACAGTAGTGAGCAATAGCTTCCCTCATATGAGACTGATAGGCTTCCTGTTGCAAGTGCCAAGTGGAGAGGCGCCATCTGAATGGCTGCCGTCTCCTATCGAGAAGTAGGTCAAGCACCACCGGAGAGTGGTCCGATAGGCCGCGTGGCAGTATCGTCGTGGCATCTACCCTCCCGACCCAGGTGTGGGGGACAAATAAGTAATCAATTCTAGAAAAGGACGTGTGTACTGCTGAGACATATGTGTATTCACGATGTTGGGTGTGTTGGTGTCGCCATGCATCTACCCATCCCATTCCTCTCACCATGCCATTCAGTTTAGTAGGTGTGTCCGATGGCACCTCACCCCCCAGCCTGTGTCGATCCATCCGTGCATTCATCACATCATTCCAGTCCCCGCCTATTACCGCCATAACATCAGGGATCTCGGCCCACACACCAAATAATTTTTCTATAAGGGCACCTTGCAGCGGGGGCGGGGCGTAAACACTCCCAAAAACTATCTGCTCAGTGCCTATCCTAACCTGAACAAACACATACCTGCCCTGTGTATCGGCCCACTGAGTCTCATGAGTGTATGACAGCTTGCGGTGCACCAGGATGGCTACCCCTCGAGATCCCCTCACGAACCCAGCATGAAACACCTGCTGATAACCATACCGCTGAAGGCTAAGGGTCTTGGAACCCATAAGGTGAGTCTCTTGCAACAGCAACACATCAGCCCTGTCCCTCTTCCCTTGTCGCAGGACTGCTCCTCTTTTTATCCTGTCCAGCATCCCCCGTACATTCCAGCTCACAACATGCAGCGATGCCCTTTGTAGGCCTGATTCAGTAGCTTTAACCGCCATCCATGGACAGAAGATCAAACAACCCGCGTGTTAGAGGCCACACACACACATCCCGCTGCAATAGGACCCGTAAGAATACTGTGCAGATAAGCGCAACCCCCCCTCCCATTCCCCCCTGTAACACACACCCAACAAACGCCCCTGTCCCCACCCCGTTCCCAGTCACCCTTTTAACTTCACCGCCACCCGCCACCCCATACCTCAGTAACATTGAAGTACCTGTCGCGGTATAGATTATCTCCGACCCCCAACGGGAGGTTAGAGACCCACTATTCCAATGGATCCCCATGAACTACCCACACAGTCCCAACTTACCCCCCACTAAACAAACTCCTCTAACCGAGGGGTTATGCCTACCCTCCCGTCTTCGTCCCCCCAACCCACGTCTCAGGGTTGCCCAAATACTGTTTCATCAGTTATCATAGTCAACAGATTGCAAAAGGGGTACCGTCGCCCAAGGGACGGGCGTCAACCACCGACCTCTCTCCAGAGCTTTGTCCGCCGTCTGCCAAGTGTCTTTGGGTCTCATGCATCCGGATTCTGAGAATCTGCAGTTTCGGTCACCTTTGTCGCGCCCTCGTTAGGTGGAGGATTCTTCTTGGTGCGTGACCTCCAGTTACTCCTGCTCCGCGAACGCCGGGGGGTCCTCGGGGGCCCCGCTGTGGAGGATGAATCCGAGTCCCGGCTCGGAGGGGTGTTAACTCTTATGCGGACCGTTTCATCTGTCCAGGCGAAGACGTTCTCCGGGGAATCAAAGAAGTGAGTCCGGGACTGGTACTAGACCACACGCAGGCGGGCCGGGTAGAGCAAGGCATACTGGAGATTGAGGCCCCGCAGCCGCACCTTCGCCGCAGTGAAGGACTGGCATTATTGCTGGACTAGCCTGGTGTAGTCTGGGAATATTAGGATTTTGTGATTTTCGAATAATAACGGCTCCTTCATTCGTGCTTGTCGCAGGATTGTGTCACGGTCATGATAGTTAAGCAGTTTGGCTATCACAGGCCGCGGGCGAGCTCCCTCGGGCGGCTTCTGAGTCAGTGCTCGGTGCGCGCGTTCAATTATAAAACAGCGCGAAAGGGACTCCGGAGGGAGCCACCCCTCTAACCATTGGGTCAGGAAGGTTTCCATGTTGCCCTTCTCACAACCCTCCGGAAATCCCACGAACCGCAGGTTGTTTCGCCGAGCCCGTCCTTCCAAGTCTTCGACTCGCATTGCAAGGCCCTTTTGAATTCCCTCCATATTGGCCACCTTCTTCTTGAGTGTCGCCACGTCTTCTTCTACGCCGGTAATTCTGGTCTCAGTCTCAGTGATGCGGGCCACGGCGTTACGCAGGTCTTGACGCAGCAAGGTATCATCAGCTCCAACTGCCCTTATTTTTGCATCGAGCATGTCCCTAGATTGCGTTATCGCCGCCATAAGGTCCGCATTGTCCGGGCCAGACGACTGAGCGCTTCCGGATGCCCCGGCTCCTCCAGTAGGTCCAGTGAATTTATCAATTGTGCCTTGTTTTGAGGCGCCTCCGCTGGTTCCACCCCTCGTCATGGCTGCCACCAGATATGGGCACGAGGTTCGGAGCACCGCAGGGGCTGTAGGTCGGTCACCCCACTCTCTTTGGTCACAGGGCTGTGTCTGGGCCTCTCATAGTCTGTGTTGCCGCCTGTGATGTCGCTACTCCCCGCTCCAATAACACTGTGACCCCTTCAATGTTCACCAGAGGCCGTTATTTCAAACCCAATGCGGGAGGGCACACGTGTTGCAGGCTTGTCTAGGAGCTACTCCGGGGATATAGTCTACTCTCAACAATGGCCCGGGGTCTCAAGGCATGCAGGTAGTTGCCAGTCTGCGCCGGATCGTCTGCCCCGGCTACCGGGCCCTCTGTGTCACCACCAGCCCATGTCCATCCAGGGCTCGGGCGTCAATTCCCCCGCCTATCCTCTTCAGAGGTCGCCCCAACGGCCAGGTCAGGGTCTCAGCTGGGCGCAGTTTGTTACTCCCGCTGCCGAAAGCGCAGCCACCGTCTTTCTCGATCTGCCGGGGAGAGGAGGGGGGGGGAGAACACAGGGTATCGTCCCTGCAAGGCCCGCAGCACAACTGACTCCCCTCGCGGTCCGATACGACCGCCGAGCGAGGTCGACCCGGCCCCCCCACAGCTCGTGCAGACTCCCAGGTGCGGCAGCGGGTGCTCCGATTCTTCGGTGCGGCACGGTCTACTCACTGTGGGCCTCCGTGCGCCGGATGTAGGTTCTCGTCCACTGCTCCCCGCCGGACCCGGTCTCACCTCACTTCCGCCTGGATGCACTCGGGCGCGAGGTCCCGGCTTCCGCGGGTCTGACAGGCCTGTTCACCGCAGGTCCCGGACCACCGCCGAGCTGGCGACCGAAGCATCGCAAATCGCCGTCAGGGCTTCCCCGCCACCTCCACCACCAGTAGGTCGCTACTGAGACGTCTCAGGGTTGGGGAGATTGAGGATAAACGGCGGATATTGCAGCGGCGGGACGGAGATCTCTTAGGCTGCGTCCGCCATGTTCGCCCCCGTGTATTTGTTTTTTGTATTTTGTTTTTATGAAGTGAACCTTTGATATTTGTGATCTGTTTGTGCAACAATTTGTGTTTAGATCTTTCTTGGCAATGTCTCCAGTGCCGGAAAGCTTCCTTAATATCCTGGATCTTTCTATCATGAATGCTGTAATATTATTCAGTTAGTGAAAGTTTCCTTGTATTATCAAAAATACGATACAGAGTATTCATGCTATTATCTCATTTAGACAAAATGGCTCCATTGTCAATGTTGTTTAACATCTGGATGATGCAGGATTGGAGCAGCTATAAAGGCAGTTTTCAAGGTTTCCAAAACCTCTTTTAATGCATGTGTTCAACAAAAGGCAACTCGTGTTTGTGCTAATTGAGCAATTTAGAGGAAAAGGATGGAATGTATTGTCTATAAAAAGACAAATCATTGAACAACTTTAATTTTCTTTGGTGTAGACCTTTGGATAATGGCCTTGTTCTTGACTTGACCCATACAAATTCCAAGTGGAGAGGTATTAAATTCTAGGAAAGAAATTGAATTTTGTTCGAAGGCACATTTTTAAAGTTGAGCATTTAGGGAATTCTCTCAAAGATGTCATAAAACTGTCACTGATGTGCTGTTAAAGTGATGGAAACATTTAAATACATCAAGATAGTCAACTACAAAGTGGACTAATCTGTCTTGAAAAATATAATCGAATAAATGCTGACAGGATCCTGGTGCATTACATAGGCCAAACAGCATTACAGTATATCATAATGGCCACACTTTGTATTAAACCAAATGAGATCCTTATTAGGTTATAGGAACCTTGCAGATATAATTTAGTGAACCAACAGGTAGATTAGAGTAGTAGAAAAGATAGTAGAGGCAAAGGATAATGGTTTTCTATTTTGATAGCATTCAGTTCTCTGTCATCAATGCAAGGATACAGTTCACAATTAGCCTTTCGAACAAAGTAGATAGCAGCCACTGCAGATGAATGAGAAGGCCAAATAAATCAGTAGGCCAAATGTTCCTCAAGATAACTATTTCTTTCATGTTGAACCAGGAACACACATTTACAGCCACGATTGGGCTTGGGTAATCACAATGTTGCACTTTGGAGAGTCTGTGGTGCCCTGTCTCACTCAGGTCCTCCCAAATTGCTCCCCAGAAGTCAGCTTTTTTTGGGTGCTTCAAAGCCACTGGGGACGCGCTGGAACTCGATTCATCCTGGGCAGTTTCTCTTACTGCAGGGTAGACAAGCTCCTTCCCTCTCTTAGCAGGTAAGCAGTCTTCTAGGTGCTTCAGGACAGGTATACAGCTTATCTGGCAAGAGATCCAGAATTCAGACAATGTATCTTCACTTCTGGGAGATTGGCTGTCAAGCAGACACCATCCCTGACTGCACAGCAGCACTGCGAGTGCTCTGTTGAGCACTCCCTTCTTTGGTCATAGAGGACTTAGAACCAAAACTAAGTGGGTTAGTTGGGACCCCACTTTTATATACAGATGCATACAGAAGATGTAGATTTGCTGTCTCAAAGTGTAGAACTGGTTTGAGGTGGTTCTTTCAACATCTTTGCCAGGCTGTTCTCTCAACACAGCTTTTGGGTAGAGTGGTGTTTCTCACAGCAGGGTCATCGCCATCCAGGAAGTACAATGAGGTGTGAGGTTTCTGTGCCTAGCTTTCATTAGCCCGACTGAAGGTGTAATGTATATGCAAACAAGAGGGACAGTAGTTCCCTGTCTCCAATAAGTGCATGATTGGTGCACCACTCCTGTTCCAGGGCCTATCATAATCAGGGACTGGCCTAGGCCTCTGTGTACATGCTAGATTAGCATGATGCCAGGGACAACAATAAAAAAAATCATGATACTAAATAGGTAAATACATCTTTTTAACATACAGGGGATATTCCAGCCCCAATAGACACCACTCCCAGATCAACCTATTGAAATCATTACTCCACCATTGGAAAAACTGGCAGGAAAGTCCATCTGCATTCCTATAATCATTTGAGCATTGTGCTCTACTGTGACATCTATGCCTTGCAATGAGAGAGCTCATCTTAACAAATTGGGATTCCCAGTTCTAACCTTTCAATGCAACAATAACATGAGTGTTTTGTGATCAGTCAGGACCACAAACTTAAAACCAAAGAGCTATCTATGGCAGGGACCTCCTCAAAGCCCAAGGCAAAACATCTTTTTCTCAATTAATGCCCAGTTCTGTTCTCTATGGGTTATTCTACAACCAATAAGGGGTGTCGGATGCTCCCTACCCTGGTCATTTATCTGAGGCAACTTTTTGTAGTATACTACTCAGCAATCTTCAGCATAGGTGAAATGCATAGGGCTCTCTTAAGGCCCTCAAAAGGTTTCTGATGCTCTTCAGCCCATATCACTTTCTTGGGAGGTTCTTTTGGATATCAGGGCTGTCAATGGGACAACTATGGCCCCATTGCTGGTCACAAAATTCAGATAGTGTGAAGTGAGTCCTACAATGGCTTACACTTGGGTCTAGGTGATTGGGATCTACCACTCAAACATAGAATGAATTTTGAGTTCCAGGTACACCTTCCTGGTATCTACCTGATGCCCAAGGTATACAGAAGTGGAATCCACCCCCTGGCACTTGGTTGCCTTGATAGTCAGTTTAGCTCTGCAGCATCCTGACCAACACTTGTTCGAGGTACTTTAGGTGGTCCTCCAAAGAACTAGTAAATACTGCAATATCATTCAGGTAGACCAGACAGAACTCTTTTAGTCCGGACAGGACATAGTGCACCAGGTGTTGGGAAGTGGCAGGAACATTCTTCAGCCTAGATGGAACTACCCTAAACTGATATAATCCCTCTGGTGTGGAGAATGCAGTCTTGTCCTTGGCATTAGGTAATCATGACATTTTCCAGTACCCACTGGTCAAATCAAAGGTGCTCTGATGTCTGGCAGCATGTTCCCCCCCCATTTTTTACTGGTGGACGGGTGGGTGGGGGTGTAAGACCCTACCTCGGGAGTACTTCCTGTTGCACTCTGACTGCCCCCTCTGTCCAGGCATGCCCCTTCTGTCCATGCCATCTCCATACGTGCCTTCTGACTACCCCTTCTATCCATGCCTGCTCCCTTCATGCCCTGAGACTGCCCCTTCCCTCCATGCCTTCTCCCTTTGTGCCCTGAGACTGCCCCTTTCCTCCATGCCAGCTCCCTTCATCCCCTGAGACAGCCCCTTTCCTCCATGCCTTCTCCCTTCATGACCTGAGACTGCCTGAGACTGCCCCTTTCCTCCATGCCTGCTCCCTTCGTGCCCTGAGACTGCCCCTTCCCTCCTTGCCTTCTCCCTTTGTGCCCTGAGACTGCCCCTTCCCTCCATGCCTTCTCCCTTTGTGTCCTGAGACTGCTCCGTCCCTCCATGCCTGCTTCCTTCGTGCCCTGAGACTGCCCCTTTCCTCCATGCCTGCTCCCTTCGTGCCCTGAGACTGCCCCTTCTCTCCATACCTTCTCCCTTTGTGCCCTGAGACTGCCCCTTTCCTCCATGCCTGCTCCCTTTGTGCCCTGAGACTGCCCCTTTCCTCCATGCCTGCTCCTTTCGTGCCATGAGACTGCCCCTTTCCTCCATGCCTGCTCCCTTCGTGCTCTAAGTCTGCCCCTTTCCTCCATGCCTGCTCCCTTCGTGCTCTAAGTCTGCCCCTTTCCTCCATGTCTGCTTCCTTTGTGCCCTCTATCCATTATCTCCATGCCTGTTCTCTTCGTGCCCTCAGACTCAGGCGCGCAACACCCATTGGACTCAAAGAGCTTCAGCCCCCCAGTCGTGTGTAGCAGCCTGGGGGTACGACCTCCTGGGGACACATGCAGCCGCACCCGAGCACTGCACAGGTCTTTAAAAGACCATTTGCATGTTAATGAGGCCTTGCTGTTGTTTCACCCCTTCCAAGAGCCCCTGCAGCTCCAATGGAAAGAAAGATCAAACTACCCTTTCTTTCCAATTCTGTTTCCTTAAAGCGGCAGATTTTACACGATTATGCAGGTGAAATTTCTAAATTTCTAACGCTGCCACTGCAATTTCCCACATCGTACCGCTGCGCCCCTGGCAACTCATAACGGCGCACCGGGGTTGCCGCGGCGCACAGTTTGGGAACCACAGCACTAGCTCATCAGCTCTGGGGATTGGGTGTGCTTATGTCTTACTGGCAGTACTACACACAAGGTGTATGTCTGTGGAAACTTGCTTGGGCACCAACACTATTGAGCCTGTCCCGGGACTACAGAATCACTTGATCAATCCCAAATACAACATTCTAAAAACACACAAGGTAGTGCTGGTCAGAAATAGTCGCACATCAAAACAAGTTTGTTTGATACAGGTATAATCAGATTGAGTGTCTAAAAGGTGTCATTATACACATAGGTGTCTCTTAGGTGCCAATCAGAGTAAGATACCCCATTACCAAGGGTATCAGTAATTACAAAACACCAAAGTGAGTTGTACAGTCATATACACAAAGCACATACCCCGGCACTCTAACCATTTACTTCTATAATTTAGCAAACTTCGTTGTTAGAACTAGAACCAATGCTACAAAATGATGAATGAGACTTACTATCACAGGAATTCTTTCTAGAGTCAGATGCTCTCCATTTCTTACAAATATTTATTTTCAAATAAGTGTCATAGATAAATACTTTTTCTTTCACTAATATCACAGCCACATTCCTTTAAAACATTCACAAAAAACAAAAAAAAATAAGTTTCCATGATTTCAGTGGTGTAATCTTTGTTCCTTTCCTTATTCAGGTAGTGTAAGAAAACAGCCAACGCGCGTTTCGTCACCACCCTGATTTCTCAAGGCTGCAGAGATAAACATATATACAACAGCCGGCATTTGTGTTAGACATTTGTATCTACAAATTACACTTTGTGTTGACTGAGCGCAGTCTATAAACATGCCTCTAACCATGATGTAATAGTAAGTGAGAAGAAAGAGAATACACAACAAAAGAAAAACGTTCCAGCCAGAAATAAATACCAAAAATATTAACCAACCAATATATTATGTCAAAAACACAAACATATTTATGTGTAACAGTACTTGTATGAACAAGTGCTGTTATAGAGAGATCGTTTCAGTAAAAATCCCAAAAATATCAAGAACGAAAGCGAAAAAAGAGAGAAGAAGAACAGAGACCATCCGTGAGTCAGAAAAGAATAATCCTCATAGTGTAGTGCACCCCAAGAAGGACAATACAGCACAAAAAACAAAATTATACAATATAATATTTAAGGTTATTAACCTTATAGTGTATAGTCTGCGAGCCCTAATGTCAGCTTGCTAGGCTCTGATATTCCTGAGTGTTTATGGCGGTCTTGGTCCCGATTTGCAAATAAGCAAGGGATGACGAAACCGTAACAAGAGAACAATATAAAATGACAAACAAGGTCAGAATGAAAAATTAGTGTCCAAAGACCCTGTTTCATACGCGTTCGAGATTTAGTATATATTCGAAAAAATCTCACTTGTAGTGGCTAATAAGTATGACCACGTTTTTTAATATTTTCAGGTATCGATCGCATGGGTTGCACATCTATTTCCAGTGCGGAAAAGCCTGATAATTGAAAACATTTGCAATCAGAAAATTTGTATGGTAACAACACCATAGTTTCTAAAATATTCGTTTTCCTAGATTCCAACAACTTACACGGGTCCCAGGCAATACCTCTTGGCCCGGCCGGCGTCAAGACAGAGTATATATGCAACTGCAAGGGGTCGTTTGGACAGAAGTTCTGGTCGGTAAAAAGTCTAAAAATACACAAGATATTAAATAAAGAGAATAATTGTTCTACTGCCAGAGCTTACTCATTGAATTCCTCTATAGCAATAAAGCCCGTAAAACATCTAAAAACAAAGTCACGTTTTTATTTCTTAAAGTGTCACTTACTGGCAGATACGAAAAAGTCTGCTAATAGCAGAGTCCTCACACATATATGTGTCCTTGACCTTGACTTGTCATAACCAAGTTCCTACATTTATTTCAAAGAACAAAGAATTTTTGGTTAGATTTAGGTCAGTCATCCATTAAACTGACATTCATTCATATGCTTGATAACTTATTCCCCAACAACTTACATCCCAAAGGTGTATCACATGCCATTTTGTTCAAGGCGCGGTTCAGTTGTCAACTTCTGGGTACTATGATAAGACCCTGGGCATCAAAAAGAAGAACCAAACAACATCACCCGATAGAGTAACTGTATTTCGTGTATACAAAAAACACCACACATCGGTCTAATTCACAGCACCCACGTTTAAGTCGAATGGGAATATTCTTTTTCCCAACCATAGAAAAGATTGCTGGGTGTGTCCTAGCTACTACCTTTGCAGTCATGCTTCTCAGAGGTATCTGCTCCGGATATCTGGTGGCATGATCCATCTTAACCAAAATGTACATGTTGCCTGATGCCGGGGCAGAAGAGTCCAACTAGATCAACAGTATCTACTACTACCCTCTAAAACAGAACACTTACCACTGGCAGAGGCAGTAACGTGCCTTGGAGTTACCTTTTGACTAATCCCTCATTGACAAGTGTGACTGTGTCACTGCACAACCATGGCTAGTATAACAGAGGGTCTAACCTATCCTGGGTATTGCTGCTGCTCGTGCCCTCTAAAGGGTACACCTTTGGCCTGTGACAACAGGAAATTCCTGTGCACTAATGGAACCACTAGCCTCTTGCTAGCATACAGCTCAGGATTCAAAGGGCTCACTGAAAAGCATTCTATCCTTCCAGCCAACATATTGTCTTCTGACCACTTCCTTGCTGATCTGTTCCTGGGCTTCCTTCTGAAGTTCCACAAGTATAGGGCACTCAATTTGTGCATTGTAGATTCAGGTGTAGATCCTCTTGCAGCTAACAACCCCTGCTGTTCTGGTAGAGCATTTGACTCCAACGCCTGGTCTGCTTCCGGCATCTCATGATCCTCTCCATTTGGAACAGGGGGCAATAGAAGCCACATCCAGTGTCCTCTCAAATTCTACCCTAATCCGCTTACTACCTTGTCCCAGTCTAGGCAAATCTTTGATGGGTCCAGTCTCTTCCTGAGACTGATGTGCAACCTTCACCCTGGTCAATACAGCTTACAGCCGTTGGGAGCTGGGTGCATTGCACTTAATTTTGGCTTCGTACAGGTAGTTGCCAACTAGTAGAAGACGGGGGTAATGGGCATGTAAAATACTGAGAAAGATGCAATAACACAGACGCAACTGGTGAAAAAAAACTATCACTTAAGTTATTTCAGATTACATATCACTAATTTCACAATCAGGTGAAAACATACACTTTATACCAGTTTTTGTGTTATTATTTTGTAGGTTTTAATTTCACAAGCTTTATGTAAGTTGGTTTCCCCAGCAATAGTATTCATATACTTTATTCCAGAAGGCATAACGGTCAATGTTGTTTCTTTTGGTGTAGATTCCCTTGCAGAGTTTTGCCTAACTGTCCAGTCCAACATCTCTCCAAATCACCTGTCCCCATCTTGCAAAGCACTCACTAATTGTCTACCCTTATTCCTAAAACTCCCATGGAGGCACCTGTACTCAGCAGATCTATACTGAAAAGCAGAACTCATTTTACTTGGGACCTGATATAAATCTTGGTGATTTGCCCGTCCGTCCTCCGTGTTGAAGGTTATAGTCCATCCATCATACCTGCTGATGTTCTCCTGCCCAATTTATATATGTAACTAAAGAACCTCCATCAGCCTTTGCAGAGGTTTGCCTGTCCGAACTATGCTTATCCTCTGTCGGTGGTCCATAGGTGTCTTGTGTTGATAATACTCTGTTGGACTTAGAGTGGTGGTTTACCAGCCCTAGATTTATAGGTGTCAGTCAAATTGTCAGCCTTGCAGTGGTGAACTGACAGAGTAACTACATTGTGGATGTGTTTTAACTTGCCATATCCATGCATCTTAAAGACGAACACGTACATCACACACCTGAGATGAATGTTCAAATTAATACACCTACAGACCACACCATAATACCCACCCGTTTCAACAGCAACATTTATAATTAATGAATATATTTTTGTTATTGAATTGTTTATATTTTTTTGGTTTTATCGTGTATTTATTACATATTGCATATTATAAATTGACTATGGCATTGAGAAAGACAACTTCTTGTTGAAATGCGTATGCCTGAAATAAATGCTGAGTGCTTCTGTTCCTTCTTGTGGGACGATTGGTGGAGAAATTAATTCTATGTCAGGACCGGAGGCTCCGATTATGCTTCTCGTTTCCTTTACTGAAAATACTCAGTAGCCAATTAGAAATAAAAAACAAAAATATATACTACAATACCCATCAACCCTAGTGGGTATCACATGACAAATATAGAGTAGACCCCTATATAAGGAGCACAAGAGAATACTACATCCTCTTTCTTTGCTGCTCCGCAGCCAGTTAAGTGCATTACTTTTTTCTCACTTCCACTGTATGTGTATATGCTTAAAGCTATCAGCTAAGATATTTTGATTATTTACCTGTTTGCAGGCTGGTGTCTTTTGTCTCATTGCTGAACGTGCTTCGGGCTTCTGTGGACTTGCATTTGCTGTTTCAGCTATTGTTTTTCATTTATGCCTTTGTTGTTTTGCGCTGTTGGCGCATTTCTTGGGGTGTTCGGCTTTCCGATTCGGAGGCGACTCGCCCTAAAGCAAGCGCCGGGTCTGCTTCCCGGCTATGCCTGTCACTTTTCATTTGTGCCTCAGTTGTTTTTTATGTGCTTGAGTTGCCGCTTCTGAGCGCGGCTCGCGCTGCAGCGGGTGCCGGTTCTGCTTAATTCGGCTGTTCCTGGCTGTTGTCCTTTGTTTCTTTGGAGCGCTTTCAGCCTCCGTTGACCAGGCGCGCGGTGCCTACATCTATCGCAGTGAAGTGAGTGACGCGCAGTCCTCTTTCTCTTGTAACAGTCAGGGCGTTCCACGCATGCGCGGTGGCCATTTTTATCCCGAATACTCAGTTTTTTCGGGTGTAGATAGCACAGGAGCAGCGCAATACCTTGCTCATAAGCCCACAGGACTGTTCTAACCCCCATTTGAAGCTCATTTCGGGATTTTAGCGATTTGGGCAGTAAACTAAAGCATAGGCTTTGCCTAGAGTGGGTTATATATGCAAGCCCTCCCTCCACATTCAAATTTGGTTGCACACTTCGTGTTATTGTGTGTATTTGCTTGCCTGGGGTTTACCACTCTCCCTTATTTTCACTGTCATTCCTGCAGGTGTTTATCATTGTGTTGACAGTACATATTGGCTCCAACTTCTTCTTGTGGGCTTTATTTGACATCCTCAGTGTCACCATGTCAGAATATTATTATGCGGAAGACTATTTTGAAGACAGCCCTTCTGGGTCCTTGGAGCATGAGCTTATTGAGGCTTTAGATGTGGGAGTTCAGCACTCTGTTAACAAGGCCATGGTGAAAGCCATTGAACCATTGAAAAGGCATTTATGTAATTATGCTATGCAGCAGGGATGGCTTCAGAGCTCTAAGCCTCCCTCTACTTCTAGTGATAAAGGTTCAAAAAATCCCCATTCTTCAGATTTTGCCAAGCTAGCGAAGTCTTTATCTTCTGACCATTCCTATGGGTCTTCCTCCAGGGTCGCACCTTCCAGTTCTCCTTTAGTGGATGATACCTCTGCCTCATCTGATACTGCGTCTGAGCCTGAGGTTTGCCCTCCCCCTGCCAAGAAACAACACAAAGAACATCTTGTTGATGCCCCTTCTCACCCTAATTTGCTGAAATTTGATCCTGCCGAAATTGTCCATCCTAACTCCTCCTCCTGGATTCCCTCTACTGAGGTTGCTGAATATGTGCAGTCCCGCCTACGCCAGGCCTTTGATAAGGATGTCAGGGCGCGTTTGCGCTCTGAATGCCCACGACCGGATCTGGCAGACAAGGTGGCAGACACGCCTGAAGTGGATCCTTCCATGCTCACATATCTGAAGAAATAAACGAAAGATCCCAAAAAAGGAATCAATCGTGCATGGAGGTCCTGTAAGGATAGATTGTTAGATTTGACTGGTCCATTGACAAAAATCTTGGATTTGGGTTTCAAGTAACCCTGGGCATAATACTATGCTACGCTAACGGAACATGCAAAGTTTGTACTTCTAGCACCTTGCAGGCTCACGGAATTCCCCCTGACACAGCCGATTGAGCGCTGAGACAGGGAAACTCCCCTCCACCCGCCATCGCCGCTCGAAGGGCAGACACGCCCACTTCGAGGCCACGCCCATTTCCCTCTACCTCAAATGTGCCGGTCATACCAGCGCAGCGGACGAGCGCAGCGGGAGCGCCTAAGGCAAGCCCGTCTGCGCCCGTCAGCGCACGACCGGGCCTTGGGCCAGACTCTATGCCGGATTCTGCCACCAAAAGGGTAAGCTACAGTCGCCGAGACCTTCTCAGCCTCAGACCAACTAAAAACAGCACTTGCCATATTATGCACGATCCCAATGTTCCTTACACTAAATGCAATACCTGTAAACCTGAAAAGTTACTCCTTCCCAGCCGGGCTGCCCCACCACCATGCCTCAAAATAGCGACACTTAACTGCAGATCGCTTCCCAAGCACGCCCTACTCATCAATCATCTGATTGTCGATCACGATCTGGATATACTTTTCCTCACCGAAACATGGATCACCGGGCATTCTAACTCGGACATAGTCTTGGCCTTACCCCCTGGCTTTCTTATCATGTCCCAACCCCGCCCCTTGGGTAGAGGAGGTGGATTAGCCATCATCTATCGAGACTACTTCGCCTGTCGAACCAGCGAGGTTCTGAGCCAGGAGTCGGAGAGCTGTCTCTTTACGATCCAGCTCTCTCCGACCTACTCCCTGTCAGGCCTCCTGGTGTATCGGCCCCCAGGGCACTTCGGCCCCTTTTCTGCCGCTCTCTTAGAAACCGTCTCATCCTTGGCCCACCTAACATCTAACTTTTTGATAACAGGAGACCTTAACATACACTTCAATGACTCACTTGATTCAGGGGCATCTGATCTAATCTGTGAACTAGGAGCCCTTGGCCTCTCCCTTGTCAATTCAGGAGCCACGCATACGAAAGGACACCTGCTCGACCCCGTGTTCTCGAACACTCCTTCTCTTCAATTCACAAACTCCCTCCCCCTCCCGTGGACGGACCATTTCCTGGTCTCGGCCCACCTACCAGGGATATTCAAGAAACCCCATAAACCTACAACTTACACCAAGGACAGATCATGGGCCAGACTCTCGGTGGAAGACTGGGCTAATGCCCTAGACGCCACGACCCCCAGCCTCACGGCTGATCCTTCCACCGCGGATATCCAGTTCAGAGACTGGATCTCCTCTTCCCTGGACAGTATCATTCCCATCAAAAATCGGGAGAATAAAAATAGGATTAAGGGCCATGCCCCATGGTATAACACCGAACTAAGAGCTCTCCGCAAAGAGTGTAAAAAGGCCGAGAGACTGTGGAGAAAAGACTGGCTCCAAGGTAACAAAGACATGTACCACAGCTCGGTAAGACGCTACAAATCAGCCCTTAAGCTAGCCAAAGCTGCATTTTATGACAGCAGAATAAAAAACGCCACCAACTCGTCAAAAGAATCTTACCTGATAGTTAAAGAACTATTAAACATCCCAATAACACCCTCCTCTCACTCTCCTCCTCCAGACAGAAGTACGGATCTGGCCAACTACTTCGACTCCAAAATCTCGAGGATATTGGACTCCCTTCCATCCATCAGCCCACCTATCCACACGGATATAGAGGCCTGCAACAACAGCCCACGGCTGTCCACTTTCAGAGCAGTTTCCCTTACCGAGGTATCGTCCACGCTTGATAAAATAAAAAGCGGATCTCCCCTTGACCCAGCCCCGGTTAGATTCCTGAAAGCTGTGTCGACCAACATAGCCCCTACCATCAGGGATCTTATCAACACCTCTCTCTCCCAAGGAACGGTGCCCTCCAACTGGAAGAATGCGGTTGTCAAGGCCCTGTTGAAAAAGCCCCAACTTAACCCGGACGACATGGCCAACTTCAGACCTATTTCGCTGCTCCCATGTATCAGCAAAATTGCGGAGAAACTAGTGAATGCGCAATTGTCCCAATTTCTTGAGACAAACAATCTTCTGCGTCAATCCCAAACAGGATTCCGGCCCGGCCATGGCACGGACACTGCCCTCCTCTCCGTCATCGAGGAGGCAAGGTGTATCCTGGATTCAGGAGGATCAGTGGCAGTGATCCTCCTGGACCTCAGTGCCGCCTTTGATACGGTGGACCACCGTGTCCTTCTACATCGCCTGGCCAGGACAGGAATTGTGGGAACTGCACAAGCATGGATTGAATCCTTCCTATCCGGCCGCTCTTTTCAGGTGTGGGACGGTAACTCACGTTCAGACTCACTATCACTCAAGAACGGAGTTCCCCAGGGATCATCGCTTAGTCCCACCCTGTTTAATGTATACATGGCCCCGCTAGAAGATGTCGTGACCCCATACGGGATAAAAATAATAAATTATGCTGACGACACTCAACTCGTCGTTTCCTTGTCCCACCTGGATAACCACCCAGACAGCCTGCTGAACTGTCTCCAGGACATCCACACCTGGATGTGGGAATCCTCCCTGAGGCTGAATGGTGCAAAAATCGAAATCATGCTCCTGGGCAATAAATGGACGTCCATCCCTCCATCAGTTTGGCCGGACGCCTTCGGTGAAATTCCCACACCAAAAAAAGAGATCAAAACACTAGGAGTATGGTTGGAACCTGACCTCACTATGAGGACTCAGGCTGTCAAAACAGCTGGCACCTGTTTTGGTCTCCTGCGATCTGTTCGCAAGATCCTCCCTCTTCTCCCCCTCCCATCCAGGAAACTACTGGTCCAGGGGCTCATCTTAGCCAGGCTTGACTACAGCAACGCCATCTATCTTGGGGCACCGGAATTCACCCTGGCTAAACTCCAACGCACCCAAAATGCGGCGGCTAGGCTCATTATGAACCTCCCACCCAGAGCCTCAGCCAAGCCGGCTCTTAAGGCCCTACATTGGCTCCCTGTCCGCCAGAGAGTAGAGTTTAAAGCCTTGTGCACCACCCATAAGCTCATCAATGGGGTTGGTCCGGCCGCTCTGAAAGACATGGTTATCCCCTACAAAGCCCCCAGACTCCTTCGCTCCGACGCCGAACATCTGGCCACTGTACCAAAATTCAAGAAGGCTCGCACCGGTGGTCGCCGCTTCTCGGTCAAAGCTTCCACAGGATGGAATTCTCTTCCACGCAGTCTACGTCTGGAACCCTGTCACGCTCTATTCCGAAAAAAACTTAAAACCTTCCTGTTTCCCAAATAGTCCATCCCCTCCTCCCCCTCTCCTGGTCCACATAGATTTATAGCGCGGGGATGCCTACGGGTCACCAGGCGCTTTAGAAATTAAACAAACAAAAAAAAAATTCGCACTTCGCAAATTGCACATAGTACAGTACCAAAACTGTGCTTAATCACGTAGCTTAGCAGCTAAAACATTAACATCTCAGATGCTTTGAAAAAGCAATTTTACATGTTTAAAAGCATATAACCAATTCACAAACGTGATCTTTTACAATGAAAACATTAGGCAATGAGAGAGCTGATTATTTTGGGGTCCCCCCTAACCTAGGGGGAGGACCAAGCAGATGCCTTGAACAGAAAGTGCATAAAAAAAGCACATTTTGTTGAACTTCAGTGGTGGTCCCATCCTCTTAGGACCACCCAAAGCACAGTTATTGGTAAAAAAAGCAATCCCAACCAAAGGCCCTGCAATGCATTATGGGACAAGATTAGCAGTGGGCAGTAAATATTATAGTATCCAATAATAAAATAATTCTACAAAGAGCTGCAGTTCATATGCACTTAAGCATATAAAGATAGAGATACTTATTTTATCATAACTGGCACTGTGCAGGATGGCATTTGCAATTATTTAGCAATTATTTAGCCATTTTTTCACAGTGCAGACAAGTACACAGTGTCATCAGCTACCCTACGCAGACTACGTGTACTACGTGAAGTTCAAAGTATACTACGTGAAGCTACATGTAGTGCTGCTACGCAAACTACTCCCAGGCCTAGTTTCAAGGCTAAATCTACTGGACAGATCATAAATCCTGATGATCTGATTGGCTGGGCTCAGAGAGCCGTCTGTCTTTTGGGCAATGCTAATTGTGCCATGTCCTGTGAGTGACGTCGCTCTACCCTTTTAAAGCTCGACCCCAAGCCAGCAGAGTTGTCAACTTCTGAATCAGGCCCATTGGCACAAGGCCTCCTTTTCGGCCAACCTTTTCTGAAAGAATTGACTAAGTTTGTCGTAAGGCACAGGGTTCCTTAAAGCGGGCTTTTTGCCCTGTTTTTGGAGGAGCCGGACAACATCGGGGCGGTCGTTCAGCCGGGGTTACCAGCAAGGCGCCCAGCGGGGTTATAATTCCCAACATGGAAGGTATCAGGAATCTACCTCCTTCTATCCCACAAGTGGATCCCGCAACAACAACAAGAAGAGTCGATATGGTGGTAACCAAGGAGGACAACGTGATGCAGCTACCTCAGGTGAGCCTGATTCCCTTTTCGGAGGTTCAATTGGGGGGCCCTCTCCAGTTTTTTCTCAACAATTGGCAAAAGACCTCGCAAGATGCGTGGATCCTGGATTTGGTGAAGGGTTACAAAATAGAGTTTTTTCATTTGCCCTCTCAAACTCTCCCCCCTCGTCCAATGCTTTTTTCCTTCAAGATCAGATGTTCATTTCCAGCGAGATAGAGTCTCTGCTTCAGAAAGGGGCCATAGTGCAGATGTCTCGTCAGCCTCAGGGCTTTGTCAGCAACGTCTTCCTAGTGCAGAAGAAGGGGGGTGGATCCAGGCTTGTTTTAAATCTCAAGGAATTCAATGGATGGGTTGTATATCGTCACTTCAAGATGGAGAGGATCCATCTTCTTCGCGATCTTCTTCAGGAAGGGGAATGGATGGTCCGCCTGGATCTGAAAGATGCCTATCTGTCAGTGCCCATTTACGGACCACATCGACGTTTTCTTCAATTCCAATGGCAGGGAATCTGGTACAAGTACAAAGTCCTCCCTTTTGGCCTCTCGTCAGCACCTTGGTGCTTCACGAAGCTTCTGAGGCCTGTCTTCGAAGCTGAGTATTTTCAGTAAAGAAAATGAGAAGCATAATCCTCGCCTCCGTGTCCTTAATAGAATTGAAAATTCTTGTCACGAATGTTCGTAAATTTTGAATTCCGTGAAGCCACTTGCACGTAAGGAGACGCACGTCTGCTGAGCTCAGCTGTTTAATGTGGCTTCGGTGAAAAAATGATATACAACTGGAACCACCATGTGCTGAGAAGGCGAGACATGCCCATGAAGCGATGTCAACATTACTACAATGGAAAGTGCAATTACTAAGTATGTACTCTTGGAAACAAGGCTCTTCCAATATGGCAAATGCGACAGAACAAAGGTCATTGAAATATTCCTTTTAATAGTTAAATCACTCCAGTGGATGTTCTCCATTCAACTAGCATGCACCCAAATGGCGTTGTGGGATTTGCATGCAATGCAGTGGAAAATACTTGCCCACAAAATCGCCGGACAGAGACAGGCACGATGTTGGCTTGCATGTGATTGGTGCATGCAGTTGAATTTTATTGGACTATGAGCAACCAATGAGAGTGAGGGTAGACTCACGAACATCATGGACTATGGTATTGAGAAAGGCAACATCTTGTCGTAACGCATCTGCCTGAAATAAATGAATGAGAACAAACCTGCTGAGTGCTCCTGTATCTTCGTGTGGGATGTTTGGGGGAGAATAAAAAGTGTGTGTGTGTGTTGTCGCCCCCCGAGTGAGGCAAACACCTCAACTGTCCTCTGTTTTGCACTGTTGGTGAAAGAAAAATAAAAAACTCAGTTCCATGAGCTGTGGTGAAGCTCGATTCTTGTCTTGGTGAAAGAGAAAAGAGAAAAGAGAAGTTTCGGGGGTTTGTTGATTATATATATATACATCCATTCCTAAGAAGAAGGTGCGGGCACTCTCAGGGTTCAAATCAAAGATTTTATTTGTCCTGCAAGCAGACGCGTTAAGGGAAAACAGCCATTCTCAATGCTTGCTACATTAAAAACACATTTCTGGCAATGGCCTTTAAATCCATCAGACTGCACTCCCATTGGGCAATGACATGTAGACACAAAGGAAGGGCTGCACCATCTAAATTAAATACTTGGTGTTCGGCCGCCATACTACCATCTAAATGTTCCATTAAACCAATTGAAAGTGTTAATGTTATCCAGATGATGTTAAGGAAATACACCAATAGAAACCATCTTGCCACCCAAAAAGCACATCATTTACATATACATATATAATCTTTATATATTTATTTATATATATAGAAATAGACATCAAGAGACATTTAACTTTTTAAAATCCAATAGGACAATTTTTTATATATATATATATATATATTTAAATGGAAAGAGAGAAAGGGAAGTAAAGTGTTTTGAAACATATGTGTCTATATTAAGCCTGGGCCGACTTCGCAAAGTGCAAAAAAACTCAGCCACATTAAGTGGAGCTCCGCGAGCGGCAGAGTTTCTTTAGATAAATGCTGTTCAGGGTGATTTTCAGTGTCAGGTGCTTGTCCGCACTGTGCAATCATCACGAACGGCATCATTCACAGCACAAGCAGGCGCTGCTTCCTTTCTGATGCTCGAGTAGATTTTTACTCAAGCAGCAGAAATCTCAACATGAGCGGACGGTTTCTCAACGTGAGCGTTCTTGAGCATACGCGACCATTTGCAATGAGAAATCTGACTGCCCGCGTTTAAAAATCTCACTGGGAGGTTGATTTTCCACGCTAGCGCTTGCCAAATTGATGTTCACGATCGCGGGCGAGGAAAATCTCACCAGGAGGTGGATTTTCCTTGCTCGCTTTTGCCAACTTGACGTTGATAAACGCGAGAAGGGAAAAAACTCCGCTCTGCCAAATACAGAGTGCAGAAATCTCTGCAAACTCTGCGAGCGGAGGGGATTTCTCCACCCAGACTTAATATATATATATATATATATATATATATATATATATATATATATATATATATATATACATTTATATATGAAAAAACGATTCCTACAGTGAAGAACTGGAGGAACACAGTGGGTTTTCAGGAAAGGTGTTTATTTCAGCAGAATATGGCTTGACGCGTTTCAACATGAATGTCTTTCTCAAATGCCTGTACCAAAGTTCTTGCTGCCAATCCACTTTAAAATTGCACAAGTCGTCTTGCCATTGGGTTATTGTGAGGAACCTTTCTGTGGCTGCATCGGCAGACCACAACTCCCAACATACACCGCTCTTGGAAAGCTGGGTAAATTGCTCCTCCTGGCACCACCATGTCTCATCTTGAGTGCTGGATTAATGCAGATGCTGGTAGGTGGAATGGCTATGCTACTGCTGGAACAGGTTCCTTTCCCAGGTCCCCAGGACGCCCAAACCACAAGTAACTCTTCCAGCATACCCTGAAGTCATTAATGCAGTGATCCTGGCTCCTGCGTGAAGTCACAGACTGCTAGGTTGCAGCGGATGCCTTGCTGTACGAGGATGCGGTGGGCCAGAGTGCTTCCAATATCGTGGATCCTGTTTTACGTGCCGTAGCTGTTTTGATGTCTCTGGCCTCTTGAAAGACGGGTCTCCTCCAGTGCGCCCGGGGCTAGCGTGCATTTAAATGAAAAACACAATTCCTGTAGTGAAGAATTGGAGGGACACAGTGGGTTTCCAGGCAAGCATAACTGCTTAAATCCATCTGTTGTGCCCCACATATGAAACCCCTCATGATTAGGAGCCCCGTGGCCCCCATTTTCTGGAGTGATGCTAGCCCTGCGGCAGGACGGCCGCACATAAATTACAGCTCCGTGGGTGTCACGTTTTGCCCACATAAATAAACTCAGGAGTCGGAGCTGTGCTGGTTTACGTCTTTCTTTATTCCCTGCCAGCACCTTACTGGCTTACAGACTAAAAGCCAGTTCCTGTTCCTGTTTCCTGTCTTGCCTCTTCCTGGCTGCCTGTCCTGTCTAGATACAGGGTCAGGCGCTACTACATGACATCTCCCCCTTTTGTACAAAGTCTCTCCGTACCTCATATTTCTTCAACCAAACGTCTGGGTCTTCTTATCTGACGCTTGGGACGACTCTCTCGTTCTGGTGCTCGTACGTGATGATGATCTGCGTCATTGATGATTCGCGGGGGGCTGTAACTGTTCCGGTCAGTATTGTCACTATGGCTCACTGAGTCACTTGAGGTTTGACTCGAGGAAGCCCTCTGATGGCTGCACGAATTATACTTTTTGAAGTATGACACATTTCTTGTTATTTGCTTGTTGTCAGCTTTCGCTGTGATCATTGTTCCTTTCCTCCTACTGACTTGTAGGGGAGTGGCAAGGTATTGGCTGTCTGCCTTTGCTCGTCGGTCATTCCGGACTATCACCCAGTCTCCTTCCTGTATATTGGTGTCCTTGGCGTGTCTGCGCCGATCGGCGTATGTCTTCATTTTGAGTTTCTTCTCGTGGTCTATTTCGACCAGTGTGTTGTGGTCAACAGTGGTGGTCCGAGGTTGTGAAGCAGTGTTCGTCATGGGTAGACGAGTACGGGGCGCCCTACCTGGTATTAGGGTGGCTGGGCACTGGTTTGTAGTGTTGTGCGGCGTGGTCCGGTATGCCCTTAGTACTTCATTCAGGGTCTGCTGGATGTCTCGGTGCATTAGCTCAGCTTGTTGAATTGCCTTTTTGAGAGTTCCCATAAATCGCTCCACCATGCCGTTGGCCTGGGGCCACAGGGGGGTGATCTTTTGGTGTTTGAAGTTGAGGTGTGTCGCGAATCCTGTGAAATCATGACTATTGAATGGGGGGCCGTTATCAGATTTGACTCGAAGGGGGATGCCCCATGCTGCGAAGATCTAGTCCAAGATTGGGATGACTGCCGTGGCTCTGGTCAATGCTATCAGGTGTGCAAACGGGAATCGCGAGTATTCATCCATGACAACTATGATGTATTGTCCGACTGTAATGGTCCGAAGAAGTCAACTGCGACTTGTTGCCATACCCCATCTGGCAGCTCAGACATTTGGAGCGGGGCCGGAGGCTCTTCTCGACCGACAAGTTGACATGTCATGCAGTCTCTTAGGGTTGTCTCTACCATTTGGTCCAGTGTGGGGAACCAGACACGTTCTCTCAGGGCCTTCTTAGTGGCGTTTATGCCTCTGTGGCCTTCATGGGCCAAGTTGATGACTCCTTGACATAGTTTATGTGGAATGACAATCCTCCCCCCTCTCAGAAGAAGTCCAGTATCACTGATGGAGAGTTCGTCGTGAACGCGTTGGAAGGCAGTCAGGTCGCGAAGGAGTTGGTCTTACTCTTGAGGCATGCTTTTCATGTGGCGCCAGGAGTTCGTGCGGACGCGGGTCATGACGGCTTGCATCAGCGGGTCGCTGGCAGATGCTTCTTGTATGGCCTCCAGAGGAACTGTGGGAGGGCATGCGGCGTCGACGACAAAATGAATGTAATCATCGGCCAGAGAGTGAGCAGGTTTCGTAGTGTCCAAGGGGTGGCGAGACATATATTCGGCTGGATTTTCGGCTTTCCCAGGCTTGTGAACGATAGTGTATATGTAGTCTTGGAGACGCAGTCCCCATCGTTCGATGCGTGGTGGCATCTTGGCGTTGGGATTGCCGAAGATCGTAATGAGTGCCTGGTGGTCCGTGACGATCGTGAAATGTTTGCCATATACGAACAGATGGAAGTGTTCGCATGCCCACACCACAGCCAAGCTTTCTTTCTCCGGCTGGGAGTACGCCTTTTCAGTGTCTGTGAGGCTGCGACTCGCATAAGCAATGATGTGGCGCTGGTCTGAATTTTCACAGTATTGCCCTAGGATGGCACCCAGGCCCACTGGGCTGGCGTCGACTGTGATCTCGGTCTTCTTGTTTGTGTCGAAGTAGGCAAGATTTATGGCTGAGCTGACAGCTTGTTTGATGATGGTGAATGCATGTTCGCATGCATCTGTCCAGTCGAAGGGCTGACCCTGGCGCGTGAGTTCCCGTAGGGGATAGCTGATTGTGGCATAATAGCGGATGTAGCGCGCGCAGTAGCTCGCCATGCCGAGGAATGAGCGAAGGTCGCTGACATCTCGGGGAGTTGGGGTGTCAACAAGTGCGACTACTTTTTCTGGGTCAGGCTTCATCCCTTCTCTGGAGAATATATGTCCATAGAACTTCAGGGTGTCTTTGTGGAATTCGCACTTGGCGGCATTGAGCGTCAGGTTGGCGTTCAACAAGGCATGACATACTCTGTCTAGGGCCGTGTCGTGTTCAGTTTGATCTTTCCCGAAGACTAGCAAATCGTCACTATAATTGAAGGCGTTTGGAATGCCTTGTATGACTCGCCGGATGGCCTCCTGAAAGATCTCGGCGGCCGACGAGATGCCAAAGTTCAGACGCTTGTAACGGAAGAGGCCCTGATGTGTAGTAAACGTCGTGATATATCTCGATTGGTCATGAAGCTCCAACTGATGATAACCTTTATTGAGGTCGAGTTTGGAAAATACAGTGGCGCCGTTGAGTCTTGTGATCATGTGGCTTATGTGTGGCCCAGGATGGCGCTCCCGCTCGATGGCGGTGTTGGGGGCACGCATGTCGACACACAATCTGACTTTATTGTCCTGTCCCTTTTTGGGGACTACTACAACCGGGGACACCCATGGAGTGGGTCCCGATGTGCGTTCGATGATGTCAGTCTGTAAGAGATCTTGTAGCTCATCATCGACGGCTTGCTGCAGGTGGAAGGGCACCTTCCGATGATGTTGAGCAATGGGCGTCACAAGTACGTCTATGTGTAGTTTCACTTTGAAGTGATTCAGCTTCCCAAGGCCCTTGAAGAGTTTCGGGAATTTCGCCACGATGTCGGGGGCGTCTTCAGTCATATAGAGAAGTTCCACTAGTCTCAGCCTTTCTGCCGTTGGTAAGCTGAGTAAGCAGTCAGCTATGTCCGGTCCTTCTACAACATGAATGTAGGCTTGAATTTTTCTGTCTTTGAATGTCAGAGTTGTGTGGAAACGACCCAGGCACGTAAGGGGTTTCCGCGCCATCCTTGTGAAAATACAAACTGCCGCTTGCTCCAATTTAGGCCGCTGCTTCATGCTGTGGTATTCTAACACACATATGTAGTTTAGCGATGACCCTGAATCTAAGACGAATTTTGCCGGGTGTTCTCCTATCATGATGTCCAGTTTGGGATATTGTTTCAGGCGGTCTGGGTCTGAAACCATGCAGATGAATTCGTCACTGTCTTGAGACACAGGTGTGTGAGACGAGGAGTCACTGGACGTGGGTCTGTGTGACCTGTAGGAATCCACAGTTTGGCGTCGGGAGCGGTGAGAGCTCACGACCGGCCTCGGGAGTGGTATGGACTTGCTGATCGACGACTGGATCTCGATGAGCTGGATGAGTGGTCTTCTCTCCCTCTTACGGCACAAGCATGGTGTCGGGTGCCGCGTCGTGTGGGCGATGGCCTGCGTGTGGATTGTCTGGCCTGACACGCCACCTCAAAGTGATTATCTCTCCCACAGCGGTGGCACCGCTGACCGATAGCCGGGCATTGTCCTGAGTGTGGGTAATCTTGTCCACACCTGTAGCATGCGGGTGATGATTTCGCCGACTTGTCCTGTCGCGAGTCCCGTCGGGAAGAGGATTTGCGAGAGGAGTATTTTGATTTGTTAGATCTGTGTGAGCTGGTTGTAGATCTTGTTGTCTTGTGTGCTTGTACCCGAAGGGCGTGTTCCTTCCGGTCAGGCTTGTGAGTTTCCATCCGTTTGGCGTAGTTTTCAGCCTGGTCATTGATTCTTGTCAGTTCCTCAATCTCCTCCAGGGTGTACGGTTTCTTTAAGAGTCTTCGGCGTAGAGATTCGGATATGCAGCCATCAATGATGCGGAGGTGTAGGGCATCCTCCGTCCTGAAGTTGTCGAATTCGCAATGACGTGCCATTCTTTTGATGCGCACGATGAAATCGCTCATGCACTCGTCCTTCTCTTGAATGGTCAGATTGAATGTGTATCGTTCGTAATCCACATTGCGTTTGTGGAGGAATCGTCTGTCAAGAGCTCCTTTAACCTCGTCATAGGTTGCGGTCGTTGCATTTGGTAGTTCTTTAATGAATTGCACTATTTCTTGGCCTATTAGGTTTCTTAAGGCCACCAATTTTTGTTTAGGGTCTTGTACGAGCGACCCAATCATGTAGTCTTCAAAGTCCTCGCTCCAGTTCTTCCAGGCAGGCCCCATGCTGTTGCCTGGCGTCAGTGCCAGTGGTTGTGGTTGTCGCATGAAGGGCGCCCCCATGGGCCCGTGGGGCACTACGGCTGCACCGACTTGGGGCGCTGGACCTGCTGTGGCGTTTCCGTCAGACGTGCTGCTGGGAGCGGTGACAGACATCTTGAGTCGTGGCGGGTCCTCTGCACTTCCTTCGTTGCAGGTGGTGTGGTCTTTTGTTGAATAGGGCTTTCCCGCCCTTTTTTATTGCAGGTGCCCTTGTTGTAGGCAGTGCAGTCTTTGCTGACTAGGATTTCCTGCCCTTTTGTTGCAATTCTTGATGTACTCTGCGCTTTTCTTGCTACAGGCAATGTGATCTTTGCTGAAATGAGCTCTCCTGCTCTTCTTACTGTAAATCTCGATGTATTTTGGGGTTGCCTGGTCTTAAGATGGCCACCGTCTTTGCTTTGTGGGTTAACCAATGGCCAGCGCCTGACCTTAAAATGGCCGCCGTGTGGGACGCTGCATCGTGGGGCCTTGGCTGCTTTGCATTTCATTTATTTGCTCTTTCTTCCTTCGCGCGGCCTCGGCAGGACTCACCCCAGCTTCTCTGCTGCTTTCCTTTTGTTTCTCCTTGATGAGCGGGACTTCCGCGCTCACAGTGGCGCTGCCGCTTGTCTGGGTCCCTCGCTGCGTATGCACGCGAGTCATGCGCTTCTTGCTTGAGCTCCGGTATTTGCTTCGGTGGCACAGGATGCCCTGACGGGCTTGCAGGCTTGCTCCAGCAGTCTCGGCGCCGGTGTCTGTTTTGCGCTTCTTTCGCGCTTCTGGGGACGACGACTGCGGACTCGCTGGTCAGGCCGGATACATACGGCTGGGCTGCGTGACTGTGTTTGTGGGGATACAGCGATCCCACCCTCAGCGCCAATGTCACGTTTTGCCCACATAAATAAACTCAGGAGTCGGAGCTGTGCTGGTTTACGTCTTTCTTTATTCCCTGCTAGCACCTTACTGGCTTACAGACTAAAAGCCAGTTCCTGTTCCTGTTTCCTGTCTTGCCTCTTCCTGGCTGCCTGTTCTGTCTAGATACAGGGTCAGGCGCTACTACATGACAGTGGGGGATGTCCAACAAATTATGCAGCACTCGGGCACAAAAGATGTTGATTATTGAAACCAGTGATAAATCTAATGGGTTGCTTCTGTTCTGTCTAGATCTTTTCTTTCCTTGATTTTGTCTTAGCTGTCTCCAAAGTGGCTTTGTTATACCCTCTTATCCCCCAAATCAAAACGCGCTACAGGGCGCGTTTGCACAGTGGTGAAGGGAAGGGGCGAGGGCCTGATGTGACATGCGTGCAAACACGCCCTGTAGCATGTTGTAAGTTGGGGGATTAAGTCCCCTTGAATCCTGAGGGTCCCTGGGGTCCAACTAGTCCACCAGGTACCTCCAGTAAGTGAAATACAGTTGTATTACAGAGAGGTGTAAAAAGGGGCGTGGCCTTGGCCCACCTCTCTGCAACGCAGCCCTGTGGTGCTTACTAGAGATCCATGGTGGGCTAGTTGGCCACCAGGGATCCTCAGGATGCAAGGGGACTTAATCCCCCAACTTAAAACGTGCCACGGGACACATTTGCACACTTGTCACATCAGGTCCCACCCCCTCCCTTCACCACTGTGCAAACGAGCCCTCTGGCGCGTTGTAAATTGGGGGATTAACTCCCCTTGAATCTTGAGGGTCCCTGGGGTCCAACTAGCCCACCAGGTACCTCCAGTAGGGGCCACAGAGCTGCGTTGCAGAGAGGTGTAAAAAGGGGCCTGGCCTTGGACCACCTCTCTGCAAAGCAGCTCTGTGGCGCTTACTGGAGGTACCTGGTGGGCTAGTTGGCCCACAGAGACCCTAAAGATTCAAGGGGACTTAATCCCCCCAAGTTACAATGTACTAGGGGGGTGCGTTTGAATAGTGGCGCAGGGAGGGGGCGGGCCTGTTAAACGAAGTTAGCAATCCTGCTGTGTGGGACTTCCTGGTGGTAATAAAAGGGGTAGATGGCCCCCAAGGTTGATGTTGGGGGCTAACTACTCCTCCTGTTACCTCCAGTAAATCCCACACAGTGGGATTACTAAGAGGTGTTTGAAGGCCACGCTCATCTTTCTCCACCACTCAGCAAACGCGACTGTTATGTTCTAGTTAGAAATTAGCATTTAAAAAAACCTTTGAAATTCACTGAAAAAACCATAGGGTTCAAGGACGTTATAGTTAGTTGGGCATTTCTCTCATACAAAAACATAGAAATGCCACTGTTATAGTTAGTTCAGCTAACTATAACTCGCGCATCCGCAATGCACTGCAGATGACGTCACATATTAGATCATTCATGACATGGTCAGTGACATCACTGATGACATCACTGATGACATCATCCACGTGAAAGTCTGATGCACCTCCTCACACTCTGATATAACCTTTGATAGAGACTACCATTTTCGAAACCATTGACACACCAATACCAGTTTCTACATACGCACTCACTGATTCCTAGGTCTACACACACATCCACTCATTCACCCATACAATCATTCATACATGCAGTCACTCACCAATACAACACTATCATAAGCACTCATACAACTATACCGACACTCACACACAACCACTCATCCAGAGTTACTCACACACCTAGCCAGTCATGCAAAGAATCAATCACACTTCTATTTACAGTCCTATACAGTTATACACACGCCACATCACTTATTCAAACAGAAATAAACGCATATGTTACCGCGGGGCTAGGAATTGGCAGGAGCCGAGTCTTTGTTGTACTTTGTTTTATTTTTGCCAACAGGTTATCGGTACAGGTCTTTCTCAACGCTCCTCTACGGGGTGATCGGCTTCTCTCCTGTCGGATCTTTCGGAGCACTCCCTCCTCCCTTCGCCGGACGGGGCTCCTCCTTCTGCTGGGCTCCGGAGGCTCCGTTATGTCCGCTCTCGCCGAACACCAAGGGAACAAACAGAAGAGAGGGCGAGTAAGTATTCAGGCGGTTGAGCCTCAGTGTACAGAGGGGGTCGGGGTTAGTGAGGAATGTGAGGGAAGCACCCAGTGCACTTTTTAACAAAACGTGGCAGGGAAAGGGGGGTGCTGGTGCGGGGAACCCAGGCGATTCAGGGATACTATTTACGCTAAGTCAGGCGTCTGCTTTTCTTCCTCCACCACCCCAGGAAGTGATTACGCACTTCTGCTAGCCATACCCCTCCTGGTGTACGGCTGGGCGGCTCGTGGTGTTGGCCTCCGGGCTTCTCTGGTTCCTCCGATCTGCTCTCGTCACTTTCTCCCGCAGGCTCCTCTGGTACCGCTGGTTCTCGGGACGATGGTCTCTCCGTCTCCGCTACACTTTCCTCGCTAATCCACCTCACTCCTCTGCTCCACTCTTCCTCTGTGCTCCCCGCCTCTCCGCTCTCCTTCACACCTCGCTTGCTTGCACCATTGTAGTTTTGATTCAGAGTTAACTGCGCGATACCCCCCGGCGCCCTGCTCGACTCCCCCCTCCATTTTGGATCTGTTGTTGTTGTGCTCCGTGTTGACCTGAGCCCGCCCCGCCTCTCAGCTGAGACGCCCTCCCACTAACTATTTACAGCGCTCCCTGTTCCAGAAGCGCTGTGATCCCTTTGTGCTTCTGCCCTGAGTGGTCGCTCCCCTGCCTCTCCACCTGAAGCGGTATCGTTAATTTGAGCTGCATTGTGTGACTGTACCCTATCTAGAACTGCTAAATACTTGTATTGACCTCGTCTGCTTGCCGGTATCTTTAAGTGCGCTGCACTGATTGATTGTGCCATATTCGACCTGTGCATTTTATCGAACAGCTAATTAAGTGTTTTAACTGCACCTCGCTTGCTTGCACCATTGTAGTTTTGATTCAGAGTTAACTGCGCGATACCCCCCGGCGCCCTGCTCGACTCCCCCCTCCATTTTGGATCTGTTGTTGTTGTGCTCCGTGTTGACCTGAGCCCGCCCCGCCTCCCAGCTGAGACGCCCTCGCCCCTCCCCCTCCACCATCCATATATGACAGGAGTTCCCACGCGCAGCGTTCACGCGCAGCGACCGCGCCCAATCCGCGCCGAAGCTGCGCCAAAGGTAAGCCCGTCTACGCCCGTCCGCGCCTGGACCGCGCCCAGCGCCAGACCCCCTGCCCCTCGCGCTACCCAGCCCCCCCGCGTTACCTACGATGCCGCCACCCTCCTAGCCCTTAACCCCGGCCGCTCCCCCAACTGCGTCCAAGCCGCCCCTGGACAAACCCATGGACCTTTCTCCTGCTACTCCTGCAAATTCAGCGCCACCGACAACATCTCTGCTACGACCACACCACTGACTCCCGACCCCAACCACCTACAATGCATCCTTCTCAACACCCGATCAGTCCACAGGCACGCCATTGACCTATGGAATCTACTAGACACCATCTCTCCAGACATCGCCTTCCTAACGGAAACATGGATGAACGCTTCCTCCGCACCAGACATCACCATTGCCATCCCTGAAGAATATAAGATCACCCGCAAAGACCGTACCAGCCACACAGGAGGAGGAATCGCTATCGTCCATAAGAAATCCATCCGCATCTCAACCAGCTCTGACGCCAACCTCGCCAACTCCGAACACCTTCACTTCCAGATCCACGTCGACCCCAAAACCACACTCAGAGGCACCCTCCTCTACAGACCACCAGGACCCCGCGCAAAATTCAGTGAAGACATCACGGACTTCATCACTCCACACGCGCTCCCCTCCAAAGAATACATCCTTCTGGGAGACCTCAACTTTCACCTTGAAAAGATCAACGACCGCAACACCACCACCCTCCTGGACAACCTCGCCAACCTCGGACTTAAACAACTGGTCACTTCCCCCACCCACATCGCAGGTCACACACTCGACCCCATCTTCACCTCCAGCAATCATGTCTCCTTCAGCCACACTACGGATCTCCTCTGGACTGACCACAGCTGCGTTCACTTCACCTACAACAAGCCCAAACCCACCAACCACCTCCAACCAACTCTGCAAAGAAACTGGAACAAAATCTCCACCGACCAGATCTCCTCATCGCTCCTTCTAAACACCCCAGCCCACTCCTCGGACCCAAACCTAGCCGCCGCCAACTTCACCCTATGGTTATCCAACACCGCCGACACCTTAGCACCACTGAAAAAACGTCAAAGCAAACCTGGCAACAAGAAGGCCTCATGGTTCAACGATGATCTTAAGAAGTCCAAGAAACTCTGCCGCACCCTTGAAAAAGCGTGGAAAAAAGACCCAACCACCAGCACCAAGGACGCCTTCAAAAACGCCACCCGCACTCACCACCAACTAATCCGAAAGGCCAAGAAAACAGCATTCAAGGATCGACTTGACAACAACGCCCACAACAGCAAGGAACTTTTCAACATCGTCAAGGAGTTTTCCAATCCCTCGGCCAACTCCAACGACATCACCCCCTCTCAAGCCCTCTGCGACTCCCTAGCCTCATTCTTCCACAACAAGATTGCTGACATCCACAACAGCTTCGACAATCAACCCGGAGCCCAACCCACCCAACCACTTGCTGAACACTCTCCCCCCGCGAACACCCTTAACGACTGGAACCCAATCTCCACTGAGGACACCATCCGCCTGATGAACTCCATCCACTCAGGATCCCCCACAGACCCATGCCCTCACCACATCTTCAACAAAGCAGACTCCGTCATAGCACCGCACCTCCGAGACGTCATCAACTGCTCCTTCAACTCCGCCACCTTTCCGGAAAACTGGAAACACACTGAACTCACCGCCCTTCTGAAAAAACCCACAGCGGACCCCACCGAACTCAAAAATTACCGCCCCATCTCACTCCTTCCATTCCCGGCCAAAGTAATCGAGAAAGCTGTCAACAACCAGCTTGCCGCTTTCCTCGAAGCCAACAAATCCCTCGACTCCTCACAATCTGGCTTCCGAGCAAAACACAGCACTGAGACCGCCCTCATCGCAGCAACAGACGACATTCGAACTCTACTGGACAATGGAGACACAGTCGCCCTCATCATCCTCGACCTCTCTGCAGCATTCGACACAGTCTGCCACAGCACCCTTTTACAACGCCTCAGAAACATCAGAATACAAGGAAAAGCACTTGAATGGATCACCTCGTTCCTCACCGGAAGAACCCAGAGAGTCCGCCTTCCACCATTCAAGTCCGAGGCCTCTGAAGTCATCTGTGGCGTACCACAAGGATCCTCCCTCAGCCCCACCCTCTTCAACGTATACATGAGCCCCCTCGCGACCATCGCCCGCCAACACAACCTCAACATCATCTCTTACGCGGATGACACTCAACTGATCCTTTCTCTCACCAAGGACCCCAGCACCGCCAAAACTAACCTACACGAAGGAATGAAAGAAGTTGCTGAATGGATGAAACACAGCCGTCTGAAACTGAACTCAGATAAAACAGAAGTCCTCATCCTAGGTACATCCCCCTCCGCATGGGACGACTCTTGGTGGCCGGAAGCCCTTAGAAAAGCACCCATCCCGACAGACCATGCACGGAACCTGGGCGTCATCCTGGATTCCTCACTTTCAATGTACAGACAAGTCAACGCTGTCTCCTCATCCTGCTTCAACATTCTTCGCATGCTCAAAAAAACATTTCCCTGGATCCCCAACGAAACCAGGAAAACAGTCACCCATGCTCTGGTCACGAGCCGACTGGACTACGGAAACACCCTCTACGCAGGCACTACCGCTAAACTCCAAAAGAAACTCCAACGAATCCAAAACGCCTCAGCCAGAATCATATTAGACATCCCACGCAACGAACATATCTCTGGTCACCTGAAAGACCTCCACTGGCTACCTGTCAATAAGAGAATCACTTTCCGACTGCTAACCCACGCACACAAATCACTCTACGACATCGGACCAGAATGCCTCAACTCAAGACTGTCCTTCTACACCCCCCCCCGCCTACTACGCTCCTCCAGCCAAGCCCTCGCCACTGTACCTCGCATCAACAAGACCACCATGGGAGGCAGATCCTTCTCTTACCTGGCTGCTAAAACATGGAACTCACTCCCCACTCACCTTCGCCTTACCCAGAACCACCTAGCTTTCAGAAAGCAACTTAAAACGTGGATATTTGACAAGTAATCCTCCTCCCCCTCCTTAGCGCCTTGAGACCCTCTGGGTATGTAGTGCGCTATATAAATTCCTTGACTTGACTTGACTTGACACTGGCCACTCCTCCGGTGTAGTAACACACCTGTGGACTGTCGACGCCACCTTTAATCAGAGTGCGTGGCTCCTCCTCCTCCATCAGACTTTCGGTCCATTTAAAGGGCCCCCAGTCCTCTTCGTCCTCTTCATCACAACTGTATCTCTCCTGTTCCGACCATCTGGGGGTTTGTGGAGGCTGTGGAGAGAAGAGGGGGGGGTCGCACAAGGTTAATTGGGGCCCGTATTCGGGGCGTGACGGCGGGCCCCGGTTACAGCATACTTACTCTCTTATACAATCACTGATGCAAGTACACACTCATCCATAAAGCCACTCTCTCAATCACTGACTCTCATGTATAGTCATTTATATACTTCAACTCTCACATACACTGCCATTTAAATATGTAGTTACTTGCACATGTACCACTGAGACATTCATTCACTCACCCACACCCATACACACAGTCACCCACCCATGCAGCTGTTTTCACATGCACTCTTGAACACATACACACCTTGAATCAACCACTCAAACATCTATGCACAGAGTCACACACCTCCCACCCACCCACACACTCAGGTACCCATACAAATACTCAGGCAACCAATGGATAACCCATATAGACACTCATGTAGCTACTGACCAACCCATGCAGCAGCTTATACAACAACAGACTGATACAGACATTCACACAATTTTGTCACTAACTCATGGATCAGTAAGACACATGTAATCACTCACTTAAACAGTCAGTCATGCACCTACTAAATCCTCCATCCAGACACTTATACACCCACCCTTTCTTCAATACACCTTGGCATATATATAATACATATTTAAACTTTTTTAAAAACCACAGTCACTGGATGATGTCATCAGTAATGTCATTTGAGATGTCATCAATGATGTCACTGACCATGTCATGACTGATGTAATATGTGACGTCATCAGCAGTGCATTGCAGGTGTGCTAGTTATAGTTTGCCAAACTAACTATAACGGGTGAATTTCTATGGTTTTGTACGAGAGAAATGTCCAACTAACAATAACGTCCCTGATGCTAATTTGTAACTATAACGTGCCTGAAACTTATGGTTTTTTCAGTGAATTATATATATAGATTTGGATCTATATTAAAAGTATTACAGGTACATATGTGTATGTATATGTATATATATATATATGCAAATATATTTCAATATAAATATTTATTTAGTTAAGCAAATCCCTCCTGTCCGGAATCAACGAAAGAGATGCTCACTCCAGTCATGTATATCAATCCAAACGTTTTATCTACTCAATCGTATAATCCATAGCAGCGTGCAGAACGAAAAACACACTACGCATTTCGGCGTGCCAGACGCCTTGATCATGGATGAAATAGTGAGAAAACATCCACACCCTCAACCAAACCTGCACCCTCACCAAAACGAACACATTCACCCAAATAAACACCTAGACCACACATTCACCAAACCCCCACCGTCATCAAAACACACACCGCCACCCAAACTGTAACCTAAATCCAAACCATCACCTACATCTAAACCATCACCTAAATCCAAACATACACTGTTAGATTTGGGGGTCTCTAGTTGGCAGAGGTAGATACCTTTGACAAATAGGGACCCTTGGTCTAGTCAGGGAAAGGGGGATACACTCCTAAAATAACCCCGGCTCATCCCCTTGGTAGCTTGGCACGAGCAGACAGGCTTATCTCAGAGGCAGTGTGTAATGCGTTTGTGAACGCATACAGTAATCCAGTGACAACTAGGCATGAGCGGATTTTGCGGATTGGCAATCCGCGAATTTGCGGATTTGCGAACTCGCAATCCGCAAAATCCGCGAATTCCCGCGAATTTGCGGATTTTTTTTTTTTTTTGTGTTCGCCCGTGTTTCTGCCAGTTCGCGAGGGTTTTTACAATTTCGCAATTTGCGAACTTACCTGTCGGGTCGCAAGTTTTGCGAACTTGTTGTTTCTACGTGTCCAACCTGTTTGGGACACTCTTCTTCATCACTGCCACTCTCTGTCACCACTGCCACTCTCTGACTACTCATGCCACCCTCTGGCCCACCCATGCCACCCTCTGTTTCATCACCACACCCTCTGGTTGTCCAGTGTACATTATTTTCGGCAAAGCAAAGCACACCTTCCCTGCCTCAAGTGACCTGAATTAATTTGGGGCTGATTAATGTGTCACAGAATATTTTTTTAGCTGGCACCTGCTTCCTTAGTGCGCCCTGATTAGTGATCTTTTGCACTTGCTAAGTGCTTTCATTGTTGCAAAATTAGTTACAACACCTGCCCTGCCCCAACTGACAATAATGAATTAGGGGCTGATTAATGGATTTTAACTTCCAGCCTGGCTCCTGCTTGTCTCCCTTAGCTGTAATTCATGACCTTTGTGGCATATGTGTAACTATTCTGAGGTTCAGAGCAGGGTCACATAATAGTTTCAACTGGCAACTGAACTCTGGAGGGGCCCCTCAGGAAGCACTACACGAAATGGCTACTAATGATGTGCCTGAACTTTTGAACCTGGTAAGTAGTTACTTTCAGTTTTGCTTAGATCATATTTCTGCAATTTCGCACTTATTCGCGGGGCGCGAACTCACGCGAACAGTGCGAGCAGTGCGAGCAAAATCCGCTGCTCGCGGATTTGCGGATTTTGCAGGAAATTCGCAAATCTCGCGGATTGCGGATTTCCCGAAAATCCGCAAAATCCGCGAGCGGAACGGATTTTCCGCCCATGCCTGGTGACAACACTACAAAGGGACGCCACACAAGTTGTATATCAAAAATGAGTATCTTTATATAGATTTACCACAAGACCCTTAAACACAAAAAGGACCCACAATACTGTTATCAAAAAGAGTTCTTGTTCAGGAATACTTGACTTAAAGTTCTTGATGAGTCTGTAGCCTCTCCCGGCTATGGCAATATAAATACAACAGAGTCTTGCAGTTCCAGCTGACTGCGTCAATACGGGTCAGCACAGCGGGACAGACTCGGTCACAGTACCTTTACTTGTTGTGGCAACCGTCATGGTTGCGTTGCAAGATGGAAGCGGTGCAGGGCGCGGTGTCCTCTCGATGCGGTGCAGGCAGCAGCTCAGTGATGTCTTCGTGATCAAGGTCGTGCATTGCAGGGCAAGACGTTACTCGATGCGGTGCTGACAGGTTGCGGTGCAGCAGCCGTGCCGGTTGGCGGGAGTTGACGTCGGTCAGACCAGCTAATTTCAGTGCAGCGGGGCAGTGCACAGTGCGGTGACCACAGGTCACCGCACTGTGCACCGTGTCACCTCACAAGCAGCGGCTCGTTGGCGGCGGCATGGAACATTGCGGTCTGTGAGACCAGGGTTGCGTTGCAAGATGCCGGCGTTGCTTCTGTGCGGTGCTGTAGGGACACAGTGCCGGTAGTCGGAGTCGGTCACATCTCCCTTTCCCCTGTAGCGATTGAAACTGCGTTTCCAGAAGTGATTCACAGGGGGGGTGAAGTCTACTGGTCCTGAGAATTCGGTCAGGGGCAAGCTCTCTCTCAAGCCCTTGGAGATCCGTCACAAGTTGATGAAAGTACACACAAAGTTCCTCTCTCCTCTCGTTGGCAGTAAGGCAACCACTGCAGGCCAATCCCTCATGCTTAGAGATAGTCTCTCCTAAGTCTTTACGGTTCCTCTCCTCGGCAGAGGTTTCTTCTTGTTTCCCAAAAATGATCTAACTCTCTGGGGTCTGAGTCCCCCTTATTATCCTCAGTTTCTCTTTATTCTCTGAAGGCAGAGAGGCCTTTGCCTAGTCCAAACCAGTTCTGGTTAGTTCTGGAGGACTCTGTTGACAACACTCCGGCTTTCTTTTCACAGTGTAGGCCAAGGACATCAGACGCTCCACAGGAGGTGGAGCCAGCATTGTGGAGGGATGGTGTGACCCTATTCAGGTCCCAGGTACATTTCCTCCCACCCATCTACATGTAGATCTTCCTATTCATCCCTGGACTGACTCACCCTGTCTCCTGGAACCCCCCAGCCCCTGCCACTCAAACTCCATACACGGAATACACAACATAGCAGAGGCGGCTTGGATGGTTAGACAAGAAAATACCGACTTTCTAAAAGTGGTATTTTCAAACACAGAATGTTAAAACCAACTTCACTAAAAGAGGCATTTTATCAATCTGAGTTGCGGCATACTAAACTCGACTTTCTACCATGTTCCCTGAGTCAGTTAGGACTATAGGATGTAATAATAAAACTTCCCATTCTGGCCTATGGGGAACAGGTAGCCGTGCAATAGTGAAAAACGAGAAGACCGTAATTCACTATTAGGACATGCCACACGCATCAGGGCATGTACTACCTTTTACATACAATGCACCCTGCCGGTGGGCCTACCATGGGGGTGATTAATATGCAGAAAAGGGAATGTTTAGGGACTGGCAGGTGGGTGCACTTGCCCAGTCAACATGGCAATCACAGACAGCACACAGGTTCTGCGATGGCAGGCCTGAGACACACTTTACGAGGCTGCTTCCGTGGCAGCAAAAACACATGAGGCAACAGCAAAAAGTGGAAGGGAGATCCATGCCAATGTGCCAGGTCTAACATATACCTAAACCCACACACTCACCCAAATTCACACCCTCACTAAAACACACACAATCCCTCAAGCTCACATCCTCACCCAGACAACTGCATACACCCAAAAACACATAAAACCACCCCCACACCTGTTTGTATCACAAAAGACACACACTCACCCTCACAGCACAACCTTCAACAAGCACAACACCCAACCCAGCACCATCCACCTCCCAAGCACTACAGCCACCTCCATCTAGCCTTAGTCATCCCTCCCAAACCACTAGTCCTACTCTAATACCCCTTAAAAATGACCTACCCATCTCCCCAATAATTATTTAATGTGCCTGACTTCCACTAGTTCATGGAGTGATACAAGCCCAGGATGAATATTTGTAGTACCAATGGACATAGGTTGCTAGATTATGTAGCAGTAAAGCTACTTCAGAAATGTATGCAGAATTTATATTTACATAATATTATTTGTTTTATAATGTATTTTTTTATGTGAGAGGAGGCTTATTTTAATTAAGAAATCCTTTACTCAATTAATAGTATAAGACAGTTAGATAAGTACAGAAACAAGATTAACCAATGATATATAATGTTTGATTTTGTCCACATTTTCATTATATATCTCTATAAAAAATGAATAATAGGTTTCATGATATGATATGGATTGACAACTACAATATGAGGTCAATATGACATACACATAAATGTGTCATACAACTGGTTTATGCTGTTGTAGTTACATTTGTACTTCGGCAGCCATATAAAGGTAAAATATGCATTGTATATTTGGTGTGCGCTTACGTCATATTGGAGGAGGCGTACGCCGTATTTACAATTAATATTAACGTGTGTATGAAAAAGAAAAATACATTTGTAGACGAGGATTTTTCAAAGTTTAAAGGGTCCAGGTCAACATTTAACATGGATGAAAACAAATTTTTTACATGTGCTGATAAAAATGTATATAGATAAATTATGGATTTTTAAGAAAATACATGACATTTCGGAACGGGAAGGTTAAAGATGAAATAAGCCTGTACCTTCAATTGTGTCAGCGACATGGTGGCTTGTCATCCATATCGTACAGCAGGAAAGCAAAGCATTGCAACATCAGATTCATGGTGAAAAACTGAGGTGGAACCATAGGTTAGGTCTGTTATACCCTTTTATATGTCTGAAATCTCCTGGTCAGGTATGAAGGTTTAACCGCCATAGTTACACTGACAAAAAGCAAAGTCATAATTTGTCAGGTGAAGTTATGGCTCAAATGCCTCCTTCAGCGGCTTTTCGTCAATTACTATTTTGATGGATGAGTCTGAACGCAACAGAGATGGTGGAGGCTTGACGGAGTTTAATCCAACGTTTAATTTAGGCGATCAGTCAGTCATGAGAGTCAATGGATGAAACAGCGATTTTCAACTGCCCGAACACATCTGCCAAGATATAAAACAGGACCTTAGTCCTCTGTGGACCGTCGCTCCCACCCACTCTGCCCCTAGAGAGTACCACAACCAAGGGGTACTTATCATATGTCAAGTCACAGAACTTCTGTCACAAACCCTTTGCTATTGAAATAAATATTTTTTTGTTAATATATTAATTTATTTATATCATGGGGTACCGAACTTTAGCCATTCCTACACATCAGAGTGGTTGGTCACACACTGGCACATTTATATATTTATTGACTTCATTATTGAATTTCATAAGGTACTGAACTTGTAGAAATCCTTATACTTCAAAATTCATGTACATATGATGGCCTATTTATTTATTTACGTACTTCATATAGTACAAAAGGTAAACAGCCATTACATCGCATGCGGAACAACGCATGCGATTACAAAGCGGTCGTTATGATTGTGTTGTAACATTACAGTACCATTACTACGCAAGTCGTTACACCGACTTGCTGTAGGGGGCGCTCGAAGATAAGGAATAGTATAATTTACTATTCCAACACCTTCCCTACTGTTGCACACACTGGAGTTGAAATAGTAAATGATACTATTCCAACATCCATCGCCTCCTACAGCAAGTTGTTGTGACGACATGCGTAGTAATAGTACTGCGATGTAACAACACGGTTGTTGTAACAACTGTGTTGTAATCGCATGCCTTTACAACGCATGCGATGTAGAAGTATATATTCGGTACAAAATCTCAAGTAACATTTATATTTGAGAGTTCTTGAATATGTACTGTCTTGTGTATTTACTTATTTATTTCATATGTACTGAACATGTAACTGTGCTTAGAAATCTAGGTTACATAAGTACTGATCTTTTAGACATATTCTCCAGAGTTCTTGGTTATATACTGTATTATACATTTATATATTGACCCTCTCATTTAGATATGTAGGTCTATAATATTGAACTTGTAGACATTATCTCCAGAGATTGTTTAAATACTCTCATTTATTTATATATTTCATGTCATCGAACTTGTAGACATATTCTCCAGAGTTCTGTGGTTACATACTATCTAATTAATTTATTTACTCACTTATCTATTTATGTTTCATATGTTACGGCATTTGTTGGAATAACCTCCAGAGTTCTTGGTTATATACTATCTTACTTGTTTATTTATTTACTCATTTATGTATGTATTTCATAAGGCACTGAATGTGTAGACATATCCTCAAGAGTTCTTGGTCACATAGGAATAGACTGTAGGACAGTGGGGCCATTAAGATGATGTAGATGTTGTGTGCCCATTGCAGTTTACACACCTTATGCCACAAAGGTGAATTAGTCACTCGGGTACAGTACAGTATATCTTCAGTTTCTGTCACTATTTGTGGTCGTGGCGCAAAGGGTGTGAGATCAGGTGCTTTAGATGCTAGGGGTGGGGTGCAGTTAGAGAGAGGGTTAGGTGGGCTGAGAAATTGCAGCTTATCAATCTTCACTTATAACATAACCTCATGGAGGGTGGGTTCTCAATCTGATGTTCCTCAGTCGTGGCGTCCAGAGATGTTGCTCTTCCACTGACGGCTTGTGAACCATCACGATTTTTAGATGTCTTCTGAAGAGAAGGGGCTTTGATTCAGGTCTCAAGATTGTGTTAAATGTATTTTTATGTCTTTTCGTTTACCTCCATCCTGTAGAATGATTTGTTTACCAAACGAGCTTGAGCACTTGGCTATTAATCAATACAGCAATTCGGCATGATATGTCTTATTCCAAGTAGCAAATTTCAATAAAGGGAGAGGAGACTGCATCAAGTAAAAAATGCTTGCAGCAACAATAGGGGGATAGCTACCAGCAGTATAGCTGGTGCAGTGGCACCGTGGTCCAGGGGTGAGAATGGGCCCAGTCTGCCCTGCTCCAGCTGTAGTTATTCTTGAAGCTTCTTGTTTTGATTTTTTATACACAAAGCGTGCCTGGGTCCTGGCTCTTTGTTGACTCTTTGTGGAGGGAAACGGGTACAGAGGAGGTAGAGGCTAGAGAAGGAGAGATGAAAGAAATGGATGAAAGTAAGGAAAGAGCGAGAGAACAAATGATACCATGGAAAACAAATAATGTTGTACGAGAAAGATAAAAGCAATAAGGATGAGCAAACTGGGCAAGAGAAGAGGAAGAGAATGGGCCAGAAAGAAGGATGCTGAGAGAGAAGGGAGGAAGGAGATGAGGTGAAGAGAAAGAAGATGACAGAGGGGGGTGTTCGTGAAAGGGATGAAGGAGTGGAGAAAAGAATTAAATAGGGAGGCGTCTAGAAAAAACAGATAGAAAGAGGAAAACTTTGATGCCTTGTAAGGGGTAGTAAGCGCTATATAAATTCAATTTGCATGGAGACCCATTACAGGAGTGCAGCCAGGTGTGCAACGCCCATTGGACTCAAAGGGCTTCAGCCCCCCCCCCGTCGTGTGTGTCAGCCCGGGATGAGACAGCTTCCCGGGCACACACACAGTTGCACCCGAGTACTTCACAGGTCTTTTAAAGACCTTTTGCGAGTTAATGAGGCTTTGATGTCCCCCCCCTCTGCTTAGAGCCCCTGCAACTCCACTCTGAATTTTGCTTGAAGAATCAGCCCCCCAAAAAAATTCTCAGCCCCCCTGAAATTTGACTTTAGTTGCGCCTCTGAGTGCAGCTATTGGTTGTGCACAGGTGCAGTGGCACACCCATCCAGAGGTATGATGGGCCCACTGTACCTCATTTATACCAGTATTTTAGTACCTACTAGAGGGCTCAGCTTCCTCTGCTTGCATTAGGTTCAATGGAACCCAGGCTGCGTTACTGAGCGGTATCAGTATTTTACTGTGTGCAGTATAACCTCACTCAGGGCCAGATGTAGGTAGGCAAATACCGGTCGGTAACGGCCAAAATTTGGTAATTTCGGCCGTTACCGACCGGTATTTGGAAAATGAGATGTAGGGCCACCTAAAATACAGATTGGGTAATTTTACCGAATCAGTAATTTTAGCGATTTGGTAAAATAACCGAATCAGTAAAATTACCGAATCTGTATTTTGCGATGTAGGTAGCACTGTAATCAGTGCTACAGGGCTTTCAGAATTCGTTATTTACCACCAACTAGAAGTTGGTGGTAAATAATGAAAAGGCTTGAAAAAGCATTTTTTTTGCTTTTCAAACCCTGCTATGTTTCGGTAATTTCGGCCGTTACCGACCGGTATTTGGAAAATGAGATGTAGGGCCGCCTAAAATACAGATTCGGTAATTTTTATCGAATCGGTAATTTTACCGATTCAGTAAAATTACCGAATCTGTATTTTGCGATGTAGGTAGCACTGTAATCAGTGCTACAGGGCTTTCAGAATTCCCTATTCATTATTTACCACCAACTAGAAGTTGGTGGTAAATAATGAAAAGCATTGAAAAAGCATTTTTTTGCTTTTCGAACGCTGCCATGTTGCAGACATACATGCCCTTGAGCATGTATGTCTGCAACATGTGCACCCATACACGATTGAGGGGTGCAACAGGGTGTCAAAGTGACACCCTGCCACCCTTCAATGTTTCCCCCAATTACCGAATCGGTATATGGGCCTACAGGCCCATAGGAATGAATGGCAATTTCCGAATCGGTAAATACCGATTCAGTAATTACCGAATCTTACCGACTCGGTAATTTAAAAATAGAAATTACCTACATCTCATTTACCTACTCTTAAATACCGAATCGGTATGATTCGGTATTTAAGAGTAGGTAAATCAAGATTACCTACATCGGGCCCTCAGTTCTTTAACCCCTTGCGTGCGGGGCGTATTTTCCGCCTGTGCTGACTCCGCCTTGCGCGGGCGGAGTCATGACGGAACGGTTCCGTCATCAGCACAGCTCACCCGTAGCTGATGACGGAACCGTTCTGTCATCAGCACGCAAGGGGTTAAATGGGCCGGTACTCTCCTGAGTACCAGCATTTTTTTTATTTTGAGAGGGAGAGTACCTGCAAGAGTATCAGCACTTCTCAGAAACAAGCATGTACTCTGCTACAGAGCACCTGCGCTTCTAATTTTCCATTTCAAGCACTGACCTCACTAATATCCATGAGCCACTGCGGGGAATGAGATTTTGATATCAATTTATGATTATGATCAATTTAATAATTTATCTCATTCGTCATCTTCGGACCGAGTTGTATCTGTCATTGAGTAAAAGACAACCCCCGCATAGGTTAGACAAACCCCATTAACTGACGCCACTCTGAAGAACCACTTACAACTGATAAAGTTTAAGGGTTTTATATGAAGTAATTTTGAATGCAATACAATCCACTCTGGATAAAATCTCAAAGTATACAAAATACAAAATCAGTTACAATATCAGAATCTTAGGCTTCGATGTGAAGTGGTTCCTTCTGCGTCATCGGCAGTAAGATAAAATAATCAAGTTAAAACTGTCCCTACTCTATGCTACGTGACATCCCTACTTCGCAAGTTTCTTCCCTAAAAAGGTGTCAGCAGTTTGACTTCCAAAGAAGTTCAAACTCTCTTAGCCTCTAAAGGAATTCTTAAGTTTCAGAAGCAGTACCCTATCTGCCTACCCATCTGCTCTCTAAGGGTCCTCGGCCTACTGCTCCCTTGCGCTCTGATCTCTCAGCGCATCTGCTCAAGGCATCTACCCTTGCCTTCGCTCTGAGCAATTCGCCCTTCTCTGATTGCCCTCTCCTGATTGCCAATTGCTCATTGCTACCTCCTCCCCGGGGTGCTGTCCCTAAAATACACAATCATGGTGTGGGTGAAACGCCCCTTGACGCCCACCACGGACTTTCCCCGATGATGTCAACTTCCTGCTTCTTCCATTGGTCCACTCCTTGCGTCGTTCGTTAAGTTGACCCTTCTCCTTAGATGTCATCTTCATCATCTCATCGTCGACTTTTACTGACTCTTTCAGATCGAATGTCATATGAACTTAGACAAGGCTTTAACTTATACCTGCAACTCTTTAACCTTCTAGATCCTGTGAATGGTCTTGTCAAAACATAGTTCACCTCAAAAGTGTCTCTCCTCACGTTCGAGCAATAAGCTCCGTCCGGCATTGTCACCTTAAATCTAACAAGTGCTAGACTTCTTGGCTCTCACGTCCACATCAAGCTATTTACGACTTTTACAAGCCCACTAAATTACATACATTTGACTATGCTCCTGCGAACTCTTGGTCAGTCAGGTTACAATCACAAATGACCTAAACTCTTCCAGCATTCCTACAGAAACCCTCTACACAGTATAACCTTTGGCATACATTTATATACTCGTATTTTAGCAAAAGGTCTTAGTTATACTTGAATACATTTTACATCGAATATATAATACATAGTATACAACTGCGTAGAGTATAACTTATGCATTCTCCTTGGTTACATCGCCATGTAAGTTCTCTATACATTTATCCACGTTATTTCTCCACGTTTCTCCATTTAAAGATACACACGTACACGAATTCTACTGTGCACGTTCTACATTTCCTAAGCATTTCTACACATTCCTATATTTACCCATCATGTATACGGGCCTTCTAAATCTAATGCATATTTAACATGTGAATACATTTACATTTCCTATACCATGTTATCACATTAGTTGGCCTTTATGCTATAATCGCCAACTTTACATTACGATATGCATTTCATTCCTACGTTTATAACATATACGTCTAGATATGGCTACGATATACTTTACATTCAAATTGCGCTCTCTCAGTTCCCCCCTTTGATGACTTTTAGGAGTCATCACTAAAAGCAATTTGAATACATCTTTTATACAGAACTAGTTACATCAGTTCCTCTTTTTATCGATTCAAGTGCTCTCAGACTTTTATACTGTTGATCTTGTAGAACAGCTAGTCTCCTTTCCTGGTCTCTCATCGATCTTTGTAACTGGTTCGACCTATACCATTTATACAATTTTACTAATCCTAATAATGTAATTATGCAAATTAATACTATTAATACAGGCTTTAATATGTACCATATTATACCTTTGCCAAGGTTAGCAAACCAACTTCCAACCTTTCCCACTCCATTTCCTACTTTTTCCCAAACATTTATTTTTCATAAATCTTCGATTTCTCGATGAATCTGTGTAATGTTCCGTATGACTTTCTCAAGTGGTTTTGAATTATCAGGAATATAAGTACAACATTCCTGAACTTTCAAAGCTTTACAAACTCCGCCTTCCTTTGCTAATATCACATCTAAAGCAAGTCTGTTCTGTAAAACCATAGCTCTAATCGACTGCATCTCACCTTCTACTAACATTAATGATCTTGCAGTACTGGCAGACAATCTATCCACGACCGTCGCTAACCTTCTAATTTTAACATCGTTGAGGATCAAGCCTAACAATGGAAACATCGCTCCAAACACATCTCCTACTACCTCTGCATCTCCTACTTCCCTTTTCGTTCTCGTCGAAGCCTTTCCTTCCATTATCGCCAAATCCTTTGCATGATATATTTTGGGGAAGACAATTGCCAAGTAACACGAACCATACCAATTGTCAGGCAGTTTTACATAGGCATTTCTCCCACATACAAAATACACATTCGGAATAGCTTGCATCCCTTTCATAAAATCTTTCGTGTAGTACTCCAGTTTAAAAGAGTGCTCGCAACTAACTTCACCTACAAATTCACTCTCATAATATGTCTTGCTTCGAGCTAAACATAACTTTCCCTTCTGCGTTCTATCCAATGCTATTGGACCATTGCTACCTTTCCTCTTATGTGCCTTCTCTTCTTCTGTCCAATCTGTTTTCCATTGTCCTGACATTTTTAGAATCTTCTGCCGTCTGCATCGGTCATCTACTTGTGCTATAAACCTTTTCTCTATCTCTGATACTTTGCAAGTCAGATTATTTCTACGTGCATATGATGTATCTAATGTATCCCAAGGAAGAAAGAATTTAGCCAGTCTATCCTCCTTTTTGTAATAGTCCCACTTATTCATCTGCTTATAATTCGGAACTTCAGGCAGTACCGAGTCATAATTTGAAAAGTAGTACTCAAATCCTTCTCTACCATAAAATATACTAAGCAGTAAACTACATGTTATCCCATAAGTCAATGGGAGATGATGATATCTAATGCCTTCGTCTACAGAAGCCGGCAATTGCATACAAACGTAGCAATCTTTGGCCTCCATGGCATCGATATATTCGTACAATAATTTAGCATACGCATTTGACCTAAAGTTTCCCTGTGACTCGTCTACGTGTAATCTACGAGCTTCATCTGCAAGTAACGCCTTTTCACGTATAACAGTGCTCTCCTCCTTCTTTCCCACAAGAGCAGGTTTCAAAGTCGTTACAGTTTTTACATTCGCTATTTCTTTATCATTCTCATATCCTGTCATGTAAGATATCGTTACTACTATGATTATGAGGAATATCACTATTGCTATAAGTGTACCTACTATACATCTAGCTTTTCTGTTTGGGTTGCCGTTCTCCATGTTATCAAACAGCGTACTTCGTTCTCTAGCGAAAATTCTCTTTCCAGTCTTTGGTTGCTTGTTTGCTTTCACAGTCTTTAAAGTGCTTTTTATCAATAAAGTCTCTCTTTCACAAAAATGTCATTTCTCTTTTTAGCAGCAGACAACCCTAGCCCTTCTCCGTCCTCTAAATGTAATCCCTAATTTTATTCTTCTTTCCACTCGGTGCTAGGTTATCTTCTTCTTTATAACATACGTACAAAAGTCTTTTATGCATCAACAATTATGCATCAACAATTATTTTTGGACCTGCAGCTTTCACAACAATTATTAACAGTTCAAAGCGAATAACTTTTTCTTCTTCTTCTGACATTTGCTGACCAACTGTTGGAAATTGTAATCTTTTTAGCACTAGATCTTGAATTTTACTCAAACGTGGGGGTATGGGAAGTGTGAAAGTCAGTAACCCCTCAGTCTCGAGTCCAGGCGCCAACATCCATATCTCCACTGCCACAAATGGATCGAGATCGATTACTTTCACGCTCTTCACTCTCCCAGATTTCTGTCCCCAATACATCTGCTAGATAAGTCCACTCTGGGGTGGCGTACCTTCTGCAGGGCACACGTACCCTTCTCGATCTTCTTGGACTCTCCGTTCCTGAGTCTGTCGTGTCTTCCTCCTGATCCGATTCTTCAGCGATCGGGGCAAGAGTTCTTTCTTTCTTTCCTTCCGAACTTGGCCTTTTCCTTCTCTCCGGCCAACTGGCTTCTTCACTCTTTGTCTTTCCGCTCCTTGTTCTAGGACCTGTCTCTTGGTCACTCTCAGTCTGCTCGATATCTGTGTCGGACTCCCAATTACTTTCTTCTCCTGAGGCGACTTCGGTCCCACTAGTGTCCTGACCTTCGTCGTCCTGTTCCAACACAGTTTCAGTTTCTTCGATCACCTCCACAGCTTGGCTTTCCCCCTCTATGGTTTCTCCGCTTCCCGCCGGATTTTCATCCGAGAGAGGAGCTGTTTCTTCTGGAGGTGTTGGCACTCTTCGGGTGTGTGAGGCATGTATCCAGTTTGGCAGACCTCCACACTTAACAGCGGTATTCGTTACAAGTATGACTTGAAATGGTCCTCGCCAACGCACGTCTAAGCAGTTCTTCCTGACATGCTTCTTCACCAGGACCCAGTCTCCTGGACTCAGGTCATGGCACAAGTCTTGTACTGATGGAACCTCTGCAGCCTGGACCTGGAGGGACACAGAATTAACGGCATCAGATAGTCCCTTGCAGTAGTCCAAGATCAAATCGTCTGTGATGTTCACTAGCGCTGCAGTCGGAACCGATGGCAATCTCATAGCTCTCCCCATTAGCACTTTGTGTGGAGAGAGACCTGTTCTCCTATCAGGTGTGCTACGTATGCTCATAAGAACTACTGGAAGTGCGTCTGGCCAACTCAGGGATGTCGATGAACAAACTTTAGCCAGTCTGGACTTGATAGTACTGTTAATTTGCTCTACAATCCCTGAAGCTTCTGGTCGATAGCTGCAGTGTAACTTCTGATCGATATTCAAAGCTGAACACAGCATCTTCACCACTTCGCTATTAAAATGAATTCCTCTGTCCGATTCCAAAGAGGATGGCACCCCAAACCTCGGTATCAACTCCCTAAGTAACAATTTTGCTACTGTAAGTGTATCGCACCTACGTGTAGGGTAAGCCTCAACCCATCTAGAAAATATGCAGACAATCACTAAAACATATCTGAGTCTGTTGCATGGAGGCATTTCTATGAAGTCAATCTGCATCCTATTGAAAGGCCCCCCAGACCTTCCTATGTGACTCAAGGTAACTGGTGTTCTCTTTCCCACGTTTAGTTGCTGACAGATCGCACATCGCTGACACACTGCTTCTGCCGCTACTCTAAACTTAGGATTGAACCACGTCTGTCTGAATACTCTCACCATAGCATCTCTTCCTATGTGTGCTGATCCATGCAATTTCCTTGCCATTGGACTAACAAGTTCATTTGGTAAAACTGCTCTTCCGTCGGCAGAAACCCAAAAATTCATTTCACTTTTCCCGCAACCTGCTGTTTCCCAGCTCCTTTTCTCATCATCTGGTGCATTTTCCTGTACTGCTCTCAATTCATCCCATGTATCTACAGTATCTAGTAACATGGTCAATTCAGTTCTTTCCTGGATTCCCCCCACTTTTACATCAGTGTGAGAATATCCCTGTTCTGCGCAATAACGCGCTACTTCATCTGCGTATCTGTTTCCTAGTGATACAAAATCAACATTTTTGGTATGCGCAACACATTTGACCACGGCTATGGCCATAGGTTTTTGCAAAGCCTCTAACAGAAGTCTCACGAATTCTCCATTCCTAATAGGAGAACCCGAGGAGGTCATGTAACCTCTTTGAGACCATAACTGCCCATAATCATGAACTACCCCGAAACCGTACTGGCTATCGGTGTATATGGTGACTCGAAGTTTGTCGCCTGCTAAGCAAGCACGAGTCAAAGCCACAATTTCAGCTACCTGTGCGGAGTGTACTCCTTCCAGGCAAGCGGCTTCTATAACTCTGGTAATCGTGCATACTGCATAAGCTGCTCTCAGCTGACCGACATCGTTTCTTACGCATGAACCATCAACGAAGAAAATTTCGTCTGGGTCTGTCAATGGCTCATCTACGATATCAGGTCTCGGTTTGGTACATAGTTCAGTCACATCGAGGCAGTCATGATCTGTACAATTTTCATCGTCCACTTCATTCGGAAGTGGCATCAAAGTTGCAGGATTCAAGACAGAGCATCTCTTTAGAGTCACATTCTCGGCAGCCAGTATGACTTGCTCGTAGCGTGTGAGCCTGCTATTCGTCAGATGCTGAGTCTTCGTCCTGGTCATTAACAATTCCACAGAATGCGGTACATACACCACTAACTGGTGTCCCATTACTACACTCTCCGATCTCTCAATGCTGACACCCGTTGCAGCTACGGATTTGAGACATCCGGGCAACGCTGCGGCTACTGGATCTAATGTAGCCGAAAAATACGCCACTGGCCTGCGCGCATCTCCGTGGATCTGAGCTAATACCGCTAAAGCGCATCCCTCTCTCTCGCAGCAGTAAAGCAAAAAAGGTTTGGTGTAATCTGGCATTCCTAAAGCCGGGGCACGACATAAGTCTTCCCTCAGCTGCAAAAATGCCATCAAACACTCTTTGTCCCATGGTACCGGATCACTTACTCCTTTGTGCGTCAGTTGCAATAACGGTTTGGCCTTCAGTGAAAAGTTTGCTATCCACTGTCGACAATAACCAACCATGCCTAGAAACATCCTGACTTCTCTTTGTGTCGTAGGCGCGTTCATTTTCATAATCGCCTCTATTCTGTCTGGAGACACCTTCCGCTTTCCCTTTTCAATCCTATGGCCCAAGTATTGCACCTCAGTCTTACAATATTGCAATTTACTTGGAGACACCTTGTGTCCGTTCTCGGCCAAGTGATTTAACAAGGTGATGGTGTCTTCTCTGCAAGCTTCCTCAGTTTCTGACGCAACTAGGAGGTCGTCTATGTACTGGACCAGAACCGAATTCTTGGGCAGTACTAGACTCTCAAGATTTTTCTTCAACAGCTGGTTAAAGATCGATGGGCTCTCTGTATACCCCTGAGGGATACGGCACCATGTTAAAACGCGATCTTCCAGCTTAAAAGCGAAAAGATACTGACTCTCTTCGTCTAACGGTATCGAAAAGAAAGCCTGACACAAATCTATCACGGTAAACCATTCAGCTTGGAACGGTATCTGAAATAATATCACTGATGGATTCGGTACCACTGGACAACATGAGACAACAATGTTATTAATCTTTCGAAGATCCTGCACTATTCTGTATTTTCCACTAGGCTTCTGCAAACCCATGATCGGGGAGTTACATGGACTACCCACGATCTCCTTCAGTATCCCCTGTTTAATCATGTATTCGATCACAGGCTTTATTCCTGCAATCGTCTCTGTTGTTAGCTTATACTGTGGTGTTCTTGGATACTCAGCATGGGGTCTTACCAAGATTTTTACCGGTTCTACTCCCTTAATCAATCCTATTTCTTCCCCAGTAAAATCCCATACCTCAGCTGAGACTTTCTCTCTCAAGTCTTGCGGAAGCTCCTCCACTGTTAAGGTAGGATAAAGTTCCACACATTCTTTTGAGTTTACGACTTTAAAATCAGCATCCTCGTCATTAGTCTGCACTTCTACTCCTTCTGGTGTGCAATGTATCGTGCAGTTCAGTTTGCACAGCAAATCTCTCCCTAGTAAGCACACAGGACTAGAATCGCAGATCACAAACTGATGTTCGTCACTGTAATTCCCTATCCTTACTGACACTGGTTCGGTCAGAGGATTTGTCATCCTTTTGTTCGCGACTCCTACCACCTGAACCATTTCTCCTGATATTGGCAGACCTGGGACTACCGCAGATCTCAACGTGGATCGAGTGGCCCCCGTATCCACCAAAAAGGTTGTAGGACATCCCGCTATTTCAGCCTCTACGTATGGTCCTCTCTGATCCACTTCCAAGGCGGCTCCTAGTGTACAATCTTCCTCCCTATTCGCCCGCTGCCCTGTAAGTGGATCAACGTAGTAGCATTCCTCTCCTCCTACAAACAATGGCATCTGTCTGTAAGTTTTCCCTCCGTTTGAGATGCGAGGTGGTTGAGGAAACGGGGCTCGAGGAGTCTGAGTCCCCCCTTTGACAAACTTGCCCTTCGGGACTGTGGCTCCCTTAACCACGTTGTTCTGAACCTCTTCCTCCTCCTGCTCTAATTCCCCTGACTCAACATTGTAAGGACACTCGCGTCGCCAGTGTCCCACCTCATTACACTGATGGCATCTCGTCGTCTTTTTCAGTGCCGCGATATCCATTCTCGGTCTCGGTCTTTCTTCCTCATCTCTACTCTGATTATTCTGTTTCTTTGCCTGCATTCCTGTTCCCTGCTGCCGCGGTTTATCCTTTCCGGCAGCTTGCATTTGCACTAGCATTAACTTTTCTTTAAGCTTCTTTGCCTTAGAATCTATCTCGTCACTACAGTACCTTGCATACCTCAGAATTTCATCTAAAGGTTTGTTCTGCCAACAGATCAGATGCTGTTGGATCATTAGGCATATTTCTGGTCTCAATCCGAGGACAAACTTTGAAACAAACTGTCCAATGTCCTTAGGATCCATTACATCTAACCCGCTGTACTGCTTGAATGCTTTCAGCAATCGCTCATAGAACTCATGAACTGTCTCTTTCGGTTCCTGAGTAGTTCGATCTATCTTAACCCAGTCTATGTCTTGCACCGGCACTTTCTCTTTTAGCCATGTTATTACTCTCTCGTATTTTTCCATGACTCTAACTGATGGACCATTCGTCCGGGTATCTCTCGGAGGCTCACAATTAGGCCATTCGACACTAAGCTTGCACGCCGTCCACAAGTCTCCGGGTACTACGATATCGAACAGTGTGTTCAAATCGATCCACAGTACCTTCGAGATCTTCACGAATCTTTCTACCTGTTTGTACCACTCGACGGGATTATCCCTAAGCTTTGGGAAGGAATTGGTAAATGCCGCCAAATCCCCCCTACTCCAGGGCACGTGAACGTAGCTTCCATTCGCGATTTCTCGCAAAGGGAAGGCTTCCATTCGCATTAAATCTGCGTCCTGGGGCTTCCCAAGCACACTCCGTCTGACAGAGCCCTTCTTGGACCATCTTTCCTCCCATCTATCCAGATCTTTCCATACTCTGATACTTAAGATCAATTCCCTTATGTGTACCTTCAGCGCGATCGTTCTACGCTCATCCAAATCCTGATCCGTGCAAGTTAGCCTATGGTTACTCTGTAAAGCCTTTGTTCGTGACAGGTCTACCATATACCTGTCTGCCAAATTAGATAGGTTCTCATGAGCTGACCTCGCCCTCCGAGTAATATCCTTGGATAAGAACAATATTTCGTCTGGTGTATACAACTCTAATCTCTCTAGTGCCACTGTGCCATCAATCATTTCATCCAAGTCTGACTTCAAACTCATTACGTCAAGTCGTTTTGCTTTTATTTCCGCTTTCAGCATTTCAGTTCTATGTTCTTCTCTCATATCCCTCTTACCTCCACTATGCGCCCTACGCCTGAGCACAGGTGAGTTATGAGGAGTCTTCCTTCCTTCTCTTCGTTCCCACCCCTCTAGATCCCAAGCCTTTCCATCTCCACGTGGGGTATGGTGGAATAATGCTCCGTCCCCCAACCCTACGTTCCGATTTTTAGGCTCGGTTTCTCCAGATGTGAGATAGGATCCACCGTTCTGCTCTAACCCACTATAACTTGCTTGTTGTCTGGTGTCGCTTAATAAACGATAAGATCCTTCACGGCCCTCCATGTTCCCGTGATCTCTTTCGCGATCACCGGATGGATGGCGAGACGTTTCGCGACTTCCTATGTTCTCCTGACTCCGTCCACTATCGCCGGATGCATGTCGAGACGCTTCACGACTCTCCATGTTTCCGTGACTCCAATGTCTCACATCTTCACCTGGGGCATGGTGTGTGCACCTAAAGGAATTCCGGTACTCCTGTGTCCTACGTTCCCCTTCACTGAAGGTGACGCGAGGCACTTCGCCACACCCTGCACTTCTGTCTTCGCACATTAGCCTATTGCCGCTATTGGTAGGACAAGTATCTCTTCTGCTCTCTTGGCTTCCTCTCTCCCACTCGGGGCTGCTTTCGCCAGCTCCACAATGAGAGAGAATCCTGTTATCCTGCTCTCTCCACTCGGATCCCGTTTCTAAACTTCTATTCCGAGTCTCTTCGACAGTTTCCCAATCCTTCAAATATTCTCTTAAATCTTTAAAAGTCTTTGGTTTAGGACCCCTCAAATCCATTGGCCCTCTTTGACCTCCCTGTTCTACCCTGAGACCCGATGCAGAATCTAATGGGGTACTCCGACTTATTGGTGCTCGTATTTGCCTGTGGGGATTCATTGTGGCATTCCTATTCTCCACTTCTGCTCTTTCACTGTCCCATCGTGCCTGCTCCTCCTGCTGGACCCTTTCCGGGTTGTAGATTGACACAATAGGGCCTATGGTAACCGGAACTTGCAAGGCGTCTGGCATTTGGTACGACCTTGCGCATTGCGTCTCTGGAACCTTTTGAACCACAAATCTTCCCACTACTCTCTGTTCAGAACTAGTTTGGGGTATTTCCTCAGTCTTGTTAGCGTCCCACTCCGTTACTGGGATCGATTTATATTCCCCCCACCTAGCTCCGTCTGTTTGCGGTAATATGGGACTCGCAAGTTCACCGCTGTATGGAGGTGGTCTATCTGTTAACAACCTTTCTATCAGATCCTCCTCCGACTCGCTTTCCTCATCTTCTTGTTCTAGAGGTTTCCTTTCTCCCGTGGCCTCTATCATGGTGAACAGTTTGTCCGCTTCTATCTTCTGCACCCTCCATTTCTTAGCTTCATCGTCCCATTTAGCATCCTGCACTGCTTTTACCGATCTTCTCACTCTTTCTTGGCGCCTCTTTACGCCCCTTTCGTGTGCTGTTCTAAACCACACACCAAGAGCTTCAAATTGTGTTGGCCTCGGTAAAGGTCTCATTGAAAGCATCGTCGCCTTCAGTTGGTTCAACACTTCTAATTTAAACGTTCCGAATCTTGGAAACGCCAGTTCTTTTTGCCCTTCAGTTAGCCTATGCCACTCGGAGATCCATAATATCGAATGTAAGCCTACATTGACTGCCATATGATATGCTGGTGTGCCTTCTGGTGGAGCTTCTTCTCCGGCATATACATTTCTCCTTTTTCTTTTAAAGATTTTCCCTAAACCCTTGAAACACTTCATTTTGATAACGTACGATACTCCTTGCTAGTTCTCTTCCTTATTTGCGTCTTGATAACAACCACAAATCCCTATACGACTCTCGCTAATCAGCCTATCCCAGCACGGTTCTACATCAATCAACCAATCTCAGCGCGGCTCTACGCTGACGTCACTTCTCTCTTCTTCAGCAGCTTCCCTCGTTTCTCAACTCGTCTCACGATCTCACATGCGTTTTCATTCATACACTGAAAAATGACTACTTCCGTCCAAGCGATCACTTTTCTCTGACTGTACGGCCACAGTCTAACTGTAATTGCTACCTCAACTGGCACAGCGTCTTCCCTCTTACGGTCAGACACTTGCCTCAACTGATAGGTTACTTACACACAGTAAACGTACGACCAGCGTCCGCTACTCATTCACTCACACATACGCTCCCCCTATCATTGGTCTGTCAGGAAATCAATGGTACCTCATGACCCCCTTTCAATGGTAGACAAATTACTCTGGGTGTTCGATACACCCGAACCACTTAAGTCCTCTGGACATAAGATTTCATCTGGTTGCGCGCGCTCACAACCTTCCCCCAATCACACTACAGGCATTCAACTCCGCTTGACATTACAACACAGGAACAACATAAAACACCGCAATCTTACAACGCATGACCCTTATACTCACTCTCGACCGACTCTGCTGCTTTTCTCTCGACGCACCGTCAGCACCGTCTTCGGCTGCAATTCTTCTTCTGGTCGACGATGACTAGGGACCTTGGGGTAAACTAACCTGGCCTAGGTCGTCTTCCTCAAGAAGATAACCATCCTCTGCTACCAACTGCGGGGAATGAGATTTTGATATCAATTTATGATTATGATCAATTTAATAATTTATCTCATTCGTCATCTTCGGACCGAGTTGTATCTGTCATTGAGTAAAAGACAACCCCCGCATAGGTTAGACAAACCCCATTAACTGACGCCACTCTGAAGAACCACTTACAACTGATAAAGTTTAAGGGTTTTATATGAAGTAATTTTGAATGCAATACAATCCACTCTGGATAAAATCTCAAAGTATACAAAATACAAAATCAGTTACAATATCAGAATCTTAGGCTTCGATGTGAAGTGGTTCCTTCTGCGTCATCGGCAGTAAGATAAAATAATCAAGTTAAAACTGTCCCTACTCTATGCTACGTGACATCCCTACTTCGCAAGTTTCTTCCCTAAAAAGGTGTCAGCAGTTTGACTTCCAAAGAAGTTCAAACTCTCTTAGCCTCTAAAGGAATTCTTAAGTTTCAGAAGCAGTACCCTATCTGCCTACCCATCTGCTCTCTAAGGGTCCTCGGCCTACTGCTCCCTTGCGCTCTGATCTCTCAGCGCATCTGCTCAAGGCATCTACCCTTGCCTTCGCTCTGAGCAATTCGCCCTTCTCTGATTGCCCTCTCCTGATTGCCAATTGCTCATTGCTACCTCCTCCCCGGGGTGCTGTCCCTAAAATACACAATCATGGTGTGGGTGAAACGCCCCTTGACGCCCACCACGGACTTTCCCCGATGATGTCAACTTCCTGCTTCTTCCATTGGTCCACTCCTTGCGTCGTTCGTTAAGTTGACCCTTCTCCTTAGATGTCATCTTCATCATCTCATCGTCGACTTTTACTGACTCTTTCAGATCGAATGTCATATGAACTTAGACAAGGCTTTAACTTATACCTGCAACTCTTTAACCTTCTAGATCCTGTGAATGGTCTTGTCAAAACATAGTTCACCTCAAAAGTGTCTCTCCTCACGTTCGAGCAATAAGCTCCGTCCGGCATTGTCACCTTAAATCTAACAAGTGCTAGACTTCTTGGCTCTCACGTCCACATCAAGCTATTTACGACTTTTACAAGCCCACTAAATTACATACATTTGACTATGCTCCTGCGAACTCTTGGTCAGTCAGGTTACAATCACAAATGACCTAAACTCTTCCAGCATTCCTACAGAAACCCTCTACACAGTATAACCTTTGGCATACATTTATATACTCGTATTTTAGCAAAAGGTCTTAGTTATACTTGAATACATTTTACATCGAATATATAATACATAGTATACAACTGCGTAGAGTATAACTTATGCATTCTCCTTGGTTACATCGCCATGTAAGTTCTCTATACATTTATCCACGTTATTTCTCCACGTTTCTCCATTTAAAGATACACACGTACACGAATTCTACTGTGCACGTTCTACATTTCCTAAGCATTTCTACACATTCCTATATTTACCCATCATGTATACGGGCCTTCTAAATCTAATGCATATTTAACATGTGAATACATTTACATTTCCTATACCATGTTATCACATTAGTTGGCCTTTATGCTATAATCGCCAACTTTACATTACGATATGCATTTCATTCCTACGTTTATAACATATACGTCTAGATATGGCTACGATATACTTTACATTCAAATTGCGCTCTCTCACCTCCTAACAAGCCCCTTGCACAGGGTAAGGAGCATGCGAGGAGGAAGGACACAAATACACACACAACTAAAGCCCTGGAGCGCTTGATGTAAGAAGCTCTTCACATATTTATCACATATTTATCATCTCCACACAGTCCAAAAATACCATTTCTTGAACTTTAGCACATGTCTCTAGGAAGCATCTGCTGACTCAAACTCTTTTTCGAACAATCTGGCAGCTCCTCCACGAACATTTGGCTCCCAGCATGGGAAGCGGCAGGGGAGCCCAGTGTGTCCATGAACCTTGGTTTCTTGATTTCTAGCTTTCTTTGCCTCGGGCCCCCCACAAGCAACAGCTGCCTCCGCGCGCTCTGCCCTCTCCCCTCTTTCCACTTCCGGATGTTGCGTGGTTTGAGGATCTGGAGGCGGCAGGTCACTGTCCGCTCCCACAGCCTGAACGGAGAAAACGTACTGAGGGCACGTCAGAGCGTGCACGGGTCACGGCAGGGTCACGCAAGCGTGAAGGAGATACAGGTTTACTTATGTATATTTTTAGATTTAAAATGAATGCTACCAGATGATTCCCCTGATATCGTCATATACACAATTTCCGGTCCTGGGCTTTATGTTAGCATCACAATGCATTCTGGGAGGTGTAAACTTGGTTAATTTCCCATGAACTAACTAGACTAACGCCTGAAAACGATTTCTTTAAAAAAGGGTCAGTATTGTAACATTTGTCCTCCCTGGTGAAATGGAGTCATCTGATAACATTATTATTTCAAATTGGAAGACAGCAATACAGCGCGGAGCATGGAGACAACACCCAAAGTATTCTCAGAAGAATAGAAAATCTTCCAGCATATGCGACGAGAATTTTAGCTTCTCAATCTTTACTGCATAAATTATTAACAGCAGGCAATGAAAAAACAGTAACACATAAAAAAAACACTACAAATCCCATGAGGATTTGAACCACACCTCCTTCAAACACCAATCATATTAGTCCAATGTCTACAAAATAATAAGGCACAATCTTACTGGCTCTTTCTTTGCACAAGCAGTCTTCTTATAAGTGAATCAAAACAGGATACAGTTCCAGCTCTCAACAGAGAGCAACTTCAAAACAGCAGATCCCAAAAGAGACAACTTATCCACAAGGATGAGGAACACCATCCAACCAAATTCCGTATTCAGCTCTGTTTGAAACCCGTTCCTGAAATCAAAAAGAAGTTTGAATATCATAGAACCTTCTTATCTCAAGGCAGGGACAACACAATATGTCAAAATATCAAATAACATCATGCCAGTTAAGAACTGTTCTTACCTGTACAATTGGTTGGGATAATCCTCGCCTCCGTATTTCTTAATAGAATCTAAAATTCTTGTTGCATATGCTGGGAAATTTTCCATTCTATGGCAGGACCGAAGGCTCAGATTATGCTGGTTCAAAGATGAACAACAACAACAGAAGAAACATGTACACTTGGTTTATAATAAAGTATTTTAAACATTGAGTCAGAAAAACAATCAGCTGCCTTAAGAATATCTTCTAATATGGAACCCATGACAAAGGCCTTAGACGCCATAGCGCCTCTAGTCGTTTAAGCACCATATACAGAAATATCTATACCAGCTTCAGGCGTAACCCATCGAACCCAGCGAGCTAACGTCGCCTCTGAAACTGGGCGAAAGGTTTCTGAATAGTTAAAAACAAAGTCCCTAAAGGCTCGGTTCTGTAGGACAAAGTACTTTCTTCATATGACGTTAATCATTTCACGACACATAGTCTGTCATTATGTGGAAACGCAGAATAGTCAAAAAGTGACATGGTCTTAGCTCTTTTGGAAATCATGAATGATACACCCTGAACCGAATATAACCTACCTGCTAGGTCTAGTGCACATACGTCTGACACTCTTCGACGGGAAATGAGACACAAAAGCATAGTAAGTTTCGCAGTAAGTTGTTTTAATGTTAAATCTTTACTTTCCGGCCAATATTCTAATAAAGACAACACAATAGAAATATCTCATAGAGTATTGTATCTGGGTTTCAGTCTTGCAACCTGAATGCCTTTCAATAATTTGCAAACAACTGGATGAACTCCTACCGGTTTCCCATCTATGTGATTATGTCCAGCAGACAAAGCAGATCTGAAATTGTTTACCGACCTGTAACAAAGTCTGGACTCTGTGCACTCTGAGAGGAAATTCAAAACATCTTTCAGATCGGATCCCACGGCATCCACCTCTCTTTGAAGGCACCAACCCACCCAACGTTTCCATGCAGCAGAATATAGTTTACTGGTGGAAGGAGCCCAAGCTTGCTGTATAAATCCGTCAGTCGCCGATGAAAGGCCTTCAATCCGTTTGTGTCTCCTGAGATTGTGCACACCATGAGAACCAGTTGGTCTTGAAGAATCAACGGATGTGGAGACCCTAGTGGGTCCAGGTGTAGCCGTGGAAATACAGGAAGTAGAAACAGTAGATCTAGTGACAACTCCAAGAGCGTCGGAAACCAAGATTGTGTCTTCCACAGAGGAGAGACTAAGATCAATGATGTTGACTGAGGGCAGATATGGGCTGCTACTTTTCGGATCATCGCGAAGGGGGGAAAGGCGTCTGAGTTCTCCAAGGGTGGAGAAAGGAGTCTGTTCCCATCGCCATCAGATCCGGTCTCCAGCTGTAGAATTTGGGAAGCTTAGCGTTCAGACGAGAGGCGAAAAGATCCATGAGGCAATGGCCTCGAATAGCCATGCTCTCTTGAAATATTGAAGGATGGAGCTTCCAGTCACTGAAGTCTCTCAGAAACCTGGAATTACAGTCCGCCACTAAGTTGTTTTTGCTGGGAATGTATTCCACTATGACCGTGATCTTCTGTGCTAGGCAGAAATTCCAGAATTCTTGAGCTGTGTTGGCTAACAACCGAGATCTCGTCCCTCCTAGGCGATTTATGTAGAGTACCACTGACACATTGTCCATCCGGAGGAGGATGCAACAATTTCTCTTCAATGGTGAGATCGACTTGATGGTGAAGGAGCCCGCCAACGACTCCAGACAGTTGATGTGCATGTTCATTTCTTCTGCAGACCAGCGACTGCCGGTAGCGAAGTTTCCGCATCTGGCGCCCCAGCCCTAACGCCTGGCATCCGATTTGATGACTACATCAGGAGAGGCTTCGAAAATGGCCTTGCCATACCATGCTTCCATGTGAGTTAGCCACCAAAGAAGCTCCTCTTGCGCTTCTGGTGTCAGAGCAATGGAATGATCCTTTCTGAAATTCCGTTGGAGGTAATGAATTTTTAGGCGTTGCAACGCTCTGTAGTGAAGCGGGCCTGGGAAGATCACTTGTATTGAGGAGGCCCATAGGTCGCCAATCCTCGCTAGGGACCTCAAAGAAACCATCTGTTTTGACAATGTCGATTTGATTTCCCTCTTGATAGATTTTATCTTGGCTTGGGGAAGTAGTAATTGAGCTGACACTGAGTTGATCTGGATTCCCAGGAACTCTATCTGTTGAGAGGGACTCATCATGGATTTCTTTAGATTGATCACAAAGCATACATTTTGTAATAGAGACACTGTCCATCGTAGGTGTGTTGTTAGCAATGTTCGGTTTTGTGCTAATATCAGCATGTCGTCTAGGTAGACGATCATGCGAACTCCCATTTCCCTTAATCGAGTCCCCACAGGTTTAAGGAGTTTGGTAAATACCAAAGGGGCAGAGGAGAGGCCAGAGGGTAGGGATTGATGCCGGAACCACTGTTCTTTCCATTGAAACTGGAGATAACGATGTTGAGGAGGGTCGATTGGTACTGTCAGATAAGCGTCCTTTAGATCTAACCGAATCACCCAATCCTTTTCTTATAACAAGTCTTTCAGTAGATGGATGCCTTCCATCTTGAAGTGATGATAGGTCACGAAGGGATTGAAAGATTTGAGGTTTAAAACGAATCTCTGATCACCTCCTTTCTTTTGAACTAAAAAGACATTGCTGCAGAAACATCCAGCTTGCAGGGTTCCTGCAGCAATGGCTTGTTTTGTCAAAAGATCTCTCAGCTCTGATTCTATAAAAGACTCCTCTTGTCTGGAAAAATGGAGAGGAGGAGGGGGAAAAAGCTGTGTCGGTTGGGAGTTAAATTCTATCTGATACCCTTGCACTGTGTTCAGTACCCAAGTGTCTGAAGTGATCTTTAACAAATTGTCTATGAAATGAATCAGTCTGCCCCCCAAGGGAATCGAATGGAGAAAAGGTTGAATCAATACCTGAGGACTGGGCGTTTTTGTTGCGGAAGCCACTGTTGATGCCTCTGTTGAAACAGCCACTGAAACCTCAGGATCTGGTTGGGTAGAAACCAGCTTGTGTCGGGTCTTGAGCATATCCCCTTCGTCTGGGGTTGTAGCCACGGTGAGGACCTTGCTGATTGAAGTGGCCGGTCGAGCGTCCTATGCCACGACCAGCCCTATCAGAGAGGGGATGGAAAACTCTCTTAAGAGATGACTGATATTTGTCCAATGATGTAAAAGTATTAAAAATGTGCGATGTCTTTCACGAATCGGTCTCCATACAGCTGCCTCTCTGCCAAAAGAACCAGGTTCTGCAGAAGCCAGCTCTGCTAATTGGGGATCAATCCGTAGAACTGATTTGCGTTTCTCTGAGGAAAGTGCACAACTTGCATAACCAAGGAGGCAAATCGCTCTTTGAGTCCATTCTGCGAGGACATCAGGGTGGATTGCCGCACTCTTCTCTTGAGCCGGAAGAGCCAGTTCTAAGATCTTGGCCAGGGGGTCAGAAACATCCAGAAGTTTGTCCTGGCATGCTCTCAGGGCTCTATCAATTCCCTTTTTAGGCTCTTTGCTGAATTTTTTCAGAAAGGTTTGCATGGACACGTCTATTTCAGGAGTGAGAGTGGCATTGTTAGGAAGGTCTGGACCAGGACATTCGTACCTGAGGTGGCATCTGACTTTCTTGTTGAAAAGTTTTCGCAGGGTAGTCTGCATATACTCAGAAACCTGCGGTGCTGGGGACCAGTCTGACGATCTAGGGTGAACGATACTAGTTGGATCAAACGTGAATGGGGACTGAGTCGAAGGGGAAGAAGGACGCTTGCGTTTCTTGGGGCGTTTATGTGGCCTTGACTCCTGGGAGGAGGAAGAATCAATATCTGCGTCCCTGGTAGGAGAAGGAAGGGGGAGAGAGGGTCGGAAGGGACAACAGGACCATATTATAGTCATGATCCCTTACTTTCTCTGTAACTTTAGTATAGATTTTAACATGTTGCCAGAAATGGCCGGGGAGCTCTGAATGTGGAAGAGGGTTGGAGGGAGGGTTGGAGGTTGATGGGGACGGCTCGCTACCAACCAGTTTGTCAAGACGTTGGGAAATAGGTACTAGGGCTGAGGACAAAGCTTTGTCAAGTTTCTTGTCAAGGATTTTGTCAATCAGAAGTTCCATGTTTTCGTCATAATAAAAATCCTCATCGTCTTGGGGACCTTAAACACCCAGGTCCTGCTCACACACCTCGTGGTCAGACATGGTGTAAGGAAGAGGGTACTTCCAAGATCAAAATCCCCAGAGGGAAGCCAAATTATTACAGCCCTAACACAAGTGAGGTAGGGCGTAGGCTAGGAGCAATAAGCTGTGATTCAAAAGTTCAGTATCCTAGCTTGTTTCCCAAGTTCTTAGAAAGGGGAGTGAGTCCCTTTGACCTACAGTAGCTAGAATTTCTCAGAAGAGTTTCCAGAAATGATTTTATGTCCAATCAGGATGTTATGTGCTCAGGGAAGTAGGGAATGTTGTCCGATTTGAGAAAAGACTATATTTGGCCCGATACCCTGGTCAAAAGCTGAGGAAACACCTTGTTATCTAAGCCTGGGTCAGGTTTCACTAGCTCGGAGATCGGGCGGTTGCTGCATGCACTCTCGCGTGCAGGTTTTCGTGGTATGTGAAAGCAGCCAAATTGGGCTGCTTACGCGACCTCGCTCCAGGGAGGAGCCACTCCAGAGGGACCAGCACAACGTGCATCTGCCACAGCCCGGCCACAGCCCGGCCGCTTGTTAGAGCGAATGAGGAAGCGGTGCAACACGCCGGAGGGGACGAATAAACTACAGAGAAGCGGATTCTAAAGCGGAGGTTGAAAAAACCCCTAATATCGTGTGTAAAGTCAAATCAACAAATTAAGATAGCAATCATGGGGGTGTGGCTTAGCGCCCGAGGCGGATGGCGGCTCTGATGTGAGCGCTCCGCATCAGCCGAGGGATTCACCCTCTTCCACCTGTGCCGGCCACCTCCGGAGGGGAATTCTTCGAGTCGGAATATGAGGGGAGCACTCTGACATCGGCGGCGGCACTTCTCAGCTTCCCGTACGTCTGTTTGGAGCAATTACGAGCGGCCGTGGCTCCCTTTCAGCCGCGACCGCCATTTTGTTTATCCTTTGCACGTCTGACGCGCTAATTCCCCCGGACAACCGTCACTCGCTGCTCCAAGCCTACGCAAATGCTCATGGTGAGCTTATATTTTCATATTACAGTGTGCCAGTGTTTTTACCCTGCCTGCCTCTTCCTGCAAAAATAATGTTTATGAATATTTCGACTTTGGCAGTCATTTTAGCTTTTTTGACTGCTTTCAGCATGATGTTCTTCCTTCTTCTTGCTGCCAGCGCTTCCTTATGACTTTGTTCACTTTCTGGGCTGCCCTCACTTGCCACGAAGCTGGAGTTTACCTGTTGGACTCTTTTTTTTCTCTCTTTCAACGTCTGTTGCCTTTTTGCTTCTCAAATTATGGGCATTCTGCGCTCTACTTTTTAGTATAGAGGTTTACAGACCCATGCAAGTGGATACTGCTACATGCTCTCACATGCACCTTCGCAGCTTCTAAATGATTGTAAAGAAGTCTCCTTCGGACCTCTTTGTACTAGCGCGCTCCTGTTGATTAACCCTCCTCCATTCCTCTATTGACTCTCGCAGACAGGGAATATTCTAGGCTCTAGCCTGTCTATTCTTTTCATTTTGTTGGCGGCTTCATCATATGGAGAGAGGCGCAATTGGTCGTGTTTCCAAAAGCCCACGACGTGTTTTCATTAAAAATTCCAAAGTCTTCTCTGCACTTGCGCATCTGGAAGCGTCTCAGGAACTTGCCGCCCACATGTCGCAGTCCAATACAGAGCGCCCTGTTCAGACCTCAGGGAAAGCTACGTCGAAACGCCTCAAAAAAGACCCTCCATCACCCTCAGGCTCAACTTCAGCTGTATCTATGGAGCTACTGTTGGAGGAGATACGTGCTCTTCGACCCTTCATGGAGGAAACCAACTCTAAGTTGCAGGTCTTAACTGACAACTGGTCACAGATGGATGCGAGAGTGACGACTGTGGAACACTCCATATCTTCTCTTCAGGAATCATCCTCTAAGGTGACGCACATGCAGTCGCAGATTTCCTCCCTCCAGAAGCAGGTCGAGGAGCTTGAGAATCGAAATCGACGTAACAACCTCCGTATCTACGGCCTGGCGGAGAATTGTGAGGGGACTGACCCCGTTGCTTTTTTCAAATCTTTCCTGCCTAAGCTCCTTCATCTACCTGAGGGAACCACGCTTAATATCCAACGAGCACATAGGCTTGGCCGCATTTCTTCATCTTCCTCCGCCTCCTCCAGACCGCGAGGTGTCATCATGTACTTTCTAGAATATACCGATCTTCTCAAAGTCCTGTCGGCAGCCCGCGCTTCTCCTCGCCTCACATGGTCAGGCTCTACCCTCTTCTTTGCGCAGGATTACGCTAGAGCCACGGCCAGCCGTCGTAAAGCTTTCTTGGATATGCGACCGGAGCTCCGATCCATTGGCGCCAGATATGGCCTCTTCCACCCTTGTCTCTTCAGAGTCACTCACAACAACAAAACAACGACCTACGAAGATCCTGTTTGTCTTCGGAGCTTCCTTAATTCCTGCCAAGCATCTGAAATGGACCTCTCCAGCTCATCGTCACCTTTTCCCCCATGACTTTCATGACTCGCTATTTTGGTTTCTTCACTAGTTCGCATAGTTTCTGTTAGTTTTTCATATGTTTGTTCTCATCATGTTGTTCCTACCCTTCTCCCATTTGACTTCTTTCCCTTTATACCTGTTCTCTTCTAGTCACATAATATGTTCATTTCTTTCCCACTTATCCTAGTATTTCGTTTCTACCAATGGCTCTTATGATGTTTTCTTCTCCTCAGCTATCTTCTTTCTTTTTCTACCACAGGTTTTACAGTTTACAGTATGTTCGTTCTCCCCTTGGTTTGATGGTTCGTTTACATCGGATGTACCGTCTCCCCCAGTGGGCGCTCCGTCTTCTCTTTTCGTCCCCCCTACCCCGTGATCGCCCTTCCTCAGTTTCACCCCTCGTAAGTATGTTTTCCTCCCTTCCCTTGTTCTCTGATGCTCCCTTTTTGTCTTTGATTTTGTTCTTATCTCTAGTTCTTCTCTATTCAAAGGTGTCTTCTCTTCCTCTTTCTCCTCTACTTCTATGTCTTTACTTTTTTTAAATTTCTCTTCTTTGCATTTGTAGTCCTCTGCTTCACCTCTTTATTCATTTGACTCTCACTACCACTTTTCCATTTCACATATTTGCTCTTTATTTGAACTCTTTCCTCTTTTTCTTCTCTTCCTTTCTTTTCTTTGCTCCTTTCCTTGCTGCTCATCATTTGCTCTTGACCTTGTTCCTCTGTTTATTGAATCTTCTTTCCTCATCTCTTCTTATTTCCTTTTGGTATATTCCTTCTTTGTTTTTTCTCATTCTTCTAGCACTCTTTCTGCTTATTCACCTGCACTTTCATTTTGCTACTTTTCAACTCCCTGTTATTTTACCTCTTATCGACTCTCATATTCTCTTTACTCATTTTACTATTTTGGGCACTTATTATTCTTCTTTCTTTATTTATACTTTCTTATTCATTTTCATGATATGTTGTTAAAAATAGTTACATGGAATGTTAAGGGCATTAATTCTCCCATCAAGCGACAGAGAGTTTTGTCCCACCTTGCACGCTTAAATGTTGATATTGCTTTTTTGCAAGAAACTCTTTTTTCTGCTGAAGAGTCTATTAAGTTGAAAAGAAGTTGGGTGGGTGATGTGTATTACTCTCCAGGAGATGGTAAGCGTAATGGAGTAGCCATTTTATGTCACAAAAATCTCTCTCACTCTTTGCTTATCCAAGAATCAGATGATGTTGGTCGTTGGACATTTGTTAAGCTTTCTATTAAGAATGTTCCAATTTCCCTTTTAAATGTCTATGCACCTACTGCCGGCGATCCTACTTTTTGGTACACCTTTTCCCAGGATATCACCAGATTTATTGATAGTAACTTTATTTTTGCGGGGGATTGCAACCAGCCCCTTGACCCTTTTTTGGATAGGCACTCAAAGGCTCACTTTGTTCCTAACAAATCACATAAACTTTTTTCTCAGGCTATCTCGCAACATAAACTCATTGATGCCTGGCGTTTATGTAATCCAGTGTTGCAGGAATTCACTTTTTACTCTCCCTGTCATCATTCCCAATCCCGGATTGATTACATTTTTGTTTCTCATGATATTACCCAGACCCTTACTCATGCAGAGATAGGACCGATACTGCTTTCAGACCATGCCCTCACTTTAGTTCAACTTGACATTCTCCCTAAATCAGTTGGACCCAAGCGATGGCGTTTTAATAATTCCCTTCTCTTGGACCCTAAGTTCACTGCATCCTTTATTGAATTTTCTGATGAATTCTTTTCACTTAACGATACTCTCTCCATCCCTAAGCACACCATCTGGGATGCCTTCAAGGCTGCAGCGAGAGATTTTATTATTGGTTTCGTGGCAAAAAAACGGAGAGCTGCCCGTAGCTTTACAGCTACTCTTCTCCTTGACATTAAGAAATTGGAGCATTCTTATTTTACCTCCCGTTCGCAGGATAGCTTGACAGCCTTGGTTAATGCCAAAATGAAATTTAACAAAGAGTCAACGGATGATGCGTCTTTATATTTATTAAAGTCGAGTGCAAAGTTCTATGGGGGTAAAAATAAGGCTGGGAAGATTCTTGCTAATTATTTGAAAGTAAAGCATAACAAATTAAATATCGAATCCATCTATGACACACACTCTGTTCTCAAACATAAAGATACAGACATTCTTGCTGAATTTTCTGCCTTTTACAAAACCTTATATTCTTCCGAAACCCAGCCCTCCCCTCAATCCCTAGACCGTTTTTTCTCCAACATTCAAAAACCTGCTCACTTCCCGCTCGACCTCTCCCATCTAGAGCTTAATATCTCCCAATGAGAGTTACTCACGGCGCTTCAGAATCTCCAAAAAGATAAAGCTCCTGGGCCGGATGGCTTTACTGTTGAATTTTTCCGTCACTTTTCAAAACTTCTCATCCCCAAACTACACTCCCTCATTGATGCTTTCCTCACCCTGGGTTCTTCCTCAGGCTCTTTCTCTGATGCACACATCTGCCTCATACCCAAGGAGGGAAAAGATGCTCAACATTGTAAGAACTATAGGCCAATCTCCTTGGTTAACATTGATTATAAAATATTTGCGAAGTCTCTTGCAGCACGTCTTGATCTTCTTCTCCCGGATCTCCTGGGTGAGGAACAGTCAGGCTTTGTCAAGGGACGCTTTATCACTGATAATACCTGACTACTTTTTAATGTTTTATCTAAGTCTTGTCATTTGCCCCATTCCCTTGCGGCCATTGCCCTGGATGCTGAAAAGGCATTCAATAGAGTTGAATGGACCTATCTTTTTCACACCCTTCATTGGTTTGGTTTCGGTCCCAAATTTATTTCTCTGATCTCCTTACTTTACTCCAATCCACGTGCAGCTGTTTGTGCTAATGGTCAAATATCCTCCTTTTTTGATTTGGGAAGAGGTGTCCGTCAAGGGTGCCCCTTATCTCCTTTTCTTTTTAATTTAGCCTTAGAACCCTTTCTATCCAAACTCCGTCAGAACCCAACAATTCAAGGCTTTCAAATATCAGATTCTCAAATCAAGTTAGCCGCATACGCGGATGACATCCTTCTTTTTATTTCTAACCCCACTGAGTCGATTCCTGCCTTCCTTGCTGAAGTGCATGAATACTCCCAAATATCTGGCTACAAACTCAATAATGATAAATGTGAGATTCTACCTTTAACGAAATTCACATTTAAACCCGATTTTACTGCCTCCAACTTCACATGGAAATCCTCTCATATTAAATACCTTGGCCTGCATATTACATCTGCCATCCCAGATACTGTTTCCCTCTGTCTATCCAAATGCATCCAAAAATTAGTAGATCTAACGTCCAAGTGGCATCCTCTTTATTTGTCCTAGTGGGGCCGCCTTGACACTATTAAAATGATGTTGTCTCCCATAATCCTCTATACTATTTCCAACATTCCTGTATCCATCCCTTCCAAATTCTTTATGTTATGTTATGTTATATATTTGTTGAGCGCGAGAGCTGCCCCAGCGACGGGGCGTCCCGGCGCTAAGAACCATATCATAACCAACTGAGAAAAGGGGGAGAAGGGGGCCTACAGGGGGGGAAGAGGTGGGTTTTAATAGCTTTACGAAAAGCGGACAGGTTGTCAAGGCAGCGGATGTGGAGGGGAAGGGAGTTCCATAGCTTTGCACCCAGCAAACTGAATGAGCGTCCTCCGATGCGGCAGAACTTCATGTGGGGAACCAAGACTAGGTGTTGCCCCATAGAACGAAGGTTGCGTTGGGGGATGTAGGGTGTTAACAGCGAGCGTAGGAGCTCAGGGCCCTCAGTTTTCAGAATTTTAAAGGCAATGGTGAGGGCTTTGAATTGGATGCGGGCTTCCACGGGCAGCCAGTGAAGTCTGTCAATGGTGGCTCTAGCGGAGCACCTTCTAGGAAGGCCTACTATTGCTCTGGCCGCAGAGTTCTGTATTAGTTGAAATCTCTTGGTTTCAGCCTTGTTCGCGCCTAATAACAGGACACTCGCGTAGTCCAACCGGGCAAGGATGGTCGATTGGACGATGAGTTGCCGCGTTTAAACAAATCAACTCCATTCTGATGTCCTTCCTTTGGAATAAGAAAAAGCCTAGAATGTCTCTTGCTCGATTGGTTCGTCCTAAGACAGAGGGTGGAGTTAACTTTCCAAATTTTCCTGCTTACCATAAGGCTTTCCTATTACGGCAAGCTTCTTTCTGGCTGCGAGACCCTAGCACCCCTTGTCCTTTATGGGCTAAATTTGAACGTCTTCTTATCTCTCCTTTTTCCTTTGCTGAATATCTTTCCTTCTCCCGTACACCTTCTTCCATTTCCACTCCCATTCATAAGTTTACTACGAAACTGCTCCTATCTTCTTCACATTCCCCTCCTACAACCATTGCTGATTTCCTTTCCTCCACCATTTGGCATAACACCGCCCTCCTTATTCGTGGCAAACCTTTCTTTTGGAAAGCATGGCATCATAGAGGGTTGATCTGGGTCTCTCAACTCTTCTCTCAATCCTCTTTCTTGTCTTTTACCACTCTCCGTTCCCTCTATGACCTACCAACCTCCTTCACTCGTAACTATCATTTACTTAGGGAGGCTGTACTGACAACTTATAGTCAGCTCTCTCAGCTACATTCAACTCCTGCTTCTCCCACTCCAACTTCTTTACTTCACTCCTTTTTACGCAAGACTCCAAAGGCCTCTTCCATTTATAAATACCTTCATACTACTCACTCTCCTAGGCCCAAATCCAAAGTAGAGGAATGTTTGGAACATGACCTCTCCATGTCCTGGCCAATATCACTATGGAACATGACCTCTCCACGTCCTGGCCAATATCACTATGGGACAAAGTTTGGATTAAGATTCGTAAATCCTCTAGAGCGGCAACCCTGACACAGTCCCTATTTTTTATTTATAACAGACTCCTCTATACACCTTTCGACCTCCATAAGCGCTTCCCAAACACCCCTCACACATGCTGGTCTTGCTCAACCCCACAGGCAACTTTGTTTCATATGTTGTTCTTATGTACCTCTGTTCATGCTTTTTGGTTACAGGTCTGGGCTCAAATTAACTTGATTTTTCACACATGTATCCCTTTTTCTCACATAAACATCTTCTTGGGCAGCCTTTCTCCTTGCTGGGATAATGTTGAACTAAAACCTCAGATTATTGACCTGCTACTAGCCGCTGTATTCCAACAGATAACGGTAAACTGGAAGAACTCCTCTAATATTTCCTTTAAGGTGTGGTGGTTTAATGTTTGCCATAACCACAGACTTGACACTGCTTTTGTTTTTCCGGCTCACATGGCCGCAAAGCGTTTGGACTTATGGCTCCCTATCACGCTTTATTTGGATACTTGTGCTAATAGTTCTTTCCGCCCACTGCCTACGCAACAAGAAGTCCTCAAACCTCCTTAAATGCTCACTGCATTCCATTTTTCTTCTTCTCATTGTATCACTTTTGCTTTTCTTTCAGGTTCTTTATTGCTTTTGTGATTAATGTTTATATGCTTTTTCCTTTTCTCATTCTAGTGCCCAGTTTTCCTTCTTTCCTTTTTGACACTATTTGCTACTTTATGCTTAGCTTATTTATCATAATTCTCATTGTTTTATATTCTATTGTACTTTGCATTGACACCTTGCTTTTCTCATTTTAATATCAAATAAAACTTTTTTTTGAACTTAAAAGATAGCAATCATAAGCATAAACATGTATAACCTTCATATCCCATATTATAAACATAAATATAAGCCAATATAACCAATTAATGCCTAATCAATTTATACAAAATAACGAGGCACTTATCTTGACTGCGGAGCAGCAATGAAAGAGGAAGTAAAATGGTGCCTCGCTATTTTGTAGACAATGGACTAATATGATTGGTGTTTGAAGGAGGCGTGGTTCAAAGCCTCATGGTATTTGTAGTGTTTTTATAATGTGTTACTATTTTTTCAATAGCTGCTGTTAATCATGCAGTAAAGATTGAGAAGTTTAATCTGAGCCGCTAGTCCCTGCCATAGAATTATGCAAAAGATGGAATTTATCAGCCCAGCGTCCAGTAAGAAGCTCAGACTTACTAAGGAAGTTGTATTAAATAGCGGAAAACTTTTTGATTTGCATTGATAATGCTAAATGTACATGGAAAGATTCACTCTAATCAGGGAAGTAAGGTTCTAATTAAAATGATGCAAGCGTGTAGCTTCTGTATCCATCATACAAGTGACTTCACAACATTTGTCCTATCCAGTCTAGTGAATGGCCATACTTTGCCAAATGTCTCTCTCCCTCTACCCACATCTGTTCTAGAAGATGTGTCTCCCCAACCAGCATTAGCATTTTGGGGAATTTACACCATTTCACAAAACTGCTATTTTTAGGGACCCATCCCATATGCAATGCTACCATCTTGAGCAGTCTGTATTTTGGGCAGTCTGCATTCTCTCACAGCTTCCTTGTGGCTTGATGGTCAATTGTCCGGCAACAGGATCTAGTCCACCTGTACTCGGATCCCAACTAATCCAGGTTCCCTCCAGGAATGTTACCACAATTGGCATGGCTGTGGCTTACAAAAAAGACACCCAAGGCAGACAGGCCCCTTTTATGCCCTGTGCTCCACATGGATAACGAGGATGCTCGCAGCCACATGAATGAGGTCTTGTGTGCAGAGCCTCCTAGAACAACACAGACACATAAGAGCAACTATGATCATCATTTAACACAGTGATAGACATTAAATACCTGTACCGATTGTGCCCTGATGAACAACTGACCATCCAGCCTGAAAAAGACCTCCTTGAACTTGGCCTCACCAGTGAGGTCTATATGCTTCTGCAATATCTATGAGAAGAATTTAGAAAATGCGTTTAAATCACCAGGTTGATATCTGTTTGAGCTGATTTCATGAACTGTTGAAGGTGGAGAAAGGACTCCGCCATCTGGCCTTAAGACTTTGCCTTACATAATTTAATGGGCTATCCTCTCACCTAAATGGGCCCAGAACCACAAGTGCTCAAGGACTGATTATAAGATTATAATCTATGTTTCAAATCAATGCTAGGCCTATGAAGCAAGATTTGTGTACAGAAGATATATGTTTGTACATACATTGAAGGTTATTTTCTTTTTAAATTTGGGAGTTTTCAACAGGAGGGTGTTAGAACTTCTTAGGGTCCGATTCAAAACAGATTGTTCAAGTGTTTTTGCCAGGTAAACGGCCTGTTGTAGTAAATAGCTTGGTGCGTCAGGCAGGCTCTCTTGAAATAAAATCCTTGTTTCAATAGACAGCTAATAGAGTTGAATTAGGTCTGGAGTGATGTGATCATGTTATCATGTTTTCTAGAACCAGTGAGGAGTCTGGCCGCACAGTTCAAAGTGGCTCTTAGAGGTGCAAATCTAGCTTTGGGTAACCCTGTTAGGGTCACCATTTAATACTCCAAGCGTGAGATAGCTAGGGATTGGACTGCAAAATGAATGTCCACAGAAGGCAAGAAAGGTTTCCGTAATGTGTAGTTACACTGATGTGACCTTGCTTATTCAGGTATTTGTCCAGAGTTATGCCTAAAGATCTTGCAGCATAAACAACATGAGGAGTGAAGTTGAGTGATGTAAGTTGTTTGAGCCAGCCTAAAGTGGTTGCAGAATGATTGTAGGGAGCAATCAGAAGGAATTCTGTCTTGAGAGTGTTTAGCAAAAGATGATTGTGAGTTTTCAGCAGCGCACTGTTTAGAGTTTGTGTGTTATCTGGAGAAGAAATTATCAAATACAATTGAGTGTCATCGACATACATGTGTTATTGAATGTGAGAGCGGTTTAGAATTTCGGAGAGTGATTCCATGAAAAGGTTGAAAAGCCTGGGTGAGAGTGTGGATCCCTGAGGCACTCCAATTGAGACCCGGGTACTGGTTGCAAGGGAGTGGTTAACTTTAATTTTTTGCTTTCCGTTTCGTAGGAATGAGGCAAACCAATTTAAGACAGGGCCTGATAGCTCCATCCTTTTTTGAAGAAGAGCAATCAGGTTTTCATGTTTGACCATGTCAAACGCCGAAGAAAGATCAAGAAGGATCAGTAGGCAGGGTACATTGTGGTCAAGAGATCTCAAGGTGCCATCAACAATGTTTGTTAGGGCCGTTTCAGTACTTAGACCCTCTCTGAAACCTGACTGGTATAGGTCAAGGAGCTGAAACCTCTCAATGTGGTAGCAGAGCTGTGTGTGAATGCATTTCTCAAGCAGTTTGCCAAATTCATGATATTAGTAACAGGACAGAAGTTGTTAGGATCCGCTAAGTCTGCATTTGACTTTTTTGGGATGGGGTGACTTGTCCTAGCTTGAGGCAATCAGGAATCCTACCCTGCACCAGAGATTCATGGATAATCAAGTACCAGAGTGGAAGAATGGCAGATTTGAGTTAATTGAAAAACTTGGCGGGTACCGGATCGTTGAAGTGATTGGAGGGTTTTAAAGAAGTCATAGATTTGAGAAGCTCAACATCGTCTGGTATTAAAAAGAAGTTCCATGATCCATTTGGCATGTACTGCCAAAGTTAGCATGATCAACATAACCTTTTGCTGGACGATCATGACTGTCCGTAAGGCTAGGGACTATTCAAATGACACAGACATATACTTTATACAGTGCATAACAACCCACTGTCCTGTCATAAATTACATTGGGTTTTATGAATGTAAGATGCAGAGATGTTTTGGATGGAGTACCGCCCTAATGCCTGGATGTTGACGGACATTTACTACAGCTGACCACTCATGAATGGACATCCCTATCATAAAAAATTCACCAATTCCAAAACACAGAAGCTGCTGGAGGAAGTTGGTAGAAGCCACCTATAAGATTTAAGTGATGAACAGTTACAGATGCTCACAGGTCTTAAAAGCCCTGTTGCACTTTTCTATTTGTCACAAATTTCTTAATCATTAGATGTTAGCTACATATTCAATTACTTCTCAGTATGCACTGTAATTTTTGTTTTCCGTTACGTCAAATCCTAGCAGTACCTAGTTATCCAGTACATTAAGTGGCAACCCCACAAAGTGGAGTGTGAGTTGTTGCACGCTTGTGACCCACAGAGAATGTTAGAAGTGAAGTGAAGAAGGGGAAGGGACAGTGGGTGCAGGTTGTGCTAGTTGAACTGGTGAGATGTCAACCTTTCTGAGGTAGTGTTCTTTGAAGTCAAAGGGTCTTATTTAGATGTTGGCAGGACTGTGACAGAGTGGGCTTTTTTGTTGGTGTCCATGCACATCTACCTGGTGGTCTGCCTGCCTGATATAGATGCTGGAGTTCAAAGGGCAAGAAGACTGACGTGGTCCCGCTGACTCTGCTTGGAATTTGATCCCCAACCCATCGGCGGGGTGGGTTGCATCAGGCAGCGGAGGGACTCCAGCCAGGATTCCCGCCATTGTTATTTGGTTCTGGCTTGTTTCGAAGGGAATTCAAACAAAAATACCAACAGGAATCCCTCCTACTTTGAGTCGGCGTAAAGGAATGTAAAGGGGTGAAAACTCACATTTTTTCAGTTTCCTTCTCTTCACCTTCGTCAGTACCCCCCCTGTCCTGGAGCACCTTGACCGTGACAGACCAGCACCCCGTTTTGACAGAGTCAAATGTAAGTGCACGTGGTGTGTGCGGGTGTACAGTGCATGCTGTGTGTATGTTGGTGAGGTGCAGTGTATGTTGGTGGGGTGCAGCGCAAAATGTACAACATGGGTTCACTACACATAACCTACATACACAACATATAAGTGTTATATAAGTGTTATACGTAAAAAATAATATGTCACTTACCAGTCTCCCCACCACCAAGGTCGCTCCCAATCTTCAGTCCGTTGACAGAGAACCGCCAGCCCAACAGGAAAATCCAAATTGGCTCGGCGGGAGGATGGAGGGCGGGTTGCCAGCACAGAAGACCGCTACATGCTTCTGTGTATCGTTAGTACATCTAAATATGGCGGGCGGGACTCCTTCAACATAACAGGGTACGGACCACCAAGATCTAAATTAGGCCCAAGTCTCTCTTGTGGAACAGATGATTATAGGTCAAAGAGCCATTTTTGGCTTTATATACCTGAAAACCCAATAATTCTTCATCATTAATTAAACATTATCAGCTTTAATATGCAAGGGATTTTCTCAAAGATAACCAAATCCCAGTTCAATGACAGTACTTGTGGCATGCACCATCTACCAAATGGTAGAGTCTCCAATGAAGGATGATAGCTCATACATTGATGTACAGTAGACACCTACCTGCAGGGACCTTTGTATCCAACACAAATATAATATAGGGCATTGGACAGTAATTTAAGCTATGGATTTCATACTGAGCTCTAATTGTAGGGGCATCAGAGGGCAGCCAAGTCTCAACCACAGAAGCAACCCCAGAAAACTGTTTTCAGTTATTTGCAGCTCTCTGGTATCAACATAGCTCCTCAGTCCTGCACTATAGAATCTTGCTGCTACTGCCTTCATCCTGTAGACCTGAAGAGTTGTGCTTAGCGGCTGATTGCCAATTATTTGCTTACATCTTAAGCCTGCTCTGCTAGATTGTTTTAATATACAAACAACCTTCTCTCTTTGCTTGACCCAATTTAATTTTGGGTCAAAATAAGTACATAGGCCATCATAACACAAGTATTTGGTCCAGGATCGACCCACATGCTCCAAGCTCTTAGATATATATATTCACAAAAAAATGAAAGGTTACAGGGATGTTACACTTAGGCTGACATTTCACTCGTACAAAACCAGAGAAATTCATCAGTTATAGTTAGCTGAGCTAACTATAACTCGCGCCTCTGCAATGCACTGGTAATGACCTCACATTTTACATCCTCATGTATGGTCAGTGACATCACCACTGATATCTCAAATGTAAGCCCTGGGAGGGGGGCCCTGTGCGCCCCCTCCTATATTAATCATATGCCACTGGGACCTGGCCCACCCAGGGTTATGTAAAGCAAGCACAAGAGCCCGTGTTTGCTTTTTCAAACATTTTTGCTGCAAATTTGTGTAAATTTAAAAAGAAATGCTTTTATGCCATGACAGGGACCCAAGGGGACCCGTGGACCATGGTTTGGGGATCAGAGTATTCCTACCCTGCCCCATTTTCTTTATTTTCACTTTTTTTCGAGACTCTGTAAAGCTGAGTCCTAAGATGGCTGCCAATACTTGCTGGTTAAATTGTTGGCAGCCAATCAGAGCAGTGCATTTCCCTGCACTAGCTGTCTTTGTTGGCGACTTCTTCACGACCAGAGATATCACTATAATTTTAATCTTAAATTTCTCAAAAACTACTGAACGGAGTTACACCAAATAAGCAAAAGGCACCTCCTTGAACCAACATCTACCTCCTTAACACATTTGGCGTACGTCCATTCAGCAGGTCTGGCTGTATGTGTGGCTAAAGGTTCCTATGGGATATAACGCGGATGAGGTAGCAAAGGCCCAAGGATTTCAAGGCTTTAGACAACACTTGAATAAGTGTGGTTAATTAGCGGATGGAGACACACTCGAAGCTCTGGACCTCTTGGGCTTCAGGGTTAAGGAAACAGTTTTGAGAAGTTGTGAGTGTGATCTCCACATAAGATTAGTTTTATTTGCCAGGATTAATATCCGTTTTTTCCAGCTCGTGATATGAAGGACAAGAACATCTCTGTTTGCAGAAAGATTACTTTATTTTAATTCATACGGTGAGGACAGCCGACACGTGTTTCGCCCCCTCTTGGCGATTTGCGCCGGGGCTTTCTCAAGGCTAAATGAATTAATTCACGTAGAAAATTCCTGTTTCAAAAGTGTGTACATTGTCCGTGGTATAAAAATATAATTCTTCAGTGATAAAACATTTCTTATTAGGCTAATGCCTACAATCCTAAGGTCCTCCCAGCATGGCGATTCCTCGTTCACGTCCTTCCGCCAAAGGACGTGAACGAGGAATCGCCATGCTGGGAGGACCTTAGGATTGTAGGCATTAGCCTAATAAGAAATGTTTTATCACTGAAGAATTATATTTTTATACCACGGACAATGTACACACTTTTGAAACAGGAATTTTCGACGTGAATTAATTCATTTAGCCTTGAGAAAGCCCCGGCGCAAATCGCCAAGAGGGGGCGAAACACGTGTCGGCTGTCCTCACCGTATGAATTAAAATAAAGTAATCTTTCTGCAAACAGAGATGTTCTTGTCCTTCATATCACGAGCTGGAAAAAACGGATATTAATCCTGGCAAATACAACCAATCTTATGTGGAGATCACACTCACAACTTCTCAAAACTGTTTCCTATGGGATATAACATTACCAACGCACCCTTATTTCCCACTCCAAATTCTCTCTTCCTACTGCACAGATCACCACCAAACTTTCCATGACAACCAAAACCTTCCTTGACTTTTTTAGGGGAAAATTTCATGATGATTGGTCAAACTACGCCAAGGTTATAGGTCGTTCACATCCAGCCTCTCATTAAACTCATACGAGGGCTGGGAATGAACTGCATTCATTTTACGGATGACACACAGCTGACGGTCTTGTTCATCCCAGGCTCTGTAGGGTCCTTTGAATCTTTTCACCAGTGCATGAACAGCAGACTGACTTAGAAGCAATTTACTGCAGTTTAATGCTAACAGGACGGAGACCATACTCTGCCAGGTGGGGAGGGCTGGCGCCAGTGATCTAAAAGATTGCTGCCCGACAGGAGATGGGTGAATTTTTGTAAAGGCAGACTCCATACGATATCTGGGGTACAACTAGACTCCACTCTTTCACTAGTAGACCATGCAAAGAAGGCATCCAATACCTGTTTTGCTCTCATGAGAGCGTTACGTAAAATCCTCCCACTTCTTTTGACCAGCTGGCTCTTCCACATACTCCATAGTACAATCATAAGTTGGATTGATTATTGTAAGCCCTTTCATTGGCACACATGAGAAGACAATAACAGGCCTTTCATAAATTCATACTGCAGCTGCCAAACTGGCGCTTGGACAGAAATGGAGTTCCTCCACCTCTGCAACTGTTAATTCCTTGCACTGGTTGCCAGAGAAAAAGAGAATTTATTTTTAAGTAGCCTGCTTGATGCACAAGATGGTCTATCAGCAGGCACCTCACATCCTAGCAGATAGGATTACTCTGTACCACCAGGCAGATTTCTCCACTCAGCCTCTGTGCCTAAACTCCAGATACCCAGGTACAAGAAAGCAAGAACTGTAAGCACAGCCTACTCAGTTCAGGGACCCATACTGTAAAATAGTATGACAATACCACATTTGACTGACTCAGGACCAGTTATTATTCAGGAAACACCTGAAAATGTGGATCTATAGTCAGTAATCTCCCCTAGGGATGGCCAGGCATATGTCCCGCAGGGCTAGGATACCCATGGATTACAGTTGTGCTTAATACATGTTTATAATCATAATAATAATTGTTTGATCCTGTTTGGCTTAAGTTCACTGTGGCCTGTCTTTGCGAAGCCAGTGCTCAATATTTACTTGTATTGTTTACTTTACTTATTGTGAATGTTTAGTGATTTTCAGTACTAACACACTGCATATAGTTTCTCTGAGTAGTGAGTCATTCTATTTTGGTAGAGTCTCTGTGTAGACTCATGTGTAGACTCATGCTGCAGCCAGAGATGGGGCACCTTAACGTGCTCTGCTAGAGAAGACCTGGGTTTGCTGTCTCTCTCTCTCTCTCTCTCTCTCTCTCTCTCTCACACACACACACACACACACACACACACACTCTCTCTCTCTTTCTCTATCTCTCTGTCTCGCCTCCAATATTTGGCTTTGCCTGGTCTGCCTTCCTTGGTACTGATGGAGCCCCATTCTGAGGAGTGAGGTGGAAAGCTGTCAGAATTCGTGATACTACATGTGTAAAACCTGACAGACTTGGCCACTACCAAGGACAATGTTGAGGTCCTCAAAACAGTGAGGCCTGGGATTTCTCCTCCTTCAACAGACAGTGCCCATCCAAAGGAACAGCAGCGGTCAAGAGTGAGCATTGCCCCAAGCAACCTGAAGCCTTCATGTGTAGTCCCTCCCCATCCCACCGATGGATGTGTTCAGAGGGAGTACAAGAGGCCATCGACCCACTAGAGGTTGGTCAACAACAGCCCATCAAACAGGCCCTTGTGGTGGTTTTGTCATGATCCATCAGGGCTTCATGGACCTACATTATGTTCTAGTTGACCAGCACCAATAAGCAACTTACTTGATGTCCTCTTATTATTACCTACTCAATCACTTGTCAACCCATCACCTCACAACCTCTTCATCTCACCCAGTGTGCCCCAGTGCTTGGGCGGTGTCTGGACCTGACCCTCCACCCACCATGCCTGTGACAGAGGACGTGGTTCAGGTGGACATAACAACTGACATGCATGCATGCATGCATGTATGTATGTATGTATGTATATATACATGAACGCATATATGCATGGATGTGCTATTTCTATAGCATGAACCTAGCACAAAGGCAGCACAGAGCTGTATAGGGTCAAAGACAAGCGTAAAGTCTTCAAGCGATAGGAGAGGTGTTTGGGTTGTGGGAGGTTAATGCATTGTGATATGGCTAAAAGATCTTCCCTGGGGCACATAGCAAATGCGCTTACTCCCAATAGAGGTGTGGTCTCCCCTGTTGTTAATCTGGTAACATCCACCTCGCCAAGCCCGGAGAGTGGTGCCGCATCACAAAGAGACTCTCTAGTGGCTACTCCAGAGTCCACTGTAACATCTACTACCAGTGTTAACCCTCCAGCTGATATTCAGGCTAAGTCTACTAACCGTCAACTTCGAGGGAACCGGGAGGGAGCAGTGCCCAAACGGAAACGAGGGGCTAACATATCTGGCGGTAACAAGGCGAAGGTTGCTAAACACTCCAGCCATTTAGCTCATACGTCCGGGGTAAAAGCCAAAGAGCCCGCCCCTCTCACTACCAAACCTAATCCTCTACTGGCCCCAAATCAATCAGCATTACTTACTAAAAATTCAAACACCATAGGTACGCAAGTGGTTGGGGAACATTTAGTAAATCATAATCTAGGCATTCTTCTAAAATTCTTTCTTAGCCCTTTGGAAGCAAGACTTACTCAAATTGAGGCAAGATTATCGAACATAGAACACGCCACAGAGGTAACTATGTACTATTTTAATAGAGCTAAAACCACACAGGGGAAGTCGCATGGATGTGAGGGGGATCGGCCCACAGATAACACTCAGCCCTTGGCAATTTTCTTCCCTACACCTCAGAATACGTTAAATAGGAACGAGCATCCTATCCCACTTGTTATTGCACCCACTGTGGTTAATAAGCCTAACTTGCAAGGGGGACAAAAAGTAATGGAGGCTAATACTTGGAATAAGAAAATGGTAATTGACCTACCTCCTGATGCAGCTCCTTTGGTGGTTGTTTTAACCGGAGTACCTGAGCTTGATGCCTCCACTAAAGAACCATTTGCATCATTGAAAAATAAAGTTGTCAGTTGGCTAAACAAATACAGACCACTCCCTCCCAGGATTTCAGTGAAATCCTGATGGTCCGAAGGGTGCCCTGGGTGGGTAACACTACCACAAATATTAGCGGTGACTGTGCCCTTGTAAACTTCAGGGATCCTCACACTGTTTTCCATATTTGCAATTGGATGTCGGGTAACTCAGATACACTAATCCAGGCCCTGCCATTGTCTGCTTTTTATCCTTCTGATTCGGTGTGGTCGAGGTGGGGGGGGTCTGATGAGGACTGGACTAGGGTGGAACCTAGAGGACAAACCAGGAAGAACTGGAATAACCCCCACAATTCCCACCCTTCTAGCCAATTTTTGCATCACAATCGGTTCAGTTGTTTGGACCTGGTTGACTGACTACAAAACAAGCAGGGGGCACCCGGTCTACTGAATTCATCAGATGCACTCATTAAAAACTCCACACACCCTGGGGTAGTTATAAATTGTTTTGGCACTGATATGTTCCAAGGACTTCACCAGGAGGAGACCAGTTACCTAAGATCACCGGAATACTCACCCTCTGATGGTATTGACTGTAGTAATCTAGTAGAAGCTTTAAACACCACATATATTCCTTTACCGACCATAGTGAGACCAGGATTGAGCCCCCCGACTAGTAGGAATAAACACACTGTTGATCCGTTTTTTTTGTCAATCCTCTCTTGGAATCTGGCAGGGCTGAGTAATAAAATGACATGTCCGGAATGGGGGTCGTTTATTGATAAGCGTGACGTGTGTCTGTTCCAGAAAACTTGGGCCAGAGAGGACAAATCACGTAGTGGGTTTGCCACATTCTCAGTCCCGGCAAAATGGGGGGGAAGGGACGCCCGTCTGGGGGACTAAGCATCTGGGTGGGTTCCCACTTAGGATGCAAGGCCAGGACTCTGAATACCCAGTCTGAGGATGTCCAATGTGTGCTTCTGGAATGGCCGAATGCATCTAAACTCGCATTGGTCAACGTGTATACCAGACCGGTTAATATAACAAATGAGTCTCGAACCATTGATGAGCTCTCCCTATTCCTGAACACCATTCCGCAAGGCTCATTGTTTGTGGTAGGGGGTGATTTCAACTCCCATTTTGAGCCGTTACCAGGTTTGATGGACGGCGGATCTATGGAAGAGGCTGATCAATGGGCAATACCTCCATTAGCGGGCCCACCAGCTAGGTCCTGGACACCATTAGCTGTCCAAATCATGGCCCTGACACTTAACTATTCGATCAGGGCCTGCAATGGACGCACACAATCGGACATCCCCCCTAAACCAACTTTTAATAAACCTGGGCAGGAGTCACGTCTGGATAATTTTTTTGTTGAATCATGATCATGGGACAAGGTCATTGACTTTAGGGTCATTACAAGACATGAGAGCGACCACAACGCGCTGATCTTGGAATTTTCTTTGCCTGGTGTCTCAATCGACAACCTGATGGTTAATATTGCCAGTGAATCAAGGGCGATTCTATCTAGTAACAAACGTAGAGGTAGATGGGCCAAACTAGCAGAAAATCCCAAGGAGATTGCCGAGCTTTATGCTCGGATCGTCCCAGTATTTAAGGGTATTGGCGTTTTAGCTTCTCAACCCCACCCCTCCGAGAATTATAATAAAATTGGAGTTTTACATCAGGAATTGATTAGCACAGTAGCAGAAGTTCTAAATCCCCCTGTGAAAAAACAGGCATCCAAGGGGAATAGAGCGTCGTGGTATAACGCCGCCTGCAGAAAGGCCAATTCAGATCTTCTAGCGTCCATGAAATTAAATAGTAACAAGGAGGTAATAAAAGCCAGGAGATCTGAATATAAACGTCCAATTCAATGTGCTAAGGTCGATTGGGACCATGACAACTGGGCAAATATGTTGGTCGCTCCTAAAACCAGAGATGCCCGTAAATTTTGGCAAATTGTGAAAGCGGGGTCTGGTGAGATGACTCCCGCAGTTGAGGCAAATATTGCTGCGAAAGTGTGGGGGACCACTTTTGAGTCTTGTATGAAAGACCCGACACGGATCAAGCAGGGGATAGAGGAGGGTTCTTGCTATACCCCACTTCCCAAAAAGACTAGGATGGATTTACTGAGGTGGAGGTTTGTGCCGTAATATCAAAACTGGCAGCCGAAAAAGCCCCAGGATTGGATAAGCTCCCAGGAGACTTATTCAAGCACGAACCCAAGATTTGGGCTCCATATCTAAAGTTTATATTTAATGCAGTTTTGGGGGGATGGCGGTGCCAAGTACTTGGCTGGGAGCAGAGATTGCCCCTATTTTCAAGAAAGGCTCTCCTCTGCTCCCGGCCAACTATATGCCCATCAGCCTTATTGATGTGCCACAAAAGATCTTTGCAAGGTTGATTTTAGAACGCCTCCAGGAATGGATAGACGACCACTCAGTCCTGAGCCCATACCAGGCTAGGTTCAGAAAAAATACATCTACCACGGACCAAATTTTCCGTCTGACCCTTTTATTCTGGAAAACGGTGAAGTCTGAGGGCGGCAGCCTTTACACTGTTTTCGTAGACCTTCGTGCGGCCTTTGACTTGGTCCCACGGGGGAAACTGTGGTCTGTGCTCTTAGACTTGGGTATCCCATACCAACTCCTAGATATAATTATACGACTCCATACGGAGAGTTTTGCACAGGTCAGATGTATCAGGAATGGTGAGCTTTCCAACAGATTCCCCGTTGACAGGGAGGTGAGACAGGGCTGTGTTCTGGCACCGACCTTGTTTTGCCTCTATGTCAACGGGGTAAACGCCCATCTGAACACGGTACCAAATAGTGATGCCCCAAAGCTTGCCGGTAGCAGGGTGCCCGCGATTATGTTCGCGGACGACACCCTGCTACTGTCCAAATCCCCCATGGGGATCCAACGTGTGCTTGATGGTTTTAAGGCATTCTGTGATGAACATGGTTTAGAGATTAATGCTCTCAAAACAAAATTTATGATCTTGACTCCTCCATCAACCACACGCCCAAACCCGAGTATTGGCACAACCAGGTTGGAAAGGGTCCAGACCTTTGAATACCTTGGGGTGACTATAAATGAAAGTATGACTGGGTACACCACCAAATCAAATACCACCTTAAACTGGCCCAATTAGCGGGGGGTATCACTAGGCTTGCAAACACGAACAAATCGACCATTAAACCGATTGGCCCACCCCTAGAGATGTATAGACTTCAGGCTAGGGGAGCTGTAATTTATGGTGGCGAACTCTGGGGCCATATGTGTAGACACGAGATGGTCGTCACTGAGAATACATTTCTCAGGCAGCTCTTGGCAATGCCACCTTAGCACCCCACTGTTACCCTTAAGGTTGGATCTGGGTCTCAGACCAATAGATGAGGACCTGGGTCTGAAGCCTCTAGCATTCTGGCAAAGGCTTTGGTCAACGCCAGAGTTTCTGAATTACAGGCTGGAACTACAGGAAATCCTAAGCCTCCCGAACATGGGGAAAATCCCATGGTTAAACTATGTGAAAAACGGATTAGGGACGCTGGGTCTTCATTGATTGTGGTCTGACCTGGAGACTGCGTGTACCAAGGTCACACGCAATCATTTGGCAACATTGTATTATGAAAGCAAAATGACGCCTCTATACAGGGCACACAGACCGGCACCCTTTCAGGATTATTTTTAAAGATTAAAGATTGTTATCAATTCGAGCATGTTTTAGATGAAATATACCCCAAAAATACCAGGAAATTATATTTACAATAGAGGTACGGTACCTCGCCAATCAGAAATTTTACGAGCAAATGGTTACCAACCTCTCCCAAAAACTGTCCTGGATGTAATTATGAGCAGGAAAATGACTTCTTTTGTTCAGCATATGGTAAGGCAAGAAGAACTTGGATTATACCCTCTTGTAAAAAAATGGGTTTTACACACTGTATGCAGGCATACAGAATCTTTAAAACAGATTTATCGAGCGTGACTGTCTTTGCTGTAGCAAAATGTTTGGAATCTGTGTGGCACAAGCGAAGGCTTTTAACTAAGTCTAACTAAAATTGAAACTTATTGGTTTAAAGTTTTTTCTTTTTCTTGCTATCAACTGTTGGAGTGGCTTAGATGTTGGATTCTAATTCTTAGCTATGATAAGTTTTTAATCATGACCAAATTTGTTTGGACTTGAGCCATGTTTTACCTGGATATCTGTTAATGAATTCTGCTCGTAACTGATGTTTTGATAACTCATGTTTACTATATTGGTTTTTATTGTACAATGTTGCGATATCTTTTATGGCAAATTCTGCCGAAATAAAGAAATAAAAGAAAGATATGGCGTTCTTTAAAGAAGTAAGTCTTCATCTCTTTCCTAAATTGGAGGAGTTTATGACACCAGCCCAGCCAGGATGAGATCATGTCTGGGTTGAGGTAATTACTTATATTCAGATTTGGACATTTTGGTTGTTTTCTGTTTGATTTTGGAATTGATGACTTATTTTGGGAGCGTTTATTTGTTTGTTTGACTTCTTTCCCAACATAAACATTTTTAACAATGGAAATATGTTCTTCCATGATTTTTCTACACATGTATTTGTTCACTTGCCCTCTCTTCAAGTTAAGTGTCCATCCCTGGACACAGGAACTGTTTTAGTTAGGGGGTTCCCTTCATTTAAACAATTTAAACCCAGCCCTACTACTTATCTCTGGACCCCATGTCCCAACATTTCTTATTTAGTAATGCTCCTATTAAAATCTAATTCATTTCAGTTTTCATTATGTGCACTTTGTGGTAGCATGCCTCTTAAATGATGTATGTGTTTGGTGGTTTGAGTGAACTTGCTGCAGGGCTAAAATTGAACCACACATTACATTACAGCTGCAGCATTATCCCATCTTTAGCTGCAGGGATGTATACGTGTGATTTAAAATTACAGCAGACAGGTAGGTGCATAAGTTGTTTATTTTTCAAATGAGTCCCGGAAAGGTATTTAGACTAAGTTATAGCGGTGGGATGGGCTGACACATGTAGGGGATAGTGCACAGTCTAAATATAATTTTTTTTATTTCGACCTAAAAAAATATTGAGTTGGAAATTTTGTAGGGACAGAATATCGAAATCAAGAACATCGACGACCAGAATATCGACCTGAAGGTAAGAAATATTGTTTTTGTTAATATCGAAGTTAGTAATATGGATAGCAAATATTTTGATGTTACTAATAACGATATTTATATTAGTGTTATGTATTTTATTATGTATTTTATATGTTTGTGTTTATTTTTTGTTAATTATTGTACTAGTTTTAGAATACATGTATAACATTTTTAGAAGTTTGAATTGTTTTTTAAAGTAAATTATGCGTTTTAGTACCGTAGGGGGGTCATGGGTTTTTAGGGAAATAGGGTGGGAAGTAATGTAATTATAGTACATTAATGAAAACATTTTAGGAATTAGGAATTATTTTTTAGTAAATTTTGCGTTTTCGTTCTGTAGTGGGTTATGGGTTTATAGGGGAATAGGGTGGGAAGTAATTTAATTGTAATTAATTAATTATTTATTTTTATTTATTGGTATTGATAATTAATTTTATGTTAAATCATTATTAATTGGTAATTAATTTTTATTAATTGGTAGTACATTGTTATTAATTGATCAATTGGTAATTATATGAAGTGTATTAGTTTATTACTGAAGTGTGTCTTGGTTTATAGGGGGATAGGGTGGGAAGTAATTGAATTCTAATTAAGTGATTATTTATTTTTTGTTTCTTGGTATTGATAATTAATTTTATGTTAAATCATTATTAATTGGTAATTATTTTTTATTAATTGGTAATTAATTGTTAATAATTGATTACTTGGTAATTATATTAAGTGTACTAATTTATTACTGAAGTGTGCTGTGTATTTATAGGGGGGTTGGGTGGGAAGTTATTTAATTCTAATTAAGTAATTATTTATTTTTATTGATTGATATTGACAATTAATTGTATGTTAAATAATGAATAATTGGTACTTATTTTTTATTAGTTGGTAATTAATTTGTATTAATTGATTATTTGGTAATTATACTAAGTGTATTAATTTATTATTGAAGTGTGGTGTGAGTTTATAGGGGAATAGGGTGGGAAGGAATCTAATTCTAATTAAGTAATTATTTATATTTATTGATTGGTATTGATAATTAATTTTATTTAAAATAATTATTAATCGGTAATAATTTTTTTAATTGGTAATTCATTTATATTAATTGATTCATTGGTAATTATAGTAAGTGTATTAATTTATTATTGAAATGTGTTGTGAGTTTATAGGGGAATAGAGTGGGAAGGAATTTTATTCTAATTACATAATTATTTATTTTATTGTTGAGTATTGATAATGCATTTATTGTTAATTAATTATTAGTTGGTACTACGTTTTTAATAATTAATATATTTTTTGTTTTGAAAATTAATTTATTGTTCATTAATTATTATTGGTAAATACTTTTTAATAATTATTGTTTTTTGGTTTTGAAAATTAATTATCCGTTATTTAATTATTATTTGGTAATTAATTTGTAATACTTTTTTATTTGTATTTATCATTAATTTAATTGGTAATTAATTGTTAATTGGTAATATGTTTTATTAATAATTTATTGGTATTGTTAATTAATTTATTGGTATTTAATCATTAAATCATCATTTATTTTACAAAAATGTTTTAATTATTTGTAAGTTATTTCTACCCCTACGCTATCCAACACTTTCCCTATTGTTGAATTTTCTGGAGTTGGAATAGTAATTTCTACCGCTACGCTATCCAACACTTTCCCTACTGTTGCACTCTCTGGAGTTGGAAAAGTAATTTTTACCGTTACGCTATCCAACACTTTCCCTACTGTTGCACTCTCTGGAGTTGGAAAAGTAATTTTTACCGTTACGCTATCCAACACTTTCCCTACTGTTGCACTCTCTAGAGTTGGAATAGTAATTTTTACCACTACGCTATCCAACACTTTCTCTACTGTTGCACTCTCTGGAGTGGGAATAATAATTTTTACCCTTACTCTAACCAACACTTTCCCTACTGTTGCACTCTCTGGAGTTGATATAGTAATTTTTACCCCTACGCTATCCAACACTTTCACTACTGTTGTACTCTCTGGAGTGGGAATAGTAAGTTGTATCCTTATGCTATCCAACACTTTCCCTACTGTTGCACTTACTGGAGTGGGAATAGTAATTTCTATCCCTACACTGTTCAACACTTTCCCTATTGTTGCACTCCCTGGAGTGGGAATAGTAATTTTTATCCCTACGCTATCCAACACTTTCCCTACTTTTGCACTCTCTGGAGTGGGAATAGTAATTTTACCTATTTAATATTTACTGTTTTAGTTTGTAGTGTATAATTTATTAACAAACATTTTTTAATATATATATATATTTTATATTTTTATTGATATTATTGTTGTATGTGTATGTATGTGTTTATAAGTTATAATTTTTTTAAACAATTTATACATGTTTACAGTAATTATTTGCAAATATTATTAAGTAAGTATATATATTATATTTTATATGTATGTGTTTAATATTTTTTTTTACATTATGGGGTCGATTCCCATTCGGGAAAAAAAGCGTCCGTCCGAATCATATCCGGAGTCCTCTCCATACGAATCGTACATGTCTGTCCGAATCGCGTAGTACGATTCGTACGGACAGTTTCCATCCAAATCGTCGCAACCCATACGAATTGCACCGGAGATTCCGTACGACTCAGACCCTCAACGTGGACCGTACGATTCGTACACATGCTGTATGACCCGACGAGTACGATCCGGACCGTGGAATGGAGACGAGATTCGTACGGTACACGTCAGGTAAGTGCGATTCGTATGGAGGGTCACACATTTACATACACACCGTACGATGCGTACACCCCATGATCGCAGGGGTATGGTGCGTACCTCTGCGATCATGGGGTGTACGCACCGTACCCCATGATCGCAGGGTGTACGCACCGTACACCTTGCGATCATGGGGTACTCACCGTATACCTTGCGATCATGGGGTACGGTGCGTACACCCCATGATTGCAGGGGTACGCACCGTACCCCTGTGATCATGGGGTGTACGCACCGTACCCGGGGGGGGGTCCGTTCCGTATCTGTTTCTGCGCGTACTCTGCTTTTCCAACAGTTTTCAGCTCCCGTAGAAAAAGAGTCGTACGGAGAGTCGGCGGGACGAATCGTACTTGCTAGGTCGGGAAAACCTGCTTCGAACCGTACAAACGTCGCTTGCTGCGTGTTCCGGCGGTGAATTGTACGGGAATTCGAGTCATACGGTTCCTGGTACGATTCATAGGGGAGCTGCATTGGGTGAGAATCGTACTATGTTGTACGTACGGGGACGTTGCAGGGTACGATTCGTACGGGAAAAAGACTCCGTACGGCTATTCGGAGTGCTTTTTCCCGAATCGGAATCGACCTCTATATGTATACTTAGAATTTGAAGCATATTTTTAACAATGTTTATTTTAAAGATATGTGTTAGTTACTTTATTTTACATTATTTTGAAACATAAAAAAATGATATTTTTAACAACGATGTTTTTGACGATATTTTTTCTCTTGATATTTTTGTACTTACCATAATGTAGATAGGACTTCGATATTGTTGACATCGATATTTCGTCTCCGATATTTTTGACGTTGATATTTTGTCAGTGATTCGTAGAGGATGACTTGTGAAAATGGGTGTGTGAATGGTGATTGCAGTGTTTATGGGGGTGGTGGTTCTAACCACACCTAAGGGATGGTCATGCGTGTTCCTGGCTCCTCAACATTGGGCAAACTTTTGGTTGGGTTTTTAAACTGGAAGCAGATGGGTTGGAGGGGGTGGAGGGCTCTGCTGGTGTTACTTTTTTTTATTTTTTTTTATTTTTGGAAAACCTTTATTAGAGGTAAGACCAGTTACCATCGATACAAAGCAGAACATCATAATCAGCCATCGGAACAGGTTCAAACAGAGCAAGCAATTAGACCATGGCAGTGCAAATCTCCGTCCCACAGATGTTCGGTCGCAACCCAGGAGAGCAATTTTGTCGGAAAACAACAGGATTAATGAAGGTTTAATTTTAAAATAAAGTAGAAGGGGCAGGATCTGTGTCAGTATATGTAGATCAAAGCAAATCAGGGGAAGCTCAAGAGGCAGGATGAACGTAGTCCAGGAGAACTGCCAGTGGGGCGTAACGATTCCACTCGGTACCAGGATAGTCAAAAAACAAGCAGTCCGCCCCCCAAACAAATTCCCGAGCGCCATAGCAAAGCAGTCTAAATCCCCCTTAATAATCGAAGGGAGGCAAGTGTGCAGAGAGCTACCACCACAAAGATCGAAAATAAAGAAAAGGAGAAAATAGAATGAACCAGAAACAAAAAGAATAAGAAGGCCATAGAAACAAGGAAAAATAGGAAAACAACAACACCCCTCCCCCATCCCCCCACCCTGCACCCCTGCATGTGGCCATGGCCTACCCCCCAGCAGCGGGCCTGTCGCCCATTGTGAACCCGAAATATAGACAAGAGAATAAGAGAAATAAAGAGATAAAAAAGGAAAAGGAAGAAAGTAACCAACAGCCCACGATAGGGAAGGAAACGTGGGGGAGACTCCCATTGCGGGAACCCCAACCCCCCACCCCTCCTCACCCACCTTCAAAATCAATCAGAGAGCAAATACACAATATTGGGAGCACCTACTTAAACAGTATATATCAATCGCTACGCATTCAAAGTCCCACGGGGGGCATAGTGCACCCCCAGCCGCAGCAATGGCGCCCTAAGCACACTCGACTCTCACAGGCAAACAGGATCAATGATGCAGGTCCCACCCGCCCCAAAATGCCGGACCGGGGAAGAATCACAAAGTGAAACAGTCATGGCAGTTCAGGAATAACCAAAACCTCTCCAAAGTCACATGAAACGAGCAATCAGCCACCACCGATCGTAGTCCATGGAGTACGCTGTCCTGTAGCCGATCCGCCGTGAGACACCAGAAAGTCTCCCCAGGGAGCAAGTCCGCAGTGTCGCCATCAGTAAGCCATCTTCACGTCGCGCCGCAGCCCCGCAATAACCTTTACAACAATGAAAGTGACGAGCAAAGCTGGTGACGGTCACAGTGAAACATCGGTTCAATAATAATCAGAACTTCTTCCCTCCATCACCAGAACGTAGGTCCGCGGCCCCTTAGAGAAATACAGTCGCCATCCAGGCTTCCAGTACATCCAGCCGCCTCCACAAAGTATAATCCATCGAATCGCCACTGTTCCAACAAGCAGCGCCGCGGCGCAGTACAGGCAGGCTTAGGAGTCTTCGGTCCCTTCCCAGTCAAGATGGCGGCTTGCCTGTGTATTAGCAATGGGCAACACAGGGTGCCCTTCTCCCCACCACTGAGTATTGTTTGCGGGCCCCCCCAGTTCCAGAAAGGCACATTAAAATCGTGCTCTTGCCAGTGCCCATGAGCTGGAGATAAAATGTCAGTTCGATTTGCTGGCATGTAAAATGCTCCAGATAAACAGGGAGCAATTCTCAAAGTCCGGCAGCCAACAAAAATCGCTAGGGGGCGGAAGAAGGGGGGGGAGAGGCAAGCAGCACAGGAGACTTGCGTGTTGCACCTGGAAAGGGCTTCGGCGGTGTCGAGGGTATTTTCAGGCTCCCTGGCGGAAGACCGGCGCCCCACAGGTCGATGTGTCCGTTGTTGTTGCATTGGCGGTTGGGTGCAGCAAAACGCGAGGTCCCGGTCGCCGGCATCGGGCAGGCCGCCCTGCGCTGGGAAGCATATCTCCGTCCCCGGAGCCAGGAATTTCGCCGGAGTCGGACGCCTCACCTCGGCGTCTCTTCCGATGCACGGAAGCTCCGCGTTTCCTCGGGGCAGGCAAGCGGAACAGGCGGTGAGGAGAGAAGGTCGGCGGAGCCGGGACTCGGTGCGGCCATCTTGGCCGCCGGCCCGGCTCCGCCCCCCCTCTGCTGGTGTTTCTTGACCACCAGCTGTCTTAGGTTCCTTACATGGTCACACAGCTTTCAATGAGCCCATGTAAATGAGGGATTTCATGAACTGCTTAACGCCAGCATGGCATGTTGCAACCAGGAGATGTTCAGCACCAGGCGATGCTCTTTTCACAACAAACTGGAGAACTGGAGGCTTTGTGTAGGTTCTCCAAGACTGCCTCCTTGCTGGTGGACCTGTTGGTGGGTAGCAATGTTTCCCAGATAAGGGATAGCGTTGCACATACCCACCACCCATTTAATGGACCACACACTGCCCAGAGACTGTTGATCAAAGAACATATTCTACCAGAGGGCATCTCTTACCCATGCCAATCCCTTGCATGTGTGGCCATCTGACAAAGACCCTTTATTTTATTTTACTTTATTTACCCCTTGGAGGTTATGAAGTGAGATTGTTTAATGGAAGAGAACTTTGCGTCACCTGGGGTTTCTTCTCCATGAGAAGATGGAGGGAAGACCAGAGTAGCAATTGAGTGGAAGATTGGAACAGGAGAGACACCCAGGCTGGTGTAGAATGAGGTGAGACTTGGGTGGCCATGACTAGTATATGTAGTATTTTCTCTTGTACATGGAGACTTAAAAACTGGAATACCTCATATGAGAGAGTCTGCTGGCATTCAGCAAAGTGGCCTGTGGGGTGTCACTCTACATGAGTCCAGCAATCTCCTCTATCGCTTCAGTGTTGGAGCATGCTTAGATGGCGTCTTGTAGGAGCACAGAGGTGTCTCTTCATGACTTTACCCTGTCCTCTGTTTGTAGATGAAATAGAATCATCGTCAGGGTGATTGTCCGCTGGTGCTACAATAAGGCACACTATTTTAAGGCACAGGTGACACTTTGACAGAAGGGATATAACATTACCATAGATGGTTATTTGGTGTTTAGTAGGGGCCCATGGCCATGAGGTCATGAGATAGGAACGGTGTCTTACCTGGAAGTGCCATGGGCGCTTATTGCCTCAGCAGACATTGTGACATCACCTGCTCATCAACACTGCCTGCAGGAGGCTGTGTACAGATGTTTTTTGCTGCATCAGCTGAAGGAGACAGTAATAGGTACAATACATTACCCTTCTACCAATTGCTGTCATATCTTTACTCACTTACTCAGGGGAACCCCTATCCTTAAACAGTGCATACATACTTGCACCCCTTGCAACATTAGTATAGAAACAAATATATAATTGTACTTTGTTCTAACTCTTTGCCCCTGTAATGAATGTGTAGCATACATGAAGCAATTCTAGGGTTAGCAAAGTGGACTTAAGTCATCAATGAACATGAATGCTACACACATGCTCCTAATGCATGACTGTGTACATAATACAAGTCTAACTCAAATACATGTGAATTATCAGAGAAAGCCTTCATTTATGCAAATATGCAAACATAGCTTAATTTACACATTAGCCTCCGAAATCTTTGAATCAGGCCCTTTTCAGTGTTCCAGAGTAACCACACATGAATTAAATACCTGTCAGCATCAGTTAGGGATTTGCTTTTAGATGTGAACAAATGGGCCAGGATTCTGTAATCTGATGTAATGAGTAGGGGAGCTCAGAGAGAGAGAGAGATGCTGGCCTCAGCAAAAAACTTGCATCTTCAAAGTAGTATGTCCTTTAGGGAAATTACATATTTGCCCACTCATCGTTCTCTTTTAATTACTAGCATTGCTATCTGAAAGCTCATCTCTCATATTTGGTGAGGCAAAAACACAAACTTTCATACTTTGACCACAGACTATTTGAAAATGACACAGACTGCAAAACATTTTCACTCGTGTTACAAAATGGTGGCAAGCGAGGATTGCAAGAGCTCTTTCGTAGGGTGCATAGTTGTGCACCAAACTTGCCCCATTTGCTATGGATGCTATGTGCCATGGATGTAGTGTGTAACTGACCCAGATTTTGTAAGTTACAAAAAAGGAAGCAGCTGTTAGAAATTGGGTTGTTGGTTGACTGGGGCAGCAATCACGATCCTGGTCAGGGTAAGAGGCAGGCAAACCCTAAATTAACCTATGCTCACCCTTTTGTAGCTTGGCACAGAGCAGTCAGAGGCAATCTGCAAAGTATGTGTGCAACACTTCAAATAGTAAAAAAGTGAAAACACCACACAAAAAGATCCCACACCATGTTTAAAAACATAGGGCCCGATTCACAGAATGAACTTAAGACTCAATCCTAAACTTACTACTATTTTGGTATTCACAGAATGCACTTACTACTTTTGGTATTCACAGAATGAACTTACTACTTTTGGTATTCACAGAAGTTAGGATTTTGTCTTAAGTCTGTCTTAAGTCTGTCTTAAGTTTGCCTTAAGTCTGTCTTAAGTCTGTCTTAAGACAAAATCCTAACTTCTGTGAATACCAAAAGTAGTAAGTTCATTCTGTGAATGCCAAAAGTAGTACGTGCATTCTATGAATACCAAAATAGTAGTAAGTTTAGGATTGAGTCTTAAGTTCATTCTGTGAATCGGGCCCATAGAGTAGACTTTAATAAATAAAAAAAGACAATAAGTAGAACCAGAGATATTGATTTTTAAAGCTTATAGTAAAATATAATACCAAAAAGCATAAATCGCTATTAGGGGTTATCTAGTCGTGCCGGACCAGGACAAAGTTACAAGTTCAGGCTGACCGCCTTGGAGCGCAGCCCAGCCACATGGACCCAGTTAGGCCCTCTGAACAAAGTACATTAAACCTGGTTGCGGAGCATTACATCGATCTGCATCGACGATGTGTTGCACAGCAGAGGTGGTGCGTCGGTTCCAAGATGCAACGATGCTGCAGTGCGTGGTCTGAATACATTGACGTCAAGTGTTCTGTTGAGGGGGCTTGTGGAGTGAAGTTCAGTGTTTTTCTTTTTTTTTTTAAAACCTTTATTTTTAGATTGCACAGTACACAGCGTCTGCCTACAACCCAATCGGGCCGGCCGCTATGACAAAAAGTCTGGATACCACAGTATATCATTGAGGCCATAAATCGCAACATAACGGTGCACTGGCATCAAAACACCATACAGAAGGATCAACCAGGTTTCGTTTTTGTAATTTTGATGAAAACCGGAACAATCAACACAAACACTCACATGGTAAGAGCAATATCTAGGGTGCGGGGCGGAGAGGAGGAGGAAGTCAGTTTCCAAAAAATCAGTGACTATTATCGAGGGGCGGGGGGATGGCGAAGAGGATCACAAAGAAGATTTATCAGTCAGTCTTCAGGAACGTCAATTACGGGGACAAAGGGACATCAGAGGTGTATTCGAGTGGAGGGGTGCAGATATCCCCACGGTACTCATTCCACTGCGACCAAATCCTGCCCCACTTCCTGGGACGGCCCGAGCCTCATAGACCGTCTTCTCCCGAAACATGCACCAGTCCATGTTTTCCTTCCAGGCTATTTTCCCAGGCGGTCTATGAGAACCCCAGAGTTGACCTATGTCCCTCTTGGCAACCAAGTTGCCAAGAGTTACCCAAAAGGTCTGAGTGGCCGTGCAGTCCGTAGGCTCCCAGACATTAAGCAGGCAACGACGCGCCTCAGGCAAAAGAGAGACCCCGGTGACCCGCCCCATAATATCATGCACTCTGGACCAGAAAGCGGAGATCACTGGACATTCCCAGATGATGTGGAGAAAAGTGCCACTCATGCCACAGCCACGCTTACACAGCCCATCACTCGAGTATCCCATTCGGACCAGACGCGTACCAGTCATGTAAACTCGATGGAGGATCTTCAACTGCACAAAACGAAGACGAGCTGGAATAGCCACCTCTTTAGGGGAGGCAATCGCTATCTGCCAATCTTCGTCGTCTAGCTCGAGGCCGTCCGCAATCCAGGAGGCCCGAAGCCGCACCAGAAGATCAGCTCTGGTATTAATGAGTTTTTTATAAATCAAGGAAATCGTACTGTCAGGCACGTGGCCATCCAGAATACGATCCTCGAGCGGCGACGACTGGGGAATCTCCGTCCCAGGAGGGAACACAGAGATCAGAGCGTGGCGCACCTGAAGATATCGAAAATACTCCCTGTCGTCAAGCTGGTACTCCACCTTAAGGGCCTCAAAGGACTTAACTGCACCCTTGGACCAAAGATCCTCCACCTTGCTAATAGCGATCATATCCCATCTATCAAACCCTTTTGACCGCCACAGGCTGCCCAGTCTCTCAGAGTCGTACAATGGAGTCAGCTGTGTCATCTTATCACGCCAGCCCGTAGCCACAGTCGCATCTCTCCACGCACGCACAGCACATTTCGTAGGTCCAGTCAGGAGTCAGAATGGCTCCTTCGAATACAGAGCCCTGTTGAAGTTGCCACCCGGCAACAGTAATTTGTCCATTGCGAAGGCAGGAACGGGGCCCGGGGAATACGTCACATGATTGACAGCACTCAACTGTGAGGCCCAGTAGTAGCGCTTGATGTCCGGAAGGGCTATGCCACCATCATACCATGGCAACGTGAGCTTAGATAAGGAGATACGAGTCCTTCCGTCCCAAATCAGTTGCCTCTGAAGCCCCTCAACCTCACGAAAGTAGCTAGAGGGAACAGGGTCGAAGAAATTCTGACAGCATATAAAAATCTAGGGAGGGACATCATTTTGAAAAGAGCTGCGCGTCCCAGTGGGGACAAGGGCAAGCCGCGCCACCGCTGGACGTCTAGTTTAAGGCGCCGAAGTGGAACATATAGATTGCGGTCATACCGTACAGAGGGGTCAAGGGAGATAAAAATTCCCAAATACTTGAACCCCATCTCCGCCACCTGAATCGGGAATCTACGGGGTAGCGGGGGCAGCAACCCCGCTATAACATATATACACGATTTGGTCCAGTTAATTACGAGCCCCGAGTTTTTCCCAAAGGAGGTGAGGACATCAAAAAGCACGTTAAGGGACTTCTGAGGGGAAGTAAAGTAAAGAAGAATATCGTCTGCGTAGAGAGAGACGCGATCCTCAAGGTCCGGGGCCCACCGGATCCCTTTAATCGAAGGCTCCCACCGAAGCCACGCAGCCAACGGTTCCAATGCCAGAGCAAACAGGAGGGGGGAGAGCGGGCAACCCTGTCGGGTGCCGCGCCCCAGCGGGAACGATCCAGAGACTCTGCCATTAACAACTACCTGGGCCAACGGACGTTCATACAGGAGCTGCACCCACGCAATAAAATTAGGACCAAAACAAAATTTCGAGAGGACCGCCCACAAATAAGGCCACTCGTGGTGTCGAAGGCCATAGTGGCATCCAGCGAGGCCAAAATGGCGGGTTCAGTCAGCGTCCCAGCTCTCGCGAGAACACCATTGAGTCTGCGAAGATTAAGCGCCGTATTCCGATGAGGAATGAAACCGGACTGATCCGGATGGATCAGGTCATAGATCACTGTTAGCAAGCGATTCGCTAGGACTTTAGCCAGGATCTTAGGCTCAGCGTTAATCAACGAAATAGGGCGATAAGAAGTGCATTGATCCCGAGGCTTACCCTCCTTGTAAATGACGACTATAGTGGCCAAACGCTGATCAAGGGGAAGGAGACCAGCCTCAAAGGCTTCAATGAACATATTACGCAGATGAACCGCCATCTTATCAGGCCGTAGCTTGTAGAGCTCGATGGGTAGACCATTCGCCCCCATAGCCTTACCCGAACGCAAGGACCGGATAGCGATAGCAACCTAATCCACCGTTATGGGCGCATCCAAAGCGGACCTATCCTCTTCCGACACACAGGGCAACGCAATATCGCGCAGAAGCAAGCGGGAGTCAAGCTCGTCTCTATCACTCACAGATCGATATACTGTCTGAAAGTGGTCCACAAAGCATTCAACAATCTCACCCGGGTCAGACACGCATTCCCCAGTCATACGGGCAATCACTGGCACCAAACGACTCATTCTCCCAGACTTGTCCAACCATGCCAGAAGTTTACTAGCCTTATCTCCCACATCATAGAGCCTGCCCAGTTGATTCCTGTGCATAACCTTAGCAGCATCGGTCACCAGGGCCCTATAATCAGCCTGTTTCAGCGCTAAGGAGTGCAAGATTGCAGGGGTATCGTCACCACCCAATTCACTTTCAAGCGAGGTGATGTCGGCCTCGAGGGCTAAAAAGTTTTCCCTCTTGGCCTTCTTATCAGCAGCAATGAAGGACAGTGCAGAGCCCCTTAATACAGTCTTGAAGGCCTCCCACAAGGAAATAGGGGAAGAGACGGACCCCTCATTCTCATTAAAATAACAATCAATAGCCTTGAGAAGGTCAGAACGGAGCTTAGGGTTCCTAAAATGCCAAGGATGAATAGGGGGAATCCTACTCCCACCAAAATATCCCACCGAAACCTCAAGCATCAAGGGGAAATGATCAGAAATGCCCCTGGGGAGATGACGAACCCCACGCACCAAGGGGGTATGGGCAGCCAACATCAGAAAGTAGTCAATCCTCGAGAGGCTACCGTGGGCTCCAGAGTGGAAAGTGTATTGAGTTTGCGTGGGATTCAACATCCGCCAGACATCCACCAACCCGAAAGTCTCAAGCAACTCAGGCAGCCACAACTGAGACGCCGGCAAGACCCTGGGGGGTAGCCGGTCACACTCTCCCGAGACCACCGAATTAAAATCTCCACCTAGTATAAGGATACCATCCGGAAGTCCTGGGAGAGTCCTTCCAAAATCGGCGTATGTGGTGGCCTGGAGCCCCGGGGGAATATAAACAGTAACAATTGTAAGCAGCTTCCCCTCCCACCGCCCAGAGACAGCAGCATACCGGCCCCTATCGTCGAGGGCAACTTCATCAATTTCAAGGGGTAGGGAGGATTTAACCATTATGCCGACTCCTCTGGAGCCCGATGTGAACCCAGCATGCGCTACCAACCGATAGCCTCATCTATCTAGAGCCTTACAGGTGTTCCCTATCAAATGGGTCTCCTGAAGCAAGACTATATCAGGGGAATGACGTCTAATGAATTGAAGTACAACACCACGTTTGATTTTGTCACCCAGACCATTAACGTTCCAAGACAACCGTTTCAAATCACCCCCCCGTCCCTGCTCATCCCCCGAACCTCCCCCCTCGGAACCCAAGAGCAAAATGATAAAAGCAAAAGAGATTGTACCATGTGAGAAAAACATACACAAAAACAAAAACAACCCCTCCCTCCACCCCAACCAACAACCCGTTACAACACCCCCCACCCTGCACCCCTGCTGACTAAAAAGCCACCCCAAACTGCAGTGTGCCTGTCTCCCCTTCATAAAACTCTACACAAAGAACCCCGGAAGAGGAAAAGAGAGACAGTCCCACCCCGCCCCACCCCCGGGCCTAAGCAATAATAAGATAAAAGACAAAACTCAGCCGGTGAATGTGACCCAAAACCGGACATCAAGAACCAAAATGTCACTCCTGTGCCGATGCACCTCCGTCCGCACCGCCGGGGCCTCCACTCCCAGCGTCCGTCTTCGGCAACGAGTCCAACCAGTCGCCAACACTGTCCGGTCGATCAAAAAAGAAAGTGCGTTCTTGGTACTCGATGCGAAGTCGAGCTGGAAACAGCATCGCATACTTAAGTCCCAAGTCCCGCAAACGACGTTTCACTCCCTGGAATCCCGTCCGCTGCCGCTGCACTTGAGGAGTGAAGTCAGGGTAGATAGAAATGGAACCGTTCTCGTATTTCAGTGGGCCATGTCTACGAGAGGCCTGGAGGATGGCGTCCCTATCCCGAAAGTGGAGTAGCCTAGCGATGATAGGCCTCGGGGGAGCCCCCGGCTTGATCTGCCCACCCGGGAAGCGGTACGCACGCTCTACCGCAAAAAACCTGTCATATGGTTACTACGTTTCTATATATTGTGTTAAGTTAGCATAAGCTTATTAAATGTTTAAACGCAATATTTTCTTCCAGCTTAAGTTTGCACACGACACCTAATTGTTATTGTAGCTTTCAACCTAGACGAAAGATGTGATTTATTTGAGAATAATATGTTATTGAGACATTATCAGTCGTGCTTGGTACACTTGGTACAACTGTCTGTACACCGAGAACTGCACACTCTAAGAATAACCTAACACAAGGTTGCTGAAGGCCTGATCCTCGCACCACGTTAGACATAACACAAATAATGTTGCTGCCAACATTGGATCTATGCGAGTTTAAGATACAGTTACAGGGAATGAATCAACACACTTGATGCTTCGCATGCTGAGAGCTGGTAGCTGTTGATGTGACCTCCTACTACTGAGAATTAGAGGTATGGGTCCGTCCTGCTAAGAACCCAGATGAGACCTTCTTAGATATAATATAATATGCTAATTAGGGTGCGCGAAATATAGGTGATACAGAATTCTATAGATTTTTGCATCGTAACATGCTATCACCTTTTGCTTACTATGGATTAGTGACTATGCTGCTGGCTCTGATTTTTATAATATGTATGTTGATATTATACAAGATACTGCGTTTGAGAATGCTGCATTGAAAAATAAACATTTCAAACTTGCACGTGTATTCTTTGCCTCCCAGTTTCGGTTTGGAATGATAATATAACGAAAGAGTGTTCATGTGTTCCACGATACCTGAGGTACTCTAAGTTCATGTTCTGGATTGTCTAAGTCATTGGTAAGTTGTTACTACCGATGAGACACTGTAGCTAGCTTGGTAAGGGGATTTCTGAAACAAAGGTGAGTTGTGGGTCACCCTCACTCACCCAGGTTCTAGATCTCTGTGCACAGTTCTGTGGGAGAACGGAAACCCTGCTACATGGCGCCGATACGTTGGTTGGCCTTAAACATGACACTCGAGTAGTATATCATTCAAACCTTAACGCCTTCATTCCCGTTTCCGGAAAACGGCAGTGTCGGAGAAACCTACCTATTTTTGAAGTAGGTCTTATTCAAGCTTGAATCTGTCTGTAAACGGTTTCTTTGAGTTACTACCCAGTTGTGCTACAAAGTAATCTGTCTGTTTTCACTTTCCTGTGCTGACATGGCACAAGCCGTGGACATCCCGCAGCATAGTCGCATTGCGGTGCGTGACCATTTGCGGATGTATGATGTTCCTGTGGAAGGCTTGGCTGTGGTTCTGGTAGTGAGTGCGGACCATGCTTACCCGTACGAACTGTTTTATTCGTGGGTGACATTTCCGGCAGTGGACGCTAATTCTGGAGTGTTCCATTCATACACTGCTTCAGCTGTACCGGTTGCGTATGCTCCGTACAGAGCGCTGGAGGTTCCTATTGATGCATGGCAGCATGGAGTTTGGTTTGGTGGCGCCCTACCACACTCTTTATCCGCTTCGAGGTTGGGTCCTTTATCCATTCCGGGCACTCCTTGGCCCGCTTTGGCTGGATTCACTCCTCACCCTCTACGCGCCACTTGTAACGTGGGTGATCTACGGCGGCTTCATGAAGTCGCGGTGGCAGTGATTAGAGCGCTTGTTCATTACACAAGCCGTAATGTTCAGGACGCGGCCCCTAGAGGTGCACAGCTTCGTGCAGAACATGCTGGTCTGAAAATCAATCCGGTCATGTTAAATTCCGTGATGGGTAAAAAGCCCCAGGAAAAGGATGATTTTCCGTTCTGGCTTGCTGAGAAATTCGGCCAGCTAGAAGCTGTGTTTCCCAACACGAGTCCGGGTGATAAGCACCGGATTCTTACACTAAGTTTGCCGAAAGATTTGGCTCCTGAACTTGTTGACTGTGAGACCTGGGGCAAAACTTTTGCAGCGGTCTATTCGAGGTGCTATGGCTCCCCGTCTGTGACCAATCTGGGTGGGGTCCTTAAACGTGTTCAAGACGAACACGGCCCGGAGTCGGCTGTTGAATTGGGTATGCGCCTGTGTGGCTCCTTTGATGTGGTTTGCGATCTGATCCTTGCGAATGTCAAGGGGGATGCAGTGAACTTTCAGGTTGCTAACGCATTGGCGTTGGTTCCAGAGGCCGAACGACCCCGACGGTTGGCAAGGATAATTGTAGCTGCTTACAAAATGGTTGGCCGCAATGCAATGGGGGTTAAAGCTTTTCCTGATAAGGAGAAGAAGCAGCCCCAGGGTCAGACATCAGAAACTAGTGGTCAACAAAAGTCCAAGAAACAAAATTGGCCTAAAAAGCAGAATCAGGGTAAGCAACAACAACAACAAACACAGGTTTCTGCTCCTGCATCTCCGTTGCCTGCGCAGTCGGATCGAGTCTATGATTTGCGCGACCGCGCGATGATTAAATCGCCTGAGAGGTTTCAGGCTTCTGACCAACGCTCTCCTCGTTCCTTTCAGGACTCATCGGCTCCGTCAACCGGTGGTGGAGGGGGCGGCAGGGGCCGGGGTGGCCAGCAAGGACGTGGTCAGCCCCGCCCGCGAAACAGTGGAGAGCAGCAGGAAGGCTCTACGCCCAAGAGACCACAGTTTGCCACGAAGAAAGTCGATGCCCTGACCGCGCATCGTTATGCCCCAGATAGTGAGAACGCGGCTTCGGAATCTGACGTGGGCTCTGACCTTGCTGGACAGCGCAGCAGAGATTACCATAGTGAGAGAGGCCCTCCGTCCACTGTTGAAGGTGACAGCGACTGATTCTTATGTTGTGATTGAAACAGCTGATACGCATGTTGCTCCCCCTGAACGTCTTTTTGAAATTGTCCTGTTAATTGAAGGTGACATGCAGCGAACTGTAAAAGGGGTATTTTGGGAAAATCTCTCGTCTACTTATGACATTTTGCTTTCGGAGGCTGATTGGCCCCCACCTTTTGTTCTCGCAGCTCCGCGAGGGGAGGAGGTAATCCTACCCAGTTTCGCGCACGCTGTGCCGAGGGTGGAAGCGCTGCATTTTGCAGAAGAGTGGGCTCTGGCGCTTGCGCCTGCTGTGTACCGTAATCAGTGTGGCTGGGATAAATTGTCACCGAGCCACGAAATTCCTTTACGGTCTCAGCCACAGCCTCAACCTCAATATCCCATACGGCGTGAAGCCAAAGCTTCAGTCGCAGCTATCCTTGAACAATTGGAATATCAAGGTGTAATTGAAACGTGTGTGTCACCGATGAATAACCCCCTTTTTACTGTGAACAAGCCGGACGGCTCATATTGTTTGGTTTTGGATTATAGGCATTTGAACTCGCATTGCCGTAACTGCGCAGTACAGAATACTCATGGCTCTGCGTTAGTGAATAGTCTTGAGCGTAAGCGGTTTAAAACCACGCTTGACATTTCCAATGGTTTTTATGCCCATAGACTAGACGGTCTAAGTTCCCAATGGACCAGTTTTACATGCGGCAGTGTGCAAAAAATGTTTCGGCGTCTCCCAATGGGCTACAAGAACAGTCCTGGAGTATTTTCCGCACGCATTGTCTCTCTTCTGGAGAGCTTCGACCCAGTTGCTTGTTCGTATGTGGATGACATTTATCTCACAGACGACGATCTTTGGGAGCATCTGTGTCGAGTAAATAGCATAATTTGTAACTTTGCTGACATAGGTTACAAGTTTAACTTTGCAAAGTCGCACATTGCAGAGTACACAGTGTTGTTTCTAGGTTACGAGCTTAACAACGAAGGGAAGGGTTTAGCACCCCACTTCCTGGAGAAATGCGCACAGTTGCGTTCTCCGACAACACTGAAAAAATTACAATCTCTTCTGGGCTTTTTGAATTTCGGGAGGACTTACATTCCGGAATATGCCCAGCGTATCAAGCCTTGGTATGCTTTGATACAACCATCTTTTTCCAAATCATGCTGGCTGCCAGAGCATTCAGCCATTCTACAATCTTTGCAGGCTGATTTGCTCGCTTCTGAATACTTACAGACTCGTGATAACCAAACCAGCCTAGTGATAAGAATTATCCCTGGGGCGGTGGGTTTCACGTACCTGACTTTTAATGAAGGAGATACAGTACCTATTGCTTACAAGTCACACTTGTACACTTCGGCTGAATTGCGTTTTTCCACTGTGGAGAAAGTTTTAACGGCTGTGCAGATGGCAATTCTTAAGGAGCGTGCCCTGTCACAAGGAAAACGCATGTTGGTTGTTACCCCGTGTCCTGCTTTAGAGGCAGTTACGAAGGCCAGTGTACCTAATTCCAAAGCTTTGCACTCTCGGTGGATTCAATGGGCTGCATCCTTGACGTCGCAAGATGTCACGTTTATTTTTGACGCCACTTTACGATCGCAGGAGTATTTACAGTATGAATTTGTTCATCCTGCTCCTTTAGCGATGCGGCCGTTGGAGGATTTCCATTGCATCATTTACACTGATGGTTCGGCGCAGGTTGCGCATGGCTCTAAACATGCCTACGTTTCCGCTTGCGCCATTGTGGTCGGTGCCATGGTGAACGATGAGTTCAAGTCCAGTGTCGTGCATACGCAGACGCTTGGGGACTGCACCGCACAATTAGCAGAGCTTCGTGCACTGATGCTTGCATTGGAGTACGCTGATCCTAGTGTGACGACTTTGATCGTAAGTGATTCTTACTACTGTGTCCAGTCTTACAATGAGAACTTGTTCTTTTGGATTCAAAATGAATTTCGTGACTCCAAAGGTAGCACAATAAAACATAAAATGATCTGGGTCCGAGTGGCGGAACTGAAAGAGAAGCTGCCACTCGTGTTTGTGATTCATACTCTCGGTCATCAGCGCGTGGGGGTCCACGCTGTTGGCAATTCGCTTGCTGATGAAGCAGCGAAGTCAGCGGTATCAAAATACTTAGTTGCAGCGGTCACGAGGTCCAAAAGCAAAATAGATGATGACATCTTGGCAGCAGTTGCTGCAACGGAGAAGGGAAGTAAATATCCTGCGGGGTTCCCTTCTAAATACACATACCACTTAAGTCCCGATAAGGTTCCTTATGTGAAAATCCCTGAAGTTGGCGAACGTCTAGTTCCCAACTCGGATCGCAGAGCTGCTTTGATTACAGCGGCGCATGAAGGTGTGGCGTCTGCGCATGCGGGCGTCTTAGCCACTGTAACTCAGCTACAACAAAGATTCTGGTGGCGGGGACTGTACAAACAGACGCGCGATTATGTTCTTAAATGTGACATTTGCCAGCAGATTAAACCTTCGACTGCTGCGTGTCCGCCTCAGACACAGTTGTACATCTCGAATAAACCGCTTGGATGCGTTTATTTGGATCACTGCGGTCCATTTTCTTCTGATACTGCATACAAGTACATCTTAGTAGCAGTAGATTCATGCACACGCTTTGTGTGGGTATGGCCACATCGGAGCGCTGATTCACGTACTGTCATTAAGGATTTGCGAGTCTTTGTGGGAATTTTTGCCTGTGGTACCTTCCATTCGGATCAGGGTCCGGCTTTTGCCTCTAAGGCGTATAAGGATGCTATGGTTTCGATGGGGGTCCAAGTCAAATTTTCGAGTCCCTACAGACCTGAGGGTAATAGTGTAGTTGAACGAATGAACCGCGACTTAAAGCAATCTTTGACAGCTCGAGTTATAGGCACTGGCAGAAACTGGTTAGCCCACCTCATAGGCGTGCAGCGTGCGCTTAATAATCTCCCTAGAAGGTCTCTGGGTGGGCGGACCCCATACGAAATGCTCTTTGGTATCAAGATGTATGTCCCTGACCTCGATGGGCTAGACTGCAAGGCCCAGGCCACGGCCTTTGACGTAGATGAACATTGCAATGTTTTACAGAATCTACAAAAGACCAGAGACAGTCTTGCAAGGGAACATTTGCCCTCCACATCGGATGATGCGCTGCAGATCCCGGTAGTTGGCTGGCTACCCCAAGTTGGAGAACTGGTTCGAGAGAATATCGATAACAAGAAAGAGTTTGGTCCCTCATATCGTGCACCGGTTCGAGTTCTTGGAGTGAAGGGCACAAGAACAGTCATTTTACCACCACTTCCAGGTCGTAAGGAAAACAGATTTATTTCTATTGACAATGTCAAGACACACAGGGTGGCCGATTCTTCATAGCATGACACCGGCTGTATCCTGTCCTTCCATGGTGAGGCACTCTGTGCTGGCTATTACATCTGGTGCAGAACAGGCGGTGTCCCTCGAGATGCCTGCCATATCCAGTCCTTTATTAAATACTACTCCTGATACTAACATTGATGAGCTAAACTACACTTATCCTGCTGATTTATCGATGCCTGATTTACAGACCCGTTTGGCAGGCCAATCCAGATTCTCTTTTGACTCTGTTTCGGAAATTTCAAAGAAACCCTCAACTATTGCAAAATATGCCACGTTGTTTAAAAAACATTTTTTAATTCCCCCATGGACATACATTTGGTTGATCCTATTTTCATTTTACCTTTTTATGTCAATTGGTTTTGTGTTTTATTTTTTCCGCCTGATTGATGGTCACTACGTTAAAGAAAGAACAGGAATTCGGTACCTAAATGGAACATTGGCCCCTCTTTCCTCTTCACATTCAGCACACAGACTGAAACGAAACTTAAATACAGTCAACATTACTGCTTGGCCTGTCCTTGATGGGATTGTGTGGGATAAATAATAATAATAATAATACTGATATTTCTAAAGCGCGATCAGCTACCTCACAAGGAGGTGTCCCGGAGCTAGGTGTGCAACTCTTGTTAGGCAGGAAAAACAAAAAAGGGGGGAGAGTGCTTATTTTTTCTGGGCAAAAAGCCAGGTCTTTATTAGCTTCTTGAAACAGGATTCAGTCGTGGCAGCTTGGATGGCGACCGGCAGGGTATTCCAAAGAATTGCCGTGTTAGCAGAGAAGGACCTGCCACCGAGTCTGGCTTTTTTGGCGCGAGGGACGAGGAGCTGAAGCCGAGCGTTAGAACGCAGGTGCCTCTCCTGGTGATACCTGGGGAGTCTAAGTTTTAAGTAATCAGGACAGGACCCCTTAAGTGCTCTGAACGCCAAGGTTAGAGCTTTGAACTTTATTCTACTAGCCACAGGGAGCCAATGCAGGTCGTGTAGATGCGGAGAGACATGCTGTCTAAAAGGGATGTGTTTTAGCAGTCTTGCAGCCGCATTCTGCACGATCTGCAGGCGATGTACCAAGTATTTGGGTAGGCCAAGATATAGGCCATTCGCGTAGTCCAATCTGGATGTAACTGTTGCATGGACTACCATTTTTCGGCAGTCTGCTGGCAAAAGCGCAAGGAACTTCCAAAGGTTCCTAAGTTTGAAAAGACAGCCAGTTGTGACTTGTTGTATGTGTGACGAAAAGGAGAGACCCTCGTCCCATCTGACACCTAAGTTCTTCGCATAGGTGCTAGGAGGAGGAGGGGGACCCATTTCAGGAGGCCACCACAAGTCAGAGGGAGGACGATTATGTTTGCCAAAAAAGACAACCTCCGTTTTGCCAGCATTCAGTTTTAATTTGTTAGTATTCATCCAGCTGGAAATATCCCGAAGACATCCCCTCAATTTGCTGAAGGCTGCCTCAGATACGTCAGAGAAAGGGAAGACTAATTGCGTATCATCTGCATACGAAATTGCCTTCACTCCCCATTTTGAGATCAAGGTAAAGAGTGGGGCTAAATAAACATTAAAAAGTAATGGGCTGAGAGCTGACCCCTGAGGGACGCCACACTTGAGGTGTTTTGGTTTTGAGGTGAAAGTGCCCAGCGCTACTTTCTGGGAGCGATCTGTAAGATAGGATTGTAGCCAGCCCAACGCTTTATCTTTCAGTCCTATATCCTTCAGCCGTGAGATCAATCTGTCGTGATCCACCGTATCAAATGCGGCTGATAGATCCAGGAGTACCAGCATGGCTGATGCTCCTGAATCTAAAGACCATCTAATCGACTCAGCCACCTCAATGAGGGCAGTCTCGGTGCTAAATCCCGATCTGAAGCCTGATTGAGTTTCATGCAGAATCTCGTTGTCCTCGATAAATCTGTTCAATTGACGTTGTATCAATTTTTCGAGCATTTTGCCCGGGGCTGCTAGAAGGGAGATTGGGCGGAGATTACTTAGATCATCCGGAGCGCCATTTGGCTTCTTTTTCAGGGGAAGGAGAGTGGCATGTTTCCAACAATCCGGAAATATGCATGATGCAATGGACGTGTTCCATATGTGTAAGAGCGGTAAAGCGATCGCCTCCGACATCATTGACCAAAGCTTAGGCGGGCAGGGGTCGTCAGGGGCCCCTGCTTTACATTTTTTTTTTTTTCCAACAGGGCCTCGGCCAAGGGAATGGGGTGAAAATGGGCTAGGGAGGGGGAGGGCAGCACTATGTCGGTCATATCCGTCAATACTGTGGGCTCGGGGCTAATGAAAGAGGCATAAACCTTCTCAATTTTTTTATCAAAAAAATATGAGATATCCTCGCAGAGTTTCTCCGACGGAGTGACTTCAGTCTCAATAGATGAGGGCTTAAAAAAAGATTGAACAATCTTGAAGACTTCTTTGCTGGACTGCTCCGCTCGCTGAATGGAAGACGCAAAAAATATCTTTTTTGCTTTCCTTATGGCTTGGTGTAGACCATGGAGGGCTTCTTTATAGCGAGTTTTTGCTGAGTTGCAGTAGTTTGCCCGCCACAGACGCTCAAGCCTTTTACAGTCGCTTTTTTTTTCCCTCAGCTCAGTAGAGAACCAAGGGGCGGAGGGGGATTCCCTCCGTGATATGGCGACTGTTGCCGGGGCTATGATGTCCACCGTATTTCCTATCCAGGAATTCAACGCTGCCGCATCAATGTTCACGTCCGAAGACAGAACCGGGGGGGTAGCTGCAAGAGCGGGGCAAAGGGAGTCTACTGATATATTGTCCCATTTTCTACGTACATATGAACGTCTCCCATTTGTTCGGTGCTGGTGAGAGAGAGAGAATGAAAAAGGGATAAAAAAGTGATCCGTCCATAGCAGTGGCTGTGGTGGATTGGCGGTTATGTCCATGATGTTGGAAAAAATCAGGTCCAGCATATGGCCTGCCTTATGCGTAGGTTCCAGAATAATTTGGGGTAAATTCGCAGCTTCCAGTGTTGAGATAAGTTGCAAGGCCAAGGGGCAATCAGGACTATCTACGTGAATATTAAAGTCGCCAGCTACAATGAAGTATGAATAAGCCAAAGAGCTTTGGACTATAAAATCCATGAGTTCATAGGTGTTGGTTGAGGAGCAATCCGGGGGTCTGTAAATAATCAGACCAGCTACAGATAGTTGAGGATTAATTTGAAGGCAAAAAAGTAACCCCATGATGCCTGAAAGAGTGGTAGGAGTAGAGGACGCCAATGTAAATTTGTTTTTAAAGATAATGGCTACCCCACCACCCCTTCTACCATTTTCTCTATTCGAAAAACTTATTTTAAAGCCAGGCGGGACTGCCAATGATATGGAGGCCATATTTTCCTCAGATAACCACGTTTCCGTAAGGAATAAGACGTCCCATTCAGAATCAACCAATAGCAACCAGATGTCATCAGCATGTCTCGGCAGGGATCTGCAGTTTAGTAAGCCAGCCTTAATAGTAGTCTCAGCGTGATGAGCTGACGGTTTCATTTTTGATTTTAAGTGTAATACTTGTGATGAAGAAGCATCACAGAATGTTTTGCGGCATTTAGAGCACATCAATGGTAGAGCAGTTTTGGCCAGGTCAGAACTAATCGCCTGACACATATTGGATTTATTTAGTTCTAGTAATTTCTCTCTTGGCAAGACGATCCTCTTGTTCGCCCTGTTCTCACAGGCAGCGTGACTAGCGCTGGCCGCGATCCGGTCGCGGACGGGCGCAGACGGGCTTGCCTTAGGCGCGCCTTCGGCGCGCAAACGGCGCTCCCGCTGCGCTCGTCCGCTGCGCTTCCGAGGGAAGCACATATTTTATAGTTGTAGATGACGTCAGTAGGGGGGCGTGGCCTCGAGAAAGGGGGCGTGGCCTCACTCGACGACGGAAGGGCGGCAGCGCTGAACTCCGCTGCAGCGCCTCACAAGCGAAGAGTTTTAAAGTGCCAGGCAGGAAGAGGGAGTGCACACAAGTAAAGTAGGTGACTTTCAAATGTTTTAAAAACAGATAAGAACAGGTTAAAAACACGCTCCCGGCTTTTCGCCTCAGGAGAACAAGAGAAGCAACCACCGGTGCTTTTGGTCAGCGTCCTTATGAGTGCTCTACGACCTCGAGGGGGCGTGGCCTCGAGAAAGGGGGCGTGGCTGCACTCGACGACGGAAGGGCGGCAGCGCTGAACTCCGCTGCAGCGCCTCACAAGCGAAGAGTTTTAAAGTGCAAAGCAGGAAGAGGGAGTGCACACAAGTAAAGTAGGTGACTTTCAAATGTTTTAAAAACAGATAAGAACAGGTTAAAAACACGCTCCCGGCTTTTCGCCTCAGGAGAACAAGAGAAGCAACGGTTAAGTTTCAGATACATGGGCCCACTGAAGTGATTAATGTTCCAAATGTGCTTAGAGTAAACATGGGAGATGTGATTAAACAAAATGTACGTTCTGATGATTGGGATATTCAGGCCGTAGAAGCATTATTTTCTGATTTGAAGTATTATGCTGCCTTCGATGCTGAGGATCTGTATTCAGATTCTACAAATTATGGTGATTTGTTTTGTTTTCAACACTATGGTAATCATTTTTTACATAAGACGAATTCCAGGAGGGTTGCTGTGCATTTTACACAATGGGAACATTGCCCTGCTCCATTAGGTGGCAGCTCCAGTACGTTTCTGAAAAAATACACTTATTTCACAGACTTTAATCAATCTAATCCCGAGTCATTTTATTTTAAATTGACACAAAAGTCCATGTCCAAAGTTAGACTTACCGATACAAAATTGCTGTATTCGAAGTCCTTTCTAGACGGGTTGGCTGTAGAAGGCTACGAGTTTTGGAAAGGAACAATTGACCTTAAATCGGTTTGGGGTACCAAAGATTGGCAGGTACAAGGCACTGAGGCTTTGCACCGTGCATGTCTCATCCCGAATCACATGTTGTTTTTAAATTCATCCATTTTCCAAACAACATGCTTTGGATTGGCTACTTCTAAAAAATTAAATACACCGACCATCCCAGATTTAGAGGAATATTTAGGTTGGGGTAATTTTACTGATTTGTCCATTCATGAGTTACAAGCTCTTTTGCACAATTCACTCTTTAACATTTCCAGTTTGGATTCCAAAGGTTGGCTGATGTGGCATAGGAGTGCTGGTTCTTGCCAACGTCGTTTTCTGGGTTTGGCTGAAGGATTCACACATGTCAGACCTGATCCCCGTTTTGGAACAGATTATACTGTCACGACTTATTCTGTGGGAAAACTGTGTCAGAATTGGTTGCAACATTCCACATTAGCTGCAGTCAAACTACATCTGTCTCAATTACATGATAATGTGGATTTGAACGATTTTATAAAAGGCCCAGCTAAAGGTAGATCTAAGAGATGGCTGTATGCGATTTACAATGAAATTTGGAAAGTTTCCCAAATTGAAGCTGCTAGACGATTGAGAGCTATTGATCAAGCAAATTTAGAAAAGGTGCTTGCAGTTGTCGATAACAGTATTAACACGCTTTCTTCCAGAATTTACACGCTGAACAATATTGTGTCTTCTGTAGTTGACATGGTACAGGATGAAGTGTCCGTGTTATATCATGGTCAAAATCAATTGCGTTCTGTGATGCAGTTTGCTTGGACACTACAGACTCTTAAGTCTGGTCGAGTGCCTTGGAATTTTATGAACGTTTCATCACTATTTGCCCCATTTCATTTGACTGAAAAACAGCGCATGCTATCAATGAGAGATGCAACATTTTCTATGTTACACATTGAAAAATTAGAATCCTTGCCCTTTTCTGTGGCTGAGGTGACTGCTGCGACATGGCTTATCCATGGTGTTATCACCTTACCTTTTGCTTTGTATAAATTTACAAATTGTATGAAATATATAGCCATTGGGCGATATGAACCTTTAGGCAGTGCTTTCCTCCATGAGACATGGTCTTTACCATACACTTACAGATGCCTAAAAGAGGGAAATGAAGTGAATTTGAATGGTGAAGAATGTACACAGTCGCCTGACTGCTCACTAATATGCAGACACATCCAGTTGCATGGTTCTTGTAATCAGGACAAACCTAATTTGGCCTGTGTTTTGAAAGGGACACCAGTTCCTGCAATAGTTCCCACGTTCACTTTATTGTCCAACGGTAGTTATTTACTTTTGAATAATGAACTTTGTTGTGGGTTACAGGCCGGTATCGCCTATGTGGTTACCGTTTCAGAGAGGGTGGTTTGCTGCAAGAATGTGTTATATCCACCCACACATGGGAATTCAGATGTTTTAATTTGGCCAAGAATACCAACCTTGAAAGCTGAGTTCAATGGTTTAAGCCGTATAAGAACACTATTGTCTCAAAAGCAGGTGGCCCTGAGCTCTGCCCGCGAAACTTATGTCCTTCACATAGCAAACACACGCACAGAGGTGCAAGCACTTTTAAGTACTGATTTGCCGTTTCATTTCTGCGAGCTGGTTCATCAAATCTTCAATGCCTCCTCCACAACAAGCCTGGCTCATTTTTTTAAAATGGTTAGCAGTGGTCTCGTGACTACATTTGAAAAAGTATTTGGTATTATCCCTGCGTTCTTTCATTCTATATTTGCTAGCCTGTTTGGCGGATTTCCTGTTTTGCTGGCTTTGGCTGCAGGCGTTCTGGTGATATTTTACTTTATAAAACATGGATGCCCATCATGCGCAAGGAAACGCTCAGCCACTACTGATGCAGTTTCGCAACCGAATGCTTGATTATTATGGCTCCTTGCCGCTTGCGACTTTAAGCACGGCTTTTGGATTGTCGTTCAGATTTTCCTATTTCACATGTGTCCAGCCCGTGTTTCATTGCCTGAGCTGTGATTTCGACTGGGCCATTGATTTGTGTCTCTGTTCACCGACTTCTCCTGACGTCGACTTTGATCAGCTGATGAACCCCGTGGTGGCTCACGAGTTGGTCTGTTCTGGCGAAAGGGTTATGGCTGTGGCAGCGATGCATGGACTAATGGGTCAGTGGGACATATTCGCAGCAGCGCATGACTTTCTGGCACATAGCGTTCTCGAGAACCCACTGAGTTGTCCTCTGATGATGCTAGAGGAATCGGTGTTGGAGGAGCACGTATGTTCTTTCCCATTGCTTAATTGGATGGCTGAACTGTTTTCGGATGATGACAGTGATTTCATGTTGGAAGCTGTAGCTACCTATTTTGCATATTCATTCAACCCATGAGTGACTTTGAAGACTTTCGTTATTGTGGCACGTGACTTTTTAGTAATTCTGAATGGTGCCTTTTTCAATACGAACATTCGATTTTCATATGTTCTGTGCCTATGAACTGATAGTAGGCCTTAAATTCGACTTTTATATTTTGTGTGGCCACTATAGGCATTCATACATATTTTTGTTTTTGAATTTTATATACATTTACATACATTTAGCTTGGCTCAATATCATTGAACTCTGCTTTCATGTTTTACCTTTAATATGGTATTAGCTTGTGTTTGCTCCTTTTCTAACCGTCCTCGGATCATTGGGGGGGGGGGTGTCATATGGTTACTACGTTTCTATATATTGTGTTAAGTTAGCATAAGCTTATTAAATGTTTAAACGCAATATTTTCTTCCAGCTTGAGTTTGCACACGACAGCTAATTGTTATTGTAGCTTTCAACCTAGACGAAAGATGTGATTTATTTGAGAATAATATGTTATTGAGACATTATCAGTCGTGCTTGGTACACTTGGTACAACTGTCTGTACACCGAGAACTGCACACTCTAAGAATAACCTAACACAAGGTTGCTGAAGGCCTGATCCACGCACCACGTTAGACATAACACAAATAATGTTGCTGCCAACATTGGATCTATGCGAGTTTAAGATACAGTTACAGGGAATGAATCAACACACTTGATGCTTCGCATGCTGAGAGCTGGTAGCTGTTGATGTGACCTCCTACTACTGAGAATTAGAGGTATGGGTCCGTCCTGCTAAGAACCCAGATGAGACCTTCTTAGATATAATATAATATGCTAATTAGGGTGCGCGAAATATAGGTGATACAGAATTCTATAGATTTTTGCATCGTAACATGCTATCACCTTTTGCTTACTATGGATTAGTGACTATGCTGCTGGCTCTGATTTTTATAATATGTATGTTGATATTATACAAGATACTGCGTTTGAGAATGCTGCATTGAAAAATAAACATTTCAAACTTGCACGTGTATTCTTTGCCTCCCAGTTTCGGTTTGGAATGATAATATAACGAAAGAGTGTTCATGTGTTCCACGATACCTGAGGTACTCTAAGTTCATGTTCTGGATTGTCTAAGTCATTGGTAAGTTGTTACTACCGATGAGACACTGTAGCTAGCTTGGTAAGGGGATTTCTGAAATAAAGGTGAGTTGTGGGTCACCCTCACTCACCCAGGTTCTAGATCTCTGTGCACAGTTCTGTGGGAGAACGGAAACCCTGCTACAAACCTACTGAGGCCTGCGGGAGCAAGATGAGTCACAATTAAGTCTTCCACCAGTAGGTCCACGGTAGTATCACCACTATTCTCAGGTACCCCGACCAGGCGAATGTTGTTCCGTCGGGCCCTATTTTCGTACTCCTCCAGACGTCTGGCCATCAGATCATGCGATGACCGCAGGTTGCCGATCTCCGACTGCGCATCCGCCATGTCAGTGACAAGACTAGAGGCCTTAAGGTCCAAGGCTTGGACCCTCTCATTGGTCTTAGCGAGGTCCGCTCTCATAAGGGTAACATCAACCGCCACCGTGTCTATCTTCGAGACAATGGCCTCGTACTGGTGTCCCATGTCCGTCTTGATCCCGGCGATGGCGCGCATGAGATCCTGGAGGGACACCTCCGACATCGCCGCCAGGTCCGTCTTCGGGTCCTCAAGACTACGGCCAGCAGCACTGGGGGAACCCTTCGGTTGCGTGTAGCGATCCATAACACTGGACTGGACCGAACCCCCACGGGTCGGCACCTTTGTCTTGCGCTTCTCAATGTCGGGTTTAGTCGCCATATTGGAAGCCGCGCCCCGAAGGGCCTCTCTGGACCTGGTGTAAATGGCAGTGATCTTTGGGTCGCCAAATCAGTACTTCTGTCCAAAATCGTAGCCTGTGAGGCCAGGGTTGTGACCAGAATGCGCAGCGAGTCAGGCCACCGTGGTCCGAAGTGAGAAGTACGTCCCGAGCAGTTAAATAGGAGGTAGAGGGGAAACCGAAAGTGAAAGTGACAATGACACCGGTGGAGCAGATGTTCAGCGACTGCTGTTGTTGAATTACTGCTCGGCCAGCCAGAGCAGCAGAGACCCCGGTCCCGTCCGGGGTGAGGCCAGAAAGTGAATGACGGCGTAGGAATGGTTCCCGAAGTCCGATCTCAGCCCTGGAAAGTGTAGCAGGATCAGCAAAAGCAGAACTTCAAAAGCCTGTAGAAATAATCAGGATATCAAAAGGATAGATGTAGGAGGGTGGCGCGGGTCTCGGGAGCCCTCTGCTCAAGTGACCATCTTGGATGCCCGCGTAGCTCCTCCTCCTGTGAAGTTCAGTGTTGATGATATGAGGCCCAGTCAAAGCGATCCGTCAGTTCTGATGAGCTGTGAAGCTGCGATGCAGAGTTTTGGCCTCGTCATCAAGGCTACTATTGACGAGGGATGAAAGCAGCTTTTGCAAGGAAAAGCATTGCACTGTGGAGGCTCTGAAGGGGATACATCAGTCCCAATATGCAGGAGGTGGTGGCTATACAAGTCTTTTGCGGCGGGTCCAGTCCATGTAACAGCAGCGATGCATCTGTTCTGCTCGGGATGAGCCTCTCATATAAGGAGATGTGCCTGTTCTGCTCCGGGATGCATCGCTCAGCAGATAAAATGAGTTGTTTTCACTGGCAAGTACCTTAGGGCCACTAGGTCAAGGACTGGGGTGGCACCATTTGTCAGGGTAGACTCTCAGATGGCAAAGGTGCAGGAGTTAGGAGCCTGTTATCCATGAGGCTTCATATCAGGAGGCCAACCAACTAGCCCTTTGAGTCATTCTGGTTTCTGGGGTCAGGTGATGCATGTTTAGTCCTTCTCACCCAGGCAGGAGGCCAGCAGGTCAGCACAGAAAAGCAGGAGTCCAGCAGAGTGGCAGTTTTTCAGCTACACAGCAGTCCTTCTTCCTGGCAGAGTGTCCACAGGTCTAGAAATGTACCGAAGTGGTGGTGTCTGAGGCCCAGTACTTATACCCAGTGGTGCCTTTGAAATGGGGGCGATTTCAAAGACATGTCTTTAAAGTGCACATATGTCCTCCCTTCCCTGGCTCCAGACTCACTACAGGGCAGCATGCTGCCCTTTGTGTGTGGACAGGACACATCCTATTCAGGTGTATAAAGGAGGCTGTGCCCTGCTCCCCCCCATCCAGCCAGGGATGGCCCATTGAGACACCCCTCAGCTCCCATTGTGTGTGTGCCTGTTTAGGACGAATACACAAAACCCAGTGACCACCTACACCAAGTCATGTGATCAGATACAGGCTACAGGCACCAAATGTCAACTTTCTAAAACTGGTATTTTCAGAATTGTAATTTAAAATCAGAATTCACAATACGTTTGGATTTTAAATTGTGATTCCAGAAACACACACTTGAATCAGTTATATCTTCCCATTTGGAAAGTACACTTATAATATGTAATTAGCTAATCCCAATGTTATCCTATGGGAGATATAACCCTTGCAGTAGTGGAAAACGAATTGAAGGGGTTTTCACTACCAGGATGTAAAACTTAAAAGTACATGTCCTGCCTTTTAGGTACATTGCACTCTACACTCTGGGTTGTACAGGGCTCCAATAGGGGTGACTTATATGTATAAAAAGGGAAGGTTTGGACCTGGCAAAAGTTTATTTTGCCAAGTCGAAATAGCAGTGTAAACTACACACACAGGTTTTATAATGGCAGCCCTGAGACATGGTTAGAGGACTACTTAAGTGGGTGGCACAATCAATGTTGCAGGCCCACTAGTAGCATTCAATTTATAGGTCATGGGCACATGTAGAGCACTTTACTAGAGACTTATAAGCAAATTAAATATACCAATTGCGTATGAGCCAGTGTCACTATGTTTTAGGGTGAGAGCACATGCACGTTAGCACTGGTTAGCAGTGGTAAAGTGTTCAGAGTCCTAAAGTCAACAAGAATGAATTTAGCAAAAAGGGGAGGAGGAAGGCAAAATGTTTGGGGATGACCAGGCAGAAAGGGCCATTTCCAACAGTAGCCCATGCACTTTCCGTTAGTTTTACTGAAACAGAGTGTTCTGTTCAGGAGTGTTGCTTAATGTGGGGTCTGTGGTGATATCTGCACAGGAGGCGCAGAGATTATCCAGATAAAGTTTGATGACATTTCAAGAGTCTCCTCTTTGGCTCCCTGTTAACACCGTAAGGAGATACTAGGACTGCAAGTCAACAATCCTGGTAGGCCTATCCTTGTGTGATAGGGATTACAAGTTATTTCCCCCAGCATTGGCAAAAATTCACAGACCCTGGAATACTGGATTAAATTCTGCATGCTTTTCCGCCTTCCGGGAGAAATAATGGTCCCAAATCTACACTCATTTACCAGCTATGTGAAGCAGGTAGTAAATGCCAAATTTGTGGTTATGGGGGAGGGGACGCTGGTGTGGGTGGCAGAAAGGTAGTGAAGACTTACTTCCCTTTTTGGAAGCATTTTCTTCTCCCTTCATGCTGGAATATGTTGTTGGGCAGGTTACAGTTGCAACTGACGCAGCTCCACTAAGGAGTCCATGTCCAGTGTTTTCGGACCCAGAATTATCCAGTCCAGAGTTGTGGCTAACTCATAATGTGGGGCCCCTGGAGGCAGGGGAACTTCGAAAATGGCTTCTGCATTATTTTCAACCCTTCTTTTGGACTCTTTTACTCGAATCTCGGATAGCTGATGGAGTGTAATAAAAAAGACTGCAAAGAGGAAGCTTCTTTCAGAGAGGAAGGTTGATCACACTGAAGATGGTGAGGATGATCAGCCTCTATGAATATATCAAAATATATTGAAAACATTAATAAACAGCTATTTAAAAATTGCATCAAAACAAAAAATGCCCGTAAAGAAAAAATCAATCTGGATGTGAAAAACACAGTACAGTATATAAACAAGGAAAAAGCTTCCATAAAGTCCTTGACTGCTTGTGAAGATTCCATCACCATCAAACACTTTAATGCTGAAACCGTGAGGGTGCATTGCTTATTCTTGGGGTTCAATGCCTTATTTGATTCTTTTTTTAATAATGAGCCAGCTCATTTTATAGGACAACTAACTACCTGAAAGTATCAGCAGTCAGGGACGTTGAACACCTGAAAGACTATCTTTGCATCATTCAAGCATTGCTCTCAAAACACCTACCTGCCACTCAACACAATCTAGAGCAACACCCTACTAATTAGCAGCACCAAACAAACCTGAATCCAGGACTGGTTCATTCTTCAGCGTGAGACTAGATGGATTTAGTCCACACCTCACCACAAACACTAAGGGCCAGATGCAGGTGGCTAAATACCGGTTGGTAACGCTGAAATTCTGTAAATTTCAGCGTTATTACCGACCGGTATTTAGCCATGTGCGATGTAGGTATTACCGAATGCCATTGGTAATAAGGAATCGGTAAAAATAAGGCAAACCAGTTACTGATTCCTTATTTTCCGATCGGCAGACACCGAAACACCAAAATACCGAATCGATAAATAAGAAATCGGTAACAAATCGCTAATGCGATGTACCTAAAATCGGTAATACCGAATTTGCAAAAAATCGGTATTTAAGAATTGGTAATTACCACTGACTCAAAGCAGGTGGTAATCATGTGCACTGCATAAAAACAGCCCCATAATGCAACAGTGTGAACACAATGGCGGCCCTCTACGTTTTAGCAAGGTGGCTACGTTTGCGAGCAGCAGGAATGACGGTCTGGACACGGGAAGAGCGTGTGTACAGACTGCTTGTCACACTGTTCCAAATGACTGAGGCAGAAATACATGAGAGGTACAGGTTACACCCACAAACCATCCTAGACCTGATACGGGACCTGCACCCATTCCTGGAGTATCAGACACCAAGGGCGCATGCCATACCAACACATGTGCAGGTGCTCTGTAGCCTGCACCTACTTGCATCAGGAAGTTATCAGGGTGTGATAGCTGTGGCAGGTGGTGTGTCACAGAGTTGCTTGTCCCGTTTCTTCAACTCCTTCTTGGATGCCATGATGCAGAGAATGCATCACTACATACGCTTCCACAGTACACCGGGGGATCTGCAGAAGACAAAGCTGGATTTCTACCAAAAGGCACAGTTCCCACATATAAAAGGGTGCATTGATGGGGACACATACCAATCTGCCCACCTGCTGCTACAGAATACATATACCGCAACCGCAAATCCACGCATTCCATCAACGTGCAGGTGATATGTGATGCAGACAACATCATTACTGCCATCGTGGCCAAATTTCCAGGAAGTACCCATGACTCCTACATATTCCAGAACAGTGGGATCTACACACGTCTGGCTGGTGGTGAATTCAGAGAAGGATACCTGCTAGGTAAATCAATGTGACACACCCTGATGTATACCTTGGATGAATGTATTGGTGACTCCAATTAATGGCACATTCTTTCCCATTTAGGTGACAGCGCATATGCCGTGCCATCATTTATCCTAACTCCATACCTCAACCCTTCCACCCCAAGTGAGAGAAGATACAATGTGGCACATAAAAGCACGTGCAACGTTTTGGAGCACACCTTTGGACTACTAAAAAGCAGGTTCTGTTGCTTCCACAAAAGTGGAGGTGCACGTCAGTACCGCCCCATCATCTGCTGCAAAATAATAGCAACATGTGCATTGCTGCATAACCTTGCCACAAAGAAAGGAACAGCAGTGGAACTAACTGACTCTGAGGACGAGGGTAAGGACTCTCAGCCACAGCACAGTGCAGCAGGTGTGGCAGCAGCACAGGATGGGAGACACAGACGACCACAACCTGAAGTGCATCACATGTTATGCCTAAATCAAATGCAATATCCTAACCAAAAATGGGTTACATCACCCAATTGAGTAAAACCATGTTATGGCTGGCTCTACTTCCTGCGCCCACACGCTGCACTGCAGCATTCCTTCTCACCACTGTCTGCACTGCCAGTCTGTCCAGTGGCAGTGATGTGGCATTCGCTGTGTCTCCTGGACTCTGTGGGAGGGGGCGTGATGCTACTGCGGCTAGCAGCCTCCTCATTTTCACCCCCATCACATGTAGTGGCCACCTTGTCAGTTTGTAGCACTTCAAGTGCAGTGGTCACTGTCACTAGCCCCCTTGCCACATCACAGCTGCAGTGTGCCATCTCCTCCTGCATGGCCACCAAGCGCCTGCACAGCAGAGAGGTGGCAGTGGAGAGGCGGTTCACCGCCTTGGTGTAATTATCAAGCTTCTGCCTCTCCCTGTGCCTTGACAGATGGTCCTCATCTAATTTGCTGCACAGCAGCCTCACAGCCTCAAACACGTCCCGCATGCCCTCAGCCATGGTAGTGTTGATGGAACTGATGCCCTTCTCAATACAGTGCATGTGGGCATTCATGTGTGCCATCTCCCGCTGCACTGACCGAATTGCTCTTCCTTGCAGGTGTTGGACCGTCAACATGTTCCCTTCAAGCCCAACGAACACACTGTCATCTTTGCCCTGAGAATGAGGACTGGCTGCGCTTGCCCTGCGGCGTCTGGAACTTGTGTGGGCGCGCTCTGTGGGGGACTGGGACCCTGCCCTGTTGGCATCCTCAGCCACCTGGGAATGTTGTCCTCCTGTGCTGTCCTCCTCTGACACCTCCATCTGCTGGAGGGTGGCCACTGGATGCCTCCTGCCTCTCGGTGCTGGTGGTGTGGATGGTGGCGGTGGTGATGGTGATGGTGGTGGTGGTGATGGTGATAGTGGTGGTGGGGTGGTGTGCCCAGCAGGCGACTGGACCTCCTCCTCCTGTCTCCTCTGTCCTGGGTGCCTTTGCTTTGCTCCCCTCAGCTGCCCTGCGAGATGGCTCGCCTGTAAATACAGAATGTACATATTCTCACTTATCTGGCACCATTTGCATTGTAATAAATGTCATGCCTGCCAATCACACTGACTGTCCTCTGCTTGCTATTTGCTAATTAGTGTCACATTCCTTTGGGTTCAGTGGAATGACTGTTCTGACATGTGTTACTCCTGACTACATCTCCCATAATGCATTGCAGGTTTTACTGGAGTGGGAGTCCCAATGCCTCTTTGGGGATTGGGGTAGGGAGTGGGGGGCACAGCATGCTGTGAATGCATCTTACCTTGTTTGTTGGCAGCTCTGGCAGAGCTGTCTGCATCGGCAGTGCCACTCACACTCTCCGGCAGGAGTTCAAGAGCAGTTGGTGCAGGTGCTGTGTTCCTCCCTTCACCTGTACGGGCGGCCTGCTTCTGCCTCTCTGCCACCTTCGCCTTAGCTGTCTTCCTTAGGTCATACCATCTTTTTTTCAGGTCCTCAATGGGGCGCTGGGTGACTCCAATGGCATTTATTTTTTCCTGAATGGCAAACCAGATCTGCCACTTCTGTGACTCTGGCACGTGCAGGGACTGTTTTCCGAATAGTTTCTCGTGGTCCTTTGTCACATCCTCAATGAGGACCTCCAGCTCCCTCTCACTAAATGTGTGTTTCCTTTTTCTATCAGCAGCCTCCTTCTCCCTCTCCTGGTTGGCCATTCTGCTGAGTATTGGTTGCAAAATCCAGTTGGTTTGCTCCTGGCTTCTCTGCTCTGCTTCCTGCCTCACAATCAGCTCCAGGTTCAGTGCAGCTGCATCGGTGTGGCCACTCCTGTTTGGGAGGTAAGAAGATGCACAGGATTGGATGATTCCAAAATTACCGATTTTTTAAATTACCGAATTGCTATTTACCGATTCGATATGAAAGTTTCAGTGATAACGAATCGGTAATGGGGATTCGGTATTTTTTTTTTTTTTTACCGATTCATTCCGAATCGCCATTTTTTTTGCGATTTTTAACGAATCAGTAATTTTTACCGAATCATTTACGTACATCTGGAATACCGAGTTCTTAATAACGAATCGGTAAAATTCGCTATTAAGGACTTGGTATTACTGGATTACCTACATCTGGCCCTTAATCTTATGTTTTTTCGACCTCTCCGTCAAAATCCTTTGTGGCCATTACGAGGATGAGGGGGCTGCATTCAGGTTATGTGGTGAAAACGGGTATGTTGCAGCAAACTACAAATCCCAGACTGCCATGGGGGAGACTCGTGAGTACTAAGCCCCTCCTGTCCCAGAGAAAGGTGCTTGTCAATTGTTCTTGAAGAGTGAGAAGAGGAATGGCGGATGGTGTTCCCCGCCGGATCCCAGCGAGAAGAATACCAGCTTGAGGAGAGAAACTTGTGTTTGTGACTAGCGGAGAAACCGAGATTACCGAGCAGGACTTCGTGTTGAAAAGAAAGGAGCACGGGCTCGCCTCCTTTTATCCTTGGATTTGTTGCCTGGACTCTGGGTTGAGCGTTTCCAGACAGAGTAGCCGCGGCGTTTGTGTCAGAGCAATTCTGCGCTGAACAACATGTGAGTAAAAGACGCTTTTATTTTGGGCGCGTCTGTGGTTCAGACGCGTTCAGGGTACAGGCTGATAGTGTAGAGAGGACAAGGGAACCGGCGCGGCTGCGCAAGGAGGAATCCCTGAATAAAGTCCGAGTGTTTTTGATACGAACTATTTTTGAAAGTCGGAGTGCCAATGACTTATGAAATGCCTTATGGGTAATGGAGTCCATGTTGTGTTTTGAACAACTATAGGAGAGAAGAGACAAGTGTCTTACTTGATTATAATTTCAATTCCGTTAGGCTCAGTTCAGTTATTTAGTGGTTGTGTATCCTGTCAATAACCTTGGGACTGAAACATTGTGCGATTGGACATTTTAAGCGGATGGGAACCGAGTGTTACCCTTCCATTGAAGTCTGACAAGAAGGAACTGTGGTGAGTGCTAGCATTATCCAAGATGATAGGAGAGTGAAATATTTCTTGGAACGTAAGAGTAATTGAATGTTTGTTCACCTTTCAGATAACCTTGAAGGTGTCACAGAACCGTCCCTTAGAACAAGTACGTCCTGGAGAATAAAGAGGAGACGCACAACCTTGTTTACCATCTCCTCCGACGCTTCTTCTCTCCTTTTTTCCCTTCCGGGCACGAAGTCAGGCAGAGTTATATTCTTTCTCTGTTGGGGGTCGTGTAGGAAGGGATTGAAGGATATAGCATCTGATATCGTCTCCGCTGGGCATAGGAAGAAGGTTAGTGGCGTTTCTGTTACTTGCGCTGCTGCCAGCCTTGACATCCTTGTTGCCAACAAAACTGTTTGCCTGGGACCAACACCCACTCCTGGACAGCCAAACAATGCTTGTCCAAACAGATTTCATAAGAAACATACACACCCTGTGGTTGTCACCTTGCCCACAGAGAAACACTGCCCATTTGTTTATTTCATTTTCCGCAAACCCAGACTGTCATACAAAAGGCGCATCAACTAGATGAATTACTCTAATATCAGTGTTAAAGTTATGTGACATCACTTCCTGGGAAGAATCAGGGTTAAATGTCATATGATGTTACTTTTGTGTTACTATGTAGGTCAAAGAGTGTGTGATGTCACTTCTGCCACCATTGGCAATTTGGTAAATCTACCTTTCTTTTTAATCTTCAATTTGTATTGCTGGAAAATGGTGCCACATTACGGACATAGCAGTTTTTCTTTTTTTATTCTTATGTGTAGCGACCCTGGGTCAAAGAAACCACACCTGTACATCTTTCCCTCACCAAATCCTCCTGTGTGCATGGGCATTGGTGTACTTAATTCGGAAACCGCCGCAGTACAACTCCCAGAAAACAACGGGAGCCGGCTGTGACGAAAACGGCAGGCAAAGACCTGAAATCCGACATATAAGCACCTCCTCTACAAGAATAGAGTGCTTGTCAATCATTCTTGGTTTTTCCCTTTCGGATTATGCGGACGCTTTCCTTACCGCTGGAGTCATTGACGAAGAAGCCGTTTTTTCCCTGATTAACGCAGACGCTTTCCTTCTCGCTTCGGAGCCGACATTCAGCTGGCAGGTAACACGGACGCTTTCCTTCCCGCTAGGACATTCCAGAAGCCGCGACATTTGTGTGATGCACAGACGCTCTCATTTGCCACGCCTGTGAAGTCAAGTAAATACTCACCGCTAAATCACCAATACCGAGTTCCCTGTTGGAAAGGCAACTCGTATGGGAACAGGAATTGGTATATGTTTATTGCCTCTTCAGTCAGGGTGCGCACGCTTAGTTTTATCGCGTGCTGAATTGCAAGACAGTTGTTTTACCTTTCTTTTTTCTGCTGGTTAAAGTCCTACTTTCCTTGAGTATATCACCGTTGGTAATTGATGTGGCTGTAAGACAAAATATTGTATTCTAGACCACGTCATTCCTTGATTCCTGCAATGCTGTGAATTTAACAGCTTATTTACTGTGTTCTGGATTTTCCTACAATTCTTGCAGCACTGAAAACTCTTTGTATCCTACTAGTTTTCACTGATGAAATGGAACAAACAATAATTGACTAGCACTGCTGGGCTCCTTGTAAGTGAATGATGGGTTTGTTTCTTGTACGGAGGATGAATGTGTTTATGGCTATTCTCTTTACACCGGTCTTTTTCTTTTGTGTCTCTCTGTAGTTTTTTCACGTGGAAAGAAATACATACACCCAGACCAGACCTAGGAAGCAAGCAATCCAGGCAGTGCACTTTATTATTTTGTCCCCTTTCCTTTTTCCCCGGGGTGCTGTTTTCCATAGTTGTGTCCACCACACTGTGGGGAGTTGTGTTCTGGGAAAAAGGGAGGCTTCTCTACAGGCTGTCGCCCCCGCTGGCTGCTAAGAAGAGGTAAGTGGCTTGTAATTCAATCTTGGCCTACTGACATTCCTGACATTATGTTTGTGGCATCTGCATCCAATAAAATATAAGAAAATGCAGCAATTGTACCAGCTTGTTGTTCATGTGCGTGGCTCTCTGTAAAGTGATATAGAACACATTCTGCTCTAGTTTGTGCTATTTATATCCAAAAATATATAAAATAAATGAAAAAGAAAGCAGACTTTGCAAACGTAGGAGGTCTTGAAGACATCATTAAGGGGGAGTCAAGACTATTTTGATCTGAGTTTGCAAAATAGCCCCAGCTTTAGGCTCAAACTCATTAGTAGGCTGCCTGAGCTGCTCTATTGTGTCACAGCAGCACCTGGGAGCACAATCGCCTAAACCAGCATGCTGTGTACAGGTAGAAGGAACCAGCTACAAACTCTGATCCAGCTGTGCGATTCCCCACTGCAATGTTAATCAATTGCTGGCAGCACCATGAAGATGTGCTACTTCCAACTTCTGCTGCTCTTTCCACTGCATTCAGAATGTTAGGCAGGGACGGCTCCTCCGTTTGAGCGGAGGACCATCACCTAATTGATATGCTCCCAGAGACGAAAAATAAAATGGTGATTGTCATTTTATTTTTCGTCACCCCATCCCAAAGGGAGCGTCAGGTCGGGGGCGGGGCAGCTGCTAATTGGCAGCAGAGAGAGCAGGGCACTTTCAGTTTAAAGTGCACATGTCTTTTTGGCAGGCCGTCTTGCGATGGTCAACCACACATGCACACTTTAAACCTCTCTAACCCAGCTGTCTTAGGCCAACTGAGTTCGAGAAAGCAAAAGTCTCCAGTGCTCTCCTGAGTGCTGATAGTGGTTGCTCCCGCCAATCCTGGCAATGCTGACATACTGGTGAGTTTTTTCAAACAAGGTGTACCAGGCCACCAATTTCAGTACTGCTAATTAATACTGCAGATTCGAAATACAACGCAAAAAATCATTGTACTTTATTTTCATATTTATATTGATTCAACTTCATTTCAAACAACTGTTCATTACTCTTGATGCATACGAGGAATACACATTTCATTCAGTATATTGTGCGAATCAAAATTGTATGAAAAACATTTTACAAAAACATATTATAATCAAAAACAAAGACAAAACACTGTTGTATTTGCATCAATTAATTACACCAGTCCAAAATTTCAACAATTGCCTGCCAAAATTCAAATTCTATGTGGCACTATGACAGGCAGGCTGCGGGGAAAATTATTTTTTATAAAAGTTCGCTCTCGGGGTATGTTTCAATTATGACACCCTCACTAGAGTACTATACAAAAGAGAGAGATGGGGGACCAAGGAGCTATTATAAGGTCCAGTGTCCATGCTCCTATTTTAAACTGATTTCCAAAAAAGGGACACTGTTCCTAATGCAGGGTGCAAAAAGTCACCAATGCATGGGGGTGCTAATGTCACCCATATGTGAAAAAAAGGAGAAAAGGGGAGAAGAAACAGAATCCCTAGGTAAGGGGACCCACAGAAACCAGGGAAAACATTTTGTGTCCTCTGTTGCCCTCACACACCTCGAAAGGTGTCATGCTTCATCATCGGGCAGTTGCTCCTCGTAGGGCCGGCGCTGCAATCCCCTACGGATCCCCCGAAGGGTCTCTTTATCGGAGATCTTTTGTAGGACTGCCGGATGGTGCATGTGGGTGTGCGGGGGGGTTGTGTGTGGTGGGTCAATTGAGGGGAAAAAAATGCGTGCTAGTGTAGAGTGAAATTCGTGGAGGGTAACCATGCAGCAATTATTCTAATCATGTACCCTGAGCAGACTTAACTGCTAAATAAAATCTAGCCCCAGAGGCATACTATGCCTGGGTATAGAGACATAGGTCAACATGTTTCGCGCCTGTGTTGCCTTAAGGGTCGTTGGCGCTTCGTCAGGACCAGAACTAAAAGTTATAAAGTGCACGTGATAAATGGATTAAAAATACCCTCTTAATCGATCAGGGCGGGCAGTAACCTGTATACCCAACATCTGGCTACAGCTGCATGTTTGTAACCGCTCCTGGTCAGTACCTAGGAAAGAACAAAATAGAATATACATTTAAATTAAATTTGAATTCAAATCAAATCCAAATTCTAGCACCAGGAACACCTTGATGCCACATCATGTGCCACCACTGTGTGCACATGCAAAAACATGAAATTATCAAAGATAACAGGCGCATGAGACACTTAACTGCTAAATAAGATCGATTAAGAGGGTATTTTTAATCCATTTATCACGTGCACTTTATAACTTTTAGTTCTGGTCCTGACGAAGCGCCAACGACCCTTAAGGCAACACAGGCGCGAAACATGTTGACCTATGTCTCTATACCCAGGCATAGTATGCCTCTGGGGCTAGATTTTATTTAGCAGTTAAGTCTGCTCAGGGTACATGATTAGAATAATTGCTGCATGGTTACCCTCCACGAATTTCACTCTACACTAGCACGCATTTTTTTCCCCTCAATTGACCCACCACACACAACCCCCCCGCACACCCGCATGCACCATCCGGCAGTCCTACAAAAGATCTCCGATAAAGAGACCCTTCGGGGGATCCGTAGGGGATTGCAGCGCCGGCCCTACGAGGAGCAACTGCCCGATGATGAAGCATGACACCTTTCGAGGTGTGTGAGGGCAACAGAGGACACAAAATGTTTTCCCTGGTTTCTGTGGGTCCCCTTACCTAGGGATTCTGTTTCTTCTCCCCTTTTCTCCTTTTTTTTCACATATGGGTGACATTAGCACCCCCATGCATTGGTGACTTTTTGCACCCTGCATTAGGAACAGTGTCCCTTTTTTGGAAATCAGTTTAAAATAGGAGCATGGACACTGGACCTTATAATAGCTCCTTGGTCCCCCATCTCTCTCTTTTGTATAGTAATTTAAGCACGGCTTTCCGGCCGAGGGACCATTCTATCCCCTTTGACTAGTTTTTCCTTTCTACAGGCGCATGGGACAATCCCCAATTTTCAGCCAATATGAATTGCCAATGCAAACCGTATGTGTGTTCCTTTAGCAACCTATTTGGGTATCTGACTTTTAAATCATATGGGTGAGGCAGGAGGTATGAAGACAATTGCACCTTGAGTGACATTTTCACTCTAGCCCTGTGTACCCAATTCTTTTGACACTATGTAGTGTATATTATTATTATTTTCCTTATTCCCTTGTACAGGCATTAACAATTGGGACCCCCCACCACATTCACGGAGTAGACGCACAGTAAAACGGGACTTGCACCCATTAGAGCAGCTCTTACTATTGCACCTTTGGTTTTTAACACGAGCAACATTTTAAGTTAATTTTTATCTGGAACCATTGGTTTGTGATTACCGGGTTGAGCCTCCACATTAATCATGATTGTACGGCTTGCTTATGTATCTTTGCAAGAGTACACGACCAACAACAGCATTTAAACTGCGCATGCGTGGGGGATCAGTTAACTCGAGTATTTGCACATGCGCGGAACGTTGGAGCTTCTAAGCTTGCGCATTGACGCAATTTACTGAATAGGATGTCCCGGATAGGGTATACGCCCAGCACACCTGACCTTAGTGATCTGGTTATAAGGTTACTGGGGAGCGCCACGGCTTTCCCTGGCCGACGCAATGATGGGGTAGGTGAGGAGGAGGTAGCACCCAAACTAAGATGTGAGTAAATCCCTTTCCTAGGGACTCAAGTACCGTGACTTTTTGAGCGCTCGATATTGGGCGTCCCGTATCTGTCTGTTAACTCCCGTTGATTGGTTATTTTTACAGCCCGGTTTTGTGGGTGAGTCCATTGCTTGACGCCAACGGATCGTTTTCCTTAATATAACGAGGTGAGCTTGTATCAAGGGTACATTTCTCTAGGGCACTGACTCCATGACGAGATTTTTAAAGCACTATGACATAGAGTGGTTAAGACAATTTGTTTCAGAATATAGGGATACGAGTGGGTCCCACAACATCCCCACACCCCAATATTTTCCTGGTGTGAATTGGTGTCTCATGCGCCTGTTATCTTTGATAATTTCATGTTTTTGCATGTGCACACAGTGGTGGCACATGATGTGGCATCAAGGTGTTCCTGGTGCTAGAATTTGGATTTGATTTGAATTCAAATTTAATTTAAATGTATATTCTATTTTGTTCTTTCCTAGGTACTGACCAGGAGCGGTTACAAACATGCAGCTGTAGCCAGATGTTGGGTATACAGGTTACTGCCCGCCCTGATCGATTAAGAGGGTATTTTTAATCCATTTATCACGTGCACTTTATAACTTTTAGTTCTGGTCCTGACGAAGCGCCAACGACCCTTAAGGCAACACAGGCGCGAAACATGTTGACCTATGTCTCTATACCCAGGCATAGTATGCCTCTGGGGCTAGATTTTATTTAGCAGTTAAGTCTGCTCAGGGTACATGATTAGAATAATTGCTGCATGGTTACCCTCCACGAATTTCACTCTACACTAGCACGCATTTTTTTCCCCTCAATTGACCCACCACACACAACCCCCCCGCACACCCGCATGCACCATCCGGCAGTCCTACAAAAGATCTCCGATAAAGAGACCCTTCGGGGGATCCGTAGGGGATTGCAGCGCCGGCCCTACGAGGAGCAACTGCCCGATGATGAAGCATGACACCTTTCGAGGTGTGTGAGGGCAACAGAGGACACAAAATGTTTTCCCTGGTTTCTGTGGGTCCCCTTACCTAGGGATTCTGTTTCTTCTCCCCTTTTCTCCTTTTTTTTCACATATGGGTGACATTAGCACCCCCATGCATTGGTGACTTTTTGCACCCTGCATTAGGAACAGTGTCCCTTTTTTGGAAACCCTCACTAGAGTCCCATTCAATGATGGTCCCTCACAGACGATTAAAGACGTGCCGACGCGTTTCCAATCCCCTTCTGCATTGGGGGATTATCATCAGGGCTTTAGACCACGGTGTAATCCTGGTAATTAACAAAATAATATATAATGAGTAGCGCTCTTCTTTGCCTCTCCTTATCAAACTTTTAAATAAACCAACCCACTAAGTACATACCAAGAGTACCTTATAGCTTTTGATGGGGTTCTTTTAAAGGTCCATCTTCTGTCCCTAAACACAACCAAATTGATTTTATATAAGTTTGAGTCTGACGTTATGGGGCAATCTTGGAAAGGGGCGACCACTCGGTCCCCCCGCACGTATGGCTGAGTACCACGATCCCCCCGGGAAGCCATCTTGGGCGGGAAGCGAGTCTCGGCTGGTATGCCCGAAGCGGCGTAGCCGGGGCGCGCTTTTTCCCGCCCTAGAGTGGGTTGGCCTAGACACTGACGCGGCTGGCCACGCCCTCGGGGCAGGCAGGGGCGGGTTTACGCCCGCCCTGAAGACGGATAAAAGGGGACGCAAGACCAGAAGGCATCCTCTTGTTCCTGTGCTCTGAAGCTGCACCTCCTCGCTGCACGTGAGCTCGAGACGGAACGAAGAGCCAATTTTGAGCGTTGTAATCTTTCTTTTGTCTTACAGATACTCTGTCGGAGAAATGCCCAAGAAAGGTGGAAAGAGAATGACGACTGAACAGATGCTTCGGGTCCTCATGAAGGAGATGACCGAGCTAAAGAAACGGGTGGCGGAGAGAGAGGGGGAAGGGGGGCCGGAACGTCCTTCGGCTGGAGCAGCCCCAGGAGGGAGAGCCAAGAGGCCAAGGAGGGGACCAGCTGGGGGAGACGTCCCGGTTCCCTGTACCCCGCTCGAAGCGCCAACCCCAGTACCCGTGGAGGGGAATCCGATTCCCGTGGTGGTCACCCCGGTGCCCAATGAAGATATGCCGCCCGAGCTGGCAGCACAACTTGCAGCGTGGTTGGGCGAAAGTAGTGAGGGCGCCACGGCTGTAGACGCCCAGGCGCTGATGAAGCAATTGCGCGAGAAACGGGATGCAGCCAAGGTGTCCGCGCCGGCTGCAGTAGTTGACAAGCCACAAGGGACGATTACGACCGCAGAGGCAGCGTCCGGTGCAGGTAAGCGGCCATTGCCGATTGCGAGGGACGAGTCAGCACCCTCTCGTAGAGAAAGGTTGGGTCAGCATGTGCCTTTGGCAATTAAAGAGAAGATTTGGGCGGGGGAATATGTGAACATCTTCTCGTTGCTGGTTGATCATTATGAGGTGGAGCATGTTAAGGGCCAGAAAGACCTCATGCATCCGAGTGTTTGGCGCGCAAAAATGGCCGCCTTTAAAGTGAATGAGAATATTGGCAATTGGGGCAAAGCATGGGGGATTTTTACGTCGATCTTGGGGGAACGTAGGCCCGAGTTGCTTTCCGAGTTGCCGACCTATCAGTCGGGAATCATGGGGTACTCGACGTCACACCAGGGTAACCATTGGTTCTGCTACGATAATCTTTTTAGAAAGGCTAAAGAGCATAATAAAAGCTTAACCTGGGATTGTTATGATTCTTTGACATGGGATAAAATGAAGGAGACAGGTATGTTGAAAATGCCATTGGTAGGGAGTAATGTTGGCGAATCCTCCCGCCAATATGCGGGGACGCCCTTTCGATCAGGTACGGGTACCGACGATTACTCGAGACCTGCCGGCAATACAGGGAAAAGGGGGTTCTGCTGGAATTTCAACAGAGGTAAATGTACTAGGCCCCAGGGATCGTGCAAATTTAAACACGAATGTAGTGGGTGCGGGTCGTCCCATCCTGAGTCCACGTGCAGAGCCAAAATGGGTGATAACGGGGGTAGAGGAGGCGCCAAACAGGTCTAACATAGTCCGAGGGGCGCCTTTACCTACCCCGATTGATACCTTGGCGATGATTCCCTGGCTCAGTGAATACCCGGATCGTACTTCTGCTGGGGTGCTGCGGAACGGGTTTTCGTATGGTTTCCGCATCCCAGTAGGGGACTTTCAGGGTGTGGAGAAGTGTAAAAATCAACTTTCGGTCCTGCAGCATACGACCGTGGTACAGGATAAGATCCGGAAGGAGGTTACTCGGGGTCGGGTCGCCGGCCCGTTTAGTGTACCCCCGGTGCAGAGTTTTGTTTGTTCTCCTTTAGGGGTGGTCCCCAAGAAGGACCCGGGTGAGTTCCGACTGATTCATAATTTATCAGCTCCACGTGGTCTTTCTGTGAACGATGCAATAGACCCGGAAGTGTGTTCGGTGCGGTACGCATCCTTCGATGAGGCCATAGCCATTTTGAATCGCCTGGGGCCCGGGGCGCTGATGGCGAAGTCAGATATCGAGTCAGCGTTCCGATTGCTCCCGGTACACCCAGACGACCAGCGTCTCCTGGGTTTCATGTTTCAGGGACATTATTACATGGATAGGTGTATGCCGATGGGGTGCTCTATATCTTGTGCCTATTTCGAGAAATTCAGTAGTTTTCTACAATGGGTCTTCACAAAGAGGACGGGTTTCCAACATGTAATGCATTACCTTGATGATTTTCTGTTCCTTGGGGCAGCCGGGGATCTCGAATGTGGCCAGGCCTTGGCCGAATTTTGTGTGTTAATGAAGCAGTTTGGTGTGCCATTGGCACCAGGTAAGACGGTGGGTCCTGCGACTTGCCTCGAGTTTCTGGGGATCGAGTTAGACTCCATTGAGGGTTGTTTTCGTTTACCAGCTGACAAAGTGTGCAAGTTCAGGGCAGCCCTGCAAATGTGTATAAATGGATCTAAAGTTACGCTGCATCAATTACAGCAGTTAGTGGGACAGTTGAATTTTGCCCTGAGGGTTATACCGATGGCCCGCCCCTTTTCCCGTTCAATTGCCCAAGCTATGGTCGGCCTAAAGGAGGGTCATCATCGCACGAGACTATCGGCTGAGGTCCGCCAGGACATGCGCATTTGGTTAGCATTTCTGGCGGATTTTAATGGTCGAGTCGTCTGGAACAAACCGGCTGTGTCCTCTGAAGAGCTGGGGCTATGGACAGATTCGGCAGGTAGCATAGGTTTTGGTGCCATCTTCGGCACAAAATGGTCGGCACAAAGGTGGCCGGCATGGTGGCATGACAATGGACTGACAAGTAATATTGCTTTCCTGGAACTTTTCCCCATTTTGGTGGCCCTGAGAACCTGGCCCGAAGGGTTCAAAGATCACTCTGTGGTATTTTGGTCTGACAATATGACCGTGGTCGAGTGCATCAATAGCCAGGCAGCACGATGTAAACTGATTTTAAGACTGCTCAAAGAAATTGTTTTACTGTGTATGCAACTGAATGTGCTATTCAGAGCAAAACATGTCCCGGGGGTAATGAATCAGCCGGCTGATGCACTGTCTTGTTTTCATATGCAGGCTTTCTCGGGTTTCCTTCCCACAGCGGACCCCGAGCCGGCACCCTTTCCCGAAGCTCTCTGGTCTCTCGGTGCCCCGAACTTCGTCACCTCGTGGGAGAGAGTCTAGCACCAAGGACGAGGAAGGCATATGAAGGGGCGTTTCGGTCCTATTTAGCCTTTTTGGGGACGGATAGAGAGGGGCTTTGGGGCCACGAGGAATGGGTAGTGAATTTCCTGATGTCTTTATGTAGGGCTGGGAAATCGGTGGCTACGGCCCAGAGGCATCGTGCTGCCATTTCCTTTGTTGCCAGGGCTCATGGTATCCAGGACCTGACAGCGTCTTTCGTTGTACAGAAGGCGCTGCGTGGGTGGCAACGCCCTGAGGGTCGCAGAGTAGATGAGAGGCGCCCGATAGGTTTGGATAAGTTGGCCCAGTTGTTGGCCACACTCCCTGCCACTTGTTCATCTCAGTTTGAGACGGTGTTGTTCCGAGCCGCTTTTACGCTGGCATTTCATGGGGCGATGCGGGTAAGCGAACTGGTGGCAAGGAACAAACAGGATGTGACAGGGGGTTTGTGCCAGGAACACGTTCAGATCAGAGGAGAGACAATGACTGTCTCCTTTGTCAGGTCCAAGACCGATCAAGGTGGGATGGGTGACTGCATAATCATACGCAGGATTCCCGGGTCCTCCATGTGTCCGGTAAAGTGTTTAGAAGACTACCTAGCACGAAGGGTGGCATCATGGGGGGGACCTTGTTGAGACACGCGGACGCCACCCCACTGACGAAATTTCAGTTTCAGCGGGTGCTTGCGATGTCAATTGCCGCTGCGGGCTTGAACCCGGGCGAGTTTGGGACCCATTCCTTTCGGATAGGGGCTGCTACAGAAGCTACAGCCAGGGGTCTTAATGTTGAACAAGTGAAACGAGTGGGGCGTTGGTCCTCCAATTGTTATAAAAGGTATGTGCGGTTGCACATGTTGTGAAGCTGTAATGATGTACTCACGCTTCTTGTTTTTGTTTGGTTTTCAGTTGCGCAAGCCTACGAGGCGGGGCGGACTATGCAGTCGACCCAACACCGGGCCAGCGGTCAGACATCACCGGCTGTGAAAAAGGAGGTGTGGGTCGTGGGCCACTCATACGTGAGGCGTGCCGCGGACGTATTCAAAGCAGGTGACATGATTCACGTAGCTGGGGAATACGGGTACAGTGTGTCCTTCTACGGAAGGGGCGGTCTCTGTACTGACCAGTTTCAAGCATTTTTCGAGGGTTTGTTAGGGCGGACGAGGTCACCGCCGTCTATAGTCATAGTACATCTAGGGGGCAATGATTTGGTCACCACCGGTAGACGACTTCTCCTGGAGGCAATGCTTTCCACTGTAAGTTGGTTGGCGAGGAGAGTTCCGGGGTGCACAATTGCGTGGTCCCATATGATCCCACGAAAGGTGTGGCGAGGGGCTATTTCTGTTCCTGCTTTGAATCACTCTGTAAGAAAGCTTAATAACAAAGTGAGTAGGTTGTTCCGTTCCAGGACATTGCATTCTATTTCGCATGGCTGTATTAATGATCACAGTATGTATTTAGGGGATGGTGTGCATTTGTCTCGGGTGGGGAATGAGTTACTCATAGGAGACTTCTTAGCATGGTTAAAAACGTTAAAACATGACCTTTAGGTAGGAGGTTTGTGGGGGGTCCGGATAGCCGGTCAACTATCCGGCCTGTGGCGGTAAGGTCATGATCGGTGAGCACTAATTGGAAGATCCCTATGAGTGGGCGTCACCCAACACGGATGGGAGCGCTCGGGAGAGGTGGCCATTGGCCCCTCAACGGGGAGGCGGTCCCTTCTAAGGATGGGTCGCCGAAAGAAAAGGACAGGCGGTCAAGGCCCCTTCCTGTGTAGGAGGGGTTACAGCCCCCTCCTGGGGAATTTCCCGGGGCCAGTGACGTCTGCGACGGCAGATGTGGTAAGTTGTGCGGGGTTTGGGGGGGGGTCTACGCTACCTTCTAGATACCTCACACGAGTCCTCGAACGACCTTTAAGTGGCGTCGAGTTTTATTGGTGCCCCCGTCAAGTCAAGGGAAATTGGTAGTTGCATTTGAGGTACGCCTCAGTGCTGTCGCCCCTCACAAGTGGGGGGGGTATTTTCTGGTTAGGGATCTTGACACCGGTTACGACCTTGCCGTTGGCCCTTAAACGTTAGGATGTACAATTTCAAAATTTCAAGTAAATGTTTTGTAGGATGTTAGTTCGGCTAGGAGAACCTCTGTATTAGAGAATCTGTTAAGGTTAGCCAAACATCGCAATGTGGTAATGAAATTGTACATTAACATGAAACTGTTGATTTAACGTTTTAATTTTGTTTTAATAAATACGGCCGGGAGGGTCACTCCCTCCCTCTTCCAAAAACTTCAAGAACTGTTTCCGGTTTCCCTCCTTTGGGGATTGTGTTGAGAGGGGGTGGCGGGTATCTCAGCCATATAACTACTATCATTGTTTTTTATGACTTAGAGTTGGAAGCACTTACTGGAGTCTTCGTACATCTATTTCGATGACTCCCCACTTGTGTTTGTGTTTCCAGACACAGTCAACTTAGGACGTTTTGAATTCACCCTGCAAACAATTAAATTGCCATTGTTTATACAGAACGAAGTTGCTTACTGTTTGTGTCTTAGGAAGAGCTTTCCACTGCATTTCTCTTACTTGTATGAAAGGTTCCTCTTCTACCAGATGAATTGTATCCTCATCTAAATTTGGGGCAGCATCATTCCCTGTCGCAACCAACCAGAGGAAACTTTTTTTTTAAACACAGTGTAAATGGAAAGCTATTTGTTTGAATGTGCGCTTTCATCGTCCTTATTAATCTATCTGCTGCAGCCCATTATGTTATTACATTGCATGTTGCCGCGATGGAGTACTTGAACCACTGTGACATTGTTGTTCTGTATGGCAGTTTCACCGCCCGTCTACTTCACATTTCATAACAGTGTTTGCGGCGGGTTTTACTTACTTTGCAGCTGTGTTCTTCTGGCATAGATTCAGTCTTCTCTCACCAAACGTGTATCACTCGATGCTTGTGCTGTCTCTGCCTTTATGCGTGTTATCATCGTGATCCTTGTCCCTTTGGATTCTGGGACTTGTGGTTCCAATGTTCAAGTTTGTGCTTGGTTCAACTCGCTTAGCTCATTCAATCCTCTTGTTGTACAATGGAACTTTAGGATTAGATACGCTTCTTTTTTAGCCAGCATATTTTCTAAATTGCCTCCAGGTGGGGGCAATTTAATACTGGATAGTACAGTCCATTGAAAGTCTCTTTCTGAATGTTGTTGGTCAACAAAATGTTGCACCATTGGGGCGGTCAGTACTTGATTTTTGATGCGCGATCTATGTTGTACGATTCGCTGGTTCACCTGTTGGGTCGTTTTGCCAATGTATATTTGAGAACATGGGCATTTGATCGCATAAATGGTATTACTAGTTTTACAGTTAGTTAACTCCTTGTGTGTCCATTTAATGCCGTCATGTATAAACTCATGGCCCTCAATTGTCGTACCGCAGACGGAGCAGTTCCCACATTTTCTGTAACCTTGAACGGGGGGTAACTTCCACTGCGTGCGCAAATCACTGACTGGCGTTGGTGTTCGTCCCAAGTCGGCTCTGATTATTTTTTGCCCACTGTTTTTATTTTTACGCATGGCAAATAGAGGTTTTTCCATCTGGAGGTCCAATCCGGTTAAAAGGTGCCAATTGATAGGATGATCTTCTTGTATTTATTGGTATGTGGACCAAACGTAGATACACACACCAGTTTCTCCATAGGAGGTTTCATTCTTTTGATTAGCAGGGTGTCTCGTGGTGTACACCAAGCTCTTTTGACAGCGTGTTTCAACAATTTTCGGGGATAACCTCGATCTCTTAATTGGTCGTTAAAGATGGATGCATTAACCATAAAATCTTCTTTGCTCGCGCAATTGCACCTTATTCTTAGTAGCTGTCCGTATGGTAAATTGTTTTTCAGATTTTTGGGATGGGAGCTCCGATATTGTAAGATGGTATTTCTGTCAGTGGATTTCCAATGTAGTGTTGTAGTTAGTTTCTGATTTTCTTCCAGTACTTCCACGTCAAGAAATGTCAATACTGATCGACTTTTTGTCATGGTAAATTTGATATCTGGATGTCTTGCGTTTAACCATTCATGGAATTGTGTTAGTCGCTCTTCAGGGCCACTCCACACGCACCAGACGTCGTCAATGTACCTGTACCACTGTGTGATACAATCGCTAAATGGATTATCGTTGTCGATAAATGTTTGTTCAAACAGGGCCATGAACAATATAGCCATTTCAGGTGCAAAAGGACACCCCATTGCTGAGCCCTTTACCTGCATTTAGAACGTGTTCTCAAACCTGAATTAATTACGCTTCAATGCAATTCGAGCCAGATCTAAGATGAAAGCTGTCGGGACTCGGTGTGGTCTTGTACGTGTTTTAAGATAAAAACTCCATGGCTTCTAGCGCTTCGTCCTGGGGGATTTGTGTATAAAGTGACGTTACGTCGAAGGACACTAGCCACTGCAAATTACTGTTGAACGATTGACCTTAAATTTTATTCAAGAAGTCAGTAGTGTCTCGCAAATATGAGGGTAATTGGTTGATGAACTGCTTCAACAAAATGTCAACATATTTGGCCACTGGATCTAATATTGATTCACACCCGGATCTCCTGGGCAGGTCTGTCATGTTTTTGTGGATTTTGGGTAGGAAGTAAATGACCGGGATACGTGGATTTGTTTTGTTCAAGTAGTCATACTCCTTCGGTCCCAGGATTCCTTCATCCAAGCCCAATTTGAGTTTTTCTTTTATCTCTTCCTCGATAAGGCGGGTGGGATCTTCACTCAGCGGTCTGTACCATTCTTTGTTCAAAATTTGTTTGTTCGCTTCTGCTATATACAGGACTCTGCCCCACACTACAAGTGCTCCCCCCCTTGTCGGCGGGTTTTATAATCACAGATTCTTCATTCTGTAAGTTCTTAATCGCCTCGTGCTGTTGTTTCGATATGTTCATTTGAACATTTTGTTTTTCAAGATGGTTAATTGAAGACATGACTGCTTGTTCAAACGCGATCACTTGTTTCGGCATCAGGTGTGATGGAGGGGTAAACGTAGATTTTTTGGTTAAGCCCGAGGCTTCTTTGTTTCCTTAGTATTCTTTTCCTGCAAAAAACACCTTCAATCGAATCTTTGGAAAGAGATCCAATGTCTCTATTTTCAAATTCGCAAAGTCAGTCCGTATTGAGGGGACAAATTTTATTCCCAACTACAGAATGGATTTTTCGACTTGAGTTAGTACTCTTGATGATAAATTAACTATGGACGTGGTAATCAACTCTTGTAGTAGTTCTTGCGGGTTCTCATTTCCCATTGTGGTGGCTTGAAGCGTACTCTGTGACATACTGGTGAGAGCAGCATCAGGATTGGCTTGGGAGTTTGGAGCCTGCCTGCCGAGGAGAGAAGACCATCGAGGAGGACATCGCGCTCAACGGTAAGTGCTTTTAATTTAAATTTTTTTTAATGTCCCACCCACCTCAACACCATCGGGACATGTCAGCCGCCACTGATGTTAGACCAATATTGGATGATCCAATAATAATAGTATCATATTTCATGGAGAGTTACCTGCATAATTTTATCTAGTAACTCTTCATAAGTATCCATCATCTGAGTCCTCCAGTACCATAGCTTGAGTGAGACCTGCTTCTCTGAGCTCTGCCCACCGTGGGCAAGTTACTGTCCTGCAGCCATGCTGACAAGCCCAACAGAATAGTTCACCACTCTCAGTCAAGTCCAGTCCTAAGGACTTCATCTGCCATTTACCATCTTAATTTCCAGAGTGCAGCCATTGCATGGGTAAAACAGTGGTGCTGGGTGGAATGAGTGCAGAAGTATCAGCCGCTGGCAATCATTCAAGCCATAATCCAGTCCATTTAAACCAGGGACCATCCCTCTTTGGAAATGCCTATCCCACAGTAGTTTAAGGTAAGATTTCCAGAGTACTTTCCCCTTTCCATTTTTGCACACACCCATGCTGTGCTTCTAGTTAGTTCACCAAGAGTTCTCCAGAATCTCAGAAGGAAGGAATCTTCTATATGGCCTTGGCCTTTCATACTTACATTTGTGGTTTATTACATTGTATTATTTCAATGAAACCAAGCAATTATCAGCAACCTTGCCCCAAATGATGAGAATGGCTCAAATTCCACTGCTCACCCACCTTGCATCATGTGGTAATATTCTCATAATGACAAACTGCTAACCACATTAAAAGACAACCTGGTAGTTTGTAACAAACAAAATATATGAGTGAGTGAGAGAGTGAATAAGAGGGAATACCAGTCATGATGGCTTTCTAAATGATATAGATGGTTTTGGAAATATTAGAAGCCAGCATGGGGATCCAATAGAGTTCCTTTAGGATGGGGTGAGGTGATCATATTTCTCCTGACTGTGGAATGAGACGTGCTGCATCATGTATGATGCCTATAAGTGGCATCAGGAAGGCTTTGGAGCAGGGCGTTATCCCCATCCAGATGCGATAGCATGAGGACTTAAAAAGCAGTTCTGTAGTTCCTTTTTGGAAGCCAGGGTTTCAATTTCTTTAGAAGAGAGAGAGCTGGGATCAAGTACATCTTGATGTGAAACTCTTTCTCTCCAAGGAGCACAGTTTCAGTCTATTAGAGCTCCATGTGGACTAGCATCCCATCCCAAGAGCATGGAGAGGGGAGAAACAGGCATGGGATGTTTTATCACACATTCATCTCTCCTCTAGTTGTGCTCTAGAATTGCTGGGCTCTGGGCATGAGCATAGGTTGTGTTTGATAGTACTGTTCTTCGTACAGCCCTTTCAGCGTCTGTACCTGGCCAACTTGCGTTGATGTTCAGATTGATCTTCTTTTGTTGGGTGTTCTTATGTTCAGTTTTCCTATTTTGCAGGGATGAGGAGGAATGTTCTCTGTACTTTGACCTCCATGGGCCTCATTACATCAATTATGATATTCTATAATGATAAATAACAATACACATGACTATTTAATCAAATGAGGATTTCTGCTGTACTGAAATCCTGCACAGCAGAATAGTTTTTCCTACAAACATTTTATAAGGGAATGCTATTGGGCAAAAGTGCTGCAAACATGGCACACATGTAGACATCAGCACACAAGCACCCATTTCTGCTGTAAGTACCCATTCAAAGCAAAGACATTATACTGGAATTTAACGGTGGGAAATACAGATACCCACAGCATCTTTTTTTTCAGGAGTAAATTCCAAGATGGTGCGACTGGCACACGTGTATTGGGAGCCTACTCCTATGGAACAACGAGCAGCCAGATCCCGGGTGTATGCTAAATTGTTGGACTTAACCAACGTAAACAAGTGTTAATCTCCGCCACAGCCAATCAAAAATCTTATTTTCTTCCAAGCAACTTATCAACCTATGAAAATGAGTCAAGCTTGCTTTCCTCTTAACCCCTTCAGTGCTGCGCGAATTCCGCTGCGGTGCTGAAGGTTCTAAAGAACCAATAGAACCATGACGGAACGGTTTCGTCATAAGCACAGGCCAACCGACGCTCATGACGGAACCGTTCCGTCATGAGCATGGAAGGGGTTAACAAAAGAGAAGTAAGGATTGAAATATAACTAAACCGCCTTTGTGAAATATTATTGCTTTCAGTATGCTTGCTCAGTTCCATCAGACCTTTGGTGTCAAAGTTGCTGCAAAATGTATTAATAGCTGTGATACCCAGGGCCCAGGTTTATGAAGAGAGTATCACAATTACTTACCAGAAATCTTCATTACTCCAAGAACAGATCTTTCTTGTCACAGTCCTTACCCAATCAGGTTACCTAGGAGACAGACAATCCACTTGCCTCAGAAAACATAGTCTCCCCCCAAAAGTCGTTTTTTCATTCTCACTCCTTCTTCTGTTCCCATCGGTACCCTTAGGTATTCCCAGACACCCTAAGCCCTAACAAGCAGTAGACAATCTTGGAGTATTTTAGAGGCCAAATCTAGTCCTTTGGGGACAGAGGGGAACAGAAATCCAAGATATACGAAAAGGAAGACCTGAATGTGGAATTTGGAAGATTATCGGTAGACTTTACCACCATGGCCATCTTCCTTGTCACAGACGTTGCATGATGAGGAAGTATCAAGCAGAGCTCTGACTGCAACTTCCACAGTTAAATCTTAAATAGAAAAGGGGCCCCACAAAGGGTAGTGAGTCCTCTAACCAGACTTCTCCTGAATGTCCCTAAGCACGAATCAGTAGCCAAGGAAATTCGAAGACTCCACTGGCTTCCTGTGGTGCAACAAATTAAATTCAAGTCATTATGCCTAGCATGCAAGGCACTGAGCAACACAGGACCACTATTTCTTGGAAATCTCTTTGTCTGGTATGAACCGCCCAGACAATTATGCTCCACAGGCGCTAGACTTATGAACGTTCTGAGGACATGGTTTCTGAGGACATGGTCCTCAAGCTGGGGCGGCAGAAGCCTCTCGTATGGCACTGCAAAACTCTGGGACATGCTCCCAATGGAGCTCAGAAGTGCAACCTCTCTCACCATCTGAAGAAAAGGGCTAAAAACAAACTCAGTTATTTCAGAACTAAACGCTCCGTCTGGGCTTATCGCAGTCCTAGCGCCGAGACACCTATGGTTATTCACGCGCTCAATAAATTTTCATAACATAACATAACCAAAGGCCTAGATTTAATTTGTTAACAACTGCAACAAAACGCTGGAAAAAATAGGAGAGGACAGCATAGGTCCTAAACCCCCATTCACGATATAAACAGAGACTGGGAGATGAAACTCTGAACCTGGCTCATCATGTGACATGGTCCATTAAAAAAAAATATATATATATATATATATTTTCACTGAAAAAACCATGGGTTGTAGACCATATATAGTTAGGAATTAGCATTTACAAAACCTTATTTTACTCACACAAAACCATTGAAATTTCATATATAGTTAGTTGCACTAACTATATATCGCGCACCCGCAATCCACTGCTGATCATGTCACATATTACATCATTCATGACATGATCAGTGACATCACTGATGACATCACTGTTGTCATCTCAAATGACATCACTGATGACATCACTGATGACATCTCAAATGACATCACTGATGACATCACTGATGACATCTCAAATGACATCACTGATGACATCTCATTTGACATTACTGATCACATCACTGATAACATCATTCATGTGATAATACGGTGAACCTCTTCAGACTCTAATATAATCTTAGATACACTCAGATTAAACAGACACTCACAGACTGTCACTCATCCATGGAGTTACTCACACACCTAGTCAGTCATGCAAAGAATCAATCACACTTCCATTTCCTCAACTATACAGTTATACACATCTTACTTATTCAAACATATACTAACACCTATTTACTCTGTTATACAATCCCTGATACAAGTTCACAATGATCCATACAGCCACTCACACATTCACTGGCTCTTATGCACAGTTATTTATATATGTCAACTCTCACATGTACTGTGTTTTACATATGTACTTACTTTGACATGTAGCACTGAGATATCCATTCACTCACTAATACACTCATGCACACAGTCAACCGCCCATACAGCTGTTTCCACATGCACTTTTGAACCCATACATCTAGTGAATCAACTGCTCACACATCTATGCACATAGTCACACACCTCGCAGCCACCCACACACACACTCACTCTCCCATACAAATACTTGGGCAACCAATCAATAACCCAAATAGTTAATCATAAAGCTACTGATCAACACATGCAGCAGTTTACAGAACAACAGATATAAAGATGCACAAATTAAGACAGTCTAGTCACTAACCCATGCACTCAGTGAGACACATTTAATCACTCACTCATACAGTCAGTCATGCACCTACTAAATCCTTCATCCAGACACTTATACATCCACTCATTCTTCAATATGTAAGACATATTTTGACTTTTCAGAAACATACAGTCACTGGATGATGTCATCAGTGATGTCATCAGTGATGTCATTTGAGATGTCATTTGAGATGTCATCAGTGATGTCACTGATCATGTCATGAATGATGTAATATGTGACATGATCAGCAGAGGATTGCGGGTGCGCGATATATAGTTATTGCAACTAACTATATATGACATTTCAATGGTTTTGTGTGAGTAAAATAAGGTTTTGTAAATGCTAATTCCTAACTATATATGGTCTATAACCCATGGTTTTTTCAGTGAATTTTCAAGGTTTTGTAAATGCTAATTCCTAACTATATATGGTCTATAACCTATGGTTTTTTCAGTGAATTTCAATGGTTTTTTAATAGCAAATATCAAAAGCTTTAAAATGTCAAGTACGTGGTAGGTCAAAACATTTTCGTGTTTATGCACGCTGATGTGCTTTGAACGCTGCCCCCCCCCTCCTCTTTTCTTTTAGGAGTATTCTCTCTTTGCAGATAGTGAAGGGTAGGTAACACAGGCCTTTGCCCCCGTTGTAATCCGTCGTGCCTGCTTCCCTCTCCATTTGATTGATTGTTTTCCTTGCATTTATTGTTTTGGAATTGGTTCTCTTTGGTTCATTCTCTATTTACAAACAAGCACAGAGTCGCAATACTCTGTTTAGTCTTTGCAGATAGTGAAAAATCGTTAAAAAAACAAAAGGACTCAAGCAAAATCAGTAGGCCACTAATGGGATCTCTTTTTGACCTCGCTAAAATAGAAACATTATGAACAACCCCTCATGAGAAATACGAAACTTGTGAGAGGAACTGAGCTCGACACCATATTGGCTGCAAGACAGCTCGGCTCCGCCGCCCACCCCACCCAAAATAACGACAAACCCTATGCAAATATTATAAATATATACAACACACCAGCAAAGTAACAGGGTAAAACGTTTTATTAAATAACTATTTACATGGCAGCCTGCTGCAACATCGATCCAAACAAGCCTTTGTATTTGGGGCTCATAATCAACAAGTAACAGGGTAAAACGTTTTATGAAATAACTATTTACATGGCAGCCTGCTGCAACATCGATCCAAACAAGCCTTTGTATTTGGGGCTCAAAATCAACCATCAATAGTAAGATTTTCATAGGTGAGTGTAGGTTCATGGTTTTTCATCCACAGACTAAAAGCCTGGAGTGGGAGTGAAAGAACAATAACTAGGTAAGAAGGAAGGCAGAGGCTGTGGGAAGGACTCTGGATATGGTATGTTGCTTTGTCCCTGAGATGCTTCAATGTCACTGCCTTGCACAAATGGCATAAGTCCTGGATGTTGGGTGCCATAGTTGAGGGTTCCGAGCAGCGCTTGTAACACTGTCTGAAGCTTATTTGCACCTGCTGCAGCTTCACTATTCTCAAAGTAAGTGGGTGCTGTTTGTGGACCTGACTGCATTGGAAAACAATGTGATGCGGTGCCTCCCTGAACCGCTTGACGGAGGCCCCCGAGGGGCGGTGTGATGGCGCGGACTCGGAGGGGGCGCTTGGCTCCTGCCCCCGCCCCAAGTCTTGTTGCCCTGGTGTGGCCTGAGATCGCCCCCGACATAGGCGGCCGGCTCCCGGGGTCAGGCGGAACTTGTTGCCTTTTGATGCCTCTTCCATTCTGGACCTTGTCCCACAATCCGTTTGACCTGAAGACACGTCCTGCGGTGCCCTGGTCCGACCATCACATATACCTGCGCCAGGAGACGGCGTGGGGTGCACTAGAAGGGAGAGGCGGCGCGAACGAGCCTCCCCCACCTCCACAGGTGGAGGTTTCTCCGCTACACCCCAGCGCTTCACTCGACCAGCTGACTTGCGCCCGCTCTTGCGACACAGTGCCTCGCTCGGCGCAGCTTCCCGGAAGCGATCCGGGGCGCGGCGCGGAGCTCGTAACGTAAGCATAACAGGTCATGTGACTTGTTCATAAAACATTTCATTGGTTCATTTCACTTTTGGGTTCCTAATTATGTAAGGCTAGGTCATGTGACCTAAAAATAACACTTTTCATTGGTTTAGAACTATTTTTTGTCCCAAATGATGAAAACCCCTCCTTGTTTCCTCACTCTGACTTTCATCTTTGTGAGAGGAAGACCTTTTTTCATCTCTTAGCAATAGCAAGTGTTGTAGCTTCAGCTGGTGCATCCCCACCACCACCACCTCCTCCTAAGAAGAGAGGACCACCTCCTCAGATCATCCTACAACAAGAGGAGGAAGAAGAGGAAGAGGAGCAAGGGACAGGGAGGTTTTTACCTGAACAGCCAAGGAGGTCCCATGGCAAAGAAAGTGACTGGGAGGGGGCGCTTGGCTCCTGCCCCCTCCCCAAGTCTCGCTCGGCCAGCTGAGTTGCGCCCACTCTTGCGGCCTACAACATGGAGAGGCCGGGGCGTTGACTAGGCGGGGCCTCTGGCCGCAACCACAGCGCCAACGATTGCTGCTGACGGAGGGGAGCCTTGCCGGTGAGAGCCACTGATCTGAAGAACAACTGCCTGCGGTGCCTCCCTGAACCGCATGACGGAGGCCCCCGAGGGGCGGTGTGGTGGCGCGGACTGGGAGGGGGCGCTTGGCTCCTGCCCCCTCCCCAAGTCTTGTTGCCCTGGTGTGGCCTGAGATCGCCCCCGACATAGGCGGCCGGCTCCCGGGGTCCGGCGGAACTTTTTGCCTTTTGGTGACTCTTCCATTCTGGACCTTGTCCCACAATCCGTTTCACCTGAAGACACGTCCTGCGGCCTGGTCCCTGAATGTGTGCAAGGGGACGGTATTGATTGAATCAAGATGGCGGCTTCACACAAAGCTGACTCAAGTGTTGCTGCTGATACTATGCAGACAAAAACTGGTTTTCAGTTTGTACATTCTTCAGAATTTTTCCATCCAAGGCTGGTTGAGAGTTTGTAGAACGATGGCTTCAGATTTTCAACATACGGTGTGGTGAGGCGTACTGGGAGGGGGCGCTTAGCTCCTGCCCCCTCCCCAAGTCTTGTTGCCCTGGTGTGGCCTAAGATGGCCCCCGACATAGGCGGCCGGCTCCCGGGGTCCGGCGGAACTTTTTTCCTCTTCCTTTCTGCATATTGTCCCACAATCCGTTTGACCTGAAGACACGACCAGGTCCCTGAATGTGTGCAGGGGGACGCTAATGATTGAATCAAGATGGTGGCTTCACACAAAGCTGACTCAAGTGTTGCTGCTGATGCTATGCAGACAAAAACTGGTTTTCAGTTTGTACATTCTTCAGGATTTTTCCATCCAAGGCTGGTTGAGAGTTTGTAGAACAATGGCTTCAGATTTTCAACATACTACTCTTCAACATTCTTCCTAAATGTAACAATGTGAGACTCACTAGGAGAACGGCCGTTTATCTTTCCTTTCAAAATGCTGCCAACAATATTTTCTGAATGGAAGACACCATCTTGTAGCATAAAGAGCTGCGTCAAGGGTGGTATTGCCCAGAATGTCTTGTTTTCTAGTGCTCGTAAGGACGAAGCCAGAACTGCCGAAAGGGATTCTGGTCCTGCCGCTACTTATTGGAGACATTGAACTATACTCTACACCTGCCTGGCCTCGACCAAAATGGCGCCAGTATGGGAGCGACTTGCAACTCCTTATGACGTTCTAGTTACTTAGCCTTGACGTACTGGGGGATGTATGTGGTCTTTGTGCACATGGCGGGCGGGGAAGGGTACTGACTGGGAATACGGACAACCCTATTGATGTTGATTTTTCATTATTGATTTTTGTATCAATAAAGCTTCGAAGTAATGTTACCCATGATACTCGCCCATGGTGTGCGTATGGACAATTTTATTGTAACTGATCCTGTTATACTTTCAATTATAAAATCAACCTTCACTGATCCTGCAACCGTTTGTCACGTTTAGTTTTTTCAATTAAATGGCTCGCTTGTTACATACTCCTATAACCCTGGCTTTTGACCCTTTCCTACGCACGGTCTGTACTACCGCCCTCGGGCGATCTATGTAATGAACAGACTACCATTGCCGAAACACAAGGGAATGCATCTCAGAGAGATAGGTCAAGTACGTGGTAGATAAAAACATTTTTGTGTTTATGCACTCTGATGTGCTTTGAACGCTGCCCCCCCTTCCTCATCATTTAGATTACCACCGCCCATTGCACAAAAGCGTACCGGGCGCTCCCCACGCAAAAAAAAACGATTTTTACAGATTATTTACAGTTGGGGCCATAAACTACATCCGCAGGGCTAGGTGATAGCCTGGGACCGGCCTGGACAATCGGACACAGAGGAAGAGGAGTGTCAGAGGGTGCGGTAGTGAATAGGGTGAAAGGGAGGTGTCAGGCGGACATGGGGTGTGATTCTCAGGGAAGAGCAGCGCAGATGGGGGGAGGTTTATGGCCCATGCATGAGAGAGAGAGCGGGGGTGACCAGTGCGTGGGGGAGATGCTTGCGAGGGTGGGGAGCCGTGCTGAGGATCGGCAGCGTGCAGAGAGTGGGTCTGGTCAAGGCATCTAAAATGGCTGCCGTGCACGACAAAACTGTGGCATTGAAAAAAAGGCAAGATGGCGCAGACAATGTTTATCAATACGGATTAATTTTCCACAGAGAGAACGGGGGAGGTCAGAGAGGAGGGGTGTTCGTAGCGCCAGGGAGACGCGCTGGGGACCGGCGAGGGGCAGAGGGGCCATAGCGCTTTCAAAATGGCTGCTGCTTGCTAGAGCGTACGTGCCTGAGTGGGGACAAGGTGGCGCCGATTATGTTGACATCGCAAACCAGATTTTAACACTTAGACATGAAAGTGAAAACTGCACCCTTGCTCCCCCCCCCCTGACTGACACCCTCCTTTGCCTCAGCTTGGATCATCATTTGCTAAAGTGTTCAAAGACCCCACCGTGAGTATAAGCACAACCGGGGCCTTACTGCACACCCTGAGAAAAACTACGCAGCAAGACAATCTCTACCTTCTCCCTTTTCCATGTTCCAACGCTTTGAAATGAACAATATTTTTACTCGCAGTGACAAAATGGCGGTCAACACTTCCTGATTTCCTTCGAATCGAACGTTAACAGACGTCACGCAGCAAAAAAAAAAATCCGCTCACGCGCAGCCGCTTGAAGACATGTATCAACATATATGAGCATCCTCAGCCACCCTCAGAAAACATAGGGGGTCAGGATACGTCTCCCGTACCCCCTTATACCCATTTCCCACATTGTTTTTCCTCCATCTTGTAATTTAATTAAAACAAAACACAAAATGGCGAATTCCCGTTTCGCTACCGGTTCGCGACCCGGTTCGCAAACCAGGAAGCGCTGCTACCGCGAAAAATCAAATTTTTTTTATTTTCCCGACGGGACCCTTTAATAACCCCAACCTCATTCCTAGGGGGTCAAGAGGGGTCTACCTTGCCCCCTTTCATTAAATTCCCCCTTCGTTTTTCTCCTCCTCTTGTCTCTCGGTCCTACCGAGAGACAAGATGGCGGCTGCTCCGGACTGTTTAGAATGTTGACAGACACCGGAGAGCCAATCAGCTTTGCTTTGCGAAGTTCCGTTACGCGATAAGTACGCGAACCGGAGCGCTACCCGGGACGCTGTCACAGATATATCTGTTTTTTAAAACGTTAATTTCTCAAAATCCACTGGAGCACATATATTGAGACCTAGCAAAGGCACATCGGGCTAGCAGTCCCTACAATTTTGCCAAGTTTCGTGCAAATCCATTCAGCCGTTCGAGCTAAAAGTGAGGCCAACCGCCCTATGGAAAAATGAATGGGAAAAACGTGTTTTGGGACCCCCCCTTTTTCTCGGCCCCCCCCTTGACGAAACCCCCCCAAATTATCAGGGGCTGCTCAGAAACAAAATGTGCCATTTTCCTGAAAATTTCAGCCAATTCCGTCCACAAACGCCAAAGTTATTAGGATAGAATTTTCAAAAGTCCCATAGAGAAAAAATCCTAACCATATATACCTACTGGGGACCGCCAGTAGGTATATATATATATATATATATATATATATATATATATATATATATATATATATATATATATATCCAACAAGTGCAACCTCCCAGGCTCCAACCGTAGCGACCCAGGAAATCACGCAGATCCAATGCAGCTTTTTTGCAGGCACAAGTTTATTTAAGAGCTGAACCAAACAATCTGACGCATTTCGGGCATCCGCCCTTGCTCACAGACAGTCAGTGTTGGAAATGGCCACATTTAAATACCCTATGCTTCACAGTGAAAATGCATTTTTTTCTCTCGTTTTTTTGCTTAGTACCACGTGATTATTGAAAGAGAGGACAAACTACCAATACTGCATATTGTAGTCTGTTTTCCAAACATTTACAAAATTAAATATCGGAAATGGAGTGCAATTCATGGTTAAAATCCAAAACATAGTGCGACATTGTTAAAAAGTGTAGTTCATGAAAGATAGTGAAAAACAAATCCATATATATATATATATATATATATATATATATATTACCTACTGGCTATCGCCAGTAGGTATATATAGTTAGAATTTTTTCCCTATGGGACTTTTGAAAATTCTATGTCTAATAACTTTGGCGTTTGTGGACGGAATCGGCTGAAATTTTCAGGAAAATGGCACATTTTGTTTCTGAGCAGCCCCTGAAAATTTGGTGGGGTTTCGTCAAGGGGGGGCTGAGAAAAAAGGGGGGTCCCAAAACGCGTTTTTTGCATTGAGTTTTCCATAGGGCGGTTGGACTCACTTTTAGCTCGAACGGCTGAATGGATTTGCACGAAACTTGGCAAAATTGTAGGGACTGTTAGCCCGATGTGCCTTTGCTAGGTCTCAATATATGTGCTCCAGTAGTTTTTGAGAAATTAACGTTCAAACCAAGATATATATCTGTAACAGCGCTCTGGGCAGCGATCCGGTCCGCTTACTTTTCGCTTATCGGAACTTTGCGCGCAGAAAGCTGATTGGCTCTCCGGTGTCTGTCAACATTCTAAACAGTCCGGAGCGGACGCCATCTTGTCTCTCGGTAGGATCGAGAGAGAAGAAGAGGTGGAAAACGAAGGGGGAATTTAATGAAAGGGGGCAAGGTATCCCCCTCTTGACCCCCTAGGAATGTTGTTGGGGTTATTAAAGGGTCCCGTGGGGAAAAAAAAAAATGATTTTTCACGGTAGAAGCGCGGCCGCGAACTGGTAGCGAAACGGGAATTCGCCATTTTGTGCTTCGTAAATTAAATTACTAGTTATAAGTGGGTGCGGGAGACGTATCCTAATCCCCTATGTTTCCTGAGGGTGGCTGAGGAGGCTGATATATGTTGATACATCTCTTCCAGCGGCTGTGCGTGAGCTTTTTTTTTTTTTTGCTGCGTGACAGTCCGGAGCGGCCGCCATCTTGTCTCTCGGTAGGATCGAGAGAGAAGAAAAGGTGAAAAACTAAGGGGGAATTTAATGAAAGGGGGCAAGGTATCCCCCTCTTGACCCCCTAGGAATGTTGTTGGGGTTATTAAAGGGTCCCGTGGGGAAAAAAAAAAAAAAATGATTTTTCACGGTAGAAGCGCTTCACGGGCCGCGAACTGGGCCGCAAACTGGTAGCGAAACGGGAATTCGCCATTTTGTGCTTCGTTAATTAAAGTACTAGGTATAAGGGGGTGCGGGAGACATATCCTAATCCCCTATGTTTCCTGAGGGTGGCTGAGGAGGCTGATATATGTTGATACATCTCTTCCAGCGGCTGCGCCATCTTGCCTTTTTTCGAATGCCACAATTTTGTCGTGCACGGCAGCCATTTTAGATGCCAGGCTGGTTCCAGGCTATCACCTAACCCTGCGGATGTAGTTTATGGCCCCAGCTGTAGAGAATTCAGACATGCCAATCCTCCTGATTCAGGCGTGTGAGTACTGATTTCAGTGCTAGTCTCCCGCCTCCCGATTTCTGCAAGCAAAAACCCGGGGGCATATTACGAACAACTAGCGATAATTTTTGTCTCTAACTTGTTTAGAGACAAAAATTATCGCCGCACATCGGCGATTTTTATCGCAGATAAACCTTGCTATTATCGCAGAAAAGTCCGCGATATTCATGTATTATCGACCTAATGCTCTTAGCCATGTTATCCACCTCCCATTGGATAACATGGCTAAGAACTGCTCAGGGCAGGTGTTAGATTTTGGAGATATTTGCGCTTAGCGCGAATATCTCCAAAAGTTGGTAATAGAAGGTAGCGATGTTAGGGACTGTTTCCAGTCGCTAACATCTTGGCACGCCACTTTGCATGTCATTAGTGATAAGTATCACTGACATGCAAAGCGGGGCCCAAGATGGTCGCTATCTCCTTTTAGCTGTCACTAACTGGTGTTAGCGACAGCTTGATAATAGGGAAATAATTTTATCTCCGCTTTCATGGTTTTTAAAGCCAAAAAAGCGGAGATAAACCCCCTTGATAATATGCCCCACGATTCCTTGGGGGTTTCAGCTGACAGGGCTTGGTATTGTGTTACATGGTAATTTTTCCAGGAAACGTCAGAGGGTCGATGCAGGGGTTCTAGAAGAGGTGATAAACCATTTAAGCCTCATGAACAAGCGCATGGTCTTTTAAAGATTTGTGAAGTACTCGGGGCGGCGGTGTGTGTGTGCCCTTTTTCAGGAGCGGGCGGGGGGGCACTGCCAGCAACTTGCCAGGTCAGGTAGTGTTCAACACGTGCATCACCCTTTCTCTGCCTGCTATTGCGCTCCATGCTTCGGAAAGGTAAGAAAAAGAACGTGCATTTGAGTTTGAAATGTCCGATCCTGCAGCAGCACACTTCCAAAGCCCACACATGACAATAACCCGATTTAAGGCCCCATTCACCCGTTTTTAAAAAAATAGATAACACTCCAACAAAGTAAGGTTATAAAACTTTATTAACTACTAACTTTAACAAACGGAACAAAAACTAAAAACATTTAAACATTTCTCAACACAAAAAGCAACAATGGTTAGAAGCTGTCTTTTGTGCGAATAGTCCCAAGGCAGCACAACGTGCAGAGTTCTGGACGGCACCCAGGTGATGTCGCCTGGGTGCCGCACTGGTTTAGGGATCCTACAATGCTGCTCCGAAAATTGGCGTGGGGCGTCCCGGGTGGGGCGGGGGGAGGCCTCGTCAGTAGCGGTCTGTTGTGCGAATAGTCCCAAGGCAGCACAACGTGCAGAGTTCTGGACGGCACCCAGGTGATGTCGCCTGGGTGCCGCACTGGTTTAGGGATCCTACAATGCAGCACAGAAAAACAGCGTGGGGCGTCCCGGGTGGTGCGGGGGGAGGCCTCGTCAGTAGCGGTCTGTGTCCAGTGTCACATGGCTGACACAACATGTACGACAGGCACCCAGGTGATGTCCAGTAAACTGCCGCACTGGTTTTGGTATCCTACAATGCTGCTCCGAAAATTGGCGTGCGGCGGCCCGGGGGGGGGGGCGTGGGGGAGCCGGCGTGAACGGGCCTCCCCAGGTGGCGGCCATCTAGCTGAGTTGCGCTCGCTCTTGCGGCCACAGCGTCTCGCTCACCATGTTGTTGAGTTGCTCCCACTCTTGCAGTGCAGCGATAGGCGGCTGCCACATGGCTCTTAAAATGGCGGACAGCTCCTCGGTTTTAGGCCTGGTCCACTGAAATGGTCCTGGGACACTTTGGAACTCGGACGCTTGCCTGCTAGGGCTTGGGTTCCATTCTCGAAAAGCGTCCCCTCAGCCGTGAAGATTGTATAAAAGTCTTGGGGGCCCCCGACTCCCGCAGGCTTCCGGTGGGGAGCGGCTGCCATGATTGCTCGCGGAATGACCACGACGGAGCCACGAGATGGTGGTGCTCTCATGCTGACGCCAGCTTCAGTCTGAATGATCCAGAAACAAGGTGGGGCTTTCATCGTTTGGGAAAAAAAAATGTTCTAAACCAATGAAAAGTGTTATTTTTAGGTCATATGACCAAGCCTTCCATCTTTAGGAAACCAAAAGTAAAATGAACCAATGAAAAGTTTTATAAACAAGTCACATGACCTGTTATGCGACATAGGGCTACAAAAAGCGTAGAAAATCCGTTGGCACGTGAGGCGGCGTCAGTAGCGGACCGATGTGCGAATAGGCCGAAGGCAGCACAACGCGCCGAGATCTGGATGGCACCGAGGTGGTGTCCAGCAAATTGCCGCACTGGTGTGGCCATCCTACAATGCTGCGCCGAAAGACGGCGTGTCCAGCTGAGTTGCGGTCACTGTTGCGGTACAGTGACTCGAACGCGCCGAGATCCGGATGGCACCGAGGTGGTGTCCAGCAAATTGCCGCACTGGTGTGGCCATCCTACAATGCTGCGCCGAAAGACGGCGTGTCCAGCTGAGTTGCGGTCACTCTTGCGGTACAGTGACTCGAACGCGCCGAGATCCGGATGGCACCGAGGTGGTGTCCAGCAAATTGCCGTACTGGTGTGGCCATCCTACAATGCTGCGCCGAAAGACGGCGTGTTCAGCTGAGTTCCGGTCACTCCTCCGGCACAGTGACTCGAACGCGCTGAGATCCGGATGGCACCGAGGTGGTGTCCAGCAAGTGGCTGCACTGGTGTGGCCATCCTACAATGCTGCGCCGAAAGTCGGCGTGGGGTGCCCCGTTGGCTTATGAGGTGATGTCAGTAGTGGACTGATGTGTGAATAGGTCGGAACCAGCACAAGGCGCCAAGATCCGAATGGCAAGTCCTGGATGTTGAGTGCCTCAGTTGAGATTTCTGAGCAGTGCTTGTAGGACTGTCTGAAGCTTATTTGCACCTGTTGCAGCTTCACTAGGTCCGGCGGAACTTTTTGCCTTTTCCTTTCTGCTTCTTTTCCTACAATGCGTTTCATCTGAAGACACGACCAGGTCCCTGAATGTGTGCAGGGGGACGCTATTGATTGAATGAACGCGACGAGATCTGGATGGCACCGAGGTGGTGTCCAGAAAATTGCCGCACTGGTGTGGCCATCCTACAATGCTGCGCCGAAAGTCGGCGTGGGGTGCCCCGTTGGTTTATGAGGTGATGTCAGTAGTGGACCGATGTGTGAATAGGTCGGAACCAGCACAAGGCGCCCTGCACTGTTGAGCCTTTTTCAATGTCTCTTTTTTGTTGTTTCCCCTCCATCAAAAACAAAACAAAAATACAAGGCGCCAAGATCCGAATGGCAAGTCCTGGATGTTGAGTGCCTCAGTTGAGAGTTCTGAGCAGTGCTTGTAAGACTGTCTGAAGCTTATTTGCACCTGCTGCAGCTTCACTAGGTCCGGCGGAACTTTTTTCCTTTTCCTTTCTGCTTCTTTTCCTACAATGCGTTTCATCTGAAGACACGACCAGGTCCCTGAATGTGTGCAGGGGGACGCTATTGATTGAATGAAAATGGCGGCTTGACACAAAGCTGACTCAAGCGTTACTGTTGGTGCTATACAGACAAAAATTGGTTTTCAGTTTGTACATTCTTCAGGTTTTTTTTTCTCCATCCAAGTCTGATTGAGAGTTTGTAGAAAAATGGCTTCAGATTTTCCACATACTACTCTTCAACATTCTTCCTAAATGTAACAATGTGAAACTCACTAGGAGAACGGCTGTTTCTGTTTCCTTTCAAAATGCTGCCACCAATATTTTCTGAATGGAAGACACCATCTTGTAGCATAAAGGGCCGAAAGGGGTTCTGGTCTGGCCGATGGTTGGTGGAGACATTTTGACTATATCTTGGACCTGCCCGGCCTCGCCCAAAATGGCGCCGGTATAAATGGGACTCGTAACTCTTTGCCCGCAAATGTATATCTAGAAAATGTTATTGTAAGTGGCCCTGTCGTATTTTAATTACAAAATGTACGTCCACCGATTCCGCAACTGTTAGACACCTTTGTTCTTGTCACCTAATGGCCCGCTCGTTACGTTCTTCTACAGTGTAAATGTCTCCTCATCATATACGATTTCAGTTTGCTCCGTGGCCGGCCCACGTGGTTATAGGCCCGTATTTGTATACTGACATTTTCACAATAAAGGTTTTTAAAACAAAACACGGTAGTAGTATTTTCATTTGTAAAGTTTTTACTTTTAGTGACTGTTTTCGAATCAGTAAAAGGCAAGTGAAATAAAGCAGTCCAATTACATGACGGATAAAAGGTATAATATGTAGGAACGCAGTAAAGATAAATGGTGAAGGGCAGTTGTGTTTTTCATGTCTGCAACATAAAGTGATCGATAAGAATCTGATAATCAGGCGTATCGGCGACTAAGACAGCAGGCCGAATGTCTTTTACTCAACGGCTCCGTCATGGAAGGAAGAAACGCCCTCTTTCTCGAAAAAGGAATATATTTTACTTGCAAGACAGTTGTAAATTTTCCGGGAAAGTACATTAGCCTGGAATATTATAACATATGTTTGAAAAAAAAATATTGTTCGAAAATAATAAAAAGCGTAATTTTTAGGTCATATGACCAAGCTTTTCATCATTAAATTAACAAAAGTAAAATGAACCAATGAAAAGTTTTATTAACAAGTCACATGACCTGTTATGCTTACGTTACGCGCTGCGCGCCGCGCCTCGGATCACTTCCGGGTGCGCTAACGCGGCGTGTCATAAAACGCATTACGCGACAACGTAGGTCAAGAATATAGTCTAAATGTCTCCACCAACCAGCGTTCAGAACACAACCCCTTTCAGCAGTCCAAAAAGTTCTGTTAAATGACAACAGAGGGGACAGGCAACAAGAACCATCAGTCAAAGAGGGGAGGGCAAGTTCTTCTCTTCCGGGTCATGTTGGGGCGCTACCGGAACTGATCGAATTGGTAGTCTACAGTGTTTCTGGATGTTTCAGACTAAAGCTGGCGTCAGCATGAGACCACTACCATCTCGTAGCTCCGTCGTGGCCATTCCACGAGCAATCATGGCAGCCGCTCCCCACCAGAAGCCTGCGGGAGTCGGAGGCCCCCAAGACTTTTGTAGAATCTTCCCGGCTGAGGGGACGCTTTTCGAGAATGGGACCCAAGCCCTAGCAGACAAGCGTCCGAGTTCCAAGGTGTCCCAGGGCCATTTTAGTGGACCAGGCCCAAAACCGAAGAGCCGGCCGCCATTTTGAGAGTCCTGTGGCAGCCGCCTATCGCTGCACCGCAAGAGCGGGCGCATCTCAACTACATGGTGAGCGAGACGCTGTAGTCGCAAGAGCGGGCGGAAAACAGCTGAATGGCGGAAGAGGCACAGTGTAGCAAAAGCGGGCGGAATAGCAACTAAAACGATAAAGGGGCGCACCACTACAGCTTGTCTTCAGGTCAAACGGATTGTGGGACAAGGTCCAGAATTGAAGAGTCATCAAAAGGCAAAAAGTTCCGCCGGACCCCGGGAGCCGGCCGCCTATGTCGGGGGCGATCTCAGGCTACACCAGTGCTATAAGACTTGGGGAGGGTGTCGGAGCCAAGCGTCTTCTCCGAGTCCATGGCCATCACACCGCCCCTCAGGGGCCTCCGTCAAGCTGTTTAGGAAGGTAACATATCACATTGTTTTCTAATGCAGTCAGGTCCACAAACGACACTCACTTACTTTGAGAATAGTGAAGCTGCAGTAGGTGGAAATAAGCTTCAGACAGTGTTACAAGCACTGCTCAGAACTCTTAACTATGGCACCCAACATCCAGAACTTATGCTATTTGAGAATGGTAGTGACATCGAAGCATCTCAGGGACCAAAACCATTAACGTACTTTCACGTATGAAAATCTTACTTGGGGAGGGGGCAGGAGCGAAGCGCCCCCTCCCAGTCAGCGCCACCACACCGTATGTTGAAAATCTGAAGCCATCGTTCTACAAAGTCAACCAAACTTGGATTGAAAAATCTAGAAAAATGTACAAACTGAAAACCAGTTTTGGTCTGCATAGCATCAGTAACAACGTTTGAGTTAGCTTTGTGTCAAGCCGCCATTTTGATTCAACAAAGCACAGGCATTGAAAAAGGCTGAAATTCAGAACTCTAAACTATGGCACCCAACATCCAGGAGCTTGCTATCCGGATCTTGGAGCCTTGTGCTGTTTTCGATCTATTCACACATCGGTCCACTACTGACATCATCTTATAGACCAACGTTATGTAAATAGTTTTTTAATAAAATGTTTTACCCTGTTTCTTTGCTGGTGTGTTGTCTATATTTTTAATATTTGCATAGGGTTTGTCGTTATTTTGTGCGGGATGGGTGATGGAGCCGAGCTGTCTTGCAGCCCTCATGGTGTGGAGCTCAGTTCATCTCACTATTTTCGTATTTCTCAAGAAGGGTTGTTCCTAATATTTCTATTTTAGCGAGGTCCAATTAGTGGCCTACTGATTTTGTTCGATTACTTTTATTTTTTTACACGATTTTTCACTATCTGCAAAGACTAAACAGAGTATTGCGACTTTGTGCTTGTTTGTAAATAGAGAATGATCCAAAGAGAACCAATTCTAAAACAGTAAATGCTTGGACAACAATCAATCAAATGGAGAGACAAGGAGGCACGACGGATTACAACGGGGGTAAAGGCCTGCGTTAACTACCCTTCAGTATCTGCAAAGAGAGAGTACTACTAAGGCAAAAGAGGGGAGGGGGGGGGCAGCGTTCAAAGCACATCAGCGTGCATAAATACGAAAATGTTTTTATCTATCACGTACTTGACATTTTAAAGCTTTTCATATTTGCTATTAAAAAACCAATGAAATTCACAGAAAAAACCATAGGTTATAGTGGATATATAGTTAGGAATTTGCATTTACAAAACCTTGAAAATTCAATGAAAAAAACCATAGGTTATAGGCCATATATAGTTAGGAATTAGCATTTACAAAACCTTATTTTACTCGCATAAAACCATTGAAATTCCATATATAGTTAGCTAACTATAAGCGCTAACTATATATCGCGCACCCGCAATCCACTGCTGATGATGTCACATATTACATCATTCATGACATGGTCAGTGACATCACTGATGACATCACTGATGCCATCTCAAATGACATCACTGATGACAACTCAAATGATATCAATGATGACATCTCAAATGACATCACTGATGACAACTCAAATGACATCACTGATGACATCTCATTTGTCATCACTGATCACATCACTCATGTGATAATACAATGAACCTCTTCAGACTCTAATATAACCTTACATACACTCAGTATAAACAGACACTCACAGACTGTCACTCATCCATGGAGTTACTCACACACCTAGTCAGTCATGCAAAGAATCAATCACACCTCCATTTCCTCAACTATACAGTTATACACATCTTACTTATTCAAACATATAATAACACATATTTACTCTCTTATATAATCCCTGATACAAGCTCACAGTGATCGATACAGCCACTCACACATTCACTGGCTCTTATGTTCAGTTATTTATATATCTCAACTCTCACATGTATTGTGTTTTACATACGTACTTACTTGCACATGTAGCAATGAGAAATCCATTCACTCACCAACACACCCATGCACAGTCAACCGCCCATATAGCTGTTTCCACATGCACTCTTGAACTCATACTCCTAGTGAATCAACTGCTTACACATCTATGCACAGAGTCACGCACCTCCCAGCCACCCACACACACACTCAGCCTCCCATTCAAATACTTGGGCAACCAATCAATAACCCATATGGCCACTCTTATAGCTACTGATCAACACATGCAGCAGCTTACACAACAACAAACATACTGATGCACGAATTAAGACAGTTTAGTCACTAACCCATGTACTCAGTGAGACACATTTAATCACTCACTCATACAGTCAGTCATGCACCTACTAAATTCTTCATCCAGACACTTATACATCCACTCATTCTTCAATATGTGAAACATATTTAAACTTTACAGACACATACAATCACTGGATGTTGTGATCAGTGATGTCATCAGTGATGTCATTTGAGATGTCATCAGTGATGTCATCAGTGATGTCACTGACCATGTCATGAATGATGTAATATGTGACATCATCAGCAGTGGATTGCGGGTGCGCGATATATAGTTAGCGCTTATAGTTAGCTAACTATATATGGAATTTCAATGGTTTTATGCGAGTAAAATAAGGTTTTGTAAATGCTAATTCCTAACTATATATGGCCTATAACCTATGGTTTTTTCATTGAATTTTCAAGGTTTTGTAAATGCAAATTCCTAACTATATATCCACTATAACCTATGGTTTTTTCTGTGAATATATATATATATATATATATATATATATATATATATATATATATATATATATATATATATATATATATATATATATATATATATATATATATATATATATACATTACCTACTGGCGGTCGCCAGTAGGTAGTTATAGTTAGGATTATTTTGTATAGGGAATTCGCAACATTCTATTGGGAATAACTTAGGCGGCGGTTGAGGAATCTGCCTGAAATTTTCCTCAAATTTGCCCCCCGGCGCTCCGCTACTTCCCTGAAAGTTGGGGGGGGGGGATTTGTCAAGCGGGGGCCGAGATAAAAGGGGGTTCCCAAAACGTGTTTTCCCCATGTTAATTTCCAGAGGGCGGTTGAACTCACTTTTAGCCCGAACGGCTGAATGGTTTTCCACCAAACTTGGCAAAATTGTAGTGACTGGTAGCCCGATGTGCCTTTGCTATGTCTCAAGATATGTGCTCAAGTGGATTTTGAGTAATTTAGGTTAAAAAAAATATATATCTATAAGCGCGCCCCGGTAAGCGCACCGGGGCGCGTACCTGCGCGCTACGCGAGTTCGCACGCGGAAAGCTGATTGGCTCTCGGGTGTCTGTCAACATTCGAAACAGTCCGGAGCGGCCGCCATCTTGTGTCTCGGTAGGATCAAGACACAAGAGGTGGCAAAAACAAAGGGGGAAATTATCAAAAGGGGGTAGAGTAGACCCCCCCTTGGCCCCCTAGTTTGATGTGGGGGCCATAAAAGGGCCCCGCGGGGCAAAAACATTTTTTTTCTTTTTTATTTGCGCCGGGGTAGTGCCCGGTACGCGCACCGGGGAGCGTACCGGGGAGCGTACCATGGGGAAAAAAGAATGACAGAGTTTTTAAAAAATGTAGCCTTTTTTTATTAATTGGAGGTAGTTCTAAAAAAACTGTTTTTTTTTCTTCTTTTTGTTGTTTTATATTTTTTTTATTGTTTTTTTGAACATTTTGTACTTTTTTTGGCTTTTATGAACAATTTTATATTTTTTTGTTATTTTTATGGGGAGAAACAAAAAACAGGGAATTGTAAACGGCTCAACTGGAGCAAAAAAAAATCAGGAAAAAATTAAGGTTTTTTTGGGCAATTGTGGTTGTCACCAGCACGGTTGATGAGTTTAATGCTTTGCTCACCATAGGTAATTGTTTTACCACAAAATATACAACTGATTTTGTATTGTCCAAACTGGGGTTGTATGTTTGGGACCATCTCCCTTGTCTCTGGACCTGATGGAGTGGGTTGCTTTCTTTTGGAGGTGCTGGGAGAAGATTGGGGAGGGTTTCTGGTCATTTCTCTGACCTCTGCCGCAGCATAGTTGTTAGGGTGCAGGCGTTGCATGTGGCGAATCATGGTGTTATTGCCAAAAGAGTACTTGTTGTTAGGGTTCCCCCTGGAAAGTACAGTGCCACAGATTAAACAAGTAACCTTTGGCGCATTTATTATTATTATTATTATTATTATTATTATTAACCATTTTATAGCGCGCTCTGCTACTGGGGAGTATCCTGGCGCGGGAGAAAGAAAAGCAGAAAGCAGACCCTCACAAAAAAAGGACTCTTAAATAGCACTGTTAAACAGATACGTCTTCAGATGTTTTTTGAATGCGGCTACAGTGGGTGTGGAGCGCAGGTGAAAAGGAAGAGCATTCCAGGCGCGAGCCACGACCACCGCAATCGACTGACCACCAAGTCTGGCACGTTTGAAACGGGGGAGGGATAGTTGAAACAGAGTGGAGGATCTCAGAGTACGTGTGGGAACGTAACTGATGAAGCTTTTTCTCAAGTACTGGGAGCCTTGATCATGAATAGCACGAAACGCCAGAACCAATGACTTAAACCGGATGCGCTGTGCAACAGGGAGCCAGTGGAGTGTGCGCATCTCCGCGCGAACGCTCTTCCATCTAGGAATGTTAAATAAAAGACGGACTGTCGCGTTCTGGATGATTTGCAGGCGTTTGACCAGGTAAGAGGGGATTCCACTGAACAATGCATTAGCATAGTCCAACCTGGACAGTATAAGCGCTCGCGCAACAGACTCCTTTGCTTCTCTAGGAAGCAAGGGAAAGAATTTGCGAAGCATTTTTAAGGTCGCAAAACAGGTGCCAGTAAGTTTTTTTAATATGATGTTTAAATCTTAAGTCCTCATCGAACCAGATGCCCAGATTTTTGGCAGGTCTCCCCATCTCTTTCGGGCCTGGGATGTCAGAAGGCCATAGGGTGCTCATGAACGAGGGGGGAAAGGAGCCATAAAAAAGAACCTCAGATTTGTCCTCGTTGCACTTCAACTGGGCCTTCGTCAACCAGCGAAATACAGAGGACAAACCTAGATGAACTATAGAGGTATCAAGGTTATCATCAGGCCAGGTGAACAGCAATTGGGTATCGTCTGCGTACCCTATAATCTTAGCCCCGAACTGTTCAGCTAGATAAACCAAAGGTGTAATGTAGGCATTGAACAGTAGGGGGCTGAGGGTGGAACCTTGCGGGACACCTGTAAGCAGAGGTTCAGGCTCGGAGGCATAGGGAGGCAGCCAGACCTGCTGGGTCCTGTCAGACAAGAAGGAGGACAGCCAGTCTAACACAACCCCTCCAATACCTATATCCGCCAGCCGGCCAAGAAGGAGCTCATGGGGGACGGTATTGAACGCGGCGGAGAGGTCCAAAAGAATTAGGACCGCTCTACCGCCACCGTCTAAACAGTCCTGGATGGCCTCGCTCATCTCCAAGAGGGCTGTCTCGGTGCTGTAAGCAGCCCTGAAGCCCGATTGGGCCAGGTGGAGGGCATTTGAAGTTTCAACAAATCTCTCTATTTGTCGAAATGCCACCTTCTCACAGATCTTAGTGAGTGCCGGTAAAAGGGAAATTGGTCGATAATTCCCGGGGGCCGTCCAGTCTAGACCTGGTTTCTTTAGGAGAGGCAGAAGCTTAGCCTGTTTCCAAGCAGTAGGAACCACGCCCGTCCTCAGGGAGAGGTTAACAATCTGCGTGATCTCAGTACAGACTAATTCCGCCACCTCCGAGAGCACCTGGGCAGGACACGGATCGGCGGGTGAGCCAGATTTCAGGGACTGAATTAAAGGGAGAGTAGTGTCCTCCACAATCTGCTCGAAGATCGTGAACTGCTGTTCCGAACTAGGGCAAAGGGAGGGGCACGGGCCCTGCATTTACTTTCTTGAGGTCCTTAGGTATTGAAAAAACTCCCAGCTAATGTGCTCCTTCGGCCTATATGGGGTAGTATCCTCAGGCAGGAACCTCCTCCTATCCTCCTCCTCCTCCTCCTCCTCCTCTTCTTCATCTCCACCACTGTGGTGTTGTGGTGGTCCTCTTGGTGGTGGTGGCTGAGATGCTCCTGCTGCTGCTGCTACTGGAGCCATTTCTGAGTACAAATTAGTAATAGCTCTGGAAACAGGTCTTCCTCACTCAAAGTACAAAGTGAGTATGAGGAAAACAGGTGGGGGCTTTCATCATTAGGAAAAAAAAACTGTCCTGAACCAAAGAAAAGTGTTATTTTCAGGTCACATGACCCGACGCACTTACGCTACGCGCCCCGGGGCGCGCCCAGGGCCGCGTCGCGTAAGCGCGTCGGATGGTTACGTAGCGCGATCGTATGTGCTCGAGTGCTTCCGGGTGCGCTTACGCAGTGCGTATCACGCGGACGCGGCTACGCGATACATCACGATGATGTTTTCGTTCGCGGCAATAGCGCTAACGGGACAGTCACCCGTACGCGCCCCGGGATAAGCCGAAAGACTGCGCTTACCAGTGCGCTCACCGGGACACGCACCGGGAGCGCTCCAGGGCAAAAAGAAAAAAGAAAAAATATTAACAATATACATTACAAAAATAGTATTACATAAATATACAATATAGGATTCAATATAAAAAATATTACATTTCATAGCTATAGAAATTTTCTATTAAAAAACCTTTGAAATTCACTGAAAAAAACATAGGTTAGAGGCCCCATATATAGTTAGGAATTAGCATTTAAAAAACCTATGAAATTCACCAAAAAACCATAGGTTTCACACCAGTTATAGTTAGGAATTAGCATTTAAAAAACCTATAAAATTCACTGAAAAACCATAGGTTTCAAACCAGTTATAGTTAGGAATTAGCATTTAAAAAACCTATTAAATTCACTGAAAAAACCATAGGTTTGAGACCAGTTATAGTTAGCTGGAAATTTTACTGACATAAAACCATTGAAATTCCCACGTTATAGTTAGTTGGACTCACTATAACTTGCGCGCCTGCAATGCACTGCTGATGACATCACATATTACATCACTCATGACATGGTCAGTGACATCACTCAGACTGAATTATATAAAAGTATGAGAAAGCCACAGCTGAGAGAAATACAGATGACAGAAAAGGGAATAATCTAATGCAAGAGAGCCTGCAAACTGGTGTCACACATTTCAATATATACACAAATAATAAATAAATCAGTGATTAATATATATTCACTGAAAAAACCATAAGTTTCACACCAGTTATAGACGCAGAATTTTTAGATGTCAGCATCTTCATCAAGAACAACCAAATTGAAACCCGCCTGCATAGAAAGGCAACTGCAGGCAATTCAATTTTGCATGCTCGTAGTTCTCATCCAGGCTCAACATGATGTACATCTGAAGAAGCCAGTTTTAGTTGTCAGGCTCTTTTTGGGCGGGCCTTCAGGCATAGGTCTATCAAGGGCATCTCGCATACTAGGAGCCCTTCTGAATGTGATATTCGGGATGCTTGGGAGCAGAGGCCCAAGAATAACATCCGTAAGGATGATGGGCCATTCAGAAGAAATGATGCGCCTAATTTTGCGTTCCTGAGTGCTGTAGTTGGTGATCAGACGTACATTGCACTCAGTGGTGAAAATATTGGGAGCCTTAGGCGTGAGTAATGTTATCCACTCAAATGTACATGCTTTGCGGAGGGCTTTATCCAGAATAGAATCAGAGTAACCCCTGTGAATGAATCGCTGTTTAGACTCACTTAAACATTTGTCAAGAAATAAAATAAACTCCAGACCGAAATATATACATGTAAAGGTTAACCAGCCGGCTAACAACTCAGTGATAATCTAGATCACACCAGAAAAAATTATGCAGAACAAAGTCATAATGAGATGAAAACAGTTCATAAGAAATTACTCAGATCTTCGGTAAGGTTAAGTCCATTTGGGGCCTTAGTATCTAGGGCAAGAATCAGGTGTGATTCTTTCTGCAGAAGAAGCTTCATTCGGTCACCCCCCTGTCCGGGTTGGGGTACCGAGCATAGAACTGTGTATTCGAGATCCTTCAATTTCTTGTCGTGTACAGCTCGGAAATGTCTAGCAACAGGATAACTATTGTCGCTGTTGATAATTGCACGGATGTGCTGCAAAATCCGTTGGTGCACCGGAAGTTTAGTACTTCCGATGTACTCAAGATTACAGGTGCATTTGAGTTTGTACACGACATACTCAGATCTACATGTCAGGTATTCTCGAATAGGAATGAGTGTGGAACAGAATGCAGTGACATAGTGTGTGCTATTCTTGGCAAAGGTACAGGCTCAACATGATGTACATCTGAAGAAGCCAGTTTTAGTTGTCAGGCTCTTTTTGGGCGGGCCTTCAGGCATAGGTCTATCAAGGGCATCTCGCATACTAGGAGCCCTTCTGATTGTGATATTCGGGATGCTTGGGAGCAGAGGCCCAAGAATAACATCCGTAAGGATGATGGGCCATTCAGAAGAAATGATGCGCCTAATTTTGCGTTCCTGAGTGCTGTAGTTGGTGATCAGACGTACATTGCACTCAGTGGTGAAAATATTGGGAGCCTTAGGCGTGAGTAATGTTATCCGCTCAAATGTACATGCTTTGCGGAGGGCTTTATCCAGAATAGAATCAGAGTAACCCCTGTGAATGAATCGCTGTTTAGACTCACTTAAACATTTGTCAAGAGAGTCCTTATCGCTACAGATTCTGCAAATACGAATGAACTCCCCATAGGGGATGCTGCGGATTGTGTGGGCAGGATGAGAACTACGAGCATGCAAAATTGAATTGCCTGCAGTTGCCTTTCTATGCAGGCGGGTTTCAATTTGGTTGTTCTTGATGAAAATGCTAATAAATTCTGCGTCTATAACTGGTGTGAAACTTATGGTTTTTTCAGTGAATATATATTAATCACTGATTTATTCATCGAAGGTTTATAGGTTAAAGAAACTTTTTCAAACTGCTTACCAATGAAGTATATTGATTAATCGTGCAATGCAACTGATGCTGATTTAAGAAAAATAGGTTTTGATTTCAAACCAATGAATTTGCCCATCCAGGGCTAAATGTCAATATTAGATAATCTAATTTAATTTGCAACGAACATGGTTGAATGATTTGTTCAGCATTACAAGCATTGCTAGGAAATGGGTTTTGTTTTGTTTGTAATGAGCGTTATTTCACCATTCAAAGATGGTGCTTTAATCATGTTAATTGTCCGTTTTTACTTTCAATGGTTAATGCCTTATTTTACTTCCGCCTTGCCGTCGCCAGCTGACACTGACGAAGGCAAGTGCTGAAACGCGTCTGTTCTATTTTGATTTGTGCGCAAAATAAACCGTATTTGGTTTAGACTGCTGTGAGTGCTGATTTATTGCCGGTTTTCAGCCTGCGGAGCTTGAATATATTTATATATATATATATATATATATATATATATATATATATATATATATATATATATATATATATATATATATATATATATATATACATATATATATATATATAAAAATATATAACCTACCGGCGTTTTTTTCAGTGAATATATATTTATAAATATATAGCTGTGGTCTTCACACACGGAACCACAGCTGCGTGCGATTTGGGAGGAGTAGCTGACTTCCTGACTACAAAGGCTGCAGCGTGAACCATGAAGGGGTGGTGCAGTTCACAACTTTGGCATGGACGTCTGAGGAAGGCACGCTGGTGCCGAAATGCATTATGTCCACATTGAAATAAATGGAAGCTTCCAACAGACCCCGCTGTGTCCTCTGATCCTTCCTTACCTGGAGTGGTCGTTCTTCGATATATATATATATATATATATATATATATATATATATATATATATATATATATAAAAATATATAACCTACTGGCGTTTTTTTCAGTGAATATATATATATATATATAAATATATATATATATATGTATATACACATATATAAATATATAACCTACTGGCGGTCGCCAGTAGGTAGTTATAGTTAGGACCTATTTTCCATAGGAAATTCGCAACATTCTATTCGCAATAACTTTGGCGCGGGTTGGCGAATCTTCCCGAAATGTTCAAAACTCTTGGGGAACTCCGGTCCGCTCCTATCTTGAAAGTTTTGGGGTGATTCAGCAAGTGGGAGCCTATGGTTTTTTCAGTGTATTTAATAGGTTTTTAAAATGCTAATTCCTAACTATATCTGGTGTGAAACTTATGTTTTTTTCAGTGAATATATATATATATATATATATATATATATATATATATATATATATATATATATATATATATATATATATATATATATATATATATACATATATATGTACAAAGCACACTGGGTCCTTCCGGGTACCTCCTCCCGTAGTCAGGTGGCGCGGAAGTTCGGCAAACCCACAGCCGAATAGTTTCAATGAAAATCCACAAGTTTTGCCCATAAGCAAAGTCGCGCACTCAAGGAGATTCAGTCAGGAAAGTTTATTCACCGGATATCGCTACGCGTTTCGACACACCAAGGTGTCTTGATCACACGATAACCTCTCCCCAGTGCTCAGCATGTTAAATACACAGCGAGTATACAAATAATAGACATAGATGAGGTTTGCATCAAACAACACATTCAAGTTAAAAACTTGTCGGCCATATTGGAATGGAGTTACTTTCATACAGGTATGTATGAAACCACATGATCTACCATTAATATCTGTGAATCGACCATAATTCTAGTGATTCATCCGTAATTATCGCAATATTAATAACACATATGAAGCTTAGACAATGACTTTCTAAGAAAAACGAATATAAAAAACATAATGTTTTTACCAATAATATCTTGGCAATGGGGTGTAGTTAAACCATGTCAAAACTATTCCATTCCGGTAAACCCCCAGGTCTATCAGAGCTTCTTACCCTTAGATAGAGTTTGATTGTTGAACTGGCAGCAATATTGATATATTAGCGGTCTAGTGCCCTACTAATACTGAGTTCGTAGACACCAGAAAATAATGCAAGTCCGAAAACGTGCATGAGGTCTAGTGCCTCGGGGTCAAAAATTGAAAGCTGCATCTAAATGCCAAAAACCATCTATGTAGTCAATGAATAATTGATCACAAAAAGGAGGAGAAAAGTGCCCATAGTGAAAGTCTTATCTTTAACAAGGTGAAGTGAATTCTTCCATCCAAAGTGGAGAAAGGTGGGGCCGTGGTGAGGTGGTCAAAGAGTGTGCTGTTCCCCATCCTTATCTCCTGAAAGAGATATAACAACAAAATGATTAAAACGATTTAAAACATATACATAAGTATATCTTATACATAGTCATACTTTGCAAGATTCTCAAAACAACTGTACACAGTGGAGGAAAATTATTATTCTACTACAGCATACTCCCAAGATTAAGTAGAACAAGGGCATGCAACATTATTCGTTATGGAGATGAGTTGCCAGTTCTTCATCCATGTTATGCCATCCCGGGGATCTGGGCTCGAGCTCCATGATCCATCTTGATTCCCTCTTTCTAAGAGCCAGTTCTCTATTGCCACCCCGTCTTCCTATATTCACTTGTTCTACTGCATAGTATTTTAACAAGGAGTTATTGGATTTATGGAAGTCTTGGAAATGTCTGGCAATGGGGTATTTGGCATCTTTGTTTGTAATAGCTCTGAGGTGTTCTTGTACACGTTTTTTGGCCATGCAGGTAGTGCTACCTACATACATGATGTTGCAGGGGCATTCTAAGATATAAACGACATAGTTGGTGTTGCATGTTAAGAATTGCTTGATCTTTCTACGTTCCTGGGTACCTGGGATTGCGATATCTTTGACCATTACACTGGCTCTACATGCCCAACAGTGTCCACCGGGTGTACAGTTGTTTTGAGAATCTTGCAAAGTATGACTATGTATAAGATATATGGGCACTTTTCTCCTCCTTTTTGTGATCAATTATTCATTGACTACATAGATGGTTTTTGGCATTTAGATGCATCTTTCAATTTTTGACCCCGAGGCACTAGACCTCATGCACGTTTTCGGACTTGCATTATTTTCTGGTGTCTACAAACTCAGTATTAGTAGGGCACTAGACCGCTAATATATCAATATTGCTGCCAGTTCAACAATCAAACTCTATCTAAGGGTAAGAAGCTCTGATAGACCTGGGGGTTTACCGGAACGGAATAGTTTTGACATGGTTTAACTACACCCCATTGCCAAGATATTATTGGTAAAAACATTATGTTTTTTATATTTGTTTTTCTTAGAAAGTCATTGTCTAAGCTTCATATGTGTTATTAATATTACGATAATTACGGATGAATCACTGGAATTATGGTCGATTCACTGATATTAATGGTAGATCATGTGGTTTCATACATACCTGTATGAAAGTAACTCCATTCCCATATGGCCGACAAGTTTTTAACTTGAATGTGTTGTTTGATGCAAACCTCATCTATGTCTATTATTTGTATACTCGCTGTGTATTTAACATGCTGAGCACTGGGGAGAGGTTATCGTGTGATCAAGACACCTTGGTGTGTCGAAACGCGTAGCGATATCCGGTGAATAAACTTTTCTGACTGAATCTCCTTGAGTGCGCGACTTTGCTTATGGGCAAAACTTGTGGATTTTCATATATATATATATATATATATATATATATATATATATATATATATATATATATATATATATATATATATATATATATATATATATATATATATATATATCCTACTGGCAGTCGCCAGTAGGTAGTTATAGTTAGGACCTATTTTCCATAGGAAATTCGCAACATTCTATTCGCAATAAATTTGGCGCGGGTTGGCGAATCTTCGCGAAATGTTCAAAACTCTTGCTTAACTCCGGTCCGCTCCTATCTTGAAAGTTTTGGGGTGATTCAGCAAGTGGGAGCCGAGAAAAAAGGGGGGTCCCAAAACGTGTTTTTCCCATAGGAAACTTTAGACACGGCTACAGCCCGAACTGCTGAACCGAATTGCATCAAATTTGGCAAAAAGGTAGTTCTTGTTTCAGAAAGAACCCTTTTTAGGTCTCGACTATTCTATCCTGTAAGGGATAAATAGACGAGAGTATAGAGGGCAAACCAAGCTCTGAAACCATCGCGGATTGTGTCTAGTTCATGTGGTGCACTCGTGCGGAACGCCCGTTCACATCAAAGCCATCAGCCTCCCTCCCACAGGCAACTGAAGCTTACCCAGCGTGCACTCGGCCTCAGGCATTCAAGTGTGAAGCTTCCCAAGCGCGCGCTCAGCCTCACTTCTCCTCCCCCTAATTCATCCCTGCCAGGACCCTAAGGCTGACTTCTTACGACTGACTGTTCCAAATCTCTGTCCCTCACCCCTTCTTTATTTCTTCTTTCTCTCACCCCTTTCTTTCTTTTCTCATCTGCTTCTTTTCTAGGTTTACTTCTCTTTTCTATGTTTACTTCTCTCACCCCTATCGTTTTTTCCTCGCTATCTCACACTTTGTTTCTTTCTCTCTCCACACTATTCTTTCCTACTTCCCCTGTATTCTCCCTCTCATCCTCCTTCTTTCTCTTTCATCTCCCCTCCCCTTCTATCCTTCCTGCCTCTCTTTAGCTCTCTCTTTGTATTGTCGCGTCTTCTCCGGTCTCTCGCCTTTCTCTTGTTTGTTCTTTTTTTCACCCTCTCTACTGTCGTTATCTCCCCCGCTGCTTCTCAAGTGACTGAAAGGGTGTGTTCTGAAACAGACGATTCAATAGAAGTTGGAATTTACTTGAAAAACCCTCTATAAGCTACAACATAATGCATTTAAACCTGCGAGGATTGTACCTCGGGAAGACTGGGATAATTGCCTGCTTTGCCTTTCTGCCTTTGCCCTTTCATGAATGCATGCCCTTTTTTGTTTGGTTTCAGTGCGCCACAGTTGTCTTCTGTCTGTGTACACACACGTACAAACAAATCAGCCACATGAATGCACATGAACAAATGCTCCCACGTGCAACATCTCAGATACATATCTACCACGTAAAAATACACACACACACACACACACCCCTAAACAACCAACCACACAAACAAACGCACGCGCAACTACCCAAATATACATACACAGTTACACACACAAAAGCAACTACTCAAATACACGTATCTGGGCAAGCAAATACACCAGACGCCTCATAAACACAAACAACCACATAAATACACCTACTCTGAGAAACGTGCAAACGCAACCACAACAATACACTTGGTACCCATGCAAATATATCCATTCCACACGCACAGACGCAGCTACGCAAATATACATTCGCACACATTCATAAGCTTCCATATACACACCTACCCGCACAGCCACATAAATACGCACACAGACATACGTACATTAGCAAATATACCCAAGCGCACAGATGCAACCACTCAAATAAGCATAGATTACACCCACGCACACAAACATTCACAAACAACCAAATACACATAAACCCCTACACACAAACGCCACCACACAAAATACATACACGCACACAAATGCGCATACATACTTACACACACACTAAAACATGCTCACATATACAAAGATATGCTTGCATATACACGCATGCCTACACGTATCCAAACACACATACATACACGTGCATAAATACCTTCAGCAGTTCAGTTGTTTGATTATGTGGTAGTCACTGAAGCAATATTCTCGTGGTGTTTAGTAAATATGTATAATATCTGCCCATGACGTTTCTCTGGGCTCAGATAGCTGGACCAAGGAATGTAACGTTTATGAAATGCGTGAATGGCCCCTCCACTGTTTTCCTCGTTAGAGTCAACAATAAACAATATAGGGTTATACCTAATGTTTATGAAAACAGAAGTCCTGTAGCAGGACCCATGGGAGTCGGGTGAGATACAGGCACAGCCTACGCTTTCAGAGTCATTGTCTTATCAGACTGTTCGACCTTCACCATCATTGGTCGCATTAGGACACAGGTAACTGGAAACAGATAGGGAAAGGCTGGGGAATTTGAGCACATAGAGGCAGTAAAGGCCTGTGTAGCCAGAACCACTACAGCACCACTCAGCGCCACCCCAGCATCACTCAGCACCACCACAGCACCACTCAGCATCACCACATCATCACTCAGCGCTACCCCAGCATCACTCAGCACCACCACATTATCACTCAGCACCACCACATTATCACTCAGCACCACCACAGCACCATTCAGCACCACCACAGCATCACTCAGAACCACCACAGCACCACTCAGCACCACCACAGCACCACTCAGCACCACCACAGCACCACTTAGCACCACCACAGCACCACTCAGCACCACAACAGCATCACTCAGCGCTACCCCATCATCACTCAGCACCACCACATTATTACTCAGCACCACCACAGCATCACTCAGGGCCTCCACAGCATCACTCAGAGCCTCCACAGAATCACTCAGAGCCTCCACAGCATCACTCAGGGCCTCCACAGCATCCCTCAGGGCCTCCACAGCATCCCTCAGGGCCTCCACAGCATCACTCAGAGCCTCCAAAGCATCACTCAGGGCTCCACAGCATCACTCACGGCCTCCACAGCATCACTCACGGCCTCCACAGCATCACTCACGGCCTCCACAGCATCACTCACGGCCTCCACAGCATCACTCAGCCTCCACAGCATCACTCACGGCCTCCACAGCATCACTCACGGCCTCCACAGCATCACTCACGGCCTCCACAGCATCACTCACGGCCTCCAGAGCATCACTCACGGCTTCCACAGCATCACTCACGGCTTCCACAGCATCACTCAGAGCCACCACAGCATCACTCAGGGCACCACAACATCACTATGCGCTACCACAGCATCACTCGTCGCCACCACAACATCACTCCACGCCTTCACAGCATCTATCTGTGCAACCATTCAACAACAACTGGTTCAAATATGTTCTCTCAATGTTTCTAGCTTTATTACAAATTTCACAAAAAGATGTTAATATTTCACTTCTGTTCTTGGATTTTCGTCACAATAAAATGCACTGAACATAATCTCCACAAAAGTTATTCATAAAAGTTTAAGCTATTGCCATTATAAATTACAATCACTTTTATTTAAGTATTAATTATTTAAAAAAACTAAAAGCCATTGTTATTTGTAATATCAATACATCTAAGTCACGTACATACAAAACATGTTAAATTACAAATGCTATAGGTGTCTCATTTGCGAAAGTTATAACTATTGGCATCGTAAATGACAAAGCTATTAATTTAGCTATTTTCAAAACAAACACATAAATAAAAAATTGTCATTTACAAGACCAATAGCTCAAACTTTCCTAATGCGAGACCTATTGCATTGCAAATGCTTGTTGTTAAATGGTGTAAATCCGTTCAGTAGTTCCTGAGAAATTCAAAATGAAAAAAGTTTCGATATCTATGGCCGCGCAGGATCCGCGCACCCTCCCGATCACAAGCTTTATGGTAATTGGCTGTCAACACTCCAAACTAGCAAGTGTTGGCAGCCATCTTGTGCCTCAGTAGAACCAAGGCACAAGAAATCAGTGAAACAAATGCGCAAAACCCGAAAAGGGGGCAGGGTAGAAACACCCTGACCCTCTAGGCCGGTTTAGGGAGTCCCACAAGGACCCCCAGGGCCAAAATTGTTTTGTTTTTTTAAATCGGCAAAATCCATGCAGGATGCACAGAGGTGTAAAAAGGGGAGTGGCCTCTGAACACCTCTCTGCAACGCTGCTCCCTGGCGCATACTGGAGGTACCTGGTGGGCTAGTTGGTCCTCAGGGTCCCTCAGTATTGAAGAGGAATTAATTCGCCAACTTACAACTCGCCAGGGGGCACGTTTGCACAATAAAGAAGAAAGGGGGCGGGCCTGAGGTGACATGTCTGCAAACATGCCCTGTGGCGCGTTTTAAGTTGGGGAAATATTTCCCCTTCCATCCTGAGGGCCCCTAGGAGCCAACTAGCCCACCAGTTGCTTCCAGTAACCTCCACTGCGCTGCGTTGCAGAGAGGTGGTCCAGGCCGTACCCCTTTTTACACCTCTGTGGCGCTTACTGGAGGTACCTAGTGGGCTAGTTGGACCCTAGGGACCCTCAGGATTCAAGGGGACTTAATCTCCCAAATTAAAATGGCCACAGGGTGCATTTACACAGTGGTGAATGGAGGGGATGGAGCCTGAGGGGATGTGTGCAAACACGCCCTGTGGCGCGTTTTAAGTTGGGGAAATAATTCCCATTCAATCCTGAGGGCCCCTGGGGGCCAACTAGCCCACCAGGTGCTTCCAGTAAACGCCAGAGAGTGTTCCGAGGCTATGCCTATTTTTACAACACTTTGCAACGCAGCTCCATGGTGCTTACTGGAGGTATCTGGTGGGCTAGTTGGACCCAAGGGACCCTCAGGATTGAAGAGGACTTTATCCCTCAAATTAACACGGCCACAGGGTGTGTTTGCACACATGTCACCTCAGGCCCACCCCTCCCTTCACCAGTGTGCAAACGTGCCCTGTGGCGTGTTTTAAGAGATAGTTTTAATCCCCCAGCCCTATTATGTAGTTGGGGTTTACAGAAGAGTCCATGGTAATCACAGGGGTAGCTCAACGCATAGTGTTTCCTAGTGTATGTAGGTGTTTTAACTGTATTCTAAGTGTCTTTTAGCATAGCACTGGCTCTAGGACTGGTTAGTCAGAGTCAGTTACCACTAGTACCCATCTGAAAAAAGTTGTGGGTACAGGATGATTTTGCAACAAGTCCTCTTTCTGCTCGTCTGTTTGTTCTTTCTGCACGTCTTCCTTCTTCCTGCTCTTTTCTTCGTCTTTGAGGACTTCGGTTGCTTCTTTCTGCATTTCTTTTTCTTCTTTTTTGTGTGTTTTTTCTTCTTTCTTCACATGTCTTATCTCTGTAGGCATTGGTAGAAACTAGCATTTAAAAAACCTTAGAAGTTCAGTGAAAAAACATAGGTTTCAGGCACGTTATAGTTACAAATTAGCATTAAAAAAACCTTAAAAATTCACTGAAAAAACATAGCTTTCAGGGGCGTTGCTAATTCCTAACTATAACATGCCTGTAACCTATGTTTTTCTCAGTTAAAATATATATAGATAATGTGCTGAAACCGGTCTGCCTAATCTCCAAATAAGATTCAGAAAAGGGGGTGGTGATGAACAGAGTGTCTGAATTAAGCAGACCACTCTTACCCAGTCCAAAGATCAGGGCTTGATCCATCACCGTTATTTAGCTCACTGCACCATCCCAGCTCAGAACCTGGCTCTATGCAAATTAGTCTGTCCCTGGCCCAGTGCATCATGGGAACAGGGCAGACCAAACTACCGAGCCAATTCTTCACCAGAAAGGAGACAAGCTTCCGGGGACCGGTTTCTGGCATTTCAGCCGTCGTCGGCCCGGCTTGCTTGAAGCCTGATGGTGCAGTGAGCAAGGGACTCATGTCTGAGTATACCCTGCCACACCTATAGTGGCCAAAAACGATTCAGAAAAGGGGGTGGTGATGAACAGAGTGTTTGAATTAAGCAGACCACTCTTACCCAGTCCAAAGATCAGGGCTTGATCCATCACCGTTATTTAGCTCACTGCACCATCCCAGCTCAGAACCTGGCTATATGCAAATTAGTCTGTCCCTGGTCCAGTGCATCATGGGAACAGGGCAGACCAAACTACCAAGCCAATTCTTCACCAGAAAGGAGACAAGCTTCCGGGGACCGGTTTCTGGCATTTCAGCTGTCGTCGGCCCGGCTTGCTTAAATCCTGATGGTGCAGTGAGCAAGGGACTCATGTCTGAGTATACCCTGCCACACCTATAGTGGCTAAAAACGATTCAGAAAAGGGGGTGGTGATGAACAGAGTGTCTGAATTAAGCAGACCACTCTTACCCAGTCCAAAGATAAGGGCTTGATCCATCACCGTTATTTAGCTCACTGCACCATCCCAGCTTAGAACCTGGCTATATGCAAATTAGACTGTCCCTGGCCCAGTGCATCATGGGAACCGGGCAGACCAAACTAACAAGCCAATTCTTCACCAGAAAGGAGACAAGCTTCCGGGGACCGGTTTCTGGCATTTTAGGCGTTGTCGGCCCGGCTTGCTTGAATCCTGATGGTGCAGTGAGCAAGGGACTCATGTCTGAGTATACCCTCCACACCTATAGTGGCCAAAAACGATTCAGAAAAGGGGGTGATGATGAACAGAGTGTCTGAATTAAGCAGACCACTCTTACCCAGTCCCTGATCTCTTGACTGGGTGAGAGTATTCTGCTTAATTCAGAAACTCTGTCCATCACCACCCCTTGTTGTTAAATATTTTGTCCACCATAAGCGTGGAAGGGTATACTCAGATGTGAGTCCCTTGCTCATTGCACCATCAGGATGCAAGCAAGCCGGGCCGACGACGGCTGAAATGCCAGAAACCGGTCCCCGGAAGCTTGTTTCATTCTCAGTGTAAGAATTGGCTTGGTAGTTTGGTTTGCCCTGTTCCCATCATGCACTGAGACAGGAACAGACTAATTTGCATAGAGCCAGGATCTGAGCTGGGATGGTGCAGTGAGCTAAAAAACGGTGTTGGATCCAGCCCTGATCTCTTGACTGGATGAGAGTATTCTGCTTAATTCAGAAACTCTGTCCATCACCACCCCTTGTTGTTAAATATTTTGTCCACCATAAGCGTGGAAGGGTATACTCAGATGTGAGTCCCTTGCTCATTGCACCATCAGGATTCAAGCAAGCCGGGCCGATGACAGCTGAAATGCCAGAAACCGGTCCCCGGAAGCTTGTTTCCTTCCCAGTGTAAGAATTGGCTTGGTAGTTTGGTTTACCCTGTTCCCATCATGCACTGGGACAGGAACAGACTAATTTGCATATAGCCAGGTTCTGAGCTGGGATGGTGCAGTGAGCTAAAAACGGTGTTGGATCTAGCCCTGATCTCTTGACTGGGTGAGAGTATTCTGCTTAATTCAGAAACACTGTCCATCACCACCCCTTGTTGTTAAATAATCTCCAAATAAAGCAGCATGTTCAGCCCCTGCTATGTCCTTTGTTCTTCTACCGGAAGGTGTGAAGTGGTTTGCTGTATGTTTGGCGCCCTGCCCGTGGTGCACAAAGGACCCTTTCATCGTGTGGCTACAGAGACATGGGAAATCTAATTGAAGTTATCCGAGGTATCGGACCATCTGTGACCCGCCACCGTAACCTGCAACGCACAGAGAAGCTGCTGTAGTACAGCGGGTCAGTACTGCTTGACAAGATGCCGTTACTGGATTTGCGCCTTCGAACTGGGTGCCTGTGGGGTCGATGGTTGAAAAAAGGGGACACAAGGCTAGTGAAAACACAAACTCGCCATCGTTTTTCCCACATGCACTGGACATTCTCACGTTGCATTGTGGGACTGGTAGTCCTCGTGATTGCCGCTACGTTAAGAAGAGCCCAGTGCAGGTGAGCCTCATTCCACTGGGAAGGAGGGGCCATAATTTAAGACTCGAAGTGGGAGTAACGCTGTATTTGGACTGTTGGCACTGAAGAAAGCTATGTGCTGAAACTGGTCTGCCTAATCTCCAAATAAATGCAAAAACCACAGTTGATGGACAGAATGCAGAACAATGTCATACATTCACCCCAGTACAGAGATCTGGGCCCGCATCCATCTTTTTTTGCACTCCACACCACCCCAGTTCAGACATGGCCATATGCAAATCAGTCTGACCCTGTGCCTCATGGGAACAGTCCAGCCCGAACTGCCAAGCCATGCCTTCCCTGGACCGGAAACAAGCTTCCGAGGACCGGTTTCGGGCATTCCAGCCGTCTTCAGCCCGGCTTGCTTGAATTCAGTGGTGTGGAGTGCATGGGACTCACGTCTGAGCATACCCATCCCACTCGGGGTGACAAATACAAAAACCACAGTTGATGGACAGAATGCAGAACAATGTCATACATTCACCCCAGTACAGAGATCTGGGCCCAATCCATCGTTTTTTTGCACCCCACACCACCCCAGTTCAGACATGGCCATATGCAAATCAGTCTGACCCTGTGCCTCATGGGAACAGTCCAGCCCGAACTGCCAAGCTATGCCTTCCCTGGACTGGAAGCAAGCTTCCGAGGACCACCCCCTTTTGTACCTAATCTCCAAATAAAGCAGCCTGTGAAGCCCCTACTGTGTCCTTTGTTCTTCTACCGGAAGGTGTGAAGTGGTTTGCGGTATATTTGGCGCGCTGCCCGTGGTGCGCACAAAGGACCCTTTCATCGTGTGGTCACAGAGACATGGGAAATCTATTTGAAGTTATCCGAGGTATCGGACCATCTGTGACCCGCCACCGTAACCTGCAAAGCACAGAGAAGCTGCTGTAGTTCAGCGGGTCAAGACTGCTTGACAAGATGCTGTCACTGGATTTGCGCCTTCGAACTGGGTGCCTGTGGGGTCGATGGTTGAAAGAAGGGGACAAAAGGCTAGTGAAAATACAAACTCACCACGGTTTTTCCCACATGCACTGGACATTCGCACGTTGAATTGTGGGACTGGTAGTCCTCGTGATTGGCGCAACGTTAAGAAGAACCCAGTGCAGGTGAACCTCATTCCACTGGGAAGGAGGGGCCGCATTTTAAGACTCGAAGTGGGAGTAACGCTGTATTTGGACTGCTGGCACTGAAGAAAGCTACGTGCTGAAACCGGTCTGCCTAATCTCCAAATAAAGCAGCCTGTGAAGCCCCTGCTGTGTCCTTTGTTCTTCTACCGGAAGGTGTGAAGTGGTTTGCTGTATGTATATGTGTGTATATATATATATATATATATATATATATATATATATATATATATAAGACAAACAGGCAGACCTTAAAATATATATATATATATATTTACTGAAAAAACCATAGGTTTCAGGGACGTTATAGTTACATATTAGCATTTAAAAAAACTTTGAAATTCACTGAAAAACCATAGGTTTCAGGGATGTTATAGTTAGTTTGACATTTTACTCATACACAACCATAGAAATTCCGTTGTTATAGTTAGTTGAGCTAACTATAACTCATGCCCCCGTAATGCACTGCTGATGATGTCACATTTTATATAATTCATGACATGGTTAGTTACATCACTGATGACATCACTGATGACATCTCAAATGATATCACTAATGACATCACTGATGACATTATCCAGTGACTGTGTGTTTATGTAAAGTTTAAATATGTTTTATATATATATGCTAAGATGAAATTAAGAATGAGTATCTAACTGAATGCAAGCGGTAGTGAGTAAAGTGTGTGAATGTCTTTATCAGTCTATCTATTGCTGTGTAAGCTGCTGCATTGGTTGGTGAGTGAAATGTCAAACTAACTATAACGCCCCTGAAACCTTTAGTTTTCTCAGTGAATTTCAGTGGATTTTTAAATGCTAATTTCTAATTATAATCTTCTTTTAACCTATAGTTTTTTCAGTGATTTTAAATTTTCATTTCATAATGAACCTAGTGAAAACAGCCTCTATCCCCAGTTTTCCAGCAATAGCTTCCACAAACATTTTTTTGTCACAAATGAGAAGAACAAGTAACGGTTATACATTCTGAGCGCCAACGGTACTACTAACTCAGTGCACCGTAAGTCATCGCCACATGGCGTTATTGAGGCAGAATTCAATAGACAAAAGACGTTGATCAGGGCTTGACTCCCCCGGACCATGCATCATCGCACGATATGTACAGGATAAGCGCCAAAAGTACTACTAACTCAGTGCACCATAAGTCATCGCAAGAAAGAGTGAAACATTTTGTAGCAGCAGTGATGCATACTACCACTCGAAAATCACCTAAAAATACTTATAACATAAAAAAAACAGAAGAATAGCACTACATTAATGATTGCAATCTGGTGATTTTGAAGATGTGGACATACAATCTGTTGCAGATAACTCAATTGCTGTTGCTAGCTATGTCACGTCATATATGACCAAGTCTGAGCAGACAGAATTATAAGAAATGTGGGAGAAAATTTCACAGGAGAAGACACTTAGCAAAAAATTGTACAGTTTCAGCTTGAAGATGCTTTCACATTGAGAAATTGGATCCTACGAACGACCCGGAAACCTGCATATTTCGATATTGTATTCTATAAATGTTTCATCTTTTGATCCACACATCTATACTGCGGTCAGAAGAGCTCACAATTTAAATTGAGACATGTTTTATTCATTACAGAGAGAACTGTACTCTATCTCCTCAAACTTTGTCAAGAGGAAGTGACTAAAAACATTCCTGGATGTCTGTGCTGACTACTGCACCCAAGAGGTGAAGAACGTTACGATGCCAGATGTGATGTGGCGGAGATCGTACTTGCACCTTTCTTTATAGCTGGACGAAGTTACCAATATATTATCACTGAAATTATAAATACGCCTGTCGAGTGGTCCCTACAACCCTTTATAATAAAATATTTTGTGTATAATTTCACAACTGCTGTCCTACCTCAGTGTACCACAAGTCATGAACCCTTTATGATAGAATCTTTTCTGTATTATTTCATATTTGGGGCCCGTACCTTAGTGCAGCACAAATCATTGACCCTTTATGATTAAATCTCTGTGTCTGATCCAATGATTACTGTTGCACTTCTTGCCAGCACCAACCATTCCAGGACGGTTGGCTTACAATCACCCCTCACGCATCCACGACAGACGTCACTGCACATGTGACCCTAGTAATAAAAAGGAGTTGACCGCACGTGCGCATACCCAGTTCCACTATCCATCTGTGTCCGTGTGTTCTTTATGTATGCAACATGCTGCCCCTAGGCCCTACCACATTACATAGAGCTCTGGACAGCGTATGCAACCATCTTACCTTTGACAGTGAGGAAAAACTTTAGTTATGCAACTTTGTGTCTGTCATTGCACAAGTACGTACGTAGAGACTGCATCATTAGAGTTCTGCAAGAAGAGTATATACTGAATTTATAAGTGCGTGAAGATCATAGCAGTGATTGTATAAGTACATATGTTGACGCAGCCTAACTCCGACAACAACCTTGTCTCTAATTGGCTGCCCTCCATGTACCAAAAACTGAATCTTCAACTTTCCTTGGCCCTGTATTGCTACAGCTGCAACACTCCACTGAATGTGCAATAAACATTCATATCCACACAGTTTCATGTCCACCATCTTTCTTGTGTGGAACTATGGATGAATATAGGGTCAGTGATTCCCCATACCTTACATGCTGGCCATATTTTTGGACTTGGCTCACAGAGTGACACTGACTTTTGCAACCCGGGTGACGGTAGCACTCCAACACGGACACGTGCATCCAGTGTTGTCAGATATTTTAAGCTTTCTATTGTCCAAAGCCAACCAAAAAATAGCCCAAAGTAGCCCAATATTGCTACTTTAAGGAAAGACGGGCAGGGACAGCATCAATCAGGCGGTGAATGCATTGGAATTGATGCTGCAGCAGTATGCCAAGTAAATATTTGTCTAATAAAGCGCTTTAACATAATACTTTGCTGGAGCGTTGTATATATATTTATAATCTGACAACTAGCAGAAACCAACATTTTACCACACATCCGAGAAAATATAGCCCAAATAGTGTGTGATCTAGCCCAATCTGGCAAAACTGATGCCACAGCCACTCCCTCACAGCAGGTATACACCCACACCACACCCATCCAGCACAGGTGTCACAGGACACGTGACATGCTAATATAAAAGAACTGGGGCACGTGCTCTGTGCCATTTTAGAGTACGTTGCCTCACTTCTTACTGAGTTAGTAGCACCGCAAGCACTGAGCGGGTGTACAACCTGCGATGATGAAAGATGCACTAGTATGTCCTCTGCCATGGCCCGATCAAGACTCAGTAGCAAATGTGAGACCTATTACCTTACATAACAGAGCTGCATTATGTGGAGGGTGCCGTGACCGCATAAAGGTGAGCAGTGAGGCCTTGGTGCTCAGCGTCGGGCTGATAACTCTGGGTGGCGGGAGTGGATGGTGTACAGCACCCTGAATGCAGAAAGACGGCAGAGCGATTTAGGCATAAGCACTCGTATATACTCTGCCACAGCGTCGGATTGGTAAACCGAGCACTGGAGCAATGCCTGAGGGGCCGGTGCTGAGTTCCAACTATGGGCTCTCACAGCTCGTGGCTGCTTCGCTTTGGGAATGTTATGTTTTGAATGTGAAAAGGTTGGAAGATAGAAGTTAACGGGGGTTCAGGCATTCTTGCTTTATACTTGCTGCTTACAAAACATGTTCTGAGGATTAAACCACATCAAGAGAATTACTGTCTCTGTCTTTTCATTCTTGTATACTGGTCTTTCCTACAATTACTATTTCTGTACTATCTTTCAGATGTGGGAGCTTGAGGGTGCACTATGTCCCGGCATGTGGTGTGAGACACACCAGTGACACAAAGGTGAGCTGCGAAGATTTTCTCCAGTGTGACTCTCTCACTCTTTCACTCTCTCCTTTGATGGACACATGACGTAAAATCTTATCTTGCTTTTTATCTAACAGGCTGTGATTCACAAATTGACGTCCCCCCACCCCAAACACCACCAGAGCTGAACACGTGCAGAACCTGCAATGATGCGTGGCCATCCTGGCAATCAACACCCAGTCTGAATTGTGAGCTCTGTTCACTGCTTTTACTGAGGCTGAGGAGGTTCCTTCGGCACGTGGTCGACTCTCATCGACACACGCAGGTGGTGGAAGGTGACCAGAGAGGCTTATTTGCGCAGCAGCGGGCACTCACCTCCGGCCACTGGGGGTGGATGGGGTGCAGCAACCTGAATGCACAGAGGCAGGCAGTCAGCTCCGGATAGTGGGAGTGCATGGGGTGCAGCAGCCTGGGTGCACAGCGACTATTATACACCTCTGGGCAGTGCAAGTGTATGGCTACACCAGACTGAGGACCATAGTATCAAGAACGGCGATACCATTATCACCGCTTTAGCGGCAGGAAACTCCCACTACAGCAGGGATAAGTGGCTTGATATTATGCCCTTGAGAATTCTCATAGAAGCCCAGGTTCTGGTGTGAAGAACATCAAACCTGGGCTTCTATGGGAATTCACAAGGGCATATTATCAAGCCCCTTATCGCAGCTAAAGCAGCGATAATGTTATCACCGTTCTTGATAATATGGCCCAGGGTGCGCAGCGGCTGTTAGACACCTCTGGGCATTGGAAGTGGATGGGATGCAGCAGCCTGGTTGCCCAAAGCAGAAAAAGTGAATTACGCATGTTCAGTTGTATATAATCTGCAATTACTAATTCTATACTATCTTTCAGATCATTAAACTTGAGAGTGCAGTACGTCCCGGCACGTGGTTGGAGACACACCGGTGAGAAAAAGGTGAGCTGTGAAGATTTTCTCCAGTGTCAACACTCCCTCTCCATCTCTTCCTTTCTTTCTCTCTCACACTTTCTCTTTCTTCCTCTTGCTCACACTATTTGTCTCTCTTCCTTGTATCTCACTCTTTCTTTTTTAATCTTTCTCTCTCTTTGTCTCTCTCTCTTCCTCTCTCTCACTCTTTCTCCCTTTCTCTTCCTCTCTCTCTTCCTCTCTCTCACACTGTTTCACTCTTTCTCCCTCTCACTCTTTATATCTCTCTTCCTCTATTTCTCTCTCTGTCTTCCTCTCTCTCTCTTCTCTCAGACTCTCACACTGTTTCTCTCTTTGTCTCTACCTTGTATCTCTCTCTTTCTCCCTTTCTCTCTCTCTCTCTCACTCTTTCTCTGTTTTCTTCCCTGTCTTACTCATTCTTTCTGTCTTCCTCTCTCTCTTTCTCTTTAGCTCTCTCTCTTCCTCTCTCTGTCACTCTTCCCCTCTCTTCCTCTGTCTCACACTGTTTCTCTCTTTCTATATTCCTTGTATCCGACTCTTCCTCTTTTTCTCCCTCCTTTGCTGGACGCATAACGCACCATCTTATTTTTCTTTTTGTCTTGCAGGCTGTGATTCACAAGTTGTAGATGGATGACAAGCCATGGTTATACATAGTTTTATTTGTTGTTGTTTTGTTTTAATAAAATGTTTTACACACATAGTTTTATTTGTTGCTGTTTTGTTTTAATAAAATGTTTTATATGTAAATCCATACATGACCAAGGGCCAGATGTTGGTGAGGGACATTTACCGATTCTAAAATACCGAATTTTACCGATTCTGTATTTTAGAATCGGTAAATGCTATGTAGGGAAAAATTCGGTAAGTATTACCGAATCGTTAAGATTCGGTATTTACCGAATCGGTATTTACTGATTCGGTATTTCCCATTCATTCCTATGGGCCTAGAGGCCCATAGGAATGAATGGGAATTACCGAAACGGTAAATACCAATTCGGAAAAAAGGGGGAAAACATTGAAGGGTGGCAGGGTGTCACTTTGACACCCTGTTGCACCCCTCAATTGTGTATGGGTGCACATGTGTCACACATACATGCCCTAAAGGCATGTAATAATTGGCATTAAATTGCATTTTTTTCCCGCGTTATTTACCACCAACTTGTAGTTGGTGATAACTAACAAATCCTAACATGGGAAAAGCACTCATTTAAGTGCTTCCTACATTAGGAATTCGGTAATTTACCGAATCGGTATTTAAGAATTTGGTAATTTACCGATTCCTTAAATTACCGACCGAATCCTTAGATTAGGCCCCTACATAAGAAAAGCCTAATACCGGTTGGTAACGGCCGAAATTCGGTAATTTCGGCCGTTACCGACCGGTATTAGGCTTCCTACATCTGGCCCCAAGATTCTTATTCGTCGCAAGCATATCTTTTATTAAAACTGCAACACCCGCCGATTTATTGGGCTCCACATTTAAAAACGTTCCTGTCACATTTATTTGTGAGAGTTGCGTGGGGATGGAGAACAAGGAGCTGCTGCCGGGGGATGTCGGAGTAGAGTTGGGTGGCCGACCTGCATCACCGTTGCCTCCATTGCATCTCTTCTCAGAGACCTGCAAGCCGGTGGGCTGCTCGTAAAAATGCGGGCCCGAGAAGTCCCACCGGAAGAGCTGCGAGCCCACCAGTGGTTCGCAGAGGGAGACTTGCGGCCCAAGAAAGTTGTTGACGGTATGCTGGTGATGTGGGAAGAGGGTGCGTTACCTGCTGATCTGGGAAGAGACAACGTGAAAGGGGTATCTCTCACAGACAGAGCTCCGGTATGTTTCAGAAATGCCTCGGACAGATGCCAGCTGACAGACTGAGTCACAAAATGACTTTTCAATGCTCATATAGTGAGACTTATAAACAGTTCATACCAAAGCTCGCAGAGGGACTACTGCAGCCCGTCCGCTCAACTCACAGAAGCAGAACTACAAGCTGTCTGCTCCCAAAGGAACAGCAGCGTAGTAGCAGAGGTGTAGGCACAGCAGCATACTAGCACGCAAAGGTAGAGAGCTGCGAGCCAACGGACTGGCTTCTAAATGCATACCTCTGAAGTAGTGATGTTGGGCACAGGGAGCGTGAAAGGGTTATCTTCCTACTAGTGTCCTAGAGTGGAAGTCGTGCTGCCTGACGCTCACCTGTTTCTCCTTTATTGTTAATAAATCTTAAACCTTCCCTGCGTCCAAATCATCATTACACAGAGCTCTGCTATATTAAATTGCCCCAGGGGCCTTTCATTTACCTTTTAACTCGATGCGAGGTACAAGATGGCTGCTAACACTTCCTGGTTTCAAGTGTTAGTAGCCATTCAGAGGGCTCTTCCTGCTTTAAAGAGTTAGCAGCCAATCTGAACCAAGCTCGTGCTTGGGAATAAGGCACCGAGCAGATATATATATTTTGACACTTTAATTTCTCAAAAACTACTGAACGGATTTACACCAACAAAACCGCGCTTTCTAGACCAAGACCTTTCTCCCTGCCAAATTGTCTAAAGTTTCCTATGAAAAATCCATTGAGAAAACACGTTTTCACACCCCCCTTTTTTCTCAATCCCGCCTTGACCAATCACCCCTAAACTTTCAAGATAGGAGCTGATCAAAAAAGAGAAACTTTTTGAAAAATTTCGTAAAGAATCGTCAAATGACAGCAGATGGAGAGCTCCAAGAGGGGGGCCGCGCAATCCCCCTCCCAACATGAGGGAAGCCCGTAGACTGCGGGAACCCCAGTGGGCACCCACAGCCCCAGCGAGCCCCCGCTATTACTTTTTAAGAAATGCCCCGGAACCTACCCACCCTGGGGTCTCATTAAAATAAAACATGGGAACCGGCGACCCCAGCGCGAATTATGCAGATTTGGGACCCCCTTCTGGGACCCCCTGACCAGACCTAGAGGGTCAGGGTGTTTCTATTCTGCCCCCTTCTCTTGTTTTCTACCTTTGTTTCTCTGTTTTCTAGCGACTCACTTCTACCGAGCAACAAGATGGCTGCAAACACTCCCTGGTTTGGAGTGTTGGTAGCCAATCACAGTGAATCTCATGCACAGGACTTAAGCTCCGCCAAGATATCAAAACTATTATTTTTTAACTTTTCAAAAACTACTGAACGTATTTACACCATTTAAAAACAGAGTGCTTTCTGAACCAAGCTCTACCTTTCTGCCAAATTTGGGGTAATTCCGTTCCGCAGTTTGGGCTGTAGCTAGTCGCAAACTTTCCTATGGAAATTAACATGGGGAAAACGCGATTTGATACCCCCCTTTTTTCTCAGCCCCTGCTTGACTAATCACCCCAAAACTTTCAAGATAGGAGCTGACCTCAAAAGTGCAACTTTTTGGAAAATTTCATAAAGATTCTTTAAACTACGCCAAAGTTATAAGCATATCAAAAAATGCTTTTCCTGTGGAAACTAGGTTGTAACTATAACTACCTACTGGCGACCGCCAGTAGGTAATATATATATATATATATATATATATATATATATAGTGAAGGTGGGCTCGCACACCGCTTACCATCAGCGGGATCGCCCCACAGGATCATGGTCAATGTAGTACCATTATTCAGAACATCATATCTTCAAATATCAAATTTCATATCTTCGCCATCCCTGGACACGTGTTTCGTGGTATTTGCCACTCGTCAGCAGGGAGCAGGTCATTTTCAGGGGTTGCCGATGGCTGCCGAATATCGCCGGGTGTAGTACCAATTCAGAGGCGCGCAGGTGCAGAGTCCCATGCTCGTCAGCAACAGGAACAGGATATAGTGAAGGTGGGCTCGCATGGGACTCTGCACCTGCGCGCCTCTGAATTGGTACTACACCCGGCGATATTCGGCAGCCATCGGCAACCCCTGAAAATGACCTGCTCCCTGCTGACGAGTGGCAAATACCACGAAACACGTGTCCAGGGATGGCGAAGATATGAAATTTGATATTTGAAGATATGATGTTCTGAATAATGGTACTACATTGACCATGATCCTGTGGGGCGATCCCGCTGATGGTAAGCGGTGTGCGAGCCCACCTTCACTATATCCTGTTCCTGTTGCTGACGAGCATGGGACTCTGCACCTGCGCGCCTCTGAATTGGTACTACACCCGGCGATATTCGGCAGCCATCGGCAACCCCTGAAAATGACCTGCTCCCTGCTGACGAGTGGCAAATACCACGAAACACGTGTCCAGGGATGGCGAAGATATGAAATTTGATATTTGAAGATATGATGTTCTGAATAATGGTACTACATTGACCATGATCCTGTGGGGCGATCCCGCTGATGGTAAGCGGTGTGCGAGCCCACCTTCACTATATCCTGTTCCTGTTGCTGACGAGCATGGGACTCTGCACCTGCGCGCCTCTGAATTGGTACTACACCCGGCGATATTCGGCAGCCATCGGCAACCCCTGAAAATGACCTGCTCCCTGCTGACGAGTGGCAAATACCACGAAACACGTGTCCAGGGATGGCGAAGATATGAAATTTGATATTTGAAGATATGATGTTCTGAATAATGGTACTACATTGACCATGATCCTGTGGGGCGATCCCGCTGATGGTAAGCGGTGTGCGAGCCCACCTTCACTATATCCTGTTCCTGTTGCTGACGAGCATGGGACTCTGCACCTGCGCGCCTCTGAATTGGTACTACACCCGGCGATATTCGGCAGCCATCGGCAACCCCTGAAAATGACCTGCTCCCTGCTGACGAGTGGCAAATACCACGAAACACGTGTCCAGGGATGGCGAAGATATGAAATTTGATATTTGAAGATATGATGTTCTGAATAATGGTACTACATTGACCATGATCCTGTGGGGCGATCCCGCTGATGGTAAGCGGTGTGCGAGCCCACCTTCACAATATCCTGTTCCTGTTGCTGACGAACATGGGACTCTGCACCTGCGCGCCTCTGAATTGGTACTACACCCGGCGATATTCGGCAGCCATCGGCAACCCCTGAAAATGACCTGCTCCCTGCTGACGAGTGGCAAATACCACGAAACACGTGTCCAGGGATGGCGAAGATATGAAATTTGATATTTGAAGATATGATGTTCTGAATAATGGTACTACATTGACCATGATCCTGTGGGGCGATCCCGCTGATGGTAAGCGGTGTGCGAGCCCACCTTCACTATATCCTGTTCCTGTTGCTGACGAGCATGGGACTCTGCACCTGCGCGCCTCTGAATTGGTACTACACCCGGCGATATTCGGCAGCCATCGGCAACCCCTGAAAATGACCTGCTCCCTGCTGACGAGTGGCAAATACCACGAAACACGTGTCCAGGGATGGCGAAGATATGAAATTTGATATTTGAAGATATGATGTTCTGAATAATGGTACTACATTGACCATGATCCTGTGGGGCGATCCCGCTGATGGTAAGCGGTGTGCGAGCCCACCTTCACTATATCCTGTTCCTGTTGCTGACGAACATGGGACTCTGCACCTGCGCGCCTCTGAATTGGTACTACACCCGGCGATATTCGGCAGCCATCGGCAACCCCTGAAAATGACCTGCTCCCTGCTGACGAGTGGCAAATACCACGAAACACGTGTCCAGGGATGGCGAAGATATGAAATTTGATATTTGAAGATATGATGTTCTGAATAATGGTACTACATTGACCATGATCCTGTGGGGCGATCCCGCTGATGGTAAGCGGTGTGCGAGCCCACCTTCACTATATCCTGTTCCTGTTGCTGACGAGCATGGGACTCTGCACCTGCGCGCCTCTGAATTGGTACTACACCCGGCGATATTCGGCAGCCATCGGCAACCCCTGAAAATGACCTGCTCCCTGCTGACGAGTGGCAAATACCACGAAACACGTGTCCAGGGATGGCGAAGATATGAAATTTGATATTTGAAGATATGATGTTCTGAATAATGGTACTACATTGACCATGATCCTGTGGGGCGATCCCGCTGATGGTAAGCGGTGTGCGAGCCCACCTTCACTATAATATATATATATATATATATATATATATTTTTTTTCCGCCCTTCCTTTGCAAGAAGAAAATGGAGTAGCACTCACGGGCACTTTCCAAGTGTTCTGTTTATTTTAGAGATTCAAAAATTATTTTGCTGGTTGTGCGAAATAATTTTGGAATCTCTAAAATGAACAGAACACTTGGAAAGTGCCCGTGAGTGCGACTCCATTTTCTTCTTGCAAAGGAAGGCCGGAAGAATATTTTACGGCGTGGCTCTGCCGCGGAGTTCGCACCGCGAAAAGAAGCGCCAAAGCCCTGAAGAAATTTGAGCTGCCAAAGGAAAAAAATATATATACACACACATACACAGCAAAGTCAAGCAGGCAGAAGGTTCTGGGCACCATGGCAACCATTAAAGAGTTGAAGAAGGCCTGTGCTGAAAGAAGAAGGAACTCATTCACAGAAGAATGGGCAGAGCCAAAGAAGTCCTTTAAAGCAATACATTACCATTCGGTACTGCAAAACCACTGTATGCATGAAACTCATTAAATCTATAAACAAACTCCTCATAAATGGAGCAGCCACCATCCACAACAATAATATAGCAGATTTGGAAGAAGAAAAATGAAGGCTCCAGTGTCTGTGACTCACTATGATACAGCACTCAAGCAGCACCTCATCAACGAGGGCCAACTAGACTGGAATCAGGCTGGGGTTGCCTATCTCCCCATTCAAGTGGGCACTGCCCTGGGAGTTTGGGCTGGACTGATCCTAATGGAGAAGGACCAAGTCTAATTTGCATATGGTGGTGCCTGCATGAATGTAAATAGTTTGCAAAAAACGATAGACTGGAATGCCATCCGGAAAGATGGCCAATGGCTAAGAATTTTGTAAGCATTCCGCAAACTACCTTTGGGGTTTTCTCACTTCATCTGCAATATCACTGGACTGTTTGCACAAACAATTAATTGATTTGCGGATCTCCCTTTGGGCCAAGATATATTATGGACCAGTATAAACTATCTTCTGCTTATTGGACTGCAATTAATAAATAATGCTGCTATTCTGAAGTGAGCCATTTGAATCTCCTGGAATGGCCAAGCCATCCTACCCTGTCTAAATCTTTTTTCCACTTTCTCAGATACCCTCATCACTGATGAAATCTTAACCCATTTTACCCCTTTAAGAGATTCCAAAAGCTCTCTTTAAGAAATAAAATATATTTACATACATTTACTGAAATCTTTCTGAAAACGCACATATTGTGAAATCAGGCTAAGATCTCACTGTGCATGTCAAAACACTTGGGCCAATCATTTGTGTCAGAACTAAATTGCCAACTTCAATATATGCAACACTTTTTTCTTGTTTTAGTGTGGGCATGTTCCAAACTTGATATTTCAGATTGTATCTCCTCCCCCTCTCCTCTTCACTGAGGTCTACCACAAGGATCTTCCTCCTCCAGTACACTCTTGAATCTTTATTTGGAATAATGCTGCTTTCTCATTAGAAATTCTAACACATCTTTCCTCATTTATGCTGGAGAAACTTGACTACTTGAAAATATCCTTTATAGAAGATTTAGTCACTCTCTAATCCAAGGAACCTATCATTCATGGATGCCCAGCTATCATATTAGGCTCAGTCCCCTGAAATGGAATTCCTTCTGATATCAATTGCAACTGAACCCTTGTTAAACTCAGTGAACACACTGGACTGCAGTCTGCACATAATCCATTGTGCAAAAACAATGTTTTTCATGCTTGAAAAAAACCTTCATTCACAAACTGCACTTTTTAGTACGTTTACACTTTTGCGTAAGTTTACTACTTTTCCGTATTCACAAACTGCCCTTTTGTAGTAACTTCCACTTTTGTAATAAATTACACTTATGTAGTAATACCCAGCATTACACATGGCCAACCACAGGTAATGTGACACCCTAATAATGGAGGTAGGGACTTAAAATAAAAACCCATAGGAAAATATGTTAAAGTAAAACAAATTATTTAAGATAGTTACAATATGAACAAATATAAATTAATGGTAAACAAATATAAAAATAGTACATATTTATTATTTAATTATAAAAAAATGTTAAGAACCCAATTAAATTTTTTTTTTAAATGTAACTTTTTTTAAAAAAACAATGAAATTAATTTTAAACAATACTATACATCACTATTGATACTTATTAATGCACAAAACAACATCTTTGAATTTCTTTAGGTGGAAATTTATTTTTTAATGTAACTTCAATAAGATAATTTTAATTTATTGTAATACAATTCTATTAACTAAAGTATTAATTCAAAATTAATTTAATAATGCTGCAGCATTTCATATTTTGCTCTATGTTTTCTGGTTAAAAACATTTCTTTATTTTTCCTATACTTTACCATAGGGCGACTCTTCAATCAGGGTTGGAGATCTCCTCATGTTAAATGTGTATTAAATAATACAATTTATTACATATCTTAGTTCAATTTATAAATATATATTTTTTAAATAATTAAAAAAACACATGTTATAATATTGATGCATATATAATGCGCTAATCACACGTGAGGGTATCCAGGCGCTCTGGAGCAGGTGTTTGAGGCCTGCCCTGAGGGCTTACTCGAAAAGCCAGGTCTTCAGCTTCTTGTAAAAGTCAAGAACAGAGGAAGAGGCTCTCATGTGTTGTGGGAGTTTGTTGCAGCATTTAGGGGCCAGGCTTGAGAAGGCACGGCCCCCTGCTGTGCTTTCTTGTGTGCGTGGGTTATATGCTAGTGAGAGACTTGTAATCTCTGCATAGAGTGTGTTTCCATAGTCTAGTCCACTGGTGATAAGGGCTTGGGTGATCCTTTTTCTGGTGTCGTCTGGCAGCCACTTGAAGATCTTTTTCAGCATCCTTAGGGTGTTGAAGCTGTATGAGACCATTGCATTGACTTGGGTGGTCATGTCTAGTTTGATGAATCCGAGGTTTCTTGCTTGTGAGCAGGACATGTTGGTGGATTCGAGGTCTGTGTGCCACAAGGTGGAGTCCCATTGTGGGGCGTTCTTCTGAAAGACTACCACTTCAGTCTTTTCTGAGTTAAATTTTAGGGGATTGAATGACTAGTCTCACTGTCTGTGGACCACCACGTGGCTTCCCATTGTGGGGAGTTCTTTTTGAAGACTACCACCTCGGTTTTGTCCAAGTTCAATTTGAGGCGACTGGATTTCATCAAGGAGGCCACTTCTGCAATGCATGTGGTGAAGTTGTGCATGGTGTTGACTTTTTTGTCTAAGAGGGACAGTATCAGTTGTGTGTCATTGGTGTAAGTGAGAATGTTTTTGTTGAGAGTTCTTATGACGTCGGCCAGCTGAATCATGTAGATGTTGAAAAGCGTTTGACCTGAGCGAGAAGCCCTGCAGGACTCAACAATTAAGATCTTGTCCTTCAAAGGTGTAGGGGGGCATGTTGATGGATTGGGTTCTCCTGGTGAGGCAGGAACAGATCTATTTAAGGGTGAGTCCCTGGATGTCTGATTTGTGGAATCATTGGATTAGTATAGGGTGGGAGATGGTGTCAAAGGCTGATGAAAGGTCTAGAAGAATGAGGGGTGCGGTTTCCCCTGTCTAAGATCATATGGATGTCATCCAGTGCTGCCTCAAGTGCAGTTTCCGTGCTGTGGTTGGATATGAATCCTGATTTTGTGGTGTTGAGAAGCTGGTGTTTTGCGAGGTGGTTAGAGAGCCACTTGTTGATGGCTTTTTTTCTTTACTTTGACTGGGTAGGGAAGGAGGGATATTAGTCGGTAAATGGTGAGTTTGGTGATGTCAGCCAAGGGTTTCTTTAGGAGGGCGTTGACGACTGTGTGTTTCCACAGCTTTGGGAAGTTGGCTGTACTGATAGAGGTTTTGAGGAAGGGGTGAGGATCTCACTGTGGGGGATTGCTCCATTTTCAAAAGTGTGGTGTGTGCAAGGGTCCACCGTGACCCTGGAGTGAATGATATTCATGATTTTTGTGGTTTCCTCTGTGCTGATAGCGTCCCATATGGTAACAGTGTTGATTTCCTTCTTCACTGGAAGACTTCTGGAGTGAGCCAGGGGATCTTGTTGTTGGGGGAAGTTGTTATATATGTTGTATAAGTTGCTGCAACAGACGTTTGTGAGGTTGTTGCATAGATAATGTGACGGGCTAATGTTTTTCGGTGACAGTTGTGGGTGTGGTGAAGTCTTTGACAATTGCAAACATTTCTTTGCTGCTGTTGGAGCTGGCATTTATTAGTTTGACTATGCCCTTCCTCTTGATTCCTCAGATAAGCTCCTCTGGTACCTCCTCCAGGCAGCTTTGAAGATGTATTTTTCCACTTTCCCTTTGCTGGTTCTCTATTTCCGTTCAAGTTGCTTGCAGTGTCACTTGGTCATTTTGAGATCTTCTGTGTACTAGTTGACTTGTGTTCTGGTTTTTGCTCTGTTGCTTCCTTTCATGGAAAAGTTTCAGCACTCCGTCCATCATCTCCCTGTGTTCGCTTTGTCCCCCCTAAATTGGCAGGGTGTGCCCAGACGTGGGTCCCTTGCTCATTTTGCCACTGGATTCAAGCTAGCCTTGCTGATGAGGGCTGTTAGCCCGAAACTGGTCCCAGGATGTTTGGTTCAGGTCCAGGGAAGACATGGCTTGACAGTTCGGGCTGGACTGTTCGTATGAAGCACAGGGTCAAGCCTGATTTGCATTTAGTGTCTGAACTTGGGTAGCAAAGTGAGCTAAAGAGCAATGATGGATTCAACCCAGATCTGTGACTGAGGGTGAGTGTTGGAAAAGTTTCAGCGCTCCGTCCATCATCTCCTTGTGTTTGAGTCCTTTCATGGTGTCTGCGCAGTAGGTGTTCCACTTGTTAAAGTTCTCAATGTTGTGTGCTCTTGTAGGGCAGTACTGGGGGGGGGGGGGGCAGGCTAACAAGTCTATGATGTTGATTGCGAAGTTGGCTAAGGGGCCTGGGGGGTTGGTAGACTAGGGTCCCTCCCCGGGTTAAATTTGCTGGAATTTATAATTTGAACTTGAGGTGCTCCATGTAGTTTGCTCTGGCTTCAGCGGAGGTGGTGCAGATGGAGGTGCCTCTGTGCCTGTTTAGGGAGTCTTGCCTGGAGATCTTGTATACAATGGGGATGGTGGTGGTAATGTCTGGTATTGAAGTTGTGGTCAGCCATGTTTTTGTGAGGAAGAGGAAGTCTGGACAGCATCTTCTAGCAGGTCCCAGATCTCCATGGTTTGGTTTCTGAGGACCCTGCGCTGAGGAGAGTGGCGGGGTAGTGGTAGGTCGAGGTGGACCAAGGTTTCTGGTGCTGAGCCTGGTTCCGGTGCAGATGGGCTTGCTTTTGGGAGTTCCACTCGCTGCGCATTCGCACTGCAGTGTTGCGGGGATTCTGCACATACACAGAACTATGCACAGGAAAACAGGACCTCAGTGTATAGGGGTTGTACCTTCCTACCACCTAAGTACCCAAAATCTTAAAATGGACTGGCTTTAGTGTCTCATTCATTCTCCTACATAATCACGAAGCTACAAATGATTAGACAACCCAGAACACAACACTCGCGACTCTCTCATGAATCGTGGTAGCAAGACGTACCCTTTCACTCACTCACTCGTACTTGTCCACAATAGGAATAGTCAGAGTCACTGTATAGTTCAGAATGTTTGTTTTAGCTATTGTGCTCTGTAATGCAGTATACGAGTCACTACCAGCAGCAAAATGCATAAACCTAGAAGAGTTAGCATTGTTACAATACCATAGAATATGAAGGAGGTTTCTGTGGCCAACGTACCACTTCATCAAAGATATTTCTCTTGATACTGCTTGCTGATTAGGTGAAATATATATATATTTAGGTGTAAATAGGTTATAAGTCTCCATAGGAAGAGCATTTTTATTAAATAAATCCTCACAAATCTTTCGAAAAAGGAAGTTCATCCACCGTAGCTTCTTCCTAGAATGTTTTGTAGCGCTCTGTCAAGTAGCTCCCAAAACGTTGATTTCCCATGTTAATTCACAGCCTTTTTTCTATATTCTCTGTTATAGAAAAAAAGGCTGAAAAACGTTACACCAAATTTTGCAGAAAGTTGCAAACATTACTCAGAGTGTGCGCTTTTTGTTATTTAGTGTAAATCTGTTCAGTAGTTTTTGAGAAAATTCAATTAAAAATGTCCCTGAGGTAGTCATAGTCATGAAGGGGTTAAAAAGTTATGTATATCTGGACAGATGGTCCTACAGTACTGAAGATTTAAAACAATAGTGTTGTTTGATTCCCAGAGAGAGCTTTTCTCCTGTCAGCCTTTTTAGTGATGTGGGACTGGGACCTGTCCTGAAGTACCGAATGATTTGATTGGCTGGTTCCAACCCAGAGAAAAATGTTGTAGGCACCCTTACAGGACTTGGGGATTCAGTCACCATGTCCTGAAAGGTTTTTTTTAAACTAGTATAAGGGAGCAGTGTAGGGATATTCTGCCCCCCAGGCAATTTTGCAGATGACTCAGAGTGACTCCCTTGAGGCCAAACTAAGGGCCAGATGTAGGACGGCAAATACAGGTCGGTAACGGCCGATTTCGGCCGTTACCGACCGGTATTTGCTGTTAGCCATGTAGGGGGCCTTATAATTACAGAATCGGTATATTTACTGATTCAAGGCCCATAGGAATCAATGGCAATTACCGAATCGTTAAATACCGATTCGGTAATTACCGAATCATACAGATTCGGTAAAAATTACCGATTTTTTACCTACATCTGATTTACCGAATCTAGAATACCGAATCGGTAAAATTCGGTATTCTAGAGTCGGTAAATCAGATTTACCTACATTGGGCCCTAAAACGTTTAGGACCATGGGTATCTCTGTACTCCAGTAGGACCCAGCGCAACACTCCCATGAGGTCTTGCAGTACTCCTGTGGGAGCCATTGTTCCAGATTCACCCTCATGATATCATGCAACCTTCATCAAGGAAGTTTACAAGATGTGGTGGTAACAAGGGATTAATGCATGTTTGGTCAGTACTGCTGGAGTACTGCAGTATCCAAAAAAATGAAAACATGGTTTGGTGTCATTGGCTGGGGGCGGGGAGAGTTGGATGCCGACAGGTGGCTGGGTGCAATGCCTCCAGTCAATTGCCCATTGCACGCAGTTGAAGGCTGTGCTCAGCGGTGGGTTTGGCAGCCACAGCGAGGCTGAGTGCAGGACCGAACCAGATGCAAGGCAACCAGCCCCCTGCTGCACACTGCCAAAGGTTTTATGGACTTAAAGCAATTCAACATGTTACATACACCTGCGGCCAATTTTCTATTCACCCTAATGAGTTTACACTCTTAAAGGCTTCACATGCCCCGTAATTTTAAATAAAGATGTTGACTGGTGAGCATTTTCTACTCAATACACACCTTTTGCCCGGTGTTATGGACAACCTTCTGTAAAATACACTACACAATTTCCTGAGATGGGCACAGTGACATGCACCCGTAAAGCTATGCTTACAACTCCAGTGTGAGATAAACCACCTCTAAGCCAGACACTATGGCGTTGTCGGTGATGTTATCAGTAATCTACACACTACAAAATGCATTTTGTAAGTCAGGTCCCCTATGTTTGTGGTGAATCGCGGGCTAATGCTCACACTTCAGTTATGGTGGGAGTCATGGACTTTATTTTGATTGCTTTTAGAGATGTTACACTACTGTCTTTTAACATGTTGTATTACTGCTCTGTATTAAATACTTGCTGGTAAACTCCCGTAAACTCCAAGCTTGATTATGTCAACATCCTACACGTTGGCACACTCACATTTATAATGGGCAAAATACAACTCATCCAAAATGCTGCTGCAAGACTTCTTCTCTGCTTTCCTCCAGGAAACTCAAGACTCCAGTCCTGCAATGGCTTCTCTGTCTATCTATAGCTAGAAGGGCAAGGTTCAAGGCACTCTGCATTGTGCACAGAGGCTCCCAAGAAAAAGGACCGCTATACCTTCAAGTTAAATTCAAGGAATACAAAAGGAAACCAAACACTGCACTCCAGGCTTTCACCACTTATCGTCATTCCACCTTTTCTGGAACCCACTACCAGCCAACATTAGAAGCACCAAGGGCCATATACACTTCTGAAGACATTTGAAAACTTGCCATTTCCTAGATAACTGCACCACCAGCATTTAGGCAACAGGCCCCAGAAAACACTTGCACACTAAAGCGCAATCCTCTTCTTAGAACCCATGAATTGCAAACAACTCGACCAGCAAACTACTTTCATTATGCAGGTGAGCGGAAAAAAAGGCTGACCTACAGTTGCCCGTGGCATTATATAGGTGAAGTAGTGTGGCTCACTGGTTAGAGGCGGCAGACCCGAGAGCAGAGGACGGCCCGGGACCAGGGTTCGAATCCCGGCGCAGCAGGTTTCTGGACCAAGGTCAGCGGACTCGATAATTCTCTCGCCTCGGTGCCCACTCAGATCAGCGATCACACTCGGCAACTCTGGGCATTAGCTTGCCTCATCTTCACTAACGGCCCCACCAGACCGCCGGGGATGCCTGGTCTCACCCTGGAGATACCCATTAAGGGACCATCTCTCAGGGAAGCCAGGAAGGGTTTCGCAGCGGTCGAAGCGCCTTGGGACCCTCCGGGTAAGTAGTGCGCTATATAAATGCCTATACATACATACATAGTTAGGTACATACATATACAAGCACTATGGCCCACAATAATACAAAAACATATTATGCAGGGGTGAGCAACAAATTGTAACTTATACCTGTTAAATTCACATAAGGCATATATGGTATGAGGGCTGTTCATCGCCAGCACTGTATGGCCAAACACCCCCAGAACAGGCATGCAATAACTGAAGAGAGCTGCCACATATTACCAGACAATTAGAAGGATTCTAATATAGTCTATTTACTGCAGGTCCCAAATATCTATACAATCTGACTTCTTCAACACATCTCACATAGACTCATATATATGGGATAATAACAAAATGCCCATCTCAACAGATCTCTTCAGTTCTCTCTCCCTCCACACAGCCCAGCTATTCACAACATCTCTCATTGGACAACCCAGTGGAGTAACCACCCAATCAGATTGTATCATATGAAATATCATAAAGGGACTTTCAGAGCAGTTCAAAGCTACCAGCCTGCTGAAAACCATCAACCCGCACGTTGGTCTCTTGCACTTCATCGTCCAACACACTGCTATACGCTGCGCCCTAATTCACGATAACCGCACAGCGGTTGACATCACGCTCAACAATGAAACACTTCCAACATTCGATCAAAACAAAAACAACATCCTTCCAACAACGCAAACAGGTACTTATGTAGGCAAGCGCTTCAGTGCCCAATATAGGGGTAGTAAGCGCTATATAAATGCTAGAATACAATTCATTAACTTGGTAATTCCAAGATCCAGCGCAGGAGGGCTCCGGGCATAGCAGCTTGTAAATACAGTGCTGTCTCCAGGGCATGCACCAACTCACAGGGTTGGCACTTGTTGAGGAAGCCTGACAACAGCTGTTGTTTTTGCATGCCACTGTGAATAAAGGAAAGTTAGGCCAAAAATAAGACGCCAGTCGTGACTGTAATGAGAAAAGACATGTTTTTGGACTGAATATCTCAGAAATATGCGGCGGCAAAAATTACACAAGGTATTTGGCGCTTCGCATAAAACACATTGGCCATTACCTTGCCCACACTGCAGTGAGACACAATTTCCTCTGTCATGTTTCAATCTTTTTTTTTTGTTTAATAATATTCCAACAAAGAAAGGATGATGCATGTGATATAGAAGGATACAGTAAGTGAGGCAGGCTTTATATTAGTCACAAGGGGAGAGGGGTACATATTTTAAAGTGCTGGAAAAGGCTCACAATTAGGTTTCTAGTGAACATGTTACAAAATCGTTAGTGTTCCACTTGAGCGCATCACCGGACCTCCGGTGATGGCGGTCTCCGTATTTGGGCATATACCGACCCTTATTAACTAATTAACCATCACCAATTATCACGAGGGGCAGTGTATTTAAGGGCCCTGACGCTACACAGGCTCACTTCATCGGAGCCGCGTTGAGGGAACGCGGGCGAATGGCCAGTGCAGTAACCGTGAGTTTATGGGTGAAATAGACGAGCTTTTTCCACAAGTATGGTAGATACAATACCTTGCCCTTTTTTCCAACTGAACCTCGTTCATTAATGTTGTTTTAGGTCTTTCTGAGCAGGAAGGAAGGATCCCCAATATACGCTTAGGCTCATGAGGTCTTACACTTTAGAACTCTAAGTAAGACTTTCTCCTTCTGATTATGTGCTCTCTTTCCATCAGAGCAGAGAGTAACTTTGTGTTTTGTGTTTGTATGTGTCAGTATAGTTATGTCCATTTGTGTCTTTTCTTTTCGTCACAGGGTCCCAGCATTTTTGGTATGACCTTGTGATATTCAGAGAAGGTTTTTTTCTTCTTCTCCATTGATCTGCTTGTACAGTTGCATGTATTTATGCATGCATTTCTTTTTGCAGGTTCTCTCGCCAACTGGGCGCAACTGCATTCACTATCACTAAATAACATTGTTAGGAATATTACTCATTGTGGTAATTTTGTAATTTTTTTTTAATAAAACACTTTTACATTCTGCATGTGAGTAAGGGGAGGGTAAGTGCATAACCCTTGTCCTGAAGAAGGAGGCTGTGACCTCCGAAACATGTTGACACTTTCACAGTGGTTTTCGATACCTTAACTCGTATCTACTTAACCACGCTCTGCACTTCTTTTTAACAATACCAGCCGGGGATTCAATTAAAATCCTTTTTCCTCCCACGTGCCAGGTATTTTTTAACTTTCCACTTTTTTTCACCTCACCTCACTCACACCTTGGTTATATATACACACACCCCCACACATAGTTCACTTCAAAGTGCTCCTGCGTATCCGCGAGTCGTAGCACGCCGCATCCCGTAGAGGGGTGCGAAGGCCCCGATGATGAAGCATGACACCAAGGGGCCTGTTGGTGTGTGAGGGGCATTTAAACAACACTGTGTGTCTCCCCATCACTTTAGGGATCACCACCACCTTGAGTGGATTCCACTTTGTTTATTTATACATGTAGGGAGACTGAATCCACTGACTCTCTCTCTCCCCCCTTCTGTTACAATTCATGTTACAAAATCCTCATACATTTCCCCCTGCAGAGTTGCCTACCTGCGTCAAAGACATCAGTGGGGGCCACAATTTCCTCTGTCATGATGCACTTTGCTAAAATCACAGTTCAGAATGGACATCTTTTGTTTACACCAATAGTGTCCCCCTGCGGCCTCCAGAAATCTGAACCTTCTTCCAAAACTATATACAGTGCAAACAGAGTTGGAAGAATCGCAAATTATGTTTCCTTGAATATCCTTTCTTTCCCTTAGCATTCTGGGATTGGACAATACGTTATTCTAAGGCAAAATGTAGTACTTGTTTGAGAAAGCGATTTGAAACAAAGCATTTAGATAATTAATTCAAAGTCCCATTTTTTTGTTTCAGCCCAAGCAGACATGTCTGACAAGCTTTGGCCCTATTGCATCACTGGCTTTTGTGGTCGCACAGCCTGCGATTTGTAAAATTGAAAGCTATGCTGCTTCAAAACCCCGGCTTTCAATGTACCAAAGTCCATTACAAGTCACCAAGGTCTTTGCCATTCAATGCACACACTGTGACACCTTGCAAGGAGGAGCGGGGCGGGGGGCTCCCTTTGTGAATCTTAATTAAATGCCTCAATTGTTTGTGAGTACAATTGCAAATGCAAACCATTGAATGGGTACCGGCAGTTCACAGCGGATGGTTTCCATTAGCACATTTAAAGCTGTCTGTTTTGGACAGTTTCCACTTTGTGAACGTCACATGCTGGCGTTAGTAAGAGCAGACAACGTTCAATGGGATGGCTGCATGTCTCCATGATCTCCATTCGCATTAAACCTGATTCTTTAAAAACATTGCAGCTCATGTCCTTTGAACAGTCCGGGGTTGCTATGTTTGCATCCTGCCAGTCAATGCTGTCCCTTGCAAGCCTCCAACCAGTGTTTAATTTGAGCCAGTGGTTTTTGCAGAGGCGGACCCCCGTAGGGGCTAGGGGGCCGTCGCCATAACCATGTGGCGAGCCCCCGAAGGGGCAACAAAGGGGGGGAAGACGGCCCGGGAACAAAAAGAAAATGCGGGAAAACGGGGTCTCCCGAGCAAGCAGGGGTACCCCGGAAGGTGCCGGACTCGCCTAGCCCCTCCCCCCCTGTTCCTTGCTTCCGCCGCCGCGCGCCGGCCAATGGGGAGGGGCAGGCAATATTCAAACCCCCCAAGGGAGGGTTCCCCAGGAGGAGACATACGCGGCGGGGGGGATATAAGCGCGCTCCCCCCAGTGATACTCCTATGCACAGGAGCGGGGGGAGCAGCACGGCGCGAAGGAATCTTGTCCCACCTACCCACACCAAGGGATCAGCATTGTCGCAGGGCTGAAAGAGGGAAAGAGCTTCGCGAAGGGCTACGCGGAGAACGGTTGGTACGGAGGCACACCGGAGAGCGGTGCGCCAGAATAGGTACACTCACCTTCAGATGCCGCACGGCCGGGTGAGATGGCCTAAGGACAGCGGCTCTGGGATGCCTCACGGCTGGGTGACATGCAACGAAGGGAAGGGGAAGATGCAGAGACGGCGCTCGCAGCCCAGCCCCTGCCGGATGGCGGGGCACAACAAGGTCCGAAAGGTAGCGAGGCAGCCTAACTCTGGGACAACGAATATCCCCTTCCCGCGCTGAGGAAGCGCAAGGAAATCCAACCTACAGAAGAACCGCCCCAAAAGGGGTAAGAGACATTGGCATGGAAATGTATATGACATAACATGCAAATGCAAGTAATACCTGTTTCCTTGTAACCCTTAATAAACTGCGGCCAACAAATGACCACCATGAAGAAAGGTGTAGTGGCTTTCTTGGCGGGAAGGGAAGTAAGAAATGTTATGTGTATTTCACTGCGGGAGTGGGGCAGAGTGCGCAGGTTATGGGTGCTCAGCGCCGACAGCTGCGCTTTTCTTGAGCACCTGTTCAGGACACAGGAGATTAAGTGATTTGCCCAGAATCATAGAATGTTGATCGGATGCAGAGACTCAAGCCTGGTACCCCAGCTCCGAAGTCAGCAGCTCTGGCCATTACGCCACATCTTCTCCCCACTTTCATGGTTAGTAGTTGGCGCTGATTTAGGCGTCGCTAACAGGAGAAATGGACTGGTGCAAGCTGCATCCTGATGACAGCCTTGGCATGTATTTTTTTTTATAACTTAATCACTGCCTCCATCTCTGCATTTTCAGGTATTTAGAGATCATCACGCATGTCATTAGTATTAATAGGTCAAGTATTCTGCAAATCCCACGGCATCTCATTTTGTGCACTGTGACGGAGACGTACATCCGTCACAGTGCAAAAATCTCAGGTTGCATCTGTGTTGCAACCAGAGATTGGTACTTTGGGCCCTTGGGACGCCATTTACGCACCGACTTCTACCGAATGTATTTTTTTTTGCGTACTAACATATGTTGGTTCCCAAAATTGACATTTGTAGGGGGTAGCAATTTAACTTACCTCAGTAATATGCATGAGGTAGGTCATAATAATTCTGACCCATAATAAATCCCTGCCATCACAGGGATTGTGACATTCTGGGGTCAGCCGACCACCATGTCTGTGATGGGTTTTAAATGAAGCAAACCTTTTTAACGCAATCTGTTTCCCGTATAGGAAAACGAGATTGTGAGAAATTGAGTTACTAGTTGGGGGTGAAACCTACTCGAGCAGCAACCGCAATCCTTGTCAGGGTGAGGCACAAACAAACCCCCGATTAACCTGTGCTTAACCCTCTGGTAACTTGGCACAAAGCAGTCAGGCTTAACTCAGAGGCAATTTGGAAAGTATTTATGCAGCACTTCAAATAGTAAAAAAGTGAAAATACCACACCAATTTAGACAAATAGAGCATAATTTAATAAATAAGTCGCGACCAAAATAACAAAAATCCAACCAGTAGACCTGGAGATATGCAATTTGAAGGAGTTAAGTGAAAAAAGCTCCAAAAAAGCGATCTTTGCCACTTGCGGCTATCTGATCGTGCAGACCAAGAGAAAGTCACAAGTCCAATCTGACTGCAATGGAGCACGGGTTGGATACAGGGACTAGATTATTCATGCTGAAAAGTTACCTTATCAGTCTAGTGCTAAGAGTCCCTTATGCGGTGGTGGGGGATACGAGGATCAGGAAGTGTCACGGACGATTGTCGATGTAGCACAAAGAGCAGGTCTGGCATCGCTGTAGCGTGAGGATCCTGTTGTCGTCTTGAGTGGGCGGGCGGGCCGAAGCTTTGTGGAGGCCCTTCCCACTAGCGGCGTAGCTAGACCTTAGACCGCCCGGGTGGTCCCTGCGTTTGACACCCTGCTGCAGCTGCATTGAAGGGGGGGGTGATTTCTTGGAATTCTGTTGCTGCCCTGCGACGACATCACTGCATAGGGGGTGGCGATTGCCGCCATGAAACAGCAGGTAAGAGCTGGGGGGAGGCCGCCGCCCCCCAAACTCATGCCGCCCTCCCTTGATGCACCACTTGCTCCCCACAACGGCGAGCTGCAGCACAACAAGTTGGGTTGTCAGAACCTCACAATGGCAGGCTGTGAGAGTGACAAGGGTTTGGCACCATTGGGCCTGTTCGCAGTTACAAAAGGCCTAAAAACTTAAATTCAGTCTCTCTCTCTGAGGCCACACCATGTGTCTAGAAGCTAAGAGGCACCACTTACGGATCAGGGTCTGGCTCCAGTTGGATCTGGGTGCTGTCCCAGGTGGTTGTAAAGCTGTTATGTTGCTATGGCTCTGAACAGGAGGCCAGCAGACTAGCTTTTGGAGTCACTCTAGGAGTCCTGCATTCAGGTTCAGGACAAATCCCTCTGACTCAGGCAGGAGGACATCAGAGCAGCAAACTGGCAAAGCAGCAGCCCAGCAAGGCAGCAGTCCAGCACGGCAGCAGTCCAGCAGAGTGGCAGTCTTTTCAGCAGCATAGCAGGCAGTCCTTCTTCCTGGCAGAGTCTCTACAGTTCAGGAAGTGTACCGAAGAGTTCGTGTCTAAAGCCCAATATTTATACAAGGTACCTACTTTGAAGTGGGAGAAACTTCTAGAGGTTTCCGTTTGAAGTGCGCAGGTGTCCTGCCTCTCCTGCCCTTGCTCCAGACTAACTACAGGGGGTATGCAGCCCTTTGTGTAGAGACAGGACACAGCCTATTCAAGTGTAAGTTAAGTAGGGCTGTGCCCAGCTCTGCTCTCCCATCCTGCTACTGTGATGGTACATCCAGGCACACCTAATCTCTCTATTTTGTGTGGCTCTCTAGAGGTAATACACAAAGCCCAACTGTCAGCTACACCCAGTCATGTGACCAAGAGACAGGGTACAAGCACTAAATGGCTAAGGCAGGAACATTGGCATTTTCAACATGTATTTATTTATTTATTTTTTTCTATTTTACCGGAACGCGCTGTGTAACATACGCGCCGGAAGAGAAGTCCCCGAGGAAGAGCGCAGTTGTACTGATTAGCCACGAGCTCCATACTACCGGGGAACGGCATAACTGAAAACACCATTAAGGTTTTAAAGAAGCAATTGAGGCCACATTAAGAAGCAAGGCTGTGACATTGAGGAATATAAGCAAAGGAGATTGAAGATCCCTAACCCAGGACTGCATATTTTGCAAGGCATGGAATTATGATGCAGCGAGTTCCATAATAACTTAAGCAAGCTTTAAATCTTGATGCAGAGAAACAGCTCAAGAGTGTAACTGTCATTATCAAATGCAAGCATCTGACAACCAGACTAAACTCCTGACCACCGTGTAGTCACACAGGTGATGCTGTATTAAGGAGAAGTTAATTATATTGGTCCTGAAGAAGGTGGTTGTAGACCGACTGAACCACCGAAACGCGTCGACACATTGACAACAGTTAATTCAGGAAGGGTCAACATCAGTGAGAGCACTGGTCATTAAATCCGGCCTCTTGTTGTACCACATGATATCTTGAGTAACACCTTTAAGACAGATGAATTTGTCTCTTATTGATCTTCTCCAAAAGAATTGTTCAGACTTTCAATCATGTATTGTGTGGTGTCTTTTTAACTATGTATTTAAATGATATTGTGTAGAATGTGTTTTTAAAGTTTTATTTAATTTTATAATAAAATAGGCCATTATGGAATAACATACTTGTTATAAATTCTTTTTTCCTTTGCAAATGTTTCATGTATGAATGTGATAGGTTCCAATATTGGTTGGAGCTGACTTTGGTATAAAATAATTTACTACCAAAAGGGAAAAACTCTGTTCTTACGTTTAGTAATTTTCAAAATTGTACTTTGAAATCCAACTTTACCATAAGAGAGGATTTTTCATTACAATTCCAAAGACACCAAACATGAACTGGTTACCTGTCCCAATTGGAAATTACAGCTTATTAAATGAAATAAGGTAACTCCAATGTTACCCTATGGATTGTTATCTTATGGACTCTATGCAGAAGTGAAAACACATTTAAGAGTTTTTCACTACTAGGACCTATAAAATCTAAAAGTACATGTCCAACTTTTTAAGTACACTGTACCCTGCCCCCTGGGCTCTCCAGAGCCTACCCTCAGGACCGGCTTTAGCGCTGGTGGCACCAAGTGGGACAATAATTTTTTGTGCCCACACACCCCATGACCACATCCTTGGATTCTCTCATTACCACCGAGCATAAGTGTCCCTCATCTCTCCAATACTAAGTTATTGCTAAACACAGCGCTCCCCTGACGTCAGCGTCCTTTCCACAGGTCAGCGCCCAGTGCTGCAGCACCGTCGCACTGCCCTAAAGTTGGCCCTGCCAACCCTAGGAGTGACTTACATGAATTAAAAAGAAAGGTTTGGACCTGGCAAAATGTTTATTTTTAACAGGCTGACATGGCAGTTGATAACTGCCCACACAGGCTGCAATGGCAGGCCTGAGACATGTTTAAAGGTTCACTTATGTGGGTGGCACAAATCAGTGCTGTAGACCCACTAGTATAATTTAATTTACAGGCTCTGAGCACATGCAGTACCACTTTGCTAAGGCTGTGTAAGTAAATTGAAAATGCCAATTTGGTGAAAACCAACTCTACCACTGTTAGAGGAGAAAGCACAAGCACTTTAACACTGCTTTGCTGTGGTAAAGTGCACAGAGCCCTAAATGCCGACAAAAACGGATTCAGAAAACAAGAGGTTGAAGATATAAAGTTTGGGGATGACCCAGCAGAAAGGGCCAAGTCCAACAGGGAATCCATAAAAAAAATGTCGCAGGGACGACTGCCTACTCCTAAAAATGTTTTTACAGCACTTGCTTGACAATGGGAAAGAGGTCCTTCAGTGACCTTTTCCTGTTTGTCACTGGGTTACCACCCCCTATGAGTTGTCAGTAACCTATCAAAGATTTGCGACCACAAATGCAGTTGCAAACCATTAGTACACACCATTAGAAATTGAAAGGGATGCCCTAAACCAGCCCCTTTCAATTTGTGGTTTCCGTATGCAGTCGCAAACCTGTTTTGCACTTTTGTAACAAGTTATTGAATCGTAATTTGTGTTTTGAACATACCCAAAAGCTATTTTGCAGTTGCAAAGGCTCCGATTTGCTTCTTAAACAATTCTCTTGGAAATGTGTGGGGAGTTTCTCCATCTTCTGTACTGTGATATTCCCTCATAATGGTAATCTAAAAATATTTATGTTCTTACATTCCCAGTTCTCCTGCATGCATGCTTACTGTCCTTCATGCTGGTGTGATCCAGCTGTACACATTCTGATGTGCCCTTAGTGCATTTGTTCCTTTCAAGGCATGGGAGTGGACAGTGACCTGCCACCCCCAGATCCTCAATATTCAGTCATGAAAGCATACATCAGACAGAAGAGGGGAGAGGTGGGTGCATGGAGGCAGCAGTGCCTGTGGTGTGCCTGAGGCAAAGACAGCAAGAAAACAAGAATCCAGGTCATGGGCACACTGGGCTCCCCTGCTGCTTCCCAAGCTGGAAACTGCATGTTCTTCATAAAACTGCCAGATTGTTAGAGGAAAAGTTTGATTCAGCAGAAATATAGACTTGAATTCCACTTCAACTTTTAGAAACATGCATCGTAGCTCTTTCACAGCACCTTGGAGGCTGAGGCCCAAAGGGAAGCAGTAGGTTTGGGCAAATACTCCATAAGGAGACACAGAGGTCCTACAGGGAGCATTATCAAAGGGGACTAACACTGCAGGCAAGATGCACAGCTTCTGTCTTAGCTGATAGGAAGTGAGGCAGGTGAAAAGCCTACGCTTCTGGATGAGTGGGTAAAAGTGAGTCAAGGCAGTGGTCAAAAGTGGGTGACTTGAAAAGCATCTATACTGAGTTGTTGGCACTTAACCATACATACAATCGAAGAAGATAAAGGGCCTGGTTTAGAGTTGGGTGGTGTAGGGCTGCACCTTTTTCACATTGTTTTCCCCACTTTTTTTAATTTATATTTATGGATTTAGCTTGATGTCATATTTTAACTCAGTGCACTGGGAAGCTGCTAAACACTCTTTGTGGGAGTTCATATACTGCTCTCCCCCTAACTAACTATCTGGATACTAACAGAGGGTTAATGGCTCCATGCAAACCAATCCACCCAAGACCAAGCCAATCTACCTCACTCCATTCCACTCCAATCTGCCGCACACCAATCCAAAACAGTCTGCCCACTCCAATCTGCTCCACTTCAATCGAACACAATCTACCCCATTCCACTTTTCCCGACTCCAATCCAAAACATTCTGTCCTAGTCTAATTTGCTCCGCTCCAATCCGCTCTACTCCAATCTGCCCCACTCCCATCCAAAACAATCTGCCCACTCCAATCCGCCCCACTCCAATCTGCCCCAATCCAACAATCTGCCCCACTCCAATCTAAAACAATCTACAACACTCCAATGCAAAATAGTCTGTCCCACTCCAATCCCAAACAATCTGTCCCATTCCAATCTGCCTCACTGCATTCCAAAACAATCTGCCCCACTCCAATCCAAAGCAATCTGCCAAAATCAATCCAAAACAATCAACCCCACTTCGATCAGCACCCATCCAATCCAAAACAATCTGCCCCACTCTAATCCGCCCCACTCCAAATTGCCCCAATTAATCCAAAACAATCAGCCCCACTTCAATCTGCCCCACTCCAATCTTTCCCACTCTAGTCTGTCCACTGAAATCCTCCCAGTTCCAATAAAATCATTCTGCTCCACTCTAATCCACCCCACTCCAATCCATAACAATTTGCCCACTCCAATCTTCCCCACTCCAATCCAAAACCATCTGCCCCACTCCAATCCAAAACAAGCTGCCCCACTCTAATCCAAAACAATCTGCCCCCTCCAGTCCACAACAATCTGTCCCACTCCAATGCAAAACACACTGCCCCACTCCAATCATCCCCACTCCAATCTAAAACAACCAGCCCTACTCTAATCTGCCCCACGTCAGTCCAAAACAAGCTGCCCCACTCCAGTGCAAAACAGTCTGCCCCACTCCAATGCAAAACAAACTGCCCCACTGCAACCAGACCCACTCCAATCCAAAACAATCTGCCCCACTCCAATCTGCCCCACTCCAGTCCAAAACAATCTGCCCCATTCCAATTCAAAGCAAGGTGCCCACTCCAATCCACCCTACCCCACTCCAATCCAATCCATCACATGTACAATGTTACAACCTCACTCCAGTTCACCCCACCTGGTCCACCCCACCCCACCCCAGTTCAATCCACCCACTCCTGTCCAATCCACTCCAACCCACTCCAGTCCATCCCACCCACCCCACCCCACTCTATTTCAGTCCACCCCACTCCAATCTAATAAACCCCATCCAGGCAATCCCACTCTTATCCCCCCCACTCCAGTGCAGTCAAATCAACTTATTCTACTCAAATCCACATGACTGTACCCCAATCCAATCCACCCCACCCCAGTTCAGTCCACCCCACTCAATACAATCCATCCAACCCACCACACTCCAATTTAGACCACCCCATTCCAATCTAATTACCCCACTCCGGTCCAATCCACCCCACCCCACTCCAATCCATTCCACCCCACTCCAATACGCCCCCTCCAGTCCAGTCCAATCCATCCCCTCTACTCCACTCTAATTCACCCCACTCCAAACAACCCTACTCTAACCCAATCCAATCCACCCCACCCCAATTCAATCCACCCACTCCAATCTAATCCATCCCATCCAGTCCACCCCACTCCACTGCAGTCCAATCTATCCCATCTACTCCAATCCACCCCACCCCACTCTACCCAATCCAATCCATCCCACCTCAATTCAGTCCATCTCACTCAATCAATCCAGCCGACCCCACTCCCATCCACCCCACTGAAATCCACCCTCTGCAATCCACCCCACTCTAATCCACCCCCGCCAGTCCAGTCCAATCCACCCACCTCCACTCCACTCTAATTCCCCCCACTCCAAACCACCCTACTCTAATCCAATCCACCCCAATCCAATCCACCCACCCCAAAACAATCTAATCCACCCCATTTCAATCCATCCTACCCCACTCCAATCAAATCTGCCCCATCCAGTCAACCCACTCCAATCCACCCCACTTCACTCAATCCAGCCCACTCTACCCCAATCCAGTCCACCCCAGTCTACTCCAATTCAATCCACCCCTCTACCTCAATCCACTGCAACCCACTCTGCCCTATTCCACTCTACTCCACTCTACCCCACTCTAAGCCACTCCATTCTAGGAGACTGTACTCTATGACACTGTACTCTACAACACTGTATGTCACTGAACCACTGAACTCTAGTTCCCTCTACTCAACTTGAGGACACTCTACTGCCCCATCTCCACTCCACGACACTCTACTGCAACAAATCCAGTCTTCAGACACTTTACTCCCCCACTCCACTTTGGGACACTACACGCCACTAACTTTTAGCCATGCTGAACAGCAGCCATACTGGTGTACAACATGGCAAACACACATTACCAAAGCCAATAGCTCTTGTAGGGTAGACCTTTACAAATGCCAATGCTTGTTTAAATATATCTCCCCGACATAAGCTGTGTCCCTGGAACAGTTTTCAGCTCCAAATTTAGCATGCTGAGTTGCCCAAGCTGATTATTGCTACATTCTCATGTTTGTCCACTGAATGAATCCGCCCCCTATCACCATTGCCTTTATTGCTAAGTATATACATTCATGGAGCAGTAGGAGAGATCTTCCAGCAATCTGCAGTGTCCAGATGTTTCCCAGCTGGTAACTGGAAGGATATTCCCACAGTCCTGATGGTTAAAATAGACATGGGCCCATGGTTATTTGTGAGGTGACGGGGCTAAAGAAACATTTGTTTAAGGACATGCATGCTAAGTGAAAGCAGGCCATGTTGCAATATTCAGAAACCCCCGTGACTTATTCTTTCAAAATTATGGATCCCCATCCCGCCCGCACCCGCATTTAACCGGGAAAATTCCAGCTTAAAACAAATAGTGTCCTCAGTGAATGCTTATATACTTACCTTAAATGTTGTGAAGTTTCTCTTTGTTTGCAATCCCCTAAAAAACGTTATTTCTGATACTAGGTTATTTCTATCCCATCAAGCATTGGTAAAGCCAACAGGTCTAGGCTCTAAAAGGCTGAACTATTGACTTTGCAAATTCTTTTTGTCCTTTCAATGTGAACACATGTGTGAAGATGCATGTGCATGCATGGGTAGCAAGTTTGAAATGGAGTTTCGATTAAAGATAAATAATTTCAAGATGGCCACCGATGCACACGCATGTGTTGTGCATTAAGAAGCGTGGTGGGATGTGTGGCGTGATGCAGGTTAGTATTTTTTTATATTCCATCCTAACATGGTGGATAGTCATTTCAGAATGGTAAATTATTATTAAAAGACTGATAAAGTGCACAGCGTGGCAACAAAGTAAGTGAGTAGCTGTGTCGCACTTTGCAACTGCGGGGGGCCTCGTAAAAAAATAGATAAAACAATAAAATAAATATTTTAAAGGGGGAGCTGAATGAAAAGAGAGTGTGCAGAGTGGAGAGGGCAGAGGAAGAAGGGGTAGAGGAAACGCCTGCAGTCCCATGGAGTGCTCACTGCAAAAGAAAATAAGCATTGGCAACATCAATGGGGTTAGCTTTAATGTGTCACTTGTGCATGTTTTTTTGTATGAGTTGGCTTGTTATAGTCAGACCTATTCACTGTTGTTTTCTCACTCACATACACATTTACTTACTGTCGCTCATTCTCTCTCACACTCCCTTACACTTATTTGCACTCTTTTATTTGCAGTCACTCTCCCTAATTTGCACTGGCTCGACCTCTCACTCACTCTCACTGTCTAACTCATTCATGCTCCCTTAGTGGTACTCATTCTTGCCCATTGTCTCTCATTACTTGTCACTCACTCTCAGTCACTCACTATCAATAACACACTCATGCTCACACATATCCTCACACATACATGCTCTCTCTCACACACCCTTTCACCCACACACAACATACATTTAAAACCAGTATTTTTGACTTATGTCAGCTGCCAACGATGGCCCCGTTCTGGTGCAAAAATGACCATAAAACAAGGACGGTGGCGCCCTAAATCCAATAATGTTGAGCTGCCTGTGTGTTCATGGCACTGATTTTGCTACGCCTGAGATTGCAAAGGCAGTGCCAAGGGCCCCAAGGTTGTAGTAGTTTTCAGGGGCGGCTCCTTCACTAGGGCCGAGGAGCGTAGCCTCACTGCTTTCTCGCAGTGCAAGAAAGCCAAAACAAATCATCGTAATAACTTTTAGTTATTACCATTTTATGTTTGCTTTGCACAGTGCAGGTGGGCGGGTGGGCGGGGCTGCTCTGCTCTTTGAGCAGGGCAGGGTAGAAGTGGTTTGCCCACTCCTGAGTGTGCAAAGACGGTATGGTCGGCCATCTTGGGCCACCCAAAACAGTCAATGCCACTCTGCCCTTCTCCATGCAGGCTGCATTGCAGCCTGGATAGAGAACATGCCAACCCCACTAGCCCCTGGCTGGGCGTCGACCAACCACAATGCTGCATTGCAGGGTTGTGATTGGCTTAGGGGCAGGGAGCCTGATTGCCTGCTTTGTGTTCCTGTTAGAGGCAGGAGAGCAGGAATGCAGGAGCAGAAAGGACGCGGGACACGGCGAAAGGTAAGTTTCATTTTCTTTATTTTTGTTCCTTTTTTTAAAAATTTCCCCGCAACACCCACGCTAAATACCCCCGTGACCCCTTGCACCCGCCCCCCTCACCCACAATTCTATAATTTAAACCTCAAAACCATACATAAAAAACAGAGACAAGTATTGATCAAACAATACACGAACTATGACATATTTTACACATTTCATGAACACAAAATATACAAATATTACAGTTTTGATTTTAGTGAGAAGGTTGGAGCTTTTTCAAATTTGGTTTTATTTCTAAAAAATAAAGCGATATGTCTAATTCTACCATTTCACTTTTTTCTTTTTGTTACTTAATGCATGCTCTCTTTTTTGTTGGCGCATATTAGAACTTTAAATGAGGCCATCAGGTCTCCATACTAGAGTTTCTTTTCTGTGTTTGCGCTGCTCTCATGAACTGAGGATAGCAACTTAATTTTTAACCTCCAAATTAAAATTCTTCACAAGTTCAGGGCGTTTTAAAATGTGAAATTTGACATTTAGCATTTTTTTGTATATATACTTTATTTATCTGCTAATATTACCTAATTTTCTATATTTGGTCTGTAAGGTTTTTGAAGAGCAATGAGTAACTGATGCATAGATTCTTGTCTAAATTCCCTGAAACAATCCTCATGTGCCTTGAAACAAAGTATAATCCTCACCTCTGTGTCCTTAATAAAATTGAAAATTCTTGACACGATAGCAAGAAAACGTTTTACTCAAGATGTTTCTTCAACGACGGGCAAAACGCTTGTGTATCATGGCGATGCGCACCCCAAAACATCATGCCTGAGGGAAGATATATATATAAAGTCTCGATGCCCTGGTACACTCTAATTACTATCGAAGACACTCGAAAAGAACATTTGTGCTTGGTGGCACTCACACCTGCTCTTACCATATTTCAGTCTTCAGCTCTGCGCATTGCATTCTTGTCATAAGTGTTTCCATGGAATATGCTGCCAGAGGCTTAGCCCGGGTTGTCAGCACCTGGGGCAAGGCAAGTATTGCGCCGCCTAACCCCTGGACCGTTAGCACTTCCTGGCGCAAATTTTTAAAAGAAAAACATTTGTAGTGAGAATTTTTTCTTTTTAAATCCCCACCTCCCCCCCCCCCCCGTCCCGTCCCCCTCTTCCCCCCCCCCCCCCAGGAATTTTGCACCTGGGCCACTACCCCAGTGCCCCCCCCCCACCCTACACCATTGTATGTTGCAGTGACATTCACACCTTATACCTTGATTAAAGAAAGCCTGCCTAAAATACTACATTTTTATTGTTCATATTTTCATTCTTTTCCTGACTGCAGCCTCTCATCAGTGGAACCTACTGAGTTAGCTGAGTGATGTTTCTAGTGTTTCAGTGATCAGGTAATTTTTTAATCAGCCTCCATCTTTTTTGTAGACCCCCAGATGCTCCACCACTTGCTTGGAATGAGGGACTTGAGGCCTTTGAAACCTATCTTTGTGGTGTCAAGTTGTAAACCTGGAAAGGAAGAAATCCCTTTTGTTACATTCAGTGGGGTTTGAAGGCAGAACTATTTTCAAACACCCACCAGAGCTAGTCTTAAATGAAAGGGAGGCACTTGATGAATATGAAGAAATCTTGAAGATGTTATAGAACTTCTTTAACATGCTTCCTAGCTTGGTGCTATTAAGACATCATTTTTTCATAATAATTAAAACCAAGGGGCAATGTAGGCCTGTATATCACTGCCCTGCGTAGACTGGTAGCTGATTGTCAGTTTGAGCATTTTAATGGTCAACTGGTATGAGATCAGTTCAAAACACTTCGGATGATCTACAATAAGCATAATTCAGATAAATTCTTCATTTGGATGTTTCCCTGGTAGTATAGGGCAGTGTTTGCTTCTGCGTCCCCTGGCGACCCCTAAATGATATCCGCGACGGGCTGTGACAAGCTTGCCTTTTATTCATGGTCCGTCTGTCCTTCTGCGTTTGTGGAAGTATTTCAGACTTCTAGTTTGGTCATTCAAGACTCATTGGTCCCCTTTAGTAAGTAAGTACATTACAGAGAGTCCTACTCTTCCTTATCACTGTACCACCACATCCTTCCATCTGTAATGTGTCTGGCCTTCTTTGAGATAACAGAGTCTGTTTCAGTAGTTGACACAGGAAGGTTGAGGAGTGGGATGTCGCTATTTGTTGAGCAACTTGAGGGAGAGAAGTTGAAACTAATTTAAGAGTAGACAAGTAAGATGTCTGTCTCTAGGGTGTGGACAGAACTCATAGAAGAAAGAAGAAGGGAAGTAAGTAATGGAGGCAGGACACCATATGAATACTACTGTAAACCGCGTGGGATGCTTACTGACAATCCACCTCTGTAAAAAATACTGCAATCTATGGTACTCTGTATGCATTCCCTCCTGCTACTAGACATGTCTATGTCCACATTAGGATCTGGAGGGTCTCACTTAAAGTCACCTGAATTCAAGGAGTCTACTATGATCTTCCAGGGATAGGGCCATACCCTTCATGCGAATCGGTTCATGTAAATTTAGATCAATGCTGTCAAATTACTGAACCACTGATAAATGATTTCCAATCCATTGAAACTATGTTTGGTTGCAGCTATAAGCTTATGCATTCAAAATAGAGTAGGCAGAGCGGTGTGGCCAGGCAAGAAGGCCAATCAGACGCACAGTTAGAGCGCTTCGTTGCCCCAAGGAGTAAGCCTGCACAATCATGGAGTCCCACTCAGCTTGTAGTAGGATGCTATCAGACCTGCTGCATCCAGGGGCCCCCGTGTGGGATATTACTGACACCCTGCGAAGGGGCTGGGACTGGGAGTGAACACTCTGACAAGCCTGCCTCCTTCAACGGCTGTTCTGTGGGGAAGGTGCTCCAGTGGCAGGGGGAGGAGGATCTGCAGCGACCAGTGACGGCAACCAAAGCAGCACTTGGATTGCCACTGCAAAGGGCCCGGGAATGAGGAGCGGAAGCCGGAAACATAGGGGCTGCTGAAACCCATGGCAAGGAGCTCTTGGTTTGTGCCTGTGGTTCCTGGTGCTTGTGCTTTGACTTGCCTAGCTGCTGGCTCTGGAGGTGGAGGTTGTGCGGGGCTGCCTCCTTAGCAGCCCACCATGCGATGGGGTGGCACCGTGGAGGAGACAATGCTGTTGCTTGCGGGTGCACTGGGCTGTCAGCCAAGGCCTCTTTGTGGAAGAGGTGTGGTGCAGCGGTCATGGCATCTGACTCCGGAGCACAGGGGCTCATTGTTTGATCCGCGGCAACGGCAGCAGGTCAGCTCAGTACCATGTGACTCTGGGCAATAGCTTGCTTAAGCTTCCTGATGGCCCCCAGTGCCTTGACACCCTTGGGCAATTCTTTGCGCTTTACAAATACTGGATTTACATCCCCATGTCCTGTGGTGAGCTGTGAGGCTCGAGGAAGGGAATGTTGTTCAGGCTTATGAACAGAATCCGCAGAGTCCGCTGCATGCCTGGCCCTCCCCTGGGAGTTCAAATTCCTGGATTGAGAGGGCAGCGGCTAGGGATCAAGAGGTAACTGTAGAGAACTGTGTGTAATAATCCAGAAAAAAAGGTTTAAATGAAGAAGCTTTATTCAGCAGCGCAGCATCAAGTATACAGCTTCAAGGTCCAAGTACAACTGACAGAAAGGGCAGAATGCATCACCAGGAAAGTTCTGAGAACCAGAACTTCGTGAACAAAGTCTCATGCAATTAAAGGAGAAGTAATGTATAATGTAGGATATAACACATCTCCCCCATAAACAGAAAACAAAGGGAATAACATATGTACAAAATCATAATAAAACGAAGCAAAACTTTACAGAGCAAAATATTAAACATAGTCTCGTAAAGAAATAGGTTTCCTACGAGTGCGGGAATCATCCTTGATCCTGGAAGCAATGGTGTCAGTAGAAGGCCTAGAACACAGACCTGGTGCAGAATTGTAACCAGAAAAATGAGAATTCACACCATACTGGACAGGGCACTTCGCAATCTTGCTTACATTCCAGACCTTTCCATCTTGCGTGATAACAGAGTTTTGGAAAACATTTTTAACCTGAATGGGTCTACTATATTTGCTCACTCCCTTGCTAACAAATGAAGGTTTCAGAATTTTGACCCAATCACCCACAGCCAAACCATGCTCTTTAGCTTTCCACCTTTTGTTGTACCACAGGGCAGATTTACTTTGTTTAGAAGCCACTCTGTCCGCAACGAGTTTGACATCAACAACATCCTCACAAAAGGCCTTACATTTCTCCTTGAACCACCAAGGACAAATAACAGAAGCAGGATCTCTTCCCTTAAGTAACTTGAAAGGACTAACCTCTGTGGTGGTGTGTGGAGTTATGTGGTAATGCCAAAGTTTCTCTCTGAGGATATTCAACCAGCTACCTTTTTCCTTAATGGCATCAACCACAAAGTTCTTTAACACACGGTTGAAACGCTCAACCTGACCATTCTCATGTGGCTCGTAGAGTGAAGTCCTAATATGTTTTATGTTACAAGATTGTAAAAATGACTGCATTTCTGATGAGACCAATTGTACCCCATTATCTGACACTAAAGTGGAAGGACAACCCTCTCTAGAAAATACTTCTTGGAAAAACAGAATTATAACCTCAGAAGTGATCTTTGACACAAACTTTACCTCTGGCCACTTAGAATGGTAATCAATAATCACAAGTGCAAAACGAGAAGATTCAGGCAAAATATTGAATAGACCAGAAATGTCAAAGGCAATTTTACTCCATGGAACTTCAGGCCAGACCACCGGCTTAAGAGGTGGAACAACAACTTTTAGCATTTTGTCTTTGTCACAACACTCACTGCAATCCCTAACCACCCGATCTACAAACCTGTCTAAACCAGGCCACCAGAAATTCAATCTAATCAAACGCTTCATGGCAGAAATACCAGGATGGGTTTTGTGCGCCAACTTGAGTATCAACTCCTGAACACCAACGGGTGGAACACACTTGTCACCTTTAAACACAAGATCACCATCACAGAATAATTCATCAGCAACATTGAAGAATGGAACAATGTCTTCTCTAACATTAGTTTTTTTGTTGGGCCAACCTTCCAACAAATATTTCCTCAAAGTAAGAAACTTTTCATCCTCTTCTTGACACTTAAACCAGAACTGTTCAGTGATCTCTTGATACTGTGAACCAACAAAATCCTGCAATCCACAAACAAAATCCAAATCTTCACAGCCCTTAACACTGTCAATTAAACCAAGACAAGGCAGACGTGACAAGCAATCAGCCGTCACATTTTTTTTCCCAGGAATGTATTCCACTGTAAAGCTGTATTCTTGTAACCTGGATGTCAAACGTGCGATCCTCGCTGTGGAATTCCAACCTCCTCCCACTGATAGAATATTTACAAGGGGCTTATGATCAGTCCTCAGAATGAACTTACTGCCCCAAATATATATTCTATAGTGCTCTATAGCCCATACACATGACAGCAACTCCCGCTCAATAACTGCATATCTGCGCTCTGTCTCACTCAGTGTCCTGGATGAAAATGCCACATTCCATTCTGACATGCCGTCAGTTTGGGAAAGCACACAACCCAAACCGTATAAACTTGCATCTGTAGTGATTATACATTTTTTTCCCATTCTAAAGGGTCTCAAAGTTGGGGAACCAACAATATCCTTTTTGATCTCAGAAAAAGCATTTTCTTGCTCTGTGTTCCAAACAAATTCATTCTTTTGTCTCAAAAGTTTTCTCAAGGGCTCCATTTTTGTAGCAAAATTAGCAACAAACTTGCTGTAATACTCACACATGCCTGAAAAAGACAAGAGCTGTTCCTTATTAATGGGAGCTGGGGCATTAATAATGGCCTCGACATTCGATTTTTTAGGAATTAAACCCTCCCCCGAAAGGGTGTGCCCCAAATACTCCACTGATTTCTTAAACAAATTGCACTTGTGTGCTTTAAGAGTAAGGCCATAGTTTTGTAGTCTGGAACACACTTCATTGAGATAAACAGAATGTTCAGCATCATTTTTAGAGAAGATCAGGATGTCATCCTGAAAGCATTTAACGTAAGAATCCAGGTCTCTAAAAATTAGGAACATTACCCTCTGGAATACAGAAGCGGCAGAAGCCAACCCAAACAGCATTCTTCTGTACTGAAAGAGACCCATAGGTGTGATGAAAGCAGTGAACTTCCTAGATTCCTCCGTTAATTCTATTTGATGGTACGCTGACCTAAGATCTAGGGTAGAAAAGATCTGCGCACCATCAAAAAGTGAAACTAATTCATTGATATTGGGGAGCGGATGGCAATCTATAACTATGTTTGAATTAAGAGCTCTCAAATCAATACAGACTCTTAACTTTTGATCAGGTTTTCGTACGAGAACAATGGGTGAAACCCACTCAGATGACTCAATTGGTTCAATTATATTATCTTTCAAAAGATCATCCAACATGTCCTTTAGTTCAGACCTAACATTGAGGGGTACACCTCTCAATCTTTGTTTCACAGGAATAACATTATCTTTTAAAACGATTTTGTGTGCAAAACCTTTCAATTTTCCTAATTGATCACAAAATACTTTATCAAATTTTTTACTCCAAAAGGAGGTAACATCTTCTTCCCGTTCAGAAATGCTATTAACCATCTCTTGGTCACTACAAAGTTCAATTGGATCCTTGGCTCGTGGATTTAGTTTGATACCAAGTTCCCATTGATCTTGCCACCCAAGAACATTTACACCCTTGGACGCTATATACAGTTTGATATAGGCAAATCTACCTCTAAAAGTTAAGGGCACATTTAAAAATCCTTCAATTGAAATATTGCCTCCATTAAAGTTTTCAGCTAATATGTCAGATGGTAGTAATTTAGTGAAATCACACACTTCATGTAATTTTTCATCAAAGTATTTTTTAGTAATGATGGTCCATGGAGACCCAGAGTCTACCATCAATTCCAGATCAACCCCGAGGATGTTAAAATTGCATTTAGGTGATTTCTTACGAGTAAAAACAATGGTACCACTTTGTAAGATGGACACAACATACCCTCTTGCAATCTCCTGTGGGGTAGGTTCAGAATCATTAACTGAAGACACTTTAATGGGAGTAGGATAACTGGGAACAAGACGTGATTGTCCTGTTCTTCCTTGTGAGTTAAAACGTTTCTCCCTACAGACATTACTAAAGTGTCCCAGCTTACCACAAATGTTGCAAGTTCTATTTAGGGCAGGACATCCTGGGAAAGAAGCAACATGTGACTTATTGCCACACCTATAACAGGAAACTAAATTGCTATTAACAACAGGTTTTCTGTAATTACCATTCGACCAATTTTTAACAGTAGATTGTGAGGTAGTACTATTCTTCGCTTCATTCTTGGACTTGACCAAGCACACCTCTTCCTCAACATTAGTCTTACTACCATTGGCACTTTGTTTATCTACAATGTCCATCCATTTTTCAGACATCTCTGTAGATTTAGCAATAGCAATACTCTCTTCCAAACTGGGATCACCTAGGCACCATAACTTATCTTGGACTTTCTTATTCTTAACGTGAACGATAATTTGGTCACGTATCATCTCATCGGCCATTGTACCAAAATTACAACGTAAGGTTAGGGCTCTTAAAGACGTGAGAAAGTCATCGAAAGATTCATCCTGTTTCTGTGCCCTGGTGTAAAACTTAAATCGATTAAGAGCAATATTAGCGGTGGGCTTAAATCTTTTTTCTAATCTGGCAAGAGCCTCAGAATAAACATTGAGATTATCACCACTGCCTGAAGGAGTAGAAATAGGGGGCAAAGTTCTGAAAATCTCTTGCCCTTCTGATCCTAAACAATGCAATAATATGCTCTTTTTCCTCTCTGAACCCATTCGCTCTCCATCAATGGCCTTCATATAGTTGAAGAATTCCTCCTTCCATCTTGCCCAAGGCAAAGGAGGATCACCCTTAATTTGCAAGAATTTAGCAGGAGGGTCAAATTGCATTTCCAAAGACACAGTTGAAATTAAAGCAAATGCCACGAAACCTGTAAAAATTTGTAGTAAAATCAATATGCACAAATATAGTAAAACATGAAAAGTATTGTAAATAAGGTAAGTAAAGCAATATCAATACAATAATGCACAAATACAGAGTCACTTGTAGAAATGAGTAGAATTTCCTCAAGCAAGTAACACGAAGAAAGTACCTTCATAACACGGTGGCAGAGAACGTTAAAGAAAGGAATTTCACAAAAAAAAAATGTAGCAAACGCTGTAAAAAGCGATGATAAAATAGGCTTTCCGTGTAGATTTGAATAAATAGCGCGTCCGTGTAATATTTGCATAAATAGAGCATCCACAACCCTCGCGTATGAAATGAAATCTCCGTGTAAAAATCGGCGAAGGGTTGCTAGGTAACTTCTACGTTCAAGGAAAACAAAATGGAGTCACGTTGCACGCAGCGTATGACGTAAGACGTTACGCTGCGTGTAGAATGCGTTGCAATGCGCACCAGTTGCTAGGAGATGTGACGCGCCGACGTGAAGATGCTCCGTAGGATGCGTTACCATGCGCACCAGTTGCTAGGAGAAATGACGCGCTGGTGTGATGACGCTCCGTGATGTGTTGCGTCTCGGTGTCCAGGCAACGAAACGGCACCTTGGTAACAGGAGACGAGTTGCACGGCTCAATGACGTCTTTCAGAGATCAGCGTCTTCGTATCCTGGCAACATGAAACGGGCTTCGGTGAGGCTCGAGTAAAGATTGAAAGATGCAAAATCTTTCAATTTGATGAAAATAGCTCGGAAAAGTCTCGCAATTCTCGTAGATGGCTCAGGAAACCCAGGAATTGAAGTTGAAAGGGAGCAATTCCAAAGAGAATGATTTTAAAGAGGTGGAAAAAGTATACAATCCACGGAAATCCAAAAATGAGTCCAGGAACAATAAAATAGGGTTCACTCCGCTCCTGTGCTGTAGATGGCTGGAGTCCTCGTCGCCAAAATATGTAATAATCCAGAAAAAAAGGTTTAAATGAAGAAGCTTTATTCAGCAGCACAGCATCAAGTATACAGCTTCAAGGTCCAAGTACAACTGACAGAAAGGGCAGAATGCATCACCAGGAAAGTTCTGAGAACCAGAACTTCGTGAACAAAGTCTCATGCAATTAAAGGAGAAGTAATGTATAATGTAGGATATAACACTGTGCCATTGTGAGTGCTCGAGTTCCAAAGGGGGGACCCCTGTCCCGCTTGGGTAGTGCCGGTGGAGAACGACTGGGAGCACACACTGGACCCCGGCACCAGGAATAACAGTGGCCTAACGGGCAGCCCACATAAATGTTGCAACACAAATTGACTACGCCAGGCTCGAGATGACCTGACCTCCATTGAAAGGGTGACCCCCTGGCATGGGTAAAGACAAGGCCTCCAAGGGACAGCCGCACAACACCATTGTGGGGTACACCACCCCGCAGGGACCTACTTCACAGACAAATGGGGTCCAAAGCAACACAGCAAGAGGAAGAGCCAACTTGCGCTTCGAATTCTGGATACCACACAGGGCTTTGCACAGCATTGGAGGGAAAAGTAGATGCGGTCTCTACAAGAGTGGGCTTGCGGCCTAGCGGTTGACAGAGTCACAAATGCAGAGCACTCAACTAGTGATCTGACTACAGAACTAATGGCACTCAAGGAACAGGTAACATGGCTGACGGCGTCGAATAAAATGCTGCAAAGCAGAGCAAATGATCCAGATGACCTCTCCCTTTTGAACAACCTACGATTCCTGGGCTTTCAGGAACGAACAGAAGGTGGCTCTGCTGATTGTTTCCTGGAGGACTAGATAATAAATGCACTAAAGCCAAAAAGATTAGCAAGTTGAGAAAGCCCACATGGCCTTGACGGCAGGGCCGCCACCATGGGCACCACCGAGGGCACCACCGAGGGCAGCACCGAGGGCAATGATAGCCAGAATCTTTCATTACACGGACCGTGACAGCATCGTGAGTCTGTATGTAATTAAAAAACTACCACCACAATGTTTCTACTATGTTTGTCACCATTACTCCTTTCAGTTTGGGGAAAACTCTCTCCTAATTCTGATCTCACTCCACCCCACATACATGTGTACCTTTCACCTAGTCCATTCCCTCAATCCCAAAATTCATGGCCGTGGTATGTCGAGTGTTTTGTCCCGATATGATAGATTTTGGTAAGGGCTGCAGATATTCACATGAAAGCCAATGGAGAGTGGGCCATAATCCAACTGCTCAAAGTGACCCTGAAAGATCTGATCTACTCACATCTCATCGTATGCATCTCCACTGTGCAGAAATCTTATTTGGATAACCTCATTGTCCCACCCCCTAAATTAGTATTACATTCCACAAAGTATTGACCAATGAAATTTACATACCTTACTTGCAAAATGCATCATAAACCACTACACTTGTCACAGTTCACCCTACCCACAACTCTAAGTGTCTGTCCTAGAGCTGACCAAGGACCACCAGTGATTATTTACATACAGTGCCCTAGGGATGTAAGGGGCATGTCTGCCTGTTTTCTGTGCTCCCTGGGCACTCTTATATTACAGAAGGGGCCACAGACGCTCCTGCAATCCCCTTCCTGGGCACTCTTATATTACAGAAGGGGCCACAGACGCTCGTGCAATCCCTTTCCTGGGCACTCTTATATTACAGAAGGGGCCACAGACGCTCCTGCAATCCCCTTCCTGGGCACTCTTATATTAAAGAAGGGGCCATAGATGCTCGTGCAATCCCTTTCCTGGGCACTCTTCTATCACAAAAGGGGCCACAGACGTTCATGCAATCCCTTTCCTGGGCACACTTCTATTACAGAAGGGACCACTGACGCTTGTGCAATTCCTGGACACTCTTATATTACAAAAACCATAAAGTTTCATTCTTTCTTTTATCCAAATAATCAATCTTTAGATCATTTCTCCATGTTCCAAAACTGCACTGTGAGTTTATTGATATTTCATATTTACAATCTCATCATTTTCCTATATTTTTCATTCTACTCAATGCATTTCGGGTCTGATGATTGACCCTTCATCAGTGGTCAGTGGGGACAGAAACGGAAACATAATGAGCTAGTCTTAGCTTTGTGTTAACAACTTAATGTTCATTATAATCATTGCTACAAAAGTATTTCAATATTACATATAGAGGTCATAGTACTGTGAGAATTGTAGTTGTGTTATTTGGTTTACGTGTCACCATGTGAATATATGTGTGGATATAGAAGGGTACTATAGCTGCATTGAACCTGATGTAACAAAGAGTATACGAAAGTAGGATGACTGAAAAACAACAGTTACAGAGTGATGACAGCTAAGGATGAAAAGCGGGAGTTTCAAATGATGTAAACTCACTGGAATGAAAAGCGAGCTGGTCGCGAAAAAGACGCTACTGGGATTTCCGGGTTCTGTCTCTGCAGTGTTCAGATGACGCATCCTAGCCAATAGTGGTCATTATATTATATTTCCCGAGCGTGAACACGGTAAAGTGACGGTGATTGGCTGCTCGAGGGTCACGTGCTTAAATGGGCGGGTGGTTAACTGTAATCTTTACGAAAATCTCTTACATGACGCAAAAGGCATTTAAAAAGGCATAAAGGGAATTATACTAGGGGTAAAAATATTTGAGTATATGGTATCTATTGAGGTATCTGTAAAACCATCATAGTGATAACATATGGTGTCTTTAACTGCATGATCATAGGAATAGTGTTACTTCTATTTATGCAAAAACAAGGAATTTACAGGAAACAAGACAATTCTATTCTATCATTCAACCCCTGGGGGTGCATGGTACATAATTTCCGTATCCTGTAGAATTCAGTCCTTAGACGTTGTTTGTGAGGATCATTGTCACGCAGTGAGGTCATAGCTTCCAGTATGGTAAACCTGAGTTGAGCTATGTTATGTCCTGTTTCAATCCAGTGCATAGCTATAGTTGATTTCAAATTCTTCTGCCGGATGTTACTTTTATGCTCAGTAATTCTTATTTTTACTTTTCTTTCTGTTTGACCTATGTAGATTTTTCCGCATGGGCGCTTAATTGCATAGATGACATCTTTGGTGTCACATGTACTCGAGTGTAGTAAAGGGATTTTTTGTGCTGTCATCCGATGAATAAATGTGTTACCTAAGATGACATTATTATAATGGATGCAGTTTTCGCATCTTTGCATTCCTTTGTGTATGGTCAAATCTTTCTTCATTTTTTGATTAGTGAGTAGTTCCTTTATGTTCTTAGATCTACTATAGGCAAAAGTGATGTCATCCGAAAATAGTAGTTTCAAGTCCGGTTCTTGTGTTATCAGTGGCCAGTGTTTCCTCATGATGTTGACAATTTTATTAGCTTGCGTAGAATATTTTAGTACACATACTGTTAGCTTAGTGTCTGTTTTGGTTTTGCTTTTCAGTAAGGAATCTTTGGTCATGTTCATCACTTTGACTTTAGAATCCTCTAGAATCTTGTGTGGATATCCTCTTTTTAGATATTTGTTGATCTGTTTGTCGATCGTGATGGAAATGTCATTAGGGTCCGGGGTGATTCTTTTTTGTCTGATGAATTGAGACAAAGGTAAATGGTTTTTTAGGGAGCCTTGGTGAAAGCTGTTAAAATGTAAGCAACTTTTATTGCGATCTGTACTTTTCGTGTAGACTTTGGTTTTCATTTTTTTGTTATCTATTGTGATCAATACGTCTAAGAATCCTACGTGACAGGATTAACTGTCCCAACTTGCTTACATTTCAATTAGCGCTTCCAGACAAAGTGCATGGATGAAGTAGCACACCTAACACTTGGAAAAACACGATTTATGCATATTGAATAACACGAGTGCATCGAGGAACTCAAATCACACTCTTATATTACAGAAGGAGCCACAGACGCTCATGCAATCCCCTTCCTGGGCACTCTTATATTATGGAAGGGGCCACAGACGCTCGTGCAATCTCTTTCCTGGGCACTCTTATATTACATAAGGGGCCACTGACGCTCGTGCAATCCCTTTCCTGGGCACACTTCTATTACAGAAGGAGCCACTGACGCTTGTGCAATTCCTGGGCAATCTTATATTACAGAAGGGGGCCGCAGATGCTTGTGTGATCCCTTCTGTAATACTGATAGTGTCAGTGATATATTAAGATAGCATTTTCTCATTTGCATTGGGGCGTGACCCCATGCAAATGAGGGAAACACTTTGTCTCTGTGCCCGCACCGTCGTTTGGACATGGGCACAGAGGCAAGAGGTCGTCTGGAGGCGCACTGACTGCGCCACAAAAAAGGTCCCAGAAAGCAAGCCCTCTTGAGGATTTTAAAGGGGTCCCCCAGACACCCCCCTGCAGGTTGATGCAGTCTCACTGCACCTGCCTGCTGGGGAACCTCTGTCCCTCTTTGTTAAGCAGGTGGCGTTGTAGTCTGCACAGATAGCGACAGGCCGGCTGCTTCAAACAGCGGGTCTGCCCTTCAATAATGTACTGCCCTTGAGTCTGCGGCTGTCCTGGGAGCAGCTCATTATGTGTAATTGGGCACACTGTCCTAGTTAAAGGTGCACCATGACGCAAACAGGGATAGCATGCCCTATCCAGGCGTGGCCGGCTGAGGGAGTAGCTGCCGGGCGGTGACGTGGGGAAGGGGTCCCAGGAAGGGGTGCATGCACTGCATCGCATTTGGGGATGCAGTGTGCGCAACAAAATTTGTTTTATTTATTTATATGTTACTTTCCTGTAAACCTCCGTAATTTATAGTTTACTACCCCCCACCCTGCCCCTCCCCCTCCCCATGTCACCACCCAGCAGCTACTCCCACTACCGACCGTGCCTGGCCCTATCTATAAAACTGAGCAAGGAGTTTTTACAAGGCTTGTGCCTGACCCTTGCCCTAAATGTGCCATATACACTAAACCCATAATTACTGGCCAGTTTAACTAATGACATTTTGTGTAATGTAAGTATAATAACTTGTGAATATGAGATCATTTGATGCAGGTGTTTCAGACAATTTATGATGATTGTGGAAACCTTTGAGTCCGATTACTATATGTTTGCGTGGGTGCTCGCATGATGGCGCTTCATGAGGCAACCGGAAGTGCAGATCAACTTTAAATGCAAACGTGTTATTTGCTTTGAAAGTTGACACGCGTGTTGCATCAAAATCTCTTTGCTCAACAGATCTCTAGCCCCCTCTGTAATTTATTTAAAGTGGGCATAATGACGTGGGAATAGTCCAAACAACCATAGGTTTTCACTCACAGAAAGATCAACTAAATTTGTGTGGCTCGGCTTTGTGTGAAATTAGAGCGCCAAATGAAATCAGGCGCAAACAACAAAGTGAATATTGCATGGCACACTTACTTCTTCAACAAATCTTTGCAGTGAAATTGCAGAACCTGAGGTGGTTTACCACCAGGGCCAGACAGGCCTTTTATTCCACCAGGCATTTTCCCAGTTGGCTGGAGCCCTTAAAGACTGGGTTGGAATGCCTGGTGCTTCTTTCACTTTCACTTTCAAGCTCCCCAAGGTTAATAGCAGCAGGTGCAGGGAGGCTCAAGAAAGACAGAGTGAGAAAAAGAGGGGGAGAGGGAAGGTAGAACTATCAGGGAGGGAGAAAAGAGGAGAAAAGGAGAAAGGAAGAATGGATGGACGGATGGATGGGTGGATGGATTCATTGCGCAAGGAGATAATGGGATCAAGGCTGGCTTGGGCATATTTGACTGGGCTCCTTTTTATACCCCAGTCTAGCCTGTTTACCACTGGTGGTTGCCCTGACACAGACAATGTTAGAATAGTTCATGATGGTTTTCTGAAGGCAGATATTGTTAGACATGTTTCCGTTTTAGTTTAAATAATCAAATGTGTTTCTAGACAATACAATCTAACTATTACTGTGCATTTACCATGGTTTGATTTCCATTACATAATACCAACATTATGTATGGTATGGACACATAGCCATCAGCATAGAGTGTTAAAACAGTGGTGTTTGAGATTGTCAATTTGTCAAAGTTGACAAGCCATACTCTTTTAAGATTGCAAAGGTTTTCCACTTATATATATTTTACCTATTTTTTTGCAGGATCATTTTCCCACATACACTTTTCCGCTAAAGGAGACTTCACAAAAGGACTTTTTTTGCAGGGATTTCTTCCCTGCAGACCCAACTTTTGCAACATTATGCCATGACAAGATTTGACAGCTTTGCATACCCCATCACATGCCGAATCCCATCGCCTGGAATCTTCTCCAGTAATGTTAAAAAGATATATACACGAAAGTACATTACATAGCACATCCATCCTACCAGGAAGTGTGTGCCCATTATAAATGCACATCATCAAAACATTGATTTAACGTCAAAGCATTAACACGTCAGCAATCTTACTAATATTTTATCACATGTTCTGTGCAATAAATCACGTATTTGTGGTTACTTTTCTCACTGTTTTTCAGAAGCTGATCAGGGCACAGGTGCAGTCTACCCGATTCATGCAGTATGGGTAATAAATAATAATATTCATTCAATACCATTACTCCAGGCTTCAAAACATTGAGGGGCATATTTATGACAGGCGTTGCGTTGCACTTACACTGAACAAAGGTAACAGTTATACAGGAGCACACAGCGTGTGTAAGCAAGTCTCAGTACAAGTCAAGCCGGTGCTCAAGGTGGGCAAGAGTCTGTTACCAAGACTCTCAAAATTAGCCAGATGGCTAAAAACAATCCTCAATACCACCAAGCACTCAATGTCACTCAAAGTTCACAAATAAATTTGATATCCTTGAATCTTCTTTTCTTTATTCCTTCGTCCAAATGACACAGTAGTTCACAAAACTGCAGCCAACACGTGTTTCGTCTTGTCAATCTATGACAAATAAGACTTCTTCAGGGCTGTAAACATATACAATAACCTTTGTTTAGGTCTAAATACATCAATAACACTATCCACAAAAGAAATATCAACCATACAACAACTATAAAAAGTCACCGAATAGCAAGTGAAGTGAGACAAGGTATAGCAGAAGAGGTACCCAATACCAAGAGAGAAACCTAAAACTCCCATGTGTGTCAGAACAAGATGCCAAGTCGGCAATACCATAGTATAAATCCCATTCTAAACAAAATCATCAGTTGAAAGCAAAAAAAACAAAACACAACGTACCACTAAATCTTCCGTTCCTTCCTAAGATCCTCAGTATAATAGATTTCAAATCTATAAAAATAAATTATATTTATAAAACACCCTATCACCAACCCTTCTTTCAGGTCAAATAAAGTAACAAAGAACAAAAACGACTTAAAACTCACCACCTAGAGATTGTATAAATCTAAGGTTTCCTTCCTCATGAGTAAAGCGTATTGCTTGTTTAATTATTCATACGCAAATGCGTGTAACATATCAGTTCAAAGTATCATTCAGCAAATCGCTGCAAATAAAATATTGAAGCCATGAGTACCCGTTAATAGCTATGACAGTCACTCTATCACAGTATTCCACACAGTATGGGTTGCAACCACTATCTTACCTTTCAGTTTAATCTCCCATAAATCAGGTTAAGATTAGTGTTGAAAAGAGCGGTCCATAACTGAAAAAACGAAAAATAATAATCTCAATATTTTTATACTAACGGAACCGCACCAAAACATAACTAACTACAAGTACAAAAAGAGTAAATACTCTAATTCACTCTACGTGGTTCCGAATGATGCTTACCGCTCATCTGCATGGACTTCTCATCTAAACTTTCGGCGTGCTGCACAAGCGCCATCTTGTAATGGCTTAATATAACAAACCAAGTCCCGCGCCATCTTGAAGTGATCAGGACTTTACTTATAATCATGCAATATGTAATTATAAACAATATCCACGTAAGCGAACTATTTATTATCATATTTAAATTCTCCAAAGTAACTGAAAATGCGGAAATCGTCATCCGCACATCAACCCATATTCTACCTATTTCACGATCTCCAAGTCCTTTCTTTACTTCCATAGACCACGCAAACGCAACAAAAAACGAAAAGTCACTGATGTTGTTTCCAATACTATGCGTAACAGCCAAATAATTATCAAAGTGCCTGAAATTACGGATTAATGTAGGGTAAATGTCACAACCATTATAATCATAAGTAAAAAAAGAAAGTATAAATCAAAGGTAGGAGGAATAAGATATGAAAAGGGAACACAGTGTAAAGGGGAAATTTGTAAAAAAACAAACACAGACACATACAAATTGTCAAGAGTATACATCTTACAAACAAATATATTTAAATGACACTTCATCGCAGCTGGTCACCTAAAAAAGGGGGAATTATAACAGTATACATTTAACAATCATGTCCTAAATAGTACTCAAATTCATGATCAATATTCAGACCTCGCTCCACAGCTTTAAGTTTCATCAACCACATCACCTCTCTACGTCGAAATTGCAGTTGTCTATTACCACCTCTTGGATCACGTTTAACATGGTCGATCCCATGGTAGATAAATATATGTTTCTCCTTTTCGTGAAAATTCCTAACCATGTGAGAAGCAATGGGATAGCAAGTATCTCCTGTCTTAAGAGCTCTAAATTGCTCAACCATCCGCTCCTTGAGTTTCCTGCTAGTGCTCCCAACATATATTTGGTTACACGAACACACAATGACATACACTACAAAAGTAGTATCACAGTTGATAAACATCTCTATATGATAATCACCAGTACCATTGTAATTAAATGTCTTGATTTTTGTCTTAGCCCATCTGCACGAGCTACACCTGCCACATTTGTAAAAACCTTTAGATGTATCAGTGAGCCAATTAGGCTCAATTCTTTTCACAGGATAGCTAGGACTAATATAGTTAGACAAAGTTCGACCCTTCCTAAAAGTTAGTCCAGGTCTGTCTCCAATGAATGGAAGTAAATCCTTATCCATCCTCTGTAAATGCCAGTGTTTTTTTAGGATATTGTACAATTGAGCACTATCTGTACTGTAGTTAGTAATGAAACAAATCCTCTTATCTTTAGTAATATCCTCACATGTTTTTTTATCCAAAGTTTTAGATCTCTTAAGTTTCTTTACTCTCGATATGGCATTTTCAACCACCTTTCTCTGGTAACCACGTTTCAGGAACCTCCGTGATATGTCTGTAAGATTAGATTTAAACTCACTGTCATCAGAACAATTACGTCTTGCCCTCACCATCTCGCCATAGGGTATGGCATTTACTTGACTCATAGGATGGCAACTCTGGGCATGTAAAATGGCATTACAACTGGTAGGCTTGCGATACATGCGACTACACAGTTTACCTTCTTGTACATATAACTCGACATCTAAAAACGTGATGCTGTCCTTATCATAATTGGTTGTAAATTCTAAGTTCAGCCTGTTATCGTTCAGATAATCAAAAAAACCTTTAAGTTCATCGACAGCACCAGTCCATATTAACAGGCAATCGTCTATGTAGCGCCCCCAATAATGTATATGCTGCATCCATTTTTTACCCAACGGGCCCCAGATCCTCTCCGCCTCGAACCACCCCATAAAGAGGTTCGCAAAGGACGGAGCGAATCTGGAACCCATTGCAGTTCTGAGGCGCTGCCTAAACCATTTACCATCAAAAAGAAAAACATTGTTTTGAAGAACCATTCTTGTCATCGAAAGAATCATCTGATTATGATCATAAAATTCAGCTGATCTGTTGCTTAGAAAAAAATCCAATGCTTGGATTCCTAACTCATGATCAATGTTAGAGTACAATGATACGACGTCTAGCGTCACTAGTATCATCCTCTCATCCCATGCCAGGTCACACATCAAGTTGAGTACATGTTTGGTATCCTGTACGAATGATGGTAAATTTTTGACATATGGCTGTAAAAAGGTGTCAACATACTGGGAGAGACGCTCTGTAGGTCTTCCAATGCCTGAAATTATGGGTCTTCCAGGCGGATTAACTCTAGACTTGTGAATTTTTGGCAGTGTGTACATACACGGTGCCTTAGGTGCCACAACCTGTAAATAAAGATACTCGTCATGATCAAGAAGCGTAAGGTCATACCAGATCTTAAGTTGGTCATTAATGGTCTTAGTCAAATTCAGCATGGGATTACACAGTAATCTTTCATAGTACTTAACATTGTTCAATTGCGAATAAACTTCTTCATTATAGTCACCAGTATTGAGAATCACCATATTTCCACCTTTATCCGCTTTGCGTATGGTAAGCTCTGAATTGCTAGTAAGTTCCCTGAGTGCCAATCTCTCACCAGATGTAAGGTTATCCTTATATTTCCACAGCCTATCAGAGCCTTTAGTATCAATAGTTTTATCAATGTCAAGATTAACCGCTTTGTAAAAAGCTTCTAAGGTACTACCAGATGAGATTTGAGGTGTCCACTTAGATTTTTCCTTTAAACCACTCCTCTCACTTAAGAATCTATTCACCTCAAGGTCATCCAACAATTTAGTAATGGTAACTGGAACATCTTCTCTTTCCGTTAGTATGTAATGTAATGTAATGTATAGGCATTTATATAGCACACTACTTACCCGGAGGGTCCCAAGGCGCTTCGACCGCTGCGAAACCCTTCCTGGCTTCCCTGAGAGATGGTCCCTTAATGGGTATCTCCAGGGTGAGACCAGGCATCCCCGGCGGTCTGGTGGGGCCGTTAGTGAAGATGAGGCAAGCTAATGCCCAGAGTTGCCGAGTGTGATCGCTGATCAGAGTGGGCACCGAGGCGAGAGAATTATCGAGTCCGCTGACCCTGGTCCAGAAACCTGCAGCGCCGGGAATCGAACCCTGGTCCCGGGCCGTCCTCTGCTCTCGGGTCTGCCGCCTCTAACCAGTGAGCCACACTACTTCACAGTGAGAGTAATAACTGAGTCTCCTTCACTTCCTGTATGGTAATGTTACTTAATGGTTTAATTCTTTCATGTTTAGTTTTTTCTGGTACATTCACAAAAAATTTCTTTAGTTTAAGCCTCCTAACAAATCTAAATAGATCGATTTTATTCAAGTAGTAGTCAGACACAGTCACAGGACAAAATCCCTTCCCTCTACTGAGTAAACTCCTCATTTCATCAGACAATTCAATTGAAGACAAATTCACAATCTCAATATCTTCAGTTTCTACAGCATCAACATCAGTTAGGGTTTCCAGGATCTCAGTCTCATCCCTACCCTTCCTCCTTGCCCTCCTCCTACCTCTCCCCCCTCTCCTGTTTTTTTTGCATTTGACTCCCGATTCCTTTCTATGTCCATGTTCCCATGGCGCAGTCTGTGCACCTCCACTAAAAAATTATTCTCTGGTGTAGGGAGGGCCAAAGGGTCAGGAGTATCCTCATTTTCGCTACTGGAAACATTACTAGAACCTGGATCACTGTCAGTAACAGATGCGACATTACTCTTCTGTGTACCCGGGACAGTCTTAATCAAATAATCAAATTTCCTAGCAAAGGTATATACGCGACCCGAACGATAATCATGTTCGTCAGATAGTGGTTGCAACCCATACTGTGTGGAATACTGTGATAGAGTGACTGTCATAGCTATTAACGGGTACTCATGGCTTCAATATTTTATTTGCAGCGTTTTACTGAATGATACTTTGAACTGATATGTTACACTCATTTGCGTATGAATAATTATACAAGCGATACGCTTTACTCATGAGGAAGGAAACCTTGGATTTATACAATCTCTATGTGGTGAGTTTTAAGTCGTTTTTGTTCTTTGTTACTTTATTTGACCTGAAAGAAGGGTTGGTGATAGGGTGTTTTATAAATATAATTTATTTTTATAGATTTGAAATCTATTATACTGAGGATCTTAGGAAGGAACGCAAGATTTAGTGGTACGTTGTGTTTTGTATTTTTTGCTTTCAACTGATGATTTTGTTTAGAATGGGATTTATACTATGGTATTGCCAACTTGGCATCTTGTTCTGACACACATGGGAGTTTTAGGTTTCTCTCTTGGTATTGGGTACCTCTTCTGCTATACCTTGTCTCACTTCACTTGCTATTCGGTGACTTTTTATAGTTGTTGTATGGTTGATATTTCTTTTGTGGATAGTGTTATTGATGTATTTAGACCTAAACAAAGGTTATTGTATATGTTTACAGCCCTGAAGAAGTCTTATTTGTCATAGACTGACAAGACGAAACACGTGTTGGCTGTGGTTTTGTGAACTACTGTGACATTTGGACAAAGGAATAAAGAAAAGAAGATTCAAGGATATCAAATTTATTTGTGGACTTTGAGTGACATTGAGTGCTTGGTGGTATTGAGGGTTGCGTTGCACTTGCTTCACCAAATGATGTCCATGCAACCCCGAAATGAGATTTATGAAGCCACTTGGGTCTCAGAAATCTGGAGTACGGCATCCAGCTCCAGGGAGGTGTTCCCACACAACATCCATGGATTTTGATGCATTCCCAGATTTTTCAAAAGTGGTAGACCTCGTAATGTGCCAGAATGCTCCGTCTTCCAAGGTGAGGAGCAACAAGGAGAAACAGTTTTCTTTCTCCTCCTTTTTTCCTCTTTCTTTGTGAGCTGCATTCTGCAGCACAAAAAAGGAGGAAAATGCGTCAGGGGATGTTTTTTGTTCAGAAAGGTGTACCTTCCCGCACAAAAGCAATCCTCCTTACAATACAGGCGCCGCCTGCGCTGGCCCCAAGCAGCCAAACCTGCACCAGCGCAAGGACAAAGGCAGGAATGCACCGTATTCTTTTAAAATACGGTGCATTCCTTCTTTTTTCATGTCATGCAGCACAGCAAGGTGACTTGCTGTGCTGTGATGCACTGTGTGACTTTGCCATAAATATGGCCCTAAGTTTGGAGAGTTGGGCTCTTGATGACCCAAGCACTCCTTAGGCCAGGAGGTGCCAATTTATCTTTTATTGTTGCGCACCCTGACAATATTTTGTTGTAGTTTGCATTGCACTGCTTTATTGTACTGTGACCTATTTAAGTTAATCACATTGCATATGCATTGATGTGTGCTCTCAATGTATTTATATGTGCAATTTTATATAGCGTAAACATGGTTCATTGGAGTTAGAAATGTTTTATAATGAGAACAATACAGATATGGTTATTACAAAACAGTAACAGATATGAGCAATAGAACAATAAATCATTAACCTCATAGCTGCTGCCGTCGGTCGCTGAACGTTCGGAGCACTACCTGGCTGGTGCTGCAAACGTTCAACCGCCGACGCGCCCCCGCCCACTCTTTGGAACGCCCAGCACTGTGCCGAAATAACAACAGCGGCTAAGGTGTTAAACCAAAGAACAAACAATAGGTGGCAGTACACAATAAAGTCTTGAAGAAAGTTTAGATGAAGACGAACACATGGAACATGGCGAACATGGGTGTCAAGTCACAGCCTAAAGCAGAGCAAAGTTAGGTAAAGTTAGGCTAAGACTATGAAAAAGGAGAACTTTCAATCCCTTTTTTTTAATGTGAATTGACAGGAGATAGTGGGCAGGGTAGGTGGAAAAGCATTCCAATGTCTCTTCCTGCTGCCAAAGAATGATTTAAACATAAAACTGTTCCGTTTTAGGTTGAGCAGAAGACATATTGTGAGCTTACCAAGAGCATACAGGGGCCTGCAGCCCATCCACTGCATACCATTACTTGGCTCTTCTATGACTCTTATTTGCTTGCTTTCCTTTGGATTGTGTGTCTTGTTTCAGCCTGTCCATCTTGTGTTTGTCCCTTTCCTGGAGCATAGCCTCGTTAACATCTCTTTTAACTGGCTTCCTGTGCTCACTTTTAGAAAACTTTTTTTAGGTATCGCCTGTTGACAGTGCATGTGCTGTCGCTGCGAGATGTATTGTGGGCTTGCAACCCACCCACTGCTTAACATTAGTGGGATTTATTGTCATTCTCATTTGCTGCCTCCTAATCAGCCACAGCTTATCAATGTCACTTCCTGTTCTTTTGTTTCGAGCATGGAACAAGTACTGATTGATTTACTTTGATAAGTATCCTTCCACCGCTCACTGTGATTCAGGTACTATTTTCTTTATTCTTCCCATCCATGTTGCTTCTTTCCCTCCCACCCCCTTGTTGCTTCTTTCCCTTTCATGCCTCACCCATTATTCATGTTGCTTCTTCCTCTCCCCCACTATTGTCTATGCTGCTTCTGAAACCCCACCCTTCACCTTGTTGGAGGTGCATCTTTCCTGCCACCTGACCATCTCGTTTTTAGTGTTTCTTCTTCCTTTTCACCTTCCTGTTGTCTGTAATGCCCCCACACGTGCCATAGGAAAACAAGCATTTACACTACAATGGCGACGGGCGAGTACACCGTGATGGTCCGTGGGAAGCGCACGGTCTTGGAGGGCGAGAAGGCCGGAGTCATGTCGGGCTCCTGCGGAGCCGGTCTTCCCACACCCCACCTCTGATGGGACAGGGTGCGGGGCCCCAGCGAGCACTGCACCAAGGCGTCCTGCCGGGGGTTCACCTGCACCCCCACAATCCCGGTGTTGGCCTTGCGCAGTCACGGGGTCAGGTTGGGGTTCACCTGGGACAGGATGGCCTTAAGCTGCGCCCGCTGGTAGTTGTCGAAGTACTCTCCGGGGACTGCATAGGAGGTGAGGTAACCGCCGCCGCCCTTGCCTTTTGGGTTCAGATACCTATAGTTGTACGGCGTGTAGGCCGAGTACATGTAGCTGTCCATAGCCTCGACCGATATCGTTGCCATAGTAACAAGGGCTGCAAGTGAAGTCTTCACATGGCTTAATTAAGACATGGAATTGGCGTTTTGCAACCCCACCTGCAGAGACAGACCCCAGACTCACCATAAGCGCATAGCGGAGCTTAGAGTGGATAACACAGATTTGTTTTAGCCATTACCGACCAGATGTACAAGTGAATAAAAACTTCACTGGTCGAGCTGCTGACAATCGACAACTTTACTTTAGCACAGGTATCGATCAATACGCCAAATCAAAGTAGAGAGTGAGGACTAGATAAGCTAGTCCGGATCCCCAGGATTATATGTCAAAATCAAAAAGGACTAGCTATGTTAGGGGGAAGGGGGTCTCAAAGAAGTACGTGTGCCGGCAAACCATTGGTTTGTTCATGAAGCCCTCACCCACCAACCTAGTTGGTGGCATGCTTCATCATCGGGCCCACCACAGTGACACCAAATGTGTCCCGGGTGTGCTTCGACGCCAGGTTACTGCGGAGCTGGTATGTTCGCTGAGTGTGCAGTGTGGTGAGTAGAAAGTAAAAGTTAAAAAGCTATACAGTGGGTCCCAGTACCCGAGGGTAAATGGATAAACTTTATTAACTGGGCCCCTGTTTTAAATTGCACCTTTGTCACATACTCACTAGGTCCTGAGGAAAGCCAGTTTTAAATTAAAAAAGGCCTGGCCGATACATATAGACCACACAGGACGCTGGAGGTCTTAATTCGCACTCCAACATGTCCAATTGCCTTTTAATTGCTAACAGGGGCCCAGTTATTAAAGTTTATCCATTTACCCTCGGGTACTGGGACCCACTGTATAGCTTTTTAACTTTCACTTTCTCACTCACCACACTGCACACTCAGCAAACATACCAGCTCCGCAGTAACCTGGCGTTGAAGCACACCCGGTGAGGGCTTCATGAACAAACAAATGGTTTGCCGGCATGCGTACTTCTTTGAGTCCCCCTTCCCCCTAACATAGCTAGTCCTTTTTGATTTTGACATCGATCAATACGCGTCACTTAGGGTGGTCCAAGAGTAGTAGTGATATAAAATAAAAAAAATAAAAACGCGTCCCGAAAACGAAAAGAAAGCGTTTCCATGAGACAGCCTTTTGTCTCTAAGCCCCGTCCTTTTCAGACTGGGGGTCGTGTTTTTTGTTGAGTGACGGATGGCGTCATGGATAGAAAGGACAGCAAAAAACACGCCCCTCAATCTGAAACGGACGGGGCTTAGAGTGACAGGCAGAGCTCTTCTCCAATGGCTGGCCGCCGTTTAGGAAGCTAGCCAATGGAGAAGAGCTGGCTCGTTTACCTCTCTACTCTAAGACATAATTTCTCGCCCAGCGAGACTGCGCAAGCGCAGCCTACACAGGCCGAGACCTAAAAAGGGCTATGATGCAGTCAGTGCTAGCCACAACATAGCGATTTTTTCTAACTTAACTTTCAGTGGCGGTGCACAGCCACGCTGCTGTACAACAGGGCTAAAAACATTGGCATGGCAACAGCGATACTGCCCAGCATGTCTAAAATAAATTAGAAACAGGACTTATAGACGAGACCTATTGCCTTTGCCTATGCTATTTTACAACTGTTTTGTTTATCTAGCAATGTGTAAAGTGTTTCCACAAAAAAGTAATATTTTTTTCCCAAGCACTAGTTTGCATTCTGTGTCCAAATGTATTATTTAGTTTATGTAATATTGTCCATAATAAGCAATTGCACCTTTGTTCCCAAAATAACACAACTGTGCAATCCAAGAGGTAGGTGCTGTAACTTCACTCCCCGATGAGCTGGAAGGAGCAATTTTACTGGCTTAAACCCTGAGAATGGAATTGGACCAGCCTGATCCCGCCATCCTGGGACACATTAAGGGTATACTCGAAGCCTGAACAAACATCTGGACTGTAGTATGCACTCACTGAAGTGTCTATCAGGAAATTTGAGCACAAGCAGGTCCTTTCAGAGATCTTTGGGAATGTCAGCCGGCATTTTGTAAACAACATTTTCATGTTGTATCTTGACTCGAATCCTAGAAGCCATGTTGAGTGACTTGTCCCACTACACCAATTTTCCAGAAGAGTGCTGGAAAGTTGAAGGCAGTCAAAGCAGGCATTAATTGATGACATTCCCTTGTACGGTGGGAGCAATTGATTATGTAAATGTATGATTCTGCCTCCAAAAAGAAAGGTAAGAGCTGTTTAGAAAACTGTAAATGACCTATTATTTCAATGTTAAAATGATATGCAGTTCAGACGAGCAAATAATGCACTATTATTTACATTTCCCATCCAGGAGCCACCAATGATTCATTCATTTCACAAAAAAGCAGCATTCTGTCTAGCATGAGACAAACTGATTACTGAGTGGTTTATTTACCTTTAATTAACTGCCTACTTTAGTTATGGCTTCATTACTGTTTTCTAGTTTCCTTATCAAGAAGGTGCATGTGTGTGTGAGTGTAACTGTGTTGAGTTCCTTATCAAGAAGGTGCATGTGCAAGTACGAGCCTGTTTCCTTATCAAGAAGGTGCATATGGGAGTGTGTGAGTGTGACTATGTTGGTTTCCTTTTCAAGCTGCATGTGCGAGTGTGTGAGTGTGACAGTGTTGGTTTCCTTCTCAAGAAGGTGCATCTGTGAGTGTGTGCCTGTGTCAGTTATCAAGAAGGCGCATGTGCAAGTATGTGATTGTGACTAAGTTGCTTTCCTTTTCAAGCTGCATGTGCGAGTGTGTGAGTTTGACTGTGTAGATTTCCTTATCAAGAAGGTGCCTGTGTGGGTGAGTGAGTGTGACTGTGTTGGTTTCCATTTCAAGAAGGTGCATGTGTGAGTGTGTGCCTGTGTCGGTTTCCTTATCAAGAATGTGCATGTCCTAGTATGTGAGTGTGACTGTGTTGGTTTCCTTTTCAAGGTGCATTTGCTAGTGTGTGAGTGGAACTGTGTTGATTTCCTTTTCAAGAAGGTGCATGTGCAAATGTGTGTGTGAGTGTGACTGTGTTGGTTTCCTTCTCAAGAAGGTGCATGTGTGAGTGTGTGAGTGTGACTGTGTTGGTTTCCTTCTGAAGAAGGTGCATGTGTGAGTGTGTGAGTGTGACTGTGTTGGTTTCCTTCTCAAGAAGGTGCATGTGTGAGTGTGTGAGTGTGACTGTGTTGGTTTCCTTCTCAAGAAGGTGCATGTGTGAGTGTGTGAGTGTGACTGTACTGGTTCCGTTATCAAGAGGGTTCATGGCTGAGTGTGTGAGTGTGACTGCATTGCCTGTAGTTGTTTGGATACACTGTTTGTGTGAATGAACTCTGAGAGTGGGGGAAGTATACTGTGGGTTCAGGAATTGCAGGAGAATATGTAGACAATATATTTGTAGGGAGTAGCTACTGTTTGCTTGGCGCTAGTCATTGTATGTAAACAGCTACTTTTTGTGCTATGTTTTACAAATGTAAAATCTTTGAGGAAAATCTTCATTCTTTGACATGCAGAGAATGGTTCTCAATGTATAAAGGAAATCAAAAGATGATGGTTGGAATGCTTGAATTATTCTCAGCCACTGACAACTGCTTAGACCACTTTCCAGTTCCTTGTTTTCAAGTCCACTAGAACCCTAAAACCAGCCACATCCAAATCAGCCTATTTAAACGCTATAAGTGAGGTCTATCTTAATTCCTATGGCACAGTGGGCCTGGGACTCACTCCTGGGTATATCCGTTGTGCAGAGAGTGTCTCTGCAACAAGTCACAAAATGATGGAAGGAATGCTTGCATTCATTTGAGCAACTGGTGACTGCAAACATAACACCTAAGTTGCATCCTATAAGTAAACACACTCCATTCACCTCAACAACGTTTAATGATGATCCTGTGCTTGCCCACATATCACATTTATTTTTAATCAATATTTTCATGTTATTCCAGGATTTAATTTGCCACGCCCATAAATTGAAGAATAGACATCTGAATGCTTCCATTCCTTTGCTTTCATCTGGTTAGTTACTGCAGTGGACATATATTTTTCTGGTCCCAAAAAGCACACATTACCATAGCAGTCACTGGCACTTATGGGAACTGCGAATGGACAGAACACTGTCACTCACAGAGAAGTTAACCAATGGCTGAAGCGGGCTTACCTACTGCCTCATGCTGTATGCTGCAGTGGGCAGAAGAAAAATGTGAGTAACACATCAACAGACTAATGGCTGAAACCCCTATAAGTAAGTAAGTAAGTATTATATATATATATTCACTTTTTAGCATCACGTGGTGAGAATGGTTGGAAAAAAGGAGTATTTAATGTGGAAGTATACTGCATTGTCGCTATGTGATCAAGGTTACTTGCTAACCGAAACGCGTCATGCCAGAAAGAACCTTGTGAAGAGATAATAAATCTTCCTGAATACTTACCTGCTGCTTGGTGGTCCGTTATTCTGTGGTCCAAAAACGCCGTTTGCAGAAGCTGCAAGGATATATATATATATATATATATATATATATATATATATATATATATATATATATATACATATATATATATATATATATATATATATATATATATATATTATTCTTCCAAAATTAAATGGTCTTGGCTAACTCCAGACCGAAAAATGGTTAGGCCCTACTGCACCTAGTTCTAGTCTGGCACACATCCTGACAGCTGTCCGATACTGGATGTCGATAACGTTCTCAAAGTTGAAACCTTCGATAACTGAGCAATCATTCCTAATACCGTGATCCAAAATTTGTAATCCCTCCCTTGGCCCGATGTTATGGTGCCTGCCCGGCGCCTGCTAAAGTAGTCCATAACCTGGGTATCTTCCTGGACACTGACATTTCCTCAGGGTAACAGATATCTAATCTCTAAGACTTGCTGCTGTCAACTAAAGTTGGTAAAACAGACCTTACCATATATAGACAGTCTAGACCATACATTCATGAAAAAGCCCTTGTGTTTTCCCATAATCCTATCTAGACTATGGTAACCCCTAGTACCTGGTATCTCAAATAAATCTCTTAAGCATCTTCAAATTGTGCAAAATGCAGTCACCCATCTTATCACTGGCAGCCCCCAACACCAAAGAGGTTCCCCAATCCTCAGCCAATTACACCAGCTCCCTATCAAGAAGAGAATCCTCCCTATAGCCATAGTAATTCTTCACCGCATACTTCATAGCTCGGCACCTCTATTTCTAGTCTCCAAATTTTTCCTTTACACGCCGTTCGGAACCCGAAGATTTAACGATCAATTTATGCTCAATATCCCCAAAATGTCTGGAAATAGAGCATTCTTGGTTGTGGCCAAGAGAGAATGGAACAAGCTCCCCAATGATGTTGGGGCAATCGTGTCACTACTCCTCTTTCGTGAACAACTGAAAACAATTATTTTTAAGTTGTAAATACCCCTCTTCTCTTTTATTTAGAGTAGCGCCATGTAGCTCCAGGATATAAGAGGTATGAAAACTCTATCATTCGGTTGCTGCCTAATTGCTTCACTCTTATCACCCTTCCTTGACCCTCCTCCTCTATTGCTTCTCCACAACAGGTAAGGGCTGAGTTGCTGTCTATATAATTCAGGTGTTTGCACTTATGGCAAGTTGCCCTTCAACCTGTGAAGTGGGTTTGCCAGGGAAAGGCTCATGCACAGTCCGCACCTCTATCCTTGCAACCAACGTCAATCGACAGAATGCTGCAAAGAGCTAAAGGGGTTGTGGCCACTGAAAGAGAATTAACAGAAAGGTGGCTCTCCTTAAACCCTGACCTACAACGCTCTTCAACAGGCTTTTTGATGATGATGAATGACCAAACGTTTGGAAACTGGCTGGCAAAGCCTCTGACAATCCGTATTGTTGTCTAGATGAAACGGACTATAGCCGCACTGATAGAGCACGAGAGGGCAATATATATCCCACATGACTGCAAACCTACTAACAGACATATGTGAGAAAGTTAAGCTCACCTTTAGGGAAGAACTTTCCCCCCTGGTAGCATGCCTGGACAGAGTGGCTGAATTCTGTGAGAGGATACATGACAAGATTCACAACAGGACCTCTGGGGTCACCGCAAATGGAACAGATGCCACCTGCCAGATGGTTTCCCCTTATTTTACTGAACCATCAAGGGTTCATAATCTGTGTGCCCAGAAAGGCCGCACCAGTGCCAATGACTGTGGGGGCTTGGCAGGTAGGGAGGTTCATCTCAATGGAGTCCACCCGAGCAACTGCTCGTCTAGGAGCTTGGCCAGGGACATGGGGAGGGGACTGAATATGGATGTGCTAACACTACCATTTTCCCCACTATCAATCTACCTCCTGCCTCATGTCCATATGTTGTAGTCCTTGCGGGGGTTCCAGAGCTAAAAAGGAGCCAGAGAGAAACACAGAATGAGCTAACCAACAAATCTCTGTATTGGCTAGCGACATATAGGTAGCTCCCTTACGACAGAACCGAAGAGATACTTATGACTCGCTGGGCCAACCGTATAGGAAATAGGCCTAAAGATAGGCAAGGGGATTGTGTTGTGATTAACTTCAGGAAACCAAAGATTGCCCATTGTCTTTTGTGAGGTGATTTCTTTGAACAGGTCCTAGGTACAGCGATCAAGCTGTTGCCACTCGGCTATTTTATAAGCCATCATAAGAGCCACTGAATAGGGAACAAAATAGCTGTGTATTGGCCACTCGGAATTCAATCCAATGGCAGGGTAGACATCTATATCAGATGACTAGGCTCCTGCTCTTCACAATACCAATACGAAATAGATACGGGATTCTGGAGTGGGTGGATTGACTCCTTGACCACCACGCTCCCAACCCAGATAAGTCTCCGAGGGCCCAGGGGTACTATTGGGGAGGATAAGACACGATTCAGGGTCGTACAATGCACAGTGTGCCTATGGCCTTGGAAAAGAAGAACAGAGCCACAGAAAAACTCTTCAAGTCCTGTATGAACAAGGAACAGGGCAGGTAAGGGCCAATGAATGATCTCCTGCCCCATACAGGGTCTTGAATCTTGCAACACGCTTTCACCTTAGTGGAGCCATATCTGGGCAATAGGCCCCAGAAAAAAGCTGGACCAAGCTCTGGATCTGATGTTCCGGGCAACAGGAGCATGCTGCCAGAAACAAGGGGAAGAGAGCTTTACTGCAACAAAGGGAAGTATTACCCCAAAGTAACCCCTCCCAATGCTGCGATTCCAGGTACCCGGGAAATGCAATCATATCCTGGAATGTTGCTGGCCTAAAGAACAAACTGGATTCCACTGATTGAGGGACCTTTGTAGACCAGTTCAATTAATGCCTTTTCCAGGAAACATGGTGTAGGGAGGATGTACGGTGCCTGGGCTTTGTGGCTGTCTCAATGGCCACCACTACCAGGGGGAGGGGTAGACCATCTGGTGGGCTTACCATATGGGTGGCCACCCACTTGGGCTGTACGGCCAAGAGGATGGAGTTTCCTTCTAATGATATTTTGTGTGTCTTACTTACGTTTGGCCCCAAGGTCGCAATAGCACTAGTTAATGTCTATTCCAGACTCACAAGAATAGGCCTCGAACCCCGGCTGTGAAGCAATTGGCCTCTCTGCTGTCCTCTGTTGCGGACAGTGTCTATCTGGTCATGGGGAATTACTTAATTTGCCAGTTTGAGCCCCTAGATGATAACAATGGTGATGTTGTCTGTGAAGAAGATAGGCTATGGGCTATTCCATAGCTGAGCATACCCCCCATCAAAACTTGGTCCCCGCTGGCCCTCCAGATCAAAGCCCTCACTTTGAACCAACTACTCAGTAAGGGCTTGCAATGGGCGTATGAAATCTGACATGCAGGGGATGCACACATTTAATCGAGAAGGTCATTCTTCTCTAATTGACTATATCCTGCTAGAGACCAAGATATGGCCAATGGTCGCAGAGTTTGCTGTTTTGCGTAGGCATGATAACGACCACAACACATTAACCCTGAAGCTTGCTCAACCTGAAGTATGTGCTGGACCGCTAGCAAGCTCGCCGCTGGATGATAGGACAAGATTAACAACTAGTAGTAGAAGAATATGTTGACCAGTAATGCAGCAATCCCCTGATCTGATGGCTGCCCTATATGAGGCAATGGGTTGCACCTTTACTAGTCTTGAATAAAGTTATCACGGAGGAAGGTACAATTGCCTCACCAATAGGGGTAGCCGAGATACACACTGTACCCACCGACAAATTAATCGGTCTATTTCACCCAGAAGTGCAGATTAGAGGACAAAAGAAGGCTTCACTCTCCTGGTTCAATCGGCTGTTTAGTGAGAACAAATTGGCTTTGATTGAAGCTTTAAAATCCATGGACAGTCCATCCATCAAACTCAAGCGGACCATGTACAGAGAGACTATTGCCCAAGCAAACAAATCTTGGGAGCAGGAAAAATGGGATTCCCTTTGTGGGGCCTTGATGTCTAAAGACCTGAAAGCCTTCTGGAACTTAGTTAATGCGGGCTACAGAGAAGACAAAGCAACATTTGAGCCTAACATCGCAGCTAAAGCATGGAACGAGCACTATCAGGCCCTGTATGCCACACCTGAAGCAGACGAAGATGTTGGTCATCCAACTTGGGATTCGCCCAGTGTAAAGCCGAGGAGTACCCAGTGATAACTGTGCATGAGGTGCTTAGTGCCATTAATAAATAAGCTCTGCACAAAGCACCTGGAACGGATAAAATTCCTGGGGACCTCTTTCCCTCGGATCCAACAATTTGGGGTCCATGTTTGTGGCCAATATTCAATGCTATTATGGGGGAATGCCGATTCCTAAAAATTGGTCCGTTGCAGAACTTGTCCCAGTCCACAAGAAGGGTTCTCTTCTTTTGCCAGGCAACTACAGACCCATTAGTCTACTCGACGTGATGCAGAATGTTTTTGCCCGGGTACCTTTGGTATGCCTGCTGGACTCGACAGAGGACCACAATATACTTAGCCCCTTCCAAGCAGGATTCAGACAAAGCACCTCTACAACAGATCACATTTTCAGGTTGCAACTCCTATACTTGAAAACTTTTACTTTGGAGGGTGGCAGCCTTTAAGAAATATTGTTGATCGCAAGACAGCATTTGAACTAGTACCTAGAGACAAGCTGTGGTCTGTATTAACTGACATTTGGAACCCTCAAATCTTTGTCTTATGATCAGGAAACTCCACAAGGTAAATTTTGCTGAAATAAGATATGGGAAATATGAGGAGCTTTCCACGCCATTATTCTTTAACAGAAGTGTCAGGCAAGGATGTGCACTGGCCCTCACTCTATTCTGACTGTACATTAATGCCCTGGTTGATTCGTTGAATAGGGTAAAGTACAATGACGCCCCTAAGATCGCTTCAAATCAAGTACCAACATCGATGTTCGCTGACGACACCCTTCTCCTTCCAAAATCACCAATGTGTATTCAAAACATCCTTGATAGTTTTGACTCTTTCTGTAACACCAGAGGGCTAGTGATTAACAGTAAGAAGAAGAATTATATGGTCTTCAAACTGGTAAACTCCACAAGCCCTAATCCCTGCCTGAATGGCATTCCCCTTGAGAGGGTGTCTACTTTTGAATACTTAGGTCTCACCCCCACAGAACATATGGACTGGTCGACACACATTGCTAAAAACGAGCCTCAAGTTAGTACAGATATCTGTGGGTTTGGCCAAAGTGCCTAGGAAATCGTTCTGCAAACCCATCAGCCCCACTGCTGAGATCTACAAAACGCAAGCTCTGGGTGCCGGTATGCATGGGGCAGAACTATGGGGGCATTGCTACAAGCAAGACATAACCAGAACAGAAAACAATTTTATCAGGCAGTTAGTCAGTCTGTGCCCTAGTACCTCACTTGTTCCACTTCAATTTGACCTAGGTGTCAGACTGATCCCAGAAGAAATAGGGCTTACCTTGCTTATTTTGTAGTGACAAATGTGGGTCACCCCGGAATTGATTTCCTATAGACTAGAGCTGGAGGAGGTACTGGGGCTACCTGGGGCTGGTAGACTACCCTGGTTTACCTATATTAGGGACACACTGCATAGCATTGGAAACATGTGGAGCGATCCCATCGTGTCCTGTTCAGCAACATCTAGGGCCCGATTCAAAGATCTAACTTTAGACAAAATCCTAAACTTACTACTTTTGGTATTCACAGAAATTAGGATTTTGTCTTAAGTTTGTCTTAAGACAGACTTAAGACAGACTTAAGTTAGAATTTTGCCTTAAGTCTGTCTTAAGACAAACTTGAGACAAAATCCTAACTTCTGTGAATACCAAAAGTAGTACGTTTAGGATTTTGTCTTAAGTTAGGTCTGTGAATCGGGCCCCTAGAAATTAACTTGTCAGGAACTATAGGGGGCACAAACTCGCTCTCCTTTACGGGAACACAACACTAGGCACTCTGACCGCAACTTTCATTGGGGTAAAAGACAACCAAAGCCTGGAGCCCTTTTTAGACGAAATTCAGCAAGCCTTAGCTATGAAACTCTATTTCCAATTTAAACATGGGTCACTTCCTTTAAGTGCATTCACCAATAAATGGGCAAGCACCTTATCTCTAGGGTGTCCAGCTTGTGGTGAAGCTGACGAATCAGAACTGCATGTATTCTTTTTCTGCACAGCCTACAAAAAATATAGATCAAAATGGATGATGCAACTGTGCAAAAACCTGGGGATCCTGCATTGTGTAGAAGCATTTAGGCTCCTGAAATATGACAACCCAACAACCTATTGTGTTTGCTGTTTCAAGATTTCGATTCCTGTTTTCAATGTGGTGTACACGTAAGCAGTTCTTATGATTCCTACCCATGCCTACGTTCAACTTTCTGCACTTAGGGAAAGGCCTAGGTCAGCTTGCTGGGTATGGCCGCCTCTTCCTAGATGGCACCAATGTCCTCTGCCCTTTAGGAATTCCTGGCAGGGGGGTGGAGGTCACTTTGGCCTCTGCTGTTGTTTGCATTTGCATTTTGGGAGATTTGCTGCTAATGGTTTAAAGACTTGTTTTCATCTTAAACATTTTAAACAAGGCCACTTTTTTAGAAAGGAAAAATTTAATATCTTATGTTATATTTTACATGTATGTATGTATTTCGTACTGTTATAGCAATCGCCGAAATAAAAATGGATGATGAAAATTATTATTACAATTTTTAGTGGGTTATTATTGCTACTTCTGCTACTATATTGTTATTAGCATTACCAGCCTGTTGTATTAAATCAGTTGAAACCACGCTCTTAAACAGAGTAAATTGCATTAACGAGCAGGAGCAGTTGGTAAAAATCACGTTATGCAGGCACCCCTGCTGAAAATGGTTTAGTCCCCGGAAACAACAATTGCTGGAAGTTTGTCAGGAGGCTCCCGGGGCCTGGCTCGAGACAGAGGACGCCATTGTGGCCGGCGCCTGAGAACAGCAACCCGCCAGCATGGCCCGCTGCCTGCTGGAGGGGAATGAAGGCACGCGGGCGGAGGAGCTGCAGCTACAATGAGGTGTTTGACGCCATGAATATTCATGACGCCGCCACATTATTTCAATCCGGGGTCAGCACACTTGGGCGATTAACTTGCTGATACCAGCTTTCCACCGCGCCTTGGCATGCGGCAACTTCACTGTACATGCCCTCAAAATATTTCAGAGGAGGGGGCTTGCAAAGGGCGCGCAATCCGTGGGGCTGGGCGGGAAACAAACAGAGAATTTAGAAAAACTCTTGTTTAATATGGAAGGTTATAAAACTGTGGAAGGACAACTGGACTATGTAAAAGGGAGTCTATGAATTTTGAGGTTTTGGGTAATACATGTTTTGGAGGCCCCTGTAAGGGACACATTTTTTATTTTATTACCCATTTATGTTAACTGAAGCCTCCATGAAGCCAACAATGCTAAGTTATGTGTTAACGTCTAACAAGGTCACACAAAGCAGTTGAAATATGTTTCGCCTGGGACCCTAAAAATCCTCCAGATGGCCTGGAGTGGAGAGACAAAGTCAGAGGTAGAGCTAGGCAGACAGTTACAGAGGTCGAGGAAGAGAATAAGTATTCTAGAATGTTCTTTTGTTTGATATCAAGGTAGGTTGAGACACATTATGACACATTTGCGGCACGGCCCCTTAAGAAATGTGGCCTAGAAGCCGTCAATGTGCATGGTGAGTAAGTGTGAACGGCGGATATGGAAAGCCGTGGTTAAACGAGCTGCGGTTGGTGATGGAAGACTGCGGTTAAAGCTCCTGCTAATGGTTTACATTTTCTTTACAAAAATATGTGTATTGATCTTGGCTTCGTAGTCAAGGTCAATCGATATGATCTTGACTAAGCTTTTTTTCAGGAAGAAAGGCTTCTTCAGTGAACAACAATGCCTGCTTCATAAATAGTTGGATAAGAGACCAAAATCAATATCTCAATTCAGATGTGTGCTGTGCCCCGAAGGTACAAACACAAAAGTGTCAAGCTAGATGGAGGTGACAGACAAAAGCATGAGGTCAGGCTTGGTCCCTAGAGCGGTGCGGTGCGGGGACAACCTATCAGAGGTGAGACTGTGCGCACCCCCCAGGGCTGGATACTAGGTCTGCGACAGAAAGTAGGCCACCCAAGCCTTCTTTCCTCTGCGGGGGTGACTAGGAGAAGCAGTCAAGGCCTAGTTGTAAGGAGGTGGTGTAACAAAGAGACGAGACACAGCGTAACACTGTCAACACAAGCACAATGATGCTGAACTTCCCATCAAGGGTTGTTAGTTGGTAAAACTCAACACTTAATAACACTATTAACATATAGAGGGGCAGATTTACAAGCCCCTTGCGCCACTTTTGTGCCATTTTTAACATGGGAAAAATGACGCAAAAGTGGCGCAAGGGGCTTGTAATTCTGCCCCAGAGGTATAAAAAGAAGAACCATGCGAGAGAAATCTTCAGCACAAGAAATACACAAAATAGCAACAGGGTTTAAAACTCAGAACGCTGGGAGGTCAAGTTGCAATCAATATTTATTGTTCAGAATAATTACAGTGATCGCATTGGCTCTGCTGTTCTCAGTATTATTTGTGACAATAATGATTGTGTTTGTCCCATTTAAATGTATTATTCATGTTGTGATGTTCACGAAAACTAGCTGAGGTGGATACCTAGAAATATTAAGAGGACTCACAATACAAAGAATGCAGTCAATAAGGAACAGAACAAGATTTTAGGGACTCCAGTCCACGCACTGCAGCAATTGTAGAGCAGTAATTCTGCATCTGCAATCACAGATACAGGGGAAGCGGGAATTTGGGGTGTGGAAATACTGGTGCATTACAAGTACTTCAATATGGAAATCATTGTTCACGTCCCTACTCAGTGGCGAAACGGTAATAATGCCCCCCCCCACCCCCCCCATTGCGCCTAAGAAATGTCCCCTGTGGCTCCCGCATCTCGGCAAGCCACCTGCCACCCTTCCCTCAGCAAGGTGTTCTCCCCTCCTGTTGCTGCCAGAGCACCCCATTTGAGAGCGCCTGGGACCCTTCCCACCAACCGATTACATTTCTCAGCAGCCCCGGAAGCGGGGCAAGCTGGTTTTCAGTTTTCGCGCCTCCCAATGCTGAATAAAGGTCCCCTGCGCTCCTGCATTGTGGGATATACATGGGCGGAGGCTGGAAGAAGCCTGGGCCAAGGGCAGGCCCATCTGTGCCCAGAGGAGGCTGGACTGGGCCACCCCTGTTTCTCTTGACCCCGACTTATGGTACTGTGACTGCCTCCCTTTACCTGCGCTCCCTGCTGTTCCTGCACTGCCTGCTGTCCCTGTGCCGCCTGCTGTCCCTGCTCTGCCACTCGCACTGCACTCTCCCTTGGCTGTCTGCTGTCCCTATCCTGGGCTGCTGCTCCCCCTGTTCCTGCTCTGCCTGCTGTCCCTGTCCCCATGCTGTCCGTCCCAGGTCCTTGCTCGGTGCCTGGAACCACTTGCCCCACCCACCAGGACCACTAATTGAGGCCGCCGCATGGCCAAACAGCAGACATGCACAGCAGGTGCGCCACCATTGCACCGCGAGTTGGACTACGCCCAGTGGCAGGACTCCCACCCCTCCTCCAACTCGACAGTACACCACCAAGTAAGTCCTGGACCCCGGACGCTGAAATAACAGCTGCATCTCCTCCTTCCCCACGATCCACCAAAGGATCCTTCACCTGCCGACCCTGCCACTTCTCCTGTGACACAAGCTACAAAAGATCCAGCACCACTCATGCCCACAAGGCTAAGAACACCCTGCAACAGCTCCACTGTATCCTTCTCAACGTCCGCTCCCTCTGCAAAAACACCACAAAATCTGGGATACCATCACCACCCTCTCCACGGATGTTGCCTTCATCACTGAAATGTGGCTCAACTGCTCCCCAAACCCCAACATCACCACCGCCACTCCAGAAGGCTACAAGATGATACACCGGGACTGCACCAACAAACAAGGGGGAGGCATCTCCATCATCTGCAAGAAAACCATCAGCTGCACCATCACCAACGGCGGCCACACTCCTCTCATTAAACAGCTCAAATTCCTATTACAAACTGAAGTAAAGACCACTATAAGAGGCACCCTCGTCTACAGACCCCCTGGGACCCCGAGCAACATTCTGCGACGCATCCCCAACCTCATCGTCCCCCTATGAATCTACTCTCACCACTACGTCCTACTTGGCAACCTCAACGACCCCAACATCGGCCTCACCCAACTGGTCACCGAATCCACGCACAACGCCGGACACACACTCAAACACATTTTCGCCTCCAGTGACAGAATCAAATTCAGCCACACCACAGAACTCACCTGGACTGGCCACACCATTGAACACGTCACCATCGTAGACGCCCAGCACACCATTACCATGCACCAGATCCCTCCCACCGGAGCTCCAGCAAGGTCATCAAAACTCAAAGGTCAGAGGCTCTCATCACCTCTCAACCCGAGGTCTCAACAGACCTAGACCAGGTCGCCCAGAACTTCGCCTCCTGGATCACCGACTGCGCTGACAAAGTCGCCTCACTGAAACCTACAAAATCTAAAAAGATCTTCAAATATGCCAGCTGGTACACCCTAGAACTCAGGACCACAAAATGCTACTGCCAGCAACTGGAGAAACAATGGTGCACCATTAAGAACCCCACTGACAGAGCAGATCACAAAACAGCCATTAACAAATATCACTGGCCCATCAAGGAAGCTAAGAAAGCAGCCATCACCACTTTGATCAACTCTGCAGCCAACCACACAAATGACCTCTTCAAAATAGTCAAAGAATTCTCCAACCCAACAGCCATAGAGAACTCCATCCACCCCTCCCAGGAACTCAGTGACACCCTCTCAGGCAGCTTCCATAGGAAGATCACCAACATCTACAACCATTTCAACCTCCAACCTGCCACCCTCAACCCCAACGACCTCGACCAACCAGCGAACATCAGCCAAATCATTACCACCTGGTCTCTGTTCACCGCCCACACCACCTCAGCCATCATATCTTCCATCCACTCCGGGGCGCCCACATCTACAACCTTGCAATGAACCCAATCAGCACACAACTCCCCAGCATCCTTAACACCTCCATCTCTACAGCAACCTTCCCGGACAGATGGACACACACAGACATCAGACCCCTCCTAAAGTAAAAAGAAAAAAGAGGTGGGGCAGGGTAGGATCCCCTGACCCCGTAGGCCTTTTGGGGGGTCCATATAGACTCCGGACAATTTTTTTTAAAAAAAGAAGCGAGGACTCCTGGGCTTCTCTATTAGTTAATCCCCTGGGTGGGCAGGCCCAGGGTCATGTGGGTATAAATGATATTTAAAGGAGGGGCGCACAGGACACCCATCCTTGTGCCTCAGAGACCACCACCTCCCCATGTCATATATTATGTTGCGGGCCGTGCAAACCACCCAGGGCCCTGGGGACTGCCACCTACCCGGGCTAATTTAAAAGAAATGGGGGAGGTCTTGCGGACCCACTATGCTCCGGGGGCTGCCACCTCCCCTGGATAAATCAAAAGAAACAGGGTGTCTCGTGTATCCCTCGTGCCCTAGGGACCTCCACCTCCCCAGGGCAAATTATTTTGCAATTAGGGGCCTCTCGGATCCCCCTAGGCCTTGAAGACTAACACCTCACAGGTGCACAATTGTATTTTGATCGACACCTCCCCGAAGCAGGCCCTATTAAATGAAAGGGGGGTGCCGTGCAGCCCCCTTCTAAAACCAGCACCTGCCCTGGGGACCGCCACCTCCAGGGCCAGCTCCTACTATCGCCCAAGTTTTCCACACCCTGGACATAGCTGTTTGCTGTGGCTCGGTGGGAGCTTTAAGCTCTTCTGTCAAGTCACAGCTAACTCTCTGCTTTCAGCAAGCTAGAGCTGTGAAAATGCACTTGCTTGCTGGAAGTGGAGCATTCGTCTGTTTCCCTGCCTGTTGTCAAGCGAGCAGGGAAACAGACAAATTGCTTTCACAGACAGGGAGCTGTGGGATAAATGTATCAAGCTAAATTGCGAATGCAAATGCTGATATTCGCAGAATTTCAGCATTTGCAATCGCAAATTATCAGTGTGCAATGTATCACACAAAAACCCACGTGCAAAATAAGGAATAGCAAAATTTGCAATTCCCTATTTTGCTAATGCATTTTAAGGAATCGCAAATTGCGATTCCTTAAATGCAAAGTAAAAAGCACAAAAAAGTGCGATTTTGCCTTAAGGAATCGCAATTTACCACCAACTTCAAGTTGATGGTAATTTGCGGTTTTCTCGAAAAAAGCACTTTTTTGATTTTTTAAAAGTGCCATATGTCCGGCATACATGCCATTAAGGCATGTGTGTGCGCAAAATGTGCACACGTGCATATTTCAGGGGTGCAACAGGGTGTCCTCTTGGCACCCTTGCAACCTTGAAATTGCATTCTCAATTTGCGATTCTCTAATTGGTAATCGCAAATTGAGAATGTCTTCCCATTTATTCCTATGGGCCTCCTAGCCCGTAGGAATGAATGGGAAGGTATTCCTTATTTGCGAATCTCAATTTGCGATTTGCAAATAAGGAATATGTAGGATTTGCAAAAATTTTAGCACATCCTACATACATTGCATTTTGCGATTCTGTAATTGCGATTCGCAATAAATCGCAATGTATTTTATACATATGGCCCTGGATGTTTAGCAGCTCCCTGTATGTGAAAGCACTGCCGGCTCCCACAGGAGGCAGGAGGCTGGCAGGGACCGGAGGGGCCTTGAGGACCTTTGCGGCTCTAGTGCAGACTGGGTGCCTTCGGAGCACCCAGAGAACCATGGCCAGGCCCTGGGGGATGAGGTCCCATGGGCCCGAAATCATTCCCGGAAGAGCAGCCCATCTCCTGTATTAAAAAATAAAAGGCCGGGGGATGGGTGCTGAAATCTGCTGGGGAAGTGGGGCCTGCGTGGCCCTGCTCCCCCATTTGGCAATGTCCAGTCCACAGGGGATGGATTCCTGAGACGTCTTCTGAGGCCCTGCCCCCTTTCTCAACCACTCTGCACAGGTGCCTCCTGGCATACTACTAGTTGGTGGATGAACTCCCCTTGGCTGCTGAGGGTCGTTGGGGACCAAGAACCCCTATTATTGTGACAAGTAAGTCCCCCACAGCTGTATTGCTGAGATGTTGTCGTAGACCCTGCCCCCTCTCCCAACCACTCTGCTAAGGAGCATCCTAGCGTACTACTGGTTGGGGGATGAACTCCCTTTGGCTGCTAAGGGTCGTTGGGGGCCAAGAATCCTGATTATTGCAACAAGGAATTCCCCCACAGCCGGATTACTGAGGCGCTGTTGGGGGCCCAGCTCTCTTTCTCAACCACTCTGCACTGGGGCCTCTTGGTGTACTACTGGTACTTTCTTTAATGAACGGACATTCAGAAATTTTCAATGATTTTTTCCTTATTTGTATTGTTATCGACTTTTTCGACCTGATCAATTAAATAAAATTCTTAAATAAAACAATGTATTTACAGGTCGTGCTGATAACGGGATACAGTCAAAATATCGAATTTTTATTATCGATTTGCAATAATATCGATTAAAAAATATAGAATGGACACAATATCGACTGGACAGAATATAGACTACAAAAATATCGAATAGGATAGCATTAATATTGAATTAAAAAATATAGAATGGACATAACATCGAATGGTAAGAATATAGTCTACAAAAATATAGAATGGACAGAATATAGACTACAAAAATATAGAATGGACAGAATATAGATTACAAAAATATTGAATTTGAGGTAAGTAAGTTAATATCAATTTTTAAAGTGTTTTTATGTTAGTATATGTTTGAAAAATGTATATTTATTTTATTATTTATATTAATTTTTTTATGGTATTTAGTTTTTGCGTAATATAATTCTGTAGCGGGTTGTGGATTTATAGGGGAATAGGGTGGGAAGTAATTTAATTATAATTAATTGAATTTGTTAATTTATTTATTGGTATTTATTTTGAATTAATTGTTAATTAATTATTAATTGGTAATTAATTATTAATTGGTAATTAATTAAAATATAATTGGTAATTATTTTTAATTAATTGATTAATTGATAATTATGTTAATTTTAGTAACTTATTTTCCGTAGCGGGTTGTGGGTTGATAGGGGAATAGGGGGGGAAGTAATTTAATTATAAATAATTAAATATGTTAATTTAATTATTGGTATTTATTTTGAATTAATTATTAATTAATTATTAATTGGTAATTAATTAAAATATAATTGGTAATTAATTTAAATCAATAGATTAATTGATAAATATGTTAATTTTAGTAATTTATGTTCAGTAGCGGGTTGTGGGTTTATAGGGGAATAGGGTGGGAAGTTATTTAATTATAAATAATTAAATATGTTAATTTATTTATTTGAATTAATTGTGAAATAATTGTTAATTCATTAATAATTGGTAATTAATTAAAATATAATGGGTAATTAATTTTAATTTATTTATTAATTGATAATTATGTTAATATTATTAATTTAGTTTCTGTAGTGGGTTGTGGGTTCATAGGGGAATACGGTGGAGAGTAATTTAATTGTAAGTAATTCTATTTTTAAATTTTATTTTTTATTTTATCAAATACATTTTTTAATTATTTTCTAATTGTTAATTAAGTTATTGTTAATTGTTAAATAATTTGTATTAGTAGGTAATTATTTTTATTAATTATTTTTTTTGCATTTTTAATTGATTAATTAATATATTATATAAAAGTGTTAAGTATTTTAATGAATTTGTAATTGGTATTATTATTATTATTTATTTTATTTTTATTTATATATGAAGAATTTACTTTCCCTACTGTTGCACTCAGTGGGGTGGGAATAGAAATTTTTACCCTCCTGCTATCCAATGCTTTCCCTACTGTTGCACTCACTGGAGTGGGAATAGTAATTTTTACCCCTACGCTATCCAACGCTTTCCCTACTTTTGCACTCTCTGGAGTGGGAATAGTAATTTTTATCCCTATGCTATCCAATGCTTTCCCTACTGTTGCACTCTCTGGAGTGGGAATAGTCATTTTTACACCTACGCTATCCAACGCTTTCCCTACTGTTGCACTCTCTGGAGTGGAAATAGTAATTTTTACCCCTACGCTATCCAACGCTTTCCCTACTGTTGCACTCTGTGGAGTGGGAATAGTCATTTTTACCCCTACGCTATCCAACGCTTTCCCTAATGTTGCACTCTGTGGAGTGGGAATAGTAATTTTTACCCCTACGCTACCCAGCTCTTTTCCTACTGTTGCACTCTCTGGAGTTGGAATAGTAATTTTTACCCCTACGCTATCCAACGCTTTCCCTACTGTTGCACTCTCTGGAGTGGGAATAGTAATTTTTACCTCTACGCTATGCAACGCTTTCCCTACTGTTGCACTCTCTGGAGTGGGAATAGTAATTTTTACCCCTACGTTATCCAGCGCTTTCCCTACTGTTGCACTCTCTGGGGTTGGAATAGTAATTTTTACCCCTACGCTATCCAACGCTTTCCCTACTGTTGCACTCTCTGGAGTTGGAATAGTAATTTTTACCCCTACGCTATCTAACCCTTTCCCTACTGTTGCACTCTCTGGAGTGGGAATAGTAATGTTTACCTCTACGCTATCCAACGCTTTCCCTACTGTTGCACTCTCTGGAGTGGGAATAGTAATTTTTTCCCCTAGGTTATCCAACGCTTTCCCTACTGTTGCACTCTCTGGAGTGGGAATAGTAATTTTAACTCCCACGCTATCCAACGCTTTCCCTACTGTTGCACTCTCTGGAGTGGAATAGTAATTTTTACCCCTACGCTATCCAACGCTTTCCCTACTGTTGCACTCTGTGGAGTGGGAATAGTAATTTTTACCCCTACGCTATCCAGCGCTTTCCCTACTGTTGCACTCTCTGGTGTTGGAATAGTAATTTTTACACCTACGCTATCCAACGCTTTCCCCACTGTTGCACTCTCCGGAGTGGGAATAGTAATTTTTACCTCTACGCTTTCCCTACTGTTGCACTCTCTGGAGTGTGAATAGTAATTTTTACCCCTACGCTATCCAGCGCTTTCCCTACTGTTACACTCTCTGGAGATGGAATAGTAATTTTTACCCCTACGCTATCCAACGCTTTCCCTACTGTTGCACTCTCTGGAGTTGGAATAGTAATTTTTACCCCTACCCTATCCAACGCTTTCCCTACTGTTGCACTCTCTGGAGTGGGAATAGTAAATTTTACCTCTATGCTATCCAACGCTTTCCCTACTGTTGCACTCTCTGGAGTGGGAATAGTAATTTTTACCCCTAATCTATCCAGCGCTTTCCCTACTGTTGCATTCTCTGGAGTTGGAATAGTATTTTTTACCCCTATGCTATCCAACGCTTTCCCTACTGTTGCACTCTCTGGAGTGGGAATAGAAATGTTTACCCCTACGCTATTCAACGATTTCCCTACTGTTGTACTTACGGGAGTGGTAATAGTAAATTTTACCCTATCCGCTATCCTACGGTAAACATATTGTAATTTTTTTATTATTAGTACGTTTATATATATATTTTTATGTATTAACAAATCAATTTGTATGTTTTTTTAACTTACATTAATTATTTATTACTTTTAAGGTTATTTAAGTATTTTTAGTATGTTTAAGTTAATTATATTTATGATTTCATTAATTTTTAATTAATTTAAAGCATTTAAAAAAATTCGATATTTTGACTAACTATATTTTTTACATCGATATTTTTGTACTTACCTGTTTGGAGATAGGAGGTCGATATTTTGGCATTCTATATTTTTACCTCGATATTTTGGTAGGTCGATATTTTGGCATTGTATATTATGTAAGTGATCCGCTGATAACTTCTGAAGAGAAATCCTACGCCAGCTTGTAGACTTAAATCAATACAGTGGTGATTTCAAGTTGAATAATTGAATATTTAACTGTGAAAAAGAAGAAATGTCGAAGTGTGGGCCCAAATACAAACTTAAGGACTTTGTGTTGATTCTTTGGTATTCCACACATTGACGAAAAGCTGTATCCCTTTAAGCCAGTGTTATTAGAAGCAGTCCAGCCATCTGCTACGTAACTACCATCAAGAGAGGTACACGTGTGGCAACCACTTTAAAAAGCTTTTGAATGCATGTGCAACTGGTCTCTTGCATTTCCTCCCTTAATGTTTCACCTGTTGAAAATGTTGAGGTCCACCACTTCTTATTTCCCCTTAGAAAGGGTCGATAACACTAGTCTCTAGTCTCACAGCTCTCGCTGATAAATCAGACGAGGGTCAATCAATCGGGATGGGGATTCTGTAGTCGATGAAGTGACATTATTAGACTAGAAAAATGAGAGTCTAGTTGTTTAATCTTTTAGTTGGTCCACATTTTAAATCTGCCAATCTTCATAATACAGACTTAGGGCTTGATTTATAACTGGACAGACAGGTTACTCCATCAAAACAGTGACAGATATCCTGATCGCCGAAATTTAAATCCCATAGGAAATAATGGGATTTATATTTTTGGGGGACGGGATATCCGTCACCATTTGTGACTGAGTAACCATCTGCTGAGTTATAAATCAGGCCCTTACTCCTTTTCTTTGCAGAATCTACAGACCAAGAGTCCTTCTCATGAGGCTTCTGGGAACTCCCGAACCCCCGCTGAATTCATTCAGAATCTCCCTAGGCTACACCAAGTCCAGATAGGAGGTCCCTAGCCCACATTGAGTCGAGACAGAAACTCCCTAGCCCACACTGGGTCTGGACAGGATCTCTCCACCCCACACTGAGTTCAGCTACTGCCTACTTTTTTTATTTTACGGAGTTTTATATAGCGCAAACTTGACCCGAATCAAGTATCAGAGAACTTCACATAGCACCAGTTGCGTTACATGAGGACAAATTCTTTTTTTTTCTTTCTTTATTTTGTTAGACGCAGGGAGATTAAGTGATTTGCCCAGAATCACAGGATGTTCAGTGTTGTTGCCGAGATTCGAGGACAACCACCTTAGCCGTTAGGAAGTCCAGACAAAAACTCCCTTCCTCACAATGTGTCTGAAGAGGTTCTTCCTAGCCCACGTCCAGACAGGAACTATCCAGCTCAGACGGAGTACAAATAGGAAGAGCCTTTATAGGAACTCCTTAGGCCATAATGAATTCAGATATGAACCCTCTCTCAATCACACCCATGCTGAGTCCAGACAGGAACTTCTCGGCCCACACTGAGTCAAGACAGGAACTTTGTAGCCCACACCGAGTCCAGCAGGAACTCCCTACCGGCACACTGAGGGGTCGATTCCGAATCGTTAAAATCCTCTGTGAATCGCCCTACGGAGCATTTTTCCCGTACGAATCCTACACCTTGAACGTGCCCATACGTAAGTTGAAGTATGATCCGAACCCGAAGCAGATCTCCGTACGAATCGTACCAAACACTGTACGAACCAAAAATATGTGCCAATTGTATCCGGAACACGCATTAACCGACATCCGTACGTAAACAAGCAGCAGTTTCCGGCCCAGCAAGTACGATTCGTCTCTGCGACACTCCGCACGACCCTTTTTCCACAAGAGTTTAAAACGTCCGTAAAAGCAGAGTCCGAACCGCATCCCCGGTACACGACATACACGCCATGAACCCCATCGTCCGTGTCATCCCAGTCCTGTACGCCTACGACCTGGTGCATATAAACCGACGACGGCGCATACGGTGAGAACAACGTACCGCAACAACGGAAGTGTACTTGTAGTAATGGTGCTCGCGTATAGCATCATTGCAATAGTAATACGAGCCGCACACACACGCCATGAATGTTGGGGTACGGTGCGTTTTACGCGCTCCCCTATGGCACAATTGCAATACTGGTACGATGCGCACACACGCCATGATTGTTGTCGTACGGTGCAGAGGCCAACAGTATGGGGGTGGGTGCAGAGGACTCCCAGCAGTGCCCAGACATATGAGGGGTGGGTGGGTAGGACTACCAGCAGAGGCCAACAGTATGGGGGTGGGCGCAGAGGACTCCAAGCAGTGCCCAGACACATGAGGGGTGGGTGCAGAGGACTCCCAGCATAGGCCAGACACATGAGGGGTGGGTGCAGAGGACTCCCAGCAGAGGCCAACAGTATGGGGGTGGGTGCACAGGACTCCCAGCAGAGGCCAAGAGTATGGGGGTGGGTGCAGAGGACTCCCAGCAGTGTCCAGACATATGAAGGGTGGGTTCAGAGGACTCCCAGCAGCGTCCAGCCATATGAGGAGTTGGTGCAGAGGACTCCCAGCAGTGCCCAGACATATGAGGGGTACATCATCATCAGCATACCACAACTACATGGGGGTATGCGCACATCCCTAACTTGTGACTATAATGATAATGCCATAGCAACACATCATTTACAGCAGTGTCCCACTCCTTGGAAGATGGATTACTTTCACACACTGCATGACACACCACATGTGGGTGTGATGTCAAATTCCACATGCATACCCATCCATGGAGGTTGCTGGCGAAATACACACCCTGGTTGCTGGTGTGATAATGTTATCACAAAAGGGCGCGCTCATTTAACATGAAACAGAACTGTTTCTTCAGCTTACGTAAACGTGTAATCATTGATTCCAATCAAACCATTGTTATTGATGACGTTCTATCTTTATTCAAATGTTTGGTATTCATCAAATTCATAATTTTTCAAACATATTTTCGAAATCCATTTTAGTCATAGATTATCAATTGCGTTTCATTATACCCAATGCATTTCGGGTTATCAAGCTAACCCTTCATCAGGGGTATGTGAAAAAGAAACATACAGGACCTTAGAACACACCAGGCCACAACTTGAATGAGAAATACACAGAAAAGCTAGTGTTTGTTTACAGGAGAGCAGATCAATACAATGAAGTGATGCCACCTGAAGTTCACAAAGAAATAAACAGTAGTGGTGCCCCACAGGGCAAACTAACCCACCTCACTCCCAAGGTGACACCACACTCAGAGCCCTGTAAGTACATTGGGCAAAAAATAAATGGTAAAAAAATGTTGGTATCTTGGGACTCGCAATACTTTACACAATCGACATGTATTGAATGTGGTAATTCGCCATCTTGTGAAGAGAACACATATGTGCCTGCATGAAAGATGTCTCACAATGAAATGCACAATAAAAAACATTTACACATTCATTGAAAAAGCTGGCACCCTTTAAGAAAAAACACTGTTAGAAACAAATGGCGTTGCAGATTGTCCATATACATGGTCCGACGGAGGTCTTGATGTCTTGACACTCATTAGTTTGTATAATTGACAACAGAGGAGTTTCAAGACCTCAAGACCACTGTGGGGACATGTATATGGAGATCAAGGCACACCGTTAATCGCTAACACTGGCCTCTTTGAATAGGTGCCAGCTTATTTCAAGAAAGTGGAGATGTTGTTTTGTGTGCACCACCTTGTGGTACATCTATCATTCAGGCACATAAGTGTCATTTACATAATTCAACATATTAACACATTCTAAACATGAACAACTTTTAACAAGTGGTGTGAGTGCCAAGGTACAATCATTTATGTGACACAACTTGAAATATGTCAGTCCTCACATGGGCATCCATTCCCTGATGACACAGTTGCTTGCACATAAAACCTACTGGCTGTCATGTGGAGTGGCACACATGTCCCAACTCTTGAAAATGCTTAAGCTATTGGGCCAGCAATTGTGATGAACAAAATCATTGCTGCATTGTGGACACACCGTTATCCCCAGGCAAAATGTCAACACAGAAGTGTGCACACTAAGACAAAACAGTTTTGCATCTGAACTACATACATGTGGCAAAAATGTATGAGCCTGAATCATGTAAGGAAAAAAATGACATAGGCTGCCAAGCCCTAACTGCAATCATTGGCCACCATCACAGGGACAGTGCATGGTGAATCATTGTTCAGCCAATTCTCACCCACAGGTCAGACCTGGCAAGGCTAAATCAGACAGCCCCATGTAGACCTCTCCTCCACAACACCCCCATCCCTCAGTCAATGTGATTGATACAGCTCAAGAAGTGAGACCTCTGAATCGGGGTAACAAAAAATGTGCAGCAACAATTCCAAAAGTAACCCAAGCTCACCCCGTGGGGCTGTCAATACATATTTGTGACAAACAACCATCAACAGATTGTTGTGAATAGGCACACAGCCACTGCCCAGTGTGAGTACGCACAAGCCAAATGTTGTATCTCTGTCCAGTGGACACATGTAGTAGACACAGGAAAAATACAAACTATGCCAGGGATCAATGCCACAGAGGCAGACCCATGCTGAACCCACATAGAATGGGCACAGTGTTAGATGACACACATGATTAGGAGGCCAGGGTGTCTCAGGGGACTGTAGTGGGCACACTGATCCGTGAGTCTAGAATGAGCTGTCTGTACCATAAGTAACCGTCATGGCACTATGCCTATCTACCACTGATGTACATCATGTCTGAGAACACAACACAGGTCATGCATGCTGCAAGGGTGTGCAGTTGAAACCTCATACTCCTATGTTGAGACTCAGCATCAGTGCAAACAAATATGAAGGCCAAACACAGTGCATAGGTCATGGCACAGGCAAGGTCCAAACACATGTCACAGACGACCCTCCCACATGATGCAGAAATCAATGTGCAGTCTTATTTTCTTGCACCCTAGATGAACATGTGAAAATGTGATTACACACAGACCAGGGGACACATGTCAAGGAGGGGAAGGGATGAAAATGAGCACCAGGTGACTATGGGGAACCGAAAAGACACTGCACCTATAACCTGTCTGACCAGACACCCCAACTGCAGGAGTGTAGCCAGGCTTCAGAGCATTTCAAAAAGCAGGTGGCACACAACACAACAAACACCCATGTACCTACCCTGTTAGGAAGACACAGTGAAACAATATCACTACACTTGCTCCATGTCCCAGAGACACACACTTGCACACCTTTGATAATGTGAACAGGGCATAGGATACTGACAGAACTTGCATCATTGTCCATGTGAATTTGGCTGGTGTGCAACCCCCAATGCACTACATGGCATTGAAAGCCAACAGATGGCGTAACGTGTGCAACACACTCAGTGATCATGGCACACACTGGGCAACACATGCAACTGCAAGGTGTGGGACAGCACGTGCCAAGCAGTCACATATCCCAGTCCACTGAAGAACCCTCAGCAGACCAGACAGACACACCCTGGCACTGATCACTCGCCTGTCACTGACAACAGTGGATACTACCCTCACTTTGCACATGTGCCACTTGCCACTGGGGTGTCACAGGTGTTGTGCTAGCCTTGCAAGTCAGGCGCCCAGCAATGCTCACTTGTCACATCAGATGGTTAGAGCTGCTGCATACGCCATGCAGCAGTGGTGTAACACATCACATACACACTCACCCACATGACAAGGCACATTCACACACATCAATGTCCATGAGGTTGTACACATCCTTTGGGCAATCTCACCACAGGTCCCCTCAAGTCATGAACATCTGTGAGTACAGTCAACTGTCACTCCGGGGGGACCACTATTCCACCCCTGGACATTTTGAAATAAAGCCAATAAGGTCTGGCATGGCTGATTGTGTCATTATTAATAAATAAATAAATAATAATAACTATGCAATGAATGTCACAGTAAGAACAATGCAAGTGAGGAGTGAACACACATTAACTGCATCATGAGAGACACCACCATGTACACCCCCTGGGACTCACTCCAAACCACATTGCATGTCTGTCCCGCCAATGCACAATGCCTGTTGTGACAATCACACAACAGGTGCACAGTCAAAGGTAGTGTAGTCAGCACTCACCTGCTCCTCTGGTCTCCCATACAACTTGCTGTACTGTGGTAGGAGGCTGTCCAGGAAGGCCTGGTTTTCCTCCTCAGTTAAAGCAGGGGCCCTCTTCATAGTACAAGCCATGATATGCCAGGGGATGCAGAGACAGCAGCAGTGTGGTCCACTTCAATGTTGTGTAGGCAAGTGCCCTCTCAGGGGTTCATGCTATCTTAAATCAGTTGCTGAGGGCTTTCAGTTCGAGGAGTACACAGTGATAGGTCAGATTTGTGCGCATCGTACGTTTCCTCCAATCCCTTTAAACATACTGCTCTGACACGCATTCGCATTGTTTAAAATTTGAGCTTCAGCTCCACAATCAATGCATATGGCACCATTGCAATAGTGATACGAGCCGCACACACAGCATGAATGTTGGGGTATGGTGCGTTTCACGCGCTCGCGTATGGCACCATTGCAATAGTGATACGAGCCACACACACGCCATGAATGTTGGGGTAAGGTGCGTTTCACGCGCCCGCGTATGGCACCATTGCAATAGTGATACGAGCCGCACACACGCTATGAATGTTGGGGTACGGTGCGTTTCACACGCTCGCGTATGGCACCATTGCAATAGTGACACGAGCCGCACATACACGCCATGAATGTTGGGGTACAGTGCGTTTAACGCGCTGATGCCAATGCAGGGGTACAGTGCGCTTAACACGCTGATGCCAATGCAGGGGTATGGTGCCTTCCACACAGTGCTTTTCACACGCAGGGGTACGGTGCGTTTCACATGGTGCGTTTCACACGCAGGGGTACGGTACCTTTCACATGGTGATGCGAATGCAGGGGTACGGTGCGTTTCACATGGTGATGCGAATGCAGGGGTACGGTGCGTTTCACATGGTGATGCGAATGAGGAGGTACGGTGTGCTAAACACGCTGATGCGAATGCAGGGGTACGGTGCGTTTCACATGGTGATGCGAATGCAAGGGTACGGTGCGTTTAACATGCTGATGCGAATGCAGGGGTACGGTGTGTTTCACATGGTGATGCGAATACAGGGGTATGGTGCGTTTAACACGCTGATGCCAATGCAAGAGTACGGTGCCTTCCACACGGTGCTTTTCACACGCAGGGGTATGGTGCGTTTCACATGGTGCATTTTACACGCAGGGGTACGGTACGTTTCACAGCCGGGCTGCTGAAAACAGGGTTGAACCGGGTGAGTAGTAAATGTGCCCCCCTAGCCAATCCTGGCGCTGCATGCAGCACCTGGATTGGCTGGTCCACCGCGCAGAAGGGCAGGCAATCCATTATTGGATGCTGTGCGTGGGTGTTGGCACACTGCCTCACTCAGCAGCACTTTATGGCCAATCACTGTGTGACTTCATGTGAAACCATGCAGTGATTGGCCATTTGTCACCGACTCCCGCCTCACACTCGCGCTGTGTTGTACAGTTGAATTACAGTACTGACTAGCTGAGCTCGTCGTCGTCGTGGTGACTGTCACAGTAGATCCGACCGATCCATCCTTTACTGAAATTTAAAATGTAAGAGTCGGTCGGAATGGACATTTATTATGTCAAACTTAAACTTACTGTGCGAGCAGGTCAAGTTATATTAAAACAATAACTTCTGCAATCATGTATTTCGTAAGTGGAAAATGTGTGCAAGGCCGAATTACCGTCCGTCGTAGCCGGCTCCCTGCCGAGAAAGTCTGTTTTTTTTAAAATTGTAATTTTTCATCCAGAGCTGGGCAGTCCCTAAGAGCATGGCTGCTACTGCTTTCGCTTTGCTATTTGTTTGTTATAAATGCAAATAGCACGTTTGCCGTATGTTAATTATTTGCGAACCAGAGAAAGGCCTAACTGAGGCTGGCACAAGGAGTCGGTATTGTTATACATTAGTTGGAACCGTTCTGCACATTATTCATATTGTATTGTAATTGCATTTACACTACCCTGGGCCCTGACGAGTGACGAGGCTTCGAAGCGCTTTTTCGGCAACGGCGAGTAGTAGCACGCTACTCTGAGTCCGGAACCCATAAAGTATCTTTGTTACATTGCTACCAACAACATTTTTAAAGTTTTTAAAAACCTAGCATTTGGCAGTGCTGGCAGAGGCAGAGGGTGGTACAGGTAGCAGTTGTCTCCCGAGATCTGTACAGGTTATAAGTTCTTATGTCAGTAAGGTTGACTCGGTGTTTCATCTTTCTGAAGGCGGTAAAATGAGTACTAATTTCAATTGGATAATAATCATATATAAAATATGCTGTGTAGAGTGTTTTAGATTAAGTCACTGTATGAATACCAGATTATTATATTTGCCTGCGGTAACGTAATAAACGGAACCTTCATTTTTGTACATTTGAAGGGCTGCTGGCATTGCAGTAAACGCTGACACTGTGAGTGCTTGAGAGAGGGAAACATTTTGAATGGAATGTCTCGAGTCTGTGTGCATCTTGAACTGAGACCTGAGAAAAGAAAGCTTCTTCACAAATTTGTGGCTGCCAATTCATGTGTTAACTGATAAGAACACCTGTCTCTTAGTATTATCTTCTTGCTTGAGCACAGCAGATTCAGAAACACATCGGGTCCACTGGATCCCTGAGGGATGGCAGTGGTGGTGTTGTCTGCCACCTCCTGGGTGCCCGGCGAACCTTGTTCCTCATTGTCAGACTGGCTCAGTTGTTGACTGTGGGCAAGGCTACGAGATGTCTGCTGGGATGTGGCAGGAATGGTGGAGGTGGTTGGCGCAGATGTTCCTGATCCAGATGCTGCACGGCTTTGGGCACCAGAGGTGACAGGTTGGTCTGGGTCATCCGTTGAGTGGTGAGAGGCATCGCTGTCGGTGGGATGAGGGTCCTGCATAGCCTGGTACTGTGATTCATCTCCCCCATTGTTGGGGATAGATTTTGCACTTTGCCCTGTGGGTGTGAGAGACAATGTGAATGTCATTTAATGCAACATCCATTTTTCATACACATTGTAGTTGGCACTATTCCACCTGGTAGTTGTCTATGCTTTGGATTGTCCTCAATGTTCACTTGTGGATGGGTATGTTGTGGGGTCAGATTGATCTGTACTCAGGAGTCATTGACAAGTGGGGGGATATTTACAATAACTGGCACAGCCCTGCATATCAGCAGGGATTGGCCAGTCATTGTGCACCACAGCTATGCCAGCATGGATATGACACATTTACAATGCAGAGCACCATGGGGGAAAAATGGCACACCTGCGTCACATGCCGTAGAAGTGGCGCATTGCGCCGGAACTCCCACACCCCCCCACCCTAGAACACCTACTTCTGGCGCAGGGCTTTAGAACGTGAAACATCTCCCAGATGCGTCACCTTGTAAATACACAGCACCATGGCACCACGTTTGTGGGGCCGCTGCGTCACAAAGGTGACGCAAGGGCAGCGTGAAAGAAGCGCAAGGGGCTTGTGAATCTGCACCTTGCATTCTGATGCTTCATCAGATCTGTATTGGTTTTGTTGTGTTACATGACCATTGTGACAGTGGGGCACTCCATTGCCTGTCTCAGGAGGGTATGTTTGTGTAAGGGGTGTGTGACAGGCTGTGCTGGTAGTTGCAGTCTTATTTGGAACTGGGCCTCCCTTGTGGTGTGGCTGTCCCCCCATGGAGCATGCTGCCATGACAATGGCTGTGAGTTCATGTCCAAGATATCTGACCTTGTTGTCCTGGTGTTTGTGTTTGCACTGGTCCCAGGGGGCCTTGTGCTGCCTACACCAGGGCCCAGTGTCAGCTATCTTGTCAGTACTTTCCCACTCTCTGTGCATTGAGCATGGCGCATGGGTGTGTACCTGGGCCACATGGGATGAGGGCAATTGGGCATGGGCGTCCACAGAAATGTTTCTAGTGGTGGGCAATTTTTTAACTTCATCACCATCCCCCTTGCACCCTTCTCACCACTGCCTTGCACCCTTCTCGCCCACCCCCTTGCACCCTATTCCCCCACCCCTTGCACCCTTCTCCCCCTCCCCCTTGTACCCTGCTCCACCTCCGCCTTGAACCCTTTTCTACCTTGCACCCTTCTCCCCTCTGCCTTGCACCCTTCTCACCCTCCCCCTTGTACCCTTCTTGTCCTCCCCCTTGCACCCTTCTCCCCCTCCCCCTTGCACCCTTCTGCCCCTCCCCCTTGTACCCTGCTCCACCTCCGCCTTGAACCCTTTTCTACCTTGCACCCTTCTCCCCTCTGCCTTGCGCCCTTCTCGCCCTCCCCCTTGCACCCATCTCGCCCTCCTCCTTGCACCCTTCTCTCCCTCCCCCTCCCCCTTGCACCCTTCTCCACCTCCCCCTTGTACCCTGCTCCACCTCCGCCTTGAACCCTTTTCTACCTTGCATCCTTCTCCCCCTCCCCCTTGCACCCTTCTCCCACTCCCCCCTGCACCCTTCTCCCCCTCCCCCTTGTACCCTGCGCCACCTCCGCCTTGCACCCTTCTCTACCTTGCACCCTTCTCCCCTCTGCCTTGCACCCTTCTTGCCCTCACCCTTGCACCCTTCTCGCCCTCCCCTTGCACCCTTCTCCCCCTCCCCCTTGCACCCTTCTCCCCACCCCCTTGCACCCTTCTCCCCCATGCACCCTTCTCCCCCTCCCCCTTGTACCCTGCTCCACCTCTGCCTTGCACCATTTTCTACCTTGCACCCTTCTCCCCCTCCCCCTTGCACCCTTCTCCCCCTGTACCCTGCTCCACCTCCGCCTTGCACCCTTTTCTACCTTGTACCCTTCTCCCCTCCCCCGTGCACCCTTTCCACCCAATGGAGTGGGCTGTCACCTGGAACTATGTCACCATTTCAAAAGCATGATGGACTAGGTCCGGCCCTGACTCGGCCCACACCAGACGCACGGGCAATCCAGGGGGGGCAAGAGCCCCCTTTGCCCCCCCCTGCGGATGCCCATGCACATGGGTCTGATTTGGAGTCCCACAATGCATTTTGTGACAGCCACCCTCCCAGCATACCGGACGTCCATTTTTGGGTCTGTGCTTCCTGTAGCATGGGACATAGCATGGCCTTGCTTTCTCAATGGGGCATACACATGTTAGTGGCATTAGCGTTGTTTTTGGATGTAGTTGTGGGTCGGTGGGTGCTTGTGGGTTGGTGATGGCATTTTTTGTACTTGGGGTGTGGATGCCATTACCCCCATGTTACAAAGGTTGTTTGTGTACTCACCAGGCTCTACGACTCCAATTCCATGTACTCCCACCGGCGGTAGCAGGGCCATCACCTTCTCCTCCCAGGGTTGGTACTGTACTGGTCTGCGGGGAACACCACCTCCAGTGTTGGTACTCGTTGTCCATCTTCCGCTAGATCATTCTCCGCAGATCGTACCACCTGACCTGGCAATCCTTCCTTGTAGGTCTGATAGGTGCAACAGCATTCACCCTATTGACTATCCTCTCCCACAGCTGTGTTTTCTCTGCTATGCTGGTCCGTCTGACCAATGCGCCAAACAGCTGTGGCTCGACTCTGATGACTTCATCTACAAGGATCTCCATCTCCTTCTTTGTGAACTTTGGATTCTTCTGTCCGGACATGGTGTGGGGTGACGGTGTGTATGGATGTGGGTGTGTGGGTCTGTATGTGAAGGGAGGTGTGGGTCAGAATGTGATTGGGGGGTATGTGTGAAGGTGGATGTGTCCAGTTTGTGGTGTGTTGTCAGTGTGTCTTGCTAAATGTGTCTGTTGCAAAGGATCATGGTTTGTGTGTGTGGGCCCTTTTTATTGGTCCATTTGTGGGTGGGGATTAGTTTGAATTTTTGGTGGGTGTGTTATAAAGGATGTTTCTGAGTTAGCCCCTCTGTTTGCCTCTTTGGATCTGGCCAGGACATTCATTTCCTTGGTTTGTACACTGGAGATGGGTTTTGTGGTGTTGTGCGAGTCGTTTCCACCCTACTTGTGCTGTTTTCCAGGGATGTATGATGTTACAACGCATAATTTTACAACGTCTACCTTTACAAAGCAATTTTTACACCGCAAAATCCATTACAATGCATACCATTACAACGCATGCCATTACAATGAATTCTTTGAAACTACCTTTACAACGCATTCCACTACAACGCATACTACATTTACAACGCATACCATTACAACGCATAAAATTACATTGCATGTAAGGTAAGTATTGGATAGTGTAGGGGTAAAAATTACTATTCTAACTCCAGGGGGTGCAACAGTAGGGTAAGTGTTGGATAGTGTAGGGGTTAAAATTACTATTCTAACTCCAGGGGGTGCAACAGTAGGGTAAGTGTTGGATAGTGTAGGGGTAAAAATTACTATTCTAACTCCAGGGGGTGCAACAGTAGGGTAAGTGTTGGATAGTGTAAGGGTACTATGTGTTGTAATGCTATGCGTTGTAATGGTATGCGTTGTAATGACTGCATTTTAATGGCATGCATCGTAGTGGTGTGTGTTGTAGTGTCATGCGTTGTAATGGTTGAGTTGTAAGTGCATGCGTTGTAATGGATGTTGCGTTGTAAAAGTTTTGTTGTAATGGAAGTGCGGTGTAAAAGTTGCATTATAAAGGTTGTTTCCCGTTTTCCAGTGTTCGTGTGGTTCAGTACGGCTTGTTTACTTGTATTTGCTTCTGTTTGTTTGTGTGTGCAACGCGACGTTGTCGCCGTACGAGTAGTTTTCTACATCCTTGTGCTGTTTTTAGTGGTTCGCGTGCGCTTCGTTCCGGGGGGAGGATGGGGGTTCGTATCGTATTGGATTTTGTGGGTCGCTCATACGCGACGTTTTTACAGGGTTCGCGTGCGCTTCGTTCAGGGGGGTTCGTATCGTATTGGATTTTGTGGCTCGCTCATAGGCGACGCTTTTACGGGGTTCGCGTGTGCTTCATTCAGAGGGGTTCGTCTCGTATTGGATTTTGTGGCTCGCTCATAGGCGACGCTTTTACGGGGTTCGCGTGTGCTTCATTCAGAGGGGTTCGTCTCGTATTGGATTTTGTGGCTCGCTCATAGGCGACGTTTTTACGGGGTTCGCGTGCGCTTCATTCAGGGGGGTTCGTCTCGTATTTGATTTTGTGGCTCGCTCATACTCGGAGTTTTCCGTACGAATCGCAGCTCATACGCGACGTTTTCCGTACAAATCGCATTCTGATTCCCGGGTCTGGATCGTACTTGTGGGGTCGTACAGCATGTTTATGATTCATACGGTTCACTTTCAGGGTCCGTTTCGTACAGTTTTTCCCTTGTTTTTTGTACGGTTCACAAAGATTCGGACGTATTTTTTACCTACGGATCGTACTATGCGATTCGGTCGGATTAGTACGATTCGTATGGAAACGGCTACAAATTCGAATTGTCGTACGGATTAGTTTCCCGAATTGGAATCGACCCCGAGTGTGAAAAGGAACTACGTAGTCCATATTGAATACAGGATCGGCTGGAAAGCCAAGCAAACACAAAGTCCAGTCAGGAACACACCTGCCCATATTGAATCCAGACATGAACTCCCTAGCCCATACTGAGTCTAGAGAGGTGAGACATCCACTACTAAGATGAGAGGAGAGCCAGATACTGCCCCCAGGGATGCCACAGCAGCAGGGTAAACAACTGCTTGGTAATCTCTTGCAGTTTCGACTCCAAACATTACAGTACAATATTCAGAAACCACATAGGAAAGTTCTCTCAACAAACAATGGCATGGATTTGTTGATCATTAAGTAAACCTGTATTTGCAGATTAATACAAATAATTGCAGAAATTACAATTTTCTTGTTTGCATAGGTTGAAAAAGGTTCAATAAGTTCAATAAAATAAACAATATGCATTACTAGTAAAAAATAATAAAAGAATGCCGGGTCGTGCAGAAAGTCATTTTTATTGAAAAATTCACAGTTGGTCCTTTATATTGAAAATCTCATTCCTGGATTGGCTACCTGAAACGATAACAGCCAGGAGCAATCTCTGAATAAGCAAGTGTAATACAACGATTGTGTTGCACAGAAGATCGTGCTATGCAGTGGTGACAATCGTGAGTAAGCATGATGCGTGCGGATAGTGCATAAGTCATGTTACTCTAGTAGGTTTTGGAGTGAAGTACAAGGGAAGTCACTAAAATACAAAAAGTAGGAATATAGGAAAAGAAAAAAATTATATTACGCTGGAAGTCACCGACTGCGGTGGGAGCAGCCTTTTTACTTGTCATTTCAAGAGGATTTTATTGAGAGAAATAATGATCCAAATAATATCCAACAAAATACAAAGAGGCGATACATTCCAATATGAGAAAAAACATGAAACCATGGGTAATATCTGATCATTAACGAAGCTCAATGTAAGTAAAATTGGATAACAGGCACCTAAAATGAAGGTAATGAATTGAGCCAATAGAGGGATACATTGTTCAGAACGTAGAACGTATCAGTCCCTAAGATGAGGATAGGGGCAGGGGAAGGTAATAGGAACCACAGGAAGAAGGAAGGAGAGCAAGGAAAAAAGCAGCAGAAAGAAGGAACGGGATGAGAGGACAGGAAAGAGGAAGAAAGAAAGAAGGAATCCCACAGGAACAACCCAATGTAACGCAACTACCAGACAAAAATTAGGTAGACATAACAGCAGGAAATTGAGGGACTACCCCATTCGCAGAAAGTTCCATATATTCATCCAGAGTTGCCCAAACCCCACTAGAGATGGAAGGTGACAGGTGTGCTAGATCTACTGAGGTGTGAGCACTGCGTAAGAAGGAAACCCATGCCCACCAAGTATGATAGGAGACAGACGAGAAAGACTTCCAATCCATAAGGATAACTTTGATCGCTACAGATAAAAGAAGGTCTAACAGTTGTAATTGTAATGGATCAAGGGGAAGAGGCGAAGGAGCCGCCCAGGGGCCTAAAATAACTTAAGGAAAAGAGAGCTGGAGCTCAACGTCAAAGATAAGAGACAAATGTTGCTGAATAAGGTCCCAGAAAGATTTAAGTAAGGAACAGTTATAGAACATATGTGGAAAATCACCTGCCTCAACGCCACAACTCCAACAGAGGTCATCCTCTTTAAGGTTGAGAGAGTGAAGACGTACCGGAGTCCAGTGGAGTAGATTGATCGAGAAAAACTTGGACTGTATTAAGGAAGGAGCTATTTTGTTACGTAACGCTAGTTTGCCAATGGATTGCCAAGCTTCGGAGGAGATATGATCCGTAATATTGTGATCAAAATGACGCGACCATTTTTGCTGTGCAACCGTCTGATCAGGAAGCGAAGTAGAGGATAGAAACTTATATATGTGGGAAGCAACATGACCCGCTTTGAGCCAGATAGAAAACAGTGAGATGGTGGACGAGGAGGGGTGAAGACGAGTTTTCGAGATCGCAACCTTGATTTTAAGAAAAGTATAGAAGTCTAGATTTGTTAGAGAGTATTTGAGCGCTAAGGTAGAGAAAGGTAAGGGCTCACCAGAATCATTATACAGATGTTGTACAAGAGAGACACCTTTCATCGCCCAATACGACATGAGAGTGGGAGTGATATTGATTTTAATTTTGGAATTACGCCAAATGGAAGACCATCTAGTTTTGTGCAGAGGAAATGCCATCTTCCTGTCCACTTTCTTAATTGCGACAATTGTATCAATAATGATAGATCGGGAGAACAGAATATGTAGAGTGGAAGTAGTACAAAAAGAGGCAAGTGGTAAGGGAGCAGCTAAATCCTGTTCTATGCGTCGCCATAGAGGAATATGACGGGTTGGGGGAGAAAACCATAGGGCACCTTGAGAGGCCAAAAAAGCAGTCTGGTATTTTTCCCAATCCGGGAAGTTGCAACCTCCCATATCACAGGGTCTACGTAAATATTTGTATGCTAACCGAGCCCGTTTTCCGCTCCATAAAAATTTGGAGGTGATACCATCGATTTCCCGAAAAAAAGAGTCAGATAATTTAATCGGAATCATGGAAGAGACAAAATTGATAATCGGCGTGATCATCATTTTAAGGGTTTGTAGGCGCCCCCACCATGAAATATGTTTTGGAGACCATGTGTCCAGAAGACGACGAACTTTAGCCAGAGTTTGAGACTCATTATACGTAACCGTGGTATGTAGTGTCGAACAGAAATAAATGCCTAGATATTTGAGATGGGTAGCTTGCCATTTAAAGCCAGCCGAACCCATATGCGCAGGAAAGCAATAGGCATTTAAAGGGAACATTTCTGTCTTGTCTTTATTTAGGGTATATCCCGAAACTTTAGAAAACAAAGAAATGGTGTCAGAGATAGCAGGAATGGCTAACGCGATATCGTCCGAGAAAATGAGAACATCGTCAGCGTAGGCTGCAGTTTTAAGACAATGAGGGCCAAAAGAGAACCCTTTGATATCGGGGTGTAAATCAATCAGCCGAAGGAGAGGATCGATAGATAACAAAAACAAGAGAGGGGATAAGGGACATCCTTGTCTCGTGCCCTGGCAAAGATTAAAAAAAGAGGATGTAGAACCATTAACTCTAATATTAGCTTTAGGTTGGGAATACAAAGACATTACCATGTTAATAAATGATTCCCCAAGGTTATGTGCATGTAAGACAGCTCGAAGAAAAGGCCAAGAAACCTTATCGAAGGCCTTCTCCGCATCGAGGGCCAAGGCCGCGGCAGGTAATTGGGATCGCTTGGCCGCCCCAATAATATGGCAGAAAGTGCGAATATTGTCTCTTGCTAGCCTACCTTTAACAAAACCAGTTTGGGAGGGATGGACTAAGTTGGGAATAAAGGATTCTAGACGTTTAGCCAAGATTTTAGCAAAAATCTTCGCTTCCATATTGAGAAGCGAAATAGGGCGGAAATTCTTAGGGTCCGAATGGTCCTTCCCCTCTTTTGGGATCACCACTATGGTGGCTTCGGCAGCCGTACCAGAGACAGAACCATTACGAACAAAAGCGTCAAAGACAGCCTGCAACTTAGGAACAAGCAACGGGAGAAAGGTTTTATAAAATAAGATCGGATAACCATCAGGGCCCGGAGCTTTCCCCGAACGGGTGGCCTTGATGGCAGAAACTATTTCCTCAGGTGAAATAGGTTCATTTAGAGTGGAGCGATCTTCCTCTGAAACTGATTGAATCGGAATTGATTTTAAAAAATCTTGGCATTTATCAAAAGAGGCTTGGTTAGAGGGGGTATACAATTTGTTATAAAAATCACGAAAAACTTCAAGAATTTCCTCAGTTTGGAATTTTTTAGAGCCATTATGATCTTTAATAGAAGAGATCTGAGAGGATTTAGAGGAAGAGTCTTGGAATTTTAAAGTAGCAGCCAAAAGTTTGCCAGCCCGATTCTTTAAGAGTAATTTTTTGGACTTTTGTGCTTGGAAACCAATATGAGCTCTTTTAGTGACAATTGTATTATATTTGTATTTTAGAAGCTCAATTTGTTGTAGGATAGTCGGATCTTTAGTATGTCTAAAGGAAGCCTCCAGAGTCTTGATTTCAGATGATAAATCAGTAAGTTCTTTTTTAATCGCTAAATTGCGTTTGGACATGCATGCAAAAACATTGGCCTCGGAAAGTACATTTAAAAGAGTCCCAAAGAATTATTGGAGAAGATACAGAAGCCTCATTTTCACGGAAAAAAGTGTTTATATCCTTGGAAAATTCTTCCACTTGGGTAGAATCATATAACACCTCCGTATTAAGTCTCCAGGAACGACCACGTGGTTTCGGAGCAAAGGACGATAGCGTAAAAGTGACCGCAGCATGGTCGGAGATGACAATGGGATGTATAAGTGGGGAAGTAGAAGCTGCGACAAGAGAAGAGTGGACTAGGAGATAATCAATGCGCGAGAATGAGGAATGAGGGGAGGAAAAGAAAGAAAAGTCACTACCAGTGGGATTATGGAGACGCCAAATATCATGCAATTTAGCAATGGAACACATGTTAAGCATCTGTTTGTGTGCTTTAGGCGGACGAAACTGAAATGCGGAATTTCTGTCCAATAAAGGATCCATAGGTAAGTTAAAATCCCCACCAACAATAAGATTACCCGCATGTGGGGTATCATGCAATTTTTTAGAAATGGATTTCCAAAAAGCAGGGTTATCAATATTCGGAGCATAGATATTCATAACAAACAGATCATGTTGTCCATCTGATAGTTTAGATAAGAGCCATCGACCATCAGAGTCGTGCTCAGAAGAGAGAATCGATAAACCCGAATTTCTCGAAACCAACGTAACCACACCATTGCGTTTACCAGATGCATCCGAACAAGACACATCCGACACCCATTCTTTCTTCAAGAATACCGCTTCTCTACTAGTGATCTTAGATTCTTGAAATAATACTAAGTCCGCTGAGAGAGATTTACAATAATCTAAGATTTTAGACCGTTTGACCGGATGGTTTAAACCCTTAACATTAAGGGACAATACATTTAAACCTGGCATATAACTGAAGGGGATACACACGAAGACAACAATGATAACAGAGAAAGGACGAAGTACAAAAATATAGTAGACCAACCACAAAACAAAATAGATGTTACGGGAGCAACCATGTGGGAGAACCATGAAAAAAGAAAAGCCAGAAGGAGAGAAGAAAGATTAGAAAAGAGAGAGAAACGAGGCAGAGGGGGAGGTCTAAAAGAGACCCATATCATGCAAGGGAGAACGTGGAAAAGGCGAGTCGAAGACCCGTACTAGGAGCAAAAATTGGTAAAGAAGAATAGCCCATTATGAAAAAAAAAAAAAAAAAACAACTGTCAGTGAGCTAAAAAGCAATAGATAAACCATACACATAGAAATACATTCTATAATGAGATACTATATTGCTAATAGAAGAAAAATACCACTCAGAGTATATTAACAGTACCCCAGCAAGCGCAAGAGCATGACTTAAATAACAATACTATAAAACGTAGGAAAAGCTTAATTATGTACGAAACATCTTAAAAAAACATATATCATTTTGTGACTAGAGGAGCAAATATGTACTGAAAACGCATATGAATCATACAAAAACACCTAATTATAACTATACTATAAAATGGAGGTACATAAGAGGAAAGAAAAAAAGGTGTATGAGAACAGCATGTAGAAAAGAGGAAGAAACCGAGAGGGAAGATGAAAAAGAGCAGAAAGAAAAAGGAGAAGTCTACACCACGATACTACAATGCTACATAGTGTAATGCAAATATAATACAAGATGCCATTGAAAGAAGTAATAATACTTGAATTATAGACAATAAATCTGCAACTAATAACTATAAAAAGTGCAGGTAACTAGTAAGTAGAAACAGCAACAATATAGGTGAAATATACCGTAATAAAAATAGATAGGAGCAAGAAAGAAGGAGTTGAAAAAGAGATACAAATACGCACGAAATCAGAGAAGACGGGTAAAAGAAAGAAGAAGAGAAAATTGAAAGGATCTACAAGAAGTTTCTCGAAGGATAATGAAGAGAAAAAAGAAGGAGAGGTCGGAAACTAGAAAGAAGGAGATCCATCAGAGTAGTATAGAAAGAAGAACAGAGATAGGACATACAATAGCGGAGGTGTAGAACAACATGAAAACATGGCTGGAGAAAAAAGAGAAGGTAACCATCCAGAAAAAGACATAACCAGAAGTAAAGAGAACAACAAATCAGGTCCCTGAGGCCCCAGGAGTCTGCGTCGTTGCTCTTTGAATCTCCATCTCTATCTCCTCCTGGTTGTCCAAGAACGTTGTCAAGTCTGCCGGTTCATCGAAGATTCTGGAATGCCCTTTATATGTAATGCGAAACTTGGATGGACCAGAAAAGGAAAAAGGAATGCCCAAGTCAGTGAGACGTTTTCGAAGATTCAAGAAACCTTTCCGTCTTATGACCGTGTCTCTGGCAAAGTCTTGGGAAATGGATATGCGATGACCCTCCCAGTTGAGTTGTTTAATCTTGCGCATATGAGACAAAATCAGCTCAGTGTGTTGATGTCGTAAGGGCTTAAAAATGATTGCTCTTGGCTGGGTGGCTGCCTTAGAACGGAACGTTGGAACACGGTGTGCTCTTTCAATCTCAAAGTCTCTGTGGAAAGATAATTGAAGTGTATCAGGAATCCAATGAGATAAGAACTCAATCATGGAGGAGGATGATTTCTCTGAGTCCTCCGGAAGGCCAAAAATACGCAGATTAGATCTCCTATTACGGTCCTCCTGCTCCGTGAGGTCTCTGCGCATCGCCGCCATAGACCGCTCCATTTGAGAGAGGGACCTGGATTGCTTTTGCATACCATCCTCTGCGGAACTTATCCGAGTTTCTGTCGCTGATACACGTAGAGAAAGGGCTTTAAAATCATTCCTGATAGCAGATACTTCCACTTGTAGTAAGTCAGTGTTAGTTTTGGTTGACTGCGCAATATCATGAACCTCATTGAGGCGCGCCAATATGGTGTCCAATGTGGAAGTATTGTCCGCCTGAGGCGATTCAGGAGTCGGAGAGACTGACTTAAGTCGCTTCAAAGATGTGCCCGGGTCCTTAGAGTCTTTGGTGTTCAAGGAGCGACTCATAATGACAGTGTTGTAGCAGAAGACTAACAAAAATACCCCTGGAATAGAGTATAGCACCAGAGTTGCGCAAAATAGTCAGAAAACAGTGAAAAAAGAGGCAATTCCCGCTCAAAACACGCTACGCTAATCTAGCGGTTGAAATATGAGCATAAATAAACAGGAATACACCTCAATATAGCGACATGAGCATCTCAATGAATCAGTTAAGAGAGAACAAAAACTGTGAGCAGCTTCGAACCCAGCCAAGCAGCAAGAAGTAACATTAGAAAAAAAGCATAAATGTTACCATTGTAGCCGTTGTGTGAAGAAACCCTTAGACAGACACGAAAGACTGTTAAATTGTATCCGCGGCGGCGCCTCAGAAGACAGATGACAGGAGCGTCATACGCGGCAAAATGGCGGCCGCTCCTCAGGAATGCGAGCGCCTGCGAGGTATGAAGCAGAACGCATACTTCCGATGATTTAAATCGCGGAAAAACAGCGTCGTGGAGATCAGCACATGTTCCGCCGTAGGTGTATGGTTTTTCCGGTCAAGAGGGCACGAAGAGACAGAGAGAAACGCTCGACGGGATCAACTCACCCCGGAGCTCAAGCGCAACACGCCATACCACAGCGGCGCGCAAGCCACGCCCCCCGCAGCCTTTTTACTTGTAGTAGAAACGTGCTCTACAGGAGAGCTGGATGCTGGGGTCATTTAGATTTGGGGATCAGTAACTTTTGCTTTGATACCTTTTTCTTTAAGAGAACCTGCGGTTCTTCGACTTGCTGCAGGTCTTCTCCTGAGACCTCTCCTTCACCTCAACCCCTTCATTAATATTCATTGGAGAAATGAGCTGCTTCTGGATTGCAAGTAGCAAGCTGATTTACATCTTACTTTAAAGTAACTCTTTAAAACCACATTAACAAAATCCTTCTGTGACATGGTTTAAAACAGAAGTGATTAACTTGTCAAGGCGCCCAGTCGATAAGCTGCTGCACCGAATACATTGCATCAAAGATATCACCTGGAGAATTGACCGGATCAGGGTGAAGCCTTTTCACACAGCCACCAGCAGCATGGTGTTCAGAGATATTTGTGAAAATGATCATCACTCATTAAACCTGGGTCTCCAGCAGCACATCAGGCGTGCTCGTTCTTGCAATGCCTGGGCAATGATTTTGATCAAATGCACTGAAAAGGATCAGAGGAGGAAGCCTGGCAGATGTGTGGGTGGCCGACGGTCCATTCAAACCGGTGTGGTCTGCTGAGGGCCATGAGGAATAAGGATTTTGGGCATTGCTCACTGGTGAGGATGGTGGATTTTTCCCTCCAGCTGAGGGTTGCATTAAGGTGACATTGACTAGATTAAGAAAATAGCTGATGCCACCTTCACTGCTGAGGTTAGCAGACTGGCAAACCCTTTGAAGAGAGTGGTGTCTTGCAGGTGGCCGAAGCACTTGGGCAGTTGAGGAGCCACCTCGGCCGCCTTGTCCTGGTTCTGATGCCCCAGCAGCAGCAAACATCTTTTATCACCTAGTGTCTAGCTCAAGTTCACCAGCCATGACTGGTGCCGAAGTCAGCCATCATTGGAGATACAATCAGAGCGCTCCTGCACAGCCCTGTGAAGATCCAGGATTTGTGCCTGGCACACTAATTTGTTTTGGAGTTTGGTAGTAATTCCTTTATGGTGGAGTTTGTGAGTTTGTTTTCTTCTCTAATGTGAGAACCTCCACCTGCTCAGGTAAAATCCTCAGTTTTTCTGTTGCTTCTTTGACTCCTAGTTTGAGGCGCTCTGCTGTGGATTTAGACTTGAAGCTCTAATGTTTTCATCACAGCAAGTAACAACGTCATATTCAAGTCTCAAAAAAGTTTTCTCTACAATATAAGTGTTTTTAAACATATTTTGATGTGGAGTAGGGTTCTAGAAATATCACCAATGTCTAACCCCTGCTATTGGCGTGCTTTACCTGTGGGTGAGGCCCCTTCGTTCATGCTTATGGACCTGTAGGATAATCTGCTAGCAGGGACAGATCATTCAGTTCCAGACAGCACATAGCAGACACAGAGAGCAGAGGTAATTAAGGGACTATGCCATGGCAATTTAATATCAACAACTGCTGTGATGAAAAGTATTCAGCAAGGAAGGCCACGACAGAGGTGCTGGCGAAGGAGATTGACTGGAAGGCTCGGTATGGGAAGAGTTTTTGTTTCCTCAGAGAGAAGCCTTGGCTGCCTGGAGGGTGGTTTAGCACTAGGAGGACACTTTTTGAGTATAGGAACCATCACACCACTTGCCGTTGAGTCAAGAGTAGTTCACTAGTGTCTGGAGTACTGGAAAGAAAATTCCACAGACCTTTATTGACACCATAACACAATAAAAGAGGTCTTTCTTGTTGGAAATATTGTTAGCATTTGCTGTGATTTCTGATCCACTTGAGTAGGGAGACCTCTCCTTGAAAGGTCTTGCACACCACATTCACATTGTTCTTGTCTTGAAGAATGTTATTACAATAAATCAGTTCCCTCGACGTCTGTGGAGAAAATACTATACATTTGCCAAGCCAACCACTTGAATTCTCTTGTTGTAAAGGACTTACGAAATATATATTTTTTACAGTCCCCTGAACTAGGCTCCAGTATATTGAGCCTAGACCCCTGGAGAAGTAGTTTTTCCTGCAGAAAGGCAGTTTGCGTCAGGAGCTGTGGCTTGGAGAGGGAGCTCTGTATGTATCCAGAAGATGATGCTGACCTCTTCTGAATGTCCAGCTAACTTGGAGTGATGAAATCTTAAAATGGACTGTACCTGTAATATGGAGTGACCGAGTCCTGCGTTTCAGGTTTCCTGTGTGCCTCATCCTGAGAACTTGTATGAAAGTGGACAGAACCACTGTAGACCTCTCCTAAAGGAAAAGGAATTATCCAAGGAAAATAATTTGGAATGTCTGCAATATCACACCGAAGGAATAATAACCATCAAGGTAACTGACCTAGCTCACCATTTCCAAGTGCCAGGGCTATCATCAGTAGACCACTGCATCTTGCACAACCCATTGCCCCTGCCCGCGTGACCTGTATCAGTACCAACATAACTACTAACCATCACACTCCTGCAAAAGTGACAATTCGGACTGTTCCAGGCCCCCAAACCTACTAGAATGGCTTGGATGGGTGGTATTCATAATTATCAATGTATATTGAATGAATAAGCAACTATTGTTGTGCTCATCTCAAAAGCAAACAAACTGCACCACAGTGTGGCAAAATATTATAGTGCCAGTGTTGGCAATTAAGTGCCGGTACAGAGAACTGGAAAACACAGGCTCAAATTAGGCACTGAATGTTCACCTTCTATGCAGCTTCTAAGCAAGCAGCTTCCATGCTTGTGCTATCTAGTCAAACCCCAGGTCACAATGCCACCCTCAAGAGGATGTTTGTGATGCCTGTTGTTTGACACTGAATATTTGCTTCCATTCACAGTAAATTCTAAGCAAATAGTTACCTGAAAGCTAGTCATTTTATCATGGCGTTTGAAGATTTTTTGCCTTATACTTTACTCGATCATACAGCCATGTTCTACTCTTAATAAGTGTTGCTGCACACTTCATCATCAGACAAACTAATGCAAGATGCAGTGTGTGTGTCTACTGTGGCTGCTGTGTATGTTCTGATGGAACTGTGCACATACCTCTGAGGGGGTACCAAATGTTACAGTAGGCAGAAGGTACATTTTAGATGGCAGCAGGGGCGCAGCTGCCTATAGTGCAGTATGTGCACTGGCACCGGAGCCCGGGCATGTAAGGGAAATCTTGTAAGGGAAAGATGGGAAATCACTGCATTTTATTGCCTTGCTAACTCTTGTTCCTGTGGATGGATCTTTATGAACCTTGGTATGCTGAAACTTAACAGAGTAAGTACATCGCAAGGTTCGTCTACACAGTATGAAAAGTTATAAGCAAATGAAACAAGCATTGGCAAAGCTAATAGTTCTGGCATTTGCCGCCAACCTTCTGGCAATTATTTTTTTGTTTTGTCATGGTTTTTGCAATACGTTATTGTTTGGGAATATGCTGTACCCTCATCAATCTTAATAACATAATTGACTACATGGAAAAAACGTTTTTTTACTTTCAGAAAAGCACACACATTACCATAATATTCCCTGGCAAAGAAGGAAACTACTTTGTATATGGATGTGTTCCCTGTAAAAGGGCAGCATGCCATAACTCGTAGGGAAGTTAGCCAATGGCTGAAACTGGCTGATGCATTGCCCCTTAATGCATGCTAGAGTGGGTGTAAGAAAAATATTAATGACACCAACCACAGACTAATGGTTGAAGTCTGTCTGAAACCCCTCTAAGTAACTATGTTATACTAATATTACAGTTAAATCATAAGTTCTTGGCTAACACAGAGCTATAAATAGTAAAACAGTTTGTCATTGGTTGCAAGCCTTTCTAAAGTAAGAAAGAAAGAAAGAACGAAAAGAAGAGAAATAAATAAAGAAGAAAAACAAAAGAAAGAGAGAAAAAGGTAGAGGGACAGAAAGAGAAGAAAATAGAGAAGGAAAAAAGAAGGATAGAAAGAAAGAAAGAAAGAAAGAAATAGAAGGGAAGAAAGAAGAGAAAGAATGAAAGAAAGATACAAGGTCAGAAAGAGAAAGAAAGAAACAGAGAAAGAAAGAAAGTAAGAGTGTAAAAAGAGAATAACAATACAGAACAGAACAGTTTTAAATAGATACAATTTGGTATGCTATACAATAGCAGCAGCCAGAAAAGCAAATACTCCAAAAGGAATTTACAACAGCATTGGCAGTAGATCAAACCTGATAAAGATGGAATGTGTATCAGAAGTGTCCTGCTATCACACCAGGCTCTAAATGCAAGTGCCACACCAAAGTATTTATAAAGTAAAAGCAAAAACACTGGCACTGAAGGGAGCTAGTTTGTGTGCGGGTGTGCTCATTGTGAGAGAGCAAAATGCAGTCACTCAAAATGAAGTTAACCAGTAGGCTAAGTAGGCTGACCCACTACCCATGCTATATTCTGAAGTGGGCAGAAGCTAAATGTGAATGACACAACAACAGACCAATAGATGAAGAGAGGTGGATGAAAGCCCCCATATGTAATTAAATTATACATATTTTTGTAAAATCAAACTTGCTTGGCTAACGTCAGACGTAAAAATGCCTTTTCAATGGAAACTCCTCCTAAAACATAACTTGAGAGGCTATTGCCAGTGTAATGTATACACAGGGCAGGACTTGCTGGACCGGGCATCACACGTTACCCAGGGAGGCTGGAAAGGTTAGGGGGTGGTTTTGGGGGCTCCATTTTGCACCAGTGTATTGGCCCCAGTAACAAACTCAGCATTCACTTTTGTTTCCAACCTCCCTGAGTTTTGAAATATGTTATGGTTTTAAAAGTGCAGAGCTCCTTCTATAAACAGCAGTTTTCAGCAACAGTAAAAGTGTCAAGATATCTTTGGTGATTAATATTCCAGCTGGAGGGGGATTGAAGTTTTGTCTAGAGTCAGTTTTCACTCATCTAAGGTAGCGCAGAGGGTTAACATGTCTGCGCCAAAACACAGTATTACGCAGATCACAGAACTGTATTTTATGTGCACAGCTCAGAGGGTTACTGTTTTTGTCACAGAGATCCTTTGGTTATTGTGCAGGTAATAAGTTGCCATAATAACTTAGCTCAGTGAGCTACGAACTATCATCAAAGAGCTGCATGCAAACTGTATGGTAAAGGTAAGAAACTTATGATTTTCCCAGTCTTTCATTATCCTAATTTTGTTTCAAAAGGATTTGTTTGGGTAGAAATACATTCTTATTAGTAAAGCCAACCCTAACCACTGTGTTATGCAGGGCGGGACTGGGAACCCTGTGCAGCCCTAGCAATGTTGTCAGACCTGCCCCCCCGGGGGTGCAAGTGTGAAGCACTGCTGGAAACATTGCCCTCAGTAACAAACCTACCACTGCAAAACCAGCCCCCACCCTTCCAGCATCCCGAGGAAACGCCTGATGCCCGCTACGGCCAGTCCGGCCCTGGTGTTATGCATTGAATTAGCTAGATCAGGCACTCTTAAAAATGCCTACACTTCGTAGTCCCCTTTGTCCCATGTAACATTTTCTGTGTGTTTGTGTGATCTGAAGTGCTAAGACACTCTGGTATGAGAGGAGCTATAAAACAAATCAAATACATGTGAGAGAGGGGGCCTATGGAGGGATATGGGGCATTGATGGAGGCTGATGGTAAGGGAATCATGTAAAGGCTGCAAAAAGATAGTTGTATCCTGGTGCACTCTAAGGTCATTATTTGCTATGCTATAAAGCTAATACAATTGAATGTATAATGAAAAATGTGTTGTACAATGCACCATTTGTGTCTATATTTTCTTGGAGGGGGACTGACAAACCTTCTTTATAGTGGGCAGGCTTGCGCACTCCGCTCCCTCGCTACGCAACCTATGGGGCTGGTCTAACAACATTTGTGAGGGCTGCTTTGGGTTCACAGTCCGGCCCTGTATGTATGTATGTGTGTTTGTGTGTGTGTGTATATATATATATATATTGCCAAACTCCCACCAACGCAGGAAATGGAGTCGCACACCAGCGGATTGCCAAACAGGTAATTTTATTCACTTTGCGGGGCGTTTTCCTGACGCGTTTCGTCCACCATTGGACTTTATCAAAGGTTACCCCTTACACCATTGCTGCTGCCAAACCACAGGTGATTGCCACAGTTGCATTTATTGACCCCCAGTGGTCAAGACCTCCAATGGTCGTGTCGTCATTTTGCAAGGCATGCTGGATCCTGTAGTTTTTGGCAGTAGTAGTTTCTCTGCCCTCCATTAGGCGGTGTTGATTAAAAAGTGTCTGTTGGTTCCGCGTTGCTGTAGGCGAACCACTTTTCAGTCCGCTTCCAGAGTCATACCGATGCCGGTCATCGGTGGCGACCGCTTTCCCTTACGTGCGTCACGACCAAGAAGAGGTGGTTCCAGTCGGGAAAGCCTCTGGCGCGCTTGCTGACTGTGCGTCCTCCCGCGGCAGAACCACGCCGCCAAACATTGCCAAACTCCCACCAACGCAGGAAATGGAGTCGCACACCAGCGGATTGCCAAACAGGTAATTTTATTCACTTTGCGGGGCGTTTTCCTGACGCGTTTCGTCCACCATTGGACTTTATCAAAGGTTACCCCTTACACCATTGCTGCTGCCAAACCACAGGTGATTGCCACAGTTGCATTTATTGACCCCCAGTGGTCAAGACCTCCAATGGTCGTGTCGTCATTTTGCAAGGCATGCTGGATCCTGTAGTTTTTGGCAGTAGTAGTTTCTCTGCCCTCCATTAGGCGGTGTTGATTAAAAAGTGTCTGTTGGTTCCGCGTTGCTGTAGGCGAACCACTTTTCAGTCCGCTTCCAGAGTCATACCGATGCCGGTCATCGGTGGCGACCGCTTTCCCTTACGTGCGTCACGACCAAGAAGAGGTGGTTCCAGTCGGGAAAGCCTCTGGCGCGCTTGCTGACTGTGCGTCCTCCCGCGGCAGAACCACGCCGCCAAACATTGCCAAACTCCCACCAACGCAGGAAATGGAGTCGCACACCAGCGGATTGCCAAACAGGTAATTTTATTCACTTTGCGGGGCGTTTTCCTGACGCGTTTCGTCCACCATTGGACTTTATCAAAGGTTACCCCTTACACCATTGCTGCTGCCAAACCACAGGTGATTGCCACAGTTGCATTTATTGACCCCCAGTGGTCAAGACCTCCAATGGTCGTGTCGTCATTTTGCAAGGCATGCTGGATCCTGTAGTTTTTGGCAGTAGTAGTTTCTCTGCCCTCCATTAGGCGGTGTTGATTAAAAAGTGTCTGTTGGTTCCGCGTTGCTGTAGGCGAACCACTTTTCAGTCCGCTTCCAGAGTCATACCGATGCCGGTCATCGGTGGCGACCGCTTTCCCTTACGTGCGTCACGACCAAGAAGAGGTGGTTCCAGTCGGGAAAGCCTCTGGCGCGCTTGCTGACTGTGCGTCCTCCCGCGGCAGAACCACGCCGCCAAACATTGCCAAACTCCCACCAACGCAGGAAATGGAGTCGCACACCAGCGGATTGCCAAACAGGTAATTTTATTCACTTTGCGGGGCGTTTTCCTGACGCGTTTCGTCCACCATTGGACTTTATCAAAGGTTACCCCTTACACCATTGCTGCTGCCAAACCACAGGTGATTGCCACAGTTGCATTTATTGACCCCCAGTGGTCAAGACCTCCAATGGTCGTGTCGTCATATATATATATATTCATTCAACCATATGGCTCCCTTTCCTCTCCCGATAGGCGCTGCTGTTATGGCCGCGTTGCTCCTGCGGTTGAGCCCAACCGCTATCAATCACAACAACGATTCCTCACCCCGAGGAAACATGGAGTCGCACAAACAAAGTCGTTAATCCACACCAAGCAAAGTTCTTATTTCTTTATTCCTTTATCCATGGGGTATCAAAGCAAAGCAAAAGAAACCAACGCGTTTCGACAGCCTCCGCTGTCTTGATCACGGTTAGTTTGTTAAAAGCATGCTCACAACTTATAGCATTCAATAAAGTTTTAAACTAAATGTCACTCCCCCAAATGGGTGTATCCAAATCAAAGATTGTGGCCTTTCGTCACTCCCACTAGTTTACAGGGATTGTGGGTGATGTCGTTTTTTCTATTTTATAAGTCTTTAAACAAAATTAGATATCACATTTTTCAAACGTTTTTGAAAGTCATTTCTCCTGATCATCCCCAATATTTTCGGGGAACATCACCTGGCTCCCATTTATGTGTTCGTTGTGTGTTGTTCCTGTTACATATAAACAATAAAAACAGTACCGCCCTCCAGTGGGCAATTAACATTGAACAACAAATGCACCTGAATTCGTGCCTTAATCAAATTTAAGTATGGATGTCATGTTTTGCGGAGATGTTGGCTCTGTAGAAGGCGTGAGCAATTGTTACCAAAAGTGAAGGTTGTGAATGTGGGGAAATTTAATAAAACAAAATTCAAATTGAAATTAAAACGTGAAGTTGTGTTTGAAACGGGATTGTCTTTCGGAAATACATAGTTTGGACGGTATCATCATAGTCATTAAAGATGTATATATAATTCCTCCGATTGGTTCAGACCATACGGCGTCATTGTCTTGAAGTTTAGAATGTGCCTGGACTCTTTCTGCCTCAGAAGTTTCTCCTTGTGACCACCCCTGTCAGACAGAGACATTGTCTCCAACCCCCAAAATCGCAAAAGTTTCCAGTCCCCATTATGGTGGGCCTCCATGTGTTTTGCAACAGCATTGCTTCTATCTTTGTGTACCGTTGCACGGACATGTTCCAAGATATGTTTTTTTCAATTCACAGATGGTGCTGCTAATGTATCTTAGTTTGCAGGGGCATTCAATCATATACACTGTATATTGGCTGTTGCATGTTATGCATTCTCTGATTTGCCACATCTTCTTGTTGGGCATTGCTATTTCTGTTGTCGGTTTGGCAATGTCACACACTTTGCAATTGTAGCATTTCACAAAGCCTTTAGTTTTTAGCCACAGTTTCTTCCTTGTTGTTTTTAGGTCGAGCTGACCTGCATTCAATGCGAAAGCATTGATTGCTGTCAGCAAGACAACTATTGTTACCCGTATTTGGGAATGTGGACACGAGAGGTGCACGAGCGCAGATTTCATCTCGTGGGCGCGCACGACGCCGTGCCCCTCTCGTGTCTCATTCCCATGCGCAAACACAGCCACACTGACGCATGCGCACACACATTCCCATGCGCACACACGCATCCCCTTCCTCCCCTCCCCACACATGCGGGGCTTACATACACACACAAACGCGCACACACACACACACACCCTCCCAACCCCACTCACCGGGCACACGCAGGGCTTCCATCATTGTTAGAGATGGCGGGGGGCTGTGCATAGCTGCGGGTGGATGGCGGGCGGCATGTCTCAAAGCAGAGCGTTGGTCTGACGTATTAGGCTCTCACCCAATTGTCACTCTGGGTTTGTTGCCTACGTCATTCCCGGCATGCCTTGCTCGTTTCTGACTGCCATGCGCCGGAAGTTTCAGTTTCGTTAGCGCTCGCTGGACCCCTGTTAAGCGAGTGTGTGTTATCACTGGAGCTGGGAGGTGTGGGGGGATTTCAGGAGGCACGCCTGTGGGCTGGGAGCTGCGGTGTGAGGAGCGCCACAAACAGGCTTGCACATTCCTCAGGCTCGTCCGTGTGATTTTCAATACGCGGCCTGCTATAGGCCTTTTACTGCGTGTTGTTTTGTCTATTACGCGCATTTCAGGCACGTGCACGATCATTGAACGCATATGGTGTGTGTGCGCACCACTCGCGGCTTCCGTCTCCGAGGCGATCTCAAGTTACTGGGAGGTTTTAGCTGAGTGTGCTGCACTTCATCGACCGGGAGGAGGTGAACCAACTGCGCTTTACTGTCACGGGCCGGGACCGGGGCAAGCCCGCACAGTGGAAAGCCCCCGTCAATATCATGGGCACAAGAGAATGCAAAAAAGAATTGTTGAACTCAGCGCATTGATGCCATAGCGCGAGTCAACTCCAGGACGGCTGGACTAATGGCGGCTCTTCTGTAACGCCACGACCACAGCGTGACTCAGAGCTGTGGAAGAGGGGGGCATATACCTGAGAGCCGCGTCGAGCAGGGAGTCCGGGAGGCCCCCGCGCATATCTGCACATAAGATACACTGAACTAAGTCACGTCGCCATAGCTTCCTCTGCTTGAGGTGGGCGCCCCAGAGACTTTATCAACCGAATTTACCGTCATCCTTACAAAATACTGTGTGCACAGCCTTGATTCTGGCAACCATTTGCTAATCTGCCAGCACTGTATTTATTTAAAAGAAATCTGTGTGTACACAAATACTACATATTCACGAATATACATGCATGTGATGTATGCAGATGCCCAGAGTGCGCAGTGCTGATTATTATCGTTACTGAGTGCAGCGAGGGACACGGCGAGTTTCCGGGGATGCCATGTCTATCCCTCAAAGCCGTTTAAATAGCGTATTTTTCTTTGCGGAAGTGCACGTCAGGTTCCTGCCAGGGTGATTTTGAGCACGAGGTTATATCACACGAGTGAAATGAAATATCTCATTACATGGACCTCTTACAAGACGGTTAGTTAGAATGTGTTGTGCTCACACCATTCAATTCACAATTGCACTAATACCCTTGTACATATAGTTATTAGCAGATGTCATTAGTAACATTTAATTGGCTCACAATTATTATCATGGTATGTCACATGTATAGCACACGAAAAGCACTTCAGTATGTACTTAGATAGAACGCATGTTTCAGTGCAGACCCCCCCACACCTCTCACGGTGGCCCCGTGATCTTGCACCAGCTTCTCTTCAGCCCATGCACAGGATATGTAGGCTACATAAGTGGCGATATACTCTGCGCAGCAGCCGCATGGCCATCTGTGTACATTCCTGCAGATGAAGGTGATGTGCTTAACTTGCACCATAGCACTGTTCTGTGGAACTTCACCAGCACGTTTCAAAATGTATTGAATTAATGTAACCTCTTGCAAAATTCGCAGAGGGCACGGTGATCTTCTTTACCCCTGTACAATTCTGCCATTTACGTCACGTTTTTAACCCCCAATACCATCCTGAAGGAGGGAGTAATGATGAACTTAGCCAAATGAACATGCTGCTATTGCCATTATAAATTACAATAACTTTTATTTAAGTATTCATTATTAAAAAAAATTAAAAGCCATTGTTATTTGGAATATCAATACATGTAAGTCACGTAAATACAACACATATTGCATTACAAAAGCTATAGGTGTCACATTTGCGAAAGTTATAACTATTGGCATTGTAAATAACAGAGCTATTAATTTTGCTATTTTCAAAAACAAAACATAAATAAAAAATGTGTCATTTACAATACCAATAGCTCAAACTTTCCTAATGCGAGACCTATTGCATTGCAAATGCTTGTTTTAAAATGGCTATGAACCAACTATATATAATATATATATATATATATATATATATATATATATATATATATATATATATATATATATATATATATATATATAGGGAAATGAAAATAATATTTATAAAGTGCACCTAATACCAGGATATGTCTAGGCGCTAGCTTCTGAGGCACGAAAGCAGTGGCAGCTGCTTTAATTGAATAGTGTTGGTGCGAGGGTTGATGCGCAACTTAAAATAATTAAAATTACATTTACCTGCCGCCCCAACGGCTGCCGCCTTGCTTCTCTTCTCCGTTCCTGGACTCCGACTGCGCGGGCTCGTACATGCAAAATACCACTGCTGCTCTCATGCTGGGATTGATCTGCGCCGCTTTAACAGTGCATTGGAGCTTGGGGTGTTTTTCCAACCTAGCTGTGCAACAGAAGATGTAAGAAAATGAGCTTAAGTGTCCTTCATCAATAGCTCATTCTTATTTAATTGTCACACCTGTAATGACAGTGTCTTAATAACTTTCTGCAACCACCAATGTATTTAGGGAAACATCTATGAAAAAATGCATTAAGAGAATCAGAGATTCCCTGGGGTGAATTAACACTCGAATTAATATCCACAACCTCAAGCTGTAACCATTCAAATTTCTCATACTTAATAGTCAAAACGTTTACCTCTCCGCTTACTTATAGGCATGGCCACAGAATGCTGCGGTACTGATGCTGCAACACTGGGAAGCCAAGACCAAACTCCTCAGCACTACTTTTAATATTTGCTGCCTCTGGACCAGTAGAGATGACCTCAAAAGGCCTGATGTACCAAAGCATTTTGTAGCTGCAAACATCAGGATTCCCCAAATCACATGGTTTACAACCACAATATCAAATGTTGTTATATGTACACAACTATTTTGTCAGTCAGAAAAGCCATTGTGAGTAACAGAACTGGTTTTGCAGCTCAATCTGAATTGCAAATCAGTGAGTGTCTGAAAAAGACGTGGTTTCCTATTTGCAATGGGATATATCACTGCTTTCTGACTGCAGCTGCGGTCACAATTCCTAGCAAAGTTACAAACTCTTCAAAGGAACTGATTTGCAAAGTGTAAACTGTGCAGGTCTAGCAGCTTCCCGTTTGGGAACCGTGTTGGGTGGTATTGGCAGCTGCTTGCAGTAATCCATATTTCTACCCTAACAGGAAACATTTTTTAAAGCAGTACTGGCTCCTTTAAGGAACATGAGCTGCTTTAGAAAACGTTTCCTATTGAGGAATGTGAACACATGGATGTAGGGCTGCTATTTCTAGGCCACCGTCACCATATTTGTGGCTGAACGAGGGTAACCACAAATCAGTGCCTAATTTGAGCAGGTGGTTTCTGGTGCACAGCACCGGCACTTAATTGTCAACAGCGGAGCTTTTGACAGTCTACCACAAGGTTGCGCTGTCTGGTTAATTTAGAGATAACCACAACAACAGTTAATTATTAATTCAATGTACATAAAAAAGTACCATTACCTGCCACCCAAGCCATACTTTTAGCTTTGGACCCTGAAACAGTGCAAACTGTAATACTTGTAGGAGTGTGATGATTGGTAGTCTTGTTGTTACTATCACTGAACCACACTGAAAGAAGGGGGAGAAGGAGACCCCCTATTTTGACTTCCTCTATGTATAACTAGTCACACACTGAGAAGTAGGAGAGTATAAATCGCTTATTAAGAGAGGTAAAAGTGGCAAAGTAAAAATGTTTGAAAAACTCCCCTCACCTACAAAAATGTGTGTATGTGTGTTATGCTTCATCATTGGGCTGCTAAACACACCTCTGTGCAGACCAACACACGAGGTTGAGCAATAGGGTGGGGGAGACAATACAAACATATAGAAAGGTCAGGATCATACAGGGAATAAGTTCAGATAAAGTAATTTAAAACTAACTCAGGGATATCCCAATGTCTATTTTATTAATGGATTCCCTGGTCAGGGCTAGAAGGTATCTAAAAACCAGTTGATGGTGGTGAAGCGGGTAGATTTTGAACCATACACCCCTCCACTCTGCAGAGAAGTCGACATGTTTCAGCTAGATTTTGTGTCTTCCCCGTCTTTCTTCAGGACTACTAGATCCCCGTAATTATATCCTTCTTTCCTACCTTAGTAAGTAGATTGAGTACTAAACCTGTAATTGTACGTAGGTCCTGTAATCACACTTCATATAGAATCGAGTTTCATTGAAGTACGTGCTCAAACTGGCGCGGGAGTGAGGGCGATCCCCTGTAGTCACACATTTTTTCAAGGTGGGTCTCCCGCTGCTGCAGTGACCCTCCCGGTGCCTAATTAATTTTCAGTTTTCAATAGGCCGGTTTTTCTGTCACCACCTGCACATGGGAATTTTGTGAGATGAACTAGGACATAGGTTGCATAACAAAATTACAGGCAAGTCAGTGAGCAATTTTCACCGACTATTTACAACCTGTTTGTTACTATATCGGATCACACATCCCATGTATTGATCATCAAGCTGTCAGGCAGAAAAGTTTAATCTGGTAAAAAACAGATACAGTATATACCTTGAAGATCCATATGGTTGGACATTTGAAAGATCCATTAGATCATTAGACTCCGTGGTAGAGAGTTTGGTCAGACGACGCATCAGTCAAGTTCTTTGCTCTGTGTCTGTGAAACTGACTGAAAACCATTTTTGTTTTAAAAAATAAATTGAAATCCACCTTGGACATTTATTTACCCCACTCAGCTCATCAGTAGTATGTTCATTAAATTCCAACTGCTATTTTAATATAATAAAAGTAGTTAGAAGTACGCAAAATTTCCCACCTACAACATTGTGTTTAAAAAAACAAAAAACAATCGCAACTTGAAGAAATACAACTAGCGGACAGAAACAACCAGCAAAATAAAACATTTAAAATGTGAGAATTGTCTTGATATTAGTTTTCTTATGTGCAAACTTCTGTGGTGAAGTATGGAGAAGTTGGTGAATCTCTAATTTAGAGGTAGCACTGCGGAAAAGCGGATCCTGCCACAACTGGCGTAGGAACAACCGGTAAAGTGGCATATTAACAGACAAACGGTATAATGAGTTGGGCTCCCGGTTTTATGGTATTTCTTTTTTTAACATTTCCATCTGTATTTATCCATATTTATTTTTTGGCCGTCTTATTAGAATGTATCCATATTTATTTTGTGGTTTGTGGATAAATGTAGTAAAAAATGCTACATTTCCATATTTATTTAACTGATAGACATGCACTCATACTGTGATGCCCATCGCGGTTTAGCAAATTCAGCAGGCAAATATATCAAAACACTACATTAGCAGGTAAATATTCGCAATTTACTATGAATATAATTTAACATATGCCTGTATTTAAAGATATCTTAACTCGTTTTTTAACTCCCCATGCTGACTCGGTGCTCATCTATTGTCTTGGAATTCAGAGCAGACAGCATGGAAAGTAAGTCATTAAAAGCACAATTTTCAGCATGTTCCCCTTTTAAAAAGAAATACAGACAGAAAACATATTGTTTTCTGTCTGTATTTATCTGTAAAAATCAGTAAAAACGGAAAACTGTGAGCCTTAATAATGAGGTGCTGTGGCTTACACCTGCCATCCTCAATGCATCATAAGCTGCAGCTTCCACTTAACCCCCAGTGCACGACTGTGGTTGACTGGCACTTGGACTAACCCGTTCTGCGCGATACAGCATCCATTTTAGGACATCCTCATTACTCACTCCTCATCGCACAGATACCACGACCCGTTTCGCGCTTTATAGCATCTGTTTTAGGACATCCTCATTCCTCACTCCTCATTGTGCATATACCACGACACGTTCAGCGCTATACAGTATCTATTTTAGGACATCCTCATTCCTCACTCCTCATTGTGCATATACCACGGCACGTTCAGCGCTATACAGCATCTGTTTTAGGACATCCTCATTCCTCACTCCTCATTGTGCATATACCACGACACGTTCAGCGCTATACAGCATCTATTTTAGGACATCCTCATTCCTCACTCCTCATCGCACTGATACCACGACACGTTCAGCGCTATACAGCATCCATTTTAGGACCTCCTCATCGCACTGATACCACGACACGTTCAGCGCTATACAGCATCCATTTTAGGACCTCCTCATCGCACTGATACCACGACACGTTCAGCGCTATACAGCATCCATTTTAGGACATCCTCATTCCTCACTCCTCATCGTGCATATACCGCGACACCTTGAGCGCTATGCAGCATCTATTTTAGGACATCTTCATTCCTCACTCCTCATCCTGCATATACCACGACTTCCCTTCGGTGGAACCTTCTACAACCCACATCAGGTTAACGTGCTGCGAAAGCTCAGGAGTTTGAATTGACTTGTCCTACTAAATCAACACTGCTATTGTGGTTAGGGCTAGGCTGCTAGATGATGCCTTACTCAATATATTCTAAGCATGCATTAGAACAAAACACTGCACCAGGCAACCAGCAACCTCTCTCAACAAAATCTTTGTACATTATGGAGATGGAAAAACAACACAAAACACCGCTGTATAAACCTATTCAAGGAACGTTGAGCCGGCCCCCGGGGGCTAGGAGCAGCAATCCCCTGACTGTATTTATCAATGGAAAGATTGGATTTTATGTAAATGTCATCATTTTGTCCCAAGACAGGATTGTGAATCCAGTCACCTGGCCTTTCCCCATCTGTGTCAAGGGATTCCTTGTGTGCAGCCAATCTAAATGCAAATTAGGATAACATGACCTGAAAAGCAGACCTTAAAAAAACACTGCAAAGATGTATGAGGAGGCATTACTAAAGAAGAACATTACTACGAGGAAGGGAATTACAAATTAATACATTCTGCAAGAAACTAAATGGGAGTGGGGTATCACATCAGAGGTGAGGAGCTCCCTGCATTCGTAGAAAAGGCCTTTCTTGGTAAATGCAAGTGTTCTGTAGGGTCAGGAACCCAGACCTTTTGCTGGGAGGTTTCACGCTATTAATACGGATAAGAAAAAGACACACACACACACACACACACACCACAGACACACACACACAAGCACACACACACACACACACACACACACACACACACACACTGTAATTCCAGCCATTTGCTTTTGCATACAATACAGCAGGGGCTCTCAACCTTTTGACTTCTGTGGACCCTCACTGAATCACTATTGGGAGCAAGGGTTCCAGCCTACTTTGTTTCTATGATTTGAACCTCACAAAAGTACACAAAACAATAGCAACAAATACATAGTAAATACATACGCAAAATATGAAATATTTTCTTTAATTCACCCAAAAAAAACAATGTTGTTAATAGAAGATTGGAACTTTCCAAAATGTGGGTTTTATTTGTAGAACACAAAGCGATATGCCTGGCTCTAGAATATCACTTTGACTTTTGCACCTGAGGCAGTCTGTTTTTATGTCAACACATACAAGTGCTTCAGTTGAGGCCAGCACTCGCCCATGCAACTGTTTACTGTACTCACACTGATCTAAGAATCAAGCTAAGGATACCAATTTGATTTTTACCCTCCAGGTTTAGATTCCTTCCAATTTACAATTTTAATTCTTTCTGTGTATCTATTTTAGGAATCTGCTAATATTATTTATTTTCTGAACAGATGCGGAACCCTGAGTAGGTGTTGCAAACCCTCCAGGCAGGCACCCGTGGACCATAAGGCCGTCTCCAGTTGCAACATAAATCGAATGCAAAATGATCGCCCTTTTATTTTCCAAGCCTCATTCACGAGGCCATATGGACTCAGGTGCTGGCGCACCTATATTTGTATTCCCATGTAGCGCCTACTGCGCGCCAAACACAAATAACTCTGATTCGTCTTTTGCAAAAAATGAGAAAATGGAGTGGTAACAAGTGTACTGTAAGCAAAAAATAATTTGGGCACTTTACTCCCCATTTTTTTTTACAACAAGTTGTAAATTAGGCACAAATACACATACACCTGGTAATGCGCACAAATGGTTTTCATGCCAAGGTATTTTTGTGCTTTCTTTTTACACGGGGGTCTAAATGAATGTGTTTCAGTAGAAGGTGATCTGTCTTGCCTTAGGGATTTAATAATACATTCCATTAATAATGTATGTGTTGTATTTGTAATAATTATATTTTCTATTTTTTTTAATGCATTTATTTATGGTGGAGAAGTGTGGCTCAATGATTAGAGCAAAAAACACAGTTGATGGACAGAATGTAGAACAATGTCATACATTCACCCCAGTACAAGGATCTGGGCCTAAATCCATCGTTATTTTGCACTCCACACCACCCTGGGTTAGACACTGGCTATATGCAAATCAGCTCTGACCCTGTGCCTCATGGGAACAGTCCAGTCCGAACTACCAAGCCATGTCTTTCCCAGACCGGAATCAAGCATCCAAGGACCGGTTTCTGGCTATCAGCCTTCTTCAGCCTGGATAGCTTGACTCCAGTGGTGTGGAGAGCCTGGGAAACACGTCGGGGTGAAAATTGCAAAAAACACAGTTGATGGACAGAATGTAGAACAATGTCATACATCCACCCCAGTACAAGGATCTGGGCCTAAATCCATCGTTTTTTTGCACTCCACACCACCCTGGGTTAGACACTGGCTATATGCAAATCAGCTCTGACCCTGTGCCTCATGGGAACAGTCCAGTCCGAACTACCAAGCCATGTCTTTCCCAGACCGGAATCAAGCATCCAAGGACCGGTTTCTGGCTATCAGCCTTTTTCAGCCTGGATAGCTTGACTCCAGTGGTGTGGAGAGCCTGGGACTCACGTCTGAGTATTTATTTATTTGCATACTTATAACGCGCTGGGAATCGACTCCCTGAGGAGTATCTCCGCGCCTTTAGCAGCATCTGAGACCAAAGCAGGCTCTATCTTAAGGTTAAGGAATGCCTAAACGGAACTAGTAGTTAAACAGAAAAGTTTTTAATTTTTTCCTAAAAGGAAAATGTTCCTTACAGACTCTAATGTCGTAAGGAAGATCGTTCCAGAGCTTTGGTCCTGCTACAGACAGAGCCCTTCCTCCTTGTCTGGTCTTCCAGAACCTGGGGACACATAACAACTCTTGATCACCAGATCTCAGAGCTCTCGGGGGGATGTAAGGAACACATTTTTTAGTTAGATAGTCAGGACCTTTACCAGTGAGGCATTTATGAATGATGCAGCACGTTTTAAACAACACCCTCTGTTTCACTGTAAGCCAATGGAGTTGATTCAGCAATGGTTTTGAGGGTGTACGTGCTGGGGCATTCAGAACCAAGCGTGCCGCCGTGTTCTGCACGACTTGGAGTTTGTTAATGATGCCCTCATTGGCGGCTAACAGCGAACCATTACAGTAGTCCAGTCTGCTCAACACAAGCGACTGAACTAGAGTTTTCCTGGTGGTATCAGGTAACAAGGGGAATACCCTTCGGAGAAGACCAATAACATGGAAACAGGAGCCTACCACTTGATTAGTATGATGTTTAAGGGCGAGCTCCTGATCCAGTTTGACTCCTAGATCTTTCACTACCCCTTTGGGCACAGGGACTGGGCCTAGGTCTTGAGGCCACCAGTCAGGAGTCCACAATCGTTTGGCTTCTCCAAAAAGCATCACCTCAGTCTTTGAGACGTTACACTGAAGGAAGTTTGCTGCCATCCAATGAGCCACCTCTTTCATCCCCCGGGCAAAGGAGTTACGCACCTCGGGAGTCATGATTTTGAAAGGGAAGAGGAGTTGAGTATCGTCTGCATACGATACAGGGATAAACCCGTGGGATCTCATGATGTTAGCTAGGGGTGCCACATAGATGTTAAAAAGCGTTGGGCTCAAGCAGGAGCCCTGCGGCACCCCCTTAGAGATCTCCACCTCCTCTGACTGGTATGGACCCAGTATGACTCTCTGAGTGCGCTTGGTGAAAAAACTCCTTAGCCAGGCCAGCGCCTTGCCTCTCAGACCGATGTCAATGAGTCTGGAGGTCATGATATCATATGACACAGTGTCAAACGCCGCTGACAGATCTAAAAGCACCAGGATAACGGAATAACCCTTATCCTGTAGCATATGGAGATCATCAGCGACGGACAGCAAGGCGGTCTCAGTGCTGTGCCTGGGCCTGAACCCTGATTGGGAAGGATCAAGTCCCCCCGCACTTTCTATGTATTTAGATAAGTGCCGATTTACAAACTTCTCAGTAAGCTTCCCTAGAAAAGGGAGGAGGGAGATGGGTCTCAGGTTTGTCAAATCGGTCCAGGGAATGGAGTTATTCTTACGTAGAGGTCTAACCAAAGCCTGCTTCCAGCCTTGGGGAACTTCCCCTGTGCTCAGAGAAAGATTGAGTACTTGCTGAATTCCTGCACCCAGCTCATCGCTAAGAAGAGCCATAACCCGTGCTGGAATAATATCTGAAAGACACCCACTCTTTGTTTGGGTGATAAGGGAGGTTATCTCCTCCAAAGATATTGGCGGGAAGACTTCAAGCTTACTGGTCGTATTTTCTGCTGAGCTAAAATGTGGCTGGACCATGCTATCAACGGTACTCATATTGTTAGAGGTGGATTTAGTGGCTAAGATAAGTATACCCAGCACACTCGGGGTGAAAATTGCAAAAAACACAGTTGATGGACAGAATGTAGAACAATGTCATACATTCACCCCAGTACAAGGATCTGGGCCTAAATACATCGTTTTTTTGCACTCCACACCACCCTGGGTTAGACACTGGCTATATGCAAATCAGCTCTGACCCTGTGCCTCATGGGAACAGTCCAGTCCGAACTACCAAGCCATGTCTTTCCCAGACCGGAATCAAGCATCCAAGGACCGGTTTCTGGCTATCAGCCTTCTTCAATCTGGATAGCTTGACTCCAGTGGTGAGGAGAGCCTGGGACTCACGTCTGAGTATACCCAGCACACTCGGGGTGAAAATTGCAAAAAACACAGTTGACGGACAGAATGTAGAACAATGTCATACATTCACCCCAGTACAAGGATCTGGGCCTAAATCCATCGTTTTTTTGCACTCCACACCACCCTGGGTTAGACACTGGCAATATGCAAATCAGCTCTGACCCTGTGCCTCATGGGAACAGTCCAGTCCGAACTACCAAGCCATGTCTTTCAAAGACCGGAATCAAGCATCCAAGGACCGGTTTCTGGCTATCAGCCTTCTTCAGCCTGGATAGCTTGACTCCAGTGGTGTGGAGAGCCTGGGACTCACGTCTGAGTATACCCAGGCAGGATTGGTGTCAGTACAACGCGGATTTTTACATCGCATTCCGTTACAACGGAATTTTTACAACGCAGGATCCATTACAACGGATGCCATTACAACGCATGGCATTACATAGCAGATGGTATTACAACGCATGGCATTACATCGTAAGTATAGGTAAGTATACCTTTTTTTAAAAATGTTATTAAGTTAATTTAATTAATTTAATTTAATTAATTTAAATAAAATACATTTTAAAATAGCCATTAATTTAATTTAATAAAATAATATCTATTTAATAAATGTAATTTCAATAAAAAAATGGGAATAATTTAATTTAATTAAAATAATAAAATTAACTTAATGTACATATTTTTATAATTGAAATTAAATTAAATTAATTGAAATAATGTATTTAATTTAATTAATTTAATTTAAAAATGTAATTAATTAAATAAAATTTATTTAATTTATTAAATATATTTTAATTAATTTAAAAATGGTAAATATAATTTAATTAACCCAAAACACAAACCCCTGTACCCCAAAACCCAAACCCTGCCCTAAAACCTAAAAACACCCCTGTACCCCAAAACCCAAACCCTGCCCTAAAACCTAAAAACACCCCTGTACCCCAAAACACAAACCCTGCCCTAAAACCTAAAAACACCCCTGTACCCCCAAACCCTGCCCTAAAACCTAAAAACACCCCTGTACCCCAAAACCCAAACCCTGCCCTAAAACCTAAAAACACCCCTGTACCCCAAAACCCAAACCCTGCCCTAAAACCTAAAAACACCCCTGTACCCCAAAACCCAAAACCTTGCCCTAAAACCTAAAAACACCCCTGTACCCCAAAACCCAAAACCCTGCCCTAAAACCTAAAAACACCCCTGTACCTCAAAACCCAAACCCTGCCCTAAAACCTAAAAACACCCCTGTACCCCAAAACCCTGCCCTAAAACCTAAAAACACCCCTGTACCCCAAAACCCAAAACCCTGCCCTAAAACCTAAAAACACCCCTGTACCCCAAAACCCAAAACCCTGCCCTAAAACCTAAAAACACCCCTGTACCCCAAAACCCAAACCCTGCCCTAAAACCTAAAAACACCCCTGTACCCCAAAGCCCAAACCCTGCCCTAAAACCTAAAAACACCCCTGTACCCCAAAACCCAAACCCTGCCCTAAAACCTAAAAACACCCCTGTACCCCAAAACCCAAACCCTGCCCTAAAACCTAAAAACACCCCTGTACCCCAAAACCCAAACCCTGCCCTAAAACCTAAAAACACCCCTGTACCCCAAAACCCAAACCCTGCCCTAAAACCTAAAAACACCCCCGTACCCCAAAACCCAAACCCTGCCCTAAAACCTAAAAACACCCCTGTACCCCAAAACCCAAACTCTGCCCTAAAACCTAAAAACACCCCTGTACCCCAAAACCCAAACCCTGCCCTAAAACCTAAAAACACCCCTGTACCCCAAAACCCAAAACCCTGCCCTAAAACCTAAAAACACCCCTGTACCCCAAAACCCAAACCTTGCCCTAAAACCTAAAAACACCCCTGTACCCCAAAACCCAAAACCCTGCCCTAAAACCTAAAAACACCCCTGTACCCCAAAACCCAAACCCTGCCCTAAAACCTAAAAACACCCCTGTACCCCAAAACCCAAAACCCTGCCCTAAAACCTAAAAACACCCCTGTACCCCAAAACCCAAAACCCTGCTCTAAAACCTAAAAACACCCCTGTACCCCAAAACCCAAACCCTGCCCTAAAACCTAAAAACACCCCTGTACCCCAAAACCCAAACCCTGCCCTAAAACCTAAAAACACCCCTGTACCCCAAAACACAAACCCTGCCCTTAAACCTAAAAATACCCAAACACCCCAAAACATATACCTCAGTACCCCAAAACATATACTCCTATACTCATACTTATTAAAAAAATTACTTAAATTAATATATTTAATTTATAACATTTAAAAACATAAATAAATATTTTTATTTATTTTTATTTATAATTAATAATAATTAAATCAATTATATAATATTAAATAAAATTAAAAAAATTATATACTTACCAATACTTACGATGTAATGGTATGCGTTGTAATACCATCTGCTATGTAATGCCATGCGTTGTAATGGCATCCGATGTAATGGATTCTGCGTTGTAATAGCTGCGTTGTAACAGCATTACGACGTAAAAGTTGCGTTGTAAGTGATACACACCACCCAGGCAATGTCATACATGATGCAGAGGTCTAGCCCGGGACCAGGCTTCAATTCCCCGCCTCGGCGGGTCTTGGGCTCAAAATTCCTCGGACCTGATAATTCTCGCCTCGGTGCCTATTCCAATCATGGAGTCCCACTCTGCAACTCTGGGCAAAAGCTTGCTTAATCTCCACAACGCTAAGGATGCCTGGCCTCCACCTTGGGGGTGCCCAGGAGTGGACGCCTCACAGGGAAAGCCAGGATGGGTTCCACAGCGGTATTCGTACAAGCGCCTTGAGACCCTTGCGGGTGAGTAGTGCGCTATACAAGTATCAATTTACATTTTTTAAGTGTTTACGTACAGTGGTTTGTATGGTGTCAAAATGCTGCCTTTAAGACATTTCACACAGCTGTGTGAAACAATCAAGTACTGCTGTGATGGGTAGATATTGGGAAGTCTTTTTGGGTTCTTAGTAAGGTTCTGATAGATACATGTCTATCCCCAGGGCAAAGCACAGGCCAGATTATTGAAAAAAAAACTGTAAATTTAAACCAAGTGTTTTAGGACTGTGCATGGGTTTAGAATTCACAAACACTTTTCAAATTATGCCTGAAAACCTTCAAGTGTTTGAGGTTTCTAGGGGTACTTCTGGAAAGCCTTGTGAATTTGAAAGAGTCACTATGCTGAGGCATGTCCACATGTACTGCACATGTGTTTGGTCAGTAAGATTAGAGGGGTGTGAACGTCAGATTTTCCGCCAATCGGGCTGGCATATAATGTTTAAATACATGGTACAACAAGCAGGGCTCTTGAGAGGAGCCTGCGGGGCAGTGTAGAGGAGAGCACTGCGGATTAGTCAGAGTACTAAGAGAGAAAATATAAAGCAACCAATATTTTTGAGGACTTTCAAAATAGAGAGGGAGAGAGAGTGTGCTTTTTTGTCTGCATGTATGTAAACATTCCTGGTGAAATCCGACAGACATCTCACCTTACCCAGCTGAAACCACCTGTACCCAACTATTTATCGGAAAATACATTTATTGGGTGGGGGTGTAGCCATGGACATCAATTAGGTGTCGGGTTGCAACTGGGACCCCTAAGCCACCCGTTATGGCCCCTGCCACCTTGCTTGTGACCCCTAGGGCGGCGCCTGCGCGCCTCAGCAATGTCAGCATCATCATGGCGGGACTGGGCATTGGGTGATTTCCCGAGAGCCTGGAAGGGTGGGGTAGGGTTTTGTTACTAGTGGCTGGTTTTGCAGCAGTGCTGAAATCAGCCACCCAGTAACAAAATAAGCGGGCTTGGCCAGCATAATCACTCCCTTCTCACTCTTGTTTCCAGCCAGCCAGTGCTTATGTGGACTCAACATTTAAAAAAATAAAAATAAATTAATACCACGTAACCGCCGCCTAGTGGTGTGTTTGGGCACCACGTGACAACCCTAGTGGTTTGGTTTACTCAAAGGCCATCCATCTGTAGGAGCGTTTGAAAGCGCTACCAATGATGGCCCTGCCCAAATGATTTGTTCTGCCCTAGCCAGCCTCTCGCTTTCATCCCTCTGCTCTTGCAGAAGTCTCCTGCACTTTGACCAACATTGCATGATGTAGGAACAGTGTTAAGTGAAGGTAAGAAACAGAACTCCATTTACAGTTGTCCCTGATACCCAGGGTTGGATTGGTAATCTGGGCATTCGGGCAATATGTATTAAAAGTGACTGGGGCCCAGTTGTAGGCTGTTTTTTTTTTATCCAGTGGTGCCCGTGAGCTGTATTGTCTGGCATCATCAGTGGCTATGTTCAGTACTTAGGGGGTCATTAGGATGGTGGACCGACTTTGTCCGTCCACCATCCTGTCGTAGGAAGGGACCGTTCGCCATAAGGGCGGAGGTCCCGTGCGTCGAATTAGGATGCACCGGCCAAAGTGGCGGGTGCATCCCGCATATTTAACATTGTGGCGGGCGGTGCTGAAAGCACCGCCCCCCGCAATGCTAAAAATGCATGTTGTGTGTTTCAAAGCACAACATGACAGGCACCGTGCGATGCCTGTCATGTTGTACTTTGAAATGCAGGGGGGTACCATAGGTACCCTCCATGTGCACCCCCCACCTCCCCCTTCACCCTGGGGGCCCGCCTTGCCACAGCTGCAATGCCGGCGGAAAAGTGGCGGACAGTCTTGCCTTCCGCCGCGGACCCCCCCAGCCATCCTAATGTGGCGGGAGGTCATTTCCGATTAGGATGGCGAACGGATTGCCCCCACCGGGCCGGCAGTGGCTACCGCCAGCCCAGCGGGGGCAATCTGTACGCCATCCTAATCTGCCCCTTAATTTGTAAAGAAAAAAAAAGTGCTGGGGCTCAAAGTTTTATCTCTTTTCCAGCGCTGCCGAATGTGGGGTTGACATTTGATTCATCTACCTCCAGACACGCCCTCCCCTTTATCTCACTTTTGCAGGTTCTTTTCATCCCTGCTTTCTTATTTTGTCCCTAGGGTGACCAGGCTTCCCAGATTTGCCTGGATTGTTCCGGTTTTTCAACAGTTGTCTCAGCAGATTTTGGTAACATTGGCTCTTGGCCCGGTTTTTGAGAGGGTGAACTGAAAACAGTGAGCCACTTTTTTAGGTGTTCCAAAGCTGGGTAGTAAGGAGCTGTCACGAGTAAGACATTTAATTAATAGATATGATGCTGGTTTTAAAAACTATGGGTCTCATTTATGAAAAGTGACGCATCGCTGCGTGAAAACAGTGATGCAACACTTTTCACTGCGCACTCCTTACGACACCAATGATGCGTCATATTTAATGTATGACGCATCATGTCGCAAGGACTTACAGATACGTCAGTATTTCTGACGTATCTGTAAGCGCAAAAGTGACGCATTGCTGGAGTGTGTCACAAAAGTGACGCAACTCCAGCAATGCGTCCTTTCACATGGGGCAAGCCCCATGTGAAAGGGCTTGCGTCAGTCTTACGCCTGCTGTGAGGCAGGCGCAAGATTTTGACGCAACAGCATCCTAAAAGTGACGCAGTGAAATCTCATAGATTTCACTGCGTCACTATTACGAGGCTTTTTGCGGGGGAATGCCCCCTCTGCATACATTATACCTGACGCAGGTATAATGTGGCGCAGGGGTTTAAAAAGTGACGCATCTACCTAGATGCGTCACTTTTTAAATATGGTGCAACAAGGCGCATTTTTTACGCCGCTGGTGCGTCACAAACAGTGACGCACCAGCGGCGCAAAACTGACGCAAGGCCTCATAAATAAGGGCCCATGTTTTAATTATTTTCTTAGTGCCTCTTCTGTGTTTCGATGAGGATGACGGCTGTCATTCTTTGCAACTTTATTGATGTAAATGTGTAGACCTTCCTCTATTTTTGCTGAATGTCCTGGTTTTTGGGTCGCACGGTCTGGTCATCCTATTTGTCCTTCTTTTCCAGTATTTCCGTTCTTCATTCTTTATCTTTTCCTGCCTTTCTCTCTCATTCAGTTCTGCCCCCGTACCTAAAAATGAGTGAATTTGACCACCGCCTGCAGCCACCGGCTCAAATTAAGAGGATCACTGATCCCACGGAGATCTGCAAAAGCCTGTGAGGAGGGAGAGCTACAGGAGCCCGGATAACACCCCCCATGCAAATGTCCATGATTCAGCATTTGTATTCACAGATCTATTTTGCACTTGTTGACTGCACAGAAAAGGAGGGCATGTTACTACGTGTTTTGCTTCTCTGTTTGTCTCTTGCACAGTATTAAGATTGTAGCCGATCGCCGCAATATTAAATATTATTAATAATAATAAATAATATTTATTTTATTTATTTATTTTAAAGTTTTATATAGCGCGAACCAGACCCTTGCGGGTATCAGAGCGCTTTACAGAGTATGTGTCATAGTTAAATAAATACAAGGATGAGATCATTACTTGTTATAGCGCAAACAGCTACCTCAAACAGAGGCGTCCCAGCGCTTGGCAGCATTCAGGGGTGGATAGGAAGATTTTTCAAGCCAAAAATTGCTTTTTTCAGCTGTCTCCCGCCTGAAATTGCATTTTCTACAATAGAAGTCAATAGGGAATTTTCATTCTCCCGATTTTTTACTTTAAATCTCCCACCTCCCTGTCTTAAAATGTTGGCATGTTTGCATCCAGCAGTGGGTTTCTCAGGCAGCGGGGTGGGCACAATGGCACCTTCTCACCATAGGGGCGGGGCCAACAAGAGGTGCAAGGTTCAGGGATTCCAAATAGAAAAAGAAGGCACACTGACACCATTCACCGCCTTCCTACCCCACCCCAACTACTTACCTCTCAGCAGCGGGTGGTGATATCAGCTTTTGAGGGAACAGGGGCAATGTGGGTCTGGCCATAGTGCCAGCTTAGCTGGGGAAACATGGTGTTTTATCCTTGGTGTAATATTGCATGACAGGTACAAGGAGCATCAAAGTGTTGCTGGGAGCAAGTGTAAAGTCAGCACTTAACTGCCAAGACCGTCCTAGCTCTGCAGTTTCCAGGCCTGCCTTGCCCCAGCTCAGTCACAAGCTACCCCGAGCTATGAGTATCCATGGTAGGCTCAGACTATTTGCAAGCATAGTGACGAATGGCTGAAAGTGTGAGCAGCTCGGAAGATAACTTGGGGAAAAATACAGCTGCTCAGCTGCATGCATTTATGTTTGAAAAGTTATGTGCAACACCACTGCCCATGTGAAAGAAGGTTATAGTACCAGCCCCGTAAAATAGGTGCCAGTGCTGAGCACTGGAAACCACCAGTACAAATTAAGCACGGGCGATATGGGACATAAGCACACTCTCTCAGAAATGTTATAATCTCGCACATGTAAGTTGGGGCTGGCAGCGTCCTTACATGTCCCCTGCTGGGCCTGCCCATTTAAGATTGGGGCTTGCTTTGGCGACCCATGGACACAATAGTGTATGCAGATTGAGGCTGGTGAAGGGAGGGGAATGAGTAGGACCAGCATCGCTGAAGCCCAGCTGTGAAGAACCTATAGATGGATTTACATACTCATGATCCTATGCTACTGGTATGATTTGTGCTATAAAACAATGAAATGCATGTGAGTGGGAGGCCAAAAAACATTGTCTCATTGGCCGCCACCAGCGCTAAAGCCGGCGCAGCCTCAAACATCACACAGGCTGCATGTACATTTACTAGTCAATCATGCATATACTGCCCAGGAAGCCAAAGGAAATAACACCTCTTCTGAATAATTATTTTTAAAGGTATATTAACTTGCTGCACTTTCCTTGAATGCATGCATGCATTTAGAGGCGGTGCCGGTGAGAGATGCGGTAGTGAGAAGCCACAAAAACACTTTTGATATATCAACATTTCTTTTGGCTAAAAACTCTCACCATACCCATCTGCCGCTCACATCAATAAATTAGATTTGATTTAGCTAAAACATATATATTTTTTATTTTCAAGAAATTTAATATTAAAAACACCAAAACTTCATCTTTGAAAGTCCTTGCAAGATGCGACTCTGATCAGTGTGTTTAAGGAGAAACATTCGCCCTTCCACCAGGTTTCAAAGGAACATTCGGTTTAAAAAAAAAGAAATTGCGAAGAGCCATTTTCACCCCATTCCTCGCTGTATGAGGCTGGCAGGGTCGTTCCTATAACCCCTTCCCTGCGCGCCGGCACATGATAGACCCGGGTTGGGATCCTGAGCAGCCTCGCTGGAGCCCAGGTTGAGTGGCCCATTTCACAATTTCACCTCCTTGCTGGACCTGACTTAATGTTGCCTTGTCTGGAGGAAGAGGCAAAGCAGGAGAACTAGGAGAAAACTTAACGAGTGAGGGGGCAGAGAAAGGATAGAGGAGATCCTGGAGAAGAAGAGATAGAGCAAGTAAGGTGTGGGATAGAAGGGAGGAAAAGACAGAGATAGGGCTATTAAAAGAGTAGGAAAACAGTGGCTCCTGTGGGTAATACTGAACAAGTTATAATATTATACATGCACAATGGCAATATGGGTGATATAAGAAGGACGATAGGCAAGTAAGTGGTTTATGCACAGGAAGAATATATTAAATACCAAAAAAGAAGGAGAGGGGGATATACATTTAAACAATTAACACACTTCTATACATTCATGCAATTTCAAAACAGTGTAATCGTGTCCCAAATACATAGATTCTAACAAAAAACCTAAACACATTACAAACATTTAAGACAAAAGTGACATAAAGTTCTTTGACATAGATTCGTTATTTAGTTTTTTGCAGAGGGAAATGAAGCGACCCTTGTATTAATTTTCAAGTAAATACAAAAAAGTTGCTCAATAATGACAACTTATTTTCAAATGGTCTGCTTCTTCCAAAAGTTGTCGACGACGTTTCGACCTTATGCGGATGGAAGGTCTCTTCAGGACTAAAAGGGTATGGGGCACCTGTTCAGTTATGACTGCAGTATGTGCATGTTGCTAGTGACACCGTGAGGAAAGTGAATAAAAAGCAACTTACAGGGATCCCGGCCACCACCCCTGTAATGACTAGATGTACCGTGAATAGGGAGCGCAGTTTCGCAGTCTGTTCCGCTCTGCGACTTTAGTTAAGGGTTGCCTCCAAGCACTGGACAGTGCTAGTGGTGGGGCGATTTCTTTAAAAACAATGTGACCAACTTGTTTCTACGATCAGTTACTGTTGACTCTTAGACAGGCCGTGTGGCTTCGGACAATCCTGAGGATGCAAACAGTGTCTGCACAGTGGCAAGAATGGCCGAACGATTACGCGGGTTGCGTGAGAGTGCCGGGATAGGCAGTGTAAAAATAAATAAATAAATCCCGGCACTCTCGCGCAACCCGCGTAATCGTTCGGCCATTCCTGCCACTGTGCAGACGCTGTTTGCATCCTCAGGAATGTCCGAAGCCACACGGCCTGTCTAAGAGTCAACAGTAACTGATCGTAGAAACAAGTTGGCCACATTGTTTTTAAAGAAATCGCCCCACCACTAGCACTATCCAGTGCTTGGAGGCAACCCTTAACTAAAGTCGCAGAGCGGAACAGACCACGAAACTGCGCTCCCTATTCACGGTACATCTAGTCATTACAGGGGTCCCAGCCGGGATCCCTGTAAGTTGCTTTTTATTCACTTTCCTCACGGTGTCACTAGCAACATGCACATACTGCAGTCATAACTGAACAGGTGCCCCATACCCTTTTAGTCCTGAAGAGACCTTCCATCCGCATAAGGTCGAAACGTCGTCGACAACTTTTGGAAGAAGCAGACCATTTGAAAATAAGGTGTCATTATTGAGCAACTTTTTTGTATTTACTTGAAAATTAATACAAGGGACGCTTCATTTCCTTCTGCAAAAAACTAAATAACGAATCTATGTCAAAGAACTTTATGTCACTTTTGTCTTAAATGTTTGTAATGTGTTTAGGTTTTTTGTTAGAATCTATTTATTTGGGACACGATTACACTGTTTTGAAATTGCATAAATGTATATAAGTGTGTTAATTGTTTATATGTATATCCCCCTCTCGGATCTATGATGTTACAACGTGTTATTTTACAACGCATGCTGTAACATCGCAACTTTTACAACGCAGCTTCCATTACATCGGATGCCATTACAACGCAGGATATTACATAGCAGATGCTATTACAACGCATACCATTACATCGTAAGTATAGGTAAGTATAACTTTTTAAAAAAAATGTAATTAAGTTAATATAATTAATTTTATTTTACTAATATAATTAAATTAATTTTAAAAATGTAATTATTATAATTTATTTAAATAAGTTTAATTTAATTTAAAATAGGAATTAATGTAATTTAATTAATTTAATATAATTTTATTAATTTGATTTAATACATTTAATAATAGTAATTATTTAAATGTAATTAATTTAATTTAATTAATATAATTGAATTAATCTTAAAATTGTAATTAATTTGATTTAATAAATTTAATTAATGAAAAATAATTTAATTAATTTAATTTAATTAAAGTCGTACTTTAAAAAAAATAAACCCTAAAAATACCCCTGTACCCCAAAACCCAAACCCAGCCCTAAACCCTAAAAATACCCCTGTACCCCAAAACCCAAACCCAGCCCTAAACCCTAAAAATACCCCTGTACCCCAAAACCCAAACCCTGCCCTAAAACCTAAAAACACCCCTGTACCCCAAAACCCAAACCCTGCCCTAAAACCTAAAAACACCCCTGTACCCCAAAACCCAAACCCTGCCCTAAAACCTAAAAACACCCCTGTACCCCAAAACCCAAACCCTGCCCTAAAACCTAAAAACACCCCTGTACCCCAAAACCCAAACCCTGCCCTAAAACCTAAAAACACCCCTGTACCCCAAAACCCAAACCCTGCCCTAAAACCTAAAAACACCCCTGTACCCCAAAACCCAAACCCTGCCCTAAAACCTAAAAACACCCCAGTACCCCAAAACCCAAACCCTGCCCTAAAACCTAAAAACACCCCAGTACCCCAAAACCCAAACCCTGCCCTAAAACCTAAAAACACCCCTGTACCCCAAAACCCAAACCCTGCCCTAAAACCTAAAAACACCCATGTACCCCAAAATTACTTAAATTAATATATTTAATTTATAATATTTAAAAACATAAATAAATATTTTTATTTATAATTAATAATAATTAAATCAATTATATAATATTAAATAAAATAAAAAAAAATTATATACTTACCAATACTTACGATGTAATGGTATGCGTTGTAATACCATCTGCTATGTAATGCCATGCGTTGTAATGGCATCCGATGTAATGGATCCTGCGTTGTAATAGCTGCGTTGTAACAGCAATACGACGTAAAAGTTGCGTTGTAAGTGTTACATACCCCCCCTCTCCTTCTTTTTTGGTATTTAATATATTCTTCCTGTGCATAAACCACTTACTTGCCTTTCGTCCTTCTTATATCACCCATATTGCCATTGTGCATATATAATAATATAACTTGTTCAGTATTACCCACAGGAGCCACTGTTTTCGTCTAAATACATTGCCCAGGCTCCCAGTGAGTAGGGTTCCCCTGTTAATTGTAGTAATTAAAAGAGTAGGAAGCACAGAAAGACACGAAGATTAGAAAGAAAGTGCTGGTTGGAAAGAGTGCAATTGCGGTAAAGGAGCGGGCACGAAAAAGGGGCACCATAAGTGAGTGAAAGAGAGATCAAGATAATAGAGAGTGGAAAAGTGAACTAAAAGAATGAGAAGTATTGAGATCAAGGGTGGTGAAAAGGTGAGAAGTAGAGAATTTTGTGTGTGCATGTGCATAAAAGAGGGAGAGGGAGAATAAGAGAAAGGGGAGCAAGGCAGTGTGCATCACTAGCTGTGCTTCCTGGGGGGGGGGTGCAAATGGTTGCTTCAGTTGATGGTGATGTAAGCTCTGCTGCTTGAACTAGACTTGATACTTTTACATGTTTAAATTAGGTGTGTATTTGTAGAACACAGCCAAGAGCTTTCATTGAGCACTTCACTTTGCATTTTTGTAAGCACTTTCAGCCAATTGAAAAGTAATCAATATTCCAGCATTAGAAGAATGCTTTAATTTTGCCTTTATTAGAACACTTCACCTGCAGGTCACAGCAGATGTCAGCAACAATCTAAATTCACTGAGCAGCACTCTTGCAGGAGCACATCACTAGTAAGTGAGCCAACGTACCCTTAGAGCCATCTTGGAGCTGTTGTTGGCATGACCTCTACACTAACTGCTCCTTATGACCCAGGCTTCAGCATTGAACCAAGCTAAGCATGCCCTTCCCCAAACTTTGGAACAGACTAGGTTGTTTATAAAACCTATAATACATTCAATGCGCACTGCCACTTCCAAGGAGGTAGCGCTGACTGCCACTTTAAAGGGACTTTTAATAGGACTGCATGGGAACTTCTAGACACATTGGTAATACTTTAATGGGGAAATGCCTGAATTTCTAATAAGGCTCTTAATAATGTTGGGTGATGCTTGTGGTTCTCATTCCACCCCCAGCAGTAAGGGACATTCAAGCTCCCCACCTCACCTCACTATGAGCTTCCGCACTTTCCCGCCTGTCAGATTAAGAAAACAGCCAGAGATGTTTTATGGAATGAGCTATGTGGACAATTGCAAAGACCCCTACCTTCCAAGATCCCTTCAGATAAAATGATCTCTCATTCTCTTTTTTTCTCACCTCTGACTCTTTAAAAAATCTCCCTCTCCCTCTCTCTGGCTACCTCTAATTGTGTCTCTCTTGCTATCTTTCTGTCTTCCTCTCTTTCTCTCCTCACTCATCACTTGCTATACCATCTCTAACTATCTGCGTTCAACCATCTTTACCAGTCTCTCTACTTTCTTTTGACATCCCTCTAGCTTAGTCTTCACCTCTTCCTTGCATCTCTCTGCACATTTCCCTTCTCTTTGTACTTCACCTTTTGCTACTTCCTTTCTCTCTTTTGGTGCTTCATTTATCTCTAAGCCACCAGCCACTACATCCCTACCTACATCTATCTACCCTTCTCTCTGACTACCTTTATGCCACCTATTTTATTACTCGCTACCTCTCTTTCTAGGCTTCACCAATATTTCTGTTTCAGATCTCTTTCCTTACTTGACCCCTGCTCTTTGACCGCACTCCGTTTCTTTCCCTCGCTCCTCACTGATCTCTATACCTCTGTGTATTTACCTTTCATATTATATTGCAGCCCATTCTACCACATATCTGTCTACTTCACCACTCTTTCAAATACACCTCTCTGTATCCCACCTCTCCCTGCCCACTCTCTCGCCTACTATCTCTCCACATCCACATCTCTTATTCCCTCCCACATCGCTACCTCACCCCTTTATTAGCACCTTGCAAACCATCTACTTTACCCCTCTCTCAACCTCATCTATTTCTTTCACACCACTCTGTCTCTATCCCTACCCCCTCTACCTTTCTCACACTCTATTTCTACCTCACCACCCTCATCCTCACCTTTCCTTACACTTCACATCTCATATGCTGCATCATCCTTCCCCCTACATTTCTCTCTTTCTCTGAATACACAATCTCTCATTTTCCTTCATATGATCATTGTCTCAACCTCTCCACCTTCATTCTCTCTGCGTCACCTCTCTAACAACCTTTCTCCTTTATTTCTAACCCTCTTTCTCTACCTCTAGCCTTTTTTTTAAACTATCATTGCCTTTCCCTTCTGTCTATTTCAAATATATCTCTGGGCCACCTTTCGACACACCTTATCTGCCTCTTTTTTTTATCTCTCTATTTTACCTCTCAGACTCTTCTGCACACTTTCACTGTCCCTCTGTCTGAATATCCCTTCTCTTTCTCTACCTCACCTGTCTCTCTTTACCTGTCTCTCTACTTCACTTCTTTTTACCCCTATCAATCTACCTTTCTCTCTACTTCACTGCCCACTTTACCTAACCTATAGTTCTGTATACTGCTTCTCATTCTGCCCCTCTCTCACCTCACCCCTGTCTCTCTTTGGCAATATTTTTTCTCCCCTATCAATCTACCTTTCTATCTTCTTCACTGCCCACTTTACCTAACCTATATATATGTATACTGTTTCTTGTTCTGCCCCTCTCTCTACCTCACCTCTGTCACTATACCTCACCTCTTTTCACCCCTATCAATCTATCTCAGTCTCTACTTCAATGTCCACTTTACCTAACCTATCTTTCTGTATACTTCTTCTTGTTCTGCCACTTTTTCCACCTCACCTCTGTCACTATACCACCCTTCTTTTCACCCCTATCAATCTACCTTTCTCTCTACTTTGCTGCCCACTTTACCTAACCTATTTTTCTGTATACTGTTTTTCGTTCTGCCCCTCTCTCTACCTCATCTCAGTCTTTATCTTGTATTTCTCTGTACTTCTACCTTATCTTTTTGCCAGTGTACCTCTACAGCCCTTCGTCTGTAACTCGCTTTAAATATACCGTCTTCCTACATTACCTTTCTCTATACCTCATCCATCGGTGTGCCCAACCCAATCTTTACATTCCATCAACCCTATATCTAGCGATCTCTTCAAATCTATATCTGTACCTTATTTCAAAATCTTATCCATCACTCTAGCTCCCTTTTCTATCTGCCACTTCCTCTTTCTACCTCTCTGCATCTTTCTTTCTGCCCATCTCGCCATTCTTTTCCTACCTCATGTGTCTCTACATTGGAGGATGTCTCAGCTCATAACAGATGAGGACATGTGAACTGTTGGGCTCTTTCTATCCACCCAGTCAGTGCATTCTTCTTTTCAAGAAAGCTGAGCAGCAGCAGCTCTTCTTATCAGTAATGCAGTATCAACATGACAGTCAGGATCTTCATCCATGTGATGGAAATCTTCCCACATTTTCTTAACACTCTTTAAACATACTAATGCAGAACAAGTATATTATTGATCAACACAAGTACTGTATCAGTGATGTGCATGTTTTCTGGAAAAGAAATTAATAATAGTAAACGTGGAAAGGTTCAATGGCTCCACAGGTTTAGAAGTATGTATACCATGTCATGGAAAGGAAGGTTGCTGGGAGAACTTGACCTGCATTAAATAGCCCTGTTATCTACGTTCCAAGACTTCAATTTAATTACATGGTACTCTTTGTTTCTAACAAATGATAAAGGGAACTTGTTTTGAACATTAAAGGCCCATTAACCTTCCCATTGTATAAGTTATTTGAGATTGATAATGGCTGATTTCAACTTGACTAGTGTATTCTCCATTGTTCTAGAATATTTGATAGGTTCTTAATCAATGCTACATTATCTTAATTGTATATCTGTAGATACTACCTGAAACAATGTATGCAGATGCACTACCAATAGGATTTTAAGTATTTCTTTTTATAGGGTACTTCTTTTATATCTGTAGAGATTTTCCAGCCTCTGGGTGTGGTGTAAATAACCAATATTTAGATGTATCACTTCCTGTGATAGCACCAACTCAAAGGTCTTGCAATGCAGCTTCCTTTGATTTCATGGGGGTCCAAAGGGCAGGTGATGTCATTTCTTGTGAAGTCACCAGACCAAAGTTTGAGTGATGTCACTTCCTGCGCAATCATCGGGGTAGGTCAAAGGGCAGGTGATGTCACTTCCTGTGATGTCATCAGGTCAAAGTTTGTGTGATGTCACTCCCTGGGACATCAAGTAGGGTTCACTTGACATAGTATGTCCCTTCCGCAACCCCTGACATTTTTAATGAATCGACATCCATGGATCTAACACCCCAAACAACATCACCCCCTGAAGCTACTCTCCTGTATGCAGTTGAACATAGTGAACAGTTTGACTTGGAGGAAATGCCACTGCATTATGCAATTACATTTTATTTTTATCGGTTTTGAACTTCATGGGAAAAGCTCCTTTCTTAACACTCCCACCAGTTCTGGGAGTGCTGAGTGCTTCCTTCCCATCTTGGAAAGGGGTTTAGGGCCTGATGTATCAAATACGGTCACCGAGTCTGTAATCTGCAAGATCATAGTCTTTGTGAATGTAAAACCGTGTGTCAAACTGTACAAAAGGTACATTGTGAGTCACGAATGTCTTTGCAAGTCTCAATATACACTCAGCGACCCATAATGAACCACAGAGAAAAGAGCGTGAAAGGGCCTCCTTCTCTCCTTGTACTCTGCTAAGGAGCATATATCAATGGTTTGAGACCGCAATTATCAACACTGGGGAGCAGACAGTGGCTCAGGGGTCTGCCTCATTGTCTCCCCAATGCCATTCACAGAATTCCTAATGTATGTTTCATTGCAGGCTCTGTTCCTCCAAGGGACAGGCGCTCTGTAAAAACGCATGCATTCTCTGAATGTGGAGGCGTGTTGTTCCCCCAGAGCTTCATCCCTGCATTTGCCGCCTGTTCTGTAAAATTTCCAAATTGAATCATGCCTCATTAGTATTAGCAAGGCGCGATTCATTCAATCTTACTCAATGATCATTTTGGTCTGTGGCGAATTTTCAAACCTGTCGGCTCATAAAATGGAGGTCAGGTTGTAAACCCAAAGCGACTGACATCTTTGCAACCTGACCTTAGAAAATTGAGCTCCTTCTTCACCAAACTTTGCCAGGGTGGTAATGGGCGGACTGAAACTATGTGAATGTGCACAATGGAGTGCATTTGTGGGCATGCACAAACTTTCAGGTCATCTTCGTCCTTGAATGCCTACTTCCCAGCCCCTAGGAGTAGATTTACTCACACATAAATCTTAGCATGAGTAAATCCTTTTATGAAGGTAAAACCAACTTTTGCAAATTCAAATACTGGTTTTGTACCGGTAGCAAAGGCTACTTTCCGTGTATAAACTTACATGGGTGAGTAGCTTTGTGACTCAGACAGCAGGCATTATACTGATATCATGGATTTGATAGGAGACTTGTTAATCATGGAGGTAGAGCAGTGGTGTTTAGCAGGAGTGCATTCTACAGATACATCCCCAGCACGCTGGGGCTGGGAGGCGGGAAGCCAGAAAGTAGTAATTTAATATCTGGATTTTGGCAGAGATTCTGAGTGACACCATAGACAGCTTGAGCTTCACTATTGCTGCCTGTTTGCCCTCTCTGTGAAAACATCCCCTTTATTCACATTTTCTCATATATAATTCTAATTTTTGCCACAACTGGCGATTTGCGTTGCTAATGTGATGTACATTAACTTGCTATTTTTTATATTTTTATTGTTCCTTAGTTTCATCTCCAACATGTTTTTAAATCAAAACTTGACTGTGTCGGAGTTTTTTCTTTGCTCATGTTGTCCCATTTGTCAGCCTTATCCTATTGCTTTTCTTATTACTTTTTAAGGAGGTGATTATATCCAGAGTCCTTCAAATATTAGAACATAAAGGGACAGATTTATCAAAAGTGCTGCAAATCGACACAAAATGTTTTTTGTTATTTACTTTTCAGCGCAAAACTTGTTTTGCCCTGCAAAGTTGCCTAAAGCAGAGTCTAGCACTGGTTTGCGTTTCTTAGCACCAGGGGGACATTCTATGGGTGAGACATGGGCGTTGCCATGCAACCACCCATGTTTTTGTTGCAAAGCCCTATTTACTAAAAATGTGACACAGGGTTTTATAATAACATTTGAAACCAGGTGTCAAAAGGAGAAATGTTTAAATTTCTCCTTTTTTTACAACCCTGCATGTGTGCTGCACTTTACGGCACACATACAAAATAGAACAAGTTGTAAATGCAGTCTAAGCATAATATTTTGGACAGGAAGGGTCGCCTTCCACCACAAAGCCAATGCTAGACTCATGCACACACCCTTGCACTATGGCACAAAGGTGTGTGTGTGCCACTCGGCAGCAACATTCTGCGCTAGGGAGAGGGGAGAACCACACTGCTGTAGATAAGGCGCTGTCCTGCTCTCTCTCTCTTTCTCACGCAACGCAGCACAGCATTTTTGGCTGCTGCGCTGCATTGCATGAGAATTTAGTAAATCTGGCCCAGAGTCTTTTAATAACCTCAGGCTCTTTTGTGCTTGTTGGTCTTTTTAGGGGGGTTTGTATGTATTGTGAAATTGTATTACTGTTACTCTGGTAAGTTGTCTTCCCCAGATCGTGGAGTTTGTGGTTTGTGACAGTAATGTGTAAGGGGTGTTTTGGCTCATAGGTGTAAGGTATTCAGTGAGTAGTCTCAACACCATAGAGGTTGTACTCTCATTCTAGATTGGATGTGTATATATGTCAAGGGTGCCCTTCACTAGCTTGTTGAAACCCAGCACTTCCATGTTCACAGCTGGATCAGCGCCCTACCTCTTCTCTGATCTGCCCGCCCATGTGTTGAAATATTCTTATAATACTACTTTCTCTACTATTCTCTGAAGGGCGATGCTCCAGCTCTAGGACTTCATCCAAAACAGGAAAATGGTTGTAACACCAATGCAAGTGTTCGGATAATTTGTGCAACTACACATTAGTCTGCATTGCATTGAGTTATGTTAATGTAGATGGATGGTAGGTTCTCAGAAAATACTATCACCACCCCCTTCACTCACTAATTCTGTCCTGTTATTTGGTAATAAGGGGCCGATTTAGAGTTTGGTGGACAAGTTAGTCTGTCACAGCTTGCCGGATATCTTGTTCACTTCATTCCAAGTGCCATAAAATATAATGCTCTAGTAATAAGGCAGAAGGGATATCGGTCATGTTTTTGACAGAACAACTCATCCTCCAGACTCAATATAAGGCCCTGAGTTCTTCCGTCCAGGCAAGGTGTACAATACAAGCACCCAAAAAGCCCGGCAACCTTTCCTAACACAGTCTTTATACAGCCACGCATTGCTTGCGAAGAGAGTAAAACATCTTAATCAACGTATTAAACGTATTAAGGCAGCGTTCTATAGGCATCCATTTACCTCAATGTCCTGATACGTAAGCCTGTTTTATTTATCAATGGAACAATTGGATTTTATGCTAATGTCATAGATGTTTGTGCCCAAAGGAGGACTACCACCTGAGTCAACCTATTACTTGCAAGGAACAAATGGCAATGCAAATGAATCACTGCACAGAGGTGTGAGTCTATAACACACAGAGAACAACCCATCGAAAAGCAGTTTTCCATGTATATTTGTGATGTGTTGTTCATACACTGGTGTTTGACTGTTTTATAATCTGCAGGTCGTCAACGTAGTGCAATAAGAAACAACATCCATAGTGTGGGTGTAAGATTGTACATTCCAAAGGGTTCCCCTAGCAGATAGGACAATCTCACTCCCAGATCTCCTGGCACCTACTTGGTGAGAGTAGGTAGTTAGCAGGTCCTGAAGAAATGCCATTGATCCGCTCAGATACAGGTTTAGCGTAGGCATGGGCGGAAAATCCGTTCCGCTCGCGGATTTTGCGGATTTTCGGGAAATCCGCAATCCGCGAGATTTGCGAATTTCCTGAAAAATCCGCAAATCCGCGAGCAGCGGATTTTGCTCGCACTGCTCGCACTGTTCGCGTGAGTTCGCGCCCCGCGAATAAGTGCGAAATTGCAGAAATACGATTTTAGCAAAACTGAAAGTAACTACTTACCAGGTTCAAAAGTTCAGGCTCATCATTAGTAGCCATTTCCTGTAGTGCTTCCTGAGGGGCCCCTCCAGAGTTCAGTTGCCAGTTGCAACTATTATGTGACCCTGCTCTGAACCTCAGAATAGTTACACATATGCCACAAAGGTCCTGAATTACAGCTAAGGGAGACAAGCAGGAGCCAGGCTGGAAGTTAAAATCCATTAATCAGCCCCTAATTCATTATTGTCAGTTGGGGCAGGGCAGGTGTTGTAACTAATTTTGCAACAATGAAAGCACTTAGCAAGTGCAAAAGATCACTAATCAGGGCGCACTAAGGAAGCAGGTGCCAGCTAAAAAAATATTCTGTGACACATTAATCAGCCCCAAATTAATTCAGGTCACTTGAGGCAGGGAAGGTGTGCTTTGCTTTGCCAAAAATAATGTACACTGGACAACCAGAGGGTGTGGTGATGAAACAGAGGGTGGCATGGGTGGGCCAGAGGGTGGCATGAGTAGTCAGAGAGTGGCAGTGGTGACAGAGAGTGGCAGTGATGAAGAAGAGTGTCCCAAACAGGTTGGACACGTAGAAACAACAAGTTCGCAAAACTTGCGACCCGACAGGTAAGTTCGCAAATTGCGAAATTGTAAAAACCCTCGCGAACTGGCAGAAACACGGGCGAACACAAAAAAAAAAAAAAATCCGCAAATTCGCGGGAATTCGCGGATTTTGCGGATTGCGAGTTTGCAAATCCGCAAATTCGCGGATTGCCAATCCGCAAAATCCGCTCATGCTTAGTTTAGCGTAAAACATGTGACCTTAGCTTTAATGATCAGTGAATCATAATAATTCCTCTGATCTATTGTGTGGTTTTAGATTTTGACAGAGACTCCAAGAATAAAATTAGGATAAAGGAGATCTCTAGTTAATTTTAAGAAGATAAATACCAATCTACATTGACCATAAGACTTATAACTCAATCAAATTGATGTACCATGCCAGAGGCATTATTAAAAGATCTCCAGCAAAGTGCCCACTTTTGGGGCCCATTGGGCATTGCAAGCGCTAGCCCAACAAGAAGCACATTCTGATGAAGAAACACACCATTGGTGGGTGAGGGTTTATGCTTCTAAAAAGGAGACACTTTTGATGACCAGGAGGGATCCAGACCCATTAGCTGGTGTACCGCTTTTGTTACAGAACAGTGCGCTTGTTTAGTTTGAAATTTGTGGATAAAGGGAGGACGCACAGTGGACCGATAAAACCCTCTATGCCCCTTGAGGAGTTTTAGAAGATGCATAACAGAGGCCCACAGCCTCTCTTCTGGGCAAACAAACAGAACAGCACCAGCAGAGAACTTTTTCAGATAGTGCACTCTACCACAAGCTGAGATGTTCGCAGATGAGGAACATGACTGCGTCAGTCAGATGAAAGTGGGAAAGTTCTTAATGGCCACCAATGTGTAAGTATATGACAAATTAGAAGGTTATGGGCCTATTTAAGTGACTTATGAGGCAAAATTAGACTATGTCATACAGAAGCTCACTGAAAAGGTGCAAAAGATGGCTTCAACTAATAAAAGACCTAGCACTGTGGAGCAGGTGCAAAAGGAGCTAATGAGCACACCTAAACTGGTGGCCTGAGTTCCATTCTGAGTATGAAGATTCAAGTGGAACAATTGGAAAAGCCTAGGAACTCATGGATTGTAAGGGTAGGGTCTCCAATTGATGGAAAATCTGACCTAATCGCCACGATTGAAGAATAGGAACAAAAATGCAAAATCTCCTTAAATAGAGAAGAGGTACAGCATTTGCAATAGCAGCACAAGATTCATTAATGCACACAAAGAGGGTCTTGCTATCAGTACAGCTGGTGCATTTACACTGGTGTAAAAGGGTATGAATTTGGCCACTGCATTCTAGCAGGGGCCAATTTTCCTATTTTCCCTATTTCCCCCCCTTTTTCCAATATGCAAGAAGGGTCAGCTTGCTTGCAGCTCAGATCTTGTAATACACCCAGCCTGAGCGGCACTAATGGTAAATGTGAACAGTGGAAGTGGTAGAAATGGTCGGGAGACTGTTAAGACATTTTTTCGCCACAAGGTCTTTTATGTTTACAAAGTAAGCACTGGAAGAGTTCCATCAGGCACTCCCTCAAAATCAGTGTGGGGATATTGTGTTTGTGAGGAGGTGGGTCTGCCCATCAACTGTATGGCTGCTTTGAGTTAAGCCCACAATGTACATTAAATGCCCATGAGTGAGTAAGACACCACTACAAGCTAGGGAAGCACTGGCAAGTCTTTGTATCAGAGGCAGCTGGTACGTATATGCACCAGTGGGTGGGAAACTAAGTGGAGAGTTGGGGGCTGCATGCATGCAGGCAAGGCGAGTGGCAACCAATAAAAAATAAAGTCACTTACCTTGGCTGCTGCACGGCCGACGTCCTCCTCTGTACCTCCTCTGTTGGCTCAGCGGGCTCTAGCCTCCAGGAAATTCCACTAACCAATCCCGGGGGCTACTCTCAACGGCATGAGAGCAGCACCAGGAATGAATGGAGCATCCTGGCTGGACACTCCTTCAGGCCCTTTAGGCCTGTGCTTGGTCTCCACCCAGCAGTCTAAGACAGTTGAGTGGAGAGCTGCAAAGCGCGCATGTCACTTTGGACGGCTCAAGAGAGCAGGCCAAACTGACATGCATACTTTGGCAGGTCCATCTTGCTCCTCCAGTCTTCCATGCTGCCAATCGGCAGCAAAGGAGGACACACCCCATTTATCCCAGCTGGAGGCTGCTGCATGCTAAACGTGAAAAATAAAATGGCGATGAAATAATTTCTTTGCCATTTAATTTTTCAAGTTTACCGCCACAGTGGGCGGGGGCGACGCCCCCCTCGTCTTCACGAATAAAGCTCCGCTGGATTGTATGCTTGGTGTAAGGTTGGTGGTGTGAGAAGATGATTCATCTCCTTGATAGCATGGAGGTAAAGGTTTGCTGATCCAACCACAAGGTTAACGTGGAGAAGGAGAGTATGTACTGAGCTGATGATGAATCCTAAAGGCTTGAGTTGAGGTTTGATGAAGGGAAGGAGAGAAGCCATTGAATCATTTATTTAATAGTAATAGGTCACATTTGTTCCTATTTTTAGGGGTGATGCGATAGATCTCGGTGTTTTGGGCACTGGGGAGACAGGAACAGAGGGTAAGGGTCTTCTGGTGGGAAAGAGTTGAGGGTCTTTCTCCTTTTGCGGGACGGTCTCTCCTGCCCCCTCCATCATTATGTTCAAAGGCACAGAATACAGTTTGAACAGTGTGGGTGCCAGGGTGGAGCACTCTGGTTCGCTTTAGGTTTTCACCTTTTTGGGTAGTGATCCGCTATGGTACCCAACCAGTGCTTGTTGTTGGTTATCAGGACGAGTACCAATCATGACTGAACCACCATGGCCTCTTGAAGCACTTCCAGGCTTTGAATAGATTTTTGTGATAAACTTTATCAAACACTGCAAGGACCGGGGAAGGCTGCCGGGAATCCCTCCATAGGACATGAGGTAGACATCCAAAACCTTTTATGATGTGATGTCTTTCCATATCATTATTATGTTGAATGGATTCACTACGTTTGAATGCTTCCTTCATCCAGAGAAGGATTGAGACAAGATGGGTGTTGAAGAGAAGGATGCAGTCCCACTGTTTCTTTCACAATAGAAATAAAGCGACCTTTTTTGAGTGAGTCTTTCAAGAGTGACTGTGACAACAACATCATGATCTTCGAAAAATAAAGAAATTGTTGGAAAATGCACTGGAATTTTTTCTTTCAAGTTGTGAAGATGGAAGTTTGTAGTTTTTAGGGGATTTATGACTGTGGCGAGTTTCATACAGCTGATACAAATTCAATTTTAATTCAATTGTATTTATTATGTTTTGGCTCTCAAAAGAGGGCCACATAAAAGTTCACAATGATAAAGGCAAAAGACAAATACATATCAAAATTATGGCATTTAAGAAACATATTAGTGTGCACAAATAACATACAATGACAGGTCTACAGCAGGAAGCAATGACAAACAACTCCAGAGACATATTAATAAATAGCTAAAAAACCTTTAAAAAAGTTAAAAATATAAAAGCAGAACATTTCATTAGGAGGCCAATAAAGTGCTTGGAGAAAACTGTTCAAAGTAGCAATGCCCAGACGGAGACAAATGGGTTTTAACCATCTGAGTCGCAATATACGGAGCGCAAGGCAGATCAATAAAGCATGCATATGATCCTGGGTACTCAGGTTACATAAATTGCACATAGGAGAAGAACCGTACCATTTAGATAAAAGTAGATTTAAAGGTAACAGATCGTAACGTAAAAGAAACCAAAATCTACGGATACCATGCGGCAAGTTCCATGTGACATAGGGTTGGGCCGACTTAATCACATAAGAATTAATAAGAAGGTCTACATCTCTTTTTCCACAGATTAAATTGTTATCTGTCTGAAAACATAACTCCCACGAGGCCTGTTTTAATACGAGTTTTAACTGTAAGGGAGAGTACAAAAATAAATTGTTTTCATCTACTTTTAGGAGAGTTGCAGCTTTTCTAAAATTCCTTACCAATTGTGAAAACTCTTTAAAATTACCCAGCAATTCAATTCTGAGGAGAGCTCTCATCGTCCCCAGTTCAGCTCTAGCCAGGCAGGCCACCCATCTTACTAGGGCGCATAGTCCCTGTACCCAGCTGCTCCTGAGACCGAAATCGAGCCTACAAGCGGCCAAAGAGCACGCAGTATTTAAAGAAGATAGGGATCTTAAGAGTTTCCCCTCGATCTTATGGCAAAAGTCCCAATATTTCACCTCTATAAGTTCGATACCGTACAATATCGTAGCGGGATTTTAGACCTGTACACCTCCAGTAAACACGAGAAGTGCCTTTTCCCCGTAGCCAAATAGAGGGAATTTAAACCCTTGCCATGGGCAAGGGCTTTGCGTGAACTATGCTCAATATGGGGCCTCTCACTCAAGTTAGCTGCTATAATTTTCCCCAGAAAAGTATAAGAGTTAACGACCTCCAGTTTTTGGCCGCCGATATACCATCCGAAATTTTTTAATCGGCACTTCTTCTTACCGGCTATACACATCACCTTGCTTTTAGATATGTTAATCTTCATGCAATGAGCACCAGCAAAGACATGAAGGGCATGTAGCCGGTTTGAAAGTCCTTTGGGAGTCAGATCTAAAATAAGGACGTCATCGGCATACATCAAGCAAGATATTGGGGTCCCCCCTATCACCGGTGCAATACCCTCACTAACAGACAAGGCGGCGGGTAAGTCTACAGTATACAAGGAGAACAAAAGGGGAGCCAATAAGCAGCCTTGTTTAAGACCATTCAAAGCCGATATTTGCTGAGATAGCCCCCTTTCGCCCCCTTGCAAAACACTACACCAAGTCTCTGTATGGAGGGTACGAACAAGCTCCAATAGATAGGCTGGAACACCAAGAGCTGCCAATTTTCTCCACAGCGTTCTGCGGTCTACTTTATCGAACGCGAGAGAAATCAATAAAAGCCGCGTACACCACCCCCCCTCTCACCTGCACATATTTATCAGTAACCACATGGAGGGTGGTGAGGTTATCTAACGTTCCATGTCCCCTACGGAAGCCAGTTTGTTCGAGAGGCAAAATATTATTCTCATCGACCCAGTCAGAAAGGAGATTTAGAAGACATTTCGCAAAGACCTTTCCGATGGAGTCGAGGAGGGCTATCAGACGGTAATTGCTGGGGCAATCCCTAGTTCCCTTCTTATAAATAGGGACCAAAATACTTCCCCTCCAAGAAGCAGGTACCGTTTTAGACAGAAAACAGGCTTTGAACAGTGGATACAGGATTTTACTCCACCTTGTAGGATCCTGCTTCAAGACCGTCATAGGGAGTTCGTCGGGACCCATTGCACCAGAGGCGCGCATGTTCTTTATAGCCATTTCAATTGCTTCCTCTGTGGGATAATTAATGAGTCCTTCAGGCGTTGCATCTAGGACAATATATTCACCTGAAGTGCCATTCCCTGCGTAGAGGTCCCGGATATAGGTGATCCATACTTCTTCAGCTATAGGGATGGGGCGGGGACTTATCCTAGTACCACATCCCTTCCCAATTATTGCCCAAAATTCTCTAATCCTACCCTGAACAACTGATTTGCTCAAGTTGATCCAAACTGTATCTTCCTTCTCCTTTTTTATTTTCGCTTTTAGTCTGCATCTCTTTCTTTTTAATCTAGAAATTTATTTTTCTCGTTCCATAACTCTATCTAGATATTGCTCACGGACTAGTTTATTTATTTCCTTGTTCAGGATACGTAGTAAACTAGGCACAACTACCCCTTTTCTAGGACGGGAAGCTTTTTTTACATCTAAAATGATGTTTCGCATGAGTTTTTCAAATTTAACTATTTCTAAACCACGCCACTCGTTTAATTCTAATAAAGTTTCACATAATATATTATGGACACCATTGATGGCCGAAGGATTCCAAAAGCACCTTCCCGTAGAGACATGGAAAGCAACGTCACTGCCGTTAAGGGACCATGGCGCAGTGGACAGGGGGTTTAGGGTAATAGTTATGAGCATTATACTATGGTCGCTCAGAGTTGTAGGAATAATCTTAAGGTCCTGGATACAAGGAAACAAATCGTAATCCGAGATTGCATATACAGCTGATACAAAGGAAATTGAACCATGTATTTGTACTGAAAGTTTGTGGGTCTTCAATAGAAACACCGAAGGAGTTGAACTTCTGTCTCATGCAACTAATTTGCCAGTGGAAAAGGTAAAGAACTCTTTTTATGGTGGACTGAGGAAATTCATTTTGCTAGAAGTTTCACGTGTGATGCATTTTTAAAATAGAGATCAGAAAGGAATATGTAAAGATTCAATTTGACCTCAAATGCAGTTCACCTTGTCAGAAAAGATAGCCTCTTTTTTACGATCTTTCCACAGTGATTTTAATTTGATGAGCAGAATAGATTTGGAGTATACAATGGCTGCTTCCTGTACTCCACAGTTCTCTTCTTTCACATGATGGCGCGTCGAAGCACCAGGGATTACTGAGCTTGTTTTGCTGATTCTTGAGGTACAGCGAGACAAGAACTTAGGTGGATTTGTTGATGGCATTATTATAGTGCTTTAATATGGAGCTCAGGTCCAGGGAAAACATGTAAAACAGATGGGATGGTGTCCAGCAAGCTAGTTGCTGTCAGTTTTCATTTGGTGACATTCTTTTTTTGACAAGAGAGATAAGACAGTAGAGAAAGGACAGTGGGAAGTAATCGAACTATCAGCATTTTTGTTTACTTCCTCTAAACAGATGAGTCCCAGTCTTAGGAAGAGGTAAGCAGCAGCTCAGAGGAGAAGCTTCAGCACTGGAAGAAGGAAAGGGAAGGGTTTCCTGCCCTGAAGGTTATCTTCTGGTATCTGTGGTGTGCTGCTTGGCACAATCTCACTTGTAAGGTAGGGAGGTCAGCAGTGCAAGAGGAAGTGATGTACTTCAGATGTGCGAGTTTTACGAGGTCAGTGGCAGGACCTATTTTGACAGATGTATTTCCATACGTCTGTCTTTACTGTCCTCCATAGGTTTTTTGTTCATTAGGTCTCACCTGTGAGAGATATTGCGAAAGAAATTGTGTTTTACAAACACCTTGGGGCCCGCCCACTGCTTACCATTTGTTCGCTTCAATGTAACTCTTATTTGCCGACTCGCAATTGGCAAGTGCATGCTGGCTTCACCTCCTCTTCTTTCACGTGGAGCATGGACTAAGTACTGATTGCTCTTTCTTGATTAAGGTCCTTCCACTGCTGCCATTGTGATGGAGCTTCTATTTTTCTTTTTTTTAATTCTTACTCTTCTGTTGCTTCTTTCCTTACACACCCGACTCTATTGTGGTCCGTTTTTTCTTTTTTCCTCCGGCTGTTCATGTTGCTTATTCCCTCCCACCCTCCACGCTCCTGATGTCCGTTTTCCTTATTCCCTCCCACCCCTCATCCTCCCTCCTCCGTTGTCTGTGCTGCTTATTTTCTCCCACAGCCACACTCCTGTTGTCTTTGTTTATTTTCTCCAAGCACCCACTCGCTAACCTCCAGTTGTCTGTGTTATTTCCCACCTACCATAAGAAAAAACCTCAAATTGATTTTATAAAAATTTGATTTGATAAAAATTTATATTGCGCAGAACAATAACCCGCAGGTATCAAGGCGCCTAACAATAAAATCAAAAGTCTGAACCATTCATCCTTACACATAGGCCTGTAAGAAGAGGCGAGTTTTTAGGGCACTTGCGAAATGTCTGTAAGGAAGGCAGGGACCTAAGATCCAAAGGGAGATCATTCCACCATTTGGGAGCTAGGGTGGAAAAAGCCTTGCCACCCCATTTGGCTCTTCGTATACGGGGGACTGACAGAAGCAATTTCCCGGAGGAACGCAGATTCCTTCCGGGAATGTAGTGGGAGATAATGGAACCCACTCCAGAGTCACTGTTTTTTGCAATGGCTCTGTATGTCATGCACAGGACCTTGAACCGTACTCGGTATTCTACCGGAAGCCAGTGCAACGTTTTTCTGGCCAACGTTGCCGAGGAGCGTCTGGGAACATCCAGAACAAATCTGGCTGAGGCATTCTGGACTACCTGTAAGCGCTGCAGGAGGCTCTTGTTTAGCCCAGCATACAGCGCATTACAGTAGTCCAGACGTGAACCAATAAGTGCGACGGCTATTTGCTTTCTGGACTGCACAGAGAGATATTTCCTGATCCTTCGCAGAGTATGAATTAGGCCCCAACAGGTGGAGATGGTTCTACACACCTGTCTGCCCATATCCAGGGCAGGATCTATCATCACCCCAAGATTTTTTGCGGATGTTGTGGGGGAAGGGCACACTTCAAGTGAATCAGGCCACCAGCTAGATGACCAGATGTTTTCGTTCCCACCAAACACCATCACCTCAGTCTTCTCCCCATTCAGTTTAAGAGAGTTCTGAATCATCCAGTGACCAACCGCCTCCATACAAGATCTAAACTTGGAGGCGGTCTGCACATCTGAATGGGAGAGAGAGACGAGAATTTGGGTGTCATCCGCATAGGAGACTACCTCCATCCCCAAAGTTCTTATTAATCTTGCCAGTGGGGTCACATAGATGTTGAATAGGGCCGGACTAAGAGCCGACCCTTGTGGGACCCCACATAGCACAGGTCGGGATGGAGATAGAAACTCACCCATCTTGACTCTTTGTTCCCTCCCAGTTAGGAAGGAGGCCAGAAGATCTAGAGCTGCGCCCTTCACCCCCACATCCCTCAGGCGAGATGTAAGAACTGAGGGAGAGAGCGTATCGAAGGCCGCAGTTAGGTTCAACAGGACCAGGAGGGTGGTCTGGCCCATATCCACCGTCAATGGTGCAGCCAACGCTACACACATCATAGAGCTTTTTTCCCCCATCTCCTTGCCCATTCCAATTGCTGTCTGTGTGCCCCTGTGTGCCACCACCACATTCTAAGGGGAAAAAAAGCAAAGTGACAAGGCCAGAGCTTAAGGCATCCTATCACTTTCTTTCTAACATTTAGCTACCCTGCACCGCAGCCATGCTGCTGTACAACATGGATGAAAAGACATCTACAAAGCCAATAGCTCTTGCATGGGAGAGACCAAGTGACTTTGCCAAAGCTTGTTTTTGTAAGTCACTTACCCTATATCACTATTGGCCCTGCAATCTCCGTGGGGATGCACAGTGTTCCATGCTATTGCTTCAGATTTCAAATTCGGTGAAGCTGATTTGTGCACTTGGAAGCTAAATCTAGTGTTACTGCCAGTCTTTGGCGTGAGGCACATCTAGTCAGGCTTGGAGAGTGTTGGCTCCTCGGAGATGTTTCCTTGTGGGTGCATGAGTAGGCTTGTGCATGTGGTGTGGTGCGCCGGGCCTACGCACGCGATGATATCAGGCTAGATGCGCGTTGCTAGCAAAGCAAGCCTTTCAGTGGTAAAAATGTAAATGTAAATGTGTGTGTCTTCTAAAGCGCACTGCTACCCGGAGGCGTCCTGGCGCTATAGACCGCTGGGGAACCCGTCCTGGCTTTCCCTGTGAGATGTTCCCTCCTGGGTATCTCGAAGGTGAAACCAGGCATCCCCGGCGTTTGTGGGGGGCCGTTGTGGAGTTGAGGCAAGCTAATGCCCAGTATTTTCATCTTGATAGTGACACGTGACAGAGTTTGTGTTGCTAGGAGCGTGTGTTTATTGGTTTTTAATGCATTCACATGCGCACAATAAATTTGGATTCACGTCATTCTGGGGGAGTTGTCCCCGTGAGTGCACATTTGAATATGGGTTTTTCCAAAACACATTGTATTTGCTTTCATTTCAACATACTGCTTCTTATTGGTGTAGAATAGATAGTGTTTGCTCTAAGGTGCAAAAGACTAATGCAAATTCCGAACTGCTTTATTTAAATTCCTGAAGGACATAAAATCCATTTAGTTCTGCTCTTACCAAGGAATAAAATAAAAGCAGTACAAATGCCCAGCAGGCTTCATATATTTTCTTCTTTCAAACCTTTCAGGAAAAAAAAGGCCATTTCATTAGGCGCAGTTCCTCAAGGTTATCTATGAATTATGTGAAGGAATCGGAGCTGAAAGAACGGGTCTCGGGAGCAGGCTCCAAGCCGTGCCCAGCCTCAGGGACAAAGCCCTCAGCGCCGACGCACTTCCTGGTGCAGACACTGAAAATGGCGGGATGAATGGCGCGCCGTCACCATGCGTTTGCTTAAGATTCTGCTCTGGGCAGTGCAGGGCGGGCTCCCTGACGCGGGTAATTGGTCCGGCTCTCCAGGAAGCCGCCTCGCCTCGCTCCACAAATCCACCTGTCAGAACCCGCTGACAGCTGATGTATCCAATGGGACATGGGCGGAATTTCCTGCAGTCAGAAAAGCAGAGACAATTGGGGCGATTTCGCGTTTCAGACCAATACTGACAGGTATTCGGTAAAGAATAAAAAGATTCCGCGACTGTTGGCCCTACAGCCGCCCACCCACGAGACATGGTGCAAAACGTGTCTCTCAGTTAGCTCGACACGGCCTTTCAATTCCACATCTAGCATTCTTTCAGAGTCAATTCTACCTCGTGTTGCTGCTCCTGACCTCTGCGACACTGTCCAACCCCTGTGATTTGCTTACTTTGCAAAAAAATCTTTGAAAAAGTGCCGGAGCTCGTGTGAAGAGGCCACTGCAGCCTGCACCACGTATTGACCTTGCCATCCTGCCAATGATGTTAACAACACAACAACTTACACTCACACTTCTAAAAGTGTGACAGTTTGGACTATTTCAGGCCCCCAAAGCTACAAAAAATGGCTTCGGCGGCAGGTAATAATCATTTTTAATGTATATTGAATTAATAATTAACTTTTGTTGTGGTCATCGCTAAATAAGCCTGACAGCGCCACCTTGTGGTAGACTGTCACAAGCACCAGTGTTTGACAATTAAGTGCTGGTGCTGAGCACCAGAAACCACAGGCTCAAATTGAGAACTGGATTTTGCCAATCTGGTTACTGAGACTAGGTTGCATAAATTGCACAAGTGCTGAGTAATTTCTTACTGACAAACTGGTACAAAATGTAATTTTTTAATCATTGTTGGGGGTAGATGTCATTTTTAGGTCTGGCTTGACAGCACAGTTGTCTGCCAGACGTTATGTCACTGTTCTTCTAAAAAATGTACGTAGAATGAGGTTCAGATGAGTAACCGTCCCTCACCTCTTTGAACTGGATGTTTGATTTGTCAATCAGCCTCCGAGAAAGTGCTTCCATTGTAACATAGGAAGGGCTATTTTACATCAGAAAAGTACAATCATGACACGTTTTGTTGTATTCAGTCCTGTATCTCATACGTGCCTTCTCAACAGTAAGCAATCCATCTTTTGGTCTCAGCTACAGACAGCTGTCTGGTGACCAGACCTATTGTTTTCCACCATTGCTTCCCTGACTTCCCTGTCTGCTCAGCTTCAAAAATATACATATATTTTCTTCCTTCTCCTCCGTTGCTCCCCATTCTTTCCATATCTTCTCATCCTGACAAGTTGCCCCTCTCCCACTCTATTCTAGCTACTGTTATTGGTTTTGCCAATGCTGCTCACGTTTAAAATGTGCGAGCATTGGCAAAGCCAAAATTGGTGACCAGTCATTCAAAAAGTATAGAAAAATGTTTTTTATACTTTCAAGATATCTTGTCACTCTTATTTCGCTGCTTCTTATTCGTGTGCCAGCTTGTCAATCTTGTGTTTTCCTTTCCATGAAGCATTGCTTCCTTACCAAAGCTTTTATTGGGTGACATCTCTGCTTCCATTGCTTGCTTTTCAAAGCACTACTTTTTTCTTTAGTGTTAAGCTTTCCAAGAGAGTGTGTGTGCTTTTGCTGTTTCCCTCATGTACTTCTCTCATCCTACAGTCTGAATTGTCTTTCCTCCCTTTTGCACTGGCTCCTCTGCTTCCCAGCACCTGCACTCTCTCCGTGGCGCTTTCCTGCTACCCTGTTGCTTAACCCCTATGTAGTTTTGTCCTTTTTCCTGCCTTTGCTTCGCCGCCCTCACATTTGTTTATGTAGGTTCATCCTCCCCCGCCCTACCTTTTGTTACTTCATCATACCCCCAGCCTCCTTGATGTTGATAGTGCCACCTGTTGCTTCTGTCCCCCCCCTGTTTCTGTTCCAGCCAACCACCCCCACTTTAAACACCAAAAAAAGACTATGACATGTTTTCTTTTCTTTTTAGTTACTGATCCAAATTGGATCGGTAACTAAAAAGAAAAAGTAAATGGATTCACATCATATTAAAAGTGAGTGAATGAGTGGTGCATGTGTCTACAAAATGATGCACCATGAACGTCCAAGGCTTTTCTTTTGGGTGAAAAAATATAGCTAAAAAGAGTAGACACAGCCAATAGGTCACATAGGCAAAACCTACTGACTGTCAATGCTTGGTCTACTTCCGCCTGCCCCTCCTTCGAGCTGTGAGTTGACCGTAAGCTGTCATATAACGATGGGCAAACAATCAGCATAACTCAACACACCGCAAGCACACTAGGCCTGGGCGGAGCTCGTGAAGTTTCACTCTGCAGAATTCTGTAGAGTTGCCTAAGAACTCTGCGGGGAATGAGATTTTGATATCAATTTATGATCAATTTAATAACTTATCTCATTCGAAAATTTTGGATCGATCGTTAACTGTCATTGAGTAAAAGACAAACCCCGCATAGGTTAGATAAACCCCATTAACTGACGCAACTCTGAAGAACCACTTACAAATGATGAAGTTTTGAAAGTTTTATATAAAAGTCAAATTTAAATGCGAATACAATCCTCTCAGGATAAATCTCAATAAGTATACAAAAGAATACAAAATCAATTCCAAATCTCCAGATTAAAGCATCGATGTGAAGTGGTTCCTTTGCGTCATCTACAGAAAGAGAAAATAATCAAGTTATCTCTGTCCCTACTCTATACTACGTGACATCCCTACTTCGCAAGTTCCTAACCTAAAAAGGTGTCAACAGTTTGACTCCCAAAGAAGTTCAAACTCTCTTAGCCTCTAAAGGTAACTTAAGTTTAAGAAGCAGTACCCTTTCTGCCTACCCATCCGCTCTCTAAGGGTCCTCGGCCTACTGCTCTCTTGCGCTCTGATCTCTCTCAGCGCATCTGCTCAAGTCATCTACCCTTCGCCCTTCGCTCTGTTCTCGGTCTGAGCAATTCGCTATCTTCTCCCCGGGGTGCTGTCCCTAAAATACACAATCACAGTGTGGGTGGAACGCCCCTTCGACGCCCACCACGGACTTTCCCCGTGAGGTCATCTTCCAGCTTTTTCTTACTTCGTCTCTTTCGCCGTCCGTTAAGTTGACCTTTCTCCTCCGATGTCATCTTCGTCTTCTTGCTGTTGACTTCATTTAATATTACAATTTGACACTTTTAGAACATAAGTTCATTTCCTCAGCAGAACTTTAATCTTTATAGTTATGTATATAACCTTTCTTGGTCCTGTGAATGGACTTCTCTAAACAACTCTCAAATTCCAAGCGCTTCTTATCACGTTTAGGCCATAAACTTTGTCCAGCGTTGTCACCTTAAATCTAGCAAGCGCTAGACTCCTTGGCTCGCACGTTCACAGCAAGGCTATTCACGACTCCTGTGAGCCCACTAAATCACCAACAGCGGACTACACTCCTGCGAACCCTTGGTCAGCCAGGTTAAAACCACAAATGACCTAAACTCTTCTAACATTTCTTACAAGAAGCCTTCTACACAGTATAACCTTTAACATACATTTATATACAATCGCATTTAGCAAATCCTCTACGAATAAGTGAATATATTGTACATAGAATTACATAGAGTATAACTTTATATTCTCATTGGTTACATCGCCGTATATGCTCTCTGCACATTTCTCCATGTTACATTTCACGCGGTTTCTCCATTTAAAGTTGCACACGTACATGAATTCTACTTTGCACGTTCTACATTTCATAAGCATTTCTACACATTACTACATTAGCCCACTACGTATACGGCCTTCTAAATCCAATACATGTTCTAACGTGAATACAGTTACATTTCCTATATTACTTTTGATTATATCGGTTGGTTCTATGCTGTAAGTGTCAACTTCATGTTCCAATATACATTTCATTCCTACGTTTATACGATATACTTGTAAATATGGCTCATGCATATTTTTTATTCAAATTTGCGCTCTCTCAACTCCATGAGATTCCGCGGAGTTCCGCGAGCGGTGAAGTTTTAGCACGTCGTGCTGCTCATGCTGAATTTTAGTGCTGAGGGCTTGGCCCGTGCTGTAAAATCAGCTGGAACGGCACCACACAGCACTCCAGAGAGCGCTGCTTCTTCCTACTGCTCTATTCGATTTTTTACTCAAGCGGCAGCTTTATCAGCGCAGACAGCAGCTTTCTCAACTCGAACTGTAGTGACGTGCTGCAACCGCCGTGTTGAGAAATTTCAGCAGGAGGCAGTCTAGCGCTTGATTTTCTCACTTGCCAACTTATCGTTGGTGAGCCGCACACAAGAGAACTCTACTGCTCGGTGGTTGCCAGAGTTTATCCGAAACTCCGCACTCAAAGCGGAGTGCGGAGTAGGCCTTTGCCGCCTACACATTGTGCACACACATAATCAAACACACTCACTCAAGATGTACCCAGTCACCCGCCATACACATGCATCTAATCAAATACACGCGGGTACACATATGCACACACACACTTGTAGACTCACAGAAACATACACACTCACACAGCCACATTCACATATACCAGTATGTATATTAATGAATACGGAGGCACAATCAAACATCAGCAAAGAGACACACAAATTTGATCATTCCCCTCTTTCTATGGACTCACCTTCTCCATCAATTTAAAATGGAGTTGTAGTTTCAACCAGGTCTCGCGAGACCACAGGCCTCCTTCCTCTGCATGTCTTCTCCCCACCTTAGCCTGCTGCAGTCCCTCCTCCTCCTCTTTTTGCAGCCATTCCTGACAGTTCCGCAGTGAAGAGCGTACTCACAGCACGGTGCACTCAATACAGAAGTTATTTTTATTTTTATTAATTTGTTTTTTAATGCAATTTTTACATGTTTGCACGCCAGCAGATTACAGGGATGTGTGTGAATGTTACATTTTAAATGGCTACTCAACCTGAGTTTTTTCAGATTGGCCCAGCAAGTGCTCTTTAGCGTCATATCTGTATACTCGATCTTATTAACAAATGTGCGGAATGTGATCAAATGAATATTACACACTGCAGAGAGCTGAAGTAATCACTGTACTTCCTTCAATTGCTGCCAGACTAGCAGATAAGCAGCTTACTGCCCTGCCTGACTCCATATGAACTGGTAAATACTCACAACTGAGAGGTATCGATAGACTTCTAATCAAGATTCCACACCCATCCCCACTAATCTCTCCAGATCAGTGACATCAACAGACAGTACTTCCACTAAACTAAAACAAGCATTGGCAAAGCCAATTGGTCTGGGCATGCTAAGGCATGCACAAATGCAGTTTGCTTGTGTTACCACTTTACAGCCAGATCTATTGGGTTTGCAACCTCTTGGTGAAATGGACAATGGATGTCAGTGTTACCTTGGCGCTGGTTGTTCAGTGAAAATGTCTTTGCAAAAATGCATTGGCCTCTGATCTTTGGTCTGGCAATTGCAATGAAGACTTATATGGGTGACAAATTGTCCACTACACACAGTATTTCAATGCTTTTTTTAACAGGCTACTCCAGTAGATAATTTCAGAGGTGTTTGCCCCCAAGTGAGTGTTGAGGATCATCCAGAGACGTGGACAATTAGTGCAAACAATAAATAAAAATAAAAAAAGGTTTGCTGAGGTAATATTGAAAATCGCAATCAAGCGGCACCATTTAAAAAACAAAATCGGGATGGTCATAAAAATACAGGCCCTGCCACAAATCCCCACTGCGCACGGTCTTCAACTGTGCGCAGCGGTATTTGACTGTCCGCTCAGTATGAGGCTCAGGGCCTAGCCCTCTGTGGCCACCTCCAAATGGGCATGACCTTCAGCCTGGCCAGATTCTATGTCCCACTGTCCGTGGGTGCCCAACTCCTGCCAAGCCAGGGCCTGTGCCCACTCCGCCTGCACAAGAACTCGGTGGGTAACCACACCTAAAATTCAGAGGGGTTTGGACTCATTTTTATAAGGAGAAAGGTATGCTGATCCTAGTGAACACTGTAGGTCGACGTGCATTAGGTGTGTGGTGGGTCACACACTTGTAGGCAGGAGAAAAATTCCTCCTTTCGGAAAAGAGACCTTCCCCCCCCCCCCCCCCCCTCCCCCCCAACAGTGGGATGTCTTGCTTCATCATCGGGTCTGCTCCTAATCGGGTTGGCGCTGCAATACCCGATCGGCGCCCTTGCCGGGGCCTTTTGGCGGAGATCTTTATTTCCTTTGCCGTAAGGTGCCGTGCATGTGAGGGCCCTAGTGAGTGTAGATGTGGAGAGTGTAAAAGTGAGGTTAAAACAGGAAGTAGTGGTCCACCCAGAACTATTTTAATGATTGTGGCCACTATCCTAATTAAAAACGTTAAAGTTGGCGCACCCCTGTTATAAGGTCACAGGATTGTGCGCATTTATGGTCAACATGTTTCTTGCCACTATTTCAATTGGAAGGTAATTCTTCAGGACCTTAAAAGAGATCTCTCCAAACTTTTTGGTGGTGGTACACAATTAATAAATATAGTGACCACCCTTACAGCACCCTAAAAAGTGGTACCTGTAGATCAATTTGGAATCAACCCAATCAGGGTCGCTGTGATGTTACATCGGTGGCCGGAGGGCTCAATCACTGGATAGTTCAGGGTGTAGGAAGATTCCGTGCTCATGTCCGCAGACCTACCTCTGCTCCGCCAGCCCTGCTAGTACAGTTGGACTCCTGTAACAGGTTTGGACATTGCAGCGGGGTTTGTCTGCAGGCCCTGCACTCAACAGGCAGCCAAGTATCACTGCTCCTGATAGAAGTCTGCATGCAATGGGAGTTGGCTGCAGGGCTGCATATGCCTGAAGGGCTTGTACCTCGATCCCCATAGGTGCAGGCCCCACTGTGATCACAAATCATAGCCCGTTGCGCCAATACCAAGGTTTGAGAACTATTAACAGGAACCCAACGCCCCTTCGTGAGCATTAAAGTCTGTGGCCCTGCCTCCTACTGAGGCTGAGGACTATGGGAACCAGTTTGGATGTAGCAAGTCTGTGGTCTTGATGATGAGACTGAAGACTATGAAACTTGTGGACCAGTATTAGACCCCCTTAAATAGTCTGTGGTATGTGTACCAAGGCCACAGAGTAGGGTGCCATGTTAGGTGTGCAGAGTGCCTGGTCTCAAAATATGGTCCATGGACGGCCAGCACATTGCCATACCCAGAGCTTAGATACCATTGAGGATAACAAGGCTATTCCCGCCTCATCAGTGGCAGCTGGTGGATTTCAAAAGTGGTGGGGCGAAATGGTTCATCTTGAGTATAACGTGCTAGATAACACAGCAACCAAGCGGAGTTGAAAGGGGAGGTGTGAGGGGTGTTCTTTCACCTGAATGCAAATCGTGTATGTTGCTTAATACATTTTGAGAAAACCTACTGCAATTTTGTTTTAAAAAGGGTGCAAACTTTACTCTTCTGCATGCACCATACTGCACACACTGCAGCCTCTCTGCCCTCACTCAGGTGCAAAGATCACCCTGATCTCACACAACAACGCTGCTGTCCTCACACTTACACAACTTACCCAGCACTCAGACAGACACACAACTCGCCACGCACTCATACAGGCACACAGCCCACATTGCATTCACAAAGACACATCGTTCACATAGACACCATTCGCCCGGCACTCGCAAAGGCACAGTGCTCCCTCTGCTCTCTCACAGACACAAGATTTGCCTTGCACTCACAGGTACACTGCCCAAACTGAACTCACACAGGTGCATTGCTCACCTTGCACTCAGCCATGCTTACAGCACTCACACTGGCACATTGCTCACCCTGCAATCCGAAAAGGCACTCAGGAAGCATTCCAGGACTTTCATGGTCTGGATTAGTGGAGTCTAAGGTCTGAGGTATGAGAAAGGCCCAATAGTTGATGGGAACTGGATTCAGTCACAGTCACTCCTTTAGACTAATTGGTGCCTGCAGTAAAAGCAGTTTACCCTGGTGCATTCATTTAAAAAAAAAAAAAGGTAGTCACAGGGAACATTTAATAAATGAAGTTCAAAAAGGCGCATTTACTAAATGCCGCCCTCTGTGGACAGTTAATGCAGTTACTGTGGAGCATTCAACAAGTGTATTTGACTATGATGAAGCCAATAAATAAATGTGGCTTTGGAAGCATGCTTTAAGGCTCAGTGAGTTGATCCCTCACTGCTTACCAATGCAATGAAACAGCAGTCATGAATTCAAATTAAATCTTGCCATGGCATACTGTCATCCTTCTGAGGTCAGTAAATTGAGCATCATACATTAGGCTATAATCACATAGTTTATTTACATTTCTCAGAAAAGGCAGCTGTCATGCATGAATCACTGTATGAAAAATGCTGCAGAGTCCACAGTCTTGCAGTGCGCCTCTCTGAGGTCCCCCTTGTATTGAGGTCTTCACCCACTCTGATCCTCAGGGCCAGACTGAAAACCAAAATGTTCAAGCCAATCTCACACAACACATTGCAGGATGCTGCAAGTGGAATCACGCTAATGTGGCCTGATTAGGTCATGGAAACCCTTCTCGGGTCGGGTACTGACTTGTAGGGCTATCAGGCAGTGCCCGACAGGCTGGTCTCACAAGTCGGTGTATGGACCAGTGTTTTGGCTGTTTGTGGGCTTCTTCTATGGTCTGCTGGGCCAGTTTTTCTATACCCTTCCCTGATAGTAATACATAGATTTCCCTGCAGCAGGGTCAAATCCACACAGTCTTCCATACCTTCCAAAACACATACACAGTTTGTGTATTCAAGCACAAAACTACTTCAATTTGCTCACATGGGCCACTTGTAGTTTGGTACTCAGGCCTATTTTATGTCCCAGCCCAAACCTGACATTTCTATTGTAAAAGTATGCCCTGGGACATATGCCAGAGTTTAAAAATGTCCAGGCTGGATCTGCTTACCTTTCACATCTTGCTGTAGCGTTACTGGTGGGCCGAGCGTGTCTGTGACAATGACTGCAAATCTCTGACCAGAACGCCAACCCCATGTGACTCTTGGTAGGCCACAGCGAAGGGGGACCTCGTGCATCTAGAGCGTGGGTACTCACAAACATTTTCCCGAGGGCCGCGAAGTTTGGTCTACGCTGTGACAGAGGGCTGTACTGCCAGAGGCCGGTGTAAAAGTGGGTGTAGAGGAAGCATAGCATGTATATCTAGTGGCTGTATTTAAAAATAAAGGAGTTCCTAAAGTGGTGGGCCTAGTTACTTCCTTTCCCTAACTGCAATTACCTTTAAATAAGTGCTTACTGTATATTTAACATTTTTGTCCATGTTAGTGCTGAGTCGAGTATACAGCAGCCCAGTGCTGCTGCTGCCCAGGGGGCCGCTTGTAAAGTCAGGAGGGCCGCAGGTGTGGGCCGTACTTTGAGTATCACTGATCTAGAGGGACTCCTGAGCCCATGCAGTTAGCAGACAGATCACCAAGCTCTTCCCAGCGCTTTCTTCACCTTCGTTGATGAAGTGACTTACACCTTTATCTGCCCTGACCAATGAACACAGCAGCATTCACAGGGTCACTCTTTCACAAATATTGTTTTTGTGAGTCTAAATGCAGCTCGATAAGGTGAAAGAGGCGGCTTCTGCACTATTAACCCCTTGGGTGAGGCTGGAATTCCCCCGTGGTGCGGGTGAATTCCTCGTGTGCGAGGTTCGGATGGCACCAGGCCGTCCGACGCACACGCCCACTGTGACGTCGGATGGCCGGGGCCCGTCCGACACATGCAAGGGGTTAAATGAGGATCATACACTAAAGTGCACATTACATAAGGCTCCCTAAGAAATGGTTAGCATGCATTGTTGATGTCCGCAGTGTGGTTACAGCAAATTGAAATATAATTAGAGCTATTTTCCAGAGTGTTAGCATAAATTATTTTGAAGAGTGAATCGAATGTGGGTGCGATGGAAAATACACCTTGAAAGAAATACACCCTCTGATCATTTTCATTAAATATCTGCTCATTCTTAATTGCTACTGCTCCATACCTAGCACTGCAAAGTAGTGTTTGTTGGTGCTAGATCGGAAAGGTCTAGTTGCTTTATCAGTGCCTGTTAGAGTGGATCAGATTCTGTTTGGTTTTGGCAGGGTACTGGTGAGCACAACCGCCTTTACCAGGCCTCTAAGCGTGTGTTCCAGGTGGATTCTTTTTATAGGCCTTAGCGTGAGCAAACACATGGCCGGCTGTAACGATTTGCAGTATATATATATATATATATATATATATATATATATATATATATATATATATATATATTATATATATATTCACTGAAAAAAACATAGGTTTCACACGTGTTTTAGTTAGCTGGAGATATCACTCATACAAAACCATTGAAATTCCCCTGTTATAGTTAGTTCAGCTAACTATAACTTACGCGCCCGCAATGCACTGCTGATGACATCACATACTACATCACTCATGACATGGTCAGTGACATCACTCATGACATCACTGATGACATCACTGATGACATCATCCTTGTGAAAGAGTGGCAGCTCTCCTCTCACCCTAGTATAACCTTTGATACACACATTCAAAAATAGAATATAAAATTTTCTAAAGAATGGAGATACCAATACCAGTTAGAACAACCTATTCAGTAATTCCTAAATCTACATACACATCCACTCATTCACCAATAGTTCTATATAGTCACTCATGCATGTACTCACTCTTCACATGTACTCATACACCTATACATCCTGTTACACACCTACACTTATACATAGAGTTATTCACACATATACTCACACATGGAAATAAACCATCAAACAGCCATTTACTTGCATATACAGCTCTACACACACCATTGCACTTATTTCTACAGAAACGTACACAAACTTACTCTCTTAAACAATCAGTTATAGAAATACATACTTATTTATACAGGAACTCTTCCAATCTGTCACTGTCATATATCTTTACTTATATACATCAATACTCACATATACTAGTTTAAAACATATGTACTTACTCACAAAGACACTATTGAGGCAGTCATTCACTCACTAACCCGCCCATACACACAATCATCCACCCATACAGTCCTCCACACATGCTGTCTTCAAGAAAATACAAACAGTGAGTCAGTCATTCATGCAACTGTGCAGTAAGTAATATCCCCCACCAAACCATACAGACACTCATTCTGATACTCAAGAAACCAACTAATAACCCATATAGACACGCATGTAGCTACTCACTAACCCATGCAGCCACTCATACACAAAGTGAGACACTGATATAGATATTTACATATTTAAACATTACTCGCCAATACATATATTCACTAAGATATACTTAATAAGTCAGTTATACAATCAATTTTACAAAAAAATTTAGACACTTATTTACCCATTTATTCTTCCATCAACCTTTAGATATACATATATAAAAATATTTATTTTTCAGAAAGACACACATTCACTGGATGATGTCATCAGTGATGTCATCAGTGATGTCATTTGAGATGTCATCAGGGATGTTATGAGTGTTGTCACTGACCATGCTATGAGTGGTGTAGTATGTGATGTCATCAGCAGTGCATTGCAGGCGCGCGAGTTATAGTTAGCTGAACTAATTATAACGGGGGAATTTCAATGGTTTTGTATGAGTGAAATCTCCAACTAACTATAACATGTGTGAAACCTATGGTTTTTTTCAGTAAATTTGCAAGGTTTTTTAAATGCTAATTCCTAACTATAACATGGCTGAAACCTATTGTTTTTTTCAGTGAATTTCAAAGGTTTAGTAAATGATCATTTTTAAATGTATAAATTATTACATTTCATTCTTTTTATACTAATTTTTTACATTTTTATTAAAAATATTTATATTTATTTTTTAAATTATATTTCATATTCTTAATGTAAAATAATAACAAAACTAAATCCCACATTTTTTTATATAAACATTTATTTTCCAATTTTTTACAATTAAAATCTGTATAATTCCTTTTTCATATTTTTTTGGGTAATCACACCGTACGCGTACAGTGATCGCACCAAACTTTGTACGGCAAATGGTCCTCTCATTACGGATACTGTTGGACCCGGCCCTTTCGGCAGGTTCACCCCGAGACTTTTTGCTTTTTCCTAGCCTGTTTCTGGAACCTGGTGTTGGTTATTTTAGGCCTCTGCGCACTTTTTCACTGTGGTACAGTGTAAAGTGCTTGAGCTCTTTGTGTATGTGTGGTGAGTGACCTGCCCTCCTATAGGAATGAATGGGGAATATGTATGCCCATGGTAGTTCCTGATGTGTGGGGAGTGCAGGGTTGAGTTTGATATGTACGAACTCGTGAGATTGAATGCTGTGAAATGATATATGCGGCATGACTGTGTCTAGTGTAGAAGTGCCACTTTTAGAAGTTGGCATATTTGTGTAATTTGTGTCTGGCATGTGATTGGCTGGTGAGCCTGGTCCAGGAGTGCCTGGGCCTGCTTGTGGATTGACTGTCTGGTTTGAGGGTGACAGGGGCTGGGGAGCCCCAGGAGGTTGTCTGAGTCAGCCCGTGGATGAAAGGCTGCATCTGCTGCCAGGGAAGTGGGAGGAGATGGCACCTGGGAGTGACCAGGGCTGTGCCTGCCTGACCACAATGCTGGCTCCACCTCCCGCTGGCCGACTGTCACCTCTGTCCCTGACACTGAAGAGAGTTCCCTATAACCAGTTCTAGCTGGTTCTCACACTGCCTTCACAAAGACTTCAAAGACTTTTCTCTGTATAAGAAGGGGCTGTGTCCCCTTCCAATTTGTTCTTGTTTTCAACTTGAATCTGCCAGGGGCGTGCTGCTGCTTGGGCCCAGGGGAATCCCTGGGCCCTGCCCAGCCCCTGGATGCCTGGAGGACCTCTTGGGGATTTTGCTTTGCCCTGGAGCCCTGCTGTTGCTGAACTGGTGACCTTTGGTTGCCTATAGCGCTGGGAGCGCTTTATTTTCCCCTTCTAGCGCTTGGGAGCACTTTGTTTGACTTCTAGCGCTTGAGGGCGCTTTTTCTAGACCTTCAGCGCTGGGGAGCGCTGGGAATGGCTCTGAGTGCTGGGAATCGCTTTAATTGATTTATCCCCCGGATTGCGGAGCCTATTGAGTGCTCACCTCGATTTATTGTTTATTTTGTTTAAGAGGCCGGAGCCCACCCGGCATTTGCCCCGCGGCCATGCCGCTAGTCATAACTTTTTAATTCACCTCGAGGGAGCCCACCCCTCGGTGAAGTGATTCCCCGCCTGCCTGCCTAAGCGGGGCCGCTGCGCTGCCCGCAGCGACCCGGAAGTGGTTTGCCGGCCGGCCAATCCTGGCACGACCGGCCGGAAGTCCCGCCCACCGGCCAGAGAGGGAAGCCTGGGTTCCTCGTTGCCGGTCTCCCGTGTGGAGAGGGAGACCGGAAATGCTGGCCGCATGGAGGGAGCCCCGGAGAAGGAGAGCTGAGGCGGCGGAAGGCGCAGGCGGGGCTCCGTTGTGAGCAGGAGAGCCCCGCGCTGTCTGAGGAGACCGGGTGAGTGTGGTTTGAGAGGAGAAGGGAGGGGCGCCGGGAGACATTGCCAGTGTCCGCCCCCCCAGGAGCGCGATCTCGCTCTCGTTGTCGCTGGGAAGCCGTGTAGGCTCCAGTGGGGCATTAGTGATCGAGCCCAGAGAGGCTCATGGGCATTTTTTATTACTGAGAGAGGCTCTGGGGGCACGCTTTGTTCTTTGGAGCCCCGAGAGGCTCCCGCCCCTATTCTGATTCACGAGCCCAGCGAGGCTCAGGGGGCCATTGTTTTTAAAGCCCTGAGAGGCTCCCTGCCACATGATGTTTAGAGCCCAGTGAGGCTTGGGGGACACCGGTGTTTTTAGAGCCTGTGTGGCTCCAACGGTTGTGTTAGGTCAGAGCCTGTGTAGGCTCCAACGCGGGCACGAGTGCTTCAGAGCCTGTGTGGCTCCCACAGTTGGCGCAGTTTGCGCCTAAGGGTCAGTGAGGACCTTGTCGCAGTTTGCTATATCCCAGCTGCCCAGCAATTAGTGGGCAGTTGCACCGTTTAGGTCCTGGGATTGTCCTCAGGTGCCCAGCAAGTAGTGGGCACCTGCAACGTTTAGGTTTTGTGACTGGCGCTGCTTGGCAGCGCGCCCTGACATTTGGACACGGGGCGTCTGAGCCCCAACAAGGCCAGTTGGCCTAGGGACTGCCACAGGTGGTGGCTTATGTAAGTTCTGCGCAATGTGATTTCTATGTTTTTAATAGTAATTGCTAAGGTGTTTTTGCGCTATTGAGTTATGTTCTGGCACCTCTGAATGTTTTTATGCATCATGTGTCTTCCTTGATTTTACACCTCTGAATGTTTTTAGGCATCGTGTGTCTTCCTTTTCCCTGCGCTGCACCTCTGAATGTTTTTAGGCATCATGTGTCTTCCTTTTCCCTGCGCTGCACCTCTGAATGTTTTAGGCATCATGTGTCTTCTTGCGCTGCACCTCTGAATGTATTTTATTGCATCATGTGCTTTGTTCTGAACACCGCTGAATGTGTAGGTTTATGCATCATGTGTTTCCTTTGCCTTACACCTCTGAATGTTTTTAGGCATCATGTGTTTTTCCTTTACTACTCCTCTGAATGTATATTTATGCATCATGGGTAATGTGTTCTTTCCTAGACCCCTAAACGCTGTGTGATACTTAGGTGGTTGTCCGTACACCTCTGAATGTTTTTAAGCATCATGTGTTTTCCTTTATTACTCCTCTGAATGTGTTTCATGCATCATGGGTAACGTTTTCTTGTTTATACCCCTAGTATGTTGTTGCTGTTGTGTGCTGGCGCAAATGCTTTAGACATTGCCTCCGAGTTTAGCCTTACTGCTCGTGCCAAGCTACCAGGGGGTGAGCAGGGTTTATCTTGGCGTGTGACTCCCTTGCCCTGACTAGAATGGTGGTTTCTGCCTAGCTTTGGCGTCAGCCTTAGCCTACCAGAAATAGCCAGTTCTAACAGATACGTTTTGACCTTGCGCATTGCATCAACGATTCTGCTTCATGTCATATACGGCACCCCGTAAGCGTACGGCGCAAAAGTTTCTAATTGTTCAAAAACATATATTTATGTATTTAATGTACATATTAAGGGAAGACAGTATCTAGGACAATCATGAAAATAGTTTTTTTAACTTAAGTGATAATTACTTTTAAAAGCAATTACGCAAATCGCAGAGGTACGTCGTACATACTCGCATCTTAAGAGCACCGTAAGAGCACTGTAAGCGTACGCAAAGTCATGTGACCATAAAAGGAGAGTTTTGATTGGTTCATAATAATTACTATTCCAGCTGTTAAAAGACCCCTCTCATTTTGATCATCCTACTTCGACTTTCCCAGGAAAAACATCTACTCTGTGGAGCTGTAGTCTTTTACAACCAAACGCTACAATGGCTGCTCTTTTTGAGACTTCATCAGTACATTCCTCTAAGGAAGATTTTGTTACTGAGCCACCTCAGAAAAAGAGAAAAGAAGCTTTCATTTGGAAGTTTTCTTCTTTTCCTGAGGGACAGAAAAAGGTGAATGTACCGAAAGTAACATGCAAGATCTGTGAGGTTACACTTTCCAGGGCTGACCCCAATATAAAGTACTCTTTCGGGACAGCCTGAATGGTTCGCCATGTCAAAAATCTGCATCCAAATAATTATGAAAGGATGGTAACACAAAGGTTCCAGGAGAACCCTCAACCTGCAGTTCCTTCTACCTCAACTGCACCACCACCTCCTCCGAGCATTTCGCATCCTATTATTATGCCTCAGTTTGCAGATCTTACAATTCATTGTATATTTTGCAGAGTGTCCAAAACAATAATATTTTTTTTCTTTTTTCTTCCTGTTCTACAGTTTTTTTGTTTCCAGTTTCATTTTTTTTGGTTTAAAAAAAAAAACTAAAAACTTGCTGAAAAAATACAAAAAAAATAGAAAACTAAAAAGAAAAAAAACACTTCTTTTCAGAACTACCTCCACTGGCTTAAAAAAGAACTATATTTCTATATTAGTGTGTAAAACTTTGTCAGAATGAATGTGTAGTGCATAAATGAACGTATGAATTAGTAGTGTATAGTGAATGTGAAAGTATGGTCCAGGAGTGCCTGGGCCTGCTTGTGGATTGACTGTCTGGTTTGAGGGTGACAGGGGCTGGGGAGCCCCAGGAGGTTGTCTGAGTCAGCCCGTGGATGAAAGGCTGCATCTGCTGCCAGGGAAGTGGGAGGAGATGGCACCTGGGAGTGACCAGGGCTGTGCCTGCCTGACCACAATGCTGGCTCCACCTCCCGCTGGGCGACTGTCACCTCTGTCCCTGACACTGAAGAGAGTTCCCTATAACCAGTTCTAGCTGGTTCTCACACTGCCTTCACAAAGACTTCAAAGACTTTTCTCTGTATAAGAAGGGGCTGTGTCCCCTTCCAATTTGTTCTTGTTTTCAATGTAAAAAGGTAAATTTGCAGGTGCATAAAACAGTACATGCATAGTAAATAGGAGTTTGAAGCAGTCCATATACTAAGGCCTACTTTGCTCCATAATTACTTGGCTACTGACTGCATGATTACAGTTCTGCAAAGAGAGTGCATGACTGAATTTATAAAAGCTTCAGTTTTACCACAGTACATATATAAGGAAATACTGCTGAATGGCTCACTACAATATTGAAACAGTAGAGTGAGAGTGATTGTGAAAGTCTAATGATACAGACTGGACAGTTGAATGTATAAAAACAAATGTGCAGCTACATAGAAGAGTGCATGCATACTCTATACAGGTTTAAAGCAGTGCATGGCCTAAGGCCTACTTTGCACCTTGATAACTTGAGTACTGACTGGATAATTACAGTTCTGCAAGGAGAGTGTCTTGTCTGAATTTAGAAGAGCTTCATTTTTAGCACAGTGCATACATAAAGGCATTCTGCTGAATACCTCACTACAATACTGAATCAGCAACCACAAAGAGTTTGCTGGAAGTGTAAGAATATAGACTGGATAATAAAAGCTATAAAATACAAGTTTCCCATGCATAAAAGACTGCATGCATAGTGTATAGTAGTTTGAAGCAGTCCTTGCCCTAAGGCCCACTTTGCACCATGACTACTTGGGTACTGGCTGAATTATTACAATTCTGCAAGGAGAGTGTCTGGCAAAATGTACAGCAGCTTCACTTTTAGAACAGTGTATACATAAACACATACTACTGAATGGCTCACTGCAATACTGAAATAGCAGTACCAAAATGTTTGGAAGAAGTGTAAATATACAGACTAGGCAATTGAAAGTTTAATAGCCAAGTCTACAGGTGCATAGAAAAGGGCATTTATTATTTAATAACCTTCCCAAAGACCCCAGCCCCAGCACACCTTTCCGAGGGTAGCATTTTTTAAATTAAAAACCATAAAAATAACAAATATTAAACCTTTCTTTTTTCTTCAATGAGAACAATATTTTTTTATACGTCTTCTATTTAGATGCTTTTAATCATGAAAATGCAAAGAACACATTTTACTGAGTAACACTTTTTAAACTCTCCAAAGTATGTAGATAATAATACCTTATATGTGTTACTATCAAAATCGAAACCTTTACAGCTTCAAAGTTTGAAACTTTTCCGAATACGTGCAGACGAAAAACTGTTAAAACGTGAGCATGTGTAAACTGCAAAACGTGCCATCTACATAGGCGGAGCCACATCTTCCTTCCATAGACTACTAAACAACAAAAAAACTATATAAACCACACCTACTGTGCAATTAGTTTCGTTTTCCTGAGTTATTTCTGACTCGCCAATCTCTGTTGAAGGTTCCGTTCTCTAGCATCGGATTCTCTTTTTGCGTCAACAAACATATTCCGGAGCTGTAAGTTGTTTCAAGATGGTACAGGCATAGTACTTAGTTATAAATTGTGACTATTTGTCAATATTTAAACATTTATATATAGAAAAAAATGTATTGCATGTTTTTCACTTTTTCTCTGTAACGTCAGCAGCTTGTTATTAGAAACAGATATATTATAACAAATATTACTCCCTTTCTGGCTCCTTTTACCTTATATTTAGTGACTTTTTATATTATAATATTGATACTGTACTTCGCTCGAGAGGTGTTGCTAACCCGTCGACGCAAACCGTAAACATTTACAATCAACGTGACAATGATACACTTGTTATTATGTTTTCCCCTAGATATCACATACTGTTAATATGTATATTATAACATTAACAGTCTTAGTGATCCTAGCGTAATTCACAATCCGTCGTCACAAACAGTAACGATAAGTAAGCAACGTTACTGGCTTGCGGCTTTCAGTCTATTTTCCCCTTGTGACCATATGCTGTGAGAATATATGCATATTATTATTCTCACCGTCATCATCTCAGAGGAGTTTATGACCCGTCGCCACGAAGATCTAATTTTTTCACCTCCCGGAAAAAAGAAGTTCAGTAAATAATTACCGCTAGAAACTATTTCATTATAGATGTTCTGTTAAATACATAACTTTATTTTCCTTTTCTTTTTACTGTAACAATGGTATCAATCGTTATATTATAATAGATTGTCCTATTGCTACAGAAGAGGAATGGGAGATTTTTCAGAGCTATCTGTAATATAATGCTCAAATATTTATAAAAACTTGATCAGATATTTTTATATATATTAAAATATTGCTATCATGGATACTTTGTTACTTTAAATATTTAATAAACCCTACATTTCTGAATGTTATTTTCTAATTTCTATTCTTATTTGCGATTTCTATTCACCTTCTCCCTGAAGAATATATACAGGACCTGTACTTTATATTATAAGAACAACATTTTACATATTCTTTGCTGAGTATGTGATTTATTAACGGAACAGTCTGCAACTTGTAAACACTACGACAGCACGTTTCTGAATTGTACAGAATACAAATTTTAAAAATAATAATGCATGCATTTCTATGTAATATGAAACAATTTAGATTTTACTGTTTTACTTGTTCTCTTGATCTGAGATAATGTAGTGCGGGAGTGTTTGTTGTAGCACTTCTATTCTTCTTTATCTAAAGGTAACTGATGCCCTCTTACATCAACAAGAATGTGGGGCAACACTTTTACAAACTGTAGCTCAAAAATGAACTATATAGTCACGCTTAACTGATATTTTATGAAATTCCATTTTTAATTGCCACCCCTTTCATAAATACTACGACAGTTTCTGAAGAAAGTTTATTTGTATTTGCTTAATAAAAACTGTTTCAAACCTAGACTGAATTTTTTGCTGTGCAACCACACCTCCCCATCATGAAAGTAAACACCACATTATAAGTAAATAGTACTACTAAGAAGTATGATACCTGCAAACTTGATAAAAGAAAACAGCGCAAGACACTGTTATTTTTCCGCCATGATTTATACACCACACGGCAATTATATAAATGGCCCTTGAAACATATATAAAACATTGTTTACCTCATAATTCCTCTCCACCACCTTATGGGCACTCTACACAGTTAATAGTTTTCCTAACCTGCCCTCTACTACTTTCTTTCCCCATACTCCTTTGGAAAATGCATCACAATATCACTGACAACAGTGAACCGTTCCCACCTAATAAGGAGCAAACTTGTGTTCGGAACACTTTAGCCAATAAAATGTCCATCTTGTTCCAAAGACGAGCAAGGAATGACTGCTAAGCCTTCTTTTTTTAATACTTTACAGCCAATGAACATTAAACTTCGTAAAGTCCCGCTTGGAGCACATTACCCTAATACTTCCGGAACAGGAAGGAATCCTTAATAAAACTTTTCCACGAACTTCTTCTACAACTAACGGTTCCGATGAAAAAAATAAATATAAATCTCCACCACAGTAAGTATTTCAAATAGCAACATATTGTGATGAACTTCTAACCTCTGTACTCACACAACTGATCCATGAAATGTTACTATGGTAACAGGCAGAAAAGTAGTGGCTGTACAAAAAAAGTTATATTTACCGTGGATCCTCTACAACAGTGGTTCCCAAACGTTTGACTCCTGAGGACCCCCACTGAATCACTACTGAAAGCCGGGGACCCCCAAGCAATTTGTACAATTTAAATCTCTTTTTAAAAACGCCTTTTGAAGCAGAGGCAATTTCTAGAGGGAGACAGCCTGAATTGGGTCTATTGGCATGGACATGTATGCATACAGCAGTGTATTATTTAGTGGTACAAGTCTCTTGCTCTCAGCCATAGCAGCACCTCTACATTCTCATTCCAGAGCCTTGGAGTGGTGACCCTTCCTTACAGCAACAGGTTGAATGATTGTGAATTATTAGCATTTTTACCTATTCACAGTTTAAGAAGGTCTAAAATTTTATACAATTATGAATCATTTTATAATAAAGACATGCCCCAAGGAGCAACGAATATTGTGAAAATTCTAACAAGATAGTGCACAAAGCGATGAGTCCAGTGTACAGAGCAAATTCAAGGTCTATATTAGGAGTTCATCATGGAAGTGCAAGAGATGGCAGGAAGGTATCTTCACAGGAGGCATATTGTTTCAGCAAGATCATGGAACAATGCTATGCCAATTACCATAAACCCCTGTTAGATATATTATTTAGTCACAAACAGCAGAACAACATTTTACCACCAAGGGGTGAGCAGTGCAGTTAAGGCATATTTCAGAGAGGCCTTGCGTGGCACCTGACATGACCCTCTCCTGTTAGGATGCCCACTGCCCCGTCCCTTTCCAACATCAAACTGCAAAGACTACACAGAATAAGAGCTTGATATGTCTGAATATGAAAGCTTGACAGCACACATAATTCACCCAAGGGCTTGTGGAAAGTGAGCAATCAGGCAGCAGCACAAAAATCCTACTGCTGATCCTGTCTGCATCTATTTTTACCTGCCTGCCAATTAACGGTAACCTATACACATGTGCCTTTCAACGCTTTATTGCTTTTATTGTATTGCCTGTATTTTCATTGTTGTGTCTGTGACTGCTGTTGTCTGTCTTCCCTCGCTGCCTGTACGTGGTCCGTGCCCCTTTTTCTTTCCTCTGTTCCCCTCGCTGTCCCTGTGCTCTCTCTGTCCGGTCTTTACTTCTGTATCCCTTGCTGCCCCGTGTCTCTGCCCGGTTTTCCCTTCTGTTCCCTCTTCGCTGCCCCCGTGCCTCTCTGCCCGGTCTGCCTTCTGTTCTTAGCTGCCCCTATATTTCTGTATTCTGTATTTTGCCTCTGTGCCACTCATTTTTTATGCCCGTCTGCCCTCTGTGCCACTTGTTTCCCCCTCATTTTTGTGCCCCTTTTGCCTTCTGTTCCACTCGTTTTACCCTCGTTTTTTGTCTTTCTGCCCTCTGTTCCACTCGTTTTTTGTGCCTTTCTGCCCTCTGTTCCACTTGTTTTTCCCTCATTTTTTGTGCCTTTCTGCCCTCTGTTCCACTCGTTTTTTGTGCCTTTCTGCCCTCCGTTCCACTTGTTTTGTGTCCCCTTCTGCCCTCTTTTCCACTTGTTTTTTGTGCCCGTCTGCCCTTTGTGCCACTTGTTTTTCCCTCATTTTTGTGCCCCTCTTGCCTTCTGTTCCACTCGTTTTTCTCTAATTTTTTGTGCCTTTCTGCCCTCTGTTGCACTTGTTTTGCCCTTGTTTTCTGTGCCCTTCTGCCCTCTGTTCCACTCGTTTTTGTGCCTTTCTGCCTTCTGTTGCACTCTTTTTTTGTGCCTTTCTGCCCTCTGTTCCAATCGTTTTTCCCTCGTTTTTTGTGCCCTTCTGCCTTCTGTTGCGCTCGTTTTTTGTGCCTTTCTGCCCTCTGTTCCACTCGTTTTTCCCTCGTTTTTTGTGCCCTTCTGCCCTCTGTTCCACTTGTTTTTTGTGCCTTTCTGCCCTCTGTTCCACTCGTTTTCCCTTCGTTTTTTGTGCCCTTCTGTCCTCTGTTCCACTCGTTTTTTGTGCCCTTCGTTTTTTCCTTGTTTTTGTGCCCCATTTGCCTTCTGCTCCACTCATTTCCCCATCCGCTGTGCCCCCTGCGGCCCCACACCCCTGACTGCCCATTCTCTGCCCCGCCTCCCGATTGTATTTTTGTGGTCTCGCCGCCCCTGCGCCAACATTCACAGCTCTTGTGTGCTGTGAGGACGCATGGGCGTTTCATTTTTCACTACAACTACAGGCACTCGAGTCCTGCGGACCCCCTGGAAATGTCTCACGGACCCCTGGGGGTCCGTGGACCACAGTTTGGGAAACGCTGCTCTACAAGACAGAAACAAAACCAAAATACCTCATTTGCAACCCCTTTGCACAGTTTTTTAAATAAAAAGAGGCCCGGGTGGAGGGGGGAAATCAAGTGGAGGAGAAAGCGGTCCCCGGAACTCCGGGGGGCCATGAGCCCCTCCGCATACATATAGTTAAAGATCCGGGGGTAGCGATCCCCGTGCAGGGGAGACCCTCTAGGCCCCCCATTATGAAAACAAATTGCCCCAGAGATTTGACCCCCCCCAGAGGCTAATTAACAATAAAGCGAGCTTCGCGTTTTTTTTCTTTTTTGCCCAAAACGTGTACCCTGCGTTAAAAAAATATATATATATATCCCTTGTGACGTCATATACGGCGCCCCGTACAAGTACTCCACGTAAGATTCTAATTGTTCAGAAACATATATTTATGTATTTAATGTACATATTAAGAGAAGACATTATCTGGGATAATCATAAAAATTGTTTTTTAAAACTTTAAAAAGCGAATCTTACTTTTAAAATCAATTACGGAAATATTGCACGTACGTCATAAGAGTAAAGATAGTTTGAAGATTTATACATTTTATAAAACAATATAGCACTGCACACTAAAGAAGAAAAGTCAACACAAATATTGACCCCTCTCCCAACATTTAAAAGCTCCTGGGGGAGGTGGTAAATTAATCCAGACTGAATACGTTAGTACAACCTACTGTGCTTACACCAGGAAAACACAACAACAGTACAAAGCCCAGATTTCCATTGTAGTAATTTCTTAGTTGCAGGTCTAGTTGTCAGATCGACACACACTCTCTCATGGCTGGTATACACCCACACCACACCTATCCAGCACATCCGTCACTACACACATGACCCTATGTATAAAAAAGACGGGGCGCACGTGTTCTACGCCGTTTTAGAGTTGTTCCCAAAGTACCGAACAAGATGCCCACTACTACATGCGTGACCTCTTTGGTCACTGAGTTAGTGGTGCCCAAAGCACTGAGCGGGTGAACAACCTGCAATGATAATGATGGGAGCACGAGTATGTCGTTAGCCATATACATTTACCACCCATGATAAAAGCATAAGCATAATATTGGCTTTCTGGTGACGGACACGCGTTGTAATGGCTGTGGCTTACGTGCTTCAAATTACTTTTTACGTATACTTGTGACGAAGTCTGATAACATCGGAGGCCAAAGACAAACACAGGACATCTCATTGATCACAGACAAGATAGGCGGAGGGTAAAATGAAAGTAACAGATATAAAAAAAAAACAGAGGAAAACTACTAAAATAGCGGAGGACGGAGTATGTAATCAACGTTTGGCGCCTCTGCAATATGATTATTAATATATTACAAAAGTATAGCAGCGATTGACACACACGGCCGGGTAAAAGAAAGCGCCAAATTTAATACCTGAAATGAGGACAGCTTTGCTTGGCAAACTTAAAGAAAATTATCGCCGCTTTATCGGCAGGAAACTGCCGATAAAATGGCGAGAACGGGCTTCATAATATGCTCCATGGAATTCCAATCGAACCTCATGTTAGATGTCCACTCCTCCCACCAGCCCACGATTGAACACGCGTAGCTGGGGGAGAAGCAGGCTCCCATCGCAACACCCCTCAATTGCCTCCACACCTGTTTGTCAAATACAAAATAATTGTCATGCAAACACCATTTCATCAGACTCAATAATGCCTTGTTATGTTCGTAAAATTCTGCTGGCCTAAGACCAAGAAAATGTCCTGCTGCTGAGAGACCGTGATTATGTTCTATACAAGTGTAGAAGGACTCAACGTCCAAAGTTATGAGCAGCATATCATCCTGCCACTCAAGATCTTCTATTTTTTCAAAAAGTCACTTGTATCGCGCACAAAGCTGGGCAGGTTGCTTACCAGGTCTTGGAGAAAGAAGTCAATATATTGCCCAATGTTTTCCCCCATGCTTTTTATCACTGATATAATCGGTCTTCCCGGTATGGGCCAAACTCCTTTATGGACCTTGGGTATTAAATAAAAGGCTGGCAAAACTGGGAATTCATTATACATATATTTATATTCATCTGATGAGATGAGGCCCTGTCTGCGCAATCTTGATAATAAACATTTCAAGTCATCATTAGCCTTTAAATATTCTTTGTTGCTTGATTTGATGTAGCAAGTGTTATCATGCAATTGTCTCTGGGCTTCGGTAATGTAGTCTTTTTTAGGCCATATAATGATGTTGTCGCCTTTATCTGCCATTTTGACCACAATTTCTGGATTGTTACTGAGCTTCTTCATTAGTGCATGGTAGTTAGCCTGGTTTTGATTATATTGCTGTCTCTTACGATTGTTGGTCTTTTTGTATAGCTCTTTGATTTCCATCGTGATGCAATCATGGAAAGTGTCCACAGTGTCCTTAACCATAAGTGGGACAAATTTGGATTTGCCTTTAAAGGGAGTTATGCCTGCGCCTGTTTGTGTCATGTTTATTTTTTGCATATATATATATTCACTGAAAAAAACATAGGTTTCACACAGGTTACAGTTAGGAATTAGCATTTAAAAAACCTTAGAAATTCACTGAAAAACCATAGGTTTCACACATGTTATAGTTAGGAATTAGCATTTAAAAAACCTTGCAAATTTACTGAAAAAACCAGAGGTTTCACACATGTTATAGTTAGCTGGACATTTCACTCATCAAAACCATTGAAATTCCCCCGTTATAGTTGGTTCAGCTAACTATAACTCGTGCGCCCGCAATGCACTGCTGATGACGTCACATATTACATCACTCATGACATGGTCAGTGACATCACTCATGACATCACTGATGACATCTCAAAGCATCACCAGTGTATAAGCACAGTATGTAGCAACAGCCTCCAATAGGAAGTCATTGTTCTCATCTGAAAACATTTTAACCATCCAATTCAATAGTGGGAATGAACATACATGTTCCTCAATGACCGGAGCCTCTATCACCATCGGAGGAAAACTCGGGTCATCTTCAATGTAAATGCGTGCCAAGAAGTCATGCGCCACTGCAAAAACATTCCAACGTCCCATTATTCCATGTGTCGCTGCTAAGGCCATAATCCCGCCGCCAGAACAGAGCAATTCATGAACCACTAAGGAGCTCATCAGCTGGTCATAATCCGCGTTGGGTGACACCTCACTGCAGAGACACAAATCCAGGGCCCAGTCGAAATCACTGCTCAGGCAATGGAACACAGGTTGAACGCATGTGAAAAAGGAGAATCAAAACGATAATCCATAAGCTGCACTCAACGTTACAAGAGGCAGCGCTCCATAGTAACTAAGCATTCGATTGCGGACCAGCAACAACCGAGAAATATTGTCGTCTGCTGCAAGATGTGCCTCCATATTTAAGTAAACAAATTAATACAAGCACACCGGCAACTAATGTGAGCATTAAGCACAATTCACTAAAGATTCTGGAAAAAATTGAATGAAAAAATACCAACAAGACACCAAATATAGTTTCTACAGAAGTCACAAGGCCAATGCTTATAACTTAAAAAAAGTAAGCTAACCCCCTACTCGAGGACGCATTAAAGATAGTCTAAATTAACTCCCTAAAATTCCGGGGCACGTCTGTATTTAATAAAGCATACACTTCTGTGCGGGTGTTTGCTACATGAAGGACAAATGTTTCTCTAGCAGATGTAAGAGCGACCTCTTTTTGAGACAATAGCGCTCTTATACGGCTCATTAGGTTGACTCTTCTTTCAAGGTCGTTATCGACGGCCAGATGGAAACATCCAGCTTCTCATACAGAGGAGTAAATACAACTTTTTTTATAGCAAACCACACGCTCAGTTACCGTAATCATGTAAGCGATGACCTGCTAACATCGCACAATAAGACACACAGCTGAATCGGATCTCCAATAAGTGACCACTTCTAACTATTCTCATAGCGCGCCCTGTGCTCTGATTTGACAGTGAGAGAGTGATCGCACCATACTTTCTATTGCTAATCATTCTCAACATACGCTACGAATACGATAAAACGGCGATAATTTTAACACCGGTCCTTGATAATATGCCCCGAATTTAGTAGCGCGCCCTGCAACGCAAAATTCGATGCAGGGCACGGAACGAAGGGGCATATTATCAACAACATAAGGCGATACATTATCTTATCGCCGCTTTTATCGGCAGGAAACTGCAGATAAAGCGGCGATAATGGGCTTGATAATAGGCCCTTGTAAATTCCCATAGCAGCCCAGGTTCTGGTGTTAACCTGGACTGCTATGGGAATTCACAAGTTTCCTGCCGATAAAACCGGCGATAATGTATCGCCTTATGTTGTTGATAATATGGCTCGAAATTTGTTTTATTAATTTAATTGTTTACTTACCTACAATCATCCAGATTCCGTTGTTTATCAACCCCACCCTGCCCCTCCGCCGCCCCGCCTGTCCCACCGCAACTCCCTCCACGGGCGGCGTCTGGGCTTGATAATACGCCCTTGTTAATTCCCATAGAAGCCCATGTTAACACCAGAACATGGGCTTCTATGGGAATTAACAAGGGCGTATTATCAAGCCCATTTTCGCCGTTTTATCGGCAGTTTCCTGCCCATAAAACGTCGATAATTTTAACAATGGTCCTTGATAATATGCCCGCCAGTGACATATTATCAGTAAAGGGCGATACATTATCGCCGCTTTTATCGGCAGGAAACTGCCACTAAAGCGGCGATAATGGGCTTGATAATAGGCCCTTGTAAATTCCCATAGCAGCCCAGGTTCTAGTGTTAACTTGGGCTTCTATGGCAATTCACAAGGATATATTATTTATTTTATTTATTTATTTTGACTTATATAGCGCATTATCACCCCGGGGTCTCTAAGCGCTTTGTCGAGTACATACCAGAATTCATACAGCCAATCATCAAATTACAACATACCCCATGCTTGCTGGAAAAGCACTGTTTTTAATTTTCTACGAAAAGGCAACAAATTGGATTCTTTGCGCAGTTCGATTGGTCAGCTATTCCAGACTGCTGGAAAGACATTAGAGAAAGCACGACCACCCAGGGTGGACAATCTAAAGCGCAGTTGGGTTAAAAGGGTGGCTTCCGATGAGCGCAACACCCTACCAGGCCTGTATGGGGCCAAGCGAGCTTTCATATAGCTTGGCGCCTTTCCATATAGACCTTAATGCGTAATGCAAAGCCCTTTAAACATTACCCTCTGTTTGACTGGCAGCCAATGAAGTTCGCGCAAGAGAGGGGAGGCATGCGTTCTCCTCGGTTTTTTAAAAATCAATCTTGCAGCGTCATTCATGACGATTTGCAGTCTATTCAGATGTTTTTGAGGGAGCCCTGCATATAGCGAGTTGCCATAGTCCATCCTGGCTAGGATCATGGCAGATACCGCGTGCCTCAAGGTAGAAAAGGACAAAAGCGAGGAGATTTTCCTTAGTTGTCGAAGGAGGCCCACTCAGGTGCCCACCACCGCAGAAACTTGCTTCTGCATTGTCAAATTACCATCCACATGGATGCCCAGGCTTTTTACTGCTGCTGCAGGTTCTGGGGGCGCCCCTAGTTCTCTTGGCCAGAACAGATCATTCCAAGGGTTCCAGCAATGGTGATTGGCAACACCTTGTCTGGGTTAATTTTCAGGGAATTCACAGACATTTATTTATTTATTTTAGGCATTTGTTAAGCGCACTATCACCATTGCAGGCATCCTGGTGCTGACTGGATCAGAGGGAGGCGTGAAAGTGAATCACAGGAGGGGGAGTTATCAGACGGTTGTCTTGGGGAATAACCAGGTTTTGATCCTTCTCCTAAATGGGAGAAGTTCAGAGATGTGCCTGATATCGGCTGGGAGCGTATTCCAGAGCTTGGCAGCTGTTACCTCGAAGGATCTGCCACCGGATCTGACTTTCTTGAATCTGGGAACCACTGCCAGCTTGGCCTCAGAGGAGCGAAGCTGCCTAGCTGGAGTGTACCAAGCAAATTTCGATTGTAGGGAGGCAGGACCAATTCCATGGAGCGCCCTAAATGCTATACAAAGGGCTTTGAATTGTACTCTCTGCCTAACCGGCAACCAGTGGAGTTTGCTCAGAGAGGAGGACCTGTGTGCTTCTCTAGGAAGCCCCAAGGCCAGTTTAGCAGCTGCTGATTGGACCCTTTGGAGCCTATCCAGCAAAAACCCAGGGGATCCCAGCAGAAGGGCATTGCAATAGTCCAGTCTGCTGAGGATGGTACATCTTACCACTTGGGAGCGAGCATGTGGGGGAAGGAGAGGAAGGACTTTCCTTAGGGAACGGAGGATGGCAAAACAGCAAGCAGTAGTCTTATGTATATGCGTCTCCATACTGAGCCTATGGTCCAGCATGACCCCTAGGTTACGGACTGATTCCACCGGCCGGACTGTAGTCCCAGTTTCAGGGGGCCAGAAATTATCTGGGAATGGCCGGGGAATCTTAGTTCCAGCGCTAAAGAGCACCTCCGTTTTCCCTGCGTTGAACTGAAGGGAGTTGTCCTTTAGCCAACGAGAGGTGTCACGCAAGCAGTTGTGGAAGACCTCAACCGATGTAGAGTCCTCTCCCTCCAAGGAGAGGATCATTTGCGTGTCGTCGGCGTAGTTGACAATTTTAATATTAAAGCTTTTGATTAGCGTAATCAGAGGTCTGAGGTAAAGGTTAAAAAGGATTGGGCTAATTGCTGAGCCCTGGGGGACCCCATGTGAAATCAAAGTAAAAGCTGACTGAAAAGGAGGGATGGACACCGCCTGCTACCTATCCTGCAGAAATTAGTGGAACCACTGCACTACCGACCCTCTTACTCCTGCATCAAGCAACCGCTTCAGCAAAATCATTATCGTTCACAGTGTCAAAGGCGGCAGACATGTCAAGCAGGATCAGAAACGCTGCCTGCCTTCTGTCTGCTCGCCTCTGAAGCTCATCCATAGCGGTGATTAGGGCGGTCTCGGCTCCGTGGGCGGGCCGGAAGCCGAATTGATCAACATCTAGTAGTTGATGACATTCCAGATGGTTGGAGAGGGTGTTGCTAACCCATCGTTCGACAATCTTGGCTGGGAAAGGAACAGGGAGATGGGACGATAGTTTTTAGAACAGTCCGGGTCGAGAGAGGGCTTTTTTAGCAAAGGAGACATTAACGCCCGCTTCCATTGAGCTGGAACAGTCCCAGTCGCAAGAGATTGATTGCAGATAAGATGGAGGGATGGAAAAAGTTCCTTCTCAAATTCCTTCCATATTTTATGTGGAACAGGGTCTAAGGGAGACCCAGAGGAAATCTCTCTGGCTAGTTTACCGAAGGCTTCATACGTAAGAGGTGGGAACTCGAGTAGAAGATCATTCGAAGCCAAGGTTGGCCCTGCACGTTGGTCCACTGAGGATCCCAGTCTCAGGTCAGTGGGAGGGATAGAGTCTGGCGAGACTTCCAGGTCCCTAATGATGAGATCAATTTTTTCCTTGAAGAAAACAGCAAGGTTCTCGCAGAGTTCTTGAGACGGGATGATGGAGTTTTTGGCGCATTCCTGGTTGGTAACGCTATTCAGTATATTAAAAATGTTTCTGGAGCTGTTGGTGGAGCTACAGATCATGGAGGAGTAATATTCTGCTTTTGATTTTTTAATCAGGTTCTTGTATTCACGAACTTTATTTTTCCACAGCTCCTTAAGGGTTTCTGTATAATCACGTCTCCACCTTCTCTCGGCTTGTTTGCAACCCTGCTTCGTATCTTTTAAGGTATCGTTGAACTAAGGAGCGGAGTCATTGCCCTTACAACTGCGAGTTTTTAGAGGGGCATGAGCGTCGAGGATAGTTGTAATACCTGTGTAATACCTGTGCAAAGTGAGGAGTAGTTTTCCTAAAATATACATCCAATTGGATGTATATTTTAGGATGTTTTGCAGTCTCGCATGTGCGCCCGGACAATCTTCCATTTGGATGACGATCTGGGTGTCGTCGGCGTAGTTGTAAATTTGGCAGTCCATCTCGGTGAGGGCCGAAATCAAGGGCTGTAAATAAATATTAAATAAAAGAGGGCAGAGGGCAGAGCCCTGCGGCACACCACAAGTAATTGACGCTGTGGTTGAGACTAGGTCTGCAAGCTGAACTCTCTGAGTTCTCCCTTGGAGAAAGGAGGAGAGCCAGACATGTGCTGTGCCCTGGATGCCAAAGTCCCTCAACCACGACAACAATTGACTGTGACAAACTGTGTCAAATGCCGCCCAGAGGTCTAATAGCACCAGGGCACCGGGAGTTTTCTTGTCTGCTCTACGCCTTAACTCGTCCAAAACGGACAGCATCACTAGCTCCGTGCCGTGATGCGCACGAAACCCTGCCTGGTTCTGTTCGAGTAAGGCATTGTTCTCCAGATGGTTTGAGAGATAGGTGAGGATGTGCTGCTCCAAGACTTTGGCCAAGAATGGTAATTGGGAGATAGGCCTAAAGTTCTTTAGATTCTTGACGTCCGCCCCAGTTTTCTTCAACAGGGGGATTAGCCGTGCCTCCTTAAAGGATGATGGAACTTGCCCTGTTTGTAGCAATTTATTAAGGAGAGTCAAGACAGCTTCCTCAATACCTGGCATTGCTAACTTGAAAACCCCCGGGGGACAAGGGTCCGCCTGGGAACCCGACTTGACCCGCCCAACGAGATTTGTCAGCCTGTCCTTCGTAATCAAGGGCAGAGTGACCAAGGGGATATTCACCGGCAACGTAACAGGAGTAATCTGTAGGGGGCAGTCAATAATAGGAGTGAGGGCGATTTCTGATAGGAGATCTTTAATCTTATTGGAAAAGAAGTCCTGGAATTTTTGACAGTCTTCCTGCGTAAACTCAGGACTCTGCTCCTTGTTTTTTCTGAGTTCCGTTAGGACTTTAAAGATTTCTTTTTGTGGGTCCCTAGCTTTAGCAATCCTATCCTCGTAGAACTCAGCTTTCCTAGACAGAATGGCCTGTTTATAGAGAGCGAGCTCCTGTACGTATAGGCTCCGTGCGTTCAAATTATAATCCCTTATTTATTTATTTATTTTTGCGATTTTTAAAGCGCTGCAATTATCCAGGGGTGTCTTGGCGCTCTAGACTAAGATATGACGACTACGGTGTAATTACTGTGAGAACAGCCATGTCTTCACTTGTTTCCTGAAGATGATGAGGGTGGGACTGGTTTTGATGTTGAGGGGCAGGGAGTTCCACAGTTTTGCGGCAGCAATCGTGAAGCATCTGTCTCCCCAGTTGACCCTTCTTGTTCTGGGGACATTGAGCAGATGGGCAGTGTTGGAACGAAGTGATCTAAGGGAAGTGTGAGGTTTGAAAGTGTTTTTAAGAAATTGGGGTCCGACATTGTTGATTGCTTTATATACAATGCAAAGGGTTTTGAATTTTGTGCGGCTTTTGATAGGGAGTCAGTGCAGCTGCTTTAGGTGTTTAGAAATGGAACTGAATTTAGGGATGCCTAGTAAAACTCTTGCTGAGGCATTCTGCACCATCTGGAGTTCGGAGATGACTTTCTCCTGAGCATTCAGGAGGAGGGAATTGCAGTAATCAGTGCGTGAGAACACCAAAGTGGAAATGAGTGTTTTCCCTGCAGCTTTGGGGAGGTAGGAGAGGAGTTTTTTGATCTTCCTCAGAGTGTTGAAAGATGAAGAGACCACTGAGTTGACATGGTGGTTGAAGAGGAGTTTGTCATCAAAGATGACTCCCAAGTTTCTGACCTTACTGACTGGTTCAGGTGGGGTGCCCATTTCCTCCGGCCACCATTGTGGGGACCATATTGGTTGAACTTTGTCAAACAGCATCACTTCGGTCTTTGTGGAGTTCAGCTTCAAGCAATTTGTGGACATCCAGTTGCTGATGGCTCTCATTCCATCTTTGAAATTTGCTGCTATTTTGGTGCCGTCCTTGTGTATGGATAGCACCGACTGGGTGTCGTCGGCGTACGTGGTTAAGTTGATGTTGTAAGCCTTGATTACTCTCGCTAAGTCCAAAACATATATATTGAAGAGGGTCGGGCTTAGCGAGGAACCCTGTGGGACTCCACAAGGAAGGGCAAAGGTAGGGGATACAAATGTTCCTAACTTTACTGCCTGTTTTCGATCTGCCAGGAAGGATGTAATGAGGTCTTTGGCTTTGTGTTTGATGCCAATGGCTTCGACACGGTCGATCAAGGTGTCGTGATCGACCGTGTCGAACGCGGCGGATAGGTCCAACAAGATGAGGACGGCTGCTCCTCCGCTGTCCATGGTCATCCTTATTTCATCTGCTGCTTTTAGTAGGGCGGTTTCTGTCCCGTGTCTCTGTCTGAAACCAAACTGGGTGTCATCTAAGAGTTCGTTGTTGTGAATGTATTCAGACAATTGTTTGTTCATAATAGACTCAAATATTTTAGCGGGGAAGGGGAGTGATGCAATAGGTCGGTAACTGGAAGGTGAAGAAGGGTCGAGTGAAGGTTTCTTAAGCAGGGGTTTGATTATCGTATTTTTCCATATGGCTGGATAGATGCCACTGGAAAACATGGAGTTACAAATGCTGACCATGGGCGGTGTGATAATATCTGGGATGGTGTTGAGAATGGAAGGGTGGCAAGGGTCCAGTGGGGAGCCTGATTTGATGGATGAGATAAGTTTATGAATGACATGTGGGTGTGTAGTATTGAACTCTGTGAAGCTCGGTACATCCGCGTGTGATGGTAAGTTGGATGCTTTGGTGATTGTGTCTTTAGGGGAAAAGTCCTTAAAGATGGACGTGACTTTTTGGGAGAAAAAGTCTTCTAGTGCGTTGCAGAGGGTTTGGGAGGTATCTGTTGGTGGGTTTGGAGGTGCTGCAAGGTGATTAACTACTTGGAACAGTTTTTTTATTGTACATTTGGCTTGGTTAATTTGAGTGGTGTAGTAGTTAGTTTTTTCGGTCAATATCAGCTGTTTGTAGTTATGAAGGGCGGATTTGTAGGCTATTTTGTCTGCCGAGTGATAGTGTTTGCGCCAATGGCGTTCTAGGTTTCGGCAGTGTTGTCTTTGGAGTCTGAGTTGTTCGGAGAACCAAGGGGCAGAGGGAGTTTTCCTGTTATATTTTGAAGTTCTGGCTAGGGGTAGTGTTCTGAATGCCTCTTCTAGACAGTAAGTATAGTTGTTAGCTGCGGTGTCTGGGTCTGTCACTGCGCTAGATAAGGTATTGGTGAGGATCTGTGAGAGTTGTGCTTGATAGATGTTTCTCCAATCTCTGGTGTTTTGATAAAGATTAGGAGATATGCTTTTGTGTAGGAGGGGTCTTACTTTGATGTTAAATGTGATTGCGTAGTGGTCAGACCATGTCAGTGGTAGAATTTTATTTAAAGTGATGTCTGGGTTGTTTGTAAAAATGCCGTCAAGTGTATGTCCCGCTTTGTGAGTGGGAGAGGAAACCAATTGTTTCAGTTCGACTGCTGATAGGTCATTGATGAGCTGGGCGGTGTCGCTGTCAGTTAGGGATTCAAGATGAAAATTGAAGTCTCCGAGTAGGGTGAAATGTGTGTTTTCAGCGGCTAGTTCACTTAGTAGGTTTAGGTTTGCCAGGAATGTGGAGCGGGGGCCTGGTGGCCGGTAGAGTAATGAGCCGGTTAGTGATTGATTACTGGCTAGTGTGACTGTGAAGGCAAGATCCTCGCATTGTGCATGCTGTAAGTCTGCAGCTTTAACTTGGAAGCTGTTACGGTAGAGTAACGCAATCCCACCGCCTTTTTTGTTTGCTTTGCGATCCTGCCTGTGGAGGCAGTAATCTTCTGGTATAGCAGCTTTGAAATCTGGCCCTGATGCTTCGTCTCCCCATGTTTCCGTGATGCTCTCTCAAATTTACTTAGAGACCGCTTTTTTTCCCTAAGGGATTCGTTATACCAAGGGGCCCCAAGTCCTCTGTCTACAATATTCATCCTTCGTGCTGGTGCCACGAGGTCTACTGCCTTTTTTTAGTTTATCTGTTAGATCATTACAGATAACTTCTGGATTGTTTTCAGTCTTATTGAGTGGGAGATGAGTTAGAAGATGAGCTACCATTTTATCTCCATTTATATTTTTCCATTTCCTCACTACCTTCCACCCTGCTCCGGTCTTCCCCTTCTGTTCGTCGACCGAGATCTTACCCTTCACTAGGTAGTGATCTGACCATGCACAAGGCTGTGCAACTACCGGGCCATGCTCTGGAGTTGTTATCCAGACAAGATCCAGGGTATGACCTTTATCGTGTGTAGGGCCCGTCACCCGTTGAACAAACCCGAAAGACGTGAGTGCCTCATCTATCTGGTGAGCTTTGCCTTCTTTCGGGGACTTTTCCCAGTGAAAATTAAGGTCACCCATAATTATCACTTTGTTGTAGCGTGAGCGAACACCCTGAGCCAGCTCTAGGAACAAGTCCGAGAAGTCCGGCGAAGCCCAAGGGGGATGATAAACTAGGAGGATAATCAAACAGTCCATACCCATCCCGAGTTTGACGCCCAGCACCTCTGCGCCCGCAAGACTTTCAGCGTAGATTCCCATCCCCCGGGCTCAAATCTAACGTTGCAGACCGTGGGAACAGCCGCAAGGCCTCCACGATCCCAGCCAGCTCCCCACTTCCTGCGGGAGCCGGCATTTCTATTATCAAGACCATTATCACTGCTTTACCGGCAGTTTCCTGCCGATAAAAACGGCGATAATGTATCGCCCTTTATTGTTAATATGGCCCATAATCCCTTAATGTACAGAGACGCACAAACTGATATTAAACAAAAAAACATAACAGCATGAATTATAGCAAAACTCATTTACTACTATAAAACGTTTAACAACTGACGAATATAGGGGCATATTATCAAGACAGGGGATAACATTATCGCCGCTTTATCTGCAGTTTTCTACCCATAAAGCGGCAATAATATTATCGCCTGTCTTGATATACCCCATGATTCCTTAATGTACAAAGATGCACCGCACACACTCCCATACAACTTATCAACTCACCTTTCAAATTGATTTGTAGATTAAGAAGAATACCACTCACACAGTGGATATTCTTGTACAGAATCTCTCTAGTTCTGTGTTTGCAGCAGAACTGTCAAATTGAACATTTTCCCTCTCAATTTACACATACATACATATAAATAACCAATTAAAATTCTGCACACATTAATTCAAAACAAAACACACATTTATATTGATTTAACATTCCAAACCTTTTCAACTGACATAACTTTCCATCCCTACCCCCAACAGATCATGCAAAAGTCAACTGTCAACAGAGGTCAAAAGTTCAGCACTGTTTAAAACACTGCTCCTCAACAAATTTAGACTATGGATAAGCACTTACTTATAAGTACCAATAAAGCAAAAACGTCTCATTACAAGCAACAAAGATATAAACACATAAACTTGATAAATATTTGTAAAGGATTTATTTTTAATTCATTTTTCTTGCTTTATTTACGCTCATGGAACAACTTTCAAAATTCGTACTGAACGCGCACAATAAATATACCGTAAAAAAATAAATAGCATACATCACTAATTTTTTACAATCACCGGACACCCCATCCACCAAGCCTCAAATATAACGTTCAAGACCATAGGTAGAGCCCCAAATCCACCACGGCACCAGCGGCTCCCTGCATCATTCGGGAGCCGGAATTGCTTTTGGTCAGAGAAACTACCTTACATACTGCTCTCTCAGACGAAAAACAATCTGCTTTCCTACTTCAAAGAGAACTCTCGCCCAACCATAGCAAACAGCAGACTCCCATGAATAGGCACCCTATAACACTACAAGAGCCGACCCTCGGAGACGGTGCTCCCCTGGGCCATCAAAGGCTCAACAAAGGCCATCAAAGATTTTGAACTTGGACATCATTGTAAATCCCCCTAAGCAGTCCTACAGGATGAGGAAGTCCTATAGCAAATAGCAAACTTTTCTGATCAAACTACACACTCAATCTAAACACATATACAAATAAATAAAAAATCACATTTATGCTCACATTAAATTCAGAACGAAACACACATTTATATTGCTTGAACTTTTGCACCCTTTCCAACTGACAAAACTTCCAACCCTTCCTCCATTCCACAATCTGCCAGTTACCATAGAAACACTTCAGAGAACAGCTAACTTAGCACACAGGTGAAAAGTTCATCATACATTGTTGCAAATTAAAACAGCAAGTATGTTTCACTTGAGAATATACCAGTTTATTTTATGTAACGTTCTTTGCTAACACTTATTCTTAACCAATAAAAATCAGCCTTTTAAAACACAGAAACATTCATCGTAGCTTAGTGCAGAATGTTCTCGAACAACTAATCAATCTTTTCTTTTTTCAAAACTGCATGTTGTCCACCATTTTAGAAAAAAATCTCACTTTTAAAACTGTCACTTCATTTACAGAGACCTTCATCGTGCATCCAGACCTCTCTTCAAGATGCTTACAGTGTGGATTCCCGAGGACCCCATCCCCCGGGGCTCAAATCTAACGCTGCGGACCGTGGGAACAGCCGCAAGACCTCCACGATCTCAGCCAGCTCCCCACTTCCTGCGGGAGCCGGAATTTCTATTCCTCACAGAGAGCAGCTTACATGCTTACATTCTAATTTCAAACATAATTTCAACAGTTTGTTATACATTTTATAAAATAATATAGTACTGCACGCTAAAGCAGAAAAGTCAGCACAATTATAATAGAATACAAAATAGTTTAAAAAAATATATACTTCTACACTCAACAAACTCGTAACCAGAGTACACAGTTTAATTAAAAGAACACCCAACCACAACTAGTTTTTCAAACGCATTGTACAATAAAATGCGTCACAAAATAGGTCACATACATGGTGACTCTATAACATCACATAGAAAAAAGAAGGCCACTCTTACGCTACCAGGAAAACACAACAAAAGTACAAGGCCCAAACTTCCATTGTAGTGATTTCTTAGTTGCAGGTCTAGTTGTCAGATTGACACACACACTCCCTCATGGCTGGTATACACCCACACCACACCCATTCAGCGCATCCGTCACTATACATGTGACCCTATCTATAAAAAAGACGGAGCGCACGTGTTGTACGCCATTTTAGAGTTGTTCCCAAAGCACCGAACAAAGGGCCCACTACCACATGAGTGGCCTCTTTGGTCACTGAGTTAGTGGTGCCCGAAGCACTGAGCGGGTGAAGAACCTGCAATGATGATGATGATGGGAGCACGAGTATGTCGTGAGCCATAGAGGTATCAAGACTCGGCAACACGTATGAGACTCCTTTGTTGAAGATCGTGACTACATCATGAAGAAACTCGTTTCCACAAAGGTGAGCAGTGACACTTGAGTACGCATCAGGAGTCAAAGGGTTGTAGCTGACTACATACAAAAATGCGACTTAATATTTTAGACGAACGCACTCCTATATAATGTATTAATTTACATATTTAATTTTTTTTCCCAATAGCAGTAACGTTTTTATAATCGCTGAAATGTCAGGAATATATTCACGCAACTCATTTTACGATGACTAATCAAAATGTCCTTTTGTTTCCTTCACCAAACATCCTTCAGAAGCAATCACGGCCTATCGAGCAACAGCAATGGAATTGTCTGCAACGTATTGAATATACTTTGACGTATAGAAGCAGAGTTCAAGTCGAGTGGTAAACTCTGGTGGCGCCACTGTTTATACAAGGTAAGCACAGCATCCTACATATACAATGCCTTCATAGCAATGCATTAGAAATAAATCGGCATATTTACAATGCCGTTATGCCACTTTTGCGTCAGTAATGCAGTAGGCACTTCCATATAGACACCACTTGAACGCGGCACTATAACAAGTGAAATGTTACAGGTACACTGCACTAGTAAAACTATAGCGTTACCTTTATTTGTGAATGGAGAGAGGGCCATATTATCAAGCCTTGGCGACAAAATTATTGTAACTTTATCGGCAGGAAAGGACCGCTAAATTGGCGATAATGGGTTTGATAATATGCTCTATGAAATTCCTATCGAAGCTCATGTCAGATCAGAAGGACATCTAACTTGAGCTTCGATTGGAATTCCATAGAGCATATTATCAAACCCATTATCGCCATTTTAGAGGTACTTTCCTGTCGATAAAGTGGCGATAATTTAGTCGCCCAGGCTTGATAATATGGCCCAGAGTGCGTAGTGTACAGCAGCTTCTCTGTAAAATCAGATACATTACAACAGTCTGACAAACAGATCCACAGCCTTATTACGCCACTTTTGAGTCACTTTTAACATGGGTAAAGTGACGCAAGGGCCTTGTAAATCTACGTCTGACTTTTCAAGAAAAAATCTCAACTCCAGACTCTGCGACACAGTTTTAATGTTGTTTTCTCTCTGTTTCTCTCTCTCACTCTCTGTGACATAATTTCTCTTTCTCTCTTATAGACACTGTTGTCTGCTTGGACGTGTAGAAGAATTGGTGAAAATAAGTTGTGAATTCAACTGGCTGAAGTGTTTGGCCGCAGTGTTTATACAACGGTAAGCACAGAGGCCTAGATCTACAAAGCCTTCATAGCAATGCATTACAAATAAGTCGGCATAACGGGCGTCAGTAACGCAGTAGGCACTTCCATATAGACACCACTTGAATGTGGCAGTATAACAGAACTGAAATGTACGAGGCACACTGCACACGTAAAACCGTAGAGTTACCAAAACTTGTAATGCTTCAGCTCATTTACTCACATCCACATAATTCTAAACTCAAATTTTCTTTTTTGTTTTGCAGATTACCAATCGGACATCTTTTGGAGTCCATTTAACAATTTGTTTATAATATTGTTTGTTGTTAAAGTTATTTTTCTAGTTGCTTCTAATATAGTTATAATTCATTTTCGTTTACATTTATTGATTTAATAAAAGTTAATTAAAAAAAACTACAAACTTCTTTTATTTTTGGGGGAGGGGTATGACGGTCCACAATAAAAATAATGTTGAAATACTATAGTAAGATATTCAAGACCGGGATTGAAAACTACTGACCTCTAAGTAACAGATATAATAAAAATAACGGTGAAAAACTACTAAAATGGCGGAGGAAGGAGTACGTAATGAACTTTTAGCGCCTCTGCACTACCTTTCAAATAAATATAGAAAAAATATGATTATTAATATATTACAAAAGTACAGCAGCGGATGACACACACGACCCAGGAAAAGAAAGCAACAAATTTACTACCTGGAATAAAGAAAGGTTTGCTTGTTGAACTTGAAGAAATAGAAAAAAACGTGGGCTTCGAAGCGAGGCTGCGCACGCCTAGAAAGTACAACTGCTACACAAAAAAAAGGAAAGTTTTACATACTATACTAGAAATGAAGGGGCATATTATCAAGAAAAGGCGATACATTATCGCCGCTTTTATCGGTAAAGCGGCGATAATGGGCTTGATAATAGGCCCTTGTCAATTCCCATAGCAGCCCAGGTTCTGATGTTAACCTGGGCTGCTATGGTTATTCACAAGGGCATATTATCAAGCTCATTATCGCCGCTTTATAAAAGCGGCGATAATGTATCGACTTTTGTTGATAATATGGTCCATTGCTCTTTTTTTTGACCAGTAAACTTAGGTGCATATTATCAAGGACCGGTGTTAAAATTATCGCCGTTTTATAGGCAGGAAACTGCAGATAAAACGGAGATAATGAGCTTGATAATACGGCCTTGTTTTTTCCCATAGAAGCCCATGTTAACACCAGAACATAGGCTTCTATGGGAATTAACAAGGACGTATTATGAAGTCCACCCTCCCAACATTAATAAAAAAAACTAGACAATGCAGGTACCCGGAGCTGGAAGGTCATTTTACATATTACTGCCCTAGAAAGGTGGCCTTCCCTGCAACGTGTACGGGGAGAGAGAGAGAGAGAGCTCAAAACATTTTCTTTTAAAAAAGACCCCCATCCCCCACAGACTTCAAAATAAAACCAGAGGAGTGCCGTTCCCCAGTGCCCGGAGCACCTTACAAGCCCCTATTATTCAACAAAATTGCTCCCGTAATTTGTCCCCCCCGGGACCTAATGAATAAAACAGACTTCTAGTTTTTTTTCACCTTTTCCACGGCGTACAAGTACTGCATGTGCACCCCGCCATTTTTTATTTAAAAAAAATAAAAATTGAGCCTAGAGATCCATGTACTACCCCCTGACCAAGACTATAGGGTCAGAATGTTTCTACCCTGCCCCCTTTCCTTATTTCTCAACTTTGTTATACTGTTTTCTTGTGACTCTGCTCTCCCGACAAACAAGATGGCTGCCAACACTTCCTGGTTTGGAGTATTGACAGCCAATCAGCATGCAGCTCCTGCTCGTAATTGTACGTGTTTCTGTACGTGTACGCCGCGATTTTTCTTTTTAAAAATAAAAAATAAAAAATAGAGCACAAAAATTCAATTACGACCCCCTGAGCAAGCCTAGAGGTTCAGAATGTTTCTAGGCTGCCCCCTTCCCTTATTTCTCAACTTTGTTTTACTGTTTTCTTGTGACTCGGTTCTACCGAGTCACAAGAACCCGACTGTACCAAACCCCGACTGGCGCGCATGAAAGGCCATTCTTTTTCCTACTTAGGGCTGAGTCTATGGAGCGCCGTGCCAGCTGCCTTGAAAGATTCAGCATCCCTCCCGATCTTTTTATCTCTCTCCATTTTTAATGTATTTATAGTGTTTTAAACTATTTCTCCACAGGGTGTGCTATTGGTGGGGTACGGCCTCCCATTCCCCCTCCCTCTCACCCCTTCCCTTCACCGATCTCCAACTTATGGAGATTTACTCCTTGATTCCCTATTATCCACCTTATCACCTTATATTGTTGTAAGCTAAAGTAGTTTTGGTACTTCATATTGAGCTCCCCTTCGTGAGGGAACGACGCGTACTCGACCGGTGTCGAGTTTTATTTATCGCGTCTGCCGATTACTCCTTGTTGCGCGGCTTACGCGCTGGGGACATGTTATTCTTTCATAGCTGTAACTGCCAAATACCATTTTATACAAACGCAAAAAAGCCTGTACTTACCAATACCTCGGTGCTCGAGCCTCGGACCTTTCTCATTCCCCTAACCCGCGACGTGCCATTAAAGGAATGAACCTTAGCTAGAACGACGCAGCGTGTTCCCGTTGCTAAGGTTCTTTATTCCCTCCTCCGGCTGTCCTTATGCTGGTCACAAACTGGAGGTGAGTTTCCATAGCGACCCTGCATGCTCGAGCACGGCGCTTGCAAAATACAGGCAGTTAATTCTTGGCACTTGCGTTTTGAGACTGTTTGCCCGATTTTAGTCTCATTGTGACACAGTTTGCTCTTCTTCCCCTTATATCCTTATATTCATTACTGTATTCCAAAAAAAAGGGGATTATCTATCTCGAGCATTGGCTCCAGGTAACACACTCCCTGATATTCTCACTCTGGCTCCTCCATGCATACTATCCGGGAGATCTTAGCACCTCACGAAATAGAGGAGGTCCGAGCACCTCATGGTCTGATGGAGGTCTTCGCACCTCGAAACATATGGGTGTCCTTGGCGGCACAAAAGATACAGGTGTCCTGAGCGACACACAGGAAGGAAATGCTCATCACGGCAACGGAGATGTTGACTCAGATGATTCTGAATTCATAGATGAATCTGTCCTCGACCTTAACGAGGATGACCAAGATTTCAGGGATACATTTGAGGACGCTCCATCTTGCTCAAAGGACGTAATCCTTAATCCACTAGGTGAAGAAATGCTCTCACCTCAAAACCTTAAACATCCGCGGAGTTCAGAATGGACTCCACAGGAACATGTTGCAAAATTCATAAGGAAATGGATTAGAAACCCTTTTTAAAGGGAAACACACAACATCTTGAGACCGGAATGCTCAAGACCTGCCGTTGGGGATAAGGCTTGCTACACCCCAAAACTAGACCCCAACTTGATTAAGTTCCTTTTTAAACTGGGGTGCGACCCTGGAAAAGGAATGGAGACATTATTCAAAGCGTGCCAGTATCGTCTCCTTGACGTCCTTGGTCCCCTCACTAGGATCCTTGATTCGGCCGAAGAGAGCCATGCCCAGGGCACTCATCTTCATACGGAGATGATAAAGGGATGGAGCCAGAGGGCCATTGTACTTTTAGGTAATGCGAATGCAAGCATTAACGCTGAAAGGCGTAGGGTTGTGCTCACTAGGATCAACCCCAAACTCAGTGACCTCGCTGATAAAGAACCCTCATAAAGCCACCAAGGGCTTCTCTTTGGAGAAGAATTCATTAAGTCTCTGGGGAAATATGTTTCCACATTCACTGCCCTTGACAAGGCGCAACAGAACATGCGCAAGGTCTTTATCACATCGCAATAACCTTTTTGGAAGGCCCGGAAGACGGGGCAAACCTTCCAGCCGTTATAACCAGAGGGCCAATTTCAGAGGACGTGGGTTTACCAGAGACTATCAACAGTTCAATAACCCACAATTCTACCCGCAGAGAGGTAGAGCTCAACGGAGCAGGGGCTTCAGATCACGCGGATCCAATAATCAAAGCAATCCCTCAGGTGAGTGTTACCCTCCCTCCGTCACCTTCTTCCCCCTTAAAGGTGGGCGGGAGACTCAAATATTTCCTAAAAACTTGGAAATTAATTACTCAGGACAGCTGGGTCCTAAATACCATAATGGGCTTCACAATAGATTTTTCTCACACACCTACCCAAGAATCCTTTCCAAGGGAAATTCATCTATCACCAGAATAACAAGGTATCATAGAGGAGGAGATCTCATCAATGATCCATAAAGGTGCAATATTAGAAGTTCCCATGGAACAACTGGGCTTTATAAGCAACTTTTTCTTGGTCGAGAAAAAAGACAAAGGTTCGAGACCGGTCATAAACCTACGAGATCTGAACATATTTCTTACGTACAGACACTTCAAGATGGAAGGTATCCATCTTCTCAGGGACATACTTCTGGAAGGAAATTGGCTAGTCAAACTAGACCTGATGCCTATTTTACCATTCCTATGGCAGAGATCCACCAACACTTCCTTCAATTTCTCTGGAAAGGTCATCTGCACCAATTCCAAGCTCTTCCGCCCCCTGGTGTTTTACCAAGGTTATGAGAGCCGTTGTCTCTTATTTAAGATCAAGGGGCGTTCGTCTTATAATTTATCTAGACGATATCCTCATTATGGCTCAAGATCGCTCACAACTAGAGAAAGATCTCACCTTTACGATGAATCTCATAGAGTCTAGGTTTCATCATAAACAGGGAAAAATCGTCCCTGACTCCCTCGAGGTCTCTAGAATTTCTGGGCTTCACGGTAGACACAGTTCGCTGCCTCCTCCTTCTTCCCTCTAAGAAAATGTCAAAATAAAGAAGGAAATAAGATATGTTCTCAGTCGTCAAGACGTATCCCTCAGGGATTTGGCCAGACTCCTAGGTCTTCTCTTGTCCTCCATTCAGGACATCTTTCCCGGTCCCCTAAATTATCGAGCCTTTCATAGAAACAAAGCGAGAGCCCTGAGATCGGGGCTTTGGTACGGCGATCGTATCTCCCAAGACCAAGATTCTCGTTCAGAATTGTCTTGGTGGCTGAACAACCTGGAGGCATGGAATGGCAAGGCTATCTTTGGTTCAATTCCAGAATTTGTCTCGGAATCAGATGCCAGCCTTCATGGCTGGGGGGCGTGCCTCCTAGATCAGAACACTGGAGGTCCCTGGTCTCAGCAAGAATCTCATGTGAGAAAGAGTTCTCCCTGGTACTTTCAGGTCCCGAGGGGGGAGAGACAAGTCAAGCAAAACAAACAGAACCTCAGGAAGGACCTATATTCCTTTTTTACCATTGAATAAATCTAATCATTTTTTTGAAGAGATGCCCAAGAGAGAAACTGTGAGGTATTATTCAAAACAAATTTATTAAGAATTTTTTTTTCATTTTTGTAAAAAGGAATTTTTTAGACACATTTTTTCAACTAAATTGTTCATTATATAGTCAGCAAAAAATTGATTAAATTTACAAGCATACTTTCATGAAAGAGAACATTACAATGAGAGTGCCCTCTAATAGCAGCTGATCTAAACATTCATACAAACATACTTACATACCGATCATACCGTGATCTATTCTAAAAGTAGCATATCTGTCCTCACACATACACAAGACTAATTTATACAAGACAAAAGACTAATACAGTTGGCAGTTCTGAGGTGTACTAAGTGGAATACATACAAAGGAACCTAGATGGTATAGTTCTACTAGTTATGGTGGAAATGACTAGTTGGTATCCATGACAAATGATGTTAGGATCAGCAAGTCTGGAATGCCCCATGCCTCAGCCATTTTGTTTAAAACCGGGAACAACTCCCCCCATTTCATCCCCCCTAAACCTTTCCAAATCACCTCATGGTCATTACCATACAAGCCCAGACCTCTCCCACACAGCTGCTGTTCAGTAAAGTTCGCTGCCCATTTCACTATTGAATGGCCGACAATCCAGGTCGTCTTTTTCCGAGGAAAATCCGCCACTCGACCTGTGATGGAAAAAGTAACATTAACTAACCAGAAACCCCTTTTGTGTAACTTTAAAAAATTTTTTTTTTAACATTTACAACCTGACATATTTAAAGCAACAATTAGATTTCCATCGCCCGATTCGCTGCAACTCTTCTTTCCCCCAACCCAACCTCGCTGCTTCGGTAGCTGCACCAATTCTGAAAGAATGCGTCCCAAAACTTTGCGGATTTTCCCCCGCCAACACCAAAGCCTTCCTTAAAACAGCTAAAAATTGGAAACAAGTCAATTGTGTTTTATTCTTATGGCAAAATATCCCGCCCTCTTGAAATACAGCAGACTCAACAAATGACTCCCACTCCCCCACCGGACAACAACCCCCAACCCCGCTCCTACCAAGTCGCACCAACATCCCTTTCCCTTTCTGGTCTGTCTTTGACTGCCTCAATGTAATTTGCAACACTCCATTACCCAGAATTTCGATATCAGATGACTGGATCCCCGCTTGATTTCGCAACCTCAGTAATTCTGATATCCTAAATGCACCAAAGAACAACCACACCATACATAACTTGAATCGAGACCATTCCCATTCATCATAACAGCAGACGGGCAGAACGCCCAACAATTTTTGTAACAATGCAAATGTAATGGGATTTCTCAACTTTTTCGCCTGCCAAACGGACCTCCCAAAACCTTTTTAACATTTTTTGTAAACGGAAACCCATTCGAACCTCACACCCCAAAAGCAGTTGACTATAAAACGAAATTCCCGCCAACTTGCCTGAAATGGTCGATGGCGACAAACCTTTGTCTATCAAATACAACACAAACTCCCACATAAACTTTTCATTTTGCACCGCTGTACCGTTCCTGCCGCGCTGTGCCGCATATCCCAAAAAACCAGACCATGCCAGCTGATAACTGCGTCGCGTGGAGCCTGCTAACGACTGTTCAACAAACTCTGCCATTCTCAGTTCCCCAGGTCCCACATGCTCGACGGGATCGGTGTCCTGCATCTGTCCGCTCCAGGTGCCAATTCCCGAAACCTCTGCCACTGACAACGAGACAAAGCGTCAGCAATTGAATTGTTGACACCAGGAATGTGTTGAGCTCTAAAAACAATATTCAACTGCAGAACACGCAACATGAAAGCCCGCAACAATTGCAGCACCCGTACATCTTTAGTCCGCTGCCCATTAACCAGACTAATCACTGCCATGTTATCGATATGAAACAACACGCAGCGGTCCCTGAACCCCTCACCCCAAATCTGCAGTGCCACTAACAGGGGGAAAAATTCCAAAAAAGCGATGCTGCGACCTTGTTGGAACCACCGTGCCGGCCATCGCTCCGCGCACCACCTTCCTTCCCAAAACAAGCCGAATCCCATGGCCCCGGCCGCATCCGAGAATATTTGCACTGGCCAGACAGTGTCTTCCGTCACAAAATTGACGGACACGCCATTGAACTCGTCCAAAAATCGCAACCATATGATCAAGTCCTCCTTAATTTTCGTTGTCAAACGGATGTGATGGTGGGGCAAGGACGCCCCCGCCATAGCAAAGCCCAGATGCCTACAAAAGGTCCTGCCTGCCCTGACAACTCTACATGCAAAAGTCAAGTATCCCAGAAGCCTCTGGACTTGCCGCAACTGCACTTTCTTGGCTCCCAACACTTCCTGAAGAAAAAGCCTGATCTCCTGTACTTTCGCTCGAGGCAAACGGGCCACCATTTCCTTTGTATCTATCTCTATACCCAGAAAGGTCAACATGGACGTTGAACCTTCCGTCTTGTCTTCAGCCAACGGCACACCAAACTCCTTGGCCACGGCCTGAAAACATGCCAAAACTTTAGCAGACTGCTCCGTATCCGCTTTGCCCACAAACAAAAAATCGTCCAAGTAGTGACATACAGCCACGTGTTCTGAGCGCTGGACTACACACCACTCCAGAAATGTACTAAAGGTTTCGAACAGTAAGCAAGAGATAGCACAGCCCATGGGTAACACACGATCCACGTAGTACTCTCCTTCGAAATACATGCCCAGCAACTCGAAATCCGCTGGATGAATAGGCAAAAGGCGGAAGGCAGCCTGAATGTCACATTTAGCAAGGTCAGCTCCCACTCCAGCCTTACGCACCAATTCCAAAGCGTCGTCCACTGACGAATATGACACTGCTGAATCAGTGGTGGAGATGAAGTCGTTCACTGACTGCGCTTCCGGCCAAGACAAATGATGTATCAGGCGGAACTCGCCTTGCGCTTTCTTTGGGATAACGCCAAGGGGCGACACAATTAAATTTGGCAAAGGGCAAACCGCGAAAGGGCCAACTATTCTGCCTAAATCCAATTCCTTCTGCAACTTCACCCTCACCACTGAAGCCATTTCCTTTGCGGACCTGAGATTATCAGCCCATCGCAAGACTCTGGGGCCTTGGTAGCCAATCCTAAAGCCGAGCCGAAAGCCCCAAAATAACTTGGCCGCTTCTTCCACGTCCGGATACCTCTCCAAAGAACTCAACATGGCCTGCAATCTAATTGGGGTAGGCGCCTTTTGGCATAAGAGGCGGCACTGATCCTCGCCCCCCCCTCTGACCTCTACCATGTTCTCCGGAGTGCTGGTTGGGAAAGCACTGAAAGATGGCATGTCTGCCCCCGCACTGAGCGCATTCATGCTTGAATTTACAGTACTGGCGCACACAGGAACCTCTATTAAAGCTCCAACATGCTCCGGTTGTGGGCAACTGACCCCGTCCGACACTACCCGCCCCCATTGTGGCGGGACGCTGAGAAAAGGGCCGGTAAGGAATCGGCAACCCACTTGCTGTATGGATCGTGTTAGCAGATGAATGACCCGACAACCACTGTAACCACAACTCCTGATCAACCTCCCCCCATGGCTTATCGTTAAATAAACTCATTCTCGCCCGAAACTCCTCGTCGTAGTTCAACCACGCATACCTCCCCTCCTGCAAATGCGCCCTTCTAATGACATCTATGTATTTAAACAGCGAAACCGCCCTCTCAGGGTAACGTTCGCAATACACGCTGGCATAAATAAGGAACGCCGCTGTCCAATTTTCTATCGTTTTCGGCACTTTGGGGCGACGGGACAATTCAGCTTCCTCCTCTTTAGACCCTTCCCTTGCCTGTAAATCCCTATGAAGTAGACGGAAAACATCCACGTAATCATGGTTCCAAATACGCTGCCTAGTTCTGTTTGACAAATGTATGCCCAACGGCATCGACACCCCCATATAAGGCAGTTTCGTACCGCTTAACCTCGGAGTCTCACTCTGTCCTGAACTAGTAACCGATGAACTTGGGCTCCCTCCCCCTTCTTTATCCGTCCTCCCCCCTTGCCCTGCCGTTGACTGTAGACTTTCCCCATGTTTCGACCCCAAACCGTCACCCCCAACCACCACCTCATGACCACCCTCAGCAGGCGCCACACCTGCACCACCTGCCAACGGCCGTGTCCAAGCAGCCCACCAGTCTGTCTTACCTGCTGGTAACTGCGCAGCCCGTTGACGAAAGTCTTCCAGACCATCACGCTGATGATGTCCGCTCTGATTCCCACGTGCCGGTGAGAGAACCGCTCCAGAACTCTGAAACACACTGGCAGAAGTTACTCGTCTCACCCCCCTCCCAGCCCCCACCCTGCCATCATGAGACAATCCACCTCTTGAATAATACTCATTTTCTTTATCGGATTCACCGTCATCACCTTCAAACTGTTTTTCATTTTCTGACATAGCAAAACTTGTACCTGGCCTAGTGCCAGACGCCAAGTTAATAAACCGACTTTGAACCTCTGACTCAGGCCTCTGTGAAAAGCGCCCAGTCGCAGGTATGAAATCCGCACCAGATCCGCTTTTTGAACTAACCCCTCCCCCAATCACCGCGCTCTGCGGCGCCGACTGAGAGAAAAAGAACTGCTCATCCGTCACCAGACCAGCAGCCTCCGTAAGGTACTCGCCGCTCGAGCGAGGACCCATTCCATACTTACCCGATGTCCGCGAAGCTGAGATGCCAGACCTTGTTGGCACTGGCAACTCCGTGTGCTCCACCCACACCCATTGGCCTTGCAGAGTCGCAGACCCCACGTCAAAAGCTACCTCAGGACGCCCAGGCGGAGGCCTGGCATCTGGAAACAATGCAGCGGCATCCTTCATTTGCCTGCCCCCACCCCTGCCACTCATGTCCCCCCACCTCCCGCTCCTGAACTGCCTAACTCGAGGCTTCCACATCACACCCCCCATCAGTTGCTTATCCTGTGGAAAATGAGAATCATATGTTACATTTTCATTAACATCCTCAGCAATAAATTGCTTTGGGGGGCCTCTAGGCTGAGGGACAATAATGTCTTGGCAGTCCATAAACTCATCCTGCTGGAGTTGCTCCTCGACGTCTGGTGCACCACCCCTGCCATCGTCGCCTTCCTCAACTCCTGACAGACCATATTCATCGGACTCACTATCGCTGGGATAGTCCACCAAAATCTGTCTCTGCCTGTCAGCATCTAATTCTTTTGCTATGTCAATTCTCTTGCCGCTCACCGACGGACCGTCTGACCTCCTGGGCGTGTCTGTCAAACCCTTCATGCCGGGTCGCAACCGGGCCCCTCTGGACTCTTGTGACGCAGTGACCATATGTTCCTCGAAAACCCTGTCAGCCTCTCCTTCAGCCAGCTGAAACTGCGACACACGCGTGTCAAACACGCCACCGGCACTGCCTCCGCGCCTGCCCGCCCGTCGTCTGGCTGGTGTAGTAGCTAACTTTCGGCCCCCCTGCAACGCACTTGGGGCCGAAGACGAGCGCAGGAGTGGAAGTTTCTTACCCCGACATCCTCTGCTCACTGAACGCGCTCTCCTGGCTCTCGCTGCCGGCACCTTCACGCCACCTTCCTCCTCAGAAACATTACTGGGAACAGACCGGCAGGCGGCCACAGCTCTCAACACTCCCTCCGCTGCTAAGCGACGAGGACGCTTCACAGCCATTGAGATATCTACCACAGCGCCGGGTCTTAGCAAATCACTCCGCCCCATTGCCATAAATGCTCTAACTGCCTCTATGGCAATATCCTCAGCCGCCATTCTTCAATTACTGACAGGAAAATCGTCGAAAAACAGCTCACAGAACGTGTGACAGCGCTGACAGGATTACCTCACAGCTGCTCCTGTCAAACACGACACCACCGCTCCTCTCACTCGCTCAGAGTGACGTCAAACCCTCCCTCCCCTCCCTTCACTTGGACCTAGCCCCTCCCACCAGCCAATCAGGCCGCGTGAGGTCGTCCCGCGCGAAATACCCCAGGGGGACATTGGCTTTGCCAAGTGCCCCTGGGGACCCAAGATGCCTCACGCCAAAACATCCACTTTAACCCCTCACTGGTCGGGTAATCATTTTTTTTAAAGGCAGGAAGCTTTTACACATTACTTGCAGACAAGAAGTTTTAAAAAAAACAGTTTCCTTTCCATTAAGCCATTGCTCAATCTTGCTCGACTGTTTAATCTCAATTTATCCGGTTAGCTGTCTAATTAATCTTGATGGTTTATGAAGAAAAATAAATAAATAAATGGGTGCAGTCAGCTTTTACTGTATTAAAGCAAAAGGCATCACTACCTGATGGTAGTGGACACTGGTGGGGCAAGATGGGCATTCTTCTCCTATTTTTAATTAAATTTTCTTTAAAAGGTTTCCTTATGTAGTTTCTTTGTAGATCCTTACTCAGAATATAAATAGTCTCATACCTTAGGTAGCCAGCAAGCATGGTTTCTTCGCCAGATCGTCACCAATGTTAAGAGGTATAATGGTAGTTATTATGGAAGAATGTCTGACATAATATCGACAGACAGAATATCGAAATACAAAAATATCGGCACAAAAATATCGACATCAAAAATATCGGAGTCATATCTTCATAAAGGTAAGTACAAAAATATCGAAAAAATAATATCGTAGTACAAAAATATCGAAATCAAAAATATCGTTTTTTTTAATGTATTAATAATAATGTAAAAATAATTTTAAAATACATATATTTTACAAATATTAAATAAAAATATTAAAACAAAATTAAAACTTATACATATACATTTAAAATAAATAAAACACTTAATAATTTAATGTAATTTTCTTTTTTTTAATTTCATTTAATTGATTTAATGTAAATTATTTTTATTTTTACCCTGTACGCCTGTACCCCAAAAATCCAAAACTGACCCTGAACCCTAAAAATATCCCTGTACCCCAAAAACCCAAAACTGACCCTGAACCCTAAAAATATCCCTGTACCCCAAAAACTCAAAACTGACCCTGAACCCTAAAAATACCCCTTTACCCAAAAACTGAAAACTGACCCTGAACCCTAAAAATACCCCTTTACCCCAAAAACTGAAAACTGACCCTGAACCCTAAAAATACCCCTTTACCCAAGAACTGAAAACTGACCCTGAACCCTAAAAATACCCCTTTACCCAAAACCTGAAAACTGACCCTGAACCCTAAAAATACCCCTTTACCCAAAAACTGAAAACTGACCCTGAACCCTAAAAATACCCCTTTACCCAAGAACTGAAAACTGACCCTGAACCCTAAAAATACTCCTTTACCCAAAATTAATTAATATTATTTAATTACCAAATAATTATTAATTAACAATAACAATAAAGTAAATATATTAGCACATTAGCTGTAATTAATTTAATTTAATAATTAATAGTATTTTTTCCCAATTAATTAATTAAGAATAACAAAAAATTATATATAAAAAATTACTCTAATTAATGTAATTAACTAATTAATATTAATTAATTACCAACTAATTAATAATTAAAAATATGTACAAAATATATTAATTAATTAACTAATTAATATAAATTAATTACCAATTAATTATTAATTAACATATTTACAAACATATATTAATTAATTAATTATTATTAAATTACTTCCCACCCTATTCCCCTATAAACCCATAACCCGCTACAGAACATATTTATCAATTAATCAATTAATTAAAAATAATAAAAAATTAATTCTCAATTAATTAATTAATAATTCCTACTAATTAATAATTAATTTAACATAATTAAATTACTTCCCACCCTATTCCCCTATAAACCCACAACCCGCTACAGTATTAAAGACAATATTTAATTAAATTACATTAAAAATAAATAATAAAACATAATAAATACAATATAATATACACTAAATTTATTTAAAAATTGATATTAGTAACATCGAAGTTATTTATTTCGATATTATTGACATCGATATTTAAAACTTCGATATTACTGATATCATACTAATATCGATATTAAGACTGTCGATATTACTTACCTTCGATATTTTGTCCCATCGATATTTAAACTTCGATATAATTGTATATCGAAATGTAAAACTCGATATTTTGTCTGTGTACCATTATGGAATTTTATAAAGCGCATGGTTACGCGCCCCGGCGTGTCCCCGCGCTGAGTGAGAAGTGTGAAGTGGGCAGAACAGGGAGATAACATCAGTACTGAGCGAAAGAGGTGAGTTTTTAGAGCTCTGCGGAACTTAGCCTCAGAAGGTTCGAGACGCAGCTCCATCGGAAGCATAGTCCAGCTCTTGGCTGCAAGGAGCCTGAAAGCTCTGCCCCCCATTCGAGCTTTATGAATTTTGGGGACGACTACCAGTCCGGTGCCAGAGGATCTGAGCATCCGCTCAGGTCTGTAGGGAGTGATGAGGCTGTGTAGGGGATTGGGCGCCCTGCCCCCGATAATACGGTGACACATGCATAGTGCTTTGAAGGTAATCCTTTCTCTGATCGGAAGCCAGTGTAGGGACTTCAAAGCAGCTTTAGAGGCCGTTCTCCTGGGAAGCCTCAGCACCAGCCAGGCTGTGGCATTTTGAAGTACCTGGAGACGATTAAGGCTTCTAGTTGTTATTCCCAGATAGAGGAGGTTAGAGTAATCAATTCTTGATGTGACCAAGGCATGCACCAGAGTCTGCCTGGCACTAACTGGGAGTAGGTCCAGGATCTTCCGTAGACTCTTGAGTATACCGAAGCACATTCCAACTACACGATCAATCTGGGGAGCAAACGACAGGTCAGAGTCGAACATCACCCCAAGATTTTTGGCCTGTTGACAGGGCACTGGAGTGGAGCCCAGGCATGCTGGCCACCATGCCGAGGACCACACATCCGGACCACCTCCCACCACGAGCACTTCAGTTTTGGACCAATTCCGCTTCAGGCAGTTGTTAGACATCCAGGATGCAAGCTCCTGCATGCAAGCACTGAAGCTAGATGCCGTAACATCAGGTGCCCGTGACAGCGAGATGACCAGCTGAGTGTCATCGGCATATGACACTAGTTGGATGCCATAACTTTCCACAATGGTGGCCACAGGGGAAGCATATAGTTTAAACAGGGTGGGGCTCAGGGCGGAGCCCTGAGGAACCCCTTGATCAAGATTGAACACACAAGAGTAGTGTTCTCCCTGTCTGACCTGAAAACCCCTATTGGTCAGGAAAGATTGGATCCACCTCAGCGCTGACCCAGTGACTCCACCTTTGTTGAGACACTGTAGCAAGGTGAAGTGTGCTACAGTGTCAAAGGCTGCACTTAGGTCAAGTAGAAGGAGGGCCATCGTATGCCCCTCATCTACCCCTTGCCTGATGGTCTCAGTGGCCATGAGCAGCGCAGACTCCGTGGAGTGGCGTGAACGAAAGCCAAACTGACTTGGATGGAGCAGGTTGGCTTTCTCCACAAATGCCATAAGTTGAAGATTTGCCACCTTTTCGGCCACTTTGGCCAGGTAGGGGAGGAGTGAGATAGGACGGAGATTGTCCAGCCTGTCCCAACTAAGATTCGGCTTTTTTTGAAGCGGGAGTACTACAGCCTGCTTCCAACTTTTGGGTACGGTGTTGGATCTAAAAGAAAGATCCAGAACATCCCTAATATAAGGTTCAAGGATCTTGATACTCTCTCCAAGAAGTTTCGGTGATGCCGGATCACAAGGGGATCCTGACTTAATTGGAGCGGCATATCTGCTGGAGCCCGTCAGGGGATGGGGTGACAAAGTTGTCCAGCCTATTGACACCCACATCCTCCAGTATACTCTCTCTGAACTCTGTTCCCTTTTTCTTTCCCCCTGAAAAAGTGGAGTAGATGGTAGCCACTTTATCAGAAAAGAAAGCAGCAATACGGTTACATGATTCCTCTGAGACCGAGGACGGGTCAACAGAATAGCTCCTTGGTAGAGTTTTTAGCCTCTCCTACCCTACCTGAGAAGTAAGTAGTTTTGGCACGCCTGATCAAGCTATGATATTCTCAGCGTTTGTCTATGTACCTCTGTTTTGCTTGATCGAGGAAGGCCACCCTCCACTGTCTTTCTAGTTGTTTGCATTCCGCTTTAGCTAGGCGAAGTTCATTGCTGTACCAGGGGGCAGATTTCTGGGGTCTACTACAGGGATTTTTATGACAGAGAGGGACTATGTCATCTAAAGCATTATTAATGCAGCCTTCTAGTCTATCCGATGCAGTATCAGCATCCTCACCTCCTGGTCTGCTGCCTTTAGTCAGAGCAGTATCGAACTTGGCTTTAGAAAAAGCAGTAAATTTACGGCTCATATATTTAGAGTTGGTACGCTTTTGGATATTGCTAGCAGGGATATTTATTATAAAAGGCACTACGAAGTGGTCGGACCAAGGGACTGGGACGGGGGCCTTAACTTCAATGTTCCCAGTTGGCAAAGATAGGGTAGGGGCCTTAGATCTGATGTGTAATTGGAGGGAATGTAATTGCTGACAGAAGTCAGTGGCTCCTTTGTCCAGTTGGTCATCCAAATGGATGTTTAGGTCACCTAAAAGCATAAACTTGTCCCTATGTAAAGCGGCTTCCGTTATACCTTCAGTTAGGCTGGCAGTAAAGTGGGTAAAAGGACCAGGAGCGCGATAGACCAAGAAGCCCTTCACAGTGTTACCAGCGTTAACCTTAATGGAAAAGGCTCCTGTCTCACTATCAACGATAGCGAGAGGTTCAAGTTGACAACATAGTGGCTGCTTAGATATTATAGCTATCCCACCACCTCCGCCCACCGTTCTGTCCAGTCTTACCATGGTATAGCCAGCTGGGAGAGAAGCAACTATATCGGGTTCTGAGTTGGAGTCAAGCCAAGTCTCAGTAAGGAATAGGAGGTCGAGTTTCATATCTGTTAGCAGATCGAATATATCAAGATTATGCTTCCGCATAGATCTGGTATTGAGTAGTCCACATGTAAGCCTAATGTTCTCAGCCTTAAGCATAGATCTATTGTGCCAGTTATACTGGCACTCTTTACAGTTGTTAGTGTCTTCCGCATTAAAACTATGGAGACAGGCTTTAGCAAATGCAGGACAGAGGGCGCGAAGTTGGTTCGCGCTCCAGCGTATTACTGACCCATTTGGCCAGGGGTTGTGGCCCCTGTCCCCGGCCGGCCGCGGACGGGCGCAGACGGGCTTGCCTTAGGCGCGCCTTCGGCGCGCTGTCAGCATGCCCGCTGCGGGGTGGAGTGGTCATTACCAAATATAGGAGGGTAGAGGAAGTGACGCAGCAAGGGGGAGGAGTTGCGTCCCTCCGTTCAATCGGCACAAAATCGCCGTGACGGACCGGGGACCGAATCAGGTAGGTGCCAAGTGCAGACCAGAATGACAATATCAGCACACAAATTCACCCCCCATTAGAAGTATTATTTTTAAAAATAGAATCGCACCGAGGTGCTACACAGAGTAAAAGAAATTACGCTGGACGGTTTTTCAATCAACCGCGCCAGTGCCAGACATTCAATTAAAATGCTCCACACGCTGTCAGCGCCGGCTCACACTGCTCTCACCAGCGCGGCAGAAGTTACAGGCACCTAGGTAGGCAGCAAGGGGGAGGAGTCGCTTCTCTCCGTTCAATCAGCACAAAATCACTGTGACGGACCGGGGACTGAATCAGGTGTGTGCCAAGTGCAGACAAGAATGACAATATCAGCACACAAATTCACCCCCATTAGAAGTATTATTTTTAAAAATAGAGTCGCACCGAGGCGCTACACAGAGTAAAAGAAATTGCGCTGGACGGTTTTTCAATCAACCGCACCAGTGCCAGACTTTCAATTAAAATGCTCCACACGGGGGGCGTGGCCAAGGCGGTGAACATGGCGGACGCAGCCTAGGTGAGCTCTGTCCCGCCGACCAGCTATCCTGCATTAATCCTTCGTCTCCTCAACCCTGAGACGCCCAAAACCGACATATTTGGCCGTCGGAACTAGCAGTGGTGCTCCGACTTCATTTTGAGCGCTGTAGCTGACTGCTGGGCGGAGGCTTCGGCTCCGGCGACCTGCTGCCACGCGCAAAGCCGGGACCTCAAAGTTGGAGCCGCGGGATGGGAGTGAGGGGCGGCCGGTGTGGAGGAGGAGCGGTGCCCGGTCCCGCACTTCCGGAGCCTCGGCGGACACGGAGTGCTGTGATACACTGCAAAGGACTGGTGCAGAGGCCGGCGGCTCGGCTGCGGGGTACCCCGCTCTTCAGTGCCGGCCAGGTGAGGGGTTACGACAGCAGCTGGACGAGCCCCACTCGGCGGTCAAAACGGACCGGAGGGAAGCGACTGGCTTGTGGAGCAGCGGGACACCCCCTTCCCGGTAATTCCCCCCCCGCCTCCTACTAGATCTCAGCAGCTGCTCCCGGTGCTGGCTGAGGGGGGGGGCGAGACATTTGGGCTGAGGCAGACCACTGGCGCTTCTTACGCGGCATACTGGGGCCTCTCCCCTTCTGGTTCAGGCATACTGGGAGGCCGCTGAAGAGACTCTCCTGAGGCGGGGGGCTGAGAATCGGCCTGCCGGTCATGGAGTGGTGACCGCGGGTGGCAGAGGGCTGTTGCACGGAGGTCGAAGCGAGCTACCCCCGCAAAGGTCTGCATCCCGTGGCCTGGCCCCGCGGTGACGGCCCTCGGGGCAGTGGTGGTGGGGCCCCTGGGGTGAAACCCACTGAGCGGAGTGGTCCGGCCTGCCAGACTTTGGTTGGAGAGGGGAACGGCCCCATCGAGGTACCGCTGGAGCGAGGGGGTGCGACGACGCCGGCAGAGACGCTAACTGATCTAGGGGTGGACATCTATTCCCCGATCACTACTCCTGTAACGCCCTGGACCTAGTACCTATATCTACAGGCAGCCATGACGAGGGGCAACAACAGTGGACACACTTCACAGCAAGGCCCGATAGACAGATTCACGTGGCCGCCTGGGGGTGCCGGTGCAGCCGGGGGACCACCTACATTCGTCCCCGATAATGCCGCCCTCATGGCGGCGATAACTCAGTCCCGGGACATGCTGGATGCTAAAATAGGGGCGGTGGGAGCCGACGTTACATTACTGCGCCAAGATCTGCGCAACGCTGTGGCTCGCATAACTGAAGCCGAAACAAGACTTACTGGAGAGTGGAAGATGATGTCGCGACTCTTAAAAAGAAGGTGGCCAACATGGAGGGGATACAGAGGGGCCTTGCCCTGAGGGCTGAGGATGCAGAAGGGCGTGCTCGGAGGAACAATCTACGCTTTGTGGGATTTCCGGAGGGCTGTGAGAAGGGCGACATGGAGGCCTTCCTGACCAGTTGGCTGGAGGGGTGGATCCCTCCGGAGTCCCTATCGCGCTGTTTTATTGTTGAACGGGCGCACCGAGCACTGACCCAGAAGCCGCTGGTGGGGGAACGCCCTAGACCTGTGATAGCCAAGCTGCTCAACTATCACGACCGCGACACGATCCTGCGGCAAGCACGCATGAAGGAACCTCTGCTGTTTGAAAACCACAAGATTCTGTTTTTTCCGGACAATACCAAATTGGTACAGCGACAACGCCAATCCTTCACCGAGGCCAAGGTGAGACAGAGGGGCCTGAAAATCCAGTATGCTCTTCTCTATCCGGCCCGCCTGCGGGTGGTGTTCCAGTCCAAGACCCAATTCTTTAACACCCCAGAAGAAGTCTTTGCTTGGACGGACGAGACGGTCCGTATCAGGGTGCACACTCCCCCAGGTCGGGATTCGGACACATCCTCCACTACTGGGCCCCCTCGGACCCCGCAACGGTCGCGTAGCAGAAGTAATTGGAGAACCCGTCCTAAGAAGAATCCTCCTTCGGAGACTGGGGCGGCGGGGGCCGCTGAGGCTCCAGACTCTCAAGATCCAGCATCTTAGTTCCCGCGATGGATGGTGATCTTTCAACCAGGATCCGGGGAGGAGAATACGCTCTTCCTGAACATGGACAAACTTGGCGTACTGCATCTTAAGACTTCAGCTATACAAGTAACTTTGTGGTTTGGGGATCCGGGTGGGGGGACGACATAGGGAGGGCGGACTCAACCCCTCTGTTCAGAAGAGTTTGTTAGTGGGTTAACTGCAGTTATGGGGATCCATTGGTGGGGTGGGCGGTCTGTCTCATGTTGGGGGCAGAAGTCACGCTACACCGCAACAGATACTTAATTGTTCCTTGAGGTATGGGGTGGGGTGGGTGGGGGGAGTTCCGGGAAGTTGGTAGATATTGGATTGGGGGGGGACTGCACGGTTTGGATGCAATCAAGATGGTGGCAGGAAGCACACGCGGATGGAATGTGTCATGGATGCTGGCTGCGAAAGGGCTACGATGTTGATCCGGGGTAGAGGGGCCGTTTGGCCTGGGGCCACACTTCGGGTCCTTAGTTGGAACGTGAGAGGGATGCTAGACAAGATCAAGCGGGGAGCGATTCTGAAACAGGCTAAAAGAGCGGGGGCGGATGTGGTTATGCTGCAGGAAACGCATCTTCTGGGGACTAAAACACTATGCCTTCAGCGTTTTGGTTACAGTCAGGTTTTCCATGCAGGGTTTGCCAGGGGGTCCAGGGGCGTGGCCATTTTAGTACACCGCATGGTCCCATAAGTGCACTCCACTCATTGGCAAGACCCACAGGGTAAATACGTGTTTATGTAAGGTACGCTTGGAAACGAGGATGTGGTGCTTGGCTGCGTGTATGCCCCACCCCCCTTGCAGTGGTCCCTGGTTGAAAAGATCTTGACAGTGTGGGCGACTATTCCAGATGTGTTGGCTATTATTGGTGGTGATTGGAACGATGTGATTGATCAGACGCGCGACAGGTACAGGCCTGGGGGGGCGACAGTAGTATCCGGGCATACCAAATTACATGATATGGTCAGAAATCTGGGTTGGGTAGATACATGGAGATATATGCATGGCACACAGCGTGAATACACATTCCTCTCGGCGGTACACCACTCATTTTCTAGGCTAGACTACATCTTTGTCCCCCTAGCCGCTCAGGGTAGAGTGGAGGCTGCGGATATTTTGCCAAGGGGGCTGTCAGACCATTCCCCAGTGGCGGTCACTATGAGCTTGGACCGGAGGCAACAGCAGTTTCGTTGGCGCCTGTCAGTGTGGCACCTACAGCTTGGGGATTACCAGGCCCATATGCGGAAAGCCATAGCGCAGTACTTGGCTGAAAATAATGGGTCGGTGGTGACTAAGGTGGCGCTCTGGGAAGCCATGAAGCCCACATTGAGAGGTATAGATATAGCGTGGTGTGTGGCGGCCAAGAAACGGCGCAGGGAGACTCTTGATCAAGCGGAGGTGGCCATACGGGATTTAGAGCAGCGCAGTGGCTCGGATTGGGAGGACCAGGTACTGGAGCAACTGCTGCTCGCGCAGCAGTCCTACGCCTCGCTGCTACTTGATGAGGCGCGGCAGATGTGGCTGGCGACCCCGAGCAGGGTATACCAATGGGGGGACAAATCTGGGACGATGTTACATAGGTTGTGTCAGGGCCAGTTTCCAACCCAGACTCCTCCGAGAATACAGGATGAATCCGGCACCCTGATAACTGATCCCGAGTCGCTCTCGGAAGGTTTTGAAGTCTACTATGCCGACTCATACTCCCCGCATGAATGCATCAGTGAAGCCTTGATAGACAAGTTCATAGCAGATTTGCCGCCCAGGGCACTAACAGACGAAGCCCGCGATAGCCTGGATAAACCATTGACTGAGGAGGAGCTGGGAACCGCTCTTGGGGAACTTAATACGGGGAAGGCCCCCAGCCCCAACAGCTTCCCCAGTGAATTCTTTGAGAAATTTCATCTCCAATTAGGTGCCCAATACAGAGCGGTGGTGGAGGAGGCACGGGAACTGGGATACATGCCCCAAGACTGGAGACATGCTGAGGTGGTCGTCTTTCACAAACCTGGCCGACTCCCCGAGCACTACGCGTCGTATCGCCCGATTTCCTTATTGAACGTAGAGGCCAAGGTGTTGGCTAAGGCTCTGGACAATAGATTGCTGCCATACATTTCCGATCTCATACATCCGGATCAGGCCGGCTTTATGCCCGAGCGGGCGACGCGGCACAATATCAGGCGGGCCAACGTCGCGGTTGCGGCAATTCAGTCCTCTGGGGTGCAAGCGGCGCTCTTTTTGGCGGACATGGACAGGGCATTCGACTCCCTCAGCTGGACATACCTCTTCTCGCTGCTGCCGCGGCTGAACCTGGGGCCGGTGTTCCTGTCCTATGTGAAACTGCTCTATACTAACCTCGCGGCCTCGGTTCGGGTGGCGGGGGTGGTGTCCTCGACCTTTCCCATCCGGAGGGGCACCAGGCAAGGCTGTCCCCTCTCGCCTTACTTATTTGCCTTAGCCATGGAGCCCCTGGCTGCCTGGGTCCGCATTGACGCGCAGATGAGGGGCTTTGAGTGGGCTGGCGACTTGTCTGACCGCATCGCACTTTATGCGGACAACGTATTGTTTTTCTTCACGGACCTTAATAAGTCCGGGCCCCGCCTCATGCGCATTCTACAGATCTTCGGCGAGACGTCGGGCCTGTACATGAATCCACGTAAATCCACTCTCTGGGTGTTGGGAAGGGGTCCGCCGGTCGGAGACTGGGCAGCAGAGGTCCAGCAGGCCGCAGGAGGAATTAAATATCTAGGGGTGTTTCTTACCGAGATCCCAGCGGTTGCTTGGGAACGCAATGTGATGCCGGTCTGGGAACGGAGGCAGGCAGACATTAAGGTGTGGTCCCGTATGCCGTTGACCATCTATGGCAGGTCGGCCATATTCAAGATGGTGGCCCTGCCCAGGCTGCTATATCAGTTGCAGAACCATCAATACCCGATCCCGCCCATATGGTTTACGCGCGTAAACTTGGTCCTGGGACAGTTCCTCTGGGAGGTTGGCTCTGTCAGGGTGGCGCTGCGCACGTGCTTTCATTCCACATACGGGGGGGACTGGCGACATCGGACGTGCTTTCATATTACAAGGCATCTCATCTTCTCGTCCTAAATGACTGGTGGTATGGGGACAGGGGAGACCCGGCCTATGCGCTGGAGAGACTACTGATGGAACCTCATACACTTCACACGTTGCTCTATGCGCCAAATATGCGCAGGGCCCTGCCGACGATGACGCAGGTTGTTTTCGACGTCTGGCAGCGGGCACTGAGGCGGATGGGCTGGTGGCGAACTCTGACCGAGGAGACTCTCCTCTGGCGCAATGGCCGCCTCCCGGGCCTTGCTACCCTGGAGGGATTCGCGGGTTGGGATGCTATCGGAATTTCTAGGTTGGGTGATGTTATGGCTGGGACGATGCTTAAATCGTTTCAGGAATTGAAAGTGGAGTTTGACATGCCTAGCACACAATTTTTCCGCTACTTGCAGTTTCGCCATGCCCTGACCCCGGATCTGGTGGGCCTGACTGCACTTCCTGAGTTTAGCCCGCTGGAGGCCCGGGTCTTCATGGGGGAATTGGATTCCAAAAAATGTTCTCGCATATACCAATCCTACATTGCTCCTCTGACTTATGTTCACTTAAGGAGAAATGGGAGGAGGATGTGGGGCCCCTGGAGGAAGAAGATTGGAATGAGGCACTGGCGAGTTCTCGAGGCGCAGCCATCTCAAATCGCCTCCGACTGATTCAATTTAAATACTTCCACAGAGTGTACTACACATGACAGAGGTTATGGAGGGCAGGACTCATTGCATCCCCAGTGTGTACCCGGTGTGGGAGCGTGGAAGGTACGTTCCTTCATACAGTGTGGAGTTGTGGGCGCCTGGAGGGGTTCTGGCGTGGTGTCTGGAGTGGTCTGGATGAGGCGCTCGGATGGGTGCTCCCGCGCACACCGCGCTTGGGCTTACTGCACGTGCTAGAGGGAGTGGGGGTCAATCTGTACAGGAGACATTTATTACTACTGGGACTAACAATAGCCAAGCGCGACATAGCAAGGGCCTGGAAGGACCCGCATCCCCCATCACTTCTCTTGGAAGAGCGGTCTGGACTTCTGTATGGGGATGGAGAGGCCCATATTCCTGGCCCGCGGCTGTCCTAGTAAGCACTACAAGATATGGAGAAGGTGGGCCGACTACAGGGGACTCTGGCTAGAGCCCCCAGTGGAGCAGGATCCGGATCCAGACCTATGAATGAGTACGATGACAGGATGAATGCGTGTGAATGGTTTGATCGATCGAACACCGTGCGGGGGGGGGGGGTCCCGGGTGGATTAGGAGGGGGGGTAGTTGGGGGTGGGGATAGGGGGCACTGGGTGGGGGGACTAGTTTCTTGTGATTGTTCCTATTGTTTTGCTCATGAAAAGTAATGACGGATTGCTTTATTGTACGACTTTATTGATACCTGACAGATGTCTCTGGAGTACAGAGATCTGTGGCTGTTTATACGATCTGTCAATAAAATCTGTTTTTAAGAAAAAAATGCTCCCCATGCTGTCAGCGCCGGCTCACACTGCTCTCACCAGCGCGGCAGAAGTTACAGGCACCTATGTCGGCAGCAAGGGAGAGGAGTTGCGTCCCTCCGTTCAATCGGCACAAAATCGCCGTGACGGACCGGGGACCGAATCAGGTAGGTGCCAAGTGCAGACCAGAATGACAATATCAGCACACAAATTCACCCCCATTAGAAGTATTATTTTTAAAAATAGAGTCGCACCGAGGCGCTACACAGAGTAAAAGAAATTGCGCTGGACGGTTTTTCAATCAACCGCGCCAGTGCCAGACTTTCAATTAAAAGGCTCCACATGCTGTCAGCGCCGGCTCACACTGCTCTCAGTCACAAGGTAGATCCAAGTAGAGATTTATTAAGTTGTTACAGGATCATTTATTTTGGTTACAGGATCAATTCAAGATGGTACAAAGTTAATCCAAGCTAGTACATTGCCCCACCAGGAGCTGATCTTCATAGCTCAGCCCACTCATTCCAACTGTCACTCCTCCAGTCCACCAGGCATACCAACATTCCACACTGTCATCATGCACTCCAAAGTTCCATACTCACAGACACATGCACACTAGCTACGCTGCTGTAAATGTAGTCACAACACATTGCTAGATGGATTAAGACTGCTATGAGCTTAGCTGGTATTGATTTGAATGTCTTTCAAGAGGTGCTATGGCCAGTAAATGCCTCTGGTCTGGAGGTAAGTTAGACGACATCCTAAAAGCTGCAGACTGGTTTAATGCCAGTACCTTTGCTCGTCACTATTGTAAACCAATTCAACATATGTCTGATGTTGTTCTAGATAGCTTCCAACATGCATAATGTAGCCTCCGGTCTTGTAATGAAATTGCGATTCTCATATTAACATGACTAGAGAATCTGGATTTAATGAAAGACTCGGAGACTGACATTATCCCTCCCTTCCCACCTCTGGTAGCATTCAATTGACAATGCATTGTGTAATACATTTTTATTGAAGTGCTCTTTATGCTATGTCTTTCATCTTATTTTAATATACTTTTTTGTGTTTATCCTTCCTTTTGGACTAATTGCCTTATCCTTTCAGATAATGCCTGACTGCGCCTTTTTTCTGAGAACCATCCTGGTTGCAACCTCTTCCATGGTTTCCTTCATCTCCCTGGTTATCGTCTTCTACTTATGAGAAGCTTTTACGAAGTTGGACATCTCAAGTTTTCTTCTCAAGATCTTATCTGTTGTTAATTTAAAAGAGGCTGATTGTTGTTGCCTCATGACCATTATCTGTTGCCTTTATTCTATTTGGAACCTTTTATTGTGATGTATGCGGCTGCTTGGGGTCTGCATTAAAGGTATACTGCATAATGTCAGCCTCCGAGTCTTTAATGAAATCCAGATTCTCTAGTCATGTTAATATGAGAATCGCAATTTCACTACGGGGGGGGCTGATTTCGTTCAAGGAGACCTGCGCGTGCTTCGAAATATGTAAAGCAAAACTAATTTTGTTTATTACACGCAGGTCCCCATCAACAAAATCAGCCCCCAGCTCTGCAGCATTCCAAACTGCCCAGCAGCCAGTCTGGCCCTAAATAAGGCCCTATGCATTCCAAGGCCTCGCTCTTCTTCAGCGTAGTTTATGTAACAATATTTTTAATGGCTACGTTCATTTTAATACTTAGTAAATGGTGTTTAATGCATCTGACAAACACAGAACAAGAGTCAAGAGGACCCGGAAGAAGTTGTTGCCACAGTCCTTGCAAACATCTCTGCGACCCTGACCTGAACCCCTAACTCCTCGGTTTATGATCCTGCACTCTTCTGGGTGAGTTCAGTGGGGTCAGTGTGGTATGGGAGTCTATAAATGTGTTAGAATGCTAGAAGAATGTTGTGACGTGCATGGTAGTGTGGCACATGGATAAAAGATGCGTGTGTGGAATGCGGAACTAGTGAGTAATTCAGAAGGGGTATAATCTTCAGGGGGCTAGGTAGCTCTTCTTGTCAGTTCTGTGTTGAGAGTAACTTGGATTAAAGTCTGCTTTTGAACTTAACCGCATACAGATTGTCTTTGTTTCCATTCCATGCTCAGCACATTACCCGACTCCAGTGACCAATCCAGGGAAAGCAGCCAGTCCTCTTACTCTGTCCATGCACAGCTGTATAGCCCAAGTGTCCTTGGGTTTTCTATGATGCCTGGATCTTTCTTAGGGCGATGGAGGTGAACGATGGTGTAAGCGCTAGGACATCCAAGTCCATGCTGCTGAGTGTGGCATCGAGCAGCAGATTTCTGAAAGAGAGGGGCGGCTCCTCCAGTAGAGCGGAGGAGCTTCGTCCCACTTCTTCCTTGCAGCGCGAGAAGCAGCAACATAAAATGGTAAAACTACCATTTTATGTTTCTGCTTCTCGCACTGCGAGAATGCCGCTGACCGCGCGACACGCAGGGGAGCATGGGCGGGACAGCGTCCTAGTCCCACACGACGGGCGAGCAGAGCCCTTAGCGCGGCACCCCTCCCTGAGCCTACCTCCTTGCACGAGCAGCCAATAGGGAGGGCTCACCTGGGAGAAGGGGGGGCGTCCCTTCCGGTATTTAGCGCCGCAGCGTCTGTGCTCGGCCTCTCTTTCCCGCCAGGATTCTCCTTCCGCTCTGCGCTGATTCGCCCGCGGCTCTGCGCTGTTTTCACGTCGTGTCGTCGAGCCCGGCTCTGCGCTGTTTTCACGTCGGGTCATCGAGCCTTGTTCTCCTGCAAAGCCAGGTATGTGCCGCTCTCCTGCCTCCCCCCCAGCCATGTCCCTGGGTATGACCAGGTTGCACGTGGCCCCAGTGGTGAGTACCACGGGGAGAGGGGGAGGTGGCCACGCTAGTCGTGTGTGCGGGCGGGCGCGCCTCATAAGAGCGTGGGATCGGGCAGTTGGGGGAGGTTCAACCGTCGGGCAAGCGGGTAGAGTAGAGGTCCGGAGGTCAACCCGAGTTGGGGGTCAGAAGCTCTGACGACGTTGCTTCTAGACGTTGCTTCCAGACGCAGGTTAGTTGCCTTTGTCTCCGAGTGTCCAAGGCACAATGGCGCGGGGGTCTTGCTGGCTAGATCCCCATGCTGCCCCAAAGCGTGGGTTGGCGGGAGCCTTCCAAGTGCGCCGGGCCTGCTTTAGGTCGGGCTGGGGTGTAGGTCGAACTGGTTGACCACAGTGGGGCGGGGTCCGGTTAAGGATCTCGTTGGCCCGTTGGCGCGAGCAAGCAAAAGGGTCTAAGCAATGGGTCTTTCCGTGTCTGGTGTCAGTTCTGGAGAGCCGCGCGAACAGCGAGTTTCTGCGTTACGGACGGAGATGCTCTTTGAAACTCTAGTGACGCGACTGGCTGCGGTGATTCAGGAGCGGCGGCTGCCCGCGTCTCTTAAGTAAAATATTAGGGAGTCTGCCTCCTGTTGTCGGTGCAGGCCCCTGGGCTTCGGCCAACTAAGGCTAAAGTCTATCCCTCTCATTCCAAACATGCCAATAAAAGAGGAGAAGTCGGTAGTCGGGGTATATGACATTATTTCCTCTCAGGACCGGCTGAACATTCCGTTATTTTCACGCCTGGAATCAGTAATCCCACGCATTTTAATTAAATCACACCAGTCAGCCTTTAATGCCAGGGGAACTCTGTAAGCATAATCCACAGAAAGGTTATTCCCTAAAATCATGTTCCAACTTTAAAATACTGAGGGAAACTCTGTTCCATCTGCAGTCCACCCTTACACACGTGCTCAAGTTCCATCTGCCGCATCGCACACAGATGGTCACACTCGGCAACACACATGCCCTGAAATACACATCTCAACAACAAAAAAATTCTAAAGAGACATGGGAATGCCAGCAATTTGCAACTTGGATTAGACCCGGGCAGCGGCTTAGAACGACCAGAGAGGTGTCTGGGAAATAACCCTGGCTTACAGGTTTAAGCCATTGCATAATAACTTTAGATCATATACCCTGCCTCGGATGCCGAACATTTACAGCCGACTGTTGCGTGTGGGTGAGGAGCCATTCCTATGTTCACAGGTTGGTACAATGGGCTACAGCCGAGAAATGGAACTTGGCTTTCGCGAGGACACAAATCCTATGGTTGGGTGTTCCTGAAATGCAATGGGGTCACCTGAAGTACAAATGGAACTTGGCTTTCGCGAGGACACAAATGCTGTGGTTGGGTGTTCCTGGAATGCAATGGGGGTCACCTGAAGTACAAGCTAGAGCAATGCAGGGTGGGGAGGGGTGGTCCTCCCAAAATCCTCATTATTCTCCTGGGAGGGAATGAACTGGTCACGCAGGGGAGGTGGGGTCAGCTAGGCAAGGAAGACATATGGTAGCCGATCTAGGTTATGCAACAGAGAAGCATGGACCAAGCGAGGATGTGTGGCTCCTCTTGTAGATATGGACAGGTAATTCCAAACAGCTTAATTCAAACTGCAGGGTTCACAGGAGGTGGAGGGCCCTGGGCCAGGACACTATTTAGCGGGCGCCCTGAGTCAGTGAATTAAGGGTTATTCAGGTCCTAAGGTGGCAAGATCCATGTTTTTGGTAACTAGTCCTGTGAGAGTGAGACCTGCCCTTGTAGCATCAAGTGCATGCAGGTTCAGATGGGGCGTTACCATGCGATAACCGTGGTATCCCTTATGTAATAAAGCAATTTGAGGCTGCCCTTGTGTGGTCTGAGGTTTTCCCCGCAGGGCTGGATCACCGGTAGCGGTCGAACATTCCCGCAAGGGGGTCGCAGATCCATGCAGAAGTTCATGGGAAGAGAGGCCTGGGTTTCATTAGGCAAGTACCAATACGAAGAGAAAACGGAAGGGTACTATCATAAAGGTGCACTAAACAGCAACGGAAAGTAGCTAGGTGGGTGGGGGGCTCTGTCATCGACGTGGGCCTCCTCCAGAGCTGTGGCGGAGTACAGGGCGATCTGGAAGCAGATGGACAGTAAGGGTACCTCTGCGGCAGAAGGATACAGTAAAGATACCTCTGCCTGGCACAGTAAGGGTGCCTGAGCCAAGGACCTGGAGCCGAAGGAGGTTCCGGGAAACAGCGTCGGCGCCCCGTTAGTCCTTCGGGCGGTCGGGGGGCCTGAACCGACCGGGGGTGTGCCTCACCGCTCCGCCCTGACAGGGGGGGCGGGAGTATAACGAAATGGTAATGTGCTGCACCATCAGAGCATCGTCTCGCCGTGCAAGATGGCTCCTTAGGCATGCGGGTCAGCAAGGGGCTGCCGCTTTGGATCGCCTGTAAGATGACCCACCTTAACATCATACCTGTGTTGTACGAAATAAACCTGCAGCGCTTCTTACCCACAGATATGTCTCATGAGTTTCCTTTGGGTATGTAAGTGGATACTTGGCATTGCGGGGCGAGCGCTGGCGGTGTGGGCACTATGCCGCTGACCGCGCGACACTCAGGGGAGCATGGGCGGGACAGCGCCCTAGTCCCACACGACGGGCGAGCAGAGCCCTTAGCGCGGCACCCCTCCCTGAGCCTACCTCCTTGCACGAGCAGCCAATAGGGAGGGCTCACCTGGGAGAAGGGGGGCGCCCCTTCCGGTATTTAGCGCCGCAGCGTCTGTGCTCGGCCTCTCTTTCCCGCCAGGATTCTCCTTCGGCTCTGCGCTGATCCCACCCTGAACCCTGACCCAGCTGCAGAGCGGCGGTGTAAAGTTGTGAATTTTTTAATGGTCATGTTATATGTTGCAGGCGGAGTCACAGGGCGATCTGGAAGCAGATGGACAGTAAGGGTACCTCTGCGGCAGAAGGATACAGTAAAGATTCCTCTGCCTGGCACAGTAAGGGTGCCTGAGCCAAGGACCTGGAGCCGAAGGAGGTTCCGGGAAACAGCGTCGGCGCCCCGTTAGTCCTTCGGGCGGTCGGGGGGCCTGAACCGGCCGGGGGTGTGCCTCACCGCTCAGCCCTGACAGGGGGGGCGGGAGTATAACGAAATGGTAATGTGCTGCACTGTCAGAGCATCGTCTCGCCGTGCAAGATGGCTCCTTAGGCATGCGGGTCAGCGAGGGGCTGCCGCTTTGGATCGCCTGTAAGATGACCCACCTTAACATCATACCTGTGTTGTACGAAATAAACCTGCAGCGCTTCTTACCCACAAATATGTCTCAAGAGTTTCCTTTGGGTATGTAAGTGGATACTTGGCATTGCGAGGCGAGCGCTGGCGGTGTGGGCACTAAGCAGACGTGTTTGGTTGGGGACCGGCGAGTGGGTGGGTCAGTTGGAAAGCAGGGGAAAAGTGGCTAGCCCAATGCTTTGGGCCCTGACTGTTTAGTCAGCCTTCTGGGGCCGGCCAAACCAGTCATAGAGAAAATGGCCTCCCCATAGGCGCCTGGCTATGGGCCGTCCCCACCAATCACAACGCTGCCATTGCAGCGCTGAGATTGGCTGAGGGGAGGGAGGCTGATTTCTTCCTTACCGCCAGTAGCTGCAACGGTGCTAAACCCGGGAAGATAAGTTTATTTACATTTTTTTTAATTAACCCACCCCCGCAAACCCCCACATAGCCCAGTCACCCACCCCTTCACCCGCGAGTCATGCCCGCCGCGACTGCTGAAAGATGCACTGGTCTTACTGTGCTAGGTCCATTGATGACATGAATGTCAAAGGCGATTCAGAAAAGGGGGTGGTGATGAACAGAGTGTCTGAATTAAGCAGACCACTCTTACCCAGTCCAAATATCAGGGCTTGATCCATCACCATTATTTATCTCACTGCACCATCCCAGCTCAGAACCTGGCTATATGCAAATCAGTCTGCCCCTGGCCCAGTGCATCATGGGAACAGGGCAGACTAAACTACCAAGCCAATTCTTCACCAGAAAGGAGACAAGCTACCGGGGACCGGTTTCTGGCATTTCAGCCGTCTTCAGCCCGGCTTGCTTGAATCCTGATGGTGCAGTGAGAAAGGGACTCATGTCTGAGTATACCCTGCCACACCTATAGTGGCCAAAAATGATTCAGAAAAGGGGGTGGTGATGAACAGAGTGTCTGAATTAAGCAGACCACTCTTACCCAGTCCAAAGATCAGGGCTTGATCCATCACCGTTATTTATCTCACTGCACCATCCCAGCTCAGAACCTGGCTATATGCAAATCAGTCTGTCCCTGGCCCAGTGCATCATGGGAACAGGTCAGACTAAACTACCAAGCCAATTCTTCACCAGAAAGGAGACAAGCTACCGGGGGCCGGTTTCTGGCATTTCAGCCGTCTTCGGCCCGGCTTGCTTGAATCCTGATGGTGCAGTGAGAAAGGGACTCATGTCTGAGTATACCCTGCCACACCTATAGTGGCCAAAAACGATTCAGAAAAGGGGGTGGTGATGAACAGAGTGTAGCTTGTTTCCTTCCCAGTGTAAGAATTGGCTTGGTAGTTTGGTTTCCCCTGTTCCCATCATGCACTGGGACAGGAACAGACTAATTTGCATATAGCCAGGTTCTGAGCTGGGATGGTGCAGTGAGCTAAAAAACAGTGTTGGATCTAGCCCTGATCTCTTGACTGGGTGAGAGTATTCTGCTTAATTCAGAAACTCTGTTCATCACCACCCCTTGTTGTTAAATATTTTGTCCACCCTAAACGTGGAAGGGTATACTCAGATGTGAGTCCCTTGCCCATTGCACCATCAGGATTCAAGCAAGCCGGGCCGACGACGGCTGAAATGCCAGAAACCGGTCCCCGGTAGCTTGTTTCCTTCCCAGTGTACAAATTGGCTTGATAGTTTGGTTTGCCCTGTTCCCATCATGCACTGGCACAGGAACAGACTCATTTGCATATAGCCAGGTTCTGAGCTGGGATGGTGCAGTGAGCTAAAAACGGTGTTGGATATAGCCCTGATCTCTTGACTGGGTGAGAGTATTCTGCTTAATTCAGAAACTCTGTCCATCACCACCCCTTGTTGTTAAATATGAATGTCAAAGGTCATTTCCAGTGATCTCATCAAAGTTCAAGCATGTGTTGTCATTTTCAGTGGTCCAAGCAAGGCAGTGTCATGCAGATACAAACGTTTGTAGTTAGCCTGCCAGACAACTTACAAAGCATGTCTGTGTTGTGAGCCACATTCATTGGGAGGGCATGCAAGGCTGACCCTGTATGTTATTGACCCTACATGGAAAAACAAAGCACTTCAACAAAAGAGAATTCTCTGTTACTTTCAATTCAGCAGAATACTGGAAAATAACACTGTGATATTTCCTAGAACCAAGAAAATATAGACGTAGATTTATGTGTGCACCCAGAAACTGAAGGACTTGGGCCTAGATCAGAGGTTCTTTTCACTGATGGCATGTTCAATAAGCACTGGCAAAGCCAATAGTTCTGGAGATTTGTTTGTTTTGTCATGGTTTTTGTAAGACTTTATTGTTGTGAGAATTTCAATACTCTCACCTATATGAGTGAATGTTGTTTAGCGAAATTATGACCTGCATCCGAGGTGTCCCAGCGTTCCAACTCGTTATACATCTGACTCAAAACACGAATGAAAAAATGCCTATTAGTAAAAATATTTTGGGTGCAAAAAGCACATATTGCCATAGTAGTCTTGGAACTGAAGAGAGTTGCTTTGAGGTTGCATGTACTCCTTGTGAAAGAGCAGAAGCCGCCACTCACAGTGAGATCAGCCAATGACTGGAGCATGCTGGCCCTTTGCCTCATGCAGTATGCTGTAGAGGGTGGAAGAAAAGTGCAGCTGCTTGCACTGTAAAGAGGACAAAGAGATCTCCCTGCAACCTCCTGCAGGGGAATTTCTGAAAGGGGGGGTTCATGTCCCTTTCCTCCCTTCAGAGGGCTGCCCTCAGGGGCCGCACTGACTGTGCACAACCTCTTTGTGGCGCACACGCTGTGCATTCTAATGGGCCTTCTAACTCTGCACCCATGTCCATAATAGGGCATTTGTACAGATGCAAATTGATTCCCTCATTTGCAATGAGGGAACACCCTCTCAAGAAAGCTCTGACGATACAAGTGCACCAGCGCTATCAGTATTACAGACGGGGCTGCACAAGTGTCTGCAGCTCCTTCTGTAATACCATGGTGCCCCGGGTGTGTACATAGTGGGCGCAGACTCCTGAGGCACTATCCACAATAGGGCCCAGACGCACATCCACACACCTTACAAGTCCAGTGGGCATGGCATGCCACAATCAAGAGCATTTGGGCCTCCATGGGCTAAGCACTGAGGCTAGAAACATTACCCTGGCAAACACAAGGATATGATGCTCTTTACCAGCACAGTAAAAATGATTGCCTCCTCTTCACTGGCTAAATGAAGGGGAGGTGAGGCTGTTATCAAATATTAACACCCTAGCTACACACGCTTCTCCTAAAACTTTCCAAAATTGTTGCAGATACCTAGGAGGTGTGGAAAAAGGTAGGGCTATGACCTTTTTCAAGATTTGCCCGGCGCTAACCGCCTTTGTACCATTCAAATTACCAAGCAATGAGGCAGGCGCCGGAGACCAGAAGGCAGGAAACAGAAGTTTTATTCCAACGGAGCAGAACACATCAGATCAGACAACAAGGTATCGTCTCGAGGTGCTCTAACAGCCTCTCTGAGGCCTGGCCTCTTATACACCGGTTTATGGCATGTGACCTTTCTTTATTACAATCATAACATTGTGAAGTAAGGAAAAAGACATCCCCATAATCCTCGTGTCAATCCCACCCCCGTATACCTTCACAATAGAGGTCCTCAACCTGCTGATAAGAGGAGGGGGTCATCACGCAGCTGAGTGTTTCGCCAAGTCTTAGGGTGTGTGCGCCTGATCATATCCCAGGGGGTGGGGAGGCCCTGATCAACAGTGTGTCCTTTGAAGAGGGGCGATTGCATACAATGAGGGGCAGTAAATGGTATCTCCCGGCTTAGGCAATGGCCTCGGACCTGTGTGGACAGTCGGACACGGGGTAAGAGGTCATCAAAGGAGTGGTATTCATGCCGCGTGGACAGTTGAGCGCGGAGGGAAGGTTTATCAACAGAGGGGCATTCATGGGAGGAGAGGAGGTGCTGGTCAGGCGCTGACGTGACTCCCAAGGACAGGGTCATGCAGAAGGGTTATGCTCATGAGGGGGAGGGAGGGGGAGCCAGGGTGCGCGGAGGATGCTTGCTGGGTCAGAGGGGCGCGCTGGCGATCGATCGTGGACAGGGAGACCATGATACCTAAAATGGCTGCCGTGCACGTCGTACGTGGGTGACAAGCTGGCGCAGATGATGTTTAGATCGCAAACTAAAATTCCATAGTCCTCCCTTTTAACATGTCTCGCCAACTTGTCAGTTTGGATTTATCCCCATAAGGCCACGTATCTCTACTTCATAGAGGGGACTCATGTGCTCGTTTCGGAAGTCCAAAGTCTTTGGGCACATACAGTTAGAAACAAGGCCGCACAAAGATGGCAGACATTGGATACCTAAGCAACACCCACATAATATTACAACAGGTATCAGTATGAAGGAAAACAACCTCCAACCCCAGTTCTTCAAAGTGTCCCAAAACCAGCTTCCAAGCGACCATCCTTCTTGTTCTTGGTGAACCTCTGAGGAAAGTCTGTGGAGGTGTTCAATTGCCTTGTAGACGGAAGGCGAGTTGTCAGGCACGTAGGTGCAGCAGCTAGATCCGATGATGCGGCATGCTCCTCCTCGGTCGGCTAGGACCACGTCTAGGACAAGGCGGTTTTGAAGGGTCACAAGACGGACCGCCTGGAGCTCCGCCGTGTTGTTAGCGAGGATGCCAGCCGTGATGTTGATTGTCGTTTCTACTGCCTGGGTCAGGTGTCGGATAGCGCGGCTGTTTGCCATTGGGCCCCACAGAGGAACAAGTCCCTTTGCTGCATCCAAGAACTGAGCTCCAGTGGAGTCGGCTTGTTCCATGTCATCTGCACGCCTCTGCCGGTGATGGTTAGCAGGGGCTACATACGTGGGGGGAAGAATGAAGGCAATGTAGCAGATACCCTTCCATCCTTTCGGGAGCCAGGTGTAAGCTTTGGTGCCACACACAAAGTACATATTTGGAGAAGCAACAAAGGAAGGGGGGTCGGCTGAGTCCAATGTTCTAATGATTCGGCAGGAACTGCGACCCACCGGCTGTGATCCCTGGCCTTCGAGACACACGAGACCTGTGACATTGATGACTGAAAGAGCCACGGTCAGAGTGGCGGTAGTTTGTTTCTGCAGATGAGAGAACGTGGATCTAGCTGGATTGTGGAGTACCTGTACTTCAACACGTTCTTTGGCTGGAATGTCTTTAAGGAAGGTGGCGCCTGTGAGCGCAGGACACAGGGCAGCAGAGGTATTTTCGGTTTTGTTCAGCCAGAAACCAGAGTAGAAGTGCGACACTGTCTGGCTGGAGGTGGCATTGTCCTTGTGGCTCTCTTGCATGAGGATCAACCAGGCGAGGCAGGAGCCGTGAACTGAGAAAGGAGAAGGGATGAAGGGGATGGAGTGTCCAGTGGCATGCGGGAGCAACCCGCAGATCCAGCAGTTCGTGGCATTTGCAACAAGGTTGTGTTGGTGCAACAGTTGCACGAAGGAATTGTTCCAGAATTCCCTGCGCCTTTCTCGCAGCTGAGGCGACAGAGGGATTAGGTGATGCTCTTTCAGGGGTGTTGGTTGTGCAGTAGGTAGCAATGCCTCATGAGCCGGTGTGTTTTCCTCCAGAATCCAGAAGGAGGTCATGAGGAGGAGGCAGAAGAGGAAGACAATAAAGAGGGCGATTGTCTTTGATTTGTGCAAATTGTCAGTCTTTGGGTTTCGATAGTGGGTATTTCCTGTTGCTTCCATCATCTTCTTATCTGGCGCTTCCATCATCTTCTTATCTGGCGCTTCCATCACCTTCAAGGGGCTCGGTAGCGGGCAGAACCACAGACTTCGTTTAGCTTCTCTCCCGGCAACCCTTGGTTGTGCTTAGGTCACCGTTCTGAGATTCAACTTAGTCCGAGGTCTACTTAGCCGAAGCTCCCTCCTTTCGACGCAGGAAATACCCTTCTCTGGATGGCACAGTGGGATCAGAGAATTTTGCAAGTTCAAGTGCCCCAGTATCGGGATAACAGTTCAATGTCGGTCGGTCCTTGTTCAGGAGCTCTTCTTGGGTGTTGACGTTTTCTGTCGTGGCCAAGTTCGCAGACACCTTCCGGCAATGATGTGCGTGCAGCCAGTGCCTCTTCCCCTCCACTCGAAGCGCCGTCCGTGTGGTAATCAGCACTTGCCAGGGGCCTGTCCACCGGGGTTCCAGACTCTTGGTTCGCTGGAAATTTCGTATTAGCACGAAATCTCCCGGTTGGATGTCGTGGCCGGGGCCCCTGGAAACATCGGGGATGGCCTGCTGCACCTGTTGATGAATGACAGACAACGTTTTAGTTAATTTGCACAAATAATCAGACAGTAGGACGTCCGGGACGTCATGGATGGAGGTTGGTTTGGGAGCAGTCCAGAGGTTCATCGGTCGCCCGAATACAACCTCGTAGGGGGTCAAATGATGCTTGGTGGGAGTGGAGCGCATCGATAACAATGCCAGTGGGAGGGCATCCGGCCATTTAAGTCCAGTGGTGGCCACTATTTTTGACAATTTCAGCTTCAGTGTGGCATTATGGCGTTCCACCAGGCCGGCGGATTGGGGGTGGAAGACCGCATGAAACCTTTGCCTCACCCCCAACCCTTTTAAGATTAATTGGATAACCTCAGCTATGAAGTGGGGGCCATTGTCGCTCCATAAAATTCGACAAAGGCCATAGCGAGGGAAGAATTCTTTCAGTAGTACTTTGGCAGTAGTCATGGCAGTGTTGTCACGGGTTGGATAGGCCTCTACCCATTTGCTGAAGGCACATACGATAACTAGTACGTACTTCAAGCTTTGGCATCTTTCTAGTTGGATGTAGTCCATCTGAAGGACCTCAAAGGGGTGATTGGGGGTCCCAAACCCTCCCCGGGGTACCACAGTTCCTTTCCCGGGGTTGTGTTGCAGACAGATAAGGCACTGCTGGACTAGGCGTCTGGCTGAGTCGGGGATTTTGTCGTTGTGCCAGACTGTGGAAATGAGTTCGATCATGGGTGCAGATCCTATGTGTGCGGGGGAATGAGCCATTGTCAGTATGGGGATCAGGTATGAGTCAGGCAGCAACCATTTGTTTGCATCTTTTGTTCGCCAGCAGCCCTCATCGTCCTTCAAACCCACCCCTGCCCACTTAGTCAGTTCGTGAGGGGTGCTGGCCGACTGGATGTCTCTGATCATTTCCCTTGCGTCAGTACATTTCTCTGCTTGTGACCTGGTCACATACATGCGTGTCACCGTCCTATTCTCAGCTGTTGTTCGTGCAGTGATGTCGTCTAGTGCATTCCCTTGTCCGACTAAGTCTGTCACCCTCTTGTGTGCCTGGCATTTGATCACTGCTAGTCATTTGGGGAGGAGAACAGCTTCAATCAGGGCAGAAACCAAATCTCCGTGAAGGATGGGGGTGCCGTGGGACGTCAGGAATCCCCTCTCCCTCCACAGGAGTCCAAAATGGTGGACCACCCCGAAGGCATACTGGCTGTCGGTATATACGTTCGCAGTGGTCTCTGTGGCTATGATGCATGCTCGTGTGAGGGCTATCAATTCTGTTGCCTGGGCAGATCGTTGTGTGATGCAGGCTGTCTCAACTACTGTTCGGGCTGTCGTAACTGCATAGGCAGCTGAAGTGGTGCCATCTGGGAGTTTGATGCATGAGCCGTCTACCCATAGCTCTCCATCGGGGTCAGTGAAAGCGGTGTCTCGGAGGTCAACCCTACTCCTGGTTTGTTCGTCCGTGAGGGTCACACAGTCGTGTATGGGAGGAACGTCGGGGTCATTTTCAGGCAAGGGCAACAATGTGGCAGGATTCGAAGTCGTGCATCTCTTTAGTGTGATGTGGGGTGCAAGTAGCGTCAGTTCGTACCCTGTCAGTCGTGCGCTAGTCAGGTGTTGAGTCTTGGTTTGGTTCAGAAGGGTGTCGACTGCATGGGGTACTAGCACAGTGAGGGAATTTGAAAGTACGATTCCCTCACTCTGACGGATAGAGACAGCAGCGGCAGCCACTGCTCGAAGGCAGGCAGGTAAAGCTCTGGCTACAGGATCAAGAGTGGCGGAGAAGTAGGCACCAGGGCGTTGCTTAGGACCAATTGATTGAGTTAGGACAGACAATGCACACCCCTCCCTTTCGTGGGTGAAGAGGGAGAAGGGTTTGGAGTAATCCGGGGTTCCTAGGACGGGTGCTGAACAGAGTGCATTTCGTAATTCACAAAAGGATGCTTGACACTCAGGGGTCCAAGGGAGCGGGAAGGAGGCATCTTTGGTTAATAGGGCAAGTAGGGGTTTTACAATGAGGCTGAAGTTAGGTAACCACTGTCTGCAAAAAGAGGTTAGGCCAACCAAAGAGTGGACTTGCTTTTGTGTTTTTGGGGTGGGGGTGTCTAGGATGGTTTGGATTCGGTCGGGCGTGAGTTTCCTCCCTTCTTGGGACAGGAGATGGCCTAGGTATGTCACTTGTGGCTGGCAGAACTGTAATTTCTTTTTGGAAACTTTATGGCCATTCTCTGCAAGAAAGTGTAGGAGTTGGATAGTGGCTGTGATTGCAAGTGAGGTGGTGTCGGCCGCCAAAAGGATATCATCGACATATTGGATCAACACCACTCCATCTGGTGGCTGGAAGGCATCCAGCTGTCTTTTGAGGGCCTGGCTGTAAATGCTGGGGCTTTCAGTGTACCCCTGGGGAGCTCTACAGAATCGGTACGAGCGGGATTTTAAAGTGAAGCCGAAGAGATAACGGCTGTCTGGATGGATGGGGATAGAGAAAAACGCATTCTTAAGGTCGATAACAGTGAAGGTGGTGGCAGTGGGTGGGATGAGGGTCAGAATGGTGGTGATATCGGAGACTACAGGGTATTGGGGTACAACCACTTTGTTAATTTCTCGCAAGTCGATGATGAAGCGGTATGCTTTCTCATCTCCTTCGCCTTGCTTCTTAACAATAGGTAGGATTGGGCTGTTGCAGACGTTGCTAACCACCTCTTCAACCACTCCTGCATCTACCAGAGACTGAATGATCGCTACCAGTGCCTTCTCGCCCTCTGGGGATATCCGATATTGTGGGAGTTTCGGGAGCATAGCGTCCTGTCTTACAGTTATATGAATAGGGTCAATCATCATTCGTCCCACGTCAGAGTCATTTTTGGCCCACAGGTACGGAGGCAGGGTGTCAAGCAAGGACAGGTCAGCGTCAGTTATGGGGCACATGTGTCGTAAGGGGCAGGGTCTGGGCATGCCTGGGTTGTCGTACAGGATGACTCGGATTCCATCCGGGGAACATCTAATGGTAGCTCGAAAATGTTTCAGTAAGTCAATGCCCATAATGGCGTCTGGGGAGTTGGAGGAGAGCAGAAATGTCGCGTCAGTGGTGTTGTTTTCTAGGTCAAAGGTAATAGGTATGGACAGGGGATTAGTGGAGGGCGTTCCATCGAAACCTATCGACGTAATGTGCGAGCCAGACAAGGGTGCCCTTGGAATCAGTCGTTTTGATAACACACTACGTGTCGCCCCAGTGTCTACCAAGAATGGAGACTCTGTACCCAGGACCTTAGCGGTGACATAAGGACCTTGCCCCTGGCAGTCCTATGCAAAGTCGGGGGCATTCTCACCATCAGATAGTTGATATTGGTTCTGTCGGGGGCGGTCAAATGTGTTCAATTTCCCTGATCTGTCATTGTTGGTGTCGTTTGTGTGCCCTCGTCCTTGTCCTCTGTTTCTTTGTCCACCCGCCACATCCCTGGGGTCCCTATTTCTATTCATCTCTAGCAGAACCGGACACTCGGATTTCCAGTGGCCGAACCCTTTGCAGAAGGCGCATTGGTCATTGCTAATGTCTCTACGTCCAGTGTGGGGTGTTGGGGTGTGATCTTTAGGAGATAGATCTCTGGGGGGGGTTGATTGGTAATTCCCCCTTTTGCGTTCCCGTCCCACCGCTATACCTTGTATCTGGGCTATCATTACCCTTTCTTTTAAATCTTTCTTCTTTTTCTCGGACGCCCTATCATTCTCATTCTTTTGGTGCTCGTAATACTGAGCCATCTGAAGGATAGCTGCGGGTTTGGAGGCCCCCTAACTACTCTCACTTGTCTGCAATTTTTGGGAGACCTCTTGTGTTAGGCCCTTTACATAATTTTGTACAAACAGGTGCTGTCCGGTTGCAGTGGTCATATCTTGGCCACTGTAGTCGGAGAACACTGTCTCGAATCGGGAGAAGTATTCTGACACATCTTCCTGGGGTTTCTGTCGACAGGCCGTGACTATCGACCAGTCTACCTTTCTTTCTGGGATCAGTGTCTTTAACTTCTGAACTAGTTTGTCTGGGAGCTCCAGTATGTCCTTCACTGGTTTCCTTCCTGGCTCTCGCTGTCTATCTAGTTTACCGAGTTGGTCCCAGGTATGTCCAAACAGATCCGTGTGGTCAGCCTTCCGGATTTGCTTCCACACGTCAGCTGGCAGATATAACCCGAAGAACAAGTTAATGTCCGCTAAAGTCATTATCGTCGAACCCAAAGCTGTGCCTAATTCGGTATAGAATGCTGTCGGGTTCTTTCTCAAATCGGGCAGAGTTTGTTTAAAGGTTAGGATATCTTGTCGGTCCCATGGTTGGTAAACCCAATTATACACAACTCTCCCTTTTGCATCTGCATGATTAATATCATCGCTTGTTCCCAGGCCACGTGGCGGGATCCAATAAGGGGCCGCCTCTCTGATGGGCATCATAGTATTGGCTACTTCTACTGAGGTCGTTTCAGGGACCGTAACCTTGGTTTCTGGTTTTTGTTCCGTGAGGTGGCGGAGGACCTCAAGCATTTGCATGAAGAGCTCCGTCGCCTCACATTCAGTCCCATCTCCAACGTCAATCTTCCTATACAGCGTTGTTAGTTTAGCGGGGCCCTTACTTTGATACCTATCTTCATATGCGTTCAGGGTGTGGTAGCTGAATCGCAAAATGAAATGCCGTCTGTGGCTGTCGGCATGTGAATTATATATGCTCATTGTGTACTCTTCGCTTTCCCTTCGTTCTACTAATGTCTTTGCTATTTTGTCGATCCCATCCCGCTCATCATTGCTCAACCTATTTGGTCTGGCTGGTGGTTGTTTGCTAGCCTCAGGGCCGTCTGACGATGTTGTTAATGTGGCTGGTGCAGAGGCCGTGACGGCTGGTGCACTAGCACTAAGGTCACTTTCGCTCGCACTCGGGGCTTGCAAGCTTTTTTGGCAGGGGGCATATGGAGGGGGCATGTAGATGATTGGGGGACCTAGCAGTAACTCATCGTTCGCCCGTTGTTTGGAGGGCACTTCAGGGTAGAGCGCAGAGGGGGTCCTAACAGGACATTGACCTGTCGACCCTGATTCTTGGTTTTGTGTAGCTTCCTTTCTTTCTTTTATTTCTTCTTCTAGTTGCTTAGCGGCTAGGTGGGCTGCCTTTCGTAATTCTTTCCCTATTTTTGCTTCTTCTCTTTTCTTTCGTTGTTCCGTTTCTTTGCACCACATGCCTATACTATCGAGCATAGTGGGCGTGGTCTTATTCTTCTGGAGCGCTATTTCCAATGTTTTTATTTTGTTTTCATCGAAGGAACCTATCAGTGGCCACTGACTTTCAGGGTTCTTTTTTGTATATTTATGCCATAGCTTAGTATAAGCTATAGCGACTAGTCCATGCTTAGTGAACATGTCCTTATTAGGGGTGCCTTCCAGTGGAGCCGGATGGTTCATCTCTAATAAGCGGTCCGGGCTGTACAGGCTACCAATCAGTGGGGAGAAGATAGGCATGACGGGTTACAACGGGGACAAAGGTCTGCACTACCTATCTTATCACGGCGGGCAAAGACTAGACAGAATATTTCTATTCTCCGTTGTTTGCCGGCGGTGAATACCTCAAAAGAACCAATACCGAACAATCAGTGTTCGGTCAATCAAACAATCAGTGGGGAGAATAAGTGGGTACGAAAAGTTTGCGTTACCCACCCTTTCTCTACCTGCAAAGAGAGACCTTGTTCTTCCCTGTTTGCAGACAAAGAATCTCCAGACAATAATCCCCGAACGATAGTTCGGGAAAACAGTGGGGGAGGAAGATAGGCACGACGGATTACAACGGGGACAAAAGTCTGCGTTACCTATCCTTCACTGCTTGCAAAGAGAGAGCCTGTTATTTTCTCCGTTTGCAGACGGTGAATCTCCAGAGGGTTCAACAAAGCGTAATACTAGTATTATCCAAACCAAACAATCTTTTCTCAGTTCGTCGTGTCTACACGACCTTACCCGGACCGCATGGACGGTTTCCTGTCTTCTGAATCCAGCGCCCGATCGTCCTCTCTTCTTCGTGATGTTCGTGGCACTCCTGATGGTTCCCAGTCAGGACCGTAGATCACTCGAGAGAGGTCTGTTCGGAACTAGTGAAGGTCGGATGATCGGCTGTCAGACGAGGGTCTATCGGACACGAGCTCTCCCGATCGTTGCAGTCGTTCACTCTGTCGTCGGGACCTCTCCCACTGGATCCACGTGTCGCTGATGGGCCCCACGCTTTGGGACGCCAATTGTGGAAAAAGGTAGGGCTATGACCTTTTTCAAGATTTGCCCGGCGCTAACCGCCTTTGTACCATTCAAATTACCAAGCAATGAGGCAGGCGCCGGAGACCAGAAGGCAGGAAACAGAAGTTTTATTCCGACGGAGCAGAACACATCAGATCAGACAACAAGGTATCGTCTCGAGGTGCTCTAACAGCCTCTCTGAGTCCTGGCCTCTTATACACCGGTTTATGGCATGTGACCTTTCTTTATTACAATCATAACATTGTGAAGTAAGGAAAAAGACATCCCCATAATCCTTGTGTCAATCCCACCCCCGTATACCTTCACAATAGAGGTCCTCAACCTGCTGATAAGAGGAGGGGGTCATCACGCAGCTGAGTGTTTCGCCAAGTCTTAGGGTGTGTGCGCCTGATCATATCCCAGGGGGTGGGGAGGCCCTGATCAACAGTGTGTCCTTTGAAGAGGGGCGATTGCATATAATGAGGGGCAGTAAATGGTATCTCCCGGCTTAGGCAATGGCCTCGGACCTGTGTGGACAGTCGGACACGGGGTAAGAGGTCATCAAAGGAGTGGTATTCATGCCGCGTGGACAATTGAGCGCGGAGGGAAGGTTTATCAACAGAGGGGCATTCATGGGAGGAGAGGAGGTGCTGGTCAGGTGCTGACGTGACTCCCAAGGACAGGGTCATGCAGAAGGGTTATGCTCATGAGGGGGAGGGAGGGGGAGCCAGGGTGCGCGGAGGATGCTTGCTGGGTCAGAGGGGCGCGCTGGCGATCGATCGTGGACAGGGAGACCATGATACCTAAAATGGCTGCCGTGCACGTCGTACGTGGGTGACAAGCTGGCGCAGATGATGTTTAGATCGCAAACTAAAATTCCACAGAGGGAGACTATTTAGCCTTCTGCACCACCTCAACATGGCTCTAAGCAAGAATTTACGAATGTCACCGCACCCAGTTCTTGCCATCTTCAGGTGTATGTGGGAATATTGACGACAAAAACATAGTGCTACTAAGCCTTCTAGGCCAAAATATAAAGAATTTAAGCCCTTACACGTAAGTATATATTTATTATTCTTAACTCCGCATCTATGTACCTTGAAGATAAGTAGATGTGGAACTATGTAAAGTAAACCTATACTTCACTATATGCACATACACTGTTCATAATTTGCAGTGGCGTAGCAAGACCTTTTGCTGCTCGTGGCGGCCGCATGTAAGAGTGGGGGAGGGGCGGTGCTGGGAATTCCTGTCCTTGCCGCCCCACGCACTGACACAGGTAAGAGCGGGGAGAGTAGGCCGCCGCCTCCAAATCTCATGCCACCCTGGATGGACCGCCCGTGCATTCCCCTTGCTACGCCACTGATATTTTGGCCCTGGGTATGTTACCCTATGTCATCTACCCCCAACCCTCCCACCCCCACCACCAACACACATCCCACACCAGACTGCGTTATGGCCTCCCTCCTCCAGCTCAAAGAAGACATTCACATCATCAAACAACTACTCTGCACGCATGCCAGTCACTCCTCACCCACCACCCTCCTCAAGCTCAAAGAAGACATTCACATCATCAAACAATTACTCGGCACACACTCCACCAGCACCACCCATCCCAACAGGACCTCCGCCCGGTCGGTTGACGCTCTCACTCAACGCCCCCCGCACTGGAGCTCAATCCCTGTTCGCAATCGTGAAAACCGTCCCCATCGCTCCGGCAACCCACTTTCGGACCTCGACACAGTCACCCTCCTCCGCTCCTACGACCCAGCTCCTCATAGCAACTCACCCACCACCTTCCGCGCCATTCCAACAATTCATCCAAATCCCCTTAGACCCCCCACACTAAACAATAGAATTTCTATTCTTAGTAACCTGAGAAAAGTCCCCCTCTCTCTAGAACCTCCTTCCACCCTCGACTCACCCCGTCTCAAATGCACCCTCCTCAACTGCAGATCAGCCTCTAGGCACTCCTCCGCAATCGCTGATCTCATCTTAACACTGGACATTGACCTAATCATCATGACTGAAACCTGGCTAACTGAATCTTCTACACCTATAATGGACATACTGGTTCCGCCTAACTACCACATCACTAGACTAGACAGGGTTGGTCAAAAAGGTGGTGGAATCGCATCTATACACAGGAGTAACCTCTCTGTCCTGAAAGTAACCTCTCCCTCCCTACCCTCCCCAACCTTCTGTGAATACATCTGCCTCGATATTATCAGTAGGGGCAAACCGATATGCTCTCTTCACGGCATTTACCACCCACCAGGGGACAACCTTACCTTCTCGCAACAAATCATGGATTTGATCACAACCAATTCCGGGCGACAACTCACACAAATATACCTTGGTGACTTCAACCTCCACTGGAACGATCATAATGACGCGGTGGTAAATAGTCTTAAAAATTTCCTCGACGCCCATGACCTCACCCAAATATGCAACAGCCCGACACACGTGAAAGGCTCTATCCTTGACCTTATCATCTCCAAAGAGGACTCTATCCAACTCGAATCTATCCAACCCTGTGACTGGTCAGATCATCATATTGTCACATTCTTCATCAATGAAAAAGTCAAATTTAACCCGGCTCAACCCTTCAAGCCCAAAGTCTGGAAAAGGAACCTGAAAAAACTCAACTCAAATTCGCTACCCCCCAACAGCTGCAACCTCCTACTTCCTCCTACCGGCGTTACGGATGTCCAATCCTTGACGGATCACTATATCAACGCTATGACCTCTATAGTTAATGAAGCTGCACCTATGCAGCTAAAAAGAGCCTCCACAAAAATGTCCGATCCTTGGTACGACGGGAGTCTAAATGACGATAGACGGGCCATGCGAGTGGCAGAGCGCACCTGGAGATCAGCCCCCTCCGCACTGCACTTAAAACGCTGAAGAAAAAGAGAAATGCCTACTTCAGGATAATAAAACGCTCAAAATCAAATTTCTTCAGCCGTCAGCTCGACCAAGCCAAAAATCGTCCAAGAAAGCTGTTTGAGCTAATCAGACACAGTCCAAGGAACAACCTCAACCAATCAGCACTTTGGGCAAAGCACCCACCTGTGAAGACTTCGCCTCTTTCTTTATCCAAAAAACCGACAACATAATGAACGATCTCCTCATTGACGTAAGTCTTTACCCCAAACACCATTGCACAGCTCCCACTGAACCAAGAAACAATGCTACATGGTCATCCTTTGACACCTATTTGGAAGAAGAAATTGGTAGACTGCTCAGCACTGTGAAACCAGCCAATCACCTCACGGACCCCTTTCCTGCCAACGCTGTCAAAGACCTTACCCCGTTGCTCCTCCCACTCTGGACTAAAATTATCAACAGTTCACTTCAACAAGGGACCTTCCCCGACTCCCTCAAAGTTGGACAAGTCACACCTCTACTAAAGAAACCCTCAGCCGACCCCTCTGATCTAAATAATTACTGTCCCATTACCAATATTCCGACTCTTGCCAAACTGTTGGAAAAATGTTCACAAATACAATTGACTAAACACATCAATCAGTTTGATCTACTCAACCCTCATCAATCAGGCTTCAGAGCAGACCACAGTACAGAATCTGCTATGACTCACATAATTGACGACGCCCTCCAAATCCTAGATCAAAACGATACCTGCCTCCTCATCCTTCTTGATCTCTCGTCTGCATTCGACACCGTCAAACATGAGAATCTACTCGATCTATTAAACACAAGAATGGGTCTATCTGGAACTGTGCTCAAGTGGTTCACGTCCTTTCTACACAACAGATCGTAGAAATTCAAGAGTAACAACTTGATGTCTTTGCCAATACCTGTATCGCTAGGCGTCCCACAAGGATCCTCACTATCCCCTACTTTGTTTAACCTAGTTATGGAGCCTCTCACCACCTTGTTACAAGCATCCAATGTTCACTTCCACATGTACGCCGATGACACTCAACTTTATCTCAAATTAAAATCACCCAAAGACATTATGCTCTTGAATTCAACGATCAGAAGCACCCAATCATGGCTGGCCGCAAATCATCTCAAACTCAATGCTCTTAAAACAGAGTTTCTCCTGATCTCACCTCCCGCGAAGATCACTACCGCTCAAATTTGGCTTAAACACCTAACGGCACTCAATGTTCATCCTACCATCGTGGACTCAGCAAAATCCTTAGGCATAACACTTGACACCAACCTCAACATGCAGGAACACATCAACAAAGCAACTAAGGGTGCGAACTACCAGATCAATACCTTAAGGAAACTCAAACCCTTCCTTCCAGCCAAAGATTTCCATACTGCGGTACAAGCACTAGTCATCCCTCGAATAGATTACGGCAGCATCGCCCTCTGCGGTCTCCCCCTAACTACTACGGCACCCATAAGAGCTTCTCTAAACGCCGCAGCGAGACTCATCACTGGATCAAAAAAACACTCACACATTTCCCCTGACCTGAAAGCCCTGAACTGGCTGCCTTTTGAAGCCAGAATACATCTGAAAATCGCCTGCATGACGCACAAAGCTGTCCACCTGACCACACCTGGATACCTCGCTCAGAAGCTGACGATTTCTGGAGGCTCCAGAAACACTAGAGGCACAAACAATCTCTTGCTAAAGCCCCAAAGATTTCGCAAGGAAAAAACTTATAAACGCTCCTTCTCAGGAATGGCACCCAGGATCTGGAACTCACTCCCCCCTGACACCAGGCTCATCTCCTCCACCATACTCTTTAAGAAAGAAGTAAAAGCTATCCTCATGGCTAAATACACTTGAATTACTACTGGGGATGATATGCACATACGCTGTACCATTCAGTTCTACTGATCTTTTTGCATCTTGTATGACTCGTATTATTGACCTTCCTGATTGTTTACGCTATTACTTATTTGTACTTGTATCACTATTGATGTATCTGTCTGTTCTGACTATGCTGCTGAGTCTGACTATGCTCCCACATGTACCCTCCCCACCCCAATTGTTACTTACTCACATGCTATACCCTTCGTCTGTAAAGCGCTCTGATATCTGCAAAGATCTTGTTCGCGCTATATAAAACTTTCAAATAAATAAATTGTTTATGTCAGACATACTACTAAATACAAGATATGCAATGAGCATAGACCTGCTTTCACGTGAAATATAGAAAAGATGACCACCTATATCCACTTATTTTACTGGAGGCCAAAGTAAAGGAAGGCTGCACCGCAAATCTAAAGAATTGAATTCATTCAGAATATGAAGGCCTCAGGAAGCACAACAAAGGGACAAGGTGAAGGGTTGTGGACTAGAAGGGATTGCCTTGGAAAGTGTGTCTCTTTGCACAGGGCGGCTTCTAGCACCCACTCCTCCACTGGAGGTTACAGACCGGACTCAGACAGATGCTAAGCCCCACCGTTAAACCAGAAGATGTTCATTGTGGTTCAGCAGTGACCCCCCCCCCCCTTGTTTTTAAGTGTATCAGGTTCCTCTGATAAGCTGGATTCCTTCCACTGGGGATAATGTTTATTTACCGCACAGGTATTAGTCAAACAATCTCTGCTGTCTGTGAAAGAGAGAGGTGCTTTCTCCTCTTCTCTTGCAGTGCTGGACAGCCGAATAAGTAACCACTTCTAAGCATAAATAACTAGAAGGCAGAGCTGATGGGGGTCCCATATGAAATTGTTCCTGGGATCCTAGCTCTTACCTTTGGTCAAAGCTGACTTTTAACATCTACACTTCATAAATGTATTCTAGAAGTTCACTGTTATCTCTTCAGAGGGCAAGAGGTCATGCTGCTGGTGTTATATGGAATAGGCCACATGAGCTGCATTTATCACCCCTATGGTCACCATCCAGTGGTTGCTATGTCTCCCAAACGCAGCTACACTGTACCACCTTGAACAATGGGAACAATTGTTTTTGTGCTTCCTTGGTGAAAACATCCCCATGTACTCAGTGTGTCCTCTGCACCAGGCAGTACATAGAAGGTGGCAGCAGTTTCTGGTACAACAACCCTGCCTTTATAAACCCAGAATAAACAAAGTTCTGGTCCCTTGAGTTAACGATTGTGGGATGTGTGAAGAAAGTAGAGCCAGGTTACTTTATACACAGAGGTGTGACTGTGGGGCCACCTTGGCGGTCTTATATTGAATTTTACTGGCATTTGTTACCTCCAATGCAACATTGACTGAAGATGGGTCAGATATGGCCGTCCTGGTTTGTTGTCGTAGCCTTCTTGAACAACCAGACACTGACTTCATATAGGGCCTTCTCCATCATTGTGCTTCTCAGTGGTCTCCAACGCCACCACCGCCTTCCACTACTGCACTGCTACTCACGAAACAACTGCAGCTTCCAAGGAGAGGTCTGTGGTGCTTGTAGGTGCAGGATGGTTTCATGCACGACGTTACGTGGGTCGGGTTCTTCTGGGTCTCAGACCAGGTAGTAGTTAAAAATGAACGTAGGTCACATCCCTTTTAGCAATCCTGCACTTTGTTCAGCCTCCTTCAAGCCCCGGTTTCATTACGACAGATCACTGGTTTTCGCATGCCCTGGTGAGTGAGTTTTGATTTCATGGGCATTGTTGTGGAGGCCTTAGGAACGCGCGCTCACCTCCTGTTACTGGACCCTGAAAGATCGCCCCGTATCCCCCGGCTCGAGGATTGAGAGCTGTGCGCCAGATACGCAATGACACTGACACTGATCCTATAAGACTGTCCCGCTACCCCTACCCTGACCGAGACTTTTTGAGCTCTTGCTCCACTTGTTACTACCAGCTTTCTCTGATCATAAAGATCCCTTGAATCACGAGATAAATAAACGTTCTTAAGAAGTTACGGTGTGGTGTCTCTTTGTCGTGTGGTGCTTGTGTAGTGTGTACGATCCTAGATTTGAGACTCTCCCCTTGAGAAGTCTCCCTCCAGTGCTCGTCTTCGTACCTAGGGAGGTGGGTCCCAGGGTGGTCAGGTACACTTCCTGCCCTCCCCTGAGGTCGCCTTCTAACACACTGAGCACTGGTCTTCATCACTTTAGCTATTTGGGCTCCAAGCCGCCGATTCTGGATCCCCTCTTCTGTCGCCATCGATCAGTGAGATCTCTGAGATCCAACCAGCGGAACTTGCTGGTGGTTCCCAGGATAAAGCTGGCGCGGATGGGTGGCCGCAGGCTCTCTGTGCATGCAGCTAAAGAATGGAACGTACTCCCAGATAACATCAGGCTTGAGTCCAATCATCTCGCTTTCAGGAAGCGTTTAAAGACACACTTGTTTCAATAGTGTCTTCCTGTTCCCTTGGTCTTACAGCGCTGGGATGCTCAAGAGTAGCCATGCGCTATAGAAGAGGGTATTCATTCATTCATTCAAGGTGGGTGGTTGGAGCTGCATTTGATGGAAGTGAACAGGGTGGTTATGAAATAATTGTTAATTGTTTAGTTGTGGTCCAAGTATAGAGGCAAAGTTCTTGTCCCTTATGGGCTGGACATCTGGAATGACTGGCAACATTTTTATGAAAACGTCCAGCACCTACTGACATCACGGGATTCACCCCATCCAGGCTTAGCTCCTCAACAGCCACAAATGTGCTTCTAAGAGGCTAGAATGGCAACAAGGGGACGCTTCAACGAGTGACCATGGCTACTAGAGCCCCATTTACTCTCTGTGCCGGTTACTGACTTCATGACCCCTCAGACCAAGTCAATGGCTGTGGCACTAGAAGGCAGGTGGGGATAGAGACTCTTTCACCAGATTACCCCAAATTGACCTCTGTGGAGAATGAAAAAGAGGGTTGGAAAGCAGAAAAGGGGCAATGTAAAGTTCACAATGATGGGGACCATTCGGATAAATGAAACTGACCACTCCATCTAGGGGTATGACCTGTAGGCCATCAACCATTAGGGCGGGTGGGGCTAAAAGGCCAATGGGGGATAGAAGGTGATAAGGAAAGAGTGTGATCACTACAAAGTTCAATCCTGCCCAGTGAAAGTAGCCTTTTTCTCACACTTACAGTTGCACGTGGTATTGGGTGACAACCTGTACCTATTTTCCCTTGACTGTCCTGAATTTGTCTACCTTGTCCGTGAAGGCATGAGTGGTCCCTTGCGGATGCCTTTTGTCTGTAATGTTACACCAACCTCCAGCCAGCAGATGGGCTCTGGAAGAAGGCTGCCACTACATGGTTCTTCCTTTCAGTGTCTCTTAGGAATAATTCAGTTGTTGCTGTTTGCAGAGCACTGTATGTTTTTATCAAGGAGAGTTAATGATGGGCTATTATCAGTGAGATGATCACATTTGCATTTGAAAGGCTATCTCTGCCTTTTCCCCCACAGAGCTATTTAACCCTTGAATGCCTTCAAGAAAGCAAGCAGTCAACAGGTCTCACCTATGAGAGCCATTGGCTTTGGCAATGATTTTTAGCCATGCAGTACAGCAGCGTGGCTAAAACAATTAAAAAGAAAAAGTGCTATGACTTGGCCAGCGCTAATGCACTTTTTTTAAATCAAAAATAAAACAAACAATTGGAGCGTGGGCTGGGGAATGAGACAGTGCGGAGGGAGGGAGGGCGGTAGAGAAGGATACGCAAGAGATAGTGGGGAAGCACACAGACAATGGAGTGTGGATGGAAGGGCTGGAGAGGCAAATGGAGGGTGGGAGATAGGTATGAGGTATTAAGTTGACAATGGAGGGAAGGTGAAAGGTGACAAGGCAGCAAGCTGACCAAAGTGGTGGGTGGAAGGGGATGGGGTAGAAAGCTGACAACGGAGGGTTGGCTAAGGCTTGAGGATATAGGGTGGAAAACTGATAATGCAGGGTGGGAGGGAAGCGATGGGGCAGCAAGCTAACAACAGAGGATGAGAGGAAGGTGCTGGGAAGCAAGATGGCAACATAGGGTGGGTGATAGAAGCTGGTGGCGCACACAGACGGGGGCAGGAGGGGCAGGGACAGCAAGCTGAAAAGGGAGATTAGGGCGGGAGGGAATGGGGCAGCAAGCAATCAATGAAGGGTGGACAAAAGGCGTTGGGGAAGCAAACTGACAACTGAGGGTGGATGAGAGGGTCTGTAGAGCAGGCTGACAATAGACAGAGGGTGGGTGGGGGGAACTAGGGGAGCACATGGACAACCAAGGCGGGGCGGGTAGGGATTGAGGGAGCACACAAACAACCAGGAGCGGTTCGTGCAGGTAAGAGCGGTGGGCGGGGTCAGGGGGAACTCGACAGACGACGAGGAGGGAAAATTAAATAAATACTAGATTTTCCCTAGTCATTGTCTGTCGAGTCCCCACCCACCCTGCCCCACCGCTCTTACGTGCATGACCCACTCCTGCAAACAACGTTGGCTAAGCAGGAGGGCTGGGGATTTTTACTTACTCTTATGATATTGCTTGACTTGCACAAATGTGTCCATACAATTGACCTTTTGTCCTGAATATTTGTTCTGCATTTCTACAGTTACTGCACAGAATTCGCCTTTATGGCAGGTGGTCACCCAACCTGTGTTGTGAATTTTGGCTCGTCCAGTCTGAACTTTTGCTCCTGTGTTTTTGGGCAGGCACTATATCTGCTCATAGCATAGTGCTTGCCGCCCGGTAATACCAAATTTGAAGACTATGGGGCTTATTTACAACAAAAGTGGTGGAGCGCGGGTTAGCTCCAAAATAGCTAACGCTGCGCTCCGTCACTTTAGAAATGCTGGAATGTACCGTATTTACAATAATACGGCACACCCCTGCATTTCTCCCTGCACTGGCGCTGAATTCCGCTGCCTAGCACCAACCCAGGCATCCTTGCACCATAATGTAAGGGTGCCTGCATTGAGGGAATTATGTTTTATGTGCAAAGGAGTCCCTCCCTGCACATAAACAATCCAGAATGGCGATTTGAAAGTCCTATGTGTGCTGCATCGTGAAGCACACTTAGGGCCCGATTCACAGAACTAACTTAAGACAAAATCCTAAACTTACTACCATTTTGGTATTCACAGAAGGCACTTACTCGTTTCTGTATTCACAGAAGATAGGAGTTCTAACTTTAGGACTCCTAAATGCCTTCTGTGAATACCGAAAGTCTTAAAGTTAGGATTTTTCTCACTTTCGGAGTAGTAAAGTTAGGACTCCTAACTTTAGGACTCCTAAATACCTTCTGTGAATACCAAAAGACTTAAAGTTAGGATTTTTCTCAGTTTAGGAGTAGTAAAGTTAGGACTCCTAACTTTAGGACTCCTAAATGCCTTCTGGGAATACCGAAAGTCTTAAAGTTAGGATTTTTCTCAGTTTACGAGTAATAAAGTTAGGACTCCTAACTTTAGGACTCCTAAATGCCTTTTGTGAATACCGAAAGTCTTTAAGTTAGGATTTTTCTCACTTTCGGAGTAGTAAAGTTAGGACTCCTAACTTTAGGACTCCTAAATGCCTTCTGTGAATACCGAAAGTCTTAAAGTTAGGATTTTTCTCAGTTTAGGAGTAGTAAAGTTAGGACAACTTTACTACTCCTAAACTGAGAAAAATCCTAACTTTAAGACTTTCGGTATTCACAGAAGGCATTTAGGAGTCCTAAAGTTAGGACTTCAAACTTCTGTGAATACCAAATTGAGTAAGTGCCTTCTGTGAATACCAGATTGGTAGTAGGTTTAGGATTGTGTCTTAAGTTAGTTCTGTGAATCGGGCCCATAGAAGTTGCAAATCGTAATTTTTTTAATGATTGTTTATGTCCAGGAAGGGACACCTTCCTGCACGTAAACGATCATTCATGGCTAGAAACAGCAAAAACGAGGAGAAAATAAACATTTCTCCTCGTTTCGCCATGTTAAGACCAGGTTTTGTCCCGGTCTTAATTTTGTCACTGGCCCATATTTACGTCACCTTTGTAAATATGGGGCAGCGTCAAAATCAATGGGTGTTGCGTTGGAATGGGCACTGCAACATCCATTACCCGCCCCTTTCACGCTTAGTGTACAGTGAAAAGAGGGCCTAATTTACAAGGCGACGTTAAGGGGCTTAATGCCGCCTGTACATAAGGCAAAGCCGCTATCGCCATAAAACTGTCGTTAAAAGTGACCTTCCTGTGGCGATAGGGGCTTGTCAATATGTCGCTACATCTTTTTCTCTCATCATACTAATCTTCAATGACAGTGGCCTTGCGGCATCAGTTTGCAGCCTTTTCACTGTTTCCTGCGATAAACAAATTATCTGTCAGCTTCTGGATAAAAAGCCGAGAAGGCACTCAGCTGTCGCAACAGTTAATACAATTGTGCGCGCTCGCAGGCCAGGCCAGACTTCCTCAGACTTTCTCCAGTGACTTCTGCTGCCTCTTCTCTTCAGTGACTGGAAGACGAGCACGCATCTGTTGTTTCCACAGCAGCTGTGACATGATTAGTCTCACACACCATAAAAAATCAGGAGATTAATCAAACATATTTGAAAAATTGCAGGATTTTAAATTGCTTGGCGAATATCTTAATACTACATGGATGGAGTGTGGAGCCTGGCTTCAACAGCTAACCACAGGGACATTTGCCAGGTACTTTCACTTCTGAGGACACCATTTTAGGGCCACGTTTTCAAATCTACACAACGTACAAGAAAAAGCACACTCTGCCACACTCATATAGACCAAGAGCAGGACCCCGACTTTGCCCACAAAAAATAGGTATTCATTGTCGTGTCTTGCCCTGGAATAATGAGACAGACACAGTCGCTTCTTTCATGGAGCTTTATTCATTACCTCTGCATCTGACCTAGTCCCTACACTAACTGCTTCTAGCTCGTCCCCCGGCTCCTCCCGTTCCTGTTCCTCCCCTGCGCTCAACCCACTAAACACTAGACTGCACCACACAGTCTTACATCTCTCCCCTTGTTAACAAAATAAACTTAGCGTCCAACATGTTTATAGTTCCTCAATCAGCCACAGAGGTCCGCGGGCCACCCGTTTGCTATGGAGACACATCTCCATTTCCATTGTGTGGCTTTCTGTCACCTTGACGAGAGCATCCTTTACTACAAGAGTGCATCTTTGCAATTGCGAGACGTCTCGTGTGATCTGTGTATACTCAGATTTGTGGTGATTTTCAATCAGCCTCTGGGTGATCCACTCACGTTCAGTTCCTGAGGTGACTGTGAAGGGCTCAGCTTGATGTCGGCAGTCTGTCTTCCTTTGTGGCCCTTGTTCGATTGACGCTCGATCTTCTTTATGAGGGGATGTTATTCTGATTCTCTTCCGAGCACCCGCGTATACTTTTACTTCTTTTTGTCTTGTCCGGTCGAGGGCAACACTGCACTCCTGTTCAGAGTCATGTATACCAGACGGTAAGGTACTATCTGAAGAGATCGTCTGGGTTTGGTTCGGGGACTCATTCGCTGCCTCTGGTTGTCTCATCCACTCCTGCTCGCGTTTAGGACTGGTGAACCCTTGGATTATATGGGCATATGCATGTTTCTCTCTCATCCGATGATGATCTGTCTCTATTGACACGTCTGGCTCTCCTTGCAGAGTGACTGTCTGGTCCCTGTCCATCTGGTGAGCAAGGTCCACTATATCTGTTTTCCTTCTGTAGGCCGTTTTAGTCAGCCTCGCTGACCCCATCATGGGTGACGGTGTGTTATTTCTGTCTTGATATATCTGCGACTGACATGACAGGTTGCCTTGTGGAGTGATTGAGTATTCAGAGACATTGATGTGAGACATGTTGCTCTTGATGGGAAGAATGTCCTTTGGTTCTATGGTATGTTCGGGTGGTTGACGCCATGGCCATTGTTGGGACCATTACTCGGTCGATTCGAGGGATCAAGCAGACATGCTTTCTGAATCGAAGGAGTCTTTTGTTGATTTCCTTTGAGAACGTTCCTTTGAGTGTGTCTTGGATGGTAGATTTCTGAAACAGGTAGGCCGTGACGGGCTGCTCCTAGAGTCGGAGGTTTCTTTGGGATATTTCTCCGGGTACCTTTCTCGAAGTGGCTTCGGTGTCATCTCACTGGAGAGGTTGTTTGATAACCACATGTTTATTTCTTGTGTTTGATCCCAGGGTGCTTCATCTCTGCCTCTCTCGTATGATGCTAATGGCCTCCTCTCAGTTTCCTCGTTGTCTCGGGTGTCATGAGTGCGCTTGTCTTTGCCTCTCCGGTGTCTGAGTAAATCACTCTGCCTAATGTGGTTTTCTTCTTCTTCTTGTTTGTTGGGTGCCCTGACATCCGTGCCATTGGGGTGAGGTGTCCCATTACTTAGTGCTTCCTCAGACTCATCTACCGAGTTTGGCAAATAGTGGGATGCTCGGGTGCTTTCATGTGCCGATTTCCAGTATTGACATAATTGGTCCCATCTTCTGTAGTTTGTCTTTCTTGCCCGCTTGTTGGGCAGTCTGCCATCTTGTCCATGGGTGCGATCTGTCACACTTGACGCTTCATCCACTTCAGAATAGTTTGTGCCATACTTTGAATGACTCCTTGAGGTTGAATAACTCCTTGAGGTTGTTTCAGTGAGACTGTCACAATCCTGGATTGTTCAGGTCTTTTGTATTGTTGACTCGGAGTATTCCACACGACTTTGTCTCTCCCGCTGTCTTATCTCTGGTCTGCCTTCACCCTCCCTCTTTCTGGTTTTGTTTGTTTCTTGGGCTTTGTTCCCAGACAAGAGGGATGTCTCTTTCCTGGTATCTTTGTGTCTTGCATTCGGGTGCAATTCTTTTGATATGTCTCTTGCTTTGACCCGCGCTCCAACTTCGGCCTTTCTGATGATTTCCTTTAGTGACCAATGCCCTCGAAGGATCTTGCGCTTCAGGCTAGAATTTGAACAGCCTTTGATTATCCAGAGCCCAACTGCTTCCTCATTTGTAAATACGTTGAAATGGCAGCATCGTACCAGACTTTGCAACCGGGTGATGAATTTTGGCAATGGTTCTCCTGGTTCCTGCCGTGCAGAGTTGAAGGCGATGCGATCATGATCCACGTCTGCCTGTGCGTGGAAATGGGCACGTAGCTTATATTGGAGTCTTTCATAGGTCTCTGTGTCCTTTTCAGGAAATGTTCTGACTAAGCGTCGGCCCTCATGACCTACCAGCTGAAGGAGTAGTATCAGACATTTTCCATCTCTTCGTTCACCGATTGCGTCAAGAAAATCGTCCAGTGATTCCAGCCACCGGTTCCATTTGGGACCCAAACTCTGTCAGTCTGCGTCACTGAGGGTGGTACTTCAATGCAGGGATTGGACCGGTGGGTTGCTTTTCCCACCGCCATGAGAAAGGAAAGTTTTAGTCTGCTACTGTCAGAGGACTGTTCACTTTCCTTCCCGTCTTATTTGCTGACCTTCTTCAGCCGAGATCCTGTGTCTGGTCGTTTCCTTGATTTTGGGAAGGTTCGCTGTTGGACCGGCCTCGTGGCGTGGTCTGACCCCTCCCGCATGGCGGGTCTCGGACTAATGCTACCCCTGTTCCCCGGACAAGAACCACACCTGCAGCCCTACGGGTCAACCCCCAGCTCTTCCCCGACGGAACCCAGACTCGTAACCACAACATTCTCGGCTGACCCGGGCCCTGTGCCGTACCACCGTTCCCCGCCCAGGCGCCATTTTGGACCCTCCACGGCCAGGCCTCGTGGCCTCGGGTCGACCTCTGCCTCAGGCCCAGCCAAGCCCCGACATCGAGGCACCACCATCCACCCAGGGGGTAAAGAGACCACTTGGCGAGTCAATGGAAGAAGGAGTGTCGATGGCTCCCCTCCGCCTGGTTTCGATCGCCCCCAGCCTCCCTGGGCGCTGGCTCCACCCCCCTGCTGGGTGTCTGGACTCCCTCATCCCGGACCCCCCGACCTCCAAGTGCGAGGGTCCGGACATCAAAGGGCGCAGACCTATAACTGGGGTAGCTCCAGAGCAGGAAGGCAGTTGTATCCTGGAGTCGAGAGACACCGAGACAAACTCATCCTTGGAGGCCTGCTGGCGCTGCCGCGGCTTCTCTTCGTGAACCATCTTGGAAGGCCTGCTGGCGCTGCCGCGGTTCATCCTCGTGAACCATCTTTGAAGGCCTGCTGGCGCTGCCGCGGCTCATCCTCGTGAACCATCTTTGAAGGCCTGCTAGCGCTGCCGCGGCTCATCCTCGTGAACCATCTTTGAAGGCCTGCTGGCGCTGCCGCGGCTCATCCTCGTGAACCATCCTTGAAGGCCTGCTGGCGCTGCCGCGGCTCATCTTCATAAACCATCCTTGAAGGCCTGCTGGCGCTGCCGCGGCCCCTACTTGCGAACCCTCCAGCTCGAGTATTGAGAGCTATACACCAGCTACCCCTGTACCGGACCGCTACTGAGACTGTCCCGCTACCCCTTTTCCCCCAGAGACTAGAATTGAAGGGATCATTGTATCCTGGTCCTGCTGTATTGCCACGTTTAACCTGCCTAAGAATACCGATAAAAGTGTACAGAACCTATCTCTGTGTGGCGTCCATCTGTGGGGGGGTAGTTGCTAGTCCTTACGATCTAAGGAGAGGGCCCTCGCCAGGAGGCCTCTCCCCCTTGCTCGGCCGACCCTCCGGGTCCCCGTCTAACATTGGTGGCCAGCGGCGCGATCCGAGCCGACGCATAATCGTACGGAGAGTAACTCGCCCCACGACGCACAGCAACAATGTCGACGAAAGAGACCGGAACAACCACAAAATTCCAGATGGAACGGCTGGAAGAATACAGTCACAAGGAATTGAAGCAATTCTGCATAGACTTGGGCATCGCTACCACGGGACTGAGCACCAAAGATGACCTCAAGCACGCCTTGGAGTCTTGGGTGGAGACGGGAGCGTCCCCACCCCAAAACGAAAGCATCGAGACCACAGAAACAATTGCAACCCCCGAAGAAGAAAGAAGAGAGGGCCTCTCTTCCGAGGAGGCCCGAGAACGGGAGAGGAGCCGGCTCCACGAGTTGGAACTGGCTCGACTCCGCTTAGATGGGGAACTAAAACTAGCGGGAAAAAAGATAGCCCTCGAACACTTACGGCTACGGGAAGAACGAGAAGAAAAAAAAAGCCAGAGGGAGCTGGAAGAGAAGAAACTAGCGTACAAACACGAGCGCAGTTTAAAAGAACTAGAGATTCGACGACAAAACAAGGACCTCGGCGTCCCCGAGAACCAGAACTCCACTCCCCCTACGGACACCAAGGTCCACATTCCCAAAGACGTCGTCCGAGAGTACTACCGGAACGACTATATCCAGCAATGGTTCAAGGCCTACGAGGTAGCCATGATCTCCTACCGTATTCCGCGAAAAGACTGGGGAGCCGGGTTGTGGGGGAGATTCGTCAACGAAGGAAGAGATGCCCTGCTACAACTCCCCGACGCAGAGATGACCTCCTACGAGCATATGAAAGCCGCCCTTCTCACTCGCTATGGGCTCACCCTCCGAGATGTACCGGCAGCGATTTCGAGACTGTAAAAGAATCCCCGGTACCACCTGGGTGGAATATGTGAACTTTTTTAGCCGAGCCTTCAGGGGTGGATCAAAGGCAGCCAGGTCACCACCTACGAACAATTATTCGATCTCATCGTGTGGGAGCACCTATCCAATAATTGTTTCGTTGAACTAAGGCAGCATCTCCTCGATAGCAAGCTGACCGAACCCCGGAAACTCGCCATCGAAGCGGATCGATTGGAGAGCACCCGGGTCCCCCGGAATTGGCCGGGCGAACAAAACAGAGCCTCCCAGGGGTCCCACCACCCGCGAGGGGGAGGAGGAGGCCAGGGTCGGGGCAGGGACACCGCCACGGTGCCTCCCACTCCTCCGCCCCCCACTCTTCCGGTCTCCGGCTGGAAGAGGAAGCCCTCCGACGCGACCGGGATTCCGCTCCAACATTGTCTGCCACAAATGCCAGCGGCCCGGCCATTACGCCAATGACCCCAACTGTCCGAGAAACCAGTCAGTCTAGGCCCCGGGTCCAATGAACCACCAGATCACCGCTGTCGCCCTCGGAGAAGAGCAAGGCGGAGAAGAAGCCGAAGAGTGCGAACAATACCAGACCGAGTGGGAACCTGCAGCCATGTCCTTGGTATGTCTAGGAGAAAGGGACATGGTCCCGCGGGCCCCCATCCCAGCCAACACGCAGAAGTACAGCCAGTGGGTCACCATTAATGGACACCGGGCCGAAGCCCTCCGCGACACGGGGGCCAGTGTGACCGCAGTCCGTTGCCATCTGGTGACCCCCGATCAAATCTTGCCCAATGTACTTTGTCCAGTACGGTTTGCGGGCAACTCCGAAAGCCTGTGCCAGATGGCCCGCGTCCCCTTCGAGTGGGGGGGAGTGTCAGGCATGCTGAAAGTGACCGTCCGAGACGATGCCCCCGTGGACTGCCTCCTGGGGAACGATCTCGAGAGCTCCCCCTGGGCAGCCGTTGAACGAAGAGAGCACCTGGGGATGCTTGGCCTCCCTGAATGGGTCTGTGCGACGACCCGATCCATGGCCGCCCGCGCCATACCATCCACTGAAGAACCCGAGTGGCCCGAACCTCCACCGCCGGTCGTCACGGAAGAGACCACCCCTGAACCTGGTCCACCGGGGCCCGACAACGAAGAACCTGACCCACTCCGAGACCTCCTGGAGCTGGCCCTGTGGCACCAAGAAGGTGGCCCCACTCAGGAACAGTTCCGCCAGGAACAAAGAGCGTGTCCCTCCCTCGAGGGGCTCCGACAGCAAGCCATAGCCCAGAGCGCAGGGGATGCCTCGGGGGCCCACTGGATCTATTGGGACAACGAACTCCTCTACAGTGAGCAAAAGATTGCCGAACTGGGGGCCAGCCGGGTGCTGGTGGTCCCCCTCCGATTCAGAGACTTCCTTTTGAACCTGGCACACGATGTGCCTCTCGCCGGGCACCAGGGGCAGGATAAGACTTACAGCCGCCTGGTGACCCATTTCTACTGGCCTAAGATGTGGAACGATGTGATAAACCACTGCCGGGCCTGCCCCACCTGCCAGGCCAGCGGGAAGAGCGGCCGGAAACTAAAAGTCCCCCTGCAACCCTTTCCCATCGTCACCACTCCCTTTGAGCGGGTGGGGATCGACATTGTGGGGCCCCTGGAGCCCCGGACAGCGCAAGGTCACCGGTTCATACTCGTCCTGGTCGACCATGCCACCCGCTATCCTGAGGCCATACCTCTCCGGACCGTGACAGCGCCCGTGGTGGGCCAAGCCCTGATGGGGATCTTCTCGCGGGTGGGCTTCCCCCGAGAGGTCGTCAGTGATCGGGGCACGAACTTCATCTCCAGATACATGAAGTCCCTATGGCAACAGTGTGGGGTCACCTACAAATTTACGACCCCCTAACACCCGCAAGGAAACGGACTAGTGGAACGATTCAATCGCACCCTCAAGGGTATGATCATGGGCCTGGAAGAGCCCCTACGCCGCCAATGGGACGTGCTGCTACCCTGCATCCTGTTTGCCTACCGGGAGGTCCCACAGAAGTCCCTGGGATTCAGCCCCTTCGAGCTCCTGTATGGGCACCCCGTCCGGGGTCCCCTCAGCCTGGTCAAGGAAGGGTGGGAGGTGACCCCCCAAAAGGCTCCCCCCGATGTGTACAGGTACCTCTTGACCCTCCGGAATCAGACCCAAAGGTTCCGGGAACTCGCCAATGCCAACCTCGAAGCCAGCCAAGAGGACATGAAACGCTGGTATGATCAAAACGCCTCGTCTATTGAGTTCGAGCCGGGACAACAGGTATGGGTCATGTCTCCGGTCGAACCTTGTGCCCTCCAGGACAAATGGACCGGGCCCTTCAAGGTGGTGGAACGCAAGGGCCCCGTCACCTACCTGGTGGACCTGGAGTCCCCCAGGAACCCCCTCCGGGTCCTCCATGCCAATAGACTTAAGCCGCACTTTGTGCGATCAGAACTTAGCCTCCTGATGGCTACCGACAGTGGGGCTGAAGAGGACTCCGAGCCCCTCCCCGACCTCCTGAAAACTCTAGCCCAAGACGGCTCCGTGGAAGGGGTCAACCTCTCTTCTACCCTGACCCCAGCACAACGCCACAGCTGCAAAGACTTGTTGCAACAATTCGCCGATCTATTCTCCCTCACGCCCGGGGTCACCCCCTGGTGCCTCCACGATGTCGACACCGGGGATTGTCCCCCTATTCGGCACAGGGCCTACAAAGTTCCCGATCGGGTACGCGCCTGCATCCAATCGGAGGTCTCCAAGATGCTGGCCCTAGGAGTAATCGAGCCCTCCGACAGTCCCTGGGCCAGTCCAGTCGTGCTGGTCCCCAAGGCCGCTGCCCCTGAACTCAGATTTTGTGTGGACTACCGGGGCTTGAACGCCATCACCCGAACAGACGCTCACCCCATCCCCCGAGCTGATGAATTGATTGACCATCTGGGGGCCGCCCGCTACCTGAGCATCTTTGACTTGACCGCGGGCTATTGGCAGATCGGCCTCACCCCAGGCGCCCAGGAGCGATCCGCCTTCTCCACCCCGGATGGCCACTACCACTTCAAAGTGATGCCCTTCGGAATAAAAAATGCCCCCGCCACCTTCCAGAGGCTCGTGAACAAAGTATTGGCGGGGCTGGAGGAGTTCAGCGCCGCCTATCTGGACGATATTGCCGTGTACAGTCACCACTGGGCAGAACACCTCCAACACCTCCGGGAGGTCCTGACCGCCCTCCGGCGGGCAGGACTAACAATCAAGGCCAGCAAGTGCCAAATCGGCCAAGGGTCTGTGACCTACCTGGGGCACCAGGTAGGAAGTGGCCAGGTGGCCCCTCTCCAACTCAAGATCGCAGCCATCCAGGCATGGGAGCCCCCGGTCACCCAAACAGAGGTCCGAGCCTTCCTGGGGTTCACCGGATACTACCGGCGCTTCGTGAGGGACTATGGCAGCATTGTGGGGCCCCTCACAGAACTCACATCCAAGAAGAACCCCCCGAAAGTACACTGGACCCCTGAGTGTCAGGCCGCCTTTGAGAACCTCAAGTCCGCAATGTGCACCGCCCCAGTGCTCCAAGCCCCCGACTACAGCCGGGAATTTATAGTACAGACAGATGCCTCTGATCACGGCGTTGGGGCCGTCCTCTCCCAAATCAACACAGAGGGAGTTGACCAGCCAGTGGCCTTCATCAGCCGACGCCTGCTGGCCCGAGAACAGCGCTGGAGCACCATAGAGCGAGAGGCCTTCGCCGTGGTGTGGGCCCTCAAGAAGCTCTGGCCCTATCTCTTCGGTACCCACTTCCGGGTACAAACAGACCACCGACCTCTGCAATGGCTGATGCAGATGCGGGGAGAGAATCCGAAGCTGTTGCGTTGGTCCATCTCCCTGCAAGGGATGGACTTCACTGTGGAGCATCGCCCAGGCCAAGACCACGCCAACGCAGACGGCCTGTCCCGCTTCTTCCGCCTCGGCGAGGAGATTACCCAAGAGGATGGGTGACTCTCCCTGCCTTCAGCTGGGGGGACACACATGTTGGACCGGCCTCGTGGCGTGGTCCGACCCCTCCCGCATGGCGGGTCTCGGACTACTGCTACCCCTGTTTCCCGGACAAGAACCACACCTGCAGCCTTCCGGGTCAACCCCCAGCTCTTCCCCGACGGAACCCAGACTCCTAACCACAACATTCTCGGCTGACCCGGGCCCTGTGCCGAACCACCGTTCCCGGCCCAGCCGCCATTTTGGACCCTCCACGGCCAGGCCTCGTGGCCTCGGGTCGACCTCCGCCTCAGGCCCAGCCAAGCCCCGACATCGAGGCACCACCATCCACCCAGGGGGTAAAGAGATCACTTGGCGAGTCAATGGAAGAAGGAGTGTTGATGGCTCCCCTCCGCCTGGTTTCGATCGCCCCCAGCCTCCCTGGGCGCTGGCTCCACCCCCCTGCTGGGTGTCTGGACTCCCTCATCCCGGACCCCCCGACCTCCAAGTGCGAGGGTCCGGACATCAAAGGGCGCCAGACCTATAACGGGGGTAGCTCCAGAGCAGGAAGGCAGTTGTATCCTGGAGTCGAGAGACACCGAGACAAACTCATCCTTGGAGGCCTGCTGGCGCTGCCGCGGCTCCTCTTCGTGAACCATCTTTGAAGGCCTGCTGGCGCTGCCGCGGCTCATCCTCATGAACCATCTTTGAAAGCCTGCTGGCGCTGCCGCGGCTCATCCTCGTGAACCATTTTTGAAGGCCTGCTGGCGCTGCCGCGGCTCATCCTCGTGAACCATCTTTGAAGGCCTGCTGGCGCTGCCGCGGCTCATCCTCGTGAACCATCCTTGAAGGCCTGCTGGCGCTGCCGCGGCCCCTACTTGCGAACCCTCCAGCTCGAGGATTGAGAGCTATACACCAGCTACCCCTGTACCGGACCGGTATTGAGACTGTCCTGCTACCCCCTTTCCCCCAGAGACTAGAATTGAAGGGATCATCGTATCCTGGTCCTGCTGTATTGCCACGTTTAACCTGCCTAAGAATACCGATAAAAGTGTACAGAACCTATCTCTGTGTGGCGTCCATCTGTGGGGGGGGTAGTTGCTCGTCCGTACGATCTAAGGAGAGGGCCCTCGCCAGGAGGCCTCTCCCCCTTGCTCGGCCGACCCTCCGAGTCCCCATCTAACATTCGCCACTCCTGGGTGACTACTGTATTCTGTCCACCCTTAGTACGACTGTCTCAGTGAGGTAAGCTTGGATTTCCTGAGTTTGAAATGGCCACCACTCAGCTGCACCATGCGTGACTTGTGGCTCAGCAAATCCCCACTTTCTTTAAGGTTGCCTGCTAGCTGCAGGTGATTTGGGGCTCTTCCGCGATGATACGTGACACCAGTGATATCTCGTTCTTGCGTTTATTTTTGGCCTAAAGCATGTTATCCAATCACTTAAGTGATGAGAGAGGGCTTCCTTGATATTCATTACTCATGCTTCTGGATCATTTGATTTCTTAGCTTCTCCTGCTGTTGATCATTCATCTTCGCGGGGTGCTGAACTTTTCCTTTGGTACTTGCCTTTGCTCGTGTTTGTTACATTCGGGATCTGCCTTTGCTTGGTGCATTCAGGATTTGCACTGGCTGGTGCTCACTGACTTCGGGACTTGTATTCGTCCGTGCTTGGTAGGTTCGGATTTGTGTTGGCTCGTGCTTGTGGCGTTCTGGATTTGCATTTACCTGTGCTTGTCGCATTCGAGATTCGTGTGGGCTTGTGCTTGTTTACTGTGTATCTCTTGCACTTGCCAGGGCTTGTTGTGTTTATTGACACTTTTGTCCCTTTCACTTCATGCTGCTTGTACTCGTGCTTGTTTATATTCAGTGCGATCTTCGCTTGTTTCTGGTGCTTGCTCGTGCTTGTTGCTAACAGTCACTTTAGTTCATTCCACTTTTGTTGCTTGTATCAGTGCTTATTTGTGCTCTCCGTTGTTTTCATTTGTCTCTTGCATTTGCTTATGCTTGTTCTATTACGCTTCTTGCATTTGCTTATGCTTATTTAATTTGCTGATGTGTTTCTTTTTATTAGGTTTGAAACTGCTTGTTCGCTTAAGTTTATTACTGTTTGCTCCTTCACGTTTGCTAACGTTGTCCTTTTTTTTCACTTGCCAGTGCTTGTTTGCTTGCATCTGTCAATGCTTGTTCATTGATATAGTCCGGCACTGGCCAATGTTTGTTCCCTGTAGTTGTTCCATTTGCCAATGCTTGTTCTTTTTTTTGTTCACTTACATTTATCAATACTTGTTCATTTATGTTGTCAATGTTTGTTCATTACATTTGTCAATGCTTGTTTCTTTACACTTGCCAAGGCTTATTCCTTGTCGTTCACTTGCATTTATCAATGCTTGTCCATTTACACTTGCCAATGTTTATTGGTTTCTCTTTTGCCAGTGGTTGTTTTGTTACATCTACCAGTGCTTGTTTTCCTATTTCTCTTCGGCATTTGCTTGGGCTTGATGGCAAACTTGGAGGTTGCCTGACTTCAAAATGGCCGCTCCTTGGCCTCAACAGGGGATTGGTGGGAAAAGCCTGACCTCAAGATGGCCGCCGCACTCGAAATCTCGTTTTCCACGAGATTTGGCTGTCTCCACTGCTGCAGTCACCCGGCACCCATTCACCAGTACTCACCGGGTGCAGGGGCCCCTTCCTGGGCGCAGAGGCTGCCACTGTTCCCACCAGGACAGCGAATGACACGGGGACGACCGGGGTGAGCTCCCGACGTCGCGCCTTCCCGTTCCAACTCTCACGCTTCAGGGGTAAGTTGACGATTCCTTTCCGCGCGATCGCGCTTGCTTAGTGGTCCACGCTCCACGCAGCTGCCTCAGCCACAGAGCTTCAGTATAGGGAATTTACTTGGTATTCCACGCTCCAGGCAGCCGCCTCAGCCACGGAGCTTCAGTGTAGGCAAATCTTCTGGCAGCGCGATCTCGGCCGCCACGCTCACTCGCAACTTTTACTTACGCTATCCGGGGCAGGGTCATGCAGCGTCGTGGGATCAGCTTCAGGTGCACAGTGCACCCGATCCCACCCTCGTCGTCAGATGTCGTGTCTTGCCCTGCAATAATGAGACAGACACAGTTGCTTCTTTCATGGAGCTTTATTCATTACCTCTGCATCTGACCCCGTCCCTACACTAACTGCTTCTAGCTCGTCCCCCGGCTCCTCCCGTTCCTGTTCCTCCCCTGTGCTCCACCCACTAAACATTAGACTGCACCACACAGTCTTACATTCGTGACCTCAAGTTCTCATTGCAGAGGATATGCTATCAGGGGAAACATAACACTATAATATGTCAAATTAATAAAACAGCAGTTTATTATGAAAAAAGCATGCTCGCCACACTAACTTTGTAGTTTGTGAAAGGTATAGACAGTTGTTTTATTCGTTTGCTGATGGACAAAGAGCGCAGTTGTCAGTAAGCATGGGCGAATTTTGCGAATCTGGCGATTGCGAATTTGCGTATTTGCGAACTCGCAATCCGCAAAATCTACGAATTCTCGCGAATTTGCGGATTTTTTTTTTGTGTTCGCAAGGGTTTCTGCCAGTTCACGAGGGTTTTGTACCAGTTCGCAATTGCGAACTTACTTGTCGGCTCGCAACGGTCGCGACTATGTTGTTTCTACGTCTGGTTCATCATCACAGGTTCACAGCACCCTCTGTTTCACCACTGCCACCCTGTTTTACCCATGCCACCCTCTGGTTCATCACTGTAGATTATGGGGAGAAAGCAAGCACACTTGCCCTGCTTCAACTGACATGAATTAATTTGGGGTTGATTTATTAATGTGTCACTGTTTTAAAATTCCAGTCTGGCACCTGCTTCCTTATCTGTAATTTGCTTTCTGTTGCAGTGCAATTTTTTTTCCAGGACCTTTGTGGCCTACTTGTAGCTATTCTATGAGCCTGCTGTGAGGGTTAGAGCAGGGTCATAGAATTGTTGCAACTAGCAACTGAACTCTGGAGGGGCCCCAGTCAGGAAGCACTACAGGGAATGGTTACTAATGATGAGTTTGAACATTTGCACCTGCTGAGTGCTTTCAGTTTTGCAAAACTCGTTTTTCTGCAGAACAGCAACTGTAATGCCCCAAACAAACATAGGCAACTGAACTCTGGAGGGGCCCCTCAGGAAGTACTACAGGGAATGGTTACTAATGATGAGTGAACTTTTGCACCTGCTGAGTGCTTTCAGTTTTGCAAAACTCGTTTTTCTGCAGAACAGCAACTGTAATGCCCCAGACAAACTTACTTGTGAAAGTTGATTTCTAATCCAAAAGTGATCCAAAGAAAGTCAAAAGGCCTCAAATCCAAAAAAGTGCAGGCAAATGTCAAGCTGAGTTATTCTGATAAAAATCATCATTTTCAGAAGGTCTATGCTGCTTGCTAGTGGATTTCTTGTGCAGAATTGCAAATTTTGTAATTTCGCGAGTGCAAGATTGTTGCTGCCCGCCACACCTACATGTTCGCAATTGCGAACTCTCGCGATGCGTCGCCAAACTCCCACGGGATCCCACAGCAAGATCCAAAATGGAGCAGCACTCGCAAAATATCGAGAAAAACAACTCGGCAAACGCTGAATGACGGTAAGTGAACGCCGCAATATTGTATCACCAAGAAAAAAAATCCGCTGCGTGCGAATTTGCGGATTTTCGGTAAATTCGCGAGAGTTTGCGGATTGCGAATTTACCGAAAATCCGCAAAATCCGCGAGCGGAACGGATTTTCCGTCCATGCTTAGTGGGCAGTTAGTGTTGGGGCAAGACATCATGAGATCGAAAGCATGACTGGATTTTTCTTGTATTTGCCTTTTAGATTGATGAGACAATCACATGGGCCATTTAATCTAAACAAAAGCTCACATGAGGAGCTCAGAGATTTACCTCTTCAGCTGGTACGAGAGAAGTGAGCTGGCAGAGGGTAATGATTACAAACAGTCTGGCTTGATAAGGTATATTCGGAAGGGTGTGCCTTGGGTGTTTTTAATATATGTATTCTTTCAATTTGACAGTCACAGAGAACAAGGTGTCCAACATTGGTGCGGTGACAAGGTGTTGAGCCCTGATGAATGTGCCAAAAACTTTACAGGCAGAGAAACATGTTGGCAATAGGTAATGGTATGCGGAGTTAGCTACCAGCCTTTTTAATTCAACAAATCACACCTAGTAAACCAGAATAAAATTGTGCGAAAGGTGTGCTTGTTGATTTTATTCACTATGTGTCACGAGGAGTGAATGCTTATCGGTCTTCTGCACTATATTTATTTATTTATTTATTTTATTTATGGGATTTTTAATGCGCAGCTAATACCCTAGGGTGTCTAGGCGCAGTAAGATACTTTAGGATACAGTGATCAGCACACAAACCTATTGATTGAAGAGCCAAGTCTTCAAGGCCCTACGGAAGCAAATAAGAGTTGGGGCGGTTTTGATATGTGAAGGGAGTGAATTCCACAATCTGGGAGTTGCTACCAAGAATCGTCTGTCACCCCAGGTGGTAGTTCTTGTTTGGGGAACAGATAGTAGACAACTAACTGCTGATCTTAAGTTCCTTATAGGGGTATACACCTGAAATGCCTCTTTTAGAAACTTCGGGCCAGTATGATGAATGGCCTTATAGGCAATGCATAAGGCTTTAAATTTGATCCTGCTCTCCACTCTTAGCCAATGAAGATGGCATATAGCTGCCGAGATGGACTGGCGCCGAGGAATGTTGAGAAGGATTCTAGCTGCCATATTTTGAACAGATTGGAGCTTGTTCAGAATATATTTATGAGTGTTGAAAAAGAGGGCATTTCCGTAATCAAGCTTGGAAAACACTAAGGTGGTGATTAGTGTTTTTCCAGCTGATGCTGGTAAGTACGGTAGCAGTTTTTTTTATCTTTTTCAACGTAAAGAAGGCAGCTGAGACAACCTTGTTTACATGAAGTTTGAAAGATAGGTGTTTATCAAAGATCACTCCAAGATTCCTGACCTTTGCGACTGGGACCGGGGAGGACCCATCTGAGTAGGCCACCACGTCGGGGACCATTCTGGAGAGATGTTACCAAAGGTCATAACCTCCGTTTTCTCCGCATTCAGTTTTAGGCAATTATTGTGCATCCATGCTTGTACCTCCTGTATCCCCTCCTGAAACTTAGCTGCCACCATTGGGCCGTTCTTATGCACCGCCAGCACAAGTTGGGTGTCATCAGCGTAGGTAGTTAAACGCATCCCATGAGATTTTATGACCCTTGCCAAGTCTGCGACATAAATGTTAAAGAGCGCAGGACTTAACGAGGATCCTTGGGGGACCCCGCATGGCAGTTCAGAAGTCGGTGAATAATGATTGCCCAATTTAACTGCCTGTTTGCGGTTAGCTAGAAAAGAAGCTATAAGATCTTTGGCCAGGTGGTTAATCCCCAGGGCTGCAACACGGTCGACCAAGATGGCATGGTCGACCGTGTCGAAGGCCGCAGAGAGATCCAACGGAATAAGCACTGCTGCTCCTCCCGAATACAAGATGTCTCTAATTTCATCGGAGGCCTTTATCAGCGCTGTCTCAGTTCCGTGTCCCCTACGGAAACCGAACTGCGTATCATCCAAGAGTTCGTGTTGTTTAATGAACTCTGAGAGCTGCTGGTTCATGATGGCCTCTGCGATTTTAGAGGGAAAGGGAAGGCATGCAATGGGTCTGTAATTGGCCGTAATAGTGGGGTCTAAGGAAGGCTTTTTGAGCAAAAGTTTAACGATGGCCTTCTTCCAGATCTCTGGGTAGACACCTGTTTTGAAGATGGCATTACAAATAGTGGTGAGCGGCTGCGAAACGGTATTGTGAAGTTGATTCATTATATCAGGAGGGCATGGATCAAGCGGAGAACCCAATTTGATCTTGGCAGCTAGCATGCTGACCTGATCTTCTGTCACTAGCTGGAAGCCAGAAAAAGGAGGATGGGTCACAACCAAGCGAGTGGATGGATCAGTCCTGACTGCCGCCGGTTGCTGTGGGAAAATGGAATAAATGTCCATTACCTTAGTGGTGAAGAAAGTGGCCAGCGAATTACAGAGTTCCTGAGATTGCTCAATTACAGGTCCAGTGGGTGGAATAGAAAGAGAATTCACCACCTGGAATAACATCCTTGCTGAATTCTGGGCCTGTTCAATTTGACCAGTAAAAAAGATATTTTTTTGAGTGGTGATGGCTTTCTTATATATCGCTAGAGCATCTTTATAAGTTTGCTTAGCGGAGGGACTGTAGTGCTTTCTCCAGCGTCTTTCTAAGCTTCTACAGTACTGACGCTGGAGACGCAATTCCTCTGTATACCACTGGGCCGATGGAGTAGCTCTATTCGGGCGATAAGATTTCTCAGGTGCCACCTGATTAGCTGCCTTTAGTAACCAGCCCCGAAAGTTGGTGGACAAGATTTCGGGATCACAAGAGCTCTCCGGGACCAAAGTCCTTAGGAGATTTGAAAGGTGTGGAATATCGGCATTTTTCCAAGCTCGTATGCCCATTGACGACCGGGCTTTGGTACACTTTTTATTTCTTGTTTTGGACACTGTTTATTTTTGAACAAAATGACTGCCAGTGATGAGAAAAGGGGCCCATCCTGGTGAGTACTTGCCAGTTGCCCCGAAGGTGGTGCGCCGTGAGGGTTCATTTTGCTCTTTACACATTTTCTCACAAAACTCTTTGCTTGTGTTTTGATGTACTGTGTAAATGGTTGACCCAGACATCTTTTTGTGCTCTGGCTGACTGTCATTTTGAAGTTTACAAGGAATTTCCCGAAAATCTTTTATGCTATGAAATTTGGACAAGAAGCGGTAATACACACAAAGATTAAACTAGTAATTTCGGGGGTGTAGAAATTGATACGTGATCTCTCCACTGCTAAATACTAATACCGACATTTAATGTCTAAGGGACAGGGTTTTTTTTTATATTGATGATTTATGAGTGGAGGGCAACACTGGTTCTCTATTTCCCTCTAAGCTCTTGTGTGGAATAGACAACCATGCTGGATTCAATCCAACCTAGAGGGCCTCAGGAGGTGCGAGAGCCATCTGTTCAATCCCTTGATGCAGGGGCGTAGCTAGATCTATGGCTGCCCGCGGCGGCCCCTGTATTTGCCGCCCTGCAGCCGTTTGTAAGAGCGTGGGAATGTTGACGATTTCCTCGGCACCCACCGGTAAGAGCACAGGGGGAGTCCGCCATCCCCTCCACTGCACCACTGGCTTGGTGGATTCGTTCAGCGCCTGGACAGAACACCCTGTGCCAGGACTAGCTAGGGATAATATGCAACCAGGCTATCATTGCATCAGGAAACCGTTTAGCTAGCCTCCTAACCGCAACAACAATTAAGCACCAGTCTATCGGGAGATGTACTGAGATCCCCCACTCTTAATCCTCCTTGTCCAAACCATCTCATGTTGAAACCTGAAACCTCCAGCAGATCTCCCAAGCCCTCTGGATCAAAGAGTGACCCAGTACAAACACCTCTCGAGTAGGCATAGCACCTGCATGCGCAGAGGATGGAAGGGAAGAAAACTGCATTAGATTCAGACCATCTGTACGCGCACATAACTTTTGTAACAGTCAGACCACCATCTCCCAATGTTCTGCACCTGCTTCCCATCCAAGCAGACTTCAGTCGCAAAAGAAGCCACTCCAGGCTGACACTGAAAACGGAGGGGTCAATCCCAGTTAAAGCTGTCATGATCTTCAGAAGCCTTGTAAACTGAAACCTAGAGAGAGGGAAGGCATCAGTATGTATGAACAGTGCAGAGGCCACCCTCTGCAGGTGTAAAGGTATGGTAATCCAGAATAGATTGGACCAGGCAGCACTGGTAGCCCAGAGCCCTATGTAAAATTACATGTTCTCCTTCGCCTTGCTGGTCCATTTTGGAGAATGGTAAAGTAACTGCCAGTGACCACCCCCTAGGCCATCTTATCTGATCCAACTGGAGGCCACCATGAATGTCTTTTTTGGTCTGCCCAACCAACACACTCACCCGGAAGGCCCCATAAAATGCAAAAGCCCGCCCCAGGCATCTGGCCCTCAACGTGTGTATGGCACACGCCAGTCAACTTTGCAACCAAGGCAGTCAATCTCTGTACATCAATTAACCTCCTTGAATCCTGGTGCTTCCCCTCAAGTCTTTGCCAACTGAGGTAATATGAATTTTTATGGTCAATTGTGTCCCCTATCGTTGACCCCAACGGCTCCATGTACGTGCTTCAAGTACATGTATGTTCCCTCCACAACCAGCTATGAAGACGCAAATACATTTGCGTCCAACGTTAACATGTCCTCTTTCAGATCCACCATGAATGGGTCGAATATTCCGTTCCTAAGTATGCCTTGCCACCGTCTTTACATGGTGCACTTTTCACGTCTCCCTGGCTCTGGCGAGTTAGGCCCTGATTTCTGCCATCGAGCCCTTCTCTGCCTTCTGTTTCTGAAACTGCAGTCTGCTGTATACATGACCTCTGCCTTACTCCCTGCGCGGCGAGCGGTGCCTGGCTCGGCCTGCTTGCCTGCCAAGACTGTATTCAACCTTCAAGTTATCTGCTCTGCTCCTCGAAAATACATTCCTGTCTAGTAGTTTAGGAAAACATCCTTCCCAGCTGCAGAGCAAAGGGCCCGGCCTCTCTGTCTCCGTGCAAGTAATTCCCTGCTCCTGTTACCATGGTAGGCCCATGGCCCCCTTGCTTTACACGTAGACACATAGTCACATATGCACGCACTAGCAGTCAGTATAGAATAGCCTCTGCCCGAGAGACCTTTCCTTCTAGATAATACAGTTCCTCAAACACAAGATATTAGATATGATTTGGGATTAGGTTGTTCTGACACCCCAGACTTCTGTCTCCCCATGTAGGGCTAAATGTCAAGTCCCCTTCACCCTCCAGTTCCACGTCAATCACACGTCATGCTGCTGCGCGCGCATCTCTGCCATGTATTTCTGCCGACTCTGCAGGATTCTCCTATGGATCCACCCACCTATGACTCTTCTCTATGACGTTTCTAGCACACTCCTTCGTGTACGCCCCTGTGCACGCCTTCTGTTACGCCTCTTTATTACGTACATGTGTTCTTATCTCGTTTCTCTCAGCTGTTACGCCTTCTGCATCTATCACTACTGTAATGCATTGACTATATATATGATGTTCTGTTAATAAAGCATTGTACATGTTCATGATTCCCTTCCTGAACCCTTGTGGTGATGGAACATGATACCTGGTTCGAACCAATTCCTTTTTAAGGAATAAAACCCTTACAAAACTCAGATGCCACGGACTCTGCCTCTTATTTTTGACTGAGTTATTCTTATTGAACTTTACCGCATAAATTAAGTATAGGTAATTTAAATTTACCACACAACCTACAGCACCTTTCCAATAGGGAATGAGGGAGCCTAGTTGTTGTGCCCGCTCAATTTTGCAAAGAAGGAGAGGGCAGCCAAATGATTCCTTATATACACCACAGCCTGTCCATCCAGTCTAAGCTTAGTCAGGAACACCACCCAGGAAGACTGCAAAACACCCTCACCCATCACTCCCATGACCCAATAATTCCAAATAGTGCAGGAATTCCCCCTTACTGACTCTTCTTGATTTAAGTGCTAAACTGGCTGCCACAAGGTCTGACAGGATGGGGCACCAAGCTTCTAAAATGGTCTGGGAATGGGGTGGGGTGCAATGCTACATCTGGGTAGTATGAATGGGTAAAGTTGCCTCCAAAGGAGTTTGTTAATGAACCTGAGTTGGTAATTTGTAGCTATTGAGTCGGTAACTTAATTAACCTGAATGAAATTAATTCGTTGACAATTAAGTATGCAAGTATGAAATCAGGACTAACTAGACAAGACAAAACAAAACAAATAAAGTAATACAATTTCAAACAAAAGACTATTAAGCATGTGTATAAGCAAAAAAATAGATTTTATCAAAATTTTGGTCATCAAGGGAAATTACAATACAGAAACAATATGTACAACAGGAATACAGGAAGAAAATCAGAGATAAATCAAAATCACTGTAATGCCTGTAGAACACCTATCCAAACAGATGTAGATAATTTTTCTTTGGATAAGGTTGGGAGTCGACGTTTCGGTCTTTATGGGTGACTTGTTAAGACCATCATCAGGACAAGGGTAAATTAATATTGTAGCTCCCTAATAAAAATAGAATAAAACGATTTCACTATGATATACAAATTAAATTTGACATTTTGATTTGCTTTATACACATGCATGCACCTAATAGACTATCCTAACAGGGCTGTGATTCCTGAACTAAAAGCTTAAAGACAACAACATATACACAAAATGTTACAACACATATAATCCTGTACATTTAATATACATGCCGCAATTGATATTAGTACAATGATTTTATGCTAAAGATTCTTTAAAAACCAGTATACTTGGTAGGATGATGCTTTTCTAATATTTAGCCTGCTCAGTATGTATTATCACTGGTTTGACTCTATTGAATCCAGTTAGTCAAAAACCTATACTGGTTATTTTTACCTTAAAGCGACAAGACTCTTTTCTTATGTTGAGAGGTTTTAGTACAATCAGTCCAAAGAGATATTTATCTGTGGATATAGATAAGGGAAGGTTGTCATCTACAATTTTAACGATTATCTGAGCTGATTACACACAAAAAATGGAGATTTTATTACCTCAGTTGCCTCTAGGGCAACAAACAGAAAACGAATTATGTTGAATTAAAAATATTCCACTTCACAAGGTAAGGGATGGTTTGACGTCTTTGTAAGTTGACGATCTATGGGATTTAAAAGGGGGGGGGGGGGATTTTAAATTAGAAGCGCTTATCAAGATTTGGGACTGAGTAACTAGTTTGTAACATGCCATCTTGGACCATTTACCTGTTCAAATAAAAATAGTCAAAAACGGCATCTAGCTGGTTTAAATCCGTGCTTGATTCCGTGGGAATCTGTAAATTAATAGTAGGCAAAACATTAGGGCTCTAGTATGAGGAGGTCTATAAGATATTTATAGCGTGAGCCAGGAAGATGTACCTGTTTATATCCCAATGGTTCGCTAAACGCGGGAAATATTAGCGTGTACCGAAGCAGCCTCTTGAATTAGTTAGGGAAATGCTCGGCGAAGAACAATCTGTAAGTTAAACGTAGGAAGGGGAGTTAACGCCAGGTGTGACGAGTCTGTATGAGTATAGCGATTGTCAATACTTGCAGCGAGTAGGTACCTGTATGATTCTCGAAGGTTCCCGGAAGCGTAGGGTCTCAGCCGTCACTGCGCAAGGTTTCTCTAACTAAACCGGCTGTATTTAAGAGTGTGTTAATTGCTGGCATGCCGGTCATTTAAACATAGACGAAGGACTGGTTCGGCAGTTTTGTGGGCGCCATATTGGATTAGTCAAAACGTGCCCATTTGACTACTTGCGTGATAATTGTAGTAAAAATCGAGGGAAGACTAATTCGGGAGTTTTACAAGCGCCATATTGGACTAGTCAAAAGGTGCTCGATTGAGAAATTCTGTTATCTTAAGTCAGGAATTGACCACTAACCAGTTTTATTATTTAAGTACAAATAAATTGCAGTTTCTACTTTGACATTTCATGATCAATAGGCAATACAAAACGTTTATACTAAGAGAAATACAAAAAAACATTATACAGGCGCCATATTGGACTGGTCAATTGTAAGCGTTTGTTGAGAGAAATTCGACATTTAACTACATTTGAGTTTAGTTATTTACATTTGTAAATTGCTGGCAGATGTATATCACAATTTCGGATTTAACATTGCATAGACAATCGATGAATCTTAAAAATCAATGGAGACATTTTATGTCAGACAATTCATGAAAACATTTATCAAAAAGTTGATTATAGTCAATTTATGATAGACTCTAGCCTATATGATCATATTGTACAAAATTAACATCTGTAAAACAGAATTATTTGAACATCATTGCATATGAACATATGTATACTTATAAGGTTGTTTAATGGCTGTTAGACAGAACCTATGTTAAATAGTAGTGGCTAAGGTGTATGTTTCATGTTAAGCATGCCAATGCATGCCATTCAGTGGCGGAATTGAGTCCCTTGTTTACAGTATCGGTGATACAAATTAATTTACCCTCTCTTAGAGAGAGTGTTCGTTCCAAGTTGTTGTGTCTTTTGTTTGGTTTGATCACCTCAAGGACCCACCATGTCATATCAGTCTCCTTGTGACCAAAACGGAGGTAATGGTCAACAAGGGGGGCATTTTCTTTCTTACACCTGATTCGAGATTGGTGCTGCAGTATCCTTTTCTTAACTGGTTGAATAGTTTTACCTATATAATATAGTTGGCATGGACACTGAATGCAGTATATTACTGTGGTGGTGTTACAGTTCGAGAAGCTTTTAGCTATGAATTTAATGCCATTAATTACACATGACTTCACTGTTAGTGTTGTTTCACAGGCTGTGCAATTATTGCACTTATAGTGACCTAATATCGGTGTCGTCTGTAACATGGTGGTTAATGCATTTTTCTTAACCGGTTCTTCATAGGCGTGGACTAATCTGTCTCTGATGTTAGTCCCTCTTTTGAAGGCGAACATTGGTTTGTTGGCTAATTCTGGAATTGATGACAGTAGAGTCCAATGTCTAGTAATTATTTTCTTGATATCGTTGGTATGTGTACCGAAGGTAGACACACAAACAATTTCATTTTTTTGTTGACGTTCACGGGTGCTTAAAAGGGCTTCCCGGTTGTAATACCAGGCCCGTTTCAGGGATTTACGTAATAGCCGTGAGGGGTATCCACGTGCCATTAGTTTTAGTTTTAATTTATTTGCCTCAGCAAAATAATCATTTTTGAAGGTGCAATTTCTCCTTAAACGGAGAAACTGTCCAAACGGAAGCCCGTCCTTAAGGGCTTGCGGGTGATGGCTCTGATAACTGAGGAGGGTATTTCTAGCAGTTTTTTTGGTGAACAGAGTTGTGTACAGACAGTTGTTGTCATCTATTTTTATTGTAATGTCTAAGAAGGGCATTTCTGTTGTGCTATGTTCTAAGGTGAATTTTAGATTGTTATTTCTATTGTTAAGCCATAGGTGGAATGATTCCAGTTCCTGGATGCTCCCGTGCCATATCATTAGGACATCGTCGATGTAGCGAATCCACTTGCGAATATTGTCGACAAATGGATTGGCTACATCGAGGACATGCTCCTCCTCAAATGCGGAGACATAAACATTAGCAATGTCTGGGGCATAGACTGCTCCCATTGCTACCCCCTTGAGTTGCTGGAAGTAACTGTTTTGGAAGAGGAAAAAATTCTCACAGAGTGATAGTCTAATACACTCCATGATGAACACTGTTGGTACTGGATGTGGTCTGGGTCTTGATTCCAGAAGTTTATTTAACAAGTCCAATACGTCTGCTTGGGGGATATTGGTGTATAAGCTTTCTATATCCATAGAAACTAAGATATCACCAATAGGATCAAATTTTAAATTCTCAACTGCATTGATAACGGACATGGTGTCTCTGATATAGTTAGGGTTGTCTACTGCAAATGGTCTGATGAAAAAATCAGCATATTGTGCCAGGGGCTTCAAGATTGAGTTGCACCCTGAGACAATTGGGCGGCCTGGGGGGTTCACCGGGTCTTTATGTATCTTAGGCAGTAGATAGATTACTGGAGTTGTAGCTGTCTTGTTAACCAGAAATAAGGCTTCTTTTTCGTTTAGCCAGCCTCCATCTAGACCCTGTTTACTAAGGGTTACAATCTCTTTCATTATTCTTGTGGAGGGGTTCGTGCTTAGTTTTTTATAGTGTGATGGGACCGACAATTGTTTGAGCATTTCATTCTCATATTTCGTTTTATCCCAAATCACAATTCCACCTCCCTTATCTGCAGGTTTGAGTAAGGCTGAGGGGAGATTTTGCAGATTTTGTAAGGCCAATTGTTGTTGTTTGGATAGATTTGGTTTATATCCAATCGGTTTTTTAAACAGGTTTTCTATTTCTATTAGGATCGCATTTTCAAAGGTTGGAATTTCTTTCCGTACCATAGCATTGGTGGGATAAAAGGTAGACGGGTTTCTCAAACCCGTGATTCCTTTTTTTGGATCACTTGAGTTGGTAGAGAAATAGTTACGTAACCGAATGGTTCTGAAGAAGCGATATAGTTCCAGTTTAGTGTTAAATATATCGTTTCTGTAGGTCGGTACATAGCTAAGTCCTTGTGAGAGGACAGATATTTCTTGTTCAGATAAAAGGTGCGAGGAAAGATTGAAAATTGGAATCGTTTGGTTGGTTTCTACCACTCGTAATATTGGTTCCGGGTTTGCCGGAACCCCGGGGTGTACTGGTTGCGGTACCATCCCCGTTTGGGTGGTTGAGGTCTCCGAGGTGGTCTGGTTGACCTCTGGTCCTGGGGTAAAAAACTCTTATTGGATGTGGATGGCTGTTGGTCGTATCGGTGATAATTGGGGTCATAAGATTTATCACTGCCTGTTTCAGAACCTGAATCAGAGAAATTAACTCTTTTGGGTTGCTGGTGGTTGGTCCCTTGGTTGGTGTAAAAGTCTTTTCTAAGATACGGATATGTACGTTCTTTATTATATCTTTTAATATCGTTTTGTAGTTTCTCAGTTTTTTTGTGAGAATTGAATTCTTCAAATTCCTTTACTGTTTGTTTGACTTTGTCCAACAAAGCTTTGCTGTTAGTAATAGTACTGTCTCCTGTGATCTTACTTTCCAGTGTTTCGATTTCTTTAGTCAAAATTTTAATTTGTCTGAATGCTGTTTCGATGCTCAGGACCATCCAAGTTCTGGAGCATCGATTTGCAGAGAAACTGAAACCTATTTTAAACTCCTCATCATCAACAAAGATGATGGGGATGTTGCGGATCTGGAGTCCTGCCGGTATAATGTTGGAGTTTAGGCAGTCTGTTAAGAACTTGGCATGAAGCTCAGTTCTTACCAATTTCTTTTTTAGGCGTTCAAGTTGGTTGATGTCCGATTCATATGGTAGTTGTGTAACTGGACCTTTGTTGCCTAGTAAGGAAGGGCCAGATGCAACTTTTAAGATGTATTCGTCTGTATAGGCTAAAGTCTCTGCCTCAGACATAGATGTTTAAGGCAAAAAGGAAAACCACTTAGTTAAGCGGCTCACAACAGACAACTGTCTGCGCAAGATTATGAGAATTGTAAGTGAGCGACCCAATAAACCTTTGGGGGCTTGGGTAAAATGTAGTATGAATGGGTAAAGTTGCCTCCAAAGGAGTTTGTTAATGAACCTGAGTTGGTAATTTGTAGCTATTGAGTCGGTAACTTAATTAACCTGAATGAAATTAATTCGTTGACAATTAAGTATGCAAGTATGAAATCAGGACTAACTAGACAAGACAAAACAAAACAAATAAAGTAATACAATTTCAAACAAAAGACTATTAAGCATGTGTATAAGCAAAAAAATAGATTTTATCAAAATTTTGGTCATCAAGGGAAATTACAATACAGAAACAATATGTACAACAGGAATACAGGAAGAAAATCAGAGATAAATCAAAATCACTGTAATGCCTGTAGAACACCTATCCAAACAGATGTAGATAATTTTTCTTTGGATAAGGTTGGGAGTCGACGTTTCGGTCTTTATGGGTGACTTGTTAAGACCATCATCAGGACAAGGGTAAATTAATATTGTAGCTCCCTAATAAAAATAGAATAAAACGATTTCACTATGATATACAAATTAAATTTGACATTTTGATTTGCTTTATACACATGCATGCACCTAATAGACTATCCTAACAGGGCTGTGATTCCTGAACTAAAAGCTTAAAGACAACAACATATACACAAAATGTTACAACACATATAATCCTGTACATTTAATATACATGCCGCAATTGATATTAGTACAATGATTTTATGCTAAAGATTCTTTAAAAACCAGTATACTTGGTAGGATGATGCTTTTCTAATATTTAGCCTGCTCAGTATGTATTATCACTGGTTTGACTCTATTGAATCCAGTTAGTCAAAAACCTATACTGGTTATTTTTACCTTAAAGCGACAAGACTCTTTTCTTATGTTGAGAGGTTTTAGTACAATCAGTCCAAAGAGATATTTATCTGTGGATATAGATAAGGGAAGGTTGTCATCTACAATTTTAACGATTATCTGAGCTGATTACACACAAAAAATGGAGATTTTATTACCTCAGTTGCCTCTAGGGCAACAAACAGAAAACGAATTATGTTGAATTAAAAATATTCCACTTCACAAGGTAAGGGATGGTTTGACGTCTTTGTAAGTTGACGATCTATGGGATTTAAAAGGGGGGGGGGGGGATTTTAAATTAGAAGCGCTTATCAAGATTTGGGACTGAGTAACTAGTTTGTAACATGCCATCTTGGACCATTTACCTGTTCAAATAAAAATAGTCAAAAACGGCATCTAGCTGGTTTAAATCCGTGCTTGATTCCGTGGGAATCTGTAAATTAATAGTAGGCAAAACATTAGGGCTCTAGTATGAGGAGGTCTATAAGATATTTATAGCGTGAGCCAGGAAGATGTACCTGTTTATATCCCAATGGTTCGCTAAACGCGATTCATCGATTGTCTATGCAATGTTAAATCCGAAATTGTGATATACATCTGCCAGCAATTTACAAATGTAAATAACTAAACTCAAATGTAGTTAAATGTCGAATTTCTCTCAACAAACGCTTACAATTGACCAGTCCAATATGGCGCCTGTATAATGTTTTTTTGTATTTCTCTTAGTATAAACGTTTTGTATTGCCTATTGATCATGAAATGTCAAAGTAGAAACTGCAATTTATTTGTACTTAAATAATAAAACTGGTTAGTGGTCAATTCCTGACTTAAGATAACAGAATTTCTCAATCGAGCACCTTTTGACTAGTCCAATATGGCGCTTGTAAAACTCCCGAATTAGTCTTCCCTCGATTTTTACTACAATTAACACGCAAGTAGTCAAATGGGCACGTTTTGACTAATCCAATATGGCGCCCACAAAACTGCCGAACCAGTCCTTCGTCTATGTTTAAATGACCGGCATGCCAGCAATTAACACACTCTTAAATACAGCCGGTTTAGTTAGAGAAACCTTGCGCAGTGACGGCTGAGACCCTACGCTTCCGGGAACCTTCGAGAATCATACAGGTACCTACTCGCTGCAAGTATTGACAATCGCTATACTCATACAGACTCGTCACACCTGGCGTTAACTCCCCTTCCTACGTTTAACTTACAGATTGTTCTTCGCCGAGCATTTCCCTAACTAATTCAAGAGGCTGCTTCGGTACACGCTAATATTTCCCGCGTTTAGCGAACCATTGGGATATAAACAGGTACATCTTCCTGGCTCACGCTATAAATATCTTATAGACCTCCTCATACTAGAGCCCTAATGTTTTGCCTACTATTAATTTACAGATTCCCACGGAATCAAGCACGGATTTAAACCAGCTAGATGCCGTTTTTGACTATTTTTATTTGAACAGGTAAATGGTCCAAGATGGCATGTTACAAACTAGTTACTCAGTCCCAAATCTTGATAAGCGCTTCTAATTTAAAATCCCCCCCCCCCTTTTAAATCCCATAGATCGTCAACTTACAAAGACGTCAAACCATCCCTTACCTTGTGAAGTGGAATATTTTTAATTCAACATAATTCGTTTTCTGTTTGTTGCCCTAGAGGCAACTGAGGTAATAAAATCTCCATTTTTTGTGTGTAATCAGCTCAGATAATCGTTAAAATTGTAGATGACAACCTTCCCTTATCTATATCCACAGATAAATATCTCTTTGGACTGATTGTACTAAAACCTCTCAACATAAGAAAAGAGTCTTGTCGCTTTAAGGTAAAAATAACCAGTATAGGTTTTTGACTAACTGGATTCAATAGAGTCAAACCAGTGATAATACATACTGAGCAGGCTAAATATTAGAAAAGCATCATCCTACCAAGTATACTGGTTTTTAAAGAATCTTTAGCATAAAATCATTGTACTAATATCAATTGCGGCATGTATATTAAATGTACAGGATTATATGTGTTGTAACATTTTGTGTATATGTTGTTGTCTTTAAGCTTTTAGTTCAGGAATCACAGCCCTGTTAGGATAGTCTATTAGGTGCATGCATGTGTATAAAGCAAATCAAAATGTCAAATTTAATTTGTATATCATAGTGAAATCGTTTTATTCTATTTTTATTAGGGAGCTACAATATTAATTTACCCTTGTCCTGATGATGGTCTTAACAAGTCACCCATAAAGACCGAAACGTCGACTCCCAACCTTATCCAAAGAAAAATTATCTACATCTGTTTGGATAGGTGTTCTACAGGCATTACAGTGATTTTGATTTATCTCTGATTTTCTTCCTGTATTCCTGTTGTACATATTGTTTCTGTATTGTAATTTCCCTTGATGACCAAAATTTTGATAAAATCTATTTTTTTGCTTATACACATGCTTAATAGTCTTTTGTTTGAAATTGTATTACTTTATTTGTTTTGTTTTGTCTTGTCTAGTTAGTCCTGATTTCATACTTGCATACTTAATTGTCAACGAATTAATTTCATTCAGGTTAATTAAGTTACCGACTCAATAGCTACAAATTACCAACTCAGGTTCATTAACAAACTCCTTTGGAGGCAACTTTACCCATTCATACTACATTTTACCCAAGCCCCCAAAGGTTTATTGGGTCGCTCACTTACAATTCTCATAATCTTGCGCAGACAGTTGTCTGTTGTGAGCCGCTTAACTAAGTGGTTTTCCTTTTTGCCTTAAACATCTATGTCTGAGGCAGAGACTTTAGCCTATACAGACGAATACATCTTAAAAGTTGCATCTGGCCCTTCCTTACTAGGCAACAAAGGTCCAGTTACACAACTACCATATGAATCGGACATCAACCAACTTGAACGCCTAAAAAAGAAATTGGTAAGAACTGAGCTTCATGCCAAGTTCTTAACAGACTGCCTAAACTCCAACATTATACCGGCAGGACTCCAGATCCGCAACATCCCCATCATCTTTGTTGATGATGAGGAGTTTAAAATAGGTTTCAGTTTCTCTGCAAATCGATGCTCCAGAACTTGGATGGTCCTGAGCATCGAAACAGCATTCAGACAAATTAAAATTTTGACTAAAGAAATCGAAACACTGGAAAGTAAGATCACAGGAGACAGTACTATTACTAACAGCAAAGCTTTGTTGGACAAAGTCAAACAAACAGTAAAGGAATTTGAAGAATTCAATTCTCACAAAAAAACTGAGAAACTACAAAACGATATTAAAAGATATAATAAAGAACGTACATATCCGTATCTTAGAAAAGACTTTTACACCAACCAAGGGACCAACCACCAGCAACCCAAAAGAGTTAATTTCTCTGATTCAGGTTCTGAAACAGGCAGTGATAAATCTTATGACCCCAATTATCACCGATACGACCAACAGCCATCCACATCCAATAAGAGTTTTTTACCCCAGGACCAGAGGTCAACCAGACCACCTCGGAGACCTCAACCACCCAAACGGGGATGGTACCGCAACCAGTACACCCCGGGGTTCCGGCAAACCCGGAACCAATATTACGAGTGGTAGAAACCAACCAAACGATTCCAATTTTCAATCTTTCCTCGCACCTTTTATCTGAACAAGAAATATCTGTCCTCTCACAAGGACTTAGCTATGTACCGACCTACAGAAACGATATATTTAACACTAAACTGGAACTATATCGCTTCTTCAGAACCATTCGGTTACGTAACTATTTCTCTACCAACTCAAGTGATCCAAAAAAAGGAATCACGGGTTTGAGAAACCCGTCTACCTTTTATCCCACCAATGCTATGGTACGGAAAGAAATTCCAACCTTTGAAAATGCGATCCTAATAGAAATAGAAAACCTGTTTAAAAAACCGATTGGATATAAACCAAATCTATCCAAACAACAACAATTGGCCTTACAAAATCTGCAAAATCTCCCCTCAGCCTTACTCAAACCTGCAGATAAGGGAGGTGGAATTGTGATTTGGGATAAAACGAAATATGAGAATGAAATGCTCAAACAATTGTCGGTCCCATCACACTATAAAAAACTAAGCACGAACCCCTCCACAAGAATAATGAAAGAGATTGTAACCCTTAGTAAACAGGGTCTAGATGGAGGCTGGCTAAACGAAAAAGAAGCCTTATTTCTGGTTAACAAGACAGCTACAACTCCAGTAATCTATCTACTGCCTAAGATACATAAAGACCCGGTGAACCCCCCAGGCCGCCCAATTGTCTCAGGGTGCAACTCAATCTTGAAGCCCCTGGCACAATATGCTGATTTTTTCATCAGACCATTTGCAGTAGACAACCCTAACTATATCAGAGACACCATGTCCGTTATCAATGCAGTTGAGAATTTAAAATTTGATCCTATTGGTGATATCTTAGTTTCTATGGATATAGAAAGCTTATACACCAATATCCCCCAAGCAGACGTATTGGACTTGTTAAATAAACTTCTGGAATCAAGACCCAGACCACATCCAGTACCAACAGTGTTCATCATGGAGTGTATTAGACTATCACTCTGTGAGAATTTTTTCCTCTTCCAAAACAGTTACTTCCAGCAACTCAAGGGGGTAGCAATGGGAGCAGTCTATGCCCCAGACATTGCTAATGTTTATGTCTCCGCATTTGAGGAGGAGCATGTCCTCGATGTAGCCAATCCATTTGTCGACAATATTCGCAAGTGGATTCGCTACATCGACGATGTCCTAATGATATGGCACGGGAGCATCCAGGAACTGGAATCATTCCACCTATGGCTTAACAATAGAAATAACAATCTAAAATTCACCTTAGAACATAGCACAACAGAAATGCCCTTCTTAGACATTACAATAAAAATAGATGACAACAACTGTCTGTACACAACTCTGTTCACCAAAAAAACTGCTAGAAATACCCTCCTCAGTTATCAGAGCCATCACCCGCAAGCCCTTAAGGACGGGCTTCCGTTTGGACAGTTTCTCCGTTTAAGGAGAAATTGCACCTTCAAAAATGATTATTTTGCTGAGGCAAATAAATTAAAACTAAAACTAATGGCACGTGGATACCCCTCACGGCTATTACGTAAATCCCTGAAACGGGCCTGGTATTACAACCGGGAAGCCCTTTTAAGCACCCGTGAACGTCAACAAAAAAATGAAATTGTTTGTGTGTCTACCTTCGGTACACATACCAACGATATCAAGAAAATAATTACTAGACATTGGACTCTACTGTCATCAATTCCAGAATTAGCCAACAAACCAATGTTCGCCTTCAAAAGAGGGACTAACATCAGAGACAGATTAGTCCACGCCTATGAAGAACCGGTTAAGAAAAATGCATTAACCACCATGTTACAGACGACACCGATATTAGGTCACTATAAGTGCAATAATTGCACAGCCTGTGAAACAACACTAACAGTGAAGTCATGTGTAATTAATGGCATTAAATTCATAGCTAAAAGCTTCTCGAACTGTAACACCACCACAGTAATATACTGCATTCAGTGTCCATGCCAACTATATTATATAGGTAAAACTATTCAACCAGTTAAGAAAAGGATACTGCAGCACCAATCTCGAATCAGGTGTAAGAAAGAAAATGCCCCCCTTGTTGACCATTACCTCCGTTTTGGTCACAAGGAGACTGATATGACATGGTGGGTCCTTGAGGTGATCAAACCAAACAAAAGACACAACAACTTGGAACGAACACTCTCTCTAAGAGAGGGTAAATTAATTTGTATCACCGATACTGTAAACAAGGGACTCAATTCCGCCACTGAATGGCATGCATTGGCATGCTTAACATGAAACATACACCTTAGCCACTACTATTTAACATAGGTTCTGTCTAACAGCCATTAAACAACCTTATAAGTATACATATGTTCATATGCAATGATGTTCAAATAATTCTGTTTTACAGATGTTAATTTTGTACAATATGATCATATAGGCTAGAGTCTATCATAAATTGACTATAATCAACTTTTTGATAAATGTTTTCATGAATTGTCTGACATAAAATGTCTCCATTGATTTTTAAGATTCATCGATTGTCTATGCAATGTTAAATCCGAAATTGTGATATACATCTGCCAGCAATTTACAAATGTAAATAACTAAACTCAAATGTAGTTAAATGTCGAATTTCTCTCAACAAACGCTTACAATTGACCAGTCCAATATGGCGCCTGTATAATGTTTTTTTGTATTTCTCTTAGTATAAACGTTTTGTATTGCCTATTGATCATGAAATGTCAAAGTAGAAACTGCAATTTATTTGTACTTAAATAATAAAACTGGTTAGTGGTCAATTCCTGACTTAAGATAACAGAATTTCTCAATCGAGCACCTTTTGACTAGTCCAATATGGCGCTTGTAAAACTCCCGAATTAGTCTTCCCTCGATTTTTACTACAATTAACACGCAAGTAGTCAAATGGGCACGTTTTGACTAATCCAATATGGCGCCCACAAAACTGCCGAACCAGTCCTTCGTCTATGTTTAAATGACCGGCATGCCAGCAATTAACACACTCTTAAATACAGCCGGTTTAGTTAGAGAAACCTTGCGCAGTGACGGCTGAGACCCTACGCTTCCGGGAACCTTCGAGAATCATACAGGTACCTACTCGCTGCAAGTATTGACAATCGCTATACTCATACAGACTCGTCACACCTGGCGTTAACTCCCCTTCCTACGTTTAACTTACAGATTGTTCTTCGCCGAGCATTTCCCTAACTAATTCAAGAGGCTGCTTCGGTACACGCTAATATTTCCCGCGTTTAGCGAACCATTGGGATATAAACAGGTACATCTTCCTGGCTCACGCTATAAATATCTTATAGACCTCCTCATACTAGAGCCCTAATGTTTTGCCTACTATTAATTTACAGATTCCCACGGAATCAAGCACGGATTTAAACCAGCTAGATGCCGTTTTTGACTATTTTTATTTGAACAGGTAAATGGTCCAAGATGGCATGTTACAAACTAGTTACTCAGTCCCAAATCTTGATAAGCGCTTCTAATTTAAAATCCCCCCCCCCCTTTTAAATCCCATAGATCGTCAACTTACAAAGACGTCAAACCATCCCTTACCTTGTGAAGTGGAATATTTTTAATTCAACATAATTCGTTTTCTGTTTGTTGCCCTAGAGGCAACTGAGGTAATAAAATCTCCATTTTTTGTGTGTAATCAGCTCAGATAATCGTTAAAATTGTAGATGACAACCTTCCCTTATCTATATCCACAGATAAATATCTCTTTGGACTGATTGTACTAAAACCTCTCAACATAAGAAAAGAGTCTTGTCGCTTTAAGGTAAAAATAACCAGTATAGGTTTTTGACTAACTGGATTCAATAGAGTCAAACCAGTGATAATACATACTGAGCAGGCTAAATATTAGAAAAGCATCATCCTACCAAGTATACTGGTTTTTAAAGAATCTTTAGCATAAAATCATTGTACTAATATCAATTGCGGCATGTATATTAAATGTACAGGATTATATGTGTTGTAACATTTTGTGTATATGTTGTTGTCTTTAAGCTTTTAGTTCAGGAATCACAGCCCTGTTAGGATAGTCTATTAGGTGCATGCATGTGTATAAAGCAAATCAAAATGTCAAATTTAATTTGTATATCATAGTGAAATCGTTTTATTCTATTTTTATTAGGGAGCTACAATATTAATTTACCCTTGTCCTGATGATGGTCTTAACAAGTCACCCATAAAGACCGAAACGTCGACTCCCAACCTTATCCAAAGAAAAATTATCTACATCTGTTTGGATAGGTGTTCTACAGGCATTACAGTGATTTTGATTTATCTCTGATTTTCTTCCTGTATTCCTGTTGTACATATTGTTTCTGTATTGTAATTTCCCTTGATGACCAAAATTTTGATAAAATCTATTTTTTTGCTTATACACATGCTTAATAGTCTTTTGTTTGAAATTGTATTACTTTATTTGTTTTGTTTTGTCTTGTCTAGTTAGTCCTGATTTCATACTTGCATACTTAATTGTCAACGAATTAATTTCATTCAGGTTAATTAAGTTACCGACTCAATAGCTACAAATTACCAACTCAGGTTCATTAACAAACTCCTTTGGAGGCAACTTTACCCATTCATACTACATTTTACCCAAGCCCCCAAAGGTTTATTGGGTCGCTCACTTACAATTCTCACATCTGGGTAGTAGCGCCTGAATTCCAGCAGCTTTAGGTGAGACAAAGCATCAGCAGCATTATTTAATACACATGGGACATATTTAGCCTTGAATATAATGTTATTGACTAGATACAGCAAAGTCAGCTCCTTAAGCAGTCTCAACACCCTCCAGTAGCTTGCTCTCTGTTGATTTACAGCTTTCACTACAGCCAAAAGACCACCTCAGATTTGCTAATCTACTCAGACCAAACTGTTGGGCAACAACCATAGGGAACAGCTCCGAGAATGCAATGTTCTTTTTACCAAACCACCCTAGGCCCACTCGCCCAGCCACTGCTGAGCACAGCAGAGGCTCCCAAGGATAGCACCAAACCCAGCACTCCCAGCACAATCTGTAAACAGGCTCAACTCTGGACTAGATTTAGGCACGGGAGCCCATTCTACTGCCTCATTGAAGCGCTGCAGAAAGGAGTCCCAGATCCTCAAGTTATGCATAACTTGATGCCTGGCTGATGAGGGGTGAAATCCCGAAACCAGTCCTAGGATGCTTGTTTCCAGTCCAGGGAGGACCTGGCTTGGCAGTTCGGGCTGGACTGTTCCCATGAGGCACAGGGTCAGACTGATTTGCATATGGCTGCTTCTAAACTGGAATGGCATGGGGAATAAAAAAACATGAATTTAGGCCCAGATCTCTGTACTGGGGTTAATGTATGACATTGTTCAGCATTCTGTCCATCCAGAGCTTCCCCCCCCCCCCCCCTCCACCAGCACCTTGGGACCCCTCACGGGTGAGTAGCGCGCTTTATAAACCCCTGATTGATTGATTGAATGTTTCTTTTAACTTCCAAGGACAGCTGAGTACAGTGGTGCTTTTGCTTGATACCCCCCATGGCCTGTAAAATAGATTTTGTTAAATGTCACACCATAGGAATGATGAGGAGAGCAGACTTGCAATTGATGGAGTGTCAACTTACTAGGTGCCAGACATTATTACAGGAATTCCCTAAACAAGGTCACCTTGTATTTGGAGAACCTGCATGCTCCCAAATTCAACTTTATGCCTAGGAAGGTAAACACAGTGGAAGGGCCACAAGTGTTTCCCTGAGTTAGTGGGACCCTAAAGTGCCCCAGTAAACTGACAGACCCTCCCATACTTCAGCGCTGTGTGGTGAGCCCCCAAGAAAGAGGAAGTCATCAAAGTAGTGCAGAACCCACCTGGCACCCGTCACTTTCTTATAGATCCAATCAAGTGAGGTACACTGAATTTCTCAAAATAAACACAAGAGACTGGGCACCCCATTGGCATGCATCCATAAAAGTAAAACGCACCGTTGAATTGGAAGCCCAGCAAGTGGAAGTAATCCGGGTGTACCGGCAAAAGGCAAAATGCTGACTCAATATCTGCCTTTGTTGACAGAGCACCAGTGCCAAGCTGCTACAACATTGCTCTGGCTTGATCAAAGGAAGCATATTTTGCTGAGCACAGAACCGGGTCAGTAGCCTCATTCACAAACAACCCCCCCATGGGCTGATAGATTATGTATGAGGTGAAACTGTCCCTGCTCTTTCTTGGACGCCACACCCAATAGAGAGCACACAGACTTCTCAAACGGTGCTAAATCAGAAGGACGCCCTATCGTACCTAAGGTGCACAATTTAGCAATTTTTTCACTAGCCACAGCTTTATTTGTGCGTTGGGAATGTTGTGTTTTGCAGAAGAGGACTGCCACCACGCCTTCCGCTCTGGGGTTGTTGTAAATGTTCAGTCATGGGGTCAAAACCCGGATATTCACTTGTGAGTGAGCTTACTGAATAGGAGAGGGGCCATCACTGGTTGTCCTGAACCTTCTCTCTCCCTTTCTTAAAGCACTTGAAATCAGGGTGTGTTGAAATGCCACAGAAGGAGCAATTGTGCTTAAATGTGCAAGCCTCAGGAGGTCTAGCGGAAGCTTTTTTGTTATAGGCTCAACAAGCACCCCTCTTCTGTTATTTTGTTGGCATGAATGATGCCAACTTCCTCCTAAAATAATATTGTATCTCACCTAATCTGTTCTTTATCATCACCCTTCAAAATATTAGCTCTCTAGGCCCCTAGAGTTAATGCCTCTCATTTTTGTCATCAAATTAAGCATAATTTGTATGTAACATGCACATTATCATAAAAGTTCTGGCACACATGTCAGCTCAACAACTCCCACCCCACAGCCTGTCCGACAAAAGTCAGGAGTGGGAACTGGTCTGAGTAGCAAGTCTTCCAATAACAAATTCATATCCAGTCTCCTTGCAGCTCAATTTTCTCAAAGCCAGTCTAGTTGGGAATCACTTTGAAAAATGGTTGTAGATCCTATGCATAAATACCATCTGACATAGTTATTGTGTTCTAAAATAGTTTGCAAATATATTGTGCCGTTTTGTGTAGATTTTCTAATATTAATTGGCAGATAATTTAGTAAAAACACTATTTATAAGACAACATTTATGTCAGACAGTATGCCGATAGCTACGTTATTGCAGCTATTAACTCCACTAGTCCAGGGGGCTTTTCATAATAGAAGCTCCAGAAAATTACATTTTCTATATGTGCCTTGTGAGTCAAAGTCACATGAAGATGCCTGGAGGTTTTTAAAATATTTTAAAAGCCAAGTAAATCAGTAGAAGTGAAAGTTTAAGTGCCTGGTCGTTGACTGCTAACAGATTTGTCAGTCTACTGCCAAAATCAGTAGACTTCATGGCACTGCAAGTCTATAGATAGGCTGTGTGAGTTGCACTCTAGCTTCTGTCAACTCATACTTGCCAACTCTATATACTTAGAAAATAGGCTACTGTTTTGTCAGAAAAACGACACCCTTCAGATTTACTGGATTTGGTTAAATGACGTTACAACACATGCCCCTAACATGCATGTCTTTTCCACGCAGCCTTTACCATGCTTGCTTTTACCACACCGATGCCTTTACCACATATGGTCCAATTCCCAATAAGGACCATGCAGCCATGAATAATAATACGGGGGGACCGAGGCGTAAATGGCATTTATTGGCCACTAATCCTTCCTTACCATTAATCGACAAGACATGGTTCCAACACTCATTGAGGAACCTGGAGAGGATTCTCGCCGGTTCCATAGCTGGATAATGTCTATAGGTGAAGAATTAGCTCCCTTAAAACGCACTGCCAGCATGAGTAAAAGAAAAATTCATAATGATCCATGGTTCTCGAAAGAGTTGGAGGGACTTCATCTACACTGTAAACAACTTGAACGCAGATGGAGAAGGGGATATGAAGCATCCAACTTGCAGACTTTCAAAACCTTTAGGAAACAATATCACTTAGATATTAAATTAGCCAAAAAAGAATATTTCTATAATAGAATAACTATGGCAAAGCTGTATATCCTACCTCTGCACAGAGCGGTGTCCCCTTGGACTCTCCACCTAGTCTAGGGTTGGCGTAAACTACGACATCAAGTGCAATAAATTAAGTGCAATACAGATGTGAACAATCTATTCAATTATTAATATGTTAAAATTGTGAGAATGTCTATTGTCTCCAGGAAGGATAAATAACACCTGGTTACTCACCGGTAATCTTCAATACTCTGAGTCCTGGTCTTCCCGTTCCATTCCTTAACAATGAGCAGATCGTCTGCCCCTCTGAAACCTTATACCTAGCAGAATTTAAACACTTTACCCAATATGGCATTACATATCCTGTATGCATAAAGGTGTAAGTGCGCCACCGAAAGAACCTGAGAATACCAAAGAAACTCAGAGAAGAAAAAACATAAAACAATCACCAGAAGCAAGAACATGGCTCAGTATGGGAATGGGAAGACTAGGACTCGGAGTAATGAAGATTACCAGTGAGTAACTGGGAATTACCTCCTCGTCCCTCTTCCTGTACCTTTCCTTTACAATGAGCGCATATCTAAGCGCCTGGTGATTGAAACACAAAGACCAGAAGGATGCGATAAACCATCAGGTTAATAACAAGGGAAGCAGTACAAATCACAAATCATGTACAACAGACAAAACATGAGTGCCAAAAACAGCTGAGGTTCCCATCCCCAACTGAAGACGGTAATGGGAAACAAAGGCATGGGGAGAGGCCCACGTAGCAGCAAATGTCATGTAAGGAGGCACCCTTAAACATGGCCAAGGAAGAGGAAACACCCCAAGTGGACCTGCCCTAGACAGAAGAAGGAAGGAGACAGTGAGCAGCCCCATAGAACAAAAGAACACCAATCTTCACCCATCCAGTCAAAGTGGACAAGGAAGGCCAGAGACCCTTCCCAGAGAGACCGTACGCAACAAGTAACAAATAAGAAATCCACTTTCCGAAAAGCACGGTTCCGATCCAGATAGATGCGTAGAGCCCTCAACACATCAAAAGAATACAGAATCTCGTCCTCTGGAGAAGACGGGTCAGGAAAAAAACAGACAGGACAATATTTCCTGTCAGTGGAAGGAAGACAAAATCTATGGCACTAAAAACTGACTAGGATGCAACAGTACCTTGTTAGAGCAAAACTGCAGGAAAGGGGGAGACGTCAGCAATGCCCCAAGCTAACTAACCTACTGCCCAGAGGAAATGGCCACAAAAAAAGAACCTTGGCCAAAAGAAACTTAAGGTCAACAGAAAGTAAGGGTTCAAAAGGAGGATAAGACAATGCCTGCAAGAGCATGGGAAGAAACCAGGCTGGAACAAGAGAATAAGAAACAGGACGCTGAATCAAAAAACTCCTCAAAAAGCGTGCCACTAAGGGAGAGACAGAAGCCTCACAGAACCCCTGAACGCAAGAATGGCAGTCCACTGAGCTCGGAGAGTGGAAACAGCCAGACCCATGACAAACGCATCACGCAAAAAGTCCAATACCCAGACAGGACAACATGAGGACAAAGACATACCTTTCCCATTACACCAGGAGTCAAAATTCTTCCAATGTCCAAAATAATACCTCAGGGTCGACGGCCTGCAAGACAAGTGGATGCTCTGAACCACCTCAAGAGAACCACCCTGATCTAACAAACCTAACCTGTCAAGTACCAAGCCCCAGCCGGAGGCAAATCAGAGAGGACGAACTGAGAAAAGTAGCGAGGGATACAGGGGAAACCACCAGTGGGGGCACACTGACAAATCCAGAAGAAGGGGGAACCAAGGCCGCCGGGACCACTCTGACACAACCAGAAGAACCTCCGCCCAATCCACAAGAATCTTCCTGAGGACCCTCGAAATCATGGAAAAGGGTGGGAACGCAAACAGAAGTCCCTGGAACCACGTAAGGGAGAAAGCATTGATCGCCCAACCCGCTGTAATGGAACCAGGCTGTAAAAAAGCAGAAGAAGTACTGAGTCTTCTGAGGCAAAGAGATCCAGCCAAGGAAGGAAGGCTGACCTGTGAGAGAATCTGAAGGAACAGAAGGGGGAGAGACACATGGTCACAGAGGATGGAAACACACACAGCTCAAAGAGTCCACAGGCCCATTCTCCCGCCCAGGAAGATAGACCGCTGAGAGAGAAAGGAGATTCCTCTCAGCCCACAGACCGATCCTCCTGGAAAAGAAAAACAGAGACCGGCGCATCCCCTCCTGCCAATTGAGATAAGCAGGAACAACCTGGTTGTCGGTCTAAACATAAACAGCACGGCCCAGAAGGAGGGGAGCAAATCAAAGAAGGGCCAGCCAAACAGCCTTCAACTCCAGCCAGTTTGAGGACTGGAGAGCCTGCACATGGGACCATGTGACCTGGGCCTTGGAAACCCCCAGAACCGCACCTCACCCCATGGCACTGACATCGGTCGACAACACCACCATGGCAGGGGGAGGAAGAATATTGAAACCCCTGGAGAGATTCTGAGGGGCAACCACCATTGAAGGGAAGCCCAAATTTCCAGAGAACCAGTAATAAGGGCGTTGTAGGCCTGAGAGCCAGGATCCCAGTGGCTCAGAATGTGATGCAGAAGGAAATATAAGTGAAAACGAGCCCAAGGGAGGAGATGCAGGGTGGAGGCCATCTTCTCTTGACTCCACAAACAGAGCCGGGCTGACACCTGAGACTGAGACAGCATCCTAGAAAGATGTGTGAACAGAGTCAATTATTTTCTGGGACAGGAACACCATTCCCAGAGGCATCCAGATTTCCAGTGGTTGATGAGGAACAGATATGACTCCAGAAGATGATAGACCTGAGCCACATCCTCCTTTACCTGAGAGGATCAAGGAGAAACAATCAACCAAACATCAAGGTAAGGAAAAACCTGAATGCCCAGAGAATGGAGAATACTCACCAGAGCTTCGTAAAAACCCTTGGCACTGATGAAAGACCGAAAGGAAGCATCTGGAACTGGAGGTGCTGGGTGCCCACCGAATAGCGCAGACATCTTTAATCCACCAGATGGATGGGAACAGTAGGCGTCCATCAGGTCGAGGGAAGCAAGCACCCTGGTGCACCAGCTGATGGATAGACTGCAAAATCACCATCTTGAAAGGGCGACGAGGAATGTAGAGATTCACCTCCTTCAGATCCAACACAGGGCGCAAGTCCATGATATCCTTCAAGGAGACCAGAAAGAGGAATAACATCCCGGCCCCCTTTCCAGGGGTGGAAACTCCACTATCGCTGCCTTCAACAAGAGAACCCGAATGCCCTCCAGCAAGGTCGCCCGCCTCAGAGAATGACCTGGCAGAGAAGTCTCCCTGAACACCGGTGCGGCCGAGATGAAAACTTGATCCGGTAACCTGAGATCACCGTCCGAACTGCCCAGACATTGGAAAGACTCAGCCAGCGATGACAAAAGAAGTGAAGGCGACCCTAAACCAGAAAAGGTGGATAGTCGGACTGGGACCGGGACTTGTCACACCCAGTGCCCCCCGGCCACTACTCCTTCCACGAAAGGGCTGCTGAGCACCCCTGGCTGAAGGAAAGGCAAAAGTGCAACAATAATCAAACTCCTGACCCCGAGAAGGAGGCCCAATGGGAACCACACGCTTTCTATTCTCAGCGGACTGCTTGACCAAGCCCTCCAGATCGGGGCCAAACACTTTATTTAAGAAGCTTATAGAGCGCACGGCTACCTCCAGCGGGGGTGTCCCGGCGCTAAGACTACTTGTTTATCACAGAGGGGTTGCCTAGTTCGTGACTATCTGTCACAAGAGCAGGTCTGCAAGAGATTTGCTGGCTAGTGCTTAGAAAACAGCCATGTTTTCAGTTTGCGACGAAAGACTTGTTCGGATTCGGAAAACCTGAGATCCAAGGGTAGACTGTTCCAAAGCTTAGCGGCCGTAACGGTAAAAGTTCTGCCACCAGTGCGCGTGAGTCTGAATCGAGGGACAATCATCAGGCGAAGACTATTGGATCTCAAGTGCCTTACTGAAGAGGCTATCTTAAGCCTTTTGCTCAGATAGCCAGGGCCAGTGCCATTGATTGCCCTAAAGGCAAGGATCAGAACCTTGAAGTCAATGCGACGGGCTATTGGAAGCCAATGAAGCTCCTCTCGGTAAGCTCTGACCGAGTTGCGGGGGGGGGATGCTGCCAATGAGCCTTGTTGCCGCGTTTTGTATAGTTTGAAGTCGATCAATGAGATATTGGGGGGCACCAGCATAGAGGCTGTTGGCATAATCAAGGTGTGCCATGATAAGTGCCTGGACCACTGTTTTACGGGAAGACTGAGGGAGATAGGGAAAGATCTTCCTGATCATACGCAGTTTATTGAAACAAGCCGCCGCTACTTTATTGACCTGAGTTTTCCCGGACAAGGTGTTATCAAATATGAAACCCAGGTTACGGGCTGATTGCACTGGTATAGGAGGTGGGTCAAGAACGGTGGGCCACCAAAGAGTTGAAGGAGGGGTGGTTTTCTGGCTGAAAAAGAGGACCTCTGTTTTTTCAGTATTGAGGGCGAGATGATTAGCAGCCATCCAGGTGCAAATGTTGCCAAGGCAGTTTCGAAATTTGGAAAAGAGGGAGTCAGAATGGTCTCTAAATTCTGAGAGCACTCCGCCTTCCCGGTCTGCATCGAAAGACCGTGCAGTAATGGAAGCCCCTGAAGTGGCTTCCGCTGCAATTAAATTATCAAAGGAGATGTTCGAAAGGTATCGCACCTCGAGTTCCATGACAGCTAACAGAGAGGAGGCATCTTGCCCCTCATTCACCCGAAGACCCAGAGCCTGGAAATCCTCCAACAGGAACTTGACCATATAGTTGGAGTAAGCCGTAGCCCGAACAGAAAAGTTGGAAGCGATGTAGGGCCGCTTCACAGCACCCTCCACCTTCTTATCGACTGGGTTTGGAAGAAAGGGCATCATCCGATAGAACCATGCCCTGGGAGGAAATGCCAGCCATCAAATTACCAACCTTGACTGATTGAGGGAACTCCACAGAAAAACCCTTCAAAGGATAACATTTACCCAAAAAGCAAGGAAACATCCCGCCATTCATGGGATAGCACTTTGCGAACAGCATTGTGCAAAGGCAGGGTCAGGTTGATGATGCTGCGTGAAAAAATCATCATCAAGGCCATCAGCCAGAGGAGGAGCAAACCCCAAATTACTTCTGACATGGATGAACAAGTAAGAAAGATCAGCTCCCTGATCAAAGCGTCCCCTCACACCATCCTCCTCTTCGGGTCCAAGTGCATCAGGCAAGGGAACAGGGTGCAAGGCACCTTTGCAGGAGGACCGCCCGCCTCCCGTGCCTGGAAAGCAACCTCCACAACCTCATTGATTAGGAGGCGGAGGGCATCCTGGAGCAAGAAGGAGCTTGCTCCATGTCAGCACTGAAATTGAATCCAGAAGATGGGCCTTTCCTGCAATGGACTCGTTACTAAGTAACGAAGTCCTGTGGCCCCTGACCTCTCGCGGGAGGTGCAGACAAGCACTAAGCACCTGAAGTCAAAAAAAGCATGCCAGTCGGGCAGGCGAACCCACACGAGGAGGGGGCAGACCCGGGGGGACAAGCAGGCAAATAGACACTCAGTGCCACAGACTAAAATGAAAGTGCAACACCAGCTGAAGCAGGGCGCGAGCGTGAATATAAAAAAAAACGAGGCCACTAAAGCAAGCCGCCGACATGTAATAGCAAGTAAAACAATAGAACACTTACCCGTAAAACTAACCACCAAACCTCTGCTAGGCACATGAAGACTGCGGACAATGAAAAAAATAAGAGGTTCTTTTGGTGACGCACTTCCCCGTTATACATACCAGATAGGTAGCACAATATTGGGGGAAGTGTTTAAACTCTGCTAGGTATAGGGGGTCAGATTTACATGCCCCTTACGTCCCTTTTGCGCCGCCGTTGCGTCACTTTTTGTGAAGCAGGTTAGCGCATAAACAATGCGCTACGTTGCAGCCCATTTACAACGCGACACATCTAGGGAGATGCATCACATTGTAAAGCCAAATGCCACATTATACCTGTGTCAGGTATAATGTATGCAGGGTGGGCGTTCCGATGCAGGAAAGACTTGTAGAAATGACGCAGTGAAATCTACAAGATTTTACTGTGCCACTTCAAGGACGCCACTGCGTCAAAACCTTATGCATGCTTGGAGCAGGCGTAAGGAGTGACGCAGCACAATAAGTATAGGCCTCAACATGCATTGCTGAAGGTGCGTCATGCTTGCAACACAACTCAAGCAATGCGTAACCTTTGCGCCAACGGATGCGTCAGAATTTTTTACGCATCTGTCAATCCTTCCGCCATAGTGCGCCGTATTATAAATATGACAAATCCATGGTGGCGCAAGGGTTTTTGCCCGCAGAGTGCAGGGAAACTGATGCATCTGTGCTCTAACGCAGAGATCAGTCAGTTTCTTGTAAATCTGCCCCAAAGGTTTCTGCGGTGCTATTGAGTTGCTCATTGTTAAGGAATGGGATGGATGAGGAGGTAATGCACTCCAACATGACAGCGTCCAATTTTAAGGCCTGTATGCAGGCTCTGGCGAATTGGATGGGCTCCCATTGCCTAAAATTGAATGGCTCTAAAGCGGAGGTGATGGTGGTGGGCGGGGAGACCAGCAGCTGGTCAGCCAAGTGGTGGCCGCCATGTTTGGGTCCCACCCCGGTACCCTGTGAGGAGGCTAAAAACTTGGGGGTATGGGTCAATCCTACCCTTCCTTATGAAGGGCATATCCGCCGGTTAGTTGGGAAGTGCTTTGGAGTCTTGAAGACCTTAAATAAAACTGCTTGACCTCCTGCCCTTGCCAGCCAGACGGACCATGACTCAGGCCCAGGTGACCTCCTGGATGGACTATGGGAATGTTCTATTCCTGAGGGCCACCGAGAAAAGTTTGGGGCGGCTCCAAGTTCTGCAAAATTCTGCCGCACGGTTAGTTCTGCGGCGGCCTAGGAGAGCAGCCTCCAGTCTGGCCCTGGATACTCTGCACTGGCTGCCGGTCAGGAAGAGAGTGCTTTATAAATGCCTCCTGATCTGCCATCGCATTGTATGGAATAGGGCTCCTTCTTACCTGCAAAACTTGGTGCATAAATATGAACCCTCGAGAGCTCTTCGCTCGGGAGGAAAGGGCTTGCTGGTGGTTCCTCGAGTGAAGAAAGCAAGAATGGGGGGGGGCTCTTTTAGTGTGATTGCGGCACAGAGCTGAAACAATCTCCCGTTGGAGATGAGACTAGAAGGCGCTGAATTCAAATTTAGAGCATTGTTAAAAACTCATCTGTATAGGATGTAGGGTTCACGGAAGGGTGGGCAGTCTCTGTTATTGTTAGCTAGTTTTTTTCCTCACTAGCGCAGGGACACGCTGTGAAGGTGTTACCAGGCACTTTATAAGCTGTTTTATTATTATTATTATTATTATTATTATTATTATTATTATTATTATTATTATTATTAACATTTCTGTGACTAGAGCTTAACAGAAAACAGTTATGACTGTCAAGAGACGTAACAAAATAAAAGTTAGCGCCAGATCATCAAACACTACGTTCATTTTAAATATGCCCTGAGGTGTCTCACTTGGGCGGCCGGCAGCCAGAGCTGTTAAGTACTGACCTGGCCACCACACCGTGGAGTGCAGTTCTGAGCTCAGCGACTGACACTGACTGTTGGTTCTAATGCCCTGGCGGTGGAGAGGCACGCGGACTCGGACAGCACACAGTACTGGCGCGTGTCTGGGTGTGGCTGAGGCACGCGCTGCTGCTGCTCTTGAGCGTAAGCACAGAAACATCATACGACTCCACCCCACAGCTGCCAACTTTTAAGATTGCTTATGTGTTACATTTCTCAGGTTTCAGTTGGTTACAAGTGATATTGTACGGTCAAATGTGTAACAGTTGGAGCGATACTTTCTTGTGATTAAGTGAAAGCAATGACTAATCTTTGAGAGCCCCTGTGAGTTTTCTATGATTGCAATCAAATATAGCACACAAGTAACGAACATATGGAAAACAAAAATCTAGAATTGTTGTTTTTGCCAGTGCTTCTTAGCAACATGTCAGAGTCATAAGCAATAACAATTATTTTGTTGCACTGCGAATAAATAGAATTGAACGTGTTTCAAATCTGGATATTTATATTGTGAATTGAATATTGCTAGGCCTGTGGAAGGGGGAGTGGCTTTCGGAGTGCCCCATTCACTCCTATTCTCTCCCTCACACACACTTTCATTTGCAATCTCTTGCTCTGATTGATAGATTCCTTCTGAAATCTTCCTGAAATTCTCTATCTGCACATCTCACAGGTCATCTCCTTCCGCTTCACCACTGCTTCACCACTGCCTTCTGTTCACTCTTTCTGCAAGTACTTTCTTGCATCACCCCAATAACTGTTTCTATCTCTTTCTCTTTCTTTATCTCTCTCCTTTCCTTCCTCTAAATACAGCATTCCCTTTTCCTGAGATAATAATAATAATAAAAACATTTATTAAGCGCATGGTTACACAGGAAAACAGTGCGTCCCCGCGCTGTGAATGCCTTCCATCCGAACTCCAGAGCAGGCCCCCCATAACAGGAGGGAAAGAGCAAGAGGCACCAATACAACTAGACCTTGGGGAACAGATGTGTCTTCAATTTCAGCCTAAAGCGCGATTCCGAAGGTTCCATCCGAAGTTCAATTGGAAGTTCATTCCAATATTTGCTTGCTAGGAACCTAAAGGACCGTCCTCCCATCTGTGCTCTGCGGATACGAGGGACCACCATCTGCATGCTGCCCATGCATCTCAACAACCGTTTGGGACGATATATGGTCATCATATTCTGGAGGCAGGTAGGGCCACGGCCATGTGCGATGCGGTGGGTAATGCACAAGGTTTTAAACCGAATGCGTTCCTGCGTGGGAACCCAGTGCAAGATTTGAAGAGCACGCTTCCCAGATGACTTCCTGGGTAGTGCTGCCAGTTTTTGCACAGCGGTGTATCTCCTTCACACAAAATGGTAATTGTAGTTGCGACATGTGTGACAATTCCTCTGTGTGCTGTGCCGATAAGCTGTAGTTTGGATGAACATGCCTAGTCAAACAACTGTATGCCCCAGTGACATACCTGACTACAGGGAAAGTCAACAAATTAGCTAGGTCCAGACTAATTTCCAAAGCTAGAAGAATCCTCTCCTTGACCGGGGCAGGCTCCAAATAACTGCTTGGGGCAACAGAGCAGCATTAGTTCCTGATTTTCCAGAGCTACAGCGCCTGGTCACACAGAGGAGCTATAGGTATGTGTAACATTAGCATTTTAATGCAGTAATGCAGACACCAGCACTAAAATGTGTTAGTCTACCCCCTGTGGTACCTGGCCTCCAAGGGCATGCTTGGAGCTGACAGAGACAGATCTGATTGGTGGAATTTAGAGTTCTTCTTGTGTCAGCTCAGCAGAGCCTCAATCAGGCCAGCCCACTGCACTTACCGTTCCAGTAATGCCAGGAACAGTAACAACGGTGTAGGGTGGAGTGACCCGCTCTACTGAATGCTGCAGAGAGCTAAAGAGTATGCAAACTGGACAGAGGTGATTGTGGTGGGAAGAGGTACTGAAGCTGGTAAAGGACAGAAGGTAATTTCTGTGGCATAAACAGCCTGGGAGACTGATTGAAGTGTGTCAAGCAGGTTGTGGGTCTTGAGAAAGAGAGTGAGGCAGTGACATCCAGACATTTCAGAATTTTTGGTAAAAATGGCATGGTATTTGTCATGAGAAGCAGGAAGGATTTGCAGAGCGTTTGTTTCCGAGAGAGGCATGACCACGTCGATTTAAGGCCCAGTGGCTATCTGCTGTTGTATAGGTCAGAAGAGGTGGACTGTGGTCTAGTTGTGAGGTTATTGTGCATTTGGTTTAGGAATGATGCCACTGGTTTTGGGGAGTTCCTTTGATGAGGCGCTGCGCCTATGCTGGGGGTGTGGATGCATGAGTGTTAGTAGATAATATGTGTCTGATCAGATATGTGTTTACAGTTGGTGTGGCACGCACTAGCGGTGCATCATGTCTTGTGGATTGCCATGGGCTAAAGATGGACAATGGAGCAATGAGCAGTGGTCTTTGCTCCTGTTGGTTGTCTGTGCACTGTACTTAAAATCTGCATTCATTTACATCTAGGGTCAGATAAAACATATCTCTACCAATACTGTGCATAATTGCAAGCCCAATATTTTGGTGATGCAGTGGTTATGTGAGTGTTAGTAGATGGCAGGTATGGTCAGAGGTGGGTTTATGGTTGGAGTGGGGTGCACTAGTGGTGAACCATGTGCTTTAAATGGGCAGACACTATCACTTCTTACACTAAATACAAAAAAATAAAGCTATGACTCTATAGAACTGAGTACTTGTCCGTCCCTCTATTCTTGTGAGACACTCAGTGGGTTAGCGATGAGACCTACAGGCACCATCACTACAGCCCCCACAGCCTACAGAGACTAACAAGCTGAACAAAAGAAACTAGGGTTCTTGGCTGTATACCACTAACACTAGCTTCCAGCCTGTGTTCACGCTCCCATTTCTATGGATAGTTACTCCTAACACTTTGTAAGTTAATAAAAACAGGCCTGTTGGGTCAGTGCTGTGTTGAGATTGTAGGGCGATCGTTGTGTGTGGTCAAGCAATGTTGCTTGCCTTAGCCTGGCTTTTTCAGCAGCGCAAGCTACCTGCAGAGCACTCTTGCGCTTATGCCCTAGGATGTCTAACATTTCCATATCTTTAATGATACCTCAGTGTCCTTCGTGTAGAACAGCGATACTCAAAGTGCTGCCCGGGGCTTGCGGCACTCTTGACCTTTACATTTGGCCCTGGACTGCTGTTTACTTCCTAAGCACAAATATTCAGAAAACAATATTAAATCAATGGTCAAGTATTTATTTTCAGGATAACTGAAGTTATGAGTAACTAAGGCGGTGTCCCGCACCACTAAACTTTAGAAACACCTTTATTTTTAAAGACATCTTGCAACAAATGTATTAAAAAGAGGATTATGCTTCTTCAAAATGCAAAAAAGTGTATTTGATTAACATGCTGTACCATACCGCTGCAATAAGAGGTATTTTATTTAAATGATAGTTTCAGAACATGAATTTAGAAACATTCATGCTTCCCCACCCAACCCTGACGACAATGCCAATAGAGAATTAAGAGGCAAGTCACTTGTCATGCGCACCCTCTGGGTGGCTTACGTTGCTAATATACATGGACAGCACTATAATCTAACACAGGAGAAGATTTTGTATAGTGCATATTATGAACTCATGTATTTCGAGGTCCTCTTTTATTCCATAATGAAGAACAACGAGGCAACGTGGAAAAAAGTGTCTAGGATCGCACAGTTTGTTCAAGGAAAAAGCCGGGATTGACCCCAGGTTTTCTGGTTTTACATGCAATCCAGCCACTAGATGTACATGCTCTATGACCCCCTTACACAAACCCTGACCCACACGGATCCCCAACCACCACCCTGCTGGCACCAGTGTGGCCCTCAATCACACCAGACCATACTTTGTGGCCCCTGGGCAAATGTTTGCGAGTTCCCATGGTGTCGAAGATAATCGCTTCTTCTGTGAGCAGAACAGCCTTGGATTATGGGGTCCCACCAGATGATACAACTTTCCTGATGGAAGTAGCAGGGGTGCAGGTGACTCATGCACAGACTGTGATGAAAGTGCACTAGGCTCCCTTCATTAATACTTTCTGTTTCTTTGTGTAATTGCAGCGTTTAATCTCACAAAGATTGAGGTTGACATCTAACCTCCCAACACACCCATCTGACATAACTCATCAGACCCTGAGGCACAAGGTTATTAATGTAGAAAAGCATTTCATGTTAACCGGACAAGATGATTGCACTGTATCTGATGACTCAGAATAATATAATTAGTAGAGTTTGTGATTTTTCTGAGATAAAAAGGTCAGAAAATTGTATTCTGAGATGTGAAATGAGATATCAACAGCATATAATTAATTGGTTGAGGCCATGGAAACTTTGAAGCTTTTTTACCTTTCTTTACAGCATGAGAATTTGGGGATTTGTTTCTTTCACCTCCTCTGCAAAACTGTGTAAGGTGTAGTATGTGGGTAAGTTGGTGTATAACTAGCTAATAGCAAAGATTCTTAGGGTAAAAATACCAGACAAGGTGATGTCTTCCCCAGCAGGTGACGCCATTTTCCCACCAGATCCAGAAGAAAAGCCCAACCAAAACCTGCCGGTTCTTCTTGCGAGAGTCTCCCATCCTCCCGAGTAAATGTAAGGAGCAGCATCGTTTTAGTCTGAGAAAATTGGCAAATGATTCTTCAAAATGTGCATCTTTTTCACATTCACATTTTTGCACATGTATTCGAAAGATCGACTACATACTCTCTTTAATTCTAGTTAGTTGGGTAGGATTTGTTAGGCACGTGTAGAATTGTGATAGTAAAAGTAATATGTGATGTGTGATGTGTACAGAAAAAAAAAAGATTTTTGCACATTGATTAACCTACAATTTTTCATCAGTCTGTATGGCGCCATTATTTCAAAGTAGAGACCATTCCTTCTGTAAAAGAATGCTGTTTCCTGACAACTGGATCATATATCTACATTAAGAAGATCTATAGCTGGCATTCTAATCCCCCTTTCATTTGAAGTGTTTATAGTTTAAGTAGGTGGATTGAGTGTGAGAATTTATGTGGCTGCGTGTGGCGTTTCATCCACTTTGTGGTGGTGAAGCAGCTCTCTGTTATTTACAAGTTTGAGGGGCGTGACTGATGATCTGTCTAATCTGTGTGTTGTTTGTCAGTTTATCTTAGTTGTCTACTCATATCATTTTTTAGCTCAAAAGAGAGATCCTTCAACAGTTGACTCTTATAATCGGGAACATTTTTAATTCCGCTACCAAGATGGAATGGAATTGGAGCAGATTTATAGAGCGCATGGTTACCCGGAGGCGTCCCAGTGCTGAAAAGCAGAGGCTACTGAGTAGGAAATGCTAAGTTAGGGGGGCCTTGGGAAAGAGGAAGGTTTTGAGGAGCTTCCGAAACCGCAGATGGCTTGGTTCAGCTCGCATATTCAGCGGGAGAGAATTCCACAGAGTCGCTGCGTTAACGGAGAATCGACGACCTCCTGTGCGCGACCTTCTTACTCTCGGAATTCTGGCCAGACATTCACAATCGAAGCGAAGGGGCCTGTTGGCTTTATAAAGAGACACTAAGCTCCTAAGGATAGAAGGTCCCTTACCTTGTAGGGATTTATGGACAATACACAGGAATTTAAACTTTATCCTCTCACGGATAGGCAGCCAGTGGAGACATCGGAGGGCCGGTTTAGCTGTGGACCTAGCCGAGGTACCTGTAAGCAGCCTAGCTGCAGAGTTTTGAATAAATTGAAGTTTATTGATTGTCGCTTCTGGGGCACCCAAGTATAGGGCATTGCTGTAATCAAGCTGGACAGGGTTGTGAGATATGGTTGGTGAAGGCTGGTCCATTTGGAGCCCTTAAGTTATAGATAGACTTAGAGTCATATGAAAACCAACAGCAGGTTGTCCTCCACGCTACTTTCGGTTTTCATCAGTTAGGAATAGAAGGAACTGAGTAATCTACAGGTACAAATCAGCGCAGAGCTTTGTGTGTATAGGGTTGTCTGGTTATCAATCCGTGCAGTGCTTTTCTGTTTGTGGAGGAGATGACCGAAGACACCCCAAAGACAAAGATACATCCATGGATTGAAAGGTGATGTCTTTACCTTCAAGGCTACAAATGTTACATTATATGCTGCCGGAGAGCAGACAAAAACACTACTGAGTTTGTGTCAAAATACCCATGATGTCACCAGAGATAAGACCGCCTGTCACAAAGCAATACTTAGGCTATATCATTAAGCAAACATGCCCCTGAGCTCTTAATAAAGAACTTATACCACAAATGCCACAAAAAGGCCCAACGGTGCAAGCTGGTATCGATCTTATGAACACTCCGAGATAGACAGGTTTAGAGCTTACTCTCAAGCAATTCAAAAATAGTTGACTGACTAATCTCAGAGCTTTCCGATACATTCAGAACAAATTGGACAGGTACGCAGAGGCACTCATTTGTGATACCTCGCTTCTTGCAAAACTGTGGTTGACTTGGCCTACAAAGACTATAGGGGTATTGTTGCCACTAAACTCCTTTTAAGGCAGATAGCCTGGGTGTCTGTCACTTGGTGCCCTTGTGGAAAAAATGACAACTCTAGGAAAAGACCAGGCTCCATAACTGCTGCAGAAGTCCTCTATGCACATGAACATGTGGGAGGAGGTGCCAATATACTTCATTAGGCCGAATGCCACAGGACAGCATCTATCGGTAGTGATGGATGGGCGTTCTTCCTTTCTGGGAGTAATGGTTGTTCCTGATATGTCGGCTGATGCAGTTATACCAGCACTCAGTTAAATACAAAATATCTTTATTCGGCCGGAGCCATAAAAACGAGGCATCAACATAAAAAATACAAAGTAAACATTTTGAAAAAAACATAAACTCAATTCAATAGGAGATAAAGTGTCCATCGGCGTCATAATACATGTATATCACGAAGTATAAAAAATATGCATAGCATTTCCTAACAATTATACATACCAGCACTCAACAAGACATTTGCCATGTTTGGTATTCCTTCCATAGCCAAATCTGACAGTGGACTTCACTTTATTGGGAAGGAACTCCATGACCTTTCAACTGATCCAGGATTTGAGCACCAGAAGACAACACCCCTGCGACATCAGGCTAATGTTCTTGTGCAGAGATTCATAACTACTCTCAACAAGTCCCTGCAAGTAGTCAAAGCAATCAACTCGTCAATATCCAACATGCTTCTGCCAAACCTGAATGGAGTACAGAGCAAACGCTCACAGAACCACAGATGTGTCCCCTGAAGAGCTGATGCTTGGGAGATAACTAATATCCCACAACCTCCTAACAAACCTTCTCCTCATCTGAATCATGAAGTGCAAGTTTGAGGCACTTTAAACAAGGAGAAAATGAAATAATACGCCAACAAGAAAAGGGGAACTGGGGAATCCAGAATACTGCAAGGAGAGCTGGTGTTGGTGAAACTTCATGGGACTCGCAACTATGATCCCAACTATAACCCACAACTGTATGTTGTTACGAACATCGAGGACTCCGTGGTGACTGCATGGCGACGCGGACATACCATCCCCCGAGAGCCATCTCACTTCTAACACTTCCAGGCTAAATCCAGACACTAATGAACATTCTGAGAAGAGCGCCGGGACACCCTCAGGGGAGACAAGAAGCGCTCTACAAATCCACTGATTGATTGAAATCTATTGATTGGCTACTGACCAGTGGAACCCTCATGGAGCCGACATCAACGCCATATTCGACAGTGACTAGGAATGTGATGTTGTCCCTTCTCCTTTATTTCCAGTGACTGCTTCCACGCCTTCTATGCAGGGGCGTAACGCTGGCCCCTGCCGCCCCTGTGGCTCAAGGGGCCCTAACACCGTCCAGGGGCCGTCAATACTTTAAGGGGCCCAATTCAACCCAAGGCCAATGACTATCTGTGAGCTATGGGAGACTCAGTGGCCCTCATAACATTATGCAGAGGGGCCCCATCATTTTGCGTTACATTCCTGCTTCATCGTCCCATTCTGCTATTCCCACTTTTACACTACTTCTTTCTTCAGTGGCTTGATCTGAACCTCAACAAACTACGAAGAGTCCCGAGAGGCTCATTATTGGCACAAAATTTGTTGTATGCTATGGTCCTAACTAGGACGTCACTTCCTGTGTAGAGAACATCTGTGTGGACCGGACGTGCGTACCAACGAGAGATGCTGGCCCAGGCAGAGAGCGCATGTCCGCCAAAAAGTTAAGAGGCTTGGAAAAGAACTCTTTATAATCTGGTACCCAGCATCTTCGGGCGGGAAACCTCGGCAGCGTTCCAGAGTTCCCGGAGCATGTACATGGGATGCTTTATAAACCCAGCTTAAGGAGCCGCTGCAGCCCCGGACTTCCAAGCAGCGGCCCTTTATGCTTTAATCACTTCTCGCTCGGAGCGCCAGCGGGGCGGAGAGCGTGATTAAACGCCGCGGAAGCGAGTGTCCTTCAGCTGTAATTGCCGCCGCCCTGTCATCCGTCTGCGCGGCCATGACAGCTCGCGAGCGCCAGCTATTATTTAAAGCTGCGACGGCGGCGCTCTGGCGTGGGAGGGTGAAATAAATTATTTTCCATGAATTCAATTATTTGGACCAAAACAGAATTTCAGAATATAAAAACTAATAATACAATAGAAGGGAACTTTCATAGGTGGAAAGTTAATTGCTTAGCAGCGGGCAAGGAACCGTTCTCAGAATGCAATTAAAGCTCGGAATGTACAATAGCGCAAACCACATATTTAAGAGAGAGCGAAAGATAACAGCTATTATCCCGGTACGTTGCAATTAGCTATAATGTGCTAGGATTGTTTTATTATTGGTTTCCTTCTTTCGTGCTAGCAGGTGGCAACAGAAGGTTTTGTAACAGTGTTTGCTTCCATTACATTCATTATGCGACAGCCCAAGAGCACACGTTATGTGGCAACGGTTCCTATTTTTGCTTTGAACTGAAGGGCATCTCTTTTTTTATTTTATTTATTTTCTCATGCTAGGTGTATAGCGCATACCTGACCCTAGGAAAGCATTTTGCAAGGAGAGCTCTTCACACAGCTCCAGGAAACAAGTGTGGGGTGCATGGTTAGATAGCCCCCATACGCCTAGGCAGGGTCACTGGAATTATGCGGCAGTGGAGGACCAAATTATGCAGCATGGTTGACACTATTATGCAGCAAGAAAAGGCAAATCATACAGTATAATGTAGCACGGTCTATAACAGTATTAGTTCAGTATTTTATCATTTTAACAACGATTAATACTGTTTAGACAAAGTTGCACCTCTTTAGTACCAGTTTAACACCCGAATACAGCAATCAGCAACTGAAAGGTGATATTGCAACCATTGTATACGATTTGCCACTGCACAGAACTATTTGTGGCACTTTATAATAACTTTCGATCAGTTTGAGATAGATGTTACATTATGTGGCAAATGTGGCAAACTCATGATTATGAGGAAAACGGTGCAGCTTCAAAATCGTAAAATTGCATTGTCTCTGAGGAATGTGGGCTATCCGATGGGCGTGGAATTTGAACTTTTGGAAGTGACAATGAGGAGCCAGTGGAGTTCTCTTACGGTAGGGATGTTACAATCGCCTTTGTAATTGTGGGATATCAAGAAAGCAGCTGTATTTAGGATAACGTTGAGCATTTTGTCTGTGAGACCGGAGAAGAGAGCACTGACCTCATCATTCTGGTTCAAGGCTGTGGTCTGGTCAGTGAAGCAAAAGTTATTGGGAGGCATGAAATACTTCAGTTTGCACAGATGGCTCAGTTGGTGCCATGCTGTCTGGCATTTCTTGTTTTATACAAACCTTGAATGGGAGATTTATGGCTGTGTAGAAACCAGGGATTTGGTGCTTTGCTGGAAGAAGAGTGAGAAGCCGCCACAGTACATATTAGAGAGCTAAGACTGTGAATCTTGGGCTGAAACGTGTCACCTTTGATGACCACTAACCTTTGTTTGTAATACTGACACTGGTCTGGATGATGTTTGGGCATGTTCTGAGGAGACGGCTGTCATCGGCCAACAACATTTTCATTGGATGTGTGTAGTGTTGGACTTTATGTCGGATGAAAATACTGGGGTGGGTCTCTCAAAGGGGCGTGGCCGGTGTTATTAAGGGCGTTGGCTTAAAACATGTTAGTTAAAAATCTGTGCTTAGCATAATGTGCTGTTCAACTGGAATTTTGCTGTTTCTGTCATTGCATCCAGATATATAAGTCACATTATGCCTATGGTTGTTAGTTGCATAAGGTGAATAAGCAACAACTATGGCTTTGTTGTGTATAATATTGAAAATGCTTCAGTTCTGAAATGATGAGACTGTGAAAGATCTAAAACAAATCTCTTTGAAGTTACATCAAAGCAGTGGTGGCAGGTTGGAGACGGGGTGAGATGGGGAAAGTTAGGGGGATAAATAAAAAATAAAACTTACCTGCTAGTACCATCACCAGCTGCTGCAAGTCCTGTCCTCCTCTACAGGTCAAGAACCAGGAACAGGAAGCACAGAGGCTTCCAGACACTGGTGACCAATAACGACGCCGCTGATAGCAGCGTTGTGATTGGTCTGAGCACTGTGGTTCGTGAGTGGAAGCCTGGGCATGTTCTCTACCAATGCTGTAATGCAGCCTGGGTGGAGAACATGGAAACTGCGCATGACTGTTTTGCCGGCCCGAGAGGGACGACCAAACAGACATGTCCCCTTTAGGTGCAGCAGAAGCAGTCACTCCTCCTCCCTGTGACGCGGGGAGCCCAGCCCGCTCTAACCTGGCACCACGGCAACTGCAATACAAAAAATAAAATGATAATAACGCTCCGTTATCATTTTCTTTTTTCTTTTGCACTGCTTCAAAGCAGTGGGGTGACGCTCCTCCACCTTAGCGGAGGGGCCACCATTGCATTAAAGGCTTTGAGCAGTGGTACTACTCCAGAGTCGACATGTATTTTTCATTATATGTCTGGTGATGTTAATTGTATCAGCAAAGCAGTAGCTTATGTTATTGGAATTTTGTAGTAAGTAAGAAAAGATCAGTAGGGCATGGGAATATGCAGTATTGTAGTGAGGTTTACTTTCTTGATTAGCTTCCAGGATGGTTTGGAGACAGGTGTTGGATTTTTATTTTTTTTATTTTAACTTGTTTTTATTGCAACACTGCACAGATATCGCATTACGTGTTCATCATACAGTTTACAATGTATCGTTGGCAGACTAATTATTAAAAAGAGATGTAGAAGTAGTCTACTTGGGTGCCCATTGGATTTATCTTTAATGATAATTTGTATGTACGGTCTATGGGCTGCCATAGGTGACTATGATTTTCACATCTTTTCAAACTTGTTGATGTGTCTTTTGCTGGTTCTCTTGAGCACCATCGTGCCAACAATTTGAGTTTTGACATGAGAAAGCTCGCAAAGTTGTGATGGAGCCACATGTAGTGTTGAGCGCCGTTAGATGTGTAATGTTAGTGGTTGATCTGATGGATAGAAGATCGATGAGGGCTTGTTGAGTATGATGGTGGGGATGTTTTCAAATGATTATGTGATCTTATGTATACGTTTGGGCAAGCCCTTGTTTGGAATCACGAAGCGGGCAAATTGATTCTAGGTGGAGAGGTTCTAGACAGCTAAAAGGGCTGAGATGAAAGATTCGAAAGGAAGCAAATATGATAATTCAGACTTTTCCCCTCCTTTAACTGATGGTGGAAATGGTGCCGAGTTTATAAAATGTCTTGCAGCGGTGTACTGGACATTTAAGGAGTGAACACCATTTACAAACATCTTCGATATAAATGGACGTCTCACACATTGTGTGGGGCAGAGCACATGTGTGAATCACAGATGGTGAGGTTAATACCCAGATTATTAGGCTAATATATAATCATATAATTGACAACAGATGCAGACCATACACACACACAATCTAGACACATAGGTTAGGGTTTGCATCGTACGAGTACATTAGGTTGTTATAATTTTGTGTATGGATGCATAGATAAGGTGTCTCAGCAAGATGGTGGAACTCTTAGTTTTCTTCAATGTTTTGACACTCATTATAATTTTTGTCTTCTTCTGTCTATTAATCACTATGGTTCAATAAAAATTGGAAAACGTCCCTTTGTGTATTCTTTGAATATTTCTCTAAGCAAAAAAGAGCACAAGTGACTGAGTGAAAAGTACTAGGTCAGTAACCATGGTTCCTGAGGGAACAGGGTTGCCATGTTGCCAGAACTGGTCACTCCCTTTCTATGTTTAGGGGGGCTAACGGTGGCACTGTGAGCTAACTGGTCCATGGGACAACATATCCTGCAGGGGTGCATGGAATCAGTCTGGCTCCATCCTAAGTTTATGTTGTCCGCAAATGTGCAGTTCCTAATGATTAGTGGAAACTACATGACAATTAATATAGTAGAAATAGCTGCTGTCCATGGTACTACTGGTTGAGCTATCAGTGGGACGGCTGGTTCAGTGACACCGGGGCCCAGAGGTGTAGGGAATCTAGATTTCCCTGCATCAATTGTAGTTTACTTAACAGGCCATCAGAGCAAATGTAATTTTTTTCTGAATGCTTAGGCCTGGTATGTGTTTTCTGTAAGAGGGTTACAGGGTGGAGAGGTACACAAAGTAAGGAAAAGAAGTGGATTACAGTGGGGAATGGAAAAGCGCAGGTAATAGATGGAGAGGGGAGTGATAATATTAAAGGAACAGCAACATAGGATAAAATGGGGATGGAGGAGCTGGGAGTGAAAAAAAATAAGAGATAATGTAAGAGGAAGGAGAAGAACAGTGTAAAGATGCAAGGGCACTGGACAGAGGGTAAAAGGTAAAAAGTAGCAAGATATAGAAGTAGTAGAGTGAAGAGGGGAGACTTGTGAGAAATGGTGTAGAGAAATGCAGAGAACTGTAAGAAGGAACCACGATCCTAGAGTAGATGTGAAAATGAGGGAGATTAAAATGTTTATAGTATCCAGATAAAAATGGATGCAGAGATACAGGGGGAATAGGGAATGTAAGAGAGAGATGAGAGAAGGAATGGGAATAAAAAGGGAGAAGAGTGATGCAGGAGAAAGGACAGTGTGGAGAAAGGCTATGCCCAGTCCAGAATGGAAACAGCAGTGGAGAAAGGAGAAGGGGGAGGGGCAAGAAGAGAGATGATGAGAATGGGGGAGAGTATAAATAGGACGGTAGGAGGAAGCAAGAGCAAGGGGGTAGTAGAGTGGAGACATACACAGAAGGCTATCTTGATAAAGGAAGAAGAAGCTATAAAGGGAGTGGGCGAGAGTGAAAAGTTGTATGGTATGGAGGAAAAGTTGGATGGGTGTAGGGGAGTATCCCTTACTCGTGTTAGGGGCAGTTGCAGCTGTGTTATCTCCCAGCTTCTGATTCCGCATTTACTGGCCGACTTCATAGTTGGGCCTATCTTGCTCTTTAGCCCAAGAATTACACATAAATCAGCTAATAAATCTAGAGTTTAGTGTATGGGTTGCACAGTCACAAACCTATCCCATGGTACTTGTAATAAGGCGGATGTGACATGCGTCACATTTGTGATGCAGGAACCCTCCGACAAACTCTAAATCAGACCCTGTGTGTTTTAACCTGAGGGGTACTGGTAGCCAGTTGTCACTACACCATACAGCAGCTGTTGCATTGGGCTGAATGTAGCAAAGAACCAGACCCAAATTCCTAAGAAGGAAAGTCAATTCACCTAAGTGTGGCTGAAATATGTCGGTAGTCAAGTCGCAGCCTCGTGTCTTCCTCTTCTTCTTATTATGCGTGGTTTATACAGCACTTGGCCACCTAAAAAGGTTTTCCAGCGCTAAGCTCATTACAGATTGACGGTGGCACCAGAGTTCTGTCCAAGGAGAAGCAGATTTAGGAAAGTTCCAGGGGTTGAAACAGTCACGCTTTAAGAATATTTGCGAAACACAGAGAGCGAACAGCACTCTGAAGTGTGGCTCACTGGTTAGAGGAGGCAGACCCTGATGCAGAGGTCAGACCCGGGTTCAATTCCCGACGCGGCAGGGTCTTGAGCTCAAAATGTCCACGGACTTGATCATTCTCGCCTCGGTGCCTACTCGAATCATGGGTTCACACTCTGCAACTCTGGGCAATAGCTTGCTTAATCTCCACTATGGCCCCACCGCGATGGGATGCCTGGTCTTCACCTTGGGGATGCCCAGTAGGGGCTATCTCGCAGGGAAAGCCAGGATGGGTTCCCAAAGCAAGCGCTAAGAGACCTGTCGGTGATTTGGAGCTATATAAATCGAAATTAACATAACATAACATAACTCTCTTAATGTTAGAGGCAGATTCTTCCAAAGTTTAGGTTCTCTGTTTTGCTTTTTATTTGCTTAAAAACATAAATACACACCAAACATGGCTTCTTGGCACTAAATTAGCACAACACTATAAAAGTATATAGTAAACTGCCAGCTAAAGAGAACACAGGTGCCTTGTCAGGTTTTTCTGAAAGAGAAAACATTCCTTAAGATGTCACAGGTAGTCTGGTAGGGCGTTCCAGAGAGTTGTCGGTAGAAGGGAAACAGACCAACCAATCCCACAGCACCAATGGAAGTGAGGCACCATGCCAATTTTGCTGAAAGTCATCACCGGGAACATGCTGGTTCATACAGACCAATCATACTTTCAGGACAGTGAAGCAACATATGTGGTGGACGCAGTGGACATCAGTAAGGGACTGAAATGTCATGTTGTCCTTCAGCGGAGAGAAGCCAGCTCAGTTCTCTCAGATTGGGCAAGCATGCTCCAGCAGTGGAATCCTTGCTAGTAGCCTTGCAGCTGCATTCTACAGCTGAAAGGGCACATGCATCAACTAAACATAAATGCCAAATAATATGCTATTAAGCATAATCCAGCTTCACCAAAATCAAGGGTCCAACTGATTGCCTTATTGGGTTTCTCCTCAGTAAGGGATAATGTTTGTTAGGAACTTAGTGTGGAAAGCGCCAGTATGAATGTGTGGCACATGACAAAAAAAATGTGATCCCCGTATTATGGAAGTTTTTCACATTTTGTTGTAAGGTCACTTCAATTGGCTAAAAATGTAGGAATAAACAACTTTGACTGAACATATGGCAGTCATGGGCATAACGCAGGCCCCTGGAGTCCCTGCGGCACTTCAGGACATCCAAACCCTAGGGGGGCCCCCATTCATCCCAAGGTTAATGAATATGTGAGGTATGGGAGACTCTTGGGCCCGCATCCCATTCTGCAGGTGTGTCACATCATTTTGCGTTATGCCTATGATGGAAGTCAACATTTAGGTGAGATGTTAGGTGAATGTATGTTTTTTGGGGGGGAACATTTCTCTGAGCTCACCTTCAGCTTCCTTTCATGCATTTAAGGAAACAAACGTTCTCCAAAGATTTAAACATGTGTTTGATAACTGGGTCGTGACAGCACCAGCAAAGTATCTTACTTGACTTGCAAGGGCACGCTAGGCCGCACAGAACTTATACTCAATGTCTTCAGGATGTTTACTGCTGTTTATAATGCTCTGAGAGTTCTCGGACATGTAGTTTCTGATTGTGAGGTCAACTGCCTGTGTATAGTTGGTCCTCCAGAGACGTGAAGCCATTAGCCAAGCTGCACCAGCACTCGGCGTGCACCGCCATAATTAAATGCAAGACCCCAAGTTCAGAGTAGTAACCTTGTTCATTAGAAGGGCACAGAAAGGTAAGCATATGTCCTTGGTGCAGATCTTGATAGAATCTTGAGAAGCAGGCAGGTTCTCAGTGCTCTTAAATACCCTTGAATATCTAGGACCATCTAGAGAAGCAGGCAGGTTCTCAGAACTCTTAGATGCCCTTGAATCTTTCTTCTCCTTTGACATAGAAATTATTTGGGATCTAAGAAGATTTGCCTGCCCCTGCACTCTCACCTTGATGGAACTAGTAAGGATGTTAACACTGTACCTTCTGAGCAATCCTTGGATTCCAAGTGGTTTACCATACAAGGGATGTGGGGTTCGAGCCAATCCCACACGTCCACTTAGGTACATATTAACCTTTCATCTTTATTAAACCTAGAACAAAATTCTCTGCAACCTGCACGCTTAACTCTCGTACAAGTCCACCTTGACACAACTGCAACACACCTCTGCCTTCATGCGCGACATCCGACTCATTCCGTGGACACACTACAACAATGCATCTTCCAGACATACATGCAAAGTAAAACAGGCAACCATCAAACAAGGCAACAATTCTATAACTCAACGTCATTGGCAGCCTTGCACCATACAAACGATAAAGACAACCATAATTCATGATTCAATCTGTGCTGTGATCCAGTGGATTACCAGCGACAGGTAATCTAATACCACATAGTCACCTGGGCTCATAAATTCAATCACAACACTCTGGCAATAACCGCTGGAGTCATGTTTTTGTAATTCTCTAGAATAGTTATCTCTAGTCCCTAACTAATCTTTCACTGATCAGAGAGTTCCTTCCTCTGGTCAATGAACCATTAAGTGAACTAGTTGATGGTGAAATGGCATGAGATTTTAATTTTACTTAAACATCGGAAATGATTACAGAGTCGGGATGTCATTTAAAATGTTATCTCATAATAAATTCATGTGAACCACTTTCACAGTACAGAACAGGCTCCGTCTCTCACAGGAAGGAAGATTCAAACAATCAATCAAATGCGTTCATTCATACTTTGCAATGACTCTGCATGAAAGGGAGAGGATAGAAAGAAAAGCACATAAGCGCATACACAGATATAATGATAGTTACCAAGTATGGTGTGAAAACCAACTCCCATTCCTAGGAATTGGTAAGGGTCCCCCAGGAAAGGTCTGGCGAACAAAGGCTTCAGGACAGGAATCAGAACAGGACAGGCAACCTCTCTATCACTGACGCTTTCACAGCACCCCTCTCTGACACTCTCTTCCTCCTCAAGATTCTTCCTCGATCTTCTTCTAAATTAATTTGCTTAAGATAATTGGTTCAGCAATTCGATTCTTCCTCAGCATCACTCGTCACTCCAACAGCATCCCGGTCTCATCTCTCTCCAATGCAAGGCTCTCTAACTAATTAAACAAGCATTGGAAATGCAATAGGTCTCGCATTAGGAAAGTTTGAGCTATTGGTATTGTAAATGACCCTTTTTTTATTTATGTGTTGGTTTTGAAAGTAGCAAAATTAATAGCTTTGTCAGTTACAATGTCAATAGTTTTAACTTTTGCAAATGTGACACCTATAGCATTTCTAATGCAATGTGTGTTGTATTTACGTGACTTAGATGTATTGATATTACAAATAACAATGGCTTTTAATTTTGTAAATAATTAATACTTAAATAAAAGTTATTGTAATTTATAATGGCAATAGCTTAAACGTTTGTAAATAACTTTTGTGAAGATTATGTTCAGTGTATTTTATTGTGACGACAATCCAAGAACATTGCATTTGCACCTACACACACATAGCCACACACATGTCGATGTGGTGGTGGTGTATCTGGGGGATATGGTGGTGGTGGATGTGGTGGTGGATGTGGTGGTGGTGGTGGTGGTGGATGTGGTGGTGGATGTGGTGGTGATGGTGGTGGATGTGGTGGTGGATGTGGGGGTGGTGGTGGGGGTGGTGGAGGTGGTGGTGGTGGTGGATGTGGTGGTGGTGGTGGAGGTGGTCGATGTGGTGTTGATGTGGTGGATGTGGTGGTGGTGGATGTGGTGGTTGTTGATGTGGTGAAAGTGGTGGTGGATGTGGTGGGTCTGGTGGATGCGGTGGTGGATGCGGTGGTGGATGTGGTGGTGGTGGATGCGGTGGTGGATGAGGTGGTGGTGGATGTGGTGGTGGTGGATGTGGTGGTGGTGGTGGATGTGGTGGTGGTGGTGGATGTGGTGGTGGTGGTGGATGTGGTGGTGGTGGTGGATGTGGTGGTGGTGGTGGTGGTGGATCCGGTGGTGGTGGATGCGGTGGAAGTGGTGGATGTGGTGGTGGATGTGGTGTTGGATGTCATGGTGGATGTGAAGGTGATGGATGTGATGGTGGATGTGGTGGTGGTGGATGTGATGGTGGATGTGGTGGTGATGGTGGATGTGGTGTTGTTGTGGTGGATGTGGTGGTGGTGGATGTGGTGGTTGTGGATGTGGTGGTTGTGGTGGATGCGTTGGTGGATGAGGTGGTGGATGAGGTGGTGGATGAGGTGGTGGATGAGGTGGTGGATAAGGTGGTGGATGAGGTGGTGGATGTGGTGGTGGTGGATGCGGTGGTGGTGAATGCGGTGGTGGATGTGGTGGTGGTGGATTTGGTGATGGTGGATGCAGTGGAAGTGGTGGATGTGGTGGTGGATGCAGTGGATGTGGTGGTGGTGGTGGATGTGGTGGTGGTGGATGTGGTGGTGGTGGATGCGGTGGTGAAGTGGTGGTGGTGGATGTGGTGGTGGATGTGGTGGTGGTGGATGTGGTGGTGGATGTGGCGGTGGATGTCATGGTGGATGTGATGGTGGATGTGGTGGTGGATGTGGTGGTGGATTTGATGGTGGATGTGATGGTGGATGTGGTGGTGATGGTGGATGTGGTGGTGGATGTGGTGGTGGTGGATGCGGTGGTGGTGGTAGTGGTGGATGGGGTGTTGGTTGTAGTGGATGTGGTGGTGGATGTAGTGGTGGATGTGGAGGTGATGGTGGATGTATTGGTGGATGTGGTGGTGGTGGTGGTGGATGTGATGGTGGATGTGGTGTTGATGGTGGATGTGGTGGTGGATGCGGTGGTGGTGGATGCGGTGGTGGTGGTAGTGGTGGATGGGGTGTTGGTTGTAGTGGATGTGGTGGTGGATGTAGTGGTGGTGGGTGTGGTGGTGGATGCGGTGGTGGTAGATGCGGTGGTGGTGGATGCGGTGGTGGTGGATGTGGTGGTGGTGGATGAGGTGGTGGATGAGGTGGTGGATGAGGTGGTGGATGAGGTGGTGGATGTGGTGGTGGATGTGACGGTGGATGTGGTGGTGGATGTGGTGGTGGATGTGGTGGTGGTGGATGCAGTGGTGGATGTGGTGGTGGTGGATGTGGTGGTGGTGGATGTGGTGGTGGTGGAAGTGGTGGATGTGGTGGTGGATGCGGTGGATGTGGTGGTGGTGGTGGATGTGGTGGTGGATGCGGCGGTGGTGGTGGATGCAGTGGTGGCGGTAGTGGTGGATGGGGTGGTGGTTGTAGTGGATGTGGTGGTGGATGTAGTGGTGGTGGGTGTGGTGGTGGTGGTGGATGCGGTGGTGGTGGATGTGGTGGTGGTGGATGTGGTGGTGGTGGTGGATGTGGTGGTGGTGGATGTGGTGGTGGTGGATGTCATGGTGGATGTGGAGGTGATGGTGGATGTGTTGGTGGATGTGGTGGTGGATGTGGTGGTGGTGGTGGATGTGGTATTGATGGTGGATGTGGTGGTGGATGCGGTGGTGGTGGATGCGGTGGATGTGGTGATGGTGGATGCGGTGGTGTTGGTGGATGCGGTGGTGGTGGTGGATGCGGTGGTGGTGGTGGATGCGGTGGTGGTGGTGTTGGATGCGGTGGTGGTGGATGTGGTGGTGGTGGATGTGGTGGTGGATGTGGCTGTGGATGTCATGGTGGATGTGGAGGTGATGGTGGATGTGATGGTGGATGTGGTGGTGGATGTGGTGGTGGATGTGGTGGTGGATGTGGTGGTGGTGGATGTGGTGGTGGTGGATGTGGTGGTGGTGGATGTGGTGGTGGTGGATGTGCTGGATGTGGAGGTGATGGTGGATGTGGAGGTGATGGTGGATGTGTTGGTGGATGTGGTGGTGGATGTGGTGGTGAATGCCGTGGTGGTGGATGTGGTGGATGTGGTGATGGTGGATGTGGTGGTGGATGTCATGGTGGATGTGGAGGTGATGGTGGATGTGTTGGTGGATGTGGTGGTGGATGTGGTGGTGGTGGATGTGGTGTTGATGGTGGATGTGGTGGTGGATGCGGTGGTGGTGGATGCGGTGGATGTGGTGATGGTGGATGCGGTGGTGGATGCGGTGGTGGTGGTGGATGCGGTGGTGGTGGTTGTGGATGCGGTGGTGATGGATGTGGTGGTGGTGGATGTGGTGGTGGATGTGGCTGTGGATGTCATGGTGGATGTGGAGGTGATGGTGGATGTGGTGGTGGATGTGGTGGTGGATGTGGTGGTGGTGGATGTGGTGGTGGATGTGGTGGTGGTGGACGTGGTGGTGGATGTCATGGTGGATGTGGAGGTGATGGTGGATGTGGTGTTGATGGTGGATGTGGTGGTGGATGCCGTGGTGGTGGATGCGGTGGATGTGGTGATGGTGGATGCGGTGGTGGTGGTGGATGCGGTGGTGGTGGTGGATGCGGTGGTGGTGGTGGATGGGGTGGTGGTGGATGCAGTGGTGGTGGATGCAGTGGTGGTGGATGTGGCTGTGGATGTCATGGTGGATGTGGTGGTGGATGTGGTGGTGGATGTGGATGCGGTGGATGTGGTGATGGTGGATGCGGTGGTGGTGGTGGATGCGGCGTTCCAACCCGTCACACAGCTAGTACTTGTGGTTTAGAACAACAGACATATGAACTTCGATTATTTCAAAAGCCAATTTCCAACATGAAAATATTACCTTGTCTGACACCGACTCTTCTCACTGTGGTAAGTGTAATGCCGATAGTTAAGCAGCGCGCAGGCTCCTGTGATTATTGTTGAGCACGTTTGGCACACCTTATCAATAAAATACACTGAGAGTGTCGTGGCTGACCAACTGCCCGACACAACAGTAAGGGCACATAGTTAACTGAATATCCTAAAGTGAATTTGATTATCATCAGCGTAAATATGTTAGCCCAGATTGAAGCTATTGATCATGTTTAAGACTGGTATAATGTAGGCATTTAAGAGAGTGAGGTTACATCATGGTGCCCGCGGAGGCAGCACACACAGCCTGGTGACACGAGAGACAAGGAGAAACACGGCCGTCAAAGTGAAAGTACGGCCGGCGGAGGGCATTGCTGTGGGGAGGGGGGATGAGAAATGCGACACGGCGGGCAGGACAGGGGGCGGAGCGGGGAGAGCGGCATGAGGGTGTGAAGCAGCAGGATTTAGGGTCAAATGTCATATCATATCAGTCTAATGATGTCAGTGAGGTCAAAGGGTGTGTGGTGTGACTTCTGCTACCCCTGGAATTTTGGCAAATGTGTGTGTGTGTTAATGTGTTTCATACTGTCACAAATGACATCATGACGCCATCAATGCAATCACTGGTGGAATCACATATCACATCACTATGGACGACATACGGATATGTGTAAACATACAAACACGAAATATGCAATCAGCAAAATTAAATAAATGGTAAATATACACATTATTATATGTTACGATGTCATGGAAATCAATATGAAGGGAGACGACGTAGTGGCATGACGATATTAAAGCGGTTAATAAAGTGTTATCAAATTAAGTAACGCCTACATGCAATACAAAACCAGTAACTAAAGAATGTATCGTCCTGTAAATAGAAGAATTAACATTAAAAAAAATGTACGAAATAAAAAACCCGAAATTTACAAAGGTGTAAACAGGGGCAATCAGCATAAAAACAGATTTAACATGTTATTATTAAATTATTGCAGGGTTACGTTTTGGGGCTTTATTGTAGCTTTTAATTTTCCTCCTGGAGCATATTAATGTCTGTGAAAAGTCGTATATATTCAATTGTTCGTTTAAATGTACTCGTGGGTCTTTTGAGCACGCCTGGATTGGGGAGGGGGGATGAGAAATGCGACACGGCAGGCAGGACAGGGGGCGGAGCGGGGAGAGCGGCATGAGGGTGTGAAGCAGCAGGGGAGGAGTGCTGCTGGTGATTGACTGGCGATTTGATGATGTGCACGCGCATTTTAGGTCAATGCGCTTGCGCATTGACCTAAAAGCCCACGGGCACAGCATCAAATCGCCAGTCAATCGCCAGTCTAGGTAAAGTTTATTTAAGCCCCTATAGAGCTTCGCCAGCTATGCGCATGCGCACAGCAGGCGAGCCCTAAAAACTACCTCAATTATACCTTTCATGTAAGCTGGTACCATCCATTAATGTTTCAAACTTATGAAATTTTAAGTCTGATTGGACAGGCAAGGGCAGGTGATCATCACACCAAGCCTATTTCCCATTACTTTCTTTCAGTTCTTTGTTTAAAAATCCCACCCCTTAATGTTCATGCATAAATCTTTATTCCCACCCGTATTCACATTGTAATTGTCACATATTGTAAATATCTGCAGGTTCACATGCATTTCAGTGGACTGTCATTCCGGTTCTCACAAAAGTATCCATTCACAGTCTTGAACGATGTTCAAGTTGACATCGCGTCTTCCAGTTTGGTTTCACTCTGCATGTGCGGTAGAACGAGAGGGAGTAGACTGTAGTTCGTGCCTTTAGGCCAATAACAAACACTATTGAAAGAGTCAAAAAGACAAATATTAAAATAAAAAATTAATGGTTTAACTGTATACCACCTATCTCTACTCTAATCCCATTTACTTATTATTACTCCCCCTGCATTAGCATTAGTATAATAGGTGGGTTTTCTTTTTTCTGCTAGCAGGTGGCAAGCATGTGAGTTTTAAGCGGCCATTTTGTTAGCTACTGCACAAGTGCAGAAAGTTCCCTCCAAGCAAAAGATACGTCATACTACGTAGATGCAGTAGGCGCATGTGCACTAAAGAATTTCGGTTAACAGCCATTTTAGAATCACACTCAAGTTACTGGTTATCAAGACACATAGACAAGCTTCGTTCTTACTAATACATGTTGTGTAATGCATGTTATTTCCGCAATTGAAGTTTAGTATGGGGTTAGTGGTTACATGAGAAGATTGCTTTCAAGCAAGTCTCTTTTTCAACAAGTGCTTGCTCCTTCAGTTGCACTAGACACTACAAAAAGTGATATGAGAGCCCTTAAAAATCTTGATCGCCCTCTGAACAATTAAACATTGGACCATCAGCACAGTCAAGCTCTGGTCTGTAAATGATGTCTTGAAAACTCAACCATGCTTCCTAAGACCAGAGAATGTAAGGACATTTGAACCTTTTTAATCTAATCCGTTCTGCAACATTGCATGCTTAGCTGCATTGATAGGAACACTTTAACACATCGTTGGCCCTCGTTCCATCACACTTGACTTTCCCACACAGCTCCACTTACACACTTCTCTAGCCACTTATGCAGCCCATGAACCCATAAGCCTCGAAAACCTGCTGCCTTATGAACATGCTGAGGCACAATGAGCAATCCACAGAGCCACGAAGTGAGCCAGGCTTGGTCCTCAGGTCCATACCACACTCTTCCCATAAAGCAACCACTATAGAATCCACACCAATGGGACACTATACAGTGCTTGATAACCTAACATAACATGGTAAGACTCATAAAGTGTATTTGAGGGGGACTGGCCATTTGTTATCAAGGAGTTCTCAGAACAATCTCTGAAAGGAGAAAAGTGGCTCTTCACCTCTGCTCCCCAGCTCTTCTCTATCGCCTTTGTCAACCCTTCTTCCTCCTGTTTCTACTACAACTCTTCGATCACCACAGCCCACTTCCCCAAGAAAGGGAAACATGCCGACGTGAAGCCACTGCTGAAGAAACCATCCGCTGACCCAGGAAAACCCAAAAACTACTGACCCTTCTCCATGCTCCCCTTCCCAGTCAAGGTAATTGAGAAAGCTATCAACATCCAGCTAATTAGGCATCGAGAGAACCACAACCTTCCTGACTCCTCCCATTCTGGCTTCAGCAAACCACAGCACACAGACAGCTCTAGTTGCAGCAACGGACGACATCAGAATGCTGTTAACCCCTTCGCTGCGTTCGTCGGCCAATGACCGTCGCGAGCACTACCTCCGTAGTGCTACGCATGTCCGTTGGCCGACGCGGTCCCGCCCACTCCGCTAAACGGGCACACCGCGGAGGAATTGCCCCCGCGGTTAAGCGGTTAACTGTAGAGAAGCTGCTGTCCTCATCCTCCTTGATCTCTCAGCAGACATCGAAACCGTATACCACAGCACACTGATCAACAGAATCTAACCGATCGGAATCCAAGAAGCAGCCCTCCAGTGGATCGCATCCTGCCTCACAGGAAGAATGCAGAAGATCATCCTCCCTTCCTTCTCCTCGTTTCCTAAGAACATCACCTGCGGTGTACCTCAAGGCTCATCCCTCAGCTCAACCCTCTTCAGCATGTACATTACACCCCTGGACAACATTATCAGGAGCCTCAGGCTCAAAATCATCTCCTACACCGATGACACCCAAGTCATCAACTCCCTGACAAACAACCCAACAACCATCAAATACAAGTCCCAAAGATGCATGAAGGACATGGCCGTCTGGATAAATAACTGTCTCAAACTCAACACAGACAAGACATAAGTTATCATCTTCGAAAAAGGCAAGGATACCCTCTGGAACAACAAATGGTGGCCATCTGAGTTGGGCCATCCCCCTAAACCCACCAAACATGCCTACAACCTCGACATGGATCGACTTCCCAGGGATGTGACTGGAGTAAAATTAGAAATGAGCGAGATAGCAGCACCTGGCACCCACTATGGCATACCAACAGCTCCCCCACTCCCCCCAGGTAGGGACACCCTGAGCACAAGCCCTACAGCAGCCCAATACGAGCGTCTGCTTAAAGAATCAGGTGCCGAATATGCCGACATAATTGCTAGGCCAGATGGAGCTAGAGCAAAGAAAAAAAGAGCAGTTCCAAGGCAGCTTTAAGTGTTATGTTAACAACATGCCCTGGATACCCCCCCCCCTGGCTGAAGGGTCACCGAAATACTCAGTTAGGAGCATGTTCATAAATGAACAAGACGGGGGAGATGATGAAGGGTTAAAATCACGCTCTACCATCTGATCACTAAAAATAGCACTTCTTATCTGCCTTGATAGTGAAAATGTCACATATAGCCCTACCAGAGAGAACCTGAAAATATGCTTGAAAACCCTCAATTTTTCCGTGCATGATCAGCAAATTAAATCCCACAAATTCCCTGAACACTGGGGTTATAGATCCAAGGCAAAAGCCCAAAAGACATGCCTTAGGCTAACAAAATGCACTAGGCCCACACTAATGTTAAACATGCATTTCTGTTGCACTGAAAAAAACGTGGTAAATTGGCCTGATGTGTACAGTAATTTTCCACAGCATCAAGACCAACGCCCTCACCCACGTACACAAGACCCAGCTGGTGCAGGTTGACACATCTTGGGGGGTTGACACATCTTGGGACTTTCCACTGAAACATTATTTTGAAACATTGCTCACACGAAGTAAAAGCCGCAACCTCTCGCAATAGCAGTACCTATCATAAGTTCCGCTCTCACATATATTGCTAGAAATATGTACAGGACAGATGTTCTTTGTTTATGTTCTGCGTTCAAGCATGACCAACCAACCGTTAGGACACCTGACCGCCCCCACTGTCCTAGGACAATGCGGTCAAGCCACCTGCGTCAGAAAGTACGTCAGGACAGTGTCAGTTCTGTGATTTTAGGTATAAAAGATTCACCATCCCAATTAGAAGGCAGAACTCTCCAAGCTGACTCTTTGGGCAGTTCTCCGGTCGACCGACTATCTGATTTGGGACTGCCTGAACCTACTCTGCCAGGTGATGCCTTCCTGAATAAGATAGCATTTCAATCTTCTTAATAATCTTAACTTGCCAGGTGCTTTTTCATCCATACCCAATTCCTTGCATTATAAGGTATCATCTTAGTACAAGATCCTCTAGGGTTCTTCTCCCTAGATAGGGGCTTAAAGGCACTTGGCCTAATAGAAATGTACTCTGTATAATCCTGCTGCAAATTCAATTGTGCTTTTTGAATCTTAGCCTCTGATATTTTATTCTTGCTAGAATACTTAACCCTGTGAGAAGTTACTCCACAGAAAGTTGTGTGTAGACAAAGTTTTTTGAGCAGGATTTAATGCCTTCGCAATGCCTCCATCCTACACCAGGAGCTATATTTTATATTTTATATTTTACTAGATAGTTACTCTTGTTCACTTCGCAGTATTTTAGGAACAATTGATATCTTGCATATTTTCTGGCAGAGTGAAGCCCGGTTTTCTTAAAGAGTGTTTTTAGCAATATGCCTTATTGATATACATGTGTGTAAAAATAAACGTGCCACTCCAACTTGAAAAGTCGTCATTTCACATTATTGTTTCTTCTTTCTCAGTGCGTTATTGAAACGATACTCCTGACCACAGTTGAACGTGGCCACACCCTTAAGGGGGGCTCGAAAGGGCCTCTAGTTTCCCTCTCTCAGCATCATCATCGACAGCCAGCTTTCCATGAAGAAGTAGGTCAGTGCCATCTCCTCCACTTGCTTCCTCACCCTCCGTATGCTCAGGAAGGTCTTCAGAAGGCTCTCACCCAACACCAGGCATACCGTCACACAGAAATCCTGAAGAAAAAATAGTGAAAATCAGTTGCATGCATGTAAACAAGTCACTACATGCGACTCTACTCCCGAAGGCGAAGAATAACCTAAACCCCTGTAGGCACTTGGTTATCGTTGAGTCGTTGCAATTGAGTAAGTTTGACTTGAATTCTCTAACTAGTCATGCAGACAAATAGCTGCAGTAATCCGGAGTCTGTTAGTTCAGAGACATGGTGTGATTCTGGTGTGTTTTGATTGAGCTGGGATTCCAGCAGTGATTAAGCCCCCATTAGGAACCAAGCACCACTAACGGAAGAAAGGACATGGAAGGTCAGTTGTGAGCAGAATACAACATTTTATTGTAAAAATGTGAGTTCTTTTCCTTCCCGCACAGAAAGAGCAAAAGACTACACCCAGAAAAATGTGGGTCTATTTACTAAGATTTAACGCTGTGTTTGCATCACAAAAGTGACACAAAACGATGTGAAATCTTTTTTTCCTAATTTAAATTCCAGCTGGAAAACACTAGAAAGTAGTGAAAAGCATGTGCTTCACTGTGTTACTTAGCGGCAAGGGGTCGTTCCATAGGTGGTGCATAGGCATTCCTATGTAACCACCGAAGGTTTCTGTCGCGAAACCCTTTTTACTTAAAAAAGTAGACGGGGTTTAGCATGAGAAAATAGCACCCCTTTCAAATATTTTCATTTCTCCTTTTTTTCTGAATTTGTATGTGTGCTGCACTGTACGGCACACATACAAAGTGGGAAAAGGTTTAAAGTTAGTCTGAGTGTAGTATTTTGTGGGGGAAGGGTACCCTTTCAGTACAAAACCTATGCGAGACTCACGGAGACACTCTTGCACTATGGCGCAAAGGTGTGTGTGTCACCACAGCAGTTAATTTCAGCCCCGGTGCTATTGAGAGGGGGGAGAGTGCCATATTTCTGTAAATATAGTGCTCTCCTGCTCTCTACTTCTCGTGCAACGCAGCACAGCTTTTTCGCCTGCTGTGTTGCGTGAGATTTTAGTAAATCTGCCCCAGAATGTTCATAGGCACCATTGGTTTAGGAGGAGTATAACAAGACCATTTGAAAGTCTTCAACTATGACAACCCAAAGCTGTAAAAGCACTAACTAGAGAGGGCAGGTTTAAAAAAACAATTTAATAGTCAGTTCAAAGGCACGGCAATCTTGACATTTTGTCTTATGTGTTCTAAGGCGCTTGAATCTTACAGTGAAATGTAAGGCGGAGATCTAAGGCGCTACATTTCACTTGTCTCTCAGCAGATTCCAGCAGCTCTGAGGCTGCAGTTGTAACAGTGAGCTGGCAAAGAATCATACCCTGCGCCCACGGTAGGGGGCGCTATCTATTAACTTTTACATTTGCAGAATGAGAACACTCACCATCCAAGCAGGGGTAAAGCGCTGGGGCAGTTCCCAAAGGTTCTTTCTAGCACTAATGCTAGTTCAAAATAATCAGTATACTTATTTAGCAAACAATCCACACTGAGGCAGGTTCCGCGGTTCTCCGGTAGTAAAACACTACCTACTACACAACAACACCCCCCCCCCTCCCCGCCTGCCCCCCCCCCCCATCTCCAGTTTCACAAGGTTAATGCACTTATCCACGCCCCGTGGCTGGAACAAATTTGTGTTCATTTCCAGGGTGATTAACTACCTGCAAATTGATGATATAAACGCACAAATGTACACGTTTGTGCTGGCTCGCCAACTTTCAGAAGCGCTTCTACATTTGATAATGCGTAAATTTATTCAGAGAGGCAGGCTGTCTTTATTTGCAAACCCACATGGAATATTTCACAAATCCGGACTGCTTCTGTGAATCAAGGCGCGCAATGACTTGGATGGCAGCTAGGGGTCGCCAGGAGTAGCATCTCCCACTCTCAGGTCGCTCCTCCTGTATCCCTGGCAGATCACCTATTAGTGCCTATTTTTCAAGCAAATTGGTGGTGGCTACAAAAGTTGGATTCACACCACAACTCCTTCACATTAGATATACTGTTACTCATTACCACACCTTGTTTGCTGCATGGGCACTTTAGTATATAACCCAGGCTGCATTGGATGCTCTATTCTATTCTCTCCTTTTATTTAATGTTATATTCATCCTAAAACATCCATGTTCTTTTGTGACATACCACTGCCTGCATTAAAAGGTCCCTGGAGCTCTCTAAAATGAGTTGTCTGGACCCCGCCTTGTCTCATGGAACCTCCAGGGGCAGCGGCGGCTGCCATTGGCTGCCGGCTCTTTGGTGCCTCTGGTGCTGCCACTCCTGGGGTCAGGAGTCTGAAGGCAGTCACAGGAACACACTGTGACAGGTACTCCACGACGACTGGTTACTTATTGTAGCTTCCACTCCTGGTACCTCCTCCAATCCCTCAGCACAACCTGAAGGATGCTGGGCGCGCTCAAGGTAGGAGATCAACCCTGCGATGTAATCGGGGGTCAAGAGGGGTCACCCTGCCATTTTGGTGGATTGATGTCTCTGCCTTTTGTGTGACAGCCACCTTATGTCCTCTCCTGCAGGGACAGAGGAGAGGCCATCACCTCCTGCTGGTCAAATGAGGGAAGGCACAAAATGATCTTCTTTTTCAATACGTTTGTTGTGTACTGTCAGGAACTTTGTGAGTACTCACCACTCAGCTAGAGTGCCACCTTCTTCTTACTAAAGAGAAGCTCAAAATATTGAACTGAATTGAAAAGATGGCACTTCCCGGCCAGGCTGCACGTGTAGCACAAAATATTAAATTCCACTGGAAGGTTGGCGCGTCCTAACAAGGTGGCAGAGTTTGTTCTTATGGTCGCCACTACACCAACGGAGATATCGCACGCGCAGGCTCTGTACACTGTTCAGTCTGAAGGCATTGGTAACCATTTCAGCATTTTCCCCACCCAATGATGGCAGTGTTATCAGTAGACCTGACTGCTTTCTTTCCAGTCCAAGATGGTGCCGACCTTCAAGACGGGAACTTCCGGTCTAAACTGGCATTGATGGTGTAATAAGATGCATGAACAGCAGTGCTAGCTAAATAAAATGGTCAGCGTGTGCTGAAGTGCTTGCTAACTGTGTGCTTGCTGAGATTTCTTTGCATCTGGTCCTAGCTCACACCCGTACTCCCTTCATGTGCACCCTGGTTTTGTTTATAATTCCTTTGTGAACTTACCTTCGCTGAAGCTCCTGGTTGAAATTTGAGTGCCGCTGTCTCAAGTCTAGAGACTGTTCCTGGTCCTCCCGCCTTTTCAGCTGACTACTTGCTGACCACTAACATGGAGACAGCCAGACTCACCTTGAGGGTCACACTCTCCAACTAGCTTACATCAATGAATATATAAATGAACATTTCTTATTTCTTATCCGCAGAGGATGAAAGCGGCATCGATTCGCGGCGCCAGTCAGCACTTCTATCCTTCAAAGCAATTTCATGGCCAGTCCCTTCTGGGTTTTCCGAGTCAATCTATGCACTGCAACAAGCGGCAGACCCCGCTGCGCGGTAGAGCTGCTCCAACAGACCCCATCAAGTGGCACTAACGGTCGGCGGAGGTGCAGCCTACCTTGAGTGCCGTGAGCAGGTTTTTCTCTTCCCCATTTACTCACACAAGGAGGGCCTGGGAGACGACGATCTACGAGACAGCCGCCTGACCCTAAGATGGTGGCGAAATAGCGGGAAACATCGTGATGTGCCTCACGTTCTGTGCAGAGCCTGGGAAGCCACCCTCAACCAGAGAATAGCTGTCCACCTGGGTGGAGTGACTTTTGTCTATTCTGGATCAACTCAGGGCTGCTTTCTCTCCTCCAAGGCGTGCCTCGCTTTGCCTGACTCCAACATGGCGTCCTGAACCCGCCATTCAGTGGAAGTTTGCTATCACCCTGTGGGGAATTCACATGCTTGCTATTCACTATTTCTCGTCTGGAGCCTAGACCTACACTGAACCTGCACTATTGGATCGCTCACCGTGCTGGACCTTGCCCTTATGCCTCCAAAGAAAACCGCAAACAAGGTTTCTCGCTATTTTGCTGCACCCAAAAAGGCTCTTCCTCCAGCAGAGACAGTCCGCCCACAGAACATGTCTCTTACACGAGAGGAGCTGGTGGCTACCCGACGGGACTTTAAGACAGTATTATTCCAGGAACTCAAATAGAGCTTGCGATCCTCCATGGATCAATTGAAAGCTGACTTTATGGAACAAATGACGACTCTGCGCCATGGTGTGGACGCCGTAGGCACCAGGGTGATTGAGGTGGAGGAGCAGAACCAAGACCGTTTCCCCGTTGACGATCCTCAAATGTTTCTTCCCTTTTCTGATTTGCCTTTTCTCCATACTCTTGTATCCCTCCCTTGGTGCTGTGACTGCATCCCCCACCTCCGACCCCACTTAATGGAACTCTGCTTTTTTTTATTTTTCTTGGTCTTAACCTGAGAAAATCTTTTTTGCGTATATATGTATATAGAGATAACTCCAATCACTAGTATATGCGGTAGATCTTTGTACTCTCTACCATTCTTAAGTGACTCTTAGAGTATATCTATGCGTATCCCTTCCCTATGTATATAGAGATAACTCTAATCACTAGTATATGCAGTAGACCTTCGTACTCTCTACCATTCCTATGTGACTCTTAGAGTATATCCATTCGTATCCCTTCCCTATGTATATAGAGATAACTCTAATCACTAGTATATGCAGTAGACCTTCGCACTCTCTACCATTCTTATGTGACTCTTAGAGTACATCCATTTGTATCTCTTCCTTTAGTGACTTTACATCTTGTACATTAGCAATTTTTTCTGTTTGTATCTTTTATGTAATGCATGTAATCCTAAGTCCTTATGTTTTGCAACGGGTTCTTATGTAAAGCGCTCTGACACCTTCGGGTAATGTTTGCGCTATATAACATCGCATTAAATTAAAAAAAAGGCAAAATCAGTTCATTCATTTTAGTCACTTATCAATAAGAAACAACATTAAACATTCAAGGAGGGAGTTGCAAAAAAATATGACCATTCATGGGAACTGGCATACACTGAGGTAGAAGGCGATAAGACTCTTTGTGGGCCAACCACAGCTGAGTTCAGACACTCCCATGTCAAGGGCATGAGTCTGTGCTTAGGAGTAGAACTTCTGGGGGAAAGAGAGGCAGCAAGGGAAATAAAGCTCAGAAAACACAGGATAATGATGCTTAGCATCAATGGTTGTTAGACTTCCCTGCTTCCTCTCAGTTCACACCCAAATTGTGTGCCTGCACTTTTTTTTTTTAAAGTCTTTTTATTGAACAAACCAGCTCCTCAACATTACACACCAGGTAGCAGCAGAAATTCATTGGAAAGCATTGCCACAATCAACCAGAGTCATATCAAGAAAATCAGTCCCACCCGCTACGGCCATTCCTCCCACCCAGCATCGACCCACCGTGTGCCTGCACTTTTTATGTTTTTTCCACCTCGATTCCTTTGGGAAGGCCTTCCTGAGGTAGGAGAGTTTTACTGATCTTTTTGCTTGAGACTGCCTCTTGCTTCCAGATCAATGAAACTGCATCACCTGTATGTTCATTACTGCTTCATGGTTCAGCTCCCTAGTGGTATCCTGGTAACATGGGGGGCCTACAGCCTCCTTCAGACCAGCAGTAAGTTAGAAACCTAGGACCCTATTTATGAGGCCTTGCGACAGTTTTGCGCTTCCGTTGCGCCACTTTTTGTGACGCATCGGCAGCGTAAAACATTCCTCCTGTTGCACCCTATTTACAAAGAGACACATCTAAGCAGATGCGTCACTTTGTAAACCCCTGCACTACATTATACCTGGGTCAAGTAAAATGCATGCAGGGTGGGTGTTCCCACGTAAGTAAGCCCTGTAGAAGTGACACAGTGAAATCTACCAGCTTTCACTGCGTCACTTCTAGGGTGCAAATGCGTCAATATCTTATGCCTGCCTCACAGCAGCCGTAAGACTGAATCAAGCCCTTTCACATGGTGCTTACCCCATGTGAAAGGACACATTGCTGGAGTTGCGTTACTTTTGTGACACACTCCAGCAATGCATCACTTCTGCGCCATACAGATACATCAGAAATACTGACGTATCTGTAACTCCTTGCGACATGATGCATCATACTGTAAATATGACGCATCCAGCATGTCGCAAGGAGTGCACACTGAGAAGTGACACATCGCTGCTTTCACGCATCGATGCGTCACTTCTCATAAATGAGGCCCTTAGTGTACACATTCTTTTGTTGAACATTCCTGGAAATCTAGTACATTCTAATTGCGGTTATGTTCACCTTTATAGACCTGGGTCCTCATGAAAATTACTTTGCTCTCTGACCCGACCTGTGAGAAGCATTAGGGGTTCCTTCCCTGCTTTCTACAATATAACTTGGTGTTAGAAATGAGGTTTCTGGTTGGCTAGGGTATGCACCTAAACCAGGCAGAACCCACCACTCTAGTCAGGGTGAGGGAGTAACACACTCAAGATAACCCCTGCCCCCTCCCTTGGTCGCTTGGCACGAAGAGTCAGGCATATCCCAGAGGCACTGTGTAAAACGTTTGTGAAATACACACACACCAGTGACATAATAAATACACCACAAAAGAAACTCACCAGAATATTATATAAAAATATGTAATATATTGTGTATAACACATAGACTGCGTAAACCAATAATCACTTTACCAACTAGGCAATTGTCAAAACATCACAGTGCAACAAGATAAAGACTTATATGTTGCACATGTCATGAAAACCCCATCACTGTATATATTATGCAGATCCTGAAAAAATACTCATTATCCTCTCACTGCACGGCATAAAATGGCACATATCATAACATCAGGGCATGAATATGAAGCAGTTTGGTTAGAATGAAAACCCATAAATCGCCATATGTCTCCCGTAGCACAGAAATCACGATGCCATGCCATAAACATACAAGGAGCAGCAACCTGCCTTCACCCGGAGGGACCGCACCGCCAACCAGATGGGAGGAGGCATCGCCATCATCCACAGGAACACCATCCGCATCACGACCAGCACCGACGACACCCTCACCACCGCCGAACACCTGCACTTCCAGATCCGCACCGACCCGAAGACCACCCTCAGAGGCACCCTGATCTACCGACCCCCGGGACCACGCACACAATTCAGCGAGGACATCGCCGACTTCGTCAGCCCGCATGCCCTCCCCTCCGCTGACTACATCCTCCTGGGGGACCTCAACTTCCACCTGGAGAACAACAACGACCGCAACACCACCACCCTGCTCGACAACCTCGCCAACCTTGGACTCAAGCAACTGGTGAGCACCCCCACCCACCTCGCCGGACACACACTCGACGCCGTCTTCTCATCCAGCAAAGACATCGCCTTCAGCCATGCCACAGAACTCCACTGGACGGACCACAGCTGTGTCCACTTCACCTTCGATAGAACGACGATCCACCACCACCAGCAACAGGCCGCTCGAAGAAGCTGGAACAAGATCACGGCCGACCAGCTCGCCGCCTCCCTGAGCCAGCACCCTCCTGCCAGCTCAGCGAACCCCAGCCAGGCCGCCGACAACCTCGCGAAGTGGATCAGCAACTGCGCGGACAAACTCGCCCCTCTGAGGACCCTGCCCAGCAGACCCGGCAGCAAGAAAGCCCCATGGTTCACCGACAAACTCAAGAGCTCCAAGAAGAACTGCCGAGCCCTCGAGAAAGCCTGGAGAAGGGAACCAACACCGGACAACATGACCTCCCTCAAGCTCGCCACCCGGAAGCACCACCAACTGATCCGCACCGCCAAGAAAACTGCATTCAAGGACCGGCTGGACAACAACGCACACAACTGCAAGGAACTCTTCAACATCGTGAAAGAGCTCTCCAACCCCAACGCAGGAAGCAACGACATCACCCCTTCGCAAGACCTCTGCAACTCCCTCGCCTCCTACTTCCACAACAAGATCGCGGACATACACAACAGCTTCAGCATTCAACCGACGCATGCCACGACCACAGCAACGCTGCCCACCACCACCCTCCGCGCCTGGACTCCGGTCAACACCGAAGACACCGTCCGCATGATGAACTCCGTCCACTCTGGATCTCCGACCGACTCCTGCCCTCACCACGTCTTCAACAAGGCGGACGCTGTCATCGCACCCCACCTGCGGGACATTATCAACACCTCCTTCGACACCGCCACCTTCCCTGAGAGCTGGAAGCACGCCGAACTCAGCGCTCTACTCAAGAAACCCACAGCGGACCCCACCGAACTCAAGAATTACCGCCCCATCTCGCTCCTCCCGTTTCCAGCCAAAGTCATCGAGAAGACCGTCAACAGACAGCTTGCCGCCTTCCTCGAGACGAACGGATCCCTCGACCCCTCACAGTCTGGGTTCCGAGCCAACCATAGCACCGAGACCGCCCTCATCGCCGCCACCGACGACATCCGAGCCCTGATGGACAACGGAGAAACAGCGGCCCTCATCCTCCTAGACCTCTCCGCGGCCTTCGACACTGTCTGCCACCGCACCCTAGTGCAGCGCCTCAGCAACGTCGGAATCCAGGAGAAGGCACTGGAATGGATCATCTCCTTCCTCGACGGAAGAACACAGAGAGTCCGCCTACCACCGTTCAAGTCAGAGGCCACCGAAGTGATCTGCGGCGTCCCTCAAGGATCCTCGCTGAGCCCCACCCTCTTCAACGTCTACATGAGCCCCCTCGCGGCCATTGCACGCCAACACAACCTCAACATAATCTCCTACGCCGACTACACCCAGCTGATCCTCTCCCTGACCAACGACCCCGCCGCCGCCAGAGCCAACCTGCACGAAGGGATGAAAGATGTAGCCGAGTGGATGACAACCAGCCGCCTGAAACTGAACTCAGACAAGACGGAGGTCCTCATCCTGGGCTCCTCGCCCTCCGCCTGGGACGACTCCTGGTGGCCCCCCGCCCTGGGCACCGCACCCAAACCGACTGACCACGCACGCAACCTGGGCTTCATCCTGGACTCCTCCCTCTCCATGACCAGGCAAGTCAACGCCGTCTCCTCGTCGTGCTTCAACATCCTACGCATGCTACGGAAGATCTTCTGGTGGATCCCCACCGAGACCAGGAAGACCGCCACCCAGGCCCTCGTCACCAGCCGACTGGACTACGGCAACACCCTCTACGCCGGTACCACCGCCAAGCTCCAGAAGAGACTCCAGCGGATCCAGAACGCCTCAGCCAGACTCATCCTCGACATCCCACGAACCAGCCACATCTCCGGACATCTGAGAGACCTGCACTGGCTCCCCGTCAACAAAAGAATCACCTTCCGTCTCCTCACCCACGCACACAAAGCCCTACACGACCAAGGCCCGAGCTACCTCAACAACCGAGTCAACTTCTACGCTCCCAAACGCCACCTCCGATCAGCCAACCACGCCCTCGCCGCCGTCCCCCGCATCCGAAGAGCGACAACAGGAGGAAGGTCCTTCTCCTACCTGGCCGCCAAGACCTGGAACTCCCTCCCGACCGACCTGCGCTTGACCCAAGACCACCTCTCCTTCAGGAAGAAGCTCAAGACCTGGCTGTTCGAGCAGTAACGGCACCCCCCCACCCCCTAGCGCCTTGAGACCCTACGGGTAAGTAGTGCGCTCTATAAATGTCTTTGATTGATTGATTGATAATACATGGTATACGGTACTTCTGTTCCCCACACATAGGCTACCAGGCCATCTGCCCACCTACGATGGTGAATAGGGTAATTTCCTCAATGAAATGGGGGCCACTCTGGAGGACTCCCCGGAATGACCCTAGCGAAGAACAAGTGCCCCCATGTCATGCGTCAAACAGGGGTGGGGGAGGCACACACTAAAAAACCAAGCGAGGAAGTCTCCATCGAAGACTTCCCCTGTGATGTCACCAACAAACAACTGCCCGCTGACTGAGGTAGGTCACAATGAGGGGGGTACACCTTACAGAATTTGCTCTCTTCTGGTCTCATGTTGCAGCGTCAAGCCCAGCGTGCTGAGCTGTCGCAGACATATGATGCTGTCTGGACACCAAGAAAGAGGGGAGACTCCATCTGGAATACCAGCGGGCGTCGGCCCCACTTTCTTAATGCCCTGCCTCACCTGGTTGCTCACACCAGACACACCTGTGGGGGTGGGTCACCACCATGAGGCTGTTCTCCCTGGTTGCTGTGGTGACAGTCTCAGATGAGCCCGCCGGCGCCCTGGCTGTGAGCAAGACCGCTTCGGGAAGCAAGCCTAGCCATCTCCAAGAGGAGGGTCTTCAGTGTTGTGGCGCGGGGCAGAAAAAAACCACCATCCTCATAGCTCAGCGGGCCTGGTGATAATTGCGCTCAGCATGCACTGATTCTTCTTGGCCAGAGTGCTCACCACGCGCTGGGGAAGCGAAACATGCAGGGCTCCCCACACATTGTTTGACACAAAATGACATGGAAAATAAAGCGCTCAAAACGTGCTGATCCAGCAACTTCTCTCTGAAAGGGAAAGTGCTCCACACATACTTTCCTACCAAAGCTCTCCTCACATGCTGTTCTTTTCTGGAAAAGTGGGGGAGCACAAAGTGCTCAGCACTCGCTGCTCTCAAGGATTTTAAACCCACGCTGGAAGTAAATTTCAGAGGGTGAAAACAGGGAGAGACTGTCAAGAGTTAATGTGCAAACGGCCCCTGTCAGTCTAAACCAGACGTTGATTGGAGTCAGGCTGCAAAGCACAAAGGGTCATAAGCTAACAGAAATATTTACTTTCTAAAAGTGGCATTTCTAAAATAGTAATACAAAAATCCACCTTCACCAATAAGCAGGATTTATCACAGCTATTCCAAACATACCAAACATGGCAACACTATTTCTTTCCGATCAGAAATTACCACTGAACAACATATATGGAAATTCCCAACACAAACCTATGAGAAGAGCAGACCTTACAGCAGTGCAAAACCAAATAGGCTGTTTGTCTCTACCTGGACATGCCACTCAACAAAGGCACATGTCCAACCTTTTATCTACACAGTACCCTGCTAATGGGCTACCTACTGCCTATCTTAGGGGTGACCTATATGTAATAAAAGGGGCATTCCAGACTTGGCAAGTAACTTTAATTGTCACATGTCTGTGGCAGTAAACTGTGAATGCAGGCCCTGCAGTGGCAAGTCAAGTCAAGTCAAGTCAAAGAATTTATATAGCGCACTACATACCCAGAGGGTCTCAAGGCGCTTAGGGAGGGGAGGAGGATTACTTGTCAAATATCCACGTTTTAAGTTGCTTTCTGAATGCTAGGTGGTTCTGGGTAAGGCGAAGGTAAGTGGGGAGTGAGTTCCATGTTTTAGCAGCCAGGTATGAGAAGGATCTGCCTCCCATGGTGGTCTTGTTGAAGCGAGGTACAGTGGCGAGGGCTTGGCTGGAAGAGCGTAGTTGGCGGGAGGGGGTGTAGAAGGACAGTCATGAGTTGAGGCATTCTGGTCCGATGTCGTAGAGTGATTTGTGTGCATGGGTTAGCAGTCGGAAAGTGATCCTCTTATTGACGGGTAGCCAGTGGAGGTCTTTCAGGTGGCCAGAGATGTGTTCGTTGCGCGGGATGTCTAATATAATCCTGGCTGAGGCGTTTTGGATTCGTTGGAGTTTCTTCTGGAGTTTAGCGGTAGTACCTGCGTAGAGGGTGTTTCCGTAGTCCAGTCGGCTCGTGACCAGAGCATGGGTGACTGTTTTTCTGGTTTCGGTGGGGATCCAGCGAAATGTTTTTTTGAGCATGCGGAGAATGTTGAAGCAGGATGAGGATACGGCGCTGACTTGTCTGTTCATTGAGAGTGAAGAGTCCAGGATAACGCCTAGGTTCCGTGCATGGTCTGTCGGGATGGGTGCTTTTCCAAGGGCTTCCGGCCACCAAGAGTCGTCCCATGCAGAGGGGGATGTACCTAAGATGAGGACTTCTGTTTTATCTGAGTTCAGTTTCAGACGGCTGTGTTTCATCCATTCGGCAACTTCTTTCATTCCTTCGTGTAGGTTAGTTTTGGCGGTGCTGGGGTCATTGGTGAGAGAAAGGATCAGTTGAGTGTCTGAGACAGGTTTGAAAGACTAGTTCTGTAGGCGTTGCAAACAGTGCTGCAGGCCAACTAGTAGTATTTATTTTACAGGCCTTGGGTATATGGAATACCACTGTACAAAGGACTTATAGGTAAATTAAACATGCCAAAGATACCAAGTGTAAAAGAGAGAGTCCATGCACTCTAGCACTAATCAGCAGTGGTAGAGTGCCAAAGTCCTAAAGCAAAACAAAACGGTCAGAAAAACAGGAGGAAGGCAAAATGTTTGGGGTTAACCCTGCAGAAAGACTCGGATCCAAAATTGTGCTTAACTCTCTCTCTCTCATTCCCATTCTCCCTATTTGAGGGAATGCTCATAGACCTGATTTACTCTGGCATTTGGCTCCACATACAGAGACGAGAGTGCAGATTAACACCTTGTTTTTTTACCTAACTCATTGTTTTATATTTTTATCATCTACTATTAGAGTTTCATTTGAATTGTGTTGTGGGTTCATATGATCGATGATGTTTTATTAAAAATGTATTATATTTTGATGGTCTATTTGTGGGAAGTTTTATGCGCTTAGTCCCGAAATAAACAATGAATTGATTGAACACCTCGTTTTACCCTCCAAAGCTTCCAGGGCACTCATTACAATTAAACTTTGGGCCTCATTTACCATATTTTGATGCAGGGCAGCAGGAATTCCTTTTGTGCTGCTGTACGTCCAAATAAAAGGGCAGGAAGGCGCTGTATACGTAAGATACAGCGCCTTCCTGCCCTTCTCTCATGCGCCTGTATTCTCAGATAGGGGTTTGTCCAAATGATCCTACATTACCTTGGCGAGGAACAATGTAGATGAACAAAATTGGTATATTGTGGAAATTAATTCTTACAAATGTAATTTACACAGTGACATTTTAAATTACTCACTAGTGATGTGTTTGATTATACAAAACATAATTTATTCTGCCTTTTTTCACAAGCATGCATATAGTCTTCATGTCTTTCCCAGGCATGAGCATAATGTCACTTTCACATGAGATTGCATGCCATATTGGAAAGCATGATGCAATCAGTTTCTTGACAACGACTATTTTGCTTCCTAACCCTCACCTTCTTATATACATGTACATATGATTTAAAGCTCTGTATGTTCTACATCTCTTATTAACAGGACCTGTCCTCGTCATTTTGTGGTGCACTTCAAAAGTAATGTGCACCCAATACTATGTTAAAGTATGTATTATCTTCTATAGGTTGTTCATTCCTCCACTGTCCTGAAGAGGATCTAAATCATAAACGTCCGAAACACGTCAAATCTACTGGTTGGAGGAGTTTTTTTCCAACCTCAAAACCTTCAAAAATCTAACTTTGGACACACACTAGGAAACAGACGTCAACATTGTGGCCTTGTAAGTCCATGAAAAGTCGCTCAAGGTGGCTTTACGTTGCCTTGTAAATATGGGCAGGCACACTGCGTGGCCAGTGCATCTAAAAAAGTGACGCACCGGCGGCGCAAGGGGCTTGTTAATGAGGACATACATGTCTGAAGTATCTGTAAGTCTGCAAATTCAGATAACTGGCAAAAATGATTTGTGCTTCTATTACCTAGATGCTGAGATTGCCGAAGGGGTATCAGTGTGCATAAAGACCTTGCGTCAGGACCAGTGTTTCTCATGTACCTACCCTTCCTTCCCTAGTCACTGGGCTAGTTACTTTGTGCTTGGCTATCATTCGAGTATCAGTATACTAGCTTCTGAGGGAGGAAAGGGTGGGCTGCTGAAATCCAACTTCCCATGATATGACAGCCCCTGATTGGTTCCCACTTGTAACAGGCAGCTCAAGAGACCTCTCCTCTTTTTGTCACAGGAGCCTACAACAACAATAAAACTCTGCCACCACAAATCAAAATATAGGGAATGAAATAATAATGTGTCCATGCGAAACAGTAATTCCACTATTTGCAAGAACAAAAAAAAGTGTTTAGGTTAAAGATAGCCCAGTGAGGAGAGCGTTCACTGTCAAGGGCGAGCGACTCTCCTATCCTTAGCGTGAGCTAAAATATGCAGAAATTTCGACTAGGAAATAGGAATTGTATATCAAATGTTCTATATGAAGTGCTCTAGATAACAGCACCATGTAAATAACACACCAGTCCGTCTGCAATTGGCAGGATAATTTGTAATCATATGCAAAAGTTGTTTGCGCCTGATATTGAATTCTGAATTGAGAGAATTTACTGTACGTCTGTTACATCTCCGCATACATTGCTTCAGATATTACCTGGTGGAATTTCACTTGGGGTAAGTCGTCAGTAATGGAGAAAAAAACTGTCTTTCAAGTGCAGTAAAACTATTTTTTCTGCTCTAAACTTACCACTTAGGCATGTAGTGGTAGAATAACCCCAGGGCTTTACCAAAAGGCACAGCAATACGTTTACCATGTGTCAATTGTACTGCCCAGTGGTCCACTGCACTCATGAGGGACAACATGCTCAGAAGTCCTTTGCACAGCCGTGCTCGTCTTTCGAAGGCAGTCACTACATCTTACACAATGATTTGCAGCCGCCCAAACAACCCATGTACTTCGGGCACCACACAGCATTTGCTGTGATAAAGAAGTTGCACAAATAGGTCGCAATCTGCTGCTTACTGTGGAATTGATCAATGTTGTGGGATATCCTGATATTGACACCAGAGACTCATTTTTAGAACATGAGTGCTGCGCGAGGGCAGAGTGGACACAGCTGGCTGCTCCACACCACTGGTTCTACATTAAATAATGCAGAAATAAAATAGCTAAGCAGGCTGTCATTGTGACCTTCTCTGAAACGACTTTACAGATGGTTCAGTTATGATATTAAATAAACCTAAACTGCGCAATTGATTTGAATCACAAAGATATGAAAAGGAAAGCATGCTAATGGAAATATTATGCATGGATTGGGAATAATTCTCACATTAAACTGTAACAATCACACAGCAGTCCAAATGTCAGACAGAGGGTGCTTCGGCAAGAAAAATATTTTGTGAGGAAAATATTTTCTGAGACTCATGTTTATTTAGTTATTTGTATTATTTATTATCATTTATTGACTATTATTGCTAGGCACGCTTGCTTCTTCCTACAGAAGATTACTCACTCTGTCTCCAGATAAAGTCTGGGTAAGCCACTCGATGAAACTGTGCCAACCCCTATTTCTGAATCTATCTAAATTTTTGTCTGCGCTCTCTTTGCCTTATGAATATATCAACATGCACATTGTATTTTTGCACCTCTTCATTTCTTGAGGCTGATGAGTCATTTCACATCTTTGTGCACCCTAACCTGCAATTCACTATGCACGTTTAATTGTGTTGACATTCTTTTCCAAAGAAAAACAGAAATACTCATATTTGAATTTAAAATCATTATAATTTTATTTTGTAAAGTTGAATGAATGAATGAATGCGGGTATTTGTCAATGAACAGTATTCTCTGTCTTGGAACAGTCTTGGAGTCTTCTATTGCAGTCTCCAAACTACCTTTTAACTTATATTTTTTTCAGGCCTCCTCTTTGGAGGTCCCTCATTCTCCTGCACTATTTATTGTGCTTTTCACTCCCACAATAAGTTCAGATGCTGCTTTTTTGGTGATTTAAGACTTCCTGTTAAAGGAATCAAGGCTTGGGAGGGGCGTGGACTGGAGTAGGTTCATCCCAGACAGACCCCGAGAAGAGGTGTCGAGCAGGTGGGAGGTGACGAAATGGGGGGGCGTGGAGCCGTCGAGTAAGCGAACCACAGTGGGGCCTGACGCCGGCAGCAAAGCGAGCGGGACCCAGAGCGGTGACAAAAGAGGAGGTGCTGCCCTGGGCCTGCTGCCGAGGTTCGAGATGTGGAGCTCCAGAGGTCGAGGTTGTTGTGGCAACACGGGGCCCCGCTATGGGAATTAGGAGTGCTGCCTGCTGTGAGTGATGGAGAGCTTGGACCCTGAGGCTTTACCGGGGCAGTTGATGGCAAGAACAGTCTCCAACGGCTGAGGGTCTGGTCGAGTGTTCACAGGGGCGGCTCCTCCATGTGGGCGGAGGAGCGTTGCCCCACTGCTTTCTCGCAGTGCGAGAAAGCAGAAGTGTTTGGTTGGGGGAGGGCAGGTGGGTGGTCCTTCTCTGCGGCAGGGGAGGAGTGGCTTGCCCAATGTTGCAGGCCCTGACTGTTTGGTCAGCCCTCTGGGGTCGACCAAATCACTCATGCACACTCTGCCATTTCTCGATGTAGGCTGCATGCAGCCTATATGGAGAAAATGGCCTCCCCGTAGGCGCCTGACTGGGCGCCGTCTCCACCAGGCACAATGATGCCATTGCAGTGTTGTGATTGGCTTAAGGGATGGGAGGTAGGCTGCCTGCTTCCTGCGTGGAGCAGAGAAGCAGAGACGAGGCGGGACCAGATTGGGCCGGCTAAGGTACGTTATATATATTTTAAATTAAAATTAAACCTCTACTCCCCCACGCAACCCCCCCTACCCGCGAGCCATGCTGGCTGCGACTGCTTCCTGCACTGAGAATGCACCATACTTGGGACGGGCAGGAGTAGAGTGTTCAAGTGGCTGTGAGATGAGGTGGGCTTACGCAGGAGTCTCAGACGAGTCCTGGACTGCAATATAGTGGAGGCAGCTGAACTAAAGCCAGAGAGTGGCCGGAGGCCTTGGGAGCAGCAGACTTGTGAGAGGAGTTCTGCATAGATGAGGTGAGCGCTATGAATACTGGTGCCTGAGGAAATTGCAGCCGGCTGGTTAACAGGCATTGCCATGGTTCCAGACATGGGGTCTACAGTGCCTTCAGCCCACAGACTAGAAAAACATGTTTTCCCCGTTCAGGAGTAGAGAAACGAACCAGGCACCCAGGACCGGCCAACTATGCAGGGCTCGAGTCGTGGCTACATGCAGGTACACGGCGTCCCCCCACTCTTTTCACAGGGTGGACGCCGCCCCCCCTGCCAAAAAGCTGGGCCCCACAGAAATATGCTGAACGTGTCCCGGTTTAATTTTCAGACACCGGGACACGCTCAGCACGTGACGTCATGCGGTCATTTGCTTTCTGTCAGTCCCCCTACTTCTTTTTATGGGACTTGTGCCCTGCAACTATGTGCACTGTGCCTGAACCTTCCATGAAAGAGATCCTGCAAGCAGTGCAAAAAACGAAAAAGACACTGGAACACAAAATAGACACTATCAGCCTCAACATTACTCGCCTCGTACGGGCCTGCAATAGGTCTGGGCCAGAATGGGAAGCACAGAATCCACACTGGAGGAACACTAGAATGCCACAAAACAACTGCATTCTGAGGTCCTCGGTCTTAAAGATGCTACATGCACCACACAACCCGCAAGAGGGTCTACGGCTTGTACGAAGCACTGTTAGCAGTTATATAGTAGTTTAAAAGTGAGTGGGTTAAAGGCGACATACACCTCACACACTGACTGGGGTGGGTAGCTCCAACCCCACCGCGGGAGGCAATAACGAGGGGGGAAAGGGTATTACAATGGTATATGAAGAGCATACCGAGGAGGGGCGTCACCTCACCTGACGACACACACTCGAGCCGAGAGGGGGCGCTCCTGAGTCTTTCCATCCTCTCCTAAAATGTTAACAGGTTGGGTAAGAAAGTGAAGAGGGGCATAGTTCAAAAATTCAAGTATTGACACAACCCGGATATACTCCTCATACAGGAAACCCATTTGAAGGGTAATAATTGTGTATTTCTTGGCCAAGGCAGATACAAAACTGCTGTTCACTCAGGGTATACAACTGACTCCAGAGGGGTTGGAATGCTGGTACCAAGTCTCTACCCCTCAACCTCTGGTATGGATCCACCTAGGGGTTTTTGGATGGGGAACAGGTTCTGATTGTCTCCTGTTATGGCCCACCAGGACTACAAACATTAGCCCTAGATCATATGGAAAAATTACTGACGCAAGCCCCGGAAGCAACACTGGTGATGAGGGGGGACCTTAATCTCACAATGTGCTCAGAATTGGACGGCCGACCCTGGCAGATACCACCGGGTGGGTGGATCATAGATTAAGAGACTTTGTGGGGACGATAGGTCTTCACGATAGGTCTTCAGGACTTACGGAGGATGAAAAACCTAGATTCAAAATAATTTTTGTATGTTTCTTCCTGTATGCAGGCCGGCGCACAACTGGACTACTTTCTGGTACCACCAACGCAGGGGTATAGATATAGACATACTACCTTCCGACGAAGGGGGACCTCAAATCATTTACCCCTGTCTACTTGGTTGACCACCTTCACACAGATTGAGAGGCCACTTTAGTGTTTGCACCCCTGGGATATTAGGGACTGGGAAACAAAACAAATTCTTAAGCAGGCCATGTTGAACTCTTTCAACGATAATAAGGGTTCTGTAGATTCTGGTGTAACTATATGGGAGGCATATAAAATGGTGCTAAGAGGCCAGCTAATATCCACGATTTTAGGTAAACTTAAAGAGGATTGTAACAGAATTGATGAACTAGAGACACGTCTAATGCAATGGGAAGGGAATTATCAGACTACCCCCACACCGGAGCTGGCACATCGAATAGTGCTGGCCCAGGAAGAATCTAAACAACTGATTGAACGGGGGCATGGAAATTACACAGGCTATATGAGATGGGGAATAGGGCTGGGAAGCTTCTTGCCTGGCTGGTCCACCCTGTTGAGGGTCAACAATGGGAACAGAAGATTAGAGAGAGGGGAGAATGGTGTATACAGCCCCTCAAATAGCTTCAGAGAAGAGGTGTGGCGCAGTGGCCAGGGTACGTGACTTTGGAACACAGGGACTCGCGGTTCGATCTCTGGCGGCAGGTTAGCCCAGCACCATGTGACTCTGGGCAATAGCTCACTTTTTCCTGACGGCCCCTGGCGCCTTGATACCCTCGGATAATTGTTAGCGCTTTACAGATACTGGATTTCATTTTTTTCATTTCATTTCAGACTTTTTGACCTATCTGGAAGCGCTATATTGCCCTCGACAACAAGGCCCCGAGTTAGACATACAGGGCTTTTTAAGGGATATCCTCACAAAGAGGTTAGAAATAGAGTGATAAGCTAGACAGTGAAATAGAAGCGACTGAGATCAGGGAGGCTACAGGGCAGCTGCAGAGTGATAAGAGCCAAGTTACCAATTGTTGTCCTGCAAAGTTTTCTAAATGCTTCGGGGGTTGTGCTTTGTGAACCTCTGTTGAGGATGTTTCGTGATGACCGGACAGGAGGCTGTCTTCCCAGGGATGCCCGAATGGCCCCTATTGCCTTGATCCATAAATCAGGAAAGCAGCCAGAAATGTGTGCGTCTTATAGGCCCATCTCACTGCTGAACTTGGAGGCGTAGATACTGACAAAAGTACTGTCCAGCCACCTGTATGACATGGCAAACAAACTGATTAGAGCTGACCAATTCACGTTCATGCTACACACAGCAATGAAAAATAATTGCAGACACTTGCATGGAGTCCTGGCACTCTGTGCATACCTCCAGGAGTCGGTGGTGATACTCTCCCTAGATGCCAAAAAGGCATTCAATTCACTCGAATAGCCTTACCTATGGGTACTGCTCGACAAGATGGGCTTTGGTCCAGCATTTCTTTCATGGTTCTAGCTTTTATATAGGATGCCCCTGCCAGAATACGAGTAAATGGGGCATTCTCTTTTTAGTATTTGAACTATGGAGGGGCACTTAACAGAGATACCCGCTTTCCCCTTTTCTGTTCGCCCTAGCCATCAATCCATTGGTGGAATGGGTGAGGAAAGAAGCCCTACTGGGGGGCCTGAGGTGGGATCAGGGTTGGGAGGATAGAATCTCACTCTAGGCAGATGATATACTTCTTCATTTGGCAGACCCCTTACATTCAATTCCAAGGATACTACAAACATTCACCAACTATTCGGTGATCAGAATAAACTGCCATGAATCAGTGGCTTACTCGCCCACGGGGTGGGCTCATCCAGAGGGCTCGGATTGCCACTCCAATGGTCCAGGTTGGGCTTTCAGTACTAGGGTATTTCTATCACTATATCCCCAACAGACTTTATATACAGAAACTTGGAGAGACTCATTATTCTCTATAAGACAGATCTTGCCAATTGGAGAAAGTTGCCGTTATCCTTTGTAGGGGATGGCTGCACGATGAGACATCTGCCCAAATTTCTTTATGTTTTACAACCCACGCCGTTTGAAATCTCTGAATCCTTTTTCTGGGCAGTGATGGAGACAACCAGAGCACTGTTTTGGGATGGAGGCATGCCTAGAGTTGCTCTACCCAGCCTAATGTAGGGTTAATTCGAGGGGGGATTGTGCATCCCAACCTCACGCTGTACTATTGGGGGGTACTATTGACTGTGATTAATGACTGGACCTTTGTTGAATTAGAGGATCCTGCTCTGATTATGGACAGACAAACTCTGCCACAAAGAGGATATCACAAGGCAATTTATGGGAGGGGTATCCCACAGGGACACCAGAACCCCACCAGCCGTAGCAGTCCAGATTTGAAAAGATGCAACAAAGGCAATTGCCTGGACAGGAAAGATTACCAGGGAGATACCACTGTGGGATTCTGATATGCTGGTGGACTTAAAACACTTATCAGGTTTCCATCCCTGGGACTTGAAAGGCATATCTAAGTTAAAGACCTGTGGAGCTCGAGGAATATACTAACATTTGAGGAGCTCAGTGAGCAATTCGGTCTTACGGACCCTCAGAGATTTAAGTATCTCCAGGTGAAATATGTTCTGGCCGAAAACACGTCACATCTTAGAGTTGCAATAATATAGGTACACTGGTCCATACCTTGTGGGAATGCCCTAAATTGCAGGGCTACTGGTAAGACCCATGGGGCCTTAGATACCGAGTTACGGGGTAGTAGGCTGATCTAACGGTGCGAGTAGTGTGCCTGGGTATGCGGAGAAAACCGACAATCCCATGATATCCCTTTATATTTTGCGATATAGCGTTGATTGTGGCCAGGAGGGATGTGATACAGTTGTGGAGCAGTGGGACGCTACCCCGCAAGGACCAGTGGGCCCTCAAAATGCACTGTTGTATGCACATAGAGAGAACGGTTTACCAAGCACCGGGATGCGCGGGGAAATTTGACAAAATCTGGGGTTCATGGAAAGCAGAGAGGAATCTGGAGAACTAACAAGGAACTGGTGGCAGGTACGACTAGTAGGCGCTGTAAGGGGAGAAGGATGTCTGGATCAACGAATTGTAGACTTGCCTAGTGTGTTATATGTACTACAGGATGTTGGGTGGATGGGTGACAGCTTCTGGATACGCATGCGCCTACGTGATGCTAGGGTTGACGTACTAAGTTCATGTATGGTATGTTGTACTTGCTATAAAAAAAATAAAAACATTTTTTTTTTACAGAATCATTCTTTTATATAATGAAGCTCAGGTGCAGTCCAACACAGGTCTGAAAAGTGTCATAGCCTGTTCAAGAACCTTTAAAGTCCTATCTTAGTGGGACCCGAGATAAAAGCCATGTTTCTTCTTAACCATGATTGTACCATTATCCAGGACTCCTCTTCTCGTGTATTCTGTCACACCCCGGGAGAAACGAGACGCTTATGCCTTATGTTGACTCACTCCACTGTTTCTGTTTCTATTTCTGCTTAACAGTATTGTATGGGGTGCTTGTTACACCAATGTTATGCTGAAAATTATTAAAATATATACTCATAGGACATCGCAGCTTCCGTTTAAACTCTGAGCGAGACTCACTGTTGAGACAAACTATGTTGTAAATCTGCTCAGGAGCATTACTGTGTAAAAATCGAATTGTGATGTAGATACATGACCTGATATGCAATACAAATATGAAAATCAATAAAACAAATTTAAATAAAAAAACAGTATTGTATGGGGTGCTGATAAATGTTGATGACCTACCGCCGTATTATCACCCAGTGTTTGCCTTCGCCTTGATCTTTATTAAAAGCAATATATATATATATATATATATATATATATATATATATATATATATATATAACCTACTGGCGATTGCCAGTAGGTAGTTATAGTTAGGATTATTTTCAATGCAAAATCTCAACATTCTATTGTGAATAACTTTGGCGCCGGTTGAGGAATCTGCCTGAAAATTTCCTCAAATTTGCCTCGCGCCGCTCCGGTCCTTTCTTGAAAGTTTGGGGGGGGATTCGTGAAGCGGGGGCCGAGATAAAAGGGGGGTCCCAAAACGTGTTTTCCCCATGTTAATTTCCATAGGGCGGTCGACCTCACTTTTAGCCCGAACGGCTGAATGGATTTTCACCAAACTTGGCAAAATTGTAGGGACTGGTAGTCCGATGTGCCTTTGCTAGGTCTCAAGAAATGTGCTCCAGAGGATTTTGAGTAATTTAGGTTAAAAAAATATATATATCTGTAAGCGCGCCCTGGTACGCGCACCGGGGAGCGTACCAGTGCGCAACACAAGTTCGCGCGCGGAAAGCTGATTGGCTCTCGGGTGTCTGTAAACATTCCAAACAGTCCGGAGCGGCCGCCATCTTGTGTCTCGGTAGGATCGAGACACAAGAGGTAGCAAAAACAAAGGGGGAAATGACCAAAAGGGGGCAGGGTAGACCCCCCCCTGACCCCCTAGGATTGATGTGGGGGCCATAAAAGGGCCCCGCGGGGCAAAAAAAAATTACTTTTTTTTTCGATTTGCACGGGGGTGCGCCCGGTACGCGCACCGGGGAGCGTACTATGGGGAAAAAAGAATGACAGAGTTTATAAAAAATGTAGTCTTTTTTTAAAAATTGGAGGTAGTTCTAAAAAGAACTGGGTTTTTTCTTCTTTTTGTTGTTTTATATTTTTTTATTGTTTTTTTGAACATTTTTTACTTTTTGGGGGTTTTCTGAACAGTTTTATATTTTTTTGTATTTTTTATGGGGAGAAACAAAAAACAGGGAATTGTAAATGGCTCAACTGGAGCAAAAAAAACAACAGAAAAAATTAGGGTTTTTTCGGGCACTTATGGTTATCCCCAGCACAGATGATAAGTTTTATACTTTGCTCACCATAGCAAATTAACTTTCCACAATATTTGCACATGATTTTAAAATTGTTAAATTTTGGTTGTATGATAGGCATTGTCTCTGTTGCCTCTGAACCCGATGGAGTTGGTTCTTTCGATGTTGAGGGTCTAGATGTTGATGGGGGTAGCTTACTGCAGAGGTCCCTTACCTCTGCAGCAGAATAGTTGATTGGGTGCCGACGGATCATGTGCCAAATCATGGTATGATTCCCGAAGGAATATTTTTTGTTCGGGTTCCCCCTGGACAGCTCAGCATCACAAATCAGACAAGTTACTTTCGCAGCGTTGAATTTTTTGAAACCCCTTGGGATTTTGTAGAACTGCCATACGAAGTGCTCTTTTGGTTTGTAGGGCTGATTAACTTCAGGCAGGAAATGCCTTGTCTGTCCCTCCTCTTCATCATCCTCCTCCTCCTCTTCTTCTTGACCACCAATGTGATCTTCTGGTGGTCTTTTTGATGGTGGTGGTGGTGGTGGTGGGGCAGATGAACCAGCTGCTGCTGCTATTGTAGCCATTTTAAAGTAGAAAAGATTAGAGAAAGATCTTCAAACAGGTCTTCTTCAGTCAAAGGACAAAGTCAGAATAAGGAAAAAAGGTGGGGGCTTTCATCATTTGGAAAAAAAAAGCAGTTCTGGACCAATGAAAAGTGTTATTTTCAAGTCACATGACCAGGGCTTTCATCATTTGGAAACCAAAAGTGTTGTGAACCAATGAAAAGTGTTATTTTCAGGTCACATGACCCGAGGCGCTTACGCTACGCGCCCCGGGGCACGTAGCGTAAGCGCGTCAGGACGTTTCGCGATCGTATGCGCTCACGTGCTTCCGGGTGCGCTTACGCTGTGCGTCATATGACGCATCACGCGGCTACGCGATACGTCACGATGTTGTTTTCGTTCACGGCAATAGCGCTAACGGGAAGCTTACCGGTACACGCTCCGGGGCGCGCAAAAGCACTGCGCTTACCGGTGAGCGCATCGGTACGCGCCCCGGGAGCGCACCGGGGCAAAAATATATATATATGTATATATATATATATATTACATAATTATACAATATAAAATTCGTAATAAAAATATTACATATCATACCCATAGAGATTTGCTATTAAAAAACCTATGAAATTCACTGAAAAAACCATAGGTTTCACACCAATTATAGTTAGGAATTAGCATTTAAAAAACCTATTAAATTCACTGAAAAAACCATAGGTTTCACACCAGTTATAGTTAGGAATTAGCATTTAAAAAACCTATTACATTCACTGAAAAAACCATAGATTTCACACCAGTTATAGTTAGCTGGAAATGTTACTGACATAAAACCATTGAAATTCCCACGTTATAGTTAGTTGGACTCACTATAACTTGCGCGTGCAATGCACTGCTGATGACGTCACATATTACATCACTCATGACATGGTCTGAGCAGGTGTTAGTTTTTGGAGATATTCACGCTTAGTGCAAATATTTCCATCACTACGCCTGCCTTGCTAATAGGCGATAGCGACGTTAGCGACTACTTTCAGTCGCTAACTGGTTGGGTACGCCCACTTTGCATGTCATTAGCGATAAATATCGCTGACAAGCAAAGCGGGCCCCAAACCGCTCGCTATCGCCTAAAAGCTGTAGCTAACATTAGTTAGCGACAGCTTGCTAATAGGGCGATATAATTGTCGCCACTTAGCGGCCATAATCCAATATCGCTAGGTTTGGTAATATGCCCCTAAATTAGCAGATTAAGTCATGCCACCGAAAAGATGGAGCTTCCGCCCTGGGCTTTTTTGTAACAACCTAATGAATTCTGGGAATTGTCCTAGTTCGCTTCAGCTTATCCAATTGAACTGATATAAGTGAACATACCTATTGGTAAATGAAAACTAAAGGTGTGAAGCATTGTGTCCTTTGTGAATTGATGATATGGAGGCCGCTTAAGAAAAAAGAGCTTCATCTCCAGCGCGGTCCAATATGGGGCTCAGAACGTCAGATCCAGACTAGGTTTTCACAGTATCTGTATAAGGTCAATGGCAGGAGTAAGGTTCATGCAGTGGGTCTCGCGAATTCTGATATCTCAAGTTTGCCGGGTCCACTTGTGAGTAGCTCATCCAGCCCAGAATTTTGCTTTGCACTCTGGAAATTGTAGTCCTAGTTTTTTAGGTTGATGAAAAGGACTACAAATCCCAAACGGCGAAGGAAAAAAAATCTCAGGCATGGAATTGTGAAACTTGAAAATTTTGGAATTCCCAGACACTTGGCTTGGTAGTGGAGAAGACAACTCTGCATCTGTATCAGTGGTGTCCAACACAGGTCTAGGAGGGACGGGTTCCTTCCAGACTTTTACAATATCACTGTATCTCTGTGAATACATTTAACATTGTCAATGATTAGTGTGAAAACCTGGCAAGGGCCCGGCCCATCTGAACCTGCGCTGGGCACCCAGAGCTATACAAATGGAAGGTCCACTCCCAGCGTTACCTGTAGTCCTGAACATTCCCAATGATATCGATGCAAGGCAGTACCTGAGAGGTGGAGAGTGGGGGCAGTGTTGTTGTGTTAATGTGTATCTCTTTGACTTTTTTTATTTATTCTTAATAATTGTTTGCTCAGGGCGGGTTCAGCTCCTTTCTAAATACACATTTGGTGCCAGCTGGTGGTGCAATCCCTACTCCTGGCAAAGCAGAGCAGTCTGCAGGTGCCAAGCCAAACACTGTGCTTCACAATGGACCTGACTCCAGGTTCATTTATTTACAGTAAGTCACTCTTGAGACTGAAAGCTAACATCAGCCACTCCACCTCCATGTGCCAGTCATGCCAGGGGCCCCTTTCATCGTCCATCCATTTACCCTGTCATGAGTTGAAGAGGTGGGTTGGCTGCTTGTGTATTTTGTTGTACCTGCACCATGTGTGGTCTGTGGTTTTTGTGATTTATAGCGCAGGTGTTTGCTTTTAAAACACATTCATCTTCCCGCTTCGCAGCTGCTTTTGTTAGTTGGTGTAGGAGTAAAGGTGTGACGACTGCTGGAGTGCAGAGGGTTAAACTCCCTCTGCCAACATATATGTGGTGAAGAAATCAGCACCAGGTGATTGATAGGTTTGATTCTTTCGGTAAACAACATTAATACGAGCCATGGTGTCCTGTGTGTGCCACCCCAATCTCTGTCATCAGAACACAACCTTTCCATCGCTGGGTTCTTGTATTCCGCATCATTGTTGTATGGTGTGTCAGTTCAGCTGGTGGAAACAAAACCTACAGCTCCTAGAATGTGTTTGTGGTGATATAAGCGCGGAACACGGAAACAATGGCAGTTGGCAGCGGGTAAACTGCCCTGGGGTGTCTCATAATAAAATTAAGATGCTTATCTTTCATGTTATGGTGTCCAGGAAGTTTGTATGCGGCACACACCACAGTGTTATATTGTTAAATGAATATATTTTGAGGCAACAAGGGAACCCAGAAAGGTCGACCAGGGACCTTGGGAATCAATTCTTTTAAACAACAGCGGTCTCCGGAATAGGGAATATGCAAACAATAAATATAGGCACAGTCGTTACTATATTCAAAGGACATGTCCAGCAGGACAGAGGTCTAATATTACTTTTAGTATGGAATAAACAAGGGATTTCAACAGAACAGTACATACATTGGGGCACAAACCTGTGTCCTACCTAACAATTACAAAACAGAAAGGAAACAACACAGGGTGCTCAGGGAAAACTGTACGGTTTGTTATACACAGGTAGTACACAGTGACAAAACGAGAAAACAAATCGCAGAGTACACCTTTACAGTTTAAATGAATACAAGTTTTTCATGTATAAGGTGTTTTTTAGTGTCAACGGCGTTTCAATCCAACAAGGGGGTAAGTGGATCATCATCAGGACATGGAGTGCATGCCTATTATTGTAAGAGCCTTTATATGCCTGGGGAAGAAGAATGGGAGAGAAAATCCAAAACGTACAATTAAGGGGAGGTTCACTATTTGCAAGAATTTTGGGCAACATGGGTGCATGAATGACTCAAAGGAAATCATGCATGGAATTGTGTAGTCCAGAAAGGGTGAAGTGACTGAGGCGAAGGAAATATATCTGACAATTAGTGATTGTGTGGAGATTATCTTAAAGGATTTGGCGTATTCAGACTGTAGATATCTGGATGCACTGGACCAGGATAAAGTCACAAGTTCAGGCCATCTGTGATGGAACGCAGGCTAGCTACAGGGACTCATTTAGGCCCACTATACAAAATACCTTAAATCCTGGTTTGCGGAGTGTCGCAAGGATCTGTGTCGAAGACGTGCTACGCAGCCGAAGCGATGCATTGGTTCTGAGAGGTATAAAGGCTACGATGCGAGGGTCTGCATCATCATCGAGGAACTCAGCAATGGGGCTTGCAATGCAAAGTCTAGCATTGAGGATGCAGCATGCATGCAGAGCACTGCTTCGGTTCTGACCAGCTGCAATGCGGAATCCGGTTTCAACATCTGAATCTCCTTGCTGGGGCATAACCAATTACCTTGACAGGGACGAGTCCGGTTATAAGGCCGTGAAATCACGAGTCTTCCTTAATGTAGGGGCTTGGATGTAGGAGTACGTTGCTCCTTGGATTAACTAACCGCTTGAGTCCGCGGTCTCGATTGCTGAATTGGAGGAATTGGAGAAACAGGCCATTAGTTCCCTTAAAACCAATGACTCTATAGTTATTAAAAGTGCAGACAAGGGCGGTGGAATTGTCTTACAGGAACTTGACTCTTACACTGCAGAAATCCAGAGACAATTAGACAATAAAGATCACTACCTGAGGTTAGCATCCAACCCCACCAAGGAGATTCAGGAACTGATACGGAAAGTAACAGTAGATGCAGTATCAGAGGGTTTCCTGACAAAGAAAGAATTCAACTATCTAAATGTGAAAAGCCCAAGGACCCCGGTAATATACACATTACCAAAAATTCACAAGAATATCACCAGCCCACCAGGCCGCCCGATTGTGTCAGCATGCGGTTCAATCCTGGAACCCTTAGGGGCATTTGTTGATTTCTTTATAAAAGAATTTGTCCCTCCCACAGCTTGCTATGTACGAAACTCCATGTCCATGATCAATTTGATCGAGCACCACCCCTTCAACCCCACTACCGATACCTTGTGCACCATGGACGTGGAGTCTCTGTATACTAATATCCCGCAAACTGCGGCACTTCTTGTTATACAGAAGACTTTAGATACACGCCCACGTCCTCATGCTATTCCCACGTCATTCATCTGTCAGTTACTGGAACTTTGCCTTACCCGAAATTTCTTTTCATTCAAAGGCCTCTTTTACCAACAAATAAAGGGAACATCTATGGGCGTGAATTTTGCCCCAAATTTGGCCATACTGTTTATGGATGAAATAGAAAGACAAGTCATCCTGGTACCATCTAACCCCTTCTTCTCCGGTATCATTATGTGGCATAGATACATTGATGACATCTTCATGATATGGAGATTGGACACCAATGTTCTACGCCACTTTATGCACTGGATGAACAACAACTGTTCGGGCCTTAATTTCACCTCCATATCTGACAGTTTTTCCATAAACTTCTTGGACTTAACAATTTTCCATCAGGAAGGTGAACTCCTCACACGGTTATTCAGAAAATCTACTGAGAGAAACACGCTGTTAGAATACACCAGCAATCACCCCAGGGCACTGAGGGATTCGCTATCATTTTCTCAATTCTTAAGGATTAGGAGAAACTGCTCACATAAGGAGGACTACTTTAGAGAAAGTGCCATTCTGGCCAATAAACTCAAAGACAGGGACTACCCCAGGAAAATTGTAAAAAACGCCTTGAAAAGGGCATGGTACCGCCCATGAGAAACACTGCTTGTCCCAAACCCAAAGAAAAATATGGACAGAATAGCATGTGTAACAACTTTCTCCCCCCTCTCTAATAAACTGAGGAAAATGATTTTAAAACACTGGCCCGTGATTAATGCAGGTATTCTAGAAATTGAGCGCCCCCTATTCGCTTTAAAAAAAAGTAAGAATCTAAAGGACCACTTGGTCCGAGCAGCGCTCCCTAGTCCTAACCATTCCTCTACACTTGAAGCAGCATGGGGTCTGTCCCCCATTGTTGGACATGTCAAATGTGGTGGATGTACTGTGTGCAATTTGACCATTGAAGGTAAAACACTAGTGTTCAACAATATTACGTTCAAATGTAACACTCTCACAAACTGCAATGCAAGCAATGTTATTTATCTCATCCAGTGCCCCTGTAATAAAATCTATGTGGGCCAAACATCACAAAAAATCAAAACCCGCATCTGCCAGCACAGGAGCCGCATCAGGTGCAGGACACCGAACGCCCCACTGGTAGAACACTTCACGGAAGCAAAACATGACGAAGACGACATCCGCTTGACTGTTCTAAAGGCACTGAAACTACCCCAAAGAGGAGGCAGCATGACTAGTCTACTAAACAAAGAGGAATTGAAGTGCATAATAATGCTGGACTCAATCCGAAATGGACTAAACCGGACAGAGGATTGGACTTCCCTACTCTAAATTATGCACTGTTCTCTGCATACCATGTCAGCCTAAAAGCTTATGCAGTTTCTGAGCGAATAATGACATTTGACCTTTAAACATTCCACTGCCGCCTGCATGAACGGGATAATTGATATTACTGCATGGAGTTCATAAGGCCTTTTTCCCAAGTATAAACTATGAGTGAGCTTAATGCCTTGAATGTATTGCTGCCACCACAGATATTCTTGTATAATCCTATGTGTATAACTGTAATAACTGCTGGGCACAACAGGCCAGCCCCTTCACTTTTTTGAGCACGTATCCTCACTCGGTATTATCACCTATGGTTTAACACCTATTACCCAATCACCGGGTTGCACACTATAATCACAATCACCTTACCACAATCCATTCATTCCTAACCCTGAACCTTGCCTTGTCCGTCTTTAGATTGGGCTTCAAACCACTCCATCATGGCCGCCGCAAACGCGGCTTGAATGGTTAGTCCATCTTCAGTGTTGGCAGATTCAATCCTAGCCCTGAACCTTGCCTTGCCCTTCCCTAGATTGGGCTCTAACCCACTCCATCATGGCCGCCGCAAACGTGGCTAGAATGGCTAGTCCGCCCTCAGTGTTGGCAACTCACCAACTATAGCCACCCGGAACCGAGCAACACTTGAACAGCGGATTCACGCTGTCGGAGAAGAGGAGCGAGACCACCGTTTCTCCACCTTCCACCCACCGCCGATTCCACTGTGGAGTAAGGTAAGCGCCAACCCTGCCCTTCCATAACGCTAGGCTAATTCCTCCCTTGCCCCAGTATCGCCTCTAATATATTTTCCTCCAATTCAGCAATCGAGACCGCGGACTCAAGCGGTTAGTTAATCCAAGGAGCAACGTACTCCTACATAAGGAAGACTCGTGATTTCACGGCCTTATAACCGGACTCGTCCCTCTCAAGGTAATTGGTTATGCCCCAGCATCTGTTGTCTTTGCACACCCGGACCAGCCTGATTTCATAATGTAACTCCCGTTTTTCAGGCATCTCTAACTCTGAGCACGGCAGCACCCCTTACGCCCAACAGCGCCTGACCAAGCCAACCCTTGGAAATTGGCAGGTTAGTGTTTCCCCTGATAAACTACCCACCACCGAATAAAATGAACCATGCCACCTCACTTCGGCCGTAATCCTCTTCAATCACCCGGTATGTTTTTAAACGACCCACATCCTGTCGCAACGGAAACCACAAATACCCGACGGACACAACGCGCCATCGATGAGTGCCTCAGGAAATGTCACCGATCTCACGAGCACCACCGTTTCCATCTGATAATATTCGTTTGCACCAAGTCACAATGTGAACCTTCCGCCGACGCCCCGTGTCACCCTCTAGTGTATCGGCGCACTGCCCTGAAACTTGGACAATTAGTCACTGAACCTTCACCAACTCACCGCGCCGTTCTTGGCTCTCTGCCTTTCACTCTGTTCACTCACTTGATCCGAAATTGTATGCATGGATGTGATCAAACCAGTTCGACTTCACGATGATGCAACTTTCACCGAGCCCCGAGCTGGCCACACTTACATGACAGTACCGCATGCAGTTCAATCACAATTAAGGACTAAATTACTGGTTGAATACTGGCCCTGATTTGGAGTGGCCAGACAGCCACATATTGACCTCGCTATTGCTATTGTTGTTTATTTCACCATTTCAGGCGGATGCCTTATGCTGTTCTTTTGTTTTCCTCCCTTTCACTTCCACAGGCGTTCGTATTGGAAACAGGCAGTGATTAAAACAGTCCTGATGATGATCCCGGTTCATTAGGAGCCATGGGATCGAAACGTTGACCCTTGAAAACAGTGTTGCATGAAATTTATTTGCATATTAACCTGTACACACTGTATGTCGAGACTTGCTATGATTGATTATTAATTCGCAAGCGACAATTGGCTCCAAAACTCTTTTTGCCTGGTAAACTTTTCTCTCGATTCACCTTCTTTCCTTAACATATGGTTTTTCCAACTCTTGGGATAGGTACAGGATTGTGCCCTATCTAAATGCTTGTATGTGACCCTCTTTAGGTCAATCTAAATCCTTTTAAATCTAAATTAAATATTCCTTGCCCGGCTGGGCATGGAAGCTGAACTATAGTACTTATTGTGGTCTATATGTTTATTTGGTTGTCTATTGCAATTCCTGAGGACCCTTGTTCTCTCTAATAAACTTTTTAAAAGTGACATTTTTAGATTTGTGATTTAAAATCAAACTTCACCATGAGTTAGGATTTAAAATTGCGATTCCAGAGACCCCAAACATGAAGGGGTTATTGCCTTCCCATTAGAAAATTATACTTATAAAGTGTAATAACTTAATTCCAATATAGCCCTACGGGAGAGGTAGGCGTTGCCATAGTGGAAAACAAATGTACGAGTTTTTCACCACCAGGACATATAAAACTTGAAAGTATATGTCTTACTTTTTACATACATTGCAACCTACCCTCCTCGCTGTCCAGGGCTTAACTAGGGGTGACTTATATGTGTTAAACAAGGTTTGGGCCTGGCAAAAGGTTTATTTTGCCAGGTCAAAAGGGCAGTTTAAACTGCACACACACAGGCTGCAATGGCAGGCCTGAAACTTGTTTAAAGTTCTACTTAAGTGAGTGGCACAATCAGTGCTATAGGCCAATTAGTAGCATTTAATTTACAGACCCTGGGCACATGTAGTGCAACTTTACTCCGGACTCACAAGTACATTAAATATGTCAATTGGCTATAAGCCAATTCAACATGTTTTAAGGTGAAAGCACAAGCACTGGTTAGCAGTGGTAAAGTGTGAAACGTCCTAATGCCAGCAAAAATTAAGTCTGTAAAACAAGAGGTATGAAGGGAAAAATGTAAGAGGCAAAACAACGCCAAGGATGCCAGGTAATTGTGAATTCTCTATGCACCAATGGCTTGGTAGTTTTGGTTTAAGTTTCAGGTGTGGCAAACAACATCATATACATAATAATACACTGCACTTATAACCATCGCACAAGATACATTTCTGTACATGAGCTCAGCAATTACCAAGTGAGCAATAAGCTTGAGTCAAGCATAACTTTAAATGAGCAACACGCTCAAGACAAAGAAGGGTTAATGTTAGTCTTTCTTTCTTTCCAGGGAAAGATATGCTTGTTGCGCCCAAGGTAAGGTTTTGATTAATTTGTATTCGTTTCTAATACGCTCTATATTTACATCATATAAACACCATGTATGTAGATTAGAAAGTTGTTGCAATCTGGCCAGGTGGTGAGGCTTGCAGGGCCAATACTACAAATATGTATTACCTAATCCCTCTGAATTGGTGATCAATCTCCCCCCAACGTGTGTGCGTGTCACAATAACACAGTACCTCTTGTCCTTAAGTGTTGGTGTATGCAGGCCTCCCAGGACTACTTAAGCAGGCCACTGTGTGGTGCGCCACTTGAGTGCCAAAGGTACGCCAAAGACAAGCCTGTCTGCCCTCGTCCGCACCCAGCGTCTGGACACATGGCCCTACAAAGAAACACTGATGCTGACCTCTGAGCTCTGGAATACGGGCTTATCAGCAACCACTGCTACTCACATCCCCACACACAACCAGAGGACTATTCCCCTGTCATCATCGCCGCCTCACCTTCAGCACTAAAGATACCTGGACCACGCACCAGTTTCTGCAACACCATCTAGGACCTCATCGCCCTGTTCGCAATCAACTCAGACTACTACATATTCCATGGGGACCTCAACTTCCACCTTGATGACTCCAAGAACGGCAACACTATTGACCTCTTGGAGAGCATAAGAAGCCTCTGCCTCAAGCAATTCATCACAGACCCTACCCACATCGTAGGACATACACTAGACCCCATCTACACCCCCAGCAACTGAATCAGGTACAGCCATGCCACACAATTCACCTGATCTAACCACCGCAGCATGTACTTCACCATCACAGTACCCCCCCCCACTCTGGCACCATACCCCCAAGATCCACGCGCGGAGACAGCAAAAAGGTATCAGGAGACTGGTGGACCCATGCTCTCAGCTCCCACCCTCCAGACTCCACACACAATCCTCAACAAGCAGCAAAAAATGTTTCCCAATAGATCACAGGATGCACCAACATATTTGCCCCAGCCAAGACCATCAAGGCTAAAGGACCAAGAAAAACACCCAGCTGGTTTATCAAAGATCTGAACTCCACTAAAGACCACTGCTCCCAACTTGAAAGGAAGTGGCACATCAGCAAAATGACACAACACTACACTGACTTCAGAATCGCTCTCAATCAACACCACCACCTCCTGAAAGTCACCAAGAAGAATGTCCTGACAGAACGCATCGAAGTGAGCAAAAACCACAGCAAGGAACTTGTCAGCATCGTCTCGGAGTTCTCCAAACCCACAGTCACTGAAAATGACATTACACCCTCCAAGGAACTGTGTGGCAACCTTGCTGACTTCATCCAAGACAAGATCTAAGCCATCTACGAGAATTTCAAAAACCGACCTTCCGCCACTGACAGCATCAACCAGCTCACACCCACAAGCACGTACCCTGAACCCCTGCTCACCGACTGGGACATTCCATCCATGAAAGACATAATCGCGATCATGAATTCTGTGCACTCAGGATCAACCCCCAGACTCCTGCCCCCACCGCATTTTCAATTTCGGACACAAAACGATCAACAACGAGCTCAGAAATGTTCTTAACACCTCCATCACCATGGCTGGAAAAATGCAGAAGTGAGGCTCCTTCTGAAAAAACCCTCCCTGACCCTGCTGAACTGAGGAACTACCAGCCCATCTCGCTGGTCCCCATCTCAGCTAAAGTCGTTGAGAAAGCGATCAACTAGCAACCCACCCAACACCAATAGACCACAACCTCCTGGGCCCTCCTAATCTGGATTCCGAGCTAATCACAGCACCAAGACAGCCCTGATCACAGTCACTAATGACATCAGATGCCTCCTTGACCACAGGGAAATGGCAGCCCTCAACCTCCTGAACCTGTCTGCCGCGTTCAACACTGTCTCCCATCACCTCCTGGCAAACAGACTCCACCACTTTGGGATCCAGGGTGATGTCCTCAAATGGATCACTTATTTCCTCACTGACAGAGCCCAACGGATCCATCTCCCTCCTTTCACCTCGAAGCCCAGAAAGATTATCTGCGGAATCCCACAAAGAGCATCCCTCAGGCTCATACTCTTCAACACCCACATGACCCCCCTGGTCGACACCGTCAGAGCGCATGAACCATACATCATCTTCTACGCCGATGACACAGAGCCCATACTATCTCTGTCCGAAGATCCCTACACCACCAAATCCAACTTCCACAGATGCATGGTGAAAGTCGAGGACTGAAGGAAGGAGAACTGCCTTAAACTCAACGCGGACAAGACGGAAGTCCTTATGTTTGGGAACAACCCCTCGCCATGGGATGGCACGTGATGGGCCGTGGAACTTGGCAGTCCTCCCGCCCCCACGTATCACACCCGCAACCTCAGCATCATACTGGATAGCAAGCTATCCATGAAAAAACAAGTCAAGGCGGTTTCATCCGCCTGCTGCCTCACTCTCTGCATGCGCCAAATGATTTTCAGGTGGATCCCAGTCAACACCAAAAGGGCCGTCACAAAGGCACTCATCGCCAGCTGATTAGACTACAGAAACACACTCTACGTAGGAATCACCTAATGCCTCTTGAAGAGACTCCAGACTATACAAAACTCAGCTGGAAGGCTCATCCTTGACTTCCAATAAGGACCCACATCACAACCCATCTTAAGAAACTACACTGGCTCCAGATTCAAAAGAGATGCCAATTCAAGATACTAGCCCAGGCCTACAAAGCACTTCACAATGAAAGACCAGAATAATCAATAGATGCCTATCCTTCCATCAACTGACCAGGCACTTTTGCTCCTCATCTTTCTCCCTCAGAGGCACCCCACGGATCTGCTGAACCAAGGGTGGAAGGCGATCCATCTTGCACCTAGCAGCCCAGGCATGCAACAACCTCCCCCTGCACCTCAGGACCACACCGTCGCTCCGGCAATTCAGGAAAGAACTCAAGAGATGGTGCTTTAAATGTTAACTCCTCCACGCAGCCGATACTTCTCCGGCGCCTTGAAACCCTCACAGGTGATTTGCCGTGCTCTACAAAATGCTTTATGGATTGATTGACGTGCCACACATTTGGGTATTATGAGTGTACTCTCTAGCAGGTTACCAGGCACTATAGAACACATTAAGTGAGAATTCATAAAATGCATCCAAAACAGCACAAATATACCATTTACTGCTCCATGCGTGAGAAGCTCATCCAATTTTCTTTGCATTTTGGGTGTCGTAGTTCTGATTTTATTATGGGTTAAACAAGACTGCTATTTCTGGTATGCTATGATGAAAACACTGCACAGGATGAGCAACTCTGGCATGGAACTGGATAACTTTAAAGCTCGGTACTACCATCAATTGTCGTACACTCTTGTTTTTCTGCTGGGCAATGCATAACTCCCTAGGAGATCAGAAAGCGATTATGTTCAGCCCCCAGTCTCAACCATCAAATGGCAAGAACATTTACCCACAATTCATTGAAGTTGACAGACACGGGTACATACCCGTTCACACTACTAATGGCACACCATAAATAGTCGAACACATGTCAAAGGTTGCACTTAACAATTGCTCCACTTTAGTTTGCTTCTGCTGCTTGAGGAAATGACCTCCTTCAGAGCGTCTGTTTTGCCCTATACAGGATCCTATATGCTAGAGTGAGAGATGCATTCATACAGGAGCTCAAAATAGGAAGAAAAGTCTGCAGGCATAAAAATCCTTAAAGGCAAATCGTGGAAATTGATGCAGAACATAAGAGAAGGAAAAAAGGAGTCAGGTGCTGAACCACCCAAGATTGAATGGAGAAGAATCAGGCTCAGGAATTCCCAAAACGAGGCTTATTCTGGGTTGAGGTAGCTAAAGAAAAGTCCAAAAATCAGGACAAAAACTAACTATTTCAGAAATGGGAAATAATGCAACAAAAATATTTTGACTGTGTTGTGACACATCCATGTGTTACATTGGCTCCACTTTACATATAAGGGAAAGAATATAACCTCGGAGGAAACTGTCAGCATCCAACTTAGGAGCATATATACAAGCCCCTATCGTCACAAAAGGGTCACTTTTAGGGGGCGATTCCGATCTCGCTCGGAAGGGCACAGAATCCCGTACGACATCAGCGGATCCGATTCGGAGGCTGAATTTCTGTCCGGTTCGTACACGGGTCCGGCCGTCGAAGTACGATGCGAACAAGCGCGAAAACTCCGTCCGAATCGTTTCTGGGTCCGAACCGCTTTGTACGACTCGGTCGCAAGCATACCGTGGCGCGCAATGGAGACAAATGGAGACGAACTCTGACCGAGCCAGTACGATCCTCGATTTGGATAGCCGGATCGAGTCGGAGCGTCCGGCTCACAAAATCTCCCGGAGGTGAACTATGGGGGTCTGCACCGGACCCCCAGGTACCCGCAGCCTTATGACTCGGACACATGGGGAGACCCATGGGCTTCCACAACAGAGGCATGTACGGTGTGGATGGCACCAACACGTACCCACTGTAGGGGGCGCACTTGTCCGCAACGTACCCATTCAGACAATAGGAGCACATGTACGCATTGTACGACCGGCTCCCATTGACTTCAATGGGAGTCCGACCGAACCGAGTCTGACTGCATACGGCCGCATTGTACTCGCACGGTCGGACTGCAGGAGTCCGGTTCGGTCGGAAATCACCCCGGATCCGATCAGTTGGAGTGCTATCCAACCGAGATCGGAATCGGTCCCTTAGTGTTGTTGTGGTGGCGATAGGGGCTTTGCTTTATTTACAAGGCAGAATTCAGCCACTTAGTGTGGCTTAACGCTGCCTTGTAAATAAGGCACCCTTTCACACTGTGCTTAGCGGGGAATGGTAATGGGTGTTGTGGTGAGCGTTCCACTGCAACACCCATTGATTTTGATGCCGCCCCCTATTTACAAGAGTGGCGTAAATAGGAGGTAGTGCCAAAATTAAGACCTGGGAAAACCTTATCTTAAACAGGCGAAAAGAGGACAAATGCTTTCTTTCTCTTGTTTTTGCTGTTTCCATGTGTGAGCACATAAAAGTTACACAACGCCATTTAAAGATTGTTTATGTGCAGGAAGGGAGGCAATCTTCCCCTCAACGCAGACACCCTTGCACTATGGTGCAAGTGTGCCTGCATTGGCGCTAGGCTGCTAAGTTTAGCACCAGCGCAGGGGGAAACGCAGGGCAGGACCATATTGTTGTAAATATGGTGGAGCCCCTCGTTTTTGAAGTGGCAGAGTGCGGCGTTAAGCCAAGGAGGTTAATGCCGCGTTCTGCCACTTCGTTGCAAATATGCCCCTCAGTTTGAGTATGGACAATGAAGTATCAATATGGAGACCATATTTGATTGGGTTAAATCAATGCTTCCCAAACTGTTTAGAAACACAGCCCAACTTTTAGAATGACACATTTTTGGGACCCACCTGGTTTTAGTGGACCTGAGGCAGGGGCTATTTTTTAATGCAATAAAAGCAACTTTATATAAATTTCATGACGTTCATTTACCACGCTGTATGATATCGGACTGTGGCTAAGATATGGTTGTGTGATGGAACCACGTATTGTATTGTATTGTAATTGCATTTATATAGTGCTTACTACCCGTGACAAGGCGTTGAAGCGCTTTTTCGGCGCGTAGCACGCTACTCCGGGACCCATAGAGGATTAGTGTTGAATTAGTATAGTGAAACATGCAAGTACATTTTAAGTGGTGGATAGGTTAGTCAGTTATTTGGATTTGGAATGACAGCAGAAGGATAGAGGAGGAAAAAGGTTTGTATTCATATAGCGCTTGTTACCCCTGATGGGGTGTTGACGCACGCTATACAGGAAGCCCATAAAGGATTAGTGGTGAATTAATATGGTGAAATATGAAGTAATTTCAGTGGTGGATATTAGTCAATTATTTGGAGTGAGAAGGATAGGGGAGGGATAAAAGGGGAAGAAAGATTTGCATTGATATAGCACTTGTTACCCCTGATGGGTGTTGAAGCGCTTTTCTGGCGAGTAGCACGCCACTCCGGAACCCATAAAGGATTAGTGGTGAATTAGTATAGTTGAATATGGAATTTGAGAAGTGAACATGTTAGTCTGTTAATTTTGATTGAAAAGGATAGTGGAGGGATAAAAGAGTGAAAGATGTGTTGTTGTTTTTTTAGCAGTAGGAGGAGGCTTTTGAATGAGTAAAAAGGAGTTTTGGAGGGGAGGAGTCAGAGGGAAGAGTTTAGAAAGGTTTGTTTTAGGGGATCGGTATAGTAAAAGAGGTGTCAGATGATGGTAATGTGTGATGGGTATGGTAGTGGAGACAGGACACCACTTTATTATAAGGAGTTTTCTCAGCTGTTGACCAGGCTGGTGGTAATTCTGCAAGCAGGTTTTCCTGTATTGAGAAACATTCTTCGGCACAGTTCCTCACAGTATGCCTCACAGATGCTATTCAATGGGCAAAGTCCAGCAGTATTAGCATGTTATTAAATACCGCACTCAGTATTACCAATACTTAATTAATCAAAACACCAGACTGTGATGTTACCACAGAATTATATATGGATCCCATATAGACCTATATGGAATGGACCATAATATGCAGACATCAAGGCACAACACCGATGGTTGCATGCAAACTCGTCATTCTGAACCCTTTTCCACAGACAAAGTCTGCAAAGGTTGATTTGGAGAATTTGGCCCCAAAAATGTGCGTGGCATTCAGTGGCAACCCATGTCCCTGCTGAAAATGGCATTAAATGCTCAATTGTGATGAGGGCCTACCTATGGGGGATTTAAATGATGAGTTTTCATTGAGAGCAGAAAAAAATACAGAACAGTTAGGATGTATATGAATCCTGTTAGTCTGTCAAGACAGAGAAAGAAACAGGGGGAGGAGAAAGAGAGAAGAGCAAAGGGGTGAGGAAAACTGAGTTTAACAAAAAGAGAGGAATAGAGAGCAGCAATAATAAGGGGCGATAGTACGCACTACAAATCTACATAATATGACGTGACTTACATAACATAATATGATGTGACATGACCTGACATGGCGTGGCAAACGACCCCCCTCTCTCCTAAAAACCAACCCCCTACCCTAAGCCCTAAAAACGTCCATGCATCCAGTCCTAAAAACTTCCCCGACCCCCAAGCCCTAAAACCTACCCTGGCCTCTCCCTGAGCCCTGAAACCTACCCACCCTCCGGTAATTTCTAAACAATACCGACCCTCCTCCGATCCCTTAAAACTACCCTGCCCCCCTAAGCCCTAAAACGTTTCACAATCCCTGCCGCCCACCCTGGGCCCTAAAATGGCCCCCAAGCCCCTGTCCTGATACCTAAAACTAGAAAACATTAAAAGGCGCATGCATCAAAGGATTTTGCGATCGCAAACGGTGCGAATCGCAAAAATCGGCCGTTTGCGATCGCAAAATCCTCTTTTGGAATGCATGAAGGTTCAAGGCCCTCGCAATTTAAGAATTCGCAAATATTTGCGAATTCTCAAATTGCGATTGCATTTAAGGAATCGCATTTTGCGATTCCTTAAATGCAATGCAAGAAACCTTTTAAAATTGCGAATTCGCAATTAGGGGTTGCAAATTACCACGAGGGTGAACCTCGTGGTAATATGCGAAAAATGATTAAAATGCTCAAATTAGCATTTTATACACTGTCATGTTACAGACACACATGTCCTTAGGACATGTGTGTGTGAAACATGCACTTTAAAATACATTTCAGGGGTGCAGGAGGGGGTCCTTTGGACCCCCCCTGCACCCATGGAATGCATTAACATTTTGCGATTCCCTAATTGCAATTCACAAAATGTCAATGCCTTCCCATTAATTCCTATGGGCCTTTTGGCCCATTGGAATCAATGGGAATTGCGAAATCGCAAATTAGAATTCGCATAATATTTGCGATTCGGTAAAAATTGCGATTTTTACCGAATCGCAAAAATTATGTGAATAAATTGATGCATCCCGTTTTGCGATTCCTTATTTGCGATTCCTTAAAAATCGCTAATAAGGAACCGCAAAACGTTTTGTTAATGCATGTCACCGTAAGTACATTGAGAAAGGCTTTGTTGCAGCCAAAACACGGCAAAATATAGCATTGCACATATGTTTGAATAAAATGCACTATATAGATATATAGATAGATAGATATAGATATAGATATACACACACACGCATATGAAAAACATTGCAGCGCCTTGTAAGGGGTAGTAACCGATATGTAAATACAATTACAATGTACATATATATTCCAGTTTTGTATAGCATGAACATTGCCCAAGAGTATTGGAGCGCTTCACATGAACCCCAGGTTAAATTACACAAGGTCAGATTCATTTTATCATAAGCACAGGAGATTATGTGATTTGCCTGGACTCAAAAGATATTAATTAATTAATTAATTGTGGGTTTGTAATGCGCTAGAATCGACTCCCCAAGGAGTATCTCTGCGCAGTAGACAGCTGGGGAACCCGTCCTGGCTTTCCCTGTGAGATGGTCCCTACTGGGTATCTCCAAGGTGAAACCAGGCATCCCCGGCGTATGTGGGGGGCCGTTGTGGAGATGAGGCAAGCTAATGCCCCGAGTTGCCGAGTTTGATCCCTAGTTAGAGTAGGCACCGAGGTGAGAGTTACCGAGTCCGCTGACCCTGGTCCACGACCCTGCCGCGTCGGGAATTGAACCCTGGTCCCGGGCCGTACTCTGCTCCCGGGTCTGCCGCCTCTAACCAGTGAGCCACACCACTCCACATTGGCCAACCTTAGGATTTCCTAGATACAAACTCTGCAGTTCCGGCCATTAGGCCGCATCTATATTTCTCAAGTGATGTATGAAACTCATACACAAGAGGTATGGTTGTGAATGATCCTGTATCCTGAACACATTCACTGCTGAAATGGCTTTGTGCAGTAAAAACACAGCTGCAACAAATACTGGAAGGCTCACCCGGATTCTTGCTAGGTAATACTTGCAAAATGTTGTTTTAAAACTGGACTTAGGAACATTGTTCAATTCCTTTCAACTGGAGCACAACCAGGGCTAATCATTTTAAATATTACTAACATATAGACCAGGACTTTCGTGACCCATCAAAAATCAGCTCGCGACCTACCAGTGAGACCTGACCTGTGGTAAGGGAACCGCTGGGTTAGATCAAAATCTAGGCCCCACCCTTCCAGAGAACAGTCAACACTGGAATACCTGATGGAAGGTGAAGGTAATGTTTCTTTCTCATTATTTTGTCCAGTTACCTGCCCCATTTCTAGGCTCCCAAACACAGAATCTCAACCAGCTAATGCAAAGTGCTAGTCAGGCTGGCCAGGGATGTCTGCAACCAACTGGAGGCTGAGAACAAGTCTGAAAAGGAGACGCTGACTCCAACACTCTATTGCTACTTGTGTGAAGCAGATGAGCACTCCCAAAAGGAAGGAGGTTCCAGAGAAATGTGCCTCTACTCAGAACTCTGCAGCAAGAAAATTGGCCTGTTGTAACGATGCATGCTTCACCTGTGGGAGCTAATAATCAGACTCCAGTCTGCAGTTGAAACCTCAGAATTATTTGGGACTCACTGCTAGACTGACAAAAGCACTGCAATGCCATGCCAGTGCACACTGCCAATTACATAACACAGCATATTGACTGGGCACCAAGCCACACAGTCAGTGTTACTGCTTATAACCAGGGCCACTGCAATCAGGTGGCTGGAGAGGGCCAGATTATGCAGAAGGGTTAAGTAAATTATGAGGCAAGAGAAGGCATAATATGTGGTGTGATGAGGCACATAATTTTAATAGTATTACTTCATTATTGTGTACTTTTTACACTTGTTAACACTGTCTGGGCATTGGTTGCACCTCATCAGTACCAGGTTAACACCCAAATATAGCAATGAGCAACAGAAAGCTGCCCAGTCAACCTTTGCAACAGGCCTTCCATTGTGCGGTCACACATGCTGCAGCGCTTTTAGTAACTTTTGAACCTTTCACGCTAGAAACAACATTCTTTTTGTTACAATCTGCACATCTATAACTGTCTGAAAAACACAGCGGGCGCACAATCTAATTTTCCAGTGGCCCTGCTTATAACACACCGGCGGGATGGAGGTCAGCACGCACTGCTCCCCCTGTCCATGCCCAGCAGAGTTTCGGAGGCCGACAGCATCTGCGTTTCTCTACTGGTCTCATACAGTTCGCCAGCAATGTCCTGCACCAGACTCCATAATTTCTTTAAAGAGACAATGTATGATAATAATGATAATCAATTATAATTATTGTTTTTAATTGATTAGAACATTTATGAATTTAAATAATAATAAGACATTTGTGTATTTTGCCAATTTAACAAAACTATACAGAAATAAACATACACAAGTATTTCAACTGTATTATTATTATTATTATTGTTAAAATTACTATTATTATGATAACAATAACAAAATAATAATAATAATGAAATATAATATAAACAAAATAACAACAACAAAATAATAATAATAATAATGATAATAACAATAATATTAACAATAACACGAATAATTCGTATAATAACAACAATAATAATAATGATTGTTATAATAATAATAATACGTATAACAATAATAAGTATACCAATAATAATAACAGTAATCATAATAATAATAATAATAGCAATAACAATAATTAAAACAATAGTAATAATTATAACCATAATAATAATAATAACAATAATAATACTTATTATTACTAGTATCATCATCATCATCATCATCATCATATCCGGTCGGAACACAAGCACTAAACTATGCAAGTAATCAAGGTTTTGCGATTCGGCGCATGTGATCACAAAAAAGAATTACACAAATATTTTCCTTCAGCGCTCTCTTCTCCGACCCTATTTGCGAACATCAAATATACACGCAGGAAGCTGTTAAAATCCAACGTCAAAGTCTGAACTCCTGCTCCTGCTGGTTAGAGCTCCAGCAGCTAAAAGCACTTTGGGGACTGGCGTGGAGTCAAACACTCATTAAGAGTCCTGAGTCTGTTAATATTACAACACATTCCAAACCCGATATGTTCCTGCTTGTTCCATAATGGCTAGAGTGTTGTCTTCATTATTTATTTGTCTGCAGAGTAAAAATATACTCTGTTGCGCTAACAGTTGTTTGTTGCGTAGGCACCCGTTTGAGATCAGAATGTGTGATCTCCCGTTTGTTCTATTTATTGAAAATAAACAAAAAACAATGCTACATGTTTCAAAAAGGAAGAACCATTATAGCCTTAGAGCCCGCGGTAGCTAGCTACACACCCATTAAAGGACTGAGCCGAAGGTGAGGGCCTTTAACAAGGGATTGGACTTTAATGACGGTGTAGCCCAGCTACGGCGGGCTATTAGAACATTCCGCCACTAGAGAGCAGAATGTTCTCGCGAATAAAACAAAGGCCTCACGGAGCCCGAGGGTGTTGAAATCCCCTCGGGGTCCGTAAAGCCTTTGTTCACAGCAACAGCTGTGAAGGACAACTCTGGAATGTTGGAGCTCTGGTCTTTTACCGGCCTTGAGAAGCCTGGAGCACTGCTTTGTTTTCAATGGAGGTCCAAACATTCCAATGTTCTAATAATAATTAAGCCCATATTTCAAGTAGGGCACAAATCCAGATTCAGATGCATAAGTCCTGCTCCTAAAGCATAAAACTGTGTCTGTAACTTAACCTCTATTTCCAGGCGGAATAATGTCAAAACATACTACCCTCTGCAAGGAGGGAGAATTTTCAATGACTGGTCGATACCATTAGGGTAGAAAGGGATTTTATAAGAAACAGATAAATATTTCCCACCTGCAGGCTGCTCTGTGTGTATAGTCAAATACAAAAATGTGTCTATTTTTTGGGTTAAATAATTTATCTGCAAGGTGAATCAATGGACGAAGTAAGTAAAATCTCTGTCAACAGTACCTTTACAATGAGGACCAAACTGCCAGGGGACCCACAACCCTTCAAAGGGACTGTGTTCTGCCCAAGCTCAAATTTTGTGAGATGTAGGAGGCTTAGGGGCCCTTCATCCTATTCTGCGGGGGGGGGGGCTTTATTTTGCATTACCCCACTGCATTCCTTAGATGTGTCCAGTGACAGGATGTGATGTGCCATCATTCATATGTGGCACATCTACAGTTGCCTCCTTTACCAGAGAAAAATATGGGAATTTGTTCATGGTTTAAGATTCTGCAAAGACCCAGTCATGAAACTTAAATAAAACTTTATATCAAATCACCTGCATTCATTTTTAACATGACTTTTCTGTCTTTGTTTTCTTTAATTATTTGTCAAGGATCATTAAGGTAGCTGTAGAGCACATTTTAAAAGGAGTTCTTCTGTTTACTGTTTGAGGTATGCATTGATAAGGGGGGAAATTGCCAACTTTAGGTGATTTTCCAAATAGTTGTATCTGGGGAACATAAAATTACTGGTCATGCCTGTACAAAACGACCATGTGGCAACAAATAACATATACACACAATGTGCATTGACGCAGCATAAAACCAAAGCATATGTGGGGTATTACCTACTCATACAAAACATAACCTGTCAACTTTACAGGTACTTTCTTCTGGCACTCAGCCCTTTGGCACATTCCTTCCTGTGGCATGCTTTGATTACATTTGCTATCAGATGTCTGTGCTCCACTCCACTCCAAAACCTCTCTTTCATTACACTTGACCACATCTCTCCTGTTCCATTTCTTCTAATATTACTTTGAATTTATTCATCTCCTTTATTTCTCTTGGTACAGAACATTGTGATGTACCCTTCTTTACACCACCCAACAGTCTTACACACACCCAATCTCCATCCTTTAACTCCAAAGGTTTCCTATCTCCTCGATCAACTCTATACTTCTGTTTTTCTCGCGCAGTATGTCACATCTCAGCCACATCCACCTCTTAAGCTCTTCCTCCACACATGCAATGGGGTACTGTCTTAGATCATGGCACACAACCACCTAACAGTTGAAATGGTGACACTTCCATAGTAGATTGCGGCGTTGAGCTGTAACTCCAAACCATTTTTTTTTATCTCACTCTTCCACTCGAGACTATTTTGAACTGCCAACTGTACATTCTCTCCCAGCACCCTACTCAACCTTTCCACTAGTGTATTTTCACGAGGATGTCCTATTGCAGTTCTCCTATGTCTCACTCCATTTGTTACCAGATATTCTTCAAATTCACTAAACTAAGGGCCGTTAACTTGTACCACCTCTTCTGGGTACTGCTCTATAGAACACTTCCTCACAGAACTCCACTACCATCTTTGATTTCACATCATTCACTAATGCCACTTCATGCGATTTCGAGAAATAGTCCATGAGCATTATGGCATACTTCCTTCTGCCACGCCCTACATACATCCACCGCTGCCCTCTGCCATGTCCTCTCTGGGAGTTCTATAGGAAGAACGGAAGCTTCCCAGCACAAATGACTTTTTTCACTACAGGAACACACTAAACAACCCCTCACAAATCTCTCAACATCTTGATCTAAACCGGGCCACCAAACATTCTGTATCACTCATGGCAGACATGTCACCATGTCCCTCAAGTAATGTCACCATCAGTCTTTATCTCAAAGTTCTCGGCAAAAAAGACTTGTCCCATGTGCCCACGCCTGACACAATCCAGGAATGATAACTCAGACCACACTAGTTTATAATTGGACAAACTAGGATCCAGACCCTGTTTCCAGGTCGTATGCTGTGGTAAAAGTACCACTATCTTCTGCAACTCAAAATCTGTCTCCACATCTTGTTTCCATTCCTTTTCAGTAATGGCTTTTTGACTTGACCACATCGGCCGCACCCAAACACGTTTGTCATCAACTGCTTCAGCAGGAATTGGCAACTGGGACAGACAGTCACATTAACGTAATTCACGTCCAAAACATGGCAGACATTGTATACAAATTCCTGCAATCTGTACGACCACTTAGCAATTCGGGGCATGGTTCTACTTGTGCCCCTTGTGGTGAACATATCCACCAATGTTATGTTGTCCGTCCTGAGCTCGAATTCAGTTTCCCACACATAGTTCTGGAAGAGCTGAACAACCCACCAACAGGCTAGCGCTTCCTTTTCTATGGTGAAGTAATTATTTTCCCTGTCTATCTGCGAGCAAGAAGCAAATGCCACTATCCTTTTTTGGCCGTTCTCCATTTGCATCAGGAAAGCTCCTAGTTCATACATGCTAGCATCACTGCATTCAATGCTGCGATAACTAGAATCAAAGGATTTTAATACCAGAGCTTGTACAATACATCTCCTTGTGTCATCAAATGATTGCTGTCACTCAGGTGTCCACTCATACCTTACCCCCTTCTTCAACAGTTCTCGCATGGGTTGTACTCTGTGAGCGAAGTGATCTACAAATGTTTCGAAGTACTCCCCTAATCCAAGGAACGACCTAAGCTGCTCCTTGTCTTGCCATCTCGGTGCCCTCTCAATTGCCTCCAATAACTTTGTCTTTGGTCTAATATTTTTGCCTGAAACCTTCTGACCCCGGTATCCCACTTCCTTCACAGCAAATGTGCACTTTTTGCTTCCTACAATAAGTGCAGCCTTTTCCAAAATTTCCAAAACCTCACACAAGCGTCCATCATGATTTTCTCTGTCCATCTCCCATACTAGTGTTTTGTCTTGAAAGTACATTAAATTATTCAGACCTCCTAACCAGGGGTGGGCGGAATTTGCATAGTCGTGTTACGCAATGCTCCGCGAAACTGTAAAAATCTCAGCCAGCACGTAAAAGTTCCGCAAACATGCGGAATTGCTTGTTCCGCCGGTTCGCAATGCTTTTTTCCTGTCGCAAACGCTGTTTGCGTGCTCGGGGGAAATATCTTGCAAACACGCATTTTGAAAGCGCAAACAAGCAAAAAATTCCGCGAAGCCACGGACCGTGGAATATTTGTCAATTCCGCATTCTCCACGGAACGCAAAATTACCCAACGGAATCTACAGCCCAGGCCTACTCCTAACAACCGTTGCATTATGCGTAGAAAAAAACCTGATGCCAAAGTTAACCCGAACAGCATCGGCACGAACCTGAATACTCCCTTTGGGGTTACAAATGAGGTCAGCTATTTAGAGTGAGGGTGTAACATTATTTGGTGGTATGTATTAGAAAAGTCAATGGTAGAATAGCATGGTCCACCTTTCACACTAGCTAGCATTTAATTTATATTTGGCAAGGGATGCCGATCCACCCAAATGTTCTTATTTAGATCCCTAAATTCTATGCACATCATGATCTTCCCATTTGGCTTACGGTCAATCACGATGGGGCTCAACCATTCTGATGATTTGAAAGGTTCTATAACCTTCATGTTCTGTAATCTCACCAGTTCATCCTTCAACATACTTCTCAAAGCAAATGGCACACTCAGCACCAAATGCACCCCTGGTAAAGATATTTCCTTCAGTATAATTCTGTGAACAAACTTCTTCAAGCACCCTAACTCCTTCTTAAACAGGTCAGGAAACTTCAGCACCCATTGCAAGCTTTCACTTTGTACCAATGACAGGACCTGCTCAGCACTATAGGGATACTATGTTATTCCTAGTGCCCTTTGTTCACCCAGCCAAATAATGCTCTACCCCTCTACACAACACAGACACATCCATCCACCGTTCTACCTTTGAAGGACATTTCTGCCAGGAAGTATCCTCAAACAGGTAAATTTGCCCCACTGCACTCCTTTGGTGCTATTTTGTTTTTTTCCAAATTCTCCTTACCGAACGTTTCCCATGTGTTTCTATCAGTGCATAGAGTGAAAAAGGATCAGCCAACATTGCAATGACCTTTCCACAAATCTTTACTTCGCATGTATGAGGGTGGTAATGTCCGACCACAACATTCACATCAGTACTGGGTACCTTTCCCATCTTTCCATCAGTATTATGTGCTTCATCTGCATTGCACACAACTAATACTTCCACCTTATTGCTGGAGACCCTCTCCCTCATCATATTTTCACTTGAGAAGCATGGTTCCCACACCAAATTCTTCCGACCGTCAACTTTGCACATCCTAGAAAAGTGCCCCACTTTTTTGCACTTAAAACACTTTCTTTAACAGCTGGACAACTGTTGTTGGAGGTAGCAATGTGTTTGCTACTCCCACAGTCGTATCATGATTTCTTCTCAAAATTGGACTGGACTCCAGATTTAAATTTGTCCCTCATTTCAAATTGATCTACTGATTTTTTTTGCACTGTCAACCTTGTACACACCCTCTTTGCTTTTCAGTTCTTCATCATAATGTGAAGCATTCTCAATACGTTTTGGAATGATTATGAACCTTTCCAAGGTTGGCTCCTTCTTGCTCAATAGCTTCTGCTGGCTCTTTAAATTCGAAGTTTTGTGAATTAACTGATGTACTCAATATCCGTATCACCATTACCACCCCCGGCTATTAAATAGTGGAAGTGTTTTAACACCTTTCTACCCTCCTCCCCAAATGATGTCTAAGTAAAGCCAGCTTTCTTTTTGCTACATAAACATCTCCATCTATTGCCTCTAAATATATCTCAAATGCTTCTTGCCAGTCCTCCCAAGTCATGACAGGATCACCTGGAATGGCAAAGAAAAGTGGGTGGAGGTGAAATCGAATATATAATAATGTCTTTCTTAAGCATAATGCTAATAAATTGTAAGGATGATCACACAAATCACAACCAACGCAAATTGCAATAAGAACAAGATTAACACTAATGTAACAAAATAAAAGTGGGCACCATCATCTCATGGACAAAACAGTAAAGTTACATAAGAAGAGTAGTCACTAGTGTCTGCGATGTCGGTTAAGCGGATTCCAATATCTTGGTCAATACACCATAAAAGAAACTCCACCAAGGTACTCTGTTGTAGCAGAATACCAGCATATCTGCTTGAAGTTGTTATCGTCCAGTCAACTTGGTCAATGAAGAAGCTGCACCAAGGTACTCTGTTACAGCAGAATCCCAGGCAACCTGCATGCAGTTCTGATCATCCAATCGCGTTGGTCTCTGAATAACCAATCAGCAAAAAGGTAAAGTTCACTTCCTGCTATCGAGGAAACACAGTGTCTATCGATCTTCAAGGGAGCACAACAGTGCTTAATTTGTAAAAATATAAGCACCAGGGCTGGAAGGATGGGGGCTGGTTATGGACCCGTGCAGCGGTTTTTAAGCAATGCTGCAATATGGGCCACCTGTGGCAAAAGCGGGAGCAGTGTTTCTCACTAGCACCCCTCCTACCTAGCCAAGTCCAACGCATCAGGCGTTAGACTAACGCATTCCAGTGAGGGGGTCCAATCTATTTCAAACGCTGGCAAGCATATTTCAATTGCATTCACGGCCGATAGGAATTATAAGCCTCTTCCATCTTCGCAAGCCGACGACAATGTAGTCGTATTCATGAACGAGAATACTTCTGTGTAGCCAGCCCGGTTAAACTGCTCCGATTTCGGATGGAAGAGGCTTATAATTCCTATCGGACGTAAATGCAATTGAAATATGCTTGCCAGCGTTTGAAATAGATTGGACTCACTCGCAAAGAAAGCGAATTATGAGTAACAAGAATTGTTTGACTGATATTTCGATTCAAATTACAAGCAAGAGGTGATATACTTTGTAACATTCAGCACAAGATCTTCTATTTCCAGTGGTTACTTCTGTCTTCATCTGCGGTTCTGCATAGACCCCTGACGAAGAGACAATGTCTCGAAATGCATAAGGTTGGAATCGCAAAATGTTAATAATTAATTTAATTGTGTACTATTAAAAATTTGGAATTGTTCTATAAACTCATGTGATATTTTCATGTAATTATTACTATTGTTATTGTGAGTTTAAATGCAACAAAGTATGCAATCATCATACTGATAAAGTTACATTAAATTTGTATTTATCAAATAATTTTGTATTAAGTTGTTGCATGTTGGAGTCCAAGTCCCCTGTTGTAATGGCATGAGTGGTAAAGGTATAGTTGTGGTAAAAGTTTGTGATGTAATGGCATGTCGTTGTCCTTGACATTGCGTAGTAATACCCATATTGTAATGGCAAGCATGGTATTAGTACGTGATGTAACATCATACATTCCACACGGAAGTCAGACGAGAGCAGGCGCGCAATGCTCATTGGGCTCAAAGGGCTTTAGCCTCCCTTGTCGTGTGTGTCAGCCCGGGCTGAGACAGCTTCCCGGGCACACACACAGCCGCACCCGAGTCCTTCACAGGTCTTTAAAAGACCATTTACTTGCTAACAAGGCTTTGTTGCGTTTTCACCCCTTCTTAGAGCCCCTGCATCTCTACTCTGCATATTGCTGGAAGAATCACCCCCCCCCCCCTACATTTTTTGTAGCCCCGACGAAATTTGGCTCTAGTTGCGCCTCTAGACGAGAGCATATTTTTAACATGGCTCTCATGCTCCTGGACTCCCCCCCTCCCCCCCCCCCCCCCTCTCCTCCCCGAGACGATTTAATGACTGTCTGTTTCTGACGCTGCTGGCCGCCCTTTCAATTGTGTAAATTTGCATCCTAAGGAGCCGAGAGCCCCCATATACATACTGCTCACAGATTTCCTTATTGATAAAAGTTAAACTTCGCCTGCCCTCTGTAATACATGTGAGCCGCTAGAGAGCCCGCTGCAGCGCTGGGAACAGCGGCTATCCTGCGACCGCAATAATGAAGACGTCAGTAAAAAATAATCATGTTCCAAAGAGCAGCACTGTGCATTTGTTGAGAGGTATATTTTTCACCCTTTGACCAAATATTTACCTCTAATGACAGTAGTTGAATGGAGTTATATTCTTCGTCTTAATGAGCCACACTGGTTTAAATTGGTAACTACGTTTGCAGCCGACAAGAATTTTAACACATTTTAGGTCTCTAAAGGAAAAGGAATATTGTCAAAAGCGTTGTCTTTTTGAAGTAAACTATATGGGTTATGAGAAAGACATGTTAGAAGAAGTTATGAAACAATCAAATTTGGAAGAAAAAAAACGATTGAGAGCTGTCTTTAATTCATTACAAAGTGTAGCACATAAGGCAGTGAAATACCCTAAAAGCCTAGAAATTCACACTGAGCAAACTGAAAACTTGGCAGCTAGGCCCATGCCAGCAAGAAGCCAGAACATCTACCCCCTAACTAAAACAACTTACTGAAATTACAGAGATGAGTTAACTCGCTGGCGCAATACAAATTCTTTGTGCATGGAGAGACACAGCCGGGAAAACACAGGGTTCTCTCTGGCGTAGTTACCCAACATACTGGTGCTTCGTCTGGCGGCAATTGTTCCGACCACCTGCCATCACCAGTCAACTGGTGTACTCAATATCCATATCACACAATCCGCATGGTGCGGCCAGGCCCGGACTGGCCGTTGCAGGCACCGGGCAATCCCCCGGTGGGCCGCACGGATGGGGGCTCGGCGGCACCCCCAACTCTCCTCCCCCACCACCTCCTGGGGGTCGGCCGAGCACTTTACCAGGGACGGTTTGGGTTTCCAGTCCAGGCCCTGGGTACGGCTGAGATAATCTTCTGAGCAGCGGCAGTGCCTGCCTGCCCTCTGTTGCTGAGCACTGCAGTCGCGCAATCTGTATCATTTAGTGCCGTTCCATATTTGGTCATTTTCTGCAGATTTAAGACCTTCTTAGAGTTTCTCGTTGCTCAAATGGGTGTCATTTCTGATATTTATATATTTTTCCTGCGTCTTCATCACTTGATTTTACTCATGAGAAACTGTCACTCATACTCGTTGAATGTCACTCCTATTTACACTGAAACTATGAAAATGTAGCACATATCCAGGGCACGAGTCGGGGGTACACGAGGAGGGACAGCGTCCATCCACTGCTTTCACAGGGTGAACACCGTCCACCCGGCCAAGAGTTTGGGCCGCACTGAATAATGTGCTGAAATCGGCCCAGTGTCATTTCCAAACACAGTGACACTTTCCGCAGCGCCTGCACGTTGTCTGCTTTCCTTCTGTAATAAGCAACAACATGCAGGTGGGGACGGGATGGGGCTCTCTTATTTCTGACTCCTGCTGGGCCCATAAAGGCCGAATTTGAGGGTTCACCAGTCCTCCTTTTGTTCAAGTCTCTTGGCTGGGAGCAGTCAGGAGCCTCACACCAGAGGCAAATAAAGCGGAGGGGAAACAGGCTCACACCTTGTTAGCACTTTACACATACTTAAGAGAGGCAGCTTTTCACTTTGTGCAGTCCCTGTTTAGGAGATATGCTTGCACTGTAAGAGTGTCAGATGTGTTGGTCTTTCCCAGTATTTACACAAAGCAAATTGCATTCATATAGAGCTTACTTACCTTGAGGAGGTGTTGAAATAATTCAAGTATCACTATATTTTGTCTTGTACAGTCCTACTCATTCCAATGCAGGATGTCGAAGCACTTTACATCAACATGTGCATATTACATGTACAATAATGTATAAGTTTGTATATGAATGTACAGAACGCGTTACATAAAACGGGGGGTTGCAAGGTGTAGAAGTCACATATCACCTTCCATAGCTCACTGTGCTGTTATCTTCGCAATGTGTAGTGTGGCTCACTGGTTAGAGGCGGCAGACCCGAGAGCAGAGGACGGCCCGGGACCAGGGTTCGATTCCCGGCGCGGCATGTTTCTGGACCAGGGTCAGCGGACTCGATAATTCTCTCGCCTCGGTGCCCACTCTGATCAGCGATCACACTCGGCAACTCTGGGCATTAGCTTGCCTCATCTTCACTAACGGCCCCACCAGACCGCCGGGGATGCCTGGTCTCACCCTGGAGATACCCATTAAGGGACCATCTCTCAGGGAAGCCAGGAAGGGTTTCGCAGCGGTCGAAGCGCCTTGGGACCCTACGGGTAAGTAGTGCGCTATATAAATGCCTATACATTTACATGTGCTCAAACGTACACATGATAGACCTGCTAAAAATATATGTGAGGGTTTTAGATCTGATGTCACTTCTTGTGATGCCACTTCCTGGGGAGTCGTGGCTTGTGATGCCACTTTCTATGATGCCAATTCCTGTGAGGCCATGTGTGATATCAGGCGCTGTGATGTCATGCGCTGTGATGTCGTGCGCCGTGATGGTGCGCGCCCTGATGTCACTTTCATACTGCCTAGCTAGGTTAGGGCCCGGACTGGCCGTTGCAGGCACCGGGCAATCCCCCGGTGGGCCGCACGGATGGGGGCTCGGCGGCACCCCCAACTCTCCTCCCCCACCACCTCCTGGGGGTCGGCCGAGCACTTTACCAGGGACGGTTTGGGTTTCCAGTCCAGGCCCTGGGTACGGCTGAGATAATCTTCTGAGCAGCGGCAGTGCCTGCCTGCCCTCTGTTGCTGAGCACTGCAGTCGCGCAATCTGTATCATTTAGTGCCGTTCCATATTTGGTCATTTTCTGCAGATTTAAGACCTTCTTAGAGTTTCTCGTTGCTCAAATGGGTGTCATTTCTGATATTTATATATTTTTCCTGCGTCTTCATCACTTGATTTTACTCATGAGAAACTGTCACTCATACTCGTTGAATGTCACTCCTATTTACACTGAAACTATGAAAATGTAGCACATATCCAGGGCACGAGTCGGGGGTACACGAGGAGGGACAGCGTCCATCCACTGCTTTCACAGGGTGAACACCGTCCACCCGGCCAAGAGTTTGGGCCGCACTGAATAATGTGCTGAAATCGGCCCAGTGTCATTTCCAAACACAGTGACACTTTCCGCAGCGCCTGCACGTTGTCTGCTTTCCTTCTGTAATAAGCAACAACATGCAGGTGGGGACGGGATGGGGCTCTCTTATTTCTGACTCCTGCTGGGCCCATAAAGGCCGAATTTGAGGGTTCACCAGTCCTCCTTTTGTTCAAGTCTCTTGGCTGGGAGCAGTCAGGAGCCTCACACCAGAGGCAAATAAAGCGGAGGGGAAACAGGCTCACACCTTGTTAGCACTTTACACATACTTAAGAGAGGCAGCTTTTCACTTTGTGCAGTCCCTGTTTAGGAGATATGCTTGCACTGTAAGAGTGTCAGATGTGTTGGTCTTTCCCAGTATTTACACAAAGCAAATTGCATTCATATAGAGCTTACTTACCTTGAGGAGGTGTTGAAATAATTCAAGTATCACTATATTTTGTCTTGTACAGTCCTACTCATTCCAATGCAGGATGTCGAAGCACTTTACATCAACATGTGCATATTACATGTACAATAATGTATAAGTTTGTATATGAATGTACAGAACGCGTTACATAAAACGGGGGGTTGCAAGGTGTAGAAGTCACATATCACCTTCCATAGCTCACTGTGCTGTTATCTTCGCAATGTGTAGTGTGGCTCACTGGTTAGAGGCGGCAGACCCGAGAGCAGAGGACGGCCCGGGACCAGGGTTCGATTCCCGGCGCGGCATGTTTCTGGACCAGGGTCAGCGGACTCGATAATTCTCTCGCCTCGGTGCCCACTCTGATCAGCGATCACACTCGGCAACTCTGGGCATTAGCTTGCCTCATCTTCACTAACGGCCCCACCAGACCGCCGGGGATGCCTGGTCTCACCCTGGAGATACCCATTAAGGGACCATCTCTCAGGGAAGCCAGGAAGGGTTTCGCAGCGGTCGAAGCGCCTTGGGACCCTACGGGTAAGTAGTGCGCTATATAAATGCCTATACATTTACATGTGCTCAAACGTACACATGATAGACCTGCTAAAAATATATGTGAGGGTTTTAGATCTGATGTCACTTCTTGTGATGCCACTTCCTGGGGAGTCGTGGCTTGTGATGCCACTTTCTATGATGCCAATTCCTGTGAGGCCATGTGTGATATCAGGCGCTGTGATGTCATGCGCTGTGATGTCGTGCGCCGTGATGGTGCACGCCCTGATGTCACTTTCATACTGCCTAGCTAGGTTAGCCCCATATCCTCCCCGCCCCCCCCCCCCCCCCCCGGCGCCCACACACTTCTTTTTTTGCTCTGCACATAACAATCTTAAGCTTTAGCTACATGCCTCTCCCCACCATGGCCGGTCGAGGAGAGTGCCAGGGCTGAATGTTGTTCTCAGTCCACCCGTGCACCCTCTTTCCCCCTTCCTGGCATGGTGTGCCAATATGGTGTCCCCCTTTCACAGTCTCACTGCCCAAGCTTCGCCCCCCTGGCCTCGCGCCATCTTCAGGAGCGAGCGGATCCATCTTGTGGTCGAGGCCGGCGTTTCCCGCGGACAGGTTTCGTCTGTTTTGGACTCCTGAACGCGCGCCCCGAGAGCAGTAAATGGGGTTTTCTCTGAAGTGCTATCGATTGCTCCGGCTGATCTGCAGAGAGGAACAAAACGAAGCCACGGCAGCCAGTCAGCTGGTCGTAACCAGATACAGCAGTGGTTCCCAAACTTTTTTGACCCGTGGCTCCCTTGACCTAATTGGCAGTTGGCCGTGGCTCCCCACCATTTTTTTTACCCGCGCACCGGGGTGCCGCGGCGCACCCTTTGGGAGCCACTGGTCTACATGAAGAAACAAGCCTAGACGTGATGAAGAATTCAGAGAGTCGCCATCACTGTCATAAATCTTTATTTGCAATCACAAAGATCTTATAAAGTACATTTCAATGCACACATAGAGTAGTATAAAGCACTCCCACTAAAAGTAACCAGGCTAGAGAAAGGCTCAAGGAGCTCTATGGCGTTACAAGAAGTTTACGTGAGGTGGGCTCTGATCATGGGTATCCTCAAATGTTTTCGGTGGGGGGGGGGGGCACATTTTTAACTTCACCACCATCCCCCTTGGACCCTTTCCCCCTCCGCCTTACACCCTTCTCCCCCTCCACCTTGCACCCTTCTCCCCCTTACCCTTGTACCCTACTTCACCTCTGCCTTGCACCCTTTTCTACCTTGCACCCTTCTCCCCTCTGCCTTGCACCCTTCTCCGCTCTGCCTTGCACCCTTCTCCGCTCTGCCTTGCACCCTTCTCCCCTCTGCCTTGCACCCTTCTCCCCTCTGCCTTGCACCCTTCTCCCCGCACCCTTCTCCCCTCTGCCTTGCACCCTTCTCCCCTCTGCCTTGCACCCTTCTCCCCTCTGCCTTGCACCCTTCTCCCCTCTGCCTTGCACCCTTCTCCCCTCTGCCTTGTACCCTTCTCCTCTCTGCCTTGTACCCTTCTCCTCTCTGCCTTGCACCCTTCTTTTCTCTGCCTTGCACCCTTCTCCCCTCTGCCGTGCACGCTTCTCCCCTCTGCCGTGCACCCTTCTCCTCTCTGGCTGGCACCCTTCTTTTCTCTGCCTTGCACCCTTCTCCCCTCTGCCGTGCACGCTTCTCCCCTCTGCCGTGCACGCTTCTCCCCTCTGCCGTGCACCCTTCTCCTCTCTGGCTGGCACCCTTCTCCCCTCTGCCTTGCACCCTTCTCCCCTCTGCCGTGCACCCTTCTCCCCTCTGCCGTGCACCCTTCTCCCCTCTGCCGTGCACCCTTCTCCCCTCTGCCGTGCACCCTTCTCCTCTCTGCTGTGCACCCTTCTCCCCTCCTCCTTGCACCCTTCTCCCTTCTGCCTTGCACCCTTCTTCCCTCACACTCTCCAACATGCAGCAGTCACGAGTGACGACCCCTCAACGAGGAGTGAGGCAAAGACAGAAGTTGGCAGAGTGCGGCTGCATCAGGGCATAAGGCGCCCACCCAACGCTCTCCACCAGGCCCCTGACCCCGCACCCTGCACCCACCCAACTCTCTTCACCAGGCCCCTGACCCTGCACCCACACTACGCTCTCCACCAGGCCCCCCACCCTGCACCCACCCACCCAACGCTCTCCACCAGGCCCCTGACCCCGCACCCACCCACCCAACGCTCTCCACTAGGCCCCTGAGCCTGCACCCACCCTACGCTCTCCACCAGGCCCCTAACCCTCCACTCACCCACCCAACGCTCTCCACCAGGACACTGACCCTGCACCCACCCACCCAACGCTCCCCACCAGGCCACTCACCCTGCACCCACCCACCCAACGCTCTCCACCAGGCCCCTGACCCACCCACCCAGTGCTTTACGCAAGGACCTGACCCTGCACCCACCCACCCAATGCTCTCCACCAGGCCCCTGACCCTGCACCCACCCACCCAATGCTCTCCACCAGGACCCTGACCCTGCACCCACCCACCCAATGGAGGTTAAAGACAGTCATTTTAAGCGTATCTGTGCTCCCAGAGAGAACACTGGGATACCGCCACAGGTTTATTAAGCAGCACACGAACACCCTCTCTCTCTCCCAATCATTAAATGTTTCCACCATTTAAAGAATCCAAAATATATCTCATCAATAATGTGATTTTTCTGCCTGATAATGGACTTGGTACAACGTTGCACATGAATTTGAAAAAGCCGCCATAATAGGAACGTTTGTGAATGTCATTTGACATTTGAAAAGTTTTACCCTTTTTCTGTGTTTTGGTTGGCTGGATTTTTTTGGTGTTGATTTATATAACGCAAACTCGACTCAAAGAGCACCAGTCACGTTTGATTCTGGTTTTGGCTCAATATCCTGTGATCCTGGGCAAATAACTTAATCTCTCCGTATCTAAAAAAGAAACATGTCCTTATGAAATGTAATTGGTGCTCATGTAAAGCACTCCAATATGTTTGGGTTGGGTTTGCTCTATATAAAAATTGAGGGGGAAAAAATGAAAAAAAATAGTTTCATTTACTCTTTCAATGCTATTTGCATCTAAATAACCGAAGGTGCTCGTGACTCCACAAGGAGCATTACCCCCTCCTGTGTTGCAACACCTTCCCTTCTGCCACTGACCAGCATCTCTTTCACAGCTCATCAACAGCTGAAAGAGTTGATTGTCTTTTTTAATGGTTAGAACTGCCAGGCGCCAAAATGCGGGATTATGGGCATCATCTTTTGCCTTTGAGTAAGAAGTGCCTGGATCTGTAGCAGAGTCCTGTGTGTGCTGTTTGTGAACCCCCCGCCGCCGTGATGCTCTGCTTCAGAAAGGCAGAGAATAGGGGCAGAGCAACCTATTCATCACGGAGGCGGGGGCGAAAGTGACACATTTAGTGCAACTTAAACACTTCTTTTCCCACATCGTGCGCGGCGCCCCTGGCTTCCCTTCACGGCGCACCAGGGCGCCGCGGCGCACAGTTTGGGAACCACTGAGATACAGACATGATCCAGACAGCTTGAAGGTTATTCAAGACAAGTGCTTGGGCCAAGAACAAGCTGTGCGGGACAAAAACACTTCCCCCAGACACGCCGTTAAGAGGGAAGTCAAAACAGGGAGCCGTCAAGCCGACTCAACGAGCTCAAAATCAATCGCCATGCACCGAGGGCTCTGTCAACACCGCCTGTTTATCAGACCCGGCTCTGTCACACCCAGCGGCGCTGGGTTCATCATGGGCCGCTGAAGGTTTTATAATCACCGGGCGAAGATGGACACTAAAGGGCTCTTTAAACAGAGTATTCCAGGCAGTGTTTACAGAAATAAATTACGTTGATGAAGAATAGAAAATATATTGTGGCAGATTTACAAGCCCCTTGCGCCACTTTTGCGTCACTTTTAACATGAGAAAAGTGACGCAAAAGTGGCGCAAGGGGCTTGTAAATCTGCCCCATTGTTTCTACAGCTGAGGGAGCTAAAGCCCTGCTCAATGAGCATGGCCTCAGAGACACCTGCCATGAAGGATGCAGTGGTACCCTGCCCTTCCTTTCATCTTACCACAAGCACGTCATAGGCTGAAAATCAGGGTCACAACAAACTTCCGGATCAGGATCATTTCCTGGTGGTTTTGTTTCCAAATATCCCTAAGAAGGGGATGAAGGGCTCCAGTACCTCTGAAGTATCAGGCACAGTCTGTTTACGCAGATCCCTGCAGCACCTTGGAGCCACCTGAGGATGTTGAGCCATCCGGCAGTGCTCCCACACAATGCAAGCACTGGCAAAGCTGATAGATATGGGGGTGGCAGTAGATCTTTATTTTTGTTGTTTTCAAAATCTGTTTATTAAAGGTTATTTCACAGATTACAAATAATACATATAACAAAAACCATAGTGCGTTCAGGCTTCCTCTACAGGTGCTCGTACAAGCCCTTAGATATCTAGAATATTCACACAGATTCACACTACACAGTGAGCAGCTCCTGTAGTTTAACTCAAAGAGGAGTTTTTGCGCTACTGTGATGAGCAACCCCCCTCCCCCCTCATCTACCATGTAGTACAAATACAAACCCCCTACATAGCTTCTGGCGTAGTGCACGCTTTTGGTGGATGAATGACTAAAACCCAAGTGGGTAGTAAGGTTGCCTGTGATCAGTAAAATAAAGAAGAAAAAAATAAGACTCACAACAAGAAAGAAAAACAAGCAACAGGGTCCCAAGCAAGCAACAGGGTCACAAGCAGGCAACAGAGGCACGAAAACAATCTTGAAGTTGCCTATACAAGTTGTATTTCCATGGATACCCAAGTCAGCTAAAAGTAGCACTAGGCAAGAAGTGAGACTCATCAAGTCAATGGGTAGGAACAAAGCTGGTTTAATCTTTTCAGACCTGTGATGTGACCCTTCAGTCTTTTCAACGAGTCAAACAGCCAGTAATAGTTTTCTTGGGAACATGGCCCTTATTAGTGGGCGTAAGATGCGATAAAGAGTATTAGAGGGTTTCCACTGATGCTGCTGCATCGCTGTCTGCTTCTAGTATTACACCAGTGTAAAAATATGTAATCTTTTTTTTGTTTAATTAATTTGTCACCCGATAAGGAAAGGGCTCTATTTTAACTTTTAGCTGGTAGACGGAGACCTGGAAGAGGCTAACCTGGCATTATACACCATCAAAAGCGAGGGGCCAGGTGGAAGGTGGTGTGAAAAAAAACAAGGGGGGTATTGGAGCGCTTTACCTGGGCACCGTAATGACCTTACGCCTTCAGGCGCGGGGAGATTAAGTGCTTAGCCCAGAATCACCTAATGACTTTCATTCTGAAAGCATCTAGGTTCTTGCCTGTCGCCTCATGGGCTTTTATAACATGTTTCATTTTCACTGTCTTATTGCCGTAAAATGCATGCCCAGGCATACTGGGGACACTCTCCCGCTCTGGACCTGCTTAGGGCAAGCCCCCACCCCGCGTCTCCCAGTGTAATGGCCGTCTGGGCGGCAGGCACAAGTGCTCCTCTGCTCAAGTTCCCGAAAAACTTTCACTTCCAGCCCTGCATTTTATCGCACACAAAGAGGTCGGGGGAAGGCCAGCAGACAAATATATCCTGAGCTGGAAAACTATCCGCCACTAATCTGGTTGTCCTACAGCAAACTAAGACTCTATACAGCTGACCCTCGACCACCGAATCAGATTGCCCTGCTGCCGGTATGCTGTCGCTAATCTTGTAATTGCGCAGTTCTCAGCTTGCATTCTGAAGGTTTTGGCTTCTTCTCTGAGCCAAACTGGATTCTTGTGCGCAGCTGGGCCAGCACGCAAGGGCTCGGTATCTGTGTCTATTCAGCCGATGCAGCATGGGGGTGTGGTGCGAGGAGTGTTTCTCAAAACACAAGCACGTTTGAGGCGATGGTAGCGCCAGTTTCTAATCCTCATTTCCTGCATGGAAGCGCCCGGGGCATGTATCGTGTAGCATAGTCCTCCGTCTATTGTTAACTACTTTATTTACGCTATTTCCCTGGTGTCTCTTTGCTGAGATCCCATGTTGGCACGAGTGTCTGATGTAAAAGCAGCGCGGAACTGCTCTAAGGCTCTACCCTGACCTCCCCGCCAGGGTCGGCAGCCGCAGCGTGAGATAACCCGACCGGCCTGTGCCAACGGCTACTCTTGCCATTTTTTTTTTTTTTTTTTTTTTTTACTCGCGCCCTTAGGTGGCCCGCCGCCATACTGCGATGTGAGAAACCCTGCCTGAGGTAACATTGCAAACATGTCCTTCTGCGGGTGCGCCGCCATAAGTGCTGCAACATCGATCTCTAGCCTATCGAGGCTGCTAGGTATCGGGCGCATTTTACCTCCCTATTTCCCTGTACCTTGCCTTGCCTTGTCTCTTACCTCCTTTGATGGCTGTGGGGGCACTGTCGCCCGCCCCGGCCTATGTCCTCTCGGGGGCACCACCGCCCGCGCCGACCGCCGCCTGGTACCGACCTGGCTGCTGTGCCTTAGTTGTCCCAGCTGCTTGTGCCACAATCTGCCAGCTGCCCTGGATCGCTTCTTTGTGAGCACCGCCGTTCTGGCCTAAGGTGCATTCGGGTCGCCGTTCTGGCACCCTGCTCCGCCTCGGTCGCCTTCCGACAGCTGGTGGTTGATCACGAACTCCTGCACCCCGGTTTCCGCGAGGTGCCGCCTAGCTCTGTTGTCGTCCTGCTGCTTGCTCTGTCCTGCGAGTCGGAGGGGGTACCTTCGCTTCTGGCTCTTGCTCGGTCGGTTCCTGCGAGTCCCTTCCTCCTTGGAGGCTGCCTGGCGAGGCTGCTGGGCCGTGGGGGACTCGAAATCCGTCGGGTCGTTGCTCCTGGATGAACCCACCCCCGGGGTGCATGGTGCTGCAGAGGAGGCTCCCGCTCGCAGCTGGGCAGCCCAGACAGAGCGGCAGGTTGGAGAGGCACTTCTCCGCTCTCCCCGCGGGCGCCGCCATAGTGCTTTCCGTCTTGCTCTCCTTCTTCCCCGGGCTGCGGGGGGCGGGCACTTCCGGCCGGCCGCGCTAGGATTGGCCGGCCGGCCAGTCACGGGGCGGGAAACGGGAAGAAGAGACGCAGTAGTGCCGGCAATGCCGGACCAGACACGGGGGCGTTCCCGGCGTCCCGTGACGTCGGCAAAAGCCAAAGAATGTCGGGAACGCCCCCGTGTCTGGTCCGGCATTGACGGACAGGCCCCTCGTCCAATGGCAAGGCTCCGTTTACGGAGCCAGCCAATCAAGGACGAGGGCCGAACAAAAGCCACACTACTCTTCTCAACAGGATTTCGCCTGCGCGGAAAAGCTGCGCAGAGCGCAGCTTCCGCTAGGCGAAACCTAAAAAGGAACCATCAACAACCTTACCCAGGGAGGTTTGTGAGCCAATGTAATGATCTGAAGTGGGGTGGGGGGGGAATGGAGGGGGGAGCCAGACTTAAGCGGGAACCGCCCGCGACCAGCACAGGGGGAAACGTAGGCGGGGCAATACACCTCGGTTTTAACCTAGAGAGGAGACGGGTCTTGGCTAAATCTGGAAGAGGTGTTTAGCTTGTAATATCAGACTGTAGGCAAACAGGGGGAGTCCTTCTGAGAGGTAACTGACCAGAGGGCTCCAAACATATTCGAAGCCCTTGCGAGAGTCATCCGCTCTGTCTGATAGGCGTTCTAGGGCCAGTGCGTGCCACAAGCGGGCATGCCACTGAGTGAGCGAAGGAGCCTCAGGTTTCTTCCAAGCTGAGGCCAAAGCCATCTTCGCAGAACCCAAGCATAACCACATGATGGATCTTTCCCCGTGTGTCTGGTACGTAAGGAGTGGATCGCGGATACCCAGCAGAACATGATCCATACAATTACCAATTGAGTATCCCAGAACAAGCGTGATCTGGGAGAGACTCTCCTTCCAAAAGGTCTGTTTGACCGGGCAGTCCCACCAAATGTGTTTGTAATACCACAGGAGGCCACATCCTCGCCACCACCAATCAGAAGAGTCAGGGAATATGGTGTGCAGTTTGTGTGGGTGGAGATACCAATCATACAGTGTTTTATAATGGGCTTCCCTCAAATACATGGACCAGTTAAAGTTCACTATGGGCCATATGTATCATTCATAGTTCCGTTTTGCGATTTCGAAATAGCGATTTTTAAGGAATCGCTATTTAGAAATCGCAAAACGGTATGTATGAAAAAAATCACATTTTTTTTGCGATTCCTTAATCTTCCTTATTTGCGAATTCGCAAGTTGCGAATTCACAAATAAGGAATAATTTCCCATTCATTCCTATGGGCCAGGAGGCCCATAGGAATGATTGTGAAATGCATTTCATTTTGCGATTTGCAATTTGCTAATCTCAAAATGAGATTGATTTCAAGGGTGCAGGGTTGTCTCAAGGACACCCTGCTGCACCCCTGAAATCAGCATGTGTGTGCATATGGCGCACATACATGCCTTATGGGCATGTATGTGCGTCACATGCCACATTAAAAAATGCCAATTAGTGTATTTTGATAAGAAATCGCAATTTACCACCAACTGAAAGTTGGTGGTAAATTGCGATTTCTTAAGCTAAATTCGCTACAGAAAAATGCTTCATACATAGCATTTAAGGAATCGCAACATTGCGATTCCTTGAATGCTATAGCAAATTATGGAATCGCAAATATTTGCGATTCCTTAAGATGCAATTTTTTGATACATATCAATAAATGCAAAACAGCCTTTTGCGATTTGCAAAAGCCGAAATTTGGCGAATTCCAGCCTTTGCGAATCAAAAAAGGCTTGATACATATGGCCCTATATCTTTGTACAGGGAATCCCATTGTTTGTCCGAGGGTGGTGCTTGCAGCATGTCTTCCCAGAACGTTCTGTAACTTTGTGTGCGGTATGGAGATAGAGTGAGTGGAAGGGTATAAAGAAAAGTCATGCACCCTCTCCCTGTTGTGCCGGACCGAACACATTTTTCTAGTGGGAGTAGTTCGCTTGTGGCCGCTTGGCGAAATTGTGGCTGTTGGACCCAATGCACCAACTGCGTGTAATGGTAGAGTTCAGTTTGCGGTAGAAGGAAGCGGGACATGCAGTCGGCGAAAACGCGTAATTTATCCCCTTGGAAGAGGTCTGATATCATGATGCAGCCCCCTTCTTTCCAGAGGTCTAAGGTCCCTTGTTGGAGAGCCGGAGGAAAGGCCGCGCTAAAATGAATGGGGGTATAAGGGGATGGGAACATGGTCAGAGGCAGCGTTTTGGTTACCGTATCCCACACTTGGAGTGTTGTGGAAGTAGGAATACTGAGGTAGGCATTAGCGGACATATCAGTCATTTGTGTCGCCAGGGTAAATCCCATATAGTTCTTCCTGTCACCTGTCTATCAATATGGAGCCACGACATCTCTGATTCTCTAAGTGACCATTCACTCAGTACCTGTAGTTGTGCAGCCCTGTAATAAATAAAAAAATCCGGAAGAGCAAGACCCCCTTTGGTGCGCGGTCTCGTCAATAGGTGGTAGGAGAGCGGGCTTTCTGGCCTTGCCATATGAACTTAGAGAAGCATGGTTTTTAACTCTGGAGAGACCCTTGACAGGTGGGATGGGGAGCCCCTGGAAGAGGTAAAGAAGACGAGGTAACATGTTCATCTTGGTTGTGTTAAACTGACCAATCCAGGAGATATAGGCGACACTCCATTTTTTAAAGTCAACGGCGAGTTGTCTAAGTAGGGGTGGTAGGTTGGCCCTATATAAATCGTTGAGCTTGGGGGTAATTTGGACTCCTAAGTAAGTGATGGCTTAGTGGGGCCACTGGAAGGGAGACGATTCTGCCAGCAGTCTCTGAGTCTCCAGCGGCAAGGTAAGATTTAAAATAAAAGAATTAGAGGGATTGACCTTGAAGCCGGACACAATTTCTAAGAGCTCCAATTCCTGTCTAATTTCAGAAAGGGATGTAGTTGGGTTGGTAAGTGGAAGGAGGATATCGTCTGCAAATTGGACTATTTTGTGATCATCGTACCAAATCTGATCCTGAAATTCTTCTGATTTGCCCGCACCCTCACTGCAAAAGGTTTGATGCTGAGGGCAAAGAGCATCGGGGATAGAGGGCAGCCCTGTCTAGTCCCTCTGGCTAAATTAAAAAAGCAGAGTCCACCCCATTGACCAGAACCCTAGATCTAGGGGCACTAAAATTTGCTTGAATCATTCCTACGAATGCCTCATAGAACCCAAATCGACGCAGAGAAAGCATCAGGTAAGCCCAGTCAACCCGGTCAAAGGCCTTCTCCTCATCGAGTGATAATAAGGCAGCCGAAATGCGTTTCTTTTGGGCCTTGTCTATAAAGTGAAATATCCTTCGGAGTTTGTCATGGGTCTGGCACCTTTAATAAACCCCGAATGATTGGGATGTATGAGGTCAGGGAGGATTGTCACAGGCCTTGTGGCCAGTATCTTGGAATAAAGTTTTGCGTCCAAATAAAGGAGAGCGATGGGTCGGTAAGAGGAGAATTTTTGTGGTTCTTTCCCCGGCTTCAGGATGATGGAGATCAGGGCTTCTACCATGGTCGATGGCACTGCCTGGTGAGTCGTAATAGCGTTAAATAGGACAGTGAGGTGGGGGGTCTAATCGCCTAAGAATGTGCAGTAAAATTGCGCCGTAAACCCATCGAGCCTGGTGCTTTATGGTGTTTTAGGGAGTCAACAGTGGCGGTTCGTCCATTGGGGGCGTTGGGGCGTTGCCCCACTAGCCATGGCCCCTGGACGACCGTCACGTCACTGACACTGCACAGGGCATTCCAAAAATTAGAATTACGAGCGCAGCGCGGCCAGCGCCGACAGTCATAATGAATTATTTCCGGAGTGTGAGTCACTAACTGTAGTGACCTCATCGCGATGGCGGAAGGGTGGGGGCGGGCCTGTGGCAGTGAGTGGCAGGCTGGCAGATAGCAGCGTGTCAGGGAGGGCAGCAGTGTGTGCGCATTTAGGACAAGTCATTTTTTTTGACTTGCCCACGCATGCGCACACACGCAGTAGCCCCTTCCCTCCTCCTCCTCCTGTAGCAGGAACACAGGCAGAGACCCGGGGGAGCCGGGTCTCATTATGGGCAGTATAAGCCCTGCTCGTAAACCAATCCTGGCGCAGTGGCGATGTTATGCTGCGCCAGGATTGGCCGAGTTACTGCCGCGCGCGAGCCCTAGAATTTAAACTAGGCCCACCACAGGCACGAGGAGCGCTGCGGCCGCATCTCCAGCGCTGGGTGTCCCACACCGTCAGCGATGCTCGGAAGATTGCTGCGCCTGCGAGTGTCAATCAGTGAGCAGCTCATGAAAGCTGCCCTGCAAGACCACCAGAACAGTCTGAGGATGCCACCACCAGGATGAGCGACAGGGCACGGCAAGTCACGATGTGGCACTGAAGTTAACAAAAAAAAAAAAAACAAAGCCAAACTGTACTCCCCGCGGCCCCGCCTAAACTCTCTGAGTAGTACGTACCGGTAGAGCTGCCAGCTGGGTGAGATCCGATTCCGACCTAGTCTCCTACTTTATAATGCGGGCGGGTCGCAGGAGCTGTTAAGGAAAGCTTAGACAATGGATGAGAGAGCGGCGGGCTGTAAGTGTATGCCCCCCTGGGGTCTGCCACCCAGATGTTCTACTCGGGCAGCCGGGCATGCTGTCGGACTCGGGGAGGAAGGAGGCCGAGATCAGGGAGCAAGTAGCAACAGAGGAGGAGGATAAAGAAGTTGGTGCAGTTCATGCACAATTACAATGACCCAGCCGACCTGCTGCCTTTGGACGGGCTGAAGAAACTGGGGACATCAACGCCGGTAGCCGGATACTGTGAGTCACTCTGTGAGCATTTACTAATTACATCCCTCCCTCACCCTGACTTTTACGTAGGAACATCTCTCGTAACGTACACCTTTTCCTCCCATCATGGTGTGCAGTGGGTAAAAGTAATGTTCAGGTGGGTCTTCTGCTGGGGTGTTTTTTTTGCTGGGTTATTTCGTCAACGCCTGCCTGCAGGCACTCCAATGCCCCATGCGAGCTGTCGGTGTTCCCCCAGTTAAATCGGACTACCTTCACACTCATCCTCCTGTGCAGGGCCACACGCAGATTGTCTTCACCCCGATGACGTGGTCTTCTGTCTTGCAGATTGTCTTGTTGCCTGAAGTGGTGCAGTGTAACTGAGCTCAAACTCCTGTGTCACCCAGGTCACTTCGCAGGGTTCATTGGGTTCTGCCCATTACTTGTCCCAGAGCTCTGTAGGTGCCTCAGTCATCTCTCTGGGTGCCTTGAAGTATTGTGGTGTAGTCCGCTCAGCACCGAATACGTGATTTGCCGCAGTGTCGAGGGCATGCAAGTGGAGCGGGTGGAGGGAGAAGGGAGAAAGCCCCCTCATTAGACGGAGACATGCTGCAATGTGTTTGGTGGCCTGCGCGCACTCTCTCACATGGCAGGCCTCTGGTATTCCAGTCTGCGTGCCTGTAGCCATTCTTCAGTCCTCACCATCTTGGGTCTCTAGGCTCCTGACTATTCCACCCACCCTCCTTCACTTTCTCGGAGACGCTCCCAGCTTGCCCCAGCACCCACAGGTGGTAGCAGCAGCACATAATCACCGGTGCTCCAGACAAAACTGTGACCTCCCGACTGTCAATAAATGTTGTGACTGGAGTGGGGAAAGGACGTGTTCAAGGTGAGTGAGCACGCAATAATTATTTATACAGAGAGAGAAGAGGTAGTAGGATCCTATATGAAATGTCAGGAAATGACTCTTTCATTTGTTTTTGTCCCCTCCCCCCGATTCTCTTTAGTGGGATATTTACAACAGCAGCCCTTAACCCTAGAGGGAAGTACGACATGAATATTATATGTTTTAATAATTATAGTACTGCTGTGCCTGTGTCGAAGTTTTATAGATTAAGCTTTTGTTTTTTATAATTTTGTGAAGTGTCACCATCCATTCAAGTCGCAGCATAGCACTCAATTACGAATCTTTTACTTGCTTTATGGGACACCGCATTATCACATCAGTTTATTGAAATGCAGCCTAATCTCAAGCAATTTTAATGTATCCTTACTTACACATGAGTTTAAAGAAACACCACTCGACTAGCAGGTGGCTTGACCGTACAAGGCAGCAAATTTGACATTCCAGTGCTTTGAGTCTCCGCCACAGGGCATATTTTTCCACAGAAATTGTACAAAGTCCATAAGGGAAAACGGAAATGCAAATTTGTGACTATTTATAAACATCTCTAAAATGAGTTCCCACATTTTAGAATTAGCCTGGGTGAGTGATGTCTGTGTGAGTGCAGTTTGAACAGTGTGCCTGTGTGAGTCCAGGGTGAGTGATGTCTGTGTGAGTGCAGTTTGAGCAGTGTGCCTGTGTGAGTCCAGGGTGAGTGATGTCTGTGTGAGTGCAGTTTGAGCAGTGTGCCTGTGTGAGTCCAGGGTGAGTGATGTCTGTGTGAGTGCAGTTTGAGCAGTGTGCCTGTGTGAGTCCAGGGTGAGTGTTGTCTGTGAGAGTGCAGGTTGAGCAGTGTGCCTGTGTGAGTCCAGGGTGAGTGTTGTCTGTGAGAGTGCAGGTTGAGCAGTGTGCCAGTGTGAGTCCATGGTGAGTGTTGTCTGTGAGAGTGCAGGTTGAGCAGTGTGCCTGTGTGAGTCCAGGGTGAGTGTTGTCTGTGAGAGTGCAGGTTGAGCAGTGTGCCTGTGTGAGTCCAGGGTGAGTGTTGTCTGTGAGAGTGCAGGTTGAGCAGTGTGCCTGTGTGAGTCCAGGGTGAGTGTTGTCTGTGAGAGTGCAGGTTGAGCAGTGTGCCTGTGTGAGTCCAGGGTGAGTGTTGTCTGTGAGAGTGCAGGTTGAGCAGTGTGCCTGTGTGAGTCCAGGGTGAGTGTTGTCTGTGAGAGTGCAGGTTGAGCAGTGTGCCTGTGTGAGTCCAGGGTGAGTGATGTCTGTGTGAGTGCAGTTTGAGCAGTGTGCCTGTTTGAGTCCAGGGTGAGTGATGTCTGTGTGAGTGCAGTTTGAGCAGTGTGCCTGTGTGAGTCCAGGGTGAGTGATGTCTGTGTGAGTGCAGGTTGAGCAGTGTGCCTGTGTGAGTCCAGGGTGAGTGATGTCTGTGAGAGTGCAGGTTGAGCAGTGTGCCTGTGTGAGTCCAGGCTGAGTGTTGTCTGTGAGAGTGCAGGTTGAGCAGTTTGCCTGTGTGAGTCCAGGGTGAGCGATGTCTGTGTGAGTGCAGGTTGAGCAGTGTGCCTGTGTGAGTCCAGGGTGAGTGATGTCTGTGAGAGTGCAGGTTGAGCAGTGTGCCTGTGCGAGTCCAGGGTGAGTGATGTCTGTGTGAGTGCAGGTTGAGTGATGTCTGTGTGAGTGCAGGGTGAACAGTGTGCCTGTGTGAGCCCAGGGTATGTGATGTCTGTGTGAGTCCAGGGTGAGTGATGTCTGTGAGAGTGCAGGGTGAGCAGTTTGCCTGTGTGAGTCTAGGGTTAGTGATGTCCATGTGAGTGCAGGGTGAGCAGGGTGCCTGTGTGAGGCCAGGGTGAGTGATGTCTGTGTGAGTGCAGGGTGAGCAGTTTGCCTGTGTGAGTCCAGGGTTAGTGATGTCCGTGTGAGTGCAGGGTGAGCAGGGTGCCTGTGTGAGGCCAGGGTGAGTGATGTGGATGGGTGAATTCTGGCTTAGTGATGTGTCAGGGAAGTGTGAGTAATGGGTCTATGAGTGCAGGGTGACTGTGCCTATATGAATGCAGGGAGAGAGATGTATCTGTGCAAGTGTAAAGAGACTTGTCTGGTACTCCCAGAGATGTATTCGCCAAGCCACCTCTTTCTCAAATGTGCTTGAGAATGCACCATTTGCCCACTTTTTTCAAAATGTTCTCGTGGGAGAAGCCCTGACCCCCCATAGGTGGTTCGGTCTCACTCGCTGCGCTCGCCACAGTGCAGTATTAACGCCCCACCACTTTCAAATGTCACCGGCCGCCACTGGGAGTCAATAGCAGCCTGCACCTCTTCCACACCTCTTCCCCTCTTTAGTAGCGTGTACTGTGCCATGCCCTTCAGCTTCACATATTCCATTTCCTGTTTGACCCGTAGTTGCTTTGCCAGGAGTGTGCCCACCTTGTCCTTCCCCTCATACCCACAAGCTTGAAGCCTCTGGATCGTCTTCTCGGCCCTGTTGGTAAAGATAGCGTTGAGTTTCCCCCTGAGAGCAGTGACCTTTCTAAGAGAAGGAGCCAAGGGGGTATCCTTGTGAATCCTTTTCGCCTCTAACAGCTCCTGCTCCAAGTCTAGTCGCTCCTTAGTCTGGAGCCGTCGGAGGGAGGTGGTTAGGGAAATGCAGTGACCCCTTATATGCGTTTTAAAGGCGTCCCAATTGTTCGTCGGGGATGTGTCCCCGGTATCATTGAGAAGGAAGAAGCCCCTAATTGCTTTGCGGAGATCATCTCTGTGTAATCTACCCTACATAATACCTCCGGGAAGTACCATCTGGACAGTTTGGATCGTGGGGCCGGCCAGTTTAGGAGACAGGTCAGAGGAGCATGGTCTGAGATAGCCATAGGGAGGAAAATGTAAGTTGTGACCGAGTGCACAAGCAACTGGCTGAGAAAAATATGGGTGATTATCGAATATGATCTATAAGAATGTGAGAAGAAAGATAAGTCCCTCGTTGTAGGGTTGAGGTGCCTCCAAATGTTAATTAGCCCCAGCTGTTGTATTGATTGTGCAAGTGTTTTATTGAACACACCTCCCCCCGCTCTATGTGAGTGTGTGGTGTCCGCGTACGGATCCCAGATGAGGTTAAAGTCCCCCATGATAATTATGTCCCCGAATGCAAACCCTGCCCAGGAGTCTAAAAAGTGAGAGACGAAGTTTGCCTGTCCTGCGTTGGGGACATATATTGAGACAATAGTGCATGCCCTGCCAATTAACAGCCCCTTGACCATGAGGAACCTACCCTGCCTATCTTTCTGCATGACCTCGTGAAGGAAATGAGTGAAGGAGTGAAACAGAAGGGCCACTCTATTTTGTTTTTTAGGACTAGTGGCCTGGTATATCAGGAGGAAATGTCTATGCTTTGGTAGTAGATGTTTTGACTTTACCAATGCTTGTTTTGAATTGCTTTGCATAAAACTTTTTTACAAAAAACATTCATAAATGGACAACCATGCATGCATGCAGACCAATGCATTCACACGGGCAACTATTTTGACATGGTTTTCTGTAATAAAGTTGTTCATAAACTGTTCAAAGATGTCCCCCAATGCATACACATGCACATGTTTTGACATCTATCGTTGAATGGTTTTAAAAATAAAAAACATTCAAAGGTGACTGCCTATATATGCACATTTATGCTGCTGCATGTATGCACATCTTTGAATAGTTTTTAAGCTCATTCAAAGATGGGCAACACGTTCAAATCCCATTAAAATCTTGCATGGGACGCAACACACTGCATTTGGTAGTAGGTGACTCGTGGGCTTCTCTAGGGAGTTGCCGGGCCCTTAAAAAGATTTTTTGTTTGAAATCTGTTTTATTTAAAAAAAAAAAAACGAAAATACAGAAAAATAAATAATACAATTCAGGTCTCTGCATACACAGCGATACGCCTACAACCCATGTAGGGCCGGCAGCGTCAATTGCAAATGTTTCTCAGTGCAAACTCAGGTAACAGGAAACTAATGTTGAAAGAGCATGTCGCCTTCTACCCATGATGGGCCAACTGTGTACACTAGTATATATGTCAATAATTACAGCTTGTGTAACATGTCAGGACCCTTTAAAAAAGAACAGTAATGTCATTAACGGGAGCGAGTGGCCCCTACAAAGTGGATAGTGAAAGACAGAAACAAAGCGGGAAGAAATGGGGAAAGAAAAGAAGTGAAACAGAAACAGCTACCTAGGTACACAAGTGAGCAGACCAGAGGTAACGTGAAACAGTGGCTAGCCGGAGGTGCAGTGGGGGCTGCCGTGAGCGCGCAGAGGGATGGGCGACGATCCGGGCATGGAATAAGCTTATCAGGCTGTGGCGGGAGCAGGGCATCCTCAGAGAGTCGCAGCGCTCTAAGCTTGACAAGTAAATATTGCCCATGTTCTAATTGACAAAGATATTGAACTGAGGGCGCCACACAGCATTAAAAGAAGGTTCTCGCAATTGCAGTCGCGCAGTGAAAAGCTCCATAGTTAGAACGTGCCACAATTGTACAAACCAAGCAGCAACCGGAGGAGCCTCTGACTTCTTCCAATAGAGCGCAATGAGTTGCTTAACCGCCCCAAGCATATGAAGAGCTATAGTCCAATCGCTGTTCGTGAGTGCTTTCAAGGTATCAGGTTTGATGCCCAGGAGGATCTTGGCTATGGATTCAGGCAGGGCGAACCCCAACATCTCCTTGATATGACTAAGGACTTCCTTCCAAAGCAGGGTCAGGAGCGGGCAGGCCCACCAGATGTGAATGAAGTCGCCAGATGCATTCGAACATCTCCAACACAAGGGGGATGTAGCAGGGAACATATGGTGTTGCCGGACAGGCGTATAATACCATTGTGTCATTATTTAGCATGCATTTTCCCTCTGTGGGATGCTGTGATAGACCCTAGGAATGTCTCTCCATAGACAATTCCACTGCCCAGGTGCGATTTCCGTTCCCGACGCTAGGTGCCATTGACGTTGATACGGGTGTACCGTCAGTGTGTGTGGGTGCTGAAGGATCTGGTATGTTCGGGATATGAGTCCCTTCGAGTCGTCGAAGGAGCTGACCAGCCGATCCAAGGGAGTGTATGGTCGGGTAGCCGCCTGCAAAAAATTGGGTGACGATACCCAGTGCTGCAACTGGGCATATTGTAGACTCGCTTCTGGCGGGAGACAAAATACTTCCCTGCACTGGGCGAACGTCTTCAAAAGTCCCCCCTCAAACATGTTTCCAATCACTATGCACCCTCCCTGTTACCATTTGGCAAATGTTTGTGTGTGGCAGGTCAGCAGGAAGAGCGGGTTGTCCGCTATGGGGGTATGAGGTGAGGGGAAAGTCGTCAACCCCTTACGTACAGCTCTTTTGTCCCATATATCAAGGACCGTGTTTGTAGGCACTGTCATGTGAGCACCGTGGGAACGTGCCGCCCGATTGAGCCATGTAAGAACCCAGATAGTACGTCCCGTTACCATCCAATCCATATGGAACCATACCTTTTCGCTTTCAGTGGTTTTCATTTCCTAGACAATACGAAGATGCAAGGCCCAGTAGTAGTCCAAGAGATTAGGGCATGCCAGTCCCCCTCTATCTCTGGGCAACATAGGGATCTTGTGGGAGAACCGTGGACGACGGCCACCACAGATAAACTTGGTAATCTCTTTTTGGAGGTCCAGTATCTGTTGTTGTGGTATGGGGGTGGGGAGACATTGAAACAAGTACAACATTTTTGGTAGTATAGACATTTTGATAGCATTAAGCCTGCCAAGCCATGAGATAGTCAATGGCTTCGACCGTCTCAAGTCCTCCTGGCAGCTTTCTTTCATTCACACCAATTTACCTGAGACCACGTGTCCCAGGAGGGGGTCAGCTGGAGGCCTAGATAACGAATATTGGCCGCAGTCCATCGAAATGGAGTCAGTGCTTCCAAGGATGGAAGCTCCTCTTTCGGGATCGTGAAGTTTAAAGCCCAAGATATCTCATGGTTATTTTGAGGCCGGATGCCCTTTCAAAGGTCTGCAGAAGAGCGTGGAGCGCCGGAAGAGAGGTATGTGGGCGCGACAAAGTGAGGATGAAATCATCCGCGAATAATGCTACTTTGTTCTGACGTCCTCCAAGGCTGAGGCTATGTATGTCCTTACTTTGCCTAATCATCACCCTGCCGAGTGCCCCTGTGGGTAGAGAAGGGAGCTGTGAGCTGCCCGTTAACACAGACCCACGGTTGTGGGGAAAGATAAGGTGCCATAATCCTAGAAATCATGTTGTGTCCCAAACCAACCTTGTGCAGGACCGAGCGAAGAAAACCCCCGTCCACTCGGTCAAAGGCCTTCTCCGCGTCAAGCGATAGAAGGAAAGCCGGTATATTCCAATGGTGCGCTTTCCCACCAAATGGGCAATTCTTCACATGTTATCCGCCCCCTGTCTGTTGCGGATGAAGCCGACCTGATCTGGCTCCACAAGGCCCGGCATGTGGGAATCCAGGTGTTTGGCTAACATTTTGGTATAAAGTTTGAGATCTGTGTTTAATAACGCTATGGGGCGGTAGGAGGCACGTAGGGTGGGGTCCTTTCCCGGTTTGGGGATAAGAGCTATCTGTGCCATGCCCATAGAAGGCGACGGCCCCTCCGTGTCAGAGAAGGAATTATATAGTCACAACAAGTAGGGTTGGAGCTGTGATATAAACATACGATAAAAGGCTACCGGCAGGTCATCCGGGCCCAGCGTCTTACCAAGGGGTAAGTCTTTCAATGCCGCGGTCAGTTCCTCTGCCAAAAGAGGACCCTCCAGTTGTGTAGCATGCTGTGGATGTATTGGGGTCAAGGGCAATGGTTCAGTAACTCATCAATATGGGCTTGAGAGGGCGTGTCCGCCTCGTAAAGGGCAGAGTAGTAAGCCCTAAAGGCCTCGCATTTCGCTCGCTCCGCAGTGGCCCGCCCTCCATCGGGTAACTGAATGTTCACGATATGTGCCTTCGCTGTCCGGACCCCGAGGCGCCGCGCTAACAACCATCCCACTTTGTCCCCCCCCTCAAAGTACCGTTGCTTCAGGGCCAGCAAGGAATGTTCAGCTTTGTTAGTTTGCAGACATCGGAGTTGACCCCTAAGATTTGCAAGTTTCAGCCGGGTTGCGAGGGATGAGTGCTCCCGATCTTGCAACTCCAACTTCTAGTTTGCAGACTTCCCGAGAGCGAGCAATCGCCAGAGACGTGATGTGGCCACGGATCATCGCCTTAAAGGCATCCCACACCACTGGGAATGGCGTCTCGGGGAGATCGTTGCTCGCAAAATAAGAGTTAATGGTAGTTCGTATAGACTCCACAGTAGCCGGATCCCGCAGAATGTGTGGCAACAAGCTCCACCGCGGCTGGTGGGCAGGGCTTGCGGCCGGGTCCTGCAGAAGAAGCTTGACGTGTGCGTGATCAGAGATCGAGATGTCCGACAAAGCTGCTGCTAACGTATCCCTTATGAGGGCGTGCAAGATAAATAAATAGTCGATACGCGAGTACGAGCGGTGGACATGCGAGTAGTACGAATAGTACGCACCTCGGGAGAATGATAACGCCAAGAGTCTATAAGACCAAGGTCCGTTATCTGTTTCCAAAGTGCGGAGGACATGGCACTTGATCCGTTCGTGGAGGCTTCACTACGGTCCAACGCAGGGTCCAACACCAGGTTGAAATCCCCTATCACAATCAAAGATGGGTGGCCCTGCGGCAACTGTTCCCTAAGTAGCGTCTGCAGATAGGAGTCCTGCATCTGGTTTGGCGCATACACATTACACAGCGTGAGCAGCCGTTTGCCAACTACCACCCTCGTTCTGATGAAACGCCCATCTGTGCTACGCAAGGTCTTCGGGGTCCCCTGCCTGATGCCCCTTCCGCATAAGATAGCCACCCCTGCCATTTTGGTGGCGGCAGCTGCCCAGAACTGAAGGGGATATTTAGGATATGCCATACGCAGGGTATCTTCCTTAAGCAGATGGGTTTCCTGAAGGAAAATAATGTCTGGGCTGGCCAGTAAGATGTAGCGCCACACTTGCCTTCTTTTATTGGGGGAGTTAAGTCCCTAAAGATTGAGGGAAAGGATCTTTAAAGAGTTAGGAAGAGCCATTAACACCGCAGGTCACTGATGAGGTAGCTGTACTTCCCAAATAGACATAACCAGGCACAAAAATTGGGTAGTAGAGTGGGACCCTCCCCATGCACCTGACATCCCAGCAGCCTCCCATATCATCCACCCATCACACCCCAGAAGCAGTGGTAGGGTAAGATAGAAGAACAGAAAAAAAGTAGGAAAGAAGAGAAAAGAAAGAACTATCAACATCGGCCAACCGGGCCACAGCAGTCTCTTCCAATCGTGGGTCATCCTGCACCCTAGGGTTTGGAGGAACCCAGAGACGTCACTCTCCCAGGAACAGTGGGGGGTAGGTCATTTGCTGCTCTCAAGTCCGTTCGAGTAAGGAGCTCCGGCACCAGCTACACTGCCCAGCACAGGAGTTGGGACCGTGACCAGAACTCATAAGTGTACAGGAAGAGCAGTCCAAGGAGAAGTCGCAGAGAGCGTTATGGGGTCTTAGACTGTTCAGCTAGGTCCTGGGGAACCCCGGACCCTATCAGATCCGTCCCCCTACAAGGATCTGATATGCTCAATGATGTAGTTTTTAGCCTGCAAAGATGCATGTTTATCCAAGAGTGGTGAGCGTCTGCTTCTGCGCACAGTGGACCAAGAGGGTTTAGCCGGCACCCGCGCAACATATGGGGGATGAGATGGGCTGATAGGCCGAGAGGCGGCCAGTCTTAATAGTTGAGCTGCTTCCTGGTAGGACCGTATCACTATGCGCTTTGATTCCCATTGGAAGATAATGGCGAACGGGTGACCCCATTTATAGGAGACGTTAAGGCTTCGCAGTTTGTCCGTTATGGGCTGAAAATCACGGCGGCCTCGGAGGGTGTTAGGCGCCAAATCCTGAAATATCTGTATTTTATGTCCATTATATGTGAGATTCGGCTTAGCCCTCGCCGCCCGAAGAATGACTATCTTCTCTGTGAAGAAGTGGACCCTGGTTAATATGTCCGGGAGGAGACCCGACCTGCCCGCAGGCCCGGCAACACGGCGCGCCCGGTCCAAAGCCAGCGGAAAGGTGTTGTCATCCCCCCAAACTTCATGGAGAAGTTGCGCCACATAGGTCAATATGTCCTTCCCCTCCGCCCCAAGAGGAACGCCTCGGATACGGAGGTTGTTCCGACGACTTCGATTTTCCCGTTCTTCCTGCTTCAGCTGTAATTCTATGTGTTAATCTTCGAGGGCGGCCAAGCGCTGCCAAAGTTGTTCCTGATCCTCCGTGCGGGCATCAACCGTCTTCTCCAGTCTATCCACACGCTCGCCCAGATCCGCGACGTCGCTCCGGAGCTCCCGTACACAGGAGTGGACCGCCATGCACAAGGAGCCAATTTCAGACTTCAGCTCCATCATGAAGGAGGCCATGAATGCTTCTGTCACTGGTTGCGACGCTTGTGTCACTGGCTGCGAGGCCCCCCCAGGCTACTAGGCCATCTCTGCTGGGGTAGACGCGCCCATCTTACCCCACAGTGCTGCAACCGAGGTATCCTTAGAAGGTGGCGCAGGGGCGTCCTTGCTACGGTGGGTATGTGTCATCATACAACTGCTAGGAATCGGCCAGACATAAAAAGATTGGCGTTCTGTTTCAACAGTACAAGTCTTTCAGCCACCGGGATCCAGGATGGGTCGGACTGTGGGATATCCCCTCCGCTATGTGGGCGCAAGACGCACTCCAAGCGAGGAGAGAGGTCCCCCTCTTCCAAGGGCCAGCGAGGCGCCAAAACCTCTCATGCATCCAGAACAACTGTAAGGGGGCACCAGGGGGCCGCTCAACACAATATGTGCGCACTTCAAAGTTGAGCACACAGGCACCACAGCATGTCCATCCCCATGGGGGGCGCAGCTCCCACGTCATCTCAGAGTCAGCACTAAAGCGCCAGCAAGCTCTGCACCATCCGCATAAGGCCTGCAACCCCCTGCAGCGGTACACGGGGCCCACAGAGCTGGAACCGAAGGGTAGCCTCTTGGGGGGTTGTGAGAGTAGCCCAGTACAAGAGGTCTAGCACAGACTTCAACGGGGCCCCCTGCAACGTGATCCCCAGGGGGCCTAGGAGGGCCATACAACTGCAGGAGCAAGGGTTAGTCTCCCCCCACCGGCATGTACAGGGCCCAGGTACACCCGGGAGAATCAGGGTCAAGCTGACCGCAGTTTAAATGATCGGTATAGCAGGTCACAAGGGCGTCAGCCGGAGCGCCGTCACCAGGGGTCGTCCAGGGCGCCCCCCCACGCAGGCAGCAAGATGGAGGTCAGCAGGGGCCGGGGCAGGGCGGGCTAGCCAGGCGCCCCCCCGGTGGTCTTCCAGGGGGACCCCTCGTGCAGGCAGCAAGATAATAGACAGCGGGCGCAGAGGCTGAAGCCAAGCAGGCAGAGCAGGTGGTCGCCTCGCACCCCGTGTGGCGTCGCCGTTGGCGTTCTTCCAGGTGACCCACTCAATGGCCAAATGAGGGTCAGCGGCCACAGGGGCCAGGGCAGGGCGGACCAACCCGACAGCCGCTTCTCACTACCGCATGGCGGCCCGAGGTCGCTCACCCACCCCGGACCAGGGCAGTCTCAGAGCAAAGGCACAGCACGCAGGGAGGGGAAGACCAGTGCCCGGTTCCACCACCGATGCAGATTGCCGCCAGCAAGCTCAACCCCCGGCTGCGCCACTCACCGCCTCGCAGCCTCTTTCATGATCTCGGCACCGTCACCCCACCAGCTCCTCCACTGCAAGATGGCGGCCAGCCGATATCCCGGAGAGCTTACCAGACAGCTCCCCGCACCACCAGCCCCTTCAACGTCGTGGGGGACACTCCGGAGCCCCCGTCAGGACACCAACTCTCGTGGGAGGGCTCAGGACGACCCAGGCAGCACTCGCACGGGGCCCGACAGGCACCGGCCCCGGAGTCTACAAAATGGCAGCTGCTGCAGCCTTAGGGGGAGGCCCAGACAGCTCGGCCACTGCACCCCAATCCGCTCAGGTTCGGCACCGCCAACACTTCTAGGGGGTACTCCGCCATCGTCTCCACTGTATCCCCTCCAAAGGTGAGCGCGCTCGGGCTCCAGCTCCGCTGAAAATCGCTAATAATGGTAGCGGCCGGTCGGAGCTCCCGAAGCGTGCGTCTCACCTCATCAGCAGCGAGACATCCCCCCTTAAAAAGATTTTTAAAAAGTTACATTTTAAAAAAAGTAAGTAAGGTGAAAATGGCCCATAAGTCCCTGGCAATGACGGGGGCTACTTTGTTTGTGGGTGATGAGCAGGCACACCCGAAATATGTGATTCTGCAGACATGGCATTTTTCACATAGTTATGGTTTTGCCACATTTTCAACATAATCCATCATCTGCTGCATTCTAGTGTAGTTCCTATTTGCCCAATAGGCTCTGTGCATTGGAATAACATAACCAGCAGTGTAGACGTAGGACTGAGGTCATCTAGGTCTCTACTGACTATGTTAAACTTAATTTAGGTTTGCGCCAGCTAGCTCAGAGGTCACTGGAAACTTTCTCGAATGAAGAGGGATGGATAACCTTCCCTGGCTCAGACAAGAAGGGATTCAGTTTCCGACAACCGCATAAACATGAAAACTTTGCTCCCTCAGAATAGGAGTATATCTCTAGAGTCGTGTGAAAACAATAGACAGATATTTCACTCAGTCAACAGTGCATACTTAGTTTCACCAGAATGCAGAGAAATGGAGAGACGGGCGTTTTCAATAAAAGGTGTTATTTATTGAGCAGTCTTCCTTCTCATGCAAGAGAAATGAATTGCCACAATTGCAATACTTAGAGTAAAGTAAAGTGCGTACAGTAAAAGTAGTATTATGAAATAATACTGTAAAAGCATTGATACGGTTTCTTAGCCATATGATACTTTAAAATGGATAATATATATACATACATATATACATTGGCTAAAAGGCTCAACTGGTGCTTCTAACTAAGCCTACCCCGGTGTACCCGACCAAAGCCTAATACTCGGGAAGGGACAAGTAAGTAGCGATGTTAAGTTAAGTTGGTTTAAGATAATTTTGCCAAGAATCTGCATCAAGAATTCTCCTAAGGGTTTAGTCAGCTCCGTACCTTGGTAATAGAATGTGGGAGGTCTGGTATCTCTTTCCTCAGGACTTGATATCCCAGCAACCCGCAAGGGTAGGCTGGAAACACTGGAGCTGGATTTTCTCGGCTGGAGAAAAAGACAGCGCCTCTCTCAGTGCGTCAAACAGGAGGGGAGGTGTCAGGATTCGTTCGCCTCACCAGAAGAGACTCCATAAAAGAAGCCCATGCTGGAGAACTTCATTACGACATTTATTAATTTACTGTGGCAGTCTGCCATTTTGAGAAGGCAGTCGTTAGTTCCACAGGACTGTGCAGAGGGTAGCGGTCTAGTTGATTTGCTGATTTGCGAGGATGGTTGGTAATGCGCATGCGCGCGCCTCGCTCTGCGCACTTCAACCGGCTTTTTCGTCTGACAGGAGCTTCCACCGCTCACTGTTATTTCTTGAAGAGAAAAATCTCCAGAGAACTTTGTTTGCCTGCACTCGTCTACTTCTATGGGAAGTATGAATGGAATGCCTTAGTCCTGTTTTAAAGAATTGTTAATAATTAAAACTTTTCTGCTCAGAACACTTGAGAAAGTCGTTTCCAGAGACAGTGTTGAAAGTTATTCGGCTGAATAACCGAAGCAGAGTATCCCGGAGCGTCTTCTTTCAAGAGAAGACCTCACTATTTTCAAGTAAGTGTATTTGGTACAGTCCATAGAGTCTTAAGGCTATGACTAAAGGTGATACGATCTTCGGACATTTCGAACCCTGAAGAACAGAGGGTTCCATGATGGAATATCGTTTACATAAATATCGTCAGAAAAAATATCGTCACTAAAATATCGTTTACATTAATATCGTCATCCTATACTTAAACAAGGATTCACACAAATATCGATTTTTTTTTATCGACTACCCTAATATCGTTCACACTAATATCGACAACATAAATATCGACTACTACATTATCGACTTTATTTTTAATAACATTACCTTAGACATATATATCGACTACACTAACATCGACGACCTCTCTGCTTATAGAAAAATACAAAAAATATCATCTTATTATTACCAACTCGATATGCACTATTCTTTTATTTTATTCACTTTTTTTTAATAATTTGCTTTACAAAACTATTGACACATATAATTATTTAGTTTTCCTATTACTTATTTATATAAAAATAAATAATATAAGTTAACAAATTTTACATTTACTGATACTATCATACACTCCGATTGCATAAATGTGAAACACATTTCATTATTTTCTACATGTAAACTATTTACATATAAAACAAAAAAGCACATATAAAACTTTTTACTATGTAAATTAACAAACAATTAGTGATGCAACAAACTCTTACGAAAATAACGGTTTTCAAATTCAAAATAACGTTCTCAACCAATGAATTTGAAATTTCACTAATTGAACCAATCAAAAGCTACCATTAATTAACTCACTAATATAAAAACAATTACACACTTAACGTAATTTACAATTTTTGGCCCAAACTTGGAGAAAAACGGTTACCTTGCTGAGAGAAGAGAATACAAACCTACGACTACAACTACAAAACATCGTACTACACTTCAAGTAAGTAAAATCCCATTGCTTTTTTCATTCGAACCTAGCAAAAAGTAGCTAAACTCCCTAATTTAAAAACTGTTCTTCTTTAGAGTGAAAACAAAAAATGTAGAACTTACCAACAACGACCAGAAACTTAGAATTAAAAACATTTATGAACTACCTTATCCATGTCTACTTAGATAGCTGATAAAAATTATTTAAAATTGCTAAGTAAATGTGCAATTTCCTTCATATGTTATAAACTACTATTATCAAAATACTATCAGTAACACAATGAATCTTTTTTCCACAGACTCTACAAAATTATTTGCCTATCTACAACTACACTACCAACATCTTCTACTACATCAAGTAAGTATAGTCACTGTATGTATAACAATTCTGAAAGTAAAATCAAACACCTATTACACTAAATCATGTCTTTCAATTATTCTTTACCACTACTACAGAACTTACAAAGGAGAAAATTCTGAAAGAGAAATAAGAATAAAAGAATTACCAGTGAAGCCACATAGTAAGTATATGTTCACGCTTTTTCCTGCTCTTATACACACCTCTATAAATCGTGTTCAATGTTCTTAAAAATACATATATATGTTTCCACAGATCTACCTTAGACATGGCAACTGGAGCTACTTTCATTACTTCTCAAAAAGGGAAACTAATGCTGAGCTACATGGGTTACACCTACACCCAAGAAAGAATAAAAGCGAATAAGACCCATTGGAAATGTAGCAAATATTACTCAAGTGCATGCTATGGTAGAGCAACAACTGTTGATAACAATGTGGTAAATGTACGTGAGCATAACCACCCACCAAATGTAACAGAAGTGGAAGTTAGAGAAGCACTGGAAACATTGAAAGATGCTAGTACAGGATCACAAGAAACAAGCACTAGTATTTTGAAAAATGTTTTAAGCAAAGTGCCAGAACATGTGACAGGACAGCTACCTTCTATTCCCAACTTAAAAAGATTAATTGCAAAAACTAAACGTGCTTCAGATCCAACTCCACCAACCCCAGAAAGTTTTCAGGATATAAAAATATATCCTGAATATACCATTACACATAATGAGGATAAATTCTTAATGTATGACAACCACAGTCATGACAAACAAATTTTACTTTTTGCTACAAATAGTAATTTGCAAAAACTTAAATCATGTGAAACATGGATGATGGACGGGACTTTTAAAGTTTGTCCCAAACCTTTCTATCAACTTTACGCCATCCATGGTGAATACCAAGATACAAATATCCCTCTAATTTATACTCTGCTGCCAAACAAAACAAATACTACCTACGTTGAACTTTTAACAACTATCAAAGAATTAACTGATAATTACTATCCACAAAGAATTATAATTGACTTTGAAATGGCCATGATTCAAGCTATCCTTAAAATATATCCCCATACCTCAATACAAGGTTGTTATTATCACTACAACCAAAGTATATGGAGGCACTTACAAAAATCTACTTTAAGCATTGAATATTCTACAAACAGTCACTTTGCTTATCAAATAAAAAAGTTGATTGCATTGGCATATGTACCAACAACAGAAGTAGCTAACTACTACAATTTATTAATTGACAGCCCTTTCTACCGCACCAATGAGAAAAAACTAACTCCCTTCTTGGACTATTTTGAAGATACCTGGGTTGGAAGATTACATCGTTCAGGCCACCGTAGACAACCTAAATTTCAAATTCCATGGTGGAATGTGTATGCTAGTACAATAGCACAGAAAGCTAAAACTAACAACGCAGTTGAAGGATGGCATAATGCCTTCCAAGCCACTTTAGGAAGAAGTCAACCAACACTTCACAAACTAATCCAAAGCATTAAAAAAGAACAAAGCTACCAAGAACTCAGAATAGAGCAATCCCTTTCTAAAATTGGCCCTAAACTAAGTAAACAAACATTAAATATGTACGAATATCTCCAGCAAAAAACTAGAATATACCCAAGTATAGAAGGTCTAGCATACTTAGACCTAATAGCTAAATCCATCCTTTAAATATAAATACCTAAAAACGAAGCAAAGCATAACAAAACATACTATTTATTTGAATGTAGTAACATTATGTCATGTAAAAATATAAGTAATATATTATTACAAGACATAATAACATTACATTTAACTAAATAGTACACTATAACACAATGCAACCCAAAAGTAAATATCACTTTTACTTACGGTTCTGCTGCAGTAGAATATGTTCCACGGTGATACTTTCCACAGCAATAATAGCAAACGCTATCCATATAGTGTTTAAAATCCCAAAAAAATGCAAAAAATACAACTGTTTGATAATAGGCCCACGTCGCAATCCTCTAGAGAATGGAACCATTAAAAAGGTGATAAATAATCACGAGTAAAAAGGTAGAAAACCCGAAAAAGCAGGGAAAGTAAAAAACCATGTACCTGCTTTAAAAAAATACGCATTACAATCCATCTGCTCCCCAAAACGAACACCTGTAAGTAATAGAAACAAAACGCACCGTCAAAACATACGAAATACACATAGCCTATACATAGCATATAAAACATATGAAAACATCTAAATTCATCCATTAATACAACACTAAACGTAACTTGTGTTCGAAATACCTCACAAAGTACGTTCTCCATAACGACGCTAAATAACACGTAATTCTCACATAAAGAGTAAAGTACTACACATATCGACACGTACACACTACAACTATCACTAAAATAACTTTAAATATCTTTAAAAATAACGTAAAATAAACTTACCTTCACCAACAAGAAGCAGCTCCCAACCGCGAGGTTCCGTTTTCTAAAATGACCCAAACAACGATGTTGATAGAGTAAAAAGTGAAGTTCCAAAAACAAAATGGCTGTATAATAAAAACTAAAATAGGACTAAATACCCTTTTGATCAAAATAAAATTGTATTAAATAGCATAATATTTTCCATGTTTAGTAATAATTTACTTTTTATAGTTTAAAAAAATGAATATTGTAAAATATACATTAATATGTGCAATAGAATTATGTATTTATTGTTTATTGTATATTAAAATATGTTTTTGATTGTTAAATATTTTTCTCAGATGTTAAAAAATGTAAATTTATGTTATGTACATATCTTGATAAAAACAATGACATTAAAAATATGTAATATATTAAATTTTAATAAAAATTATTAAAATTTAATATACTAATTTATGCTTTATTGAAACTGTATATATGTACAAAACTGCAATATAATTTGTTATGAAATATTATGTTACATTTGTATTAAAATGTTCTAAATCTTTGCAGTAACAAATTAAACTATGAATAAAGAAAAATATTTTATAAAAAATTTTGTTTATTAATTTACAAACTTGTCATATGTATGTAAAAATGTTTTAAAAATGTTTTTATTTATATTGTTGAAATGAATATTACAACATTAAATATATTATTCGTATTAAAAATAGTAAATATATAATGCAGGATAATAAACCATAATAATTAACTATTCTAACTCCAATCCAACATAAGTCAGGGTAAATGGTGGATAGTAAACCATTATGATTAACTATTCTAACTCCAAACATAACATAACTCAGGGAAAGTGCTGGATAGTAAACCATAATAAATAACTATTCTAACTCCAATCCAACAAAAGTCAGGGAAAGTGCTGGATAGTAAACCATAATAAATTACTATTCTAACTCCAATCCAACATAAGTCAGGGAAAGTGCTGGATATTAAACCATAATAGATTACTATTCTAACTCCAAACATAACATAAGTCAGGGAAAGTGCTGGATAGTAAACCATAATAAATTACTATTCTAACTCCAATCCAACATAAGTCAGGGAAAGTGCTGGATAGTAAACCATAATAAATTACTATTCTAACTCCAAACATAACATAAGTCAGGGAAAGTGCTGGATAGTAAACAAGAATAAATTACTATTCTAACTCCAATCCAACATAAGTCAAGGAAAGTGCTGGATAGTAAACAATAATAAATTATTATTCTAACTCCAATCCAACATAAGTCAGGGAAAGTGCTGGATAATAAACCATAAAAAATTACTATTCTAACTCCAATCCAACATAAGTCAGGGAAAGTGCTGGATAGTAAACCATAATAAATTACTATTATAACTCCAAACATAAAATAAGTCAGGGAAAGTGCTGGATAGTAAACTATAATAAATTACTATTCTAACTCCAATCCAACATAAGTCAGTGAAAGTGCTGGATAGTAAACCATAATAAATTACTATTCTAACTCCAAACATAACATAAGTCAGGGAAAGTGCTGGATAGTGAACCATAATAAATTACTATTCTAACTCCAAACATAACATAACTCAGGGAAAGTGCTGGATAGTAAACCATAATAAATTACTATTCTAACTCCAAACATAACATAACTCAGGGAAAGTGCTGGATAGTAAACCATAATAAATTACTATTCTAACTCCAATCCAACATAAGTCAGGGAAAGTGCTGGATAGTAAGCCATATTAATTTTTCAATATAATTTATTTTTTCGACCCTAATCCCCTATAATACCAATAACCCACTCATAAAATATTATTTAGAGATTTTTATTTATAATTAAAAATTTAATTTCGTGAAAAATTTGATTTTTCGATTTTCTAATTAGATTTCATAATATTTTTCAAATTTGTTAATATTCTATACAATTTTTAAACAGTACTTTTTTAAATTACTACCCACCCTAATCCCCTATAATACCAAAAACCCGCTCCATAAATATTAATTTGATAATTTTTATTAATATTAAATATTAAATTTCGTGAAAAATTTGAAATTTCGATTTAAAATTTCGATTTCATAATAATTTTCAAAATTATTAATATTTTATACAATTTTTTAAAACTACATTTTTAAATTACTACCCACCCTAATCCCCTATAATACCAAAAACCCGCTCCTAAAATTTTAATTTGAAATTTTAAAATATATTTAAAAATTTAATTTCATGAACAATTCGAAATTTCGATTTAAAATTTCGATTTCTTAAAAAATTTCTAATTTGTTTATATTTTATACAACTTTTTAAAACTACATTTTTAAATTACTACCCACCCTTATCCCCTATAATACCAATAACCCGCTACTAGAATTTTAACAATTCTTTTGTAGAAAATATTTTTAAACACATATTATTACTAGTAGGAGTTTTGTAAGTTTTTTAAAAACATAATACATACTTTTTTAAAATTTTATAACACTTTATATTTTTGGGTCGATATTATATACAACGATATTTTGGTCAACGATATTCTGTTCATCGATATTTTTTTTGACGATATTTTTGTCATTCTCACAAAACGATATTTATTACAATGATATTTACTACTACGATATTTTTACTATTCGATATTCTTACCTCGATATTAATGCTAGTCGATATTTTCCCGTCGATATTCTATCTTCATACCGAACAGAGGATACTTGAGCCTTCAGAGACTAATTCACCTAATGGAATGTGTGGTAAAATAAGACTTTCATGTTTCCAACGTTCTTCGAGCCTTAATGCTAGGCTATAAAGACTTTTGCTAGAGTCATTGGACAATTCTTCTTGGCATTGGAAGTTCACCGCGTCAGAGGTTCCTTTTGGTGCCAGTTGTTCTTCCGGTGAATCAGATATTGTATGTTACAGACAAACAACCTAGGGAGGAGCTAGCTTCTAGTTAGACACTGGTAAGACACACAAGTTAGTCAGAAAGGTTTAGCATTAATCATACAGCTTGCTGAGTCAGGAGTCTAATAAGTGTTTTCCCTTGCAGCTAAATCCAGACCAGACCAGGGTTGGAACCAGTGTCCGAAGCGTGTCTCTCTCTTGTTTGTCTTCCACTTCCCCTTTCCCCCCGGGCTAATTCTACCGGCAGCGAGTTCAAGGTTGTCTTTGGTTTTGGCTTGGGGGGGATTTGGGGTAAGAGCTTCTGTTCCTGAGGGGGCCGCTCCAGTGTATCCTTTGAAGTTTGACAGGCGGCTTCCGTGGGCACTCGCATCAGCTGGGCTCTCTGGCATGTAGATGGCCGCTCTGCTCCAAACCACTGTGTGTTTGCTTAAGGCAACTGTTGGTATTTTATACCTGAAAGGTGCCGGGTTTGAGGTAAGGTTGGACATAAGATGTCACCAAGAACTAACAGTTCTTGCAGGACTTCAGGAGTTCTTGTTCAAATCAAAACAAAAGCAGGGGGGTTTTTCCCGGGCTGCTGGAGGCTTGGTTTGTTTAAAGAACGCAGTGTGCTTTCTAGGAGTCGATAGGAGTAGCCATGCTGTGCGATGTATTGCATAAGCTATTACTGAATATGAATCTGATTCTTATGCCGTTGTCAGGACATTATTGATTATAACCTCACAAGGGCATAAATCGGGAATATCGAATTAGGGTCCTAGATAAGAACACGACAGCATAATTTGTTGATTTCAACAAAAAAACTGCATTTTCTCGGTCAAACGTATCAATATTAACAAAAGATACAACAACACTTTTCATTGCTCACCTTTCAGTTCCATATTGCTGTATTGGGTGTTAAACTAGTACTAATAAGCTGAAAGCTGTGTCCAAACAGTGTTAACGTGTGAAAATGGCAAATAAATTAACTCAAACTATCAGAAATAGTGCGATATTATACAGCATAATTTGAATTCTCTAGATACATATTTAGTAAACCCTGCCACTTCATTTGGTCCTTCCTTTCCACATAATTTCAATGGACCTGATGATGAGATTGTGCTTATCAAAATGCAGTTACTCACAAAGAAAGGAGCCAGTTGCTGAAGCTGGCTTGCCCATTAATCCATGCTGTATGCTACAGTGGAAAGAACTAAAATGAGTGTGAAACCACAAAAGACAAATGCATGAAGGTGGTTAACTGAATCTATCTATCTATCTATCTATCTATCTATCTATCTATCTATCTATCTATCTATCTATCTATCTTCCTACTCGAGGGAAATATTGGACTCCCTGGAACTATGTGTCCCAGCACAGTGGCGTCACTAGGTGGGTGCGGGGGGTGTGGACCGCACCGGGTGACACCCTCACATGGGGTGACACCTGAGGTGAGAGCCGAGTGAGCAGCAGAGCGTTATCTGATCGTTCCGTAAGGAAGATGAATGAACTGGTAGAAAATAACATCGATTTGTACAGTTCGGTTAAAGAAACAATACATTAGGACCAATACCGTGCACCCAGATGGAATCAAAGTAATGTATTGAGCACCAGAGACTAAAGAGAAACGAAAACCTGTCATTTCCAAAATGCAGAGCTGAACGTTTATTCATAAATAAAGGGACCTTAATACTCATATTAACCAAATAAACGAGAGGACAATTGCAAATTCATATTTTCCTCTTCAGAGCGGTTTGAAATTTCATCAAATAAAAAATGCAATATTTTTTATGGAAATCTTTCTTTCCTGCAAAGGAATCGCAAGTATGGGCAAAGCCAATAAGTCTGACCTTGGTAAGGCTGAAGAATTTTGTAATTTTTTGAAAGCATATGCAATAGGCACAAAGCAACTGCAAAACATAAGAGCGAGAACTGTGAGGGGGAAACCATGGGGGGTGGGGGTGGAGAAGCCGACGAAGAAAGGGTTAAAAGAGAAGCACACTGGGGAGGGTGGGTACAGGCGGAGGGGGAGGCATGGTGCAGGCAGAGAGGGAGATGGTGCAGGCAGAGGGCGAAGGCGGAGGGGAGAGATGGTGCAGGCAGAAGGGTGAGATGGTGAAGGCGGAGGGGAGAGATGGTGCAGGCAGAGGGAGAGATCGTGAAGGCGGAGGGGAGAGATGGTGCAGGCAGAAGGGTGAGATGGTGAAGGCGGAGGGGAGAGATGGTGCAGGCAGAGGGTGAGATGGTGCAGTCAGAGGGTGAGATGGTGCAGGCAGAGGGGGAGATGGTGCAGGCAGAGGGGGAAATGGCGCAGGCAGAGGGGGAGATGGTGCAGGCGGAGGGGAGATGGTCCAGGCAGAGGGGAGATGGTGCAGGCTGAGGGGGAGATGATGCAGGCAGAGGGGAGATGGTGCAGGCGGAGGGGAGAGATGGTGCAGGCAGAGGGAGAGATGGTGCAGGCAGAGAGGGAGATGGTGCAGGCAGAGGGTGAGATTGTGCAGGCAGAGAGGGAGATGCTGCAGGCAGAGGGTGAGATGGTGCAGGCAGAGGGGGAGATGGTACAGGCAGAGGGGGAGATGGTGCAGGCAGAGGGGGAGATGGTGCAGGCAGAGGGGGAGATGGTGCAGGCAGAGGGGGAGATGGTGCAGGCAGAGGGGGAGATGGTGCGGGCTAAGGGAGTGAGGTTGTGCAGGCGGAGGGGAGATGGTGCAGGCAGAGGGGACATGGTGCAGGCAGAGGGTGAGATGGTCCATCCGGTAAGTTGTGAGGGGGTGACACCATGAGTTACCAGCACCGGGTGACACCAGCCCTAGTGACGCCACTGTCCCAGCATGCAGCGGAATGAAAACGAAAACTTACCCGAAAGGCCCAATGGAGGGCAATAAAGGTGATTCGCATGCAGAAAATAAACCGGAGGAGAAAGTGATGCAGCGAATCTGAAGCCTGTGATCAAGGACCGGGAGGATCCGAAACGAGCTAGGCGGAAACTACACTCAAGTTAAATTCCAGACCTGCAGCTAAATAAATATTTAAATCTGCAGAGGAGTGTGTCTCGAGTTTGGGGCAAACACAGAGAGGTATTACGGCGGTCCAGTTGTTCGAGACTGCAGCGCTACAAGAAATGCAAATGTGGGTCCCTTTGGCTCTGAAGAGAGAGGAGCCAAACTACATGGAACATCAGATTAGCAAGAAATGTTATCTGGCAATTGATTGTGAGAGGCCTACTGGAGGCTTTTAACAAGAAAATATTTTCAAGTTGGCTACACACACCCATTCAAGGGAAATAATGGACTCCCTGGAACTATGTGTCCCAGCATGCAGCGGAATGAAAAAAAACTTACCAGAAACGCCCAATGGTGGGCAATAAAGGTGAATCGCATGCAGAAAATAAACCGGAGGAGAAAGTGATGCAGCCAATCTGAAGCCTGTGTTCAAGGACCTGGCCGATCCAAAACGCGCTAGGCGGAAACCACACTCAAGCTAAATGCCAGACCTCCAGCTAAATAAATGTTTAAATCCGCAGAGGAGTACGTATCGAGTTTGGGGCAAACATATATATATATATATATGTCAGCAAATGTTCGCCAATCTCCCAGCCTCACACGGCGGCGGGCTCGAGTGAGGAAGCGACCCTCGCAAATTCAGTCAAACGACTTTGCCACCAAAGAAGTTACTCGAGCCCAGGTCCTTTCAGCGTGCAATTTATTTTATACACAGAGTGTCAAACAACACATACTCTGTGTATAAAATAAATTGCACGCTGAAAGGACCTGGGCTCGAGTAACTTCTTTGGTGGCAAAGTCGTTTGACTGAATATATATATATATATATATATATATATATAATATATATATATATATATATATATCTTTGCAGATACATTCTTCCTTCTAAGTTGGTGGATGATGTCAAAGGGGTGCAAAGAAAAGGTGGGAGATCCCAAAACCAGTTTTGTCCCGAAATCATTTTCCTTAGACTTTTTGTATTGGACGTAGTGCAAAAAAGGCCACCCGTAATTGGATGGAATTTAGCAGAATTACAGATTATGGTGTGCAGATGATCCTTTTTGGGGTTAGATGTAAGTTGGGTAAGTATTTTTTAAGTTATAAAGGCATAACATTTAGTGAAATCTGTTGTTGCTGTAGTTTTGCTGTAATTTCGCAGGATTATAGATTATGGTGTGCAGATGATCCTTTTTGGGGTTAGAGGTAAGTAATTTTTAAGTTATAAGCACGTAAAACGTAGTGATATCTGTTGTCACAGTAGTTTTGCTGTACTTTCGAAACAAGGCATTATATCCTTGGCTAATATCTGCCTTTGCAAAAATCAATGGCAGCCATGTTGTATTTTATGCAATTTGGCTGTGTTCTGGGTTAAGGCATAAAACACAGGTAAGTAGTACTACCTGGGATTGTGGGAAAAGCAGGTGGTCAATAACATCATGCAATTTGAAAACCACGTCATCCTTTGGGTAAGGGGACATTGACAACATCTTTTGTATCTGGAAGGGCACTCGAAACGAAGCTCATGAATTCATCAACACACTGAACAACAAGCATTTGCAATGCAATAGGTCTCGCATTAGGAAAGTTTGAGCTATTGGTCTTGTAAATGACAAATGTTTTATTTATGTGTTGTTTTGGAAAATTGCGAATTTAATAGCTTTGTCATTTACAATGCCAAGACTTTTATCTTTTGCAAATGTGACACCTATAGCATTTGTAATGCAACATGTTTTGTATTTACATGACTTAGATGTATTGATATTACAAATAACAATGGCTTTACATTTTTTTAAATAATTAATACTTAAATAAAAGTTATTGTAATTTATCATGGCAATAGCTTAAACTTTTGTAAATAACTTTTGTGGAGATTATGTTCAGTGTATTTTATTGTGACGAAAATCCAAGAATAGAAGTTGAAATATTAACACTTTTTTGTGACATTTGTAAAAAAGCTTGAAACATTGTGAGAACATATTTGAACCAGCTGTTGTTGAATGGTTGCACAGATTGATACTGTGGTGGCGCTGAGTAATGTTGTGGTGGCGACGAGTGATGCTGTGGCGTTCAGTGATGCTGTGTTAGCGCATAGTGATGTTATGGTGCCCCTGAGTGATGCTGTGGTGCCCCTGAGTTATGCTGTGGTGGTGCCCATGAGTGATGTGGTGGTGTGCCAGAGTGATGTGGTGGTGTCCCTGAGTGATGTGTGTTGGTGTCCCTGAGTGCTGTGTGTGGATATCCCTGAGTGCTGTGTGTGGATGTCCCTAAGTGCTGTGCGGGAATATCTCTGAGTGCTGTGTGGGGATATCCATGAGTGATGTGTGTGGTTGTCCATGAGTGATGTGTTGGTGTCCCTGAGTGATGTGTTGGTGTCTGTGAGTGATGTGGTGGTGTCCCAGAGTGATGTGGTGGTGTCCCAGAGTGATGTGGTGGTGTCCCTGAGTGCTGTGTGGAGATATCCCTGAGTGATGTGTGTGGTTGTCCATGAGTGATGTGTTGGTGTCCCTGAGTGATGTGGTGTTTGCCCATGAGTGATGTGATGGTTCCCTTAGAGTGATGCTGTGTTGTCCCTGATTGGTGTAGTGGTGTCCCTGAGTGGTGTGGTGGTGTCCCTGAGTGGTGTTGTGGTGTCCCTTACTGGTGTGGTGGTGTCCCTGAGTGATGTGGTTGTGTCCCTGAGTGATGTGGTATTGTCCCTGAGTGATGTGGTAGTGTCCCTGAGTGCTGTGTGTAGCGATATCCCAGAGTGATGTGGTGGTGTCCCTGAGTGCTGTGTGGAGATATCCCTGAGTGATGTGGTGGTGTCCCAGAGTGATGTGGTGGTGTCCCAGACTGATGTGGTGGTGTCCCTGAGTGATGTGGTGGTGTGTTTGAGTGATGTGTGTTGGTGCGTCTGAGTGATGTGGTGGTCCCTGAGTGATGTGGTGGTGTCCCTGAGTGATGTGTGTTGGTGTCCCTGAGTGCTGTGTGTGGATGTCCCTGAGCGCTGTGTGGGGATATCCCTGAGTGATGTGTGTGGTTGTCCATGAGTGATGTGATGTGTTGCTGTCCCTGAGTGATGTGGTGGTGTCTCTGAGTGATGTGACGGTGTCCCTGAGTGATGTGGTGGTGTTCCTGAGTGATGTGTGGTGAAGGTCCCGGAGTGCTGTGTGTGGATGTCCCCGAGTGCTGTGTGTGGATGTCCCCGAGTGCTGTGTGGGGATGTCCCTGAGTGCTGTGTGGGGATATACCTGAGGGCTGTGTGGGGATATACCTGAGTGATATGTGTGGCTGTCCATGAGTGATGTGTTGGTGTCCCTGAGTGATGTGTTGGTGTCTCTGAGTGATGTGGTGGTGTCCCTTATTGATGCGTGGGGGTGTCCCTAAGTAGTGTGCCGGTGTCCATGAGTGAGGTTAGGGTGTGCCTAAGTAATGTGGTGTTGGCCATGAGTGTTGCCCCAGAGTGATGTTTGTTGAGAAAGTGATTTGTAAAAGGTGACTGTGAATGTGAGCATGTTTACATAAACAAGTAGAAACTATTCTTGTTGCTTAAATTACAACTTTTAAAAAAACGTATTGTAAGTAAACAAATGTAAAGCACCTGTAAAATGCTAGCATAGCAAAACATAAGAAAGACTGGGAAGTCATAAAACAGATCCAGATTTGGCAACACCTATTGACATAAACCCAGGAATAACATTCAGGAAAGCTAGGTCCTTAAAAGATACTCTAAGTCATTGCCTAGTAAGTCCTGAGAAAGACAAGAATGAGATTAAAGGCTTTTTTAACTTGTAATCACTGTTAAGCCTGTAAATAAAGCGACAGCTGCAAAACAATAAAATTAGCAGATGGCCAGAAACCGTATACTATTGACAAACAACTTACATGTAACACTGAGTACGTTGTATATGCTTTACGATGTCTGTGAAAGAAATCCTATGTAGGAAGCACTATTCATAAGGCAAAAAAGCGAGTGCTTGAACATATGCGGACCATCAGAAACGACAACAAACAATAGCCAATTACTCGTCATTTCAAAGCCTACCATAATCAAAATTGCAATCTTTTGAAATCTGTGGTCCTCGACAGAATCCCTAATCGGGAAAAAGGGGGTAACCGAACACTTGAACTGAGGAGATTAGTATCAAAAATTATTATAAAATATAACACTATTCATCTAACAGGTTCAAACCTGGATCAAGAACTGGCTGCCCATTTGGGCTGATTAAACAAGTTCAATATAAAATGATGTGACCTTTTTTCTGCAAAGGTTTTAGACTTTTTTGAAGTATGTGTTTGTTGTGAAAGGGATTTTAATTAGTACTTTTCTCTGTCTTTTTTGTTTCCGATACATGAATCCGCAAACGCAGGAGAGCCTATATATCTAAATGGTGCCAGGCTGGACACTAACCAGTAAACCTTTAATCATAATGAGACTTTATAGTATTATATACCCACTTGGGTTGAATTGATTGTGTATAATGCTCCTAATGCTTGAATACGATATGACATTCCTGAAATCATTGATCTGACGTAACAGTAATAAAGAATGTTGGAAGGTTAACTCCTTTACTGCTTCGAACGTTCCGCGCCAGTGCGGAACATACAAAAAAACGGTGGGGCTGCGACGGCCAGCGGTCGTTCGCAGCACCAGCCAGGTAGTGCTCCCAAGCACGGAACGGGTTAATAATGAATACCTCCAGTTTATATTCATTTGAAAGTAGTAATTGATGTTCCAAAGGTTGGTTTTAGATTTATCCAAGGCCCACATGGGCATAATAATGATGTCAGAATCTCAAATGAACTATGGAACCATGATGCCAGCGGTTCTCAGCACTGTGACACGAGATTGTCATTATGTGATCCTTACCCAAGACTTGATATGTTTGGGACGGTGTGGTGCGTGGCAATGATAATTGTAGGTCAGAAAAATTATGTTATTTAAAATTACTCCAATGCTATCCATTGATTTCTTTATTGACAATATCTAAACTGACAATGAAAGTATTTTGTTTATGTCTTTTACGGGCATGAGACACATGTTCTGCTTCTTTAAAATTAAGCAGAAATAAAGCGCAAACCTAACCCGTGACCAAGGAGTGAGGAAACTTCGAAACGCGTTGTAGGATTTTCTGTTGCCTTTGTCAAATAAAAAACGCTGATGAAGATTTGAGTTGCGCTGTGCTGATGTTTCGAGCCAGGGAATCCTTACTGGCCACAACAACAGAATTGGATTGATGTTTGAGGGTTGCTACCTAACCACATACTCCCCATACAAGCAGGCTCTGGCTTTCCAACTAAACTTGAGAACTACCCATAGTTCTCTGCTTCGTTTTTTGCATAACTATGTGTCACTCTAAGCCTGAAAGGGTTTTGTTTTGACTTCTACTGGGTACTCCCTTGTGTCTGGACAAAGCCATACCTCTCTGAAGAGCACTAATTAGAGTGAAACACTGTGTCAGGGGTTTCTTTTGCTCATTTCAGGTTGGCTCGGTTGGTATTATATCAATTCATAGCTGTAATACTGTGTCTGGAGTGGTAAATGGCTTGTGTTATTTTACAGCTCAGCATGGACAGCATTTGCTAGTCCTATGCTTACAGACTTTGTCCTGTTCTATCTTGGCGTGGATGGCCCTTTGCTAATCCTATGCTTAAATACTTTGATAGAAAAGCAGACATTTGAGGTGAGCAGATCTAGAGTGTCGCTGGTGTTGAGAGGGCTCTAACAGGAGCTGCTTTCCACCTAAACTTGAGAACTACCCAGAGTTCTCTGCTTCGTTTTTTGCATAATTTATGCGTCACTCTATGCCTGAAAGGGTATTGTTTTGATATATATATATTCATCCTAAGATTTCCTGAAGCTTTGAGGATGCCACTCCACGAAGTTTTGTTCAACATAAACTTTATTCTCTGAAGACTGGCACATTTCATCCAGAGTTCACTTTGTCCGTGACACATTTCGAGGCAGCCTGCCTCTTAATCATAGGGAAAGCAGTCAGTTCCCGGCTGTGCACCACGCCTCTTTTTCCACATTAACATACTGCTCACAGGTGAGTAATTCTTGATGTATGTTGGGAGTTGTAGTGCCTTCATTCTTACCCTCCAGTGAAGGCTGAGTTCGGACACAGTAAACCGCTTTTTGGAAATAATTAAAACTCTCTCAGTGGCCCTCCGTTAGAAAACTAGTCCTGCAATTCAAAGAAACTCCATGCCGCACGTGCTGCAAGAGATTCCGCTGATGGAGCCCCACAGCGGAAATGCATACGCCCGGAGTGCCGTCCTAACTTGCAATAAAGAAGCTTCCAATTTGCTCCCCGTTGTGGCCTCTGCCTTTCTTTTAGGAGGGTTTTGTTGGACATTGACAATTGCCAGTCAGTGGCAATCTACAGAGGTCCCTGCATGCAAGTCGGCCTGATCCATACTGGCGTCCTTTCTTGCCTCGGCGAGAGAATTTTCCTGTTAAGTTATTGATACGGATCAGGTCCACCCCAGCTAACAAGGAAAAACACAGCGGTGTCGGAGTTACTAACTCCGCATTGGGAGAGACGCACCGTCGGACTTACCCCCGCAAAATTGTTCCCTGATGACGAAGGTTGTGCAGTTGGGGACCCAAGGAAGCTGGACGTTGCAGGGGACACGGCAACAGTGAGAGCTGTGATCGAGTGCTCCTTTGTGGGTCGCGCTACCATCTGGCTGCCCTTTCCCAGTCAAACACTGCATGCTGGGACATGAAGTGCTGTGCACTCTTGACACAATGTGATTGGTGCTGTCAGGCATCACCAAGGGCGGAGCGATCTACAAATGGGGCAGTGTTTGAACTTTCAACTAATTAGGCACTCGACCATCCTCCTGAGTACCATGCTGGGCGCTGACGAAGCTACACAGCGGAAATGCATACGCCCGGAGTGCTGTCCTAACTTGCAATAAAGAAGCTTCCAATTTGCTCCCCGTTGTGGCCTCTGCCTTTCTCTTAGGAAGGTTTCGTTGTACATTGACAATTGCCAGCCAGTGGCAATCAACAGAGGTCCCTGCATGCAAGTCGGCCTGATCCATACTGGCGTCCTTTCTTGCCTCTGCAAGAGAATTTTCCTGTCAAGTTATTGATAACGATCAGGTCCACCCCAGCCAACAGGGAAACACACAGCGGTGTCGGAGTTACTAACTCCACATTGGGAGAGACGCACCGTCGGACTTACCCCCGCAAAATTGTTCCCTGATAACGAAGGTTGTGCAGTTGGGGACACAAGGAAGCTGGACGTTGCAGGGGACACGGCAACAGTGAAAGCTGTGATCGAGTGCTACTTTGTGGGTCGCGCTACCATGTGGCTGTCCTTTCCCAGTCAAACACTGCATGCTGGGACATGAAGTGCTGCGCACTCTTGAGACACTGTGATTGGTGATGTCCGGCATCCCCAAGGGCGGAGCGATCTACAAATGGGGCAGTGTTTGAACTTTCAACTAATTAGGCACTCGACCATCCTCCTGAGTACCCCGCTGGGCGCTGACAAAGCTACACAGCGGAAATGGCTACGCCCGGAGTGCCGTCCTAACTTGCAATAAAGAAGCTTCCAATTTGCTCTCCGTTGTGGCCTCTGCCTTTCTTTTAGGAGGGTTTCGTTGGACATTGACAATTGCCAGCCAGTGGCAATCTACAGAGGTCCCTGCATGCAAGTCAGCCTGATCCATACTGGCGTCCTTTCTTGCCTCGGCGAGAGAATTTTCCTGTCAAGTTATTGATACGGATCAGGTCCACCCCAGCCAACAGGGAAAAACACAGCGGTGTCGGAGTTACTAACTCCGCATTGGGAGAGACGCACCGTCAGACTTACCCCCGCAAAATTGTTCCCTGATGACAAAGGTTGTGTGAGGTGGGGACCCAAGGAAGCTGGACGTTGCAGGGGACACCGCAACAGTGAGAGCTGGGATCGAGTGCTACTTTGTGGGTCGCGCTACCATCTGGCTGCCCTTTCTCAGTCAAACACTGCAATGCTGGGACATGAAGTGCTGCGCACTCTTGAGACACTGTGATTGGTGTTGTCAGGCATCACCAAGGGGGATCTACAAATGGGGCAGTGTTTGAACTTTCAACTAATTAGGCACTCGAACATCCTCCTGAGTACCACGCTGGGCGCTGACGAAGCTACACAGTGGAAATGCATGCACCCGGAGTGCCGTCCTAACTTGCAATAAAGAAGCTTCCAATTTGCTCCCCGTTGTGGCCTCTGCCTTTCTTTTAGGAGGGTTTCGTTGGACATTGACAATTGCCAGCCAGTGGCAATCTACAGAGGTCCCTGCATGCAAGTCGGCCTGATCCATACTGGCGTTCTTTCTTGCCTCGGCGAGAGAATTTTCCTGTCAAGTTATTGATACGGATCAGGTCCACCCCAGCCAACAGGGAAAAACACAGCGGTGTCGGAGTTACTAACTCCGCATTGGGAGAGACGATCCGTCGGACTTACCCCCGCAAAATTGTTCCCTGATGACGAAGGTTGTGCAGTTGGGGACCCAAGGAAGCTGGACGTTGCAGGGGACATGGCAACAGTGAGAGCTGTGATTGAGTGCTACTTTGTGGGTCGCGCTACCATCTGGCTGCCCTTTCCCAGTCAAACACTGCATGCTGGGACATGAAGTGCTGCACACTCTTGAGACACTGTGATTGGTGCTGGCAGGCATCACCAAGGGCGGAGCGATCTACAAATGGGGCAGTGTTTGAACTTTCAACTAATTAGGCACTCGACCATCCTCCTGAGTACCACGCTGGGCGCTGACGAAGCTACACAGCGGAAATGCATATGCCAGGAGTGCCGTCCTAACTTGCAATAAAGAAGCTTCCAATTTGCTCCCCGTTGTGGCCTCTGCCTTTCTTTTAGGAGGGTTTCGTTGGACATATATATATATATATATATATATATATATATATATATATATATATATATATATATATATATAATATATATATATATATATATATATATATATATATATATATATATATATATATATATATATATAGCTGTATTCTCTTGTCCGTTTGACTCATGAGTCAAAACAACACATGGTTACATACTAGGTGCCATTTCAAAAACTCATATGAATTTTAAATGATGCTGCTAGCCCACGGGAAACAACGTTTTACACTATTTTAACTGTTTCTGGCTGCTTTTCTATTTATCATATGAGTATGGCTGTACCAACAAGGGTGGTCAGAAATTTTAGAGCGGAACAGTATATTATTGAGTATTTATTTATATATTTTTACATATATATATTTATTTATTTATATTTTTTTTATATATTTATTCAATGTGCTGTTACTTGGGTGGTGTTTATCACTTCTGCTCTATTATATGTATTTTACATCTATTACTGACCTTCCACATAGTATTCAGTGTGTGGGAATGCTGTAGTATGTTTTCTATGTCTATTAGCCAAACACCGCAGCTGATGCACATAAAATACGTCATACGTTTTTCACTTTGAATGTACAATCAGCCCCCTCAACTGTGTCATGTGATCAAGGCCCCACGCGGGCTGAAACGAGTTATGGCGGTGGTGGTGTTGGGCACTAAATAAATATAATGCACCACCAACTGGGTTCGCTTCGTCTGTTGTCTCACAGTACCTGATGACGATTTTTGCCATATATACATATATATATATATATATATATATATATATATATATATATATATATGTCAAGATTGCTCCAACAGAAGAAGAAGCGGAAGCCCAGAGGAGACCAGAGTGGAAAAGCCTTTATTCACCAAAGCACATTGTTGATGGCGGCGAATGCATTTCGGCATGTGCCTTCGTCAGCGCCCTTCATCAGCATGACTCGTGAGTGTAGCACCTCCCTGCTTCCATATGTATGGTGAAAACGAGTTTGCCCCTCCCCCATGTGAGTACAACTCATCAGGTGCAGTCCGTTCATAATTCTCCGGACTACAACTCCCATAGTGCCATAATTTACCGGCAGCCCGGGACGGTGAGTAGAGTCTTGTGGGGAGTACTGTAAACAAATGCCGCAGGGGACTCGTGAAGCAGGGTGAGTATTCATGTCCAAATGTCCCTGGTTCAGTCCGGCTCCCCTCGAGTCCCCTCAAACTGCCAACCACCCGTAGTAGAAATCCAATGTGCATATATATATCACAACCACCGTCTCCTCCCGCAATCGCTCTCACCACGATCACGCTGTGGACACAGACACGGACCAAAATTTCAGATGCTGGTTAGATTTATTCAGCTGTCGCCATAACGTTTCGGCACAGAGCCTTGATCACATGACAGCGTAAGCACATTTTATGTGAATTTTTAAAGTGCACAGTGCTGCTTCATGATTGGTCTATTACAAACATGATAATAGAGGAAAGACTCATTGTTGTTTAGAGGCAAATCGTACCCTAAATTACAGGTGCGAGTTACTAGTACATATAAAAATCTTGCTATAGTACATAGTTATGCCATAATAAATTATTATATATACATTTGTGATAAAAAATCATGGGTTAAATCCCGGTTTGAATTTACAACATATTGATACAATTTCAAAACTGTGGGATAAATCCCTTAGTCGTATTACTGCTCAAATGTGATCTTCTCGGTCTTTCCCTGTGTATTGACCATACTGATCCCAATACGTGAAAAGTGCATTAGTGTGCTAATAAAAGTTATGTAAGCTTAATTTTGTAAGAGTAGGACTGAGCCTCGAATTCTAAGTCCATTTGTTCTGTCTATTCTGTCTTAGCTTCCAGTGTAGCCTCCCTCTCATATTATGTACTCATTTTGCTATCTACTTCTCACAGTCTTTTCATAAGTCACCACTTGCTATTATGTCTTAATAAAATAATTAATGATGGTTCTGTCGGACCAAAATACCCAAATGATTTGGTATTTACAATACAGGATTCTGATATTTTTTTATCCTAGTGCAGACATGTGTATAGGTCCTCAGTGAGGTTCAAACCCCCAGGCTGTTTACTATTGAATTTTAAGATGTAATTGGTTTCCATTTTACGCAATTTTGCCTCCCTTTTACCTCCCCTCCTACTAGCTGTTATAGCATCCACCACATAATATGTCAGTTCTTTATTATTGCTCTGATGATGTGTTTTGAAGTGGCGTGCCACCGGGTAGGTGTTGTCCTGTGTTGTTATTGCCCTAAGATGTTGCAGTATTCTTCTATGGACGGGGAGCTTAGTGCTCCCCACATATTTCAGTTTGCATGAGCATTCCAGGACGTATACAGCGTATTCCGTTTTACAAGTTAAAACTTTAGTGATTCGATGTTTACGTTCACTAAAGCCATCACTGTATACCCGTTTGTTGACAGCATGTACACAGGCCTTACAGGTTTTACATCTGAAGAACCCTTGGTTGTTTTTGTACCATGATGTGCTGTCCAATATCTCCGGGCATGTTACAACTACCCTCTCTCTCATATTAGGAGCCTTACTGAAAGTGATGGATGCCTTTCTGGGGAGGTCCTGGCCAATAATGGGATCTTTACTCACTGTGGGCCAGTTTTTATCTATAATTTTACGCACCTCCCGGTGTTGGTTACTGTAACCAATTATTATTCGAAAAGGGTCAGTTCTTTCTCCCTCTTTACTGCCTGTTGCATTTGGTATGCTATACGTCTCAGCCGAGACTTCATTGCGACCAAGCAACTCCATTCTGTCCTTGATCACGGATTTCTGGATTGCCTGTCTGATTGTGTTAGCATGGTATTGGATACTAAAATAGCGTGGAGTCGAGTGACATACAGTGGAGTGAGGTACACTAGAGTGGTATAAATTGCAATAGCGTAGACTTCAGTGTGGTACAGTGGAGTGCTATACAGTGGGGTGGCATACATTTGAGTGGTCTACTGTGGGCTTACGTAAATTCTAGTGTTGTATACCGTAGTGTTGTAAAGTACAATTGCATAAAGTAGTGTGGTTTATAATGGAATGCCTCAGAGTGGAGTAGCGTACACTGGAATAGCGTACACTCCAGTAGTCCATACTAATATTATAAAGAGAGAGCCCAAACCTTTGAGGCGGGTAATCTCAGGAACCACAGCACCAATCACAACACCCAATACAGCATTGGAAAGGACAGTTGCAGCAGATGGACATAGGCTATACAGCTGGCCACCATATACATTATAGGGGGGAAAGAACATTACGGGAAAAGTAGTCCGGCGTGGGTGTTCTGCTGGAAAGCCATGGCGTGTGCATAGAGCAATGAGCGCGGCCTGCTGGGACTACGAGGGGGCGTTGCATTTACCATTGTTGTGGGTGTTGGCCGTTGACGCGATGTGGGGCGTGTAATTTCCGTCGGATGGAGCGGAACCGTCCCAATACGAGTGGGCGTCGTCCCAATACAAGTGGGCGTTGCATTTACCATTGTTTATGGGCGTTGCATTAACCATTGTTGTGGGCGTTGCAAGTTGACGCGATGTGGGGCGTCTAATTGCCGTCCACTGGAGCGGAGCGTCAGGTGGAGCGCACAAACACGTTCGCGTCTGCAGCGGACACAAACAACTTTCCCATATTGCATTGAGGACACGGCTTCACAGTGGACGCATTCTTCTGCGGGGGCTCAGCCGGGTGATGAGGCGATTCTGAGTCATGGGGCCTGAGCCGGATGATGGGGTGATTCAGAGTACGTTTTTTAAAAAACTCGGGGCCTGAGCCGGGTGATGGGGGATTCACAGTAAGTTTTAAAAAAAGTTTGCCTTGCAAATTCAAAGCATTGCAGACATTAGATTTCATCCCCGGACAACGTCGGGACGAGCTGGTAGTGTAACATGAAGTCGAGTATAGTGGAACAGCATATAGTGGAATAGTGTAAAGGGAAGGTGCGTACAGTGGAATAGTTTACCTTTGTAAGCAGTACAGTGTAAGGTTGACCAGTAAACTGGCATATACGAAAGTGAAATCGAATACAGTGGTGCACAGTATAATAGCGTACAGTATAGTGGTGTAGGATGGAGTGCCGTACAGTGGAGTTGGGTGGAGTAGAATGGAGTAACTTACAGCGAATTAGCGTACAATTTAATGGTGTATATTGGAGTGTCATAAAGTGGAGTGGCAGACTGTAAATAGCGTAGAGTCCAGGGGTGTAAAGTCAACTCTCAAACACTGAAGTGGTGTAAAGTGGAGTGTGTAATTAAAATTAAAAGTACCATAAAATTATATGGAAGCATATGACTGTAACATCTGAAAAATATGATTTTTAATATGTCAATGTTAAATATACAGCAGTTTAAATAAATAGTGTAAGTAATTGTAACGTTATACGATGTATAAAACTAAGTTGTATATTGTGTTATGGTATACTGTGCAAATTTCACGGTATACCACAGTAGATGGGGCTTAGAACTAGTGATGTGATTGGTTGATGGCTGCGTTTACCAAAGGTAGAAATCAGCCATATTTTTATAGCACTTTTGCATTATTGTACGGTCAGCGGTTCGCTAACTTCTGGGTAATGGTATAGTTAATTATTACGTTTTATTACTGTTAACAACCTATTACCAATTTTATTAAGTAGTAATAGGTTAAGTTTTTGTTTTGAAAAACCTGTATATGATGGACCTATGTTTTGTTTTAAATGTTATATCTTAATAACTTTTCACCTCTTTTAGGAATGTCCATACATTTTAGCACACTTCTTCCACCGGTTTAGTTGTGTAAGGAGTAAAACTTATTAGTGGTTAGCTGAAGGGTGTGTAAAGAAAAAAGGGGGCCCCCAAAATATCCTTGAATCAAATACATTGAATATACACTTTTAAAATGTGCGCTGCACGAAAAGCGAAAGTTGTATTTTGTTAAAATTTGGCAGGATTATATATTATGGTGCGCACATGTTTATTTTCTGTACTGCAAATACGTTTTGTAATGACTTTATAAGTTTTGCTGTTTTGTATTGTAATTTAGTTATATTTGGTATTGAGGAATTGTTATAAAATGTGAGGGTATTTCATGGTAGTCCCATGGCACATAGTCATTTCAAGTGATTAGGTGATTCGGTAATCATTGACTTTGCAGATGTTAAAGGTAGACATGTTGTTTTTAGGTACACTTTCCTCATGTTGTCACGGTGGAGGAGTTAAGGCTCTCTGCTTTCTTTCTCTGAAGTACACGACTTCTCTCCTCTGCCATGTACCCCCAGCTGTGCTCCTGCAAACCAGAGACGCTGCAGAATGAGTGCTGCAGAGGAGTAAAACAGTTGCACTATCTATTGCTCCACAAGTTTTAGATTTGACTACACAGTTTTACTACATCACAGGTTTTAGGTCTCAATCAATCAATCAATCAGTAGATTTGTAGAGCGCTTCTTGTCAGCCGTGAGGGTATCCAGACACTGGTTTCACCCACAAGTCTCACCTAAATGGGCCTAAAAAAAAAAAAAAAAAGCCAGAAACGATCCGAAAGATGCACAATAACAGGCATAACAAGCAGCAAGAGGCAAAATAGAAGGCAGGAGTGACCAGAGAAGAGACATAAAATGAGCAGAGGAGGAACTGAAGGCAGCAGCGGGTAGCGGACTACGGTCACGCTGGATAGAAGAACTGTTGCAGGGTGAGCTGGCACAAGAACCTGATGTTACGAGAGGTGACGACTCCGGAACGGAATCTTATCTGATGTAGTGGAACCATGTTTACTTATTCTACCCATACTTTCAAGTCTTGAAGTAAAAGATCAGTGAACAATCTGGCTTCAACATGTAGGAGGGTTATCAACCTGTAGTTTGTCAGGTCGTCCGGCTACCTATTTTTATAGAACAGATGGAGAACAAATCCTTGCCATGAATCCGGAAGATTTGTTCCCTAGCAATAGTAGTACTAAGGTGGCTTTGCTCTTGTGGAGCTGGGTGATTGAGTGTAGTGCCGTAAAGTCTGGGTATGTGATTGGTTCAGGTCAGCTCACTAATATTCATGTTGTTTGCTCTATTATGTCCATGAGATAGTTTGTTGATGAATTTTCAGATGCCATTTTGATCTTTGTGCTTGGAGACTGCAAATAAGAATGTTCACATTAGGTCTTGGCTGGATGTCTTTCAACCTCCAAACCACATTTTTGTAGTTTCACATTAGATCGTCCTTACTTACTTAAAACATGCAATACATATACAGTAACATGTCCCAAAGGCGCAACCTATTGGCTATGCCAATGCTTGTTTCCTACTGCTATCACTTTTGTGTGGCTAAGTTGACCACATTTTCCAAAGGTGACAGGCTTGCCAGCATGTTTTTAAGTGCTCACAATCCTTGTATATACTGTACAATATCACAATAAAATGGGGTAGGGGAGACAAGGAGCTGGATCTGGCTCCAGTGACCAAACTCCTGAAAATTAGAATCGTAGCTCGTGGGAGTCACAGATCCACTGAGAGAAAAGTAGGGTAGGGGTGGAAAGGTTGAGTCATTCTCAAATTATAGTGCCTGGGGATAGAGTGTCCTTGTCTTGGTGCCACTCCATGGGTCAGGAAAACCAGTCCTTGGATGTGTGCACTTTTACATGAAACTTTGTGTTTCTTAACTTTCTTTACTTGGATTTGAAAAAAATGATTCTACAGTCTTTGAAAATTCACTCATTCTTTCATTCATTATATCATCCGAAAATTCATGAAAAATTCATTCCAACTTCATTAATGATCTGTACAATATCATGCTCTTTGTGATATCAAGTGCATTTCGGGTCAAAAATCGACCCTTCCTCAGGGGTTTTTAAGCGTGTACAATATGCGCCGGTAACGAGACGCGGCGGAGTCCTCAAAACAACACTTCCCTGTTTGTGCTCAACTTGCACACGGAAGTGTTGTTTTGAGGACTCCGCCGCGTCTCGTTACCGGCGCAGATTGTACACGCTTAAAACCCCTGAGGAAGGGTCGATTTTTGACTCGAAAGGCATTGGGTATCACAAAGAGCATGATATTGTACAGATCATTAATGAAGTTGGAATGAACTTTTCATGAATTTTCGGATGATATAATAAATGAAAGAACTAGTGAATTTTTAAAGACTGTAGAATTATTTTTTTCAAATTTAAGTACAGAACGTTCAGAAACACACAGTTTCATGTAAAAGTGCACACATCCAGGGACTAGTTTTCCTGACCCATGGAGTAATACTGAGTAGGGCACTGACTAACACAGTGCAACGGATGTTGTAGCACACCATGAACGTCAAAAACAATTTGCTAAAAAATTCTTTTGTTGAAATCAGCTTATATTGGAGTGCACCGAGATACAATACTGCCCTTGTCTTGGTGCCTTCACACCCCCCCGAGGGATGTCATGCTTCATCATTGGGTGTTGCTCCTCGTCGGGCCGGCGCTGCAATGCCCTATGGGTCCCCCGAAGGGTCGCTTTATCAGAGATCTTTTGAGTAGTAAAGCCGTAAGGGTTTGTGTGGGTATGAGTGGCAGTGGTGTCCTAGTGTGAAGTTAAAAGGTAAAGCACTGAGCTCCTGAGGCAGAAGCCGGAAGCGAGATCTGTTTTTAATCTTTGATTGTCACTTGTTAAATACTTGTTTTTAATAACTCACCCTCTTCGCTCCTGACTTGTTTTCGCGCAGCGGATTTAGCGCTGCCGCGGCACCTCAAGTCAAACACTCCTTGCCGCCATTCCGGCAAGCCCGGAGGCCACGGCCCTTTCTCTGAGGCCACGCCCCCGTCGAGCACTACAAATAGACGCTGACTGCAAGCGCCTCCACTGTAAAGCACTGAGCTCCTGAGGCGGAAGCCGGGAGCGAGATCTGTTTTTAATCTTTGATTGTCACTTGTTAAATACTTGTTTTTAATAACTCACCCTCTTCGCTCCTGACTTCTTTTCGCGCAGCGGATTTAGCGCTGCCGCGGCACCTCAAGTCAAACACTCCTTGCCGCCATTCCGGCAAGCCCGGAGGCCACGCCCTTTTCTCTGAGGCCACGCCCCCGCCGAGCACTACAAATAGACGCTGACTGCAAGCGCCTCCACTGTAAAGCACTGAGCTCCTGAGGCGAATGCCGGGAGCGAGATCTGTTTTTAATCTTTGATTGTCACTTGTTAAATACTTGTTTTTAATAACTCACCCTCTTCGCTCTTTGACTTGTTTTCGCGCAGCGGATTTAGCGCTGCCGCGGCACCTCAAGTCAAACACTCCTTGCCGCCATTCCGGCAAGCCCGGAGGCCACGCCCCTTTCTCTGAGGCCACGCCCCCCGGTCGCCGCCCTAACTATCCATAAATCATGTGCGTCTTCCGGACGCGCAGCGGGCGCGACGTTTGCGCGCCAAAGGCGCGCCAAATGTAAGCCCCTCTGCGCCCGTCCGCGGCCGACCGGGCCTAGGGGTCCTCCACCATGCCCAGATTATACAATACTCTTCTGCGCAGCTTTACAACCTCCAAGGCCCGTGGCCTCTGGATGACACTGTGACCGTGCGCATCGGCAGGCTGGGACTGACAGCCCCGTGCCTTCTTCCCCCTTCCCCCTCCTTACCCTCCCCCCCCATTGGCCCTTCTCCCGACCTCCCTGCTCCTCCTGCGCCCACCACCCTATCCGTTTATTACCTTAACACCAGGTCAGCAGTTAAGCACTGCCACGAACTCTTTATCCTATTGGACTCGCACAAACCTGATCTCCGATTTCTTACAGAGACTTGGTTTTGCGACAACTCCCTTCCCTCTTTGTTAGCTGCACTTCCTGCCTCATATTATGCTCTGCGCGCCGACCGACCCTCCGGCAAATTGGGCGGCGGCGGCGCTCTGATCGCCCTTAGAGAAATCTCCTTTCAGTCTTTAGCCTTCTCCCCCATTGGCTCATCAGACTTTTTAGTTGTCCGCTCACCCTCTTTTAGTATACCGCTTACCTGCTTACTTATGTACCGCCCCCCCCAACCCTCTCATCTTTTTCTATCTAGCTTCCAAGATTTGGTGGCCACTTTAGCGGTCAACAACTCTTCCATCTTGGTATTAGGAGATTTTAACTTTCGGCCCTCAGACCTCGCTGAATGCCCTACCTCTAAAGAATTCTCGGATACCCTTCGCTCCCTCAACTTTGACTCCCACGTTCACTCCCCCACTCACATCCAGGGCCACATCCTGGATCAGATCTGGTCCCTTAATTGCCCAGTAGCCTCCCTGTCCATCTCCCCCTGCACTTGGTCCGATCACTTCTTGATGTCCTTTTCCCTACACCTTAGCTCAGTCCCCAAGCCCTCTCTTCCCAAAAACACCTGGGCGCGCTCCTGGAACCATGTGGATGTGGCCTCTCTGTCCGCCACACTCTCCTCATCCAGTCCGGACCTTCAAGGCTGTCGTCTTCCACACAAGCCGACTCCATTAACTCCTGGCTTCGATCAGGTTGTGACTCCGTCGCCCCCCTTAGGCGGGTGTCCTCCAGGCGCGCGAACGACGCGAACCGTTGGTTCAACGAGGAATTGAAGGCCTTAAAACTCACTGTGCGCCATGCTGAGCGGACCTGGAGGCGAGATTATTGCCCCAACCTTAAAAATCAATATATCACCCTCCTGTCTCTGTACAAAAAATCTATTTTGGTGACCAAGAATGCTTACTTCTCCTCAAAAATCCTGGCGGCCGAAAATCAGCCTAGAGAAATCTTCTCCATTGTGCACGACCTCGCCTACTCTGACAGAGCTACCCTCAAACCCTCCCCTTCCCAGGACTTATGCGATTCCCTTAACACTTTTTTTCTGGACAAAATTTCTAACATCAAAGCAAACATCCCTCCTCCCCCCCCTTCTTTTGTCGACCCCTAGTGTCCACCAGTCGAGGCATGCCTTGACTCCCTCCCCCTTCTAAAAGAAGAGTCCTTTCTTTCCCTCCTGCCTATGGTCAAATCAGGCTCCCCTTTGGACCCCTGTCCTGCCCACATCCTCAAGCACATCTACTCGGCTTGTGTGCAGCCCCCTCTTAAATTTCTCAATAGTTCACTGTCCCAGGGCATTGTTATTCCACCTCTCAAATCGGCCATCATCGTTTCTATCCTTAAAAAAACAGGCGCTGACCCCTCCACTCTTGTCAACTACCGCCCCATCTCATTATTGCCCTTTCTGGGGAAGGTACTGGAGCGCCGTGTGACCAGAGCACTCAGTACCTTTGTGGAGGAGAACAGGGTGTTAGCCCCCCGTCAGGCTGGTTTCCGCCCCGCACACTCCACGGAGTCCGTGGTGCTATCGGTCCTTGACAACCTCAGAGAGGGCATGGACACTAACCACCCCCAGGCCCTAGTCCTCCTCGACCTCTCCGCCGCCTTTGACACGGTTGACTACTCCATCCTACTTCCCCGTGTCAGGGCGGTGGGGATTGGAGGTTCGGCCTTGGTCCGGCTGTCCTCCTTCTTGAGGGACCGCACCCAGGCAGTGCGCCTGGGAGATTTCTCGGCGGACTTCCGCGAAGTACAATGCGGGGTCCCCCAGGGCTCCTCCCTTTCCCCTCTTTTATTTAATTTGTACATTGCCCCTCTCATTTTCGCCCTACAACAAATGAAGGTCTCTGTCTATAACTATACGGATGACCTTCAGCTTATTTTTTCCTTATCCCCATCCCCTGAGTCCATGATCAACTTCCAGTCTGTTATGACCTTTATCCGGGACTGGATGAATTACAACCACCTGAAGTTAAACCCAGACAAAACGGAGCTGGTTTTGACAGGTGGTTGCTCCAGTCCCTGGACCTCTCTCTTCTGGCCCCCCTCCCTAGGTCCCCCCCCTTCTCCATCTTCCTCTGTAAAAACTCTTGGGGTTAAGTTGAATGACCAACTCACTCTGCACTTCCAAGTCAGTCTAGTGGTGTCCTCCTCTTTCCTTTCACTCCGCACCATCCGCAAAGTTTCTCGTTTTTTTTCCCTCTGCCCTCAAGCTCATAGTCCTGGCGATGGTAATCTCTCGCCTAGACTATGGCAACGCCCTTTATTGTGGCATGCCCGCTTATAGTATGCGACGATTACAGCTGGTCCAAAACCAGGCTGCCCGCCTGGTTTACAACTTTGCCAAATCCCACCACGTCACTCCTCTCCTCAAGTCCTTACACTGGCTCCCTATCCGAGAACGAGCTCAGTTCAAGATGGGCTGCATTACTTTTCAGGCCCGGGTCGGCGCAGCCCCGGCCTTCATCTCTTCGGAAATTAAAGCCTTCGCCCCTGCCAGGGAACTGCGTTCATCCTCCCAACAACTGTTGACAGTTCCCCGCTTTAAGTGCAAAAAGTGGGGAGGCATGACATTTTCTACACTTGCCCCTGCCTTTTGGAACTCTCTCCCCGTTCACCTCAGATCTTCCACCTAATACTCACATTTCCGAAAGGCGCTAAAAACGTTTCTTTTCTCACAAGCCTTTCCATCATAACTGCTTTTTCTCTGCCTCCTCTCGATCTTCCTGTCCTATTGGGTTCAGTACTCTATAGCGCCATGAAACCAACAGGTGAACGTGCGCTCTATAAATATTTGAAACTCAAAAGATGGCTGGAGGGGTGGCTAGTAAGTTTAATAGGGAATACCCCTCCTACAAGAGAGAAAGAGACTGTGAAATGGGTAATGTAGAGAGAAAGGAATCAGAAAGAGAGGACAACAGAAGAGAGACAGAATGAATGGATGGAAGAAAAGAGTGCAATTTTTCGAGGAGTTGCAGAGATTTGGGGGCATATTATCAAGGACCGGTGTTAAAATTATCGCAGTTTTATCGGCAGGAAACTGCCGATAAAACGGCGATAATGGGCTTAATAATACGCCCTTGTTAATTCCCATAGAAGCCCAAGTTCTGATGTTAACATGGGCTTCTATGGGAATTAACAAGGGCATATTATCAAACCCATTATCGCCGCTTTATCAGCAGTTTCCTGCTGATAAAACGGCGATAATTTTAACACCGGTCCTTGATAATATGCACCTTGGTTCCCCAGACCGGCCCTGATCACTTTCAAGTGATGCTCGCTCTGCGGTTGCGGAATGACTGCCCGGGGAGTTGAACATGTTTACCATCTATTAATCAAAATTATTTTTCTGTCCATGGTGCACTTTTAATGGCAACCTTCATGAAAATGTGCGTGATGAGGCAGGCAAAACAAACAAGGCATTATGCAGCAGGGCCACAGAGATGCTGTTTTTGTCGTGCCTTTCAAGTTTGACTAATTGATTTGATATTTACTTTTATTCGTGTTTTGAATCTTACCATTACTCAGCAGTATTATTTCTGGATAAAATATCTGGCGATGCCGCAAATGCCAACTAAAGGGCGCTTCAGAGAGCAGTCATATCTGCTCTTGCTGCCTGGACACCAGTATCATTGGACCAATCAGCATGCATAGCCTGACAGCACAAATAAAAAATAACTTACACAAGAAAACATAAGGAGCCACAAATTACCACCTGCACAAGCTATGCTTTTAAAAATATATATATATGTCTCTGGAATGTAACAGATTCTGGTCCTTTGCCAGCGAGGTTGGGTGAAGTCAGCCAACTACATCATACGTGTATATAGACCCGATTCCAGCGGGAAGATCCCGATCCAGGAAGCAAAAAGATTGCTTTATTTTGGATGTCTTCCGCATGAAATTCCCCCTGTTTCAATAAAAGTCATACATTCTGGAAGGTTGATAGCAGTGAATGCTGCTGTTCAGGTAGGCAGGACCAGTGTTGTGGAGAGCTTTGTATATTTCAAATATTTTTACAGAGGGACAGCTAATCACATCGGATGATAAACACTCACCCACCTAATGTGGCCTCCATCACTGGGATGCTCATTTAGCATTAGGCAGCGTCCCAGTCCTGTTGTAAAGGTGTCTCTAGAGTCTAGAGTAAGTCCCACTTAGGTAGAAGTGAGGATATGTTCAACGGCCAACGGCCGACGCGAGCACTCCCTCCCTGGTGCTGCGCACGACCGTTGACCGACGCAGCCCCGCCCACCTAATAGAACGCTTGCACCGCGGCAAAATATTCACCGCTGTAAATGGGTTAGAATGATGGGCTACTGAGGATTTTACTGATGCTCTCCACAAAACTAAAAAAACAGCAGAACCAAGCAATGAACCCATCACTTAGTCAACACCTCTCAGTGTTCATTAAATGTCCATATGGGGTCAGGTGCCCTCCACAGGACAGGAAGCCCCGGCACCTCACAATTAATATATGTAGTGTGTTTGGCCATCATATAAGGATAGGGGGAATGCTCAGTTTTCTGTTTCTTCTCCAGCTGTAACCTGCGTCCCCATATGCCCGCGCCTACGGAGGTGGCTAAACAATGTATACATTAATGGCAACAATTAGGTATAGAATTTGCAAGCTACTGCTCTCATTGTGCCTATAAGAGCGTACAGACAAATTCTGTTCGCCTGTTGGTGAACAGTATTTATTTATTCTGCTATCTCTCTGATCTATGTACTTGCCAGGTTATTACATCAGGAACCATATGAAAACATTTCTTCTCAGCCTCTTTTTGGTCTTGCATGCACAGGTTCAACCCCCCGTGTATTAAGGCTCAGAAGTTATGACACTATGCAATTAAACCATTAACTGCCCACCGTGCATTGCTGATATCAGTGTGTGCTTGTTGTGCACCTTCAGCAACAGGACAGCGTCTGCTGCTGGGCTTCCCATGTCTGCAGATGTGATGGGATCCGCAGTAATGCTCGAGCCACTCGGAATTAGAAGACACTATGGTGGAGTAAACAAACGTGCAATACATGACTGACACCCTCGCGACCAGGGAAATACGTCTGGGCACTAAGCATAATTTAAGACTGACACAGCAGCATAAGAGGGGAACACATACCAACCAACTGCATAGAACCCCCGTGTTTGCTACTATGGACGCCTGGCTATTTTTAAGAGCACCTCGGCCCTTGTCTTTTGTCTTAAGGTATACTTGGGCTAGAGTTGCAGAGTCTGCACGTTCTTGTAGGAGGATGTTAGCCAGAGGTACACATACTGGGCACAATAAAAGAACCTGCACAGTCTGTAAGCATAGTAACATAGATCTGCCCAAAGAGGCTTGTATGGTGGAGGTTGTGCAGGTCATTGGCCACGTGCCGCTGCTGTGTTTGTGTGGTGGTGGGGGTGGGGGGAGGGGTTGGGGGGGAGTGGGGGGCGTTGTTGCTGCTTCAGGTGTGGCAGCGGAGGATATTGATTTTGTGCAGGAGGTGAATGTTGCGATCTGCGGGGGACATTGTCCTTGAGCTAAACCATCAGAAACATGTCAAAGGATTCTGAAAAGGATGTTTTCAAGCTGTGCTGAGGATTCTTTAAAAGGTTCATTCCATGTAGAGGCACGAGGGTGGTAAGGTGGTTTCCAATATTAGATGCCTCTATGCTCGTTGACACTCCATGAACAGAAGCAGGGCTTTAAGTGGGCTGGGTCTCACTGGGTCTGAGCACCGGCAGTTTATTAAAGGGGGTCTCTGTCGGGCACTGCTGGTCCATTTTTTTTCTGGACTGCAGTGATTGCAGGCACATGGATGTGCGCTGCTCACACTGCTCACTTCTCACTAGTGGAGAAGTTACAGCATGACGTCATGCCAGGTGAGCGTTGCAGAAGAAGAGAAATTCTTTACAGAGAGTCATTTTCTCTCTGGATTTCCCTTCTCTTTTTGAAACTCGGGAGCAGCAACATTGTCGTGGTGTCACCAGGGTTTTAAGTGGACACTTTTTCAATATTATATACAACAAGCCATAGTTGCTGCCTATTTATCTTATGCAACTAACAACCACTGACAAAGCCAATAGTACTGATTTGTTGCTATGATGTTACTTGTTATATCATATATCTGGATGCAATGACAGAAACTGTCGCGACCCACGGAGGTGGGACGCTATGAACACTGTCAGAGCCGAGTTTGTGGGAAAGACTACACATCCCATGATTCCCGGGGGAGAGCGACGCTACTGGCGATGACGTCAGCTTCAGGAAGTTCAAAACGGAGTGAATCCTGCATCGCCTCGCCGTATATTCTGGTTCCGGACTTCTGACGGTAGGATCCCCAGTGCTGGAGTTGGCTGCGTATCCTTTTTTGGTGCCTGTGCATTTTCCTTCGTGTTCTGTGCTTTGTTCTTGTTTTGCTCGTTCCGCTCTGAGGAGGAGTCTCTTGGCGGTGAGCGGAGCCATTTCCCTCGGCTTCGTGTTCAGAGGTCAGGCGTCCTGATCATTCGGATTTTGCCTAATCCTAGTTAGGCTCTTGCCAATATTCAGTCATATCGAGGAGATTACGGATTGAAGCTTTCTGCTTTGACTCTTTTGTTTATTTCTTGGCTCGCGCTGTGGTGGCGCTAGAGTTTTCTTGAACTCACTGTCTGCAGAGACTTCTCATCTGTGGGAATGGTGTTTGAAAGAACTTGGTTTCTTCTATAAGGACGACTGCTTTTCTTTTGAAATAACATTACAAGTACTGTTTACTCGCTGGGGCAGGACCTTACCAGTCGGGTGTAAAGATTGTGAGGCTGTGGGTGACGTAACCCAGAAGTCTTTACAGTGTGAAGTTTTACAGAGGCAAAAGTTTGTTATTTGCTGTTTCTTTATCTTTTCACAACAGGGGTATAATGTGCTTCGCCTGGCTGGCTGTTTACCATTCTGCCCTCTGTTGAAGCCCTTATTGTTAACAACACTGGTATGTGCAAGTTACCCTAGGGAAAGTATTTATGTATAAATGTGCTAGTGTTAACCAACGGTGTCTTGTGATTTCAGGATTGTGCTGTTACTGTTTAACATCTGAAGGCCAGGCAAAGCCAACCCTATCTTACCCTCCAGGTAAAGAGAAGTTAGTCATAGGTGTTCTGAAACAGAGAGGCTATAGAAGGCAGGTTCTATAGGATATAGGACAGAGTGTGATTGTTTGTTTTGTTCTCATTTCAGCTTCTCCGCCCCCCAGTTCCTGCCCTGCTGTTTCCTGTTATCCCTCACTGGATCCCCACTGTGTGTCTGTTATTGTCAGACCCAGAGGTTATCGAGAGGTGGAACCCTTATTAGCATCGTACCATCCTGAGGACTTTGGGACCTGACAGAAACAGAAAAATACAAGTCGGGTGGCACACTATGCTAAGGACGAGTTTTTAGTTTAAGTGTTTTAAGCCACGCCCTTAATTACATTGGCCACGCCCCTTTGAGAGACCCCTCCGTTTTTTCATCCCACTTAAAGCCCTGAGCAGAAGCTATTCAGTTTTTGGAGTGGTTTCTCGTTGGCTGATGGATTTCACTAAACCAGGGACGACTATCCTTAGGATGAGAGGGCAGATGGCTTTTCTCAAGAAGTTTAGACTGTAGAAAAGCGGGCTGGAACCTGTGGGCAGAGGGATGGCGTCTAAGGCGTGAAGTAAGCCTAAAGCCAGCACCACACCACAAAGACGCTCTGCTCTCTGCCTTTAAAGGTCTGCTGGTTTATGTTGCTGGAGAGGGTAAATGCACAGTGAGCCCCAGCCCTAAGGCATTCCCAGCTCAGGGGGTCACATAGGCGAAGGGCCGGGTATCCACACAATCCCACTTGAGATCTGAACACCACTTACTTGCAAGCTGTATGGACCAGGAGGGGTCTATTCCTAAGCCAATCATACTCCAGTACAAAAGGGCGGTCCCCAGAAGCAGGGCAAGAGAGGTGATCACGTAAAATTGAAACTTCTTTTCATCTGGGACGTTAGTGCTCAACACGTGGCCTAGAACGAATAGGTGACGTTACAACCCATGCCATTACATTGCATGCCGTTGCAACGCAAACATTTACTCCGACTTTCTGTCGTGGGGGCACTGGAAGTTGGAACAAATTCTTTTTCTATTCCAACTCCAGTGTGTGCAACAGTAGTGAAGGTGTTGGAGTTAAATCCAACACCTTCTACCCACTACTACAGACCCTTTGCATTGCAACAACATGCAATATGCGATATAATGGCATGCGTTGTAATAGTTTCATTGAAAAAGGCTGTCTCCCACTAGAACACCACCAGTCACAATCCCAGCCAGGACCTGATTTTGAAAATTAGTCAAGATGAAGATCCGAGACACTCCCACAGCTAACACTGGGGTGCAGTACACAGCACACGGAAGAAATCTCACCAGGTGACTCAGCGAGAGCTGTGAAACCCATTTTGATGATGCAACGAGAAGGGCCACAGGGCTGCTCCTGTGATCATGCAATGTCCAGAGGGGCTGCCTGGTCCCGACTCACTTGTGGAAGGAAACTGGTGGAGTGTGAAGCCATATTTAGTCCATGCGCCATTCTCAGGCACCCACCAGTAGGGTCCTTCTCCAAACAAAAAATATTTAAACACCAAATTCAACCATTCTGACATTAATGCTATCCATAACACTGCAGCTCCGACCTTCCGGTCCAAAAAGTATGCGATGGGGAAGAACACAATGAAGGCTAATTTAGGATCACCTTGATATGTAGCCCTCAGCTAGAACTTCTCCAATCCCAAGAGCCTGTCCTGGAGCACCTCCGCCATGAGAATGCCGTTTTCATGCAACAAATGGTCCTACCAAGACCTGGAACACCCTCCCCTCCCTCCTACAGCAGACCCAAGACCTACTAACCTTCAGGAGGCTACTCAAGACCTGGTTATTCAAGCAGTAGCAGCACCCCCCATAGCGCCTTGAGACCCTCACGGGTGAGTAGTGCACCCTACAAATTTCCTGATTGATTGATTGCCTACCTGAACTGCAGCATTCACTTCTACCAACCTTCGAGACACCTACGCTCTGCCGGTCTCTCGCTAGCACAGACCCCACGCACACACAAAAACAGATCAGTGGGCCCCACCTTCTTGTACCTGGCCCCTAAATGACCTCCCACAACCCATTATAGCCTCCTCCTCTTTTCTTGACTTTCTCAAAAAGCTGAAGAGTAAGCCTCCAGTGCTGGCCTCACACACCTGATACAGACCGCCAGGATACCCTCAAGGGGGATCAGCGCACTATAAAAACACCAATAATATAGCAATAAGCACACACACACAGAGGTGTCACTTTTTCATATTTTCATGTCAGGTTAAGGAAGACATGCAACAATCCTTCAATTACTTGCTCCTTCTATAGGTGCACTGGGCACAAATACAGACAGCTTGATCATCTGAGCATGAAATTATACATTAAGGGGCACATGCATCAAAGCTTTTTGTGCTAGCAAAAGATTCGATTCACAAAAATCATCCGTTTGCGATCGCAAAATTAGCTTTTGCGATGTATGAAACAACTTGCCAATCGGAATTTAAGAAATCACATTTTTTTGTGATTTCTTAAATTGTGATTGCATTTAAGAAATCGCAAATTGTGATTCCTTAAATGCAATGCAAGATGCCTTTTAAAATAGCGATTTCGCTATTTTGGCCCGCTATTTACCGTGAAATCATACAAGATGGTAAATAGCGAAAACTTTGAAAAATGCACTAAAGTGCATTTTTCAAAGTTGTAGGTTACACACACACACATGCCCTTGGGACATGTGTGTGCGCAACATATGTGCACAGATCAATTTCAGGGGTGCAAAAGGGTGTCCTTTTGACATTGTTGCACCCTTGAAATTGCATGTGCAGTTTGCGAGTACCTATTGGGACCTGAAGGTTGCGCATGAAATTTCCCATTCATTCCTATGGGCCTGTAGGCCCATAGGAATTATAGGGGAGCCATTCCCTATTTGTGACTTGCAATTTGCGAGTCACAAATAAGGAATGTGTAGGAATCGTTATTGTTATAGCGCTTCCTACATGCATAGGCTTTTGTGAGTCCTTAATTGAAGTTCCTTAATAATCACAATTAAGGACTCGCAAAATCCTACCTTGATGCATGTGCCTGTAAGTCTAATATATAGAGCCGAGGAAGCTGGACTTCCCTCAGGAAGGGTCCAAACAAATCTCATTGTGTAGGTCAGAGGTAAACTTTTAAGAATGGAAGGGTCATGTGAACTTTGTTTAGTGGTACCGTCCCAACAATTTTCAGGGTCAAAATTCAGAATATGGTGTATATCTGCTCTGGGGTACAGCTGTCCTCTAGGGACAGTCAGTAAAGGTAAATCTAACCACCCATATTGGAACTGAAACATCCTCACAGTGTGTAGGTCATGTGAAGAGTTTACCTGACAGTCTTTTTAGCATATCTCTGTAGAGTGAATCGAACATGTGATGTGTTTTGTGTGGTGGAACAACGTGTGTATAGATGTCTAGAGACTTACATGAGTAGTGTATGAAAACATATATACTTGCCCCATATGTAACATCTGATTTTCCACAATTGGGTGAATTAGGCTGGTGTGTTCTCTTAGCATACAATTTTGAGTTGGTTCATATGTGTAGTTATTTAATGGCAATCAAATAATTTCCTTACTTAAAAAAAATAAAAGTCGGAATGGATTGATAAGGGTATTATACTTGCTGATAAGCTTTTACCCCATGGTTCTTTAATGGACTTCTCAGATATTTCTTCGTCTTTTTTTATTTATCTAATACGTTTTCTTCCCAGTTCCCATATTTTAAGCTAGCTTTCTCTTTTCCTATCACATACCACTACTCCCTGTTGGATTACATTCCATCTTACTCTATTCATTTAGATTTTATCACCCCGCACAAAGCTGCTACTATTTATAAGATCCTCTCCCGCTCTATCCCTGATCGTTCAAAATCCAAAACCGAACTTGCTTGGGAAAAGGATGTAGCACAGGAATTTTCTTTTCCTGTCTGGGATTCCATCTGGTCTGGGATTCACTCTGTGTCCCGTTCAGCTAGCACAACTCAGACTCTGTATTTCTTTTATAATCGACTTTTTCTTACCCCTTCTGACCTTCTCAAGTTTAAAGCCTCAGACTTCTAGTCAATGCTGGTCTTGTTCTCACCCTGACAGTAACATCTTTCATATGTTTTTCCAATGCCCTCTGGTTATTTCCCTATGGAAAAACATATGGTGCAAGCTGAACAAAATGTTGGGTTCCTATTATGCTTTTGATATTGTTCATATCTTTTTGGGTGGTTCTTCCCCTATATGGAATTTTTCTAATATTGTTCGTAAATTTATAGACCTGTTTATAGCTATTTCTTTGCAGATTATTACAACAAATTGGAAAGACACTTCTAAAATCTCCTATACAGCATGGAGGAACCTGTTATGCCATCACCATAGACTTGTTCGTGCCCATGCAACGACTACCTCTCTTTTGATAAAAAGAGATCTGTTATGGTTACCTTTAACTGATTTTCTTTCCAGATGTGTAACATAATATGCATTATTGTTATTAATATGTTATTTTCTCTTTCTTCTTCTATTCTCTATTCTTTCTCCCTTTTTCTCTCTCTCCCTTCCTTTCTCTTTCTTTATTTCCTTCTCTCTTTTCTTTCTTACTCATAAAACATTAAAAAAGCACTTTCTCTTAGTATATACATTATGTTTTCCCTTTTTCCTGGGGATTACTTGTGTTTTGCGATTCACATTTATATTGTATTTATCAGGTTTCTTCATCCTTTTATACCTTTTTGTTTCCTTTTTCTTATTGCATTGTGAATTGTACTTTGTACTGATGTTTTACTTAGTATATTTGATCTAATAAAGCTTTTTAAACTAAAAAAAAAGTAATATATTCTCACAAATATAATTTGTTGTAATTTCCCACTTTCCTCTTCTAAAATGTTGCCAGGTACCATAGACCTCACAGTTGGCGAGTGTTAGACCTAGGAAACCTAGACTACATAGGGTAGCCTGGCACAGAACAGGAGTTGCTAGAACTCTAAGGCTTGCATGTAATGCTTACAATTCACTCACAGTAACTCAATGCCTTACCACTAAAAATAAAGGACACCACACCAATGTAGAAAAATACCAGTACCTTTTATAAAAGTTTCTCTTTGTATCTTTTTCTTTTTCTTTAAATCAGATTAATGCTTACATTTGATTACAAGCAGAATTTTGCAGTGTCATTAAGCAGCATTCATTTACATTCTTATTACAGAGTTGTTCAATACTTTTCTTTTACATATCATATATAGATCATCTGTAGCAACAGCAGTGACTTTTCCTAACAGTAAATGAGCAGGTGACAAAGGCTACAAACTACGTAAATGCACCTCAACGTTTAATCTGTATGGTACATTACCCTTGGTACGCAGTCTCAGCATTAGCCTGAGGCTTCAGTTGAACAGCAGACCGCCCCCACAGTTATCCTCAACAATGCAACCACCAACTAGAACTTTGAGAGAAGACAGATATATTATTGGAACATTCTCAACATTTTACAACTGCCCGGCTCCTATCAGTGGTGACCTGGTTCCTCAAAAACCCCCTTCACGCTGATGGTTTATTCAGCTACTACCCTATAACCCTCTAGAGATATCCTACCACACGATCAATGAACTCTGGGCCACGTCTCCCCTTTTCACACTCCTCAGAAATCCATTAGCTCTCTTTTTAGATCGGGGCCAGTCTTAGAAGGGTAGCGTTCCACTGTCAGGCTGTTCCTGTAGTGTCACTACTGCTCGGTGGATGAAATCACGTTAATAGTGCTCCGCCTCCCTCTCCCGGTCAACTCCCCCAGCTTACTTTAGCGGTGTCGGACTCTCACAGCCGAAGTCTCTGACGAGCGTCGCTCCCTCGCTCTGTCACCGGAGTGGGTTTACGTCACTCTGAGACCTGTGAGCGCTTCCGATCTTCCCCAGCGGTGTTAACCAGGCGGTGCGTCAATGGCGGGTGCTTCTCCCGGCGAACTCTCGTAGGTTGGCTCCGCCTCCGCCCGGCCTCCGTCGCTCTGGGCTCAGCCGCTTCCCACGTCACTGCAGGCACCTTGGGCCAGGGCTCTGTCCCCGCCCAACTTCCTCCTCAACGTCACTTCGGACCTCCTTCTTCCGCCCCAGGCGCCTCCGTCCAGCCACGCCTCCACATCCACCGCCGCCGACCACGGACCTGAGGAGATGGGGCTCCCCACGCCGCCGGTATGCTACCAAAGCGCCGACTTCTCTTCACAGTAAGTGCGGAATCTCCACACACGTTGCAACCCTGTTATTCCTTGGGCAATCTCCACCACAGGGTTATGAGGGGAACTTGTAATTGCGAGATGGCAGGCAGACCTTGATTTACTTCCCCAGACACCAGACTTCCGTAAAAAGTGTGGGGTCTTGCTTCAGGAGTAGAAATTCACTTCTAGGACAAGGTTTGGTCAGTCTCAGAGGGGCAGCGTCAATACAAGTATTCAGCCGACCCACAGGTCGATCTTTACTGGCGAAAGCGCTGTCCTCCTCACAAGTCTGCCTCCCTCCTGCCCTGGTCCACCTTGCTCTCCTTCCAGTCAGTTCACACCTAAAATGGCCACCCTGGTCTCGGCCTTATATAGGCTGGGTCCTGGCTACTGGAAGGTGCTGGTGGGTTCTAGAACCTTCCTAATGCAAGTCAATGGGCCAACCTCCCAGAGGTGACAGTTTTGTCAGTTGGTGGCCACCATTTTAGATTCCTTAGAGATGTGACATTCCTGAGGTAACTAGGCCCAAAAAGGGGAAGACGAAACGTCCTACTCAAGGAACACCTAGCCCCCCAGTCAATGCTGACAACCAAAAAAAAATCCGGGTGGGCATAAAAAAAAATAATAACACTCAAAGGCCAAAGGGGACAAAATAAATCATAATTGTGAGGGGACCCTCAAAATCAGACAGGTCTAACACGTGTCCCCCCCAGCTGAAAGTGGGGAGAACTACCCAATCCCTTGGGAGTTCTCATCACTAAGGCAGAAATACCTAGAGAGACCGTCTGCGTTGGCGTGGTTCTCTCCAGGCCGATGTTCCACCCAGAAGTCCATTCCCTGTAGGGAGATGGACCACCTCAACAACTTGGGATACTCCCCCTTCATTTGCATCAGCCAACGAAGGGGCCGGTGGTCGGTCTGAACCAGGAAGTGCGAGCCAAATAGGTATGGACGCAGCTTCTTCAGGGCCCAAACCACCGCGAAAACTTCTCGCTCAATGGTACTCCACCTCTGTTCCCTGGGGAGTAGTCTCCTGGATAGGAAGACCACGGGTTGATCCAAGCCCTCATCATTTAGTTGCAATAACACTGCCCCAATGCCATGTTCTGATGCATCTGTTTGGACAATGATCTCTCTTGAAAAATCAGGGGCCCTGAGTATTGGAGCAGTACACAATGCTTGTTTTAAAGTCACGAAGGCTCGCTGGCAAGCCTCCGTCCAGACTACCTGTCGGGGTTGTTTCTTGGAAGTAAGTTCAGTGAGGGGTGCCACAATGGTGCCATACCCCGTCACGAAGCGACTGTAGTATCCAGTGAGGCCCAGGAAGGCTCGGACCTCAGTTTGAATCTTGGGGGGCTCCCAGGCCATGATAGCCTCGATCTTCGCCTGGAGGGGCTGCACCGTCCCTCTGCCCACCAAGAGGCCTAGGTACACCACCGACCCCTGCCCGATCTGACACTTGCTGGCCTTGATTGTCAAGCCAGCCTGTTGCAGGGCCTGGAGAACAGCTTGCAAGTGTTGCAAATGCTCCTCCCAGCTACTACTGAAGATGGCAATGTCATCCAGATAAGCAGCAGAAAAAGCTTCCATACCAGAAAGGACCTTGTTCACCAGCCGCTGAAAAGTGGCAGGGGCGTTCTTGAGCCCAAAGGGCATCACGCAGAACTGGTAGTGACCCTGAGGCGTGGAGAAGGCTGACCTTTCCATTGCTCCATCAGTAAGGGAAATCTGCCAGTACCCTGAAGTAAGGTCAAAGGTACTCAAATATTGGGCAGCTCCCAGCCGGTCAACGAGTTCATCCGCCCTGGGGATCGGATGAGCATCAGTCTTTGTTACTGAATTTAGTCCTCGGTAATCCACACAGAATCTTAATTCAGGTGTGGTGCCCGGTGGGGCCGCTTTTGGTACCAAAACCACCGGACTGGACCAAGGGCTATTGGAAGGTTCTATCACTCCTAGCTCCAGCATCTTAGCGACTTCACCCTGGGTGCTGGCCTTCACCTTGTCTGACAGCCGGTAGATCTTAGACTTCACAGGTGGGCTGTCTCCTGTGTCCACATCATGGGTACACAGGTGGGTTCGTCCCGGGACAAGGGAGAACAGTGAAGAAAATTGCTCCAGGATCTGGCGGCAATCTCTCTGCTGTTCAGGAGTCAGGGATGGTGAGAGAATCACTCCCTCCACCGACCCATCCTTTTCTTGAGACGGGAAAAGATCAGGGAGAGGTTCACTTTCCTCTTCCTCTCCTCCATCGGTCACCATCATTAAGACTACCTCGGGCCTCTCATGGTGTGGCTTGAGGCGATTGGCATGAAGCACCCGGTGGGGCTGTCTCGGGGTCTTAAGGTCCACCAAGTAAGTGGCCTTACCCTTTTTCTCCAATACCTCAAAGGGGCCTGTCCAACGGTCCTGGAGGGCATTTAGCTCTCCAGGTTCCATCACCCACACTTTTTGTCAAGGCTCCAGTTCCACTGGGTGAGCATTGTGGTCATACCACTCCTTCATTACTGCTTGGCTGGCTTCCAAATTGTCAGAAGCTTGCTTCCACAACTTGGCCATTTGGCTCCGGAAGGCCAGCATGTAGCTCACCACGTCCTGGGGAAGCTTCCTGGGAGTCTTTTCCCATCCGTCCTTCACCAGGCTGAGAGGACCCCATACAGGGTGCCCATACAGAAGTTCGAAGGGGCTGAAGCCCACTCCCTTCTGTGGCACTTCCCTGTAGGAAAACAAGAGACAGGTTAGGAGGACGTCCCATTTCCTCCGCAGGCTCTCAGGCAGACTTCTTATCATGCCTTTCAAGGTTTTATTAAACCTTTCCACAAGACCATTGGTCTGTGGGTGATAAGGAGTGGTAAACCGGTAGGTGACACCACACTCCTTCCACATAGCCTGCATGTAAGCTGATAGGAAGTTGGTCCCCCTGTCGGACACAACCTCCTTGGGGAAACCCACTCGGTGAAGATCCCCATCAGGGCCCTTGCCACTGCAGGTGCAGTAATGGTCCTCAGAGGAATTGCCTCTGGGTACCGTGTGGCATGATCCACTAGAACCAGGATGAACCTGTGACCAGCTGAAGTTGGTGGATCCAATTGCCCTACAATGTCGATGCCCACCCTTTCAAAGGGGGTGCTAATGACCGGTAGTGGTTCCAGGGGAGCTTTCAGCTTCACCCCTGTTTTCCCACTGGCTTGGCAAGACACACACGTCCGACAGTAGGTATCGGACGCCACTCTCATCCGAGGCCAGGAAAAATGGGGGACAAGCCGGGCAAAGGTCTTGTCCTGACCTAGGTGTCCTGCCAAGGGTATCTCATGAGCCAGTTCTAGAAGAAAGTCTCTAAAACATTGTGGGACCACCAAGGCCCTGGATGAACCATGTCCGGGTGCCTTGGCCTCACTGTAGAGGAGTCCATCCTCCCAGTAAATCTGGTAGTTCCCTACAACGTTCCCTGCTGCCTGGGCTTTGGTCTGTTGCCGCAGCCCCTCAAGAGTAGGACACTCCTTCTGAGCTTTGCAGAATTCCTCCCTGGCAGGACCTCCCTCCACATGCCACTCAGCAGGGTTGGGTAGGTTCTCCAGGGAAGTAACATTCTCCTCAGTGGACTCCAGATCCACCTCCACAGGTGGCCAATTTATCTCACGAGGTAGAGATGCTGAGGCAGGTTCCTCCTGCCTACTGTCCTTCTCTTCTCTGGCAGCGGGCTGGGCCATTGTTCCAGGCTCCAGCGTAAGCGAACTCCCCCTCCGGGTATTCGCGGACCTTGTGCTGACACAGGCCCAGTCAGGTGTACCCAGCATCTCAGAATGAGTCCGGTATTCCACCTCCCTCCAAGCATTGTGCTCCATGTCATTTCCTAACAGGCAATCAACAGGCACGGCAGGGCTTACGGCAACTCGAAGTGAACCTGCAACCCCTCCCCACTCAAAGGGTACCTCAGCCATGGGATAGTGGCCCAATCTGCTGTCAGCCATCACAGCGGATGGAGTACATTTGGGATGACCTGCTCTGGAGACACCAGATGACTCCTCACCATAGTCATACTGGCTCCTGTGTATCTCAGAGCCTCCCCTCTATGGCCATTGATGGTGACCCACTGCTCATACTTGGTAGTATTTGAGGGCAATTGGGTCTTTGGCACCATCTCCTTATCTCCCAGGGACACTAAAGTGACACCCACCCGCTCCCCTCCCTTATCCAAAGGCATCTCCTCCCCGAGCACTACACTAGTTATTCCCAGGGCTTTTCCTCCAGTGGGAGGGGGTGGTCTTTTTGGGCATCTCACGTCTCCTTTATAGTGTCCCACACCACCACACTCGAAGCAATGGACAACCCTTGGCTGCTGGCTTTGGCCAGGATTAGGGTTTCGGGGTGGGTTAGCCTTAGGGATGAATCCTCTGCCCCTTCCTTGAGAAGTAGTTTGTGGACCTTTTGAGAACTCCCTCTTGTTATCTCCCCCCTCTTTCTTCTGGGGGGGCGCTCTGTCCAGACTTATGGGAATCCCCTCGAGTCCCCTTCGAGGACAACCGGGTACTAGCCCAGATGTCCGCCTCCTCAGCAAGCTTCCTGGGGCTGGTCAGCTTGCTGTCCACCAGGTGTTGTCGCAGCTCGGGAAAACATTTCTCAAGTAGGTGTTCCTTGAGTATGAGGTCATATAAACCTTCATAATCCCCTACCTCGCTGCCTTTCACCCAATCCTCCAAGGCTTTCTTCGCATAATCCAAGAAATCCACCCAATTCTGTGTGCTTAATTTGTGACTTCCCCTAAATTTTTGACGGTATTTTTCCGGGGTTAGTCCAAACTTTAACACCAGCGCCACTTTCATTGTAGGGTAGTGGGTTTGCTCATCCCGCTCCAGGGCCAACAAGGTATCCCTGCCAGCAGGTGGCATGTACTTATACAGCCCACCCCCCCAGTGGGTTTCCAAGATCCCATGGGCCCTTAAGGAGACCTCATAGGCGGATAGCCACTTGGCAATATCATCACCCTGGTGTAGCTAGCAATGACATCCTTGGGTAAATAGGGCCTGGGTTCTCTGGTGATCTCTTTGTTTTCGCTGCCACCATTGTTAGGATTGGGGGACCTTAATGTTAAGGCTTTAAGGTCTAGCTCCTTTATTGTTAGTTCGTGGGCCAACCTTCTGTCCTCCCTCTCCATTTCTAATCTAGCTAACTCCAATTTCAGTCTCCTCTCTTCCCTCCTGTCTTCCAGCTCGGCTTCAGTAAAGCTCCTCACTGAGACACTGCTGCCCTCCCTTGAAAGTGTCCTGGGACCTGTCAGCAGATTCCCCCCTTCAGTTTGGTACAGCAGCCCTGTCCCAAGGACAGTGTCTCTATCACTCTCTTCTGTGTCCCGTTCCTCCTCTGTATGAGCTTCCACCCATGCCCGCAAGCTTGTCTGTAACTCGCTTTTCTTGGCACCTTTCTTGAAGAACACCCCCTGTCGTTGACACCACTCTTTAAGTTGGGCCACAGTGTAGGTCTCTATCTCTTCAAGGTTCAATTCCATTTTTCAAATATGGGATCAAATGGGCTCTCAGGAGAGAACTAAGAAGTATAATTTGAGGACAACCTCCACCCACCACCAGGAGTAAATTTGGAAAATCAAAATTTAAATTTGGGAGACCGCTTGGAGAAAACTCCATGTGTAGGCCCGTGGTAAGCACTGCGTTACTACTAAGTGAGTGTAAGCACAAATCCGTTATCCCACCGCTGAAACACCAATTATGTTAGACCTAGGAAACCTAGACTACATAGGGTAGCCTGGCACAGAACGGGAGTTGCTAGAACTCTAAGGCTTGCATGTAATGCTTACAATTCACTCACAGTAACTCAATGCCTTACCACTAAAAATAAAGGACACCACCACACCAATGTAGAAAAATACCAGTACCTTTTATAAAAGTTTCTCTTTATATCTTTTTCTTTTTCTTTAAATCAGATTAATGCTTACATTTGATTACAAGCAGAATTTTGCAGTGTCATTAAGCAGCATTCATTTACATTCTTATTACAGAGTTGTTCAATACTTTTCTTTTACATATCATATATAGATCATCTGTAGCAACAGCAGTGACTTTTCCTAACAGTAAATGAGCAGGTGACAAAGGCTACAAACTACGTAAATGCACCTCAACGTTTAATCTGTATGGTACATTACCCTTGGTACGCAGTCTCAGCATTAGCCTGAGGCTTCAGTTGAACAGCAGACCGCCCCCACAGTTATCCTCAACAATGCCACCACCAACTAGAACTTTGAGAGAAGACAGATATATTATTGGAACATTCTCAACATTTTACAACTGCCCGGCTCCTATCAGTGGTGACCTGGTTCCTCAATAACCCCCTTCACGCTGATGGTTTATTCAGCTACTACCCTAAGACTTCTGGGATAACCCTCTAGAGATATCCTACCACACGATCAATGAACTCTGGGCCACGTCTCCCCTTTTCACACTCCTCAGAAATCCATTAGCTCTCTTTTTAGATCGGGGCCAGTCTTAGAAGGGTAGAGTTCCACTGTCAGGCTGTTCCTGTAGTGTCACTACTGCTCGGTGGACGAAATCACCTTAATAGTGCTCCGCCTCCCTCTCCCGGTCAACTCCCTCAGCTTACTTTAGCGGTGTCGGACTCTCACAGCGGAAGTCTCTGACGAGCGTCGCTCCCTCACTCTGTCACCGGAGTGGGTTTACTTCACTCTGAGACCTGTGAGCGCTTCCGATCTTCCCCAGTGGTGTTAACCAGGCGGTGCGTCAATGGCGGGTGCTTCTCTCGAAAGTTGGCTCCGCCTCGGCCCGGCCTCCGTCGCTCTGGGCTCAGCCGCTTCCCACGTCACTGCAGGCACCTTGGGCCAAGGCTCTGTCCCCGCCCGACTTCCTCCTCAACGTCACTTCGGACCTCCTTCTTCCGCCCCAGGCGCCTCCGTCCAGCCACGCCTCCACATCCACCGCCGTCGACCACGGACCTGAGGAGATGGGGCTCCCCACGCCGCCGGTATGCTACCAAAGCGCCGACTTCTCTTCCGCCGGTATGCTACCGAAGCGCCGACTTCTCTTCACAGTAAGTGCGGAATCTCCACACACGTTGCAACCCTGTTATTCCTTTGGCAATCTCCACCACAGGGTTATGAGGGGAACTTGTAATTGCGCGATTTCAGGCAGACCTTGATTTACTTCCCCAGACACCAGACTTCCATAAAAAGTGTGGGGTCTTGCTTCAGGAGTAGAAATTCACTTCTAGGACAAGGTTTGGTCAGTCTCAGAGGGGCAGCATCAATACAAGTATTCAGCCGACCCACAGGCCGATCTTTACTGGCGAAAGCGCTGTCCTCCTCACAAGTCTGCCTCCCTCCTGCCCTGGTCCACCTTGCTCTCCTTCCGGTCAGTTCACACCTAAAATGGCCACCCTGGTCTCGGCCTTATATAGGCTGGGTCCTGGCTACTGGAAGGTGCTGGTGGGTTCTAGAACCTTCCTAATGCAAGTCAATGGGCCAACCTCCCAGAGGTGACAGTTTTGTCAGTTGGTGGCCACCATTTTAGATTCCTTAGAGATTTGACATTTCTTAGGTAACTAGGCCCAAAAAGGGGAAGGCGAAACGTCCTACTCAAGGAACACCTAGCCCCCCAGTCAATGCTGACAACCAAAAAAAAATCCGGGTGGGCATAAAAAAAAATAATAACACTCAGAGGCCAAAGGGGACAAAATAAATCATAATTGTGAGGGGACCCTCAAAAGCAGACAGGTCTAACAGCGAGGTTGACTGGCTTTGCCCAAATTCACAGAGGCGAGGTTTAACACACCTGACAGACACATTTGCTGGTTTTGAGAGGCAGGATGTCCCGCCTCCGAAGGGTTAGATCACCTGTGACCGGAAACTGCAAATTCAGAGTTAGGAAATGGGCAAGGAATGGGTATGCTGAAGGGGAGATACCTTGTTATGGGGTCCTCAAACTCTGGGTAATGGAAGAGAAGGAAAATGAGGCGACACCAAGGCAGTTTGCCATGGAGAGGGGCTGGTGGAGCTGGAAACGGAGAGCATGCTTCTGGCAGGATGCTTGCCGGTTGTAGGACTTCCAGGGGGGCACGGATACAGAGTGGTAGTGGTCTACCGCTGCACTAGGGGGCAGCAGTTCAGGTTTCCACTGATGCAAAGGGCCACTATAAACACATTAAAAAACTCTGTAAAGTTTACATTCTGTAAGGTTTACTCTTCGTAAACCATTTAAAGCTGACTTTGAAACTCTGTAGACCCCTGGAACACAGCTGTGGGGAACGTATTGCAGGGCCACTGGAATTATGCGGCAGGGGAGGACCAAATTATGTGGCAGGATTGTGTAAATTATGCAGAAAGAAGAGGCAAATTATGTGGCATATTTTGTGATGGTATTACAAAATGATTTTGTCATTTTAAAATTTGTTAACCCTGTCTGGGCAATAATTGCATCTCATTAGTACCAGTTTAACACCCAAATATAGCAATAAGCTACAGAAATGTGACCAGTCAACCTTCGCAAAGGGCCTTCCACTTCATGGCAACACGGGTCACTGTGCTTTCAGTAACGTTTAAACTGTTTCACCTAGAAACAAAATTATTTTTTGGTTAAAATCTGTAGATTATGGAGCAGATGATGGATTATGTGACATGTGTGGCAAATCTACAACTAAGCGAAAATCGCTGCGGCTGGACAATCGCATATTTCCAGTGGCTCTGCATATTGGTGGAAATTACTGCATAAAATCAGAATAAACATTGACCCCATGGGGTCCTATTTGTGAGCCAAAGTGGGGCTTTGCACCAGGAGCAATTTTTCTGTCATGTGCTCTGCAACATATCTTATGCTAAAGGATGCAGGGAGAGGAAGCTGGGATTTTATCATTTTTAACGGTAACGCCCGTATGTAAATGTAAGAACTCCCTCTGTAGAATACACTAATGGAAAAACCCCATCAGCAAATTTAGTATTGCACATTGGTACAGACCCTGCTGCAATACCACCATGCAAAGCAGCAACCAGCTCTGTTCAACTTCTGGTTTGCGCCACTGTGCGTGCTCAGCTCAGATTGTATAAATAGCAAACGTAGGAAATGTTAAGGCTTAAGTAATACAGTTACTGGCCAGTTAGACTTGTGCAGTGTTAACAAGTATAATATAACACCACAGCACAAATAACATTTGCAGCAGTTAAGAGGTGTGTTTTAACACCCGCAAAAGGAACAAATGATGGACGGAATGCTGAACAATGCAAACATTCACTCCCAGTCACAGAGATCTGGGTTTAATCCATTGTTCTTTTACTCACCACACCAGTTTGGACCCAGTCACATGCAAATCAGTCTTGCCCTTGTTCCTTATGGGAACTGTCCAGTCCGAATGGCCAAGCCAGGTCCTTCCTGGACCAGGAACAAGCATCCTGGGACCGGTTTCTGGCTAATCAGCCGTCATCAGCCAGGCTAGCTTGAATCCAGTTGCGCAGTGAGCACGGGACCCACGTCTAGGCATACATTTCCCACTTAGGGCAACAAACCCCTGACTAATATTATGCACTAAATAACAGGGACCAGAATGCTTTTTTTGCATTGTTTTTGCTTGTGCTGTTAACCCAAAACATTGTTTTGCACAGACAGTACCTGGCAGGTATGACCTGATGGTAAATTCCTCCTGAGCTATGTTGGCCAAATCCACCTGTTTTTTGCTCTTGGGTATGAATAAACCCCCAGTGCTACTGTATTGTGAGCTCTTGTTTTATTCTGACAACTTCCTACAGGATGGTCAAATTCCCAATTAGTGTCACAGGGCACGATAATCTTGACATATCACATCTTAACAGAAATAGAAATTATCCAAAGCATATGTACTGGGCTTCTACAGATGAGAAGCGCAACAACATATATGGTAAGTAAGAGAGCAAAATTGTAATAGGTGTTTAGGTGTCCTGTGATGGGGAAGCACACAGCCCACATATCTTGCAGCAGAGTGTAAGTCATTGAAGAAGTTATTGTGTGTAAATCCAGTTACCGACATAGGTGATGCATTGACGGTATAGAGGAGCTCGATGCAAGATACGGGGTAAGCAGGGTGATTCCAAGAAGGGACGCAGATGGGAGCACAGGAGAAAACTAACAATGAGGTTTCCGCAGAAGTGTTAGCACTTAAGGCAAGAGCACCTCTCAACTGGAGGTAGTGGGTCGCAAAATTAGGGATTCGGACTTGTATGGAGGTTATCTAGTTCAATATTCTAGCAGATAAACCCAGAACTGAGAACACGTGATTGGAGGCAGGGGATTAGGATTGGTGTGGAGAGGATTTAGCCAATGGTGCTAACAGTTACCTCTTAATTGGAAGCAGCAGGAGTATGGATTAGGATCTGTGTGGCGGGTTATTTTGCCAACGGGACTACCAAAGAGAATCTCTGGATCATAAACAGCCAGATTTTGGATAAAGAGGATCCTGGGGGATAGTTAGATAACTGATTATACTATTTTAGCTAATCTCTTGATTGGAAGGGGTAGGATGATGGATTGGGATTTGTGAGGAGGGTTATCTTGCCAACAGTACTATCAGAGAGAATCTCTGGATCGAAAGCAGCTAGATTATGGATTATGATCCCGTAGGAAGGTTAACTAGCCAATTATATTAGCAGAGGGAACCTCTTGATTGGAAGCGGTAGAATTATGGATTAGGATCTGTGTGTAGGGTAATCTTGCCAACGGTACTACCAGATAGACTATTTTAATTGAAAGAGGCTGGATTATGAATTAGCGTCCATGTAGAGGGGTATCTTGCCAACGGTACTATCAGAGAGAATCTCTGGATCGAAAGTAGCTAAACTATGGATTATGATCCTGTAGGAAGGTTATCTAGCCAATTATATTAGCAGAGAGAATCTCTTGATTGGAAGTGGTAGAATTATGGATTAGGATATGTGTGGAGGGTTATCTTGCCAACGGTACTACCAGATAGACTATCTTGATCGAAAGAGGCTGGATTACGGATTAGCATCCATGTAGAGGGTTATCTAGCCAATGGTGCTAGCAAAGAGAACCTCTTGATTGAAAGAGGGAGGATCTTGGATTAGGATCCATGTGGAGGATTATCGAGCGTATTATACTGACTGAGAGAATCTTTTGATTGGAAGTGGGAGTATTATGGATTAGGAATACTGTGGAGGTTTATCTAACCAATGGTGCCACTAGAGAGAATCTCCTGATTCGAAGCAGGAGGATTATGGATTAGAATCCGTGTGGAGGGAGATTACTAGCATTACCTATCTGTTCGTATCATTTTAAACAAGCATTTACAATGCAATAGGTCTCGCAGTGACATTGTTTTGAGTAAATGGCCTTGTAAATGACATTGTTTTTTATATTGTTTATGTTTTGTAAAAAATGATTAAAATGATTGTAATGTAAAATGCAAAGTGTTAAAATTTATAAATGGAAAAGTTATTAATTGCATTTATATGAGTGCGAGCTATTGGCTTTGTAAATGTTAATTCCTTGGGTCAATGTGAGTTTTGTTAAGCAAAATAAATATAATGTATTTGTAATGCTAATAGGCTAAAGTTAGTTGCCAATGCTCAGCACCGGTGAGGCCCAGGACCACTTAAAGCCCTGCACCCACGCATACAACTCCCCCACTGCATTGTCATTTCCTATGCTGCTCCCAGATTTTGACAACTGTGTACCTTCGTCACACAATTAACACTATCACATATATGAGGTTCGCTCTGCAAAGTGGCCGGACTACAGATTCATTAGTCATCCGGGAACATCTGGTTATGTCCCAGGAGCGTGCTGTGTGGGGGAGGCGGGTAGGGGCCACTCATCATGCTGGCCAGACACAGGTATCCCCGCCCGCGTGACTCATGCTGACTCCATGCCTCTGTGGCCCAGTTAGTGCATGGGAGAGTACCAGCCCCTCCCCCTTGTGCTTAGAGGGTGGTGGGTGGCTTATCATGATGATAACCATTAGTAGTTAAATCTTTCGGGCCAGGGGTGGGAAGTTTTGGTTCTTCTGGCGAGTGATTTGGCCTAACTTAACTGGTTAGTTTTGGTGTGGTTTGGTTTTATTTCGTAAACCTAATTTCACCTTAACTTCTAATGGAACATCTATCTGTTATACAGTCAGGGTCACTGGAGTTGTGATTGAACGTTCGCAGCCTTTTCCACATGATTATTGCAATCATGGACGTGCACCTCAGAATATAAGAACACATAACATAGAAGGGCGACAATGGCCGCCCATCCATCCGCGCCTCACTGAAAATAAACACTAGTAACGCAGGGATGCACTGAAAACGCGCAAATATTTGGAAATCTTGCAAAGCCTTTGGCACCTATCTAGTGATCTTTTTATGTAACAAATGTCTCAAATTAAGAGAGCCGAAGAACGGTGATCTGCCCAAGATCACATCATTTGGTAAAGTAGAAAAGCCGGGATTAATACTGAAGTATACCAGACCCAGGGGCATGAACTTTACAACTATCCCATATCATCCTACTCTGATGTCTATTTATGGAAACTGGGATATTTTAGCTCGGAAGTAGGCGCAGGAAAAATAAGTGTTATGCGAACTCATTCTACAGACGATAATAACAAAAAACACCTCTACTACGACCAATAAGTATGCAATAACATTAAAACCACCCCCTTGCTAGTACTCCTACCAATTAGACTGATACTAACAACATAGTTATTAACGGGAACAACATATGATTCACATATCCAGCTCCATGACACAGCTCCCTCGTGTGAAATGCTGTAAACACCACATTTTGTAACCCGATGAATGCACTGCAAGGATTGTCTGTACAACCGATCAGCCGTCCACAGAGACATCAATCCGGTAGGACTGGCGCAACCTTTCACCCTTCTGAGGTCGATAAAACACTAGGTCCATTCAGCGGGCTTCTGATGAGGGCGCCTATTGTGCTTCTGGGAGGCAGCAAGACCTGGCAGAAAGTGTCACTTAGGACCCTGATTTTAACATTATCCCTTAGTCCATTTATTCGCAACTAGCACACAACTGTGAAGCCCCCCAGCACAGATATACAGCCTACACACGTCACAACAAGAGTAGTGACAACAATACAGGCACGCGCCTGTGCACGAAAGTAAACTCTGCACCCTGCACTCTTACTCTCGGTGCTTTAATTAGCGCACCATTCCATTAGCTGAAGTCACAACCTATGCAGGGGTCAAAAACCCCTCCCCCGCACATCCCATATTCCCACCCACAAACACCACACACGTCGAGAAAAAGGTGGACCACAGACCACAGCACTGGTTGTGAATCAGAGAAAACCTGAGCTTAAAGCTGGATTCTTTTTTTTAAACCACTGTGATCCTGGGCAATTTACTTAATTTTTAGTGCCGCTGTTCGTGTGTGTACCAACATAATCCTTTAAACACATCCTGTACACCAGAACTAGGCGCTGTGCAACAGAGGCCAGACCCTTCCCAATTACCTCCAGTTAGGGAGAGACCAACAGAGAGAGAGAGAGAGGGAGAGGGAGAGAGCACCAATGCTGGGGGCATAGAGAAAGAGGCAGTAACATTAAACATGGGACAGTGACACAACTGGCCGAAGAAACAGTGAGACACACAAGATGTACTACGGTGGCAAAAGCACTCGCACCCCCTCATATGTTTCCAGAGACAAAACTGTGCATTATTTAAATAGGGACCAAATTGATGTTAGTTTTTAGTTCTTCAACCAAAACCCAACCACTGCTGCCAAGGCGGCGATGGGTTGTCCGGCCAGCGCTGTAGAGATGGGGTTCGTGGTTCCACCATTTTGGGCTGCTGAACTCCGGGGGGCTGCAACAGGACGGGCTTAAATCCCACGGTCCTAAAGCCGGACTCTGCCCCGGAATACAGGGGGTCGCAAACCCGCAAATCATTTTTTATTTCCCACTGCTAAGGCTACCGGCACCACACCCCCAGCACCCCCTCCCTGGACCTGAGGCAAAGAATGCTGTGGTGACCTACCCAACATCCAGTTGAGGATGGCAGCTGGGATCAGACCCTCCGCATCGGGTTATGGCGTGGGGAACCTGCGGGAAAAAGAAGCGGCATCAGTAAGGGCGCCAGGAGCAGCGGGCTTCACTTTTGCACCTTTTTTCGAAGGCGGGCTGCAAAAGACGATCGACACGTGGACATGGGGCAGCGTGACTGGAGCCTCCACCCCCACCTGTGCCACAGATCGAAGCGGTGAGCCGGGTCTCATCTCTACATTCCCGGTGGTAGTAGGGATAGAACGAGGGCAGCATAGCGAAAGCCTTCACCCCTGCCCAGCAGAACAGCAGAAGCGGAGCACTGTGGCTGCACTGCGGAGAAGACGGCGCCATTAAAAATAAAAAAAAGCAGAAGGGACAACATAGTAACCAATCTAAAGACGCAATACCGTAGCGATAAACGTTTTAAGCATTTGTCCACTATAACAAAATTAATAATCGTCCGTCATAAAAAAAAACCCTTGCTGACCTGCAGCAGGCGCCACCCCCCGCCCTCTCTGCCCTCCCCCTCCCCACACTCTCCTCCCAATAAAAACAAGCACATTAGTGGCGGGAAGGGGCTTCCGTAGACATCTCCCTGTTGCGCCCTTAAGTCGAAACATAGCAGCACCCCACTCCCCGGCCCGTAAACCGGACTCACCGGCAGCGAGCAGCAGCAGCGGGAGGCACGGCTCCATAGCCGCCTCAGGCTCCATCAGGCTCCGCCCCTCCCGCCCGGCGTCGAAGTCCCGCCCGGCGTCGACGACACTTCCGTTGCCAGGCAACGGCCCCGCCGGCACCAATCCCAGCGCGGCTCCTCGTCTGACGTCAGAGGAGCTGCGCTCGGGATTTGTGAGGCTACCGAAGTTCCCGGGCTGCGGCGGTGTTAACGGGGAGGCAACTTTTAATTTACATACAATGCCGCTTTGGGAGGCGGCGGTGGTTTGAGACAGCGCACCTTCTAGCACAGTGCCTTCCCATGCGTAAGGGGAGAGGAGCCCGGTGAGTGGGGTTGAGGGTGGGGGTGTACGCGCGTGTGTCTGTTTGAGTGTGTTTGTGCGTGCGTGCGTGTGTGTGTCTGTTTAAGGGGGGTGCGTGTGTGTATGCAGCGTGTGTCTGTTTAAGGGGGGGTGCGTGTGTGTGTATGCAGTGTGTGTATGTGCGCATGCGTGCGGGAGCCTTTCTGTGCATGGGAATATCAGGGACGGCGACGTGCGCGCTCACGAGCTACAATCTCCGGCAGCAGAAGCTCGTGACAGTCTGCTGTCTACATTCCCCTGAAAGTGATTGCATAAGTTGTCTCGCCCTAGACTCAAAAGCTTCGCTTTTGCTTCGTCTAGGCGAGACCTAAAAAAGTGTCTGCCCAGGTTGGTGGGCTGCCGTAAAGATACCAGTAGGAATAAATAATAAGAATCGTCTCACAGACAAGGCTAAGTGTATATGATACAACCTTTGGCTTGTTACCCACATGTAAAGATATCTTCGGAAATGGTTCATAATACATAGATAAGTAATGATGATTTAAAAGAACACAGTTAAGCTGCCACATGTTTCTACAAACAGTGGTATTGCACAGGAGAAGAAGACATACGCTGTGGCCACAAGTGTGGTGCTAAACCTAATTTTGGGTTCAAAATTAGTTTACAATTTATTCAAAAAATGTGCTAGTCACATCTGTGCCCTCCTGATTTTCACCAGATAAAACATGCTTCAAATCGAGTGGTCAGATATTCTAAAATGTCAGTTTATGCAGTTTGGGATGAGAGAAGATCTGGGTTATTTTGTGTCCATTTTGAACCTGCGATTTGTAGTTGTAATTGGGCCCTTTTGTTTTCTGTGAAATATACCTTATGCAGAACCATTTTGTCATAGATAAGGTTTTGTGGGATTATTCTAAAAATGCAATGCTTGTGTAGGCATGAGAAAAACTCATCAACCTTCAAGAGATTTAAAGATCTTCCATAGAGCTTTATGACAATCACAAAAAATTACCAATCTTTGCTGCGCGTTCTTCTCCGGGAAGGTGGAGGCATCAAACTCAAGCAAACTGTGGATGGAGGTTTCATGCAAAGCCAGTGGGCATTGACTGAAGTAAAGGCCTGGTGGTGAATAGGAGCAGGATGAAGTGTGGTTTAAGGCTTGAATTTGACTTTGGTGGATGGATTAAGTACTGTTGCCATGGCGGAGTACTTTACTCCAGCCATGGCGAGGGTACTCCGCCCGCCAAATTTAGAGATGTTGGCCAGCCCAGCGGACAGCTCTTCCATTTACAGGAACCTCCATCACAACGGTTCTCGTAAATGGTTGTAAGGATGGCTCAGTCAATATGACAAAGCTGTATGTCAAACTTGTAACTTTTTTTATTTTCAAAAACAAAATCCCAAAGCAGGCTTTTGTTTCTGAAATTAAAAGATGACCCTCTCGCCATGGTAGTTTTCTCCCATGGCATGAATGTCTTTTTAAGTTTTCACTGTCCCTTACCTAAAACCTGGTGGTGATGGACAGTGTGAATTTGTCATTTGTTCGCCCACTCTAAATAAAGCAGGTGGACAAATGCCAAAACCTCTAACTGCCATTACTCTTATTACTCTTTTGGGCCATCGGAGGTGTCGTCCGCAGTGGAGATGGACAATATCCATCGCCAACAGACCGAAGTTCTGCCCGACTCTAAATGATGCCTTGTGATGGAGTACTCTCTCCGACAAACTATAAATCAGGCCCTAAGTGAGCAAATAATGGAATTATGGCTTTGATCTAGCCAACGCTTATGTTATGTTATGTTATGTTATACTGGTTTTTGTATAGCGCACGGCTACTCAGAGAGTGTCCCGGCGCTTTGGTTTGCACACCTATCTCATAACATAACAAGAAAAAGAGAGATAAAGACAGAGGATCCAGAGAAAAAGAAAAATCCAAGTAAGCAGCTAAGAAGTAAAAAGCCAAGTTTTGAGCCCCTTCCTAAAGGCCAGTAAGTTTGAAGTACTGCGGAAGGCCACTGGCAACGTATTCCACAGCTGGGGGGCCAGCAATCTAAAAGAACGGCCTCCAATACGTGCCCTTTTGACACGAGGAACTGTGGCGAGGAACAAGGATCCTGACCTCAAGGGCCTGGCTGGATGGTAAAAAGCCAGCCTTTTTTGAAGGTATTTCGCTCCGGAGGCATGCAGAGCTTTATGTGCCAAAGTCAAGGCCTTGAAAATTATCCGCTTCCGGACGGGAAGCCAGTGCAGTGCCTGCAGGAGGCCCGAGGCTCTGGCACGGCGAGATAGTCCAAAGATTGCCCGTGCTGCCGAGTTCTGGACCACCTGCAGCCGTTGAAGCAGATATTCTGGCAGGCCGAGATAAAGAATGTTTGAATAATCAATTTGCGAGCCAATTATCGCCTGCACTGTAATCTTCCTGTGCTCCTCCGATAGTAAAGGGAGAAACTTGCGCAACATCCGGAGCAGGCCAAAACAAGTGCCAGTAAGGCCGATTATCTGAGAGCGCAGTGTTAGGCCGTTGTCAATCTTAATCCCTAGGTTTTTAGCCACCTGGGACGAACTTGCTGGTGGGAACATGTTCTCTGGCCACCACACCTTCCAGTCCGGATCTGAACTGCACCCAAAGAAGAGGACCTCGGATTTATCCGAGTTGCACTTGAGGCTGTTATGTTGGAACCACTGAAACACAGCCTCAAGGCAACCCCGGATCCTCTCTCCGTCGAAGTCCGCACCACTCTCACAGGTGAAGAGGAGCTGGGTGTCATCAGCGTAGGAAACGATCTGAGCCCCGAAGGACTCCGCCAGAGCCGCCAGAGGGGTCATGAAGATGTTGAATAGAGTCGGGCTCAATACTGAGCCCTGAGGGACCCCGACACCCAGTGGCGACATCTCGGTGGAGCAAGCAGAGGCCCAGACCGTTTGTCGACGGCCCGCCAAGAACGAACAAAACCAGTTAAGCACCGTCCCCCTAAGACCGATCTCAGAAAGTCTTGCGAGGAGACCCTCGTGGGGGACGGTGTCGAAGGCCGCCGACAGATCTAACATCACCAGCATCGCCCTGCCACCTGAATCCAGCACCTCCTTGATCGCCTCCGAAACTTCCAGGAGTGCTGTTTCGGTGCTAAGATTGGTGCGGAATCCAGATTGAGTGGGGTGCAGTAGATCATGGGACTCCAGATAATCGGCGAGCACCGTATGCACGTGTTTTTCAATGATCTTTGCGAAAGCGGGCAAAAGCGAAATAGGCCTGTAATTCGCCAACACTTCCGCGTCCAAACCGGGCTTTTTAAGCAGGGGAACGATCATCGCCTGCTTCCATGGCTGAGGAACCACACCCTGTACAAGAGAACAGTTCAGCAGGGGGTTCACATATGGGTTGATGGCTGCTGCCATTTTCGCCATAAACTTGGCGGGGCAGGCATCCAGAGGAGAACCAGATTTTAGACAGGCCATCAGATCCAACGAAGAGGCCATAGAGAGAGGAGGAAAGACTGCCAAAGCCGGATCTGCACTGGGCAGAATGGCCGAGGCATCCTCCGCCTGGCAGGGCACCTCAGGCTCCTGCACAGGGAAGGAGTCCTGGATCAGTCGGATCTTAGAAGTAAAAAAGTCAGCGATCGCGCTGACCCAAGGCTCAAGGGGGGGAGTCTGATTCAACGCAGCGCGTGAAGTCGTAAACTCCCGCACAATGGCGAAAAGCTCCTTACAAGAATTAGAGGCAGCTTCGATTTTCCTCGCGAAATAACCCTTCTTCTCAGAGAGGATGTCTCGATGATAAGCTTTCACCAAAGACCTGTAAGCAAGTTTAGCCGCCGGGTCATATTTTGCGCGCCATGCTCTTTCCGCTACCTTGCTTTGCCGACGTGAAGCCACCAGCGCTTCCGTGAACCAAGGGGCAGATGCACGTTCATCCAACTTGCGAGGAGGCCTCACAGGAGCAAGATCATCAAGCCTCTCCAGGAGCCATGCCTGCAACCGCTCTACATCCCCGTCTAGATCCCCTGTCTTATACCAAAATAGAGTCTGCCCTGAACTGCCTGACGGTTACAAGACCATTATGCAACAAAGCATGATAGGCTACTTGAAGGGCCCACAGTCTGCGAGACCCCAGATACTGCCATCTCCAGAGACTGGCGTAGCGTGGATAAGAAGTTGGGGCTTCTACCATAGATCTATTCAAGGGTGAAGATAGTCTCTGATTGGTCAAAGCATGCAAGCTTTTCTACATCTTCAGTTTGGGACTGGTTTTACTGAGTGAGGTCACATGCATGATAAGAACTATCCAGGAAATTGGATAAGTGTAAGCACATATGAAACTAGAGCTGATTGCTACTTAATGGTTGTAGAATAATGCACATCCTAAGAGTGTCTTCAATGCTTTAAAATGGTGCATTTCTATGTATTACATAGAGGTTCCGTGGCTCATATGAGAACACACGTTCAGACCGAAGCACTTTGCTAAGTGTCCAGGATATGGACACAGCAGGGCTGATTATTTGCACATGATGTGGCTCTTTTATGCTATCCTGGGTTGATGTAACATGGCTATTAATTGCAGCATATGTCATTCAGATGGACACAAACTGTGTAACCCTAATATTGGCTTATTATGGCTGAGTTAAGGATGAGGCCAGTTTCAGTGCTGAATTTGTGCAGACGGCTGTAGGCCCTGAAATCATTCTTTATCATCAGGCTTTGATCAGAAGACACAAAGGAAGAAATTGAAGAAAGAAGAAGAAACAGGAAGATTGGAGAGCAACGACAAAGGGAGCTAGCAGGAATGAAAAAGGACCTGCAAGAGCAATGTAAAGAGGCAGGAACTGCAAGATGGTGGAAAAAAGAGGCACGAGGTGCAATCAAGAATAGGCAGCCTTGATATTCCACAATCCTGGCATTCAACTGCGCCAGCCGTCAGTTCCTAAGGAATGCTTTTTGCAAGTTGGCACTGACTGTGCTTTATTGTGAATTGCCCAGAGAGAGGGGGTTGGTATTGCTCTTGCCAATTTTGTATTTCCTGGTGTCTGAGGCCCTCAAACTTCAGATCTTTGATTGTTATGGGAACGGAGGGCTAGATTCACAGAATGAACTTAAGACTCAATCCTAAACTTACTACTATTTTGGCATTCACAGAATGAACTTACTACTTTTGGTATTCACAGAAGTTAGGATTTTGTCTTAAGTTTGTCTTAAGACAAACTTAAGACAGACTTAAGACAGACTTAAGACAAAATCCTAACTTCTGTGAATACCAAAAGTAGTAAGTTCTTTCTGTGAATGCCAAAAGTAGTAAGTGTATTTTGTGAATACCAAAATAGTAGTAAGTTTAGGATTGAGTCTTAAGTTCATTCTGTGTATCGGGCCCAGAAACACTGGATATGGGACTTGGTGCAAAGCTACAGGTGCGGAGAGGAGCTGCTTTTTCCAGCGCATGCCCACTCAGATGCTACAGATAAAGCTCCTCCCAGCTGGTACTAAATCCTCACTGTCCCGGTGCAACCACCCGTCCCCCTCTCCTACACCACAGCCAAGAGAAAAGCCCACCACGCATTTACCACCATCTTCACGCAGGTGGTAAATATGTGTGGATAGGGGCTCTTTATGGCCCCCGCAAGGGGTAAAAACATGCATAATTGGACCCAGTATTCCTGTGTCTGCATGTTACTCCCCATTCCAGGAGAATTAGCCTGGTCCTCCAGTATCTCCAGAAGTTCACTGAACTGTGTATTTTCAAGAGAACGACTTTCAGGCAACCACAAGTTTGAAGAATTGCTTGGAGGATGGATAAGGTGGGAGACTGTGGAAGAGGTGCGGACAGGTGAAGAGAGGGCCAGGAGGGGCCATGGGTCCAATATTTACAAGTGAGAAGATCTCTTGCGCTTCATCATGGATCCAAAGGTGGTTCTAAATGTGGGCTCTGTGACCATCTGGATCGCGCCAGTGAAACATAGTTGGATAAATGAAGATACAATAGGTCCCTTATTCGGCAAATGTTACCCTTTGATTCAGAAGTTGAGTAAATAATCAAATTTAATTATATAACCATTTATTATTTTTCCTCAAATAGTCTGTTTGGATCGTCGCCGTCTGTGATATCATGAATGTATACTTAAGTTAAATGAAGAATGTACCCTCCAACCACCCCCCCTAACTCATCCTCACCATTTTTCTTTTTATATTATTCCCCATTTGCTTCACTCACATTGTTTCATCCTGTGTTGGAGTGGAGGCAGAGAATTATCTTGCGGTTTGCAGAATGTGCAGTGATAGCCGCATACCTATACTGTAACAAAAAACGTCATTATTTAGAAAATTGCTATGTACTCAATTTTTGCAGTACTGACCCTTGATATCGCCTTATGGCCTGCTGCCGTGGGTTATACTGAGTGCTTAATTTGTAAAATATGAAGTCCAGGTGCTCAAATATTTTTCAGAGGCTCCTCCCACTTCTGCCCTGGCTCCACCCACTTCCTCTGCCCAATTTCTCAATTGTCTCCGCCCACATCCTCAACTGGCACTGCTGAAAGTCAGATGTAATAGCCGATCTGAATTTCCGCAAGGGAACCTTCCCGCAAGTAAGAATATGATAGGAGGTTCTCCTGTCCTGTGAAAATTAAAAAATAGATTAAATCAAAAGTGCATTTAAAGCACAATTCTGGAATAAATAGGTTAAAACGACTAATGCATTGAAAAGGGACACATGAAACATTCCAGCGCTCTATGTGCCGATTTGGGAAAGGAAAATACTTGGGCATGTCATTTTAAACAGCGGTCTAACACTAGCCATGGGATGAGATCATATATATATATATATATATATATATATATATATATATATATATATATATATATATATATATATATATTGCTATGTATGTAAACCAGTATATAACAACTCCCAACCAATCTTATGTCAGGACTGGCGGAGAGGATTATGCTCATCTTTCGCTCTTTATTTTGACTACAGATGCTTTAACAGTTAACAAAAAACGATCTTTCCCATGAATCACCAGTAATTGGAGTCGAACACAACTTCAACCAATCAGAACACAATGTGCCATAAGAGTCCTTGTCTCTCATCGATGCTCCTCTTTCTTGCCCCAGCAGAGCACAGATAAGACATGAGTGTCTCTTAGTTAACTTATCCTGTAGACATACTGTTCATATTTGTGCTTATTCATCTGTCATTATTTTATGTTAAAGTTGTGCCTACAGATTGGCCTGTTTTTTGGATGTTCACTTACGGAACACGCTCCAGCGCTCTAGTCGAGCTGAGGTGTATACTTTTAAGGCGTTGGGACGGCGGGAGCACGGTATTGACACACGCCCACTAAAGGGAGCTCGGGGCCATAAATAACATTGTGAGCGCAAGAAGATTGTCTCGCTGCTCCGGGCATCCTAACTTGTGGGCCTGTATCACTTGTGCATGGCATCCTATAACACACACACATGCAAACATGCACAACAAATGATTGTTCCTCAGGCAATTTACACACATGGAATTAGTGTGTGTGTTGACAAAAATCAGAAACCCAGGATCACAGGAATGCAGTTTGGGCATGCAGGGCTGGCAAGGCACACAGGTATTCATGCACATGACATTTTTGTGAAACAAAACCATTTTTTTAACTTAGTGTATTTGATTCGTATATCTTTTTTATTGGGTTGGATTTTGTGTGCTTTAAAAGTAGCCCATGTATAAATCAAAAACAGTAGCAAAATACCGTTAACACATATTTATTTGCCCTGTGCAAAGCAGATTAAAATCCTAAACTTTGCCATAAAGATCCATGAACATATGAAGGTCAGAGGCACACAGCCTGCTTTAGCTGCACAGGAGCTAATGGAAGTGATGCAGCTGACCCTGTCTTTTCTAGAATTCCAAACGAAAACAGTGCCACTGATAACAGTTGTTTTTGTACCCAAATATTCCCTCCTACGTGCATGATGGCATTAAAGGCGTTTACATTTCCTAAATAATTACACTGGAAAGAGAGCCCGTGAAAATGTGCTCCCTCCATCTGTTTGTAAAGCTTACCCTCTCCTGTGTAAACTTTGACATTGTGTCATCTGTATATTCAGATTTCTGTTTTTAACAACGTACAATACTTATACACGCTTTCAGCAAGCCCCCACCCTATTCTTCGGTTTCTAATTGTGTCATTGATTCACATTTGTTAGTCTGCCTACTCAGAGCTCCTGATCGGCGCACTGGTACTCGGGCCAAAGGATTTCCAGTGCCGCCTTGGAGCACCGGCCCTGCCTGCCTTCTCACGTCTGGCGGGCACACCGTTATTGTGCTCGTCAAACATTTCTGAAAGGCCTGAACTCAATGCCAGGTTGTCCAGCGGGCCCAAGCATTGCCCACGGTGCCCCACCCGGCGACAGTGGCATGATTGCTCTGGCTCGGGGCGGCAGGCTTCTGACTCTGTTCAGTTCAGTTTCAAAGCATTACCGTGCGCAAGAAAGAGCAGAGTGTGAGCGTTGAGTGTTTTTTTTACTTACTGTGGTCCGTCTGGTCGTCAGTTACTGCTGGACTGGTGGCACTGCCTTTGTCAGTACTGGCCTTTATTAAGAGATCTGCTGCGCTTCTGCATAAAAGTGCCCGCCTTGAGGACGTGCTAACTCGTCCCCTGCAGTGCGTGTGTGCAGGGGGTGTGGTCCACCATCCATGTAAGGAAAAAGTTCGCGCAATAAAACAGACCACGCAGTGTCAGCGTAAAAGGCCATTTTATTAGACCAGAACTGCGTAATCTGTACATAACAGTAACAACAACATAATAACAACAACAAACCCCCACTCACACTCCCCTCATTCGTTTCAGTCGTTCCGCTCCATCATCAAGCCCTAGAGGCTCCAACCATGCCATTATTCTTGCCCCTCAATCACTTGTCATCCAGCCCACTCCTTACGTCCTGCCATTCAAACTTCTATCCGCCCTAGGAACTCTCCCCCCCAAGGGATGGGTGTGCCCGCTCTTGACCCCCCTGTCCCCTCAAATCCTGCCTACTGCAGCTCTGGCCTAAACTGGCAACGCTATGGACCAACCCAACACACCTCCAACTGCCGGGTGGGTGGGCGGCCTTTCTTGAACCCTCCTGATGGTGCCAGGCGCAGGAAGAGGAAGTTCACTTCCTCCCCTGCGCCTAAATACCCACCCCCTAACTCCTCCCCTTCCCCTACCTGGCCTATCCCATGCGCGAATGACCCCGGGGGAAGACTAGTCTGCGACTCTGCTTCCCCCGGGGCCCGGCATCGCGCAATAAAACAGACCACGCAGTGTCAGCGTAAAAGGCCATTTTATTAGACCAGAACTGCGTAATCTGTACATAACAGTAACAACAACATAATAACAACAACAAAACCCCCACTCACACTCCCCTCATTCGTTTCAGTCGTTCCGCTCCATCATCAAGCCCTAGAGGCTCCAACCATGCCATTATTCTTGCCCCTCAATCACTTGTCATCCAGCCCACTCCTTACGTCCTGCCATTCAAACTTCTATCCGCCCTAGGAACTCTCCCCCCCAAGGGATGGGTGTGCCCGCTCTTGACCCCCCTGTCCCCTCAAATCCTGCCAACCAGTGAAACCCCTTGTAGGGCGGTTCACTGCCCCACCCCCCTCCAGGGCCGCTGTCAGCACACACATTCCCGCAGTCACTCCCTCCTACACCAGATAGCCTCATTCCACAACTTGCTCACCGCGTCTCTCATCTCCATCATATAATATGCATTGCCAAGCTGGGACAAGTGCACCCCGTCGTCCCTGAAAACTAAAGGCTCCTCCAGTCGAATCCCACCATGTGCAATAACTTTAATGTCTCTGTCACAGCAGTAAAGTCTCATGGCCCTATTGAGCTTCCTTCGTGCTTTCTCGATGGCCCCATGCTTCACAGCCCCTCTCCACACTTTTCTGGGGACCAATTCTGTCCAAGCAATGCAGGTCCCAGCCAGCCTGCCTCTCAAAACATCCAGGTCCCGTTGCATGAGTTGCAAAAGCGCCAATCCGGACAGCTGCACCAGGTCGTTCTCCCCCAGGTGTATAATTAACAAATCAGGGCATCCCCTCTGCGGGACCATTTTCGCGAGCCAGGGCAGTAGTGCCCCCCATCGCATGCCACCTTTGCCCCACCATTGTACCTCGTGCAAGTGTCCTTTCAGTCCCAGGTTACGGCCGTAAACCTGTCGCTCAGCATATTTGGAGGCCCAATGCACGAAGGAGTGCCCAACAATCCAAGTCACCGTCTTACCGCCCGGTCCACCCACGCAACCTACGAAGAAAAGGATGTTAGAAAAAGGCAACAACAAATAAACACAGCCAACACCTGCCTGGGACCACCTCACCTCCTCACATACTTCTCGCAGCAGCGCGACTTCCAACGCCCAATCCGTCTAATCCTGTCCCATGACCACCCCAGCCTAGCCGCAGCCGTCGCCGCACCAATCCTAAAAGAGTGAGTCCCGAAACCAGAAGCATCCATACCCAATCTCCGCAAAGCCTTGCGTAACACCGCCAAAAGCTGGCCCGCCGTCAGCCGCGCCCCAGATGCATGGCAAAAAATCTCCCCCCGTGCCACACTCACCGTCCCCAGAAAAAACCGCCATTCAGCCACCGGGCATACCGCCCCGCCCTCCGTCTCATTCAGCCACACCCACTTGCCCCTACCCAACTGATCAGTCTTTGAGCATCGCAACCATATCCCCAGTCGGCCCCCATCCATCCGGATCTCCTCAAACAGCCTGCCAGCCAGTCCCCTCGTACCCAACAACTCAGACACTCGGAACGCCCCGAAAAACATCCATACCATACACAAACGGAAAAGACCAGCCTCAACCAGGTCATAGCAACATTCCGGCAACACCCCAACCAGCCGGACCAAAAGCTCAAAAGTCACTGCCTCCCGCAGTCTGCCCCCCCCACTCACACGCTCCCTGCCCCAACCTCGCAACATCCTGCTCACCAATATATCCTTAGTTGGATCAAACCCCAGAAACAAAACACAGTAGAACGAAATCCCCGCCAGTTTACCGGAAATCGTGGCCGCAGTCAGGCCCCTGTCAATACAGAACAACACAAAGCGCCTGAGCCCCTGTCTCACCACCGATTCCTCACCCACCACACACTCCGGGTTCCAGCCCATGAAAGCGCTAAAGTCAGACCATGCCAAACGATATGTCCTCCTCGTCGTCTCAGCAAGTGAACCTTCCACCAGTCCAATCATCCTCACTCCCCCAAGGCCCAGATGCCGGCCGGCAGCTCGGTCTTGCAAGCGTCCGCTCCCGGTGCCAGGTGCCGGAACCGCTGCCACTGCGAACGAGACAAAGCATCCGCAATGTCATTATTCGCTCCAGGGACATGCTTCGCCCGAAACACCACATTCAACCGCAAACAAGCCAGCATGAACCTACGCAACATCCGCAGCACTCTCAGGTCCCTCGCCCTCTGATGATTCACCAGTTCCACCACCGTCATGTTGTCAACATGGAAGAGCACAGTCCTGTTCCGAAATTCCTCCCCCCACACCTCCAGAGCCACCAATAAAGGGAAGAATTCCAGGAAAGCAATGCTCCTCCCTTGTTTGGTCCAATGGGCCGGCCAGCACTCCGCACACCACCTCCCATCCCAGAACACACCAAACCCCGCCGCTCCAGCTGCATCGGAGTAAATTTGGCATTGCCAGACCGCCCTCTCCTCATCAAATTCCAGGGACACACCATTGAAGTCCTGCAAGAAGGTTACCCATGTCCTCAAGTCAGCCCTCACTCCCATGGAAATCCTGACCCTGTGATGTGGAAGCACTGCCCCCGACATGGCCATGCCGAGCCGCCTGCAGAACGTCCGCCCTGCGCGCACTACCCTACATGCAAAGTTAAGGAAACCCAGAAGCTTCTGAACTGCCCTCAAAGGAATTCGTTTCTCCCCCACCGCCCAGTCCAGACAAGCCAGTATCTCCTTCACCTTGGCAGCAGGGAGGCGTGCCATCCACTGCACCGAGTCCAGTTCGATCCCCAGGAAGGTGAGGCAACAGCTGGGACCAGCCGTCTTCTCCGGCGCCAGAGGCACCCCAAACTGAAAGGCCATCTCCTGGAACCGCGACAGGGCCCTGCCGCAGTCCCCGGAACCTGCCCGTCCCAGGAAGAAGAAATCATCCAAGTAGTGCGTAACCTCCCGACACCCACTGACTCGCACCACAACCCACTGCAGGAAAGTGCTGAAGAGCTCGAACAGAGCGCAGGAGATGGCGCACCCCATGGGCAAAGCTTTGTCCACGTAGATGGCCCCCCCAAACTGCATACCCAGGAGCGAGAAATCCGCCGGGTGAATAGGCAGTAAGCAAAAGGCTGACTTGATGTCACACTTCGCCAACTCAGCCCCTGACCCACACACCCTCACCAGGCGGATCGCGTCGTCCACCGACGCATAGAGCACTCTAGAATCCTCTTCTGCAATAAAGTCGTTCACTGACTGGCCCTCCGGCCATGAGAGATGGTGTATCATCCTGAACTCCCCTTCCTCCTTCTTCGGGACCACCCCCAACGGAGAGACGATCAAATCCTCCAAAGGCCAGTCAGTAAACGGGCCTGCCACCCTTCCTTCCTCAACCTCCCTCCTCAGCTTAGCAGCCACTACACTCGGCAATTCCTTGGCAGATCTCAGGTTGTCAGCCCAACGTCGCTCCCTGGGGCCTTGATAGCCCACCCGAAAACCATCCGTGAAACCCCAAAAAAGTCGCGCCGCCGCCTCCTGGTCCGGGTAACACGAGAGCCAAGGAGCCATCACCTCCACCCTAACCGGTGTAGGAGCCCTTCTGGTCAGGATGGCCCCGCCCTCTAGCGTTCCTCCACTGCTCCGAGGGCGTGGTGAGCGTGAGGCACTGTGTAAGGGCATGCTTCCCGCCGCATTTCGAGCATTCGTGCTTGAACTTACAGGGATAACGGGAACAATACCCCCGGTTGTAGCTCCAACAGGCCCCTGTGCTATATCCCCCTGGTTTAGACTGCTGCCCTGAGACGATGGAATTGGGCACAGTTCCACCCCCCGCCCCGCCCTGGGCGGGACGCGGCGGAAAGGACCGATACAGCACCGGCAGCCCACTGGCCGTGTGCGTGGACGCAGTGGAGTGCGTAGACGCCATCCACTGAACCCACAGCTCCTGATCCACTTCACCCCAACACTTTTCTGGATCAGCGCTGACCCTGGCCCTAAACTCCTCATCATAGCTCAGCCAGGCAAAACCCCCGAACTGCATCTGGGCCTTACGAATAATGTCCATGTATTTAAAAAGCGCAATCGCCCTGTCTAAATACTTCTGGCAGTACACACTCGCAAAAATGAGGAAAGCGGACGTCCAGTTCTCCATAGTCACCGGCACCCGAGGGCGCCTCGTCAGTTCCCACTCCTCCTCCTTGGACCCCTCTTTAGCCTGCACCTCCCTGTGTAGCAACTCAAAGACATCCACAAATTCATGTTTCCAAATCCTTTCCTTAAGTTTTTCAGTCAGATGTGACCCCAACGGCATAGCCAGACCCATATATGGCAGCTTTCTTGGCAATTTCAGCCCTTTCTCCTCCTTCCCATCTGTTTTGTCCGTCTGCACCCCCAAGGTCACCAACTTACCGTCCACCTTCTTACCATCCTCCGGTGGACCGCCCGATGGCATCCCCGCCTCCCGCACCGAACCCTCGCCTACCCCCACCGACCTGCAAGTCCTCTTAACGCCCCTCCACCCCCCGCGGGCCGTCCTCCCAGGCTGCCCACCAGGCACCCTCACCTGTGAGTGTCTCTGTCCGGACCCTCGGTCGACCTCTGGGCACAGTCGTCTGGACTTCCGCCGTCCTCGCCTTAGGCTTCATCTGCGCTGGGGCCTGTAAAACATCAAGGTCGCCGTTGTCCGCCGCGCGCCCTACGCCTTCCAGGTCATCCCGCACCTCCCCATCCTCCAGCTCATCACTCTCTGCACCATAATCCAACTCAAGCACCGGGTCCAGATCCACACCCACATTCTCCACCTCCTTCACTGCCCTCTTCACACCTTTCTGCACACTCCTCTGCACACGCACGCCAGTCTCCCCACGCGCCGTAGGAGCCCGAGCCCTCGGTGGAGGGACAGCCGCCGCAGACTGCCCTGCTGCTTCTGTCCTGCGTCTCGAAGCCGTCTTGCGCTCCGCCAGGCACCCCCGGGCTCTGCCAGCAGCCGCCGGCTTGGATCCCCTCCCGCCCCTCAGGTCGCTCGAACCTGAGCGGGCCCCAGCACCATCGGGCCTCGAAGCCGTCCTGGCCGTCCCTACACCAGCCATGCTACTCAGGGGAGGGGGGTCCTCCACCGACGTCCTTGCCCTGACTCTCCTAAGTTCCTCTTCCCTATCCGCCTCCCGCTCCTCCTCCGAGGTCGGGGAGGGGCACTCATCCACCTCCGGGTGCCACACCGCGCTCACCCTGGCTCTAGAGTCCTCGGCCCACCTGACCTCCTGTATCCGTGCCAAAATCCTCTCGCCCCGGGCCCTTTCCTCCCAGGAAGCGGCGCCCCAGACCGGGGGGGGGGGGAGGGGCGGGCGGTAGCCAAAACATTCATGCCCCGGGGGGAAAAACCCCGTCTGAGGGAAACCAGGGGCCCACCCCGCCCCCCCTCCCAGGGGGACGACAGAAGAGGGCCCGCCCCGGGCCCCCAGGTCCCCAGCCAGCACCCGCCCCGCTGGGGCAGGAGTGCCAGCCCTGGAGCCGGACGACAGGTCAATGGGGCCCTCCTCGGCACGTCCCCCGGACACCATGGGGGTGCCTCCCTCGAAGCCAGCCCCAGGAGCAGTGGGAGCCGGCTGCCCGGCAAGCTCCAGGGCCCCCTCCCCACCCGGGACCTCTCCTACCTCCAGAACAGGCTCCGTAGCACGGGCCGCCCGCCCCTCCCCCTGCGCAGCGCCGGCCGGCACCTGCAGGGGTCCCTGTTGTGGAAGCTCCGGGTGCGCAGCTCCCACGACTGCCCCAGAAGCCCCAGGCAAGAACTCCAGTTTTGGGAAGGACCGCGGGGGCAGGCTCCGCCGCTTCCCGCCCCTCGCCGGGTCCCCGGGCGCCCCGCCCCCCCTCCGCCCAAGCTCCGACTCTGCCTCCTCAACCTCGTCCTCCAGGCACGCAAAAACCGCGGCCTGCACCCCCGCCGAGGCAGCCCGTGTGCCCCTCGTGGCCCCCACCCACGCCTGACCCAGGACCCCCGGCTGCAGCAGGTCCTCCCGCCCCGCCCTCGCCAACAGCATCAAGGCCTCCCGGACCTCATCGGCCGACACCCCCGACATCCTGCCTAATGCCACGCGAACGGCGGGCAAAACTAAACCCGGCTGCCGTACAACAGCCCCGACGCCAATTACTGTGGCCCAAACCTCGGACTGCGCTACAAAACTACGGAAAACTCGCCCTAAACTAACCTCCCTTTCTTGAACCCTCCCGATGGTGCCAGGCGCAGGAAGAGGAAGTTCACTTCCTCCCCTGCGCCTAAATACCCACCCCCTAACTCCTCCCCTTCCCCTACCTGGCCTATCCCATGCGCGAATGACCCCGGGGGAAGACTAGTCTGCGACTCTGCTTCCCCCGGGGCCCGGCATTACGCACGGCGCATGCTGCCGGACGTAGCCCCCTACGGTATCCCCATGGAACCAAATGCAGCCAATTTAGTGGCACAACCACCGTCAACACTGAAACTGAAAGCAATATAACCTGCATATTTGCCTGGATAGATATATCGAGCTCGCTGCGCTCTCACAGCAGCAGCACCACACCGTCATCACTACTCTTCTTCACCAAAGGACTACGGCTGGAGACTGTAACGGAGTGTGAATAACACTGCAGTAAGCCGGTAATTATATTTAATTAACTTTAACACATGACGTGCAGACTGCAGTGATGTAAGTTGGTAGTGTCAGTGTAGACCCGGCCCTGACAAAAAGGTGCCGGTGCTAAGCACCGGAAAGCACCGGCACAACTTAAGCACTGGTTATACTGCTTGTTAAAGGCCCTGAACCTGAATTCAGAGCTAGTCTATAATGAGGGCGATGGCCTTTACCAACTGGTGCTGCCCGAGGCAGAACGGCTAAAAGGTTATTTGAACATTCCCGCCATTCAGTGTAGAATGTTCTAAGAAACAGAAAAACAAGCATTAGAATGTTGGAGCAGACAGTCTATACCAGCTATTATTGGTCCTGAACCACTATAGTGTCTTCAATGGTGCACTCAAGATTCCAATGTTCCAATATAGCCTTAGAGCCCTCTGTAGCGAGCTCTACCGGCCACTAAAGGCTTGCTTCAACAGACAGACAGAGACAAACTCCTGAGGTGGAAGCCGGGAGCAACAAGCGTTTTTAAACATTGTATTTCTTGTGTTTTAACTGTACCTAACTCCTGCACTTGGCCTCACACTCGCCAGCATTTCTTCCCGCGCAGCCGATTTGAACGCTGTCGCGGGTCGCTCAACACATTGACGCCATTCAGTGGAAGCCTGGCCAGGCCACGCCCCCTCTACGCTAGGCCATGCCCCCACCCTTTATAGCGCGCTCAAACCTACGTGCAGACAGACAGAGACAAACTCCTGAGGCGGAAGCCGTGAGCAACGAGCGTTTTTAAACATTGTATTTCTTGTGTTTTAACTGTACCTAACTCCTGCACTTGGCCTCACTCTCGCCAGCATTTCTTCCCGCGCAGCCGATTTGAATGCTGTCGCGGGTCGCTCCACACATTGACGCCATTCAGTGGAAGCCTGGTCAGGCCACGCCCCCTCTACGCTAGGCCACGCCCCCACCCTTTATAGCGCGCGCAGACAGACAGAGACAAACTCCTGAGGCGGAAGCCGGGAGCAACGAGCGTTTTTAAGCATTGTATTTCTTGTGTTTTAACTGTACCTAACTCCTGCACTTGGCCTCACACTCGCCAGCATTTCTTCCCGCGCAGCCGATTTGAACGCTGTCGCGGGTCGCTCAACACATTGACGCCATTCAGTGGAAGCCTGGCCAGGCCACGCCCCCTCTACGCTAGGCCATGCCCCCACCCTTTATAGCGCGCTCAAACCTACGTGCAGACAGACAGAGACAAACTCCTGAGGCGGAAGCCGTGAGCAACGAGCGTTTTTAAACATTGTATTTCTTGTGTTTTAACTGTACCTAACTCCTGCACTTGGCCTCACTCTCGCCAGCATTTCTTCCCGCGCAGCCGATTTGAATGCTGTCGCGGGTCGCTCCACACATTGACGCCATTCAGTGGAAGCCTGGTCAGGCCACGCCCCCTCTACGCTAGGCCATGCCCCCGCCCTTTATAGCGCGCTCAAACCTACGCGCAGACAGACAGAGACAAACTCCTGAGGCGGAAGCCGGGAGCAACGAGCGTTTTTAAACATTGTATTTCTTGTGTTTTAACTGTACCTAACTCCTGCACTTGGCCTCACTCTCGCCAGCATTTCTTCCCGCGCAGCCGATTTGAACGCTGTCGCGGGTCGCTCCACACATTGATGCCATTCAGTGGAAGCCTGGTCAGGCCACGCCCCCTCTACACTAGGCCACGCCCCTTCCGCTTCCTCATTTAAGCCATGTATCTTTCCCGGCCGCGCAGCGGACGGGCGCAGCGGGCGCGCCAAAGGCAAGCCCGTCTGCGCCCGTCTGCGCCCGTCTGCGCCCGTCTGCGCCCGTCCGCGCCTGTCCGGGCCCAGGGGCCAGGCATCATGCCCCCTACATTACCTATACCTTGCCTGAGCTTTATAACTTACAACATGATGGCCCTATGAACCCTCTGGACAGGCAGGCTGCACTTACTTCGGATATCTATGTTTCCAAACCCATCGGGTTCAACCGCCAGATAAGACTACCTCCTGCTAGGTCTCCTGGGATCCCTCAACGTCCTAGTATATCTACCGCCCCGGTCCTTGCCCCCTTAACTGTTACCTATCTTAATACACGTTCGATGGTGAAACACCAACTGGAGATCTTCCAACTACTCGACGCTGGTACTATCGATATTCTTCTTTTGACAGAAGCCTGGCTGACGGACGACTCCGCACTTGATATTCTTGCTGCAATCCCTAATGGCTACTATTTACTCCACTCCAATCGCCCTCAAGGCAAACCAGGTGGCGGAGTCGCAGCTATCATACATCATAAGCATAAATTCACCACCTTAGAAAGGATCAGCCTTCCTGGTGTCGATAGTCTTGTACTACAATTCACCTCCCCTAAGTTTGCCTTTATTTGTGGCCTCTTTTATCGACCTCCCGATCACATGCCCTCATTCCCTCAGCTTTTTGGAGAACAGATATCTCATCTTGCCCTCAATCATGCCAAAATGATTGTTATTGGCGATTTCAACTACTGGCCTCTAGATCCTGGCGAAAGCAACCTATCGGTCGAATTCTCCAATCTATTGACTGGCCTAAACTTCACCCAAAATATTGATAAGGCTACTCACATCAAGGGGCACATTCTCGATCAAGCTTGGACCTCTAATATGACAATTACTCCCCCTACCATTTCTCCTTGTCCCTGGTCTGATCACTTCTTTATCTCCTTTGTCATCACTCAGACCCCCTATGTCCCCCCCACTCCTGTCAACAACTTCTTAGCCCGAAACTGGACACGAGTTGCTCAGAATGAATTTCACAGTCTCTTGATTTCCTCGGCCCCTAAGGAACTGTCTTCCACCTCCGCCCAAGCTTCCAGCATTGTTAACTGGCTGGAATCAGCATGTGATATAGTCGCTCCAATGAAAAAAATCAAAACTGCGCGCCCTCACGACGCTCAGCGCTGGTTTTCTTAGGATCTAAAAAAGGAGAAACTAGCCCTACGGCAGGCTGAACGCCGTTGGCGGCGCCACTACACTCCTGAGGAGAAAACTATCTACATCTCCCTATTAAAACAATATAAAAATTCTATCTTACAAACTAAATCCACATATTTCTCTCAAATAATCATTAATTCCTCGTCCAAATCCAAATATGTTTTCTCCATTGTTAATGAGCTCACTCTACCAGACCGGGTACTAGCTAAGCCGGCCCCCTCTCAGGTATTGTGTGACTCATTAAACGCCTTTTTCATTGAAAAAATTGCTCTCATCAAAAACAATATTCCGCCCTCAATCCCATGTTTGATCCCTGCCACCACTTGTGGGAATCCACTGGTGCTAGACCGCATCCCCCAATTTCTAAGCCAGAGTTTTTGGCCCTCCTAAATAGAGTAAACTCTGGCTCCCCAAATGACAGTTGCCCCCCTGAGGTCTTAAAAAAAGCCTTTCGAGCCTGCCCCGATCCTCCACTTTCATTACTCAACAGCTCTCTGACCACTGGCACTGTTCCTGACTTTTTTAAATGTGCCGCAGTGGTGCCTATTCTTAAAAAACCCAATGATGATCCCCTAGTACTGAGCATCTTCCGCCCCATTTCCCTACTCCCTTTTCTTATTAAATTCTAGAGGCCCATGTGACTAATTGTCTCAGTACCTTTATTGAGTCTTCCCAATTTCTGGATCCCCAGCAGGCAGGTTTCCGGCCGGGAGACTCTACTGAGGCTGTTATTGTGGCTGTGATGTACGAGCTCAGGAAGGGAGCTGACAACAACATTCTCCAGGCCCTTGTGCTTCTGGATTTGTCGGCTGCTTTCGACACGGTCGATCACACCCTCTTGATCGACCGTGTCAGCAGCGCCGGCATCCGGGGCACAGCGCTAGAGTGGATCAGATCCTTCTTATTCCACCGCTCCCAGGCTGTTTGCCTATCCTCCTTCTCAGCCACCCCTGAGAAACTAACCTGTGGGGTTCCACAAGGGTCGGCCCTATCACCACTTTTACTCAACCTATATATGCAACCCCTGATTCAATCCCTACACAACTATCCTGTTACCATCTTCAATTAAGCTGATGACATCCAAATGGTCTTTAATCTTAACTCCACACCCACATCCATCGCTGATTTTCAGTCTACCATGACCTTTATTGGAGAATGGATGTCCCAAAGCCAATTGAAATTGAATCCCAACAAAACGGAGCTGGTTCTAACAGGAGGCCCCCTTAATCCCTGGAACCCCAATTTTTGGCCACCATCTTGGGGCTCCGCTCCTTCCCCTTCTGATTCTGTAAAGAGTTTAGGGGTCACTATCAGCAAAGATCTTTCATTGGCACCCCAGATCAAGGCAGTTACTTCGTCATGTTTTTTCCAACTATGACGAATTCAAAAAATGTCCAGGTTTCTGACCACTGAGGCCCTTGTACTGATCATTATGGCATTGGTTATCTCCCGCCTTGATTATGCCAACGTTCTTTACGTTGGCATTCCAGCCTACCAACTTCGCCAATTGCAACTGGTGCAGAATCAAGCGGCAAGACTTGTATTTCGTTAACCTAGACATCAACATGTCTCTCCCATATTGATAAAGCTTCATTGGCTGCCAGTGGCGAAACGTGGTATTTTCAAACTTGGCTGCACCGTCTTCAAATCTTTGACTGGCCATGGCCCTGCCTTTGTAACATCTAGGATCCATCGTTACGTCCCCTCCCGCAACCTGCGCTCCTTGCGCCACAGCCTTCTTTCTGTCCCTTCCTTCAAGCGGAAGAAACACAGCGGCTTTGGGTTCTCTTTTCTGGCACCCAAAACTTGGAATTCTCTCCCCTACGAACTCCGGTCAACCTCCTGCTACATGCCCTTCAGGAAACTACTAAAAACCCACCTGTTCCGACAAGCATATGACGACTGAATGCCGGCTCCCTGTCCCCTCCTGAGTTTATCTGCCCCATAGCGCCATGAAACCAGTGGTGTCTGAGCGCTCTACAAATAATTTTTACATTACATTCAATGTTAAATTCCTGAACCAAAGGCAAGGGCCTTTAACAAGGGAGCAGACCTTTAATGGACGGTAGAGCCCACTATTGAGGGCTCTAAGGCTATTAGAACATTCCGCCCCTAGAGGGCAGAATGTTCTAATATGGGTGGAACGTTCAAATTTGTAAAACAAAGGCCTCACAGAGCCTGAGGGGATTCGGGCTCCATGAGGCCGTTTGTTCACAGCAACAGCTGTGAACAAACATTTGAATGTTGGAGCTCATGCTCCAACCGACCATTAGAAGCCCGGGGCACGCCATTGTTTTCAATAGAGCTCTCAATTCATTGTTCTACTTCATCTTATCCCCTTTGTTGCGCCGACGGCCGGGAGCCGTCCAACGCACCAGTGCTCATGTGCTCAGGAGCTTCCCCAGCTCCAGAGCGTGTTCTGATAATTTCTCCAAAAGCACGATCGGCGGGCACATCACGCTGATGTCATTTCGGAGAAACTGAAACCCAGTTGCAGGTTTATTGTGTGGACTTGCGGTTGATGATGGTGTATTGTATTGTATTGTATTTTGGATTTATAAAGTGCACTAGCACCCAATGGGCATCCTGGCGCTAAGTACCCTAAACCAGGCGTACACGGAAAATGCCTCAAAATGCTCAACTGATAACAACGACATTATGCATTGACAGAAGGAAAAATCCAGGTCTTTACTTTCTTCCTAAACTGCAAAAGATCTTCTGTCTGTCTAAGGCTATAAGGTAATGTAGTCCATATTCGGGCAGCTGCCACGCTGAAGGCTTTACCTCCCAGTTTAGTCCTTTTAAACTCTTAGTAGTTTAGCAGAGGACGAGCACAGGTTTCTGTTTGGGACATACCAGTTAAACTTTTGTTGCACTGGTTTAGGCCCCATCGCATTGATGGCTTTAAAGATCACACACAGTGACTTAAACTGAATCTCTGCGTCATGGGGAGCCAGTGAAGTTTCCTAAGAGCCAGGGATGCTGATGATCTACGTGATTTCTTAAGGGCTAACTTAGCCGCCATTGTCTGACATCTCTGCAGTCTCTCAATGAGATACTTAAGGACCTCCAGCAACAAGGCATTGCAGTAGTCGAGCCGACCCAAGATCACGCTTCTGACTACTTGTGCCCTGGCTGCGTCTGGCAGCATCGGGAGAATCTTCCGTAGCGCCCTTATGAGGGAGAGACTAGTTCTGGACGATTTGTTAACTTGAGATTCTAGGCTTAGTCTGTCATCAATTACTACTCCCAAATTACATTCCGCTTTGGAGGGTGTTAGTGGCTTGTCTTCTGATAATGGCCAGAAATTTATCAGAAGTGGACATGGGACTTTCTTGGAGGTAAAACAGACAATTTCGGGTTTCTCTCCATTAAATTGAAGAGAATTCTCTTTAAGCCAGTGTGCAGTATCCGGCATACATGCATGGAAGTTATCCAAAGATATTGCTTGGCTCCCCTCCAATGACAGGATGAGCTGGGTGTCATCCGCATAAATCACCAGGCTGACATTGTGTGATTTAATAATAGCGATCGGGGGACTCATTTAGTTGTTAAACAAAATCGGGCTAACTAGTGAGCCCTGCGGAACACCCTGCTGGACACTGACAAAATCTGATTGATATGGAGGCAAAGCCAATGCCTGTTGTCTGTTTGCCAGATAAGATTGGAGCCACTGTAGTGCCATACTCTCTACCCCCACATCACTCAGTCTCTTCTGGAGGATATTGTGGTTGACCGTGTCAAATGCTCAGACAGGTCTAAAAGGGTCAGTATGAATTTGCTATCCCATGTCTGACCGCATTTGAAGTTCATCCAGGACAGTCACCAGCGCTGTTTCCGCTCCATGTCCTGGCCTGAAACCCAATTGTACATCCTCTAGTTTCTTATTGTCTTCCAGGAATTTTGAGAGTGACTTACTGACCAGACGCTCTATAATCTTCACAGGGTATGGTAGAAGTGAGATTGGTCTGTAGTTTTTAGTATTCTGGGGATCGAGAGTGTCTTTCTTCTGCAGCGGTGTTACAATTGCTTGTTTCCAGCAAACTGGTACAGATCCGCTGCTTAAATACAGTTTGCAAATTTGCCGAAGCAGCAGTAAGAAGACTGTCTTTACTTCTTTACAGATTTTATGGGGTAGCGGGTCCATTGGGGAGCCTGAGGAGATGCTTAAAGCTAGCTTATTAAATTCCTCTTCTGATGGCATACAAAAATGATCCAGAATAGCTGGTCGTTCTCTATCGGAACCTATCTCCTTCTGAGGCAGTGGTGGTGAGACCTTATAAGTGCTGCCAGGGTCTTCCACTTCATCTGTCTCAGCTGATCTGAGGCCATTAATGATGTTATTGATTTGTTCCACAAAGAAGACTGCTAACATCACATAACTCCTGTGTAGCAGTAATCTTACTTTAAGTGCAGTCTGGATTGGAGAGATCTTTATCTATTTTGAAAACACTCTTTGTTCTATTAGTGGCCTTTAATATAATATCTGCATAAAAATTGGCTCTAGACAAAGTAATTTATTTTTTATAGTTATTTCTGGCTTTTCGTAGGGAGGCTTTATCCTCCTCTGTGTATTTACTCCTCCATCTCCGCTCTTATTGCCTTCATCCCTTTTTAAAGTTTTTTAAACTTTCATTATACCACGGGGCAGACTGCCGTCCAGGTTTTTAAAGATTTTCCAACCGTGCAACCTGGTCTGACATATTACTTATTTGGTCACAAAACATTGTGTAATTTTCATCCACCTGTTTATTTAAGTCTAGAGGACCTAGCTCAGGGCAGATGGAGGAGTGTTTAACTTTTTCCAAAAGTCCCTTCCGGTCTCTTTTCCTACCAATGTTTACTTTACAAGTGGTGGAGGTATTGCGCCCGGGTATAAATGCCAGAATTGGTACCAAGTAGTGGTCAGACCAGTCTACCGGCAAAATATCCTCTAAGTCTATGACATTTTCCGCAGAGAAAATCAGATCCAGTGCATGCCCTCCCCTATGTGTTGGGTCTGTTACCCACTGTTGCATATTTAAGTTCTCACAGGATTGGAGAAGGTTATTAAAGGCAGTATTTAAGCTTCCATTAGGCCACAAATTAAAGTCCCCTAAGATTATCAGCCTCGCATGAGTAAGCACCATATTACTGAAGACATCAATGAGTACTTGCAGATTGTGTGTAGATTGGCGCTTGCCTTGTGGTGTGTGTGGAGTGGCACTTGGCTGGTAGGATATGTGGACTGGCGCTTGGCTGGTGCTGAGCGGGGATGGCGCTTGGCTAGCGGTGTGCATTGATGGCACTCGGCTGGCTGTGTCCGTGGATGGTGCTTGGCTGGTGGTGTGCGTGGATGGTTGTGTGTGTACTGACTCTTGGCTGGCGATGTGGCTTGCATGGATTACCCAGCGTTTTCTTACCCAAAATCCCCAGCAAACCTCCGATTTACTTACAAAGTCACATTTTCCTCACATTTCTGTGTGGGTAAGTTGTCGCATCACAGCGCAGGCACAAACTTCCTACCACCCAGCATTGCCCTTGGTCTGCCGAGAAAAATGATACCTCACTTGTGTGGTTGCCTAAAGTAGCGTCAGGCTAAAAGCGTATAAACCAACTGCCCTTTTGGACCTGCCTTGGGCACCCTTCAATCTCTACAAGTTTTTGGCCTTTCCATGTAATAGGCACTTGCCCCATTCACACAAGTATGGTATCATTTTTATTGGGAGACTGAGGAAATTGCTGAGTGGCAGGAAATTTGTGCAGTGCAGTGATCCCACAACTTTCCCACACATATTAGAGGATAATGTGACTTATTAGCTAAATTTGAGGTTTGCATTGGATTCTGGGAAGGAAAATGTTGAGGGATCAATGCAAGCCACACGTCCCTAGACTCCCATGGGTGTCTTGTTTTCAGATATGTCTGGGTTTTTTAGGTTCCCCTAGATGTTTGCAAGCCCGGGACTAAAAACACGGGTGTCCACATATCTATCACAAAACTACCTGGTTTTTCAAGGGGTAACCTGTATTTTTGGTCCTGGGCTCAGTGGCTATCTAGAGAGACCTACCAAACCCAGACCTTTCTGAAAACTAGACACCTAGGGGAGTCCAGGGTGTGTGGCTCTCCCAGCATTTTCCTATACAGAATCCCCTGCAAACCTAAAATTTAGCTAATATAATCACATTTTCTTCACTTTTCTGTGTGGGAAAGTTGTGGGCCGTCACAAATTTCCTACCACCCAGCTTTCCCGATAAAAATGGTACCTCACTTGTGTGGGTAGGCCTAGTGCCCACGACAGGAAACATGCCAAAACGTACTGTGGAGACATCACAATTGCCTATCACAAAACTTCCTGGTTTTGCAAGGGGGGGTCACCTGGGTTTTGGTCCGAAACCTTCCAAACCCAGTCATTTCTGAAAACTAGACACCCGGGGCAGTGCAAGGAGGTATAGCTTGCAGGGATTTCCCAATGTTTTCCTATCCAGAATCCCTTGCAAACCTCAAATTTAGCTGGAAAAAAATCACATTTTCCTCACATTTCTGTGATGAAAAGTTCTGGAATCTGCATGCATCCACAAACTTCCCCCCACCCAGCATTCCCCAAAGTCTCCCGATAAAATTGGTACCTCTCATGTGTGGGTGGGCTAAGTGCCCACAGCAGGGAAGGGCCCACAATGTATTATGAAGACATCAAAGTTACCTAATTAGTCTATCTCAAGTGTTATATGTTGGCCTAAGGCTAAGATAATGTGTTACCAGCCCTGTCTCTGCAGGTGGCACCATGGACTCTTCTAGTCTACATCACAGGGTTTTTTGCTGAGGTTTGACAGGGCTGCCACAGCATGTACATCAAACACCAAAAGTCTAATACTTATAAATTCATTGTATTCGCTGGATTGTTCTGATTCAAACAGAATAGATTGCATTTATTCTGTTTTAAAATTTGTATCTGCACTTTTATGGTTCAATGAACCGAAATAAAGTTATTGCCTGCCTAAAAGGCAACAAGGTGTAATATTTCCAACATAGCTCTTAACATTAAGGCTGTAATAAATCATCGTCCAGTTTTTAATTAGTGCCCCAAAAATAATTTGCAACATACAGACTCTACTCTGTCTATGTAACCTAGGTAAGGTTTGAGCGCTTATAGAACATTCAGAGATGGCATTTTGAAGACAAAGGAATTTACATTTTTAAAGAAAGATATTGATCAATGTTCTAATGGCCAATGATTAATCATTCACCAATCAGAGTGATCCACCTTCTTGTTCCAGGTTGTCTTCCTGGGATTCAAAATGTTAGTCTCGTCGATGATTTCATGAGCACACAGTGCCACCTGCTGGCTTCCTAGACAAATAACTCTCTTTGAGATCTGGGAGATGTCACATAAAGCGAGCAAAGAATGCAAGCTCTGCCAGTGTGTCTTTTTAGCTGACATGTGTCTTAAATCGTGGAAGCGCCGCTATTATCCCACCCGAGACACAAGTAAGGGTTTGCTTGTCGCGGGAATTCGAAAAGGCATGTGCCGCATTTGGTTAGAAATGTAGCAGCATTTCTGACACTACTAAAGTAAACAACAGAAGGTAGCCCAATAGCATACAAGAAGCCACATAAGAAAGCGCAAAAAATCAAAACATAACACAACACAGCAACCACACTACAAAACAATATCACAGTGCTATAATGCATCACAAAAACAGCTGCACAAAAAACGGAACACATCCTTACCCAGGGCCAGACTGGCCTACAGGGAAATCTGGCAGTGCTAAATCGGATGGTCTTAAAGGTCAGTGTGTGCTGTTGTTGCTTGGCTGTTTGTGGGCCTGTTGTATAGTCTGGTAGGCCAGTTTTTCCTATTGATCTTTCAGAATTTTCCCCAGTCATTGCCTGCAACAATTACAGATGCGTAAAGTCTTGCATACATTGTAAAACACATGTACAGCTTGTCTTTAAAAGTTCAAAAGTGCCCCAGTTTGAAAAGGTGAGTCACTTTTCTAGCCATCTGATGTTCTAGTAAGGGCCTCTTTTACTTTGGTGCCCAGGCCTATTTTCTGTTATAGTCCGACCCTCTCTCCACCTCAACAATATGCCACACGAGAAATACGCACAGAGATTCATTTCAGGGATGACCACCTCCTGAAACCTGTGTTCACATTGCAGTAGCCAACGACATGATCAAGCGTTAGTCAAACGTGTTGTAATCCAGATTCGTGTCTTTTGCTGACCAACATAGAGCGTTTTTAGAGAAGTATATAAAGGGATGTCCATGCCTGCAACTGTTCCCAAATGCATCATGGTAAGTGTAGTTCAGGGCTGTTTATTTATAGTTCTTACAGTATTCTCTGACAAATCCAAAATCAGCCAGTGATGGACACCTTTACATGCTCGTCAGACGAGAACTGCCCAATGAGGCGTCATCACTTGCTGCTTTCAGTTCCTGTGGTGAAATACCATTGGCTCACACAACCAAGGCAGCTCATCCAGTTTTGCAATATTGTACAGAAGAGTAAAATTTGATTCTAAAATGTGCTAATGTGGTCTCTGTTTTTAATACTTTGGCAGCAAACACGCTATAGAAACTTTTGAGGACTGTGGGGCAGATTTACAATAACTGGCTCATCCCTGCATATCAGCAGGGATGCACCAGTTATTTTGCGTCACGGCAGAAACCCCTTGCGCCACCATGATGCGCCGCATTTACAATCCGGCACACCATGGCACAAGAATAGACAGATGCGTGACGCATCTGATGCTGTAAAAGTGACCCAGGGCTGGTGTTGTGTCGCAAGCACGACGCAACTCCAGCACTGCTCGGGGCGCCCTATACTTGCTGTGCTGCGTCACTCATTACGCCTGCTACAAGCAGGCGCAAGGTTTTAACGCAGCGGGGATGTAAAAGTGACTCAGTGAAATCTAGTAGCTTTAACTGCGTCACTTTTGTGAGTCCTCCTTGCGACGGAACGCCCACCCTGCATACATTATACCTGACGCAGGTATAATGTAGCGCAGGGCTTTACAACGTGACGCATCTCACTAGATGTGTCACGTTGTAAATATGTCATATTGTGGCGCATTGTTTATGTCACCGCGGCGTCACAAAAGTGACGCAACGGCAGCGTAAAAGTGCAGCAAGGGGCTTGTAAATCTGCCCCTGTATGTTTTTTGTTTGGACTCCTATAACATGTGAACTCTACCACACGTAAAGTCACGAATGCCACAGTGCTACTGCTTGTAATGTTTTGCAGTTTAGGCTAGTACATACAGGGCATACACCTGTCCAGTTGGTGCAATGATAATTTGTGCTGATCTGTGACTTCCAACTGATAAATTACAAGAAAGGGGAGTATCTCTAAATAAGCTTTCTCATGTTTAAAATTTGCAAACTCACTTTTTTAAACAATTTTGCAAAACATGTTTATGCCATGGTTGAACTTGCAAACTATAGTTATCTCACTACTACATGCATATATTTCTTCAATAACCTACAGGCCACGCTTATCACGAGTCACCTGTGGCATTTCACTTTTAGTGAGTCTGTTTTTATGATTCTTCTAAGGTCAAAGTTCAAACAAAGTGTCAGAAGTGCATAGACCCGGGACTGAAATCATTTACTTGTGCTTTTAAGATCATTGTAACAGCCGGATCAGAAGTCTACAAGTAGGAACTTACAAGTAGGAACTTTCATTATTGCTTAGACAATCACTGGCCTCCCCCCTTCGGTGTCAGAGACATACACTACAGTGGGTCCCTGGCAAGGGCACTGTTGGGGTCACGTGGTGCTGGAAGGTGTGTTTTAATAAGCATATGGCAATTTTAGAAGAAAAAGAAATTAAGGGGCTGATTTAGAGTTTGGCAGATGGGTTCCTCTATACCAACCATCCCTACTACTAATACTATCCTGTCTGCTTTATTACAAATGTGTTATATTACACAACTCTTGTAATAAGGCATACTGTATACCCGTCATGTTTGGGACAGAGTAACCCACCCACCAAATTCATCATCCCATGTGGAAATCACTGCTGCTTCTGTGCCTCTCCATACTAGATTCTGTTTTGGAAATCTGAAAGCAGGTTATTGTCTTTGAATGTAGGCATGTGTTTTGAAGCACTTTTTTCAATCATTCTATCTTTTTGACAAAAAAGTGTCTGCTATTTGCCAGTGGTTAGAAGGATCTCTTTGCTCAAAGCCTGTTTGGTTTAGGGAGGGTTTTATGTGAGGCACTTAGAGTTCCTTTGGGAAAATACCTATATTCAATGAGTTGTTCACTGTTCAGAGTGGATGGACTCCAGAGCTAGGCATTGACATGGGTCTGCAGGCACTTCTGCTGCCCACAGGCATTTGCAACATTGATGAAGGATTGACGAAGCCTTGATGAGATTAAAGGTGAGTGACTGTAAATGTCTTTCTATTTTGTTATCTGGTGAACTGTATTGAGCTTCTGGAGTTGTGGCTGATCGGGTTTGGGGAGGGGGGCGGGGGGGGGGGGGGTTTGGGGGAAGAACCAAGAGTGAAATTGGCAAGAGTCAGTGTGAGGAGGACTCCAGCTGTACTACCAAGGAATCCGTATGTTCTAAGGTACAACCACTTCAGGTTTTATGGCTGGCGGACCCTTTTTCCTCTGAAATCTTGTAGTGGAGCTGTTGTTTGTGACCCTGAGGCCTCTCAACAGCTCTCTCCATGCAAATCTTCTGCCCCATGTTAGGGGCTCATGGCTACTTTCAGCTCTTCAGCCTGTAGGTAAGTTCTCCAGGACACAGGGCAGGTCTCCCTTTAGCAAAGAAGCTACCAGGTCACAAGGAATGTTAACTTTACTGGCTCCAGGCAGCTTTCTTTGCTACCAACTCATCGTTCTTGTGAATGAATGAGTGAATTGACATTTGTAGAGCGCATGGCTACTAGAAGGCCTCCCAGCGCTTATGAACAGAGAAGAAAACAAAACAAAACATTCAAGCTTCTCACCATGTAGAGGGTGAGGAGCAGCTATTCCTGCATGTGTGCAGTGTGTAGAGATGGAAAATGATCGGAAACAATGTATATGCAGATCAATGATTATATATTGAGACACAAATGTGTTCTTGTTTAGTATCCACAAAGTAGAATATTTATAGGAGTTAAGTAAACTGTAAGATAAGCAGTTTTAATTTAGAAAAACATAATATTGCCTGAACATGCTGTTGAACTGGGAATGTTTCCTGCGGGGTGTGCCATCATACTGCCATGTTCTAAGTGCTTGACTGTGACTCACTTTCATCCTAGTTTTTGATTTTTGCTCTAGGCTTACAACAATATAACACATGCAGAGGCCTACCCCAGTCCCTGACACAGAAGAAGTCTTGCTAAATGTCCTGTGACCCGGAGGGTGCACCAATTGTACTATTAATTTGCTGACAGTGTACTACCGCCCCTGTCATGGGTTTAGCATGTACAGAGGTGTTGGAAGCATACTGTGTTTTCATGATCAGACCTTCTATCTGTGTAGCCGGCCCCACTTGTGTAAAGTTCTGCATCAATATGTTACCTAGATCCTAGTACTAACATCCAAGTGGATTGCGCGTTTGTAGCTTGTGTGGTGCATGGAGTTCGTGCATGAGGGCGCCAGAGTAATGGAGGCCTGCAGGTCCCATTTTGGAACCCCCAGCCTCCTCCTGTACAAGATGTAGGTGAGACTGTTTTCACAGACAGCGGAAGAGTATTGCTGTCCTTCCTGATAATAGAGGGAGGGAACAAGGCTCCTTTAACATTCACTTAAGCCGCTCCTGCTGCGTGGAGCTGCTGATTAGTTTTCCTTTAGTACTATCATTTGGTAGGTGTTTGGGGTGGGACTCTCATCTAGGTTGTTCAGGGTGAGAGAGATCATTTAGATGAGGCCAGGCTTTTGTCTTCATCCTGATCACTGTTCAGTGTGGCTGGTGAAAAGCCAGTTGCAGAAATATCACACCTCTTTGAGCCTCTGTTGTGAGTACTCCAGGCTGGAGGCTACCCTGCTGTGAGGAGCATCACTCTACACAAAGGCTCTGTCTGAAGAATAGCCTAGAGATGACACTTGACAGAAGAACCACACAAACAGAGAATCCATATTCCCTATTTGCTTTGACTGCATAAAAGTATTTCACAGCATACTTTGAGGACAGTACAAAAAGCAGAACTGGTGTCTGTGTGACAGCCAGCATCCCAGAGGAGAGGGTACATGAACCGGAGCCTTTAAGTGCTGGAAAAGCTGTATCCCTGACAAGAACTGCTGGAAAGCCAAACTGCCTGCTGAGAGAGTGAAAGAGCCTGTCAAGCCGCAGGAGGTGTGACTGTCCAGGTAGTGCTAGAAATTACCACACTCTAGTGTGGAGGGTCTAACAGTGTAAAAACTTTGCAATAGGTAATCATTTAGACCAAGCAGTTTTATATCTTCCTTTTTAACTAAATACGATCGCCAATGGGGTCGATTATTACTAGAAAACTGTAACTCTTGATATTTGCTTTCAGAGTTACACTTTTATGATGTTTGGGAGTACAGCAGACCTACCTCTAAGACGGGGAATTAATTTACTCACCTAATTTAAGGTAATCATATTGCTTTCGGTGCAAATACAATTAAGTCTTTTTGGACATATCTTGGAAACAGTAAACAAACCGCCGTTTCCTTTTAGGTACAACATTCCATTTACTAAATGCGAACTCCAGGACTGGTCTTGACACTTTCCAGTTACAGATCTTAGAAGGTATTCTTATGGCTATACAATCTTAACAAATTTTGGGTTGGTGACCACCGGAACTTTTGGTTAAAAAAAAATGTCACGTTTCGTTATGACCTGATTTATTTCGAGCACTTTTTTGCTAAAGCTTTAGAAAGGAATGCCACACTTCTTTCGGTTCTGATTCAATAATGGCACTCTTCTGCTACATTTTCTATCACATGATTCATAACTTCTGTTCACGTATCTTCTGTCTGCACAATGTCTCATAAGAGAACGTCACGTTTCGGTTTAGTCTGGGTTCTGTTCTTTGAAACGTCATATAACATTGTATACTAACATATGTGAAATTGACAACAATAATTATGGTCCTTATGTTAGTCACTCTTTATTGCAGCCTTGAGAAAGTTAATTTTTAGTAACGAAACACGTGTCGGCTGTCCGCTTCATCTTCTTTCTTCTGGGATTACAGCACAGAAGGACCTTTTGACTACAACAGTTTATGTGTCAACATTATGAAAGACTGTATATACATATATCTTAAATAAGTTATTAAAAATTCCAAGTTATAGTATTTTTTCTGATGTTCTCTTCATAATTGATCACATATTAGTGTTGTGTATTTAAGCTGTAGACGGTCTTGACTCACTAACTAGGCCAAGACAGGGAACAACTCCCGTAGAAGCATTGGCTTCTATGATATTACATTTTTAGAGTGCCGAGGTACGATAAACTCTATTTACTTACACTCCCTGGACTCCACACAGATCCATCTTGCCAAACTATAACACTCTTTTTAGCTTCCCTCACCATAACTGGCTTGGAAAACTTACTTTCCCCCTTTTTAACATCACTCTTCTTCACCACTACCCAGTCTCCTTCCTTTATGTTCATTTATCTCACACCTTTCCTTATATCATAGTAACTCTTGGCTTTGATTTGTTTCTCGACAACACTTCTCCTTACCACATCTCGATCCACCCCCACGCATTCATTGCTCTTTAACCATCCTGGAACCTCTTTCATTACCAGGTCCCTGACCTTTAGGGAAATGAAAGGTGAAACACTGGTCACTGAATGAGGAGTAACCCTGTACGCCCAAATCAACTTATTCAGCTCTTTCCACCAAGATAAACCATTTGCTAGGGATAACTGAATATTCTCCATGACAAAGCAATTCACCCATTCAACCAATCCATTGGCCTGGGGTCTGAACAGGGCCACTCTTTCCTGTTTAACCCCCATTCTGCTCAAGAACTCTCTCATACAATTGGACGTAAATTGCACTCTGTTATCAGACACAAAGATTCTGGGTATTCCCTCATCCATGAACACTCTCTCAGGAAATTCTATTACACTTTTAGTGTTTATTGAGCCAGTCATTTCTGTAACAAACCATTTGGTATGATAATCAATAATAACGATTATGTATCTATTTCTCTCACCTAACCTGGCTATAGGACCCAAGAAAACGATAGTCACCCTCTCCCCCTGTCTATTGGGTAGTTCCACACTGTTCAAAGGAGCTTGTCTGACAATTCTGGACTTGTCACTATTGGCACAGACATAACACTCTTTAACTACATCCTCAATGGCACTATCCATCCTGGGCCACCAAAAAGACTGGCGGACCCGCCTCTACGTCATGTTGTGGCCCGGATGCAGTCTGAATTACTTTTCTCCTGAGTTTTTTGGGTGGAATGGTCTGGTTCATCCTCATACGTTTTTCTCCAATCACACTCAATTCATCCCTCACATGGTTATACAACTTGAACAGACCCTTAGAAACCCCCTCAGAGTTCCAACCTTCAGTCACATATTTTCTCAATTCCTGTAAAGTAGAATTGTCATTCATTGCTGGCTCCCATTCTTCCCTATTGATGGCTGATTCATCATCCCTTATTACGCCCATGAGAGAAGAAGACAAGGGAAACGCTACTCACTTGGAACCAGGGTAAGTAATGTATAAACAGAAACAGTGGTTCCTGTGGGGTAATACAATGATATTGGTAATTATAAGCGCAATCGCAGTAAGAAAGGGTTAAGTTGATGTCCAAAGGAGAAGAAACCATATACCACTCAATGTTTGGTAATAACAATCGTTATTCACATATATATAACACAATGTAAATTTACAAAAAGATAATTTCATATATAGTGCAAAGTGCCCCCAGAGAAAATGGAACCTACAGAAATAGTGACATATTGTGACATAAATAAATAGTTTCCAAACTACAGGTAAAGTCGACCAAATGATAAACAATAGTTGCAGCCTCCTTATACAATAATAGGGGCTGTTGAATGGTTCGCTTTAAAATATTGTTGACTGCATTTCGACCCCCATTACAATAAGGGGTCTCTTCAGGGCCTATTGATGTAGGGACATCTGAGAAGAGAATGGTCTGCCAGCGTGACAAAAGTGCACCACAAGGAGGTGATAGGGTTAGAGGTTTACTCACATGGGACCCAGCTGGGCGCCCAGTGAGGGGAACTGACAAGTGGAAGTCAATGGCAGATACCCTTAGAATGGCAGGTGAAGCGTGTGTGACTACTGGAGGATTCACACCAATGTGTGTGTCGGAGAATTAGCAATTAGTGCTTATTGCAGTGCTGAAAGCTACTCCGGCGAGCGGGGATATTTGTCTGAATAATGACTGCGAGGTCCGTACACGTCACTACATGTAGACCGTTTACACGAAACGATGTTCCTGATAGCTGGATGGAGCATGTGTGCGTCCGCTGCATGCGAGGATAGAGCTGCCTGAGTCCGTCTACCCTTGTACAATGTGGCTTTCATATTGTTTAATGTTTATTGTAATTATTTGTTTAATGTAAAAAGTATAGTTTTATGATTATTAATGATAATGTCATTATTTTGGCAATATTACTGTAGTCGGTAGTGTATAAGGCAATATATGTTTGACATATATGTTTATTTAAATATAACAATATTTTTGTTTCTGATATTTGTGTTTTCATTATGAGTAAAAATCTATATTTTTACAATATTGGTGTTCTCGGTATTTGGGTTTTTATTAGTTAAGTATAGGAAGGCGATATTTTGATAAGACCGCATGTTTAAATGACCTAGGCGGGAAACACATGTCCGCTGAAAGCTCAATGTACATAACTTTGGAAGAACAAAAGTATGCACCATGGAGCAACATGTCAAGAATGTAAACACTAATGAACAACATTGAAAATGCACACAGCAACCTGAAATCCTCAACAATTTATTAAATGACTTAGGGCCTGATTTAGATCTAGGCGGTATTACCGATGTCTCGCCACGGCGGCAGTCCCAAGTACTCCATCTAGCGGACATATTTGGATGTTGGGGGAATAGACAAGAGACCACTGCGGCGGCAGTCTACTCTGCTGGCTAACAGTACTCGGACGCTGTCATGCCGGCGGGTTTCCGCTGAGTCAATTTACATGTTCCCATTATGCAGGTGATGTCCTGACGGCAGAGTCATGACAGAGTGAGGCGATAGTGGTGTTGAGACAGGTAAGAACTACTTATTTTCATCTCAGTATACATTTATGTTGTGGATCTGTTAGGATGTATATGTAGGCCTTGAGTACTGACCTTTTTTCTTACATATAGCATTGTACATCAATACCATACACACACTAATGAATGTATGCCCACAGCCACCACAAAAGCCTACCTTTACATACCTACCACAACAGGGTGGCTGAGCGTTTTGTGGTTAAGTAATGGCAGCACAGAGAGGGCATTGGTGTTCAAGATGTATTTGGTGATGGGACCTTGAAAAAATGTGAGTTTTCACCTTTCTTTTCTTCGATTCTTCCAACTCAAGCTTGGAGGTTTCCCTGCCACAGTTGCCTCGACAGACAGGCACATTGTAATCTGTAAGCTGGCGGCGGGAATCTTGGCAGGACTCGCTCTGAAAGCCACTTCCTCCTCTGTCGAAGCGGGAGAATGATCCTGGCAGAGCGGCTTGCGGGACTGCGGCAGTCTTCACTCCAGTGACCAGCTAACATCTAAATTGAGCGGGCAGACTGCCAAGGTGGCGGGCGGGAAGACAACAAAAAAATAAATGGCAGGTTCCGATCCGCCAAGATCTAAATAAGGCCCTGAGTGCTGAAAGAAAGTTTGCATGACTTTCCAATATATTGTATTGTATATGCATATATATATGTAAGAAAAAAAGACTTAATAATCACTCGCCCCAGCACAATTGATATTATGTATCAGTTGACTCTTTCTGAACCCTTGGGTACTATTGTTCAATCTCATGTAATCCCAGTAACCCAGTAAAAAATTGGAGCATGTGTTAAATTCATGATGTCATGCAGACCTGACACATATCTTTGCATATATGCAAGACATGGCCTGCTGCTGCTTATTACAGTCTCCTGCCAATGGAACTGATAACTGATCATACCAAAATCTCCCAGAATTAATGAGCCACATGCACACAATTATCTAATTTTTTTATTGACATGGAATGCTTCACCCCATTTAGCAAGACAAATTAAAGAACATAGAACTATCTCAAACCTGCATCAGCACAAAGTTGTGGTGAGGGTGTTGTAACCCAAAATATCACAGCATTTTATTTCATTTGATGCCAGCAGACATTGGCCAAATATAGAAAGGGTGGGGAAATGAGTCAAAAGCAGTATTCTAAGAGCTTGGAACCATCCCCTGGGAGCTGCTTTATGTATTCCTGAGACTTAAATAGTTCAATGATTAAGCAACACATATTACAAACTGAATACAAATAATAATTTCCTTTCTTCACTTAGAAGAGTCAAATTGGCTGTTGGGCTTAAACTATATGGGAAACTTTGCAAAATGCATGTAGAGCAATATATCTGCAATGCGTCATAACGCTACGGCGGCCTAGCATGATGATGTAAATGCGCTGTCTATAGGTAATACCTAAGAAAGGAGTCAAATGAGGAAGTCTATAAGTGTAACTAGCTGCATACATACATAAAACATATGCAGACACAAGAGTTGCTCTCAGTAGTCACCCTGAGCGTGTATTTAGAATCGATGCATCATACATCCTCTGAGGTCCTGTCATACAACAATGTTTTCTTTTCACGGAACCGTGAACACATTTCATATGAAATATGTTAGTAAAATAGTTAGGAAGTACTTAACCATGATTAGACCAAGTGCACATTTCTAGCATGTTGTTTGATTCTGCAAATGTAGTGCACAAATATGATAATAAACCTTGAGCAAATACATTCATGATGTTTAATGGTTTAATTGTGCCTTTTATGCATATCATTGTTATTCATTGCCAGCAAACAGGGTTTCTAGAAGGTTAATGACTGTGTGTTTCGTTATGTTGTCCACTGAAGGAGACATTGCATTTTGGGAAGAGTGCAGGACAGTTGGACTTCACCTGGTGGCCACAGAGCTACGACCCACCCCCACAACCTCCGCCCATGCCAAGAACCTCGGGATTATCATTGACAGCAAACTCGACGTGGTCTCCCAAGTCAATGTTGCCACCACCGCATGCTGCCACACCCTGAAGATGCTGAGGAAGACGGCTCCCAATCAGCACCCGGAAAACCATCACTCACGCATGGGTCACAGGCAAGTTGGACTACGGGAGCACCATTTATTCTGGAGTCAACAAAAAACTCACCAGAAGGCTGCAGACCATTCAAAACTCAGAGGCCAGAATCATTCTTAACCTCACGTGACGCACTCACATCACACCACAGAAGGAGTTCCACTGGCTCCCCATTCAGACCTGTTTTTGAGAAGTCCTACTAAATACTAGGTGTGGTTTTACGTACACCTAATCAGCACCAGGATACCCTCCTGGGTGATAGTGCGCTCCACAAATCTGCATAACACAACACAACACAATGCTACTTCACTCTCCAATACAATATTATTAAGGGATTACAACCTACTCTGGAACACTGACAGAGACCCCACAGTGGCTCCACTCAGTAACCTCAAGATGACTCAACCATACAATGGACCAACCCACAACAAAGGTGCCACACTTTACCTAATTATCGCTAAACTGGGAACAATAAACATGCTAGACATCACACCAACAGACCGGTCAGACCACCATCAAATTATTTTCCAAATACCCACACAAGTGACTAAAATCAAGGGTCAAACGAAAAGGGAAAAACGTGGGTGAGGGATTACATAGCGTAAAAAGAACAGAACTGGTGGGTCTATGTCAAACCTCCTTGGCACCTCGGACGAACTAAACATCAGTTCAAGAACTGACACACCTCTGCAACAGCGGTATGACCTACATAGTTCAGAAGGCTGCTCCTTTATGTCTACAAGGCAAAAGAAAAAAACTTCCATTCCGTGGTTCAACCAGAGCATAAACAATGAAAGAAGACAACTAAGGCAACTGGAATTACTTTGGAGGAAGGACCCAAACATTGCACATCTCGAACAGTTGAGAATGCACAGACGCGCATACAAAAAGGCTATCTTGAATTCCAAAACAACAGCAATGAGACGTCAACTAGACAAAGCGAAGAACAGGCCCAGAAAACTCTGTGAGATAATAAAAGAACAATCAGGAAAACTGACAGAACCCACAATTGAGAATCAACTGTCTTTAATGATAAAATGGCAACCACAAACAACTCTATTCCCAGCCAAGCTTGTCCCCAAGTGAAGGAATGGGAATCCATCAACCCCACTCTCACAGCAGACAGCAAGAATACTGGCCAACACTCCCCTACTGTCCTAAGAAAAAATGGAGCCTTCTGGAACTGTTTCAGATCTCTGTCTGAGAGGGAAATCCAGAAAACTATTCAGTCAATGAAACCTACCAAACATTTGAACGATCCCATTCCCTCCCACCTGCTGAAAGAGATCTACTAATCTGTCACTCGCTTTTGGACGAAAATCATAAACACATCTCTCCAACAAATTTCCCTCCTAGAATCCCTGAAGATGGACCAAGTATCTCACCTACTATAAAAAAAATGGACACCGATTAGAAAGATTAAACGACTGACCAATATCCAGTCTGCCTTTCCTGGCAAAACTGATAAAAACATTTACCTATTAGAAAACCATACTGGCTGGCACACAGCCATCTAAAACTAAATCCGCTGAAAACCAAATTCATTCTTTCCCCCCCACCCCTCAGATCCCAACAACTTCAACTTTAGTATCTTAACCATAAATCACTAAACTGCAGTCAAACAAACCATCTGCAACTCCATAAAATCAATAGGCCTCACACTAGACTCTAATCTAAACATACAAGGCCAAATACAACCTTCAACCAGAAGATCTAACCTAATCTGCACCTTCTAAGAAAACTAAAACCCTTCAAACCACTTGGAGACCTCAAAACAGAGATATGTTATGTTATGTTATGTTAACACGTTCTTCTATAGCGCAACAGCTTCTCCAAAAGGAGTGTCCCGGCGCTTTGGCGAAAAAAGTCCTTCGAGGGCAGCAACATAACTGAACCGTAAGGAAAGGTGGGGGGCCTATCTGGTGAAAAGCCAAGTTTTTAAAGCCTTTCTAAAGGACATAAGGCTGGGGGTCTGTCTAAGAGATATAATCTCTAGTGCTCTCAAGAATGGAATATAGGAATGCCAGACTCATGCAGCAGCAAGGCACACGTCACTATGCTCAAATCTCCCCGTCACTCAAAGCCCTCAGCTGGCTCCCAGTTGAAACTGGGATCCAAATAGATATGGTATGCATAACACACAAAGCTCTACACAATTCTGGTCCCACATACAAGGTGATTAGGATCAAACTATCAGGAGGCGGAAGAGATTCTAGAATTGCTAATTCCCTCATACTAGAACCACCCAGATTTGAAAAGAAAGCAAAACTCACGGCTGCACTTTTGCCAGATCTGCCCCAAAAATATGGAACGCCCTGCCACCCTCAACGGGAGCAATTAGCTCACTCAGCCTTTTCCATACGGAAGTTAAAGACGTACAACTTGGAAAAACGTGTCATAAGAGAACTATTTAGATACTGTCATTTCACCCTATTTGATTTTGTACCCTATTGTGTTATACCTTGCTCTTCTAATTCTATGTACAGTGCATCTTAAGTCACAAGTATTCTTATTGTACTGAAAACGCACAGCTCTCTCTTTGTACAGTGCTCTGATACCGTGATGGTCTTGTTTGCACTTTATAAAACACAATAAATAAAAGATAACTCGAAAAGAACTGAAAGGGCATTTTGCCACTTCATATTGATTGTTTGTTCTAAGAGTCTTCAACTAACCATTGATTGAAATCTTATAAGAAAAAGTATGCTGAAAATCTAGAGGTCCGAGAAGAGCTGTACAACAGAGATATTAGAAGAGAAACAGGTGCTTCAGCACCCATTAAATCGAAGGTTGCTGTGAAGGGAATGGCCTTCACCGGCTGCGTCCAGGCTGTGTTTATTCTTTGACATTGCACAGCTGAACTGTGGCCGAGATAGTAGGTTAGGTATTCAGAAAGAACAATAGTCGTATTGTCCTAAATCAGGTATGCGAGTGCACATCACCTTTGAAACTCAAAAGAGGCTTGTTTTCAACAATTTGTAGAACTAGCATAGTGCCTAGAAGTAGGAAATGAGGGTTAGGTCTATAAATATAATAACAATGTTCGAATTTTATGCTTTTCATAATATTCGTAAGTTTTAGTCATGCCATAATGTTTATCTTCTATGTAGTTACAATTCATATTTTGTGCACTAAACTGGGATATTAAAATAAACATTGTAAAGTACATATTCTGTTTTCTAGTGCTCACTGATTGTGTTCTTCATTTATGAAAGAAGATTTGGGTTTCCACTACTTGTGGCTGTCTTGTCTCAAGAGACTGATCATTACTAGAAACACATTTGTGCAAAGATTGTTCAGTGGGTTACGTATTAGTTGCAGTTCAACTGGTTTTCTGATTCAGGTTGGCACATGGACTGAGTCCTCGTTGCCAGGGGGTCCAGAAACGAAAGCTGTTGTTCTAGAAGTTCTAGAAAGCATTAATTCCCTATTAGATGTTAGAGATTGGCTTTCTGGTTGGCAGAGTTATGCACCCTGTCCAAGCAGGAACCACGAACCAAGTCAGGGTAAGTCTGATACACACCCTAAATTAACCAGTGCTCACCCTCTGGTAGCTTGGCACAGAGCAGTCAGGCTTAACTTAAGAGGCATTGTATAAAGTATTTGTGCAGCATTTCAAACAGTAAACAGTGAAAACACCACATAAAAATATACCACATAGAGTTAATGTATTGAACAAAACAAGACCAAAATAGCAATAATCCAATAAACAGAAGTCGAGATATCATTCTTTTAAAGGATAAATGCAAAAATAGCAGTTAGAAGCAATTTGGGCTATCAGGTCACGCCCGACCAAGACAAAGTCAAAAGTTCAGGCCGACAGCGATGCAGCGCGGGCTGGATATAGGGACCACGCAAGGACTGCTGAACAAGAGTACCTTGATCCTTGTTGCAACACGAAGGTGCAGAGTGCAGTCAAGTAATATTTCAATTTTCTCCAACCGAGACGGCGATGCACTAGTTCCAAAGACGAAGCACCAGTTCTAAGATGCAATGGTCCCGAAGCCAACGCTCCAGGTTTCTCCACGCCGTCGAGGGGATGCGTCAATCATCTCTCTGCAGTAGCGACGATACAGTGGTTCAGCTGTGACAGCTCCGATGGCGATGCATGGGTTCTATTTGTAGCAACACCTTAGACCAACTTCCATGGTCTAAGTACTGGGTTGGCACCACTTGACAGAGCAAGACTTGCAGCAAGCCAAGTCCCGGTGCTGCAGCAAGATAAATTGAAGTCTTTGATGTCCCTGAGACTTAGAACAGGAGGCAAGCCAGTAAGCCCTTGGAGTCACTTACGTTCTGGGATGTAGAGATGCAGCTCCAGTCCTTCTCACTCCCAGGCAAAAGGGGAGTGGGCAGCAGATCAGCACAACAAAGCAGGAGTCCAGCAGAGTAGCAGTCCAGCAGAGAGGCAGTCCTTGTAGCAGCACAGCAGTCCTTCCTGGCAGATTATACACAGGTCCAGAAGTGTACTGAAATGGTGGTGTCTGAGGTCTTTTTATACACAGTTGTGCCTTTGAAGTGGGGAGAAGCTGCTAGAGGCATGCCTTTGAAGTATACAGATATCCTGTCTCCCCTGACCTGGCTCCAAGCTGGCCAGAGTGATAATGCAGGGTTTTCAATCCCTATTGTGTGTAGACAAGACACAGACTATTCAGATGTAAGTGAGGTGTAAGTGAGATGTAAGTAAGGCAGTGCTCATCTCCACCCTCCGCCCCCAATCAAGCCTATTAATGTCCCATTAAGGCCCATCAGGTCACACCTAAACTCTCATTGTGTGTGACTGTCCAGAGGGAATGCACAAAGCCCTTCTGTTACCCACCTCAGACGTGTATTCAGAGACAGGCAGAAAGCACCAAATGACTAAACTAAGAAAATGCCAACTTTCTAAAAATGGCATTTTCAGAGTTACAATTTAAAATCTAACTTCACCATAGGTTGGGCTTCAAATTGTTATTCCAGAGACATTAACATTGGGGTCCCAACTCTTTCCACTTGGAAATTACACTTATAAGATGCAACAAGGTAATCCCAATGTTATCCTATGTGAGAGATAGGCATTGGAGTAATGAAAAAATGAATTTAAGACTTTTTCTCTACCAGGACTTGTAAATCTTAAAATTACTTGTTCTACATTTTAAATACACTGTACCCCCTTGGGCTGCCCAGGGCCTACCTGAAGGGTGATTTTAATGTGGGGTTACCTTGCCAGGTCAACATGACAGTTTAAAATTCCACACACAGGCTCTGCAATGGCAGTCCTGAGACATGTACCAAGGGCTAATGAAGTGGGTGGTATAACCAGTGCTGCAGGGCCACTAGTAGCACTTAATTTCAGGCCCTGGGCAAATGTATTGCACTTTACTAGGGACTTATAAGTAAATTAAATATGCCAATTGCGGATACGCCAATGTTACCATGTTTTAAGCAGAGAGCACATGCACTTTAGCACTGGTTAGCAGTGGCGAAATGCCCAGAGTCCTAAAGCCAACAAAAATGAATTCAGCAAAAGGGGAGGATGATGGCAAAATGTTTGGGGGTCACCCTGCAGAAAGGGCCTGGTCCAACAAACGACAACACAATTTCAGACAAACAATGCATACCATTATGAAAGATCACTGAACACTACTTGGACGGCAGTTCATCCATATCAAAATAGCATCCTCACAGGCACCGTGGATTGCAACTTGTCTTCTGTTTTTGCAGGATAGCAGGAAGTTTAACCTGACCTGAAAGAGGTTGCAAGTTCTACAAGCGTGCAGGGACTGGTGCATCTTGGGACCATGCATCCATAAGCAATCTGAGGCTATCCCATTGGGACCCTCTCTGGAGATCACCTTCCACAATACAACTCCAATCCTTGTGTAGGAAGAAGTGTGTGCTGGATTGTCAAGTAGACTCCTACTGGAACCAAAGTGCAATATCCACACATATCACCTCCGGGCATTGACTGTCCAAGATCCATGGAAGCAAACAAGAGCCTTATTCATTTCTGTGTGGATCTACCTCTCCTACTTCTAGCAGTGCTTCATTTGTAAACAAAAAAAAGAATGGTGCCCACAGTTTTTCTTAGGAGCCTGCGTTCCGTGCTGCCTAATGCCGCAGTGGCCAGTGGACCGTGCAGGAAAGAGCGGTGGGGCGATGGGCTGGGTTGGGAGCGTGTTGGCAGAGGGGGAGGGGTGGTCGACAGACAACGCTGATGGAAAATTAATTCTTTATTTAATTTTCCACCTTGGTCGTACGTCGAATCCCCTCCCAACCCGGTCCCTATGTCGAAACCCTTCCCAACCCGTCCCCACTGTGTCACCGCTCTTACCTGCACGCACGTCTGGTAAGAACAACGCTGCATATTTTTTATATGGTTTCCAAAGCAATTTCTATAATTTCCTTTCTTTGTTGTGATAGGTTAATATGAAATGTGTAACGAAACGGTTAATTACTACCGTGAAAACAGCTCTTGCTAAGATCTTTGTGATTTGCATGTGTTCAACGGGTTTTCCATCTTAACAACCTTATTAGATTTTGTTAAGGTTCACAAGTACGTGTCATGGGATAAAACAAAAACAAGTAAACATACTCCTCTCCAAATTCATTACCCTTGCTCATTCCAGGGCACGTGGCTTGTTTCAAGCTGCTGATCTTCAGAGAGAGATTTTTTTTCCAATTATTTTCTCTGTAGATTGGAAGCTTGGCAGGGATTTTTCTGTCCATGACTCATTGCTGTGACTTTTCTCAAGTCTATTTCTATGTGCTTTGAACTTTGGATTTCCGTCTTAAGTCAAGTTCGTAAACAGCTGTTACCCCTAGGCAAGTCACTGCATTAACTAGTGCCAGGGAACAAAACGACAAACAACTTGAGTCAAAGTTAAGGTGGTTAAAGAAAGGAAGCTGATTGGCCACCGCTTTATTTCACAGGTGATACAGTGCCACATACACGGATTTCCTGAATATTCACTGCAATTCAACGACAAAGGAAGCTTATAGGAGGCTGAATTAATGTGCCTAGGCAGAAAGAAAAACACCAAAACAGAATCAGTTTTTTCTTTAAAAAAAAAGCCTGAAGAGCACAAAATTGTGACCAAGCAAACTCAGAGGTCGCTCTAGATAGGTCATTTGCCTTCTTCGAAAACTGCCTGTCGCTCCAGACCAAATCCAAACTGTAGGCAGAAGTGAAGGGCTGGTGAAGAGGTTTAAAGTATTGTCTTTTCATTTATATAGTGCTTAGTATTCATAATGAAGTGTTGAAGCACTTTACGATAGGCAGTGTGCTATTTCAAATCTCAAGGTTGGTGGTTAGTCCAATGGGTATTGGTTATTGGTTACCTCAGGAATGTCAGCAATCCATACCTCATTGAATTGTCACTCTTGGTTCTGAAGCGCTACGAAGCCTCCGGGTAGTATGGCGCTATACAAATACTCTTTCAATTAAATACCTCCTGTCTGGGAGTTGTAGTTCTCACCTCTATAAGCCACTGCAGAGCCAGGGTGCACACAATCCATGCAGGCCAAGGGTGAGTTAAGTACACAGCCACAAAACTTTACATGAGTGGGCCAGTATACCCCACTCCACAGACTCAGGTAAAAAGGCCTGTTCACTTCTACTGATCACTTATGAAACACAAAACGAGTATGCTGCCTCCACGGCACTTGTGTCACCTAACTCTCAGAAACGGCAGTAGCCCTCTACCATCACGAGGCTAGCACTTGGCATGCCCCTTTAGGTCAAACACAACTTAATTACTATGAGACAGGCCCAGGTCAAGATGCACACGCGTGATCTGTGTTCTCCCATGACCAAAATTCCTTAGCAGGGGTCCAGGCATCCATGCAGCTGGGCAGGGATGCACATCCATCATTATGCAGTGGACGTTTTCGTTCCAACAAAGACCCATTATGATTCTGTATTTTGTGAACTGACCTATTAATACATGAGTATTTTCCAAATACCAATGCATTTGATAAACGTTGGTGTGCATACTTAGTCCACTTTTACCAAATGGATTCTTAGTGCATGAGGTCCCAAGATCCCAGAAGTAAAATATACCGGAGAATATCATTGACTGCGTCATTTGAGGGGATTCCAAATGACCTACATTTTGGGGAAACGTTTTATGCCAAATATTTATGTTCAATGCCAGCTGCATACTGTTGGCAGGCACACCTGCGCGTTTTGATTGAAAACAAGGTTTCTCACTGTTCACAGGAACTCTCTTGCCTTGGGCTCCTCCCTGGTTACATGAAAGGAGCCTCTGTCTGGTTTTCTGGGAAAGAGACATTCCGTACCCAGTCCCACACATATATGCACGTGCTTCAATACGCTCACTGTGTCAACACCGTGATCATCGTTCCAATGTCAATGCCAATTTTTGAAATTAACCTTTTCGAGGTGATTGTTGTCAAGCATTAATGCACTCCCCATGATCAGTCAAGCCTGCTCACTGTATGTGCTCTTATTTGCAAGCGTGGAATTGCATGTGCTGAACCAAACCCTGTTTTTAGCATGTCTCACTAATCGTATGGAGTACCCCATGGCTCCCACACTAAAGAACCACAACCTTCCTTGTATTTGAAGTTTTTCTGAGAGCAAAGAATTGCCCTTAGCAAAAATTGTCCCTAAGACTGCCTAGGTAATTCCTTGGGTAAAGCAGTCAGCTGTATCCCTTAGTGGAGTTGGGGTATAACATAGTGTATAGTGTATTATCAGTATCCTGACTAGCTGATCTAGGTAACGTGTCTCTTTATTGCTGTGATTGCACATACATTTGAAGTTAGTGCTTCACTGTGTGATGCACAAATCCCTCCCTCAAGTTCTCCTTGATAGCCTCTCTAGGACAATAAAAATGTTATCGATGAATTGACACGTAACTCTTATTTGGTTGGTACTCCATTTACGGTGGATGGCTCGCGCTGCGAAACACAGGGGCCCTTGGCGATGTTGTGGGGTGGATTGGTCAGTCAGGCATCACTATTGTTAAATGACATAGCCGAATGTTGACGATCCTGAGTTTCATGATATCCTATGAGGTAATGTGCTCTCTACAGAGCCACAAGTCTTAATATGGGACAGGGACTTCAACTGAACATTGCACGATCACTTAGACATGTCAGGTGCTGCGTCCAGTGGCAGGTCGGCTGCTGCAAATCACCTGAGGGAGATAATCTGATTGATATATGGAGGCATCGGTTTCCGCAGCTCAGGGATGGTACCTATTACTTCCATGTACAAAGGATGTGGTCCCGGCTGAACTGTTGGCTGCTGTCTAGGGATATTGGGATGTTGTGCCTTGGTTGCAGAAGGTCTTGCACCTAGCCCACACCTTATCTGACCATATCCCTGTAGTTTTAACTTTGATGATAACTGGGATTCCTAGATCAGGTTTTTCATGGTGGATCAACACCTAGGGACTATTGGACAGTGTCTTCGCAGATGAATTTGCAATGAGATACTAGAATTCTTTGAAATTAATGAAGGGGCTGTAGACTCTAAGCAAGGGCACAGTATGGGAGTTCTTCAAGGTTACTATTAGGGTAAGTGCATGGCCAAATGCAATGATATGCTGCAAATGTTCTGTAATCACTGAGCACGCCTGTAGCCAGAGATAAAGAAGTTGGAGAATGCCCTGCCATATGTGAAGGGCACAACCACTCTGGTGGCAGCCAGAGAGTGCAAATATTATCATGGCAAATAAGCCAGAGCACATGGGGAGAGAGAAAGCCCAGGTGAATTGATGGCTGCCATGATTTGGTGACCATGGGCTGCTAATATTATTGTAGAGATTGAGGCCACTAGGGTACAGGTCCAGTGGGATTCTGCAGAATCAATCTGTATATTTGATTTACTTTAAAGAATTACAGGATCAAGACTTCTGTCTCCTATTAGTGCTTCTTTAGTAGAAACTGCCCTAGGCTGGTGGAGTGATACTTGTTGCCTGTGTCTAGGCCAGCCCTTCACTGTAGAAGAACTGTGGGTGGTGCTTGGGGAACTCTACACTGATCAGGGCGGATGTATGATGATACAACGCATGCTTTTACAACGCATGCCATTACAACGCATTTTTCACAACGCAAAGACTATTACAACGACTGTTTTAACAACGCATACCATTACTACGAAATATAAATAGAATACCTTATGGGTGCCATCACAACGCAAAATAATACTACACATACCATTACAACACCCCAAAAATATATATATATATTTTTTTTTAGTTAAATAACTCCTGGCACGGGATGCAGGGAAAATAGGGGTTTTGGGTGGGTAAGTGTATTAAAATGTGGGTCGAAACTGTGCACATCATTTTTAAAAACCGGACTCATTTTGTAAATTAATACTCGGGTAATACTCAAGTATTAATCGAGTATTTAAAAATATGAGGGGAAAAATCAACATTTTGGAAATGCTAGAATTAGAGAAATATTTAAAAATAATAAATACATTTACATATCGAGCGATTACATACATTACAAAGAAAACTACGGAATTAAAAGAAAGCGAGCCACCATTTTATGAGCTTGGCTCAAGCACGAGTCCTACAACACTTTCCATGACTAGAAATACAGCCTCTAGCACACAAAATGGAAGAATAAACGCTGACGATCCCAATAAACAGGCAATTTCAGAAACAAAAATTTAAATATACGTTTTCACATGAAACGAACAAGAAAAAAGCTGAAACAAAATGAATAATTTTACGAAAATAATGGTGTGAGCCAAAAAAAGGTATAAAAAGAGGTTGACCACCATTTTAAAATCAGTGGTCAACTGACTACCAGGGAGAGCACACACATTTTAAGCTGCCTCTCTCTCTCCCACAGAAACTCACACTGTGACATATCAAATCAAACTTTGACAACAAGCAAGTAAGTATAATACATTACAACTAAATACCTAAATTTTAGTTTTAAAGCATCGAAATATTAATTTTAAAAATGTATATTATTTTGCAGATTTCAGAAAACAGCTTGAGAGACTTTAATTAAAGAAGCAGAATATGTGTTTACTTTAACTAAAGTGGAAAGTTAGTGAAATAATAAAATAAAAAATTTAAAATAAACATTTCATATAACTATATTTTACAAAAAGGCTTGTCATTCATTGTTTGAAGGTGCAGAATATATGATGTGAAAACACAGTTTATATGTTTTTTTAAAATACAGCAATTGATCCATACTACTCACTAAGAACAGGTCATTCTCCCTACATTTTTTAGAATAAAGTCAACTGACAAGGTCCTAACCCTATCGATAAACTACTAAATATACTGGATGAAAAAAAAATTGTATATTGGAGATATTAAAAAAAATGTTTTTGAATTCTCATATATGTGAACCCGTAACAAGCTTGAAAGTTACGATGGAGGTGTGTTTTTTAAAAAAAGAATCCTGTTATTTGTAAAATGTACATTTACAGCATCTTTTATTATGCTATAAAATGTTGTTTTAAAAAGGCCTATACATGTACTGCTATTTATAGAATGCGCTGAACATAAAATCCTTAACATTATTAATCGAATCGATCAATATGTGGAAATGTCTAATAGTTATAATTTTTTTTTATTACGTGAAGCATAAGAAAAATTATAATGTGAAGACACGGTTATAATCTATTTTCTTTAAAAATAAATATTTATAATATTGTAAAAATAATTTTATTCAATTTTAATTTCTTTCAGCTGTAAGAAAACATTGCAGTTATAACCTTTCAAGATTTGGATTTTGAAGAAATCTTCTAAATGAATTTAAACCATCTCAAAAGTACCAAATATCTTTATAGTTAAATTATAAGTAGACTATGTAATGTTAGCTAAATACATTTTAATAACATTATTGTTCTATAAATTACTGAACATACTGAAGTTTCTTTACTGATATCAAAATCTTTATCTCTATCATTTTGCATTTTCTTTCCCAGCATTAAATCAACTGAATAGCACCAAACCAGAAGAAGACAAACAAACTCCGTCATAAAGAACAGACAACCAACCAATAAGGTAATTATATCTGATAATCAAAATCAAAATAATTTTTTCTTTCAACAGGAACTTATCAAAGAAGGCAAACCAAACAAGCCAAGCAATTAATATTAAAGTAATTGCTTGAAAATGCAAAGCTGTAACTGAAACAAAACCGAAAAAAGGACCAACATTTATAAAAAAATAATAATAACCATTTATCCGTCAATTTCTTTCGCTTTCAGATTATGTCAACAAATAAGACAGCCAATTGCATCACTTCAATCAAGGGAAATCGCCTACTGCAGCATGCAGGGTACATTTATTGCAAGGAGAGAATTACTGAACCAAGGAGACATTGGAGGTGTGTGCAATACTACTCAACCCATTGCACACACAGATCGGTTACTCTGGATGATACAGTAGAAAAAACCACAGAGCATAACCACTCTGCCTCTGCAATGGAGATTGAAGTAAGAGAAAGAGTCAATGAAATGTAAGAAATTGCAAGCACTTCCAATGACTCCACTGGTTCCATCTTAAGGGAGGTTGCCCAACATGTCCCTAGCCATGTTGCTAGCAGTATGCCCATCATACCCAATCTGAGAAGAATTATACAACGAAAAAAAACAGGCAAGTAATCCTCATAGAATTACTCCACAAACATTCTCTGATATTATTATACCTCCTGAACTCTCTGTATCTCTTTCTAACGAACCTTTTGTAATGCATGACAACCAAAACCCTAAAAAACGAATCATTATCTTTAGCACACCCCGTAATCTAGTAAAGTTAGAGAACAGTGATGTTAGGATGATGGATGGGACGTTTAAAACCACGCCCCATCCATTCACCCAAATATACACTATTCATGCAAAAATAAATAATACAGCAGTGCCCTTAGTATACAGTTTACTACCTGATAAACAATTCACAACTTACACTGAACATTTAACAGTGTTAAAAAGCAAAACATCAAATAAAAGTCCTAGGGAAATTATAATTGATTTTGAATTCGCTATGATAAATGTTATTGCTAAAACGTACACGGATACCCAAAATTCAAGGATGTTTTTTCAACTTTTCCCAGGTATTTTGGCGTAAAATACAAAAAACATCCTTAGTCGTGGATTACGTATCGGATAGCAAACTGCAATTTGAATTAAAAAAACTAACTGCACTTTGCTTTGTACCTCCTGAAAGTGTAGACGAGTACTAGGCCGCAATTACAGAATCAGACTTTTACACAACAAACGAAGAAAAATTGGCACCCTTACTAAATTATTTCGAAGACACATGGATTGGGCATCTAAGCAGGTCGGGTCGCAGGAGGAAGCCACGTTTCCATGTGGAGTGGTGGAACTGCTAAACGAGCTGTTTAGAAGGAGGTGCAAAAACAAACAATGCCATAGAGGGATGGCACAACTCCTTCAACCACACAATAGGCAAACCTCACCCTAACTTTTATCATTTTTCGGAAACTTTGAGGAAGGAGCAAAGTTTTCAAGAAATGAGGATTTCACAAACATTAACAGGTAGTCTAAATCCACGGATATTTAAAAAAATCAAAAGAAATGTCTGAAAGACTATTGGGTGCATTACAACAATTTTCGTTGTGGGTGGCTTCAGACTACCTGGATAATGTTGCACCCATTCTACATTACTAATGCAACCTACTCTTTTACTTTCCTGTTTTTCCCTAAATTATACATCTACTTTCAATTGACATTTTTCGAAATGTGAATAAAATGTTTTAAGTCGGGTCACCTTACCTTAGATGTCTTCTTTTTTCTTTCCATTAAGAATCCAAACCATTCCAATGTAATCCATATTTTTTCCCAAAAAAATCAAATCCACAGTCCGAATCTGAAACGAAAAATATTTTTGTTTGTAAAAAATATTCCAAATCGAAAACCTTTCCCAAAAAATTGGCACTCCATTTTTAAATCCACCCTTTAGAAAAAGATCGATTTACCCCCAAAATATATTTTTTTAAAACTTCTCCAATGTAAAAAACATCAGGAAATCCAAAACATTCCAAATATCAATCCATCTTCATCCTTGTATTCAAAATCCAAAACGTCGTAAAGCATATCTTTTTTGAAGAAATCCAGAATAAGCAAAACAATCTTGAAGTCTTCCTCGATTCAAAAAAACAAAATATCCACCCCGATTCGCGGAAATCTTCTTTCAATGGTTTTTTCAAAAGTAAATCTTTTTCATACATTTTACAGTATTTACTATCTTTTAACCTTCGTAAATTCGAATTTTCAAACCCTATTCTACTCCTATGCTTTACACGTGACCCGACGTGGAAATAGACTATCAACAAGGTTAGCGACATGTTAATAAAATACAAAATATACATTGTTTTTTACTTTTTAAACCTCCCTGTTCTCTCCTTGCAATAAATGACTCGAATACCCTCATGCACTATTGCAAATAAGTTTAAATAAGTTTCTTACCTGTGCGCAGATCTCCCATGCTACTGCTCTGTCCTCCGGCGCTGCTCAAAATGGCTACCTTCAAGTTTCACCTTAACGCGTATACATCAACAGGAGCAACAAAGAAAGAAAACGGACAATTATTATATTAGTTACCTTTACTACTATTTTATAAATAAAATAATATTATTTTCACAAATATACATACTTTTTTTTAAAAATTACAATATCATTATGGTTAATAAATTATTTATTTTGTTAAAGAAATTTTCAAAGCGTCGCATTATTATTATTGTTTATAAAAATGTTATTTATCGCTAAAACTACTACTTACTGAAATATGTATTTATATTAAAAAATCATTCTTACCTTTTAGATGCTCCTTCTAGCTTCTTTCTCCTCCTGCGTTACTCTTCAAATGAACTCAAATAACATAGACACGGCAATACCATAGACATCTACTAAAATAAAAGAAGGACAATTTAATTCCACTGAAATCAATGGTAAAGCGTGGGAAAATTGAAATATATATGTTTAATAATATTTTTAAAATGCATTTTATTTGTATTTTTACATAAAATCTTTCAAAAAAATGTATTAAAAATTACTGTGTATTTTTCATTTTTTTAAAAATGTATTTATATATATTTAACAATAATTACATTTTAACAACAGATTATTTTTAATGAATTATATTAAAAAATTTACTCCTAGTATACAATTTTTAAGTTTTTAAAAAATAATAAAAAGATGGATGCATCAAAAAAGTAAATGCTTTTTATTGTAGGGGTAACAATTACTAATGTAACTGCAGTGGGGTGAATCTCTAGGGGAAGTGCAGGATAGTGTAGGGGTAACAATTACTATTCTAACTCCACTGTGGTTTATCTCTAGGATAAGTGCAGGATAGTGTAGGGGTAATAATTAGTATTCTAACTCCACTGGGGTGAATCTCTAGGGTAAGTGCAGGATAGTGTAGGGGTAACAATTAATATTCTTACTCCAGGGGGTGTTAAAATAGGGTAAGTGTGGAATAGTGGAGGGGTTTAAATTACAATTCTTTCTCCAGGGGGGTGTACATGGAGGGTAAGTGTTGGATAGTGCTAGGGTTTAAATTACTATTCTTACTCCAGGGGGGTGCAAAAGAAGGGTAAGTGTTGGATAGTGGAGGGGTTCACATTTCTATTCTTACGCCAGAGGGGTGTAAAAGAAGGGTACGTTTTGGACAGTGGAGGGGTATAAATTACTATTCCTACTCCAGGGGGCTATAAAAGTAGGGTACGTGTTGGATAGTGGAGGGGTTAAAATTACTATTTTAACTGCAGGGGGGGTGTAAAAGTAGGGTAAGTGCTGGACTTTGTAGGACTAAAAAACACTAATCTAACTAATAAATACTCAGGTATTTAAATAAGTACTCAAGTATTATTGTCATTTTTAAATTAGTTTTAAAATTCATTTTTAAAAGTACAGGTTTTTAACACTTAATTCATATGAAAAAATATATTATTTCTAAACATAAGAATTTTTTTAACTTAAATAAATACTCGAGTATAAAAATTAACATTTGTTTATTAATCAAGTCTTGATTTAAAAAAAAATATTATAGGGTAAATAAAATATAATTAATTTAATCAAAACATTAAAAAATATATCTAAAACTTGAATTAAATACTTACCCATTTTTTTGTTGTAATTGCATTCGGTGTAATACCATCTGCGTTGTAATGGCATGCGTTGTAATGCATGCGTTGTCATGGATCTTGCATTGTAAAAGTTGCGTTGTTGGTAGTGCGTTGTAAAAGTTGCGTTGTGATGGTTGTTTCCCATCAGGGCCAGGCACTTGGTTAAGACTGACTGCCTGTCAAATTTCTACAGTCCGAATCCGAAACAAAAAATATTTTTGTTTGTAAAAAATATTCCAAATCGAAAACCTTTCCAAAAAAATTGGCACTCCATTTTTAAATCCACCCTTTAGAAAAAGATCGATTTACCCCGAAAATATATTTTTTTAAATCTTCTCCAATGCAAAAAAAATCAGGAAATCTAAAACATTCCAAATATCGATCCATCTTTATCGTTGTATTCAAAATCCAAAACGTTGTAAACCATATATTTTTTGAAGAAATCCAGAATAAGCAAAACAATCTTGAAGTCTTCCTCGATTCAAAAAACCAAAATATCCATCCCGATTCGCAAAATGAAATCCATCCTTCGGAAATCGATCTTCTTCTTTCAATGGTTTTTTCAAAAGTAAATATTTTTCATACATTTTACAGTATTTACTATCTTTTAACCTTCGTAAATTCTAATTTTCAAACCCTATTCTACTCCTATGCTTTACACGTGACCCGACGTGGACATACACTATCAACAAGGTTAGCGACATGTTACTCTGTCCCCAGGGCAGCCCTAGTTCGCGCCTGCCCTGAGGGTAGCGCATTCATCATAATACTGTGCATTTTCCTTCATTGTGCTGGATTCACCTTTTAAAAGGTGCAACCAGATGAATGAAGGAAAATGTGCAGCATGTATAATGCTGCCCTGCTGGTTCAATATTTAAAAATTCACTGTTTATCAAGCTGCAGATTAAATAGCAAAGATCGTGTTTTCTGACTGGAGGCTGGATAAATAGACCGAGTCAGACAGGAGTCCCCCTATCTTTGCAGCAAAAGATTGTTTAAATGTGTCTCCCACCTACAATTTCCTTTGCTGCAATATATGCAAATGGGGGAAATATATTCCGCCAATTTATTTTTAAAAATCTCCCAGTCTGAAACTGTTGGCATGTATGTCAATAATGTGAAATATGTCTTCATTTATTTGGATAGAATAAAAAGAGATGCCAGGCAATGGTTCGGTTGTGGCCATTTTGCAGCATGTGTGAAGCATTTTAAAGTAAATGCATTTAAACATGTTTAAAAGTATGATACATGCCAACACACCTGATTCAGGATGGAGACTCCCGATATATTAACCCGAAAATGGTTTTATTAAAAGTGTCCCCCACCTAAAATCCCATCCTTTTTAAAGTAAGTCAATAGGGAAAATCAATTCCTGACTTTATTTTTTAAAATCCCTTCTTACCAGATCCAAATTGTTGGCATGTATGAAGTATGTATAATAGTAAGCGCATGAATTAAGCTAAGTTGTTTACAGATAAAGAAAAATCAAAATCCTATTTATGTTGATACAACATTACAATAAGAAATGTATGGATCAAAGGTTAGTTTCAGGAGCTTCAGGATATGCACATAGATATTGTGTGCTGCAGCCTATGAGTATTTGGCTGAAAAATGAAAATGGTTATAAATCGTGAAACACAAATGTTTACATCACATTTGAGAATGCATTGTGTTTTTTAATGGTCATGATCTTCCTGATGATTTGTGAGGGCTGGGCTTATTTCGGGCTTGCTAAGGAAGCCGATGTGCTAGTTTTGAGCTTCTTTTTATGGGGGATTGTGCTTGCTTGGTATTTCAGACCTGGAAACACAGTGGCAGCAGACAAGCAGCAGCAAACAAGATTGGACAGAGACAGGTAATATCTGGGCTACAGAGGGGGTACACATACAGTAAGCAATTGGTGCTTGGGGCACAGTGCATTGGGCCACTTGCAGGAGGTAAACTGGTTGAGACATAGGTATGGGACTTCTGTGGAATGTGAAAGCGATAGCAGGCGACAGGAAAGCAAAGTATCTCGGTAATTCAGAAGTGTCTATTCACTCAGCTGTCAGCTGAATAAATATTTTTCTACTATTTACTCAGCAGAGTGAATTTCTGACATAAATGCTTATTGGTCCCATACCATAAGTGGCCCCTTCATCCACACTGACATTTTAGTCACCTGCCCAATGTATTTTGGGAATGGTAGTTTCATTTTGAACATGCCAAACAGTGTCCTAAATTTAAATGTAAATGTTTCTTTTTGGCCTCCATTTCTGTCCATGACAATGTTGTCTCAGCAAAGGAAATCTGCCAGGAAAAAAAAATCTGAGTGACAGGGTTGACCAAAACTTAGGTTTAACTGACACAAAGTTTTGGTCTTAAGTTAAAGTTTTGGTTTTAAGTGTAACTTAAGACCAAAACTAAAGTTTAACTGAGGAAAAATCCTAACTTTACTACTCCTAAATGCCCTTTGTGAATACCGAAAGTCGTAAAGTTAGGATTTTGTCTCAGATTACTTTTGTGAATCGGGCCAATAGAAAGGAACATATGTGCATGGAAAAAAATAAAGAGATATAAAGTTGTATTATATAAAGTCCCATATGTACATGTATGGATAAATAGTTAGAAGCTCCGATTTTCAAGTGTTGCTGTACATACAACTAATTTATTAAAGTATTTTAAAAAAGGGTTGGGGGAATGTTGGGGGATTTATTTTATTTATATTTATTTTTATTTTGTATGTTCCTCAATATTTCAATAGTGAACCACTTATAGATACAATTTTGTGTAAAATAAAAGAGAGACACATAAGCATATAATCAAATAACTTATAAGTAAACTATACAGTGGCCTATATACATATTAAGCATACAATTTTTTATATATATATATATATATATATATATATATATATATATATATATATATATATATATATATATATATATATATATATATATTATAAGTAATATATACATTTGTTAAGCAGACCTATAAGAATATCTATATATTTTATTTTTAAACTTTAAGTAGTGTATATACTCATAAAAAGAAATGCACATATCTGAATATATACATATAACCAAATTATACATGTTTACATAAACAGGCATATGGTGTACATTTGTGTTTTGATATGGTGGTCATGTAGGAAAGAGGACACTCTTGAGTAGTCTTCTCAAGATAAGATAGTTGTCTGTGGATTTTAGATTTGGGAGTAGTGAATTCCATAGTTTGGCTGCTCGAACAGAGAAAGATGTGCCACCCATGTTTTTTTCTTGTATGTTGGGGTTTTGAGGCAAGGTGACAATCTGGAGTGGAGGTTTTTTGTTGTATGTATTTGGAGATGTTATTCATGATGAAAAGTCCTGTTCCATGTATTGCTTTATGGGTGATACAAATCAGCTTGAAGATGGATCTTCTGGCAATCGGTAACCAATGTAGGGCCCTCAAGGCAGGGGAGATATGGTCATTATTACATTACATTCTCTTCCTTCATAGAGCAAATACCCAAGCACTTATCTTTGAATTTATTTTGAAGTCTAGCCAGTCGCAGTGCTAATAAAGAGCAGAACATCTTATAAAAGGTCTTGGTAAGAACATCAGGCCCTGTCACCTTATTCGCTGAGGTGCAGGGGGTCTTGATTGCCCTTTCCACATCTCAAATGGTTATCTCTTGCTCAAGACTATCTTGTTACAATTTACTCTGTCTCAACATCTCCAGGCCAGGATAAAGGAGGCAAACCATTGTGAATATTGTATTTCCCCTTACATGACTTTGCATCGTTGTCCATAAAGTCCTGCTGCTTCCCCCCTGTTGAAGTTTTGTTATCAACCATTAATGTCACCTCCTTTAGTATTCTGGTCTTTCCTCTCTACGTGCAGTCTCATAGCCAAAGGCATATCTGCATTATTAACCTTTTCTAAGAATCACTGAAAGATCAGAAGAGCTGCACTGATGCGGGTGTCTGATCTTTCAGATAGCCTCAGGTCAATCTGACCTCTCAGGACCACTATTTCTCTCAAGACTTCCAGAGTGCCCTTTTCCTTGTATTTATTTTCCTGACATATTAAAATGGGCTGAGTTTTCTACTGCACAGTTCTCCGAGCTCATTTGCTGTGTTTTCATTTCAATTCATGTCCCTCTAATTAAGGCCATGAAGGCATGCCATAACGTAATGTATCCAGTGACATCTCTATTGTTTTATTCAGTTAGAATTATTCCTTTGTCGGCTCCTTCAATTCAGTTTCATTTAGTCTATCATTCATTTTATTTGTATCAGATGTGCAGGTCCTATTCTAACATGGGAGGTCACCTATATTACAATTCCAAACAAGAGTGACTTGATCAATGATGGTGATAAGACCAAATTGTATCTAGCCCATCTTAACCACCAACAGGTTTGTTGTCAGTCCTAGAATATTATCTGTCGCTATGTAAAAAGAGAATAAATGTTTTTTTAGAGGGGTGTATGTTTCTCCATACGTCTTCTCGGCCTGAACCTATAAGGGCCACAGTTGCAGACCAAAACACCCTCCTGCAGACATCTGTCCTGGGGATGTCCTTCTGTGGACATTTCTGGCACAATGTTTAAGTCAACAAGCCACATGATCTCACCGCTGCTGTTCTCAGAATATTTCCATCACCTCAAGAAGGAATTTCATCTTGTTGGGCATAATTGGCCACTAGTGTAAGCTCCCTGTATTACTGCTTACCTATGAATATCTTTTTCTTCCCTCTTTCTTGTCTAATATCATTTTCTGGCTCAAATGCCAGGACACCGCAGAGCATCACCAGTACACCACTGACCTTTGCTAAGTTGTAGTGCAAAACTAGCTTATGTGACATCAGTCAGGTATCTCTTTATTAACGAAGTGGGTCTCCTGAAGGCAAGTGATATTGAGAGCTTCTGAGACAAAGTCTTTGTGACACTTTACTGAGGAGTTTAGTCTCCAAACATTTCAAGTAATTAGGTGTACTATCTAGCAGTACTGTATTAGTGGGATATCAGCCAAACTCTCATCCTATCTCCAATTCTACTGTGCTCCTTTCTTGAATGTATCCTATGCTTCATGTCCCTGCTCCGGGGTTACCTACCTTAGCCTACTGCCCTTCCTGAACCCAAAAATCAAATTGCACCCTCCATAAGTAACATAGTACATGTAGGGTAATGATCTTATGCACCGCAGGCATGATGGTAAAACATCACTCATGGCCACACTGCTCTACTCATCCCACTCTCTGGCCTGTATCAAGGTTTGACAATGTTTGAGAGTTCTAAGGCAACTCAAGCATTAAAGGAGACTACATATACGTTGCGAACTTTAAAGATGACCTCGTAACCTGGGTTTACTTTTCTCACCCGCTGGTCTCACCTTCAAATAGGCAAGTGCCTGCTCCCTCCGTATCTGCTGCAGCATGCTTGCTCCCATCTTGCTTCGCTTCATGACCTTTAAGGACTGTAGCTCCATCTGTGGGTTGTCGTCAGCAATGGCGCTTGTCATTTCCAAAAATGCTTAAGCCCCACCCCCCAGGTGATCAAATCATGTGAGTCTTAGAATTCAGCTGAAATATTAGGGTAAAGGGGAAACCCCATTTGTGCCTGATTTGTCTGTTTCTGGCTTCCCTTGTAATAGCATGAAGGGCTCTCCGCTTGGCCAGGGTATTCTGTGATAAGTCCTGATGAAGCTGAAGCTAGCTGCCATCATGTCTATAGTCTCTGTATGTTTTGCTTCCCTCAATATCTTGACTTTAAATGATGATGAGGTGAATTTCACTAGTATATTCCTCAGGTGTGTTCCTGGGACATTACTCATTCACCAGCTCTATGAGCTCTCACAATAAGTATCGGGAAGTCTTCTTTTTCTCACAGAATTTCACAGAAGATCTCAATATCTCTTTTGTGGATTATTTGGTGTTTCTGATCCTTATATTGTCACACCTCGATCTGTCTTCGAGATCATCACCTTTGTCCTTGAGATACTTCAGATCATCTGATACCCGTGTTAATCTGGCACTCATCTCTTCCAGGGTCGTGATCTTGACCGAGACAACATCTTCATTGGAACTAACACAGTCTCCAGTCCCCTGAAAGTCTCTACAGAGGTTACCCAGAATGGATGTCATCTTAGCTTTCACTGCAGCTGTTCCGTAAATTTCTTACTCAATTTGTCTAGGTGGTCTTATAGGCTGCTTAAGACGTCCTCCTTCGTAAGAGGTACAGAATCTGCCTCTTTAGCTGCTATTACAGCAGCCTATTTAATTGGCCTATTCTCTCCTGACTGGGTTTAGAATTTTTCTTTGTTCCTATTTTGTTCCTATTTTTCTTGTTTCCGTCCCAGCGGGACCGGAGTACGCATTGTGTGCCTTCTCTCTTTTTTCTTCACAAATGGGAGTGCGTCCCAACATGCACATTATTGCCAAGCTCTATTGACTGACTTTTGTGGGTGAATTTAGTTTGTCCCGAATCTCTCTGCTGTGCTGGGGATATCAACATGACTCGTTCATGTGGCCACTGGTTTCATATCTCTGTGATGTGGTTGTTAGATCTCTTCGATATTAAGTAGGTGGACTTTAGGAAATGCCATCAAGTCTCAATGTGTTTATCAAGTCTCTCAAGCCAGACAAATCTATCATTGTCTACTGACTGAAGAGAGGGCACGGTTTATGATAGCTTGCAAGGTATATAGACTATGTGAGGGTTTGGATCATTTTTATTTTAGGGAAGAATTGTAAAGCCCTCAGCCACACGGCTCCTTTCATGCAGACTGCACACTTTGATTGCATGTTCCCTTCTCAGGGTTGTTTTGAGTTGAGGTTGGATCTATTAGGGCCCAAATTGTGGAATGGTCCAGCAGTTCATCTACACACAACTCTGAAGATATTGACCTATTGGGAAGCCGTCAAAACTCTTTTATTCTGTTAACTGTTTTTGTGTTTTGGCTCTTCTATATCTTCTAATTAAAAAGTTTGGAGCCAAAATTCTCTTTGAGGTATAAATGTACTCAATAAATAACAACAACAGCAACAATAATCCGGTTGGGACACAATCATTGACCTATGCAACCAATGGTCTGCGATGAGGTGCACATGATTACGAAGAATTACACACATATTTCACTAAATAACCTCACTTAAACATGGCAACAAATGACAAAGTGTGTTGCAAAAACCAAAGGGAGGGGGCTGTTTATGCATTTTAAAGACATGGAGGTGCGAAAACGTGAAAGTCAGAGAGGGTTAGCTCCTCTCAAACAGATATCGAGAAGAAGGCAAATTCAACTGATGTATCTCTGAATGGTGCTAATAAGCACAATAACAAAAAAACAACAACAACAACTACAGTAATAATAATCATTTAAAGCAACATGGTGCAAATCTCTGTTTTCCTAGCCCTCGTCATCTTTTCCTCCACTGCTCACGTTTAGTTTGCAGTTTGTGATCTCGCTGAACCTGTTTCAACTTAAATGCAATGTCTGCCAATTTCTGTGATGCGTCTTTGCATGATCAGGTAACAAGGGAAATGTTAAATGGAAGCTTTCTACTGTAACCTCAATTTAAGGACCATCAGCTTCAAGGAACTATATATCCTTGAGGCAGCCAGATCTCTTTGTGAAATACCTTACAGTTGTAACACTTTTGTAAGTATGCCTTTCACACATGGATTGATGATGCACAAAGTCCAGTTGACCATTTACAAGTGTTTTTTACTAATTACAGAAACAAGTTTATTGTTTGTTGGATATCAACTGTTGTGAATGCCCGTTCGTGTCTGGCGAGTTGTCATTTATTGTATTAGTCCTGTAAACAGAGGTGCTGTACAAAGTTACTACCACGTTAATAATAAATAATAATACTGAAGTTTATAAAGCGCAAACAGCTACCTCACCAGGAGGTGTCCCAGCGCCATTGTAAGCAACCGGCTAAACTGAGTAGTAAAAAACAAAAAACAATTACTTATTAAAGAGCCATGTCTTTATCTGTATCCTAAAGACGGGCTCTGAAATTGCATTGCGAATAGAAAGTGGTGGCACATTCCACAGTTTTGCAGTTCTTGCCGAGAAGGTTCTGCCCCCGAGGGGAGACTTCGCGAATCGGGGGACAAATAGCAGGTTAAGCGTGTTTGAACGCAGAAGTCGTGCCTGCTTATAGCGGGAGAATCTTAATTTAAGGTAATTTGGCCACTTAACTTGCAGTGCCCAATAGGCCAAAGTCAGGGCCTTAAATTCAATCCTGCTTTCCACAGGTAGCCAATGTAGACTGCGCAGATGCGGGGAAACATGTTGTCTAAAAGGAATGTATATAATCAGCCTCACAGCCGCATTCTGCACAATCTGTAATCACTGGGTCACGTGCTTAGGTAGCCCAAGATATAGAACATTTGCACAGTCCAGCCTAGATGTTACAGTGGCATGGACTACTAATTTACGGCAATCTTCCGGCAATAGGTCCAAGAACTTACAAAGATTTCTAAGTTTAGTAAAGCACCCCGCCACTACCTGTTGGGTATGCGCAGAGAAGGAGAGGGCATCATCCCATCTCACCCCCAGATTTTTAGCACTGGTACTGGGGGAGAGCGGAGGCCCCATTTCAGTAGGCCACCAGAGATCGGGCGAAGGCACCGGCCCCTTACCAAAGAAAATCATTTCCGTTTTTCCTGCAGTTAATTTTAATTTGTTCGTGTTCATCCAGGTGGCGATGTCACAAAGACAGCCCTTAAAATTACCAAAGGCCTCCTCTGTCAGCTCTCGGTAAGAGAAAACCAGCTGTGTGTCATCAGCGTATGAAATCGCTTTGACCCCCCAGTTGGCTATTAGAGTCAAAAGAGGGGCTAGATAAACATTAAAATGCAAAGGGCTTAGGGCTGAGCCCTGGGGATGAAGAACCGGGTTTTAGAACCCAGCAGCGCCAGGGATAACGCTCGATGTCTTCAGATTCCCCTGCCACGGCAAACAGAGACACGGGACACTTCTTGATGACGTCAAAGACCAAAGTTTATTGGCTGCAACCAGGAACAGAGGTCTACGAAGCACAACACGGGTGGTTCGCTAGAGACTGCACAAATTCAATGAGCGGAGAATGGTCTTTTATGCCAAAAATCACATTCCAAGCTAGCATTGATTACATACAAACTGACCAATCACATGGTGACATTTCAAAAGTAGCGCATGACGACAATCCCACTTTCCGTTGTCCAGCCCACCAGAAATTACCAAGCACTTTCCAATATCCTGTTTGATCAGGCCGGACAAACCCATCATAAAACCTCAACCCAAATCAGTGATTATGTCGTAAAGGAAGGAGCAGAAACAGATGAGAAGCAAGATAGGAGGTTGGGTGCAGTGTACCATAAACTCAGCAATGTCCTGCTCTTTGATCTTTATCTGACCAGCTGCTTAACAAGGAACTGGCTCAACGAGGTCAGCCTCGGGCAAGGGAGTCAGTTCGGCCATGTCACTCAGGAGTCATCTTAAGGTGTACGTGTCCAAAGGACTTGCTCGGCCGTAGTCATCGGCCTATGTGAGGGCAACCACACAAAATGGCTGCCGTACACAAAATGGAACCCGAGGGTTCAAACGAAATCCCTGAATACATAGTGTTCTCATTGATCGATTAGGACGAAAACACTCGTACACACCGCACTCGTGATTTGCGGTCCGCTGATACCAAAATCATCTATATCCGACGACCTTTATTGAACGGGTTCGGAACCTATGAACCACGGACCCTCGAACTACGGAACCACAGACCCTCCTTTGGCCTTACATAGGCAATAAACCCAAACCCAAACCCATGTCAGTCTGAATCTAGGTCTATATTCATCAGATCATTGATATGTTGCTGTAGCATCATCCTAGTACTTAGTACCTCTCTCTGGACAGGTCTCGCACACGAAGTAGCACAAAGGCCACAAATAGCAGGAGCACACTGTACACAGAGACAGAACAGGAAAAGGATAGCTAAAACCATCCCAATGACCATCAGAATCTTCCATCCCCACGTGGATATCAATCCCCAAAACCATCCCATCAACGACCAATCTCCCTTATCTATATGTACAGAGTGGGAGATCTTATGTAGTCTGGAAATGGCCTGGAAGACTGACGGAGCGTTGTCTGGAATGAAAACACGGCAGCTCGATTGAATCAGTTTACACACTCCACCTCAGTCTGCAAGTATGACATCAAGAGCAACTCTACTCTGAAGTGTCATAAGTCGATCCGACTGGAGCTCAGCAGTCAAGTTACTAAGGGCACCGGCAGTTTCGACTATGGTGGACTCAACCACTCTCGTCAACTGGCGAATGTTCCTGCTGTTAGCCATCGGTCCCCAGAACGGCAGAAAACCCTTAAAGAAATCTCCCAACTCTTGCCCTGTGGTATCTTCCTTACTGAAGACACCTCTAGCAACTCTCGTCTTACGGTAATCTGCCGCAGCTGTAAAAGTGGGAGGCAACAGGAAAGAAACAAAACATGTGCCTGAAAAGTCAGGGTGCAACCATGTATACGCTTTGTCGTAGCAGATGAAATAGGTACCCTTAGCTGCTAGAAACGCTGGGGAAGTCTGAGACACAAATACATAAGTCTCAGTGCAGACACTCTTCCCTAACTGAGCTTTCGGATTCTTGCCATTACCCTGCAGACAATAGCTACCCTGATGGGGCACTATCCAAATCGGTGAAGAACTTTTTGCTCGCTGGTTAACACTCAGACTAACTCCATATCCAGTAACGTCCCAACCAATATATGGTTGTCTCTCATCTTTTGGAATAGTCTCAAGTGCGTTGGTCCCTTTAACCATGTCGACTATACCCCTGGCCAGAGCACTATTCTTCGGATTATCCTTCGGTGAACGTCGGGGATAGACACTATGAGCATAAATGAACATGTTCTATATGCCCAAATAGAACCATTTAGGCTGAAAGGCAAAACCAAGTACGGAATACCTTTATCGGTCGTATGGGGCATTAGGCCACAAATCCAACAATTTGTCGTGTTCATAACAAGCTGGTGTTGGTGCAAAAGTTGAATAAAGGAATTGTTGGCAAATTCCAATCTTCTGACTACTTCATGCTCGGGCAGAGGGTGAAAAGAATGAGAAGAAATAGTAGGAGGCGGTGTAGGTTGCACAGTGGGCATGAACATCACTTTAAAAGAAAATGTCACATAACCAATTAAAAATATCATTAAGCTCAGTAACATAAATAAACACAATATTAAAAATCTTTTTCGTGTCATTAGTTTGTAAATTTTGCTCTTAAAGCTTATTGTCTCAACAGGTCTCTCCAACTCGAAGAACTCCATCCTCACTAAATATGCTGCTCGCGGTGGTGGGTGTTCTATGCTAAGGAATGCCTCTGTCAGCCCAGGGCAACTCCCTTAGGCCAACCAGAACCGTCGACCTATTGTCTCAGGCTTGCACTCCAAAGACTTGTCAACCGCGACCCTACAGCTGAACCCGGATGGCGGTTCGAAAAACAAAAATCAAAGTAGTTCCTCGGAGGAGAGCTAACCTGCTAACAGAAACATCATAAAAACTTCATTTGTTTATTTGTCCAGCGACTCTCGGTCGCAAATTATAACGGTCTTTGCCAGGCAATGTTTGTTCGCGGAACAGGTGTTCAGGTTCAGTAGTGTTCAAACGATTCGAGGGAGGCACAGCTTCTTGAAGAAGATAGTCACTTTCTTTCTCAGTGTTCGTTCCAATCAAACGGGCATCGCTGAATGGCAGAAAACGAGGCACGGTCTCAGTCTCAGAGTCTGGAAGTCCCTTCTGGACCCACCGGTCGTATGGCAAGGACAACGAAGCCTGTTTGCAGTGTATGCCGTGGATCCAATTCTTCTTCCCGTGCACTCGAACTGCGGAACGTGTAGACAACAAAACCAGGTGGGGTCTGTTCCAGCGGGGCTGCTCGTTCTTGCTCCGCTGAAAGTTCTTGACAAACACCCACGAGCCGGGTTCAATGGCATGACCTGGATCTTCAGAAAGCTGTGGTAAACTGTCATGAACCTGTTGGTGTAAGACACGCAGTTTAGCCGTCAGTTCGTACAAATAATCAAGTAACACAGGATGTTCAATCTCACTAAACTTCGTCGGTCTTGGCACGCCCCAAATATTCGCCGGGCGGCCAAACACGACCTCATACGGACTCAAACCCATTCGCGAATGCACAGTCATTCTTGTGGACAGAAGGGCTAGGGGCAAAGCATCTGGCCATTGCAAACCAGAGCTCGCTTGAATTTTGGCTAATTTTAATTTCAAGGTGCCATTGTAGCACTCGACTAAACCAGCTGATTGGGGGTGATTTGCAGCGTGGAATTTCTGCCTTATTCCTAATCCCTCACATACTCTCTTCATCACTTGACCCACAAATTCACTCCCATTGTCACTCCAGATCATTCTCGGCAATCCAAATCTAGGGAAGAACTCTTTGATAAGGGCTTTCGCTGTGGACAAGGCAGTATTGTCCTTCAAAGGGTAAGCTTCCACCCATCTAGAAAAGGAGCAAACAACCACTAACACATACTTCAGGTTGTTGCACCTCTCCATGTGGATGAAATCTAGCTGCAAAGCCTCGAACAGATACGATGGAGGAGCAAAATGACCAGCTGGAGTTGGAGTTCCCTTACCAGGATTATACATCAAACACACCATACAGTTCTTAACCAAATTCTCTGCACATTTAGGAATTCCTGCATTCTGCCAAACCAGAGCCAACAACTTGCAAATCCCTTTCACGCTGATATGTGCCATTCCATGAGCCATCGTAACAACTGGAAGCATATCAGGTAACAACCATCTTTGATGCTCTGACAAATCAATCCAACAACCATTCGAATCCAATCTACCCTTACTCTCTCTCCATTCATTCAACTCTTTCTCTGTAGCTTCAGCTTGGATGGATTTCACACTCTCGGTCATATCTTCACACATGCTTCTATCTGGAACCCATCTCGCCGGACCTGCAACATACATTCGGCTCATCACATTTCTCGCAGTTTCTTTCGCAACCTCATCTGCAATTACGCCAAAATTCGATGGGGTGGGTATGGAAATGATACTGCCGAATTCCCCGTTGGGCGCGGGGTTCGGCAAGGGTGCTCTATGGCCCCTACTTTGTTCACCCTTTTTATTAATGGTATTGTTTCCCGCATGCAATCTCGGGCAGTGGATGCTCCTTTTCTTGCAGGTGAAAAAGTTCCTATTTTAATGTTCGCCGATGATACCTTAATTTTATCCAAAACCCCAAGTGGTCTGCAAAAAGCATTGGCAATATTTGATGAGTTCTGTGTAGATCACGGATTGGAGGTGAATGCGTCCAAAACAAAACTCATGGTTTTTAATCCACACAGAAATTTTAAATCAAAAATTTCCATGAGTGGTCGCATTCTGGAAGTTGTAAAATCCTTTACTTACCTGGGGATCCTTATCTCTAATGACAAAAAGTGGCAGCAACATCTTAATATTGCTACATTAAGGCACAAGCAACTAGCTGGCACTATTATCAAGGAACATAGGAAATCGCTGACTAAACTTATCAAACCACCCTTGATAATATATGAGGCAAAAGCAATTGGGTCTGCTTTGTATGGTGCGGAGCTATGGGGGCATGAAAATCTCCAGGAACTCCAAACATCAGAAAATAAATTCTTAAGGTCATTGACAGGTACCCCACAGAGCAGTCCGTTATTGCCCCTGCGTTATGAGCTAGGTAGGAGAGAAATTTCGGAAATGGCAAAACTACGCCCGATTTTATACTGGCGTAGGCTCTGGACTAGAGCTCTCCCACTACGCGGATGGGTTCATAGATGTTATTAAAGCTGACCGTTACAATAAAATCAGATGGTTTAAAACATTAAAGAATGCATTGTTCGAATTAGGACTAAATGCTTTATGGACCGATCCAGCCGGGGCTTCATTTCCCACTAAGTCTACTTTAAAAAACATTTTTTGGGAATATGTTGTTAATAGGAGTTTGCTCAGTACCACCAGCAGGTCTATGACCACCAGTTTCCTAGAAGTCAAGATGTACCCTATTTATGAAATGTACTGGGATTACATATCGAACCCCATGGACAGAAAACTGCTCTTCCAACTGAGGGTAGGTTCCCTCCCCCTCCGTAATTTAACATCTAAGTGGAAATCAGGGGGTGCAGCAATTTGTCCAGTCTGTGGGGTAGGAGATTAAACCCTTGGTCTTTTTTTTTTTCCTGCCCAGTATATTCTGCACCAAGGCGAGCTTGGTTGGCTCCTATGTGCAGGAACTTAGGCACAAAAAGTAGCATGGTAGCGCTGCGTATTGTAAAATCCACTTCTGTAAATTGGATCATAATTGCCACCACAAAGTACTTGGGGTGGGCGTGGGTTATAAGGCAGAGATTGCTGGTAGGTTAATTACTCACTGCCTAGTTGATCAGAGATTGCTAGACACTTGTCTATTCTCTGTAATTGCTTATTAATAGCTCAGAGACTGCTAGACTAATGTTTATTCTCTGCAAATGTTTATTTAACTGATCAGAGACTGCTAGACTAGTGTCTATTCTCTGTAAACGCTCATTTAATGTATCATCGGTATGAAATTTTAATGGTATGAATTTTTAAGGATTTTTTATTGTCATTGTGATTATCATTTTTTGGTATTTTTAATAGTAATGAACTTTGCACCTGTATCTATGATGAGTTATAGTCTTTTAAATTGTGCCATGTGCTTGCGTCTAAATGACTTTGTAAATTTAATTGCTTTTTATTATATGTTTGTATGTCTGCTTTTATGAGTAATACTCGAATAAAGCACTTTTGAAAATTTGCAAATGCATTTCCACGACCAACATCATCCGTAACTTTCTTATGCGCAGTGCATTTCACAATCGCTACTTGCAATGGCAAAGTAAGTGATTCAAGGAGTTCATTCACCAACTGGCCATGCTGGATTTTCGTCCCATGCGAAGTCAGGAACCCACGCTCTCGCCACAAATGTCAAAAACTATGAGCCACACCAAACGCATACTGGCTGTCAGTGTACACATTCACTTGTTTTCCTTTCACCAACACACATGCTCTCGTTAATGCAATCAACTCTGCTGCTTGCGCTGAATTGTGTGGGATACGTGCAGCTTCAACAATCGTATGCAAAGTCGTAACAGCATATGCCGCAGTTGTATCGCCATTCAGAAGCTTGAAGCACGAACCATCAACCCACAAAGTACCATCACACTCTGTAAGAGGAGTATCCCTAAGGTCTATCCTCCCTTTTGTTTCTTCCTCAGTTCTAAGGAAACAATCATGCTGTTCTGTGTCATTATCTGTCTCAACTGAAATCGGCAACAACGTGGCTGGATTCAACGTGTTGCATCTTTTAATGTGCACATGACTCGCTAACAAGGTCAATTCGTAACCCGACAACCAAGCACTAGTTAAGTGCTGTGTCTTGGTACGATTCAACAAGGTATCCACTGCATGTGGAACCATCACAATCAGTGTATTATCCATAACCAAACCAGCAGACTGTCTAATCGAAACAGCCGCTGCTACTGTAGCTCTCAAACAACTCGGCAACGCTCTTGCTACCGGATCTAAGGTCGACGAAAAATAAGCACATGTACGCTGCTTATCGCCAAACTGTTGAGTCAACACTGACAATGCACATCCCTCTCTCTCGTGGACAATAAATGTGAAAGGCTTACTGTAGTCGGGGGTACCCAACACAGGAGCCGAACACAACGCATTTCGTAATTCTGAAAAGCTCTTTCGACATTTGTCAGTCCAAGGAATAGGATTTGGAGTATCCTTAACAGTAAGAGCTATCAAAGGCTTCGCTAACCGCGAGCAATTAGCGATCCACTGTCTACAGTACGACGTAATACCCAAAACGCACGTACTTCTCTCTGTGTCGTAGGGACACTCATTTACGCAATCGCTTGGATTCTTTCTGGGGTCAGTTTCCTTCCCTCCCTCGATAAGAGGTGACCTAAGTAGGTAACTTTTTGTCGACAATATTGCAACTTTGAAAGAGAAACTTTGTGATGAAAATCAGACAAGTGGCGTAACAACGACAAAGTAGCCTCTCTACAAATCTCTTCATTGTCAGCAGCAACTAACAAATCGTCAACTTATTGAATAAGAGCAGCACCATCAGGTAAAACCAACAAATCAAGTTGCTTTTTCAAAGCTTGGCTATAGATCGATGGACTCTCACAGTAGCCTTGAGGAGCGCGCTTGAAGCGGAAGCTTCGTCCTCCTAAAGAGAATCCAAAAATATCTCTACTCTCCACGGCAATCGGGATGCTGAAGAAAGCATTCTTCAAGTCAATCACCGAAAACCACGTGGCTGTAGCCGGGATCAAAGTTAACAAAGCGGTGATATCAGGTGCAACAGGAAATTGCGGAACAACGATCTTATGCACCTTGCGAAGATCGATCACAAACCAATATCCAGGAGGCTGTGAAGAATCAGTCCTCTTCAGAACAGGCAAAACCGGACTATTGCACACATTACCTCTCGTTTCCTCGATCACACCCTTTTCAATCAGATCATAGATGATCGCCAAAAGTGCTCTCTCGCCATCACTCGAGATACGATACTGTGGAATACGCGGTAACCCAGCATTCGCTTTCAGTGTCACAACATATGGCCGAATCTCCAAGAGGCCTACATCATTCGGACCAGTAGCCCAAAGAGAATCAGGGAGAGAAGACAATTCAGGTGGAAGTCGATCTTTAGATATATACATCGGAGAGATCACTCTGTCACCCAATGTAAGATGTACTCCTGACGGAGAACAATATAGCGTCGCATACAATCTTTTTAATAAGTCCAATCCCAACAAGTTCTCACCACAACCGGTCGTCAAAATGAGGGGTGCTTCGAATTTACGTGGTCCAACAGAAAGAGACAACGGACTAGAAATCGGATTCGTAACTGGGGCGCCAGAAAAACCTACTGAAACATTCTTTAAGCCAGACAAAGGTGCGCCAGGGAGTTTAGAGTGCATAATAGAACTCTTCGCAGCACCATTATCCAACAGAAAAGGCTCCGACACACCTGATGCAATCACTTCAACATAAGGTCCATTCTGATCTACTGGAACTGAAACAACTCCCTCTCTCTTGTCTATGGCTGTCCTAGCAATCATTACCATCCACTTCCTCGCCTTTGACGTAGTAATCGTCCGCATAGTACTGAGCTGTCCTACCAGACGCACCCTGTTGCTGATCAAAACTATTCATAGAATTCTGTGGAGGCAAAGAACGCGCGTCCTGACCATGACCTCTACCTCTAGGCGCTTGTTGAGCACCTCGACCTCTCACACCAGAAGCACCATTTGTGCGATGTAACAAAACCGGACAACTACTCTTGAAATGGCCCTCTTCTTTGCAATACGCACACTGATTAGGCCCATACGGAAAACGTTGTTGAGAAGACTCGTACCATTGTAAGTTTCTCTAATATTGCTGATTCTGCTGATAATCGCCTTGATTATTAGTACGGGGCGGATAAGCTTGTTGTAGAAGAACTTTAGTCTTCAATTCCTTAGTCTTCTTATCCGCTTTCTCTAACTCATCCTTGTTCCTATTTTCATAGTACTGGGCAGTAGCTAAAATCTGCGCTGATGTGGAAACGGCCCAAGCACTCTCAGAATCCTTCAGTCTATTGCACAATTCGGGAAGCAAATTATGAACGAATTTGTCGACGAACAATCTCTGACCACCTTCGGTAGCCATGTCCTGACCACTGTGGTCTACAAAGGTCTCTTCAAATCGCGTGAAAAAGTCAGACACAGTTTCATCTTTCTTCTGCTTGCACGCAGACAACTTGTCCCAATTGACACGCACTTCAGGCATCAAAGTCTTCATATAAGTAATAATCCTACCAGGAAGTTCAGTAATCAAATCCTCAGGCTTAGCGCCACCTACTTGTCTATTATCAGCATCTCTAAGGTGAGCCCAAGTGTCACCTAATTCATGTGCATGATCTGTGTGACGAATCTTACCCCAAATAGGCTTTGGAACAACATTCCCAAACAACATGTCTATGTCTGCCAGATTCATGATTCACGAACTCACAGTCTGAGTTAGCTCCTTATAGTACCCTGCTGGATTTTTGCGCGGATCAGGCAAAGACTGCTTAGTAGCTAAAACTTCAACACGCTTCCAAGGAACATGTACCCAGACACGCTGAAAGTGTGCAACAACAGGTGGAACAGCATTTGCGTCAGCAGGTCTCCAAACTGGAGGAACCTCACGCATCGGATATTGACGCGCTTTTCTCCCAACTGATGAATGAGGCTAAAACAGTCGCTCAGAAGGAGATGCATTCCGTAATGACAACAATGTCGCAACTGCTTTTTCAATCTCGAGACCCACAACGGTCCCTTTCGCAAACTCAGAACGTATTCGGTACAACTCAGACGGAGCCTGTCCTACTTCCTCTATCCATTGTTCAAAAAGGAAAGCACACAGCACACATCATATCAAAAACGTACCGTTGCTTTGGTGCTTCCCATTGATGGAAAACATCCATATTACCCTCAAGGTCATACTGCGTAGGATACGTAATCCATTTACGCGCCATGAGATCCAACACTGTTCGTTCGTCAATTGTAGGCAATTGACTATGCGATTGTCTACGCTCAACAACAGGAGACATACCCAATGATCCGAGCAGAGGACAAAAGATACTAGTAACTGCAGCAGTCATTCTTTGTCGAGCAGAAGGAGAAGGTGACAAAATAAGAGGAGACGGAACAACATGAGAGGAAGCCAAAGTCGGAACAGGAGGAGTACACAGAACAGACGTAGGAGTAGCAGACAAAGGAGGTAACAAAGTCGGCGGCCCTTGAGAAGGCTGCACCAAAGGAATAGTAGCCAACGGAAGAGGAGCTGGCTGTGGAGTGATCGCAGGTGGCTAAGCAACCGGGGGTTGCGCAACTACAACTGGTGGTGGTGGTGCCGTAGCATTCTGTGCATAAGGGGGTGGCGAACTCAATAGATGCGACATTAAAGGATCTTTCACAAGATCTTTCTTCTCTTCTTGCTTTTTAGGAGGCAGAGCTGGGTAACACTTATCTACCGCTAACTTACGGATCCTAAGCATCTGTTCGCTCTCTTGCTCTTCCTCATTATCCCTAAACTGTATAGCAGCTTGCACCATTGACAGACCTCGTTCTCGTTTATTTTTCTTCGCTAACTTAATTTCTTTCTGTTGGGCTTTTCGCCATATGCGGAAAGAGTCAAACATCGCCACCCGGTCTTTCTTTTTGAACAGTTTAACTTAGAGATTGTCTAAAATCTCTGTTTCAAAGCTACCATAACGGGGCCACTATAGGACACCGTCTTTTCTTGTGTATTTAACCCAGATGTCATTATATCCGATTTGGCCCACACCATGTTTTACATAGAGCTCATAGGTCAGAATTCCAATTGGAGGAACCGGGCACGAATCCTTCAATCGGGAATCCCTAGAACAACCAAAACCAAATATCTTTCCAAGTCTGCTAAGACCAGGCATCTTCGCTCACTAGTCTAGCTTCAAACTTCAAGGGAAATCTCAAAACGATAGTCTCGTGAATACACGAGTCCCTCTGCTTTGGGGCCTGCAGGTTCCAAATCAAAGCGATCCTCGAAGGGATACCAAAACAAACTAAGGACTGGGAGACGCTCCACTCATACTTAACTGAAATGTCGATGGCGTCACCAGAAGACCTGTCCATCGTCTCGCTCTACAAATCGTCTATGGCTCCAAGACAGGGCGACAGTCAGGGCAGCAGTCCTTCGTAGCTGTCGGAAAGCGGGGAGCCTCACAGCAAAGACTTTCGTACCACGACGACATACAGGGGTCGATGAAGTGGGAGGCCTTCCTCCAGAATTTCCACACGAAGCTCCTCACGATCTTCGGCCATGGACCGGTACCGCTGAAGTCGCCCCACGTGGGGCGCCAACTGAAGAACCGGGTTTTAGAACCCAGCAGCGCCAGGGATAACGCTTGATGTCTTCGGATTCCCCTGCCTCGGCAAACAGAGACACGGGACACTTCTTGATGACGTCAAAGACCAAAGTTTATTGGCTGCAACCAGGAACAGAGGTCTACAAAGCACAACACGGGTGGTTCGCTAGAGACTGCACAAATTCAATGAGCGGGCCATGGTCTTTTATGCCAAAATCACATTCCAAGCTAGCATTGATTACATACAAACTGACCAATCACATGGTGACATTTCAAAAGTAGCGCATGACGCCAATCCCACTTTCCATTGTCCAGCCCACCAGAAATGACCAAGCACTTTCCAATATCCTGTTTGATCAGGCCGGACAAACCCATCATAAAACCTCAACCCAAATCAGTGATTATGTCGTAAAGGAAGGAGCAGAAACAGATGAGAAGCAAGATAGAAGGTTGGGTGCAGTGTACCATAAACTCAGCAATGTCCTGCTCTTTGATCTTTATCTGACCAGCTGCTTAACAAGGAACTGGCTCAGCGAGGTCAGCCTCGGGCAAGGGAGTCAGTTCGGCCAGGTCACTCAGGAGTCAGCTTAAGGTGTACCTGTCCAAGGGGCGCTAGAGGGCGCGCTTGCGGAATGGCTGCCTAGACTCGCAGATCCCGCTCCTTGGTAATTGATCCTTCATAGATCCTGCGCCACTGGGTGCTGTATCACCCCCAAAAGACCGGATCCCACATCCAGACATCGCGCTCCACACTCGTTCCAAGTTTGGGGCCGCTGCGCACTCTGGGGCCGGAGCTACGGGCTGCTGAAATCTGCCCGACGTTCGCTTTGGAGCTGCGGAGAGCGGATGCCCGGCCGCTGCAGTCACGCGACCCTGGGGACTGCCACAAGGTTTCCAGGCCGCATCAAGCCTCTGCAATCGGGATCCTCCTGGGACGACGTACGGGGGCGACCATGCAGGTAGGCGACTGCTGGAGACTTCGCCTTGGGTCCCCCTCCCCTCCCCCAGCCTCCGCTGACTCTCCTTGCTGGCGCTGAGGGGGGGCCGCTCCTCGCACGGCGGGTGGAGCTGCGACCTCTCCGGACTGCTGTGCCGGCCTCCCGCATTGCTGCTGATCCCGGCTTGTGCGGCGCGGACCGCTGGACCTGCTGGCCGGGGGTCGGGGCCGGCCCCCCTGCACTGAGTATCGCCGTCACGTCCCGCATCACTCACCTGCGGACCACTGCATCGCGTCGGGTGCCGGCGGTACTGTCGGCTGTGCAGACGCTGCGTGTCCGCCCTGCGGGGAGGCCCCTGGCTGCTCCCCTGTGCAGCGCCGTCCTGTGGGACGCGATGCCCCGCTCTTAACTGCCGCTGTCTGCCCTTCTGATCTGGACCCTGCTGCCCGCTATTGCCACCGGTGCCCAGGCCTCTCCCCAGCCGGCTCTGGGCTGCGAGTGCCCACTACTGCGACCACGTGCCTCTGGCTGGACATTCACCTACGCTTTCTTAGCGCTTGGAGGCTGCATAGCGCTTTTCCCTGATGGCGCCTCTACTGCTGTATATTGAGTCATACCGTGACTGCGCTTCTCCTGCCTGCTACTGGCTGTATCTCCCTGCGGGGCCTGACCTCGCGCTGAACTGCTCTGCCATCATTCATCTTGGCCCATAAATCGCCTCCAGACGCTGCCATGGGGCGGCCCGAGACTCGCCAGCCCAAGCTGAGTTTCGACAGCGCTCGTAAAGGCGCCACATCGACACAGATGAACCCGGGGCCTAGCGTGCCTTCTCCGCAGCCTACCCCGCCTCCGACCCCTGCTGTGGACCTTACCAACCTGATTCAAGAGATGCGTCAGGGCTTCGCCACCGTTGTGGAGAAGGTAGATGGGGTCACGGCTCGACTAGACGCCTTAGTCCACAAGGTCGACCACCATGAGGAGCGCATTACGACCGCGGAGCAGCGAATATCCGATAACACTGATGTCACTACGACCCATACGACGCAGCTGGCCAGAATGGACAATCTACTCCGCGTTATAGCGGCAAAGAATGAGGACTTAGAAGCAGCCGCCGGAACAACATACGCATTACGAATGTGCCGGAATCCACAGCCACGGGTAGGATGGAACTATACGTGGAGAAATTGCTTAGAGGCTCAATCGGTGAGGAGGCTTTCTCGCCTCAGTTCATTGTGGAGAGGGCCCACCGCTCCCTGGCGCCTGTGCCCCAGCCTGGTTTGCCACCTAGGCCTATAATTGCTCGTCTCCTGAACTATCGCGATCGTGATACTGCCCTCAGAGCTGCCCGGACTCAAAGATCACTGCAGTACAACGGAATTACTTTTTCCATCTACCCCGACTTCACACCGATGGTTCAGGACGAACGGCGCAAGTTCCTTCCAGTGAAGAAAAAACTGCGGGAGGCCCAAATAGACTATGCCCTCTTGTACCCTGCGAAGCTCCGAGTTACCCATCAGGGCAAGCAACACTTTTTTACCAACCCGCAAAAAGCTGTGGACTTCCTGAAGACGATACGTAGGGCACGCAGGGACGAACATGTATCTGCAGATGAACAGGAGAATGCTGACCTACCTCCAGTGCACCACGATGACTAACTATCCCTACATGCTTTGGTTTGCAAATGATCCGCGCCGACCTGCCTGCAAGCAGCGGCTCGGACTTTAGTAGCTGGGGTGATACGAGAATGATGGACCTGCATGGACCCTGCACCCCAGTGGTAACGTACACCAAGGACCACTTTCTCGGCCCTAGTCTCCACCGAGGGCGGTACAGTTCTGGAGCTACGAACCGGATAGTGGCAGTGCGCGCTCTATACTGTACCCCTATTGGGTGTTCCCCATTGCCTTGTTGCGTTTTTTGCTGTTTGCGTTGCTACAGTTGGGAGGGAGGGGGATGGGGGGGCTGCGCGGGGGGGTCCATGGCTACTGGCATGATTGGGATGCTGGGGTGGGTGGGGGGGAGATGGGTTTCAAGAGGCTCACGTTGCTTAGACTGTGTATATATTTGCTAACCTGGTGTATGTCTTGGTGCTGGTGGGGTGGATGTGGATTCATAATGTGGCCCCCTCGGGCGCTATCACTTCTACTGTTGCTATGTCCATGGCTGCTTTGAATACAACTGCGCGACTGACATGCTTATCATGGAATGTCCGAGGATTGAACAATGCTAAAAAATGCAGAAATGTTATTGCCTACCTGGATAGACATCATGTGCAGGTTGCCATGTTGCAGGAGACGCATCTGCCTGTGCGAGGCGGTGCCTCTTTTGCGTCGAAATGGGCTGGTGCCTGTGTTTTTTCCTCCTACTCGACTTATGCACGCGGTGTGGCGGTGCTCATTGCCCGCAGAGTGCCTTTTCACTGCTTTGGAGAGGCGGTGGACAGAGAGGGCTGTTATGCTTTGTTGTGGGGTAGGGTGGGCCACGACGTCTACTTATTTGTATCGATGTATGCACCGAATGTTGATTCACCTGCCTTTTTTTCCACATTGTGGGGTAAGATTGTGGCTGTTGGGGCGCGACACATCATCTGGGGTGGTGATTTCAACTTGGCGCTGGCACCCCCCCTAGACAGAGCGGATGGTGTTAGCTCCTACAAACCCAAGGCCAGGGAGGCATTGGAGGGAGTCGTAGAGGAGGGTGGACTATTAGATGCCTGGAGACACCTACATCCCCTTGGACGGGAGGGTACACACTTCACATCTCACACCGGGACATGGGCACGCTTAGACTACTTTCTGGTTAACAGGGAAATTGCTATAGAGTTGTTGGGGGTGGACCATTTGCCTAGAACCTATTCTGATCACAGCCCTGTGTCGTTGCAGTTCCGTACTCCTGGGTGGGACAATCCGCGGCCGCAGTGGAGACTGCGTTCCGATGTGCTTCTCGACAACATATTTCGCACTGAGCTGGGTGAGGAGGTAGAGGATTTCTTTCCTAGAAATAAAGGCTCGGTGGAGTCAGTTGAACACATATGGGAGGCTTTCAAGGTCACTATCAGGGGGTTCTGCATCTCTAAAAGCCACGGGGTACTGCGTGATATCCTACAAACCATCACCACACTGGAACGGGACCTGCGGGCTCTGGAACTCCACATGACGTTAGACACTGACCCACGCCTGCACGCCACCTTTAGAGAGACACTATCAAAATATGAGGAGGTGGCGCCAGGGAGGCGAAGAATCGGGGTAAGCACTGGGTAGCCCGGAAATACTGCGAGGGGGATAGGCCTGGAAAAGTGCTTGCTGCGATCACACGACCATCACGGGTGCAAAACACTATACTAGAGCTTACCGATGAGTCCGGTGCCACCATCAGAGACTCGGATGCGATACTCTCCACCTTCACGACACATTACTCTTCACTTTATACTTCCACGGCAGAGGTGAACGCGCCATACGCTGCGTACCTCAATGACGTGGCGCTGTGCTGGCTCAGCGATGGGGACAGGGAGTTTCTTGCAGCACCTTTTGAACTGGACAAGGTTCGCAAGGCCATCATGTCCCTCAAAAATGGTAAGGCACCGGGCCTCGATGGCATACCAGCCGAGTTCTACAAAGCCTATATTGACGTTATGGCGCCCGTGCTCCGCGAGGACTTTACTGAGTCCCTCGCTGATGGGATACTTCCCTGCTCTATGCGTGAGGTAGTGATCACCTCCCTTTTGAAGCCGGATAAAGATCCCTCCTCCTGTGACTCTTACCGTCCACTTTCCCTCCTAAACTGCGATGTTAAAATACTCGCCAAGATTCTGGCCACTCGACTGTCGCTGCTAATGACCAGACTTGTTCTGCCTGATCAATCTGGCTTCGTTGCGGGCAGATCCACATCCCATAATCTTCGCACCCTCTTCTCCTTGCTCCGCACGGTCCACCCTGACGTCCCAGTGGCGGCTGTGTTCCTGGACGCCACCAAGGCGTTCGACTCGATCGAGTGGTCATACCTCTTTTCGGTCCTGGCCAGCATGGGATTCCCTAAACTGTTCCTATCTTGGGTTCGCCTCTTATACACGGACCCCTCGGCGAGGGTGCTAATTAATGGACGGTTGTCGCATCCTATTACACTCACAAGAGGCGCCCGCCAGGGGTGCCCGCTCTCTCCCCTGTTATTTGCCATCGCGGTCGAACCACTCGCCTGTCGCTTACGACAATTACACCGAGCGGGAGCGGTACAATGCCTGCAGCGGCAAATTGATGTATCCCTCTATGCGGACGACATCACACTGTACGTCAAATATCCTGAGATGCATCTCAATCCCCTGCTTCGGGAGTTCATCCTTTTCGGGGGGGTGTCAGGTGTTCACATCAATTGGGCCAAGTCGCAATTTTTTCCTCTTACAGATGCGGTGCACGCCTTCCCGCTTGATTATCAGTTGGTGTGGTGCCGCGATGATCTTCGTTATTTGGGAATCCGTATTTCTCGCGATAAGGACGAGACGCTACGATCCAATTATGGAGTAGCCATAACCAAGTTGACTGCCTCCGTCGATAGATGGATCACACTGCCACTCTCCATGGCTGGGAGAGCTTCACTCATAAAAATGGTGATATTGCCCCGCTTTCTGTATCTTTTTCTTAATATCCCCTACTTCCCTGGTGCTTTTTTCTTCAAGACACTCCGCACGGAGCTGCGCAGGCTTTTCTGGGGCGGCAACTCCCCCCGCTTAAAGTGGTCGACACTGACCCTTCCCTACGACAAGGGAGGATTCGATGTCCCCGATTTTGAAGCATACTACCAGTGCGCGCAGGTGCATTTTGCCTACCACTGCATGGCGCCGCATCGCTAGGCGACTGTTATGCCCGCTGCCCTACTCCCCCAGACTACCGCTCACCTACCATCCACAACTTTCCCTGTTATCAGAACTGGGATTCCGTCAACTCTGTGATAAACTACTTGTCACCTGCTGGGGTGATCTGTTTCACGAGAGTCATTTCAAGTCTGCTGACCTATTTTTTAAAACGCATGAGCGTACTCCCCTTGAACTCTTTTACTATATTCGGCTACGTGCGGGGATGCGTGACATCCTGCCCGACTACCCTGATGAGCCTGAGATCCTGTCACCGCTGCACTTCCTCTTGGGATCGCAAGACGGGACCCACTTGGTCTCTGGGCTCTACCGCCAGATCCGCAGTGCTGCTCCAGAGCAGGTCTTCGCTGCTCGGCTACACTGGTCCGCTGAACTTGCCATCGATATCTCAGATGACCAGTGGAAACACTGCTGTACACTGACTTCCCGCATCTCTGCCAGCTGCAGATTGAAAATTATTCATTACAAATTCCTTCAGCGGATATATTCCACGCCGGTCCGGAAGCATAGATTCGGGTTGGCTGATAATGACCGTTGTGAGCGTTGTCGCGCCGACCATGCTGATTTTCTTCACCTGCCATGGGACTGCCCCCAGATTGCTCGCTACTGGCGACAGGTGATGGAGGCCATTGCGGAGATGATGGGGGAGGCGATCCCTGCGGACCCTCTGATAGCCATCCTCGGATACACGATGCAATTGCCTAGAGATTGCAGAAAATTCGTTGACACAGCTTTGCTCTTGGCCAAGCGGCGTGTTGCGTGCCGCTGGAGCAGGGGGAGGGCGCCCAAGTTCAAGGACTGGCTTACAGATTTGACATATTGCCAGGATCAGCATGCCACCTTTGCTGAGCTGCTACCTCTCTCGTGTCGGCCCAGGGATATTTGGGATCCTCTGGTGCACTACCTGCTCAGGCACTCGGACGATGACGCGCAATCAGGTGACTTACCTGTCACTCCTCAGCACCCTGAGCTCTTAACCTATAGCTCCTGCTGTGGCATTCAGCCCTCTCTCTCTCTATATGCCCTCATACCCCTACGGACTCCCTGGCGATGTGGGCTGCCCTGCCCCGATCGACCTGCCCCGATCGACCTGCCCCCTCCTCCTCTCTGAGCATGTACACCCTCTCTCGCACTCACGACACGATTTCACACCTCTGGCGGGCGACATCCCGGGACACCCTGCGCTTTCCTAAGATGGACCTCTACTGACTTTTACAGCACTGGGATGGAAGTTCTGGACACAAACTCCCCCACACGCCTCTACCTGCCCGGACTGCCACAATACACCACTATCACTCATTACTACTACATGGTCATGCACTGCCTCTTTGTTGTTACCTCGTTGGGATGTTTTGGTTCCTGTTCTAAAAAATACAAAAAAAGGAGAGAATCTTCTCTCGATCAAAAAACTCTGTTCGACTGCTGCTCATCCTTACTTGTCCTACATCACCGGATGCGGAACCAGCGTCATATATGTCTATAATGTGCCGCCGGGCCCCCGGGATGCCGGCTTCTAGGCTGTGTATTGTTCATCTTCTCCTGCTGCCGGCCTCCGGGTTGTAGGCGACCCAAGCTGTGTACCATACTCTGTTTACTCCAATAAAGCAGATTTGAACCCCCCAAAAAAAAAAAAAAAAGGTGTACCTGTCCAAAGAACTCGCTCGGCCGTAATCATCGGCCTATGTGAGGGCAATCACACAAAATGGCTGCCGTACACAAAATGGAACCCGAGGGTTCGAACGAAATCCCTGAATACATAGTGTTCTCATTGATCGATTAAGACGAAAACACTCGTACACACCGCACTCGTGATTTGCGGTACGCTGATACCAAAATCGTCTATATCCGATGACCTTTATTGAACGGGTTCGGAACCTATGAACCACGGACCCTCGAACTACGGAACCACCGGGAACACCACACCAAAGAGGTTTTGGTTTGGACGAAAACGGGCGTAAGGTGACTTTCTGCGAAGGGGCGCTCAGATAGGACTGCACCCAGGCACACATCTTCTCGCCCTGGCCAGTGCTTTCCAGCCTCTGAAGCAGCCTGACATGATCGACCATATCAAAAGCTGCAGATAGATCCAGGAGCACCAGCATTGCTGATGCCCCTGAATCCAGTGCCCATCTGACTGATTCCACCACCTCTATAAGGGCAGTCTCGTTGCTGAAACCAGGCCGAAAGCCTGACTGTGTTTCATGCAAAATAGCATTGCTTTCAATAAAGCAATTCAGGCGACGTTGTAAGAGCTTCTCTAGCATTTTCCCCGGTGCCGGTAAGAGCGAGATTGGCCTGAGATTGTTAAAATCATCTGTGGCTCCATTTGGTTTCTTTTTCAACGGAAGCAGTGTAGCATGTTTCCAGCAATCAGGAAAAATTTCAGTCTCGAGAGAGGTGTTCCAAATGTGAATGAGAGTATCTATCACAAAAGGTGAGATCTTTTTCCATAATTTGGGTGGACAAGGATCATCCGGGCCCCTGATTTACATCTCTGACAATGCCTCCTGTCAGTGATTGGTTGAAAGCAGGAAAGCGACTGAGCCCGTAAGGAGGCCAGAGAGGATTCTGTCTTCTCTGTCGCAACAGGGACAGAAAATGTGTCATACACCTTTACCATTTTATTATTGAAGAAATTAGAAATATCTTCACACAAAACCGGCATTGAAACCACTTCCGTCTCAATTGCTCTTGGTTTAAGAAAAAGATTGAACTACCTTAAAAACTTCTTTACTAGACTTAACAGCTATCTGAATGCGGGAAGCGAAAAAAATTCTTTTTGCCATTTTTAGTGATCTGTGTAAATTTTTTAAGGCTCTTTTGTAGCAGGACTTTGCTATGTCACAATAGTTTTGTCTCCATTGTCGTTCCAATCTCTTACAGCTCCGTTTTTCTTCTTTCAACGCCTCTGAAAACCATGGTGCTGAGGGGGATTGTCTGCGAGACATCATCATTTTTGCTGGAGCAACTGCATCCAACGCCGATGCAATCCACCTATTCATTGCCAGGGCATCTCCATTTGGATCTGAAGTAAGGGCAGGAGGATGATTACCTAAAATAGGGCCTAAGGGTGCGGCTGAAATATTAGACCACTTCCTCTTTAAAATAGAGCGCTTGCCTATGGCCTGGCTTAGAGTGGCCAATTTAACTGAAAAAGGAATCAGATAGTGGTCTGACCATACCACTGGTTGCGGCTCCTCTGCTATAGTATCCTGAATATTGGCGAAAATTAAATCAAGAGTGTGGCCTGCCCTGTGAGTGGGACCTGAAATTATTTGTACTAAATTAGCCACTCCTAGTGAAGAGATTATTTGAGAGGTCTTGGAACACTTGAGGTTATTGACGTGCAGATTAAAATCCCCCAATGCCAAAAAATGTGAGTGGGCTAACGATTTTTGTGCAATAAAATTGCATAGGTCAAAAGTGATATCAACTGCACACTTCGGTGGCCTATAAACAAGCGGGCCTGCGAGAGATACCCTCGGGTTGAATTGAAAGCAGAAGTAAAGTCCCTCAATGCCTTGTATGTCGAGGGGCATAGCGGAGGTCAATTCAAATGAATCTTTAAAAACAATAGCCTCCTCTTTTTTTCCCCACTCTGTTGGAGAAACCAATTTTAAAACCCGAGGGGATGGCTGAGGTAATGATGCCACTGTATCTTCATTCAACCAAGTTTCCATAAGAAACAATGCATCCCATGCTGATTCCATAAAGGTCAGCCAAATATCATCCGCATGTCTCGGAAGGGATCTACAACTCACTAAACCTTCCCGAAACACCCCGCCAAATTCTACAGAGGAAGTCTTAGGGCGGCCTCCCTCCCTATGGATCTGCATCGAGGAAAGTGGCGGGTCATCTAAGACACTGAAAACCTGACCGCATACTGGGCAGATGGATGGTAGTTCCCTTTTTGCAAGACTCGTTAAATGTAGAGCACAGTAATTAACCTCATTGTAGGCTAATAACTCCTCACTAGACCAACTAATCCTCACCTCCTGTCTGTCCTCACCAGCAGCATGGCTGGCGCGGGCCGCGTTCGTGGTGCGGACGGGCGCAGACGGGCTTGCCTTTGGTGCGCCTTCGGCGCGCCAGGGGCGCGGCCTGGCCCCCAACTGCATTTAGCCCCTTGAGGCAGAAGTGCGACTGAATGGGGGGAGGAGTCACGTCCCTCCGTATAAGCGGCACCAATGAGCCGTGACAGACCGGATATCGCAGAAAAACAACAGCATAAAATATGCAAAGTTAGCAAAACTACAATAGTTCTAGCAGCAATCCAAGTACTAATTTAAAAGTATTTAAAAGCATCTTTTTGTGTAAATAACCGAGCTAGCGCTACTTACAGCTGCACGGCCGGCCCCCGACTGCATTTAGCCCCTTGAGGCGGAAGTGCGACTGAATGGGGGAGGAGTCGCGTCCCTCCGTACAAGTGGCACTAATGAGCCGTGACGGACCGGGAATCGCGGAAAAACAACAGCATAAAATGGGCAAAGTAAGCAAAACTACAATAGTTCTAGCAGCAAACTAAGTACTAATTTAAAAGTATTTAAAAGCAGCTTTTTGTGTAAACAACCCAGCTCGCGCTACTGCATTTAGCCCCTTGAAGCGGAAGTGTGACTGAATGGGGGGAGGAGTCGCGTCTCTCCATAAATGCGGCTCTAATGAGCTGTGACGGACCGGGGATCGCGGAAAAACAACAGCATAAAATGTGCAAAGTAAGCAAAACTACAATAGTTCTAGCAGCAATCCAAGTACTAATTTAAAAGTATTTAAAAGCATCTTTTTGTATAAATAACCGAGCTAGCGCTACTTACAGCGGCCGGCCCCCGACTGCATTTAGCCCCTTGAGGCGGAAGTGCTACTGAATGGGGGAGGAGTCGCGTCCCTCCGTACAAGTGGCACTAATGAGCCGTGACGGACCGGGAATCGCGGAAAAACAACAGCATAAAATGGGCAAAGTAAGCAAAACTACAATAGTTATAGCAGCAATCCAAGTACTAATTTAAAAGTATTTAAAAGCAGCTTTTTGTGTAAACAACCTAGCTCGCGCTACTGCATTTAGCCCCTTGAAGCGGAAGTGCGACTGAATGGGGGGAGGAGTCGCGTCTCTCCGTAAATGCAGCTCTAATGAGCTGTGACGGACCGGGGATCGCAGAAAAACAACAGCATAAAATATGCAAAGTAAGCAAAACTACAATAGTTCTAGCAGCAATCCAAGTACTAACTTTTTTTTTTTTTGAGTTTGAAAAGCTTTATTGAGTTGAAGAAAACAATGTAAAACATCAGTACAATAGCACAAATAAAGAGCTATAGGAATTAAAATAATTGTGGAGAATAATGTGCCAATAAACAAGAAAGGCCCCAAAAGGGGAAAACGTTATACAAAGAAAAAATGCTTTTATAACTTTTCATTTTGTGGGGAAGGAAGAGAGAAAGAAAAAGAGGGAAGAAAGGGAAAAAAAGGGAAAAAAGGGGGGATGGAAGGGGAGCAGTAATAGAAAAATGTATGGTAAGAGAATTAAAGAGGTATGAAATACAGAGAAGTTCACAGTAATAATAATAACAATAATACTAAATATAACAATAACATGTGATCAAGAGGCACTTTTAGATAAAAAGTATGTTAAAGGGGACCAAAGTAAATCATGTTTTATCAACAATGGAATAGAAGAAGCACATGCACGATCTAGTCTATGATGATGGCAGAGCAAATTCCACCAAGCATTATAAACCACGTTTGTAGTGTCTTTCCAATTAGTTGTTATAATTTGAAAAGCGATAGCTATGCAAAGATCAATAAATTTACGAGTATGGAGTGGGACATCCCAAACTGGGGTCAAACCACCCAGGAATACAGAAGAAATAACAAAGGGAACATTAGTAGATAAAATCTTATTAAGTGTAGACCAAATGTGGGACCACATAAGATGGACCTTAGGACAAAGAAAAAACATGTGAACAAAATCACCAGGAGTGCATGAACAGGACCAACACTTCATAGTGTCTAACAATTTAAATTTAAACAAATCACAGGGAGTATAAAATAATCTATTATAAAAAAAATAAAGGGTTTGTGTGGTACTAGCGGAACGAGAGGTGGAATGAAGTTTGGACCAAATAGAGTCCCAGGTAAGTGAGGGGAAAGTTTGATTGAGGTCCGATTCCCAGATAAGTTCCAGATTAGTTTTAGGCCTGTCAGTAAGTGAGAGAGCAAGTAATTTATGAATATAGCAGAGGCCTTATAGGGAACCTGAAAGTTAGGTGGAGAGGCAAGGAGGGGAGATGGAGAGGATGAAGGAGTATTGTGTAGGATAATAGTGGATAGTTTGGGCAGAAGTTCATGAAAGTGTGTGCAGTATTTGTTAGAGATACCGAAGGAGACACGAAGTGCTGGAAAGGTTAATAAGGAATTGTCAGAAATAAGATGTTGGTAAGTGAGAATTCCTTTGTCAATCCATTCCTTCCAAAAGAGCGCACGATTGCGTAATTTAAGAGATTTATTATACCAAAGTGGGGTATTCATATGAAGAGTAGATGGTACAGAGAATGAACGAAAAAGGGCAAGTGTTAAAGCTTTGGAGTGTTTGAAAATAGGAGAAAGTAGCTTAGGAGGTGGTTGAGTGAGATTGGAGGCAATAAGGAAGGAGAAGGGGTGAAGTTGAGCCAATTCCAGAGAGCTCCAAGCCGTAGTAGGAGGAGACGAGGTATCAAGAAGAAAAGGCCAAATTTGCTTGAGAGTAAAAGCAGAATGAAAGCGTGAGATATTGGGGAAGTTAACACCACTAAGATGTTTAGGTTGTTGAAGACGGAGGAGAGAGACTCTAGCCTTACGCTTATTCCACAGGAATTTGGAAAAGAGACTATTGATAGACTTAAAAAAGAAATGGGGGAGAGAGATAGGAAGCATGGAGAGACAGAAGTTCACAATAGGAAGGAGCATCATTTTAATAGTGGAGAGACGACCCCACCAGGAAAGAAAAAGAGGGGACCAACGTTCTATTAGAGAAGAGAGCTTTTTAAGGATATCGGAATGATTAGTTTTGATAGTTTCTCTAATAGTGTTAGCATATAAAATGCCAAGACATTTGATAGAGCCAGAGTTCCATTGGAAACCAGAACCCTGAAACATGTGAGGAAGACAAAATTTATTGAGGGGAAGGACTTCAGTTTTATCAATATTTAATTTATATCCAGAAACAGAGGAATAATCATGTAATAAAGAAAAAAAAGCGGGAAGGGCAACAACAGTGTTAGAAATGTAAAGCAAAATATCGTCTGCATAAGCAGAAACTTAATCTCAACATCTTTATAAAGAAAGCCAGAATAGGAAGGGGATTGTCGAATTTTCTCAAGGAAGGGTTCGAGTGCCAGAATAAAGAGAAGGGGGGAAAGTGGACAGCCTTGTCTGGTTCCTCTATGAAGGGGAAAATAATCAGATTGCATACCATTAATCCATATAGAAGTGGAAGGAGCAGAATAAAGCAACTGAACAAATTTAAGAAAAGTGGGACTGAAACCGTGCCAGCAAAGGGCGCCAAACATAAAATCCCAGTTGACACGGTCAAATGCCTTCTCGGCGTCTAGAGTAATGGCAGCCAAGGGACTGTCCATTTTAGCAGAAAGATGAATGATATTAAGAAGGGTTCTAGAATTGTCTGTAATGGATCTTCCCTTAACAAAGCCGGATTGATGAATGTTAACCAAATCAGGGACAATGGAATTAATCCGTAAAGCCAGAATTTTCGCATACAATTTACAGTCAGTATTAATGAGGGAGATGGGTCGGTAATTTTTACATAGGGAAGGGTCCTTGTCTTTCTTGGGAAGAAGAACCAGCATAGCCTGCGAAAAAGAACCTTTAGATTCACCAGAGGAGAGAAAATGGTTAATTAACTGAAGAAAATGAGGAATCAAGATAGATTTAAATTGGAGATAGAAACGAACAGTAAAGCCATCAGGGCCAGGTGTCTTATCTTTGGGGAGAAGAGAGAGAGCAGCAAGAATTTCCTTTTCTGAAAACGGGGCATCAAGAGAAGAGAAATCCAACGAAGGGTTGGGAGATTTAGGGACAGAGTTAAAGAAAGAGTCTAATTGCTCTGCAGAGGGGGAAGACTCAGGAGTATAAAGAGAAGACTAAAATTGAACAAAGCAATCCAAAATGTTGGCATTCGAAGACTGGAGCGAGCCTTGTCAATCTTTAATCGAGACTATTTTTGATTTCTGTTTTTTAATTTTGAGATAATTTGCCAGAGCCCTACCAGCTTTATTGCGACCACCATATATCTTTGCATTAAATTGAAGAAGCTGATTGGAGGCCGATTCCCAGGAATGTTTATTAAATTGCAGTTTAGCGGAAATGAGAGAGGACAGAGAATCAGGAGAGTTGGAAGTGTAATAAAGATGCTCTAGTTCTTTAATACGTTTTAGATGGGAGGAAGCCTGGGATACTGCTTTCTTTTTTTTACGTGAAACAAAGTCAATAATACAACCCCGAGCAGTGGCCTTGAAAGCATCCCAAAGAAAGTGAAAGTCAGAGGTGGAGTGTAAGTTAGTAGTGAAAAAGTCATCCATGAAATGAGTGAAGTGTTCAATGAAAGTGGGATCAAGTAAAAGGGAGTTGTTAAAGCGCCATCTACGGGCCTGAGGCGTGGGAGAGGGGTAATCCATATCTAAAATAACTGGGGCATGATCTGAGATGAGGATAGAGCCTATTTCTGAGTTGGTCATAAATTGGAAAGCATGATGGGAGATAAAAATATAATCAATACGGGAGAGGGAATTATGCACAGGAGAAAAAAAGGAAAAGTCCAGAGAGTCAGGGTGGGACAACCTCCATGAGTCTATAAGGCCTCTGGAGGAGATGGCTTTGTGGAAGGACTTTTGCATTTTGTTGGGAATGTAGCGAGCTTGTGATTTGCGATCCAAAAAAGGGTCCATCAATTGATTACAATCTCCCCCAACAATCAAATCTACATTAGCATTAGAAGAGAGAAGGGAGGAAAAATCATTCCAAAAGGAAGAATCAATGCCATTCGGACCATAAACATTACAGAGAGAGAGATGAACATCATTAACAATGCAGTCAAGGAACAGCCACCTGCCATTAGTGTCAGTAGTTTCATTTAGAATTTGAACAGACAACGCTTTATGAAATAAAATAACAACACCATTTTTGTGATTAATAGCAGGAGAGCAAAAAACATCCCTAACCCATTGTCTATGTAACATTGATAACTCTTGAGTAGAAAGATGTGTTTCTTGTAAAAAGGCAATTTGACATTTTAAACGAGCAAGATGAGATAGAACACGTTGTTTCTTGATAGGGTTACGAAGACCCTTAACATTCCAGGAAATGAGTCGGAAACTTTTCATATGAGGAGATTAAAGGAAAGTAAAAAGAGAGAGTAATACAGGTAAAAAGAGAGAATATATAGAGAAAATGACAAGGAGAGATGGAAACTAGCTAGATGAAGTGAAAAGAAGAACGATGGAAGTAGTAGAGGAGCCCAAGTAGAGAGAGCAAAAGGAACAAGCATTTACAATGCAATGGTTTTGCCTTTGTTAAAGTTAGAGCTATTGGCATTGCTCTTGACATTATTTTAATTTATGTTTTTTTAACATAAATAAATGGCATTGTCATTTACAATGCCAATAGCTTAATCTCTCGCAAATGCCACACACAAACACCCACACAGAGCCCCCCCACACCCACACAGAGCCCCCCCACACCGAGCCCCCCCCACACACACCCACACAGAGCCCCCCACACAGAGCCCCCCACACACACCCACACAGAGCCCCCCACACACAGAGCCCCCCCACACACAGTCACACAGAGCCCCCCCACACACACAGCCACACAGAGCCCCCCACACACTGCGAGCCCCCCCCACACACACTGCGAGCCCCCACACATTGCAGGCAACAGAGGCACGTAAACAGCTCTTAGGTGTAAGGCATTCTGAATCATAATTTGAGTAAGCTGAGGTGGGGTCGCTTTTGGAGAATTGTATGCTAGGAATGTCATTCTATTGTAGAAGACCAAGGCAAAAAAAAGTAGAAATAATATTTCAACAACAATAGAAAATGTAAGGGAAATATATTTGGAGTTTCAAGATCATAGTTCTGACCTATAGAGAGAATATTTCAACTAGGAAGTTAAGCTACTTTGTTTAAGGATATCCAATTCCCTAAATTAACACTTTAGAAAATACTGGAATAAATAAAGGAAAATCTGCAGAGCCAGTTGGTTTTCCGGAAAAGATATACTAGTTATTAGAGGAATAATGAGTTACTGTAGTTCAAGAAGTTATAAACACAATTTGTCTCTCTCTATGTGTATCTATCTATATATATTTTTTTTTTGAGAGAGAGATATATTTTGTATTACTAGCATCATAAAAGTATGTTTGGCATTGACTTACTGAAATGTGGAGAAGCGTACAGTCAAGTACACAAAATCTTAGGTTTACACTGATACAAATGACACAAGTCGAGTTGTGCACGTGAAGTGCAGTGTTTTCAAAAGTGTGCTTTGCAACATTCCTAACAAAAAGATAAAAAGATCTGCCTCAGCATGAGGGTGGGTGTTGCCCAGGATCCTACATAGAGATGCCCGTTGCCTACAAAGCGTGGATCATTTCTCGCCTCCTACATGCATTATTTTTATGATTTTTCAGTGATTCCAAGTTTTCCATACATGCTATAAAGCATAGACTGCATAAAATGCGGAACATGGAATTGTTTAGGAAAGGGGTAGAGGGTCAAACAATGGAATGGAATTCCTATAAACGACCCTTCGCTTGGGTAAGTAACGCCATAGGCTGGCAGACAAAGTCTCTGTACATTGTAACCTTTATGAATATGCAATCCTACAAGTTTAGAAAGTGCACACGTTCGATTGGCTAAAATATGTAATTTGTGAACAAGTAATAATCTCAGCTTTGACATAATTCATGTGAAGTGTGGGTCAGGAAACCAGTGCCATTTGCCCAATATATAGGTCGTAGCTATTGCTTTGCCGAGTTTTCCCTTGTAATCTGCGCTTCGAAATAGTGACTCAGAGAAAGTGAAAGTCAGCTGCCATATTCGTACTCTGAGCCAATCTCAGTCACCCGCTCCAGCATTCGCAGAATCTTTCAAGCCTCGTGCCAGTCATTGTAAGCTTCCAACCTCTGAGCTGTCCTTGCTGAAGGAGTGGCCTCGCAGGAACCTAGCATTGCAGACTGTTCAACGGATTCTAATGAATCCTAAAAGTACTGCACGTAGCCTTATCTTGACACTGAACTACTGTTGCTTCGGTCCGAGTTTTGCATCCTCAAATTGCGTGTAGTTACAAAACGAGCCCTCCATTTATAAAATCCAGCATGAAAACCAGTCACTTAAAATCGAACTAGAACCCCTTTCAAAAGACCTTTTCTTTTCCCCCATCCACTGCAGGTCATCTCTTCATGGGCACAATCTTCTCCAAGTCACGTGCATGCCTGAAGCTCTATTAAAGCATTTCTGCAACTTCCGCACAGCTCATTTCAAAGATCACAAGTACAACCATCTTTAAAGCCAAACCCCTCATGTGCAACCTCTTCTAGCTCACCTACCAGTCCCAAACATGAACTGCCATACAACCTCCACTCACTAGTGACAACACCCAACTCCTGATAACTTATTCTACCATATTACTGGAGTGAAGGCATGAAATGGTTTGCTTTAGTCACTCCAGTTTATTGCGCTGGATGTGATGGGAATTCCCATGGCATCATCTTGACCATATGCAATAACCTATTATATATAAAACTGTGTAAAAACTAATGTATATTACCCAAAGTACCTAATAACAAGCGATAATCCCAATCTCTTGTAAATCATAATCAAGGTAAGGTAGAATCACCACAGGTTCAGGATAACCTCGTATAAACCATGTTAAGTGAAACTCATTTGACATCACCCATCATAAGATAAACATGAATATGTCTCTGTAACGAAGCAACGTCCATGGGTGAAAAGGCAGTCTTGGTGTAATCGGGTAAAAAGCTTACAGTATACAAGTCATTATGTGCATGCGCCCAGGTCTAAAGGCCTAGTAACAAATCATGGCTGTAACAAGTGAACATGAAACCCCCTATAAGCTTTAGAGTATTTTAGCCCTATGATATGAGGTAAGCTGCTCCCAATATAATGGTATATTTAAGTCAACATGGGCAGTACACAGTAGCCCCTGAGAGCGTGAGCATGTCCCAGTGAACAATACCCATGATTCGTGTTCCCTATGTCTCCAGGAGCCCCGTAGAGTCCCATTGGTGCAACAGACATAATTGACATCAGAAAATGCTTTCATCTCAACCATATTAATTAAAATTCAGTGTCCCGCATTGGAAACAGCGCGTGCAAAGAACTATTTGTACCCCTGTGGTGGGCGAATAGTCAAGAGAGTTATATTGCAACCTGTTTGTCATCATGTGGTCACAAGTATGCTTCCTACGCTAAACACGATGTTAGCACTCATGGTCATGCGAGTGTTAAAGTGAGGCCCGCCAGTACTTAAAAAGGGAAGACAAAAAAGCATAGGGCTCGCAGCAACAAACACTCCGTAAGCACCCTAACCATGCGAGTACAATAAAAATTAAATGTACACATATTGGTATTAGCCTGTGTAAAGACCACAATAGCACCACTGTAGTCTGTGCACAGTAAGAGATGGTTGAGTTATAACATGCCAGTAGATATACATGCACAACTCTGCTCTCACCGCGCTCTCCGGTCCGCCCCCCCCCCCCCCCCCCGCCGCCGGGGGGCTCCTTGCGACGGCGGCAATCTGTTGACTTCTCCGGTCTCCCTCTTCAGCATGGGAGACCGGCAACGTCCTCCGCTTCTTCCGGGGCTCCCTCCAGGCAGGCCACGGGAGCCCCGCGTGGGCCGCCATACTGCTTCTGGGCCGCCGTCTTCCTTCTTCCCCCGGGCGGCGGGGGGGCGGGCACTTCCGGCCGGCCGCGCTAGGATTGGCCGGCCGGGCTAAATGCTGTCATGGAGACTGCACAGGCCTTGCTGTGGGAGACTTCGGATGAGCCCCGCACGCACAGTGAATATTAGATTTTAGAGAACAATGCAGGGGTCTGTTGGGTGTCTCGTTGCTTTCCCAAACACGGAAGAGAAGCACAGTCTGCCTGAAAGGCTGACCAATCAAAGGCCGCAAGGGGTGACAGGCCCAGGCACGCACCGGTGGGAACACTGTTGTCACCCTGTGATCCGGGTGGCGGAGCGCTGATTGGCCAGCAGAGGCCGGCTGCCAGCCAACCGGATCTGCGCATTTCATGCTGCCGGGGAGATGCGAGCTCAGGCAGGGGAGGGAGCGGCCCTGTAGTAAGATGGCGGGGGAGGAGAGCGAGCGTTTGTCTTTAGCGTCGCCTTTGTCAGGCAGGCTCTGCTGAGTCACTGTGAGCAATGGGGGCAGAGGAAACGGAACACCGAGGACTGTGTTTTCTCAAATTGAAAACACAACATGTTACAAAACGGACGGCGAGAGAGGACACGGACGGCGGGAGGGGGGGCGGGAGGGGACACGGGGGGCGGAAGGGGACACGAACGGCAAAGCACTCACGCAAGCAGGAAAGGGTGCCGGCTCAATGCCGGGACAGATTCGGGGGCGTTCCCGGCGTCGCGTGACGTCGGCAAAAGCCAAAGAATCTCGGGAACGCCCCCGAGTCTCCTCCGGCATTGACGGACAAGCCCCTCGTCCAATGGCTAGGCTCCATTTATGGAGCCAGCCAATGAATGACGAGGGCCGACCCAAACCCACACTACAGTTCTCATTAGGTTTTCGCCTGCGCGAAAAAGATGCGCAGAGCGCATCTTTTCGCCAGGCAAAACCTAAAAAGGAGCGAGGTCATCATAGGAAGGTGAGATGAGAAGAAGTGAAGAGATAAAAATGGAGGAGAAAGGGAAGGAATTTGTAACATCACAGTGCCAAAAGAAAGGAGGAGAGGAGCAAAGTAAGGTGAATAAAGTTGAAAAAGCCGAATAGGGTAAAAAAGGAAAGGGAAGGAGAAGAAAGTGAAGGAAGAAGGAGGAAAGAGGGAGCCTAAAGCAACCCAAAAGAAGACAGCGAAAAAAAGGACGGCAAAAAGAACCAAGGTGGTTCTAGCCATACAGAACATGTAACAGAGAAAAACAATGAGGTGAGAGCGGGAGCAGCAATAAAAGACGACCGAATAGAAGGGAATAAGTCAAAAACACAGTCCAAGGAACGAAGGAGAAAGAACCAAAGGAGAGAGGAAAAAAATGCACGGAGAACCTGGGACTGAGAACGACATAAGAACAAATGAAGGAGACTTACCAAACAGATATGCGGGGAAAAAACAGCATACTGGGATGACGGAGACGTAAGATAAAACAAAACAATGCAGAGGAGGACTTTCGAAACATCAGGAAACGCACCTAAGAAATAAAGGAGAACAAAAAAAAGTGAGGTGATGTGAGGAGAAACAACAAGCCATAACAGACAATTAAAGAAACACAGAAAGGAAACAATAAAGGAGATAAAAAAAATTAGGAGCTGCTTTGTTCCATGGAATCCTCTCTGTGGGAGTGGATGAATCTGCGGAGGTCAGCCGGGTCTTTGAAACTGTAGGACCGTTCCTTGTATGTAACCTTGAAAAAACAAGGATGAATCAAGCCGTATCTGGCATTCATGTTACGAAGTGTAGGCCGCAGATCCAGGAATTCCTTACGACGCACCGCTGTCTGTTTGGAGACATCCTGAGAGAAAAAAAGTTTATGGCCGGACCATATCAGTTGCTTGTGTTGTTTAGCTGAGTGAAGTATAGTCATAAGGTCAGAGTAGAGGAGAAAATAGGCGATGATACCACGAGGTTTTGATGAAGTGGAAGATGTTTTGGGACCCAGACGGTGCGCTCGTTGAATATTGGCATCCACATGTTTCGGCAGGCCAAGTATCGGTAAAACTTGTGTTTTCAGGAATAAAATGATGTCCGACCCTTCAGAATTTTCCGGAACACCATAAATACGAAGGTTGTTGCGTCTATTTCGATTTTCCAAATCCTCAGACGTCTTCTTGAGGACTAGAATCTCTTTGGTGAGTGTATCCACCTTGGCAACAACATCTTGTGCGTCACTGATTTTCTGTTCAACTTCGGTGACACGTTTATCAAGGTTGGGCCACTTATCGTCCAGCCTTTGCAATGTAGCAGTGGTGTCCGCTATAAAAGGGCAGATTAATTTGAGTTCCTCCATCAAATCCTCAAGGGTAACGGGGAGAGGAGATTTGGAGGGAGATGGTGGGTCCTTCTTGAGGCGTTTGCCCACAGGAACAGCGTCTTTGCGTGTAGCGGTAGCCACATTAGAGGTCTTAGAGGCATATCCGTGCTCCATGATGTAAAGGCCTGAGAGAGGAACAGCTTGAGGTAAAGAAGGAGCGACGGAATATGGTGAAAGGCTGCAAAGTCCTCTGAAGAAAAACACTGAAACTGTGAAAAATGGAGACCACCGTCAAGGAGAGTCAAACTGGATATCAACAGAGCGCAAAAATGAAGAAATGATGCCTGCGGAGGAAGCAGAAAAGCAACTGCGCACAGACAAGTCAAAATTTGAGGAGAGAAAAAACTGAAGTGAAGGTCCAGCAAGCCGAGGAGAAGCAAAAAGGACTCAGAACAACATATCAGATGTCAAATAATCGTGGAACCACTGCAAAATTGAAGGAGCACAGCCAGAAGACAAGAAGCATCAGCAGGTAGAAAAATAGAATCATTGGAAAAAAAAATCACCGAAAAACGATGAAGAAAAAAAAACAAAATGGCGGCCGTTTCCAAGAAGAAAGCATTCGTGCAAATTATAGCCTCAAAAAAACGAAGAAGGCGTATAGAAACATACCCAGTTGTGGGGGGGCAGTTCCGACGCACAAATCAGCCGTTTTCGGCAAGAAATGCAGCCCAGAAGCGGTCCCTTCGTGTAAAAAGCGCCGCCGAAATCGCGGAGCTCAGGGGGGAGCGGCCATCTTGTTTGCCGCGTCGCGCGCCCTCCAAGTACTAATTTTAAAGTATTTAAAAGCAGCTTTTTGTGTAAACGACCCAGCTCGCGCTACTTACAGCTGTGCGGCCGGGCCCTCGACTGCATTTAGCCCCTTGAGGCGGAAGTGCGACTGAATGGGGGGAAGAGTCGCGTCCCTCCGTACTAGCGGCACTAATGAGCCGTGACAGACGGGGACCACGGAAAAACAACAGCATAAAATGTGCAAAGTAAGCAAAACTACAATAGTTCTAGTAGCAATCCAAGTACTATTTTATTAGTATTTAAAAGCAGCATTTTGTGTAAACAACCCAGCTCGCGCTACTTACAGCTATGTTCACAGGATGATTACTGGGTGGTAAAACACACGCGGAGTAGCGTCGCACCACTGCTTGGCTCAGAGCCAGCAAATGAAAAAGAAAACTATGTTCTAGCATTGCTTTATTTTTCATTTGCCGGCTCTGAGCCAGCTTGTGCATAGAGGGGCGGGGCACTGAAGGATGAGAGCTTATGCACTCCCTTAATATGCATGTGTTTGGCCGGCCGTCTCAGGCCGACCAAAACACACATGCGCACTTAGGTATCTCCAGCCCGGCTGAATACAACAGCCGGCTGGAGAAACCCCCACAGACTCCCTGGCCTAAGCGCAGCGTCTTTTCAGCCTGCTCATGCCAATCCCTGTGCTGCTCTCCTAGTAAGAAACAGCGCAGGGATTGGATGGGAGTCTGTCCTAGGGGCTGCCAGAACCAGGAAAAAAAGAGGAACCGCAACGCAGGATTCTAACACCCCCCAAACGCTCCCCCCTGCACTACCCTTCCCGCGTACCCTCCACCCGTCCACCACCCTATCTTTGGGTCGGTCGCCACTGGTAAAACACTGTAAAGAAGAACACAGCCTCTACTTATTGCCGCTGACTGACATGTGCACAGCCTATATCTGAGCTATTGCCACTGCTGACACAGCTCCAGGTGTACACTGCCCCCTTGAAGCGTGTACTAGCACCAGTCATCCTTTTGTGCTAATTGCTTCTTTCATTCCATTTCCATTTCACTACTGACTACAATTGTAATGGAAATATAACTTTGGGAAAATTGAAAGATATTGGCTAACACACCACAGCATACGTAGATACTACTCCCTACCTATAAGGAATGGTAGTAGAATTCTCAAAGGACAGTATATATTACATACATAATTAGATTTAGGCACCTGCTAAGGGGTTAGAAGTCATGGGCTGACTGTCTGAGTGAGGTGTAGAGCTTATTTAAATCCTCTAGAGGTGGCTTTGATGTGAAATGGGAGAATTCAAAATCATAACAGCTGTTTTTACTTGTTCTTTTGATTAATACGTATTTTCTTTTCTTGTCCCTGTTGACATATATTGTCTATTTACAATTGGCCAGGTGTATAAAGGAATTTTACAGCTGCAAAGCATATGTTCTGCGAAACTTCAGGCTTTGCAGTGGCAACATATATTTGTGCATTGTACAAAAACCATTCTGTGAGCCAGAAAAGGCTTTCTGACTCTCAAATTGTAGAGGGGTGAAGGAGGTGCCCCATTTCCTATTTGTTTGAGGCCACCATTGTATTTGCAGACCACTGTAGCAGGCACAGGGCATTTTCCTGAGGGGCTAGAAAGGTGGGACCGGTGGGGGACGTTTTTGGTACAGGGGGCCGGTTTTGCAGCAGTGCTGCAATATCGCCCCCCCGTACCAAAAGCAGCAACAGTGTTCCCCACTAGCACCCCCTTAGATTTGGTAAAATAAGCAACTTTGACGGAAGAGGCAGGTGCCGCTGTGTGTTCTACGCACAAAGCGCTTAGAGATGAATTGAGAGAATCTCAGCACTTAAGTTCTTCTTTCCCATGTCCTGTGCCATCTATCCATGCCTCTAATAGTCAGCTTTCAGAAGTTCACAGGACATCACTTCTCAGAAGGGAGCGAGTCTTACTGCTGAGATCCATCGTCCTCCCTCGGAAGAAGCCATCCTGCTTTCCAGATGACATACAATCAAAACACTAACAGCGTGCCTTAAATCACAACTTTACCCAATAGTCTTGCAATATCATAATAGACCTACAGTCGTGAAGTCAATTGTCGATCCCGGAAAGATGAAAAGCCCAGTCAGACAGGTGGGCCACTGCACTGTCGCACTAAGCTATCTTTCATGATAGGGTTGCCATCTTTCATGATAGATTTGCCATCTTTCATGATAGGGTTGTCATCTTTCATTATAAGGTAGCCATCTTTCATGATAGGGTTGCCATGTTTCATGATAGGGTTGCCATCTTTCATGATAGAGTTGCCATCTGTCATGATAGGGTTGTCATCTTTCATTATAAGGTAGCCATCTTTCATGATAGGGTTGCCATCTTTCATGATAGGATTGCCATCTTTCATGATAGAGTTGCCATCTTTCATGCTAGGGTTGCCATCTTTCATGATAGAGTTGCCATCTTTCATGATAGGGTAGCAATCTTTCATGATAGGGTTGCCATGGTTCATGATAGGTTTGCCATCTTTCATGATAGAGTTGCCATCTGTCATGATAGGGTTGTCATCTTTCATTATAAGGTAGCCATCTTTCATGATATGGTTGCCATCTTTCATGATAGGATTGCCATCTTTCATGATAGAGTTGCCATCTTTCATGCTAGGGTTGCCATCTTTCATGATAGAGTTGCCATCTTTCATGCTAGGGTTGCCATCTTTCATGATAGAGTTGCCATCTTTCATGATAGGGTAGCCATCTTTCATGATAGGGTAGCAATTTATCATGATAGGGTAGCCATCTTTCATGATAGGGTAGCCATCTTTTATGATAGGGTTGCCATCTTTAATGATAGGGTAGCTATCTTTCATGATAGGGTTGCCATCTTTCATGATATGGTAGCTATCTTTCATGATAGGGTTGCCATCTTTCATGATAGAGTTGCCATCTTTCATGATAGGTTTGCCATCTTTCATGATAGAGTGCCATTTTTCATGCCAGGGTTGCCATCTTTCATGATAGGTTTGCCATCTTTAATGATAGAGTTGCCATCTTTCATGATAGGGTTGTCATCTTTCATGATAGGGTAGCCATCTTTCATGATAGGTTTGCCATCTTTCATGATAGAGTTGCCATCTTTCATGATAGGGTTGTCATCTTTCATGATAGGATAGCCATCTTTCATGATAGGGTTGCCATCTTTCACAATAGAGGTGCCATCTTTCATGAAAGGGTTGCCATCTTTCATGATAGGGTAGCCATCTTTCATGATAGGGTTGCCATCTTTCATGATAGAGTTGCCATCTTTCATGATAGGTTTGCCATCTTTCATGATAGAGTTGCCATTTTTCATGCTAGGGTTGCCATCTTTCATGATAGGTTTGCCATCTTTAATGATAGAGTTGCCATCTTTCATGATAGGGTTGTTATCTTTCATGATAGGGTAGCCATCTTTCATGATAGGTTTGCCATCTTTCATGATAGAGTTGCCATCTTTCATGATAGGGTTGTCATCTTTCATGATAGGGTAGCCATCTTTCATGATAGGGTTGCCATCTTTCACAATAGAGGTGCCATCTTTCATGAAAGGGTTGCCATCTTTCATGATAGGGCAGCCATCTTTCATGATAGGGTTGCCATCTTTCACAATAGAGGTGCCATCTTTCATGAAAGGGTTGCCATCTTTCATGATAGTGTAGCAATCTTTCCTGATAAGGTTGCAGTCTTTCCTGATAGGGTTGCCATCTTTTCTAGAGAGAAATACCGACCATTTGGTAACGTTTTAGGGCAAAGGCCCAGACATGATGCGTAAATAGAACTTTATAGAAAAACGTTTGCATTTATTTTTAGCATGGCCGCTGTCCTTACTTTAATTATTGGTCAGGGATCATCAAGCCAGGTCTGGAACACTTTTCCAATTGCTTTGTTTTTATATTTACAGTTTGTAGTATTTAAGCAGAGAGCGACGAAGTAAGATAAAGGGGTGGTGATGCCATTGCAGGGGTTTGCGGGGAGCACTATGACATCAGCTCAGTGGCAAGACTGTGGGGAAGGCAGGTGTGAGGGGATGAAATGAGGGTGAGCTGGAATCTTTTGGGTGAAATGGTCCATACCAGCCGCGGACCACACAGGTAAGAGCAGTGGGGCGGTGGGGCTGGGTGGGGGGGTATTTCGACAGATGACAAGAGAAAATTAAATAGATAATTAATTTTCCCACGTCATCGTCTATCAAAATCCCCCCATTACTCGACCCCACCGCTCTTACTTGCATGGGCCGCAGTTGGTTCATACAACAGATCACCACAGCTTTTACATTTGTCATTTTTTTTATTTGCTTATATTAATTCTCTAATTTCCGCATGTAAAGTTATGTAGTGTCTTCTTCTAGGGTTTCAACACAGGGCTGACGTGGTTAAAGGGATCCCATCTGTTTTGTGCACTGAAATGTTGGGCACACTCTCTGCCTGGGATGGGGGTACTGGGGGTTGCCAGAGAAGACAGGTATAACAATCCAACTTGCTGCCTGATATTGTGGAGCAAGCAAGGGCTGGATTCTTAATCTACACACAACCCCCGCTGATGATCACACCTAACTGGTATTATATAATCTATCACAAAGTAACTGGAGTAAGTGCATGCTAATTTTTCCAGAGAGCAAACAGCTAATCACAAGTACCACTTGATTAACCGTTAAGGTCGGGTTCCGGACTAGCGTGATACTCACCGTAAATGTGTTTCAAATGTAATTACTATTACTATTTCTGGGCTACGATTTGGTCAATGCTGGCCGCGTCATAGCTCCTTTTCTAAAAAGCTTTTTAAACTTAACTCTACTTCCTAAATGTTTATTCTCCCCTACCTCCCATCTCTGTTTCTTCTCCCCCTCTAATCTGCCCCATATGTTTTTTTAACTAATGCCCACCCTCTCCATTTTTCCTCATTTCTCACCTGGTTCTGCTCATGCTTCCCACCAGCCCCAGTTCCTGGAATCTCGACCTAAAAAGTGCTATGAAGCATGGCTGACACGGTGCAGAGGTATGGGGGCGGAGCGGGAGGGGGGAGCACGCAGGGGGAAGTGGGTATAAGAAAATAAAATAATAAAAAAGTACCTTTTTGCCGATTCCTCGCCGCGTCTCTTCTCCGTAGTCTTCCCTTGCTCGGCCACAGGAAGCACACCCAGGCTCCCAGTCAGCCAATCACAACGCCGCCTAAGCAGCTTTGTGATTATTCTGAATGCTGTGTTTCAGCGCTCAGACGCTGACTGGAGGCCTGGGCATGTTCTCCACGTAGGCTGCGATGCAGCCTGCAAGGAGAACATGCGTAGTGCGCAAGACTGTTTTGGGCAGCCGGTAACGGCGACCAAGCAGTCATTGCGCACTTAGGAGGGTGCCACCACTCCTCCCTGACCCCACCCCCTCACGGAAAGCTGTGTAAGTAGGAGAAAATAAAATGGTAATAAAACAAGTTATTATCATTTTATTTTTCCTTCTCTTTTGCTGCAAAAAAGCAGTCGGGCGACGCTCCTCCGCCTTACCGGCGGAGCCACCACTGATGAAGTGGCCAGCGCTGGCCACTTTATAGCCCTCTTCAAAATCATCCTGCTAGCCAACCTCACCCAATTGCCATAGCTAATATCTAGCTTATGGGCGAGACCTATTGGCTTTGTGGTCCCTGTCCAAGCGCATGGGCAGAGTCCTTTGCAGACCTCCATCTCTGCATTTGCTACCAGAGGCAGGGGGTCACAAAATGGCTCCTGCATCATTAATGTGCATGATGTAAGAGATTTTGTACCATCCTGCAAATATCCAATTGGCAACAAGACTGACTAGTAGATAAATAACGTCCCAAAACAAAGGGCAGTTTGCACAGCAATCAGTGAACATTTTGTTCATACTGCTTTGTGAACTGAAGTTCATACATCAGGCCCACTACCCCCATATGTTCAAATTCTACAAACCAAATGTAACTGCTAACCTTGAGGAAATATAAATTTTATGGTCAAGAAATGTTCCCTAACGTGTACCCCACCGTTTCCATGTACGAGCTTAAAGTGCATGTAACTTCCCTCCTGTGCCAGCTATGAAGACGCAAATACATTTGCGTCCAACGTTAACATGTCCTCTTTCAGATCCACCATGAATGGGTTGAATATTCCGTTCCTAAGTATGCCTTGCCAACGTCTTTGTGTAGTGTACTTTACACGTTTTCCAGCCCAGGCGAAGTAGGCCCTGAATTCTGCCATCGAGCCTTTTCCTGCCTTCTGACTCTGAATGCCTCAGCCTGGGGCTGCCTCTGTATCAGTGACCTTTATCTTACTCCTTGCGCGGCTAACGGTGCTTAGCTCAGCCTGTTGCCTGCCAAGACTGCATTCAACCTTCAAATTATCTGCTCCGCTCCTCAAAAATACATTCCTGCCTACTAGCTTAAGTAAACATCCTTCCAGCTGCAGAGCAAAGGGTCAGGCCTTACTGTCTCCGTGCAAGTAATTCATAGCTCCTGTTACCATGGTAGGCCCATGCCCCCTCGCATCTCATGCAGACACATAGACGCTTATACACGCACTCACAGTCAGTATAGAATAGCCTCTGCCCAAGAAACCTTTTCTTCTAGATAATATGGTTCCCAAACATCAGATATCAGATATGATAGAGGAACGAGTTGATCTGACATGCCAGACTTCTGTCTTTTTCCTCTAGTGTAAATGTCAAGTCCCCTGCACCCTCTTGCTTCACGTCAATTACACATCAATTACACGTCATGCAGCTGCGCGCGCATCCAGATCTCCGATTTCTGCTGACATTGCAAGATTCTGCTATGTAACCACCCACTTGTGACACTTTTCATGTGACGTTTTCTAGCACACACCTCTATGTACACGCCTCATTCACGCCTCCTGCTTACGTATTGCTAACACGTGTGTGCTCTTATCTAGTTTCTCTCAGCTGTTACGCCTCCTGTATTGGTTTGCATTATATGATTTAAGTATAAAAGTTATGTATTGTCAATAAAGCATTGCTCTATCCCTTCCTGCACCCCAGTGGTGTCAGGAACCCGATATCCGGTACCAGAACCATTCCTTTTTAAGGAATAAAACCCCTAAGAACTCTAACACCACGGACTCTGCGTCTTTCTTTCCGATTGAGTTATTTTTGTTTAAGTACTTACCTGCATAGAAATTAGGACGGTAAATCAAATATTTACCACATTATTTTGGCGCCCGAATAGGGACCCCTCCCCCACCCCACGCGCCGGTTGGTGCGTTGCAGCCTTTGCCCCCTGCCACAAGTCAAGACGGACAATTACGCGTACCCGCAGGATTTCCTGTATTTCCCTCAGGCCTACGGAGGTGACGGAGACTGCGATCAGCACCCAGACGAGGCGGTGAGGAGTGCGGAGGATCCCGACCAGAGCCTAGCCGAAAGAAGCAAGGTCCGAGGTGTCAAGAGGCCCACCAGTTCCGAAGTTCCGAAGTTTTGACGTATCGAGTCGAGTCCAGTCCAGTCCAGTCGAGTTTTCTGAGGCCTTCTGTTCAGTGCTTCCCAGTGAGTACCGTTGCTGGGGACGCATCTAGACGGGTGCATTTATGTATCCGGTAAAGACGGGTTTGGGTACACAAACACGGTCTGCACTGTTTTAGACAGTGTATCTGTACTGTTTTAGCAGTACATCAGGCATTCAAGTTCTTGCACTGTTTTAGACAGTGTATCTGTGCTGTTTAGCAGTACATCTAGTATCAAGGGTAGTCATATGTGTTCAAAATGTTTTCATGTGATTAATGTCGTGGTATGAGTGATTGTTTACTGTACATTCCTGTGTTTTTGTGTAACTAGTTGTGTTCAGAGTAAGCAACAAGTATCGAGTATCCAGTAATAAGTAACAAGATGCCGTTGTTCAATAAATTAAGACAGACAGGAACTAGGAAAGGGATACTAGAGGAAGAAATTCCTATTCCCCCTAGGGACACTCCCGGAAATTTCATGTACCACAAGCATGGCTTAGATGCCATACTGTATCTAGATTTATGGGCCGATTATACCAAGCACCTAGACGAGAAATATAGATGGCCCATTACAGGAACATGGGATGCCGAGTGCATCATGAAAGTAGAAGAAGCCCTCTGGAAAAAGAAAGCCAGACAATCTCAGAAAGATGCCATAGAGTTTTGGCGTAAAGAATCGCATAAACGTGCCGAAAAAGCACTCCGTAGAGAAGACAGACTTAGAGAAGCGCCGGATAAAGTCCGAGAAAACGAATTAGTTAATGAAGGAATCCGAGTAAAATCAGAACAAGTAGACCGCATGCGAAACAATCTTGTAAATGGCATGTATTTAGTGGCTGAGGGTTCGCCTGAAGCCACTTCAGAAATACCGAAGTATCTGCCGCCGCCATTGGTTCCAACTAAAGTAAATCACAGGACCACCAAAGACATATTTCTTGCCTCCTATCTAAACGATGTAGCTCCCGCTTACACTAATCGACGTGCCCACGTACCGCCTACTGACGGTGACGAAGGTGGCAACCCGCCCCAAGACAATATCCCGCCATTACCGCAACAAGGTTCACCCGTTCGACAGCCTGCTCCACCTGCTCCTCCACCTCCACCACTTCCCACATCTAAGACTGACACACTAAATCCGTTTTCGCCTGATTCTAGTAAGAGACAAACTCAGATACAGATACCGACTCCACAGACACTCAATGCTCAAGCCTCCGGTCCACGAGGTGCGGCAGGAGGATTCCAGACTCCGCCAGCAACACACAGATTAAACCTTAGGGACATGTTGAAACAACGTACACTGCAATCACCACGTTTAGACATGCTTGCAGAACCCCTTCCATTTTGCAGATATGATCCAGTACCTGGTAAACACGATAGAATGTTGTTAGCATCACTACGCTTACGAAAAGTTGCAGATTACCTAGTGTTATTTCCAGGAATGACTGAACACCTAGATAGAATCTATCATTTTGTCCAGACCGGGGAAGATCCTGAAAGTATTAAAGAGGCCCTGGCTCACCAGAAAGTTGACACTCAAGGTTGTATATTACGTTTCTTCATAAATTGCTTAATAAGAGAACGAGACAGGCCTGGAGCAGACCAGGAAGAGATGGAAGCACTAAACAGGTGGGGTCAAAATATAGCCGACGGAAACCATGATAAAGTAAATAGTATAGCAAGCATGTATAAGAAAATCAGAAAAGCAGTAATAGAAATACACGAAAGAGAACAAGAAAAAGAAAGCGGTAGGAATGACTCCTCCGAGGAGGACGAACCTGAAGAACCCGACACGGCTAAAGGAACGATAGCATATGTAGGTAAAGGAAATTACCTTAGGAAAGGCATCCGTCCGGAAAGCAAGAGAGTCTTTCTCTCTGGCATAACAAAACCGAACTCTCCTGAATATCTGTTCCAAAGTACCGATAAAATTCTTCAAGAACAAATGGGGTACCATGTACTCAATTCTATGGATGAACAAGAATTAGCCCGGTCAGCAGTATTATGGGCTGACAATTCGAGCACATACAATGATGATACAGTAGCACAGACATTTCTGAACCTTTCCCCAGACGAGCAGAAATTGGCTGGTGTGTACATGATTCAACATCTCATCACGTTATACAGACAACAACATTCTGATCCAGGTCCTTTACCTGACACATTAGAAGCGCTACTTATGAATAGATGGAGAGGCCTAAGTACCAAGTTAATTCAAATAATTCTAGAACAACGGCGCAGATATAACCCATTCTTAGGCCCACAATATGTTCCAGCTCCGCCCCCAGAAAGAAAAATGTTTCATTTTGACAGGCAGAATCCTTTACGAGAAGTACACCCAGTTATGAATGCCGATAATACCTTGGAACGTGTGTTTGTGTACACACCCTTAACAAAACTGGAATTGTTAGAAATGAAGAAACTAGTACCCTGTCATGATAAAGACCCTGCAGATTTTCACCGAGAACTAAAAGACATGTTACTCATAGGAGATTACACGTATTCGGATATTATGAAATTGTTAAAAGTACTGCTGCCCACCGGCATTTACGAGAAACTCAAGGAAAAGGAATGGGAGGTGGGAGATAAAAAGATTATCTGGACTGAAATAGAAGACGAGGAAAAAGGTCGTACTCCAGGGCTAGGCCTTGGGGACAAAGCTAAAGCACTACCAGGTTTAATAGTACAGGTTTTGCCAAGGTTATTGACAACTAAAAAGGAAGACTGGGACGCAATCTCAGCCTGTAAACAGAAACACGATGAAGATACTAGTGACTTCTATTCAAGATTCGAGAAATGTTTCATTATTAATAGTGGCCTGAAACCAGGTAGCGAATCATACCCACATCTTTTCGTAACAAAATTAGTCGAGAACTCCCTGACACAAGTTAAGAACCGTGTATATAAAGTTGAAAGTACATGGCAAGCGAATTCGCCATCCCAGATGCTACAAATGTTACAATATCACCAGAACAGAATTAGAGAAGAACAGGATCACGAACAGAGACGTATGAAGGACACGAAAATGAAAATGTTAGTAGCCCAGTCGGTTCCAGCCGACGGTCAGAAGAAGGGAGCGACCCAGACAGGTAATTCAGCAGCTCCCGTTAAAGGGACATGCAACTACTGCAAACAGCCAGGTCACTACGTACATGAATGTTCAGTCCTGAAATACAACATAGCAACAGGTAAAACTAAAGAAAGACCGCGTCAGCCTAGACAAGATCAGGCCCAGCAACAGACTTCACAGAATATGCAGCATGCCCCACCACATACAGTACAGACCGCTGCGGTATCACAGCCACAGCCCATTGCCGCGACCCAGCAAGTTTCACAGCAGATGTGCCAGTATGCTAAATCTGATTATCCCGATTTTCAGCGATACACATGAAACAGCCTAGAGAGGGAGGTTGGCTTGCCTCTTATTGAGATTCCTGTAGATCAAGAGGGTCCTTATGTACACAGTCAAGTATTGGGAAAAGACAGAAAGTTTTTAATTGACACAGGGGCAAGCCGCACGACAATAAGCCATGACGAAGTCCCAGGGGCACCCCTCTCAGGCTCACAGAATGTTTCCCTTGGTTTTTCAGGACAACCTATTGTGAATGAAGTATCGAAACCTGTTCCCCTAGCAGTAGGTCCATTATCACGCGTTACAGACTTATTACTCACAAAATTATGTCCAGAAAACTTGTTAGGTATCAAAACATTGAAGGCTCTAGGAGCAGTGATATGTTGTTCTCCGGAAGGAGTTAGACTTTTTCTGCGTGACTTTAAGGGTCACTATGTATTACGAGAGTTTGATGTCAGATTGAAAAATGTTCCGAAACACCTGTGGGCACAAGGCCCAACCGATGTAGGTTGCATGCACATTACACCATACCGTGTCACACTCAAACCAGGAGTTGTTTTACCACGAATCAGACAATACAAGTTACCACCCGATGCTGTAGTGGCTTTACTGGAAATCATTGAAGAGCTCATTGCCCAAGGAGTGGTCGTAGAAACCGACTCCAATGTCTGTAATTCCCCTATCATTCCGATTCTTAAACGTACTGATCCCAATGCACCGCCAGTATATCGGCTGGTGATTGATTTACGAGAACTGAATAAATGCATTGTTCCACAGTATCCTGTGGTTCCCGATATCTCATCCTTATTGACTGCTATTGATTCAGAAGCGACGTTCTTCACTGTAATTGACCTCAAGAACGCCTTCTTCAGTGTACCCATTGATCCAGAGAGCCAATATCTCTTCGGATTCAGTTTAAATGGTCGAAGTTTCAAATTTTCACGCGCACCTCAAGGATTCACAGAAAGCCCCAGCATCTATAGTCAAGCACTGAAAAGACAACTAGACAGTATCCAAATGCCAGTTAACACAGCCTTACTACAGTACGTCGATGATCTGCTGATCACCGCACGAAGTGAATCCGAATGTGAACAAGCATCACTGACAGTTTTACATTTTCTGGCCGACAAGGGACACAAGGTGTCTCCTTCGAAGCTACAATTCTGTGTTCAGCAAGTTGTGTACCTGGGTCACTTGCTGTCCAAAGTGGGGAGACAGCTCACTCCTGATCGCATCCAGTTAATTGTAGATATGCCACAACCCCAGACACAAAAGGAAGTGCGGGCCTTTATAGGCCTCACCTCGTACTGCAGACAATGGATTCCTCAGTATGCATTTCTAGCTAAACCACTCATTCAGTTAACAACACAGGAGGCAGCGACTTCGACTGCCCTCCCTTGGACTCAGGAACATACACAGGCTTTTGAGGAATTAAAGAAAGCTTTATGTCAAGCACCAGTTTTAGCGACACCATGTTACAGCAAACCTTTTACACTTTTTGTTACAGAACGTGACGGTACAGCGTTGTCTGTCCTCACACAAGATCAAGCAGGTTCACATAAGCCTTGCGCTTATTTTTCAAGTACATTGGATTCAGTGGCTCAAGCCCTGCCTGCGTGTTTAAAGTCAGTCGCAGCGACAGCCCTAGCAATCAGACAGAGCGATTCAATAGTGTTAGGACATCCATTGACAGTACAAGTTCCACATTCTGTAGAAGTCCTCCTAAATCGAATACAGACTCAACACCTGACTATAGCACGACTGACAGGTTATGAATTAACGCTATTCCAGCCACACATAGAAATCAGACGCTGTAACATCCTAAATCCTGCAACATTGTTACCTTCGAGTATGACAGATTCAGCCCCGCATGATTGTATAGAGATCATTAATGCAGTAACAAAGCCCCGACGAGACTTAACAGATGTCCCACTGACAAATCCAGACCTGACACTTTATGTGGATGGTTCATGTATGAGAACAAGCATAGGAGAATTAGTAGCCGCATACGCAGTGACTACTGAAACTAAAGTCAAAGAAACACACCGTATAGACACACTGTCCGCTCAAGCAGCAGAGCTTATTGCTCTGACCCGAGCCTGTATACTAGCAAAGAATAGAAATGTTAACATATACACCGATTCACGTTATGCTTTCGGAGTCGTACACGACTTCGGAGTGTTATGGCAAGAACGAGGTTTCTTGACCTCTCACGGTGCCAAGATTCAACACGGTCCCCTCATTCAAGCACTGTTAGAAGCAATACATCTGCCTTCAGGCATATCTATCATGAAGTGTAAAGCACATACTAAAGTTACAGATTCTATTTCCCAGGGTAACGACCTGGCCGATCGAACAGCAAAACATACAGCATTGACTCACACTCAGACAACTGATGTAACAGAGATCATAGTGCCGACACATTGTATGACAGTTCGGGATCCCACACTAGATGTAATCGATATCCAGACACATGCTACTCCAGATGAAATAAAGAAATGGACTGAACTAGGAGGGATCCAGACAGATCAGGGATGGATGACGAAGGGAAAATCTACATGGTTTCTCCCCGATTCTATGGTTCAAGTCATAATAAATACAGCACATAGTCCAGCACACCTAGGAGAAAAAGCTATGTTAGACAGTTTACAGAATCTCTGGTACAACAAACATTTACGAGCAGCAGCAAAACAGAAAGTGCGTACTTGCATGATCTGTTGTCAGTTCAATCCAGGTAAAAGCGTCCCTGTAGAGCAAGGTGGATTTCATCCTCCCGATCACCCTTTTGAAGTCCTCCAGATGGATTATATCCAGATGGAACGTTGTCGAGGATTTAAGTACGTCCTTGTAGTTGTTTGTGCACTTTCCCGTTGGACCGAAGCATATCCAGTCCCAGATTACACGGCCCCGACCACTGCCAAGCAGCTGGTTCGAGAATTCTTCCCACGGTACGGCTTGCCTCGTATCGTGTACTCAGATAACGGACAGCCATTCTCATCCGAGCTCATGAAGCAGGTTTCACTTTTGCTAGGATATCAGTGGAAATTCCATTGCGTCCGACATCCCGAGGCAGCTGGCCTTGTAGAAAGGCACAATCAGACACTAAAAACACGTCTTGCAAAAATATGTAAAGAGAAAGGGGTCGACTGGATAGTCGCCCTGCCAGTTGCACTATTCTACATGAGAATGGTTCCGCATTCGAGATCAGGACTATCCCAGTATGAGGTGATCTTTGGCAGACCACCAAATATGTGGGGGACGCCCGTGCCTAAGAAAATAACTGATGTTGACTGTAATATGCTGACAGATTACCTTGCCTCCTTGATGTCTGCACTCCAATCATGTCGTTCACAGGTTGCCGCAGCCTTCCCCGACAACACTGATGTGAAGCCACACGATGTCCGTCCTGGAGATACAGTGTTGATCCGAAATTTCGATAGGAGGAGTCCGCTGGAGCCCCGTTGGCAGGAGCCGAAGCTCGTCCTTCTGACCACGAGGACTGCAATCAAGGTGGAAGGCCGCAAAGGATGGATCCATACAAGTCATATTAAAAAATTTACTGAACTGTTGCCAAAGACTAACTCTTCCACCCCCTCAAAGGACTGTCCCGATTCTAGTGACTTTAAAATTCCCATGAGAGAGAAAACTCCGCAAGAGGAGTATAAACTGAAGCTACGGTCTAGTAAGTCAGACAGTTTAATTGTTTAAGTCCTCCCCTAGGTGAATAGGTTAAATTAGTTTCTGACATGTATCCCCTAGACCGAGATAGAGAGAGAGAGAGACAACTCAAGAAACGTGCATATTGTAAATCACTTCGTAGTCACTGTATAGTGACATTATTGGTTATGTTTTTTCTAAGCCTTCTGATAATTGCTGCCAGTATATTGTTGCATCTGTATTACCCTATCTTCAAGCATGCCCAATCTGCTTACAATGTCACTGCCGAACATTCTTTTAGTGAATTACCCTTACATGAGTTATCTTACAGACTTGCGCTGCGCAACAACACATTCATTAGTATGTTACATCACTCCCATCAGACTAATAATGCAACAAACTGTTGGATATGTGGCCGACTCCCTCCCTATCAGAAATACAAGGGAGTTCTGCCCCTCTTTCCATACCCGTTCACTCACAATGGCTCCTGTGGTGCATGGTTTAGATTAATTAATTCTTTAGATCCTGATATTGCTGTTTTCGAAGGAAATTGGGTTTGGGGAAACCTGAACTTAGTTTTGCTTAAAGCCTGTTACCCTGACAAGAAGGGACTTCCCATCAGGATAGGAACTGATCTAGAAAATGAAGTATATGGATTAGGTAATTATACAATTAACCTCATGATTCTTACTGTTGAATCCGAAGCTGCGCCAGTTCTCCCTGCTATGTCAGTATTACCAGTCATAGGTGAACTATGTGTCAGAAAGAATGGTTCAGTACACTTAGGTCATAGTAAATGTACTACTATAGTCGAATTCAGTGATCAAGGCAAGTCTACATTCAGAGCTACTCGTCATTCTTATTTTGTTTGTGGCCATACCGCATACTTACGCTTACCTCCAGATTGGGATGGTACCTGTTACATTGCATTCCTTCTGCCACCTGTTTTCCTAGCCCCTCCTGATTATCACAGAAATACAAATCTAGTGAACAATAGACTCCGAAGAGATCTCCCGATTGTCGACTATACTGAAACGGCATGGGAGAAATATACCGATTTCAATAAAGGTTTCTTCCCCTACTTAGGTACTGTTTTCAATAGTAAACTGATACGAAAATTAACTAGAACCCTCGAAGCAGTAGTGAATGAAACTACTTCCGCTCTAGGTAACTTAACAGAGGAGCAATCTGCCATGCGGGTTGTTGTTCTTCAAAATCGTCTTGTTATTGACGTCATTCTAGCAGATAGGGGCGGAGCCTGTAAGGTCATCGGGTCGAGTTGCTGTGTTTTCATTCCAGAAAACGCGCCAACGGTCTATAAAGCTATCACCCGTCTTCATAAAATTGCAAGTTTGATACATCAGAATCCAGGCACCTGGACTTGGTCCGGTTGGTTCTGGACAACGTTGACCGCTTGGGGATGGAAGATCCTATCCTTCCTAGGCATTGCCCTTGTCATAGTATTCAGTTGTTGCCTGTGCCTACAGTGTGGGCCGGCGATTTGTGGTCTGTGCGCCACATCATGTATTCCGCATTCAAGTTTCCACTCAAAACGCGGAAAGAAGAAAGAAGAGCAAATGATGTTACGTGAACAAACTGATCGATTCATGAGGATCGATATATCATGAAGGGTCCGTAGGGAACAAGGAGGGAATGAGGAAATATCAATTTTATGGTCAAGAAATGTTCCCTAACGTGTCCCCCCCGTTTCCATGTACGAGCTTAAAGTGCATGTAACTTCCCTCCTGTGCCAGCTATGAAGACGCAAATACATTTGCGTCCAACGTTAACATGTCCTCTTTCAGATCCACCATGAATGGGTTGAATATTCCGTTCCTAAGTATGCCTTGCCAACGTCTTTGTGTAGTGTACTTTACACGTTTTCCAGCCCAGGCGAAGTAGGCCCTGAATTCTGCCATCGAGCCTTTTCCTGCCTTCTGACTCTGAATGCCTCAGCCTGGGGCTGCCTCTGTATCCGTGACCTTTACCTTACTCCTTGCGCGGCTAACGGTGCTTAGCTCAGCCTGTTGCCTGCCAAGACTGCATTCAACCTTCGAATTATCTGCTCCGCTCCTCAAAAATACATTCCTGCCTACTAGCTTAAGTAAACATCCTTCCAGCTGCAGAGCAAAGGGTCAGGCCTTACTGTCTCCGTGCAAGTAATTCATAGCTCCTGTTACCATGGTAGGCCCATGCCCCCTCGCATCTCATGCAGACACATAGACGCTTATACACGCACTCACAGTCAGTATAGAATAGCCTCTGCCCAAGAAACCTTTTCTTCTAGATAATATGGTTCCCAAACATCAGATATCAGATATGATAGAGGAACGAGTTGATCTGACATGCCAGACTTCTGTCTCTTTTCTCTAGTGTAAATGTCAAGTCCCCTGCACCCTCTTGCTTCACGTCAATTACACGTCAATTACACGTCATGCAGCTGCGCGCGCATCCAGATCTCCGATTTCTGCTGACATTGCAAGATTCTGCTATGTAACCACCCACTTGTGACACTTTTCATGTGACGTTTTCTAGCACACACCTCTATGTACACGCCTCATTCACGCCTCCTGCTTACGTATTGCTAACACGTGTGTGCTCTTATCTAGTTTCTCTCAGCTGTTACGCCTCCTGTATTGGTTTGCATTATATGATTTAAGTATAAAAGTTATGTATTGTCAATAAAGCATTGCTCTATCCCTTCCTGCACCCCAGTGGTGTCAGGAACCCGATATCCGGTACCAGAACCATTCCTTTTTAAGGAATAAAACCCCTAAGAACTCTAACACCACGGACTCTGCGTCTTTCTTTCCGATTGAGTTATTTTTGTTTAAGTACTTACCTGCATAGAAATTAGGACGGTAAATCAAATATTTACCACAACCTGGTAATTCCAGCACGGTGTGTGGGCCTGTGCATTCTGTTTTAATAGTGAACTTTAGCGGCGGCTCCTCCACTAAGGCAGAGGAGTGCCGCCCAACTACTCTTTGAGCAGTTGGAAAAGGAAAATGGAAATGATACTAAAACACCATGTTATTATCATTTTATTTTATTTTTCTGTAGTGAGGCAGATTTACGGGGCGGGAATGTCGTCACAGCCAGCAGGGGCACTTAAGTGCGCATGGCAGTTTGGCCAGTCATCTTGGGCCGGTCAAACAGTCATGCGCACTTTGCATGTTCTTCACCAGCTGTATTGTACAGCCTCGGTGGAGAACATGCACAGGCTCAGAGTCCCAGTCTGAGCTGCGAACCAAGGCCGTCAAACCAATCACGACGTGTTTCCTGTTTCCGACAGGAGCAGAAGAGGACGGAGGCGAGGGCGCGGCCGGTAGCAAGGTAAGTCACTTTTTATTTATTTTTCTATCTCCCCCGCCTCACCTGTACTACTCAGTGACAGCCACCACTGGTGAACTTCTGTATAAGATACATTCAAAAGCTCTCCTGGAAGCAAGCATTGTATTCCCAGGTAAATTCAGTGAGTTCTTGAAAGACTCAGCCCCTTATTTAGAGATTATCATCAATGTAAAAAGAAAATTGTGTTAACTGGACTGGAAAAGTTTTTCCACACATGAAACGCTTTTTTTATATTTAGAACATGGTAATAATGTATCACCACATCAAGAAATACCATAATAACTTTCACTGCAGGTGGGATCTACGGCCCATATGTACTAAAGTATTTTCCCATAGACACAAAATGGGTACAACCCTTTGATACATATGGCCCTCGGCCTGCTATCACCAGCAAAACATTAGTAACAACTTTCAGGTACATGCATCAAAGGATTTTGCGATCGCAAACGGTGCGAATCGTAAAAATCAGCCGTTTGCGATCGCAAAATCTGCTTTTGCAATGCATGAAGGGTGAAGGCCCTCGCAATTTGAGAATTCGCAAATATTTGCGAATTCTCAAATTGCAATTGCATTTAAGGAATCGCATTTTGCGATTCCTTAAATGCAATGCATGAAACTTAAAAAAATTGCGATTTCGCAATTAGGGGGAGCAAATTACCATGAGGTTGAACCTCATGGTAATTTGCGAAAACTTTGAAAAATGCACTGTTGTGCATTTTTCAAAGTTTCATGTTTTGCACACACATGCCCTAAGGGCATGTGTGTGCACAACATATGTGCACAGATTGATTTCAGGGGTGCAACAGGGTGTCCTTTGGACATCCCTGCACCCTTGAAATCGTATTCTCAATTTGCGATTCGCTAATTGCGAATCGCAAATTAAGAATGTCTTCCCATTCATTCCTATGGGCCTCTAGGCCCATAGGAGTGAATGGGGAGATATTCCTTAATTGTGATTCGCAATTTGCGAGTCGCAATTAAGGAATTTTAAGAAATCGCAAATTTTTCAGAGATTTCTTCATGCATAGGCTTTTGCGATTCCTTAATTGCGATTCCTTAAAAATCGCAATTAATGAATCGCAAAATGCAATATTGATGCATGTGCCTGTTTGTCTCTTTGAATGAGGAAAACCAAGCATAAGCACCATTCCACCATGATATTTACCATCAAAGATAATTTTGCAGTAATATTATGGTTATTGGTTGTGGCAATACAGATGTCAGATTTGTGGTATTACCCTGATGGTCGCTACCTTTGTTAGATGATGGCCTGGGATATCAGGGCTCCCACTCGACAGATTTATAAACCATCCAGTGGCGTCTCAGCTCCAGGTATGTGACCTGCTCTTTTAATATAACAAAAGGTGTACATGAAAAACGACTCGAGCTCATTTTGCAGCATAATCCCACACTTCACTGTGACAAGTATTAACATGTCTTAAATAGTTGTATGTTTATAAGTAGACACAGCAGGTTGTGTATAAGTAGGGGATTAGTATCCGCCTCAGGTGGACATGGAGGGCACCACGCTAATCCTACATAACTTCAGTCAACTGTGAATAATTTCCTCCCGGCATGCACCGCGCCGAGGTGCCACTGGATTGTCAAAAGGAGAGAGACTGGCCATATTGGCCTGTTGTTATGTCGGTAGTGTGATGGTACTGAACATCAACAAAAATATTATATGGAATAAAGTACCCCCATTGTGCGCGAAAGTGCTCGTAACTGATTCATTTTGTGAGCTTACACAGGAAAGAATTTTGTAACAAACTTTGGCCATGGCTGGGAAGTCCAAGAGACTGGTAATATTATTTTAAAGTACAATAGAGGGTCCATTAATGTAAAGTGCAAGGTGAAAGGTTGGCTCTGCTGCCTCAGTAGACCAGTGCATCCACTGTAGAGATCTATGTTTGAGTTCACTGTCACAGGTTCAAATCCCGGCAGGTCTACTCAGCATTTCATCCTTTCTAGGTTGATAAAAGAAGTACTGTTGGGGTGACAATAAACAATAGCACGCAACACCAGAGGTAAACGTTCCCCCTACACATGTTGGCTAAGTCCCCACAGCCATGCTTCCTCTGTGTAACTACAGTTCTAATGCAAGTACTCTATGATAAGCAATTACTGTATGCAGGACACTTCTAATCTCTGATAGGAAATATGCAGATATATCCCTGCAGAATGAAAGAGGAACAGTTTTCATCACGAGAATTGTCAACATGTAGGCTTGTTTTTTGCTGAGTGCAAACGTCATATAGTCCTTACGCAAACTATAATGCTCAGGCAGAATGAGCTAAATGGATAAAGCAGCTGTGGTTCTATGCAAATTAAAATGATTCATTGCTAGTAAATACGATTTTGAATAGATCCGCTCAATATGCAGAGTTCTCTTAAGAAATCCATGTATTCTTTATAGCACTGGCACCCTGTATCATTGTGGGTTAAAATTTTAAAGAGCAGCTAGACAATGAAGGCACAGAATGTATCACATAAACTGTATTGAATCACAAAATGTGGCTCTTAATTCACTTTTCCTTGTTTCATAATTTAGGCCCCATAATAATACATTGCTGCATAATCCTAAAACTCTGCTTCCAGTGATTGAAAAAATAAACCAAAAAAAAACACCATCTTGAAGGTAAGAAGATTTTATGAACACTCGCTAACCCTGTAAAGGTTATAAGCGCCTGCCAATGCTAGACAGTTATATCAAGAAAATGGGAAACCCAATATACCCTTGTCGGCTTGGGCAATTCACAGTCGCCGACTGTAATGTGTGCGGCTGGTGAGAAAATCTCCTGGATATCGACTAACAGATTTGTTACTGGGTCATACACCGAGAGACCTTGAACAACGTTGCTGGTTTCTAAATTAAATGACTGTAAATAACTTGACTCTGCTTACAGCATACATACATTTTCAAAGCTGGATGTATCCAACCACTTGTTGATCAATTTTGCGGTTGTCAAACATAAATAAGATTTCCTCTTAATCGAAAGGGTCTTTTTAATCAACATTCTCTACATCCTGAAGATGGTCTAACGGACAAAGACAAAATTAGACCGAAACGTCGACTTGACACCTATTTTCTGCTGAAATGAAAGAGAGGCAATATTAGTTTTGTATAAATTCCTCAGATTGCTTGAAATAGATTTCTGTGAAAAGGTGTTCACAAGTGTGACTGTGAAAGTTTTTTACAGTTTATGTCAATATTACTTCTGGTTACATTGTGTTGTTGTTTTTTATGTACCCTATACAAATGAATTTTGAATTGATACAAAATTTTGTTTGAATATACACACGTGTTCTTCCTTTCTTTTTTACTCTCTTTTCTTGTTCCGTGTTCTTTGATGATTGATTCATCGATAAGTGAACGTTATTCTTTTTGATTGATTTTCTGATTGATCTTGATGTAAGTTACTTGAATAAGAACTTACCTGAAAATTATCATTAAGTACTGAAGAGTTTTTTAAATAAATCCCTTGTAGGCGTATTTACCTGCTTACGGTTCTAGGCGGGGCTACTACATGTTGGGGACTACCTCCACCTTCTGCAATGGCAGGAAGTCACTTCCTTAAGCCAGCGGGCAACCTGCTGGATGGAGCCTCCGCCACTGATCGCTGGCGGGTGGAGGGCAGGCCTTCATTTGCAAGGGGTTGTCCCCATCAAAAGGCGGCCCAACTCTCTGCATCCACTAAAAACTAATGTCAAAGTGACCCTAAATTACTGGTGGTACACATTGCCCAAGATTAGACCAATTTTTTGCTGGTAGGATTTAAGGCAGTGCGAGTAGGGGCCAAGTGGGTCTCTCTGGAACCTGGCAGCAAATTTCTAGTCCAGAGAACACCATCACACCTTAGTGAAGACCTCAGAGCCCCTTCCCTAGGGAGAATCCACACAACCAAGGGAGAAAGATAGACATTTCTGCCAGTGGCCATTTTTGGGTAGCTGGGCAGAATAACTCTGGAATAACTCTGGTTTTCTTCAAATCCACTTGGGCAGAGCTGGCCTGTTTATATCACCAGCATCTGTTGGGATTCCATAGCCTGGCAGTTTGGCAATACCATCTGCCAATCAGATATCATTGCTCCATACAGAGCAGCTCAAATATTGTGATGCACAGATGAGTGGAAAGGGTTCACACAAAAACATCCACGGCTTTAAGGGGTGTTAAGTTAACAACTTTAGATAGCTTATTTTAGAATGTTATGTTGTCATTTTGTTTACCTCACTATTGGACCAGGGCAGTATTAGGAACCAGTGTCAGCCTTGCCACATATTTACAAACCAGGCCCACGTAGCACCACCCGAATAAACAAAGCAAGCAAATACAAACTTATTTAGAAAGTTATTCTCTCCTCCCTCCCAAATGAACTAAAAACATGGGGATGGAGGAGTTTGGTAATTTCGCAGCACCTTTAAAAAATATATTCCCATAGGTTTCACAGACTGATTATTAATTAATCTAATATATTTCAATACTTTAGAGCATGCCAGAGTTCCAGAGGGCAATATAGCTTTAAAACAGAAACACCATGTATCATAAATTGTATGATAGGTACAACAGCGGGCTTACATTGTGCCACAGAAGATGCAGTGCCACATTGTCTGACACAGTGTGCCCCAGCTAGTTTATCTTGTGCCAAGAGATTGAACACCAGCTTTAAACTCTGCATGAGGTCATCATGGGCGTCTCTGTTCCTGCACCGGTTAAGAGCCTATCAGAGCTTTCTGTGCTGCAGCCTATCAGAGGGACTGTACTGTAAGTGGTTCCAGCCAGTGCTGAACTAGTGCAGGGTTGGCGCCTGGGTGATGGCAGGCTCCCTGAGCCACTGGGCTGCTCAGGGTGCCAGGGCTGTTGTTCAGGTTCCTAGGACTGGTCATGTGACCTGATCTACAGGGCCAGGTCTATGTTATTAGAGTTATCTCTTAGGGTCTGCTAAGGCTGTCTGCGTTGCCCAGTATGTAAAACACCACTGCCATCCCAGGACGTGGATTGTGCCCCTATTTAAGGCACCACTCTCATGCCCGAAAATAAAACAGCACAACTATCAAGCCAGAGTCTACAGCCTGTGTAGGCACAGCACAACAGTGATAAAGCTAAAGTCAAGGGACTTATGATAAGTTAAGGTCAGGGTAAAGAGGGGTAGAGAATACACACAAAGCTAAATATTTCCCTCACAGACCATCATATTTTCATCATTGGACATGGTTCCTATCTATTCAATAATACATCAAAAAATGCAACAGTAACAACTCTAATCATCTCATAAGTTATTTTATTTTATCAAAAAGATTTTTTTCATCTTTTTATCATTTCATTTTTCATAGTTTTATATTTTACCCAAAAGGGTGTTTTTTTCCATCTGTATCATATAAAAAGTACAAAAGTATGTTTTTACTAGATTCCTTAGCTCACAAATACATTTCTTTTATAGCAGTGATTATTTATAAACCAGAAAACAATAACCTAAGTAAAAGTACAAAGGAAGAAGAATTTCAAAAAAAATTATGTCACCCTGGTTAAGAATAAATACATACAATCTTGCTACATTCACACCAAGTCATACAAGCTCCCAACAACTCCAATCATCCAATATCTGTACACAGTTGAGTATTATCAGGCAGAAGAAAACTGTTGCCAGCTCCCGAGTCTCAAAATGGAATATGAAACTCCGCACTAGGTCGACACGCGTTTCGGTGGATTCAGAATGTTAAGACCACCTTCCTCAGGACCTTTAGAGATATCACAGACAGTTCCCAGGGGACATAATGCCAAAAGGCAATATATGTACAGTTCAACAATGTCACTCCTAATATTGAGCGTCCAATGATAATTTATTATCCAACATCAAGGATAATTTGTCGTGGTTCCAAAAAGTTATTATATATATAGTCGGGGTCTAATGCTAATTTAAATATTTGCAATCCTCCTCAGTAGTCGATCACCTCATCCAAGTTGCATCTGATATGCTGTTCTAGATGTTATATGGCATAGATGATTAATCCCCACATCCAGGATATACAAAGTATGCTGATTAAGTTCTATTTAATCCCAGATGTGATTTTCCTTCAAATCCGGTTGTATTTCGCTATATTAATTTTCATACAAAATGGTATGCGACAACATCTTAGTGTATCATTCTCTGTTCTTTTTTCAACAGGACCCCATGACACCGTGTAGAACCAGACCACAACAGTGATGCCAGAAGCCACATCTCCCCTGTGAATAAACAATGCAACCATCCGTTGTGCTTTGGGCTGTAGAGTACAGAATCCACACTGCAAAGGTACCAACCCCACTGCCAAGCCAGAAAACAAATTGCCCTATGATGTAAAGTCACATTTCCTTGAAAACACCATTGCAAACATGCCGTGTTGCCCCCGCTGCCTCTTCTTCTATTCATCCTTCTTGTTACAGGAGCCTCTGTAACAAGTACAAGGAGCTGCAGAGCTGAAGCTGCATCGACTGATCATCCTGAGAGTACTCGAGGGAAGATGCAGAAAAATAAAATACCTCCCTCCCCCTCCACACACACACACCGCTTCAGAAAGTGATGCGAGCGAGCACCGACCTCGTTCACGGGTAGCCCTCGTTCACGGGTAGCCATCTATCTGCCCTTCCTTTCAGTTCTATTTTTCCTTTCTTTTTTCCATCCATCCACCTATTCTTATTCTTCCTTCCGTGCATCTGTCTTTATCCTTCTTTGCCTTTTTCCATCCGCCACCTCTCAATCCATTCCCTCTGCCTTTCTCCTTCCTTCTGATTCTCTATCCATCCATTAACCATTCTCCATGTCTTCTTTTACTCCATACATCCATCAATCCTTCATCCATCTCTCATCCTTCCGTTAATCCATCCTTGTCTATCTCCATCCTTCACTTCATCATGGAACCATCATTCTCACCATCTTTTCTCCATTTGTCCATCTGTCTATCTTCTCCTTCCATCCAATCATCCTTCTCGACATCCACCCAGCTATCCATCCATCACTTCTCCATCCACCATCCATACATTCAACCCAGCCATCCATCCATCACTTCTCCATCCACCATCCATACATTCACCTAGCCATCCATCCATCACTTCTCCATCCACCATCTATACATTCAACCAGCCATCCATCCATCACTTCTCCATCCACTATCCATACATTCACCCAGCCATCCATCCATCACTTCTCCATCCACTATCCATACATTCACCCAGCCATCCATCCATCACTTCTCCATCCACAATCCATACATTCACCCAGCCACCCATCCATCACTTCTCCATCCACCATCCATCCATGTCCATACATCCACCATGTGCTCCATCCATCACTCCCACCTCCCCTACAATCGACCCGGCAAGTATAGGAAGGGGAGGGGATGATTTGAACATTTTGCCCCTGCTACCTTGGACTCCCAGTCCACCCTGACTCTCCGGAGGGGAGTATGTGTTGTGTGTTGTCCAGCATCCGGTTAAGCTTGCCTATGAATGCAACCTTCTACGCGCTTGTGCATGGTGCTGGTTCCTTGTTTCTCTAGCCTTGTGAAAGGGTTGCTGCTTTGAGTCACATAGTAAGTGAGAGACTGAACCAGGAGTAGGCACTGGCAGGATAAAGCAGCATAAATGGGGTCACGGGAGCTTTCAAGGCTAAATTAAGGGCCGCTGGAATTATGTGGCAGGGATGGGCCAAATTATTGGGTAGGATTGACTAAATTATGCAGCATAATGCGGCACAATTTGTGACAGTATTACTTAATTATTTTTACACTTATTAAAACTGTCTGCACATTGATCAGTTTAACACCCTACTATAGTGATAAGCAACAGAAAGGTGACGGTCATCCTTCGCAAATGGCCTTCCACAGTGCTGTGTTTTAATATATTTTGAAATGTTTGAGCTAGAAACAACTTTTTGTGTTGAAATTTGCAGATTATGTGGCAGATGATGGATTATGTGGCAAATGCGGCAAATCATTGATTATGCGAAACTCACCGGGGCCCAGAGAATAGCATAATTACAGAGGCCCTGGCTATATTATGGCAGACAGCCCAGCCCTCAAAGTATCCTCCAGCCACCAACCCACCAGGGAAATGAAGGGTGTCTGAATGGCCAGTCTGGCCCTGCATGTGACCCACTCAGGTCCTCTACTGTGCCCTTGGCACAGACATCAGAACTGAGGCTCAGTGGATGCTTGGACAGAGCGCGGACTCACCATGTCCTGCCATGAACCTGGGTGCACCTTGCTTTGTTGCCAATGTGTGACGATTCAATCATGTAAACATCTGAAGCTCATCTGTAATCTCTGAAGATTAGAGATGAGTCAAGGTTTCCTTACTTCCTGCATTAACTCACACCTAAACAAACACGGAAAGACAAACTCCTGTGATCTCACCTAGCTGATAAAATGCCTCAATGCACTTCTGTAAGACGCTCTGTGGCAAACACAACTTTGCAAGCAACACTCCTTACGTTCAACTGTTGTTCTTAGCATCACTAGGGAGGTCATGAATTTATGAGCTTCCACTTGACCAGCTACAAATGGTTTCTGCTAGGTCCAGTTGCAGCGTACCGGGTTTGGATGTAGTGGTCACTGCCTGCGGAGCGAGTGAGCAGGTCCTGCATTGAGGGCAAAGGTGTGTAGGACATTATTAGGTGACACTTCTGCACAACAGGTATCTCCTAGCAACCAGATGGCGGTCTGCTGGTTGCATGAGCACAGCCTGGCTCCCAAGGCGCTTAGTGTGAGTGAGTGAGTGAGTGAGAGAGAGGGAGAGAGTGCTCTTCTCTGGGTAGGGACACCATGGACAGAAAATGACCCGATAAGGATCCCAATAGCCGAACTTGTGGACACTAAAGGGCATATTTATGAGGGCTTTGCGTCATGCTTGTACCACGCAACATGGTACATGCACGACCCAAACCTCTCAGTCATATTTAAGAGACCGCGCAAAGCCACTTTGTGTGGCTTTGAATGGCTTCACAAATAGGAAGTAATGCAACGCAGCGCAAATTGCTGCGTTGCCTTACTCTGCGCAAGTGAGGTGTTCCATGGTTCTACGCAGCTCCCATTGTTTTTTGACACATTCCCAGATTTATAAGGACTTCTATACCTGGGAAGGCGTCAAAATCTTACGCCTCTCCAGGTGAGGTGGAACAAGGAGAAATATCATTGGTTCTCATCGTTTTTTCCCATTTCTATGTGTGATGTATTCTGACACACACATAGAAAGAGGAACATGCCTCTATGGATTGTTTTTGTGCCTGAAGGTGCCCCTTCCTGCACAATACCAATGCTGCCTGAAATGCAGGCACCCTTGCACCATGGTGCAAGGGTGCCTACGTTGGCGCTAGGCTGCATAAACATAGTGAGTGCAGACAGAAAGGACAGGAACGAACCATTATTGGATAAATACTGAGCATTCCTGCCCTTTCCCTCTAGCGCTGCATTGCAGCAGCTTTCCCATAAATATGCCCCTCCGTCATGACTGAGCAACTTGCAGGTGATCCCTCGGGTGGCCTGAGCTGCTTTTTCCCAATCCTAGAATATTTAGTCCCAGACCCGACCACCGCACACTGGTGGACCAGCACAGCAGACCTGCATTGCACGCGCTCACACTTTTTCCTGATTATAATTGGGAAGTTACCAATGGCTACACAGACAATGCACTAGATATAAACAGAAGAAAACTCACAAGAACAGTTCAAGTTCTCAAACAAGCATTCACAATGCAATAGGTCTCGCATTTACGAGAGTTTGAACAATTGGCAATGCAATAGCTTAAACTCTCGCAAATGCGAGACCTATTATATTGGAAATATTCTTTTGTTTACTAGTGCCCATGTGGCGCTTTCATGTTAATGGAGGTTGTGCCCCTTTCTTTAGACAACTGCATCTAAAGAAAGGGGTGTGGCTAACATTACAGTGAAACAGAGGCATGGCGCAATTGACAAAAAAAACATCTGTTTGTCAAGTTGACAAACAGATTTTTTTTTGTAACAGCGCCCATGCCGCCCTTTCATTTGAATAGCGGCTGCACACCCTTCACTAGACGTGACTTGTCTAAAGAAAGGGGGTACGGCCTTCATGAATGTGAAAGAGCATCGTGGGCGCTAGTAAACAATAAATAAAGAAAGAAACGCGGGCGTCATAGTTAAAGCAGACCACCATCAGTAATTATAATTGCAGCGTGCTGCGACCTAGTGGCTGGAATAGGGGCAAATCATTAAACAAAATAATGCTCACAGCCAAGGTAAAGTAGACCGTGTAACAAGACAAGTAAAAGGTCCAGTCATTATAGTAGGTAATAAATGCAGACATGGCAGTACCAAGGAGGGACTAACAAGCCTAATAACCACTCGAAAGCCAGTGTTTGCGAAGGACAATGACACAGGCCAATTAAAAACATGGGTGGAGAGTAGGCGGGGCTTCAAAGCCATACTCCAATACGGCATGCTTAGCAGCAGCGGATGCGCTGCCCAGGCTGCACCTAAAAAACACATTTAAACGAATGAAATGTGAATTTGGAAAATGTAGCATTATATTAGCTCAGCATGTACATTTTGTTTTGAAAAAGAAAAGCTTGCTTTTAGCACTCTTAGGTTGAATTTACCCATATAGGCAGTCACACGACAGGCCAACTCCATGCAAATAACTATCAGCTCCTGCATATAAAACATCTTAACAGCACCTATTTCATGTCCAAATGGTACAATATTTAATATGGGCAAACTCCAGGCTATTCGTATAAATCTTTGTGTGTAAAAGTCAGACTCGGATACCAATAACGTTAACACAAGTATATCATATCAGTATTGCAACGATCAATCAGAGAAGCTATGAAAACATTATTTAAGCCACTTAAAAGAGGTTGTATTAATAGAATATTTTACTCTTCAGTTTGACATTGCTGAATATGATGTCTGGCAACTGATGCGAATTGGGACTTTGGAGATAGTGAACATGTTTCTCTCTTATTCGTTTGACGTTCCTGAAATGTAATATTAATGTAATCTTGCAAGATAAATTGAAACAAAATATTTGTATCCAACCTTGATACTTAAAGGTACTTCTTTGAAACTAACAGAGTTGAAAAAGCGTAGCTTCATTTGGACAAGTAAATGATGTTTGATAAATGTAGACTAATACACTTGTAAGGACCTATCGACGTTCTGTTTGATAACATCTCTTAATTGAGGTTATCAAGTATTAAATGTGTTGAAGAAAAATTAATTGAGCCTTTTTATGATAAACAGTCAAATAAAATATAGCTCTTGGAAGACCTGTCCCCAACGGTATTCTGATTTAAGTGTATTTTAATAGTAAAAATACTTACATTTTTCCATTTCGTTTGCCACTGCTCTCCTTCTTTCCTTCTGAGATTTGAGATCGGTAAGGCAAAATCCAGTCTACCATACAGAAAATATGTGTGTGTGGAGGGCAGGTGTATGTAGCACCTGTGGGGACCACTGTAGTGCTGGCAGGTGTGTGTGTGTATGTGAGTGTGGAGGGCAGGTATGTGTAGCGCCTGTTGGGGCCAGTGTGTGCAGGAAATGTGTTTGGTATCTCTGAGTGCTACTGTGGATCTGGCTGCTTTGTGAAGCTTTTTGCTTGTTTTCCACTGTGGATGGTGGGTGCAGGTGTGTGTGTGTGTGTGTGTGTATATATATATATATATATATATATATATATATATATATATATATATATATATATATATATATATATATATATATATATATATATATATATATATATATATATATATTCTTTCATACCATACCATACTTCACGATTAAAGAAGGCGCTGACTCCGTGAATCTGAATCCAAACTTTATTCTTTGATCAGTTTCTGCTTAGACGCGTTTCGGCGTTTCCGCCTTGTTCACTACATATATATATATGTATGTATATATATTACCTACTGGCGGTCGCGTTTTTTCTGTGAATATATATATATCAACAAACATATATCCTTTCCTTCTTTCTATGTTTATGGACATGTGACTTATGACACTTTTATTAGAGGTGTGTTCACTCACTTAAGCATATATAAAATGCAATTGGTTCTCAGTGCAATCACAGTGTGATCAAGGGCAAGTCAGCCCGAAACGCGTAGCTGTTATCCTGTGAATAAAGAATCCATCTTGCTGTACCTGGCTGGTCCGTCTCCTTCTATGCTGGCGTGGCGTGCTGTTGTGGCTGCGCATGGCGAAATGGCAAGGAGTTAATTCGCATATATATATATATATATATATATATATATATATATATATATATATATATATATATATATATATATATATATATATATATATATATATGTATATATATATATATATATTGATAAAGACTTCTGCGAAGCCGAAACGCCTCTCTTTAGCCATGGGGTCGTGTGAGACCTGAATTAATAAAGAAAGCCATACCTGACATCTTCGAGTACGTGCCTTCTTCTTTGCTGGAGTGGGATGGAGTATATATATAACCTCGCAGGGCGCCAAGGGGCATTTTTGTTTGTGCAGTATTATTGGTCTCACGAGGAGCCTATTCGGCCTCACTGTGGAGCTGATAGTTTTATATAGCAAATACAGGTGCTAGCATGGAGATGGCGAATGAGTGTATTGACAGAAGGGATGTGATGTGTGTGGATGTGTGTGTGAGTGTCTGTATGTGTGTCCTACTTATGAGCAGAAGTTGCGTAGCATTACTCTGCCCCGCTGTGTGTGGTCTGAGATGTGTGCGTGCTCCTCAGTGTCCGTTTATCGGATCTCTGCTTTGGGTTTCCTCGCCCTGCAGTCCCTCGGGGAGGAAGGCATCGTGCCCAGGTAGTCCTGGCTGGCAGACAGCTCAGCCCTCGGCCACGGGGTCACAGCACAGCTCTTTTGCAGTATTTCCGGCCAATGTGGAGGCTGCTGCAAGACATGCATCATGATGAATCAGGCCCCCAGGGACTTTTAAAATCCCTTCAGTTAGTTAGATGCCAGCCAAGGGCTCCTTTGGAGAACAAATTACTTTATCAATTATAGAGGAAAGCAAAGGGTTTGATCTGCAGAAGAGAGCACGCCGGAGATGAACTTGAGACTAAAACCTCAGGCATGCCAACTCTGCAACAGCACTGTCAACAGCACAGTAGGAACACTTTGATAAAACAAGCAAGGATAGAGGCATCGCAGATGGTCTCGTGGAGGAGGTGGGCTTTAGGTCTGGTTGGTGGGGGGAGAAACAGACACAAGGGTGATGGAGCGAGATTAAGCAGCAACGGGGTGGATGGGGGATTGAGATAATGCCGGGTTAAAGTTAAAGCGGTGCCCGTGTTGTTATTGAAAGCGGGTGCCCATGTTACAGGGAAAGTGGGCGCCCGTGTTGTTATTGAAAGTGAACACCCATGGGATTGAAAGTGGGCGCCTGGGTTAAGGCTGAAGCTGGCGCCAATATTGTTAATTTAAAAGCACATAAGATAAGATAAAGCGCGGCTGAGCTGCTTATATAAACACAAGCAGTTTCAGCTGAAGCAGCGCATGTCCTGCCTGCAGTAAGAGAAACTCAATAAAGAAAATAGTGCTTATGAAATAAATAACAAGTACTGTGTCACAACCGAAGAAAAAGGGCCAGTCGCCATGGGAGGTTACAAATGAAGACAAGGCGGTACTAAAGAGGGACTAACAAGCCTATTTATAAATCAGAAGCCAGCATTTACAAAGGGCAATGACACAAGCCAATGACAAATATGGACGGAGAGTGGGCGGGACTTCTAGGCCATATTCCAATACAGCATGCCTCGCAGAGCAGCGCATGCATGCTGCCTCTAGGCTAGACCTTATAAAAATAGGTACCACTTGCAGGGTGAGTGGTGTAATATGAAGATTGGTGCTAATAGTGCATTCCATGTAGCAGCGTTCCTAACTCCTGAATCGCAGTTTTAACTCCAAAAGAGACAAAAAGAACTGCTTTGAGGTAGAATAAATTACACTTTTGTTTGTTCCGATCAGTGCCATTTGAATTAATATTACGTTACTTGTCGCAAAGTTTGACACTGTCACTGGAACTAATTCTCAACTAAGAAAGTCAAATCTGAATTCAGTCTAAGATTGGGACAACAATAGAGGAATTTATTCCAACTAAAGGTACTTCGAAATTGTCTCATTTTGGTGTTTATGAACAGGGCCGGCCTTAGGCATGTGCAAGCTGTGCACCTGCACAGGGCCACCAAATCCTAGGGGCCTCCACACCAACATATATCCTTAATGTAATAATCCTCTTTGGATGGATACATATTTGCGTAGTGGTCCCATGCTGGCATTTGGCGGCCTCCGGCTCTGTTCCACTTCCAAACACCTTAACCCCAGACCCCCCCTCTTCACTGTCCTGTGCGCCTGCATTCCTCCTAGTTCCTGAGCTCTGGGGGGCTCCGCCCCGCCCCGCCCAGACCCCCTCGTCCAGGGCCCCCTACCTACGCTCCCTGCCCAGGGCCTCCATGAACCTAGAGCTGCCCCTGTTATGAAATAGAAAGATGAGAGTAGTTCCATTCCAATGTTCAGTTTAGTTCTCAACACAGCTAAGCCCTGCTGACATGATGTCTTCCAAAGGGGGAAAGATCTACTTATTTCTTCGAAAACTTGTAATCCCTTAGAAACATTGTTTGCACAGCCAGAGAGGAAAACATTCTGTAATACGATGAAATAAATACAAGAGCCACTGTTGGGGCAGTGATGCCGGCCCTGACTGTGTGACTGTAATGACAAGGAGATCTGAGGAATGCCTGCCTTTGAGCCATCAATCAGCAGCAGTCTTAACATTTTTCTGCCTATTATCTCTCCTTGGAGATGCAAATATGTTCCTTCTTTAGAGGCCCATAAGGAAACTGATGAAGCTCATAATGTACTGCTTGTTGGCACATCAGTATATATACCTAAACAGTGCTATGGGACCGTGCAAGCTGCAGATAAACACCTCACAAATGACGATAGTGTGAGCCCAGGGAACCCCTAAAATGTACACCCCAAAACTGATACCTCACCTGCACGTCCAAAGATGGATGAACTGAAGACCATGTTAGACCTCAATTTCATGAGGCAATATGCAGCTGAGATAAGGCACCTTACAACATGTCACAAGAGTCCATTAGTTAAGGGCAGGTTCAATAATTGCGTTCTAGAGCAGGAACTGAAATCTTAAAACATTTATTATACAAATTTAAAAAGTGCAGTACTGGAATTGTAATCGCAAATGGATAAAGTCATTTGCCATGAAGGTTCTCAGTAAATTGAGCAATAGAGAATAAGGTGCAAAACACAAAAAAAATTAAGTCCCAAATGAGCAGCAAAACCAACATGAAACAGGACAGCATTCCTAGTAGCATTGAAAGCTCTTCGGAAATTCTCTGTCTCACTCTCAAAATCTGAAGTTTACACGCACTTTTCTTGCCCAGGAAAGCATTCATTTCTGCACCATCATCACAGTGTGAGCAAAAGAATTAAATCTATAGCAAATCATAACACAGTTTTATTAAACATCATATTGCCTACACAAACTACTTACAAGAACAACAGCAAACTATGAATGAATGAAGTACAGTGAGCTAATGGAAGGGTCTTGAGAAATGGCAACATTACTGTGTCCATGATGGAAAGTTTTCATTGAGGACAGCATCAAAGGAAATCAACATAACTTTGCTGAGATGATGAACAGTGAACACGCAAGAGAAGACATTCATTTTAAACAAGATGGCGTTGAGGACTACTTGAGGCCTAGTTAGCATAAGCCAGAAAAAGACACTTTAACAAGTCATAACAAATAAATTTCAAATGCAGTACACGTAAATTCAAGAGTAAATCCATGTTTTGCATGTTATTAATAATACACAAAAATATGAAATGCCAAAAACACAATAGCATAATATTAACAGTTAGGGGGGCACACATTATCTCATCCCGACCTTCAAAGACCAGATTCCTGGAGCACCTGTTGTTTCTCTACCCAGAGTCATTGAAAGGCGAAAAATATTATAGAACATGCTATCGAAAATGGAAGATCTAAACCACTTTAGAACGTTGCGGCAGAGGCAGTATTCGAGCATGCGCGTGAGCAAAATGGCGGAAAGATTGTGTAGAATGCCACAGAGAGTTCCAACAGAATCGGGGCAGCTGACGTGTCCTGGTCTAGTACACTGGGGATATTGTTAGTTGTGCATGTAAGGTTGTCTCAGTGCTGTGGGCCACTCTGAATTTGTGAGCTGTGAATTAACCAATTCAATTAAAGTAAGAGCAGGGTCTAAAAGGGCCAGGCAACCCTTTTGTCAGCGGGCAGAGACACAAGGAAAACAAACAAGCAAAGGAAATAATACGTAGACCGTGAAAGGCCTATGCCAGTGTTTCTTAAACTTTTGACTTCTGTGGAGCCCCACTTAATCCTTACTGGAACCTGGGGGCCGCCACTGAATCATTACTGGAATTTGAGGACCCCCACTGAGTCATTACTGGAAGTCGGTGACACCGTCATAAGCATTTTCAATGGTTTGAACCGCAAAACAATATACAAAAACAAACATTCATCAAACAAATACATACATGATTAAATATGTCTTTAATTCACAAGCAGATATAAAACAATCTGAATTTTAATATTGATGGGGAGGTTGGAGCTTTTCTTAATTCCATGTAGGCCGCTCGTCTTCCATACTATATTCTATTTGATGCACTTGCACTGCTTTCTCAACTCAATCCGAGGACACTACCTTCATTTATAGCCTTTTTTTTCAAATTCCTTCACATTTACAGAACATTTTAACATTTTCAACTTTAAATTGAGCTTCTTCATTTATATACTCCTAATTACTCTGATAATATTATCTAATTTTCCACGCAGTTGCATACCCTTCTGAGTAGATTCCACGGACCCCATAGTCCCAGGGCGACAGGTTAAGCACCACTGGTCTAGGCAGTCCAGTCAATGCAATCACGCCCGCTCTATAGGGGCCATTTTAACACCAGGCAAGGCAGGCGCAGGCAGAGACTAGGGACCTGCCCAGGGGACCGGACAGAAACCAGGCGTAAAACAGGTGATTTAAAAGAGATATTGGCATGTAAAAGAAGTAAAAACAATGAAAGCTAAATAAAAGTAAAGTGAGGCCAGACAACCTCATGGAGGGAGGGGCAAATACAAGGAAGCAAAAACAATAATTAAAAGCGAGCTAAAATAAGAACTATTAGGGCCAGGCAACACTTAGCTGGAGGTCTGAGATACAAAGAAAACAAACAGGCAGAGGGGTGATACATAGAACATTAGATGGCCAGGCAGTCATTAGCCTCAAAACACAGAACAGCTTTGAAGAAGGAGATTTGGTGAGTTTTTAAAGGTGTTCAACAAAGGTATTTGGCATTAAAACGCATAGTGATCAAAAGTGGGTTATGTGACAAGATAGCCATGAGTTCATATTTTAATGATTTAAGCAATCCCGACTGGGAACATATCCCATTTTATCTTTGACTGCTGCAATAAGGATTAAGAATGATGACTTGTGACTACACATTTTTGTGCATCATCTAAAACCAGCCCTATTTATTACTTCTCACTATCTGGTGCTGTTTAGTGGATGGGGTCTCTGGGTGCGGCAGATCTCAAGTTGGACTTTGTAATGTACAAGTGTGAGGTCTACTCACTTCTCAGGCTGAGTGTTGTGTAACACTTGCTTGTTCCACTTTTACGGGGGCCCCTTGTGCTATATTCTGCTGTGCAAGGACTCTCTTCCACACCCCGCGTGTATGTCTTGCTCTGCTGTAAGTTGTTCCCTAGCATAATCAAGCTTGTGCCGTGACCGATGCTGTTCATTCTGGTGTCAATGTTATCTCCGGTCATGCCCTCAAACTCGCTTTTAAACTCACTAGTCCTTTCCTCGCCCTCACGAAAAGTCTCATGATTACAAGACCACCACATTTCCACATCAAAAAATCCTTGTGTACAGTCTCCATAATCCCACAGCCAACTCCAACGACATCACCCCCTCCCAAGCCCTCTGCGACTCCCTAGCTTCCTTCTTCCACAACAAAATCGCAGACATCCACAACAGCTTCGACAACCGACCCGGAGACAAACCCACCCAACCTTCTGCAGGACCTTCACCCCCCTTGAACATCCTTAATGACTGGAACCCAATCTCCACTGAGGACACCATCCGCCTGATGAACTCCATCCACTCAGGATCCCCAACTGACCCATGCCCTCACCACATCTTCAACAAAGCAGACTCCATCATAGCACCACACCTCCGAGATGTCATCAACTGCTCCCTCAACTCCACCACCTTCCCGGAAAGCTGGAAACACGCAGAACTCAGCGCCCTTCTGAAAAAACCCACAGCTGACCCCACCGAGCTCAAAAACTGCCGCCCCATCTCACTTCTTCCATTCCCGGCCAAAGTCATTGAGAAAGCTGTCAACAACCAGCTCGCCGCCTTCCTCGAAACCAACAAATCCCTCGACTCCTCACAGTCCGGATTCCGAGCCAAACACAGCACTGAGACCGCACTCATCGCTGCAACAGACAACATTCGAACTCTGCTGGACAACGGAGACACAGTCGCCCTCATCCTCCTCGACCTCTCCGCTGCCTTCGACACAGTCTGCCATAGCACCCTTCTACAGCGCCTCAGAAATGTTGGAATCCAAGGAAAAGCACTGGAATGGATCACCTCGTTCCTCACCGGAAGAACCCAGAGAGTCCGCCTCCCACCATTCAAGTCAGAGGCCACTGAAGTCATCTGTGGCGTGCCACAAGGATCTTCTCTCAGCCTCACCCTCTTCAACGTATACATGAGCCCCCTTGCGGCCATCGCTCGCCAACACAACCTCAACATCATCTCCTACGCTGACGACACTCAACTGATCCTTTCACTCACCAAGGACCCTAACACCGCCAAAACCAACTTACACGAAGGAATGAAAGAAGTAGCCGAGTGGATGAAGCACAGCCGTCTGAAACTGAACTCAGACAAAACAGAAGTCCTCATCTTAGGCACCTCCCCCTCCGCCTAGGATGACTCTTGGTGGCCAGAAGCCCTTGGAAAAGCACCCATCCCGACAGACCACGCACGGAACCTGGGCGTCATCCTGGACTCCTCACTCTCGATGACCAGACAAGTCAACGCCGTTTCATCATCTTGCTTCAACATTCTTCGCATGCTCAAAAAAACATTTCGCTGGATCCCCACCGAAACTCGTAAAACGGTCACCCACGCACTGGTCACGAGCCGCCTGGACTACGGAAACACCCTATACGCCGGTACCACCGCAAAACTCCAGAAAAAACTCCAACGCATCCAGAACGCTTCAGCCAGGCTCATACTAGACATCCCGCGTAAAGAACACATCTCTGGTCACCTGAAAAACCTCCACTGGCTCCCCGTAAATAAGAGGATTACTTTCCGCCTCCTAACCCACGCACACAAAGCACTTTACGAACTTGGACCCGAATGCCTCAACATACGACTGTCCTTCTACACCCCCTCCCGTCAGCTACGATCCTCCAACCAAGCCCTTGCCACTGTACCTCGCATCAACAAAACCACCATGGGAGGTAGATCCTTCTCCTACCTGGCAGCTAAAACTTGGAACTCTCTTCCCACTCACCTTCGCCTTACTCAGAACCACCTAGCATTCAGAAAGCAACTTAAAACTTGGATATTCGACAAGTAATTCCCCCACCCTTCCTCAAGCGCCTTGAGACCCTATGGGTATGTAGTGCGCTATATAAATCTCTTGACTTGACTTGACTTGACTTGACTACAATAAGCTCATGAATACACCCCATTCTACTACCTCTTCCTTACCTCAATACCCCATAGGTACAATGCTTCCGAGCCAACCTTCTCACCAACCCCAACAATCTCACGAATACCGTTTACATTCTCCTACCTCTTCCCTTACCCCACAATCCATAGTTACAATGCCTCTGAACCTACCCCCTCCCCAAAGTCAACAATGTCATGAATGCAATCCCATCCTTCTACCTCTTTGCTTATCCCACAATCTCAGAGTTACAACGTGCCTTCTCCCTAACCCCAGCAATCTCTTTAATGCAGTCCAGAAAACAGTCCCCTTTCTATTATCACTTCCCTAACCCCACAATACATTATATACAATATCTATTAACCTGCCCACTCTGCAAATCCAACATCACTAAATTCCGAAGTCTCCTCCCAACTCTGAAACCCCAATATTGCTTTGAATCCAGTGATAATTCTCACAGTCGATCCCTAAATTCATCAGTCCCATAAGTACAGTTCTCTCTTCCTAAACATTAACAATCCCAAGAACACATTCTCTATACACTCCTTATTGTCCTACCCCTCAGTTTGCTCTGTACTCCCAAATGTACATTCAGTAGCGTAGTCGATCACATTTTCTTGTTCAATGAGTGGGCCCTCCGTGGGGCAACAAAGAACCAGATTCTAGTGTGGATTCCCACCTCGTGTAGGGAATACATGTTGTATGTGGAGGACTGAGTGGAATAGGCACCTCTGACTCTTGCACAGATTGAGTTGGTTCATGTCATCTTCTCAGCAGATGTTGCTTTTTGTCATCGCCTGGTGAGTATGCGGTTGGTGGCAGTCAAAGAGTTGCTGTGGCCATGTCTCTTCCATGATATGCTATGCATTTTGTCTACCTACAGCCTTTGTCTCAGATGCAAGTGGAGTAGTGTGGCTCACTGGTTAGAGCGGCAGACTCTGAAGCAGAGATCAGGTCGGGACCAGGGTTCAAGTCCTGACGCGGCACGGGCTTGGGCTCAATGTCCGCGGACTCGATAATTCTCGCATCAGCGCCTACTCTAATCATGAGTCCCACGCTGCAACTCTGGGCAATAGCTTGCTTAATCTCCACAACGGTCCCTACAACACTGGGATGCCTGGCTTCACCTAGGGGGTGCCCAGGAGAGGCATCTCACAGGGAGAGCCAGGAAGGGTTATACAGCGCCGGGACGCCCCGTTGGGGCAGCTGTGCGCTTTACAAAATACACTACATTTACATTTACATTTACATGCAGTTGTTGCATTCCCTTCAGAGGTGTGCTGGGTTATAGATTGCGTGGGTTCTTCCTGTGTGCTCTTGGTGCCAATATTGCCTCCTAGTTTCTATTGGTGCTTAGATGGAGCAGAGATGAGATGAATATTCAACCCCCATGGTATTGCTTTTGACACAATTAGTGGAAAAGATGTTGAAGTGTGGGCTATCCTGGAGCTTTTGTACAACCCGGTTAAAAAATGGTCTACTGTAGCCTTACAATTAAGTGCTTCACCCTAAAAAGAGGGTTGAGAGCCTGCAATGGGAGAACCAGATAGAGAAGGGAAGATTACCTTCAATAGCCCTGAAGGCACTAGTCACATAGACAATATATTGATGGACATAAGGCTGTGGGCATAAGATAATTGATATGGAGGTGGTCCCTAGGCAGGACTGTGACCAGAATGCCTTGGTTCTCTCCCTAAGTTTGATGGGTCTCGGCTTTCCTTCTCTAGACTACGAACCCTTTAACAGGAGGCGTTTACCAACTGACAACCACCATAGATTGAAATGGAGCACCATCACTGCCAGTCCATCCATCCAGACCCAGCTGCCTGAGGCATTAGCCTCTGCCCTGTAAGTGTATTGGCTTTTGGGGGGGGACCCACTTGCAGATGTTTCATGAGAGGGTCTCTCAGTCATTCACAATTGCGTGTTTTGCTCATTAACCCCTTCCATGCTGATGACGGCCCCCGGCCATCATGCATCACGGTGGGCGTTTGCTGATGACGGCTGGGGGCCGTCATAATCCCGCCCACTCTTTAAAACGGCCGCACAGCGCGAAAATTATCCGCGCATGCAAAGGGTTAAAGGAGGTGTTTATGGTGGATCTGGGTCTCTCCCCGAATGGGCCATAATGGCCAAATGGTATGCTAAGGCTTTTATGGCAGCTAGGCGCGCCCTGACAACTCCCATCAAAGGTGGGCTTAGAGCTACAAAACAGGAAGCTATGGCCTCCTATAAAGCCACTTTAGTCAGGGCAAAGCAAGATCACAAAATGGCTAAATGGTAGGCACTTCTATTTGCACCCAAAGAGAAAAAACACTGCTCATTTTGACATATAGTGGCTAACAGGGGCCCAGAATCTGCTGCCCCCATGTCTTGTAACATTACGGCTTTTGCCTAGGCTGATCACTTTACAGGACTTTATGAGTGTGGTATGGGGCAGAATTAGCTGGACCAACAGCCAGCTGCTGGGGCTGCAGTGAGTCCTTCCAGTAGGGGGATAGAAGGTGTGACACTGTCCTCTTTTGCAGGTGATACGGTTGGTTGAGCAGCTTTGGCAGGGGGAACCCTTTTATCACGGGTTCAACTTGGGGCAGTAGCACCATGGCAAAATGACTGTGCTTTATACCCTATTAAGATAGGTTGTCAATGCCATAGATCGAATTAGCCCAGGGAAAGTGCCAGGGTTGGATAAAGTACTGGTGGACCTATTTAAAGCCGAGAGGGAGATTTGGAACCCTTTCTTGCCCTGTATTTTAATTGTATTATGAATGGGCTAACTATGCTGCATACTTAAAGGTTTGAAGTCCATACCATCCCATTACCAGCCCACTAGTCTCATTGACTGCTCACAGAAGCTCTTTAGTCAAATTCTTTGGAACAGACTCGAAGTCTGGATGGAGAATACAGGAGTACTGTCGCCCTTGCAAGCTGGGTTTACAGCGATGACTAGCACCATGAGTCAAGTTCTCCAACTTCAATTAATCTATTGGAAATATATCATGCTATGAGGGGTTGCTCTATGTAATTTTCATCGACCTCCTGTTGGCGTTTGATCTTGCTCCAAGTGATGTCCTATGGAAGGTTCTGTCCGATATGGGTGTTCCGTGTTTAGTTGATGTCATCAGGAATCTCCACCAGAGGAATTACGCACAGGTCAGTCGTGGTCCATTTGGGGAGTTGTCAGACCCACTTTCAGTGTCCCAAGGGTGTTAGACAGGGGAGCGTTTTAGCTCCGACTTTATTTTTGCTATACATTAATGATCTGGTAACACAACTGGAGCAATGCAACCACAATCGTCTGAGTTTGGCCAACAGGAAGGTTCCGGCCCTCCTGTTCGCGGATGAAACCTGCTGGTTTCGAAAACCCTTCTGGGCATCCTAAACCTGTTGGACCGGTTTGGTGTCTTCTGTGGACATCAAGGGTTTGAGATCAATCTTAGAAAGACTAAGTATATGGGTTGAATTCGTGCCACTCAACGCGAGAACACCCATCCTTCAATGGTGTTCCACTGGAGAGAGTGCACACCTTTGAATATCTAGGGTACATACTCACCGAACACTTTAGCTAGTCTCTCCAGGTTAATAAGTGCAAACACAGACTGGGGCACCATACAGGAGAAATTTTAAGAGCTCTACAGGGCTCTAGCTTCTGTCCAGTAACCCCTGCCTTGCAAATTGATAATCTTCAACCCTTGGGGGGAGCATTATATGGTGAGAAACTCTGGGGCCACAACAATGTGAATGCTATAGATCTGGTGGAGTATCGCTTCATTCGTCTCCTCACCAACCTCCCCGCTAGTATCCCAATTGTCTCGCTCTGCTTAGATCTGGGCATTAGACCTCTCATTCACAGATTCAGACTTAGACCCGTGTTGTATTGGAGGAGGATCTGGTCCTCAGTTGATCTAATGCCCTATTGGGAAGGACTAGACGATATCTTAATACTCACTGTGGCAGACAGGACCAAATGGCTGGGGTACATTAAACGTTGTCCTTCATATATAGGGTGTGAGAATTTTTGGGTGTACCCTGAGTCAGCATGTAGTATATCCAAGACCATACTAAAGGGTTTGTACTGGAGGCATGCAAGTGGTGGTTTCCTTGGGTCTGGGAGGGTAGGCTCTTTGACTTCAGCCTTTCTGGACTTTAAAGATGTGTACTATCTAGAGGAGTATATGGATAAAATTGAGCCTCCGGCTGCTAGAACTCTGTACCTTATATTCCGGAAAGGGACTTTGCCGCTCCGATCATTTACAGCAAGATGACATAGTCTCTATTCAGAACTAGTGACAAGCTAATTCTTTTGCCTAGAAATCAAGGAATCTATTGACCATGTCCTATTCTTCTGCCCACTTTACCATGCTCTCAGGAGGTCTTGGCTTCTGCCGTTGTGCCGTAATCTGAGTGTTAGGGACTTTAGATCTGCTCTAAGGATCTTAAGATCCAATACATCTCAATTGATTTTCTTTGCGGTCTCCCGGTTCTTACTAAGTATGTTTGGATGTAGACAGAAAAGAGTTGCTCTGTTGTCACCAGCTTAGGTTTGGGCACTGGTTCGCATTTTATGTTTCATTATGCATCTGGGTCCAAATATATGAATTTTGTGCTGTTTAGCATCATGAACTAACAGAATATGTTCCCCTTGTTTAGCATCATGAACTTGAATTCACAGTTAATGTAAGTTTTTTAAGTTTTTTTTAACTCTGGCCTAGTTGGATGACTGCTATCCATTGCTGCTACTATAACATATTTTATTCTGTATTTCTTAATCATACTAATTGCGATGTTTTAATGTCCTATTGCACTGATGTACCTTATTTTATGAGCTTTTATGGCAATGTGCTGAAATAAAGTTTGATGATGATGAATAATCAAAAGATATCACAGTCTCATGCCAGAGGCAATAGTGCAGAGGGATCTTAAAGGCTGGTGCAGCACTGCAAGCACCCGGGTTACAGACCTTAGAGGGTCGGAGAATAGATAGCGTCACCGCTCAGGAACCAGGCAGCATTAGTGAGTCATGGAAGAGCAGCCAATCAAAGGCACTCAAATAGAAGCTTTAAATATATTTTAGCAAAGCAGACGTTTTAACCCAAAAGATCACCTTGCCAAACTTTGAAAATGCATCTCCTTTGTTATCCAAAGCAAGTATTTCCTCCAAACAAAATATTGTCATTTTCATTTAAAACACTACTTTTGTCAGTAAATGGTACCTTCTTATATTTAGTAGAAATGGGTTTAATCCACAAGTATCAGTGTGTCATTTTCATCAAGAATGCACATGCAATGGTGCCATACCTGGACACATTCTGCTTTACCATCATATTGTTAATGTTAATGTTAACGGGCTTTTTAAAGCGCACAAATACCCGGAGGTGTCTTGGCGCTGAGGACCCAGTAAGCCCAATCAAAGGTCTAGTTCTGGAACAGCAAGGTTTTTAGTCCATTCCTAAAGATGGTGAGGGAGCTAGCACATCTGAGTTCACTCGGAAGAGTGTTCCAGAGTTTGGAGGTGCCATAGTGAAAGCTGTGGCCACCACAGTGAGCTTTTCGAATTCTGGGTACTGTCAAGAGGCTGGCCCCTGTAGAACGGAGTTGTCTGGTTGGTTCATACAAGACAAAAAGGTTTTGAAGAAGGGAAGGACCTGTGTGATTCAGTGCTTTATAAGCCAGACACAGGGCCTTAAATTTGATGCGTTGTGAGACAGGAACCCAGTGCAGGCCGCGAGTCTCTTTAGATACAGACTTGCACCAAGGAATGTTGACCAGTAACCGTGCTGCTGTATTTTGAATGATCTGAAGCTTTTTTAAACCCTGCTTCTGTATGTTCAAAAACAGCCCATCGCAGTAATCCAATTAGGACTGGATTAGCAATGTTACCACAGTTTTCCTAATGTCCACAGGGATGTAAGGAAAAATCGTCCTTATTTTCTTTATAGGAAAGTGGGAGGCAGAGACAGTTGTATTTGTTTGCTGAGAAAGTGATAGTTTGTTGTCAAATCATACTACCAGGTTCTTAGCCTCGACAGCTGATTTTGGCGATTCTCCCATTACTGCCAGCCACCACAGATTGCCCCAGTTTGGCTGCATATTACCGACAATCAGGACTTCAGTTGTTTTTTTCAGAATTGAGTTTAAGACAATGTGTAGTCATCCATCTGTTTATTGTACACATACAATTCTGAAATTGTTGAGTAGGAGGAGCCGGATTTTTCTATGCCGCCACCACTATCTGGGTGCCATCGGCGTAAGATGTAAGACTAAACTCAAAGTCCCGTATCAGAGAAGCCAGTTCAGAGATGTAGACATTATAAAGAGAAGGGCTCAAGGAGGAACCCTGTGGTACTCTTCACGGGAGGGTATAAGGCTCTGAATGATTCCCATCAATCGATACTGTTAATCTCCTAACCTTGAGAAAGGAGGACAGTAGGGCTAATGCCGTATCCCTGACCCCCAGACCCTCCAGCCGCTGTTGCAGGAGAGAGTGATCAACAGTATCAAAAGCAGCTGACAGATCGAGGAGCACAAGGGCGGCTGTGCCTCCTCCATCCATCACCGCTCTGATCTCCTCTGTGGCTTTAATGAGTGCCGTTTCTGTACTGTGCTCTTAGCGGAATCCAAACTGGGAGTGATCAAGCAAGTTATTTTCAGGAATAAATTGGGCTTATTGAATATTCATGATTTTGTCAATTATTTTGGCTGGCAGTGACAACCGGGCTACAGGTAGGTAGTTGTACGGGTTAGTTGCATCCAGGTTGTTTTTTTTAGCAACGGAAGAATGGAAGTGTCTTTTATTTATTTGTTTATAAAGTTTTATATAGCGCAAACATTACCCGTGAGGGTATCAGAGCGCTTTATCCACTTGGAAGGAAACTTGCCAGAGTCCAACATATAGTTAAAGATTTCTGAGAGCCCAGAACTCACCAAATCCGCTATTTCTTTCAGAAATGCCGGCGGGCATGGGTCGGAGGGGGATCCTGACTTTGCTTCTTTTATATATTTTTCCACTGCTTCGGGTGAAGTGGGAGAGAAGCTGAGCAGGGAGTTATTTTCAGAGTCATGTTAACCACAAGTACCAATCCTCTGCTAGGTATGTCAAGGGTGGTCATCATTTTGTCAAGAACGCCCAAAGTAAGGCATGCATCGACATTTTATTACTAGCACTGTCATTACGTTAGAGACGGGCTCAGTGATGCCATGGAAGCACAATATATACCAAGGATGAGCAGCATTATACAGATGTGGGCACCATCTTGCCAAATATGCCAAAATTGAGCACATTACTCTATTGCCAGCACAATGTCACGAATGCACACAATAGGCCAATGTTTAGAAGTATACCAGAGGCAACACACCTTTATTCAATTTCTTCTCCTTCGTGCTGTCCATTTTCGCTTTCTTTCACTGGCCTCATTCTCAAAAAAAAAATGATGCCCACCGAAACGCGTCAATGCCCTTTTTGTTGAGTTTAAGTACTTTAGGCTTTAGTGACAGTAACTCTGGCGAAAAAAACTATTTGAGATCAGAGTGTGATCCTGATTATGGTCGATGTACTTACCTCATGCGAATAGGATACATTTTTTCCTTAAGCTTTGCTTCCCACTCGCAAGATGTTAATGTATTATGTAATGACATTTTAATGTGATTTATACTTGTGTCTGTTGTACAGAAATGAACAGTCTTTTTTAATGAATTGTATTGAATAAATTGTCCTTGTTGCAGCTGCCTGGGTGAAGTCGCAGAATGGATGGATGCCTCCCATCTAAAACTGAATGGAGGAAAAACCGAGCTGATGTTGCTCGGAAGAAAGGCCACCTTTAACACCCCTTCTATGTGGCCCCCTTGCATGGGACCTGGACCTACCCCCAAAACGGAGATAAAAAGCCTAGGAATTTGGCTCGACACGGAGCTTTCTTTTAAAACTCAGGCAAAAAAGACAGTGGCTACCTGCTTCGGTCTAATAAAAACCATCCGTAAAAGCCTTCCCCAGCTACCTGAAACCGCGAAGAAAACCATAGTCCAGTCCCTCATCTTGTCGAGGCTGGACTATGGGAATGCTCTCTACTTAGGAGACCCCACTTCAGTCATCCGACAACTGCAGATAGCTCAAAATTCCGCAGCAAGGCTACTCACCGGCACCAGCCACCATACCACCGCAGCCCCTGCATTAAGGTCCCTACATTGGCTCCCAATAAAAGAGCGAATCCATTTTTAAACTCTCTGTCTGTCCATAAAACACTCTATGGGAACGGCCCCCCCATCCTGAAGGATATGATCAGACCATACATTCCATCCAGGCACCTTCGCTCTAACCAACAAAATCTCCTTATAACACCCAGGACCAACAAAGCCCGATCTGGGGATCGCCTTTTCTCCCGAAATGCTGCAAAGCTGTGGAATGCCCTTCCGCTATCACTTCGCTTAGAACCCAGCCTGCTGGTGTTCCGAAAACAGCTAAAAACAGCATTGTTTCCTAGGCCATAGATCAGCCTTCTCCTTTTCTCAATTTCTGCATCACCCTTCTATTTAACATCAAGCGCTGGGATGCTTCCGAGTAGCCATGCGCTATATAAGAGCCTTTCAATTTCAATTTCAATTGTTTTAATTTTATTTTCCTTTATTGCTCCGGGATGAATGTGATGTGATGTTTATTTGCTTTATGACTTAAAGTTGTACCCAAAAGGGAATCTTTTCTTGGCAATTCCCATTCTCACACCAGCCTTATATTACTTGTCTCAAAATGCCTACCGCTGTTAGGTGATGAACATAGGGCCCGACCCTGCTTCGTACCGCTGGGACTTGTTACATAGTACAAGGGAACCCAATTGAGCAATTGGTCAAGGACCTTGGGTGCATATATTGTTTAAAAGGACAGCAGGCTCTATGTTGCAAGTCACAAATGGGTCTGATCCCCACAAAGGAGAACAAAACAGCCCTCACCTGTGTCTTGAACAATGTAGGGTTACAATCTGCCCTAAGTCCTGCTGCTGCCCTGACCAGGTGACACTCCTGGCCTGAGCCGAGGGCTCTCTCTCACCTGTCCTTCTCTGTTCTAACCTGTCTACCCTCTAGATTCTTCACCCCTTCCTCTCAAACAATCACCTCACATCACTGGATTTCATGCTCGTTTTATTATCCATCAAACTCTTTCCTCCCTTCAAATGGAACATAAAAGCCAGGACTGCTAGAAGGGCATCACATGAGGCAGTCATTGTCATGAAATGCTCTGCCCTGTTTCCCTTGACCATTCTGCCCATCACCTTAATATGGAAGGGTGAGGGGGATAAGTAATAGCTTCCTCTCTATTCACCAAATCTTCACTTCTTTGTCTCCCTCTTCACGATAATTATACTCTTTAAATCCCCATTCAAAATTTATCTCCGTCCCTTTTTTTGTTTTTTCTGAGCTTTTTCTCTACTTTTTCTACTTTTAAACCATTTTCTGTTCTGTTCTCTTTCCTTTCCCCTTTTCTCCATTTTTGATCGAACAATTTTCCAGATATATTTTATAATTGCCCACCAGTTATTTAGAGCAAGCATGCAACCAGCTACTTTAAAGAAATCAGTAATAACTTCCTTGATAAAATAAAAGTAATTGTTTGACCCGGACATCCTCCTATTACCCTGTTGCTGGCCTTTGCTGGGCCCAAAACATCTTGAAGAAAGTAGCAACATCTCATTTGTAGTCCAGCGTGTACCACCACCAAAAGCTGGATAGCCACCATTCAGGTTTCAGATCTCTCAGCATGGAACTGAACAGTTTTAGTATCACTTCTGGACAATGTGCTGGGCGCTGCTGATAATGGTGAACTATCCCTGCTGATACTTTCAAATCTATCAACTGCCTCTGATGCAGTCAGGGTCGGCTCTAGAGCAATTCGACCGGTGCCACGGCACCGGGCACTGACTTCCATGGGCCAGTGGTGGCTGCCAGCTATCGGGAGTGGTGAACGGGCAAACTGCAGCTGGGAACACAAAACATATCACACTGCACACAAGATATACATAACAAACAAAAAAGAAAAAAAACGTACTTAACCCCACTCCGCACTCTGGACCAGATCTTCCTCTTTCCTGCAGCACAAGACCAGCCGACTTGCTTAACCAATCAGAGCGCTGCTCTGCAGTGCCTGGATTGGATGAGCGTCATGGATGGATGCTCCTTCAGGCCCTTTAGGCCTGTGCTTGATCTCCATCGAGCTGTCTAAGACAGCTGGGTGGAGAGCTTCAAAGTGCGCATGTCACTTTGGATGGTGCAAGACAACTGTCCAAAGTGACATGCGCACTTTGGAGCATCCAGCCTTCCACTGCTCCTGTCCTCTGCTGCCAATCGTCAGTAGAGGGCACGCCCCGTATGTCCCTGAGCTCGGAGCAGGCTGGCTGCAAGGGCCAGACTGGCTGTAGCGGGCACCGGGCATTTCCCTGGTGGGTGGAAGGGTGGGGCTGGTTTTAGACCCCTGGGGGCCAGTTCTGTTATAGGTGGCCGTTTTTTCCGCAGTGCTGCAATATCGGCCGTCTGTAACAAAAGCGGAAGCAGGAGTGGTGCTTTCCATTCGCACCCCCCACCTGCCCCACCCCTTGGGGTCCGGTCGAGCTGATTACCAGGGCTAGTTTTAGTTCCCAGTCTGGCTGTGCTGGCTGCTACAGCGCGCACCACAGTAAAACATAAAATGGCAATTAAATGTTTATTCTGAAATTTCATTTTTTTCTGCGCAGTTCGCAGCGGTAGGGAGGACGCCCAAGTGAACAAACCGCCACTTCTGTGGGTGCCCTATATCCACAATATATTGTAGATGTAATAGCACCTACTGCAGCTTCTTTGCCTCCAGCAATTTCCAGGCAACAGTAAAAATGTCGAGATAACTATGCTAATTAATGGGCCTGCTAGAGAGAGATTAGAGCTTTTGTTTAGTGGAAGTTTTGATTCATCATAAGGTAGTTCAGAGGTTTAATATTCCTGCTGCAATGAACGTGCACTGTGTAGCTCACAGAAGGGCCTACAATGTAAATTGTTCAGTGGGTTACTTCTTTTGTCACGGAAATACTTTTGTGACTTGCAGTTTATATGTTGAAATCTTAATATAGAACAGTGACCAATAACTGTCATCAAAGAGCTGCACGCAGCCTGCAAGGTATAGGTTAGAATGTTATGTTTTCTTACGTAGTTTTTCATTATCCTAATGTTGCAAAAAGAGTTCATTTGGGTAGAAATCAATTCTTATTAATAAAGGGAACCCCCAACCATGATCTTACGTTTTAAATTCTGAGTTTCTGCTACTCCAGATCAAGCACTCTTAAACTACACTGCCTACCAGTATGGATGACATGTGACTCCTACACCTTGTAGTCCTCTGTCTTATGTAACATTTCCTATACACTGATTTACACACATATGATTCATTATCTCTGTGTAATGTGTGTGTGAGGCAAAGTGCTCTGACACCCTGCACTGACATGAGTGATGCTATAAAACAAAAGAAATGCATGTGAGAGAGAGTGGTTATGGAGACTTGAGGAGCACTGTAAAAGGGTGGTAGGGAGGGAATCCGTAGCGAAGGGGGTAATTGGGGGGCGCCAAGAAATATCGTGGCACCGGGAGCCACCAGTGCTAAAGCCGGCACTGGATACAGTGGACTACGGCCTGCGGCTTAAGATGCTTCAATTGTGGGCTCTGTGTCCTGTGCAGCTCTAGAACGGTTCAGATCATTTCACAGAGCAGACACAAGGTGTCAACTTTGGAGCTTTCTAGACCACAGAGCTGCAGGTTGAATGTGGGATTATTCACGGTTCATGCTTGCCACACCCAACAGTGTCTCAAGTATGCCATCGGCTCTGCTGTAAGCAAGGAAAATGACCCCTTTGACTGCTGTTCGGGTAGTAAAGTACAGTAATTATCAAGGTTCAATGGGCCCCGGTACACTGCACCTGTTGCACCAATGGTAGCCAAGGCCTTGGCTACACCTGGTTTTTAAGTGTTTATCAAGCGCTATTTTCCATCTTTAAGGCCAGACACATGAAATATCATTTTTATGATGGTGACACACTGATTTATTTGAGTGTAAATAGCCAGAAGGACGATTTCACAACTCTTAAGCAAGGCTTGAATGGAGTGGCCATTTGATTGTTTTATTTTTTTATCCAGACTTTTATATAGCTCGAACTTGACCAGAAGGTATTGGATATCAGAGCTTTTTACATAGCACCAGTTGTATTACATGAGGACACATTCATTTTTTTTGTTAGGCAAAGGGAGATTAAGTGATTTGCCCAGAATCACAGGAAGTTCAGCGTTGTTGCCGAGACTCAAACCTAGTTCTCCAGATTCGAGGTTGACCACCCTAGCCGTAAGGCCAACTCCTCTCCCCAAGAAGTAGCCTTTGGGACTCAAACCATAGGTTTCGAAATACTGATAATCTTCCTCACCCCCGGGGAGTTGTTTGGGATTCCAACACCTAGCACTAATAAAGCTAAAAACCTTGCGTCCTGTTTACGTCGCCGGTGCGTCACTTTTTGTGACGCACCAGCGGAGTAAAAAATGTGCCTTGTTGCATCATATTTACAAAGTGACGCATCTAGGTAGATGCGTCACTTTGTAAACCCCTGCGCCACCTTATACCTGCCCCAGGTATAATGTATGCAATGGGGGCGTTTTGATGCAAGAAAAGGTCATGGAAGTGACGCAGGGAAATCTATAAGATTTCACTGCGCCATTTCTAGGACACAAATGCGTCAATTTACTACGCCTGCCTCACAGCAGGCGTAAGACTGACGCAGGCCCTTTCACATGGGGCTTGCCCCATGTGAAAGGACACATTGCTGGAGTTGCGTCACTTTTGTGACACACTCCAGCAATGCGTCACTTTTGCGCCTACAGATACGTCCTGCTGCAACAGGTGCAAAAAAATGATGACAGGCCTCGTTCTTAAAAAAGCTAAAAATCATATCTCAATAGTGTGGGCCCGAGGAATCCTGCAATATTGAAACTCCAAGATTTACCTGGTCAGAATGCCCACAATTTTGATGCATTGGAAATGGTTTTAAACCTCAATTTCATGAGGCATTGTGTCACCGAGGTCAGACACCTCTCAGCACATCCAAAATATCAGAAAATAAAGTCAATTAAATAAAAGGGACCACTCAACAGCTCATTTGTAGATCAGCAGAATAGCTTAAAGGTTTATATCCAAAAAATTCAAAAGGAGGGCTCTCGGCAAATAGCTCACTACAGAGAAATGCATGTGCAGCAGAATTGGGAGAGAAATGGACAGCATTCCTAGTAAAACAGGAAAGTCCCTGGCTCACCTCCAAAATTGAGATTTTTATACATTGTTTTTGCCTATGAAATTAACAGGACTGCAGAAATGCTACAATCACAGCAAATCAGAGCAAAGTCTCATAAAACATCACGTAGCCTTACCAGCTAAGCGCTAACCCACTAACGTCATCTGGAAAAGATGAAACAACTTAGATACACAAACGGCAACGTGTGAATGAATGAAGAGTGTTCAATAATCTAGCAGAGAGACTGTGAAGCAAGTGTGGCCGTTTCATTGCATAAGAAGCCACTGCTGTTCAATCTTTGCGTTCACGCAGTGTTTACTTCTTTATGACATCCAGTGGAATCCTGAAAAAGTTACATTTTGAAGGCAAAGGTGTGTCCAAACAACTGATATTTGCACAAAATAATGAGGCAAAAGGGTGGACTTAGTGCATTAATGAGAAAAACATTTTGAGAATAACTGAATAGATAGAGTAAGGCCGTGAGGTAATTGCAGAGTCATTGCAGCAAAACGACCTCTCAGCAGCCATTCCTCCAGTATTATGATTATGACTAAAGTCTAACTTCTAAGTAATCTCGTTCTGCTGCAGGGCTTGAGTGCTCTGGCCCACCACATATTACAAGGACAGTAGGACAGAGTGCACGTCACCTGCCACCAAGACCCAGAGACTGAGGAGCCTTTCCCCAGTCTTGGCATTCAGCACCTTGGAGGCTGCAGGATATCTCTACCCAGAGGCTGCCAATAGATGCCTTCAGAGCCTGAAGAAGCCAGCCAGTCCTGATCGAAACGTGTAATTCAGAGTAGCATTCATGACAAATTCAACCACCGCCTTGTGGTCTCCAAAAACAATACTTAGGCTCTCATTACAAGTCAGGTGGAGCAAATTACTATGCGGGTTTTCACTCTGCCAAATCACAAGTGGGTTGGGACAGAACTTCGTGTGTAAACACCAGCCTTGATCCTACTGGCCATAAAAGCCACCTGATACAATTACTCTAGACTTTAGCTGCAACAGCAGCCAAGCCTGGGTCCCTGTGTATGCAAATTACATTTTAGGAAATGGGGGAGCTACATTTTTCTCCTAGTCAGGGTACCTTTTCCTCTTCTCCACTATCCTCTCTACCACCCTCTCTCCCCCGTGAGCAGCACCTGCCTCTCTGCCTGGTAGCACTGGGGCACCGCAGTTATTCCACATTGTGTGTGGTTGACCGCATAACAATTAATACTGGCGGGGTGTTGCTATACGTTACCAATAATTAAGTGTCTGGAATTTGGACTCATAAGTACTGTGCAACTCATAATGAGGGCCATAATGACTTACTTTATTCTTGATTCTAGAAGACAACACGCAACCCCTCATGACTACTGACTTCAGAGCCACTCAAGCCTTCACAGGTGCCACCACACTGTACCCTCCACCATCGATGATGTGCTAATCTCAAGGGAAGGTTTGTACTTGACCCGCGCATTGACGAAGAGCAATAGGGAATACTGTGGAGAAACAGAGTTGCCCAAGACATGCCCAAGAACATGCCCAAGAACTGTTACCAAGCAAGATATCAACACTGGAACAGAAAAACATGGGAGCTAGTCACCACAAGAAGATAGGAGCTACCCACACACTCAACACACGCAACAACGGGTGATTGGCTGACCCACTATACCAAGGAAAAGAATTTGCCACAATTACTAATGAACACTGGGGGTCTTGGCAACTCATTGTTTAGTGGAGAGAGGCAACTTCCTATTCAGGACCCTAATAAAACAAGCACTTGCAAAGTCAATAGGTCTTGCCTATTGGCTTTACCAATGCAGGGATATTGGCTGTCAAAGTACTGCTTGCTAATGCTGTTCAACAAATACAAGAACAAAAACAATTATTGCTGCATTGTGAATGTTGAAAAGCACTGTCAAAAATGTTTAGAAAAGCACGAATGGCCATATGTACACATTGAGTCATCATGCACGTGCTCCTATGTGTCATGACCCTAGGGCGGCCCCATCATCACCAGATATGTGCGGGTATATGTCACCACACATGTGCACATTTGTGTAAAGACGTGGGGGGTATTCTGTTTTTTTATTTAATTTGCCATTTTAAGATGGCGGACGGCAAAAAAAACAACTAATTGTAGCTGGCAGGCTCTCCAAAAAGTTTAAAGAAAAGAAAATGTAAAAAGAGACAGGAAGAGTGGAAGGAACGTTGGAGAAAGTAGGGGGGTGGAGTGATTAGCAACAAGTGGTGAGAGTAGTCGGTAAGAGTGGAAGGGGCGATGGAGGAGCCTTGAGAAAAAGAAACTAAGTGGGTTCAAGGACTGGTGGGGAATGCAACAGACAAGCTCTGAGGGTAGCAACACAGAGAGTGCAGGGGCTGGGATTTAAGTTGAGAAGTAGTACATGAGGGAGAAAGCAGGAAAACACATGCACTTGCACGGAGTTCTGCAAGAAAAAGAAAAAAAGTAGTTCCATGATGAATAGATTTGGAAGGATGCAAGTCATCAGAGCAAAAGGATGGTAAAGAAGCCAAGATACAGATGAAGGACAAGCACAATAAGAAGAAAAAAATACAAAAACAATAAGAAGCAAGCAAAAGTTTCATGAAAGACAACCAATGGGCTGATGCAAAGCCTGCTGTAAATATTAGTATTGTCCACAACACTTCTTTAACAACATGCAAGCAAGACCTAAAAGGGAGTGCCCGCCATTAGTCTAACCACTAATTCCATGTCAGTCCCTCCTTTCTGCACTGGTCCGTCACCCATCACAGCACCCTCAATCACAACAGTCCATTGTACCTGCACGAATTCCACATGCAGTACGCTATTTGGCATGGCTTAGCAGGCTTGAAAAGTTTGAATACAAAAACATATATGCATATCTATTTAAATTGCACCTGTTACTGTAATGGATCCATAGATTACACTCCCATAAAGTCTTTCAGAATTAAAATAGATGGAAAGAATTTTTGATAGCGAAATCAAGCAGAGGTTTAACCGTTAAACAAGGACTAAAATTCTGCATTTTTGGAAAAGGTGTAAGTCCACTTCAGTGGACGGGAAACCTGCGCAAGCTCCAAACTTCTGAATTTGGACTATTAAAATATGTAATTAAAGTCCAGAGACCACGTTGGGTTATTTATGATCTGCCTCAAAAAAAGATGACATTTTGTTGGTAGGAAGGTGGATCATGTCATTCGGGTTAACTTCTGGAGGATATGGATATTGGAGTTCTGAGAACCTGAACAGCAAGTGTAGTTTACAAAGGAGAATCCCACCCACACCATGAAGGTAAAGCTGGATTTTTGAGGGACAGCAAGATAATTGATTTCTATGAAGATCCACATATGATTGCAGGAGCATTTTTTCAACTGATCAATCTGACAGGTCAATAAAGACTTAATCACACCTACGGTAAGGATTATTAAAGAGAAATCATTTCTGCTGACGTTCCTCTGATGTTCTTGTAAATTTTTTTCATTTTCCCTAAAACACCCTATGGCCATGGAGAAAAAAATCAACTTTCAATATTTCTAAATACCCTTAAGACCCAAGTTGAGTCTTTCATAAATAATGTGCTGCATCAGGTGGCCATGAGGTATGGAGAAGGCAAATTGCTAATTAAGCTGCCACCACAAGGGTTAAAGGTCAATTTGAGATCTTGAGAGGCTGGATGCATGCTGCTGTTGTGTACTGTGCATGCCGGGGGCATGGAGCAAGGCTTGTAGGTTGGTGATGTACATGAAAGCCGTTCATGTCTGGGTATGCGACATGCCCGCGGCCTCGCTTCGCGCTTACATGCAGGTGATCGTTGTTCAAGTTCAAGGAGGTGAAAGTTCTGTGTTGCTTGCATTTCACGGTTCAGCTTCACACCCAATTAGAAGCGTATCAGTGGATTGTGCAAACTCCTGCGACTTTCTTCACACGCGGGCTGCAGCTTGTCGTGAGTAAATCCTATTAAGGCAGGCAGACCAAGGTAGCCGGCACAGGTGCTTATGTATTGGAATGCTACTAATCCCCAGTAAAAAGAGGCTACTAACTTTAGGAAACCTTTCTCCTCACTGAGACCTCAACAAAAAAGGCTCTGATTTAAAGACATTATCTGCTGGAGAGCCATTGGGTCAATTCTGTACCTTGTTACACAGTTACATATTTTTAGGGAGATCTGTGTTTCTATGTTAGTTCCTTGGAAGTAAAGGTTTAGTAACAGCATTAGCACTACTATCAGCTATTGGTAGCAATCAGGAATGTTTGCCTGAGGTCCTTTCTGGCTGTGCTATTCTTCGAGTTGAAGTGCAGAGTTCTCAAACTCACAAGAAACTTGCTAGGCAGATCCTTCAGAAATAAAAATGTGTGAATGTTGTGGGATGGTTACAAAAAGGTGTGCATTGGAAATCGGGTTCCAGCAGGTGTCTATGAGCTGGGTACACTTGTGGGACACAGGAAGTCTACGCATCCTTTGACTGCCTTCTTGGTCAGGCCACAGTCCTAGGCGAATGAGTAGGGATGATAACATTCCTTGTCAGCTAAGCTAAGCCTTCTCTGCAGAGAGACTGGCAAAGATTTCGGGCCCTGGCAGCTGATTAAGCATTTAGAAGCTTAACCATCTTATAAAAACTCCACATTTACATTACAAAGCCTTCCTTTCACAGCAAAGAACTGACCTCAGAGCTGGTCTCCAAAAAAGATTTGCCACAAGGTATCTGGGACTAAGGTGTCCTGGGCTGATGGTAACATGTCCCTTAGCATCTCTCTGACCGGCATGCAATGCTTCTCAGTATCTAATGAAGAGGCTGGATTGTTTGCTAAATACAGAAGACAATGTGAATCTGCATACTGCAAACCTAAACTTCTACCACAAGAGGGCGCTACTGCATGCCCAGAGGGCTCATCCATGGCTTGGGTGTATTTTTTCTTTCTTCTGGAAGCCATGCTGGTGTGCCATTCAGACATTTAAATATGGTTAACTCGAACTGTCAGAGACAAGCGCCATGATTTGTCAAACGACGTGTGGCTGTGTCAGATGTACAGTTTAGGAGAATAAAACAGTGGCAGTCATAAGCAAAGACAAGCCTGTGCGGTCAGGTGCATTCCCGAATGCAAGAGCTGCAGCCATTTAGTAAGACTTCACTGCCTGTAGCAATTGATTATCTGAAAAGATCCCCCCCCCCCCCCAATACTTGTGAATGTAATCAAAGGTTTGTTACCGTCGGTGTGAGTGAGGTGGTTCGTAGAGAGAGGGTATTCCTCGTGGTGATGTCCATAGGCTGGGGGTGATATGAGGGGATTACCGATCAAACCTGTATGGATATGGACTAGGTTTTGAGGGTGTTCTTGTCTGGGGTGTTCAGTATCTGATCTGCGACTGGGTGAAACCCACGCTGGTCTAATAGCTGATTCTGATTCTGTACATAAGGAGCTGGTCTGAGCCTATATTCTTACTTAGTGGTTTTATCACATTACCTTTGACTGTGTGTCCAACTTAAGTGGGCTGTGGGCTGCAATCCCAACAACCTTGTGATGGTTGATTTCTGGCCCGTTGTTTCTCTGAGGCAAAGGCCCTCATTCTCTGTTTCGGGCTCCGCTGCAAGAATTTTTGTATTTTGGCCCTCTATCTTCCTAAGCAACACACCCACAGCAATCTGGCACCTCCTGGCAACCCCTGGTTGATTTGCCCTAGGGCAGCACTGTGGTATCTCTTTTAGGTTGTGCCTGCCCAGCTGCACATCCAGATACTCCGCTTACAATGCATGGGACATCAGGGGCTTCGTTAGAGAAGATGGAAGTAGACGGTCTTTGCTAGTTGCCATACACAGTACGGACCGCCCGCAGCTCGGCCTTGCGCCCAGCGCTTAATTTGTAAAACCAAAGGGTGGGGGGTTTATTTGAAGATCCATCGCGGGTACTGCTAAGTACCAGGGGTGCAGAATACCAAGTCTTGATTCAATTTCCACCTCGTGCATTCTTCTTCCACAACTCTACACTCTTGTCTCTTCATTTCACTCTCATGGTTCTATCACTCCTGCTTCTTTCTCTGTCACTGTTTGTTTTCATCTGCTTCTCTCCTTCCTTCTTTGTCTACCTGGCCTCTCTCCTCCTCTGTACCAGAGTTTCATGATGAAAAATAAGTCCTGGTCCCCAAAATGGAGTATTGAAGCCCATCCCCCACTACCACCGCTCTGCTTCCTCGGTTCCGGTGTCTGGCGGTCTAAAGTATGTCTATAGTATGTCTAAAATATGTCTCTACACTTGAGTTTTCTACACGCTGCTGAAGACAAGACAGCCGAGTGGACATGCCCCGCCCCGCTAAACCTCAGAGGAATACTTCGGGCTGCCCCCCTAAGCGTTCATTTTTGGTTTTATAGAGTGAACATTCACGGCCACTCAGGTGCATTTGTTTACCATTACCTCAGAGCTGAGGAGCTATTTGGTTTGCGCCTGGGTTGCTTAAGAAACATAATCCTCTCTGTTTCTTTGAGATACGTAATTCCCAATATAAATAATGCGCGTCATCAATAGGCTTAGAGCTTTGTGCAGCCAGCGGTCCGTCCCTCCCATTGTGCACTATTTTCGTTCCTAACAAAATGCGCGAGCAGTGATGCGGCTCTGTAAACACTCGAGGCTTCTCGGCGCTGAGGGGGGAGAGGGGCTTTCCGAGGCTCCCACCTCCCGGGCAGTCTGCATTCCAGGGCAGAGGACTGGTGCCAGGACCCGAGGGGGAGGAGGCTCTCACGGACCGGGCCAGCAGAGCATGGCCTCCTCACAGGGCATCCCGCGGACGCCTTTACCACATGGAACATTCCAGCATCCTCCCGTGCCCTCGCGCCTGGCGGGGGAGGGACCCCAGCAGGATAGACGGCGCTGTCCATCAAACGTGCAACGGCGGGCTCGGGTAGAGCGGATCTCCAGGCTGGTGTGTTGACTCCACGTTATTATTAAATAATACAAAGAGGCACCACACTGAGAAATACATGCACTATATATACGAATTTAGCAAAATTATGTGACAGTATAAGCTAGAGAAGCAAAATCAATTAGAAACAAGCATTGGCATAGCCAATAGGTCTCGGCTTTGGGACCGTATACGGGTTTAACCATGCAGCACATTAGCCTGAGTCGTTGAATTATAGCTTAATTTCTGAATGTGTGTAAAGTTATTTCAATCCGAAATTGGAACACGTGGACGCTCGTGGCATTGGGAGCAGTGGCGAGTTGTTTGCAGTGGTCTTGGGGCAGGCAAGAGAAGTTTGCAGACGTGACTAATGTGTGGAAGTTCACGTCATTGGGAGCAGTGTCGGATATCTGGCAGTGGTATAGGGGCAGCTAACGGAAGCAGCAGAGCAAGGAGGGAGGGAGCAAGCACGAGAGGCAAGCAGCCTTGGAGCGCGCTGAGAGAAGCCCCCGAGAGTCACGCTGAAAAAAGTTGAAATATAGGGGCAATAGAAAATCAATTCCAAAATGCATCTGTACAGAAGGGAAATCCAAAAGGAAAGCAACTGACTTCATCACTGCCCAAACGTATATTATTGTCAGAGGACCATTTCAAGAAAAGCGAGGCTAGTAGAGTGCTACTAGAGTGCATTCCATTTAAATCTCGCTTCAAAGTTTATCAACGCATTCTTAGATTCAGGTAATCTATTTACGTGTTCGGTGTGGCAAGCTACTTTAGCAGGGTACACGTGTGGTTACTACACGCAGCAACCCTAATGTCTAACTTTCATACAAATTAGACTTTTTCACTAATAATAGTCAGGGGGGAGAGCTTAGAAAGGCTTGTTTTGGGGAATCAGTATAGTAAATTACTCTTGTGAAAAGGGCACTGTTGGAGGCTGTCCCCTGCAGTTCGGTTAAAGATTCACATGAGAAAGGACCAGTGAAGGTTGGTTGCAGTGTGTATTCTAGACAGGAGAGAGACTGGTCACATAATGGGAGTACTGGTGGTCAGCGTGACTGGTGGATAATTTGAATGTTGTGTGTGAACAGGATGACCTAGGAGCAAGGACGTCATTTCGGGGGTCAGAGATGCAACCCCTGGCTAGATAATTGCTTTCCACGATATTGCCCTTTAAACTCCTGCCCGCACACAACAAAAGCAGCACTACGTCCCATCCGGTAACATTTATTTTTTTGCTTAAAGCTTTCAGATTTTTTTTTTTTGTAAGCCAGTAGCTGCTCTGGACAGTAAACAGTTGAAACATTACATTGTTTCACTTTCTCCCATCAAGTCAGGTGTTGCTTAGCACTATTCCCTTTAATGTCTCCAATGGCACAGGATCCACCAAACACAGCTTTGCTTGACTTCCAGGCAGTGGGATCAGACGCGTTTCATTGGACTCAACTCACTTTAGAAGTGTGACCTCTCACAGAATACTGGCCATTTGTTTATGTGAATTTTTTTTATTATTTGGATAAAAATGAGTCGGTACTTCAACAAGTTGAGTAACATCCTTTATGTATAACAGGGAAATTCTACATCAGCAATCAAAAAATACTTTGTAGTGAATCACTCTTATTTTGCTGTTTTAAGATTTCAAAGTGGAAAAAGGACCAGACGAGTTTTACTTTTTTTTTTAACTTGCATTGGCAATATAATACTAGGCTTGTTGGTAAAGCATTTGCAATGTAGCAGCCCCAACTGCATCAAAGAAAGAAGGAATCACTTTATGTAGTTAAGTCAGGGAGACACATCACATGATGCCAATTTCTGTGATGTCATCAAGGCTAAAGACCATGTGATGTCTCATCTGGTGAAGTCACAGGGTCAAAGGGCATATGACGTCACTACTACTCCCCCTTGGCATTTTGGCGAATCGATGTCCATGCCTGCCTGGGATTGTGTGCTCACAGGAATGTCCAGCAGGCCTGGTATGTAGGTGGAGGGCAAAGGGGGGTGGAAGGTTGGGTAGAACAACACAAGCAGTTAACCTATATGGCTGTCAGCAACACAGGTTGTGCTAGCTAGTGTGCACCAGGGGAAAGAGGAAAATAAAAAACCCTTTGCAAGAAAATACATTTGAATCAGTATTTTAGGTTAATTTATTAGCAGAACATTTATATACAAAGTTATAATATCGAAATTTAAGATTGCTCATTTGCGCAATAAAGAAAAATAAATCAAAAAGTGCAATTGATTGTGTGTTAAGCAACTCCGCGGTCAGTGGATAAGCCAATCTGCAAATTAGGTGCAACAGCTCCATTTCTCCGTCGATCCTCCTTTGCACACACACCCCTGGCCACATTAATCACATCCAGCAGGGCAACAGGAACAGCAGCCTAGGGGACAAGACAATTAGTTAAGTTTAATATATTTAAAGAGCCCCCCTTCCTTAAAACTGACGTAGCCACTAAGACATAGGGCTGGACTGCATATGTAAAGTGGGGAGGCCTGGAGAACAATCCGAGTAGGTGCTAACGTGACACTACAACTAAGAGGCAGTGGTAAGATTTTGTAAATTGCATAGCAAGAGTCAGAGCCGAACGTAAAGAAAACCAAGCCGTGGTCAGCCATAGCAGTGGAGCGTTTTTTGAGGGGGGAGGGGGCGTTATCAGTGTACCACTAAGTGGCAACATGTTACGGTGACTATATGACACAAACGATAGCATTCTCATATAGATATCCAAGTCGAAAAGGGAGAACGATAGCATTGTAGATACATATTGCAAAAATGGGAACTAAAATTCACCTGAACATATGGGTGTATGTCAGGGAAGTGCAGAGAAAGGTGCACAGCTGGGGAAGTCGTGCCATTAGGCCAGGAGAGGGATTTTTAAATCTGTTGTATGATGCCCATGGCCAGGGACTTTATTAGTCAGCACCCCTCCTGTGCTTTAATTGATTCCTACAGTTTTTTGTTTTTTTTTCCCCCATGTCCTATGATTCCGCTACTTGCTGGGTCGTTTTACTCGATCCTCTTTTGTTATACATACCCAACAAGGGAGATGTCGGTTACAATTTGGGTTGTATTGAGCAGTATGCTAGTCCAGTTGGTACCACCTGACGATCATTGAGGTATGGATGCGTGGCACTGTGGGATATTCCGGTAGGAACCACTAAAATCCCCCCCAGTAAATCTGGGTCAGTGTCTCAGTCATCTCCTCTAAATATTCGTTATTATATGGTCCCCAAGGGCGAATATGAGGACAAAAAAAAAAGAAAAGTTAAAAAAAAAAAAGAAGAAAAAAAAAACAAACAAAAAAAAAAGATAACCCTTTATGCACAAGAGGTTTTATTTGTCCCAAAAAACTGACAAGGGGTAGAAAAGGTGAGTTTAGGAGCAAGATGGGTGCAGTGAAACAAACCCCTTCGACCCACTTGGGGTAGGGAGAACCACACATGTCAGTGAAAAATAATACTCCTGTTTTGCGCATTTTCTTCGTAGGCTGTGCCAACAATCAGCTGCTTACTACCCTTTGAAAAGACAGGTGCAGCTTCTAGGGCCTTAAGCAGTGACTAAATGTGGACATGCAAGGAGGGAATCCTGTCTGCATATCAGAACATCGGCAACATAGTATAGCAGTAAAGAAATCTCACTTGCATGTGTCAGTGGGCTCTTCTTTACAACAACGTGTAACTCACCTATAGCTTCACAACACTGGTAATGGACGAAGCTTCTAGTACTATGATGAACACAGAAACCATAGTTCAATGGGTAATTACATCTAATCTATGACCAATCAGAGTCCTTCTGCTTTAACAGAAGGGATGGGGACACTGACAAGCAAGAGAACTAAGAATCAATTGAGAGGAATAAACGGGTGCGAAAAAAGTGCAACGTTTGAAAAAAAAATCCATTCTGATTTCGCTAATTATAGTCCCATAATTAAATGCGGTCTATTGTTAACACTTGTATTAAATAACTGATATTAACAGCAGGAATGTGACTTGAACAAAGAACGTCGTTTGGTGTAAACTTCGCAGAAAACAGCCCAAAAAGTGTACTGAGAAATTCAGTTCTGTTGAAATACCCAAAAGTTCATCAGGGCCTTAAGTCTAACCCTCTATCGCAAGTAACCGCAGCACAAATCTAACACGCTTCAAAACCATTTAAAATTGCATGGGGAAAAAAAAAACACGCGCGAACACGTCTCGCGCTAAAAGTAATAAAAAAAGGCGTGCAGCTCGCTCTTGGGAGAGTAGTCTGCTGTGTTTTGAAGCACATACTCATGCTTGTAGCGCGCTCCTGCTCGCTCCCACAAGGTGGATGCGCGAGTATGTGCTTAGAAGAAGAGCAGAACGACGGCTAAAGGTCCCCTATGCAGCACATGCGCGTTGCGTAGGCGAGACCTAAAAAAGTAAGACAAAAAAACAGAGCAAGAGATCATTGCGCCACCATTTCTAAGAATTATTGCAGCAAAAACACACGAAATTGCCATTTTGCTAGAGTCTAACTTTTGAGTTACGTACATGAAACATGGAACAAGGTTCATTATGAGGGTACACATCACAATTGTCAATGAGGTGCCCCTATCACTTTACTGTGATGGAAAACTATGAAAAAAAACAAAGACAAGAGGATCCTGTGAAACAAAGAGTCCACATGGCCGTGAGTCATGTAATTTTTCTAGAACTCTATTGCCATGGTTTGGTAGTATTAAAGCTCTACACATCCCTGGATTTGCTGTTCCTTTAGGGCTAGTATTACTAGTATTCGGCCTATTCATCCCTATTGCCACAGGGGCAAGCCCTTTGTTTCCTTAGATAGGTTCTCCGTCTCCAAGGTTCTATAAATTACTAATTTCTTTAATCTTCCAAAACATTATAGCCTAGTAACATTGATGCCATTATGACCCCGGAATATTGATGGGATGCAATATTGGAGACAAAATTTAAAACAAAATCAACAGGTAAGTAAATCTAGATTTTGTGTACCTAACTTCAACACATATGTACCTATGAAGTACATATATCTCCGAGGTACATAGAGGTGGTGTTAGGAATAGTTAATCTATACTTCCCTATCTTTCCCTTTAGATATTTAGCCCTTTTTCTTGTATTGCGATATTCTGGGGGGTGATACTCAGTGGTACATTAATCCCAGAGCCCTTTGAATTCTAAGTTCACTACATCTAGTGCTCTGTATAGCTGTAAGTCCATTAGTTCCCTATAGATTAAGTTTTATGAGTCTTAGGATATGAAAAAGACCCACTTTCTCACTATTATTCAGGCTTCTTAGAACTCTGTTTTCATTTTTCCTCTTGTACACTCAAAGAGTCTTCTGGCTCATTTAGCCCCAGTATATGTAGTCATTGGATTCCCTAGGTTTCTAGTTGCTGGAATGTCACTAGAACGTCACCATCCCTAATTTAACCAATCCTAGGGTTATCTATTACCATACTTTTCTGTGGCCCCATAACATTGATGTCGCGCAAAATCAATTTTTTATTGTAGCGGTACATTATAATCACACGTGTAGACTGCATCCACATATAATCTTATGTTGTGTTAACTTAAGTGTTAGAATTTCATAACATGGTATCAGGAACATGACGTATTTAGACTATCATGTAGAATACTTGAAGAATTAATGTGAAATAATTAAATGTAACCAGCAGAAACACTAACAGAAGCACTCGTGTTGTGCAACTGACAACCATTTATTACTGAATGTGTTAAATAATTGTGTCATTTTATATGTAGTTAGGAATATTAATTGAAGGTGCCTTATTTCCTAAGTAAATTCATAAAGCTCATGTTCCATTTTTCTTATGTTAGCTGAATTCTGTAGTCCTGATACGCATTTTCCCTGTAGGCTCTCGCCTTAGAATTAAAAGTTGAAATGCATGTACACGTTGGATTCTGTTCTTTCTCACGTTTCTGTTGCAGGTGGAAGAATCATCCTTGTTAGCTAGAATAATGTCTTTGTTGTAAGAATTAGGCAAGGAGAGAAGGAGATACATTGAGCGTTGAAACTGATAGTGGAGAACTGTTGTACTTTCTCATTAGAGAGAGTCTGGGAATCAAGGTCATCTCGCCGCGCTCGGGAGCATCGCGGCCCAACCGAAAAATACTTATGAGGAGGTGGCCTGACTGGATGGCATGACTCGCGAAGGATCCTGGGACACCACCTGTGCTATTGATGCATCATAACTAGGGAGAGAGCCCCGGGACATCTGCCTTGCAATGAGAGAGAGAGAGCATCTTAGAAATAAGTTCTGTCTTAGTAGCTTTATGCTGCTTGACCAGACTGACATGGGGAGACTTCTTATGAAGACTTTACACGCTGACACCGTAACTGCTCCTGCCCCGCAAATGCCTATTTAGGGATGTCACGTTAGAATAGTGTAGGGCCAGATTAATGCTTTATTCTTATGAACTTCCGATGCAGGGGAACGTGGACGTTTGTTCCCTAATCTTTTGTATCCTGACACTCGAACTGCTTATTCTGTGCATGTTGCACAGCCTTAATTTCATCCACAGATTTGGCTCATTTATTAGTTCCAAAGTATTTCTGCACCCTCATCTTGAGCTGCCTGTACATCCAGTAATTTTTGGCTTTGTAATAAATCAACTAACCTTATTTGGAAGTTTGTCATTCATAAGGGTCATAGTGAATTTGAATTGAAATAATTGATCAGCTAATGATTTCTCCCCCCATGCTTTCATGCTGAGAAAAAGTACAATCGATGCGAGGTTCTAGAGTAGATGTAGAACACAGAGCTCAGCTCCTTCTCTAGTGCTTCACACAACTTTGATTTCATTAATCTGAGTACTCCATAAAGCTAAAATTGCTCGATCCATGTCAATTCTAGATTGAGAATAAAGCCCTACAACATCCACAGTTGTAGCAGGTCCAATGATGAGCCAGAGTAAGGGGATCTTATGCAGACTCCAGTGCTGCTGAGTCTGCCAGAGCCATTGACTATCATCTTGTCCCCCACAAATAAAATGTGGGATTTGAGGAAGCAGCATTTCCATGCAATGTAGGGGAGGCAAGCCTGCAGGGATCCAGAAGCTCCTGACACTCCAGGAGGCCTTGATCGGCCGCTAAGGGGCTACATTTTATCCTTATTTTTAGGAAGTTGATTGGATGGAGAAGGTGAATTCTAGAGCAGATTGGAATAATGCACCATGTTACCATGGTAACCAAATTACGCATTTGCTTCTATGGGAGAGGAGGCATTGTTGATGGCTAATGCTGCTAGAAGAGAGGGGACAGCACACAAACAACAGCAACAAGGAAGGATGACATCTGCAGAGACAGAGAGGGAGCGTCATTGGCTGACAAAAGGGACTCCATACAGCCGCCTGCTTCTTACTCCAATGAACACAGTAATATAGCCTGCAATGAGGAAGACAAACAAGAAGGACTGGTGGTTCAAGATCACCCACCAGAAGAAGGCCAGCCCAGCCAAGACCGCGACAAGAGGATGGATCACAGAACAGGCAAATGCTTGGACTACAGGTGGGGAAAGGGATACTTAACTGAAATGCTATAGCCAAAAACAGGGAATGGGGATGATCAATAGAAATTGCCTTGAGTATTATTTAAATTAAGACGCACAGTGAAACAAGGGTTCCCCAAGAAAAGGACAGTTATGAATGAGATTCTTTTAAGTTTGGCTTTTGAATGTGATTTGCCTCCAAGAGGAAGAACGGGGGAGAGGGGGAGGGGAGGGAGAGAGGGAGACTCTAACTAAGAGAAGGTGTGGATTGTTCCAGAGCATGCGTATGTTGAGAGTGTGTAGTTTAATTCTATCACTAACCAACGGAAGATGAGATCCAAAACAGATGGGTAGATGTTGAAAGATAAGATCCGGGATATATTTATGATGGAAGATGAGACCGAGAACAGATGGACAGATGAGGGAAGATGAGATCCAGAACATATTTATGATGGAAGATGAGATCTAGAACAAATATATGATGGAAGATGAGACCCAGAACAGATGGGCAGATGATGGAAAATGGTAGATGAGATCCAGAATAAATGGATAGACAACGGAAGATGAGATCCAGAGTAGATGGGCAGATGATGGAAGGTGGTAGATGAGATCCTTAACAGATGGGCAGATGGTAAGAGATGAGATCCAGAACATATAGATGATGGAAGATGAGATCCAGAACAGATGAGGGAAGGTGAGATCCAAAACAGATGGACAGACAACAGAAGTTGAGATGGGCAGATGGTGAAAGATGAGACCCAGAACAGATGGACAGATGAGGGAAGATGAGATCCAGAACAGATTTATGATAGAAGATGAGATCCAGAACAGATATATGATGGAAGATGAGACCCAGAACAGTTGGGCAGATGATGGAAGATGGTAGATGAGATCCAGAACAGATATATGATGGAAGATGAGACCCATAACAGAAGGACAGATGAGGGAAGATGAGATCCAGAAAGATAGATTATGGAAGATAAGATCCAGAACAGATGATGGAAGGTGAGATCCAGAACAGATTTATGATAGAAGATTAGACCCAGAGAAGGTGGGAAGATGATGGAAGATGGTAGATGAGATCCAGAACAGATGAGCAGATGATGGAAGATAAGATCCAGAACAGATGGACAGATGAGGGAAGATGAGATCCAGAACAGATTTATGATGGAAGATGAGACCCAGAACAGATGGACAGATGAGGGAAAATGAGATCCAGAAAAGATAGATCATGGAAGATGAGATCCAGAACAAATGATGGAAGGTGAGATCCAGAACAGATGGACAGATGAGGGAAGATGAGATCCAGAAAATATTTATGATGGAAGATGAGACCCAGAACAGATATATGATGGAAGATGAGACCCAGAACAGAAGGACAGATGAGGGAAGATGAGATCCAGAAAAGATAGATTATGGAAGATGAGATCCAGAAAAGATGATGGAAGGTGAGATCCAAAACACATGGACAGATGAGGGAAGATGAGATCCATAACAGATATAAGATGGAAGATGAGATACAGAACAGATGGACAGATGAGGTAAGAAGAGATCCATAACAGATATATGAAGGAAGATGAGACAGAGAACAGATGGACAGATGAGGGAAGATGAGATCCATAACAGATATATGATGGAAAATGAGACCAAGAACAGATAGACAGATGAGGGAAGATGAGATCCAGAACAGATTTATGATGGAAGATGAGATCCAGAACAGATATATTATGGAAGATGAGACCCAGAACAGAAGGACAGATGAGGGAAGATGAGATCCAGAAAAGATAGATTATGGAAGATGAGATCCAGAAAAGATGATAGAAGGTGAGATCCAGAACGGATCGACAGATGAGGGAAGATGAGATCCAGAACAGATATATGATGGAAGATGAGATCCAGAACAGGTGGACAGATGAGGGAAGATGAGATCCAGAACAGATTTATGATGGAAGATGAGATCCAGAACAGATATATGATGGAAGATAAAACCCAGAACAGAAGGACAGATGATGGAAGATGAGATCCAGAAAAGATAGATTATGGAAGACAAGATCCAGAACAGATGATGGAAGGTGAGATCCAGAACAGATGGACAGATGAAGGAAGATGAGATCCAGAACAGATATATGATGGGAGATGAGACCCAGAACAGATGGACAGATGATAGAAGATGAGATCCAGAACAGATATATGATGGAAGATGAGACACAGAACTGATAGACAGATGATGGAAGATGAGATACAGAACAGATATATGATGGAAGATGAGACCCGGAACAGATGGACAGATGAGGGAAGATGAGATCCAGAACAGATTTATGATGGAAGATGAGATCCAGAACAGATATATGATGGAACATGAGACCCAGAACAGATGGGCAGATGATGGAAGATGGTAGATGAGATCCAGAACTGATGGACAGACAACGGAAGATGAGATCCAGAATAGATAGGCAGATGATTGAAGATGAGTTCCAAAACAGAATGGCAGATGATGGAAGGTGGCAGATGAGATGCAGAACAGATGGGCAGGTGATGGAAGATGAGATCCAGACCAGATGGGCAGATAGTGAAAGATGAGCTCCAGAACAGATAGATGATGGAAGATGAGATCCAGAACAGATGGACAGATGAGGGAAGATGATATCCAGAACAGATGTATGATAGAAGATGAGACCCAGAGCAGATGGGAAGATGATGGAAGATGGTAGATGAGATCCAGAACAGATGGGCAGATGATGGAAGATAAGATCCAGAACAGATGGGCAGATGATGGAAGATGAGATCCAGAACCGATGGGCTGATGATGGAAGGTGGTAGATGAGATCCAGAACAGATGGACAGATGATGGAAGATGAGATCCAGACCAGATTGTCAGATGATGGAAGTTGAGATCCAGAACAGATGGGCAGATGACGGAAGGTGGTAGATAAGATCCAGAACAGATGGATAGCCAATGGAAGATGAGATCCAAAACAGATGGGTAGATGGTGAAAGATATGATCCGGGACAGATATATGATGGAAGATGAGACCGAGAACAGATGGACAGATGAGGGAAGATGAGATCCAAAACATATTTATGATGGAAGATGAGATCTAGAACAAATATATGATGGAAGATGAGACCCAGAACAGATGAGCAGATGATGGAAAATGGTAGATGAGATCCAGAATAAATGGATAGACAACAGAAGATGAGATCCAGAGTAGATGGGCAGATGATGGAAGGTGGTAGATGAGATCCATAACAGATGGGCAGATGGTAAAAGATGAGATCCAGAACAGATAGATGATGGAAGATGAGATCCAGAACAGATAAGGGAAGGTGAGATCCAAAACAGATGGACAGACAACAGAAGATGAGATCCAGAACAGATGGGCAGATGGTGAAAGATGAGACCCAGAACAGATGGACAGATGAGGGAAGATGAGATCTAGAACAGATTTATGATAGAAGATGAGATCCAGAACAGATATATGATGGAAGATGAGACCCAGAACAGTTGGGCAGATAATGGAAGATGGTAGATGAGATCCAGAACAGATATATGATGGAAGATGAGACCCAGAACAGATATATGATGGAACATGAGACCCAGAATAGAAGGACAGATGAGGGAAGATGAGATCCAGAAAAGATAGATTATGGAAGATAAGATCCAGAACAGAGGATGGAAGGTGAGATCCAGATTAGATTTATGATAGAAGATGAGACCCAGAGCAGATGGGAAGATGATGGAAGATGGTAGATGAGATCCAGAACAGATGGGCAGATGATGGAAGATAAGATCCAGAACAGATGGGCAGATGATGGAAGTTGAGATCCAGAACAGATGGGCAGATGACGGAAGGTGGTAGATAAGATCCTGGATAGACAACAGAAGATGAGATCCAAAACAGATGGGTAGATGGTGAAAGATATGATCCGGGACAGATATATGATGGAAGATGAGACCCAGAACAGATGGACAGATGAGGAAAGATGAGATCCAGAACATATTTATGATGGAAGATGAGATCTAGAACAAATATATGAAGGAAGATGAGACTCAGAACAGATGGGCAGATGATGGAAAATGGTAGATGAGATCCAGAATAAATGGATAGACAACGGAAGATGAGATCTAGAGTAGATGGGCAGATGATGGAAGGTGGTAGATGAGATCCATAACAGATGGGCAGATGGTAAAAGATGAGATCCAGAACAGATAGATGATGGAAGATGAGATCCAGAACAGATGAGGGAAGGTGAGATCCAAAACAGATGGACATACAACAGAAGCTGAGATCCAGAACAGATGGGCAGATGGTGAAAGATGAGATCCTGAACAGATAGATGATGGAAGATGATACCCAGAACAGATGGACAGATGAGGGAAGATGAGATCCAGAATATATTTATGATAGACGATGAGATCCAGAACAGATATATGATGGAGGATGAGACCCAGAACAGTTGGGCAGATGATGGAAGATGGTAGATGAGATCCAGAACAGATGGACAGACAACAGAAGATGAGATCCAGAATAGATGGGCAGATGATTTAAGATGAGATCCAGAACAGATGGGCAGATGATGGAAGTTGGTAGATGAGATGCAGAACAGATGGACAGACGATGGAAGATGAGATCCAGACCAGATGGTGAGAGATGAGATCCAGAACAGATAGATGATGAAAGATGAGATCCAGAACAGATGGACAGATGAGGGAAGATGATATCCACAACAGATTTATGATAGAAGATGAGACCAAGAGCAGATGGGCAGATGATGGAAGATGGTAGATGAGATCCAGAACAGATAGGCAGATGATGGAAGATAAAATCCAGAACAGATGGGCAGATGATGGAAGATGAGATCCAGAACAGATGGGCAGATAATAGAAAATGGTAGTTGAGATCCAGAATAGATGGATAGACAACTGAAGATGAGATCCAGAGTAGATGGGCTGATGATGGAAGGTGGTAGATGAGATCCATAACAGATGGGCAGATGGTGAAAGATGAGATCCAGAACAGATGGGCAGATGATGGAAGGTGGTAGATGCGATCCAGAACAGATAGATTATGGAAGATAAGATCCAGAACAGATGATGGGAGGTGAGATCCAGAACAGATGGACAGATGAGGGAAGATGAGATCCAGAACAGATATATGATGGGAGATGAGACCCAGAACAGATGGACAGATGATGGAAGATGAGATCCAGAACAGATATATGATGGAAGATGAGACCCAGAACAGATGGACAGATGAGGGAAGATGAGATCCAAAACAGATTTATGATGGAAGATGAGATCAAGAACAGATATATGATGGAAGATGAGACCCAGAACAGATGGGCAGATGATGGAAGATGGTAGATGAGATCCAGAACTGATGGACAGACAACGGAAGATGAGATCCAGAATAGATGGGCAGATGATTGAAGATGAGATCCAGAACAGATGGGCAGATGATGGAAGGTGGCAGATGAGATGCAGAACAGATGGACAGATGATGGAAGATGAGATCCGGACTAGATGGGCAGATGGTGAAAGATGAGATCCAGAACAGATAGATGATGGAAGATGAGATCCAGAGCAGATGGACAGATGAGGGAAGATGATATCCACAACAGATTTATGATAGAAGATGAGACCCAGAGCAGATGGGCAGATGATGGAAGATGGTAGATGAGATACAGAACAGATGGGCAGATGATGGAAGATATGATCCAGAATAGATGGGCAGATGATGGAAGATGAGAACCAGAACAGATGGGCAGATGATGGAAGGTCGTAGATGAGATCCAGAACAGATGGACAGATGATGGAAGATGAGATCCAGACCAGATTGTCAGATGATGGAAGTTGAGATCCAGAACAGATGGGCAGATGACGGAAGGTGGTAGATAAGATCCAGAACAGATGGACAGACAACGGAAGATGAGATCCAGAACAGATGGGTAGATGGTGAAAGATATGATCTGGGACAGATATATGATGGAAGATGAGCCCCAGAACAGATGGACAGATGAGGGAAGATGAGATCCAGAACATATTTATGATGGAAGATGAGATCTAGAACAAATATATGATGGAAGATGAGACCCAGAACAGATGGGCAGATGATGGAAAATGGTAGATGAGATCCAGAATAAATGGATAGAAAACGGAAGAGATCCAGAGTAGATGGGCTGATGATGGAAGGTGGTAGATGAGATCCATAACAGATGGGCAGATGGTGAAAGATGAGATCCAGAACAGATAGATGATGGAAGATGAGATCCAGAACAGATGAGGGAAGGTGAGATCCAGAACAGATGGACAGACAACGGAAGATGAGATCCAGAACAGATGGGCAGATGGTGAAAGATGAGATCCAGAACAGATATATGATGGAAGATGAGACCCAGAACAGATGAGCAGATGATGGAAAATGGTAGATGAGATCCAGAAAAAATGGATAGACAACGGAAGATGAGATCCAGAGTAGATGGGCAGATGATGGAAGGTGGTAGATGAGATCCATAACAGATGGGCAGATGGTAAAAGATGAGATCCGGAACAGACAGATGATGGAAGATGAGATCCAGAACAGATGAGGGAAGGTGAGATCCAAAACAGATGGACAGACAACAGAAGATGAGATCCAGAACAGATGGACAGATGGTGAAAGATGAGACCCAGAACAGATGGACAGATGAGGGAAGATGAGATCCAGAACAGATTTATGATAGAAGATGAGATCCAGAACAGATATATGATGGAAGATGAGGCCCAGAACAGTTGGGTAGATAATGGAAGATGGTAGATGAGATCCAGAACAGATATATGATGGAAGATGAGACCCAGAACAGATATATGATGGAAGATTAGACCCAGAATAGAAGGACAGATGAGGGAAGATGAGATCCAGAAAAGATAGATTATGGAAGATAAGATCCAGAACAGATGATGGAAGGTGAGATCCAGAACAGATTTATGATAGAAGATGAGACCCAGAGCAGATGGGAAGATGATGGAAGATGGTAGATGAGATCCAGAACAGATGGGCAGATGATGGAAGATAAGATCCAGAACAGATGGGCAGATGATGGAAGTTGAGATCCAGAACAGATGGGCAGATGACGGAAGGTGGTAGATAAGATCCAGAACAGATGGATAGACAACAGAAGATGAGATCCAAAACAGATGGGTAGATGGTGAAAGATATGATCCGGGACAGATATATGATGGAAGATGAGACCCAGAACAGATGGACAGATGAGGAAAGATGAGATCCAGAACATATTTATGATGGAAGATGAGATCTAGAACAAATATATGAAGGAAGTTGAGATCCAGAACAGATAGGCAGATGACGGAAGGTGGTAGATAAGATCCAGAACAGATGGATAGCCAATGGAAGATGAGATCCAAAACAGATGGGTAGATGGTGAAAGATATGATCCGGGACAGATATATGATGGAAGATGAGACCGAGAACAGATGGACAGATGAGGGAAGATGAGATCCAAAACATATTTATGATGGAAGATGAGATCTAGAACAAATATATGATGGAAGATGAGACCCAGAACAGATGAGCAAATGATGGAAAATGGTAGATGAGATCCAGAATAAATGGATAGACAACGGAAGATGAGATCCAGAGTAGATGGGCAGATGATGGAAGGTGGTGGATGAGATTCATAATAGATGGGCAGATGGTAAAAGATGAGATCCAGAACAGATAGATGATGGAAGATGAGATCCAGAACAGATGAGGGAAGGTGAGATCCAAAACAGATGGACAGACAACAGAAGATGAGTGTCATGATTTGCCCTCCCCGACCTCTGGTAGATCACTGCCTGCCCTGTGATGAGAAACGGGATGGGAAAAACTACAGATCCCATGAACCTTTGCACCGCGCACGTCTATGACGCGACGCGGTGAAGGATTAACAGGAAGTCAGGCGGGTGATGCGCCGCCGATTATTCCTGCTTGTGCCTGTGTTCGAGTTCGTCGGACTTGTGTGTCAGTATCTAGGACATCGGCAAGGGCCAGTGTTGCTGAGCGCTGAAGTGACACGCCGCCCTTCGTGTATGGATCAGCGCTGCTCGTTTGCAGAAACTCCTTTGTGGATTACTTTGGTGAGGCTTTGGAAACGCCTACAACGTGGTGTTCCTTCGGAGTGCCACTCGTTTGAGGATTAACAGGAGGGGCTTAGGAAGCGCCCGAGTGTCCATTCGTCGTTTCAACTTCAGGTTTTGTTTGGAAACGAGAGGGGCATTTGCAGTCCTATTCCATATTGAGAATACGTTTGTTGTGTACGTGCAGGGAGCGTCTTGCTCCTGTTAACGCAGGACACCTTGTTGTTGGTGCCGCTTTAACTTTCTGTACACAGTACCAATTAGAAGCGCTTACAGAGCTGGATCTGTAAAGACGCTAACCACATACTGTGTGCTGGGCTTATGATTTGTTCTAATTAACTTTTGTCATATAGGGAATGCAAGAGACTTTGGGGTAGTTGCGTCTTGCACCCCCTGAGGTCAGTTCTCTCAGCATTTCCTCGGAGGAGAAAGACCTTGTTATTATTTCTTACCGTTCTTACCGTTATCAGGATTGGGATCGTTATTTTGTGTTCATTGAATGGTGTTCTGGGGCAACTTTAAGTTATCTGTATCCTGCATAAGGGTAGGTGTCCATACTGGCCTGATCATTTGAGCATAAGGAAGGGAGGGAACCAGGGGGTTTTGCTAATGATCTCTGCATTGTATTTTCCAGTAATTCACCAGGGGATATAGAAGCCGCCCTTAGATCCTTCCTGAGTATAGGCACACCTGTGAGAGATACAGGTGAGGTACAGGGGGTTTGGTTACATGATATTTGTCACCGTTGAGAGAACTGCAGTACTTATCCTTTGTTTCTGTGGTTACAGGATACGGTGACCAGAGCCCAGCTGTTCTCCTCCGGACCCTCACTTTTCCCCCGCTTGATCGCCTTAACAGTCTGGATACTATTACAGTCAGACTTGGGTTGATCTAGAGGTGGGCCCCCTTATAGCATCAACCCCATCCTGAGGAGCATCCTGAACGGAACCTGACAGAATAATCGGCCTAAAAGTTCTGCTCCTCCTGGTTGGGTTGATAGTAAGGGATGGCTACCTTAGACGAAGTAGTGGCCGCCTTAGGCTTAGTTCAGGTTGAATTGGCCGCCTCTCGCCAGGAAACGGCTGCGTTGCAGGCACGCATGGATGCTATGCAGCGGAACCCGTTTGATGCAGGTAACCCTACCCCGCCACCAACCTCGTTGGTAGTTGAAATGCCTTCTCCAGTACCTTTGGCCCCCCCAGAACGGTTTATGGGTGATAGAAAGAAAGTGCAGGTGTTTATGACCCAGGTGATGATGCATTTTACCTGTAAACCCAAATGCTTTTTGACAAACCAATCACGTGTTTCCTTTCTGATCTCATATTTGGGAGGGGAGGCAGCCCAGTGGGCTGTACCCATAGTCAGGAACAATGATGGAATCCTATACGATTGGGATCTGTTTCGAGCAGAATTCGAGAAAACATTTGACAGAAGAGCGGAGACCTTCTCAGCTGATAAGGAGCTGTTGGTTCTCAAACAGGGCAATTCAGATATCGTGACTTACCTGAATCATTTCCGTAGATTAATTGCAGAAACTGATTGGCCTGAAGCCAAACAGATGGTTCTGTTTTACCAAGGGCTCACAGACAATCTCAAGGATGTAATAGCACAAGTTGAACCCCAGCCTACCACATGTGCAGCATTTATCGATTTGGCCCTACGCTTGGATCACCGATTGAGAGAGAGAAAGGGAGAGTCAGGAAGAAGAGACAGAACCCCGGTGTTCGGGGAGAAACCGACTAGTGGGGAGAAGGCCGAGGGTAAACCCGAACCTATGGACGTGGGGGTGGTGAGAGCATCCCTCACTACCAGTGAACGAGAGCATCGTCGCAAGTTTGGGCTGTGTTTGTACTGTGGGAAGAAAGGCCACTTTTTACGTGAATGTCCGGTGAAACCAAAAGGAGGACGCTACCGTACGGGTCCCGGGGCAGTAGCCTCTGTCGACAAGAGTTCGGAAAACTCCGAGGCTTGAATCCTAAAGAAGGGAGGGACTCAAGTGTACATTTCATCCCTTCAATTACAGATGAAAATCGAGTAGGAAACCAGTTGTTCTTCATAGACATTGAACTATGGATTGATCAATCTCCAAAATATGTACGTGCCATGGTAGATTCCGGAGCAACAGGCTGCTTCATGGATTTAGCAGAAGCCCGGAAATTGGGAGTGACTCCAATAGATAAACCCATCATGGAGGAAGTATTTGCAGTAGACGGTCATGTGCTGGAATCGGGACCTATCACACAGCATACCCCGGAGTATGAGATGTGGTATGGGGATGATCATAAGGAATTGATTTCGTTTAACCTCATTCAAGCTCCTAATTATGGTATCATCTTGGGACTCCCTTGGTTGAAAAAACACGAACCACAGATAAGATGGAAAGAACAATCATTGGAGTTCTCCTCTTCCTACTGCCACGACCATTGCCTCCAGGAGGAATCTCGACCATCTATGGTGTTGGCAGTCACTCACACCGTTTCCACGGCTGCGGAAAAAGAGGTGGATTTACCTCAGTATTACATTGAGTATGAAGAAGTTTTCAGTAAAACCAAAGCAGAAGTGCTTCCCCCACATCGGGAATACGACTGCCGCATCGATCTAACCCCTGGGTCAGTGGTTCCATGCGGTCGTATTTATGCCCTATCCCAACCCGAAACAAAACATCTTCGGGAATATTTGGACAACCTACTCGCTTTGGGATTTATCAGACCGTCCCGGTCCCCAGCAGCTTCCCCCCTTTTCTTCATTCCGAAGGCAAATGGGGAATTACGGTGCTGTATAGACTATAGGGCGTTAAATGCCATCACAATAAAAAACCAATACCCCCTACCGTTAATTCCGGTATTACTGGAACAAGTGAGATCAGCCAGGATATACACAAAGTTGGATCTCAGGGGAGCCTACCATTTAGTGCGTATACGATCAGGCGATGAGTGGAAAACCGCCTTCAAGACCAGGTATGGGCTTTTTGAGTATCTGGTGATGCCCTTTGGGCTATGCAATGCCCCAGCCTCATTCCAGTTCTTCCTTAATGAGGTGTTGCGAGACTACCTGGACATCTTTGTAGTGGTCTATATCGACGACATTTTAATCTACTCCAATGACGAACCAGAACACATTCAACACGTGAAACAAGTACTGGAGGCTTTACAGACACACCATCTCTACTGCAAACTGACAAAATGTGAGTTTCATGTCACCACAGTGGAATTCCTAGGGGTTATGCTCACGCCATCAGGGCAGATAATGGCTGAAAGGAAGGTACGTGCTATTGCAGAATGGCCTCAACCCGCCACGGTCAAGGACATCCAGAAGCTCCTGGGTTTTGCCAACTTCTACCGAAGGTTCATCTCTCACTTTTCAGATCTAGTGACCCCTCTCACAAAATTAACCAGGAAGAACACCCCTTTTATATGGGGTGCGGAAGAGCAAACAGCATTTGATCTGTTGAAAACTGCGTTCACCTCTGCTCCGGTACTGGTTCATGCGGACCCAAACCTCCCTTTCGTGGTAGAGGCGGATGCATCTGAACTGGCAGTGGGGGCTGTTCTCTCCCAGAGGAGTGAAGACACCGGGCATCTGCATCCCATTGCATTCATGTCCCGTAAGCTAAATCCGGCAGAACGCAATTATACGATTGCAGAGAAGGAATTGCTTGCTATTAAAGACGCCTTCACTGAGTGGCGGCATTGGTTGATGGGTGCCACACACCAAATCACAGTCTTTACGGACCACCGAAACCTCCAGTTTTTACGAGCCGCACGTCACCTCACTCCTAGGCAACTGAGATGGATGCTTTTCTTTTCGGAGTTCCATTTCGTGGTCACCTTCCGCCCGGGATGTGACAACCGGAAAGCCGATGCTCTTACCCGTCAAGAAAGTCATTCCATAGCGACGGAGTCTCCGGAAACCAGCATCATCAAACCTCAGCAGGTGATAGGGGTGATCCATACGTCGGAGTTTGTGCACAAGGTCAAAAAAGGCATCCAGACCTTTGCGTGGAAGAAGTGGATTCAGTTGCACCCGGAATGGAAGATACGTCAAGGACTGCCAAGGAAAGGGTCTCAATTGCTTCTCCCCACTCTTGCTTTGAGGCAACAAGTATTCAAGTGGTGCCACGAGCTACCTTGTGCAGGACACACTGGAGGGAAGAAGACCTTGGAAAAACTGCTACGAGCATATTGGTGGCCCACCATCCGGCCGGATGTGTTTGCTTGGGTTCAACGTTGTGAGGTCTGTTCACAGGCCAAAAGCGATCATAGACCAGCACAAGGGCTGTTGCAAACAATGCCCACACCTGTGAGCCCTTGGGAAAGCTTTTCTGTCGATTTTGTGGTGGGACTCCCTCAAGATCATGGGATGACGGCTATCATAGTAGTTGTGGACTACTTGACCAAGATGGGCCACTTCATCGCCTGTAGAGGGGTACCAACGGCTAGTCAATTGGCTCAGTTGCTACTTATCCATATCGTTCGGTTGCATGGCTTGCCTAAAGTCATTGTTTCGGATAGAGGGGCACAATTCACCGCGAGGTTTTGGAGGGTCTGGTGTGATCGTTTGGGCATTGCTTCATCCTTGTCCACCAGCTTTCATCCGCAAACGGATGGACAGACTGAAAGGTTAAACCAGACCCTCAAGCAGTACTTGAGGTGTTTTGTGGATACCTCTACGGAAGCATGGGTAGAGTGGTTATGGTCGGCTGAGGTGGCATATAATGATGCCATACATTCCTCTACATTGTGTACCCCGTTTTTCTGTACGTATGGGTTCCATCCCAGATTTGTCCCTTTGAGTGTGCCAAGTGTGGAAGCCCCTATTCCCCAATTGCAGACACGATTGGTGCAGTTACGGAAGACAGTTTTGCAGGCCAGACGCAACCTTGTGAAAGCTAAGCTTAAGTATAAGGCGCAGGCCGATAGACATCGTAGACCTTGTCCTGGGTACAAAAAAGGGGATTGGGTGTGGCTGTCCACTAGGAACATTCGTTTCAAACGGTTCAGTGTTTTCAATCCCCGATTCATCGGTCCTTATCAGGTGGTTCGACAGGTCAACCCTGTTGCGGTGAAACTCAAACTCCCCTCCCATTTCAGGATACACCCTGTGTTCCATGTTTCACTGCTCAAGCCTGCCCGGGGTCCGAGTCGTGCCGCCCCTGCTCCTGTGAGAGTGGAACAGGAGGTGGAATACGAGGTGCGGCGCATCTTGGACTCCCGCAGAGTCAGGGGGAGGCTTCAGTATCTGGTGTCTTGGAAGGGATATGGTCCTGAGGAGGATTCGTGGGAGCCGGTGGGGGCGGTCCATGCACCTAGACTGGTGCGGAGGTTCCATTTGTTGCACCCTGGTAAGCCTGGTGGCAGTCAGTGAGCATTGTGAGAGGGGGTGTACTGTCATGATTTGCCCTCCCCGACCTCTGGTAGATCACTGCCTGCCCTGTGATGAGAAACGGGATGGGAAAAACTACAGATCCCATGAACCTTTGCACCGCGCACGTCTATGACGCGACGCGGTGAAGGATTAACAGGAAGTCAGGCGGGTGATGCGCCGCCGATTATTCCTGCTTGTGCCTGTGTTCGAGTTCGTCGGACTTGTGTGTCAGTATCTAGGACATCGGCAAGGGCCAGTGTTGCTGAGCGCTGAAGTGACACGCCGCCCTTCGTGTATGGATCAGCGCTGCTCGTTTGCAGAAACTCCTTTGTGGATTACTTTGGTGAGGCTTTGGAAACGCCTACAACGTGGTGTTCCTTCGGAGTGCCACTCGTTTGAGGATTAACAGGAGGGGCTTAGGAAGCGCCCGAGTGTCCATTCGTCGTTTCAACTTCAGGTTTTGTTTGGAAACGAGAGGGGCATTTGCAGTCCTATTCCATATTGAGAATACGTTTGTTGTGTACGTGCAGGGAGCGTCTTGCTCCTGTTAACGCAGGACACCTTGTTGTTGGTGCCGCTTTAACTTTCTGTACACAGTACCAATTAGAAGCGCTTACAGAGCTGGATCTGTAAAGACGCTAACCACATACTGTGTGCTGGGCTTATGATTTGTTCTAATTAACTTTTGTCATATAGGGAATGCAAGAGACTTTGGGGCAGTTGCGTCTTGCACCCCCTGAGGTCAGTTCTCTCAGCATTTCCTCGGAGGAGAAAGACCTTGTTATTATTTCTTACCGTTCTTACCGTTATCAGGATTGGGATCGTTATTTTGTGTTCATTGAATGGTGTTCTGGGGCAACTTTAAGTTATCTGTATCCTGCATAAGGGTAGGTGTCCATACTGGCCTGATCATTTGAGCATAAGGAAGGGAGGGAACCAGGGGGTTTTGCTAATGATCTCTGCATTGTATTTTCCAGTAATTCACCAGGGGATATAGAAGCCGCCCTTAGATCCTTCCTGAGTATAGGCACACCTGTGAGAGATACAGGTGAGGTACAGGGGGTTTGGTTACATGATATTTGTCACCGTTGAGAGAACTGCAGTACTTATCCTTTGTTTCTGTGGTTACAGGATACGGTGACCAGAGCCCAGCTGTTCTCCTCCGGACCCTCACTTTTCCCCCGCTTGATCGCCTTAACAGTCTGGATACTATTACAGTCAGACTTGGGTTGATCTAGAGGTGGGCCCCCTTATAGCATCAACCCCATCCTGAGGAGCATCCTGAACGGAACCTGACAATGAGATCCAGAACAGATGGGCAGATGGTGAAAGATGAGACCCAGAACAGATGGACAGATGAGGGAAGATGAAATCTAGAACAGATTTATGATAGAAGATGAGATCCAGAACAGATATATGATGGAAGATGAGACCCAGAACAGTTGGGCAGATAATGGAAGATGGTAGATGAGATCCAGAACAGATATATGATGGAAGATGAGACCCAGAACAGATATATGATGGAAGATTAGACCCAGAATAGAAGGACAGATGAGGGAAGATGAGATCCAGAAAAGATAGATGATGGAAGATAAGATCCAGAACAGATGATGGAAGGTGAGATCCAGATTAGATTTATGATAGAAGATGAGACCCAGAGCAGATGGGAAGATGATGGAAGATGGTAGATGAGATCCAGAACAGATGGGCAGATGATGGAAGATAAGATCCAGAACAGATGGGCAGATGATGGAAGTTGAGATCCAGAAAGATGGGCAGATGACGGAAGGTGGTAGATAAGATCCAGAACAGATGGATAGACAACAGAAGATGAGATCCAAAACAGATGGGTAGATGGTGAAAGATATGATCCGGGACAGATATATGATGGAAGATGAGACCCAGAACAGATGGACAGATGAGGAAAGATGAGATCCAGAACATATTTATTTATTTTTTTTTCAAATCTTTTTATTCACAGAATTTTTTTAAATTTTTCCACCCTCTGGAGCACAGAGGGGGCATGGAGCAAATAATAAAGAAAAAAACAACATTGTCTGCTCATATGAGGTTTACACCTTATGTTTCAACTGAGGTAAACAAAAAAAACACATCTTATTAATACCAAAATAATACAACCCTCCATATTGGGGTGAGTTCCCTCTCCTTATACATGCAAGTTAACATCAATTATACATTCTATATGTATTATACGTTATTAAGCCTTTTTTTTACACAAAATCTACACACTAATACAAGTTATATACAAGTTATATACATATACATTTCCTATACAAATCATTCTTCTTCCTTCCATTTCGTTATTATCTCCCATATTTCCAAGCCTATTTTCCTCAGCCTTTTCCCTCTTCTGGAGTAGATCGCTTTTTCTAAATTGTATATACTCAACAACCTGGCTAACCATTGTTGGAATGATGGGGCCATTTGATCTAACCATGCAGTGGCAACACACAATCTGTACACTGCCATAGCCACAAAAATGAAATATTTCCCTGTCTCAACATCATTATTTCCATCTACACCTAGCAAAATAATCGCGGGTGTTAGGTTAGCAGGTAGTTTTAGTGCCCTTTGTAAAAACAATTCTATCTCTTTAAGTACTGTAGCAAGACTCGGACATGTTGCGAACATATGGATGGCGTCTGCGATTGCACTCGTGCATCTGGGGCAGTTTATACCAGTTGTCGCTCCCCACTGTGCCAGTTTAGCCGGGGTATAATATAGCCAATACATAGTCTTGTAATGCTGTGCTTGTAATGACGCAGAGCATAGAATGTTCATCCCTAATTCTAATGATGTATTAAAACACTCTTGTTCTATGCCCAGCTTCGTTGACCAGGTTTCCCCCCATTTATCCATATCGTCTGGCCTTTGTTCGTTTAGCTCAAAATAGAATCTTTTAATTGTGCAATCTACTCCAGTCTCTATTATCTCTAATATATTATTTTTTTCAAATCCACATGTACCCCTCTTTTGTTTTGTAGAAAACTTCTTACTTGTAAATATTTGAAGAAATGTTGTGTCGACAAATTAAATTTTTTCTGTATTGTTGAAAATTGTTTCACCCCTTGTATCCCCATTACATCCCCTAATTTTCTTACCCCTTTCCCATACCATTCTGTAAAAACTGAATCAGAAAATATATCTCCCGAAAATAACATATTCTCGTATAACCTCGTGTACCTATTAAACTTCCCTAAACCAAACTTTTTCATAAAAGCCTTCCATATTTTATATGCGCCCAGTAAAGTCTTAAAGCGTGTTCTTTTAAAATATGCCGTGTCAAAATTTTTCAAGAAAATATCTTTTGTTTCTTCACCCATCAGTATACCATATACCGCTAATGACCCTAAGTGATCTTCTCCTTCTGCTTCAGCTCCGCCTATTAATCCTACCATATACTGCAGGGCAGCGGCCCAGTAATACAGCTTAATGTCTGGTAACGCCCTTCCTCCTCTTTCCCGAGGGAGTGCCAAGAATCTCGCCGCTCTCCTAGTTTTACCTTTGGACCAAATGAATTTGTTGATCATATTTTCAATCCTTTTGAACCACGTGTTATCAAACCATAAGGGAATTGTTCGAAAGAGATATAAAAATTTCGGCATGATTAGCATTTTTATAATATTCACTCTTCCAACCAAGGTAAGATGGAGATTATTCAGTCTATCTAATTCCCTCCCAACTTTCCTTACAATAGGGTCGATATTTAATTCAACTATCTTATCTAAATCTGAAGTTATGGTTATTCCCAAATAGGTTCCCGTCCATGCCACCCGAGAGTCCTGGCATAGAGCCTTACTATTTTTTATAATTTGTGTTTTTCCAGTATTCAAAGAATACCCGGAAATCTTCCCAAAATTCTTTGCCTCCTGCTCCACGTGTCTTATAGCCTCTGTGGGTGATGATGTTATAACCGCCACATCATCGGCATAGGCCAATATCTTACACTCCCCCCTAAGTGTAACAATTGGGGAGATGTTCCTGTTTAACTCCAGTCTTCTGATTAGAGGGTCTAGATATATCGCAAATAGTAGCGGGGAGCATGGGCAGCCCTGCCTTGTGCCCCTATTAATTTTTACTTTATCCGTTAACCCCGCATTAATTCTAATTGCCGCCACAGGCTCTCTATACAATGTTTTTAACGCTGTTAAAAAACCACTCCCAAATCCGAATTTTTCCAAAACACTCCACATATATGCCCATGACACACGATCGAAAGCTTTTTCGGCATCAAGTAATAATACCGCAAATGGGTCCCCATCAGCCTCTGTTTTATCCATAAGGGTAATTAACTTCCTTACGTGATGTGTAGTCCCCCGTCCCGGTATAAAACCGTGTTGGTTGTTAGTAACTAAAGGTGTTATTACACTGGCGAATCTTATTGCCAGTGCCTTTGAGTAGATTTTTGTGTCCGTGTTCATAAGAGTGATCGGTCTGTATGACCCCGGGTTAGTTGGCGTTTTCCCTTTCTTAAGGATAACCACAATTTCAGCCTCAGACCAAGTGCCTGGTATTGAAATTCCCTTCTGTGCCTGTTTCATAGTATAGAACATATCTCCACCTAACTCCTCCCAAAATACCTTGTAAAACTCTAACGGGATTTTATCTGGGCCAGCCGCCTTTCCTGATGGTAAACTCTTCATGGCTGCTTTTACCTCCTCTAAGTCTAACAAGTTGTCAATCCTCTTCTTCTCTACTTCCTCCAACTGTCTCCCCTCATGATAGTTCAAATACTCCATTATGTCTTCAGGATCTTTTATATCACTTTCAGAGTATAGATCCGTGTAAAAATTCCTGAAGACTTCCCTTATTTGTTGTGCATTAGTAACAATCGCCCCTGAACTGTCTTTGATTGCTTTTATCTCCCCAAAAGACACGTTCTGCCTAGTTCTAGCTGCTAACATTTTGCCCACTCTTTCATTCAACTCGTAACAATTCTCCCTATTTACTGTATATTGTTTGGCTGCCCTTTCTGCTATCTGTTCTTCCTCCTCCATTCGCAGTTTTGCGAGTTTAAGGTATGCAGAGTCCATTGGAGCTCCATTATCAGTTTGATCTGTCCTACTATTCAACTCCTCCTCTGCCCGCAGTAGTTCCCTCCTTACCCCCTCACTTCTTTCTTTCTCCTGTTTCCTTTTCCTAACCCCATAACTGATGGTCTCGCCCCTCACTCCGGCTTTAAAGCAATCCCATACTATCCCTACGGGTGCTGTATACCTATTTATTTCCAAGAACTCAGTTATCCATCTCCTCATATGCTGGATATATGCATCCTCCACTAAAAAAGCCTTTTCAAAAGACCACTCCGAAACCTTCCTTACCGCTGTCATATCTTTTAAAGTGATTATAAGAGGATTATGGTCCGATAACAACCTTGGTATTCTTTCTATATCTATCCCATCCATGCCTTGGCTGTTAACTAAAAAATAATCTAGTCTGACACTTATCCTATGGGGTGCTGAATAATATGTAAAACCGTCTTGACCAGGGTTAAGGGTGTCCCAAACATCAATCAAGCCATTGTTTCTGGCTAAGTTAACAACTGCTTTATAGACTCTTTTCTTCCTTCCCTTATATTTAATTGGGGGCCCCAGCCCCAGCCCCAATCCCCCTGCTCCATTGATATTAAAATCTCCTCCTATCACTATAAATGGAGCCCAGGTTGCCAGCTCAGTATCAATTTCTTCAAAAATCTCAGGATCATCTCCTGTAGACCCATAAATAGACCCAAGGGTGACCCATGTTTCTCCAATCAGACATTCTATCAAGGCCCATCTACCCCATACATCCTCCCATTTTTTCCTAGTGGTGACATCTCTTTGCCTTGCCATAACCGCAACCCCCCTATTCCTACTTCCCTGCCTAGAGTGTGCTAAAACAGTAAGACCCAGCTGGTCTAACAGCCTAATTTCAGACAGTTGAATATGGGTCTCTTGGAGTATTAGAAAATCTATTTTTAAACTTTTAATCAAGACAGCTGCCTTCTGCCTTTTGGTCTTATCATTAAGGCCACACACATTCCATGTCATTATTCGTATACTCATCCTGGGTTTTTAACAGATACAATCACAGTTTTGTTCATTACAAAAAACAAATTACACATTGTAGCCACGACTTTATATGACACAACCAACACAAAGCTTCCTTCTGTTTCATTATTCCTCTTATTCCGTAATATTTCCTGTATTATACATTTCCTGTATGTTTTACGCTCCTTGCCCCCCCCGTGTCTCCCACCCTTTCCCCCCACCCCGACTATCCCACCCCCCCTACAGGCAAATAGGTCCATCGGACCTATATGTGACAGCTGTGTCTGCTTGGGTCCCACGCCTCCCCCCCGCTCTTATTGTGTCCCAAACCCTCTACGTAGAAGATGCTCACTTATTGTTACCTATCTACACATTTATATAACAGTTCTTGTGCTTCTACAGAAATTTCAGAGGTCTTAATTTTTTATATCCTACTGCCTTTAGCTGGTAAATCTACCACTAGGTCCTGAGATTGTGCACTGTTCTGCGGGGTCCTTTCCTTGAGCCATGCCAAAAATTCAGCTGCTCTGACCTCAGAATGAAAGATCTTAAACTGGCCATCCTTAACCACTTTCAGCCTACTAGGGAACATTAGGTATGCCTCACACCCAATTCTCTGGAATGGAGCTATTAGCTCCCGGAGTCTCCACCTACGTTCTACCGTTATGTGGCAGAAGTCGGGTCTAGCAAAGAACTCTACCTCCTGGTATCTGCATTTTGCCTGTGGTCTTGCTTTGGCCATTATCTCTTCTCTCAATAAGAAATTGCCCACATATATTAGAAATGCTCTAGGCTTTTTTAATCCGTCCCCCTTTCTCTGTGTAAAAGGGAATCTATGGGCCCGCTGAATCTCAGCTTCCCAGTTCCAGCCTTTTATATCTGGGAGAGCACCCTTGAGGAATTCGATTATGTAAGCTCTTGCATCCTGTCCCTCCCTTCCCTCCGGAATACCTAAGAGTCTGACATTGTTTCTCCGCTGCCTGTTCTCAAAATCTTCGAGCTTCCATAATACATCACTGTTCATTTTCTCTTGGTCTTGTCTAAATTCCTTCCATCCCTTCATTTCATCTTCCAGGCCCCCCGTTCTTTCTTCCACCTCTGTAACTCTCCCTGCCAACTCTGTGCACGCTTTATTTACCTTTCGAAGAGCATTTTGTATTTTTTTACTTTCCTGTCTGGCTCTCTGGCTCTCTACCCTTGCCTCAGTCTGAATTTGTTTAAGCATTGAAAACATCATTTCAAACCCCAAAGGTGATTTTTGACGTTGGAGCTGCTCCTGATTTTGAATCTGAGATTCGGGTAGACCTTGCCTAGCTCTCTCCTCATTCAACCGTAAAGACCCTAAGGGCTCATCTAAACTCCCAACACCCTCTTTATACATCTGAGATGTAGCTGCGTAGTCCCAATCGAGTCTCTTTGCTACATTTATAGCTGCTGGGCTTATAGATCCTTTTGTTCTTCTCCTTTTTTTAGTCAGTACTTTAGATTTACGCTTTGTAGCTGTGTCTTTATCAGTAGGCTCTCCAGAACCTGAACCAGATGTAGATACAGTCTCTGTTACAAGTCCTGACAATGTCTGGTCACTTCCCAAGTCGGCGATAGAGGAATCCTCTGACTCATCCCCCCCAGCTGCCCCTACCTCCTCACCTTCCTCCTCACCCTCGTTAACTGAGAAAAAACATTCATCAGACGGGGAACCAGTTAGAGATATCACGACCTTAGGATCAATGTTAATCATTTCACTCAAATTATCACTTCCGTTTCCATCACCAGACCCCTCAACAACTATCCCCCTCTCCGGCTGCTTAGATGCGTTAGTGTCATTACTGTACCCCTCTACCATAACAAGGGCGCTAGCAGCATTAATATTGCTCTGCTCCTCCCTTAATGCCTCTGTCAATGCCTCCGTCAGAGTCAGAACGTTGTCTGACCCCGGGTCTGGAGGCGGAGTACTCTCTTCAGCATGGTGCGGGACACTATCTCTCTCTTTGCAGCCCTGGTTAACATTTGTATTAACTGGAACATTGTTATTATTTCCAACATTCCCAGTAGCTTTCCCAGTATCAGGAACAAGTTCGCCCCCTGCCACATGACCATGTTTGACCTGTCCAGAGGAAATCTCCACAGTCTCCACATTCTCCTCATTCTCCTGTATCGGAGCACCTCGTAACGGCTCATCGTTCCTGTGCACCTTCTCGATTAGGGCTCCCAAATTATCGGACTGTGTTAGAGAGCTGGTTGCCAGAAAATTACTGTCTATCTCCCTCACAATGGGTCCATTATCCAGTCCATTATCCGGGTCTGCGGCCACAGCTTCACCAAGATCTGCTTGGGGTATAGTTGAGCCAGCCGTTACATGAGAACTAATTGTAATTACCGGGAAGAAAGCTTCAGAAACTAATGGCTGTCTCAGGTTCCCCTGTTCCGTTACTTTTCCCCTGTTTCCTTTTATTACCAATGCTGCCTTAGTTTTGTCTTTTTTTTTCTGCCTCTCCCTCACGCTGCTGCCAGCCTCCTTGCTCCGTGTTACACTCCTTACTTGCTCGGTAGCTTGAGGATCTTCACTCGTCTCCTGTGTCCGCGTCAGCTTCTTTGTGCGGAGGTTAGCTGCCGGAGCGTCCGACTCGCTCCAAGCAGCTTTCTCCTCCCTCAGCGTTTTCGAAATCTTCGGCGCCATTGAACGCCAACTCGTGGATGAAGCTCCCGCTGAACTTTGCTGCCGATACCGCTTCAGCTGCTGTCGCTGCCGGTACTGTTTTCTCCAACCGCTCGCCTTCACCATCAGCTGACGAGCATTAGCCAATGCTCGAGTCAGCACCACTTCCACCGTCGGGAGGGCTAGTACCTCCGCTATCGCCTTCGTGGTAAACCACATAAATCACTCTTCACCCCCGTCACAACTCGTAATTTGGGAGCCGCTGCACAGAACAAATAAACGCTGTCAAAAACAACGCTTACGGTCCATTTTTTCTCCTTCTCTTAGCGTTTTGCACCTTTCGTTGAAACCCTGAGCGGGGGAGCAGGTAGGAAGCGCGTCCTCACCCCCAACAGACTGTCAGCGGCCATCTTGCCTTGAAAAAAACAGTCTGAACATATTTATGATGGAAGATGAGATCTAGAACAAATATATGAAGGAAGATGAGACCCAGAACAGATGGGCAGATGATGGAAAATGGTAGATGAGATCCAGAATAAATGGATAGACAACGGAAGATGAGATCTAGAGTAGATGGGCAGATGATGGAAGGTGGTAGATGAAATCCATAACAGATGGGCAGTTGGTAAAAAATGAGATCCAGAACAGATAGATGATGGAAGATGAGATCCAGAACAGATGAGGGAAGGTGAGATCCAAAACAGATGGACATACAACAGAAGCTGAGATCCAGAACAGATGGGCAGATGGTGAAAGATGAGATCCTGAACAGATAGATGATGGAAGATGATACCCAGAACAGATGGACAGATGAGGGAAGATGAGATCCAGAATATATTTATGATAGACGATGAGATCCAGAACAGATATATGATGGAGGATGAGACCCAGACCAGTTGGGCAGATGATGGAAGATGGTAGATGAGATCCAGAACAGATGGACAGACAACGGACGATGAGATCCAGAATAGATGGGCAGATGATTTAAGATGAGATCCAGAACAGATGGGCAGATGATGGAAGTTGGTAGATGAGATGCAGAACAGATGGACAGACGATGGAGGATGAGATCCAGACCAGATGGTGAGAGATGAGATCCAGAACAGATAGATGATGAAAGATGAGATCCAGAACAGATGGACAGATGAGGGAAGATGATATCCACAACAGATTTATGCTAGAAGATGAGACCAAGAGCAGATGGGCAGATGATGGAAGATGGTAGATGAGATCCAGAACAGATAGGCAGATGATGGAAGATAAAATCCAGAACAGATGGGCAGATGATGGAAGATGAGATCCAGAACAGATGGGCAGATGATGGAAGGTGGTAGATAAGATCCAGAACAGATAGACAGATGATGGAAGATAAGATCTAGACCAGATTGTCAGATGATGGAAGTTGAGATCCAGAACAGATGGGCAGATGACGGAAGGTGGTAGATAAGATCCAGAACAGATGGACAGACAACAGAAGATGAGATCCAGAACAGATGGGTAGATGGTGAAAGATATGATCCGGGACAGATATATGATGGAAGATGAGACCCAGAACAGATAGACAGATGAGGGAAGATGAGATCCAGAACATATTTATGATGGAAAATGAGATCTAGAACAAATATATGATGAAAGATGAGACCCAGAACAGATGGGCAGATGATAAAAAATGGTAGATGAGATCCAGAATAGATGGATAGACAACGGAAGATGAGATCCAGAGTAGATGGGCTGATGATGGAAGGTGGTAGATGAGATCCATAACAGATGGGCAGATGGTGAAAGATGAGATCCAGAACAGATGGGCAGATGATGGAAGGTGGTAGATGCGATCCAGAACAGATAGATTATGGAAGATAAGATCCAGAACAGATGCTGGGAGGTGAGATCCAGAACAGATGGACAGATGAGGGAAGATGAGATCCAGAACAGATATATGATGGGAGATGAGACCCAGAACAGATGGACAGATGATGGAAGATGAGATCCAGAACAGATATATGATGGAAGATGAGACCCAGAACAGATGGACAGATGAGGGAAGATGAGATCCAAAACAGATTTATGATGGAAGATGAGATCCAGAACAGATGGGCAGATGATGGAAGATGGTAGATGAGATCCAGAACTGATGGACAGACAACGGAAGATGAGATCCAGAATAGATGGGCAGATGATTGAAGATGAGATCCAGAACAGATGGGCAGATGATGGAAGGTGGCAGATGAGATGCAGAACAGATGGACAGATGATGGAAGATGAGATCCAGACTAGATGGGCAGATGGTGAAAGATGAGATCCAGAACAGATAGATGATGGAAGATGAGATCCAGAGCAGATGGACAGATGAGGGAAGATGATATCCACAACAGATTTATGATAGAAGATGAGACCCAGAGCAGAGGGGCAGATGATGGAAGATGGTAGATGAGATCCAGAACAGATGGGCAGATGATGGAAGATATGATCCAGAATAGATGGGCAGATGATGGAAGATGAGAACCAGAACAGATGGGAAGATGATGGAAGGTCGTAGATGAGATCCAGAACAGATGGACAGATGATGGAAGATGAGATCCAGACCAGATTGTCAGATGATGGAAGTTGAGATCCACAACAGATGGGCAGATGACGGAAGGTGGTAGATAAGATCCAGAACAGATGGACGGACAACGGAAGATGAGATCCAGAACAGATGGGTAGATGGTGAAAGATATGATCTGGAGACAGATATATGATGGAAGATGAGCCCCAGAACAGATGGACAGATGAGGGAAGATGAGATCCAGAACATATTTATGATGGAAGATGAGATCTAGAACAAATATATGATGGAAGATGAGACCCAGAACAGATGGGCAGATGATGGAAAATGGTAGATGAGATCCAGAATAAATGGATGGAAAACGGAAGATGAGATCCAGAGTAGATGGGCTGATGATGGAAGGTGGTAGATGAGATCCATAACAGATGGGCAGATGGTGAAAGATGAGACCCAGAACAGATAGATGATGGAAGATGAGATCCAGAACAGATGAGGGAAGGTGAGATCCAGAACAGATGGACAGACAACGGAAGATGAGATCCAGAACAGATGGGCAGATGGTGAAAGATGAGATCCAGAACAGATAGATGATGGAAGATGAGACCCAGAACCGATGGACAGATGAGGGAAGATGAGATCCAGAACAGATTTATGATAGAAGATGAGACCCAGAACAGATGAGCAGATGATGGAAAATGGTAGATGAGATCCAGAATAAATGGATAGACAACGGAAGATGAGATCCAGAGTAGATGGGCAGATGATGGAAGGTGGTAGATGAGATCCATAACAGATGGGCAGATGGTAAAAGATGAGATCCAGAACAGATAGATGATGGAAGATGAGATCCAGAACAGATGAGGGAAGGTGAGATCCAAAACAGATGGACAGACAACAGAAGATGAGATCCAGAACAGATGGGCAGATGGTGAAAGATGAGACCCAGAACAGATGGACAGATGAGGGAAGATGAGATCCAGAACAGATTTATGATAGAAGATGAGATCCAGAACAGATATATGATGGAAGATGAGACCCAGAACAGTTGGGTAGATAATGGAAGATGGTAGATGAGATCCAGAACAGATATATGATGGAAGATGAGACCCAGAACAGATATATGATGGAAGATTAGACCCAGAATAGAAGGACAGATGAGGGAAGATGAGATCCAGAAAAGATAGATTATGGAAGATAAGATCCAGAACAGATGATGGAAGGTGAGATCCAGAACAGATTTATGATAGAAGATGAGACCCAGAGCAGATGGGAAGATGATGGAACATGGTAGATGAGATCCAGAACAGATGGGCAGATGATGGAAGATAAGATCCAGAACAGATGGGCAGATGATGGAAGTTGAGATCCAGAACAGATGGGCAGATGACGGATGGTGGTAGATAAGATCCAGAACAGATGGATAGACAACAGAAGATGAGATCCAAAACAGATGGGCAGATGGTGAAAGATATGATCCGGGACAGATATATGATGGAAGATGAGACCCAGAACAGATGGACAGATGAGGAAAGATGAGAACCAGAACATATTTATGATGGAAGATGAGATCTAGAACAAATATATGAAGGAAGATGAGACCCAGAACAGATGGGCAGATGATGGAAAATGGTAGATGAGATCCAGAATAAATGGATAGACAGCGGAAGATGAGATCTAGAGTAGATGGGCAGATGATGGAAGGTGGTAGATGAGATCCATAACAGATGGGCAGATGGTAAAAGATGAGATCCAGAACAGATAGATGATGGAAGATGAGATCCAGAGCAGATGAGGGAAGGTGAGATCCAAAACAGATGGACATACAACAGAAGCTGAGATCCAGAACAGATGGGCAGATGGTGAAAGATGAGATCCTGAACAGATAGATGATGGAAGATGATACCCAGAACAGATGAGGGAAGATGAGATCCAGAATATATTTATGATAGACAATGAGATCCAGAACAGATATATGATGGAGGATAGACCCAGAACAGTTGGGCAGATGATGGAAGATGGTAGATGAGATCCAGAACAGATGGACAGACAACGGAAGATGAGATCCAGAATAGATGGGCAGATGATTTAAGATGAGATCCAGAACATATGGGTAGATGATGGAAGTTGGTAGATGAGATGCAGAACAGATGGACAGACGATGGAAGATGAGATCCAGACCAGATGGTGAGAGATGAGATCCAGAACAGATAGATGATGAAAGATGAGATCCAGAACAGATGGACAGATGAGGGAAGATGATATCCACAACAGATTTATGATAGAAGATGAGACCAAGAGCAGATGGGCAGATGATGGAAGATGGTAGATGAGATCCAGAACAGATAGGCAGATGATGGAAGATAAGATCCAGAACAGATGGGCAGATGATGGTAGATGAGATCCAGAACAGATGGGCAGATGATGGAAGGTGGTAGATGAGATCCAGAACAGATAGACAGATGATGGAAGATGAGATCTAGACCAGATTGTCAGATGATGGAAGTTGAGATCCAGAACAGATGGGCAGATGACGGAAGGTGGTAGATAAGATCCAGAAGAGATGGACAGACAACAGAAGATGAGATCCAGAACAGATGGGTAGATGGTGAAAGATATGATCCGGGACAGATATATGATGGAAGATGAGACCCAGAACAGATGGACAGATGAGGGAAGATGAGATCCAGAACATATTTATGATGGAAGATGAGATCTAGAACAAATATATGATGGAAGATGAGACCCAGAACAGATGGGCAGATGATGGAAAATGGTAGATGAGATCCAGAATAGATGGATAGACAACGGAAGATGAGATCCAGAGTAGATGGGCTGATGATGGTAGGTGGTAGATGAGATCCATAACAGATGGGCAGATGGTGAAAGATGAGATCCAGAACAGATGGGCAGATGATGGAAGGTGGTAGATGTGATCCAGAACAGATAGATTATGGAAGATAAGATCCAGAACAGATGATGGGAGGTGAGATCCAGAACAGATGGACAGATGAGGGAAGATGAGATCCAGAACAGATATATGATGGGAGATGAGACCCAGAACAGATGGACAGATGATGGAAGATGAGATCCAGAACAGATATATGATGAAAGATGAGACCCAGAACAAATGGACAGATGAGGGAAGATGAGATCCAAAACAGATTTATGATGGAAGATGAGATCCAGAACAGATATATGATGGAAGATGAGACCCAGAACAGATGGGCAGATGATGGAAGATGGTAGATGAGATCCAGAACTGATGGACAGACAATGGAAGATGAGATCCAGAATAGATGGGCAGATGATGGAAGGTGGCAGATGAGATGCAGAACAGATGGACAGATGATGGAATATGAGACCCAGAACAGATGGGCAGATGATTGAAAATGGTAGATGAGATCCAGAATAAATTGATAGACAACGGAAGATGAGATCCAGAGTAGATGGGCTGATGATGGAAGGTGGTAGATGAGATCCATAACAGATGGGCAGATGGTGAAAGATGAGATCCAGAACAGATAGATGATGGAAGATGAGATCCAGAACAGATGAGGGAAGGTGAGATTCAGAACAGATGGACAGACAACGGAAGATGAGATCCAGAACAGACAGGCAGATGGTGAAAGATGAGATCCAGAATAGATAGATGATGGAAGATGAGACCCAGAACAGATGGACAGATGAGTGAAGATGAGATCCAGAACAGATTTATGATAGAAGATGAGATCCAGAACAGATATATGATGGAAGATGAGACCCAAAACAGATGTTCAGATGATGGAAGATGGTAGATGAGATCCAGAACAGATGATGGAAAGTGAGATCCAGAACAGATGGACAGACAACAGAAGATGAGATCCAGAAAAGGTATAGGATGGAAGATGAGACCCAGAACAGATGGACAGATGAGGGAAGATTGAAGATGAAATCTAGAACAGATGGACAGATGATGGAAGATGAGATCCAGAACAGATGATGGAAGGTGGTAGATGAGATCCAGAGCAGATGGACAGACAACAGAAGAGGAGATCCAGAACAGATGGGCAGATGGTGAAAGATGAGATCCTGGACAGATATATGATGGAAGATGAGACCCAGAACAGATGGACAGATAAGGGAAGCTGAGATCCAGAACAGATTTATGATAGAAGATGAGACCCAGAACAGATATATGATGGAAGATGAGACTCAGAACAGATGGAGAGATGATGGAAGATGAAATCCAAAACAGATGGACAGACAACGGAAGATGAGATCCAGAATAGATGGGCAGATGATGGAAGATGAGAGCCAGAACAAATGGGCAGATGATGGAAGGTGGTAGATGAAATCCAGAACAGATAGACAGACATCGGAAGATGAGACCCAGAACAGATGGGCAGATGGTGAAAGATGAGAGATCCAGAACAGATAGATGATGGAAGATGAGAACCAGAACAGATGATGGAAGGTGAGATCCAGAACAGATGATGGAAGGTGGGATCCAGAACAGATGATGGAAGGTGAGATCCAGAACAGATGGACAGATGATGAAAGATGAGACCTAGAACAGATGATGGAAGGCGAGATCCATAGCAGATGATGGAAGGTGATACCCAGAAAAGATGGACAGATGATGGAAGATGAGACCCAGAACAGATGGGCAGATGAAGGAAGATCGTAGATGAGATCCAGAACAGATGGACAGCCAACGGAAGAAGAGATCCAGAATAGATGGGCAGATGATGGAAGATGAGATCCAGACAGATGGGCAGATGCTGAAAGATGAGATCCATGGAAGATGAGATTCAGAACAGATGGACAGATGATGGAAGATGAGATCTAGAACAGATGGGCACATGATGGAAGATGAAATTCAGAACAAATGGACAGATGATGGAAGATGAGTTCCAGAACAGATGGACATTTGACGGAAGAGGAGATCTAGAAATCCTACTTTGTCACCACAAATAATGAACAAGTTCTGCCATTTAGAATCCATCTCACAATCTCTCAGAGGTGGCAGAGTGTGATACTCACCTGTGCTACACTGGTGTTCTCTGAAAACAGTTGCACTGCCCACTTTCTTTACAACTCTAGTCTTTTTATGTGCCTTGTTCAGCTGAGGAAATCTTTTTGTTCTTAATATACCAGCGGACAAGAAGAAATAAGAAATAATGCTGAACACACTTGTATTCTGGATGAATGATATAGCAGAATTATGCATAGACATGTTTTCTTCGACCCGAGAAACTGACTAGCCTTGCTCCTACTCATGAGTTTAACCACAGGATGTCTATATTTATGTATCCACTCACCCATTCACAAATTCAACTTTCCAGGCTCCCATGAAAAAAGGAAACATGTCCAAAAATCAAGGTTAAATCTGTGGACAACACCTTCTCTTCCAAAGGCTCGAGTCACACCCATGAAATGCACAGGAAATCTGACACAAAGGACACCCATACTCTTTTATAGCTTCCCCACAATAACCCCTACTGTCTTCACACATCCATCCAATGTTGTGAAGAAAAGTGAAGCATGCATAAAATAATGTGGTATGGAAAATGGCAGCCAGACCAAGAACACACAAAACTGCATAAGACCATAGCACAAGGCAGAGGGTGTGCATGCTTGCAACTGACGGTGTCCACCTGTTAGTGGAGTTTTGCAAACAATAGCAAACAAATTTGAAGTTAATCCTGGGGGCGGGCACCCTCCACCCTTCCAAATCCCACATACCAAACCAAAAACAAAATAAAAGCATAAAATCCGAAGAAAATGCCCAGAATATCTAGAATAAAGCAGAGCACTAACCACCAGTACCTCAAACCTCACGCTAACCATAGCAAAACATGTCTTTATGTTACCTCTTTACGAAAACTCATCCTTCCACAGCCACCCAAATGCATGCTACACATCACAGAATGCCACACTGGTCAGAAAACACCAATGAAACAGCATATAAATGTAGGAACAGCGCCATCCCTTCCACAACTTACCAAGCCCACTTCACCCATAGAAAAATACCAGTATAATCCACTATAAATCTAGAGATAAGTCCCATACTTCCTCACCACCAGAATCATACCACTAATATCTAAAAAAAATACCACAATTGAAGGACCATATCTGGGGTGACTCCCATGCGTTAAAGGCCCCTACGCTCAGACACCCACCATGAATGCTCAAATACTCAATGATACATCTGAGAGACAAGTGAAAACAATTGTGAAGCCCAACACTAAGTCCTCCTGACACCAGTACCTGCTGGTGTAGTTTATTCAGCAAATTTCTGTTAACCGTGAATATGATCAGGATCATGGGAGAATACTGTCATAGGGTGATTTCGAGGAAATGAAGTTGTTTTTTTTAATGTGAGTAATTTACAGAAACAAAGACTTGTATAGACTTTGGATTTGTTGTAAAATGATAGACTCTGGAGTGAATATGTTTTGAACCATGTATATACAATGAATATACAGTTGTGACATACAATTTTGTATTTACCTCCTCTAAGGTTAATAGAAATGTAATCTGGAAGACACAGTAACCCCTGTAGCCTCAGACCAATACCACAGATAGCAACAAATGCCCAAATGATTAAGGAGATGTCTGGTTGCATGTTTAAAAAATCTGGGATAATCCTTGGCGCAATAGACATCATTACACACCAGATGCCACTTACAGGCCCCAGTCACTTCTGGTTATAACTACCCCCCACAGTAACCTCATAATGAGAGTGCTAAGCTTGTCCATTTTTCATTAGTTGCACGGGGCTCTCACACAACCAGAATATCCCAGGAGAAGGGCTCTCCCTCTCTCGCTTAATGAGGATAAGTCAACATGATTCCACTACAGGAAGGCCTATGTACGAGTGTTTTGAAGTTTGTGGCCTTTGCTGTACTTGCCAACTTGGTGTGAAACAGTTCTAGTTCGTAGAATGTGCACTCTGTCCTTTTACCTTGCCAGCATTAAGGGACTTAAGCGCATTGGTTACAATCAGTGAGTTCAACCCAGAGTTTAAACCAGGATACCTTGGGTTAAATTCTCTGGGGTGTTCCTAGCAGTGATATGCACATAATACACAGTCCTAAGGAGAAACATAGGCCTTAAATTACCACGTCTTTTCTTGCTGTAAAGTGAAATGGGTAACGTAAGTAATTTCTTCACTTAGGCACTGATTACGAGTCTTTTGGTCTGAAAACCGACAGACTCGCTGGGGCGCGGTGGTCCAGCCACTGCTGTACCAGCGCTCCAACTGCCCTATTACAACTAGGGTGGTCGGACCACCGCATGGCGGTGGCGCAGCGGTCATAAAGCTGCAATATGCTTGGCGCGGCCCCACCAATTATATTGAGAGTTTCCTGAACGCCACGGCTTTCATGGTGGTTCCTATTCCATAAAACCTTGGCAGAGAGGAAACGAAGGGACCCTACAGGGACCCCTGTTGCCTCAGGGCCAAGGGGTGCATGCAGGGGGGCACATGGTGTGCCCCCCTGTGTGCATGCACACAGAACCTGCACGGCATGGACTGCACCATTTTATGCTGTGCAGGTACTGTCATTGACGTTCCCATTGCTGTGCCTATTTATTAAGCAGCGCAGTGGGAACGCCAAAGAGCCGCCTGCCAGTGACTAAAAGAGTTATAATCTAGTGGGCGGTGCGTACAAGGGTGTGTCAGTGCAGTCTGCTCCTGCACTGCCAAACTCTTAATCAGGCCTTAAGTCTCGAAGCAGGCAATATTTCTGATTAAGGTATATCATGCGGTACAAAAGGGGGGTGGTGATGGACGGAGCATCTGAATCAATCAAACACTCACACCCAGTCAAAAGATCTGGGTTTAATTCATCACCGTTCTTTAGCCCACTCTGCCACCCCAGTTCAGACATGGCCATATGCAAATCAGTCTGACCCTGTGCCTCATGGGAACAGTCCAGCCCGAACTGCCAAGCCATGTTTTCCCTGGACCGGAAACAAGCTTCCTAGGACCGGTTTCTGGCATTCCAGCCATCTTCAGCCCTGCTTGCTTGAATCCAGTGGCAAAGTGAGCAAGGGACTCACGTCTGAGCATACCTTGCCACACTTATGTGAACTGATGGACAGACAATGGAAGATGAGATCCAGAATAGATGGGCAGATGATGGAAGGTGGCAGATGAGATGCAGAACAGATGGACAGATGATGGAATATGAGACCCAGAACAGATGGGCAGATGATTGAAAATGGTAGATGAGATCCAGAATAAATTGATAGACAACGGAAGATGAGATCCAGAGTAGATGGGCTGATGATGGAAGGTGGTAGATGAGATCCATAACAGATGGGCAGATGGTGAAAGATGAGATCCAGAACAGATAGATGATGGAAGATGAGATCCAGAACAGATGAGGGAAGGTGAGATTCAGAACAGATGGACAGACAACGGAAGATGAGATCCAGAACAGACAGGCAGATGGTGAAAGATGAGATCCAGAATAGATAGATGATGGAAGATGAGACCCAGAACAGATGGACAGATGAGTGAAGATGAGATCCAGAACAGATTTATGATAGAAGATGAGATCCAGAACAGATATATGATGGAAGATGAGACCCAAAACAGATGTTCAGATGATGGAAGATGGTAGATGAGATCCAGAACAGATGATGGAAAGTGAGATCCAGAACAGATGGACAGACAACAGAAGATGAGATCCAGAAAAGGTATAGGATGGAAGATGAGACCCAGAACAGATGGACAGATGAGGGAAGATTGAAGATGAAATCTAGAACAGATGGACAGATGATGGAAGATGAGATCCAGAACAGATGATGGAAGGTGGTAGATGAGATCCAGAGCAGATGGACAGACAACAGAAGAGGAGATCCAGAACAGATGGGCAGATGGTGAAAGATGAGATCCTGGACAGATATATGATGGAAGATGAGACCCAGAACAGATGGACAGATAAGGGAAGCTGAGATCCAGAACAGATTTATGATAGAAGATGAGACCCAGAACAGATATATGATGGAAGATGAGACTCAGAACAGATGGAGAGATGATGGAAGATGAAATCCAAAACAGATGGACAGACAACGGAAGATGAGATCCAGAATAGATGGGCAGATGATGGAAGATGAGAGCCAGAACAAATGGGCAGATGATGGAAGGTGGTAGATGAAATCCAGAACAGATAGACAGACATCGGAAGATGAGACCCAGAACAGATGGGCAGATGGTGAAAGATGAGAGATCCAGAACAGATAGATGATGGAAGATGAGAACCAGAACAGATGATGGAAGGTGAGATCCAGAACAGATGATGGAAGGTGGGATCCAGAACAGATGATGGAAGGTGAGATCCAGAACAGATGGACAGATGATGAAAGATGAGACCTAGAACAGATGATGGAAGGCGAGATCCAATCTTTTTGTTCTTAATATACCAGCGGACAAGAAGAAATAAGAAATAATGCTGAACACACTTGTATTCTGGATGAATGATATAGCAGAATTATGCATAGACATGTTTTCTTCGACCCGAGAAACTGACTAGCCTTGCTCCTACTCATGAGTTTAACCACAGGATGTCTATATTTATGTATCCACTCACCCATTCACAAATTCAACTTTCCAGGCTCCCATGAAAAAAGGAAACATGTCCAAAAATCAAGGTTAAATCTGTGGACAACACCTTCTCTTCCAAAGGCTCGAGTCACACCCATGAAATGCACAGGAAATCTGACACAAAGGACACCCATACTCTTTTATAGCTTCCCCACAATAACCCCTACTGTCTTCACACATCCATCCAATGTTGTGAAGAAAAGTGAAGCATGCATAAAATAATGTGGTATGGAAAATGGCAGCCAGACCAAGAACACACAAAACTGCATAAGACCATAGCACAAGGCAGAGGGTGTGCATGCTTGCAACTGACGGTGTCCACCTGTTAGTGGAGTTTTGCAAACAATAGCAAACAAATTTGAAGTTAATCCTGGGGGCGGGCACCCTCCACCCTTCCAAATCCCACATACCAAACCAAAAACAAAATAAAAGCATAAAATCCGAAGAAAATGCCCAGAATATCTAGAATAAAGCAGAGCACTAACCACCAGTACCTCAAACCTCACGCTAACCATAGCAAAACATGTCTTTATGTTACCTCTTTACGAAAACTCATCCTTCCACAGCCACCCAAATGCATGCTACACATCACAGAATGCCACACTGGTCAGAAAACACCAATGAAACAGCATATAAATGTAGGAACAGCGCCATCCCTTCCACAACTTACCAAGCCCACTTCACCCATAGAAAAATACCAGTATAATCCACTATAAATCTAGAGATAAGTCCCATACTTCCTCACCACCAGAATCATACCACTAATATCTAAAAAAAATACCACAATTGAAGGACCATATCTGGGGTGACTCCCATGCGTTAAAGGCCCCTACGCTCAGACACCCACCATGAATGCTCAAATACTCAATGATACATCTGAGAGACAAGTGAAAACAATTGTGAAGCCCAACACTAAGTCCTCCTGACACCAGTACCTGCTGGTGTAGTTTATTCAGCAAATTTCTGTTAACCGTGAATATGATCAGGATCATGGGAGAATACTGTCATAGGGTGATTTCGAGGAAATGAAGTTGTTTTTTTTAATGTGAGTAATTTACAGAAACAAAGACTTGTATAGACTTTGGATTTGTTGTAAAATGATAGACTCTGGAGTGAATATGTTTTGAACCATGTATATACAATGAATATACAGTTGTGACATACAATTTTGTATTTACCTCCTCTAAGGTTAATAGAAATGTAATCTGGAAGACACAGTAACCCCTGTAGCCTCAGACCAATACCACAGATAGCAACAAATGCCCAAATGATTAAGGAGATGTCTGGTTGCATGTTTAAAAAATCTGGGATAATCCTTGGCGCAATAGACATCATTACACACCAGATGCCACTTACAGGCCCCAGTCACTTCTGGTTATAACTACCCCCCACAGTAACCTCATAATGAGAGTGCTAAGCTTGTCCATTTTTCATTAGTTGCACGGGGCTCTCACACAACCAGAATATCCCAGGAGAAGGGCTCTCCCTCTCTCGCTTAATGAGGATAAGTCAACATGATTCCACTACAGGAAGGCCTATGTACGAGTGTTTTGAAGTTTGTGGCCTTTGCTGTACTTGCCAACTTGGTGTGAAACAGTTCTAGTTCGTAGAATGTGCACTCTGTCCTTTTACCTTGCCAGCATTAAGGGACTTAAGCGCATTGGTTACAATCAGTGAGTTCAACCCAGAGTTTAAACCAGGATACCTTGGGTTAAATTCTCTGGGGTGTTCCTAGCAGTGATATGCACATAATACACAGTCCTAAGGAGAAACATAGGCCTTAAATTACCACGTCTTTTCTTGCTGTAAAGTGAAATGGGTAACGTAAGTAATTTCTTCACTTAGGCACTGATTACGAGTCTTTTGGTCTGAAAACCGACAGACTCGCTGGGGCGCGGTGGTCCAGCCACTGCTGTACCAGCGCTCCAACTGCCCTATTACAACTAGGGTGGTCGGACCACCGCATGGCGGTGGCGCAGCGGTCATAAAGCTGCAATATGCTTGGCGCGGCCCCACCAATTATATTGAGAGTTTCCTGAACGCCACGGCTTTCATGGTGGTTCCTATTCCATAAAACCTTGGCAGAGAGGAAACGAAGGGACCCTACAGGGACCCCTGTTGCCTCAGGGCCAAGGGGTGCATGCAGGGGGGCACATGGTGTGCCCCCCTGTGTGCATGCACACAGAACCTGCACGGCATGGACTGCACCATTTTATGCTGTGCAGGTACTGTCATTGACGTTCCCATTGCTGTGCCTATTTATTAAGCAGCGCAGTGGGAACGCCAAAGAGCCGCCTGCCAGTGACTAAAAGAGTTATAATCTAGTGGGCGGTGCGTACAAGGGTGTGTCAGTGCAGTCTGCTCCTGCACTGCCAAACTCTTAATCAGGCCTTAAGTCTCGAAGCAGGCAATATTTCTGATTAAGGTATATCATGCGGTACAAAAGGGGGGTGGTGATGGACGGAGCATCTGAATCAATCAAACACTCACACCCAGTCAAAAGATCTGGGTTTAATTCATCACCGTTCTTTAGCCCACTCTGCCACCCCAGTTCAGACATGGCCATATGCAAATCAGTCTGACCCTGTGCCTCATGGGAACAGTCCAGCCCGAACTGCCAAGCCATGTTTTCCCTGGACCGGAAACAAGCTTCCTAGGACCGGTTTCTGGCATTCCAGCCATCTTCAGCCCTGCTTGCTTGAATCCAGTGGCAAAGTGAGCAAGGGACTCACGTCTGAGCATACCTTGCCACACTTATGGCGGCAAAAAGCGGTACAAAAGGGGGGTGGTGATGGACGGAGCATCTGAATCAATCAAACACTCACACCCAGTCAAAAGATCTGGGTTTAATCCATCACCGTTCTTTAGCCCACTCTGCCACCCCAGTTCAGACATGGCCATATGCAAATCAGTCTGACCTGTGCCTCATGGGAACAGTCCAGCCCGAACTGCCAAGCCATGCCTTCCCTGGACCGGAAACAAGCTTCCGAGGACCGTTTTCTGGCATTCCAGCCGTCTTCAGCCCGGCTTGCTTGAAGCAAGTGACAAAGTGAGCAAGGGAATCACGTCTGAGCATACCCTGCCACACTTATGGCGGCCAAAAGCGGTACAAAAGGGGGTGGTGATGGACGGAGCATCTGAATCAATCAAACACTCACACCCAGTCAAAAGATCTGGGTTTAATCCATCACCGTTCTTTAGCCCACTCTGCCACCCCAGTTCAGACATGGCTATGTGCAAATCAGTGTGACCCTGTGCCTCATGGGAACAGTCCAGCCCGAACTGCCAAGCCATGTCTTCCCTGGACCGGAAACAAGCTTCTGAGGACCGGTTTCTGGCATTCCAGCCGTCTTCAGCCGGTTTGCTTGAATCCAGTGGCAAAGTGAGCAAGGGACTCACGTCTGAGCATACCCTGCCACACTTATGGCGGCCAAAAGCGGTACAAAAGGGGGGTGGTGATGGACGGAGCATCTGAATCAATCAAACACTCACACCCAGTCAAAAGATCTGGGTTTAATCCATCACCGTTCTGTGTCTAACCCAGGGTGGTGTGAAGTGCAAAAAAACGATGGATTTAGGCCCAGATCCTTGTACTGGGGTGAATGTATGACATTGTTCTACATTCTGTCCATCAACTGTGTTTTTTGCAATTTTCACCCCGAGTGTGCTGGGTATACTCAGACGTGAGTCCCAGGCTCTCCACACCACTGGAGTCAAGCTATCCAGGCTGAAGACGGCTGTAATGCCAGAAACCGGTCCTTGGATGCTTGATTCCGGTCTGGGAAAGACATGGCTTGGTAGTTCGGACTGGACTGTTCCCATGAGGCACAGGGTCAGAGCTGATTTGCATATATCCAGTGTCTAACCCAGGGTGGTGTGGAGTGCAAAAAAACGATGGATTTAGGCCCAGATCTTTGTACTGGGGTGAATGTATGACATTGTTCTACATTCTGTCCATCAACTGTGTTTTTTGCAATTTTCACCCCGAGTGTGCTGGGTATACTCAGACGTGAGTCCCAGGCTCTCCACACCACTGGAGTCAAGCTATCCAGGCTGAAGACGGCTGTAATGCCAGAAACCGGTCCTTGGATGCTTGATTCCGGTCTGGGAAAGACATGGCTTGGTAGTTCGGACTGGACTGTTCCCATGAGGCACAGGGTCAGAGCTGATTTGCATATATCCAGTGTCTAACCCAGGGTGGTGTGGAGTGCAAAAAAACGATGGATTTAGGCCCAGATCTTTGTACTGGGGTGAATGTATGACGTTGTTCTACATTCTGTCCATCAACTGTGTTTTTTGCAATTTTCACCCCGAGTGTGCTGGGTATACTCAGACGTGAGTCCCAGGCTCTCCACACCACCGGAGTCAAGCTATCCAGGCTGAAGACGGCTGTAATGCCAGAAACCGGTCCTTGGATGCTTGATTCCGGTCTGGGAAAGACATGGCTTGGTAGTTCGGACTGGACTGTTCCCATGAGGCACAGGGTCGGAGCTGATTTGCATATATCCAGTGTCTAACCCAGGGTGGTGTGGAGTGCAAAAAAACGATGGATTTAGGCCCAGATCTCTGTACTGGGGTGAATGTATGACATTGTTCTACATTCTGTCCATCACTGTGTTTTTTGCAATTTTCACCCCTAAGGTATATCATGCTCATAGTTTTACGCCGGCGGAGTATCTGCACTAAACAATGCCTCCATTCCAGAGGTTTCTTTCTCCAGGTTTGAATATACTTATCAACTAGATAATCCGCCATATTCTAGGCAGTGTGGCGCAGGTTCTTGTTCCCACACTCAGAACAATGAGAGACTGATGACCTGATTTAGAGTATGGAGGACAGGCTACTCCTTCACAAACTTGACGGATATCCTGTCCATCGTATTGCAAGTGCGTTATATCCTATGGCACTTCTAACAAGGTGGACGGATTATCCATCAAATTTGTGACAAAGTCTAAATCTGTACATTTCTTGTAAATCTGGTAATGGTCTTTTCTCCTATCGAGGGAAATCAGTAACTTTTCTTAAGTTCTGAATCGTGAATGAATAATGTCACTCCTGTCATACACTATTTCTATTTTTTGGTCTTTGGGGAAAAAAATGGGTTGACTAAATACAATAATTCCCAAATTAATTAATCTATTATCTACCGGTAAAGTGGTCAGCATATAACATAAAAGGTGGTTATACTTTCAATAATGTCCCTTAAACCAAAGTTCCTGAGGGTTTATGGTTACCGTATAACTAGGGATCCACCTGGTACCTTACTGCACAACATTGTTGTAAGAACACGTGATCCAGTTCCAGGTTTTGAATCCAGATTCCTGGGGACTACCAGAAGGGAGTTCCAGGGTAGGTTTATGTAAATAAAACTATACACTGGGTGGCATATTTACAAGCCCCTTGGACCACTTTTGTGTCACTTTTAACATGGGAAAAGTGACGCAAAAGTAGCGCAAGGGGCTTGTAAATCTACCCCTGGGTTCTTTTTGGGACTCGTAGACTTCAGGCTCGGTCCCTGAAGCTAGCTTCCCTGTCAGGCCATTCTTCAACCCCTTCTTCCAACTAACTCCCAAGTGGGGCTTGAAAATAACCTGGCGTAAGAAAGGTATCATCTCTTGCTCTGACTGCGCCTGGAACACTCTCTGCCAGGGCGCGCATGCACCCACGTACACACAACCAGCTCGCACAGTTTACAATCCAGTAAAACGTTTACACCCAAGTAACACTAGACAGGTGCTAATAAAATTCCCAGACTAAGAAAAATAATGATATGCTGCCCAGCCAGGTACACAGATAAAAATTCAGAAGAACACACCCCAGTCCTATATTGGCCTGGACCTGCAACAGTTCTGCATGACATCATTCTGCAGCAAAAAAAGAAGCCAAACCTCGAAAACAAACTAACATGGTGTCTACCAGACGCCCCGCATGCCAATCCCATCAGTTCATCTGGGAAAATGACACATTGTAATATGTATGACTTCTGACAGCAGGTCAGTTTCTTGTGTGGTGTCGATGTGTGTAATGTGTTCTGTTTTGTTCACTTCATTTGGTGTTATGGTGTCAGCGCAAAGCAATTGTTGGGGAAATTCTGTTGAATATTTTTAGGTCTTGAAATTTTTATATCTATTCAACACTATTGTATATACAACTTTTCTAAACTTTCAGTTCTTATTCTGGTCTTCTCTCAGGAGCCCTATCATGCATTTGATGAGTGGATCAGTTTTTGGAATTTCCCTAATTTTACTTAATTAAGAATGGCTTGCACGGAGGATATCTGATTTTTGAAGGTATAAATTGGCCAAACTGAGACATGAGATGCTTCTAACTAATACTCTTAGTGATGAGTATTCCCTCTTTGGGGGCATCAAATGCACCAGGAAAGTAGATGCTGCCTCTAAGATAAGAGTACAATGTTGGCACAATTTTATAGTGGCTTAAGTTGGGATATTCTCTGACCTTCAGCAGAAATTTGACTTAGCTAGAAATCCCTTTTTTAAATATCTGTAAATCAAACATGGCAAAATGGAGTAGCAGCACTACCACTATGCTCCATTGCCGTTTACGATCTGTATATTGATCAATCTCACATTCCAGTAATACCCGGGTGTGTGCAAGAGTGTAATATGCAAAAGTACTGACCATAAATATTGTGTTCCAAATATAATTCCCAAAGATTTTGTCCCATTGGGCGTTGGTTATGGGTCTATCAATAACGCCAATGGGGAGATATTTTAGTAAACAATGTTTAGGATGCAATATTTATTTCAGGTGATATTTTAACAAATATTTTAATACATACCTAGTACCACATTCTATGCCATAATACCCCACTCTTTACCTGATGATACTTGGGTGGTCATAGATAAGTGGTCTTGGAAGCTAGTGGTCTCCAGATCCATAGATGAAGTTAATAAACTGGCTATCAGGGTACATAGTACCCTATCGACAGCTAAATATGAAACCTAGCGTTTCACAACGATATAGACACTTTATTGCACACCACATAGAATCTGCAGCTGGAAATGCTGAATGATGGTATACATAGGCATGCCTTGTGTCCCCTGTATCTCAATATTGGTTATCTGTTGCTTATCTATTTCTGACAGATTGGCAGCTATTTTGCAACAAAACATCTTGTGTTCTGCTAAAGATATCATGCTCAAACAATAAGTGGTACAACAGATAGTAACATAAACAAGCATTGGAAATGCAATAGGTCTCGCATTAGGAAAGTTTGAGCAATTGGTATTGTAAATGACACTTTTTTTATTTATGTGTTGGTTTTGAAAATAGCAAAAGTAATAGCTTTGTCAGTTACAATGTCAATAGTTTTAACTTTCGCAAATGTGACACCTATAGCATTTGTAATGCAATGTGTGTTGTCTTTACGTGACTTAGATGTATTGATATTGCAAATAACAATGGCTTTTAATTTTGTAAATAATTAATACTTAAATACAATTTATTGTAATTTATAATGGCAATAGCTTAACCATTTGTAAATTAATTTTGTGAAGATTATGTTCAGTGTATTTTATTGTGACGAAAATCCAAGAACATTGCATTTGCACCTGGTGGTGGATGTGGTGGTGGTGGGTGTGGTGGATGTGGTGGTGGATGCGGTGGTGGTGCATGTGGTGGATGTGGTGGTGGTGGATGTGGCGGTGGATGTCATGGTGGATGTGGAGGTGATGGTGGATGTGGTGGATGTAGTGGTGGATGCGGTGGGGGTGGTGGTTGCGGTGGATGTGGTGGTGGATGTGGTGGTGGTGGATGCGGTGGAGCATGTGGTGGATGTGGTGGTGGATGTCATGGTGGATGTGGAGGTGATGGTGGATGTGGTGGATGTGGTGGTGGATGCGGTGGTGGTGGTGGATGCGGTGGTGGTGGTGGTGGATGTGGTGGTGCATGTGGTGGATGTGGTGGTGGATGTCATGGTGGATGTGGTGGATGTGGTGGTGGATGCGGTGGTGGTTGTGGTGGTGGATGTGGAGGTGGATGTGGAGGTGGATGTGGTGGTGGATGTGGTGGTGGATGTGGTGGTGAATGTGGGTGTGGTGGATGTGGGTGTGGTGGATGTGGGTGTGGTGGATGTGGTGGTGGATGCGGTGGTGGATGTGGTGGTGGTGGATGCGGTGGATGTGGTGGTGGATGCGGTGGATGTGGTGGTGGATGTGGTGGTGCATGTGGTGGATGTGGTGGTGGATGTCATGGTGGATGTGGTGGATGTGGTGGTGGATGCGGTGGTGGTTGTGGTGGTGGATGTGGTGGTGGATGTGGTGGTGGATGTGGTGGATGTGGGTGTGGTGGATGTGGGTGTGGTGGATGTGGGTGTGGTGGATGTGGGTGTGGTGGATGTGGGTGTGGTGGATGTGGTGGTGGTGGATGTGGCGGTGGTGGATGTGGCGGTGGATGTCATGGTGGATGTGGAGGTGATGGTGGATGTGGTGGTGAATGCGTTGGTGGATGCGGTGGATGTGGTGGCGGTGGCTGTGGTGGTGGATGCAGTGGTGGTGGTGGATGCGGTGGTGGTGGTGGTGGATGGGGTGGTGGATGTGGCGGTGGATGTCATGGTGGATGTGGAGGTGATGGTGGATGTGGTGGTGGATGTGGTGGTGGATGTGGTGGTGATGTTGAATGTGGTGGTGGATGTGGTGGTGGATGCGGTGGATGTGGTTGTGGTGGATGCAGTGGTGGTGGTGGATGCGGTGGATGTGGTGGTGTTCAGTGGGAATTTGCCGGACAATTTACATTAAGATGTTTTATACTTCATGGACATTTTCAGGGTTGTATTTGCTTTGTTGTGAAAACTAAAGGGCAGACCGAAACGAAGATCTGAACCCATCTACCCTTGAACAACCAACATAGTAGTACCATGGCACTCGTGCACTGCAATGCTTGCACCAAAATCTGCACAGAATGATCAATGCAAACACATTTGCACCGATTGCTGCAGAAGCCCGTTTTGTGCAGCCATCCATCTGTGAAAATATTATATTTGCACTTAGAAGGTCGGTGCAAAAAAAGCTTGTGCAAAATTCACTGCACTTGTACAAAGTTTGCATAGTCTGGCCACACTCAGAAGTTTTTCGTTGTCCAGGCTGCAGTTACACGTGTGCTTACGAGCATCTTTCTGAGCGTGTACGTGTGTGTTTAAGAGAGAAAAACAGAGCGAGAGAGAGAGGGGCATAATATGAGAGAGAGACAGTCATGAAGACAGATAGGCTGCGGAAAGAGTGACTGAAAGAGAAAGAGTAATAGAAGGGAACAGCAGAGTGTCGTGGAAGCTGACAGCAAAAAATGTGCGTGCAAAAGGGAGGACGAGAGTGCCACGGAGGCTAAGAGTAAATGTGTGTGTGTTTGAGGTACAAAGTTTACATAGTCTAGCCACACTCAGATTTTTTTCGTTGTCCGGGCTGCAGTTAGACGTGTGCTTACAAGCATCTTTCTGAGCGTATATGGAACTCCCAAACAAGTTTTTTAAAAAAAAAACACTGGGAGGGGGGAGGAGAAACACGAGAGAGGGCCTGGGGCCGTCAAAGTGAAATTGCTGTGGGGAGGGGGAGGAGAAATGCGGGGGCCTTAGAAGTGAAGCTTCACTTGTGTGTGAGAGGTGTGGGAGGAGTGCGGCTTGGCTGAGCCAGAGCGCACGCTGGGGGAAGCTTGTGGGGCGGAGCTGCTGGGGAACAGATGGCAGATGGCTGGCGATTTGATGCTGTGCACGAGCATTTCACGGGCACAGCACCAAATCGCCAGCTAGTTAAACCTCTGTTTAAGCCCCTTTATATCGAGCTCCCGCTCTCAATGCACATGCGCATTGAGATAGGTCGCTCGACCTAATGAGTTAGTGTCTTTTACCGCTGTTACTGCAGGGAGAACATTGAAGGGCAATGAATGTGGAACCCTGTGACCACATTTATGGATGTCGGCGTTGAAGATTTCATTAAGAATAAGGGGCCCGATTCACAGAACTAACTTAAGACAAAAACCTAAACTTACTACTTTTGGTATTCACAGAAGTTAGGATTTTGTCTTAAGTTTGTCTTAGGACAGACTTAAGACAGACTTATTTTTTTATTTTATTTTTTTATTTTTTTTTATTTTCAATGGCAGAGGCATACAAAATACAAGGATGAAAAAAGCATTTAGTCAATGACAATCATTCGCATAGTTGCTGATACATTAATAACAAAACTAAGAAAGAAATAAAGGAAAGGAAGAGAAGATAAACAGATAAGACATGTAGAACATAAGATATCTCTTTTTACAGATGTGGTCGTTATTGAATTAGATCCAATTGTCAATAGGAGACCATCATTTCCTAGCAAATATCTTCTTTCTCTGTCCTTTCAATTTGTACACTGCTTTTTCCATTCTATAAACATTTAACAGCTTTCCCAACCATTGCTCGAATGATGGTGGATCAACGTCTAGCCATCTTGAGGTAATACAGAAACGGTAAATGGACATTCCAATGAAAAGAAAATATTCTTGATCAGCAGATAAACTCTCGGATGGAAAATATATGCCAAAAATAATCACAGATGGACATAGTTTGATATTAATATTAAGCAAATTAGTCAAAAACTTTTCTATCCTATTTATATATACAATTAGTTTAGAACAGCTAAAAAACATATGACATGACTTAAGACAGACTTAAGTAAGGATTTTGTCTTAGGTCTGTCTCAAGACAAACTTAAGACAAAATCCTAACTTTTGTGAATACCAAAAGTAGTTAGTTTAGGATTTTGTCTTAAGTTAGTTCTGTGAATCTGTGAATCGGGCCCTAAATGCCCCATGCCCTTGCTCATCATCATCTATAATGCTCTTTTCTTTTTTGAGGAAAACAAAAAGAGATGGATAGAATGCTTGAGTCAATCTTGGTCACTGGCAATTACTCAGGCAGCATCCCAGGCCATCATTTTATTTTATGCATTAACTATATTTCAGGATTTTTAAATGACAGATTACAATATATTGTTATTGTACAGCTTTTTCTAGGAATTTTTCTTTTCATTTGTTTAACATTGTTCTATGCTTTTAAGTGCAACAGTAAGAAAAGAAAACAAGCAGTGGTTTTGGTGGGGTGGGCAGGGGCGGCCTTAGGCATGTGCAAGCTGTGCACCTGCACAGGGTCGCCAAACCCCAGGGGCCGCCACTCCAATATATATCCTTATTATAATAATCCTGAGTTCGATTGTTAACTAAAAAGACAAAAAAACGTGTGAAAGTTTTTTTAAGTGGATGAGGAAAGCAACACACAAGGTAGAAGAAATACGAGGAGGTACAGATGTGGGACGGAAGCAACACACAAGCACGGGTCTTGGCGGGTAGAAAAAGTGGGTGAGAGGAAGCAACAAGGGGCAGATGCAAAACAGGGGTTTGGGTGAGGCAAAAGTAACTCTGGGAATGAAAGACAAAAGCAATATGGGGGTATGGATAGGGGTTGAATCAAGATAGAAGGTACAGGTGGGCTAAGCACCATGGTGGGAGCAAGTAGGGGATCAAACAGGTGAAAGATCGCAATGTGGAGAAAATAAACTGGCGAGAAGGCAACGCAGAGGAAGTGGGAGACATGCACAGAGAAACACAGAGCATGGCGGAGGCAGGTGAGAAGCACACTAAGGAGACAGCTGAAAACATGCATACTCTTGTAGAGAGCTTAAGCAAAAAGAAAAACAAGCATTGGAAATGCACTAGGGCTCGCATTAGGAAAGTTTGAGCTATTGGTCTTATAAATGATTTTTTTTATTTATGTGTTATTTTTTAAAATAGCTAAATTAATAGCTTTGTAATTTACAATGCCAATAGTTATAACTTTCGCAAATGTGACACCTACAGCATTTGTAATGCAACATGTTTTGTATTTACGTGACTTAGATGTATTGATATTACAAATAACAATGGCTTTTAATTTTTTTAAATAATTAATACTTAAATAATTTATTTAATTTGTAAAGGCAATAGCTTAAACTTTTGTAATTAACTTTTGTGAAGATTATGTTCAGTGTTTTTTATTGTGACGAAAATCCAAGACAGAAGTGAAATATTAACATCTTTTTGTGATTTGTAATAAAGCGTGAAAGCTTGAAAACAGTTTGAAACATTGAAAGAACATATTTGAACCAGTGATGCTGTGGTTGCGCTGAGTGATGCTGTGGTTATGCTGGGTGATGCTGTGGTGATGCTGAGTGATGCTGTGGTTGAGCTGAGTGGTGCTGTGGTTGCGCTGAGTGATGTGTGCATCGGTGGAGCTTAGTGAGTGCATTGGTGGAGCTGTGTGGTGGGTGCATTTTTGGAGCTTAGTTGGAGCATCGGTGGAGCTGTGTGGTGGGTGCATCGGTGGAGCTGTGTGGTGGGTGCCTCGGCGGAGCTGTGTGGTGGGTGCATCGGCGGAGCTGTATGGTGGGTGCATCAGTGGAGCTGTGTGGTGGGTGCTTCGGTGGAGCTGTGTGGTGGGTGCATCTGTGATGCTGTGTGGTGGGTGCATCTGTGGAGCTGTGTGGTGGGTGCATCTGTGGAGCTGTGTGGTGGGGGCCTCGGTGGAGCTGTGTGGTGGGTGCATCGGCGGAGCTGTGTGGTGGGTGCCTTGGTGGAGCTGTGTGGTGGGTGCATCGATGGAGCTGTGTGGTGGGTGCATCGGTGGAGCTGTGTCGGTGTAGCTGTGTGGTGGGTGCATCGGTGGAGCTGGGTGGTGGGTGCATCGGTGGAGATGTGTCGGTGGAGCTGTGTGGTGGCTGCATCGGTGGAGCTGTGTGGTGGGTGCATCGGTGGAGCTGTGTGGTGGGTGCATCGGTGGAGCTGTGTGCTGGGTGCATTGGTGGAGCTGTGTGGTGGGTGCATCATTGGAGCTGTGTGGTGGGTGCCTCGGTGGAGCTGTGTAGGTGGAGCTATGTGGTGGGTGCATCGGTGGAGCTGTGTGGTGGGTGCATTGGTGGAGCTGTGTGGTGGGTGCATCGGTGGAGCTGTGTGGTGGGTGCATCGGTGGAGCTGTGTCGGTGGAGCTGTGTGGTGGGTGCATCGGTGGAGCTGGGTGGTGGGTGCATCGGTGGAGCTGTGTCGGTGGAGCTGTGTGGTGGCTGCATCGGTGGAGCTGTGTGGTGGGTGCATCGGTGGAGCTTTGTGGTGGGTGCATCAGTAGGGCTGTATGGTGGGTGCATCTGTGGAGCTGTGTGGTGGGTGCCTTGTTGGAGCTGTGTGGTGGGTGCCTCGGTGGAGCTCTGTGGTGGGTGTATCGGTGGAGCTCTGTGGTGGGTGTATCGGTGAAGCTGTGTCGGTGGAGCTGTGTGTTGGGTGCATCAGTGGAGCTGGGTGGTGGGTGCATCGGTGGAGCTGTGTGGTGGGTGCATTCGTGGAGCTGTGTGGTAGGTGCATTGGTGGAGCTGTGTGGTGGGTGCATCAGTGGAGCTGTGTGGTGGGTGCTTCGGTGGAGCTGTGTCGGTGGAGCTGTGTGGTGGGTGCATCGGTGGAGCTGTGTGGTGGGTGCATCGGTGGAGCTGTGTCGGTGGAGCTGTGTGGTGGGTACATCGATGGAGCTGGGTGGTGGGTGCATCGGTAGGGCTGTGTGGTGGGTGCATCGGTGGAGCTGTGTGGTGGGTGCATCGGTAGGGCTGTGTGGTGGGTACCTCGGTGGAGCTGTGTGGTGGGTGCCTCGGTGGAGCTGTGTGGTGGCTGCATCGGTGGAGCTGTGTCGGTGGAGCTGTGTGGTGGGTGCATCGGTGGAGCTGTGTGGTGGGTGCATCGGTGGAGCTGTGGAGCTATGTGGTGGGTGCATCAGTAGAGCTGTGTGGTGGGTGCCTTGGTGGAGCTGTGTGGTGGTTGCCTCGGTGGAGCTCTGTGGTGGGTGCATCAGTGAAGCTGTGTGGTGGGTGCATCGGTGAAGCTTAGTGGGTGCATTGGTGGAGCTGTGTGGTGGGTGCATTGGTGGAGCTTAGTTGGAGCGTCGGTGGAGCTGTGTGGTGGGTGCATCTGTGGAGCTGCGTGGTGGGTGCATCGGTGGAGCTGTGTGGTGGGTGCATCGGTGGAGCTGTGTGGTGGGTGCCTTGGTGGAGCTGTGTGGTGGGTGCATCGGTGGAGCTGTGTTGGTGGAGCTGTGTGGTGGCTGCATCGGTGGAGCTGTGTGGTGGGTGCATCGGTGGAGCTGTGTGGTGGGTGCATCAGTGGAGCTGTGTGGTGGGTGCATTGGTGGAGCTGTGTGGTGGGTGCATCGGTGGAGCTGTGTGGTGGGTGCCTCGGTGGAGCTGTGTAGGTGGAGCTATGTGGTGGGTGTATTGGTGGAGCTGTGTGGTGGGTGCATTGGTGGAGCTGTGTGGTGGGTGCATCGGTGGATTTGTGTGGTGGGTGCATCGGTGGAGCTGTGTCGGTGGAGCTGTGTGGTGGGTGCATCGGTGGAGCTGGGTGGTGGGTGCATCGGTGGAGCTGTGTCGGTGGAGCTGTGTGGTGGCTACAAAGTGAAGCTGTGTGGTGGGTGCATCGGTGGAGCTGTGTGGTGGGTGCATCGGTGGACCTGTGTGGTGGGTGCATCGGTGGAGCTGTGTCGGTGAAGCTGTGTGGTGGGTGCATCGGTGGAGCTGTGTGGTGGGTGGATCGGTGGAGCTTTGTGGTGGGTGCATCAGTAGGGCTGTGTGGTGGGTGCCTCAGTGGAGCTCTGTGGTGGGTGCCTCGGTGGAGCTGTGTGGTGGGTGCATCGGTGGAGCTGTGTCGGTGGAGCTGTGTGGTGGGTGCATCGGTGGAGCTGTGTGGTGGGTGCATCTGTGGAGCTTTGTGGTGGGTGCATTGGTGGAGCTGTGTGGTGGGTGCCTCGGTGGAGCTCTGTGGTGGGTGTATCGGTGGAGCTCTGTGGTGGGTGTATCGGTGAAGCTGTGTGGTGGGTGCATTGGTGGAGCTGCGTGGTGGGTGCATCGGTGGAGCTTAGTTGGAGCATCGGTGGAGCTGTGTCGGTGGAGCTGTGTGGTGGGTGCATCAGTGGAGCTGGGTGGTGGGTGCATCGGTGGAGCTGTGTTGCTGGAGCTGTGTGGTGGCTGCATCGGTGGAGCTGTGTGGTGGGTGCATCGGTGGAACTGTGTGGTGGGTGCATCGGTGGAGCTGTGTGGTGGGTGCATCGGTGGAGCTGTGTCGGTGGAGCTGCGTGTTGGGTGCATCGGTGGAGCTGGGTGGTGGGTGCATCGGTGGAGCTTTTTGGTGGGTGTATTGGTGGAGCTGTGTGGTGGGTGCATTGGTGGAGCTGTGTGGTGGGTGCATCAGTGGAGCTGTGTGGTGGGTGCATAAGTGGAGCTGTGTTGGTGGAGCTGTGTGGTGGGTGCATCGGTGGAGCTGGGTGGTGGGTGCATCGGTGGAGCTGTGTGGTGGCTGCATCGGTGGAGCTGTGTGGTGGCTGCATCAGTGGAGTGTGGTGGCTGCATCGGTGGAGCTGTGTGGTGGCTGCATCGGTGGAGCTGTGTGGTGGGTGCATCGGTGGAGCTGTGTCGGTGGAGCTGTGTGGTGGGTGCATCGGTGGAGCTGGGTGGTGGGTGCATCGGTAGGGCTGTGTGGTGGGTGCATCGGTGGAGCTGTGTGGTGGGTGCATTGGTAGGGCTGTGTGGTGGGTACCTCGGTGGAGCTGTGTGGTGGGTGCCTCGGTGGAGCTGTGTGGTGGCTGCATCGGTGGAGCTTTGTCGGTGGAGCTGTGTGGTGGGTGCATCGGTGGAGCTGTGTAGTGGGTGCATCAGTAGAGCTGTGTGGTGGGTGCCTTGGTGGAGCTGTGTGGTGGGTGCCTCGGTGGAGCTCTGTGGTGGGTGCATCAGTGAAGCTGTGTGGTGGGTGCATCGGTGAAGCTTAGTGGGTGCATTGGTGGAGCTGTGTGGTGGGTGCATTGGTGGAGCTTAGTTGGAGCGTCGGTGGAGCTGTGTGGTGGGTGCATCTGTGGAGCTGTGTGGTGGGTGCATCGGTGGAGCTGTGTGGTGGGTGCATCGGTGGAGCTGTGTGGTGGGTGCCTTGGTGGAGCTGTGTGGTGGGTGCCTCGGTGGAGCTCTGTGGTGGGTGCAGCGGTGGAGCTGTGTGGTGGGTGCATCGGTGGAGCTGTGTCGGTGGAGCTGTGTGGTGGGTGCATCGGTGGAGCTGTGTGGTGGGTGCATCGGTAGGGCTGTGTGGTGGGTACCTCGGTGGAGCTGTGTGGTGGGTGCCTCGGTGGAGCTGTGTGGTGGCTGCATCGGTGGAGCTGTGTCGGTGGAGCTGTGTGGTGGGTGCATCGGTGGAGCTGTGTGGTGGGTGCATCGGTGGAGCTGTGGAGCTATGTGGTGGGTGCATCAGTAGAGCTGTGTGGTGGGTGCCTTGGTGGAGCTGTGTGGTGGTTGCCTCGGTGGAGCTCTGTGGTGGGTGCATCAGTGAAGCTTAGTGGGTGCATTGGTGGAGCTGTGTGGTGGGTGCATTGGTGGAGCTTAGTTGGAGCGTCGGTGGAGCTGTGTGGTGGGTGCATCTGTGGAGCTGCGTGGTGGGTGCATCGGTGGAGCTGTCTGGTGGGTGCATCGGTGGAGCTGAGTGGTGGGTGCCTTGGTGGAGCTGTGTGGTGGGTGCATCGGTGGAGCTGTGTCGGTGTAGCTGTGTGGTGGGTGCATCGGTGGAGCTGGGTGGTGGGTGCATCGGTGGAGCTGTGTTGGTGGAGCTGTGTGGTGGCTGCATCGGTGGAGCTGTGTGGTGGGTGCATCGGTGGAGCTGTGTGGTGGGTGCATCGGTGGAGCTGTGTGGTGGGTGCATTGGTGGAGCTGTGTGGTGGGTGCATCGGTGGAGCTGTGTGGTGGGTGCCTCGGTGGAGCTGTGTAGGTGGAGCTATGTGGTGGGTGTATTGGTGGAGCTGTGTGGTGGGTGCATTGGTGGAGCTGTGTGGTGGGTGCATCGGTGGATTTGTGTGGTGGGTGCATCGGTGGAGCTGTGTCGGTGGAGCTGTGTGGTGGGTGCATCGGTGGAGCTGGGTGGTGGGTGCATCGGTGGAGATGTGTCGGTGGAGCTGTGTGGTGGCTACATCGGTGAAGCTGTGTGGTGGGTGCATCGGTGGAGCTGTGTGGTGGGTGCATCGGTGGAGCTGTGTGGTGGGTGCATCGGTGGAGCTGTGTCGGTGAAGCTGTGTGGTGGGTGCATCAGTGGAGCTGTGTGGTGGGTGCATCGGTGGAGCTTTGTGGTGGGTGCATCAGTAGGGCTGTGTGGTGGGTGCCTCAGTGGAGCTCTGTGGTGGGTGCCTCGGTGGAGCTGTGTGGTGGGTGCATCGGTGGAGCTGTGTCGGTGGAGCTGTGTGGTGGGTGCATCGGTGGAGCTGTGTGGTGGGTGCATCTGTGGAGCTGTGTGGTGGGTGCCTCGGTGGAGCTGTGTGGTGGGTGCCTCGGTGGAGCTCTGTGGTGGGTGTATCGGTGGAGCTGTGTGGTGGGTGCATCTGTGGAGCTGTGTGGTGGGTGCATTGGTGGAGCTTAGTTGGAGCATCGGTGGAGCTGTGTCGGTGGAGCTGTGTGGTGGGTGCATCAGTGGAGCTGGGTGGTGGGTGCATCAGTGGAGCTGTGTTGCTGGAGCTGTGTGGTGGCTGCATCGGTGGAGCTGTGTGGTGGGTGCATCGGTGGAACTGTGTGGTGGGTGCATCGGTGGAGCTGTGTGGTGGGTGCATCGGTGGAGCTGTGTCGGTGGAGCTGTGTGTTGGGTGCATCGGTGGAGCTGGGTGGTGGGTGCATCGGTGGAGCTTTTTGGTGGGTGCATTGGTGGAGCTGTGTGGTGGGTGCATTGGTGGAGCTGTGTGGTGGGTGCATCAGTGGAGCTGTGTGGTGGGTGCATAAGTGGAGCTGTGTTGGTGGAGCTGTGTGGTGGGTGCATCGGTGGAGCTGGGTGGTGGGTGCATCGGTGGAGCTGTGTGGTGGCTTCATCGGTGGAGCTGTGTGGTGGCTGCATCGGTGGAGTGTGGTGGCTGCATCGGTGGAGCTGTGTGGTGGCTGCATCGGTGGAGCTGTGTGGTGGGTGCATCGGTGGAGCTGTGTCGGTGGAGCTGTGTGGTGGGTGCATCAGTGGAGCTGGGTGGTGGGTGCATCGGTAGGGCTGTGTGGTGGGTGCATCGGTGGAGCTGTGTGGTGGGTGCATTGGTAGGGCTGTGTCGTGGGTACCTCGGTGGAGCTGTGTGGTGGGTGCCTCGGTGGAGCTGTGTGGTGGCTGCATCGGTGGAGCTGTGTCGGTGGAGCTGTGTGGTGGGTGCATCGGTGGAGCTGTGTAGTGGGTGCATCAGTAGAGCTGTGTGGTGGCTGCCTTGGTGGAGCTGTGTGGTGGGTGCCTCGTGGAGCTCTGTGGTGGGTGCATCAGTGAAGCTGTGTGGTGGGTGCATCGGTGAAGCTTAGTGGGTGCATTGGTGGAGCTGTGTGGTGGGTGCATTGGTGGAGCTTAGTTGGAGCGTCGGTGGAGCTGTGTGGTGGGTGCATCTGTGGAGCTGTGTGGTGGGTGCATCGGTGGAGCTGTGTGGTGGGTGCATCGGTGGAGCTGTGTGGTGGGTGCCTTGGTGGAGCTGTGTGGTGGGTGCCTCCGTGGAGCTCTGTGGTGGGTGCAGCGGTGAAGCTGTGTGGTGGGTGCATCGGTGGAGCTTAGTGGGTGCATTGGTGGAGCTGTGTGGTGGGTGCATCAGTGGAGCTCTGTGGTGGGTGCATCAGTGGAGCTGTGTAGTGGGTGTATCGGTGGAGCAGTGTCGGTGGAGCTGTGTGGTGGGTGCATCGGTGGCGCTGGGTGCATCGGTGGAGCAGTGTAGGTGGAGCTGTGTGGTGGGTGCATCGGTGGAGCTGGGTGATGGGTGCATCAGTGGAGCTGTGTGGTGGGTGCATCAGTGGAGCTGGGTGGTGGGTGCATCGGTGGCGCTTAGTGGGTGCATTGGTGGAGCTGTCTGGTGGGTGCATCGGTGGAGCTGTGTGGTGGGTGCATCGGTGGAGCTTAGTTGGTGCATCGGTGGAGCTGTGTGGTGGGTGCATTGGTAGAGCTGTGTGGCGGGTGCATCGGTTGAGTTGTGTGGTGGGTGCCTTGGCTGAGCTGTGCGGTGGGTGCATCGTTGGAGCTGTGTGTTGGGTGCATCGGTAGAGCTGTGTGGTGGGTGCCTCGGCGGAGCTGTGTGGTGGGTGCATCGGTAAAGCTGCATGGTGGGTGCATCGGTGGAGCTGTGTGCTGGGTGCTTCGGTGGAGCTGTGTGGTGGGTGCATCTGTGGAGCTGTGTGGTGGGTGCATAGGTGGAGCTGTGTGGTGGGTGCATAGGTGGAGCTGTGTGGTGGGTTCATCGATGGAGCTGTGTGGTTGGTAGGTGCCTCGGTGGAGCTGTGTGGTGGGTGCCTCAGTGGAGCTGTGTGGTGGGTGCATCGGTGGAGCTGTGTGGTGGGGGCATCTGTGGAGCTGTGTGGTGGGGGCATCTGTGGAGCTGTGTGGTGGGGGCATCTGTGGTGCTCTGTGGTGGGTGCATCGGTGGAGTTCTGTGGTGGGGGAATAGGTGGAGTTCTGTGGTGGGTGCATCGGTGGAGCTCTGTGGTGGGGGCATAGGTGGAGCTCTGTGGTGGGTGCATCGGTGGAGCTCTGTGGTGGGTGCATCGGTGGAGCTCTGTGGTGGGTGCATCAGTGGAGCTGTGTGGTGGGTGCATCGGTGAAGCTGTGTCGGTGGAGCTGTGTGGTGGTTGCATCAGTGGAGCTGGGTGCATCGGTGGAGCTTTGTCGGTGGAGCTGTGTGGTGGGTGCATCGGTGGAGCTGGGTGGTGGGTGCATCAGTGGAGCTGTGTGGTGCGTGCATCAGTGGAGCTGTGTGGTGGGTGCATCTGTGGAGCTGGGTGGTGGGTGCATCTGTGGAGCTGTGTGGTGGGTAAAAACAACGGAAAGACTGAACCAGGTTAGCAAGTTATGATACTGATCCTGCTTTCTGTATATCCAAAACAAGACTACAATGGGTGTGTCGAACAAAAATTTTTTTTTAATTTGGTTAATTGCAGTTGTATATTCGCTTTATTAATAGATTTATGTTACAAGTACCACACTCACCCGCAGATAATTATAGAGCCTTACATGAAAAAACCCACCATAGCAGCAGGCAATAATGACAAAAAAATGAAGCTATGTATAAACAATGCTTGTATCGAAAAAAACGTGTCTGATTAGATTTATGCATGTGGCACCGGGGATTCAGAAGCAGAAGTTAGTTTAAGAACAGAAAAATATATATATATATATATATATATATTTTTTTTTTTTCGTTTTACTACACAACATGCAACTACATATATAACGGTGCTTTGAAGGCAGGCTACAGATCACATTTATACCAAAAATAGGATGTGTACACTGTTCAAGCAGTAAACAGACTTTGAGTAAATTGCTGATAGAAACCAAGAGCGACATGACGATTATTCTTGGTTTTAAGATTGCGCACAGACTTAGTTAAAAATTTGGTACATTTGCTGGCCATTTCCCAGCTTTGCTGGACCTCAACTGTGAAATTCTACATTTGTTTTTAAAATCATAGTTCTTGGGCACTCCATTAGACTCTCGGATTATTACTAACGAGACATGTTATATAAAACAGGAATTCTTTAAAGAGGCCATGGAGTCAGATAAAAAGACAGGTAGTTCTTTAGGCGTCAGCCACCATCAGTAACCACTCTCTGATGTTGCTTTGTTTGGTACGTTTGCAAACTGAAGCTGTGCAATGTCTTGTGACATGATTCATTGAAAGACCCCTTTATGGTGTATGATTTAAAATGGTATATAATTAGTGGATTGCAATTGTAACTGACTAACTGGTGAAAACCGACAACATATACACGAATTTGACTCTAAAGCCAGAGTACCCTAACTATCAGTTCTTGATGAATTTGTGAGCAGTGTAACACAGTTTAAGAGATTTAACCATGTCAGAATGTGTTCTTTATTACTCGAATGTGCTCCAGTTTACGTAGTTTAAGTGTATTTTTAGCCCATAATGAGAACTCTCGCGCCTAATTCCCTTGCCAGTGATGACAGCTGAGCTATAAATTGTGGTCTGTTGTGGCTTTTATCTTCGAAAGCAGCATTGCGCTGTTTATCGAATAAAATGAAGCAAATAAACATTTACAACGAAGCTTCCCTTGGTTTTGTCATGGTGTGGACACCTGGAACAGCAGAACAGGCTCACGGTGCTCTGTATGGCACCGGGGCAGTGAGGCGTTGCCTTGAAAGGCAGCAGAAGTACATGCCTGACGCACGTGGAGCAGCAGCCTTTGATGTGCCGGCCGGCCGTGGGCAGTGAATAATTAGGGGAGGAGAAATGCCAGAGCGCACGCTGGGGTAAGCTTGTGGAGGGAGGCTGGTGGCTTTGATGCTGTGCACGCGCTTTTTCACGGGCACAGCATCAAATCGCCCGTTTAGGTAAGCTCTGGATAAGCGCCAATATGTCTGGACATCTGCAATGCTTGCGCATTGGCAGAGGTCGAGCCCTAAAAAGTAGTGCTTGAAAAAGCCAATAGTATGACATAGCAATGGGTGTGACCTCCAGTGGCAAACACAAGAAGAGGCTGAAAAGCCCACAAAGCTATTCCTCTTGACTATTTTTTTTTGTTTTAGAGTTTTATATAGCGCAAACTTAACCCGAAGATATCAGGTATCAGAGCGCCTTACATAGCACCAGTTTCGTTACACAAGGACACATCCATTTTTGTTAAGCACAGGGAAATTAAGGGATTTGCCCATAATCACAGGATGTTGAGCGTCATTGCCGAGACTTGAACCCGTTTTCCGCAGCTTTGAAGTCGACCACTGTAGTCAGAAGGCCAAAATATTCTCCCCATTACACTTATATCAGCAAACAACCTTTACGACGCGGTCGAAACACCGCAGTACCATTAAAACGCAGCTTTTAGAACGAAAGTCGTTACCACGACTTGCACTGGAGGGCGCTCTAGACTAAGGAATAGTAGATTTACTATTCCAACACCTTCCCTAATGTACATAGGCTGGAGTTGGAATAGTAAATTATACTATTCCTAAGTCCAGCACCCTACAGCGCAAGTCGTGGTAACGACTTGCGTTGTAAAAGGACGTTGTGAAAGGACGTTCACGAAGCCCTACGCCGCAGACAGTGAGCGCGGCTTGCCCCAAGCCAAGGGTGTACAGAGGGGGCCCAGAGGACGACCCAGCCAGCCACAACCACCAAGCCACAGAAGGCAGAAGCTACACCGAGAGTGCGACGGCAACCCCGCAGCGATGGGGACAACGGTGCTGAACCGAAGGTGAGCGCGGACCTCCCGACCCCAAGGGAGCAGAGTAAACCAGTGAAGCACCACCCAAGCCTGCCACGTACTGGCTAAGGAAGCTCCACAGGCAGGCCTCAGCAGAGTGGGAGTCCGGTCGCAGCTAAGTCAGGCACCCCACGATCCAGAGGCTAAAGGGACGCCGAGTGACCATTGGACGGCTGACCCTTGCGCACCAGGGTCAAGGCAGCGTGGGTGAGGACCTCGGGGCCCAGGAAGAGGCAGCGGACCCACAAGACCAAAACGCCCCAGGGAGCCCTCCGCACAGGACGGACTAAACACCACCAAGAAGGCGAGCCGCCATGTGTGCCCAAACCTTCTCCTCACTAACCCAGTCCCCTTTCTCCCGAAGCCGGGAGAACAGGCCATATAATGGGAAGATTGGAAAGAGTACTTCCTGAACTATTTGTCGGCTCTGCTGGAGGACGAAGGGGGCGAAGTCTTTCCGAGCAAACGGAAAAAGAAGATCCTATTGCACAACTTAGGTCCGGAAGGCATCAGGGTGTACATGAACTTGGTAAAAAAGACCAGGCCTCAAGATGACGACGATGGGTGTCAACACGTCATAGAGGACTTGGACAGTCATTATCAGCCGGTGGTGTGCATTGCGATTGACCTCTTCAACTTTTTTCAACGGAAACAGAACGTGGGGGAATCAGTGGATGACTATGTGGCGGCATTGAAGAGAGTGACAGTCACCTGCAAATTTGGAGTACTCCACGATGACTTCATAAGGGATCAAATCATCATGCATACGGTGAACACATCCATACAGGAGAAGTTATGGGTCAGTGGAGAAGTTCCCCTCAAGGAGATAGTGGCCATGGTCAAAAAGGCGGAACTCTCGAAGCGGTGTGCGGAAGCCGCCAAAGAGGACAATGCCAGTAAAGCAACAGTGAGCAAAGTAACAGACGCCACCCGCCAAGAGCGTAAGCAGCCGTTTACAGGAGGCTCTAGGCAGCCCAAGAAATATGCACGGTATCTCCAATTATATATCGCTCTGTTTGATCATTGTTGGGCCAGGGCTCCCACACCCAAATTTACCAGGTGCTGGTACACTGGGTTCGAATGTACTGGCCACAAAATCTGCCCAGTAAAGTCACTCAAGGATCGCGCTGTGAGCACAGGCAGCCCCCGTCCAACCCCTTCGATGGCATGGGTAAGATTGGATTCATCTGCTGTGCAAACCCACAGCTTGAGCTGCCCCTAAACAACTGTGCCACCCATTCCCACAACCCACCCAGGGATTCCACCTGCCATGCACCGCCTGTTGAGAGCAAGGGGAAAAGAGGAGTTTTAAACCACATGTAATTGGGAATTCCATGCAGATTTCTGCCTGGTAAAACTGGAGCCTCGTAGTTATTCCCCATTCCCCGGGCTTCGACTCATAAATTCATGGTATACCAGGTGTTACTGCACCGTATCATTAAATACAGGTGCGGGCTCTGCCACTCCTAATCGGACCCGAAGGCAGGCAGTAGATCAGAACACAGGATTGGTTTTGGGTTACAACACATCAAACACACTCCATGCAGGGGCCAAAAGGAGGCTCGGCGCTGCACCCACCCGCCTGCTCGTAAAAATGGGATTAGTGCAGAAATAACCACCCCATTATGTCTCATTAATATGTCAGCGCGCACAATGGAATGTTTCACCCAAGGGTGGAACAAAGGGGCGCCCGGCTATTCTTAGAGGAGGAAAGTGTTTGTTTTTCGATAAAAAAAGCAGGTGTGAGCACGTCCCATTCGATGCGGTTATTAGATGGAGGTTGCAATTCTAAACTTTAATAACACACTAATAACGCACCTTCCAAATGGAGAAAGCGTAAAAATAAAGGATTTGGGTCGAAAGAGAGACACCATTAATCTATCAATGAAAAATGTGTTGGGCACAGTGGGCTTTTAACAGAAAAAGTATTTAAAAAATGAACAGTATTAGATCTTAAAATGATAATAATAGGAGAATTGAGAGCATCTGCCAACTCCGGCGTGTGCTTTTATGCCCCGTGATTAGTTTTGCCACATGCACGCATTTACAAAAGAACTGTGCACGTCTTCTCGTTTTATGGTGTATTCTGTTTACATTTTCATCTGTATTAGTTGCCCGTATTATAACAATAGTCAGTCAGTCAGTATAGCTTTATTCGATTTTGGTTTAAAATCATAAAAGCGTACAGTTAAAAATCAGTTACAAGTAAAAACATACATACAATAACACATAATATATGAAGTTAAAAAGTTTTTGCCCAGCCTGTGGGGATAAATATCTTAATTATAGCGTACTTTTTACAGGTTATTATAACAATAAATTGTGGTGAGGATCTGGCTGAGTTGTACTAAAAAAGCTCAAAGTGTTCTTTAAATCTTCTTTTATTGTGGGTTCAACAGGCCAGCAAACATGTAAGTCGCACCTTCTCCCATGAGTTTCAGGGAACTTGTCTCCCTTGTGTATAGCTCAGTAACAAATCAGTGGCAAATCTTGATGCATTCGTGATGTTAATGTAATCAAAATGTGTCTTATTACCTCTGCTTTCGATTTTGTTTTACACATTTGCAGTGGCGGCTGGTGACATTTGAAAACAGTGAGGCGTAAAAGTTGGTAATGACAGCAAGCGAAGTGAGCAAGCGTAGCTAATGAAAGTGGGTACAGGTTGGGTCCTCCTCTCAAAAGAAAATTGGAAAAGGATTGGCAAATGGCGATTTTTAAAGTAAAAGTATTCTGAAACAGACCGCCGGGCTGCCTGAATAGCACACCAAGTCTGTTTATGTGGGCAGGTGGGAGGCGGGGACAGAGGGCCAGAAGTCCCTTATGGTATCTAATGCTACAAGCGGCCTCCAGCCCTCCCTTTAACAGACCAGCAGTGAGAGCACAAACCGCACTGGTGCAAACTGTGGACACTGCAAACAGCGGCTGCAATCTCACAGCTGAAGGAAAACACGCAAAGTTCTCAAGGCTTAAACTCCTGGAAACCAACACAGCGCGAGATTAATGTCTTTAAACAAAAAGAACGAGCGTGAGATTAATGTCATTGAATAAACAAACACAGCATGTGATTAATGTCACACCGCAGCAAGTATTATTGTCCTTAAACAGACACTGAAACGCCTCTCCTTCCATAGCACGGGTGAGCAGGCAATAAAACAAGCATATGCTGCCACCCTTCACTTTTCACTGTGATACAAACTCGCAGCACCAGTGGTTTCGGGTCCACTCACTATAGTGCAATGCCCACCACACTGAGAGCCTGCTTTGTGCTCCCGCTCTCTCAGCACCACGGTTTGAGAGACAACTTAGTGCTCAGCAATACCCCAGTCCCCAAACGCTCGCGCAACAGGTGAGTGTGCACACTTTTCAACTCACACCGCCATGGAGTGTTTAATACAGTGCTTCAGTAACTTCATAGCGCCGCTATTGCTGTGATATAGCGGTGTGTCAAATTAGTTTTTGAGCAAGTTAAAGTCCGCATTAGCAACATACATCTATCTTCCCTCTGGCTCGGGCTGAGCCCAAGTTCTCACCACGTACTGAGAAACAAATACAGAATTGTGTATCATTTTCGCGCCATGTTGGATTTTACCTTTAGAGAATCAAAGCAGATGCAAACGGCAAAATGAAACACTAGACCGTTACATTAACCAGTCCTAAAAGGCAGATAAAAAGTGCGTGGGTCACCATAGTCGGAGGCTCTAGTCTAAACGTAACTTTCCTTACCTTCCCGCCTTCAAGTTCGTGGCGACTCCAGACGTCCCGAACCCGCCTTCCTGTTCTTGAATTCGTCACTCGTCACGCAGGAAGCCAGGCAGCCTCCCTCCCCTCCACCACAGCACAGCGCTGTGATTGGTTCGGCCGGCTGCCCCAACACCACATGATTTCTCTGTATGCTGCAGCATACAGAGAACATGGGAGAGTGAGAGGGGTTACTCGAGGGCAGGGGGGAGCGGCTTGCCCTCTGTTATTATAATACAGTTATTGCTGTCTGTTTCGACAGCCTCCCAGGCTGCCCAAACAGGCAGTATTAACAACAGTGGGGAAAGCCACTCCCCCCTGCCCTCGAGTAACCACTCCCACTCTCTCAAGAAGGAACTCCTGCTTTCTCGCCGTGCGAGAAGGCAGAAATAAATGGTAGTTCTCTACAATTTGTTTCTGCCTTCTCGCACGGCGAGAAAGCAGTGGGGCGGCGCCCAAACGCCCCCATGGAGGATCCGCCTCTGCACATTTGAAAAGTAACTGGTGGAAATCATTTTACCTTTAAGTATGAATAGGTCTGGGTAAAATGTTGTTTACACCAGCATAAACATGCGTAATGTACCGTATTTCGCATTACTAGCTAAGGGAAACAACAGTTACAACGCAACTGTTACAACAGACTACTGTTACAACGCAACTACTACAACGCAGGATCCTTTACAACGCATGCCTTTACAACGCATGATATGACATAGCAGATGCTATTACAACGCATGTCATTACAATGTAAGTATGTGTAAGTTTTTCTTTTTTAAAAGATTTATTTAATTTGGGTTATGGGGTACAGGGGTATTTTTAGGTTTCAGGGCTAGGTTTGGGTTATGGGGTACAGGGGTATTTTTAGGTTTCAGGGCTAGGTTTGGGTTATGGGGTACAGGGGTATTTTTAGGGTTCAGGGCTAGGTTTGGGTTATGGGGTACAGGGGTATTTTTAGGTTTCGGGGCTAGGTTTGGGTTATGGGGTACAGGGGTATTTTTAGGTTTCAGGGCTAGGTTTGGGTTATGGGGTACAGAGGTATTTTTAGGGTTCAGGGCTAGGTTTGGGTTTTGGGGTACAGGGGTATTTTTAGGTTTCAGGGCTAGGTTTGGGTTATGGGGTACAGGGGTATTTTTAGGTTTCAGGGCTAGGTTTGGGTTATGGGGTACAGGGGTATTTTTAGGTTTCAGGGCTAGGTTTGGGTACAGGGGTACAGGGGTATTTTAAGGGTTCAGTTTTTAAAAAAAACTACTTTAAATAAATTAAATTAATTAAATATTTATTATTTACAATGTTAAATAAATTAAAATTAAATTAATTAAATATGTATTATTTACAATGTTAAAATAAATATACTTACCTATGCTTACGTTGTAATGGCATGCGTTGTAATAGCATCTGCTATGTAATGACATGCGTTGTAAAGGCATTCGTTGTAAAGGATCCTGCTTTGTAAATATCGCATTGTAATGGTATGCGATGTAAAAGTATGCGTTTTAACGTCATATATCCCTAGCTAAGTGTAATGCCCAAGATTATAACATTATGGCATGTCAAGTAATTGAGATTTAATTTAGGAATTTCATGGGTTTCCATATTGGGAGCACAAAAAAACACAAACAAACAGAACACAAGCCGCTGTTGTTCAATTTACGTGCAATTTTGCCCATTAAATGCATCCTCATATCCATATTGGGCAAACTAATGCATTTCACACTAAAAATATAGTGCAAAATTCCAGACAGGAATTTCGTATTATTTTGCATAATTTTCTCGACATTTGTGTAATTTATGTAAAGGAAATTATGCAAATTTCACCCAGAAGTTATTATGAGCAACCTCAGCCTGCACACTTTTTCCATGATTAATGCGGTATGGCCACATTTCACCAATGTGGTAATACTGCATTATTCTAAATAAAAACTCTAAAAAAAGCTTTAAAAACATTCTAAAGCGGGGGCTCAATTCATTGTGTCTTCCAGATTAGCAAATCAGGATACTGCATTTCAGGCGTCCAACTTCTTCCAGCCTGCGTTCCCCTCCTGCATACAGGGAAACATCAGCCAGCACATAGGGAAACAAAGCGTTCACTGCAGCAGTTTTGCTATGTTTTTAAAAACTTCCCAACCTAAAATTGTTTTGGGGAGACAATCACCAAAGACTTCCATTCTCTTCCTTTGATGTCTTGCTTTATTCTCAACATCCCATTGGGTCTCAGAATCTTCCAGGTGGGGAAGATGCTATTTGACTATTTCCTTGGGTATCCCCTGTGCCAGTATCTCTGCTTATGCTCACTGGGTCTTAGGTGGACATGCGAACATCCATGTAATTTATTGAAGAAAGGGTGCAATATTGACCATCGAAGTCCATGCTCACTAGTTCTCAGGTGGACCTCTGAGCATCCATTTAATATATTGAAAAGATGGCGCAATCCTGAACTTGGTGGTCGAGCCTCACTCGCTCTCAGGTGGGCCTCAGTATCCATGTAATGTATCAAAGAGAGGGAGTGATACTTACCATGGTGGTCGAGCCTCACTGGCTCTCAGTTGGACCTCTGAGCATCCAAGTAATTTATCATATAGCGGGCGTGATACTTACCTTGGTGGTCCAGCCTCACTGGTTCTCAGTAGACCTCTGAGGATCCACGTAATATATTAACCTGTTGCATGCTTGTGACGGAACCGCTCCGTCACAAGCCACGGGTGAGCTGTGCTTGTGACAGAACGGTTCCGTCACGGCCCGCTCGCCGCGCCTGCGCAGCGCGAATTCCGCGCCTGCGCTGACGAAATAATGGGCGGGCGAGTTCGTGACGGAACCGTTCCGTCACAAGCACAGCTCACCCGCGTGCCGTGACGGAGCGGTTCCGTCACAAGCACGGGACCGCCGTGCGAACCCCCCCCCCCTCTAGCGCTGCGGCGGAATAGCCGCTGCAGCAAAGGGGTCAAAGAGAGAATTCAATACTGACCTTGGTATTCCAGCCTCACTGGCTCTCAGGTGGACCTCTGAGCATCCATGTAATATATTAAAGAGAGAGTGCAATACTGACCTTGGTGGTCGTACTGCACTGGCTCTCAGCTGGACCTCTGAGCATCCATGTAATATATTAAAGAGAGGGCGCAATACTGTCCTTGGTGGTCGAGCCTCGCTGGCTCTCAGCTGGACCTCTGAGCATCCATGTAATATATTAAAGAGAGAATTCAATACTGACCTTGGTGGTCGTACTGCACTGGCTCTCAGCTGGACCTCTGAGCATCCATGTAATATATTAAAGAGAGAGTGCAATACTGACCTTGGTGGTCGAGCTGCACTGGCTCTCAGCTGGACCTCTGAGCATCCATGTAATATATTAAAGAGAGAGTGCAATACTGACCTTGGTGGTCGAGCTGCACTGGCTCTCAGCTGGACCTCTGAGCATCCATGTAATATATTAAAGAGAGGGCGCAATACTGACCTTGGTAGTCGAGCCTTGCTGGTTCTCAGCTGGACCTATGAGCATCTATGTAATATATTAAAGAGAGGGCGCAAAACTGTCCTTGGTGGTCGAGCCTCAGTGGCTCTCAGCTGGGCCTCTGAGCATCCATGTAATATATTAAAGAGAGAGTGCAATACTGACCTTGGTGGTCGAACTGCACTGGCTCTCAGCTGGACCTCTGAGCATCCATGTAATATATTAAAGAGAGGGTGCAATACTGTCCTTGGTGGTCGAGCCTCAGTGGCTCTCAGCTGGACCTCTGAGCATCCATGTAATATATTAAAGAGAGGGCGCAATACTGTCCTTGGTGGTCGAGCCTCAGTGGCTCTCAGCTGGACCTCTGAGCATCCATGTAATATATTAAAGAGGGGGCGCAATACTGTCCATGGTGGTCGAGCCTCAGTGGCTCTCAGCTGGACCTCTGAGCATCCATGTAATATAATAAAGCGAGGGTGCAATACTGTCCTTGGTGGTCGAGCCTCAGTGGCTCTCAGCTGGACCTCTGAGCATCCATGTAATATATTAAAGAGAGGGCGCAATACTGTCCTTGGTGGTCGAGCCTCAGTGGCTCTCAGCTGGATCTATGAGCATCCATGTAATATATTAAAGAGAGGGCGCAATACTGTCCTTGGTGGTCGAGCCTCAGTGGCTCTCAGCTGGACCTCTGAGCATCCATGTAATATAATAAAGAGAGAGTGCAATACTGTCCTTGGTGGTCGAGCTGCACTGGCTCTCAGCTGGACCTCTGAGCATCTATGTAATATATTAAAGAGAGGGCGCAAAACTGTCCTTGGTGGTCGAGCCTCAGTGGCTCTCAGCTGGGCCTCTGAGCATCCATGTAATATATTAAAGAGAGAGTGCAATACTGACCTTGGTGGTCGAACTGCACTGGCTCTCAGCTGGACCTCTGAGCATCCATGTAATATATTAAAGAGAGGGTGCAATACTGTCCTTGGTGGTCGAGCCTCAGTGGCTCTCAGCTGGACCTCTGAGCATCCATGTAATATATTAAAGAGAGGGCGCAATACTGTCCTTGGTGGTCGAGCCTCAGTGGCTCTCAGCTGGACCTCTGAGCATCCATGTAATATATTAAAGAGGGGGTGCAATACTGTCCATGGTGGTCGAGCCTCAGTGGCTCTCAGCTGGACCTCTGAGCATCCATGTAATATAATAAAGCGAGGGTGCAATACTGTCCTTGGTGGTCGAGCCTCAGTGGCTCTCAGCTGGACCTCTGAGCATCCATGTAATATATTAAAGAGAGGGCGCAATACTGTCCTTGGTGGTCGAGCCTCAGTGGCTCTCAGCTGGATCTATGAGCATCCATGTAATATATTAAAGAGAGGGCGCAATACTGTCCTTGGTGGTCGAGCCTCGCTGGCTCTCAGCTGGACCTCTGAGCATGTAATATATTAAAGAGAGGGCGCAATACTGTCCTTGGTGGTCGAGCCTCAGTGGCTCTCAGCTGGACCTCTGAGCATCCATGTAATATATTAAAGAGAGGGCGCAATACTGACCTTGATAGTCGAGCCTCGCTGGTTCTCAGCTGGACCTCTGAGCATCTATGTAATATATTAAAGAGAGGGCGCAATACTGTCCTTGGTGGTCGAGCCTCAGTGGCTCTCAGCTGGACCTCTGAGCATCCATGTAATATATTAAAGAGAGAGTGCAATACTGACCTTGGTGGTCGTACTGCACTGGCTCTCAGCTGGACCTCTGAGCATCCATGTAATATATTAAAGAGAGGGCGCAATACTGTCCTTGGTGGTCGAGCCTCAGTGGCTCTCAGCTGGACAACTGAGCATCCATGTAATATAATAAAGCGAGGGAGCAATACTGCCCTTGGTGGTCAAGCCTCAGTGGCTCTTAGCTGGACCTCTGAGCATCTATGTAATATATTAAAGAGAGGGCGCAATACTGTCCTTGGTGGTCGAGCCTCAGTGGCTCTCAGCTGGACCTCTGAGCATCCATGTAATATATTAAAGAGAGAATTCAATACTGACCTTGGTGGTCGAGTTGCACTGGCTCTCAGCTGGACCTCTGAGAATCCATGTAATATATTAAAGAGAGGGTGCAATACTGTCCTTGGTGGTCGAGCCTCAGTGGCTCTCAGCTGGACCTCTGAGCATCCATGTAATATATTAAAGAGAGGAGCAGAACTGTGTGCAAAGGGTTTTAAGGGGGCAGCACCACTGCAGGAGATGCGCAGAAGAACGGCCAGTCCCGGGAGCAGCAGAGTCGGGGAAGGAGTGGACTGAAGGTGCAGAGGAGGCAGCGCGGCTTAGAGCCGGGGGGGGAGCGTCACGTACCTGGGGCTGGTGCTGCTCTGGGCTTCTTCGGCGGGAGCAGCAGAGCCGAGAAAGGAGCGGAGTGAAGGGGCGGAGGAGCAAGCGCGGCTGAGAGCTGGGGGAGCGGCACGTACCTTGGGCTGTTGCTGCTCTGGGCTCCATGTCCCCCAAGGTGACCGAGGAGTCAGGTGCCCCTGTGGCTGTAGCACACGTTGCGCTCCGGTTTACTTTACCAAAATGGCCGACCCCGTCACTGTTATGTGATGTCAGCACGCCTACTGCATTCAACGTCGTTAATGCACATGCCCACCTCAGACATGGCGCTTCTTCCAAGGGACTACTTTGGCAAAGAACGAACTTTGCCCTTGCAACGTATATTTTTTGATGCTATATAGCCTATGTCCATCTGCTTACCCTCACATTTCCAACGCTGTATTGGGTGTTTTGATTGGCGCTGTGGTTCCTGAGTTTACCCGCCTCAAAGGTTCACAGTTCTCTCTTTATAATAGTAGTATACATTTGCTCTATTTAAGTACCTCTCTCTAGGATGTGGCTCTTACATCCACTTTGTCAAAAGCCGGAGAGCAGGCTGAAAAGTGTCTGGTTTTTATACTTCACATTTTGCACTTTAATGTACAGGAACTATGCACATTTATACGCAAAAACTGCATTTTTGATTGACCTCTTCTGCCATCATGGAGTGGTTATGTCTGGATGATGCATTCTGGGAACTTGGAGTGACAATCTCAAACTCCGGCACTCCACTTGCATTGTAGATTTTTGGGGCACTGGCAAAAACTGTTAAACTAGTTTTGTATTTTGTAAGCAATTGTATTTCTCAAAGCATTGGTTATTTCAAAGGCACTTATGAGAATATATTATCTGTGACAGTCTTTAGAACTCCCTAAAACAGGTTAATGATTGAACAGTACCGAACGATTACCCTTGGGAATCTACTGTTTGTTGCATTGTGCACCCAGGGTTGCCCTAAAATGTAAAATAGCACCAAACAAACAATCCAACAGGCCTCACTTTAAAGATGCACATAAGAGTGCTCTGTGTGAGCAGCCTGGGCACCGCTTTGCATTGAAGCATCCTCTGGATTACTGGAGTGGAGACCATGCGCAAACTAGTGGTTCTGTAAAATTGGGTCATTTTCCTAGCCCTTCTTCTTACTCAGTGTTGTAAGATATAGTAGTTGTTTATTTTACACTACAAGCTGTGTTTTATTGGCCGTTATACATGGTACTTTTTACGCTGCCCTCTATTGTTATTTATGTTGCGTGATGTGTTGATAGGGGAACCACTTGTTTTCTTCTCTTTTGCAGAATCTGTGACCAGAGTTCCATGCATACATTGACTGTACATTCCACCTCTCTGGGAACTGTAGGATGCTTGCCGTGGGTAAAGCAGGAAGTGTCCACCCGAGGGATTCTGTGGCCAGAGTTCCATGCATACATTGACTGTACATTCCACCTCTATGGGAACTGTAGGATGCTGACCTTGGGTAAAGCAGGAAGTGTCCACCCGAGTGATTCTGTGGCCAGAGTTCCATGCATACATTGATTGTACATTCCACATCTATGGGAACTGCAGCATGCTGGCCGTGGGTAAAGCAGGAAGTGCCCACCCAAGAGTGAGCACCTGCCCGAGAGCGAGGAGCAGCAGAGTGGAAGCACCTCAGCAGGGGAGACTGAGGAAAGTTACTGGAGAGAGCCCAGATAGCAGATGTGGGAACTCTAGCTTCCTGAAGCAAAAACTATACTGTAGTGCTTGCCACCGCAGATTTTGCTATTAAACAGCACTGTGAATAGCATGTGTTAATATCATCCAATTTGAGGTACTCGGTTAGTCAGCCTTGAAAGTATGAATTCAACAAATAAAAAAACACTCTACCCTTCCTTCTACTGGACGGTGCTCTGAATCTGGATTCAGGACTCTTCCATCATGCGTCTCTTTGTTAATTCTGATAAAATTGATGCCAACGTTTATAATGATACATTCATACGTAAGAATGAAATTGCATCTCTATTATCGACTTCACCCGTCATGAACTCTCCATCAATCCCTGACTCGTGGTCAGCAGGCTCTGCGACCTAGGCCTGAGGTTACTGATTGACAGATCACAGATGTGATGGCACATAGCAGACAAAAAACGCATGAACTGGAAACTCATATCAATCCCCTCAGATACGCGCGGCAATACCACAATGGTCCAGGGAGACTGGCCCCAATAAAGCATACGTGGCCGGAGGGGTGTGTGCATTCCCAAAAACACCATAAAGTCAGATGCCACATGAAGTTAGGAACATGCAGCCAATCAGGACACAGCACACACAGTACACGCAGTAACCAGGTGCCCTCTCATGCCGGACATCTGGAAGCGTTACTCACTGGCCCCCAGTGTGTCCACCTGCATTTATCAGAGGCTTTATTTATGACTCCAAAGACAAGGCCCACATTCTTGTACCAAAAAAGGATCTACTGAAACATTTTAGGATACCCAAAGAAATGTATAAAATCTTGTTCAGATTGATTGTACTTGAGACAGTCCTCAGACCCACTTCTGTAAATGTGCACCCGGCTGAAGTGTTTAATTAAACCAACTGTTTCTGTTTTGTCAAATGCCTCTTGTCTTTTTTCAAGGTAAATTCCTAGTTGAGCAACATCTTTGAAGAGCAGAATAAAATAGCCACTAACTAACTCAATACCTCCTCTTCCTTGCTCTATGTTGTCTCCTTATGGGCGTGCCTCGCTATAAAAGTCAATAAATACACATAACTTATCAGCAATTTGTAACCTGGAGCAGGGCTATGTTAATGTTGCATAACGGCTAGAGCTGCTGACTTTGGAACTGATGGACCAGGTTCAAGTCTCGGCGTCGGCTCAGCATACTGAGATTCTGTGAAAATCAATTAAACGCTATATGCCTAAAAATCTTTAAAAATGAATGTCTCTTTGTGTAATGTAACTGGTGCTCATGTAAAGCACTCCAATACCCTTAGGTCGAGTTCACGTTGCATAAAACTCCCCCCCCCCCTCAAAAAAAGAAATGATAATGTTAGAGGCTATTAATAAAGCACTACAAACACCAAAGAGGACTCTTGGTGCTAAAACAATAGTATGATCACAATAGAAACACTTACAACCTTGATTGGAGATGGGCAACAGTTCTCACAGCCAAAGTTAAGTGCACATTTAAGATCGTTTGCTTCAAAAATTGGACAATCCGGCAACACAAAGTAGATATGTTGAGAAATGCGTAATGGCTCCTTTTCCATAGTGCTTGCATTGTCAGCCAACTGCACAGTGCTCAGACATTGACCTAACTTTTTTGGTACTATATAAAATCTCAAATAAGTAAAGTAATCAATAATTGGTGAGTGAGTCCCACCAGACTTCAAGCCAGTGACTTCAAATGTTCTCACAGGGCTCTTTACATCGGAGTTTTTCATCATGGGACTGGTTTATCTGACTGCTTCCACTGCACATATCTATTCGTGTTTATATCTGTTATGAAACACATTGGGCAGATTTTCTAAGATTTTACACTGTGCAGCGACGCAAATTGCACAAAATCTTTTCGTCCAATTTTCTTTCCAGCGCTCAACAAGTGTAGCACTGGAAAAAACATCAAAGTAAAACGAAGCTCTGCATAGCGCTGCTATGCATTACTTAGCGCTAAGAGCGCGTACCATGGGTGGTGATTGGGCGTTCCAATGCAACGATCCAAGGTGTCTGATGCTAAACCCAATTTACTAAATAGAGTAGACTGGGTTTAGCAGTAGAAAACAGTGCACCCTTCCACCAGGAGCTATGAAGGAGGAATGCTTTTTTTCTCCTTTATTTTTCAACTTTGCCTGTGCGCTGCACTGCACAGCACGCGCATAAAGTGAGAAAATGTTTAACATTAGTCTTAGTATGTTGTACTGGAAGGGTGTCATTCCAGTACACGCCCTATGCTAGACTCATGGAGACACCCTTGCACTATGGTGCAAAGGTGTCTGCGTGGCGCTTAGCTGTCAGAAATCAGCATCCTCAACAATTTTTGGGCATTATTATCATGTTGATAATATTTTTGTGACCTATGTATATTTCTCTGGAGTAACAGCTTATTTTATAAAAATCCATTTTTTTATCCTTTTAATTTTAATTATATGTATCATTGAATATGTTCATATCATTTTTTTATTAATGTAATTAAACTTTCTACTTTATCATATAGTATTTTCTTCTGAGTCCCTTTTCTCCTTATGGTGCGTCTCTCTTCCTGTTTTTGTCAGACTTTGTATTTTTGGCCTGGGCCTTTACCCTTGCATATGTTTGTTTAACCCTGACCCAGGAAATGTATCCCTTCCAGGGGGTCCCTGTTACCTCACCAAAGCCTAACAGTGGGGAGCCTGCTTTGTCAATAATGGGATGAAAACAACAGACAGGATTTGTAACTTTTGTCCAACACGTCTGTGAAAGAGGAACGCAACCCGCCGTGCTACCTGAAGTCCCAAGGAAAGAGATGGGCCAGAGATACCACAATCGAGAGAGGAATCATGTCTCTGTGAGACGTTTATCTTAGCAGCAAAAAGACGCCCAAAGCATCGAGATGAGACAAACTGGAGACACTTTCTCAGTCTTGTTAATTATTCTGAACTAAATAAAACCATAACTTGCTTCCTGGTTGTATTATGTAGTAGTGTTATCTTTTATACATTTATTTTACTTTATCCTTATGTCTGATGTTAGGTTACTTTTGTTTTAAAAATGTTGTGTAAAGCGCCCAGAAGCCCTACGGAACTACTTTTTCACGCTGTACAAAACTATAACGTATACAGTGCAATGTCTATGCATGTAAAAAGAGAACTTAGAGATGTCATGATTATAACACCTTGAGGTTGCGTTAAGGTGAACCCCCCCCCCCCCCCCCCCCTTGAACAGACATCCCACCACTCCGCGTGACCCCACCCCACCTTTGCATTGCAGCAGCCCCCCTCCCAGGTTGATAAGCATGGCATAGATCACGGCTGGGCGTCGCCGACTGTAGCTCGATGATGAAAGAGACAAAAGGGCCATCATTCACTGCCGCGGCTCTTGTTAACCCCCAGCCAGAGTGACCCTTGCACAGACTCAGAGGGACCTCGCGCTGCTGTTCAGGGTGATTTATCGCCGAGATAACCTGAGAACTGCCGGCCCTCCTCACCCTGCCCGGGGGCACAAGTGCGCCAGGTTTTCTGGCACCCACGAGGCTTCATTTCTTGGTAACATTAGACCTGTGTTACCATTCATGCTAGCGATTTGTCAAACGTGTCCGACATCTTGAAATGTCTGTGAGGTCTTTCAGTCTCTGAAATGTAACCTGTAGCACACACCCTACTATACCAGGAGCGCAACTAGACCCGAACTTCGCGGGGAAGGGGGTGGGGGGTGGGGCCTGGGAGGGGGATGGCTAACACTCTACTAGCCCTAGCACTGGTCGCACACGGTGCAACAGTCTTTTTGGGTGCCCCTCCCCCATTTCCTCCATATCCATGAATTCCCTCAGTACCACTCACCCACAATGCCCCTCATCTCTCTATAGCACCTGTCTGACAAACATTTCATTTTTTACAGCTCTACTCATAGTTCTCTCAAACTCAGTTCTGTGATCTGAATAGTACACGTTCTTTGCAGCAGACACTTTAACCCTCTGCGCTGTGTGGGTGGCAGGAGTGGCCAAGTGTACGGTGAGCGATGCGAGAGTGTGAGAGTAGGATAAGAGGAGTGACTGCAGGGTGAGAGAGGTGACCATATGAATTTGGTTGCGGATGTAAGTGCAGAGTGGGACATCAAAACAGTGCTGCTGAGTGTGAGGGTAAAAATTAAGAGCCCGATAGGGACCCGTCTCAGCGCCTGCTTTTAAGAACTGCCGGTGCTGAGCACTGGCAGGACCCAGCCCACTTAAAGCCCTGCTATTATGGCATTAATCAGCGATGGAGGGTGGAGGAAATAAATAATGTGCTGATCCTGCAACAAACTTCCAGTCTTATGATTAGGGTTGCCAGCTCATTATTTTGATGTTCCAAACCCTTTTAGCCCTACTTTTCTGACTGGCTTCTTTTAAATAATGGCAGCTGGGCCTGTATTTATAAATGCCTGAACCGTATTCAGCCTTCAACCTTGAGGGCCGAAATACTCCTTCAGGAGTGGGTCGTTTGCGTGTATTTTAAGTGTCCATAACATAACATTCAACACTTAAGCAGGGTCTGGAAACTTTTCAATTGCTTTTGAACAGTGGGGTAGGTGGGGTGGGGCTGCATGTGAGTTATGTAAAGGCAAGAGATTTATAAAGGTTACCTAGTGCCCTAGGGAGGGGTGGACACTGGGTAACATAGAAACAGGGAGACATTGCATCAGGCAACGACTACACAGGACATGAAGACATCAATGCTACGACAAAGAGACACATGGAAATTTGGGGCAGATGGGAGCAGGACAGACCACTGAAGTTCAAGTTCAAGTTCAAGAATTTATATAGCGCACTACTCACCCAGAGGGTCTCAAGGCGCTTGGGGAGGGGGTTCATTATTTATCGAATAGCCAGGTTTTAAGTTCTTTTCTGAAGGAGATGTGGTTCTGTGTAAGGCGGAGGTGAGTGGGGAGTGAGTTCCAGGTCTTGGCCGCCAAGTAGGAGAAGGATCTGCCTCCCATGGTGGATCTTTGGATACGCGGAACTGCGGCGAGGCCTTGATTGGAGGATCTTAGTTGGCGGGTGGGTGTGTAGAAGGATAGTCGAGTGTTGAGGCATTCGGGCCCTAGTTTGTAGAGGGCCTTGTGTGCGTGGGTGAGGAGACGAAATGTTATTCTCTTGTTGACGGTAAGCCAGTGGAGGTCTTTCAGGTGGCCGGTAATGTGATCTTGGCGAGGGATGTCCAAAATGAGTCTCGCTGATGCGTTTTGGATGCGTTGGAGTTTTTTCTGTAATTTGGCTGTAATTCCGGCGTAGAGGGTGTTTCCGTAGTCTAGTCGACTCGTAACCAGTGCGTGGGTGACAGTCTTTCTTGTCTCGGCGGGGATCCAGTGGAAGATTTTTTTGAGCATACGAAGCACGTTGAAGCAGGAGGATGAGACGGCGTTGACTTGTTTGGTCATCGAGAGTGAGGAGTCTAGGATGAAGCCAAGGTTACGTGCGTGGTCTGTGGGTATGGGTGCTGAGCCCAGATCCAAAGGCCACCATGAGTCGTCCCAGGCAGAGGGGGATGATCCTAGGATGAGCACTTCCGTTTTGTCTGAGTTAAGTTTAAGGCGGCTGTTTTTCATCCATACGGCAACTTCTTTCATGCCTTCGTGAAGATTGGTTTTGGCGGTGTTGGGGTCTTTGGTGAGGGAAAGGATCAGCTGGGTGTCGTCAGCGTAGGAGATGATGTTAAGGTTGTGTTGACGCACGATGGAAGGGAGTGGACTCATGTAAACGTTGAAGAGGGTGGGACTAAGTGATGATCCTTGTGGTACACCGCAGATGACTTTGGTGGCCTCTGATTTGAATGGGGGAAGTCGGACTCTCTGAGTTCTCCCAGCTAGGAACGAGATGATCCAGTCCAAGGCTTTTCCTTTCATGCCGATGTTGCTGAGGCGTTGTATGAGGGTGCTGTGACAGACAGTGTCGAAGGCGGCGGAGAGGTCGAGTAGAATGAGGGCCACTGTTTCTCCGTTGTCCAGTAGTGTTCGGATGTCGTCTGTTGCTGCGATGAGGGCGGTTTCGGTGCTGTGTTTGGTTCGAAAGCTGGACTGTGAGGGATCGAGGGAGTTGTTGGATTCGAGGAAGGCGGCGAGTTGGCTATTGACGGCTTTCTCGATGACTTTGGCCGGGAATGGGAGGAGGGATATGGGGCGGTAGTTTTTAAGTTCAGAGGGGTCTGCTGTGGGTTTCTTCAGGAGGGCGCTGATTTCGGCATGTTTCCAGCTTTCTGGGAAGGTAGCAGAGTTGAAGGAGCAGTTGATGACATCACAGAGATGGGGTGCAATGATGGAGTCTGCTTTGTTGAAGATGTGGTGGGGACATGGGTCGGTTAGCGAGCCAAAGTGGATGGAATTCATTAGGCGGGTGGTGTCTTCAGTGGTGATTGGGTTCCAGGCGCTGAGGTTGTTAGAGGGCGGTTTAGGTTCTGAGGGGGGTGGAGAGGATTGTTCGTTGGAACTGTTTTCGAAGCTGTTATGTATGTCGGCAATTTTGTTGTAGAAGAAGGAGGATAACGAATCGCAGAGGTCTTGGGAGGGAGTGATGTCGTTTGAGGCAGGGGCGTAACACAGGCCCCCGCAGCCCCCGCATTGCGGGGGGGCCTCGGCCCCAAATCCCCACGCAGGGGCCCCCGGGGGCCCCCCAGCCTCTTAATAAATTAAATGGTGACGTACACAGCACGCAGGCGCAGCCTTTGCCTCGGCCAGGCCTCAGAGGTGCGTTCTTCATTAATTAAATGGCGCGCAACTGCTGCGCAAGCGCGTCCCCAGCCAGGCCTCTCTGGAGCCGGGACTGCTACACCAGAGAGCTCTTCCGATTCCAGGAAGTGGGCTGAGGGGTCAAGGGATAACTGTCTGAGGACCCCTGTTCTGGTGTGAACTGTGAGCTGTAATCACCAGATTGGACTCGGACCCTCCGGACCCTCAGAGTCGAGGGATGCTCTGTGCAAGCCTCTGAGGGTCTCACTCTGCGGACATCACCAGCTACCGAGCCGAGCCCCAGAGAAGGCGAGTGAGATGTGAGAGTTGCCCTCACTCCTGGGCCTCAAGGCACCAGAGGAGACGGTGAGTGAGCTGTGAGGGGCCCCTTGCCCTCCCCCTCGTTTCCCGGGTCACTCACTCTTCATCCTCTGCCCTCCCCAACCCAAACTTCATTCTCTGCTCGCCCCTTCCTCCACCCCACGACGACTCTTCCACCTCCTCTCCCTCACACCACTTATTTCAAAGTTGCTGTTTTGTTTTGAAATGTTGTGCACTGTTAGTGTGTAAGTGAAGCATATGTTTCCATACACGTGTGTGCTGCAAAACACGGACCGACTGCCGCCTCGCCCTTCATCCTCTCCGCCTGTGCACCAGCAACAAGAGCTTCACTGGCGTTACTAGCGTCACTGGGGTCAAGTCACAAGATGCCTTCCTCTGGAGTCATCAAAAGTAAAACAGGGTTTAAGTAATTATTATACACAGCTGGTCAGAAGAAGCAAAGGACAACAGACGATCTGCCGTTCCTATTCTTAAAGCCCCCCCCCCCCTTGCAGACAAGCAGCCAAAGGCCTCTGTTGGTCCTTTTCACAGTTTCTTCTTCACAGAGCCCTGGTCCCAGCCCCTGAAGTCACAATGCAGAATGACGCCCCCCCCCCCCCTCCTGAATGTGATAAGGGACTCGGGTCACCAATGTCTCACAAACACACATCGGCTTTGAGCTGAATGGGGCCCTTGAAGGCACCCCCTCTCTGCACGGAAGGAGTTACAGGGACTTATGTGAACCCTCTGGTCTACCAACCACTCCTCACACCGCCATCCACCCTTTCCCTTCTCCTCCACTATCCTTGAAAGCATCAACCCTCCGCTGCACAATATTTCGGACATTTGACAGTGTTGGTTCATCCCTGGGTGTTTGACAACGTCTGTTTGTTTACTGGTACTTGATAGTAACAGGCCATCTCTGGATGGCTGGCAGTGTCTGTTTGTCTATGGGTAGTTATTAGTGATGGTTTATCTCTAGGTGTCTGACAGTGTTTGTTTGTCTATGACGATTTGATATTGACTGTTTATCTCTGGGTGTCACAGTGTCTGTCTATGTGAATTTAATAGTGACGGTTCATCTCTGTGTCTGACAGTGTCTATTTGTCTATGTGTATTAGATAGTGATGGTTTATCTCTGAGTAATTTACAGTGTCTGTCTATGGTTAGTTGACAGTGTTGGTTCGTCTCTGGGTGTCTGACAGTGTCTGTTTGTCTATGGTTAGTTGACAGTGTTGGTTCATCCCTGGGTGTTTGACAACGTCTGTTTGTTTACTGGTACTTGATAGTAACAGGCCATCTCTGGATGGCTGGCAGTGTCTGTTTGTCCATGGGTAGTTATTAGTGATGGTTTATCTCTAGGTGTCTGACAGTGTTTGTTTGTCTATGACGATTTGATATTGACTGTTTATCTCTCGGTGTCACAGTGTCTGTCTATGTGAATTTGATAGTGACGGTTCATCTCTGTGTCTGACAGTGTCTATTTGTCTATGTGTATTAGATAGTGATGGTTTATCTCTGAGTAATTTACAGTGTCTGTCTATGGTTAGTTGACAGTGTTGCTTCGTCTCTTGGTGTCTGACAGTGTCTGTTTGTCTATGGTTAGTTGACAGTGTTGGTTCGTCTCTGGGTGTCTGACAGTGTCTGTATATCTATGGTTAGTTGACAGTGTTGGTTCGTCTCTGGATGTCTGACTGTGTCTGTTTGTCTATGGTTAGTTGACAGTGTTGCTTTGTCTCTGGGTGTCTGACAGTGTCTGTTTGTCTATGGTTAGTTGACAGTGTTGGTTCGTCTCTGGGTGTCTGACAGTGTCTGTTTGTCTATGGTTAGTTGACAGTGTTGGTTCGTCTCTGGGTGTCTGACTGTGTCTGTTTGTCTATGGTTAGTTGACAGTGTTGGCTCTTCTCTGGGTGTCTCTGACAGTGTCTCTCTATGGTTAGTTGACAGTGTTGGTTCGTCTCTGGGTGTCTGACAGTGTCTGTTTGTCTATGGTTAGTTGACAGTGTTGGTTCGTCTCTGGGTGTCTGACTGTGTCTGTTTGTCTATGGTTAGTTGACAGTGTTGGCTCTTCTCTGGGTGTCTCTGACAGTGTCTGTTTGTCTATGGTTAGTTGACAGTGTTGGTTCGTCTCTGGGTGTCTGACAGTGTCTGTTTGTCTATGGTTAGTTGACAGTGTTGGTTCATCCCTGGGTGTTTGACAACGTCTGTTTGTTTACTGGTACTTGATAGTAACAGGCCATCTCTGGATGGCTGACAGTGTCTGTTTGTCCATGGGTAGTTATTAGTGATGGTTTATCTCTAGGTGTCTGACAGTGTTTGTTTGTCTATGACGATTTGATATTGACTGTTTATCTCTGGGTGTCACAGTGTCTGTCTATGTGAATTTGATAGTGACGGTTCATCTCTGTGTCTGACAGTGTCTATTTGTCTATGTGTATTAGATAGTGATGGTTTATCTCTGAGTAATTTACAGTGTCTGTCTATGGTTAGTTGACAGTGTTGCTTCGTCTCTTGGTGTCTGACAGTGTCTGTTTGTCTATGGTTAGTTGACAGTGTTGCTTCGTCTCTGGGTGTCTGACAGTGTCTGTATGTCTATGGTTAGTTGACAGTGTTGGTTCGTCTCTGGATGTCTGACTGTGTCTGTTTGTCTATGGTTAGTTGACAGTGTTGGTTCGTCCCTGGGTGTCTGACTGTGTCTGTTTGTCTATGGTTAGTTGACAGTGTTGGCTCTTCTCTGGGTGTCTCTGACAGTGTCTGTCTATGGTTAGTTGACAGTGTTGGTTCGTCTCTGGGTGTCTGACAGTGTCTGTTTGTCTATGGTTAGTTGACAGTGTTGGTTCGTCTCTGGGTGTCTGACAGTGTCTGTTTGTCTATGGTTAGTTGACAGTGTTGGTTCGTCTCTGGGTGTCTGACTGTGTCTGTTTGTCTATGGTTAGTTGACAGTGTTGGCTCTTCTCTGGGTGTCTCTGACAGTGTCTGTTTGTCTATGGTTAGTTGACAGTGTTGGTTCGTCTCTGGGTGTCTGACAGTGTCTGTTTGTCTATGGTTAGTTGACAGTGTTGGTTCATCCCTGGGTGTTTGACAACGTCTGTTTGTTTACTGGTACTTGATAGTAACAGGCCATCTCTGGGTGTCTGACAGTGTCTGTTTGTCTATGGTTAGTTGACAGTGTTGGTTCATCCCTGGGTGTTTGACAACATCTGTTTGTTTACTGGTACTTGATAGTAACAGGCCATCTCTGGGTGTCTGACAGTGTCTGTTTGTCTATGGTTAGTTGACAGTGTTGGTTCGTCTCTGGGTGTCTGACTGTGTCTGTATGTCTATGTTTAGTTGACAGTGTTGGTTCGTCTCTGGATGTCTGACTGTGTCTGTTGGTCTATGGTTAGTTGACAGTGTTGGCTCTTCTCTGGGTGTCTCTGACAGTGTCTGTCTATGGTTAGTTGACAGTGTTGGTTCGTCTCTGGGTGTCTGACTGTGTCTGTTTGTCTATGGTTAGTTGACAGTGTTGGCTCTTCTCTGGGTGTCTGACAGTGTCTGTTTGTCTATGGTTAGTTGACAGTGTTAGTTCGTCTCTGGGTGTCTGACAGTGTCTGTTTTTCCAATGGGTTTTTGTTAGTGATGGTTTATCTCTGAGTAATTTACAGTGTCTGTCTATGGTTAGTTGACAGTGTTGCTTCGTCTCTTGGTGTCTGACAGTGTCTGTTTGTCTATGGTTAGTTGACAGTGTTAGTTCGTCTCTGGGTGTCTGACAGTGTCTGTTTGTCTATGGTTAGTTGACAGTGTTAGTTCGTCTCTGGGTGTCTGACAGTGTCTGTTTTTCCAATGGGTGTTTGTTAGTGATGGTTTATCTCTGAGTAATTTACAGTGCCTGTCTATGGTTAGTTGACAGTGTTGCTTCATCTCTTGGTGTCTGACAGTGTCTGTTTGTCTGTGGTTAGTTGACCGTGTTGGTTCGTCTCTGGGTTTCTGACAGTGTCTGTTTGTCTGTGGTTAGTTGACAGTGTTGCTTCGTCTCTGGGTGTCTGACAGTGTCTGTTTGTCTATGGTTAGTTGACAGTGTTGGTTCGTCTCTGGGTTTCTGACAGTGTCTGTTTGTCTGTCGTTAGTTGACAGTGTTGGTTCGTCTCTGGGTTTCTGACAGTGTCTGTTTGTCTGTGGTTAGTTGACAGTGTTGGTTCGTCTCTGGGTTTCTGACAGTGTCTGTTTTCCAATGGGTGTTTGTTAGTGTTGATTCGTCTCTGGGTAACTGAGAGCGTGCGTTGTTTTCAGAGTGTCTGATGGTGTCTTTGGGTCTCTTTGAACTTGATTGTGTCTGCTAGGTCCTTGCTGTCTGAGTGCTGTGTTTTTCAGTCTGTGTGTTTGGTTGACGCCAATGGTGGCTCAATGCTTCTCTTTTGACTTTTTGCTGAATGTTAACCTTCGACTGTGATAGTTTCTAGTGGTCTGTGTCTAATTTGATCTTTGTCTAAATATATCTATTATTCTTTGCATTGTGTAATACTGTTTGTTGATCTGCTTGTTGATCTGTTTTTACTCTAGAGTCTGTGTCTTAGTCATCCATTTTCTGATAGTATCTACTGGTGTTTGTGCGTCTGGTGGTAGGCATTGAGTTGGCTTGTTTGTGTTTCATAATCTGTCATGTCTAGGTGTATGACAGTGTGTATTATTGACTCAGTGCCTTGTAGAACACATTGCAATTTGGATGTCTGACATTACTGCTGATTTCTAATATCAATGGCTAAACTCTTGATGTCATTGTGCTTTAGTGTTTATTGAACTCAGGGTAGATGGTAGCGTATGTTCCTTTTTGGTGTTTGATGGTAGATTTAGTCATTCTGTGATAGTGTTTGTTGGTCTCTGAGTCGCTTGTCGCCTATATTACCTTTGGGTGTTTGATGGTGGGTTTAGTCATTGTGGGATGGTGTTTGTCGGTTTCTGGGTAGCTGGTAGCATATATTACTGTGATAGTGTTTGTTGGTCTCTGGGTGTGTTTGACGGTAGGGTTTGGTAATTGTGTGACAGTGTTTGTCGGTTTCTGGGTAGCTGGTAGCATATATTACTGTGATAGTGTTTGTTGGTCTCTGGGTGTGTTTGACGGTAGGGTTTGGTAATTGTGTGACAGTGTTTGTCGGTTTCTGGGTAGCTGGTAGCATATATTACTGTGATAGTGTTTGTTGGTCTCTGGGTGTGTTTGACGGTAGGGTTTGGTAATTGTGTGACAGTGTTTGTCGGTTTCTGGGTAGCTGGTAGCATATATTACTGTGATAGTGTTTGTTGGTCTCTGGGTGTGTTTGACGGTAGGGTTTGGTAATTGTGTGACAGTGTTTGTCGGTTTCTCGGTAGCTGGTAGCATATATTACTGTGATAGTGTTTGTTGGTCTCTGGGTGTGTTTGACGGTAGGGTTTGGTAATTGTGTGACAGTGTTTGTCGGTTTCTGGGTAGCTGGTAGCATATATTACTGTGATAGTGTTTGTTGGTCTCTGGGTGTGTTTGACGGTAGGGTTTGGTAATTGTGTGACAGTGTTTGTCGGTTTCTGGGTAGCTGGTAGCATATATTACTGTGATAGTGTTTGTTGGTCTCTGGGTGTGTTTGACGGTAGGGTTTGGTAATTGTGTGACAGTGTTTGTCGGTTTCTGGATAGCTGGTAGCATATATTACTGTGATAGTGTTTGTTGGTCTCTGGGTGTGTTTGACGGTAGGGTTTGGTAATTGTGTGACAGTGTTTGTTGGTTTCTGGGTAGCTGGTAGCATATATTACTGTGATAGTGTTTGTTGGTCTCTGGGTGTGTTTGACGGTAGGGTTTGGTAATTGTGTGACAGTGTTTGTCGGTTTCTGGGTAGCTGGTAGCATATATTACTGTGATAGTGTTTGTTGGTCTCTGGGTGTGTTTGACGGTAGGGTTTGGTAATTGTGTGACAGTGTTTGTCGGTTTCTGGGTAGCTGGTAGCATATATTACTGTGATAGTGTTTGTTGGTCTCTGGGTGTGTTTGACGGTAGGGTTTGGTAATTGTGTGACAGTGTTTGTCGGTTTCTGGGTAGCTGGTAGCATATATTACTGTGATAGTGTTTGTTGGTCTCTGGGTGTGTTTGACGGTAGGGTTTGGTAATTGTGTGACAGTGTTTGTCGGTTTCTGGGTAGCTGGTAGCATATATTACTGTGATAGTGTTTGTTGGTCTCTGGGTGTGTTTGACGGTAGGGTTTAGTAATTGTGTGATAGTGTTTGTTGGTCTCTGGGGATGTTTGCAGTGGGGTAACACAGGCCCCGTAACCCCCAAGCTCCAGGGAGCCCCCACAGCACAGTAGTCTGTCAGAAGAGCTCCCGATTGAGTCTGGAGGGGGCCCCTCCACATACTTTGCAGGGGGGCCCCCTCAAGTTTCGTTACGCCACTGGTTTGAGGCTGCGGTGGGGTTGGTGAATTCTTTGACGATGTTGAATAGTTCCTTGCTATTATGGGCGTTGTTGTCGAGTCGATTCTTGAATGCTGATTTCTTGGTGGATCGAATCAGCTGGTGGTGTTTGCGGGTGGCTGCCTTGAAGGTGGTCATGTTATCGGTGGTTGGGTTTTTTCTCCATGTTTTCTCGAGAGTACCGCATAGCTTCTTGGATTTCTTAAGGTCATCGTTGAACCAGGGGGCCTTTTTGCTGTTTTGTTTGGTGTGATGGTTTTTCAAGGGTGCTAATTCGTCAGCGCTGTGAGTGATCCATTGTTTGAATTTGATGGCAGCTTGGTTTGGGTCCGATGAGAGGGCGGGTGGGTTTTGGTTGAGCGATGTGAGGAGTTGGTCGGTGGTGATTTTGTTCCATTTTCTTTGGGGAATAGGTTGTGGGGGGTTGTGGGTCGAGGTGGTTTTGTAGCTGAAGTGAACACAACTGTGGTCCGTCCAATGGAGAGCTGTGGTGCGATCGAAGGAGATGTGTTTGCTGGAGGTGAAGATTGGGTCGAGCGTATGTCCGGCTACATGGGTGGGGGTGTCAACAAGTTGTTTGAGGCCGAGATTGGCCAGGTTGTCAAGAAGGGTGGTGGTGTTGCTGTCGTTTTTCTTTTCCAGGTAGAAGTTGAGGTCTACTAGTAGATGTAGTTCTCGGAGGCGAGGGCATGTGGACTGATGAAGTCAGTGATGTCTTCGCTGAATTGTTTACGGGTTCCTGGAGGCCTGTAGATGAGGGGGCCTCTGAGTGTGGTCCTAGGGTCGGTGTGGATCTGGAAGTGGAGGTGTTCGGCGGTTGTAAGGTTATCGTCGGAGCTGGACGTGATTTTGATGGTGTTCTTATGGACGATGGCGATGCCTCCTCCTGTTTGGACGGTGCGGTCTTTTCGGATGATCTTGTAATTGTCCGGGATGGCTATGGCGATGTCGGGTGTTGATGATGCGTTCATCCATGTTTCAGTAAGGAAGGCGACGTCCGGTGATGTAGTGTCGAGTAGATCCCAGAGTTCGGTGGCGTGTCTGTGGACTGAGCGGGTGTTCAGCAGGATGCACTTCAGGTGGTTAGAGTCGGAGCTGTGTTTGGGGTTAGTGGATGTGGTATGGGTCTTGATGCTGGTAAATTTGCAGGAGTGGCAAGCAAAGGGACCGTGGGTACGTCCCGGGGCAGCTTCGTAGCATTGAGGTGTGCGTCCGGGGTTAAGGGCTAGGAGGGTGGCGGCGTCATATGTTATGCTGGAGGAGTGCGGTTTGTGGGGGCCAGGGGGTCTGGCACTGGGCGCGGTCCAGGCGCGGACGGGCATAGACGGGCTTACCTTTGGCGCACCTTCGGCGCGCATGGGGCGCGACCGCTGCGCGTGAACGCTGCACGCGTAGGCATCTGTCATATGTGGATAGTGGCAGGGGAAGGGCGAGGGAGGGTCAGCTGGGAGGCGGGAGCGAGGCGGAGACCTGGGCAGGGAGGCACACAACAACAACAACGAAAACAAAATGGACGGCCGCCTAAAGCGAGATAGTAATCAGTGGCACCGTTCCAGTCAGGCACACCTTTAAGTTTAAAAGCAGGTAAATCAAACTGTAATTAGCAGCACACTTAGCCAATCTAGCGCTACGATGTCCCAGTGATTTACATGATAATCAATTAAGGCGCTCTAGCGCTCCTGTGTCAGCAGTCAATTCCAATGAGTATCTTAATTTAGTAGACACCAGGTTTGTGTGAAAAATGCTGCTTTATTGAAACAGGTACACATCACAATATAACCTAGACCTCCGCCTTAAAAAACTACAACCTCACTATCCAAAGTTACAAACTTATTTTACTCTGCCCTCGCCCCTAAGGTATCCCTCCCCCTTCATTACCACTTAATACATTTATATTGTATCTGATCAATGACTGTTCGAATGTAACTGATATCTCTAAAATACCTTCCCTCTTTCCTACATCTATTATCCACCATGGGGTGGCTTGTAATTTTTATGAACAGTTGTCCTCCACGGTATTTGATGTTTTGATCCTGACAAAGCGCTTAGAGACCCCTGGGTTATAACGCGCTATATAAATTAAATTAAATTAAATAAAATTAAATAAATAAATAAATTAGCCCACTAAATTTCCTATCTAAGCTTAAACTTCTTGTCTCGACAAGGTGTGAACCTGCTTACAAGTTCCCCTTTCAATTGAAGAAAAAGACAGGTCGTGCCAATTAATAATTCAGTCCATGGAATAAATGTTCCAGAGACGTCTTTCAGTGCCCTACGACACTTCTTAAAAGGACAGCTATTGGAACCTCTATACATATTCCTTGAAAAAGTCCTTGGTGTGCCAGCCTTATGGGCGAAACATGTGTCCTCTGTTCCTTTAGCTTCATCATATGATTTGAAATAAACATAGAATTATATATATGACCTCTAGATATTGGGACATTTAATCCAAGGTCTGAATTAAGAATTGGCACAACCTGTCTTTTTCTACAATTGTCTCTTGAATCCTGTTCATTGGGGCCTGACAGGTTGAAAGGTTGCTATGCCTTTGAATAACTTATTAGGGTTCTGTCTGGTTATGCGTGAACCCCATGAGCTACACACCCCCTCCAATATAACTTCAGTTCTCTTTTAGCCTGAAGTGCCACTGACAACAACTGTAAACATCGGGAAACCATGGTAACTTCTCTGCCAACCTATTTTGGAAGTAGGGTCCATCTACCGCATTGCCTCCATCATCTTGTCTCTCTTATGCAAACCGTGTGTCTGTTATGTGTGTTTTTTTATGAACTCATTGTATATACTGCTATATAAATTTCTAATTGCACCAAAATGAAATAGATTCAATCATGTATAAAATTGGTATATATATATATATATATATATATATAAAAACAAAAAAATATATATTTGTGAAAAATAAAATTTAAGAATACATCCATAATTTTGGTGATAATTCCTTTAATATTGAGTAACAGTTATACTTTATCATCTTGGTTTTTCATTTAGTAGATCTGCTTAGCTATAGACCTTTTCCAACCAACTTCTCTGCCAACCGCCAGCGCATATGCCTCAAGCGACAACCTAGCTTAACACCATAAACCCCCCTGTGCATACCTGTAGCAATAAAACCTGCCGAAATTAAAAATAGAAACTTTACGCCCAGATAAAAAACTCTGGAATAGGGATGCGTGGGTTGAGGGAAAAGCTACCAATCCCAGCCACCGTGCCACCTGACAAAAGGGTGGCGGGCATACAAAATGCCCAGTTTTATTCCTTTGGGCAACAAAAGTAGCCCAAATAAAGCCCAAAGCCCCGAGTCATCATTGAACTGCTTTACTTCCCCAAATACCTGGGGGGCAGCCTCTGGTCGGATGCCCCCAAATCCCTCTTAGAAACATGGAAGGCATAGTTACTGGAATGTATTGACATTGACACTAGGCCACGTGCGCCCAGTGGTAAGACAGGTATACATGTAAAGACACAGAGATAGAAACAGAGACATGGATACTGGGACAGAGGGACACAGACACTAGGATAGAAGGTGTTCTACTACTATACAGCGATCAAATATCGACCTACAAAACCATTGCATCTACTCTATCGACCTTACCCCTGCTTCGCACGCGAGTCTGGGTAAGTGGATGTGGAGTCAAGAATGGTGAGCATATACTTAGACTGACAATGTAGTTGTAGGTGATGTAGTGATTAAAATGTTTTTGTAAGTCGATATTTCGACCTCAATATAGTGACAAAGTCAGGTAGAAGGTCGGTATAAAGGTGCAGGGAGAGAAATTCACTAGGAAAGGGGAGAAACAGATTCAGTGATTAATATTTTAAGCTATTGAGGAAAAAGTCTCGAAAAAAGGAACTTCATATGTCTCGACATATTTAAATCACATGTTAGAAGCAAAAATGAATTTGTTCCATTTTAACAGACGAAACAGATTCAAAGTATTTATTGGTCAACAGAGACTGTTTATAACATCTAATGCAGGCCTACTATTCACATAAGAAATTTAAAAGGAAATCAACTTTCGTACCTACTAACCCAACAAACAATGCATGTTTTTGAAACTCTTGTTGAAGGGAACATAACGACTCTGTGTTACAGTAATAAAAGAAAAAGAACATGGTTATCACAGAATGAACATTCTTAACAATCTTAAATACAAAAGGACCTTGTAATAAAGTCTTCTTAATAAGGAAGATCTATTCTTGTAATTAATCAATCAATCAATCAGGGTATTGTAAGCGCGCTACTCACCCGTGAGGGTCTCAAGGTGCTGTGGGGGGGTGGGGGGAGGAAAGGGAGGGCCCGAAGAGCCAGGTCTTGAGGGTCTTCCTGAAGGTCTGATGTCTGCCGGTAGCTCGTTCCAGATCTTGGCTGCAATGTGAGAGAACGATCTTCTGTCTGCTCTGGCTCTGTGGATCCGCTGGGTTTCAGCCGGTGCAAGGTTGGATGATCGCCTGTTGTGCAGGCATTTGTAGGCGTGAGTAAGGATTTTGAAAATGACTCTCTTATCCACGGGGAGCCAGTGGAGTCGCTGTAGGTGTTGGCTGATGTGTTCGTGCTGGGGGATGCTGAGGACGAGTGTGGCCGCGGTGTTCTGTATTGTATTGTTTGTTTGCGGAGTAGGGGCTTGTTGATGCCGGCATAGAGTGCGTTGCCATAGTCGAGTTTGCTGGTGATGAGTGCATGGGCAACTGTTTTCCTTGATTTGGGGGGATCCAGTTGAAGGTCTTTCGGAGGATGCGGAGAGTGTTGAAACAGCTGGAGGTGACAGCATTGACCTGTCGGTTCATGGTTAGTGATGAGTCGAGTACGCTGCCGAGGTTCTTGGCGTGGTCTGAGGGGGTAGGTGGGCTTCTGAGGGCGGTTGGCCACCAGGTGTTGTCCCATGCTGAAGGGGTGGTTCTAAGGACAAGGACTTCTGTTTTCTCTGTGTTGAGTTTTAGGCAGCTGTAGATCATCCATACTGCCACTTCTTGCATTCCTCTCTGGTAGTTGAGTTTTGCGGTGGTGGGGTCTTTGATGAGGGAGAGGATGAGCTGGGTGACGTCGGCGTAGGATACGATGTTGAGGCCGTGTTGTCGGACGATGTCTGCGAGGGGGCCATGTAGATGTTGAAGAGTGTCGGGTTCAGAGATGACCCCTGTGGTACTCCGCAGGTGATGTCAGTGGGGGCAGAGAGGTAGGGCGGTAGTCTGATCCTTTGGCTTCTTCCGGTGAGGAACAAGCTGATCCAGTCTAGGGCAGTTCCCTGTATGCTAGCGTTGAATAGTCTAGTGATTAGTGTGCGGTGAGAGATGGTGTCGAAGGCTGCAGACAGGTTGAGGAGGATGGGGGCCGTGAAGTGGCCCTGGTCCAGGAGGGTGCGGATGTCGTCTGTGGCGGCGAGTAGGGTGGTCTCGGTACTGGGGTTAGATCGGAATCCGGATAGGGACGGGTCGAGGATGGCGTGTTCTTCGATGAATCGTGTCAGTTCCTTGTTGACTGCTTTCTCTGCCACTTTGGCTGCGAAGGGGAGAAGCGAGATGGCCCAGTAGTTTTTGGGGTCGGTGGGGTCGGCTGTGGCTTTCTTGAGCAGGGGCCTGACTTCGGCGCGCTTCCAGTCATCTGGGAAGGTGCCTGTTTTGAAGGTGGTGTTGATGGTGTATTGCAGTTAGGGTGCAATGGTGTCTGTGGCAGATGTGCCGGGGCAGAGGTCGATGGTGCCCCCCGAGTGGATGCCTTTCACGGTCGCAGCAGTGTCCATGGTCGTGATTGGCGTCCAGCTGGAGATGGTGGACTGGCTGGTGTCTTGGGGAGGCGAGGGGCTGGCTGAGGTGTCTTGTAGGCAGTCGGTGAAGTTGTCATAGAGTGTTCTGATCTTGAGGTGGAAGAAGGTTAAGAGCTTGTCACAGAGGTCCTGGGACGGGTGATGTTTGTGGCTTCACTGCGTGGGTTGGTGATTTCCTGGATGACATGGAAGAGTTCCTTGGAGTTGGTGAGGATTTTGTTGTGGATGAAGGTCCTTTTGGTTTGTTCTGATTTGGTTGTGGTAGTCCGTCATGGCATTCTTGTAGGTGGAGTAGCAGTCGGCTGTCTTGGAATTCCTCCAGTTCTTTTCCAAGTTTCTGCAGGTGCGCCTGGCTTCTTGGAGTATGGTGGTGAACCAGGCAGCTTTTCTGGGGCATTGTTTGCCGGAGTTACGTAGCGGGCGAGCTTGTCTGCGCAGTTAGGGATCCACGTGTGGAGTTCCCTGGCTGCGGTGTTTGCGTTAGATGCCCAGGTGTGGTTGTCTCTGGAGTTCCTTCGTGGCGGGTGTGGGGCTGGTTTGGGTGCTTTGGGTTTATCGACAGTGAAGTGGACACAGTGGTGGTCGGTCCAAGGTGGTTGCATTGTGTGGCTGAAGTGGACGCTGTTTCGAAAATGGGGCCGAGGGTGTGCCCTGCCCTGTGTGTCGGTGTGTTGACGAGTTGGTTGTGTAGGTCCGGCAGCAGCGGAGGCAGGAGAACTGGCCATGGGTCTTGTTCGGTGAGGCTAGTTGGCAGTCTGTGTGTCTTCTGGGGTTGAGTGTGATGAGGGTGGTGGTGTCATAACGATGGACGGTCGGAGATCCAGGGTTCCTGGTGCTGGCCGCATTCGGGTCACGGAACGGCACAGGCGACCACGCAGCGGCTACCATTATGTAATCGATTAGACATTTTATGGAAAGAAGATACAGGGACACCTGGTCGGCTAGCTAATTAGCTCAATTTGCAAAATGACTCATAAAAGAAACCAAACAAAAGATATAAATAAAATCGGAGGAAACAGTCAATAACAACTATGTAACTGATAATATCAGTATTCATCTCACACAATAATGTCCACACCTCATGTAAATGTTTGTGTTAATGAACATTCATCCATTTCCTCAAGATCCATAATTCACACCCTTTATATTTTTCATAGGTTTCATTCTTCAACCGTTATGCATCGACGTACATTCCTATAACCCCTCGCAATAAAGGTGACCACATTTGTAAGCTCATTGTCTTGAGGGATGTATGTCGTTACTACGCATGCTTTTACAACGCATGCCTTTACCACGCAACTTTACAACGCAAGTCGTTACAACCACTTGCGTTGGGGAGCGCTGGATAGTGAATAGTTTAATTTACTATTCCAACTCCAGTCCCCGTGGATAGTAGGGAAGGTTTTGGATAGTAAATTAAACCATTCCCTATCCTACAGCGCCCCCCAGCGCAAGTAGCTGCAACGACTTGCTATGTAAAAGTTGCATGGTAAAGGTAGTGCGTGGTAAAAGTTCCGTTGTAAACGCTGTTCCCCGTCTGGAGAAATTAGATACCATTGATATTAAAGATCAGAATTTAAATGTGTGTACTGTAGCTGAGAAAGCACTGTGCACAAAGATGCCACATGAGGAGGGTGTGGAAAGTATAGAAGGAGCAAATAAAATATATTACCTTCGACACAAATGGCATTTCCTATTATTTAATTGAATTCTCACATTGTTTGGAAACAGCAGTCGCCATTTTTAAGGCATTTGCTATAAGTTTCCGCATGATTAAGAGCCTTCTTGTTAGACAGTCGACAAAGCTTTGCTGCTGAAACTGGAACCTGTATTTCAGTTCTGGTAGACACCTCAGGACTGTTTACCTTTACCTTAAAATAAGTTTAGAAAAAATAAAATCTAAGCACATAGAGATTTTTAAGTACAGATTGTCGTATTTGGAGAAATTCGTTTAGAACTTTAAAGTACTTAATCTGAGCTATCCTGAAAGAGCAGCGAACTATATTATTTGTGGGACATTATTCTATCACATTAAGCACTGGTAGAGGTTTCTTCTTATTTTGAAAGATTCTTCAAATATTCATAATATACATAATGTATTTATTGCAGTGGTGATGTTTAAGAAGAAACTCATTAGTATTTAATTTGAGCTAAATAATATTGATGAATGTTTACTGCATTACAGTTTGGCAAACACTTTCAGGAATCTATCAGAGTAGCAGTGAGCTTTCAGTAGCCATGATCCACGCTCACCTGGAGATCTCAGGTGAGCGGGGAAATGTAATCCCCTGAACTTTCTGGTCAAACAAGTTCCTAATTTCAGAGGAGACCACAGGTTTGAGCAGAGCATAGGTACCACTTGCACGGAGGCTGTGAGGTTGCAAAGCCTACTCTAAGTGACGTACGCAACAGAACTAAGATGAGCTACAAATCGCAAGATGGCGGCATTCTTGATTCTTTGGGTATTACTTCCTTGTGCAGTATGGCATTCTCTGCAAGGCAATTTATTTTATAGCTGCAGCAGCTGGAACCCATGGTGCCAGACCTCAGATTTTGTCGCGTCTTTATGCCATATTTGATTTTTTCACATCTTCATATAAAAGGTGAAGAATATTGAATAACACAGTAAATATGAATTTGTGTTGAAGTCCTCGAGTTTTGTGCTATAAACTCTAAATGATAGTCATCAAGTTTTGTGCTAGGAACTCTATCCGAAGAGTTATGTGGTTTTGTGTTATGAACTCTATGTTGGAGTCATCTCATCTTAGTTCACCTAATTTACATTCGCCCGATAGAAATTATGAACTCAGTGTTACAATTATTTTTAGGAATACAGACTCAACTGTACAGGCTTGTTATATCAGCTCTATAAAAAGGATACATATGCTACAATACTCATGTTCTAAATGTCCATCTTGCCTTTAGATTCCCACTACAATGCATAGATGTGAATGCTCAGTAGAGGGACAAACGGATGTGGTAATATCAAGTTTCTCTGATTTCTGCCTTATCTCATCCCCTTCACCCCATTTCTAGTGTTAGCCTACATTTTGCATCTAAGTACAGTTGACTGTGGAGCAATATTCTGAAGAAGTGAGTCAAGTGCCATTACCTTCAGATCTAAAAATTCAGATTCTTAAGCCTTACCACTTCCTTCCTTCCATCCTTATTTGTGTGCTTATTAATAATATTTCCAATATTACCCTTGCATCTCCAGAAACAATTACAGGGGATCCAAAGAAGTTTGCTTAATTCCTTCGTCATTGTCAATTGCATTTTCTAAGTAAACCTATGATGTTACTCGATGGCCAAACTAAAGTAGCTTTTGTTTTGTTTCACCTACACAGGCATGCTGGTAAGTGGAGTATTCCATTAATTGAGAGAAATTATTCATTACTGTATATTAGAACATTGGAATGTTGGGAGCTCCATTGAAAACAATGGAGTGCTCTGGTCCTATAATGGCTGGTATAAGCATGGAGCTCCAACATTCCATTGTTTCTTTGTTCACTGCTCTGGCTGTGAACAAAGGCTTCAGGGAACCTGAGGGGATTCCATTCCCCTCAGGCTCCCAAAAGGCTTTGTTTTTTTTGTTAGAACATTCTGTCCTCTAGTGACAGAATGTTCTAATAGCCTTATAGCCCTTCGTAGATGGGCTATATCACTATTCAAGTCCCTCTCCCTTGTTAAAGGCCCTCGCCTTCGGCTCGGGGCCTTTAACGCTGGGGAGGGCCTTTAATAGCCGGTATAGCCTTCTACGGCGGGCTATAAGGCTATAATGCCTCTGGCATTTGTGAACAAATAAAGAGGTTGCTTTCCAGAATGTCACATAAATTTCTCTGAAAAATGTATGGCTGCATTTAAAACAGGTAAATTATAAGATTAATTGAGTTGTGTTATCATATTCAAATGTTTGGTAGTTGAGAGTAGGTGGTCTGAAGAGAAAAGAGCCTCAATATTTTATGAAGGGCTCGAAAGAGAGTTTAATGATGCACTTCCAAAGGTAGTAGAACCTTCTGATACATGTGAAGAAATGATAGACTTGGTAATGTACTTAGATCATCATTTAGCTGAATGTCGTTATGTGGAAAATAATGTAGAAACAAAAATATTGGTAAAGTCAGAAGAAAATAGAAACCCGGCTCTTCGTGAACCTATGTAATTAGGCAGTGTTAAAAGTCTTACTTCAAAAGAGGAAAGAGAAAGAATACATATATGGAAGTTGTGCATGTATTGTGGGAGATCATGGAATGCTGTTAAAGAGTCTCAATGTAAACAAAGGATATGAAAAAATCAAGCATCAGTACCATTTCACAAAGAGACCGCAACCGTCAAAAAGCAAAGTTCCTTGACAATGAAAGCAGCTGCTTTGTCAAGTGTATAAATTGAGTCAGTTGCAAACTGGGAAGTGAATACCATGCAGTGCTCGGCAGCGCATATGATTATCCCAATGCAAATTACTTTGTCAGATGTACAAGAAAAGATTGCCTCTGGACTTTTAGATTCAAGAGCTTCAAGAAATGATATGGACATTAGGTTTGCCCAATCTTTGCAAATTCTGGCAATTAGGAAAAAGATTGCTGAGGAAGTTAAAACAGTCAATGGTTCCATTTGGTCTTCAACTCCTGTATGGTTTCATACTCATGTCATTTCTATAGTTTATTTTAGAACCTACTATGAAAAGATTTCTGATCTAATAGATGCTCCATGTTTTAAAATGTTACAAAATATGCTGCAACTGACCGGGAAACTAGAACAGTACAATTGAGATTATTTTCTAACCAGTTGTCTTGTGAGTCTAGCTACTAAAGCTTTATCAGGAATTGCTGTACTTCATGCTATTTGTTAATTACCTTAATACCATCTTGTTATGACAATGTCAGTGATGTATTTGACAAGAAAAAAACAATTGTATTATCTCTGCATCATAATTTTGATTAGAAAGAGCCTGGTGCACCAGTACTTCATGGGTGAGTCTATGCACTCACAGAATCAGAGACAAAACATCTTAGACAGTGCTTAGATGAACATCTGTCTAATAAGTTTATTAGACCGCCGGTTATCCGCCTCCTATCCCCTGAATTTGTTTCAAAGTGAGAAGGCTAGTGAGGAACACGTATAGACTTTAGAGCCCTCAACAGAATCACCGTAAAAAATCAGTACCCCCTTCTCTTGATACCCGTACAGTTAGACCAGATTAGAATCACAAACATTTTCACTGTGTTGAAATTGAGTGGGGCATGCCTTTTAGATAAATTCAAAGGAGGTGAAGAGTGGAAAATCGCATTTCGCACTAAGTTTGGGTTGATTGAATATTAGGTCTTGCCTTTTGGACTCTTGCAGTGCTCAGTATAGTACAGTGCATCTGGTTCATAGTTTGATTTATTGAGACTCTTTGAAAATATACCTATAACCCATTAAGACAGTCTTACAAAGACTGAACACCATCCATTTTTGCTCACATTGATTAGTGTGCCTTTCACACTAGCACAGTAGAGTTTTGTGGTTATATAATTACTCCAGAAGCTGTTAAGATGAATAAGAAAAGCATGTCAGTAGTTGTTTAATGGTCTACACTAAGTACAGTTTTGGCGATACAGAGTTTCTAAAGATTTTCCATCTGTTATCATTTTCAGAAAGTTTAATGCCTATCCAGACGCTGCTATGCAAGAGAGCAATTTATGTTTGGCCAAAGAGTCTGAACAAACATTTTTTTATTGCTCCGATTTTGCAACATCACAATTGTGAGTATCCATTTATTGTTGAAATAAGTGCTTCTTATCATGCTGTGTTTTTTTTTTAGCTCAGAGTAATCAAGATATGGGCAGGATAACCCAGTAACTTATTTTATCGCACAGGTTTTCTCAAGCAGAATGAATGCATACAATCACTTACTAAGAGCTTTTAGTTATTAACAAATCTATTGAGTAGTAGCAAAAAATATTTGTCAGGAGGGGGAACATCGTTTACAACACGGTGTTTACACCACACTACCTTGACAACGCTGCCATTACAGCGCAAGTCGTTATTACGACTTGCGCTGGATGGCGCTGTTGGTTAAGGAATATTGTAATTTTATATTCCAACACCTTCCCTACTGTTACGTGGACTGGTGTTGGAATATAAAATTATAATATTCCACAATCGGCGCTCTCCAACGCAAGTCGTTGTAACGACTTGCGTTTTAATGGCAGCGTTGTAAAGTACCACGATCTAAAAGATCGCGTTGTACTGACATACATCCGTCAAGAGACAAACATGCTGTAGAAGAGTATATGGATAATAGAAAATTGAAAGGTGACTAGCACTTTGATTTTTGGTATGTTTAAAATGATGTATAACACTCTATCACCTAATGAAGATAATTCCTGGAGAACTTGTTCACTATAATATTGATATGCACAGATGTAACATCTATTGGTTTTCAAGTATGTTGCTATTTCCTTCTGAAAAGTGCTATGAACTCCCTGGGTCTGCTACACACTATGTAAAACTGCAAATACATAAATGGACAGAACATCTGGCATTGTATCTCAGATATATTGATTAATATTTTTGCTATGTCAGGATTAAAAGAACAGCTGGATTCATCTACTTTGGAACTCCATTTATGTCATGATTTCATTAAAATTGAGATTACAGACAACAAACTAAAGATTCATTATATGTTTAAGAGGCAAACGAAAATAACATGTTACGGATTGTGAGCGTTAATTGAGGTGTATAAAATCATTATTACACATTATCATATCTGTAGCATGCAGCATTTACATCAATAATGTGACAGATAAGTTTAGGATGGTACAGTCAATCGTTAAACATCAATAGGAAGCTGATATGAATCACTCTAGAGTTAGAAGAGATATATTGAGTGGGGGTTAGATCAGGCATAGGGAATGCTCTGGTTAGTTGGCGGTCAACCGCGCCTGCGCCTGCCGCCTGCCGCCTGCCGCCTGCCGCCGCCAAACTCGTCTTGTACGTCATTGTACCACTTATTGCTGTTTGGGTCATTTAGGACATCGGTCTGAAGTATCCACACAAGTTCATCCTATGGTGCCGCTATGGGATACTTACGTAGGCCTCTTCCCGCCACAATGACGCCAATTCCTCTACCCACTTAATTAGTTCCGCTTACCAATGGGGGACCTTCGGGAGCGACAGTGCCTTCCACTTCATTGCTATTGTGTGCCTATACCAGCATCAACATGCTGACCGTCCTTCTGCAGAGAGGAATCTTCCCCAATGCTGCTACCTGGACAGACGCTGCTATTTCCCAGGAGTGCGCTTTACAGCACCCAACCGCAGACCTGGATAGTCCTTATGAAAATGATCGATCCAAAACAACAATTACTCATACATTCTTTCCTTTACACTTTTTGAGATGTCTACTTGCACTGTCCTCATGAAGACTCTGTTTAACTTGCCATTTGGGGTTGAAACGTTGACGGTTGTTGGGTTGACTTTATAATTCTAGGTGCCACTTGTTGGGCCCTGAATACAGGGCTGCATTATTTTGGGAAACTGTGCAACTATAAGTCAACTGTATATGCTTTTTATCTCATAGCGCACTCCTTGTTCACTGTATTTCTCACTAGTCACTACACTGCACCATTCACCAAGAGCACCTACGTTCTTGTGTTTCAAACTCTTTTGTGAAGTATTTGAATATTTGTGGAAAATACTTTGTATATGTTTACATTCTGCACATGATTGTGCAGAGTAGGATACATGGGTATCCAATAAACAGATGGTCTATTTTCGAAGCTAACTCATGATCAGGAGTAGCTATCTTTGCCTAGGAAGCACAGCCTCAAGCGTCCCCCAAGGGAACCAATGTTTTTGTTGACATAGCCAGCAACAGCAGCAGATCAATGAAATGGATAACAGCCCCAAGGACCTTCCTCTTCTATTAAGATTCAGGGCACAACTGTCCATATTATTGAGTTCCTGTCGGCCTGTGACATGTAGTAGTACCTTGCAAACTTCATCCAGAAGGTGCGTGTCATTGGACAATCTCAGAACATGTAGAAGAATTTGGCTTAAAGAGTATGACAGCGACGGCAGGCAGGCAATGCCGTAAGGTATATTCTATGGATACTGGATGGTGTCAGATTGGCGTTGCAGAGGATATTATGCCGTATGTATTGGAATTTGGCATTCTAGGAGACTTTACATGATTAGATAAGCATCTTGCCATTTCTTGGAAGTCAGGGGTCGCTCCAAATCTTGCTCCCACTGCTGGAACAAGGCAGCCAAAGGATCAACTGTTCTATCTGGAATGGCCCGTGCTATTGAGGAAATGAGGCGCCTTCCTCTGTCAAATGTGAATAGTATTTGTGTGAGCGGCTGAGTGTGGGGGTGGGGGGGGTTTGTTGCCCACAATACCCCAGAAGCATTTGAGCTCAAAGACCAGATGCTTGTGCTTGAGAAAGTGTTCCACCAGGAGGTCCGCCTGGACCGACAGGAGCTTGAAGGTAATCAAGTTGCCCTCTTGGAATAGGTCCCCTGTTGTGATCAACGCCAGAGAATACCACAGTTCTGTGACGTCGCTGCCCAGAAGTCAGCCAGGGACTGTGGAGGAATGTCCGATGCATAGGGCACCATTCCAGTTGACAATCCCAGGGCTTGCTTATAGAGGGTTATTGCTACAAGAGGCAATGTCGGCGAAGAGGCCCGTAGAGGTGCCTTTGGGAGAAACTATTACTGTACTTTGTGGAACATGTCTTCTTCAAACGTGGCCAATATCTCGCCCAGGTTGCACCCAGCTAGCCAACAGGTCACCAACTGTAGCTGAGTTGCCAGACAGCTATGCTAAAAATCTGGCACCCCAGTCCACCGCGCTCAGTGGGTAGTTGTAGTTTCGAAAGAGCGACTCTGCGTCTACCGATCAAATTGCCAGTATTCCATCAAGTGCTCTGCGAGAAATTATAAAGGGGAGGTTTACGAAATGGTAAAGTAGCCTTGGGAGCATTACTATTTTGGACAGCACAACAAGACTTTTCATGGTAAGGGAAAGCACCTTCCAGGAAGCAACTCCGGCCAGAGAGCGGTGACTGCTCTCATTAAGTTGCCCTCAAGTAGGTCAGGGACAGAATGATATATGTTAATACCCAAATAGCGGAATGTGTGGGCTTCCTACCTAATATGGTCTTCATCTACTGTGATGGAACATGGGGATTAGTCCTGTCATAGGGCCCGATTCTGATCTTGTTCGGAAGGCCTCCAGACGGGATCCAGAATGAGATAATCCGATTCGGAGCCTATGTTTTCGACCGAATCATCCACAATTCCGGACGACCAAGTACGATGCAAAGATAGCGACTGCGCGGAGCGACCGAATCGTTTCTGAACCCAATCCTGTCAGTCCGACTCGTTCGCAGCTGATTCGTGCTGTGTAATGGAGCCGGCTTCCGAACGAGTGAGTATGATGCACGATTCGGAAAGCCGCAGCGATTCGGTTTCGCCGGGACGGAATGGCTGTGGGAATCGGACTTTGGGTTTCCTTGGCAGGCCCCCCTTTCCCCCAGGCCCTCCGAATAGGTCGCACGGGTACCCATGTGTCCTCCCTTTCCATGCATATTCAGTGTGGTGAGCACCATGGGGTGCCTGCCACAGGGTGCACGCTTTTCCCCACCCACCCCTTTTGGCAATGTGAGCCTGGGGACACGTGCGGTACACAGGCTCCCATTGAGTTCATTAGGAGTCAGAGCGAACCGAGTCTGTCACCATACGGGTGCATCGGAATCAGTCGCTCAGACTCACGGAGTGCTACTCGCTAGGAAAGCCCTCCGGATCCAAGTCGTACGGAGGGCTTTCCTAGCGAGATTGGAATCGGGCCAATAGAGGGAATTGGAATGCCTTTGTCCAAAAAAACCCCAGACATGAAACTCTCTTGAATTCTTTTAGCTTGTGAACAATATCCTGTATCCCTTTGTGTATGTCCCGGACATATACAAGTACGTATTCGGCATACAGCAACACCGCATACATAGCTCCTCTCTAATGGAAATACCCCAGGTACTGTCAAAGGGCCGTAGCCACTGCGCTAATGGTTACATAGCCAGAGCGGACAGCAGTGGTGACAGAGGGCAACCCAGGCAAGTTCCCCTGTCCACCGAAAATAGGGCTGATATTTATTGACCACTTTTTACTGTGACCATGGGATTTGTGTATAGAAGTTAAATCAGACTAATCGTTCTGTCACCAACCACCAAGCTGTGGAGCATGGTGAATATGTAATTCCAGTCTAGCATATCAAAGGCCTTTTTGAGGCCCAAGACCACGCAGGACAAATGTTCAATGAACCCATTTTGATCAGTATGGACTAGTTGTGGCATGCATTCTAAAAGTCTAAACGCAAGGGTTTTACTAAGGATTTTGTAATCGCATGCCATAATGGCTAATGGCTGGCAAGATGCAACATCCAGTGAATCTTTGCCTGGCTTGGGGAGCGCAACTAAAAAGGCCATAGAGTACGGTAATCGGCATCTTACCAGCGCCGAGGTGTACAATTCAAGCAGCATTGGAGTTAACAGGTCAGTGTAAATTTTATAGAACTCCGTAAGTAGTCCACCTTGCCATGGCGTTTTGCATGTGGTAGAGTCTCGTATTGCACATCTGATCTTTGGTGCTGCTATTTGGGCATTTAGAGCCAAAAGCTACTCTGTCATTACTGCAGGGTATATAACGGTTAGCCAGGTAATCTTCCAGCCCTGTGTATCGTGTAGCTTGCCCAGGACTGCAAAGAAACAGTAATGAGCAAGGAATGTGTCGTGAATGTCTGCTTGTGAGTACACTATCGTAGCAGGGCCCATACAAATAGCCATTACTGGGCATGGGTGGCCTCACTTTTTAGGAGGCAAGCCTGTAGTGGCTGTATTTTCATTATAAGTGAAGCAATTTGTGAGTGTATCTTGTGTGGTGGCTCTGAACAGCTGGTCTTCCAGGACTGTGGGTTGTAGGTGCCAGGTGGGCACTCATGGCGTTTGTCTCCCCTAGGTAAACTTCAGGAGAAGGGTGTTGAAATCAGATAGAGTTTTACTCAGGTACTCAGTATCCAAAACTAACAATTATGTGGACTGATGACAAAACTGTGTGTCACGGTGAACATGCAAATCACAGAGGGGGGGGGTGTGTGTATGTAAAAGGAGTACTCCATAGTGTCGGGATGCATAACCGTCTAGCTGTCAACCAATGATCCATGTGTGGCCAACTGTGGGAGGCTGGCTCTGCGTGGACTGTGAAGGAGTTCAGAAGGGGAGGGTTAGAGTAGACCAACACAGTGTCAAGCAAACTGTTAAAGACTCCCCCCAGCAGCCATGGTAAATGGGACCACCGCATCTGGTCAACAATTTTGCCAGGAACTGTGATTGCTGGGGTTTGGGAGATAAACCCTTCCCAGTAGTACCTTTTTACCATCTAGTATTCCCTCAACCAAGACATGGCATCCTTCGATGTCCATCTTGGCGGATCCACATGAGCGTTCCTTGTGCATATCAAGAGTTGCCAGCGCCATAACACTGACCCCCTCCAGCGTTTTTGAAGCTATGAGATCTTGGCCTTGGCCAGTTGACTTTCTTGCAGGAACGTGATGTGTTCATTCCTTCTTTTGACATATTGATATACTGAGTGTCATCGCTGCACCGTGTTCATGAGAAGGTCGTTCCACATCAGTAAAGTTAATTTATTCATTCTGTGAGGTGCAGGTCAGTGGCAGAAGGACTGGAGGGGGCCTCAGGAGCAATGGGGTTGGTGAGCCCGTAGTACATGGCCTCTGTCACCCATTGCATGTTAAATCACACAGGATATAGTAGGCTCTACAAAATAAACTTCCAACAACCACTCCCAAGGGCAGAGTAACATCTGTCTATCTAAACTGGTAATAGACACTTTTCCTGGAAACAAACAGTTCTGTAAGGCAAAGAGCCATAGCATGGATATATGCGTGGTGGGTCCCTTGGCAATGGTGGCCATTTCATAGCGGGTAGATATAAGAACAGCCAGGAAAGAGCAGCCATCAGCCCAATTGCAAGCTTTCTGGGACACTAACTGCGGCAGCTACCTGAAATGACTGCAGTGCAGCACATGCAACACCCCTTCAATAACAGGACCTTTCATTCGCTGTCAGTGTCAATTGAATGATTCCTAGTCCAGTAGTATGTGGGGAGGAGGGGGGAGGGAGACGTGGAACGCACCCCCTTTGTGAGCTGGTTTCAGACTATCTCATCTGCCGTCTGGAGCGTGACGACTGGAGTGAGCCATCCAACCACCTTTCAGAGGATGGATCGTCTGAGACCTCAATGGAGAGGGTCAGGAGGGGATCTCACAAGTGGGTCACTGTATGGAATGCCAAGTCTTGTTCACTTAATGCTTATGCTGGAGACAGGGCTCCAGACGTGCCCATTCCTGACCTCTGTGAAGGTAAGTGTCAGCATGTCCCAAGACCAAGACGCAGACACCTATGCTGCTGTCCGATCCCAGGCGCAGGTCTTGTTGCATGTGTGTCATGTCTACATTGCTCAACCCAGTCCCATGCATCTCTTGGCTCCATAAAAAGTTAGTCTTCTGGGTAGCGAGCACTTTCAACCTCGCAAGAACTAATAAAGAGTATTTAAGACCATCCTTTTGTGGTTCCATTTTACTCCCATGAAAGAGGCTTGCCTTTATTGTACTGCAGGAGTGTAATCAAGGAACAGGAGGATCCACGCATTTTCAAAGATGACTGGTCGTGAGTGTCTGGCTGTCTAAAATAGTTCATCTCTGTCTCTGAAGTACAATATTCTCGCCACCAAAGGCCTCTGAGGGGTACCGGGCAGAGGCAACCGGGTTGGCCCTCTGTGTTCTCTCTCCACCATGAAATGAGGAGAAAGCCAGCCTGCTATGATGCAGGTGGAGAGCCAGCCTCAAAGAAGCCAGTAGGGTTATCACCCTCTGCTCCCTCTGTAAAGCCTACAATATGAACATTGTTACACCAGGATTGTCCCTCATAGTCATCTAATTACTCTTACAGGAGTCGCACAGTATTGGTGAGTGCCTCTACTTGATCACTGAGGTTTTGGGTTTTAGGTTGGAGGTACTACAAAGCAGTGTCTGTACGTCTGACCCTCTGTGAGAGTTTCTGGTGATCATCTCTGGGGAAGTTTAGCTCTAGTGACACAGCATTGACCTTTCCCCCTAGTTTAAGTCTGCCATCTGGAATGGCCTTTTGAATGGTGTCTAGCTTTTTGGCCATTGGGTCTGTTTCAGACAGTGGAGGGATTGTTGTCTGCAGGGGGGGTTTGAGTTGATTTCTAGCCCGTCCAAAAATTCCTCCAATGGAGGGGCTGCCAGGAAGGTTTTCCTACCCTCACGTTGTACCATTCTTGGTGACGCAGGAATTGTCATAATCTGCTCTGAATCAGATCAGTAGCCAATAAGGGGAGATGTATTGACCCCCTCAACAATATTGGGCAGCTGTCCCCCAACACTTTGTGGGGCCGACGTAGTCTGGACGGGCACAAGCAGCCACATGGCATGATGGGACCCTGACAGTCCCCAGTGGGTGGCAGGGCATAGAGGTGGCTTCTTGCCCTCAGCCTCCTTACGTTCAATGCTACAGGGGGAACACGGAATAGCCCCTCCTTGCAGAGATTCCTTTCTTTGACACAAATCCAGCAACAGCCAGTTCTTCAGGTAGAGACTCCAACCATTCATGTCCGCCATCCCCCAGCGACAGTCACTGCTGTTCAGCTCACCGGGGAGGCACGAGTAGCCCGACGGTACCTTAGGTGAGCATTTCTTTACAAGTGCCATCGATGTCTTACATCCAATCTGTGCTGTATTTCATGCGACTGAGATAGCAGGGTGGGTGAAGCCCCAGGGAAAAATTAATTAAGGGTTCCCTGGACACTGTCCGTGATCTTTCATAGTCCTGGATTGGCCTGTGCGCATCCTCCAGGGGCCTCCCTCCTATCAGGATGATGCACAGGCCCCCTCGCTTAAAAAAACTCTGCGCTCACCCCAAAGGCTGGTTACATCCCGAGCAAAAACTGCCACCTATCTTCGCAGGGGACGTGGGTTCCTGAAAACAGTTGAGCAGATGGTGCAGCAGCCTAATTTTCCTAGTCCATTTGATCTGGAAATAGGCCACTGCAGCGTGGCCCGAGCAACTCCCATGTGATTCCCCCCACCTCCCAAGCAGCACTCAGCTCACCGCTCCCTGCTAGTGCATGAGGGTGGCCCTTGGGCTCCCCAGGCCACTTTGGAGAGCGCGCAGAAGCACTTGGCCGCTTCGTTGGGCCTCTCCAGGCCCCCTCGGGGAGTGAGCATAAGCACTCGACAGCTACGTCACTCCAGCCTAAGCTGCCTTTCCTGGTGCAGCACGGGCCTACTGGTCCCTAAGCCTGTTCTCAAGGGGCTGCCATCACTTTAGCTTCTGATGATGTTTCATAAGCATAAAACACATTTGGCTTATTATATCCAATTATTGGCAGTGATAATTAAATATTCTTATACAAATTAATTGATGAAATCCACACAGTGTATTTAATTGTTTTATAAATATACAAATGGTTGTACAACACAACCAGGCTGAAAATGTTTTGATCAATCGGGTCTAAATATCTTTGCAGCATGAAATGAAAGTATTATCGCTACTAGCAAATGAATTGGCAGATGTGTAACATTTCACCTGCAACATAAAAACAAAAGTTGACTCAATCCTCCATCATCAACAGCAAAAATTCCAGAATATTTCCTTTTTTAATGAGTTACGCTTATATTTTTTATGTTTGAAAAGCTTTATTGAGAAAATTGTTAACAAACGTTGACATCAGCAAGAAGAAGCAAAAAAATATGATCAAATATATATATATAGAATACAAAGCATGCTGATATCAATGGTCAAAAAGAAACAGCATTTTGTGGAATTTTATAAGGAAAGGAAAGGGGGAAAAAGAAGGGGAAGGGAAATAGGGTGAGGGAGGGTTATAGTTTAATCCAATGATATATAAACATTAAATAGTAAATCAGAAAAGGCGGCATATATAAATGAGGTAAACATTCAATACAGAAATTCAATATAAAAATAAAGTAACTAAGAGGCCTGTAAAAGATAACAAGGAGGAAGAGAGTCAAGGTCTTCAAGGGGGTTTAAAATTTTCTGAATTAATACGTAGAGACTTCCTCAAGGCCAGACGATCCAAATAAGAGGTAAAAGGTAACCAGAAAAGATCAACATTACGGAATGTTTACAGGAGGAGGCAAATGCAACATCCAATCTGTGAAAATGACATAGTATATTCCACCAACCTTGTATGGAAATGTTTGAGAGAGATTTCCAATTAGAAGAGATGTGTTGAAATGCAAGAGCAAGCATGAGATCAAAAAGGCCATGTGAAGGTGTAGGAAGATCAGACTACCCAAGAAGAGAAGGGGTATAGAATAAGGAACAGTAAGCTCAAAGATTTGTAGAAGGTATGACCAAACTTTAACCAAGAAACTAGAAACAACAGGACAGAGAAAAAAAGATGGATAAGATCAGCTTTAAGAGATCCACATGTCCAACATTTAGAATCAGAAGAGGATGAAAAATTTGACAAGGAAAGAGGAGAAAGATAAAGTCGGTGATATAGATAAAATAAAGATTGAGTAAGAGAAGCCGAACGAGGAATTTTTAATGTTCTGGGCCAGAGCTTATCCCAGAGAGCAACAGACCAAGTACAGTTGAAGTCCATTTCCCAGAAAAGTTCCAGTTTTGTTTTGATATGATCTGGATTAGGAGAGGTGAAAATGTATAGATAAGAGATGCTTTAGGGAGGGTGTGGAGAATGTTAAAAAGAGGAGGATAAGAAATAGGTGAAGAGGAGGACGGGAGAGAATGATAAAGATCAAGAATGATTGCCGTAAGAGTAGTGAATTTCTGCAAAAAGGATTGTGGAAAATGAAACAAAAGTTGGAATTGGGGAAAGGAACAAGGTGAGACACCATCAAAGAGATGATTAACCCACATGATGCCCTTTAATCTCCAAGAAGGCCAAAAAATGGATCTGTTATTAAGAAGAATCAATGAATTGTACCAAATGGGGGAGTTTAAAAAGGATTCATGTGTGACAACAGTAGGAGAAGTCACAGGTAGTATGTTTAAACAAGGGAAGTGAGATATGAGGAGATTTGGTAGAGAAGTGTATTACTTCACCAAAGGAAAAGGGCAACATCAATGTCTGTTCAGTAAGAAGCCAAAGAGGATCAAAGGAGGAAGGTTCTGAGGAAATCCATCTTGAGGCCTGTCGTAGGGAAAAAGAATTATGGTAAAGACGGAAATTCGGAAAATTAACTCCACCATTAGATTTGGTTTTTCGAAGAGCCGCAAGAGAGATTCTAGATTTTTTGTTATTCCAGAGAAACTTCGAAAGAGATGAGTCAATTCATTTAAAATGGATTGCAGGGATTTGAACAGGTAACATAGAGAAGGTATATATTAAAATGGAGGCAATCATCATTTTAATAGAGTCTAATCGACCCCACCAGGAAAGGAAAAGAGGATTTCAGGTAGAAAATAATTTATCAATAGTGACAAGACAGCAGACATATTTAAGTGAATTGAAGAGGAGATAGAGTTAGAAAACCAAATACCTAGATATCTAATCTTTGAGCTATTCCAAGCGAAGCCAGTAGAAGAGAAAAGGTGAGGAAGACAAGTAGTGGTTAGAGGAAGGATTTCAGTTTCATCGGTATTAATCTTATATCCGGAGATCTGCGAAAATAAATTAAACTCAGATAATAAAGGGGGAACCAATATCTCTGGATCAGAAATAAATAAGAGAATATCATCTGCGTACGCAGAGAGTTTCAGTTGATTATCTCCGTATGGAAAGCCAGAAATGGAATGATTGTTACTGATGGTGGACAAAAAGGGTTCCAGAGCTAAAATAAAAAGGAGTGGGGATAGGGGACAACCTTGACGTACGCCTCGTTGGAGAGTAAAGGATGAGTAGACTTGACCATTCACAAGAACTGAATCTTTGGGTGCCGAGTATAAGAGGGAAATAAGGGATATAAATTTAGAGTTGAAACCGTGCCATCGTAAGGAGGCAAACAAAAAAGACCAATCGACTCGATCAAAGGCTTTTTCTGCATCATCTGAGATTGCAGCTAGAGGAATTGAAAGAGAATAGGCTTTATTCAACACAGTAAGAAAGAGACTGGAATTATCGGAAGTGAGTCTGCCTTTAACAAATCCACATTGCTCTTTACCGATGAGACGGGGCATAAAGGAGTCTAAGCATAAAGCGAGTAATTTAGCAAACAACTTATAGTCAACATTGACTTAAGAAATCGGACGGTAATTTTTACAGAAATGGGGATCACGGACGTCCTTAGGGATAAGACAAATGGTGGCGTCTTGAAAGGTACCTTCCGTTTTAACAGAAGAACAGAAAGATTGAAAAAGCATTAAAAGTCTAGGAAGTAAAAGATCAGAAAATTGTGAATAAAACTCAACTGGGAATCCATCGGGACTAGGTGTTTTACCCTTAGTAAGAGATGATAAGGCCAAAGAAAGTTCATGTAATGAGATGTCAAGATCAAGGTCCAAAAAATTAAGGTGAGAAAAAGAGGGTTTAGGAAGTCTCAAAATAGGACTGAATAAGATCAGGAGTAGGGGGAGATTCTGGAGTATAAAGATGCTGGTAAAATAATTGAACTTGATGAAGAATGTCCTTGTCTTTATGGAGGAGGATATTGTCAGAAGAATAAACAGATTCTATAAGAGTACGTTCTTTGCGCAACTTAAGGTAATTAGCGAAAAGTTTTCCTGATTTATTACGACCACCATAATAGAGAGCGCTTAATTCCTGGAATAGTGGTAGTTTGCTAGGTATTGGCGCCAATAGGGGGTGTGCACCTGTCCAAGATTTGGATACTCAATTGTAATGGTTATACGGTGCTACAAGGAGAAGAGAACCACTACCCTCTTCTGGTTTAGGCAAAGCCACAAAATTGTTTGAAACTCCTTAGCACACGTTCAGTAAATTATGTTCAATCTTATACATGTGTTTTCACCATACAATTCACATAAAATTAAATTCTCAATCCTTTTGTTCAGGTTTGTAGCTTTATTTTCAGGAGACGTCACAGCCAACACGTGTTTCGTCGGTTTGGGGAATGTAACCCCCGACTTTCTCAAGGCTGTTAAAAAATAGGTAATGACTTTGTGTTACTTACTGTTATTCATAACAGTTTTCAACAGTCTTTATGACATTCTTTTGTGACTAATAAAGGTATAATGGTGGTGTGAAAGTCCATTCGAACTCTTAGTGCATATTATAAAAAACAAAGTATTTACATTTTGTGGGAATTGTTGAATCATTAACAGTTAAAAAGATATGAGCCCATTTAGTGAAATGGAGAGACCGGTGAGATTGTGCTTAGCATTATTTCGGGGACAGCATGCAAGTTTTGTAAGGTTCATTTGTGAATGGTATCTGTGTTCTTATAGTGAAGGTAGTGGGTTCATGCATATTTAAGAACCATGCACTTGGTACCTATTCTCCACTCTTTCCGTAGATCTGGATGGAAAAAATGTTGAGGGGTGGGCTGTCAGAACCAGTTTGAATAAGTTGACACTGTATTTAGGATACTCTATTTAGTTTTTGTAATAAAGATAGGCAGTACTCACATAATTTGAGGTGATACTTCCAACCCTCAGTGGGGTTCTTGTAAAGATGAGAAAATACAAATGAATTTTCTTTCCAGCGTTGACCAAGATGTTGGTTCAATCTCGGATAAGCTGTGAATAATGTGTTAATTTTTAGTGTCAGTTTAATTTATGACACATTTACTAATTGTGAGCTATTTTAGCTAATTAGACCTCTCTTATGCAGTTTTTAAGCGTTTATGTTCTATCACGCTTGGGGGTATTTATCCGGACTATATTTGCAAAAGAGGGAATATTTAATTAGTAGTGCTCCCCATAATATGCCCCTGTGTCATATATTTTTATTGTTATTTCGATTTCAGGTTTATGTTACACGTATAAGTTTAGCCATACTCTGCTGAACTATTTTTACGAAAGAGTGCTCCCCATATTATTCCCGTGTTGTTCCCTTTAGTTAAAGCGGCATCATTCGTGCTGAAATTCACCACCCTCTCCGTCGTTACTCGGAGTCTGCGTGTTCTGATCGCAAAGTCGTAATGTTTTCTTACCTTGTTGCCGTGTTCTCAAGCGGGAGATAATACGTCCCGTCTGCTCCGTATATGTTGCAGTACTGGTCTGAATGTTTGGCGGCATATATTTGAATCGGAAAAGCAACCATTCGGTCCGCCCCTTTCACTTCCGGGTCGTCTGTTGTTGTGTATCCGATCTGTCCCTCGGTTTCTTGTTTGTCACTCGGGCGGCCATGTTGGACTACCCACTATGTATATTATAAATGGCCCTTAGACTTTATCTATTAACCGCCTCAAAGGATATTCGGTTTATATTAGTCTAACTTAATAATCGTCTGCGTTTACGTATTTAAATTGCTAATAAATTGCTAATAATACTAATAGAAAAATATTTTTTGGGTTTTTCCGAAATTCTAAAACCTTGCACTATGAGTCGATTCTTTGATGTTATTAGATAATTTATGGGTTCGGGTATTGATATGATCGGGAATATATTATGATCACAGTCAATTCATGCCTATGACTACTACCCGTGATTTGTGTGTTTGTGGCTCTTCTTGTCATTGGTGAAATCTGTTGCACAGGTGTTTAGGGTTTCGAATTCATGATAATCGACTATATTATATAGTGCTCCCCATTGTATACGTGTTCTATGTAGATCCTGTGTTACTATTAGAAAAAATAATTTAGGTTTGGGCCAGTTTCTATGCTATCGCATTTCTCCATCCCAAATGAGCTCAGGACATTATTTTGGCCATTAAGTGTTCATTTCCATTATCAAAATACAGGCATGCAATACAGTTTGAATCCTGCTTACATATATTACTGAAAACTCATCTCAATACATACAAGTTTTCCCTTTACTTTTTACATATATACAAATTTTTTCCATCATTACAGTCTGTATTCCTGTTCTACAGGTATATAGTCTTAATGTACCTATGTGCCTAAAAAATAATGTAGCTCATGGTCTATGTTGAGGCCTAGTTCCACACTCTGAAGTGTCATTATCCAGGTGGCCTCTCTCCTTCGTAGAGCTAATTCTCTATTTCCCCCTCTGGGGTGGACAGGTACATGTTCAATTCCAAAGTACTGGAAAGAATGACTATGTGTTTGTGCAGGACAAATGGACATATTTGCTGCCACTGGGTAGCGCATGTCCCCTTGTTTCACCGCCCTGATATGTTCATTTATTCTGTCTTTCAATAGTCTCTTTGTACTTCCTATGTATCTTTTGCCGCATTTGCAATCTAGGGCGTATACCACATACTTGCTGCAACAGTTAATTGTGGTATAAATCTGATATTCTTTATTGTTTGGCCCCTTGAATTTTTTCATCTTTTTGTAAGCCCATTTACAAGCCACACATATTCCACAGCTAAAGAAGCCTGGGTCCGTCAACCAGGTTCTCCTTGCCTGCCTTTCAGGGTAGCTTGGGCTCAATATGTTTCTCAGTGTTTTCCCTTTCCTATAGGTAAGTGTTGCTCTGTCAGTTATGTGTTTACTCAATGTGTTGTCATTGGTGAGTAAATGCCAGTGTTTATTTAGACTTTTCCGTAAGACGGTTGCCCAGTTGTTATAACCCGTCACCAGTCTGATCTTCTCCTGTGTGTTAGTTTGTTTGGGCTTCTCTTTCAAGGTGTCTATTCTGGCTAGTTTGTTTATTCTATTCTCCGCTGTTAGCAGTTCTTTGTGTTTGTATCCTCTATTTGTGAATCTCTTAATTACTCCCCTTTTCTGTGTTTCAAACTCTGCATCTATGCTGCAATTGCGGCGTGTTCTGACTAGTTCCCCATAAGGGATTGCCTTCTTCTGATGTTCTGGGTGAGCGCTAGTCGCATGTAGTAAGGAGTTACAGGCTGTGCTTTTACGATAAAGTCTACTTTGGATTGTTTTATTCTCAATAAAGAATTCAACATCCAAAAATGGTAGTCTAACGTTACTGTGTTCCATGGTGAATCTGATGTTGTGATCATTGTCATTAAGGTATAAGTAGAATTCTTGCAGTTTTTCTCTTGTTCCTGTCCAGATCATAAAACAGTCGTCAATGTATCTTCCCCAATATAGGATTTCTTTGCTCCATTCTGAGGCCGGTGGACCCCAGATTCTCGTTTCCTCAAACCTTCCCATCACTAGGTTGGCATATGAGGGCGAAAACCTGGAGCCCATCGCCACTCCTTGCTTTTGCCTGTACCATTGGTCTTTAAAAAGGAATATGTTGTTGTCCAAAATTGTTTCAATCATCTCTAAAATCATCTCCGTGTGTGACCATGCACTGGCAGGTCTTCTGTTAAGCATGTGTTTAACAGCTGTCAGTCCAGTGTCTCTTTTAATGCAGGTATATAAAGAGACTACATCCAAAGTCACCATTATCATATTTTCGTCCCATGGTAGGTCTGCCATGGTCCCTAGAATATGTTTGGTGTCTCTAATGTACGAAGGAAGATTTTGTACTAGTGGCTTTAAAAACACGTCCACATATTCTGAAAGCCTTTCCGTTGGCCCCCCGATGCCTGATATGATTGGTCTACCTGGGGGGAAAGTGTGTGGTTTGTGTACCTTGGGTACTGTGTAAATGCATGGGTATCTAGGTCTATCTATTCTTAAATAGGCGTGTTCATTATCATCTAATAGACCCTTTCCATGCCATTGTTTTAGTAGTCTGTTAATGTATTCCGTCAGTCTCCACATTGGATTGGCTCCTATTTGTTCATAACATTCTGTGTTCTCTAGTTGGGTAAGTATTTCTTGGTCATAATCCTTGCTTAGCATTATCACCATGTTTCCCCCCTTATCTGCTTCTCTGATTGTTAGTTCTTTGTTTGAGCTCAGTTCTTTGAGTGCTTTCCTTTCCTCTTTAGTTAGGTTGTCTTTGTGTATATGTCTAACTGTATTCTTGATATTGTGTTGGTCTAGGTCAGCTATTACCGCTTTGTGAAACTGATCTATGTTGTTACCCGCTGTGAGTGTTGGTGTCCATTTTGATTTGTCTTTTAACCCACTAGTGATATTATAGTCCATGTTTATATCAAAATCCCGCATAATCCTTTCCGTGAGTATGACTTCATCTTCACATTCTGTAATTGACAATAATAATCTGGTGTCTAAAATATCTTGGATACAATAATTACCATTTGACATCATACCTAGATTTTGCTGCAATTCTTTATTTGTCGATTTAGTCAATTCAAAATGTTTTTTCAATTTCAGACGTCGGGTAAATTTAAACAAATCAATTTTTGTACTACATATATCCCCAACATTGTTAGGGCAGAAACTCATGCCCTTTTCTAACACAGATTTCATATCTTTTGTGAGGTCAAGGTCACTCAAATTCATAACTGTAACATTATTCATTTCCTCTGATTCTGATTCCAGGACCTGGTTCTCATTCCTTCTCTGCTTGGCCCTGGCGCCTGCTCTTTTGCCTCTCCTTGTTTTCCTTGTGGACCTGGTTTCTTGCTTTCCCTGTTCCCTTTCTTTATTCTGTTGATTTCCAATAAAAAACTATTATTAGGGTCAACTGCACTTGTAGCTCCCATTAATTCTATGCTGTTCTCACTTGAGTTGATGGTATCTAGGGAGGTTGTGCTGGAGCCAACTGACACGGTTTCACTTGGAGTCTGAGTGGTATTTTTAGGGATGAGGTGATCGTATTTCTTGGCGAAGGTGAATACCCTCCCGCCTAGGTAGTCACGTTCATCTCTCTTAAGTTTTTTACTCTTTTTATATTTAATATCAGTGACATGTCGTTGTACTATGTCATTTAGGATTTGATAGTTCTTTGTGGTCACATCAGGGAGATTAAGATCTTTGATTTCTTGTTCAAGTTTGTCTATCTCTACTTGTAATTTGGCCACTTTTCTTTCACAATTCTCTATAAGTATCATTATCAGATTATTCGAATTATTGGTTAGTTCTTTCTCCCAGGCTAGTAAAAGATCCGGTTCAAGGTCCTCGTATGTTGGCATGATCTGCGATCTGAGGCCCCTTGGGATCCTTTTGACCTTTATATATTGTTTTAAAGTTGCTGCATCCCACCACCTGGATGATTCTGTGATCTTAAGTTTTTCTAATCTTAAAAATTTTTCTTTGAGACCCTCTTGTCTGGGGGGTTGTACTCCTTGACCTGAAGAGGTACTGGGTTGTTGCATACCCATGTTGTTAAATAAATCTTCAGCTTCTTTGTCTCTATCTGCTCTATTATTAGTCATAATAGAGAGCGCTACTACGAAGGAGGATCGAAGAAGCGTTATCTGTAGTAGATTTATTGAATTCCAGTTTTGCTCGTAAAAGTTCTGGGGAAATAGATTTATCGGAGGAGGTATAGAATTTGTGTTCCAAGGATTTGATGTGAGCTAATGAGTCTTTCCGCTTCTGGAGATATTTCTTCTTCTTCTTAGATACAAAATCTATAATGAAGCCTCTCGCCGTGGCTTTAAAGGAATCCCAGTGAATATGAGGAGAAATAGTAGGATCATTATTGTGTAAGAAAAACTCGTTGGTGAAAGAGCGGAAAGAGGAAGAAAAATTAGGATCAGTAAGAAGGGAACTATTGAAACACCAGCAAGAAGATTTGGAATATGTTGAGAGTAAGTCCAAATCTGTTAAGATGGGAGCGTGGTCTGAGATTATGATAGGTTCAATAGAGGAAGACAGTAAGTGTTGTAAAAGAGAATGAGAAAGAAACATGTAGTCGAGATGAGAAAAGGATGACTGAGGAGGAGAGAAAAAAGAATAGTCTAAAGTATCAGGATGAGAGAGACGCCAAGAGTCAGTAAGACATGATTGTGAGATAGTATCAAGAATTTTTTTGTGTGGTTTGTGAGGTATAAAGCGGACTGTGGATTTACGATCAAGGAATTGGTCAATAATCTGGTTACAGTCGCCACCTAAAATAAACAAATCGTCTTTATATTGGATACATTTTTTCATGATTAGAGGCCAAAAGGAACAATCAGGTTGTGTGGGACCATAAACATTGAAGATCGTTTAGGGGGACAGAATTAATTAGTAATTTAGCTAATATCCAGCTACCATCAGAATCATTCTCTTGTAACAAAACTGTACATTTTAATTTTTTGTGACATAAAATTACAACTCCATTCTTTTTGTTAGTTGAAGGAGAAAACAAAATCGTACCCACCCAACTTCTTTTTAATTTAAGGGATTCAGCCTCTGTAAGGTGTGTTTCTTGCAAAAAGACTATATCAGGATTATAGGAGGTTAAATGAGAAAGGACTCTCTGTCGTTTAATAGGGCTAATAAAACTTTTCAGATTCCAGGAGATAACTCTAAATTTTTAAACAATATAAATTCAATAGAAATAGAAACCATAACATTGCACATTAATAAAACGGTACCAAAAATAAATAATACAATACCGCATATACGAAGAAAATGGAAATGAATATAAATGGAAAGAAAGGAAAAAAGAAAAGAATTTGGTCAGTAAATGAAAAGGAAAGAGAGGGAAAACAGGGGAAGGTAAAGGAAAAGAAAGAGCAAGAAGAGACAGTACATATCCAAAGGATGACTGATAATAACATACCTGGGGGGAGACAACAAGAAGAAAGAGACAATGGGGCAATGGTGACACTCAACAAGACGAGCAGCCCAAAAACGGGAATCCAGACCGTATCAGGACGAGGGGAAATTGCAGGGAAGCTATATGGATTGAGTGAATAAACATCAACCAATCTATATGAAAGAATAGAAAAGATATTATGAACAGTAGGGCAGTACACAGGGAAATGCAAAGAAAGTTAACAACCAAACGTGGAACAAGGAAACATAGCTAATAAATCCTGAATTACTACAAAGTCTAAATAGTCAAGAACAATCATATAAGTTAACAATAAACATCTAAAAGAACAATCAATATAAGTCACTGCAGGAATAAAATGGAAAGGACTGAAAAAAGAAGAAAGTCAACAGTAATCCTGTAAGGAAAAAAGAAGGATTAAGTCTTCAAACAGTAGGAGGGCTTGCAGTATCCATGCCGGTAGTAGTGTGTATGAGTATGAAGTTCTTAAGTTCCGCTGGATCTTGAAATGACCATGTTCAATTTTGATAAGTAACTCTGAAGATACAGGGATAAAATAAACCATATCTGGCACCAAGAGAGCGAAGAGGAGCTCGAAGGTTAAGAAATTCTTTACGTCTGGAGGAAGTAGCATTGGATACATCTTGCAAAAGGAATACTCTCTGACCCAACCAGGAGAGTTGACGTTTAGCTCTGGCTGCTGATAGGACTGAAAGAAGGTCTGTGAACTTCAAGAAGAGAATGATGACACCACGAGATTTAGTTGGAGCAGATGAAGAGGAAAGCCGAGGACCAAGTCTATGAGCTCTTTGGATACTGAGAGAAGTAGTCGACGGCATCTCCAGGAGTTTAGGAAGAAAAGAGGAAAAGAAGGATACCGGGTCATCACCTTCCAAAGATTCTGGCAAACCATATATACGTAGATTGTTCCTTCTGTTTCTGTTTTCCAAATCCTCGGTGTGTTGTTGAAGGGTGAACACTGTCTTTTCCAGAGAGGAGATCCATTGGGAATTAACTTGTACCTCTGATGTCTGTTGCTCCAGTGAAGACACTCTATTATCCATCGTAGACCACTTCTCTTCAAGGAATTGCATTGTATTATTAGTCTCCTCTACAAACGGGCGCAAGGCACATATCTCTTCAAGAAGCAATTCCATAGAAATGGTAGAAGGTGGTTTGTCAGGTGACTGAGGATCTTGTTTCAAACGTTTGGAAGAAGAAACAGGTGGAGAGGATTTACTTGGAACAGAAGACATCGCAGAAAAGCGACCAGAAGGTATTCCAGCCATTTGATGTAAGGAATGGGAGGAGTCCAATGTTAACACTGCGAAAGGAGGAGATATAGGCACAGGAGCACTGCTTGAAGGAACAAAAACAAATTTTGGTTTGCGCAAACGTCCCAAATAGCGTTGTACCAAAAAAAAGAGTACTCAAAGTTGGAGTAATAGGACTAATAACGGGCGATAGAAAGAAATAGGAGCACCAGATATGGGGTGAAGTAAATAATCCAAGTAATGGTGTGACGCAAAATCCTGCTGGAAAATCGATTGAAAAGAAGAAGTCTAAGAACAGGCACAGGCAAGAACAAAACTATCAGCGTCAATGATAAGGCGCATTACAATTGACCAACAGTTACTTAATTGCTTAGGAAGAACACACGCCTTGAGGCAAAACCTGCAAAATGGTGGATTCCTGAAGTGAATTGAGGCAGGATATGTATATCTTCACTGAGAAATGTCCCATTGATATATAATACAAAGAACTGCAGCAGAAGAGGAGTAGTATTATATAAAAATCCTCAGGTAACTAGAAGTGGAATACAATTATGCAGACCAATAAACCACCAAAGCACAAGCACCAAAAGCCATTAGCCAGGATAGAATCTTTAAATAGGCTAGGCAAATCAGGCAAGGACTGCGAAAGAAAAGTGTCAAACAAACAAGAACAATTGACCTAGCGGAAGCGACAGAGACCGACGGTGCCTTTTTTTCAACTTTTTCAACTTTCAAGGCTCTACCAAATGAAGAACACAAACTCTACCTCAGGGACGATGCGGTGCAAAGGAACTTTGTCGTCGCACACCCACTCAGCAAGTAAGGGGGGGCGGGGATGGGAGGGGAGGGGAGGGGGGTGCAGGGGGAGGGGGATGGGAGGGGGGGAGCGGGGAGCACATACATGGGGTCACTTTCTTTCACTATCTCTTCTACTACTCTTTCTCTACAACCTCCACACCTACATCTAGGAGCAACAAGCGCAGGCGTAAGCACAGGCATCCACAAATAACCCAAGGACCAGGAAGAGGGGGCCGCAGCAATCCACACAGAGCAAGGCCACACAGATCGCAAAATGCAAAGCAACACACATGACACACAACAACCAGACAAACTCACAACTGACATTAAGATAGTATCCCTGAACGTCAAGGGTCTCAACAGTCCAGTGAAAAGGAAGAAAGTGCTTGAACACCTCAGGAAGCTTAAGAGCGACATATATGTACTCCAAGAGACAAGACTGGAAGCCGAGGACATAAAGCGCCTCGGAGCCAGCTGGATAGGCGAGGTTATAGGGTCACCAGCACAGAACAAGAAAAATGGGGTGGTGACAATAACTAGCGAAAACTCCAAGCTAACAGTGGTAGACACACAGGCAGATACCCAGGGAAGAACTCTTGTGACTAGCCTAAGAAGAGCGGGGGAAACTATCCACGTGGCCAACATATACGGCCCAAACACCGACGACAGACCTTTCTGGGACGGGGTAGGAGCACAACTGCACACCCTACCACTAGGCGACCTTCTTGTCGTCGCTGGAGATATGAACCAGGTTCTTGACCCAGCGATTGACAAGCACCCACACAGACCATGCCAAGCGACGAACAGAGGCAACATTCTGAAGAACCTGTGCTCCAAACTCAGCCTGAAGGACCCATGGCGTCTAAGTAACCCAGACGCTAGAGAATATACCTTTTACTCCAACCCACACAACTCCTACAGCCGAATAGACTACATCCTCATGTCAGAAACACACACCCACCTCATAGACCACACGGAAATTGGCCCTAGGACAATTTCAGATCACTCACATATAAGCCTAACGCTATCAGGGAAGCACAATGAAAAGCCAACGAGAAGATGGTGTTTTGACGACAATCTGCTCACCAACATCTCAGCGAAAGCAGAGATAGAAGTGGCAATAAAAGAGTACATATCAATCAACAACACCCCAGAGACAGACAGCGAACTGCTATGGGATGCCTTAAAAGCCACCATCAGGAGGACCGTCATGATAATCAAAGGCAGGCTGAACAAAGAAAGAAAAAAAAAATTGCAGACCTAGAAAAAGAAATTAAAAACCTGGAGAACGGCCACATAGCCAACCTAGAAGATAAGAACACCCTCACTAGCCTAACTAAACGGAAGTATGAACTCAACAGAAAACTGGGTGAGAGATCAGGGACCTGGATTAATAAATATAAATCTATTAACCTGTGCACCGCAAACAAAGCAGGGAAAAACCTAGCATCCTACCTAAAGGGGAAACAGAAACAGCACTCGATAGGGGCCATTAAAGACAAACATAACAAGTCCAAGACTGCGAACAAAGACATTTTGGAGGTCTTCAGAGACTTCTACGAGGGTCTATATACGAGAGACGAAACACTGAAAGATGATGGGGGCAAAGAACTATTAGGAAGCATATCTACACCGACGCTATCAGAAAAGGAACGGGACATCCTCGAGCTATCCATAATGGAGGACGAGGTAGGGAGAGCTACGGCGAGCCTGAAAGACAACAAAGCACCAGGGCCAGACGGTTTTATGGCCGGATTCTATAAGCAGTACTTGCACATCCTCAAACCAACCATGAAAGAAGTCTTCACGAAATGTGTCCAGAATGGACACATGACACAGTCAATGGCGGAAGTAAATATAATAGTAATACCTAAGGAAGGGAAGGACACAAACCAGGCAAAGAATTTCAGACCAATCTCGCTCATAAACGTAGATTGTAAAATCTACGCAAAAATACTAGCATCTAGACTAAATGCATACCTACCTATGCTCATACACAGCTCCCAAGTAGGCTACCTTAAAAACCGCATCTCTCACGACAACACGAGGCTACTATGCCACATAATTAACTACTCTTCCAAAGGTAGCAACGCAGCAGTCATGATAGCCTTAGACGCTGAGAAAGCGTTCAATAGGGTGTCATGGCCATTCCTATACCAATGCATGTGGAACTTTGGGCTAGGACCCAACTATAGGAAGATGGTAATGGCCCTCTACAACGACCCTAAAGCACGGGTAGTAGTAAACGGAGGTACATCAGACGTACTTCACCTAGAACGGGGGACCAGACAAGGGTGCCCGCTATCACCAGCCCTGTTCCTACTAGCAATAGAACCACTCCTAATGATGATCAGAACTAACAAAGATATAGCAGGGATACCCGTAGGGGGAGAAACTTTCAAGTTAGCGGCAAATGCGACGATGTACTAATAGTCACAGAAGACCCAGAGAAATCCATCAAAGCACTGACGGACACGATAGAACAATACGCCCAGGTCTCGGGGTACAAACTGAACAGGGACAAATCCGAGTGCAAACCGCTGAACGTCCACACAACAAAAACGGTGTTAGGCATGTCCGGCCTAACATGGCAACAGAAGCCCATAAAATATTTAGGCCTTCTCTTTGAGAGGGACCTAAGAGCCACACTGGAACACAACGAGCAAGCCACTCTCCAGAAAATTAAGGATAGAGTAGAAGGGTGGTCTCCCAAATTTACAACGTGGTGGGGGAGAGTGGAAGCGATTAAAATGATGCTCACACCAATGGTTAATTACATGCTGAGCATGCTGCCACTAATAAACACAGAAGACTTCCATAAGAGACTAGACAAAACGTTGAACAACTTTCTGTGGAGGGAGAAAAAGCCGAGAATAAGCCTACACAAGCTTAGACTATCAAAAGACCTGGGAGGCCTTAACTTAACCAATTTCTAAAGATTCCAGGTAGCGTGCATAGCCAGACAAGGGCTCCACTGGCTCGACCCACGACCGGAATATACCCCCGCGTGGCTGACACTTGGGGGGGGCTACTAAAAGGTATGAACCCCGTCACCCTTCTCACCGCCACCTGACACCCAGCAATCAAGGATAACCCCGTCCTAAAGAACACAAAAACAGCGCTCCTAAGTGTGGACAAACTAATGGCAACAAGCATAAGGAAAAGTCAATTCGAGTCCATTTGGCACAACCCTACAATAAAGTACAGGGATAAGATTCTGAACATGCACTCATGGTATAGACACGGCATCTCCGTTGCCAACGATCTTCAGAAACAAGGCACGCACCTAACTTTTGACACCCTCAAGGAAGAGCACAACCTACAGAGCATAGAACTGTACAACTTTCTGAAGATCAAGGTAGCAATAAGGAAGGCAAACCTTAACGGTCTAACACCAGCACTCATACAACACGCCGCCAACCTCAACACACTAGGACACCAAGTGGCACACTTATACAAAGCCCTATGCCCCAAATCTACCAAACTCAACGACAAAGTCACACATTTTTGGGGAACAAGAGCGGGTAGGGTGCTAAGTGAGGATGAGAGAGCAGAGCTATGGAGATCCACCTCTAGGAAAAAGGTAACGGCAACTCTAAACCATACAAAAATTTGGCTAGTACATAAGGCATACTGGACACCAGCCCGCCTAGCATCCATGGGGATCCGAGAGAGTGATTCCTGCTGGAACTGCGACAAGGGAAAGGGAGACCTGGAACACCTACTCTTTAGCTGTACTAAGGTTAGGGGATTCTGGGACAAAATTGGTACACTAATTAACAAAATCACAGGGGTAACCATACACATAGACTTCCCAAGCCTGGTTCTAGGCTTCACATCCCCATCAATCACAACTATAGAAGACCGCGACCTCATCGACCTACTGCTGACTGCCGCAGTCAAAACAGTCCTAAGCAACTGGAAAGATACTGCGAAAGCCACGCCCCAAGCATGGCTTAACTGGATCACCTTCCTGCGGGGGGCTGACAACATTACAGCGACACACTCACCGAAAACACACAGGCAGTCGAATATGTGGGGTTCCCTAGACATCTACCTATCATCGCATAAGCCCCCATAGGCGGCGAAGCTAGACAAATAGCGAAGCGGTACACCTCGCCGGTCTCTGTGCATACCACAGGAATGTAACCTGCAACGCTCCTTTCTGTTTTCATCTTCGACCTTTCTCTATCCTTTCTCTATCCTCTCTATCCTCCGGGGCGTGGGACAAAGGATGTCAACCGAGCAACGCAAGGGGGCGGCAGAAGACATTGACAAGCAGAATTTGAAAGACTGGCAATCGGACTAACCCCAATAAGACTGGCGTTTTTCTTTTCTGTTTCCCTCTTCCACCACCCATGTATATTCTATGCTTCATATATTTTTCTACAATACAAAATTACAGAAATAAAAAAAAAAGGAAAACAATAGTGAAGAAAAGTAGTATTGTTCGTGAGAAGGAGCGCTCATTAAGCTCGTTGTGATGTTTACCGTTGCTGAGGCATGTCAGGCATTCCAAGGGAGCGCGCACTTGAAATGGCCGCGCTGTGAGGAGACGAACTTCGGAGCTGGAAGGACGTGGAGCGCTCACTGTTGAAGAAAGTGAAGGAGTTCATCTGAGGGACGACATGCTCAGGAATCCAATGAAGGTCGTTGCCACTATTGAAAGTAGCGGAAAACACGCTGGTTATCGGAAATTTGGTCCCGAAAATGGCGAGTGGAATCTCTAGGCAGCCATCTTGTTCGGCGCAGAGACCACGCCCGAGGTACGCTTATATTTTAATGCTCATTTTTGCATCATTCATCAGATGATCAGTTCAAATCGAAAAAGATTATTAGATTACACCATAAACACTTACACTCACACACATACACAAATGGACGGCCATTGCTGCTTGCTTAGTATACATGTATATGGAAGTAACCATGGGAGATGAATAAATTAATTAATCCCCTTCATGTCTGGGATGAAAGCTACAACACAGTGGAAATGTATAGCTACATTTTACCAAATAATTAGGAATACTAAGATACATTAGGGAACTTGCTTCAAAGTATGCATCTCTTGATTATAGAATGAGCAGAGTGCAGCACCTACATGTTCTCACACCTTGTGTGGCACACTCATAGAACCGGTTGGGCATACAACTGTAACATTCCTGCACACATAAATCCCTTTATCATTATTATTTTTAAAATTCGCAGATCTCTAACCTGAGATCACAGAACGAGCGTATGTGTTTTTGTACTTGTGTGTGTTCATGTTCCCTTAGCACTGAGTGCAGCATGCTTGTGGTGCAATGAAGGACTCCTGACAATATAAATTGTATACTGCACGTTAACACATCTTCATGATGACTGTACTATGGAATACTGAATTTGAGATGTCATAAGTGATTTCATCAGAGATGTCACTGTCCAGGTCATGAGTGATTTAATATGTGAGGTCGTAAGCAGTGCATTGCGGGGGCATAAGTTATAGTTAGCTCAGGTAACTATAACAGCTGAATTTTATTGGTTTTGTACAAGTAAAATCTGAGTCTAGCTATAACTTCCCTGTAAACTTAGTTTTTTCAGTGAATTTCTAAGGCTTTTTCAATTTTATTTCCTAACTATATTAACACTGTAACCTTTGTTTTTTTCAGTGAATTTCTATGTTTTTAAAAATTCTATTTCCTAACTATAATGTCCCTGTAACCTTTGGTTTTTTAGCTGAATTTCTAATGTTTTTTAATTGTATTTCCTAAATGTAACCACTAACCTTTGACAATGAGTGTGTGAGGGAGTGCATGAGTGTCTCAGTAAGTCTGTGACTGGGCGTGTGAGTCTGAGTGGGTCTGTGAGCCCGTGTGAGAGTGTCTGAGTGGGTCAGTGAGTGGGTGTGAGAGTGTCTGAGTGCACTCTGTTTTGTTCTCTTCTCTGCTCGTTTTCTGCCTTTTTCCGTTCACTTTATTTTTCCTCTTTCTGCTCGCTCCTGACCTTCATTTTTCCTCCTTCTGTTCGTTTCTCATCTTCATCACATCTTTATCAGACCTTGATTAGACCTTTATTTTTCCTCTTTCTGTTCGCTGCTGCCCTTTATTTTGCTTATTTCTGCCTGTTTCTCACCTTTATTTTGCCTCTTTCTGCTCATCTCTAATATCTATGTTGCCTCTTACCTGGGATCAGGATGGTTCCCAGGATTAGACACGTAGAAGAGAGCTCCAATTGGAGTAGAGCCAGACAAGAGGAGGAGGGGTGGGGCAGTTTAGTTGCTAGGTAGATTTGTTCTTCTACCTTCACACATATTTGACTTCACTTACAAGATATCATTGTACGAAGACACATGTCATATATCCTGTACTGTGTAGTGCAATATCAAATGATGCTTGTAATATGCAGACTGAATTGGATATAATGTAAGATGTTACTTACACTGAACTGCGAAATTAAATATGAATATTCCTGCTCCTGTAACTTGAAAAAGAATGAAAAATCAATAAAATATGTTATAAAAACAAATATTTATCTTGCCTCTTTCTGCTCGTTGTTCACCTTTTTTCTGCCTCTTTCTACCCGTTTCTGGGCTTTATTCTGCCTCTCTCTGCTCGTTCTGATCTTTATTCTGCCTCTTCCTTAGGGACAGACTGGTGGTGGTGGGCATCGGGCGTTTGCCCGGGAGGGTGGGGGCCGGTGACGGAGCAGTGGGGGCAGGTTTTATTACATGGGGCCAGTTGTTCAGCGATGCTGCAATATCTGCCCCCAGTAACAAAAGCAGCAGTGCTGGTGAACGGTTTTGTTAAGCAGCAGTGCTTGACACTTGCTTCTCTCCCTCCCCTCCCCCGTCCGGGGGTGGGGCCGTCCAACAAAATTGCGATGGTTACTTTGGGATCCTAGTCTGGCCGGCTCTTGCTGCTCGTTTCTGACCTCTATTTTGCCTCTTTCCGCTCATTTCTCACTTTTTTTTTTATCTCTTTCTGATAATTTCTTGCCTTTATTTTGCCTCTTTCTGCTTGTTTCTGACCTTTATTTTGCCTCTTTCTGCTCGTTTCTCACTTTTTTCTGCCTCTTGTTGCTTGTTTCTGACCTCTATTTTGCCTCTTTCGGCCCATTGCTGACCTTTATTTTGCCTCTTTCTGCTCTTTTCTGACCTCTATTTTACCTCTTTCTGCCCATTGCTGACCTCTATTTTGCATCTTTCTGCCCGTTGCTGACTTTTATTCTGCTTCTTTCGGCTCGTTTCTGATCTTTATTCTGCCTTTTGCTGCTCGTTTCTCACCTTTATTTTGCCTCTTTTTGCTCGTTGTAGACCTTTATTCTGCCTCTTTCTGCTGGTTTCTGGGCTTTATCCTGCTTCTTTCTGACCTTTATTCTGCCTCTTTATGTTCATTTCTCACCTTAATCTTGCTTGTTGCTGCTCGTATCTGACCTTTATTTTTCCTCTTTCTGCTCATTGCTAACTTTTATTCTGTCTCCTTCTGCTTGTTTCGCACTTTCATTTTGCCTCTTGCTGCTCTTTTCCCCTGGGACCGCGGAGAACCTCAAGGTCCCCACAGTCCCTGCCGGCTTCCCACCTCCTGCAGGAGCTGGCATTGCTGCTGCACGGACAGAGCTGCTGAAAGGCAGCTACCTTGTGCAGGACCAATCCTTTCTTCTGTTTCCCTGCCAGCTTGACAGAGGGCAGGAAAACAGACAAAACCTCCGCATTTAGCAAGCAGGAGCATTTTCCCAGCTTTCACTTGCTGAAAACCAAGTGTTTGCTCTGACTTGCCGGGAGCTATGAAAGCTCCTGCCAAGTCACAGCAAACAGCTATGTCCCGGGGTGGGCACCCCTGGACATAGCAAGAGCCGACCCGGGGGGATGGGTGGGGGGGCATTATTGGCTCCAGGAGTGGGACCACATGGACCCCTCCTTCTGTGAGCATAGACCGGGCACGGGGAGGTGGTGAACACCGGGGTCGTATATGGCCCAGGAGGAGGCCAAGTGTCTCTCTCCCAACAATAAAATAGTATTTTGGCCCCAGGTAGCTGGTTATCCTTGGGGCCCAGGGGGGGTCCATGAGGCTCCCCCATTACTATCAAGTTTTTCCTGGGTAGTGATGGTCCCTTTGGCACGGACGTCCGTTTGGTTCCCAATTTCTTTACAGTTAGCCACAGGAAGTGGTGGTCCCCGGGGCTTAAAAGAGCCTCAGGAGCAGGACCCCGTGCTACCTCCTTCTTTTTTAAATTCCGCATACCCCGGGACCTGGCCCACCACGGGGGGGCTAAACATTAGAGAAACTCAGGAGCCCGCGCTTCTAATTTTTTTGGGGGGGAGCTGTGTAGCCAGTGCAACTTCAGCCCCAAAAAATACTTTTTACCCCAGGGCTAGAGGGTGAATGTATTCCTATCCTGCCCCTTTTTCTCTTTTTGTAAAACAAATGTGGGTGGCTCAGTCTCAAGATGGCTGCCAACACTGCCTGGTTGAAAGCAGTAGGGGCTGCACATGGCTGGCATGCGATATGTTCCCAAAGTGAAACAAGTTGAATCATTGGAGGGACATACCCTTATCTTCAAAATTTGTGGAACTATTGAATTGCATAGATGACAGGCAACATGAAACTCTGTACATAGTAAGTGGCTTGATACAGGATTTAATCCAGGATCTGTACAACCATGGATGTACATAATTACCTGGCCTTATAGTCTTGACCATAGGAGAAGAGGAGGAGACTCACCCAGCATAAGATATAAGTAGATTAGAAAGTTTGATTTCCCCATATTATTTCACCAGAGGATATGGTGTGGAGCTTGTGGTCCTGATGAAGGTTGTTTGATAAGATCTGTTTCCGCCGAAACGTGCGTTGACTGTATGTTTGGGAAACTCCAGCCCACAACATAACAACAAAAGAAATTGGAGACTTTTTCTGAATGTAATTCAAGGTGTGTGTGGTGAAAGGCTGGGGGATGAATGAGTTGTTGAAGTGAGAATGTGTTTTGTTTGGTGAGTGAATTGAGATATGGGGGTGTACAAAAATGTATTGCTGTAGATCAGGGGTACTCATAGTACGGCCCGCGGTCCTGGGGCAGCCCGGCAAGCCTTTCCTGGCGGCCCGCGGACCCCCGAGACATCATACCTGTGTTTTTTTTTAAGTGTCTGCAGCAGCGCGAGAGACTCTGCTGCTCTGTGGGAGATGCCGGCCGGGCGATCCTAGCAATGGCCAGAGTAAAGCTGCAGGGGCCTAAGAAGAGGTGAAATACAAAGGCCACATTAACATGCAAATGGTCTTTTAAAGACCTGTTAAGTGCTCGGGTGCGGCTGTGAGTGTGTGTGCGCCCCGGCTGGCACACAGGCAGGGTGAGATGACAGAGGGTGACAGAGGGAGTGGGAGGGAAAGGGAGGGGGAGGGGAACGGAGAGGGAGTGAGAGGGAGTGAGTGAGTGAGAGGGCGCGAGTGAGTGAGACGGAGTGAGTGAGAGGGAGTGAGTGAGTGAGTGAGTGAGTGAGTGAGTGAGTGAGTGAGTGAGTGAGTGAGTGAGTGGGTGAGTGAGAGGGAGCGAGTGAGTGAGAGGGAGTGAGTGAGTGAGAGGGAGTGAGTGAGTGGGAGGGAGGGAGTGAGAGGGAGGGAGTGGGAGGGAGGGAGTGGGAGGGAGGGAAAGGGAGGGAGACTGATGTGGAATGACATGGAGGGAATGGGAAAGAGACTAATGGGGAGTGAGATGGAGGGAAAGGGAGGGAGACTGATGGGGAGTGAGATGGAGGGAAAGGGAGGGAAATGGAGGGAGAGGGAGGGAAATGGAGGGAGAGGGAGAGAAAGGGAGGGAGACGGAGAGGGAGTGAGAGGGAGGGAAAGGGAGGGAGACGGAGAGGGAGTGAAAGGGATGGAGACAGAGAGGGAGTGAGAGGGAGGGAGAGGGAGGGAGATGGAGTGGGAGTGAGAGGGAGGGAGAGGGATGGAAAGGAAGGGAAATGGAGGGAGGGGGAGGGAAAGGGAGTGAGACGGAGAGTGAGAGGGAGGGAGACGGAGAGGGAGGGAGAGAGAGAGGGAGGGAGAGAGAGAGTGGGAGTGAGAGAAAGGGAGTGAGACAGTCAGAGTGAGACAGAGGAAGACAGGAGAGAGGGAGGGAGAGAGGGAGAGAGAGAGGGAGAGAGGTAGAGAGCTATAGAGAGGGAGGGAGACCAAGAGAGAAAGAGAGAGAGATGTGTGTATGCCGGGACGGCTCAGTGGACGAAGGCGTCCGCTGCAGGGACCTGTGATCAACCTCATGGTCAGTTTTATATTGTTGCTCTAGCCCCGCCCCTCCCCCACTGACCCCGCCCCCCACCGATGCGGCCCTCGGACACAAACCAAACTGTAAATTTGGCCCCCGAGAGAAAGTTTGTGAATACCCATGCTGTAGATCAAATGAAGAATGTAAAAAGTATGTATATTAATGTAATATATTTTGAGTGTTAGTCTTGTATATGTGTACCTCGGAACAATATTGTGAAAAATTATTTTATTGAGAAATCCATATTTGTATGGCAAATATAACTACAAATGATGCTAAGTAATGTGATAGGAGTACCATTAAGATTAGAATAACCCCAAAAATATATATATATATATAAAGTTAATTTCATGTTGTTGTTTTTGTAGTAGCTGTAGTCGAGACATTGGCCACTTTGAGCCATTACTGGGAATTTTTGTGTTTTGGTGTCTTAAAGTAACTATTACTTGCACTCTCGTCATTCCCTGATAACTTCTAATTGCCTCACATATTACATCACACATAACATGTTCTATGACATCATTGATATCATCACTGAAACATACTACTCCCATGACAAATTAACCCTTTCGATGCTGATGACGAGCTCAGCTCGTCATGATGCACAGTTGAGCTGTCCTGATGACGAGCTGAGCTCGTCATGAACAATGGGGATTCATAGACTGGCAGCACAGGATGGGAAAACACCTAGCAGCCAAGGTGTTAAGCAACATTGGGGAAATAATTGGACTCTGGGCATAAGGGGCAAGGTCGGATTTACTATGCCCGCTCCAAACTAAGCAACACTGGGCAACGTGATGGACTCTGGGGTGGTGAGAAATACTATTCCCTCTCCATATTAAGCAATGTTGGGGAAAGCATTGGACTCTGGAGTGATCAGACTTACTCTTCCCACTCCAAGCTAAGAAACATTGGGGAAGCGATGGATGATGGGGGAGAGTGGTCAGATTTATGATTTCAACACCAAATTTAACAAGATTTGGGAAAGCGTTGGACTTTGGAGGGGTCAAATATATTGTTCCAAGTCTAAACAATGCACAACTGGGGAAATCCTTTGCCACTGGGAGTGGGGTGGAGGGGGGTAGATTAACTATTTCCACTCTAAACTAATCAACATTAAGAAAAGAGTTGGGACTATGGAGAGACGAAAAATTAATCCCACTCCAAACTAAACAACATTGGGGGAAACATTGAACTCAAGGGTTTGATTTAATATTCCCCCTCAAAACTTATCAACATTAAAGGAAAAATATAAAGAAAAACTGTACGTAAATAAATATAAAGTTTTTAAACATACAAATATCAGACATTAATTAACTATCAAAGTTACAAACTAACCAAATGAAATTATTTAAAAAACGAAGTTCTACAAAAATAATATAAATATAAAAAAATCAAGTCTTAAATATAAATTTACATTAACACATTAATAGGAATCTTTTTTTATTTGAAATGATTATTTTTTCCAAGAAAATAAAGATCTGACTTTTGAAATGAAAAGTTGTTTATTTTATTATCAAGCTTTTTTAACCAAAAAAAGGTACAAGTATATTTAAAACAACAAAATAAAATTACAAATGTTAAAGCACTCCTCGCCCAAAACCCAACACATTCAAAAATAAATATTGCTAAACTTTAAAAAATTAATCATTTTAGATATTTAATAAAAACCTGAAATATTATAAAATATTTTTATATATAAAAAATGGAAAAACGTCATTTTAAAACACTACTCACCCAAAACTTCTATAAAACCAAACCCAAAAAACATTACAATTATACAGTTTAATAACATTTTAAATATATCTATTAAACTAACGAAAAAAAGCAAGGACCACCCCAGTAAAATACAATTTAAAAACATTTGACAATATTTTAAAAATGCAATGAAATAAGTTAGGCATCATTAACAAAAACATACAACTCATATTAAAAACAACAATATTAAAGTAATAAATATTTAATATTTTAATCTCATTGTTTAAAGAAAGAAAAAACAATACACTTACCATAGATATTAAAAACTTTGATTATCATGATACCCACCTGTGAGACGGTGCCACGGCCACCCCTACCTGGAAGGTGCCCTCTCGCACATGCACCGCCTTCCTTTCCGCCGGGACTGCAACCCCGCGAACGCTTCCCCGTGTCAGAAACGGGGCCCGGAGCTGCAACCATAACAAACGGACCCCCGACCTTCTCTCTCTTTCAGGAGCCAACCAGAGACCTGCGTTCAGAGGAAATACATCCCTCTGACCCCGGAAGTCCCACCCCCGCGGCAGCGCCAGAACAGGGAAAAGCCGAGACCAGGGACCAGAACGCCGTCGGAGCATCGTGGCAGGACACTCGGACTGGAGCGGAAGAAGGAGAACAGGCGACCGACAAAGAGGTGTGGACGGAAGAGTGGTGGAGTCCTCAGGAGGCAGCTGAAGAGCGGCAGCGACTCACTGGAGAGTTGCAGCGGACCGTGTGAGTACCCTACTAAATTCCTTTTCGATGCTCGCTAGGAGCTCGCTGTAAAGTAACTGTAAATAACCCCTAACTCTTTAGATACACGTTCCTTACACTGTACCATACATGTATAACACCCTCACTCTGTAAATAGCTCTCCCCCACACGACCCGATTCGACACCCTTTCTGCGTACCTCCCTTCTTTTCCTCCACCCCGATACCTCCCTTCCCCACTGTCTATTCTCTCTCACCCCTCACTGCCCGGGTGACGGTGACTGTTACAATTGTAACGTAAGAATCAAGATAGGACTAATGGTCCCTTGTTTTTCTTCTCTTACTGCCCTCCGTGGATCCTCCCCGATACCGGACCCGTCCTCGGACATCCTGAAGACCTGTACCCGGATCCAAGACCCGGAGTGGACACCGACAACCTCCCCTGGAACCTTTCTTTTGTTGTGGCTTCTTTTCTGACTTTTGTGAAAAAAAGAAACAGCATAGCCCACTATATTTGGCCTCCTTGCCTGCTTTTCTGGCCTGCAACACACCCACCATCACATCTGGTGTCAGAAGTGGGATCCGCTGGAAGCATGGAGGCCGTCGTGAAAATAATCACAGGAACAGTTTGGAAAACTGATGGAGCAATTTCTGAAGACCGCGGAAGATGACAGGGGACAACTTCACGACGTCCTTAAAGGCCAGGGGGTAGTCCACGAACAAACTATGGGAAAACTAACCGACGCCCTGGGACAACAAAGGTCTATGATCTCACTACCTTCCGTAGTCCTACAGAAGTACGTGCCGGGGGAAGACGCAACACTACTTCTTCACCTACTTTGAGAGACTAGCCCAAGAAGCCAATTGGCCTGTGGACCGATGGGGCCAATACCTAGGACCCCTTTTAACCAGCGACTTGCGGGCCGCCTATCAACAGGCCAATGTGCAGGGCAACACACCGTATGCAGACATAAAAACATGCATATTGGAACGTCTTGGTATAGACGACGATACCTATAGGGTAAAGCTGAGACAAGCGAAAGAGAGATCCCAAGAAAATCCAAGGGCCTTCTCTTTTCGAATCAGGGATCTCGCAAATAGATGGCTCAGACCCGAGGCCTCCACAAAGGATGACATCCTTGAGAAAATATACCTCGAACAGTTCTTGAATTCCCTACACCTGGTTACCCAGCGCTGGGTAAGACAACACTCCCGCCTCACACTGGACACAGCCATCGAAATTGCTTGTGCCTTTAGCCGAGCTCAAGAACACCAGCGGGGCAAGGAGGATCATCTGCACAGGCCCCACAACGCGACAGCCCCTCGTCCTCCCCGAATCCTGTTGTCCCGAAGACCAGAACCTTCTCCCCTTTTGCCCGCACCGGTCCTGTTCCGGCCCTCCAACCCAGGACCCCAGTGTTATTCTTGTGGGGGTTTCGGACACATCGCCCGTGTATGTCCACAGAAGGAAGAGCCGATGGAGATCGGCCTCGTGAGGAACTATGTCTGCACCACTCCGGGGACGGCACCCCCCGTTTCACTGCCCTGTGTCTATTGATGGACAACGAGTCTTGGCCCTTGCCGACACCGGGTGCCGTCAGAGTGTTCTCAGACCTCAAGACCTAGCCCTTCCGGTTGGTACCCCTACGGGAGTTGTAGCCATTCAATGTGTCCACGGGGATACCAAACGTTACCCCACTACCCAGGTGCGAGTTCAGCATCACAAGGACCCCGGAACGTGCCTCACAGTGGGTCTTGTGCTAGCTCTTCCAAAGCAAGCCATATTGGAGAGCGATTACCCCGGACTGCCTATGCTCCTCCAGGACACCACCGACTCTCTGGCCCAGTGGTGGAAGGAGGCTCCTTATTCTCAGGGTCAGACATCCCCGGATACGGATCCCAAACCACACAAGCCCAAAAGCCAGAAGAGAAAAGAATAAAAAGACTACACCAGTGCATATCCCGCTCTTACGGAAGACCACCCCTGGCAGCAAAAACAGTCAAATACCTGGGCTATCTCCTGGGGGATGGCCTGATAAGACCCCAAGAAAGCAAAACCGATCCCTCCCCTTCCCTCAAACAAAGAAAGATCTTTTAGCCTTTTTAGGGCTTTTGGGTTATTATCGTCGGTTCTTACCCAATTTTTCACAGAGAGCAGCACCCCTCACAGATCTACTAAAGAAAACAAACCGATCCGAGGAGATGCTAAAAAAAAAAACCACTCCCATATTGTGGCAGGCTTTCACGGACCTAAAACATGCCCTGACCTCCAGTCCTGTCCTGGTGAGCCCTGACTACTCACTGCCCTTCATTCTGCAAACAGATGCTTCCGATCAAGGGTTAGGGGCAGTGCTATCACAGAAAGATGTCCTAGGAAACGAAAAACCCATTCTCTATTTGAGCCGAAAACTATTCCCTAGAGAAAGGAACTATGCTGTAGTGGAAAAAGAAGCCCTAGCAATAAAGTGGGCTGTTGAAAGCCTACAATACTACCTGGAACGCAGAGACTTTGTCCTCTACACCGATCACGCCCCCTTGGATTGGATAGCCCGGAACAAAGGGCAGAATGACCGGGTCCTCCGCTGGTTCCTGTCCCTACAGCCCTTCCACTTCAAGACATTACACCGAAAAGGGTCAGACCAGGGTAATGCCGATTATCTTTCCCGCTACCCCCTTTCTCCAACCCTTACAAGAAGGACAGCTAGGGGAAGGGGATGTGAGACGGTGCCGCGGCCACCCCTACCTGGAAGGTGCCCTCTCGCACATGCACCGCCTTCCTTTCCGCCAGGACTGCAACCCCGCGAACGCTTCCCCGTGTCAGAAACGGGGCCCGGAGCTGCAACCATAACAAACGGACCCCCGCCCTTCTCTCTCTTTCAGGAGCCAACCAGAGACCTGCGTTCAGAGGAAATACATCCCTCTGACCCCGGAAGTCCCATCCCCGCGGCAGCGCCAGAACAGGGAAAAGCCGAGACCAGGGACCAGAACGCCGTCGGAGCATCGTGGCAGGACACTCGGACTGGAGCGGAAGAAGGAGAACAGGCGACCGACGAAGACGTGTGGACGGAAGAGTGGTGGAGTCCTCAGGAGGCGGCTGAAGAGCGGCCGCGACTCACTGGAGAGTTGCGGCGGACCGTGTGAGTACCCTACTAAATTCCTTTTCGGTGCTCGCTAGGAGCTCGCTATAAAGTACCTGTAAATAACCCCCATCTCTTTAGATACACGTTCCTTACACTGTACCATACATGTATAGCACCCTCACTCTGTAAATAGCTCTCCCCCACACGACCCGATTCGACACCCTTTCTGCGTACCTCCCTTCTTTTCCTCCACCCCAATACCTCCCTTCCCCACTGTTTATTCTCTCTCCCCACTCACTGCCCGGGTGACGGTGACTGTTACGATTGTAACGTAAGAATCAAGATAGGACTAACGGTTCCTTGTTTTTCTTCCCTTACTGCCCTCCGTGGATCCTCCCCGATACCAGACCCGTCCTCGGACATCCTGAAGACCTGTACCCGGATCGAAACCCGGATTGGACACCGACAACTTCCCTTGGAACCTTTCTTTTGTTGTGGCTTCTTTTCGGACTTTTATGAAATAAAGAAACAGCATAGGCCACTATATTCGGCCTCCTTGCCTGCTTTTCTGGCCTGCAACACACCCACCATCACATCTGGTGTCAGAAGTGGGATCCGCTGGAAGCATGGAGGCCGTCGTGAAAAAAATCACAGGAACAGTTTGGAAAACTGATGGAGCAATTTCTGAAGACCGCGGAAGATGACAGGGGACAACTTCACGACGTCCTTAAAGGCCAGGGGGTAGTCCACGAACAAAGTATGGGAAAACTAACCGACACCCTGGGACAACAAAGGTCTATGACCTCACTCCCTTCCGTAGTCCTACAGAAGTACGTGCCGGGGGAAGACGCAGACTACTTCTTCACCTACTTTGAGAGACTAGTCCAAGTAGCCAATTGGCCTGTGGACCGATGGGGCCAATACCTAGGACCCCTTTTAACCAGCGACTTGCAGGCCGCCTATCAACAGGCCAATGTGCAGGGCAACACACCGTATGCAGACATAAAAACATGCATATTGGAACGTCTTGGTATAGACGACGATACCTATAGGGTAAAGCTGAGACAAGCGAAAGAGAGACCCCAAGAAAATCCAAGGGCCCTCTCTTTTCGAATCAGGGATCTCGCAAATAGATGGCTCAGACCCGAGGCCTCCACAAAGGATGACATCCTTGAGAAAATATACCTTGAACAGTTCTTGAATTCCCTACACCTGGTTACCCAGCGCTGGGTAAGACAACACTCCCGCCTCACACTGGACACAGCCATCGAAATTGCTTGTGCCTTTAGCCGAGCTCAAGAACACCAGCGGGGCAAGGAGGATCATCTGCACAGGTCCCACAACGCGACAGCCCCTCGTCCTCCCCGACCCCTGTTGTCCCGAAGACCAGAACCTTCTCCCCTTTTGCCCGCACCGGTCCTGTTCCGGCCCCCCAACCCGGGACCCCAGTGTTATTCTTGTGGGGGTTTCGGACACATCGTCCGTGTATGTCCACAGAAGGAAGAGCCGATGGAGATCGGCCTCGTGAAGAACTATGTCTGCACCACTCCGGGAACCGCACCCCCCCCCCCTGTTTCACTGCCCTGTGTCGATTGATGGACAACGAGTCTTGGCCCTTGCCGACACCGGGTGCCGTCAGAGTGTTCTCAGACCTCAAGACCTAGCCCTTCCGGTTGGTACCCCTACGGGAGTTGTAGCCATTCAATGTGTCCACGGGGATACCAAACGTTACCCCACTACCCAGGTGCGAGTTCAGCATCACAAGGACCCCGGAACGTGCCTCACAGTGGGTCTTGTGCTAGCTCTTCCAAAGCAAGCCATATTGGAGAGCGATTACCCCGGACTGCCTATGCTCCTCCAGGACAACACCGACTCTCTGGCCCAGTGGTGGAAGGAGGCTCCTTATTCTCAGGGTCAGACATCCCCGGATACGGATCCCAAACCACACAAGCCCAAAAGCCAGAAGAGAAAAGAATAAAAAGACTACACCAGTGCATATCCCGCTCTTACGGAAGACCACCCCTGGCAGCAAAAACAGTCAAATACCTGGGCTATCTCCTGGGGGATGGCCTGATAAGACCCCAAGAAAGCAAAACCGATCCCTCCCCTTCCCTCAAACAAAGAAAGATCTTCGAGCCTTTTTAGGGCTTTTGGGTTATTATCGTCGGTTCTTACCCAATTTTTCACAGAGAGCAGCACCCCTCACAGATCTACTAAAGAAAACAAACCGATCCGAGGAGATGCTAAAAAAAACCACTCCCATATTGTGGCAGGCTTTCACGGACCTAAAACATGCCCTGACCTCCAGTCCTGTCCTGGTGAGCCCTGACTACTCACTGCCCTTCATTCTGCAAACAGATGCTTCCGATCAAGGGTTAGGGGAAGTGCTATCACAGAAAGATGTCCTAGGGAACGAAAAACCCATTCTCTATTTGAGCCGAAAACTATTCCCTAGAGAAAGGAACTACGCTGTAGTGGAAAAAGAAGCCCTAGCAATAAAGTGGGCTGTTGAAAGCCTGCAATACTACCTGGAACGCAGAGACTTTGTCCTCTACACCGATCACGCCCCCTTGGATTGGATAGCCCGGAACAAAGGGCAGAATGACCGGGTCCTCCGCTGGTTCCTGTCCCTACAGCCCTTCCACTTCAAGACATTACACCGAAAAGGGTCAGACCAGGGTAATGTCGATTATCTTTCCCGCTACCCCCTTTCTCCAACCCTTACAAGAAGGACAGCTAGGGGAAGGGGATGTGAGACGGTGCCGCGGCCACCCCTACCTGGAAGGTGCCCTCTCGCACATGCACCGCCTTCCTTTCCGCCAGGACTGCAACCCCGCGAACGCTTCCCCGTGTCAGAAACGGGGCCCGGAGCTGCAACCATAACAAACGGACCCCCGCCCTTCTCTCTCTTTCAGGAGCCAACCAGAGACCTGCGTTCAGAGGAAATACATCCCTCTGACCCCGGAAGTCCCATCCCCGCGGCAGCGCCAGAACAGGGAAAAGCCGAGACCAGGGACCAGAACGCCGTCGGAGCATCGTGGCAGGACACTCGGACTGGAGCGGAAGAAGGAGAACAGGCGACCGACGAAGACGTGTGGACGGAAGAGTGGTGGAGTCCTCAGGAGGCGGCTGAAGAGCGTCCGCAACTCACTGGAGAGTTGCGGCGGACCGTGTGAGTACCCTACTAAATTCCTTTTCGGTGCTCGCTAGGAGCTCGCTATAAAGTACCTGTAAATAACCCCCATCTCTTTAGATACACGTTCCTTACACTGTACCATACATGTATAGCACCCTCACTCTGTAAATAGCTCTCCCCCACACGACCCGATTCGACACCCTTTCTGCGTACCTCCCTTCTTTTCCTCCACCCCAATACCTCCCTTCCCCACTGTCTATTCTCTCTCCCCACTCACTGCCCGGGTGACGGTGACTGTTACGATTGTAACGTAAGAATCAAGATAGGACTAACAGTTCCTTGTTTTTCTTCCATTACTGCCCTCCGTGGATCCTCCCCGATACCAGACTCGTCCTCGGACATCCTGAAGACCTGTACCCGGATCCAAGACCCGGAGTGGACACCGACAACCTCCCCTGGAACCTTTCTTTTGTTGTGGCTTCTTTTCGGACTTTTGTGAAATAAAGAAACAGCAAAGCCCACTATATTCGGCCTCCTTGCCTGCTTTTCCGGCCTGCAACACACCCACCATCACACCACCATAATGTGACATCAATATTATGTACTATCAATAGTATGCATTGACATTAAGGATTCAAAAATTCACACTTTTGAAAGAATCACAGTGCCCTCTTCTAGTGCCCTCTTCATTTTTTTTTTTTTGCAGAGTTTTATATAGCGTGAACTTGACCCGAATCTGTTATCAGAGCACTTTACATAGCATGAGGAAACACACCTCTTTTTTGTTAGGCACGGGGAGATTAAGTGATTTGCCCAGAATCACAGGATGTTCAGCGTTTTACTTTTCAGTCTATCAAACGCTTTGTTTATGGTACTGGATGCAGGGTTGGACTGGGACAGAAAGTTGGCCCATGCACCAAAATAAATGTGGCCCCTATTAGTGAATCAGACAGTCAAAAAAATTCCCATATTTGCAAATCGGGTCCGTTTTGAACTTGAAAAGATACACTGTATATGTGCTTTGCAAGGTAACAGAGATTACATGAATTTGTGCTTGTTGCAGTAAATGTTTGTGGCAATACCAGAGAAATCAATAGTACACACCAGAAACCACCCCACAAGACTAAATAAAAGACAGGGCAACAAACAGCCAAAAGACTGGCCCACACACTTACCTATCAGGTCAGCTCATCAGGTGCTGCCTGATTGCCCTATGGGCCAGCCCGACGCTGACTGGGTGGCCATTATCAATTACATATTTGACATCCCATAAGTGGTGTTGGCAGGAATGACCCAATTTAATATGAGTGATGTTTACTCAAAGTCAACATCTTCCTCATCAAAGTGATTATTCATTGAGAGGAGTCTACACCCAAAGGGCAGACCCATATAGTTTGCTGTAATTAACTCCCTCTGGCATTTCTTTCTTATTTTTTTCTTATGTTTTACAATGTTTGCAAGTTTTGTACATGCCCTTAAAACCACCTCCCATACTAAACAGTACTTAGCTCACCGTCCAGGAATCCGGGATGAGTTGGATCGGGACTATGATGAGGAGGAATTGGACTAGGAGTAAAGAGGGTTACTGGGAAATATGACACCCTTCTTCGTCATCACAGTCCACTCTCAATAAATAAATAAATACCCAAACTATGACAAATACAGGCCCATATTATGCGTGCTGAATGTTCAGCAAAAAGCTCCTGAATTATTGTGGTGTTGTGAGAAGTACTGTAGGGTCTCAGGGTGTGGGAGTGAGGGCAGCATATCTCTCAGAGGCTCAAGAACTCCCTGGGGATTCTCTGTACCACAGAACAAGAAGCAAGGGAGCTACCGCCAGTTAATGGCAGAATAAAAGATTGTGCATGAATCCAGGGCACGGCTAAAACCCGACACCAAATGCCGCTTCAAAGTCTAATGGTTGCCTTGGGTTAAATTTGCGCCATTTCATAATTTGATGAGATGCACTGGATTAAATTTATACCACTGTATAATCTAATGAGTTGCCTTGGGTTAATTGTCATAATCTGATGAGATTCCTTGGATTAATTTTGTGCAACTTCATAACCTGACGATTTGACTTTGGCAACATTTGTGCCACTTTATAAATTCGATGAGTTGCCTTGCGTTTAACTTGTGCTACTTCCTAATCTGGAGAGTTGCCTTGGTTTAAGGTTGTGTGCTCTCACACTTCCTCCTTATTCCTTCCTTCTACTTTTCTTTCCCCTCTTCTTACCAAGATCTCTTTGAGATGTCGAATTGGTGTCTCAGTGGACTGATGCAACTACTCCAGGACTCTGTGATCAGAGATTCTCGTCCTGGAGGATCCAGCCCCCTCCCCCCAGTGAGTACCATTACATTAGATAACAGTAAACAGCAGGGCCTGATTCACAAGGGTCATTTACACTTTTTGAGTAAGTTTACTACTTTTCAGTATTCACAAACTGCACTTTTGCAGTAGCTTATTCAGTGGAGGTAGGGACTTTCTATAAAATGGTTTTAAAAAGTGCAGTTTGTGAAGAGCACTTTGTAGTAAATTTGAAGTAGTACTGAACTTACTACAAACTGCAGTTTGTGAATGTGACCCCTGTTATTTCAGAGCAAGGACACCCTATGGTGAACGTGCACTTTACAAATTCATGTTATGTTAGATTGCAAAATCCTTAAAAGTGCATGTTTCGTTGCTACCATCCTGTGATGCTAGGACGTGTTAAAACTGGGATGCACCTTCCTGTGCCCTATTACTTGGCTGTCGAACGTGTACGTGTTTCCTGCCGAGTAAACACGGTTTTAAAATAAAAAGCTCTGTTTGATAAGGCGATAAATCAGGGTATAATTAGATGGGCGGCTGATATATTTTCATTTTGCCTTTCGGAGCCTCCCACGCAGAAACTCTGCATCTATGAACGTGGCAAAGGCTGTAGACAACGACAAGTGTTCACTCACGTGCCCTGTGCGGTGTCGCTAATGGCGGCTTGGAACAGATCTGTCTAAACTCGTGCTTTTAACGTGAGGGGGTTTCCATGGAAACGCGAATGGCAGGAACAAGGCACTGTGGGGTCGCTGTGACCTGTGCAACCGGCTGCAGCCCGCACTGCCGCACCCAGAGGCCGTGGGCTGTTGTGTCGGGTGATCTACGCTCAATAAGGGACATCTAACCCTGACTAGGCCTAGCACGTGGTCCTAGAATAAACTCAGCCAGACACTGGGAATAAAGTTGCTTGGTCGGTCGGCGCGCGTCTCTGAACGCCCTCTCACGTGCTCGACCTCCTTTTTATTATAGGGCGGTCACATGACCAACTTGTCCGTCCCTCCGGACCTCGGGGGCGGACCCTCGGGGACACAACATTCCTCCTAAAACAAGAAAAACAACAAAAACCAAAAACACACTGTACTATCGCAAATATGGTCTGATCGAGCCCACTGTCTCATTCGCATCGGGACCGGTACCTTCAGCGTCTTTCACAAATGCTAACGCATTCACATTCAGTTCAAAACCTTGCGGGCACACATATAAATTAGAACAGTCTTACGTAAAGTAGTCTCTCAGCCAGCTGGAGGGGGTGGGGTTAGCACGTAGCTGGCGCTGGGACCCTCGCTGAGTCATCGGCTCTGCTCCAGTCTCCACCTCTTGGCTTGGCGCCTCGTTGTCGGCCCCCTCCGGATCTGGGGCCTCATCCAGGGCCTCCGGGTCTCCGCCCACATCCTCACCAGGGACCGGCTGCTCGGCACGTGGCCGGACCTCGTGCTGAGATGTTGATTCACCAGGCGGCACCATTGTTGCAGTTTCGGTTTCTCTGTCGCCTTGCTGGCGCCTTGGCTCGCTACTCGCCGGGTGGTAGAGCTTGAAATGAGATACGTTGCGAGTCACCTTGTCTCGTCCTCGAGTAGCTGTGATGCGGGTGCCCTTCACTCCACTGACTCGCCATGGTCGTCTTTCATAACTGAGTTTGAATTTTCCCCCAGTGGCCCGATTTTTTATGAGCACTAGGTCACCTCTTTTGATATGGGGGGCCACCGCCCTCCGTTTCTTGCTGATCTGATCATAGGCGGCCCGCCTCCTCATTTCTACAGTCTGTTCCTTTATCAGTTCAGGGGCCCACTGGGGATGATGAGGAATGGAGTCCGTTATTACTCGTCCTAGGAGAAGGTGTGCCGGAGCTACCCCCGTTGTGGAGTGAGGGGTCTGGCGGTAGCTACGGAGAAAGGTGAAAATGGCCATCTCCACCGACTGTCCTTTATCATGCGCAATACGGATTACTTTGTTTAAGGTTCTCATGAACCGCTCGGCCTCTCCATTGGCCTGAGGCCACCTTGGGGTGATGCGCCTGTGGCGAATTCCTTGGGATGAGAGATAGTCTGCAAAGTCTTGGCCCTGAAATGGCGGGCCATTGTCCGTTCTGAGTTCTTTCATGGCTCCGTGCGTGGCAATGATTTTCTCTATCTTGGGAATCACACAGTCGGCGCTGGTGCTGGTGATAATTTCGACTTCCGGGTACTTGGAGTGATCATCGATCATCACTAGCGTGTGCCGTCCATCCGGAAGGCTGCCAAAGTCCATGCTGACCCTTTCCCAAGGGCCTCGGGGCCTGGGTTCCACGATTATGGGTGCTTCGCGGGGGCTGTCGCCTGTGGTTTGGCAGGCCGTGCATGTGCGCACAGCAGTTTCCACCATGTCGTCCATTAGCGGAAACCACACCTTTGTCCGCAGCCGGGCCTTTGTTTTAACCATTCCCTGGTGCCCTACATGCGCCAGCTGAACTACTCGGCTCGTCAAAGCCGTCGGGATCACCAGACGATGCCCTCGCAGGAGGCACCCTGCCTCGTCTTCGTTCAGTTCAGCCCTCACGTGGTACAGACCGTCCATGATTTTCTGTGCCTCGGGGGTGAGCACCTTCCAGCTCTCCCTAGCTTTCTGCCAGTTGGCTGTCCGGAGCAGATCTTTGGCCCGCTGTATGCAGGCGTCCTGAGCCGTGGCGCTCACCACCTCTTCCAGGGATATGGGGCGCGGGCATGATCTGGCCACGACCCATCGCACATAGGCCTCCGTCTCTTCAGCTTCCTCCATCTCCTCTGGGGTGGCCGCCCGGGGGTGTCGTGACAGATAGTCCGCCGGATTCTTTGCCCCTGGCTGGTACTCAATGGCACAGTTGTACTCCTGTAATTGCAAAATCCACTTTTCTATTCTGGGGGGTGGTTTGGATGAGGTACCTGAGAACAGCGACAGCAGTGGCTTGTGGTCTGTTACTACTGTGAAGGGCTTCCCGTATACATACAGGTGGAAGTGTCGGCATCCCCAATGAATCGCGATGGCTTCCTTTTCAATTTGGGAGTACCTTTGTTCGGTGTCCGTGAGGGACCGGCTGGCAAAAGCGACGGGGGCCCAGTCTATCTCGTCTCGGGCTCTCTGCATCAGGACGGCCCCCAATCCCGCCGGTCCAGCATCTACTGCAATAAGAGTGAAATGTCTGGGGTCAAAAAACGCCAGCGTGGTGTTGCTGGACAGCGCACTCTTGATGGCTTGGAATGCTCTTTCCTGCTCCGGTCCCCAGTTCCATGGTGTGGAATCTTTGGTTAGCTCACGCAGAGGGAGGGTCAGGTTGGCTAGGTCTCTTATGAAGCGACCACAGTAGTTCACCATCCCGAGGAAGCTTCGGACTTCCGTGACAGTCGTGGGCGGAGGTGCATCTTTTATGTCTTTGACCTTGTCCGGATCAGGATTAACGCCATCGGCCGAGAATACGTAGCCGAAGAACCCCAGCTTGGTCTGAAGGAACTCGCATTTTTCTCGGTGCAGAGTAAGTCCAGCGCTGCGGAGCCTGCGGAACACCTGTGCCAAGCGTTGGTTGTGCTCAGGGATTGTCCTTGCGTGCACCAGGATGTCGTCACTGACATTGATCACCCCCGGTATGCCAGCAATGAGCTCTTGGATGACATTCTGGAATACCTCGGCAGCACTGGAGATCCCGAAACTCAGTCTGGTGTACCTGCGCAGTCCGATGTGAGTGGAGAACGTCGTGATGTTCCGGGACTCTTTATCCAGCACGAGCTGATGGTACCCCGCTCTGAGGTCCAACTTGGAAAACCACCGGGCCCCAGCCATCTCTCCGATCAGGTCATCGATCGTGGGGGTGATGTGTCTTTCCCTTTTGATGGCCGCATTGGGGAGGCGCATGTCCACGCAAATCCGGACCGCTCCCGGCTGCTTGGGTTTCCGAGTGACCACGATGGGCGATACCCAGGGAGTGGGTCCGGACACCTTCTCAATGATGCCCGCTGTTTCCAACTTCTGTAGCTCTTCTTCAACCAGGGGCCTCAAATGAAATGCGACCCGCCGGTGTCGCAGGGCCACCGGTTGGACAGTGGGGTCCACATGCAGGTGTATTTCCCGACCCTTGAATCGGCCAATCCCCTCAAACAGGTCCGAAAAGTCTGCGATCAGTTGCTGCACTGACTCCTCGTGCACCCCAAACGCAAAAGAGACCACTCCCAGGTCTTCTGCCGTCCGGCAACTCAGGAGCATACCTTGGCCTTCCTCCGACACAAAGATGTTGGCACGCGTGATCTTATCTCCGTGCCGGACTGCTGCTTTGAACTTTCCTCGAATACGGAGGGGCACATCCTGGCCATAGGCAAAAACGGTGATCGGAGTGGGGCGGAGGCTGGGTGGAGTAGCCATGTCTCCATAGAGGGACGCACTCATCAGGTTTATTGAGGCGCCCGTGTCCACCGTCGCCATGATGTCCTGATCAGCCACTTGTATTGCGCACTGTGGTAGTGTCATTGTGCGTCGGGTGGCTGTGCCGATCATGTGTACCTTGTGTGGGGACCTTTCCTCCTCGTCGTCGTCCATGTCACTGTTGCTGGGTCCTCCTTCCGCGCCTTCAGGCTCCGCCACCGCGTGTCCTGTCTGGCGGGGCTTGCTGAACTTTTTGGATCGACACACCTTTTCAAAATGGTTCATTTTCCCGCACCCGGAGCATATCTTGCCCCGTGCTGGACATTCTGGCGCCGGGTGTCTCGGGCCTCCGCAGTAACCACATGATTGCGCCGAGGCTCCGCCCTGCGGAGTTGTTGTTCTCTTCACCCATTTGGGCTGTGGGCGGACCTGCAGTTTGTTCACCGGTTCCACTTTCATATTGGCCTGCAGAGCTGCTTCCATGTGGGCTGCCCTGGCCTTGGACAGCTCCTTCGTGCGGCCCAGCGTGAGAATGTCTGGGAGGGGTTTCCCGGACTCCTCTAGAATTCTCTCGCGCAGCTTAGCAGAAGCGCAGCCCTGAATGATCTGGCCTCTGATTTCCTCCGTGACATCCTGAAATCCACACGTTAGTGCCAGTTTCTTCAACCGAGAGTGATAGGCGTCCAGCGATTCTTCTGGCAGTTGCCGCGCTTGCCTGAAGATGAACCGTTCATAGTCTTGGTTGGCCATGGGTTCAAAATGCGCATTGAGCGCGTTTATGAGCGTGTGGTGGGTTTTGGGAGTTGCTTCCGTGAGGGTGCGGGCGATGGAATGAATGTCCTTGCCACCAAGATGGAGGATCATGGCACGCTTCTGCTCCTTGTGGACCTTGGTGGCCTCAAAGAATATGAATAGCCTGTCCACCCATTCTTTCCACTTCGGTGCGAGAGTGGACGGCGCACCTTCCACCACGAACGGCTCAATGGGCGGAATGTTGGCCATCGCTTTGGACGCCCGGGAGGATGTCCGTGGGCAGCCGGGATGTGATCCAGCGGCAGCCGGAGCGCCGGACGCACTTCGCGCGACCAATCAGACTCCTGTGCGCCGCAGAGAGAAACAGGCCAGCGCTGCTCACCTGAGGAGAGCCAGGGATCAGAGTGTTTCCTCCAGGCAGGCAGAGCGGGGGGGGGTGTGTGGTGGCAAGGCACGAGCACCGCGGACACGTGGTAGTGCCCGCAGCCGCCTCACCCCAACAGGGACACACACACGCACCCCGAGCGGGGAATCGATCACCACCCTCGTCGCCAATTGTTGTGTCGGGTGATCTACGCTCAATAAGGGACATCTAACCCTGACTAGGCCTAGCACGTGGTCCTAGAATAAACTCAGCCAGACACTGGGAATAAAGTTGCTTGGTCGGTCGGCGCGCGTCTCTGAACGCCCTCTCACGTGCTCGACCTCCTTTTTATTATAGGGCGGTCACATGACCAACTTGTCCGTCCCTCCGGACCTCGGGGGCGGACCCTCGGGGACACAACAGTGGGCCCGCGGCTGCACTCCGAGTTTGACTGCCCCGGCAAGAGTCTGCCAGGCCAATTAATGGCCCTGTGGCTGCCAAGGCCAGGAGCACGCGCCGCTGCCAGGGACAGACAGACAGCCCCACGCGTCTGTGGGTGGAAGCAACATCTAACTCTTATGAAAATGCATTTCATACACAGAAACAAAAGACATTCCAACACACATGATAAGAGAAGGCCACAGCGTAGATGAGCTTCAACAAGCAGTTTGAACCAAGCAAGAGTTTGGAGTAGAAGACACAAGAAAAATCGAAAGTAGGATTAATCACTAAAAATACGTACTAATATTGACTGGGTTAAACAGGTGACAACCAGGAAAGACCAAAAAAGACACCATTGAGGTATAGACAAGGCTATCAGTTCAGAAACAAAGTATACAATCCTGCCCATTGCTTAATTTGTAAAAATAAATATTTGTATATATGTGCAGGGATCTAACATTTTCCTGATACCAGGTGCAGCTTGACTGGCACTCTCATCTGGTGATTTTTGATCTTGAGCTGTTGCACCATATAACTGCCCTACGCCAAAGTACAAGTGTCTTAAGGCAGCCTCCTAGGTGGATGTCTAGAGAGCTTTCTGGGCTTCAATGGAATTGTAGAGCAGTTCCAGATGTGGGGGTGTGGCAAAACCTCAGCTGCGAGGATGAGCATTTATCATTTGGTAAAATCCGGAATTTTGACACGTTGCACTTATAAGTGCGCATGCCCCTGTAGGGAGGTCCCTTTGAATGTATTTATATAAGTAAAAAACATTGAAAGATGTGCTCTTGTACTTGCGCGTGTGCGCATGTCCACACATAGGAAGCCATCTTTGAGTGGTTTTAAAGCCCTTTCAATGATGGATGACATTTTCAGTGCCCACTCAAAATACAGCACACTGCATGAGTGTCCGAGACGCTTTTAAGCTGTCGCAGAGAGAAAGAATTTCTGAAATCCCCAAAAATATTTTACAAAAATGCACATTAGTCCACAAGTCACTGGCACAAAAACGGATAGTTTTTGTATTGCTGCCAACAGTGTACTCAGGTACAATGCTGTCAGTGACAAAAAAGGGAACCAAAGGCTGAAGTGGTTGGTCCATGCTATATGATGTGGTTGGCGGAAGAAAAGCGTGAGTGACCCTGCAACAGACCAATGTATGAAGAGAGCTGACTAAAGCTCATACATAGGTGTAGATAATTTTTTTAACCAAAAGGTCACTGCTAACGCCAGACTTAAAAAGATACAAAAAAACACAAAAAACGTAAAGACCCTTATTCCTAGTGCCCTGTAAGTCATGAGTTGACCGGTTACACGAGTACCAGAAGAACTGGCAATTACAAGTAACACGCAAGTACCTGCCACTCCTGTTTGGTTTTTTTCCACAGATATTTCTCCTGTATGTGTGGGTGAAAAAAAACATGCAGAAATTGGTACTAAAGCATCAGTTCCTGCTATAATTCCATATTTCTCAAGAGCAAATTTGGAATGGCCTGGGATTTCTACATCCTAGAAGTACTGATCCCCTTGGGGTCAGCAATTGTGAATGGGTAAATACCAAGGCAGGAGTCATGCTTCACTCATTAGGGTATTAAGTGTTCCCACGTTCCTATTATTGCGGTTATGGCATAGTGTCTTATCCCCAAAAGCATCCTCATGTTTAACCTGTGAACTGGGTAGAGATCATTAATGTGATTTTCCTTATTTAGTCCGATGAGATGGATATTAAAATTATTTTGATTTCTCATTATTTAATTTGCATCTAACGTTCATTTTATATAGAACCATATTCCAACCATGCTAGGAAAGCAAAAAGTAATAAACACCTAAGTACATTGGCTCTCTTAATAACTTCACACATTCACTTTTAAGAGGATTTTTTTTCCCCTTTTAGAGAATTTAAGAGTGTTTTGCTCTCATAACCTTATATCTGTATCATTAATTTGGCCAGCTTCCGAGTTCAGTGATAATAGGACACTTTCCAATTTCTCGAGCAAATGCTAAATCCACATGGAAATCCAAGGTTAAATTTTCTTTACTAGAGGGACTGTATGGTGAAATAAGTTTAGCCTATATGTTTAGCATAGCTTCCAGAAATTGTAGGATTTTCAGCTACCACTGAATTCTAAATCAGGATGTATTTGCAGTTCTGTGGATCAATCGCCAGCCAACTAGCCCAGTGATGGCCTCGGCTGGCCCGTGGGTGAATTAAAACGCATTGCCTACCTGCTGCCACGTCATACATGGGGGTTATTTATGCAAAACAAAAAAAACATTACCCCATCAATAAATGAGATGGATTAGCCATTTGGTCAGAAGACGGGGCATACCCGGATTTTTGGCAGATATCACCCTGCATCTGCTAATCTCTAAATAACCTCTCAAGTCTTAAAAACAACCCTCAATTCTCTACACTTTACAACATAAGAAAGGATATAAAATTGTATTTTATTGCATATTGATAAAATCTCGTCTACGCCCTGTCCTTATAACTATTCATCAGAAAGGCAACCGTGACCTCTTACAGCCATGCACCGAAAAACTATTGGGTTTCGAGGGCATTCACAGTAAACTATTTGGCCAAAGATGAATATCTAAATTTTAACCAAATATCATCTGATGCTGAAGATTAGTGCATCCTTTTTGCAGGTGTGTGATGAAGTGCCTCGGGTAGACTGGCTTGTGCACACTTCAGTGGGGTCAGAGTGAATTTCAGAGCTGCTGGAGTCCCCATTGACATGATGGGTCTAGTTACGCATCTCTACTCAACGTGCAGGGTTGTGAATGAGTAGGTAGGGCACCGTGTGATGGTGACTTCGGAGTGGTGGTTTAGAGCCTCCTCCTCTTAGGATTGATCATGGACCATCCTCATCCCTTTGATTTGTTGTCTCCTCAAAAGGGTTGCCCATGTTGTCTGTGGGGTGTAATTGTGTTCGTGCTGATGGAAGTTTGCTGTCCATGGTGTCTTTCCTTTGATGTCCATCGTGGTGGATGCTGGCATGGTCTGTGCAGGCAGTGGTCATGATCTTGAGTAGTAGTTGTGGATTTCGCATGCTGTGGCATTGCAACTCCATTACTGAAGCTTGTTGCTAGAAATATTGCTTAGTCACTCACTGTGTCCATTATCTCCTGTGACTGGGTGTCTTCTTCCAGTTCAAACTACCTGTGTGTGGCGTTCATGATGAATCTTGATTCATGTGTAGTCTGCACTCGGGTGATCAATCTCCCCTCTGTAGGCATGCCCCTTTTGCTGGTTACTGTGTACTTTCTCATGTGTGTTTATGTATATATATCTGCAATAGCGAGCATCTAGTTCTGAATTAATGTAAATACCATCCACTGCTATCCAATGTGTGTCACAGGAAGTCGCCATCCTCTTAGTTGCATTGGTTGGCCTGAGTGCATGTCCACGGTGCAGTGTTTAATTTGAACTAGTGGTTTCCAGTGCTCGGCACCAGCACCTAATTGTCAACCATGGAACTTATGACAACTGCCACATGGTGGTGCTGTTTGTGCAATTAAAAGATGAGCAACCCAACAGTTCTTTATCAACTCAATATATATTAAAAACAACTAATACCAGTCACCCAACCCATTCTTATAGCTTTGGGGCTCTAACAGTCTGAAACGTCACACTTGTATCAGTATGACGGTTAGTAGTTGTGTAGGTACTGTGTAGGCAGTGGTGGCAATAGGTAGTGGAAGCTGCGGTGGCCTCCAGACGAGGGCCCAGGCACTTATGTTTTCTACAAATGAAGCACTGCCATGGTGTATGGCTTGGTGGTATCAGGTGTCGGTTCAAGTACTGTTTTGCTACAGTTGATCTCTGTGTTGGAATCACTTTTGGATGAGAAGCTGCCTATGTGCATACAAGCCCTCAATACTGAGATTTAACCTATGAAGTTTATTTTAATGCGACATATTTGTCTGTACTTAGGGAGTTCATGTTAATTCCCAAATGTCCATATTTATTTTTGCCGGAAGGTAAAGATACTGATGGCGATAGGTTTAGAAATTGTGTTATTTTTTACTTTATTCGGAACGCTGATGATCATTTTGCCATTGCGGCTCACATCTGACATAATTTTTTGTTTTTTTCTCTCTTGAACCTATCTTTTCTTTAGAGGTTTCGGTGATTATAGCTGAATAACTGCTGTTGTAGACATCACTATTGTGAACACACATCCCGAGTTCTTTCAGGGATGTTGATTCACTAAATAGAAACGTTAACCGAAGTACCACCCCCACCCTTTACCCTCTTGCCCACCGTTTTACCATCAAAAAAATCCTATTAACTGATGGGAGTATATGAGAACGGCTAGGAGTGGAAACCACAAAAGGTGAGCAGGGCTCTCAGAATCCTGTTTACTTCCTGTTCCTGGAGTTACCATCTTGACCCCTGACCCCAGGGGTAACAAGGGCAGTGCTATCTGTCAGCTGCTACCCTTAGCTTCCACTAATTGGTATGAATGGGTTGGGTATAAAATCCATCTTTTTTCAGTAAAGATTGTTGTTTCTCATTCTCCCTATATGTAAAAATGCAATATTCTGTTTCTAAAATTTGGGGTGAGATTGAACTGTGGCTTCCAGGCAGCATGTCATTCGGGGCTCAGTGTGCTCAGCGGATTTCAGGGTGTAAACAAGTGCTTTTTGACTGAGTGTTATAAAATGATGCCCAAGGCACATAGGATTCATCCTCCTGATTATTGGATTAATGTCGCCTGATGTGGGAGTCTGTGTGACTGGATCTTCAGACTGCACTAACAGTGTTTACCTTTCTTTGCACATCCATTGCAAATACGTCACATTCATATATAAACAAAAGTTTGAATGTCTGTCGTACCTGCAAGGGAGCATGCGAAATACACGTTGGTGCCTCTAGAATGAACTGTGATAGCTAACAAGAGACCAAGCTGGTGCAATGGTGTTTGTCTCTCACAGTGCAAAAGAGCCAATGGATGAAGATGGCTGACCCATTGCCCAATGCTGTATGCTGTGATAGGCAGGAGCAACATGTGAATGACAGATGAAAAGACCAATGGACAAAGAGCACTGGTCAAAATCCCCTCTATGAGTGTGCATATGTGTGTATTTTTCATCTAGGATTACACGAGGCTAGAGAGACCACTAAAGCTGTCTCTAGGCAGCACCTAAAAGCTTCCCGGTTGACCGTGTTCCCTCCATGTTGTGGTGCTGGTGTGCGGTCATGTACTATGCATTGTTTTTGAGCATCCTCTTTCATAGCAACCTGATCTGGTTGGCCCAGGTAGTGCAGATCAGGTGTTTATCCGGATTAAATGGAGGCTTCAGGAATAAATAATGCATGTGCTGTCGCTGCCAATCTGCAGGCGAGGTCTTGCGGAGCCTCATGTAAAATTCATGCATGAATAGCTGGATGAACGTTCATTAAATGAAGGCCTTTTGAATATATGAATTAAGTGGCTTAGTAGACCTATTTGTGCTAATCTTGTTTACTTTGTTTATTTCTAGGAATGATGGCAACACCTCTCTTGCACATTCAAAGAGAGAAGGGTTGTAAGGTTTTACAAGCAGGAACATCGGGAAATGAATGTCATTGTCAGCTGGAAGTAAACAATGCAGCACGCAATATAACAATCATTGGCCTTTAAAAATGACAAGAGGCTGAGTTTTGGCATACCCTAGGCAGCGGGATTGTTCCAAAATAGTACTAGAGGCATGCTGGTGCGTTTCAGAGGGTCTGGCGGCTTAGTGGACTAATGCGTCCACTGTAGAGGCCTCTGTTTGACCTCATGGGCACAGGTTCAAATCCCAGTAGATCTACTCAACCTTTCATCCTCCTGAGGTCGATAAAATAAGTATCATTGAGTTGGTTAACAATAGACATCTGCTATTCAGCACCAAGATACCTTTGTCGGTGAACCTATGCTTTACAAATACACATTATGGGCCATATGTAGGTGGACAAATACCGGTCGGTAACGGCCAATTTCGGCCGTTACCGACCGGTATTTGTATTTCCAGATGTAGGGGGCCTGAAATGTAGTGATTCTGTATATTTACCGAATCAGAAAATTTACCGAATCGGAAAATTACCGATTCGGTAAATGTGCAGAATCGCTAATTTGGAATGTAGGTGGCACTGGAAACAGTGCCACAGGCCCTGAGAAATTCTTTATTTACCACGAAATACAATGGCATGGTAAATAACGAATTTCTGTGTACATGCACATCTGTGCATGTACACCTGTGCCATGTGGCACACATACATGCCCTACAAGCATACAAGCCAGAATCAGGGGTGCAACAGGGTGTCAAAGTGACACCCTGTCCCCCTTGACAAATCGGTAAAATTACTGAATCGGTAAATACAGATTCGGTAATTGCCATTGATTCCTATGGGCCTCAAGGCCCATAGGAATCAATGGCAATTACCGAATCGGTAAATACCGATTCGGTAATTACCAAATATTACCGATTCGGTAATATTTAAAGAATTATTACCTACATGGCATTTACCGAATTGTAAATCCCGAATCGGTAAAATTCGGTATTTACGATTTGGTAAATGCCATTTACCTACATATGGCCCTATGTTATGGATACGAACAACAATATATTAATTTGTGTCAGCACCACCACTAGCATTACAGCTGACTGAGGGCCATGGTACAGTACCCTGAAGGACACGGACTCACCATACACAAGTGCAAGTTCCTGGAAAGCCTGTGTGGAGTTCTTCTGGTGTGGCTCCTAGGTAAACCAGGCATTGCAAAAAAAACTGTGGGGCATAATAGGCAGCGACTCACCGTAAGATAGGTCAGAAGTGAGGAGGTTCCCTGGAATGGTCAGCTACTGAGTTCATTTTATTCCCACCCCTACAAACATCAACAAACCATTGAGGAGCCTGGATGGACAATGAAGTCACCACAACTGGAAGCACTGCAGAAGTTTGAAAGATGCACTGCAGGAGAACAACACCACAGCTTATTTCAACCCTCACTGAATTTCAGTTAGAAGACCCACTGAGGACTCAGCCCTGGTCCCATTTGGAAAAAACTAAAAAACACAATATTCCACACTTCCTACACCAGCACAGTTTTGACAGGCACCAATAACCGATACTCACAAATACAGAAAGAAGCCAGTCATTTACTGAGGATTCAAACATTTCCACATTAATATGTGCGGACATCTGCTATCACATAGATGAAAATGGACCCTGAGCCCTTGGCAAGTCACTCTTCATTCATCTCCCTGAATCGGAAATCAGATTTTCTAAATTCATGAGTACAAGCGTACAGTAGGAAAGTTTGAACAGCATTACAGGCCATGATGAACCTAGAGGGGACAGCCACTCAGACGGCCAGTAATACAACCATCCAGAAAAATCATGCATTCCAACAGAATGGGTGTAGACACTGATAGAGGGTCTACACAGTTAGTCTAAACATTTGTCAGGAAATATCGGTACCTGGATGAGAAGTAAGAGTACAGCGCATCATCACACCAGGGGCACTAAGGCATCAAGTAGTTCCGCTGACTCACAGTAGTTGGTCATCAGGAAACAGCAAAAACAAAATCCAGATTCTGAGAGAGAGAGAAAGAGAGAGAGTGTGGTTCTTTGATCTCAACTGAGTGGTGGCAGATGCCTGTAAAATAGCCATTCATCAGAAATCATGGGAATAAATCCGTGCAGGTTAAAGCACAGCTCCAGATAGAAGACACTGCCTGGAGCCATAGATGAAACCTCCACACACCTGGTGGTATAATTTCTGGAGTCTCCAAAGCCGATACCATGATGTTTAAACTGAAAAATAATCACTGACCACCCAGGGGTGTCCTAAAAAACTGAAGATGGAACATGGACTCTAATTTCATGGGCATCCAACAAAGGGGTATCAGACACTAGTGAATAACTCCTCACTGTCCTCAAGCCAACACAGATGTATGCAGAAGTACAGAAACAAAAACCCTCGTCCTCATCCCAAGGCAACTGGCTTACACCCTCCTGGTCACACGTTCCAAGGATCCATCCACATGGCTGCCACGGGGATTGTCAACATCCTTGATGTTGAAGAAATAACATCTCAAGCATAGAAAGCCAGTGACCAGGTGAGCCAGAAGAAACAAGACAAGAAATGGACTATCAGGGTAGGCCATCCAGTACTTATGAAAGTGGGTCTTTCCAGAGGGAAATTCCTGATGCCGTTTGAAACACAGCCGCTGAAGGTATTAGCCCTATGGAGAACTGTGTTTATGACAAGCATGCATGGTTCAAGAAGTGTCATGGCATACCAGCTAGGTTGGCACAACACAACAGATGACATCCTATTCTGAGCTCAAAGAGGTAGGATGGGGTCCATGGCCTAAAATAAAACACTGTTCCTGGATACCCATCACCCCAATAGTGGTATCAGAGGCTCCCGGGCCTAAAAAAACCCATAACATTGTAACATAGGGTGATACCAGTGGTGCGAACACCAACACCACCAGAAAAGTAGACCAAGACACTGGGGCATATACCTGCTGAGGAGCAACCTGGCCGCATTTACTTCACTGATCGGGTATGCTGAAAGACTGTAGAGGGAGTAATGTTACTCTCATGGATAGTTTGTTGTGCTTTTTAAATATTTGATGGATTTATTGATGTAGCACCCACTTGATGAAATCACACACCCCTGCAAACGCACATGCACGCACACAATCAAAAGTGCCACCCGGTGTGGCGAACAGCATCAATAAGAGGTCTGAGTCATTCACAAGTTTTTACAGGAGGTCACAGTGTATAACATATGTGACTCTCTTTATCAGTAGTACAAAAGGGGGTGGTGATGGACGGAGCATCTGAATCAATCAAACACTCACACCCAGTCAAAAGATCTGGGTTTAATCCATCACCGTTCTTTAGCCCACTCTGCCACCCCAGTTCAGACATGGCTATATGCAAATCAGTCTGACCCTGTGCCTCATGGGAACAGTCCAGCCCGAACTGCCAAGCCATGTCTTCCCTGGACCGGAAACAAGCTTCCGAGGACCAGTTTCTGGCATTCCAGCCGTCTTCAGCCCGGCTTGCTTGAATCCAGTGGCAAAGTGAGCAAGGGACTCACGTCTGAGCATACCCTGCCACACTTATGGCGGCCAAAAGCGGTACAAAAGGGGGTGGTGATGGACGGAGCATCTGAATCAATCAAACACTCACACCCAGTCAAAAGATCTGGGTTTGATCCATCACCATTCTTTAGCCCACTCTGCCACCCCATTTCAGACATGGCTATATGCAAATCAGTCTGACCCTGTGCCTCATGGGAACAGTCCAGCCCGAACTGCCAAGCCATTGTCTGACCTAGGGTGGTGTGGAGTGCAAAAAAACGATGGATTTAGGTCCAGATCTTTGTACTGGGGTGAATGTAAGACATTGTTCTGCATTCTGTCCATCAACTGTGTTTTTTGCAATTTTCACCCCGAGTGGGCTGGGTATGCTCAGACGTGAGTCCCAGGCACTCCACATCACTGGAGTCAAGCTATCCAGGCTGAAGAAGGCTGATACAAGGTTTATCAAATAAAGAAACAGACACTTGTAACACTAAGCCATTGGTCGTGTAAGATTAGAGTGACCTCAAAAACCCAATGCACATGTGAATCTTGCGGTATATATGGTTCATCCGCCCCGCATATGGGTTGATGGCAGTTATCATCGGTCACTCTAAATTAGTGATGTTGCCAGCCTCACCCTGAGGCACCTCTGGCGTATAGTGCAGTGTCCAGAGAAGCAAAAAAATAGGAAAAAAGTGTGTCAAAAAAAGGAAAAGGATAACCAGTACAGTGGGTTTAAAACTGAAGCGTCACCCTAAGTGATTTTATTCCATGGTGTGATTATTCAGATATTTAAAAAAATTGTACTACTAGGTTGATCGAGTAACTAGATCATAGTAGTTGAGAAACATTAATTACACAAAACGTCGACATGTTTCTGCTCTGTCGGCCCACAGGGGTCTATAGAGCATTCGTCAGGACTAACTACAAAGGTAGACAAACACTGTTCAAATTACTCACACCTCTTTGTGTAGTATTGATATAAAACCCTGTACGATTTGTAGGGTTTAAAATTCCTCCGTTTTCTGTGAAGAGAAGGGAGAGAACAACGAGAAAGGCACACTTTTTTTATATCACCTAAACCTATATTTAGGCTGGTACATCAAATAGAATAACATTTATATTCAGGAAAATTTATCTAAAATGCGGAGGGTTTTGAGGATGGTTAGAGCTTATAGCGCTGTTATTTATGAAAAAGCGCGCACTATGCGAGCACCTTCAGCATGGGAGATATTAGAAGTGCGCATTGGCCTCATCTGACCCGAGTGGAGCGAGTCAGATATGTTGCAAGGAAGTAGCTGTCACAAGCGCGTGTGGGAGCCCTTAGTACAAACGCTTAGTAAAAGGTAGTGCGTAGTGCGAGTTAAGTTAGACGCTGCGCGAAGGCGTACCTTATTAACAGGGAATACTTGCTGGCGTCGGGGGGCCCTCGGGACTCAGAGCTGTATTCAGAAAAAATACAGCGAATTCAATTAGTATTTCGTCGGTCACCTTACCGCAATTCAGTCGGCGATGCTGCACAACTCCGCCATTACCCGCGTGCACTGGTGCTCAGATCTTGTGCTGACTCTGCCCCCGGAAGTTAGTGAATCCGGAAGGGCGGGCGTTTTACAGCCAGTTTCTTCGATTGAAGAGGAACTGTAGCAATAACTCAGATTACAGACTTCAAGCTAATGAATTATGTGAAAGGCTGAGACAAAGAAACTATACAGAGAGAACTATCAAACTCTGTAAGAAAAGGGCCACAAATCAACCAAGAGAATGCCTACTTCAAACATTTGTCAAAGAACCAATACCGGATCTAACCACCTGCGTGACAACATTCAGCCAGGCATCTTATGCAGTAAAAAAACTGGTTACCAAAAATTGGCATATCCTTCACACCGGACAATTTAACTGGCCCAGACCGAGGTTTGCCAATAAGAGATCTAAAAACATCAAAGACGTGTTGGTCCATACCCGTCCACCACCAAAAAAACTACAAGTGAGTCTGCCCAGGGATGTAACGATGTCACCAGTAACTGGACACTACCCTTGCGGTTCGTGCGTAGCATGCAAAACTACAACTGCTACGAAAACACTACAGCTTTCGGACACATTGGTGTGGCAACAACGTCAACACACGAATTGTAATTCGACCCATGTCATCTACACAGTGACTTGCCCCTGTGCAAAACGTTATATTGGGATGACATGTCGGAAAATAAAAACAAGGATTGGCGAGCATCGCAGCAATATAAGACTAAAAAAGAATACCACCAAGCTGTGTAATCACTTTGTACAAGCAGGCCATTCCTGCGATGACATTCACTGGTCAGTGATCGAAATGTTAAGTGATAAATCCCAGAGATGTGAACGAATTTTATTCGAAAAGGAACAGAGGTGGGTGGAACGCCTCAGAACTTTTGAAAATGGCCTTAATGACTCTATTCCTTGGCATCAATTCTCCAAATGATAAATTTTCAATTCCAGTGTACAGTAACTACTCAACGAAGTACCTCTTACAACTGCAAGAGACAATTTGACACCAGCCGTCAAACTCCTCGTCTGTGCAAACCATACTACTTAACTACGCTAATATAAATGTGAACCTAGCGAATCTGTACAAATAATCAAATAAGAGACTGCCTTTTTAATCACAAAATCCCTCGTGTTGCAAAATTCTTCCTGTTGCGAGCAATAAAGTTTTGTTTATAAAAAATCATCCACCCACATCAACACGTGAGCGCTCAATCCCTTTAAAACGCCCGCCCTTCCGGATTCACTAACTTCCGGGGGCAGAGTCAGCACAAGATCTGAGCACCAGTGCACGCGGGTAATGGCGGAGTTGTGCAGCATCGCCGACTGAATTGCGGTAAGGTGACCGACGAAATACTAATTGAATTCGCTGTATTTTTTCTGAATACAGCTCTGAGTCCCGAGGGCCCCCCGACGCCAGCAAGTATTCCCTGTTAATAAGGTACGCCTTCGCGCAGCGTCTAACTTAACTCGCACTACGCACTACCTTTTACTAAGCGTTTGTACTAAGGGCTCCCACACGCGCTTGTGACAGCTACTTCCTTGCAACATATCTGACTCGCTCCACTCGGGTCAGATGAGGCCAATGCGCACTTCTAATATCTCCCATGCTGAAGGTGCTCGCATAGTGCGCGCTTTTTCATAAATAACAGCGCTATAAGCTCTAACCATCCTCAAAACCCTCCGCATTTTAGATAAATTTTCCTGAATATAAATGTTATTCTATTTGATGTACCAGCCTAAATATAGGTTTAGGTGATATAAAAAAAGTGTGCCTTTCTCGTTGTTCTCTCCCTTCTCTTCACAGAAAACGGAGGAATTTTAAACCCTACAAATCGTACAGGGTTTTATATCAATACTACACAAAGAGGTGTGAGTAATTTGAACAGTGTTTGTCTACCTTTGTAGTTAGTCCTGACGAATGCTCTATAGACCCCTGTGGGCCGACAGAGCAGAAACATGTCGACGTTTTGTGTAATTAATGTTTCTCAACTACTATGATCTAGTTACTCGATCAACCTAGTAGTACAATTTTTTTAAATATCTGAATAATCACACCATGGAATAAAATCACTTAGGGTGACGCTTCAGTTTTAAACCCACTGTACTGGTTATCCTTTTCCTTTTTTTGACACACTTTTTTCCTATTTTTTTGCTTCTCTGGACACTGCACTATACGCCAGAGGTGCCTCAGGGTGAGGCTGGCAACATCACTAATTTAGAGTGACCGATGATAACTGCCATCAACCCATATGCGGGGCGGATGAACCATATATACCGCAAGATTCACATGTGCATTGGGTTTTTGAGGTCACTCTAATCTTACACGACCAATGGCTTAGTGTTACAAGTGTCTGTTTCTTTATTTGATAAACCTTGTACTTTCCCTGGGGAATGAAACAGACCTTCCAAATCCCTAGTCCCTCCCCATTGATTTATTGTTATTGAAGAAGGCTGATAGCCAGAAACCGGTCCTTGGATGCTTGATTCCGGTCTAGGAAATACATGGCTTGGTAGTTCGGGCTGGACTGTTCCCATGAGGCACAGGGTCAAGGCTGATTTGCATATAGCCATTGTCTGACCTAGGGTGGTATGGAGTGCAAAAAAACAATGGATTTAGGCCCAGATCTTTGTACTGGGGTGAATGTAAGACATTGTTCTGCATTCTGTCCATCAACTGTGTTTTTTGCAATTTTCACCCCGAGTGGGCTGGGCATGCTCAGACGTGAGTCCCAGGCACTCCACATCACTGGAGTCAAGCTATCCAGGCTGAAGAAGGCTGATAGCCAGAAACCGGTCCTTGGATGCTTGATTCCGGTCTAGGAAAGACATGGCTTGGTAGTTCGGGCTGGACTGTTCCCTGTGCCTCAAGGCTGATTTGCATATAGCCATTGTCTGACCTAGGGTGGTGTGGAGTGCAAAAAAACGATGGATTTAGGCCCAGATCTTTCTACTGGGGTGAATGTAAGACATTGTTCTGCATTCTGTCCATCAACTGTGTTTTTTGCAAGTCTCTTTATCAGTAGCCACAGTGAATCGCCGGCCCTTGCAAGCAGTCATCTGGACCCAATGGCATGATGGTGAAGCTTTGGTGAGATGACGTCCCTAAAGCATTACGCATAAGCCAATTAGGTGGTAGTTGATAAGGGCCATCTTGCGTCCTGCCATGCCTGGTCTATGTAGTGATGGCGGCTGCTAGGTGAAAGGACTCATACAGGGAATTGAGCCTCCAGATCATAGGATGATCAGTAGAATTAGGTCTTCAGCCCCTGGCAAAAATATTTGACAAATCTTTTTCTAGACGTAGATATTCCAGAGTGATAAACCCTCAAGGGGAAAGGGTGTAGACCAAAATCATTTAAATCGTTTAAATCCGGGATGGATGGAGCGCTGTGACCTGGTGGCTGGTCTGAGGTGTTTGGACTCATCCTATTCCTGAAGTGCATGGGGGTGTTCCTAATGTTGACATTTAAGAGCTTTAGGAGGAAGTGTGCTGAGAGTTTTGGCAAGTTCATATAGGGCTCAACCACATGGATCTCGAGAGCTCATGAAGCGGACTTGGAATTTCTCAGCTCTCATTAATAAGAACCTGACTCCACACACAACCAATTAACAAGCTAAACCTGCCCAGGTCTAGTGTGAGTTGTCACATAACTAATTCCCCGTCTCAAGACCAGGGCCAAATACTAGTTCCAACACCAGGAGGTGGAGATAAGAGGATCCGTAGAGATGCGCAAAGGGGAGGCCACTAACATCTGGAACTCAATAGAAACAACTTAACAACTTCTTCCTAGTACTTTTGAAGGTACAGAATATCCGAGCCATCAATAACCCTTCTTCTTCACTCATAGCCTCCTCCATAAATGTTTGGGAAAATGTTTGAAACGTGATCCCGCATGGTACATGTGGGACACATTTCCAACTTTTTTTGGAATTCACAAAGTATTCAAGGAATAGTCATGGAAATCTGCAGCAGGCTCTCCTTGATTTCCATTAGCACTCAAATGTGAAGGTATTTTGGCGTGTGTAAAAGCAACAGGGGCACATTCTTTGCATGTGGAAATGTAAAGCAGAAAGGCATTAATACTGTAGCTAGGTGGGTGGTGTTCAGAAATAGTTGAAGCAGAATCAAAAAACATGGCTACCAAAGATCTAGTTCTGGATATTCAAACAAAGGCCATGTCTGTGCTGCATACCTTGTCTTTGACATTATTTATGAAACATATGCATTGAGCCTCACAGCTTACCTCCGCTCTTGTTCATGCATCCACAACGCGTCACGCGGAGTAGGACGGCTTCTTTTATCCACTCTCTTTGAGTGCTACAGAGTCAACGCTGAGCCCCCGCTCTGCCTGGTATCATGTCAGCCTCCACCGTGTTTGCTTAGGGCTCATCTTCATCCCTACAAGGGTGATGACACAGCCCTGAAGAAAAGAGCAGCTGTCAATCAAAGCTGCCATCATAGGCATGTGCAGAAGGCAGCACAAAGCAAGTGTTTGCCCAACAAGGCGTTTCCAGGCTTGATGACAGGTAAAGCAGGGAGGGCTTTGTGTGCCTGCAAATGTATGGACATCTGTCTAAATCCTCCATGTCAGAGCGGCTTTGGGGCGCATGCTTCCTGCATTGTCTGTTCTGCTTTCTTAACCGAGGTCATGCCCACGGAAAGCACGATGCCCTGACAGAGCAAGATGCTTTTCCATATGTGAGAGACCTAAAGGTGTCCTATCCCAAGCGTTAATAACGTTATCACTTTTTAAGGTCACAGCCCCTGTGTCTGGAAATCCCTCCTACCTATGCCTCGAGCACTATGAATTTTAGGAAGAAATTTAAAACTTTTCTTTTTTTTTTATTTATTTGATAGAGTTTTGTAAAGCACTCATGTCCTCTTGGTCATTTCAGTGCGCTAAAATAAAGGAAGAAGTTGTATATTAAGGTGTTTGCTGTCCTGCGAGATAGAAGGGATGGCTCCAGACCCAGCATTCTTCGGTCACTCCTCACTCTCGTTTTAGGGGTGGATTTAGCAGAAAGCTGAACGGAAATGTTTGGTTTCCAGGACTTCCTTGAATTGGTGATAGTTTTCTTGTGTTCAGGGTATTGCCGAGCCTGTGACTCTTGAACCCCAAGTCTCTTCTGTCTTGTTTACATCTTTTGAAAAAGAATTGTTGGATCAGGTGCGAGGATGCTGAATGCCGCTGGTCAGAGTGTCAGGGTGCGCTGGGTGGGGGAAGAAAGATGCAGGGGGAGGAATTCTATCCCTTGGAAGGAAGGGCGGGGCTTCAGAGCTGCCCAGCGCGCGCCCTCGGTGTCCCGCCCCTGTCAGCAACGCCCGGCAGCACGTGAACCACAACATTTTTGGATCGTTATGCCATGGGTTAGACACAATGAGCGCCTTTGCCACTTTACATAAATCTCTCGCACCTGTTGAAAATTACCTCCAAGCCTGAGAAAACCAGGTGTTGGCAGAGGGGTATTGTTACATTTCACAACACTGTGTTGACTTTCTGTCCGCGCAGCACTCGGGCCATTCTTCACCAGTCCACATTAAATGATTAAACCCGTCCCAGCATACCCTCATCCTGGTCGCAGATTTTAACACTGTTAACAAGTCACTTTTTCATGATTTGTTTTGTTTGATTTCTTTTCGTTTTGTCTCCACTCTCTGATGCATTCGTTGATGCTTCTCTCTTTCTATCATCTTTTGCCTAATTTTCCAGCAACTCAACTTCGAGGGGATTAGCTAAACATATATTTCAAAGTACCTGTAATTATTCCTCTACAAACTATGGGCCCGATTATGATCGCGGACGGACTTGAGTCCGTCCGCGACCTCTGAGGAGGAGGGAACGTCCGCAGGGGCTGCCTCCGAGCAGATTAGGATGCTTCAAGCTGCACCCGCCGCAAGGCTAACAAGCATTTACAATGCAATGGTTTTGCCTTTGTTAAAGTTAGAGCGATTGGCATTGCTCTTGACATTATTTTTATTTATGTTTTTTTTTTAACATAAATAAATGGCATTGTCATTTACAATGCCACTAGCTTTATCTCTTGCAAATGACACACACCAACACCCACAGAGAGCCCCCCCAACACACACAAACCCCCCCCACACACACACCCACACAGAGCCCCCCCCACACAGCCACACAAAGCCCCCCACACACACTCACACAGAGCCCCCCCACACACACACCCACACAGAGCCCCCCACACACTGCGAGCCCCACCCCACACACTGTGGGCTCGCTGCGAGCCCCCCGCAGGCAACAGAGGCACGAAAACAGGGTCACAAGCAAGCAACAGGGTCACAAGCAAGCAACAGGGTCCCAAGCAAGCAACAGGGTCACAAGCAGGCAACAGAGGCACGAAAACAGGGTCCCAAGCAGGCAACAGAGGCACGAAAACAGGGTCCCAAGCAGGCAACAGTGGCACGAAAAGAGGGTCCCAAGCAGGCAACAGAGGCACGAAAACAGGGTCACAAGCAAGCAACAGGGTCACAAGCAAGCAACAGGGTCCCAAGCAAGCAACAGGGGCACGTAAAGAGGGCCACAAGCAGGCAACAGAGGCACGTAAACAGGGCCACAAGCAGGCAACAGAGGCACGTAAACAGGGTCACAAGCAGGCAACAGAGGCACAAAAACAGCGTCACAAGCAGGCAACAGAGGCACGAAAACAGGGTCACAAGCAGGCAACAGAGGCACGAAAACAGGGTCACAAGCAGGCAACAGAGGCACGAAAACAGGGTCACAAGCAAGCAACAGGGTCACAAGCAAGCAACAGGGTCACAAGCAAGCAACAGGGTCACAAGCAAGCAACAGGGTCCGAGAAAGTAGTTTGCATCCCTTAACTTCTAAACCAATTTGCTGATCCAAAAAGAGAGGTGCTATGTAAACCATTTAACTAGCCTTAAAATAACTATACAGAGCAAGATTGTGGTTATCAGGTTTATCTTGAAGTTGCCTATACAAGTTGTATTTCCATGGATACCCAAGCGAGCATGCCGGCTTCTCCTCCGCCTTCAGGAAGACCTGCTGGCCCCGTCTGAAAAATTGAAGGACTGCGATGAGGATGTGGTTGAGAATGAGTACCATCGCTGCCGCTGCTGCCTGGTGCCCTCCCGTCTGCTCCCCGCACTCCCTGCGCCGTGACAGGCAGGCAGCAGCAGGCACTCACTCACACAGGCACGCACACACACGCACACAGGCACACGGCGCTCCGCTCGCAGGTTTGTCTACATGTATAAACACACATTAATCTCTGCCCCACGAGGGCTCCGGAGCAGGCACTCCCCGGCCCCTCCCTTGCACTCCTCCACAGCCCCCCCGCCCCCCTCCCCGGGCTGCTGCTGCTGCCTGCGCCGCCTCGCCATCCTCCACCACACCTGCTCCGCCGGAGCCGGGGCAGGCAGCAGGCGAGCAGGCAGAGCGCAGCGCGTGTGCCACAGCAGGCAGGGCTGCGGCAGGCAGGCACAGGCAGCTTCCCGGGTCTTAGTGCCGCGAGCAGGCGCAGAGCAGGCAGCGCCCCGACCTCGCTTATTTATTGATGTGCTTATATATAGCGGGGGCCTCAGGGCGCCTGGCAGGAGTACAGGTGCCAAACTATTATAGCAGGCACATGGCCGGAGGCTTAAGGGCGCTTTACAGGAGTACAGGCACCAAACTATGATAGCAGGCACATGGCACAGAGGCATCCGAGCGCTTTACAGTAGTACAGGTACCAAACTATGATAGCAGGCACATGGCACGGAGGCATTCGAGCGCTTTACATGCACCAAACTATCATAGCAGGCACATGGCCGGATGCATCAGAGCGCTTTACAGGAGTACAGGCACCAAACTATGATAGCAGGCACATGGCACGGAGGCATTCGAGCGCTTTACAGGAGTACAGGCACCAAACTATGATAGCAGGCACATGGCACGGAGGCATTCGAGCGCTTTACAGGAGTACATGCACCAAACTATTATAGCAGGCACATGGCCGGAGGCTTAAGGGCGCTTTAGAGGAGTACTATCATAGCAGGCACATGGCCGGATGCATCAGAGCGCTTTACAGGAGTAGAGCACAGGTACCAAACTATTATAGCAGGCAGATGGTCACGTCACTTGGCACCATAGTACTTCACAGAAGTACAATTGCCAAACAATTATTGGAGGCACGTGGCCTGGAAGTACCAGAACGTTTTAAAAGAGTGCAGGTGCCAAACAATTACAGCAGGTACATGGTCAAGTGGCGTAAGAGCGCTTTACAGGAGTACAGTTACCAAGCGATTGTAGCAGGCACATGGTCAATGGCACCAGAGTCCAGATCCTTCCTCTCCACCGCCATTCTCTGACCGTATAGCGGCTAGAAATGCCCCCCTCCCAGATACCTTATTTCTCACTAATAATTAGCCCTCATGGCCCGTTGTGACCGAGTCAAGTCATCACAGTCAGCACCCTAGTCTACCTCCTCCCACCCCTTCATTGTTAGCCAGCGCTAGCGCCCCTAACTCCACTGCTCACAGCAGTGCCTTGTCTCCCCCCCCAAGCCCCTCCCCCATTCCGATTTGCTATCCTGACTTGCTCCCTCGGGCCTCCAGGGACCTCTATCCATCTGACCCCTCTCCCCTATCCTACCCTCCCCTCCGTGCACACAGCTCCATCCCCCTGAGCCCCTTCCTGTCGAACACAGCCATTCAACATCTGCCCGGCTGAGGGGGGCGGGAACGGGGACGGGAGACGCTGCGAGCAGGAGAGGGGGTGGGAACAACGGAGACCAGGGGGAGGGGAGTCTGCGGGGAGCGGTCACCAGCGGGAGGGGGGCGGGAACGGGGACGGGAGCACAAATTTGACTCACCTGCACCTTGCGACGGCGGCACTTCTCCGGTCTCCCTCTTCGGCATGGGAGACCGGCAACATCGACGGCGGCGGTTCCCTCCAGGCCACGGGAGCCCCGCGGGCGCCGCCATACTGCTTGCCGTCTTCCTTCTTCCCCCGGGCTGCGGGGGGCGGGCACTTCCGGCCGGCCGCGCTAGGATTGGCCGGCCGGCCAGTCACGGGGCAATGCAATCGGGGAGGAGGAGACTGGAGGCCGGCGACGGAGGAGAAGAGACGCAGTAGTGCCGGCAATGCCGGACCAGACACGGGGGCGTTCCCGGCGTCGCGTGACGTCGGCAAAAGCCAAAGAATGTCGGGAACGCCCCCGTGTCTGGTCCGGCATTGACGGACAGGCCCCTCGTCCAATGGCAAGGCTCCGTTTACGGAGCCAGCCAATCAACGACGAGGGCCGAACCAAAGCACCCTACAGTTATCAACAGGATTTCGCCTGCGCGAAAAAGCTGCGCAGAGCGCAGCTTCCGCTAGGCAAAACCTAAAAATGCAGGCATCGCATTTGCATGCACAAAGCGGCAGGCACCGAGCAGTGCATGCTGCCTTGTGCACGCAAATGCAGGGGGGTACCATAGGTACCCCCCAGGTGCACCTCCAACCCCCCTTCACCCAGGGGGCCCGCAACGGGCCCCCGAAGTGAAAGTCCGTATGCTTTTCTGCGGCGGAAAAGCCGCCGCGGAAAAGCATGTCTTTCCCACCATCCTAATATGGCTGGCGGTGTCTAGTAGACACCGCCACCATATTAGGGCTTTTCCGCCGCGGTCGTAAGCGACCACGGCGAAAAAGCGGCGGACAGAATTCAAGACCCACCAGCCATCCTAATATGGCGGTGGGTCTTTGGAGGCTCCGTTGCGTTTTTTCCGCATCCTCCGGGCCGGCGGAAGCCACCGCCGGCCCGGAGGATGCGGAAAAAACGCAATCATAATCGGCCCCTGAGGTTGGCTAACCTTGTAACAGAAATGCTAATGTATCTGCTTATAAAAAATAATAAAAATACTTTGAAATCAAAAAACAAATGACATTTATCAAAGCAACTTCATGAGCAGCATCACCAGCAGTGTTTGCAATCCATTGAACAGTGATCCTGTTACAGCCACCAGGTGTGCCTAGTCCCCGCCCTCTCCATGAGCAGAAGACCATGGTGCGAGAGGTGCGGTTTCAGAAGGCACAATGTCTGTATCTCCCGCCTTCCCAACGAGCGGAACAGGGAGGTGTGGTCTAAGAACGCATGATGTCTGTGCATTTCAAAGCTAGAAGAGGTGCTGGGATTCTATGGTGGACCTATCTCCTGCCTTCTCCATGAGCAGAAGACCATGGTGCGAGAGGTGCGGTTTCAGAATCCACAATGCCTGCGCATTTCAACGGTAGAAGAGATGCCGGGATTATATGGCGGGCCTAGCCATCTTTGGCTGCAAACACAAACCAGACAGATCAATAATCCTGATAAAAGCAGTAGACAGCCGGCTTGAGAGCGGTGGCTATCAACTGACATGGTGACTTTAGGTTGTGGGAACCATTTTACTTCCATCATACCGTAGTATTGAAGCTTTTAATCTTGCCAGGGCCCTGAAAATGAAGTTCCTTATAGGGTTCCCTTAGGTAATTTTAATATCCTTCTGTTTAATTCCAAAACCAAGAATTTATGATATATAAGAGCTCCCAGACTATGGTGAGCCCATTCAGGCGACATACAGTTCTCTCCATGAGGGAGGACCCTATGATGATATAACGAAGCATGTCTTGATAAGTAAGTGATGATTCGCTAAAGGACTAGGGGGTGTGTATAACTTCGGTAATTGGTGTATCGTAAATAAGTGCAATTAGAGCAAATTTACATGAGATTATGCAGAATTACGTGAGGAGCATAACACTGTATTTTGCAATATTTTCTTAACACAAAATACACCTTTGCATCCAAAATGGATCTGAGGATGCATTTTGCGGAAAAAAATAGTGCTAAATGCAAGAGAAGAGGAACAGCAGCAGCGGCTTGCACTTTGTTCTTGAGCTTTTGGGAAGGCATTTTGCCAGAAATAATGCAAAATTAAGCGAATGAGCATAATCACATAATTTTCAATAATTGTGTGGCACAAGATTAACACACATTACCAGCATTGCTCCGAATACTCCAGCGTAATTAAAGTTTCATGGAGGCTTACAAAAAACTTACATTACCCGCCCGTTTTTATGGTCTGGCTTGACAGTGCAGCTGTCACTAGACAATTATGTGAGAACCCGCAGAAGAGGGGCTTTGGCTCCGCCCACATATTGGGACACAGGAGTAATTGTTACGATTGGGCAGAAGTTGTGTGTTTCCACAAAAAAAGTGCTTCTGCTCCACACAGCTGTGATTATTTTGATTATCGATCCAGCTGCCTGTGCTTGAACTTTCAGGGGCACACCCATGACATTGCAATGCTAGTAAAGTGTCTTAGATAACTTGAGAATTTCTGGTGCTTTCCTCTGGCAGCAGTACAAATGGGAGGAGGGCAGTGATTAACCTACATGGATTTTTAGGTCTTGCTTGACAGTCCAATTGTCACCTGACTGTTTAACGACACCAATATTGTTGTACAGTTCTTTGCTTCCACAAAACACATATCCGTTCTCATGCAGTTTGTAATGCTTCACATTACCATGCAAAATTCCTCTAAAGCCTGAGCTATAGGCATTGCCAATGCTAGTTGTATATATAATGAATGGGTTAAGGGCTTCCTACTCCAGCTCATACTAATACCTGATTTATAATTTAAGGTTAGGAATTAGGGTTTGGTATTCAAAGTGAATCTACTCTAGGTGGGACTCTGTTTCCTAGTTAACTGATACATTTCTAACACTGCGATGCAAATACTACAGGGTGCCAGTTGCCTAGTATGTATAGATCTTTTGGTTAGTATTACATTCTTAGTGAGAAATGTAAACACTTGAGACATAAAAGTAGGTTATCACATCATTTTAATTCAACGCATGTAAATATGTCTGAACAACAAGAATGGAAGTTTTGATCAACACCTGTTTTAACCAGTGCAGAACCAAGGCTTTCTCAAGGAGGTTTGCTCGCAAGGAAGGAAGACTACAAAGCAAAGAGGGAAGATAACATATTACAATAATTATTTTAGCAAGTTTGTGAGAAGGCATAGTGTGGTGCCCAGCAAACCTGATGTTCACAATTTCAAGAACACAACTGTGATGCACACGAGAAAAGTGAGGGAACGGGTTTGGGTGAAAACACAATATGAAGTCCCAAAATATATACACTCAGGATTGGGAGCATATGCGTGATTTCTATTCACAGGTTAAGCTCGGCGGCTCCTTGTTTTTGTGGGATTAGGTGCATCCTAATAGGTTCATTGTTAAGAATCAAAGGTTATGGCCACTTGGAAGGCGAATCAATAGGTATATACATATCCCTTCAGAGTGATGGTCTGGTCAGGTGTGAATTTCACTGTGGTAATAGGAGTTATTGTGGACAGAAGATCTCAGAAGTTAGATTTGAGACTTAGGGACCCCATTAGGGTCACGGGCGGATCTCCACCGCCCGCATGGCGGTGGCGATCCGCTCGTGATCCGACCCCGCTCGCCACCCATTTCCCCCTGCCATATTACTATGGCGGGGGGATCGAGGTGGACGGAAAGACCGTTCACCGCTTTTCCGCCCGGAGTTGACCGGGCGGAAAAGGGTTTAATATGGTGGCGGTGCCTGTTAGACACCGCCAGCCATATTAACATGGGTTTGGAAAGATGCCTTTCCATGGCGGCATTGCTGCCTCGGAAAGGCATGCAGGAATTGAAGGCGGGGGCCCGTTGCGGGCCCCCCGGTACTCTGGGTGGTGGGGGGTGGACATGAGGGGTACCTATGGTACCCCCCCAGCAGTTCCATGCACAACATGGCAGGCACCGCGCTGTGGCTATCATGTTGTGCATGGAAGTGCACAACATGCCTTCCTGGCATTGTGGCGGGCAGTGTTGAGTGCACCACACGCCACAATGCCAGGAATGCAGGATGTGTCCGCTACTGTGGCGGGCGCATCCTAATTGCTCCCACTGGACCCCCGCCCTTATGGTGGGCGGTCCCTTTTACCGTGAGGATGGCAGGCGGACAAAGTCCGCCCGCCATCCTAATGATGCCCTTAGTCTGCCACTCTATTGCAAATCGTTCGTGTGTAAGTAGAATTGCAGAATATTGGTAGGTTGATATGATTATGCTATTTTGGCTGTATGGAAACAACCAAAAGGTATGGTCACCATTACCTTATGCCACTTGCTACAATAGAAAGCATGATTCTGGAAGAGAAAAAAGATGCAGGAATAGTTGTGGTGTTGGCAGTTATTGGTAAATTTAGGAATTCCATGCCTACTCTACAAAGACAGTTGATGGATGATACTTCAGTGAATCATGTCGAAGTAATCTAGGAGGCAAAAATTACTAAAGAGGAAAGTAAGCGATTGAGCAGTAAAATTGAAGAGGGGTCAGTGTAGTAAAAACAGCACAAAGGCAAGGTCAATACGGGTTCCCGAGCGGAAAGTGCGCTGTGTTGGATGATGAATGAGTGAAAAGGGTCTTTACAAACTGGTTGGGCAAAGGCAAAGTCTCCTGCGATCTGGTCGGTAGAATACGTAAAGTAATCTTATTGGGCCGTATTTAAAGGTTAGAGGTGCATGGACGTTTGGTAGTGGGCCAGAAGTGGGAGACAATTGTGGTCACCATTTTGAGTAGGGTAATGGAAATGGGTCTCATAAGAAAACATACAGTGGAGAAACACATTGAAAATGCATAAAAATACTATTGTGTGTAGTTATTAGGTACGGCAATGGGCACTATATGTGTGCCATTAATCATAGGAACAATTAAAAAGAAAAACGTTAGAGGTCCTAAAGGTGGCCGATCAGGGAACGGGGGCTTTATTACTACAACATGAATACTGGATTGGAAAAGTAAAATCATACCCATGGGGAGCCAAGCAGTTCCTATTTGGTACTCAAAAAGATTGGAACACAGTGATCTAGTGTGCGCTATGGTCTTCGATGCTGTAGCAGGACACATCCAAATTCAGAGCACTCGTTTTAGAAATGACTGCAAAGGGGCTCATAATAGGTAATGAGCTCAGTACAACTTTTAAACAAAATAATACATTTGGTAGACATCAAGTTATTATCAGGCCATGGCTGCTAAACAGTTTTCAGTATTTGGATGGGTTATCCTCACTCCAGATGCCCAAGACAATTTAGTGTTGAGAACCCCGTAAACCAGTGCTTGACAACCCCTCATTTCCTCCCAGAAGGTGCCTAGGAAAGACCACAGTATTTGAACGAAAGCACCTGACTGATCTAACAGCCCTGACAAAGGTAATTCTGCATGTCCTGGTGTAGTAGGTTCTTTGTAGGATTTCACATTGCATTAAAGGAAATCCTGCTCTACTGGACACTCTTCTTTGCCCTGCCAAGCCTTACCCCAGCCCTTTCTCTCCTAAATCTCCCAATTCTGCAACCGATCTCTTCTTGTGCTTGCTAGGAGTTGTTGATGTTTTTCCTATATGTTAGGGATCTCATGTATATATTGAGGGCTTCAGATAGGCTCCTGCTTTCGAGATGGGGGCAGTATTTAATGCTGGTTTTGTCTTGAAGGTGGACTGCTGGGCCATGTTTGAGCTGCAGGCATCAATTTATATTCCTTAATCACTTCCTCGAAAAAGGCATTAGCCCTGTTAAATCCCAGACATCTCCCCTATGCCATAAGTACTGCCACTCTCCCACGGGGGCTGTCTTTTGTCAGGACTTTTTCCTGACACATATGCTTAGTTTCTGCTTTCCAAGCTTTCACCACAAGGCCTCAGGAGTCCATTGCATGTTTTTCTACCTTGAAGGTGCTCCCAGTGGGGAAAAGACCCACTCATCCACCACCTCCAGCTCAGCAACCCAGTAGCACTTCCGATGGTCCGGGAGAGCCATGCCCTCTTCATACATCCCTCTGATTAGCATTTGTATTGCTATTCATGGTGGTCCACCATCACACAGGAGCAGTCACACTTCAGCCTCCAACCATTCCAAGAAATTTTCTGGAGCCAGTGGAGCATGTCCTGGAGGTTGTAAAGAAACATAAAAAGTTATTTTTCATGTGAAAAAGTAATTGCGATCTATACGATTGAAAAATAAATAAATGCAATTAGACTTTGAATACTAAAAGCTTTATGGTTTACTTTATTAAGGCAATGAATAATGAATGATGATACATGTATGTGGTGAACGCCTGTATGGTTGAATACAGCTTCACAAGGACAACTGTTCAATAATGGCTCAAACTCGGACCACTTTCTTTGTACTTACGTAAAGAAACATCAGCAGCGCCCTCATTTTAACCCGGACTGTGCATCCCAGGAACAGTTGTGGCAGGCTTCTCAACAGATGTGGCAGGCTTCTAAACAGATGTGGTAGGCTTCTCCAGCCCCTCACCCCTTCTCTGAATTTTAGTGAACACACTGCATGGATAGCAGCTAAGAAAACCTCACTGGGTTTGTGTGTGATATGGATCACCAGGTACTTGAAGCCAGAGTTGCTTATAGACACTGGGCATCAACATGCTTTTTCTGGGGTCAGGGTCATCAATGGGTACAGCACAGATTTCTGGAAGTTGATACAAACTTCACAGTACCACCCATAGATCTGATAGATATGCAGCAATCCGGGTGTGCTTCCGCAACGTAAAGGAGGACGTCATCTGCACATGGCTAGATTCCCTCGTCCCAAGTGCTTCCCATCTCATTCCCGAACTAGAGAATCACCCCTGGTCCAGAACACCAGAGCTTCCAGTGCCAGAGAGAAAAACATTCATAGCGGGCATCCCTGTGTCTGAAAATCATTCATAGCGGGCATCCCCACGCTAATTGGAAGACACTCAACATAATTCCATTGATCCTGCCCAAGGGTTCCCTTTATAGTGATTTAAGCCAGGTCAAAGAGTGGTATCCAAGATTTTCTTCTATTAATTCCAATGGGGCGATAATTTGTTAACATTACTTAGGACAGGAGATTTATGATGATATCCTAAGGGTAGTCTAGTACCATACCCTGGGTGGGTAACAGAAGGCCTGTCATCTGGCCTTCTCCTGCTTGCTTTTTTTTTGGTCTGATACATGCTGATGTTGCTGGTATTGCGCATTGCACCAGAACTATTGATATTGTTGGCCAAGTAGGTAGGCGCATTGGAGGTTCCACCTTGAAAGTGATGGAACAGATCTTCAAGGTCATTTTGGTGAGCAGAGGGAGCCAATGAAGTTCCATCAGTGTGGGGGTGAGCCATTCATATAATCTTAAATCCTTAATGACTCAAGACATTGAATGCATGATTATCCTCAGAGGAGTAAGGTGGGGATTTGGGATGCTCGTGAACAGGTCGCTAGTGCCATTTAGGTGCTAAATGTCTAGTGCCTGCACAGCTTTCTGAAATCAATCCGGTGTCAGCAGAAATGACTTGATTCTTCAAAGCAAGAATAGCTGTGCCATGCTACCTTTGTCTTCTTGGCTATGTGTATTTGATGAAATACAAAAAGTACCCGGCTGTTCCTAGTCCCGGTGGACGTTTGGTGTTGGTGACACCCGTGCGTAGTGGTAAAACGCTTGGGTATCCAATTTGTTGGATATAATGGCCTCACACACCCTTGCAGGTGTCATGCTTCATCATCGGCAATGCTCCTCGTTGGGTCGGCGGTGCAATACCCAACGGGCAACACCTCAAAGAGGGGCTCTTTGGCGGAGATCTTTTTCCAACTGCCGTATTGGTGAAGTGCGGGTGAGGGGCAAGTACTGTGTAGACGTTTATTGGAGGTTAAAATTGGGGTAAAGGGTACCAGGATCAGGTTTATTCTAGCGGTCCCTTACTCCAAGTTAAAAAGGAGATAGAGTAAACTCGACGGGAAATAATACTCCCTAGTGCGAGTCTAGACTAGTGAATAGGAAAAAAGGTCGCCTTGTTTCTCGCTAGGGGTCACTTGACCAGCGATTCTTCAGGACCGTATAAAAAAGGCTAGTCTGTGCTATATCAAACTGTCTACAAGGAGCCTTTACATAGCTAAAGTGAAGCTTACAGTGTGTGTAAAGGTTCAAAGGTACCTGTGTTGTGCTGTAATTGCCTGTTGGGGGAGACAATAGAAGCAAATCACAACAGGTAGCGTATATCACTAACTTCAAATTTTGACACCAAACAATTTAATTAAAATGTGACATGCTTTAGTGAGTGTATCCTAAACATGCACTCATAAGTGAGTAGTCTCATCGAAGGTCAGCAAAGTTGTAAGCATGCTCAGTGTGAAGAGACCTACAGAACTAGTTAAAAAGCGGTGAGCAGCAATAAATTCTCTGATACAGGTATAAGGATCTGGCACTCACCTATAAATGTGGGTGTAAGCTACAACATCAGTACCCGGCAGGTAAGTTCCGGGAAACAACCGCTAGTTTTGCAGGCTATTGATAGTAAACATAGGTTCTTGAGGATGTAAAACACCGAACTTGACAAAATTGGTATATGTAGGCAAAAATTATTATTTACAGACAGAGTGTGCCCCTCCTGCCGTTGTGTGAAGTTTACTGGAGGCGGCAAAATCAGTCCAAAATAATCACATTTGTACGTATTGGCTGTAACTCAGTGAAAGCGGGCGCTTTAAATGCTGCAACAAGGTGGTATTGCCCAATGCAGTTATCGAGGTACATTACGCTGTCTGTGCAAATGCGTGTAAAAAGGATGCACTCGGTGTTGGTAGACGGTATCTGGCGTGAGCCCACAGTTTATCGGGTTAATTTCACCGATCTGGCACGAATACGTAACCTGATCGCCTGGGGAATGAGAGAAATGCCCTCGGCGCGGGTTGGGAGCACTAAGAGGCAGTCAGGAAGCCCGATAAGAACAAGTGTCCGCACTCGTAATAATGCGTACGGCAAATATGTAAAGTTTGATACCAAGTGGACCAGGTGACCACGCGATTGCATAACCGTGCCCCTTCTTCTAAAGACACTTACTTCTGTTTCTCCGTGTCTCCGAAGGTAGACCTACCCCTCTCTACCGGGTCCGGGAGGTAGCGAGACGGGAGCTGCTGCGGGATAACAACCGCGTCTAGCGTCACGTGGGGACTATCTTGTTACATGAGAGGCTGAAGTGAAATGCCTCGCGAAGGCGGCGGCCATTTCTCTGTGTAATGGTATAATGTTTAATGCTGTAAATACGCCAGGAACCCCCGATTGAAGTAGATAAATGAAACCAATCAGTATGTATTGCACTGTCATTTCGATACATTTATATATTATTACAGGCATGGTTCCAATTCTGATGGTTAGGGAGTAAGTCATAGTAGGGGGTGGGCAAAAGTGCAGGTTGATGGCCATATTGGACGGGTTAGGATCAATATTAATGTCTGTACTGAGTTAATAGGGGCCTGTAGCGCACCTAGTAAGAGTCAATATATAGGTTGTACATAATGGGGAGCGTTGATTTACAGCGCGCTCCATGGAATATCTTCGTTAAGGCCCTCACTATCAGAGCATAAGCGATGTATCCACCGCTGCTCTTTGTAGAAGAGGCTCTGTTTGGTTGAGCTAGAATTAGCTTCCAGTATGAGCCACTTGAATGAGTCTGCACTATGGTTGGCTTCAGCGAAGTGTTTGCTCATTTTTGTGTTGGTTTTCTTGCAGCGGAAATTGCTGCAGTGTTCTGCCATGCGGGTCTTCACAGGGCGAGTGGTCATGCCCACGTAATAGAGTCCGCATGATCATAAGATCAGGTAGACGCATTTGGCAGTATTACAGTTAGTGTGGCTGCGTAGTTCCCATGAGAAGGTGGGGGTTAGTTGGATGTTCTTATGTGTGCGGGTCAAAGGACAGACGCTACAAGACCCACAGGGGTAGTGGCCATGGACTGGTGGGAGTTGCCACAGGGTGGACTGTGTTCTCGTATTTTGTGTTTTGGGTCTTGTGTGTATTAAGATGTCCCTCAAGTTTTGTGACCTTTTGAAGGCGAATCTGGGTGGCTCAAACACAATGTTGCCGTTGTTGAGAATAGGCCAGTGTCTCTTCAGTACCCTTTTCACCGCATTAGATGCTGGTGTAAACGTGGTGACACAAGTCATAGGTTCTTGTTTATCTGGATCTGGTATTCTCCTCTCCAATAGTGCTTCCCTTTTGTTATTCTGGGCTCGCTTTCTGGCTTTCGCCACTTCTCTAGGTGGATAACCTCTATCCAACAGATTCCTAGAGAGAGGGGTAGGTCTACCTTCGGAGACACGGAGAAACAGAAGTAAATGTCTTTAGAAGAAGGGGCATGCGTATGCAATCGCGTGGTCACCTGGTCCGCTTGGTATCAAACGTTACATATTTGCCGTACGCATTATTACGAGTGCGGACACTTGTTCTTATCGGGCTTCCTGACTGCCTCTTAGTGCTCCCAACCCGCGCTGAGGGCATTTCTCTCATTCCCCAGGCGATCAGGTTACGTATTCGTGCCAGATCGGTGAAATTAACCCGATAAACTGTGGGCTCACGCCAGATACCGTCTACCAACACCGAGTGCATCCTTTTTACACGCATTTGCGCAGACAGTTTAATGTTCCTCGATAACTGCATTGGGCAATACCACCTTGTTGCAGCATTTAAAGCGCCCGCTTTCACTGAGTTACAGCTAATACGTACGAATGTGATTATTTTGGACTGATTTTGCCGCCTCCAGTAAACTTCACACAACGGCAGGAGGGGCACACTGTCGGTAAATAATAATTTTAGCCTACCTATACCAATGTTGTCAAGTTCGGTGTTCTACATCCTCAAGAACCTATGTTTACTATCAATAGCCTGCAAAACTAGCGGTTGTTTCCCGGAACTTACCTGCCGGGTTCTGATGTTGTAGCTTACACCCACATTTATAGGTGAGTGCCAGATCCTTATACCTGTATCAGAGAATTTATTGCTGCTCACCGCTTTTTAACTAGTTCTGTAGGTCTCTTCACACTGAGCATGCTTACAACTTTGCTGACCTTCAATGAGACTACTCACTTATGAGTGCATGTTTAGGATACACTCACTAAAGCATGCCACATTTTAATTAAATTTTTTGGTGTCAAAATTTGAAGTTAGTGATATACGCTACCTGTTGTGATTTGCTACTTTTGTCTCCCCCAACAGGCAATTACAGCACAACACAGGTACCTTTGAACCTTTACACACACTGTAAGCTTCACTTTAGCTATATAAAGGCTCCTTGTAGACAGTTTGATATAGCACAGACTAGCCTTTTTTATACGGTCCTGAAGAATCGCTGGTCAAGTGACCCCTAGCGAGAAACAAGGCGACCTTTTTTCCTATTCACTAGTCTAGACTCGCACTAGGGAGTATTATTTCCCGTCGAGTTTACTCTATCTCCTTTTTAACTTGGAGTAAGGGACCGCTAGAATAAACCTGATCCTGGTACCCTTTACCCCAATTTTAACCTCCAATAAACGTCTACACAGTACTGGCCCCTCACCCGCACTTCACCAATACGGCAGTTGGAAAAAGATCTCCGCCAAAGAGCCCCTCTTTGAGGTGTTGCCCGTTGGGTATTGCACGGCCGACCCAACGAGGAGCATTGCCGATGATGAAGCATGACACCTGCAAGGGTGTGTGAGGCCATTATATCCAACAAATTGGATACCCAAGCGTTTTACCACTACGCACGGGTGTCACCAACACCAAACGTCCACCGGGACTAGGAACAGCCGGGTACTTTTTGTATTTCATTGAAATTGGGGCTTACACCTAGCTGGACTTTTTGTATTTCATTGAAATTGGGGCTTACACCTAGCTGGACCTTCCACTCTCCCTGAGAGTGGTAAACCCGCCCCACACTGTCTCCCTTCTTTGGTTACATATGTGTATTTGATGTCAAGCGAGTCAACAAATGCTTCTTTACAGGACGCATGGCAGTGTCATGCTGGGGTGGAGGGGTTTATCATTTCTGAAAGCAATATCAGATGTATTCAAGACATATGCAAACTGGCTACCTGGGGCAATCTTTGTTTAACCATAAAGAAAACCAAAACACATTGAAAACTGGGCATATTTTTGACCTGTATATTTTGTATGCCTTCTTTGTTTGGAAAACTTCCAAACAATTGAATTGAACATTAAAAAGTTTTACAAACCATTATTGAAAAAATAACCTCCTGAAGGAGTATATTTGAAGATTCACACCAAAGGTCTTCAAACATTTTCATGGTGAGCCTCCATCAATCTCTGTGTGAAATAACTTATATGCCCTGCAAAATGCATAATAATTTCTCACAAATATTATATGTAAAATATTGACTATTGCAAGCGAATACTTTTTCATGAGGGACTGTGTGTTCCTGTCTTCCTACTCTTTGTTATTTTCCATGTTTTTTTGCTATTATAACTATTACCTCCATGACCAATACCATGTGTAAGTCCATTCTCTCGAGCTCTGACACCTGAAAGGGTCTTGTTTGCGCTATGTAAAATTCTATAAATAATTGAAATAAATAAAAAATAAACTACACTACATAAAATTGCACTGCACTTCAAACATTTGTCTCATTGGAAACATAATGTTGCCAGAAGGTGCCCCAAGCAGTGCCAGGCAGACTGTCGCTCCTCTGCAGCAGTCTCCTTTCAGTGCCAGCATTCCTGGGATACCTGAACATCTCTGCAATGCTAGAAATGTTAAACGTTAATGTGAAGAAGCAAAAGTTAACAATGGATAATGCCAAGTTTTGTTGAAGTTTCTTGAACGATCAATATACCACGTGCCCCTCCTCTCCCTAGGATATTTCTACTAGCTTGCTTACAATAGATTTTAAATTTCAGATATTAGATTTATTGCTTCGGTTGGATGAAAGAAAATCGTGAATCGTAAAATAAGTTCAATTGGCTTGAGGAGCAAAATTGCTTTGCAGGGAAGAAGTAAAAAAAATGCATATTTTGTGGATTTTATGTGGTTTGTGTGATTCTCCCTGTTTAGCAACACCTGATCCATAGAGAAAGGTACTAACCATGAACTGTCCCCTGCCTTTTTTCCATCTGTGGCAGGTTGAACTTTTCCCGTGAAATTTCATGGATTCGCACCGCACTCCGCTAATGTTTACTCTAGAAAAAAATATATTACTTGGGTAAAATCAATAAGAATCTTAGGATCTGATTTAGGATTTGGAGGACTGAGTAAAGGCAGACAGAGTGGTGGAGGAATTTACACCCGCCACACTGCTTTTACTACACCCGCCACACTGCTTTTACTACACCTGCCAAATTGAAAGAGGTCTACTGGACCCACAGCTATCTCTGTATATTGCCAGGAACTGCCCTCATAACAGTTCCTGTCAAAGTTGGAAAAGTTTATATTTTCAAAAACAAACTTCCAAAGCGGAATGGCCCCCTCACCATGGAAATTTTCTCCCATGTTGGGCGGGGTAATTTTTCCCTATCTATCACCCCAGGTTTTACCTAACAGTGACGGACTGGGAAAGAAAAACGCAGAACGCCATCAACACTAATAGGGAAGATGGTGTTATATGCTTATATTTTACTCCATCAGCATAAACCTAGAGGTCCACCTGGATCAAAATGGAATGGACAGAGTTTGGTGAAAATTATTCCATTGCTATTGCGACAGAGTATCCTTTCTGCGAAGCCCTAAAGGCTCTTATGTTTTGTGATTTTTGTTTTAATGCGCTCCCTTTATTCTCCATTTTGACATTGGCTTTGTTTTCACTGTTTTACGTATAGTGTAAATTAAAAGGCACCACAGAATATCAATTTTGTTAAGACATCTTACAGGAAATACCTTCAAACTCTCGCCCCTCTTGCCAAGGACAAGTCCCTTTCCCTCCACAACAGGATTTTAGTTTTTTTAAATTTTATTTCATTTTATTTATAGAATTTTATATAATGCGAACAAGACCCTTTCAGGTGTCAAAGCGCTGTTCAAGAATATCGAAAAGTAGTCATGATAAAGAACAGAAATAAACATGTTTTTGGTCATGGAGGTAATAATTACAGTAGCTAAAAAACATGGGAAATAGCAAAAACTAAGAAGACAGGAACACAGTCATTTGTAAAAAATTATTTGCTTGCAATAATCATTATTTTATATATAATATTTGAGAGGAATTGTTATGCATTTCGCAGGAAAACTAAGTTGTTTTACAGAAATTGAAGGAGGCATGAAAATGTTTGAAGACATTTGGTATAAATCTTCAAATATACTCTTCAAGGAGTTTCACTTTTCAATGTGGGTTTTTAAGCACAACCCGCAAAAGCTTGTTTAACCTTGCCCTACAAACTCTATTTTCACTATGGAAATGTAATTAATCTTGCCCTTTGCAGCAATTGCTTTATATTTATTTCCAAGGTAGAAAAAGACCTGCAAAATGTTTGTGAATGCCCACAAACTCAAGAGTTGTCATGATCACTTGAAACACCTTTGCTGCTCTAACCATAAACGCAGTGGTGCAAACTAGTGGATTGTAGGCAGTAGTAAGTCTCCTCCACAGGTGCAAATGTCTAGTGCCTGTGAACCAGGATCAAGGCACGTGCTCTCACAGATTGATTTTCTCAATCAATCAATCAGGAGTTTGTTAAAGCGCAACTACTCACCCGTAAGGGTCTCAAGGCGCTAGGGGTGGGGGGGAGGGGGGGAGGTGCAGGTCCCATTCCATCAAGGAGGGGGTCTGTCGAAGAGCCAGGTTTTGAGGTTTCTTGTGAAGATGGGGAGCAATGTTGTCTGTCTGAGGTGGAGCGGAAGGGCGTTCCATGCTTTGGCCGCGAGGAAGGAGAAGGAGCGGCCTCCCGATCTGGTCTTTCTGGTGCGGGGGACCTCAGCGTAGGAGAGCTGGGCTGATCGTAGGGTCCTTTGGGGTGCGTGGAATTTGAGCCGGCTGTTCAGGTATGCTGGTCCGGTGCTGTGGAGGGCCTTGTGTGCGTGGGTGAGCATCTTAAAGGTGATTCTCACCTCGACGGGGAGCCAGTGGAGTGTGCGCAGGTGCTGGGAGATGTGGCAGTGTTTTGGCAGGTTGAGGACCAGTCTTGCGGCGGCGTTCTGGATGTTCTGTAGCTTGCGGATGAGGTTTTTGTTTATTCCGGCGTAGAGTGCGTTGCCGTAGTCGAGTTTGCTGGTGACCAGGGCGTGAGTGACTGTCTTTCGGTGTTCGAGGGGGTGTTACGAAGGAGGCGGAGGGTGTGGAAGCAGGAAGATGAGACAGAGTTGATCTGGCGGTCCATTTTGGGCTCGGAGTCCAGGATGATTCCCAGATTGCGTGCGTGTTCTGTGGAGGTTGGTGGGTTTCCGAGGGCGGTGGGCCACCAGGTGTCGCTCCAGGCGTTGGGGTTTGGGCCCATGATGAGTACTTCTGTTTTGTTGGTGTTTAGTTGTAGGCAGCTGATTTTCATCCATTTGGCGACGGCTTCCATGCCTTCTCGAAATTTGCGTCTGGCGGTGTTGGGCTCGTTGGATAGGGAGAGGATGAGCTGGGTGTCGTCTGCGTATGACACGATGTTGAGTCCGTAGGTTCTGACGTAGGTTCTGACGATGGGGGCAAGTGGAGCCATGTAGACGTTGAAGAGCGTCGGGCTGAGGGAGGAGCCCTGGGGGTAGGTGTGGGGTCTGAGGTCTGAGGTCTGAGAGGAAAGGGGGGAGTCTGACCCGTTGCGTCCTGCCGGAGAGGAAGGAGCAGATCTAGTCGAGGGCCTTGTCCTGGATTCCTGCATCGTAGAGTCTGTGTATTAGGGTGCGGTGGGAGACTGTGTCGAACGCCGCTGATAGGTCTAGGAGGATGAGGGCTACTGTTTCTCCTTTGTCCAGTAGGGTGCAGATGTCGTCTGTTGCGGCGAGGAGGGCGGTTTCGGTACTGGGTTTTTTTCTGAAGCCGGATTGGGAGGAGTCGAGGATGTTGTGTTCTTCAATAAATGTGGCGAGTTGGCTATTGATGGCTTTCTCGATGACTTTCGCTGGGAAAGGGAGCAGGGAGATGGGTCTGTAGTTTTTGAGGTCAGTGGGGTCCGCTGAGGGTTTCTTCAGGAGGGGGTTGGCCTTGGCGTGTTTCCAGTCGTCGGGGAACGAGGCGGACGCCAGGGAGCGGTTGATGGTGTGGCAGAGCATAGGTGCGATGGTGTCAGCGGCTCTGTTGAAGATGTGGTGGGGGCAGGGGTCCGTGGGGGCCCCTGAGTGGATTGACTTCATTGTCTTCAGTGTGTCTTTGGTGGTGAGGGCTGTCCAGTCATCAATCGCTGGTTTCCGGGTGTCGGGGTGGTTGGTGAGGGTTCAGTGTGTTGGTTGTCTTCGTCGAAGTTGTCGTAGATGCTCTTGATTTTGTGGTGGAAAAAGGTGCTGAGTTTGTCGCAGAGGTCTTGTGAGGGAGGGATGTCGGTAGACTCGCTGGTGGGTTGGGCGAACTCCTTGATGATGCTGAACAGTTCCTTGCTGTTGTGAGCGTGGGTGGAGATTCTGTCTTCAATCGCTTTTTTCCTCGTTTCTCTGATGAGTTGATGGTGAGCGTTGGTGGCGGCTCTGAAGTTGTTGTGGGCTTCTGTGGATTTGGTGTTTCTCCAGGCCTTTTCGAGGCGGCGGCAGGTCTAGGAGGATGAGGGCTACTGTTTCTCCTTTGTCCAGTAGGGTGCGGATGTCGTCTGTTGCGGCGAGGAGGGCGGTTTCGATACTGGGTTTTTTTCTGAAGCCGGATTGGGAGTTGTCGAGGATGTTGTGTTCTTCAATAAATGTGGCGAGTTGGCTATTGATGGCTTTCTCGATGACTTTCGCTGGGAAAGGGAGCAGGGAGATGGGTCTGTAGTTTTTGAGGTCAGTGGGGTCCGCTGAGGGTTTCTTCAGGAGGGGGTTGGCCTTGGCGTGTTTCCAGTCGTCGGGGAACGAGGCGGTCGCCAGGGAGCGGTTGATGGTGTGGCAGAGCATAGGTGCGATGGTGTCAGCGGCTCTGTTGAAGATGTGGTGGGGGCAGGGGTCCGTGGGGGCCCCTGAGTGGATTGACTTCATTGTCTTCAGTGTGTCTTTGGTGGTGAGGGCTGTCCAGTCATCAATCGCTGGTTTCCGGGTGTCGGGGTGGTTGGTGAGGGTTCAGTGTGTTGGTTGTCTTCGTCGAAGTTGTCGTAGATGCTCTTGATTTTGTGGTGGAAAAAGGTGCTGAGTTTGTCGCAGAGGTCTTGTGAGGGAGGGATGTCGGTAGACTCGCTGGTGGGTTGGGCGAACTCCTTGATGATGCTGAACAGTTCCTTGCTGTTGTGAGCGTGGGTGGAGATTCTGTCTTCAATCGCTTTTTTCCTCGTTTCTCTGATGAGTTGATGGTGAGCGTTGGTGGCGGCTCTGAAGTTGTTGTGGGCTTCTGTGGATTTGGTGTTTCTCCAGGCCTTTTCGAGGCGGCGGCAGGTCTAGGAGGATGAGGGCTACTGTTTCTCCTTTGTCCAGTAGGGTGCGGATGTCGTCTGTTGCGGCGAGGAGGGCGGTTTCGGTACTGGGTTTTTTTCTGAAGCCGGATTGGGAGTTGTCGAGGATGTTGTGTTCTTCAATAAATGTGGCGAGTTGGCTATTGATGGCTTTCTCGATGACTTTCGCTGGGAAAGGGAGCAGGGAGATGGGTCTGTAGTTTTTGAGGTCAGTGGGGTCCGCTGAGGGTTTCTTCAGGAGGGGGTTGGCCTTGGCGTGTTTCCAGTCGTCGGGGAACGAGGCGGTCGCCAGGGAGCGGTTGATGGTGTGGCAGAGCATAGGTGCGATGGTGTCAGCGGCTCTGTTGAAGATGTGGTGGGGGCAGGGGTCCGTGGGGGCCCCTGAGTGGATTGACTTCATTGTCTTCAGTGTGTCTTTGGTGGTGAGGGCTGTCCAGTCATCAATCACTGGTTTCCGGGTGTCGGGGGTGGTTGGTGAGGGTTCAGTGTGTTGGTTGTCTTCCTCGAAGTTGTCGTAGATGCTCTTGATTTTGTGGTGGAAAAAGGTGCTGAGTTTGTCGCAGAGGTCTTGTGAGGGAGGGATGTCGGTAGACTCGCTGGTGGGTTGGGCGAACTCCTTGATGATGCTGAACAGTTCCTTGCTGTTGTGAGCGTGGGTGGAGATTCTGTCTTCAATCGCTTTTTTCCTCGTTTCTCTGATGAGTTGATGGTGAGCGTTGGTGGCGGCTCTGAAGTTGTTGTGGGCTTCTGTGGATTTGGTGTTTCTCCAGGCCTTTTCGAGGCGGCGGCATGTGCGCCAGGACTCTCGAAGTTCGGTGGTAAACCATCTGGCTTTCTTGGCACGGGTATTGTTGTTTTTCTTGAGGGGGGCTATGGTGTTGGTGCTCTCCGAGATCCATCTATGCAGGGTTCGGGCTGCGGTGTTGGGGTCGTCGTTTTCAGCGATGGTTGGGGTGGAGTTGTTAAGTGAGGAGATGAGCTGGTCGTCGGTGATTTTGGTCCAGTTTCTTTGTGGAAGCAGGTGCTGGTGTCTGTGGATGGTGGGTGTTCTGAAGGTGAAGTGGATGCAACGATGGTCGGTCCATGGGAGTTCGGTGGTGTGGCTGAAGGTGATGGAGTTTCCTGTAGTGAAGAGGGGGTCGAGGGTGTGTCCTGCTGAGAGCGTGGGCTCAGTCACGATCTGGCAGAGTCCAATGTTGTGGAGGTTGTCCAGGAGGCATGTGGTGTTGGGGTCCAGTTGATTGTCGAGGTGGAAGTTGAGGTCCCCCAGCAGGGTGTAATTGGTGGATGCGATGGCCAGCGGGGAGATAATGTCCGTGATGGAGTTGGCGAAGGGTCCGCGGGGTCCAGGGGGTCGGTAGATAAGGGTTCCTCGGAGGGCGGCAGTGGGGCTGGCCAGTATCTTGAAGTGAAGGTGTTCCATCAGTTCTGTGGACTCGTCAGGGAGTGTGCTCAGGCGGAGGCTGGGTTTGTGGACGATGGCGATTCCTCCTCCTGGGTGGGGCAGTCCTTCCTGTAGATCTTGTATCCTTGGGGGATGGCGATGGCGATGTCCGGTCCTGAGGTGGCGTTGGTCCAGGTTTCGGTGAAGAATGCTAAGTCCGGGGTGGTGCTGTCGAGGAGGTCCCAGATTTCTGTGGCGTGTTTGTGGAAGGATCGTACGTTGAGGAGGATGCATTGCAGGGTCTTCGGTTCGGTTGTGTTCTTGTGGGCGGGTTGTGCTGGATCCGCGTTCTTGGTGGTGCTGCAGGTGTGCCGGCAGCGGTGACAGCTGAAGGGTCCATGGGTGTCGGCTGGTGATGCTAGCTTACAGTTGTTGTTGCAGCCTGGGTTGAGTGCGTGGAGTGCTGCTGGGTCGTAGAGTTGGCGGGGCGGAGGTCCAGGGTTCCTGGTGCTGGTCGCGGACGGGTCGCAAACGGGCGCAGACGTGCTTGCCTTTGACTCGCCTTCGGTGCACGCAGTGGCCGCCATTAAGTAGGGGTCGGGGAGGGCTGGACAGCTGGGAGGCGGGAGCGGGGAGAGGAGCTGGATTGGGCCGGTCGCGCTGGGGGGGGGGGTCGCAGGGGCAGCAGCGGCGGGGAAAGGTAAAGGGAGGAAAGAAGGGATAAAGAAAAAAATAAGCAGAAATAAGGCACAAAAGAGCAGAGATGCAGAAAAGGGCAGAAAGGTGAAAGATGGAAAGGGTAGAAAAACGAGTGAAAACGAGTGAAGGAGCAGAGGGAGAGAAAGGGAAAATGGGCAGAAATAAGGCAAAAAAGAGCAGAGGTGCACAAAGGTGAAAGATAGAAAGGGTAGAAAAACGAGTGAAAACGGGTGAAGGAGCAGAGGGAGAGAAAGGGAAAATGGGCAGAAATAAGGCACAAAAGAGCAGAGATGCAGAAAGGTGCAGAAGGGTGAAAGGTAGAAAGGGTAGAAAAACGAGTGAAGGAGCAGAGTGAGAGAAAGGAGACAGAGGTCCACTGGACCACCAGGGATGAGGCGCAGGGAAACCTGTGGGTGGAGGAGGGCCTCGATCATAAGAGTGCAGGGGCAGGGGCACCTCACTTAATGGTGGAGCTGCGAGGGTGGGAGAGCAATTTCACTGACAATGAGTCAGTGTTCTTGCTCTTGTTTCTGTGCACCTAACAGGAGAATGAGCAGTCCAGAGAGGTGGTGCTTGTGCACAATACTAGAGCGATACAGACACCCAAGCTAACACGAGCGCTGGCGTGCCGGTGAGTGTACTACACACAAGAGGAGGAGAGGCAGGCTGCACCTGAGCATCCATAGTGAACAAGTCACAGCGAGGATGATTGGTGAAAGCAGTGCTTAATTTGTTTGAAAAAATGTGTCAGCAGGCCACTACACATTACCTTGCTAAGTTGCTAATGAGAGTAACAACACAACTTCTAAACATCACACTCCTACAAGTGTGACATTTCGTACTATTTTAGGCCCCCAAAGCTATAAGAATGGCTTGGGCCGCAGGTAATAGTTATTTTTGATGAATATAGCATTATTAATTAACTGTTGTTGTGGTCATCTCTAAGTTAGCTAGACAGTGCCACCTTGTGGCAGGCTGTCACAAGCACCAGTGCTGACAATTAAGTGCCAATGCCGAGCACCGGAAACCACTGGCTCAAATTTAGCACTGAGAGAGCGAATAACCTCAGGCAGGTTATTGGTTGATGTTAGTATAACCCCCGCTACTACATCATCAGATACTACATCCACTCCACTACATCTTCTCAAGTAGAAAACCCCACAACGCCCCACATTTTAAAATGCAAGTTATCCTTGTATTTAAAAAAAAATAATTAACCCTAACCCTTATGTCATATTACATATTTTGGCTGATGATGCCACAACGTTGCAGGAGGAGAGTAAATTATATATATGTTTCCTCATCCCATGTTGCACTGCAGAGAGATGACACCTGAAGCCATGGTGCATGGGGTGCTATTTGGGAGTGAGGAGATAAACCTTCAATCAGACACAATATTAAGCAGGCTCAGCCCTCATGATTGTCTCTTCATGCAAAGACTGAAGTTTTGCTTGTACTTCATGTTCGTATTCCAGAATTCTCATACTCAGCCATGTAGGTGGTACCCAGTTCCGGATGACCAAATAGGCAAAGTAGGCACCGGCCTATGGATCCCACTCCTTTTAGTGGCCTTGCGAAAACGAATCAAAATAATTTTGATTTGATCTTGAAAGAAAATTACTATCAAGCTTTTCTAAATTGTTACTAAAAGATAGAAAACAAGCATTTGCAATGCAATAGGTCTCACATTTATGCGTGTTTCAGCTACAGGCATTGTAAATGACAATGCCTTTTATTTATGTTTTAAAAACAAATACAAAAATAAAAGGTATTGTTATTTGCAATATCAATAGTTCAAACTCCTATCAAAACCTATTGCATTGCAAATGCTTGTTTGATTAGGGAGTAGAAACGCTCCCTTTTGGCACGCTTGACAAAATAATTAAATAAACAAGTGGGCCTCTGCAGTGAAAGCGGACCACGCTGTAAATACAAAAAGAAATAGTGCTTACCGACTTATGAAGGAGACCATGTAACGCCACAAGTAAAAGATCCAGTCCTCATGAGAGGTAACAAATGGTGACGGGTCGGTAACTAGGAGGCAATAACAAGCCTCATTATCAATTGGAAGCCAGCATGTACCAAGGACAATGACAGCAGCCAATCAAAATTATGGGGAGAGAGAAGGCGAGGCTTCCACAGCATACTCTACTAATGCATGCCACGCAGAGCGAGGAGCGCATGGGCGCTGCCGCTAGGCTCGACTTAAAAATGAATCAACTGAAAGAAACGAAAACTTAACATTAAAGACTCCACTGAATATGATGTCTTGCAAAAAGTAGACTTCCATGATCATAATTATTAATGTTTAGTTCTGTGTAATAAAATACGTTTATTAAAATTGTTGGTTGCTAAAATTAAAAACGCATTAGTATAAAATTTGCAGGGGTGGTGTTGGCCGAAAGTTCGACTGCGTAGGGGCCTCCACTGGGTTGAATCCAGCACTGGTACCTGGCTCTGGTTAAACAGTGCGCCTGCAGGTGGATGTCCACTTCACAGCACTTCCTGCGATGGCCTGTTCCTCCAAAGTAAACAAACTTGGAGTGGTACTCTGTAGTCTTTGAAGGGCCTGATGTACTTCCTGTGGAGAGGTGCACTCGAAAGATGCTTCCCAGTGATAAGTATCCATTTCATAAAGTGCCTTTTGTTGTAAGTGTGCAGTGCCTTTCCATCACCAGTTGCGATTAGGAATGTATAACTGTTTACTATTCCTACTTCCTTGCTATGAAGAGGGCACCTCCTAGAGAAAATAGTTCACTGTGTGACTTCCAGGCTTTGAAAGAGAAAGTAATAATTAAAGACTACAAAGAGCAGCTGTGAGTGCAACATCTGTCTTTAATGTGTGGTTTGTAAAAGAAACAAGCAGATAAAAAAAGCATAATACTGGCAACTAAATACAACTTTGGTATTTGTATCAGTTTTTTTTTTAGAAATGGCCACTTAACTTATTTTTCGTATGTACACATTCCTTCACGACATGTATAAATGTACGCATTGACAGTAAAAAAAACAATTGGTCCACCAACATGTTATTCAGATCAACTGTACTAATAAACACATGTACACATTTATTAGTACAGTGCAAAGGCCAAATGCAAGTTTATTACCACAGTATATTAATAGTGACATTAGAAAACACCCTGTTTGCTGTCTTACAGATTGCATGTGCCAATTACTTTACACACAGAAACATCCCTCCTAATAGTCGACAGGCCTCTTCCATGAAATATTGCTCAATCGCAACCATTTGCATCCTGAGGTTGGTAAAATAACTTTGATCAAAACAAATATACATGAACAAAATGCCATGCATAACCCATATCTGCATATGCTATTTATTACAAATGTTAAAGGGGAAGAGGCATCATGAGCCACTCACGACTTCGCTTCTTGGGAGTCATGCCCCACACTCAACAATGGTAATAAATAGAATATTAGACTGCACATCTACATGCATACTATGCATATATACGTAACAATGAGCGAGTGGTTTTGTGAGTACTCGTATGGGTGTGAGAATGGGTATGTGAATAGTTGTGTAAATGGGTGTATGCAAGGTTTATAGGGGGTGTGAGTGGGGTGTATGAGTCCTTAGGTGGATGAAGTCATCAGAGATGTCATTTGAGAGGTCATCAGTGATATCACTGATCATCACTGTTCCCTCCAACCTGCGCGCATGCGCGGGCGCGCACATCGATCGCCTGGAGCGCGCATTGTAAATTACAAAGCGCCACAGGCAACTGAGGACCTTCGCGCTGCCGCTTTTAAAATGCGTGCGGCGCGAAAACGGTCAGATTGTGTCCCTTTTTGTAAGTAATCATGTTAATCGCGGCACCCGTCAAGCACTGCGATTAGTATGATTACTTTAACAAAGGCATACAATCTGCCCGGCTGTTCAGTGTTGTGCCTATTAACAAATTAAATGAAACAATAAGGAGTCAGGTCCCGGGACATGTAGTCGGTTGGACCGTACGTAGCTATTATAAAGTGAAAATTACCAACTACACATTTCTCTAGATCATCAAGTTTTAAGGAAACAAACCAGTATTACTTCCTAGTTTGTTGGGTATACTTCATTCGTACCCTTTTATTCAATTATTTCATCTTTTTTAGTATTTCGTGTATGAAAAAAACACGAAACATTTTGACAATTTACACATAAATACAATACATTTCTACAACACATATAAATACACAATATGCAAAAAAATTACGTTCTATACACAATAGTTCGTGTTTGTGCAGTGTGTTTACTGACCACACTTTTTTTCAAGACAAAGTCACGTTTGGACTAAAGGTTACCGTATTTTCCGGCGTATAAGACGACTTTTTAACCCCTTAAAATTTTCTGGGAAGTCGGGGGTCGTCTTATACGCCGGATACAAAAATTGGCGGTTTATTTCACATAGCGCGGACTTCACCCGAAGGTGTCAGACCGCTTCTCAATTGAAAATGGTGGCGCTTAGGGAACTCCAGCACAACAACAAAGAACGTAGGCGATGGTGGCACTGTGCAACAACACAATATCAGCCCGTCGCTAGGCACTGAAAGCGGTCTTGAAAATGAATTACCTGTCAGTTACAGCCCGTCGCCAGCCAGAGGCAACTCAAACGCTGCACAAGGTTTAAACTAAAACAAATGGCGCCGTGAGCCCTACCTAGACTGCAGCTGCACATCCCCCAGGCAGACGAGGCGCTCCTCCACGTGTGCTGATCTCTCTCTCCTTCCGTAATTCTTACGCTCATCGGAAGGAGAGGAGCGTCAGTACCACATGATCTCCTCAGTCCATGGAGATAGAAAGGGGACTGTAGGACGTTAGGAAGTGGGGGTCGTCTTATACGGTGAATATAGCATGAAACCTACATTTTGTCAATGAAAGTAGGGGGTCGTCTTATACGCCGGGTCGTCTTATACGCCGGAAAATACGGTAAATAAACAACAACTAAATATAAGAGAATTTTTTCCGATAAATCATAAATCAATTGCTTGGTCTATTCAGCAATAAATGTCTTCGCCTTTAAGGCCACTTCTCAATGTGAACTTCGTTAATGGACCTGCTGATAAAATGATTCTTTTTAGAAATTTTTAATTTGCACTTGAGGGTTTGGGCTGCAATATGGGTCTTCTTAGGTTGGAGGCTCTAGGGCTGCTGCCTCATTAGCTTGAAGCCCAATTTGTTATGTTACACTTCTCTTGAGACATAGAAAAGTGTGGCAATCTGAAAATATCAAAAAGGTTTACCCTTAATATTCCATTTGGTCAAATCCAACCATACCTCTCCCATCTCCTGATATTTTAAATTTATGGATTGTTAATTGTTAATTGTTATCAGTTGGGATTTGCTTGCATTTTATATATACATACATATATATATATACATATTCAGTGAGCAAGGCGGGAGCAAGCATTAACTTACAGGGCTTCTATCCACGTGGCCACTGCAAAGCTTGTGCTAATAGCCACATGAAAAAAGAATATTGGAATCCCAGCACCAAAAAAACGCAACAGATCAAACAATTCCTCACATGCACTACTCCGTTTGTGATCTATGCCTTAACCTGTCCTTGCGAATTAATATATATAGGCAGTACGACCCACATGGCTAAAAAAAGAGTATTGGAACATATCCGTGCCATCAGCAACTTAGACCAACAATACCCTATAGCACGCCATTTTGAGAGTCATCATTTCTCAGACCCTAAAAAACGTACCTATTATATATTAGAGCAAGTGAACATTGGCCCGAGAGGAGGTAACCGTCTTATGAAATTAAGACAAAAAGAATCCAAATATATAATAAGCCTATGTACTCGTTACCCTAAAGGTCATAACATGGATGAGGAGTATAATGTACATTTGCAAGAATGAAAATGATGATGTTGCATTAATTGTTAAGCTGTCCAATAGAAATGTAAGAGTGTAATGCCATTCTAGATGAACATTTAAATCTGACTCTGGCTTCTCTCTTCTCTTTTCTCCTCCACAGATACAAAAAGGGAGGGATGTGTTGATGATATAATGACACAATTACCCTAAAACTTTCACTGTGGTCTTCTCTCATCCATCGGAAACGAAAGTATAAACCATTTTAACTATTTTTCTTATTATTTGGGCACTTTATTGAACATTTACGTAAAAGTTGCGCCTGATATCTATACCTACTAAATGTATGATGGTATATATGTACATAGATGTCACTCATGCCCTGCTCCTTTGTCTGTATTTATAGCCCTAGTCCACTAACCAGGACTGGACTCTTGTCATGTCTGATATTAGACCTTGTACTTCTTAATCCAGCATGTACCTCAGCGGATCCTCACTATCAAGTGGAGCAAATCACTTGATGGTGCAACCGTTATCTTTCGTTCTACATGGCGATCTTACCGTGTATGAGTTGCTTAATCTTCCATTCCATTATACAGGATAGATTATCTCTCTTTGGGGTCGCAATAAATGTTTACCTAACAGGGTTACCTTGACTACCCAGCAACGGAGTCGACGTCTCCCCGGGGCGGAGTGTAGACACGTGACAGAGTTCGGCCGTCTCCTCCCCTACCCCCCCCCGGGCTCCGTTCGACATCATGGGTTCCTAGCTACCCCCGCGGTATTCAAACATTTTGGATACCTGCATTTGGGCCATGACAACAATCTATGTACATTATACACAGAACCCATTTGAACTAAAAATTGCATTTTTTTTGGCTATATTTTGTCTTATGATTAGACCAGAATGGGTTATATATACTCTATGGACATTACTTCATTTAGTTATAAGAACGGTCTTAAAATTATGTTTTATGAATTGACCAGAATGATCTATATATATATACACTATGGTACAAATAATATGTATGATACACCATTATAAAATGGCGACATATTAGAATACTTATGAACAGTAATGTGGTGCTTAAGTCCGTCTTTCATGTCTATAGCAATGCAAAAATGTAAACATAAAAGATGTATGGTTACTGGTGCAATTTGTGTGATCAAGCACTCAGTGGAGTGCGAAACGCGTCACGTAGATTTATGAAGGAATAAATCAACATTTTGGACTGACGAGTGGATTGTTGTCTGTACGTCCTTTGCCTGAGCGCTCGTGAGGAACGCCGTTTTTTATGAATATATACATATATACATATATATACATATATATACACATATATATATATACACATATATATATCCACACACGAAAAGGTTGCCCTTTAGGAAACGCCAACACAGTTTGGTAAGTACCTCCAAGTTTTATTTCAGGCAGCAGGTACAGCGTAAGGTCTCTCACTCACAAAGGTTTGCCAAATGCATTTCGGGCTCCTGCCCTTGTTCACTGGCGTTCACAAAATTATCGGCAGCTGTGTGGACTTTGAATACCATTACACCCCGCCCCAGTGGGTTTCTTGCCTCAATGCTTGCTGGGTGTGGTAGTCCGTACAAAAACCATTGTTGGTGCTGCTACAATATTCATGCAAAGTTCAAGTATTCCCCAAGTGGGTTCTGTGGGGGAGACGCACCGCTGTGCCTGCCAGTCACCATGCCCCAAAATACTGGAATTACCAACTCCTCATAGCACCCGACTTTTCAAGTGCTGCAGGTCCGCTTTTCAGGCAGCAGGGCGTTTCCGCGACGAGGATTGAACTTTGCATGAATATTGTAGCAGCACCAACAATGGTTTTTGTACGGACTACCACACCCAGCAAGCATTGAGGCAAGAAACCCACTGGGGCGGGGTGTAATGGTATTCAAAGTCCACACAGCTGCCGATAATTTTGTGAACGCCAGTGAACAAGGGCAGGAGCCCGAAATGCATTTGGCAAACCTTTGTGAGTGAGAGACCTTACGCTGTACCTGCTGCCTGAAATAAAACTTGGAGGTACTTACCAAACTGTGTTGGCGTTTCCTAAAGGGCAACCTTTTCGTGTGTGGATATAAGAGCGGCGCGCCTCGTCGCGGAAACGCCCTGCTGCCTGAAAAGCGGACCTGCAGCACTTGAAAAGTCGGGTGCTATGAGGAGTTGGTAATTCCAGTATTTTGGGGCATGGTGACTGGCAGGCACAGCGGTGCGTCTCCCCCACAGAACCCACTTGGGGAATACTTGAACTTTGCATGAATATTGTAGCAGCACCAACAATGGTTTTTGTACGGACTACCACACCCAGCAAGCATTGAGGCAAGAAACCCACTGGGGCGAGGTGTAATGGTATTCAAAGTCCACACAGCTGCCGATAATTTTGTGAACGCCAGTGAACAAGGGCAGGAGCCCGAAATGCATTTGGCAAACCTTTGTGAGTGAGAGACCTTACGCTGTACCTGCTGCCTGAAATAAAACTTGGAGGTACTTACCAAACTGTGTTGGCGTTTCCTAAAGGGCAACCTTTTCGTGTGTGGATATAAGAGCGGCGCGCCTCGTCGCGGAAACGCCCTGCTGCCTGAAAAGCGGACCTGCAGCACTTGAAAAGTCGGGTGCTATGAGGAGTTGGTAATTCCAGTATTTTGGGGCATGGTGACTGGCAGGCACAGCGGTGCGTCTCCCCCACAGAACCCACTTGGGGAATACTTGAACTTTGCATGAATATTGTAGCAGCACCAACAATGGTTTTTGTACGGACTACCACACCCAGCAAGCATTGAGGCAAGAAACCCACTGGGGCGGGGTGTAATGGTATTCAAAGTCCACACAGCTGCCGATAATTTTGTGAACGCCAGTGAACAAGGGCAGGAGCCCGAAATGCATTTGGCAAACCTTTGTGAGTGAGAGACCTTACGCTGTACCTGCTGCCTGAAATAAAACTTGGAGGTACTTACCAAACTGTGTTGGGGTTTCCTAAAGGGCAACCTTTTCGTGTGTGGACACATATATATATATACACATATATATATATATACATATACATTTATATACATACATATACATATATGTAAATAATATGTATATATCATGAATTTTAATTATTTATGAAAATGTATATATATTTGTATCTATGATAGATGTAATTCATTAAGTGTGTAAATAGTAAGAACATAATTTACATGAGCTGATTGTGGCACTATGTCTTTTATTCAAGAGTAATATCGCTACATACATATGTAAAGCAAGCGAGACCACAATGGGTTAACTTGGACGGTTTTTTCTATACACAGAACTCCGCCTGTTATTGGTTTGTAAATGCCTTAAAAAGCCTCTTTTTAGCTCTACTAGCGTATCATGTGATCAAGCCTCTGGCTAGAGGCGAAACGCGTCATGCAGGACTGCTTGGGTTTTATTTTTGAAATAAAGAATACTTAATCTTTTGCACGAAGCTTTGGGTCCGACTTGTTCGTTTTCCTGTGGAATGGAGGAATGATGCTGTGTGCATTGAACGATATCGGATTTCACATATACATATATATACATATATATATATACATATACATATATATACATACATATATATACATACATATATATACATACATATATATACACATACATATATATACATTCATACATATATATACATATATATATACATATATGCATATACATATATACATATATATATATATACATATATACATATATATATACATATACATATATACATATATATATACATATATACATATATATATACATATATACATATATATATATACATATACATATATACATATATACATATATACATATATATATACATATATACATATATATATATACATACATATACATATATATATACATATATATACATACATATATATATATATACATATATATATACATACATATATATATATACATACATATATATATATATACATATATATACGCGACAATCCCAGCTGCCTCTCGCCCGGAGCCCAATGCTGGAGACCGCTGCGCAGGAAGAAGGAAGGAGACCTCAGGTGCAGTGAGCAATCTTTTTCTTTATTGTACCCTCGAGGAAGCGGCACACAGCATGACGTTTCGGCCTACACAGAGGCCTTGATCACATGACGCACGCTGGGAAAAAGGCAATTTTTAAAGTGCAAGTGCTAAGTGGGAATACATTCCAAATGGTAGGTTTATGGTCACATGATGCCAATGCTCATAGATACAGACAACAGGCTGTGAATTTAAACACATCTCGGGATAATCCCTGAATTAACGCCATGTTGTAACGGTGGGTACTGTATCAATAAAGTGCAAATGCAATTACCTATATATACACATTGTAAACAAAGATCACTGGATAAATCCAATTGTGCAAACCTATAACGATGTGCAAAATGCAATGTGCCGTATGAAGATCATACTTGACATATCTATACTATATACAATATATACTCTGTACAAAAAGTCATGTATAACACTCAATTCATGAGCTAGTATATGCAAAAATATATAAATTAATGAGTCATATAAATATATAAATATATATGTTAAAACCATGACTGTACAGTGCGCTGTAAATAAATATACAGATAAATATACAGATGAGCACAACACCGTTCAATCGGGATGAGATCTATCGTACACGAGAATAATATTATAGCGTAAATGTTTTCGCTCTAATACCCAGATCGCAGCATCCCATTATTATTGCACAGATTTGTTTACAAACGCGCTAAGCTGGAAAGTTCACGGGCAGAGGAGATGTTGACCCTCCCCCAAACAAAAGAGAGGGGAAACCATCGCAACCTCTGCCCCGCTACCATCCACTATGCTTATAAATTGCCTGAATGGACCAATACCTAGAACCAGATGTACCTTTGTGAATAGTGAGTAAAAAGAAGATAAACATGTGCACTTTTTTATGTGATAATTTTCAAGTTTTTTTGTGATTCTGTGACATTGTTTTCTCCTACTCTTTCTCAATAGAGCTCGCTGATTAGTTCTTATAAAAGTGAAAGAAGCTCTTATTACATCTTTGTGCAACCTAAGCCTAGGCTGCACGCCACTTAAGAACCATCCAACCCTCTGATCTGTACAATGTTAAGAACACCTATCTTAATTAGAAGACAGACAAGTACACCAACATTGTCTATTCAGAAGCATCAGACTACTCAACAGGGGAAGCTAACGACAGTACACGGCAGTAAAGTATTATCATAAACACGTGTAAAAATCTTCGGTGGAATTCAATCCCCCCGGAGCTCGACAGTCCATTTCCAGTATGTGCCTGGTTTCCAACTTCCTCAGGGCCTGGTCCCTGTCTCCTCCTCTCCTAAGAGGACCAACACAGTCAATAGCGTAGTAACGCAACAGGGAACTATCATTGTTGTGGTGTTCCTTGAAGTGACGGGCCACCGGATATGATGGATCACTAGTTTTGATGGCCCTAATGTGCTGGAGTATCCTCTTGTGCACCTGCAATTTGGTGCTGCCAACATAACGGAGGGCACACGGACACTCCAGCACATACACCACATATTCACTCTTACACGTAAGCTGTTGTTTTATCTTGCGTGCCTCAGAAGTGAATGGGATAGCATATTCTGTTTTGTTCAATCCATGCTGGCAAGCCTTGCAGGATGAACACTTCCTGAAGCCCTTACTTTTCCCTAACCAATTTTTACTGGTCAGAACTTCTGGGCTAGATTTTACTAGGGCATTCTGCATAGAATACGCTCGCCTGTATGTGATGGATGGGGTACTGGGTATTCTATCCCCTATCACTGGGTCACATTTCACTAGATTCCAATGTTTGGAAATTATTTTCCTCAACGCGGCCTGTTGCCTGTTAAAGGCCCAAATCAATCGGACTGGTTGATCATTAGTGGTGGTGGACTGTTTATGGACCTTAGGTACAAGGGCCTGGCTACGTGGGATGGCATTAGCTTTGGCTATGGCTTTGTCCACTGTGGCAGCCTGATACCCCCTAGCCAGGAATCTGGACCTGCTGGCTTGCTGAGCCAGTTGGCACTGAGCTTCTGTGCTGCTCAACCGTCTTATACGCAGCATTTCTCCGTACGGAATACTGCGTATAAGGTGAGCAGGGTGATGGCTGCTGGCATGGAGGATCGTGTTTCCTGCCGTCTCCTTGCGGTACAGCCTCGTTTCTAGACTTGTTGCTCCTGGTGTAACTGTCATGTCTAGAAAGTGCACCTGATCCCTGCTGATGTTAGAGGTGAAGTGCAGGTTGTAATCATTCTTGTTGATGAGGTCAACAAAGTGTTCAGCCTCCTGGCGAGTGCCCTTCCAGACTAGGAACACATCGTCTATATATATACATATATATACATATATATATATATATACATATATATACATATATATACATATATATACATATATATGTATACATATATATATACATAGAACTTATAGCATTTGTTGCTTTTAAAAATAACAAAATGTTTTTTTCCCATCGATGAACTATACTTCTATGGAAATCACGATGACATAGGATCATGTGGTCATTAATTTTATCATTACGATTTGAATATTTATATATTTTGGTTTCACACGCTGATACGCAAGTTATGGGGGCACTAAGGGACGTGCATCTTTAAAACTAATTTGATTGCGGTGTAACTGGACATGGTTCACAATCTCATCGAATGCATGCAATTATCAGGCATTTGTGCTAGAAACGAGTATAGACCTGCACGGTCACTAGATAACATTGTTTAATATTGCATGTTTCTTTTTTGGTGTATTTAAATAAGAGAACGAATATGCATATTTCATGTCAAGTATCTCCGCACATTATATGTTATAAGATGGCGCCCACATTAGTAGCCCAAAAACAGTGCAAGCAAACCACTAGGTTTTAACTATGTCTATGATTATCATGGCGCGAAAACGCGCAATTGATGTGATTTTAAATGTGTGTTCATGCTATCTGTCAATTGTCAGTGAGCAAGGGCACGGACGTGCCCGAAACGCGTCTGATTACAGCTTTTTACCCACACGATGCATAATAAATACGAGCAGTTGGATACCTAACCTCGCCTGGGCGTGCTGATTTTGCTGTCTGTGTGCCTTTCTGTGCGGCAAGCACCTGTGTAGACGGGCTGGATGTACATATTTATCAGGACATGCTCGGTTCCTGATTCAACGCAGACCCCTCCACCAAAAGAAGGCTGACGATTGAAACGGACCGTTTGGGAGTTCCTGTTCCGTGTGGAGCAACGACGGTCAGCCCCCTGGTCATCTATAAAAGCAATTATTTCGGTATAACAGCGTCATCAAAGCGGGAGCACCGATAAGTCGGAGGATCTTGTCTGGGAGCTGTCGCAGTAACGGTGAGAGCAGCCGATAAATTGTACAAGATATTTCGACCAGGTCGGTGAGGTGCACGAAAGCGAGTGTTTTAGAGGGTTTTGAAGAGTAAATACCCCTCTTTTTCCACTGTAACAACGACCATCATACCTGTGTGGGTAAAATGTCAGATGAGCGGGAGCGAGAAGAGGCTTTTGAGGAGCTTTTTCAAAATTTGCCGACGGAGGGAGCGGAGGTGTGGCGCCGCGGCCAGGGCGACTGCCGCTGGAATCTGGGGATCACGGTTCGATTCCCGGCACCGGCAGCAGGTCAGCCCAGCACCATGTGACTCTGGGCAATAGCTCGCTTAATCTTCCCGACGGCCCCCAGCGCCTAGAGACCCTTACGGGTGATTGTGCGCTTTACAAATGTGGATTATTATTATTATTATAGCAAAAAAACGGACACAAACGTAAACTCTGATGTGAAAGCGCTGCTAAAGGCTTTAGAAAAGAATAGCCGAGGGGAGCTCACAGAATGGTGGGAGATACGATCATTAGAGAAATATAAGGAAGTTGGACGAGTGCCGCGCGTACTCCGCATTATGTTAGTACTCAGCTTCGAAAACCCGAATCCCCTTTTACTAAAAGACTGGGCCGAATCCAATTTGGAAGCCTCGATGCGTTTGCTGTGCTTGTTGGTAAAATATGCCCGGATTGACAGACAGGTGAACTTAGATGAGGTAACACGCATCAACAATGAACTGTCTAAAGAACTGTACAACAAAGACAGGATTTACATTGAAAAGACAATTGGAGAAATGAAAGAACGTTTGAAAAAACAAGAAAATGTAATAAAAACGCGTAAAGCCTATAAGTTTGCTCGAGATCAGCAAGACTACCAACAAGGGCGCGTATATACTTTTGCGCGCAAGTTTGGCCACATAAGAAGCCAACGCAGCACCGCCATACCAAAACCAGTGGCTGCAGTGCAGAATGTCGAGGCCGGTACAAGCGAACCTGAAACAACAAGTTCTGATGCGAGCTTAGTTCCGAGCGACGATGACTCAGATGAAGGCACCCCAGGTGCAAAGCAAGGGGATATGGGTCAAATGTCGCTAGGAGAAGAAATGGAGTACATGAGACTACAACGCAAGGCGTCACTCCGCCCACGGAATCAAAATATGAATCAAGGAAAAGGCGAAACCAACGCCGTAAACAGCGACGGCGATGCTCAGCCGCCAAAAGGAAGGCAACAGAAGAAGAAGAAATTTTGGAGGAACAAGAACAAACAATAGGGGATAACACGATTGTTAACCTCACTGATATTGACCTCAGCAAGGCGGAAAAACAACTATTGGCGCTCGGCTTATCCTATTGTCCGGAAAGTAACTTTAATTATGTTAACACTCGGATAGACATTTTTAAATTCATCCAGAAAATCAAATTAAAAAAATATTACTCATTGAAAACAGGCTTGGCAGCAAAAAAACAGTCTGAGAATGCACCGGCAACTGTGAGAACAGGAGTGCAGACGAGAGACTTGGGATTACTGAGAAATCTACATGACTTAAGAAATGAGGAAACCCTTGATAACAGCACCCAAGAATTGGCATTTGAAGAGGGGTGTAATATCAATCAACCAGCAGAAAGTCCATTTAAGCCATTGTCAACTTTCAATCCCACCATGCCTCGAGACTCCATAGATGTCTTTGCAGACCGAGTGATTGATGAAATCAAAAAACTGCAAAATAAGACTATGAAATCTTGCAACAAACCAAATGACAAATTGCGGCCATATGTCACCCTCATGAAAAAACTAAAAAATGAAAATAAAATAGTAATTAACAATTCTGACAAAGGGGGCAACGTGGTCCTATGGGGCAAGAATGAATATATAGATTAGAAGAAGCCAACAAACAGCTGGGAGATACCTCCTGTTGCTCCAAAATTGACATGGCCACAACTAGAAAAATCAATGACTCCTATCGTCATGACCTGCACAGATGGAAACGGGAAGGCCTCTTGAGCAAAGATGAGTTCAAATTCCTTCATAAGGAGTTCCCTGTTTTGCCCAACATGTGCTTTATACCAAAAGTGCATAAACAACAGTCACCAGTACCTGGCAGGCCGATTGTATCCGCGATAAATAGTGTTTTCGAAAACACTTCGAAGTACATTGATTTCTTTTTACAAGAATATGTGGCCGCACTTCCTGCCTACATCAAAGACAGTACTGATTTTCTCTATCGTTTGGGACAATGTTCTTGGTCAGATGAGTTCTTGCTAATAACGTTAGATATATCGACTTTATACACGAGTATAGTCCACACGGATGGTCTACGTGCTATGAAGCATTATTTGGACAGACGCCCTGTTGAACTGTTGAATCATAGCATGATGCTTATGCAAATGACAGAGAAATGTTTGATTAATAATACTTTCCTGTTTAATGATGAGGTGTTCAAACAAACAAGGGGTGTCGCCATGGGGTCATGTTTCTCCCCCAGCTACGCGGAGCTCCACGTGGGCTGGTGGGAGGAGCATGTCCTCATGGTTGAACACAAAGAAATGTGGTCCAATAATGTGATCCAATATTGGAGATATATCGACGATATATTCATTATTTGGAGAGGGACTGAGGCATTGGCTAGGCAATTTGTACAGGCTATCAATGTGAATCAATTAAATCTCCATTTCACAGCGAACATCAGCAGTACCACAGCTAGCTTCCTGGATGTGAGAATTGACATCATTGAGAATGAGATTGTCACCAGTCTATTCAGGAAGGAAACTTCCGGCAACTCAATTCTTCATGCGTCAAGTTTTCACCCCCAGCACACCATCAGGAGCATCCCCTATGGGGAGTTCTTACGAATTCATAGAGCATGTAGCTGTCCTACTTTGAGAAACAAATGTCAGCAAGAAGCTAGGGCAAGATTGATTTGCCGTGGGTACAAGGCAGCTTTGCTGGACTCAGCAATGAGGAGAGCAAACCAATTAGGGAGACATGATTTATTGAATCCTGATAGAGAGAAAAACTCCACTGCCACACTGCCAGGAGATATCAATGCCTTCAGACTCATCACAGGCTACAGCCGTCAATCCAAACAGATAACCAAGATCATCAAACAACAATGGCCCATCATTTTAACAGATCAAGTTCTCAGAGATATTATGGCAACAACACCAACCGTCACATTCAGGCGAGCATATGCTATGAGAAACGATTTGGTAAAGAACAGTCCCAAGACCATCAAGGCCAGCAAGTGGCTGTCCCCTCGCAGGGGTTTCTACCGTTGCAGCTCGTGCAGAGCTTGCAAATTTGGAGTTAATACAAGAACATACACAACTCCTTTTGAAGTTAACCCCATACCCCTACGCTATCATTTCACTTGCCGCACTGAACTAGCAGTTTATGTCCTCACCTGCAGCTGCAATTTACAATATGTCGGCAGCACCAAGCTCCCGGTGCATCAACGCATATTGCAGCACCTGCGTGCTATTTTGCACGCAGACCAGAGCTATCTGGTGGCCCAACACTTTCAATCCGCTCATAATAAGAACTTGGCGGATTTGAAATACTTCGTCATAGACGCTGTAGCCACCAACAAAAGAGGTGGGGACTACGAGAAACTACTGCGGCAACTTGAATCACGCTATATAGTTCTCCTTAACAGCAAGAGCCCAGGGGGTCTTAATATGGGGGAAGACCTGCACAACTTTTTGTGAGCAAATCCCAGTATCGAGAACTACGGCAAGCAGACCATGATAATTGTACTGATATCAGTCTTTGAGCCATTTTAGCAGTGCGCTCACGTACACACAAGATTAAATATATGAGAGGAACCCTAAAACCCCTTAGTCGAGATGATGAATTTTTTCACTATTGATTACACAAGCACTTTTTGCACTTTAAATTAGTTTTTTTCATTTTCCTCATTAAAAGCCCATGCACTATGAGAGCACCCAAATTAGCGGAACACGCATAGTACCATTCAGTCACATATAAAAGTCTGTTAACATAGATGTAGGAAGACTAGTGGACAGCGCAGTGACACCGTGTATTGGTCCAGTATGTTCCAAACAATGCTATCTCAAGCGAGTTCTTTGAGAGCTTCCGCTTGTATATTATATAATGATGGGTTGATAATATGTTTGCTATGTGTTGTGTTAGATGTTCATTTTCTTAACATAACACAGTAAGCTTTATACATTTACGTATTTGTACAGAGTATAACTTATAGCATTTGTTGCTTTTAAGAATACAAAATGTTTTTTTTCCCATCGATGAACTATACTTCTATGGAAATCACGATGACATAGGATCATGTGGTCATTATTTTTATCATTACGATTTGAATATTTATATATTTTGGTTTCACACGCTGATACGCAAGTTATGGGGGCACTAAGGGACGTGCATCTTTAAAACTAATTTGATTGCGGTGTAACTGGACATGGTTCACATTATCATCGAATGCATGCAATTATCAGGCATTTGTGCTAGAAAAGAGTATAGACCTGCACGGTCACTAGATAACATTGTTTAATATTGCATGTTTCTTTTTTGCTGTATTTAAATAAGAGAACGAATATGCATATTTCATGTCAAGTATCTCCGCACATTATATGTTATAAGATGGCGCCCACATTAGTGGCCCAAAAACAGTGCAAGTAAACCACTAGTCTTTTAACTATGTCTATGATTATCATGGCGCGAAAACGCGCAATTGATGTGATTTTAAATGTGTGTTCATGCTATCTGTCGATTGTCAGTGAGCAAGGGCACGGACGTGCCCGAAACGCGTCTGATGACAGCTTTTTACCCACACGATGCATAATAAATACGAGCAGTTGGATACCTAACCTCGCCTGGGCGTGCTGATTTTGCTGTCTGTGTGCCTTTCTGTGCGGCAAGCACCTGTGAAGACGGGCTGGATGTACATATATATACATATATATACATATATATATATACATATATATATATATATATATATATATACATTACCTACTGGCGGTCGCCAGTAGGTAGTTATAGTTAGGATTTTTTTCAATGTTAAATCTCAAAATTCTATTTGGAATAACTTTGGCGCCGGTTGACGAATCTGACTGAAAATTTCCTCAAAATGGCCTCGCGGCGTTCCGGTCCTTCCCTAAAAGTTTGGGGGGATTCGTCAAGCGGGGGCCGATATAAAAGGGGGGTCCCAAAACGCGTTTTCCCCATGTTAATTTCCATAGGGCGGTCGATTTCACTTTTAGCCCGAACGGCTGAATGGATTTCAACCAAATTTGGCAAAATTGTAGGGACTGGTAGCCCGATGTGCCTTTGCTATGTCTCAAGATATGTGCTCCAGTGGATTTTGAGTAATTTAGGTTAAAAAAAATATATATATCTGTAAGCGCGCCCCGGTATGCGAGGGGCGCACGGAAATCTGATTGGCTCTTGGGTGTCTGTAAACATTCAAAACAGTCCGGAGCGGCCGCCATCTTGTGTCTCGGTAAAATCGAGACACAAGAGGTGGCTAAAACAAAGGGGGAATTGACCATAAGGCGTCAGGGATAGAGCCCCTCTGACCCCCTAGGTTTGATGTGGGGGCTATAATTTTGTAATAATTTTTTTCGTTTTGCGCGGGGGAAGCGTCCGGTACGCGCACCGGGGAGCGGACCGGGGAGCGTACTATGAGGAAAAAAGAATGACAGAGTTTTAAAAAAATTAAGCCTTTTTTTAGAAATTGGAGGTAGTTCTAAAAAGAACTTTTTTTTCTTCTTTTTGTTGTTTTATATATTTTTTTTGTTTTTTGAACATTTTGTACTTGTTTTGGCTTTTCAAAACAGTTTAATATTTTTTTGTATTTTTTTAGGGGGAGAAACAAAAAAAGGGAATTGAAACTGGCTCAACTGGAGCAAAAAACAAAAAACACAAAAAATTACTTCTTTTTGGGGCACTTGTGATTGTCACCTGCAAGGACGATGAGCTTTACGCTCTTTTCACCATAGGCGATAAGCTTGCCACATGCAGAACAAGTGATTTTAAAATCAGCAAATCGTGGCTGAATACAAGGCATCATCTCTGATGTTTCTGGTCCCGATGAAGTGGGTTTGTTTCTTTGGGAGGTGTTCCTTGAAGACTGGGGGAGGTTACTGGCCAGTTCCCTGAGCTCTGCACGAGAATAGTTGTTAGGGTGCTTACGGGTCATATGTCGAATCATGGTATAGTTACCAAAGGAATATTTTTTGTTTGGGTTGCCCCTTGAGAGTTCTTCCTTACAGATTAGGCAAGTTACCTTGGCCGCATTCACTTTTTTCTTGCCCTCTGGGAGTGAAAAAAACTCCCATACAATGTGGGACTTGGGCTTGTATGGGGTATTTTGTTCAGACAGCCATCTTCCACCATCCTCCTCTTCCTCTTCCTCCTCCTCCTCTTGTTGACCACCAATGTAATCTTGAGCTGGTCCTCTTGGTTGTTGTGGTGGTGGTGGTGGGGCAGATGCATCAGCTGCTGTTGCTACTGAAGCCATTATAAAGATCAAAAAGGTACAGAGAGGTACAAACAGGTCTTCTTCAGTCAAAGGACAAAGTCAGAATAAGGAAAAAAGGTGGGGTCTTTCATCATTTGGAAAAAAAACTGTCCTGAACCAATGAGAAGTGTTATTTTCAGGTCACAAGACTAGGGGCTTCATCATTATGAAACCAAAACTGTTATGAACCAATGAAAAGTGTTATTTTCAGGTCACATGACCCGACGCGCTTACTCTGCGTGCCCCGGGCGCGCCCCGGGTCGCGTCGCGTCAGCGCGTCGGATGTTTACGTTGCGCGATCGTATTCGTTCGAGTACTTCCGGGTGCGCTTACACCGTGCGTATCACGCATACGCGGCTACGCGATACGTCACGATCATGTTTTCGTTCGCGATATTGGCGCTTACGGGACGCTCCCCGGTGCGCGCCCCGGGGCGCTTTATATAATTACGCTTTCCGGGGCGCTCACCGGGGCGCGCACCGGGAGTGCTCCAAAAGTTTTTTTTTTTTAAATGGGAAAAATTGTAGGGACTGGTAGCCCTATTCTTAAGTGTTTTTTACGAAAATTAACTTTGAAAAAATATGTATTGTGCTACATTGGGCTATATATATGTTAGAGCCGAAATGTAGCCCAAATGTAGCCGAATGTAGCTTAATGTAGCCCAAAGATGGCCACCAGAGACAAAAAAAAAATATAGCCCAAATATAGCCCAACTGTAGCCCAATGACAGAATGTACCAGAGTGTTCTAAACAACTAGAGCGCTAACAGTCTTACTTATAAAGTGAGACTTATAGTTAGGAATTAGCATTAAAAAAACCTATGAAATTCACTGAAAAAACCATAGGTTTCAGACCAGTTATAGTTCTGAATTAGCATTTAAAAAACCTATGAAATTCACTGAAAAAACCATAGGTTTCACACCAGTTATAGTTAGGAATTAGCATTTAAAAAACCTATTAAATTCACTAAAAAAAACATAGGTTTCACATCAGTTATAGTTAGCTGGAAATTTTACTGACATAAAACCATTGAAATTCCCGTTATAGTTAGTTGGACTCACTATAACTTGCGCGTGTAATGCACTGCTGATGACGTCACATATTACATCACTCATGACATGGTCAGTGACATCACTCATGACATCACTCATGACATCATCCTTGTGACAGAGTGACAGACCTCCTTTCACTGTAATGTAACCCATGAAACACATATTGAAAAATATAAATACATTTTTTTTTAAAAATGGAGATACCCATACCAGTTACAACAACCAATTCAATAATTCCACCATCTATATATACATTCACTCATTCACCAACAGTTCTATATAGTCACTCATACATATATACACTCATCATATGTAGTGATACACCTATACATCCTGTTACACACCGACAGTCATCCAAAAGTTACTCACACACATACTCACACATGCAAATAAACTATTGAGCATCCATTTATTTGCATATACAGCTATACACACACTACCACCTTACTTCTAAGGAAACTTACACATACTTACTCTCTTAAACAATCACTTATAGAAACACATACTTATTTAAACAAGAACTCTTTCAATCTCTCACTCTCACATATACTCACTCATATACATCAATACTCACATATACTAGATTAAAACATATGTAGTTACTGATAAAGACACTAATGAAACAGTCATTCACTCACTAACACACGCATATACACACTCATCCACCCATACAGTCCTGCACATATGCCGTCTTTAAAACACATACAAACAGTGAGTCAGTCAATGATGCATCTATACGCTAAGTAATATCCCCCACCGAACCATACAGACACTCATACTGATACTAAAAAAACATCTAATAATCTATATACACACACATGTAGCTACTCACCAACCCATGCAGCAACTTATACACAAAGTGAAACACTGATACATATATTTAAATATTTAAACATTACTCGTTAATATATGTATTCACTAAGATACACTTAATAAGCCAGTTAACCAATCATTTTTTTTTTAAACATCCATTTACACACTTATTTAAACATTTATTTTTCCATCTACCTTTACATATACATATCACTATCCCAGGAGTCCCTGCTTGACCACGAGACATCCGGTCAGCGCACCCCTGCGTGCCCCGCCCCCCTGGCAAACCAGCTAAATAGAGAGCCGTAGCGCTTGCCTGTGTGACCCTATTTTTGGAACGCGGAGATGATGTGGGAGAGTACTTGCCCCATTTGTTTTGGACTTCGCTGCTCGCCCGTGGGAGGACACCTCTGACCCACCAACGCTGTTGCATCCGTCTGGCTGACGTGCCGCCGAGAGGAAGGAACATCTGTGGAGACTGCAGGGGTAGCGCGGCAGGAACTCACTATCCCAGGAGTCTCTGCTTGACCACGAGACATCCGGTCAGCGCACCCCTGCGTGCCCCGCTCCCACCGCCCATCCTATAACATCAGAGGAGAGTCCGTCTTGCGGGACGCAAGCGGGACGCCGGGCGAAGCCCGGGCAAAGGGCGGGCCGTCTGTGGCCGTCCGGGGCCAGCAGGGGCCGGGACGGGCCACCCCCCTAACAATCCAGGTAAAACTATTGACTTGTTGCTGTGGATGTCATATATTATCTTCGTAATCACACATGTCTTCATATTCCCCAATGTCTACTCGCTCAGGTAGAAGTTCTAGACGAGGGGGGAATCCAACAACAATATGCACGATGGATAACTTTATCACCCGCGCAGTGTCTGTTGTAGAAAAGGAAATTATCCTGGCAGAACGCAGACTATCACGCGAATACCTGGCACATAAACGCTCTTCTTTAGGATCATTAGTACATGCTACATCTCCTGTGAATATAACTCCAGCTGAACCCTTAATCCCTGTATCAACTGGTCACTTGCAACCTTGTGCTGTTGACACAAGGCAAGATAATGGCGCTTTTGAGATCGTTCCAGACTCTGTACCCACAAACAGAATTCAAGGTGATACTAACACAAATAATCGCTCTGTCCACATAATAGTTGATCCGCCGGCACTACCTGTAATCTTGGTACATGAAAAGCCTCCAGGGCTAGCCCTTACACCCCCGTTGCCAAAAGTAAGTCGAGTTGCTGCTAAAAGGAAGAGAGTGGTTACCCCGAGAAAAGCGTATAGACTAAAAACACTCAAGAGAATTCGTAGGAACTACATGAACGGAGGTACTCATTGCAAATCTCTAGAGCCAGAAGCTGCGAACATGGGGCCTGAAATAAGCAACTTACAAGTGGGGGATGTCCATAATGCTATACCTGGCCAAGCGCAGGACTCTGAACCGGCGAATCGCCCAAAAAACTTACCAGCAGTGAACCCGTTGCTTGACCAGATCCAATTGCTCATGTCAACTTTGCTCTCACCAGTCATTGAAAAATTAAAAGGGCTAACGGAGCGATTAGACAAATTTGAACAAACCTCATTGGAAATTTTTTTTGCCCGGAAATCCTTGGTAAAATTACACTCCAAGATTGGAGGAGACATTGCAAGGGTGGAACCTAGCCCTACAGCTCCAAATCCAACGCACCAAACCCGACGGCCCAGGAAAGACAACGTGACAGATCAGAATAAATCCAACAATGCTTTAAGGGGAAGTCAAGCAGAGTCTGCCAAGGTACACCCAACTAATGGAGGTATTCAGCTGGCTGTTCCCCGGAAACCTGCGCCACGCAAAGTAAATCTGGTGAACAAAACTACTACCTCTCAAGACCTGGTACCATCTAAGCCTGACGATGGGATAGAAACTACCATTCGTACTAGCAATTGCGGCTTGGACAATAATGCACAAGTAGCTGACCATAACACAGACAAACCAGTATTGAAAAAGACCCCAAATGCACACCTTCCACCGGGATGTCAACCATATGTAGTTGTGCTTACTGGGGTTCCTCTCTTGAAACCTAACAAAAGGGAGTCTTACGATGAGCTGAAAACAAGACCTTATATTGGCTTAGAGAAAATAGACCCTTGCCATACTCTGTTAATTGCCAGGTTATCCAAGTCCGAAGAATCAGTTGGCTAGGTACTAGGCCGAAAGACATTGCAGGGGATTGTATTCTGGTTAATTTCAAGGACCCCTCTGTTGCTCATCTTGTGTATGGCCAAAATCAACGAGAGGGTCATTTAGGAATTGGTACCTGTGACCTTAGTTATTTCTATCCTATGCAGCGGCCCCAAGATACCAGAGATCTATCCCGGTCAGGCCTGATGAATAATAGGTATTCGTTTTTTGACCCTCCAACCCCAGTTGGAAGAATGTTTCCAGGAAATATGGATGGGGATAAAAATTGGTCATGGTGGGGTAATTGACAAGAAGGAAAAAGTGGCCTATATGGGTCTCCTCCCCCCATATCCAATAGTCATACAGGGAATCCATGTGTAAAATCAACTGTAAATACTTGTGTAATGCTTCCTATATCTGATAACCCTGAAATTATACAGGTCAGAGCTTTGCCCATCAGCCACCTCGAAGACCATCAAGGAGGGGACACAGTGAATGGTAGCCATGCACAAGTTATAGATATGTCATTAGCGGTATACAATAAGTTGCAAGATTTGACATCTATCCACGAGTCTTCTGATGATCCCAATGAGGGGGTAATATCAAGCATACCAAGTGCATGTAGTATTTGCCCCAGTACCTCAGTACCATGTAACTTAAATCGTGATATAAAAATCTTGTCATGGAATATTGCAGGGCTGTCAAGAAACTTGTGTGATAGGAATTGGAGTACCTTTATGGAAGAGCATGACATTATTCTCCTACAGGAAACATGGGCAATTAACATGGTGCACAGACTTGGATATAAAGCATTTTATTGTGGGGCTATTGCATCTGTAAGAGGTAGACCCTCAGGGGGCCTGTTAATTTGGATAAAAGTATGTCTGAATGGTGTTGTATCACCTTGTAACATTGGTTCTAAAGACTTGCTCGGGGTGAAGATCACCACGAAGGATATTGGGGATATCTATTTGATAAATATCTACAATAGACCAAATCCGCAAAAAAAGGAGTCAGTGGTTGTGGAACAACTAAGTTTGTATCTGAGCAACTTAGAGCAGAACTCCAAAATAATTATAGGCGGGGATTTTAACTGTCAATTCGAGCCTGTGTTGGGACTCGAAAACTTATTAGAAAATGAAGATAGAGCCCACAATATACCCTGCCTAGACAGTGTAAAAGCAGTTAAAAGTTCAGTGGCAGCTATGCAGATTTATGAGTTGACGGTATCTCATGACTTAAGGGCATGCAATGGTAGATTGGAACCGGATAAGCCATCTAACTATACCTATAGTAAAGGAAACTCCAAATCACTTATTGATTTTGTATTGATCACTACTAACTTGTGGCATTTGTTGTTGACCTTTTCTGTTGTGAATAGACCAGAAAGTGACCACTTCCCTCTACAGGTAGGGCTACTTCCTAAACCGTTCCTAATATTGGATAGTGGAACGGAATTACATAAGGAGGTGGGAGAGGTTGAGGTTTCTAATAATAGGAAAGCCATAAAATGGCCACATATCCAGGCAAAAGAGAACATACTTATAGGCATTTATAATATCTTCTCAAACACTGTTTCTTCATATAAAAATTTGACTATGGGATCCCACGAAGTCCTCAAAATGCACTATCATTAAGTAGAGGAATTAATCCCCCTTCTGAGTAAAACTTGCAGTAACAGTAAAGGTAATATAAAACGGCAATTGGAACTGGAGACACCGTGGTACAATAAACAGTGTCGTCTAGCCAAAGGTAACCTAATTAATGCTGTAAAATCTAAAGATCAGAAGAGGGTAAGAGAGTGTAGAATTGAATATAAAAATCTCCTCTCTAGGGCGAAAAAAGAGTGGGATGACTCGATCTGGGAAGACCTTCTAAACGCTGCCAGGAAGCATGACCAATGCACTTTTTGGAGCTTGATAACAAAAAATAATAAATCGGGGAGCTCCAATAGAGATTTCTTCCTAGATGAAAAAATCTGGTATGACCACTTTTCAAAACTATATGATGTAACTGAGGTGCCTTCAGATGACACCTGCATCGAACCCTTTCCCTCTTATCCTAATCCAGAAAAATTTACCATTAAAGAGACATTGTGTGCAATAAAGGCAGTTAAGGCGGGTAAGGCGCCAGGCCCTGACAAATTACCAGATCTGTTCACTTATAATATTGAAGTATGGTGCCCCTATATAAACTTTTTGTGTAATTCTATTTTGTTTGGTACTCCGATCCCCGAATCATGGAAGGGGGCGGAAATAGTAACCATTTATAAAAAAGGAGATCGTTACAATCCCGGTAATTACAGACCGATAAGTTTAATAGACATATTACAAAAAATCTTTGCCAGACACATTTTAAATCGACTTTTAGATTGGGTAGAGGAAACTAAAATCCTCTCAAAATATCAAGCAGGCTTTAGAATCAGAACAAGTACTGTAGATCAGGTACATAGGTTTATGTGTATTTGTTGGAAATATGTCCAAATAAAGAAGTGTAGTTTATATGTAGCATTCATGGATCTACGCTCAGCGTTTGATCTTGTCCCTCGTTCCCTGTTATGGAATACCCTAAGGAACATTGGTGTCCCGGAAGAACTGCTGTCCAACCTTATAAAACTTCATACTGATAATTTTGCAAAAATAAGATGGGGAAGAAATGGTGAACTCACCCAAGCTATCCCAGTTAGACGGGGGGTACGGCAAGGGTGCGTGCTGGCCCGACCCTTTTTTCCTTATTTGTAAATGACATCCCCCCCTACCTGGCACAATGTAACCATGATTCCCCTAAACTATGCAATGAGGCAATTACAGCGCTGCTTTTTGCAGATGACACCATTTTAATATCCCAAACACCCAAAGGACTACAAAATTTAATAAATCAATTCGATAGTTATTGCGAAAAGAAGGGGTTAGAAATCAATTCAACTAAAACTAAATACATGGCTATTAATCCCCCAAAATCTTTTAAGAAAAACTTGGCTCTAAACAACACAAAACTTGAGTACGTGGAATTTTTTGTTTACCTGGGCATCAGGTTTGATAGCAAATTGTCCTGGTCAAACCAGCTAGAAAAAAGTAGACTAACACTTAAACACAACTCCCTCCCTATTCTAAAAATCCATGGAGGGAGTACTTCAAAAGCTATAACACCTGCGATCGAAGTGTTTAAAGCTAAAGCACAATCTGCCGCCTTATATGGCGCCGAGATTTGGGGGCCTTATTCAAACTAAACATTCTATACTGATGAGAATATGTTTTGTAGGCGCTTGTTAAGGCTACCAACAAGAACACCTTTAGTCCCCGTTTTTCTAGACATTAACTTAAAACGTACAGATTATCTGTGTTGGCTGAGGCCATTGATCTATTGGGTAAGAATATGGTCCACCCCGGAACTCGCAGACTATAGAGCGGGACTGATGGAAATCATGGAACTGGACACTTATAACTCAATCAAGTGGCTGAGACATATATCTGTATGGCTAATTAATATAGGTCTCTCACACTTCTGGAAAAACCCAACATCTATGCAACCAAACTGTAAAGACCAGGTAAAATCTGCTTTCTGGTATTATATGAACACTAATATACATGAACGTGCCACTGGTTCACTAACAATCAAGTTCTTGCAATTTAAGGATATCCCCATATTCGAGCAATTTATGGACGAAGTAGAACCACCTCTGGCTAAAACTATGTATCTTCAATATAGGTACGGGGTTCTACAAATAAACGCTAATACTTGCCGGTGGGGTAGTTCTAATCCCAATAGGAATGACTCACATTGCAAACTGTGTGACCTGAAACAAAAGGAAGATGAGGAACATATCCTCTTCTTTTGCCCATTGTATAAATCTCAACGTATAAAATGGATTAAACCCCTCTGTAAAAACTTGGGCATACATTCATATAAAGAGGAAGAAAGATTACTTAGATCTTCGACTATTCGCCTGATAACCTTAGGAGTTAGCCGGTTCCTTCATAGTATCTGCTTGATAAGGAAAAAGCATGGTTTTAAAACATAGATATAAAGCTTTTTTTTTTTTTAATACTGGCTTTTTAACTATTTATAGAATGCATATAGCTGCTTTTAATATTCGGTCTGTAAATCTCCTTGAAAGGTGAAAATGTAATGTATCTCATTATGAATTGTAAATAGCTTGTGATTTTGTATGGGGACTGTACATTTGTTTACACTGTATTTTTCCGAAAGACGTAATTTTGTTTTTAAGAATCATGTCTAAATGTATATTACATGTGTTGGCTTTATGGAAAAAGGTCGAATAAAAGCTTTACAACAACAAATATACATATTTAAAACATATTTATTTTTCAGAAAGGCACACATTCACTGGATGGTGTCATCAGTGATGTCATGAGTGATGTAATATGTGACGTCATCAGCTCACTGAAGAAATACGGCGGGACTGCTATTACCAATATGCCACAGCGGTGGCCACGCCCATCTAGGCGGGGTTTGAACACTTATAGTTGCCGCCCAACCTTGCTTAGCAATTGACTTTCTGCCCATAGCCCCAGAAAAAGTGTTGGACCAGGAAACGCGTCGCGCTGGACATGTTATTATGTGAGCTGTTATGATTGTGCCCGCACTGCTTCCTACAATAAACAAATTTGGCAAATTACCAACCTGTTGTGGGCTCACCTCTAAAATAGCACCCTGCGTTTTGTGTGTATATATATATATATATATATATATATATATATATATATATATATATATATATATATATATATATATATATATATATATGAGGTACGTGGCGCTCCCGTAGATATACCAACACAGCAAAATCAGCCGATCAGCAATGCAGGAACCAGCAAGACCCATAAGTTGGTACAAAATATTTTTTATTTAAATTTTAGCCCAGCACCAGTCCGCCATGACGCGTTTCGGCTAGAGATAGCCTTGATCACATGACAACGTCACGAGGGCTGATCACCCATTTAAAGTGCAACAGTGCCATCACGTGTAATAGAAACAGACAAAATACTTTCAATGTTTCTAACTTTGCAGGTATTACATTGCGGCATGAATGCCCGTATTGCACAAACTGACATACAATAATCATAAATCATGGTTAATACCATACATTATGAAAAACAAAAAGATTGTATCACTCAGGAAGATTTCATGATAATACATGGAAAAGTACATGGCAACGGCTACAACAAACTTTTAAAATTGTTATAAAAGTTAAAAGCCAAATAAATAGTTATATAAATATTAAAATATAACCATTAAAAGTGTGGTATTTTTTACAAAATTAATTGAATTATGTTGTTCTGTTAGCAAGGAATCAACACAATATGCAATGAAGCCCAAGTGGGCGAGTGCCATAACCTGAGATGTAAACAACGTATTGTGCAAATATGCTTTTAGTGCAAAATTGACTGATGGCATTAAAGTGCTACCTAGTAAGTGAAGTTTAATAAATCAAAATTTGAAAATTTATAATGGTTATGGAGGGTAAAAGGATCAAGTTGTTTATACAGATTTTACGATCCACAGTTCAACATACAGGAGTGCAACTCTAAAAGAACATGTCAGGTCATAGGGTCATGAGGGGCTGGCGAAACAATATTTACTGTGATATTCAGAGATAGGTGTGGCAGTCCTCCCCGATATTGAGACCTTGCGGTGCTTTGGTATCTAAGAGTATTATATAGCGGGTCTCAAGTTTCTGTAACAGAGACTCTCTATCACCGCCTCTCCTTTGGGGAGGAACACAATCTATCGCAAAATATCTTAGCAGGGACGCATCCTTTCCATGTTCGCTCTCGAAGTGCCTGGCTACTGGATATGCTGCATCTGCATGGGTGATAGCTCGCAGATGCCGTAATATTCGCTTATGCACTTGAGGACGGGTGCTGCCTACATATCTCAGGCCGCACGGGCACTCCAAGACGTAAACTACAAACTCTGATTTGCAGTTTAGCTTTTGTTTGATTTTGATTGGAAAGGGCGAAAGAGGAATAGTAACCTCCGTTTTGCTAATGCCATGTCTACAGGCTTTACAAGTAGAGCATCTTAAAAAGCCTTTACTTTCATTAAGCCATGACCCAGAAACCACCTCGGGCTGCTAGACACCAGACTGTCCTTCATAGAGCGGGCTTTACGATAGGTAATGCTAGGATGTTTGTTGATGAGAGATCCGATAACCGGATCACAGGAAACCAGGAACCAGTTATCTTTGACTATTTTATGGATACTCCTGTGCTGGTTGTTGTATGCCATAATTAGTCTAGTCTCTTCACCAGAATTTACAGAAGAGGGTCTAGTTTGAACACTGCCTGAGCCCAGGAGTGTGAGTCTATCGATCTTGTTAGCTCTCTTGGTAGCATTATCTATAGTTTCTGCTTTGTAGCCTCGCTCAACAAATCGGGCCCTACATGAGGATTGTGCCAGCCGGCATTCATCATCACTGCTACATATCCTCCAAATACGAAGCATCTCCCCGTAGGGGATACTACGTATCAGATGTGCTGGGTGATGACTCTCAGCGTGTAGCAGTGTGTTCCCTGCTGTGGGCTTAAGATATAGTCTAGTATGTAAGCTACTCTCATGGACATAGATTTCCACATCCAAAAACATAATGGACTGTTTGCTCAGGGTACTTGTGAATTGTATATTCAGATTGTTGTTATTCAATTCTTCAATGAATTGAGTGACCCCTGCCTCAGTCCCATCCCATATAAAAACCAGGCCGTCTATATATCTTAACCAAAGTTTTACTTTGGTATTCATCACGGCAGCAAATTGATTCATCAGGACCTGCTCCTCCCAGTACCCCATATGTAGACAGGCGTAACTGGGAGAGAAGCAGGCCCCCATTGCCACCCCCCTGGTCTGTAGGAAAAGCTGATTAGCAAATAAAAAGATATTGTTCTCAAGACAAATATTGATCATATCTAACAACATTTTAGAATGGTTCCGGAAACAAGAGTCTCTTTTTCCCCAGAAAATGTTGTACTGCCCTCAAACCATCAATGTGGAATATGCTGGTATATATATATTTTTTTTTTTTCACGAAAAGGAAAAGCCAGCACTCCGCTCGTTGGATGCAATGAAGATTTATTCAGACACTGTTACAGCCTACGCGTTTCGAACCAGATGGTTCCTTCTCACGGCAGTTTTACACAGTTGTCCTACTTTACTTTCAATTATTTTTGTTCTAGTGCTTTTCAAAGTGCATTGTGGGACATGCAGTTCAAGGCTTATTTCGCATACTTATTCACAACATTAGTGTCATGGTATTATATATATGCATACAAATATATTTGTACAATTCAGGCTTAGTGCCATGCATGAGATTAATGTCCAGTTAGCACTCAGATTGCGTGTCTCGGCAGTGTGTTTGACTGTGCACTTAATAGGAGATTTATCCTCCATTTTTTTGCGATGTTTTGACTGATCCGGCTGTGCAAACAGTTTTGTATTCCGGAGATGCTAGAAGAGTGGGGCATCAACAACATGGACTGCTCACGAAATATGATGTTGATCATCATAAAATATGCAAGAAAAGACGTAGAGGAGTTTCATGACAAAATAAGAGACATTGAAAACCAAATAACAGCCCTAAAAGAAGGCAGCGGGACTGTCAAAAAATTGCGTATGGACATGGAGAAAAACCTAGACAAACACAAGGAGGAGGTACAACTACGGAAACAAAGAAAATTCCGTAGAGATGAAGATGATTACGAATTCGGCACAATTTTAACATTTGCCAAGAAGTATGACATCTTCAAACAACAATGGAAACCACCAGGCGAACAAACGACTACACCATCATCTAGCGAACCGGAATCTGAGGTCAGTGAAGGAGAACAACGCACCAACAGGAGCATTCGAAGGCTCTCTTTTTTAGACGAACTGACCCTGGTATACCAGAAACAACAAGCTCCAAGAGGAAGAAACAGAAACAGAAATTATCAAACAACGAGACCAATGGCAAGGGGTACCTATCAATCAAGAGGACGAAACGAAAAACAAGGAGAGGAAGGAGCAAAAACAAGCAGATACAACCTGCGGAATCGCAAACCCTCCAAGAAATAAATAACAACAAAAAACCAATTGATAAGAAACCACCTGATCTCATAACAAATCTATCCAGATACACACCTTCCGAAGATGAACGCAGACTTCTAAATAAAGGTCTGTCATTCTGCCCAGAGATACACCAGGATATTGTGGATACCAAAATCGATCTCTATAAATATGTGAGGAAATTAAAACTTCAAAAACACTTTACAAAATTCTCACACCAAGAGATGACACTACCACCCTCATTATCGACTATGAACATTCAGGACTCTATGGACACAGCAAATGAATTTACAACAAATGAGATTCCATGTCTACGCACGGCGTACGAATTAGCTAATCAAACAGAGGCCTCCGAAGTGACAGATATGCAAATATTACAAGAAATGGAAGTGACAACTGACGAGAAGACCAACAGAATTTAAAAACAAATCAAAGTTCTGCCCCATCTTGAACCCTGGGAATAGAATTGACACTTTTTACGAACTAGTGTTGGCAGATTTGGAAGAAATGAGACAAACGGAAAACATTAAAAAAGAAAATGTATCCAAATCAGAACGTTTGGCAATAAAACCCCTAAAAGATAACACCTCAATTGAGATAAAACCAGCCGATAAGGGTGGGAACATAGTGATCATGGAGAGAGTGGACTATGTGGAAGAGGCCATGCGACAACTAGGTGACACCAAAAACTATACCTGTGTAACACAAGACCCAACACCAAGACTCAAAACAGAGCTGGGAATGAAATTACACATTTGGAAAGAAAAAGGATTAATAACGGAGGAAGAAAAGAAATTCCTCATGGTGGAACATCCTATCACACCAACTATATATTTCCTTCCCAAAATCCACAAGACATTGAACAAACCCCCAGGGAGACCGATCATTTCCAGTTGTGGCAGTCTATATGAACATATGTCAGAATATGTCGACATTTCCTATCTCCCATAGTACCTACTCTCAGTTTGTATATTAAAGACACTGGAGATTTTCTGCGCATTTTAATGGACACCCAATGGCAACCCACGTACATGCTAGTAACCATCGATGTCATCTCACTATATACATCGATAGAACATGAGATAGGCATCAACGCAGTACTTTATATCCTCATGCAGCGACCAATCAAAGAACGAGATCATTCTAAAATGCTCATTGACATGATCAGAATTTGTCTATACAACAATGTATTCCTTTTTAACAAAAAGGTCTACATACAAAAGTGCGGTACCGCGATGGGAGTTTCCTTCTCTCCAAGCTATGCTAACCTCATGATGGGGTGGTGGGAGAGGAGCATAGCTTGGAGAGAAGAAAACGAACACCATATGGCCAATGTAGCGTTATGGTTACGCTACATTGACAATCTCTTTTTGTTATGGAAAGGAACGAGATCCGAGTTTCTAACTTTCTTTGACGAACTGAACAACAACCCAGTTGGTTTAAAATTCACCTACAACATTAGCAACAAAGAAGTGGAATTCCTGGATACTAAAGTATATGTTCACAACAACCAAATACACACAACAACCTTCAGGAAGAAAACGGCCACAAACAGTATATTGCACGGACGAAGCTTTCATCCTGAAAAATTGAAGAAAAGCATCCCGTATGGTGAATTGTTAAGAATGCGGAGAAATTGTTCTGAAGAAGGAGAAATGGAAAAAAACTTTGATGACACAAAAAAAAGATTTTTACAACGCGGTTACAAACACGAAGACATCATCCAGGGAGAAATGAAAGCCAGAACCAAAACCAGAGCGGACACATTACTACCCAAATCTTCGGGTATTGATCTCAATACAAAACAAACCAAGACTGATCCCCCTAGGATGATTATCACATACAGCAAGGAATGTCACAAAATACGAAAAATACTAAGTAAGTACTGGCATTTGATACAAAAAGACCCTGATATAGGTAGAAATGTGGGAGAAAGACCTTTAATGACCTACAGAAGAGCTCCCAACCTTGCGGACCACCTAGTACATAGCCACTATGAAGATAAAAAATGACCAATTGGCTAACGGAAAAGAAGAAAGGATTTGTAAGATGCAGTACCTGCAAAGCCTGCAAGATAGGAAAAAATACGAAGACAACAATTGATCCTAAAGGCAAAGCATACATCATAAGAGAGCACATCACATGTGAAACCAGCTTTGTAGTCTACATGCTACAATGCTACTGTGGGAAGCAGTACATTGGCAGTACCACCTGTACTCTAAAGAAAAGGATTTTGGAGCACATTCGTGCGATACAAAACAAAGACTTCACATATGCTATGGCCAAACATGTAGCAACTAACAACAACAATACGTGGAAGGACACTCACTTCTTCGGATTGGCCGTAATACAGCAGCACGAACGTGGTGGTAATAGAAAACAAAACCTAAGAAGATTAGAATCAAAACTGATCATGCGTTTCAAAACGAGACAACCAATAGGTTTGAATGGGGACGAAGAACTCTACTTTCACCTCTGAATAGATGTACTCCGAAAATCTGCCTTAGGAAATCCAGTAACTTAATCAACATTGGGGAACAATGTATGACCAAATGAAACCTATTGCTCTCTTCAATCAGTGCATATGTACATTTCAGTGTCTAATCATTGGCAGTGACAAGGGCACTCAGCCCGAGGAATACAAAACTGTTTGCACAGCCGGATCAGTCAAAACATCGCAAAAAAATGGAGGATAAATCTCCTATTAAGTGCACAGTCAAACACACTGCCGAGACACGCAATTTGAGTGCTAACTGGACATTAATCTCATGCATGGCACTAAGCCTGAATTGTACAAATATATTTGTATGCATATATATAATAAAACGACACTAATGTTGTGAATAAGTATGCGAAATAAGCCTTGAACTGCATGTCCCACAATGCACTTTGAAAAGCACTAGAACATAAATAATTGAAAGTAAAGTAGGACAACTGTGTAACACTGCCGTGAGAAGGAACCATCTGGTTCTAAACGCGTAGGCTGTAACAGTGTCTGAATAAATCTTCATTGCATCCAACGAGCGGAGTGCTGGCTTTTTCTTTTTCCTTTTCGTGAAAAATTACTCACGGGACCCGGTCCTGGCCCCGAACCCAGCACCGACTTGCTAAGCCGTTCCCTCTGCGACAGGATCGTTTGTGAATTATATATATATATATATATATATATATATATATATATATATATATATATATATATAGTTTCCAACTCCTGCACCTCGGCCTTGGATGCCAACGTTGACATAGGTACAGACCACGAAATACGCGTAAATGGTATGCAAAGGTGGTTTTTGTTGTCCCATCATCTCCAGCATATATATCAAACAATCAAGGTCCACAGTTGCCCAAAGAAGCGTGGCACACTCCCAATCAGCACGTTCAATATTGGGCAAGAAGCACACAGCACCCAACACCAGTAGACCCTGACGCGTTTCAGGACTCTTCCCCTCTTCTGAGGCTACTCTGCATACTGAGCGACTGCCAACCACAAGACTCCAGTACTTCTCCCATTTTATTGTTGCACGCAATCACACTCAGGTGAGTCGATATAAGCCAATTGCTTTCTGGAACGGGTAGTCTTAATCCATAATACCCCAGTGGGCTGGTGCCAGGCATCCAGTAAAATATTCCAAACATCTCTGGTGTGTATGCTCAGTTCTCACCCGTTCCAATCAGTGCCAGGTTAGTCCGCAGGCCGATAAGCATACCAGCAGCGGAACCGCTAAGGTCTGCAGCGGTGCAGCCCCTCCGACCGGGTCGGCCAGAAATAAATCAAGGTCCACAGTTGCCCAAAGAAGCGGGGCACACTCCCAATCAGCACGTTCAATATTGGGCAAGAAGCACACGGCAGCCAACGCCAGCAGAGCCTGACGTGTTTCGGGACTCCTCACTTCTTCTGAGGCTACTCTGCATACTGAGCGACTGCCAACCACAAGACTCCAGTTCTTCTCCCATTTTATTGTTACACACAATCACACTCAGGTGAGTCAATATAAGCCAATTGCAATCTGGAACTGGTAGGGTTATTCCATAATAACCCAGTGGGCTGGTGGCAGGCATCCAGTAAAATATTCCAAACATCACGGTGTGTATGCTCAGTTCTCACCCGTTCCAATCAGTGCCAGGTTAGTCCGCAGGCCGATAAGCATACCAGCAGCTGAACCGCTAAGGTCTGTGGTGGTGCAGCCTCTCCGACCGGGTCGGCTGGAAATAAATCAAAGTCCTCAGTTGCCCAAAGAAGCGGGGCACACTCCCAATCAGCACGTTCAATATTGGGAAAGAAGCACACAGCACCCAACACCAGCAGAGCCTGACGCGTTTTGTGACTACTCCCTTCTTCTTAGGCTACTTTGCATACTGAGCGCCTGCCAACCACAAGACTCCAGTACTTCTCCCATTTTATTGTTGCACACAATCACACTCAGGTGAGTCGATATAACGCAATTGCATTCTGGAACTGGTAGTCTTAATCCATAATACCCCAGTGGGCTGGTGGCAGGCATCCAGTAAAATATTCCAAACATCGGGGTGGTAATGCTCAGTTCTCACCCGTTCCAATCAGTGCCAGATTAGTCCGCACGCTGATAAGCATACTAGCAGCTGAACCGCTAAGGTCTGCAGCGGTGCAGCCCCTCCGACTGGGTTGGCCGGAAATAAATCAATGTCCACAGTTGACCAAAGAAGCGGGGCACACTCCCAATCAGCACGTTCAATGTTGGGCAAAAAGCACACAGCACCCAACGCCAGCATAGCCTGACGCGTTTCGGGACTCCTCCCTTCTATCGAGGTTACTCTGCATACTGAGCGACTGCCAACCACAAGACTCCAGCACTTCTCCCATTTTATTGTTGCACACAATCACACTTGGGTGAGTCGATATAAGCCAATTGCATTCTGGAACTGGTAGTATTAATCCATAATACCCCAGTGGGCTGGTGACAGGCATCCAGTAAAATATTCCATACATTGCGGGTGTGTATGCTCAGTTCTCACCCGTTCCAATCAGTGCCATAGGTCGGAGGGGCTGCATCGCCGCAGACCTTAGCGGTTCCGCTGTTGGTATGCTTATCGGCGTGCGGACTAATCTGGCACTGATTGGAACGGGTAAGAACTGAGCATACACACCCTCGATGTTTTCAATCATTACGGCGTTTTTATGGATATATATATATATTCAAGATAAGATTTTCATTTCCATTGCATAAAATCATCCGGCACTCGTACGCGGGTATCGTTAGTTCAGGCTTTTATTGTTCTTATTACAGCCAACAACGCGTTTCGGGAGTCAAGCTCCCTTGATCACGACATATATATATATATATATATATATATATATATATATATATATAATTTTTTTCTTTTTTTTATTGACTTAATTTGTTATATTGTTGATCGCTATTGAGGTCTATACCAATTCTTAATAAAGGACAGATGTATGTGCTATTGCATTGACTACCTTACATTGGCAGAGCTGAGATTTTCCTCTCCATTTGCCTCCTGCACATTCCATTTTTTGCTTCACTTTTCTCTTCATTCAGTATTATGTTACACTCCTTCAGGTGAGATATCACCTCTATTATACACTGGCTCTCTTATGACTTGATATCTAATATAGCCTTATAGCCCGCCGTAGCGGGCAATACCGGCTATTAAAGGCCCGCTCCCCCGTTAAAGGCCGAGCTGAAGTCGAGGGACTTCAACAAGGGACCAGGACTTTAATAGCCGGTATAGCCCTGCTATGAAGGGCTATAAGGCTATTAGAACAATCTGCCACTAGAGGGCTGAATGTTCTAACAAATAAAACAAAGGCCTCTCGGAGCTCGAGAGGATTGAAATCCCCTCGAGCTCCGAGATGCCTTTTTAAAACATTGGAATATTGCTCTGCAGGGCTTTACCAACCCGTAGAAGCAGGGAGAACAATGGAGCTCCCAACATTCTAATGTTCTAATAATGGTTCCAGTGTTGCTTATGAATTTCTTGAATTTATTTCCTGGATGCTACAAATGGATTCATGTTAAAATATCAATATTAAAAATTTCGATGAAAAAAATATCGATGTGAAAATATCAATAACAAAAATATCGACTTCCTATACTTAAAAAGGTGAGTACAGTAAAATTGACTCAAAAATATCTATGTAAAGAATATAGATGTAAAAAATATCGACTTTAAAAAATAACAACTTAAATTAAATTTATTAAATAATGTTATTATTAACAAATTACAATAATTTTAATATATATTTTAACTAATTATAACAAAAACTAAATTTAATAAATGTAAACACAAAAAAGTATACATATACCTTTCTTTACTTAAATACATTTTAATAACTATTATCTTTATTTAATTTATAAAGTTTATTCATTATATAAAAATAAAATAAAAACATATATAAAAAATAAAAATATTTAATATATTCTATATTTAATTAACACATTAAACTATTAAAAAAATAATACATACATTTAATAACAAAATACAAACACTAATATTTAAAACATTAGATAGCGGGAGGGTAAAAATTATTATTCCCACTCCAGTGAGTGCAACAGTAGAGAAAGCACTGGATAGCGGAGGGATAAGATTTACTATTCCCACTCCAGTGAGTGCAACAGTAGGAAAAGCGCTGTATAGCATAGGGGTAAAATGTACTATTCCCACTCCAGTGAGTGCAACAGTAGGGAAAGCGCTGGATAGCGTAGGGGTAAAAATTACTATTCCCACTCCAATGAGTGCAACAGTAGGGAAAGCGCTGGATAGCGTAGGGGTAAAATTTACTATTCACACTCCAGTGAGTGCAACAGTAGGGAAAGCGCTGGATAGCGTAGGGGTAAAAATTACTATTCCCACTCCAGTGAGTGCAACAGTAGGGAAAGCACTGGATAGCGTAGGGGTAAAAATAACTATTCCCACTCCAGTGAGTGCAACAGTAGGGAAAGCGCTGGATAGCGTAGGGGTAAAAAGAACTATTCCCACTCCAGTGAGTGCAACAGTGGGGAAAGCGTGGGATCCCAAAACAATAAAAAATAAAAATATCAACATTTTCATGAAATTTAATTTCCAATTTTAACATAATTAATATATAAATATAAATATATTATTATTAACAAAGATAAACATTTTTTAATTAGTTAGCACTATAAAATCCACAACACACACCTAAAATTAATTACACATTTACATTTAATATTTACTAATTAATTAATGAAAATTATGTTTTGATTATTTATTAATTAATCAATAAACAATTAATTACTTACCAGCTTTCACACAATTTACACATATCAGCACCACAACACACACATAAAATTAATCACACAATTACAATTAATAATTACTAAATAATTAATAGTAATTAATTTTAAAGTATGTAATAATTAATTAATTCAAAATTAATCACTTACCACCCTTCACACCATTTACACATATAAACACCGCAACACACACCTAATATAAATTACATAATTAACATCATTAATTATTAATTGACTAATTGAAATTAACAACTAATTATTGAACTATAATTAGTTAATAAATTAACACATTAATAATTAATTTTATATATTTAAATTACTTCCCACCCTATTCCCCTATAAACCCACAACCCGCTACGAACTAATAACGCAAAATTAAACTTAAAATAAATTAATAAGTAGAACAATTCTAAAACATATAATAAAATGAGAAACAATTCTTATTAAAACACTAAAATACATAACATTATTAATGAATCGATATTTTAGTGAACTATATTTTCCTAAACAATATTTATTACGATATTTTTGTAATCGATATTACTTACCTGTCAGACGATATTCTTGTAATCTATATTTTTGTAGTCGATATTTCTGCTCGATATTATTGTCCCATGATATTTCCCCGTCGATATTCCTGCTCTGTACCGCTACAAATATTTCCATTCTGTCATGTTTCTTAATCTTCGAGGTACAATCTTGGTGACCATCATCCAAGATCATCTATGCACTAAACAGTGCAATGCTGGCTGATTTCTTTGCCTGTTTTTCATCCTGAGCTTTGGCATGGTCAGGTCTCACACTTGCTCATCACACATTCTTCAACTAGCATCTGCCCAGTGGCTGATTTATCACTTTGGCATATGTATTTGCCATCTTTCAGACATGGGAACATCTGTTGCCTTTGTGAAAGAACTATGTTATAGAAATGTGCAGTGATGAGGGTAGATCCATCCTCAGGCATAAAACTACAATTTCCAGGGAGAAAGTATAGCCAGGCTAATATTGGCGTATTCAAACCCCACATACTATCCCAGTGGAACAGAAGCAATGGACAGGAACAGAGAGAGGGATCAGATTCCCAGAGAGCTCTTCACTTTACGTTATGACAGTTGATTCCAAGTTGTCTCGCTGTTCACAGGCAGTTCTCCTCAGAAGTTTCTCACTCTGGCTTCCAGTAGTTTTTGCTTCTTAGAGGGCCCCTTGCATAATTGTAGCTCAGTTCCTACTATGGATTGCGTTATTCAGTAATTCTGTCAAAGGCGGATGTATTCAGCAAAACGTTAGCATTTGGTGCTAGAATACACACCAGGTAATTCACCAACTCGTATTTCAAAGTTTACATCGCCGATAATAAGTCGGGCGTGCTACCATACCTTGTGTATGGCTTACGGCTTTACTTAAGATGTTCCTCAATAGGCGGTCGGGAACTTCCAAAGAAAGAATATCACGCTCTTTCCCAAAATTAACTCAATTTGATTGGGCCTGGTATTACCTTTAATGACAGTGGCTGGTGGTTATACTTACTGTGTTCGTTCTGTAGTTCTTTTTTTCCCCTCAGCACCTACTCTCCACTGGTGACGACCGGCCCTCTCACTGCTATCCCCCGACTGCATGATGCAGCAGTGCACTCTCCCATTCCTATTGGACTGGAGTCGGCCGCCCGGGGCTGCTTGGAAATAATTCTCCAGCATGGCCAATAATTTAGCTCCTGTGACCCCTGAACAGGGAGGGCCGCCTGGACAGGTCTGAGCACCATCAAGCTTTACACGTCGTGCTTTTGGACTTGCTGCCTTTACTTTTAGGTAACACATAAGTTTGAAATCTTTGCTTAGTGTGTGTGCCACCTGGCTGGTGTTTTGCTGCTTCTTTTCTGTCTCTGCATTCAGATATATAATACAACAAGTAACATTACACCTACAGCAGTAAAATCTTATGATAGTACCACTGTTGGAGTCTTGTGCTTTTCTAAACCCAAAGTTTACGTGCCTGTGTAACCAATTCATGTCATGGTGTGTGTATCCAACTTGCAAACCTGCCTAAAGACCCTTAACGTGGCACTGTATGTGTGGAATTGCCGTTTTTTCACATTTTTAAGCTAAGGTTTAGAGTGATTTTTGGCGCTGCACCCGCACAAGCGGTCTGGTTCCTGGCGCACATAGCCTTGCCTGCAGCGCACATAGACCCTATACTGCTGCCCAAAGAGGGTAAAAATTAGAGGGAACATTGCTGATCATGTCATGAATTATGTAATATGGGAGGTTATAAGCAGTGCAATGCAGGGGCGTAAGTTATAGTTGGGTTTGGTAACTATAACTGCTGAATTTCTATAGTTTTGTGTGAGTAAATTCAGAACCTAACTAAAACGTCCCTGTAACCATTGTTTTTTTTATGTGAATTTCTTCTTTTTTTAATGTTATTTCATAACTATAATGTTCCTATAACCTTTGTTTTTTTAGTGAATTTCTAAGGTTTTTTACATTTATTTTTTTACATTTTATTTCCTAGCTGTAACCTGTAATCTTTGACAGTGTGTGTAAGTGGATGTATATGTTGGAGAGTGTGTGTGTGTGTCTAGGAATGGGTGTGTGAATGGTTTTGTGGGTGTGTGAGTGGTTTTGTGGATGTGTGAGTGATTGTATGGGTGTTGGAGTGGTTATGTGGGTGTGTGTGTGTGGATCTGCGAGTCAATCCTTCTGTATTTGTAGAGCACGCTCATCACCCGAGGGGTATCCGGACCTGCATGGGTGAGGCTATTCGAACACCCAGGTCTTGAGGCCGCTACTGAATTCGGATAAGGAGGTGGAGGTTTGGAGGTGGATCAGGTGGACGCTTGAGGCTTTGGTGGTGAGGTGGGAGAAGGAACGTTCTCTGGCTAGATAACAATGGATGCAGGGAACTGAGCAGAGGGCCAGGGTGGCGGACTGTTGGTGTCTGTTAGGCTAGTGTAAGGTCAGGCGGTTGTTCAGGTATTGTAGTTCTGTGCTGTGGAAGGCTTTGTAGAGGCTTTGTAGGCATGCATGAGTAGCCGGAAGTGGCGTGTCTTTTTGATGGGGAGCCAGTGCAGGCTACAGAGGTGGGGACCATCTTCTAGGTAGGTCCAGGATGATTCCTGCTGCCATGTTCTGGATTGTATTGAGTCGCTTGAGGAGGAGGGTGTTGGTTCCAGCGTAGAGGGCTTTCCTGTAGTCGAGTCTATTGCTGATAAGGGCTTGTGTGATGGTTCTTCTGGTGTCGTTTGGGATCCATCTAAAAACTTTGCAGAGCCTTCTGAGAGTGTTGAAGCAGGTAGAGGCAACCAAGTTGACCTGTCGTCTCATGGGGAGTTCACTGTCGAGTGGGTGTGTGAGTCTATTAGTGGCTCTGTGAGTGAGTGTGGCAATGAGTGTGAGTCAGTGTCACTGTCCGAGTGGGTCTGTGAGTGGGTGCGCAAGTGTCTGAGTCTCGGAGTGGATGCATTAGTGTCTGAGTGGGTGTAAGACTCTAAATGGGTCTGTGAGTAGATGTGTCAGACTGAGTGGGGGAGTTTCTGATTGGATTGCATGAGGGTCTGATTAGGTCTGTGAGTAGTTGCATGAGTGTGTGAGTGGGTGTGTAAGCGTCTGAGTGGGTCTGTGAGTGGGTGAGTGATTGGGTCTGTGACTGGGTGAGTGCCTGAGTGGGTGCGTGTCTGATTGGGTGTGAGTAGTTGCATGAGTCTGAGTGGGTCTGTGAGTGGGTGCATGAGTGTTTGATATGGTTTGTGAATGGGTTCATGAGTGTCTGATAGGGTTTGTGAGTAGGTGTATGAGTGTCTGGGACGGACTTTGGAAAGTGGCTGAGTGGGTCTGTAAGTGGGTGCGTGAGTGTCTGGGTCTGTGAGTGTATGAGTAGGTCTATGGGTTGGTGCATGAGTGTTTGAATGGGTCTGCGAGTGAGTGAATGTGTGTCTGAGTGAGTTTACACATTTTTTTTGTGTTTAAAATCCCTATGACAATTAACAAGGGAAATGCAATTTTTTGAGCCTCCCTTTTTCTCAGCCCCCGCTTGACGGATCTCTCCGAAACCATGTACAACATCGCCCTAGGGAGCATTTTGGTTGGAAATGCTTTTCGTATGGAAACTAGGACCTAATTATAACTGCCTGCTGGCGACTGTCAGTAGGATGGATATATATATATATATATATACTAATATAATAAAGAGAGAGCCCAAACCTTTGAGGCAGGTAATCTCAGGAACCACAACACCAATCACAACACCCAATACAGCGTTGGAAAGGGCAGTTGCAGCAGAAGGACATGCAGACGCCCACCATATACATTTAAAAGGTAAAAGAACCGGGCCAGCAAAGTAGTCCCTTGTGGGCGTGTCTGCATTGTGCTGTGGGCGTGTGCTGTGCTGGCGGCGTGACAAACACTGGGGGCATGTGGTACGTTCCGTCCTTCATGCCATGTCTCATATCGTGTGCTAATCCTACCCTGCTCCCTTTAAATACCCCTGCACCCAATAATCATAACCCACCCTTACTCCTTAAAATACCCCTGTACCACAAAACCCAAACCTAGCCCTGAACCCTATAAATACCCCTGTACCTCAAAACCCAAACCTACCTCTGAACTCTAAAAATACCCCTGTACCCCCAAACCTAGCCCTAAATCCTAAAAATACCACTGTACCCCAAAACCCAAACCTAGCCCTGAACCCTTAAAATACCCCTGTACCCCAAACCTACCCCTGAACCCTAAAAATACCCCTGTACCCCAAAACCCAAACCTACCCCTGAACCCTAAAAATACCCCTGTACCCCCAACCTACCCCTGAACCCTAAAATACCCCTGTACCCCAAAACCCAAACCTAGCCCTGAACCCTAAACATACCCCTGTACCCCAAAACCCACAACTATATCTGAACCCTTAAAATACCAAAACACCCCAAAACATATGCCCCTATACCCATACTTACCTTATCCAAACATTAAAAAACATGCTTTTACCATTCATGCATTTACAATGAATTTCTTTGTAAATGTATGTGTGGTAAAAGCATATAAAATTTAATGCGATGCGTTATAATGGCATTGCAGAGTCATGGTACTTTCGTAATGAAAGTATGCGGCGTGATGGTATGCGGAAAGAAAGTTACGGAATAATGGGTGTTTACCCTCCCCCGGTAAGTACATTGGTGGCACGGCGGCCCACATCTCCAGCAACATACTCCTATTATTTCACCACCCATTTGAAAAATGCACAGGTCTCTCTCATTGATGGCCAGTACCGACATACACTTTTAGACACACCTCCGCCACAAGGTCTAGAATTGCGAACTTTAGAGCTGGGGAGCTACGATCGAATCTCAGCATCAGCTCAACATCCTGTGATTCCAGGCAAACCGCTTTGTCTCCCCGTGCCTACCACAAATGAGTGTGTTCTTCTGTAATGTAAATTGTGCTCATGCCATGTTGTCGAGTTTGCACTATATAATATCGCAAGGAAAAATAAAGTAGGGAAACTTGAGTTCACACAATACTGAACACGCACTCTTAGCCGGACAACGTCGGGACGGGCTGCTAGTATATATATATATATATATATATATATATATATATATATATATATATATATATATATATCTCTCTCTCTCTCTCTCTCTCTCTCTCTCTCTCTCTCTCTCTCTCTCTCTCTCTCTCTCTCTCTCTCTCTCTCTCTCTCTCTCTCTCTCTCTCTCTCTCTCTCTCTCTCTCTCTCTCTCTCTCTCTCTCTCTCTCTCTCTCTCTCTCTCTCTCTCTCTCTATATATATATATATCTCTCTCTCTCTATATATATATATATATATATATATATATGTATATATATATATATATAGAGAGAGAGATATATATATATATATATATATCTCTCTCTATATATATATATATATATATATATGTATATATATATATATATAGAGAGAGAGATATAGATATATTTATATCTATCTATATATCTATCTATCTATCTATCTATCTATCTATCTATCTATCTATCTATCTATCTATATATATATATATATATATATATATATATATATATATCTCACCAGTCCCACCTCTTCCTGAAAGAGCGGGTCCGACATATGCATTGAGGCTTTTCCAGGTAAGATTTATTGCTGCCAAGCTGGAAGACACAAAAATTAAAAAACACCTGGCAGACGCGTTTCGGCGTTTACCAGAATCATTGCCAGCATTGTGTTTTTTGCGTTGTATTTTGCGTGGGCCATTCACTGCTAGATAGACTCCCATTGGAGCTTGGTCGTTCCAATTAGAGGCACTGCTCTTGCCACCTCCGTTGCAGTGTTTGCTATGCTTGCTGGAAGTTGTAGTCCCCACGCTAGCAAGTCCTCCATACAGTTCCCGCAGGTTGTACAAGCTGACGCCCTCTTCCTGCGGACTCTGGTTCAGTGACCGGTCCGGGCATATGATAATGCCCCAGCATACGCCAGCATTTGAGTCCGTCCGTTCTCCACAGCGGAAAAATGGCAGCCATCGTCTTCCAGAATAGCCTCAACCAGCAAAGTATTGCCGCTCTCTCCCCAATACCATGAAACAAATCCTGGGCGTGGGGCGCCACTGTGTGCATTCAGCACGCAACTCCAAAAGAGATGCCGGCCATCAGTGGAGCACCTAAACGAGAGGCGTGTCGGGAAGTGCAGAGCCGACCACTGCGTTTAACATATACCACCAGTCCCGCCTCTTCCTGAAAGAACGGGTCCGACACACACATATATATATATATATATATACATATATATATATATACATATATATATATACACATATATATATATACACATATATATATATACACATATATATATATACACATATATATATATATATATATATATATATACATATATATATTCCACACACGAAAACCACCCAATGTTCGTTGCTCTCAATAGTGCGGGTGCAGCAGCTCGCAGAGGCGGTCCACGATAATATTCTCTCCCAACAATTTCTCCACACTTGAAAACAAAATGCTAAGCACTCGGGCTCAATATGCTTTTTTAAAATGGTTTATTCCAGTATGCTTCTGGAATCAGGCAGCTAACACACGCGTTCCAGCCACCTGGCCTTCATCAGTGTTAGTTAACTCACAAAAGATCACCTTTAAATAACATAATATTTCAAAACACCAAAACAGACAAAGGACAAGATGATCGCTCATACTTGTTCACATGGCGCCCATCTTAGCCTTGCTATTGTAATGGTCTTTGTATAATATCAGTATTCTTATTTGCAGAGTCATACGGAGCATCCGACATACTTCAATATTATAATTCACGATTCGTAATGGAGTGATAACGGGGTATTTTTCCTTCGAATGATTAATTCATAAATATACAGTCGGAATAGTCAAAGGAAATACAATCACATACTGCATATCAAAAATTGAGCCCTGGATGGGCATAATTTTTAACTTAATCAGCAGGGCAACTCTTCAAAATTTAGCTCTTGATGAGCATACTACCCCCTTTCCCTGACATTCTATGGAAAGTTGACTAAAAACTCTCTTTTCTTCCTGGTGTCCCATCATGCACCCTATCCACCCTAACACCGACCAGGCAAGCCGGTTTTTCTACTTTAAGCATGAATTCTGTTATACCCCTCCTCTTGCCTGTCTTCTTTTCGTTGTACTGGCACATGCAAAGAATGATGGCCAGCCATCATGTATCTTACGGGTTTCCGTCCTGTTCGATATTTTCCTTAAAACAGAACGGAGTCAGTTAGATGGTTGCCTCGTCAAAATTCCCCCCCCCCCCCCTAACTCTATCAAAGAACGAGCAGCTCTCGCTCATCAATGATCTCTCAGCTTGTGGGGGCAGCCACGGGTTGGGTCAACAATCAAGAGTAAACTGATCAAGTACAAGAGACAGACACGAAGAGAATAGTTAACCACGGCCCATTCTCCTTCTTCCCAGCAATACACGCATACCATTGTGAAACATCACCGCCCTTGTGTGGAAGTAAGGAGCACACAATGCCTCGTTCTCTTTATCCTTCCCGACAGAAATGACCCTGTAACAATCCCTCGATTCTCTGTCCCCAGACACTAGTAACTCTGTAACTTGTCACCACAATCACCCTGATGCCATGTGTTTGTCTATGTCTAACAAATATGATTCAAGTCATTCTTTAAACGAAAACAAGCCTGCTATGTCTTCTGTATGATTGTATCACGGATAATTGAATCATGCCCAGGGAACTCCTTCTTTTGATTGTGCAAGTAATGTATATAAGTGCTGTCATGTTTCAAGTAAAGCAGACTACTCCTGAACCCGCTTGGTGAAGGAGCTCTCCCTTAACTCAAGTTCTGGAATAAAGCCCTTTTACTCGAAGACCACGGACTCTGCTCCTCATTTTATGGATTAACTCTTCTTTGATATCTATAGAAATTCCGGCAGAGTAAATAATTTTATTTACCACATTAATTGGCGCCTGAACAGGAGCGCTCCCTCTTCCCCACGCGCCGGCGATGTAAGTCAGGTCCTTGTCCCTTCCATACTTTCGACGGACTTCAAGTGCACAACAGCGGGGTGTTCCCGCTAACTCCCTCGAGACGAGGAGGAGACGGACTGCGACTGATCATCCACACGAGGCGGTGAAGAAGATAGCGGAGCGTCCCAACCCAGAGCCCGACCAGTGAGAGCGCCGAGTCCGAGGTCTTTTGAGCCCCGATATTCCTGCGCAAGTGTCAAGAGTCCGATGACCAGGTCTTCGAGTTTTGCTTCTCGGTGAGTACAACTGGGAATGTATAAAGACGGGTTCCATTTGGGAACACGGTAAAGACGAGTCTCATTCGTGGGACCGGTATGGTTGCACTATGCTTTAGTGTATAAAGCATTTTTTGTATATTTCAAGTTTTTTAACCATAATTGGTCAGTTTTGAAAATGCCTCTGTTTTTCAAATTTCGTACGATAAGCACTAAAAAGAATATATTAGAGAAACCGGTTAAAGTCCCGCCTAGAGACACGCCTGGACATTTCATGTATAACAAACATGGATTGGGGGCCATATTGTTCTTAGACCTCTGGGTAGACTATACAGAGAATTTAGAAATGATGTATAGGTGGCCTGCCACAGGTACATGGGACATGGAATGTATTATGAGAGTGGAGGAAGAGTTATGGAAAAGAAAGGCGAGGCCCTCACAGACAGAAGCCATTGAGTTATGGCGGAAGGAGGCACATAGGAGGGCCCAGAAGGAACTTGGGAAAGTTGAGAAAAGTAAGAGAATGTCGGAGCAAGCTAAAGAAAAGCAATTACAGGAAGAAGGTGAAAAAGTCTTAGCTGAACAGGCAGACAGAGAGAGAAGCGCCCTTGTTACTGGCATTTATCCCGTTTTGTCAGAAGAAATCATAGAAGAACACCCCAAATCACCAGTGAAAATAACTCCCACTGTCCCCGAAAATTTTCTCCCTGCCTATCTGTCAGAACCACCCCCCGCTTATGTTAACATACCTAGAACACGCCAGTCTACACGTGCACCTGAACTAGTAGCCGGTGGTTCCACCTCTGATTTGGGAACGGGGCTGAGGATAATGATGATGTCCCGCCTCTTGAGTGTCCTTATGACCCCGAACCCGGTAATGGCCCAATGGCCACGATATCAGAGAGATTAAGACAAGCCCTGGGTCAACTTCAAAAGGTCCCGGATATAACGAAACATTTGGATAGAGTTTATGAATTTATACGAACAAGGGAAGGTCCGAATACTCTGGCCCAGGTCATGAAGAACAGAAAAGTTCCTATCAGAGGACTGCTCCTGCGGTTCATCATAAATTGTTTGATCCGGGAACTAGACCCGGGTAATGGGAACGTAGACTCTGAGTTAATAGACCTTAGTGATCAAATACACAGAGGGGCACATGATCTGGGACATCAGATCGACAAAATAACTAAAAGACTGGTTAAGAAAATTGTCACTATTCGCTCCGAGAAAGTTACACAGGAAGACCACTCAGAGGAAGATGAGGATCAGACACTAGGTAGGATGAATTTCCTGGGTGTAGCGCGGCATTGTCATGGCTCCAAGTGGCGACCCCCGCGAGTGTCACTGAAAGTTAAAAGATTAGATCCTTCCTCGGAGGACCTTTTTCAGTCCACAGAAACAGCCCTGGATGAAGGGATTGACAATGAGCCTCCCCTTACCCAACACGAAAAAGAATTGGCCCGGTCTGCCACCCATTGGATATCACAACACCGGGTATATGGCCCAGATATAGTAGCACAAATGTTTCTGGCTCTTCCCCGAACAGAACAACGGCTAGCAGGTATTTATATGGTCCAACACCTGGCTACCTTATACGAGAATAACTTCCACCGACCAGAAAAGCTATACAAATTGTTACAAGAAGTAGTGACAGATAGATGGAGGTCTCGGGGACCGGAATTGATCAATACCATTCTGGACCTGCGACTCCGTTACCAACAACTTACCTTAGCCAAATCAGATCATGAAACTTACAGTATAGGCCAATATCCCTTGCGAGAAGTCCACCCCATACCACAGCCAGATGGCACTCCCCTCACCAAGTTAGAAATATTGGAAATGAAAAAAATGGTGCCCTCTCATGAAAAAGATCCTGGAGGATTCCATAGAGAGTTGAAGGACATCCTCCAAATGGGTAGTTTCACAGATCCAGATATAATAATACTCCTTAAAGTAATTTTACCTACAGGCATATTCGACAAACTAAAGGAAAAGGACTGGGAGGTGGGTGGTAAAAAGATTACGTGGACTGCCCTAGAAAAAGAGGAGACAGACAGAAAGCCAGGTGAAGGTCTGGGTCAGGAGTCTCCAACAGGTCGATCGCGAGCTACCAGTAGCTCGCCGACCCCTTGGGAGTAGCTCGCCCAGCATCTAATATTTCCTTTCGTTCGGCGCACCAGCATGTATTTATTAGCCCTTCATTGTCATTTGAGATTTGTTATTAGCGTGTGCCCGCCCTCTCCAAAACCAGCTGCTCAGATTGGCTGAACTGAGTTTAGCTGGGGCGGGCGGACAGAGGAACATGACGCATTTCCTGTAGTCCGGCACAATCAGTAATCGCGCCATCAGCCTTTTGCAGACCGGCATCGCGCCGTAAAATGGATATTTTGGGTGGAGTGGAGCAACAGAATCAGATTGGTAAGTGAGTGTTTGGCATATTTAAGTAGCTGCATAGTCGGCAAAAGCGGTTCAGTGCCTTTGATTTTCACATGGGCTGGCACCGCGCTTCATATCTGCCTTCCCTAGTAAGAAGCAGAAGATGTTAAAATAAAAGGGCCTTGCGTGCACTCAGTCGCTTTCACGGACTACACCGCACTTTATATTTACCATCACATATTAGTCAGTGAAAGCGGCTGAATGCGTGCAACGCCCTTTGATTTTATAGTCAGCTACTACCGTTCTTTACCAGATGGAAAGCGTGGAGCTTACTACCCTCGCTTCCAAGTTTTGAGTCAGACTATTTCAAACTGATCCATTGTATCTCGGAAAAATGAAAATGCAGGCAGAAATGATTCTGCAGCGCAGTGGTTATGATCCTATGATGCGAGGATCAGGGGTAGCGTGGGTCATTAGCTGAGGCAGAAGTGGAGCCTTTTCTAGAACGGGCAGCAATTCTTCAAAGGTTTCAGGTGAGACGTTGCAGCTGCTTTTCCCGCCCTATTTTAGGCTCCCCTGTTGAATATGTGCACGCTACACTTAGCTGGGCAAATCGATTTCTCCCTGATTTCCTCTAAAGCAGTCCTTCCACTGGTCGAGGTTGACTCCGAGCTGCACATTTACATTTATTGGCCTCTCGAAATACCATGTTATGGCGGCATGCACTATGGGGGAGAGAGAGGGCGTGGGGGGACTAAAAATTGAAAAGAAGGGCTCAGTTAGCACTGCGAGCTAAAGCAGTTTTCAGTTAACTGTGTTGCCTGATTAGCTGTGAACGTATTTTAGCTCAAGGTTCTGGCTTTCACTTACTGAATTCATGGCCCAGTTACAGCAAGATCGGAGGGGGTCGCAGTATGCCTGAAATTGAGTATGCAGGTAGTACGATGTCGTTTAAATAACCAGGGCATTTTTAGGTCTCGCCTGTCGATGCGCATGCGCATCGAGCAAGCGAGACTATGGGGGCTTATCCACTCTTTATCCACACTGCAAGGAATCGTGGCGATTCCTTGCAGTGCCCGTGACTTTTAAGCTCAATGCGCATGCGCATTGAGCTTAAAAGCGCGTGCACATGGCCCCAGCCGCCTGCCTTGACCTACTCTCCCGCCCCCTCACTTCTTGATTGCACGGCCGCTAGGCCGTGCCTCCCCTACTCCTCCTCCTACTCTCCTCCCCTCCAGTCTGTTCCCGCACTCCTCCCACACCCCCGCTCCGCCCCCTCACTCTCTCTGCCCGCCCGCTCTCCACTCTATCAGGCAGCCAGCCGCACTCCTCCCACACCCCCGCTCCGCCCCCTCACTCTCTCTGCCCGCCCGCTCTCCAGGAAGTACTGAAGCATGCTCGGGTGAGCCAGAAAAACACATGTCGGAACAGTTCTCGACTTCCGATTTTGGGCGGTGCACTGCTGACCTTCATTTACAGTTGTATATTGCTCGAGCTCGGCACAAAGGCATTGAAGTGCTTTACATGAGCACTATATTACATTACATTACATAATTTCAGAATCATGTTTAAGGCATGGGGCGATGACTCGATGGATGCTAAGCGGATTTTCCCTTTGTCACCGTGCTTTTAATGGGCAGGGACTGAGTACCTGCACTTCGTTAGTTTGAATGGTAGAGTATCTGCACTTATCAGCACTGCTGCAATATATGTAATGAGGCAGTGCCCGCACGTCATAGAGCAAATCGTTACTTTATATTCTGAGTACCTGTACTTCACGTATCCCACTCCGGCATGCCTTCAGACACCCAGAGTATCAAGCTCGGGCATACCTTCAGACACCCAGGATGGAAAACAGGAGTGACACGCACCCCACCCTGAAGGACATTCGGGCGCACAAGCTTGTAAAATGTAGTAGTGACTAAATGCACCATCTGCAGCATTTGGTACATTACTAGCGGTTCACACTCAATCTTTCATCCTAAATACGCACCATTACGCTGGGATATATATATGTCAATAAAAACGAAAGAACTGCTATCCCAAAACGAAGACACCCGCATTAACCCATCCATCACTTACTGGACATGCTTTGGCCCGCTAGTCGTCCTTATGGTTACCGTCCCATCCTTAATATATGCCGTTATCTATTTCAGACCCTGGTATCATTTTTGAACACGTAAATATGTCTACACGTTTTTCATTTCACAACTGTTATTATCAGCACAGTAATATTCAAGGGCAGTGTTACAAGTTCGCTTTTTTATCGAATGTATATTTTAATGCGGCCTCTTCTCCACAATCTTATTTTATCCTCTACTCCACTGTAAAGCGCTTTAACGTGGACTTCACACGATCCGCGCTATACATAACCGGAAATAAATACATTAAAATAAACAAGGGAATGGGTAGCATATAGGGCTACCAGTTATTAATGCCCCTCTACCACCTGCCCCTCCCCCGCCCAATTGCTTCTCTCCTTAAGAGAACTCACTGCACAGGAAAACAGTGCCAAGCCCCCCAGGGGGCCTGCGTGCGCGTGCAGCAGCTTTCACGCCAGGCCCAGGATGACACGCCTTCCTCCAATCAAACGGCGCGCTCACTTTTCAAGACAGCCGGGGAAACCCCAATCAACCTCTTTCCACCACCGCCATTCTCTGATTTTACTCCCAAGGTGCTCCGTGTCTGAAACAAACACAAGTAATTGCCGCCACTTCCTTCCCACCATTGTCCGCATCAGCGCTGCTGGAGGGGGAGGGCTTCTGCCCTTAAACCACGCGTTTCTTCACATGTTACTCTTCCGCAGCAGCGTTTGCTTGTCAACGTACATTGGTTTATTTCTCAGGAAATACTTCAAGGGTGTTACTATCCTTAATTTTCAAAACAGGGCATTTCTGGCACGAATTTTACATCCTGGCGTGCAACTCGACGCACGGTACAAAAGGAGTGTCTGTGGCCCAATAACAATTGCGGCAGACCCGGAAGCTGAGATCGGCCCTGAACCAGGGTTCAATTCCCCACCTCGGCGGGTCTTGGGCTCAAAAATTCCAAGGACTCGATAATTCTCGCTCCGGTGCCTTCTCAACTCACGGGTTCACACTCTGCGACTCTGGGCAATAGCTTGCTTAATCTCCGCAACGGCCCCTTGCGGCGGGATGCCTGGCTTTCACCTTGTGGATACCCTGCCGGGGTTAACTCACAGGGGAATACCAGGACGGGTTCCCTAAGCAAGCGCCGGGAAACCCTTTGTGGGTAGCTGTGCGCTATATAAGCTCAAATACATTTACATTTACAATTATTCCCATCAAGTATACCAATATAGACACCCCCATTACAAAACTGTGGATGTCACATTCCATTTGACTAGTATTATTACAGCACTGCGAAATGTACATGAGAAAAAACACTGTTTACCGCCTCACAGACTGCATGTTACAATGACCCTACATGTCTTCTAAGAGTGGGAGGCCTCTTCAAAGGGAGATTTTCTTACTGCACACATTTAACCCCTTGCATTCTGGTTTCAGTTATGTACCTTGATTTAAAGCAAATACATTTATAAAAAAAATACCATGGTATAAACCATATATGCAGAGTGTAATAAGTCACAATACCTTAAAGCTATTTTTGAAACGCATAGAAACAACTAAGTATCATACCATTATCGGCACTACAGGTCTTGTGTTGCGGATTGAGTTTCCTTTTAGAGGAAAGTTTGGTTCTGATTTGCATGTGTGCCAACTGGGGCCTCTGGTCAAGAATTGTAACTTCTGTCATTGCACAGAGCCCTAGAACTTTGGGTGGGCTCGCTCACATGGCGGCCATCTCGCAGCTCGGCTAGCCACGCACCCCCAATGAATCACCGAACTTAGTGGAGAATGAATCAAAATAGAGTGGGACATCACAAGAAAAACACACTAACACTCACGCAACGTCACACACCCAAAGCCTCACACCCCCCACTCACACTCACCCTCACACACCCTAACGCTCACACCGCCTAACGCTCACACCCCCTAACGCTCACACCCCCTAACAATCACCCCCTAACCCTCACCCCCTCACTCTCACCCCACACCCTCACCCCCTCACCCCCCACCCTCACCCTCCACCCTCACTCACCCTCAACCCCTCACCCTCACCCTCACACCCTCAACCCTTCACCTTCAACCTCTCACTCACCCCAGCCTCACCCTCACTCACCCTCAACCCCTCACACTCACTCACCCTCAACTCCTCACCCTCACTCACCCTCACCCTCACTCACCCTCCCTCAACCCCTCACCCTCACTCACCCTCAACCCCTCACCCTCACCCTCACCCTCAAACCTTCACCCTCAACCCCTCACTCACCCTTACTCTCACTCACCCTCACTCAGCCTCAACTACTCTCACTCACCCTCAACCCCTCACCCTAACTCACCCTCACTCACCCTCAACACCTCACTCACCCTCACCCTCACTCACCCTCACCCTCAACACCTCACCCTCAACCTCAACCCCTCACCCTCACCCTCACTCACCCTCACTCTCACTCTCACTCACCCTCAACCCCTCACCCTCACTCACCCTCAACCCCTCACCCTCACTCACCCTCACCCACCCTCACCCTCAACCCCTCACCCTCACACAGTGCAATAGGTCTCGGAGCATTTGAGTTACAGCTTTTAGAATTGTTTATGGCTTTTTTTATTTGTAATTCTTTAGCATTGGCTACAGGAAACAAAAATGCTAAAGATTTACAAAAAAAAACCATAAACAATTCTAAAAGCACTAACTCTAATGCTGCGAGACCTATTGCATTTCCAATGCTTGTTGTTTTTTTCAGTAAGGTATAGTCAGGGCCATGAACTTGAATCCTGCTGAGGGTGAGCAGCCGTTTACTAGCCATGGGGAAACAGTGGGCTGCTTATGAAGACTATGGACAGGCTTCACAAGCAAACCTTGCCCATTGTGGGTCATTGTACTAGTATGCACGTATGTAATTACAGTTCAGCAGCTCAAGTCAATCACTGATGGCTGTACTGTTGAGGCCCTGACCTGGACACTCAGCTGAAGGGTAAGGTTTTGAGCCCAAGCATCAATTAACTTCTCAATTTGGGAGGAGGTGCCGTTAGGGTCCGAGCTACCAACTTTCGAAATGGGGAACGGGCTTCGAGTCTCCATGTTGTCTCAACATACTGTAATTGTGGGAAAATGCCTAAAAAATGAGTTTGTCCTTGTGTAATGTATTTGGTGAACATGCAAAGCACTCAAGACTTTTTGGTCAAGTTCGCTGTTTATAAAACTGCAAAAGTATCAAGTAATAATGATCTATGTTAGAAATTGAAATGCTTTCCCAAAATAAAAACAAAATCAGTGAGAAACGCTGCCTATTTAAATTGACACTACAATTTTAACATGAGCTGGCGCCACACTTTATATCCCCTACTCTTCTTCATTTTAAAATTAAATGCTTCCCCACAATAAAAATAGTTTCCATTTCAAACAGAGGATATACCGCTCCATTACCATGTGGTGATACCAATTGGTGTGATAATCAATACTGTTTTGTTTACTGGACAGTTGTCTGGCTATTATGAAGTTCAAACTAAAACCAAGGCCCAGAATACACCATCCCTTACTGTAACAAGAATAAAGCAGTGTTTTGGACTTTTATTTTTTTTAAATAAATTGCATCTATCTGAGCAAACTAAGTTTGCGAACCAGGGCATACAACTTTCCTTCCATGATTAATAGTCACAAAATAAAGTATGTGGTTCAGATTTGTGCCAAGGGACAACTTGTAACTTTTGCTTTAAAAACAGAGATGCTGGTGGAAGCGCTCATTTACTGAGATTATGAGCATGAGCATGCATTGTCGTTTAAAAATAAAATAATGCACATAGTGAAACTAGGATTACCACCTTTCCAAATACCAGCTATTATTTTTTATTGTTTTAATAGTCTGCAAATGCCCAGACATGAAAGGAGATCCTATGTATTAATTTGTAACATTAGTTTTCGCCCTATGTTTATTTGATAATGAAGAAGAGGGGGATGGGTGCATTGTGTTGCAGTATTTTTATAGTGCTTGGCAACGTTAGCCAATGTGTGGCACTGAAGCCTTGACTTACAATGGTCAGCAAGCTATGGCATGTGGTTGGAAATGTTTTCTTTGGCTTGTGATCCTATATGTTTTGCCTGGTGAACCTACGAAATTAGGCTTAAAGTTGATAGATTGTAATTTTCCTGCTAATGATGTTGTACATATGTTAGCCTAATGTGTCATAAATTAATATGCAGTTACAGCCTATTATTCTCTGTGCTGCAACCCACTGAGCTATATTTCTTTATATGCAAGCTTCATTTGGATAGAACTGTTTCTGTAATGGTTAAGCTTTTGTCTTCTTTTTGCCTTCTAAGTTAGAAGACTTGCTGTAGTACATTGCCTTGTATCTGTTAGGGTCCCATTGTTGATAATTTTGTATACTTTCTTATAATAATAAGAAGCTTGCCTATGACAGGCAGATTTCTAATGCTGACATTTGCTCTGCAGCTCAATGTCTCATGGTACAGTTTTCCCCCCTCCCTTATGAGCAGAAAGTCCCTGTTTCAGCATTTCTTTCCTCAGAGCTTCAGCTCTGTGGCCTTGAGGAGTGATAACACTGTTGCCTTCGCAGGTGCAGATGCCTCATGTATGAGGTAATTGTTCTCCCTCTGCTGAGCCCAGTACTTTTCCAGTCTGGGCGTGGTTTTACTCTAGCATGCTATGTGATAATGTATTGCTGTGAGGAGAGTCCTCAGTCCTCTCAATGCACTCTCTGGAGTGTAGAACTGACAGGGCCCATCTGCAGATGAATATTATTTGAATAAATATGTGTCTAACTCTTCTCCACTGCCTGGCTGGATTATTTAATTGTTAGTGATAGATGAGTGAGGTAAGTAGCTCAGGTGGATTTGAGCCACACTTATCAGAGTAGTAAATGAAGCTGGGCGTGGGGTACTCTTGGAAAAATGCACAAGTTGCTTGGCCTTCAGTAGCTCACGACAAATTTCACTGATCAGAAGTAGCTCTCACTACCGAAAAGGTTGGAGACCCCTGGTCTGGGTGAATGCGTAAAAGAATTGCCCAGTCTCCTCATACAGGTCTTGCCTCTATTATTAACAACAAAAAAGGAAGATTGGGATGCCATTTCTGCCTGTAAACAAAAGCCAGATGAGGATACGGGTGATTATTACACCCGATTGGAGAAATGTTTCTCTATAAACAGTGGACTCGCACATAGTAGCGAGGCATATCCCCACCTTTTTGTATCTAAATTGGTGGACAACGCCTTACCACCCATCAGAAATAGGGTGTTAAAAATTGAGAGCACCTGGCAAGCAAATAGTCCTTCACAAATGTTACAGTACCACCACAACAGAATAAGGGAGGAACAGGAACAAGAAAAGAGTAAAAAGACACAAAAATGAAGGTATTGGTTGCACAGACGGTACCAGTAAACACGGGCCCCAAAGGTAATGTGGGGGCCAATAAAGGTACTTGCAACTACTGCAAGCAGCAGGGCCATTTCATGAGGGAATGTTCAGTCCTGAAACACAACATAGCGACAGGAAAAATGAAAGAACGCCCTCACACTCCCAGACCAGGTAACACCCAGCAGCCTCAGACTATTGCGCCTCCGCAGGTTCAGACACCTGCTGCCGCTGACACACAGATGTACCAGTACGCACAGTCAGATTACCCCTAGTTTGCACCATGAAAAAGCCTTGAGAGAGAGAAGGTGACTTGCCCCTTATCCCAATTCCAGTGGATCAAAAAGGTCCATATGTACAAGCCCATTTACTGGGACAAGATAGAAAATTCCTCATAGACACAGGGGCAAGTAGGACTACCATAAGTCATAAGGAAGTCCCAGAGGTTCCTCTCTCTGGCTCACATAACATATCTCTGGGCTTTTCTGGCAAACCAATAATAAACCAAGTATCTGAACAAGTCTCTTTAGGAGTGGGTCCTCTGACACGCACTACTGACCTAGTCCTTACAGAAACGTGCCCAGAGAATTTACTGGGAATCAAGACACTTAAAGAACTAGGAGCAGTAATATGCTGCTCATCGGAGGGAATAAAATTGTTTCTACGAGATTTCAAAGGACATTTCACAGTCAAAGAATTCGACCCCAGACTTAATGACATCCCACAACATCTGTGGGCAAAAAGTTCGACTGATGTAGGATACATGGACATTACCCCACACCAGGTCATACTCAAGGAGGGAGTGGTCCTACCCCGTATACAACAGTATAAGATTCCACCCGAGGCTGAACAAGCCTTACTAAAAATAATTCAGGAACTCATAGAACATGGGGTGGTGGTGGAGATGGATTCAAATGTTTGCAATTCTCCAGTTCTTCCAGTCCTCAAAAGGACTGACCCACAGGCACCCCCAGTCTACCGATTGGTGGTTGACCTTCGAGAACTGAACAAATGTGTGATCCCACAATATCCAGTGGTCCCAGATATTTCCTCACTATTGACTGCCATAGATCCCGAAGCTGCATTTTTCACAGTCATCGACTTGAAGAATGCGTTCTTCAGCATTCCTATACATCCAGACAGTCAGTATCTTTTCGGATTCAGTTTAAAAGGACTGAGTTTCAGGTTCACTAGAGCTCCCCAAGGCTATACGGAAAGTCCAAGCATTTACAGCCAAGCACTAAAAAGCCAACTTGACAGTATCAGTATGCCTACCAACACAGCATTAATACAGTATGTAGATGACATTCTCATCACAGCAAGGACAGAACAAGATTGTGAAAAGGCATCCCTCAAAGATCTACATTTTCTGACAGACAAAGGTCACAAGGTATCTCCCTCAAAATTACAGTTCTGTGCAGAGCAAGTGGCTTACTTAGGGCACTTGCTGTCCAAGGAGGGTAGGCAACTGACACAAGAACGAATTGATTTCAACAATTTCACAGCCAAAGACACAAAAAGAAGTGTGTGCATTCATTGGTCTCACCTCATTTTGCAGACAATGGATCCCTCAATATGCCCACATAGTCAAGCCACTCATACAGTTAACTACAGTGGAAGCAGCCACTTCTACAACTCTCCCTTGGACATCAGATCCCAAGTATTTGAAGCTCTAAAACTAGCTCTGTGTCAAGCACCAGTTTTAGCTACCCCAAATTACAGCAAGCATTTTACCCTGTTCGTGATAGAACGTGACGGAACAGCACTATCCGTCCTCACACAAGACCAAGCAGGAAGAAACAGTCCCTGTGCTTATTTTTCTAGTGCATTGGACCCCGTAGCACAAGCTTTGCCTGCATGCCTGAAATCCGTTGCGGCTACAGCCCTGGCCATAAGACAAAGTGACTCAATAGTGCTAAGACATCACCTGATAGTACAAGTGCCGCATGCCGTGGAAGTCCTTCTAAACAGAACACAGACACAACACCTGACTATAGCAAGACTGACAGGATACGAACTAACGTTATTCCAACCACACATAGAGATAAGGCGATGCAACATATTGAATCCCGCTACCCTTTTACCCTCAAGCTCAGATGACACGATACAACATGACTGTGTGGAGATGATCGATGTAGTGACAAAACCAAGACAAGACCTAACAGATGTTGCACTCCCAGATCCTGATGTAACACTTTATGTGGATGGATCATGCATGAGAACAAACGCTGGAGAGTTAGTGGCAGCCTATGCAGTAACCACGGACTGTAAGATTATAGAGACACAAAGAATAGACACCCTGTCAGCCCAAGCAGCAGAGCTCATCGCTCTGACACAGGCCTGCATATGGGCAAAACAGTTGAAGGTTAACATCTACACTGATTCCCAATACGCTTTTGGTGTAGTTCACAATTTTGGAGTGTTATGGCGAGAAAGAGGTTTCCTTACCTCACATGGAGCCAAGATACAACATGGCCCCTTGATTCAAGCCCTACTAAATGCCATACACCTACCTACAGCCATAGCTATTCTGAAGTGCAAAGCACACACCAAAGCTACAGACACCATATCCAAAGGAAATGACTTAGCGGACCGGACTGCTAAACAGACAGCCCAGAGTCCAGTGAACACGACAGATTCTCAGGTACCAGCACAGACTGTCACTATGGTATTAAGGGATCCCTTGAAAGATGTACGAGACATACAGACGCATGCCACCGCAGACGAGATAAAGAAATGGACTGAACAAGGAGGGGTCCAGACTGATAAGGGTTGGATGACCAAAGACCAAACAGTATGGTTTCTCCCTGACTCAATGGTACAAGTCATAATTGACACGGTCCATAGCCCCGCCCACCTAGGCGAAAAAGGTATGCTAGACAGTTTACGGAACATCTGGTTTAACAAACACCTAAGAGCTGCAGCCAAACAAAAAGTAAAAACTTGCATGATATGTTGCCAATTCAATCCTGGTAAAGGAGTACCAGTAGAACAGGGTGGGTTCCAGCCTCCTGATCATCCTTTCGAAGTCCTCCAAATGGATTACATCCAAATGGACAGCTGTAGAGGATACAAGTATGTACTGGTGGTAGTGTGTACACTGACACGATGGACTGAAGCATACCCTGTCCCGAACTATGGTGCCGAGACAACAGCTAAACAATTAGTGAGAGAATTTTTCCCCAAGTATGGGTTACCAAGGGTCATCTATTCGGACAATGGACAGCCTTTCTCTTCTAAACTAATGGAGGCTGTTTCTCTTCTACTGGGATATTCCTGGAGATTTCACTGTGTCCGACACCCTCAAGCAGCTGGCCTAGTAGAGAGACATAACCAAACCTTGAAAACAAAACTAGCCAAAATATGTGCAGAAAAAGGGATAGACTGGGTTACTGCCCTTCCTGTCGCTCTCTTTTACATGCGGATGGTGGCACATTCCCGGACGGGACTGTCCCCTTTCGAAGTAACATTCGGTAGGCCTCCTAACATTTGGGGTGTCCCTTCTCCTAGGAAACTAACTGATATTGACTAACATGTTGACAGATTACTTGGCTTCCTTGATGTCTGCACTCCACTCTTGTCGTTCACAGGTTGCAGCAGCTTTTCCAGAGCACACTACACCTGAGGAACATACCATCAAGCCTGGTGATTGGATACTGGTACGGAACTTTGATCGTACCAGCCCCTTGGAGAAGAGGTGGACGTCCCCTAAACTGGTTCTTCTGACAACGAGGACGGCAGTCAAAGTGGAAGGACGAAAAGGGTGGCTCCACGCCAGCCACTGCAAGACGTTTTTTGGACCAATACTAACGGACAAAGTGCCCTGTCCTGCAGCTATAAATGCCCCGAATATAGATAATATTTCACCACTTCCAGAACTCACTCCTCAGCAGGAATACAGATCGTGGCTGCGATCTCACAAAAAAATAGACTAAAGACATTACACCTGATCATAACGAACCAGTGGCTAACTGAGTCCAGGAACAAGCTCTTGGTGAAGCGGCTACTGGGAAGCGTTTGATCTCGTGTACAGATACATTTGGGTAATAATTAATAGACACTATGAGGAGTAATGACATGATGCGCAAATTGAAAAGGACTAAATATGTGAAATTACTGCATAGCAGGTTCTCGATTTTTTTATTAATAATGTTACTTGTTTGCTGTTTAGCGGCCTGTCTGGGTTGGATCTTATATACAGTTTTTCCTCCACCCTTTTCCACACTTGTAAAGCATATAACTATGCATTCCCATGTTGATCCTTCCCCCACACCTCGAGGACAGAAGAAAGGAATTTATAAATAATACATTCCTTTCCACTCTCCATAAACACCAACTCATTGTCAATAAGACGAACTGTTGGGTTTGTGGCTTGATGCCACATTCCGTACATAAGGGAATGCCCTTTTTCTCTCTCCCATTCGGTTATTCAGGGTCCGCCTATGCATTAGCTATGATATTTTCTGCCTCAGTCAGAAACATTCCCCCGACAAAATTGAAAAATGAAAGTAATTGGAACGAAGTAAAGACTAAAATAGTAAAGGCTGTTTCTAAAATGGTGGATCTTACTGTGACCTGGGGAAGGGCCGAGGATCACGAAAATATCAGTTACTCTCAGTTCCATGACATCGCTTCCTTCAGGGAAATGTTTTCCGTTAATCAAAGACAGACAGATCAAGGAGGTTGGGTAGTACCGCAACCCGGCCTGTTTTGTATAAGAGGAAAAGGAAAGGGGGAAGTAATGGGGAACAGCGAGTGTGATAGGACATATACACTACCCGCTCCCGATTTTCTGACCATAGTAACTGCCCCAAACACCTATTTCATCTGTGGACCCCATGCGCGCACTTGGTTGCCTCAAGGCTGGTCTGGAAAGTGCTACATTGCATTCCTTTTACCACCAAGTTACACAGCCCCTGCCGATTACCACCTGATTGACCCTCTGACCCAAGTTAGAAGACAACGAAGGGGGGTCATAGATGCAGAAGATACTACAGGACTAGAAGCTGGAGATTTTTTTCAAAGGTTTCCTCCCTTTCTGGGGACCCATGGCAAACAGTCGCCACATCCGGCAATTAACTCGTGTAGTTCAGGCCGCCATAGACGAAACACCTGGCGCCTTGAATAACATTACAGCTGAAGTAGCTGCAGACAGACTCATGACCCTGCATCACCGTATAGTTTTAGATGTCCTGTTAGCCGACCGTGGTGGTGTGTGTAAGGTAATAGGGTCCAGTTGCTGTGTATTTATTCCCGACAACAACCCATCAGTTTACTCTGCTATATCCCGCCTCCACGTACTATCCAATAACTTGGATATGGACACTGGCACATGGTCCCAGACCGGCTGGTTGTGGGGCCTCCTGTCTACCTGGGGGTGGAAGGCACTAACAGTCCTGGGCCTCCTTTTGGCTACTATTTTCACTTGCTGCCTCTGTGTCCAGTGTGGCCCTGCCCTTTGTGGGCTGTGTGCCACTACATGTACTCCTCGTCCACGAAAAAGAGGAAAGAAAAATGAAATGATCATGCTGCAAGAACAAGTGTACGACTTAATGAATGTAGAAATTGATTAAGAATTTCTGCAATAGGGTTTCTATGGGACAAGGAGGGAATGTGGAAAGTTGACTAAAAACTCTTTTCTTCCTGGTGTCCCATCATGCACCCTATCCACCCTAACACCGACCAGGCAAGCCGGTTTTTCTACTTTAAGCATGAATTCTGTTATACCCCTTCTCTTGCCTGTCTTCTTTTCGTTGTACTGGCACATGCAAAGAATGATGGCCAGCCATCATGTATCTTACGGGTTTCCGTCCTGTTCGATATTTTCCTTAAAACAGAACGGAGTCAGTTAGATGGTTGCCTCGTCAAAATTCCCCCCCCACCCCCTTCCCTAACTCTATCAAAGAACGAGCAGCTCTCGCTCATCAATGATCTCTCAGCTTGCGGGGGCAGCCACGGGTTGGGTCAACAATCAAGAGTAAACTGATCAAGTACACGAGACAGACACAAAGAGAATAGTTAACCACGGCCCATTCTCCTTCTTCCCAGCTATACACGCATGCCATTGAGAAACATCACCGCCCTTGTGTGGAAGTAAGGAGCACACAATGCCTCGTTCTCTTTACCCTTTCCGACAGAAATGACCCTGTAACAATGCCTCGATTCTCTGTCCCCAGACACTAGTAACTCTGTAACTTGTCACCACAATCACCCTGATGCCATGTGTTTGTCTATGTCTAACAAATATGATTCAAGTCATTCTTTAAAAGAAAACAAGCCTGCTATGTCTTCTGTATGATTGTATCACGGATAATTGAATCATGCCCAGGGAACTCCTTCTTTTGATTGTGCAAGTAATGTATATAAGTGCTGTCATGTTTCAAGTAAAGCAGACTACTCCTGAACCCGCTTGGTGAAGGAGCTCTCCCTTAACTCGAGTTCTGGAATAAAGCCCTTTTACTCGAAGACCACGGACTCTGCTCCTCATTTTATGGATTAACTCTTCTTTGATATCTATAGAAATTCCGGCAGTGTAAATAATTTTATTTACCACAATTCACACATTCATATATGCAATCTAAAAGGCATATGTAAAAATTTAAAAAACATTTCAAAATTGAGCCCTGATGGGCATAATTCTTCAATTCATTCCCTGCAAGGCTTTGTTGGCCCATATATAACATTCCAATATACAATCTATTTGGCAAAAGATAAGATTAAAAGACCAATTGATTTTCATAGCTTCCCAAAGTGTACTGGAATAAACCATTTCAAAAAAGCATATTGAGCCCGAGTGTGCAGCTTTTTGTATTCACGTGTGGAGACATTGTTGGGAGAGAATATTATTGTGGACCGCCTCCGCGAGCTGCTGCACCCGTACTATTGAGAGCAACGAACATTGGACGGTTTTCCTGTGTGGAGTGTTTTCAAATCATTTTGCTCCGCCGCCACCAGCTATTTACAGTCCGACGTGGGACTGAGAAGACTAGGAAACCGCCGCCGAGACGAAGTTAAAGCAGAGGCTGATGTTTTTGAACACCGTGCCGCCACCACAGTTGCCCCGGAGAGTGCTTTCACGGCAGAGTCTTCAATTGTGATGCACGGTAATTGGCGGCAAGTGCGTTGAAGCTCAGCATAAATTACATCAATCTCGGTTTAAATCATTTAGGCAAATTTCGCTTTTGGGGATCGGAAATGTTTAGCGATGCCGAAAGAAAAGAAGCGGCAGATCTTGTATTTAAGGGCGCCCCGTTTGAGCAGCAAACTGACCGAGGCGCAAGTAGCAGCAAAGGACCACAGTATAAAAGGATGGTTTACGAAATTAGAACGTACTTATGAGAAGGAAATAAGGAAATGGTGGGAGGTCAACTCCTTGTAAAGATATTTGGATGTCGGACATATACCTTGGGGCCTTAGGATATACACCATTCCCTCATATGAAAATCTAGATCCTAACTTATTGAAGATTGGGCAGACCATACGGTGAAGTCATCTAAAGGCATGGGGGAAATTCTAATAAGAAATTCTAAACGCAACAGAGCCAAGTTGTTAAGTGAGATCAATGATATTGCAGAACAAATTGCAACCTTTGACGACAAAACACAGGTTTAAAGTCTCAGGGCGAAGATGAAGACCAGACTTATTGCATATGAGAATGATATAAAACGTCGCAAACAAAACAAGTTTGCAAGAGAATAACAGGACTACGAGTCTGGCAGGGTGCTTACTTTCGCAAAAAAATACGACGCACCGTGAAAAGCCCTCAAAATGACAATGGGATCAAAGAATACCATAGTACGTGATCCCAAAGAGACAACGTATTCAGAAGTGAAGACTGATTTATCGGAAGCTGAAAACCCTGGGAGAGAGGTAGGAACAAGCGCACCCTGTGAACCAAATTTTCCCAGCGAATATCAACTAATCAAGGAGTCGTGGAGGAGGTATCCCCAGAGATCACACCCACCAGAGCAAAACACCGCAAAATTAGGCAAGGGAAAAAAAACAGGAGGAGGCAACTTCACCCCATGCATAACTTGGAGCAAAAGGGGAGCCAACAAGAAGTAAGCTCCTTAACGAACAAGGTCCTGAACTGAACAAGGAGACTACTGAGAAAAATGAGACTGGCAGCCTAGGTATTGACCAAAGCAGCGGGAAAAGCAAGTTTAAAGCAAAGTCAAAATTTATTCCAAAGATGCAGTTTGATGCCATTGACTGTTTTCACGAAACTATGATCAAGGATCTCAATACGATGCGAACAGCGAAACCACAAATGAATGAGAAATACAAATTTAACCTCACGAAAATGCAGTGGTCAGCATTGAAAAGCTGAAAGGAAGATACCACTATCATAATAGAGCAATCGGATAAAGGCGGGAATGTTGTGGTGATGGCTAAAGAACTATACAGAGATGAAGCATTGCGCCTTTTGGGAGACAGGACCAGCTAAGCTAAAGTAAAGAGACAGGTTTAACAGCAGTGTCTTATCTTTCTATGATCTTCTCGAGAAGTGGAAAGTGAGTGGAGTGTTGGAGGAAGACTAATATCAGTTTATTAAGGTGGATTATCCAGTGCTTTCCACATTTTACCACTTACCGAAAGTGCATAAAGACGCTCTGAAACCACTGGGACATCCAATTGTCTCGAGTAACGAAAGCTTGCTGGAGAAGGCATCTATTTATGTTGATCACTTTCTTTTCCCGCTTGTAAAAGATCTTAGTTCTTTTATGTAGGACACTACTGATTTTATACGACGGATACAAGATATACGCTGGGAGCCAGACTTTGTCTTCATTTCTATGGACATTTCCAGTTTGTACACTTGCATAACACATGACCAGGGTTTAATGTCTTTGAGATATTTCTTAAAAACAAGGTCCTTAAAATTCCAGACTCATAACAACATGTTACTTGAGCTTGCAGAATTCTGTTTGCGGAATAATATATTCCTTTTTGGAGGTCAGCTCTACCTGCAGACACAGGGTACCGCAATGGGCACATGCTTCGCTCCCAGCTATGCAAATCTTTTCGTAGGCTGGTGGAAGAAGCACGTGGCCTGGGCAGAGGACAATGAGAGGTGGGTCGAGAAAATTGCCTTTGAGCAAAATACATTGACAACCTCTTTATGGTCTGGAGAGGGACCATTGCAGAAGCAGACGAATACATCAGAATTCTGAATGACAACTCATTCAATCTCAAATTCACCAGTCAGATTAGCAAAGCAGTAATGCCTTTTTTGGATCTTGTAGTGTTTGTGGCAGAAGAGAAGATCTGCACAAAGCTGTATAGATAGCCCACAGCGGGAATACGGTATTGCACTACAGAAGCCAGCACCCTCGCAGTCTGATACACAGTATCCCTTATGGGGAGTTGTTGTGTTTAAAAAGGAACTACTCACTCCTAGATGATCACACTAAATCTGCCAGTGAATGTTTGAGTAGGTTTAGGGAGTATCATAATCTGTTATTACACAATACAGCAATGAAGGTGAAATCCACGGATAGGCAAACTTTGCTAAAACACAAAGAGATGGAAGGATCAGACGGCGGTAATGATACAGGGACGGTCAGGCTTATCCCAGGTTTCTCTTCTGAATCTAGAAAAATAAGAGAACAGGTGGAAAGAAACTGGAAAGTACTCTAGACAGACATCATTGGTAGATTGTTACCTATGAGACCTGACATCACTTATCGCAATAGCAAATCTCTAAAAGACAAACTCGTGCATAGTCATTTCGTGGAGATGACACCTAAAGCACCAGCAGTTGGATTTATTCCTTGTACCTCATGCAAAGCATGTAAGAATAGTGTAGAAGTCAAGGAATACTCAATCCCTGGTAGTAAAGCAAAGCACTATATTGACAAACTACTAAACTGCAATATTAGTTTCGGAGTGTATTGCCTGATGTGCCCTTGTGATCGCCAGTATATTGGGAGCACAATCCACCCAGCTAAGTAGAGGCTACTGGAGCACAAACGGGCAATAACTAACCAGGACAGTTCTTACCCTGTGGCCAGACATTTCGCAGCAATCCTTACTTCTGTTTAGATCATGTCCAGATAAGTCAGGGGAGGATATAGGGTGAAGCAGCTGCGGCAGCTGGAGGTAAGGTACATCATAGAGCTACAAACCTAGGGACTTAATAGCAAAGAGGAGCTTTGGTCATTTATTGGATGAATTGTTACGTCAATATATGGTTCAATATCGGTAACATTTCAGCAATATAAAATGATTTTTTCTTTTGTTCTCTTTGTTCCTTTTTCTTTTTTCTCTTTTCTCTGTTTCTGATAAAATCAAGCCAGATCATTGAAAATAGTTTTTTGATCTAATTTGGTATATATCAGTCCTTTGAGTGATAGAGAAATTTGATAACTGTTTAATCACTAAGAAAATCAATTGGTCTTTTAATCTTATCTTTTGCCAAATAGATTGTATATAGGAATGTTAGATGGGGCCGGCAAAGCCTTGCAGAGGATGAACTGAAGAATTATGCCCATCTAGGGCCCAATTTTGAAATATCTTTTAAAATGTTCCCTATGCCTTTTAGATTGCATATATGAAGGTCACGGAAAGGGGGCAGTATGCTCATTAAGAGGTCGATTTATTTTGAAGAGCTGCCCTGCTGATTAATTTAAACATTATGCCCATCAAGGGCTCAATTTTTGATATGCAGTATGTGATTGTATTTCCTTCGACTATTCCGAATGTATGTTTATGAATTAATAATTCGAAGGAAAAATACCCCATTATTACTCCATTACGGATCGTGAATTGTAATATTGAAGTATTATGTCGGATGCTTCGTATGACGGGACAATTAAGATTACTGACATTATACAAAGACCATTACAATAGCAAGGCTAAGATGGCCGCCGTGTGACTAAGTAAGAGGGATCATCTTGTCCTCTGTCTGTTTTGGTGTTGCACCTTGACAAATGAAATATTTGGTTATGTAAAGGTGATATTTTGTGAGTTAACTAACACTGACGAAGGCCAGGTGGCCGGAACATGTGTATTAGCTTCCTGATTCCCGAAGCATACTGGAATAAACCATTTCAAAAAAGTATATTGAGCCAGAGTGCGCAGCATTTTGTTTTCACATGTGGAGACATTGTTGGGAGAGAATATAATATATTATATACATAGATGTATATATTCTGATTTTTCTTCCACCCACTACAGCATAAACATGGAGCAATGGGGCAACCCACTTCAGCTATTGGTTAACTTCACTTTGAGTGACAGCATTCTGCTCTTTCACAAGAAGCCCATCCTCATATAAAGTAGTTCCCTTCAATGTGAATGACAACTATGGCGATATGTTTTCAGCCCCCAAATTTTTTTTGCTTTTAACCATTTTATTTTTTGTACATATTGTGGGGCTGGTAGCTTCGCAAAAATAGTTTTACAAAAACTAGGACAATGCAAAGCAAGCAGTGACAAAGTGAAAAGGCACGCATCCAACTTCAAACCTATAGGCTTTGCCAATGGGTCTTCTGCCTTGAGGCAAAGACTTCAATAATGTAATCTTCTACTCTACAATATTTACTAGACTCACTATGTGAGGTCTGGGCCTGTCCTTTGACCTGCGGGGAGATGCACCAAGCATGACGCCACAATGGAAAGAGAACTACTGTCCCTGCCCTGTATAGCACATAACGGGGTGGTGTAAGTGTACTGTGTTTTGAGATTCACAGTAGGACTAGACCTTTTTAGCTGAGTAACTGAGGGTGTGGTTTACTGGCCCCACTTAAATTTTTACTGTTATGTCAAAGCCCAGAATTTCGTGTTGATATCCTGTGTGTATGTTGAGTGCAATTGTAGTGTGCGTATAGGCCATGTGCAATAGTAGGACTCTGTATGTGGGAAGTCTGAGTATTGAAGTAAGTAGGATTAATTTTGAATGCCGCTGGTTTTGCATGACGTAAGATGAAGAATGAGGCCAGCATCTCCTGACATTGCAAATGTTCCTGGGGCTGGAGGGTGGAGATTTAAAAGTTAAAGTGAGGAAGGTGAATAAAGGGCTACCTTCAGAAGGTCCATGAAGACTTTTGTTAGCAAGGGGCTGCTGATTAGATCTTCTTTACCACTGTCATTTGGTTGATGGTAAGGCTGAGGGGTGGGACTGCAGTTTGTTGTGCATGGTAACTTTCTATTTCAGGCCCACCTTTTTGTCTATCCTGGATTACTGCTTCAGAGAGGTCAATGACAGCCAGATGCAGAAGCATCACTCTTCATCATGCTCATGTTGTCGCTGCTCCAGCTTGGACACACCCCGAGTAGGGCAATTGAAAAGGGAACCACCCCAAAACCGGTTCTGAATATTGATGGGATGGTTCCACATTCTGTGTCTAGAAAATATGTATAAAGGTGGGACCCAAACCACCCAAATTAGTTCCAGTTTCAAGTCCTTCCTGACCACGGAAGGGAGTGTTCTGTAGAGTACTTGTAGGACGTCTGTGTGACTAGGGCTGGACTCTAATAGACTTCCCAGTCTCCCAGAAGGGAGGGGAACATCACCTGAAGTTTGCATTTTCTACTGGTGGAGCCGAGGGACTTTCTAATGAGAGAGAGGAGTCTGTCTGGCGGTGCCGGAGGAGAGACAATCCAGAAGGAAAAGCCCAATGTGTCCCTGGACAGATTGAATCCCAGAAAATGCTGACTGCCAGAGAGCGAAGCCAGGAAAAACTGGTGCTTCAGAATGTCCTCTGGTCGCAAAGAAAATTCCTGGTGTGAACCTCAAAAAAAAAAACCTACGTGAATGCAATGTCCTATCACAGCTGTTATTGCCTTGGTGATTGTGCTGACCAAGCTTGAACAGCAACTGCTGTGGTTGCTGTGTCAGCCCGGCCATGGCTACAAAGGTCTTTGCTGATGAATCAGCTCGATCGTGGCTGCAAGTGCCCTGGTGATCATATCAGCCTGATTGCTCCTTGCCCAGTTTTCAGAGCCACAGAAGGACAGACCCCAGGATACCAGTGGCAAACGACCTCAACCACCGCAATAAAAATACAGAAGCTTCTTTCTGCCCTGTGTCCTCCCAAATATGGCCTGACAACAGCCAATGCAAAATGACTTAGATTCATCCTTGACAACTTTCAATGAACACAGTTCTAAGAAAGCCAATACAACATGGTAGCTGCTCTCCATCCTGAAAAGACTGTGAAGTCCGTCTGACCTGAAACCAGCTTCTGAATAAGCTTTAATCATCACCTTTATAGAGGTAAAGTCCTGCTGAACAGCCTCTCGGACACCAAAATGGCCCCACAGAAAGGCATTCAACATGCAGCAGAATGTCACATCAAAGTTCTAAGGAAGTCCAACTAGATTTCCCAACATTGACGTAACTACATTAGCTCTTCTTCAAGCTTGCCTCATCTTCATCACACTCAAGGCAATGAGAAACAGCACCCCCTACATTACTGGGCAAACAAATAAGCAAGTCAAGCAGATAGCACCACACAAGGAGCGACATACCTGCCAAACTGAAAAAACAGAAATGAAAAACAAAAATAGGAGTCCATCACCCTTTTTTAAAGCTCTTTTTATTGAAGTTTTTTATTTTGTGCAATATATCAGAAATACTGTATCTTTCGAGTGACGACTGTTACATTACGATACACAATAGCAATCAGTAGGTTCCAGTCCATTGTAGAGAATGAGGTATGCACCGGAACTCGGAGGATCAGCAACAAGATATACTCTTGTCAGAGTTGGAGGCGAGTCAGGTGCTTGAGCGGCTAACGTCTAATTGGCCCCTTTATAATGTGGGAATGCGCAAGATACGTGTGCTATCAAAATGGGAACTGAAGGGTGCAGGACAGGTCACGTATCAGCATTAGCGTGGGTGGTGCACAATGTGTAGAAGGGGTGGCAATGGTTGGGGGCGGGGTGGCGAAGCCACAGCCAGGAAGCGACCTGTGGTGGCACAGGTCCCTACCGGCCCATGGCGGTGGGTGTATGAGGGGCCAGGGGCTTGTGTGTCGTCGGGGTGGTGGCCAGAACCGGCAGAGCAGGCTGGATACAGGGGAGGGAATGGGGCAGGGGGCAGCAGCGGCCATCATGAGAGTGGGGGGGGGGGATTGTCTGTACGTACTAGTTCTCGAAACTGCATTAACATAGTGTCCCACGGCACCGCAGTAGGCTTTTTTTGAAGGCGGCATGCTTCCTTGTAGTTCCTTGTAGTGTAGATCGGTCCTTTTAGCTTTGCCCCAACAGAGAACAGCCTTGTGCCACTGTGCAGGGGAGCTCGTCAATGTAGTGTAAGGGTGCGTTTAGCAAGCAGTAAGGCTAAGGTTGCAAAGCGGGCCAGGACTACATGCTTCTTGTCTCATTTATAGAACCCCAGGGCGGTCGCAGCCCATGTTTTCAGATGGGGGAGTTCAGTGACTGTAGTAGGGGTATCGTGGATGGCACGCCAGAAGTGTATCAGGGTCGGGCACACCCAGAACAGATGTTATAAGTCGGCAGTGTGGGAACAGCAACTGGGGCATGTGAGACTGGTGGTTGGACATGTGCGATTTAACTTCGACTGTGTTAGGTAGGCCCTGGGTAGCACCATATTTTGAATACTCTTGAATCTTGCATGACGGGAGATATTTTGAGGCGACTCAAGTGCCAGTACCCATTCTGAGTAGAGGAGCAGGCGTCCAATATCGTCCTCCGACACCTGTCGGAGGGGTATTACAGCGATCCAGTGTGTTCACGGATGGCTTTGTTTAGCCATGTAATCAGGTGGCACCCGGAACCCATGGTGTACAGGATGTGTATATAGCACTCCATCACCATTAATAAACCCTGCATTTTGATAAACATCCCAGGTCAGCCCAACCCATCTGTAATTTCAGAATAGATCAGCACACACCTAATCAGACTACTTAACCTCAGACACAAGAGGAACCGACAACTTCCCAAATGCCCTGCCTCATTTTAAACTGTTATGAATCATATGTTAGGGATCAAGCCCTGTGTTTGCTGCCTAGGTAAGTTGTGCTCTCAAATACAAACCTATGCATTACATATTATTTAATGTCAAAGGTATCGTTTTATTTGGTCAGTTTTTCCTCACATCATTCCAGGTACAATTTTCGCCAGGGTAATTGCCATTTTCTTTCAAACTTCTTGTTAGTTCATTCACATATTTATGAACTAAAGATGCTGAAGCATTTGGCCGAGCAATACCACTGGCCTTTCTATAGATTGGAATAGTATTGCTTGTTAACCACGACAGTGAGCAACAACACGATCAAAGCCCTAACAAATCCTTGTTGACTTTTACTTGGAAACAGATTTGAGGGTGCTTTCTGGCACTCAAGGGGGCTATATTAGACGAAGAAATCACCCACTTTCATTGGGTTACCCTTATGAGCATGAGGCCCGCTTTTGTTGCCCAAGGCTACCAACTTCAAAGTAGTTTTCAGTCACTCAAACCCATTCGTCCAGGCGGCACCAACAAACAGCTCTTAAATTACCAATGTAATAGTGCCCTCTCTTTTCTTTCCCCCGTATATACAATTTTCAGCCCCAAAGGCGATGCAAATTAAACAGTAATATTTATTTTGCCAACTGATGGGCAGTTTTTCGTCTGTCTTTACCATTTGGGTGTCCTGCCTGAATCACTGGATCCTTCACCTCTTTGTTCTTGAACATCTCAGCCCTAAAATATGGATTTTTGCATTAGCATCCCTGAAATAGGAAAGCTCAACAAAATTGGTAAAGATAATTAATATTTTCCAAAGCTATAAGCTACTGAAAACTACACACCAACCAAGTTACTCGAGCTTCGCTCTCAGTAAAAACAACGGTTGACAAGTCACTAAAATGCTAAACATTGGCACATTCCTCTGTCAATACACATTTTATGTTATTGTCTACCTTCCAAGAGCAGATGTACTTTTGGGGAAGATCTGCAGAGGCAAGTATAAATGAAACATCAAGATCACACCTTACCGGTACTAAAGGCCACCATTTGATTGGCCAACAGGAAATTTCACTTTAATGACCTTTAATCTTCATATTGATGAAGCAATAAAACAGACCTTTATAACTTACCTTTACTCAGCTCGGCTAACTCCAGCAAACAGACATTTAAGTCATAGTCCATCCTTACACAAGGCTATCTGTATTAAACCACTTATTGATCCAGTAGACAAACTGATATGTTTTGTTGGCAACATCAAAGAATAGAAGGCCTTGGGAAAATATTGATCTTGGCTCTCCTTCAAAAGGTCTGCAACGCCTGGGTCAATACTGTTTGATGACCACTTCATGTCAATGCTGTGTTTACCCTCCGGTGAAGGTAATGCGCACTTGGCGGGCAGCATTCAGCTTTCAACCGAAGCAAGGCACTCCAACAAAAAGATCTGGAGCCTCTCAAACAAAAGATGTGAATGTATAACAAGGTGTAAACACTTTTATTATTCACATATGTACAGCAGAAGGCAACAGAGGAGATAAATTATTTCATATCCAATTTATTTAAAAAACAAACAAAAAAATCCAGTGTCTACAATTGAAATGTACATCAACTACATGGTAAGAATTTTTACACTCACAGTTAAAGTGCTAAAAAAATATTTTACAATTATCTTACAAAACCGATATTGGTCTACTGTAAACAAACACGTTCTACATGAGAGGAGTGCAAGTAAAAAATAAAAATAAAAAAAAGACAGGTATTTCCAGCTACAAGGTCATGCTAACCGAGTGTAACTGCTACATACAATTTTCACAAAAAGGTAAACTTCCCCTGTATTTATTCCTCCCCATGGTTAAAAACAGCCTGCTATTACAAAGGCAGTACACACAAACATGTGAGGTGGGTGAGCAAGTCCTAACTGACCCACGGGTCTTGGGTGTAAGTCTGGGTGCTGGGTCACGAAGGCAGGTGGGGTCCCTACTGTCTACCCCGATATCAAATTCCATACTGCACCATTATATTGGTAAACATGAACCTGACAGACTGTGGAAATAAGTTTCGTAACACTACAGCTTTCGCCTGATATTTGTCTCCTGTTCACCAAAGTCACTTGTTTTTGGCTGTCTAATTTGGTTTTCTGGTCCCCGATTGTTTTGCTTTCTATTGCTAATAAGCATGTCCTGACAGTCTCTAGCATTGCTATGAAGACCCGGCTACAGGTGAACATGGCCGTCAGCACGGCCATGTATGGTGAATGGGCATATAGTAAGGATAATACAACATATATTGGGCCTCCTGTGACTTACAAAGTAGTTAAATAAAATATTATCTGATCCGTAGAGCAAATGCTTTTTTGGCCATAGACTTTGAACCCACCCTCCTCATACCAACCCAACCCAACCCACCCCCTCCCAATCTAATGATTCATCAAAGCGAATTAGAGGATTTTCTTTCCTAGGTCCAGAATAGCAAATTACTTCTTTCCCCATCAATCAATGTATTTTTGGAGCCAAGTTTATTTTCATAAACACATCTGCTCTTGACACAAACTGTTTTGCCACTAATTGTTTTGTTAAGGAATGAGATAATTTTTTATTTAATTTTTGCCACTTCCTCAAACAATAATTTTGGGTAAAATCGGGGGTAATCTGCCATTCGCTACAAAAGAAACGGACTGCCCAAAACCACCCTACTCTGACCTTTGCAGTACATTTAACGTCCTTCTGTTGCATCGTGTTAAATGCCACAACTCAACAAACATCATCTTATATTTGGGGTAAACATGACTCCTACATGAAAATTAAGGAACCAGAATAGTTGGCTGTGAGTTGGCTGCGCTTAGAGTTTTTAGTCTGAGGAATTAATAGATAACTAAGGGACGCAGCATGTTATCTCACCATCAACAGCCCAATTGGCATCTGTAGGGGTTCAAGTGACAACCCTTTGTTCGGGAGGACAACCTGTTCATGGCCCATGAAAGAACATGATAAATAAATCAGTCTGTGGAGTCCTGTCAGTAGAAGTCTTTACATGGCTCAAATCTCATGAGGCTTTTCACCAACATGCTCTTAAGAAAGAGTTGTTGGGATAACTGTGCAAACGCGCAGTCTCATAGGAAAGTTTGTTTTAGCTGGTACATGTTAAATTCCTGTCATTTAGGTTGAAATTGCTTGACAAGTTTAAGAATGGGTCAGATGACCTTTCCTGGCAACAGTGTCATTTTGAAGTGTGGATAAAAGTTAGAAAGACCTACATTTTTAATCAGTTTCTGCAGACAGCAAATGCTGCAATGTCGAAGCACAAAACATGGCAATGACTTTTGTGTAATCCTCCTTATTTATGCAAAAAAAACACAGAACCGGGAAACCATACCTTCTTTGCAAAAAAAACATGCTTTTACTTCTGCCAAAAAGGGAAGAATGTTTTGAGGGGTTTCTCTAAGAAGACTCAGACAGCAAGAATATTACCTACAGTATGAAACGAAGGCACCTGAAAACTGGGTTTTAGGGCTGCAGCCTTGCAAGGAGTGACAAGTATTGAGAAAGCCTGGATTCTTGGGCTCCCAAACATGTTCACATATGCACACAGTTCAACATTGGGAAGGAGGTAGTACCAAAAAGTACCAACTCAATGCAGCCACCAATGTCTATCACTATTGCCATGTGCAAACAAGAATATTAAGCACCATCTTGGAATTGCATGATTTTGATCAATTACAAAATTAAACTACTTAATGTAAAGATCCCTTTTCTGTTCCCACCTAGCGCTATCGGCAACTAGACCCACTGGAGATAGGGACATAGAAAATAAATGTCTGCATGTGAGCAACAGGCTCTGTGGTCTTCTCTTACGGGCAATATTTTAACAGGATTTCACTGCATCCTCATGACCTTTACTTACAGTAAAATACTTGGGTCTATTTATAGGTTACAACATCCATCCAAACCCTGGACTCCTACCTAGACAGCATAACCTTCGATTTTCTGGAATGGAGTTCAAAATAGCTTTCAAAAAGAAATTCTGTGAACTTGTAAAGGGGAAGGTTCCAGGTCTACTAATGAATGTTGTTTTGATCTGTCAGGGTTGCCAACACGTTTTTATCATTATAGGACCTAGGCTATGTTACCATGAAACGTATACCTCATAATGAAACACATTTTTAGCTAAATATGTATTTCATTGCGTAAAATGCGCATAGCAGGAATTCACATTTTGATCTTTTTCAATTGATAACATTCTGTAACCTAAATATTTCAACAATGAAAAGTGCCCGAATTGCCTTAGTGTCTGTTCTTCCTTGAGTGGGGAGGGTACTTGCCTTTGCCATGATTCGCCCCTCCCATTAAAACATTCCAGAAGGGGTTGCAAAGGGTCAAAGAGGAAAGGGAAGATGAACAATTTTGATAGGACTAGTGAAATGCTGCTTCTGGGGATACAAGTCACATTGGCTGGCAGACAGTAACATTACAAAAAGCAGAGCCAGTTGAATACATCTAGTGTACTACTGGCCCCTGGCAGGCTAGTGAGCTTGAATTACAGCTGAAACCAGGATAAAAACACCATGGTCCAAAAAAGGTTTGTGCCTTACTTCATTTCCGATTTATATCCTGAGTTCATAAAAGGAGCAGGGACGTGTAAAACTGTTTTCCAGGAAAAGTTACTGCCAGTTCAAAGATGACATACTTAATGCACATCACATAACAAAACTCTGATATTACTAAGTGAAATAGTTATGAAATACAGAGGTTATTTTTTTTAGGACCCATAGATTTTGGAATGTTAGAAATGCTTTTATCACCACTTCTTGTGGGAAATGGCAAGTAAGAGAATTGTCACAAGGCGATTACTAGGGTCTTTTGTGTAGATTTGAGGGGTTCAATTCTATTGTGGTTTGAGAAAGCAATAAACCACTGTTGAACATGTAAGCAAAACCCTAATTTAGCTTTGCTTTTTCAGTTTTCTTTCTTCACTCTCGACGAAAATCAGCAGGTTCAAGAGACAGGAAAAAACAAAACACTTGGTTGCCCTGTGTTGCTTCAATGAATGCCTTGTTGCTTTTTTTCAAGAATCTTCATAATGAGCCAGGCCCGGCGGTTTATCGGAGGCGTCCTACTTAGAAACGAGACTTGGCAAAGTGGTTTGCTGATTAGGTTGTGGCATTAAGTGCTGCATGAAAAATGGCTGCACCTCCCCAAATCCTATCGGTCTAATTTATGAAGTATACAGCCCCACCCTTCGGTGGCTGTTGAGCCTTTGCAGCAAGGAGCATAGGGAGACCAATAAATGTACAATCTAAGAATGTTATTAAATGAGTGAACTGAGTTTTGGAGTTTGAAATTGACAGATGCATTATGATTTACTTGCATTTTGTTCTAATTTTTATAGATTTATATGAACTCTTGTGGATCGGACTGATATCTGAACCGTAATGCAAGACTTAACATTATTAGTCATCTAATATTCATCTAATATTCTATCAGTTGGGACGAACCGACTACTAAATATCCACCGATTCCATGAAAGCAGCCTCCAGTGATGAAGCTGGGGTGTCTGTGTAGCCGGGAGAGAGTTGCCGAAAGATGGGTCTCTGGTGAAAAAGGCTCTGCCATCCACCCGGACCGTGGCAAGAAAATTCACATGAGCAACCCCCCAAGATGAACCATGTACCCGTGTAATAGTATAGTGGTGGAATGTAACCTTGAAAGGTGGTGGATCCTTTGCCATGGTAGACCCAGTGACTAGACCGTGATTCAAAATTACAGCAAGGAGGCAAATTAGGCATATCTCACAATATGGTAGCTTGCCTTTGGGAGTCCCACAGGAAATATATTTATATATAGTTTCATAGGGCATCCAAAGGCAAGATACCACATTCCGAATCCTTTGGCGCTATCCAGTGAGGAATGCTGGGAAGCCCAAAGCAATAACAAACTATAGATGAGTTTATGAACATACAATTTCAGGATAAAGGACGGAAGGGAATCATTTCCAGTTGGAGAAAGCAGGCCTGAACTAGTCTCAGCGCAGGATGGGACCAAGCTTCCTGCTGACTTGGGCATTGCTTGGGGTTTCATGAGAAATCCTTTCATTCTGATCCATACATTAACCTAGAACTTCTGCTTGACGGGGAACAAAAACAGTGCTTCACATTATAGGAATCAGATATACAGCAGGACAATAAAACAGACAGACAGGTAGGTAGGTGGGTGAGCTGAGGCGGGGATTTCAGACTGAGGTATTCCAAGCTCATGGTTTTACCCATCTTAGAACACACATACTCACTGTATATTGTGCATTGTATGTTAAGTTCACCAAATAGTTTATGTGAGAAGCCAAGTAACTTCCTATTGATGTAGAGAGAAATCTCCAGCACCGAAATTACTAGACACAATCCGCATGTCAATATGAAGGTGTGGACCAGGGCTTACAATGGAAAGCAAGAGGTGCGAGTACTTACTATCCGAGAGCCCCAGCTTCCTCATGAGATGCCCCAGCACTGTATGCCGCAGCGAAGTGCAGGTACTCAAGCTGTCAAATGAAAGAAGTGCATTGTACTCCAGGTTGGACGGTACCTGACTATTTCAAACACCAGTGTGTACTAAGTACATAAGGCAGGACAATTCCCAGCGCTGACCAAGAGAAAACCTAGGATGGAGTCCCAAACCTCAGTGCAGTTGTCAGTCCAATAGTTAGCCAAGGACTGCTTAACACGATGGACATATTTAAAGTATTCCCATCATAAAAGCCCAGACTTTTACAATCTCTATTTACAGTGCATTTACTTGATCTGCGACTCCCCGGCTCCTACCTCACCTGGCGCGTCCTATGACCATGTGTAGTACTGTATCTATTCATTCATCTGAGACAGTTCACAGCAAACAAAGCCAAGGCTGAGACAGTTTGATTCTGGCTTAAGGTTCCTATACCAGCTTTTCTCGCCCCGGATATCAACAGTGTATAAACAACCAAAAACATTTTGGTTTTCCACCTGAATGTTTCACTCCAATATGAAGGGAATAGGACGCATCAGAGCACCAGACAAATACCAAGAGGTATCTATTTGACAGTTGTTGGTAATTTTCTCAAGATTTCTCAAGTCTTAAATCCACTGCTGATGACAATTCCTCACTTGGCAAAAAACACAAGGCCAACTTCTTCAAGATGCACCTGAACGAGCAGAGCGCAAGGCCAGAAGAGGTGGACTAATACTGAGCTTTCTGCCTCCACGTTCATTGTGGTAGATAAACAAGATCCATTCTAGTCTCTGGAATATAAAAGCAGTTCAAGCACTGGCACCATCCTCCTCGATGACCCGGTTCATGCTAGTGCCATGTGTGATGGTGGCGCCATGGGTGATGCTGCCCATCGGATTGCTCAGATCCCGCATACTACTGTGACGTGATTGGTCATTAAGTCTGTGGGAGCTGCTGTGCCGAGAATGATCAGTTAGTCGCGATAAGCTGCCCTGGGGTAGCCGGTCTTCAAGTCCTCTGTAGCTGCAGGGTGTGTATCTAAGAGACAAAACAGAGTTGCAATTAACACTACACTTTCAATATATTCTGAAAATACACAATGATCTTGATTGAAAACAATCATATTTCACACTCACACAATTTCAGAATGGATAAACGTATGTAGAATAATCAGTGTGCTGGAAATCGAAGTTTGATCAAATCTGCCTTTGCTAGAGACCGCTGTCTTTACTTTCAGCTGATAATTTAGGACACGTCACACAGAGCGTAATATGCAAAAGTCTGGGAGGAGGCAAGGTTGTGTTCCATAGCACCCTACATGCACACATTTGGGGGTCTCTAGTTGGCATAGGTAGGTACCTGTGACAAGTAGGGACCCTTGCGTCTAGTCAGGGTAAGGGGGTACACCCCTAAAATAACCCCTGCTCACCCCCTTGGTAGCTTGGCATGAGCAGACAGGCTTATCTCAGAGGCAGTGTGTAAAGCATTTGTGAACACATACAGTAACCCAGTGACAAGACTACAGATGGACACCACACAGGTTGTATTATAAAAATAAGTATTTTTTATATAGATTTAACACAAGACCACAAACGACAAAAATCCATGATACTGAACATAAAAATGGAAGAATTTGCAAAGTTCTCTTAAGATGGTAAATGCGACACCGAGTTCAATGTACCTTAAGATGCATAAGCAAGGCAACAAAAGTGTTGCAGGGAAGGTGATGCGGTAGTCCCTTACACACAAGGGCGGTGATGCGTTGAAGATCTGGTGCACAGAAACAAAGATGGCGCTTTCTTCTTGATGCGACACGCTTCCCGGTGATGCGGCGGCGTCTGCCGAGACGTTGATCCTCTTCTCCGGCAATGCGAGATGCTTCACATGACAGACCCTGCGGCACGCTTCCCAGTGATGCAGCGGCATCTGCTGCAACGTCTCTCCTCTCCCCATGTGATGAGAACTGCTTCCACAACGATGCGAGCCACGACAGGCCCTGCAACACTTTTCCTGCTGATGCGGTGGCGTCGGCTGCAACGTCGATCCTCTTCTCCGGCGATGAGCTGTGACAGGCCCTGCGACACGCCTCCCGGAGATGTGGCGGCGTCTAATGCGACGTCGATCCTCTTCTCCGGAGATGAGCCGGGACAGGCCCTGCGACGCGCTTCCCAGTGATGCGGCGGCGTCTATTGCAATGTCGATCCTCTCCCCTGGAGATGCGAGGCGCTTCGGTGGGCCTGTGTTAACTCAACGATTCTTCTGCGATACGCTTCTCGGTGATGCGGCAGCATCTGCTGCGACGCCGATCCTCTTCTCGGGCGATGCAAGGCGCTTTGTGTTGTGAAGCGGCAGTCCGGCGACACGCTTTCTGTTCTTGAGTCGTGCTTCCAGGTCCTTGCGACACGCAGTTCCTCAGAAAGTCCAGCACATTTGCAGGCACTTCCAAAGAACTCTTGGGGAGCTGGTGGTTGAAGTCTGTTGTCCCTGAGACTTCAGCAGAAGGCTAGCTCTTCTCTCAAGCCCTTGGAGATCCTTCACAAGTTGAATAAAGTACATACAAAGTTCCGGTCTCCTTTCTTGGTCAGTCAGGCAACCACTGCAGGCCAATCCCCCCAAGCAGCACTTCAGTTTACGGATAGTCTCTCCTCAGTTTCTTCTGGTTCCCCTCCTCAGAAAAGGTTTCTTCTGGTTTCCCAACGTGATCTTAAGTTCTGGGTCCCCCTTTTTATGCACTGTTTCTCTTTGTTCTCTGAAGGCAGAGAGGCCTTTGCCTAGTCCAAACCAGTTCTTGTCAGTCCTGGAGCACTCCGTTTACATGACTCCTTTCCTTTCACTGTGCAGGGCAGATACATCAGACGCTCCCCAGGAGGTGGAGCCAGCATTGTGGAGGAAGGCACAGCCCTATTCATGTCCCAGGTGCAAATCCTCCCTCTCATCTAGATCTCTCTATTCAGCACTGGGCTGACTCACCCTGTCTCCTGGAATCCCCCAGCCCCTGTCACAAACTCCAGACAAGGAATACACAACCTAGCAGAGGCTGGCTTAGATGGTTAGACAAGAAAATTTCTAAAAGTGGTATTTTCAAACACAGAATGTTTAAACCAACTTCACTAAAAGATGTATTTTATCATTCTGAGTTCAGGCATACTAAACTCGAATTTCTACCTGGTTCCCTGAGTCAGTTAGGATTATAAGATGTAATAATTAAACTGCCCATTCTGGCCTATGGGGAACAGGTAGCCTTGCAATAGTGAAACACGAAAATGGCTGTAATTCACTATTAGAAAATACCATACACATCAGGGCTTGTCCTACCTTATACTTACAATGCACCCTGCCATAGGGGTGTCTGATATGAAGAAAAGGGAAGGTTTAGGGACTGGCAAGTGGGGGCACTTGCCCAGTCAGCATGGTAGTACCAGACTGCACACAGGCTCTGCAATGGCAGACCTGAGACACACTTTTACAGGATGCTTCTGTGGGTAGCACAACCAGTGCTGCAAGCCCACCAGCAGCATTTGGGTTTACCAGTCCTGGGCACCCCAGGTGCACTGTACTAGGTTCTGACAGGTAAACCAAACCAGCCAATCATGGAGTCACTAGTCCATACATCAATTTACAATAGGGAGAGCATATGCACTTTAGCACTGATCAGCAGTGGTAAAGTGCCCAGAGTCATACAACCACCAAAAACAGGTCAGACAAAATACAGGAGGAAGGCAAAAAAAGTTCAGGGAATGACCCTGCAAAAAGGATTAAATGAATAGTGTGCGGTTTGGTTAAGTCTGATGTCACTAGAGTCCAACATATCTAGTGACCTATAAATGGTGGCTTGTTTTCGAAGAGTAAAAGTATGCCTTGCCCTGATGAAGTGCACGGTGTTCGCGAAATCAACACCAAATGGGAAGGAAGTGTTGACCCCAATTGTAAGGCACTGGTAGGTTCAGAAATATCTAAGAACATATACACAGCTCCAAAATAACTCCCTCAGGATGCCCCTCGTGTCCCAAACTCACCATGTTCTTGTAATAATGATGGTTTGTGTGCCCTATTTTGAATTTTTGATATTCAATAAGGTCTATTTGCATACAAAATTAAACGTATAAGTTTATCAAAGGAAGCATTATGTAAAGAAAAACTCTATTGGTTATAATCCTTAACTTGCCTATGAAAGGGAAGCAGTCCCTCCTTGGGTTTAACTCTACAGCACATTCTCTCACACAGGATTTGCAGGTCTCCCACCGGGTGTATATCAAGGCAATCAGTGAACCATCTTTCTGAGCTCTTTCAGATGAAGGGCAGTCTGACCCACTAAGAGTATGACCAAGACTATCACCCTCTGGGTTGTTGCCATGGGTCACTGATCATTTCTTTGCACACAACATTGGTCACCATGGGAATGTAAGTTTGCTAGTTGTGGGTACAGTTATAATCTACTAAAAGAATTGAGTGTTTGCTAATCTTGAATCGCTCGACTCCCAGTTGTGTGCCTTATTCAATTGTCAACAGTGAACTTTATGCCTGTACCTCAAGTCTCCAGCGTGAGTTTGAGAAAATTGCTCTCTTTCCAGCCACTGTGGTTGATGTTGCTATTTCAGAGCAAGAGGACCTGCTGGCCCTTATAAAGGTAATAGTGAAGTTTTTCTTAAACCCCACTTCTGTATCTGAATGTAGCACCAGATCATTAAAGATGGAAAATAAACAAATGGAGGACTGCTCAGAATGCCTGGAGAACCAGATGAGGCCAGCATATCTGAAGCGGACACATGTGACTGTCGCCAAGTACAGATTAAAGCCTTTGTTCAACACATGCTGTGAGAACCACAAACCTTAGCACAGGAAGACCAGCAAGTGGAAGTCACTGGATACTACCACATAAAAGGTACCATGATATATACAGACAATGACTTCAGTTTCAAAAATGGCCCATTCTGTGCAATGTAAGAAGCTGGAAAACTGTTGAAGTGCATTTGTGAGGTCTAACCTACCCTGGAAGGTGGTTTTACTCAAACCTACCAACATCCAGGTGTGAACCCTGGATCAGGCCCAGGAAGAAAAGTCAAGCCTTGCATATTGCAATAACAGTAATGGTTTCAAACAGTCTTACTTTACACTGAGGGAACATGATGTCAGTGCTTTTTAGGTCTCGCCCGAGCCAGCGCATGCGCTCTCGGAGAGACATTTAGTATATGGGTTTTAAAAGTGCTGCCACAGCCGGCCTAGCGCTTGCGTTCACGCGAGCGTGCACGTGCGCAGCCGCCATTTGCCTCACTTCCAGCGTGATCACTGCTGGGCGCGCACCACTCGCGTGATTAAAGTGTTTGCACAGCTGGCTACACGTGCACACCACTCGCAGGCTCACCCCCTGCTCCCCCTCCCGCCACAGAGCGGGTCTTGCAGCCGCGCGTCCAACTCCTGCTTCTCCCCCTCACCACATATCGCGTATACATGGACTGTCGGTCTTTGCTCCCTCCTCTTTAATAAGCCCTCCTCGCGCCCCATTCCCGCTGCAAGACACAGACCTCTAATTTATGGGTAGTAATTCCCGTAAGTAATCCAGTCAGCGTTCTTAAGCTGTTACCCTGTCCCTCACATTTGATTAAGACCCAATTGCATTTTTAATTTAGTCCTTTGTGCTTCACCTGTGTGGATACAATGTAACATCTGCCCTTGTACTGTTATGTAAAAATTAGTGGTTAATTTCCTATCTTCAAAACAAGACCTTCGTGTAAGAAAAAAAGGAAAAGTTTAACCTTTCAAAGGTGACTACAAGATGAATATAGGTATTTATTTTTATCCAACTATTTTAGCATTGTAACATAACTTAATAAAGACAGACTATACTTGAATGTTGATCATGCAGTATGTTCTCAGATTTTTCTATAAACTATACGCAGGTAAACTGCGCATTATTTTATGGTTATTAATAGGCCACCGTGTAGTTCAAAGTCTAATAAATCCATTTTGGGGCCTCCTATTAAAGGTGATATTTATTTTACAATAGTTTCTGTAAAACGGCTTTGCATTCAACGCTCAGCTGACATCTGCACTGGTAACTCGCGTCTTTGTGCATATACTGGATCTGTGATTTTTTTCAGGGTTGTTTAATTATTGTTTTGACAGTCTGACACCTACGGCCAGATTGTTCAAGTTGACAGACACGCCATCTGCTGGCAGCCTACATCACCCTGCCTGGTCCGAGCTGGCGTTAGTGTAGGTGGCGCCCAGTGCAACAGTGTTTGTTGGCGCCCCCCTCCGCAACGAATCCCTCACTAACACCCTTCAACAGTGCCCCTCAAGTCTCCATTACCACTCTCTCTCTCAGATTAATTTAATTAGTTTTATAGCGTCACCACTACGTATACCAAGGTAGTGTGTGAGAGCACTTTACATCACACACACTACACAGAGACAATCAATCCTAGGTGTGTAAATCTGTGCATAGGAAATGTTACATAAGACAGAGACTACTAGATGTAGGAGCCACGTGTGGTTCATAGTGGTAGGCAGTATAGTTTAAGAGTGGGTGGTCTGGAGGAGCACACACTCAGAATTGAAAACATAACACCATGATTGGGGGGTGTTTACTAATAGGAATTGATTTCTACCCAAATTAGCCCTTTTTACAACATTAGGATAATGAAAGAATGTGGAACAAAACACAACGTTCGATAACCCATGCCTATTCTACCCACCACATATCGCGTATACATGGACTGTCGGAATTGGCTCTCTCCTCTTTAATTAGCCCTCCTCGCGCCCTATTCCCGCTGCAACACACCGACCTCTAATTTATGGTATACTGAAATATAGGTTTTAATTGCGCGCCACAGTTGACTGCGGCTGGCCCTGTGCATGATCTTGGTGTCTGTGGCGCTGACACTCTGCGATATTCGTCTAACAGTGTGTGATCTTAGATGAACATGGCACCTCTCCCCAGCCCAGCACAGCGCTCAGAGACCATGCAGGGTCTCCTCCAGCAAGCCCCCACAGCGACCCTAATTTACTCAGTGGTGTAGCAGATACTATATGAGACTCTGCCACTGTGTGTGATCCTGGTGTCTGTGAATCCGCCTGTCTAATTTCTAATAGTGTGCTCATCACTGTGTGATCTTGGTGTTTGCTGCTGTCTTTTTGTGGTATCTATGCGCGTTATACCGTGCCTGATCTTGAGTTCTGTGCAGCTGACGCTATGATCCTATCCTGTTGACAGTATCTGTGATCTTGGTATCTGTATGTGGTCTTCGTCTAGTAGTGGGTGATCTTGGCGTTCGTGACCCTCACTTTGAGTGTCCTTGTGTTTTCTATGTAGCCGAAGCGATGTGTGATATTCGTCAGTTTTGCTCTAACACTGTGTGATCTTGGTGTTTGCACCTCTGTTTCTTGGAATCTGACCAGCTTACACACTACATTTGATCTTGTTCTTGCAGTGTGTGATCTTGAATGTCTGTGACTCCCACTGTATATACTCACTTCTATTCAGCTGCCACTCTGTCTGACCTTGGGCTGAGATCTGTGTCTGGCTGTGTGTGGTCTTGGTGCCCGTGATTCCCATTCAGTATACTCATTTCTATTCAGCTGCTAGTCTTTCTGATCTTGGGCTGAGATCTTCGTCTGGCTGTGTGTGATCTTGGTGTCTATGACTCCCATTTTTATACTCATTTCTATGCAACTGACACTCAGTGTGATCTTGGGCTGAGATCTGTATCTAGCAGCCTGTGATCTTGGATGAAGCCAACACCTCTCCCAGCCTGGTACCGCAGCGCTATGACAGCACATAGGTCTGACCTGCTTGCAGTACCGCAGCACTATGACAGCACACAGATCTGACCTGTTTGCGGTACACATAGCCAATAGGTCTCGCCTTTGGAACCTTATAAGTGTTTAGTCATGCAACAGTTGAGGTTGCACCAGGGATATTGTGTTGCATAACCAAATACTTAGAAGGTCCCAAAAGCGAGACCTATTGGCTATGCCAATGCTTGTTCTTTTTTACTGTGCAGTGAAATTCTACACCTCAATCTAATATTATTAAAAACATGCCCCAGTGCTGGAGAGGTTTCACACTCACCAAATGTGTCCTAAAAAGGGTCTCAATGAGCACTCACTATATGTTATACTTTGAACTAGCATTGTTTTTAAGCAAGCAACACATGCTAGCATTTGAGGACCTGCACTTTTAACTTTTCAAAAAACTCTCAGTGGTACAAAAAGTAATGCAGGGCATCCACTACAGCACTGCAAAGGGCGAACTGCACGTAAAGCCGCTGGCAACAACACATGGAGTGCATGCCTCAGTTAAGCACCAACTAAAGCAGCTTCTTCAGGGCATAAACGGGTCACTCACTGCAGCACCGTGTAGAGGGAAGGACCTCCTTGTCACACCATCTGCTGCACAGACAGGTCTTCACTATGAGAAACAGATCCATGGTTTTATTTTTCACTTTCAATGGTGACCATTTCCGGCTCTGGGGAGGGTTCAGACCGGGTGTCTCGTGGGGATGAGTTAACACCTTTACATTAATGGAACTTTTGGGAGATAGAATTCTAATAGTCCTCTCTACAGTGTCTGGCTGGCAGCATTCTTATCCTTAAAAAACTTTAGTCCTGGCCAGTGAATGCTTTCAAAATACTGCTATATATTATACAAAACATAGAACATAAACCTGTTCTGACTTCTTGTGTCGGCTGTCTAGTTACTGACTTTCAAATTAGTGCATTACCTCCTGAGATGTGTCCATAAACTTAACATTTGGTTCGGAACTTTTGTCCTGAATTTTGACCCTTTGTTCTGAATTTTTACAGTCCCTGTCCACAATTTGCCTTCATGCCAGGAGGTCACCCCAGATGTTGGTGACAACTTGGTGACAACTTGGTTGAACTACAAACCCTGCTTCAGGGTCTGTTGCGTATTTTCACACGATTCAAGGTCAGATATTCTTGGCTCAGGACTTACGGTGGTCGAACAGTGGCAGCAGAAGGGAAAGACTCACATGTCATTGTGAGAAATGCTCACGGCGACAGTGTGAGAAGTCGCACCACTCTTGCTCTGAGGACCTGAGAGCAACTCTAGAATGGCTGATGGCTGATGGCCGACTTGGAAGAGTAGTACTACCCCCGAGTATCGTGCATATTCTGAAATTATCTGTGGGAGAAAAGGAAAACTCTTACCAGCGACCGGAGGCGCCGTAGCGAGAGGTGGATCGCAGCTGGATTACTGGGCTGTTGGCCGGGCAGCTGGGGGTCGGACACTGCATCGGACCTGGGTGCTGTGCGCAACGGGAGAGTGTCGAGAGTGTCAAGCGGCGATTGAGCGCTGGTGTGTGCCCTGCGGCGCAGACGGCTCCTTCTGTTTTTTCACTTTCCCCTGCTGCTTCGTCTCCTGGACCCTCCCGCCCTCGTGCTCCGTGGAATGGAGGTGTAGAGTGCCGGAGTTTTTCGTGGCCGCTTTGCCTGCTGTGAGGCTTCAGTCGCTCGAAGTTTCTGGTCTGTGCATTGCCCTGCACAGGACATTGTACCAGCGGTCCCTTCGCATAGACGGCATCTCTGTTGAGGTGTGCAGGGCGTCATCAGAGAACTGCCTACCGATTGCTAATAGGTGGATAACCATGCCTCTGCACACGGGGCCAGGGAGCGTCAATAAATAACTAAATAACAAACAAAAAAAAAACATTCCATCTCACAAGGGGTGTGGAGTAAGACACCCTCTTCTCCTCTTGCTCTAGAGGGGAAAAAAAAAAACCCTGATTTGTCTACATTTGTCTACATGTGCACACTGCGAATTATTATTATATTAAGGAAATCTGGGAGAAGCAGCAGGCTTAAGGAGAATCCACACATAAAAACATATAAAAGAAAACAAAATAAGCATAGACCGCTGCAAGAGTTAATACAGATTGGGCAGACTGAACAGACCGAGTACAGGACCGCGATAAAGAATATCTTGAAGGGAATACAAGAGTGGAACTATACCAATACAGATCTTCCCAACCTCAAGGATATTGTTGAAGATTCTACGGCGGCAATAGCACCACAGTTTCAAATTTTAGTCCAGTTAGCGCAGATTGTACTGAAAATGTCTGAGATAAGCTCTACCAAAACCACGAGCAAGGTGCTCCCAGAGGATGAAGCCAAGGAAACGATCAAGGTACATGAGGCAAATGAAGTAAATGAATGTAATGAGGCGATTAAAGCACCTGCAAAAAACGCGGGAACATCAGATCATGAAAGTGGCCTAAAACAACCGATAACTCATCAACAAAAGAGTAATGGCTCCACTAGAAGACCAGAAACACGAGGGTTGAAGGCACAAGAAGTTAAGGAGGCCAAAAATGGAAAGGAAAATACAGAGGGCACTACTACCGGCAAAGCAAAATACAAAAATAATTTGGAGAAAAACAAAAGTCAAAGCAAAAATGTCCTGAAAGATGTCGAGAAGGAGAAAGAAAAGAGGAAGGATAAAGAGGGTGAAAGGGGAAAACAGAAGAAACAAGAGCAGCTAAATGAGCATCAAAATGAGTGCAACCCCGAAGAAGAGGAATCCGATGACCAAGTTGATGTGAAAATGGAACTTCTGCTCAAGAAAGCTAAAAGAGTGCAAATTATTAAAAGCTTGAAGGCCGCAGCAAAGCTAACTGGTTTATGTGATGAAACACAACCAAGGATATCTAACATATTTATACCGCTATCAAAAGAATCTCTGGAAAAAGGAGATAAGGGAGATGATAGGAGTAATGGAAAGCTAAAAGATGTAATGAGGAACAAGATCTCCAGCGATGGAATATATCCTAATCTAATTAGCACAAGTGCAGAAATGGCTACAGATCCGGTTGATCAAGAACGGGACTGTGTGCGCACTAACGCACAAATCATACCTGAAGATAAAGTACTAGAAGCTGGGGGCGAAGATTCGTCAGAGGAAACAAATTCTGAAATTTATGAAACCGGCGTTTCAATCTCTAGCGAAATTGATAGCGAAACTGGAGGAGTAAGTGCGGTCAGCGAGGACGAAAATTCACCAACCGCCAATTTGGAAGCAATCGATACAAAGAACAATATTGAACCGGGTCGAAACTCGGCTTCGAAAAAGAAAGTGGAGAAGAAGAAATCCAAATTCAGAAAATCCCACCAACCACTAGATGACGAAACAACGGATCAGGGGAGTAATCAGGAGCAGTCAAAGAAAAAATTTAGACCCCTCCGGAAAAGTCTGACCCCTACATTTAAAGGAGACACAGAATTGAAAAATCCTAAGAATCCTAAGAATGGGGCAGCTGAAAAGACTGAAAAGACTAAGGAGAAACAACAATTCTATGATACTGATAAAGTAGGAGGTTCTGAAGAACCATTATTGAGTGAGGTCCTGAGGACCATTAAGGATTTTCATTCGGATGTTAAAATTGATAGTCAAAGGAATCATGACGCAATACAACAACTTCAGGGTGCTATCCAGAAGGTAGACAATACCTGTATGGAGATAGTGGATAGAATGGCCACGGTGGAAAGCCGCACAGAAAACCTAGAAGCAGATGTCATCAAACTTCAAGGTAGAGAAAAGTCTCAAACTGCTATTATCGAAGACCTAATGACAAAGATGGAGGACCTTGAGAATCGGGGAAGACAAAATAACCTCCGCTTCTTGGGAATTGCAGAAGGGGCAGAGGGAAGTGATGCCAAGGGATATATTGTCAACCTTTTGGAGTCTTCCATGCCTGAACTTTCAAAATGGGAATTGGAACGAGAAGTTCATCGTGCTCACCGCTTTCCTCTGACACTCCCTAAGAGACCTATAAAAGAGAATCAGTACCCAAGAGCCATTCTGGTCTGCTTCGGAAATTTTCTTTTACGAGAAGCAATTTATGATCTGGCTAGACCAACGAGCAGAAAAGAATTCCAAGGAAATAAGTTCTTTGTCCGCCCGGATTTTGCCCATGCAACGGTTGAACGCCGATGGAGGCTGAGACAACTCTTTGCCCCATTTGAGAAGATTGGAGCAACCGTCTATCTGCTAAATCCTGCACGTTTAAGAGTACTCTACAAAGGAACATCAAGGAACTTTACAAGCGAGATTCAAGCAGAAGCTTACCTGCATGAACTCTCTGAACTAAGAAAATAGGAGGGGGAACGTTAACCAGCCGAAATGATATATGGTTAAAGATTCTTGATATCTCAGGCGATCGAGCAAGCGGTGATGCCCGGATCACCCGGTCACCCACACCTGGGGCCCCTTGGCCTCAGGATTGTAATTGTAATTGTAATTGTAATTGTAATTTAATTTATAAAGCGCGGTTGCTGCCCGACGGGCGTCCAAGCGCTAGAATGCAGAGAGCAGAGCTAGGGGGGGCAGCGGAGAATGAGATTAGATGGGCCTAGCAAATAGATAAGTCTTCAATTGTTTTCGAAATGACAGTAGGTTGGAATTGGACCTGATTTGCAGCGGGAGTGTGTTCCACATCTTTGCGGCATTTACGGAGAATGACCTTCCTCCAGTTCTGGCTCTCCTTACTCTTGGGACTACGGCCAGAAAAGCCTCCGAGGACCGGAGGGATCTGTTGGAGTGGTATTGAGTGATCAGATTGTTAGTGAGCGCTGGGCCTGACTTCCAGTAGGCTCGGTGCGCAATGCATAGTGCCTTGAAAGCCACTCTCTGTTTCACTGGGAGCCAGTGTAGGCTGCTTAGTGCGGGTTTAGCAGACTGTGTCCTTGGGATCTGTAGCAGGACGCGGGCTGCACTGTTCTGGACCACCTGTAGTTTTCTCATGGACATCTCGGGGGCCCCTACATACAGGGCGTTGTTTGAGTCCAACCGGGACTGAATGAGGCCCTGAACTGCCACTTTTCTGGCTTCCATGGGAAGGAGAGGGAGAACCTTCCTTAATATTCTCAGTAGTCCAAAGCAGATGGCGGATAGTTTGGTGGCTTGAGTGGAAAAAGAAAGGTTTTTATCCAGCCATACTCCCAGGCTTTTAACGCTCTCCTTAGGAGTGGGAGGGGTGCCTAGACATTCAGGCCACATAGCATGGGTTAATGTGGGTGTTGCGGGGCCTAGGAGCATCAGCTCGGTCTTGTCCCCGTTCAGTTTTAAGGAGGAGCCTGTCATCCACTTTTTTATGTCCTCTAGGCATTTCATCAGGCTACCTGAGGTATGACCGGCACCTTCCTGGGTCAATGAAACCACTAGCTGGGTATCGTCCGCATATGATACAATTTTTATACCTGATGGTTCTACGAGCCCAGCTAATGGTTTCATATAGACATTGAAAAGCACCGGGCTCAATGAAGAGCCCTGTGGTACTCCACAATTCAGGGGTTTACTGGCTGATATTGTGTCCCCGTCGAAGATCTGGAAGGATCTGTTGAACAGGAACGATTCAAGCCACTTTAAGGCATTGCCTCTGACCCCGATGTTGTGCAGACGGTTCAGCAGAGTGGCATGGTTGACAGTGTCGAAGGCCGCACTTAGATCAAGGAGGATCACTGCCACTGATCCTCCCTGATCCAGTATCCTTCGGGATTCCTCGACAACTGCCAACAACGCAGTCTCGGTACCATGTTTAGGCCTGAAACCTGTCTGGGATGGGTCAAGGAGCGCATGGCTTTCCAGGAATTGTATCAGCTGCGTATTTATGTGCTTCTCCAGCACCTTGCTTACCCAAGGAAGTAATGAGATTGGGCGGTAGCTGGAGTGATCTTCTGGGTTTAGGGTAGGTTTTTTCAGCAGAGCCCGTACCATCGCTCTCTTCCAGCCAGTGGGTACTGAGCAGGAGGATATAGATGAATTGAGAAGCTCTAGTACTACTGGGAGGATGGTACGGCTTGCCTGGAGCAGAATTTCTGGTGGGGCAGGGTCAAGGGGAGAGCCGGATTTGACTTGACATGCTAGTTGTTGCAGTGTTTCCAGATTTAATGGGGAAAAGTGGTCCAGCAAAGGCTGTCCTGGGGGGAGGAGGTTGCTTGGGAAGATCGAATTGGATGTTGTTAAATTATTGGTAGTTGCCGGGAATGCGGAGTAAATCTGGGTGACTTTATTATGAAAAAAGTCTGCAAGTTCATTGCATTGATCTAGAGTTTTAGGAACTGGGGGAGCGGTATTAACGGTGATGCATTTTTTAACCAAGTGGAAAATTTCCTTGGGTTTTGATTTTGCTGCCATTATTTGGTCTGCAAAGTAGGAGGCCTGAGCCATCCTAACCCCATTTCTGTAGTTCTTAATAGCCTCTCTGTATTGGGTTTTATTTTCTGAGAGATAGTGCATTCGCCAGGCTCTCTCTTTTTTCCTGCAGAGGCGTTTAAGGTCTCTCAAGGAATCTGAGAACCAGGGGGCAGATTTATTTGACCTCTTAGGAGTAGATTTCCGTAGCGGGAGGATCGCGTCCAGTGATTCCCTGATCCAGCCCTCGTAGTTGTTATTTGCTTGGTTGGGGTTTAAGCAAGGAGGTGGACAGGATCCTTCAAGGTTAGTTGTCCAAGACTCTATGGGGAGTTTTTTCCAGATTCTCTTGGTTATGGGCTGAGGGGTCAATGGGGGAGGCTTAGCGGTCGACCAGGTGAGTGGGACAAGAAAGTGGTCTGACCATGGGAGGCAGACAGGTTGCCCGACCGTCATTTTAGTGCAGTTACTAAAGATAGGATCCAATAGGTTCCCTTTTTCATGAGTGGGGGATCTAACCAACTGGATCAGTTGTAATGCTTCAAGGTCCTCTGTCAGTTCCCTGACGGAGGGAGGCGTGAGAATGGGGGTGAAGAGGGGGGAGGGGGAAAGGGAGGGGGAAGGGTGGGTGAGAATAAGGTAAAAAATGGAAAACGGAGGGAATGGTGCAGAATCAGTAATGGTCAAAGGATGCCAGCAAGGAAAAAGTTTTCTGAAAAGAATTTTGATATAGGTTGCTATACTCAATTTGATGGCACACATTAATATCTGTACAATGAACGTGGGGGGATTAAATGATTGGAGGAAAAGACAGAAATTAGCATATCTGGTAAAACATAATAGAATAGATCTTCTCTGTTTACAAGAGACCCACCTCCCTTGGTCTAAGAGAAATTTGCTTTTAATAAATGGATTTAAATTACTAGCCTGTACAACTCAAACATCAACTATTAGGGGGGTCGCCATTCTAGGAAGGGAAAGTTTAGGGAAAGCGAGGAAAGTGAAAGTAGATAGCAATGGAAGATGGGTGATTATCGAGATGGAATTGGGTCTAACTATCTGTACAGTATATGGCTCTAATGAGGACGACCCTGAAATTTACGATTTTCTAGAAATAGAGCTTGCAAATTGGCCCACCCCTTTGGTTTTTACAGGAGATTTAAATATCTCATCTGAATGGGGGAGGAGCATATCATATCAGGTGAGGAAACCCAGAGTTTTTAAGGCGGTACAAGCTATGTTAGCTTCTCATGGGCTTCAGGCTCTATGGAGAGCTAAAGAACCCTTAAATGCAGGCTTTACATATTTTTCTAATCCAGCCCAGAGATACTCAAGATTGGATTATTTTTTTGTCTCTGTTTTAGAATCTGAAAAAGTTAAGATATGCAGACTCCCAAGGGTTATTTCAGATCATAATCCTCTGATGCTAAATTATGCTATGAGAGGGTTAGAACGTTCTCAAACTAACTGGACTTTTGAAAGAAGGCTGTTGGCAGATAGTAGATTTGTTGACCACTTGAATGTTTGGGCTGGTGAATTTTTTGCGGCAAATAGATACAGCACATCTCGGAATGGGGTCTGGGAGGCTTTCAAAGCTGCACTGAGAGGAGAAACAATCAGCTGTGCCGCCAGGCTTAGAAGAGAAGATAGGAGCGAAGTAGAAAAATTAATGGATAAACTGGTTAAGGCGGAAGAACAACATATAAAGGATATTGCCTCAGGTAGTAATAGTGAGGCTAGTCAGGGTGTTCCGCTGGCAGTAAAAGCGGCATTGCAGAAGGAGGTTACACAGAAAGCAATCTGGGAGTATCAATCCTCAAGGGCAAAGAGGTACGAAACGGGAGAGCAAGCTGGTAGAGCACTTGCTCTTCGGATTAGACAGGAAAGATCAAAGAATGTGATTGTGTGTATAGAAGAGGAAGGGATAACATATACAGAGATAAAGGATATTCTGCTGGTGTTTAAAAAATACTACCAGAAATTATATGAGGAGGATCCCTTCAATAATGATCAGAGGAGGGATGTATTGATAATGGACCTTGTCTGGATGATTTAACAAAAACAGCCCTTGATAAGGATATAACGTTTGATGAAGTTTTATCTGCCCTGCGAGAGTTAGCATCAGGGAAAGCATCAGGCCCTGATGGCCTCCCCTTGGAGGTATATAAAGTAATGGAAAAAGTGATTGTTCCTCTTTTAGTAGATCTATTTAACGGGATACTGTATTCGGGGGTGGTCCCGGATTCGTGGAAAGAAACGAATGTTATAATCTTTCATAAGAAAGGTAAACCAGTCGAGAAACCGGGGTCATATCGACCTATATCCTTAATAAATGCCGATACTAAACTCTACTCAAAGATCTGGGCGAAGAGGCTGGGCAGGGTCATAGGCGGTCTCGTCTCTCCATGGCAACACGGTTTTGTTCCTGGACGCGGTACGACAGATCATACCTGTAGAGCGATAACTTTATTTGATGCCCAGGAAGCCGTGGGGGGAGAGATGGCCATGATCCTGCTCGATGCAGAAAAAGCCTTTGATCGGGTGGGGTGGAGATTCCTCTGGAGCATTTTGGCCGGGAGAGGTTTTGGTCCGAATATCATTAGGGCTATTAAAGCTATGTATATAGATCCAGTTGCTACAATAACGGTTATGGGGGAGAAATCTGATACGTTTAAAATAAGTAGAGGGACACGGCAGGGTTGCCCCTGCTCCCCCATACTATTCGCTTTGTATATTGATCCTCTTATTCAGAGAATTTTAGAGTGCCCTAGAATATCTCCAGTGATCTATAATGGCTTCGAAAATAAGATCTTAGCCTACGCTGATGACCTGGCAGTTATCACAACAAACCCGCAGCTGGCACTCCCGGAATTGGTACAGATGGCTAAAGTTTTCGGTCAAGGCTCTGGATACCTTTTAAATGAATCCAAAACACAGATAATCTGTTCCAGGAATATACCAAGACCCGACTTAAGGTATGTCGATTCTGCCATATATTTAGGGGTAAAGATTAATGCTTCAGTGGGTAAGATAGTGGAGGAAAATTACCCCCCCCCTTATTAAATCCATAGAGATAGATCTAAAAAGGATGGACGTTCTTCATCTCTCTTGGGAGGGTAAACGTATTAAAAATGGCGATGTTTCCTAGGGTGTTGTATTTATTTAGAGCCATTCCCCTATATATTGAGGAGAAAATTTTGAAGAAATTAGAGTCTACCTTTATATGGCAATACGGTAAGGTTAGACGATCAACGACCCTCATGTCCCTTCCGTTGGAAAGGGGTGGGATGGCACTCCCGAACTTGAGATTGTACCACTGGGCTTGTCTCCTGATCCAGATGTCAATTCTGTTTCGACGCGACACTGGCGCGATTATCGCAGATAACCAGGATCCCCCTCCAATCTTTAAATTACTGATGGGGGAGAAAGCAACAGGCCTATTGTTGACAGAATTGGAATATAGGTTTTATAGGAAGGCACGATTTAAGACTTTACTGGGGGCATGGCAAGTATGGAAATCAATCTTAAAATTCTTTCATGTACCTAAAATTAATCCTTCGCTTCTTTTGGAAAATTCGAGTCTGTTTCCTCAGTTAAAAAATGATGGGAATCTACAAATTTGGAAGCGGTTAGGGGTGAAGACTATTGGAGACCTAATAGTAGGAGACAAGATAGGTGGGTTTGAGGATATGCAAAGAAGATATGGACTACCTGAAAATCAGTGGCTTGTACATGGCCAAATCTCGGGTATCATACAGGCCTGTAGGCCTAAACTTAAACCCCTGGTAGACTTCCCTGTGGTTGAGGGCATTGGAAGAGGATGTAGGAAGATAAAAGAGGTCTATAATATGCTGGCATCCAGATTACAGGATGATGTAGGAAAAGTAGAAAGCGACTGGGCAATTAAACTGGGAAACCCGGACGTAGATTTGGACCTAGCATTATCGTTAAATAAAAAGATCTTTCGGGCGTCCAACCTACGGGCACAGCATTTTAAAACAGTTTTTAATCTGTATTATACACCGGCCAAACTATTTGCTTGGGGTGTTAGGAATGATGATTGCTGCCCGAGATGCAATAAGGGGCAAGCAGACTTATTACATATGTTTTTTACTTGTGTGCGATTGGCCCCTGTCCTGGATGGAATAACAAAATTTTGGGAGGGGCTGCTAGGTCATAAGATCGACCTATCCCCAACGCTGATGTTATTTGGCTCAGATTCAAAACTGGTTTTAACAGAGGATAAGGCTGCTTTGATTTTTATGTCGGTCGCTGTGCTTAGAATCTTAATATCGGCCGGATGGAAGGATGTTACAGCCCCCTCTTTTCAAATGTGGGTGTCCAGATTTTTGGGTATTTATAATATTGAGTCTTGTCTCTATGAATTTAAAGGTGTTAAAAAATGAGAGATGGGAAGACGATTATGGGCCCCGGTTAAGAAATGGCTGGAGGACAGAATAAGAACTTGAAAAGCATTGTATGGTTATATTGTTATATTTATTAATAGATCTTCTTTATTTATTTATTTATTTTTTTCCCACGACAAATAACGTGTTTTTGGATGCTTTATTCGAGTGATCATGTAATTGTACCAGATGTTATCATACCTTGCTTGTGGTTATTTATGTACTTTTTCATTGCACCATGAACTCCAATAAAAGATATAAAAAAAAAAAAAGAGAGAAATGCTCATGGGTTACAGTATGGGTAGAGCCTGACCCAGGCTCAATAGCATGAGCTGAACATCACTAAAATAACCGTATGCGAGACAGTCCAAAGAACCAGCATGAGTGAAGTCTAATATGTTTCCATGGATGATTGAGATCTGTTTTACCTGTCACCACGAGTGTCTAAGTGTGCAAGGCACCAGCTCTCTCCGCTCGAGCCGTGGGTGTCTCTGGCTTCCCCGTGCCGCCTCTAGCTCAGCCGGGGATCTGTCTTGGCTCCAGACCCAATCGGCTGCATGAGGACACCTGGCTCCCTGGTGAGTGTATCGCTGACTTCTCGGTCTCCTGCGTGGCCTCCTTATTCAGGAATATCGTGTGCAGGTTGGATGGCGAGTAAAGGGCAGGATTTGAGGTCGGATTTTGTATGGGCTGTCGGAGCCTTGAGTTTGCGGCTACACGGCCATGTTGCTGGCCACGCCTCCAACACTTATTTTACAAATTAGGCATTGCAGCACTCCACAATTTAAGCAGTTAATAAGTAAAGGAGGGGAGAGGATGTAGCCTTACGGCTAGAGCGGTCAACCTCGATGCTGGGGAACAGGGTTCGAGTCTCGGCAACAACACTCAACATCCGATTCTGGGCAAATCACTTAATCTCCCTGTGCCTAACAAAAAAATAATTGTGCCCTCATGTAACGAACCTGGTGCTCATGTAAAGCGCTCCGATACCCGATGTCTCGGGTCTAGTTTGCACTATGTAAAATAAAAGTTTGTTAGCCCAAATTTTGCCCTGTAGTTAGCGAAACAGCATAGAAGCCCACTCTGAAGCAAGGAGCTCCATTTCCTTATATGAATAAAGGGCAGCGTGAGGCACCCACCTAGGTGAAAGCTCGTTTTTATTGGTATATAGAGTACATACGCTATGTTACAGAACCCACACTAATCAAGAGGACACACATGTGATACCTGAACACACATTTCCATCTACAGGGCTAACTAGGATGTGTACCTACTTTCATACAGGCCCCTTCCCAGAGCAGCACCTACATACTACAACCCAACTATCAACCCTATTGACAAAGAAAATTAGTTTTAAATGTGTGTTAAAGGACCAAATTAATTTTTTAAGTCTGCCAGGAATTAAAAAACAGGCTTAAAGGCTTTTAGAAGGATGACATCTAAGCATTTATAAATCCCACTCAAGGGGTGGGAAGTAGGCAATCTAAGGCAGAGTTTGCATTTTAAGTTTATCAACGCCCACATGCATGTACGTCTGTGGGCATTCCCAAACTCATTTCAGACTCCCTTTCACTGTGGAAATGGTTAAAGATTTCCTGCAGTCGCGGGCCGGAGTAACTCCTCTTCAAGAGAGCGAAGGGGAACAGTTCATCCTAGACTTGGTGAGGGTGTAGGGAAAGTGTTCTCTCCCAAGAGAAAAATATTAAGTATGCATTTGCTTAGAAGATCTTATTGTCCCTGTGCAAACTTGTCCACACAATGGGAATAGGCGCCCTCTGGTAAAGTCACTTGACTATCCCAAGTGTAGTCAAGTGTCAAGTAATCCTGTAATTTTAACTGGGCACTCACCCGGCTGTCAGCTCCTTCAGTGGGTAGAGACGCGCCTGAACAGCGACTCCTTCGCTGCACCGACCAAACGCTCGAAAATCAACATTGGACCGCCATTCGCGGCGAGGAAGTGAGGCCACGCCCACATTGAGGCCACGCCCCTTCCTCCACCCATAAAAATGTGCAACCACAGGACGCGCAGCGGACGAGCGCAGCGGGAGCGCCTAAGGCAAGCCCGTCTGCGCCCGTCCGCGCACGACCGGGCCTAGGGCCAGACTCTATGCCGGTCCCGTCACCTACAAAGCTGAGCTACTCCCGCAAGGAGCTACTCAGCCTCAGACCCAGGAAAACCAGAGCATGCCACGTCCTGCAAGACCGTAACACCCCCTTCGTCAGCTGCACCACTTGCAAACCGACGAAGCTACACCTCCCCAAATCCCCGATCCCACCACCGGTCATCAAAATGGCCACAGTCAATTGCAGATCGCTTCCGAAGCATGCCCTGCATATTAATCACCTGATTGACGACCTAAACCTGGACATACTCTTCCTGACAGAAACCTGGATCACGGGCCATTCCAATTCTGATATGGTATTGGCTCTCCCCCCCGGCTTTCTCATCCTGTCCCAACCACGCCCTTTAGGAAGAGGAGGGGGAATTGCCATCATTTTCAGGGAACACCTCGCCGGCCGTATTAACACAAAGACAACCCCGGACGCAGAGAGCTGTCTCTTTACCTTTCAGCTTACTCCGACCAGTTCCCTTTCAGGCCTTCTGGTGTACCGGCCTCCCGGCCACTTCGCCCCCTTCGCAGCTTCCCTTTTGGAAATTGTTTCCTCTTCAGCCCACCTCTCATCAAACTTTCTCCTAATAGGCGACCTCAACATTCACTTTGATGACCCGTTGGACGCAGGCGCCGCCGATCTTATCAGCGACCTGGCTTCCCACGGCCTTCTTCTCGCCAATTCAGGTCCTACACATGTCAAAGGACATCTTCTCGACCCAGTGTTCTCCAACATCTCCTCCCTCCAATTTACCAACTCCCAACCTCTCCCTTGGACGGACCATTTTGTTGTCACTTTCAACATTCCTGGAGCTATCAGGAAACCCCACAAAGGCCCCACCTTCTCCATGAACAGATCGTGGGCCAAACTCTCAACAGGGGACTGGGCTACAGCTCTGGACTCTTCTACCCCGAGCCTTTCGGCCGACCCGTCCGAGGCCGACACCCAAGTAAGAGGCTGGCTCCACTCCTCCCTTGACAGCCTCATTCCCCTAAAAAATCGGGAGATCAAAGACAGGCCAATAGGTCATGCTCCGTGGTACACCCCGGAACTTCGAGACCTCCGCAAGGAATGTAAAAAACGGAAAGATTGTGGAGGAAAGACTGGCTACATAGTAAAAAAGACACCTATAACATAGCAGTAAGACGCTATAAATCGGCCATCAAACTAGCCAAGTCCACCTTTTACGATAATAGAATTAAAAACGCGGCCAACTCTACTAAGGAATCCTTCCTGATAGTTAAGGAACTACTTAACATCCCCTCAGCCCCCGCAGCCTCCCCCCCCCCACCGGACAGATGTAAGGACTTAGCCTCATTCTTTGACTCCAAAATCACGCGGATCATGGAATCCCTCCCCCCAATCAGCCCACCCATCCCGGTGGAGTTAGACGCCCACTCTACCAGCCCGCGGCTGTCCTCCTTTAGAGAAGTCTCCCTCGATGAGGTCACTACCACGCTGGCTAAAATGAGAAGTGGATCCCCCCTGGACCCAGCACCCGTCAGATTCTTAAAAACTGTTTCTCCCAGCACCTCACCTACTATTAGGGATCTTATAAACACCTCTCTGGCCCAAGGCATAGTGCCCTCCTCCTGGAAGGGCGCAGTCGTCAAAGCTCTGCTGAAAAAACCCAACCTTAACCCGGACGACTTGGCCAACTATAGACCTATTTCGCTCCTTCCCTGTTTCAGCAAGGTGGCGGAGAAACTGGTCAATGTGCAACTCTCCCAATTCCTCGAGACGAATAAAATACTACGGCAGTCACAAACCGGATTCCGACCAGGCCACGGCACAGACACCGCACTCCTCTCCGTCATCGAGGAGACTAGGTGTATCCTTGATTCAGGAGGATCAGTGGCAGTGATCCTCCTGGACCTCAGTGCCGCATTCGACACGGTGGACCACCGTGTACTCCTCCACCGCCTGGCCAAGGCAGGAGTTGCGGGAACCGCACATGCGTGGATCAAATCCTTCCTCACGGGACGCTCATTTCAGGTGTGGGACGATAACTCCCGATCAGACCCCCACCCGCTCACGCGTGGTGTGCCCCAGGGGTCCTCGCTCAGTCCCACCCTGTTTAATGTCTATATGGCCCCGCTGGAGGACGTGGTTACCCGCTATGGGATTAAAATAGTCAATTATGCCGACGACACACAACTTGTCGTCTCCCTGTCCCAGTTGGACAAGAACCCTGAAATCTTACATAACTGCCTGCAAGACATACATACCTGGATGTGTGAATCCGCGCTGAAACTGAACGGGACAAAAACAGAAATCATGCTGCTGGGCAACAAATGGTCTTCTGTCCCTCCCTCAGCCTGGCCAGACTCCTTCGGTGACATCCCCACGCCCAAGACAGAAATTAAAACACTGGGCTTCTGGTTGGAGCAGGACCTTTCCTTGAAGACCCAGGCAATTAAGACCGCGGGCACATGTTTTGGTCTTCTCCGCTCAATTCGGAAGATCCTCCCCCTCCTGCCCCCCCTGTCCAGGAAACTTCTGGTGCAAGGGCTCATATTAGCACGCCTGGACTACGGCAACGCCGCATACCTCGGTGCTCCTGAAACCACCCTGACCAAACTTCAGCGCGTACAAAATGCCGCGGCGAGACTAATTCTCAAACTTCCCCACAGAGCCCATACCACACCGGCCCTCAAATCTCTGCACTGGCTTCCGGTCCGACAGCGAGTGGAGTTTAAGGCCATGTGCATCACGCACAAACTCATCAATGGGGTTGGACCTGCCACCCTCAAAGATATGATCACACCTTATAAAGCCCACAGAAACCTCCGCTCGGACAACGAACATCTGGCCACAGTCCCAAGATTTAAGAAAGCGCGCACCGGTGGACGCCGCTTCTCGGTTAAGGCCTCCTCCACATGGAACGCACTCCCTCGTCTGCTGCGTCTGGAACCTAACCACACGCTGTTCCGCAAAAGACTCAAAACCCTCCTTTTCCCCAAATAGTACCTGGTTCTCGCCTGTCCTGGATTTTGCAGTATTATAGCGCGGGGATGCCTTCGGGTCACCAGGCGCTTTACAAATCTCAAAATAAATAAATAAATAAATAAATCTGGAACCCTGTGCCTGGCGCAGCTTTACATGCAGACTCCGGCGAATGTTGGTGAATATGGAAAAGTCATAAAAGTACAGTCAGGTGAAGAGGAGAGCTCCATCTGAACTTCTAAAACTTTTTTGTAAATGCTCCCTTATGTGTGGAGCAGTGATGGTATGGACACTAGTAGCTAGCGACTCTAGACCAAGCTTACCTGCCATCCCGTGAGCGGTGCAAGCTGCCGTGGTAGCTGCTCACTTTGCTGTGGACGCTGCCTGCTTTGCTTCTCTGGTCATCCATAAGAGCCAGCTGGGTAGACGAGGCGTGTGTAGAGGTCCCTTGAGTCGACGTTCCTCTTGACTTCCGAATAATGGGTGTATTTGGGTCCCTCAAAAGTGACTGGGCAAAGTCTGGCTCCTGCAGCACCTGACGGCTCTCGTTCGCAACACTAGTAGGAAAAAGATCATTGGAGTGATCAATGTTTGAGTGCTAAAGCAAATCGGTAATAACCTCTGCTCAGAGCCACACAGGACAATAAACTTTGCAGTCTACCTTCTGAAGTCAAGAGAAAGGGGAAATCTCAGGAAATAAGTCATTCTTCAACTTGTAAACATCTGTACTTAACAAGGAGTCATGTGGATGTTAGCAGAGAATACATGTCAACAAATATCAGCTACACAGATCATGCTCATCGTGTCAGGGCAGAAATTAGAAACACGTTAAAACTTTATATTAGCTACACCGAAACAAACAAAAAAAAAAATCAAACAAACTTTGCACTGCAGAGTCTAGCCCCGCTTAAGTTACATAATTACATACAAATACAAAATAGGCTCAACACTTGCTCGTAATTGGATAACATCTGCTCAACTTCTCTTTTTTCACATGATCATCTTGAGAGGATATTGATTGAGACTTTTAAAGTCTTTCCGCAACTCTTCAGGGTGGGGGTGGACAAGCCACTACTACCTTATTCACAACTTCACTATAGCTACACCAAGCCTCAGTCGCACTTACTCTTTCTTTTTGCGTCCATGAAAAAAGCTGACCCATTCGAAGAGGGTCTTTTTGCTTCCAACCCAGAAGACCGAAGGAATTCCAACAATGAGGCCCATGAGGTACTTCATCAGGAAGAGGATGAGATCCGGCCGACTTGTCTGAGTGACCTGAAGAAGGTGAAAACAGCAAAGGAGAAACGTTGAGTTCTCAGATTGCATTACATGAAAAGCTGTAACAATGCAGGTAAGCATGCAGTTCAGACCAGGGTTCAATTAGAGAGTGAAAACAGTTATATTGGCAAATGCAAGGATTACGGAGCTAGTGTAATTCACGACACATGGAGGTGGCATGAGCACATAGGTAGGCTCACAAGTATACCTTCTAAGATGGCGCTTATTAAGTGTTCATGAGGAAGCCCCAACAAAGTTGAAATGGCTTTTCAGGCTACTGTATACATCAGTCGGAAATACAACTGAATCACAGAAGTATAATTCCTAAATATATATATCAGGATATACTATCATGGTTCCAGTAAAAGACTTCAATTTACAGCAGCAAAAAGTAATGATGTGCATTCTGAGTTAAGGCAACCCTTTCTTTCATGTTTGTGAAACAGTTCTGTTGGGCTGGTGTTGGGCTCTGGGTCACTATGTGCTCCTTCACAAAGTGTGCTCATGGTGGTAAAGTAAGAGTGTGCTACCTCGCTGGGTGGTTGGAAGGCTGACAGGATGTGGAAAGACTAACACTCAGCAAGTAGGGTTTGGGTCTTATTACTGTTTTCAGATTTGCGATATGAATGTCCTGGATTTTGAGACGAACCATAATGTGCAATATTGTAACAGTTGGAGTCTATAGTGAGATATCCAAACATTGAAAAGAGGGTTAATTTCCCAATAATTTTTTTGAAGACTGAAGAAAAGTCCAGATCAGAGTAGTGCAGAATGTGTAGCAGGCTATAATGAAGAGAAAATATGACAGGAAGGAGACGCTTACAATTGTTGCAAAATATTCACAAACGCAGGATAAGTCAGTCAAGAAAATGAACTATTTTCAAAGTCAAAAACAGGTATATTTAAGATTCACCAAAGGAAGTATGCCTTTCACAGACAGACATTCATTGAGTCTCCTTACTCCAACCATACCAACTACACCAAATCAGTGACCTCAAATAGCGAAAACTAATTACGCAACTATGACACTCTTTGAGAGATGTACACCTCTTGCAGACGGAGTCACATTTATTGTGACTGCAAGAAGCATTTGGTTGGAATCACTGAAATGCTCCACTGATGCACAGGGCACTGTTCTCTCTCCCCCTCCCACCCCCACCCCCACACACGATGCACCACACCCAATGCTCCCTTATGCATCACTGGTGCTGCCCTATTGCTTATTGCTCTACGCTGTCATAGTGCACATTGCCCTGTGCTCCCCTGATGTGCATCAAACTCTGCCCCTGATGCGCATCCATTTGTGCGCCCTGATGCACATCATCATGAGCCCGGAAAATGCACACTGATCTCTGCCTCAAGCAGCAGAAGGGTATGGATGATAACTGGTCTGTGTTCATTGATGTATGCTTGCATGTATGTTGTTATTTGTCTCAAGTCTGTTACAGGTTGTGAAAATGAATGTCTATAGCTATGCTGGGCTGTGTGCGCGACCCCCCCCCCTTCCATGCATTATACATCATTGGCTTTGTCAATGATTGTTATTAATTCGTGCAATTATTGACTTACATCAGACCTCTGTGAGCGATTCAACCATTAAACATCATTATCTGCCATACACACCAGCAATATTTATACTCATTCATCCATGCTTTTTTTACAGTTCATAATTCATGTAAACAAAAATAAGGTATTTTTATCCTCAAGCCCCTCTCAGCTCAGTATTTTCTTGTGAGGTGTCAATGCTGTTCTCACCGAGTGTGGAAGCTTGGACTGACTCCTTATGCGTCTGTTATTTCCTGCTCTCTGTATCCAGTGTTTGACACAGAAGATAGAAAAATAACAATGACCAGTTCATTGACTTGGGGGGCTGGATATCATGTTGTTGTGTTTTCCCTCATTTCTGATACTAGTTTATAGGGTGGGTGTGTTACTATCTAAACCAACATAAAACAACGGCCTGTAATATTTAGAAATGTAATTACCCATATCAGAAGTGATTTGCTTTTTGGTGGCCTAAGCCTGCTAAGGATGCGCCCATCAGTTACCAACCAACTGCTGGTACCCTCAACCCCCCTCCTTATTTTATACCTCATCCCCAAGTGAACACCTCCCTGGCAGTTATCCTACTTCTACTGCCACCTGGTGCCCTAACAACTCTGCATGACAAAAACTCCCACCATACCCTCTCTTGTTAACCCATGCAGTCTTGTGGCCCACATACCCCTGCACTCCTCTCTGTAAACTATTCTCTAACCACCACCTTGTGCAGGGTTCATCCCATCACCCTTCGGCTAAGCCCCTCCTCTCCTTCCCAATTCCTGCCCCGTCACACTGTAGTGTAGTTCCTATATTCCCAATAGGCTCTGCGCATTGTAATAACATATCCTATAGATTTGACGTAGGACTTATGTTGACTAGGTCTCTATTGAATATATTAGACTTAATTGTGAGTGCCAGCTAGCTCAGAGGTCACTAGAAACTTTCTCGAATACACAAGAAGAGATTAGTTTCTGACAACCGCATAAACATGACAACTTTGTTTCCCCAAGATAAAACGTATCTTCAGAGTCGTGGAAACAATAGATAGATATTTTACTCAGTCAATCGTGCATGCTTCGTTTTTTCAGAGCAAAAGGAACATTATTTGCATCAGTTATATAGGAGTATTTGAGTGGAAAGCCTTTTGGTAATTTTTTACCACTGTCTTTGTTGGAAGCGGTGACAGCCTGCATTATTTTGCCGTCTATTTTCGTTTTAGAACGAGTGATTGCAGCTACGGAAGTCGCTTGCACAGCTGCCTTCGCTGCTTCATCAGCCAATGAATTCCCTGCAACGTGAACGCCATCACGTTGGTGACTCAGTGTATGAATCACGTGAGTCTTTTGTAGTTCTTTTTGTAACTGAACTACTTGTTCCCAAAGCAACTTATGCTTGATTGTGCCACCTTTTGCATCTTTGAAACCGTTTTGAACCCAGTTCTGCAAGTATTCATTGTAAGATTGAACGCAGTAATACGAATCGCACACTGAGTGTGGGGAATTCGTGATCGGTATTTTCAAGCGCCATCTGGAAAGCCTGCAGTTCAGCTCGCTGAGCTGTACAGTCTCCGCGAGATTGTGTTTTTGCGACCATAGGTCGGAATTTACCATCGCGCCAGCGACCTTTAACAATCGCGCATGCAGCACTTTAGGCTTGTTTACCCCCAATTGCGGGCTGTGCTGATCCGTCTGTATAAATTATACATTTGTATTATTCTAGAGGCAGAATCTCAGGGGGCAGAGGACATTCTTGTTCATATTGTAGAAATTCTTGAGTTTTCAAGTAAGGGTCAAAAACGTATTCAACGTCGCAGCAAGAGGGTTAACCCATTGTATCCATCTTGGATGTAAAGCATTTGCATTCGGAATGCTTGCTTTTGTCACTGCCTCTAGAGCAGGTACAGGAGTAAGGACCATTATGCACTTACCCTGCGCGAGGGCTCTCTTTTGCTACTGCAGTTTGAACCGCTGTCAGAATTTTTTCTGTCGAAGTGAATTTCATTTCAGCTTGTGTGTACAAGTGTGATTTATAAGCTATTGGTACTTTTTCTCCTTCATTAAAGGTTAAGTACGTGAATCCGCATCTTCCTGGGATGATTCAGATTACCAGGTTGCGTACGTTTACGCGTGTCTGTAAATGTGTTGTTGCTAACATATCTGTTTGCACTGAACGCAAAATTTCTGTGTGTTTTTGAGTCCAATTAGTTGGTTTGAAATCAGGTTTGATTAATTCGTAGAGAGGTTGAACCCTTTCTGCGTAATTTAAAATGTATGTTCTTCCGAATTTCAGGAAACCTAGAATTGACTACGTTTTTCAGCGTTGGAGGTTGGAGCAGCGCACACTTCTCTAAAAAGTTCACTGCCAGGCTTTTGCCTTCACTTGATAACTCGTATCCCAGAAAAAGGACGTGGAGGTGGGCAATTCTCGATTTCTTAAAATTTAATTTATACCCTTCAGATGCGAAGCCAAGTATTATGGTGTTCACTCTGTTCAAGTGCCTATCCAAGTCATCGTCTGCTAGATAGATGTCATCGACATAAGATAATGCCTCATCATCATATGTTTGTAGTAACTCTGTTACTCTGGCTGAAAAGAACCCTGGACTTTTCTTGAATCCCTGGGGGAGACGTTAGAAGTGACGCTGTTTCCCCATGATTGCGAAAGCGGTCAAGTACCTGCTTTCAGGTGAAATATCTAATGTGGTTTTATATTTTTTATGCACAATGTTATTCATTAGTGCTGCACTGTGTGCATTTTGTACTGCAAAGGTTTTGCAACAAGAGTTTAAATGTCTGTAGTCCAAAACTAGACGATATGTATTGTCTGGTTTGGAGACAGGAAACAAAGGATTGTTCATTGATGAGGTGCATGTTTCAATCACCCCTTGGTATTCAAGTTGATCTAAGATCTCCCTGACCTGTTTCTTAGCTTCTTGCTTTACTGGGTACTGCCTCTGAGCAGTTGGTTGAGACTTTAACTGGATTTTATGGTGAGGGGAATTCTCATCCCATCCTACATGATTTTTATATAATGCTGGAGCCTGGGCTACAGCCCATTTTCTGGCATAGGTGTATTTTAAGTGAATTGGAATATGATTCGAGAAGGCTGGCATAATGATGTCTTCGCCATGTGGGCACTCCTTGATAAAATGTTGGTGGCCAGTCTTTTTCAGCTAGAAGAATGTCATAACCCTTAGAGAGCTTCTCCCAAAAGAGTGCTCCTATTTTCCTAGTTATGTCCCCCTCCATCTGGAGTGTTACTTCATATAACTTATGGGGTACACTAACCCTGGTGTCAGCAGTTTCAACTTGAATGTACTCATTCAAGTACACTGTCTCCAGATGATTCTTCAAGATCTTGCGAGCTATGGTGACTTCTGCTGCGTTGTCCAGCATTGTCTGGGCCCACTCCCCGTTCTTGAGTTGCGTCCTCAAGATCCTCGGCATGTCTGATTTTTAGACCTGCTATCTTCTTTCTGGTGAATTGGGTTTTCTTATTTTTTGGAACGTGTTGATCGTCTTTGGACTTCACGCGCTCTTCCTTGTGTTCTGACCGTCCTCTTCTTTCCGATTTCTGTGAGGAAGTCTGAAAGGTACGAGAGGAACGTGTATCAGTATCTTGATATCGATCAGGTTTTCTCAAATTATCCCTGTTCCTGAGGTTATACCTCTTTTCAGAAGGCTCCTTTTGAGGAGACCTACCTCGGGATTGAGAACGCTTCTCTTTAGAAGTTTGTTTAGTGTTCTCCCACTTCTTTTTAGGAAGAGTGAGAGTGTTTTTAATAGAGACCTTTTCAGGACTCTCTATTAGTTGGGGTTTAACGGGTTTCCCACCCAAACTATATCTACCTAGTTCTTCATCGGATTTTTCGATTATTCTGGCCAGTTCATATGGTTGCTCAGTTACATCAATTTCTCTTATTTTTTGGCAGATCGCCACGGATGCTGCTTCACCTTTAATATTAGCTAATATTATTGCTGAGACCTGTTTGAAATCTTTCAGTAATTTCATACCCAGATTCAAAGCAGGCTCTGCCCCGTATTCATTTTGAATCTGTTTCAGGACGTCTGGTATTACCGCCATAGACGGAACACCATGCGTTTTTGTGTAGATAGCAGCAAAGACTGTACTCCAAGTGTCGCAGTCCTCCAGGTGTGGTGCGATCCCCATTGGTAAACAGATTGTTAAAATCCTGTGTTTCTCATGAGGGGTAGTATGGGGAAATACTGCCTCGATTTGAGTAATTTTCTGAGCTATCCAGAATGGAATTTGTTCCCTTTTTGTGGGCAATTTACCAATGACTGATTGTATAGTCTGTGGTGTAATTTTATTTATGTTCCCTTGGTGAGGGGTTTGTTGTGGAATCCTTATAGGAGGTTGGACTGTTAGAGTCTGCATGACATATTGAACCAATTGTCTATGTATTTTGATTAGTGGTTTTAGTTGAACTAATAGTTCTGCACATGACATTTCTTCAATGGCAGGATGTGGTTTATAGCTGGCTAAAACCGGCCATGTTGCTCCTGGTCTACCTAGTGGACCGAGCCGGGTAATGTGATTTTGATGTTGTAGGGCGCCTTTAAACCAGAGATGGTGCTCTTGGTAGTTATTGGAATTTCAACATCCTCGAAAGGAGTATATTCTGCTGGAGGTTCCTCTACTTTGTGGAAGTGGAACACATGTGTTACTGGATTTGCTTCAGGGAAGACAATCAATTAATAGAATAACTCTGTCTGGCGATATTCATGTGCCTCTATGACATGAATTACCCTACCACCTCTTGATGATAGGCCATTTGTTATAAGCTTTATAGTGATGGTTTTCCTTAAGTTTTCCGGGATGATTATAGCATCCGGGTCGGTTTCTTGGAAGCCTGTAACGTCAAAGCCCGGTTGGTTTGCAGTCACTGCAGCTCCACTGGTTGCGTTGTGGTCGCCGTTTAGGGACATTTTTGTTTAATGAAAAAACTTTGCAGAGCAAGTTTCAAGGAAACAAAGATAAGGTGCACAATATTTTAGAACACTGTATCCTTCAACGTTGAACAAACCAAAAACTAATACATAGGATTTTCGTCCTACTCAGTTGTGCCTTTTTTTTTATCCTTTTACCCACTCCAGACGTCTACTGGAGTATTTTACTGGAAAAAAGGGGTCTCTGAGAAAAGCACGACTGAGTTACTCTAGTATCTAGCGTTAAATTAGTGCCTTACCAAACTTTGGGCGCCATGTAGTGTAGTTCCTATATTCCCAATAGGCTCCGCGCATTGGAATAACATATCCTATAGATTTGACGCAGGACTTATGTCGACTAGGTCTCTATCGAATATATTAGACTTAATTGTGAGTGTCAGCTAGCTCAGAGCTCACTAGAAACTTTCTCGAATACACAAGAAGGGATTAGTTTCTGACAACTGCATAAACTTGACAACTTTGTTTCCCCAAGATAAAACGTATCTTCAGAGTCGTGGAAACAGTAGATAGATAGATATTTTACTCAGTCAATCGTGCATGCTTCGTTTCTACAAAGTTGCAGAGAAATAGAGAGACTGGCGTTTTCAATAAAAGGATTTATTGAACAGTCTTCTTTCTCATGCAAAAGAAATGAACTGCTACAATCGTAATTCAGTTTGCAAAGTATAATGCATACAGCAAGAAGAGTATTATAAAATAATACTGTAAAAGCATGGTATGGTTTCTAAGCCATAAAAATACATACATAAATAACAAGCTAAAAGTACTCAACTGGTGCTTCTAAAATACGCCTACCCCAATGTACCTAACCTAGGTCTAGTACGAGGGAAGGAGCAAGTATGGTGTAGCATAGGTTTATTATGCTTTTGCAAAGAATCTATCCAAGATTTCTCTTAGGGTCTTAATCAGCTCCGTACCTTGGTTTTAGAATGTCGGAAGTCTGGTATCTCTGTCTCGGACTCGATTTCCCAGCACCCCGCAAGGGGAGCTTGGAAACACTGGAGCTGGATTCTCAGCGAGAGAAAGGACAGGTTCTCTGTCAGTGCGTCAGCCGGAGGGACGGCTTCCTTCGGCACTTGCTGTAGCGAGCTGCGTCGGGCAAGTAGATAGTCGAGCTGCTCCGAACCACCGTGTGTTTGCTAGGGCAAGTGTAGGCATATTTACACCTTGAAGGTGCCTTGTTTGACGTAAAGTCGGACATAATAATGTCACCAAAGAACCCCAAGGGAATGGTAGTTCTTTGAAAACTCCATGATTTCTCGGACAAATCAATATTCAAGCAAGGGGATGTCCCGGACTGCTGAAGCAGAGTTTTCCAAGAAATCGTTGTGGCTTTTTGGAACGAGTGGGACTGCATGGGTTATGTCTAAATATGGTTATGATTTCTATGCTTATATAAGGGCAATGTGAATTGTACCTATATAAGGGTATGAATCAGTAATTTCGCTTGGATTCTAAAATACTACACAACACCACTCTCCACAGTACGGTCCCCTCTAATACAACGCTCCACAGCTAGGTTCACCTCTATTGGTTACATACCTATTTGTTTTTGAAGGATCCGATCGTATTTTCACATGCAATCTTCGTTTCCTGGGTCTTGCAGTGTCTAGTGCCCTTTGTGGTTAAGCCGCTTTATTTTTTCCTATCATTCATGTGCTCCATATTCAGTTCTTGAGTGATTTCAATTTATTTTAGCCTTCCTGAAGGCCCGATAATGCGCAACACCTTCGTGTCCTTTCATGTTTTCAAGATTGTCAACCATAGACGCTACCTCCATCGTAAAGGTGGAATCTGTGCCCTCTGGATACATTTTAATACCGGAGATCATAAAACTCAATACCTCCTATATAATAAAATTGGGTCTGATTCACTGTAAGTCAGTTTATAATCAGAAATCTATGCATCATAGATACTATGCTGCTTAGAATCTATGGGGAGGTGAGGATTATGCCTTTTGCTGGCTGCTTATTAATACTGAAGAAAGAAAAAGTCACAACAAGGAACAAAGTAAAAAAAAGAAACAACATATTCAGTCTCAAATTTAAACCATTCCAATACTACCAATCACAGTGTAGCAGATCAACGTTATAATGCCCTAGAGAACAAAGAATGTCTTTCCTGTACAGCCATCAATTGGTTTTATATGTATAATTGCTTGTTTTCTGGGCATAACCGTGGTGTCACACACATAGGAGGTCCTACAGGCGCCATAGAGGGCCCACATTTTTCATATGTCTAGGTGCTCAGAGCATAGAGTGGATGGCGGTGGACAGTCTGCCAGCATGTTCACATGCACCAGATACAACTCAGCTTGGAGACAGTCTCTGCAGTTCCCTTTTGCTCATTGTAGACAGAGACCCTCTTCCTTTATAAGTTGAGGGATAATTACATTTTTCCCTGCAGTTGTCAGACTATCTAGTGGATCATGGGATTTCAACATTAACCCCAACTCCTGGCTTCTATGACCTGCCCCCCCCCTGCATATTCCCCATTGTGCTCCTGTCGTTTGAAAAGTGTACAATAAAATCACCAGTCAGACATAAATGTAATCCTTGGCCCTGAATAACAACCTTATCAGGCAGCTTGATGAGAACATGTGTTAATTCTAAAAATATTGGGTTAGGTGCATTATTAAAATCGTTATTATAAAAATTAACCAAATATAACTTGAAACTGTTTTTCCAGCAAAGCACTTGAAAGCTTGTACTAGCTGTCTCCAAAATCTCCATGTGACCGCTCAAGGCGATATTCAACCATACAGACAGTCCATCTGATGCACGACCAGAACGGGAACTAATAGCAGGAATATTATAGCACTGTTCCCCACCTAATATAGTGGGTACCAACTCCCATGTCTCCTTTAGTATAATTAGATCATATTTTTTATGAAAGAGTGCCATTCTGGGACCAATATATCTTAGAACGGATTCCTGCAACATTCTGACTCGTAATGCGCAGCCTATTATCCGGAATAGGCTGTGCAATTGGTATATGGATAGGTTTCTTTGCAAATTTAGGCAAGGGATGTGCAGAGGCGGTAGCCACTGGGACTCATTCTAGGTCTTCCAGTGTGCTGAGAACTTCAAATCTATTATTACAATCAGTAATGGTGGTACCCTAATAGGGGGGGTTACAGACAGTTGGTAAGATTACTGGCTTGTAAAAATAGCTAAGGTGGAAGTGCCACAATTTGCAATGGAGGGTGTGACAATGATTCTCCAGGTTTTAAAAGATTGTGTACATAGATTCGAGCTCTAAAATGTACCACAATACAATCATCTGGAATCTCCTTACGCTCCTGTCTCACCCATCCAACTTTCCTTATCATGATAATTGCATCCGCATGTTCAAACTCAAACTGCTTATGTTTATTCCACCAGCGTACAAGTTTTGTTTTTTAACTATGACCAAGTCTCAACTGAACCAGTTTTCAATGGCCGTACACCAGCAAATATCAAAACAGATGGACAGGCGGCAGGAGGGAGGCTCCGTGAGTTTTTCATAGGAATGGACACTTCATTAACTTCACCGGAAGGATCAAGATGATTTGGTTTCAGGGGTGGTATCTCTCTGGTAGAATTCATGATGGTAGGGACAGCTGTTTCTGGGAGCAGGTTCCTTCTGGGTAACATTTCTTCGTTAGAGGAGGGGTTCCTTTGGGGCTTGTTTATTGATTCAGTTCCACTGGTCAGACTTGTCTGCAAATTGGTAGGATATGTTGGAATTGAATGAGTTAGAACATCCAATGGGCCTATCCTTAGTTGCATTGTTAGGTCACTGTAGTTAGCTAGGGATTTCTCAGTTCTAGCCGCTGAATAATTATGCAGAGTTTTTGATCAATCATTGAGCTAAATTTTGAGAGCAAAATGCTTTGTAAGTCATCAAATGCTATTTCCTCTGTTTGAGTTGTCCGAGTCACACTGTGGGATTTAAAACAGTGTGAAATTAAGTTGTGTCCGCAACATCTCGGTGTCTTTTTTTTAGTTGGGACATATGTGCTGGCACCTCTGGTAGCCCAGGGGGTTTACTCATTTTTTTTTTACAGTTTGGCTAATGTCAGAAGTTTTAGAGGAATCTAAACATGAAGGGGCAAGTGCAATGTAGGATCAGAACATCCATCCACTGTTAAAGGAGAGCTGTATGTGCATGGTAAAGCAGGACAGGTTAGGCTGGGAGAGATAGGAGCTACATCAGATGTAGTATGTTTGTGGCAGTGCACCAAATCCACAGAGTGTCTACGTTCAGCCAATACAATTTCATCTGAGATCGCCCCCACTGCTTTAGCCAGCATGGTGTCAATCGCAGTAGTAGTATAGGATGAGATGCCTGCGCAGGGCACCTGAAATTTTTGAAGGAGACATTTGGCACAGTTGTTGTCAAAGTGCTAGGTAATGTTGTCGACGAGAAAGAGTTGCAGACTCACATCAATGAGATGCAGACAAATAGAAAATTCTGCAGCGCACTACTTGGCGCTTAATATACTCTGGTGTTGTCATGTTGGATGGTAGAGCAGAGTCTAAAGCTACAAGTTTCCTCCCGTTAGCACACAAGAGATTTTGCTAGGGAAAAGGTTTCCAGACCTGTTGGGAGCCTGATAGGATAATTCAAAAGGTGAGGAATCTGCAAGATGAAGCAGCTATCTGAACTGGGCCCAGTGTTAATGCCAGGAATGAGTATGTTGCAATTTACACCCAAATATCAGATACACGCTGGCACAAGAGTTTGTCTACAGAACACTGAATTTATTGTGAACAAACCCGACTTGTTGATCTTACAGCAACATTCACACAAACATGTGAGATCTTTATCCTAAATTAACCTTTAAGCAAACAATTGACGCTGCAGGTATTAATTTTTTTGTGGACTTAAAGGAGAGACTAAAAACACAACTCATGTGACAACAAGTATCTGTTCCAAACAGAGAACTCTCAGAAACATTGAGCAGCATGGCGGTCTACGTAGTTGGCAACATTTTTACATTTTCCCGGAGTATAAAATGCCAGAATATTCAGCAAATGAATTAAATCATTAGACACGGTTAGGATTAAAAATTGTCTGAACGTTGCCACTTCCACAACATGCATTAAGGCCTATGCCCCCTTGCTACACCACTGAGTTCATGATGAAGAAACCGTCCCACCCAAACGGGATAATGAATTTATTAACACAACTTTCATTGTAGAAATGTGCATGTTAGTTGAAAAGAATTTGAGAGAAAATAAGAAAATGGGATATTTGAAGGAAATAAATATTTTGCTTATTATTTTTCCACCACTAAGAGATATTTCAGCCTATCAAAAACTGCAGGAATAATTTGCATATCCTGGAATAAAGTGAAATCTCATCTTACCTTGGCGGTGTTTTGGATTTTGGTATTTAACAGCTATGATTACAGAAAGATATCTAACTTGGAAGATTTTAGGCTGATCTTACATGATATGTAAATAGAAATTAATCAGTAGGAATCTGTAAACAACATTTCGACAGCACTGGGTTACAGATGGCTTACTTCTATTTGTAGGTTGGTTAGAGTGTAGGGGAAAAATGCATGGAAAGGGAAGTTGAACACAACTCGATGTAATGTACCAACAGTGAGCAGAGGACGGCTCAACGTGGAACACACAAGAGATTCCTGTAAGTGCGGAGCAGACCACTTATATTAATGGTCTTCAATTGGATTTGCATTAACAAAAAAGTAGGTGCTTCATGTGATTTAGCTGAACAATAAAATTAAAAACTCAATATTGGCTCTAACATTGTTCTCATGGGAACGCACACCACAGTGTTCGTTCAGGCTCTAATATTATGCTCAATAAATGTTCAGCCAAAAAAGTAAGCACGTCAACACTTTGACTTCTGATATTAATGCATTGAGAAAGCTACCATCATCCTGTTGTAGTCATGAAGATCCTATAATCAATTCATATATGGGGTTGAAACGTTGATGTGTTTACCTTATTGGCTTAAAATTCACTGTGCATAATTTTTGTCTTGACTTGTTTCACACAGCCAATATTATGTTCTTAATGATTGCCAAATTAAGAAAATCAATACAAGTATCCCTTTTCAAAATGTATGTCCTTTATACAAGTTCTTTTGAGGTTTAGAACTATTTGGCTCCCCTACCAAATGATTCAATTTTCCTTTTGAATAAATCATAGAGAACCATTGTTATTGCTTGCTACTATATTACACAGGCTTCCAGGAATACTGTGTTCCCACACATTTCAATTCTTGACCTAGATACCAATCAGAGCTTGCAGAGGTGGAATGGCTCATATACAAAGGTCTGTTGACCCTAGTCTGGGGAATTATATGATGCTGCACCAGCTACAATTTCCATACTGTGTTTTTGATTTAACGGAGTTTATGGATTCTTCGTCACTGGCCTTCTACTACTATTTCAAACTGATGGTAATGTTCAGCTTGATCCTCTCATCTTCAATGCCCTGTCTCATTATAATGTTCCATTTAACTACAGTGTGATTTCACAAACAAAACCCAAACACCACCTCAATAACTCTACTGTGCCATCTAAAACTGTCACAAAGCAATCTCGTTGCCCCCCTTCAATTCTAATACCCTCTCAACTCCAGTGCCTCGAGAACGTCCTGCCACCCGGTCCCCTCCGCTGACACCATCAGTGCTCTCTGCCACTTCAGTACCCTCTTGCCTCCATATATTTGATTTCATTTCCCACTCCCACATCACTGCTGTCTGCAGTGCACTAAACCCCACCACAGCCCACTGATCAGTTGCTCTCCATCAGAGCCATGTGACCATCAGTCTGCTACTTGGCTACCACAAGAGCTCAATGTCATCATCCAAGCTGCCATCTCACAGGCTGCCTCCATCTAACGACCACTCATCAGTGCCCCTCATACCACCAATTCCATCTCCCTCTATCAGTGACCCTAGAGAAAGTTTAATATGTACCTAACTGCAAAACTGCAATACTGGCAAAGAGGACCGGTGGATTTTAGCTCGCCAATAAAATCAATGTGCAGGTCAAGTGTGACTGCCACAACATCTGTTCATGGCCTCGCTAGTTCAGGAAATGCCACAAAGCACAGAGAGGACCAAAAAAAATCTCTAGTTGCACCACACAAAACCACTACAACCAGGGAGACAGAGGCATTTGACATGATCCACTCATGATGGCTCCCAGTGAGAAAGGCCTTCCCTAGATGTTGGCCCAAAAGTAAACAATACCACTCTCCAACTATGGAACATGTGCCGTACCAGCGCAGGAGGGGTGAGAAGAGGCTCACGTGAGCCCTCTCGAGATGCACAAAAATTAAGTTACTGAACAAGGGGCTACTTCCCCCCACCCTCCAAAAATATAAAGGCTTGAGAAGGACTTTCTCTTTCAAATGCAGATTTCAATGTCCTACGCTCCCTCCATTTAAAAGCAAGGTTGGCTTGCTAATTGTGCGAGTTTACCTTACCTTTAAAAAGCAAATGAGCATATTTCCATAGTAGATCGTGAAACTAACAAAATCTCATTGAATTACTCTCTACACCCAGTGGTTCTGGCCACATTTCATGTAGTCAAGAATATAAATAACTTGAGTAAGCTGTGGGGCGGACACAGGGAAATGCTGAGGTCGGCAAGAAGATACCACTAAATGAAACATCATAACTGGCACAAAACTTCCAATAAGATAGCTGTGTGAATTAAATGTTTGCTTCGGAGGTATGTGTAAAATCTTTGTTTAGCGGTTGCACACAAGAGTTAAAATGTTTTGAGGTCAGTATAGACCTTGATGGCATTCAGTGTGGTGAAGGCACAGAGAGGTGATCAAAGGCGTGGGTTAGAGTTTGGCAGATGGGTTATCCCACCACAAATTTGGCAGATGTCCCATCGGCCATCTTACTGGACTTGTAATATGGAAGACAGGATATCTGTCATGTTGTGACTTAGTAACCAGTCCACTCAACTCTAAATCATGCTCTAAATGTCCATCTGTATTTGACCTGTGATCAGCTAAGCCCTAGCCGAGGTTACAACTGTGACTGCCTCCCTCATGCCTTTTTGGAGGAAGCTGAAAAGGGTTTTATGGTCAACTGTATAAAATACTAATACAATGTTGGGACGAGCAAGAGCGTATGATTCTATTTTGTCTAGGATATTGATTACATCATGAATCCCGGTTGCCACTTCTGTGCTGCACTCCTCTTTGAAAGGGGACTGACCGTGATCTAGAAGGTTAGTTTTCATGAATGTGCTCTTTCAATTGGATGTTGTCTGCGCTCTGTTGTTTAGTCGAGAAATGGGAGAACTAATCTCTCAGTTGGTAGCTTTATTATTTTGGTTTGACTTGTGCTTTTTAAGGCATTCTGTAAACGCTCTTTCTTCCAGACAGCAATCAATGGTTTTCAACCAGTATGGGAAATTCTAAGTCTGGTTTTGATTAGGGGCACCAGAACAAAGGCTCAACCATGTGATGATTACCCTAGGTTCCTCTGAGGTCCCCCCCACCCACTCCACCAAGAGTGATGTTGGAAAAAAGGGTTTAATGCATGGCCTGTATTTCTCTTGCAGGCCCATTTCAAAGGCACTGTCTAGGTTCAATTGGTTGTCATTCCCGATTTTTTGTATCTTTTCAAGAAAGAACTTTAAAACGTGTTCACAGTTTACTTTAGTTGTGTCTGGAAAAGCTGGTTGGGGTGCTTTAGTCATTTTATTTCTCATGACAAGCTGTTTGTGTGGTCTTGTTTTCGTTCTCTTTAGCTGATGTTGATAAAACAGCCTTGGGCATTTTCTTAAAGGTCTTTCTATCTATTGTTAGATCATTCAAATTAAGGATTCGTTCCCTGTGTTGTTAAATCCATTCCAAAGCTCTGATTGGCACATGAAACCACCAAGGGTTTCTGTCACGTTCGACAAGACCTATTTACGTGAGTCATACAACCGAAAGCAAAACTACAGAACTCTGAGAACTGAATACAAAATACAATTGCAATCTGGTCATCAGTAACAGCAGAGAGGTGCAGCACTGGTCTGTGACCAGGTGATGAAACGCATGTTATTGCAATGCTGCAATTTAGGTTTGCTTAATGCTTTCTGTACTCCATACATGCGTTTAGGCCAACACCTGTTTGACCTATCAGGCCAGCGATGCCATGCGCATTAGGGCTTTAATTATCTTCAAACGAGGTGCACAGCCATAGAACCCCTTAGGAGCCCTTCTTTCAACTTCCAGTGCAGTCCTGCACACGACTCGGCTCACGGACAATAAATCAGCCGTCCTCGGCTATGAAAGCTAATAAGCCGAGTGAAAGAAGCACTTCCCCTCTGACACTGAACATCACCTTGATGCACTGAGTGCAGATGTGAAATGCGCCTTTCGCGTTCTCAGGCGAGATTGCAATCAGTGAAATGTAACTGTATCCCTCCGCCAGGCCTGTTCACGACAGTATCATATCACCCGCTTCCTCTCCGCCCCGCGGCGCTGCACGCCCACCCGTCATGAAGATGCAAAGTCCCCGGGGTGCGAGGTGGGAACAAGCGAAAGGCAGGCCCTGAGCTGGCAATAAACGTGAACATGGGCTACCATGCACATATTTTGCTGCTGAGTATGCATTTGATGTGGACGTTTTCTGAACGATAAAAATGTAATTAAATTTGGCGAGCGCGGTGACACACTCTTTAGCCTAACCTTCAATTTAACCTAATACAGCTGAGAATTGAACCTGTCTACACATATGAAATGAGAAATATTTCTTATGTCTGTCACAGAGGAGGCCTTGCAGTGGGTAACGAAAGCTGGTTTTAGCGCCTGGCGTGGGAGTCAGTGAAACAAAGCACTTAGGGTCAGAAACTAAAGTGCAGTCAGAGCACAAGTATTTTTTAGGCTCAAAGACGTCTCTATTTATCCTCGAGGCAATGAGCTGGGCGGGCCAAACGTTCCCAGAAAACAGCCTATTAGCCCATTAGGCAAAAATGCTGATGAGTTAAAAAGGCTACTAGTATGAGGGTGTAGATGTGAACAAAAACCACCAGCCAGCCTGAGTTCTATTAATGAGAATATCAGGCGCCTACAAATCTTCTACCCCAGAGTTCTCCAAAGTCGGCCCTGGAGCGTCTGAGCCATGCCTGATCCATAAGACAAATACATGTATCTATATGGGGATATGCTAAAAATCTGGCATGGATCCGGCCCGCCAGGAGCGACTTTGGAGAACCTTGATCTACACCAACAGTACAGTACGCATTAGACACAATCCCTGGTGCCAGCGTGCGCATGCCCTGGCCCCAGGCCACATAGCTGGATGTTTAATGCCACCTCAATGTATCAAGCTATAGACATATTTTGCCACAGATCAACAATACACATTTCACACAACTCCGGACACCGCCGTGCACACAACATGGCTCCAGGCTTTAAAGTTGTCTGCACGTTGCCACTTTGACAACACATCCATATCAAGTTATACCATTCTTCGAACTACACATAGCAGACAATTCCTGGCATCAAGCACGCAACACAGCGAGAAACCATACAGTTGCCTAAGTGACCTCAATAGCGTATTCACATTCATTTGTCAATCTACATATCACCAAGCAGAAGGTTGATGCAAATATACCACTCTTCATTATATCAATGTCATAATCAGTAAAGAAGGACTGCAACTTGAATGTGTGCACCACATGGCCAGTGGAGCCAGTGTTCTGCTGAGGAACGTGAAGACCAAACATGGCGAGCCCCTGCTGGACTCGCAGAAAGTAAAGTTCGCTCAGTGAAAAACATAGCATGCTACAGAAAGTATAACAGGGGCAGGATGGCCTAGCTCTTCTGACTATGCAAAAAAACTTCGGTCACCACACTCCGCTTTTCTCAGGCCTGATCAGTGGTGTTGCAAACGAAAAATTGCTGACACAAGTTAGATCCACTACTTAGTCCGGGCAATCATTTTGCAGGTGAGGTGTGCACAACCAAACAAGTCGGCGCATTCAGACTAAGTCATACTTAACTTTAGGAGCAGCGAAAGTCATCATTTGACTTAAAATTTCTAAGGCTTAACCAAGTTATCAAGAACAGATCATTGCTGAGGGATCGGAAATATCCCCTCTCCCAAATCCCCTGTGAGGTACAAATGGCTGGTTGGAACTTTCATCACACAAGTAAGGGTTAATCTGGAGCTTTACAGTGTGGGCCCAAAGTCTTGGACAAAGATGGCTCTGAATAAGGCTAATTATACATTGGCAGGCACTCAATAATGAGAAGCCTGTGTCAGAACCCCATTCACAGGCGCCAACTATTCAGACCTTGAAAAGCCCGACTACTTCTGACTGTCTTAAGGCCTGCATATCTTTTGTTATAAAAGTGTATAAGGAGAGACAGAGTCACTATCTACTCTGGGTCTTTAAGAGGTGCTTGCTAAGAAACACCACCAATTGGCAGTGGAGGAATGGCTGGATACGGAGAAATGATGGAGCTCTGGCTATCGCAGTCCACTTTAGCTTTTGATTTGTTGCAAGGCATCTAAGATGCCTCCGACATCAATAACTTCATTACTGCATCATAAATATATTCAACTATATCATAACCTGGTGTGAAGCACAGAAAGCAGAATCCTCTTCATCAGATGAATTGGTGCTGTCCCTGTGGCTTTGTAGGAGGATCAGGAACTAATAGGGCAGGACGAAAGAAGGACACCTGTTCAGCGCAGTCTTGTCTAAGATTAAAATTGGGAGGTCACCAAGATCAATTGATAAAAATTGAGTCATTATCTCAATATCTGTCACAAGAATTCCAAACAACTCTACAAGAGGGAGGTGCTCTGACCAATTAAGTTATGGTCTTCTCCGAATTTAGGATGTTATTGAATTACGCCGAACATGTACCTAAGGTTTAGACACAACCACTGCAACTACAAATTGCTCCATTTAGATACACTGGCAAGAACCTGGTACAAGCCAATACTGATTTGTCACTCTCCTTTTACTTCCTCTAATCTTGCTTCTATGATTTTTATATTTATGCCCTTTTGAGGATGGTTGCAAAGACTGCTGTGCAACACAGTTCTCTTTTGAAGTGTACTTTCTACCTCACAATGCCACACCACTTGTGTCCATGAGAAGAGAGTATGGATTTTTAAGGCACTGCAGTGCAGTTTAACCAGACCCACTTAGCACATAGACTAACTCTCTCGCCCTGGTACCACGAGGAGGATTGCAACTAACTCCATGGGAATGGATTTGGCTAAAGGCCTATTGAACTTCTTGAAAGATTTCGCTTTGGACTCTACTGTGCTAATCTTGCCCAGGCTGCTTCAGAGGCAGGGGCAAGCCTCTGCAGAACACTCAGAGGTCTTATGGGTACAAAATGTTTTCCTGATGTGGCAGGATCCCAAGTCCTACAACTCAGTGCTTCCATTCTAAGTGGAACTTGCTTGTGTCTGTACCTGAAGGAAGCACATCCTGTAGATGCATTTGACGATCCTGGAATGGAGGTTGAGACCCTCAAACCAATATCTTTTGACTTTTCTGACTAAGATTCCACACCCTGTCCCAAATGCCTCTTCTATATGTGCAACAGCTGCACTCAAACTAGAAAATCAATATCTTCTTTAGTATCAGACCTTTCTTTCTCATGGAGAGGAGGTGGTTTCTCACCAACCTCGCGGATTAACAGCAAAGAAAAAAGTTTAGGCACTCAATGGATGGTTCGGTCAACCCTGAATCATGTGCCCCATGTCGGTCAGAGACTGAGAATTGTCCGCTTGAAACTGAGAAGTGTCCGCCAGAAACTGAAAAGGCCCCCTTCCAAATTGGAAGGCAGTAAAAGGGACTCCTGCAGAAAAAGGGGGAAGTGTCGAGATAACCAGATCATTGTGTCCTGCTACTAAGTGAAGAACAGAGGAACTGGGTGTTGGCGGCTTGCGATGCACAAGTCGATGACGGGTCTGAGGCAAGAAGGGACACTACTTATGCTGGGGCAAAGTCATCATTTTTAAAGTGGCCGCACCCTATTTGGAAGATTCTTCTGGTTTTGCCTTTTAAACAAACCTTCCAAACCTACTCAAGAGAAGAGGAATGTCTTTGAAAACTAAAGTGACTTTTTACTGCTTATGCAACAAACACTTTTCTTTTGTACACCCACTTTCTAGCATCTACCTGCCCTTGCACCATAAATTTTTAATTTTTAATATAACGCTTCAAGAAAGGACCACATCCTATATTCTCAATAAATGTTAAGTTCTTACCATCCCTTCCAACACTTTGCTAGTCTCCGCTCCATGCTTTTCAGGACTATTAGTGCACATTTTGTTCTTACCCAGACTGGCACCTGACCCCAGGGCAGAGGCATCCCTTTGTGACACCGGCTTGCTAGTGCCTGTACCAGGCGCTCTGTGATGTGTGTATAGTGTCAGCCCTCTTTGTACCGCCTCTTGCCAAGACCAGCTATTCAGTATTTTCAAATGAGTATTTTTGTTATTTCGAAGTTTCGTTATGGTTTTTCTGCAATTTTAACGTAGCTTGTTCAATGTATTAATTAGTACAGTCCCAATTTTAGCATTTAACATCAACAAAGTGGTATGTTATTGGCAAGGAGGAGGAGGAAATGCTTTAGCTTTCTGTGGCTAATGAAGAAGAGTCCTGGATCCACTGGTCACAAACTGCGAAACGAACCGCGCCCAGAGATGAGATGCACAATTTGTCACTGGTCTCTAGAACAGCACAGAAGTCTCCAGTCTTTGGACGTCAGCACATTCCTGGGTATGGAGTTCACTATGTCCTTCTGGCCAATAACCTCAACATATATGAAGATGTCTTGAAGTATGAGTCCTTTGAACCAAAGTAGGCATAATGGGCTGGCTCACCAGGGGTTTTGTCCGAGACAATAGAATGGTCCGTGCAAACCTTCTTTGGAATACGCGCTCAAGTCAACAGGAGGGTGAATAGGCCTGTGGGGTCCAGTGTCGGGACTAGGTGTTCCAGAGGCAGGGTTAGTATGGAGGTGCAAATAAAGCTCTGCAGAAAGGGAGCCAGGAGGCGAGTGATGAAATTCTAGAGAAGAACCCTCTGTTTCTGCCAATAAGGCAGGTCACACCCTACAGAGTCTGTGCCCTAGAACCAAGACCCTGGCTCTTAGCAGGGAGGTTCCTTAACTCTGTGGCTGAGGCACGCATCCTGGCGGGGTTTGCGGGTAGTTGGTCGGATGTTTGGTGGTTTTTCCATCCAAAGCAATAATATGGTTAACAACGTGCACTCATCATAAATATACTGCCTTCTGGAGTGGGGAAGAACCCTGGCCCCCTGCTTGCTGTCTCTGTGCTGACACGGATCCTAACATGAAGACTCGGCACCTAGTGCCCTAGCACCCTTCCGAGTACTGCTGTGCTTTCAGAGGACTTTTAATTCTACTTAAATGCCTAGCACGTATTACCACACAGTGCTTTAAATGGACTAACAGTCAAATAGTCACACTCCCAGAATACGTGTCTACTAAGAAATGCCAATTCTCTCCTAGGAAAACTATTGCACCTGTGCTGAGAAGTGCTGGTACCCTCCCTGTAATGTCAAAGAATGGAGGTGCTCAATACACAATTTTCCCGCCCATTTAAAGCACTGCTACCATGAACGGGAAGTACTTGCTTGCAAATGTGTTCAATCAAACTATCTTGTATAGAAGTATGTTGCAAAAACTTAATGCTGCACCTATTTTTTGGCCAAAATAGAACTAAAAGATACAAAACATCCTGACCACCTTGCAATCTGCCTCCATATAAAAATAAAAACATTTGAAACTCTTACCCTCTACCACAGGCTTTTACCAACCACGCTCTTCTATGTCCAAGCCGACCTAAAACGGGGACCCAAAAACTTGTTTCCACGAACCAACCAGCCGGAATCGCTCACATCCACCAGAACCTGCTCTCTTCTGACCAAACAGTCTTGGTATCGTCAGTGTAAAGGCACCACCCCTACTTTGCCCACTCGAGCTGCCAAAACTGTTACCACTGCCCCAACTGTAAGAAAATATTTCTCTTCCGATAATTCCCATGGCCATATATTCCCAGTACAGCAGTCTGGACTGGCCAGAACTGCCACAACCAAAAGCAGTGCTCTAAGTGGACAATAGCCAGGGCTCTCTATCACCCTTTATTTCTGTACTTTGACAGCGATAGGGGAATAAACTATACCTTCCTGCCCGCCATACGTCAGAGCAGCAACACAACACCAATGGAAGTCCCCTTTGTGACATGCTGGCAAAGTAACATGGTGGACACGGTCTTTAATTTTTGGCATACCAGGGCCCAATATAATATTTCATATTTCTTTCCTATGGAATAACCAGGTTATCAACACTTTTAAATGTACCTTGTCCATTGTTTAATTGCTTATCATTAAGTAGACTTGACTTCTTCTTTAAACTGTTACAGACATATTTTGGTGCCTACTGTTTTTGGTTAGTCTTTGTCTTTTATGACTCCAATAAGAATTTGTGAAGCACAGGATCCTATTTCATAATTATTACAACAGGCCCTTGATTGCATAGGCGTCTAAGGGAGCTTTATTACATACACCTCCTATGTCACACCCTTTTTCAGCCCACCCACTTTTTAAAATGCCTTTAAGCACAGCCCACAAGGAACCACGAGTTTAATAATACTGTTAACTAGTAGCAATCATCATTATTAGATCTTACATGGCCCCTGTCTTCATACTTCACTCTGCCTCAGACGAACAGTCACCACCCAAGGGGGATACAACACAGGAAGGCAGTGGACAAACGTGCTGGGGAACCACTAAGGAAGAACACCTCGGAGAGATGTTGCTAGCTTCCTCCCCAGGGAGCCATGCTTGACCTCCTAAGCCATTCAGAAGAGGCTGAGCAAATGTATCTTCCTCATTAGTGCTGCTGTCCACTGGCCAAGTTTAGCCGAAGGTGAGAGGCGGTAAGCCTCACCCCGACTTTCACTCAGTTGTGCACAAGTTCTTGAGTTAAGGAGCTTGGTTCTTCTGCTCAACATCACAAAATGTGTCAATGAAAGCAAAATACCACCATATTCGTTTGGAAGCATGCTGAGACAGGACAGAAGGCTACACAACCACCCCCAGGGGAACAGAACAGTATCACAGAAAAGCATGGTAGACATGCACACGCAATGGAAATCTATCAATCTGCTCAAAAGTCAATTAGCCAAAAGGATTAAAGGGAGAGCGATCTCAGCCCCTTGGCCAGTCTGCACAGCAGCTGAAACAAGGGTTAGTCCCATCAGCAGCAGCTCAAATAACACTTGTCGGAAACACAGTTTTCTTAATAATGAACTATGCCTGCATTAAGGAATTTGACTTGCAATTAAAGGATTAAATCTGTGTGCTTTACTGGCAGTCATTTTAGTAGACTCCCTGCATATAGCGTGTATGTCTTGTACAAGCTGTGCAAAATAAATATCTGAAGACAAGATGCCAGAATAACAGTATCTCCTCATCCAATGAGCCTCCGACTCGCGGAAGAGCATATTTGCCTCCCATCGCAGTGATGAAAGACCGCATTAGGAGGGTACTAACAGGCTCCATCACTTACTGGCAGCTCTTTGGGATAAGCGGATTACCTCCAACAGCAAAAATGGAAATGGTTGAAGGTTAGATCACATTAACATGAGATCGTGGCTCCCCAGATTTTAGATCTTCTCCAAGAGGAACAGAACAGAGAAAGGATTCAAAGGTCTTCCCTTAGAAAAGAAGTCAGTTGCTTGACCTCTGGTAGTAATAGGTCAGCACAATGCAAAAGTTTTTGTCCAAACCATTTCGAAGACAAACCCATGTAGGCTCAAACTCACATATTGCAGAGCAGGCGGCCAAGCTCTACTAGTACAGTGAAAGTGTATCCTAGTGCTGAATACACAAAAACAATGTTGGTCAGGTGTCAGTGAAAACAAGTCATTAGGACAGTCTTAATTCCTCGACCACAAAAATCTATACACTCGCCAAGCATTTCGGCTAGTAGACATGGAGCTTCAAATGCCTGCTCATTCTAAAGAAGTCTGTGAAAAAACTAGGGAGTTAGGCCCTTCAGGAATGTGGTCTAGGCTGGGCCATATAATCATCAATAAACAACAAAATTGCCTGTACCACTACTATTTTAAGCTCGCATTATTCTTGCTTATTGGTCAAACACACCTGATTCTTGTTTGTACCGGTTTCTATTTATACCCCATGATTTAAAAATGTTTTTTAATTTATATGTACCAAAATTTATATATGAAAAGAAGAAAAAATGATTTTGTGCAACTTAAATCCACATTATCATTAAGACATACTCCACGTACTACATTACAAGTACAACATTTTACACAAGAAAAAGACTTTACACAAAAACAAATTTTTACACAAAAAAAGACATTGACATATCTTGGATTATCACTGAATGAATCAAAATCCAAATTACAACAAAAACTTTTGTAATATAACGGAGCAAATTGACCTAAGAGTCTCAAATTTTCTCAAAGTCAGAAATTATTTTCCTTATACTATTATGCTTCTTTGTTGTGCCGATGCGTTTTGAATCTAGGGAACTGAATACCCAGATTCTCATCAGGGCTTCCTTGGTTTTCTGTACAAAAATGTAAAAAACAACAAGTATTTACATGTTTGGACAGCTATCTCTCTTCCAATACATTACACTATCAATTTATTAGCCATGGTGATTATACCTGGATGTAGTGCTAACAAATTTTCTTTTGTTTGAACTTCAAATGATAATTCCAGGCTCTACTCAGCTTATAACATGCCTTTCTGATTTATTCACAATGCTGGGTTCGCATCAAGATGTTGAGGGTGCTTTGTATAATCCTACAAGAGATACAAATTTGTGAATGTATTTATCACTTCCCAGCGTTGTCAGGAAAGGAAACGTGGTGAAGATAAACAAATGCGTCGTGGAAATACGGGGCCAAAAGTCGAGCGTGCTAGGCACGGCAACCCGTAAGGTATGTATCACGCTGTTTATACATATAACAGAGTTTGCATCAACACAAAGCGATGTTTTTAACTGAAAACAACACGTGTTCCCTGGTAGGTACACTGTTAAAGGAAGACAGCTGGATCTAAGAAATAAAGCGGTGGTTTAACCCCTTCACTGCGGCGGCTATTCGGCCGCAATTATAAGGGGGCGGGGTGGAAATGCGGCGGGCGCATGCTGGTGACAGAACCGCTCCGTCACCAACGTCGGTTGCGCTGTGCTTATGGCGGAGCACTAACAATGGACTCCTGAGGCGAAAAGCCGGGAGATAGATTCTGCGTTATTTTTAAAACTTGCTGTGATATTGTGTTTTTACTTCTTTGCTCACCTACCTATCTCCTGTTGACATCCTCGAAACAGCGCTCTACGCTGCAACGACCCCCTCCTTCTGGCCGCCATTCACGAGGGCGAGGCGCGCCTCGAGACACGCCCCCTCGGCTGGCCACGCCCCCTCACCACGCATATAAATAGCGCGCGCCAAAGCTGGGCGCTGCACTAACAATGGACTCCTGAGGCGAAAAGCCGGGAGATAGATTCTGCGTTATTTTTAAAACTTGCTGTGATATTGTGTTTTTACTTCTTTGCTCACCTACCTATCTCCTGTTGACATCCTCGAAACAGCGCTCTACGCTGCAACGACCCCCTCCTTCTGGCCGCCATTCACGAGGGCGAGGCGCGCCTCGAGACACGCCCCCTCGGCTGGCCACGCCCCCTCACCACGCATATAAATAGCGCGCGCCAAAGCTGGGCGCTGCACTAACAATGGACTCCTGAGGCGAAAAGCCGGGAGATAGATTCTGCGTTATTTTTAAAACTTGCTGTGATATTGTGTTTTTACTTCTTTGCTCACCTACCTATCTCCTGTTGACATCCTCGAAACAGCGCTCTACGCTGCAACGACCCCCTCCTTCTGGCCGCCATTCACGAGGGCGAGGCGCGCCTCGAGACACGCCCCCTCGGCTGGCCACGCCCCCTCACCACGCATATAAATAGCGCGCGCCAAAGCTGGGCGCTGCACTAACAATGGACTCCTGAGGCGAAAAGCCGGGAGATAGATTCTGCGTTATTTTTAAAACTTGCTGTGATATTGTGTTTTTACTTCTTTGCTCACCTACCTATCTCCTGTTGACATCCTCGAAACAGCGCTCTACGCTGCAACGACCCCCTCCTTCTGGCCGCCATTCACGAGGGCGAGGCGCGCCTCGAGACACGCCCCCTCGGCTGGCCACACCCCCTCCAATTTCCTGTTCTTTCACCATAAATCATGTGCCTTGGCAGGAAGCGCAGCGGACGAGCGCAGCGGGCGCGACGATTGCGCGCCGAAGGCGCGCCTAAGGCAAGCCCGTCTGCGCCCGTCCGCGACTGGCCGGGACAAGGGGCTCGTCACTCTACTCCGCTTATCACCTATACCCCGGACCAACTTCGCTGCTGCCAGGGCCCCTGGCCTATCCCGGCCCCTATCTGCTCTCGCATCTCCTCCCTTGGTCTCTCTCCTGCTACTCCCTTCCTCTGTCCTTTCCCCACAGTTGACACCCCTCCCGTGTCTTGTAGCACCGCTCCCTCATCAACCCCCAAAGCCTTCACAGCCTATTATCTCAACACCCGGTCTGCTGTTGCCCATGCACATGAACTTTCAGTCTTATTGGACCTCCATGCTCCCGACCTTCTTTTTTTAACCGAGACATGGTTCTGCGATGACTCCCTCCCCGCCCTATTATCCACCCTACCGGCCACCTACTATGCCCTCAGGGCGGACCGCCCTTCTGGCAGGGCCGGGGGTGGCGTGGCGGTCATCGCACGCACCAATCTCCCCTTCCAAATTTTATCTTTACCTGACATCGCGACCACTGAATTTCTGGTGATCCGCACAGTTTCCACCGCTCCCCCCCTGACCTGCTTCCTTACCTACCGTCCCCCTCAGTCCCCCTCACAGTTTCTCCCCGACTTTTTGGAGGTCTTGGCCACCATCACAGTCAACAACTCCTCCATTCTGCTCCTTGGCGATTTTAATTTCTGGCCCTCCGACTCCGCTGAGTGCCCATCCTCCAAGGAATTCTCCGAAACCCTTCACTCCCTCAACTTCATTTCCCATGTCCATTCTCCCACCCACATCAAAGGTCATATACTCGATCAGATCTGGTCCCTGAACTGCCCTGTGGATTCACTCTCTATTACCCCTTGCTCCTGGTCTGATCACCACTTGATCTCTTTCCTTCTTCCCATCCTCCCTCCAGCCAAGCCCCCCCGGCCTAAAAACACCTGGGTCCGATCATGGGGTCGTGTCAACCTGGAGAATCTCTCTTCCCTTCTTACCTCATCCCTCCCCCCCCTTCAGGGTCTTCCCACACTTTCCCAGGTCGATGCCATAGATCAGTGGCTCTCCCACGGACGCGACGCTTTTGCCCCGCTCAAGCGCATTACCTCCAAACGCGACAAGGACGCTAATCGGTGGTTCACCGAAGAGCTTAAGACCACCAAATTAACAGTACGCCGCGCGGAGCGGGCATGGAGAAGGAATTACTGCCCCACTCTAAAACTGGATTATACTAACAGCCTAAACCAGTATAAAAAAGACATCTTGGAGGCAAAAACATCTTACTTCTCCTCCAAAATTTTAGCCGCGGAAAACCAGTCCAAGGAGATATTCACCATCATCCACAACCTAGCGTTCTCGGACAGAACTACTCTTAAGCCAGCCCCGTCCGAAGAACTCTGTTCTTCTCTCAACAACTATTTCATTCACAAAATCATCACCATCAAGGCTAATATCCCGCCACCCTCCCCCTCTTTTGTCGACCCCCAATGTCCCCCCCCCAAGGGCGTGCTTACCTCACTTCCCCCTATCACTCGGGAGAGCCTGATCACCTTGGTTCCCCTGGTCAAATCCGGCTCTCCTCTAGACCCCTGTCCCGCTCACATTCTCCGCCATATCTTTGTTTCCTGCCCTGACCCTCCCCTTCACCTTCTTAACAGCTCTCTTGCCCAAGGCATCGTTCCTAAACCCTTGAAATCGGCGGTAATTGTGCCCATCCTAAAAAAACCCGGGGCAGACCCTTCTGTCCCCGCCAATTTCCGTCCTATTTCCCTCTTACCATTCCTAGCCAAGGTGCTCGAGCGCCACGTCACCTGTGCTCTGAGCTCTTTTGTGGAGAATCATGGTGCTCTTGCCCCCCGTCAAGCCGGTTTCCGCCCTGCACACTCTACGGAGTCCGTTGTCCTGTCGGTCTTGGACACCCTCAGGGAGGGCATGGACACTAATCAGCACCAGGCCCTTGTACTCCTCGATCTCTCAGCCGCCTTCGATACAGTGGATCACACCATCCTCCTCTCCCGTATCGGAGCGGCGGGGATCGGGGGGACTGCCCTGGTCTGGTTGTCCTCCTTCCTGAGTGACCGCACCCAGGCTGTTCGCCTGGGTGACTTCACGGCGGACGTCCGGAAAGTTCAGTGCGGGGTTCCCCAGGGCTCCTCTCTTTCTCCCCTCTTGTTTAATCTGTATATTGCTCCCCTAATCTTCTCCCTTCAACAGATGGAGGTCGGCGTATTTAATTATGCGGACGACCTCCAGCTTGTCTTCAATCTATCTTCTCCTTCCTCTGTTCTAAACTTTCAATCTGTCATGCTTCACATCAGGGACTGGATGAACCACAATCACCTTAAACTCAACCCCGACAAAACCGAGTTGGTGTTGACGGGTGGCTCATCCAGCCCCTGGTCCCCTCTTTTCTGGCCCTCTTCTCTTGGCCCCCCTCCTACCCCCGCTTCCTCAGTCAAAACACTTGGTATAAAACTTAATCCTCAACTCACTCTTCACTCCCAGGTTAGCTCTGTGGTGTCTTCTTCTTTTCTTTCACTGCGCACTATACGCAGGGTGTCCCGTTTCTTCACTTTCTCTGCTCTAAAGCTCATCATCTTGGCCATGGTGGTATCCCGCCTGGATTATGGCAACGCCCTGTATGCCGGCATCCCCGCCTACAGTTTGCGTCGCCTTCAACAGATCCAAAACCAGGCGGCCCGCCTGGTTTTCAAACTCCCCAAATTTCACCACTCTACCCCGCTCCTAAAATCACTTCACTGGCTCCCTGTGCGAGCCAGAATTCAATTCAAGCTTGCTTCCATCACTTTCCGGGCCCGACACGGACTCGCACCTGCGTTCATCTCCTCCGAGATTGTTTCCTATGTTCCCACCAGGGAACTCCGTTCATCCTCCCAGTCCCTCCTCACCATCCCACGCTTCCGGAGAAAGAAGTGGGGAGGCTCCAAATTTGCTACTCTCGCCCCTACCCTCTGGAACTCCCTTCCCCTTGAACTCCGTACCATTTCTCTCTACCCACAATTCCGTAACCAACTTAAAACCTATCTGTTCACCAAATATTTCGAATTATAACTTTCCTGTCCCCCCAGCTTTTTAAATTTAGGATCCGGTTAGTAACAGCGCCAAGAAACCGCAGGTATACGTGCGCTTTATAAGAAATTTTAAATTCAAATTCAAATTCAGTTCCGCCATGGCCCCGCCCGGTCAATAGAACGCTCAGCGCAGGCGCGGAATTCGCGCCGCGCAGGAGCGTCGGGCGGGCCATGACGGAACCGCTCCGTCATCAGCACAGCGCCACCGCAGCTGATGACGGAGCGGTTCCGTCATCAGCAGGGGAGGGGTTAAGGCTCGGTAAAGAAGATAACAAAACTGAGGTAGGCGTTGTTTTCAATCATTGGGCCAGTACGACCATGTAAGGTTCATAGAGGTGCCTTTAAATACGAATTCCTATCTCTTGTAGGATTATATAAAGTGCCCTCAACATCTTGATGTGAACCCAGCATTGTGAATAAATCAGAAAGGCATGTTATAAGCTGAGTAGAGCCTGGAATTATCATTTGAAGTTCAAACAAAAGAAGATTTGTTTGCACTACACCCAGGTATAATCAATGTATTGGAAGAGAGATAGCTGTCGAAACATGTAATTACTTGTTTTTTACATTTTTGTACAGAAAACCAAGGAAGTCCTGATGAGAATCTGGGTATTAGGTTCCCTAGATTCGAAACGCGTCAGCACAACAAAGGAGCAGAATAGTGTAAGGAAAATAATTTCTGGCTTTGAGAAAATTTGAGACTCTTTGGTCAATTTGCTCCGTTATATTACAAACGTTTTTGTTGTCATTTGGATTTGGATTCATTCAGTGATAATCCAAGATATGTCATTAATGTATTTTCTTGTGTAAAAATGTGTTTTTGTGTAAAGTCTTTTTCTTGTGTAAAGTGTGGTACTTGTAATGTAGTATGTGGAGTATGTCTTATTGATAATGTGGATTTAAGTTAGTGTTGTAAATAATTGTTTGTAAATGTGCACAAAATAGATCATTTCTTCTTCTTTTCATATATAGATTTTGGTACATATAAATAAATAAAAGAAATTTAAATCAAAGGGTATAAATAAAAACTGGTACAAACAAGAATCAGGTGTGTTTGACCAATAAGAAAGAATAATGCGAGCCTAAAATAGTAGTGGTAAAGGCAATTTTGTTGTTTATTCATTCTAAAGAAGTCAGCACAGGCATGCAACTCACCCCCTGTAAAATGGCCCCCTTCAAACACTATTTACTAAAGTAAATGGCCAACAAGGGAAACTATGGTTGGCCTGTTATAGTTATAAGCTAATGACAAAGGCTATAGGCCGTATTAGTTCATTGGGGAAACGTTTTTCTGAGTGTTGATTATCCCCTTTGACAAACCTTAGAGGTAGAAGATTTGCACTGTAATAATTCTGGTTAGAAACTCTTTCAAAGGCTTGACCAGCTTAGTTTTATGCCAGAATATTGTTATCAAACAGATTAATTAAATAATACATACCCAAATATGTAGACATACATGGAAGGGTGTGCGATTAGACCTCTTCTGTACGAGTAGCATTTACACTCTTGCTTCCATTGATAAATGCATACAGCTTGAGCAATGGGCCAGTCCATTTCAGTCATTGGCTCTACTGCCCTGAGTTACAGCCTTTGTTTACCACGCGCACATCCAAAAATGTGTTTGAGTGCAACGGATGGTGGGCCAGTCCTTTAGCTTTTCATTTTCTTCTTTTAGAACCACCATTTTGTTCCTTTCTTTCTCCATATTTTCATTTTTTTAGACCATAATACAACTTCACAGATACTGTTAACAGGGTGCTTGCTTGCTGCATATTTCATCTGTAATGCTCCTTTTCCCTGCACGGCTACTGCCTCTAAACCAGTCAAACACCATAGAAAGGTCTAGCACATTCGTTCTAAATGTGAAGGCCATGTTGGAGCTTAACCCCTTCACAGCTGGGCAAATTCCTCTGCTGTGCTGGGGGGCGTGCACAGCGCCCCGGTGCTCATGACGAGCTCAGCTCGTCATGAGCCACGGTGGTCGTGTGCATATGACGAGCTAAGCTCGTCTTGACCACACCTGTTTCTTTAGAACGCTCGCAGAGCAGGGGAATTTGCCCAGCATGCGAGCGTTCTAACGGTCATGACGAGCTCAGCTCGTCATGAGCACACGAGCACCCTGGCTCATGACGAGCTGAGCTCGTTATGATACTCGAAGGTGTTAAAAACAAAAGATACACTATATACAACACCATAACAAGATGGCCACCTACTACTAAAGTTCACTTGTTAGTGCCAGCATATCATGTTTAGGTGGTGCTGTGTTTTCTTTTTTTCCACTTTAATTCTTTTATTTTGTCTTGTATACTTAATTTGTGTGCGTTTTATTTGGGTTGTAAATGCATGAATGCAGGAATGAGTCAGTGGGTGGATGAACAGATGCATGAGTGCATGGATGAGTGACCGAGTGCAAGTATGATGACTTATTTAGTAAACAAAGGGGATGGTGCACATAAAGATGAAATCAAAGAAGGCTTCGGATTTATCCAAAATTCCTTTATTCTTATCAATCCTTAAAATCTCAGCCAACGCGTTTCGTTCACTTGGAACTTCGTCAGGGCTTATTTGGAGATTATAAGTCCAAATAGGAATATAGAGGCGGAGATAAAAGATATTGACCTCGTATCCGGCTGGAAATAAACAGCTCATAGGTGCTAGTCCAGAGTTGATCGCGAAAGAGCCAGTATGCCAACGATCTTTAAAGTATATATTGTGGGCGTCCTTCGTTTGGGCGTCACAATGGGTAAACAGGAATAATTGTCATCTATCTTTAGGAAGGATCTACCACCAAGGCCCAAGAAAGGAAATAATGAAAAGGAATCGCCGACCAGTGTAGCAGGCGCACGTCCTGTATGTGGCGCTTAGACCCGTGTGTATACGGTCCGCGAAAAAGATTTCGTAACCTAACCATCACATACTGAATGAAGATGCCCTCTCATTTAGAAGAAGGACACCAGTTGGCATTGCCAGGGCTTGTTTTGGGCATCTGGGATTAAGTGACCGACCCTTATATTGATTAATAGTGAATGAGAGCATGTATGCGTAAAGACATCACAGCTCTACTGAATTGTGTCCACCATCCCAATAATGATGTTTTTAGTTCTCAAGACTGAAGACGTGCAATGCTAACACAGAATAGAATCCTTTGCCTCGCACGATACATATATTGTGAATTAATTTAGAGGGATTTATGACCCGAAATCTAAGCTAATGAATAATGACACTTATTTTGTATTTCTTTTGTTTTAAAGTGGCTTTATGTTTTATGCCTTTATGTCATGGAATGTTTTGTTGCGTTTTTAAAGTATAGTTTATAAACCAGGTTGTAAGATTGGTAAGAAGTTTAGCTATAGTACCCGCTGCATATGGCCTATGGGTCAAGACTGAACAGAATACACCTAAAGTGGTTTTTTTTTAAGGTATCTTAATTTTTATTAGATTAGTACTAAAATCAACCTTTTTAGATATAAGAATTAGTAATCCAAGGCATCAAATGAGAGGCTAATGTTTCTTTTTTATATATATACTGTAGTATAAATATTGTAAATAACTTACTTTTAGATATGAACTTTTCAAACCATGGAAAGCCGTAGTCACGTTTGAGGTGGTAAATCCGAGCTCATTTCAACGAGTTTCTTTTCTCTCCTTTCAAAGCGAGCTCAGAAAACAGAGTCCTTGCTTTAGCTTTCCACTCCAGGAGTCTTTATTGGCACAAAATGTAGTATTGAGCCTCATTTTGGACACAAAGGCGACTTGTAGTTCCGAACCTCACTTTTGGATGTTATTGTTCTGTAAAATACGGGCTGCAGGATGTTGCCTTTAAAAAAATTATGCGACAGGTTCTTCTTGGAGCTTCTACAAAATAACTGTAAGGACTTCAAACTAGTGGTTTCTCACAAAATAATCAGTTGATATCTTGCACACCTAACCAGTTGGACCCCACGTGTGCATGTGCACGCATGCTTACGACGTGGGCGATAAGTCTATTGCATTTAATGCATGCTCTTCACAGCTGCTAAGCCATCTTCAACTTTACACCCCCTTTACTGAATTTTAATGTAGCTGAATTCTTACTAGATACCACTACCCTCCATATGCTAGCATTCATCTACAGACCACCTACCCATACACCCCCTTCTCACTCAGTATTCTCACTTACACCTTTGTCCATCAGGGTAGCGTTGAATGACCTAATTTCATTATCCACCACTAAAATTCTTTGATCCTGCACTGGCTAGCGCGGCTCCTCCATTAAGGTAGAGGATTGTCGCCACACTGCTCTCGGAGCAGCGCCAAAACTAAAAATAAAATGACAATAAACACAATGTTATCATCATTTTCTTTTTCAGTATGGAGTCGGGGCAGAGCTGTGCTATCCTGTCGGACAGCAGCAGCCAGCAGGGAGGAGTGATGGTTTGGACGGCCGTCTTAGGACGACCAAACTGTCATGCACACTTAGGTTTTCTCCACCCGGCTGTGTTGCACAACCAGGTGGAGACCAGTCCCAGGCACTGTCTGAGCGGCAAACGAGGCCCTTCAGACCAATCACAACTCTGCTGTCATGCTGGTAATCCTACTACTAGCATGTCAGCAGCGTTACAATTGGCTTAGGGGAGTCTGAGAGCCTGTGTGCTGCCGAGAGGTACAGAAGAGGATAGAGGAGAGGCAGTGGTAAGTTAAGCCATCTTTTCTTTTTTTTCTGTCCACTCCTTTTGCCCTCCATTGCCTCACCACTAGTGTGGGAAAGGTAGCAAAGGTCCAAGGATTCTAAGGCTTGAACAACGCTTAGATAAGCTGTTTTTATCGGTAGAAGGAGACACACTCGAAGCTCTGGACCTCTTGGGCTTCATATAGAAATACAGGTTAAAGAAATGATGAGTGTGTACTCCAAAGGAAATTGCAGTGATTTTTACTAGGAATAATATCCGTTCTTTCAAGTCGTCATACAGAGGACAAAACTGTACAAGGCTATTTTCACATATGTGGCGTATATTATTAAGGTTTCCAAAGCCTGGGATTCAACCCGTGAACCACCACAAAGACGGAGGACTGAGAGCAGGGACTGAACATCGCAACAAAACTCACAGAAGAACTTCTGCTCCTGGAGTACTAAACTCCCTGTACTTTGGATACTACATAATTTGGAAACCTTAATAATATACGCCACATATGTGAAAATAGCCTTGAGAAAGCCCCGGCGCAACCCGCCAAGAGGGGGCGAAACACGTGTCGGCTGTCCATGTCTCACAAAAAATAATAAAGAAACCATATTGCAACCAGTAACAGTTTTGTCCTCTGTATGACGACTTGAAAGAACGGATATTATTCCTAGTAAAAATCACTGCAATTTCCTTTGGAGTACACACTCATCATTTCTTTAACCTGCCTCACCACTACTGTTCAGCAGCAGCCACCACTGACTCTGGCTACTGTGGTTTGTGAGTCACAACAATAAACTACGGTTCAGGAGAGGAGTTCCCGACGCTGGCGGCAGCTCAGCATCATGGGACTCTCAGCAATAGCTCACTTAATCTCACTGACTGCCCCCAGCGCCTGGATACCCTTTGGGCTGATAAGTAGCGCTTTACAAATTGGAATCATTTTGAAATCATTATCAGGCTTCTATTCCTTACTTCCGATTCCTTAAACAATACACTTATTAATGAAATGAAAAAGGCACTTGTAAAGCGCATGGCTATCATAAGGCCTACAGCGCTGAAGAACCGGTTGAGAGAGCGTCCACCTTAGCTGGATGGATATAAAAATGTTTTCAACTGCTTACGAAAGGCCAAATGGTTTTCTTCCAGGCGAATGTGGTGAGGGAGAGTGTTCCATTTTTTGGAGGCCACGTATGAGAAGCGTTGGCCCCCACTTCTGGTCCTGTAGATTCTCGGGACAGTGGCTAGGTGTTTGTTTACAGAGCGAAAAGCTCTGTTGGGATGATATGGGGCGATGAGTGACTGTGGGATAGTCGGGCTTTTCTTGGTCATGATCTTATGAGTGATACAGAGGACTTTGAACGAGATCTTCTCGGCAACAGGAATCCAATGCAGGGAGGTTATGGCTGCTCTGGCGGACTCTACGGGGGGATATTCAGAAGCATTCTGGACGCACAATTCTGGACTACCTGGAGTCTCCTTAACTGTCTGTGTTCCATAGCATGACTGTTTATTTGTTATTAAGTAGAGTTCATTAATCTTTACAGCCTCTCAGAAATGTTTGCAAAATATGGCTGAGAGATTGGTGTAGAAAAAACATTAGTCCCGGTGTGCGAGCTTCGACTTCTTGCTCATACTATAAATTAGCATCATGACATTTTAGGACATCCTCCTGTGTATTCCGCTTTTTAAAATGGACACTGTTTATTTCACTTTTCTGTTGATCGTTGCTTGGTATTAGGTGGAAAAGCAAGAAGAGGAAGGGCAAACCAGTAACCCCTTGTACACTTGGGAATAGTATATACTAATAATAATAACTAGTAAATATTATTTGCAAGTCAAGGTAACTATCAGGCATACAGTCATAAGACTAGTTTTGGCTTTTGGCAAATGTAATTTTAAATTTCTCCCTGTCCTAAGTGGGCATAACAAGGAATATCGCAGTGCAAATTTACTAACCACACAGTTTGTTAGTGGGAGTAACCAACACCAAAACCCTTGCATACTGTTCTGTGAGATTCCATGTAATAACATACCTCTCAGCAGGTATTAATATAGAGTAATAATCAGCCACCCGTAAATGCATATTGAGTTGAACATATTCTTTTCACAATAAAGATGTTTGAGCTGCTGACTTTAATATGACTTTGAACAATAAACATATCTGGCCTATGGCCTTGATCATTGACTTTCCACCATAAATGACACAAACCTACTGTCTTGAGCATAAGCTTTCCTAAAAGGCAACTTCAAGCAATAAAATAATGTGGAAAATATTTACAAAATTACAGTTGTCAAACAATATAAAGTCCCTCCAAAAAGAGCCCAACAAGGATTACCACCGCGAGACTCTTCTATATCCGTGGTCTGTTTGAGTTGGTCATCAATACCAAACCCTTGCCTAGTACAGTGATCTATGAGATTCCATGTAATAAATACCTACCTACAGGCTGCGCACCCACAGGCTTTATCACAGTATATTTAAAACCCACACTTAAAGAGTCTACTGCATTAAACACATTTTCTTCACAATAAGTCAGCCAGGCCTACTGGCTATATCCTAACCTTTATGCCAATGAAACCTACTTTAGGGAACCTGGGCATGATTATCTGTCCTAAGTTGAACAGAATACAAACATCACTGAACATTCCTCTCTCCACACAGATTTCGTACGTGCAATGTAGGAGGTACATACCTTAAGATTACACCATCCCTAAAAAGGTCGCTAAACATTAAAACATCTCACTCCATGACATTCAAGGTTTGCCTCCCAGTAACATCTACGACGCTGTAAAAATAATTTACAAACCATATTAAAAGGTACATGACATCACCATGTACAGGGACATACTGCAGAAGACGTAGACAGATTTGAACTCACGAGACAACCAGATACCCAGCACTGTATGCATGAGATCAAACTTATACCAAAGCTACCAAGAAAGAGCAAAGTCACTGTATGCCCCTCAAACATTGCAACATAAAAAGTGTCCTTGCTCTGTATGGAAACACTGCTGTATCTCACACATAGCAAAGGTATAGTACCCAGCAATGGCAACTGGCGGACTCGAGGTTTCTTGACAAACAGTAAAGAGATACTACCCTGCTCTCTTCTATGATTAACTCGCAACATCCCAGCCATACAATGCCACAGTATGCACCCCCTTCAGGTGGCAATGTCCTAATACCACCTCCTCGCTGCAGGGATGAGAGTCCATTCCTGTTTATACCAGACGTCCATCCTGCTTTCTGCCTCACCTGTTGGATTACTTTGTGGTGAGATCAGGTTACAGCTGATTCTAGGGAATTCTTCCATACAATGACTCCTGTGCTCCTCAGCAGTGCCCGGGGGTGCAGCTGGGACACGAAGGACCCCAAAACGGTCCACTTGCAACTTAATCTCAAGGAGGCACCTCCCCTGTACCCCGTTACTGAGAGGGTAAAGGCAGGTGGCAGTGCAGTGATGATTTTCACAGGTATAGTAAGGCTGTTCCCAGGGGCGAGTACAGAGGCACCCTCTACTGGGGACTTTCTTTCCTTCCTACTAACCCGTACTGTGCCCAGGCATTGTGAGCGTCATTTTAAGTGCACGCTTTAGAAATGGATGCGGATGACAAAATGGAGGATGTTATCTGAAACTGCCATGAAGGACATGGCTATTTGGCAGGACATCTCCCCTCTTCCTTTCGATTGGTTGGTGGGAATCCACAACCCTGCAGCCTCTAAAGGAGCATGCCGCTGGGAGAGAAGGGCATTTCTGCAGGGCAGCAGCATATCCAGAGAAGGTAAATCTGGCTGGTGACTTAGTCATCCACACCAGACTCTCCAAGAGCGTGAGAAGGCCTGCTCAGGGGAAGCCAGCATGACAGGCTGATGCTAAATCAGGAAACACTGCAACTTGCCTGAGAGCGGGCTGCTGCCCATCAGCCACAAAATGTCAATTAGTGTGTCAGACCGGTTCCAGCAATTCAAAGACTCCTAACTAATTGACTAGCATGACCTGTGGTGCTTCCTAGATGAGATGTGCGTTCCGTTTCTCCCCCTAGGCCGGAACCAAGCCTGGAGGTCTAAAGCGACCAAGTGCTTGATTGCCTGTCTAGAGTGCAGCCTGCAAGAAGAACACACTTGGCGGCAGAATTCTGACAGGAACTGACCAGATCACCCCAAAGCCTTGCAGAAACTCATCCATGTACCATGGATAGCCGGTAGAATGACACGCCCTACCCCCAAGTAGCTGTAACTCAGCCTTCAAGTGCACGCTCATTTGCACCAATAAACAAGCATTTCATAAACTTGGTTACTTCCAGCTCCCTCCGTTTGTCATTGCCAATACCCCCTACCGTCAGACCAGATCAGCATGAGCACAAACAACAGCCACCAACACCGTGGGGTGTTGGAAGAGTGTCCCTGAGTCACAGTTGGAGACCCACCTCTCCTAAAGGGTAAATGATTGGCTCTGCGTCCCCACATACTGAACTTATTGACCTAGACCATGATGACACTTTAGCTGTCAATTCAACACTTTTGTTAGAGGCTGGAGGCTATCCTAGTAACCCTGAGCAAAGCACTACGCTACACTCGGGTAGTTTGCAAAGTTTCCACTACTTCGCACTATGCGAATTGCACGTAGCACAGTGCAAACCCGCGTAGTGCAGCGGTCATTTTTTGCTTGCTCGCGGTCCTCAAGGTCAAGTTGGCAATCGCGAGCAAGGAAAATGACATCCCAGCGAGACTTTTTCCTTGTTCGCGATCCGCAGTATCAAGTTGCTGATCGCGAGCGTGGAAAATAAACTTCCCGGCGAGATTCTCAACGCGGGGAGGTCAGGTTTCTCATTGAGAGTGGTCGCGTAAGCTCGCGACCGCTCGAGATGAAAAACTACCAGTCCGCGTTGAGAAAGCTGCTGCTCGAGTAAAAATCTACTTGAGCTGCAGAAAACTGCAGCTCGCACTGTGCAAGATGTCGTTTTCAATGATTGCACAGTGCCGGATGTTTGTCTGCACTGTGCAATCATTGAAAACGGCATCTTGCACAGTGCGAACAGGCTACTACGCAGTTCGCGTAGTGATACGGATAGCTCGCGAAGTGCACTTCGCGTCTAGCTACTTCGCGAACTACGCCCAGGGTTAATCCTAAGCCCTTTCCTCATCATGAGATTCCCCATGAATTGAAGACGTTTGAACCCATACGGACAGCACCAGAGCTATCCGGTCTCAAATTCTAGGGAGACCCAAACCCTAATAGGGAGATAGCAGCGTCCCCTTGCAGGACAAATCACTTGCCATTTCTAGAATATGGAACAGGAACCATATCCAGTCGGCAAAACAGTTGCTTGCCCCTAAATAAGTTGGCTTCAATAGCTCTTTAAAGGTTTCGGTTAAGCCATCACAAGCCTTCATCATTTTTACTGTAGTATATATTTTAAAGTGTTAGTTGAAGAGCGATTCCTTTTTATGTTACAAGCATCACTGAACCTGCATATAGATCTTGTTTGCTACTCTACTTCACAACTCCTTGTTTAGGCTATAACTGGTGAACAGGCTAACATCCCAAATAGGTGAGGATTTGGGGTTCAAGCTTACGGCCACAAACTAAGTATCAAGTATACCTGTGAAGAGGGAACACAGGCAGTCTTACCTTTGATCCAATTTGTCGCTCCTTTATCTTCAGGACCATGGGGAGAGAGGTGTTTGTCAACTTGACACTTGAAGATAGCAAAAAGCACCTTTCTGTTGTCTAACATGGACAGATCCTGGTATCCGGTCTCATGCACGGCAACCTCTTGGTATCCTGTCCATTCACAAGGCAACATCACTGAAATCTGCTGTCACATGGCAATCTCACAATACCTAGTTATCTCACATGGAACCATCACTGAATTTTAATTGCCTGGCATGACAATGTCAGAGATTCTCGTCATCAAGCATAGCAACCTCAAAGTTGCTGCTGATCTTACATAGAAAACTCACAGCAGCCATGGTTTGAACATGGCAACCTCATGGTATCCTGCCCTCTCACATGGGAAGATGAACAATAGTTACTTACCTGTAATCTGTGGTTCTCCAGTATTGGTGTCTTTCATAGATTCACATGCCTGAATCATTCCCCGTCGTCGGAGTGGGAGTCCCACGGTACATAAAAAAGCAATAAAATGCTATAAATATATAGTAATACCAATAGAAATGAACCAGGAAGTAAAACAGCCAATGGTACAGTAGGCAAAAACTTCCCATCTATGACTATCATAGTCATTTTGTATAGTCCAAACTACAGCCAATCAGGCGCCAGCACCCACCAGAATGTTCTCCCCAGAGGCTCAGGCTCTCAGATTTTCTTGCAAGGAGTGAAGGTAAACCATAATAGCCTAGAAAGCCTCTGAGGGGAGGTGGGCGGGTTGCATGTGAATCTATGAAAGACACCAATACTGGAGAACCACAGATTACAGGTAAGTAACTATTGTTCTTCTCCAGTATTAGGGGTGTCTTTCATAGATTCACATGCCTGAATCAGAGTAGCTAGCAGTACATATCTTTGCTGAACAGACGCTCATAACACCCAGCTTGTCAGCTAGTAATGTAAATAACAATGCGAAGTGAATAAACACATATCATATAAAGCATAACATAATGCAATCAAGAAAATATGTGAAAACATAACATAAGAAGCGTCTGACAGCAGAAAACAAGGAGGTGGGAAACAGAGGCTCACCTTAATGAAACAGGTTCCGTAGAACAGCTCGACCCACAGAAGTATCAGCCTCGCTGATGGACTCTAGACAGTAATGTCTGGTAAAGGTATGGCGACTTGCCCAAGTCGCCGCCTTGCAGATCTGCTGAAGTGGGACTCCAGCGAATAAGGCCGTAGATGAGGAGACTGCTCTTGTAGAGTGCGCTCTGGGCGCAGATGGTAAAGGTCTCCCAGCCTGTGCATGGCAAAAGGCAATGGCAGCAGAAATCCATCTTGCAATAGTCTGTTTTGATACTGCCCGCCCTTTACGAATCGCACCGTAGGTAATGAACAACTGGTCAGAGGTGCGTACAGCAGAAGTTCTTTGTAGATAGAATTTGAGACATCTTCTAATGTCAAGCGAGTGTAAAGCTCTTTCCGCAGGAGTTTGCGGGTCTGGAAAAAATGATTTAAGAACAACAGGTTCGTTCAGATGAAAATCCGAAGGCACTTTAGGAATGTATTTGGGATTTGTGCGAAGTATGACAGAATCGCTAGTGAATTGGAGGAAAGGATGATGAACAGTGAAAGCTTGGATATCACTAACTCTCTTGGCGGATGTTAAGGCTAAAAGCAGTGATACCTTCCATGAAAGATACTTCAAGTCAGCTCGATGGATGGGCTCAAATGGGTGACGCATGAGTTGACCCAGGACCACATTCAGATGCCACAAAGGAGGTGGACGGCGTACTGGAGGGAACATTCTAAAGAGACCCTTAAAGAACTGTTGGATAATTCTTGAAGAATACAGAGAATTGGACCCATCCTGTCGATAACTGGATATTGCAGCCAGAAATACTTTCAAAGTAGCATGGGACAGACCTGTTCGTGCCAACTGCAAGAAAAAAGGAAGAATTTCCTCAGGCTTTGCCAAAAAGGGATGAACACCTGCTGAATGGCACCAGATACAGAAGCGTTTCCATTTGAGACTGTAAGTCTTGATGGTTGCGGGTGCTCTAGCTTTGGCCAACACCTCTTTACAGTCTGCTGGGATGTTCAAGTGTGCAAACTCATGGTGTTCAGGAGCCAAGCCGCTAATCTCAGCGATGCTGGGTCCGGATGGAAGACTTGACCTTCCTGAACACTGAGCAAGTTCGGGATTGGATGTAACTGAATTGGTTTGCTCTCTGATAGTAGGAGGAGCTCCGTAAACCAATACTGGCGCGGCCATCTGGGCGCGATCAGGATCAGTCGGCAAGGTTCCTTCCTCATCTTCCGCAGAACCCTGGGGACTAACGGAATCGGTGGGAAAGCGTACGCAAACCTCAGGGACCAATCGAGGGAGAATGCATTCCCCAGAGAATTCTTGTGGGGGTGCCAGCTGGCGAAGCTCAGGCATTTGCTGTTGGTACTTGTTGCAAATAGGTCTAGGTCTGGCCAACCCCACTGATGAAAGATGTGGTCCACTGTGTTCTGGTGAAGCTCCCATTCGTGGTTGGTGATTGTGGTCCTGCTGAGTGCATCCGCAAGGACGTTTTCCGTTCCCGGAACATGCACCGCATGCAACTGTACATTGTGGTGAAGAGCCCATGTCCATAATTCCTGCGCCTCTTGAGACAGGAGAAGAGATCGAGTTCCTCCCTGTTTGTTGACGTAGTGCATACTTGTTGTGTTGTCTGTTCTTATCAACACATTGGTGTTCTGAATGATGGCACAAAACGCCTTGAGGGCAAGAAAGATGGCTCTCAGTTCCAAACGATTGATGTGCCACCGTTTCTGTTGTACAGTCCATTTGCCACTGATCGTGAGGCCTTGTAGATGAGCCCCCCAGCCCTCGAGGGATGCATCTGTAGTGATGGTGAGACTTGGTGGTTCTTGAAGGAACGCATGACCCTGACTGAGATGACACCTCTGTGTCCACCACAGAAGAGACTCCTTCATGAGTGGTGTGATTTGAATGAGGTCCTCGAAAGTGCCTGAAACCTGTTGCCACTGCAGGGCTAGTTCCTCCTGGAGCGGCCTCATTTGAAGCCTGCAATTTGGAAGTAATGGAATACAAGCCGATGCCATCCCCAGAAAGGATTTGTATAGTCGGACAGAAACTGACTTTCTTTGCATGAGATCTTGTGCTAGCCGACTTATTTTCATTTGTCTCTCCTTTGAGACGAAAGCTTTGCATTTGTGAGTGTCCAACATTGCTCCTAAGAATGCTATTCTTTGAGACGATTGCATCTGGGATTTGGAGAAATTTATTGTCAGGCCTAGAGACTGAAACAGGTGGAGACACTGGTGAAGGTGATGTTGAACGGTGCCATGAGAATTGGCCTTTATAAGGCAATCGTCCAGATATGGGAAAATTTGTATTCCCCCCAGCCGGAGGTGCGCAGCTACTGGAGCTAAAACCTTCGTAAAAACTCTTGGAGCTGACCGTAGTCCAAAAGGAAGGACCTTGAATTGGTAGTCCCTGCCAGCCACCCTGAAGCGAAGGAATTTCCTGTGGCGAGGTAGGATGGGGATGTGGAAATATGCATCCTGGAGGTCTAGGGTGACCATGCAATCTCCCGGTGATAAAAGATGCAAAATTTCTTGAAGAGAGAGCATCCGGAATGTTAATTTCCTTAGGTATTTGTTTAATGCTCGAAGATCGAGGATCGGGCGCCACTCCCCGTTCTTCTTTCTGATCAGGAAGAACCTGGAGTAAAATCCTAGTCCTCTCATCCTCTGAGGAACGCTCTTGATAGCTCCTTTTTGTATCATCATCTTGATTTGGGTAAGCAGCTCCTTCAGGTGAGCTGGAGGCGGGCCCTTTGGCGGTACATTTGGGGGAAATTTTTCGAATTCTAGGGCATGGCCCCTGGCGACAATATCCAGGACCCATTTGTCCGTTGTTATCGACTGCCAATTGGAGTAAAATTTGGAGATTCTTCCGCCAAGTCTTTTGAGAGGGTGAAAAGACGGTGGTGGCAGGTGAAAAATATCATTGTCGCTTGTCCTTGCCTCGGTATGTAGCCCTACCCCTGTTTGGGGTGTATTGAGATTTTTTCTGCCCATAAGACTGGTAGCGCTGATTTTGGTAGCGCTGATTACTCTGACGGTATGAGGATTGTTGATGTTGTTGCTGGTATCCACCTCTATTAAAGGACGTTCCTCGTCCTCTCGCTCCTCGAAAGGGCGGCTTGTGAAATTGTAGAGTGCCTAAGGATTTGGCCGTTTCGGTATCCTTCTTGATAGTCTGTAAGGCCTCCTCTACCTCGGGGCCGAATAAATATTCGCCATCAAATGGCATGTCTAGAACTCGGTTTTGCACTTCCTGTCTAAAGGCAGTGGAACGTAACCACCCCTGTCTACGGAGAACCGCAGCCCCTGCTAATTGGCGAAAACCTGTAGATGCCACATCAACAGCTGAATCAATTATCTCTTCAGAGGTCCTTTGACCTTCATGGAGAATCTGGAGTGCTTCCGCCTTGGATGGCTCAGGGAGTAGATCGATAAATGGTGAGATGTCAGACCACATCTGACGGTCGTAATGACCTAAGATGGCTAATGCGTTGGCAGCACGGACAGTTGTTGCAGCCATGGTGGAAACTCGTTTTCCTATTGAGTCTAGGCGTCTGCCATCTCTATCCGGCGGTGCCGTAACTGCAGAGGACTGATTTCTGGCCCTTTTCTGAGCCGCCTGGACAATTACCGAGTCAAGATTTGCTTGTCCAATGAGACAGGCAGGCGTCTTGTCTGGAGCTTTATATTTCTTATCAATTCTTGGCAAGACTGGAGGAATGGAAGCCGGCGTTGACATCACCTTAACACCTTCCTTCCAGATGAATTCCACAATGGGTATTGTCTTGATTTGTCGTCTGGGCTGATCTTTAAAATCGTAAAGGAAACATTCTTGTTGAGTATGCTCCATCTTCATATGAAAACGTGCGGTTGCACGCTCCATCAGCAAGTGAAAATTTGCTACATCAACAGGAGGGGAGGCCGACTCAGTCTGAGGAGATGTAGAAGGAGATTGGACCTGATAGTCCTCCCACTCCGATAAATCATCCACTTCTCCTTCCTCCCGTTGGTCGTCATCTTCCGAGGATTGCGGGTCCTCTTCGTGAGCAGGTTGTGGGTGTGATGGTGGGCACACCGATGGGAGCACGGGTGGAGGCGTTTCCGAAATTGGAGTTGCTCGTCCAGAACCTGCCGATTCCGAAGGTGGAAACCTCCGATAGTAATCGTCCAGCATAAATTGTAAGTTGGATATTAAATCCAAAGGCACTTGACCAACAGGGGTAGTGACAGGCATCGATACCTCAGCAGGAGTGTGAGGATCCTCATATTCATCATCTTGAAGTTTAATATGTAACTCCGATGGACTAGTGGCTTGTCCAAAAGTATTCTGGACCATCTCATTGTCACTGTCAGAATCCAGTAGTTGGTCTGGGACTTCAGAGGACACCTTGTGAGGTGAAACACGCAGGGGTGAAAGCCTCATTACAGTGTTGCGCAGCTGTTCTGCTGCTTGGCGTGGTGTTAAAAACACCGTCGACGGAGACCACACCTGTAGTGCCGTGCATGAGGATAACTGCGGCGTCGTCGGAGGGTTAACTTCCGATGGATTTGTCGTCGACGGATCACCTCTCGTCGACGGGACACTTTTGGGCAACGAAATAGTCGTCGTCGACGGGACACTCGTCGTCGACGGAAGACCTGTCGTCGACGGGACACTCGTCGTCGACGGGACACTCTTCGTCGACGGGACACTCTTCGTCGACGGGACACTCTTCGTCGACGGGACACTCTTCGTCGACGGGACACTCTTCGTCGACGGGACACTCTTCGTCGACGGGACACTCTTCGTCGACGGGACACTCTTCGTCGACGGGACACTCATCGTCGACGGGACACTCATCGTCGACGGGACACTCATCGTCGACGGGACACTCTTCGTCGACGGGACACTCTTCGTCGACGGGGCACTCTTCGTCGACGGGACACCCTTCGTCGACGGGACACCCTTCGTCGACGGGACACCCTTCGTCGACGGGACCGTCTTCGTGGACGAGTCACTCCTCGTCGACGGTGGTATTTTCGTCGACGGCGTAGAGCCTGACGACGAGCTCGTCGACTGAGTCTTTTTCGTCGGCGGTAAAGCCTGTAAAGACGTCGACGACGGACGTCGACGAAATAGGCCTCACAGAAACAAAAACCATCGCTGGAGATGCCATGGACGAGGACATAACCATACTAGGTTTAGGAGATGAAAATGTTACCGTAGATGTCACTGAAGTCGTCGTTCTCGTCGACGAGGAAGCTGAAGAAGACTTAACAGGAGGCGGAGATGAATTCTGTGGTAAAATCCTGTCAGAAGATAGGGGAAGCTTGAGTTTTTTCACCTTTGAGGAAGCAGAAGCGCCTTCCATGCCCCTGGAGGTGGGGACAGCCTGAGAAGTGGAAGGCTGATCCAGACCTTTAGCAGGTGGTTGTTTTTTAGGCAGTTTAGCCTTGGGAGATGACATTCCCTCAGGCGCAGATCTCTTCCTGGAGGCTGAAGTGGAAGCAGATGTGACACTGTCTACTTCTGAAACAGTATTAGAAGAATCCTTTAGCCTCTTCAACCACAGCAGTAAATGACCCTCTCTATCTCTGAGAGTCTTCTGAGGCATGGTTCTGCAGATTTTACAATCAGAGGCCTGGTGGTCTGGATAGAGACAATAAATACACTTTTTGTGTGGATCCTTCTCAAAAAGCCGAGGCTTACCACAGCAGTCACAGGCTCTGAAGAGAGATTTCTTTGAAGACATCCTGAAGAGAAGACACAGATGAAGTAAAAGTTAGAAAAACTGAGCAGAGCTCAGGGAGACTCCCTTCACACAACGTGCGGTAGAAAATCTGAGAGCCTGAGCCTCTGGGGAGAACATTCTGGTGGGTGCTGGCGCCTGATTGGCTGTAGTTTGGACTATACAAAATGACTATGATAGTCATAGATGGGAAGTTTTTGCCTACTGTACCATTGGCTGTTTTACTTCCTGGTTCATTTCTATTGGTATTACTATATATTTATAGCATTTTATTGCTTTTTTATGTACCGTGGGACTCCCACTCCGACGACGGGGAATGATTCAGGCATGTGAATCTATGAAAGACACCCCTAATACTGGAGAACCCCAAATTCAGATCTTTCACAAGGCAACCTCACCGTATTTACTGCCTATCAAGGTAAGCTCATAGTATTAACTGCCTCAAAAGTCAAGCTTAAGACACACAATTGATGGCCGGAATTCAGAACAAATCAAAACATTCACCCCCAGTCAAGAAATATGGGTTAAATCCATCATTCTTTTGCTCACCATGCTAACCCAGTTTAGACGTTGCCATATGCAAATCAGTCTTGACCCTGTGCCTCATGGGAACAGTCCAGCCCGAACTGCCAAGCCAGGTCCTCCCTGGATTGGAAACAAGCATCCTAGGACCGGTTTCGGGGTTTCACCCCTCCCAGAGCCAGGATAGTTAGATTCCAGTGGCACAGTGAGCCCAGTACCCACGTCTGGGCATACCTGGTACACTTAGGGTGAGAAAGCAAAAGACACACAATTGATGGACGGAATGCAGAACAAATCAAAACATTCACCCCCAGTCAAGAGATTTGGGTTAAATCCATCAATCCTTTGCTCACCATGCCACCCCAGTTTACACCTGGCCATATGCAAATCAGTCTTGACCCTGTGCTTCATGGAAACAGTCCAGCCCGAAATGCCAATTAATTTACTGCCTCACAAGACAACTCACATTATTTACTACCTCACAAGGCAAGCTCACAGTATTTGACGCCTCACAAGGCAAGCTTACAGTATTTGACGCCTCACAAGGCAAGCTCACAGTATTTGCAACCGTCGGGGTTTGCAACCTCACAAGACAAGCCTCACAAGGGAAGCTCACACTATTAACCGCCTCCCACAACATTATAGTATCCTTCCCGCTTACATGGCACTATCATTGATTATCTCAAACTCACACTATTATACGTTTCACAAGTCAACATCACACGTGGAGAGCACTGGGAACTCCCAGATTTCTGAGGTCTAAATCACAGTATCTCGCCCTCGCATATCCCTATCAGCTCACATACCAGTCTCATAGTATTCAGTCTTTCACGTGACAAAATCAAAGCATGCCGGCCTCCCGCACAGTGACCTAGCCATAGCCTGTCCTCAGACATAACACAGACAGTATCCTGCCATCCATGTGGTAATATCACAATGGCTGAGCCTGTGAGACATACGGCAACAGTAGAGTAGCTGTACAACATATGGCAACAAACAATAGTGGTGCCACATATGGCAGGATTATAATAGCTGTGCCATCCTGAACATCACAGTAGCCGTGCCACATACATCAGAGTGGCTGTGCCATCGTGAACATCACATCAACCCACCCTCTCACATAGGCACCCAGCCATGAGAAGTCAGCTCGCCCTCGCATAATGTAGGAGAGGGGGCTTTTTCTGGACGTCCCATGAAACACTGCGCCTTATGAATACAGTCCCTGCTAATGAACAGTCGGGGGTGGGAGGGACTGGGTCACTCAGGCACATCCAGCTGCTACCAAACATTTTTTAAACCGCCTTTTAAACATCTCTGGGGAAGAGGGGGATGGAACAAAGAGTGCAGTGAAAGCCATAATATGTGAGGGTGGTTTTAATAGCGGACATGCACCCCCTTAATAGCCCCCTCAAATCACTTGAACTAGGCTAAAAGCAGCTCTCTTTTGGAAGAGGCTGACCCTCCCCGACCCACAACATCTGATAGAGCCACTAATGCTGCTTAGTGACGCCGTTGGTCTGAGTCCACGCTACGCGGAGTTGCTGCCCCCACTTGCCCCCCCCCCCTCACTGAAACCAAACCCCGGGGCACCCAGGGCCCAGCTCTCCTGCTCCGACCAGCGTTTCAAGTACAGAGGCCGCGCTGGGGGCTCCGAGGCCTGTCTGGGTCCAGCTCCAAACTCTGCAGGGTCTGTACGCCCCCAGGAGACTGCAGAACCTGCACCGTTCTATGCCTCAACATGGGAAATAAAGACAAGCATTTACAATGCAACGGTTTCGCCTTTGCAAAAGTTAGAGCTATTGGCATTTTAAATGACAAACGTTTTATTTATGTGTTGTTTTTGAAAACAGATAAATAAATGGCATTGTCATTTACAATGCCAATAGCTTAATCTCTCGCAAATGTGTGACCTATTGCATTTGCACCCACACACACACACAGAACCACAGAGCCACACACACCCACACACAGAGCCACACGCACCCACCTACCACACAGACCCCCTTGCTTTTAAATGATATCGACCCCCACTAACATGCTGTGCCTGGACAATTTATAGGTATGTTATGACTAAATATGAAGCTAAAGAGTAAGCCACGACAGAGAGCAGCATTAATTATCATAAATACCCTGCACTGTAATATAATGCTAAAGTTTCGTTTTTTGAATTACTAAACATAAAGCATAGAATAATGCGCAAGATGGTTGTTATTTTAAAATTGCAAAGCAGCAGCCCGGTAAAATAAGAGAAGTCGGAAACTGAATGTTACCACTTCCAGCGTAGAGTGAAGAATATTTATTTGACAGTGCACAATTATAACTAAACAGCAAGAGCGATCTTGAATTGGCACAAGCTCGCATCTGTGTTCATCTGACTGGGGATGCACTCTCGGGAGAGCTAGCAAAGCAACTAATTTCGAGAGCCGCCTTTGTGATAAACATGCCCGGTAAGCAGTAGCCTAAAGCCTTTCTTCTTGTCGCCATCACCAGCCAGGAGCTCATTTCATGGACCTGCCCTCACTCGAACTACCCCACTAACTCAGAAATACCACACAAATCGAATACATTGAAATGAATTCGAAGCAGATCATTCGCCGAGCCTGCCTCAAACATAACAAATCGCTCAACATTAGAGTCCCTGCTTCCTCCTCCATTTGTAGTCATCCTCGCACTGTCACAACCCATATATAAGCGATTCCCCTGCCTCGCTACCTCCCAGCGCCGCAGATCCTTTTCTCTACCCTCCCACCGCAGCAGCACCTCCCTTGCTGGCAGCCAAAGCCCGTCTCCCTATTTAAAATTTTGGCCCGGTTGTATAAATGGAGAGGCAGTGACGTGGGCCTCCAAAGCACCTTCCCATCCTGCAGAGTCTATATTAGAGAGCTGCAATGGCTCTATATAAACAGGGAGCCGAGGGGGGAGCCGCACAGAGGGAGAGAGGCAGAGAGCGAGGGAGGAGGCCATGTTGGCTGCCACTGCAGCTCCCAGCCACAGCGGCTCAGAACCCCCGGGGAGCACGGGGTCCCCAAGAGCAGTCTTTACCACTGAAGGAGGATTGGAAAGTATTCCAATTGGGTTTTAGGATATTTCGTTTTATTTTTTGGGACGACTCATAAGATTAAAAACAAATCAAATAATCTTTAATTCGTTTGATCGAATTAGGGATTTATACATGTTCATCGTTAGCAAACAGTAGGATGGATTGTTTTTGGGAGGGGTTTCGGCTCAAATCCGCCACGTTTGGAAGGCGCTTTGCTGGCGGCTTTTGTTCACAGGCGCGCAGAGTACATGGCTTAAAATGGCTCCTTCGGGAAGAGAACATAATCGAGGTGCATAGAGAAAGGGTGAAGGGGTAAAAATAAAATAAAAACACCGAATACGCTACCCTGAAAATACCAATCACGACTTCTGAACACCAACTTTAAGTCCCCGCCACAAAACCGTAGTATTTGCAAGTGAATCAAGTACTACATGTAACGTCTCCCAACACAATCCGCCGACTTCACCTGGAAGGCTCACACACAGGTTCCCACCACGTAAGCTCGTGATATGGGTTAAAAAGCGCCCTTCCCCCAGATAAGTAAGAACACGAGAACAACGTGTGTTACAGGGTATCTGTGCACCACAACGCACTAGGGATTCCTTTGCTCGTCTCGGGACCCCCTTGCCTACCAGGAGCCTCTCGAGAAATATCACAAATCAACAATGCTCGACCTAGAGGACCCAGGTTAAAATATTGTTTCTACAACTCCAACTTGACTGTCATGATCCCACTGTAACGGAGTATACAATGTTAGGGGCACATACATATGAGAACTACATCTGTCCTGGGGAGCGACTGACACAATAGCCAAAGAATTAAGGGATGAGGGGGATACTTGTGCTCCTTGCTGCAGCTGCCAAAAGAAAGGGAGGTCACAGGTGGGAGCTGGTTACTCGTAGCCCCTATGCCTCCACCCCGGAAGAGACCCCAAAGTGGCGAAATAGCATATCGGCTCCTGTCTGCGCACTAGAATGACCCCTTGGAAAGAGCGCCCTCACTACAGGGTGATCAGGGGGCATGCCCGGTAATGCTGTGCTACCCAAGAGGCGCCCTAGCCTGTCTCGGTGTGCGCAGCACATTCCGTCAATCCTCCCGGTGCACCATGCACTGAATGCTATCTCGTCTTTTCAGGCGGTGCGGGGTAAGGAGCCTTGGCTGGTATATAGGGAAGGGGGGGCAGAGCGGGACGACGGAGCTGCGGGGGGAGGGAAGGGGGGGGGCAGAGCAGGACCACGGAGCTGCGGGCGGAGGGAAGGGGGCAGAGCAGGACCACAGAGCTGCGGGCAGAGTGAGGGGGGGGGGGCAGAGCAGGACGAAGGAGCTGGGGGGCGGGAGAGAACACGAACGGCGGGAGGGAGGCGTAAATCCTGAGCTGTGGAGTTTATTTACTTACCTCTTCCCGAGCCGATTTTGAGGAAGTTGGCGGACGACAGCTAATGACGGACTACCTTTCTGGAACGGACTATAATCCTCTAATGGGCTGGGCTGACCAGAATAGGCGCCATTTGGATTAAAAGGGTGGCGGCGCGGAACAGGACTGATCTCTAGTGGTCTGCCTGAGTGAGCGTTTGATCAGTTCGTTCAGGGAGCCAGGTGACGGACCGTCTGCTCACGACTGAAAGCTTGTTCACGAGAGACGTATAGAGGCCTTGCAGGTTACGGGGGTATTACATTATGTGCAATGCAGGACGACGGAGCTGCGGGGGGAGGGAAGGGGGGGCAGAGCAGGACGACGGAGCTGCGGGGGGAGGGAAGGCAGAGCGGGACGACGGAGCTGCGGGCGGAGGGAAGGGGGGGCAGAGCAGGACGACGGAGCTGCGGGCGGAGGGAAGGGGGGGCAGAGCAGGACCACGGAGCTGCGGGCGGAGGGAAGGGGGGCAGAGCAGGACGACGGAGCTGCGGGCGGAGGGAAGGGGGGGCAGAGCAGGACGACGGAGCTGCGGGCAGAGTGGGGGGGGGGGCAGAGCAGGACGAAGGAGCTGGGGGGCGGGAGAGAACACGAACGGCGGGAGGGAGGCGGGAAACGTGCCGGGGAAAAACACTCACGATGCCCAGGACAGCAGCAAGCACGGCCCGGCCGGAGGAGACTCGGGGGCGTTCCCGGCTTTTGGCTGACGTATCATGACGTAGCCAAAAGCCAAAGAATCTCGGGAACGCCCCCGTGTCTCCTCCGGCCATGACGGACGCCTCTCTGTTCTGTTCTGTTCCCTCTGCTAGCCAATGAAACAGAGGGGCGTGTTCAAGTCACCCATACTAGAAACTACAGATTTCTCTGGAGGCGGAGCCTAACGGCTCCGTCCACCAGCGAAACCTAATAAAGGGAAGGGGGTACACCTAATCCAGGGACACAGAATGACGTACATCACCGGGATAGTGTTGTCCTAGGCAAATCAAACGTTGATCGACCTAAGAACAAAATAAAACCCTTATTGGAGGATTACACAGATAAACAGCCGAGCAGCCCGAACGAATCCTCGAACGACGCCCAGGAAAGGACAGCTGTAGCCGTATAGTATAGAGCAGACCCAAAGCAGATGGGCTTACAGCAGACTTGGGGTAGGTAGAAGGCCAATGAGCCCTACCGGTGCTGTGGTACAGTTTGCACATTTGCACATAAAACCCCAAAGGATCCTCAGATTCTCAAGGGTTATGCTGGCAGGTCTCACTGTACCATTCTCCATTTCTAGGAATGTAAATAAAGGGCCATTCTACACATCACTGTAACTATACAAGGCATGCACAGGCAGCACACCGTGGGTAAACGCACAATCACAGGAATAGATGCCAGTAAGGCACAGTACTAAGGGGCAAGAAATTGTTGGAGGATACGTGTTACATAAAAAATGCATAACGTATCATAGGTCATCTGGTGACGCAAGAGGTTCTCAGTTTGTCGATGGGCCTTTAAGAGCGGTTGCTGTTGTATATATTTTTTATCTGTGAGTTGCAGTCTAACTTTTAGTTTTATAGACCGGAGTATGAATCCCAGCTTTTCCACTGGCCCAAATTGTGTGATCCTGGAGAAATGCTATCTATCCTCCAGTGCCACATCACTGATCAATCACAAAACGCACCGGCCAAAAAAAGTGTTTCCTTGGACGTCATAACATATGTATCTGTAAAGTGCACGCTCACCCATAACAGTATCTTGGCACTGAACAACAGATGTTTATAGTTACCCAACTCACATAACGCAATCTCCCCTGAGCAAGTGATATGAATGAAGAAATCAATCTGGAGATGTTTGACTTATGGTTTGTAGAACAAATGCTTGGGCAGTGGAGAGGCAGAGAAGCAACAACCAGTTTACAGCACTTCCAAACTCTACCCCCTCACCATCAAACATTGTGGCCTGCTCAGATAAATCATGCACCAAGCAAGCACACACACACACTCACCAAGGTCGGTCTCAAGTAAATACCACCAACACTTTAAAAGCCAGGGTTATAGCTCTATCGGTCACCTATAACTACATTCAGCACTTGAGTAGACAGCAGCATTTTGCCCACAGTTCTCAAATCCCAACAGAGTATTCAAGGAAAAACAGCAGTCCGTCGAAACCCTAACCTGCAACTGTCTCAAGGAGAGACAATCTGCAGACACAGGAGTAGGGAAAATGTGTATGCCCCCGTGTGGATAAATACATTTTCCCTGTAAACTGCCAAAATGTGGGGATGTCCCATCATATTCCTTCCCCTAATTACAACATTTACAGCTATTAATTGCAGGTGCAACTTTTCCTAAGCAGTAAGTGTTGGAAATGCATGACAAGTGATAGTACTGGCCACAATGTTCCCACTGTGTGGGGTTTACAACTGGAGCCTTGGGGGGGGGGGGGAGGACGAGGAAGTCAATAACTATATCCCTAGAATGTTTGCAACGGGCTGCAAATATTGCAAATCTAGATAACGCCAAGTATATACTTTTGGGAATAAACGACTTTTGTCAAAAAATTAAGGAAGTCAATAGTTCACTAAAGTCGGAATCACTTATATATTTTTTTCAATTCTTGGAGCAAAACAGAAGCAGAGGAGACAGTGGGATTTGTAAAAGTCACAAACTAATCAGATGGAATGGTACTCCAAGAGATGTAAAACGGGTAATACAACTTATAACAACCCATTATGAATAACTCTAAAGGTGCAAAGCTGGAAGTCACGTCTTAAACCCAATGCAGTTATATTTTTGGCGGTTTTGAGGATTTTCTAGACTTAAATATGCCCAAAAGGACTTCACTTTAGCATTCGTTGAAAGAATTTCAAAATTTCAAAAAGCACTTTCCCAACACTCCCTTCCTAAACCACACTTATGACAGAAAAAAATATAATTTCTTTACAATTACCCAGCTTTCCATTCTTGGATTGCCAACGCTGTGATCGCTGTTTATGTTTTTTGAACCCTTAAATGTAACTTAAGTGCTCGAAAAGTGTCTAAAATCGAACCCATTATTTAGCCAGAAGACCATGAGGACCCAGAATTGGAAAGCAGTATCTGTGGACTAAATCTTTAGCGGTTTGAAGAGCACAAAAAAGGACTTTCAGAGAAGGGTCCACTCGCCATACCTAACAAATATGCTTTTTAAATACTAACACTGACATCGGAGAGAAAGTCATGATTTTTGGAGCCAAGCCGTACTTTGGCCAAATTAGGTAAGACTTTAGAGCAGCCATAAAGATGGCGTCATTTGGGGAGAGGCTGTAGCCTAAAGGTTAGGGCGGTGGACTTCAAATCCGAGGGAACTGGGCAAATCACTGAATCTCCCCGAGCCTAAATCAAATGAATGAGTCCTCATGTAATGCAACTGATGCAATGTAAAGCGCTCCGATACCTGATTTTGGGACATGTTTGCGCTATATAAAACTGCGAGAGAAAAAAAGAGTCAACTTCTGTCGTGATCCGAGTGTCAGGAGTTGGCATCCAGGCAAGGTCGACTCTGCGCCCATCCTTCTGCGCCTGGTAAACTGAGTAACATAACAGTCCGTAATATTAAAACCTATTAATTATAGTGCTGAAGAACTGCATATGAGCGGTACAAAGTGTTACATAATACCAACCTATTATTATGGGCCATCACCGTGCAATTACTAAAACCACTGGAAAGGTGTCGCCCCTCGGGACACTGCACTCTACTCCGGGTCCTTGGCAGCAGTGAAAGTGCGTAAAGTAGGCCTGCCGGGGGGAAAGGAGACAAGTGCTGTAGGAGCTCTGAGGTACTATTTTGTCACCTTTGTAAATACACGTTTCCCCCCCGTAACCTGACCGTTCCAGCAGGAAGTCACGGAGCACAGACACAAACAACTTGTAGGGCAAATTGTCAGTCTGCGCTCCCCCGAGGCGGGCCCGCCCTTTTTTTTTTTTTTTACTGGATACGCTCTCTACCTTCAGAGGAGCCTTCGTTTTACCAGCTGTGGAAAACACGGGAGGCCTCTGTACATTTTATTTTATTAATATCAAAGTTAAAAAAAAAGAAACCGGTTTGAAAGGCTTTAGTTCTCCCAGCGAAGAAGGAACGGGTCTCAAACTCACTAAAGCAGCGCTGGGCGACCTTGGCAGGTGAATGGACAGGTGTGTCAGACACGGGGCACAGTTGGCACCCGTGAACACTTGGATTGAAAAAATGTAAAAGTACTTCTTGTTGTCTTAGCTTGGCTGTTTGCTCAGTCGCTGTTAATTCGCGCAAAGCTGTAACAGAACTCAGTAAAGACAGCACGGTGCTGGGATGAGCATGGTGTAAAGACGCGAAGATGAAGCTGAAATTAAGAAGAATCCACACAGCTAATGAAGCCAAGTAACATCGCCATTCTATATAATTGGGAAACTCTTTAATTCGGCACGGTAGTTCGGCGGGTTGAGCACCTGCTGCACCTAACATCTGCGCAGTCGCAAGGATGCGGGTGGGATCAGCATTTTATACTTTTTGTAAGGTCCATATAAGGAGTGCCATCAGTTTGGATAATGACAACACCTATTATCGGAGTCTAAAACCAATTACGTTTGCGATGTACTATATATGAATTAAGGAAAACAAAAACAGAATAGGTGGACATTTTGAATGAATCTCTACCACGGGGAATTACTCGGATCGTATTCCAGTCTGTGTTATTTTTTGCCCCCCCCCCCCCCCATGCCACCTCAGACAGGGACCAGCCAAATGCAAGGCCAGATCTTGTCTGAGCGGAGCCCAAAAACTCGGGCCGGTGTCAGCTTTGTTTCGCCTGTTTTTCTCAGGGTGATGCCCTACATGTGATGGTTATGCATGACGTGGGGGATGTGCTCACTCTAGCACATTACTCATATTACACACTACTAAAAACCCCCATGTTGGCACAAACTGGCATGGGGTAACTTGTGTTATTTGATCTGGCATGGAATCAGCAACAGAGCCCAAATTCTACAAGAGTTCCTTGATGCGCAGCTTAATTTATGGCTCTCCGCTGAATTAATAATTCAGTTGGTAATTTTCGGCTAAAGGTGCACAAGGCTGCCTTGAGGTGCCATATACTGGAGCACGTTCCTACAATATCACACTAGTCTGAAGGCATGTTGTATGTCTGCGTTCAGTCTGCTCACGGTGTTAAGAGATTCCCTGGCGCCCTGCTGCAGGAGGCCCCTGAAGGCTTCTTCACAGGGACTGTCTGAAGAACAGATCACTATGCAGTGACCCATCAAACTCAGTCATCATGAAGGACACCGTTCCCAGTTCCCAACTTTTCACTAACAAATCACTGACTTTTTACATCGTTTGAATGGAAGAATGCACCAGACTTCACACAAAAACTCAAAGCAGGAACCAGTGTCTCTAATGACACAGAGAAAGTTGGTCGCGTTAGACCACTGGCGCCAGTGGCACTGGCACAGGAAAGTAAGATGTGGACAGGGAAAACCTCGCACTGACCCAGCCTTGGCCACAAGTGAGCGACCCCAATGCCAGCAGTGCGCAGCTTCTTTTGCCAGGACCTAACATGGCGCAAAGGAAGTGAACAGTGTAAACATGTAATACAAACACGACATACAGGTGGGTGACATCTTTACACATTGCCAAGGATGTCACGTCGCTCTTCTCTTGTCTGCCATTCCACGAAGGACGAACACGAGCCAGTTTGTTTCCAGGGAGTCCGTGGTGCCTCGGTGGCGCCCTGAGGAGCAGGGCAGGTGTGAAGCGGCTGAGCCCGCGGCGCGCGCACTCTTGCTATTCGATACGGCCGGCCCCCGAGTAGGCCCCCGAGGGGTATCCGCGCTCAGGGCAGGGCCTGCCGCAATGTGTGGCGCGGCCTTTCACACTGTATGTAGAACACAGCACAGAATTCCCAGGGGCACCCTGAGGTATGCCATTGTGGATGTGAACCCCAGTGCCCGACAGCTGCTAGCGCACGCATATTATTGCCACCATGCATTTTGCCTCTGCCACCCGTGGCACACTGACTGTTGCTTGACAGGGAGATATACATTTAACTTGATCTACACTGCATGAGTTGGACGTGGGCGCACAAAGAATATTTACATATGGTGTGATGCAAAAACTGGAGGTGGGCTCTCAAAGGGGCTGGTTAATGTAATTAAGGGCGTGGCTTAAAAACACACAAGCTAAAAATCTGCGCTTAGCATAGTGCGCCGCCAGACTGGTATTTCGCTACTTCGGTCATTCCCTCCACATATATAAAATGACAAGTAACATTACACCAACAATAAGCCAGGACTATTGGGTTTGTTGATCGTTGCATAAAATCAATAGGCAACAACTCAGGCTTCGGTGTATATAATTTTGGAAAGGCTTCAGTTCTTACATGATGAGACTGTGAAATAACTATAACGACTCCCCTTGAAGTTACATAAAGGGCACTGAAGGGTGGTACTGCTGCAGAGGTGAGATTTTTTTCGCTCTCCCTAATGAGGAGGGCAAAAATGGGGAGCCAGATAGAGATCCGTCTCAGCACCTTCTTTTTAGAACTTCCGATGCGGAGTACCGGCAGGCCTCGGCCCACTTAAAGCCCTGGATATGGTTTTATATCGACTGAATAGGGTGGTGCCACGGGTTTCAGAAGACTGTTTGGGCATGGCACGGATTAAAACGAGCAGTGTAACTGCACGCGGCCTCTGTAGACCCAGGCAGCTGTCCGAGGACAGGTGAGCACCAACGCCTGGCAGAAAGTCATATAAAGCCTTTTAGCTCAACTGTGTTCCCAAAATAATAATACTTCACCCGTGTCTCGTTCGACATTTGACTCTCAGCCTTGATGCAATAGTCATGGTTCAAAAACGAATACTTCACAGATGTAATTTTCGAGTTCTTTGCTTGAATACTGCACCAGTCAAGGATTTTATCTTTAATTCTGGTATTTATTTTAAAACAATGCACAGAAAAAAATCGGACAAGTCGAGCTTCTCATGTGGAACTGGGAAACGTGGGCACTATGGTAATATGTGAATCTATTAAATCAGGAACAGATTATGTGCAAAGCAACTATGTTTCATTTGGACTGTAGATCACGTTAATATGCTATTGGGAATGGGGCTGTGTTTTGTACCTTCTACCAGAAACCTAGTTTTAGGTCTGCAGTAATCCTATCCATTTCCGTCTCTGGTGGGGACACTGAAGCCTGGGGGACACTGCATAAGCTACCCAGCCGTTATGGCTTGTCCCTACAGAATGAAAAGCAAAAAACAGCTGATGAGGAATAAAAGGGAAAAATAGTCTATCCTAATCACCACTCACTATCCCAATACTGCAGTATTCTTTAGGATTTCTAAAGGGGAAATGGAATAAGAAGAGGAGTGGAGAGAGTGACCTTTTACAGACGTAACGTACTGCCATTTGCCTTGCATGGTGTATTGATCTTGGATTTTATGTGTACATAGTGCTTCAGACCCTGGTGAAGCACCGAAGCGCATTACTGGATGGGTGCCACCAGTGCTTGATTTGTAAAAATAATAAGTGCAAGGGCCCAGTGTTTTTTATTGGAACCAGTGCTGCAGAATGCTGCAGCTACCTCAAAGGCTGTGTAGTCTGGATTACATCGGATGTCTTTTTCATTCACTAGCCTACCCTTCTTGAGCCTTTCTCTCACTCTTGTAGTTTATTTTCTCCCAGCTTTCTCTCTTTGCATCTCTAACTATCCTTGTCTTGCCATATTAGCCCTGCTCTCTCTTCCTCTGGGTCAAGAGTCTTGCGATGAAAGTAAGTCGGAGTCCACAAGAATGAGTGCAGGTGCCCCACATCTGAAACCAGGTGAACTTGGTTCTGCACTGCACCCTATGGTGCTGGAGGGCTGTTTATTTGCAGTGTGGCTCATGCGGGGAGTCTTTTGGTGTGTCAGTGCTTAAATTGTTAATGAATAAGTGCCAGGGCCATTGTCATAAGCCCACTGCAGCTTGCACCAACCATTGCCTCTGTGAGCGCTTCCAATGACTAAACCAGCACAACTACTAACCATCTCGCTCCTACCAGAGTGACTAATCAAGCTATTTCAGGCCAACAAAGCCGTAAGAATGGTTTGGGCAGCAGGTGTTAGTCATTTGTAATGTGTATTGAATTAATAAACAACTGCTGTTGTGCTCATTCATAAATTAGACTAACAATGCCACCATGTGGCTGACTGTCGTAAGTGCCGTTTTTGACAACTGGGTGCCAGAGCCGAGCACCGGAAATCACTGGCTCAAATTAAGCATTGGGTGTTGTATGTGTGACTGAAGCAACAGTGGGATATCCTGCTATTGCCTCTTGCGCGCCGCACTTTCATTCTGGCGTCAAATGGCCTATCTTACATACTTGCCATTTAACCAGAAATGCCGCTTTGGAATTGACACTTATCTTGCACTGCTTGCTTTTATAACATATTTTTTAAATTTTCACTTTTGTCTTAATTAAGTATCAACGCGATGTCTGTATGTTAAGGTTTTAATTAACTGCATAATAATAAACTAAATTATGCGTGACTGACCAATATTTTGCTCTTGTCCTGTTGTAGGTAACAGTGCTTTATAGTGTCAAGATAAGAAATTAGTCAGTGAAAGAGCACTTCTTGCAACAATTGAGAATTATTTTTCGGGTCCCTTATCTAATTCCCTCAGAGAATGCAGAGAAGCCCACGATTTGAAGGACAGCAGGTGTCCTGGCAGTCTGGCTGAAAAAGGCAGAGGTTCTTAAGCATCTTGCAGGACTAGGGAACCTGGTGTACATTTCCATGTTTACATTTTTCCTTGGCACATTCTTTGGGACTGCCTCCATTAACCCTTTTAACGTGGCAGCAATTCTACCGAGGTGCAGCAACTTTGATGAGTGGGCGGGGTCGCGTCGGCCAACGGACGTGCGGAGCACTACGGAGGTAGTGCGCGCGATGGCTGTTGACCGACGTAAGCACGCAACGGGTTAAAAGGGGATTAGACCTAAAAAGGCAGATGGCTAGTTTTGTTGGGTAAATAGCTGTGTTCTTTTTTTGATCATTAATGTGGCTAACAATTGATCCAGCTGTTGAGATGCACCTCTGTCTATGCAGAAGTTGAGATATTTGCTACAGATTATTTTTAGGGAGTAAAACAAAACAATTATATCTCACCATCTCAGAGAGCTCAACCTCTTGCTTATCCCCTTCGATGCTGATGACGAGCTCAGCTCGTCATCAGCCACGGGTGACGTGTGCAGATGACGAGCTGAGCTCGTCATGTATCGCGGTTAATCGAAAACAGCCGCACAGCGCAAAAATCACCGCAGCAGCGATGCGGGTAAAGTGCATAGGTAAGGCTTCCAGTTTCCTGCTTTTACTGATTTTTACAGATAAATACAAAACAGAAAACATCTATTTCCAGCCCGCATTTATTTTTAAATGCAGAAAATGCAGAAAATACAGAAAAGTGGACTTCTTGTGAGTGACTCTCCCTGTTGACCTTCATGAATTCCAGAACAACTGCTAAGCAGATAGACGCCATGAGGATTTAAAAACAGAATGAGATTTCCTTGAATACAGGCTTGTTAACATATATTTGTATACAATGGTAATGTTTACTTCTCGGTGTAGTGTTTTGTAATATTTAGCTGTTTAATTTGCTAAAAAGCGACAGGCATCAAAGTATAAGTTCATATTTATCAGATAAATAAATCTGGAAATACTCAATTTTATAACCTAATTTTTCTCAACAATAAAAATATACGGATAAGTATCAATAAAATGGCCCAAAAATAAATATAGATAAATACAAACAGAAATGTTAAAATAAAAAACATAAAACTGGAAGCTCTATCGCTGTCTATCCCTTTTCAGCTACCTAAACTCTTGTTACAGAGTGTAGAACTGCATGTGAAAGTCCGCCTCGTCCTACCGGATAACAAAGTGTAACATTATATGGCGTTGGCTTGGCTTAATCGGCTTGGATTTGAATGGGTTGGTGCTGTGCAAACCGGCTCAACCACCTTGGTATAAAAGGAGTCTGCAGGATCCGCTGCGCTGCCCATATTGATTTGTTCACAACCCCCCACTCCCCTCCCCCCACTCCCCCTAAATCCTTTTTTGAGGCTGCAATAGATCAGAGCCTTTATTAAAAAGTAAAGTATTTCAAGGTGGGTTAAAAGGACTCTAACTTCACGCTCTCAATTTCCTTCCTAGTGTTCATACCATGAACCATTATTGCTTAAGTTAATAGTAACAACTGCACTTTACAGGGCTTAGATACAACAAAACAAGGCTAATTGATTTCTGTGTGTGTTTGTGTATATATATATATATAACGACAAACCTTCCCCAAAAGAAGAAGCAGGAGCCCGGAGGAGACTGTTTGGAGAGCCTTTATTTACCACGTGACAATTCACCTACCTGTGCTCTTGAACATTTGAAGCATTCTGGGAACTGGAGTTCAGTACTATACAAACAAACTGCAGCAGGTGATAGTTATCAGGAAGAGGAAGGCGCGGACTCAGGCCAATCATTTAAAGGCAGCAGAAATCAGTACACCTGGATTTCCACTACAGGCGTTGGGCGCTGAGGAAGGAGCAATCCGAAATGCATTCGCCGCCGCTTGAATTGTCACGTAGTGAATAAAGGCTCTCCAAACAGTCTCCTCCGGGCTCCTGCTTCTTCTTCTGGGGAAGGTTTGTCATCACATTTCTGCGCTGGCCAGCAGCGCACTAAGGATGTCCCTGCCACGTTCTTGGGTCCGGACTAGGCTGGCACGCCTTGCGGCACACTTGTCCTTTTCGTTATATATATATATATTTTTTTTTTTCACTGAAAAAAACAAAGGCTACCGGGACGTTAGTTCGGTTTAGATTTCCCTTGTACAAAACCAGTGAAATTCAGCAGTTAAAGTTACCTGAACTAACTATAACTTACACCCTGCAATGCACGGCTTATGACCTCACATGTTACATCACCCATGACATTCAAAAGACATCACTGATTACATCATTCAGTAATTGATTTCTAAATGTTTGAGTGTAAAACTTGTATACTAAGGTACTACAAAAGTTACATGGATATACCCCCCCCCCCCCCCCACTCCACATCCTACATTTTGTACCTTGGCTCCGGAGGATGTGGTCCCCAAGGCCTCACCATAGTCCAGAGAGGGGGCACGCGTTTCCTTCCCCCCAAGAAGATTTTGCAGGACCCTTCCACCGGCCTAACATATTGTGTTCAGAGGAGTTATGCCTCCAGCTCCAATGAATAATTGTATATATTCCTACGGAAACTAGGTCCTAACTATAACTACCTACTGACGACATTAGAAATATATATAATATAAGTATATATAAATATATTGACTGAACAGGAAGTATGGGTCATCTGACCCGAAAATGTACACATTCATGTACATAATAGCAGTAGCAACCCCAATAGGCTCTGGTTAGCTGCCAAGTACACATCCAAAATGCATTCCACAATGGGGAAAATGAGGTAGAGGTCCTTAAAAAGTGCAGAAAACAGCTTTCAAACGGCAGGTTCCAGCGTGGAATCCATTGTCTAAATACAATGCACAAAGGGCGAGGCGTTGGAGAAACGCACGGCACTGCAAGCCCCTCAAAAGCCCTTGTCTGTCTTCGATGGCGGAATTGCTGTCGGAGAACACATGGCGCAACAGCTGAGGCATTTGTGGGAACACAGGAGGACTGCCAAGGCCTGCCACTATCAGAGGGGCCAACGCATGCGACTCTGCAGCCGAGAGGCTGGTGACTGTTGGAGAGCCCGCATCCCAGAATGCAACGGGCCGCTTTCACCACTTCCGGTGGGAGAAGCTCCCAGGTGGCCACCTTCCCCGGCTGGAGCATCTTCCGCTCAATCTCGACACCAGCCAGCGTGAAGCAGGACTCGAACGAGCTCTGTCCTCGGAGGGTAGATGTGGTTCTTTGTGTTAAGGAAAATAGGATGTTTTTTTACAACAACAAAACGACGTAGGTTGTTATTAATGTATTCACTACAAAACACACTTTTTGTCTGTCAACCTTCATTTTTCTGACGATGCAGCCCCACCTGCCGTGGAGTGTGTTGGCACATCTGGGCACTCTAACAGTGTTTGTCTAGGTGAACCACGTGCCAAAAACCTGAAATCATTCACATCTGTGTCTACAAAAACACAGGACACTGTATGAGCAAACTCAAAACCTCGTAATAATGATGGCGAACATGAGGGTCGCCATTTAACCATCACCGGTGGCTGTGCACGGGCTTTCGCTGGAAGTTGGACCACCCCACGAGAGCACACTGCAGACCTGCAAGCTGAATGGGGCAGGATTCTACATGTTTGTAAACTGCACCAAAGGCCATTTTCAGGCCCAATTTCTGGTTGCATCCGAGGCCCGGAAATATTCAAAAGTTTTGGCAATCTCACTGGATTATTTCAGGACATTTGAGTTTAGAACTGTGTGCGCATAAAGTAACACGTTCCAAAGACAAAATGGGCATATAGGAGGAGGGGGGGGGGGGGGGGGGGGGAGTAGCGCTTCCACCTCAGACGAAATATCAAATTGCTGAACAAAACATGCAAGCTTTAGGTCTGGCTTGACAGCACAGCTGTCTGATAAACTTATTGATATCTATAGTTTAAAGTATATATAGTCTCTTATGACGAGTAGGCTTATTTCACCGGGAGGGATAACTCTGCGAGGAAGAACCCAAGTCCCCATTACAAGTGTGTCTGGAATTATATGGACTGAAAACTTCGTTCCTGATACTTCTAAACCAGAAAGATACTGGACCCGCAAGACTCGTTTCAGGAGCAGTGGACAGTAACACTGCAGAGAATCCTCCCCAGGCAGGCACTAGTGTGCCCTTGACCCCCACCCCAACCCCCTTTCTACCAACGGGCAGTCCCACAGACACTTTCCACCTGCTTTGTCCTTTTAGAACAGGTCTGCATTTTTTTCATAAAAATCTAGACAAATGGCTAGGTAAAGCACCAAGTGAATATGGGTCCAAATATTTTGTTGAAATAACCTCATATTGGCCGTATTTTTGCTGCAGCTATGCAGGCTGGTAATTTAAATTCTAGTCTCTGCAACACAGAGCAGCCAACTCATAAAGGGGCCCAGAGAGTGGTATTTGGCTTCATCAACAAGAATATTCTTTTTCATTTCATGCTACTGACTGTTTGATGTATCATTCCACTCGCTCTGGAGTGCTTCCATTCCAACACACAAGGGACTATTTTACATCTCAAAAGTTCACTGAATAAATTGCCATAGAATTGTTCACAGAATTGCCATATCTGGTCTTCGGTTTCTTACAAGATCCCTCCCTCAATGCCGATGACATGGCACTACTAGATCTTCTGCTCATAGCGGCGGTCAAGGTAGTCCTCAATAACTGGAAGGACACACAATCAAAGGCCGACGAGAGGTCCATGAAGGCCATGTAGATGGTCCCCGGACGCGAGATGGTGTACTTCCCCAAAATCAGATACAGGTTAAGGCATTGAGCCATGGTTGAATGCCCTGGGCAAAATCAGTGCTGAATGTCGGAGAAGATCTCGTTCTTGTCTGCCCAGGTAGTCAACCTCTTAAGTATTACACACCCTAAAACATTTACAATGGAATCTATTAGGGAGATAGGCCTATAGTTTATAGTTAGATTTCGATCTCCTTTCTTGAACACAGGTACTATAGTTGATAGTCCCCATGAGTTTGGGCAGCCCGTTTCTGCTGCAGCGTTTCCCACCGCTGCCAGGATTGGGGCCCAGAATGGGGGACTGGATTTAAATAAATCTGGGGGCAGGGGCGGCTCTAGGTTCATGGTGGCCCTGGGCAGGGAGCGTAGGTCGGGGGGCCCCGGAAGAGGGGGTCCGGGCGGGGCGGAGCGCGGAGGCCAGTGAAGAGGGGGGTCAGGGTGTTTGGAAGTGGAACAGAGCCGGAGGCCACCAAATCCCTGCCTGGGGCCGCCACGCAAATATGTATCCATCCTCAGAGGATTATTATATTAAGGATATATATTGGTGTGGTGGCCCCTGGGTTTGGTGGCCCTGTGCAGGTGCACAGCTTGCACATGCCTAAGGCCGCCCCTGCTGGGGGGAAGCCATCTGGGCCTGGTGCTTTCTTATTTGTGAGGTTGGTGATCCCCTCCATCATTTCCATTAAAGAGAACACAATAGAGTCCTTCCCCTTCATTTCACTGGGGTGCACTGCAGGTATGACTGTATCCTTAAAAATCGAAGAGAAGTGTGACACCCAGTCGTCCTCCATGATGTTGGAACCCACTTCTTCTTTATTCCCCTTCATTATCAATGGAGAACGATTGCTGGTGGACCAAAATCTTGAGCTGCTTTCTAGGGTCAGCGGATCTAAGAGCTCCTTCCAGAGCGTACTCTTTAACTCTTTTTTCCTGTTATCCAAAACTTTTTTGTAAGTTAAACGGAGTTTGCGAATCAGGAGTTTATTCCGGGGAATTAGGTTAAGAGCCTTCTTCAGGTTTCTGGCTGCTTTAGAGCATGCATGGGAGAACCATTTAGGATCTCTGGATGGAGTTTTCCCCCCTGGGGCATGTAACAGCTTTCCTACATTGAGGGAAATCCTTTCGAAGGCATTTAGAATACCTTCACCCTGTGGTTCGGTACTGAGACAGGTTAAAAATTCAGGACCGCAGTTCTTAAGTCTATCTAAAAAGACAAACAGGATAACCTGATTCCATTTAATTCGCCGACCACCATTTGTAGGTTGCAGCGTGTTTCCTCCTACGACTATATCCTTTATTTTCATAAGATTCCCTCCTAGCTGCAAACAGACTGGATTATGGTCGCTGTATGCACTTGGTGTTATACAAAAGCCCAGGAGGAGGTTCATAATGGTTCTAGAAACTAGGATAAAGTCTATAAAGGTCCCTCACCCTGGTTATCAGACCCGGACTGGCCGTTGATGGCACCGGGCAATCCCCCGGTGGGCTGCATGGTTGGGGGCCGGTTTTGGACCCCTGGGGCCGTTTTTGTTACAGGGCCGTTATGCTGCAAAAACAGCCCTGTAACAAAAACGGCCGAAAACCGGCCCTGTCACAGAGCGCGGATTGCAACTCTCCCCCCTCCCCTATCCTCCCGGAGGGAGGAGGGGGCCGGCCGAGCACTTTGCCAGGGCCGGTTCTGGTTCCCAGTCCGGCCCTGCTGGTTATTTACATTATAGAAGTTTATAATACACAGGCTACTATCATATTTACCCACAATGATGGCCTGAATGAGTCTGTTACAGACAGGGGCTGATTTTCCCTATGTGGGACGGCGGGGTCTGCCAGTTCTGCTCTACGCGGACGACGCCATTCTGCTAGCACGCACCCCGAAAGGGCTACAAACACTACTGAATGCCTTCCACGAGTTTATGGCTAGCCGAGACCTCTCCATAAATAACACTAAATCTTTCGTTATGCAGGTGGGGAAAGGATCCAAAAATCAGCATCCATTTTGGGTAAACGGTATCAGGGTACCAACCTGTACGACTTTCTCATACCTGGGGGTCCTTTTAAATTATCAGCTTAATTGGGCCCCCCTATTGAATAAGAAATGGGGAGAATTTACAAGGGCAAATGCAGCGCTCTTTGACTTCGCTGCGAGAATGGGTAACAGACCAGTGGCGCCATGCTGAAGGTCTATCGAGCAAAGAGCATCTCGATAGCCAGTTACGGAAGTGATCTCTGGGGTTATTGTAACCTAGAGGGTTTGCAGGTGGTGGAAAATACATTTTTAAAACAACTCGTGTGTACCTCAGGGGACTCCAAATATGTCTGTACATGAAGAGACCGGCTTGCCCTTTATTAGTGATATCCTGTCCCTGCGGCCCCTTATTTTTTGGCTACAATGCTGGCTTAACAAAAAGCTGGGCTTAACTCATAGCCTTTTAAGAGATATTGAGCCTAGATTGTATGTCCAAAATCCCATGGATGAAATATCTTAAAACTACCTTTAAGAAGGAGGGTCGCCTGGATCTGTCTTTAAATCCCGCAGGAATCACTAGGAAGGACATAGCGTTCATCAAACAGTCATTCATAGCACGGAGAGTAATGGAAAGGGAGGAAAAGGACCTGTTGAACCCAAACATGCGACTACATTTGATGCTCAAAACAATGCCTGGTGTGGAACCTTATTTATTATGGCCACTACCAGCCTATGAGCATTTTTTATTAACTAGGTTCAGGTTTAACATGTTCCATCTTTTATTAGCAGTCCCAAGGGGTAGCCATAAAGGGTCAGTGTTAGCATCCTGTGGCTGCGACAACCTGTCTCCACAGGATTTGCTGCACTTTATGTTTTTCTGTAAATATTATGATTTCCCCAGGGCTCTTTACCATAAACCTATTTTAAAAAATCGAATTTTGTACAAGCACGTCCCTCATTACTTTATTTACAACTGTTAAACTATGATTGTACACCACATGTGGCAGCCTTCTTAAAAAGTGTAGTTAAGCTTAGAAAAAGTCTGGATAATTAGAACAGCATAAGCAACCACTCGATTGATGCTCCCTGTAACATGTAACAGCTAGTCTTTTTTTCTTAAATTTTATGGAAAATTGTTTTTTTAAATAGGTGTATTGTGTATTATGTAATTTAACTGAAAGTTTTTACTGCTTATGTATTTGAACTTTTATGGTTTTGTACAAAAAAACAAACCGAATAAAGTATTTTGAATGAAACTGGAAGGACACAAGCAAAGCCAACTTTGCCTGCTGGCTCAATTGGGTAATTAGCCTTAGAGGAGCTGATAACATAGCACTCCAACAGTCACCTTGGCGCCCCCCTAAGAGAAGGATGTGGTCTACCATAGACAGTTATTTTACCACCCATAAACCGCCTTAGATATCTCCCCCCCCCCCCGACCTACACAACCGAACCGCGCTGACATTACCGTAAATCATGAGGGTGACGTTATTTTACTAGCTTTGTGAATTCTGTGAACCTGAGCTCCAACCCCATAATTTTACCGCTTTTGATCTGTACTACTTCATATTCTAGCGCTGAAGATTGCTACATGTGCGCCTCCATAATAGACAACCACATACGCCTGTATGTATCAGTCTGATCTATTGTGTATTATTTTGTACTTCATTATTCTTTTGAACTGCTGTAATGTAATGTTTCTTCTGTAATAATGTAATGTTTGACTGTAATGTTTTATTTGCATTTTATTTGATACTGAAACACCCAATAAAATTATATTGAAATAAAAAAAAAAGTTCACTGAATAAAATGATCAAATAATTTACCTAATTGATGAATTGTATAAAGAAAGCAATGTTTATTTGCTTTTTTTTTAGCTGCAGTAGACATTTTTTTTAAATTTTAGTCAGGACTCAAAATACAAGTGTGGCCCATTAGCTTTGCTAATGCCCGTTATACTTGTTGATAAGGTAGTAGGACACTGCCCTTGAAAAGTTGCTGTTTAACTCGAAAAATATGCTGAGCGGTCCTATGAGTGAGTGAACCCGGGTAGAGCCTTCACGCCAATCGAGTGAGGCAATTGCATGCCTACCCATAACCGGAATTAACCCATTATTGTTCCATACAACTGAATGCCTCTGTCCGTCCTACCATAGCCAATACCATCATACTAAAGAGAGAAAGTGACAAACCACATACATATCACAACCATTCCTCTATTCCTAGCTGTTGTATTCACCCCTTCATTCAACCAGCTTCCCTGTAACAGAAGGCATAACAAAAACACCAACAAAGATCAAGGCACCTCTTTGCGTTTTCCAGCATCTTTAGAATGCCCTTTTCCTAGGCTCTTGTTGATCTGATAATTCTGTAATATCAGCTAATCCTGTAAAATCGGATTAATTTACACCTCGCAACAGAAGGGAGATGTAACAAGAGGTAATTCTAAGAAGATACCATGTCAACTTGTAGTATTGGAACAAAGTGTTTAAAGAAAGGGTTGTGTTTAATTTAAAGACATAGTTCATTTGACCAATAATTGAAAGCTATTCTTGTCTGCTTTCGCAATGGGAAGGTTGGCATATGATCCGAGAGATTAGCAAATGCTTCGACGACGAGAACAGACCTGGGCTATTCTCAAACCACAAGGGTTTTGTGTAAATATTTTGTGTAAACACGGAACTGTCTTATGATGTCCACTTTCGAGTCAAGTAAGTTGTCCATGCAGTGAGATATCCAAGAGAATGTGCATCCCAAACACAATGCGTCCCAGGTGAGATCCGAGTGCACGCCACACTCCTCTTCTTCTCCATGGCTCTGCCCAGAGCAGCCCTGGCCAGGTACCCCACACTCTTGTAAAGGGCTTGCATAGTATCCCCTAACAACTTGGGATCTGATGAATGTTTCCAGAAGTAAGGGAGGTGAAAAAGACACAAGAGTTTGTGTTCCGTTGTCGATATCATGAAATTAAACGTTGCAGGGCAAAATAAATGCGTTTTACACATAGTGTGTCTTATAAATGAGATAAATGGAGGGGCTTTTTACCAAATTTTTATTTTGCTTGCTCGCCTATGGTTGTAAGAAAGGACTTCAAAGTTGTACAAACATTTGAATTCATGACCTACAGATCCTTTTTTCGATTCTTTAGGACACCTTTGTTGGGTTCAGGTGCAATGATGTCAATAATGTCAATAATGGATGAACAGGAAGCAGAAACAGTAGTTGCCTAGCCTTCATTTTGATCCTCGACATCACTAGGACGCTTTAAGATAGAAGTGTGCTTCAGAAATAGCATGATCAATCAAGCGACTGCATAAGTAGCAAACAATGAACCAGGTGGCACCTGTTCTCATGTTCCAAGGAACAAATGATGTGACAAACTACACTCCAGTACAAAGTATATTAGTTTGTTTTAACACATGTTAACACGTGTAGTGTTTGACAGAAGGCTCTTGCAATATCAAACCCTCATGCAAACTGACAAATTCACTGAACAGGAACTTAGGAAACAAACTCAATTTGATTCGGTATTCAAGTATTCAGTATAAACGAATTCCAAATTAATGATGGTGAACAGCCAATGAGAGTTTAACTGTAAAAACCAGTAGCACATGTAGACCAGGCTGATTATGCCTCAATGCTTTTTCCCAATAATACCCATGAGGTGCTTTTGATGAATACATAGTTCAAATTAAAGTCAAGCTTCTGGGTTAGATATGTCTCGGACTGCTTCTGCGATACAACTCATTGGGGTAGCAGTCGTAGATGCATGGATTGCATCAATGGCATTGGTTGAGCCTGACAACTCGAATTCACGTTACTGCCATTCAAGATGGTGCTTTTTTAGTGACATGGAGGCACGCCCAGGTCAGAACAGGATAGAACACATGATGCCTCATCTACACGATTTACTCACTACGCTTACAATATTAATGACATAGGTTCCCGATTAATTTGGCAGAATTCAAACATACAGACTGTTAATCAGCTAGATTAACCTTTCTGTCATCCTCTGGATTCTACACAAAAGTATTCTCTAGACCTGCAAGTATTTTGAGAAATGCTCTTCCTTAACTAGTTGATTTGTGTCTTCGCCTTGCAAGAATACACAAGCACCACTTTGCCAGCCACTCGTGATGAACATATATTGATTAACATCTTTTGCCAACAATTAATATGACTACATGTGCAAAGATGCAGCAGTCAATACTTTACATAGTTCTGCCATATTACGTTTTAATCAGTATATTTCGGTATTCCTGAAGATGTTAATTCGGTGTTGGCCCTGGGGAGGTGCAAAAATGAACCCCAAACTGACTTGGCACCAAAGCCAAGGAAAACTATAGAATTCTGAATTTCAACCTGGCACATGCCTGGGGCAGTGTGGGTTTTCTAAACTGTTCTTAGAGCTTAACAAAATTAAAACGCCCACGGGCTAAAGCACAGCTGCTAATATCTTTATTAAAGAAATACTTTTTGCGGTGGAGTTCCCCTTTCAAGCCTCCTGGCTACTAATTTCAATTGTTACCCACAACTGTAAAGTGTGACATAATAGTTAAAGTAGAAAAATAAGAATGTTACCTAAAATCAACACAGGGAAAAAAAGTAAGGAATGCTGCTGCATGTTTTAACTGCACCTTTCCTTAACAGACAATGTTGCAATTGCCTTGAAAAAAACTATTATGGAAAGCTTCGATTTACACAGTTCCGCAACTGGAAGCCTGCCCAGTGGTTCCCGCTTTCCTGGGAATATTAAGAACACCAAAAGGACAGAACAATGACTAGGTTTCCACATGCAATTATTCAAGAACTTGTGTTGCAAAACAGTTTGCCACATAGTGGGTATCCACTGTAAGTTCATGAGGGTCGGTTCCATGTCAGATCAGATTCGGAATATGCTCATAAATGCATATATAATTTGTATAAATGGAACCTAGTTAGAGAGTTAGTGTTTATCCTGAAAATGTGGCATAAGCTCAGACCTCCTGGACCTATACTGCCCACAAATGTCAGAGAGCAATTATTTTCTTTTTTTAGATCTATCAGTACACCTTGTGTGTTTGGGTCACAATAAGATGACTTAAGAAGACGAATCTTGGACCAATAACATTTAGTCATGTTGGCCTATACTGCAGAAAAATCGTTCTGGATAAACATGAAAATAAGTGGTTCCATACATACATGCCAACAGAGCATAAAGGTTATATGGGCTGCATTGTCCTAAATCGTTGCAGGTGAGCCGTTCTACAAGCTCTGTGCCGAAAGTGCAAAAGTGGAAATGAAATAAAGTATAAGAGTGACACAGAGCACGTCTTAGCAATGACACCAAGCAAATGTCAGGAAAGACATAAAGAGAGTAAATGCAGATGTAAATATGCAAAACACAACACAGGGTTATCTGAATCTTACAGTCTTCGAAGCTGATCTCCAGTGGCCCTCAAAAATAAAAAAAGAATCTAGCCTGGCAGTCTGGGGCTGCTGGAGATTGCTGCCCAGAGATCGACAAATGCCTGTAGGTTACTTCGATGAAATTCTTGTGGTTACACCTGAGATGACCTGTTGTATCGCTAGTATGAGTAAGGAGACCCTTCAGCACAGCAGTAATTCCAACTAAAAAAACGTTACTGCCACCAACACCAACCAACACACCTGTGGTTTCACTAAGACCTTCACTAGTGCCACCAACACAGCAGTGCACCTCTGTGGCCAAACTCCCTTATCTGCATTAATACTTGCACAATATATACACTGCTCTGCTTGCAGGAAGGCATCAGGCAATATGTAGACTTCAGATTTTTCTGGGCAGCTCCTGCCAATGGTTGCAAAGGCAAGCTGCATATTGCAATGTAAATGAGTGACTTATTTTCTGTGGCACAAGCTGTAGAATATTAGTATCTATACATCAGTGAGCCATATGGATAATCAAAAGATGCCTTACCTGATAAGGGCAGGGTATGTGGTAATCTCTGCATCGTTCCTGTATCCACGTCGTTTCCCACACGCTCCGATGAGCCTGTTCGTAGAAATAGCAGCCAATGACAATGAGAAGAGGCACAAGATAGAGCACGCTGAATACACCAATGCGGATCATGAACTTCACCAGTTTATCCTGATTCTCCTTCTCCAGTGGGATCTCAATCCGCACCCGGTTCAAGGAAATGATGCCAGCTAGCAGCAAGGAAACTCCGACCACAACGTACAAGCACAGGGGTGCAAGGACAAAATATCTCAGCGCGTCCACATCATACAGACCGACAAAGCATACGCCGCTGATATTGTCTCCTTCAATCTTGTTCATAGCTAGAAGGATGATGGTTAGAGTGCCAGGGATGCCCCATGCACTGGCATGAAATAAGAGGGCCTTTTTTTCGATGGCTTCACTTCCCCACTTGGGCACGGCCGCCAAGAACCATGTGATCGTGAGGATGACCCACCAAACGCTGCCAGCCATCGTGAAGAAATACAGTACCATGAACATCATGGTGCACGCCTTGTTGTGCGATCCTTGTGTCACAGTGGCGGCTTTGTACTGGCCTGGGCTGCGGGCATTGCAGGCAACTTTATCCTCAAGCAAAAACCCAATGAAGAAAATCAAGGACACCATCATGTAGCAGACGGCGTAGAAAATGATGGGCCTCTCGGGATAGCGGAACCTGGTGACATCGATCAGAAAAGTCAAAAAAGTGAAAAGGGTGGCTGAGAGGCAGACAATGGAAATCACTCCAATGAAGTAGCGGGCAAAGGACAACTCTTCTCGTCTGAAGTACATGTGTGGGCAGGGAGGGGAGCAGTCTCGAACCCCAAGGAAGGAGTATCCCAGATCAGGGTCAACCTTGAGCTCACGCGGGCACCAGAAGCCATAATCCCGGTGCACTTCAGCAGGGGAATCGTCAGTGGGCTCCCCAGCTACGCTGAGATCGACCTGGCGGGGATAGGGTTCATCACAGTCAGGAAATCTAGAACAAAAGCAAACACAGATTTAGAGTCTTGAAAGGTACACAGCGGATCACCTTGAGATTTAGACAGTGTGTGCTACATTGCATCTATTTCTTTAATGTCATTTCTTTTTGACAGGCACCAATGTGTAGCTGGTTTGAGGCTTAGAGATGTGTGTTTGATGATTCACATGCACCATGTGTGAGGATCTGGCTGCCCGCTTATACTTCGTATCAACAAGGGGGCACACGAACCACCAGAAATGGTGCTAATGATTCCTCCTAATGTGAAGCCCAACATCAGCAACATGGCGGTGACCAGTAAGGAAAAAGTCGTGTTTATAAAGGCATCTAGATTTCCAGCATCAAGAGGCAAAAACAAGCATTTTCAATGCCAATAGTCTGGCCATGGCAAGATGGTGTGATGGTTATTTTTTTACTTCAATTCCAGGCATGTGCCACAAAAATAAAGAGAAAAACAAATGTGTCCCTGTCTAAACATTGCAGTCATTTCCTTGAATTGAAATTTGAAATTGAAAAACATAATAACCATTGCAAATAATTGTAATAGAATAATACAAGTGCTTCCTGTCAAGCAAGTGTAAATAGAACAGGTACCCTCTTTTATTTTACATACACATCGCTTGGAAATAGGTTTATTACTGATGCAAAGAAAAATTTACTATTGGCTTTGAATTACTGTATCCTGAAAAAATACTTTAAACACACAATTATGACTAACAAAATAGCAAGCACTGGCAAAGCCAATAAGTCTTGCCTATGCAAGAGCTATTGACTTTGCCAATGGGTTTTAACCATGTTGTGCACCAGCATGGCTGCAGTTCATTATGGGTAAAAGTTAGTGGAGTGGAGTGGAGTGGCGTGGCGATGAGTAGAGTGGCGTGGCGATGAGTAGAGTGGCGATGAGTAGAGTGGCGTGGCGATGAGTAGAGTGGCGTGGCGATGAGTAGAGTGGCGTGGCGATGAGTAGAGTGGCGTGGCGATGAGTAGAGTGGCGTGGCGATGAGTAGAGTGGCGTGGCGATGCGTGGCGATGAGTAGCGTGGAGTGGCGTGGAGTGGAGTGGAGTGGAGTGGAGTGGCGTAGAGTAGAGTGGCGTAGAGCAGAGTGGCGTAGAGTAGAGTGGCTTGGCGTGGCGTGGCGTAGAGTGACGTGGCGTAGAGTAGAGTGGCGTAGAGTAGAGTGGCGTAGAGTAGAGTGGCGTAGAGTAGAGTGGAGTGGCGTAGAGTAGAGTGGAGTGGCGTAGAGTAGAGTGGAGTAGAGTGGCGGAGAGTGGCATAGAGTAGAGTGACGTAGAGTGGAGTGGAGTGGCGTGGAGTAGAGTGTAGTAGAGTGGCGTGGCGTAGAGTGGCGTGGAGTAGAGTGGCGTGGAGTAGAGTGGCGTGGAGTAGAGTGGCGTGGAGTAGAGTGGCGTGGAGTAGAGTGGCGTGGAGTAGAGTGGCGTGGCGTAGAGTGGCGTGGCGTAGAGTGGCGTGGCGTAGAGTGGCGTGGCGTAGAGTGGCGTGGCGTAGAGTGGCGTGGCGTAGAGTGGAGTAGAGTGGCGTAGAGTAGAGTGGCTTGGTGTGGCGTAGAGTGGCGTAGAGTAGAGTGGCGTAGAGTAGAGTGGCGTAGAGTAGAGTGGAGTGGCGTGGCGTAGAGTGGCGTGGCGTAGAGTAGAGTGGCGTGGAGTGGCGTGGAGTAGAGTGGCGTGGAGTGGCGTGGAGTAGAGTGGCGTGGAGTAGAGTGGCGTGGAGTAGAGTGGCGTGGAGTAGAGTGGCGTGGAGTAGAGTGGCGTGGAGTAGAGTGGCGTGGCGTAGAGTGGCGTGGCGTAGAGTGGCGTGGCGTAGAGTGGCGTGGCGTAGAGTGGCGTAGAGTGGCGTAGAGTGGAGTAGAGTGGCGTAGAGTAGAGTGGCTTGGTGTGGCGTAGAGTGGCGTAGAGTAGAGTGGCGTAGAGTAGAGTGGCGTAGAGTAGAGTGGAGTGGCGTGGCGTAGAGTGGCGTGGCGTAGAGTAGAGTGGCGTGGAGTGGCGTGGAGTAGAGTGGCGTGGAGTGGCGTGGAGTAGAGTGGCGTGGAGTAGAGTGGCGTGGAGTAGAGTGGCGTGGAGTAGAGTGGCGTGGAGTAGAGTGGCGTGGAGTAGAGTGGCGTGGAGTAGAGTGGCGTGGAGTAGAGTGGCGTGGCGTGGCGTAGAGTGGCGTGGCGTAGAGTAGAGTAGAGTGGAGCAGAGTGGCGTAGAGTAGAGTGGCGTGGCGTAGAGTGGCGTGGCGTAGAGTGGCGTGGCGTAGAGTGGCGTGGCGTAGAGTGGCGTGGCGTAGAGTGGCGTGGCGTAGAGTGGCGTAGAGTGGCGTGGAGTAGAGTGGCGTGGAGTAGAGTGGCGTGGAGTAGAGTGGCGTAGAGTAGAGTGGCGTGGAGTAGAGTGGCGTGGAGTAGAGTGGCGTGGCGTAGAGTGGCGTGGCGTAGAGTGGCGTGGCGTAGAGTGGCGTGGCGTAGAGTGGAGTAGAGTGGCGTAGAGTAGAGTGGCTTGGTGTGGCGTAGAGTGGCGTAGAGTAGAGTGGCGTAGAGTAGAGTGGCGTAGAGTAGAGTGGAGTGGCGTGGCGTAGAGTGGCGTGGCGTAGAGTAGAGTGGCGTGGAGTGGCGTGGAGTAGAGTGGCGTAGAGTGGCGTGGAGTAGAGTGGCGTGGAGTAGAGTGGCGTGGAGTAGAGTGGCGTGGAGTAGAGTGGCGTGGAGTAGAGTGGCGTGGAGTAGAGTGGCGTGGAGTAGAGTGGCGTGGAGTAGAGTGGCGTGGAGTAGAGTGGCGTGGAGTAGAGTGGCGTAGAGTGGCGTGGCGTAGAGTGGCGTGGCGTAGAGTGGCGTGGCGTAGAGTAGAGTAGAGTGGAGCAGAGTGGCGTAGAGTAGAGTGGCGTGGCGTAGAGTGGCGTGGAGTAGAGTGGCGTGGAGTAGAGTGGCGTGGAGTAGAGTGGCGTGGAGTAGAGTGGCGTGGCGTAGAGTGGCGTGGAGTAGAGTGGCGTGGAGTAGAGTGGCGTGGAGTAGAGTGGCGTGGAGTAGAGTGGCGTGGAGTAGAGTGGCGTGGAGTAGAGTGGCGTGGAGTAGAGTGGCGTAGAGTGGCGTGGAGTAGAGTGGCGTGGAGTAGAGTGGCGTGGAGTGGCGTGGAGTAGAGTGGCGTGGAGTAGAGTGGCGTGGAGTAGAGTGGCGTGGAGTAGAGTGGCGTGGCGTGGCGTAGAGTGGCGTGGCGTAGAGTAGAGTAGAGTGGAGCAGAGTGGCGTAGAGTAGAGTGGCGTGGCGTAGAGTGGCGTGGCGTAGAGTGGCGTGGCGTAGAGTGGCGTGGCGTAGAGTGGCGTGGCGTAGAGTGGCGTAGAGTGGCGTGGCGTAGAGTGGCGTGGAGTAGAGTGGCGTGGAGTAGAGTGGCGTGGAGTAGAGTGGCGTGGAGTAGAGTGGTGTGGAGTAGAGTGGCGTGGAGTAGAGTGGCGTGGAGTAGAGTGGCGTGGAGTAGAGCGGTGTAGAGTGGAGTGGAAGGGCTTAGGCTGGAGTGGAAGGGCTTAGAGTGGAGTAGAATATCAGAGTCATTTTGCCTTTGGACAAGGTGGAAATTTTTCATGCTGGCGCCAGGATACCTTTATAGTTAGTTGTGAACTTTACAAATGTATTGTATAGAGTGTTGTTTAGTGGAGTGGCATAGAGTGGAGCTAACTGCCAAGGAGTGGCATAGAGGGGAATTGCATACAGTGGAGTAGATTGTCATTGAGTGAAGTGGCATAGAGTGGAGTAGACTATCATAGAATAGAGTGGCGAGGAGGGAACAGAGTGCCTTAGAGAAGAATGGAGGGGCATAGGCGTGGAGTGGAATAATAATAATAATAATAATAATAATAATAATAATAATAATAATAATAATAATAATAATAATAATAATAATAATGCCGTTTGTACAGCGCAAACAGCTACCTCCGAAAGGAGGTGTCCCTGCGCTGTAACAACAAGGGGCAGCAGAATGGTCAAACACCAGCCATCCCCCGGAATTAATCCAAGTTAAAAAGCCAAGTCTTAACTGCCTTCCTGAATAAAAATTCTGATTGGATCTGTCGCAAGGCAGGCGGCAAAGAATTTCATAGCTTGGCCACTCTCATCGTAAAGGATCTGCCGACCCATTGCGCTTTCCTAACTCGTGGGGTGTCATAGGGGGAGTTGCAAAGAGTGGAGTGGCACAGAGTAGAGTGGAGTGGCACAGAGTGGAGAGGCATAGAGTGGGGTGGAGTGGCATGGAGAGGAGTGAAGGGGAGTGGAGGGGCGTAGAGTGGAGTCACGTGTCGTGGAGTGTGGTGTACAGTGGAGTGTCAGAGTGGAGTGGCATGGCGTAAAGTGGTGTGGAGTGGAGTAGAGTGGATAGGTGTATAATGGAATGACATTGTGTGGAGAATGCATTGTGTGGTGGCGCACTGCCATTACAGACAACACATTTTCAATTTAAATTACTATTGCATTTGCACAGACATCGTTTTTCTAATAAAAGTATACAGCACACAAAACGAAAATGTGTGGAAATATCACATAGTGTACGGATTTGTTTGATCTTATTAAAAAAATTGTTTCCAACACACTTCAGAATTACAAAAAAGTTTGCTTCACTTGTGATTTCCTAATTCTGATATATTCTAAAATACCTGCACAATTTATTTACAGACATTTAAACTGCGTTGAATGCTGAAAAAAAGCCTTTCCTTTCACACCAAGATTGTTGCATAAATTCTCTCACTTTGAAGTCAGAGAAAGAAAAATAAACACCAAGCTCCCTCCAAAGATACGGCCTGAAATTTGACCTCGGTCTCTGAATGCACAGCAAATGAGACAAGATAAGAACACGATTTCAAGGCCTGATTACAGAAAGAAAGCACTTGTGGAGGAATACAGTAAATGGGATAATCTCTCTTGTGGGCCATAGCCTAAAATGGACAGCCTAAAACAAACAAAGTCAGCAAATAGACAGCAAGGAACTGTGAATTACAAAACACAAAGGCAATGCTAAACAATGAGTGGAATGCATTCCCAGAGAAGTTTTCAGAATGTCCTCAAGAACTCTTTGGCAAATCAGACAGTTGTGCTGTCTGGTAGGCTTAGATCTAAAAAGGATAAAGAATTAAAAGAAAAAAACAATGGCAAAGTAGTTCATTAGCCCACCACTTCTGGCATTGAAGTGCACGGCATTTAGTCAGACGTGCAGATGTCATCAAGTAAAATACAGTCACTCAAAGTGCACGCCAGCCAATGGTTAAATTGGGCTGATCCAATGCCCTATGTTGTATTCTATGATGGACAGAAGTACAATGTGAATGACAGATGAACAGACCAGTAAGTGAAGAGAGTTGACCCAAAGCCCTCCTGCTTTTATGGATGTATACATTTTTCATTAATTTTATTACATGACAAATAACCCAGTCTCTAGGCCAGGGTACAATAAAGTCCACATGAATATTTGGTTGAAGTACTTTTGTTGGAATAAATAATTAAAATAACTACTTTGGTATTCGGTCTGATTTCTTCCTCTTTGCACGTTGCCCCAGATCGTTAGCTATTGAGCTATTGTACATCTCCGTTTACTGATAAATTATTTTTAAAAACATCAACAGTCCTTTAAGGTGTGGTATCGTCCTTCTCCAAATGTCTCATCAGTAACAGCCATCTGATTTACAGTAAACAAAATAGCAGGCAGTATTTTAGAAGTTATGATTATTCTAAACTAGATGCCACATGTGTTTACAGATATTATAAAATGACGAGAAGGTGCCATCAACATGATCTGAACCGTACAAACCAATTTATAGGTTTAACTATTAGACAATTCCTTCAGTTTTAAGTTGGCTAGTGAACCTTTATTGCTCACTAAAAAAAAAGCAATACCTTTTTTTCGCATTGTAAAACCGGTTTGAGCTGCACTAGCACAGGTAACTAAGTGAACTAAAGAAATGACCAAATTAGTTCTCATTAATCCTAAAACTATGAGTAGCAGTTAATAATTACTCACCCTACCGATACCACAGGGTTTTGTGTTTAACAGGAGCAGTAATTACCTCCTAGTCCACGTTCCCAATGTTGGCGTGAGATATAACACCCTAACTCGGAGGTTACCCACCGATTACTGATTTTTCACTTTTTCCTGGCCATTTTTACAGAAAACAAAATTTGCAGGATCGTCTTGGTGAAACTTGTCCACACAAAAGTTCATGTGCTGTAAATACCCTAGGCAGTAATTACAGCATAACTCCGATTCCTGGTTTACCCTCAGGTACCTGTTTGTACAAAAATCTGAATGTTTTCAATACTCATAATAAAGCCCAAAAAGGTAAAAGAAGATACTGAGGTCTTACCGGCTGCATTCCATCTCCTCTGGCCACGAGACCCCAAACATCTCCATCAGCTTGTAGCACTCGCTGAATGCTCGTTGGCACAGCCGGCGACAAGGGAGGGTGACCCGGCCATATTCCATGCACACGGGCGCATACAACGCGCACAGGAAAGGACGGAAATCTCTGGAGCACTCCAGGTTGACCATGGGATGGAAAGGCTGGAAGAAAGAACACACAGAGAGTGGTCAAGAACCAGTAACACGCGTGGGCGTAATCACAAAGGCGAACACTAAGTAAATTAATTTTATTATGATAATCAAGCATTCCGTTATTACTGAACATCTGTGCCATACATATTGACAAGGCCAATAATATTTGTCGATAGCATTGCCAAAACCACGTGGTAACACCAGAGAATACCGCTTTTAGTACTATGAGGTTAGTGCATGACGACACGTGTGTTCTGTCATTCATGTTTGCTGTCGTCTTCGGCCACCTCCATGGTGGAGTGCAAAGGCCAATGTGAATTGTTTACAGGGAGGTGCACACGTGTGGGCTTTGATCTCCTCTGTAAACTTAATCCTTCCAGATAGGCTGGTGAACATCAAACACCCAACTGTTGACTGTAACAAGGCTACAAGAAACTGCAAACAGATCAATGGGATTATTTTAGATGGAGGGGCAAGCACTTGCTTTCTGATTGCTTAACATTGGGCAGGATATGGCAAGAGCTGGAGTGCTAGGAGGAGGGGGAAGGAGCCTGAACATGCGCGAACATAGGCGTTTCTGGTCATGTAATGCCAAATGGTAATGCTAAGTTCACCTCTCACCTGCACTACCATGGTCTACCTTTCAACATCCTGAATTATCGCCACCTGCTCTCGCTCATCATTTATGGAGAAGGCTTGGTGTCAGACGCTCATCATTTTCCACTCTATTCTTTTAACCAATATTAAATGTTAAAAAACAGGATCATAAGGACAGGTGCGTGGTAAAGTGGCAAACGATAGGGACTTTTATTTCAAACGAGAACAAAAAAATGAACGATCATGGAAAAGCATTTTGCTAAGCTAGGATTCTTGCAAAAAAATAAAAGGAAATGAGAAACCGCTAGTAAGATAAACAAGGATAGTATCCCAAAGTACATAAAATCTAAAGCAAGAGCCCATTCATAAAGGCTAAGGCAGGCTGTAACATTAATCTCTCGGTTTTTCCTTAAATTTAACGTAGGATGTGGGCCAGTGTTCCAATATCCTATAGCCCATAAAGAATTGCAGGTCTGCATTAGCTACATCCTGCAGTCTTCACAACTACAGAAGTGGATAATGGCAGCTGTATCTTGCAATCCTCACTAAACTACAGGTCTGGATTAGATCCGCAATTTCTTGCAGTCCTCACGTTACATTTGGGACACATGCCTTAAAGTGCAGAGGCCTGCCGGACAGACAAGGTATCGTTATTCAAAACGGGTAAAACAAGTGATCCTGAAAATGACTGCTCCTTAGACTGAACTCTAACATCTAGGACAGTAAAACATCTGCAAGATGGAAGTTAAATAGGATCAAATATGTGATAATTAAATCATGGATAGAAGAAAAAAAAATCGGACTTTGGTTCTTTGAGAGTACAGGTAGGGTGGACACAGGGTGTAGCGGACTTGATCTACATAGACTTTCACAAATCGTCTGGGACACAAGGGTAGAATCAAGAATTGTTCAGAAACTTCAGGCCGTAAATGGACCAGCTTTTCTATATCTTCTCAGCAACATTCCTAAGCTCCGCACTATTAATTTCTATCTAAATGCCCGGGCAAGTCCCTTCAGTTGACCTGCAATTCACAGTAAGGTTAGTCTTTTGTGCATTCATACTGTAGGCAGCGCATTTGTGCTGTGCTAACATTTCTGTCAACGAAGTGGTGGGGGCGCTACTCAGATCTACTAGCACTAGTAACTAATACATCTTGTTTTGAGACACCCTACACCAGCCCTACAGCAGGATTCGGAAAGCTGATCACCTAACAAGTTACAGCAATTGATCTCGCCACAAAAAGCGTCTGGAGGGCGAGAAGCAGACCCATTTGTGGACTTGTCATTGTATTGTGGGCCTCAGGGAACTACTACACATATCGCGGTCAGGTGTGAAGAAGAAAGGATAACGGGAAACACGATGGGTCTGTCGGTCTCCAATACATGCATCTCACAACCTACTTGTGCACTTGGATTGTAGGAAGAACAGCAACATGTTTTAATTATTGGCATGCTGATCAAGTCAAAAGAAAATAGCATTAGCATGGGAGCTAATTTGAGGTGGATGAAGCCCTGTGGCAATAGCACAGATCATCACACCACAACCACAGGGAATCAAAATGGAAGCACAGTGTTGTACAAAAGTTACAACACAAGTAGAGACTTTTTTTAAGAGAACATTGGAAATTAAAATATAATTGTGTGTCTGTCATGAATTGTGGCCTCAGTACTTTGAAAATATCAATTAACAAAAAAGGAATAAAATGTGTCTCAAACCGCTATAAACACCGAATGATGTAGCAACCTGGTCCTAAAACATGTAGGTTGACTCCATAAGATGGGAACCTATAGAAATATTCTGACTGAACCATTAAGCATGGATAAGTCAAGGTGCAACTTCTCTCCTCAATAAACTGTAGTACTACTTCTTCGGCTGTACTGCTAATGCTAACATTTGGTAAGACAGACCTGTGTCTAGTACATGATGGATGAACTGTTCACAACTAGCCTGAATGTCCTAGCCGGCCTGAATTTGCATATTACACTGAATATGTACATGGTGCTCTTACGGCAGAAAATTATACACCAATAGAGATTGAAAAACTTCAACTACAGGTTCACATCTGAAAGCAAAAGGTGACTTGCCTACTCACTCGACAGAGTAAGGGATAAGGGAGAGACAAAGGAGGAAGAGAGCGGAAAAGAGAAAAAGAGTGAGTGAGAGGGAAAGTTAGTTTTATTTCAAGCAAACCCCATTTGTGGTACATATTATGGCAAGCAAGAGTGCATCTTGGCAACGAGTGCCCACAGCACCTCTGTGCAGGCATGGAACTATACATGGTGCAAACAGAGCACAGAAGGAGTCCTCAGTTGCACATTGCCTCTAACTGTCCTTCCCTGGCAACTGTACAGCTTGGGACCCAGTGGTGGCATCTCTGGCCAAGCAGAAAAGATGGCTTCCCAAACCTCCTGCTCTCCTATGTCTTCTGCACCTAGGATTTGTTTCCAGAGCTTGGTCTTAATAAAACACCTTTAAATCGTGGTGCAGGTCAAAATTAAAATCCCCTTCTCCGTGGACTGGATTGTATTAAGATTGGAATAATAACGTTTCCACTGAAACATGTTGTATATTAAGAGGAAAAACTGTAACGCATTCTTCTTTGGCCAGTATGAAGATAAGAGTGTAATTGAACTGTTTCCTGGGGGCACCTAGAGTAAAATATGTCAAGAAAAAGGCGAAATAGAACTCGTTCAAGAAAAGAGCTCTGCTGCACCAATGTGGCCCGGGAGGCTGAGCCCTTCGGGGATCACAGGAGGAATTCTTTTGGGACAGCATGCTACGACAATTTAAAAGGTAATTTCAGAAGCAAAGAGCAAGCCGGATTAATACTACAGGGATAAAAGTGCGGGAACCGAAACGTGATCTCGGCCCCCTACTTTTAATACATTCACCTACTCGATTTTGATTAGTAATTTGCACAAAGGTTTTTCATATTTTTAAAGGTTTTATGAATGTATATTAATATGCATTCAGGTTTGCTCCGGCAGCATGGGAATTTCTTGTTTATATAAATATCTAAAGTGACTTGCATGAAAGCTTTTCAATTTTTTAAGGGATTCATGAACCTACATCAATTTGTACGCAGGTTGCCAACTCATTGAAAGGTGGTTACGTATGCAAATGCTCTTAACATTTTTTTTTAATTTGCGGCTTTAATGCGTTTCACATTTGTATTGTATTGTATTGTATTGTATATCGTTTTTGTAAAGCGCGTGGTTACCATGAGGCATCCCAGCGCTAAGATAGGACAAGACTCTGAGGAAGGGCAGGGAGGGGGGTGGAGGACAGTTATGTGGGGAAGAGAAAGGTTTTTAATAATTTTCGGAAGTGGAGATGGCCAGATTCGGCACGTAGTTGCAAAGGCAGCGAGTTCCAGTGAGAGGCCGCTTTCACAGAGAAGCGGCGACCTCCGGTGCGAGATTTCTTGAATCTAGGCACCGTGGCCAGGCACCCATTGTCAGACCGCAAGGGTCTATTGGGTTTGTAGGGGGTGACTTTTGTTGTCTTGTTTTTAAGTGGACCACTTTGGAGTTTCAAAACATAAATAAAGATTTGAATAGCAATGTATTTATTACAATTCATTTGCGTCCTTAATGGCAGGTTAACAAGTCATAACTTAAAGCAGTGATTTATAATTTGCTAACTTTTTAAGTTCCTATTCACCTAAACAGCACAGGCTCTGGTAATTCTACACTTTATCGTGCATGCAATTTTCAAAAATAAGTCACCTCTTAAAATCTAAAAAGACAAATACAAATAAAGAGGATATAAAAATCGTCCTAAAACATCTGCATACATATTTTATAAGAGGCTTCTCTCCAGATTGTATTTCACACGTTTAGCAGAGGTTAAAAAAATTAAATAAATAAAGGAAAAAAAACTAAAAGCTATGGCTGATCAAGCAAAGTGACCAACATGGTTATTTGAAAGGTTGCAAGCGGGTCACTGCTGGCTCATTGGCAGTCTGGTTTCATCATTCATTGCACTCAAATGTGAGGCTGAAGAATTGGAGAAGAGCAGCTATAATCCCATTCACAGAAAGTGAGGGAGGAGGCGGGCAGCAGAGGGTTTGTAATTCGGTAGCTGGGCAATGAGTAGAGACCACGTGACCGAAAGATTGGAATGGAGGCTGCAGAATTCCAGGCTCCGGTGAAGCACGGTTTCTCCGCGAGACAAAAATTGGAGAATAAAGATTTTATTTGGCTACATGACAAGTGATGGATACGTCCTACTCGAATTTGTGATACATTTTGATAAATGAAGAAACTAGGCAAGGTCATTAATTTACATATTAGTCTGAAGGTGGTAGGTAGACTGGCTTAGAAATTATCAAAACAACTGGAAACCATGGGGAAACGCACAAAAAAAAGCTCCATAAATGATACCAAAGTTTAGAATAAATATACCTTTTTCATATTTGTTAAACAACTTAAGGAGCATTCCGTCACAGCTGCTCTGCCCAGGAGTATTCCCAATCGGAAGCATTAACAAGTGGGAATTTGTGCATTGTGTACATCTAACCGTGTGTAAATGCTTATGTGCAAACTCACAGCTTTATAGGTGTCCACCAACTTTGCATGACATCCCCGCCCTCGAATACCCATTCCCCACCCATGGGAGGAGATTTAATCATATGCAAAATTACTACAGATCGGTGTAATTTTACAGGTCAAGGAATCAATTTAGGAGGGTACATTTTGTAAATTCTAAACCTGAAGTTTAGTGCAACCATAGTTTCGGGAATCAAGCCCAACGTGTCCTGGTAAACTGTGTTTATAGTGAAAAGTAACTAGCCATATGGCCCCCAAAAAGTACAATATGTCCTTCCCTCCTCCCGCCCCCTAAAAACATTAACTCCCCTCCACCCAACAAAAGACAAAACTTGGCATCCTGCCCCATTAAAAAAAAAAAAAAGGAAACAAAGCTCCTACTCTCACTCCCCTCCCACTCCTTCGGACCTTCCATTTGCGCTCTACCCAAGGGGTGGGGGGTGCTCTCTGCTCTCCACGAGAGGATAGAGAACCAGCATTATGAGGACTGTGGCTGTATCGGAATCACCAGGCACATTCCCCGGTCTCTCTCAGGTCTGTGGACACCAAAGAGAGGCTGGAGGACGTTGGGCGGTGGTGGACCAACGTTCTACCACCACGCTGCTTCACTCCGGTCTACGGAGACTTGGGTAAGGTGGGAGGAAAAACTGAGCTGGCAACCAATTCACTAAGTGATATCAAAACAGGTTTGTGTTTCCACTTCTGGGGAGTAAGTACAGTCAATAAAGACATTTTAAAACCAGCATTCACGGTCAATGACTTGGAATGAAGTCAAACACAAATACTGGATTATCTTAGTCCTGGATAACGAAAGACCAGCTTGGCAATGGTTTAGTTTGTGTCATCAATACTGTTCACGGTGAATCACCGGTTTATCAATGGAATACACTAGTGTTCATCACTTGTAATTCTAGGAGCTGCAACATAGACTGCAAAATTGTGAGTTATAAGGTTCATTATCTTTAGAGAGCAAAAGAAACTACATGTTTTTTGTTAGCACTATAAGGTCCTTTAAACCTATCACGCTCTTATCCTCGTCTGAGACCACAAATGTAATTTCTGCAAACAAAAAACACCCTTTTTAATGATGCCTAAAAAGAGCCCTTTTTAATGTCGCCTAAAAAGCACTCTTTTTCCGCCCTGCAGTTAAAAGAAAATGTTTTTACTATTTGAAGCACAAACTTTCATGCTTCAGCGACGCAACCCAGAAAAACCTTAGTTACCGGGCACCTCTCGAAAAGCCATAAATCGTAACATTTGAGTTGTCTTGTCTCCGGCTGCGAGCTAATGGCGGCCATAATTACCCCTGACTTGCAGACAGCTATGCGTGACTAAATGACAGAGCGCGCGGGCGTCCTACACCGACCACTCGGGTCCAAAGAAAGGGGCGAGCGATCAAACGGCAAAGTCCCCGCCCAGGATTATTCACCGGAGCTCGGGAGGGGCTACATGACAACTGCTTTTCAAAGAAAAACACGCCAACTGTCCTTATTCCAGAGTTAGTAGAGACCTCGACGAACTCAAATCCTGCCAAGGCACACTACGACTTTCAGCCTTCCAAGGTGGGCAAATGGAGAGCCCGAAGTTGGATAACAGCAACATACTGTCAACACTTAAAAAAGCTAAAGTATATTAAAAAAAAGCAACTGGTTATTAAGCATCTTGCTTTTCCACACCAACGGCCCCGCTAAGCTGCCGGTTAGATTTCATTCAGACACTTTGAGCTAAATAGACTTTCAGATTCACGCGCATTGTCAAAGCCAATAGCCTTTAGAATTTGAGTGCTAAGCTGTCGGCTTTGCCGATGTCTTAAAGCATGTTTTAAAATAAAGAAAAAGAAAAGAAAAATCTCAAAATACTTGGCTGTCAGAGAAGGAGCACATGGGTCAGGCTTCGAGTTTCTGGACTTTGCTCTTCCACTAGGCCCCAATGCCTTTGCCGTCATGTTTCAGCCCCTGAGCTGCACACTCAAGATCATCATGTGTAGTCCAGTTGCACTTTCAGCACACCTAAATGAAAGCATATTTCACCTGGTCTGAACCCTAGCCAGTAACATCTTCTTAAACAGGGAGAGGAGCAGTCTTTCCTTTCACATATAAGCAGGTCTCAAAACTCCTGGCGGGCGGCACTCATTTAATCCAATCTTGTTTCCACTAGTCACCATGGGCAACAGTCATTTTCTCTATTGGTGACACCCTAGCACAGTACCCATTACTCCCCCCTCAACATTACGAGACACAAGCAAAGCATTGTATGCAAGCGCAGAGAGGTCCATCGCTGTTCTGTTCCATTAAGACACGATGTTCCAAATAGGCTCTACAAACAGCCAGGGCAGCGGCGTTTGCTTAATGCTCTACAAGGACATCTAGCCAAAAATAATTCCCAAAAAGGAAAATCTATCAAAGTACAGAAATGATGCGGTCAATGGTAGATGAGCCCTCTGTCATACATACATAATTGGCACATTTTTACCCCCAATAGATTTCTGATCTATAAAATGTAGCTATTATACATTCATAGGGGGGGGGGTTCACCTATGGGATAGGTGAGGAGTGGTAATGCACCAAATATTAAAGATGTGATTTAAAAGTGGGAGGGACAATTGATCGAGAGGATGTGAAATAAAAGGAACCAGAACAACTTTTTCCAAGGACAGAACTTCACTGTTCAAGACCGGCTTTTCTTTTAATCCTTAAAAACGTACGGTCCGCCACCATGCTGTTCTTTGTGAATGCAGGAAGATTTCTAAAATGTCAGGGTTACTACGAATGTGGTCCCATAGAAACAGAACAGCTACAGTATTGTGGGGCTGAACAGATGATGGACTCGGACTAATACAAAGAATAATGCAGTTTCTTTAAATCGCCTCTTCGTCCTTTCTACGCTTGCTTACAATATTGGTGCGTTTTGTATTTTATTATTCCTCAACTCATTTGAATTTTTGTTTCTGCTTAGAATCCTAATATTCTGCCGTTTATTTGTACATACAGGTGTTCACACCCTTGAGCATATTCGCTTTCAATCTCAGAATGACTGGACAAATGCTGTCAAGACCTGGAATGGAAACAAATTCCTGAGACATCTTCAACAAATGCACTGGATTTAAACAGTGCTTTAAATGGGAAAAAATAAGTGCAGGTACTCATTAATATGAGCTAGAGGTGTGGCAAGTGGGCGGGGCTAGGGGCGGGGCTAAGAGCAACATATGATGATACATAATGAATTCTGTACCAGTTGCAGCCACTATAAAAACACATGAAAAAATGTGTATGTAAACGAAACCGGTTAACTCGTTACACAAAATGAAATCCAAACAGGATGATATGTGAACATTTCCTCGTTTTGTAATATTTGCTGCTTTTTAATGCCATACTTTTATTTGTTGTTGTTTGGCACCATACTATCTACTCTCAGGCATACACACACACACACACACACCCACACACACACACACACACACTCGCACACACTCCCTCTAAAATCTCCTGAGTGTCCTGATTCTCCCCCTCTTTCCCTCACTTTTCTCTCACAGAAAAACAGGCACACACAAGTCGGCAAGCACATAGACATAAGGAAACACTCACAAAAAGTCTCAGGTGGGATTAAAGCCATTTTAAACTCCTTACCTCCCATGACTTTCTAAATTGCTGCTGTCCATGTTCTGCCTCCATACCTGTGTTTGCCCAAATGCACACAATAGTGGAAATGTGATTAACAGCACAGGGCCTAAATGGGCCCTCCACTGTCAATACTGTGTGATGGTGAACACAGCAACATCATGCAAATGATCCCAATCTGAATAGTTCAACAGCGGCTCTGCTTAGGACTATAGAAGCGCTGTGGCTGTCAAATAGGTTCCAACCATGGCAGCCTCGTGCTCACCAGCACTAGCAGCCAGTGAGCCTACCTTTCATGAGTATTGGTACTCTCCTCAGCAGTAGACACGTGCTAGTACACACATTTAAAACAATGCCACTGCCCCTTTCCCTACGACCAGGCTCTTCCTGGTTCCATGCCTTTACATAGGCATGTTCTCTCCGTTCGCCTCTCATCTTTACCCATCCTCTAAGCTTATCTCCCTAGTTCTGCTTCTCTTCTTCCCACCTTTTGCTTACTCTCTCCACAAGTCTTCAATTTCCTCACTGTTTATTTCCCTACTTATCTCCTTTTCTCCCCTCCATTCTGTACTCATCCCCTAAGTTTGCCATCTGGCCAGTATTTTGTTCTGCAGTGTGTGTGTGTCTGTGTGCGTCTGGGTGTGTGCGTCTGGGTGTGTGTGTCTGGGTCTGCGTCTGTGTCTGCGTCTGTGTGTCTGTGTGTGTGGTGTGTCTGTGTGTGTGTGTCTGTCCGTCTGTATCTATCTGTGTGTATGGGTGGATGACAGTACGACATGATGACGTCACTGAATTATGCCAATTACTTTATAACCGGGATCACATTTAAAACTATTAGCCATGGGAGATGGGATGCGCAAACATGGAAGATGACAGCACGACATGATGACGTCACGGAATTATTCAAATTCCTTTATTAACAAGACGTATCCACGGGACGGGCCAGATGAGATAAACATTTCAACTGTAGATAATTATCATGGGAGGGCACGAACATGGAAGAAGGCACTTGGATCATGCAAATAGAATGCACATTTGAAAATATTAGCCATGGGAGATAGGATGCTCGAACACGGAAGATGACAGCACGACATGATGACGTCACGGAATCATGCCAATTACTTTATAACCGGGATCACATTTAAAACTATTAGCCATGGGAGATGGAATGCACATTTTAAAATTGTAGCCATGGGAGATGGAATGCACATTTTAAAATTGTAGCCATGGGAGATGGAATGCACAAACGCGGAAGATGACAGCACGACATGATGATGTCATTGAATTATTCAAATTACTTTATTAACAAGATGTATCCACGGGACGGGACGGGGCCAAACGGGACAAAAATGTCAACTGTAGATAATTATCATGGGGGGGGGGGGCACGAACACGGAAGAAGGCACTTGGATTATGCTAACTACTTTATTAACAAGAGTGTCCACGGAACGTGCCAGACATCATATGTATATGCAAACGGGATAAAAAATTTAAACTATAGATGATTATCATGGGGGGGCACGAACACGGAAGAAGGCACTTGGATTATGCAAATTACTTTATTAACACAGTGATTAATGTTGGAGGGGCTCACAAAGAGAAGCAGCGCCTGTCCTGAACAAAAAGATGCAAAGAAAACCGGCTTTGGCTGTCTTTCGGAACCCATTTACACACCTGATTGAGAGGGGCGGGGGTGAGGCTAAAGCACTTTCAGCTGAACTGTCGTTGCGCATGTGATCAACAGGGAAGGGTCTGTCGAAACCCTGCACTGTTAATCACAGCGTGACGCAAGGCAAGCCCTATTAGACCCCTGCTGTCTCAGGCCATTCACATGGGGCTGCTGGAATCACCAGCAGGGACTCTGTAAGAGGCTTGGCGCCCTTACAAGCTCCAGAGAAGCATGGCGTCATCTATCCTGTGCAAACGGGGAGACATAACCGGAGCCTGCAGTCCCGTTTAATAGAGTACCGGTACTCTCTCTTGCTATTGAAAAAGTGCCGGTACTGAGGGCCTGAAAATTCAGAAGTGCCGGTACTCAGTACCGGTGAGTACCGGCCCATTTAAAGCACTGGATTTAAATCGGAATGTATCTCACTGTGTTTACCCTCCTGCCTGCATACGAAAAGTTCAGGAATGCAACCCATTTCCTTCTCAGAGTTTAAAACATACTGATAATGAGCAAAGCTTTCCCTGAATCTCGGTTGAAAACTTGAAATGTAAATTGAGAACAGCCAAAAGTTTGAATCAAGAGGTAAGAGACAGAAAATTTGAGATTTAACGCATGTAATTAGCAAGAAGATTGAATGCTGAAGTTCCAAATCGTTCCCATTACTACAATATTACATTTTATTTTTATACCTCCTTGATTATGCCATGCACTCATTCTAGAGTTGTGCAATGTGATTTTCATCTTCTGCATTACTTCTCAACATCAAGTGTGCTTTCCTCAGCTTTGTGCAAAGATCAGCTCTAGTTTTAATTTCTTATGGTGACACATTTACAAGCGTGAAGCCCTGAGGTGAATGGAAATACCTTTATACAGTCATACCTAATTAGCAGTCACTTTTTATTTCACATTCTTCTAATGTCCACGTGGGCCTCGCGCTATGTCACAGAAACCAAGCTATACCTGGGGGATGAGCCCTCACTATGGCGAAACCGGTCCTTGGTTGCTTGTTTTCCGATTCAAAGACAACCTGGCCTGGCAGTTCGGTCTGAACTGTTCCCATTGGAACAGGGTCAAGACTGATTTGCACATGGATGGGTCCAAACTGAAGTGGCATGGTGTGCAAAATAACGATGGACTGGGATGCGGCCCAAGTAATTACCAGTGGCTGAGATTAATCCAAGCATTCCATCCTTCACCTTTTTGTATACGTTTCAAAAACATCTTCCGAGTATTACCATTGAACTGGATTGTGGATGAAATACTAGTGGTTAGTACATGCACTGCGCTAACAAAGAATCATGCGATGGATACATGGGCAAGTGTATATGTTATGCATACCACCTGGGGCAGATATACCATTCAATAATCTACAATGATTACACTTGGGATGGCTACATGCCCTGTGTTCACAAAGACTCGTGTTATTGCTGAGTGGGCAAGGGTATGTGCCAAAGATATCTTCTGAGCAGACATACCATTCGAAAGGTCTGCGAGTGACGCACAAGAGAAGAGTACATGCACTGTGCGCACAAAGACGGCGTCTTCAAGGCAATGCCATAATCTTACAGCGATTAAGTGGGATTAGCACACTGTAGTCACTACAGAAGACAACCAACAATTCAGGATTTCATTGAAAACAAAAGTAGCTCTAGTTTCACTTTTTTCTTTCATAAATTGTGAACAGATAATCGGAGGCTCCATACACAAAGCTTGTTAAGACATTACACAAAACAAAGCGTAACACCACCACCACGCCCACCTCTGATCCAATGCTACACCACACAAACGGTGACTGATTAAAGGATCCTCTTGTTGTTTAATCACATTACGGCACCGTCCTCCTGGCTGATTCATTGGTTTTGGCTATAGATCTGCTTTTGAAAAGCCTTTTAATGTCCTCTCTCAGCACTTTCGACAGGTTTCATGTAAAAGGATTATCAGAGGGACAAAGCATACCTAAACAATTTTTAACGACCAAACCGAAAGATTAAGAGACTTTACTTGGTAGATCTATTCAGTGGGCAAAAAATTGTTTGAGTGAGGAACGAATTGGCCACCAAAGCTCAGATTCAAAATCAAAACCTACAGCCTGATAGCCCTGAAGTCTTGCGTTGCAAAATAAATCATTTAATCAAAGAGAACAAATATGTGTAGAGAGGGTGAAAGGCAGAGCGATGGGAGACAAGTGTATGATTTTTGTGTAGAGTGCAAATGTACTTTCCGTTGGCCAAGTCTGTCCATCCACATTTCCTGCAGCTTTTGGTGTGTGCATTACTGTCCATGTTGGCACCAGATGATGCACGCCCAGCATGTTTTGATGTGCCTCAATTGGCGCAAGCTACAAGTCACATAAACAGCAGAAAAGCTTTATTAGCAGCTCCAACTCTCCCACAAGATAATCTACGACACCAGCAAAGACCCAAATGCCATCCCGTAATGTAGTTAAGAAATTCTTAAGGTCATAGTCATTCATGGAGGCACAGAAGTGGCAGTGTGTTTATTAAACACAGGAGGAGGGAGCCTTCACAGCCATATGATCTGTTACAGCAACGTTATTTATCAAGTGCACATTCAGCTATTACCATGGACTTGCAGCGCCAGAAAATGTTAATAAAAGACTCCTGTATTGAGAGCCCATGGTCTGACCCAGAATCTACTGGGCCTTGCCCACACAGACTCTAAAAGTTCAATACTCTAGATGTGGAGGCTAAAAGAGCTGTAGTTTTTTAGGTTTAAAGTATTTTATTGAAGCAGGGTGGGATAGGACACAAAGGGGCAAGAAACAAGTGACCCACAAGATCCGCGCATCAGTGCGCATCATACAGCCAATACAACAGTACAGTTACAATTTTGTAAGAGGCTCCGTCCGACTCGGGAGCATAGCTTCAGCACCTGTGGGCACGGACAGACAACGAGGGGAGGGGAGGGGGGGGGGGGGAAAGGGAGGGGAGGGGAGGGATGAGGAGAGGAAAAAAAATCAGGAGGGAAGGAACAAAAGAAAGAACGAATGGGGAAGGAAAAAAAGGATAAAAAAGGGGGGGTGAAGGGAGGAGAAACAACCCCGCTCCAAAAAACCTACCTAACCAAACTAAACCCCCAACTACCATACCCCGACCCACCCCCTGTACTGTGCCAGCATCTACAGTCTCCGCCACTGTGAACTCTACATGAATCTCCACTATGCAACACCAACCCCACCCACTCAGGCAGGCGGGTCCGGCGGCGGCGTCAGCCTCAACAACCGAAGATATCTAGGGCAGGTAATCTCTCGAAACTCGGAACATAATAGGCTGTGAAAGGGCTCCCACAACTCCTCAAAGGTATCAGTATCCCCCAGGGCCACTAAGGACATCTTTTCCATTCCAAGAACATGCCATAATCTGTGCAACCAACCAACTACTGAGGGAAGTGTTGTAGTGCGCCAGTGTATGAGAATATTCTGCACCGCTGATCCCAGCGCAATTGCGATCTGTCTACCCCTCTTGGACCTAAGGGGATACATCAACCCATTCGGCAACCCCAACAGGACATAGGCCGGGAACCTAGGCAGTTCTATCCCAAAGCATTTGTCCACCTCGCTCAGGACCTCTTCCCAGTACGGAGCCAGCAGGGGGCAATCCCACAGTATGTGCGTTAGTGTACCAGTGTTGCCACAGTTGCGCCAGCACGTCCCTGGTATCGCCCTGTCCATCTCGTGCAGTTTCTCCGGAGTGCGGTACCAGTAGGTCGAGATTTTAGTGAAGGTCTCTGTGAGACCCGTGTGGTAGGCCGAGTGGCGCGCGCGGTAGGAGATGTGGTCCCATTCTTTATGACTCAGCTCGCGCCCAAGCTCTCGCTCCCATCGTTCCCGACCAGGGTTGTGAATGTGAAATGAGGGGGGCTGCAGCATTCTATACAGGTCCGAGATCAGTTTGGCGTCCGACGTGCGAGTAATTAACCAACGCTCATACTCCGTGATTTCCCTGTGTGCCGCGTCGCGCACTTGTGGTTGTAATGCCCAGTGGCGAGCCTGCAGGTATCGCATACGTTCCGTCTCGGGGAGGCCATAATCCCTCTGCAAGTCCTGGAAGGAGACAACTCCCTCGGGGGAGTACAAGTGGTACAGAGTGCAGCAGCGGGCCACCCGCCAGCGCTCATAGGCTCCCTGTTCCAGCCCCGGGCCGAAGTCCGGGTTGCCAATGAGCGGCGTGAAGGGAGAGGGGAAGGTAGTTAACTCGCATCTGGCAGCCACCGAGTCCCACGTCTGGAGCGGGACCCGCGTCACCAAAGACGCGTAAAGATTGGGGGGCCGATGTGCTCGCCTCAAGAATGGTACTTCCTGCAGCGTCCTACCCGCCACCGCCTGATCTTGGAACAACCAGTGTTTATCAGATTCCCACCGGCTCCATTCCACGAGGTATCGGAGCTGAGCGGCCTGAAAATATTTCCGTAAATCCGGTATCCCCAGCCCTCCGGATTCCGGTGAGAGCATAGCGATGCCCCTCTTGATCCTCGGCCTACGGCCCTGCCACACGAATCGCGCAATGGCAGTCTGAGTCTCCGCGAGCCACCCCGCAGGAGGGTGGAGCGGTAATGCTCTGAAGAGGTAAAGCACCTGAGGCAGAAGGGTCATCTTCACTGCAGCCACCCTACCCAGTAGCGACAGCGTGCCTTTATCCCACCGGCCCAGTTCCTCCTTGATTTTCGTGCCTAGAGCTGCGTAGTTGGCCTTAACCATCTCCGGGAGGGAGGGCGCCAGCAGGATCCCCAAATACGGGATCCGGTCCTTGGACCAGCTCAGAGGGTAAAGCCTCTGCAGTTCCACTCTAGTGGCAGCAGATAGCGAGATGTCCAGGGCGGCCGACTTACCCAGGTTCACCTTAAAGCCCGCCACGTCAGCGAATAAGTTCAGTTCCTCCACACAGGCCGGAAGTGATCTCCGCGGGTCATCCAGCGTCAGAATGACATCGTCCGCGTACAGGCTAATCGCGTGGCGAAACCCGCCCATCTGGACACCGATAATGTCAGGGTTCTGCCTAACCCTCTGGGCAAATGGCTCCATGTACAAAGCAAAGAGCAGAGGGGAAAGCGGGCATCCCTGTCTCGTGCCCCGTTCAATGGGGAAGGGTCGAGAGCTGCCGCCGTTCACCCGGACCACCGCAGATGGGAACCGGTAGCAGTTAAAGATCAGGTGACGAAACCTCTCCCCTATCCCAAATTTGCTCAGGACTTTCTCAAGGTAAGGCCAGTGCACCCTGTCAAAAGCTTTCTCCGCGTCTATGGACAGGAGCATCCTCTCTCCAGGGATCCTAGAAGCCTTCTCGAGAATGTGTGTCACCCTCTTCGTATTATCTACCGTTTGCCTACCGGGCACGAATCCCGCTCGGTCCGAGTCAACCATGCCGGGGAGATGCAACGCCAGGCGTGCCGCTAAGATACTGGTGAACACCTTCAAATCGGTGTTCAGCAGCGAAATGGGACGATAGGACCCACAGGCGGTCCTGTCCTTGCCCGGCTTAGGGATCACTGAGACCGTGGCCTGGAGAAATTCGGAGGGGATGGCTCCCGGTTCTGCGAAGGAGTTAAAGAGGTGAGTCAGCAGAGGTGCCAGTTCCTGACAGAAGGTTTTGTAAAACAGCGGGATGAAGCCATCCGGACCCGGGGCCTTGCCCAGTTTGAGCCGGGATATCGCCGTGACCACCTCCTCGATACGTATGTCACGTTCCAGATACTGAGCCTGATCCTGTGTCAGCGACGGGAGCGGAACCGAGTCCAGGTAGTCCCCCTCAGCCTGGGCCGAAAGGGGTTCCCCGGAGTAGAGGTCCGCATAAAAGCCGCGGAAGACATCCGCTATGTGTTCGTCGGTCGTGACTCTGCCTCCGGCCGGGTCCAGCAGTTCCTTCACTCGGTGCTGCTGGTGCTGCACCCTGAGTTTGTTAGCCAGGAGCCGCCCACACCGATCGCCTCCCGTGTAATATTTGTGCTTCAGGCAGAGCACCGCGTACTCCGCCCGATCCGTGTCTAGGGCTGCCAGGAGCTTCCGCGCCGCCTTCAGCTGCCTCCACACCCTGGGGGCCCCTGTCCTGTGATGAACCTGCTCCAGCTCCCTCACCTGCTGGGTGAGCTCATCTCTCTTAAGTTGCCGGTCCCTATTCTCGGCGGCGGAAATCGCGATAAATTCGCCTCGGAGCACGGCCTTAAGGGCCGCCCACTGTGTCGCGCGGGAGGTATCCCCATTATCGTTCACGGTCTGAAAAGCCAAAATGGCCGCCCTGATCTGATCCACCACCGACCGCCTATGCAAAAGCGTATCTCGGAGCCTCCAAACCCCCCTCGACCGAGCCACCGGCGGAAGAGTGAAAGCGCCCTCAACTGGGGCGTGGTCAGAAAGAGAAAGGACCCCCATGTCCGCATTCGAAGCCAAAAGGAGCAGCGGGCCTGACACTAGGAGGTGGTCTAAGCGTGCATAAGATCTATGGGCGTGTGAGAAATAAGAGTATGCGCGGGTGGTGGGGTGGAGGCAGCGCCACATGTCATGCAGGTCCAGCTCCGCAAGTCGAGTTCGAATCGAGCCCGAAAGCTCACCCAACTGCTGGCGCCGCTGCACAGACCTATCCAGCGCCGCGTCAAAAACCAGATTCAAATCACCCCCCAACACTATGTGCCTATCAGAGGTGAATGCAACGTCGTCCAAGGCCCTGTGTAAGAATTGGTCCTGATGATCATTGGGGCAGTAAACGGAGCCTACAGTCAGTGCTAAGCCCCCCACCTTGATTCTATATACCAGGAGTCTTCCTTTCTGCTCCGCCACCTTGCTCACAACCTCGCCCCTGAACCTTCTAGAAAACAAAATGGCCACCCCTGCCGTCTTGGAAGTGCTAGAGGAGAATAGCCGTGTGGGGAACTTGGGGGTTCGCATCCGCGAGCAGTCCTTAGCCAGCAAGTGGGTCTCCTGCAACAGGCAGATATCCGCTTGTGAGTTTTCCAACAGGGATAACACTGCCCGCCGCTTAACCGGATTATTCAGCCCTTTCACATTGAGAGTAAGCACCTTAAGAGCCATCAAAGAGAGAGTTCAGGGAGCACATATCAAAAGGCAAAGCCCCGTCAGCAAACACAGAAGGCACCCTTCGAGACCTTAAAACAGAGCGACGTTGAATCAACCATTGGCACAGTACAGTCCCCGAACCCCAACACCCCACGACCAAAACCCCCCCCCCCGCCCCTACACCAACAAATCCACGCCACCCCCCGCTACTGGCCCCCCCTCTAGGTCCCAAAATCAAAACAGCTGCCCGTCCGCCCCAATCCCTTCCCCCGCTTCTCAAACTTTTCAAAAAAGACATTGTCCCAGTCCGGCCCAAAACGGGCAAGGCCGTGGAAAGTCAACCTAGTGGACGTCCAGCCACCACCTTCAGCACTCGCCCTTCCTCCCGTGCCACCCCCCGAAACCCCGCACCTGCAATAAGAATGAGCTAAAGTAGACTCCCCCCGGAGTGAGTTCAGGCCGTCAAGGCCACTTCGCCATTCGCCGCCACTCTGGAGGCCTCCTGGATGGCAGCCGCCATTTCAGCCCGGATTGCAGGCGAGCCCGGGCGCTCCGCCGGGGGAGAGGCCCCCCCCTCAGCTCGTTGCCAGCCGTTACGAGTGCTGCGCCTCCGTCGCGGGGCCGGGGTATCCGTGTCCGTTGCAGTGAGGCCCAGCACCGCGCAGACATCTTGAAGGGACCGAAGTTGATGTAAGACACCGTTCCACCTGAAGATCAGGCGGAAGGGGTGCCCCCAGGAGTACTGCGTTTCATGCTCGCGAAGGAAGTCCGTAGCGATCTTGAAGGATTTCCTCTTCTGTAACGTGACTGTGGATAAGTCCTGAAACAGTGTCACAGGATGGTCCCGGAATCGAAAAGGCTGCTGCCCTCGTGCCTCACGGAGGATCCGCTCCTTCAAAGGAAAGTTCGGGAGGAAGGCCAAAATGTCCGGAGCGGGCGCCGTGGCTCTGCGGGGGCGACCCACCCGGTGTGCCCGGTCAATGCGAATCCGAAAGTCCTCCGGCTCACCCAGGATCGCTCGGAAGAGGGCCACCAGATATGCCGTCACGTCTTCACCCTCCTCACCAGACGGCACTCCGCGGACCCGTATGTTGTTCCGCCTGGACCGATTTTCAAGGTCCTCGGCGTGGGCCTGTAGCTCAATCTGTTGCTCCCGGAGCCGTAGGACCTCCTGCTGCAGATGGGTGATCTCCTCATCCCTGGAGTGGCCCGCTTCCTCCACTGTGTTTACCCGATCCCCCAGGGAGTCCATCTCTCTCCTCACTTCTTCGACCTCCCCGGCCACTTCATTCTTGAGTGCTTGGAAGTCTTCCCGCAGGGAGCTAAACAGGGACTCGAGAAAGGACCTCGTCACCGGGGGCTCTCCACCTTCTGCCCCCATGGTCGGTGCCGGGGAGGTCGCGGCCGGTTGAGCACCTCCGCTGCGCAGGGCGCCCCTTCCCAGCATTTCCGGCAAGGTCCGGTCGCCTCTTCGCTGTCCCCTGGCATTCGACATTGTAGAGCAATAACGGACACTGAGGCTCACTGAACAGCAGAGAAAGCAGCTATATGCCAGCCGGGAGTGGTCCACGCAAAGAGCACCAGGAGGGACGAGCTGCCCGGCCGAACTCCACAAAATGGCCGCTCAGTAGTGTCGTAGGGACAGCGCCCAAGATGGAGACCCTCTCCTTCTCCGATCCGAGAACCAGAAATCCGGCCAGGGGGCTAAGTCACAATGCAACAATCACCAGTGTCCGCTGCTTCAGGGAGAGATCAGCCTCGGGAGACTCGGTCCACAATTCCGCACAGATAACCAGCCGAAGCGACCTCCTCCAGCAGGCCTCGTCAAGCCACGGGCTGGCGTAGCGAGGTGGCGCCGACTCCGCCACCGTTCTGCACCTCCGCTCCGCTCCGCTCCGTACAGCCGCTGCTGGACAGCTCCAAGCCGCACGCGGAGCCGTCGCCGAATCCCACTCCAACAGCACATGCACCACAGCGGGCTTCACACCTCAGAGGCCGGTCGCCCCGTCGCGCTCCGAGGGTCGGGAGACTCGCGGCTTCCAGCTCTCACTCGGGTCGTACAGCGGGGTCCGACCTGGGCTATACCGGCCAAAATCTCGTCCCCGACGGCGCAAACCAGGCTCAGCAGGCTCTCCACACCTCCACCGCAAGCACCAGGCTCAGTGGCCGCGTGATCCGGGGGGGAATCAGCGGTTCCGAGCGGTGCAGGAATTCAGGGGTCCGGGAGCCCTCGGCAAGTGCGACCGCTCAGCCCGCCATCTTGGCCACGCCCCGAGCTGTAGTTTTTTAAGACTTCAGGCTAGAAGTGGTAAGGACTCAAGACAGTCTCGAGATTAAAGCCCTGAGAGAAAAGAAAGAGGGAGAAAGGATGAGCTGAAGTAGATGTATACAGAGCCAAATTTATGGAGTTTAGCTTCTGAAGAGTTTAACATTCATTTGAGGTTTGCCACGAAAAACCTGGCAAAAAAGATACGAAATAGCATTCTGCAGGTTTTGCGAGTAGTAGCAATGTCTGATCAATAAAGCAAGCAGATGAGGGAGGAGCTGAAGTGAACACCATTACTTTGCTATTAAGACTAGAAGAGTCGCTAGCCCAACAGTCTTCGAACGAATACAACCTTGTTTGCAGAACCTGTGTGAATTACAATCTGTAACTTTTCTAAAGGCAGAGACCACAAGTTTTTTTGTGAGGTCTTTGGGGCCAAATCTAAGTGCATACACAACAAACAATGAGAGGAGGGTCTAAGGGCATGACTTTCGCGTGCCTGAAATACGCTAGCGCGCGTACCGTCTGACGAATCTCGTCAATACGAACGCATGAGACAGGCAGCGCAGGTATTCCGGCTTACATATACTCTCATAGACACCTTTAAACTCCGAATTGAGCATTTTACCGAGCTCGGCTCCATGTGCTTGTGTACGTGTCCAGTGGATTGTTCTCCACACTACTGGACGTTTGTGATACCATTCACATTGAGCTTTAAATTGAGCTAAGTAGTCAAGCATCCGATTGTTGGGGATCGGTATAAGCAGGGTCACTCATAAGCAATCCACATATCACTCGATGGAGTAATTGAGCCATATTTGTTCCTTCCCTCCATTTAAACTCTTTTTTTTTTTAAACAACTCATTTTTTAGAGCGGTGCTCCTTATATCTGAGCCGCAGCCAGGTGGGGTGAAGCTTCTCAACCACCACGTATGGGTGAGTGTCTATACTGGAATTTACCTTCTGGTATGTGTGAATGCGGTACCATCGCACTGTGGTTCTAATTGACAAAAACCACGTGAATATGATACATTCATGTTCTTTTTCTTCTTCTTGTTTGTTTGTCTTTCTGTTTGGATCCAATACCGTTTGGTATGATGCGGTAACAGTATATGGTTGAACACACAACATGGAATTCTCAGGTGATATCATTTTATTACTATTCACACAAAGCAGTAGTCATAACACAATAAGGTCCTGAAGAATGCATTTGAAACTTTTTTCTCTTGATGCAGAAACAGGTTGACCACCATCAAGTACGGTTATTATTTCAAACCCGCACTTGCACTTGCTTTTTAACCTTAGGGATTGGGAGATACTAATAAAATTTGTTTTTCTACCCGATTCACCTAATTTTAGTAAAACCCCTCACCATTTCACTCTTATCACAATACACTGCTTTTTTTCAGTAGCCACTTTAATTTTGAAACAACACATACTACCCACTTGTCACATCTATCGGTCACGGTAACATCAGACCGGCCGTTTTGTCTCCTGGGTAAGGAGAACCCAAATGATGAGAAAGAGGGCGGTACAGTGTGGCTTCTGATGGGAATAATTTTCTCCATATGCTCTTGAGCCTTGACTTGGCCAGCATAAACTAGCGTGCATGGTGTGTTCTCACTGGTGTTATCTGCAGGATATTGGTTTTGTGATCCATGTTGAATGACTTACCCCTTTTTTGACTCCCAGGTATAATTTAGTGTTATGCCAAATCTAAGTGTCCAAGCCTTATTCAAATAAGAATATTTGGGCGTCTTCGTTTACCTGGTCCAGAAAAGGGAGGAACAGGGAGAGAAGGTCATTAGAAGGCAGAGAAAGGAAAAGTTCTCACTATTGCTCCATAGCATTGAGACACTGCTGAGTAACATGTAAATGTTCGACAATTAACCTTCAACAGCTTGGTACAGTTATAAGAGATCTCAGAATTGCCAGAAGGTTTATGGTTAGACCACCTGTCCCAGTAAATTACAGTAAATATAGCATAGCACATTGCGGTTTTTAGAGAGGGTAAACTGAACACAGAAGGAGGCTTGTTTTCATGTGTTCTAATGTAGAAGTAGTTAGCAGTGCCTATCTGTAAGAAATGTAATTAACACCCCTGCCACTGTGTGTAAAGGTTGCATTTTATTTCCAGTAGTGCCTCATTGTTGTGGGTTTTCTATGTTGGTTAAAACTGTCAATTCAGTCCTTCAGCTCCCGTCGGTAGGTGAAAAATTGGACTTCTGCATCTACGTCTGCGGTAACCCTAGTTTGGTTTTCAAGATCTACATCTTGGGATCTGTTGGATGCAATGCAGGAAATTAGGGGGATCCAGCCAGATACTGGATCCGGCAGCAAATATTGAGCTAGATCCAAGACGGCCCCTGTGAAATCTGCTGAATGTGTCCCGGTGTAATCTGCTGACTCCAAGACATGTTCAGCATGGCAGTCTGCATTCAGTTCTGAGCAGTAACTTGCAGACGGGAAGAGGGTTTTTGATTTTCACTTCCAGCTGGGCCCAAAACAAAGGCCTGCTGTAAAATGGCCATCAGACTTCCTTTTGTTCCGTATAATCCTGGCTGGGAGCTATCTTCTAATCTAGCCCATCACCTAGATGCCAATGCAATGAAGTGAAATAAAAGAACAGTCTTTCACAACTTCATAAGTACTTAAAAGAAACTTTGATTTGAATTTGTTCAACCCTGGTACGTAAGAGCTATATATATGCATGCACAGTAATATTGTCAGATGTATCTGACTGTACGAGTAATCTAATTGCACAAATGACGGTTAAATAGCACTTACTATTTTTTTTAACTGAATTCTTTTATAGCGTTATTCATCACAGGGTAAGGTGCCAGATCACTTTACATCACAGACACACTCGTTATAAAGACACAATAAATCATACAGGTGCGAAAATCAATGTACAGAAAATTTTACAAAAGACAATGATAGTTACAAGGTGTAGGTGTCACATATCGTCCTTGCTAGTAGGCATTATATTTTAAAAGTGTATGATCAGGAGAAACGCAAATGTTAGGATTTAAAACATAATGCCGTGGTTTGAGTTGTCTGCACTAATAAGACTTTATTATTCACCATGGGAACCCTGCTTTAGAAACCTTAGAATAACGACAGATAGAAAGAAAATAAGGTTCTAAATCCATGCCTTGCAGTTTTGCAGCTACTCCTTGATACTTGTTTATTTATTTATTATTTATTACTGGCATTTATAGAGCGCAAACAAATACCCTTGGGTGTCTCTGCGCTAAACTGCAGTAATGTCTCTCCTTAGAGGTGGGTACAGCGGGCTGATTTTCTGTGTTACTGGTTGAATAACCACGTTTTCAGTCTTTTCCTAAACTGTAGGAGTGAGGGGCTGGATTTGACGTAGTAAGGTAGGGTATTCCAGATCTTGGAAGCCGCAACAAGGAAGCGACGGTCGCCCCATGTGACTGTTCTGCTACGTGGAGTCATTAGTTGGTTAAGTGTAGAGGATCGGAGCGTTCTAACTGGATTGTAGGGTTTTAATTGATCTTTTAGGAAACGAGGCCCCTGATCCTGCATTACTTTGTAGACTATACACATGGCTTTAAACTTTATCCTGTTTTGGATAGATAGCCAGTGATAGGTCCTCAGAGTGTCTGAGATGGGAGCGAATTTGGGTTTTTTGGATAGCAGGCGTGCGGCCGCGTTCTGTACCGTCTGAAGCTTTTTTGTGACTCTATTTTGTGCATTCAGAAAGAGTCCGTTGCAGTAGTCTACGGAGGTAAGAACCAGTGATGTGACCAGGGTCTTAGCGGCCGTGTCAGGCAGAAAAGGCAGGATTTTCCTAATCATCCTGAGTTTAAAATGGGCCGTGGAAGCTACCTTATTGGCATGGGCCATAAAGGTGAGCTGGTCATCAAAAATAACTCCCAGATTTCTGACCTTGGAGGTAGGACAAGGTGGGGTGCCGAAGGTTAATGGCCACCAAGATGTAGGCCAGGATGGCGAGAGATTGCCAAAGATGACCACCTCCGTTTTCTCAGAATTGAGCTTCAGGCAGTTTCCTGCCATCCACTCACCTATGGCTGTCATGCCTCTTTGGAACCGTTCGGCCACCTCCTGACCGTCACCCTTAATGGCCAACACCAACTGCGTGTCGTCAGCGTATGAGGTTAGGCTCACCCCATGTGCTTTGATGACACTAGCAAGGTCCGACACATAGATGTTGAATAGTGTCGGACTTAGGGATGAGCCTTGAGGAACCCCACATGGTAACGACAGATTGGCAGATTGGAATGGTCCTAATGTGACCGCCTGAGTTCTGTTAGCCAAGAAGGAGGCCAGCAGATTTCTCGTAGTAGACTGGATACCCATTTTTTCGACACGGTTGACCAAGGTCTTGTGGTCAACCGTGTCGAATGCTGCAGAAAGGTCTAAGAGTACCAGCAGAGCTGTCCCTCCTTGGTCCCGGATGACTCTGATGTCATCCGCTGCTTTAATGAGAGCGGTTTCCGTCCCATGATATTTACGGAACCCGAACTGGGTGTCATCGAGCAGGTTATTTCTCTCTATGTGATCCGACAGCTGCTGGTTCATAGCTTTCTCCGTGATTTTAGCTAAAAACGGAAGACTTGCTATTGGCCGATAGTTTTTCAGCTCTTGTCTGTCAAGGTTGGCTTTTTTTAGTAAAGGCTTAATGAGTGTGTTTTTTAAGGAGTCCGGATAGGACCCGGAGCACAATATGGTGTTGCAGACATGGGTGATAATAGGAATAATAGTGTCTGAGACCATGGTTAACACCGACGTGGGGCAGGGGTCCAGGGCTGATCCTGATTTAATAGAACTCAGTATGATCTTTGTTTGATCAGTGGTTAAGGGTTTAAAACTCGTCATGGAGTTGCTCAGGACAGTCTGAGAGGGGGGGTAAGACTGGTAGTTGGTTCTGAGGTAAAAGCTTGATATATGTTATTTACCTTCGCAAAGAAGAACTCGGATAAGGCATCGCATAGCAATTGCGAAGGGGGGGGGGTTAAATCTGGTGTGTTACCCGATAGGGTTTTAGCTATATTGTATAGCTGTTTGCTAGAGTTTTTGGCTTGTTCTATATGCCGAGAGAAAAAGAGCTTTTTTGCTGCCGTTGTCATGGATTTGTAAGTGGCTAGAGCATCTTTATATTTGTCCTTACTTTCGCTGTCATAAGCTCGTCGCCAGTGCCTTTCCCTGTTTCTCGTTAATTGTTTTTGAGTTTTTAGCTCTTTTGTGTACCACTGGGCAGTCGGGGTGCTCCTGTTTCTTGAATGGGACTTAGTGGGTACTAATTGCGATGTGGCACCACTCAGCCATTCATGGAATTGATGAGTAGCAACACTGGGATCGTTAGATAGATCCGGTCTGAGTTTGTTTAATAGTATGTTTAAATTGTCATAGTTTAAATCCTTCCAAGCTTTGAAAGGACCTGGCTTAGGATGGGATGTCTTTTTACTCAGCGGTTCTTTAATGGTCAAACTACTGAATATGGTCGAGTGATCCGTCCAGGTCATCGGGAGAATTTCGGTCACATGTAGGTCTTCGACGTTAGTGAATATGCCATCTAGCGTGTGTCCTGCTTGATGGGTTGGGGCGGCAACCAATTGCCTGAGACCTATTAATTCTAGGTCTGATGTAAGGGAGATAGTATCTTTATCGTTGTTTTGTTCGAGATAGAAATTAAAATCGCCCATAACAGTGGTGGACTCATCTGTGGCTATTGATTCAGTTATAGTCCCCAAATTAGTTAGGAAGGCTGCTCTGGACCCAGGAGGTCGATAGAGGAGCACTCCCTTAAAACTGAAGGAAGGAGAAAATTTTATAATGAAATGTATGGCTTCGCATGACGTGGCTGGAATGGGGGATGTGCGGATTTCAAATTGATCTTTTATTATGATGGCCAGTCCTCCGCCTCTGTTTTTCACCCTGTCCTGCCTATAGACGGTGTATCCAGGTGGAACTGCCGGGACCAGGTCTGGGGCGGATGCCTCGTCAGTCCACGTTTCTGTGATATACAACGCATCTAGATTATGGTCAGTGATGAGGTCCGCTATCTCTTGGCAGTGTTTGCCCAAGGATCGCGCGTTGATAAGGGCCATATTAATATGCTTCTCCTTGATATGCTTAGTGGCATGAGTGGGGGTGGTGCAGTTGGTAAAGGGGATAATGGTATTACAATGGGAGCATTTTACGTCGGTACCTGTGGACGTATGTGCCAGGTCGATGATGGTGCAGCGGGGGGCGGGCATTGGGCGAAGCCTCAGCAGAGTGCTCCATTTGTATGGTAAGGGCCGAGCAGGGGTCATGGCCCTGGGCCCGGTCCCGGCGCGGACGGGCGCAGACGGGCTTGCCTCTGGCGCGCCTCCGGCGCGCCCGCTGCGCGGACGGGAAGCCATCTTCTTATATCCGGTGTGAGGAGGGTGGGAAGCGTCCTGCATCTACAGCGCCACCCCTCCCTCACCCAAGATGGCCGAACCCTTCTCTCCAGGCGCCCCAGATACAAATGCGCTCTGGGAGTCGGTTCGAGTGGGCAGGGACCCGTGATAGTTTTTAATCAACTACTCTGTCAAGTCCAATTAATTTAAAACAAGTATCTAACGTGTGCAGCAATTTTAGTAAAATCACATTACAGACACAGTAATATCATGTTCATATCTCACTGTACTATATTAGAAGGACTGCAACATATGAACTTAAGTAACAAAAGGATCTCTATGGCAAAAGCAGTACCCACTGGCTTATCTATGTAAAATACAAATATGTGATCTACATGTTACACAATGTACTTGCAGCAGGCACATTAACCCTGTGTTTACTTTAGGAATAGTCACATTTGTGACTTGGCAAAACACAGATCACTCCAGCAAGTGTATTAACCATCAGAGTGGTCTTTCCATTATTATTATGATTATTATTATTATTATTATTATTATTATCATCCCCCAGAAAATAGCTGGAGACACAAAGCTCCCTGCAGACGTTTCCTAAATCCCATAATATATTTAAAATGCAGCCAGTTTATGACCAATTAAGTAAGCTAGAGCAGATTTTCTGCCTTGTATGTCATGGCTGGTAATTTTTTTGACGCCGATTTTTTATTCATTTAAATAAATGTATAAGGCGATTGGTCAATTCGGATTTTCGTGACTGATACCCCTTTTCGTTCCCACACCATGACCCCCACTTTATGGGTTCCTGGAATATTTTCTTATCCAATTCCAGCACTGGTTTGATGCCAGTCCTACAATGGCCTACGAAGGACAAGAGTATTGTGCTGAACCTGGGAGCTTTCACCTGGCTCCGAGATGGACGGAGTACAGAGGCAAACATCCCTGAAAGTAATGTTGCCCGTGAGTTTTGCATGTGTTGACACAGGCTGGAGAATTGATCTACTTAAAATTTATCAGGAGGACTGCTGAATGGGTTAGTCTAGTATAACAAGGCTGGAAACATTACAATCTGTTATGTTATCAACCTAGGTTACAAGCACCACAAGATGTGCCTACCACTAGGAGTGGCAAGGTAAGCATCTTTGTGACCTACTTCATTGTCTTCCAAAGTATCATAAATTACCAACAAAATAGATCTCAGCCAAAATAGAAAGTGGTGCACCTTGCAAATTAAAGCAACACGCCCATCCCTTTTCATCCATGTGTATAGGGGATCAAGGAAGTGGAAACTAGTCTTATCTTCCCTGCAAGATTTCAGAAAGGGACTCCAGATTTGGCTTTGACTGAGCCCAGCAAGAACCAATTACCTGGATGCCCTCTCAGGTGATCCGCTGCACTGTACAAATCTGAGTTGATTGATTGATATGCTGGTTAGTGTCCCCACCATAGATTTAGGTTTAATTAGGCCCGATACAGAATAATGAGCAGGAATACAACATACCCAGATGGAAGCCCAAAGCCAGTGCAGCTGAAAGAGTTTTTCTTCAACTGTTGAGCCTAGACAAAGACGGGACAAGAAGTCTCTTCTGTCATCTCCTTGTGTTTACTATGCAAGACAAGAAGGATCACATGTAGGGCTTTCAGCCCTGCTTCTTATGCAACCGTGATTGAAAAACAGCAAGGCTTCCGTTTTGGCTCTCAAAATACCTATAAACAGAAACAGGCCGAGAAAGATACAGCTGTCACCATAAACCTAGTGAGACACAATAATCCTCATTTGTGCTTTTGTTACTTCTGAAAGACGTCCATTGAGAGGAATGAAGATTCAGGGCACCATGAGCAGCTATCAGGTTGATAAAAGAATCTTAAGACGGACTTAGGACATTTCGATCACATTCATTAAAAAGTGATCTCCCGGCCCTTCGTTTACTAGCGGTCTCAACTCATCCATGGACTGCAACTCAACCGCGTTAGTACAGTCAAGAACATTTGTTGCACATCGCTTCCTGAGTATGCCTGCATGGCAGGATACTTTAGAAAGAGGAAAACTGAAGGAAGAGGGATAACGTGAATCAGGGACTGCCAGTGAACTCTATATTCAGGAAGGAGCTTCTATGAGCCCGTAAGGCGCAGCACACTACAAGTCGCAACACACACAAGACACAATTGTGAAGGCCGAAAAAAATGCCATGAACAATGGTACTGATTTGGGCAGGAAGGACTGCTAATATATTGTTGTCGAGAGGTGTGAATCTTCTATTTGAATAATGACATGAAATATGGCTGATTACTATTTTTAAATCCATATCTAACACCTTATTGTTTCCCCTCAAAGGGCTGATAGTGTGCCTTCAGAAGCTGGGTAAATCATGCCAGACAAAAGCTTTGTCACCCGTGTACGGGTCGCTGCCTTTTTGAGTCTGCATCAAACTACATAAAAAATGGTACATATTTCATGATGACCAATTAAAAATAAAAATCTAAACACCGAGTCTGAGCTAATTGCCTTGGAACTAAGCAGAGCACAGAGCACAAAGCTCAGTGTCTTGTTATCCTCACTAGCTCTGAAGATCAGTTGCATACTTTGTTGGCCTTTCTGTTCTCATCAGACTAGAACAAATCTCTTCATATAAAGTTTAAGGTGACAGAATTTGACCAATGCAACAAATTATTTCTGAGACCGCGAATCCTTTTCCCCCACCCCCAAACGGGTCACCCCCGCCCGTCGATAAAAAGTCTGATCTCACAACTCCTTTTTCAAGAAACATCACAGAAATATGATCTCTCCCATTATTTACACCAGTTAATCGTCTGCTAAGGATCTTCTAGACTGATGAGAAGGATTAACGTGCTCTGCACAAAGCTACTTTTACCCAGCAACTTATACACAAAGACTGCAGTGACCCAAAGCAACCAATGGCATTTAACAACTTCTTTGCAGCCAGGTGGCCACTGAACCGGTTTCAGCCATGACGTCTCATGCTCTCACAATACCAGACATCACAGTCGATAGACATGGAAACTGATCCAATTGAGAGGTCGGAAAGCCCTGCGCAGGATATCAGGATTGCCTTTTTTGGATAATAATAAGAAAAATCATAACCCATCAACACATCAAGACAGGTGACCACTTTGTTATAATCATGGCCAGTGCACCTTCTTGGCCGCTCTGAAAGTCTCCGACATTTGCATAAATCCTATGGTGCAAATATTGTGGGCCTGCTTAACTCTTGGATCAAATATATTTTCGTAACACCGCTGGCTGCTTTTCGGAGTGATGTCTAGGTTTACATGGGTAATGTGTTCCAATTAGCTGCAGAACGTAAACTACTTCTATGCAGAAGTGCTAGTTTTAAGATGTCAATTAATGGATGTCTGAGGAGCAGCAGCGACACCCTTACTGTATCTTTGATAAGTTCGAGTACATCAGAAATGTATTTTTACTAAGTACATGGAGCCCAACAAAACCAGGCAAGGGTACCTCTAGGCTCCAATTTTCTCAACAAGCAGATCAGTTTTGGGCAGGTGCAATAAACAAATGTCAAGGAAGAAAATGTAGAGCCGTGCTTCCAGAAAAACTTCAAAATCATTCAGTGACAACAACAAACACTGAAAGTACTCGATATGCTCTTCTATTTATTATAGCTGTGGATACAAACAGGAAGAGTGTTTGGCTTCTTAGAAACCCTGCCTTTTCCATCTTCCCAATGTATGGCCATACATCTACATCAGTCTATTTGCCAGACATACTGCTCTTTTTGCATCCAAAAAGCTAAAAGTGCTCAATAGCTTGCTGGAATCTACATCATGCGGCCTATTTCCCCATGATGTGGGGTACAAAAGTGGGTGGTAATGGACGGAGCATCTGAACCAATCAAACACTCACACCCAGTCAAAAGATCTGGGTTTGACCATCAACGTTCTTTAGCCCACTCTGCCACCCCAGTTCAGACATGGCTATATGCAAATCAGTCTGACCCTGTGCCTCATGGGAACAGTCCAGCCCGAACTGCCAAGCCATGCCTTCCCTGGACCGGAAACAAGCTTCAGAGGACCGGTTTCTGGCATTCCAGCCGTCTTCAGCCCGGCTTGCTTGAATCCAGTTGCAAAGTGAGCAAGGGACTCACGTCTGAGCATACCCTGCTACACTTATGGCGGCCAAAAGCAGTACAAAAGGGGGTGGTAAGGGACGGAGCATCTGAACCAATCAAACACTCACACCCAGTCAAAAAATCTGGGTTTAATCCATCACCGTTCTTTAGCCCACTCTGCCACCCCAGTTCAGACATGGGAGACACAAGTGTTCTATTCCACAGCTCTGTTTGGATCATCGGTTGAAGCGCACAATTAGGAGTTTCTGTCGACCAACAGCAGATTCTAGTACTTTGGAGGTGTGTGGCTTCTATTTAACAGTCGGGTAAACTGAATGTAGTTCAGCTTGTGGATCAATGTTTTGATTGAGAAAAGGACATTTTTCATTTTCAGGCTTCAAGGCACATAAAGGCCATAGAAATGCCCACTGTCTTTAGTTTATTTCCATGTCCATGCTCATATCTGCAACCTGATAACTCTAACTGCGCATCTCTCTGAATCCCCCAATAGAATGGACTCCTGCATTCCTTCCACTCCTGGCTCTTCTCTCATTCCAGTATCTCTAGGTCACATAAACTCTCAGCCGGTCTAATGTCCCTGCTAGAAGGTTCATCCGTGGGCTAACTAATCAGCATTGTAATAAATATTTTATTCAACAGGCCAAAACCGTCCTCTTGCTATCCCCTCATTCTACTGTCACACTGCAATTCAAGTATTGACCTTTGCTCCTGTATCACTACCTAACCTCAAACGCTTTCTAGAAGTCACAGACTTTGTGGTCTTTCAGTGAGCACAACATAAATTCTACACCTTTGTTCATTGTTATAGCCCTACTGTCGTCCGCAGTGACCTCTCATGCCTACAGATGCCATTCACCTCTAGAATGCACACCTCAAGAAGCACTGAAATGGAATTTTATGAGTTTCTTCTCGTTGGGGGCCTTCAACAAGAATACGTTTCCTTAAGAGTGGGACAAAATTCCCAGCTTACTGCAACCAGCCCACCCAACAACATAACAAAGAAATAACTGATGTGGGTTACTAAAACCATAAAAAGAAAAACAAAAAAGTAACAATATGATAAGACAGAACCTGGTGCTCAGACGCAAGCAGTGTTTAATTTGTAAAAGAGTAAGTGCAGAGGCCCAATGCTCTTCCTGGGAGCCTGCTGCTAGTGATGCCGAATGCCAAGGCGCTATCTACTCTTGATTCCACCACCCTACACTTCCTGTCTCTTCAGCTCACTTTTGCAGGTTCTTTTTCACCCTCACTTTATCCTTTTCTCTTCCTTTTTTTCGCCTTTTCATGCCTTTCTTTCTATGGCTCAAAGTCTGATGATGAAAAATAAAAAACGGGCTCTAAACATTAGTGCTGGTGCATGAAAGCTAAACCAGACTTAATCTCATAGTCTTGAAAAGTGCTAACTATTGACAAACAACTTTCCAAAACAAATCCATTCTTTATTCATGGAGCAAAAAATGAGCTAGCCACTGGAAACAAATAGGCTAAGACTGCTGAAGCCGATGTTGTAACTGTTTTGTTAGTGAATGTAATGTAATGTGATGTGATGTGATGTAAGGGGGATTTGTAAAGTGCTGCTCGTCACCCATGAGGGCATCCAGGCGCCGATTGAACATACTAGAAGCACCATACTACAGAACATTACATAAACTCCCTCAACCGTCCAATGTTAACTGCCATGACTTAATTCTGACCGCCTATCATTGAAACAAGCAGACTGAAAGCATGAAGTGAAACATAGAATGCCAATCACAATAAAAATGCAATACAAGATTGCATGCAAAGAACTACTCACAAACAAACCAAATTTGCTAGCTTTCTCAATATTTCAGATCCTTATACACTTGCTTAATGGCAAATTTACATATCTTGCATTTATAACATTGATTAAAAAAAAAACACTGGATCAGCCAACCAGCTTTCCATCAGCTTCCCTATTTTTGACAGGGATAAAAACTGGCTTCTAATTTACTACAAGGATTGCGATGCTCTCTACATGTGACTTGTGTGTGAAGAGACAATGCTTTGGATGTATCCTCAGCTGAAAAAAAACCCTTCCTTTTCATAAAATTACATTTATGGGTTTAGTGCCATCATTAAGCTCCACTACAAACCGTACCATGTTTTATGGTCATGATTGGACTTTATAATTCCATGAGTAGTCTGGGCCAGTCAATTAGGGGGATATAAATGAACGTCTGTCAATTTCTACTCCGAGCATCTTTTAGAAACTATGTTCCATAGACCCTCTAGAGAAATCTGGTCTTAGCCGCTCGTGTTCATAATTCAGAATTGAGATCCGGAGTAAAATAATTTTTTTGCTTTATAAATATACCATAGTGGTTACTTTTAACCCCTTCGGCGCTGCGCGAATTCTCCCGCTGTGTGGGAAGATTAATGAGCGGGAGGGGTTTGGACGGCCCCCGGCCGTCCTCCGCACACGCCCACCTTGACGTATGACGTCCGGGGGCCGTCCCGAGCAACGAAGGGGTTAAGTAATGTCAATGAGTGGGCATTACTTGGATGCAGATCAAAATTAAAGGCTGTGCTAATACAGCAAATGACTTGCCTTTGACATCTGCAGTCCTGATACCCATCTTGTACCGGTTTTGTGAGCGAGTGAAGCTTGCCAATGTTGTTCTGCGCAAATGTTATTCCTGTTCTGTGAAAGAGCGATTAACTGCTACTACTCATGCCACATTTGTTCTGGGTGTCGGAAATGAGCACTGATGCTCCCCATGTGCTATGTGTCCTGCAAGAGAGTGAAGCTTGCACTGCTGCTGCCTTTACTGCACTCTCTTCTTGCGCCAGGGAAGCTTGCACCGCTGCTGCCCATAGTGCACTCTCTTCTTGCACCAGGGAAGCTTGCACTGCTGCTCTGCATGTGCTATTTGTCCTGCAAGAGAGTGAAGCTTGCACTGGTGACACCAATGGGATTTTCTGTTCTGTGAATGACACACTACTGATACCTGAAAGGTGTACTTTGTATGTGAATGAATCTTACGGTGCTGCTGCACATGTTAACTGTTCAGTAGTGAGCAGAGCTTACCCGGCTGCAGCCAATGTTTCACCACTTCCTTGTGTAAGTGAAGCCTGCACTGCTACTGACAATACTGCACTCTCTTTTTGTGCTAGGGACGCTTGCACTGCTGCTACCATTATTGTACTGTCTTCTTTTGCCAGGGAAGCCTGCACCACTGCTGCCTATACTGAACTCTCTTTTGGTGTCCAGGAAGCTTGCACTGCTGCTGCCCATACTGCACTCTTCTTGTGCCAAGGAAGCTTGCACTACTGCTGCCCATACTCCACTCTTCTTGTGCCAAGGAAGCTTGCTTGCATGCCTGCTGCCTTTACTGCACTCTCTTCTTGTGCCAAGGAAGCATGCATTGCTGCTGCCTGTACTGCACCCTCTTCTTGTGCTAGGGAGGCTTGCACTGCTGCTGCCTATACTGCACTCTCTTCCGGTGCCAGCGAGGCGTGCGCTGCCTTTACTGTATTCTCTTCTTGTGCCAGGGAAGCTTGGACTGCTGCTGCCCATACTGCACTCTCTTCATGTGCCAAGGAAGCATGCACTGCTGCTGCCTTTACTGCACTCTCTTCTGGTGCCAGCGAGGCGTGCGCTGCTGCTGCCTTTACTGCACTCTTCTTGTGCCAAGGAAGGTAGCATGCCTGCTGCCTTTACTGCACTCTCTTCTTGTGCCAGGGAAGCCTGCACTGCTGCTGCCCATACTACACTCTATTCTTGTGCCAAGGAAGCTTTCACTGCTGCTGCCTATACTGCACTCTCTTCTTGCATCAGGGAGGCTTGAACTGCTGCTGCCTTTACTGCACTCTCTTCTTGTGCCAAGGACGCTTGAACTGCTGCTGCCTTTACTGCACTCTCTTCTTGCATCAGGGAGGCTTCCACTGCGACTGCCTTTACTGCACTCTCTTCTTGTGCCAGGGAAGCTTGCACCACTGCTGCCCATACTACACTCTCTCCTCGTGCCAATGAAGCTTGCACTGCTGCTGCCTTTACTGAACTTTCTTCTTGTGCCATGGAAGCTTGCACTGCTGCTGCCTTTACTGCATTCTCTTCTTGTGCCAGGGCAGCTTGCACTGCTGCTGCCGATACTGCACTCTCTTCTTGTGCCAAGGAAGCTTGAGCTGCTGCTATAGCTACTGCATTCTCCTCTTGTGCCAAGGAAGCTTGCACTACTGCTGCCCATACTCCACTCTTCTTGTGCCAAGGAAGCTTGCTTGCATGCCTGCTGCCTTTACTGCACTCTCTTCTTGTGCCAGGGAAGCTTGCACTGCTGCTGCCTTTACTGCACTCTCTTCTTATAGCCAAGGAAGCTTGCACTGCTGCTGCCTTTCCTGCACTCTCTTCTTCTGCCAAGGAAGCTTGCACTGCTGCTGCCTTCACTGCACCCTCTTCTTGTGCCTAGGAAGCTTGCTTGCATGCTTGCTGCCTTTATTGCACTCTCTTCTTGTGCCAAGAAAGCTTGCACTGCTGCTGCCTTCACTGCACCCTCTTGTGCATAGGAAGCTTGCTTGCATGCCTGCTGCCTTTACTGCACTCTCTTCTTGTGCCAGGGAAGCTTGCACTGCTGCTGCCTTTACTGCACTCTCTTCTTATAGCCAAGGAAGCTTGCACTGCTGCTGCCTTTCCTGCACTCTCTTCTTCTGCCAAGGAAGCTTGCACTGCTGCTGCCTTCACTGCACCCTCTTCTTGTGCCTAGGAAGCTTGCTTGCATGCTTGCTGCCTTTATTGCACTCTCTTCTTGTGCCAAGAAAGCTTGCACTGCTGCTGCCTTCACTGCACCCTCTTGTGCATAGGAAGCTTGCTTGCATGCTTGCTGCCTTTATTGCACTCTCTTCTTGTGCCAAGAAAGCTTGAGCTGCTGCTATAGATACTGCATTCTCCTCTTGTGCCAAGGAAGCTTGCACTGCTGCTGCCTTCACTGCCCTAGCCTCTTGTGCCAGGGAAGCTTGAGCTGCTGCTATAGATACTGCATTCTCCTCTTGTGCAAAGGAAGCTTGCACTGCTGCTACCTTCACTGCACTCTCTTCTTGTGCCTAGGAAGCTTGCTTGCATGCTGCCTTTATTGCACTCTCTTGTGCCAAGGAAGCTTTCACTGCTGCTGCCTTCACTGCACCCTCTTCTTGTGCCTAGGAAGCTTGCTTGCATGCTTGCTGCCTTTATTGCACTCTCTTCTTGTGCCAAGGAAGCTTGCACTGCTGCTGCCTTCACTGCACTCTCTTCTTGTGCCTAGGAAGCTTGCTTGCATGCTTGCTGCCTTTATTGCACTCTCTTCTTGTGCCAAGGAAGCTTGCACTGCTGCTGCCTTCACTGCACTCTCTTCTTGTGCCAGGGAAGCTTGCGCTGCTGACGTCCGGTGCAAGCACACATTGCTTTAAGAATAGAGTTCCCTGTTTCTGCCTAGCACAACCTACTCTCAGTATCTTCGTAAAGCTTAGATTCTCACTCTACGAACTGCTTTCTCATTCCATTCATACGTTAGAGCAAAGAGTGGTGACTGAGCAGCACTTCGAAGTACAGCATTCTAAAAATAAATGTAGAAAAGGAAAAACGTGACCATGTCAGGGGAAATCAGTCATGATCTTTCTCAACAATTCAAGGGACACATTTCACACGCGCGTCTACCCTTTTTGTTGAACAATCAGATTGATGCAGGAATGCAATGCTCCTCTATGGAAAGCATGCAAAACTCTAAAACACCAACAGGAAAAATCAGGCCTTTCTTTATGGAAAACGCTCGTTTACCTCAAAACATCTATATTCCGACCATCAGATACAGATGTACGCCTTGCGGTCCAAAACATCAAATAACGAGCCGTGAAGCCCATCCCTAGAAAAGCCCTTGTCTGTGCGACAGACACATGCCCCATCCCTTGCCGAACATCGCCCAAACTGAATGCATCCACATTCAGCCCTGTGATTTGCCTGTTAGGCAAAAATAAAAGCTGAGAATTGTTACGGTTAGAGTTTTACAAAAATGTTGCTTGTTGCACGACGCCTCGAAGCTGTCAACTTTTGTCCTGTAAAACCAGAGCGCGGGGATGTAAACGCGTCCCCAAACTGAAGGGGGACTTTCTGGGATGCATTTCGGCGGCCGGCGAGGCCCGGGAGGGCGTACAAAGATGAGCGGCGAGGAGCCTTCCTCCCTTTGTTCCATCTGAAATTAAAGGGCCTTTGTGCGTCCCATTCCAGCGCGCCTCCTTCCTCCGTCTCCATCACCGTCGCCATGGCAACCGGCTCCTGGAGCGTTGCGGCAGGCCAAGCTTAGCCAGGGCCCTGAAAGGAGGACCAAGTGAAAGGGCACATTAGGGGCTCCAGGGAAAGCAGAATGCCAGCCTTTGTGGGGGGACAATGGCCCTCCGTGGCCACGGCAACCGTGCCCCACGGTAGGCAGGGGTTAGAAGTATTGCGCCTCGATTGATGACATGTGAATGCACGTTTGGTGTGGTCTTGGGCACGCACAAAAACACAAAAAAATACACCGTTAGTTACAGGCCCCGAGCTGGAAGAAACGAATCAAGTGGAATGAAAAAGCGCTGAGCCTTATTCAGAAGTAACTGTTTCCAGGAAGGGTTGTGCCTGCCCCCTCTCTTGGGCTGGCAGGGGTTATTGGGGTTTTCGCCTCCCCCCCCCCCCCCCCTTAGAATTTCGCTACAGCAGGAGTTCAGATTCAGGGATTTCGAGACACTGATTTCGTACGATTTAAATACACCGTGTAAAATCGGTGTAACTCTAGTTCTTTAAGCATATTTTCACAAGCAAAAATTATAAAATGTAATAGTGCAAAACTAAATTGTCATTTCACAAAAAAGGTGAACATGGTCGAAAAACTAAGTATATTTGTTGTGCCAACATTGACCTCACACTCCATTTCACCACAAGGACACGTAACAGTCATGATGCATCTTGTGCAATTCGCAGTCCTGCCTTCTATTTCTAGTTCTGAATGTGACAAAAAGCATGACTGCACATGACTAAATATTTATTGTAACTATTTGCAAGTTCATAACTGGGGAAAACGAAGTCTGGCTGCGAATTTACCATTATGGTAGAAATGCAAGCTCACTCCTCAGCAAATTCAAGAAATCCAAAAAAGAGCAGTTGTACAAAAGTAGTAGACGCAAGCCAACTACTCACAGGCTTTCCACCGGTTTGTTATGCTGCAGAAGGTAAGCATCAGTTACTGTTCAAATATCACACACCTTCTGGTAAGATTTGAGTGTGTGTGCACCACAGAACTGCGTGAACCTGCAGTCACAGACTAATCAAGACAGGACCAATTCAATCGTTCATCCTTCTAAGGTCAATAACATTGAACTGAAAACAACTATAATAGAGGTTCACAGGATGCAACTCAATTAGTAGCATGCATCAAGTAAAATGTGAATACCATCATTATTTATAGACTAAATGCTAATTCTGGCATCACGGTATATTTGAGGACTGGGAACTGGAGGCTTCTGAAAGTTGTTTTCATCAGGAGGCATGAACGAGTTGTGGCAGTAAAAAGAACAACAAGACAGTCATTCTCAGCAGGCTTTTTACCTCCCCCTGCCCACTAAAAACAGATACAAGATCACTTAACCAACCTCCCTTGACAATTTAATAAAACATTAAAATTCAATGCACCCATATGACTTGATGGATGCTTAAAACTATAAATAAAAAAACATACTATCATCTCTGGATACTAGACTTAAGTTCTGTACCATATACCAACAGTGTAAGCCACAGTGTTTTGAAATCTTGCTTTGATACGCACCTTCTGCTGTTCTGCAACAGAAGTGTGGGTGGCAAGAGTGGCGGTGAAGAGACTTGTGTGCGCAGGCGCAATGGCTCTATATTATCCCGAGTGTGGGAGGAGGGGCTTTGGTGGTATTCAAGGTCATTTTGGGAAACTTTTTAGATGATGTCACGATATCCTTTTTGACAATAGCTACAGAGTGATTTAGCTGCCAGTGGCTGACAGCGTGGAATCCCATACTTTGACATACTTACCGTGGGCTTTGGTTCAGTCCCAGGGTGTATGTCAGGGTAATGTTTGGTGGTCATGTGAAGGTGCTAGCTTAGAAAGCACCCAATATAGCCTCATCACCAAGGAAAGTGGCACAAACTATTTAATCACCTTGTCACGAAAATTTGCTCCAAACGCAGCCAAACATAGGGATCCATCGCATCTACTCCAAAGGACAGCCAAGTAAACCTTTAACTTAGGGTCTGCGAGACCTTTCCTCCTTTCATGTGTAATGGCAGAACTGGCATTACCCAAAAGGCATATCGCCCTCTGGATTCACATGGACAATTCCTCAGCATCTATAGCAGAAGTCAGAATCCCTATACAGATTGCACTCCTCGGCCCAAGAGTGTTCATGTTGGAAAGAGTGAGATAAGCTGCAACTAGACCAAAAACGAATACTGCAACAAACAAGATATTACTCTTCGCAATAATCAGAATCCAACCCCATCCCACCCACCACTCACATTCACCCCCCTCCCCAGCTGAAGGTAACCAGGAGTCTGGATGGACACAGATCTACCCTTGCAGTCACAAGTCAGGACTGTAGTGGCCGCACAAAACCAAAATGGGCTTATCCAAATGTAATGCATTCAGGCCTACAACAGAAAAGCAAACTTCTCAAGGCCCAAAATATTATTATACTCCAGTACTGTTGGTAAGCAGCAAACCACAGGGTTACAACATAATCCTAAGCAAACACAACTAGCCACAAGTCACAGCTCATTAAAACTGACCTAGTCGCCTTACTGCCTGCACACCTCAACCAAACTGAATCAGACTCTACTGTACAATGGGAATGTCATATCCTGGATTACCAAATGGCACTGCAATGCAATACTAATGGCAGAGTGCACACTACACAAGAGCTAATTAACAGTCAGAGAACAAGTCTTGTGCAAAGCATCAAGCAACATGGACTCTTCAAGGTGATGGATGGAGCCTTCACATGAGCAAACAAATTCCACTGCTACATCTCCAGCTATCCCTCTGCACTAAACTAAGTCAGAGCTGCGAAGATCCCAACAGATCACTCAGCGATCTAATGTCTCTCCAGCCTGAGATAAACCCTGCAATTGAGAGAACCCACACTTTGTGCACAAAAACTCTACATGTTCTCAAAAGGTCTGAACATCTACTGCTTTCCGAAAATCACACAACTTCTAGCAGAGCTTTACAGGATGAGTGTTAAAATGTAGTTTATGTGGCCTAGATTATAATGGCACAAATGAATGAAGTTTAAAAACCTGGCAGATGCAATGACTGTCGTGGTTAGAGGAACGTTTGCATGGAGACATTTCTACCCACCCTTCTAGTCGCAATAAGCTCACATGGGCTCCAGATAACCATGTCGACAACACTGCAGAGGTTCAAGAAACCCTGCAACCTCAACATGTACCTGAGAGATGGATATTAACCCCTCATTAACTGTCTTAGAAATATTTTCATAAAAGGCATAAATGGAGGCAGGAGGGAGCAAAAGGGTCTTGTGGAGCTCAGGTGTGAGGCAAGGGATTGTTTTCATCGTAGGAAGTTCACTGAGGTAGAAAGGTTGATAGCTCTGAAATCTGGAAAAAATTCAAAATCAGAATGCCATAAATAGTCCAAAAAACGCCCGTTTTCACCTCCACAAGAGTGGTGAAGAAATAAGGACAACTGAAAAATCATGGCCTAAAGCAGGGGTCTCCAAACCGGTCCTAGAGGGCCGGATCCATGCCAGATTTTTGGGATACCCCATTGAGATACATGTAGTTATTTTAAAAATCTGGCATAGATCCGGCCCTCCAGGACCGGTTTGGAGACCCCTGGCCTAAAGCATTACTGAGGACAAATGAGAGTTCAAGCCTGGAATAAGCCAATCACAAGCTATTTTCAAGCAGACTACCTCAATACACAAAATGTTGGTGAACAAGAAGCGTTAATACATAGAGCACCTGAATAACATAGACTGATCAATAGCTGATGTAATCTAATGTATTTAATATGGAGAGCTGCCCATCCAGCCTTAAGGTGGCTGATGCATCAATATTTCGCACACAATTCTTGTTGACAGGTAGACCCGCAAAGGGCTTCTAAATAATTAGAGGAAACTTGTAACATCACTTCTGCTTACAAATCAAGGACTTCTCTAAAACACAGATCAAGCAAACATGAAACAAAGCTAAAAGCGTTCCAGTTCCAACTGATGTCTTCCTAGCGATCACTGAAAAATTGCTTCCAACCTTTCCGCGACACATTCTCCAGTCCAATCACTCAACTCACCCAAACTACCATCAACTCAAGTGTGAGTAGCGTAATGTAGATAAAGATACATTTCCCACATAGTTCAATAAAACTGCATAGAACCCTGGAAGCAATAGTCAAAAACACTGATAGTACCTAATCATGTATGAGAATCCTAAAAGTGCTTCGTCCCACATGACCTCCACACAACCTGCATCAAACAAAGGCCAGCGATTCACAACAAAAGAACATCATTCCAACACCTTGGTCACCATACCACTGCAACCTCACAAACGAATCATGCTCAGCTGAGCTTACTTAAATTCCAACAGAACTGTGAAAACGGAGGGTTAATGTTGCAGATAATTAAGATGGTTCTGTTGCTTTCAATCAGGTCATGGGGAAAAGGGTGAACTAATCTCTCTTGTTAATGGCCATTCCTAGAATTAGAACAATACCTACTCACACCTGGGCTCTGCTCATGCTTTCTGTTCGCTTTGACACCATTAATCAGGATGTCTGAAACCACAACCCACTGCACTTCATAAGCCTTGAGATGAGGCACTATATGACTCACACAGTTAGAGCAAACGCTCAACAGATTCTATGCCCAGCTACTGACCCGACACGGCAGCCAATGGTAGACTATACTGCACCTTCTAAATATGTTATTAAATCAGGTGGTACAATGTACCTATATGCAGAAAGACATTCGCCTCTAGTCATCGGAAAGGTATGGCAGAACAAGTAGATAGATGGCAGCTGCAGCTAATGAGTGATAATTAATTGAACACCCAATGACATCCATAGACAAAGTACCAACAAACGCCCTGTCTGCTTACAAGGTTCACGTGAATAATTCCTGAGGTGTGTGTGATTTTCAAAAGCTCACTATGTAACAAATGTCCCATAGGAGTATTAGCCTCTGACTTCAAGCTAGTGGGTATTTTATGTATCACTCTGCCTTTCAGGAAGGGCTTCCCTTGAAATGCAGGAGGGACTACTTTACATCTGAAAAAAAGTAAACTCCAGCCATAATTACACTGTGTCACATTCAATTATTTATTTCCTACACACATTATATACAGAAATAAATCATTTTTGTATTTTTTTCAGCACTGGATACTTCAATGGGGCAGGCTTTAATAATGTGATAAGCGGCATTTGTACATGCAACGCGTGTGAACAATATTGTGAATGCCTGTGTTGAAAGGTGTTCATACAATAAAGCTTGACCTGCTGGCTTTGCCAATGTTCGTTTTAAATGAACATTTTGATGCTAGCGGTAGGACAGTTTCTAGAAGTCGCATCCACTGGTCCCTGCAGCAGCCTCGATAATGTTCGCCATGACACTGGTAAGTGCAGCCTTTGCAGCTGGTCACACAAACACACAAGAAGTTAATTAAGCTGAGCACACAGACTGCAGGGGTAAGACGAGCACGGCTACTGTTAGGAGTTTTTACCACTGGAACCCTATGGGTGCCGAGTAGGGTGTGCAAAGTTTCATTTTTCACACAAAGTGTCGCAAAGCTTCCGGGTTTGGATCTGTACAAACCTCGTTTCCGGCTCTAAGTGTACCTGCACCGTCAAATATTTTATTCTACCTTGCGAGATGCTTTATTATCAGCCGGGTTGAACCCCAGGCCGGTCCGACACTTTTCGATTTTCTGCAGTTTCACTTTTTAGCACTGCTTTACAGTGCACACGGGCTGCACAAGAGAAGTCAACTAAATTTCTGCTGCAAAGTTTAGCTCATGCAGAGCTACATAATGTGTGCAGTTAGCCGAACTGCTCGTACAAAAATGCATCATCGGTTTTTGCAGCTCATAAAGGCAATTAACCCTTCTGACTTGGCGCCATGTGGCCTTATATTGAGGCGAGGGCTCCCGGCGCATTCAAGAACTGCAATTTTACCATGAAACAGGCAACACGAAGAAACCTGTTAGGGCACAAGGTGGTTCAGATTCTGGAGTCAAAACCTTCAAGAAACACGGATATAAACCGGCAGGCACAGGCGGCAGGCCGGGCATACCTGGGGAATCTGATTCAACGCTGGCTGGGAAACAACAAACGATGGAATCAGCCCCAGAGGCGCTGTCTGCTGGTGTGAACCAGGGAGCACGTCAGCGTCAAACGTCAGCACGTACACAAAGATGGCGCAGGGGCAATCAGTAGGGCCCGTTTAAGTAAGAACTTTTTTACCACAGCACTTCATACCGCAGTACTGTTCCTTTTAAGCGCTGCAAGTCACCACCGTTACTCTCACCCAAAGGAATGGAACTCAATTGACTAATAGTTCCCCAGAGGTGTTAACAGAGCAATCAGCAGCCATTTCTGTGTCGCTCCTAGACGCCTAGCCTGTTCCCACCGGGAGAAGAACTTAACAGGCCTCCGGATCAGGGGAGATTCTCTACAGAGCGAGGTGTTCTCGTCAGCTAGTTGGAAGACCATTTTAAATTTTAAATCATTAGTTTGGGGGGTGGGGTACTAGTCTAGCTACTTAAAAAATAACAGATGTATGCTGCCCGCTATTAGGCCTCTAATGGCAAGACTCATAGCCAACCACACCATTGGGTTTTGGGTTGGTGGGCCTTACAGATTTCAGAACTGAAAGCTTCTAGACTCCAGAGCATTCCTGGAGTAACACTCACTCTCGGACCTCTCTGGCACAGGAAGGACTTGATCATCTCCTTGAGGATTGACTCACTATGGCGGATTAAAGAGTGTGGTCCACGGTGTCAAAGGCCACGGACAGATCAAGGACATATTTTATTTATTTATTTATTTCAAAGGTTTTATATAGCGCTACTGGACCCAAGAGTATCAGAGGGCTTTACAAGGATGGTGAACATAATGAGATAAAATTAACAATTAAGCGAAAAAGAGTTACTGTATGATAATGCATTCAACAGGGCTCAGGGGCAAAGAAACAGATAAAATTAAGTGGAACGTGAATATTGAAAGTTAGGAGAGAGGGGGGTGAAGAGAGGGGAGTGAGAAAATGAAGGGATTGAGAGGGGGTGGGAAGAGGAGCGAACAAGGGAAGAGAAAGGAGTGAAGATGGTCAGAGTCAGTAACATTAGATACCCCAGTATTTGTTGAGAAGAAGTACTTTGAGTTCCTTTTTGAAGAGAGGGTAAGAGAGGTTGCAGCGAAGATCTTTAGGGAGAGAGTTCCAAATTGTTGGAGCGTTACCAGAGAACGCACAGGATTGGGCCTTTTGACATTTGAGTCTGGGTGGGATCAAGACAAGGGAGTTTGTGCTCCTCAGGGACCTGGCACAACCAGCTTTGTGTAGTTTTGTTGTAAGGTAAGAAGGGGTATTTTGGTGAAGAGCTTTGTGAGTGATGCAGGCAATCTTGTAGGTGGATCTTCCTTCTATTGGGAGCCAATTGAGATTTTTGAGGACCGGGGAGATGTGATCAAATTTTTTACAATCAGAGATGAGTCTCGCAGCTAGATTGAGGACAGATTTAATTGGTGCAAGGTGGATTTTAGGGATGCCATCCAAAGTGGCATTGCCATAGTCAATCCTGGAAAGGACAAGCGATTGAACAACAAGTTTGAAATCGTCTGCTGAAATAAACGGTTTAAGTTTCTTGAGGTGGAGAAGGGTGAAAAGCGCACTTTTGGATGCATTTTTAATGTGGGGGATGAGATTTAGATTCTGGTCGATACTGATGCCTAGGGATTTGACAGAATTAGAGGTGGAGAGTGGGCAGTTAAGAGCTTTGATGTCCTTTATCCAGAGTTGAATGGGAAGGGAGTTGTTTTTGGGGGAGAAAAGGATGATTTCAGTTTTATTTGGGTTCAGTTTGAGATGGTTCCGATGGAACCAGGTTTGAATTCTGGTCAAGGTCTCATTGAGGTGGAGAATGTCTTTGTGGGATTTGATCTTGTAATATAATTGGGTGTCATCGGCATAGAGGTGGATTCCAGCAGGATCGTCACCATGTCCAGTAGATTAGTTCCCGTGCTAGGTTTAGACGTGAACCCTCCTTGGTTAGGTCTCTCCGATGAGCATACTTAAAATGCTGGCTTATTTCTTCCAGAATAGGCCGCTACAGCTCAATGCCCACTCTGACAAGAGAGAAGTCACTGTGAACATAGATTACACAATGTGATCATGGAAAACGAGGGTCCTATTCTGCAAAAGAGGGGTCAATGCGAACAGGGAGAAGCAGAGTTCAACTCGAACAGTGAGCCAATGAAGAGCTCCTAGCTTCCATCCTGCAGGAAGAGGGTTGAAATTAACCCACTGCTGCAGGGTCCATTTACACACGAGGTGACCCAAACAGAACAGAGAGTATCTGGGTGCCATTAAAGAGATGATTCACTGTCTGTTAGAAATGGGATTTCTAGTTGGCTAAGGCTTGCGCCAAAGCCAGGCAGAAACCACCATTCTAGTCAGGGCAAGGGAGTTGCACACCAAAGATAATCCCCGTTCACCCCGTTTGGAGCTTGGCACGAGCAGTCAGGCTTATGCCGGAGGCAATGTGTAAAGCATTTGCGCATGCACACAGCAACATCCCAGGCACACTACAAAAGGAACTTCACACAAGGTTCTATAAAAATAGCCTTTGTGTTCTCATAACACATTAGAATAGTAAACACATAACATACACTGTGCCAACTGGCACAGGCAATATTCACAAGGGATTATTTACACATGACAGGGCCACGTGGGTCACTGTCAGAATCAGCACTTAGCAGAAATTGGTACAAGTAACATAGATCATAAACATAAAACCAGTAACCACTGGTAATCACTGTTCTCCACCTCAACCTGTAACATAAATGACATTATGCACAGTCAGATCCGGCACGAATTACATCCTGCGCCAACCTCACCAGCATAAACACATTATGCAATCTCCTCACTAGTCTAAACACATTAGACCTCCTAAGTATAACACACATTAGGGGTGTAACTCACATAGTGAAACAATCTCACTAGCATAAACCATAATATGCTACACAACCTCATAATCATATTCCACGGTTTAGAGGTATAAAACACAGGGTGCGCAAAACATACTAAATGCATTACATTTCCTAGCAACACATTGCATGAGCACATCATTCACATTAGGGCCATACGCCCTATCCAACTACCAGTCCCCCGAGCCAACTAGCCATCTCCAAAGGGGCTCAAATGCCCTGTGTCCAGAATGTCAGGGCATGCGGCCAATGCAGCGCCAGTCAGGGGTGCACCATCTGCGCCAAACCTAAACGTTGCAGCTGCCCACTACTTGCTGGGCAGCTGGGCAGCTGAGAACCATCACATGGGGCATAAACAATGCAGCTGGCACCAAGTGCTGCGCAGCCGTGGGAAAGGCCTGGCACCTCTGTGCCACCTCTGGCCCTCTCAGGGACTCTCTCCCGAATTGCACATCATGGTGGAGCCATCTGGCTCTAAAAATAGTGGGGCCAAACTGTGGAGCCACCTGGCTCTTCAAGATGAACCTGTGGAGCGTTGGAGCCCTCTGGCTCTGAAATCAACTGTGCCCCATGAGCCCACTGGCTCCTTAAATACTCAAAGATGCCCCCAAACGTTGGAGCGCATTGGCTCTGAAAACGAGCATGCCCACAAGCATTGGAGCCTTCTAGGTTTTTGAAATCAATAGAACATTTGCCACATTGGAGCCACGTAGGCTTTACATCCGTTAACATGCCCCCATAGCGTGGGAGCGGCCCGCTGCCATCCAGGGCCGCTCTAGATGCCACCAATATACTGTGCCTCGCACTGACTCCCACAAAGCCCCCACTCACCGGGACTTGCTCTGGGGCAGGACTCCTCCATCTGCGCTGCGCCGGGGCTCCCAACCACTCACGGGAGCCCCTCTCCTGCCTCGGGCGCTTCGACGGTGCAGCGGGGCTCTCTCTCACTCTGGAGAGCCTCGCTGCTGCGCCTGCACTTCTCCTGCGGCAGGGGGGCAGGCACCGGCAATGTGGCCCCCCCTCCGCACGAGTCAGGCTGCGGCGCCGGTGGGGCTCTCGCTCTCTGCACGAGAGCCCCGCCTTACTCTTCACCCGGGCCTCCTCTTGGGACCCAGGACTCTGTGGCCATGCTCCGGGAGGCGGGTGGGCTCCTGTTCTCCTGCGTTTTATACCTCGGGGCTCCCATCGGCTCACGGGAGCCCCACACCTGATGACACGCCAACTCCGGCCCGGCCGCGGCATCACTTCCGCTTCCGTCCGGCGGCCCCGCCCACAACCAGGCGGGCGGCAGCGGCGGCAATCTTCCTCCTTGTGGCCACAATACGGGGTAGGCTCCCGTTCTTTTTCCAATAAACTGGGTGGGCACCCGTAATTAAAATCAATTATAAGCGGGGTGGCACCCACGATATTGGCAGCATCACAGCAACATTAGGTCCCAGGTGCAACTCCTCCCTCCCATCAACATGCAGATCCCCCCCCATTCACCACCGGGCAGACCCATCCTGACTCCTGGAGCCAGGCACACCAGCCAGCTCCAGCCAATCACAAGCCAGACAGTCAATTCACATTCACCGCACAGACATGCCAACTTCTAAAAGTGGCACTTCTCCACTAGACACAATAAATCTGTGCACATCGCGCAGCATTTAATCTTACGAGTTCGCACATACCAAACTCGCCCCTGCACTCCTCACACATCAGGAACTACCATGGACACACAAATCCCCATGCATTCCTATGGGAGGGCAGGCCACTCTCTCCACTCATACAGAGAGTGCACACACTTTACACTGGACCACAGTGAAAAAGTGCTCAGAGGCCTAAAATCACCAACACCAGGTTACAGAAACAGGCTAGGAAAATGCAAAAAGTTTCGGGGTGAACCTGCCAAAAAGGGCCAAGTCCAACACTGTCCCATTGTGCAAGAGATGAGTCAATGTGAACACAGGGCTGCTGGCCCCATACTGCAGGAGAGGAGCCAATGTGAACACAGGGCTGCGGGGTCCTATACTGCAAGAGAGGAGCCAATATGAACACGGGGCTGGAGGGTCCTATACTTTAAGAGAGGAGTCAATGTGAACAGACGCTGCAGGGTCCTATCCTGCACGAGATGAGTCAATGTGGACAGAGGGCTGCGGGGTCCCATACTGCAAGACAGGAATCAACGTGAACACAGGACTGTGGGGTCTCATTCTACAAGAGAGGAGTCAAATTGACTACAGAGCTGCTGTGTTCGTTCTGCATGTGACTAGCTCCATTCCAATGCAAGCAAATACCTGGTAGCCCCCACTCTGCCAGAGTGAAGCAAAATGTAGTCTGCAGTAAATGTGACTCGTACCAATTGCCCCTTCCCCAACCTCTAGTCATAGGTCACTTCTGCATGACAGCTAGGAGAGTTTACCTCCAGGTGAGACCTTGACCCATCCTCTTTTGCGGGTGGTAGTAAAACCCACCCTACAGTTTACCCCAAAATGAATGTTGTTAATGTGTACACCCTCTGTAAATCTTGACTTTTTTGTTGTGTGTACAGTTTTGCACACAACATGCAAATTCAACAGTTTAGGTACTGAAAATCTACAATGAAAATGTGCTCAGAAGAGGGGGCTTCACGACAATACTACTGCAATCATTTGTCGGGACCTTGGTGGAAGTGGCAGAGCCCCTGTAGTCCATGGAACAGTTCAATCAATCAATCAATCAATCATAACATTTGTAAAGCACACTACATACCCGTGAGGGTCTCAAGGTGCTGGGGGAAGGTGGGGGTGAGTGCTGTTACTGCTCGAACAGCCAGGTCTTGAGGAGTCTCCTGAATGTCAGCAGGTCTTGGGTCTGCTGTAGGTGGATGAGGAGGGTGTTCCAGGTCTTGGCGGCAAGGCGGGAAAACGATCTGCCGCCGGAGGTCGCTCTTCGGATGCAGGGGACTGTGGGGAGGGCGAGGTCGGCAGAGCGGAGCTGGCGGGTGGGTAGGGGTGTAGAAGCGGAGTCGTTTGTTAAGGTATGCTGGTCCGGTGTTGTGGAGTGCTTTGTGTGCGTGGGTGAGGAGCTTGAAGGTTATCCTCTTGTTGACGGGGAGCCAGTGCAGGTCTCAAGTGGGGTGTGATGTGGCTGCGTCGAGGGATGTCTAGGATCAGTCATGCAGAGGCGTTCTGGATGCGTTGAAGCCACCTCAGGAGTTTGGCCGAGGCTCCTGCGTAGAGGGTGTTTCCGTAGTCCAACCTGCTGCGGACGAAGGCCTGGGTGACCGTTCTTCTCGTTTCGGTGGGGATCCACTTGTAGATCCTGCAGAGCATGCGGACGGTGTTGAAGCAGGAGAAGGAGATGGCGTTGACCTGCTTGGTCATGGAGAGGGTGAAGTTGAGGATGACCCCTAGGTTGCGTGCGTGGTCGGTGGGTGTTGGGGCTGTTCCCAGTGCGGTCGGCCACCAGGAGTCGTCCCAGGCTGAGGGGGTGGATCAGAGGATGAGGACCTAGTCTTGTCTGAGTTAATCTTCAGTCGCTGTTCCTCATCCATTCGGCGACAGCCTTCATTCCTTCGTGGAGGTTGGTTTTGGTGGTGTCAGGGTCTTTTGTGAGGGAGAGGATCAGCTGGGTGTCGTCGGCATAGTAGATAATGTTGAGGTCGTGCCGTCGGCCGACATGGGCAAGTGGTGCCATGTAGATGTTAAACAGCGTTGGGCTGAGGGATGAGCCCTGGGGTACGCGGAGATGATCTATGTGGCTTCGGAACGGGGGGAGGCAGAAGCTCTGTGTTCTGCCGGAGACGAAGTAGGTTGTCCAGTCCAGGGCCTTTTCTTGGATCCTGGCTTCGTGGAGGCATGTTCGTAGTGTGCGGTGGCCGACCGTGTCGAAGGCGGCTGACAGGTCCAGGAGGATGAGGGCCGCTGTTTCTCCTTTGTCTAGCAGGGTCCTGATGTCATCAGTGGCAGCTATGAGGGCAGTTTCGGTGCTGTGGTTGCTGCGGAACCCGGACTGGGAAGGGTCCAGGATGCTGTTCTCCTTGAGGTAGAGGTTCAGTTGTTTGTTGACGGTCTTCTCGATGACCTCCTCCGGGAACGGAAGCAGAGAGATGGGCCGGACGTTCTTGAGGTCTTTGGGGTCCGCCTTGGCTTTCTTGAGTAGGGCGTTGATCTCGGCGTGCATTCCAGCTCTTTGGGAAGGTTACTGTCTCAAAGGAGATGTTGATGACTTTCCTAAGCGATGGCTGTGCTGGCTTTGTTGAAGATGTGGTGTGGGCATGGGTCAGATGGAGATCTAGAGTGGATGGTGTTCATGATCTTGATGGTGTCGTTGGTCCAGGAGATCCGCATGGTTGGTGCGGTTGGTGGTCGTGGGGGCGGAGGTCTCGGTGGTTGTCGGGGAGGTCGTGGCGGTGAAGCGGTCATGGATATCTACGATCTTGCGGTGGAAAATGGCGGCCAGGGAGTCGCAGAGGTCTTGCGAGGGTGGGATGTCGTTGGTATTGGAGCTGGGGTTGGAGAGTTCCTTTATGATGTTGAAGAGCTCTTTGCTGTTGTGTGCGCTGTTGTATAGGGGGTCTTTGACGGAGGTCCTTTTGGCGGATCTGATGAGGGGATGGTGTCTGCGGGTGGTGTTCTTATGGGCTGCGTAGCTGTCCGGTGTTCGTTCACGGAGCCAGTTCTTCTCCAGTTTTCGGCAGGTTTCCCATTAACAGTTTCAAGCCTGAGCAGCGGTGGGATGGCCTGTGATCGCTCCACCTCTGGCGGTAGCTATGTTTTCCTGGACTATGGCCTGGGGCTTGAACTACGGTACTCCACTGGTTGTGTGTAGCCCGGATGCTTGAACTATGGTACATTGGTTGTATGAGGCCCCGATGCTTTCTTGGGCTATGGCACTCCATTGGTTGTATGTAGCCCGGATGCTTGCTTGGACTATGGTACTCCATTGGTTGTATGTAGCCCTGATGCTTGAACTATGGTACTGCAATGTTTGTATATAGCCCTGATGCTTGTGGCTAATCAGGATGGCCGCCAGCTTATATTGTATCATCACTGGCTACTTCTGGATTGCCCTTAAGCTAAACCAATAACCCGTTTAATAAACCTGCAACATAATGTTCCTCCAAATAACTCCTGTCTGCCTCTTATTCTATTTAATCTGCACATGCTGCACACATTCATGCACCTTTGTAAATGAGTTTGGGTTGGTTGTTCAGCTACAAGATATCAGACAGGAATATGCTGTGTGCGGCTCCAAGTGCACAGCGTCATGTACACATGAGATATACATAGGGAGGAGATGTGGTTGAGCGCTTAACATGGCAGAATTTGGATCCAGGAGGCATAGGTTATAATATTGTTTTCCAACCGGATTTCAAATTGTAATCCTAGGCAGATATATTTTCTCTCTTGTGTGTTAGTTCTCTTATCTGACATAACTGCAAGGCTAGCCCGGGTATGAGCAAAGTGCCAGCCCAAAAAAAAAAAAAACCTTTATCCACTGTCCCTTACCGTCTAAAACTGGGAGCAATACATAAAAAGCATTGGCAAAGCAAATAGGTTTTGGCAATGGCAGAGCTCTGAGCTATTGGCGTTGTCAATGGTATAGGTTGCATAGGAGCTCCAACAAACATTGCACGTTCCTGAGCATTTTACTGTAGAAAAGTACATATTTGATCGCCCCAACACAGCCTATTCGGGCGAGTACACTGTTGGCAGCAGTATAAATTGTCAGGCCATGCTGTTATTGGTGTGATTGTTCCCTACAGCTGTAGATAGTGATGTAAGGCCGAAGTACACACTAAGTTGTCACTCCCGAGACATTCGAGCAGACCCCGCTTTATATCACCAGGAAGCCACGCAACACACTAAGACACACAAATCGCTAGAGGGTTGTTGGGTGGCTAGCACAAGCATGTACATTTCACTGCCGTTTGGTGCTTGACTGTCTCCCTTCCTTGGTGGACATTACTGTGGGCAAGGTGTGGTGGGAGGAGTCAGCGGGCAGCAGGGTCACTCCCCACTCTGCGCTGCTGGTCTTTGGCAGGGAGTTGGGGTTGCAGGAAAACAGCTGATAGTAACATGGCAGGAGGAGGTGGCTCTCCAGTAACTGAGCCTGAAGGCAGGGTAAAGGGGAGCAGAGGAGGAAGGTCTTCAATACCAGACAGCCCTGCGTGAACCATTGAAAGCTACATGAAATATGATAGGAGAGCGGAGTCAGTGGGCCACCATCTAGAGTGAGGCAACAGATACGACGATTAAGCTAGCATGACAGTGATCTGACGAGAGATGATTCTGTACTGAAAATGCAAACAACTTGTGTGTGATGTTAAGTTCATTTGAATAAATGCAGTAGAACGCCTCCATGTTTTGAAAAAATACATATTAGGAGATGCTGCTAGTTTGTAAGCTTTGTGTGTATTTTTAATAATGCTGAGACCTTGTGTAAGGTAGCAGCAGACTGCAGCAGTCAAAAAAATACGTTTTAGGAGATGTTGTTTATTCGTAAGCTGCATGTGGTATTTAAATCAAAACACAGTTAAAATAAATTAATACATTACTGAGCAAGGGTCTGGGGGATGGAGGAAGGCAACTTGTCCGTTTTGCATTCAGGCAGGAGATTTCTTCTGGTAAATCAAATAGAAGGATTTCTCCTGGGACTGTTAAAATCCCCACCAATCAGTATTGACGGTGGAAGGTTATCCTAACCAATAACTCACACTCAGCTATATCATACATCCATTCATAACGGGTTCAATTCCTCAAAGGTAGATAAGTGACATCAAAAACAACGTAACTAAATATGAAAAATACCATGTATCTTTAATAAAATTAGTAATAGTATGTTCTACAACATTTATAAAACAATTTGTATATACAGAACCATTTAAAAAGTCCTATTGACCAGTCATTTTAGCACAATCCTCAAATAAAAAACAAACTATACAAAAGAAAGATACCACTGTGTACATAGATCTGAATATGAAAGCTAGCGACCAAATGTAGTGCAAACAAATAAAAATCATCTCTAGTTGGTTACTCCATATAGAACTCAAAATGTATCTCTTAAAACAGGTGTCTATAGGTTATTTCATCAAGCGCGACACCCGTGCGGTTCTTTGGATGTAAAATTCAATGATGCGTCGACGCGTTTCGGTGGCGCATGCGTTTCTCTATGCCACCTTCTTCAGGACAATGTGTATGTGTAAAGCAAGCTTTCTTCTTATAACGGCATAAATAACCTTGTTGAATGGCGTTGCCGGGAAACTGTTGATTTGTTTCCGGGCAGGGCCTGGTCACTTACTTCAGGCCAACGAAAGTACTCTATGTTTCTTGTTGATTTCCGAATGTCCCAACGGTGTATGACTGATCCGGGTGTAGGGCAGCAGGGCACTTATAGCTCCATAGGATCCTCTTTAATCGATAGATATGATTGGTTCGATCACATTTATGGTGATGCTCCTGGAAAGAAGGCTACTGCCGATTTTCTTATTCCATGTCTTGATACCGCATTCGGCCTGCATAAATGTCAAGCTTTCGGGATATCGCTCGCATAGATGTAGATGTCCAGCGCCTCCCCGGTCAACCGTATTCAGATTTCTTCCCCGCTCTCGAAGAAATAAGAAAGTAGCCCTGAAACAATGCACTCAAGTGGCCCCCTGCGTATGTTTAAAAGTACTTGGGCAGTGCGCTCCGGGAGGGTTAAACACCGGAAGAAGCATGCTCTTGACAAATGGGGAGAACGAAAAATGGAGCGACAATAGTGCCAGCAAATGGGAAGCCTATTGGCAGGCTGTAAGCCCACAAAGTAGATACAGCAGGTCTCTTAGAGAATGTGCGCTGTCGAGAGCCGAGGTCTAAAAACTGGGAGTTTATCTTTTCATTTCCTGCCCTGTTTTGCACTTAGGCAAAATGTGCATCAGAAGTGGTAAAAAAAATACGAGTTACATAAAATTAAATACCTATAAAGAGAAACCATAGAGACTGCTACAAATCCTAAAACCCTGATCTTTTGACTGGGTGTGAGTGTTTGATTGGTTCAGATGCTCCGTCCATCACCACCCCCTTTTGTATGCCCTTTTGTACTGCTTTGGCCGCCATAAGTGTGGCAGGGTATGCTCAGACATGGTAAAAAAAAAACGAGTTACAAACGAGTTACATAAAATAAAATATCTATAAAGAGAAACCATAGAGACTGCTACACATCCTAAAACCCAGATCTTTTGACTGGGTGTGAGTGTTTGATTGGTTCAGATGCTCCGTCCATCACCACCCCCTTTTGTACCACTTTTGTACCGCTTTGGCCGCCATAAGTGTGGCAGGGTATGCTCAGACGTGAGTCCCTTGCTCACTTTGCCACTGGATTCAAGCAAGCTGGGCTGAAGACGGCTGGAATGCCAGAAACCGGTCTTCGGAAGCTTGTTTCCGGTCCAGGGAAGGCATGGCTTGGCGGTTCGGGCTGGACTGTTCCAATGAAGCACAGGGTCAGACTGATTTGCATATGGCCATGTCTGAACTGGGGTGGCAGAGTGGGCTAATGAATGGCGATGGATCAAACCCAGATCTTTTGTCTGGGTGTGAGTGTTTGATTGGTTCAGATGTTCCGTCCATCACCACCCCCTTTTGTACCGCTGTATTGCACTTAGGCAAAATGTGCATCAGAAGTGGTAAAAAAAAAATACGAGTTACATAAAATGAAATACCTATAAAGAGAAACCATAGAGCCTGCTACACATCCTAAAAAAGAAAAATATATTATTTAACAGCACTTTCAGTAAAGCATTTCACACAAAAAAATTGCATATCCAGTGAATAGTATTCACTGGTCGGATTTGGTACTTATTTTAATGATTTCAGACATATTGTATTTTTATCTGTACAAAGCTTTCTTGCCACTTCTTGATCAAAGCTGAAAACCCAAGTGTTTAACATGCTGCGCAATATAACCAGCCTGCACTTTTTACTGGACAAGCAGAGGGGGTTAATTTATGGTAACTAACTTCTGGAGAAGATAAAAAATACTGTGTGCCATTATGAAGGCGGCGCATCGGTATAAAACTGTGAGACAGTTTGGCGACTTGGTGTGAAATCTGCATGCACCCTTCATGGCCACTGCTTTGAACTGTGGTGGGGCCAAGTTCGTTTTTCAATCTGATGAGAACAATAAAACAATAGCAGTGACCCACACAGCAAGCCACCCACCAAAAACAAACAAGCAAAGGCTGTGCGGGGGCTTCTGAACAGGAGCTGAAAATCCTCCCAGTGAAGGGGTTTCCAGTTCATCTTTCGTGTCTCGGTGTGATCTCGGCTCTTCCCGCAGAAGACCGCGTGAAGGGAGCCGAAACGATGCTAATTGGAGGGTCTGCTGAGTCCAACTCGTAACCTATGTTCATCACCGCATAGGTCAGGGGTGCGTGTTCAACTCAGTGAGCCATCCGGTCACATGGTGCACCCGATTTTTTGGGACACAACTTTCCAAATTAAAGAAATAAAAAGCACGGTGTGATCTAGTTACCACGTCAGCACATTGCCTGAGCATATTAAAAGAACATTGCATTACTCATACCCACGCACCCCTTCCCCACAACAGGGAAGCCTCCTTTCACAGCTGAAGGCTCCGACTACTGTTACCCCGTCGGTACTTTTTATACAGATTCACAAAGATGTGAATTCCACTCTGAACGCTCTCGGCTTCTCAGGCCCTGAATGGTAACAGCGTGGGCCCCGGTGGGAAGGGTTTAGGACAGGGCCCACATGCAGAGAATGTGTAATTCAGATCCTGTGGGGGTGGTAGAGGCGGCAGGGGGTTCACAGGCCAGTTCCCTGAATTACTTTCTCACTTCATACTTAGTCTCCTGGCACCCATGAAAAGGGCTCTCTTTACAGGATGAACACAATCAACTGGCACCGAACGGCCAATAAATACCGTTCCTCCCCTCAGGTGTATAGACCACATCTTTCACCTCAGACCTGAAAGTCCACCTGGCCTGGGGGCGGCTGTACGTTGATCCTATCGGACGTCATCACGTAAGATCCCTGTTGCGTGAAGAGTGCAGATCAGCGATTGTCTACCAGAGAAAGGACGTAGGCCTGGCGTCTGGCGATGAGGTACAAAGGGTGCCGCAGGGTCTCATGCAAGCAAGGGTGAAGGCACCCCTCTCCCAGCCACAATATGGCAGACAAATGCAGTCACAATTGGAATCCGGAGGGCCCCTTATGCCCCGGTGCAACTGCACCTGCTGCACTGATGGCTGACAAAGCTTCAGTGTTGTTCCTGCAATGGATAGGCACACTGTAGGGGAAGCAGCAAAGAGGATTTTGCCAACATACCAAGAAAAACGGGGTTGTAAAAGGTAAAGCTGAACATAATTGCAATGTTTGAGTTATTTAATCATGTTAATGGAAGAAAATGAAAACGTAACAGCGACATTCATTTTTTGTCAACATTTCTTAAACAAAGTGTACATATTGTCTCGACCAGTGGCTCTCCATAGTCTAACATTTCGGCTCCCGCGATTAAAATATAGTGTCTTTTCATATAATGGCTTTATTGTATGACAAATGCATGTATTTACCATGTTACATTAAAACGCATTACTGAATATGAAAGTTTGTCTAGTTTTAAAGAGCAAATAACCCCCAAGCAAACAATGATTCACTTTATTTTCAATATTTATTATTTTACACAATTGTAAGAAAAATATGTGAATCTGGGGCCTGAATCAAATTCTCTATGCAAAAGAATGAGGGGCTGTCATGAATACCTTTGAAGGGTAATGTTCTACACCATCCTGGTTTACTTTAAACCTATACGAATACCTTGAGCCCCACCACGAAAGTTCATGGTGTGGCTTGAAACAGGGTGTAGTGCTGTGAAAAAAAACACCCATTAAAGAAAACAAGGTAAATATCTATTGCCCGATGTCTCCAAGACTAGATCAGGACAACAGATTCAAACAGCAGTCAGCCATACCTGCTGTACTGCATTCATTTCCCATCATCCATCTACACAGCAAGGAACGTCACTTTCTGCCTTGCCCCTACACCAATCAACTCTTCAGGGAGTTCCCATTAAAGGGAGGACACAGATAAGGAGGTCGCCTGTTTGGGCCTGGTAGGTCAATGTAGGACACTGGTCTAGAACCCATGTTCTACTGAGACTTGCAATGTAAAATGTAAGCATGTGCCTCACCAAGCACCCTATAGTACCTAGCCCACAGACACACACAGATCTAGATGAGCCAGACACTCACCCAGCATTCAACCAAAATGTAAACCCAACCTCATACACATCTTACTCTCACTATCGCACCCTCAATCTACAGAACACACATTCCAACTCATTCTCACAAACACTTGATCTGCAGTACTCCATGCACCAGACATCACAGAAATCATCACATATCACAATACGGACACCTGCATCATCACAGAACAATGGTTTACCCCACGTCTTTGCACATTGTAGACGTCCTCCTTCCCACAGGCTACAGCATTTGCCGTGTACACCTTGCACATAAGAAGGTAAGAGGCCTCACTATCATCCATAAGTCGTCCTGTCCTGCACCCTAAACTTGAAGTTGCTGACATGCTATTTTCCACTCTCTGCAACTAAGACCACAACCTTTCATCTCATCTACATGCCTCCCAGTTAAAACAAACACGTAACTGATGAAGTTTCAGATCTTCTCACCACTTCATCCATTCAATATGCCCATACCACCCTCTTCGGCGAGTACTCATTCGCAGACAACACAAGCACGAAAACAAAACAAGAAGCACCCTCTCCAGCCTCATCAACACACTCAATGTGGTACAGCACATCCCACAACCAATACACTCCAAAGGCCACATCATTGATCTTGTCTTCTCAACATCACCAACAATCCAATGCAAACCATCCATATGCTTAGACTGACCACTTTGCATCCCCATCTCCACACTCAGCATCCTACCAACAAAACAAAGTCAAAACTAAAGAGAAGACCAAACCTTTATATCCTTTAATGACTTTTAGAAAATCAAATTAAAGTTCGAACTCCTCTCTCACCCTATGAACTGCATGTCCGATGCACACAGCCTTCTAAGCAGCTTGAACACTTTTTTGGAAAACTATGTGAACATCCACGCCTCAATTATAACATGCAAGTGCAAGCCCAAGCCTTGAGCACCCTGGTATTATAAAGAATTTACGGGCAATAAATAAGCCATCTGCAGACAGGAAAGAAAATGCAACACACAGACATCTCATCATAGCCAAAGCAAAGTACTATACCAACAATATCAATGAAGCGACCAAGAGAAGCAGAACACTTTTCAAGACAATCAAGCACTGCATTAAACCCCTGCAGATGAACCCATTCCTCGCTCCTTAGAACAATGTTATCAGCCTCTTCTTCAGTGAAAAAATACAGTAGTTCTGACAGCATCGATGATATCAAGACTGATTCACCTCTTACACCCACCCCTACTTGCAGAATTTCGCAATGGTCAGGCTTCAAAACCATATCTCTTGCAGATCTTTCTGACAAACCTAACTTTCTCAAAGCCATTTCTTACAAAGAAGATGTCTAATCCTCGTCCCTCAAAACACCTCTCACAAGAGATGTTCTCTTACCCCTACTTATTATAGTCAATGCCTTCCTCATTCAAGGCTTCCTCACAGGAGCTCTCAAGAAAGGAGAGATACTCCCACTCGTAAAGAAACGTTCACTAGACCCTGATGACTTAGCCAGCTAGTGGCCCATCATCCACCTACAATTCATCAGAAAAATTGGTGAAAAAGCAATCAACTCCAAAAATCACATCAATTCAAACCATCTCCTGCACGACTATCACTCTGCCTCAGATCCTGCATCTGCATGGAGACTTCTACCGTACAAATCGTACATGATGCCCTCTTCATCACAGATGAAGATGACCCCTGCCTCCTAATATTGCTGGACCGCTCAGCTACCTTCGACAGTGGACCCTGCCACCTTCATATGCATCTGGAGTCTCCAATGGGAGTCGCCATTCGTTCTCCTCATACAACAGCAGTTTGTTCACATGGGTACCTCCAGGTGACAACAGATCCCTATCACCTGCTGTGTCTCCTGTAGTTCTATAGGTCTCTGGAAGTCTTCAACTTTTGCATGGAGCCACTTGGTGTTCTACTCAAAGATAACCGCATCAATATTTAGCAATATAGCGATGCTACACAAGTGTACTTGAAAAGGTCATCTGCTTCAAACATCTAACACGTAAAGCACTGCTTGCACATTATCCAGACTTGGCTTTCCAGTGCCTGCCTGAAGCTTACTCCAACCCAGGCAGAATTCCTGTTCTTTGTTAAGAGCAAACAAGAGACAGTACAAACATGGATCAATGACATGAAAGTTAATGGCTTCAAACCACATTTCACCTAAAACCAAGTCACTAAAGTCATTAGGATTCACCCTGGACATCACGCCAAACTCTCCCATAACAAACACATTGCTTACATTTTATTTATTTTTTTAAAGAGAGAGCAAGAAGGCCTAGTACTAGCTCTTTCTTCTAAAGAAAGTCAATGGATTTCTTCCAGAAAGCAACTACAGAACAACTAATCAAGCCCTCTCATTCTTGCATTTGGATAGCTCGATATTGGAAACGCCTTTCTCAATGGCCTTCCAGGTGTCACCTACACGTCACAGAACATTTCATCCAGCACTGAAGAAATATGATCACATCTACCCCATCTACCCCCATCCTGATGGAACTCCATTGCCTCCCCTTACTGTATGTATCATCTTCAAAACCATCTGCAGCATTTGCAAAGCTGTCATAAGCACCCAACTTCTACTGGAGACCAGCTTACCTTCTCTGGTGACTCAGCATACCTGCAGTCAAGACACTATCAGAATGCAGACTAAGAAGTGTAAAAAAGAAAAAACAAGACAGTAGGCCTTTTCCATCAATGCACCCAGGATGTGGAACAATAATCCCAAATCAGACCCTCCAGCATTTCGCGATTCACGAAATAATCGCGAAATCGGCTGACATGCGCGATAGCCGCGATATTTACTATTTCGGCCGCAAAAACAGGTCTCCCGGAAGGCATTAAAAAATTGTGCCTTTTAATTGGCTGTACGCGCATACGTCACGACGTGAACTGTGTTGTACAGCCGTAATACCTGGAAACAGGAGAGCGCCCTATCTGAATCACAAAGGAGGGTCATTAGTAGCTGACTTGATTTGTGCCGTTTGCGCCATTGAGCATTTTAAATCCTAAAGGAGGCGGCGCCAAACAAGGACAAGCATAACATATTGCGAGTTAGCAAGCCATTCCTATTTATCAAAGAAGCATACCATGCAGCCATGTGTGTGTTTGCGATTGAACATAAACACGAGATATTCATTTAGACGTGCCTACCGGCAGCTGCCAACCCGGTTCAATTACAGCCCACATCTTATAGCTGCGCCGCACACTTTTAAAGGAGATCAATCATATTGTTCAGCAGAAACCAAACGAGGCCAAAAGCACAGAACATGCAATCATGGATTGTGCCACAAGGATCCCAGAGGCCTGGACTGATGTCCCTCAACCAACCACGGCATTCAGTGTCACACTTCTCCTTTGTATCCAGACTCTCACCGTGAACACTTGACTGCGGAGTAGGTCTCCCTAGAGAAATTCAGGAGCAGCTGGAACCAGGTGTGAGGGAGGTTACGCTTACAACTGATAGATGTGCGCACAATATCTGCAGCGCTCCTTCCACAGACACACAGCATGTAGGCACATTCATGATTATGACAACACAGGAGTTCTTGTAACCCTTTCTAACAAGCAACCGAGCTGCAACTTCCAGAGTAGGTCAGAGTTTCCTCACATTCGATAAAGATGTACTTAACTATAGAGCGATCATAGTTTGACTATTAACCCAAATAAACCAAGGGGTCCGAGCTCTGATTTGACAATCTGTATATTATGTTATTCATGTGAAACTGTTATAAGAGTTTCAAAAGCAATATCACCGTAGAAATCAAGATGAAGCCGTTCAGCTTTGGTACCCTCAGAAAATGAAGGCAGAAAGGGGAGGTGTTTTTGCTCATCAGATTGTTCAGAGGCTGAGAGCACAAAGCGTCTAAAGGGCAGGAGGCTGAAATATTAACATACTGGTGAAAGTTGGGATTGCTCATCGTCGAGACCAATTACTGAGTGCCTAGGTAATACTTAGGAGTGTTTGACGGCACGAAAGGAGAACGTGGCTGTGCTCAGACATAGTTTAAAAATCAAGGCACCTTGATGTGCTCTTAAAAAGCGGACAGGACATGGCTAACACAATAGTGCTCACTCCCTAAAACTGCACGCACGCATGCGTACAGGCAGCAGACCAACAGCACAGCCTTAGGCACTGCATGGAAGAGTACAGGCAAGCAGGCAAACAGCACACTTTATGGCTCTGCACATACAGGCTGCAGACCAGCAGTAAACAAAATGGCAACCAATTGCCCACTCCATGGCACTGCACATACGAGTGCAGGTTGTAGACCAACAGCACAGCCTTAGGCACTGCATGGAAGAGGACAGGCAGCAGGCAAACAGCACACTTTATGGCACTGCACATACAGGCTGCAGACCAGTGGTAAAGAAAATGGCAACCAATAGCCCACTCCATGGCACTGCACATGCGAGGACAGGCAGCAGACCAATAGTACAACCCGTACGCACAGCACAATTGCGGACAGGCTGCCTACAAACAGCACTGTTCATGGCAATGCACATATGAGGACAGACTGCAGACCAGTAGCAGAGACCACGGCACTGCATATGGAAGGACACGCTACAGATAAGATATTACACTTAGTACTTTTTTTGTAGGCAGCATATTGCTAGTCTACTGTGTAATTTAAATTGAGCCGCATCTAGGTGGTTATAACGTGGCACAATTAGGTTGTAGCTGAAGGCAGTGCACGTTTCTCTCAGTGGAGCAGTATGGTGTTCAGTGGGGGGGAGAGGATGCGGCACCATGGTCAGAGCTGCTGAATTTGGAACTGAGGAGCCTGGTTCTGAAGGATGATTATTGCAGGATGTCTGTCTTATCAGCACTACCTATAAAAGGGAGTCAGTGCATGCGACACAAGAGGAGGCTGCATCTCTGCACCAAGGGAGCGAAGGGGGGCTGTGTGACTGAAACCAGAGAGAGAACGGGGCTGCGGGTCTTAAACCAGAAAGTGAAGGGAGCTGCCTGACTGAAACCAGGGAGTAGTGAAAGTGGTGCATACATGGGCGCTAGAACATCCGAGGAGAAATATGGCCCTCTCCCACGAGGTTAGTAGATTGGAGCTGTGCTTCGGTAGAGCTGCAGAAACTTTAAACATGCCCATTTCAAAGTGGAATACTCTGCTAAAACAGGTTCCATTGATTTAGGGCTGAAAATGAATGATAATGAGTAAAATAGAGTGCCGCAATAATGCTGCAAAATTTTCATTTTTGTGCCGCTAAATTTCCATTTTTGTGCCGCTAAATTTGCAAATCTATGCCGCAATATTCTGGACTGCCCCAACGCTACTCCAATTTAGCAAAGAATTGAAAACCCACCCCTTTAGAGAACACTCCATCACAATGCATTAACCACCCACAACCCAGCTTCCTTTCCTATTACCCGTTGCCTTTAAGCTGGTCTTTAAACATGTACATGCACTCTCTGCCTATTGGCTAGGTTCACGCTGCAGAAATACATACATTTGTAAGCCCAACTATTCTTAACTGTTGTTAGAGACTGGACAACTTGCAGTCTAGCCAGGCCTCGTTAGCACTTAATCAAAATAAGAATTACAATATTGCAGATTAATATCTTTATAAAAATAAATCCTGTAAAATGTACTAGGAATTAAATTTCAGTTAAAAAGAAATAAAAACCCTAATCGAAGAAGCCTAGACACCAGTGGCGGCTCATTCGCTATGGGGGAGGTGCGTCACCACCCCCTGCTGTCGGCCTCAAAATGTGAAAAATAAAATGATAATAAAACGTGTTTATTATTGTTTTATTTTTCCTTTCCTGCCATGTCTTGTGGGTGGGGCCATTGTGTGGGGCAGTCACAGGAGTGGTGGCGCTGCACTCCGTCTGCATGATGGTTTGGCCGTCTGTCACAGGACGGCCAAACTGTCATGCGCATTGACAACTCCCTGACCCATGATGCATTGTCAGGTAGAGAGAATGGCAGGAGAAGGCTCCCAGTTCCCTTTGGAGTGGAAAACAAGCCCACTCAGGCCAATTCCAAACGCTGGGATTGGCCGCAAGGGAGTCTGGGAGCCTAAGCAGAAAGGAGAAGAGCGACGATCAGCAAGAAAAAGGTAAGTTCATTTTTTCTTTATTTTTGTCTGTCTGTCTGTTCCTCTCAGCTCACACTCCTTCCCCGCCACTCTGCTGGGAGAGCAGCTGCTACTACTTCCCACCCTAAAAAACTCTGCTATTTTCTTGCAAAGTTCACTTTTTTATTTGAATTGCTTACTTGCAGCCAAATTTGTCAGATAAAGAAAGTAAGGTACAAGGAGTGATTTGGCCAGGCAGTCAACTGTTTTCAAACTATGAAACACACCCAAATCAGACCTTTCTTGGACTCAAGTCATCAAAAAGAAATTGCACTCATTTTAATGGAGGAGGGAGAACATTTCGACTGAAGCTGCATAACAGCAAGTGAAATGTAACTTTCAAAAGCAGTGCCCCACTTTCTGGTTACAAAAAATTGCCATCTCATAGTCCATGTTGAAGTAGGAGACACCTGCGCCCACCGTGCAACATCTCACAACATACCAGAATTAGTGGAACAAATTATGTTTCTTGGAATCTGAATGCAATGAGCATCATTAACCATTTATTTTGCAACCAGTAACATAGCTGCAATGTGCTACATGAGCCTTCTCTGGTGGAAGAAATACAAAGCCTATGCTAGATGCCTCTAGTTTACCATGACGCATTAGGTGAAGACTGAACTGCTCAGGCCTGCTGCTCCAACTCAGCATCCATGCCAGCATCCCCATTCAGCATCTTCAATAGAATCACTACACATCATGGAAGAGGAGTCCCGATGCACCGACACGGTTTGCGTCCCCATTCACTATCAGCAACACAATGCACTGTTCACATGTGCAATCCCGAGCACCAGCAACCTTACGTGCCATCATGCCAATGCAGGAACAATGTCAGCATCTCTGATCGCCATCAATGTCTGCATCCCTCTAGTCTAGGCCAACACCACCAGGGCCTTCATGTACAATCAACGCCATACGACAAAAAATGTACACCTCTCAAAAAATCACCAGCAGTGACAGCAACCCTAGACACCGCTAGTGCTCTGAAATATGTGGACGAACATATCAGGCCACATTTCAGTTTCTGGTTCAGACCAGATAAAGCAGTAAGTTCTGAGTAGAAACTGCAACCTACTGCTTATTCCAATAGCAATCGAGAGAGAACAAAAGCATACACCAAAATCTTATTTATCAGCAGTACACACACTTGTAAATGGATAGCAAATCACAAGCATCATATACAGATACTGGTTACTTCATTCCTGTGCACATGCTCTTGTCTCACTCAAACACAGTAAGTACCATGTTCACACTGGGAACATTGGGACTCCTGAACATGTCCCTGTCCTCTGGCCTGGTCCCCAGCTCTTTTAAAGTTGCCGAGGTGGTGCCCATTTTAAAAAAGCCCACAGCAGTCCCTACGGTCATGAGTAATTTTTGCCCCATCTCCCTTCTTCCCTACCTCAAAGGTAAGGTTCTTGAGTCTCATGTTACCAACACTCTGAGCTCATTCATTGAACACTCCCAATATCTTGACTCCCAACAGGTCGGTTTTAGACGCGCCCACTCCACGGAGTCCGTCATACTCTCAGTTATGGAGGAACTGCGGAGAAGGGCGGACTCTAACATCAGCCAGGTTTTGGTGCTCCTGGATCGGTCGGCCGTCTTTGACACGGTCGACCATGATATTTTGGTCGACCGTGTCAGGAAGGCTGGCATTCGGGGCACCGCTCTGGACTGTGTTTGCTCCTTTCTGATCAACCGCCACCAGGCGGTCCGGCTCTCTCAGTTTACTGCCGACAGGGTCGATCTAACATGTGGCGTCCCGCAGGGTTCCTCCTTATCCCCTCTTCTTTTTAATTTATACCTGACCCCCCTTATCCGGTCCTTGCAAGGTAATCATGTCACCGCGTTCAATTACGCGGATGACATCCAGTTGATTTTTAGCATGGACGCCTCGGATGAGTCCATTCTTAATTTCCAGTCTACCCTTTGTCACATCAATGACTGGATGGGGGTCAACCATCTCAAGCTCAACCCCGACAAGACAGAACTGGTTCTTGTCGGGGGAGCTGCCAACCCATGGAAATCTACTTTTTGGCCTATGAGATTAGGTCTTCTCCCTAGTCCAGTCGACTCAGCAAAAAGTCTGGGGGTTATCATCAGTAACGATCTCACGATGAAGCTCCAGATCAATGCTGTAGTCTCGTCTAGCTTCTTCCAGCTGCGAAAGGTCCGTAAGATTGCCTGTTTTTTGACCACTGAGGCCCTTATCCTAGTCCTGTTAGCCTTAGTCATCTCGAGGATTGATTATGCCAATTGCCTTTATGCAGGAATCCCGGCCTATCTTCTGAAGAGGCTGCAGCTCGTTCAGAACCAGGCTGCACGTCTCATTCACCATCAACCCAGGCACCAACACGTTAGTCCTCTGTTACACTGGCTTCCCGTGTCTGAGCGGTGCAAATTTAAGCTAGGTTGTACTATTTTCAAGTCCCTCGCCGGTGCAAGCCCATCTTTTATCTCCTCACTACTACATGTTCCTTCCCGTAATCTCCGTTCCTCCCACCTGGCCCTACTTAAGGTCCCGGTTTTTAAACGCAAGAAAAACATGGAGGATTGAGATTTTCTTTTCCTGCCCCTTCCTTCTGGAATTCACTCCCTTTAACCCCTTCTGTGCTGCGCGAATTTTGCCCCGGTGCTGAACGTTCCATTGGGCCTATGAAACCATGACGGAACGGTTCCGTCATAAGCACAGGCCACCTTACGCTCATGACGGAACCGTTCCGTCATGAGCATGGAAGGGGTTAAGCATTAGATCTGCCTCTCCCTACTCACGTTTTAGGTCCCTTCTCAAAACCCACTTGTTCTGTAATGTCGATCACTAACGCCTTTTCGTCTTGCGGACTGTTTTCCCCCTGTTGCTCGAGCGCCAAGAAACCGCCAGGTGTTAGTTGCGCTTTAGAAATAATTTTTACATTACATTACACACTCACCACCACGAACACACACATTGCATCAAGATAGGTCCCACACTGTAGCATCCTCGTACCTGTGCGCTAACTCAACATAGCACCATGCTCAGACTCACCACCACGCCTGTACTTGGTCTCTTCTCGCTCACGTACAGCACTATGTAAACTACTAAAGGGTGAAATCAGCCCTGACTCCTTTGTGAAAGGAATCACATTGACAAATGGACCTCCTCTAGATCACACGTCACTCGTTTGCTTGCTTCTGACACAGTTTGCACGCACATGGCCCCCTCTCCGTTGTAATGGCCTCCACATCACTCATGACAGTACTTAGTCAATCAATATCCCTTCTCGCCTGCTCCCAGCATCCACTGGCTCTTGGCTGTGCCTACTCGCACGTGGGCCTCCTCTCACTTACACGTCCCCGTTGCTCACAACATTGTTACTTGCAGATCGCGCCAGGATAGATGTTAATAAGACATGGTAGATAAGCTACAGACTCCAGGGGAAACAAAAAGGGACAAAATAGGTAGAAAAAATATCTTACTGCCTGAAAGGTATGAGGGAAGCACGAAACTGTTTTTTTTAAAACTGAAAAAAGTATATCACCAATGTTTAAAAAAAGATGTAGAACTACAGACTGTGGAAGGCGTAATTACTTGTAAGAGCTTCGCAAAGTCTCGAAACTGGATTTAAATAAGCAATGCACCATGTAACAAAAATAAACGAAAGCAACAAGCTTGCTAAAACTGTTACAAAGAAATAAACAACTTTCAATGAGCACATGCGTCAAAGAGTGGACTATTCAATCAATAAACAGAGAAGCCCAGTAATAAGGAAATGGTGAACCCAGAGCAGCAGACCCACACACAACCCAATTAAGATGGAAGAAAGGGGGCAGCCAAGAAACAGACTTTGTGAACCATGAGCAATATCGGGTATTAGCAAGACACAGCGAGAGGGATGGGAGATGGAAGCAGATGAAATGTCAATCACCCAAGAGGAGGAATTATGACTTCAATCAACGAGGACATGAAGCATCACATGGTTAGATGGAAAATACGCTTAATGCAGGAAGAATGAGGCTTTGCTTCCAGCCTCACTGAGTACCAGACAATAGCACCAAGAAGCTGCCGCCACCTTCATAATCCTGGAAAACACTAGTAATTGATGGAATCAACTCTCGAGCACCCAAAGTGCTCTTAATAGGCTTTCCAAAGCTCTTTATCATGGTTCAATGGCCTAAGCTGCAAAGTGGTTCAGGGAGAAGGCTCCATCTTTCCAGCGCATGGGGCTGGGTGGGTGGCTCAGGAGGTTTAGGACTCGATGAGCGCGCCTGCTCACTTTGGTCTTGAAGTCAAACAATTCTTGTTTAACTTTTTAGGTAAGTGCAACAGCAAAAGCAGGACTGGTACCACAGCCCCGAAGACTCCAACTCCAGTCGCAACGAAATCCTCGGAATCGTGGGAAGCCACATAAACTGCGCTGTGAGGCCATGGTAATGGAAGATTGTGCACTACACATATGACAAAAGCAGAATGAGGCATTTCTGCAATTAAAGATTAGCTAGTAAACTTTGTATGATACGTGGCAGCAAATGACAGATCCAAACATTGTGCACAATTATCTTGATTTCAGTAATCAAGTCAACCATTCTTGTCTGGTCTGCACACCATTCCTTAGTAGCTCAACAACCTATTGTAGTGTATAAACATACCTGGGCCTTATCAACAATATGGAGGCTAATGCCAAAGTTTAAAATATTATCAACCAAACCATGCAACAGGAGGGAAACAGTCTTCTCTTTACTCTTTGGTACCAGTCACATAAACAGCACACTTTTGACACGGGAATTCAGGAAAGCCCTTTGGATGGTCGAAGCACCTGAAGAAACTGTGCAACTCTATATTCGACGAGGAGGTGTGTCTGACCGACAACAGTAGAGAGCGTATTTATATTGTATGTGTTTCTGTATAGCGCGTTAAAACCACTTGTACTATCCTGTAGCGCTTGCGGGGCCCATATTCTTGACGGAAATCGAATGGATTCAAAGTGGTTTGTTGACATTGTATTTGGTTGGGATACAGTTTCTACTGCTGGGGGAGGGCTGTGGTGAAGTGTGGCTCAATGGTTAGAGCGGCAGACCCTGATGCAGAGGTCTAGCCCGGGACCAGGGTTCAATTCCCCGCCTCGGCGGGTCTTGGGCTCAAAATTCCACGGACCTGATAATTCTCGCCTCGGTGCCTATTCTAATCATAGAGTCCCACTCTGCAACTCTGGGCAATAGCTTGCTTAATCTCCACAACGGCCCCCACAACGCTAAGGATGCCTGGCCTCCAGCCTGGGGTGCCCAGGAGTGGACGCCTCACAGGGAAAGCCAGGACGGGTTCCACAGCGTACAAGCACCTTGAAACCCTTGCGGGTGAGTAGTGCGCTATACAAGTATCAATTTACAATTTACATAGTTGGCATACAGATCATGTGATCAAGATATTTAAAAAAAATAACCCACCAAACAAAAAGCCCACTCCTCCTTGCTGTGTGACTCTTCCCTTCATAGTCCTCGAAAGCCTCCATGCCCTGGAAATGTCAGAGTCCGAGACTGCAGTACAAGCAGAGGGTTGAACTTGGGACTGGCCACATTTGAGACACCAGCAGTGTTGTTAAGGGCAGAGAGTTAGAGAGGGCAGAGGAAGAGAGCAGGGTGGTACACTGCAGACTTGTAACGTCTGAGAAAGCAGCAGTTATGAACCAACAGAAACAGTCCGATAGGGTGGAAAAAGAAAGCAGAGGGCTGCACTGCAGCCTGGTAGTGATTCACAGAGAGCAGAATAAAAGAGCGGGTACACTGCAGACAGACTGACTGTGTTTGAGGAAGCAGCAGTTCACTGCAGACTGGCCGCGTCACCGTCGATGCTGGACAGCTCCTGCAAAGTCCATTTTCGGACAGATCGCTGTGTGTCCAGCAGACATTCAATTCCCGCTCCTTGCAGAAAGGGCTCCTTTGTGACCCGCGTGCGCGCGCAGAACTCCGGGGTCGTGTTTACAGGGGGCTGCAGAATCCATCCTTCTGCACATAACGTGCAGAGACATTTAAACACCCACAGAAAATACCCAGCGTTCTTCGCGCAGTGTTAAACAGCTGCAAACCAGTCCGGGCGTTACGCTCCTTATAGTCTGGTCTGCGTCAAGTAAACTTATTAATACGTTAACTACAATAAACAGGCTGGGTTGGTTGGCACTTCCGTTTTTCATGCGGCTCCAAAGAGTGATTCGCTCATCCTGAATGGAATCCGTACGGACTGGTCACTACATAGATGACCCTACGGCAGCAGCCTGTAGAAGCCCTAATGTCTATGGGAAGCCCTAATGTCTATGGGAAGGTAAGACTGGGGTTTACAGCTGCGATGATCTTGGTGGACGGCCCAATGATGGCGTCAGCAAGAGGGACAAAGGGCAGCAGCCCTTGGCCTGAGCTGGAGGCTGGCTAATTGGAGAGAGCTGCTGGGGTGGGAGGATCTCCCCTCCCCCCACACCGATGGAAATGCAGCCCCCCACTTCCCACCTATTGTTGGTGGACGGCGGCCCCTGACAGTGCGCTGCGGGGACCCTCTGTCCCGAGAGGAGGAAGGGGCAGGCTGACTACAGAGCTTCCAGCATGGACACGGGAGGGGGGGGGGGGGGGGGGCGAGGCAGCTTCCTTGCTCCCAGTCCTCTCTGTACCGTGGCTGGCCCATAACTCAATAAAATGCATTCTGGAGTGATTAGCCGCAGAAGCCTTCCTGGTCAGGCCTGCTCCCAAGGGGCGAGCAGGGGCTGTGGACAGGCAGCCACAGTGCTTTGAAATAAAATGTCTTGCGCCAAATACCGAGCGCGGAGATTTTAACAGAGATTGAAGGGCACCTGCAGAACACAGTAGGAAATCTATGCGATTTAAACTGTTAGCCCGTGAGCGACCTGCTGGAAATACCAGCTGACCAGTTACAGATGGTTTCAAGTGGGTCGGGTGGTCCATGTCACCAGAATCTGTTCGAACATGAAATCGAAATCAAATGTGACTTTCTTCAAAGTATTTGAGTAGCTGTTGTCAAAACTTGAACCAGTGTAAAAAAAGCTGCACAATTCCCACTGGTTCAAAAGAAAAGACATGCCGGACCCCAGCTGAACACTAAGAACTAAAGGCTTTTAGCCCACAGCGTCATTACATACGTAAGAGTTCCACGTTTGGAGACCCAGCATCCGGGACAAAAGAAAAACTGGTGCCAGACATGCCGCAAAAACATGGTCTTTGAAAAACATCCAAAGTGGCAGCTTCCGCATGGCAATGCCTCATTAAACATAGGAGGACCTTGGCAGAGATGACCAAATAAAAAAAGTGACATTATTCTTTAAGTTAGGCAATTCAATTTAGCAGTATGTCTGAGCGAGCAGCATAATATAGAAACGAAGTATTAGTAACATGTATGTAGGGATGTACCACAGAAAGTAGCAACAAGGAGCATGTGTGTAGTTTCATGTTTATCCTTTGCGTGTTTGGAGCCGAAGGGATGACACGAGACACTCAGGGTCGATCCAGGGTAATAGTAATTACTTAGTACACGTATGTAGCGTACTAAAAGTGCAGAGGAGCACTGGTCGTATCGATCTCATAAGTGTGAACGCCTGTGTCAGTCCTGCCGAGATTCCGAATTGACTTTTCGGTTTACACAACTTCTAACTGGCTTGAAACTAGCGGGTGAAAACAGCACAGCGGGGTTGTCTCATGGTGTGCAGGCGTGAACAGATATTAGGAAGCAATGCCTCCACGCCGTGATCCGCACAACCCCACTCCGCACTTAGAACGGGCTGCTGGGTTTCGCTTGTAGCGCCTAGCAGAGGGGGGGAAGGCCAGTACAGAGCGCCTCGACCACTGCTGGCACTGACGGAGCACAAACACAGCTCGTTACCAAAGGCCGACGCTGAGCACGCGTCGCGGGGTTCCGAGAACGGAGGCCTGCTGTGACCAAAACAACCGAACGCGAAAGACAAACCACCGATGGGGTCGTGTGGACCCAAGACCACGATTCAGAGACAGGGGTAAACAGAGGGGGTCAGCGTGGCCACTTCCTGATAGCCCCTTCAATCCTTGCTACCTCCAACTAGTGGCCCTGTAAAGAGGGACGATATTTAGCAAATGCAAATCTATCGGGTTTGCCATTTTTTTGCCTACGCTGTTCTTCTTCAGCCATAAATTAAAATAAAATGTCCCTGCTGAAGAGCACTGGCAAAAAACACGAAATGATGCGCATGCATTCATAGGCGGAACACTATGGCGGACCAGCTTGACGATCTATATGCTTGCCAACACATGCATGCACATACGGCATGAACAGTTACATTTTTTTTAATTCAGTGTTACAGAATGGAGGATATTCATCGTGAAATGGTTAAAAAAAATCGTGCGTGCAAGCGCCTTACAAGGAGCAGCATGTCAGTAAACTGCAGCTGTAAAAGTACAATTGTGAAGGGGAGGGGTGGGAAAGCAACTGAAGGAGTGGGTGGGCGTAAATGTCAACGCCAGGGTGGAGGTGGGAAGGTCAAGGGTGCAACAGAGGAGATTTGGGGTGGGGAGGGGTGGGGAAGGAGAAATAAAGCCTGATTGGGAAGAGGAAAGGAGTGCTCGTTGCAGCAAGGAGTTGAAAGGGAGGAAGAGAGCAAGAAAACACATGCACTCCCATGAAGAGCAAAGATTAAAAGAAAAGTAGATCCCGGAAAGTGGGTAGTGGAAGGAGACAAGTCCTCCAATAAAAAAGAATGGAATATAAGCTATGCTCCAGTAGGGGCCCAAACACAAGACGAAAAGCCATCGAATAAGAAGAAACCAGCAAATGAGAGTAACAAAAAAGCCACCCAATGGAAAGCAATGGGCTTACCTCAAGCCCAGTGCAAGTACTGTTACTGTCCAAAATAGGTCATCGACACCCAACATCTAAAAGTTGTCTGTAGGCGAAATCCAGCATGGGAGTTGGAGGCATGTCACTGTAAAGTACATGCTTTACCTCCACAGGAGTTCAATGAATGAGACACCCTACGCACAACTGGAATAGAGCCCACTGCATGTAAGTCTTCCAAACATCTGCTAAGACATTGGAGGGGGCCAGCAAACAGATGTCTTCGAGACATGGCGGCTGAGAGCATTTAGTGATATCGGCAATATAATGGGTTATGTTGCTTCCCTACAGTATTTAACCACACCGCCATGAACCATATGCTGATGGGCAAATTTAGAAACATCACACTCTAAGCTGACTTCACATCTTTCATTTTGAGAAATACTTTAACATGTTGAAAAACTAACAACCGACCATCAAATTCACAAAGGCCCTGACACTGGGACTTTCCAGCACTCTGCAACATCAACGGACACCCTTCACAACAACATCCTTGCTGCTTTTCCTTGCTCACTGAGGTTGTTGCGGCGACAGTCAAGGTGACACTGTTACCACTCAACATTAACACCATTTGCACACAGAAAGAGACACAAACCCAAAACTATTCGTTTCTCAGTCCTCTCAGCGCTTACACACACTCATCCGAGAGGCATAATGCAGTGCTATTCAAATCTCTGCTAATTTAATCTGTCTCTGACCCTAATGAGAACGCCTTTACAGGTTTACGTATATGTAGATTTCCTCCACTGAATGATGTACAAGAAATCTCATCTACGTATTTCCTGAGTTCTGTGCTAGTCACATTGAGCCTCACTTAGGGGCCTGTGGCCTATCTAAACCCCCAATGGTTCAGACGGATCTGCGGGTCATTCAATGGTACCTCAATGTTTCTGCCTCTCTGGGGGCTGAAGGCTTCCCAATGTTGTGCCACTAGGGCCAGGGCCATGCCAGATTTCCACAGCAATCACGGTCTATGCAAGTAATTCCCATGTAGATTACTTGATGGAAATGTATCATGTGAATATCCTGAACATCTGCCATGGCTTGGAGCACAGCCAAACAACGTTGGACATACGTTCTCTACAGTTCTCATCCCTTCCCTGGCTGCAGGCTCCTTTGTTCTGACAAGCGGGAAATTCACCTGCCGTACAGAGGAGCTTACAACTAACTACAGGGTTTCATCCTTTAGCATAAGAGTTCTCATCTTCTAAAGAATGGCCCTAATCAGGCACTTGTGGGAAAAGGATCTTGAACAAAGGTGTTTGTTCTTCGTCCTAATAGGCATTAAATTAAAAGGATTTCCTCTTTAATGCAGGCGAAAGCAGAGCTTGGACACTCATAATCACCAGCCTCTGCAAAGATCTTCGGATTGCAGGCTAAATTACATCATCCGCTTATGTGAAATTAAATAGGCACAACAACAAAAAAAGAACCAAAATAAAATGCTCAACAGCTTGGATTCATGACAAAGTAGTATATTGTATTCACAAGCGAAGGATTTTGTGACAATAATTATGGGAAACATGGATTCCCCAAACCAATTCTCAATGTTATTTTAATTTTAGAAGGGGAATGTAATATTTGTTAATCCTTTTTCTCCTGTCTTCACCTGGTCTAAGTAAGCCCTGTTTGTCTATCTTCCCTAATGCTTTTATAGCACCCCCAGCACCCCCGCCCCCCCCCCCCCCCCCCCCCCCACACACACACACGCACAGATGCTTTGGGCCCAACCCTGCATAATTAATTACACTGGGGCTGTGCTGCATAATACCTAAAACAGAGAAAAATTAAAACTTTGATCGGCTTTGTTTAACTCACTTTGCACTCCACTCAATATTCAACCTAATACAGAGAAAGAGGTGCGTTTGATCCACGAGAAAGATGCGAATTATAAAGACATTTTATAACGCATAGTTACAGATAGTATTCATATTTGATATTATGAGAAGTGTGGGTAGTGAGATGCTTTCCCAATAACATTTTTCTTTCAAAATTGCAAAAAGGAGAGTTTAGAACAATTCGGGTTAAGGCCCATCTCGTTTGTGCAATGCATACTAGAGAAGTGACAACACAAGACGTACGGGGGCTCTTCTCTCAGGCATTCCATATAAAAAAAAATTAAAGGCGTTTACACAAAGCACTTGGCCTGAGTTTGCTTACATGTAGTCTGTATACTCGGCCTAACGTCACCGCCTCCCTGAAAGACACACACAAGGGAGCAAGCTCATCAACAGCTATACATTCTATACAATCCATTTCCTATACTTGCAAAGAGTGAAGGTAAACTATCGAGGGCTTTGTGGTGTGAGCCAGTTCATCACAGCAGGTAATAGTGGGTGTCCTGGGACCCGCCCTTCCGTTTCTGGTCTAATAATACAGGAGGCAGGAGGAATCCGACCGGCAGGGCTGGACAGAGGCCACAGATGACCCCGCAATAAAACAATTACAAGAGCTACCTGTAGTTTACAAAGTGCACTTCAAAGGGAGCAGGCCGCCATTACAGAGAGTTAGAGAAAAGACGCCCCCTAGGCTGTCTGCGTGTGGGTGCCATGCAGGAAAGCTCAGGGCTCGGGGACAACAACACCCACAGACAACACCGCGGCGGGGAATGTGCCCTGTTCGGTCAGAGACAATAAACTGCAATCTCGGAGGACTTGTGAAAGAAGTGGCTGAGACACTGCCAGTGGCATAGATAACCTGGCGGGTATAGCACAAAAGAGTCACACGAACCACCTCCAGGCATTTCCTGGTTAGTGGAGGAGACAGGCTAAATGTGACCACAGTTGGGCACCATGAAGGCACTCTTGTGTAAAGGAACCTATCGCTGGAGTAATCTTAAAGGGTCCACTGATAATAAGCACCCTGTATGAGTGGAACCCCACCTTCCAAGTCACCGCAGTAGTCCATCCGGTGGTCCACACCTACATGTTTTGTGCATCAGCCCCTCCACTGTCTGCGCCACAGTGCAACCCCGACAACAGCCAACTATACGCCACAAGCCAATGAGCAGCAAGTTCTACATGTAACACAACCTACTCTGCATGTCCTTACCAGCCTGCTCTTCATGGTGACGTCTACCAGCCTACACTATGAAGGACTACTCACCACAAGAGTCTCCCTACAGAACGCGCCAAGTGGAGGTCCTCATAATATCTTCCCCACTAGTGACCGTACTATAAGGGCTCATCCCCACCCTGGTGCCTGTAAAATACTATCTCTGCTATAGATGTACCCTCTAAAGTGCCATCTCAAAACTTCCATCCCTGCCGCGGCCTCGTCTAAATTCCCATCATCACCAAAGACTGCTCTAAACTTATATCCCCACCTCAGCCCCATCTAAGCTTCTATCCGTGCCACAGCTTTCTATAAACTTCCATCCTGTCACAGTCTTATCCCCGTCTCAGTCATCTCTAAACTTCCATCCCCACCACCGCCTCCTCTAAACTGCCTCCTTTACACTTCCGCCACAGCCTCCTTTACACTTCCACCACAGCCTCCTATAAGCTTTCACTGCTGCAGAACTAGGGTGGAAAGGTCTAGGTGCTAGTAACATTACAGGAATAAACTAGTTGATAGTTAAAAGATGTATTTTCGTCTCCTGGAATACAACATAGGCTCTTCTGGGCGGCTGTGCACCAGTCAAAACACAATTAAGGGGAGTAGGCACTTTACCTCACCTCGTCTTGTACAACACCCTACGGCACTACAAACTCCGCACATGTAAAGACAAACAAAATGCATTCCCCCCTCCAAAGTTACATGAATAAAAAGTGTTGTCACTTTCATAATATGCGATGCCACAGGCATTTTAACACTTTGAGAAACCAGACAAGGAGACCAATTCACCTATGCACAGGCAACATCAAAGCATGTGGTAAGTACACTAATCCACCTGTCTAAAAGGTTGAGCACCCATCAGCTGAATATGGATTGTTCTGTCAACCATCCAACGGAACTAACAAGGACAGAATGCTACGTAACTGGTTCCCAAATTGAGAGAGCTCTGCAAAGCACACGCAATACTCCCAGACAAGCAACCCAAACGAAATTACACCCTGACAGAGGTCAGTGACAAGTAAATGCAGGAAGCGGCTACAGTCACCTCCATCTTGGCTTTGACACAGACCTTGTTGTTCCAGCACAATTTTTGAGCTCCTCTGGTTTACCAGTGGATCACCAGCATTGCGATAACTTGTGTCTTCCTAACAGAAAAAGAGAAAGCCTTACCTCCATCGCCAGTGCTGCTGTCTGCTGGTCATAGTGGTTCAGAAGATTGGGCATGAAGGTGGTGTTGTATGGCAGGTCCTGGCACATCCGCAAGGTGATGGGTTCACAGGCGAAGAGGGAGTGTCCCAGGGCGTGACCAACAACGGTCAGTGGTGAGAGCCAGAAGAGCCACAGGATGCCCATCTTTCTATACATGCTGCCTGTAGACGGGGTTGCCAGACGCCGCTGATGTCCTCATGAGGAATGCTTGTGTCTTGGCTGTAGAGATCCGCCTGGGGCCCACGAGGTCAGAAGAATATAGATGGTGCCATTTGATGAGATCCATTTGTGATCAACTTCCAGTGACGTAGATACTCTTTTGTCTCATCTTCTTGACCCCGCATTGTTGCCGGATGAAGAAATATTTATTTTGAATAACTGTTTTCCAGAAGAGGCCAACTCATCCCTCCTAGGACTATCAACCGCTCCAGTGCTTTTTTTCTGAAAAAAAGAAAAAGGAATCAAAATGCCGTACCAGGTAGAAAGATAGTATTTGTATTTTATATGGTGGCTATGGATGAGGTGCCCACTTCCACGACTTGCAGAATGGCATACAGACATGTTGTATTGTAATACTCAAGCCGATACATATTGTGAATTACTACCTCCCAGAAATCGTCCCAGGAACTACTGGGGTGCATACCAAACGTACTTGTTGAGTAACGCTAACGGGACAACAGCAGAGTCACAGATCGCCACTGAGGTGGTATTGTCACCAGAGGCAGGAACATAGACGATGGCTGACCCCATGGGTGGAGGTTGGTTTACACTACTTGAGTTTCACATACCAATCAGTCCCCCCCCACCACTACATTGGTTAGTAGAGCGACGATTTGTAATTGCAGGAGATACTGCTTGTACAAATGATAGGATTATATTCAAGATACTCCCCGTTAGACCTGTCAGCCTTAGGGTGGTCTTTCCCTATTTTATTTCGCTTTTGCCTCATTTTTCCCCACCTTCTTTTTGGTTGGCCTTAAGTCTCTGGACACCTTCCCATTGCTAATCAATGCTACGGTGCAGGTGCTCTGTTCCCCCAACATGGCTGCCACTGACCCCTGGTACTGCAGCGTGGTCTTGTTAGATGCACTATAGTAGCCAGGAGCTGGCTGGAACCCCTAAACATTGTAGCAATACCAGCCTGCCTGCCTGCCCATAGCTAGAGTGAGGAAGCTCCTGGAACCTTCCAGAATAGGGGAGTGGTCACCAACTTCCAACTGCCACTACAAAAGAAGAGGGAGGGAAACTTTCTGGCAGTTGGGGCATCACTGACCTGGGGGACCCTACGCAGGAGACTTAGGCGGTAGGGCCTAGTCAGGAACCTATACCACTGGGGGTGACAGGGTTTAGGCGCTGCCCACCAAGCTGTGTGAGGAACACTGAACTAGCCCACTGATCTGGCCCGGCGGAAGGGGAGCCCAGGGACCACCTGAAGAGATCTGCTGAAGAAACTTGACATGCCTTCAACTCAAACCCCCCCCGCTCTTCAAGTAACTTCAACCAAAGGGCGCCAGAACCAACAAGCGCCAAGAAGGAACTCCCCTGCGCTAATCAGGACTACTGGGGATCAGCCAGGTACTGTGCTGTGCCAATTCTGCCCCTCTGTCTGCCCTATGGCCCTAGCGCTGTCCTGCCTGGACTGTCTGCTAAGCGCGCTCATTCCCTAGCGCTAGCATCCTGAACTGCCTAGCTAGCTGGACTGCTTGTCCTGCGCAACCGAATTGTGCCCCCCTCCAGCGCTCCCCTCTGTGCCTTGGAGAAGCGCTCGACCCCTGCAGCCTGCTGAAGCGCTATTGCCTGCTGAAGCGCTATTGCCCATTGGAGCGCTGTGTCCCCAGAGGTGCTATAATTTAGCCTCAAGCGCTCACCTACTGGGTCCTGTGGAGCGCTGGTAGGGACGAACCCGTGAGGAACTTTCTAGCGCTCCTCTTTCCCACGAGGCACTGTAAAGATAGAGCGCTGTGGGCACTGTGAAACTCCCCTCCCGACTGGCATCTGCTCTGGCGGCCCCCGACGCCAGGAGAGGGCTGCCGCCGTGCTGTTGTGGGCCGTGCCCGGCCCGAGCGTGAAGAGTCCCAGCGGCGGCCCCTGGAGCCTTGGGGAAGGCCGCTGCGAACTGCAAGCCAGCCGCCGTGAATTCCAGCCAGGCCGCCGCTACTCCAGAGCGGGCCGCACTAGGCCTGATGAAGCAGACAACCCGCTCCACATGACGGGGGCTCAGACCATGCCCCTATTAGGCGCCGCGCAGCGATAGGCTGAAGCTGCCGCGCCCTCCAGTACTGCCTGCTGATTGGCCGCTGTGGCCGAGCCTCCTTTCGTGCCTCGCACCTGATTGCTTCCCGGGCCGCCCGCGTCATCACGGACCCGGGAACAGGTCACCACCTCACCGGAGGGCTCAGGGAAGACTGAGGGCCCTCCCCACTATGAGACACCATCGCAAGGAGCCCAGAGAGGCCCGAAGACCAAGGTAACCCCCCCGGGGAGGAGGGCGGGAGGGCGGAAGGCCGGAGGAGGCCCAGTTCGCCCCTCCCCTGGGGAAGACTGTTGCAGGGCCCCGTTGGCCTTAATTGGCCTGTTAATATACTGGACCTGGGCCAGAACCCTGCAGGACTCCCTTGAGACCTGCGTTGGTTGGAAATAGCCCCTGTTGGTGAACGGATTGTTCACGCTTGCCTTGTGCTGGCCCAGAGGGTTATGATTATTTCTGGCCTGATGAAATGTTTATTCCTGATTAATTTTACCTAAGGCAATGGTTCACTTCTACTTACTGGAAGGTTATTCATCCCTGATGCAATGTTCATAATTACTTGGTGATATGTTTCCTCTTGTCTAACAAGATGTGGCCTGGCATGTAGAGATCCGATTATTCCTAATTCATGGAATGTTATTTAAATGTCTTTCTAAGGAATTTCTTGCAGGTAGTGACTAGGAGCAGGCCGGTTGCCAGGCCTACCGTTATTTAATATTTAATATTTATTTATTTAAGTATTTATGGCCGGGTAATGCAAAACATGTGCTTTTAAGGGAAGGAAATAAGTCAATACTACTGTGATTTTTGATTACCCTGATCTTGATCTTAGATAAAACTTATTTATTTGAATCAACCATACTGGTGTGGTCTCAGTCTTTGCGTGCATTCATTGTTTCAGCGGATGAGTGTGCTGTGTAGTCACTTTACACCGAAGCTTCGGGTGCCTACCTGCTCGAGCCAAGCTACCCCCGGGGACCTGGTGACCCCAGTTCCTACACTCCCTGTACACCAGAATTCTGCCCTCGAGTACAAATGTATTTGTAGGATTTTGTGATCTGATATCATGAACTACCTGTCCATGCCAAAATTTAGTTTTTTGAGTTGTACGCTTTTGGTTTTATGCTGAAAACAATAAAAACTAAATACATTGTTTTAAAATTATTTTCTATGAAATTTTCACCATGTTACTCTGCAATTAGCCCCTTCCTTTGCACTTACATTTTCTGCACACAAGTAAACTGGAGTGCCGGGAGATAATCAAATTTGAGCAAGAACGCAATGTGCACAGAGAGTGAAATCTTAAACTGGGTCTCCAAGGTCAACAGTCTACTGGTTAAACTACTAGCCAACATCTCATCTCATCATGATAGTTTTAGTTTAAAGGCTTCCCAATGAAGCATTATAATTTTCTGAAAATGGTCAACCAGGCCCAAGCAAAGTATTTTACATAACGAATAAAACAGGATTCTATAAGGAGTAGTCCGAAAGCTACTGGTGGCTCTCCAGCTACCTATAAGTTGATTTCCTATGTGCTGCCCAACCTTTTGCTTGGTTGAATGGATATATGGAAGCATTGAAAAGCACTAAGTTGAGACAAAAATGTGTGCATTTTCAGAACTGACGTTTTGGAGAAAAGAATTTACATTTCAAAAATATATTTAAAGCAGATATTTCTCCGATAGATCATGGAGTGCTGTGGTGGCTTATTACTAATATTATTACCTTGGTGCAAGGGACATTGCCTCTTTAACTGTTAAGTATTACTAATATAGAGGCATTGCACATAGACAACGCCGTTTTAACATTACAGTAGGCAATCATGCCTGATGCATCAAAGTAATTACTGCCGGTAATCTTGCATATGCCATCTACTAATATAACCTAGTCTGATGTGGTCTCATTTACAACACTAATAATATTAGTAGCTCAGGATCATTCTCATTGATCACAAGTAGTTCTAGTTTGGAGATCCCTGGAATAAAACAACAATAACCCTGGAGACGATAGTTCAGTGATAAGTGAATGCTGCGTTTGAATGAATAGCTCTTGAAGCCAGACCGGTCTTTGGAAGGAGAAAACCAGCAGCCAATAAAAATAAATAGTAAGTTAATAGGGAAGACACAGGTGGGAAAGAAACCGACGTAGAAAACAAAAGGAAAATTCACAAAGGAAAACAACACAACAGAAAATAAACAAGTGGAAAACAAATGGCAAAGACAAAGAGGGGAAGAACAACACGGAAGACAGACAATGTATGCACAAGAGGACTGAGTAAAACATTAAAAAGTCTGTCTCCGTCTGCAAAGAAAAAATTAAACAACAAAGATTGCCTTCTGTGTACAATGCATGTATGATCTAAATAATTTCATGTGTGATGATTTGTTATAATTTTGAGATGTAATGTAGCCCCCTCATATCCCCCTATGATAGCAAACGGCATGAGTCGACTTGGAAACATTCCACTAAATCTCAGGTATGTTTATATCTCATTATCCATTTGGTTATATCAAATATTCTAAATGTAATCTTACTATACTAAGTGTGCCTAAAATCTTGAGGCATTGTTGAGTTCATACACGTAGTGATGTGTGGCCTTTTGGTGAGGTAAAACTGCAAGGTGTAAGCTCAACAACTTTTGGTGCTGCCATTTCCCGAGTACAGTAATACTTTCTCTAATAGGGGGCTGCTTGCAATAAGGCCCCTAGTAGACAATATTTCTCATGTAGATTATCTACAAAATGAAAAATCTGCAAGATAAAAGATGGCCACACACGTGCATTTATTTGTACGATTAACTTTTTTCCCTCCACAGGTGAAACAGTTCTCCCTCTGGAGAAAACCTTTACCCTGTAACCAAATTAAATACAGAAATGTACTGGTTGTTTCAGAGTGGAAAGAATCCTACCGGAACGTCTGTAAATGCCCACAAACTTGAGAGTTGTGGGTGTCTTTTGCATTCTACCTTTGAAAAAACTCACTAGTTCACACCGGTACCCCTAAACGTGCAACCCCAAAAACTTTTACAGAATAGCAAGTGCACTTTATGATTTTCAAATGTCATGTATCATTATTTTGTGAATCAGGGCTGCTGTAATTTAATTTAATTGCGGGTTTATATAGCGCTAGGATCGACTCCCGGAGGAGTATCTCCGCGCTTCGACCGCTGGGGAACCCGTCCTGGCTCACCCTGAGAGATGGTCCCTAATGGGTATCTCTAAGGTGCGACCAAGCATCCCCGGCGGTCTGGGGGGGGGGGGCGTTGTGAAGATGAGGCAAGCTAATGCCCAGAGTTTCCGAGTGTGATCGCTGGTTAGAGTAGGCACCGAGGCGAGAATTATCGAGCCCGCTGACCCTGGTCCACGGCCCTGCCGCGTCGGGAATCAAACCCTGGTCCCGGGCCGTCCTCTGCTTACGGGTCTGCCGCCTCTAACCAGTGAGCCACACCACTCCACTCCACTTGGGTCTGCCGTGACAGCACAGCTATCTGTATGACCCATTGTGATTAGATCTTCAAACATATGCAATTATAGGCGTTGGCTGTGATCAGAGTACTGGTTCTCTCTCGCCTTTTGCCATTGATTGGCTGCTGTATCATTCTCATTCCTATTGAGTGTTTGTATTGCAGTGCATGAGGGGCTATTTTAAATGTTAAAATTATTCTAATCATCACGCATTCAAATATTTCTCTCTTAGATGTATTATATACTTAAAGCAGTCATTTTATTTCACAGAAGTGTATGTTAACGTTTGCGGCAATAGAAACAACCTAAACCTAATTTTGCCAAGGAGCACTGGTGTCACTGGCCTGCATATCACAATTGATGCTGCTAGGAAGAAATTATCCACAACAAATATGAGCCTGTCTCCGTCTGTTTGTCATGTAAACAACACGGACATTTCCGCAGACTGGTGACAGAGCTGCCATCAAAGAAGCTCATTAGCTTTGAAATGTAGAACCCTTGATACACATCTACAACTGGTTTGTTGAGTCCCAAGGCCACTGACCACTGCATGTTATCCTGCTCCACTGCTGCAAAGACTCTCACGTGCACTAGAAAGGACCTAGTATAACAAGCTAAAAAGACTGTAGAATTACAAGATGACACCAGGCCATTAGGACACCACGTTGAAAGTCATGGGCTTTCATTTAAAGTTTGTGCATTGTACAAACAAAGGCCCTGGTTTTCTGGACCCAACTCACTGGATATCAAATCCAGGACTCAACAACTGGAGTGCAGTGACCAAAAGCCATCAGGCCATCCTGCTTTGTCCTGCAGTCACAGCAAGAAATGCGACTTGTCCCACAGATGGGAGATGTTTACTGTGACATCTGATGTAAGAGGAAAGGAATAAAGCCTTGAACAAGCTCGGGGTATTTAATAAATCAGACTTGTTCAACAAGCAAAGTCTTGCAATAATTAACAATACATCACCTCATCGACGAGCACGGCACCACACTCTCGGGAATGTCTGAACAGACAATCGGGAAAAATAAAAAAAACAGTAAATATGCGTTGAAGCATTTACTGAGACTCATGAAATACTCGTGACCTTCTCCAAATACAGACTGTGCACCCACAGTATACCTTACTCCAGTGACATACGAATTCCAGCTGTGACTTTAAGTGCATGGGAAGCAGCTTGTCCAGTCTCAGCTCAGGGTCGGCGGCCTGGGCCCTTCCCGAGGAGAGGTAAACCCCCAAAGGCCACGCGTGCTGTTATCATATTACAGTCAAACTACATCGATCGCCGCATGTCTCCCTCGTTGGATGGGCGTGTCACACCTTAGGAACAAGTCTACCAGCCTCCGCGGTATCACGGGCCCCATCAGAATACCACACGCCATGGGGAAAATGACGTCAACGTTTGTTAAAACAAAAAAAAAAAAAGGTTTTTTTAATAAAACTCTAAAGACCAAACACTTATGGTCACTAAGGTGGGGTCACCCCGATTATAACCAAGTTTCTGATTTAGGCGAGTTAACGTCACTTTACAAACAACTAACTCTTTGAGGATGCGACGTTTGGAGACATGAAACTATGCATCTCAGATACTACACTCCAAGAACAACCGCGGCTCATCGGTACACCAAATCAGAGCGGCGGGGTGCAAATCAGTAGACATGAAAGGGTCAGGGCAGTCCGTTGCGTATGTGCATTACATTACGCCTGTCTTCACAATAGGCACAAACACTACCCTCCCAATCCTCCGTAGGTCTCCCACCCTCCCCACCAACCAATGGTGCATACAAACCATGGAGAAAAAAAATCGTGGTCTGGCCACAATACAACTAATCTACAGCATATGGAAATAGGGCCGAGTTTCAGATGTGAAATAGGGGGGCTAATGCAAGTAGAGGTAATGTCCCACGGTCGGTGCACCCCGGTACCACTGCACCTGCTGTACTGGTAACTACACCGCTGCCAGAACCAGAATGTCTAATGGCACACCGAGACCCTAACTAACGCTAGCTAGACTTGAATGGACGTGTTAATGTCAACCTACAGGCGTCACCTCCAGGGCATCAACACGCATGCTTTCCTTCTCCCTATCACTGTTTTGTAAAATGTCAAATTCGGGGTGTAGTGACGTACCACACGCCCTCGTAGTGAGGTGCGTCTGACGAGGCGAACCTAGTGGTGATAACCAAGGGTTAAGTAGGGTGATGTAATGACAATAACCCTACCGGTGGCAGCATCGCAAACTCCACGTGACCCTAACGGAGGCATACAAATACAATCCCAGTGTGTGTGGTTATGGAATATGTTAATGTATGTTATAACCCCGGTAACCACTGGGAATAGCATTAACATATTGGACTGTGGCTACCATGTTTACTAAACCGGCCCCAGTGCACATCTATGTAGTAATGATGTAAGGACCTCTGGGTGCCTGGATATGATGATGGTTATGTGTCCTGGATCATAAAACATGGACCCGCCATCACATACATACATGGGCCTCTGAGTCGCGGTGGCATGGGGCTTCCGACAAGAGCATCACAGGGACCAGGGATTAATAATGCAGCGATGCCTGTCTTTCTATAATAGGGGACCTCGGTGAGGTGGTCATTTAAGGGGCCTGGCATTGTCCGTGCGGCTTCTGCTGCGATGCACGGGGCCGGGTGGAGGGGGCCCGAGCTGAGACCCCCGCCGCGGCGCTTCCAGAGGACTAACGACGCCGCGGCGGGGGGCGCAGTGGTCTGTGACTGCAGAGACAGGGACGGTGACACCGACACCACGAGGCTCCCACCGCGCGCCCCTCAGCCGCACACCGCCCCCGGCAGCGGTACTCACACACGGCAGCGGTACTCACCCCGCGCAACGGTCCTCGCACCCACCGCCGCTCCGCTCTTTAAAATGCTGTTCGGCTATCACGGACACGGCTCATTCAGCAGCAGGACCAGGACACAGCCAGGGGCGGGCCTCCGAGGGGGCGGGGCCGGCTGTAAACACCAAGCAATGCCCCGTGCGGCGTTCAGAAGGAGGGCTCCGTGCTTCAGGGCAAAGGAGGCGGCAGTCTGGGCGTGCGCAAACACCTCCACCAATCACCGGAGGGATCGTGCATGCGGGTTCAGCTTTGGCTCCACCCATTGGCCTGACAGCCTTTTGTTGCCGTCGTTTGAATCCGCCCACTTGCGTCTGGAGCGACGCTGCAGCTCTCAGGTGTAAAGATACACTCTTTTCAGGGGCGGTAGAGGGCGCGCGCGGCCGTAACATGTACGTCACAGCTGCTGAGCTGGGTGACGACACTTGTCATAAAGGCAGTGCGTAAAAAAGAGAAGAGGGCTGCTGGAGGGAAGACCAATCAGCGGATAGATTGGTGTTGCCCCGGGAGCTGGAACAGCGGTGTAAAGGGAGCTAGCCTATGAATTCTTTCGCCGTGTTGAGGGCTTGATGTGGGCGGGGCTTGGTTTCCGTGGTGACAGCACAACACGCCTCGCGATCTCCCTTTCTTTCCTCCCCTTTGCCTTATTTTTAAAGGGATACGCAAGGGGAGATCTAATAAGGTAAGGATGCTCCTGTCATTCAAAATGAAAGTAAATAAAAGTGCATGCAGACCTGCGTCCCGCTATTGCAGTTTGCCCTCTCCTGCATGTGCAGCCACATTATATTGCCCGTGCAAATGCAGCTGGGAGTTTCGATTGCTGCTTAATGCTTGATCGAGTATTCAAGGGAGGCTGGAGGTGTGCCGCTCAATGTGTGGGCCTATTGCATGGCATTTTATTTATTTATTTAATGCGATTTTATATAGCATGTGTGCCCATTAAAAATGTCTGTAAGGGCGTTTAGGAAGAATATCTGTGTTTTGAGCGACAACTGTAAAGTGCAATCGCTCTGCACTGAACCAGGTTCAAACATAAGGAGGACAACATAGCAGTGCCACTTCATTATTAAACATCATTTATTAATTATTAAACAGCATTTATTAAGCGTGTAGCTACCCTGAGGCATCCCAGCGCTAGCAGCAGAGACATGATGAATGAATGAATGAAAGAACATTTCTAAGGCGCCTTGATGCTTTTCGGCAAAGTTGCGCAATATACGTTTTTATTCAATTCAATTCAATTCAATAGCGCATAGCTACCCGCGAACATCTCAACGCTTACTGTAGCGCCCTTCGAGCTTAGAGCAGATCAAGGAAAGAGACACATTTTAAGCTGTTTCCTGAAGTTTAGATAGTTAGGTTCCAGACGTAGGTGATGGGAAAGACAGGAAGAACTAGATGGTTTATAGGTTGGTATTTCGGAACAACCAATTTTTGACGAGGTTTTGAAAAAGAAGATGGCCAGACTCTGCGCGAAGATGTAAGGGAAGGGTGTTCCAGAGTTTAGCTGTACTGTAGGAAAAGGACCTGCCTCCACATCTTACCCTTTTAGTTTTAGGGGTTGCGGCTAAGTTTAGGTTAGTCGAACGAAGGCATTTCCTGGGATGGTAGAAAGTAATGATAGAGCCATTGACTAAAGGGCCCTTCCCCCATAAGTATTGGGGCACAGCAAGTGATGCAGCGGCTTGTTTACACTATTTGGTGTTGTCAAAGAAACTAGGGAGCCAGTGGCATTAAGCAACACATAGACAATAACCTACTACGAACAACTGCTTAATCATATATCAAGCTGTTCTGTGTTCACATTGTCTGGTTACACCTTTTGGGCAATGTGTAACATTAATTTTACAGGCGGTTGTACTGGGGCTCAAATGCAGAGCTTAATTTGAGCTGGTGGTTTATGGTGTTCGGCATCATCACTAAATTGTCAACACCGGCACGTATGACAGCGGCCTCGTGGTGGTGCTGTTTGTCTATTTTATGATGAACATAACAGATGTTTAATAATTCCATATTCATTAAAAATGACTAATACCTGACACCCAAAGCTGTAAGACTAGCTTGGGCGGCAGGCATTAGTAATGTTTAATGAATATTAAAAGTCTGAATTGTCAGACTTATAGGTATGTGATGGCTAGTATGAATTAAGGAGAAATTAGGAATTCTTTATTTGCATGGTTATTTAAAACCATTACAAAATACGTTAAAAACTTGTGAAGGTCGAAAAATAGAATATATGTGCAGGACATTCTTACAATCAATTTTGGTGCCGCAGCGCACGAGTTGTTCATGTGTGAATACTGCTTTGACTATACGGCTCTCTCCGGCTGGTGAAGGAAATCGTGGGAGGCTGCTGTAATCTGCTGTGCCCTGACCCAGAGAGGCGCTGCTCGTTGCTCTTACCTGGAGCTTTGTGTTGGGAGATTGGAGGGACTGCGAGTCCCAGGACGCTTTGCTGCGCACACCTGTGCTGGAGACCTGACACGCCCTTAGCCTCAGGCGCATTTGATAAGACCTCGCCGCACCCGCTATCTCGGGTGCCGCAGCGCACAAGGTGTTCGTGTGTGAATACTGCTTTGACTATACGGCTCTCTCCGGCTGGTGAAGGAAATCGTGGGAGGCTGCTGTAATCTGCTGTGCCCTGATGCAGAGATATTTACAACAAGGGGTGGTGAGGGACAGAGTCTCTGAATTAAGCAGAAAGCTCTCACCCAGTCAAGAGATCAGGGCTAGATCCAACACCGTTTTTTAGCTCACTGCACCATCCCAGTTTCAGAACCTGGCTGTATGCAAATTAGTCTGTTCCTGTCCCAGTGCATGATGGGAACAGGGCAAACCAAACTACAAAAGCCAATTCTTACACTGGGAAGGAAACAAGCTCCCGGGGACCGGTTTCTGGCATTACAGCCGTCTTCGGCCCGGTTTGCTTGAATCCTGATGGTGCAATGAGCAAGGGTCTCACATCTGAGAATACCCTTCCACGCTTAGGGTGGACAAAAATATTTACAACAAGGGGTGGTGAGGGATAGAGTCTCTGAATTAAGCAGAAAGCTCTCACCCAGTCAAGAGATCAGGGCTAGATCCAACACCGTTTTTTAGCTCACTGCACCATCCCAGTTTCAGAACCTGGCTGTATGCAAATTAGTCTGTTCCTGTCCCAGTGCATGATGGGAACAGGGCAAACCAAACTACAAAAGCCAATTCTTACACTGGGAAGGAAACAAGCTCCCGGGGACCGGTTTCTGGCATTACAGCCGTCTTCGGCCCGGTTTGCTTGAATCCTGATGGTGCAATGAGCAAGGGTCTCACATCTGAGAATACCCTTCCACGCTTAGGGTGGACAAAAATATTTACAACAAGGGGTGGTGAGGGACAGAGTCTCTGAATTAAGCAGAAAGCTCTCACCCAGTCAAGAGATCAGGGCTAGATCCAACACCGTTTTTTAGCTCACTGCACCATCCCAGTTTCAGAACCTGGCTGTATGCAAATTAGTCTGTTCCTGTCCCAGTGCATGATGGGAACAGGGCAAACCAAACTACAAAAGCCAATTCTTACACTGGGAAGGAAACAAGCTCCCGGGGACCGGTTTCTGGCATTACAGCCGCCTTCGGCCCGGTTTGCTTGAATCCTGATGGTGCAATGAGCAAGGGTCTCACATCTGAGAATACCCTTCCACGCTTAGGGTGGACAAAAATATTTACAACAAGGGGTGGTGAGGGACAGAGTCTCTGAATTAAGCAGAAAGCTCTCACCCAGTCAAGAGATCAGGGCTAGATCCAACACCGTTTTTTAGCTCACTGCACCATCCCAGTTTCAGAACCTGGCTGTATGCAAATTAGTCTGTTCCTGTCCCAGTGCATGATGGGAACAGGGCAAACCAAACTACAAAAGCCAATTCTTACACTGGGAAGGAAACAAGCTCCCGGGGACCGGTTTCTGGCATTGCAGCCGTCTTCGGCCCGGTTTGCTTGAATCCTGATGGTGCAATGAGCAAGGGTCTCACATCTGAGAATACCCTTCCACGCTTAGGGTGGACAAAAATATTTACAACAAGGGGTGGTGAGGGACAGAGTCTCTGAATTAAGCAGAAAGCTCTCACCCAGTCAAGAGATCAGGGCTAGATCCAACACCGTTTTTTAGCTCACTGCACCATCCCAGTTTCAGAACCTGGCTGTATGCAAATTAGTCTGTTCCTGTCCCAGTGCATGATGGGAACAGGGCAAACCAAACTACAAAAGCCAATTCTTACACTGGGAAGGAAACAAGCTCCCGGGGACCGGTTTCTGGCATTGCAGCCGTCTTCGGCCCGGTTTGCTTGAATCCTGATGGTGCAATGAGCAAGGGTCTCACATCTGAGAATACCCTTCCACGCTTAGGGTGGACAAAAATATTTACAACAAGGGGTGGTGAGGGACAGAGTCTCTGAATTAAGCAGAAAGCTCTCACCCAGTCAAGAGATCAGGGCTAGATCCAACACCGTTTTTTAGCTCACTGCACCATCCCAGTTTCAGAACCTGGCTGTATGCAAATTAGTCTGTTCCTGTCCCAGTGCATGATGGGAACAGGGCAAACCAAACTACAAAAGCCAATTCTTACACTGGGAAGGAAACAAGCTCCCGGGGACCGGTTTCTGGCATTACAGCCGTCTTCGGCCCGGTTTGCTTGAATCCTGATGGTGCAATGAGCAAGGGTCTCACATCTGAGAATACCCTTCCACGCTTAGGGTGGACAAAAATATTTACAACAAGGGGTGGTGAGGGACAGAGTCTCTGAATTAAGCAGAAAGCTCTCACCCAGTCAAGAGATCAGGGCTAGATCCAACACCGTTTTTTAGCTCACTGCACCATCCCAGTTTCAGAACCTGGCTGTATGCAAATTAGTCTGTTCCTGTCCCAGTGCATGATGGGAACAGGGCAAACCAAACTACAAAAGCCAATTCTTACACTGGGAAGGAAACAAGCTCCCGGGGACCGGTTTCTGGCATTACAGCCGTCTTCGGCCCGGTTTGCTTGAATCCTGATGGTGCAATGAGCAAGGGTCTCACATCTGAGAATACCCTTCCACGCTTAGGGTGGACAAAAATATTTACAACAAGGGGTGGTGAGGGACAGAGTCTCTGAATTAAGCAGAAAGCTCTCACCCAGTCAAGAGATCAGGGCTAGATCCAACACCGTTTTTTAGCTCACTGCACCATCCCAGTTTCAGAACCTGGCTGTATGCAAATTAGTCTGTTCCTGTCCCAGTGCATGATGGGAACAGGGCAAACCAAACTACAAAAGCCAATTCTTACACTGGGAAGGAAACAAGCTCCCGGGGACCGGTTTCTGGCATTGCAGCCGTCTTCGGCCCGGTTTGCTTGAGTGGTCTGCTCAGAGTGTCTGCTCAATTCAGACACTCTGTTCATCACCACCCCCTTTTGTAAATCGATTTTGGCCACTATAGGTGTGGCAGGGTATACTCAGACATGAGTCCCTTTCTCACTGCTCCATCAGGATTCAAGCAAGCCGGGCCGAAGAGGCTGAAATGCCAGAAACCGGTCCCCGGTAGCTTGTCTCCTTTCTGGTAAAGAATTGGCTTGGTAGTTTAGTCTGCCCTGTTCCCATGATGCACTGGGCCAGGGACAGACTGATTTGCATATAGCCAGATTCTGAGCTGGGATGGGGCAGTGAGATAAATAACGGTGATGGATCAAGCCCTGATCTTTGGACTGGGTAAGAGTGGTCTGCTCAATTCAGACACTCTGTTCATCACCACCCCCTTTTGTAAATCGATTTTGGCCACTATAGGTGTGGCAGGGTATACTCAGACATGAGTCCCTTTCTCACTGCTCCATCAGGATTCAAGCAAGCCGGGCCGAAGAGGCTGAAATGCCAGAAACCGGTCCCCGGTAGCTTGTCTCCTTTCTGGTAAAGAATTGGCTTGGTAGTTTAGTCTGCCCTGTTCCCATGATGCACTGGGCCAGGGACAGACTGATTTGCATATAGCCAGATTCTGAGCTGGGATGGGGCAGTGAGATAAATAACGGTGATGGATCAAGCCCTGATCTTTGGACTGGGTAAGAGTGGTCTGCTCAATTCAGACACTCTGTTCATCACCACCCCCTTTTGTAAATCGATTTTGGCCACTATAGGTGTGGCAGGGTATACTCAGACATGAGTCCCTTTCTCACTGCTCCATCAGGATTCAAGCAAGCCGGGCCGAAGAGGCTGAAATGCCAGAAACCGGTCCCCGGTAGCTTGTCTCCTTTCTGGTAAAGAATTGGCTTGGTAGTTTAGTCTGCCCTGTTCCCATGATGCACTGGGCCAGGGACAGACTGATTTGCATATAGCCAGATTCTGAGCTGGGATGGGGCAGTGAGATAAATAACGGTGATGGATCAAGCCCTGATCTTTGGACTGGGTAAGAGTGGTCTGCACAATTCAGACACTCTGTTCATCACCACCCCCTTTTGTAAATCGATTTTGGCCACTATAGGTGTGGCAGGGTATACTCAGACATGAGTCCCTTTCTCACTGCTCCATCAGGATTCAAGCAAGCCGGGCCGAAGAGGCTGAAATGCCAGAAACCGGTCCCCGGTAGCTTGTCTCCTTTCTGGTAAAGAATTGGCTTGGTAGTTTAGTCTGCCCTGTTCCCATGATGCACTGGGCCAGGGACAGACTGATTTGCATATAGCCAGATTCTGAGCTGGGATGGGGCAGTGAGATAAATAACGGTGATGGATCAAGCCCTGATCTTTGGACTGGGTAAGAGTGGTCTGCTCAATTCAGACACTCTGTTCATCACCACCCCCTTTTGTAAATCGATTTTGGCCACTATAGGTGTGGCAGGGTATACTCAGACATGAGTCCCTTTCTCACTGCTCCATCAGGATTCAAGCAAGCCGGGCCGAAGAGGCTGAAATGCCAGAAACCGGTCCCCGGTAGCTTGTCTCCTTTCTGGTAAAGAATTGGCTTGGTAGTTTAGTCTGCCCTGTTCCCATGATGCACTGGGCCAGGGACAGACTGATTTGCATATAGCCAGATTCTGAGCTGGGATGGGGCAGTGAGATAAATAACGGTGATGGATCAAGCCCTGATCTTTGGACTGGGTAAGAGTGGTCTGCTCAATTCAGACACTCTGTTCATCACCACCCCCTTTTGTAAATCGATTTTGGCCACTATAGGTGTGGCAGGGTATACTCAGACATGAGTCCCTTTCTCACTGCTCCATCAGGATTCAAGCAAGCCGGGCCGAAGAGGCTGAAATGCCAGAAACCGGTCCCCGGTAGCTTGTCTCCTTTCTGGTAAAGAATTGGCTTGGTAGTTTAGTCTGCCCTGTTCCCATGATGCACTGGGCCAGGGACAGACTGATTTGCATATAGCCAGATTCTGAGCTGGGATGGGGCAGTGAGATAAATAACGGTGATGGATCAAGCCCTGATCTTTGGACTGGGTAAGAGTGGTCTGCTCAATTCAGACACTCTGTTCATCACCACCCCCTTTTGTAAATCGATTTTGGCCACTATAGGTGTGGCAGGGTATACTCAGACATGAGTCCCTTTCTCACTGCTCCATCAGGATTCAAGCAAGCCGGGCCGAAGAGGCTGAAATGCCAGAAACCGGTCCCCGGTAGCTTGTCTCCTTTCTGGTAAAGAATTGGCTTGGTAGTTTAGTCTGCCCTGTTCCCATGATGCACTGGGCCAGGGACAGACTGATTTGCATATAGCCAGATTCTGAGCTGGGATGGGGCAGTGAGATAAATAACGGTGATGGATCAAGCCCTGATCTTTGGACTGGGTAAGAGTGGTCTGCTCAATTCAGACACTCTGTTCATCACCACCCCCTTTTGTAAATCGATTTTGGCCACTATAGGTGTGGCAGGGTATACTCAGACATGAGTCCCTTTCTCACTGCTCCATCAGGATTCAAGCAAGCCGGGCCGAAGAGGCTGAAATGCCAGAAACCGGTCCCCGGTAGCTTGTCTCCTTTCTGGTAAAGAATTGGCTTGGTAGTTTAGTCTGCCCTGTTCCCATGATGCACTGGGCCAGGGACAGACTGATTTGCATATAGCCAGATTCTGAGCTGGGATGGGGCAGTGAGATAAATAACGGTGATGGATCAAGCCCTGATCTTTGGACTGGGTAAGAGTGGTCTGCTCAATTCAGACACTCTGTTCATCACCACCCCCTTTTGTAAATCGATTTTGGCCACTATAGGTGTGGCAGGGTATACTCAGACATGAGTCCCTTTCTCACTGCTCCATCAGGATTCAAGCAAGCCGGGCCGAAGAGGCTGAAATGCCAGAAACCGGTCCCCGGTAGCTTGTCTCCTTTCTGGTAAAGAATTGGCTTGGTAGTTTAGTCTGCCCTGTTCCCATGATGCACTGGGCCAGGGACAGACTGATTTGCATATAGCCAGATTCTGAGCTGGGATGGGGCAGTGAGATAAATAACGGTGATGGATCAAGCCCTGATCTTTGGACTGGGTAAGAGTGGTCTGCTCAATTCAGACACTCTGTTCATCACCACCCCCTTTTGTAAATCGATTTTGGCCACTATAGGTGTGGCAGGGTATACTCAGACATGAGTCCCTTTCTCACTGCTCCATCAGGATTCAAGCAAGCCGGGCCGAAGAGGCTGAAATGCCAGAAACCGGTCCCCGGTAGCTTGTCTCCTTTCTGGTAAAGAATTGGCTTGGTAGTTTAGTCTGCCCTGTTCCCATGATGCACTGGGCCAGGGACAGACTGATTTGCATATAGCCAGATTCTGAGCTGGGATGGGGCAGTGAGATAAATAACGGTGATGGATCAAGCCCTGATCTTTGGACTGGGTAAGAGTGGTCTGCTCAATTCAGACACTCTGTTCATCACCACCCCCTTTTGTAAATCGATTTTGGCCACTATAGGTGTGGCAGGGTATACTCAGACATGAGTCCCTTTCTCACTGCTCCATCAGGATTCAAGCAAGCCGGGCCGAAGAGGCTGAAATGCCAGAAACCGGTCCCCGGTAGCTTGTCTCCTTTCTGGTAAAGAATTGGCTTGGTAGTTTAGTCTGCCCTGTTCCCATGATGCACTGGGCCAGGGACAGACTGATTTGCATATAGCCAGATTCTGAGCTGGGATGGGGCAGTGAGATAAATAACGGTGATGGATCAAGCCCTGATCTTTGGACTGGGTAAGAGTGGTCTGCTCAATTCAGACACTCTGTTCATCACCACCCCCTTTTGTAAATCTGATGCAGAGAGGCGCTGCTCATTGCTCTTACCTGGAGCTTTGTGTTGGGAGATTGGAGGGACTGCGAGTCCCAGGACGCTTTGCTGCGCACACCTGTGCTGGAGACCTGACACGCCCTTAGCCTCAGGCGAGATATAACCAACCACCTATCCCCGCGGCGCGGGAGCGTCCCGGGAGAAGCCTGGGACAAGGGCGGGACCGTCCAAGGCCGTCACAGGCCGGAGGAGGCTGGGCTGGGGCACCCCTTTAAGGCCTTACATCGTTTTGCTGTCCATTCTGCAAACTTAGTATCCACTCCCCATTTGTATTTGTACTTCTGTTTTTCGACCCCCAACTGCTCCAACAGCCTACACAAGCCCATCTACTTTAGGACTCTTCCCAAATGCCAATGTCCACACGAGCGAGTAAGGGAAAAAGGGCGGGGGGGGAGCGTTGTCTGCGGTACACTAGACATTTTTATAACTTGTGCTTTCTCTGTTTTGGAGAAGGAAATAGCTATTACTGAGAGTAGGATCTCGACTGAGCTATTGACCAACAAGCGCTCGTCGCTAGGGCTATTGGCGCTAGCAGCTTCACCGACCCTTACCCTAGAGACTGATACTGGACTAGATTCTAATTCTGTCTCTATTGGGTGCACCATCGAGGAGGTGGAAACGGAGGGCGCTGCCACATCTGAAATCACACCTAGCCAGGGCCCTCTGGACCTATCGACCTCGGTTAGCTTAATTATTGAACATGATGAACATGACGTTGAGTGTCATAACAGCACTGCCCAGAGCCCTCAAAATTTCACTGTGAACCTTGACCCCCCTAGGTCAAACAGTAATAACACCCTGAATAAAAGGAAGAGAAAAGGTAGTGGGCAGAAGGGGGCTTGCCAGAAACCTAATAAAAAACCTAAGGTTGCAGGTCATATCAACTGCATCAGGGATAAGGAAAAGAGGAGGGTGGGGAACATAGACAAATCAGCTACAAACAGCTACATCACTAGCTAGTAAATCTCCTGGTGTAGGACCAGAGCAAATTACAACTTTGCCAACCTCTACAATCCCGACAGAGTTTACAGAACTGACCCCCCTCTGGCTCAATTTGAGCATGTTGTAAGATCCCTTGTTCTCCCGATACTCATGAGAGTGAAGGTACTAACAACGAGAATAGATAGATTTGAACAAGTGACTCTTGACAACTTTTTTTCACTTAAAACCCTGATTAAATTACAATCTAGACTAGGGCACGAAACTTCTGAACAGGGGAAAACGCCTGACTTGGATTCTGCAGCTATGCCCGCATTGCTGCAGGATAAAGCAAAATCAGGTGCTATCCCCAGACCCCAGCCTGGCGTCATTTCGGGAGCCGCTAATAATGTGCGGAATGGTGCGAAGGGAGCTAGCAAACCCCTATCCTCTTCTATACGTAAGGGAAAAAAGAAAGACGCCTCGCAGCAGGCTCCCGTTAGCAGCCCAAAAGTTGATAACAATTTGAGCAAACCATCTACATCAGACAATGGTAGCCTAGTACCACGCCAGGCGACAAGCAAGTTAGCGCCCCTAGCACAAACTACTAGACACATCAACCTCCCCCCACAGTGTTCACCGTTTGTAGTGGTCCTGACCGGAGTCCCGCAGCTAGAACCTGGCAGGCGGGAATCCTATCAAGAACTAAAAAACAAAACAACTTACTGGCTAAATGCTAATAGACCATTACAGCCTCACATGGATGGCCAGGTCCTCCATGTGAGACGAACCCATTGGGTTGGGTACAGGACTAAGGATATCCCAGGCGATTGCATCTTAGTAAATTTCAGAGATGCTAGAGTTGCAGGCTTCATATGTTCCCAACAGGGTTGCCAGTAGGGCAGTGTGATTAGAACTTGTGATTTGGGGTATTTTTATCCCCAACCAGTGTACCCACACCAAATGTATGCTCCCCAGCCTCGCTATGGAGGGTGGCCGCAGGATACTCCTGTACATAGCAATCACCCAGTTTGGCGTGTAGCATCTCACAATGCCCACTCTGATCTTAACCCGTATGGGGCTGACTCTATGTACTGACACGATTCTCATAAGTCAACGAACAGTAAGAAAAACCGAGTGTCAGTCTTAGATGGATCAAATGCATGCGAGGATCCCCAAGACCACCAGGTAAACATCAAGGCAGGTTCTTGACAGGTCCCATCTCCCCTGAATATATTCCTTGAGGATAAACCTAATGGGGCTGGAAGTTCTTCCTGCCCTGCCAACTCTAGCCAGACAAGTGAACCCATCCCGGGAGGTGGATAGCCACTCACCATGGTACCCCTCAAATCGTGCAGGATTGGCCTCGGATGTATCCCCCCTGAGGATCTTGAGTTGGAACTTAGCAGGAATTTTGCAGAAACTAGAGTTACCCGATTGGAACGAGCTCATTGAGACCCATGCAATTTGCTTGTTCCAAGAGACATGGAGCCTGGTTCCACATCATAAAGTAGGGTACACTACTTTTTTCCTCCCTGCAGTTTTGTCCCAATCAGGCAGAGGTCGCCCTTCGGGCAGGCTCCAGATATGGGTGAGCATTTCCTTGGATTGTCAGATCACGCAGATCCAAAGTAACTCCCCCGATATCCTAGCCCTGTCCTTAATCAAAGGGCATAAGGGCAATAAATTGGATATCTATAATATATATGCCTGTGGAACGAAAGGAGGAACTTCTTCACCCTTGATAAGTCTCTTGGAAAAAATGTTTAGACAGCGACCCAGCGGTGTGCATGTTTGGTCGCGGGGGATATGAATTGCACATTTGAGCCCCTTGCTACCGATGATATATTGGACACTAATGAGGAGGATATTAGAAGGGGCATCCCAACTCTTAATTTACCGCCTATAAAGAGGTGGACGCAACGAGCCATCCAGTTGAATTCGATGGCCGTTGAATTTGATCTGAGAGCAGTAAATGGTAGATAAGCTTCAGATCAAATGGGGGCCCACACTTTTAATAGAGTGAACTATACCTCTATAATAGACTATATCTTTCTTGATTTTAAACTCTGGCAACTAATGAAAGATATGAAAGTCCTTCCTACTACCGATAGCGATCACAATTCCCTATTGCTTCATGTTAACTCATTGTGGCAAAATATTGGAGATCCTAAACTTGCGGCTCCAATCCGGTCAACTAAAGATGTACACCCATCCAATTGTGGAAGGCGCCTGAGATGGCCTAGAATTGCTCTAGATGAAGGCAAGCTGAAGGGTATTGAGGGAATATTAGTATCAGCGCTGGCATATCTATCTCACCAACCTGCCCTGCCTAGCGTTTCTGAAATCTTCCAGAATATGATCACTTCTCTGGGAGACCTCTTCCTTATTCAAATCCCATCAGCACAGAGAAGCAAGCCCCAAATGGCGATTACCAAAAAAGACTGGTATAACACTGAGTGTCGCAAAAAGAAATCATTGCTAGTTAAGGCAGTCAAGTCTAGACAGGTAGACCAGCTAAAACTGGCTAGGAGCGAGTATAAACAGGCTGTAGCATCAGCTAAAAAAACTCGGAAGATCGATACTGGGAAGCATTGAAAGAGGCAAGTCTGGGGAAGGATGCAGGACGTTTCTGGGCTATCATTAGAGAAAGGAATAGGCCAGATGGAACACTGATAACTTGTAACATATCTGCCCAAAGGTGGTTTGACCACTTTTCAAAACTCTATTCATGTTCCCAGAATATCTCTTCGCAGTGTAATGTGTTAAATTACCTAAGAATTAAGGAGGACCCAAATACTTATCCTTTCACACAAAAGGAGGTAGAAAGGGCAATTGATTGCATTGTTCCCCGTAAAGCGGCAGGTCCTGATGGTATCCCGGGAGACCTTATCCGTTTTGACCGGCCGAAATGGGCAAAGGTCATCACTATATTAATTAATGCTATGGTAAATGGTGCACAGGTCCCTGTGTCGTGGAAAGGGGTAGAGGTCGTCCCTATTTTCAAAAAGGGAGATAGGGACGACCCTGCCAACTACCGACCAATACGTTTATTGGACTCCTCACAAAAAGTAGTGGGGAATGTGATCCTTCAGAGAATTCAACAATGGATAGATGATAGTAGAGTCCTTTCTGATTACCAGGCAGGTTTCCGATCAGGAACTGGGACCATAGAGCAGGCATCTTGCCTGCTCCTAATTTATTGGAAAGTGGTCATTCTGGGCCATGGCAGTCTTTACCTCGCTTTTATAGATCTAAAGACTGCCTTCGACCTGGTCCCAGGGGAGCGTCTGTGGGGAGTTCTCTTAGGAATGGGGATTCCCCGCTACCTTCTCCTGCTATTAGTGAGGATGCACGAAGGCAACTTCGCGCAAGTAAGGTGGGGCCAGCAGGGGCAAAAGACTGACAGAATCCCGGTGAACAGGGGCGTCCGACAGGGATATGTTTTGGCTCCCACCCTGTTCTCTTTATATGTGAACGGGGTGGTGCAGCACTTACTGCAAATTCTATCTGATGCACCATCCCTGGCGGGCGAAAAAATTCCAACTGTCCTGTTCGCCGACGATACTCTGCTTATTTCTAAATCCCCTGTTGGCCTGCAGACCCTCCTAGACAGTTTCCAAGCATTCTGCACTTTGCGAGGCCTAGTGATAAATACAGATAAAACTAAATATCTGATAATAAATCCTCCAAAAAAACACATTAGGCCTCCTGTCCTGAACCATGTCCAACTGGAGAGGGTTACTGTTTTTGATTATCTGGGCATTTGCATCTCTGATAATATGCAGTGGACATCCCACTTACAGAAGATGCTACTGTGTCACAAAAGAGTAGGGGGGGCTATTCTTCAAGAACAGCGCTCCACAACATCGAAGCCTATTGCCCCTGTGATAGTTATATACAAAGCCAAGGGAGTGACCTCTGCCCTGTATGGTGCAGAGTTATGGGGATTGGGTAATGTGGACTTGTTGAAAAGATCGGAAAACAAGTTCCTTAGGGATATAATGGCGCTCCCCCAGAGCACGCCTATGTTACCCCTGCTCATGGATCTGGGTTGCCATGCAATATCCGACCTCGCCAAACTTCGACCACTCCTACTATGGGCTCGCTTATGGCAAGCCCCAGAATTAGCTAAGTACGTAGAGGGCTTGTCAGAAGTCATGTCTATGGTTGGTTGGTACAAAATTAGCTGGCTCAAGCACGTTAAAACACTCTTATGTGACTTGGGTCTTAAGGACGCCTGGGTAACCAAATCTGCCCCCCTTAAAGTAGTGTTAAAGAGAATCTACTGGGATTGGGTAGCGTCCAAACAATGTTCCGACCCTAACCTAGGCAGGCTTAATGAACCCTTCATGGAGACCAAAGATGTAGCACTTTGCAAACCTTACCTGAATATCATTCAGAAACCTTTTGATCGGGCACTGTACTTCAAATTCAGGGTTGGTATTTTACCGATCTGTGAGTTTACTGCTCGATGGGCGCCTCCCCGACAGACCCTACCCAATTGCCACTTCTGTACCTTGAGGGTAAAATCAATGGATCATGTTCTGTTTGCATGCCCATTGTATCAACTGCCAAGGAGGCGTTGGCTTAAGCCTCTCTGTAAAGAACTGGGAACAAGGCAACATTCTGTGGCACTACGTATTCTTAAATCTGACACCCGTACACTTTATGCATGCGGCATTGCAAAGTTTTTAAGTTGGGCTTGGTCCATCAGATCTCAAAGGCTTAAAGTTATTATTTAATCCAGCTTTTAAAAAATTTGTGTTAATGAATTGTATCCCTATGTCCCACCTAATTGATAATGTGCAAAGTCTATAAGATGGCTTTTATGTATTTTATAGTTATTAGAACTTTGCATTGGGCGATAAGGATATTTTATCAAATGTTTTTTATATTTCATGGAATAATATGTGTATTTATGCTTTTAAGATATGCCTTTTATCGAAATAAAGCACTTTGAACTTTGAACAATCATTTTTTTTCCTTATTTTATTTAAAACATGCAACATAGGGACGGGATTTTGAGGCTGAAAGTTCCCCGATGTGAGTCAGTTGTTCAGTAATGGCCGGACCTCCGGGACGGTAACCCTGATGTTTTAGGGGCTGCTGGGCTGTCCGCAGCACTCAGCCTGTGGAGACTTGCCCTTCATTGTTGTGCGAGTGTGGTAAACAAATTTCCCAAAGTTAGCCATGTGCTTCACAATGTCCAGAGTGTACAGCTCTTGGACAACCTTCTTTACTGTGCGGGTGCCCAGTTGGAGAAGAATGGGTCTGAAATGGATTCCGCATACTAGCCGCAAGGCAGGGCAGCAAAGTATGATGTGTTCCAGGGACTCTCTTTTGTAATTGCAGAGGAGCCACTCCTTAATGCCCAGCAGAGCCTTCCCAGTTGGATATAATTCTTTTAGCTGGAGCAGATGTAGTCTGGCTGCTAGGATCCGATGTAAAGCTTGTCTCCCCACGGGCTGTGTGAGGTCGAGCTTGTGGCTAAGCAGTATGTGAGGGAGACTTTGGGTTTCATGAAAATCTCTGGCTGAATTTCTATGCGGTATAAGTTCAATAAAATAGCTCAATCAAATGAGAGGCAGAGTCCGTGGAGTCTGAGTTTATAAGGGTTTTATTCCATGTAATGGAATGGTTCGAACCATGGTATCGTGTTCCTTCACCACGAAGGTTCAGGAAGGGATAGACAATGCTTTATTAACAGTGCGCAATATATATAGTCAATGCATACAATGGTGATGGATACAGAAGGCGTAACAGCTGAAAGAAACGAGATAAGAACACATGTGTGTAACAGAAGGCGTGCACGAGGGCGTACACGGAGGTGTGTGCTAGAAACGTCACATGAAAGTGTCACAGGTGGGTGGATTCATAGAGAAATCCTGCAGTGTCAGCAGAAATATATGGCTGGATGCGCGCGCAGGCAACATGACGTGTGATTGACGTGGGACTGGAGGGTGCAGGGGACTTGACATTTAGCACTATAAGGGAGAGACAGAAGTCTGGCATGTCAGAACAACCTAAACCCAATCATATCTGATATCTTGTGTTTAAAGAACTGTATTATCTAGAAGGAAAGGTCTTTCGGGCAGGGGCTATTCTATACTGACTGCTAGTGCGTGCATATGTGTCTACGTGTCTACGTGTAATGCGAGGGGCCATGGGCCTACCATGGTAACAGGAGCAATGAATTACTTGCATGGAGACAGAAAGGCCGGGCCCTTTGCTCTGCAGCTGAAGATATGTTTACCTAAATCACCAGACTGGAATGTGTTTTTGAGGAGCGGAACAGATAACTTGAAGGCAAAATACTGTTCTTGGCAGGCAAGCAGGCCGGCCGGGCACCGCTCGCCGCGCAGGGAGTAAGGTAGAGGTCATGGATGCAGATCCAGGCTGCAGCTTTCAGAGGCAGAAGACAGAAAGGGCTTGATGGCAGAAATCAGGGCCTAACTCGCCAGAGCCAGGAAAACGTGAAAGTGCACCATGTAAAGACGGTGGCACGGCATACTTAGGAACTGAATTATCGACCCATTCATGGTGGATCTGAAAGAAGACTTGTTAACGTTGGACGCAAATGTATTTGCGTCTTCATGGCTGGTTGTGGAGGGAAATAACATGTACTTGAAGCACGTACATGGAGCCGTTGGGATTCACAGTAGGGGACACATTTGACCATAAAAATTCTAATTACCTCATTCCCTCCTTGTCCCCTACGGACCCTTCATGATATATCAATCTTCATTAGTCCATCTATTTGTTCATATAACATCATTTGCTCATCCTTTTTCAGGCGGGATCTAGAACGTGAACTTGGATGGGGAATACATGATGTGGCGCACAAGTCGCAAACCGCTGGCCCACATTGTAAGCATAGACAGCAACTGAATACTATGAGTAGTATGACTCCTAGAAATGACAGGATTTTCCATCCCAGGCGGATATTGTACTCCAGAGCCAGCCGGACCAAGTCCAGGTGCCTGGATTCTGATGTATCTGATTAGCTATCTTATGGAGACGGGTTATGGCTCTATATACTGACGGTGCCTTTTCCGGAATGAAAACGCAGCAACTCGATCCGATGACTCTACAAGCTCCGCCCCTATCGGCCAGGATGACGTCAAGAACGAGACGATTTTGGAGAACGACAATCCTCATAGCGGACTGTTCTTCTGTTAAGTTGCCTAGGGCGGAAGTAGTTTCATTCACTACTGCTTCGAGGGTTCTGGTCAATCTACGTATCAGTTTACTATTCGAGACAGTGCCTAAATAGGGAAAGAAACCTTTATTGAAGTCTGTGTATTGCTCCCATGCTGTTTCAGTATAGTCGACAATCGGGAGTTCTCTCTTGGGTCTATTATTGTTGGATCTTTCGCCGACTCAACCCACAACCACGGAAGCGAGGATGGCCCCACTCCTCTACCCCTGCTCGGAACGCCACACGCAAGTTAGGACAGCGTGACCGCGAACCGGGAAAAGGGAGAAGGTAGGAAAATATAGAACAAAGAAAGAGTAAAGCCACTCCTCTCTCTATGTTACACCGCTGCAGACTCTCTTCAGCTGCATAGGAAAAGGTCTTCTAACCTGCAGTCAAGAAAGAAAAGAAACACAGAAAAGAAATAACACATTAACGTATGGCCCAGTGTTCCTTCACCTGAATCCTTATTCTCACCCAATAAACACGACCAACACACCCCAATCCCCTCCTTACTTGTGTAACATAGCAGGATTGTCCCGAGGAGAGCGAAAGTCCAGTCACGGTGCAAGGATAAAATACTCGAATACTCTTTCTAGGCGAAAGGGGAAAAAAGTCATACGTCTGACATAAAAAAACCCAGGAAAAACGAGAAGTGCAAACTAGGCACTACTAAAGCAAATAATAAATGCAAATTACTGTGGCCACAGTCTAGACACGCAACCAACTGGTAGCGCTAATAACTACTCTATACCTCGGGCACTAAGAACCCGGCAAAGCATCCGCGGTTCCCTCGGCGGCGAGGAGAACCCTTGAGCACAGTCCCAATTCGACAACAGCACGTTCTCTTGCTTTCCAAAGCGGACGCCTCTCTTACGTTTCCGCCGGTTCTTCCTCGATCTTGGAGACGACCGGAGTTGCACCCATCCGGGCGGCTGACACGAAGCCTCGTGCAGCAGAACGCCTCCTCTAGCCGAGACGCGTCAAGAACACACAAAGTCCCACAAGAACCCTCGATGAATACGAGAAGTCTCGAAATCCAGACTCACGAAAAACGCCAACAAGGTAAGAAACCAAGCACAGAGCCCAAGTGCTGGCGACCTAAATCCACGGAGGGAAAGGGGGCGGGGTTACCGAAAACAAGGAAACAGAGGAAGGACACCAAAGGAAAATCGAAAGAAGGAAAAAAGACTAGTCCGGAAAGGAAAAACCCTAACTAATCCCTAACAATTATGTACTAGATGGGAGTTCCTATGATAATCAGGTGGGGCTAGAAAAACAGGTGGTAGAAGGAATGCAATATAGCAAGTCCCATCCCAATCTGGAGGTAAACGTATGTATGCTGTCTGACCACAAATGAAATAGGAATGACGGGAAGCTTTGAATGTAGACTTGCCTTTATCACTGAATTCGATCACAGTAGTACATTCACTATGACCTAGGTGTACCGAACCATTTTTCCTGATACATAATTCACCTTTTACTGGTAATACTGACATAGCGGGCAAGACTGGTTTGGTTTCGGACTGGACATTCAGAATCATGAGGTTAAGTGTAAAATTACCTAATCCATATACTTCGTTTTCTAGATCGGTCCCTGTCCTCCGGGGAAGACCCTCCTTGTCAGGGAAACATGCTTTATTCATAACTGTGTTCAGATTTCCCCATACCCAATTGCCCTGGTATACTATGGAATCAGAATTCAAAGAATTCATTAAACTAAACCATGCACCACAGGAACCATTGTGTGTGAACGGATACGGAAAGAGGGGCAGTACTCCCTTGTACTTCTGATAGGGAGGGAGTCGGCCACATATCCAACAATTGGTAGCGTTGCTGGTCTGATGGGAATGATGTAACATACTGATGAAAGTATTGTTGCGCAGCGCAAGTCGGTAAGATAACTCGTGCGGGGGCAATTCACTGAAAGTATGCTCGACAGTGTTATTTGAGGAAGAATGTGCACGTGCGGAAATAGGAAAGTACATGTGTAATAATAAACTTGTAGCAATAATCGTAAGACTCAGAAAAAACATAATCAATAATGTAACAATACAATGGCTACGGAGAGATTTACAATATTTCTGTTTCTTGATCTGTTTCTGTCTATCTCTCTCTCTATTGGGGTCTAACTTATACATGTCAGGAACCTGTCTAACCGCTTCACCTAGGGGAGGACTTAAACAATTAAACTGTCTGACTTGCTAGACCTCAATTTCATTCGAAACTCCTGAGAAGGAGTTTTCTCTACCAGGGGGAGTTTAGTATCAAAGTCTGGAATGCAAGGATCCTGGGAATCTACTTTTGGCGGAAGTCCATAATGTCTTTTTACATGACTGGAGTGGAGCCACCCCTTGCGGCCCTCCACCTTCACTGCAGTCCTTGTTGTTAACAAAACAAGCTTCGGCTCCTTCCAGCGGGGCTCCAGCGGACTCCTCCTATCGAAATTCCGGATAGACACTAGGTCTCCAGGGACGATCTGGTGTGGTTTCACCTCGGTGTTGTCGGGAAAGGCTGCTGCTACCTGTGAACGACATGATTGTAGTGCAGACATCAAGGAAGCAAGGTAATCTGTCAGCATATTACAGTCAACATCTGTGATCTTACGAGGCAGAGGCGTCCCCCACATATTCGGTGGCCTGCCAAAGATCACCTCGTACGGGGATAGCCCTGTCCTAGAATGTGCTATCATTCTCATATAAAAAAGGGCAACTGGTAAAGCTATTATCCAATCTACGCCTTTCTCTTTACACACTTTGGCGAGACGTATTTTCAGGGTCTGATTATGTCGTTCCACGAGACCTGCTGCCTCGGGATGTCGGACACAGTGGAACCTCCACTGGTAACCTAGCAGGAGTGATACCTGCTTCATGAGCTCGGACGAGAAGGGCTGACCATTATCTGAGTACACGACACGGGGCAAACCGTACCGTGGAAAGAATTCACGTACCAATTGCTTGGCAGTGGTCGGGTCAGTGTAATCTGGGACTGGATATGCTTCTGTCCAACGGGAAAGTGCACATACAACTACGAGGACATACTTGAATCCTCGACAACGTTCCATCTGGATATAATCCATCTGGAGGACTTCAAAAGGGTGATCAGGAGGATGAAATCCACCTTGCTCTACGGGAATGCCTTTACCTGGGTTGAACTGACAACAGATCATGCAAGTACGCACTTTCTGTTTTGCTGCTGCTCGTAAATGCTTATTGTACCAAAGGTTTTGAATACTGTCTAACATGGCTTTTTCTCCTAAATGTGCAGGACTATGTACTGTGTTAATGATAACTTGAACCATAGAGTTGGGGAGAAACCATGTGGCTTTTCCCTTCGTCATCCATCCCTGTTCTGTCTGGATCCCTCCTAGTTCAGTCCATTTCTTGATTTCGTCTGGTGTAGCATGTGTCTGTATGTCAATTACATCTAGTGCGGGATCCCTAACTGTCATGCAATGTATCGGCGTCGGTACTACTGTCTTTGTCAGGTCAGTTGTGTGAGTATGGGTCTGAGCTGTATGTTTGGCTGTTCGGTCTGCCAGGTCGTTACCCTGGGAAATGGTATCTGTGACTTTCGTATGTGCTTTGCACTTCATGATGGCTATGGCTGTAGGCAAATGTATTGCTTCTAACAGAGATTGAATGAGGGGACCATGCTGTATCTTGGCACCGTGGGAAGTTAAGAAACCTCTCTCTTGCCAGAGGACTCCGAAGTCGTGTACAACTCCGAAGGCATAACGGGAATCTGTGTATATGTTAACTCTCTTGTTCTTTGCTTGTATACAGGCTTGAGTCAGAGCGATGAGCTCTGCTGCTTGGGCTGACAGGTTGTCAATACGATGTGTTTCTATGACTTTAGTTTCCGTCGTTACTGCATATGCGGCCACCAACTCTCCTGTACTTGTTCTCATACATGAACCATCCACATAAAGTGTCAGGTCTGGATCTGGTAATGCGATGTCTGTTAGGTCTTGTCTGGGTTTCGTCGTAGTGTTAATGACTTCAACACAATCATGTGCCATAGGGTCTGTCATACTTAATGGTAGAAGTGTAGCAGGATTCAATGTATTGCAGCGCCTGATGTCTATGTGTGGCTGAAACAATGTCAATTCATAACCTGTCAGTCGTGCTATAGTCAAGTGCTGAGTCTGTGTTCTGTTCAAAAGGACTTCCACGGAATGTGGAACTTGTACTGTCAATTGATGTCCTAACACTATGGAATCACTTTGTCTGATTGCTAGAGCTGTTGCTGCTACAGATTTCAAGCACGCAGGCAGAGCCTGGGCTACTGGATCTAATGTACTAGAAAAATAAGCACACGGTTTGTGTGAACCTGCTTGATCCTGGGTGAGTACTGACAATGCAGTACCTTCGCGTTCTGTGACAAAAAGTGTAAAAGGCTTGCTGTAACATGGTGTCTCTAAAACAGGTGCTTGACATAAGGCTTTCTTTAAGTCGTCAAAAGCTTGTGTATGTTCCTGAGTCCAAGGGAGGACAGTCGATGACGCTGCCTCCTGGGTTGTCAACTGTATAAGGGGCTTGGCTAGAAATGCGTACTGAAGGATCCATTGTCTACAGTAAGAAGTGAGGCCTATAAAGGCCCGTACCTCCTTTTGTGTCTTGGGTTGTGACATATTTACAATTAACTGGATGCGGTCAGGTGTTAGCTGTCTCCCCCTCTTGGACAGCAAGTGCCCAAGGTACACCACTTGCTGGACACAGAATTGCAGCTTCGAAGGAGACACTTTGTGTCCCTTGTCAGCCAGGAAATACAAGACTGTCAGTGATGCTTGTTCACATTCTGGTTCACTACGGGCGGTGATCAATAAATCATCGACGTACTGGAGTAGGGCAGTGTTAGCAGGCATGTGAATACTGTCAAGTTGTCTTTTCAACGCTTGGCTATAGATGCTGGGGCTTTCTGTGAATCCTTGAGGTGCGCGTGCAAATTTGAAGCTACGGCCATTTAAACAGAATCCGAAAAGGTATTGGCTTTCCGGGTCAATGGGGACACTAAAGAAGGCGTTCTTCAGATCAATTACAGTAAAGAACGTCGCCTCTGAATCAATAGCTGTCAATAATGAGGAGATGTCTGGAACCACAGGGTACTGTGGTACAATACATTTATTCAATTCCCGTAAATCGATCACTAATCGATAAACTGGAGGTGCATTCGGATCAGTACGTTTAAGAATCGGTATAATAGGGGAATTACAAACATTCAAGTCGGTTTCTACAACCACTCCTTGTGCTATGAGCTCGTCAACGATTTTCAGTAAAGCCACTACAGCATCAGGAGGTAACTTGTATTGTCGGATTCGAGGTAATATAACTCCTTCCTTGAGTGTTACTCGATATGGTGTAATGTGCATACACCCTACATCAGTCGGGCCTTGTGCCCATAAATGTGCAGGAACATTCTGTAATCTGGAATCAATATCTCTCAACACATAGTGACCCTTGAAGTCACGCAGAAACAGTCTTACTCCTTCCGGAGAACAACAAATTACAGCTCCTAGAGCTTTCAGTGTCTTGATACCCAACAAGTTTTCTGGACATGATTTTGTGAGCAATAAATCTGTAGTGCGAGACAACGGACCAACTGTAAGGGGAACAGGTTTCGATACTTCATTAACAATAGGCTTTCCTGAAAATCCAAGGGAAACATTCTGTGAGCCTGAGAGGGGTGCCCCTGGAACTTCGTCATGACTGATTGTCGTCCTGCTGGCCCCTGTGTCAATCAAAAACTTTCTATCCTTGCCTAATACTTGACTATGTACATAAGGACCCTCTTGATCTACAGGAATCTCGATGAGAGGCAAGCCAACCTCCCTCTCTAGGCTGTTTCATGAATACTGTTGGTAATCTGGGTAATCTGACTGTGCATACTGGTACATCTGCTGTGTGACATGTTGTGTTGCAGCAATCGGTTGTGGCTGTGGTACCGCTACGGTCTGTACTGTCTGTTGTGGAACATGCATAGGCTGTACATTCTGTGGAATACGTTGCTGGACCTGGTGTTGAACCTGGTCCTGTCTAGGTTGACGTGGTCTTTCTTTAGTTTTACCTGTGGATATATTATGTTTCAGAACTGCACAATCATTTACATAGTGACCTGGTTGTTTGCAATAGTTGCATGTCCCTTTAACAGGAGCAGCCAAATTATTGGACTGTGTCATACCCCTTTTCTGACCGTCAGCTGGAACTGACTGAGCAACTAGAATTTTCATTTTCGTGTCCTTCATACGTCTCTGTTCGTGTTCATGTTCCTCCCTGATTCTGTTCTGGTGGTACTGTAACATTTGTAACATTTGGGAAGGCGTGTTTGCTTGCCATGTGCTCTCGACTTTCAATACACGGTTCTTAACCTGAGGCAAGGAATTCTCAACTAATTTGGTTACAAAAAGATGCGGGTAAGACTCGCTACTTGTTTTCATACCGCTATTGATAATGACACATTTCTCAAATCTAGAATAAAAATCACTAGTGTCTTCATCGTGTTTCTGATTGCAGGCTGAGATTGCATCCCAGTCCTCCTTTTTAGTTGTCAATAATCTTGGCAAAATCTGTACTAATAAACCTGGTAATGCTTTAGTTTTATCCCCAAGACCTAGACCTGGGGTTCGCCCTTTTTCCTCGTCTTCTAATTCAGTCCACTTGATCTTTTTATCTCCCACCTCCCAATCTTTTTCTTTCAGTTTCTCGTAAATCCCTGCTGGCAGTAACACTTTTAACATTTTAAGAATATCTGTATATGTGTAATCACCCATCAATAACATGTCTTTTATTTCTCGGTGGAATCCTGCTGGATCTTTATCGTGACAGGGTACTATTTTCTTCATCTCTAGTAACTCTATTTTAGTTAGTGGTGTGTACACGAATACACGTTCTAGTGTGTCATCCGGCTTCCGGATTGGATGAACTTCTCGTAATGGATTTTGTCTGTCTATGTAAAACATTTTCCTCTCTGGGGGTGGAGCTGAAACGAACTGTGGATTCAGGAAGGCACTATATCTGTGCCGATGTTCTAAGATTACTTTAATTAAGTCGGTACCTAGGCCTTTCCATTTATTCGAGAGGAGTTCTACTAATACATCAGATAGGGGACCTGGATCAGAATGTTTACTTTTGTACAACGTAATGAGGTGTTGTATCATGTACATACCAGCTAGTCGCTGTTCATCTGGGGAAAGATTCAAAAAGGTTTGTGCTACTGCATCATCATTATATATACTAGAATTGTCAGCCCATTGCACTGCTGACCTGGCTAGTTCTTGTTCATCCATAGAACTGAGTACATGGTACCCCATTCGTTCTTGAAGTACTTTATCAGTAGCCTGGAATAGGTGTTCAGGAGTTCTCGGGTTTGACATAGCAGAGAGAAAAAGTCTCTTGCTTTCTGGACATATCGTTTTATTAAAGGATCTACCCTTACCTACATACGCGATCATTTCTGTACTCTCTGGTTCGTCCTCCTCTGAGTATTCATTCTTACTGGTTTCCGCTTCCCTTTCAGCTTTCTCTCTTTCATGCATTATTACTATTTCTTTGCGGATCTTTCTGTACATGGCCTCTATACATTTCTGTTTATCATGTTTTCCGTCTGCAATATTCTGACCCCATGTAGTTAGTACCTCCATCTCTTCTTTATTCACTCCAGGCCGATCTCGTTCTCTTATGAAACAGTTTATGAGGAATCTTAATACCTTGAGTGTCTACTTTCTGATATGCCATGGCCTCGTGAATACATTCAGGAACCTCCCCAGTCTGAACAAAACGGTATATCCTGTCTAGATACTCTGGCATTCCAGGTAATAAAACTAAAAAATTTGCAGCACGTCTTAAACGTATCGAGGCTAACATCATGGGCCCTTGCTTGCCTGGAACGGGATCATATCTACAGTCTGTAAGATATTCTTTAAGCTTTTCTGCAGGGGCCCCTTTCGGGGTATGTTGTGCAGCTAATTCTCTCATTGTTAATCGCTGTGCTGGTGGCGGGGTTCGAAAGTGACCTCCTGCTGCACCACCTGAAGCTTGACCGTCAACCTGACCGTCAGCCATCGTGGCCGGTATAGTATGTACAGTAGGTAGGCCCCTGGGAAAAGGATTCCCAGGCCCAACGACGGGAACAATAGTAGGAGGAACAGTAGGGGGAGACGTGACATGGGCATGAGGGGGTGTCGTACCTTGAACAGTAGGTTGAGCAGTCGGAGCGAGCAGATGTGCATTATTAGCGGGCTGTGCGGGTATATTAGTATAAGCTGGAGCTACATCCTCTAAATAGGAAGAAAGGAAAATATCTGCTGCGGTCTTTTGACGCACTTTAGTCGGAACCAATGGTGGCGGTAAATTACTTGGCACTTCCGGAGTGGCCGTAGGTAGGCCCTCGGCCAGAAGAGGATACATGCCATTAATAAGTGTATTTCGTTGTCGGTCTATTTGTTTTGTTTTAACACGTTCTGCTTCTGCGATTAATTCTTTTTCTCGTTCTTTTTCTGAATCTTCTCTATGTCTCTCTGCTTTTCTGAATTCTTTCTCTGTGCGTCTATGCGATTCTTTACGCCATAATTCTATAGCATCTTTCTGGGATTGTCGGGCTTTCTTTTTCCATAATGCTTCCTCTACTCTCATGATGCATTCAGCATCCCATGTTCCTGTAACAGGCCATCTATATTTCTCGTCTAAGTTCTTGGTGTAGTCAGCCCATAAGTCTAAGTACAATATGGCATCTAAGCCATGCTTGTGGTACATAAAGTGCCCTGGGGTGTCCCTGGGTGGAACAGGCACTGCTTCTTCTAATATCCCTTTCCTAGTTCCTAACTGTCGTAACTTGGTAAACAGTGGCATTCTGAACCTTGATACTTGATACTTACTCGAACTCGAACACAATTAATACAATAAACACAGTAATGAAGATCAAACAATCACTCATACCACTACATTAAACACATTAAAAATTTCGGACAGATACTGAATATGAACGAGCTCTATAACGAAAACACAACCTGACTATATTACTTGATGTACTGCTAAAACAGCACAGATACACTGCTAAAACAGTGCAGACCGGATCTGTGTACCCAGACCCGTCTTGACCGGACACAAATTAATGCACCCGTCTAGATGCGTCCCCAGCAACGGTACTCACCGGGAAGCACGGAACAGAAGGCCTCGGAAACTCGACACCGGACTGGACCGGACTGGACTCGACTCGACACGTGACGTAGGTACTTCGGAACTGGTGGGCCTCTAGACACCTCGGACCTTGCTCTCTCGGCTGGGCTCTGGTCGGGATCCTCCGCACTCCTCACCGCCTCGTCTGGATGTCGATCGCAGTCTCCGTCACCTCCGTAGGCCTGAGGGAGATACAGGAAATCCTGCGGGTACGCGTAGTTGTCCGTCACGGCTGTGGCAGGGGGCAAGGCCTGCGACGCATCGCCGGCGTGTAAGGTGGGGGAGGGGTCCCTATTCGGGCTCCAAATTATGTGGTAAATAAAGATTTACCGTATACTGAATTTCTATGCGGTATAAGTTCAATAAAATAGCTCAATCAAATGAGAGGCAGAGTCCGTGGAGTCTGAGTTTATAAGGGTTTTATTCCATGTAATGGAATGGTTCGAACCATGGTATCGTGTTCCTTCACCACGAAGGTTCAGGAAGGGATAGACAATGCTTTATTAACAGTGCACAATATATATAGTCAATGCATACAATGGTGATGGATACAGAAGGCGTAACAGCTGAAAGAAACGAGATAAGAACACATGTGTGTAACAGAAGGCGTGCACGAGGGCGTACACGGAGGTGTGTGCTAGAAACGTCACATGAAAGTGTCACAGGTGGGTGGATTCATAGAGAAATCCTGCAGTGTCAGCAGAAATATATGGCTGGATGCGCGCGCAGGCAACATGACGTGTGATTGACTTGGACTGGAGGGTGCATGGGAATTGACATTTAGCACTATAAGGGAGAGACAGAAGTCTGGCATGTCAGAACAACCTAAACCCAATCATATCTGATATCTTGTGTTTAAAGAACTGTATTATCTAGAAGGAAAGGTCTTTCGGGCAGGGGCTATTCTATACTGACTGCTAGTGCGTGCATATGTGTCTACGTGTAATGCGAGGGGCCATGGGCCTACCATGGTAACGGGAGCAATGAATTACTTGCATGGAGACAGAAAGGCCGGGCCCTTTGCTCTGCAGCTGAAGATATGTTTACCTAAATCACCAGACTGGAATGTGTTTTCGAGGAGCGGAACAGATAACTTGAAGGCAAAATACTGTTCTTGGCAGGCAAGCAGGCCGGCCGGGCACCGCTCGCCGCGCAGGGAGTAAGGTAGAGGTCATGGATGCAGATCCAGGCTGCAGCTTTCAGAGGCAGAAGACAGAAAGGGCTTGATGGCAGAAATCAGGGCCTAACTCGCTAGAGCCAGGAAAACGTGAAAGTGCACCATGTAAAGACGGTGGCACGGCATACTTAGGAACTGAATTATCGACCCATTCATGGTGGATCTGAAAGAGGACTTGTTAACGTTGGACGCAAATGTATTTGCGTCTTCATGGCTGGTTGTGGAGGGAAATTACATGTACTTGAAGCACGTACATGGAGCCGTTGGGATTCACAGTAGGGGACACATTTGACCATAAAAATTCTAATTACCTCACAAGGACTCCATGTCCAGACTGCGAGAACGTAAGCGTAGCTGCTTTTTTATTGTTGTTTTGATGATAGCATAGTTGATTATGCTAGGGTCCCAGTTCTCTGTTGCAAGTTGCAGATCTTTGGCTGTAGCAAGGCAGGCAGACCAGGGGATACTTGGTTGTAGGAAAATTAATTTGATGACGGTCTTCATGGTGTTCTCTGGAGCCACAGTTTTTAGATAAAAGTATTTAGTCAGCACAGCGAGCTCTTCTAATTTTTAATGGTTAAGATTGAATTCCAGGGGAATCAAGATGTTCCTAGTACAAGTTGGTAAATAAAATATCTTTTTATATGCTGTGTAATGTATTATTTCCAAGTCTTTTCGCAAACCTCCATGGAAATGCCTGTTGCACGTAGTTGCACGTAGTTAAGGGACGGTAGTAATTTAGCCGTCAATACTCTTTGAATGGCCGTAGTTGTTGGACTAGCTAAAATGGCATATCATTTACAGAGGGCATAGGTGACTATCTTGCCTTTCTGCCACAGCTTGTGGAGGTGGGCCTGTGGACGTCTAGTTTCGCTAAACCAGGCCCCAAAGTAGTTATAGGTTTGTACACATTCCAAAATCAGGGGACCCAACCTCTACTTCGCCAGTTTTTTCTTCGGGTAGTGGCTAAAAATCACTATTTTGGACTTGATTGGGTTAGCGACCAACTTGTTTTCGGTGTTATATTCAGGGAGGACGGTAAGTGCTTTTTGAAGACATATTTTGGTGTGGTCCAAAAGAACAAGGTCGTCGGCATATAGCATCAGCTGGATCTTTGTGTGGCCGATCTTAGGGGTAGCTAAAGTAGCTCATGCAGTGCTCGGCCCATATCTGCAGTGTACAAATTAAAAAGTATTTGTGCCAAGGCGCATCCCTGCTTTAGATCAGTAGCATTTTTTTCCGTGGCAGACTCCCTGGTAAGTTTTGACCCATACCCAGGTTCGAGAATAAAGAGATCTAATTGCTTGTAATAATGATGGGCTAATGTTCCAGAGTGGCAATTTCTGCCAGAGGATGTTACGGTCTATCCCATTGAAGGCTGCTGATTGGTCAATGAAGCAGACGAAGAGTGGCGGGGAGCGATGGGCCACTGCTTGTTGGGCTAAGTATGACAGAGCAGTGATGTTATCTATGGTAGAACCCCCTGGTCTGAACCCAGTCTGGTAGAAGGGCACAAGACCTTTGATGCAAGCCCAGTCAACTAATCCCTGCAATAGTGTACCTGCATTGGCCTTGCCCTCAATGTCCAACAGGGCAATCATCCGGTAGTTCCTGGGGTCGTGTTTGGCCCTTTTTAGGTCTTGGCCTGCGTAGGCTGCGCTTGCGCAGTCTCGCCAGCGAGATCTTATGTTTTTCAGTGAGGGCTTGAACGCGCCCCTCTTCTCCATTGGCTGGCTTCCTTAACGGAGGCCAGCCATTGGAGGAGTGTGGCGTCTGTCTGTTTAAGCCCCGTGTTTTTGGGATTGAGGGGCGTGTTTTTTTAGGTTTTTTCTCTCCACTTCCCATTGGCTGGAATTTTACTTTCCAGCCAATGGGAAGAGGAGAGAAAGAAAACCACGCCCCCGAATCCCAAAATGACTGTGCGTTTCTCCGAGGCATTTCTGCTTCGCCTCGGAGAAACATGGTGGTGTTTCCACCACCTCAGCTCCTTTCTCCCGGTTGCCTGCTCGGACCGAGCGATTTGCAAGGTCCACTGGGTGTATTTGCAGGCCATTATAACTTTGTCCTAATAAAATGAACTGGCGCCCATTCAGTTGTTTAAAGGAATAAATCGTGCTCGCGATTCTCTTGCCTGAAGCCTGAAGCATGAATCCACCATAGCGGCTACATTCAGTGACAAGGACACCCAGACGTTACCCAATCCTGGTTGTGCAAACATTTTCGTATGCTATATAAAGACAAACGGCGCGCCCTGCGAGCTCCTCGTACCTAATGCATGGAGGTGAACAGTCAATCTGATCTTCCTTAACGAGTCTGGGTGGAAGGGTCACACTGCCTTCCATCCAGTTGTATAGCTAGCCTTCTGAAGCACCTAGCGGATAAGAGGGCAGCTCTAGGCGCTAGATGAAATCGGGTGGCATCAGCATGTGGTCGTAGACCAGAAAGGCAGATGGTAAAAATACGTCTTTCAACTGGTTCTACAAAGTAGGTTGCTGTAAAATGGTGAGGTGCCAGAGGACGTCGGAGAAACATGGTGGCCCCCAGTCTTCCCCCTGCCGTACTTTGGCTCTTTCTGCACCTGCTCGGCTCCGCTCGCATACCCCCCTTCCCTCTGCCCGCAGCCCTCCTCCGTCCCGCTCTCGCCTCCCCCTTCCCTCTCGGCCTCCGAGGGGGCGCGAGCCAAGAGACGCTGCACTAGTCGCTGCCCCCGGCACGTGTAGGAGGACAGCGGCGGCGACATTCCTTGGCCCGAGCAACTCCAGCCGTGTAACGGGCTCCGCAACAATGGAGCTGCCCGCGGCCGGTGAGCACGTCTTTGCTGTCGAAAAGAAGCGACAAATTTGTCCTGCCATGAATATAACCTGTGAGCTAGATATTGCTCTAATATTCGAGAGATTGTAGCGGGAGGGCACCAACTCACAGAGCTGTCCATTTTGTCTCGGGTATGCAGCTCACTGAAGTGCTTAGGTAGGTGTCAGACAAACAGAGCCAAGTGAACCCTTGCCATGCAAGATAAATTCACTCAGTCCTGCTTTTAGCCAACAGTGCTTCATTGGAACTCTAATGTGGCTTGTGCTTACATTGTTAAAAGTGAAACTACATGTTCCAGAATTGAGTAAGTGTTAAATAATGGTTAGCTAAATGTGTTGCATGTAAAATGACGCCACTTTACATGCAGGTAAATTGCAATGATTAAAATTTAGTGTTGGACATCTCGGGAGAGGTCTGACCTGTGGTTTAATGGCAACTTGTTATACAAATAACAAAACGCTTCAATTCATCCCATTGATGATTCAATTCATACATATAGATAGGAGAGAAGGGTTGCAGCCATTACTGACAATTACCCAAATATTCCTTATAGAAAACTTTTTTTCTTGCCTCTGTTCCCTGCTGCTGATCGTTTTTTTCTTGCCTCTGTTCCCTGCTGCTGTTTGTTTTTTTCTTGCCTATTTTCCCTGCTGCTGTTCGTTTTTTTCTTGCCTCTGTTCCCTGCTGCTGTTTTTTTTCTTGCCTCTGTTCCCTGCTGCTGTCCCCTGCTTCTGATCGTTCCCTGCTTGTCATCGTTTTTTTCATGCCTTTGTTCCCTGGGGCGTTACTGGGCAGACATGGGCGTGTGGCTGACCTACACTGAGGGATGTCTGTGTGTGTCGCTCTGTGTGTATGTGTTGGGCTCTGTGTGTGTGGGGGGGGTTCTGTGTGTGTGTGGGGCTCTGTGTGTGTGGGGGGGGGGCTCTGTGTGTGTGTGTGTGGGGGGCTCTGTGTGTGTGGCTCTGTGGCCTCTATTCCCTGCTTTTGCTTGATTTTCTTGCCTCTGTTCCATGCTTTTGCTCGATTTTCTTGCCTCTGTTCCCTGCTTCTGCTCGTTTTTTTCTTGCCTCTGTTCCATGCTTCTGCTCGTTTTTTTCTTTCCTCTGTTCCCTGCTTCTGTTTCCTGCTTCTGATCATTCCCTGCTTGTCATAGTTTTTTTCTTGCCTCTGTTCCCTGGGGCGTTACTGGGCAGAGATGGGCGTCTGGCTGACCTAGACTGAGGGATGTCTGTGTGTGTGGGGGGGGGCTCTGTGTGTCTGTGTGTGGGGCTCTGTGTGTCTGCTTGTGGGGCTCTGTGTGTGTGTGTGGGGGGCTCTGTGTGTCTGTGTGTGTTGGGCTCTGTGTCTGTGTGTGTGGCTCTGTGTGTCTGTGTGTGTTGGGCTCTGTGTGTGTGTGTTGGGCTCTGTGTGTCTGTGTGTGTTGGGCTCTGTGTGTGTGTTTGTTGGGCTCTGTGTGTGTGGGGCTCTGTGTGTGTGTGTGGGGGGCTCTGTGTGTGTGTGGGGGCTCTGTGTGTGTGTGGGGGGGGGGCTCTGTGTGTGTGTGTGTGTGTGGGGGGGGGGGGCTCTGTGTGTGTGTGGGGCTCTGTGTGTGTATGTGGGGCTGTGTGTGTGTGTGGGGCTGTGTGTGTGTGTGTTGGGCTCTGTGTGTGTGGGGCTGTGTGTGTGGGTGGGGGGGCTCTTTGTGTGTGTGGGGCTCTGTGTGTGTGTGGGGCTCTGTGTGTGTGTGGGGCTCTGTGTGTGTGGGGCTGTGTGTGTGTGGGGGGCTCGCTGTGTGTGTGTGGCTCGCTGTGTGTGTGTGTTTGGCTCGCTGTGTGTGTGTGGCTCTGTGTGTGTGTGTGGCTCTGTGTGTGTGTGTGTGGCTCTGTGTGTGTGGGTCGCTATGTGTGTGTGTGTGGGGGGGGGCTCTGTGTGTGTGTGGCTCTGTGTGTGTGTGTGGCTCTGTGTGTGTGTGTGTGTGTGGCTTTCTATGTTTGTAGCTCTGTGTCCGCTAACACTCTCTACTACTCTCTAATGCTCACCTAAGAGAAGATGCTTTCAAGTCGACAGTGTACAGATATTTCATGTGAGCTACCCAAGTGTCCGCATCAAGTGGGTTCTCTCTGCTGGAAGTCTCGTGGATTAGATTATTTAGATATTGCCAGAATTCTTGGGACTTGCACGGAGCCAACAGCGCAAAAACAGCCATTTTGCCTCTGTGGTTCACGTTTTGCCTTCCAAACCAGTTAGAGTGGGTTTTTGCTGCTTTTCAGTTGCTTTTTGGCGGACTCCGACCCAGTTTTTTGATACTCCCTTCGTTTGGTGTTTAGTTGTTTTGCACATTGCTTGATCGCTGAAATTTGGACCAGGGAAGGTTTTGGATTAATTATGATTCTATAGGTGGTGCTCCCTCGGAGCAACACAGCTAGTTCTTATGAGAGTTTGTCCCATTCACCTATGAGATCCGAGTTATTTGGGCCAGTCTGCCAAACAGTCCATGTCGATTTCCATGAGCCAAATTTGTTGCTTGAAATTTGCCCTCATTTAATTCTTCTGAGGAGCCTGTGTTGTTCTTCATCCTTGGACGCTCCAATGGTGCAGAGGGTATGGCAGGATTCTGCTGTGATGGTTAAATGCAGTAGTAAGGCGTCATGATTGTTTTCGCTCTGTAGGAGCACTGCATAATTTAGCACGTCTTTTTGTAGCCTCTCACTTAATAAAATGTAATCTATGGTAGTCTGATTGTTGTAGGTAGTTGCGTGGATTACCCCTGGCTTGGACTCTATAGATAAAGAATGAGTTGTTGCCAAATTATATGTCTGAAAAAGCGCAATAAATCTTCCAGTACTCCCAGAGGGGTTGCCATCAGATGACTGCTCCCCTATAGCGTGCGTATTGAAGTCCCCAAGAATGATGGGTTCCATGGATGCAAATTGTGTGAGCAGGGTTTCAATCTGTGTAATCAGCTGAGTGAGATTATCCTTGGAGCTCTGCCCGTGGGGATTTTATTATACATTATTTAAAAGTATTGGCAATGGGACGTCTACCATGTTGAGGCCTATCAGAGTACTAGCTAGGAACATGTCAGATGTGTTCTTTATCTCTGTGAATTGTAGTTTCAGGGCATGCCTAATATATATGGAGATACCACCGGAGGGTCTCCCAAATACGTTCCCTTTGGTTGCAGGTTTGAAGTATTCTGCATAGCCTGCTAATGGAATGGATGGGATTGCCCAGGTTTCTTGGGCACAGATTAAATCGTCCCTTTCAAGGAATATGATCGCCGATGGGCTTTGCAGAACCTTGATCATCCCTGCAACGTTCCAAGTCATGATGCTTAATGGTTTGGTGCTAGCTGATGTGCATCTATGCTGGACAGACCCATTGCTTGGAGAGGACCTGAATTTTGACGACCAAGGTGCAGTACTTGATTGGGGCCTGAATTTTGTCAACCAAGTTGGAGGCGACCCAGCCTCAATAGGCCAAATTTGGGGAGGGTGGAGCGCAAAAGGGGGAGAAGTTTTTGAGAATGGAAGTGACCTGCACTGGATGTTCATGTTTGCTTGTTCGAGGGTGCCTTCTCTTCAGTGGATCCCCCTCAGTATTTTAACCGTGGGTTTGTTCTTTGTGGGTGTCTGTAAAATGAATGGATACTTCTCCTGTTCCAGCCTCCGAATGTCGATTCCCCATTCTGTGAAATGTTCTTTTTCAATGTAAATGCTTGCCGCTATGTCTGGGTTGGCCCAAGTTACAATAGTTTGTTCCTTCCCTGCTTGTGAGGGCGAGGGGACAAATTGCACCCTGACAATGTCCCTGCTCGTGATATAGGACAATGTCTGTGTATGTTGGAGGAGTGTCAGAATATTTGATCTATTAAGAGTATCAAGGTTCCCCTTCAAGATGTACAATGGTGTCATGCTCATTTTCGCAGAGTAACCTGCACCTGGTACCAGCGTATTTGACCTGAAGATGCAGTCATTGTGGAAGGGCCTTTGTGTTATTGGAATTTTGTCCGCATGTTTCAGCGTAGACCGATAAACATGCAGGAGGCCGACTTCAGTCCTTCGGTGCAATCTTATAGATTGTGTTCTCATGGGGGTGGCGTTGTAATGTTGAGGCTGGGGTGTTGATTTTCCATTGATGTTACGCTGGCTTTTTATTAGATTTTTTCCATGCTCGGTATCACTCTGGATTCTGATAGGACTTGGAGCCTGGGTTGAGGGCAAGGTGGTAACGACATTCCCGATTGAAGGGCCGTCCCCTAAATCAGCCCCCACCACCCTGGCCTCCCTGTCGTTGTTTGAAGTTAGGCTGGTGGACATGGGTGGACAGTGCTGGGACAGTGTTGGATCAAGACCTGCTGTTGCTAGGTCCCCGGGCATGCTACTCTCTGTCTGCCTGGAAGAACCCCCTGTGGCAGCCTCCACATTTGAGGGCAGATTGACTGTATGCGTAGTCGATGGGGCTGGTACTGATGGAGGTTTAATTTGGGGAATCTTGCAGAATGTGGGGAAAAGAGGTTAAATATTTTCCGGTTTGATTGCCCGCATTGCTGATAATATTTTTTGTTCAAAGGCTGTTAAATTTCGCTGGGGTTTTCTTAATAGTAGTCTCTTAGCGTGCTTTTTTTGCTGTTTAAGATGTTTCTTCTCCCTCCGTGTTGTTGGCGGGGCAGACTGAGATACTTCCAGCGAGCTTTAGGCCCCTATGTTGTTGGGGGCGAGGTCCGCTGAGTGGTTGCTCCCTCCCGTCATACCCTCTGGATATGAGGGGTGTGATGGCTGGGTTTCTGTGCTTAATAGTGATTGTTGGGGATGGATTGATTCTAGGTCTCCATCCCTGGGCACTACAGTGTGGTCCTTTATGCTCTTCTCCAGGCTCGCAGGGTCTTAGCATGTTCTGATGCCGAGTTTTAATTCCTCCACCAGCGAGGAAAGTACAGTCGGGAGCGATGCCAGTTTGTCAATTAGATCAGGGCACCAACATTCAGGAGAGGGAGTTAGCAGGGTTGGATTGCTACTAGTTGCAGCCAGCGTATCGATTTTCTTGGCCATCTCTGCCATTTTTGTTGCCATGACTTGGAGGGTGTCCATTTGTAATTCGAGCTTCTCTGATTGCCACGTTAGCGCCTTAATGGCAGTGGAGAGGGAAGTGCTGACTGACCTTAGCAGGTTGTCCTGCGCGCATGAAAGTTCAAACGACAGGAGCGATGGTGATTTGTGAAGAGAGTCACTGTGATGGCTAGTAGTTTTGTTGATACTGTCATTGGCTGTGCGGGCAGGTGTAGTGGGTATTGCAAGGTACAAAGGTCTCCTCACACGTCACCCTGGTACGTATTTTTTTATTTTTACAAATTAAGCACTGGGTTCAAGAGTGGGTGAAAGGAGGAAGCTATATCAACTGTACTTTAACCCAAAATTCCCGTAAATCTATTAGCTAATTTGCTTTCTAAAGTTTACTAATATTTAAGTGAGCATTATTGGTTCTTTTATTCACAGAATGCAATCATAATAAATTCAATGTATTCATTTTAGATTTGAGTGAGACACAGATGGCAAAACGATTTTGATTTATTGTTACTCATTTTTTTTTAGATAGCTACTTTTTAATTTCATAGTAACGCGGTTTCTTCGTATTTATAACTGATATGCACTGTCAATTATCTTCCATCTTAGATATTGTATTTTCTCCCATTTTTACTTTTAAACTTGTCATTTTTAAGTGTGCATAAGCTCTGCAGTACTTTGTTATACTGTACATTATGTGGTGTTACTACGTCATACTTTTATCATTGGTATAGGCCTTTATCTTCTTTTTCCATGATTGCCAGCCAATCAGAGTGTGCGGATTCGTAGATCTAGCGCAGATCCCTGAATCTGCAATGAATGATGAGACAAACAGTTTCCTCGTCCAATATGGTGTTTTTTAATTTTTAATTTAATGGATTCACTGATCCTTTGCAGATTTGCAAATCCACTGACTAATTGAATATGTTTCTATCCTGTAACAGTTTGAGCCCTTCCAATACCTATTTGTAATGCTGCTTCCTTAGAAGCTGCTGAACGGATTACACCAATGCAAGCAAATGCAATTCCTTGTATAAAGTTATAGGTTCATGGTAAATTTGTTGTTTTGTGCTGTACCAGAGAGCAACACTCTATGTGGCAGTAAAAATGTAAAATGCTCAATTTTTGATCCTCCCTTTATGTACCTCCACCCCTTGACTGAGCTGCATGAAATGTGAGATTCCAGAGTTTAGCCACTATTATCATTGGATTAGAAAGTTTCAAAGAGACATGTCAAATGGCAACTACATTATAATAAAAGAAAATATTGTTTTTTAAATGGAAGCAAAGCTCTAACAATAACTACTGAGTCACTGTTGTTCCCTCTGCAGTATCATTAGATATGGATTTAAAGTTAGTCTGGTCATTTTCAGCAGCAGAGCATCGAGCGAGAGTGTAATGAGGACCAATGTTCTGAATAACTCTAGTAAACAGGGATGAGATTTTAATCTACCTGACTTAGAGATGATGGCTAAGTTAAATCGAGTGACTCGAAAACATCTGCTATAAAGGTCTGTACTCAGAGGGAGAATGACTTGGCCCTGCTACAGCAAAATAAACACATTCATTTAGTTTTTGAAACTCTTGTTTCAAAGGACCAATAATATCGTGGGTCAAATTTGCCTGGTTACATCAAATAAAATAACTAAGATTCAGATTGTTCTATATTCCCATATATGAATTTGAGGGGAAATTGAATCTAGCTTGTAAAGGAAAGTCTGCTTGGCAACTTTGTGGACTTACACCTGAAACGGTTATGCACATTTTATGTATTTGGCCTAAGGTTTTGTATCTAAGAAAAGTCATTGTTCCATGGCACAGTATTTTTAGGAGCATTGTTTGATAGCACAGGATTCTGAAGGGCATTGTTCCATTTCTCTGTGTTCTAAGAGATTTATTCCCATGCACAGTCTTCCCAGGAGCATTGTTTCATAGCACACAATTCTGAATTGCATTGTTCCATATCAAAGTATTCTAAGAACTTTTTTTCTATAAACAGTCTTCCTAGGAACATTGATCCATAGCACAGTATTCTGAGGTGCATTGTTCCATGGCACAGTATTCTGAGGTGCATTGTTCCATGGCACAGTATTCTGAGGAGCATTGGTTCATGGTGCAGTTTTGTGAGGGTCAATATTCCATTGCACCGCACAGGTATGTGTCAGTTGTTCTACTAGTTCAACATTTTTCTAATGGAATTTTTCTTAGCACGGTCTGAATTCACATACACTGAATGGAACAGGAATGACCGCCCATACGCCAGTTCCAAAACTTCAGTTTTGTTCAGAGAGTGACAGCACTTGAAAGGTGGCTGGGGCCAAGAGTAATGCCAAAGCTGCAGCTCTTATTCAAAGAGATGGGCTTCCATTCCCACACACCTGTATCCTGCCTTACTCCGCCCAGAGAGGACGTTGTCAAAAGTAGAATAATTCCTTTGTAGCCTGTTTGTCATGGTGATGTGGCACATCTTTGACTGGACTGGCTTCACCCAAAAGTTGGGAGCCACACTGTGTATAAGCTGACACCTTATAACTGTGCCATGCACACCCTAGGAGTGACTGTAATCGGCTATGTGCGCTCCAATGTGTGTCTGCTTTTGTCGTTGTCCCATTGAGGTCTGCAAGCCATGTAAGGGCGGCCATGTGCCTCCACTCTTGTTTCTTAGCCTTTTTAGCGTGTAAGCATTGTCAACTTGTTGCATGAAGGCCTGTGTGCTTCGGTCCCTGAGAGACGTCTGTGAGTGGCAGCATCTTCTAAAAAAAAGGCACATGTGCCCCCATCACATTCATTGTTCGTCCAGAGAATACTACGTGGCCGTAAAGCCCGTGTGAGGCTCATGTATCGCAGACCTTGCCTTCTGCATATGAGTTGCATCCGTGAGTGGAGTTGTCCCAACATGAGAGTCTGTGTGCAGTCGTCCAACATTGCAGCATCCGCGCTCCCCAAAAGAAGCAGCTCTGATTCTGAGTGAAAGCCCATGGGCCTCTGCCACAGCCCGTTGTTATTTTATGTTTTTAGACTGTTTCTGCTGTTTTCTGTGAACCACACAGGACAACAAAAGGCATCCCCTTCCACCTTGTATGGCACCCTTGCATTGCCTCCCCTATTTCAGAGCAGCCATTGCAAAGAACCCAGACACTGTCTCGCCACCAGTTGAGTAAGATATCTGACTGTGTGTCTGTGCCAACCCTAATCCCAACACTGCCCCTTGGTTGTTAGTAGGGCTATCCGCTTGTCACTCTATCCTTGCCTGAGGTGTGTAGGACTTGAGAGACACAGATGTAGCCGCAGAGTAACTGCAGTACTTATGGCATAAAGGTTTATGCTATGAAACTGCAAGATATTACTAAGCATATTTGTTTATTTGTACGACTCTTATTAAGAAGCAAACATTGGCAAAGCCAGCTGGTCTGGCTTTTTGTTAGGGGCTGGGTTTGTTAATAGTTGGGCATATTTGAGTCTTTTGCCGCAAGCAGCCCTAAAAACAAACCGCTTTATGAATTTACATCTTGGGCTACAACAACATGGAAGCTGGGAGTGAGACCCCTTTGCTGAACAGACTGTACCAGCAGAGTAACGCTGTACCCTCAAGGAAAAGGATCCAGAGGACGAAGCTTGTGTTGTAAATGGTGAACATTCAAGGCATACATAGCAAAATATTGCATAGTAGATACTTTTGATTAAAGGCCACAATTTTTTATATCTTTAAATAAGCCTTTTTGCACGAATGTCTTTGTGAACAAAAGGCAGCCATAGTACCGGCAACATGTTATCATGACAGTAAAGTAAAGCAAATGCATGTGCAAGACTGATTAGTGAATAGTGCAGTCTTTATGAAGAGCTAAGGCATCCAAACAGTAAGCAATTCCTAAATCTGTGAAGTACATACATCAGCAAATCACATAGCACTGCAGTCCCACTGCTGGGCACCTAAGGTCATCATCGGATGGCCTTAGGATAGAATGCTCAGTCAGCTTTGTCAGTTTTCAGACTTGTGGTCTGAAGATCACCGCATAGCTCAGCAGCAAGCGCTTAATTCTCGAAGCCATCCGTTTGGCTTAGACTCCTTAGAGAATAACAGCACTGTCACTGTACGCTGTTTTAGCTCTGCAGTACTCCTTTTTTGTTTTTATAAACTCTTTTTTATTGATTTTATGCAACAAAAACAGAACAGAAAATATACAAGCAGTGCCTGGCTCCGCTCTCAGAGAAGGAGAAATTCCAATCATATGTCAGAACAGTACAGTGATGGGAAAAAAAATTGAAGTAGACATGGCTGAACCACCCACCAAATGCATAGATCAAGTTAGAGGTCAAGAGCACGTCAATGGCAAGTCGTCATGTAGATTATACAGTACATTACAGTTACACAAGCTTGACTGCCAGAATCACATGGCCACGGCACCTAGAGCCCACGCATCATCCCTACCCATCAGAACCCTGCTCCGAACCCAAAACGTCTTCCCCTGCAAATTTATTGAGAAGATATTATTATTACATATTTTTTATAAAGTGCAACTATCACCCAATGAGCACCTTGACACTAATAACTTATCAGTAGATATGAGAGATCTTTCTTACAGTGAACTCTAATTGGTAAAAATAGAAGATGGGAGCACACTGCTAGCCTCTCCGCAGTATCGCCCCTCTGCATTATGGTCAATGCAGTGCAAGTGTTTCAAACAAGCACTGGCGTTGCCAATAGGTTTCGCATTTGGAAAGTTGGAGCTATTGGTTTTATAAATGACATTTTATATTTATATATTGTTATTGACAATGCCAATAACGATATATAAATATAAAATGTCAATTACAAAACCAATAGCTCCAACTTTCCAAATGCGAAACCTATTGGCAACGCCAGTGCTTGTCCTGACAAGTGCCCAACTTATCTTCCAGCGTAATTTTGCTTTTCCTTCAAGTGAAGTTATAAAAACATAGTCGGACTCTTGCAGGACCCTCCCGTACCCCGTCTGCCCCCCGAGGTGCAACCTGACAAGCATTTAAGTTTACCGTCCTCCTCCCACCATTTCCTTAGCATGCCTTATTCTCAAAGACTCACAAGCCTGTTTACTAGGTCTGCCAGTCTGCCATGCACTCTCTTCTGCGCCATCTCTCGGTACACATCTCGGCAAGCTTGTTTGTGTCTGCCCGCCTACGCAACCACACATTGTTTAACTTCCGTGGGGCAACAGCAAGCACCCTCCCAATTGGCTGTCTCAATTGCATCACGTCCAACTGTACTGCATAACTATTGGCACGAGCCACAGCAGGCTTTTTTTATGTATTTATTTATTTTGTGCGTATTAATTTGTCGGAGGGATTTGAAAATATGCCGGTATGGTGTTGGGTGAACGAACCGTGGTGCCAAAGGTTACCTTACCATTCAGGTGTTAACAACTTTAAGCATGGGCAGAGGTTTCTCACTAAACTAAGTAAATACTACAAAATGCCTATGTTTTCAAGAAGATCAGTTAGACTCAATTCGTGTTTAAAAACACTATGACTCCGATAGATAGAGGTAGGTGAAAAAAAAAATGCAGGCCACCGTCAGAGACCCGTGCTGGGGTAAACAGCCCAGGAACACGTCAGCAGGCTTGTGTGTATGCTAATGCGATACTACTGACTGTTTGTGTGGGTGTTCGGAGGGGAAATGAACAGCTCAGAACCACACCGAGTGGAAACCAAAACCTGCAGGCTGTCACACAGCTCTGCACTGAAAGACCCAAGTGACCCTATTCTGGCAGAGTTGTCATTCTTTTATACCGATGTTGTTAGCAAGGGCCCCTTAGACTATCTGTGTTATGCCAGCTGCGTGGGCTCTACAATCTTTCAGCGTAAAGCAGTCTGTTTCAAAGCAAACGTAAGACATTTTACTTAACTTCTGGCACACAACTCTGGCTTGCATGGCTTCTTTGTTTGTCTTAAACCGAATGCTACAAATGTTTTTCTTCAGCTGGCCTCGCAATGCTGCCAAATGGCCGGAGGGAAGCCGGATGGGGACGGGAGAGCCTGGTGGGGGGGGGGGGCGGGAATGCAAGCGAGGGGAGGAGAAGTGTGGCAGGCGGATTAGGGAGATGCGCGTGCTTGTGTGGTCACGTGACCCGCTTTTGTGGTCACGTGACTCACATGCACTGTGAAGAAACCGCAGTGGTTTCACGAGTCGATCGAGCACTTGAATTTTCGCCTATTACATTCGCAAGCGAATGATAATAGGCGAAACCTAAAAACGAGTCCAAAGTTCAAAAGTGTTTCACCACAATCGGTGCAAGTTAGTACTTGAAGTGTAGTTATCTCTCGACACGAGACATGGCTCGTGTTTCGGGATTGTTTACCTCATCAGTAGAGACAGTTCTGGGGTAGCAGAGCAGGCCGCAAAACATCCGTCAAAGGCCTCGTTGCCCCTCCGGCGCGCAGGTGCGTCTCCAAAAGCTTGTCAGCTTGGATGGCTCACGGGAGCCACTGTAGTAGAAATAGAAGATGGGAGCACACTGCTAGCCTTTCCGCCGTATCGCCCCTCTGCATTATGGTCAATGCAGTGCAAGTGTTTCAAAAACCGAGTCCAAAGTTCAAAAGTGTTTCACCACAATCGGTGCAAGTAAGTACTTGAAGTGTAGTTGTCTCTAGACACAAGACATGGCTTGTGTTTCGGGATTGTTTCCCTCATCAGTAGAGACAGTTCTGGGGTAGCAGAACAGGCCTCTGGGGTAGCAGAGCAGGCCGCCAAACATCCGTCAAAGGCCTCGTTGCCCCTCCGGCGCACAGGTGCGTCTCCAAAAGCTCGTCAGCTTGGATGGCTCACGGGAGCCACTGTAGTAGAAATAGAAAATGGGAGCACACTGCTAGCCTCTCCGCCGTATCGCCCCTCTGCATTATGGTCAATAGAGTGCAAGAGTTTTAAAAAAACGAGTCCAAAGTTCAAAAGTGTTTCACCACAATCGGTGCAAGTAAGCACTTGAAGTGTAGTTATCTCTAGACACGAGACATGGCTCGTGTTTCGGGATTGTTTCCCTCATCAGTAGAGACAGTTCTGGGGTAGCAGAGCAGGCCGCCAAACATCCGTCAAAGGCCTCGTTGCCCCTCCTCGTTTTCTCTACTGATTAGGGATACTATCCCGAAACACGAGCCATCTCTCGTGTCTAGAGATACTGGAAATATCAAGTATACTCACAAACTTTTGCCCAACTCTTCAAGTCATACGCACTGCATATACCAAAGTGCAGAGGGGCGATCCGGCGGAGAGGCTAGCAGTGTGCTCCCATCGTTGATTCCTGTTATAGGGCTCCCGTGAGCGCCCAAGCTGACGAGCTTTTGGAGACGCACCTGCGCGCCTGAGAGGCAACGAAGCCTGTGACGGTTGTTTGGCGGCCTTCTCTGCCACCCCAGAACTTTTCTCTACTGATGAGGGATACTATCCCGAAACACGAGCCATGTCTCGTGTCTAGAGATACTGGAAATATCAAGTACTTACTTGCACCAACCTTGGTGAAACACTCACAAACTTTTTCCCAACTCTTCAAGTCATACGCACTGCATATACCAGAGTGCAGAGGGGCGATCCGGCGGAGAGGCTAGCAGTGTGCTCCCATCGTTGATTCCAACTCTAATTGGTAAGTCATTCAATTTAGCCTTATATTTCCAAGGGTAGCTAAGTTTTCAGGTTCTTTCTAAAACTCAATAGATTGGTATTGGTTCTTAAGGAACGTGGGAGATTATTCCAAAGTTGAGCACCTTGGATCTGGAAACCGCAGTTCAGGCAGGCTTATATTCCGCTCCGTTGAGCTTGTCTGGAATTGTTACAACCCAGCATCAGTACCGCCGGATCGGGACACACCAGGGCGTACTGCCCTCACAGATCCCACGGACTTTGGGCCTTATCAAGGAGGCACAACCCATCCACAACCACGGACAACCGGAGGTACTGACACTGGGTTGTAACAATTCCAGACGAGCTCAACGGAGCGGAATCGCACCACACGACCACAGGACACGGCTGTAGAAAGAACTTTTCTCTCTCGCCGTCCCACTGAACAACGATCGATCCCACGGACCTTGGCCTTTATCAAGGAGGTCATAACCCATCCACGGACAACCGACGGTACTGACGCTGGGTTGTAACAATTCCAGACGATCTCAACGGAGCGGAATCGCACCATGCGACCAGAGGACACGGCTGTAGAAAGAACTTTTCTCTCTCGCCGCCCCAACGAACAACGATCGCCCTGAAGAAGTTCATTGTGTAATGAACGAAACGCGTTGGCTGGAACTCAGTTTTGTTGGATGACTTTGAAAATAAAGAACTGATTTTTGATACAACTTTACAAGTGAACATACTTATTGAACTGACCACCGGGGTAGTACACCACTCCAAATTCTGGTGTAGTTCTCTCTCTGCTTTGCAGTTGGCACCCAAGAACGGCATGCGCACACCAACCCGAAATACCTTTTGATCTACCACACAGGGAATACAGCAGGGAAGTGCGGCTATCCCGGCTATCCCGGTCCGCCGTTGCTCGTCTTGTTCCATTAGATTTTTAATAATTATGAAGGAAAAGTAACTTTTAGTAAATTATCCTTTACCTACATGAACTGTCAGAAGGCTAGTTAAAAGTTAACCTGAGACTAGTTCCTGAGACTAATTAAAAGGTAACCTGATCTCAGTTGTGTTCTTTGGCATCAAAATCTGTTTTGGACCAGATCAAACATCCCTGCAGTTGATCTTTCCGCTGTTACAGACACAGCCCAACTGGATTTGGATAAATGTATTATCGATGTATGTAGGAAAATGTGTTTCTGTTGCAGTAACCCCCCGCCCACTTTTTGCTCGATATCTGATGCACTTTGACTGAGTATGCCCTAGGTCCCAGCCAATCAGGTTTCCAAGGCCTTTGTTCTTTTCCTAAACTGTTCTATTTGTCCCACAATTGGCACACCTCTGACCCACAAATAAGTCCCTAGTAAAAGGTACCAGTGGTACCAAGGGCCTTTGACCAGAGAGGGTCCCTTGCTGCAGCATGTAATGTGCCACCCTAAAGGGCCCCACACCAAACACATACACACTGCCATTGCAGGCTATGTGCTGTGGTGTAACTAAACTAAAAGAGTTGACTTGGCACACCTTCCTGGGTGCAATGCATACACAACACTACCTGTGTCATAGGTAAGTCACCCCTCTAGCAGGCCTCACAGCCCAAAGGCAGAGTGCACTATACCTGCATGAGCAGTGTGCCCTTACAGTGTCCAAGTCCATTCTTGGGCACTTTTAAGTGCAGTGAAGAAATTTTGAGTACATGGGCTGGGAGTTTGTCATTACAAACTCCACAGCTCCAGGATGGCTTTACTGAAAACCGGAAATTTTGGTACCAAACGTCTCAGCATAATAAACCCCCACTGACGCCAGTGTTGGATTTGTTATCAAATGCACTCAGATGGCATCTTAGAGATGCCCCCTGAAAAACAACCAAATTATAGTGTATTGGCTGACTGGTCCCTGCCAGCCATCCACAACCAGCCTGATCTGGGTGGAGGTGCTTCACACCTCCTCCTGGCAGGAACAGCAACAGCTGGCAGTGAGCCTCAAAGGTTCTCACCTTGTGATATCCTGAATTGGACAGCTCCAACTAGTGGGGATGCCCCCCGTTCAGGCCCACTTTTGGCGACAGAACAGGCGGGGTCCGACACTTGTCTCAACACTACTCACTACTGAGAAAAGAACCCCAAGACCACAGCGGTAGAGGACATACACTCGTGTTGACGCAACTCTGCCCTGCCAGAAGAGTGCACTGCAGCTGGATGGCCTCTTGGACCTAGAGGGAGCCTCTAGCTCCGTTCCTGAAAGCCTGTACCCTCGTCCAGGTGGCCCTTTCGGCTTCCTTCCGCCCCGCCTGCTCGACCACAGCATCTCCGAGAAGGCCCAAAATCTGTGAAACTCCTCCATCCACTGCGCATCTACATCCCCACGATCGTGACTGTTGGGCTGGTGGTGCCTCCATTTGACCTACAGTGACTCGCTGACAACGACCGCAACAGTCCCAGCGTTGGCGGCCTACAGACTACTATTTATCCCCATTGCTCTCCGCTGACCACGAGAGCAAACAATATTGCCGGTATCGACCACTGCTTCTTAGATACTAAACTCTGCACTTCTCCGGGTGCCCCCAGTCTCCATTGACTAGCCTTGGGCTCAGTGAACTCTGCACCCGGCTGCTCCAGTGCCTCTGGTGCTGCAGTGCCTATCTAAAACTGACTCTTGCCCACGGCCAGTCTAAACCCCCGATGACTGAAAACTTAAGTTGTGTACTTACCTGCTGATGCATAGCTCTGTTTCCTTCCTCTGGATTGCATTGCATTCTAACTATTGCCTACAACCGTCTATCCTTTGCAAGTACTAAATGTTACTGTTTGGGATTGACAATACCAAAGTATTTCCAAGACCATATAGTATTTCGACTACCTTTTTGAAAGTATTACTTGCTGGAAAAGTCTACTTGCCTGTAACTGAGTTCAACTTGGTTCCTAAAATAAAAGTAACTGAAGTAATATTTTTGCAAGACATTGGTCTGTAGTTAGTCATTGAGTGTGTGTTCTTGAGTTGTAATAGCGTGTACAACAAATGCATTCACACTACCCTCTTATAAGCACAACTGCTCAGCCCAGTCCAACTGCCACTAAAGTGAGAGTAAATTATTATCTACTTTAACCTCTGCCATACCTCTGGGGACTCACTGGACTCTGTGCACACTATAACTCTTTTTAGTATGATATATACAGAGTTGGCTTCCTACAGTGTGCATTTGGGATTTCATACTGTGCCATGGGCTTACGTATGTCGTAGCTAACTTGTATGTGTTGAACAGCACTGGTAACATTGTTGATCGTTGAAGAAATTTCTACATAATGAGTTGATTTTAAACTGTTGACTTCTGTCAGAGAGGAAGAATCAGATCTGCGTTAGTAGTGTTTTCGTCACCTCTGCCACTTCTCCTTGTAGCCTCGAGAGATACTGTTGTCCACAGAAATGTACTTACTGGCAGCAGTCCAGATAGTTTCAGTGTGAAACTTAATTGAGTTTCCAATGCCAACTACATACCTCTGGAGACTCTGAAACCAGATTGATTTTGTGATTCTCCAAGGTGGTTTTCCAGGGTGTCTATAATCGCCTTCTGACCTCCCCATCCATCACTGATCAGACTTATGAGTGAGAGGTTACAAATTAGATGATAGTTACCAGATAATTCTGGATCACCTCATAGGTGCTGGAAGTAGGGGTGTTGAGGGTGCTGCAGCACCCCAAAATACCCATGCTGGATTTCAAGATGTTAATGAGCCACAAAGAGGAATTTTTAATTATCTTTTTATTTTGACACATTTGCTACGTAGTTCAAAGACAGAGGTTAAGTGTCTGGCTATGTCATCTGACGAACTTGCTATTTTTTTAACATGGAGACTGGTGTTTTTCTTTTCTTTCTCTCACTGAAAAGTGAGAGGATTTTGTCAAGTGAACTATGTGACAATCTTGCTATATTACAGTGAGCATGAAAGGTAGGGCTCTATGTAGGATGTCAATTCTATTCTAACACACTGTAACATTTAAATACTTGTAAATGAACTGTACGAGGATTTCAAAATATATCAAACTATATCAGCCATGAGGAAAGCATATATGAGGCACTTTTTTGTAACTCTTAATTGCGATGGAAACAAAGATTTTAATAGGATGAAAACAAATCAAGACACTTTTCATGGTGATGCGCAAATGATAAATATTTCCTTAAAGCCGGTTTCTACATATAACTGTATGCAGACTATACACTGTTATCAGTAAAACTGGACGTCTGTGCCAATTTAGTGGCCTTTTTAATGGGAAATGTGCTGTCTGTAAAATACAGTGCGCTACCACACCTGGTTTTAGTGAGATATTTGCCACAGTGTGCTCCAAGATGCACTAGGAGCCACAAACTGCACCGAATGCACGTGGCTCATTTGTTACACTTTTTCTCAGTGTGACACGTGCATTTTTCACAGTCCCTATGACTTCAGTGATGTAACGTTGCTGGCAGCACCCCCACTCTGGACATGAATCCAGCCCCACCGGTTCGCCTCCTGTATTTCTTTACAGGTGTTCAGGAATGCCTACTTTATTGTGTGGGCACCGAGCCCGGCAGGCAGCAGGGATGGGTCCAGCATTAATGTTATGTCTGGCACAAGAGAGTGTCAGAAACTCGTGCAAGTGCCACCTGGTGCTTGTGCAATCAGCTGACACGAGGCCAAGTTCCAGCAGTTTTGATGGCTTTAAATCCACCGGTCACTGGGCTCTGGAAGGCACTCGGCGCCCACCTGGAAGAGGACACTGAATTAGCCACAGTGGCAACATATTCAGTAGACTGAAAACCGCATATATTTACATAATAATCATTGCCCAGATCGGGCCGATACCGATCGCATCTCCATGGCGACCGCCATATTGTGACCTCAGCAGAAGGCCCGACTGCTAATGGCCTCACCTGCGGTCCACACGGCGAGAATTAATGGTGGCAACTAACAATTATTGTAACGAGGCGCATGAAAGCGCCGAGTGTGGCTGTTGACATTTTGTGTTTCACTCTCCTAAAAACGAGTTGGTCGCTTGTTTCCTTAACCTCCCAGTCACCTCCCCTGGGTCACGTAGTAAGTAAACTACCCGCACGGCTCAGACATAATGTTCCTCTTTGTAATTATGGTTTCGCGCTGCCACGTTCTTATCGTGCTCAGCTTTTGGGCCTTTGTGGTTCGGAGATAAGATCACGTCCCAAGTGCCTCAGAGGCGCTTTTCACATCAAACGAGTCGCTGCCAATATTAGAGAGTTCAGACCCAGGGCAGGCTGGGTCCGGGCCCGGGAGCCGTGCCAGGCCCGGGTTGGCCCGGAGTGCTTCGTCGAGGTATACAATGAGTACACATCGCTGTTCGTGGGTCCCAGGACAATACAATGTCAACACTACTCGCGACTTGGTCGGTGAGAACCCCAGAACAACAAAGGCACCAGCATAGTGAATACGCTGCAGGGCCATAAACATTGGCATACAAATAGCATTTGTAAGATGTTTATGCAGGGGAGGCCTTATGATATAGCATCGTATTAAAATATATATATATATATATATATATCTATCTATATATATATATATATATATATATATATATATATATATATATATATATATATATATATATATATATATACATACATATATATATATATATATATATATATATACATACATACATATATATATATATATATATATATATATATATATATATATATATATATATATATATATATATATATATATATATATATATATATATATATATATATATATATATATATATATTATTCTGCGAGTTCCAAAAGTAGAGAACACTTTACCAGGCTACTCCAGTCCTGATCAACAAACACAAAATAATAATTATGGCCCCCCTGCTGCGCTATACTGCACCCCAAGCTACAAGCATCGCATTGCCTTTCAGAAGAGCACGGTCTGCTCTCCTGCAACACACTCCATGCTTGGAAACAAATGTTTAGCGCCAAGAAGCCTGTTTAGGAGTTAGACTCAGTACACAAAATAATCAAATCAAACAGTTACTTTGCTGAGAGCAAGATGCCTTTCTGGACAGGCGGTCCCTTCTGGTCTGTCCTTTCCTAAGTCGTCATCTGGGGCCTACGGACTTTATGCGTTTTCTCTCCATGAACAGACATCTGAAGCAAAACATATTATTGAGCGGGGTCTAACCTGCTGATGAGAACCGTGTGTACCTCAGGAGTTCCTGTCAAATCCGGTCAGGGTTCACCAACCTCTCAGAAAATTATAGCTAGAAAAACATCAAAATCCTACACCAGGTTCTTCTAATTCATAGATGGAGAGCTAGGGTGGATCTGTTCAGCCTTTGTAGAGATTCCTGTATTGCTTGAAGGCCATGGGTGCAAATCCCAGGTTTGCTCATACTTTCAACCGTCTGCCTGGGCAACTTACTGAGGTTGATAAAATGAGTACCATTGAGATGGGCAATAATTAGCATATCAGCATCTAGACCCAGATAATGCTATATGTGCAGTATAGAAGTGTACTAACCAGGGCTTGAGTCGGAGTACCATGCGGGTGGACGCCGTCCCCCCACTTATTTTACTGTGAGCTCGGTAACAGGAACAAATGGACTCTTTGGCCTCTCTGGGGCGAGATTGGAGCTCATTCACAACGCTGCTCACGCGCTGGCTTCTCTGATGCAATCGCATCTAAGGGGTGAGCGAGGGGAGGCAATGAGTCTGATAGTGCAAGCGACCTTTCGTGACGTCACTTCATGTCGTGACGTCAGCGTCCCCCCACTTCTTTTTTAGGACTTGTGCCCTGGTAGTAACCATTACATATTACGGTGGTGCTGTAGTTGTAGTCAAGCCAGTGCATGGCGGGAAGAGCTATAATTAATACGCAACATGTCTCTGTATCACAAACACTCAAAAAGGGCTCAGAGTGATTATTTGCCTCTTATTTAGAGTCCCACGAACTGTGTACAGGCGGGAGGACCGAAGGCTTTAAGATTTGCATTATCATGTAGCACATGATGAGGAAAGTGTAAAGAGAGAATTTATGAAAACAAGGACAATGTCCGAGTCTACAGTCTCAAATAGAAAATGTTTTAAAGCAACAAATAAATAATCTAACACTTAGAGGACTGTCGAGTAATAACTCTAAGCCTGCGAAGCATCATGCATTTGGTATCGCTTATTAGCTTCTCATCCTTGAAAGGTGAAGAGAAATTCATTATTGTATGGGGGTTCCTTGCATGGAAGTGAAACAATGAAACTTTGGCATTAAACACATTGAGAATTTGTTGTTATGCATAACATACATCACTGAAAATACTCTGACATCATTTTGATGATATTCCAGTCAGTTCAATATGTTTATTCCGATTTTAGCCCATGAAACAATCATTCAAAGCGCACTTTAGATTGGTAGTTTATAAAAGTATTCATCAAAATATATTATATAGTTAATCAAAGCCAATCAATAAAAGTTCTAGTTCACACGTTTATTATAAAGATTACTGTCAGAAATACAATTACAAAAATCCAAAGCCTCTTCCCTTGATTTTAAAACCAGAGATTTTAATAGAGGAATTAGATAAACATGTCTAAGAAAAACCTGGCAAAAACTGACCATCACATATACACAACACATTATTGTCCTGTTTCCCTTGAACAGTGACGTTGTTCAGCTCAAGAATCCCAAACGAGTCCGGAGATCATAAGAATGCCTGATAGGCCCAACCCAAATATCCCTCCATGTTCTTCATCTGAGTCTCACTTATGTATTGTGTACCTATGATTCTGGTAGACAGGATTTACAGTTGGCCTAGCACCGCAGAGCCACAACACAACAATTATTTTGTATCCGCTCAGGTTCACACCAAATGTTATTTAAGCCAATATATGTCAATGGTTTGTGGACATGATTGAAACTGGGGAGAAATATGGAACTAGTAAGACACAATATATCTTTATGCACTTTCTGATAGACTAGGAGCTCCAGATTAGATCTCAATGATGCTGGTATCATTGTGTATAATGATTTTAAGTCAGAATTCAAATCTAAGGGAAGTTAGCACATTTGGGCAATTGATATAATCGTGGGGGAAAACATTAATTTGCATTCCAACTTTGAATAGTGGATACACCATAGGCTTGAATTGGCGTGGGCAAAAGATTGTCACCAAGATTAAAATTATTCAAGTAAAGGTCCTGGTAAGTATTTGTTAGGTTACATTTGCTTTTGGGGATCTGGGATGTTTAGACCCATTCTCTATAAATCAAAGACTGAAATAATCTAAAGGATTCACTATTTAGAGTTTGCTTCTTTTTAGCCTGAATTATACTTCCGGAATGTAGACCAGTTGTTTTTTACCGGTGGTCTGCAGACTCCTGGGAGGCTGCAACACCTACTCAAGGGGTCTGCAACTGTTTTGAAAATTCAATATTATTAGCAGATTAATAAAGTGTGTATATACATAAGAAAGCATAAATAAAAGTTACAAATGTTAAAATTCTCTGTAAATGTGTGAAGATTTTAAATCTGAGGCTAAAAATGAAATTGGTAACTTTAGCTTGATTTGTGAGAGCAGGACAAGCACAGCAAACAGAATCTAGTATAGATTATTGGTCCCTCAACTGAAGCACTGATATGCACAACTAAAAGAGCCTGCATTAGGAGCAGAAAAGACGAAGTGATATGCTAGAAGCTAGCTTATCACTTCGTCTTTTAGAAATAAGATAACATTTCAAAAGTCTCAAACCTTCCCTTTAAAATTAAAATTGCGATTTTTGTAAATGTGTTAGTGAATTAGGGAAAATATTTCATAATATGTGTATTTGTTTGTTTTACACTTGTTTCTGTATTTTTGTGATTTGTTTTGAGTGTCAAATTGTAGAAATTACTTAGGCCATGCCCCCCATCTTCCAGCACTGATTCTGTGGGGTCTGAAGAAGTCAAAAGGTTAAGTACTGTTTCTGTAGACTGTCCATCTATCAGGGTAGTCCATCTACTAATCGTGGAAAGCATTTTAAGTCTGCAATAGTTTTCAAATGAAAAAATAACTGGTTGAGCTTGCAAACAGATCTGCATCACTCTTATACGTTGACCATGTTATATATGTGCCCCTTGAGCTCAGATCATTAGCATTTCAGGAATGCATGTTCAAAAAGTATTGATCAGAAGTATATTAAATAGGGTCTGTTACAGGATATAACCCTAGTTTATCCATTAGTTGAAGGATATTGCTTTTGTGCATTCACCTGCAGGTCTATGGTAAATGCAGGTCTTACCTAAATATGGGATTAGAGTATAGGGCAGTAACAAAAGTCAAATGTGACTGCCACCAAGGTTTATCATTATGAAAGTATATCATTACTGCTAAATGTGTGTTGTGCAGATCCAAAAAAGACAAATCAGTGCATTCTTTTTTGACATATTTCATTAATCAAGAGTCTAAGGGCCAGATGTATGACCATGACAATTTGCGAGCCGCAAAATGACATGTACAACAGTGTCAGAGACACTGTTAGCGACTCCCAATGGGTTAGTAAACTGCGTGGGTCATGAATATAAATGAGCCTGTCCCATTTTGCGACCCCATTTGAAATCGCTGGCCCTCCCAGGGATGGTGGCCTGCTGGGCTCAGCAGACCTCCATGCCTTGGACTGCTTTTAAATAAAGCAGTTTTTATTTAAATGCAGCCCATTTTCGGAAATAATATTTATGCAATACAAGGCTTTGTATGCTGATTATTAATCATTTTGAACTATGGTGGAATTATATTTTTTTGTTCGCATTTTAGCTTTGAAATATCAGTGATATCATAATATGTTGTCTATGTTGTTTGACGTGATGTAAGCACTGGTTAAATAAAAAGGTGGTTCTGTTGGGTAAGGCAAATCACTTTGACAACGCTAATAAATGCAAAGTAAACGTTTAGAAACTCTCTGAAAACACATATGCAATGAGAAAATGAATACTCAAGCAATCTAATGATAAACTTCATATAGCCAAGGGGTGATTTGCAAAGATTTTATATCAGAATTCAATCATGTTACATCCGAATTACTTCATTCAATGATGACATTGGATTCATAGAAAAGACCGTCAAACACAAGTGAAAATGATGTGACAATTGGTGAAAAGTGCTTAGTGCATGAAGCAATGTACAGTGAAACTGAATAACACATATTTACAATTATATACAAGGGTTAAGTTAACATCAGTAATTGAATATTTTTGGCACCAGAATCTACAGGCGTCATCTTGAAGAAGGTTACATTTGTGACCCAGGTTAGCAGACCTCCCAATGTCTGTCCAAACTGTGCTTGCAGTGCAGTAATGACAAGGCGCTTTTGCTTAAACAATTTCTAGCACCAATGCGTCCTGAAAATAGTTTAAATCAAATTGAGTTTAAGTTGTGACAATTAAAACCATCAATCTTGAATGAAGTTTCCTGCCTATATTTGCAAAGGAAGGATCAAAGAGCAGATGCCATGCACGGTGGGGAACGTGTACCAGGGCCTAGATGTAGGTAATAGCAAATTACCGAATGTTAAATACCGAATTTTACCGATTCGGTATTCACTATTCGGTAATTGCTATGTAGGTAAAATATTCAGTAAAAATACTGAATCTGTAAGATTCGGTAATTACCGATTCTGTAATTACAGAATCGGTATTTGCCATTGATTCCTATGGGCCTTGAAGCCCATAGGAATCAATGGCAAATACCGATTCTGTAATTACAGAATCGGTAAAATTACCGAATTTGCAAGGGTGACAGGGTGTCACTTTGACACCATGTTGCACCCCTGTTTCTGGCTTGTGTGCCATGTGACACACAGACATGCCCTAAAGGCATGTCTGTGTGCCACATGGCACAGGTGTACATGCACAGATGTGCATGTACACTGGAATTCGTTATTTACCATGGGATAGTATTCCACGGTAAATAACGATTCGGTAAGGGTCTGTGGCACTGATTACAGTGCCACCTACATCTTGATTTACAGAATCGGTAAATTTACCAATTCGGTATTTTACCGATTCTGTAAATTTACCAAATCAGTAAATATACCGATTCTGTAAATAAAATGCCCCCTACATGCCAAATCCCAAATACCGGTCGGTAACGGCCGAAATCGTCCGTTACCGGCCGGTAATTGGCGACCTACATCTGGCCCTTAGTCTCTCATTTCCTATCCTTCATTGTCAATCTACATTATCATGGTCTGAGATTGGAAGCCCTGTCTGAAATGCTCAATATGTTCCAATAGACTATTGAATATCAGTGGGCTGAACCCCATGCACCATGGGCCTTTAGCACAGAGTTAACATGTTGTCATAAGTGTCCGAAGAAGGTAAAGGAAACCTCTTCACTTTACAAAGAGAGAGTTAAATGTAGAGGAGGGTCCACCTGCAAAATATCCTCTCCCATTGTGAGAATATGTTGGAAGGTTGGGGGATCCTCCAGGATTTAGGGTCTTCATCCATCCAATTTTAAGTCGCATCCCACGGCGGAAAAACAGGAATATGGGAAGTATCTATGGAAGAGATGCAGGTCTTGGGCTCATCATGTGTTTTCAGCTGCAGCTGGCACATCATCTTGAAAGATGTAACTTGTTTTAGGAGGTAAATGACCGAGCATCATGGAATTTATTCATGACGCCCAGTTATTTATACTAAGTTTTTCTTTTCTCGTGTGTGGGAGGCAAAATTGATACTGTCTTGCACTTGGCCATGTTGCAGAAAAAGACGAGTCTGTTGCAATGAAAGTATGAAGCAAAGGCATACCGCTGGAAATACTAAGGGCCATATGTATCATCATGACCATTTGCGATTTCTAAATAGCGATTTTTAAGGAATCGCTATTTAGAAATCGCAAAATGGTATGTATGTAGGAAATCGCTTCTTTTTAGCGATTCCTTAACATTCCTAAATTGCGATTAGCAAATTGCTAATCGCAAATTTCTCATTCATTTCTATGGGTCAGGAGGCCCATAGGAATGAAGGGGAAATTTGCGATTAGCAATTTGCTAATCGCAATTTAGGAATATTTTCAAGGGTGCAGGGGTGTCACAAGAACACCCTGCTGCACCCCTGAAAATGACATGTGTGGGCATATGGCGCACATACATGCCCTTAGGGCATGTATGAGCGTCATATGGTACCTTTGGATTTTGAATAAATTGCTTATGTAAAAGAATTCGCAACTTACCACCAACTAGAAGTTGGTGGTAATTTGCGAATCCTTATGGGCATTTTTGAATTAATTTTCCTTTGATACATTGCATTTAAGGAATCGCACAATTTTTGATTCCTTAAGTGCAATTGCAAAATAAGGAATGGCAAATTTTGCAATTCCTTATTTTGCTGCCAAAATGTTTCATACATACCATTTAGCAAATTAGTATTCGCAAAGGCCGAAATTCTGCAAATCTCGGCCTTTGCAAATGCTAATTTGCTTGATACATATGGTCCAAAGTGCCCTTGGGATTCACCCTGCCAGTAGCGGCTCGCACAGGGAAGATCAGCGAGGCAGTGGGGCGAGGTAAGGGGTGGTGGAAGTCGCCAGACGATGGGATAAGTAATGTTAAATAAATAGATAAACAAAACCACTTATTTTGCACTCGCCGCATCGCCACGTCGGCAATTCTTTCGAACGCCAAGTAAGTGGTTCAATTTATTTAATATTACTTACCCCGTCATCTGTCTACTTCCACCACCCCCCACCTCGCCTCACTGCTCTTAACTGTGTGAGCCGCCTCTGTGCCTGCCTACAACCGGCCAGGAGGAACCATTGACTGGCTTTGGGGGAAAGAAGTGTTTGAGTTCAGCTATCGTTTGGCGACCTACGCGTGTTTCGGTGAAATAAGGAGAAGTTAAAACCTTAAAGCCTTGCAAGCACCCAAAGGAAATATCGCACCCTTGATAAACCAAGAGTGTTGACCCAAACTAGAGTTATCTGAGCTTAAACTGGCATCTACATTCCAGCCCTTGGCCTAGGGTTTGCCCTAGAGTGCCTCAAGAGCTTGGGTGTAGTGTACATCCATAGTCTGTGATATCATGGCGGAGTCATGGTGCAGAAAGGTCTGAGAGTTGTGGTTCCCATATCACTAGGTGGATTCATCTGCCCTTGTTTGTTACCACCCCCTCAGCGATGTTGGTCCAGGAAGTGATGATGAACCTAACCTTTGTTAGTAGAGGAGGAAGAACATGACAGCATTGGTGCAGCCAATCATAGAGCACGAGTAAATTCTGAGTCTTTTCATTCTGGCATAACTCGAATCACAGTCATCACCAATGACTTGTGTCTTATCTTCAAGTGTTGAAGTTCTGAGATGCATCTTTGAAATTTGAAAGGCCATGAGCCCCTTTACGCTACTGTGATCTCTGACACATACAGCTTACTAGCGCCTTTTGTTGAAACGTGTTGTTGAATTCTGCAACCTAATGTTGAGCATCTCTGTAGATCCCTATCCAGATATTAATTTCCAAAACAGCAACCATAATTTACATTTTGTAACAGCTTGTCCCGTGTCTTTAGTTAGCCACTGCTATGAATAAAAATTAAATTAAAAAAAACCTGTCTTTGAAGACTAAACCTTATGTGACTTACCAAAGACACGAGGAAATAGTTAAAAATGTTTTTAAGAGGCAGGAAACTTTGAAACAGTTTCTTCCAAAACATGCATTGATATCGTTAGGGACATCTATGCTTTGTCTGTGGTCACCAGAGAATGTATACTGGTCTTGTAGGTTACACCTTCCAGGAACGATTACATGGGTAAGCGGGACACGTAGGCGAAGATAAAAAATTTGGTGTCAGGCAGTAAATATTTTTGTAATACCAGCATCCACACAAAGAGTGTCACATGTTTTTCAGTACGCTTTTTCTTAACCTCTATTATTTGTTTGCGACGTACGTGAGATGGTCCAAAAAAGATCAATCAATGTGAGGAATTTCAAAGCAACTCGTTGAAGATCTAGAGTCCTGATTGTTGTCTAGTGACTAAGAACTGAAGAAAAGTGATTGACAGTGTGTAAGAGCTCAATAATGATGGAAGAAGTGACTAAAGTGTGAAAAATGACAAACTGGAGTCGAGATTCAGCAGATTCAGTGCACGGCGGACATGCTGACAGGTCGAATCCCAAACAAGGCCAGGAGCTCTATTGGCACGTACAGTTTAGTGAACTGAGATGATATTGGCACAATGTTCACCTCTTCTGTGTCTTCAGACTACTGCTGCCCTACATGGTGAGCCATCACTGCCGGCACCAAGGTCAGACTGGCCTTTAGGGCAATCAGGCAGTGCCCGATGTGCAGGTCTGGCCGATTACTGCGAGGGCCGGTTTTTCAGCAGTTTGTGGGCCTGTTTTATGGCCCGGTGGGTTGGTTTTTACTGTTGATTTCCCTGATATCACCACAAACATTGCCTGCAGCAGATACAAAATGCCTGCTGTGTCCTATATTTTGGTAAATACCCACACGGCGTGTCTTTGCTAGATCAAAACTGGCCTGATTTACAATTGTGGGTCACTTTTTTAGCTATCGGGTTCGCTAATCGGGGCCTTTTTTATTTTGATGCCTTTTTTTTGTCCAATCCAACTCTGAGCGATACCCTTGCCAATATGACTGGCAAGTTTACCATCTTCAGTGACTCTCGACTCACCTGCTGCCAGGTTACCATTGGGCTGGAGATGAAGAAGTCCAAAAAGGAGAAAAACAGAAGGTAACAGGCCTTCTCCATTTTAGTACCCAGAATGATATTTAAGTATCCAACAAGACCCTCACTACCTTGATACAATTTAGTAGTGAGCAGAATACACCCGTTTAAAGAATACTGCATGATTATGCAGTGACAATCCTCTCTCTATCTTAGAAATCAGTTAATCTGACAATCAAACATTTACCCTGTCTCTTCCTTTTACCAGTTGCAGTGCTCCACTGCCTTTTGCTGGGCTTGCACTACATATCGTTCCTCCTTAGCTCATGCCTATTATTAAACAGAGGCCATGTGAACCAAATGCCCTGTGTTATTAACCGGATTCCCATATTATTATTATCAGCAAAGGCAGGGCTGGACTGGGAATCAAAACCGGCCCTGACAAAGTGCTCGGCCGGCCCCTCCACCCCCACCCCAGGGGTTGGAGGTGCCACCGAGCTCTTTGCCGGGGCCAGGTTTTCGGACTATTTTGTTACAGGGTCGATTTTGCAGCTATGCTGCAAAAATGGCCCTTTAACAAAAACAGCCCCCAGGGGCCCAAAACCGCCCCCCACCCGTGTGGCGCACTGGGGGTTTGCCCGGTGCCGGCTACGGCCAGTCCGGCCCTGACCAAAGGACTTATTTAATGTGATTATTCAGCGGCCTATATATTGTGGCCACTGGGGCCACTGGGTGTTCAATATCAGTGCACTCCCAATTTCTGCATCCTTGGCACACTGTTGTGTCACAGAAGGGCCCGCAGATGCTTGTGCAACTCTTCCTGCAATACTGATAGAGCCGGAGCTCATATTGAACCAGCACTATCTTAAGAGGACGTTCCCTCATTTGCATGTGGGCGTGGCCCCATGCAATTGAGAGAAACACTGCTCAGCACTTGCACTGAATTACGGATACAGGAGCAGAGGCAAAGAGGCCGTTGGGAGGGACACTGACAGTCAGTGTGCCCCTTGATGACAGCCTTCTGGAGGGGTACCATGAACCACATACATCTCCCTGCAGGCGGGCGCAGCCACTCACTATACCCTCCTGTAGGGGGATATCTGACCCATCTCTATGAAGCTCAGGCGGATGGTGCCTGCACTGTGGAAAAGGAAATGGCTACTTCAAGCAGCTGCTCTGTCTTTCACTAATGCTCTTCCCTAGGGCATTGGAAGATTTGTGCTTCGCTTGAGGGAGGCACATTGATGTTAATAGAGTGCACCACCCCTGTCTGCAACAGGTGCAGTGAGCCATTACCGTAATACAGCCCAGGATGTCACTATGTTGTCATATCCCTTTTTCTATCATCCAAAGGCTCACCTATATACCATAAATACTCAGAGGCCCAGATGTTATTACCGCCGTGCACCCGAAAGTTAATAATACATGGCCCTAATATCGCCCTGACCTACAGGTCTCTATATCAGTACCATTACCCAGAGGCCCCTATATTATCATGAAATTCAGGCCAACATACCATGATCACACAGAGGTGCATATATTATCATCACCCACAAATCCTTTTTATTAGGATCACCCAGAGGTTTCTGTATTATAATATTTCCAAGTGACACCTTTATCAGTATTACACCACCGTGCCCATGTGTTGCCCTACATTATAATATCACCAAGTAACACCTTTATGTGTACTTCTCCTCATTGCCCATATATGATCAAGGTCCTAACCTGTCAGTATTATTTTCATTGTAAGAGCATGGGCAGCACTACACCTAATTTTGTCATTTCGCCATTTATTTTCCTAAGGCAAGAAATGTGCCTCTTGTTTTCCATAATGTGTTAGCTGCGGGTTGAGGTGGACGCCTGGAATAGCACAAGTTAGCGAGTGTTTGTGTGTATGCCGAGCCAAAGAGCATCTCTGTGTGATAGGATTTACACATGCCGATGGATGGAATGCTTGAATCAATCTCAACCACTGGTAATTATTCAGGGCTGCATCCCAGTCCATGGTTATTTTGCACACCATGCCACCTCGGTTTGACCACACTGAATGCAAATCATTCTTGACCCTGCTCCCATAGGATCAGTCCATTCTGAACTGCCACACCAGGTCATCCCTCAACTGTAACACAAGCAACCCAATACCTGTTTCTCCCTTATTAGGGCTCATCAGTCCGATATAACTTGGTTCCGGTGGCACAGTTTGCAGGGAATCCACGTCTGGACATTCCCGTCCCACTTAAGGCATTGCACTAAAAAATACAAAAAAACAATGGATTAAAAAGCTTCAATTAATGTCGGCCAATGATAATCCCTCAGGATGCATCCCAGTTCATTGATATTTTGCACACCATGCCACCTCGGTTTGATCCCAGCCATATGCAAATCATTTTTGACCCTGCTCCGTTGGGAACAGTCCAGCCTGAACTGCCAGGCCAGGCCCTCCCTAAACCGGGACACATGCGACCTAACACCAATTTTGCCCTTATTAGGGCTCATCAGTCTGGCATAGCTATGTTCCAGTGGCACAGTGATGGATGGAATGCTTGAATTACGCTTAGTTACTGTTAATTACTTGGGCCACATGCCAGTCCTTTGTTATTTTGCACACCATGCCACCGCAGTTTTGACTCAGCCATATGCGAATCAGTCTTGACTCCGCTCCAGTGGGAACAGTTGAGTCTGAACTCCCAGGCTAGATCCTCTCTGAACCAAAACACAAGCAACCCAATTCGCCCTTATTTCAACAGTCATGTATAGTTTGCCTTAAGTTCACCAGTGTAAACTGGTTGAGATGTGGGCAAACAATGTATTTTTCAGGGCTTGACATGCCATGAATTGTACAGGGTTTGTGTGTACCATTAATTAGATGGAATGTACATGTGTCAGGAACTATGCATAATGTTAATTTGCCAGTGCTGCCTCTATTTAGTAGGTTTTTTTGTATATCATAAAGTGAATAATTTTGTGAATTCTCTGAAACTGCTGAAACTAGCCAGATTTACAAATTAGACTGAATTTGTACATCTTGATAAACCAGAATTTAGACATACCACTAATTAGCAAAATGTGTGCATTACACAAATTAGCCTACACAGAGCATGCTTGTCCTACAACTAAGCTAGGAAGTTGTCCATTCAGGAGGTTGTCAGATACTTGTATATATTTATCAATATGCATGGTTTATGCATATAAATTAATCCTCCCTTATTTTACATGCCACCCCAGTCCCTCCAAACAATCTAGCAGCGTTCGTATCTCAGTGATGACCCTCCAGTGTGGTGATGACCCTCCAGTGTGCTCCAAAGACACCTGCAAAAGGACAGACATTGGAAAGCATAACAAAAAGTATTTGTAGAGCACATGTTCACCCCAAAGGATATCTTGGCGCTGAATTAACAGATTGTTACTGTAACCCAACTCAGTGGTGCTCACTTTATCGATCTCAGAAGGATGAAAGGCTGAGTGGACCCGGTTTCAAACCTGTGTCCAGCCGGTCATACACAGATTTTTGAGTGGATGCATTTATCGACCGAACCAACAAACACACCTATGAAATGCATCTATGTCCCACAGCACCAGACCACCCAATCCCTTGTCTACTCAAGGGAATCAGACCCCATGTCCTGAGTTCCACCATAAACTGGGTAGTAGTAACATCTGTTAATTACAGAGCTGACACATGGTGGGTTTGCAGCATGTAAAAAAACAAGCTATTAATAATATTAGAGTCTTTTATACACCTGAAGCTGCTAAGAATTTAGACTGCATTTCCAAGGTGTGAGACCCCCATCCAAGGGAAGAGACGTGCTGCGTTCAGTGCTGTAGATCAGTTGTTCCTGCCTTTATGACATCACACGTGGCCGCTGGGATTTTACGTTTCCTTTGGAAGCCCATTCTTGTCCCTGCGTGACCAACCTGGGGTAGAGTGAGATCAATATATGTATCTTTCGTGTACTTACCAATGCAACGCCGATAGTTGTTATTGCGTTTATGTACGGGGTACAGCTGGAATTCTGGTGATCCTGTGATAAGGAACCCTCTACGAGTAAAGTTTGTTCATTGAGCATCTCATAAGTACTGTTAAGTCTCAGTAAAGGCTTGCAGGATGTAATTACTCTTGTTAAATGAAGTGGAGCAGTTGGTGAGTTCTTTAAATTTTGTTCTCAAGAAGGTCACCTAGTACCTGATCAGTATTACATATAAAGAGGATGGTATGATGGGATTGATAGACTACAAAATATCTACCTTGAGCATGTTACATTTCCTTACCGCTTGACCCCTAATGCCAAAGATTTGGCCTCAGGCGGGGTCACGTGACAGACAAGACCATATTTTACAGCAACCACAAACAAGGGAGGGAGTGAAGAGGTTCTGTAAGCTATGGACTCAGCCTCCTCCACAAATCACGAAAAAACTAAGAAAGTCCACACTTTACTTGTAGAAAAATGGATACCATTTTTCTACAAGTAAAGTATGACTTTATTTGTTTTTTCATATTTTACAGCACCCAGAATCCTCTTTTTTTGAGGCTTCATTCTCTGTTGTTTTTCTCCAAGCTTGTCCTACTAAGGCGATTTTATTATTATTATTATATTATTATAAAGTCTTGTATAGCGCATAGATACCCAAATAGGGATAATATGGCAAAGTCTTGCCTCTTAAACACATTTGCATTAATGTCCCTAAATGGACTGTTTCAAGGACTGCTCAAATTAATCTGTAGCTATGGTGACCAGATGTCTGTTTGCACTTGTCTTTCCTTAACATGTGATGGTCCAACCAGGACTACACATCCCAGAATGCACTGATTTGTTAAATATAAGTTCCAGGCATGAATCTTAGAGTATCACTAACATGGAGCAATCTGGTAATTATATAGTCAGTAGGTTTAGTACTTGTTGTACAAGTTCCTTCCTTCTGCATGTGGGAGTCACTGTAGCGGTGGAGTAGGGTCTAGGGCCTTGGGACTCAACAAACCAGTTGTAGATATGTATCAAAGTTTTACCTGTCAAAGCCACCAAGCATCTTTGATGACAGCTCTGTCCACCTTGTTTAGACAACAAACAGATCCAGACAGGCGGATATTTGTTGTGAAAAATTTCTTTCTTAGCAGCATCTGTTGTGATATGGAGGTTAATCACACCGCCCTGACCTCTTGACCTTTTTTCTTTCTTTTAACAGAAAGCGATATAATTTTTACGTCTGTAAAAGAGAATTACTGTCCCCACCTCCAGAAAAAGCAGATGGACAAAACCTCCTCAGTGTAGGGCACGCTACTTCTCTCAGGGGCAGCTCCTCCGCTAATGCGGAGGAGCGGCACCCCACTACTCTTTCAGCAGGAAAAAGAAAATGTTAATAACGTAGTTATTATAATTTTATCTTTTGCAAATTCAGGGCTGGGTTAGGACGGGGCGGGGCTGGTGGCACGGGGGAGGAGTGGTTTGCACAGTTCAAGTGCGCATGACTTCTTGGCCGACCGTCTCGGGTCAACCAAACAGTCATGCGCACTTTAGTCATGCGCACTTTGCATGTTCCCAAAAACTGCTTAACAATAAAAATATACAGAAAAGTATTTATTTATTTAAAAAAGGTTTTTACAACTCTTGAACGATCAAAAGCATGACAATATAGTCTCGTGGACAGGGATTTTCTTTGTTTTTTTAATATTACTACCAGTCCCTTTTACTTTGAATTAGGGTATCTCCCTCTTATTTTGGTCATAGCAGCGTAGAGATACATCATAAGCCAGAATGTATACCCTTATACTAGAGGGGGCTCCACCACGCCATTATTGTTCAGAGTGTGTCAACCATTATCACCACTGTGCCAGGACCAGCATTATATCTGTGCTGGCCGCCATTGTGCCGTGGGTACAAACACTCTGTCAGTTATTATTGCTATCATGACAGGGCTGGCAATCTATCAGGGTTTGCACTACTGACTACTGCATCTAGAATGCCCACAATATGCCAATGATGACCAGGTTGAGCCTTGGGTGACCCTAGTATTCCAGCGACAGTGCCCATATCCATGTAATGTAATAGCAAGATAAGTGATCGGTGGCTGTGAGACGCACACACACACCCTCGAAACAGTAAGGATAAAGTTGCCTTGTTTTCAAGGTGCAAATGCATAGGGATTGCACCCAAAAATAATTGGGGTGTAGAGAAAGGAGTTTTTTCACATGGAGAATATGTTTCCTGTGTGAAAAAACGATGCAGCAGTGTCCCCCTTCAAGTAGTTGTCCTAAAACTCTGTACCTAGAGGAGCAGATGCTCTCTTCTGGCCACTGGGTAGTATTAGACCCAAAAGTCGTGGGTACTATTTGCAGCTGTATCACCCAACACAACTTTGCCATCTTGTGCGCCTCTTGCATCATCTGCAGGAACTACATTTCTTTTAACAATAAAATTGGGAGTGATTAGATAAGGGTAGTGGTCTGTAACTAAATGAAAATTTAAGTTTACCCATACATGAGATGTATCTATATTAGGCATCTCAATAACTCTAAGCACTCTTGTGCATGCTCTCTAAATAAATTACACTGCAAATATGAAAATATGCCAAAGCGCCTACAAAATAATAGTTTCTGCTCTTTCCTGAAAATTTACTAACCTCTACAGTGCTTTGATGCTGTCGTGGAAAACACTTTTACAAAACTTTCTATATGAATTCTAGGATCATCAATTCTATCTGCTTATATTTTTTCAAACTGTTGCTAAACATTTGTTTACAGAAAAAGATGGCGGTGCAACCCTGAAAACCCTCTCAATCTTCTGCTTGATGCATAGTATTGGAGACATTAAAATTCAGTTATTTCTAAAGTTATATTACAAATGTTATGTCTCCTTGAACTGTTTGCAGGATTGATGTGTTGTCTCATCTTAAAGGTACCTTGACCTACTCTACTTTTCCTACGTTTCAGTAACGAGGCTCTGGATCAGGTTGGGGGTTTTTGAGGCCCAATGGCGTTTGCACCCCCTAAGAACGCGGATGGCTCTAAAATGCAAACCAAAATGAGCACCTGGACGCCACTCAACCACCAGCTCATGAACGACAAGGTGAGATGGATGTACTCATAATGTTAAAATGCCATATTGACTGGCACAATTTTTCTGCCTTAGTTGCTTTCCATGTACTGCACTGTGAGCATGTTCCAATTAAAGGAAAAGTAGCAGGGTCCCAAAGCAACATGGGTTAACTTACTAATTTTTTTAACAAAATAAATTGCTAGTCTTGTTGCCTATATGACCAAATTCTGTCTCATTTGACTAAGCATTCATAGGATTCACCTTGTTGTACTATTCAATTTGAAAAAAGTCTTGCTAACTCTTGTTTTATGGTAGCAATAATTGTGGTTTAGCAGGTATCAGCTAAACACTTTTCTGGGCCCCACTCTTTTTCTAAGATACCATGGCTATACCAGGAGTCCATAGATGCCTCCTCCCAGGTAAAGATAACTTTGCCCTCATGTTCTGTTTCCAGCTTAGCTATAAAGCTGTGCAAAGTTTTGACATATACTAGAGGTCTCTTTATAGATACCATCTCTGGCACCAGGTTGTGAAACCTCAGAAATCACATTTTTGGCAGACCAGATTGCAAACTCGCCATGACCAATTAGTTTCGAAGAACTTCCTCCTAGGATTCTCAGATGGGCCCCTCTCTTCTCATTATCCAACCTCTCAACCGGGCATCCATCTTCCCCCTACCATACAGGTTTTACAGTCCATCATCTTTCTGCTTTTGGAATCTGCAGCCATATTGTTCCCTCTAGCTCTTGGAGATGAGCTTCTGGCTGTTCAATGTCCTGCTCAACCCAATCACTCTTTTCTTAGGACTACCAGTGTGGATTGCGCATCTGAGGCTTCAGAGTGGACAGCTCTGAGCTCTTTACTTCCTCTGTTCAGATCACAGTTCATAAGTGTGGTAGTGAGAATTATTATGACTAAAAATAAAATACCATCACAAATGATGTTACGGTTTACCTAAATGCCGCTAAGACCTAGCTGGACGCTCGAGAGCCAAGATAATGAAAATGTTATCGGACTGCTATTTCCCAAGGGAGGCTGGTGTTACATAAAAACACCAATATATTTGCTCCGTTTGGTGTTAGATACCAGCTAGATGGCTCATCAGAAGTTACGCGACCCCCAGCGAGGTGTACGAGAACTCCGTTGTCCTTCGGGATTTATTTCAAATACATGCTGTTTCCTCGTCCCCCTCCCCTCTTCTGTGTGCCCTGAAGAAGGTGTGGCCTTAGACCTGGCCTTGCACCGAAACGCACGTCGGCGTTGTTTGTTTTGTCCTAATATCTTGTCTACTAGTCTCCTATCCCGAGTTTGGAAACTATTCAGGACATTACATAAGTATAACATCTGGCTACTGAAGTACAATGTATATGGGATGATTTATGAATGAATGAGTATGTCAGAACTTTTGGAGTTGGTGTATGCAATAAGTATGTGTGTGGTTGCCGAGTAGTATGATTGAACTTTTTTTGGGGTGTGTGGGATTTTTTTGAACTATGTTGTGATTTATCAGTAATTCTTGTGTGGTCTAAACCTTGGTCTTCAGTCTTTAAAAAAATGATATTTTTATAATGAAAAAAGTAAATAAAATATGACTATCCTCATATAAGCTTTTGTCCTGACATCAGTTGTTTTTGTTTCTGGTTACTGTGAGCTTATCCCTGCTCTGTGTGAATCGAGGACTCTTTTTGAGCCTTATTATAAATCATAAGGGGCAGACCGTTCTGATTTCTTGAATTTAGCTGTTATTTCCTCTGCTTGTCTGCCTCTCATCCGCTTTCCCAGGGGGCTCCTTTCTTATCTATTGGCTCATCAGAAGCGTTTGACTCTCAAGGGTCACACACTCAGGCATTGGATGGGAAGATCATAGAGGTTTCAAGTTTGATCATTAAAGGATTACACTTGGGGATTCCAGCCTCTCTTCATTTGGTGTGATACATTTTCTGGATTTCTTTCCAGAACAGGGCCCGGAAATGGGTTTTCTAAATCCTCTAACACTAAGGGCTTGGTCAATATGCCAACCTCAGACAGAAAAGCTGGTGGACTGTCACCACACCCCAACCCACTGAGCATTAGTGGAGTGGGCTGCCTTTTAGGTCACAATCATTCCTATGATATTTTACAGGGATAGTTGGTGGAACTCAGCATGTCATTTCATCATCAATACGCATACTCAAGAATACTTGGAAATCAAGAATATAGTTTTCAGATTTATTAAAATAGAAATCTTATCAAAATGAATAGTAATTATTATAAAAAGAAACAAGATCTAGCAACTATACTTGTCACAAAGTGGAATAATAGAAATTATTGTAACATTATGACGGTATTGTAAAGCATCTTTACATCAGTATCCTCAACCTCTCCTTCCTCTTGGCTAACTAAGCTAAACGTAGCACCAAAAGAGGCCTACTTCGAGTTTATTAGATGGTTCACACATGCATACCTTTTCTGAACAGTAGAACCAAAATTCAGGATGTATATAACAGCGGCTGTCCCCAAGTTGGAAGATTAGCCGAGTGTTGGTTGGATGGGCCTTTTCTTGGAGCCTTCAGCAAGGCAATGTGATTACAGCTTCTGTCTGAGTCTCAGCCTTAAATCCCTGGTACGAAGTTTCTCTCTATTTAATAATGCTGTACTCTAGTTTATATATTCTGTCAAAACACTGTTGATCATTTTCAGAAGTAATGCACATCTAACCTTTCACTTACATTCTGTGAAACCTTGCTCAGTGTTCATAAATAAGTGAGAAGTCAAGGTATCAATTTCTATGAAGTATGGTTTATTATTTAAAAGCAATCAATGGAAAGACACCTCAAACTGTACAGAAAAACATGAATATATATCCAAGCGAGCCGAATTGTCACAATGCAATAACAGCATTAATAAATGTGCATTTCTATTTGAAACATACTCCAACATATGCAAACATATAGAATACGAACGGGGGACGCAGAGAAAAGAAAATATATGATTATTATAACAGGTGGCTAGTCTCCCTATGATTATCCAGGTGACTATTGCATTACAATTTCATCAAATCACTGATAGATACTGTAACCGAAACAATCTTCATTGTGATTATTGCTGTTGTTCCTTTATTATGTAAATAGAAGTAACGTTTAACATTTGGTTTCTCTTCCCACAGGTGTTTGAAGAACGTGCAACACTTCTTGGAAAATGGGTAAATAGCGGAAACATGTTTTAAAGCTTTGCATTTCAACAGTGACTCCACCATAGTCCAGCTTCTATGTGTGGCTCTTATGTGGGGCCTTAAACATTTGTGTGCATGCAGGATTAGGTTATTAGTTCTGACCCATATCTGCTTGAAAGCAAAGTACTCCAGCTAGCACATAGTCTAATTATTCAAAGTGCCTTAATTCAAACTGAAGAAATGAGGGAAACACAATCTTTGCCTAGTATGAACTTTACCATGCTGCCTTTACCGTGCAGGTGAGTACCACACAGGTACAAGTTTGCACCTTCACTTTACCAAGCAGGTAAGTATTTTTTATGAAAAAAATCAAATATCAAACAGTTTCTCAAGATAGACAGTTCTTCAATCAGTCCATACATACATGAAAGCCGTAAAGATAAATCTTCAACAGATTCTTATTCTTCATATACAAAACATACAGCCCTTCCAACACATTTTGTCCTTCAAAGAGATATTCAGCGGGGAAGAAAACATTTTTTTATTGCTGCCATCATTCACACACTACCTCCTGCACAAATATGGATACGTTTATAACCGTAACCATGTGGTAAATATTTGCACTGAACCATCCGTTGCAGATGGTCCCTCTTCACACATAACGTCATTCTCCCATAGCCGAAACGCCCTAGCAGTGCTGCATGTTTTGTTTTTGAAAAATAAAGATCTGTTGAAGATTCATCTTTACGACTCTTGTGTATCTATGGACTGATAGAAGAACTATCCATCTTGATGAACTGTTTAATTTTTATTTTTTTTGGTTAAATACTTGAATTACCCAAATGCCCTATTGTAAGTTCAGTAGTGCTCCCTATTCTGTTGAAAGTTGTTTGGTGGGAAAGTTGGGGACCTATGAGCAGTATGGCTGATTGGAAGGTGTAACGCTGTGCATTGAGATATACATATCAACAGTAGGCAAACCCATTACTGCTTTTTTGGATTTTGTTATCATTGTTATTGAGATGTGCAAAAAACTGGACGAGTACATCTGTGTTAACAGTCCAGGTCAAGAATACATAGTCTAGAAATCTCCTCTGGTAAATAACATGTTCCGTTAGATGGGGTGGACATGCTTTCCATAAAGGTAAATTTTCATACCACCCCATATAGAGGTTGGCGTATGAAGAAGAACATTTGTACCCCATAGCCTCCACTTGTATTGGTCATTACCACTGACCATTATGAGTAAAAGCATTCTTGTCAAGTAAAAAGGAGATAATTTCCAATAATATGAAGGAGTGTTCTTACAACGTGGCATCTCTGAAAAAAGGGAAAGGTTTGATGACCTCGAAGACTTTTTCGCTTGGAATACATGTGAATAGAGAACATACATTTAAGGTTCCAAATGTAAGTTCTTCATGCCATTCAATGTCAATTGGTTTATGTAAAATGTAATTGGAATCCTGTATGTACGATGGAAGATTTAGAACTTTCGTTGGAGAAATGAGGTTAATATATTCTGACAGATGTTCAGTGGGAGGCCCTATACCAGAAATGATAGGCCTGCCTTGTGGATAAGGACCAGTTGTATGCATCTTAGGTAAAACGTAGATGCATGGTGCAGTAGGTGTAGGATTGAAAATATACATGTGTTCCAAATCAGTAATTAAACACAGTTCACGCCTTTCAAATAGACTGCATTCCAATTTTGACGTGATATGCTTTAAGGGATTCTTATCTAGTAAACCTTAAGCCATACTGTCAACAATTGATGATCTAGTTCCTGTACGTAGTTAGAGCGGTTAATTAAAACAATGTTGCCAGAGTGACAAACATGTTCCATTAACAGAGAATGTTGTGGTAATTTCATCAGGGCATCAGGACCACTGTATCACCCATTAGTTCCCCACACCTGCACAGGGAGAAAAAAAGGGGTAGAAGATGGTAGGAGAGGACTAGAATAAAATATGTAGTGATAAAGTAACAAGGGTTAAGGAAGATGGGCTAATGAGACAAGAGAAAAGAAAAGAATCAAGGACAAAGCAACAGAGAAATGAGAAGAAAGAGAAGAAAAGAGTGGAGAGAGACATGGAGAAAGGGAAAGCAGAAAGTGGTAAGAGAGATGAGGGAAAAAGAAATGGTGGAGGAACAGAGAGGAGAGAAATATAACAAGCATTTACAATGCAATGGTCTCGTCTTTGTTAAAGTTAGAGCTATTGGGATTGCTCATGACATTATTTTTGTTTTTAAAACATATAAATAAATGGCATTGTCATTGACAATGCCAATAGCTTAATCTCTCACAAATGCAAGACCTATTGCATTTGCACCCACACACACAAAGAGCGCCATACACAGAGCCACACACACATACACAGAGCCACACACACATACACAGAGCCACACACACATACACAGAGCCACACACACATACACAGAACCACACACACACACGCAGAGCCACACACACATACACAGAGCCACACACACATACACAGAGCCACACACACATACACAGAGCCCCAGAGCATAATTCCAAGAGCCAGCAAAGGCTCGAAGCATAGGAACCAGGGAAGTCGTCACCCCAGGCAAGCCATGTCCATGAAGGTGAGTGTGAGAGGATGAGTGAGGGTGTGTGAGGGTGTGTGAGGGTGAGTGAGGGTGAGTGAGGGTAGGTGAGGGTGAGTGAGGGTGTGAGAGGGTGTGTGAGGGTGTGTGAGGGTGAGAGGGGGTGTGTCAGGGTGTGTCAGGGTGTGTGAGGGTGAGAGGGTGAGTGAGGGTGAGAGGGTGAGTGAGGGTGAGAGGGTGAGAGGGGGTGCGAGGGTGAGAGGGGGTGTGAGGGTGCGAGGGGGTGTGAGGGTGTGTGAGGGTGAGAGGGTGGGTGAGGGTGAGATGGTGAGGTGGAGAGGGTGTGAGAGAGTGCGCCATCCGCTCTCGGACCACATTAACACCTCAACAGCCTCCAGCTACCCCCCGCCCGTGCTGCCTACCCAGCTGGGGCACAACCGCATGGCCCTTGAGCTTGCCACACACCCCCTGGCCAGACTGGGCGAACATCAATCGCGGGGGGGGCCGCTGCACTGCAGCCCGCAGCTCACTCCCCCCCTTGCAACCAGAGGCGGGGAGGGGGGACGCGAGACTACACAGTAGGAATTCGCCCAGGGCCATAAATTCAAGTGCCTCCCGTCCCCAACCGTCTGGCCGGGCATGGCCCTGGAGATAGAATCCACGCTGCCGGGTTTATCTCCGGCCCCGGCGCGGGCAACAAAGGGGGGGGGGCGTAAATGTCCATAATATCTCCTAACTTGGTGGTGACTGGAGAAATTAAACTAGGCAAGAACAAGAGGGAGTGAAGAAGTCGGGAGGAGCCAGATGCGGCCTTCCGAACATCCAGTCCACCTATGAAAGGGGTGCCGCTGCTGCACCGCACACATCCACGCCACCGCCCCATGCTCGGAAGAGATCTTGTCTCCTCGGCGGTGCCACCACAGCCGTGAAGAGCGCGCCGGCACATCTGCGCCTCTCAGCTCCCAGGCGCTGCCTGGGGTTGTGAGGGGCCCGGGAGCCAGCGCGGCGGCAATTGATTCACATACGGAAATACTGTAACACCTGGGACCGGATGAGAAATGTCACAAAACCAGGCACTGTCACCAGGAAAGAAATGCCACATAATTCAGCCGCGCTCAGCTATGTAAAGAACCAATGGGAATCAGACAAAGCAGCGACGATCAATAATGAATGCCACCGATCGCAGATGCCACTCCAGCCTGGCACAAACAAGAGGTGAGGAAAGGAATCAAAGGTCACAACAAAGCCAAGTAGACACAAAAGGACACTCGCACTAAAAAGTAACAATTGTTACAGAACTGACTAACAAGGCCTAACATTGACAGACAGCAACAGAGACAAACCACTCAACAACACATGAACAGGCACGCAAAAAAATTACGCAGGGCAACACGTATAACAGAAACAGGTTAGCAAAATAAATAACATGGCAAAACAAAAGATTGCACACACAGGCCCTGATTACGACCTGCATAGGACTTATGCAAACTCAGCATGCTAAGTTAACTTTTGTTAAAAATAAATGGAGTGTGCCTGACACCACCATATTTCTCCGAGGTGAAGCAGAAATGCCTCGGAGAAACGCAGCGCCATTTTTGGATTCGGGACATGTTTTTCTTTCTCTCCTCTTCCCAGTGGCTGGAATGTAAAATTCCAGCCAATGGGAAGAGGGGAGAAAGAACATGAAAAAAAACGCCCCCGAATCCTAAAAAGACGGGGCTTAAACGGACAGACGCCCCTCCCCTCCAATGGCTGGCCTCCGTTTAGGAAGCCAGCCAATGGAGAAGAGGGACGGATTCAAGCCCCACACTCTAAAACATAAGATCTCGCCGGCGAGAAGGCGCAAGTGCAGCCTATGCAGGGCGAGACCTAAAAACGGGGTAAAATACAAAAAAGGGAAATGAAGAATGTAAACCTGGGGGATAAAGGAGTAGTTAAGAGGATTGACATAATGAGAGTGGATAATGTATCTGATTATAAAATGATCAGAAGAGGAGGACTGAGAAAGAAGAGTCATTAAATGTTTGTCTCCTCGACGCGCCCTTAGATATGCCCCTGGCTCCACCTCTAGTCCACAGTTCAGTGGGTTGAGTACCTGCACTTATTTTTCCCCATTGTGGATTCATACTCATCAACACTATGAAGTCTAAATTGAGAAATAGTCAGGAGGAGAATCACTTGGACATGCTGATCAGGACAAAAGCCTACATTTTGAGTGGCTAAGTTAAGCTTGATAAAGGTTATTAGCGGTGAAAGATGGGCCAGGACCGGTGAAAGAAGCAGACATGTCACACACCTCATGTCAGCACTTGACTTGTCTGAGTCACCCTTTACCACAGTCTGTTTGTCCTGGATGCGCTCATTTTACAGACTGCCTCTTAGCAGGGACACAAATTGCTAGGTGGTATATCAACATGTTAATGTGTTATGTAATTGTCAACTTTCTAAATATATATACACCCTTGTATAGTCTCCCAACATTCTCCCGCCAAATTAGCAATTCTGTAATTGAGAATATTCAATAAAATCTTAATATGATGCTACCTTCTGAGTCCTGTTCTTTTCTAAATTTGGGGTGCATGCACCACTAGAGTAAACAAATCATGTCATGATGATCTGTATCTACATTGCAAAACTGTCTCAAGACTATTAAATGGAGCTATATTTGTGAAATACTCCTGTTTTCACTCTCATTGTAAACACATTTTCGAGTGGTAAATGGCAGTGATTTATATACTCAAGTACTGCGCTGGCATGCTTGGTGCACAAAGCCTTGGCTGAAGCGCACAAAGATCTTGCACGGCCGCACAAAGAGGAAATAAATTAGAGGGAACATTGGTTGCCACCCTTGTCCGCTTCTTTAATAAGAAGGGCTGGCGACTGCATGGTACTTCAAAGCTGTTCTTTCTCGATTGTTTAGATTTCTGGTAATACATTTCTTCTTCTTTTGACACTGTCCTCTAACCTATGAAGATCCCAGGTGACAAGTTAGTAAAAAAACCTCAATTGAGTTATCTGGAAGCAGGAATAAAGGTAGATTTAGAACTCAGACCACTGTCAATATTCAAAGTTGGTGTGCTGTCCAATTCTGTCAACAATATTGTAATGGAGGAAGTGGTAGGGTCAGACTCATCACTCCATATTAATAGTTGTAGGTCCTGCCTGTCTTTAATAGATCTGTTACATTTACCTAGGTTGGTAGGAAATGCAAATGGTTGGTGTTCTGACAAATTAATGATGGAAATACCATGTTCTATTGTGTCTGCTACTGTCGCTTATCCTTGTCCAGACCCGGATGTTTGTTTGCTTTCTCCTACCCCTGCAGTTGAGTGAGCTGACTCTAGTTCTTCTGATTCCTGAGGTTGCCCATTTTGTGACTCCTCCTTTTCTGAACACCCCTGGACCTGCTCTATCCCTCCCCTCCTGATTGGTTTGAATTTGTGACCTGTTTTTTGTGATTTGATTTGTTGCCTATGCGGAATATCAGTGCTTCCACAAAAACATGGATGTACCAACTACCAATGGATCTGTTACCTTAGGGGTGGTAAGAACATCCTTAATAGTGTCACTGATAATACTTGACACATCAGAACCGCAAGGGGAATTTGTCACCGTGTTGCTGGTGGTACACCTATTGTCAGATTGATTTGTGGGCCTGGTATTGTCAAACCTATGTGCATAGGTAAACATTCTCCTATTCCTATAGTTGTTCTCATCCCTCTCTGGCTTTCACATTTTGTTATGTTATGTTATGTTAATATAGTCTTTTATAGCGCACGGCTACTCCATAGAGTGTCCCGGCGCTTTTATTGACAAACCTGCAACAGAGAAAAACACAACACAGTAAAATAAAACGGACCAGGCAGAAAGAAAAGAGAGCGACCTAAAGGGCAAACAGCCAAGTTTTAAGGCCCTTCCTGAAGTTCAGCAAGTTAGAGGTGCAGCGCAATGCTAGGGGCAAAGTGTTCCAAGCTGTGGGGCCAACAGCTTAAAAGAGCGACCTCCAATACGAGCCCTTTTTACTCGTGGGACCACCGCAAGGAACAGTGATTCAGACCTCAGAGATCTGGCCGGATGGTAAAAGGCAAGCCTCTTTTTGAGATATTTTGCTCCTGAGGCGTGGAGAGCCTTATGGGCCAAGGTCAAAGCCTTAAAAACTATCCGCTTCCGGATAGGCAGCCAATGGAGCGACTGCAAAAGACCCGAGACTCTGGCTCGCCTATACAGACCAAAAATGGCCCGTGCGGCCGAGTTCTGGACCACCTGCAGCCGTTGCAGGACATATTCCGGCAGGCCGAGATATAGGACGTTGGACTAGTCCAATCTTGAACCTATTAAGGCCTGCACCGTCGTCTTCCTATGATCCTCTGAAAGCAGAGGAAGGAACTTACGGAGCATCCTGAGGAGGCCAAAACATGTTCCCGTAAGACCAAGGATCTGAGATCTTAACGTCAGACCATTGTCAATCTTGATCCCCAAGTTGTTTGCAAGCTGGGACGAGCCCGCTGGAGGGAACATGTTAACCGGTCACCATTCCTGCCAATCTGGATCGGATGGACAGCCGAAGAAGAGTACCTCAGATTTATCTGAGTTGCACTTGAGGCTGTTAAGCTGGAACCATTTAAAAATAGCCCCAAGGCACTCACGGATACTCTTTCCACCGAAATCTTCTCCGTTCCTGCACGTAAAGAGGAGCTGGGTATCGTCGGCATAGGAAACAATCTGGTCCCCAAAAGACTCCGCCAGTGCCGCCAAAGGGTTCATAAAGATGTTAAAAAGAGTCGGGCTCAACACAGAGCCCTGCGGAACTCCGACTCCCAAAGGCGGCATCACGGCAGAGCTAGGTGGGACCCAGACCGTTTGTCGACGGCCAGCCAAGAATGATTTAAACCAGCTGAACACCGTCCCCCTCAGACCGATCTCATGAAGTCTGGCGAGGAGACCCTCATGGGGGACGGTGTCAAAAGCCGCCGACAAATCTAGCATTACAAGCATAGCTTTGCCCCCCGAATCCAATGCCTCTTTAATGGCTTCAGACACCTCCAAAAGCGCCGTCTCGGTGCTTAAATTGGGGCGGAAGCCAGATTGAGTAGGGTGCAGCAGATTGTACGATTCCAGAAAGTTGGAGAGCACGGTGTGCACATGCTTCTCCAAGATCTTGATCAGCGCAGGGAGAAGAGAGATAGGCCTGTAGTTGGCCAGGGTCTAGGCCAGGCTTCTTGAGAAGGGGAATAACATTTGCCTGTTTCCAGGCCTGCGGGACCACCCCCCAACTCAAGGAGAGATTCAAGAGTGGGTTTGCCAACGGATTTCCAACTTCAGCCATTTTATCCAAAAATTTGGCCGGACAAGGGTCAAGAGGCGACCCAGATTCAAGATTGGCCATAAGTGCCAATGAAGATACAACTGAGATTGGTGGAAAATCTGCCAGGACTGGACCCAATGGGGCCAATGAAACTGACCCTTCCTCAAAACTGGGGGGTACTTCAACCACCCTCAAGGGAAAAGAGTCCTGGATCAGTTTAATCTTGGTTGTGAAGAAATTGGCAAGGGCAGAGACCCACGACTCAGAGGGAGCGGCCTGGGTCGAATTGGATCGTGGGGCTGTAAACTCCCTGACGATCGTAAAGATCTCCTTACAGGAATTAGAGGCAGCCTCTATCCTCCTTGCCAAGTATTTTGTATCTTTAATGTAGAGTTGGCAATGTTGCGAGTACTTCTTTTACTTTTTCATTCTGCTCAGTAGTCTTGAGTAGTGGAGAAGTGTGGCTCAATGGTTAGAGCGGCAGACCCTGATGCAGAGGTCTGGCCCGGGACCAGGGTTCAATCCCCGCCTCGCCGGCTCTTGGACTCAATCTCCCCGGACCTGATAATTCTCGCCTCAGTGCCTAGTCTAATCAAAGGTCCCACTCTGTGACTCTGGGCAATAGCTTGCTTAATCTCCACAACGGCCCCAGCAGCGCTTGGATGCCTGGCTTCACCTTGAGGGTGCCCAGGAGTGGACATTTCACAGGAAAGCCAGGAAGGGTTCCACAGCGGTATGAGTACAGAGCTACGAGACCTCAGGGTAGAAGTGCGCTATATAAATACAAACACATTTACATTTACATTTATAAATACAAACACACATCTTGGTAGGTTTAAATCCTTAATTTCCTTTTCTAATTTACAAATATCTGGCAAAAGACGTTGACTCTGTCTTTCTGCATGTCTTATGAGTATTGACATAATGCCAAAAGAAGAGTTGTTAAATAATTGTTTCCATTCTATTAGGAAGTCTTCCTTCAATTCATCAAATGAAGGAAATATCACAACTCTAAGAAAAATATGAAATAATGTGACCAACCCTAGCTCAAGAGAGTAGAATGCATCTTTACTAATATTCTCACCTATGTCATAATTTCATCTTCACACGTTGTTCTAACTCACTGCCTATAGCTATGGTGTTCTTTCACCTAACTATACAATAGGTGGCAACATTGGCATGCGACTCTTCACAGCTAAGTTTAGTCTCATCTCTTTTCACTTGGGGTCTAGTGGGCACTTAATCATCCTCACTGTAAGCTTGCTACAACTACTGGTACATTTTCATTTGGACTTACAATTTCATATGACACTGCACCATATTGTTTTTTAATAACTGCCTATTTGGATTCTCTGTTTCGAAATGGATGTGGTCTCAGGAGTTTACTCTCACTATGAATATTATCTTTGCAAATGTATATAACTATGATTGCATTTTATTCTGTTGCAGCCTTGAGTAAGTCTGATGGGTCAAAACATGCGTTGGCTATGTGGAATGATTTGTCATTTTGTCTCATTCAAGAAAATATTCTTTACGTTTCACGACACTTTGTGGATTATTGTCTCTTCGGTTTGTGAGTGTTCCGATACTGAATCTTTTGTGTAAAGGGAGGTGAGGGTAATTTTAGGGGTTTGAGGTGAGTAGAGACAAAGGGAGGTAAGGATGATTTTAAGGTTTAGGGTTGGGTAGAGGTAAAGAGAGATAAGGGTAAATTTGGGGTTTCGGGTGGGTAGAGATAAAGTGAGGTAAGGATACATTTTGAGTGTCTGCTTAGGTAAAAGGAGGTAAGTGTAATGTTAGGGTTAAGGGGAGGTTAGAAGTTAAAGAAGGTGAGGGCAAATTTAGGTTTTGTGAAGGGAAGAGGTCAGAGGAGGTTAGGAGTAAAAAGAAAAGAGGGGGTTTGGGAGGATCCCCCTCAAAATAAATAAAAAATAAGAATAAAATGAATACATATATATATATATATATATATATATATATATATATATATATATATACATATATATGTGTGTGTGTGTGTGTGTGTGTGTGTGCGTATGTGTGCAAACACAGACACCACATAAATGTGTTGTAAAGGACCATGAAGTAATGCAATGCGTTGTAGAGGTCAACGTGTTGAATTACATGGGTGTGGTAAAGGCATGCATGGTAATGGCATGCATTGTAATGACATAAAACCAAGAAATTACAACTGTTTAAAAATGTGTTCTTTCTATTTCTACTTCTATGTCGCTCTTGGTGCCCATAAGGTCAAACTCGAACTACATGCAAAATAACTGGTAGCTCCAAAACTATCTTTTCTACAGAAAATGTGAGGACTGGATGGCTTCCCGAGCCACCACCTGACCAGTATTTCACCGGCCTGGCTGGTATTTTCACAACAAATACAATTAAAACAGTAAAATCCATTATTTTTTTCTAACAATTTAAAACAAATACCACATTAAAACACATTCAGAAAAATGTAATGCTGGCTAGACCGTTTGTAAAAGGTTTTTAAAGCAAACGTGTCCAGAACTGTTGTGTTTCGGAAAAAATACAGAGGATTGTACACAATCTGTTATTCGAGAAATTTGCTTCGGGCCCCACCAGAACTTCAAACAGGCCCCCCATGGACAGTATTGGAGAATCTGAGAGTTTACAACCCTGCTTTCTCACATAGGTGTCTCTGATGGCCAGTTCCATACTGTTAACGCATACGGTGTTCTTTTATGTACCACTCCACTGAAAAGCCACACCCTGCTATTTCCTTCTTGATGGTGCCTCCTTATCTGCAGAAAGGTCACCCAGCTACCTAGGATAAAAAGAATAACGTATAGAAATATATTATGACAAATAGCATGCAGGCGACAACCAATCAGACCAGAATCATACGAGCCTATTCACAAATTGCATTTTGTAGTAGGTTTTGTAGTACTACAAAATATACTACAAAATGCTGTTCACAAACCTATATGTAGAATTTACACCGCCAGGGCTCCTATCTCATTCAGTGCGGATATCCTCACCCTAAGTGTGTAGTCTACACACATATAACTATACATTTTAGTATTAACTGTGTGATGGAGAGAGGGGAGTGGCTGGAAAATGAAGAATAGTGACTGCTAAAGGAGAGTAGGAAGGAGTAGGGAGGGACTAAGAGAGGGTCAGGAAGGGTTTTATTGAGGGATGTCTAATCACCCACAAACCGGTGACTTCATTCCAAGTCACAAACTGCACTTGTAAAGTTACTATATCCAAAAATAGACCCAAAATGGTATTAAAGCACTCCTGCTCATGGCTGGAGTGAGTTGCAAAACACATGGCCAACCACCTGCATTTCAATATTCTCCCATAGAAATCAACGGAGTGAGGGACTTAAAATAAAAACCTATATAAAATATTGTTAAATTAAATTAATCTAAATAATTAATAATAAATAATGTAATGTTCAGAAATATTATAAAGCATAGATTTTTAATTTAATTATGAAATATTTAAATAACTTTTTGGCAAAAAGTAGTACAATATTTTCTAATATGTACTTTTATAATATTTCTTAACATTAAATTATTTATGTATTTATTTATTTGACCAGTTGAAATATTTCAATTAAAATTAACACTATTTCCTATTGGGTTTACATCAAGTCCCTTACACCATTATTTTCTGTGGGAAGTGTTGCCCTACCAAGGGTTACCATGTGTGGTGCTAGGCTTACTACTGTTTTTTTTAGTAGTAACTTACACATGGAAGTTGGGCTACACTCCCTTTTTCAGAGACACTTTTACATAACCTTAGGCCTGGATTTGGTGACTAAGCAAAAGTAGTAAAGTTACTTAAAAGTTTAAAAGGCGGGGGCGTGGCTTGCAGCAGCGGAAGATGGCCACTTGCTGATAGAGTTCCGCTAGCAGTCAGCAATCAAACCCACAATCTGGCATTATCCGAGGGCAGTTCTTGGAGATTTTCGGGGCTCTGACAGCAGAAACGTGGTGGCAGGCTGAGCGGACTTGTGGCGGCCGCCAACGAGCATTCTGCCTGTAAAACAGAGACTTACGCCATTCTCCCCTACACGGCCAGGATGGCGCCTTCCAACCCCTGAGACAGCGGTAACTACAGCCTGGTGACAGCGACTGCAGACGGGGGCTCAGACACGCATCTGTACTGAGATCGTGGTGAGCAGAACAGGCGGCGTGGCTCGCGTTAGGAGGCGACGTGCCCAGAGCAGCTAGTGGAGGCAGCCGCACTGTGCCTTAGGCCGGAAGAGGCGCCCGTCATCTGGCAGCCGGTGAGTGTGGGCCAGACGTGGCGAGGCCGCAGGCGAGATTCGGCGCTCTACGGGAGGAGGGGGCAGCAAGGCCCGCCACAGCTTCAGCGCCTACCGGGGTGATAATCTGGAGCATCGGTGGGGCATAGGGCCCACTGAGTGTGTGCACTGCACAGCCCTGAAGGTTGGAGCGTGGACCCCCATCCCAAAGAGGAGTGGACCGCTGCTCTGGGCAGTGAGGAGAGCCCAGAACTGAGCACGTGAGCGGGCAGTGAAGCGGCGGCCCCCGGGCCTACGTGTCTGAGGTACCGGCCACACTGCGGGGCACTAGAGGGGGCCTTAGGGGAGAGAGGCCAGGCCCTGTGGAGACGTGCTGTGTCTGGCTGCCCCTTGCGCGCTGCCTTTTGCGCTCTACCGTGCCTGAGGTGTTTGTAGGGAAACCAGGCACCCCCCTGAGTGTAACGTAGTCGTCAAGGGGGCCAACCCCCAACACATCTCGTCTACGCCTCGACACGGGTGACACATTCTGGCACATGGGCCGTAATAGACCAACAGGCCCGGGCCAGTCTAACGAGATTGACAAATACACGGTGCCCATGGGGAAGACGGGGATCCATGTGGGAGCCAGCAGGAAGATCCCGCAGCTAATGGTACAGACCCCTCCTTGAGGGACATAATGTCAGCCATTCGGGAACTCCGGGGAACCCTGGAGCACAAACTGGACTCGGTGACAGAGGAGGTCAACCTACTACGGGCAGACTTCAGGAAGATGTCTGAAACAGTAGCAGTGGCGGAAAGGGGCATCGAGAGTCTCCAATCAAAAGCGAAAAGACTGGAGGAGAAAGTGACTGCCCTCACCAAAAACCAAACTGACATCTACGCCAGGGTCGAGGACCAGGAGGGGTGAGCTAGGCGAAACAACATTCGTGTAGTAGGGGTTCGGGAGGGAATGGAGAGGCCCTCCGCGGACTGGTTCATAGAAGATCTTGTACTGAACCACCTGAAGCCCAAACGCCTCTCCAACTTCTTCTCAGTCTAGCAGGCCCACCGTCTGTTTAGGGGGAATCCTAAGCCAGGGGTCCCCTGCGTACCATCATTGCCCGCATTCTAAACTTCAGTGACCGGGATGCCAGCCTGCAGGCGGCATGGACAACAGGAGACCTCCATCTTGAAAACGCCACAATCAGGTTCTTTCCAGACTTCACCATTCATGTCCAGCGCCAGCGTTGGTCCTTTGATGGGATAAAGAGAGCCCTCAGGGAACAAGGGGTGAAGTACATGATGCTCTTCCCGGCCGCCTCAAAATCCTGGATGATATCAGGGCTTACTTCTTTGAATCACCAGAGGAGGCCAGTGACTGGTTGAAATGTTGGCAAACAGTGGGAAGAAAAGGAGGCTCGAATAAACCGGACCAGCGACTCAACGGACAGGACACTGGGACTGATGAGAGACCCTTGCCCGGCAGCAGGGCCATGAACGTAGAGTAATAAAGTGACCCATAGAAGGGGGGTAATTGGATTGAACTGTTTTGCCTCTTTTCCCTTTCTTGGTATTTCGGATATCACTTAAGATTCGCGTTGTGGGGGGGATGCTCTGCCATGAGGAGCTCCGTACACTGTGAACATTGCACTTTCTTGCAATGCTTTGTGATGTTCCGAGCCCGTGAGGGTGCATTGAATTCACTGAGAGCAAATTTAGGAGGTGGCGGGACTAGGGGTTGGTGCATTGAACTGCCCTAATATAGCTTCAATGTGGGTGGGACATTCGTTAGTCCTGTATAACTCTGCAACTTCACGTTTCCTCGCATATGTTCACTGGGGATATAATGGGGCGACAGGCACTCTGCATGTTTGAACAGTGGGAGGTTGGGGACCCATCGAGCATGGAGGCAGGGATGGGGGTGTTGGTAGGGGGGAGGGTTTGTTTCAGGGGTTAGTAAGTTTTGCTCTAGGCCAGTTTAGTCCTGATGCGTGTGGTAACCTGCCTGATGACACAGTGGGTCCGAGCACATGCCCGATAATGATAAGCCTCTCTGTCTACAATGGGTACTCAAGCTAAGTTTACAGTATAGACGTGGAATGTGAATGGGCTGGGCAATAGGATTGAGAGAACACTAGTATTGCTGCACCTTAAACAACACTCTCCCGATGTAGTTCTTATTCAGGAGACACACCTGTGTGGGAATAGGTGCAAGGCTCCGGATCCGTTTGGCTATAAAATGGTTGCCCACTCGGGGTTCATGTCAGGATCACGAGGGGTGGGCATCCTGATCCGCACTGCCCTGCCCGCAGTCCCATTGGGCACATGGTCTGACGATGCAGGGTGTTTTACCGCGGCGGCAGTGAAATGGGAGGGCCGTACTGTGGTCTTTTGCTCGTGCTATGTCCCACCAGGTCTCCACTCCTCAGTTTTCCCACGACTGGGCTCTTTCCTGGCAGATCTTCCCCAGGGGCTCCTCCTGTTAGGGGGGCGACACTAATGCGGTTATGAATGCGGACCTTGACCGATCCGAGATGGGTTGGGCTGCAGGGAGGAACGGGGCCTGGAGGGCTTTGTCACGGCAATGGGCCTTAGTGACCTATGGCGTACACATCACCCCACACATAGACAGTACATGTTCTACTAAGCTCGACATGAGACCTCTTCAAGACTTGACTACTTTTTTACCCGCTCTGACCAGATGGGCGTTTTTGCCGCCCCTGGATTATGGCCCGTGGGATTTCCGACCACTCACTGGTCGGTGTCACACTTCTGGGCCCTGTGATTAACAAGGCTTCCTTTCCGAGGATAGACCTGTGGCGCCTCCGGAACCAGACTATTTGGGACAAACTCCGGGAGGGTTCTCGGCTCTACTTTGAGGAAAACCAGGGCTCGGTAGCCTCTCATGTAACAATATGGAAAGCATATAAAACAGTGTTGTGAGGGTTGGTCCAGGCCCTGATTGGGGCCCAGAAGAAAAAGGAGTCCCTGCAGATCAACCAACATGAAATAGATCCGATGGAGCGGGACTCCAGCGTGGCCTCTTCAGGTGACCTCCGTCACAGGCTGATACTCAAACAGAGGGAACTTCGAGCACTAGCTGAGGGGGAGGCATGGGCATGTGCACTTGCCATGCAACACCGGCTGTATGATGTTGGGAATAAGTCCCTAAAGTTGTTGGCTTGGCTCGAGCGACGCAACAGGTACCGCTCCTGGGTGGCTGAGGTGATGTACGCGTCGGGGTCCCCAGTATCCAACAACTTGGAAATAGCGGAGGCGTTCGCGTCTCATATCGAAAGGGTGTATTCTCTGGTGTGCACCAGGACTGAGGATGACTGTGCTGAATTCCTGCAGGATTTTGCGCTGCCCAAGTTGTCCCAAGAACAATGTAACCGCCTGGACGCGGATCTTACGGGGGAGGAAATTAGGAAGGACCTTACTTCGCTTCAGTCCGGGAAAGCGTCTGGACCCAACTGGCTTCCAATAGAAATCTACAAGAGGCAGGCAAATGTTATTATCAACCCCCTTCTCCAAATGTATTCGGAAGCGCGGGAGGTGGGTAGGGTCCCCCGATCAACGCAAAGCCACAATTGTGGTCATTCATAAAGCCGGGAAGCCGGCGGACCAATGCTCCTCGTACCGCCCCATTTCACTTAGCAACGTAGAGGCTAAGGTCCTTGCCAAGGCCCTAGCAGATAGGCTTGTATCTGTTCTTCCCGACCTGGTGCATGTCGACCAGTCTGGATTTATGCCTCGTAGGAACATCCGCCACAACCTAAGACGCTTGTACGGCATACTATATATGATGGAGGATAATGGAGACACACATACGGCGTGGATGGTGAAAGACGCAACAATGGCATTTGATAGTATTTTTTTTATTCAAATAATTTTTATTGAGAAATCGCACAGAAACAAAAGAAAATACATACATTAAATAAAGAAAAAGGGGGAAAAAAAGGGGGAGACGTGAAATAACAATACAGATGGCATCTCGGTATATAATACAAGACAATCATTGTATACAAACTACCCAAAAGATACAAGCTAACGAGAAAAAGAAAACAAAATACATACTGTACTTTACTATCGTGCTCAAGTGCCTATTAATTCAGCCATTGATCGTTTGTGGGTCGCAAGATAAGAAAATTACATTGGGCCTAGTAAAATACCAAGCTTGACCAATTGACTAATCATTAAGTGACATATGAAAGAGTGAGACAAGATTACAACATGCATCTTCATAACAATGGTGATACAGTACAGAACTATATATTTCACAATAGGCTAGATTCACGGGGGATCAAATGACAGTGTTGAGGCGTCTAGGGATTTCCACAGTTTCCGGTGAGATTTGCGCCACGGGGAGGAATGAAGTGCCGGGTTGTCCGCGCCTCCCAGAAAGGACAGCCACTCTTGCCAGATTCTAAAGGACACGTTACTAGCATTTTTCCATTTGCACAATATACCCTTACAGGCTAGGGTAAGCAAGAGGTCCATCATATGTTGATCGTTATCATTGACCAGTATTGGATCCAAGACGCCCAAAAAAATATATGAGGAATCCATGGGAGGGTGAGTGTTAAAAATTTGGCCTATGCATTGGTAGATTTTATCCCAGTATGACTGTAAAGTGGGCAGGTAAAGAGCATGTGTGTGAAGTCACCAACAGCAGATTTGCAGTTCCAACAACTCGGACTGTCTCGGAGGTGGAGTTTGAAAAGTTTTTCTGGTGTCCAGTATGACCTATTGAGTAACATCTACTTAGTCTGTGATAAGATAGGGGACATTTTATTCGAGAAGGCTGTGCTATATATTTTTTCCCAGTCAAATGAAATATTAGTGGAGTTGGGTTCGGATCCCCACTTAACTTCATTTTGTTTATGTGCTTTCCTTGGGTTAGGTGTCAGGAGCTTGTATATTCTGGATTCGGTGTGGCCAGATTTCAATAACAATGTTAATTGATGAAGGGTTTAATAGAGCGCGAAGAGAGGAGGGATTTCAATTTTAGGAATTCATAGAAGTCCATGGGGGTTAAGTTGTGTTGGCTCTGGAGAGTTGAGAAAGGTAGCGGTTGTGTACCTGAAAAAAGGTCTTTAACTAGGTTTATACCTTTGTGAGACCACGGCTCCCAGTAGAGCATACTACCTTCGATCCGGAGCGAGGGGTTTTCCATAGAGAGGCCATGTTGGACTTGTTTATCTTAAGCTTATAAAGGTGGTATAACCGTAGAAGAGCTCTTTTGGTGTTGAGGAGAACGTATCGTGAGTGAGGAAGGTGAGATAGGTCCATGGTAAGGAGAGAAGATAGAGGCATTCTATCAATGAGTGACCTTTCTATTTCCAGCCATACTGGAGTATAGTCTGGATGCACTGTCAACCAATTGGCTCCTTGCCTACAGAGAGATGCCATTTGGTAGTTCCCAAAGTTGGGCAGACCCAGACCGCCTTTGTCTTTAGAAAGCTGTAGCTTACTCAATGATATTCTGCGCTTCTTACCCTGCCATTGGAACGAGTTAAAGAGTTTATATATCTTGTTTAAAAAATCAGGAGAGAAGATCATCTGGAGCATGCTAGCCAGGTAATTGACCAGGGGAGTCACCATCATTTTTAGGGTTTCAGCCCTGCCCCATCATGAGAGGTATTTGGGTGACCATCCTTCCAGTAATGTGGCTATCTTCTTGTAGACCGAAGTTTCATTGACATGGAGAGTAGATATTAAGTCTTTCTCAAAGTCAAGGCCTAATTATTTAAAGCTTTTAGGTTGCCACGACAGGCCAGAGTCGCCCATAATCTCCTTACTGCCAATATTGTTTAAGAGTTTAACTTCAGTTTTATCCTTGTTTAGTTTATATCCAGACACCTTTGAGAAATTATCTATTGTAGACATGAGTGCAGGAATGGCCTTATCAGCCTCTTCAGAGACAACTAGGACATCATCGGCGTAAGCCGTAACCTTGACTGTGTAATCATTAAAATGGACCCCAGAGATATGTTTATTATTCCTGATGTGAAACAAGAATGGTTCAATGGCAAGTAGGAAAAGTGAAGGGGAAAGGGGACAGCCCTGTCTAGTTCCTTGTTTGAGTGGGAAGGCGGACGAGATCGAACCTCCTGCACGGACCCTGGCCGAGGGGCTGAAATATAATGACATGACCATACGCGTGAAATTTTCACCTAATCCAAATCTATTCAGGGCTGCTTCTAGATAAGTCCAGTCAACTTTGTCGAATGCCTTTTCAGCATCGAGCGTGATGGCTACTGTAGGCGAAGTGGTAAATTTAGCCTTTTCCAAAACATGTGCTAAGACCCTAGTGTTGTCGCTAGACAATCTATTCTTTAAGAAACCCACCTGAGATGGATGAATCAGTTTGGGTAGCGGTTAGCTAAAATCATAGCGTAAATCTTACCGTCTAAGTTAATGCCTGTCTCACTGAATTTGTGGAATAGGTTTAAGAGGGGAGGAACCAGGAGCGAGGGAAAGCACTTATAAAATTTTGCACTAAACCCGTCTGGGCCTGGGGCTTTCCCACATTTAAGCAGTTTAATAGAATTTTCAATATCCAGGGCAGTTATTGGGCTGTTGAGTTCTAATCGATCTAAATCTGACAGAGCTGGAAGGTCGCACTCATTGAGATAATCCTGAATTTTACTCTCATCAACATCTTTGTTCTTATTTATGGTGCTCCGGAAACTAGGTATTGGCCCAATCTTTTGCAGCTAGGTGCCTCTTCTTTCCGAACAACCTGTAGCTCGGGTTAGGGGGAACTGCTATGTCCAGGGTGTTCTCTCTCAGGAAGGGTACCAGGCAGGGCTGCCCCCTGTCTCCCCTCTTTTTTGCCCTGGCCCTGGAGCCGCTGGCTCATTGGATCAGGAGAGATGGGTTGTTTTGGGGCCTGGCGCTGACGGACGAATGGGAAGAGCGTATTGCCTTATACGCTGACGATATTGTGCTGTACATGGTACAGCCATATCACTCGATTGCTCAGGCGTTACACCTCTTCGAATTATTTGGCAGCTATTCCGGATACACCATCAATTGGGGGAAGTCTGTGATCTTTCCCTTGTCGGGCCCCCCCGCGGATCCCCACAAGATGCCCAGCCACCGTAGCCACCGACGGGTTCAAGTATTTGGGGATCTATATCACGCGAGATATGTAGGAATGTTTTGCTAGAAACCTTGAGCCTCAGTTGGTTCGCCTTGGGGCAGATGTGAGTCATTGGCGTTCATTACTTCTTTCCCTCATGGGCCGAGCGGCATTATTTAAGATGCTTGCTCTGCCGAGGCTACTATACATCCTACAAATTACACCATATCCTGTCCCCCGGGGGTATTTGCACGCATTTCGCAGGTGGTGCGGACACTGCTTGGAATGGTGGGGCTCCCAGAATAGCGCTCCACAAGCTCACTAGAGGAGTATATATGACGGTGGCCTGGCTCTCCCTGATATCAGATAATATTACTGGGCCTCGCAGCTCCAGGTAGATAATGACTGGGTATATACAGATATCTCCGAACCGGCCTATAGAGTAGGTAGGTTAGTCATGCCAGGGGGTAACTGTGAGCACCTGCTCTACGTCCGGAAGCCACGAAGAGAGTGGCCTGTACACACAAGAGTGGTAGTTCAATGTTGGAGGGAGGCGAACAAGTTCCTGGGGTGGACAGACAAACTGACAGCTTGACCGGCTTTAGGGAGTGGAGGCTGATTGGCATTGACTATTTAGGTGACGTCTGGAAGGGATCTGCCTCCGCTCCTTTGCCTACCTCAAGAAGGAATATGACCTGCACGACTCACAACAATACCACTACATACGTCTCACACATGCCATTCGTTCACATATTTGCAGAGATTCCTCAATCCCAGGATATTCCCTCTTGAAGGATAGGTTACTACTGGACCCCATATTGGGGAAACCCACGTCCACCATTTATCAGAAGCTCATAAATAATATGCTAGACCCCTTGGTGAGGCTTTGGGCGGCATGGGCCAGTGACATTGGTGTTCTAGATGACAATGACTGGCAAGACGCCATACAGAGCCCTCGTGAAATAGCAATCCGTCCCAGGTTTAGGCTGGTCCAATTGAAAATCTTACATCGTATATATTATCCTCGAACACATCTATATGCGTGGGGCAGGTGTCAATCGGCCTTTTCCGTGAGGGGCTGCCAGGGGGAAGGCACCTTCTACCACATACTATGGGAGTGCCCCAAAGTAGTTCCTTTCTGGACCAAGGTCACGGACACTATGTCCGCGGTGGTGGGTGACAAGGTTCCGATGGAGCCAAAGTGGCTGTTACTGATGATTAAGGGGGGACACAGACTGGACAAGGCATGTTGAACTCTGGCTGGAAACATTGCCAAGGGGTGGGGTTCCCAGACTCCCCCGCAATGGGAACAGTGGAGGAGGGACCTAGATTGGTGCCAAAGAGCTGAGGAATCCATATACAAGAGCAGGGGCTGCATCAAGAAATGGAAGAAGATCTGGAGGCCATGGCGGAAATATAGAGGGTCGGAAGGGAGTCTGGGGAATAATTATGTAATTGGATACCCCACTTGTGTACTAACGTGCACGTCTTTATTCACCATATCGCAATTTCCCAATCTGCTTTTTGGACATTGTCCATTGTTTTGTGGTGCTATGAGTAATGTTAATAAAAAGATTTAACCAAAAAAAAAAAGTTTAAAAGTAAAATTAATCACAAGTGTTACTGAGAAATTGGATTAATGGTTGAGGGGTGAAATCCTATTCAAGCAACAACTAAATGCTTGTCAGGTGAACCACCAAAAGTAATAAAATTAACCTATGCTTAACCCTTTGGTAGCTTGGCAGAAAAGCAGTCAGGCTTAGCTTAGAGGCAATGTGTAAGGTATTTGTGCAGCACTTAAATAGCAATGACGTGAACACACAACACAAGAATTTTAGAAAGATGGAGCAACTTTTAATAAATTATTTGACACCGAAATGACAAAACTTCAATCAGTAGAACTAGATGTTATGAATTTTTACTATTTAAAGTGAAAAGTAGCACCTAAAAGATGAAAGCACCAATCTCAGACATCTAGGTGCGTAAGACCGGGGCAAAGCTGAAAGTTATGGCCGACTGTGAGGGAGCACAGTTCATATACACAAAGTGGATGGGCCCAATCTCCACTTACCTTCGGACTTAGAAGTAATATTGAAGAGAACTTTCTGATAAGGTAAAATTCAGCAGGGCAAGGAAGCCGGCGGTGTCTGCAGAGGAGGGGTTGTTGCTGAGGAGCAGCTAAACGAGGTCGAGGTAAAGATTTCTTCGTTCAGACTTAATCTAATTTTTGGGAGTCGAAGAACACCAGTGGAGTAAGGCTGCTGGCTGTAGAGCTAACAAGGGATCCATGGGACTAGATACTCCTTCTGGGAGGAGCTGATGAACAGGATTTGCTGCTGCAGAGAAGAACATAACGAGAGCTACAAGGAAGTCAGGCCGACTGGTGGTGCACCTTGGGCGAATCAGCAAGCAGGTAGGTCCCAGTCTCCTCCTGATTCTCTTAGCACTTTTTGGCTGCAAAAATGTTTTAAGTCCCAGGTTTGGGATTTTGGCTATCTGGACACTTTTAGCACCACTTCCAAAGATCCTGGACTAGAGGGGCACCACATGGTTGGTCAGAACTCATTCAGGCCGGATGAATGAGTCTATCCGATGTGGGTTCAAGATGGTCTGAGCCTTTTCTGTCCCTGGGGCTCTGATGAGGAGGCCGGACAACTAACCCTTAGAGTCACTCTGAAAGTCTTGGGTTCAAGCAGAGAAACAGTCCTCTGAGGGCAGAATGCAGGCTTCAGGCAGCAGGGCAGTCCTCTGAGGATCCTCCCACATGTCTAAAAGTGAACTAAAGAATGGGTCTAAGGATCCTAGCTTTATACCTGGTGTCAGCTTTGAAGTGGAGGAAACGTCTGCTGTTTTCGCCCACATAGAGGTGTCTGGAATTTCCTGCCTCCCTGCTGGTCCCATGGGTTCTGGGGGCACAATAGACTAGTGTGAACTTCTTTGTATATGTGCTGGGGCAGGGTCTTGAAAGTCCAAGTGGGGCTGTGCACAGCTCCACCTCCCCATTCTGCTTGGATGGTCAATCCTGCCAAAACCAGTCTCTCTGTTGTGTGGCTCTCTGGAGGAATACACAAAGGCCAACTGCCAACTACACCTAGTCATGTGACCACGTAAAAAGCTGCAGGTGCCAAATGTTTAGGACAAGAAAATACCAACTTTCTAAAAGTGGAATTTTCAGAATTGTAACTTAAAATCCGCCTTTACCACTAAAGAGGATTTAAAATGACAATTCTTTAGATGCCAAACATGATATTTCTACCTCCTCCCAAAAAAAGTTGTCACTTACTAAATGTAATAAGGTAACGCAATGTTAGCCCATGAGAGGGGTAGGCCTTACAGTAGTGAAAGTGAAAAAAGAATGTGTGGGTTTTTACTAGCAGGACATGTAAATCTAAAACAAGTACCTGTTCTGCCATTTAAGTACAATGCACCATATTTCATGGATGTTCAGAGCTTACCTTAAAGGTGATTTATTTGTAATAAAAATGAGGTTTTAGGCCTGGTAAAGGGGTTATTTTGCCAAGTTAGAGTGTTAGTTTAAAACTGCATTCAGGCTGCAAAGGGGCTACTTAAGTGGTTGGCACAATAAGTGCTGCAGGCCCACTAGCAGTATTAATGTACCAATCCTGGGTAAATGGTATACAACATTACTATGGACTTATAAGTCAATTAAATATGCCAATCAGGAAAAAGCAAATTTTACCATGTTTTGAGGAGTGAACACAAGCACTTAAGCACTGATTAGCAGTGCTAAAGTACACAGAGTCCTAAAGCCAACAAAAACAGATGGGGAGGAGCCAAAAAAGTTTGCAGGAAGGCTACCCTGATGCTGACTGGTCTAACAGTAACATCCTTGGGAATAGCCCTGGTAGTAACCAACCTCGTAACTGCACTAATTTTATTTTTAAACAAACTTTATTGCCTTTTTTGTTTTGCATACATCATACACTTTAAGACAATCATTCCATGTTAGCCTTGGTCAGGCAAACCAACCCATTAACCTGTTGTTGCAGTCAATATCCTCGTTGTGCCTTGTCCGTCCATGGCGGTGCAGGATTGCCCCATCGTCCCTTTAATTGCAGATCATACCCCCCAATAACAAGGCCTCAAACAAGAACTGTGACCCCCCCCCCCCTCCCCGCACTGCTGTCTTTCCCTGAGCATCGCTCCAATCGGTGAATATGCTCCCTGATATTCCAACTGTAAGCAACAATGGTGCTCCGATGGCTCACGTGGAGTCCCCTTACTGTCTCTGAAGATGCCCACGCCAGCCCCATTATTGCTTTTCTATAGGGGTACCCCATCTTGCCCTTGTCCTGCGGGATGCACTACTTGCTGGATTCTCTCTGGTGTGGAAGCCTCTGAGCCCCTGTCCAGTCTCATTAGGTCTGTCACTAGACCCTCCCATGATTGGGCCCTCTCCGGCTTGCCCACTCCCCTCAGTGCGTTCCTAAGCAGTACTCTACTCTCTCAACCCGCCCACTTCTCCATCTCACGTCGCCACCTGAGAACATTGGGTCCCCCCGGTTTCTTCCAGCTACTAGTGATGTGGAAAAAAGTGAAGCAGTACGTGAGCCGGTGTGCATGGGACCACCCTTTCAGTCACCCTCGCCGTCACTTATGTCACATCTTGCCAGTATTGGATTAGGGAGGGACAACTCCAAAACCATGTGTATAAATGTCGCCCCCTGCTCCTCCTGCTCCTCGGGCATCTAGCATCCGCACCAGCAAAATATCGGTTGATACGTTCTGGGGTTAAATAGGCTTGGTGGAGTATGTAAAAACTGATCAAACAAAACCGAGCTCGCTCCAAAACATTGTCCCAATCCTTATCTTCTAGGGGGCTGCCAGTGTCGTCCTCCCATTTGTGTTTCAGTCTATCTAGTGGTTGCGTGGAGTCACTCCCAATAGCTCTGTATAAGCAGGCCACTGCCTTGATAGTGCCTCCCGCCAGACTCATGTATTCACATGTGTGGTGTTGCGGAGGTTCCACCGTCCCTGCCCCCCAGTGTCGCCGTATTGCTCCTGTGACCGCTCCGCGTAGGAGGAAGTGTCCTGGAGGTATGTCCCAGCCCGCTCTGAAATCTTCAAAGGAAAGGAGGTCCCCATCCCGAAACAAAACCCCGATCTTTGTTGCCCCCGCTTCCCTCCATTCATGCAGGCCGTGCCACTGCCCTCCGTGAGGGAGAGCATCCAGTACCTGCACCTCCATCTCCGGGGAGTATGGGCACTTTGATTTAGTTTTCTGCAGGCATCGGCCCCAGCAGCGGTATATCACCCTATGCTCATTACTGCCAATTTGTTGGGGTCTAATCGTCCTCAGCAGGGTTCAAAACACCACAGGCCCTTTCTGGGTCCCGGGCCCCGCAATCCATTGTGTAAACCGCTGCAGCTGTCCTGCCAGGTAGTAAGCTTCCATATCCGGCAGCGCCAGGCCACCCCCTAATCTGGGTCGCTTTAATGTAGCCTGGGCTACCCTTCTTCGTCCCGTCCCCCATATAAAAGCTGACATGCAGGATTCCAGCTCCTTGAACCAGGCCGCTGATATCCAAATTGGCAATGTTACGGAAAAGTAAAGCAGTCGGGGTAACGCCATCATTTTAAGTAGCGAGATACGTCCCATCACCGAGAGTGGGAGCCTCCCCCAGAAGGCCATAGTGTCCTTAAGCGAGCGGAGCGCCCTCCCTATATTGCCCTCCTTCACGTCCTCCACCGTGTGGAATATGTGGATCCCCAGATAGCGAAAGCAATGGGGCTCCCATCTCAAATTCCCCAAATTCAGAGGGGGTCTTGCGTCCCTCACCAGGGGGAACAGCTTGAACTTCAGCCAGTTCACGCGTAGTCCCGACAAGGAGCCAAAGCGCTCCATCATTGCCTTAGCTCCCAGTAGGTCACCCTCTGCATTACTGAGGAATAGTAGGAGGTCGTCTGCATATAGAGCCACTTGATGCAGTGTTTCTCTCACCTGAATCCCCTGGTACTCCCTGCTGGACCGTGCCACACAGGCTAATGGCTCCACTGCCAAGGCGAGCAGCAGCAGGGATAGGGGGCATCCCTGGTGCGTCCCCCTCTCCACTCGATATTGCGTCGATATTGTGTGACCTGTGCGGACTCTTGCCACTGGATCAGCATATAAGAGCTTCACCCAGCCTATAAAGCCCTCTCCCATGCCCATTTTGGACAATACCGCATATAGGAACCCCCATTTAAGACTATCAAATGCCTTCTCCATGTCTATGGTGAACACTGCCCCCCTCTGCTCCGCCGCCGCTCCTAATTCAATAATGTACAGTAGCCTGCATATATTGAGGATTGTATTTTGCCAAGGTATGAATCCTGCCTGGTCATGATGTACCAATGGTACCATATAGGGGAGTAGGGGCATAGCCAGTATTTTACTTAGAATTTTAAAGTCGAGATTGAGCATCGACAATGGGCGATACGATTCACACTCCAGGGGGGACTTGTCCGGCTTCAGGATCGGGACTACCACCGCCTCTCTAGTCGTACCTGGCAGGCAGCCCTTCTCCCTGGCCTCCGCGTACATCTCCACTAGCCTGGGGGTCAATACATCCAAATATGTGGCATAAAACTCTTTAGGGAGCCCATCTGTGCCTGGTGTTTTCCCTCTCGCCAGTTCTTTAATAGCTATTCGGATTTCTCTGTCTGAGATTGCTGCCCCTAGGGGCTCCCTCTCCACGTCCGTTAGGGCGTGCATCGGAAGGTCTGCCAGGTACTCCTCCACGTCCCCCGCCTCCATGATTCCTGTGCTCGTGTATAGGCGCTCATAGTACCCCCGGAAACTCTCATAAATGTCATCCTTCCGAAACAGAGGTCGCCCTCCTGGACCTGTTAACTCTAGAATGGCGTGCTCCCTACGGGTAGGGGTAGCAAGCCACGCCAGCAATCTGCCCGCCTTATCCCTCTCCGCATATGTTCTGTCCTTGTAAGCTCGGTAATCGAAGCACCACAATCTCTCCTCCTGTACCGCCACCTCCTCTTTCGCTTTGAGCAACTCCTGCTGTAGTTCCGGAGCATTCAGACGGCTGCACTCCACTTGCCTCAACACCCCGTCTGCCCTTTCCACCTCCGTCACTAGCATACGTCTCACCCCTATGGACAGCGCCATGCAATGCCCCCGAATCACTGCCTTAAAGGGCTCCCATTCAGTCACCCTAGAGTCCGTAGTGTGTGCATTGTCCATGAAGTATGTGACGATGTGCTCTTTAATCTCATTATGGAACACTTGGTCCTCAAGTGCCTCCGGCCTGAGGCGCCAAGTGGGGATGGGTTGACGTTTATGTCCCCATTGCAGTCGGGCTAATAGAGGATTGTGGTCAGACACCGTCCGCGTGAGGTATTCCGTCTTGTGGAGTCAGACGTGCATATCTGGCGAACATAAGAAGGTATCTAAGCGGACGTGTAGGTCATGGACATGGGAGAGGTGGGAGTATTCCCTGTCCCCTGGATGCGTCTTTCGCCATGTGTCTACCAGTCCCCAACAGGATTGCCAGTCCCGAAACGTCTTAGCTATCCTATGTTTTGGGGCTTCATTAAGTGGTGGGTGCGAGCGATCCAGGAATGGGTCTGCTATACAGTTAAAGTCGCCCCCATTGATAACTAATGGGGCCAGTGTCCCTGACAGTCGCTCCAGGAATGCCCCCTGATCTATATTCGGGCCATAGACATTGATGAGTGTGATGTCCTGACCATCGAGGCGTCCTGTGACCACTACGTATGGGCCCTCCGGATCCACCTTGTGAGCAGTATGTTGGAAGGGGACCCCTGCCCTGATCCAAATCAAGACCCCCCTGGCAAACGCGGAATACGTGGTGTAGTAAGCCTGTCCTCTCCACCTACGATGTAATGCCTCCCCCTCCGCCACTAATGTATGTGTCTCTTGTAGCATTGCTATGTGGACCCCCCCGTCTATTCAGATCATAACTGCACTAATGATGCATATATATGTATACATCATGAAATGGTGTTCCCAATATGCTGTTATGATGTGACCTCTTTAAACGTCATGAGCATGTGTCACAAATTGCCTTTCCTTACCAAAAATGTCTTGCCTGGAGGTGGGGGTAGGTTGGAGGTGTGCAAACACCCCAGCAGTGAAGAGGTCACCGGATGCCTCTCCCCTGCTTCATCCTTACTCTATAAGCCCATAGTGACAGCATTTCAGAAAAACTTGACAATGGCTTTTCCTTCTGCATTGTGAGTGACGCCCAGGCAGGAGCAAAAACATGCAGAATAATAAAACAAAAAGGTTGATGATACAGGTATGTATCTGTAAATGAGCCATGCTTGGACTGGGAGCAGCATGTGCTCCATGTAACAGGGCCTTAGAAGTGCTCTTCTTGACTTGAGTAACAAGTATGGCTCCTAAATTACACATGCCTGCAGTCAGAAGGCAGCTTCTGCTCAAGTTCCGCAGTGGACTATCCAGGTAACCCATCATCCACTACTACATATTCGATTGTGGCTAGGCGAATTCTCTCCTGAATGTGTTTCAATGAAATAGTGCAGAGTAGGTTTAATTTATGTGTAATTGTTTGGTAATGCCAAAGATTCAAGTTACTTGTAGGATTATAGGAGATCATAAAGGAGATTTGGTGTACCTGAAGGGTGCGAGATTAGTAGTAGAAGGGAGTATTGTTTTAGTTGGTGCATGCCTAACAGTACAGTTTTCTATGCAAGTTGTAGTCTCTCATACTTGGTGATGCACGCTAACACTACCTTGTGGTGTTCTGCCACAACCAAGATTTTATTGCCACTGTTTTGGCCTTGCAGCCACAAGCGCATACTGTGAGTTACCAGAATCAAACCACAATACAAGGACTGTTTGAGTTCTGTGCCAGGTGGGCCACCATCACAGTCTTAAATCCTATGACTTGCCACTTCCACATCCATACGTCAACACTGCCTGCTCACCTGCACCCAACTGCGTCACCATGTCGGATCCCTGCAGCAGACTGTTCGCGCCATTAGTCCCTTCACAATAGATGGTGCAGACCAGATCAATGCTACCCTTCTACAAGGCATCCAGGTCCCCCTTTGATAATCTGTCACTGGGTCTCCTGCCCTATAGGTGGGCACGTTACTTGTACTCTTCCCCGTTACTGAACTGTCTGCACTCACTGGACCACCTAGCTGTGGAGAGTAAGGCATATACTTTGTGGCCACCAGGAAAACAGATACGCCAGTCAAGCAATTCTTCCTGCCCAACTATGCAGAAGTGGAAATATACAAACTGTTCCAAAACCTACCCAACACTGGCACTAACGACAACTAGTATGCCGCTGCTGCTACTGTGGTAGCTCATTTCACTCTTCAGCTGAACCCCATCTACAAAAACTTTTCCCTATGACTAGCTAAGGAGAAGGAAGATGGGTCCATAAGTGCCTTCTACGGATGCCCTAGAGAGCTTGCCAGGATGTGTACAAATGATGATGCTTACAACGAAGAGCATGCTCAACTAATACAGGGATGGGGATACTTAGTGCTTAGACGACTCATCTTACCCGAGCTGACAATGGCTCTAAATGCCATTCTAACCCCTGACTGATCTCATGCGCTACTTTATGCCTATGTTTCCTGAATGGATTCAGAGCTGGTGAGAATGACAGAAAAAGAAGAGCATCCTAAATCAATCAAAGCTGAGATGGTAGAAGCAATTCGAAACAAACCACAATTTCTAAAAATGACACCACAAAGAGGATAGAAAGCAATCCCATGGGAAGAGAACATCACCCCATACATAAACTCAAGAAGAAGAATCAATTAAGATCCTTTTATAGTTTTCATTTGAAACCCTTTCACCTGCTGGGTCCATGTCCTGAGGAAGCCCTTAAAACTATTATGGGTCAAAACGCGTCAACAACATTCGAACGGGAACAGTGCCTCCCTATTAAACCTATCCAGAGAGGTAGATACAAAGCATGATGCTGTCTTTTAAGAGTTTACTGTTTCCAAACGCCAGGGATATATTCAAATCTTGTGGACCATTTGACCTGGGTAAATACTGCAAGTTCCACTCAACACAGTTTGAACCTGAAACTCCCTGATGCACCTTAATTGAGTTGATACTGTTGTCTGGATTAACCTATTTTATTTTATATCGTCATAGTGTTATTCACTATTTCCTCACTGGTGAAAGTATACTCACACTTCAATGAATTCACAATTTGATGTTTCCTGCAATGTGATGATGACTTCTTGAACGAACAAGTATTCCAAATGCCTCAATGGAGTTCGAATCATAGCACTGCGCTCTTAAAAAAAAATCGGAATTCCACAATCATTAATTTCTACCATACACTGTTAATGTTTTCAATTGTTCCTGATATATGACAAGTATTTGCTAGTGAGGTACTTGTTGCTTGTTTACATAAGGAGAGAACAGCTGTGCCCTCTCCAACGATGCTGCTCTATTGTTGTCAACTAGGAGTAGCCAGTGGTAGCTGCTATGACTGACTGACTGACTGAAAGGTTTTTAAAGCGCTCGAATGCCGCGGCGTCTTGGCGCTATGGTGCAGAAGAACAGGGGAGAGGTGGTTAGGGCAGGGAGAAAAGCCATGTTTTTAATGCCTGAAAAAAAACGTGAGGAGGGTCAAGGGGGGATATATTTAATGACCTGTCAACTTATGCCCCAATACTAGATACACAACAAGAAAAGGAGACCAGGTCAATTGATGGTGTACTGTCCTAAATGGTGGACCTGAATCATAAGGCCACTCATGTGGAAGGATATATTGGTTTGCACTAGGCTGGAAAAAGTCCCATCAGACCACCCTCTTGGCGGTATATCATCATTTGGGGGTGGCAATAGTTCCATGGCCCGCCTGTGTGACAGTGTGGGAAAGGAAATCAACGTATTCTGCCACCATGATGTCCAAAATGAAATGTGCAAATGAAAAGTGCAGTGCTTGGAAAAAGTGGTAAGGCCTTCACTTCCGCTCGATTCTGAGCAGAGGCACCGACGGACAGAGCGGGGCCTCAGTTTCCCGAGCGGTTGCCGGGTAAGGTGAGGTTTTCACCCACACAAAGCTGAGTAGAACATGTCTTTCCTGTCTGCAGAGGACACAGAGGTTCCAAGTCTTGGGTGATACTTTTCTATTTTATATAGTATTCTGATGCAATCTGTGCTTCCGTATACTTGTACACCCGTTAGTTTATCTTGCAGTAGCGTACTCTATTTAAGGTCCTGATGAAAGCTGGAGCACTACTCGACACAGCTGAAACTAGTCGACCATTCCACGCAGCGACATAATGTAGCTCTACTTTCTCGCTACTAGGCGTGTTTTTAACCATGACACCTACACTTTTGCTGTCAAGTTATTTCCTTAGTCTAGGTAGTCATTTTTAATATACCACTTTTTCCAAGCACTGCACTTTTCATTTGCACATTTCATTTTGGACATCATGGTGGCAGAATACGTTGATTTCCTTTCCCACACTGTCACACAGGCGGGCCATGGAACTATTGCCACCCCCAAATGATGATATACCGCCAAGAGGGTGGTCTGATGGGACTTTTTCCAGCTTAGTGCAAACCAATATATCCTTCCACATGAGTGGCCTTATGATTCAGGTCCACCATTTAGGACAGTACACCATCAATTGACCTGGTCTATGTTTTTAATGCCTGCCTGAAGCTCATTTTGGATTTTTATGAGCGAAGCGTGGGGGGCAGTGAGTTCCATAGTTTGGAGGCTTGATGGGAAAAGGATTTTCCCCCCCAACGCGCTTTTCTAATTCTGGGCTGGCAGACAAGATCCTGGGTAGCTGATCTCAGGGTGCATGGTGGGGAATAGCGGGGAAGGAGTTTTGCGAGATCATCCGGACCTTGACCATGCAGGGACTTGTGGATCAGGCAGAGAGCTTTGAACTGAATTCTACGCCTAACTGGGAGCCAATGGAGTCCGCGAATGACTTTAGAGGTTGGGTGTCGTTTTGGGAGGTTCAAGAGGACCCTGGCTGTGGCATTTTGAATTGCCTGCAGTTTGGTCAGCTGTTTTTCTCCCGTACCCAAATAGAGTGAATTACAGTAATCCACTCTGGACATAACCAAGGCTTCCATCACCGTCTTTTGAAGTGTAGGCGGAATGTAAGGTAGGATTTTTCTGAGAATCTTAATGCTGTGAAAGCAAGCGGACATTATCTGGTTGATTTGCACCCTGCAAGACAGGTCTTTGTCCAGCATAAAGCCGAGATTACGGACCTTATCTGCTGGACTGGGGCAGGAACCAGCCTCAGGAGGCCACCAAAGGTCACTCCATACGGAACGTTTTTGGCCAAACTCTATGACCTCGGTCTTGTCCGTATTTAGCTTTAGGAAGTGATGGCTCATCCAGCTTTTGACATCTAGGAGGCCATTCCTAAAACGTTCTGCTGTTGCTTCGATGGACTGGGAGATTGACACGACGATTTGTGTGTCGTCGGTGTAGGACACTAATCGTAGGCCATGTGATTTTATTAGTGCCGCTAGAGGAGTGACATACAAATTAAACAGAGTGGGTGACAGCGCCTACCCCTGGGGGACCCCTCCAGGGAGGGTGAATTCCACCGATTGTAGCCCATCCCAGTGCACTTGCTGAATGCGAGTATTCAAAAAAGATGTTACAAGGGCAAGAGCGGTGCAAAAAAATCATAGGGTTTGTAATTTATTTAGCAGGATCGTATGATTAACAGTATCAAATGCTGCTGTTAGGTCTAATAGGATGAGGGCCGTTCTGCCACCCTCATCCATGGTCCTACGAATGTCTTCAGTGGCCAGGATTAATGCGGTCTCTGTTGAGTGACAGGGTCTGAATCCATGCTGAGAGGAGTCTAATAGTTTATTTTGGTCCACATATCTCATAATTTCTTGATTCATGGATTTTTCCAGAATTTTTGCTGGTAATGGCAAACAGGAGATAGGCCGATAGTTCTTGGGATCAGAAGGGTCAAGGGTGTCTCTCTTGAGGATGGGCCGAATGCAGGCTTTCTTCCAGCTCAAAGGGATTACTCCTGAGTTGATGACCTTATTTAGCAAGGGAGTGAGAGCAGCAGTGATGGTCTACGGGATCATATGCAGTACGTAGGGGGGACAGGGGTCTAACGGGGATCCTGATTTCATCGTTGCGAGTAGGGTGCCAACCTGCGCCTCCTCAAGAGGGGGGAAGCAGGGGTAGTTGGATGCAACGAATGTAGTACTATTGTTGCTGTCAAAGGTAGTGTCTGCTGCTAAGGTGCTAATGTCATCATAGACTGCCTGAACCTTTTGTTGAAAGAAGGTGGCGATGCTTGTTACAAAGTTCTGGTTAGGGCAGAAGACCAAATCGCGGGGACTCCTTGCTAGATGGGCTACTGTTTTGAATATTTCTTTAGAAGTGTTAGAGGCCTCCTGAATTTTATTGGTGAAATAGGCTGACTTGGCCCGAAAAATCACTAACTTATATTCCTGCAGGGCTTTCATGTATTCTAATTTGCTTGAGTAGCTGTAATTGGAGCGCCACACCCGCTCCAATCTCCGACATTTTAGTTTGATTAACTTGACATCTGCAGAGTACCACTGTGCAGTGGCAGATCGTTTTCTAGCTTTTTTTTTTTATTTCCACTGGGGACAGCTTATCAACTGCATGGCAAATCCAGTTGTGGAATATAATAGCTCCCTGTTCGCTGTTGCCAGATTCAAAGTCTGGAAGGTTGTTTGATAGAGTGTTGGCTAAAAGGTTAGGTTCCGATTTTTTCCAGGGGCGTGTTTTCTCAGGGAGTATGATACCTCTACGGTGGTTGACTAGGTTTTTTAGCTGTAGTATGAAGGAGATAACTTTGTGGTCAGACCAAGGGACCGGTTGGATTGAAAAAATTTTGATCCGATCATCATTTGTAAAGATCCCATCAAGAGTGTGTCCCGCTGAGTGTGTGAAATCCGAAATTAATTGAGTCATATCAAAGCTGAGGAAGTTATCAATTAATGTGGCCGAGTCAGGGTCGTTGTTTGCCTCAAGATGAAAATTAAAATCGCCCAGGATAGTGTATGTACTTGAATCAGAGGTAGTTTCTAGGAAGGTATGTATCGCTCTGCTAAAAAGGGCTCTGGGGCTAGGAGGGTGGTACACGAGTAGGCCCGAGAATATCCTACTGTTATGTTCTTTAACTTTGAAACTCATGGCTTCCGCTTCTAGGTCTAACTGGGGGGGGCGAATAATTTCAAGTGGGATTTATAAATTATCCCTATTCCACCCTCCACTGCTCCTGTTCTGTTCACATATTCTACGGAGTAGCCTTCAGGGGTTGCAGCATTCCAATCCGGGCCTGAGGCATCAGTTGCCCAGGTCTCTGTAAGGAACAGAAGGTCCGCTGAGTGGTTGGTGATGAGTGCTTCGATTTAATATTTGGGCTTAGGCATTGATCTGACATTGAGTAGTATGCATTTTAAGGTTCTTTTCCTACTAACCGGACATTCTAAACCATGTCTGTGGTTCTTATAGGGCCCCTGATGGATACTTGGAGGCGGACACTTACTATTAGTAAAATGCGGATTTGGCGCATAGTGAGGTATAACAGGAGGATTATTCGAGGTCTGGAAGCCGCAAGGAGTGCAACTAAAGGGCTTAGAAAGGTCCTCTGGGTTTATTCTTACCGGCTGATCGCAAAAGTTATGGTCCAACCTAAAGAGCTCAGATCTTGTGTAGCGCTTTGCAGGAAAATGGGCAGCGTTTCCAGCGCTAGGCGCGGGGCGGACGGGCGCAGACGGGCTCGCCTTTGGCGCGCCTTCGGCGCGCTGCCGGCGTGCCCGCTGCGCTCATCCGCTGCGCTTCCGGCAGAGCATTGGGCTATGTAGGCTCGTATCCCGGAGAGAGCTAAAGCGCGTCCCTGCACTCCCACCACTCCTAAGATGGCGGCGAAGTGGCAATTGTAGACGACCCGTGTCTCCCTCCGCACAAACGGGACTTCTCACGGCGGACCAGGGATAGGGTGTCTAGTAGGTAACTGTGCAAAGTGCGCGATCAACTGTGCAAGTGGTGCTCACAAAAACAATTCTTAAAATCAATTGTTTACAGTCAGATTAAAAATACAAGGCTTCAAAGTGCTGGGTGCTAGGTACAAACAATTCTTAAAATCAATTGTTTACATTCAAGTTTAAAATACAAGGCTTCAAGGTGCTGAGTGCTAAGTATAAACAATTTTTAAAAATCAATTGTTTGTTGTCGAATTTAAAATGCGAGGCTTCAAAGTGCAATGTGCAAGTACAGCAATTCTTAAAATCAATTCTGTTAGGGAGCGAGGCTTTAAACTAACACACAGTTATCTCAGTATTGAAGCAGCTGGGAGATTCTGACAGCGTGTATGCGGGATAACCAAGTGAGCACTAACCACTCCACTGGCTTCTACTAACAATGCGCCTCTGTCCGAGTCCTACCTATGTAGGCTTGTGTACCGGAGAGAGCTAGAGCGCGTCCCTGCACTCCCACCACTCCTAAGATGGCGGCGAAGTGGCAATTGTAGACGACCCGTGTCTCCCTCCGCACAAACAGGACTTCCTGCGGCGGACCAGGGATAGGGTGTCTAGTAGGTAACTGCGCAAAGTGCGCGATCAACTGTGCAAGTGGTGCTCACAAAAACAATTCTTAAAATCAATTGTTTACAGTCAGATTAAAAATACGAGGCTTCAAAGTGCTGGGTGCTAGGTACAAACAATTCGTAAAATCAATTGTTTACATTCAAGTTTAAAATACGAGGCTTCAAGGTGCTGAGTGCTAAGTACAAACAATTCTTAAAAATCAATCGTTTGTTGTCGGATTTAAAATGCGAGGCTTCAAAGTGCAATGTGCAAGTACAGCAATTCTTAAAATCAATTCTGTTAGGGAGCGAGGCTTTAAACGAACACACAGTTATCTCAGTATTGAAGCAGCTGAGAGATTCTGACAGCGTGTATGCGGGATAACCAAGTGAGCACTAACCACTCCACTGGCTTCTACTAACAATGCGCCTCTGTCCGAGTCCTACCTATGTAGGCTTGTGTCCCCGAGAGAGCTAGAGCGCGTCCCTGCACTCCCACCACTCCTAAGATGGCGGCAAAGTGGCAATTGTAGACGACCCGTGTCTCCCTCCGCACAAACGGGACTTCCCGCGGCGGACCAGGGATAGGGTGTCTAGTAGGTAACTGTGAAAAGTGCGCGATCAACTGTGCAAGTGGTGCTCACAAAAACAATTCTTAAAATCAATTGTTTACAGTCAGATTAAAAATACGAGGCTTCAAAGTGCTGGGTGCTAGGTACAAACAATTTTTAAAATCAATTGTTTACATTCAAGTTTAAAATACGAGGCTTCAAGGTGCTGAGTGCTAAGTACAAACAATTCTTAAAAATAAATCATTTGTTGTCGAATTTAAAATGCGATGCTTCAAAGTGCAATGTGCAAGTACAGCAATTCTTAAAATCAATTCTGTTAGGGAGCGAGGCTTTAAACGAACACACAGTTATCTCAGTATTGAAGCAGCTGAGAGATTCTGACAGCGTGTATGCGGGATAACCAAGTGAGCGCTAACCACTCCACTGGCTTCTACTAATCACTTGACCTTTACCACCCCAGGTACTGGACTAGCAACCCCTAGCCGAGGGTCATGGAGCAGTGCTTAATTTGAGTCGGTGGTTTCCAGTTCTTGGTATAGCACTTAATTGTCAACACTAGCGCTCGTGACAGTCTGCCACAGGATGGCGCTATCTGGCTAATTTAGAGATGACCACAACAACAGTTAATTATTAATTCAATATATATTAAAAATTACTAGTATCTACCGCCCAAGCCATTCTTATAGCTTTGGATGCGTGAAATAGTCTGATTTATCACATTTGTAGGAGGAGTGTGATGGTTAGTAGTTGTGCTGGTACTATCATTGGCAGCATAGAAGGGTCAATGTGTGGAGCAAGCTGCAGTGGCCTCCTGACGAGAGCCCCAGCACTTGTTGTTTTACAAATTAAGCACTGAATTGGAGACAACATGAAGCCTGTGTACACTGTCTGGCTTGCACTCCTTTCCCATCCCCAGAAGCCTCTGCGGCAAAGAGGAGGGTGCTGTGAGGCCAGGGTTAAGAATGGGGGGAACCCTGTGATGACAGCAGCGGTGACGTGGCCTGGAATGGTCCTTCCACTGCCTGATGCATTTTTGGTGATTTTATATCCACGTGCTTCTCCTCAAATCAGTCCACCAGAGCTGCCACCTGGCTGTTTTTTCTGCCAGCCTAGTTTGTATTTGTCTGTCCCCAATATTAGAAAAAGTAGTAAAATCCTATTTATTTTTTTTACGTTTAGAAATCTAAACCTAAAACAACAAACACGTGACTAAATCACTTTAAAATGGTTTGAGAACAGTTTAAATAATATCTAAATGACAATTAATTCAGAGAAATAATTGCCGCAGTAGCCCAGAATAATGGGAATTTCAAACAGTTTTTTCACTTACCCTGACTTGGCTCTCCCACCATGGAAAAACATAAACAGATGGCCGGTATAATTTTTTTCTGAGAAGATGACAAATCTACGCAGCGTCCGCGTGGCACTGACATGCGCGGTTCCTGGCACCGGATGAAGTAATTGCCACTTCAGAAGATTAGTGCCCGCCGCCTCTTAGTTTCTTGGACGCCACTTCTTGTGAGAACAGACAATCTCTCTGTCCCTCCCCATACACTTTTTTTCTTCTGTTTTTGATCTTTTTGTTGACTTTTTTCCAGTTTCAATCCCCTGACAAGATCACTCCATATCGATTTCTTTATTTACCTTTGCAGTGAAAGCCTGCGGGGCCCGTTTCAGATGTAACCTCCAGCGCCCTTCACCTTCTAGTGATGCTCCCGGCCTTTCACAAGCTTTCGCATGGTTTGCTACTTTCGCAGACACCAGAAGGCGTATTTCCAGAATAAAACACCGAACAATAGATAAACCACGGGTTTCCATGAACGAAAGAACGCTCTTGATTTCAGGCGGGCCGAGAGCTTGAAGAAGTGTGAATGGAAAGCAGAGGTCGGCCATCTTGTTTCCATAATGGCCTTTGTTGTAAAAGCCTTTGTGTCAATAAAAGCTCAGGTAGCCAGAAGACAAGCACAGCGAGAAAGAGGCTTAGCATCATGAAAAGAATAGCTGGGCTTCCTTGGGCTTTAAGACAAAAGTGCTCTGTGCTTGCCCGCTCCCAATCAACTCTTTCTTCCTCTCCCCCTTTGTCATGGTTCCACCCAATGTGCTAATCTAAATTATTCCCCCCACCCGCACCCTGTCTGTGCACACAGAGGTTAAACAATAAAAGAAGCACTCATCTCCTGTTTATTAACGCATTCCATGTCCTCGCAAACACATCCCGCTTTAGGTATTAAGGTGGAAAATACATTCAGCTGTTCCAAAGGATTATCATAGTTTGAGGTAAACAGGGAGTCAGCTATTTTGAATTGAAAGTGAATTTCTTATGATACTCAGACCATGTTCGCGCTATCTATCTATCTATCTATCTATCTATCTATCTATCTATCTATCTATCTATCTATCTATCTATCTATCTATCTATCTATCTATCTATCTATCTATCACCCTCACTCTATCTATCTATCTATCTATCTATCTATCTATCATCTATCTATCTATCTATCTATCATCTATCTATCTATCTATCTATCTATCTATCTATCTATCTATCTATCTATCTATCACCCTCACTCTATCTATCTATCTATCTATCTATCTATCTATCTATCTATCTATCATCTATCTACCTATCTATCTATCTATCTATCTATCTATCTATCTATCTATCTATCTATCTATCTATCTATCTATCTATCTATCTATCTATCTATCTATCTATTCCCACATACATATATAAACACACTCATATACACACACATATACAAACATATATGTATATATTAGAATCACAAAGGAAGGAAAAATAGAAAAAATGCCCGGCGCTGAATCTCAGTTCCCTTTTTTCCTCTCAGGGAATATTCTGAATATTAGGTAATGCACTGAGAAAGAACACAGTCTGAATCTTGAGTGTCCATGCACATCCTTTAATTTTTGAGTGTCCATGCACATTCTTTTATTGTGCGCCCTTTTCATGGACGTTAAAGGTCGTTAATCTTTAATTATTAGAATAGTGATTATTTTCAGAGACCATCATAAATGGTTTACAATTCTTCATCAACATGTAGTCAATGAGACAGCCATTGTGCGTCCTTTTCAGGGAAGTTAAAGGTCGTTCTTTTATTACAAAATTGGACATAACCGTTTCTAAAAAAAAATGTTAGAACTAGACAACAGAAACTTTCAAGATGGTAACATATTTATATAGATACATACATTGATATGCATATGACTGTTATCAATCTATGTATCTGTATAAATATGTTACCATCTTAAAAGTTTGTGTTGTCTAGTTCTAACATTCTTTTTAGAAACGGTTATGTCCAATTTTGTAATGAAGGAACGAGCTTTAACGTCCATGAAAGGGACGGATATTTGCCTGAGTGAGACAATTAAATAAATACACAAGTATCCCGGGAACCTGATATACCTTTATGTTTGCAGCTGCGATCTTGTGAATTACAAACACACAGTCTAAGAAACACGTTGAAGCCTCCAGACAGCTGAAGATTAGTCAAGACTTGGCGTGAAAAGCAGTAAATGCATTGTTTTGTACAATCAGGCTTACTCATGAGATCAGATTGCATGGATCGCACTGGTAACAGGCAATAATGCACTAGCATTTGAATCCGCCGATCCGTGCAAAAGGAACATTTTTAGTCTCCAGACAATGCAAATGCAACATTTTGCATCGGTTGGTGCAAATGTCAGTGCGTGTTTGCACTTTCACCATTGCAAAATCACCCAACAACTGAATATGTGTAAACTTTCCCACAGTTTTTATGTGCTATGGTGTCATAGAAATCACATTGACTATGGCCTATTTGATATACATATAACTCTCTTCGCAAGCATATTGCATTGTATTTTAGTTGCATTTATCTAGTGCGTACTTCCCCCAACAGGGTGTTTAAGCGCTTTGTGGCTATAAGCACTCTACTCCAAACCCAAGGTTCATGGCTAATCCAGTGGTCATTTGTTATTGTTGTTTATTGGGATCAGTCTTGTTCTCTCAAAGAGACCATTCCATGCAGTTTCTGTAATTTGTTTGTGGTAGTTTACATTGATAGGAGTAAGTTGTGATCATTAGTGGGAGGCTATGTGAGTTCATCAAAATGCTTGGTGGAGATGAACGGATAGCCTAGCAAAGATTACGTATTGTTAGGCTGAAGGCACATGTTTTCAAACAAGGAGAGGTTGTGATCTATGAAATGAGGTGTGTGCAAAACTAGAGAATACAGTCGACAGTCATGCGACTTAGAGTAGGCTTCTGATAGAGGAAAATGCAGAGGATGGACCAAAAGGAGAGGGTAATTCGATAGTAAGAAAAAAAGACGGAAACAATTGTACATCAAGGTCAATTATCAGGGTGTTTACAACAATAGTGTAGAGGGGCGGGGGAGGCTTTTTGAGATAGCATCCAGTCTGAAGGTGCAATGCTTTAGAGAGAAACAACATTATTTGCATGTGAGATAGTGTAGTGTAGTATTGCATTTGTATAATGTGTACTATCCCTGAGGTACTGGGTTTTCTCGGAACCAATACTATTACAATAACCCAGCGGTGTCAGGGCAACACCCAAAGACCCTGGATTCCCCTGTCTTGGCAAACAGAGACACGGGATACTTCTCGATGACGCCAAAGACCAAAGTTTAATGGTTGCAACCAGGGACAGAGGTCTACGAAGTACACACGGGTAGTTCGACAGAGACTGCACCATCTCAATGAACAAAACTCGGTCTTTTATGCCGAAAATTACGCTTCTGGCAACATCACAATTTACATTTGGTGCATACAAAACTAACCAATGAACAAGTAGCATTTCAAAAAGTAACGAATCACGACAGTCAAAGTTAATCCCACTTTCCGTTGTCCAGCCCACCAAAACGATCGCACATATGCTAGTTTCCTGTTCGATCAGGCCGGACAAACCCCTCATAAAACCTTCAACCCAGATCGATGAACATGTCGTAAAGGAAAGGCAGAAACAGATGGAAAGGAGATAGAGGAGTGGGAACGGTGGGCCATAAAATCGGACCACGTCCTGTTCTTTGATCTTTATCAGTGCAGCTGCTGAACAAGGAACTGGCTCAGCAGGATTCGCCCCAGGCGAGGAGTCAGTTCGGCCAGGTCAACCAGAAGTCAGCTAAGGCGTACGTGTCAAGGACTCGTTCGGCCACAATCATAGGGCCTATGTTAGGGCAACCATACAAGATGGCTGCCACATACAAAATGGAACCCGAGGGTTCAAACTAAATCCTCAAATGCAGAGTGTTCTCCTATATCGATTCATACGAAAACACTCAGACACGTTAGACTCGTCATTTGCGGTCTGCTGACACCAAAATCGTCCATTTCCGACGGTCTTTACAAATCGGGTTTCGGAACTATCGAACCCAATTCGGGATCACGGAACCACATCCCTACATGGGGTGCTGGAGTGCCCATCCACACAGATAGCAAGCTCCACCAAGTGGCTCTTGTAGGAAACTGGAATTTTGTTGCAGATGTCCCTCACTTTTCACCCCTTTTAAGCTTCTAAATGCTAGTTTCCAGCTGTGTCAGTACACTGAGGCCCGCTTACCAGACCTCAATGCCAGAGCTCTTTCCTTAAAACAAGGTGATGTCTAATTGTAAAACAATAGGCACAGCACTTTAGCACCCTGTAAGACCCTAGTAAATGGTAACCCTGGTACCTAGGGTGTGGATACTAAAGAGGGTCCCTAAGAGCTGTAGCATATCTTATGCCACCCTAAGAAACCCACACAGACTGCCAGAGCAGGCTGCGTGACATGGTGCATACAATGAGCAAAAACACAATATGACACACTCCTGAGTGTCATACCAAAGACACAGCATCTAATATACGTAAGTCACCCCTACAGCAAGCATTTGAACCCTAAGGCAGGGTGCATTATATTTTATGTCAGGACATATCTGTGTGAGCAGATATGCCCCCCAGTGATGTGTGGTTCTATTACCAGATATTGCAAGTGAACAGAGAGCCAATTTTAAGCTATGTTTTGGGCACTGGTCAAAACTACTTATGGATTTATTGAAACATATGGTGTTTGGTATCAAACACCTCATATTAAAAAATCCACACAGATTCCAGTGATGGATTTATTAATACCTGGACACACAGGGTACCTTAGAGGTACCCCCTGAACCCTAGTAGTCCTCTAGTATGCTGGTTGCCTGCCACCACAGATGAGTTTCTGACCCTCTAGGAATTGAGAGTGCTGCTCTCAGAGGTCAGGAACAATGCCTGCTCTGGCAGGAGGTGTTTACACCTCCTCCAGCAGGAAGGCTAGTAATCAACAGGTTCACTGACAAAATATTGTGAACATAATTATCGTTTAAAAAATATGGAGCACAAAAATATCGGTACCTTATACTTATAATGTAAATGACAAAAATATTGAAAAAATATCATTATACACTAATATTGAACACAAAAAATTGTTTTTAAATATAAACATACTTAAACATAGTAGGCATTAAATGGTAATATAATGTAAATTCAATATATTTAAAGTAGTTAAAACGATATATAAATGTTATACATATTAAAAAATTCATATATATATAATTTAAAACTATTATTAAGATAAGAATTATAATTTGTTACAATTTACTCATTTTTCGTAAACTTTAAAAAACACTTCTATATGTATGTAATACACACACACACACACAATAAATTACGAACTGTAACAAAAAAATTGAATAAAAAAAATACCAATTCTATTACGCATAAAAAAGTAAACAAAATAAAAAATTAAATTTTCCTAAAAATATATTACATATTACAAACATTAATAAATTAAATAATATAATGTTAAGTACACAGAAACATAATAATAATATAAATCTAAACAATATAAACAAAACTATAAAATAGTAGGAATAATACATACACTATTTCCACTCCAATCTCTGCAACAGTAGGGAAATCCTTTGATTCAGGAGGGGTAAGATTTACTATTTCTTCTCCAGTCTGTGCAACAGTAGGGAAAGTGTTTGACTCAGGATGGGTACAAATTACTACTCACATTCCAGTCACTGGAACAGTAGGGAAAGGGTTAGATTGTGGAGAGGTAAAATTTACTATTCCTTCTCCAGTCAGTGCAACAGTATGGAAGGTGTTGGATTGCAGAGGGATAAAATGTGCTATTCTCACTCCAATCTGTGCAACAGTAAGGAAAGCGTTGGACTCAGGCGGGGTACAAATTACTATTCTTACTCCAGTTACTGCAACAGAAGGGAAAGTGTTGGATTGCGAAGGGGTAAAATTGACTATTCCCACTCCAGTCGGTGCAACAGTAGGGAAAAGGTTGGACTCAGGAGGCGTAACAATTTACTGTTTCCCCTCCAGTCGGTGCAGCAGTATAGAAAGTGATATGTTGCGGATGGGTAAAATTGACTATTCTCACTCCAGTCTGTGCAACATCAGGGAAAGTGTTTGACTCAGGAGAGGTAACATTTACTATTCCCACTCCAATCTGTTCAACAGTAGGGAAAGCGTTAAGCTCAGGAGGGGTAAAATTTACTATTGCTACTCCAGTATATGTGGCTCAATGGTTAGAGCGGTAGACCCTGATGCAGAGGTCTGGCCCGGGACCAGGGTTCAATTCCCCGCCTCGGCGGGTCTTGAGCTCAAAATTCCACGGACCTGAAAATTCTCGCCTCGATGCCTATTCCAATCATGGAGTCCCACTCTGCAACTCTGGGCAATAGCTTGCTTAATCTCCACAACGGCCCCCACAACGCTAAGGATGCCTGGCCTCCACCTTGGGGGTGCCCAGGAGTGGACGCCTCACAGGGAAAGCCAGGATGGGTTCCACAGCGGTATTCGTAAAAGCTCCTTGAGACCCTTGCGGGTGAGTAGTGCGCTATACAAGTATCAATTTACATTACATTACATTACAACAGTAGGGAAAGTGTTTGACTCAGGAGTGAGACAATTAAATAAACAAATTACTACTCACATTGGAGTCACTGCAACAGTAGGGAAAGGGTTACATTGCGGAGGGGTAACATTCACTATTCCCACTCTAGTCGGTGCAACAGTAGGGAAAGTGTTGGATTGTGGAGGGGTAAAATGTACTATTCCCACTCCAGTCTGTGTCATAGTAGGGAAAGGGTTGGACTCAGGAGGGGTAATATTTACTATTGCCACTCCAGTCTGTGCACCAGTAGGGAAAGGGTTGGATAATGAAGGGGTAACATTTACAATTCATAGTCCTGTCTGTGCAACAGTAGACAGAGAGTTGTTCACTTCAAACAAATAACATATTGTAACAACTACAATAAATAACAACAAATGTAACTATTTAAATTAATTATTTTTAAACATGAAAAACCATAACATATTTATTACAATATTGAATAAACATTTTAAATTAAAACAAATAATAATAATATAATTAAAACACCACACTATGGGGTCGATTCCGATTCGGGAAACAAATCCGTACGTCGATTTGTATTCGTAGCCGTTTCCGTACGAATCGTACGGATCCGTTTGAATCGCGTAGTACGATCCTTTGCGCGAAAATACGCCGAATCAGTGCGAACCGTATGAAAATGAAGGGTAAATCCATACGACATCGACCCGCATAGTTAACCGTACAATTCGTAAAAATGCCGTACGACCCGCCAAGTACGATCCGTACCGGGGAATGAGTACGCGATTCGTACGGTAAACGTCGCGTATGAGCAATTCGTACAGAGGGCAAAACTATCACATACGCACCGTACCCCTAAAATGAAGGAGTGTACGCACGGGTGTACACACCGTACACCTACAACCTTGGGGTGTACAAAGCGTACCCCTACAGTCCGTACACCTATGATCATGGGGTGTACGCACGGAGACATACGCATCGTACCCCTGAAATCCAGGGGTATACTCACTGTATCCCGATGCACCGTACCTCTGCAATCATGGGGTGTATGCACCGTACCCAGGGGGGGGGTCCGTTTTGTACTCATTTCGAGGCGAAATCTGCTTTTACGGATGTTTCAAGCTCCCGTAGGAAAAGAGTCGTACGGAGTGTTGTCTATACGATTCGTACTTGCTGGGTCGGAAAATGCAGCTTCGATCCGTACGGACATCACATACTGCGCATTCCGAATGTGATTCGTACGGATTATTGAGTTGTACGGTATTCGGTAAGATTCGCATCGAGAACTGCTTTGGGTACACATCGTACTACATCGTACGTACGGGTACGGTTCGGGTACGGTTCTGCATACGAATCGTACGGGAAAAAAGCTCCGTACGGCTATTTGGAGGGCATTTTACCGAATCGGAATCGGGCCCTATATTTTCACATTAATAAAAACAACAAATACAATGTTATTTACAATTAAAAGCATAACACAATTAACACATAGCATAATAACACATTTTTTAAACAATAAATAACTATTCTTATATTCATGATTACTTAAGTAACTTCTTACCCTATACCTCTACAAAGTAAACAACACACACCTATAAACCGATAATAAAGCTTAAAATTATAATAATTACAAATGTTACATAAATAATTATGAATTAAACAATAGTAATTAACTAATAATGAAATAATGATATTTAATGAACTTCCCACCCTTTAGCCCTACAAAGCAAACAACGCGCACCTAATATATATATATATATAAACATATATATATATATAAAAATCTTAACTACATAACTTACATAATTAGTTATCAATTAAACAATTAATTAAATAAATATATTATAAATTAGTTATTTTTAATTAAATTCCAACTCTTTACCCCTACAAACACAAATCGCACTGCATATATAACAAAAACAATCATTTACACAATTTACGTAATTATCAGTTAAATAATTCTTAATAATGAACATTAATTATTAATTATTGTAATTAATTTCCTTCACACTTTTTATTCAAACAAAAACCACATGTCTTAAAAATATTAATAAAAAAGTACATTACTCACACAATTTACATACTTAATTATCAATTAAATAGTGAATAATAATTCAAAAATAAGTATTAAATAATTATAATTAAATTACTTCCCACCTTATTACCCTACAAACCACACCACAACCTGCATCGAAAACATAAGGTAATACAAAACATCACATTTAACATAATTACTGATCAATTGAATAATTAATATTAATAATTAACTATTAATTTTAATTCATTTACTTCCCACCCTATAAACCCCACAACAAGCGAAGGCTCTAAAATTACAAATAAACTATTACATTACATTTAAAAACAACTACAAATTTACAAACTGTATTATAGCACATTAACAATAATTATCCAAACAATTTATAACATATACAATTAAACTATATACTAAAATATATCAAAATAATTAAACAACATTATTAATAACATTTTTGTAAACTATATTTACAACATTGATATTTTTAGCATTGATGTTACTTACCTTAACCGCATCCGTGCGGCGCGAATTCCCCGCCCATGCTGACTCCGCCTTGCGCGGGCGGAGTCATGACGGAACGGTTCCGTCATCAGCACAGCTCAGCCGATGCTGATGACGGAACCGTTCTGTCATTAGCATCGAAGGGGTTACATTCAATATTCTTCTCAACAATATTTTTTTTCAATATTTGTGCACCACGTTATTTAAAACTCTATATTTCTGCTCCTCAATATTTTTTTCTGATATTTTGTCTGAATTTCAATCAGCATAACAAGGCCAGGGGCCTCACTCAATGCCTCTACTGCTTTTGATATGAGAATCTGGCTTCCCTCAGTCCTGAAGGATGCTGCTACCTGCCCTGAGGCCCATTTGCACATGAGCCCTCCAGCCCAAGTTGCCGTAAACCGACTGTGCCCTTGAGGCACAGAGACCCTCAAGAGCCGAGTCCCATCTTGGATTTAGCTGGACAGGCCCCCCAGTCCCTGCCTTCAGCTTTTTTCTGTAGGACAGCGGTAACTGCGAAAGCCTCTGGACAGCCGTGACCCGATGCCTGAAAACACCACTGCACCAGAGCCACATAGCCCAAATAGAAGTGGACCAACGGTACCCATGGGGCCTGAGACCCCCCACAGTTGAAGCCCCCTTTGGTTTTGCCGGACTGGTCACCAGACCCCGCCTGCACCCTGTTTTTGCAGCCAACCAGAAATTACGAGTGCCTTCAGCAGTGCGACCACGCTGGAGAAAGCGCCACTGCACTGTTATATTCCATATAGGTACCGTGATATAGGCCCAGGTAACATCGCAACCCCTCACCTACAGTCTTCCCTACATTACACTTATAACGGTTTACAGGGACTGACCCTTTTACCTAGATACAACACCTCATTCACAACGCAAGTTTTCCCTAGTTTGAAATCTCATACATTATGCATGAGAATTCTTGTATAATATCTATTTATAAAGTTCAAGCCTGACGTCATCCTAAGTCCGACACAGTAATTCAGCGAGGTAGGACCACTGGGGAGACCTCTGGGTATATATTCTGGGCCTTTTCTTGGGAGCTAATGAAGGAGTGCTTAATAAACTTCAGGTGGTTCAGAACACCGCGGCCCGCCTGGTGACCAATGCCCCCCCTAGAACTCCATCTCTGCCCCTCCACTGGCTTCCCATCCGGAAACGGGTGGAATTTAAGATTTGTTGTGTGGTACACAAGAGTCTTTACAACCTCGGTCCACACTATTTGGCCGAGAAATTTGTATACCACCGCCCCTGCCGCAATCTTAGGTCCAGCAACCAACTATTACTCCAGGTTCCTAGACATTACAAGACCAGACAGGGAGGCCGTGCCCTTTCCATTATGGGCCCGCGCCTATGGAACAATCTCCCTCTTTCCCTTAGAGAGTGCCCGAGCCATCTGGTCTTTAGGAAACTCCTAAAGACAACTCTATTCTAGTTTGGAGCGTTGTTTGTCCTGTTCTGCACAGCACCGCGCGGAGATACACCTTCGGGTGTGATGCCGGCGCGTTACAAGCCCATAAATAAATAAATAAATAAATATAAAACACATCTTGCTATGATAGACAGAGGAGACCAGGACTTCCCGGCCGACACACTGACCAGAGTCGCTGAGCTTCCTGCATGCAGACACCCCAGCTCGCAATGGTCTAACATCCCTCGCGGGTTGTCCAATCCGAGAACAAGACAGAGTCCCACAGTCTCTCAATTCAGGTAATGGTGTTGACTTTATACTAGAGGGATTCTTGGCTTAACTCCTACACACATGCTAGTTACACATAGGCACATTTAGTAAGGGAGGCATCGTAGGAGTACGCACTTTATTGTCACTTTCATAGTGCATCTAATCATTTATATCTGCTACTGTCTGAGGTCATTGCAGCTCATCTATTTTACACTAGAATAACAACTGTTCAATAAATGCTTATTGAAAACACCCAGACTGTTTATTCTGTGTATCTCTTGGAGACAGACTAAGTGAGCACGAGTGACTGAGCGAAAGGTAGTACATTGTTTCCACAATCCTGAGAGATCAGGGTGGTCATGTTTGATGGTTGCCAAGAACTATTCTCTCCTTGGTAAGAGGAGATTCTAGGGGCAGTGTGAGCTAGCTAATACAGAAGGCCAATATACCCGGTGGTGGTGTTCAGAATCAATCTGACACCAATCCTACAGTGTATGCTGTCTGAACTTGCAGATCCTGTATAGTTTTTATAGGAACTACACAACAGCACACGTGCCCCCCGCCCGAGTCCCAGTGGGTCAATGGAGTCTCTGCATGCCAGAGATCCTTAAGGACTAACCCCTCCCGTGGGTTTACCCAGACTGGTCCCCCTGTCCCCACTTGCAGCCTCTTTTGAACCAGGCTTTTCCCATTGACTTAATTGTGGCACCTAATGCTGAAAGCACCACTGCACCCGAACGCCCCAGAGCTGCCCAGTGTGACCTGTTGGTGCTGCCTTGGACCTTACTCCATACTTACCTTAAATCCATAATCCTGTATGTCGCTGCTAAGTACCCGTATGCAGCATATTTTTCTTTCCCGTAGGATAACATTCCTACTTTAAAGATAGAGTTGTCAGTGTATGCCTGTATACTGCAAAACTGTGACAACACCCCAAATCAAGTGTATTTCTGTATATCCTCAAAACTGTGATATCTCAAAACAAAATACTTACCCAATTACGAAGTTCTTGGTGCTAAGTATACATATGAAAATGGCTGTTATTTTTCCAAATTGGTGTGGATCTCCTTTTGACGTTGTGCATCCTTTATTGACTGTGTGTATGTAACAAATGTCTAACACTCCTCTCTGATAAACCTAAGGCTGCTACCCTAGATAGAGCACCTTGGGATTCCAAGAACAAGTCTCTGTCCACTTATAAATGGATACCTGGACCCTTTACACAGCATACCTCTTTTTGGTATACTATATAAAGCGCCAGATTCATACAGGTCTGTGGTTAGAAGTGTGTTGTCTTTGCTTTGAGTTTACGTGGAAAGCATTTCTATGGCATGTGTGATGTTCACCAAGGTGCAATTATCGTGTTATGGGATGTGGCGCTTGGCAGTGTGGTGGATGCGGATGTGTATCCTGCCCATTGCTTACCATTGGTTGACTTCATTGTCACTCACATGTGCTTGCTTCTTTTTCACTATATTGTGTCGATCCGTCCTTGCTTTTTGTACATTTCCTCCTCCTGTGGAGCACTTGTGTCCTTCCGCTGCTCACTTTTGAAGCTCCTCTTTATTTTTTGTTTATGCGCTTCACAAGAGTAGGTGTGTTTCCCATTTGTCTCCCTTGTGTACTTCTCTCCCCCACTTTGCCGCACACCATCTTCCTCTCTCTTGTCCATGAATTTCTCCCCCGGTTGCTTTCTCGCCCTTGTGCTTCTCCCCTCCTAGTCCACAACTTTTTTGCCTGTTTTCTGCCCCACCAGAGGCTTCTGTGTTGTGTCCCCCCGCGTCCTCCTTGTTGCTTCCCCCACCTGTATCCCTTGGTTTGCTTCCATCTCTCACCCACTCTCCCCTTTGTTGCTTGTACCCACCCACACCCCCATTGCCTCCTGTTGCTTTTGCCCTTGTGGTGCTTCTTCAACATGCTCAAAAACCTCTTTTGCTCATATTTTATTTTTTTCAGTTACCGATCCAACACAGATCTATAACTAAGAAGAAAAAAGAGCAAGGCCCTTAATCAGACTGACACTGGATATCTTAGGACAAATATTAGTTTCTATACTCCCTTCCAGATATCTTAGTTCTGTCAGTGCTTTTTTTTGGCTAGAATTCCTGGAATCCGACGGTCTAGGGTGGTAGGCAGATCCTTTCTTTTCTATGGCCATCCGCCTGGAATAAACTGCCTCCTGAACTGCGTGCAATCTCAGTTACCTCCGTGTTCAGAAAGAAACTAAAGACACAGCTTTTTAATCTTAGTTAAATTGGCTTTGGTCCCCAATGCAGTCATTACTGAAGTGCAGAAGGCCAGGACACTCTCCAGACTAACAGTGTGCTATACAGATGCCCTTTCATTCATTAAAAACATGTGACTGCAGTATTTTCTAAAATTTTACAAAATGACAGTCAGCCACACAAGTTTTTTTTAAATTCTTTAGTCATGCCACACAGCGTCAGGGATGCTGTGCTGCATGTCTAGAGACCATTGACAAAGCCATTAGGTCCCAAAGGGGAGACCTATTGGCTGTGCCAATGCTTATTTGTTTTGTGTTCTCAATCCAATTTCCTCGGTTGGTTGTAACAGAAGGTTGTCCACTCTGTGAGCTTATAGATCTGGAGAGGCAAAAGGTGTGGCGAAGGAGTGGGTGGGAATCAGAGATCTGCCCGGATAGACTACATTAGAGTTCACCTTAATATACTTGCCATTACGGGCGTCAGTTAAGGAAGTTTATCAAGATGCTCTGTGTTATAAACATTCTTTTTTCATAATAGAATATTTTTGCTTAGGGTATGTTACTATTGCAAGATGGACTATGTTAGAGACCTCCAGTGACCAGTGGTGTATGGCAGATCTCTCCAGTCTTTGCCAAACTCTCTGGTTTTGAAGTGCATGCTTGGTTATGTGGGCTGTTATAGCCCCTTCCTGGCTAGAAGTGCATGCTTAGTTAGGTGGGCAGGTATACACCGTGTCTATGTCCTCCAGTTGCCGGTAAGGTTCTACAGGACCCTTCATATATTATATGCTTTTCCCATTGAAGATGAGGGATCAGGTAGTAAATTATCATATGGTGACATGGATTATATCAGATTGAGACCAGGAGGACCTTCAGAAAGACTAGAGTTACTGTCGTTTATCTTGTGGTTAGAGGTAGAGTGCGTTGGCCCTGGTGCTGCTGGCGTCTGAATCGTTAGTTGATGCCAGAGGTGACTGCCTTCTCCCTGTGTAATTACAGATGAGTTATGCCTGGGTCAACTCTCTGCCTAGTTAATCTGTTGGTGGGCTCTACTCAGGGTGATAGGCTCCTTGTGCCCAGTAGGTGGGCTGTAGCCAGGAGTGATGATCCCTTAGAGCCCAATAGATAAGCAGTAACCAGAGAGATCGTTCCCTAGAGCTCAGTACCAGCAACCCTTACCCTCTGGTTATTTATGAGGTTGGTACCCAGGTGTGCTGATCACCTAGCGCCCAATAGCAGTTATACCCTATAGTGTTGAGTAGCTGCTATCCTGGTGGCTCGGAGATAGAGCGGCAGAGTTTCTAGTCCTGGTCCCTTCCCATGCCCTAACAGAGCCAAACCTGGCAGCACCCTTAACATGTCCCCCTTTTTTGGACGCCTGGGCTGGATGTCTTAAAGGATCTGTTTACGTAGGAGGGGAAGTCCTATTTGACAGGTGACCTGGCTCCAGTGGCGTCTGTAGGAGTCACAAACAGGGGGACCTAAAGCTAGGCCCAATTTAAATTCAATACACGTTCTCCAAGTGGAGCCACGTTGCTAGAAAACACTACTTGACTTGGAGGAGCAGAGAGAATAGGGAGTAAAGTTGATCCAAATCTGTACCAAATGCTTAGGAACACATTCTTATCTCAATTACAATCACATCACAGCTAAACTTTGATTTCGTTAAAATACATTCCATATTGTCTGACACAAAAGCCCTGGGAAGCACTCTGTAATAAAGTACTTTTGCGGTGTACCTGCTTTCTGAGGATCAGGAGAAACGTTTGTAGATTGGTCCTCTGCTGAATGACAACATTCCAAATACGTTTCCCGTGTATACATTTTAAAAAAAATGTTGGTACCCATCTCCTCTTGTTTTTAATTTTCTTCATGTTTTTGTCACTTTTCATTTAATTGATGAGCCATATTCAGTGCTTAATTTGAGCCAGTGGTTTCGGTGCTCAACACCGGCACTTAATAGGCAGCACCAGCACCTATGGCTGTCTGACACATGGTGGCACTCTTTATCTTATTTAGAGAGTAGCACAGCAAAAGTTGTTTATAAATTCAGTATGCATTGAAAATTACTAATACCCGCCACCCAAGCCATTCTAATAGCTTTGGGGGCCTGGAATAGACTGAATTCTCACACTTGTAGGAGTGATGGTTGGTAGGTGTGTTTGTAATGTCTTTGGCAGGGCTGGCATGGGCAATGGATGGGGCAAGCTGAAGTGGCCCCTGACGAAAGCCCTGGCACCTTTTTTTGTACAAATGAAGCACTGCATGTGCTATAAGTGATTTCATGATTCTGTAGCCTCATGTGCGGTCCACGTTTTGTGTCTGTCCAGCTTCTGTTCTGTGCGACAGTTTTCGTCTTATTCCAGGTAATTTGGAAACCACTCTGCAATAACTTCTGAAATACTTTGAAATGGGAGTCACTTTCTCTGCAGAAGGAGCCTCTTTCTTTTTTTTTAAGCCTTGGTATTTAAAGAGTGATATGTGTGATTTCATAGTGCTCTGGTTAATAATGACTTATGTCTCTATCCTTTGCAAGCAAGCCTTGTACGACCCTTGTTAGAGTTGGCAAATAGGTGAGAGAGCTTGTTACCTTAAATGCAAGTGTTTGGAAATCCTCCAAGTTTGAGTTTTCCTTTTTATGAGCTTTGATGGAAGTGCTACTTCAGAGCTATGTGGGAGTAGGGCAGAAGAGGCGTTTTAGTGTAGTTAGGTGTTAATTTGGAATAAAAAGTATATGCAGGGGCCCAATGTTTTATTGAGGAACCAGCACTGAGGCGGCCGAATGCCGGGGTTGAATTCCAGGGTTGCTGAATGCCAGGAATGATGAATGCCAGTGTTGCTTTATGCCTAGTCTTGATTCCACCTCAGGCCTAGTACTTCCACTATCCTATACTTGTTTAAATATCTCACTCTTGCAGGTTCTGTTTCATCCATCTATGCCACTCTTCTCTTCCTCCTGCCTCTCTTTTCTGTCTTTCCTTCTCTTACTCAGTGTCAAAGACCGATAATGAAAAATAAGTCTCTGGTTAAAATCAATCAGTCCCTTTTCCTTGTTTCTCTCTTGTGCATAGTTCCCTGATAATTCAAAATTGGTATGATTTATGGCAACAAACGGATGGAATGGAATTTGCAAATGTTAATTTATGCAAGGTGGTGTCAGCAGTTCGGATGTGAGCTTAAAATGAGGAGCACTCCAAGAACCATAGCTAATGTGGGGTACATCTTAGCTTTCCTCTGGGACTTGAAAGCATGAGCTATGGCTACAATGTTTAAAGGGCTGCAGCAGCCTGGTACAACTTCCAGAGTTTCGGGTGGTGTAAAGTGGTGGGGGTGCGTAAAGTGGTGGGGGGGGGTGGAGTGGGGGCTGGAGGTCAAAGGGACAGTGAAGGCTCCCCAGTAGGCAGAGTCTTTCTGTGTCTCTTGTCTTGACTCTCTTGTGATGCAGATTCTATCAGTCCAGGTCAGACCCTTGGCACTCTTGAGCAGGGTCTCCCCTTGATCCATCCTTCCTGCAGGCCTCAGGCAGGTAGGCCTTGGCTCTGCGTCTCACGGCGAGGGCAGTTGTTCTTCACACCGGGCAGTCCAGCTCCTTGACTTCCAAGGAGGAGCAACTCCCTCATCCTTCTATTTTTGTGCTAGGCTTAGTCCCAGCATTGAATGGAGCACATATCTGTGTCCTGCTTCTGGGGCTAAAGAGCCTCTTCCAAAGTCCAAACAGGAGCCAAGTATGGGCTCCAGTGTTCCAGATATTATCCTAAAGAGGGGACTCTCAACATAATCAAAAGTAGTGCCATCTTCCAATTCCAGTGCTCCAGCCAGATACAAAAGGAACATCTTTACTAGTAGCTTCCAGGCATCCCACAATGGAGGAAGGTGACAAATGTCCAAGAAGGTATAGATTGGAAAGTCACAGGTCAGCTATCCCACGCAGTGTCAGACTGTATCTTGCCAGCCCACAAGCCTGTGCTGTGTATACAGCCTCATTGCTTTTAGCCCTGTGCTGTGGCAGGTCAGGTATCTGTGTGAATGTGGCTTGCTGCACAGAAAGAATACATGGTTACAACCACTACAGGATATCCTTTATTGTAGTTCATATTTTCCCTATAGGCCCTGCGCATTGGAATAACATAAACAGCAGTGTAGACGTAGGACTGAGGTCTTCTAGGTCTCTACTGACTATGTTAGACTTAATTTAGGTTTGCGCCAGCTAGCTCAGAGGTCACTGGAAACTTTCTTGACTGAATAGGAAGTGATCAGCTTCCCTGGCTCAGACAAGAAGGGATCAGCTTCCGACAACCGCATAAACATGACAACTTTGCTCCCCAGAATAAGTCAATCTCTAGAGTTGTGTGAAACAATAGACAGCTATTTCACTCAGTAATACGTGCGTTCTTAGTTTCACCAGGGTGCAGAGAATAGAGAGACGGGCGTTTTCAATAAAAGATATTATTTATTGAGCAGTCTTCCTTCTCATGCAAGAGAAATGAATTGCCACAATTGCAAGACTTGTTATTATGAAAAGTGCGTACAGTAAAAGGAGTATTACGAAATGATACTGTAAAAGCATTGATATGGTTTCTTAGCCATAAGATAGTTAAAATGAATAAAATATATACATCCATATATACTTTGGCTAACGACCTCAACTGGTGCTTCTAACTACGCCTACCTGACCTAAGCCTAATACGTGGGAGAGAGTAAGTAAGTAGCAGTTTAAGTTAAGTTGGTTTTGCCGAGAGTTTGATTCAAGAATTCTCTCTAAGGGTTTAGTCAGCACCGTACCTCTGGAATAGAATGTAGTAGGTCTGGCATCTCCTTCTCATTACCCGATATCCCAGTCACCCGCAAGGGTAGGCTGGAAACGCCGGAGCTGGATTTTCTCGGCAGGAGAAAAGACAGCGTCTTTCTCAGTGCGTCAAAGAGGAGGGGCAGCGTCCGTGGGCTTCTCGCATCTGCTGGGCTCTCTGCAAGGGGACAGCTGTTCTGCTCCAGTATTCACCACCGTATGTTTGCTTAAGGCAACGTTGGTATATTTATACCTGAAAGTTGCAGAGTTTGACGTAAGTTTTTGGACATAAGACGTCAATAAAGATGTCACTAAGAACTGGTCATTCTTACAGTGCTCGCAGGAGTTCTATTACTAATCAAAACAAAGCAAGCGGGGCTTTCCCAGGTTGCTGGGGGTTTGGTATGTCGAAAGAACTCGGTGTGCTCTCTAGGAATCTAAGGAAGTGGCTTCTGCTGTGTCATGGACTGCAGAGGCGAATTACTGAAATATGGCTCTGATTATTATGCCATTACAGGGATATTTATTGATTATAGCCGTATAGGGGCATAAGGTCACAATATTGACCGGGTTCCTAGATAAAACACATCACCCACTCCACAAATTTATGTCCATCAATTTACTAAAAACTTCAGCAATAAGATGCACGTGTATTCCTACCCACCCCAAAATACATTTTGAATTTGAAATGGTGTACATGAAATACATGAAAATGATAATAGGTACTGTACGTTTTAAGCAGAGTAATCATTCAAAAAATGTTTTCATATATATTCAGTTGAATGATTTTGCGAAAAATTACACATGAAATGTCTCTCAATACAGAAAAGAAGGGCGAGACTATTTCATCACATATAAATACAATTGCTGTAAAATGTGCTAGAGGCTGGGGTAATATTTTGTCTCTAGATCTACTAAAAATAGAAGCTCTGTTCTTTATGAATAGTTCTACTTTAAGCAAAGTACATGTGCCAGAAAAAAGTAAATATTATGGAAAAAATAATTTCATGGTGAGCGGGGCAAAAATAGTTCCAAATGTTTTTCAGTAGCTCTTGTTTATCAAAGCCGAAGGCCGAATTCAGAGTTCATGGGAACGCTGTGTGCCGGATTGTTTTCCAAAAGTTATTGTTTCTGTTCAGGGGAGAACATCATTTCAGACAGGCTCGCAAAGAATTGGTCTATATATTCAGGTGACAGTTCGACCAAGTTTGATAATGCTGTAACTTGGCAGTTGTGAGAATGATTGCTATCATCGATTTCAGGATCAGCAATGCTCACAGAAGGTCGTACCTGGGTGATGTTGCTTTCATTTCTTGCTTCACTGCCACCACCTAGTCGTAGCGCAGGAGTCTCAACGAATGCCGTCATCAGGATTGGTAACCGCTGGGGACAACACGATGCGTGAACCATTACTGGACTTAGCAAAGTATCGACATCCATTGGTACTGCTGATTGTAGTGCAAGACAGGTGTCTAACACACATTCCTCTCCGCATAGCATACTTCGAAGCACAGGTAAGATGCAGGTCTGCCATATAGGTCTGAATGAAAGAAACCAGGTCATATTCAGATCTCTTAGCCGGGCTAGTCCAAGGACTTTAGTTATGCGGCCCCGGTAGCGTATTGCTAGGATCGTTTCTTCCATCCTTGCCGGAGTCATGTCTGCGTTTTGGCTTGCCATATCGGAGCAGAAGGGTCAAAAATAAAATACCTGCTACGAGTCCCAAAAGTAGTGGTAGGCCGCCAAAGACCGAATGGACAAAATTGGGAAAGGTGCCCAGGACTGCTTCGAAGGGTGTTAACAGTCCCGAAAAAATTGTCTTAAATACATTCAAGATACCACTGGCATTCGACATATTTAGGATTTGGCTGAGCATTTCTGTGAAATGCACAGGGCAATTTGTTGATAAAAGTGTATGTATCTCTGCAGTTGTCCTTGCAACTTGGAGATCATACGTCTCTTTTGATGACGTGATGGGCACTGTTGTCTGCAAAAGCACAGACTTCCTTCTGCTTAAAGTATCAATTCGTATAGAAGAGATATTCAAAGGAGGCCAAATCGGAGCCACTGAGTCTCCAGGGCTATTTGGATACAATGCTTGCATACAGCAAGTGACCATGGAGCCGACGCTTAAGAGATATGCTTTCCCTGGCACCAAGCCACAACAGCTGTGATCCGTTATTAGAACGTAACTCCCGTTAGAAAGTTGCCTAAAGAATGGCTCTATCTGTGTTGCAGGTGTGCAGTGCTGGTGGCATGAAAGGTTATTCGAAGTACCCTCACAGGCCCCATGCAAGTTAATACCTTGGCACAAAAGTATACCGCTTAGTGATTGTTTACACTCATTACCACTAAAAAATACATTTTTGTTGTTGTCACTATAACATGTATGTGTATAAGGTAATTTCCATGATGACTTAATGTATCCTTTACCCAACCTATCATACTGGCCTGCCGGTATATACTCAAGGCAATTTTTGAACTGGAAAGTTGTTATCGGAATTGTGATAATCCCGTGTATTATCCATTCAATGACAGGTCTTTCTGACTTTGTCAATGGTAATCTCTCAAGTTTTTCAATGCTCAGGATTGTATAGTCTGCTCCTTTTTGTGCCAAACTGATTTGTTTATCAGTAAGGTTAAAGATAGAAAACAATGACGTTGTGTTGATTAAACGCCATGGCACATAGCCCGAACGGAGGTTTTGCAACGTCCAGCCTAGCTGTACAATAGAACTTAATTGGGACTGGCCATGTTGTAACATTAGCAAGTCCTGGTCTATTATATCAATAGCAGATGATACAATACTGTCCAGTGAATATATTCTGGAGGACAGAGTCATTAACCCATTGTCCACAACAGAAAGTGATTTTTCCAAATTAATACGATCAATTTCTCGTATTTTCTCTGTTCTAACAATCACCCTGATGTGACGCAAAGGTGTAATTTTTCCTCTGCATCGAGTACTGCCTTCGCCAGATATCTATTATCTGTTCCAGGTTTCTTTTATAGGTATTAAAGCTTAAAGTTTCCCCACGGGCTCCCGCCTTAAAGGCATCCCAAACTATCCCTGCAGCCGTACTACCCCTATTGATTTAAAAAAACTCTTTAATCCACCGAGTCATGTGCAGTACGTACTTTTGATCCTGCAGGAGGCCTAACTCAAAGGTCCAGAGTCTCCCCTTACTGACCCTAGTAGTTATATCTAGCCTTAGAACCAGCAGGTTATGATCACTCAATATTCGAGGTAGTCTCTCAATCTTAGCCCTAGAGATCAAAGAGTTAGAGGTAAAAAAGTAATCAAGTCTCACACACACCTGATGAAGGGCAGAGTAGTATGTAAACCCTTTTTCCCCAGACCTTACTTTGTTACTAACTGTCCTAATGCTCGATGCACTCTCTTTTTCCTCCCCTGATACCTCCCAAATGACCCTACACCCAGCCCATCTGCTCCATTAATATTAAAGTCCCCACCCAGTATTACCCGAGGGGCCCAAGTGGCTAATTCAACGTCTAGAAACTCCAGGATCTCCGGGTCATCTTCTGTGGAACCATAAATTACCCCTAGGGTGTACCACTCTCCCTCCAAGAGACATTCGATTAGTGCCCATCTGTCCCATTGATCTCCGAGTTTTTTTCTTGTAATCAGATTCCTATTCCTAGATAGTATAGCAACCCCTCTATGTTTTGATCCTTGTTTTGAGCACGCTAATACCTTAAAGCCTAGTTGATCTAAAAGATATCCCTGCGTAGCCATAATATGAGTCTCCTGTAGCAACATAAAATCGACATTCAGCCACTTTAATAAAACTGCAACCTTTTGCCTTTTCTTATAGTCGTTCAGGCCACTGACATTCCAAGTCACTATGCTAACTACCATTAAGTAACATTAAGCATGTTGCCATCCGTATAATCTGAATACCACAAGTATATCTTTTTCCCTTCCCTTTCCCCTTCACAGATAACATTAACATCTAATTTCAACTTCTGTTCATTTATTATTATGATTTTGATCTTTTTCTATGTGCAAAACATGATAAGTCTTTCCCAAACCAAATCTGTGTCACTCATGCTTGTTCTTGTCTGTCGTGCCCTGTCCCCCTTCGTCCCTCCCTCCCCCTCCCCAAACACTCCGCCCCTATGAACCCTCACCCCTTTACTGGCAAACAGGTCAATCCTGACCTGTGTTTGACAGCCTGGGCCCCAGGGACGTCTTCCCCCCCTCCTCCCCTTTCCTTAACTGTCTGTTCCCCCTGTGCTGATCCTGAGTGTTATATCTTTTATCATCCTTTTATCATCCTTTTAAGATTTAGCTTTTATCTAGACATCTAGAGATCTCTTATTTATAAGTCTTACGATTAACTTGTACTAAAGCCATTGACTGGTTTTTCTGAGCCCTGCTCCCCTTCAATGTTGAGAGGTACTCCTGAGCCATTATCTCCGAGAAGAACACCCTAAACTCCCCATTACTTCCTACTTTAAGGCGAGATGGGAACATCAGCTAAGCTTCACACCCAACATTATGAAAGGGAGTTATTAATTGTCTCATCGGCCATCTTCTCTCAACGGTGGTGTGGCAGAAGTCCGGTCGGGCAAAAAATGTGACATCCTTGTAAACTCTCTTAGCCCCTGGCTTTGCTTTGCTCATTAGCAAAAGTTGTTTATAAATTCAGAATGCATTGAAAATTACTAATACCCACCACCCAAGCCATTCTAATAGCTTTGGGGGCCTGGAATAGACTGAATTCTCACACTTGTAGGAGTGATGGTTGGTAGGTGTATTTGTAATGTCTTTGGCAGGGCTGGCATGGGCAATGGATGGGGCAAGCTGAAGTGGCCCCTGACGAAGGCCCTGGCACCTTTTTTTGTACAAATAAAGCACTGCATATGCTAGAAGTGATTTCATGATTCTGTAGACCTCATGTGCGGTCCACGTTTTGTGTCTGTCCAGCTTCTGTTGTGTGCGACAGTTTTCGTCTTATTCCAGGTAATTTGGTAACCACTCTGCAATAACTTCTGAAATACTTTGAAATGGGAGTCAATTTCTCTGCAGAAGGAGCCTCATTCTTTTTTTTTTAAGCCTTGGTATTTAAAGAGTGATAGGTGTGATTTCATAGTGCTCTGGTTAACAATGACTTATGTCTCTATCCTTTGCAAGCAAGCCTTGTACGACCCTTGTTAGAGTTGGCAAATAGGTGAGAGAGCTTGTTACCTTAAATGCAAGTGTTTGGAAATCCTCCAAGTTTGAGTTTTCCTTTTTGTGAGCTTTGATGGAAGTGCTACTTCAGAGCAATGTGGGAGTAGGGCAGAAGAGGCGTTTTAGTGTAGTTAGGGGTTAATTTGGAATAAAAAGTATATGCAGGGGCCCAATGTTTTATTGAGGAACCAGCCACTGAGGCGGCCGAATGCCGGGGTTGAATTCCAAGGTTGCTGAATGCCAGGAATGATGAATGCCAGTGTTGCTTTATGCCTAGTCTTGATTCCACCTCAGGCCTAGTACTTCCACCATCCTATACTTGTTTATATATCTCACTCTTGCAGGTTCTGTTTCATCCATCCATGCCACTCTTCTCTTCCTCCTGCCTCTCTTTTCTGTCTTTCCTTCTCTTACTCAGTGTCAAAGACCGATAATGAAAAATAAGTCCCTGGTTAAAATCAATCAGTCCCTTTACCTTGTTTCTTTCTTGTGCATAGTTCTCTGATAATTCAAAATTGGTATGATTTATGGCAACAAATGGATGGAATGGAATTTGCAAATTTTAATTCATGCAAGGTGGTGTCGGCAGTTCGTATGTGAGCTTAAAATGAGGAGCACTGCAAGAACATAGCTAATGTGGGGTATATCTTAGCCTTCCTCTGGGACTTGAAAGCATGAGCTATGGCTACAATGTTTAAAGGGATGCAGCAGCCTGGTACAACTTCCAGAGTTTCAGGTGGTGTAAAGTGGTGGGGGTGCGTAAAGTGGTGGGGGGGTGGAGGGGGGCTGGAGGTCAAAGGGACAGTGAAGGCTCTCCAGTAGGCAGAGTCTTTCTGTGTCTCTTGTCTTGACTCTCTTGTGATGCAGATTCTATCAGTCCAGGTCAGACCCTTGTCACTCTTGAGTAGGGTCTCCTCTTGATCCATCCTTACTGCAGGCCTCAGGCAGGTGGGCCTTGGCTCTGCCTCTCACGGCGAGGGCAGTTGTTCTTCACACCGAGCAGTCCAGCTCCTTGACTTCCAAGGAGGAGCAACTCCCTCATCCTTCTATTTTTGTGCTAGGCTTAGTCCCAGCATTGAATGGAGCACATATCTGTGTCCTGCTTCTGGGGCTAAAGAGCCTCTTCCAAAGTCCAAACAGGAGCCAAGTATGGGCTCCAGAGTTCCAGATATTATCCTAAAGAGGGGACTCTCAACATAATCAAAAGTAGTGCCATCTTCCAATTCCAGTGCTCCAGCCAGATACAAAAGGAACATCTTTACTAGTAGCTTCCAGGCATCCCACACTGGAGGAAGGTGACAAATGTCCAAGAAGGTATAGATTGGAAAGTCAGAGGTCAGCTATCCCACTCACTGTCAGACTGTATCTTGCCAGCCCACAAGCCTGTGCTGTGTATACAGCCACATTGCTTTTAGCCCTGTGCTGTGGCAGGTCAGGTATCTGTGTGAATGTGGCTTGCTGCACAGAAACAATACATGGTTACAACCACTACAGGATATCCTTTAGTGTAGTTCCTATTTTCCCTATAGGCCCTGAGCATTGGAATAACATAAACAGCAGTGTAGACGTAAGACTGAGGTCTTCTAGGTCTCTACTGACTATGTTAGACTTAATTTAGGTTTGCGCCAGCTAGCTCAGAGGTCACTGGAAACTTTCTTGACTGAATAGGAAGTGATCAGCTTCCCTGGCTCCGACAAGAAGGGATTTAGCTTCCGACAACCGCATAAACATGACAACTTTGCTCCCCAGAATAAGAGTCAATCTCTAGAGTCGTGTGAAACAATAGACAGCTATTTCACTCAGTAATACGTGCGTTCTTAGTTTCACCAGGGTGCAGAGAATAGAGAGACGGGCGTTTTCAATAAAAGATATTATTTATTGAGCAGTCTTCCTTCTCAATTGCCACAATTGCAAGACTTGTTATTATGAAAAGTGCGTACAGTAAAAGGAGTATTACGAAATGATACTGTAAAAGCATTGATATGGTTTCTTAGCCATAAGATAGTTAAAATGAATAAAATATATACATTCATATATACTTTGGCTAACGACCTCAACTGGTGCTTCTAACTACGCCTACCTGACCTAAGCCTAATACGTGGGAGGGAGTAAGTAAGTAGCAGTTTAAGTTAAGTTGGTTTTGCCGAGAGTTTGATTCAAGAATTCTCTCTAAGGGTTTAGTCAGCACCGTACCTCTGGAATAGAATGTAGTAGGTCTGGCATCTCCTTCTCATTACCCGATATCCCAGTCACCCGCAAGGGTAGGCTGGAAACGCCGGAGCTGGATTTTCTCGGCAGGAGAAAAGACAGCGTCTTTCTCAGTGCGTCAAAGAGGAGGGGCAGCGTCCGTGGGCTTCTCGCATCTGCTGGCCTCTCTGCAAGGGGACAGCTGTTCTGCTCCAGTATTCACCACCGTATGTTTGCTTAAGGCAACGTTGGTATATTTATACCTGAAAATTGCAGAGTTTGACGTAAGTTTTTGGACATAAGACGTCAATAAAGATGTCACTAAGAACTGGTTGTTCTTACAGTGCTCGCAGGAGTTCTATTACTAATCAAAACAAAGCAAGCGGGGCTTTCCCAGGTTGCTGGGGGTTTGGTATGTCGAAAGAACTCGGTGTGCTCTCTAGGAATCTAAGGAAGTGGCTTTTGCTGTGTCATGGACTGCAGAGGCGAATTACTGAAATATGGCTCTGATTATTATGCCATTATAGGGATATTTATTGATTATAGCCGTATAGGGGCATAAGGTCACAATATTGACCGGGTTCCTAGATAAAACACATCACCCACTCCACAAATTTATGTCCATCAATTACTAAAAACTTCAGCAATAAGATGCACGTGTATTCCTACCCACCCCAAAATACATTTTGAATTTGAAATGGTGTACATGAAATACATGAAAATGATAATAGGTACTGTACGTTTTAAGCAGAGTAATCATTCAAAAAATGTTTTCATATATATTCAGTTGAATGATTTTGCGAAAAATTACACATGAAATGTCTCTCAATACAGAAAAGAAGGGCGAGACTATTTCATCACATATAAATACAATTGCTGTAAAATGTGCTAGAGGCTGAGGTAATATTTTGTCTCTAGATCTACTAAAAATAGAAGCTCTGTTCTTTATTATTAAGCATGGGCGGAAAATCCATTCCGCTCGCGGATTTTGTGGATTTTCAGTAAATTCGCAATCCGCGAACGCTCGCGAATTTACTGAAAATAAGCAAATTCGCACGTAGCGGATTTTTTTTTTTTGGTGATACAATTTTGCGGCGTGCGGCGTTCACTTACAGTCATTCAGCGTTTGCCGAGTTGTTTTTCTCGATATTTTGCGAGTGCTGCGCCATTTTGGATCTTGCTGCGGGATCCCGCGGGAGTTTGGCGACGCATCGCTAGAGTTCGCAATTGCGAACATGTAGGTGCGGCGGGCAGCAACAATCTCGCACTCGCGAAATTACAAAATTTGCAATTCTGCACAAGAAATCCACTAGCAAGCAGCATAGACCTTCTGAAAATGATGATTTTTATCAGAATAACTCCTCAGGTTGACATTTGCCTGCACTTTTTTGGATTTGATGCCTTTTGACTTTCTTTGGATCACTTTTGGATTAGAAATCAACTTTCACAAGTAAGTTTGTTTGGGGCATTACAGCTGCTGTTCTGCAGAAAAACGAGTTTTGCAAAACTGAAAGCACTCAGCAGGTGCAAAAGTTCACTCATCATTAGTAACCATTCCCTGTAGTACTTCCTGAGGGGCCCCTCCAGAGTTAAGTTGCCTATGTTTATTTGGGGCATTACAGTTGCTGTTCTGCAGAAAAGCGAATTTTGCAAAACTGAAAGCACTCAGCAGGTGCAAAAGTTCAAACTCATCATTAGTAATAGTAACCATTCCCTGTAGTGCTTCCTGACTGGGGCCCCTCCAGAGTTCAGTTGCTAGTTGCAACGATTGTATGACCCTGCTCTGACCCTCACAGCAGGCTCATAGAATAGCTACAAGTAGGCCACAAAGGTACTGGAAAAAAAAATTGCACTGCAACAGAAAGAAAATTACAGATAAGGAAGCAGGTGCCAGACTGGAATTTTAAAACAGTGACACATTAATAAATCAACCCCAAATTAATTCATGTCAGTTGAAGCAGGGCAGGTGTGCTTGCTTTTCCCCCCCATAATCTACAGTGATGATGAACCAGAGGGTGGCATTGATGTGCCAGAGGGTGGCATGGGTGAAACAGAGGGTGGCAGTGGTGAAACAGAGGGTGCTGGGATCCTGTGATGATGAACCAGACATAGAAACAACATAGTCGCGACCGTTGTGAGCCGAAAAGTAAGTTTGCAATTGCGAACTGGTACAAAACCCTTGCGAACTGGCAGAAACCCTTGCGAACACAAAAAAAATCTGCAAATTCACGAGAATTCGCGGATTTTGCGGATTGCGAGTTCGCAAATACGCAAATTCGCGAATGCCAGATTTGCAAAATTCGCCCATGCTTAATTATTATGCCATTATAGGGATATTTATTGATTATAGCCGTATAGGGGCATAAGGTCACAATATTGATCGGGTTCCTAGATAAAACACATCACCCACTCCACAAATTTATGTCCATCAATTACTAAAAACTTAAGCAATAAGATGCACGTGTATTCCTACCCACCCCAAAATACATTTTGCATTTGAAATGGTGTTCATGAAATACATGAAAATGATAATAGGTATTGTACGTTTTAAGCAGAGTAATCATTCAAAAGATGTTTTCATATATATTCAGTTCAACGATTTTGCGAAAAATTACACATGAAATGTCTCTCAATACAGAAAAGAAGGGCGAGACTATTTCATCACATATAAATACAATTGCTGTAAAATGTGCTAGAGGCTGAGGTAATATTTTGTCTCTAGATATACTAAAAATAGAAGCTCTGTTCTTTATGAATAGTTCTACTTTAAGCAAAGTACATGTGCCAGAAAAAAAGTAAAAATTTTGGAAAAAATTATTTCATGGTGAGCGGGGCAAAAATAGTTCCAAACATTTTTCAGTAGCTCTTGTTTATCAAAGCCGAAGGCCGAATTCAGAGTTCATGGGAACGCTGTGTGCCGGATTGTTTTCCAAAAGTTATTGTTTCTGTTCAGGAGCGAACATCATTTCAGACAGGCTCGCAAAGAATCGGTCTATATATTCAGGTGACAGTTTGACCAAGTTCGATAATGCTGTAACTTGGCAGTTGTGAGAATGATTGCTATCATCGATTTCAGGATCAGCAATGCTCACAGAAGGTCGTACCTGGGTGATGTTGTTTTCATTTCTTGCTTCACTGCCACCACCTAGTCATAGCGCAGGAGTCTCAACGAATGCCGTCATCAGGATTGGTAACCGCTGGGGACAACACGATGCGTGAGTCGTTACTGGACTTAGCAAAGTATCGACATCCATTGGTACTGCTGATTGTAGTGCAAGACAGGTGTCTAACACGCATTCCTCTCCGCATAGCATACATCGAAGCACAGGTAAGATGCAGGTCTGCCATATAGGTCTGAATGAAAGAAACCAGGTCATATTCAGATCTCTTAGCCAGGCTAGTCCAAGGACTTTAGTTATGCGGTCCCGGTAGCGTATTGCTAGGATCGTTTCTTCCATCCTTGCCGGAGTCATGTCTGCGTTTTGGCTTGCCATATCGGAGCAGGAGGGTCAATAATAAAATACCTGCTACGAGTCCCAAAAGTAGTGGTAGGTCGCCAAAGACCGAATGGACAAAATTGGGAAAGATGCCCAGGACTGCTTCGAAGAGTGTTAACAGTCCCGAAAAAATTGTCTTAAATACATTCGAGATACCACTGGCATTCGACATATTTAGGATTTGGCTGAGCATTTCTGTGAAATGCACCGGGCAATTTGTTGATACAAGTGTATGTATCTCTGCAGTTGTCCTTGCAACTTGGAGATCATACGTCTCTTTTGATGACGTGATGGGCACTGTTGTCTGCAAAAGCACAGACTTCATTCTGCTTAAAGTATCAATTCGTATAGAAGAGATATTCAAAGGAGGCCAAATCGGAGCCACTTAGTCTCCAGGGCCATTTGGATACAATGCTTGCATACAGCAAGTGACCATGGAGCTGACGCTTATGAGATATGCTTTCCCTGGCACCAAGCCACAACAGCTGTGATCCGTTATTAGAACGTAACTCCCGTTAGAAAGTTGCCTAAAGAATGGCTCTATCTGTGTTGCAGGTGTGCCGTGCTGGTGGCATGAAAGGTTATTCGAAGTACCCTCACAGGCCGCATGCAAGTTAATACCTTGGCACAAAAGTATACCGCTTAGTGATTGTTTACACTCATTACCACTAAGAAATACATTTTTGTTGTTGTCACTATAACATGTATGTGTATAAGGTAATTTCCATGATGACTTAATGTATCCTTTACCCAACCTTTCATACTGGCCTGCCGGTATATACTCAAGGCAATTTTTAAACTGGAAAGTTGTTATCTGAATTGTGATAATCCTGTGTATTATCCATTCAATGACAGGTCTTTCTGACATTGTCAATGGTAATCTCTCAAGTTTTTCAATGCTCAGGATTGTATAGTCTGCTCCTTTTTGTGCCAAACTGATTTGTTTATCAGTAAGGTTAAAGATAGAAAACAATGACGTTGTGTTGAATAAACGCCATGGCACATAGCCCGAACGGAGGTTTTGCAACGTCCAGCCAAGCTGTACAATAGAGTGTAATTGGGACTGGCCATGTTGTAACATTAGCAAGTCCTGGTCTATTATATCAATAGCAGATGATACAATACTGTCCAGTAAATATATTCTGGAGGGCAGAGTCATTAACCCATTGTCCACAACAGAAAGTGATTTTTCCAAATTAATATGATCAATTTCTCGTATTTTCTCTGCTGTTTCAATTTGAGTCTCTTTCCATGCCTCGTTGTAAGCAGCATATATACTGGCCGCGTTGAAACGTTTTTGACACTGTTTACGTGGTCCCATTATGAAATCTCGCAAGTCAGCACCATCTTTAGGTAAAGACAAGTGTTGCTTAATTTGTGCCAGTGTGGATGTTTGTAGCCATTCAAGGCATAGTTTCCCTACACTGTATATTGTTACTATCCCTGGATGTTGTCTCTGGGAGTATCTAGGGTCTGGTCTGGTCATTTGTAACCCCTGTAATTTGTTCAGGAATCTGTCTTGACAGTTATTCGTGTCTGTAGGCCAGATTAACCACTTTTTCCAATCAGGATGTGTTCTGTTTTCATTTAAAATTTGGGATACGTCTACTTCAATATCTGTGGTTGCATTATCTGGTATTGGCTTTGGAATAGACGGTTTGTTAAGGTCTTTAATCTTGGCTAGGCCAAGACAGGTCGTTTGTTGAATTGTGTCATTCAAGAACATTATTTGTTCTGGGATCATGCAGGCTCGAAATAATGCTTCTAGGCCTTGTACCAGCCAATCTTTTGTACCCCAGATGGTTTTTGTTTCAATGTTATTCTTCCAGAAATCAAAACCAAATGTAATCATTTTTTCATAAAATGCTTCTGAATATATCAATTTAGTATTTGTCAGCATGGTTTTTGTCCCTGTTTTATCCAACAGTTTATAATAAAATATTTCTGCATTACTTGTGTTAAACCCTGAGAAGTATTGGAATTTCTCATAGAATGTTTTTGAACTGCTTTTAGGTGGAGTAGCACAATGTTCCCATTGGTTGTATTTAAAAACATTTCTAGGTTGAGCAGATTTATGTAAATAATGGTCTGCATAATGAGTAAAACAGTACATCTATTCATAATTAGATGAACCTTGCAAATAATCATGTTCTGTAAATTTTGCTGACAAAACGAAATCCGACATCATATTATTTATACTTTCAAAGTCCCAATCATCAGAGAATGTACTTGGTTTTACAAAGTCACTTAATGAAACCTTAAATTGATGAGGATATTTCAAGAGTTCGACCGGGCCATACATTTCCTAGTCTGTCTTGTCCCAAACAACCCCGCCGGGTATTGGAATGGCTGTGACATTTACTGATGATAGTTCTCTTTTCTCGATATGAGATGATTTGTGAGGCTTCAGAACTAAGTTGATGTTCTGACTTGCTGTGTCCATTGTACTGTAATACATTTTCCTAAAATTAAAACTAAAATTAGGAATAGTAGGAGTATAAGTACCCCTGATACAATCCAATGCTCAATCAATGGTGCATTTAGATATGCTTCTTTGAGTTGATGATAGAGTTCTGTTGCTTTTTCTTTAAAAGTCTTTGTTGATGGCATCACTTCAGGGTCGCTTTCATCTTCAGAAAAGTTATCGAAATTGATGAAGTAGCCAGATGCAGTTCTGTCGATTGTTGGAATTGTTTTCTCAATTTGCCTTTCATTAGCACATTCTGATGCTACATCATTGTAGACTGGTGTTTCATGACGAACTGTTTCAATTTGGGTTTCAAGAGGCACAAGTTCCATGGCATTTCTGCATAGTCCTTTTTTATTCACTGCAGGTTTATCAAAGGTGATTAGTCTTTCAGTTTGAACCTCTTGGATACTAGCAAATTTGGGTATTCTGTTACTTCTTGGGAGTCCACTGGGCCTACTATTTATTATAGGCCACATGATTGTGGTTTTACCAGGTGAATGGATACAACTCTGTTCTCCTTTTTACCAGCAAGGGGCGGTAGTACTACTGATCTTGTTCCGTTGATTGCTAAGACAGGTACTGCTTTTCTGTAAGAAGGCCCAAATTCCTTCTTCACCGCTATTTTCTCTCTGACCAGATCCCCAATCTTTGGAATCCAGACAGGTCTTGCTGGGACAGGTGGTGTGTCTTCAGTGGTTGTTGGCTGTTGCTTTAACTTTATGTTGCTCAGGGATTTTCTTGTTTCATTAAAGTCCTGTAAAACAGCCAAACGATCTTTGATGTCAAAGCCTTTTCTCTTATCTTCTACCACTGAAGCAAGACTATCTAAGTCCTGAACATACATTCTAGTTCCGAACAATAGTTCGACCGGGCTGAAACCTTCTAGAGAATTTCTTGGCAAGTTGTTAAGACTACGTTGGACACTTGTTAAATGCTGGACCCACCCATCACCCAAACCTAATACCTTTGCCGTTATAGATTGCTTTATTTCTCGATTTTTTCTTTCCACTACCCCGTTTCCCTCAGGATGGAAGGGACAAGAGAACCGCAACCCAATGCCCATGCTGGTCATGGCCTCCTTATAAGCTCGAGAGCTAAAAGCAGGACCCTGGTCAGAATGAAGCATGGCAATTGCGTATGTGCCGATAAAGACTCGCAAATCTTTTATAACAGTTCTGGCGTCAGCCGAGCGCTGGGGCCACATTTTTAAGTGAATATAGTCTCAAAAAATTAATAGGATGCTGGATTTCATGTGTAGATAGCCCTATGCTACCTACAGAAATGGCCATGGCATTACTCCGGTTGACTCGTTACTGCGGTCTCTGTCGCAGTCTGGACAGCTCTTTACAAATTTATAATGGTGCAGGCTCATCCCCGGCCACCAATATTCTGATTGTAATTCTGTCAGAGATTCCTTCATCTGTTTGTGCCTTGGACCTTCACCCATGTGTGCGTCTGCTATTAATAAGATTCTCCGATTCGTGTTTGGAATTACCCTATCCCCCACTCCAGGGATTCGAGCAAAAGGAACGGAATTTGCATCAATTACGTATGTATAATTGAGTGGATAGTTCACAGGTAGTTTTTACCGCCAGCATGGTTTCCCCGTCTATGTATTTTTCTGAACGCTTTTTCGTGGCTACGGAAGCCGGTTTAGTTGCTTCCGCTGTGGCTGAATGAGCCAATGAATTCCCTGCAACGTGAACGCCATCACGTTGATGACTCAGAGTGTGTATCACGTGAGTCTTTTGTACTTCCTTCTGTAAAAGAACTACTTGTTTCCAGAGCATTTTATGCTTGATTGTGGCACCTGTGTCATCTTTGTAATCATTTTGAACCCAGTTCTGCAGATCATTATTGTAAGAATCGACGCAAAAATGCGAATCGCACACGATTAGTGTCGGGAATTCACGTTCGGCATTTTCAAGCGCCATCTTTAAAGATCTGATTTCAGCTTGCTGAGCCGAACATTTTCTCAGTGATTCCGTTTTTGTTATTTTCGGTCTGAATTTACCGCAGAGCCAGCGACCTTTAACAATCGCGCAAGCTGCATCGTAGGATTTATCATCATTGTAATGCTGTACAAATCTGTCCGTATAGATTATACAGGAGTACTGTTCTAGAGGGAGAATTTCGATTGGCAGGGGATATTCTTTTTCATATTTTAAATCATTCAGTTTTTTCATGTTTGGGGCAAAATAGTATTTCACGTCTTCTGCAGCAAGAGAATTTTCCCACTGTATCCATTTCGGGTCTAGTGCCACTGTTTTCAGATTTACTGGGCTGAATAGCGCCTCGAAGGCTGATTCTGCTGTGAGAACAGTTATTCTTTTGCCTTGGGCTAGGGCTCGTTCTCTTGCTATAGCAGTTTGAACTGCCTTTACAGTATTTTCTGTGAGACTGAATGTTTTTTCTGCTTGTGTGTACAAATGCGATTTGTAAGCTATTGGTACCGTTTCTCCCTCATTAGAGGTCAGGTACGTGAATTCGCATCTTCCTGGGATGACCCGGATTACAAGGTTGCGTGTATTGTCACGTGTTTCTAATTTTGTTTTAGCTAACATGTCTGTTTGCAGTGATATCAAAATTTCTGTGTGTTTTTAAGTCCGGTTGATTGGTTTAAAATCAGGTTTTAATAATTCGTAGAGAGGTTTAACTCTCTCTGCATAGTTTAGAATGTAAGTTCTTCCGAAATTCAGGAAGCCTAGAATCGATTGTAAGTTCTTCAGCGTTTTCGGTGCTTGGAGTACAGCGCACTTCTCTAAGAAGTTGTCCGCTAGGCATTTTCCTTAATTTGATAATTCGTATCCTAAAAATAAGACTGTTAGATGGGCAATTCTTGACTTTTTAAAGTTGAATTTGTAACCCTCTGCTGCGAACCCAAGTATTATGGTGTTTTCAAGTGAGTATCCAAGTCGACGTCAGTGAGATAGTACCTGATTTCTGGTGCAATATTTTGACAAAAGAACCCATTAGATATGTCTAATGTTGTTTTGTATTTTTTGCGAACTATGTTATTCATTAGTGCCGCACTGTGCGAATTTTGTACCGCAAATGTTTTGCAACATGAGTTAAGGTGTCTGTAGTCCAAGACTAGACGATACGAATCGTCCAGTTTGGAGACAGGAAACAAAGGATTGTTCATTTGAGAGGTGCATGTTTCAATCACCCCTTCAAGTTGATCTAAAATCTCCCTGACCTGTTTTTTAGCTTCTTGCTTAATTGGGTACTGCCTTTGTGCAGTTGGTTGACATTTTAACTGGATTTTGTGAGGAGGAGAGTCCTCATCCCATCCTACATGATTCTTATATAATGCTGGTGCCTGGGCTACTGCCCATTTCCTTGCATATATATATTTAGTGTGAATTGGAATGTGATTTGAGAAGGCAGGCATAATCATTTCTTCGCCATGAGGGCACTCCCTGACAAACTCTGGGGGCCAATCTTTCTCGGCTAACAGGATGTCATAGCCTTTTGAGAGGTTATCCCAAAATAGACCCCTTATTTTCCTAGTCTTATCTCCCTCTATACACAGTGTTATTTCGTATATCTTATGAGGTTCGCTAACTCTGGTATCTGCAGTTTCCACTTGAATGTATTCATTCGTGTCCACTGTCTCCAGATGACTCATCAGGATCTTGCGAGCTATGCTGATTTCTGCTGCACTGTCTAGCATTCTCCGTTTTTCAGCTGTGTCCTCAGTATTCTCGGCATGTTCGATTACTCAAATACTGGATATCTTCTTTCTTGGAAATTGTAATTTTTTACTTTGAGCAGGTTCCTTGTCTTTGGACTTGGTGTGCTCTTCCCATGGATCTGACCGTCCTCTTCTTTCCGATTTCTGCGAAAAAGATCGAGAGGGACGTGTATCAATACTTTGATATCTATCAGGCTTTTTCAAGTTATCCCTATTTCTAAGGTTATATCTTTTCTCAGAGTGCTCCCTCTGGGGAGACTGGTGTTCTCGATTCGGAGTTCTTTCTCTCCGTCGAGGAGACCTTCCTCTGGACTGTAAAACTTTTTCTTTGGGAGTGGATTGTTTATTTCCATACCAGCTCTTTTTAGGAGTGTTTAGATTATTTTTAAGAAATAATTTTTCAGGATTTTCAAGTAGTTGGGGTTTTACTGGTTTTCCACCCAAACTATCTCTACCTAATTCTTCATAGCATTTTTCTATTATTCTGGCAAGCTCAATTGGTTGATCTGTTATATCTGTTTTTTGCAATTTCTGGCGGATCGCCACAGATGCTGCTTCTCCTTTTATGTTGGCTATTAATACAGCCGAGACCTGCTTGAAGTCTTTCAGTAATTTCATACCAAGAGTTAAAGCAGGTTCTGGACCGTATTCATTCTGAATTTGTTTTAGCACATCTGGTATTACTGCCATGGACGGAACACCATGTGTTTTTGTGTAAATGGAAGCAAAGACTGAACCCCAAGTGTCACAGTCCCCCACATGTGGTGCGACCCCCATTGGAAGGCAGATAGTCAGAATTCTGTGTTTCTCAATAGGGGTAGTATTAGTCAGAATTCTGTGTTTCTCAATAGGAGTAGTATTCGGGAATACTGCCTCTATTTGAGTAATTTTCTGTGCTAACCAGAAAGGAATTTTTCCCGTTTTGCTGGAGTTTTTCCAAGACATGATTGTATGTTCTGCGGTGTGATTTTATTTGTGTTCCCCTGATGAGGGGTTAGCTGTGGAATATTAACAGCTGTTTGGACTGTTGCAGTCCGCATTACATATTGGACTAACTGTCTGTGAATTTTAATTAATAATTTTAGCTGTGCTAAAAGTTCTTCTCTTGACATTTTTTCAATGTCTGGATGTGGTGTGTAGCTGGCTAGAACCGGCCAAGTTGCTCCTGGTCTACCTAGTGGACCGAGCCTGGTGATGTGATCATTATGTTTTAGTGCGCCTTTAAACCAGAGCAGGTGCTCTTGGTATTTTAATGGGATTTAATGGGATTTCAATCTCCTCGAAAGGAGCGTACTCTTCCGGAGGTTCCTCTATTTTGTAATAGTGAAACTCGTGTGTTGTAGGGTTTGCCGCTGGAAAGTTTATCCAAGAATAGAATACCTCTGTCTGCCGATATTCGTGTGCCTCTATCACGAAAATGACTGTACCACCTCGTGATGTCAGTCCATTTTCTATAAGTTTTAAAGTTATAGTTTTTCTTATGTTGACCGGAATGAGGATTGCATCCGGGTCATTCTGTAGGAGACTTGTGTCGTCCTCCATTAGTTGATTTGCTAATATAGTAGCATCCCTTTCCTCATCACTATCTGCCATTTTACTGTCAGAAAGGTTTTTTGTTGCAGATCAGGTTTCACAGAAACAAAGATTAGGTGCACAATACATAGGAATCTCTTCCTACTAAGTTCCGGCGAATTTTAACCTTTCACCCACTCCAGACGTCTATTGGAGTATTTACGGGAAAAAAGGGTCTGTGTGAAAAAGCACGACTGAGTTACTCTAACGTCTTGCGTTAGTTTTATCGCCTTACCAAACGTTGGGCGCCATGTAGTGTAGTTCCTATTTTCCCTATAGGCCCTGCGCATTGGAATAACATAAACAGCAGTGTAGACGTAGGACTGAGGTCTTCTAGGTCTCTACTGACTATGTTAGACCTAATTTAGGCTTGCGCTAGCTAGCTCAGAGGTCACTGGAAACTTTCTTGACTGAATAGGAAGTGATCAGCTTCCCTGGCTCAGACAAGAAGGGATTCAGCTTCCGACAACCGCATAAACATGACAACTTTGCTCCCCAGAATAAGAGTCAATCTCTAGAGTCGTGTGAAACAATAGACAGCTATTTCACTCAGTAATACGTGCGTTCTTAGTTTCACCAGGCTGCAGAGAATAAAGAGACGGGCGTTTTCAATAAAAGATATTATTTATTGAGCAGTCTTCTTTCTCATGCAAGAGAAATTAATTGCCACAATTGCAAGACTTGGTATTATGAAAAGTGCGTACAGTAAAAGGAGTATTACGAAATAATACTGTAAAAGCATTGATATGGTTTCTTAGCCATAAGATATTTAAAATGAATAAAATATATACATTCATATATACATTGGCTAACGACCTCAACTGGTGCTTCTAACTACGCCTACCCCGGTGTACCTGACCTAAGCCTAATACGTGGGAGGGTGTAAGTAAGTAGCAGTTTAAGTTAAGTTGGTTTTGCCAAGGGTTTGATTCAAGAATTCTCTCTAAGGGTTTAGTCAGCACCGTACCTCTGGAATAGAATGTAGGAGGTCTGGTATCTCCCTCTCAGGACCCGATATCCCAGTCACCCGCAAGGGTAGGCTGGAAACGCCGGAGCTGGATTTTCTCGGTAGGAGAAAAGACAGCGTCTTTCTCAGCGCGTCAAAGAGGAGGAGCAGCGTCCGTGGGCTTCTCGCACCTGCTGGGCTCTCTGCAAGGGGACAGCTGTTCTGATCCAGTATTCACCACCGTGTGTTTGCTTAAGGCAACATTGGTATATTTATACCTGAAAGGTGCCGAGTTTGACGTAAGTTTTTGGACATAAGACGTCAATAAAGATGTCACTAAAAACTGGTCGTTCTTACAGTGCTCGCAGGAGTTCTATTACTAATCAAAACAAAGCAGGCGGGGCTTTCCCAGGTTGCTGGGGGTTTGGTATGTCGAAAGAACTCAGTGTGCTCTCTAGGAATCTAAGGAAGTGGCTTCTGCTGTGTCATGGACTGCAGAGGCGAATTACTGAAATATGGCTCTGATTATTATGCCATTATAGGGATATTTATTGATTATAGCCGTATAGGGGCATAAGGTCACAATATTGATCGGGTTCCTAGATAAAACACATCAATCCGAGGCACTGGTCCTTAGGGCGGCTACCTACAAAAAGAACAGGAAAACCTTGAAGACTTCAACTTTAATGCACGCAACCTCCATCTTGTACTACATGGGTGTGTCCTTGAAGAAGACACCATCGATACGGCACTGGGTCTACAGACAAACTACACACCTTCGTGGGTATATAAAGGACTGAAGAACTGAATAGATTTTAACAAGGGTTTTAGACATCTCCTTTCCAAAGGGTAGAGGTAAAAAGACATGTGCCCTTGCACATCAATCAGCCAACATCAACAATTAATCTCCCAATTTCCTTGTCAGGAGACAGTAAATAGGGTAACACTGTAGCTGTTCCCTCTCTACTGGTGTGGTAACCAAAATCACCAGGAGCACCTCGATTGGGCTGAAAAACTACTGGCGAAAAACACAGGGTCATGGAAACAAGCAGGAAAAGGAAAAGTAGCACAGCTGCCCGCACTGAGTGGGGTCTTTCATCCCTACAGCTGATTGGAACCCGGCACAGTACCGAGTACCTCTTCTGTCAGCGAGGAAGCAATTCACCTTACTTGAGGGCCTTCACCGTCCCTCCTAGCTGGCACCCTTCCTGGCTTAAAAACCAGCAAGCGTTAGTAACCCCATGGAAGGCGAAAGCACTGTGTCAAACACGCCTTTTAACAGGTAGCTGATGACGTGTTCTGTCCCAATCTGTGTTGTGTAAGTGGCCAGGCTGTGAAGCTCTTTGGTGGTGGTGTGTCATTACTGAGGATAAAAGACACAGCCTAAGATCTAAACTCACACTGGAGGCACCACACTGGGAAAACAAATCTCATGCATGAGATGGAAACCTCCATCTGAGGCTGATATTTCTTTATGGGCGTGAGCCTTGCAGAGGCAGTGAGCTGGGTCTTGTGTGCGGGAATGGATTTGTGGGTGTTTAGTGATTAATGGATCAGTCTGTGGAAGGGATAAGCATGGACGAATTTTGCGGATCTCGCGTTCGCGGATTTTGCGGATTTGCGAACTCGCAATCCGCAAAATCCACGAATTCTCGCGAATTTGCGGCTTTTTTTTATGTTCGCACGGGTTTCTGCAAGTTCGCGAGGGTTTTGTACAATTTCGCAAATTGCGAAATTGTACAAAACGCGTGCGAACTTGCAGCAACCTGTGCGATCTCAATAATATGAAGAGAAAGAAGCTCCTGGTCACAGGAACAGCACGGGGATTGCGCTCATGAAAGTCAAGGATGCAAAGGCCTCTACCCAGCATCACAGCTGATTTTCCACAGTAGATTTGGGAAGAGGCACACCTGTCCCGCCTCGAAGACGCTCATGATTGTTTTTGGGCTAATGAATGAGTCACTGATTTTGAGCATCAACTAGTTCGAGCGACCATGTGCGTGTTACTATGCAATCGCCCCGAAGGGCGCAGGGGTCCCTTGAGTGAGCTGTCCATCATAGTGGGTGAATGGCGGGAAGACGGTGCAAACCGTGAGTGTGTGGGCTGGGCCAAACGGGCAGGGCTACCATGTGAGTTCACACATGCTTTTAGTGTGTATAAAAGGTCAGAGAAAGATCAGTTCAGCAGATGAAGAGAAATAAGCTCCTGGTCACAGAAACAGCACGGGTATTGCGCTCGTGAAAGTCACGGATGCAAAAGCCTTTATCCAGCATCACAGCTGATTTTCCACGGTAGATTGTGAAGAAGTCACAGGAAGGGCATGGTAAATATTTTAGGATGGTGCCGGCAAGCTGCCAGCGCCATCCTAAAATAGTTACTAAATTAGCTTCAACAGGAAGCTCTAATAGATAAAATCGAGCACCTGCTTTATTTTATCTATTAGAGCTTCCTGTTGAAGCTAACTTAGTAACTATTTTAGGATGGCGCTGGCAGCTTGCCGGCGCCATCCTAAAATAGTTACAACAGGCAGGCTTCAACTTTTGCCCCCGGAAAAATCCGCCGCTCGCGGATTTGCAAATTCTCGGTAAATTCGCGGGAGTTCGCGGATCGCGAATTTATCGAAAATTCGCAAAATCCGCAAGCGGAACGGATTTTCCGCTCATACTTAGGGAGGGAGTAAGGTCTAAGACCCTAGAAGAGCTAAGGCTTCATCTATCCTTCCGCATGGCCATGTACTTTTGTGGTTCTAACAATGGACACATGGTGATGGACACATGGTGATGGTGTTTCCTCAGTGAGCAATCAGCATCAAATTTCAGCCCCTGGTGAAGGAAGTTGTGTGACATGGTTGAGACAAAGGGAGGCCCAGCAGGCACATCTCATCCAGAAAAGTAAGGCCATTCTGGGGTTACACCTTCCACAGATTCTAGACACCTTTGCGTGTTAAGGACGTTGCCACTTTATAAGAATATGGGAGCACTCCATGTGCAAGCACCATCCTTGCCCTTGAACTCTGCTCTGTTACCATCAGCCACACCAGATCCTGTTTTTAGGTCTCATGGGCGTGGCAGGGCAGAGCACTGCTCCAGCCTCTGCAAGAGATCTTGTAAATACAAGATTTGTAAAAGGGACTCTAAGCCCCGCCCAGTTTTACACCAAATTTGGCAAAAATCTAGATCTTTGAACACAAAGTGTCTTGGGGCAAATTTGTTCGGTAGTTTTTGAGAAATTAGATTACAAATGGATAGATATTTGGATAGTTGGGTATGCGAGACTCTCGTGAGATTCCAGAGTACACACAACTTCAAATAATGGAAAGATCTGATCGGCTACAAGGGCCTTTTTTCCCCATCGGCTATCTCCCGAGAGTGAGAAGCTCCTGTGAGTCTGTAGAGAGCACTTGCTCTGTTTGACTGTCTGTAGCACAAATGTTATGGTTACCATTACAGGAACCAGGGACTTGTCCCCCGTGTACAGAGAAGAAAAAAAAAATTAAGGCATGCCCTTGTAGGGGCGGTCCTTGAGGGACGCCACCACTGCAAGTCAAATAAAAAAAATGTTTTTTTAGGAAGCCACAATCCTGAGAGAGCCTCTTAGGAGCCAGGATGGTACTCCCGAGAGAGTTTTGCAGGAACACAGGCAGCCGAGAGGGTCCCGAAAGAGTCTTGCGAGAGTTCCAAAGAATCAAGAAAATTAAAATAATAAAAAAATGGACTGTGCATGGCAGGAGGGATTGGACGTAGGGCTTGGTGATAGAGCACGTCCTGGGGCCTATCCCACACCAGCACAGCCAAAAGCCATTCATGGCAGAGTTATGTATGGCAATGAAATTTTACTTTATGTTAAAAAAAATGTAAAATTCACAGAAAAAAACAAAGGTTAAAGTGACGCTATAGTTAGGTATGATAATAATATTGTACTTTATATTATAAAAAGATCCCTAGAAATTCACTGAAAAAAACAAAGATTAACGTGATGTTATTGTTAGGTGAAAATGTCTATTAAAAAGTAACATTTTAAACACAAAAAAACACTGAAATTCACCATTTCTAGTTACCTGAAGAAACTATAACTCTCATCCTCGCCTTGAACTGCTTTTGACCTCACATATTACATCACTCATGAAATGTTCTATGACATCATTGATTACATCACTGATGACATCTGAAATTACATCATTGATGACAACACTGTGCATGGAGGGGCGCAAGTTATAGTTTCTTCAGTTAACTATAACTGGTCAACGTCAGCGTTTTCTTTTAATTTAAATTTAAAATGTTACGTTTTAACTGACATTTTCACCTAACGATAACATCACGTTAACCTTTGTTTTTTTATATATATATATATATATATACACATTATATATATATATATATATATATATATATACACACACACACACACACACATATATATATATATATATATATATATATATATATATATATATATATATATATATATATATATCCACTCCCATGTTCTAATATTGTCAAAAGAACCACTCGGACACCTCAAGTGCTTTAGCTTAGTTTATTTCAGCAACGTTGCTGAAATAAACTAAGCTAAAGCACTTGAGGTGTTCGAGTGGTTCTTTTGACAATATTAGAACCTGGGAGTGGATATTTACGAAGCGCAGGCTTCGGTACTCGGACCGCCCAGACAGCCTCGCAATCTCTTCCGGCATTCTTGGAGCGAAAAAAAAATATATATATATATATCCAATGAATTGCGGTTGATGTCGGCGTGCTGCTAGAACACTGGTGCTTGCATTTATATATAATTAGGCGGTGGTGCAGGGCACAAAATAGATCAATAGCACCAGCATTTTGGGTCCGCATCGTCTTTTCCTGGTTTATAGGAGCGTGTATGAGATGTGTTACAAGAAAAAAAATGTATATATAAACCATAGGTTTTCACACAAGTTATAGTTAGGTGGAAATTTTACTCGCATAAAACCATTGAAATTCCCTCGTTATAGTTAGTTGGACTCACTATAACGTGCGCGTGCAATGCACTGCTGATGACGTCACATATTACATCACTCATGACATGGTCAGTGACATCACTCATGACATCACTGATGACATAACTGATGACAACATCCTTGTGACAAAGTAGCAGACCTCCTATCAGCATAAAATAACCTTTGACACACACATTCAAAAATAGAAACTAACATTTTCTTAAAAAAGGAGAAACCAATACCAATTACAACAACTTATTAGGCTACATACACATCCACTCATTCACCAACAGTTCTATATAGTCACTCATGCATGTACTTACTCATCATATGTACTCATACACCTATACGTCCTGTTACACACTAATACTCATCCATATAGTTATTCAAACACAAATTCACACATGCAAATAAACTATCAAAAAACCATTTACTTGATTATACTGCTATATACACACCACTACACATACTTCTACAGAAACGGAAACATATTTACTCTCTTAAACAATCAATTATAAAAACACACACTCACTAACCCACCCATACACACAATCATCCACCCATACAGTCTTGCACACATGCTGTCTTCCAAATACATACAAATAGTGAGTCACTCATTCATGCATCTGTGCTCTAAGTAATATCCCCCACCGAACCATACAGACACTGATACTGATACTCAAAAAAACAACTAATAACCCATATACACACTCATGTAGCTACTCACCAACCCATGCAGCCACTTATACACAAAGTGAGACACAGATACAGATATTTAAATATTTAAACAATACTCGCTAATATATGTATTCACTAAGATACATTTAATAAGTCAGTTAACCAATCAATTTTACACAAAAAAAACATCCATTTAGACATTTATTTACCCATTTATTCTTCCATCAACCTTTAGATATACATATATAAAAAATATTTATTTTTCAGAAAAATACACATTCACTGGATGATGTCATCAGTGATGTCATTTGAGATGTCATCAGTGATGTCATGAGTGATGTCACTGACCATGTCATGAGTGATGTAATATGTGACATCATCAGCAGTGCATTGCACGCGCAAGTTATAGTGAGTCCAACTAACTATAACGTGGGAATTTCAATGGTTTTATGCGAGTAAAAATTCCACCTAACTATAACTGGTGTGAAACCTATGGTTTTTTCAGTGAATTTAATAGGTTTTTTAAATGCTAATTCCTTACTATAACTGGTGTGAAACCTATGGTTTCTTCAATGAATATATATATACATATATATATATATATATATATATATATATATATATATATATATATATATATATATATATATATATATATATATATATATATATTTATTTATTTATGTTCTTATATATTTATTTATTTATGTTCTTATATAGCGCCGGACTCGACCCCCGTAGGGGTATGTCCGCGCTTGTGCTTCTACCAAATAGAGTCTAGTCAGAATGTTTACGCTGTGATATAGCTGATCTTTTTATTTTTTCTCTTAGGGTGTGGAGAATAGATGGGTTTTTAGAAGTTTCCTAAAAGACAGATGGTTGATGGTTTGTTTCAGGGCAAGAGGGAGTGTGTTACAAAGAATGGGGCCTTTATATGAGAGAGCTCGACCTCCTTGTCTGGCTTTCTTTATTCTGGGAACCTCTAGTAGCTGCTGGTTACTGGAACGCAAAGAGCGTCCTGGGCAATAGAGGTTGAATTTTTTGGTCAAATATTTGGGACCGGTGCCAAACAGACACCTGTGTATTGTGCAGAGGATTTTGAATTGAACACGTTTTCGAAACGGTAGCCAGTGGAGTTTGGTCAGAAGTGGACGTGATGGGGTCCTAGGTTGGGCATTGAGAACAAGTCTCGCCTTAGTATTTTGCACCACTTGTAGTGCATTTAGTTGTTCTTCATTGGCTGAGATGTACAAGCCATTGCAATAATCAAGTCTACTGATGACTAAGGTCTGAACCAGTGTCTTCCTGTAGTTGTCAGGCAGGAATGGAAAGACTCGACGTAGGAGTCCAATGACACGGAAGAAGGATCCAGCAACTTGATTAGTGTGCTCTTTCAACAGTAGTGCCTGGTCTAACCGTACTCCAAGGTTTTTTACTAACTGTTTTGGTTTTGGTGCGGATCCAAGATCTGAGGGCCACCATTCTGGAGACCATAAAAGAGTGGCCTCTCCGAACAGCATCACCTCAGTCTTGTTTACATTACACTGGAAGCAATTTGATGCCATCCAGCCCGCTACTGCCCTCATGCCATCTGCAAAAGATTTTTGTAGTGTGGGGGTGAGGGTCTGAAAAGGGAACAGGAGTTGGGTGTCATCGGCATACGAGATCGGGGTGAACCCATAGGCTCTCACGATGTCTGCCAAGGGGGCCACATACACATTAAATAGTGTCGGGCTTAGACATGAGCCTTGTGGCACTCCCTTGGTGAGCTCCCTTGAGGTGGAATAGTGGGAGCCCAGTCTGACACCTTGCAGACGACCTGAGAGGAAGCCCTCAATCCAGGACAGAGCCATGCCTCCTAAACCCACCTCTCTCAAACACCCGAGAAGTATCTCATGTGACACCGTATCGAAGGCAGCGGATAAATCCAACAGCACCAGAATCATAGAACCCCCTCCATCTAATGACATCCTGATGTTATCGGTCACTGAGAGGAGGGCAGATTCGGTGCTGTGGTGTGGTCTGAACCCAGATTGAGAGTGGTCCAGACCCTCGACTGTCTCGATATAGTTGGAAAGATGGGTGTTCACTTGCTGCTATATATATATATAAAAAATGTATATGGCAAAATGAAACCCCTCATTGTGTTCCTTTTCAAATTAAATGTATTAAGTGTTACCACTTTATTCCAATCAAGATGACTTCAGGTGTGCAATACTTTTGTCATAAGTAAGACTGTTAGCGTTCTAGTTGTTCTTTAGAACACTCTGGGACATTCTGTCATTGGGCTATAGTTGGGCTACATCTGGCTGATATTTGGGCTACATTTGGGCTCTTTTGTCTCTGGTGGCCATCTTGGGAGACTGCATATCAGAATTTTTTTAATGAAATATAAGAGGATTTGAGAAGTCACTCAAAATGTGCCCTAATTTTTCTTTCTTCAGCACTAATCATAATTTCCATGGCAAAATGAACCCCCTCATTTTGTTCCTTTGCAAATTAAATGTTTTAAGTGTTAACACTTTATTCCAATCAAGATGACTTCAGGTGTGCCATACCTTTGTAATAAGTAGGACTGTTAGCGCTCTAGTTGTTCTTTAGAACACTCTGGGACATTCTGTCATTGGGCTATACTTGGGCTACATCTGGCTGATATTTGGGCTACATTTGTTTTTTTTTGTCTCTGGTGGCCATCTTTGGGCTACATTGGGCTACATTTGGGCTCTAACATATATATAGCCCAATGTAGCCCAATATATATTTTTTCAAAGTTAATTTTCGTAAAAACCACTGGAGCATATATCTTGAGACATAGCAAAGGCACATCGGGGTACCAGTCCCTACAATTTTGCCAAGTTTGGTGGAAATCCATTCAGCCGTTCGGGCTAAAAGTGAGGTCGACCGCCCTATAGAAATTAACATGGGGAAAACAGGTTTTGAGACCCCCCTTTTATCTCGGCCCCCGCTTGACGAATCCCCCCCAAACTTTCAAGGAAGGACCGGAGCTCAGCGAGGCAAATTTGAGGAAATTTTCAGGCAGATTCGTCAACCGGCGCCAAAGTTATTCACAATAGAATTTTGAGATTTTGCATTGAAAAAAATCCTAACTATAACTACCTACTGGCGACCGCATGATGGAACATGTTATTAAGATAAGCGATGGATGACACTGATCTACAGAATAAACGTCTGAAGAGTGTATTCAGTGACTTAGAAACACTTTGAAGGAAAATAAATCTAGCTATTAATCAAAAGAGAATGGACACTTGTATCTGTACAAACCATTAGTTTTTTTCGAAGACCCTCATAGACATCCTGGAGTTGTTATAGCGGTATATCTTTTCATCCGCCCCATCAGGAGTCTTGGCATATTCATCGGATCAACGAGTAACGTGCAGCATGCCTGCCTCACCCGAGGCTACTTCTGGTGTATACAGAAGTGTCCAGAAATGAAAAACAAAATATTTAAAAACGTAATGACTTAGCCTAGAGGACTTGGTTTTAATCTGAAAAATGACTAGTCAATAGTATTAAAAGGATTTGGATATAGCGGTAGTTGGGTTACTGAACTACCATATCACTGTTTAACAGAAGTCAACATGTTTCAGCTCTTCCGGCCCACAGAGGGTCAATGGAGCTTTCGTCAGGACAGAGAACAAACACTTAAACATATATGGCACATACACCCTTTATGTGTATGGTGAGAGTAACACAACGGAATTTCCGATCTGTGAAAAAACCAACACGGTCATTGTGTCAACAGTGCATTAACTGGGTAGAGGCAGACAATACAAAAATAAGCATTACTAAATGCTGAAACGAGGAGTAAACCTAATTGTGGCTTAGCTCTCGAAAAGAGAGTACATAGGAGAAAATTCATGGGTGGATACTTCCAGGCTAAATGGCTTTGAGGACTTTTATACAGGGTAAGGTGTGGAGTTCCAAAAGTAGAGGTGACTTTTGTGACGGATAAGAGTTAGAGGTGAAGCGGCATAGTGACTATACATATCGCCGAGTACAAGTCTATACACAACTAGTGAAACGTTATACAAGGGAACGACTCGCATGTGCAGTGAGACTCGGGTGTAAGGAGACCTGGGTTTTACTAGAGGGGTTTACAAAATATGTGGTTTGTGTTACCAACTTCATGCACACCCCAACGAAAACCCATAAGGTACCTGGTGTTTTCAGAGGTGTGGTATCCAACAGGGAATCAGAGTCGCATCTGGATTTACTCTGTATTCGGGATAATGTACATTCATTCAGGTTAGTATAGGTCGTCACCTTACCTTATTTCTTCTGGAGAACTCTAGGAACGCCATTCTTACCCATGCGGCACCAGTCTGTGGGCCTTGTGCTGGCTCTGCCCCTGGTTGTGGGCGGGTCATGAATTGCTGGTTATTTATAGGCCAACAACACAAAGAAAGGACCAGTTATTGTAGTTTTCTAGGCCGCTAAAAAGAAGAATGGGCGTAAGGGGATTACGGAACCTGTTCGTACATCTCAGGATCAGAGGTACCTGGTGTTCATTAGGCAAGATGGAGATCTCTTTAGTTAAGTTGATTCCACGGAATGTGGTCATTCATTCCTATTTCATCTGTCTTTAAGCGATCAACCCATCTTTGTTCTTTATTAAAAAGAACTTGTTCTGCGTTTTGATCCTTGATTTCAAGCATTTCTAGTACCGTCCACTTCAGCTCATCACATGTATGTCCAGCTTCTATGTAGTGGGTGCACAGTTTTGTTGAGTTCTTTTTCAATCTTACATTGCTCCGATGTTCCCCTATGCGGAGTTTGACTTTCCGGCAAGTCATGCCCACATATTGCTTTTGGCAAGGACAGGTGATCATATAGATCACGTGCGAGGAGTTACAGTTAGTATGGCTCCTTTGAGTCCATTTAAGTTTGTCATTTAACTGTAATGTCTTGGTGCTGGATGTAAACTTACATACTCCGCATGTCCCACATGGATAGTGTCCTGTGACTGGCATCATATGTGCATCTCTGATCGTAGACTTTAGGAGTGTTTTCCTTGGTCTGGTGTGTACCAGGAAGTCCTTTAAGTTCTTGGTTCTTTTGTTGGCAAAGCGTGGCTTTGGCCAATTCAATGTTCCAGAGGTCAATATTTGCCAGTTCTTCTTTATTAGTTTTTGCACCTCATAGGTAGCAGGGCAGAACGTGGTTACGCAGGTGACGAGATCTTTGATGGGTTCTTTTTGTATGCTTTGTAGTAGGCAGTCTCTGGGTTGGTTGTAGGCTCTTTTTTTGCATTTTGATATTGTTTTTGCAGTGTAGTTTCTCTTTTTGAGTTTTTGGCTCAATTCGTCTGCTTGTTTTTTATAATCCTCCTTTTTACTACAATTCCGTTTATGCCTCAGGAATTGGCTATAAGGGAGATTATCTCGCAACGGACGTGGGTGATAGCTATCATAGGACAGCAAACAATTCTTAGCTGTTGGCTTGGTGAATGTTTTCGTCTCCAGTTTTCCGTTTTCCACAAATATGGTGAGGTCCAAGAAATCAATAGTTTTCTTGTGTGCTGTGGAGGTGAATTTAAGCCAGCGATCTCTGCTGTTTAGCCATTCAAGAAATGTTTCGAGGTCATTTTTTGTGTCCCAGATGAGGAGAACATCATCTATGTAACGTTTCCAGTATTTTATACTGGAAACGTATGGGTTGCTGTCGTGTAGGATGTTTTCTTCTTCAAGGCGGCTCACGTAGAGTCCTGCCACCGAAGGCGCAAACGCACTGCCCATGGATGTCCCATGGCATTGGAGAAACAGTTGGCCATTGTACTCGAAATAGTTTTCTTGCAGTGCTAGTCTGCAGCATTCTAGTAAGAAGTGACGTGGAGTTTTGTATCTCCAGTCAAGTTGGAAAAGCAAGTCCTCCAACATGTTCAAAGTGTCTTCTTGAGGTAGGCTGGTGTAAAGGGATTCCACATCCAGCCCTACCAATAACATGTTATTTTGATCAAAAGTGATTCCCCCAATCTGGTTTAGTAGGTCTCTCGTGTCCTTGAGGTAAGTGGGTGTCTTTTGTACCAACGGTTTAAGGAACTCATCAGCGAACTTGGATAGGGGCTCGAGTAGGGAGCCGATTCCTGAGACTATCGGGCGTCCAGGTGGCGGTGTTATGTTCTTGTGAGTTTTTGGTAACGAGTAGAAGAAAGGTATTTTCGGTGATTTCGGTGTTAAGAATTCCGCCTCTTTTTTCGAGATCCATCTGTTGATTTCTGCTTCGTGTACCATTATAGCGATTGTGTTGGTCAGTCTCTCAGTGGGATCTTCGTCCAATTGTTTGTAGAAGGTTTCGTTGGACAGTAGGGAAAGGCATTGTTCGTTGTAACCTTCTTTGGTAAGGATTACTACCCCGCCACCCTTATCAGCGGGTTTAATGACGATCGTCTCATTGTCTCTAAGTTCGAGCAGAGCCTGTTTTTCTTTTTTGCTCATGTTATGGTATACCTTTTTGTCTTTGTCCATTTTGTCGATTCCTTTCATTATGGCTTGTTCGAATGTTTGAACCTCGATAGGTACATTAGCTGGTGGAGGGCAGAATTTGGATTTTCTTCTGAGATTGGTGTCTCCCTCCATCGGGGGATTGTCAGAATTGCCAAAGAAAGCCTTAAGTTTGAGAGTTCTACAGAACTCTGCCGCTTCACACTTGAGTTTAAAGCGGTCCGTTGTAGGCGTCGGTACAAATCCCAGTCCTTTATTAAGGACGTTTTTTTGGTCTTCAGTGAGGGTGATTGTTGTTAGGTTCACTATGAGCGAATCTACTTGCTCGGTCCCGGTTGTGCTGAGGCCATGCCTGGAAGTATCCACCCATGAATTTTCTCCTATGTACTCTCTTTTCGAGAGCTAAGCCACAATTAGGTTTACTCCTCGTTTCAGCATTTAGTAATGCTTATTTTTGTATTGTCTGCCTCTACCCAGTTAATGCACTGTTGACACAATGACCGTGTTGGTTTTTTCACAGATCGGAAATTCCGTTGTGTTACTCTCACCATACACATAAAGGGTGTATGTGCCATATATGTTTAAGTGTTTGTTCTCTGTCCTGACGAAAGCTCCATTGACCCTCTGTGGGCCGGAAGAGCTGAAACATGTTGACTTCTGTTAAACAGTGATATGGTAGTTCAGTAACCCAACTACCGCTATATCCAAATCCTTTTAATACTATTGACTAGTCATTTTTCAGATTAAAACCAAGTCCTCTAGGCTAAGTCATTACGTTTTTAAATATTTTGTTTTTCATTTCTGGACACTTCTGTATACACCAGAAGTAGCCTCGGGTGAGGCAGGCATGCTGCACGTTACTCGTTGATCCGATGAATATGCCAAGACTCCTGATGGGGCGGATGAAAAGATATACCGCTATAACAACTCCAGGATGTCTATGAGGGTCTTCGAAAAAAACTAATGGTTTGTACAGATACAAGTGTCCATTCTCTTTTGATTAATAGCTATCAGTTAAGGGGAAACGAATGGACTTCCTATCCTCTTCCCTTCCTTTGATTTGATATAAGTCTTTAAGCAGCGCACAGCTGCAGGGATTCTACAGAGACCTAGTTACAGTACTATCTAGACTCTGAATCACTTGGAGAGAGGAACCATGGAGAACAATATGGGTTTAAGCTTTACAGGCAGTGACATCGACGAAATCCTAGCAGGTCAGTCGTTACTACAGAACCAAGAACTCATCGACACAATCGCGCAGACAGACGAGTGGGACACTCTGACCACAAAAAAACGGGAGCAAATCCGGACAGCAATACACGGTATAATAATGACCGAATATTTGAGATCTAAATCCGCGCCGAAAGGCTTATGGATCACCAACGCACCGAGAATCTTTTTGCACGACTTGGTCTTCCGACGCGACTGGTCTTCCATCTCGTGGAAATGTACACTGGATTACCTTGTACTAATAGTGAAAACAGCCAAAAGATTATCGGACGCACTTTTACAAGAAATACAAGATCTAGAAAATGAAATGAAGAAAAACATCAATCCCCAGGTATATAAGAAGCGTCTGGATGAAATTAACAAAGAGATGGAAGATACGCAAGAATATCTTACACAAAACAAACTACAGAAACTAGCTAAAGAACTAAAAAAGTTCAGCCAGGAGAAAATGCACCCGTATTCTAAGGAAGACTTCACTGCTACCAACGAAGGTACTGATGGAGACACATCAGGAGGAACTTCCTCAGATGGGTCAGAAGCGAGTTTTGATGGTTCTACCCCAAGAAGGGGTCGGAACAACTTCAGGTTCTCACGTCCCCGACGAGGCAACAGATGGCAGAGACCACCGTTCTTTCATGGCAACCCAATGCCCTACTACCCCCCTTACATGCCACCTTTTGCGGGTTGGATGAATCCTTACCATCCTAATGCAAACCAACAGCAACAAATGGAAAATCAACATATGCCCAACAATGCCAATCAACACCAAACACAGCCTTTTTTATCGAGGGGCCACAACACCACAAGAGGCAAAAAGAAAAATCTCAAGTGGCAAGACCAACAACCCAACGTGCAAACGAGAAGCATGGCCTCAGCACAACCGGGACCGAGCAAGTAGATTCGCTCATAGTGAACCTAACAACAATCACCCTCACTGAAGACCAAAAAAACGTCCTTAATAAAGGACTGGGATTTGTACCGACGCCTACAACGGACCGCTTTAAACTCAAGTGTGAAGCGGCAGAGTTCTGTAGAACTCTCAAACTTAAGGCTTTCTTTGGCAATTCTGACAATCCCCCGATGGAGGGAGACACCAATCTCAGAAGAAAATCCAAATTCTGCCCTCCACCAGCTAATGTACCTATCGAGGTTCAAACATTCGAACAAGCCATAATGAAAGGAATCGACAAAATGGACAAAGACAAAAAGGTATACCATAACATGAGCAAAAAAGAAAAACAGGCTCTGCTCGAACTTAGAGACAATGAGACGATCGTCATTAAACCCGCTGATAAGGGTGGCGGGGTAGTAATCCTTACCAAAGAAGGTTACAACGAACAATGCCTTTCCCTACTGTCCAACGAAACCTTCTACAAACAATTGGACGAAGATCCCACTGAGAGACTGACCAACACAATCGCTATAATGGTACACGAAGCAGAAATCAACAGATGGATCTCGAAAAAAGAGGCGGAATTCTTAACACCGAAATCACCGAAAATACCTTTCTTCTACTCGTTACCAAAAACTCACAAGAACATAACACCGCCACCTGGACGCCCGATAGTCTCAGGAATCGGCTCCCTACTCGAGCCCCTATCCAAGTTCGCTGATGAGTTCCTTAAACCGTTGGTACAAAAGACACCCACTTACCTCAAGGACACGAGAGACCTACTAAACCAGATTGGGGGAATCACTTTTGATCAAAATAACATGTTATTGGTAGGGCTGGATGTGGAATCCCTTTACACCAGCCTACCTCAAGAAGACACTTTGAACATGTTGGAGGACTTGCTTTTCCAACTTGACTGGAGATACAAAACTCCACGTCACTTCTTACTAGAATGCTGCAGACTAGCACTGCAAGAAAACTATTTCGAGTACAATGGCCAACTGTTTCTCCAATGCCATGGGACATCCATGGGCAGTGCGTTTGCGCCTTCGGTGGCAGGACTCTACGTGAGCCGCCTTGAAGAAGAAAACATCCTACACGACAGCAACCCATACGTTTCCAGTATAAAATACTGGAAACGTTACATAGATGATGTTCTCCTCATCTGGGACACAAAAAATGACCTCGAAACATTTCTTGAATGGCTAAACAGCAGAGATCGCTGGCTTAAATTCACCTCCACAGCACACAAGAAAACTATTGATTTCTTGGACCTCACCATATTTGTGGAAAACGGAAAACTGGAGACGAAAACATTCACCAAGCCAACAGCTAAGAATTGTTTGCTGTCCTATGATAGCTATCACCCACGTCCGTTGCGAGATAATCTCCCTTATAGCCAATTCCTGAGGCATAAACGGAATTGTAGTAAAAAGGAGGATTATAAAAAACAAGCAGACGAATTGAGCCAAAAACTCAAAAAGAGAAACTACACTGCAAAAACAATATCAAAATGCAAAAAAAGAGCCTACAACCAACCCAGAGACTGCCTACTACAAAGCATACAAAAAGAACCCATCAAAGATCTCGTCACCTGCGTAACCACGTTCTGCCCTGCTACCTATGAGGTGCAAAAACTAATAAAGAAGAACTGGCAAATATTGACCTCTGGAACATTGAATTGGCCAAAGCCACGCTTTGCCAACAAAAGAACCAAGAACTTAAAGGACTTCCTGGTACACACCAGACCAAGGAAAACACTCCTAAAGTCTACGATCAGAGATGCACATATGATGCCAGTCACAGGACACTATCCATGTGGGACATGCGGAGTATGTAAGTTTACATCCAGCACCAAGACATTACAGTTAAATGACAAACTTAAATGGACTCAAAGGAGCCATACTAACTGTAACTCCTCGCACGTGATCTATATGATCACCTGTCCTTGCCAAAAGCAATATGTGGGCATGACTTGCCGGAAAGTCAAACTCCGCATAGGGGAACATCGGAGCAATGTAAGATTGAAAAAGAACTCAACAAAACTGTGCACCCACTACATAGAAGCTGGACATACATGTGATGAGCTGAAGTGGACGGTACTAGAAATGCTTGAAATCAAGGATCAAAACGCAGAACAAGTTCTTTTTAATAAAGAACAAAGATGGGTTGATCGCTTAAAGACAGATGAAATAGGAATGAATGACCACATTCCGTGGAATCAACTTAACTAAAGAGATCTCCATTTTGCCTAATGAACACCAGGTACCTCTGATCCTGAGATGTACGAACAGGTTCCGTAATCCCCTTACGCCCATTCTTCTTTTTAGCGGCCTAGAAAACTACAATAACTGGTCCTTTCTTTGTGTTGTTGGCCTATAAATAACCAGCAATTCATGACCCGCCCACAACCAGGGGCAGAGCCAGCACAAGGCCCACAGACTGGTGCCGCATGGGTAAGAATGGCGTTCCTAGAGTTCTCCAGAAGAAATAAGGTAAGGTGACGACCTATACTAACCTGAATGAATGTACATTATCCCGAATACAGAGTAAATCCAGATGCGACTCTGATTCCCTGTTGGATACCACACCTCTGAAAACACCAGGTACCTTATGGGTTTTCGTTGGGGTGTGCATGAAGTTGGTAACACAAACCACATATTTTGTAAACCCCTCTAGTAAAACCCAGGTCTCCTTACACCCGAGTCTCACTGCACATGCGAGTCGTTCCCTTGTATAACGTTTCACTAGTTGTGTATAGACTTGTACTCGGCGATATGTATAGTCACTATGCCGCTTCACCTCTAACTCTTATCCGTCACAAAAGTCACCTCTACTTTTGGAACTCCACACCTTACCCTGTATAAAAGTCCTCAAAGCCATTTAGCCTGGAAGTATCCACCCATGAATTTTCTCCTATGTACTCTCTTTTCGAGAGCTAAGCCACAATTAGGTTTACTCCTCGTTTCAGCATTTAGTAATGCTTATTTTTGTATTGTCTGCCTCTACCCAGTTAATGCACTGTTGACACAATGACCGTGTTGGTTTTTTCACAGATCGGAAATTCCGTTGTGTTACTCTCACCATACACATAAAGGGTGTATGTGCCATATATGTTTAAGTGTTTGTTCTCTGTCCTGACGAAAGCTCCATTGACCCTCTGTGGGCCGGAAGAGCTGAAACATGTTGACTTCTGTTAAACAGTGATATGGTAGTTCAGTAACCCAACTACCGCTATATCCAAATCCTTTTAATACTATTGACTAGTCATTTTTCAGATTAAAACCAAGTCCTCTAGGCTAAGTCATTACGTTTTTAAATATTTTGTTTTTCATTTCTGGACACTTCTGTATACACCAGAAGTAGCCTCGGGTGAGGCAGGCATGCTGCACGTTACTCGTTGATCCGATGAATATGCCAAGACTCCTGATGGGGCGGATGAAAAGATATACCGCTATAACAACTCCAGGATGTCTATGAGGGTCTTCGAAAAAAACTAATGGTTTGTACAGATACAAGTGTCCATTCTCTTTTGATTAATAGCTATCAGTTAAGGGGAAACGAATGGACTTCCTATCCTCTTCCCTTCCTTTGATTTGATATAAGGAAAATAAATCTAAGAATTTTTAAATCTGCATATTTGAGAAACCCACGTGGATGATTTGGTTCAGTCTCCATTTCTGGTAATATGAACAATTCTTAGGTGGTCAACATCCCAAAGGTGCTACAATGTCATGTCGATAGCCAAGGCACTTGTTTTCTTTGCTGTGCTCTATTACAATAGTGGCCCGCTCCTCATTAGCTCAAAGGCTAAACAAGTGGAGAAAAGGTTAGTTTATGCGATAGAGAAATTATTTAGCTTCTATCCATAGTTTTACACTCCGTTGTAATGGTCAATCTGGCAATGTTGCCAGCATGTGTGTGTGTATGTCAGTGTCACCACTATGCTACATGTGTATCCTCCCTTCCAAGTGTGAAAAAAAAAAAAAAAAAAAAAAAAAAAGGGGGAGGGGAGATTGACAGTGTCTCACGGAAGCAACACCAAGGGGAGGATTGTATCAGACTGGTACTCGCCTGATTCCTCACTTCTCATCATCGACTACTGTCAACCTTTTAAAGAAAATGGGAGAAAAACCAACATAAAGAAAGTGCATATAGGTCCAACAACCCTGTGGTGTTGTGAGTGCTAGAAACCCAATGTGATATTTTTGTGCCCAATTGCGTGAAAAAACAACAAAATACCACGCTAAAAAGAGTGCAACTAACTGGCAACTCACGATTTTATTCTGTGCTGCTAGTTCACTCTGATTAAAAGTCAACCGACATGTTTCATCACTTTGTCTTTAGTGATTTCTTCAGGGTTTAGTTAATGGGTCAGCGTTTAGCATGCACCTTTCACAAGTCTTCCCTTATTGTACCAGGTGGCCTGCCGTGATGAGCCTACCCGGCCCCCGTGAAAGACTGCGTCACGAGTGCGGTCCCTGTCTACGTACTGGGATGCTTTAAACCGCCAGGTGGTCGGTATCGCTTCGGTGTGCTGATCTCGTCTCTGGCTCACCCCTCCCCTTTTTTTTTTTTTTTTTTCACACTTGGAAGGGAGGATACACATGTAGCATAGTGGTGACACTGACATACACACACACATGCTGGCAACATTGCCAGATTGACCATTACAACGGAGTGTAAAACTATGGATAGAAGCTAAATAATTTCTCTATCGCATAAACTAACCTTTTCTCCACTTGTTTAGCCTTTGAGCTAATGAGGAGCGGGCCACTATTGTAATAGAGACTTTTGAGTGGGGGGCGGCCTGTCTCTGTTTCCCCCTTGGCTCCTGTTTTTGTGAGAGTTCTTTGCTGTGCTGTCTGACAACAGCCCCCTACAGGTGAATGCTGTTCTTGAGTTTTTTAAGTTTACCTACCAGCAACAATTGTTCACGTTAGAGTGCCCATGACTGCGTGATTGCTCGTTGTGACAACTCCTTATGTAGTAAATCCACATAGATGTTTTCTTCCATCACCTAGTCTACAGTAATGTCTACTGGAGGCTGTAGCCTTTCCAACTGGGGCCACGTAGACATTTGTAGACTTTAATGCTATTAAAGATGACAAAGATTGCACATTTATAATAGTTGAGCAGAGGCTGGATTAGGAACATTATACAGAGAAAAATATGTGGCAAGACATTTTCACTCACAGGGCTTTTTGTACCAGAAAATGCCAATATCAGGTTCATTTTCAGCTATTGTTTCCTGTAAGTAAAGAAACATTGATAGTACATTTGGTGAATGGTGAAGGGTCTCCGTCTGATCACATTTTTAATAACAAGAAAGCTTGTGGATTCTTGCAGCCCATGGGTGAAGCAATGCAGCAAGAACCAGGACTTCAAGAGCAGTGATTCGCTTTGCAGAAACCCAGGATGCACATGTCAGGCTAGCTCACTTAAAGAGTCCATTCAAGGACAGTAATTGGGGCTGGGGAAATAATCAATTAGAAAGGGATCAGGCAATGGGTAGAAGAGCCCGTCTACTGACAGCAGGACCACAGTGATAAGGCGGGGTTTGATCCACTTCCATGGTTGTTTTGGGAGGAAGGAGAGTCGGAGAGGCAGAGTTGTTTGTGCCAGAGCCTTGGTGTGGTTGTGTTCATTCCTTCTGCATCGTCGTCAGGCTCAACTTGGAGTTTCCCACTAAAAGCTCAAGGTGGAGGTAAAAGAACAGACATCAACATAATATTAATAGATGGGATTTGAATGGCGTGCACTACTTTAATCACACGGGTAAACCTCTGCTAGCCACTGTTGGAGGATTTTGAAGTGATGAAGGTATATCTCTGAGAAATATTTTATTAAACAATGTCTTATTGACGCTGCAATTTTTTCAAAAATTGTTTAGTTACTATACATAAACCTACATGGTAACATTTGCTCTTCGTAATGATAAATACATTCCACTCCAGACCTACTACCATACACCCATACTCATAGAGAACTTATATACCTGGTCATGTGTGCTTTGAACCAAGGTGCACAGACACCCACAACCGAGTATATCACTTTTAACCCCTTCCATGCTTATGACGAGCTGAGCTCATCATAACAGCCACGGCCCTCCCACGCGCGTCTAATTCCCCGCCTGTCCGGGCGTTCTAAAGGAGTGGGTGGAGTCATGACCAGGGCCGGACTGGGAACTAAAACCGGCACTGGCAAAGTGCTCGTCCGCCCCCCTTTGGGATTTGGGGGTGCCGCGGAACTCTTTGCCAGGGCCGGTTTTCGGCCGATTTTGTTATGCTGCAAAAACGGCCCTGTAACAAAATCGGCGCCCAGGGACCCAAAACAGGTCCCCACCCATGCGGCACACGGGGGGATTGCCCGGTGCCCACTACGGCCAGTCCGGGCCCTGATCATGACGAGTCCAGCTCGTCATAAGCAGAGCTCCACTGTGCAGCATGACGAGCTAGACTCATCATAAGTACCGCAGTGCCGCAACCCCCCCCCCCCCCCCACGGGGAAATTAGCCCTGCGTGGAAGGGTTAAGGAAGCACAGCATTGATCAAATCATTCTTCACTTATATTATACTACCATCTAGTAATTAATGTGGAGGTATTAGATATTTTCTGAGTCTGACAGCTTTAAGTGGGTCACCCAGTTGACCAGAATCGTGCTTTATCCAGCCAGCCCCAAATATCTAACAATCACCCACAATATGTTTTTCCAGAAAAATAATTTGTTTGGTGATGTCTGACTACACTTTACTGTTGACACTTATCATCACATTTTTTATATTTTGATTTTAGCTGTACTGCCTAATGTCTTGACCGACAGATTTTCATCGTCCTTTCCTGTGATTTCTCCTTGTCTCATTATCCTCCTTTCAGTTTGACAAATGGACGGATGCTCAGAGGCGGAGGATTCTAATGGACCTCTTTGACAGGTGCTCAATGTCCCAGATGAAGTTCTGTTTCAAGCAGCTGCAAACCAAAGTTCCATCTGAGGCTCTGGATTTCACAACCGTGCTCCCCAAAGTTTTATCACTGTACATCTTCTCCTTCCTGGACCCTCGAAGCCTATGTAGATGTTCGCAGGTAAAGGGCATTTATGCATCTTGCGTCCAGGTGGAGAAGTCTGAGCGCGCATCTCCAGTGGTTTGCAGTTCATCTCTTTTTTGTTGTAACTTTCTCTAAGATCTTCTACATTGTAATAAGCACCCAGAGTGCTCCTGTAGCCTTGCATGTTTTCAATAGAACTGTGCTTAGCATCTTACTGGTAAATCCTGTAAATAAATCAGAAAAAGTGCATAGGAATTGAGCTAACACCTGAAAATTGATCTATGGTGTGTGTGGATCTACAACTAGTTCTTAAACAATTACTGACTAGCTCTTCTTCTGATAAATATAGCAAGTCTTATATTATAGTGCCACTGAGAATGGCTGCCTACACTTTTTTCTTAGCATGAGAGATGGGATCATACGAGTCATATCCGTCTCTCCTGTCTCCCTCTCCATATCAGGTTTGGGGTCCTCAAGGATATGATAAAACAAATTATCATAATATGGATAGATCCAAAATAAGTGGACCTTTGAACGAAATGTGGCATTGTATTGTATTATTTGTATAGCACATTTATACCCCTTATAATGCCCTAGAGTGCTTTGTGGTTGATCATGTTGCGGATGGTCGGAAAATGTGGTTGTTGTGGTGTAACCTACAAGTGGTGGTTATTGGTGTCACTTGTGAGGTAGGAGGTGTGCTATGAACTAGTCACAGTGGCATGTAATAGTAAATGATTTTAAGTGTACCACTTAAACGTGGGCAACTGTTTCATTGATAGATGTCAATATTTGCAGCAGCTCTTGAGATGAATATATGAATGATAACATTAATCATGTCCTTATGCCCAGGTGAGCTGGCATTGGAAGTACCTGACTGAGCTGGACCAGCTTTGGATGCCCAAATGTCTGCGCTTTGGCTGGTACATCAACTTTTCGCCAACGCCGTACGAACAGGGAATCTGGAAAAGGAATTACATCGAGATGGTTATAGAGCTTCATGTCACCAGACCCAAGGTATGATGCCACAGGCACGTGGCTGAAGTTTGGAAATGGAAAGGTGCATATTGTAATGCAGACAACCTATAACGTTTGTGCTCTTAATTTGGGAGGTACGTTCTTATGACCCTGGCTGTGTATCCTAGCCATAACGTTCATTGCTTACTCAGAATGACAGCGGCTCGCCTCCGGGCTAGACGTAGCCAGGTTGGCAGGGCTGGTCATCTTCTCCTATTGGGTGGTGTGTCTGTCTGTTATGCACGCTCACCCTTGAGTGAATGCTTGACGGGTCATTTTGTACACATGACTTCCCACAGACTCTTCAGATAAGGGTGCTAGCTGCATCTGTGACCGTAGACATTGATACTAAGCTCAGGGCACTGGGATACAACTTTTTTTGGGTGATTTGGGGCTTTGTTAGTTTGGTTGCATTATCCAATCAGGATGAATGCATTCTTTACTAAGAGTGATGGAAAGTGCAAATCTTCATGTACAGTGTCTGAAAGCACATGAACTGCTAAGATTTCTGTGAGGCTGTTCAGCAGCAGAATTAAAATAAGGCACATCAGGTATTATTTCAAGTACAAAGATTGAAGATATTATTATTATTAACAACAATATACATTTTCATTATTAATAATTATAATAATACTTGTAATTGCTTATTTATTAGGCACAACATCCAGTATAAAGGAGTTTCTTCACAGTATAGAATTTGTGCAGGAATTGTCAGGTGCTGAAAACTATTGCAATAAAGAAGTAAAAAGAATACTTTTCCTAATCTTTAGGTGGCTTGTTCCATGTGAGGGCATCACGAATCTGACTCTGTTACCCCCACATCTTGAATCTTGGCCATGAGCTATAGATTAGCTTCTTTTCTTCTTAACATGAATTTTGACATCTATTCAGCGAAAAACCCTTCTACACCTGATTGTAAAAGATAGTGCATATTACAAAAGGTTCTGACTTGTATTATGTTTTGTACAGGTAGTCAATGAAGTTGTTGCCTAGCATTATCACAGCATATTTTGGATGCTCTGCAAGTGTTTCACCAAACATACAAAAGGGGAAGGGAGGATGCTTGCAAAATGTCTAACCACTGGAAATCCCTCGGGGTAGCATTCCAACCCATCGTTCTTTTGCCCACCATGGCGCCACAGATTAGACACTGCTCCAATAGAAGCAGTCCAGCCGGACCTGCCAGGTCAGGTCCTTTCTGAACCGCAACATCAAACTGAGATGGCATGGTGCTCAAAACAATGATGTAAGATTAATCCCAGCATTTAGTTTTGTATAGTGTGTTGCCCTAAGTGGGTCGAGTACGCCCAGGCATGGGTCCTCTGCACACTGTGTCACTGGAACAAAGCTGTACCTGGCTGATGAGCCATGAATAGGGTGAAACTGTTCCTGGGTTGCCCGTGTTTTGGTTCAGGGAGGACCTGGTGTGGCAGTTCAGGCTGGACGGTTCCCACTGGAGCAAAGTCATGACTGATTTCCATATTGATTGGCCCAAACAGGTAGCATGGTGTGCAAAATAATAATGGATTGGGATGCGGCCCGAGAAATTACCAGTGGCTGAAATTAATTCAAACATTCCATCCATCACTTTTTTTGTATACTTTAGTGTGTTGGTCTAAGTGGGACAGGCATGCCCAGACCTGGGTCCTGTGCACATCGTGTCACTGGAACCAAGCTATACCTGGCTGATGAATCCTAAGTACGGCAAATTCGGTTCTGGGTTGTTTGTGTTTTGGTTCAGGGGAATCTGGCCTAGCAGTTTGGGCTGGACTGTTCCCACTGGAGCTGGGTCAAGACTGATTTGCATAAAAGTGGGCCCAAAACGATGGCATGGTGTGCAAAATGATGATGACTTGGGATGCAGCCTGTGGCTGAAATTAATTCAAGCATTCCATCCATCACTTTTTTGTATTCTTTAATGTGCCGCCGTAAGTGGGACAGGTATGTCATTGAAACTAAGCTATACCCCGCTGATAAGCCCTAAGTAGGACGAAACAGGTTCTGGGTTGCTTGTGTTATGGTTCAGGGAGGCACTGGCCTGGCAGTTTGGGCTGGACTGTTCCATCTGAAGCAGGGTCAAGACTGATTTGCATATTGCTGGGCCCAAATCGAGGTGGCATGGTGTCCAAAATAACGAAGATTGGGACATGGCACGAGTAATTACCCCTGGGTGAGATTAATTCAAGCATTCCTTTCCTCATTTTTTTAAACTCTGAAAGTGCTGCATGCACACTGATTTGGGGCAGATTATGCTATATTGTGTTTCCAAACATAAGTTCAGATTTGGAGAGATTTGTTGATTGTAACGCTTTGTGAAGGAAAGCGAGAAATAGAAAGATGTGGCACAAGATCCAAAGATGGGGTCTGCAATTTTGCGACACCGCAGATATCTGATTATCAAAGTATAGGCCATCATCAGTCATAATTCCTACGTTTCTAGCCGCCTTCTTTGAGATAGGAGCCTTCCAAGAGATGGAGGACCAAAAAGACCCCCACCCCCCGCCCCCAGCAGCAAGGGTGGGACAGAGTAAAATTTTCTCTTGGACAGATAGAGTTGTAAAACCTATCTTTGATTCATTTCTTGGAGGTCTCCAGCTCCAAGAAAGGGTCTAGTGGATCGCGGAAGATCCTTCCGGCAAATTAAATAAAATCTGTGTGTTGTCTGTCTCCCTGCATATATAATTAACACAGGAGATCTATTTTGCAGATCCGCTGCCGCTGAATCCACCAGTGCTTCAGTGACAATCCCTGGCTTCAATCCCACCTGAGTTTCATCCTGATGCCTTCAGTACATTTAAGAGATCTGGAGTCAGGGAGATCAGTGCTTTAGAAGGGGTTTCAGCTGTGGTAGAGTAAAGGCAGAGCTAAAGGTGCTAGGCTCAGGAGCTGCAATTAGAAAGGCGCCCACTCTGTATGTTATACGTGGTCTTTGATTGGCTTTACATTTGTTTTTACAATAAACTGTGTATTTCATCAGACTCTAATTACCCCATCCGAATAACTTCTTAGAAGTGATTAAAAAATAATTAAGACTTTTATGCCCAGAGGGTTTGACAACTGGGCTACCATGTTTACATTTTAAGTATATATGTCATCCTCCTCTCCGTAGAGCCTCAGGCTTTGCATCACCAGGTACCAACAAGTCCTGAGCAGGTCATGCAGATGGGTGGAGACAGTGTCTCCTTTGTTTTTGAGCTGTGTTAAGATTGCATTACCTGCTCCTTAAGAGTTGTGGGAAAACTGACATTGATACTAGGTAGACAGAGTGAAGACTGAGTCTGCTTGAAGGAGTCAACATCCAGACATCACAGTGTGTTAGCAGAGAGGCTCCAGCTCACTGATCCATCCTGCTGAAAGTAGGCATTTGTTAGGCACAGCCTGACATTTGACTGCCTTCTCCAGACTCGCTAGACATTTTCTAGGGACGTGAGCCAAAAAAGCAACCTGTACTCCGGTCTGCCTTAGCTATTCACCCCGCCTCTGCACCTGAATCTTCTTTCAGAGCCTCCTCCTTCTCTTTTTATAGTCTGAGGAGTCTTCTTTCTCCTGCCTGTACTCTTGCCCCTAGCCACTCTTTTCTCTCTCATGTCTTGGTTTTCCTTCCCTTCAGCAGCATAGCACACCCGTGCAATGTGGGGTCGACATGTTTCTATATGATTCTTCACTTAGGCTCTATTTAAATCAGGACCTAGTGGATACAATACACATTACCGCTAAAATGGTTGGATAGCGTTCAACATAATTTGCCAATGTCATGTGCGTAACAGGTATCATATCATATCTCTTCCAAGACCTTTTGATTTTAGTAAAAGTATAGAAATACTTATTTATGAGTGCTTTCCACCAGCCCTCTTCAACCATTGGTCTGTTGTTGGGTCATTCACATTTCCTCTCTGCCCTATACAGCATACAGTAGTGGGTCAGTCCCCTTCAACCATTGGCTGACTTCACTGTATCTGCTCTTGCACAGCATGCAATTACATATAAAAACAAGATTCCTTTGGTGCCAAGGGCGACTGTCCAAATGTGTGCTTTTTAATGAAACACAAATAGAGAAGACTGATTAAAGATACATGGTTTGATAAGATTGTACATACGGTATACAACTGTTACAACGAAGTTTTTACAACGCACTACCATTACAACGCAGGCATTACCACGCATACCATTACAACGCATTGCGCTGGGGGGCGCTCTAGGATAGGGAATACGTTTAATTTTCTATCCAACACCTTCCCTAGTGTCCACGGGGACTGGAGTTGGAATAGAAAATTATACTTACCACTATCCAGCACCTCTAAGCGCTATGCGTTGTAACGGTATTCGTTGTAAATACCGCGTTGTAATGGTATGCGTGGTAAAAGTATGCGTTGTAACGTCATACATCCGTACATACACTATTTAAAACAAAGGATTGGCAAAACCAAAATACTGGCATCGAACGCCAGACCTGTTGGCTTTGCCAATGATTGTTACATATGTTCCAATATCATATTAGACTATATGGGCTTATGCACATACAAGATGTTCTTATGTCCTGTATTCGATTTATTTCTAAGAATAGCATCTACGCACTACCTTTAGGGACATCTCTGCTAAAGTAGACAGACAGCATTGCTGTTAGATATACCTTTCATGGGCTTTCAACATTGGTTGGATTGAACAGATGGTCCATGTTTGAAAGATAGGCATCCGCTTTTATTACAGACTGTGCAATCTCAGAATAGAGGCAATGGTCAGACGCTGGGTTCTAAATCCATGCTGTCGCTGCCTCTTAGAATTTTGTCTTCAACTATGAATTCTGGAACTTGATGAATCTTTTACTCAGGAGTCAGTTACAGATACAAACCAAAATTGAGCTCCTGCCAAAACTTGCCTAGAAAATACAGCTGCTGTATAATATACCAAAACAAAGTGATTCCCAATATAACGACCTCGGACCTGGGGATCTGGGTTCGAGTCTCGGTAACGACGCCAAACATGATTTTGGGCAAATCACTTAATCTCCCCGTGCCTAACAAAAATGAATGAGTGTCCTCATGTAACGTAACTGGTGCTACATAAAGCGCTCTGATACCTGATTCGGTTCGGGTCAAGTTCGCGCTATATAAAACTCTGCAAAAAAAATAAAATAAGAAAAAAGAGGTAAATAGTGAGGGTGAATTATAAACCGGTGTTACTTTTTCACAATAAAGACATCATTTCCCATTGGAAATATGACTATTTCAAATAAAACTACTGAACATGATCTCCAATTCTTTCCTTTTTATTATTAATAAGCCTATGGATATAAAAATATATTTACAAACATTCACCCTTGAATCACAAGAGTCTCTACACAAAAATACATGTATTACAAACAACAATTATGTGCAAAGTTATGAAATCACCAATCATTCCTTGTCCCTCACTAACTTAAAGTATATAGTAGGTGGTTATATAATAATTTCAGTCCATAATCCACCTGGAAGTATTTACAATGGCAAGGTATAATCCAGAGAATGATCAGCTCGCAATTTTGTTCCTTGCCACACCGCAGGATTAATCCCAAAAATATTTAACAAAAGGATTGATGCGTTTCGACCATATTGAATTGTGGCCCTCCTCAGGACAAAAAAAAGACAAGAACTCACATGCCTGTGAAACAAACAAAAAGCAATTTCTGTCATGAATATTTACATACATACACATTAACTTCCTAAGTCCTCCGTTAAGGCCTCACAGTGAAGTACTAGGACCTTGTTGAATTAGTAGATATGTGTAATGCACTCTGTAGAATGTAGCATGCCCAAAATGTTACCACCACGTGTCAGAATAGTCATCATGCCTGAAAGACTTATCATGTGCCAAGGTGAAATAGCTATCGAGTGTAATGCACAACCACATCGCCCGCGGAAGCGTGCTGGATCAAATGTAGTCAGAAATGCATAAAATATCCTTGTAAGACAAGAGGTAAATATGCCTGCAGTTGTATACGTGGGGTTGTGAGAATAAAGTGCAAAGGAACAAACAACATACACCAGTGGTCCAGAAGAGTCTGGAAAAAGAGTAGCAATGTAAATATATGTTTATGTATAGAGACTTTGTACTAATAAAAAAGAAAGAATTGTAGCTATATATATCTATAGCGGTGGCATTACTAATAAATCATCAGGACGAATATTATAATGGCGATTTTTTGTTGTTAATGAGCACCTGAGTAGAGACATTGTTGGCCACTCCGTGATATCTTGCCGCTGGCACAACAGCCAATTAATAGGATATTGTCGCAAGACCCAAGGGAGAATATAAGCCTATGCCCACTACAGGCATTACAGATGTGAATGACCTTTCGAAGTTGCTTGTATTATTCAGGAAGTGCCAGGAGAGTGCGTTCAAATATTTGGCATTAAGCGTTTTCTTATTAACAACAAAAATCGCCATTATAATAATCGCCCTGACGAAGTTCTTTTTACAAGAACGAAACGTGTTGGCTGCCCGGTGTTTTGCCAAAAATGAAAGAAGAATAAAGATAACCTGAATAACATGAATTATTGGATGGACATTCATAAATGTACTGTTTTTGAATTTGTATGAGGTGGTGCAACCCACAGTGGGTAGAAGTTTGCATCGATCTTGTGGATCACCCCTTGGGAACAGCGGGGGGTAATGGAGCTGCACACCGTGATAGCTAATTGCTTGTATCTTAGTTTACATTTTGGGAGGGCAGACAAGAGGTGTCTAGAAAGAGGTGCGACACACGCACTTCTTGTGAGTGTAGGATTGTGCTGTTTCCCCTTTTTGCTTTAAGTTTACTAATAAATTGTGTTGAAACATTTGCCACTGGTTTATAATTCACCCCTACTATTTACCTCTTATTTCTTGTTACTCCTGTAAAATGTGTCAGGGTGATATGTTGTCCACCCTGTCCAGATTACATTCAGTCTGTGGGTGGACAACCCACTTTTATTTAGGAGGGTGATTTCAGTGTTTTAACTACAGGAGCTGCCTTGGACAAGCGCCATTAGATGTCTCTGATGTTACCTGATATTCTGTTTTTAAGATTCAAGTCTCTCCTGTCTGCCTCCTTCATACCCAGACATCCTTCTCATCTTTATTCCTGTAACTGATCCGTCTGGTGGAGAGGGGGGGGGCAAGATCAAGATAATTGCACCCTTTGAAAAATATAGGGGCCAATTTGACTTGTTTTCAGTGTGTTCTAATAGTGCCATGTGCCCATCACTGCTGTGCCCACTAGCTTTTCCCAACTTAATCTGCCACTCTGGATGCATCCATTAAACACAATGCAATTCGGATTTGTGGCATTACTTTTTTTTTAGAAATACAATTCATAATACCTTATAGTGTTCTTAAAATATGTGGAAAATTGATCGGATTGAAAAACACATTAGTGAAGTATTCCTGTTCCAAGTTAATGTGCATAATATTAATAACGATTATGTTGTTGAGCACATCCATGCATTTACTCTCTTGTTATGTGTTTTTAAAGTGATGTTTTGCATAGTGGTGCTAGTGCTACTCAGGCACAATGTATTGCAGTGGAATGGAATGAGACCTTCACATTGTGTCTTTATACTCTGACTGCATCATGTGGCATTACCTACGGATGCAAAGATGGTGCAAAAACATTCTTGAATGCTGAGTGATTTTGGTGCCCTGTGATTGGCTGGTTTAATTGAATCAAATAGTAATCTATCTTCACATGGAGATTTTCTTTGACATCAGCAGACATTCGAACACATAACATCCTTGCAACCAAAGTGTTATAAAATGTAGTTTTCCATTATATGCTGAAATAGCAGGATTTCTTACAATGTGATATTGTTTGCAGCAAAAGTTATCTTGTTTATATATTCCATACTGAACTGGACCACAATTAAGAACGTTTTTAAAAGCTTTTGACTATATTGAGTCAGACGATTATAATAACTCCTTTATAGTTATTCTTTTGTCTGGTAATTGCAACTAGAAGGTTTAGAATATCTGACACACAAGTGTTGACTACTGAATAGATAGGTAACAATATATACTACTAATGGTGGAAAAGTGTTATGACCTCAAATATTCATGCTGACCTTTTACTGCTGCCACCTTTTACCTGTCATTGTCAGTCTGAAGAATCTGATGCTTGGAGCTGGTGAGTACTCTCTTTCCTGAATTACTTCAGACATCATCCTTGCAAGAGTGGACCCAGTAACTCGGCAGCCACTGGATCAATGTTGGTTTGTGCCTACTCACCAGCGTCCACTGGTACTCTCTTGCTGCAACGCTCTTTGATCATAGCTGTGGGGTACAGAGAGTGCATGTTTCTTGGCTCCAATGGGTGGCAGGTGGAAGAAGTACATAGTATGCGGAAGGCTTGGGGCCCGATGTAGGTAATCTCGATTTACCTACTCTTAAATACCGAATCATACGGATTCGGTATTTAAGAGTAGGTAAATTGGAAGTAGGCAGATGTAGGTAATTTTTCTTTTTCAATTACCGAATCTGTAAGATTCAGTATTTACAGATTCGGTAATTACCGAATCTGTAAATACCGAATCCTGCCAGGGGAACGGGGTGTCACTTTGACACCCTGTAGCACCCCAATGTCAGGCTTGTGTGCCATGTGGCACACATACATGCCCTAAGGTCATGTCTGTGTGTCACATGGCACAGGTGTACATGCACAGATGTGCATGCACACCTGAATTCGTTATTTACCATGCAATAGTATTACATGGTAAATAACTAATTCTTAGGGGCCTGTGGCACTGTTTAAAGCGCCACCTATATCTGCATTTACAGATTCGGTATTTTTACCGAGTCTGTATTTACCAAGGGGCATATGCATCAAAATTCGGTATTCCATGTCCTTAATAGCGAAAAATAAGGAATCGCTATTAAGGACATGCAAACCGCGATGCATCAATGAAATCGGTATTAATTACAGAATCGGTAAAATTCGGTATCATATAGCGAAGGTACGTTAGCGAGATCAGCAAATACCGAATTAGCAAATACCGATTCGGTATCAGTGAATCCGGTAATTGCAAATTCGGTAATAGCGAAATCGGTAAAAATACGCGACGCATCGGAAGCAGGCTGATGACATCACAACCAGGAAGTAGGACAGCCCATGCTCCATTCAGTGCCCGAGGAGCTCAGAGGAGGAGGCAGAGCACAGGAGCTGAGGAGCCAGACTGAACAAGCAGCAACCAGCACGAGACAAGCAGGTCAAGATGGAGAAGGAGGCCCTCCAGCAGGGAAAGGACACACACAGAAAGAGAAAGCGCAAGTTCTCAGATAAGGAACTCGAAATCCTGATTGAGTGTGTAACCAGCAATAATGACAAACTGTTTGGGAATCTGTCGCTGAAGGTGCCAGAGGCGGAAAAAAGAAAGATGTGGCTGCGCATCAAGGACAAGGTTAATATTTGCGGAGTCACCCACCGCAGCATTGACGATTTGAAAAAAAGCTGGTATGACCTGCGTAAAAGGGCCAAGGAGAGGATCGCTCAGAGGGTCATGGATGCTTCAGGCACAGGTGGGGGCACATCCAATGTGACACCGAACACAGCCCTGGAGGACCTAGTGGAGTCTACTATAGAACCAGAAGCTGTTGTGGGGGTCACACAACTGGACACCTCTGGTGCTGCGGAAGGAGGACAAGGTAAGATGCATGGCAGCGTAGCAATGCAGCGTGTAGTCAATCCCTGCCCACTCCCCCTTGCCAGACCCAGTGCACATGTAGCTGTGCCTAAAATACATACCCTCACCACAATGTTGCACCATGGGAGTTGTAGTCAATACATGAGTGAGTGCATGTCTGACCCCAGAGGTGAATGAAATGAAAACAGCAGCAAAGGGCCAAATGTCTGTCCAAAAATGTACTTTATATAGAGACAATAATGCAATATCCACATACAACAACTAAATATTAACTATGCACTGTTTCACACACAGATGCATCCCCCATGGAATCAGACGACAGTGGCCGCCTCGTCATCTCTGAGACACCAGTGGTGACCGATACGGATTGCCCACAGGGACATGAAGCCATGTCCTCCCCTTCACCACCACCGCGGACACCACCACCTCCACCACCGCCATCCATGGGGACAAAGACACCACCACCACCACCGCCATCCATGCCGGCAAAGACACGACCACCACCACCACCAGTGCGGAACACTCCGCAGAGCCGCAGGGCAGATGTTCCCTACCTGCACGAGATGGAGTCGGAGAAGAGTACAGCAGCCCAAAATGACCCACGCCAGGCTGTCGTCACTCCAACCACCCAAACAGCAGCACGTCAGCGTGTCAGACAGAGGGCTTGGCCCCTGGGTAGGACAGCAGCAAGACCAGTGGATCCGTCCGAAGGGTACGGAGTAGTCGAGACCCGGATGCTGCGTGTCCAGCGCCTGCAGGGGAGACACATGGGTGCAATGAAACTCACCATGACAAAACTGTGTAACAAATTAGGAAACATGACTGACGCTGTGCGTGAGAACACCACAGCCGTAGCTGCGGGCAACAATGAGATCAAGCTTTGCCTGCAGGAACTGACACGTGCTGTAGTCACAGGCCAACAAAGTGAGCGCCGGAGGCACAGGCAGATCATGCTTGCTGTAAATTCCACCAATAGGGCCATCACTAAGCTGTGCAACAGCACAGCTGTGCTGTCCCGCAGGTCCATGTCCCTGCAAGTGGGCCTAGGGCATTATTGTGGGGATGTGGCAAGGGCCCTTGAGAGAGTGACCACTGCAGTGGAGCATCTGCAGTCTGGAACAGCCAGTGTCAGCAGTGTGGAAGTGGATGAGGGGAGTGAGGCAGCCTCCAGTGTGAGCAGCGTCTCTCTGCCGGAGACCAGTGGGAGGAGGTGCAGTGTGCACAGCGCAACAGCCACTGACACCCATCGTGGAGATGCGGAGGAGTCACGGGACAGGAGACTGGGGGTACGTGGCAAACGCAAGTAGACATGTGGCAAAGTCTCACTATCCATGGTGACGTAACCATGGGCCAACTGTAGTGCCACAAGCATCACCCGTGTTGACAAGGGACATTTTTTGTTTACATTCTACTGCAGCTGCATCATGTTTGAGTTACATTTTTCTCCACCAGTCAGGTGTTCATGACCATTAAACCCTTCCAAACCAGATCATGTTGTCAAGGCACTCTCTTACCTGTCTCAGAAATAATGCTGTGTGATGTATGTCCGCCTCCGTTGCCCTTCTGCTGTGTTGGGCAAATGCGCCTGTCGGTGTTGGGGGTGGGGGAGGGGGGTTGCTGTGCACGTAGTTCATCCTCTCCGTCCACCTCTATGGGTATCCCCCTGCGGGTGGCGATGTTGTGCAGGATGGCACAGACAGCTATGATCTGGCAGCAGGTCACTGGGTCGTACTGCAAGGCACCTCCAGTCTTGTGCAGTATTCGGAAGCAACTCTTGAGGATGCCGAATGTACGCTCCACCACATTCCTTGTGCTGATGTGTGCTCTGTTGTAGCGCTGCTCTTGCGGTGTTGCTGGGTTGAGGTAGGGAGTGAGTAGATACTCATGCAATGAGTAAGCGCTGTCACCTGCAGGATGGGGAGAGAATGGTCATCAGCATGAATGCAATGATACATGTGGGGATGGAGTGAAAGATGATGCATCAATATGTACCTAGTAGGTGTCCCTCTCCAAATTCACCGTTGATCAGGCGCCTGTGGATACCACAGTGACGGAATATGTAAGCGTTGTGTGTGCTCCCGGAGAATTGGGCTACAAGGTCCGTAATGATGTACTTAGCATTGCACACGACCTGCACATTAATAGAATGATATGACTTCCGGTTGCGGAATATGTATTCGGTGGCTGATGGAGGACATATGGGGACATGCGTGCAGTCAACACACCCTATCACATGGGGGAATTGTGCCACCTGGTAGAACTCCCGTTTGGTGCGGGTCAGCTGCTGGGGGGTTGTGGGGAAGGTGATGTGGCGATTTATGAATGTCAGCATGGCCTCTAGGAACCGGTGGAAGAAGCGTGATAGTGCGCTTTGCGACACGCCTCCAGTCTCAGCTATTACCCCCTGGAAGCTTCCAGACGCCAGCAGGTGCAGGCAGCATAGGACCTGGACATGGGCTGGTATGGCGTTGGTCCTACGGGTGCTGCAGTAATGGTTCCAGATCTGCTATTAGGCGCATGATCATGGCACAGTTGAGTCTGTTTTCCTATCCTTCAAATAACTTTACCTCCAGTTTGAGATTCCCCTTATTTTGCTCATGCTAAATAGCAATTTTAGCATTTTTCGGTATTCGCGATTTTTCATGCATTCCATTGCGATTCTTTATTAGCGATTCGGTATTTCCGAGGTCAGCTTTGGTGCTCGTTATTTCCGATTGTCTGATTTGTGATTCGGTAATTTACCGAAGGGATATTTTAGCGATTCTTTATTTTTTACCGATTTGGGGTTGATGCATTGCATTTTCTGGTTTTGCGTTCGGTATCGGCCTGTTTTACCGATTCGGTATTTTAACGGGAGGTATTTTGCTTGATGCATCTGCCAGCAATTCGGTAATTTTACAGATTCGGTAAATACAGTTTCGGTAAAAATGCCGAATCTGTAAATACATGCCCCCTACATTGGAAAAGGCATTTACTGGTCGGTAACGGCCGAATTCGGCCGTTACGACCGGTAAATGCCTACCTACATCGGGCCCATAGTCCACAATCAGCACAAGAGTAGGCCTATTTTCTATCGCATCTCTCAAACCCTCATCAGCAGTTTTTGGTAGCACATCCCCAGCTGATCCAGAGGAGGTAGGGAAACAACATACCCCTTTTGATGTGTGTCCGGATGTTCCACATTCACAAGGTGCTACACCCGCCCCCCCCTCTTATTCAGTAGCATTGGGTGAAAAGTCAATTGGCCGCTAGGATGGCACCTTGAGAATTCGCTAGGAGGTGACGAGAGAGAGCAAGACTTCTAGAGCTGCTCACTGGCTGACTATGGCAGGAGGATATTTCCATTTACTCCTTTCACTTATGTTTACAGTTTATTCCAGTTCTCAGAGCCCTTTGATACATGTTTCCACCTGGGATCGCTGATGCATATTGCTGTTAATGGGTAGAAGCACACTATTTGTTTGTCGGCGCCAGCCCTCCCAATTCATTATGGGTATATAGTTCACAAAAGTATTTTAACCACAGTTCCTATGTCTTTTGCCATACTTTGTTTTATTACAGAGGTGGAGCTCATAATTTGGTGAAAGACGCTTAAGAACTATGAACACAAATATTCGTGCGAACTGCATATACCATAAGTCACTCGGAGGACTGGTGCTAACAAGCGACCAGCGTGCTCCCTCTCATGAAAAATTATAACAAGCTGCTCCATGAGGTAGCTATTGTTTTGTGACGAGCCATTGGGTGACATCTTCGCTTCGGGAGGTACTATACTCTGTGAACTCAAAAGCAACATGGATTACTCTCTTCTGACCAGTGCAGCTTAGCATCAAACATGTGTAAAGAGATGTCCAACACTAGTAATGCACATATTTAATGCTAAGAACTTACGAACTGTGAGTACAAATATTTTTGTGAACTGGATATACATTATGCACCGAGCTGGCTGATGCTGACTTGCCAGTTTTGTGCTCCTACCCATTGAAAGAGGCAGATTGTTACCTGGGACTATTAACGCATCTTATTGCCTACAACCATTGATGCATATTACTGACCAACTTACATTTGTCCTGAGAATGAAGTTGCGAGTGTACCGGAGGCATTGTATGGGCCTAAGAGGAGGAAGCATGGATCACGTTATCAGGCGACGCAGTCTGAGACCCCTTGCGCAGCTCGTTGATGACTGTCCACCCAGAACTGCCCTGCTTGTGTGGCCCAGTGAGAGCTCTTGGAGTTCAGTATGCAGATGGCAGCAGTGGGATCATTAAATGGAGCGCTGGGAGAAAGATGTTGATCTTGTGCATCTTCTTCGGTTCACAAGTCAACACCATGGTTTCCAGAATGAAGGCGTGATCAAGCCTCTTTACACACCCTTTCCAAGATGGTGGCCAGTCAATAGGATATTATCAGAGGATCCCAATCTAAGAGGAAGTAAGGTAATTTTTCTATGATAGCAGATTTTAATATGGCTTATAAAATGAAACAGTTCCAAGTGAAAGATGCGCCTCAACACAGTGGATCTCAACACAGTGGATCTCTTCTTTGTCATGACTTTCTTCTTCCCATTATTTCCATTATTGGCCTAGATTTTTCTACTTGCAACTGGAACTACCACTCGATTCATCTGCTGGAGTTTGACCTGGTTCTTTTCACTTTCTTGTTTCTTTAGGGGAAGTTTGCTGCTTGTCCTTCCGATCATTTTTAATTTTCATCTTCAATCAAGATTCAGAAGATTCTCCAGGAGCTATTTCAGCTTTAAAGGGTTTCCTCTAATTTGAAACCCTTTTACTTGACACCTTTCATGTATTCCGTTCTGCGCAGGGTGGCACAGTGGCTACTGTGAGGAGTCACCCTGTCAAGAAGGGAGACTCAATCGGCCAGACCAACAGATTGAAACTCAAACTTCTTCTTATGTTTTGTAATACGAAGAAGCCTTCTCAGGACCTAGCACACGAGTTATAATAATTGCGCGTCGAGAAATTAGTGCTAAGGAAGACTTTGGAGCATACCATTCAGATATCCCTGTAGTCCCTTCAAGTGTCCTGCATTTTCTGTGTAACATATCAAGTTAAAGGAATTTTTTGATTCCCTTTGCATGTTGATTTTCGCCCTGCAGAGTTTAGTCAAGACCAAATCAAAGAGAGTTGCCTGATTCGATGTTTTACTGGATCTGCTTTTCCCTCAGCCACTCCTTCAGTAACACATTCTTATGCTTGCTTGTAGTTGTATGATGCCATCAATTAGTTTTTAAGAAGATGTTTAGGCATCCTGATTTGGAATACTTCACAGAAGAAGCTTTGTGTGATATTCAAGAAGGGGGAATCGGTGGGTTGATGATGTGACTTGTTTTCCTCAATTGGCAGCTGGAAAATCTGGGTTGAAAGGTCTTGAGTGGTTCTTTTTCAATGTAGTTTGACAGATGTAATCAACAGGAGTTGATTCGCTCACAACCTCCTACTTTACTGAATATAGATTGCAAGAGAAACTGGACTAACTTCCTTAAGGTTTCTGTGTCTGATCAATCAGGAGACACAGAGGACCCATTGTTCGAAGAAGAGCCTACACAGGTAGCAGCTGTGAAGGGTCCTTTGACTTAAAGTGAAAAGAAGTGCCGGCAGAAACTGGGCTGTGCCATATTTGGCGATGCTGGACACACAAATCGCACCTGGGCAAAATGCCTGGCCTGGGCTAAGGAGACTGGCAAATTTCAGTCCTCTGGAGAGAAAAGTATATAAGAAGATGGCTTCTAGGTCAGACACAAAAAACACTCAGTCATTCATTTCTATTACTGAGTGTTACCAAGAGAGAAGAAGGAAATGTTGGGACTACTTCTGTCTTGTTGGCTAGTGGTACCCGTGGTATGTTTATTGGGATTGGGCCACACGAAATAATATTCCTAAAAGAGCCAAGAAGACTTCTGAAGAAATACGAACTGTTGATGGCTCTCCGTTTACTTCTGGTCCAAGTATGGGAGGCCTCTTTTCCACAGAAGGTCTCTTTTAGAGATCCTACAGAAGTGTTATGTTTTGACCTTATTGCCTCTCCTAATTTCATGATAAATTTTGGAAGTCAATGGCCGAAGAGGCACAATATATATGTGTGAATGGTCAGCTTGAACTATTTCTTTCCCATCACAGTTTTATCATGATCATTGCTATACTTCAGGAAGTTACTAGTCTCCGAGAGAAGAGATAAAGGACTCTTCAACTAATTTAATAGTGGCTAATCTTTCTTCTGTGCCACTATTCTATGATCCATATTGCTACCTCCTACCATTGATTTCAGGGGCTTTGAAACATATTAAAGCCTGTGGCCTTTCCCATTTCTAATGATACCTCTACCTTGTCTAGCCTTTCCCTTCCTATTTTAGTGAATTATTTCTCGCGTCCCTTGAGTAACTTAAGATCAGATAGTATATTTCTTTTTTAGTATTCCGAGAACAAGAACAGTTACGTTTGATAATCACTCATTTGCGACACTATGTATGTGAAATTCATTGCTTAAGTCCCTATATACCACACCATCTTTACTTCAGTCTTTACATTTGAAGTCTTTTCTGATCCCTAAGTAGCATCACATATTTTATCTGTAGTCTAAGAGAATATGTGTGTATCAATAGCACTAAAAACCTTTGGTGTACATGCGCTATATAAACGTACCATATTTGATTCTTTGGCTACCTTCTTTCTTTGGTTCCCTATTCCCTTTTGAGCCCACTAAACTTTTCCCACTTCAAAATTATTTCTAGATTTTCCAGTCAACACATTGGTTGTTCAGCTAATCTCTCTAATCAACTCTGTCCCAGATGTCCTACTACTCCTTAATCTCTTTTGTGTATTGTAGACACTCTACCCCCTGCTCCTCCTACTCCTTCTCTTCCTATTCCTTCCCATCCATTAACCTCCCTTTTCGATTTATAATTTGTCTCCCTTTTCTTATCCCATCTCTATAAAATGTCTCACCATCACCGCTGTCCTGCAACCAGTGCCTACTCTTGGCCGCCTTTGTTCCTGTTGCTCGTGATACCTTATCTTTGTCCAGCATTCTCCTCCCTAGCGTAGTGAATTCTTTCTCGTGGCACATATGTACCACTGCTTCTCACATTACTTCATCCTTGCCACGCATTGTTCTCACCCTTTTCAACGAATACACAAATGTATTGTTCTTTTTCTATTAGCCAGCGTCCTTTTTAGGTCTCGCTGGTGTTAGCAGCGCGAAGCGCTGCTCCAGCGAAAGACCTATTGTTGTGGGTTTGCCGGGAATGGGGCACAGGGGGTGGTTACGCGCTTCACCTCGGCGATTTCATCTCGAGGACGCGCTTCTGCAGTCGAGCTTGCATCACGTGTGCAGACTCTCCAGGGCGCTGCAGATCTGTTTTTGCGATCGCGCCTAATGACTTCTGTGTCTCGTTTTTTTTTAGGCAAGTTGCACGCGCCTTTTTTTTTTGCAGGCAAGTGGCATACGCATGACTCTCCAGGACACTGCAGATCTGTTGTTGTGATCGCGCCTAATGACTTCCGTGCCTCGCATTTTTTTAGGCAAGTTGCACGCGCTTGACTCTCTAGGGCGCTGCAGATCTGTTGTTGTGATCGCCCCTAATGACTTCCGCGTCTCTAATTATTTTAGGCAAGTGGCACGCGCTTCTGCTGGCTGTGTGCAGACTCTCCTGTGCGCTTCAGTTCAGATGTTGTTAACTAATGTGCTTGGTGATTTTCATTTAACGACGGTGTTAAAAGTCGCAAAGGTACGTTAAAAGCCGCCTCACTGGGACTATGGTTGCTTTTAAATTCCAAAGCATTACCACGTCTCAAACTTCGTAACCCTTCTTGTCGCTGACACCAATACGGTTAAAAGAACGGCTTACAATATATAATTTCTACGATAGCTCTCATGTTATGGAATTAATTCAAATCAACAAGTTATGTAAAAAGCCGCCTCACTGCGGCTTCTGCTGGCCCTGTGCACACTCTCCTGTGCGCTTCCGTTCAGCTGTTGTGAACTAATGTGATTGGTGATTTTTATTTAACCACGGTGGGCTCTCATGTTATGGAATTATTTAAAATCAACAAGTTATGTAAAAAGCCGCCTCACTGCCGTTTCTGCTGGCCCTGTACACACTCTCCTGTGCGCTTCCGTTCAGCTGTTGTGAACTAATGTGATCGGTGCTTTTTAGGTCTCGCTGGTGTTAGCAGCGCATAGCGCTGCTCCAGCGAAAGACCTATTGTTGTGGGTTTCCTGGGAATGGCTGAGAGGGGGTGGTTACGTGCATAACCTAGGCGATTTCACCTCGAGGACGCGCTTCAGCTGGCGGGCTCGCATCACGTGTTCAGACTCTCCTGGGCGTTGCAGCTCTGGTGTTGTGAACGTGCTGAACGTGCCTAATGACTGCGCCTAATGACTTCCGTCTATCAGTCTAGCCGTCAATGTGCCCCGACGCCCCCACTCACCGGGTCTCTCATACTCCTCTCGTCCTGTTCCACGGTAGTGGTGCTGCACGGGATTCGTAGGCGGCTAGCTCCCTTCCCTTCACAGGAGCGCGGGGTAGGCTCCCGTCCGCTTCTTGTCTGTGCTGGTGGCCCCGCCCTCAAGCAGGCAGTCCCAGGCAGTCCAGCCTGGCTTCCTGTGTCTCGCCCGTGCAGAGGGACCGGAAACACTCATTCCAAGAAAGGTACGTTTCTTGTTGTGGTCGGCATTTGCTTGCAGCGTTTCTGAGTAGTGTCTATCAACTTTGTTTGATGCGCTCTAAGCTTTCAATTAGCTAGATAAGAATATTTACATTTTAAAGAGCTGCTAATGTTGCTGTATACAAGGAGGCGCGATAGGCCAAGAATCACACAAGCTGATGAAGTGGGGAGCCGGGATCCCAACCTAGGTTTCTTCGAGAGAGAGAGAGAGACACACTTTCTGCTCTGCCCCAGCTCACCTCAGTCTGGAGTTCCAACGCTCACTCTGACCTAAATGGCAAATTTATTTACTCTTATAGCCTTAGACAAATGTTACCATTTATAGACTGTTTTAGGAGGAAAAAAGATTCCCTCAGCTGTGCGAGATCCTGTCTTCCTTGGATCCACCTGTTGGGCAGACTTCACTGCAGGCTCTCTGAGCTGGATGCACCCTGTTTAGTGGCCTCTTTATGCCGGGTGAGACCACCGCCTTTATCCTCTGGGACTCTCTCCCAGCCTCTCATGGCCCTTCCTGTGAGATTCAAGCAGACCTCTTCTCTGAGGTTTTGAGCCCCCTCACACCCCATTGGGCCCCTGCATGCGGCACAAAGCCTTGAAGCACTCTCTCTGGGGCTTTGCCTGTGTGGCGCTCAGTCCGATGCCCTCAGCCCTCATTCTAGGCCCTGCCTGTACAGTGCTCTCCAAGATCGCCTCTGGGCTCTTTGCCTGAGGGGAGCCAAACAACTGTCCCTCCATCGAGGACCCCCATGGGGTGTGCATCCACCCATTCCTATTTGTACTGCAGAGTTCAGAGCCACTGCCCCTTCCTCTTGGCCTGGCCTGTGAGGCTTATAGCGCGATGTCTCTGCCTGTAGAGGGCACCTGTGCATGAACCCCCCTCACTGGGCCCGTCTCTGGAATGCAGGGGTAATGTCCTTCCACCGATGCCCCCCATGGGGTGCGCATCCCCCAACCCTTTCCCATTTGTACTGCAGAGCCAGAGTGCAGAACAACTGGCCCTTCTTTGTGGCCTGGCCTGTGGGGCTTAAAGCTAGATTTCTCTGCCTGTAGAAGGCAGGTCTCCATTAACCCCCTTCCTGCTCCCACACCTGTGGAATGCAAGGGGTAATGTCCCTCGGTCCGTACCAGTTCCCGCTCCCTCACACCCTGACACTTCAGCTTCTGCTCTGCCTTTCCCCTCCGGGTTGAGGGTTCTGCGGGTGGGTGTGCTGCTCGATGGGACTTGGGAGCCCCCTCCCCGCATATGCTCCCAAGTACTGAGTGCTTTAACGCCAATTAGGGGCGGCTGCCACACAGCCCCATAGAGCGCCGCCGACCCCTGAATGCATCTGCCTAGAAATGAACACGAGGCGGGGAGTGGGTGAATGGTCAGGAGAGGGGGCACTCCCAGAGGAAGAGGCGGGGAGCTATGATTTTATGGAGCGCTCAGAAGCAGCGCCTTTCAGATTTATGTGCACTTCGACAACCGCAAGATCTGAGGAATCCCTTCGAGGGAGCTTCAGAGGGACTTTTGCAACCTTCTCAAAGCGGGCTGGGGCTGATCTCTAGAGGGGCTTGGCATCAATAGTAACGTTTCCAAATTACCATCATGACTCTGGCAATAGCTTGCTTAATCTTCCCGATGGCCCCCAGCGCCTAGAGGCCCTTACGGGTGATTGTGCCGCTTTACAAATGTGGATTATCATGTCATATGCTGGTATTCCCATATAACTGTAATTACTAATCAAAGGCCGGCTTAATATCCCACCCGCATTCTGTTAGCCCCGCACAGCTGGTCAGGGGGCGCTCCGCAGAGGGGTCTGGGCTGCTGTGGCCCTCATACTGCACTACAGCTAGTGCATACTGGCCGGGGTCTGCAGGAAAACGCACAGCTGATACAGCGCCTCTCAAGAGACAACCGCGTGGGAGCTATGCAAATGTTTATAAGTGTGAATGCGGTGGCACTGGTGCCTCTCTGGTGCCTATTAGACTCGCAAGTCCTTGGGGAAAAAAACAATTTTGTGTTTGTAATCATTTTGGTGCATTTAAGACAGAGCTGCACGAAACTTCATCCTAAAAGGATACCCTGCTATGGTCTAAGGTAGCTCTGTGCCACCATGGCTCACTGCTTTTCTCTGCCCGGCCTCAGGCTCTGGTGACTTGAGAAATCCGTGGCTCATAGGGCTCGGGTGGCTTCCTGACACTCTGGAACTGTTCCTTCTATGTTGTCTCAGGGATACCCGTCTCTGTCGGAATCTGGCCTTCCACTGGCACAGCTAGCATTGGGATGCTGTGGCTCACAGTACTCTGCGCCGCCACAGGCGGGGACTCACTAGAGTCAAATCTGTAGTTGCACAGTTCATTAAAACAAGCATTTGCAATGCAATAGGTCTTGCATTTGCGAGAGTTTGAGCTATTGGCATTGTAAATGGCAATGCCTTTTATTAAAAGCGTTTGAAAACCTGCAAGCTGTGCGTAAACAAGCACTTTGTAATTGTAGTCCTTGCTTATGAGAAGCAAAGCTGGCAGTCTCTTTTACTGACAGCCTTGCTTCTCGTAAGCAAGGACTATACGTACAAAGTGAATGTTTATGCATGGCTTGTAGGTTTCCAAAACAAAAGAATAAAAGGCATTGTCATTTACAATGCCAATAGCTCCAACTATTGCAAATGCGAGACCTATTGCATTGCAAATGCTTGTTTTTTTATTCTCTTTTGCTCTCTTTTTTCCCTCTTGCAGCTCAAAGGCTACTCTAAGCAAGTTCCATGAAATCTTTCCTGCCAAGATTTCTTCAAAGTAAAGTTTTGAAGCATTAACAATGTTTATGTTAAATTGCTTACAATGGTTTCAATGGTTTTTGAGGGGTTTTCATGCAACCTCTGTATTTTCTGATGTACATCATTGGCACCCTCGGACTGAGTTGTGCTTTAAAAAATGTGAACTATAATTAAATGAATAAATGATGTCACGTACACAGTGTTTTTGGATACACGTGTAATGATCTATGGACTAAGTGGCATCATTTTCTGTACTGGTGTCCCTGACAACTCTTTCTAGCCTTCTAGCCTTCAGGAAAGTGCAGAACGCATGCCTATTTCAGGATTGTTTGGCTCTGGGGCAATCGCCATCGACCACCTCCCACTCAGGGAAGTACCAGGTCTCCTCAACATTCCCCGAGGACAACCCCCACGAGTCCATCTTCTAGCCCATGTGCCTTCTCAAGTGTTTGTCTTAACCAGAACCATCTGACATGTCAGTGCTGCAACGTGCACAGAGGGCGAAATACTGGTGCTATATGACAATGTTAAGTAAATAAATAAAGTCCACAGCAGCACAGTGTTGGAAAGGGCCTCTTGGTTGGTGTGTGGCCATTGGCACTCACTACACTTGCAGTGGCCTGGTACCACAGCAATGTGGAAAATAGATTGCGTCGGAGGCCATAAATCACGCAAGAGGTAGTACCACAGGCAGTACATGTAACAGTTCCTGCCAGGAATGAAGAACAGTAGGGGCCCTGAATAGTATATACCTGTCAAGCTCAAGATTTATATGCATTAAAGGCCCAGGCAGTATATAAAGCAAAACCTCTAGACAATAAGATTCACCAAACCCTGCAGACATTATTATGCATTATTGGTCCCAGGCATTACTGTGCATCAATGGCTACCGGCAGTGTATGCATCCATGGCCCTAAATAGTATAGTCACTAATGGCCATAGACAGCATATCCAACATTTCCCCTGGTTGTATATTTTTTAAAAGCAATAAATACTGTATGCTCCCATAGCACTATACAGGGATATTAATCAGTGACCCCCATCAGTATAATGCATTACTGTTCCTTGGTAGGGTTATGCACCAGTAGCCCGGACAAGGTATTCACCAATGGCCCAAGCTGGGGGTTTCACCATTGGCAAAAACAGTAATGTACATCCATGGCTCAAAGAAATAATATGGCAATAGTATGTATATTAATATCATCGGACAGTAACAGCCATCAAGGGCACTCAACAGAAATTCAAATCAGCGGCCCCAGGCTGCTATCTGCATCAGTGGTCACCAATGTTCCATGACGAAACTATGCAAGGGCCTAAGAAAGGATATTCAACAATGGCACCAGGCAGTAAATACACTCAGATACTGATAAATATCAGAGACCTAAGACATTATTATACGTCAGAGGTCCTAAGCAGTAACAAGCAACAAGCTGGCCTTGGAATGGCCACAACCTGTGTTGTGTGAGAATTAACGTATGTGAAGAAGTGAAAATTCTTCTCTTACACCCACCTCTATCATTATATACCATACCAACTCGTAAGCAGGAGGAGGTTATCCCTTTTATGACCCATCTTAATTTTACAGGAAAGGGTCACAAAACCTTTTCACAAATGAGAAATGTGTTTTTTGTACATTGTAAAACACGGTTGCAAGCCCTGTGAATTTGGGAATCGTAGGGTTTGCGACTACAAAAGAGCTTTGTTCATCAGGTCCTGTGATGTGTTTATCCTATTAGGTTTATCCAATAGTAGGAATGCTACAGGCTGGTGAATCTTTACTGTCACAAGCTCCCGCTTGCTGTTGCCAACCTTCAGCATGTGCTATCCTTCCCCTTTACCGATGTTCTAGAACAGAAGTGACATAGGTAGATGTTTGTCCTCCTTGCAGAATGTCCTGCATGTGGGATATTCTTATTACGCACAGATTTCTTATTGGGCGATCTGTGGTCATATTACACAAAGGGCCCAATTCCGATTCGGGCAGGAAGGGTTCCGGTCGTCGGTCGAAGCCCTCCTGCCCGCATCCGAATCTGCTGTTCAGATTCCTTTCCGACCCAGCCATTCCGATGGGCTCAATCAGAAAGGAATCCAACCTGGTTTTCCGAATGGCTTACGACGAGCTCGGAGAGCCCGTCCGCCATCCGGAAACCCTTCTCTTTCCGGCCGAGGGAGTACGATGGCAGTTTCCTACGGCCTTTTTGAGCCGTTCTTTCTGGCACAAAAAGGCATTGGGAAATAGCTTTGGAGCCCCCCAGCAGGGGCCGCATGGGTGCGAGGCCGCCAAATTGCGGCATAGGGGGCACCTATGGTGCCCCCTTTTGAGGTGTCTGCTACTGGGTGCAGGGATGAACTGTACCCCTGCTCTTTCAATGAGAGCATGCATTCCGTTTGTAAGGCATGCTCTCATTGAAAGGTATAGGCATGCGACCGAAAAGGGTTCGGTCGCATCCTACTTGCAGGTCTGTAACCGACGACAGGAGTTCCTGACCGATGTCGGACGGACTCCGGTCTGTCCGACATCAGAATTGGCCCCATAGTGTCCCAGGTGCAACTGTGTGTATGCCCATATTCAGCACCCTTGGGGCATTTTGGGATAATAGAAGGGCTACCGATACTTGTGCTGCCTTCTGTAATACACTCGCACATATATAGCGCGGGCGCAATCTCAATGCAATGTTTCCTCAATTACATGAGGGCATGGCCCATGCAAATGATGAAACAATTTGTGCCCTCGCTATAATATATATGCGGGTGCAGAGGCAGAGGAGCCTTAAGGGGGCATACTCACTTGCACCACAAAGAGGTGGTGCATAGTCAGTGCGCTCGCCGAGGCGACCCTTAATATGGGAAAAGTTAATCTCATGGAACCCCCAGACATCCCCCTGCAGAGGGGTGCAGTCAGTCATTGCAGCTACCTGAAGGGGGCCGGTTGCCACCTGTACACTAAAAGATGTGCCTGGCTGCCCACCTTCCACTAATGCACTGCCCCCAGGGCAAGCGCCAGTTCCCGTCCGTGCTTGCGGCAGCTCATTAACTGTAATAGGGCACACATTGCGACCTATACATAATACGAGTGCTGCTGTTTGTGTATGGAAATAATTATGTCATTTTCAAATGATAAAGTCAGAGGTGCTTTTAATTGGGTTCTTTGGTAACAGAGCATGTCTTAAAAAATAATAATTAAATTATTCTGTATTTAATGGGGCAGTAAATCAGAAGGTACTGAATTGTAATGATATGTGTTAGAGCTTGCCTCTTCACTTTAATAACTCCTTCACCTTGTGCAACTTGATATTCTGCAATTACAGTTTGTCAACCTCTTGTACTAAATCCTTTAAAAAACTTACATCTTAAAAAGAAGTAAAGCAGTGTGATTTAAAAGGAAGTGTTGTCCTGTAGCTGAACTGCCAGCTTTGGATACAGTGGCTAAGAGTCTGCAAGACGTGGACGTAATACAAAAAATAGAAATAGATAATTAAATGATTATATAACTTGATAAATACATTGTGTCATGCTAGGTAAATTACCTAATCTCCCTGTGCCTCGGGTCACATATCTACCACACCTGTGAGCACCTCGTAAATGGCCATTATAAAGCTCTAAAGAAATAACTGGATATTTACATTTGGCACCTGTGGATTTCTTTGCCGCGTGACGTGCTGGTTTTAGGTTGGGTACCAATTTTTTGCCACGTGGCGTGCTTGTTCTAGGTTAGGGTCTCATTTTTGGCCACATGATCTGCTGGTTCTAGGTTGAGGATCAATAGCTGTTGATGGTGGACACCACTGTATGCATTTGATTCGTTATTCTATTCCTCCAGACTCCTCCGAAGGATGACTTTGAGGTCGCTGATGTTCAGCCAATCGCAAGAGAGAGTCGGGAGTCGAAGCAGTACTTGTCATCCGTTCCTCCTTCACCGTCTTCGTCAAGAAAAATGAATGGCATTGGGAAGAGAGATCTGCCACCGTGGCGCTCCTCCGATAAGCATCCGACGGACACCATGCGTTACAACTATTTAGACAACTATGACCCCATCGAGCAAGCCAGACAAGCGTAAGCAAGTAGAATCTGATTGTCTCCCATTTATCAACGACTAGTGTTTTTTTTACCTTTACTCGACTAGTATAACATCACATAATGAGCACTTGTGATTGATGTAGCAATAATGATGTGCTCCAAATGTACTTAGTCAAATCTACCTTCTTCCTTAATAAGCTGTAAATCTACTTTGTGTACGCTATGTGGTACACGATAGCTCCAGTCATATGGAATTTGGGTGCAACAAATCAATAAGGAGTAACATGAAATCTACAGGAATTTTGTGCTGGTTAGTAAAAAGCCAATTATTATTTTGCTTAGTTTTGCCGGATAGATAACCTTTATTATCCTTAAGTGTGTTACAGTTGATATTGGCACATGTTTAGCATGAAACCTGTTCCCAGTTGTCTGTTCCGCTCAGCAGCAAACCATTGCCACATTCACTCCATTTTAGGTCGAAGCCTACCCTAAGAACATCTTGGGTACTTTCAGAAATCTGACCTTGGAATGCATTCTGCCCATTGCTTACTATTGGCTTTTTGGATTGTAGTTTACATGTTCTGGCTTACTTTTTGCTGGCTTTATTTGTGTTAGGCTGTCCGGCTTTAGTTGGTCCCTTCTGGTGCCCAATCCTTGTTTACTGTACTCTTCCACAAACTCGCTTTCTGTAAACGGGTCTTTACATTTTGGTTTTCTCTTGTCACAATTGCTGTCTATTCAAAGATAGAGGTCAAATGTCTCTCTTTTGAGGGAGCTTGGTGTTTACTTTTGTTTCTCTGATTTTAAAGTGAAAGAAATTATGTGACAATGCAAAGTATCCATGTAAGAGGAAAGGGTGTAAGATGATTTTTTTCTATCACAAATAAAAAAAACTGTGCTGATGTTTCAGAGTATATCATAAATAGTACATTTTATGGTAGTTCTGAAGCGCGGTGGAATCAAATATTTGAATACAGTCAAAACACAAAATAGGTGATGCCATTTCCCTCCATTATCGATTGTATGCAGTAAAACATTTTTTTGCTTCAAAAGTAATGGTCATTTCAATTCAAAATGTGTTGTCTGTAATGGCTGTGCGCCACCATACCATTCATACGCCACACTACGCCACTCCACTCTATGTCCTTTGACTCTATGTCACGCCACCCCATTCTACGCCATTCTACTCCACTCTACAACATGCCACTCCACTCTACGCCCCTCCACTCTATGACACTCTATGAAATGCCACGTGACTTCATGCCACCCCAAGCTATCCACTCGCTCCATGACAGAACATGCCACTCCACTGCATGCCCCCCTACTCCACACCTCTTATCCCACTCCAATCTATTTCACTCCACTGTACCACAATCTACTCCACTTCGCTTCAATCTATCCCAATCTACTCCCATCGAATCTGGGGACTGAAGAAAGCCACCCCCCTCGCCGTCCTGGCAATGCTGGGAGGCCTGAGCTCCAGGGCCTGCTCAGCACAGTACCCTGGCATGAGAGCTCCTGAGTGTGCTCGGTGGAGGCCCCCTCCATGTACTTTGCAGGTGGGCCCACTCAAGTTTTGTTACGCCACTGATCCAATCCACCTCACTGCACTCCACCCTATCTAACTCACTCTACTCCAGTCTACCCCATTTAATTCTACCCCACTGTAACCCAATCTACACACGCCACTCCAATCTAGTCCCAATACAGTCCACATGATCCAATCTACCCCACTCCACTACAAACTGTGGAGAAGTGTGGCTCAGGGGTTAGAGGCGGCAGACCCGGAAGCTGAGATCGGTCCTGGACCAGGGTTCAATTCCCCGCCTCGGCAGGTCTTGGGCTAAAAATTCCACGGACTCGATAATTCTCGCTCCGGTGCCTTCTCGACTCACGGGTTCACACTCTGCGACTCTGGGCAATAGCTTGCTTAATCTCCACAACGGCCCCTCGCTGCGGGATGCCTGACTTTCACCTTGTGGATACCTGCTGGGGCTATCACACAGGGGAATATCAGGACGGGTTCCCTAAGCAAGCGCCGGGACACCCACTGCGGGTAGCTGTGCGCTATATAAGCTCAACTACATTTACATTTACATTTACAATCTACCCACCTCCACTCTGCCACAATCTACCACACTCCACTCCAGTCTACCCCCACTCCTCTCCAATCTACTCCACTCCACTTCAATCTACCTAACTCCACTCAATCTAACCCAATCAACCCTACCCCTCTCCTCCCCAATTTACTGTAGTCTACTCAAATCTACCCCACTCGGCTCCAATCTTCCTTTGTCTACTCCATTCCAATCGTATTTACTGTAATACACTCAATCTACCCCACACCAGTATACCCCAATCCACCCCACTCCAGTGTACTCCAGTCCAACCCATTCCATTCTAATCTACCTGCCGCCACTCCAATCTACCCCACCCCGCTTTACTCCTGTCCAATTTACCCCACTCCATTACAATGTAACCTACTACACTCCAAACTCCACTGCAATCTATCCAACTCCAATCTACCACACTCTACTCCAATCTACCCCACTTCACCACAATCTACCCAATTCCGATGTACCACAGGCTACGCCATTCCAATCTACCAAAATCTGTTCCACTCCATTCTACCCCAATCTACCCCACTCCACTCCACTCTACCCAAATCTACCCCACTGTACTTCACTCCAATCTGCCCCACTCCAATATAGCATGCTCCACTCAAATCTCCCCCACTCCACTACAATCTAACCCACTCCATACCTCCAATCTACTTTACCCCACTCTACCTAATCTACCCAACTTCAATCTACCCCTCCCAAATCGACCCCACTACACTCCTATCTACTACACTCCACTCTAACCACTATACCGGAATCTACTCCACTCCACCCGACCCCATCCCACCCACTGTAATCTACCCCACCGTACTCCACCCCACCCCACTCCAATCCAACCCTCTCCACTCCACTCCAGTCTACCCCATTCCACTCCTGTCTACTCATTCCAAACCACCCCTCAATCGCCCCTCTTCAATCTACCCCACTGCAATCTCCCCCACTCAATTCCAACCAGTCCTACTTTAATAAACCAGGCCTACCCCACTCCACTCTTCCCCAATCTATCTCTCTCCACTCTAATCTCGATTCCACTCTAGTCTATCTAACGCCACTCTATCCCACTCCACTCCAATCTACCCCACTCCACTCTACCACAATATACTCCACTCCAATCAACACACTCCAATCCACCTAATCAACCCCACTTCACTCTACCCCAATCTACCCCACTCCACTTCACTCTAATCTACCACAAGCCTACCAACTCTAACCCACTCCAGTCCAGTCCAATCTAAACCACTCCAATCCCCACCATCATCCCACTCCAATCTAGCCTACCCTACCTCACTACTCTACTCAAATCTACCTCATCCAATCCACACACTCCAATCTAATCCACTCCAATCTATCCCAAACTACTGCACTTCAATCTACCCCACCATAACCCAATCTACTCTACTCCGCTCCAATCCCCATCCCAATCTACCCCTCACATCTCTATCCAACTGCACACCAATCTACTCCACTCCAATGTACGCCACTCCACTCTATTTCACTCCACTTCACTCTACCCACTCTATCCCAATCTACCCCACTCCACCCCACCGACCCTACCCCACCCACTGCAATCCACCCCACCCCACTCAGTTGGGTAGGCTACAAGATCATCCGTAAGGACCGCACCATCCAAACAGGAGGAGGCATCGCTATCGTCCACAAGAATTCCATCCGCATCTCAACCAGCTCAGACGTCAACCTCCCTAGCGCCGAACACCTTCACTTCCAGATCCACACCGACCCCAAGACCACACTCAGAGGCACCCTCCTCTACAGGCCACCAGGACCCCGTGCACAATTCAGTGAAGACATCACTGACTTTATCACCCCACACGCCCTCCCCTCCGAAGACTACATTCTACTGGGAGACCTCAATTTCCACCTGGAAAAGAGCAACGACAGCAACACCACCACCCTCCTGGACAATCTTGCCAACCTCGGACTCAAACAACTTGTTAATACCCCCACCCACGAAGCAGGTCACACACTCGACCCTATCTTCACCTCCAGCAAACATATCTCCTTCAGTCACACCACAGTTCTCCATTGGACGGACCACAGCTGCGTTCACTTTGTCTACAAAAAGACCACAACACACAACCATCCCCAAGCTACTCTGCGAAGAAACTGGAACAAAATCACCATCGACCAGATCTCCTCATCGCTTCTTCAAAACCCCCCTGCCCACTCCTCGAACCCCAACCAAGCAGCCATTAACCTCACTCAATGGCTAACCAACAGCGCCGACAACCTAGCACCTCTGAAAAAACGTAAAATCAAACTAGGCAGCAAAAACGCCCCCTGGTTCAACGATGATCTTAAGAAATCCAAGAAACTCTGTCGCTCCCTTGAGAAGGCCTGGAAAAAAGACCCAAACATCAGCACCAGGGACGCCTTCAAAAACGCCACCCGCATACACCACCAACTGATCCGGACTGCCAAGAAAGCCGCATTCAAAGACAGACTAGACAACAACGCCCACAACAGCAAGGAATTATTCAACATCATCAAAGAGTTTACCAACCCTACCGCCAACTCCAACGACATCACTCCCTCGCAAACCCTTTGCGACTCCCTAGCTTCGTACTTCCACGACAAAATCGCAGACATCCACAACAGCTTCGACAACCAACCCGGAGACCAACACACCCAACCCTCTGCCGTACCTTCACCCCCCTTGAACATCCTTAATAACTGGAACCCAATCTCCACTGAGGACACCATCCGCCTGATGAACTCCATCCACTCAGGATCCCCCACAGACCCATGCCCTCACCACATCTTCAACAAAGCAGACTCCATCATAGCACCACACCTCCGAGAGGTCATCAACTGCTCCCTCAACTCCGCCACCTTCCCGGAAAGCTGGAAACACGCCGAACTCAGCGCCCTTCTGAAAAAACCCACAGCTGACCCCACCGAACTCAAAAACTACCGCCCCATCTCGCTCCTTCCATTCCCGGCCAAAGTCATCGAGAAAGCTGTCAACAACCAGCTCGCCGCCTTCCTCGAAACCAACAAATCCCTCGACTCCTCACAGTCCGGCTTCCGAGCAAAACACAGCACTGAGACCGCACTCATCGCAGCAACAGACGACATTCGAACTCTACTGGACAATGGAGACACAGTCGCCCTCATCCTCCTTGACCTCTCCGCAGCCTTCGACACAGTCTGTCATAGCACCCTGTTACAACGCCTTAGAAACATCGGAATCCAAGGAAAAGCACTGGAATGGATCACCTCGTTCCTTTCCGGAAGAACTCAGAGAGTCCGCCTCCCACCATTCAAGTCAGAGGCCACTGAAGTCATTTGTGGCGTGCCACAAGGATCTTCACTCAGCCCCACCCTCTTCAACGTATACATGAGCCCCCTCGCGGCCATCGCACGCCAACACAACCTCAACATCATCTCCTACGCTGATGACACTCAACTGATCCTCTCACTCACCAAAGACCCTAACACCGCCAAAACCAACCTACATGAAGGAATGAAAGAAGTAGCCGAGTGGATGAAGCACAGCCGTCTGAAACTGAACTCAGACAAAACAGAAGTCCTTATCTTAGGTACCTCCCCCTCCGCCTGGGATGACTCTTGGTGGCCAGAGGCCCTTGGAAAAGCACCCATCCCGACGGACCACGCACGGAACCTGGGCGTCATCCTTGACTCCTCACTCTCGATGACAGACAAGTCAACGCCGTTTCATCATCTTGCTTCAACATTCTTCGCATGCTCAAAAAAACATTTCGCTGGATCCCCACCGAAACTAGAAAAACGGTCACCCACGCACTGGTTACAAGCCGCCTGGACTACGGAAACACCCTATACGCCGGTACCACCGCAAAACTTCAAAAAAAACTCCAACGCATCCAGAACGCATCAGCCAGACTCATACTAGACATCCCACGTAAAGACCACATTTCTAGTCACCTGAAAAACCTCCACTGGCTTCCCGTCAATAAGAGGATAACATTCCGCCTCCTAACCCACGCACACAAAGCACTTTACGAACTTGGACCCGAATGCCTCAACACACGACTTTCCTTCTACACCCCCTCCCGCCAGCTACGCTCCTCCAACCAAGCCCTTGCTGCTGTACCTCGCATCAACAAAACCACCATGGGAGGAAGATCCTTCTCCTACCTGGCAGCTAAAACCTGGAACTCACTTCCCATTCACCTTCGCCTCACTCAGAACCACCTAGCATTCAGAAAGCAACTTAAAACTTGGATTTTCGACAAGTAATTCCCCTCCCTTCTTCAAGCGCCTTGAGACCCTCTGGGTATGTAGCGCGCTATATAAATTATTTGACTTGACTTGACTTGACTCTGCCCCACTCCAAACCAACCCGCTCCACTCCAAGCAACCCCACTCTAATCTGCCCCACTCCAAACTGCTCCACTCCATTCCAATCTACTGCACACCATTCTATCCAACTCCACACCAATCCACTCTACTCCAATCTACCCCACTCCAAACTAAGTAAATAATTATTTGTTTCAATTAATTAAAACCCCCTTCGTCTCCCTCCCTCCTCCCTCCAGTCCTATAGTAATGTATACTTATAACATCATAATCACAGCTCCAACCAACAGCATGCAACACTATATCAGCAGTTAAGGATTATTAACTTTACATGTGGAATCAGACTCTCTATACATGTACATTTCGTTCGAGTTAATACTTTGACCTTGTTGCGTTTGTGGGTTCGCTTGGTTAACATTAGAGTCCAAGTCACAGTTTTTTTAAGGGCTTCCAACATAATGTCCCATTCCATGGCTATTGGAATTTTACACATATCTTTAGCTTCCTCCCTACCTATTGCGGCACTTTCAGTGCTGCCCCAGCGAATTAACTCACTATGCCAAGTGTAGTCCATGGGGGGTTTCTTTGAATTCCAGCGCATAGTGATGGCTGGTTTTGCTAAGATTAGGGCCAGGGACATAAATCTCTATTGTACTTTTTGTTTGGACAAACTCTTGTAGCGCCCCAGAACACATTCCTCTATGGTATTTCCTACTTCTCTTTGTGTAACAACCAGTGTATGCTGTCTGATTGAGTCCCAGAATCCTCTTGGGTGGGGGCACACCTATATCATGTGTAATATGTCAGCACCTTCCAATTGGCATCTGGGGCAATGATGTTGTGTCTGTGTGGGGGTGAGATAGGCTCTGTGGAGCAGTATGGTCTGTATAAATTTATATTTCGCATTTCTGGATAGCTTCTTAGGGTGTTCTATAATTTTCACCCATGCTTTCTCCTCCAGGTCCCACCCTATGTCGCCTGCCCAAGTGTTGCGTAATGTAGTAAGTTTGATCGCTGTGTGTGAGGGTATTCCAAGATAAAGCCACTTGGTAAGGTGCCTGCCTCTGCCCATTTAGTATAGGGCTTTAACTAATTCATGTGTGTGGGGTTCCTGTTGTTGCGGAGCCCATTGCTTTTTAGGTCTCGCTGGTGTTAGCAGCGCGAAGCGCTGCGCCAGCGAAAGACCTATTGTTGTGGGTTTGCCGGGAATGGGGCACAGGGGGTGGTTACGCGCTTCACCTCGGTGATTTCATCTCGAGGACGCGCTTCTGCAGTAGGGCTTGTAACACGTGTGCAGACTCTCCAGGGTGCTGCAGATCTGTTTTTGCGATCGCGCCTAATGACTTCCGTGTCTCGCTTTTTTTTTTGCAGGCAAGTGGCAAGCGCTTGACTCTCCAGGGCGCTGCAGATCTGTGCTGCAGATCTGTTGTTGTGATCGCGCCTAATGACTTCCGTGCCTTGCATTTTTTTTAGGCAAGTTGCACGCGCTTGACTCTCCAGGGCGCTGCAGATATGTTGTTGTGATCGCGCCTAATGCCTTCCGCGTCTCTAATTATTTTAGGCAAGTGGCACGCCCTTCTGCTGCCCGTGTGCAGACTCTCCTGTGTGCTTCAGTTCAGATGTTGTTAACTAATGTGCTTGGTGATTTTTATTTAACCACAGTGTTAAAAGTCGCAAAGGTACGTTAAAAGCCGCCTCACTGGGACTATGGTTGCTTTTAAATTCCACAGCATTACCACGTCTCAAACTTCATAACCCTTCTTGTCGCTGACACCATTACGGTTAAGAGAACGGCTTACAATATATAATTTCTACAATAGCTCTCATGTTATGGAATTAATTAAAATCAACAAGTTATGTAAAAAGCCGCCTCACTGCCGCTTCTGCTGGCCTTGTGCACACTCTCCTGTGCACTTCCGTTCAGCTGTTGTGAACTAATGTGATTGATGATTTTTATTTAACCATGGTGGGCTCTCATGTTATGGAATTATTTAAAATCAACATGTTGTGTAAAAAGCCGCCTCACTGCCGCTTCTGCTGGCCCTGTGCACACTCTCCTGTGTGCTTCCGTTCAGCTGTTGTGAACTAATGTGATTGGTGCTTTTTAGGTCTCGCTGGTGTTCCCAGCGCATAGCGCTGCTCCAGCGAAAGACCTATTGTTGTGGGTTTCCTGGGAATGGCTGAGAGGGGGTAGTTACGCGCATAACCTCGGCGATTTCACCTCGAGGACGCGCTTCAGCTGGCGGACTCGCATCACGTGTTCAGACTCTCCTGGGCGCTGCAGCTCTGGTGTTGTGAACGTGGCGAACGTGCCTAATGACCGCGCCTAATGATTTCCGTCTATCAGTCTAGCCGTCAGTGTGCCCCGATGCCCCCACTCACCCGGGTCTCTCATACTCCTCTCGTCCTGTGCCGCGGTAGTGGCGCTGCACGGTGATTCGTAGGCGGCTAGCTCCCTTCCCTTCACAGGAGCATGGGGTAGGCTCCCGTCCGCTTCCTGTCTGTGCTGGTGGCCCTGCCCTCAAGCAGGCAGTCCCGGGCAGTCCAGCCTGGCTTCCTGTGTCTCGCCCGTGCAGAGGGACCGGAAACACTCAATCTAAGAAAGGTATGTTGCTTGTTGTGGTCGGCATTTGCTTGCAGCGTTTCTCAGTAGTGTCTACCAACTTTGTTTGATGCGCTCTAAGCTTTCAATTAGCTAGATAAGAATATTTAAATTTTAAAGAGCTGCGAATGTTGCTGTATACAAGGAGACGCGATAGGCCAAGAATCACACAAGCTGATGAAGTGGGGAGCCGGGATCCCAACCTGGGTTTCTTCGAGAGAGAGGGACACACTTTCTGCTCTGCCCCAGCTCACCTCAGTCTGAAGTTCCAACGCTCACTCTGACCTGAATGACAAATTTATTTACTCTTATAGCCTTAGACAAACGTTACCATTTATGGACTGTTTTAGGAGGAAAAAAGATTGCCTCAGCTGTGCGAGATCCTGTCTTCCTTGGATCCACCTTTTGGGCAGACTTCACTGCAGGTTCTCTGAGCTGGATGCACCCTGTTTAGTGGCCTCTTTATGCCGGGTGAGACCACCGCCTTTATCCTCTGGGACTCTCTCCCAGCCTCTCATGGCCCTTCCTGTGAGATTCAAGCAGGCCTCTTCTCTGAGGTATTGAGCCCCCTCACACCCCATTGGGCCCCTGCATGCGGGCGCAAAGCCTTGAAGCACACTCTCTGGGGCTTTGCCTGTGTGGTGCTCAGTCTGATGCCCGCAGCCCTCATTCTAGACCCTGCCTGTAGAGTGCAGCTCGCCAAGATCCCCTCCGGGCTCTTTGCCGGAGGGGAGCCAAACCACTGTCCCTCCATCGAGGACCCCCATGGGGTGCGCATCCACCCATTCCTATTTGTGCTGCAGAATGCAGAGCCACTGCCCCTTCCTCATGGCCTGGCCTGTGGGGCTTATAGTGTGATGTCTCTGCCTGTAGAGGGCACCTGTGCATGAACCCCCCTCACTGGGCCCCGTCTGTGAAATACAGGGGTAATGTCCTTCCATCTATGCCCCCCATTGGGTGCGCATCCCCCCAACCCTTTCACATTTGTACTGCAGAGCCAGAGTGCAGAACAACTGGCACTTCCTCGTGGCCTGGCCTGTGGGGCTTATAGCGAGATTTCTCTGCCTGTAGAAGGCAGGTCTCCATTAACCGCCTTCCTGCTCCCACACCTGCGGAATGCAAGGGGTAATGTCCTTCGGTCCGTACCACTTCCCGCTCCCTCACACCCTGACACTTTCAGCTTCTGCTCTGCCTTTCCCCTCCGGGTTGAGGGTCCTGCGGGTGTGTGCGCTGCTCGATGGGACTTGGGAGCCCCCTCCCCGCATATGCTCCCAAGTACTGAGTGGTTTAACGCCAATTAGGGGCGGCTACCACACAGCCCCATTGAGCGCCGCCGGCCACTGAATGCATCTGCCTAGAAATTAACACCAGGCGGGGAGTGGGTGAATGGTCAGGAGAGGGGGCTCTCCAGGAGGAAGGGGCGGGAGCTATGATTTTATGGAGCGCTCAGAAGCAGTGTCGTTCAGATTTATGTGCACTTCGACAACCGCAAGATCTGAGGAATCCCTTCGAGAGGGCTTCAGAGGGACTTTTGCAACCTTCTCAAAGCGGTCTGGGGCTGATACTTGGTGGGGCTTGGCATCAATACTAACATTTCCAAATTAACATCATGACTCTGGGCAATAGCTTGCTTAATCTTCCCGACGGCCCCCAGCGCCTAGAGACCCTTAGGGGTGATTGTGCTGCTTTACAAATGTGGATTATCATGTCATATGCTGGGATTCCCATATAACTGTAATTACTAATCAAAAGCCGGCTTAATATCCCACCCGCATTCTGTTAGCCCCACACAGCTGGTCAGGGGGCGTCCTCCACAGAGGGGTCTGGGCTGCTGCTGCCCTCACACTGCACTACAGCTAGTGCATACTGGCCGGGGTCTGCAGGAAAACGCACAGCTGATACAGCGCCTCTCAAGAGACAACCGCGTGGGAGCTATGCAAATGTTTATAAGTGTGAATGCGGTGGCAATGGTGCCTCTCTGGTGCCTATTAGACTCGCAAGTCCTTGGGGAAAAAAAAAATTTGTGTTTGTAATCATTTTGGTGCATTTAAGACAGAGCTGCACGAAACTTCATCCTAAAAGGATGCCCTGCCACGGTCTAAGGTAGCTCTGTGCCACCATGACTCACTGCTTATCTCTGCCCGGCCACAGGCTATGGTGACTTGAGAAATCCGTGGCTCACAGGGTTCCGGTGGCTTCCTGACACTGTGGAACTGTTCCTTCTATGTTGTCTCAGGGATACCCGTCTCTGTCGGAATCTGGCCTTCCCCTGGCACAGCTAGCATTGGGATGCTGTGGCTCACAGTACTCTGCGCCGCCACAGGCGGGGACTCACTAGAGTCAAGTCTGTAGTTGCACAGTTCATTAAAACAAGCATTTGCAATGTATTAGGTCTTGCATTTGCGAGAGTTTGAGCTATTGGCATTGTAAATGGCAATGCCTTTTATTAAAAGCGTTTGAAAACCTGCAAGCTGTGCGTAAACAAGCACTTTGTAATTGTAGTCCTTGCTTATGAGAAGCAAGGCTGGCTGTCTCTTTTACTGACAGCCTTGCTTCTTGTAAGCAAGGACTATACGTACAAAGTGCATGTTTATGCATGGCTTGTAGGTTTTCAAAAGAAAAGAATAAAAGGCATTGTCATTTACAATGCCAATAGCTCCAACTATTGCAAATGCGAATCCTATTGCATTGCAAATGCTTGTTAATGTATTGCAGCAGTGCAGCGTGTAATAGATATAAGTGATCCGGTGCCCCGTTTCTCTCACGAAATTGTCGTAATCCATGAGTATCTCATTATTAAGTAAATCAGTCGCTGTTCTAATCCCTACTTCAAGCCAGGGTTCAATACTGTGCTTTGTAATTTTTCTACTCGTCAGTGGTATCCCCAATAAGGGAATATTTTTGGCATACGGAGGATGCCGGGCTGTGTAGTACAATGTCGCTTTCCAGCACTGCAGTGCTGTGCGTAGCAAGGGTGGTAGCATAGGAAAAAGGGTACTCCCTAAAATTATGTAAGGTCTAGAGGAGGGCGTGGCAAACCAAAAGCAAGTAAAGGGGGGACCCCTATTATGACCTATATTTCTTTATACATGAGCATTAAAGTTACTTCAAAATTACATACAAGATGCTGCTAGAAACATAAATACATTCACTTAGAGTTAGTATTGATATTTTATTTCTTTCATTTATTTTGTATCATTTTCATAACATTTTAATTTTTTCTCATTTTTTAGTGATTGTTTTATCAAAATTACAATACAGTGACATAGTAACGTATGTACAAAACAGTTAAAATGCAAGATTAAATCATATCTAGTCAAAAAAACCCTACACTCTACAAATACAGTTATTTTCACTCATACCAACATTCATACATACTCAATCTTTCATACTAGTAGTGTTCACAAGACTAACACAACACACAACAGTGAGAGAAAATGAAAAACAAGTAAAAATGTCCTCTAGTACACTCCTTGAGATGTCGCTAAGACCAGTAGTCTTTAGATCTTTCTTTTTTTATATAAGCGTTGTTGGTCTTTTTTGATCCTTTCCTTTCTTTCTCCAAAGTTTGAATTAATTTGTACGTGAGGGTCTCTGGTGCGTACGGCCTACGTACGTTTCGGTGATATAGTTATTTTGCTTCACCTTCTTCAGGGCCAACAAAAGACTGGACAACAAACAGGTGCATTCATACTATTAAAACCAAGGGGTTCTCTGTATCTGTAATAGGAACATATGTACCATCATTAGTTTCTGAGCATCTATGAGTCAGCGCATGGTCCGACAATTTAAATGAACTTGTACGTGCTTATTGCTACCTGTGCCGCAGTCTAAAAAGTAGTCGGGTGAGAAGAGTGCATTGAGCAGCTAGACACCTTATTACCCAGAGTCAAACAAAGACTTGTGAAAGAATAAATGAGATCTAGTGATTCCCAAAGTGTTTGGACAATTAATAGAGAAAAGGCGGAAAGAAGATTTAGATCCTTGCTTGCCTGCTGGCGTGTGTATATTACTTGTTTTTCATTTTCTCTCACTGTTGTGTGTTGTGTTAGTCTTGTGAACACTACTAGTATGAAAGATTGAGTATGTATGAATGTTGGTATGAGTGAAAATAACTGTATTTGTAGAGTGTAGGGTTTTTTTGACTAGATATGATTTAATCTTGCATTTTAACTGTTTTGTATATATGTTACTATGTCACTGTATTGTAATTTTGATAAAACAATCACTAAAAAATGAGAAAAAATTAAACTGTTATGAAAATGATACAAAAGAAATGAAAGAAATAAAATATCAATACTAAGTCTAAGTGAATGTATTTATGTTTCTAGCAGCATCTTGTATGTAATTTTGAAGTAACTTTAATGCTCATGTATAAAGAAATATAGGTCATAATAGAGGTCCCCCCTTTACTTGCTGTAGCAAGGGTGGTAGGCTTTGGGGGTTTTTGCAGCGGGGGAGTAATAGAGTATGAAGGGCACCCCGATCTATGTCTTGTGTGGTATAACCTATTTCATGCAAGTTGCGGCCAGCTGTCCAATATGATGTCTTTTCTGATTGTAGCCGTGTTTCTGGGTTTACACAAAGTTAGCCCTTCCATTTTGTATTGCTTGTTACTTATCGAACGATTTTCAAAGTCAGTGCTTTAAAAATCAGAAATGTGTTCCATAATATCTGTCCTATGTTTCATTCACATGTTTGCCCTTTAAGGGATTCACAGATGGTCCCAGGAGAGCTCAAAGAAATCACCCAGATCCATAGATTTCTTTGAGTACTGCCCTGCATTAAATACATGCAGGCAACATCTTCAAAAGCTGAACATTTCTGCACATGTAAACACGCCACTCGTTTGCATTTTTACATTTAACTTTTAAGGAAAACTCCACAAAACCTGGATTGGGAATTTACTCCTGCAAGTGGCATTCTTTTGCCCATGTGAGCTAACGTAGGAGAATGCACAAATAAATGTGTAAAACACTTTGCCGCTCATGGTCTGTTGTTGACATTACGTTTGGACCTTTTGTGGACCTTATGGTCTGTTTTGGGGATATTTTAATGGTCGTTTACTGCAAGATTTATTTTTGGGAATGTCCTTGTCTTGATACCATACCTTTGTCCTTTTAAATGCTCAATAGTGCTGAACGGACTTTCGCCTTCCATAACGTTCTGTAGGAGGCAGGGTTAGGTGACCCCTGTGAGCCGTGGTTCACCTCTCAGAGTGACTAGCTGAGCAGTGGTCGAGTGTGGTTTCTGTTTGGTGCCAAACTACTCACTTACCCAAACTACTTACCCAAACTACTTACCCAAACTTCTGCGGACACAGGGGCATGTGAAATTCCTCCAGTACCTTCGACATTTTGCCTTTAATACACCTGAACTCCTTTGATGATGTATTTCACCCACATCTGACACACATATTCAATCAACGCACAGCAGTCAGCCAAACCAGATGTTTGTCTTCACTCTCTGAACTTCAGGCAAACTGCTCTTTAGGATGATGAATCTGCCAACATCCATTTACCTTTCTTCAACCTGCATATCGTTGTCATCTTCTATTGAAAACCAAAAAATTGCTATTTTTCAAACTGATACAACTGTGCAATCTTAAAAATGCTTGCTTTGCTAAAGAAGTGTTTGCCTTGCTTTTGATGAATGGTGAAGCGTTAATTTAGTACAGCGGTGGCGCGTTAATCCTCCATACAAATGCCTGCTTCACCATCTTGCATTGGTAGCTAGACAGCCGGTTAGCACAGGAGATGCTGAAGTTACTTGCCTAGTAGTTCTTCTTCTAAATTGAGGACTTGCTTCCAAAAGTGTTGTTTAGCGGGGCAGTGCTAGTTAGTAGGCTCGTCGCCAAGATAGTGTGATGCGTCAGTGTGATCCAACACCCTCACGAGCCAGCCACTCTGAACTAACCTCCTGCTCCCACCCTCTCCCTGACCTCTGCGAGTCACCGATCACCCAGTGGTAGACGATGACGGTATGAAGGAGCTGTATGTCAGGCTTTGGGAGCTGTCACCAAATCTGGTCCGGCGAAGAAGCTCCATTGCAATAATTGGAGTTATTGCCTATTTGTACTACACAGAGAAGAGGTGCAAGGAGCCATCTATCTCGATTCAGAGCTGTTGCTTTTCCCACTGCTGCCTGTGCCTGCTAGGACAGAGGGGCGGTTTGTGCTTCTGGCATACAGGGTTATTTGTTTCACATTTCACTCCCTTTCACTGTCCTGGATCCGCACTTCCTCCATTTCCAGGCCAGTAGAATAGGAAAGAGGCACATGTGCATCACCCACAACTTCTCAACTGAATGAAGGACATTGGTGTTGATGATCTGGCTCGCCCGTGGGTAGACTTTTTCGCCAAGTGATCTAAGCCTAGCTCCCTCTTGCCTTTTAAATCTCATACTAAATCTATCAGTTGCGGTCAGGGCCGGACTGGCCATAGCGGGCACTGGACGTTTCCCCGGTAGGCCGCTAGGGTGGGGGCCGGTTTTGGGCAATATCGGCCCCCTGTAACAAAATCGTCCAAAACCGGCCCTCAAAAACTTCTCCGCTGCACTCCCCCTCACCCCAGGGGGGCAGCTGAGCAGTTTGCCAGGGCCGTTTTCTGTTCCCAGTCCGGCCCTGGTTGCGGTGTGCCTCAGGGAGCGGTGCTCTCTCCTCTTTTGTTTAACATGCATGTGCTACCTCTAGCCTTCCCTGTCTATTCCTCTTAACTAACCAGGGCTATGCATCTATTTCAGCAGTACATCTGGCTAGGCTTGTTTGTCACCTATGTGCTGCTTGACCCAAAATATATTGCCTTCTCTCCTGCTGTGGCACAGTGACAAACAACCTAGAAATGGAAACAGATGAGATAAAGCATTTTCAAGCTCCTAATAGTGTGGCCCTCTCACTCCACGTCTACAAGGCAATATGTTTCCAGCCCTGCGCTTTCCTTTTACTATTCATTATTTTCAGGTGAAAAGTCCGTTTTAAAAGAGTCAAGCCTACAGCTCCCAGAATGCACTAGATTGTTAAATGGAAACCCTGGACTGGAAACATAGTGCTATGATCACATGGCACAATGGGGCATTCGAGCTTCACAATGCATGCAGTCTACAGTTGAGGAATGCCCAGATTATGTACCAGTAATCTATATTACTCCTAATCCTACTCATTAGCCTTGAGGTTTGTACCCAATCCCAAGACAGGAAACAGAACAGGAATGCTGCAACTTGGCCCACCCACCCTCAGCATGGTGCTAACAAACTATAGCATTCCACTAGCACTTCCTAAACTACCAAGCTTCCTCATAGGCCTGGACCATGAGGGTTGGAGGGAAGTAATGACTGGGGCGAGGACGAATAGAACTAGGAGTAATGAAGATTATTGGTAAGTAATCTTGGGATTACCTCCATGCACCTCTTACCCAACCAAGTCATTAACCTTGAGGTACACCAGAGCAACAAGGCCTTTGATTATAAAAGAAAATGACAATCATCCACGTTATCATGCCACCACAGTGATTTAATTGTCACCATTTGTAACTGCTTAAGGTTGTACCACTTGCAAAACCGTAGGACCAACATTCTTCAGAGAAACCTGAATATTCTGAAGTCTATAATTCCTTGTATAGTTATTTGCGTCTGCCCAAGTCCCGGCTCTGTAGATCTTCTCCTACAGCACTCCATGCAGCTCCGCCCAAGAGGCATCATTGCGTCAAGTACAGCATCCGAACACATTGCCTGGTACAGATTCATCCTCTAAGAATTAGGCCAAAAGAACAGTGTCTTTAAATTTAACAACTTAATGGTACTTTGGATGCCTTTTTACCTTTCTGAGAACTGCAAGACTCTGTCTTCCTAAAATCGTTAGATCTATTGAAATAAATAGACAGAGCCCGCTTAACATCCAACAGTCTCAACAAACTTTCATCTTCAGAAGAAGGACACGGATAGAAAGTAGGAAGGATTAATTCCTGAGAAGTATGGAACTTCCAATTTACTTAAGGCAAGAACAAAGAGTCCAATCTCAGCACCACGTAAGAATTTAAAGGAGAAAAATGTGTGATCAACTGTCTCTAGAGGTTCAAAAGGAGCGTGCTGAAGAGTCCTTAATACCAAGGGAAGATCCCAGAAAGGAAATGAAGACTGAGCGGGGGTGAGAGACAGAAAACCCCTAAATATTCTTGCAACAAAAGAATGTGCAGATGTTATAGGTTCCTCATCCCCATGGAATGCCTTAATGGTGTACCACTGCATCTTCAAAGTAGAAACAGCTAACACATTATAAAAACCATCCAAAAACAAAGTAGAGGGCATCAGCGATAGAAGTAGATACTGAAGAGGGAGTGTGTTTAGAACACCCCGAATCAAATGTGCCCCAATGTTTCGAATATGATTAAAGAGTAGAGCATCTTGTAGATCCCTGAATTTGTTCAATAACCTGAGGTGGTAACCACTGCTTCTCAATGTTCAAACTTTCAACATCAACACCAGCAGGTTGAAGTGAAAGGGAAGAAGATTGACATTCTCCAGGGGAGACAGAAAGTGAGACAAGAACAATGGAGGTTGAAGAGCCTGTTCTTCGAAGAGGAAAACCAGGTCCTCCTTGGCCAATACGTAAGAACCACCACAACATGAGATTTCTCCAACTGGATCCTCGCAAGTAGTCACCGAATCAGTGGAAAATGGGGTGGAGCAAACAACATCTTCCAAGACCATATCCCTGACATTGCTTCCTCTGTATCCTGGAACAGAACCTCAGAAGTAAGGCTTTGTATTGGTTTCAAACAGGTGCATGTAAGGGACTCTGAATTGCTTGCAAATTAACTGAAACATTCTCTTTGTTAACTTCTGTAGACAGGTGGAGTATTATGTGGTGATGCTGGTTAGGTTTCACCATGCAATACTCTCACAGACCCCAACGATGGTCCTTAGATTTACAATAATAAATCCTTAGCTCAGTCTTGGTAGAGTGACAAGGGGGGACAAGGAACATGTGTTAAGCATTTCAGAGTACCAACTTGGAAAATAAGTAATTGACACAACTCAAAAGAAATCCAACACTGATTAACAAAAAGAAAGAAGATTTTTATATTAATTTAGACACCAAAATGAACATGATCAGATGCATATAACCGGAGTTATGGAATTTAAGAGATAAGATAAATCACAGCAATTCGATACTGCAGAACCTTTGCATTGCAGTCAAAGGGAAAAAGTGGTAGTTACAATCGGTCACCTGCAGGTTGAGTTGCGTGGAACCCAAGGAGGGTAAAGGTGATGCGGGTCCCAGCACCAAGCCACGGGGGTCAGTTACATTTTACCTGGCCCGTAGAGCCTGTGTGCAGAGTTGTCCTGGCTGTCCCTGGTGCTAAACGGGAGCCGTGGAAGAGCTGCTTTTCTTGTTTACACGGTGCTGCGGGGAAACAGGTTGCAACACCTCAACAACGGAGCCCCTGCTGATGTCGTACAAAAGTTGTATGGAGTTCCCTCCAGATGCAGCGTCGAGTAAAATTGTCAGTTGCCGGGCTGGCGAACAACAAGCATTGGCAGCAGCAAGCACTGCAGTTGGGTACTTAGACCTCCAGTGTTCCCGGGGAATACGGCAGCGGCCTGAAACGTTGTGGAAGACAGGACTACAGTTCCTACAATGCACTAGACCATTTGGCCTTGGGGGATCCCTCTGTGGGCATGATGGCCAGCGATTCTTCGGATCTGGAGCAGTGTTTTACCTGCAGTTGGCAGGGCACTACTACCATTAGTCCAGGGGAGTTTGAGGTTGCTTTTGGCTCTCACAGGTGTCCCTCTATCTGGAGGAACCAAGCTTTAGCCTAGGATGAATTTTGGTCGTGCAGTTCCAGGTGTGTTGCCACAGGTGCAGAGAATCCTTCTCTTGATTATGCAAGTCCTGTTGTCGCAGACTTGGGTCTCCTCTTTGTCTTGTGTGATGCAGGTTGGTTCAGAACAGAGGTTTGGTGTCAGCTGTAGCCCTTAAACCCTAGATTTAGGGGTGTTAGGGGTGTGGGTGCAAGCGGCCTATGTGCTACTAGCCCCAGCGGCTAATACGCCCCTGGGGTGACTACATCCAGGGTTGTAGGTCATTTTTTCTACCCAGATCCACTATTCTACCACTTTTAAAAATGGCAGAAGACTTCCTTAGCTGTGCAGACCAGGTAGCCCACCCTAGGGGTGTGACTAGCTTTCTGGCGGTGTACACCTTCTGAACACCAAATTTTCCACCCTGCTTGGCTGCAAATGTGCTTGGGGGCAGGGTGAGGGCTGTTTCCTCCTTTGTGTGACAGCCTGGTTGTGTATCACAGGCAGTGCAGCCTTCGAAACTTGCCGCCTTGGTGTGCCACTTCACTAGCCAGCCTGTCAGGGAGGGAGGTGTGACCTCCTTCCCGTCCAGGCGTTATTTCCGACTCCTGGGAGAGTTCACTCCTTCTGGCAGGGGGTCAGATTCCTGTCTAGGCAGCAGCAAGCACGATCTGTCAGCCAGAGTAAAGGAAAGGCTGGGGCAAGCAGGTGGGCAACCTCTAAGGTAGGCATATGTGTGCTTGCCACATCATCCTCGACACAAGATTCTTGTCAGGGGTGATGAGGCACATTTTTTGATACTAACCATGACATATTTAGGCAGTACCATAATTGAGCTGCCAACCTCGGGTTTGCCTGGGTACTATGCCATGTTATCGCTTATAATGTCCTTTAATAGTAAAGGCCTCTATAGGGACATATAAGCTTGCACTTAAGTGAGCACACCTTTAATAGACCCTGCCTCTTGGGCTTTAGGAGGCCATCCTTAGGGGTGACTGGCATATATTAAAAATAGTGCATTGACTTTGCCACACATGGTGAGGGCAAAGGTGAGGTTGAGCAGTTAACACTGGTCCTGTAGTCTGCATTGGCAGACCTGCTACCAGTAGTTTATTTGGGTCGCTCAGGGTCACATAAACAGTGCTTCAGGCCCTGGTGATCTCTTTAACACCCATCTCTGGGTACTATTGGTACCATATGCTAGGGACTTATAAGGGGGTTAAAGTCCTTTGCCAATTGGGGCTACCAATTCACACATCAGTTTTAGGGAGAGAGCACTGGGACTGGATGGTTAGCAGGCTTCAGTGCACTGTCAGAGTGAAAAACATGCATCTAGTAGTCCAAATGAGGGCATAAAGTGGGGGGCATCTGTAAACATGTCTGGCTTCTTACAACCTCAAATCCTGGGAGGAAGGAAATTGTCTGCTCAACTGCTCTGCTTCCACATTGCCCAGCCCTCTGATGTGACTATCCCAGACGGACAGTAAATGCTTCTCTGCTCACCATCCTAGAGTGCATACTACCTTGTTGAGAGACTGTGACCGACTGCTGGCCTGATGGTTGATGGAAGCCATAGTGACCGTGTTGGTGGTTCTCACCAACACATTGCAATGACACAGTTGGTCCTTTAAGTGAAGGAGAGCTCTGAAACAGCCTCAGGTCTCTTAGTTTGGTGATCTCAATGCTTTCCGTCTGCTCCTTCTTGCTTGAACTGACAAGTTTCCCAAGGTTGCACCCCAATCCAAGGTGCTTGCATCTGTTGTTAACACTTCGCCGGGGGAGGGAGCAGGATGCACTGACATCGCCCTGCACCCCCCTGCACAGATTGTCCTCCAGTAACCACCATTGAAGATCTGACCTGATTTCCTTGGTCACCCAAACCTTTGCCTCCATATTCTTTGATGGGAGCATTCCATGTTTCTGCAGATGCCACAAGAGAGTTCTTAGATGTAATCTGGCCCACTGTATTGTAAACACAGTCACAGTCATGTGACGCTGAACTTCCATTCACTTGTGGACTGTCACTTGCGTGTTCTTCAGGAGGGACCACAAGAGATCCTGTAGGCAAGACACCCTTTCCTTTGGAGAAAACACATTCCCTTGTAATGTGTTGAAAGTTACTCCTATGAAATTCAATTCTGTTGCTGGAGACAACTGGCACTTTGGAACATTCAGAAGGAAGTCATGCTGATTTTGCCTGGCTATGGTGAATTGAATGTGCAGTGACAATTGCTGGGGTGAAGGAACCTAGAGAAGCCAATCTTCGAAGTTTGGAAAAACCGATATACCTTTGAGAAGCAGATGGGCAATCAGAGGAGCCACTATCTTTGTGAACACTTATGGAGCCAAACGAATTCCAAGCAGGAGGACTCTGTATTGCCAGTGATGCCATTTGACACAAAACCTCAGAAATGTTTGGTGTAGTTTGAACATCAGAACATGCAAAAAGAAATCCATCAGATCCAGAGTTGCCAAAAAATAGTTCCTCTGAATCAACCGAATAACTCTTTGAAGCTTCTCCATCTTGAAATGAATCTTTCTTACATATTTGTTGAGAGTCTTCAGATCTCTCACAATCTGAAATCTATCTTTGATCTTGGGTACCAAGAACACAATGCAATAAACTCCTTTCCCTTATTCTTCTCTCTGCAATGGTAAAATGGTTTTCTTCTGAAGAAGGGAGAGAATGCCTTGTTGTATGTTAGACGCGCTTTTTTAAAATTATTGGCTAATCTTTAAAATCTGTATTTTTATTTCCCTGACATATAGCGCTTACCCGCATTTAAATTTTGGTCACTCACCGCTGTTTGGAGCGGGTCACTTAGGACTGCAAACACACTTTCTCTTCTTTGCATCCATCTTGGGTGAGGCAGGGATTTACCGCAGCGCCATTTCGGGCAGCGCCCTAGTCTTTACGCCAGAATTACACGCCCCTATTTAAACCTCCCTATGGCGACGCGCAGCGGAGACGCGCAGCGGGGCCACCGGACTCACGCCGGAGTCCAGCCAGAGTCCTGCCCGTCTGGGCTCGTCCGGGCTCAGACGGGCCTGGGGCCTGGCACTATGCCTAACAATTTGGCATCTAGACTTACGTACTCCCGGGAGGAGCTCTTCGCTTTGCGCTATCTTCTTCCCGAAAACCGCTACCCGGTTGACAATGGACTGTTCCTACCACCATTCGGCAGGGTGGACACACTGGCTCCTCTGCAGACAGGGAAGAATACCCTGCTGTTGGGTTTGCTGAATTGCAGATCTCTCCAGAGGCATTCAGTGGAAGTCAATCTTCTTATACAGGATCAGGATTTAGATATCCTGTTTCTATCGGAAACTTGGATAACTTCCAGTTCCGACGCCGACATCGTGCAAGCCCTCCCGCCTGGCTTTCTCCTGTTTCATCTGGATAGACCTGAGGGGCGTGGGGGTGGCATTGCTATCCTATATAGAGAGACTTACGTATGTAGGGCCCAGAAGGGTTTAGTTGCTGACTGTGAGAGCTGCCATTTCTCATTACAGATATCTCCCACAGTGGCTCTGTCAGGCTTATTGATTTACCGGCCCCCAGGCGGTGTGGGCAAATTCGTAAGTTCCGTAATGGAAACTGTGACGACGCTGGCCTCATTGACAACTAATTTTATCGTGTTGGGAGATCTTAATCTCCATTTTAATGACACCACCGATTTTATAGCCAGAGACCTTCAAGGTGACTTGAATGCATGTGAGCTGCCTTTAACTAATACAGGACCCACGCATGATAAGGGTCACTTATTAGACCCAATGTTTTCTAATATCCCTCGTCTCACGGCCAGGCCAGCATATTCTCTACCGTGGTCTGATCACTTTTTGGTTTTGGCGGAATGGCAAGTTGAGTTACCCCCAACACCTGCTCATCAAGCGTTCCTGGTGGACAGAGCCTGGTCCAGATTATCGATCAATGACTGGTCCGCTAAACTGGTAGACTCGCTACCCCCGCCCGAGTCAGACCCGATTAAAGGAGATGCGAACTTCAACCAATGGTTGACCGCCTCGCTGGATGCCCTCATCCCAAATAAAAGAGTACAAAAGAGGGAGAAAAGAATAGGTTCCGCTCCTTGGTACACGGCTGAGCTTCGCTTGCTTAAGAAAGGATGCAAAAAATTGGAGAGGGTATGGAGAAAGAAATTAGAGGCAAATAGGCGAGAGGAATATCGTGTAGCGATGAGGGGCTATAAAGCTGCCCTCCGACTGGCAAAAGCCCAATTTTTTGAGGAACGCATAAGATCGGCCTCAAACTCATCTAGGGAAACTTTTAAAGTGGTGCAAGAACTCCTTAAAGTTCTCGAACCGGTGGCTACACATGACAATCAGAAGTGTAAGGAGTTGGCAGACTTCTTTCACACAAAAATAGAGAAGATACTTAGTTCCCTGCCTCAGAATATACGGCCTCAACAAACACAGGAAAAGAACTCCTTAACCCAGCCTAGAGAGCTATCTACCTTTCTAGATACTTTCGGCCCAGTTTCAGAGGCCGAAGTACTGAAAGTTCTTAGATCTATGAAAAGTGGCTCCCCTATGGATCCGGTCCCTATCAAATTTTTAAAGCAAGTAGCATCCTCCATCGTGTCTCCTATCACTGATTTGATGAATGCTTCTTTTTCCCAGGGCTTGGTGCCACCAAGCTGGAAAACAGCAGTGGTTAAGGCATTGTTAAAAAAGCCTAACTTGGACATGGCGGAATTGGCACATTTTAGGCCCATATCTTTGCTGCCAGGCCTCGGCAAAATTGCTGAGAGGCTAGCAAACTATCAACTGTCAAGTTTCTTGGAGTCGAATGGACTACTCCGAGACTCGCAGACCGGATTTCGTCCAGGCCAGAGCACTGACACTGCCCTCCTGGCAGTCGTAGAAGAATCCAGACGCATTATGGATTTAGGAGGATCAGTGGCAGTGATCCTCCTGGACCTTAGTGCGGCGTTTGACACCGTAAATAATCAGGTGCTGATTCAGCGACTGTCAGAGGTGGGTGTGGCAGGGGCCGCCTTGAAGTGGCTTGGGTCATTTCTTGACGGTCGTTCATATCAGGTTTGGGAAGGCAGCAATCGGACTACATCTATCCCCCTCCAGTGGGGAGTGCCACAGGGCTCCTCCCTTAGCCTGACATTGTTTAATGTATATATGGCCCCCCTGGAGGATGTGGTGGCCCCTTATAACATCAAGATCATCAGCTATGCTGATGATACTCAGTTAGTGGTCGCCCTTTTTCAACTGGTAGAGAACCCCGACTTGCTGCACTCATGCCTGTCGGAAGTTCATACCTGGATGGACGAACCAGCTCTTAAGCTGAACGGCTCTAAGACAGAGATAATGCTATTAGGGAATTAAGCCCCCTCATTGGCCAGCTGGCCTAGCTGTATGGGCGATCTCCCTAGTATGAAAGAGGAGATTAAGAGCTTGGGGGTCTGGTTGGAACAAGATCTTTCATTCAGGACCCAAGCTAAAAAAACGGCAGGAGTTTGTTTTGCCCTGCTACGTTCAGCTCGTAAAATCTTTCCGCTTCTTCCCTTTCCATCGAGGAAGTTGTTGATTCAGAGGCTTATAACATCAAGACTTAATTATAGCAATGCCCTCTTTTTGGGTGCCCCTGAATCTACCTTTTACAAACTACAGCAGGTCCAAAATGCGGCGGCCAGACTGCTCATGGGCACTCCCAGAACCGAATCAGCTAGACCTGCCCTAAAGGCATTGCACTGGCTTCCAGTACGTGAAAGAGTAAAATTTAAGGCACTTTGTACAGCCCACAAAATTCTCCAGGGGATAGGACCCCCTATTTTGAGAAATCTAGCAGTGCCATACAAAGCGAACAGAACGCTGCGTTCTGACCAGAAACATCTCCTCCTAGTCCCCAGAGTAAAGAGGGCGCGCACGGGTGGGAGAAGATTCTCGGTAAACACAGCGACGCTTTGGAACTCCCTACCTTTAAAACTGCGCGCTGAGACCTGCACTTTGCGCTTTCGCAAATGTCTGAAAACACATCTGTTCCCTGTGTGATCGGTCCTGACTGGCTGTTCTTCTGTTGAAGTCCTGTTCAAGCGCTGGGATGCCCTAGGGTAACTGCGCGCTATATAAAATTTTAAATAATAATAATAATAATAATAGTATGGTCTACATCTTGTCCTGGTTCTTTGGTAAGGGCATAAAAATGGTCCCTTGTATTGACATGTATTATTTCCTGATGCTGCCATATATGTTGGATATCTTGGGACTAATGTATAGTTATCTAATAAGTTTCTGCAGTGTCAGGACGCCGTTGTTTTCGATAATTTTTTCTTTCTGTTTATGAAATTCATTACAAAAATATTTCGTAAAGAAAGTTCGGTCCCTAAAGATGGTGGAGGAGATAGAAACTCCATCTCATAGGCTCTTTGGACTACATTCAAGATCCATCTGTCCGAAGTTGTCGGACGTCAAGTCTCCAGAAAAAATTGGATTGTGCCCCCAACCTCTAAATCAGAATCTTCTTCCTGGTACACCACATAGTCAGTTAGTAGACCTTTTTTACTGCACCAGAGTTCCAGTCCTTAAGAAAGAGATTTTGCCTTGCAGCAATTGAGGCACCACACGATAAGGCTGAAGCTCTAATAATACCAAACTATATATCTGATAAGAATGCAACTTAGTTTTCCATGTTTTCAAACAAATCTGTAAATTGAGAACCCCCTGTAATGCCTTAGAAACATCATTGAAATCTGACAGGAGACTCTGGGCAGTGCAAGCATGTGTAAGCAACCTTAATTCCTGCACAGAAGGCCAGATGGGAACCAGAATACACCTTTTTAGTGCACCATCCACTTTCTTGCCAGCAGGTTCCTTCTAAATATTTTCTTCTGCCATAGGTGAACGCCCCACCAGACTAGCAACCAATGAGTCAACATGGATACTGTCTGACAATTTGTTCCACATAATCCAGTGGATAGTTTTTACATAAACCCCTGGGAAGATTAATCTTCTACAATTCCTTTCCAGGGAATTTCCAGAGACCATCCCACAGGGAAAGCCAGGACAAGCTCCCCAGCGTTATACAGCGTCAGGAAACCTACGGGTAGCAGTGCGCTTTACAATCTCAAACATTAATTAATTAATTAATTAATTTGTTCAAAATAGCATCCATGGGAAACTGATGTACATGAGCTACCATAGTAGTGGGTTTCCTGAACTGCCTTAATACAGCATCACTGGAAGGGCCTAATACCTCCTCTTCAGGACACCCCCATTGGATTTACTATGACTTAGAAGGTCAGACAACATGTTTCAGGAAATATACTTCCCTCTTAAGTCAGTAGGAGGAGCAGACTCGTTAGAAGGATCTGAGGCCGAAAGGCCCAAATAAATGCTGTCCTGAGCAACCATTTCCAAAGTAACTCCCTTCTTCTTAAGGGGAAGTAAAGTTTCCAAACAGAGTTTTTTAGACGCTCATCATCCACCTTTGAAGGTTTCTCCCTCTCAGCAGGAGAATGAGAACTGCCAAGTGAAGAAGAGGAGGATGAACAGTGTCTCCTCTTGCTCACATATTTGCCCATAACTGCTGCCTGCAAGTACCACAAAAACACACACAATTAGAAACAACAAGCAAAAATGAAGCGTCTCACCTTGAGAATGCTATATTGTACGGCTTGCTGAGTGCGGGGAAAAAAAACACACATACACGGAACGAAAACACTGAGGTAAACCAGAATACATGCGCACCTTCCTGACTCAAACGCAAAGCCGCCTACACAAGAAGATAAGGAAAACCATTCAACAATAAAGAAAACATTTCTTCATCACGTTAAAAAGCAAATCTTGTTACGCAAAACAACATGTTTACTGAAATATATATAACAAATACCGTCAGGGAATCCTGTCCATCCTCTACCCATGGCTCAGTTTTTCCACGTTGGTACCAGAGGCCCCTCCAAGCCTGACAGGGTGAGGAACTCAAATACTAGATGGAGGGCGGGCCCAGCTTCCGCCTCAGCACTCTTGTACCCTATCCTGAGACAGGAAACAAAACAGGAAGTGCTAGGGGAATGCTGTACTTGATCAGCAACCAGCTGGGGGGTGGGGCAAGTAGCAGCATGCCTGTGTGTTTCCTGTCTTATGACTGGGTACAAACCTCAAGGTTAATGTCTGGTTGAGTTCTAGGGACGTTGAGGTAATCCAAATCAAGGAGTGAAGATGACATATACCAGCTCTTATTTGTCTGCAGGTTATCATCTAACTTGCTACAACGGAATGGCGTCTTCTACTTGGAGTCCATTTTGTTTCTCTCATCACCAGGCTTGTTGATATGGTAACGAGATGACTCCATGTCACGAAGGATGCTGGGCTCCAGTCCACAGCTTTTCTTTTACAGACCATTATGTTTCAAGTTTGTTAGATCAGCTGAACAAACTGGAACCTGGGCTAAACTCCCAAAATGCATTAGATCAGTGGTTCTTAACCTTTTGACTTCTGTGAACGGCCACTTAATCAGTCCTGGAACCCGGGTACCCCCACTAAATCATTATTGGAATCCGGGGACCCCCACCCAATTATCACTTGAAGCAGGAGACACCGGCTTAAGCATTTTCCATTATTTTAACTGCAAAAGAATACACAAAAAACATAGAGAAACAAGCATGCATCAAACAAACACACAAAACATGAAATATTTGATTTAAATCATAAACAAATATGAAATAAAATCGACATTTTAATGGGAAGATTGGAGATTATAAATTCAATTGAGCCTACTCTTCATCTATACTCTATCTTGTTCTGTGAAATCGCACTGCTCTCACAAATCAATCTGAGGATACTAACTTAATTTTTAGCCTACAATTTTATATTTTGTTTCTTTATTTATATGCACTTTATGAGTCTGTTAATATTATTTAATTTGTTAAGCAGTCGTGGACCCCTGTGTAGGCTTTGTGGACCCACGGGGGTCCCCGGATCACAGGTTAAGAACCACTGTATTAGGTTGTTAAAATCAAAAATCCAGTACTGAAGCACTCATTTCTTGGTGATATGCAGGGTACAAGCCACCCATTATTTTCACAGGGTGGACACTGTCCGCCCTGCCAAGAAGTTGGGCCCCACAGAAATATGCTGAACTCGTCCGGGTGTAACTTTCAGATACAGGGACACATTCAACTGCACGTGGACGTTGTCTGCTTTCCATTCCCGGCAGCAATGTGCAGGCAGCGGCCAATGATAAAGGCCGAAGTTGAAGGGCCATCAGGCCTCCTTTTGATCGAATAGCCTGACTGGACGCGGTCTGGAACCTCACACTTAAATGCAAATGCAATGGAGGGGAAACAAAAGCACGCAGCTTGTTATCACTTCACAGGGAGTTAAGAGAGGCATGCTTTTTGGTTCATTTCAATCCCTGTATGTAGTTGCATGCACTGTAAGGATATCAGCTGTATTTGTCTGTTGCAGTATTTACACAAATACCATTTGAAATAGCACAGCTTTATTACTTTTACAGCACACTCATCCTAATGCAGGGTGTGAGAGCAATTACGTAACATACACATTGTACATTGACAATAAATCATGTAAATGTGTAAATCAATGTACAAGATGTGCTGCATAAGACGGTGAGGGTTACAAGTTGTAGGAGTCACATGTCCATATCTCACTATACTATATTAGAAGAATTACAATTTTTGAACTGCAAGTAAGAAAAGGATATCTGTGTGAAAGCAGTAAACCACTTTCCTATCTACATAAAATAAACATTTGTCATCTGCATGTTACATTACGTGCTTTGAATGAGACACATTAACCTTTTATACTACTTTGATTCAAATCTTGGATTACCGAAAACACAGATCTTGCCAGCAAAAGAGTTAATCTCCAGAGTTATCTTACTATTATTACTATTCCATGAGATTTACTGGGCACACAAAGACCTCTGCAGCAGGTGCCTTAACCCTTTAAAATATTTTAAAATGCAGACTTTGCAACCAATTAAGCAGAACATATCTACTACCATGCTTCTCCTTGTTGCCAATTTCTTTGTGGTAGAATTAAAAAAAAACATGGAGTTGAGGCCAAGATTTTGCACCAGGGTTGCTCCACTTTTTTGGCACAACCCCAACGCAAAATCTCATTTGTTAAAGATCATAATGCGCTTAAATGTGCTCATGATATACCTGATAAACATATGTGGGAGGTCTTAATATCTGGTGTCACTTCATGTGATGTCACGTCCTGTGAGGTCACTTCCAGTAATGCTACATGCGATGTCACACATTGTGACGTCATATGCTGTGATGGCATGCGCCATGATGTCACTTGTATACTGCCTAACTTGGTTAGTTCTCTCCACTTTTTTTTTAGGACTTGTGTCCTAGTGACATGGAGTCATCTGTATTGAACCGGGTGGTTGTGGGAAATCGATACTGGAAGTGATACCTCTTGTGACCACCCTTCTCCGTGCATGTCCAGTCCCTGCTACTTTTAGAACTTGTCTGAGTACTAAATGATTTGAGTTAAAAAAAAATAATAAAGTAAGTGTATGGGGCCAAGTTTTTTCATGCTAGTCTGGTGTGAGTGCTGCTGAAAGTTGGGTTTCTTAATAACAAACTGCCAGGTCTAATTCTACTTTATGCCTCTTTCTTCCACCTCTCCACTCTTCACTCTTCCTGTCTCATTATTTCACTGCTGCATGTTCCGTTTCATTCCCGTTTTCTCCCTTTGCCACTGTTTTCCTTTCTCTTTTTCCTCCCTTCTCCCTTTTCTGCCTTTCTTTCTCTTGCCCTAGCTCAAAGTCTGATCATGCAAGATAAATCCTGATCGCTGAAAACCGCCTGCAACCCCCAGCACGCCACATACATGCCTGCTGTTCTTGTCTGACTAGGCAGGCACACCTCTCTGTCCCCAACACCTTCTGTGAGGATGAGCTAAGTACGGCTTGTGCCACGGGGCAGGGGTTGAGTACCCGCACCTCTGAGGCAGTTACACACTCGTGCCCTCTGACCTCTGCTCACATCAGCACGTCCCTGCAATTATGGGATCAGCGAAGAGGCTGCATTGAATAGGTGCGAATTCATTAGGCGGATTATGGGATTTCTGAGTGAGGGCCTCTAAGAACACCAAAGCTGCAGAGAAGTAACGCGCATCCTTTGCATTTTTCAGGCGGCTCTACCCGGCGTGTGCACGTTCTGGACATTTAAACGGGCTTTTTAAGAGTAAGATTAGCTCGGTGTGTTTCAGTGGAAGGTGTTGACATCTGATCCGTCTAATACTTTCATATTGCTCTTCGTTTCGTTTTTACATGCGGTAGAGAGAGAAAAAATAAAAACACTAACTTTCCAAAGAAAACGACAATCGTACAATTGGATATGTATTTGATAATTTCCTATAGATTACAAAATATAATGATACACCACATAGAGCATTGGTCTTCAAACTTTTTAATGTCATGCACAAAAATGTAACCCCCCCACCTAGAATTACAGACATGTTTTTTCACAATTATACTATGAATCTGACAGCCAGAAACATATTTAACTTTCAGTGCCATTAAATTGGATTATAGTAATATCTTTCATTACAATTCTATGTAAAATTTTGTTTGATAATAATTTTTTTTTTATTCATGCACTTACTCCAACCTTTATCATCCGAGTATTCGCATGTGCAAATGGAGTGGAATGCCCCATTGGCAAGCATTGTGAATACCCACAGCCTTCTTGGCGCTCTACACTTTCCTAATGGCCAGCCTCGGTCTCATCTACTGGGAACTTGCTTGTTGCCACCTTTACCCTAAATTTACCACTGTAGAGATTTCACCATATAGCCTCATTTTATACAGCAGGAAGTTCGATCAGCTGGTGTAAATATGCTCAGATACCCATTTTGTGAACCAGCATCTGCCGCGTGTGCCCACAAATTCAATATTTGTCAACATTCAAATAAAATTTAGTAGCACAAAAAAATTTGTGAATTTAACCACTGGGATTCCCTCACGATTGCTCTCACATCGCACCATCTTTAAGTGTGTGCAAGTTTCAAGGACTTTTTCTTACCTTATTGAGACGGGAATTTCTCCTATATCATGTATCCCTTCTCTGAGTGTCAAACTGCGCAAGAAACTAGTGTCTTATGTCTCTTTTGGCCCTAGTGTTATACCTCACTAGCTTGATCGTAGAGGCCTAGGCCTGTATCTGACACCATGAGGTCCAGGACCTGTCCTGTGACCCAGAGGGGTGCACCAAGCATGCCCCTATAGAAGACAGCGGATAGTGGTCCCTGTCACGGGCACATAACATAATGCGCTGGTGGCAGCATACCATGTTTTATGATTATAGTGTCGCCATATTTTTTTTTCTCTCTGTGTCAGTGCGGTCGATGGACCCCTCTCGTGTAAAGTCCTGCCTTTATGTTCTCGTGTAAAGTCCTGCCTTTATGTGAAGGCCTTGAACCTTGCACTAACATCCCATGTGCACGTTGCGTGCCTCTGTGTGTACAGTGTTCATGTTACACCTGTATGGTAGCAGGACTGTGCCTGTGCGTACGAGTCTGAATACTGAGGTCAGTGGGATCCATTTTGGATTGAGTAGGCCTAGCATGATAGAAGACGGAGAACGGGAAGAGCTTCCCAAGACAGGGAAGTATATTGCCCGCACTCTTGCGGCTTGAGGGTGGAGATCCGGACACAGAAGTGAGGAGGATAGAGACAGGGCCACCTTTAGAATGTCCATGAGAGCCTTGTTAGCAAAAGGGTGATGATTATTAATTCCTGTGCACTTTCATTTGATAGATGGCATGGGCGGGCAGGATTGCTGTGTCTGTTGTCCACGGTAAAGAAGTTTCTATGCAGGATCTGCCGTCTGTCTGTCCCTGATTCTTGCTTCAGAACGGCTGATAACAGCCAGGTAGAGAGATCTCATGCTTCATTGGGCTCCTGTTTTGGGTACTCCTGCTTGAAGTCTCTGAGTGCTGCCTACATTGAGAAGGATCACTTTACACATTGGCTGTATCTGGAGATCAGTCTGAGATGGCCACTTGAAAGAAAACAACCCCAAGCTAGTTTTGAAGTTTGAGACTGTGGATCAACATCCCCTGTCTGGAAAATGTTTATAAAAGTGGGAAACTAACAACCACTTGAGGTTCCAGTCCCAAGTAATTCCTGAGCAAGAAATGGAGTGCTTAAAGAATTGCTGTTTAACCAGGTCTTGTGTCTGCCTGACAACCAGTCTCCCAGAAATGTGGGGCTATCATCTGAAGTCTGCACTTTCTGCTGGAGAAGCTGGAGGTCTGCCTCGTGCCTAGCAGCCTCCCTGTCTGCTGGGACAGCAAAGAAGTGTGGATGGCCCTGTGGGAGTAGAGAATTTCCAAGAGCAAAGGACCAGCATGAGGAACACTGATAGAAAGTGGACTGCATTGGAGATTGAAGCCAGGAACAATCCATGATGTGAGCGGGTCTTCAGTTCTCTCTGTGCGGTTCTTGCTGAAAACTGCCCCAAGGACTTCACCAGATGAAGGGGCAATTACAATCTCGTTTCCGACCAAATCGCACCCAGTCCAAAAACGACCAATTACGATGCCCCGAAACTGTAAGGGCTATCCGAATCGGTTGCGAAAGGTATTCGGATAGGTCGAGCCTTTCGGAGCCGAATCGTACAACTCAATGGACTCGGTTCCCAAGCGAGCGATTACAATAAACGATTAGGACAGCAGTTCCCATTCAGTTTGCCCGGAACAAAACAGCTGCTGGAATCTGTCTTTGGGGGCATGTAGCAGGCCCCACTTCACCCGGAGCCCTCCAAATTGGGCCCATGGGGGTACCCAAGGGTCCCCTATTCCCAACCATGCACAGTGTGGCCACCACAGGGTGCACAATTTTCCCCAGCCACCCCTTTCTTCAATGGGAGCCTGAGTTGGCGTTCGGAACACAGGCTCCCATTGAAGTCAATAGGAGCCCGACCAAATCGTAACCGGAAGCATTCGGATGCATCCAAATCGCTCGGTCGGACTCCCCCGATCCGAGTCATCCGGAAAGCATTCCGGAACCGATTCGGTCGGAATGCTTTCCAAACGAGATCGTAATCGACCCCTAAGACTGGGTAAAAATAAAATTTCCAAATCTCCCTCCAATAAATGCAACAGTAGTAAAAGAGATAAATTACACATAGAACATATTTACTGCACCCATTCCAGCCAATACAACACCAAGAAAACTGTTAAAGAGCAGAGGGGTAAAATGTAATATTCCCACTCCAGTTAGTGCAACAGTAGGCAAGTGTTGGATTGTGGAGCGGTAAAAATTGCTATTCCCAATCCAGTAAACACAATGGGAGGGAAAGTGTTGGATAGCAGAGGGCTAAAAATTACTATTCCCACTCCAATGAGTGCAACAGTAGGGAAAGTGTTGGATAGCGGAGTGGTAAAATTACTATTCCCACTCCAGTGAGTGCAACAGTAGAGAAAGTGTTGGATTGAGGAGGGTACAAATTACTATTCCCACTCCAATGAGTGCAACAGTAGAGAAAGTGTTGGATAGCGGAGGGGTACAATTACTATTCCTACTCCAGTGATTGCAACAGTAGGGAAAGTGTTGGATTGAGGAGGGGTAAAATTTACTATTCCCACTCTAGTCAGTTCAAAATTAAAAACAAATAAAATATCATCAACAAAATAAAAATATATCTTTTTAAGTAAATTAAAAATATATAAATATGTTGAATATTCAAATACAAATATATATAAATAAAAAATAAAAACATAATATAATGTTAATACATTTCACAAATACCTACAAATATTATATTTAATAAAATACAAAATATTTTTCAAATAAATACATATTTTTATTTACAAATTATTTGTTAACAAAACATTAATTATTACTTCAATTTAGTTTTACTTCCTACCCTATAACACCACACAACTCACAACCCACATCTAAAATGTAAAAAAGTGTTTGCATGATTAACATAATTAATTATCAATTAAACAAATATTATTGATTAAAAAACAAATTAAAACATAAAAATGAATTAACTTCCCACCCTTTACCCCTATAATCCCCACAACCCACACCTAAACTTAAACTGTAAAAAAATGAATGACACAATTATAATGTATTTTCAATTAAATAACTAATAGTATTTAACAACTAATTATAAAGTCAATAACAATAATTTACTCTCCACCCTTTACCCCTATAAACCCAAAACCCACACACAAAAAATAATTAAACAATGACCCTAATTAATTATCAATGAACTAATTAATATAACCTTTACCGCTAAAAACCTAACAACCCGCAACAAAAAATAATTACATGATTTCCATATTTATTTGTCAATTTATTAATTACTATTAATTACCAACTGTTTATTAATACATTAAAAATAAATAACTTCCCACCTTTTACCCCTATAAACCCAAAACCCATACCCCAAAAAATATAATTAAACAATTAACACAATTATTTATCAATTATTTATTATTAATTATCAACTAATTATTACGCAATCAAAAATAAATGACTTCCCACCCTTTACCCCAATAAACCCCAAAACCTGCATGTAAAAGGAATGATACAATTACCATAAATATTTTAGCCCTGTAGCCCTGTAGCTGAGGAAGGATGTTTACTGAAGCTAGCAGGCTGGAATGTATCTTCGGGGAGGAAAACAGATAACTCGAAGGTTATAGTCAATCTTGGCAGGCAGCAGGCTGAGCTGAGCACGGAGGGCCGCGCTAGAAGTAAGTCAGAGTTCACGGGTACGGGGGCTGCTTGGGCAGAGGCCCTCGCAGTCAGAAGCCAGAAAAGAGGCTCGGTGGCAGAGATTCAGGGCCTACTTTCAGCCAGGCTGAAAGACGTAGGAGTACACTTCAAAAAGACGTTGGCATAGCATACTTAGGAACGGACCATCAAACCCATTCATGGTGGGTCTGAAAGAGGACAAGTTAACGTTGGACGCAAATGTATTTGCGTCTTCATAGCTGGTACAGGAGGGAAGTTACATGCACTTTTAACTCGTACATGGAGTCGGTGGGGTACTCGCTAGGGAACACAACATGACCATAGAATTTATATTACCTCATTCCCTCCTTGTTCCCTACGGACCCTTCATGATATGTCGATCCTCATAAATCGATCGGTTTGTTCTTGTAACATTATATGTTCGTCTTTCTTTCTTTGACTGTTTGAAAGACAACTGGAATGCTCAATGCAGGATGTGGCACACAGTCCACATATCGCTGGCCCACACTGCAGGCATAGGCAACAACTGAATACTATAACAAGACCAATGCCTAGGAAGGATAAGATCTTCCATCCCCAAGCCGTTAACGTAGTCCAGAACCAACCGGACCAAGTCCAGGTGCCTGGATTCTGATGTATCTGATTTGCAATTTTATGTAAACGGGTGATAGCTTGATAGACAGATGGTGCGTTTTGTGGAATGAAAACACAGCAACTTGACCCGATGACCTTACAAGCTCCACCTCTATCTGCCAAGATGACGTCAATCACAAGACGATTTTGAAGGACAACAGTCCGTATAGCAGACTGCTCCTCTGTTAAGTTACCTAGAGCGGAGGCAGTTTCGTTCACTACTGCTTCGAGTGTTCTCGTTAATCTGCGTATTAATTTACTGTTTTGGACAGGTCCTAGGAAGAAAAAGAATCCTTTATTGAAATCAGTGTACTGTTCCCATGCCGTTTCTGTGTAGTCGACAAGGGGAATATCTCTTTTGGGTCTATTCGGTGCTAGATTCGTATTTCTATGGTAATCAGGAGGAGCTAGGAAAACAGGTGGCAGAAGGAATGCAATGTAACAGGTACCATCCCAGTCTGGAGGCAAACGTATGTATGCGGTATGACCACAAACAAAATAGGAATGACTGGTAGCTTTAAAAGACGATTTACCATGGTCACTGAACTCGACCACAGTAGTGCATTTACTATGACCTACGTGTACTGAACCTTTCTTGCTAACACATAATTCACCTGTGACTGGTAACACTAACATATGGGGCAAAACTGGAGCAGTTTCAGATTCAACAGTGAGGATCATAAGGCTGATTGTGTAATTACCTAATCCATATACTTCATTTTCTAGATCAGTTCCTATTCGAGTGGGAAGTCCCTCTTTATCCGGATAACAGACGTTGAGCAGGACTAAGTTCAAGTTTCCCCAAACCCAGCCCCCATCGAAAACAGCAATATCAGGATCTAAAGAATTAATTATTTTAAACCATGCTCCACAGGAGCCATTGTGAGTGAATGGGTACGGAAAGAGGGGCAGAGCTCCCTTGTAATTCTGGTAGGGAGGGAGTCGGCCACATATCCAACAGTCTGTAGCATTATTTGTCTGATGGGAATGGTGTAACATACTAATAAATGTATTGTTGCGCAGCGCAAGTCTGTAAGATAGTTCATGTGCGGGAAGTTCACTAAAAGTGTGTTCAGCAGAGACATTGTAAGCAGATTGTTCACGCCTGAAAATAGGCCAGTACATAGGAAGCAGAATGCTGGCAATAATAATTAGAATACTCAGAATAAACATAATTATTAGTGTCACTATGCAGTGACTACGAAGTGATTTGCAATATGTTCTTCTCTTTTCCTCTCTCTCTCTAACTCGATCTAGGGGATACATGTCAGAAACTATTTAACCGATTCACCTAAGGGAGGACTTAAACAATTAAACTGTCTGACTTGCTAGATCGAAGCTTCATTCGGTAAAGTTCTTGAGGAGTCTTTTCTCTTTTAGGCACAGTAACGTCTTGTGCTTCGACACAGTCTTTGGTGGGGGTGGACGAGTCAGAGTCCTGTTTCAGTCCGTTTTTTAGTTCATTGCATAGTTTGATGTGACTCGTGTGGACCCACCCCTTTCTCCCCTCGATTTTCACGGCGGTCCTAGTGGTAAGCAGAACGGTCTTTGGAGACTTCCAGCGGGGCTCCAGCGGACTTTTCCGGTCGAAATTCCGGACGACTACCAGGTCACCTGGGCGGACCTCATGCGCCTTTACATCGGTGTTGTCAGGGAAGGCTGCGGCAACCTGTGAACGACATGATTGGAGTGCAGACATCAAGGAGGCAAGGTAATCTGTCAACATGTTACAATCAATATCAGTGATCTTTTTCGGAACGGGCGTCCCCCACATATTCGGCGGTCTGCCAAAGACCACTTCGTACGGGGATAGCCCTGATCTCGAGTGGGCGACCATCCTCATGTAGAATAGTGCCACGGGCAGGGCGACTATCCAGTCGACCCCTTTTTCCTGACAGATCTTGGCAAGACGGATTTTTAGTGTCTGATTATGCCTTTCTACAAGGCCAGCTGCTTCGGGATGTCGGACACAGTGGAACCTCCACTGATATCCTAGCAAGAGGGAAACTTGTTTCATCAACTCGGACGAGAACGGCTGTCCGTTGTCTGAATACACGACACGGGGCAAACCGTACCGTGGGAAGAATTCACGAACCAACTGTCTGGCAGTGGTCGGAGCCGTGTAGTCTGGGACTGGGTATGCTTCGGTCCAGCGGGACAGAGCACAAACAATTACAAGGACATACTTAAATCCTCTACAGCTATTCATCTGGATATAATCCATCTGGAGGACTTCAAAAGGGTGATCGGGAGGATGAAATCCACCTTGCTCAACAGGGACGCTTTTACCTGGATTGAACTGACAACAGATCATGCAAGTACGCACTTTCTGTTTTGCTGCTGCTCGTAAGTGTTTGTTGTACCAGAGATTCTGTAAACTGTCTAACATGGCTTTCTCTCCAAGATGGGCAGGACTATGTGCTGTATTTATCATGACTTGAACCATTGAGTCGGGGAGAAACCATATAGATTTTCCCTTCGTCACCCAACCTTGATCTGTCTGAATCCCTCCTAGTTCAGTCCATTTCTTTATCTCCTCTGGAGTAGCATGTGTCTGGATATCAATTACATCTAGGGCGGGATCTCTAACTGCCATACACTGGGTCTGGACTATTGTCTTTGTCACATCAGTAGTCTGGGTGTAAGTCAATGCTGTATGTTTTGCTGTCTGGTCTGCCAGGTCGTTACCCTGGGAAACAGAATCTGTGACTTTAGTATGTGCCTTACACTTCATGACTGATATGCCCGAGGGCAAATGTATTGCTTCTAACAGTGCTTGAATGAGGGGGCCATGTTGTATCTTGGCCCCATGGGAAGTCAGAAAACCTCGTTCTTGCCAGAGGACTCCGAAGTCGTGTACAACTCCGAAGGCATAGCGGGAATCTGTGTATATGTTAACATTTCTGTTCTTGGCTAGAATACAGGCTCGAGTCAGAGCGATGAGCTCTGCTGCTTGAGCAGACAGGGTGTCAATACGATGTGTTTCTTTAATTTCAGTTTCAGTGGTCACGGCGTACGCGGCCACTAATTCTCCTGTACTTGTTCTCATGCATGAACCGTCCACATAAAGTGTCAGGTCTGGATTTGTCAATGGGACATCTGTTAAGTCTCGTCTAGGCTTAGTTACTGCATTAATTATTTCTATACAATCATGCGGAGCTGGATCTGTCATAACTGTAGGTAACAGTGTTGCTGGGTTCAGGATGCTGCAACGTCTGATTTCTATGTGTGGCTGGAATAGTGTTAATTCATAACCTGTCAGTCGTGCTATAGTTAAGTGTTGAGTCTGGGTTCTGTTTAACAAAACCTCTACAGAATGTGGTACTTGAACTGTTAACTGATGACCTAAAACAATTGAATCACTTTGTCTTATTGCTAACGCTGTTGCTGCTACTGACTTTAAGCACGCAGGGAGTGCTTGAGCTACTGAATCCAATGTACTAGAAAAATAAGCACAAGGCTTATGTGAACCTGCTTGATCTTGAGTGAGGACAGACAACGCTGTGCCATCACGTTCTGTAACAAAAAGTGTAAACGGTTTGCTGTAACATGGTGTCGCTAAAACTGGTGCTTGGCATAAAACTTTCTTTAATTCTTCAAAAGCTTGTGTGTGTTCCTGAGTCCAAGGGAGGACAGTCGAAGTCGCTGCCTCCTGTGTCGTTAACTGGATGAGTGGTTTAGCTAGAAATGCATACTGGGGAATCCATTGTCTGCAGTACGAGGTGAGGCCTATGAAGGCCCGCACTTCCTTTTGTGTCTTGGGTTGCGGCATGTTCACAATTAACTGAATGCGATCGGGAGTGAGCTGTCTCCCCACTTTGGACAGCAAGTGACCCAAGTACACAACTTGCTGAACACAGAATTGTAGCTTCGAAGGAGACACCTTGTGTCCCTTGTCGGCCAGGAAATGTAAAACTGTCAGTGATGCTTTTTCACATTCGGGCTCACTTCGTGCGGTGATCAGCAGATCATCGACGTATTGTAGTAAAGCGGTGGTAACTGGCATTTGAATACAATCTAGTTGTCTTTTCAGTGCTTGACTATAGATGCTGGGGCTTTCTGTGAATCCTTGAGGTGCGCGCGAAAATTTGAAACTGCGTCCATTTAAACAGAATCCGAAGAGATATTGGCTCTCTGGATCAATAGGCACGCTGAAGAAGGCGTTCTTGAGATCAATTACAGTAAAGAACGTTGCTTCTGAATCAATAGCAGTCAAGAGAGATGATATATCGGGGACCACAGGATACTGTGGGATAATGCATTTATTCAATTCTCGAAGATCAATCACCAGCCGATATACTGGCGGTGCATTGGGATCAGTACGTTTAAGAATCGGAATGATGGGTGAATTACAGATATTGGAGTCGGTCTCGACGACCACTCCTTGGGCAATGAGCTCTTCAATGATTTTCAGTAAAGCCGCTACAGCATCGGGTGGTAACTTGTATTGTCTGATTCTGGGTAATACAACACCTGCCTTGAGGGTAACGCGGTATGGTGTAATGTGCATACATCCTACATCAGTTGGGCCTTTTGCCCACAAGTAATCAGGTACATTTTTCAATCTGACGTCAAACTCACGAAGGACGTAATGACCCTTGAAATCCCGCAGAAAGAGTCTAACTCCCTCCGGGGAGCAGCATATTATAGCCCCTAGAGCCTTCAGTGTTTTAATTCCTAACAGATTTTCCGGACATGATTTTGTTAGTAACAGGTCTGTAACACGTGATAATGGACCCACAGCCAGGGGAACTGGTTCTGATACTTCATTTACAATAGGTTGTCCTGAAAAACCAAGGGAAACATTTTGTGAGCCTGAGAGGGGTGCCCCTGGAACTTCGTCATGACTTATTGTAGTGCGACTTGCCCCTGTGTCAATTAAAAACTTTCTATCTTTCCCTAATACTTGACTGTGTACATAAGGACCTTCTTGATCTACAGGAATCTCGATAAGAGGCAAGCCACCTTCCCTCTCTAGGCTGTTTCATGTATATCGGGAATATTCGGGGTAAGCAGACTGGGCATACTGGTACATCTGTTGTGAGACTTGCTGAGTTGCAGCAATGGGCTGTGGCTGTGGTACTGCTACGGTCTGTGCTGTCTGTGCAGATGCATGCATGGGCTGTGTATTCTGTGTAGACTGATGCTGGTTATGGTCTTGTCTAGGCGGATGCGGTCTCTCTTTAGTTTTACCTGTCGCTATGTTATGTTTCAGAACTGCACATTCGTGTACGTAGTGACCTGGCTGCTTGCAATAATTGCATGTCCCTTTAACAGGAGCTGCAGCGTGACTTGTCTGGGTCGTACCTTTTCTGTGACTGTCGGATGGAACCGTCTGGGCTACTAACATTTTCATTTTCGTGTCTTTCATACGTTTCTGTTCCTGATCTTGTTCTTCCCTAATTCTATTCTGGTGATATTGTAACATTTGTAACATCTGGGATGGCGTATTTGCTTGCCATGTACTCTCGACTTTATACACTCTATTTTTAACTAACGGTAGGGAATTCTCTACTAACTTTGATACGAAAAGATGTGGGTACGACTCGCTACTTGGCTGGAGGCCACTATTGATAATAAAACATTTCTCGAATCTTGAATAAAAGTCGCTAGTATCTTCATCATGTTTCTGTTTACAGGACGAGATTGCATCCCAATCCTCCTTTCTAGTTGTCAATAATCTGGGCAGGACCTGTACTATCAAACCTGGTAATGCTTTAGTTTTGTCCCCAAGGCCTAACCCTGGAACCCGTTTCTTTTCTTCATCCTCTATTTCTGCCCAGGCAATCTTTGCGTCTCCCACCTCCCAGTCCTTTTCCTTTAATTTCTCGAATATACCCGTAGGCAATAATACTTTCAACATTTTCATGATATCATCATATGTGTAGTCCCCCATCAGTAACATGTCTTTGAGCTCTCTATGAAAACCTGCAGGGTCTTTATCATGGCATGGTACTAATTTCTTCATTTCTAACAGTTCTAATTTAGTTAGAGGCGTGTGTACATACACGCGTTTCAAAATTTTATCCTCACCCATAACAGGGTGCACTTCTCGCAAGGGGTTCTGACTTTCAATACCACTCCCGCACTGCATATGGTACATTTTCCTTTCTGGAGGTGGGGCGGGGACATATTCAGGACTTACAAAAGTATCATATCTGCGTCGTTGTTCTAGAATTATTTGAACTAATTTAGTGCTTAGGCCTCTCCATCTATCCATCAGTAGTGCTTCTAGTGTCTCATGTAAGGGACCTGGATCGGAATAATGTTTTCTGTATTTAATGAGAAGGTGCTGAATCATATATATACCTGCTAATTTCTGTTCGTCGGGGGAGAGGTTCAGAAATGTCTGTGCTACCGTGTCATCATTATATATGTCTGCATTTTCGGCCCATGATACCGCTGATCGGGCTAATTCTTGTTCATCCATAGAATTGAGTACATGGTACCCAACTCGATCTCGAAGCCGTTTATCAGTTTCCTGGAACTGATGTTCAGCAGAATTCGGATTCGTTAAGGCAGAGAAGAAAACTCTCTTGCTTTCTGGACGGATACCCTTCCTAAGATAAGTTCCCTTACCTACATATGCTATAGTGCTTGTAGTTGGTTCTGGTTCTTCAGATTCTTCTTCCTCCTCGGAGGGAGCCTTTTCTTTCTCTTTCTCGTGTACTGCTATCACTGCTTTCTTAATCTTTTTATACATGGCCTCTATGCAATTTTGTCTGTCATGTTTTCCGTCGGCTATATTTTGACCCCACTTGTTCAATGCATCTAATTCACTCTGCTCTGTTCCGGGCCTGTCTCGTTCTCTTATTAGACAATTTATGAAAAATCGTAGTATCAGTGCTTGCATGGTAACTTTCTGTTTCTCCAGGGCATCCTTAATACTGTCGGGGTCCTTTCCCGTTTGAACGAACTCATATATTCTATCTAGGTGCTCCTTCATTCCTGCATAACATAACAAACTATCAGTAGCAGATCTTAACCGTAAAGACGCTAATACCATTAAGTCGTCCTGTCCAGGTTCTGGATCGTATCTACAAACTGACATATTTTCTTTTAGTGCATCAAGACGGGATGAATTAGAAGAACGGGGGGATCTGTACGTAAGAGGACTCTGCAGACCTCTGAGATTTAATCTGTGAGTCGGTGGCGGGGTCTGGAGACCCGCGGTCGCACCTTCTGAAGCGGAAGCTTGGGCATTATCTCTGTGTGTAGTCAGTATCTGAATTTGTCTTTTAGTAGGATCTGATTGAAGTGGTTTCGGTAGATCAGTTTTAGGTGAGGGAAGTGGCGGAGCTGGCGGAACGGGACTAGTCTTTTTCGGTGTCGGCTGAGAGTGATCTTGGGGGGCAGTACCACCCCCGGCCCTGTCAGTAGGCAGGGCACGAACAGGCAGATTGGTGTAAGCTGGCGCTACATCTTCGAGATATGAATTTAGGAATATGTCTTTAGTAGTCTTATGCATTACTTTAGTTGGAACTAATGGTGACGGCAAATTTTTCGGTATTTCTGAAATGGCGTCAGGGGTACCATCGGCCAAAAGATACATGTTGTTCACTTTGCCATTTAGGATACGATCTATTTGTTCTACTTTTACTCGAATTCCCTCAGTAACTAATTCGTTTTCTTGGGCCTTTTCTGATTCTTTAAGCCTGTCTTCTCTACGGAGTGCTCTATCAGCACGCTTACGTGATTCCTTACGCCAAAATTCTATGGCGTCTTTCTGAGATTGTCTAGCTTTCTTTTTCCGTAATATTTCTTCTACCTTTATGATGCACTCGGCATCCCATGTTCCGTTAACTGGCCATCGGTATCTTTCCTCTAGGTGCTTGGTATAATCTGTCCATAACTCTAGATACAAGATGGCGTCTATGCCATGCTTATTATACATGAAATTACCTGGAGTGTCCCTAGGGGGGATTGGAATTTCTTCCTCTAACATCCCTTTCCTAGTTCCTATCTGCTTTAATTTGTTGAAAAACGGCATTGTGCCTACTTGATACTGAAATGCTTGATCCTAAATACTTAATTAGCATGTAACTATTTAAACAAGAAAACACAATAATGCACAAAAACAATCACATTCATACCACGACATTAATCACATGAAACATTTAAAGACATAGCTAACTTCCCCCTACTCTGAATGTACCGCTCAACGATACAGATACACTGCTGTAACAGTGCAGAAATTCGGAATACTTTATATACTGCTAAACAGTACAGATACACTGCCTAAAAACAGTGCAGACCGGACTTGCGTACCCAAACCCGTCTAGATACGACCCAGCAATGGTACTCACCGGGAAGCACGGAAAACAGAAGGCCTCGGAAACTCGACTGGACTCGACTCGGAACTTCGGAAAACTTCGGAAAACTTCGGAAAACTTCGGAAAACCTCGGAAAACTGGTGGGCCTCTTCACACCTCGGACCTTGCTTCCTTCGGCTGGGCTCTGGTCGGGATCCTCCGCACTCCTCACCGCCTCGTCTGGGCACTGATCGCAGTCTTCGTCACCTCCGTGTGTCAGAGGGGGATGCAGGAAATCCTGCCAGTACACGTGTTGTCCGTCTAACTGATGGCAGGGGACACGGATTGCAACGCACCTTCCGGCGCGTGAGGTGGGGGAGGGGTCCCTATTCGGGCGCCAAAATGATGTAAATAATTAATTTACTCTCTTAATTTCTATGCAGGTAAGTACTTAATCAATAATAACTCAATCGGAAAGAAGGAAAACAGAGTCCGTGGTGTAAGAGTTTCTAAGGGTTTTATTCCTCATAAAGGAATCAGGATATCATGTTCTGACCACCACACAGGATGTCAGAAGGGATAGATGAGCGCGCCGTCGTTTATTGACAATACATGGCTTATATACTTGATTTACATCATAATGTTCAATGTAAGAGGCGTAACAGCTGAGAGAAGACAAGATAACAGTATACACGTGGTGCTAGTACATCATCAAGAGGCGTAAACTAGGCGTGTGTGCTAGAAACGCCACTGATAGGTGACGCAAGTGGGTGGCACCAAGGGGTGGTGCTAACAGAATGTTGCAATGTCAGCAGAAATCGGAAGCTTGGATGCGCGCGCAGCTGCATGACGTGTGATAGACGGGGTGCAGGGGACTTGACATTTACACTGACGGAAAGAGACAGAAGTCTGGCATGTCAGATCAACTTGTGCTTCTATCATATCTGATATCTGATGTTTAGGAACTAAGCTATCTGGGCAGAAAGGTCTCTAGAGCAGAAGCTATTCTATACTTGCTGTGAATGCGTGTATAAGCGCCTGAGTGTCTGTATGAGAAGCGTGGGGGCATGGGGCCTTCCATGGAAGCATGGCAACAGAGGCTATGAATTACTTGCATAAAGACAGGTCGGCCCTTTAGCCCTGTAGCTGAGGAAGGATGTTTACTGAAGCTAGCAGGCTGGAATGTATCTTCGGGGAGGAAAACAGATAACTCGAAGGTTATAGTCAATCTTGGCAGGCAGCAGGCTGAGCTGAGCACGGAGGGCCGCGCTAGAAGTAAGTCAGAGTTCACGGGTACGGGGGCTGCTTGGGCAGAGGCCCTCGCAGTCAGAAGCCAGAAAAGAGGCTCGGTGGCAGAGATTCAGGGCCTACTTTCAGCCAGGCTGAAAGACGTAGGAGTACACTTCAAAAAGACGTTGGCATAGCATACTTAGGAACGGACCATCAAACCCATTCATGGTGGGTCTGAAAGAGGACAAGTTAACGTTGGACGCAAATGTATTTGCGTCTTCATAGCTGGTACAGGAGGGAAGTTACATGCACTTTTAACTCGTACATGGAGTCGGTGGGGTACTCGCTAGGGAACACAACATGACCATAGAATTTATATTACCTCACTAACATCCCATGTGCACGTTGCGTGCCTCTGTGTGTACAGTGTTCATGTTACACCTGTATGGTAGCAGGACTGTGCCTGTGCGTACGAGTCTGAATACTGAGGTCAGTGGGATCCATTTTGGATTGAGTAGGCCTAGCATGATAGAAGACGGAGAACGGGAAGAGCTTCCCAAGACAGGGAAGTATATTGCCCGCACTCTTGCGGCTTGAGGGTGGAGATCCGGACACAGAAGTGAGGAGGATAGAGACAGGGCCACCTTTAGAATGTCCATGAGAGCCTTGTTAGCAAAAGGGTGATGATTATTAATTCCTGTGCACTTTCATTTGATAGATGGCATGGGCGGGCAGGATTGCTGTGTCTGTTGTCCACGGTAAAGAAGTTTCTATGCAGGATCTGCCGTCTGTCTGTCCCTGATTCTTGCTTCAGAACGGCTGATAACAGCCAGGTAGAGAGATCTCATGCTTCATTGGGCTCCTGTTTTGGGTACTCCTGCTTGAAGTCTCTGAGTGCTGCCTACATTGAGAAGGATCACTTTACACATTGGCTGTATCTGGAGATCAGTCTGAGATGGCCACTTGAAAGAAAACAACCCCAAGCTAGTTTTGAAGTTTGAGACTGTGGATCAACATCCCCTGTCTGGAAAATGTTTATAAAAGTGGGAAACTAACAACCACTTGAGGTTCCAGTCCCAAGTAATTCCTGAGCAAGAAATGGAGTGCTTAAAGAATTGCTGTTTAACCAGGTCTTGTGTCTGCCTGACAACCAGTCTCCCAGAAATGTGGGGCTATCATCTGAAGTCTGCACTTTCTGCTGGAGAAGCTGGAGGTCTGCCTCGTGCCTAGCAGCCTCCCTGTCTGCTGGGACAGCAAAGAAGTGTGGATGGCCCTGTGGGAGTAGAGAATTTCCAAGAGCAAAGGACCAGCATGAGGAACACTGATAGAAAGTGGACTGCATTGGAGATTGAAGCCAGGAACAATCCATGATGTGAGCGGGTCTTCAGTTCTCTCTGTGCGGTTCTTGCTGAAAACTGCCCCAAGGACTTCACCAGATGAAGGGGCAATTACAATCTCGTTTCCGACCAAATCGCACCCAGTCCAAAAACGACCAATTACGATGCCCCGAAACTGTAAGGGCTATCCGAATCGGTTGCGAAAGGTATTCGGATAGGTCGAGCCTTTCGGAGCCGAATCGTACAACTCAATGGACTCGGTTCCCAAGCGAGCGATTACAATAAACGATTAGGACAGCAGTTCCCATTCAGTTTGCCCGGAACAAAACAGCTGCTGGAATCTGTCTTTGGGGGCATGTAGCAGGCCCCACTTCACCCGGAGCCCTCCAAATTGGGCCCATGGGGGTACCCAAGGGTCCCCTATTCCCAACCATGCACAGTGTGGCCACCACAGGGTGCACAATTTTCCCCAGCCACCCCTTTCTTCAATGGGAGCCTGAGTTGGCGTTCGGAACACAGGCTCCCATTGAAGTCAATAGGAGCCCGACCAAATCGTAACCGGAAGCATTCGGATGCATCCAAATCGCTCGGTCGGACTCCCCCGATCCGAGTCATCCGGAAAGCATTCCGGAACCGATTCGGTCGGAATGCTTTCCAAACGAGATCGTAATCGACCCCTAAGACTGGGTAAAAATAAAATTTCCAAATCTCCCTCCAATAAATGCAACAGTAGTAAAAGAGATAAATTACACATAGAACATATTTACTGCACCCATTCCAGCCAATACAACACCAAGAAAACTGTTAAAGAGCAGAGGGGTAAAATGTAATATTCCCACTCCAGTTAGTGCAACAGTAGGCAAGTGTTGGATTGTGGAGCGGTAAAAATTGCTATTCCCAATCCAGTAAACACAATGGGAGGGAAAGTGTTGGATAGCAGAGGGCTAAAAATTACTATTCCCACTCCAATGAGTGCAACAGTAGGGAAAGTGTTGGATAGCGGAGTGGTAAAATTACTATTCCCACTCCAGTGAGTGCAACAGTAGAGAAAGTGTTGGATTGAGGAGGGTACAAATTACTATTCCCACTCCAATGAGTGCAACAGTAGAGAAAGTGTTGGATAGCGGAGGGGTACAATTACTATTCCTACTCCAGTGATTGCAACAGTAGGGAAAGTGTTGGATTGAGGAGGGGTAAAATTTACTATTCCCACTCTAGTCAGTTCAAAATTAAAAACAAATAAAATATCATCAACAAAATAAAAATATATCTTTTTAAGTAAATTAAAAATATATAAATATGTTGAATATTCAAATACAAATATATATAAATAAAAAATAAAAACATAATATAATGTTAATACATTTCACAAATACCTACAAATATTATATTTAATAAAATACAAAATATTTTTCAAATAAATACATATTTTTATTTACAAATTATTTGTTAACAAAACATTAATTATTACTTCAATTTAGTTTTACTTCCTACCCTATAACACCACACAACTCACAACCCACATCTAAAATGTAAAAAAGTGTTTGCATGATTAACATAATTAATTATCAATTAAACAAATATTATTGATTAAAAAACAAATTAAAACATAAAAATGAATTAACTTCCCACCCTTTACCCCTATAATCCCCACAACCCACACCTAAACTTAAACTGTAAAAAAATGAATGACACAATTATAATGTATTTTCAATTAAATAACTAATAGTATTTAACAACTAATTATAAAGTCAATAACAATAATTTACTCTCCACCCTTTACCCCTATAAACCCAAAACCCACACACAAAAAATAATTAAACAATGACCCTAATTAATTATCAATGAACTAATTAATATAACCTTTACCGCTAAAAACCTAACAACCCGCAACAAAAAATAATTACATGATTTCCATATTTATTTGTCAATTTATTAATTACTATTAATTACCAACTGTTTATTAATACATTAAAAATAAATAACTTCCCACCTTTTACCCCTATAAACCCAAAACCCATACCCCAAAAAATATAATTAAACAATTAACACAATTATTTATCAATTATTTATTATTAATTATCAACTAATTATTACGCAATCAAAAATAAATGACTTCCCACCCTTTACCCCAATAAACCCCAAAACCTGCATGTAAAAGGAATGATACAATTACCATAAATATTTATCAGTTAATCAATTCATATTAATTAACAACTAATTAATAATTAATTAAAAATAAATTACTTCCCACCTTATACCCCTAAATGCCTCACAGCCCACACATAAAATTTACCAAAAGAAATATCAAACATAATTAACATTATAAAATCTCAATTAAATAAAAATGTATAAAATTAATTCATTTAATAGAATTAAATTACTTCCCGCCCTAGTCCCCTATATACCCACAACCCGCTACGGAACTAAAAAACGCAAAATGTAATTAAAATAAAATTAAAAACGACAAAAAATTTCACACATATATTAAAAAACATAAACAATACTTATACAATAAATACCTCACATACATTTAATATATAAACTAAAATACATAGCACTAATAAAAAAATCAATATTTTAAAGAACAATATTTTTGCAAACGACAATAATGACTTCTATATTTTTTTAATTGGTATTTCTTACCTTAAATTCGATATTCTTGACCACGATATTCTTGCTGTCGATATTTCTGTGTCACGATATTTAAAACTTGATATTTGTGTAATTCGACATTTCCAACTCGAAATTTTGACTGAATACCCTGCTAATGTGGGTAAAAATATTCGCTCAGGCGAAGCTAAAAGGAAAGCTTGAAACGCTACAAACTAAGCTAAGGCCAAAAATCAGGAATTTGGAAAAACGTCCTTTGCGCAATTAGTACATGCTACCCTTATGTTTTATTTTTATACTACTAGGAAGTTTCATAAGAAAAATATTAATCTGTCCTCTGGGTGTCTTAAAATAGTGATCTACTGTTCACCCTGGGGTTTGCAATGCTTCCATAGGCTGTGAGATTCCACAGGCAGAGCTGCCTGTCACTCGATTGACCAGAGCCACTGGGATTGTGCAGCTGCAGCGTTTTTTCCGTAATTCTAAATTTGCAAGTTTGCTACATAATCCATCATATTTTGCCTAATCTGCAGATTTTTTATTACAAAATTACGTAAAACTCAGCGACACATGTTGCCGCGCAGCGGAAAGCCCTTTGCACAGGTTGACTGGCCACTTTTATGTTGCTTATTACTATATATATTGGGATGTTAAACTGGTACGACTGAGGTACAACCTATGACCAGACAGTGTTAACAAGTGCAAAAATGTCAAAATAATAAAATAATACTGTCACAAAATGCGGCGCATTTATGGCACATTATTTTACCTTTTTTTGCTGCATAATGTAGTCAGCCCTGCCTCATAAATTTGGCCCTCCCCTGACGGATAATGCCCGGTACCTCACTGGTAATATCCATTACTCCGAGTCCTGGTCTCCCCGTCCCATTCCTTATCAGTGAGCAGCTAGTCTGCTCCACAGAAACCCACAACCTAGCTGAGCTTTTTCGCACCTCCCCCAATATGGCGTCACTCCCAGGCGACCATAAAGGGGGGAGTGCATCATCTTAACATCTTGAGAATACCATAGAAAACCCAGAACGAAAACAGACAATCACCCAAAGAAACCCAAGACAGGGAGGGAGGGAAGGGCTCAGGAATGGGACGGGGAGACCAGGACTCAGAGTAATAGATATTACTGGTGAGTAACCGGGCATTACCTGCTCGTCCTGTCTCCCCGTCCCATTCCTTATCAGTGAGCCCATACCCAAGCACATGGTGATTGTAAGAAAAAAACAAACCAAAAAGTGCGAAAAAAAACAGGTCCATTTTAATCAACAGAAAACAGTACATTTTACAAACCATGTACCGCTGACAGGACATGAGTCCCAAAGGCAGCAGAGGCCGCCATCCCCAACTGAAGCCGATAATGAGAAACAAACGTATGGGGAGCAGCCCAAGTGGCAGCATAACAAATGTCCCTCAAGGACGCCCCCTTGAACATGGCCCAGGAGGAGGAAACCCCACTGGTCGACCTACCCTGAACAGAAGAAGGGAGAGGACATCGGGCAGAATCGTATGCAGAAATCACAGCACTCTTGACCCAACGAGACAAGGAGGAAAAAGAAGGCCGAAGACCCTGCCCCGAGAGGCCATAGGTGACAAACAAGGAATCAACCTTACAGAAACAAGAGGTACGGTCCAAGTAGATGCGGAGAGCCCTCAGCACATCCAACTAATGGAGGACCACCTCCTCAGGAGAGACAGGAACCGGAAAAAAAAAAACGAGAGCACAATATCCTCCTGACAGTGAAAAGAAGATAACACCTTATGCATAAAAAACTGACTGGGACGGAGAATGACCTTGTCATCACAAAAACGCAAAGAGGGGGGAGAAGCCATCAAAGCCTCAATCTCGCCAACCCTCCGCCCAGAAGTAATGACCACCAGGAAAAGAACCTTAGCAGAGAGGAACTTCAGGGACACGGAGTCCAAAGGTTCGAAAGGGGGACCCGTCAAAGCCTGGAGAACCAAGGTAAGATCCCAAGGAGGCACAGGAGATCGAGAAACTGGACGCAGAAGCAAAAAACTCCTCCGAAGGCGAGCCACTAACGGGGAGACAGAGGATACAGAGGAACCCCGAAAACCAAGAATGGCAGCCCACTGCGCCCGCAAGGAAGAAACCGCCAGCCCCAAGAAAAAACCATCCCTCAAGAAGTCGAACACCCTCACAGCCTCACAGAAGGCAGAAGAGAGACCCGTCCCAAGACACCAGGAGGAGAAATTCCTCCAGTGATGTGCATAGGACCTCAAGGTGGAAGGGCGCCGAGACAGCTGGAGACATTGTATAACCTCAACAGAGCAACCCTGACCCAGCAAACTCAACATTTCAAGTGCCAAACCCCCAGCCGGAGGCGGCGCAGTGAGGCAATCTCGAGAAAAGGAGCCCACAGAGGGGAGGGACACAGGGGAAACCTCCAATGTGGGCAAACAGACAAGGTCAGCAGAAGGGGAAACCAAGACTGACGAGACCACTCCTGCACCACCAGGAGAACCCCAAATCATCACTGACATGGGCAAACAAATCAGAGAGCGCAGCACCCTGAACAAAGCGCCCACGAACACACTCCTCATCACCCGGACCCAAATCGCCATCAGGAGCATCCTGAGGATCCGAAGACCCACGAGGAGCCTTGGCAGGAGGCCCAGCGGACTCCTGAGCCTGAAAAGCACCAGCCACAGCCTTATTGATCAAGAGGCGCAGGGCATCCAGAGGAGGGGCGGAGGAAGAGGCACCTGAAGACATGACAGCACCAGTGAAGAACCACAGGAGCAAGACTCAACCACAAGTCCAAAAACACCAGCACCAATCCAGAAAGCAGGCACTGAGAAGGACAAGTGTCAGGAAAAAAGCACCCTATGAAATACAGAGGAAGTCCTGAGGGCCCGAGCTCACGCGGGACCAGAAAAAAAGGGGCGGGCCCTAGAAAAGGCAGCCGCCCGGCCCAAAATCGCCCCAGGCAGCCCGAAAACAAGACTACATGCGCCGCCAGAAACCACTGCTGTAACCCCCGCCCGCTAAAGCAGGGCGCCGCGGATCCGGCAAAGAAAACTGGCCGCTAAAGCAGGCCTGTACAGGTGAGCGCAAAACATGGAAAAGCGGCCGCTAAAGCGAATTGCGAAAACCACAGAGGCACAGGCAGCATATGGGGCAAATCAAACACAAAAAAGGGACGGCCGCTACAGCAGGCCGCCAAACAGCAACAACAAATTAAAGGGAAAGGAAAAACTCGCCCCATCTGCTCAGCCAGGCACGAAGATACTGCGTGCAGAAAAAAAAGAACAGGGTGTTAGGATGATGCACTTCCCCCTTTATGGTCGCCTGGGAGTGACGCCATATTGGGGGAGGTGCGAAAAAGCTCAGCTAGGTTGTAGGTTTTTGTGGAGCAGACTAGCTGCTCACTGATAGGGAATGTGACGGGGAGACAGGAAGAGGAGGTAATTCCAGTGGCTTCGGCTATGACAAATCTTGCGGCCTAGAGTCGCATTGCTTGGGGTGTTTACTCTATTTACTTCCCTGCTACCCAATTCACAGTGGAGAGCGAAGAACAAAAGTGACGCACAGGAGCGCAGTCACGCACCCGGACCTCTCTGAATTCCCCAACCTGATATGTACGATAATGATCATTCTTCTCACTGCCTGCCTGTAAGGCACCCGCTAATAGGCGGTTTGCTGTCGACAAATCACCCGGGCTGAGCTATGTTTTGACAGGTAAAGGGCAGAGAGGCGGTTCGCTTGCGAAAAGTGATTTATGGAAAGTAGCATCACGGGTTATGTTTGGTTTTAAACAAGTATCACTTTTAAAGGTGTTCGTGGCAGATGGACAGGTCGGTATTCCTAAGTGCAAGAACTTTGTCCCCTGCCAGGGATGAAACACCCGTCAGCCACGCATACCACGGGGGCGGAGGAGGGTTGACAGCTGTCCTTTTTAAGGGGTCTTAAGAGGAGGATTCGGCTTACAAAATGCCACATTTATCTCCCCTTTCATCTCAGTTTCCAAATGTAAGGCATGTGAGCAATGGCGTCCTCGAGTCCCTGACATAGGTACTTACTTCATCATAGGACAGTTTTGTAGGTGGTCCCGAAACTTACTAATATATAAAACTTACTAATATATACAAATAAAAAAAATTACGTTACAATTAAACTTACCAAAGGTCACTCTGAAACAGGAACGGCTTCATGTTTTTAGAGCGGTCCAAGTAAGATAGAATTTTGCCTGCTGGAGTGTCCCCCATACACGTAACAAGGGCATTTTCTCCAGCCTGCTCAAGTAATTTTGCGCCATTACCATATTTCGCCCAAGCCTGCTGCCTTAGTTCACTTTACGAAAGTGCTGATCCTGCTCCAATATAGAAGTGATTTGGAAAAAAGCAGATTACATTTTATTACTGCAGCTGATTATGTGACCATTTCTTCATTATGCTCAGGGCCACTGGAATTATGCGGCAGGGGAGGGCCAGGGTATGCGGCCAGGTTGAGTAAATTATGCAGTAAGAAAAAGCAAATTATTCTGAATGATGTGGCTCATTTTGTGTTAGTATTGCTTCATTATTTTGTCATTTTTAAACTTGTTAAAAGTGTCTGGGCATTAGTTGTACCGTATTAGTACCAATTTAACATCCAAATATAGCAATAAACTGCAGAAAGGTCTCCAGTCAACTTTGCAAAGGGCCTTCAACTGCGCTGCAAGATGTCACTGTGTTTTTAGTAACTTTTTACTAGGTTGAGCTACAAACATTTTATTTTTGCTGAAATCTGCTGATTTTGCGGCAGATGATGGATTATGTGGCAAATGCAGCAAATCTACAATAATGAAAAAATCCCTGCGGCCGCACAATCACACAATTCCAGTGGCCCTGATTATGCCTTTCGATGCACTCGCATCATGTGTTTTTTTGCTTGCTCTCCGCTACATTCGGTTTTGAAGGGAAAAATCAAGGACTAGGTGTTAAGACTATGCAGTCCCAATACCTCTTTACGTGTGGCTGCTCGTTGTTATATTGTTGTTTTACATGATATGTTATGTGTTTAATAAAACTTAATAAACAGATTCCCCGCCCCACCCCCCAAAATAAGTGGCGCTGCTTTTTATGCAACTGATTAAAAAGGGACGTCCACTATTCCTCAGTGTCCCGGCCTCTTCTCTTAGATGCACCCGTCACAGTGGGGGGCGCTGGGATTCCTGCTCCGGCCCCACATTGGACATCCTCTCCACCTTTGATTTTGATTTCTGATCTCACAGTTCACATTTTGTCTGCTGAGTCAAGTGGTTCACTGACTTAACATTCACTCTTTTCTGGTTCTTATATCTGCCTTGTCTTTGGATTCTTTTAAGCTTGGGTGGGATCCTTTTATAAAAACATACTAACAACCATCCTGATTTACAATCTGGATTCTCCATTCAGATTCTTCTGTTTGGACTTTAGATTTCTCTCTCGGGATTGAGTTCATCGTTGAGTGATGTTCTCTGTTTTCTTGGTCTCTGTCCTTCCCCGTTGCTTGATCTCTGCTCAGTAAGTTATGGCTTTGGACAAGATCTTGACCACAGTATAGCATCTTCCCCAGCCTAGGTACCCGCCATTGACAACGCCACACACAGAGCTTAGTTTTAGTTTTACACGTCTTTATTCGTCTGCATTTGACTGCGAACTCAACATTCTAAACCAGCCTTCAGTGCATTCCGCTGTAACCCTTACGTCACAGTTCTACGGAGTCCATCAGGAGCCAAATGGGTTCCATCATTTGTAACTCTCATGACACTGCACACAGGTCAGATTTTTGTTTCAGATACTACATCTTCCTCTTGATTGGTGGTAACCCCCTGATTGGGACGGTATGTAGCAAGAGTACAGTGGAGCAGATCTACAAGAAAGTGCGCTGCGCGGCACCGCAAGCCCTTGGGCTGCGCCACGCTGCGTGACTTTCAGAGCACAGGAATGCGACATATCTACAATGATATGTTGCATTCCTGTGCTCTCCCCCGGCACTGGCGCAGTAACATCTGCCATGCGCCGGCGCAGGCACCCTTGCACCATGGTGCAAGGAGGCCTGCGCCATGGGGAGATTGCTTTTGTGCAGGAAGGGGCCCCTTCCTGCACAAAAGCAATCACTGCAGGCATTTTCCTCTTCCAATGTGTGCTGTAGAATGCAGCACGCATTGAAAGAGGAAAAAACGAGGGGAAGTGAAAACATTTCTCCTTGTTTCGCTTGGCTACGCCACCCTGATGCATTTCAAGGTTTACAATTTCTCATAAATCTGGAAATGCATCAGTGGATATGGGTGTTGCGTGGGAACACCCACAGCAACACCCATGTCCCGTCCCCAACACGCAAAGTGTTGCCTGAACAGGGGCCATTGCACATTGGTAAACGTCATTAAGAAATCCAGTTTCATTGTGCTTTAAACAGCGGCGGCTCCTTTGCTATAGTGCTGGGCATTCCTCTCCTCCTCCGACCCCGCCAGCAGCTGCAAGAATTACATTTAAAAATAAATTATAAAACCAGGTTTATTATCATTTTATTTTTCTCTCCTGGGCGACGCTTGGGGGGCGGGGTCATCGCTGCAGCAGTCATGGAGGGGAAGTGGCGGGCACTGTTGTCAGTGTACATGTGGGTTTGGCCGGTCGTCTCAGTACAGCCAGACTGCCATGCGCACTGAAGCTGTCTCCAACCCAAGCTGCGTTGCCGGGTTAGAGACAGCAGGCACAGGGTACCAGTCTCTCCGGGAGCGAGCGCAAATCGAGGGGTGCTCAGGCCAATCCTAATGCTGCTCTCATGCTGCTGAGAGCAGCATCAGGATTGGCTGCAGGGGATTCTGGGAGTCTGTGCTGGTGAGGAGCAGAAGAGCGGCGATGCAGTAGTAATTTATTTTTTATTTGTTGTTGTTTTATTGTTGTCGTTCGTTCCCCCTCCCCCTGCCTCACCACTTAGCCCTGACACCAGCCACTACTGGATTTAAAGGCACATGCCTAGATTCCCAGCAGAGAGTCAGGGCTCAGATTGTTGGGGTAAAGTGGTGAAGAGTGATCTGCTCTTGATATACATAAGTGCCACTCTTCTATGCAGATGTGTTTTTTCCCGATTGTTAAAATGAAAATTGTGTGCTAGGTTAGCGGAGGGTTTCTTCACACATCTACAAAATTGTGACATTGAGCTCTCAAGATGCAGGCATTTTATTTTCACATCCCAGGGAGTGAAATACAATTAAGCATTGAACCTCACCACTTCTGGGAATCCCTTTCTGTAGTCTTTTCCAATGGATCAGATACTGTCAGTCTTCCAGCAACTCACTGCCCTGGAATAAGAGATTTTTAGGTCGTGGAGGTTGGTGGGCTGCAGTTACTTCATGGGTGTCTGAGGCCGTCACCACACTTTATAAAGTTGTGCGATCCTTTTATCTTGCGCCACTTTTCCTTGCTTGCTGATTGACTAGGGCTGGGACCATGATTCATTCATAATGAGGTTCCCAGCCCTTTCAAGTTTACCATGTTCAGGTGTAATGTGCCGCTCCAGGTCAAGGTTATTCGTTGGATTCTGGGACTTGTTGTCTTGTTTGTTTCATTATAAAACATGACTACAAGTCCCAGAATTCAAAGTGAAAAAACGGAACTTAAAAGTACATCACAAATGAACCTGGGAAACTTGGCGGCTATCGGGTCCAGTCCAATAACTACTACTTGTGTATGGTTGAGCGTTTCGTACCACGCTTCTGTATTCTGTCAGAAAGATGAAAGGCCGAGTTAGCCGTGCCAGGACTCAAATCTCCCACACCTGACCCTGTTGTTTATTATTTTCTGATTTAATAAGAATTGTGGACAAAATGGTAAAAATGCGGAAACCTTGACATCAGAAGTGTGCAGTCAAAGGTCGTGTGCAAATTACAAGTCTGTGTTTTGTACCATGGTAATATCCGGCCATCTGAGTTGGTACCCATACCTTTCGGCTTGTGAACTATCTCCTGTTTGATGTAGACTAAACCTGTGCTTACCTAGGAACGCTCACAGGATTAGCGCTCCATGTAAAAAACAAATATATAGGGGGTCATTAGGATGGCGGGCACACTTTGCCCGCCTGCCACCCTATTGGGAAACGGGCCCGCCCGCCATAAGGGCCGGGGTCCCGTGGGGGCAATTAGGATGCATCCGCCACAGTTTCGGGTGCATCCTGCATTCCTGTCATTGTGGCGAGCGGTGCACTCAGCACCGCCTGCCACAATGCCAGGAAGGCATGTTGTGCACTAACATGCACAACATGGCAGGCACCGCGCAGTGCCTGCCATGTTGTGCATGCAACTGCAGGGGGGTAACATAGGTACCCCCCATGTGCACCCCAACTCCCCAGAGTACCTGGGGGCCCGCAACGGGCACCCGCAGTCTATTTCCGCATGCCTTTCCGTGGCAGCAATGCCGCCACGGAAAGGCATCTTTCCACACCCATGTTAATATGGCTGGCAATGTCCAACAGACACCGCCACCATATTGAACCCTTTTCTGCCCGGTCAACTCTTGACCGGGCGGAAAAGTGGCGGACGGTCTTTCCGTCCGCTGCGGTCCCCCCCGCCATAGTAATATGGCGGGGGGAAAAGGGTGGCGGGCGCGGGCGGATCACGGGCGGATCGCCACCGCCATGCGGGCAGTGGCGATCCGCCCGTGATCCTAATGGGCCCCATAGTGTTTTGCCAGATGGAGACCTCCCCAAACACCGATTGAATATATTTTTGGGGTATTTACTGTAATTAGATGGCTCCACTAGGTGGCACCCTAAGGGTGACACATTGCCTCATCTTATGGAAACACAGACTCTGTGTTTACCCACTCTGCAGACACCTCAACCCTGTAAACTAACAAACACCAGGGTTGGATTGGGATCCAAATTCAGCCCGGGCACGCTAAAAAAAAGTGGCCCACATTTGCATATTGCCTTTCCTCAAAACACTGCTTTCATTAAAATGTTATTTTAAAAAAGGGGGGTGGGGGGAGGGGAGGATACACAAAAATGCACGGATTCGTTTACACTGGTGACTGAAAACAAGTGAGGCCACTTCTGCTCAGGCCCCTTGCCCCGCTAGGTATGCATACATTAATGGACGATTCTGCAAGAGAAAGAAAGTGACACCTCTGCCTGTTGCTAAAAAGGAGGTAATGAGCTCCCATCTGCCTCTGGAAAGGTCACTCAGGCACCCACTGGGTCGCTGGCTGTATCCGACAAACAGCGACACCGCCCTAATCGGCCCCCCAGACTGCTCCAAAAAGCTGCCCACAGTTGGAACTCGGCACCGGCCCCTCGGTCATTGCCCGAGTGCCCGCGTTACCAATCCGACGCTGAAAAACATTGTTGCCTCTAGTTCTCGTTAAAAAAATTGCATTGCTCTTGCCAGAATTATACAGAAAACAAATTCACCAACCTTTCGGCATAAAAACTAGCTAAACATTAGCTAAAGGGTGTGGTTTAGACAATAAAAATAGATGGCGTGGGCCCTCTTTACGATCGGGCTGGTGTGTTTTGATGTATGTTTGTTCTGGAGTTGAAATTCTGACTGTGTAGAGTTTGCTGCACCCAGTAATTACTGGAGGCGATCATGTCGTCACCCATTGTTAAGTTTCGGTAAATCAAACCTGCCAGAATTTAACAGAGGCAAAGAGTTTGTTTTTTATTCTGACATGTGCATTTTGGTGCAGTGAGCCAAAATCCTCATGCTATTCCCCAAAAAACACATAACCGGTGCAATGCATTACTCGTATAATTTCATCCTACCCCTTCCCGCGGGGGAGGAATTTTATCAGGTGACAGAAATAGCCCCTTTACTACTGGGACACTTGAAACCAGGGCCTAGCTCCCAATTTAGGCCTCGACCATGATGCCTCGTAAAATACCCACACCCCATAAACCAATGTTTGACGTTTGGGGGTAAAATCCGTCAATCATATTTTTCACCTGATAAATATGAGCAAATCAAACCTGCTGTGATGTAAGGATGAAAAAGGGCCAGAACTGCTGGAAATGCAGAGTTTGGTGCAGTAAACTCCAAAATCTACATGCTTCTCCCAGTGCTGGATTAAACCCTCTGAAGGCCCCTGGGCAGTCGATATTTCGCCCCCCTCCCTCGCAAAGTATCTTCTAATATGTTTGTAATTTTACCAACTAACAATTTCAATAAACCACCACATCACATTAATACAATATTTTATTCATAGAGTCTTTAACGTAAAGTTTTCGGTTCTTTGAGTCTATTAATTTTTTTCTAAGTTTTGGAAACAAATTAAGAAAGCTCTGATTGTAATTCTCTTTCAAGATCAAATCAATATTATTTTGATCCTTGTCGCGGGGCCCCTAAAAGGAGTGGGGGACCATAAGCCGGTGCCTACATTGCCTATTTGGTAATTCCCCATTCTCAGGACAAAACTCATAATTGCGGCTACTTAGACTCATAAATGAGAGTTGTCTTAATGGCAACTAAAACACCATGTACATGTACAATAATAAAACAGAAAATTGAAAAGAAATGCTTTGCTAAATGCCTCTTTGAGCCGGGGTGGAAGTTTGCATTCTTGTCCCCACCAAACACAGCAGCCACATCTGATAAGAGCACCTTTGGGCCAAGAATGTAGCTGGGCTGAAGGTTTGACTGCTCCGAGGCGCAGCCAGGAATGTAAACCGTGACTCCCGCCTGCCCAGCTGAAGCCGTCTTGTCTTCAAAGTCAAGTCACAGGAGGCAGCTGAAATGTTGTTTTCAGATTTCAATGCCCTGCTGAAGGAAACCCTGCTAACAGGCCCGCCTGTCTGTTCACACATTCCTTCCAGTGCAGGGCTTGGCGTTTGATTGACAGGTTGGAAACGGAGTGTTTGTTCAGGGTTTAAAAACAGTTTATGTTTTTGTGGGACTAAAAGCACACTTACCTCTGCGTTTTCATATTTCCAACGTTTCTTCTTCCTAAAACGTTTAGAGAAGCAGTACTTGAATCTCTTCTCTGTCTGACAGTCTGGGGCACGTTTCCGGTATTGATGGGACACTGATTGCGGGTCAGGCAGGCTACACCACTATTTACTGGACCGCAGGCTTCCCCACTTATGGGGTAATGAATTGCTTTGACCAACCGCCCATGATGTGTCTGCCCTGGAAAGTTTACTTTGTCAACTGAAGAGTTAATTTGTCATTTTGATTGAAATTGCCCTTAATTATCACTTTCTCCTTAGCAACATCTTTTTATTAGGGGTGTCCTCGCGACAGCTTTAACACACATGCTTACGTATAGGGGTTCTAAATCAGCCCTCGTCATCCATTGGTCTCTTCAGCTGTCATTTACATTTTGTCTTCCACCTATCACAGCATACAGCCTGAGACAATGGGTGAGCCCACTTCAGTCACTGCCCCGTTGCACTGTGGGCGATGGCATTTTGCCTAATCGAACAAGCACAGCCGGCTACAATAAAAGTGCACTTCATGTGAGCACAGGGGAGTCAATACTTCATATTGCTAATGGTTTTTCTCTTTCCACTCTTGATCCTTTCTTTTTTGTGTGTTCAAACTATGCCTTTGGGTTACGGCAAATCAAAGCCAATAGTACATTTCCTTTGCTTCGGTATGAATCATACCTCCCTATCATATGCATTAAAACTAAAAAAAGGTTTCCAGACCTGTTCCAAATGCACCTGCCTGCCAAGAAGCAGTCATGCTGTTCTGTTAAATTATATATAATGGTTCATCTATTTTTTAAGTAATGTTTGTATTGCAAGTGTATAGCAAATACGTTTATTCAGCAGCTTGTTTTCTTTTTTTATGTGGTCTATGATCTGCAATAAAACAATTTAACCATTGTACTGACAAGCTTGCTAGGGCAAACCTATTGAATGTGCCACTTCTTGTTTTGTTATGTATTTGATTGCAATAGAGGTTGCCACCTTTTACCATTTCTTCTCCCCTATCAGGTCTCCATTGGTTCTCAATTTCTAAACCCTCCATCTTTATGAGGTCTTTCTCACCAGTCCCTCCACAGGAAAGGGTCTAGACATCTACAGCAGTGCGTGGGTACTTACCTGCCTTGCAGAGCCTTACCCTCAGGATAAAGAAGGCCAGCATGAATGGTTGTTCCATTAGCTTTCTTGCTACAAATATGGGCAGAGTTAGTTGAAAACATCCAATTAACAAACATGCTCTTAAGGAGTTGCCCAGTGTTGCCGTTCCGCGATTGATCTGTCTGAGTGGGCCTTGGCAGACCCAGGATCTGGCTCCCAAGGGCGGAGAACACACCCCAGCGAACCAGAGAAAGATGTGCTGCCAAATTTAAGATTCTCATTGGCTGCCATCTGTACAACTGTTGCAAAGGAGTGCATGATATTTGTACCAGATAGAGCTGTACGTAAAGCTTGGATCCTAAACGACATCCGGATCTGGACAAGGTGCCAGCGCAGTGTTAACAGCCCTGAGGGTATGACCCTTGAATTTGTAGCCAAGGTTTAAATCAGCAGTGCTCAGCATAAGTCCAGGAGAGCCTGGTCCAAGCCACACTGGTAGGATAGCACTAGCTGTGTAAAGGTTTCCATTGAGAATCATTGTATTGGCCTGTTTTGCCACCTATACGCAGACGACATTCACATTCATCTGCATGTCACTAGTCACCACAATTGTGATCTTTATTATAATGTCTGGTTGATGGGGATAGTATGGCATTTGCTGCTTCTGTATTCCTTTACACAGATCCGTAAACACCTTAACAGCCCATCCTATTGGGTCATGCTGTGGTCTTTGCCAACTAGACTGAGTAACTTGGTGTTAACAAAGATGGGGCTCTGGAGATACCATGCCTTGGACAAAAGCACCTATCACCAAATGCCCTAGCTTCATCGAAATCTGCAGTTTATTCCAGTTGAGCCACAATCCGTACGCACGGGGTATCTTATCAGCTCAGTGTCTGACTTTGTCAATGCATGGGTTCCCATACTGTCAGCCACCAGTGGCCAGACTCATTGGCTGTCTCTTCTATTTAAGTATCTCCCCTTTGAAGGAATAATCTACTTTTAGATTCTGGGCCTGATTCAGAAACACATTTGTGAAACTCCACCTACATTAGGTGTAGATACCAATTTACAAGATTCTAAGACGTTTCCAGGAGTTCTCTGGTGAAGCTGCGATAGTCGCTGTGGCTTATTCACAATAATCAAGAAACACCCAAGGGCCTTGACTCTACTCAGTAAGGCTGAGTCAATATAACCAAAACCAAAACAAATGCCAATACTGAACACTACCTACCATGCTCATTCATAATGGTGCCAATGAAACTAAATCACAGGTTCCACAGTAAATAAATTCAACTTCTTCATTTTATTTGCAGAATCCTTTAAATTATTTTCGGATACTACATAGACATCGGCTGTTATACTTAAATAAGAAAATACCAAATACGACCAACACTTAATGCCAATCCACAATATCACTATAGAGACACCACATTCACTCAATACTCTCCTACAATCATTCCACAACCATTCAACACAAATTGACCACTCCACACAACCCTGGTATTCAGTGGGTACGAAACGCATCGACCTTGCATTGTTTCAAGTCAAACAAAGGTGTACAAAATTAATTTGGTTTTTGGTGCACTGTAAATAATTGTTTGTTCACTGTGTACATTTTTAGTGTAATTCTTTGGTGTGCCTTCCATTTGAGATTGGTGTTCATTCTTCTTGTTGTTTGGCTGATTGCACTGTGTTCCCTTCTTGGTTTTACCTTCCTAAGAAAATGAGTCACTATGGCTTAACCTGTTGGTGAACTGTTTGTTGTGTGGAATGGTCAATTTGTGTTGAATGGTTGTGGAATGATTGTAGGAGAGTATTGATTGATTGTGTTGTATCTATGGTGATATTGTGGATTGGCATTAAGTGTTGGTCGTATTTTTGTATTTTCTTATTTAAGTATAACAGCCGATATCTATTGTAGTATCTACAATAGAAATAAAACAGGAATAGACAGGGAATATTCATATTTAGTTAGTACAAATAGAAGGAATTGTGCCTTGTTTGGGAGGTGGACTTTGATGTGGCTTATTCACAAAGGCTTGTAAGAGCACATGAAAGTATACTACAGCAGTACTACTTCCCAAAAACCCTAAAAGCTTTTCTGAGCCAACCCAATTTCTCCCAGAGGTACCTCTGGAAAACATTTGAGAATTCCTAGTTATGCTAATGTGAAGAAGTTTGTGCATTCATAATTGAACTTAATGTACAATTGTACATGCACATATATCTGGGATGAATGCAATTGTTCCTGGTACCTTTTTTCTTTTCCAGAATCAAGAAAACATTCCCACTCGAGAAACTACGTTCCCTGCACCCACATCAGTTCTATAGGGGTTCCCTTCTCATTCACAGCACGGAAACAGGTGTACTCATGCCCTTGACATGAGTAAACAAACCCCCGGCTGATTCCAGATTGGAAATATCCTTGAAAACATTTGAGAGTACCCCTAACTCAGACGTGACCATAAACTTACAAGGGCATCACCACAAGGGAATGACCACTTCCTGTGCTAGGAAGATTTACTACCCCATAATACTACACCATAGTGGTATGATAATATGTTTCAACAAACAGGAAAGAATGCAATTTCCCATTTGATATTAACAATTACTGAGGGAATCAGTATTTCTGGGTCAGATTTCCCCAGTAATTCCTCATTTTGTCCCCAAAGTTCAACCAGATATTTCATCTGTTCTTAGCAGACGAATTTTTTGGCTGAAACAGATCCACAGTTTTTCTGCAAATCTCAAAATTCGATGGGTCGAACAAGTACTGGTATCTACAATTACTGACCCCATCAAACCACAAGAGGCCACTGATAATGAGGGCCTAGAGTCTTACAGCCAGATTCATCAATGTCCCGAATTGCGAGTCCTTAATAGCGATTATTAAGGAATCGCTATTAATGACTCGCAAAACGGGATTCATGTAGAAATCGCAATATTATTTGCGATTTCTACAGCCTCCTTATTTGCGATTAGCAAATTGGTAATCGCAAATAAGGAATGACTCCCCATGCATTCCTATGGGCCTAGGCCCATAGGAATGCATGGGGAGTCATTCCTTATTTGCGATTAGCAATTTGCTAATCGCAAATAAGGATGCAATTTCAAGGGTGCCAGGGGTGTCCAAAGGACACCCTGTAGCACCGCTGAAATGCAAATATAGACTGATTTTGCGCACACACATGTCCAAAGGACATGTGTGTGTGTAACATACAACTTAGAAAAATGCACTAAAGTGCATTTTTCAAAGTTTTCGCTATTTAGCACGAAGTCAGACTTCGCGGTAAATAGCGGCCAAAAATAGCGATTTCGCAATTCAAAAATGGTTCATGAATTGCATTTAACCCCTTAAGTGCGGGGAACGTTCAGCGGTCGTCGCGTGCACTACCTCGCTAGTGCTGCGCACGTCCGCTGAACGTTCCATTCCCGTTAGCGCAATCGAACGTCCGCACTGGGGCGGAATTTTCGACGCGCTAAACGGGTTAAGGAATCTCAATTAGAGATTCCTTAAATGCAATTCCTGCAATTTAGCGATTTCGCAATTTGCGATTTTTGCATTTGGGATGATGACTCCCAAATGCAAAAATTGCGCTTGCAAAGGGCCAGATTCTCAGAATCTGGCCCTTTGCATGCCGATTTTACAATGATGAATCTGGCTGTAAATGCTTTAGGTCAGTAGTGACTGTTACTTAACAATTTACTTAAAAGATCATTAATCCTCGGCATTAGACGTGGTGCAAATATTTCCCAGCGCGAAGAAACTTTGCACAATTTGCGCTGATAAAATCCTGAGATTTTAGTTCAATTTCTGAGGTAATGTGGAAGAAGTTGGTGATCCACTGCACCAGATTATTAAATTAAAAGTCATTTAAGCAAGTTGATGAGCATATTTTCAACTCCACACCAATGCAAACATTCTGGAATATTCTTAGGCTGCCATTGGGTGCTGCAGGAGACATGCGGAAATGTTATTTTATGTTAATTTCGATTTATATAGCGCCAAATCACCGACAGGTCTCTTAGCGCTTGCTTTGGGAACCCGTCCTCGCTTTCCCTGCGAGATAACCCCTACTGGGCATCCCCAAGGTGAAGACCTGGCATCCCATCGCGGTAGGGCCGTAGTGGAGATTAAGCAAGCTATTGCCCAGAGTTGCAAAGTGTGAACCCATGATTCGAGTAGGCACCGAGGCGAGAATTATCGAGTCCGTGAACATTTTGAGCTCAAGACCCTGCCGCGTCGGGAATTGAACCCTGGTCCCGGGACTGACCACTGCATCAGGGTCTGCCTCCTCTAACCAGTGAGCCACACTTCTCCATGACCGAAGCAATATTTTTGCTGTCTACTCTCTAATTTCTTTGGGTTTTCTTTCAATACCATGGGAATTGTTCATTGTAATATCACCACAACCGTCTCTGCCTCATTTACTGGGTTGTTCTCAATCGGCTTAGTGCACTTTACTCTAAAATGTGAGGCAGAAAAAGTGGCTACTGTTTGGACCCTTTTTTAAAACATTTTTTGCAATATTGTTAAAAGCTGTTGATAAATTGAATACGAAAAGTTGACCAAGTTAGAAATATATGTGCTAACCTTGTAAAAAGCATGGAACTAAAAAAATGCAAACACATTTTTTCACTCTTGTTAGTGCGGCATCTGGTTATAAATCACATAGTTTGCAACATTTGAAAAAAAATTCCAGGGACACTTTGCAGCACAGCTATCAACTAGAAAATGTACCACACCCACTGCCACAAAGCTCTTCCTACTGCGCCCAAACCCACATAATTAGCATCATTTATCTCCACTTACTTATAATAGTGCAGATTAGTGAATCTACTCAAGAGAGAATTGCAGGGAATTGAGACGGGAATTTCAAATTTAAGGCTAAAGTAGCTGAGTTGGAAAAATTCTCACATGCAGCTGCATTGGAGAATTTTTGCAACTCGACTTAGGCCTATAGTTTGAAATTCCCATTGCAATTTCCTACAATTCTCTCCAAAGTGCAATTGACTGTCCCGGGATAGTGAATTACCTGGGACAGTCTCCAACTTGCAAAACAGGACAGTTGGCAGCTATAAATAGGAGGGATTGAAAATTACAATTGCTTTAACAAGGTTTGACATGCAATAAGGTACAATGCAAAGAGTAAGAGTGAGCATCGTATGGACATGCCCACACAGGGTTCCATGTCACTCACCATAGGTGTGTTATTCAGTCATAGAATACACCTTTCCTGCAGAACACGTGCAAAAGTCCTCTATTAATACCTCAGTAGCACTGAAGACTTTGAAAACATATCGATGTTTCATTTTGTGAAACTCGAATCTGTGAATACTTTATTTCTATTTGCAAAGGGCATGCCTTCTTTAAAGTGTTGCATCTTTTTAGAAACTATATTGTCCAAAGGTCATACATCTGCGAAAAAATTAATAAAGGGTTATTTGTGTTTTTTTTTACTTTGCAGTAGGAAAAAAGGTGGCGGGATAACACCGGATATTAGCCAGGAAGCCCACGAGAAAAAGAAGAGGCCGGCCTCCTCCACATCTTACAAACTGCGGAAAGCAAAGTCCCTGGCAAGTGTTTTCTCATCACCCTTTTTGCTGCCTTGGTTTGCGCAGAAAAGCATGAGCAGAGTGGGCAATTGCCCAGTGCCCCCACCTCTCAAAGGGCCCCCTGGATAGTACATTTTGTTTCTCTCACTTTGTTATATTTCTACATCTGAACCTCTCTTCTCTCTGCCTACTCCTACCTATGTCTTTGTAAGTCCAGGGTGAGCTTACGGAATTTTTAGTATCTAGGGAAAAAACATATTTCAACAGTTTTTTGTGGAAACCCATTTCTAAAAGTTTGTTTTGCATCATGTGTGCTACAATTAGCACAAAGGTGTGTAGTAAAATTCAAAGTTATTACGAAAAGGGGACCCCAAAATATGTCCTGCCTGGGGGCTCCAAAATCCTTAAGATGACCTGCTGCCAATGTTTGTGCTTGGTGGCAGGAGTTAAACACTAAAGGTGTGCTGTGGTAAATTATGTGGAACACCGGAGGTGTGCTGTGGTAAATTATGTTGAACACCGGAGGTGTGCTGTGGTAAATTATGTTGAACACCGGAGGTGTACTGTGGTTAATTATTTTTGTGCTTGGTGGGAGGAGTTTAGCACTAGAGGTGTGCCTTGGTAAATTATGTTTGTGCTTAGTGAAAGTGTTGAACACTAGAGGTGTGCCTTGGTAAATTATGTTTGTGCTTAGTGGAAGTGTTGAACACTAGAGGTGTGCCTTGGTAAGTTATGTTTGTGCTTAGTGGAAGTGTTGAACACTAGAGATGTGCCTTGGTAAGTTATGTTTGTGCTTAGTGGAAGTGCTGAACACTAGAGGTGTGCCTTGGTAAATGATGTTGAACACTGGAGGTGTACTGGGGTAAATTATGTTTGTGCTTGGTGGGAGGAGTTGAACACTAGAGGTGTGCTGTGGTAAATTATGGCTGTGCTTGGTGGTATAAGTTATACACTAGAGTTCTGCAGTGGTAAATTATGTCTGTGCTTGGTGGGATAAGTTGTACACCAGAGGTGTGCCGTTGTAAATTATGTTTGTGCTTGGTGGGAGTGTTGAACACCAGAGGTGTACCGTAGTCAATTATGTTTGTGCTTGGTGGGAGTGTTGAACACCAGAGGTGTACCGTAGTCAATTATGTCTGTGCTTGGTGGGAGTGTTGAACACCAGAGGTGTACAGTAGTCAATTATGTTTGTGCTTGGTGGGAGTGTTGAACACCAGAGGTGTACCGTAGTCAATTATGTTTGTGCTTGGTGGGAGTGTTGAACACCAGAGGTGTACCGTAGTCAATTATGTTTGTGCTTGGTGGGAGTGTTGAACACTAGAGGTGTACAGTAGTCAATTATGTTTGTGCTTGGTGGGAGTGTTGAACACCAGAGGTGTACCGTAGTCAATTATGTTTGTGCTTGGTGGGAGTGTTGAAAACCAGAGGTGTACCGTAGTCAATTATGTCTGTGCTTGGTGGGAGTGTTGAACATCAGAGGTGTGCCGTTGTAAATTTTGTTTGTGCTTGGTGGGAGTGTTGAACACCAGAGGTTTACCGTAGTCAATTATGTTTGTGCTTTGTGGGAGTGTTGAACACCAGAGGTGTACCGTAGTCAAATATGTTTGTGCTTGGTGGGAGTGTTGAACACCAGAGGTGTACCGTAGTCAATTATGTTTGTGCTTGGTGGGAGTGTTGAACACCAGAGGTGTACCGTAGTCCATTATGTCTGTGCTTGGTGGGAGTGTTGAACACCAGAGGTGTACAGTAGTCAATTATGTTTGTGCTTGGTGGGAGTGTTGAACACCAGAGGTGTACCATAGTCAATTATGTTTGTGCTTGGTGGGAGTGTTCAACACCAGAGGTGTACCGTAGTCAATTATGTTTGTGCTTGGTGGGAGTGTTGAACACTAGAGGTGTACAGTAGTCAATTATGTTTGTGCTTGGTGGGAGTGTTGAACACCAGAGGTGTACCGTAGTCAATTATGTTTGTGCTTGGTGGGAGTGTTGAACACCAGAGGTGTACCGTAGTCAATTATGTCTGTGCTTGGTGGGAGTGTTGAACACCAGAGGTGTGCCGTTGTAAATTATGTTTGTGCTTGGTGGGAGCGTTGAACACCAGAGGTGTACCGTAGTCAATTATGTTTGTGCTTGGTGGGAGTGTTGAACACCAGAGGTGTACCGTAGTCAATTATGTTTGTGCTTGGTGGGAGTGTTGAACACCAGAGGTGTACCATAGTCAATTATGTTTGTGCTTGGTGGGAGTGTTGAACACCAGAGGTGTACCATAGTCAATTATGTTTGTGCTTGGTGGGAGTGTTGAACACCAGAGGTGTACCATAGTCAATTATGTTTGTGGGAGGTGTTGCACACTAGAGATGTGCTGTGGTAAATTATGTTTGTGCTTGGTGGGAGGAGTTGAACGCTAGAGGTGTGCCTTGGTAAATTATGTTTTGGCTTTAAAAATCGGTAATCTCCCGCCTGAACCCGGTCTGTTGGCATGTATGCAAACTTCAGTACTGGACAAATTTCACATGGAATGGAGAAATTCAGTGTCCCCACTGGTCTCCTGAGCCATGCAGTCTGCTGACACTACGGCATGCCAGAGGTCGTGACCTTGTGCGCTCCAGGGTTAGAGGGTACGCAAACATTGGCTGATAGTGATTCCTTCATGATGGGATAGATATGACTAGTATTTCTCTGTCCCTATGTGACTGGGATGGGCAGGAACTAGAGTATCATAGCCCATCCGAACACTCTGATTCCATGTTAATATTTATTTCTTCTTTAAATTGAAAAATGCAAAACAGTAATTTTATTTTTAGAGTCTCTCCATGCTATCAATGTATTCCTGCAGAACAGGAGCTGTGCATTATTGGTGCATATTGAAGACGTAGAGTGTTAAAAAAGCGAAATATATAATGTCATAATGAATCTTAGCTGCAGATGTGTTAGTGCTGTAATGCCAGGTCACCCACCCGTCTATCTCCCAGCCCACCCCCACCAGCTCTGCATGGCCTTTGGGTGCAGTTCCTGCCCCGCGGCCAGCTGCTGCACCCAGTCCAGTTTTGACTGCACTAGCTGTGCAGGGCCTTCCGCTGTGCACAATGACACCTCGGTGGATGACTTGCTCAAGCCCCATGGTTGGCTCTGGGCGCATGGCCTGGCCTGTGGGTACAGTTCCTTTCCTGTGGCCAGGTGCTGTACACAGTCCAGGTTCCACTGCACTTGCTGTGCCTGGATTTTAGCACAGATATTAGTTAAAGATATGGTCTCAATCTGGGTTTCATTGATCTCTTTGCTGATCTGCAGATCTGAAAACAGCAACTAGACCCAAGAAGCCCACTCTGTCCTGAAGGCCCCATCATGTGTCCGAAGACCGCAGCAAGTGGCGAAAGTTTGTGCGCAGTGGGCACAGGTGGGGGCGCGCATGAGTTGAGCACAGGGTGTGGCTGAAGAGCGCACACTGCGGGATGTGGGGGACAGTGGGGCTATGCTCTGAGAGGCTGGTCCGATGCAGTCCATGCACAACGCTTTTTTTGCTGTGGCCAAGGACCAACGTATAGGGAAATAAATCCTAAATCATACACTGGAAAATATTTTTTAAAGGAAAGTTATGGTTCTTTAGTCAGATGAGAAAAAACTTTATTAGATAAAACCTATTGGATTTCCCAATAAAAACGTAAGTAAAAGTAGCCCAAAGATACAAACACTGGAACCCAATGAAATTCCTGAGTATCATCATCGGAGCTGGAGTATGAACTGGGGTGCTCAGGATTGAAGGGCAGCACTGGACCGAAGGTTAAACTTTGCACCCAGAGCGCGGTGGGCTTGCATGAAGGCCATACGAGCCACTGCTAGTGGGTGGGTCTTGAGCACAGGGCTGGTGAAAGCCAGGCCAGCAAGGCCAAGGAGCTCTGGAACACTCAAGGCCTGATTTACAACTCGGCAGACAGGTTACGATGTCCTAGCAGTCACCAATATCCCGTCCTCCAAAAATATAAATGCCATTATATCCTATTGGAGTTGTATTTCGGCGGACAGGATATCCGTTCTGAAGGTGTAAACCCGCCCGCCGAGGTCTTAATCAGGCCCTTAGTGCTAAAGTGTTGGATTCGGCCAAACGCCGGGCCTTGAACCCGTAGTTGACATTACATGGCCGCAGCCAGGTACAGTGACCACTTAGTATAGACATGTTCAACCAGGTCTGGTCAGTGGATAGGACCGGCATCAGTCAAAGTGGACTGTACCCTCAACAACCATTCACACTGGCTGCGAGCGCAATGGGGTAATTATAGCTGCCATTCTCACCATGGTTGGTGACTGTCTGGGGTTTTTAGTTCTTGCATCTTTACCATAAAACCCCTTCAACTGAAGTTATTTAGGAGACTATTAATGATTTTAATAAAAAAACAATGTTATTTTGCTATTTAACCAACAAAGTATATGCAACTTTGCAGATATTTTTAGGCAACTGATAAGCAGGAATTCTCTTTATGGGGCAGTTTTTACTGTTAGCATAATTTATTCACATTTTAAGAAAACATATTTAATACTTTTGAGCTCTATCATATAATTTGATGACAGTCCAGCCTCCTTCAACCCATGAAAGCTAAGCAAGCAAGGTACCTGCTCTTAATTCTGCCCTAGATGTTCCTGTAACATGTAAATACGAACCATGAAATATTACAACAGCTCTAACTCGCCTTCAAGTTATCATTTTTTCAAATCTTCTTGTCTGAAGCTTCTGCACCTCTGTGGTGGAGCGGTGTCGGTCAGGGGAGGGAAGAAGAGGGGAAGCTAGCCCAGTGCATGTTTTGGGTTTTGAGGATGATGGGGGAGGATGAGATCTGTCTATGAGAGATGAGGAAGGTCAGCTCTGGGCATATATTTCTGTGTATTTTATATTCTGAGAGAGATATTTCCTACCTGTTCGATTCTGGTTCAACCATGGTTGAAGCTCCTTAGAAAAGTTATTACATCAGATTTGTGGATACATACAAATAACATAGGACTTCTGTTTCTCGACAGAACTAAAAAACAAAGCAGATCTATTGGAATTCATGAAGAATTAAAAATACTTGGCTTTTTACTAAATAGCTGTCCAGTATTTTCCCATTATATATTAGATTCCTCAGTCTGGCTTAGCCCCGAGATACCTTCGGATAATTGTTGCGCTTTAGAAATCTTTTTTTCTTTCTTTCTTCTTCTTTTTGGAAATCTGGTCTTGAAAAGTATCCATAAACGACTATTCCAGTCCTACTTTGATTCAATACTTGGCAAAATATTTGGTACTAATCCCAATACTACACTATTGGACACTATTGAGCACACTGAATACTTTACACAGGGAACTTGAGAAGTAGCCGACCAGTGACCAAGCTAAAGGCCAAGGGCCTTATTTAGAGTATGGTCAATGGGATACTCTGTCACAGGCCGGGCAGTTGTCCCGCCCTCTGTGCATTATATCCAATGGCGGATGGGATGTCTGACATGTTTCGACTGAGTATACCACCCACCAAGCTCTAAATTAGGCCCCAGGTATAGCCTGCAATTAAGCATGGGCGAATTTTGCGAATCTGGCATTCGCGAATTTGCGTATTTGCGAACTCGCAATCCGCGAATTCTCGCGAATTTGCGTTTTTTTTTGTGTTCGCAAGGGTTTCTGCCAGTTCGCGAGGGTTTGGTACCAGTTCGCAATTGCGAACTTACTTGTCGGCTCGCAACGGTCATGACTGTTGTTTCTACGTCTGGTTCATCATCACAGGTTCCCAGCACCCTCTGTTTAACCACTGCCACCCTCTGTTTCACCCATGCCACCCTCTGGTACATCAATGCCACCCTCTGATTCATCATCACTGTAGATTATGGGGGGGAAAAGCAAGCACACCTTCCCTGCTTCAACTGACATGAATTAATTTGGGGTTGGTTTTCTAATGTGTCACTGTTTTAAAATTCCAGTCTGGCACCTGCTTCCTTATCTGTAATTTGCTTTCTGTTGCAGTGCAACTTTTTTTTTCCAGGACCTTTGTGGCCTACTTGTAGCTATTCTATGAGCCTGCTGTGAGGGTCAGAACAGGGTCATACAATTGTTGCAACTAGCAACTGAACTCTGGAGGGGCCCCAGTCCGGAAGCACTACAGGGAATGGTTACTATTACTAATGATGAGTTTGAACTTTTGCACCTGCTGAGTGCTTTCATTTTTGAAAATTCGTTTTTCTGCAGAGCAGCAACTGTAATGCCCCAAACAAACATAGGCAACTGAACTCTGGAGGGGGCCCTCGGGAAGTACTACAGGGAATGGTTACTAATGATGAATGAACTTTTGCACCTGCTGAGTGCTTTCTGCAGAACAGCAACTGTCATGCCCCAAACAAACTTACTTATGAAAGTTGATTTCTAATCCAAAAGTGATCCAAAGAGAGTCAAAAGGCCTCAAATTCCAAAAAGTGCAGGCAAATGTCAACCTGAGGAGTTATTCTGATAAAAATCATCATTTTCAGAAGGTCTATGCTGCTTGCTAGTGGATTTCTTGTGCAGAATTGCAAATTTTGTAATTTCGTGAGCGCAAGATTGTTGCTGCCCACCGCACCTACATGTTCGCAATTGCGAACTCTCGCGATGCGTCGCCAAACTCCTGCGGGATCCCGCAGCAAGATCCGAAATGGCGCAGCACTCGCAAAAATATCGAGAAAAACAACATGGCAAACGCTGAATGACGGTAAGTGAACGCCGCACGCCGCAAAATTGTATCACCAAGAAAAAAAAATCCGCTGGCTGCGGATTTTGCGGGAAATTCACGAATCTCGCGGATCGCGAATTTACCGAAAATCCGCAAAATTCGCGAGCGGAGCGGATTTTCCGCCCATGCTTATCTGCAATGCTCATTGGTGAGGGAAAGAGGCTGGTTGTAGGGGACTTCAATCCTACATAGCCACGTATGAGCCGAGAGGAGCAGATCTCCAGGTGGGATTCTGCTCCTCTAAAAATATAAGTGGCCCGGTGTTCCTGCACCCTAATTTTCTGGGTATGGGAGCAATGAATCGAATGTTCCCGGCCGGATAATAAGTCTGGTAAAATCGCTATGGAAATGGGGTGCAAGTGCAGCCAGAGCCTGGATACCGGCCCCAACCCGACCCCTCTAATTTAAGGGTCTGCTGTGTAGTGCTTAGTGCTTCCAGGGACAAATCACATCAAATGCCCCACACAGAGCAGTTTTGTACCAGTTTAAAAATTACATATTTACTGACTATGGGATAGAAACTGATGGCTTGTCTGGTCACTCAGTGCAAGTCTTGTTTTCATACTAGTTCATAGTGCAAATGTCACTGCCGAATATCCTGGAACTAAAGCAAATTTGTTTAGCACTAGTGCATAATGACACAGCACTAATTCAATTTTCATGATCCCTACCATCTGCTGTCCTAAGGTTTCCCACTAAATCAGGCTCAAAAACAGCATAACATTCCTGAGTCGGCCTGGTTCCCACTGAGGTTTTGTACCGGTTTAACATTCGTGATAAAAGAAAGTGTAAGGGCTACAACCATGTTTTGCGCCGATTTTTTTATCCACTTTTGGAAACATTTGGACCCCATATTACCACTGACTGAGCTATTTGAGTCCACTCTAATTTGTGCAAACTTTAGACACAAGGTTTTACTGATTCACCCACCTCTAGACGAGGTTGGAAACAGACATTGGAAAGAGCGAGGAAAGCCAAATAAACTGCATTTTAGGGTAAAGCTCTACATCAAGCAAGCTAGGAGTCCAGGGCCGGCCTCATCTCCTCTGTCAAAGCCCCAGAGCCTGGGGCCAGGGCAGGAAAGTTCACTACCTCAATCAAGAGACCACCGGAGAGCAAGTGTAACACAAGACCACAACGCAGGCGGAGGCTTGCACGGGCAGACCCTGTGCTGGGTGATTGACAGCCCTGGAGGTGTCAGCTCATGGACCACTCTGACTCTATTCAGTTACAAATAACCGATGGGCAGAGGCAGCTTCACAAATACGTGGGTCACATCTCACCTGCAGTGGACAATGACGGATTATTTAGGTTATCAGTTTAGCTAAACTGTACAGTAGTTTTACATACTTTAGCACAGATGCTTGGAATTCAAAGAGTTAGGAACTGATTGCTGTCTCCCTCTCAGACCCCTGAACCCCGGTGCCACTGCACCTGATGCACTATTGAGATATACGTCCATGTGTCTGGTTTGAATGTGAACAGAAACATGTAAGCTGTGTCTGTAGGACTGGCACAACCATCCCACAGATATTTTTGAAGCCTTTCGATGCATGGTTTATAGAATCCAACGTTACAAGGCGGTGGCTCGTGATTATCTGGCAACGGCTGGCAACATGTTGGGACTCTTAAGAACAGGAGAAATATTAGTTTTGAACGCAGTTAAGGTGTGGCTTTTCTGTCACAGGGGTGTGGTACCAGAGTATTGAATATCGTTGTCAGAATATTGTCTTACATAAGTATTCTATTCTAACCCTGTTACAGTTATTAATAGAAAGCGAGATGATATATATGTCCGTTGATATTTCTAGAGACACTATTTTGCCACATAACTATCACACGAGTCCCGCACATGCACCTGATTGAGTCTCCCTTTATCGTGGCCTCGCATGTACCTGATTACCTTTTTATCGTGGCCTCGCATGCACCTGATTCCCTCTTTATGGCGGCCTCGCTTGCACCTGATTCTCTCTTTGTGGTGGCCTCGTATGCACCTGTTTCCCTCTTTATGGCGGCCTCGTATGCACCTGTTTCCCTCTTTATGGCGGCCTCACATGCACCTGATTCTCTTTTTACGGTGGCCTCACATGTACCTTATTCCCTCTTTATGGCGGCCTCACATGCACCTGATTCTCTTTTTACGGTGGCCTCGCATGTACCTGATTCCCTCTTTATGGTGGCCTCGCATGCACCTGATTCCCTTTTTATCGTGGCCTCGCATGCACCTGATTCCCTCTTTATGGCAGGCTCGCTTGCACCTGATTCTCTCTTTGTGGTGGCCTCGTATGCACCTGATCCCCCTCTTTATGGTGGCCTTGCATGTACTTGATTCCTTCCTTATGGTGGCCTCGTATGCACCTGATTCCCTCTTTATGGCGGTCTCGCATGCACCTGATCCCATCTTTATGGCGGCCTCACATGCACCTGATTCCCTCTTTATGGTGGCCTCGCATGCACCTGATTCCATCTTTATGGCGGCCTCGCATGCACCTGATTCCATCTTTATGGTGGCCTCGTATGCACCTGATTCCCTCTTTATGGTGGCCTTGCATGTACCTGATTCCCTCTTTATGGTGACCTCGCATGCACCTGATTCCCTCTTTAAGGCGGCCTCGAGGGCACCTGATTCCCTCTTTATCGTGGCCTCGCATGCACCTGATTCCTTTTTTACGGTGGCCTCGCATGCACCTGATTCCCTCTTTATGGTGGCCTTGCATGCACCTGATTCCTTTTTTAGGGTGGCCTCGCATGTGCCTGATTCCTTCTTTATGGCGGCCTTGCATTCTCCTGATTCCCTTTTTATCGTGGCCTCGCATGCACCTGATTCCCTCTTTATGGCGGCCTCGCATGCACCTGATCCCATCTTTATGGCGGCCTCGTATACACCTGATTCCCTCTTTATGGCGGCCTCGCATGCACCTGATTCCATCTTTATGGTGGCCTCATATGCACCTGATTCCCTCTTTATGGCGGCCTCGCATGCACCTGATTCCCTCTGTATGGTGGCCTTGCTTGCACATGATTCACTCATTATGGCGGCCTCGCATGCACCTGATCCCATCTTTATGGCGGCCTCGTATACACCTGATTCCCTCTTTATGGCGGCCTCGCATGCACCTGATTCCATCTTTATGGTGGCCTCATATGCACCTGATTCCCTCTTTATGGCGGCCTCGCATGCACCTGATTCCCTCTGTATGGTGGCCTTGCTTGCACATGATTCACTCATTATGGCGGCCTCGCATGCACCTGATTCCCTCTATATGGCGGCCTCGCTTGCACCTGATTCTCTCTTTGTGGCGGCCTCGCTTGCACCTGATTCTCTCTTTGTGGCGTCCTTGAGTGCACCCCACCCCCCCCCCAGGCAAGTGGGATGCAAGTGTGAAGCACTGCTGCTTTTGTTACTGGGGGCCGATATTGCAAAACCGTCCCCCACTGCTGCAAATCCAGCCCCCACGCTTCCAGTCTCCCAGTAAAACGCCCGATGCCCACTACGGCCAGTCCGGCCCTGGCTCGGACTGCGGTCTTGCACCATACAACTCTGTTCAAATTATACCACTGCCTGTAAATTTGGTCGTATAAAAACGTCACTTAGTCTTTCTCCAAGTGTTTCCAGTTTCTTTCACCAATTGCTACCACCAGAATGCTTTAGAAACGAACAGCAAAGGGCAGAATTCGATTTGCTCCCTTTCACTTTGTATTGACTCTATAAAAACAGTTAAGGGACTTTTCCCATGAGTTCTGCTGGTATGCCAGACCATTTGAGAAGTGAAATCTGATGACACCCAGAAAGGGTGAATGTGATTGACTTTGTGTGAATGCCTGTGCGCCGTGTGACGTTTAGCGCCTTGCTACATATCTTCCCACAGATAAGAGGGTTGTTTACCTCAGTGTTAAACAGCTGATGATGATACATACTAGAGGTGCCCTCACTGAGCTCTTCTTTCATGAGCCAGCAAGTCAAAACAAGTGTGAGTGCCGCTCGCTCTCCTGCACGTTCACCACGAATGCCAGGGGTCTGGATTCTGTCTGTTTGCACCTTTCACTCTCGCTGGACTCAGCATTTCAACACTGACAGGTCACGGTGTGCCAGGGGGGCCAGGCAGGCACTTTATGAAAAATGAACAGCTGTAAATGGTTGCGATGAGTTACATGTCAGATGTTACCCTCGGTTAACATGCAAGGAGGCGCTATATTACAAGAACAAACATACATCGAGGCACCTGCTTCAGATAAAGAGGAGCTGAAACCAACGACGGTGTCACTCCGAATTAAACGCTTTACTAACGAGCAGTCACTGTTCCGGGCCCCTCTGTATGAAAAATGTTCCCCATGTCACTAGCGTTCTACTGCACTTCGTGTGTTACCGAATACTTTAGGAAAAATGTCAACCAAATTGAAGCCAGTTTTTCAGTCAAACAAATTATGCGGCCATGCTGCCTGTTCCAGTGCAAAAGCTGTCATCAGAGGTGGCGTCGGTTAGCTACTGCTTTTCTAAGACAATAGAAACGTCTACAATAGAGATTATGTTAGTACACTTGCGAATTCACTGAAAAAAATGTAGCTACATTTGAAATGAGGTTATCCCACCTGTGATTTATAATCGTTGTGTTTTGGTATTTTGGAGAGTGTATTATTATTGCCTCTAGGTGCTGTTGCACTATACAAAACTGAAGAAAGAAAGAAAGAAAAATAGAAAGAAAGAAAGAAAGAAAGAAAGACAGGAAGGGAGGGAGGGGGAAAGAAAGAAAGAAAGAAAGAAAGAAAGAAAGAAAGAAAGAAAGAAAGAAAGACAGGAAGGGAGGGAGGGGGAAAGAAAGAAAGAAAGAAAGAAAGAAAGAAAGAAAGAAAGAAAGAAAGAAAGAAAGAAAGAAAGAAAGAAAGAAAGAAAGACAGGAAGGGAGGGAGGGGGAAAGAAAGAAGGAAAGAAAGAAAGAAAGAAAGAAAGAAAGAAAGAAAGAAAGAAAGAAAGAGAGAAAGAAAGAAAGAAAGACAGGAAGGGAGGGAGGGGGAAAGAAAGAAAGAAAGAAAGAAAGAAAGAAAGAGGGAAAGAAAGAAAGAAAGAAAGAAAGAAAGAAAGAAAGAAAGAAAGAAAGAAAGAGGGAAAGAAAGAAAGAAAGAAAGAAAGAAAGAAAGAAAGAAAGAAAGAAAGAAAGAGGGAAAGAAAGAAAGAGGGAAAGAAAGAAAGAAAGAAAGACAGGAAGGGATGGAAGGGAAAAAAAGAAAGAAAGAAAGAAAAAACGACAGAAAGAAAGAAAGAGACAGGAAGGGAGGGAGGGGGAAAGAAAGAAAGAAAGAAAGAAAGAAAGATAGAAAGAAAGAAAGAAAGAAAGAGGGAAAGAAAGAAAGAAAGAAAGAAAGAAAGAAAGAAAGAGGGAAAGAAAGAAAGAAAGAAAGAAAGAAAGAGGGAAAGAAAGAAAGAAAGAAAGAGACAGGAAGGGAGGGAGGGGGAAAGAAAGAAAGAAAGAAAGAAAGAAAGAAAGAGGGAAAGAAAGAAAGAAAGAAAGAAAGAAAGAAAGAAAGAAAGAAAGAGGGAAAGAAAGAAAGAAAGAAAGAAAGAAAGAGGGAAAGAAAGAAAGAAAGAAAGAAAGAAAGAGACAGGAAGGGAGGGAGGGGGAAAGAAAGAAAGAAAGAAAGAAAGAAAGAAAGAAAGAAAGAAAGAAAGAAAGAGGGAAAGAAAGAAAGAAAGAAAGAAAGAAAGAAAGAAAGAGGGAAAGAAAGAAAGAGGGAAAGAAAGAAAGAAAGAAAGAAAGAAAGAAAGAAAGAAAGAAAGACAGGAAGGGAGGGAGGGGGAAAGAAAGAAAGAAAGAAAGAAAGAAAGACAGGAAGGGAGGGAGGGGGAAAGAAAGAAAGAAAGAAAGAAAGAAAGAAAGAAAGAGGGAAAGAAAGAAAGAAAGAAAGAAAGAAAGAAAGAAAGAAAGAGGGAAAGAAAGAAAGAAAGGTAAAAGGTACAAAAAACCTCTTTGCTTATAACCTTCACCGGGTTGGAGAAAACCAGGAGTATGGAATCCAGGTGAGGAAGTTCCAAGAACAAAGAGCCTGGATCAGCAAGTGAGGGAGTGAGGGAACAAGCGAAGGAGCTTGGCTTCATTGACACACACTCCGACCAGACTGAAGCTTTCAAATAGTAAAAGAACAGAAAAAGAAAATTACATCAAACACCACAACAGAAGACATGATGGATTGGGCAAGTCAGGAAGAAACCAATGGAGGAACAGCCATGATGGAAAGGGAAAATAAAAGGGAACGATAACCTGCAGTGGACCAGCTGTGGAATCGCCATAAAAGGCAGCTGCAAACCCTCAGGCGGGTGGTGTCCATTTTGGAGTTGAAGAGAGAAGGAGCAGCAGCCGGGAGCCCAGGAGCATGAGAGGAATCAGACCCAGGTGAGAAAGTCTTCCAGCTGTGGGCTGCACTCTGCTCTTGGGAGCCCTGAAGGACCCTGATGAGTACTGTGGTTCTTGGGTGCCCAGGTGCCTGAGAAGCCAGAGATGCAACACTGCCTTTTAGACACAGACATATTCAGGCAACAACCTCATCCTGAAGATGCATAGTTAGAGAATATGTGACACATGATGTCACAATATCACTCTTGTGTACAATTATGGGCGGGAAGGCAAAGGACCTGACTTTTGGGTCAACACAAGCAGACGATGGTAACATGTTTCTGTATATTGCTCGTATAATGATAATATGTATAGGTCAGGCTATTTTAATAAAATCAGTTATGGTCTGTGTGAGAAGTTAGCCTGATATGTGATGTCCACTATTCTAGTGGGCACCCTGTATCAGTCCAAACAACCCTTATGGTGATGGTTGTAAAGTCAACCTTATAGACCAGCTATCCTAGAGGTAGCATGGACAGAACAGTCTTAGGCTAAAACTTCAGAGGGCATGTAAAGCCAGCTGTTTTACCATATGTAACCTCTTGAATACCAAATGAAAGGACACCACACAGGTTATATATAAAATATATATGTATTTATTACTAAAACAATCCCTCTGAACTCTTTATGAGATTAGAGGCACAGCACATAACAAGATACTCAATTATCATACAATAAGTTGCACAAAATACAGTAGGGCCCTAGGGGCACACTAAACCATATACTAAAATTGTGGTATAAGAACCACGTCACGGACAATGGATAGGCCTAGGGACCAGGGAATCGCTGGGGCTACACTGTACTACCAAAGGATAGGAAGCAGGAGGCCCACGGGAGGCGTGTGCAGTGTCTTAACACACACGCGAGTTACCATAGAGTTAGAATGGGAACGAAAGAAATGGAAACTAGTTCTTTTAGGACACTTCCGGATGGACTAGGAGAAAGCTACTGAAAACTGGGACACTAGGATAGTCAATACCCACAGGAGCACTGGAGTACTCGCGTTACCTCACCCACAGGAAGCGGGTGCATAGGTGTCAAAGTGTGTCGGGTTTCGTCGCTGAATCCTGTGGAGCTTTGGAGAAAGATGCTGCTGGTGACCAGGAGAGACGTGTCCGGTTGGATCCAAGGGCGGATCGAGGATGAAGAGTACCTGAAAGCAGAAGGGACAGAGTCTGGGTCACTAGCCAGTGACCAGGAAGGACCCAGGAAGGAACCAGGCGATGTCGTGAAGCAATCGGGTGATGTCGTGAAGCTTGTCTCTGCAGCCACGTGGACCAGGAGGTGTCGACGACAACCAGGAGCTGGGCACGGACTGTCCCACGAAGGATCTTGCTGTCGGCTTCCGGATTGGAGTCAACAAGCCTTGGCAAAGGCAACCCACACAGGAATCGAAGATGGCTTCTTGATCAGACCAGCAAGGTCTGATGGGCTTCTCCTTTTCAGGGAAGCAAGGGCCAGCATGGAGCAACCAGGCCAGCGGTGTAAATTTGTAGGTTCGTTGTCACAGAGGCCACTAGCCAACGGGCAAGTGACCGGACAGACGCATCGAGCACAAAAACACTAGCAGACCCCACGAGGCACTCGTGGAGTGTGGAGGGCTGTGCGTCAGTGTAGAAGGGCTTCTCAATCCCCAATGCACAGCTTTGAGGGTGCCTTGGGAGCTGCACAGGTAGCAAAGTGCAGGTTGTCCAAGATGGCCGGTCCCATGTCTCTCGTCGCCTCCACGGGTCTCGGCTTTGCTGTGGCTGTGGATCGGGCTCAGGGAAGTCTGGAAGTCTTGTTCTTGTCCAGCTCTGTGATTGGGCTCCGGCGGGAGCGTCGATAAAGCAAACCGCAGATCGCTGGATGGTGCCTGTTTGCACAGGGTGGTCACTCCTTGACCACAAGGGAGATTCTTCAGTCTTCTATCTTCAGTAGAACGTCGAAGGTCCAGAGTTTCGTTTCAAGTTTCAGTTCAGGATAAATCTAAAGTCTCTTGACTCAGCTCCTACCTATATACTAATCTGAGGGGCTGGATTACCTGCTAGGTCCCTCCTATGGGTGGGACCAGGGAAGGGGGTGGTTACACCCCTTTCCCTTTGTCCAGTTTCGTGCCAGAGCTGGGGCTGGAGTGCCCCAGCAACTGGTTTCAACCGGACTATGCATGGGACATCTTGTGTGCCCCAGGAAGTGTCTCATTTCATTCAGCCCTCCCTGCCCCAATACACTATGCCCTGTCTGGGGTGGTGCGAGCACCTCCCAAGACAGGAAACCTATTGTCCAAGCCTCCCTCGCTGGAAGGGCTTCCAGCAGCAGGAGGTCAGACTTGTGTCTGTGGCAGCAGCATCCATTTTGTGATGCTGAGGCTCTGGTTAACTTTAACCGGGTTTCCTAGGAACAACATGTCTTCTCCCTCTAGAAGGGTGGAATGCTACCCCCGTCGCCAGAACTGGCGAGGGGGTAGTATTCCAAAGCGTATGACACCTTACACCTTACACGACATATTTTGATAAAGCCAAACCAAAGTTAGCATTCAACTGCGAGGATGATAATGCACTTAAGAGTATATGGTATGGCTATATCATAGAACAGCTATAAGGACATGGTTCCAAAAGCTGCAGACAGGCTCAGCTCATGCTAGAGCCTCATCTCACATAAAACCAAGCACTCTGCCTCCAGGATTGTTAAGGCCTGCCATAGGAGTGACTTATAGGTATATATGTGTCTATATGTAAAGGTAGGTATAGGGATACTACACCTAAGCAAGGGGTGATTACACAACCTTGCCCCAGCTGAGTGATCAGCCAGTTGTGTCAATGTGAATGGTCAGCCAGGGGTGGTATAATACATGCTGCAGCCCATGGTAGGCCTTGGATGCACCTATGCCCTGGGTACCTAAAGTACACTATACAGGGGCTCATAAGGTGACCCAGTATCCAATTGGAGATGTACCTAAAGTTCATGGAGTCAATTTTACAGTGAGAGCAGATAGCCTGGGGGCCTGATTAGCAGGATCCCAGGCCAACTAAGTTGAAAACCAGCTAAACACTAGGCAAAAAATCTGGGGTAACCATAGTCAGGTATCCACCTTCCTACAGTCTGACTTAGAGAAAGTCCACATATGCTACGTAGATGCATAAAGCAGGAGGAAACCCTAAATACCTGCAATCAAGCAGGTTTGAACACAATAGCACAGGTGCCAACAAACACACACATGGCCACAGAACAACTTAGATAGACCACACTGCACAGATTCAACAAAGCTCTGACATGCTGTTGTTGGCTATCAATGTGCTTGCAACTGCGGTTCCCACCATGACACCCCAAACACTAAGATCCAACATCAGGGACAGGACAGAACTCCTAACATACACCCAGCACAGCCCTGACACTTCATGTAGTCAACAGGGCTCGCCACCTAGAAACAACACACACACCTGTCTATTAGCCAGGCATTTGGCTTGCACATCAACCTAGAAGTTGCCAAACTCCTAAAGCCCCACAGTTTCATCCTTTAGACACCAAAGTCATACACTCACAGCTTAATCAGTTAGACTCATCCACCTAACCCTAAAATAACAACAACACAATACCAGCAGCACATCATCAGAAGCTCACTCAGACTGCAGTCTGTGATGGCAATCCAGAATCCAAGTGGAAAGTCTTCTCTGTCTCAAGCACTACAAGGCCATACCGGTGGCAGAGTATGCACTATACAGAATTCAAAGAAATACCCTACCCAAAAATGTTAAATTCCCCTTCCTGCGTACTTGGACAAATTAGATTGTCTACTGAGGCTGTTTGAAGTCCATCAATTGGGCCCACTACTCAGGGCCACCATCTGTATAGAGCTGATTAAGGATGAATGATTGCTAAAAACAGAATGCATGTTCATTCCCATGCAAGCTTTAAGTGCCTGCACTCTTATAAAAGATAAGTGATCGCAACCCCAAATGCACTGAAACACCCACATACGGACACATACACACACTGCAAACAACAAGGCGAAAACATGAATAATAACTTTGGCAATTAACACATGCACCAACACACAAATGCACACACAAAGTCATATCACAATAATATAACAAGAGTTGTGGAGGGTGACACAGTACACTTAAGCAGATGGTTGTGAAAACTAGAAAACACATATACCCAAGTACATACCTCCAGAAGAGAAGGTAGCAAAACAATTGTGCTGAGTCACGCTAACACTTATGCAGGTGATCACAACCATCAGAAAAAAACAACATACACAAGCTAGAAACACGTAGGTAAGCACCCAAACTCCCAAAAGAGGCACAATAAACCATACGTTATGCAGGGTGACAAATTAGATGTATGCAGATGATAATGTGGGACACCCCCGCGCCGCACGGCCACCAGCTGCTGCGTGTGCCCCCAGTGCCTGCCTCTGCCTCAGCGCCGACCTCGCTGCCGCCCTGAGCGCTCCCCTTTGGTTTTAGCCCGTTTTTGTCTAAAATTTGTGCTTGTTTTCTTTCTGTGGCCAAGATCGTTTTCCTACTGTTTTTTCCCCCGTTTTGACCTGAATTGTTGCTTGTTTTTTCTGTGCCGTTTTCTCTCCGTGTTTGACCTGTATTATAGCCTGTTTTTTCTGTTCCAATTACTCTTCGTGTTTTTGACCCCCATTGTGCCTGTCTCCTTCCTGCTTGCCCGCCTACCTCGCCGCCCTCCGCTCTCCCTCCCCGCTCCCGCTTCCCGCCACCGCCATTAGCCCCGCCCCTTTTTCTTCTGTACCCTCCCTGCTCCCGCCTCCCAGCTGCTCCGCCCACCCGCGCACTTGGCCTTAAATGGCGACCGTGCGAACGCGCAGCGGTCACGCGCAGCGGGCGCGCCGATTGTGCGCCGAAGGCGCGCCAAAGGTAAGCCCGTCTGCGCCCGTCCGCGACCGGACCGCGCCCAGCGCCAGGACCCCTGGCCCCCGAAGAGCCCGACCGACCCGCCTGACGTACTCCGCCGCCACCCTCACCGCACTCAACACCGGCCGACTCCCAGAATGCCACCTAGCCGCTCCACGAGGTACCCACGGACCTTTCAGCTGCCACGCCTGAAAGTTCTCCTTTATCCGGACCAGCCTTGCACCCGCCAAGACGAACACCAGCAGCACCCACCTCAAGTGCATCCTGCTCAACACCCGCTCGGTCCACAGACACGCCATCAAACTCTGGAACCTCCTAGACGCCACAGCCCCTGACGTTGCCTTCCTCACGGAGACCTGGATGAACGCCTCTTCAGCTCCCGACATCGCCATCGCTATCCCAGAGGGCTACAAGATCGTCCGGAGGGACCGAAACGCCAACCAGATGGGAGGAGGCATCGCCATCATCCACAGGAGCACCATCCGTCTCACGACCAGCACCGACAACACCCTGACCAGCGCCGAACACCTGCATTTCCAGATCCACACCAACCCGAACACCACCCTCAGAGGCACCCTGATCTACCGACCCCCTGGACCACGCACGCAATTCAGCGAGGACATCGCCGACTTCGTCAGCCCACATGCCCTCCCCTCCGCCGACTACATCCTCCTGGGAGACCTCAACTTCCATCTGGAGAACAACAACGACCGCAACACCATCACCCTGCTCGACAACCTCGCCAACCTGGGACTCAAGCAACTGGTGTCCACCCCCACCCACCTCGCCGGACACACACTCGACGCAGTCTTCTCTTCCAGCACAGACATCAACTTCAGCCACGCCACAGAGCTTCAATGGACGGACCACAGCTGCGTCCACTTCACCTTCAAGAGAACGACGTCCCACCACCACCAGAAACAGGCCGCCAGCAGATGCTGGAACAAGATCACAGCAGACCAGCTCGCCACCTCCCTGAGCCAGCACCCTCCTGCCAGCTCAGCGAACCCCAGCCAGGCCGCAGACAACCTCACGAAGTGGATCAACAACTGCGCGGACGAACTCGCCCCACTGAGGACCCCGCCCAGCAGACCCGGCAGCAAGAAGGCCCCATGGTTCACCGACGAACTCAAGAGCTCCAAGAAGAACTGCAGAGCCCTCGAGAAAGTCTGGAGAAGGGAACCGACACCGGACAACAGGACCTCCTTCAAACTTGCCACCCGGAAACACCACCAGCTGATCCGCGCCGCCAAGAAAACAGCTTTCAAGGACCGGTTGGACAACAACGCACACAACTGCAAGGAACTCTTCAACATCGTGAAAGAGCTTTCCAACCCCAGCGCAGGAAACAACGACATCACCCCATCGCAAGACCTCTGCAACTCCCTCGCTTCATACTTCCACAACAAGATCGCCGACATACACAACAGCTTCAACAACCAACCAACGCACACTATGACCGAACAACCACCCCCCACCACCACCCTCCACGCCTGGACCCCGATCAGCACCGAAGACACCATCCGCACGATGAACTCCATCCACTCCGGATCACCGACCGACCCCTGCCCTCACCACGTCTTCAACAAGGCCGACGCTGTCATCGCACCCCACCTGCGAGACATCATCAACACATCCTTCGACACCGCCACCTTCCCCGAGAGCTGGAAGCACGCCGAACTCAGCGCTCTTCTCAAGAAACCCACAGCGGACCCCACCGAACTCAAGAATTACCGCCCCATCTCGCTCCTCCCGTTTCCAGCTAAAGTCATCGAGAAGACCGTCAACAAGCAGATGGCCACCTTCCTCGAGACGAACGGATCCCTCGACCCCTCACAGTCCGGCTTCAGAGCCAACCACAGCACCGAGACCGCCCTCATCGCCGCCACCGATGACATCCGAGCCCTGATGGACAATGGAGAAACAGCGGCCCTCATCCTCCTAGACCTCTCCGCGGCATTCGACACGGTCTGCCACCGCACCCTAGTACGGCGCCTCAGCAACATCGGCATCCAGGACAAGGCGCTGGAATGGATCATCTCCTTCCTCGACGGAAGAACACAGAGAGTCCGCCTACCACCGTACAAGTCAGAGGCCTCCGAAGTCATCTGCGGCGTCCCCCAAGGATCATCTCTGAGCCCCACCCTCTTCAACGTCTACATGAGCCCCCTCGCGGCCATCGTACGCAAACACAACCTCAGCATAATCTCCTACGCCGACGACACCCAGCTGATCCTCTCCCTGACCAACGACCCCGCCGCCGCCAGAGCCAACCTGCACGAAGGGATGAAAGAGGTAGCCGAGTGGATGACGACCAGCTGCCTGAAACTGAACTCGGACAAGACAGAGGTCCTCATCCTGGGCTCCTCACCCTCCGCCTGGGACGACTCCTGGTGGCCCCCCGCCCTGGGCACCGCACCCAAACCGACTGACCATGCACGAAACCTGGGCGTCATCCTGGACTCCTCCCTCTCCATGACCAGGCAAGTCAACAACGTCTCCTCGGCGTGCTTCAACATCCTACGCATGCTACGGAAGATCTTCTGGTGGATCCCCACCGAGACCAGGAAGACCGTCACCCAGGCCCTCGTCACCAGCCGACTGGACTACGGCAACGCCCTCTATGCCGGTACCACCGCCAAGCTCCAGAAGAGACTCCAGCGGATCCAGAACGCCTCAGCCAGACTCATCCTCGACATCCCACGAACCAGTCACATCTCCGGACATCTGAAAGACCTTCACTGGCTCCCCGTCAACAAAAGAATCACCTTCCGCCTCCTCACCCACGCACACAAAGCCCTACACGACCAAGGCCCGAGCTACCTCAACAGCCGAGTCAACTTCTACGCTCCCAAACGCCACCTCCGATCAGCCAACCACGCCCTCGCCGCCGTCCCCCGCATCCGAAGAGCGACTACAGGAGGAAGGTCCTTCTCCTACCTGGCCGCCAAGACCTGGAACTCCCTCCCTCCCGACCTGCGCCTGACCCAAGACCACCTCTCCTTCAGGAAGAAGCTGAAGACCTGGCTGTTCGAGCAGTAGCGCCCCCCCCCCCCCCCCCCCCAGCGCCTTGAGACCCTACGGGTATGTAGCGCGCTTTATAAGTGTCAATGATTGAATGTATACTGTGAAATACCCACTCACATGCACAGATACAAATATACAGGCAGAGAGACAGATAAACACACATAACACCTAATAGCCAGCCAAAGCTGCCATCATACAAGAAGAGTTGTTCAGGGTGTCACATCACTCTGACACAAATAGTCTGAACACACAGACGCACACCCCCAAGGTCGCCATAATACTACAAATATCATATAGTGTGGCAAAGCAGAAGTGCGGAAATGATTGCAATTATCAAAAAGTACCTCCTAATACTTGTACAAACCTATCCACACATGCAAACATGCAAACATGCACATATAGACACACACATGTAGAGATAACACAAGTCACCATCAGACAATAAAAGTTGTAAGAAGTCGCACAATACACTTACACAAAACACAAATGGTCACAAACACCAAAAAACACACACAGACACACACATGTAGAGACACGCATATGGGCATACATACACAAACTAATAAAAATAGACCACCCCATTTTCAAGTGAAAAAGATTATGAACCCCCATTTAGGGGTCGCCAGGGGTCACATCTGCTACCCCTAGCATGATCCTTGCAACTTCTGACACTAATTTGCGACCCCTGGCCTCAGAGGCGGGCTAAGGCAATGTCAAGAAGAGAACAAACGTTTATTGGGGCTGTGATGAACACTATTTATTTTCTGTAGCTCTGGCTGCAAGCTAATGCATGTAACTCTTTGCTCAGTAAAACAAATAAGTTCACAGGATTGCAATATAGATATCACTTCTTAAGAGGATTCAGTACCCATCGTATGGTTCCACTTCCTGTTATGTGATTGGTCAACCAGATATTATGTGATGTCACTTTCGCTACGCCTGGCATTTTGGTGAACTGACGCTCATGAAAAAGATCAGTGCAAACATCTGTTAAGAAAATAATGGTCGCAAGCATCCGTCTAACCTAGAGAACATAACTGTAGGAAGCTGGCTTTTTATGTAGTCTTGCCAATGTAAGGGCACGCCATGAAAAAAGTCCAGACGACCCTCATAGGTTTACAGGGCTTAAATATCCCCAAGTGCTCTATTTGTGGCAGTGTGGTCAAGCAGCTTAGGCTTACCTGAGGGAAGTGTTAAACATTTGTTTCACACACAGCGTCCATAAATAGTACAAGCACTGACGACACCTAACTGGTTCTTACCATCAAAGAGAACGGTGACAAAGTAGCGGCCAATTTCCATCAGGGCATGCTGGCCATCAGCAACTGGATGTCAATTAACTGCCTCAAGTTAAATTCGAATAAAACTGAGGTCATGACATTTGGCAAGCTCACCCCCACCTGGCCCAACGCCTGGTGGCCCTCCAGCCTAGGTTCCCCACCTCTCCCAGTAACCAAGGTTAAACATTTGGGAATCATCATAGACGACAAACTCACTTATGCGGCACATGTTAACTCCATCGTATCATCTTCTTTCTTTAAACTCAAAACCATAAAAAAGATTCTCCCATTCCTTCCTCCCGAGTCTGGCAAAACACTGATCACCTCATTTTTCATGTCCTCAGTGGACTATTGCAACGGACTCCCGGTCAATGCTCAACAGAAAATCATTAAAAGGCTGCAGTCCATCCAAAACGCTGCAGCTAGACTACTCTCAGGCACCCCAAAATCCCAACCGATCGCTCACATCATCAAAAGATACCACTGGCTAGCTGTGAAAAACAGAATCAAGTTTAAAGCCCTCTGTGTCGCATACAAAGCCACACACAATCAAGGCCCGCGATTCCTTACTAAATCCTTCGCCTTCCATGTCCCAAAACGAGAACTTTGAATGCCTCCATCACGACGGTCCCACGCACTAGGACGGTCATATGGGGTGACCGCAGCTTTACGGTGTTAACGGCCAAACTATGGAACTCCCTTGACGCAGACATAAGGGCTGTCCCCACTCTGACCATCTTCAGACGCAAAATAAAGACGTGGCTATTCTGCCAATAAAACCTCTTCCTCTTCCTTCCCTTCTCTCTGCTTCATCCAAAGCGCCGAGACGCCCTCAGGCAATTGTTCGCGCTCTATAAATTGCACTAATAAATAAATAAAGGAAAAAAAAGAGGCCAGCTCATAAACAAAAAGATATTCTTATATAATTTTAGACACCAAGATCATGGGAATCAGGTAAATACTTTCAGAGTTATCGATTTAACAAGAAAACAGTAAAATAGTCAAATAACGTTTTTTGCGATATGAGCCTCAAACGCAGTAATTTTATCCTATGGGAGGACAGACATATACAGCAAGCATATACTTGCAATCGGTGTATGTTGGGAGCCTTTTTGGACTTCAGGTGCAAGGGTGCCAAGATCCAAAGAGCCATCTGCAGTTTGGGATTACCTGCCCTGGTGTGTTGGGTGCACAGGTGCTGGTTGGGTTGGTAGGCTCAAGCACTGCACAGTTGAGGTCAATGGTACCTGTAACAAAGAGGCTGCAATGTGGGACTTGATGGCAAGTCCAGGAGAGTCCAAAGGGGGTTTCAAGTCATGAGAATCACTAGGCCAAGGGGACACTTGCAGGAATCGTGAACTCGGGCTGTGGGGCTCGGGCGGAGAGGGACTTGGCGGGATGTCTACTTGAGTTTCAGGACCTCATGGTTCTCGGTTGGGTCTTCAAGAGAGGGTAAAACAAGAGAGCTGCGCCACTTGCATTGTGGTTCTCATCAGTCCTGAAACTCCTCGATGTGCAGGTAGGTTTCCTTGGCAGTGGTGTCTGGACGGGATACAAACAATCCTTGATTAATGAAGGTCCTCCAGTATCTAGGGTATTGATGCAGGGGGGCCCCTGGGGGATCTCGCATCTCAAAACTCGGTGGAGAGACGGGGTTGACCTACTAAAGCCACGAAGGCTCCTTCCTGGTGTGCTGCACCCTTGGTGGGCCCTATGGCCAATAGTTTGGTGTATCGTACTGATACATTCGGTACCTGCAGATGCAGGGGAGTGGTTCCTCCACCCCAAGAGAGATGCTAAGTGGTTTTTTAAGCAATAGACAGTCCTCCAATGGTTTGGAGAGGATGTGCAGTTTTTGGGCGATTCGGTCTTTGCGATTGTCGAGGGGCAAGCAGCCAGGTAAGGTTTGGCACCATTTTCGGTGCACGTCCTCTGTTCTCATGATGTTGGCTCTTCTTTGTCCTTCTTCTGTTCCCAGGTAGACAAATCTGTCTGTCTGATGTCAGGGGGACCCCTAAATACTGAATTTAGGGACATTTAGGGGAGTGTAGGGGAGAAACCAATGAGATAGACAACAAAGCCACCCAATCATGAGCAATCATGAGCGAAAGCCCTTTCTAGGTATATGTTATGTACTGAAAGCAGTAGGTCTGCTCACAGACAGCTACAACTGTGTATAGCTGAAAACTAAACATCGCTGATAACAAGGTTAATGATAACCAAGCAAAAATTGCAGGGGTAGTATTTTAATCCCTATCGCACACATTGAGAATGGTACCTCTTCTGCCAAGAAAACCAGTTTATTCAGTGATGAATAATGGTGTCATGTATTTTTTAAATATTTTGTGTCTGCTTCAAATTTTGATAAAACAATGTGTGTAATTAATTTGAAGAAATGAACACACACGCACATTCAAGCACAGTCCAAAACCTTAGAATAGGAACGGTTGTCAGAATTGTGATAGAATTGTGATAATTTTCTCTTCTGTTTGTATAAACTGCATTCCAGTCATTTTGGTAACAGTTGTAACAAGAGGAATATGTCCCGGGGGCTTCCCGAAGGTACAATACATCAGCGGCTGTCACCAAAACCTACCTTGCCGGTTTTATGGTTTGCTTTGTTGGTTTTTACTGTTGATTTCCCTGACATTACCACAAACACTGCTTGCAGCAAGCACAAATCTATGCAGTCTCCCAAACCTTGCAAAACACTTACACATCATTTCTTTGCAAGTTTAAAACTGCCCAGATTTACAAATGTGGGCCACTTTCTCTTTTAGCTCTCTGATTCTGTAAATGTGGACACTTTAATTTTGGTTGTGTCCCAGTTCAACTATGACCCAACCGAATAATGGCAAATTGATGTTGCAGTAAAGGTTTACTTCTCCCTGGCTCCCATTCAAGCCTCAGTGGCTTTGACATTAGCCCTGTGCATTTTTTGTTCTTCTGGGTTTGCACACCGGTGTAGGTAGATTGCGATGCTCTGGGGTTTTGCTCATTGGAGTTCTACTGCATTCTGTATCGTTGATTGCCAGTAAACAGACTGAAATCTAACCTCATCGATGCTCATGACGAGCTGAGCTCGTCATGAGGCACGGCGCTCCTGTGCTCATGACGAGCTAAGCTCGTCGTGAGCCGTGGAACGCTCGCATGTGGGGATAATTCCCCTGCAGTGCTGAATGTTCCACTGGAACGGGTGTGCTCATGACGAGCTGAGCTCGTCATGAGCACACGAGCGCCGTGCCTCATGATGAGCTGAGCTCGTCATGAGCATGGGGGTGCTGCGCGTGCCCCCCCAACCCCCAGCACAGCGGGGTAATTACCCCAGCACGGAAAGGGCTAATGATCCTAGTGGGCTGTGTGGCTGTGTTGTGATCCCTTGAAGAGTCTCAAGGCACTCAAAGGCTAGGAGGTAGCCACAGCCTCTACCTCTACTCCTTCACTCATCCCAACCCTCATTTTACTGCTATGATCTCCCAAATTACCCTTTCTAGACTCTTCCCTCCTCTATCCCTCCTTTATCTTATTCATTCCAACTAACAGACTCACATGTCCGAATATAGCACGTTACGGTGCATGCTATTACATTCTGTACTATTACAACGACCGTGTTGTTAGTACGCAATACCTTTACATCGCAAGTCATTACAGTGACTTGCTGTAGGGGGCGCGCTGGACTTAGGAACAGTATTATTTACAATTCCTACTCCAGTTTGCGCAGCAGCAGGGAAGGTGTTGGATTTCATATCCAATATCTTAGCGCCCCCTACAGCAAGTCGTTCTAATGACTTGCGATGTAAAGGTATTGCGTAATGACAACGCGGTAATTGTATCGACCGCGTTGTAAAAGCACTGCATTGTAACAACAGCGTTGTAAGCGCTGTTTCCCCACATGTCCACCACTCCAATTAACAACTTACTTTTCCCTATACTAATCCATCACTAATCCACCTTGGGTTCCAGAGTAGCGTTCTACTCGCCGAAAAGCGCGTCAACATCTCGTCTGGGGTAGGTAAGCACTATATAAATAAAAATGCAATTACAATTGACAGATAGTTTCTTTTCTATACCAGTCTGCAACCATCGATCCCTAGTGACCCTGCATATCTGTGCAATGGTGTATCTCTCAGTACCTTTGGTTGAAATAGCAGCTACCATGACTTACCACCCCCAGGGCACACCATCCCACACAGGCCTCTCTCATTAGACTCTTTTGATATCATATCCCAGTGCATTGCTGTGTAACGTTTAATGCATTCCTATGAGCCAACCAGCTGCACTTTGGACCAGCCGGTGGGTTTTGCTCAGGTTTTGCAGTCTTTATCCTGTGGATTAACCACACGAGTAGAAGTGAATGGCCTGAGTGGGAACATCTTTCTCCTCCAAAGCTTTGTTTGAAAGGCATGACTGCAAAGTATTCTTCAGCAAGGGCCCATGCCTAAAGTTTACCATAGCGGGGTTACAAACTTACTTCTTAAACATATGAAGATTGTCTGGTGGATGAGCCTTCTCTTCAAACGAGTGGGGAAATTGAGAATATGTGTGCATGCCAATAAAGTACAAATGCTATTTTAAAAAAACAGTCACATAGGATTAGAACTATAAATACATATTTTCTAATGTCAAGGTCCCTGTCAAAGAATATTTGACACACAATCGGACAACCTGCAACTTTATCCACTGCACCTTCCAAATAGTTCCACCATTACTCTGGGTTGTGCCCGCCTTCAAAGGCTGGTTGTTCACGGTTGTTAAATGTAAAACAAACTACCAAAGAAAGGCACAAAAGAAAAAGAGTCAAATACTTAAAACTAGTTCTTGCATTGTAAAGTAAATCCATTAAGTGTTTGTCTATTCAGTAGCAATTCATCAACATACATACAGCCAACGCGTTTCCTCTGCACAAAAAGAGCTTCTTCAGGGCTAATTACAAATAGTGCTGGTATACTGACACACTATGAGTCACTATCCAGAGTACATAGTCCATATGTGTCTAGCTAGTCCGCTGACGCTATGGTAGCCTACCTGGCCGAGGAGCTCCTTGGAAAGGATATGTACCTTTAAAAACTAAACTATCCAGACTTGTTTTCAACTGAATTGTGCACACAACAGGGTTTCAAGCTAATAATATCAGCAGTTGTTATTCATCCTAACTTTTTAGACTTTAACTGCCACTTACAAATCTCTTCTATTAACACTGATTTAACTAAAATTCAACACCTAGCACTTTACAAAATACCTAAATAAATAGATGGTCACTTGGTGCTTTGTTTCAGATAGTGCCTCCCTGCAGTGTTCTGGCCATGCCACTGGACTGGGGAGCGCATCCCAAACCATGAGGGTTGATCTCTCGAGCAGGATGCTCTAGACCACCTCATGTGGCCATACCAGTGGCAGAGAAGACCCTTCTAGGGTGGCTTATGATCTCTGGAGTAAAATGCTTCCTACTGCTTTGCGGAAACGCCCCACAGCACGAGTAAGGTGAAGGCTGTCGGGTTCAACCTTTGTTGCCTCTCACTTGTCCCTCACCTTGTAATCTGACAGCTACTCCGTGTCGGTGTCCAGGAAGATGTGAGCAGGCTCACAAGCAGTTATTGCAGGTCTCTGGAAGGTAGCTCTGCACAGGTTAGAGATATGGGAGTATGGCTGGCCAGTTATTTAAGGATGTTGCAATGGCCATTGTGGTTCCATGAAGGCCACTCTGAGTAGAGTTGATCATTTAATTGGGGGTATCTCGTTGGTGAAGCTCTATCGGCTTTCTGGAAGCCCTGTTCTCGCTTCATTAGAACATAGTTATTGAAACCAAACAAAAAGGGGAAGTAAAAAGTTTATTTGGGTTCACTCTACTCCCCTGCCTGACCCCAAGATGGCTTCCATATTGGCCCCCTACACGTTGTTTTACTTCCCTGGGACAACAATTGGATATTGACCAGACCTTGAACCTATCCCCTAACCTGCCTACACATCAGGACTTGGATTCTGCAGAACTTACCCCAGACTGTGGAGACCTAGCGATTTAGCTGATGCCCGGTGGAGCTACCATACAGCTAAAGAGGAGATGGGTTGTGGACCCCCCCCTCCTGCCGTCACCTACCCATCCGGACCTTGGGCAGATTTTCCCCTTGTCTCCACGTCCTATCTTCCTCCTACCCCTTTACCTTATCCCCTTCCCCTTCCTTGCTCCATTCACCTTGTCCCCTATGTTCTTTAAATGCTTTTCTTGATACTTATGTATATTTTTAACTAATTGCAACATTATTATTCCTCATGTAAGGCGCTCTGATTCCTTCGGGTCTAGCCAGAGCTATATAATAACTCACTAATTATATTTATTCCGATTTGGTACTCTTTCTCTCTTTGTCTACTTCTCTAGCTCCTATCCCCTCTCCCCTGAATCTCTCATCTGACTGGCTAGTCTGCCTAGCCCCTGTCCTTTGTGCCCTTTGACTAAGCACTCCTTCTCCCCTTGTTGGGGAAAGATCCAATATTTATACTCTGGAGTCTCAGCGAACCTGCTGAGAGAGTCCACTGCGCCAAGGGAGCCACTCACACTTGAGGTATGGTATGGCACCCCTTGCCGAAGCACTCCCTCTCCCCTTTTTGGGATAGGATCCAGTATGTAGGCCTTGGAGTCTCAGAGACCCCTCTGATAGAGTCCACTGCGTAAAGGGAGCCTCTGGCAATAGAGATAGGGAAGTGATACCACTTCCCCTGGGATCACTGCTTACTGGACTTTGGACGTTGCTTTGACTTGTCTACCGGTTTGTGTCCCCGTCACCCTTCCCCTCCTCTTCCCATGCTGTGTCTCTCACCCTCCCCTCCTCTTTCTAGCCTTCATTACCTGTCTACTTCCCCAGCTCCCTCCCCCTCCCCTGAATCTTTCCCCCTGCCTGCTTGTCCCCTTCGTATTTGTTCTTATTGTTTATCTCGACCTTACATGTAACTATGTAGCTATGTTCTAATAACTGTGTAACCTTTGTAACGATGTAACCTGTAACTATGATCTGATGCTCATGTAAAGCGCTCTGATACCTCCGGGTCTAGCCAGCGCTATATAAAACCTTTAAAATAAATAAAATAAATAAAAGACAGAACTCAATCACAATATTGTTTTAAGCCGCTTCTGAATGGTGGGCATCCCTATTTGTTTAACCCCTGACCCTCCGGAATCACTAGTGGCATGCTTCATCCTCAGGTCCTCACCTAGAAAACCTTCTTTATCTGGGCGGGCTCTGCGCTGGGAGTCAGCAGAGCTCTTGATTTTCTTGGGGAGGGAACTTTGAGTAAAATTGCCTGCATGTATCCTGTGCCTTATATTTTTTCTGGGATCCTTCGCTAAGATTAAAAACAAAGGTTTGATGTTAATGGAGTGGTACTGGACTCCCGCATCAATGGGTCTACATGTTTCATCCATATGTAATTGCCAGTAAGGTTAGATAGCTTTCATCTGGACCACAAGTATATAGTAAGATCCCTATGCTGTAACCGCTATGTGTGTGAAACAGCACTATTGTGTAGTTAGCTTTGTGAATTAAACTCAATCACACTTCTTTTATCATTACATGTCATTCATCACAAACCATACCGAGATGCTTCTTCAGTAAATAATTTATTCCTCTAATGCATCAGTTTATAGGACACACACAGATCCATGGCGGGCGTGCTACTTTAACGAAAGTGTGGCAATAGGGTCCACCCACCTCTACAGCTTTACGGGGCCCTAAAACATGATAAATACATTATTTACTCTGCAAGTATCTCAGTATGGTTTGTAAGGAATGACATGTAGTAACAAAAGACTGAGGGACTGAGTTTAGTTCACAAATAGGAGTAACTTCACAGATAGTGCATGGTGGTTACAGCATATGGATCTTACTACATATTTTTGTTCTCAGAAAAGCCATCTTACTTTAATGGCAATTAATTATATAAGACTTGGTCCCACCCCAAATCAAGATGTCTACTTTATGCCTCAATGCACGTGACCAGTTTTTCACAGGATGCACGTCGAGCTATACATCTTAACATATCTGGTCCGCTGTATTGGTTTTTCTTTGTGTTTTGGTACTCATTTTATTCTACCCTGTTGCTGTGTACCCACTCAAAAGAAATTGTGCATGTGTATGTACGTTTCTGCCTTATATTTTGACAGGTTACGCTTGACAAAGCAGTAGAGGTGTGCATGATGTGCAGAAGATCACGTGGTGTGTAATTTTACTCAAGCAGCAGGAGAACGAAAGGATATGTTTACTACTTGAGTAGCAGATCCAACATCAAAGAATCAAGCGTTGAAGAATTTTGGAGCATGAAAAGAGTGATATGGAATAACTTTAGTACTTTAAAAAAATCACACATATAATTTGTATTCATTTAACTGTAAGATATTTGTGGTGGGAAGAAACCGAACAAAGGAAAGGAAAGCTCTCCAAAGGTATTGTTTTGTATTGTAGAGTTATGTAGGGCTTACTACCCAAGCCCGGGCGTGGAAGCGCTTTGTGGGTGGACACAACACTGCAGCGTGGAGCACAATGTTAGTTTCTACTGCTGTGGGAAGAAGTCGATGTCTGTCCCTTGACCTTTGTAACCTTTCACCCTCTTCCAAGTTCATCCTGGTCGGCGCTGATGATGTCATGTTTTGCTTCCCTGTCCAAGCAGCAGGTGAAGGCGGGAGCGGCGCGAGCCCAGCGGAGCGCGGATCAGGTACACCCGCTGGGGGGGGGGGGGGGGGGGGGGCAGCACTGCTGTCTGCGGTGCGCGCGCCCCTCACCCCCCCGTGGCCGCGAGGCAGCAGGCCTCCCCGCTATCAGCTCATCCTATCCGCATGTTTACCTTTGCATGCGCCGCCTGTCACTCAAGCCCAGCGCGTGGCCGTCAGCGCATGCAGAGGCCTCGACAGCTGCGCGCGCTGAGATGTGTTTGCATGACATGGACACGATAACGTTAAGTGGGCATGGAAAGCACGAATGCCTCCTTCGCTTCACATGAAGAGCTGGGATCGAATATCGCCATGGAAGGGCCGGGAGATGTTTTCACCAGGGCGTCTGCCTGCGCTTGTGAATGTCAACAATCCTAGTTTTGCTGATTTTTTTCATGGTTTATGTTATCCGCGTTTTTTTCATTTTCATTGCTTGTTCCCCACGTATGACGTGTTTTTGCCATTTTCATTAAAGATACTTGTGCATCACGTTTTTTTTTCGGTAGGCGCTGTGGTGATCCCGCAATAAAACAGCGCATCATGTGAAGTGTCAGTGAAGAGGTCACATCTGTGAATCTAGAGCCGAGCATCGAATTAGGTTAACAAACTTTACAGTTGTTCAAAGCGTTAGACAGAGAGTAGCTAGTAATAACCAGTATTTTTATTCATGTTTTAATTCCGGAAGTCATTGACGTGTCTCTCGGGCTCTCATTATTGCCAGATTTGGAAACTGCGACATAAGGTAACAACAATGCTGTAACCAAGATCACAACGTTTTGCGAGAGAGCTAGGATTAAAAATCAGGTTAAAAATCAGCTAGGTACAAAATCACTAGTCTGTAATGTGTCCACGTGGTCACATTTCTTCCTTTTCCAAGTATTAAGGGGAAATGTAGAAAGTAACAAAACTAGCCAAAAACATGTAAATCAACAAAAATGCACCTGCTTGGCCAATAAAAATGGGAAGTTCACTGAAAAAGAAGAATGTAAAAGAAGACGTAACACCTGTTATGTGGCTACAGCCTGTTTGTGTGCACACTTATAAACACAAACAGACTCCTGGAAACGATGGGTTCTGAAATGAAATCCTACTTTTTATGTCTCGCATAGGCAGCGCGCAAGCGCTGCTTAGAGGGACCTCTTGGAATCGCTCAGGGCTTTTTGGGAAACTCGTGCATGTACTACTGCACTGTTCCCAATGAGCCCTCGTGCATGTGTGGCGTTTGCCTTGTGGGAGCGAGCACGGGGCGCTCTGTGTGCCATCTGTTTGGTTTCCTATTTCAAAGTCTTCCTTCACGTTGTGGCAGCTCGTCCGGGCACTGTTTTATATAAACTGCTGCATTCCTCGCTATTCCTCGCTTTCACTTTTGCTGTTGCACGTTTGAATCGCTCTGAACTTCTGATGGACTTTAACTTTCGCGGCCATAGTTACATTAGCTGCAGAGAGAGGGCTGAGAGGGCACTTCGACGCACAAAGGGTGTTTAAACAAAGTACAGGTGAGCCCTTTGTTTCAAAAGGGCACTGCTGGGTCAGGAGGAAGGAGGGGTTCCCTCCCACACCCCCTCAGAGCTCTCCCCATAGTGCGCACGGTGGCGTACTTCTTAGCACTAATCACCACTCCGCGGCCGAGTCCCACAGCCCCGCCGGGGTGTTCACCACACCGAGTGTGTCCAAGACAGACACAAGCTGACACTATGGAAACCACGCTGCCCGCAGACCTTGGCTCTGTCCTAACAGGTCCTGCGCCGGACACACGTTTGACGACGTAGGAGCGAGAGAGAGGCACAGGCCGCCTAAATCTGATGTCTTACTGACTGTGCCCAGCCCTACTGGCCTTTCTATCAGAGGACCTGCACGAGGAGTTCTCTTATTGGAGAGCCGGCCCTAGGACCGCGGAAGGGTCTGCTTTCCTGAGTGAGACGTCTTGAGTACTAGAGAGATGAACAGGAGAGATCGCTTTGCCGTGGGGCGCGGTCAGGGTGTAGAGCTGGTAGAAGTCCCAATGAGGCAGGAGTAAGAGTAGTCCCTGTGCTTGGAGTGGTGTTTCAGCGATGGAAAATATTTGATCATATTTTGCCATACAGAAGATAGACGGGTATTGTTGGGGATTTGTGTGTGTGTCTTTTGTTCCTGCCTGACAGAGGTGGTGGAGTGCTGCTACGAATACGGCCTGAGTATTTTTGGCACATCAGGGCCTTTGTTAAACACAGAAGTGCTGTTACCTCAGACACTTCGATGATCCCTTCTGACCTACTAGAGGTAAAGAGTGGGTCCTCGTGTTACAGTATGTGATCAATGCTTAAAACTTAGGTTATTTAACACTCCAAACTGCCCTGTGCTTTGTAGTACTCTCCTACAGTGTGGACTGTACTGTTTCTCTCTCATTATTAATGTGGATTGTGGTTGTGTTCTGGTTTCATCATTCCTGTGGGCGCTGCAGTGGTTGTTTTCTATTCCCCTCGTGATGTGGGCTGCTTGTAATCTTTGGGGGATGTGATGTCCTCGTACTACAGAATTCTGTCTCCTACCTTGTGATGTGGACTTGGCTGGGGGGGTCATGCATTCACAACAGTATGTGTTTGGGACAGATTAAACCTGTGACAATGACGGTGGTACGTGGGCAGGGGTAAGAGTTCCAGAGAACGCCTTTAATTTCATTTTCCTCCCTCTTCACATAGCCGCTAGTGGGAGGTGGGGGCACCATTGTGCCAGTAACACCCCTTTGCCCCTACCCTGTCTTTCTTTGTCCTTTGATCGCGTCGTATTTTTATCATCTTTTTCATTTGTTTTCTTTTCTGAATCGATTTCGTGCTCCTGTAGCTTCCGTTACTCATATGTAGATAGTGTAAGCTAGCTCAGTGGGTTAACAGAAGCCTTGGCGAGCTCTCCATATTTACTGTAGGTCATGTGTTTGAAACTAGGGTGGTCAACTCAGCCATTCATCCTCCCGACACCACTAAAAGGAGCAACTCTTAAACCTCTGCGATGAGCTCTCAGCCCAATGAATTGTTCTATTCTGAGTTATTTTGTTTTTCAATGCATAAACATGCAGCAAAGCACCTGTACCCCACCAACACACAAAAACATACATTGATTGCAAACATTAGCCAGCATTGCAAAACCTGTAGTTCTGGCTTGTACTGAGTCCTGTCTAAAACAATAAAAAATCTGCTTCAGAGAAAAATAAAAATGACCGCTTTGCGTACACAATTCATCTAAATAAATAATTTAACCCCTTCGCTGCTCATGACGAGCTCAGCTCGTCATGAGGCACGGTTGAGCTGTGCTCATGACGAGCTGAGCTCGTCATGAACAATGGGGATTCAGGGAATGCAGCACAGGAGGGGAATCTCTCAAGCACCCAAGGTGTTAAAGTGTGATGATTCTGACAACTTCTGCGATATAAAATTGTCATCCAACTTTGCAATGCAAGCACTTCATAGAAAGCACAATGAAACAGTAAAGAACCAATTGCAGGAAGGGACTAGAGAAATACTCCCGAGTGGAGCCAAAGTCCTTATGTTTTAAAAAAAAATTCTAAGGACAGGCAGTGCACACAGAGGTGCAGTCAACCCAGGTGTTAAAAAAACAACAACAACAAAACAGTAAAAGCATGTGTCCAGTCTCCAGCCGGTAAAATGATGAAAGGTGAGTGAGGCTAACGGCGGCATTCATTAAGCAGTTTACCTGGTTTAAGTTTTAGCCTCGAGTGAGGTCGGCATAGGGCCTCAGCACAGCTGTGATGTGGCATTAAGGTTTGGGTCCATGGATTTACCTGGCCTGCAGCAGGAGGCCCTTCCTTTATGAGAGTCAAGGCTGATGCATGACGGAGGCGTGGCTAGCTGCTGTGATGAGCCTGAGCGCAGCTCCTGCTGAAGACTGCCCATAATCCGTCGTATATGCATTAATTGGACCCTAACCGAGAAATCCACTGCACGAAACAGTGTCTGAAGGTGCCCTGCAGGATCGGTGAGGTTCGGCGGGGCCTCCAAGCAGTAAAAAGCGGCAGAAATCGAAGAAAAGTTTCCTGCCCGGTCCCGGCCTGGGAGACTGACAAGATGGCGGCGCCCTGAGCCCCGGAGGAAGAAAACGCATCCGAAACATAGCGGTGGCCTGAGGGAAGCGTCCTGGCTAGCGGCGGAGGTGGGGACACATCGAGAACAAGCTCCAGCGCTTGCTCAGGGAAGCGGACGGCCCCCCACCTCTGTGCTAACCCGCCGCGAGGAAGGAGGGAGGACGCCGGGAGTGCCCGCCGGGCGGAGAGAGCCCGGAGCCGGAAAGATCAGGCTGACGCACCCGACCGCCGGATACCAGAGGCTGCAGTGAGGTGCGGGGCCGAGCGACGCGGCCCCCTTGGTGGAGCGGAAGGTACGAGGCCCCCCCCCCGCGGATATCCTGCACCACCACCCCCCCCTCCCCGCTGCACGGACTGAGGCTTGGGAGTCGGGGAGAGGAGGGGAAGAAATCGGAGAGCACGGCCAACAGGGGCACTGGGGAAGGCCTGAGACCCTGGACACCGACCGAGGGTGACCCCCCTCGGCCCGGGGAAGACCGGAAGGCACGGGGGACTCCTACCACTGTGCAGCGCGGTCGGTGGAGGCCTGACTGGAGGGGGAGGCCTCGATAGTGCTCCCACAGGGCATCTCCATTCGAGGTGAGGAGTAAGGTGGCAAGACACGGGCCCCGGCGAGGGAGGATGCAGAGGCCTACGGCCGACATCCTCCGTGACCCCCCCCCCTACACTCGGGTGGACCGGGGGCTGCGATAAGGAGAAGAGGAGATCACTGTGATAGCGGCCCGCCGCGACGAAGGGGGAGGCCCAGGACCTGCGCTCAGGGACTACACCGAGGCCTCTGGAAACAACGGGAGGGCCTGGGGACACCCCCCCCCCCCAAGTCTGTAACGGTGAGAGGGGACGGTGAAGGCCCGCCAACCGAAGGGGTCTCCGCGCTGGAGCCTATAAGACAGCGGTAGAGACTTGGAGAACACCCGAACTTGGAGCACCATTATCCTCCTCCCCCACTCACTGAGTAGGCTCCACCATAAGGGATATCTCTGACGGTTCCTGGCCTTAGCTGCCCATAGGGAAGGGGCGGCGGGACGAACAGAAGTGGCACTGGAAGAAGGAGCTAGGCCCAAGGAGACACTCCTTGCTCTACGCCGGCGGAGGGGCCCTGAAAAGACAATGGTGAGGAAAGACCCAGCGCCGAGGTCGGCCAGGCAGGAAACTATTTAGACGTTCACCACTCCCAAACCGCAGAAAGACCTGGCCACTGGGGGGTAAGGAGAAGCCGTCGGACATGGCCATGCTCCTGGAAGCCATACAGGCCTCGAGGTCAGATATACAAAATTCAAGGGCGGCCCTAGAGACTAAGATCGGCGAGGTGGGGTCTGAGGTCCTCCTGCTCAGACAAGACTTCCGGAACCTGAAAGACCGGGTGGGGACGGCCGAAACTAAGATCTCGGAGGCAGAGGACTCCATCACGACGCTGCAAAGAGACATGGCGGAACTACAGGCCTCTCACAGGCACCTACTGTGGCGCGTGGACGACGCTGAAAACAGGGCGCGAAGAAATAACCTCCGCTTTGTGGGCCTGAGAGAAGGGATTGAGAAGGCGGATACAGCGGCCTTCCTGCGCACATGGTTACTGTCCACGTTTCCACAGGCCTCCTTTTCAAACTGCTTCGTCATTGAAAGGGCGCACAGGGCCCTCTTGGCGAAACCACCCGAAGGGGCGAGGCCGCGCCCGATTATCGCCAGATTTCTTAACTATGCAGATAGAGACCTCATCCTACGGGAGGCGCGTAAGATGGGGGAGATCAGGTTCGAGAACACTTTAATCATGATCTTCCCGGACTATAGCCAGGACGTACAAAAGCAGCGCCGCTCGTTTGACACGGTGAAGGCAAAACTGAGAGACCTGCACATATCGTATATGCTGCTTTTCCCGGCAAAGTTAAAGGTCATCTTCAAAGGCAAGACTCTCTTCTTTAACCGCCCAGAGGAAGCATGGCACTGGCTGGAGGAGAGACTGATGCTGCACGAGGCAGAAGAGGAAGGCCGCAGGATCAGGGAGGAAATGGCGGCAGCCAGCTTCAGGAGGAGTCCATCCAGAACGGCGAGGTCGAGGCGACAGCGGGCAAAACGGAAGACGCAACTCACTCCATACCCCACACAACAGGGATCGACGAGAGGAGACCGAGGGGAAGCAGACACCGTCAGTAATCATAGCGAGGAATCTGCGGGGGGACCAGGACCCGGGAGCGTACCCCCGAGGTCTGAGACCGGAACGGACTTGGAGGAAGATGCGACCCCCTCGGACATTGAAAGGCAGACGGAGGAGTCACAACACCCGTTGGCAGAGGCCATAAGGGAGCTTGAACGGGGGGAAACTGGAAACGCAGAGGCGACAGATCCAGACACACAAGATTCACATTCATGAACAGTTTGGGACTGTGATCCTTTAAGGCAGTACTTTGAATTGGGACACACAAGTATTCTTTTGTAGTTATTTGGGGTAGGCATTGACTATTCCATATTTTCAGAGACTAGAAAGTTGGTTATAATTTAGTGGGGTTTGTTTCAAGGGGGGGCGACAGACCTTGCTAGCTGGTGGTCCGCACCGTCAATGGTTGCACGGGCGGGTTGGCCGGGTAGCAGTGGTGGGGTGGGGAGGGTTGTGGTGGGGATTGTTCTCATGGTTTTTCTGGTTCGAGTGGGGAAGGGGGGGGGGGGTACTTCATTGAGGGAATGCAGTCATGGCGATAGGTACACAATGTGGTTTCTGATGAGGGATGTCCGCCCGCACCCCCTGCCCCGGGGATATGGGACAGGGAAGCATGGATGGCCGCAATGATGGATAACACTAAACTACAGGTAATGACATGGAATGTCAACGGCCTGGGAATTAAAATTAAGAGGGGGTTAGTGAATAACTTCCTTAAGCGCATAGGCCCTGATGTCATTATGCTACAGGAGACACACCTACGAGGCACGACATGCACTTTTATAGCTAGGGGGCGGTACAAGGTTCTGGGACATGCGGGGTACACAGCGGACTCCAGGGGGGTGGCCATACTGGTTAAGAACACTGCGCCCTTTCAGATCACACGCACCTGGGGGGACCCGATGGGGACATGTGTGGGGGTACAAGGGATCTGGCACAGACGTACTTACACTCTGGTCTCTGTGTATGCACCACCCAAACTGCAGGCAACCGCAATGAAGAAACTGGCGAACATACTTTTGGGCACAGCGGACACGACTCAGATTGTGGGGGGCGACTTTAACGACGTACTTGATAGAGGTCTAGACAGGTCGGGAGAACCACGATCGTCGGGAACCCAAACGCCCCTCGCCCAAATGGTTTCCACGCTGGGCTTAACAGACGTGTGGCGGCTGAGGCACCCGGACACCAGGGCTTATTCTTTTTATTCGGCTGCGCACAAGGTGTTCTCCAGGCTGGATTATGTCTTCATGCATAGACAGGAGGTGACGATGGACGGGACAGCTAACTATCTGGCGAGAGGCCTTTCAGACCACTCGCCGCTGTTGGTGTCGGTAGGCGCGTCTACAGATGGGAGGGAGAAGACGTGGCGACTGTCTGCCTGGGACATGACCAATAAGACAATCCTCAAGGGTGTCAGGGCGGACCTCCGGGTCTACCTGGCTGAAAATGAAGGGTCGGTGGACTCGGCTGTGACCATCTGGGAGGCGCTGAAGCCGATAATGAGAGACAGGATAGCCGGTCGACTTAGGGATGAGAGGAAGAGAGTACAGGAAGAGGTAGGAGGGGTGGAGAAGACCATAGTGGAGCTAGAAGAGGAGCACTTGCGTACTAAAGACCCAATGGCCCTACGTAAATTGCTAGACAATCAAAAACTATATAAGGAATTGGTCACAAACGAGGCCAAAACTCAAAACCTGGCGACCCTACATAGGCTGTATGATGTGGGGGACAAGTCGGGCAGGCTCCTGGCCTGGCTTGGCCGTAAGGAGAGGGCGGAACGCTGGGTGGATAGCATCATGGATCAGAAGGGAGGGCTAATATGCTCGGACCCCCATATCGCGAACGTGTTCGCAGACCACTATAGGAGTTTCTACGAGGCCCAACCTTTGGGAGACCAGGCAGACGCGTTGCGGTACTTGACTGAAGTCGAGCTCCCAGTCGTGGAATCGGAGGCTTTACCGGCCTTAGAGGCCAGCATTTCTCTGGAAGAAGTTCGAACAGCCATCGCACGGTTAAAACCTCGAAAGGTGCCGGGCCCGAATGGCTTCCCACCGGAGTTCTTTAAGGGCACCAGTGACATGGTGGCCCCCCGCCTACAGAAACTCTTCATCACGGCGTTCCACGAGGGACACTTGCCGGCAGACCTCACATTGGCGACCATAGTCCCTATTTACAAGAAGGGAAAGCCACGGGAAGAGTGTGCCTCGTACCGACCCATATCCCTCTTGAACATGGAGGCGAAGCTCTTGGCCTCTATTCTGGCAGTGCGGCTGAGGGGGGTGCTCCCTGACCTGGTACATTTGGACCAGACGGGATTCCTGCCGGACAGGGCCACGAAACTCAACCTACGGCGGGCACATAACTGGATACAAGAGGTGGGGGACAGGGAGAGACCACACTGGTTTCTTTCGTTGGACGCCGAAAAGGCCTTTGATTCAGTTCACTGGCCGTTCCTGGATGCCACACTACAGAAAGCCGGCCTTGGCCCCAACTTCCGTAAGTGGGTCACCCTGCTGTATGACAACACGCGTGCTAAGGTCAGAGTGAATGGGAGGCTCTCTTGGGAGTTTCCGATCAGAAGGGGGACCCGTCAAGGGTGTCCCCTCTCGCCGCTATTATTTACATTGGTCATTGAGGTACTGGCGGCCAGGATCAGGCAGCACCCTAGGATCTCGGGGTTTAGGATATCGGAAGCGGATGAATCACAGGAGAAGCTGTCGTTATATGCGGACGATGTCCTCCTGTACATCACTACCCCGGAGGTAACGGTTCCCGAAATATTCCAAGAGCTGGAGTCATATGGCCGCCACTCGGGATACGCCATCAATTGGCATAAATCAGTGTTATACGACCCTAAAGGAACAGCGGTAGGGAGAGCACTCCCTAAGAAATTGGTGGTGTCCCTAGAAGGATTCCAGTACCTGGGGGTGTACCTTACGAGGGACAGGCAACGGTCCAGACAGGCGAACATAGAAAGGATCATGACGAACACCAAGGCGGACATGGACAGGTGGCGTCAGCTCCCCCTGACGCTTCTTGGCAGGGTGGCGATTTATAAAATGATTGCGCTACCTAAATATCTGTACGCTCTACAAAATGAGTACTACCTGATACCGGACGCCCTAATACGTAAAATGCATGCGGACCTCCGGGCCTTCATTTGGTTGGGGAAACAGCCCAGGATCGCACTCTCCACCCTACAACGCCACCAATACAGTGGCGGTATCTCCCTGCCTAATTTGGAGGCCTATTACTGGGCGGAGCATGTGTCACCCATAAACGAGTGGCTGCATGCACCAGCGGACCACCCCACGTATGCACTCGAACGGGCAAAAATGTCCTCCTCCACTCTGTGGAAATACCTATACGGGGCAGCCAACACCACGTCCTTGCTCCAGGCCACGACTATTACCCTTCGGGCCAGGAAATTGGCCATGAAGCGCACGGGATGGGATAAAAAGCCGACCCGCCAAACCCCACTCTGGCACTGCAAGTGGATGACCGAACTGTATGGCCTCACTGGATTCCAGCGATGGGACGACATAGGCATTTCGACAATAGGAGACGTCATCGCAAAAGGCATCCTGAAACCCTTCGCGGTGCAGGAAAGGGAGTTTGGGCTGCATAAATCGCAACACTTTAAATATATCCAACTACGCCACGCATGGAGGGCGCAGAACATGCAACTGGAGGGGATAAAGGACTTTGCCCCCCTGGAGGGCAGATTGCTGCAGGAAAAGATACCGAATAAGGCGGTCTCATTAACCTATAAGACCCTCACAAACAACATGCTGGGGGACCTGGCGAGGCTTCGGTCTGCTTCGGAGGGTGAGGTTGGCCCCGTAGAAGACATAGATTGGGAATTAATACTAATGCATCCAAGGGAGGTGGCAATCAAATCCCGCCTCCGCCTCATCCAATACAAAATACTACACAGGGTTTACTTTGACAGGGCTAGGCTCTATAAAATGGGAAAGACCACGGATGACAGGTGTCTGAGATGCGGGCAAGGGGGCGGAGACTTCTATCATACTCTGTGGACATGTGATAGGATACAGGCCTATTGGTCCCTTATCTTCACTGAATTACGGGAAGTGCTTGAGGTACCGTTAGAGCAGGACCCAAAATTGGCCATCCTGGGCATGACCAATGATGTGGATCTACCCAGACCACACCTGGTTTTCCTGACATTGGCGCTGGTGGTGGCAAAGCGCGATATCGCACGTCATTGGGGGGCGGAGAACATACCTGAGATAGAGGAATGGAGGAGGGGCCTAGACATTTACAAGGCTGCGGAAAGGGTGACGTACAAGGCGAGAGGCTGCCCCAAGAAGTTTAAAAGAGTATGGGCAAAGTGGAGGCACTACCACGGACTAGACAGGGGTCTGGGGGGGGGGGACACACTGAGACCGCCCAGCACTGTTGAAGAGGGAGGAGAAGGGGTGACTATGTGAGATACTGGAAGGGGAAAGGAAGGAGCATGATTCACAATTAACCGGCTACTGTTAGCACACTGAGGGGGGCCCCCGGGGGGGGGGGAAGGGGGGAGGTAAGGGAAGGACACATGGAAACACTGCTATATGACTGCACAGTTAAGTTACTGTAGGAGTGGCAGTTTTAAGCCACTTAACTGAGTTCGCGTGGGGTGGGGGGAGGGGGGAGGCGTTGATAATTGGAAATGGGAACTGTTGGAAGGAAAAAAAAAAAAAAAAAAACGAAAATATTGCAGATATCAGAATGGCCGGAACAGGGATCTTGTTTTTATACTGAAGGACTACATATGATTGACTTTTACTGTGTTCCGTGGGATGAGATTCAATGAGGGCTGTAGACGTACAAGGTATGGCGGCCATTGAATTACGAATGATAATCTTGATGCTTACATCCTAATGTTTATGGAACTGTGTCACTGCTGATTGCATCATCTGTATGTCTGCAAATAAAAATTATAAAAAAAAAAAAAAAAGGCTGATGCATGACGGGAAACCAACCTAAGTCCCTACCTGATCAATACAGCGACATGAGGCACTGAGGGTGTTCACGAGGAGGTGTCACAATGTTTTAGAGCATCTCACCCCTGTACCATGGAAACGGGTATAGCCTATTCCATCCACATGGTCCTAGGTTGTACCTTTTAATGACGTGTTAATCCCAGTATTTTATCCTCGGGCCCGTTCTAGCATCTACTGGTGGAAGTTAAATCATTTTTCCCCTTCTTGTGCTGGTTCCACGATTAGGCTTCTACCAAGTGTGCTGAATCTAGCATCTTACCTCTGCTTGTGCCTACCATCTTAGGTTACTGCTTCCTGCGCTGGTTACAGAATCTTACATTTACTCCCATAACGCCTGAGGGTTACATTGCCAGGACATCTCATCTTAGCTGTACAGCTTCCAAAGGTTTAGCATCTTACCTCTCTCGTGTGCCAGGAGTTCATACATCTCCTTTGCAGTGTGCCAGATACTGAGGCGAGGTAGAGTCAGAAGGGGACAGGTAGAGGAGATTGGGACAAACGTGAAAATGTACTTAAAAGCCCACAGGTTACAGAACAGCAAGGCAGGCACTGAACTAAAAGAGACCCAGTAAATCTGTGCCATACTGTTGGCCAAAACGACAGACACCGGGCAAGTGTCCTTTCACCACATTCAACTCTCTTCTTAACTCTGAAACATCTTTTCATACTCGTAATGGAACCTGGAAATTGATTGGGAAGAAATTCTAGAAGACCAGGAGATTCCTCCTTTTTTGACCTGGAAGCATCAAGGGTCTCTGGAATCTATAAACAAGCATTGGCATAGCCAATAGGTCTCGCTTTTGGGACCTTATAAGTATTTATTCATTTATTTATTTTGCACATTTGTTAGCGCACTGTTACCGGAACGGTGTCCTGGCGCTGAATGACTACTAGAGTGCGTGATGGAGTGGAATTAGTGTGTGAATAGCCAAGTTTTCAGCGCCCTTCTAAAGGGCAGCAGGTCAGAAATCTGCCTAAGGGCCAGTGGAGGAGCATTCCAAGCCCTTGCCGCTCCCAGGGAGAAAGTCCTTCCCCCCCAACGAACCTTCCTGACTTTAGGGACTAAGATCAGTCCTTGGTCCGAAGACCTGAGCGACCTGGTCGGTTTGTACCACTGAAAAAACGCAGTCATGCAGTGAGGGCCCAAACCCTTCAATGCTTTAAAAACTACACAAAGCGTCTTAAAGGCTATTCTTTTTCGCACTGTTAACCAATGGAGCTTTACCAGATCTTGTGCTACCGAAGAGAATTTGGAGGTTCCCGTAATCAAACGGGCAGCTGCGTTTTGTAAGATTTGTAATTTATTTAACAGCCCCTGCTGGGCATTTAAAAGCAGGCTGTTACAATAATCTAGGCGGGATATTGCTAATCCCGTTACTACGGTCTTTTTGTGTACGTCAGGGATAAAAGGCAGCACTTTTCGTATAGGTTTTAGGATATAGTGGATGGATGAAGACAGGGCATTGACTTGAGGCCTGAAAGAAAGAGTGTCATCCATCAGGACCCCCAGGTTTTTAACCTTAGTGACTGGAGAGGGGGGTATCCCCATTTCCCCGGGCCACCATCTTGGGGACCAAAAGTTATCTTTGGCCCCAAATAGCAGGACTTCAGTCTTCGCTGAGTTCAATTTAAGACAGTTTTCTGCCATCCAATTACTCACCTCACGCATACAGTCCCTGAACCTGTCCGCTGTGTCGTCCACTCACCCGGTAGCAGAGACACTACAATCTGTGTGTCATCTGCATAAGATGTTATGTTAAAGACGAAAGATGTTATGACTGGCGCAAGGGTGGAGACGTACACATTAAAAAGGGTCGGGCTCAAGGACGAGCCTTGAGGGACTCCACAAGGGAGTACGAAAGGGGCCAATTCGTAGTCTCCCATAGCCACCACCTGAGTCCTGCCGGCAAGGAAGGCCTGCAAGATCTTAAGGGCCTTTCCCTGGATTCCGCAGGCCCCCAACCGGTCCACCAACAGCCTATGGTGGACCGTGTCGAAGGCTGCAGACAGGTCCAGCATGATCAGGACGGCTCTACCACCTGCATCCATCACTTGTATGTAGTTATGCAGCACAATATCCTTGGTGCAACCACATCAACTGTTGCATGGCTAAACACTCATAAGTTCCCAAAGGCGAGACCTATTGGCTATGCCAATGCTTGTTTATTTCTAATTAAATCAGCTGATCACGATAATTCACTTTAACTGCTGTGCCTTAGTTACTGGCCGATATCGACTAATGGTGGAATTGCTCCTATGACGAGTTACATCCCTCGGAATGGTGAATAACTGTGGGGACATGGAATTGCCGGGGTTTAATGCACATATTTGCCGTCTGGTCTGTGTAGGCGGTGAATATGCGTGGTGCGGCAGGGAGGAAAGGAGAAAGGTAGTTTTTGTTGGGGGAGGGAGGGCGTGCGTGCGAAAGAAAAGGCAGGCAATAACTGAAGAACTAGACTTGGCTACTGGTGTAACAAACTTAAAGAAAGGTGCACAAGTATGAAAATCAGTCACCTTAAGCAGCATCACACAAGTCTATAAAAGCATTTTGAAGATGTATGACCCAGATCTCAAAGTTATCTTTTATTTATACTAACAGCTTGTAGTTAAAGTATACAATAACTTCAGAATTAATTCAAACAGAACCACACCATGCAAAAACTCGTAGAGTTGTTTTTCTTTTAAAAATTATTTTCTTTATTCATAATCTTCTTTTAAAACGTATTTTTCCATAGCCAATGCAATTTGTCCCATACAAGACTTCTGCAGGGCTGTTTCTTTGATCTTTGTATGCGTCGTATCAACTACAGTTGTCTTTCCCACTTGAGAATTTGAAAGATGGAATAAAATCTGATTCTTAGAGTATATTTCTTTACGAGAGCTAGGTCTATAGTCCTTTCATTGTATGTAGCATGTAACCCTTTACAGTCCAGTGAGTTTTAATTGCTCAAGCACAGCATTTCGTGAAGTATCTGCTGCATTTTAAACTTTGTAAACGATGAAAGTGCAAATCTAAGTGCCTTGAATTTATATATAGCCACCACAGAGTTCAAGAAAAGATTCAAAATGATTCCTTTCCTTCCTACTTAACAACGAAATGCCTAAAATCAGTCTGCAAGACTCTAAAAGCCCTCAGCCACACAAAGTGCAAACTGTATAGTTCCTCATCCCTTTTAATATTAGGCCCCTAACTCTATTCACTTCATCGAAGACTTAATGATGGGGTTCTACGGAGATGAAAACATACTGAGCCACCTCACCGTATGACACTACAGGACCAAAGTGACATTTTTCCATCGCCACACAACATTAAACTCAAGACTTGAGAGTAATCCCAGTCTTTAGTTGAAGGACAGATGCTTCAAAAGGGAGATGACAGAGCATGTCTATCGTCTCTCTGGACAGGACAGAGGGCCTTGCTTTTTTATTTTACTGTTGGATTTCCATCAGCTGTTCTGCTAACTTATTCTGGAGTTAACCAAAAAGCTGTACCTAAAAACCCACCCCTCTCATTTGCCATGATTGGTTGCTGGCCTTCTCCATTGAAAAACAATGCAAAATGTTGCACCCAGATTTAGTAGCAAGTTCCCATCTGTGAGATATATTTGTGATTCCCTTTCCACTGTGTCCAGTGCCTCTTTTCTCACATATCCTCAGTTGCTTTCACAGTTAGGCATGAACAACAGAGAGCTCTTTATGTTTCAGCTCAAGAGATCTCAAAGGATAAAACTAAAGGCCTGATTTAGAGTTTGGCGGATGGAGTGTTCCATCACAAACGTGACAAACATACCTTCCATCTTACTAAAAATGCATCATGTGGCACTCGTAAGGTGGACGGGATATTCATCACATTTGTGAAGGAGTAATCCATCTGCCAACTCTAGATTAAGCCCTAACGCGTATACACTTTGCCATAAAGCTGTAACCCATGGTTGTAGTAATCAGGTCAACAACCCATAGACCCCCCCCCCTCAAAGGGCCATGTCGGCTCTTAATAGAATAATTAGAGGATAGGAAATATGGGCATCTGGCAAACAAATGTATGAAAAAGAAAACCTGAAGGAGTGGGAAAATAAATATCATGGTCGGTGTGAAATTAACCGAATTTAGGCATTGCTACTTTTTAGGAAAAGTAATTGGATAGGCGTTCAGCAAGGTTTGCGCTTGTCCAATTATCTTTCCAATGGTTATACAGGACCATTGGCATGATTACTTCATATGTACATCACCCTGTTTTACATTTAGGTGTACAACACCCAACTAGAGCTAAATTTAAGGAAGAACTCAGTGGGTCTGACTAACGTACAGCAGACCCCATGCTCAATGCATGCATGTCGTAAGTAGGTGGTGGATTCCAGCTTGTGACTGCCACCCAGGAACCATGCTCTAACCTAGCAAAAACTGTGAAAACATCTAGGATTTGTTTGTACCATCTGAAACTCTCAGGACGTATTCTACCTTGTGTTTGTTTGTACCATGTGAAACTCTCAGGACTGATTCTACCTTGTGTTTGTATCTACCATCTGAAACTCTCAGGACGGATTCTACCTTGTGTTTGTATCTACCATCTGAAACTCTCAGGACGGATTCTACCTTGTGTTTGTATCTACCATCTGAATCTCTGAGGATGGATTCAACCTTGTGTTTGTTTGTACCATCTGAAACTCTCAGACGGATTCTACCTTGTGTTTGTTTGTACCATCTGAAACTCTGAAGACGGATTCTACCTTGTGTTTGTTTGTACCATCTGAAACTCTCAGGACGGATTCTACCTTGTGTTGTTTCTTCCATCTGAAACTCTCAGGACGGATTCTACCTTGTGTTTGTTTCTTCCATCTGAAACTCTCAGGACGGATTCTACCTTGTGTTTGTTTCTTCCATCTATAACTCTCAGGACGGATTCTACCTTTTGTTTGTTTGTACCATCTGAAACTCTCAGGACAGATTCTACCTTGTGTTTGTTTCTTCCATCTGAAACTCTCAGGACTGATTCTACTTTGTGTTTGTTTCTACCATCTGAAACTCTTAGGACGGATTCTACCGTGTGTTTGTTTCTACTATCTGACCCTGATTCCACAGTGTGTTTATTTTTTTACCATTGGAAACTCTTAAAACAGATTTTACCTTGTGTTTATATCTTCCATCTAAACCTCTTAGGACGATTCTACCATGTATTTTTTACCATTGGAAACTCTTAGGATGGTGTTTGTGTATCCATCGAAAACTCTTAGGCCGGATTCTAATGTGCGTTTGTTTCTACCATCGGAAACTCTTAAGACTGATTCTACCTTGTGATTTTATCTACCATCTGAAACTCTTAAGACGGATTCTACTGCATGTTTGTATCTACGATCTAAAACTCCTAGGACGGATTCTACTGTGAGTTTGTTTCTACCACGGAAACACGTGGGATAGATTCTATCTTGGGTTTGTATCTACCATCTGAAACTCTTAGGACGGATTGTACCATGTGTTTTTTTGTTACCATCGGAAGCTCTTAGGATGGTGCTTGTATCTACCATTGAAAACTTTTAGGCTGGATTCTACCTTGTGTTTGTTTTTACCATCTTAAACTCTTAGGACAGATTCTACCTTGTATTTTGTATCTACCATGTGAAACTCTTAGGACGGATTCTACCTTGTGTTGGTGTCTACCATCGGAAACTCTTAGCTGGGAAGCTACCTTGTGTTTGGTTCTACTATCTCTTAGGACAAATTTTGCTTTTTCAGGAGCTGCACCTGTACGTCCCTACAATAAGTTGGAGTATTAAAATTAAATTTATTTGGAAGTACCCACTAAGATGGTTGGATTTATGGAGTGAATCCAGAATGCATCTGCCAGACTCATCACTGACCTGAGAAAAAGGGGATACATTCTGCATCTCCCCATCAGGAAAATACTTGCTTTCAATGCCCTGGTAATTCTTCAAAGGGTGGCATCTGATAACAAACCAAAAGTTAGGTGGCATAAACCAACTTGTACCCTCAGACCAGTGATTAATTTGTAAAAAAAAGTAAGTGCCAGGGCTCTCATCAGGAGGCAGCTTGCACCAGCCTATTTCTCCTATTAGTGCAGCCTAGAACAGAGCCAATAACTAACCATGAAATTGGGGAGAGAATGTGGCATAATGACCAGTGCTGCTAACTTTGGCGCTGGGGAACCAGGTTCGAATCTCTGCATCGTCTCAACATCCTGTGATACTGGACAAATCACGTAATCTCCCTGTGCCTACCATAAATGAATGTTTCTTTAACTGGTGCTCATGAAAAGCTCCGGTGTTGATGATTAAGTGCTGGTGCTGATCCCCAGAAGCCCTCGGCTCAAATTAAGCACTGCCTCAGGCCAGGCGGCCGTTCTTTCTCATCGCCCACCTTCCAAAAGAGCCAGCCCTGGAGACAGAGTGTTCTCATTTGCATTCACTTTCCACTTTCATAAGGAATCATATTGAAGACTTCAAAATCCTGATTGTCACCCTGCCGATGCTCCAGCAGCTCTGAAGCCCGGCCACTTGTATTCTCCTATTGTGACTGTCCTAAGAACCCTCGGTGTACGCTGCATTTAACAACCTTAAAATAGCAGGTGTGCCCTGCTTGATTTCTGCTTGGTGGCACTTCTTCAGAAAGTAGTGGTGCTTCTGCAACAAGGCACGGAAGGCCTGACTTGTGAACACTTACAAGACCAAACCTGATACTGTGTTTCATTTCTTGCGGAGTAAACTGTCGAAAAATTAAGAAATCAAATGTGAAATACCCACTTTATTAAATAGCTGTCAAATAAATAGAACACCTATTTATAGGAAAATAAGTGTAATCCAAAGTTTAAAATGTCGAGAAATGTATGTAAAAAATGGGAATGGAAGGCAGTTATTTTGGTTTTCAGGAGTAGGTAAGCAGATAAATTACAAAACACAATCAGGAGAAAGTGCAGGCAGATAGATGCATTGACGCATATAAAGAAATGTAATGTATGGACTTCTATAGAAGTGACACCCAATCTATTATCTTCTAAGTCACTCACACCCAAAGCATTAATGACGGAATGAAAATACCTTAAGAAGAACACTGGTAGTCTGGTGTCCTATCTTTGCAGCTTCTGTTCCAGTACAATGCAGACAATTCATGTGCAATGTTCTGGACAGTTCTTAGTGCATCACCATTTTGTCAATAGATTTCCTGCCAGGATCCACATCAGCATCCAGGGGTTCAGAAGAATGAATGGCAACAGAGATTATGTTGCTGCAGTGCTTAATTTGAGCCGGTGGTTTTCAGTGCTCGGCATTGACACTTAAGTCTCAACACCGGCATTCATAACAGTTCACCACATGGTGGTGCTGTCTAACTTTGAAATGAACACAACAGTTGGCTAATAATTCAATATACATTAAAAATGAATAATATCTGCTTCCCATGTCAATTTTATAGCTTTTTTTTTAAAGAATATGTTTTATTTTTTCCATTCCACCATTGTCAAGGTTACAACTATAATGTGACACTTTGCCTCATTTATGAAAGAAGAACAAACTTTGTAGCCATCCCACCCCTTCCCACACTGTTTTCAGAGAAGTCGCCCACCCCCTTGAGATCCCTCGTTTTTCAGGCTCTATTTTCCGCACGGGTAATAATGCTAGTACCTTTTTCGCTATATCTGAATCATCCCTGATATTTGGAGCACCTCCCTATTTGGATCAGAAATCCACTGGATCTAGAACTCCCACTGCAGTCTCGAAACTCACTACGGACTCCCAGCATGTTGTCAGATCCTCTTCTGCGTTTTCATCCACCCTACACCCCCGTAGCCTGACTTCCGCTTCTATTGCCCATTCTTTGACAACTTTCGCCCATCTCTGCTTTTGGGACCCGCAGTGCCCATCCATACTATGGCCACTCTTCTTTTTGCCAGTAGTAATACCAATTGTACAAATCTCCAATGCATTGTCCGGTCCTTGCGTTGTTTCAATATCTCCACAAACATGGTAGGTTCTAGCCTCAACGTCACCCTTCTTATATTCTGTAGTGTTTCAGCCACTTGACTCCAGTAAATGTGGACTGTTGGACAGTGCCAGGCTAAGTGTATGAAGGATGCTGGTGTTTTATAGCTTTAGATGGCCTGGAATAGTCTGCATCAAATTAGTTTCACTCACTACCTTTGCGAATAGTGTAAGCATGGTTGCACTTGTACTGTCTTTTTAAATCCAAGATGTGCTGCCATCATAATCTTAATAATAGCTGCTCACTCAAAACAGTGAAATATATGTATTGATTAACAGTTAATACTAATTCTGTTTGTTTAAGGTCATTTAAGTAATCATGAGATCATCCTTGGTTTTAATAGTAGTGCTGTGACTCCATAACATAACATGTGTGTTTGTAAAGCACACATTCACCCAAGGGTATGTTGGCACTGGAGAACAGATGTTTAATGTTACCCAACTCAATGGTACTCATTTTATCGACCTCAGAAGGATGAAAGGCTGAGTGGACCCACTAGAAGTTGAAACTGTGACCATGAGGTCGAACAAAGGTCCCCATAGTTGAAGCATTAGTCCACTAAGCCACCAGAAAGGGGTGCGGATGCCATTAAAGGGAAAGACCGGTATGGGAAGCTTTTACAAAAGAAAACCATTTGTTTGTCAAGTTGACAAACAAATATTTTTTTTGTAAAAGCACCCCATACCGTGCTTTCACTTCAATGTTGGCCACGCCTTTTCTTTAAGATGCAGCTTGTGTAAAGAAAGGTGCGGCTGCAATTAAAGTAAAAGCGTGGTATAGGACTCTTTTCAAAATGAAAAGTATTTGATAAGCAGCATAGCACGATCAGAAGTGCTGCGCTGAGCAGGGAGCATTTTTGAAAGATAAAGCGTAGCGTCCATGATCATGTGCTGTGCTGTCATGAAAACAGGGTGGGTTAGGGAGAGCCTGTCGGGCCTGCAAAAGCAGCTAGATCAAAGACATTAAAGAAAATAGTGCCCACAAACTGTAGATAAAACAGACCGTGTAACAACACAAGTAAAAAGTACAGTTCTCATGGGAGGTTACAAAAGCAGACAAGGCAATACTAAGGAGGGACTAACAAGCTTATGAACGAATCAGAAGCAACCATTTATAAAGGACAGTTTCAGGAGCCAATTGAAAAGATGGGTGGAGAGTGGGTGGAGCTTCATGTCCATACCTGAATACAGCAAGCCTTGCAGAGAAGTGCATGTGTGGCCCAGGCTCGACCTAAAAATATTTTGTTAAACATTCTCAAAGGGAAGGAGTCCCGTGGAGACCCCTTCTCATTTGCTAATGGTTACCCCTACCTTTCAGAAGGTGGTAAAATATCAATGTTTTGCAACCATAATTCGGGCACAAAACAATAATACATACAAGGCCTTTAACACGCCCCTTCCAAATACCGAACTGTAAAACCAAATTGTTACAGAATCACAGTTTGGCTTTGTACATTTCAATTTTTTTTTTACAGTCACGAATGCCTGATTCCACGAATCGGCCCCTAGTCCTATATGGACTTTATGTCCTCAGCAAAATATTTTAGCTTCTAAACGACTAGTATCATTTTAATATGCTTATAGGCATGTTTGTGAACTGAAAGGTTTACTGACAACAATACCTAGATACTATTTAGCAGCGTTTTACGTGGCATTAAGGTGCAGAAAGTGTTCTTACCTAAAGTAGGCCATTTGGAAAATGAGATAAAACACAGATCATACCACAGGCATTTGACTCTTCATTGTACATTGTTCAAACATCAATTGCATGCACCATTCATTATCAAAAGGGGAAAGTTTTATTACATTAAACAATACTAATATAGTGCATGTTTCATTTGCTTAGTTTATACCTGAACCTGTTTTATGTTTTTCTAGATGTCCCTGTCTGTAGACTTAGGCTCAAATCGGAAGCCTTCTATCCGGCCAGATTGGGCTTCTCACCAACCGTCTGGATATCCTGTCTCCAAGTCAACAGCGAAGACCCTTGCGCAGAGCACAGAGTGGAATGCTGGGATACGGCCGGCACCCGTAAGACCTCCTGTACCCAAAATGAGCGAAAGAGCAAAAAAGGCCTGCGCAAGAACAGAGCGGAGCTCTCCATGTTAGTAAGATGCATTGTAGATACTATGGTTTGCTGTCAAATGTGTGGAAAAAACACCATGGGAACAATAAACACAGAATTGGTAGTCTTCAGTATAACACCAGGCTATTTTATCACAGCCTCCACCCCTCCCACTGTGTACTATCTCCTATGCTTCTCTTCCTCTGCCTCTATTGGTTTTTTCTCCTTGGTATCTCTTTTTCTCATTCTTCCTAATCTACATCTCCTGCTGTGGATGAGTTGACCCATGTCATCAGCAAAACAACATGCTGTGCTGGCTGTTATGTTATAGAGGCCAGTTCAACATGACTTCTTGTTCTGCAGAAAGAAGCCTCAGACCTAGGCTTTTTAATGTACAACAAAAGAATGTGCATACACCTATTTCGGCCCAGATGTACCAAGTCTGATCTGAGAGAGGGAAAGAGCTTCTTTCAAGGAGTGACAGGATAATATCTTACTAGTACCTCATGATCACACACAATGGTTTCATGTACCTGTTTTACACCTATGCCAACAGATATGGAGCAAGGCAGAATGCCCTATGGATGGATGGACTACCAATCTATTTATTTTAAAGACTCTCACTCACGCTGTTAGTGGCATGCTTCATTATTGGTTCTCTTCCTGGTCCCTATAATCTAGGATGGACTCAACCATGTTCTAGGGAGCACTTTTGAGATTATCGGACAGGGGTCCTTATATGAAAATACCTCAGAGATGCCCCAGTTTCCCTTTAATGTTGGGCGACCTAGGTATGGTTAAAAAAAATGCAAGAGTGGATGTGAACAGGGGATTATTGCCCATACACCTTATATGGAGTTGCCATGTTTCAGCCTTTAAAGAGAGCCTCTCTTGGTCCTTGGCTTTAATCAGGACCTATATCTTTCCCTGTTATGAATTTATTGTGGTGTTCTTTCCCTAAACGCAAGTGAACATGTTTAAGGACAAGGCAAAACACAAAGGGCCTAATTACAATGTTGGTCGTAAAGCCTCCGACCAACATTGTAGGTTTAAAGTCTTACCGCCGTATTACAATGACAGCGGTTGGATTTTAAAGCGGCCGGGGATTGGGTAACCCGACGAGTTTCCTAAGGGCACATGGAGCCCGCTGGCCAGTCGGAAAGCCCTCATAATCCCTTAAGGATGGCGTTTCCGCAGTCGGGATTATGATGGCACTTTTCGACAGCAGTTCCATATCGGCCTTTCTGACATGGAACTGCTGTTGGAAAGTGTCTTCGGGGGCCACTAGCAGGGTTCCCTCCCCCCCTGGTTGGTTTCCCATCTGCAGCGATTTCAGTAGGAGGAAACTCCGACCGACATCGTAATCAGGGCAAAAGAATACCAGCTTCCTTTGCTGGTCGTATGATGCCCTTATTAGTGCCTGAAAGACATGATTACAATGGTCACTGTAGATTCACATTGTATGTTACACTCACTTACGTAGTTATTATACCTTGTGTAGAGATATATTATGATCTGTTTACAAGCGAATCATCATCACGCACCTCTACATACAGCATGCTGAGAAACCATTTGAGACCCCTTGTTTCTTAGGGGTTAGTGATGCATTCATAATTATAATATGCATACATATACAAACACATACATATTTTGCTGGCTCATTTTGCAAAGTTTATATATTTATAATCTCCAGTGGCGTAACAAAACTTGAGAGGCCCCCCTGCAAAGTGCATAGAGGAGCCCCCCCCTCTGGACTCACTTAGGAGCTGCCAGGGCACTGTTGTGAGGGTGCCCCCTGGAGCTCAGACCCTCCCGCACTGTGGGGGCCTTTGTTAATCCACTGATAATATCTCACTCTTGTTAAGCTTAGGGTGCTGTTTCATAGGAATATAGGGGAAACTTGTCCCTGGACTCACACTCTGGACAGAGGTGGGTGGAAAAAAAGAAGGTAAATCCCCCGTTTATTTAAAGGTTAATTAGTATGTTACCTGTGTCAGAGTGTACAACTTCTAGCCATAGACCATACCACCTTGCTACATATCTGTTAGCGTAGGTGTAAAACAAGTACAAGATATTGCTGCGTGTGATTACAGGGAGTTTTCTCACTCAAAATCAAGGACATTATTTTCTTTTCCTGATTGGGTCCACTTTGCCTCATAAATGCCATGATTGAAGAAATTAGATGTGGACGCACCACCCAAAATAGTGCAGGCGGAGGGGCTTCTGTCACTGTGACCCCTGCAGCCCTGTGGAAGATAATCTGTCAATTAAATGTTTCATATGGCCAAGTAAGCTGAATGAGGCTTGGAGAATGCAGGTTAGGCAGACAGGAGCACCATCAAATTGAGGCGCGTCTATCATCCCGCTAAATTCAAAATGAGGCCCAAACGCCTCTGTAAGAGAAATAGGAGATATTACCAAACGAAAGAAAGCACAAAGATCTTCCTCTTAAATACCTCCAACCAAACAAGGAAGATTTTCAGTATCTTTAAAGAAATGTCTCACCCTGAGACCATGAAGAACAGCACTTGTGCATTAAGACAACATTGCAATGACCTGGATTTCCTAGAGACCAAAACCAGCAATATTTGAGAGCCCTTCTCCAGCAACCCAACACCAGATCACTGTCCAACTCCACCTCAGTCCACTGCCACAGAATCCAGACCACTGGATAATGAAGAGGTGCTAATATTAACCACCAAGACAAAATCATCCTGCTTACTTATGGAACTGAGCTTGGTCCCGTACATCCAACAGTTTTTGCCATCACTAATTGGGGACATCACAAACATGATAAATGATGCCATCATCATTGGAGCCCCGAAAAAAAGCAATCAGATCCTGGAAAATTGCAGACCAAGCTCTAAACTCTCATACTCTAGCTCAACTATAGAAAAAAGAAGTCATGAGACTGGTCCAAGAAAATATGGACCATACTTGTGTCCTCCATGATCACCAGTTCAGATTCAGACCAGCAAAGACCAGTAAGTCTGAGTTAACCAAGATCCAAGGAGCCACCATCCTCAACATGGACAGAGAGCAAAATTGTCTTTATACCACTTAACTACTCCATCGCCTATGAAATCATGGACCTGAGAATCCTCCTGAAGAGGCTGAATTATTGGGCATGTGTGTCTGGCACTGCAATGGCGTGTATCAGATGTATTATTTTCTAAGGCACCAGAGGAACAATCTTCATGATTCCTTGAGCATTACGAAATTCATTTGTAAATCTTTCTACTACTGCCCCGATCATGTGTTCCATTTGATGAAGGAGAGAAGCCTACGCACGAAAAGAGTCAAAACAGAAATTCTAGTGAAAGGATGGATGGAACCAAACTTGCTGCCCTTTTATAGCTCATAAGGTTTGGAAAGTCCCAGTCTTCTTGCACAAAAGTAAGGAACTTGGGAATCATCTTCAACATAAAATTCTCATTTGCGCCTAACGTCAGCGTGGTGATTAAAATAGTCAGCACACAACTTTTGGTCCTCTACAAAGTCCTTACTTTTCAAGCCGGTCACTGAACACAACTTGAGAGAGTGTTGGTGACAATGGATTACTGTAAAACAAGCTATGCAGGGCTACCACAGAAACTCAATGACAGGCTCAAAAGGTTTCAGAACCAAGCACAGATGATGGCGAATGCAGTGTAGTCCTGTCTAAGATGTCAAACTGAGGCGAGAGACTTCATCCATACGATATGGTCCTATAGGAGCATTCACCCTTATTTGCAAGCTTTGATCAGCGCACTGCAATGTGTTCCGTGTCACTGAAAAGGCATTCCTTGTGCTAGGACTGGCGCTTGCCAAACGAGACAATGAGGAAAACTTGGAAAGGTCCAACTGCACCAATTGTGGAAAAGTGGAAGGGGAGTCTTGAAACATTTTGCATACTAGAACTTCCAAATTCCGAGGCCATAGGATGTCCCCATAAAAACATTTGGGAGAAATGATCTAAGTACTGAAGAAGGGATTGATGCGCAAGATTATGATGGTTAACACAAAGATCCATGTTTGTCAGAACGCAATAACTGGCGCCTTAGTGAGTGAATTAGACTGAAGTAGAACTTGTGGTTTGTGAATGCATTATACGGTAAGAGATGCATGTAAATAAGCAGAGTAATGATAAATAGATAAACTATGCTTTTATTTCTAAACGCTATTATGTCTGGAAATACTAAGAAAAATATATTTTTTTTTAAAACACAAGCCTCCAGAATAAGCTTGAACCTTTGACAAGGTGACAACCTCAAACCAGCCGTAAAGTGCTGCATTGGATCCCTGTGGATGCTCAATCAATCAATCAGGGATTTGTGAAGCGCACTACTCACCCGTGAGGGTCTCAAAGAGCTGGGGGGAGTTGGGGTAATTCGGGCAGCTCTGGCTCATCTGAAGAGCCTGGTCTTGAGGCTCTTCCTGAATGCTTACAGTGTGGGGGTTTGTCGGATGCTGAGGGCAGGGCTTTAAGTGGGATGAAAAAACTGGGGGGGTCTCTCAAAGGGGCGTGGCCAGTATAATTAGGGGCGTGGCTTTACATCACTTACGCAAAAAATCTGTGCTAGGCATAGTGTGCCGCCCGACTTGTAATTTGCTGTTTCCGTCATTGCATCCAGATATTTGATACAAGTAACATCATACCTACAATAAGTAAGGAATATTGGCTTTGTCAATGGTTATTACTTGTAGAAGATAAATAAGCTGCAACTATGACTTGTATATAATATTGACAAAGCTTCCAATTAAATCCCTGGTGACCCTACCACAATGTTGCTGCTCCTGAGTTTCACAAAGAAAAGGGAAATCCAGAAAGAAAATGACTCTTAAAGGATTTCCCTTCCCCCACAACGCTCCCCTGGCATGACGTCATGCTGTAACTTCTCTACTACTGAGAAGTGAGCAGTGTGAGCAGCGCACATCCATGTGCCTGGTGCTGTCTCGAAACGGCCCGGGTCTCTATTAGGCTTTGTTTTGAGCCATGGCACTTTTTTCCGGGCTGCAGTGACAGCAAACAGCAGTCATTGCAGTCCGGGAAAAAAAAAAACGGGCTGCCTGTGTCAGGGCTCAAAACAGAGCCCGATAGAGACCTGTTTCGAGGCCCCCTGAAAAAAACTGCCGGTGCTCAGACCCCTTGAGACCCGGCCCACTTAAAACCCTGGCTGAGGGGGAGTTCGTTCCAGGTCTTGGTTGCGATGTAGGAGAAGGATCTTCCTCCTATTCTGGCTCTGCGGATGCAGAGGATTTCGGCCAGTGCACGGTTGGCAGAGCGGAGGTTTCTCTTGGGGGCATAGAAGGAGATTCTTTTGGTGAGATATTGGGGTCCGGTGTTGTGGAGGGCTATGTAAGCGTGTGTAACCAGCTTGAAAGGCACTCTTTTTTCGATTGTGAGCCAGTGGAGGTCTCTTAGAGCTGGGTGATGTGGTCTTGTCATGGGATGCTGAGGACAAGTCTGGCTGCAGCGTTCTGAATGGTCCGGAGTTTGTGGAGTTGAGATTTGTTGATTCCGGCGTAGAGGGCCTTCCCGTAGTCCAGTCTGCTGTTTATGAGTGTGTGGGTGACGGTCTTTCTGGATTCGGGGGGATCCATTTGAAGGTCTTGCTGGGTATGCAGAGGGTGTTGAAGCACGTGGAGGATACGGCGTTGAATTGTCGGCTCATGGTGAGGAAGGAGTCCAGTATGATGCTGAGGTTGTGGGCGTGGTCCGTGGATGTGGGAGGGCGGGGGGCACTAGGTGTCATTCCACAGGGAGGGGGTTGGTCCGAGGACGAGGCATTACGTTTTTTCCGAGTTGAGCTTCAGGCAGCTGCTGCTCATCCAGGATGCGATGTCCTTCATTCCTTTGTGAAAACTGTGTCTGGTGATGTTTGGTTCCTTGGTGAGGGAGAGGATGAGCTGGGTGTCATCGGCGTAGGATACTATGCTGAGTTCATGTTTTCTGACAGTGTTGCGTTTGGGGCCAATTATAATTCATGGTCATCTGGTTCACAAAGTCCGCAGAAGGCAAGATCCAGAATACTTAAGGCTCCTTGGTCCACCACTGTGCCCAATTAGGAATGACCACTCAATTACTACATGCGCGTCACCCAACAGTGCTACAGATGGCAGATACACCATATCATATCCTTGGGAGACATGAATGTGACTGTGGGATGCCCTGAACTGAAGCCTGAGAGACAATTCTAACTCATGCAATTGAGAAAACAATTGAAAGTGGAACTTTTCAAACCTGCCTGTAACTCACCTTAAGCAGGAACAATGTCATGAATAAAGAGCATTGGGGAAGGCTCCACCTCACTGATCCGGCTCCAACACCCCACTTAAACAACAGCAGGCTTTCTGTTCATTACTTTCAGCACTCTGAAGTAATCAAAGGGGGTATGCAATGCTCTATGAGACTCCCACGTACATAAATTATATCTGCAATATGCATAATATATGTGTGTGATTTATGATGTGTTGAATGCTGTCAGAAGGTTCTCTTAGTCTCTCTTTGCTCTCTTCTCTTCTTTCCATTTCTTCCTCCAAGATTTCTTTCATCATCCTACATTTGGTTACTTCTGTTCTTGCTCAGAAACATCTCATTCTTTGGTGACTTCATTCTCTTTCTCCTTTCATATCTCAATTTATTTTTGTCTTCTCCTTTTCTCATGCTTTCCTTTCTTTATGTACCCTTTTATACTTCTCCTTTGTATGTCGCCTGCTCCTCCTAGGCTGTGTCTCTTCCTCCACTCTCATGTATTTTTTAAGTTTCCTCCTCCCTCTCATCCTCACCTCTCAATAGAGGACTTCTTAAAGTCTATTCACTCCCAGTGGAACTACCAACAATTAAGATGGGAAGTTCACATTGTTACTAAAATTAGTATTAATTGATTTTGCTCCCTAAAAAAAGGAACCTTGGTGCACATTTTCTGCGAGTAATCGAGGTGGACCAGGCATTCCTTCTACGATGCCAACATAAGTCTGTGGAAGTGGTTATTGAAGCAGGAAAAAAGTTTGTCATCACAAAGAATGGTGCAGGAATGAGTTATCTATCCTGTTACGCCTTTCTGGATAGCAGATGCTCTAAACTAATTGACAGCGTAATACCTTTAGTGTAGTTCCTTCTAACAAGTGCATTTAGGGATTTATACTAGATTATAGCGTTTTCTCAGTTAAATCACATTTGATACATGTCCCAGGGGGGGTTCCGGTTGTTGTTCCAGGCCTTCAATTATCTCGGTGTTAGGAGTAAAGACAAACGTAGGGGCTTTGAGTAAGGACTTTAAAGAAGGTTTTATTGGAATGTAAGTCTTTTTCTGCATAACAGGCTTATCAATCCGGTAGGGGAAAACAGTCTTGCAAAGAGTTCAACAAAATAACGGTAGGGTTTGGGACACATCCGACGGTAGCTCTGAAAGACCAATGGTAGGGCTTCGGGCCAGTTCTTCTCTCCCGTTGCAGCACGGCGTGGTCCGACAGGTCCGCCAACACCTAAAAGCGAAAAGACAGACAAGAAGACTAAGGTTACTGGGACGTCCAATACGTACAACTTGTTAAGGGAGGGGGGTGTGAAGGAAACCCAGTGCAAGTGAACCCTCTAACGAGGCGCAGTGCTCTCAGTGCTCGTGAGGGGAAGGGCACAAGGGATACAAGGTACACTCCGAGGCGGTAACTATTCAGTAGGGACGCTACTACGTCCAACCCACCCTGCTACCCGACCCCGTACCTTGTCCAGCCACGTTCCTCCCTCGGGACCGTGGCAGGGCGAAGCACCGGAACGTTGGCCTCCTGGCTTCTCGAACACAGCAGGGCTCGTCTGCAGCTCGTCCTCCTTCCTGGTCTCACTCGCGTTGATCCTTCCGGTCCGCAAACAATCCTCCTCGAGGGAAACGCCGTCCGCCGAGGAAACAGTGCATCCGCTTTTTGACGTTGCTCCGTAGAGAAGGGGCGTGGCTGACGTACCCGGCTCGTTCCAATTAAATGAGCCGATTCCCATTTCAGGAGGAGTCCAGTATTCGTCTTTCTTCTCGCTCCACTCGGTCTCGGGCAGCTGTGGGGACAATGTGCAAGGTGAGAGGGGAGCAACGGACCACCAGTCCAGATCATTACGGGGTTCACCCAGCACCCCGTCACATATCTCCCCCCCTGGCATCTCCCGATCGGGGAGAGGAAAGACCCTGGACAAAAAGTCAGCATTCCCATTGTCTTTGCCCTTACGATGCTGAACAGAGAATGAGTAGGGCTGTAGTGACAGGAACCACCTCAACACTCTAGAGTTCTGGCTACTGTTCTGGTGGATCCATCTCAAAGGGGCATGGTCAGTATGTAGGAAAAAATGGGTCCCTTCTAGATAGTATTTTAACTTGTCCACTGCCCACTTGATGGCCAATGCCTCCTTCTCAATCGTGGAATAGTTGCATTCCCGAGGAAACAATTTCCGGCTCACATAGAGTATCGGGTGTTCACTCCCGTCCTCACCCAACTGGGACAACACAGCCCCAATGCCCACATTTGAGGCGTCCGTTGCTAGAATGAAGGGCTTAGTATAGTCAGGGGACAGTAGGACAGGTGAAGTAGTCAAGGAGGTTTTCAGGGAATGAAAGGCATTCAGAGCCTCTTGGGATGGCTGCATGAACTTCTTGTTTGTTACTTCTTTCCTCAGGAGATCCGTTAGGGGAGCCGCGGTCTCTGCAAAGTTGGGAATGAACCTACGGTAGTAACCCACCAGTCCTAGGAACGCCCTCATGTCTCTTTTTGTTGCTGGGAAAGGCACCGTCTCTATTGCCCTGATTTTCTCAGTTTGAGGGGCAATGGCCCCGTCTCCCAGAACGTATCCTAGGTAGTTCACTTTGGTGAAGGCGGCCCTCGACTTCTTTGCATTAATATGCAATCCTGCATCCCGTAAGGCCGACAGTATAGTCTGCAAGTGTCTCAAGTGTTCGTGCCAACTAGTGCTGTCTATGACAATGTCATCAAAGTACGCAGAGCTGAAGTTGGTGTATGGCCGCAGTACTTGGTTCATGAGACGTTGAAACGTCGCTGGTGCCCCATGTAGGCCAAAGGGTAGAACTGTAAATTCAAAGGATCCTTCATCGGTCACAAAGGCGGTCTTCTTCCGATCTTCCTCACGAAGAGGCACCTGCCAATACCCCTTCGTGAGGTCAATGGTAGTGATGTAACGGGCGTCGCCTATCTTTTCCACCAGCTCGTCCACTCTGGGTATCGGGTAAGTGTCGAAGTGTGACACCGAGTTTAGGGCCCTGAAATCCATGCAGAATCTCTTCGTGCCATCCGGTTTGGGGATCATGACGATCGGGGAAGACCAGGGACTCTGGGATGGTCGTATTACTCCCAAGTGAAGCATCTCCGAAACTTCCTTCCGAACGGCTTCTCGTCGTGCGGCTGGAATTCTATAGGGCCATTGTTTCACTATCTTTCCTGGTACTGTGTCAATCTTATGTTCCACTAGAGTGGTTCTTCCAGGAGTATCCGAAAATACGTCTGAATAGGGGGTCAACACTTCCTGTAACTCTTCTTTCTGTTTTGGGGACAGATCGTTATTCACAACCAATTGTGGTAACGAGGATGGTACCGGGTCTGCGGGTGCGACCACATGACTGTCTTGAGGGGGAGCCCCTAACCATTCCTTGAGTAGGTTGATATGGTATGTTTGTGTTTTCTTCGGAGATATCTGTAGCCTGTAAGTGGTTTGTCCAATGGCTTCAATCACTTGATAAGGTCCTTGCCATTCATTTTTGGAACTGTTACCTATGGATGGAAGCAGTACCAGAGCCCATTTTCCTACTGCTATCGTACGTAGTTTCTTCCCCTTATCGTAGTTTGTTTTGATTCGCTCTTGTTGCCGGTCGAGCGAAGAATTAGCCAATTCCCTCAGCTTCCCCAGCTTGTTTCGTAGTTGAGTGGTATACTCCAACATTCCTTTCTTCTCCATTGTTTCTTCGGTTTCCCACAGTTCTTTAGTCATTTCCAACAGCGACCGAGGAACTCGTCCATACAGCAATTCAAACGACGAACAGCCTAGACTGCTCTGTTTTTGGGACCTGATCACAAAAAGGGCTAAGGGTAGTAGCCTGTCCCAGGATGGCCCTTCTGCAGACAGCATTTTTTTCAGGGTTGCTTTGAGTGTCTGATTGTATCTTTCTACGAGGCCATCTGTCTGGGGGTGGTATACCGAGGTTTTCAGGTGTTTAACTTTCAAGAGCTGGCACACCTCCTTCATTAATTTGGACGTAAATGGGGTCCCCTGGTCTGTGAGGACCTCTTTTGGAAAACCGACCCGGGAAAACAGTTCTACAAACTTCTCTGCAATGGCTGACGTTGTAGTGGTACGTAGAGGAAATGCTTCCACAAACCTGGTGGCGTAATCGACCACAACCAAAGCATAAAGATGGCCTCGAGGAGTTTTCGGCAGCGGACCGATAAGGTCCATCCCCACTCTTTCGAACGGCGTCCCAATGATAGGCATCCTCTGGAGGGGGGCGGCCGTTGGACGTTGCGTGTTCCTCCTTTGACATATCTCACACTTGGCACAGTAAGTCTGTACATCCTTATAAATGCCGGGCCAAAAGAAATGACGGAGGATTACATCTGTAGTTTTTTCCTTGCCTGTGTGACCGGCTGTTAGATGGGCATGGGCAAAGAACAACACCTGTTCTCTAAAGGACGTTGGTACCAGCAACTGTAGATCCCCCTCATTCTGGGCTTGTCGATACAGCAATTCTTTTTCTATCAAGAACCTGGGGAATGTCTGGTTGGGGTTCCCTTCATTCGCGTGAGCAGACTCCCATGCATTATATAAGGTTCGATCTTCAGCCTGTGCAAAGCGGAAACTTTTGTCCGCGACCCAGGGGTCGGGAGAGAGACTAACGTTTTTTGGAGACTGATTAGTGTTTAAGGTTTCTTTGAAAAGGGAAAGGAATTCAGGATTATCGGTACCAAGTATCATGTCCTCGGGTAGAGAGTCCACCACCCCCACCCGTACTTTACAGGGATCTCTTTGGGGCAAGTACAAAGTTAATTCAGCTACTGGGTAGGGTTTCACGTCGCCATGGACGCAACGTATATACACTGTGGCTGGGGTAGAGACTTGTTCCGGTTTAACAAAACGGTCCTGGACGACCGACTGTCGGCATCCGGAGTCTAACAGAGCTTTCACTATGAGACCGTTCACCTTCATACTCACATAAAAGGCACTACCGAGCTCCGCTGAATACATCACGGTCCTTGGTAGATAGCCCACTTCCATGGGTTCTTCTGTAGGTTTTTTCCGCGGGCACATTCTGGCGATGTGACCCCACTCTCCACATTCGAAACACTGGGGCCCACTGTTCAAGGGGGAGATCATGCCAGCCGGACGGGACCGAAATGCTTCTGTCTTTACTTGGGGTTTCTTGTCAGATTTTGACGGTACCACCGGTTTTTGAGATTTTTCTGTTTTGTCAGTATCCCAAACTACAGTCCGCGGTTGTGCTCTGGAAAAGTGTGACGCCATTTCGATTGCTCGGTTTACGTCCAGATCAGCATGTTGACGAAGCCATCTTTGTGTGGCATAAGGCAGAGCCTCCATGAACTGTTCCAGGTATATCTTGTTTAGGATTTCTTCCTTCGTGCACGTTTCCGGTCTTAGCCACTTGTTGGCGGCCATTCGCAGTCTAAAGAAAAGGGTCTTTGGATTCTCTCCAGGTACTCCTCTCTCTTTACGGAATTTTACTCGGTAGGCCTCCTGGTCTAGACCCAAATGGTCAAGAATGACTTCTTTAATGGTCGAGTAGGTGGTACTCCCCAAGGGGTTGGCGGCCTGATAAGCAGATTGGGCCTCCCCAGTGAGAAGAGGAGCGAGAAAAAACGGCCACTTCTCTTCCGGCCATCCCATAGCCCGGGCCACCCTCTCGAAATTGAGTAGAAAAGCATCGGGATCCTCTCCGGGTATGTATTTTTGTAGGGCTACCCCGCTATGATGAGGGGTAATCTGACGCACTTCTCCTGATACGATTTGAGTGGGAGGCGGCATTGTTTTAAGGCCTTCGAGTTGGGCCGATACTGTGGACTTAATTAAATCCCTATCCGCTTGGGCACATTGTATCTGTTGCTGTACTGCCCACTCGAGCTTCTCTTGGCCTTTAATAATATGGTCTATGAGGGCTTCCATCTCTTTTTGGCAGATGGTAGATGTTTCTGATCCCACTTCTGACACCAGTTGTCCCAGGGGGGGTTCCGGTTGTTGTTCCAGGCCTTCAATTATCTCGGTGTTAGGAGTAAAGACAAACGTAGGGGCTTTGAGTAAGGACTTTAAAGAAGGTTTTATTGGAATGTAAGTCTTTTTCTGCATAACAGGCTTATCAATCCGGTAGGGGAAAACAGTCTTGCAAAGAGTTCAACAAAATAACGGTAGGGTTTGGGACACATCCGACGGTAGCTCTGAAAGACCAATGGTAGGGCTTCGGGCCAGTTCTTCTCTCCCGTTGCAGCACGGCGTGGTCCGACAGGTCCGCCAACACCCAAAAGCGAAAAGACAGACAAGAAGACTAAGGTTACTGGGACGTCCAATACGTACAACTTGTTAAGGGAGGGGGGTGTGAAGGAAACCCAGTGCAAGTGAACCCTCTAACGAGGCGCAGTGCTCTCAGTGCTCGTGAGGGGAAGGGCACAAGGGATACAAGGTACACTCCGAGGCGGTAACTATTCAGTAGGGACGCTACTACGTCCAACCCACCCTGCTACCCGACCCCGTACCTTGTCCAGCCACGTTCCTCCCTCGGGACCGTGGCAGGGCGAAGCACCGGAACGTTGGCCTCCTGGCTTCTCGAACACAGCAGGGCTCGTCTGCAGCTCGTCCTCCTTCCTGGTCTCACTCGCGTTGATCCTTCCGGTCCGCAAACAATCCTCCTCGAGGGAAACGCCGTCCGCCGAGGAAACAGTGCATCCGCTTTTTGACGTTGCTCCGTAGAGAAGGGGCGTGGCTGACGTACCCGGCTCGTTCCAATTAAATGAGCCGATTCCCATTTCAGGAGGAGTCTCGCTCCACTCGGTCTCGGGCAGCTGTGGGGACAATGTGCAAGGTGAGAGGGGAGCAACGGACCACCAGTCCAGATCATTACGGGGTTCACCCAGCACCCCGTCACAATACACAAGGTATTTTTGATGCTATTTACCTTTTCATCCAAGGGCACTCACTCACCAGATTTACCCAATATATCTACTCTTCCTCCTCCACACCCTCTGCCGCTCCCTTATTCTTATTGTAATTCATTTACCTTTCACTCTCCTATTGTAATCTTCACCGAATATCTCCAAATTGTAAACCCCTCCTGCACATTCACTTTTCAAATACCAACCCCCATTGTACCCCTCGATTTCTATCCCTTCTACTGTACCTTCCTTTTTCGCTATATTGCAAACCCCACTTCTGTTGTCTCTATTCATTTTTTCTGCATTTTTAAATTGATTTTGAACAAGCTGAGTATATTACAGAGGTAGTTACAGCAAAACTTAGCATTATTTTTATATAACCACAACAATTAGTTTAGGAGCCGGGCAATAGGTATTCATCCCTAACTTCTGTTTCATCAGTCTTGGTCGTCCCTGCCATGTGCTGCATTTTTCTGTATCTAAACAATAATACACCTGTTTACTCATTAACAAGTATCTAGAGGTCTGTCGTGTCCTGTGTCGAGTGTGCAACTTATGGCATTCCCGAATCCATACTTCAACACAGACTTTCTTGTATATCCCATAGTTAGAAGCAGTTGCAGCATCTCAAAGTTCTGCTGTTGTGTTAGGACCGCACACTCCCATGTGAAGAGTATGGTCCAGATCAATTTCCCGTTCATCTGGAATTGATCTTTTGGAATTCTGTTTTCCTGTACCAATTGTTGAACTGTTCTATGGGTTCAAGGGGTACCTGTCTTCTGAAGATTTCCTACCATTGTTCATGGTGGCAGAGGCCTTCTGGGACATAGACTTTGGAGAGGCCTTGCGGTGCCACTTGCTCCTCTAGCTGTTTCTTCGGGGAAGCAATTATGTCCAATCCCTCTGTGTTTTCAGGAAATCTGACTACTCTTATATTGTTTATCCTGGGATGGCTTTCCACATTCTTCATGCAATATTCAAGGTACCTAACTCACTCAGTGAGTTCCTTCATCTGCTCCTGGACTTGCTCTGAGGCACACCACAACTCTTCAAATGCGTTTTTGGTCAGTTTGACTCGCTCTTTTAACTTCCATTGAGCATCACGCCCTAGATGCAACCAATTACCACATAGTAAATTTTGCTGTCTAGTGGCATTTATGGGGTTGTGCTGCTACTTTTCAGGGTCTTGCACCCATTGCTTCCATCTCTGAGAGCGTTCTGCTGCTCCTGCTTTGTACGGTTTTCAGGCTTCAGTGCATTTGCTCCTCAGAGAGTCGTGTGTGCCAACATCTTGTTGCAGTGCTTCAATCGGCTGCCATTCATCACCAGAGACTTGTCTTCTGTGGCCAGGTAGGGGAGTCACTCACTTGGGATAGCCCTAGTGCTGTTCTATCCAATATTAATGTCTGAAATAGGGTATTTGACTGAGAGCCCAGATGGAAATCAGTCCACTCCTTCTACAGTCAGCCTCGCCCCATCCATTCATGTATCCCTGGAACCACTTAGCTTTGTTTTTCTCTTCTTTATTGTAAAGCTCCCTATGTACAACACCCCTTTGTAGATATGCTCACACCCAATAAATCAAACACATGGAGCACACACAAGAACCTTTCATTTGAATTTGTCCTGATTGAAGTCTTTGACCTCATTTAGCTACCAGAAAAGGAAAACAGTACCACTTACGATTAGGGACCCTGCTACACTGATTGTAAGAATCTTTTAAAGCTATCCAGAAGTATTTAAAGGAAATCACTTTCCTACATTACATGCTCCAAATCCTTACTCCTGTTCTCTAACATGTCACAGCAAGGATTCTACTAGGTAAACTAAGTGTTTTTGATCCATTTCAATTGTTGCTTTACTTCTCTTATCTTTTAACACCACCGTACAGACGCTCGTAAACAAAAGCAGATTGTACTTTATTCGCATTTGCCAATTGATGTTTCAGCAAAACACACAAGATGATAGACGGAATGTTGCACAATGGCAAAACATTCACCCCCAGTCACAGATCTGGGTTTAATCCATCGTTATTTTGCTCACCACGCCACCCCAGTTCAGACATGGCCATATTCAATCAGTCTTGACCCTGTGCCTCATGGGAACAGTCCAGCCCGAACTGCCAAGCCATGTCTTCCCTGGACCGGAATCAAGCATCCTAGGACTGGTTTCTGGCTATCAGCCGTCATCAGCCAGGATAGCTTGACTCCAGTGGCGTAGTGAGCATGGGACCCACGTCTGGGCATACCCTTCCCACATAGGACGAACAGCAAAACACACAAGATGATAGACGGAATGTTGCACAATGGCAAAAGATTCACCCCAGTCACAGATCTGGGTTTAATTCTTCGTTATTTTGCTCACCACACCACTCCAGTTCAGACATGGCCATATGCAAATCAATCTAGACCCTGTGCCTCATGGGAACAGTCCAGCCTGAACTGCCAAGCCATGTCTTTCCTGGGCCGGAATTAAGCATCCTAGGACCGGTTTCTGGCTATCAGCCGTCATCAGCCAGGATAGCTTGACTCCAGTGGCGTAGTGAGCATGGGACCCACGTCTGGGCATACCCTTCCCACATAGGGCGAACAGCAAAACACACAAGATGATGGACGGAATGTTGCACAATGGCAAAACATTCACCCCCGTCACAGTTCTGGGTTTAATCCATTGTTATTTTGCTCACCATGCCACCCCAGTTCAGACATGGCCATATGCAAATCAGTCTAGACCCTGTGCCTCATGGGAACAGTCCAGCCCGAACGGCTGAGCCATGTCTTCTTTGGACCGGAATCAAGCATCCTAGGACCGGTTTCTGGCTATCAGCCGTCTTCAGCTAGGATAGCTTGACTCCAGTGGCGTAGTGAGCATGGGAACCACGTTTGGGCTTACCCTTCCCACATAGGGTGAACAGCAAAACACACAAGATGATGGACGGAATGTTGCACAATGGCCAATTGATGTTTCAGCCCAGTAGTGGCTCTAGCTGGGTTAGCACCAGTGGCGGCTCCTCCGCAAAGACGGAGGAGTGTCTCCCCACTGGTCACGGAGCAGTGTAAATGAAAAAATAAAATGATAACTGAAGTTATTATCATTTTATTTTTCGTATAGTCATACTAAGGTGGGGCGGATCTTGGCTCCAATGACGTCGGGGAGGAGGAGTGGTTGTGGACTCTGTAAAGTACACATAACTGTTTAACCAGCGCTGTCGGGCTGGCCAAACAGTCATGCACACTTTGCATGTTCTCCACCCAGGCTGCATTACAGTCTGCATAGAGCACATGCCCAGGCCCCCATTCCTTGGCTGAGCGCTGAACCACGGTGTTCAGACCAATCACAACGCTGCATTGCAGCGCTGTGATTGACTTAGGGATGCCTGGGTGCTTATCAATTACAATGCTGCATTGCAGCGTTGTGATTGGCTGTGGGGAGCCTGCATACTTCCTGAAAGAGACTCACTTGACTCAGGAGAGACAAGGAGAAACGCGGCGCATTCAGGTAAGTGTTTTGTTTTGTAATTCAACCCCCCCTGCCCTGCCACCCCCGTACCTTACCGGCCGCCACTGGTTAGCGCAGTCAGTGTGCTAGAGGTTCATACTGTGTGATTGACGGGTGTAAAATCACTGAAAAATCACATTACTTGATTGACATGAACCACATCCTCTTTCCACAAACAATAATAATCGAGTATGAAAGTCATCATAATTCCAATTAGACTCCAATTTAGGGTACAGGGGAGCCGAATTCCTATGTGGAATTCCACTTTGCTTGATCACAAATTTGTTGGTGTTCAAGCACCCGTATATTCTCGCTGTGGGAATACATACCTGTTTTTGCTGGCTGGAAGATCCAGATGCTAAAATCACTTTATGAAAAAGGCTGCATGGCAACCTGGCCTCATTTCAAGGCCCCCACCTGTGCTTCAGCCAAGGCACGGGGAGCAAGTCACGCCCCTCTGCCAGACGCCATCTTCTCCTTCGATGATCTCGCCTCCCACCACTCCCCTACCACACCCTGGAGCCACTACAGACATGCGAGAAGGGGGTAATATTTACATTAAAGCCCACGGAATTGGGAATTCCATGCGTAACACTGGCCAGAAAAAAACAATTCATAGTTATTCCCCATTCCATGGGATTTAACTCATAAAAAGGTGAATTCCATACGATGATACTTGCCAATAACGGAAATTCTGGGCCCCTGGAAACTCAACATAGAGTTCTTCGTTGCTCATGAGTAGGGAGGGGTTCAGATGATGAAGCTGTAGTCACTCGCCTGGTTACCTTCAGTATGTTCTTCACTTGGCCAACTTTCAGGCATCCCATTTACTGACTGGCACATGTTAAGTCTTCTCTATCCAATAACAAACTCAGATTTAAAAAAAAGTGCAACAAGTCACTAAAGCCTTCATTTAAAGCTTTGTGTTAAATTCTGATTTCTGTGCAGACACAATTTTTCACCGGGATCAGAATTATTATTTGTGTGATAATTATCACAATGTTGTAGTTTGTCCCTGATAGACTCTCTCTTCAAACCTGCTGAAATTGCTCGACTGGGGAAAGTGCCAGTAAAAATATGTATTTTGGTGTGTTAAATACTGATACCACATGCTACCGCTTGTATCTAGTTGCTATTTACCATAATTGATGAATGTCCTACCCTGTGTTAACAGTATTTGTCAAGTGTGGCTCATACCCCATCCTACTCTGCCCATCTTGTACTGAGTGAGGGCCTAATTGTGGTAACTAGCCAACCCTGTTCTTCACAGCTTGTAACGAGGGTCTATACAAATTCTGCATCTTATATCAAAATTCAGTAATGTCCCCTCCAATGTCTACATTAATATGAGAATGTGCAGCTTTAGCCCCTGCTTCCTCTAGGGAAATAGATGTCATGCACCACCCCTGCATCACAAAACGGGTAAAGGAAGTTCTTCAAAATTCAGTTGTCCTCCCAGGCTGCTCTTTTAAAAATGGCCACTAGAGGGCAGCAATGCATTTGTTTTCAGCATCGACGCAAACTAAATACCTCTGAATACAATGGTCTCGGGAGCAGTTCATTTTCTAGTAAAAGACTTCGGCCACGGGCCAACGACCGTGTTACTCACTTGCCGCAGCTAAGTTATTGGGCACTCTCCACAAAGGAAAATTTGGTTGTAAATGTATGTTCATGACAAACTTTACCTGTTTTTTACTCCTGCAAGAAATGCATAAACAGATTCCTGGCAGCCATAAATACATTTACGGGTGTGGAGACCTCCATAGATATATATAAATCCCGCTCAAACTGTTGGAAAGTGAGTATTCCTAGGCACAGTTTGCCGTGCAAGACACACAAACTCAGATGTTTGCAGACACTCCCAAAGTGACATCCATCCCTTTCTCCACCCTGGGTAGGGTTGTATATCACTTTCCATGGTGGGAAGGGATCACACCCACATTTGATGGACGTGTAGAGGGAGGGCTTTCTCCACAGGGAAAAATATTTACTGTGCTTAGTAAACTTTTACTTTAGTGTGCATTTGCAGAGGTGAATCCTATTCCGCCTGCAGAGCTCTTCCCGATAGGGAGCTCTGTACAGGGGTGATAGGATCCCCAGGAAAAGACATATGCCCTTTTTAGGAGGACTAAATCCTTTAGGAGTCCATCTCGCACTCAAGAATCAAAAGTTAATTGTTCCTCTAAAGTTCATTCAGTTCGTTGTTGTGCAACATTAACCAAGTGTTTAGTCTGGGAACACTTTATTACTATAGACAAAATTAGGAGACAGCGGAGTCCCTGTACGGCTGCAACAGGTGAAGAAGCGGGTCACGAGAAAGCACAAAACCCCCGAGGAAGGGTCGCCATAGACCCGAAATGCATTGGGTAGATGGAAAATGTAAAAATGAAGTGTCCTGAGTAAAGGATTTATATTGATGATCATGATGATGAAATAAATATCAATGATTGAACTAAGAAAAAAACGCTGAATGAAGTATCATTGTTATAAAGATTAAGAGGAGAGCCGAGGAGGTTCAAGTAGAAGTGTGCACAATATTACCACCCAGCCAGCGGGAGTTTCCGCTGTCTCCTAATTTTGTCTTTTTAGGAGGACGCCAGGAAACCTGCGACTGGTGCACCTTTCAAGGCATACTCCTGCAAATGTTTGTGAATTGGAAAAATCAGGCCGATATTTCATACTTTTTCTATAAATGAGGCTCAATATGTCTAAGGCTTTTGAAAGCAAATGTCACACTTTCAAAACTGGTAGCAACAAATTCTGTTAATCTGTGAGTACCATAAATGCTCCCATCACCCTCTCTGGGGAGCCAGCCCCCAGATTTAAATGCTAGTCAGCCCTCCCTCCCTGTTTCATGGGATGCTGTATATCTTCCTCCTCCACCGACGGCCGAGGGAGACAGACTCAAACACTCATCGCCTAGAGCTCCATCAAAGTCCCAGTCACCATTAATCTGCTTTGGCTGTGTCTTTCTTGACATTGGTTTTTCTGTTGAATACAGGAGGTTAGCTTCTATAAAAAATGTAATCTCCCTATTGCATTTGATTTTTACTGCTGCGCAAAAGCTGCACCAATAGTTTTTCTAGCAGGTCCATAGGCTGAGATGGGCATTTAGGGATTTTTCCATTTAAATCAGGCTGTTGTAAATTACAGCTACCTCGCCCTTTCCAGTAACACTTCTGGATGATGTCACTGCAGAGGCAGTGCAAGTTACAAGTTTGGCATGTCTCACTTCTTCACATTATGAACGTAGGCATTGTGGGCTCCAGGGCACCTTTAACATTTACTGATTTAATGTTGGAAGGATGCTTTGTGCAGATCTCAAAGGATTAGTCTAACATAGGGTGGCTGCAGTTTTGTCCTATAGAATTCAGTGTAGCAGTGAAGCCATGTTTTAAAGTCTCTGAGTGGTGCAAATTCTCATTGAGACTCACATGACATCTGACCTTTATTCCATGTGCGCATTGTTCAAATATTCACCCTTTTCAGAAAGGTTGGCCTATGCCCTTATGTACCATTCAGCTCTTATGACCTGTGTTATGTAACCTCTGTGATTTCTACTATAGACATTCCACAATTAAAACAAATACAGGTCATTCCAGAGTTCTGTTACCATGTACAGGTGCCAAGTGTTTGACATGTTCCTTTGTATGCTCATTGGCCCTGCCTGCATGCTTATCATTAAAATGTATATGGTTGGTGGACCAGTGGTTAGGTATACATGAATCAAACCACATATTTCCCAAGGCCAACAATAGCGTTAGGGCTTGAAGATAGAGGCCAAGACATATACATCAAAATAAATTAGAATTTTCACACACTTTTAAGTGAAATTTCCAAAAGCTTTTACTTGTCTCTGCCATGAGCTTTTGGTTCATACCACATTATTTGCAATGTAAAGTATTAACATGCGTCTTGAGCCTCATGCCGAATCTGGTGAATTCTGCTATATTATTCCTTAGAAGATCATTGATTCCTGAAATCAGAATGCTGTACGCCTGTTCTAATTGTTTTTTGTGTGTATCTTATAGCCTTGATGCTGTTTGAAAGTCAGCCCTGGCAAGTGCCTGCGTCACACCGCGAATCCGATGAGGAATAGGTGAACTGCATCGCAGGAGATGAGAAATTGAGGTGTCTCAGACAGAAAAGCTAAGTCAATTCTCTCTTTGAAGATTAGACTTTTTTGAAGAAAATGCTGTGGACACAACCTTCTGCCATGACAGTTTTAGAGTCGAAGAGGCCTTGTGTTGTATCATCAAATGAGGAACCTGAATGTGAGCAGAGAAGCAATATCGGGAACATCGGATGTGACACTTTAAACCATTGGTAAATTCTTGGAGCCACATTTGAATATTGGAAGCAAGACCTAGGCACCTGTTAGAGGCACTCAAAACACCTGCAAGGCTTTATGTGAGTGCACAGGACTTTAATATACAAATTCCTACTTAGTAATATGTGTCAACCCAAGAATTTAAATCATGAAGAAAATACAGACAATTATAAGAACCAATCAATGACACCCTGGCTGCTCTGCATGAAAGCTGTGCATGAACATGAGAACATTTGTCAAAAGTTGGGTATGACATGTTGGTTTTGTTGGAATAGTAGTAATATGGGTGAACAGCGGCAGTGTTGAAGCCAATGTAGGGAACACACCAGAAATTTCTGACACTTTAGTCAAAGACAAATTTAATGACATGTACTTCCAATTGGTTTTGTGATTTAATCCTTGAAGATCTATCGACACTTTGCAAGCACTGGGAGCCACGGAAAAGCTTCTGTTAAATATTTTAGTAGAACGCTTGAACCTTCAGCGGTTAAGGTTTTGGAAGTCGTCACATTGTGTTGGGAGACAACATATAAAGGCTTTTAGGGCCATGGTATAAAGTGATTAAGAGTGGATGTCATACTCTAGGTGAGATTAACTACTGAGGTTAAGCAAAGGTTTGCCTCATGTCCATCATGCTCTTACTACCTCTTCATCTATGAGCCATCCTTGTGGTTCACTCCAGAACTTACAGCACAGTTTTCATGTCATGGAACCAGTACATAGATCTCAGCCAACCTCTTAGCTTTCATAATAAGATGTGTATTACTCATACATTAAGGTCCACTTTCCCTAACCTCTAAGAAGCTACACTACCTGCAGAAAATCCCAATTTCAAATGCAGTGCCTTATATCTTCTTCAAACCACTATGGCCAGTATATGATAGCTATCATTGTTTAGCTGTTATCAATCATGTGATATGTTTTACTATTTATTTTTGATATGATGTGTATACATAAATGCTGAAAAACATTCTTTATGTCATTGTGTTTTAACAAAAACGGTTTGCTGTTCTAATTTCTTTGTTTTTTAAGTTTACAAAATGTATTGATCCATGTTTTCAGATCATCTGGAATTAGGTAATAAAATAATGGTCACTATGTTTGACACCTCTAATGCAATCTGACATATTGTAGAGAACCCAATAAACAGAGGTGAACTAAATAAATGCAAATATATTTGTCTCCTGCAAGAGTGTGTGCTGTTATTCAGTCATTGTGTCAGTTCAATGGCACATTTTTTTTCAGTGGCAGCTGGCATCCATAATGAAACGTTGGCAGTTTGCAAGAAAAAAGTACACAAGTGTGTACTTTCCAGACCAAACATTCTTCTTTGGTCTGTGTAGTGTCACTAGAGTGTAATACTTTAGCAAACTGTTTCAGAAGAGGGATGGCGCGAGAGAAGGTATTCGCATGTGGTGTTCTGGACATTCTTGGCTTGCTCTGGAACCCAGGCGAAAAGTAACATACAAATCAAAACAGGAAAATAAACTTATCTGGCACCTTTGGTATTGGTTCATAGTGTCGGTTACCTTCAGAAATGGATTATTGTCAGAGATCTCACCTGTATCTTTTCTACAGGAACGTCAGAGAACTGAAGACAGGTCCGCAACCTCCCCAACCACCTATTGCGCCAGTGTGAAGCGGGCAGCAAAAGGTAACCAGGGGAAAAAGGGGAACAAAACAAGGTAAAGAAGGGAAGACACTCCTCTGGAATAACCCAGACACTGCAGAAATTGTATATCACCACCCAGGAAACAGCCGAAGTATACCAGTAGTAAGCTAAAGAAGACAATACAAAAGGGGAATACACATTAGGGAAATATACCATGAGCTGTTAGCATTAGATTTAATAGCTGTATATTTATATACCTTAACTTCTCTTCTTTGGTTTAGCAACATGGGAGGGTTCCTTTACAAACTCAGGAATGGAAATGTGAGCAGGGTCAGGACTGAGTATTGCTGTAAAACAGGGTTATGATTATTGGTGATCAGTGAATCGCCGTCCCCCGCATCCGAAGAACAACTACAGGAGGAAGGTCCTTCTCCTACCTGGCCGCCAAGACCTGGAACTCCCTCCCGACCGACCTGCGCCTGACCCAAGACCACCTCTCCTTCAGGAAGAAGCTGAAGACCTGGCTGTTCGAGCAGTAGCGGCACCCCCCCCCCCCCAGCGCCTTGAGACCCTACGGGTAGGTAGCGCGCTATATAAGTGTCACTGATTGATAATTATGATCAGTGACTCGCTATAATCCTAGTCTTATTGGTTTCTCTGAGATTGCCTTACTCTGATATTGAAGTGGATCGCTTACCTTGCCCAACTGGATAAAAAAATTCCCAAGGAAAGATGGAGCGAACTGCCTTTTAAAATAACTTGCCTTTGCTAATGCATCAAAAATGTGTACAAAATAAAGTAAGCAGCGCGTTGCGCTGGCCTTCCATAACCACGGTAGAAAACGTCTTAACTAATATGGCTTACAATTAAAAAAAAAAAAATAAGAAAACAGCGTGTTGCGCTAAAATACCGTACCCACGGTTAGTCGTTTTCCCCTTCTGTGTTTTTGTGTCGTTGCCCAGGAATCAGGACCGAAACCGGGACAGGACGGAAACCAAAAACGGCCCGCCGAGGAGACAGGATGCCAAACGATGCGGAAGTGCAGGGATCTCGACGCACCGGAAGTGGAACAGGAACGGGAGAACTTGAACGCGAAGCGCAATCCCTTGGGAAGGCAGAGCTTTAACGAGCTCTGCCTAACCCTGCGCATGAGTCTTTCCATTGGGGACCATCTTGGGAGTATGCTCCTCCGTCTCCACCGCGTTCACCCTACGGTCCTAAGTGCAGGCGATCATGACAGTATACCCCCCTCCTCTTGCCCCTCCAACCGACTTGGGTTTATCAGGATATCGCCTATGAAAGGCTCGTACTAGATGAGGGGCATGGACATGACTTGCTGGTTCCCAGGAACGTTCCTCAACACCATACCCCTTCCAATGAATAAGATACTGGAGCCTGTTTCTCACTCTCCTAGAATCAATGATGGCTCTTACTTCATATTCAAGGTCACCATCCACCTCAACATGATCAGGAACATCAGGAACACGTGTACAAGGAACTACGGGTTTTAAAAGGGAAACATGGAATACTGGATGGCATTTTAAAGAGTTAGGCGATTCCAGTTTCATCGCTACTGGATTTATTACTTTGCAAATTTTATAAGGACCTATATATATCTGGGTTTGAATTTACTAAATCCTCTCAATGTTAGATTTTTTGTGGATAACCACAGCTCATCCCCTTGTTTGTAAGTTGGTTCTACGCTTCGGTGAGCATCTGCTCCCTTCTTCTATCGAACTTTAGGCTGGTTTAGGTTTATTAGGGTAGACTTGTGTATATCTTGTAAACCTTGTACTAAATCACTGGTTGCAGGAGTGGTACATGAAGACAGCTGGGGAACTGAGAAAAGCCTAGGATAGTAACCATAAGTGCAATAGAATGATGTGTGGGCTTTGGAAGTGTGGTAACTGTTATTATACAACAACTCTGCTAGCCAGACCAACTCATCTCACTCTTCCATGGTGTTCAGAACCTGGCATCTAATATTTTGTTCAAAACACGGATTTACATTCTCTGTCTGGCCGTCAGTCTGTGGATGATGACTAGAAGACAGGTTTACCTTAGTTTGAAGCAAGGCACATAACCCAGTCCAAAATCTTGATACAAATTGATTCCCCCTGTCTGAGATCAAAACTGATGGAAGCCCATGTAGGCGTACTATGTGTTGCAGAAAGACAAGAAATAATGTTCGGGATGTGGGGAGACCTGACAGAGGAATAAAGTGAGCCATCTTAGAGAATAAATCCACCACCACTAGGGGAGTATTATTGCCTCTCTTTGTTTGGGGCAATTCTACTATAAAGTCAAGTGAAACTGTGTGTCAGGGACGTGGGGGAGTAGGTATAGGCTGTAGTAATCCTACAGGACTTTGCTGAGAAACCTTTCCCTGAGCGCATACATGACAAGTTTGAATACATTGTTTAGTATCTTTTCTCATTTTTGGCCACCAGAATAGTCTTTTTAGGGATTCTATAGTTCTTTTATACCCCGGATGTCCAGACAAAGGATGTGAATGACACCACTCTAAAGCTTGTACTCTTAGTTCTTGTGTAGGAAGTACTAGACCACCTTGTACATAAACTAAGCCCTGATCTGAGATGATCTCTTGTTTTCCTACTATTTCCTTCACCACTGAAGCTTCTTGGGCTTGTTTGAAATGTTGTATAGACTCAGTTTTAGAAAACAGCACCCCTATTCGTTCTCGTGGAATTATCGAAGGAGGCTCATCTAAGACCTGTAGAGGTTCATAACCTAAACGGGACAATGCATCAGCCTTGCCGTTCTTTTTTCCTGCCCTAAACTGTATAACAAAATCATACTCACTAAAAAACTGAGTCCATCTTAAGTGCCTCATAGATAATGCTCTTGCAGACTTCAGGAATTGCAAATTACGATGGTCTGACAGTACCGTTACAGTATGATTAGCTCCCAGCAAATATTGTCTCCACTCTCTTGATGGCCAATAACTCCTTATCGTCTACTGGATAATTAATCTCTGCAGGTGTTAGTTTCTTTGAGTAAAAGGCCACCGGATGTAGCAATCCTGTGTTACGGTCTACCTGAGAGAGCACTCCCCAAACTGCCACTAGAGAAGAGTCTGCCCCAACCACATATGGAGAAAAAGGATCGGGGTGACGAAGAATAGGAGCTTGTGTAAATGCTTTCTTTAACTCCTTAAAGGCTTCTTCCGTCTGAGGGGTCCATTGAAATACTTTTCCCTTTCTCAATAGTCTGGTAATGGGGGATGCAAGCTCGGAGAAGTTATTGATAAATCGTCTATAAAAATTGGCGAAACCAAGAAAGCTTTGTGTTTCTTTAACAGATTGTGAGTCAGTCCACTGATGTATAGCCTCCACCTTTTGGGGATCCATACTAAGTCCCTGGGGAGAGATAACAAATCCCAGGAAGGTGACTTGCTGTGTGTGGAACTGACATTTTTCCAACTTACAATACAGATGGTTATCTTGTAACCTTTTCAAGACTCTCTTTACATGAATTTCGTGTTCCGACAGGGACGGTGAATATATGAAGAGGTCGTCGATGTATGCAATGACGTATTGATCCAGCATGTTCTTTAGAACTTCGTTTATGAAAAACTGGAAAGCAGAAGGGGCATTACAAAGCCCAAAAGCCATCACTAAATACTCATATAAACCGTACTTAGTGCAGAATGCGGTCTTCCATTTGTCTCCCTCCTTGAGCGCACCAGGTGATAAGCACCTCTTAGATATAATTTGGTAAAGATACGGGCATTCTTGATTTGATCAAGGAGGGAGGAGATAAGAGGCAATGGGTATCTGTTCTTGATAGTTATCGAATTTAGGGCCCTGTAATCGATGCAACATCTGAGACCCCCTTCTCGCTTAGGAATAAAAAAAAGGGATGATGACGCTGGGGACCTGGATGAGCGAATGAACCCTATTCTTAACATCTCATCCAGGTAGTCTCTCAAATAAACATTTTCTTTCTCGGTTAAAGAATACACCCTACTGCAAGGTATGTGGGCTCCAGGCTGCAGATCAATTCTGCAGTCATAAACTCTGTGCGGAGTGAGACTAGTGGCCTGTTCTTTAACAAAAACCTTTTTATAGCTCTGATAGACGACAGGTAACGTAGTCTCACCTTCAATAACCAAAGTCTCTTCTTGTGATGTAGAGACAGAAATGCTAGATGTAAGACTTTCTGATCTTAATGGAACATGGTTTTTACAATTCTCTGAATCAAACCTAATTGTCATGGTTGTCCAATCATCAAGGGGTTATGCTGACGTAACCATGAGAGTCCCAATATGGCCGGGAATTGGGGGGACTGAATCAAATCAAAAGATATGTTTTCCTTATGTTTCTGTTCAATTACCAAAGACAACTCACTAGTAGTATGAGTGATAGGCCCTGATTTTAAGGGGCTACCATCAATTGTAGTTACTTCTTCCCAGGTTGTTCTGGAGACTTGAGGGATTTTACACTACTGAGCCCACTTTTTGTCCATAAAATTGCCAGTAGCCCCGGAGTCTATCATTACATTAACTTCAAGTTTGTTATGATCCCATTGTAGAAGGGAAGGAAAAAAAAGATGCTGAGGCTGACTTAGCATACTATCAAGGGATGAGACAATCAAGCCTGAGCTGCCCGAAGTCCTTGTCTCAAGAGGCTTCTGGCTTGCTAGTTTTCCGAATTCTTCTGTTTAGGTTTGACTGGACATTCTTTCAAAAAATGGCCTTGTTGACCGCAATATAGACACAACTTCTTGTCACGTCTTTTTTGTCTATCCTCCCCACTGAGTGGCCTTCGCAAACTACCTATTTGCATAGGTTCTGGTTCATCCACTATCTTTTCGGGCTCGGGCTTCTTTACACGAAAAGGTAGCCATTTATAGTCTGATTTGCCCTTTTCTTTCGTTCTGTGATCCTATGATCCAACTTAATCACTAGATCAATAAGCGGGGGATCTACAACCTGAGCTAAGGCGTCCTTTAAATCGTCTCTAAACCCTTATAAAACAGTGCACTCCGTTTTTCTTTGGGCCACCCTGCCTCAGCTACCAACCTATGAAAAGTGGAAATGTACGTAGGAAGGTCTTAGTACTGTGCTTCAAGTTTAACAATTCTGTATCTGCCGAACTAGTAAAGGTGTGTTTATCAAACAGCTTTTTAAGTTCTCGCTTAAAGGCGTCGTAATCCTGAAGCAAGGGGTCATTCCTTTCTATCAAAGGGACCACCCATGTACCTGCAGTTCATCCTAGATAGGAAATGACAAAAGCCACCTTGGCCTGCTCAGTGAAAACTAGAGGCTTTACACATAAAATGTAGCTGGCATTGGCTAATGAAAGTAGCAAACTGTGGGAGTGCAGGTCTGATAAACAGGCGAGGAGGCTGAAGGTATTTTCCAAGAGGTATTGCCAGAGGTAACAAGAGGTTTGAGTTCAATAGGTTTTTCTTTAGGTTCTTCTTCCTCTGATGAGCTGGATGGTCATAAAGTGGCCGATGGTCCTGGCTCCTTGTCTTCTGAATCACGGGGTTCTCCCCGGAGGCTCATAAGAGGGAGAAAGAAGAGCCGTCAGAACACTATTTTTGGGTTGTTAATAATAGATGCACCCGTCACCACACCTTTAGTGCTCGGACTGTAAGAAAATAAAGAGATGCGCCGGGGAAGGACTAAATGAAGGGAGGGGAGTATTTAGATACTGGAATAACACAACCGCTAAAGTCACAGCTGTTCAATTAACGTAACTGTTCCGCCTGGTATTTTAATGCTCTGTTCGATAAGCATAAGGTAAAGAAACTTTAGAGCAACAAAAGACCCTGCCAACAACTCGTGGTTAATCTTCTTTCACGCTTGAGTTAGACAGACAAGGCTCCGAACACCTCTGTACTGCGCTTGTAGCTTAAGTGAACTATACATGGCAAAAACAACTCTGCTTCCCCTCACGGTCCCCGAAACAATGAGACACACCCGCTCCCTTTAAACAGCGAGCTACCCACACTACCGCTGAGGAAAGCCCCCTAAGGAACCCCCGATTTCCCAACTGCCTCCCGCGTTTCCCCCCCTCCTTCCCAAGGCTCACCCGCAACTCTCCTGAGTTGCGGCCACTCCCCAGCATCCTCCGGAGGACTCCACCACACCTCAGGCCAAGTCTCGTCTGGTTCGGTTTCCATCGCTTCTCCGCTCCTTGGTCTTCTCCCGGTGTGCAGCTACAGGGTTCGTTTTCTCTGCGTGGTTCTTCCGACGTCCTTCTTCCTGGTTTCTCTCCCCGAAACTCTCCTCCTCCTTTCTCACTTTTCATTGGATCCCTCAAAAAGTTTCCGGGGCATTCTCCTCCCCCTTCCGGGTTCTCGTCTGCGTCGGCGGTCTCTGGAAACACGGAACAACAGTATGGATTTCGCGCTTGTGTGGGATCCTGGAAGGCGTGTCGGGAAAGTGATACCGATGTCAATGGAGGGGAATCAGTCCAAGGCTCTACAGTGGTGAGTCCCTCCTCACACAAACTTACTAGAATCCCCTAAAAAACGCTCAGGGGGCGCCAAAGGAATGAATGGAGAAGTAGTCACCTGTATTACTGGCGTATGTGAACTGGGACCAGGTGTTCCTGCTCTGGTTTCCGTCCTTCTTTCTTGTTTCATGGCATCTACTCTAACTGATAGGGATTGAGTCTCTGCCTGTAAATTCCCCAACATGTGGGCTAATTCTGCTAACGTTACTTGATTGAGTTACATGACCTTGAGGTACTGGGTTTTCTCAGAACCGATACTATCACAATAACCCAGCGGTGTCAGGACAACACCCAAAGACCCCAGATTCCCCTGTCTTGGCAAACAGAGACACTGGATACTTCTCGATGACGTCAAAGACCAAAGTTTATTGGTTGCAACCAGGGACAGAGGTCTACGAAGTACACACGGGTAGTTCGACAGAGACTGCACCAACTCAATGAACGAAACTCGGTCTTTTATGCCGAAAATTACGCCTCTGGCAGCATCACAATTTACATTCGGTGCAAACAAACTAACCAATGAACAAGTAGCATTTCAAAAAAGTAACGAATCACGACAGTCAAAGTTAATCCCACTTTCCGTTGTCCAGCCCACCAAAACGATCGCACATATGCTAATTTTCCTGTTCGATCAGGCCCGGCAAACCCACCATAAAACCTTCAACCCAGGGGGAGGAGCCAAGATGGCGACCGGAGCAGACGCTTGAGCGCCCGGCTCCGTCGGCCCTTGGCCCTGTAACAATATCCTGATTCCTATCCTCACCGTTTCTCGAGGTGAAACGTGTGCGACGACGCGCTGACCACGCCGCTACTTCCCCGAAGTCTCAGCCTGCCCGGATGCCGGAGTTGTGTGTGATTTTGCTCTCCGCCCTGGACCCTTGCTCCATTGTTGCCCTTGCCGGCCCCTGGAGGCTCCGCAGTCACCGGACCCGCTAGCGCCGACCCGAGGCGCGCAGTCCTGACTTCATTCCACATCACGGACTGCCGCCAGCTGTGCCTGGGAGGTGACGGCCAGACAACTACTGCACCCTGCGCCTGAAGGACTGGGGCTGTGAGGTAAGCCCCGGAGAAACGGGTCTCCTGCCCCGATCTGTGGACCGCGCTGTGGGAGGCTGCCGACCCCATTCTCCTATCGTCTACCCGGCTGCAAAGGGAACCCGAGGGAAGGGTGGCGACTGTTGACGTTCCCTGTGGCGGCGCGGACCTAAGGGGAACTGACTTTTTGCTGCGACCTCCCCCCCTGGCCATTGTACCGTCCTGCGGTAAACATGGCTTTATTTGCCTGCCCGCGGCTGGGGGGTGATACCCCGGTCCTGCCCGCTGCCTGCTTCGCCCTCCCTCCATCAGGCACCAGCTCTACAGTGCCGTCCCGGATTGATGCCGATGTGGGGATGCAGCTTCCACTGTCATGCGGCTCCGTACTGGCCGTCCTACGGGACTTTCGTTTGCAAATGTGTGCTGGTTTGCAGGCGCTGAGTGAGCAGTTTGACTCCATGCTGTCGGCTGCGGGTCGTGAGCGTTTCGTTTGGCACCAGCAAGGCGTGGGTCTGCCTTTGTCTTCATGCGGGGACACAATGGCTGCATGTGATCGAGCTACACTGGTGCCTGCAACTGGCCTTCCCGGCACCCAGGATCAATCGCTCTCCCGCTCAGCTGCTGATACTTTGTTTCCCCGTCCATTGCTGCCTGTTTCATTGTTGCCTGCCTCACCGCGTCTGCAGAAGTATCCGGCTGGGCAGCACCTAACATCCTCGAGGACTCATTTACTGTGGCCTTCGTCTTCTTTCCTGTGGAACTCCTGCGCTTTAGATGCCATGTTGGGACTTTGTGTGGTGGACAAAGGGACCTCTGCAGATGGTCGGCGGCCATTTTATGTTCCTACTTCACTTTCTTCTTCTAAGCGGCCATATTGTCTTTGTTTGCACGGGATGCGGGGCCTTCATGTAGGGGCTGGCTTAATCTCACGCCCGCGATCAGGCCAGGGCTAGACTGATTTATATCGCCATGGTTTCACGGATGGGATGGGCTGGACTGGGAATGGAACTGCTATGTCTATGTTGTGCGCACTCGTCGCGATCTGTCTTCCTCCATCTATAATGCTGTGACAATTCATTTTAACACGACTGCTTTTGGTACAGTGGGTTTTCAGTGTGTGGAAGCTATAGATGGCCGAGGGTTTCGGGCGCTCTGATGTTACGTAGGCTCCTCCCCACCTTCTTCTTTTTGGGAGTTTAGATTAGAATAGTCCTATTCTTTTCTCACCCCCTTTATCATAGGTGTAAACGTTTTCCTATCTTCCTTTTATTCTATTCTTACTCTCTTTCTTGTCTATATTTCGGGTTTTAAAGGGCAACAGGCACTATGCTGGGGGGGGGGGGGCAGGCCGTAGCCTCCGCATTGGTGTAGGGTGGGGGGGTAACTTACTATTTCTAATTAGTTCTATGGGCCTTTTTTTCCTTTTATGTTTCTGCGCTATATCTGCTTCGATTCTGGGTCCGGGTGTGGGGTTGACTGAGTGGGGGCGGCACTGGAGGGGTGCGTAATTGCTGATGTGACTATCCTGTTGTAGAATTGCACCGCCTCACTGCCTGGGATTTTTCTTCCATTGTTGTTTTTAATGATGTTGCCGCTCTCCCGTGTTGTGAAGATATCGTGCGGACTAGAATCTCCTTGGTTCTTATTCTTCACTGCTTTTTTCCCTGATAAAATTATATGAAAAACTTTAAAATTAACCTTCATTTCTCCTACCCCCTGGTGTCATGGGTCTCTCCCGTGTACTATTCACAAATCGTTGCTAATTTTGACCGTTGATGCTAAGGGGCCGTAATGTTTGTATCAGTGCTTAACCGTATCGTGGCCGGCCTGATGGTTGTAGGCCCGTATTTGTTCTTTTAATATGCACGAATAAAGGTTTAAAAAAAAAAAAAAAAAAAAACCTTCAACCCAGATTGATGAACATGTCGTAAAGGAAAGGCAGAAACAGATGGAAAGGAGATAGAGGAGTTGGAACGGTGTGCCATAAAGTCAGGGCAGGTCCTGCTTTTTGATCTTTATCAGGCCAGCTGCTGAACAAGGAACTGGCACAGCGGGATTCGCCCCAGGCGAGGAGTCAGTTCGGCCAGGTCAACCAGAAGTCAACTAAGGCGTACATGTGAAGGACTCGTTCGGCCACGATCATAGGGCCTATGTTAGGGCAACCATACAAGATGGCTGCCACATACAAAATGGAACCCGAGGGTTCAAACTAAATCCTCAAATGCAGAGTGTTCTCCTATATCGATTCATACGAAAACACTCAGACACGTTACACTCGCCATTTGCGGTCTGTTGACACCAAGATCGTCTATTTCCGATGATATTTATCAATCGGGTTTCGGAACTATCGAACCCAATTCGGGACCACGGAACTACAACCTCCGGGTAGAAAGAAAAGCTATTCTTTCTGGGCTTCGTGTTCTGTCAGAGATCTCACCTGTATCTTTTCTACAGGAACATCAGGCAACTGAAGACAGGTCCACAACCTCCCCCAACCACCTATTGCGCCAGTGTGAAGCGGGCAGCAAAAGGTAACCAGGGGAAGAAGGGAAACAAAACAAGGTAAAGAAGGAAAGACACTCCTCTGGAATAACCCAGGCACTGCAGGAATTGTATATAACCACCCAGGAAACAGCCGAAGTATGCCAGTGGTAAGCTAAAGAAGACAATACAAAAGGGGAATACACACTAGGGAAATATACCATGAGCTGTTAGCATTAGATTTAATAGCTGTATATTTATATACCTGGTATAGCAACATGGGAGGGAATGCAAATGTGAGCAGGGGCAGGACTGAGTATTGCTGTAAAACAGGGTTATGATTATTGAGTGACTCGCTATAATCATGATCAGTGATTTGCTATAATCCTAGTCTTATTGCTTTCTCTGAGATTGCCTACCTGTGCTATTGAAGTGAATCCCTTGGTTTACCTTGCCCAACTGGATAAAAAATATCCAAGGAAAGATGGAGCAAACTGCCTTTTAAAATAACTTGCCTTGGCTAATGCATCAAAAATGTGTACAAAATAAAGTAAGCAGCGCGTTGCGCTGGCCTTCCGTAACCACGGTAGAAAACTCCTTAACTAATATGGCTTACAATTTTTAAAAAACGAAGAAAACAGCGCGGTGCGCTGATATACCGTAACCACGGTTAGTTGTTTTCCCCTTCTGTGTCTTTGTGTCGTTGCGCAGGAATCAGGACCGAAACCGGGACAGGACGTCAAACGACGCGGAAGTACAGGGATCTCGACGCACCAGAAGTGACGAGCCGGAAACAGGAATGGGAGAGCTTGAACGTGAAGCGAAATCCCTTGGGAAGGCAGAGCTTTAATGAGCTCTGCCTAACCCTGCGCATGCGTCTTTCCGTTGGGGGCCATCCTGGGAGTATGCGCCTCCATCTCCACCGCGTCCACCCTACGGTCCTCAGTCCAGGCGGTCACGACAATTATAGAGACAAGCGTTTGCAATGCAATAGGTCTCGCATTAGGAAAGTTTGAGCTATTGGTATTGTAAATGACATTTTTTTTATTTATGTTTTGTTTTTGAAAATAGCGAAATTAATAGCTTTGTCATTTACAATGCCAATAGTTATAACTTTCGGAAATGTGACACCTATAGCATTTGTAATGCAATATGTGTTGTATTTACGTGACTTACATGTATTGATATTACAAATAACAATGGCTTTTAATTTTTTTTCAATAATTAATACTTGAATAAAAGTTATTGTAATTTATAATGGCAATAGCTTAAAGTTTTGTAAATAACTTTTGTGAAGATTCCTGAATTTATTTGTTGACTTATTTAAGGGTTTTACAGCACTGTACATTGCATTGCCCACTTCAGAGCGCTAAGCAGCAAGAGTATCACTCATGATGAAAGTTCTGATATCACAAGAGTTAGAAACTAGTCAATCCTGTGCGAGGATCCGTCATTCTTCGATTGCTCTCCCAAAAATATATAATGTAAGCAAAAGGTTGTTTGGGTACCTGGGTGCTCAGACTGTAGCAAGATTCTATTTAGAGACTAGGACCAGGGCGGTTCCAAAGTTTGTGGGCACTGCACCCCAAGGATCTTTCACCATCCTATATTCTCTAAAAGGAACTCTGTTGGATCAAGGAAGCCAATGAGGATCATAGGTTCCTTCTTGCGGCCTAGTGTTGTGCTAGTTAGAATAAGTGACTATGCTTCATGCACAGTGAGACTGCTTTTAACTTGACCCTGAATTTAACCAGGAGCCAGCGGGGCACATTCAAATGGGACACAGGCACAACGATGTGCTTTTCGGGAAGCCTAGCAAAGCCTACACTGCCTTCCCAAACAAATCCCATGTCAGGCACGGTCATAATGGGATAATAAAATTGCCCCAGGTTACAAACTGAAAAATGGATACATTGCCAAATTATGATCTGAGAGTTTGTACAACACACTCTTTTAGCAGGACATAATCAGAGCACTTTTGCGAAGATAAGTATCGCGTGTGTTTGTGTCTGGGGCAATGCCACATAATTCTGGCCCTGACAATAGATCCATGGCTACGGAATTTTAGATGCCAAACCACTATCCTTGGGCCCTTTGCATCTCAAAAAATCCTGCAGGATAAGGGTGTGCCTCAGGGCTCATGTCTGAGCCCCACGCTCTTTAATATATATATGGCTCCCCTAGCAAAAATTGTGCAACCATTCAGCTTTGAGATAGCTTCTTATGCCGATGATACTCAACTGCTTTTTCCAGTCGGCACCAACTCCACCGACGAGAACTTACGTTTCTCGGGTGGAATGTTGGCTATCTCTGAGTGGATGAGTGAGCATTGCCTTCAGGGGAAAACAGAGCTTATGCTTCTAGGCAAAGCCGCTCAATTCTGGTCACCCGACTGGTAGCCATCAGAGCTGGGTGAAGCGCCCTCCCCATCCCTCTCAGTAAAAAGTCTGTGAATGTAATTTAAGATCCAATTCACGAGCTTTCCTGAAGGTCCCGCGCATCCGTTTAAGTAGCACAGGTGGTAGAGCTTTCTCCTATGTGGCTCCCAAATATTGGAACTCACTTCCTTAGACTTTGCGTAAATCTGCATCTCTTATGGCCTTCAGGAAACAACTAAAAACCTTTTTGTTCTAATTAGGTCCTTTTTCTCGAGCAAACAACATCTTGATCCGCCTTACGTTACCCCCTAGGTCAAGCCCTGGGATGCCCCTCGGTGAGTCACGCACTATACAAAAAGAACACTAACATAACATAACATAACTAACATCCCTTTCAATACAGCATAATGCTAAAGAATCATCATGACTTGGTCACAAACCCAGTTACCCAGCACATACTGGTTTATGAAACTAGCACACACTGGACCTTCTCACCCACTTGTCTGACATGGTCCTTTTGTCAGAGGGGCCAGATCAAGCCAGATGTCCGACCACAATGTCCTTAGGAACCAATAGTACCAGAAATCAGACAGCAACATATCCATAAGTAAATAAACCAGCGAAAACCTTCAAGTTCTGTCTGGATGGGTGCATGAATGCCAATAATTGAAGTTTCTCACTGCGGCGCCCAGCCTGGATATTGGAATGCCACTAAAAGGCGCTCAAAAAACAGGCAGGGTTGATGACATTCGGTGCGCTCCGCACCTCGACTACTCCCGAAAACCAAGTACTTCGGATTCTCAGCTAATATTAGCCTGCTCACTTAACATGCAGAGAGCGGACATGAAATGAGCGCAAATCATTTATGAGTGCATTACAAGCGGGCAGACTTGGCTGGAAATCGGAGCGTCACCCCCTTGACGCGCCATTAGTACTGCCAGAGGGCCGCATAATGAGGCCTCGACGCTGATTGCACGTCTCTCGGGGAAGTGAGCGCTGATTAACAATGAAAGGGCGACGGCGGCGGCACCTATCAGAGGCGACTGGCCAAGGTGCACGAGTTTCACAAGTAGACTGCTGCTGAGAGGCAGTGCACCTCGTGACATCGTTTCAGCCAGGGCTTTAAATGGGATTTTAACAAGCAGCACCCAAACACCTCTGTAGGGAACCATTGTCGTCACTCACCCGTGTCCGGCATTGTCTGCTTCGTGACCGAAAGCCAAGTTCAGCGTGATGCCACAGAGTGCTAGCGGAAGTCAGGCAGCCTTTGTTGGGACGTGGGCGGGACCTGCAAAGAAACAGGAAGGAACTGCCGGGAGAACGTCCTGGAACCCTGCACGCTGAATGCTGGCTGCCGAGAGACACGCGGAAAGAGCCCGGTGCGTGGAGGGGGAGGGGGGGAGGTGTACACGCGTGTGTCTGTGTGTGTTCGAGTGTGTCTGTGCGTGTGTCTGTCTGTGTGCGCGTGTGTCTGTTTAAGGGGGGCTGCGTGTGTGTATGCAGTGTGTGTGTGCCTGTGTATGCGTGTGGCTGTGTATGTGCGCATGCGTGAGTGTGGCTGTGTGTGTTTGCGCACGGGAATCTGAGGCAGGAGATGGGCACGGCGCCGTGCGGGCCCACGAGGTGAAATCTGCGCTCGTGCCCATCTCGTGTCCACATTCCCAGAAACGGGTGACAATAGTTGTCGAGCAGACTAAGCAATGCTTCGCATTGCTTGCGTCTAGGCTCGACCTAATAAACTTCTCCTCGGATATGGTCTCTTCATGCAATTAAACTTCCCTTAGGAGGAAGCCACTTGATTGGCTACGTATGATGAGTGGTCTGTCTGGATGGGATAACATCTATGACATGCTCACGGGTATCACCCTTCACCATGTGGGATGTGCTTCGGACTCATAGTACTGCTTGGTGTCTTCATAGCCTGGAGAGAAGAGATGATGATGCCTTTAACAACAAGCATTTACAATGCAATAGGTCTTGCATTTATACAAGTTTGAGCTATTGGCATTGTAAATGACAATGCCTTTTATTTAAATTTTGTTTTTTAAAACCTAAATAAATGATGTTGGGCCCGATTCACAGAACTAACTTAAGACAAAATCCTAAACTTACTACTTTCGGTATTCACAGAAGTTAGGATTCTGTCTTAAGTCTGTCTTAAGACAAAATCCTAACTTCTGTGAATACCAAAAGTAGCAAGTTTAGGATTTTGTCTTAAGTTAGTTCTGTGAATCGGGCCCACTGTCATTTACAATGCTAACAGCTCAAACTCTCGCAAATGTGAGACCTATTACATTGCAAATGCTTGTTTTTCTATTTATTAATTTACCATTCGAAGACGGGCTTCTGCCATCTTACAGCAGTACATTTTTAAAAGCCTAAATGACTCCTACATCATCAAGACACATATGTGCACCTATGTCACCATGCTGCAGCAAGCATTATGGCTTTTTTTCCGCTGACACTGGCAACAGGCTTTTGTCTTCTCATTGCAGTTGCTGCTTACCCTTAGCAACAAAAAACATTCCCAAAGCCAAAAGGTCAGCTAGCACATTTGAAAGGCGAGACCTACTGGCTTAGCCAGCTCTTGCTAAATCTCACATCTCCGGTGGCTGGACTTTTGGACATTTTGCCTCATTTTGCAATTGTTCCATATTTGACTCAATATGCACTACTGGGGAGGTGAAACACATTTGAAACCTATACACTCTTAGGTCTCTTTCCTATCATCTGTGACAGCCTTCTGCTCTATAATAACTTGGTGAACACCTCCCTCTCCTATTGCACTCTATGTCTGCCACGTGCTTTTATCCAACGTGAACATCTTGTCTTCTATGTATTGTATGGTACCTGGCAGCTCTTATAGTGTTCAGCAACTGAATAAGTGAAAAACACCCCAGCTTCCCCATCGGTCACCTGTCCTTCCTCCTGTGAGCCTCTGGTGATCAGAAACCCCTGTAAGGGAAAAAACTGCTTTTCTTTCTATTGAGCATTTGTTTCTCAGTGTGGCATTTTCTCTTTGAGTCTTAGCAAGCCCAGGCCTCCTAACATCTTAGTGCAAGTAGCTGTCCGTCACACAAACAGGACCCAGAAAAACAGTAAAGTATACCTAGCAAGCCTGCTAGCTCCACCTCAATCTCAGCAGCAGACTTCACCCTTGCTTCACCAAGCCACTGCTGTCTATCAAAGCATTTTCTGGGATCAGGTTCCACTTAGAGAGCCTAAAAGGTGCAACTATGTCCCTTGTCTCTCTCCCTGAAATGTTGGTTCTAATGCTGGTCTGAGCCACAAAGACTCTGGTGGATCAGGCTGGGCATTACCATCAGCTTAGGGCCAGCATCTTGGCGGATGGAGACACACCAGGACTCCAGAGAATCACAGCCATGTGGCATGGCTTTAGTGATATCAGAGTGCATTGCCTAGGGCAAGGAGCAAGTGCTGGGAGATGGTATAATAAATACTCCAATGATGTTTGGAAAATGTAACTTGACTACTGATTCTATTTCGTAAAAACAAGAATGTTATGATTGATTGGTGCTGGCCCTAAAAGTGATTGAATGTTTAATCTATCTTTATAAAGTATATACCGTTTTTTGTTAAATAACACAACCAAAAAGTAGATGCCAGGATACAATTTACGAATTGTCATGGTTGAATAGACAACTCATCAGTCAAAAGACAGAATTATGCATACAGTTCATTTGGAGCAACTGGAGGTAGAGGAGGTACTGAGAAGACATTATTTCCTGAAGGTCTGGAGTGAGGATCCGTCTCAAATAAAAAGGAAGTCATTCAAACGGTGTTGTGATTGCTGAAACTCCAATTTCAATGAGCGTTTTGCTGCAGGTGGTATGGAGAGAGAGAAAGACGTTTTCAGGGAAATAGTCCATTTTTGGTATGGGAAGCTCTGTAAATGGTAAAATGAGTTTAACTTTACACGTGCATTAGAGGAACCTCAACATTTCTTGATGAGCAAAGAGATAAGTTTATACTTGCACGGGACGCTGATCAGGTATTTGGCTGCACAGATGTTAGGGAAGGAGCAAGCAGTCAGAAAGGTCAGGGAGCACCGCCCCATCAATTTTGGAAGAGGGTGAGGCCTAACAGCAAGAGCTGCTGACTTTGGAACTGGTGGACCAGGTTTGATCTGGGCATTGGCTCAACATCCTGTGCTTCTGAGCAAATGACCTCATCTCCCCACGCCTAAAAAAGTGTCCTTATGTAATGTAACTGTTGCTCATGTAAAGCACTCCAGTACTATCAGGTCAAGCTTGCGCTATATAAAAAAAACAAAGCAAAACTATAAAGGTGAGTGGGCAAGGGCTTAAAGAGTAAAACACAGCCCAATTTCAGTTACTGAGTTACAATTGTTTCTGCCGGATCCGATTGGTATATAGACAGTGAATGAACTACTATTCAGATTATTCACAGTGAGTCTCAAAACTGGTATTTGTTGTCTGTTTACTTTCATTTAGAATGCCGAATTAACGTAATACAGTAACTGGAGCCAAAAGTAGCCATCTGCATTTCTTTTTACCCTAGAACGCATTTAGAGAGTAGAAATGTTTTAGTTAATTAGGCAATACTGTGCATTTCGTTAAAATACCACTGATTACTTAATGTACCCCTCCAGGTCCCAGGAACAGTAATGGACCAGAGTTGCCCAGTTACAGACCTTTTTGCTCACCTCCCTTATTCACTGAAATTTACCCGCTAAATCTACAAAATATTTGTAGTCCCAATCAGGGCACCCTCACGCTGACACAACCCCTCCCCGAGGATTACAGCTTTCAACCAGTGGAGATTAAACAGAGCCTCAGCCTTTATTCCTCATCTTCAACAGCAGCCTTCCAAAAGGCACAAGGAAAGTGTCCGTCATTTTAGAAAGAGAACCTTGATCCGACCCGGTGAGAGACTCATACGCACTTTCAATGGCTCATTAAAAAGTCGGCAAAATTAAAGAATACGTCCTCAGGTAAAATGTACGTATGTTGTAACCTACAAAGCTTATTTTCCTTTTCAATATTCGCCACATTAATAAAAAATCGTAGAGTATACTGGGAGATGTGCTGTGCCACAAAAACCCCACTCTAGGAAGGCAAGGCAGCAATGCAGCATTTAAAATAACGGCAGGTGTCAAGCACGGAGTAGAACCCTCCATGTGCTGACCGAACTCTACTTCAGTTTTTTCCTGCAGTAGGTTTATTTACTCAAGGGTAAGTTAGAATTCTGTTCCTAAGCGGAAGATTGTAAATTGTTACCTTTGCCCACATCCTGAAAATGAGATGTACCATGGCACGCTGGACCCACCTTCGAGAGCCCCGCACTACTCTGGGTTCAGCAAGAGCCGCTGCATATTTGATCTCCCTATTTCCTTCGCTGCGCCCTCCAGCCCCTCCATTTCTCAACAGCAGGCAGTGAAAATGTCAAAGCGGTGCAGCCTGTAGGCTGGTACTGCTCATTTTGATAGCCCGGCTTTAATCACGTAGATTTAGCTAGTCAGCTTGTGTGATAAAGTGCAGGAGCCCTCGGGAGAGAAAACAAGCAATGTCTGCCAGTGACGTAAGACGGTTCGCGCAATGACGCTTGGCCGTGCGCGCTGCCGCTAGCTCCAGCTAATAGGGGCTGTGAATGGGCGGAGGCCCTGTCTCGGCAGCTGTGGAACCGGAGAGGCAGTCGGGATCGCTGAGCAGGTGAGGGGTGAAGGGGGGCGGGGGTGGGGAGCGTCAGCCATCACAGAGGGATTTTGTATGTGGGGGGGAGCGTCAGCCATCACGGAGGGATTTTGTATGTGGGGGGCGTCAGCCATCACAGAGGGATTTTGTATGTGGGGGGCGTCAGCCATCACGGAGGGATTTTGTATGTGGGGGTGGCGTCAGCCTTCACGGAGGGATTTTATGTGGGCACGAGTAATTGACAGGGGGGAGTTACTTGGTCGGCCCGGTGCTGGTGTGCTGTGACTTCGGTGCATGCGCGTTGACGGGCCGTGGTTTGCAAGGGACACAGGAGATGTGCACACGCACGTGCGGCCTGCGCCGATCTGATTCCTGAGGCTGCGTGTACCCATCTCCTGTCTCCTGGGAAGCAGAGCCGGTCACTACAGGTCTCTGAAAAGACAGCACTTTCGCGCAGTAATTGCCACGAGACCTAAAAATGGCTGCACAAGACTCTGAGATATCCTCAAACATTGCTTTAAGGAAATGCATTACAAGAAGGCTGCAGGCGTGTTACAAAGTCCGAATAGCATAACTAAATACTTGTGGTGGTCAAGAAGGTTTGGAATGACATCTTTCTCCCATAACCCTGTTAAATCCTAACTAACGTATAGACCCCTTTTAATAAAGAGTTTGCGATAGCCAAGTCTAGATCCGGCAGGGCGTGTGATTCCATTCCCTAGAAAGTGCATCTGAATCTTGTGGAGTATTGCAAGAGTAGTTTGAGGATATATTTGCAGGCAATGGACACAAACCAGTTACCTGGGTCCTGGTCTTGGGAACAGCCAGGACTTTAATGCTGGCCTAAATTCTGAATGGTTAATGATGGTCTTTTTTGGCTCAAAGCCTACCACACAGCACAGCTACCTGGTTTGCTAACGACTTCTTGTGGGCATTCCGAAAGCTACCCTGGGAATGCATTCTACCCATTGCTGACCATTGGCTTTGTGGTTTGTGAGTCACATTTGCATGCTTTCTATTTGCTGGATTTATTTGCTTTAGGCTGGGAAGTTTTATGCTTGAGTTCACCTATCTCGTACTGATGAACATCCAGCAGCACCTGTGGGCACACGAAGAAGGTGAGCAGAGAGACACAGTTCCTCGCCTCCTTTTCTACTCTGGGCAGGCAAAAGTTTTTCCACTCCTCCTTCCTGCCCGCCCGCCCTTTGTCTTCCCTCTCAGTCAGGGGGAGGACTATCTTAGGCAATGCTCTATTTTAAAAGGCTGCGGTGCACTAAGTTGGATCAGTTGCAGACTCAGAACGCTGCAAGAAACTGGAGAGATATTGATATTAAATTGTGGAGGCGACTTGTAGGGGGAAGATACAGCATTCGTCAAACTCAAAAACGACAGCCATGCTCCTTTCTGACCTTATCCCTTCCTTATACCAAATGTCCCCCTTACGTTGTTCACATCCTCTCCAGGCCAGAATCTGCCATCAAGCAATCCTCTTTCCCAAGTATAACCCACTCCTTTCTCAGTACCACTCTGGCATGTCCATATCCCACCAAAGCTACCATTTTAGGAGAGTATTTTATGCGGAGGGAGTGCACGCGCAGCCCTTATTGTGCACTTGTCACAAGTCCACAGCCTGATTGCCAATATGCTCCCTATGGACCAGTTTTGTAGTTTCAGACTACTTTGGTTAGGGAAACAGGTGATATCTGGCAACATTTTGGGTGGTTTGAGTTAAACCAGTGACTCCAGTGGGGTCTCCCTTCGCTAATTGGTCGGATACATTGAGTGGTCAAATGACGCATTGTCCTTTCTGAAGGCTACATTAGTTTAGTGGTTAGTTATCCTCTTAAAAAGAGACCAGAAAAAAGGTAACCTAGGTGAAGGGAGAGGGATTGTGGGACCCTTCCTTAAAAACGTGAAGAAACCAAAATACAACCTGAAAGAATAGGTTTTCACCAAGAAAGGGCATTCCCCAGATTGGTGTCATCAGCGCAAAGAAAGCCTTTCTCTGTGTTGGAAAAAATTGTAAAAGCAGGTTTGATGAAAAAGATTATTGGGACAGTTTGCACTTTTGTTAAACACACGTACAGCGTTTTGGAGTAAAACACAAGCTGAGGACGTACAAAAACTGTATTTTGATTCACTTGGTAGGTATCTCCAATCACAGATGAGCCCACCAGTTAAAACCTGCTGCAGCATTTCTTTTGAGGAGAGCTGAACAGAACAGAAGGAGAGAAGAATGCCTGCTTGCTGGAAGTATTGGCATCTGCCTAGTGGAGGACTCAAAGCTATGTCTCGTGCTTTAACCTGAATCTCTAGACGTGGATGCATTTCTAAGGGAAGCTCGCCTTTTGCTAACCACTTGCGGACCCCTAAGCTCTTGCTGACCAAGAAAGACAAAGGGGTCTAGGGCCTGACTAATGGTGCCTGTCTGCAAGACAGAAACAGTTGTGCCTGCCTGCAAGAAAGGCAAAGAAATCAGTTGCAACTGGACATTTACCTATAGACCTGACTGCAAGCTGTGAGGAGCCTTTCACAGCTTGTAATTGGGGAATGGAGTCTGAGGAAACAGTGTTGAAAATCTAGACATTTTTCACATGGCTGCTGTTTTAAAAGAATATTTGCTGGTACAGATGTGTAAAATCTGTTTTATAAAAACGAATCCTCTTCTTTTTTAATCAATTGCTTGATTTCAGGGCCAAAAACTGATGTATATGAGGGAGTTGGGTGCCCTCGGGTGTTCATTTCATTTTGAAAACTACAGCCACCACATTGACTTGTTTGATTTCTTTTCTCCCTTACCTTTTTTTAGGACTCGCCTAACATCTCACATGTGCTGTTGCTGCAAGGGGTATAGTATACAGTAAAGGGATTGGAGCCCTTCCATTACCATTTTCTTGCTTGTTTGTCATTAATTTTAGACGCCTTTTAACTGGCCACTATATGCTTGACGTCACTTCCATTTATTTCTCCTGAGCATGGACCAAATACTAATTGATTTCAGTTGATTAGTGTCCTTCCGCTCACCATCTACTGCTTGTGCTGTGATTCAGGGTACTTTTTTTCCCATTTTTCTGTCCATCATTTCCACTTCAATGCTACACCTTTGAGTTGCTTTTAACTTCCGTCTTACATGTTTGTTTGTTGTTGCCTTCAAGCATCAAACAAATTGGCACAGAATAGTGGCTTTTCAAAGTGCCTCAATTTTGAGCAGGGAGCAGGCTCTCAATTTCTCTGTAAAACCTGTCCTCAATCTCATATGTATTTCATCTCTTCTTTGCACATACAAAGTATGTATCAGTTTAAAGAGCTTCAGGTTGTGCAGCGCAGCAACTACTCAATTTCTCTTTAAAATCTGCGCCTAAGTGCTCATTCTCGTATGTATTCCTTTTAAGGGGAATATTCATATGCACTTAGGTGCAAGAGATGTGACCTAACGGCCACAGCTACACTCCCCTGCACTTCAGTTTACCCCACTACACTCTACTCAACTTCACTCCACTCCAACCTACCCCGATCTACCTCACTCCAATGTACCCCAATCAACCTCACTTCATTCTACCCCAATCTACCCCTCTCTACTCTACTGTCCACCACTCCCCTCCAATATACTCCAATCTACCCCACTCCACTCCAACCTACTCCAGTTTACCCCACTCCACTCAACTCCAATCTACCCCACTCCTCGTCAATCCACCCCACTCCCCTTCAGTCTACCCACTCCACTTGATATACCCCAATCTACCCCATTTCACTCCAATCTACCCCACTCACTCTAATCTACCACACTTTGTTCCAAACTACCCCAATCTATGCCAAGCTACCCCACTCCATTCCAATGTACCCCACAAATGTACACCACTCCAATCAAACCCACTGCACCCAACTCCACTCCAATCCACCCCACACCAATATACCCCACCCCACACCAATCTACCCCACTCCACTCCAATCTACCCCCACTCTAGTCTACCGCACTGTACCCAAATCTACCCCACTCCAATCTACACCACTCTTCCACAATCTACCCCACTCCAGTTTACCCCAACATACCCCACTCTGACACACTCTACCTCACTCCACTCTACCCCAATATACCTCACTCCACTCTACCCCAATCTACCCTACTCCAGTCTACCCCACACCACAAGACCCCACACTCCCCACCATACCCAAATCCACCCCACCACACTCCACTAACTTTTAGCCATGCTGAACATCAGCCATACTGGTGTACAACATGGCTTAAAAACATTACCAGTCAATAGCTCTGGCATAGGTGAGCATTTTTGGCTACGCCAATGCTTGTTTCTTTTGCTTGGAAATGAATCTAATTAGTTTTTTCAACAACTCCTTATCCTTACACCAAAATTCATTTTGCTGCATTTGTAGCTAAAATGGTTTCGACCTAATACATTTTTTATTTAACTGTACTTCTGTTTTGGTTCGTTTTCACACCTTTCTCTGAGGGAAGCTTTCCAGGTGTCAGGGGTAAGGCAATTCTTCTAAAAAATATTATTAGGAAACTGATTGTTTTGAGTTTCAAGACTGTGCAACCTTTCTCCCCCGTCGCTTATATATTCAGTTTCCTACAGTAAAAAAAAAAAACAAAGAGCTTGGTTCCTCGCCATTGATAATTCCATAAAAAAATCTTGTTAATAAGAACGTTTTGGGCGCCGGGAATGATCTGGGAGAAAACGTTTCTAATGTCAGGAAGACAAGCCGTAGGCAGTTTCATGAGGCTTAAAGTGTCTACAAGTGTAATTATTGTTTTCAAACTTTTACTATAGGTGAAACATTTTCATGCCCCGAGTTTCGGAGCCAGTCATGGTATAAACTATGAGAACATGTGTACTTATGTTTTGCTGCCACCTACTGCTGGGCTGGAAATGTTGCAACGCAGGCCTGTACCCTATTGACTCACATGTTTGCACTACAGAACAATTCTTTATTATTCTCATACACAATGTTAGATCTTTCTTCCTTTTTTTTAAATCTTTCTTCTTCTTTCCCTTCTTTTTCTTCCTTCTTTCTCTCCAACGTTATTACACCACTATGTTATTTGATTACCTATATTTTGTAATATGCTTTATATATTTATGAATGCTTTTCCCCTTTGTTCTTATTTTGTTTTTTGTCTCATGTACTTGAAAATTCAATAAAAATGTCTTAAACAACAAAAAAAATATGAAGATAAAGTGAGGTTGTTAAGTGGTGGGCGATATTGCATTATTTTGATAAACGGCGGCAGCTACGCATAAAAACAATCAGACACCAACTCGTGTAAAGAAAAATGTCTACTGCTTTTTGTTTCCTTGTGCTTGAAAGAAAAAATGTATGTACGTTAATGCCCTCGCTCATCCTTAAATAGGGTGACCAGGTGTCCCGGATTTGCCCGGATGGTCCCCGTTTTCCACCTGGTGTCCTGGCAGATTTCAGGAAATGTATCTTCTGTCCCAGTTTTTAGAGAGGGACGACTGAAAACTGTGGGAGGTGCTTTTTATACTTTACAAAGCAGGGATAGTTAGCAGTTGTTGAGAGTTGAAAGAAATTTAATTATCAGGCAAGCTACTGGGTTTAAAAATTGCATTTTATGTATGTTTTAACTGCTTATTCTGTAATTCTCTGCTGAGGAGCGCTGTCATTCTGTGCGCTCGCTTGAAGTAAAACTGTAACCCCTCTTCTATTTTTGTGAAATGTCCCGGTTTTTGGCTTTAAAATTCTGGTCACCCTATCCTTAAAGCGATTATTCCAAAGTTATTTTAGATACAGAATTCTAGAAAATATTATTTTGTAGCTGTGTAGTGCCATCTCGCCACAACGGGATGACGCAATGACCCCGCCACGCAGCGTAAAAGGTCGGGTGCAGCCCAGGGTTTAAATAATTAATTGCAAGTTTATATAGCGCTAGGATCGACTCCCGGAGGAGTGTCTCCACGCTTCGACCGCTGCGAAACCCTTCCTGGCTTCCCTGAGAGATGGTCCCTTAATGGGTATCTCCAGGGTGAGACCAGGCATCCCCGGCGGTCTGGTGGGGCCGTTAGTGCAGATGAGGCAAGCTTATGCCCAGAGTTGCCGAGTGTGATCGCTGATCAGAGTGGGCACCGAGGCGAGAGAATTATCGAGTCCGCTCACCTTGGTCCAGAAACCTGCCGCGTCGGGAATCGAACCCTGGTCCCGGGCCGTCCTCTGCTCTCGGGTCTGCCGCCTCTAACCAGTGAGCCACACTACTGCACTTTAAGTAAAAGCAGACGAGACCGACCGCTCGAGGTCAGTCTCAATACCTCAATAACCCGAGAATATGTCTCTCCTAGTCTGAAGCACGATGATGCTCTAGCCCAGGGGTACTCATAGTACGGCCCGCGGGCCGGTGGCGGCTCGGCAAGCCTGCCCTGGCGGCCCGCGTGCCTCGCAGACATCGTACCCCTGTTTTAAGAACACTTTTTTAAAGAATGTCTGCAAACACTGACGGGTGCAGCAGCAACACTCAGAGAGACTCTGCTGCTCTGTGGCGGCCGGGTGATTCAATCCAGTGATAGGCAGAGCAGCAGAGTCTCTCACACACACACAGCCGCACCCGAGCACTTCACACGTCTTTAGAAAGACCATTTGCATGTTAGTGGAGCTTTGTGAATTTCACCTCTTCTTAGGCCCCTGCAGCTCCGCTCTGAGGGCGCCGGGTGATTAATTCCAGTGATAGGCAGAGCGGAGCTGCAGGGGCCTAAGAAGAGGTGAAATTCACAAAGCTTTACTAACATGCAAATGGTCTTTCTAAAGACGTGTGAAGTGCTCGGGTGCGGCTGGAAGCGGGAAGCTGTCTCAGCCCTGGCAGACACAGTCTGTTAGCAGTCTACAAAAGGTGACATTTTACCACAGAGCTGCACTGCTCTAAATGTAATGCAGCTAATTCCTTCAGTATCGAGTGAAGGGCAGTTTCCGATATGGTGGTGGGGGTCATGCGCTTCTTCATCCTGCTTGGGAATGCCCAAGAAGAGCATTTGTCTATGCTGCTTTTTGAGAGACATGCAATGATTTTAGCATTAGAATATAATGCATCATAGTGTGGCAAGGGTCTCGGAACACCTCAGGGTTCACAAGGTTGGTGGCACTCTGTATGGAGTGAGGGCACATAAGAGATGCTACTTCCAGAAAGTGAAATGAATCACGATTAGCCACTGCTGAGAATTAGTCCTATTGAATAGGAGTTCATGGGGCAAGAGCATTCTTAAGTTAGTGAAACTCTTTACGTCAAGGGAGGTAGAGGGAGGGAGGGAGGGAGAGACAGAGGGAGAGGGAGGGGGACCGAGAAATGGAGACAGAGAAAGGGAGACAGACAGCGGGCGGAGGTCGACAGAGGGAGGGAGGCGGAGGAGGGAAGCAGAAGTGAGGGAGTGATGCAGAAGTGAGGGAGTGGGGAAAGGGGAGTGAGTGAGGGAGTAAGGAAAGGGGAGAGAGGGAGGGAGTGAGGGAGGCAGAGGGAGGGAGGCGGAAGTGAGGGAAGGGGAGCGAGGGAAAGAGAGGGAAGGGGATTGAGGGAGGTAGGGTAGGGGAGGGGGAGAGGGAGAGAGGGAAGAGGAGAGAGGGAAGGGGAGAGAGGGAAGGGGAGAGAGGGAAGGGGGAAGGGGAGAGAGGGAAGGGGGAAGGGGAGTGAGAGAGGGGGGAAGGGGAGAGAGGGAAGGGGGAAGGGGAGTGAGAGAGGGGGGAAGGGGAGGAGAGGAGAGGGGAGGGGAGAGGGAGAGTGGAGAGGGAGAGGGGAGGAGAGAGGGGAGGAGAGAGGGGAGGAGAGAGGGGAGGAGAGAGGGGAGGAGGGAAGGAGAGAGGGAAGGAGAGAGAGAGGGAGGAGAGAGAGAGGGAAGGAGAGAGAGAGGGAAGGAGAGAGAGAGGGAAGGAGAGAGAGAGGGAGGAGAGAGAGAGGGAAAGAGAGAGGGAAAGAGAGAGGGACAAGGAGAGAGGGACAAGGAGAGAGAGACAAGGAGATAGAGACAAGGAGAGAGAGACAAGGAGAGAGAGACAGTCAGAGTGGGTGAGACAGAGAGAGAGTCAGAGTGGGGGAGAGACAGTCAGAGTGAGGGAGAGACAGTCAGAGTGAGGGAGAGACAGTCAGAGTGAGGGAGAGACAGTCAGAGCGAGGAAGAGACAGTCAGAGCGAGGGAGAGACAGTCAGAGCGAAGCAGAGACAGTCAGAGCGAGGGAGAGACAGTCAGAGTGAGGGAGAGACAGTCAGAGTGAGGGAGAGACAGTCGGAGTGAGGGAGAGAGAGTTGGAGTGAGGGAGAGAGAGTCGGAGTGAGGGAGAGACAGTCAGAGTGGGTGAGACAGTCAGAGTGGGTGAGACCGAGAGACAGTCAGAGTGGGTGAGACCGAGAGACAGTCAGAGTGAGGGAGAGGGAGTCAGAGTGGATGAGACAGAGGGAGACAGGGAGACAGGAATGGAGGGAGGGAGACAGAGAGAGAGAGAGAGAGAGAGAGAGAGATAGAGGGAGTGTGACTGAGATAGAGGGATGGAGGGAGGAAGACACAGAGAGAGAGAGAGAAACAGATAGAGAGAATGATGTGTGTATGCCGGGTCTGGTGGCTCAGTGGACGAAGGCGTCCGCTGCAGGGACCTGTGTTCAACCTCATGGCCACAGTTTTTTTGTTGTTGCTCTAGCCCCGCACCCTCACCCTCAGACCCCGCCCCCACCGGTGTGGCCCTCGGACCCAAACCACAATGTAAATTTGGCCCCCGAGAGAAAGTTTGTGAGTACCCATGCTCTAGCCCATGGGTACAGTAAGGGCAGCCCCTGTGTTAATGCAGAAGAGCGCCACCCCTCCTGCCAACAGATGAAAAATAAAATCATAATAAAAGCACATGTGAGTCTTCAGCGGTGCCTGTGTGTCAAGGCTAAAAAACACAGGCCTGGAAGATAAGGCTCTGGGCTGGCTACAGTCCTATCTCACGGATCGTACCCAGAAAGTAGCCTTGGGCCCCCTTTCCTCAAAACCTAAACCCCTCTGGTGTGGTGTCCCTCAGGGCTCGGCCCTCAGTCCACTACTTTTTAATATTTATCTGGCTCCTCTCTTCTCCCTTATTGCTAATTGGGGTGTCAAGGCGATTTCATACGCCGACGACACACAATTAATTTTCCCCTTCTCGGACGTCTCAGAGGCAGCCTTCAGCAATATGAAGGGATGCTTGCGAGATGTTGCCAAATGGATGAATGCAAACAAACTCAAATTGAATGCAAGCAAGACGGAAGTCATCTTCTTTGGCAAACATACTCGGCCCCCCCCAAGCCTGTGGTGGCCCTCCGAAATGGGTATCCCTCCTCTACCCAGCACCAATGCGAAAAATCTGGGAGTAAGATGGGATGAGAGTCTCTCCTTTTCTTCACATATACAGCAGGTCTCTGCGTGCTGTCTCCATAAACTAAGAAACCTTCGCAAATTTCTGTCCCTCCTGCCTGAAGACTGTCGCAAGTCGGTGGTCCATGCTACAGTCACTTCCAGACTGGACTACGCAAACGGCCTCTACCTCGGCCTACCCAAATATCTGGTGCAACGACTGCAGATCGTGCAGAACGCGGCTGCGAGACTGCTAAAAAACATCCCTTTCAAACAGCATGTCTCTCCGTACTTGCGCGATCTGCATTGGCTCCCTGTAGCCTGCAGAATCAAGTTTAAAGCTCTAACTCTGGCGTTTAGAGCCCAAAAGGGGACCTGCCCCTCCTATTTAAAGCTTAGACTCCCCAGATACTATCAGGAGAGATGCTTGCGCTCTAATTCACGAAACCTGCTCTCCATCCCCCGCGCCAAGAGAGCCAGACTCGGAGGCAGATCTTTCTCTGCCTGCACGGCGACACTCTGGAACGCCCTACCGGTCAACATCCAACTGGCTCCAACGGAAGCCAGTTTTAAGAGGCAGCTAAAGACCTGGCTCTTTTCCCAGAATAACTAAACACTCTCTCCCCTTTCTCCGCCCATTCCTACCTGGAAAAATGATCACTCAGCGCCGGGACACCTCCTTGTGAGGTAGCTGTTCGCGCTTTATAAATGTCGGTATTATTATTATTATGGCAGGGGGAGGATGGTTGGCACTTTTAAGTGTGCATGGCAGTTTTCCTGGTTGTCTTATGCCGGCAAAACTTGAATGCACACTTAGGTTCCTCCAAACCAGCTGTGTTGGAAAATGCCACAGGCTCACAGGCACTGTCTGACCGGCAAACGAGGCAGCTCAGACCAATCCCAGTGCTTCTCTCAGGCTGGGAATATTTATCTTAGCATGAGAGAAGCGTCTGGATTGGCATCTGGGAGCCTGCGCAGTGTGCAGCTGAATCGAGGATTGGAAGAAAGGAGCAAGGGGGCGGATGTCAGAGTAGCATGTAAGTGCAGTTTTCATTTTTTATTGTTTCCCTTCAAACCCCCTCACCACTAAATAATGCAAGCAGCTACCACTGTACTTACAAACACTTCCCAGGGGCCACCAAGCTTGGTCTGTGATGTGATGGAGGGCCGCATTGATGCCAGCACGGTGGCAGTCAGGAGTTCAGGGGCATTGATAATAAAGTCTTCCTCAAGTCCTGGGGATCCATGACCTGGGGCCCAATACTCTGCAGTGTCCCGGGAAGCCCACCCAGAGAAACTGTGGTTCCCTGCCTGGGAAATTGTGGGCAAACTCTGCCTGCACTCTCCCAGGTAGAGAACAGAACTGTGCTCCCGCCTGGCATGAATAGTGTAAAATCCTGCTGGGCTGGAGCAAATGAAAGGTGCCGGCTCCCGCCAGCACCCAGTATGGTGCTGGCCGGTGAATCGTCAGGGGCCACGGAGCCCTTCAGGCTCAGCCTACAGCCCCCAACATGCCCTGAAATGTGGGTGCCCCAGGTGGGCACCGGAGCACCCACCTAGAATTATAACAAGCATTTACAATGCAATAGGTCTCGCATTAATTAAGTTTGAGCTATTGGCATTGCTAAAAATTGCAACACCAATTGCAACAAAAGTCTATAAATTTTAGGCCAAACAAAAGTGTATTTATTTTTGTAGCAATGGTGGCATTCTGTGCTTTAGATGAATATGTTTAAAAGTAAAGTGCGCCATTCTGCGGTTGCTACAATAGTTGTTGATGCTTTAACAATTGATGTGTGCACTGATGGCTGGTGGTGTGTGTGCCTGGTGGAAGTGTACTTTTTCCTAAGGCAGGGAGCAAGCCTAGGATTGTTGAGGCAGATGTGCTGTTGGGATGTGGCTAGGAAGGAAAGGAACTTCCAATTAAGAAGGAGAAACCCTTTGTGAAAAGGGAAGGGGTTATAAATAGTCAAAAAATACAAGTTCCCTTTTCTTATAGTCTAGAAGAAGAGACTTACGTCTCTGGGGATTTGCAAAAAGGAGCTTGGGGTGAGCCAATCCGCATATCAAAGTTGTGGAGGGATCAACAAATTTACAACCAATTCAATATGCCTCAATGACCATCGTTTTACCACTCTGAAGTTAATAAGGATGTAAACACTCTAATGTGAATTGAATAAAAAAAGGATTTTTTTATTTTTATATTATTCTCTGTTCATACCATCTTACGGAACAAATCCATACATTTATTTATAAAAAATATGTTAAAAACAATTGATATGGCATTTTATCTCACAAAATCAAAATACAGTTAAAAAAGTTATTTTCAATACAACAAATTTATCACACAAACATATTGTCGATGCGGCGTTTCGGTGATTTTTATGCCGTCACCTTCTTCAGGACAGTGTGTAAGTTAAAATCACTGAAATTAAGCTGTTGCTTGGTCTGTCGCTTTTTTTAAAAAAATTGGCGATATGTGACCTTTTCGGGATTATCTCGGTTTCTTGCTTTAGTAAGCTTGTTCATGGATGGAGTGGATCAATACTCTTCCGCTACTCCGTTGGTGTATGAAATCATAGTGCCTGGAATAGTTTGTAGGCGGGTCTTATGCAGAGGACGGTCTTCCTTTTCTACGCCCGGTATTCCGGTTAGACTATTAATTTCTGGTCTGAAAACGTGTCTGTTTAACAAAAAAAAGCTTGCTCTTGCTTTTGTGACGAAACTTCTGTTGGAAGCACAGGAAGGATTCTTTTTAATTTAAATTGGTTCTTCCTCGCGTTTTCCGGACGTTTGCCGTGACCGTCTTACCGATAGTGTTGATCCCTCCACAACTTTGATATGCGGATTGGCTCACCCCAAGCTCCTTTTTGCAACTCCCCAGAGACGTAAGTCTCTTCTTCTAGACTATAAGAAAAGGGAACTTGTATTTTTTGACTAGGAAGGAAAGGACCCTGCCTCCTGTGAGAGTGGAGTGATGGTGCCTCCTGACCAGTTATTTAGATAACGCCACTGTGGATGGCCAAGAGCACACAGTGCGAATGACGTTCAAACTGAGTGACAGAGGAACCAATTTCTATAGATGCACTGCTCGCAGTTAAGGAGCCTATGTTTTGATTTTGTTTACCACCGTGCTCTGTTGCCCCTGTCCCAACAGGGTGGAGGGTGGTAATGAAGCTGGGGTGATTAGGCCCCAAAGCGTTCCGAACACCGGAACATGGTGGCTGTGCGCTCCTGCGAAAAAAGAAATCCCACTTTGTCCTCTTGGCACGTGGCCATGACGAAATTCCATGCTGGTGACTTGTGAACATGCCTTGGGGCAGCCAAAATGCTTGTTTGTTTTGTTTTATAGGAATGTTCAAGCATATTTTGCTCCATGCACTTTTCCCGCATGTTAGAGATGCACGTGGCTCATCCCACAGGCTCCTGTCTAGGACTCACCTAGGGTGCAGTTTGCACCTGAAAACAAATCGCTCCACTTGAATGGACACGTCTGAGGGAAAGGAGCAACTTTTCGTGCACACCGTGCACTCACTGCATTAACTCCGGACCAGTGCCTGCTGCAGCTGGTGCACAAAACTTTACACTTACTGAGGGAGTTTAAGCATTTCGTTGAAAACGGGTACTGGGGCGCCCAGTCAAATCAAAATAAGGCGCTCAAAGGCCCTAAACATTTAAGGTGCATAGTGGATGCTCCCGAAAGGTGCCATGAAGACCATATCTGAGAGTGTTGGCACTACTCAACCGTCCACTCACTAGGATTAAAGATTTATGTAACAGGCTATATTGTTTGTGGGAACTTTAAAATTAGACGTAATTCATACCCAACTCAAGGCCACATTATTTTTATCCCACATGAAAGTCATCTGTGCCAGTAATGTTTACGTTTCACACACATCTCTGCAGCAGGCGCCTAAACGCACTGCACTGTTTTACCTAATGTTGTTGCTTTGCACACGTGCTCGGACGTGAGTCCCTTGCTCACTTGGCCACTGGATTCATGATAGCCTGGCTGACGAGGATTATGAATCCGAAACCGGTCCCAGGATGCTTGTTTCCGGTCCAGGGAAGATATGGCTTGGCAGTTCGGACTGGACTGTTCCCATGAGGCACAGGGTCAGACTGATTTGCATATGGCCATGTCTGAACTGGGGTGGCTGAGTGAGCTAAAGAATGGTGATGGATTAAACCCAGATCAGTTGATTGGGGGTGAGTGTTTGATTTGCTCAAACGCTCCGTCCATCATCCCCTTTTGTATTGCTTTGTTCGCCCTAAGTTGGCAGGGTATGCTCAGATGTGAGTCCCTTGCTCACTTGGCCACTGGATTCAAGATAGCCTGGCAGACGAGGATTATGAATCTGAAACCAGTCCCAGGATGCTTGCTTCCGGTCCAGGGAAGATATGACTTGGCAGTTCGGACTGGACTGTTCCCATGAGGCACAGGGTCAGACTGATTTGCATATGGCCATGTCTGAACTGGGGTGGCTGAGAGAGCTAAAGAATGGTGATGGATTAAACCCAGATCAGTTGACTGGGGGCGAGTGTCTGATTTGCTCAAACGCTCCATCCATCATCTCCTTTTGTATTGCTTTGTTCGTCCTAAGTTGGCAGGGTATGTTCAGACGTGAGTCCCTTGCTCACTTGGCCACTGGATTCAAGATAGCCTGGCTGACGAGGATTATGAATCCGAAACCGGTATCAGGATGCTTGTTTCCGGTCCACGGAAGATATGGCTTGGCAGTTCGGACTAGACTGTTTCCATGAGGCACAGGGTCAGACTGATTTGCATATGGCCATATCTGAACTGGGGTGGATGAGTGAGCTAAAGAATGGTGATGGATTAAACCCAGATCAGTTGACTGGGGGTGAGTGTTTGATTTGCTCAAACGCTCCGTCCATCATCCCCTTTTGTGTTGCTTCACATTATTTTTATCCCACATGAAAGTCATCCGTGCCAGTAATGTTTACGTTTCACACACATCTCTGCAGCAGGCGCCTAAACGCACTGCACTGTTTTACCTAATGTTGTTGCTTTGCACACGCGCTCTCACCCATCTTTTCCCTCAGGCACACACGCACATAAGTTATACACACGCACTTAAGTTAGCTCGTAATCCTATAGAACCAATGTGTGTTGCGGACAGATCTCTGGGCGCATTGACCCTCTGAGTTGTCAATGAGCAAGCTCCCTTCAGGCACAGGAAGGTATGGAATGTCTGCAGTGCACGCTCACACACAGAGTTACAGAGTGTACAGTCAGATCCTATGGCCCCTCCCCCACCTCTCACGCAGCCCACAGCTGTGGAGGGGACATGTGTTTAGCCCGGGGAGGGGCCTCTCTCGGAGCCCACCGCAGCTGGAGCCTCCTTGTAAAGGGGGAATGTACAGCCGTGCAAGCCATGCTTTGCTCCCGGGGAATGTCCGAGTTGGATTTCCGTACACGGTGTACTGTAAACAACGCTTAGCTTTTACAAGTACACAATCGCGATGGGAGGGGGAACGGCCAGGTGACGAACTCCGTCACCCCACCACTTCCCCCTGTTCTTTGGAACCCTCCCTCGACTTATGGAAAGAAGTTGACCTTCAGTGGCAGAAGGACACCCACTGCTGCTGTGCATGCAGCGTCAGTGCTGCGTGCTCCCCGACCCACAAACCAGGCACTGCACAGGTGACCTTGTGTACTGTATTTAACAGCCACAGCACAGCACCAGCCACAGCAGGGCAAGGTCCCCTCACCCAGAGCAGAGACTAGGAGGTCTTCTATTATACCGTCAGGTGCAGCGGTGCAGGATCTCCTGGTGTGTGCAGTACGGCAAATGCTGCTGCAGAAACACTGAAAATATTCATGACAAACAGCAGCGCCAAACAAACTAAATCAGCATTTCATTTGTTCAAAGAGACAGAGGTTGGTATAAAAATAGCAAACGGTGTACCCAAGGGTAACTTAAATTGCACAGCAGATGCAATTCTGAACACCACCTCTCTCCACCTCATCTTTTATATCAGGAAGAGCTGGGCACGGTGTGAAGAAGAAATCAACCAGGCAGGAAAGGTACAGAGAACCAGCCTGCGAGTGGTGCAGGCGCCCGCGCCACTGCGAGGCATATGTCTTCAATTATCGCACCCGTTTCTGGGCATGATAATTGAAGACATAAGGGCTTTGGTGCTCATAACAGACACCAATAGGCCATGGGCGGAGCAACGCGACCGCCTATGGCCTATTGCGTGTTCTGTTACAAAACAACACGCACTCCAAGCCCAATCAGAGAAGACCATAGGACATTAACACGCACAAGCGTGTTAATTTCCAGGGTCCATTTCTGAAACGTCGTCAAAAGGACTCTCGCTGCGCGAACACTGCTGCACAGTGTAACGCTAGGCGTGAGACCTAAAAATGGCCAGTTCCCACTAGGAGTGCTGGCTGGGGCCATGGGTTCCATGGGGCTTCTTCCACTCCAACAAAAATTGAGTAGTGGGTGCCCTGGGGGAGGGGGGTCACCAGAGCATCAACTTAATAAAATATAATGCTGTGGGAGCATCCCCTCTGTAGTCTCCTCACCCAAAATTAAAGATGTGAATGTGTCTTGTGGGCACCAGGACACCCACAAAATTCTTTAAAAAGAATAAATTAGCGGCCAGAGCCGCTCATTTCCTATTTACTGTGCCGAGATGCACCTACGGGTGTGAGTCGCTGAGCTATAGCAAGTTGTAATAACAATAAGTGATCCTGCAAGGAGCACCACATAATGGCCTAGGACTTTTTTCTTGCTGGTGGTGCTTCCAGAAGAGGCTGGTAACCACCAAATATGTTGTTTAATGTTTATGGGGGCTACAGGAATCAGCATCCCACCAGCAACATAAAACAAACCATAAAGCCTCCTGGGTTAATAAATCCATGACCCAAGGAGAACTTACCATATTTTTCTAAAGGACTCCTAGAAGGAGCTCTATGCTCTTCAGCTGGAGTGCAAGATCCTCCTGGGGTTGTTTTTATGATTGCATTTTGTGGTCTCAAAAATATTTAAAGAAAGACTTTGAAACGACTATGTTTTTAAATAAACGTTATAATTTTTTTTTTACAACAATCACTTTTATTTAACATTGCATTGTTTGAATTAGTGCAATATACATTTGATTACAGTTATTGCTGATTTTTGGGCAAAGATGATAGATCTGCTTTATATATGTTGATATGCTCACCCTTGATAAAGCCATTAGGCCCACTTTTTATATTTTGGTGTTGTGACCCTTTGATAAAGTCAGTAAATCTTGCTGACGTCAGCAATGCCCTGCATCCAACACCATACTGCTGACAGCCAAGGCCTTTCACAGGGAGGCTGTTGGGTGCCAGAGAGTGGTTGGGCGCAGGGCCTGCCCATCATTGATAACAACACTGCAACATCTCAAATTACATCATTGATGACAAGACTGTGCATGTCAGGGGCACAAACTATAGCTGCTTTAGGGCATGAGTTATAGTTACTTAAGATAACTATATCGGGTGAATTTCTGTCCTTTTTTATTTATTTAAAAGGGTTTGTTTTAGCTGACATTTCCACCTAACTATAACATCTCTTTAACCTTTGCTTTTTCATTGAAATGCTAAGGTTTTTTTAATGTAAGGTATTATAGTACAATTCATAACTATAACATCACTTTTACCTTTGTTTATATATATATATATATATATATATATATATATATATATATATATATATATATATATATATACATATATATATATATACTAGCAGCCCGTCCCGACGTTGTCCGGGAGCAAAAGGCTGCTTCAGGCCCACCCCGACGTTGTCATTGTGTCCCCCGGAGCGCACCCGCGGGTGCTCGCTTCCTCCTGGTGCTCTGTCGGCAGCTTAGACATGGCTCCTGAGCTGCTTTGGCAACAGAAAGTGTAGCGTATCCTCAGGATGTGGGTGGAAGTCAGGCCACTGAATTGCATCACTCGGTAGCCGGATGTACCCAACATAGCATGCAAGGCTTTCACTGCTGCAGTACCAGCAAAGAGGCATGAGCAGTGGGAGTCTTTCTTACCTGCTCCTAAGTTCACCGCTCTGCTGCTCTTCGCCGGTCGTCACCGCTCCTCCTTGCCTGTCCACCGCTCCTCCCCGCGCTCACGTCCCCCGCTCTTCCTCTTGCTCCTGTACGCCGCTCCTACCCGCACTCCTGATGTGCACGCACGTCGAGGCCGGCGCTTCTTCCAAGGGACTACTTTTTTTTTTTATATAACAATTTTTAAAGAACTTATATTAGTTTTTTTAATATAGCCTATGTCCATTGGCTTGCCCTGACGTTTTCAAAGATGTATTGGGTGTTTGGATTGGTGGTGTAGTTTTCGAGTTTACCTGGCTCAAAGGACACACTTCTCTCTTTATAATAGTAGTATAGGTATGTAGTTTAGTTCCTATATTCCCAATAGGCTCTGCGCATTGGAATAATATACTCAGCAGTGTAGACGTAGGACTGAGGTCGACTAGGTCTCTACTGACTATATTAGACTTAAGTTTCGCCAGCTAGCTCAGAGTTCACTAGAAACTTTCTAGAATAAACGAGGAGGGGTTTAACCTCCCTGGATAGACAAGAAGGGATTAGCTTCTGACAGAATAAGAGTGTATCTCCAGAGTCGTGTGAAAACAATAGATAGCTATTTCACTCAGTCAATTGTGCGTACTTAGTTTCACCAGAGTGCAGAGAAAAGAGAGACGGGCGTTTTCAATAAAAGTTGTAATTTATTGAGCAGTCTTCTTTCTCATGCAAGAGAAATGAATTGCCATAATTGCAATACTTAATGTAAAGTAAAGTGCGTACAGTAAAAGTAGGATTATAAAATAATATTGTAAAAGTATTGATATGGTTTCTTAGCCATAAAATACTTTAAAATGGATAAAACCTATACATTCATATTTACATTGGCTAACGTGCTCAACTGGTGCTTCTAACTAAGCCTACCCCGGTGTACCTGACCTAAGCCTAATACGTGGGAAGGAGTAAGTAAGTAGCAGTTTAAATTAAGTTGTTTTGCCAAGGATCTGAATCAAGAATTCTCTTTAAGGGTTTAGTCAGCTCCGTACCTTGGTATTTAGAAAGCAGGAAGTCTGGTATCTCTTTGTCAGGACTCGATATCCCAGCAACCCGCGAGGGTAGGCAGGGAACGCCGGAGCTGTATTTTCTCGGCTGGAGAAAAAGACAGCGTCTTTCTCAGCGCGTCAAAGAGGAGGGGCAGCGTCTGTGAGCTCTCGCATCAGCTGGGCTCTCGGGCAAGTTGATACTGCTCTGCTCCAAAATCACCACCGCGTTTTTGCTTAAGGCAACGTTGGTATATTTATACATGAAAGGTGCCGGGATTGACGTAAGGGTGGACATAAGACGTCAATAAAAATGTCACCAAGAACTGGCCGTTCTTACAGTGATCGCAGGAGTTCTTATTACAAATCAAAACAAAGGTCAACGGGGATTTCCCAGGTTGCTGGAGGTTTGATGCGTTTAGAGAACTCGTGTGGCTTTCTAGGAGTCAGGGGAAGTAGCCTTGTGTAATATGACCGCACGGGCTACTGCTAGATATGGATCTAATTCTTATGCCGTTATAGGGATATTATGGATTATACCTGTGTAAAGGCATAAAATAGGAATATCGATATAGATTCCTAGATAAAAACACTACATATATATATATATATTCACTGAAAAAACCATAGGTTTGACACCAGTTATAGTTAGCTGGAAATTTTACTGACATAAAACCATTGAAATTCTCACGTTATAGTTAGTTGGACTCACTATAACGTGCGCGCCTGCAATGCACTGCTGATGACGTCACATATTACATCACTCATGACATGGTCAGTGACATCACTCATGACATCACTGATGACACCATCCAGTGAATGTGTGTCTTTCTGAAAAATAAATATGTTTTATATATGTATATGTAAAGGTCGATGGAAGAATAAATGTTTAAATAAGTGTCTAAAAGGATGTTTTTTTTTAGAAAATAGATTGGTTAACTGGCTTATTAAGTGTATCTTAGTGAATACATATATTAGCGAGTAATGTTTAAATATTTAAATATATGTATCAGTGTTTCACTTTGTGTATAAGTGGCTGCATGGGTTGGTGAGTAGCTACATGTGTGTGTATATGGTTTATCAGATGTTTTTTTAGTATCAGTATGAGTGTCGGGTCATGTGACCTGAAAATAACACTTTTCATTGGTTCAGGACAGTTTTGGTTTCCAAATGATAAAGCCAGTGTCATGTGACCTGAAAATAACACTTTTCATTGGTTCAGGACAGTTTTGTTTTCCAAAAGATGAAAGCCCCCACCTTTTTTCCTCATTCTCACTTTTTACTTTGACTGAGAAAGACCTGTTTGCAGACCTATTTGTACCTGTTTGTACTGAGAAATGGCTACAGTAGCAGCAGCAGCAGGAGCATCTCAACCACCACCACCACCACCATCACCACCACAAGGACCACCACAACACCACAGTGGTGGAGAAGAAGAAGAGGAGGAGGAGGAGGAGGAGGAGGAGAGGCGGTACCTGCCTGAAGATACTACCACCTATAAGCCAAAGGAGCACATTGTCTGGGAGTTTTTTAAAATCCCAAGGGGCCTCAAGAAAGTTAATGCGCCAAAGGTTACTTCTCGGATCTGTGGCACTGTACTTTCCAGGGGGAACCCTGCCAAAAAGTATTCTTTTGGCAACAACACCATGATTCGCCACATGCAACGCCGACACCCAAACAACTATGCTGCGGCAGAGGTCAGAGAACTGAGCAGAAACCCTCCCCAATCTTCACCCAGCACCTCCCAAAGTAAGCAACCCACTCCATCGGGTCCAGAGACAAGTGAGATGGTCCCAAAGATCCAAACCCAGTTTGGAGATTTCAAAATTGTTTGCAAATTTTGTGGAAGGACAATTTGCTATGGAGAGCAAAGTATTAAACTGATTAACCACGCCCCTTTTTACACCTCTCTGCAACGCAGCCCCCGTGCATGTTTGAAGAGGGGGAACTAATTCCCCTTGCATACTAGGGGTCTCTGGGGGCCAACTAGCCCACCTGGAACCTCCAGTATGCGCCAGGGGGCTGCATTGCACAAAGGTGTAATGAGGCTATGCCCCTTTTTACACCTCTCTGCAACGCAGGCCACTGGCGCGTTTGCAGAGGGGGGACTAATTCCCCTTACATACTGGGGGTCCCTGGGTCATATCTGCCCAAACACCGATATTCGGAACGATTGAAAATGTCTTTTCTTGAGAAACATTCGGATTTGGATTATCAAGTCCTATACTTTGGAATTTTTGAAAGACTGACTTTGAGGATGCTATAAATTACTCAAGTCTGCCCAAATTGTGTGGGTAAAATTGATACCTAGTCACTTTGAATAAGAATGTACTTACGTCTCGTCTAACATTTAGAAGAAATATCTAGTTATATGACAACAGGATACCGACATAACTTGAAGGAAATAAGAACGCCCTGAAGAAGTTCTGTTGTACAGAACGAAACGTTTCGGCTGGCTGTGGTACATAAACTTAAGGAAAATAAAAGCATTTGAATATACACCAAGATTCAGCGCTTCAATAAGGACTCTAAGTGATATGATTTGATTGGACTTATTGTGCAAGTGGTGCTGTGCCAAACTTTGGAATATTCTCCACTACTCTCTACTACTTACTCTCTCCTACTCCACTACTCTTAAATACTCACTCTCTACTACTCATTCTCTACTACTCTACTACTCTCTACTACTCTCTCTACTACTCACTCCCTACTACTCACTATCTACTACTCTCTACTACTCACTCTCCACTACTCTCTCTCTACTACTCACTCTTTACTACTCACTCTCTACTACTCACTCTCTGCTTCTCACTCTCTACTACTCTCTACTACTCACTCTCTACTACTCTCTCTCTACTACTCACTCTCTACTACTCACTCTACTACTCACTCTCTACTACTCTCTACTACTCACTCTCTACTACTCTCTCTCTACTACTCTCTACTACTCACTCTACTACTCAATCTCTACTACTCTCTACTATTCTCTCTCTCTCTGCTACTCACTCTCTACTACTCTCTACTACTCACTCTCTACTACTCTCTACTACTCACTCTCTACTACTCTCTACTACTCACTCTCTACTGCTCACTCTACTACTTACTCTCTCCTACTCACTCTCTACTACTCACTCTCTACTACTCTCTACTACTCACTCTACTATTCACTCTACTACTCTCTACTACTCACTCTCTGCTACTCTCTCTACTGCTCTCTACTACTCACTCTCTACTCTCTATTACTACCTCTCTACTCTCTACCTCTCTCTACTTCTCTCTCTACTAGTCTCTACCTCTCTACCGCTACCTCTCTACCTCTACCTCTCTACCTCTACACCTCTACCTCTCTACCTCTCTCTACACGCACACATATACACATATATATGCATATATATGCATATGCATTTATATATATGTATATGTATGTATATATATATACATACATATATAAACATATATAATCTGTATATCTATATAAATACAAATATAAATGCATGCATACATATACATATATGCATACAGATGAATGTTATTTACATGAAAGTTTAAAAAACACTAATAAAAGAAAAGCTAAAAAGCCACCTCATTACAAACAGAATGGCTTTAACTTAAACGAGGGCGAGATCTATTGCATTTTCAATGCTTGTTTACTTTGGTTCCATCAATAAGGCATTCAGATGTGTCACACACTTGCCATAAATTCTGAATGTTAGCACTCTAGTTGCTCATTAGATCACTGTAGTAAAGCTACTGCTCACCAGGGAAGTCTGCTGCTGGTATTCAAAGTGCATGTTTCAGTCTGCATGTCAGAATTTATTTAATGAAATAGAAGAGGATTTGAGAAGTCACTCAAAATGATCCCTAATTTTTCTTTCTGAAGCACTAATCATACTTTCTATGGCAAAATGAACCCCCTCATTTTGTTCCTTTTTAAATTAAATGTTTTCAGACTTACCACTTCATTCCAATCAAGATGGCTTCTGGTGTGCCATACTTTTGTCATAAGTAAGACTGTTTGCGCTCTAGTTGTTCTTTAGAACACTCTGGGACATTCTGTCATTGGGCTATACTTGGGCTACATCTGGGTGATATTTGGGCTACATTTAGGCTCTTTTGTCTCTGGTGGCCATCTTGGGAGACTGCATGTCAGAATGTTTTAATGAAATTGAAGAGGATTTGAGAAGTCACTCAAAATGTGCCCTAATTTTTCTTTCTGCAGCACTAATAATACTTTCTATGGCAAAATATACCCCCTCATTTTGTTCCTTTTTAAAATTAATATTTTAAGAGCTACCACTTTATTCCAATCAAGATGTCTTCAGGTGTGCCATACCTTTGTAATAAGTAGGACTGTTAGCGCTCTAGTTGTTCTTTAGAACACTCTGGGACATTCTGTCATTGGGCTATACTTGGGCTACATCTGGGTGATATTTGGGCTACATTTGGGCTCTTTTGTCTCTGGTGGCCATCTTGGGAGACTGCATGTCAGAATGTTTTAATGAAATTGAAGAGGATTTGAGAAGTCACTCAAAATGTGCCCTAATTTTTCTTTCTGCAGCACTAATAATACTTTCTATGGCAAAATATACCCCCTCATTTTGTTCCTTTTTAAAATTAATATTTTAAGAGCTACCACTTTATTCCAATCAAGATGTCTTCAGGTGTGCCATACCTTTGTAATAAGTAGGACTGTTAGCGCTCTAGTTGTTCTTTAGAACACTCTGGGACATTCTGTCATTGGGCTATACTTGGGCTACATCTGGGTGATATTTGGGCTACATTTGGGCTCTTTTGTCTCTGGTGGCCATCTTGGGAGACTGCATGTCAGAATTTTTTAATGAAATAGAAGAGGATTTGAGAAGTCACTCAAAATGTGCCCTAATTTTTCTTTCTGCAGCACTAATAATACTTTCTACGGCATAATATACCCCCTCATTTTGTTCCTTTTTAAATTAAATGTTTTAAGAGTTACCACTTTATTCCCATCACGATTGCTTCAGGTGTGCTATACCTTTGTAATAAGTAGGACTGTTAGCGCTCTAGTTGTTCTTTAGAACACTCTAGGAGGCTGCAGTAGAACACAAAGAAATCAACTGACAGTCTCTGTCCTTGTTGGATGTACATGTTTTACTGAGAATGTCAGACTTCATTCTCACATGACTGAGAAAGATAATGTGATTTTACAGAAAATATGCTTTCAGTTTAGCTTATAGATCCCCTTCCAAACCACTGTGGGAAAATCATGAGATATTAGTTTTCTTTCAAACATGATTCATGATATCACAGCAGAAGGCTTTTTCACATGGTAAAATCACCTTAGAACACACCACAATTCCTAAAATGAGTATGGTACCATCAACAAATGATTTATGTGTTATGTTATGTTATGTTATTTACATTTTTAATGCGCACAGCTGCTCCAGCGAAGGAGCGTCCTGGCGCAGGGAAAGGTAGACACAACATAACACTAAATCCAGCAGCAAAAAAGCAGAACACTTAAAACAGGGAACATTTAAAACAAGAAGGTTTTCAGGGCCCTACGAAAGGATATTAAATCATCCAAGAGGCGGATGTAACTAAAGTCCTAAAACCCTCTAATAACTACAATGCTTTTTAATGAGGTGCTATCATGTATATTGGTCCCAAGATGGCTGCCAACACTTCTTGGATGAAGTGCTGACAGCCAATCAGATCAGATGTGTGGTTAGGCTCAGCCCAGATATATATATTTTTTTTAACCTAAATTACTCAAAATCCACTGGAGCACATATCTTGAGACATAGCAAAGGCACATCGGGCTATCAGTCCCTACAATTTTGCCAAGTTTTGTGGAAATCCATTCAGCCGTTCGGGCTAAAAGTGAGTCCAACCGCCCTATGGAAATGAACATGGGGAAAACACGTTTTGGGGCCCCCCTTTTATCTCGGCCCCCGCTTGACGAATCCCCCCCAAACTTTCAGGGAAGGGGCGGAGCGCAGCGAGGCAAATTTAAGGAAAATTACAGGCAGATTCCTCAACCGGCGCCAAAGTTATTCCCAATAGAATGTTGCGGATTTCCTATAGAAAACAATCCTAACTATAACTATCTACTGGCGACCGCCAGTAGGTAATATATATATATATATATATATATATATATATATATATACATATATATATATATATATATATATATATATATATATATAGCAGCACAAATCAACAATGCTGTTGATAAAAACGGCAAACACACGGGTATCCAGTTGCTATATTGTTTATTACAAACCCCCTCCACCCTCGACAGACGCGTTTCGCAGTAAAAGCTTCGTCAGTGTTAGTTTGTGCATAGGAATGATCGCCATTTTAAACCCCACCGAACATTTCATTTTCCAACAACATAGAAGATGGTAAGTCTAAGTGAAAGTGGTGGCCATTTTGAAGTGTAGTATTTCACATATCATGCATTGGAAAGGGGCGACCACTCGGTCCCCCCGAACGTATGGCGGAGTGCCTCGATCCCCCCGGGAAGCCATTTTTGGGCGGGAGGCGCGTCTCGGCTGGTATGCCCGAAGCGGCGTAGCCGGGGCGCGCTTTTTCCCGCCCTAGAGTGGGCTGGCCTAGACACCGACGTAGCCAGCCCCGCCCTAGGGGCAGGCAGGGGCGGGTTTTCGCCCGCCCTGAAGACGGATAAAAAGAGACGCAAGACCAGAAGACGTCCTCTTGTTCTTGTGCTCCGAAGCTGCACCTCCTCGCTACACGTGAGCTCGGGACGGAACGAAGAGCCAATTTTGAGCGTTTTGATCTTTTTCTTTGTCTTCTAGATACTTAGTCGGAGAGATGCCCAAGAAAGGCGCAAAGAGAATGACGACTGAGCAGATGGTTCGGGCCCTTGTTAAAGATATGTCCGACATAAAGAAGCGGCTGGCAGAGCGAGACGGTGAGGAGGGATCGGGCCAACCACCGGCTGGAGGGAGACCTAAGAGGCCGAGAAGGGTTCCAGCCGGGGGCGATGTCCCGGCTCCCTCTGCCCCGCTCGAGGTGCCGACCCCGCTCCCAATGGAGGGGAATCCAATCCCCGTTGTCATCACCCCGACAACCAACGAGGATATGCCCCCCGAGCTGGCAGCACAGCTAGCAGCATGGTTGGGCGATAGTACTGAGGGCGCCACGGCTGCCGAGGCACAGGCGCTGATAAGAAAGCTGCGTAAGGAAAAGGAAGCAGCCAAGGTGACCGCACCGGTAGCAGTGATAGAAAAGCCACAAGTGGCAGAACCAGCATCCGGTTCAGGTAAGCGGCCATTGCCGATCGCAAGGGACGAGTCAGCACCCTCTCGTAGAGAAAGACTGGGGCAGAATGTTCCTTTAGCAATAAAAGAAAAGATTTGGGCGGGGGAATACGTGAATATATTCTCCCTGCTTGTCGATCATTATGAGGTAGAGCATGTCAAGAGTCAGAAGGACCTAATGCATCCAAGTGTTTGGCGCGCAAAAATGGCCGCCTTTAAGGTAAATGAGAATATTGGCAACTGGGGCAATGCGTGGGGTATTTTTACATCGATTTTGGGGGAACGTAGGCCCGAGTTGCTTCCCGAATTTCCCATTTATCAATCACGAATTATGGGTTACTCGACAGCGTATCAAGGTAACCATTGGTTCTGTTATGACAATCTGTTCAGGAAAGAAAAGGAGCATAACAGGAGTTTGACTTGGGATTGTTACGATTCTGTGACATGGGATAAAATGAAAGAATCAGGAATGTTAAAAATGCCATTGGTGGGGAGCAATGTTGTTGATTACTCCCGCCAAAATGTGGGGACGCCCTTTCGATCAAGTACGAGCACCGACGAGTATTCGAGACCCGCAGGCAATACAGGGAGAAAGGGTTTCTGCTTTAATTTCAACAAAGGGAAATGTACCAGGCCTCCGGGATCGTGTAAATTCAAACACGAATGTAGTACTTGTGGGTCGTCCCATCCTGAGTCATCGTGCAGAGCCAGAACGAGTGAGAATGAGGGTAAGGGAGGCGCCAAACAGGTCTAAGATAGTCCGAGGGGCGCCTTTACCAACCCCGATTGATACCTTGGCAATGATTCCCTGGCTCAGCGAATACCCGGATCGTACTTCTGCTGGGGTGCTGCGGAACGGTTTTACACATGGTTTCCGCATCCCGGTGGGGGACTTTCAGGGTGTAGGGACGTGCAAAAATCAACTTTCCGTTTTACAACATACATCTGTAGTGCAAGAGAAGATTCAGAAAGAGGTTAGCCGGGGACGGGTCGCCGGCCCGTTTAGTGTACCCCCGGTACCGGATTTTGTCTGTTCTCCGTTAGGGGTGGTCCCCAAGAAGGACCCAGGTGAGTTTCGTTTGATCCATAATCTGTCTGCTCCACATGGTCTTTCGGTGAACGATGCAATTGATCCAGAAGTTTGTTCGGTGCGATACGCATCGTTTGATGAGGCAGTAGCCATCTTGAATCGCCTGGGGCCCGGGACGTTGATGGCGAAATCAGATATCGAGTCAGCGTTCCGGTTGCTCCCGGTACACCCAGACGACCAGCGTCTTCTGGGATTCGGGTTTCAGGGGTCGTTTTACATGGATAAGTGTATGCCAATGGGTTGTTCTATATCATGTGCTTATTTTGAGAAATTCAGTACTTTCCTGCAATGGGTGTTCACTAAGAAAACGGGTTTCCGAAATGTAATGCACTACCTTGACGACTTTCTGTTCCTTGGCCCCGCCGGAAATCCTGAATGTGCCCAGGCCTTAGCTGAATTCTGTGTGTTGATGGGACATTTTGGCGTGCCATTGGCACCGGGTAAAACTATGGGTCCCACGACTTGCCTCGAGTTTTTGGGGATCGAGTTGGACTCAAGGGAGGGGTGTTTCCGTTTACCAGCTAGCAAAGTGTTGAAATTCAGGGCAGCCCTCCAAGTATGTTTAAATGCATCTAAGGTTACACTGCATCAGTTGCAACAATTGGTGGGAAAGTTGAACTTTGCCTTGAGGGTGATCCCAATGGCCCGCCCCTTTTCCCGCTCAATTGCCCAAGCGATGGTTGGCCTAAAGGAGGGTCATCATCGCACGAGGTTATCGGCTGAGGTCCGCCAGGACATGCGGATTTGGTTAGCATTTTTGGCGGACTTCAATGGCCGAGTCGTCTGGAACAAGCCAGCCGTGTCCTCCGAAGAGCTTGGGCTATGGACAGATTCAGCAGGAAGCATAGGCTTTGGCGCCATCTTCGGCACAAAATGGTCTGCACAAAGGTGGCCCCCATGGTGGCACGAGAAGGGGCTGACGAGTAATATTGCTTTCCTTGAACTATTTCCCATTCTGGTGGCCCTGAGAACCTGGCCAGAAGGGTTCAGAGATCATTCTGTCGTGTTCTGGTCTGACAATATGACCGTTGTAGAATGCATCAATAGTCAGGCAGCCCGTTGTAAATTGATTTTGAGGCTGCTCAAAGAAATTGTCTTACTGTGTATGCAACTGAACGTGATATTCAGAGCAAAACATGTCCCGGGGGTGATGAATCAGGCTGCTGATGCACTGTCTCGTTTTCACATGCAGGCTTTCTCGGGTTTCCTTCCTTCAGCGGACCCAGAGCCGGCACCCTTCCCCGAAGCTCTCTGGTCTCTCGGTGCCCCGAACTTCGTCACCTCGTGGGAGAGAGTCTAGCACCCAGGACAAGGAAGGCATATGAAGGGGCGTTTCAGGCCTATTTAGCCTTTTTGGGGGCTGAGAGAGGGGGACTTTGGGGTCAGGAAGAGTGGGTAGTACATTTTCTGATGTCCTTACGTAGGGCTGGGAAGTCGGTGGCTACGGCCCAAAGGCATCGTGCCGCCATTTCCTTTGTTGCCAGGGCCCATGGCATCCAGGACCCGACAGCGTCTTTTACAGTACAAAAGGCGCTGCGTGGGTGGCAACGCCTAGAGGGTCGCAGAGTAGACGTAAGACGACCGATAGGTCTAGATAGGTTGTCCCAGTTACTGGCCACACTCCCTAACACATGCTCGTCTCCTTTCGAGACCTGTTTGTTCCGGACTGCATTTACGCTGGCATTTCACGGGGCTATGAGAATAAGTGAGCTGGTTGCAAGGAACAAACAGGATGTGGCGGGGGGCTTGTGCAGGGAACATGTTCAGATCAGGGGCGATGCGATGATTGTCTCCTTTCTCAGGTCCAAGACCGACCAAGATGGGAGGGGGGACTGCACGATCATTCGCAGGACCCCCGGGTCATCCATGTGTCCGGTACAGTGCTTAGAAGATTACCTAGCACGAAGGGTGGCATCATGGGGGGGGACATTGTTGAGGCATGCAGACGCCACCCCGCTGACGAGGTTTCAGTTTCAGCGGGTGCTTGCAATGGCCATTGCCGCAGCGGGCTTGGACCCGGGCGAATTTGGGACCCATTCCTTTCGAATAGGGGCTGCCACTGAAGCTACAGCCAGGGGTCTTAATGTAGAACAAGTGAAACGAGTGGGGCGTTGGTCCTCCAATTGTTATAAGAGGTACGTGCGATTGCACATGTTGTGAAGCTGTAATCATGTACTCACGCTTCTTGTCTTTTGTTTGTTTTCAGTTGCGCAAGCCTACGCGGCAGGGCGGACTGTGCAGTCGACCCAACACCAGGCCAGCGGTCGCACATCACCGGCTGTGAGGAAGGAGGTGTGGGTCGTGGGCCACTCATACGTGAGACGGGCCGCAGACGTATTCAAAGCAGGTGACATGATTCACGTACCTGGGGAATACGGGTACAGAGTGTCCTTCTACGGAAGGGGCGGTCTCTGTATTGACCAGTTTCAGGCATTCTTTGAGGGTTTGTTAGAGCGGATGAGGTCACCGCCGTCCATAGTCATAGTGCATTTGGGGGGCAATGATTTGGTCACCACCGGTAGACGACTTCTCCTGGAGGCTATGCTTTCCACGGTAAGTTGGTTAGCAAGGAGAGTTCCGGGGTGCATAATTGCGTGGTCTCATATGATCCCACGAAAAGTGTGGCGGGGGGCTATCTCGATCCCTGCTTTGAATCATTCTGTTAGAAAATTGAATAACAAAGTGAGTAGGTTGTTCCGTTCCAAGACATTGCATTCGATCTCGCATAGTTGTATTAATGATGACAGTATGTATTTGGGGGATGGTGTGCATTTGTCGAGGGTGGGGAATGAGTTACTCATAGGAGACTTCTTAGCTTGGTTAAAATCGTTAAAACATGACCTTTAGGTAGGAGTTTTGTGGGGGGTCCGGATAGCCGGTCAACTATCCGGACCTGTGGCGGTAAGGTCATGATCGGTGAGCACTAATTGGTAGATCCCTATGAGTGGGCGTCACCCAACACGGATGGGAGCGCTCGGGAGAGGTGGCCATTGGCCCCTCAATGGGGAGGCGGTCACGTCTAAGGGCGGGTCGCCGGAAGTAAAGGAAAGGCGGTCAAGGCCCCTTCCTTTGTAGGAGGGGTTACAGCCCCCTCCTGGGGAATTTCCCGGGGCCAGTGTCATCTGCGACGGCAGATGCGGTAAGTTGTGTGGGGTGGGGGGAGGTCCACGATACCTTCTAGATACCACACACAAGTCTTCGAACGACCTTTAAATGGCGTCGAGTCTTAAGTGCCCCCGTCAAGTCAAGGGAAATTGTTAGTAGTTGCACTTGAGGTAAGCCTCTGTGCTGTCGCCCCTCCCAAGTGGGAGGGGTAAGTCTGGTTAGGGATCTTGACACCGGTTATGACCTTGCCGTTGGCCCTTAAACGTTAGGATGTACAATTTCAGTGTTTCTAGAGAATGTTTTTGTAGGATGCTAGTTCGGCTAGGAGAACCTCTGTATTAGAGAATATGTTAAGGTTAGCCAAACATCGCAATGTGATAATGAAATTGTACATAACATGAAACGTTTAATGTTTTAATTTTTTGTTTTAATAAATACGGCCGGGAGGGTCACTCCCTCCCACATCCAAAAACTTTAAGAACTGTTTCCGGTTTCCCTCCTTTTGGGGATTGTGTTGAGAGGGGGTGGCGGGTATCTCAGCCATATGGAAAGGGGCGACCACTCGGTCCCCCCGAACGTATGGCAGAGTGCCTCGATCCCCCCGGGAAGCCATTTTTGGGCGGGAGGCGCGTCTCGGCTGGTATGCCCGAAGCGGCGTAGCCGGGGCGCGCTTTTTCCCGCCCTAGAGTGGGCTGGCCTAGACACCGACGTAGCCAGCCCCGCCCTAGGGGCAGGCAGGGGCGGGTTTTCGCCCGCCCTGAAGACGGATAAAAAGAGACGCAAGACCAGAAGACGTCCTCTTGTTCTTGTGCTCCGAAGCTGTACCTCCTCGCTACACGTGAGCTCGGGACGGAACGAAGAGCCAATTTTGACCCACCCACCAGCCCCTGAGGACAGCAAGTTGTTGTGCAATAAAGTAAATTTATAAGTATGTTTTTTCCGTTTCGTTTACAGGCTGTGAAAGTATCAGTTTGTTGTTGATCATAATAAAGTATGGTGAATATCGTGTAGGTTGTTACGATTAAAAATGATTTGATGTAGTGTTGCATTTTAAGCATGTTCTTTCGGTCGTAGCGACCAATGTTTTCATAGGTTTGAGTAAGAATTGTCGTATTTATTTTTGGTAGGCGGTAAGGTCATGATCGGTGAGCACTAATTGGTAGATCCCTATGAGTGGGCGTCACCCAACACGGATGGGAGCGCTCGGGAGAGGTGGCCATTGGCCCCTCAATGGGGAGGCGGTCACGTCTAAGGGCGGGTCGCCGGAAGTAAAGGAAAGGCGGTCAAGGCCCCTTCCTTTGTAGGAGGGGTTACAGCCCCCTCCTGGGGAATTTCCCGGGGCCAGTGTCATCTGCGACGGCAGATGCGGTAAGTTGTGTGGGGTGGGGGGAGGTCCACGATACCTTCTAGATACCACACACAAGTCTTCGAACGACCTTTAAATGGCGTCGAGTCTTAAGTGCCCCCGTCAAGTCAAGGGAAATTGTTAGTAGTTGCACTTGAGGTAAGCCTCTGTGCTGTCGCCCCTCCCAAGTGGGAGGGGTAAGTCTGGTTAGGGATCTTGACACCGGTTATGACCTTGCCGTTGGCCCTTAAACGTTAGGATGTACAATTTCAGTGTTTCTAGAGAATGTTTTTGTAGGATGCTAGTTCGGCTAGGAGAACCTCTGTATTAGAGAATATGTTAAGGTTAGCCAAACATCGCAATGTGATAATGAAATTGTACATAACATGAAACGTTTAATGTTTTAATTTTTTGTTTTAATAAATACGGCCGGGAGGGTCACTCCCTCCCACATCCAAAAACTTTAAGAACTGTTTCCGGTTTCCCTCCTTTTGGGGATTGTGTTGAGAGGGGGTGGCGGGTATCTCAGCCATATGGTTTTTATGGCGAATATAAAGTACTCTAGTGCAAATTAAAAACATTGAACAGCAACAAACATTTCATTATTGTCGTGCACACATCATTTCAATAATTTAGTCAAGTACCAAAAATCCCAATAGCACATATTCAAAAATCAGGTTTTCTTATTTCTTATTTAAAAAAAAAAAAAAAAAAAATATATATATATATATATATATATAAATATATATACATACATATATATATATATATATACATATATATATATATATATATATATATATATATATATATATATATATATATATATATATATATATATATATATATATATATATATATATATATATATATATATATATATATATATTTACCAATGGCCCTAGAGCTTTGGGAGGGCTCACAACAGCTTTCTACCCGCAGGCAGTGTGATGCAGCCTGTCTTCCTTCCCCACTTTGCATTATTCTGGCCGACGCGTTTCAAGGAGAACCTCTTCTTCAAGGGCCCCAAACTCAGCAGCTCAGGCTCGTATTGTTTTTCCTTTCCGGTTTATTTAAATTACATCCAGCCCCCAGTGGGTGTCTCTCAAGTGCGTGATGTCCTGATGCCTTGTGGGACACGAAGTCCCCAATACGAGAGTCTGTGTTTAATTTTAGTAATCGAGTTGATGGCTTGCTTTTTGAATTGAATTTGTTCCTTAGTAGGACGTGGGTCAGTCTGGCAGGCTAGATTAGCATATTGAAAGCTGTGCCGATCCGCTCCGAAGGTTCGAAGAAGCAGCCTCTCCCAGCTGGTTTTGAGCGTAGCCGCCAGCCGGTGATGGAGCACCTCCCCACGGCCGAGCTGCCATGTCCAATTTGTGTATAACAATGGCCCTAGAGCTTTGGGAGGGCTCACGGCAGCTTTCTACCCGCAGGCAGTGTGATGCAGCCTGTCTTCGTACCCACTTTGCATTATTCTGGCCGACGCATTTCAATGAGAACCTCTTCTTCAAGGGCCCCAAACTCAGCAACTCAGGCTCGTATTGTTTTTCATTTCCGGTTTATTTAAATTACATCCAGCCCCCAGTGGGCATCTCTCAAGTGCGTGATGTCCTGATGCCTTGTGGGACACGAAGTCCCCAATACGAGAGTCTGTGTTTAATTTTAGTAATCGAGTTGATGGTTTGCTCTTTGAATTGAATTTGTTCCTTAGTAGGACGTGGGTCAGTGTGGCAGGCTAGATTAGCATATTGAAAGCTGTGCCGATCCTCTCCGAAGGTTCGAAGTAGCAGCCTCTCCCAGCTGGTTTTGAGCGTAGCCGCCAGCCGGTGATGGAGCACCTCCCCACGGCCGAGCTGCCATGTCCAATTTGTGTATAACAATGGCCCTAGAGCTTTGGGAGGGCTCACGGCAGCTTTCTACCCGCAGGCAGTGTGATGCAGCCTGTCTTCGTACCCACTTTGCATTATTCTGGCCGACGCATTTCAATGAGAACCTCTTTTTCAAGGGCCCCAAACTCAGCAACTCAGGCTCGTATTGTTTTTCATTTCCGGTTTATTTAAATTACATCCAGCCCCCAGTGGGCATCTCTCAAGTGCGCGATGTCCTGATGCCTTGTGGGACACGAAGTCCCCAATACGAGAGTCTGTGTTTAATTTTAGTAATCGAGTTGATGGTTTGCTCTTTGAATTGAATTTGTTCCTTAGTAGGACGTGGGTCAGTGTGGCAGGCTAGATTAGCATATTGAAAGCTGTGCCGATCCTCTCCGAAGGTTCGAAGTAGCAGCCTCTCCCAGCTGGTTTTGAGCGTAGCCGCCAGCCGGTGATGGAGCACCTCCCCACGGCCGAGCTGCTGTGTCCAATTTGTGTTTACCAATGGCCCTAGAGCTTTGGGAGAGCTCACAACAGCTTTCTACCCACAGGCAGTGTGATGCAACCTGTCTTTCTTCCTCACTTTGCAATATTCTGGGCGATGTGTTTCAAGGAGAACCTCTTCTTCAAGGGCCCCAAACTATATATATATATATATATATATATATATATATATATATATATCACCGCTCCAGTACACTCGCGGACTGGTGCTTTGATCGCGGAGGTGTGTCTGTGAAAATAAATGACCACTCAGTTTTCCTAAAAACATGTTTGCTCCCAAATAAAACATTGACGGATATTGAGAAGAAACCCCAGTGAGTGCTTCTTTCTTGGATACGATTTTCAGGATAACTGAGCGGTATATATATATATATATATATATATATATATATATATATATATATATTACCTACTGGCTATCGCCAGTAGGTATATATAGTTAGGATTTTTTCCCTATGGCATTTTTGAAAATTCTATGTCTAATAGCTTTGGCGTTTGTGGACGGAATCGGCTGAAATTTTCAGGAAAATGGCACATTTTGTTTCTGAGCAGCCCTTGAAAATTTGGGGGGGTTTCCTTAAGGGGGGGGCGAGAAAAAAGGGGGGTCCCAAAACGCGTTTTTCCCATGTTAATTTCCATAGGGCGGTTGGACTCACTTTTAGCTCGAACGGCTGAATGGATTTGCACGAAACTTGGCAAAATTGTAGGGACTGTTAGCCCGATGTGCCTTTGCTAGGTCTCAATATATGTGCTCCAGTAGTTTTTGAGAAATTAACGTTCAAAACAAGATATATATCTGTAACAGCGCTCCGGGCAGCGATCCGGTCCGCTTACTTTTCGCGAAACGGAACTTTGCGCGCAGAAAGCTGATTGGCTCTCCGGTGTCTGTCAACATTCTAAACAGTCCGGAGCGGCCGCCATCTTATCTCTCGGTAGGATCGAGAGAGAAGAAGAGGTGAAAAACGAAGGGGGAATTTAATGAAAGGGGGCAAGGTATACCCCTCTTGACCCCCTAGGATTGTTGTTGGGGTTATTAAAGGGTCCCGTGGGGAAAATAAAAAAAAAATGATTTTTCACGGTAGAAGCGCTTCACGGGCCGCGAACTGGGCCGCAAACTGGTAGCGAAACGGGAATTCGCCATTTTGTGCTTCGTTTTAATTGTTTAGAGGCAAAAATTATCGCCGCACATTGGCCACAATGCATGAATATCGCTGAAAAGTCAGCGATATTCATGCATTATCCAGCAAATGCTCTTAGCCATGTTATCCACCTTCCATTGGATAACAGAAAGCTGATTGGCTCTCCGGTGTCTGTCAACATTCTAAACAGTCCGGAGCGGCCGCCATCTTATCTCTCGGTAGGATCGAGAGAGAAGAAGAGGTGAAAAACGAAGGGGGAATTTATTGAAAGGGGGCAAGGTATACCCCTCTTGACCCCCTAGGAATGTTGTTGAAGTTATTAAAGGGTCCCGTGGGGAAAATAAAAAAAAAAGATTTTTCACAGTAGAAGCGCTTCACGGGCCGCGAACTGGGCCGCAAACTGGTAGCGAAACGGGAATTCGCCATTTTGTGCTTCGTTTTAATTGTTTAGAGACAAAAATTATCGCTGCACATCGGCCACAATGCATGAATATCGCTGAAAAGTCAGCGATATTCATGCATTATCCAGCAAATGCTCTTAGCCATGTTATCCACCTTCCATTGGATAACATGGCTAAAAACTGCTCTGTGCGTGAGCTTTTTTTTTTTTTTTGCTGCGTGACGTTTGTTAACGTTCGATTCGATGGAAATCAGGAAGTGTTGACCACCATTTTGTCACTGCGAGTAAATATTTTGTTATAAATGAATCCTTATTGATAAACATTGTCTGCGCCATCTTGCGTTTTTGTCCAATGCCACAATTTTGTCGTGCACGGCAGCCATTTTAGATGCCTTGACCAAGCTCCACTCTCTGCACGCCGCCGATCCTCAGCATGGCTCCCCACCCTCGCAAGCATCTCTTCCACGCACTGGTCACCCCCGCTGTTTCTCTCATGCATGGGCCATATACTTCCCCCCATCTGCGCTGCTCTTCTCTGAGAATCACACCCTGTGCCCGCCCGACACCTCCCTTTCACCCTATTCACTACCGCACCCTCTGACACTCCTCTTCCTCTGTGTCCGATTGTACAGGCCGGACCTAGGCTATCACCTAGCCCTGCGGATGTAGTTTATGGCCCCAGCTGTAGAGTATCCAGACATGCCAACCCTCCCGATTCAGGCGTGAGACTACTGATTTCAGTGCTAGTCTCCCGCCTCCCGATTCCTGCAAGCAAAAACCCGGGGGCATATTACCAACAACTAGCGATAATTTTTGTCTCTAACTTGTTTAGAGACAAAAATTATCGCCGCACATCGGCGAATTTTATCGCACATAAACCTTGCTATTAGCAAGGTTTATCGCAAATGCGATAAAAAACGGCCGCAATGCATGAATATCGTTGAAAAGTCAGCGATATTCATGCATTATCCAGCAAATGCTCTTAGCCATGTTATCCACTTCCCATTGGATAACATGGCTAAAACTGCTCAGGGCAGGTGTTAGCTTTTGGAGATATTCGCGCTTAGCGCGAATATCTCCAAAAGTTGGTAATAGGGGATAGCGATGTTAGCGACTGTTTCCAGTCTCTAACATCTTGGCACGCCCACTTTGCATGTCATTAGTGATAAATATCACTGACATGCCAAGCGGGGCCCAAGATGGTCGCTATCTCCTATTAGCTGTCACTAACTGGTGTTAGCGACAGCTTGGTAATAGGGAGATAATTTTATCTCCGCTTTCTTGGCTTTTAAAGCCAAAAAAGCGGAGATAAATCCTCTTGATAATATGCCCCACGATTCCTCGGGGGTTTCAGCTGACAAGGCTTGGTATTGTGTTACGTGGTAATTCTTCCAGGAAACGTCAGAGGGTCGATGCAGGGGTTCTAGAAGGGGTGATAAACCATTTAAGCCTCATGAACAAGCGCATGGTCTTTTAAAGATTTGTGAAGTACTCGGGCGGCGGTGTGTGTGTGCCCTCTTTCAGGAGCGGGCGGGGGGGGCACTGCCAGCAACTTGCCAGGCCAGGCAGTGTTCAACACGTGCATCACCCTTTCTCTGCCTGCTATTGCGCTCCATGCTTCGGAAAGGTAAGAAAAAGAACGTGCATTTGAGTTTGAAATGTCCGATCTTGTAGCAGTACACTTGCAAAGCCCACACATGACAATAACCCGATTCAAGGCCCCATTCACTCGATTTTTTAAACATATATAGCACTCCAACAAAGTTAGATTTTAAAACTTTATTAACATTTAACTATAATGAACGGAACAAAAACTGTAAAAACATTTAAACATTTTTCACCCAAAAAAGCAACAATGGTCAGAAGCTGTCTTTTGTGCGAATAGTCCCAAGGCAGCACAACGTGCAGAGTTCTGGACGGCACCCAGGTGATGTCGCCTGGGTGCCGCACTGGTTTTGGGATCCTACAATGCTGCTCCGAAAATTGGCGTGGGGCGTCCCGGGTGGGGCGGGGGGAGGCCTCGTCAGTAGCGGTCTGTTGTGCGAATAGTCCCAAGGCAGCAGAACGCGCTGAGATGTTGATGGCACCCAGGTGATGTCCAGTAAACTGCTGCACTGGTTTTGGTATCCTACAATGCTGCTCCGAAAATTTGCGTGCGGCGGCCCCGGGGGGGGGGGGGGGGGGGGGAGGCGGCGTGAACGGGCCTCCCCAGGTGGCGGCCATCCAGCTGAGTTGCGCCCGCTCTTGCGGCTACAGCGTCTCGCTCACCATGTTGTTGAGTTGCTCCCACTCTTGCAGTGCAGCGATAGGCGCCTGCCACATGACTCTTAAAATGGCGGACGGCTCTTCGGTTTTGGGCCTGGTCCACTGAAATGGCCCTGGGACACCTTGGAACTCGGACGCTTGCCTGCTAGGGCTTGGGCTCCATTCTCGAAAAGCGTCCCCTCAGCCGTGAAGATTCTACAAAAGTCTTGGGGGCCCCCGACTCCCGCAGGCTTCCGGTGGGGAGCGGCTGCCATGATTGCTCGCGGAATGACCACGACGGAGCCACGAGATGGTGGTGCTCTCATGCTGACGCCAGCTTCAGTCTGAATGATCCAGAAACAAGGTGGGGCTTTCATCGTTTGGGGAAAAAAAATGTTCTAAACCAATGAAAAGTGTTATTTTTAGGTCATATGACCAAGCCTTCCATCTTTAGGAAACCAAAAGTAAAATGATCCAATGAAAAGTTTTATAAACAAGTCACATGACCTGTTATGCGGCATAGGGCTACAAAAAGCGTAGAAAATCCGTTGGCACGTGAGGCGGCGTCAGTAGCGGACCGATGTGCGAATAGGCCGAAGGCAGCACAACGCGCCGAGATCCGGATGGCACCGAGTTAGTGTCCAGCAAGTTGCTGCACTGGTGTGGCTATCCTACAATGCTGCGCCGAAAGACGGCGTGTCCAGCTGAGTTGCGGTCACTCTTGCGGTACAGTGACTCGAACGCGCCGAGATCCGGATGGCACCGAGGTGGTGTCCAGCAAATTGCCGCACTGGTGTGGCCATCCTACAATGCTGCGCCGAAAGAAGGCGTGTCCAGCTGAGTTGCGGTCACTCTTGCGGTACAGTGACTCGAACGCGCCGAGATCCGGATGGCACCGAGGTGGTGTCCAGCAAATTGCCGCACTGGTGTGGCCATCCTACAATGCTGCGCCGAAAGACGGCGTGTTCAGCTGAGTTCCGGTCACTCTTCCGGCACAGTGACTCGAACGCGCCGAGATCCGGATGGCACTGAGGTGGTGTCCAGCAAGTTGCCGCACTGGTGTGGCCATCCTACAATGCTGCGCTGAAAGTCGGCGTGGGGTGCCCCGTTGGCTTATGAGGTGATGTCAGTAGTGGACCGATGTGTGAATAGGTCGGAACCAGCACAAGGCGCCAAGATCCGAATGGCAAGTCCTGGATGTTGAGTGCCTCAGTTGAGATTTCTGAGCAGTGCTTGTAAGACTGTCTGAAGCTTATTTGCACCTGCTGCAGCTTCACTATTGCCCTGGTGTGGCCAAAGGTCGCACATGACATAGGCGGCCGGCTCCCGAGGTCCGGCGGAACTTTTTTCCTTTTCCTTTCTGCTTCTTTTCCTACAATGCGTTTCATCTGAAGACACGGCCAGGTTCCTGAATGTGTGCAGGGGGACGCTATTGATTGAATGAAAATGGCGGCTTGACACAAAGCTGACTCAAGCGTTGCTGTTGATGCTATACAGACAAAAATTGGTTTTCAGTTTGTACATTCTTCAGGATTTTTTTTTCTATCCAAGTCTGATTGAGAGTTTGTAGAAAAATGGCTTCAGATTTTCCACATACTACTCTTCAACATTCTTCCTAAATGTAACAATGTGAAACTCACTAGGAGAACGGCTGTTTCTGTTTCCTTTCAAAATGCTGCCAACAATATTTTCTGAATGGAAGACACCGTCTTGTAGCATAAAGGGCCGAAAGGGGTTCTGGTCTGGCCGATGGTTGGTGGAGACATTTTGACTATATCTTGGACCTGCCCGGCCTCGCACAAAATGGCGCCGGTATAAATGGGACTCGTAACTCCTTGCCCGCAAATGTATATCTAGAAAATGTTATTGTAAGTGGCCCTGTCGTATTTTAATTACAAAATGTACGTCCACCGATTCCGCAACTGTTAGACACCTTTGTTCTTGCAACCTAATGGCCCGCTCGTTACGTTCCTCTACAGTGTAAATGTCTCCTCATCATATACGATTTCAGTTTGCTCCGTGGCCGGCCCACGTGGTTATAGGCCCGTATTTGTATACTGACATTTTCACAATAAAGGTTTTTAAAACAAAACACGGTAGTAGTATTTACATTGGTAAAGTTTTTACTTTTAGTCACTGTTTTCGAATCAGTAAAAGGCAAGTGAAATAAAGCAGTCCAATTACATGACGGATAAAAGGTATAATATGTAGGAACGCAGTAAAGATAAATGGTCAAGGGCAGTTGTGTTTTTCATTTCTGCAACATAAAGTGATCGATAAGAATCTGATAATCAGGCGTATCGGCGACTAAGACAGCAGGCCGAGTCTCTTTTACTCAACGGCTCCGTCATGGAACGAAGAAACGCCCTTTTTCTCGAAAAAGGAATATATTTTACTTGCAGGACAGTTGTAAATTTTCCGGGAAAGTACATTAGCCTGGAATATTATAACATATATGTTTTAAAAAAAATAATGTTCGAAAACAATAAAAAGCGTAATTTTTAGGTCATATGACCAAGCTTTTCATCATTAAAATAACAAAAGCAAAATGAACCAATGAAAAGTTTTATTAACAAGTCACATGACCTGTTATGCTTACGTTACGCGCTGCGCGCCGCGCCTCGGATCACTTCCGGGTGCGCTAACGCGGCGTGTCATATAACGCATTACGCGACAACGTAGGTCAAGAATATAGTCAAAATGTCTCCACCAACCAGCGTTCGGAACACAACCCCTTTCAGCAGTCCAAAAAGTTCTGTTAAATGACAACAGAGGGGACAGGCAAGAAGAACCATCAGTCAAAGAGGGGAGGGCAAGTTCTTCTCTTCCGGGTCATGTTGGGGCTCTACCGGAACTGATCGAATTGGTAGTCTAAAGTGTTTCTGGATGTTTCAGACTAAATCTGGCGTCAGCATGAGAGCACCACCATCTCGTAGCTCCGTCGTGGCCATTCCACGAGCAATCATGGCAGCCGCTCCCCACCAGAAGCCTGCTGGAGTCGGAGGCCCCCAAGACTTTTGTAGAATCTTCACGGCTGAGGGGACGCTTTCGAGAATGGGACCCAAGCCCTATCAGGGAAGCGTCCGAGTTCAAAGGTCTCCCAGGGCCATTTTAGTGGACCAGGCCCAAAACCGAAGAGCCGGCCGCCATTTTGAGAGTCCTGTGGCAGCCGCCTATCGCTGCACCGCAAGAGCGGGAGCAACTCAACTACATGATGAGCGAGACGCTGTAGTCGCAAGAGCGGGCGGTAAACAGCAGAATGGCGGAAGAGGCACAGTGTAGCAAAAGCGGGCGGAATGGCAACTGAAACGGTAAAGGGGCGCCCCACTACAGCGTGTCTTCAGGTCAAACGGATTGTGGGACAAGGTCCAGAATTGAAGAGTCATCAAAAGGCAAAAAGTTCCGCCGGACCCCGGGAGCCGGCCGCTTATGTCGGGGGCGATCTCAGGCTACACCAGTGCTATAAGACTTGGGGAAGGTGTCGGAGCCAAGCGTCTTCTCCGAGTCCATGGCCATCACACCGCCCCTCAGGGGCCTCCGTCAAGCTGTTTAGGAAGGTAACATATCACATTGTTTTCTAATGCAGTCAGGTCCACAAACGACACTCACTTACTTTGAGAATAGTGAAGCTGCAGTAGGTGGAAATAAGCTTCAGACAGTGTTACAAGCACTGCTCAGAACTCTTAACTATGGCACCCAACATCCAGAACTTATGCCATTTGAGAATGGCAGTGACATTGAAGCAACTCAGGGACCAAAACCATTAACGTACTTTCACGTATGAAAAACTTACTTGGGGAGGGGGCAGGAGCGAAGCGCCCCCTCCCAGTCCGCGCCACCACACCGTATGTTGAAAATCTGAAGCCATCGTTCTACAAAGTCAACCAACCTTGGATTGAAAAATCTAGAAAAATGTACAAACTGAAAACCAGTTTTGGTCTGCATAGCATCAGTAGCAACGCTTGCTATCAGAGTGCATGAGTTTCATGCTCGATCGATTGAGCTAGCCGGATCGGGCAATAAAAAGTATAAAATAGTTATGTAAATAGTTATTTAATAAAATGTTTTACCCTGTTTCTTTGCTGGTGTGTTGTCTATATTTTTAATATTTGCATAGGGTTTGTCGTTATTTTGGGCGGGGTGGGTGACGGAGTCGAGCTGTCTTGCAGCCCTCATGGTGTGGAGCTCAGTTCATCTCACTATTTTCGTATTTCTCATGAAGGGTTGTTCCTAATATTTCTATTTTAGCGAGGTCAAAAAGAGATCCAATTAGTGGCCTACTGATTTTGCTCGATTACTTTTATTTTTTTACACGATTTTTCACTATCTGCAAAGACTAAACAGAGTATTGCGACTTTGTGCTTGTTTGTAAATAGAGAATGATCCAAAGAGAACCAATTCTAAAACAGTAAATGCTTGGATAACAATCAATCAAATGGAGAGACAAGCAGGCACGACGGATTACAACGGGGGCAAAGGCCTGCATTAACTACCGTTCACTATCTGCAAAGAGAGAGTACTACTAAGAGAAAAGAGGGGAGGGGGGGGGGGCAGCATTCAAAGCACATCAGCGTGCATAAATACGAAAATGTTTTTATCTATCACGTACTTGACATTTTAAAGCTTTTCATATTTGCTATTAAAAAACCAATGAAATTCACAGAAAAAACCATAGGTTATAGTGGATATATAGTTAGGAATTTGCATTTACAAAACCTTGAAAATTCAATGAAAAAACCATTGGTTTTAGGCCATATATAGTTAGGGATTTGCATTTACAAAACCTTATTTTACTCGCATAAAACCATTGAAATTCCATATATAGTTATAAGCGCTAACTATATATCGCGCACCCGCAATCCACTGCTGATGATGTCACATATTACATCATTCATGACATGGTTAGTGACATCACTGATGACATCACTGATGACATCTCAAATGACATCACTGATGACATCACTGAAAACATCTCATTTGACATGACTGATAACATCACTGATGATATCATTCATGTGATAATACCATGAACCTCTTCAGACTCTAATATAACCTTAGATACAATCAGTGTAAACAGACAGTCACAGACTGTCACTCATCCATGGAGTTACTCACACACCTAGTCAGTTATGCCAAAAATCAATCACACCTCCATTTTCTCAACTATACAGTTATAAACACCTTACTTATTCAAACATATACTAACACATATTTACTTTACTCTCTTATACAATCTCTGATACATGTTCACAATGATCCATACAGCCACTCACACATTCATTGGCTCTTATGCACAGTTATTTATAGATGTCAACTCTCACATGTACTGTGTTTTACATATGTACTTAATTTGACATGTAGCACTGAGATATCCATTCACTCACTAATACACTCATGCACAGTCAAGCGCCCATACAGCTGTTTCCACATACACTTTTGAATCCATACATATAGTGAATCAACTACTCACACATCTATGTACAGAGTCACACACCTCCCAGCCACCCATACACACACACTCAGTTTCCTATACAAATACTTGGACAACCAATGAATAACCCATACAGTTACTCATATAGCTACTGATCAACATATGCAGCAGTTTGTAGAACAACAGATATAATGATGCACAAATTAAAACAGTTTAGTCACTAACCCATGCACTCAGTGAGACACATTTAATCACTCACTCATACAGTCAGTCTTGCACCTACTAAATCCTTCATCCAGACACTTATACATCCACTCATTCTTCAATATGTAAGACATATTTTAACTTTACAGAAACATACAGTCACTGGATGTTGTCATCAGTGATGTCATCAGTGATGTCATTTGAGATGTCATCAGTGATGTCATCAGTGATGTCACTAACCATGTCATGAATGATGTAATATGTGACATCATCAGCAGTGGATTGCGGGTGCGCGATATATAGTTAGCGCTTATAACTATATATGGAATTTCAATGGTTTTATGCGAGTAAAATAAGGTTTTGTAAATGCAAATCCCTAACTATATATGGCCTAAAACCAATGGTTTTTTCATTGAATTTTCAAGGTTTTGTAAATGCAAATTCCTAACTATATAACCACTATAACCTATGGTTTTTTCTGTGAATATATATATATATATATATATATATATATATATATATATATATATATTAAACACACAACAGGAGTCCCAAATTCGAATGAAGCCACCAAGGGAGAAAAGTTCAATAAGCTCGTTTCTTTATTTCATCTTGCTGCAAGGCTCTCGTCCAGAGCCCACACCCAAAGTTCAACAACGCCAAACGCGTTTCGGGAAGAATAATCCCTTCATCAGCGGCGAATGTTTGCAGAGGAAACTGTTAGCGCTTTCAAACGTGTACACCTTTGTATTTAACACATCCGCCCCAGTGGGCGTGGCCATACCTGTTGGCTTCTGGGATGCGTAGTTTGTGTACTTTTGCCCAAGTGGGTGCGCTGCAATATCCTCGATGAATAACATGAATAAGGTCCCCAGTGGGTTGATGTGAGTTCCTGGTAGGGTGCCTTACTTGCTTTGTAGACGAAAATTGAGCGTCAGGCTGACACCCCCTGCAAGGCATCAGCCTGTCTCCCCTCCGTGTGCAAACACCGGATAGTGCCTGCACCGATCCGCCTCAGCAGCGGGGCTCCATTCCCGACCCGGGTAGGCCGTTTTCTATTAAACACACAACAGGAGTCCCAAATTCGAATGAAGCCACCAAGGGAGAAAAGTTCAATAAGCTTGTTTCTTTATTTCATCTTGCTGCAAGGCTCTCGTCCAGAGCCCACACCCAAAGTTCAACAACGCCAAACGCTTTTCGGGAAGAAGAATCCCTTCATCAGCGGCGAATGTTTGCAGAGGAAACTGTTAGCGCTTTCAAACGTGTACACCTTTGTATTTAACACATCCGCCCCAGTGGGCGTGGCCATACCTGTTGGCTTCTGGGATGCGTAGTTTGTGTACTTTTGCCCAAGTGGGTGCGCTGCAATATCCTCGATGAATAACATGAATAAGGTCCCCAGTGGGTTGATGTGAGTTCCTGGTAGGGTGCCTTACTTGCTTTGTAGACGAAAATTGAGCGTCAGGCTGACACCCCCTGCAAGGCATCAGCCTGTCTCCCCTCCGTGTGCAAACACCGGATAGTGCCTGCACCGATCCGCCTCAGCAGCGGGGCTCCATTCCTGACCCGGGTAGGCCGTTTTCTATTAAACACACAACAGGAGTCCCAAATTCGAATGAAGCCACCAAGGGAGAAAAGTTCAATAAGCTCGTTTCTTTATTTCATCTTGCTGCAAGGCTCTCGTCCAGAGCCCACACCCAAAGTTCAACAACGCCAAACGCGTTTCGGGAAGAAGAATCCCTTCATCAGCGGCGAATGTTTGCAGAGGAAACTGTTAGCGCTTTCAAACGTGTACACCTTTGTATTTAACACATCCGCCCCAGTGGGCGTGGCCATACCTGTTGGCTTCTGGGATGCGTAGTTTGTGTACTTTTGCCCAAGTGGGTGCGCTGCAATATCCTCGATGAATAACATGAATAAGGTCCCCAGTGGGTTGATGTGAGTTCCTGGTAGGGTGCCTTACTTGCTTTGTAGACAAAAATTGAGCGTCAGGCTGACACCCCCTGCAAGGCATCAGCCTGTCTCCCCTCCGTGTGCAAACACCGGATAGTGCCTGCACCGATCCGCCTCAGCAGCGGGGCTCCATTCCCGACCCGGGGAGGCCGTTTTCTATTAAACAGACAACAGGAGTCCCAAATTCGAATGAAGCCACCAAGGGAGAAAAGTTCAATAAGCTTGTTTCTTTATTTCATCTTGCTGCAAGGCTCTCGTCCAGAGCCCACACCCAAATTTCAACAACGCCAAATGCGTTTCGGGAAGAAGAATCCCTTCATCAGCGGCGAATGTTTGCAGAGGAAACTGTTAGCGCTTTCAAACGTGTACACCTTTGTATTTAACACATCCGCCCCAGTGGGCGTGGCCATACCTGTTGGCTTCTGGGATGCGTAGTTTGTGTACTTTTGCCCAAGTGGGTGCGCTGCAATATCACGTGGTAAAATACTTCTGAACTACAATTGTAGTTCCTCGTCTAAATCCATGATGATTGGCTGACGACCGAGTACGTCATCCAATTTACTTTTTCCCGGGAAATCTAGTCCTTTTTAAGCAGCTGACGAACGCCCTTGTTTATCTTTGGCTGATCGTGCAAGCTAGCGGATGCTGAAAGGACCGAGAGGGGAGCAGGGAGGCCGGTTAGAAACTAAAAGGTAAGCGCGAGCACTTAATCCCGCTCAACCATCCCACGCTGGGAGAGCCGACAACTGTTTCTAGAACTGCGGCAAAACTAACCGACGCCAATCGACTATAAATGCTCCTATCTAAATTAACAACAGTCAGCGTCTCCATATTACTGTAGCATTGTATAATAACAATACCATAATATCATACCAACGGTAATAGACCACCCATGCCCCAAAAAAGCAATTTACCCTTTATCACCTTGTGGAACCCCACAATAGTACCAATCTGTGGTTTATATTATATGTTTTACATAGGTTGGATTCAAAAACAACCGTCAATGATACCACCCAACGCTGCGGATATAATTGAAGACATCCAGTGGCGCCTTTTAAATTCAGAAGGAAGGATTATTAACAATCCCTAGTATAGGTGAGTAATATCGATAATATAAACTAGCGAGAATCCCGCCTAATCTAAAAGATAAACAAATGGTGCAATAACAAACAATATAGCCCATTCCATCTTTTTTGATCTCAACAGTGGTCCCCACATACAATACGGTGGCCCCCCTCCGGTAACCTCTACAACATAGAGCCTTCAATACAAACAGGTAAAAAGTGCGCAATTACGAGGGTACCAAGTAATGCTAAACAGAGTAAAAATTGAAATTGAAAAGGCGAAAGCCTTATGAGTATATCTGTTCCCCATTTATTGAAAGGTATTGCTAACTGGAATTTAAGAAACCAGAAGCCACATATACCAGTATTTTGCATGAGAAATTTCCTCTAAATTGAACAGAAGAGGAAGCTGAAGAAATCACACACAGGTATGCTTCTAAATCACTTTCGCCCAGAAGCTTCCCAATGCTTGATTTTTAGTCAACAGGCTATGGGACCCAGTTATATAGTCACATATACCTAAATGCCCCCAGAAATGTACCCTTCAGAACCTAAGCATGTATACCACAACCCAAACATGTATACTGTTTCTAGTGTGTTAAGGAAATGTGTCAGAAATATAGATAAAAGGTTAAAAATTGTTTTTTATAAAGAAAAAAGAGAAAAAGAGACAATACCGTTTTCCATGCACAAAAAGGATGTCTTTTAATTGTAATGTTCTTTTATAGAATTGTTTGTCCTGAAGAAGGTGTTATCACTGATTCACCGAAACGCAGCGTCGACAACGAAAACAAACTGTGAACTCCTTGCATCCATTGCTTTTAACCAAATTGTGATATTTTAATGTTTTTTATCTGTGCATAAAAATGTTTTTAACCTTTATAAATTGTAATAAATTGTATATTTCTTATAACAAACACAACATCTAAGGTTCTTATTTCTGTTTATAAATTTCTTTAAAGGGTACAACTTTGAAGGTGCAGTCTGACATTCTGTGGCAATTTTCGGTATATGAGAACTATATTCGGGTTCCATATAGGCCATATGGTCCAGGGACTTTCCTTGTTCTTCCAATCTAGTTCTCCTTGTCCCATATCACCATATAAAGGAGGCCTCCCTTCTTTTTTCTACATTTATACTCTTCCACTATATGCATTAAGCAAACTATAGACTTTTTTTCTTTCATTTTCTTGTACATTACTTCTGCCCCAGCCATCCCCTGTCCATCAACCACCCGGCCCGAACACCCCATCAGCACGGTCACCATTAACCCAAACAGGCCAGCTACCCTCCACAACAGAAATGTGGTAAAAAGCAATCTGGCGCCTGTAGCTCTATCTGTCCAGACTCCTGACTCTCCCTCCGACACCCCCTTATCTGGTCTTTTAATAAACTGCCGGTCAGCAGTTAAACACGCCGCTGACATCGCCGACCTCGTTCTGGACAAAAACCTAGACCTAGCCATTTTAACTGAATCCTGGCTAAAGGAATACTCTTCGCCTTGCCTGGATATACTAGTCCCGCCAAACTACAACATCGCCAGACTGGATAGACATGCTAATAAGAAAGGAGGAGGCATAGCCTGCATCTATCGATCCTCCTTGCTTATCACTGAACTCGCAAAGGACATCTCAGACTCCTGCGAATACCTCGCACTCTCCGTCTGCAACAATTCAGTACACCTCTGTAACTTGCACATCTTTTACCACCCACCAGGTCCTAACGATGCTTTCACTGATCACTTTCTGGAAATCATGACTACAAAGATTTCCTCCAATGCCACAGAAATCTTCCTGGGTGACTTCAACTTGCATTGGAATGAAGCTAAAGATCCCTACGTCAATGCCATAAAAGACCTGTTAAATGACCAAGCCATGACCCAAGCCTGCTCTATGCCAACCCACTCAAAAGGAGCCATCCTTGACTGGATCATTTCTAAGGAGTCCGCTGTCAAGCTTATCTCCTTAGACCCCTGTGACTGGTCTGACCATCACTCCATATCCTTCATTTTGCCTGGGACTCGCAAGACAAAGACGTCTCAACCGGTGATTCCCAAGCGATGGACCAGAGACACTAAGAACCTTGACTTTGGGAAATTCGAGGCTCGATGCAGATCTGACCTACCCCCACCCCTGCACATAACCAAGGTTAGCGATCTCAACGAGCACTACTCATCATCCATCTTGAACATTCTAGACGTCCTTGCCCCTCTAAAACTTAAAAGAACTCAAATCAAGGACAGAAACCCTTGGTTCACTGGCTCCCTCAACATGGAGAAGAGAGCCCTCCGTCAGTTTGAAAGAAGTTGGAGACAACACCCCTCAGCAGTGCTTCTAAAACTGCTGCGCCAGGCGAGAAATGCCTACAACAAGCACATCATCAACTGCAAAAAAGAGTACTTCAGATCGGAATTAGGGAACGCCAAGAACAGACCCCAAAAGCTTTTTGAACTGGTCAAATTCCAATCTAACAAACTGGCTAAAACAACAAAAGAATCCCCCAAATCGTTAATATCTGCGGACGAATTCTCCTCCTTCTTCGCTGATAAAATCACGGCATTAGGAATTGAACTTAGTACTACCAACTGCGCCCAATACCCTCCTGCTCTGCCACACCCTTCCACTCCTACCTCTATGGCCTCCCCTAAAAACAAAGCCCGCTGGACGGACTTCAAATACTATAATGAAGACTCCATCTCAAAAATTCTCTCTAGCTTAAAACCAAACAATCACTTCAATGATCCGCTTCCTTCCAACTGCCTCACCACCGCCTCCCAATCCATCGTCCCCTGTTGGACTGCAATTATCAACGCCTCTCTCCAGCAGGGCTTGATCCCGGACCCTTTGAAAGCTGGCCAAGTTCTCCCCATCTTAAAAAAACCTTCACTTGACCCTGCCTCTCCTGACAATTTTAGACCTATCTCCAATATCCCGCTACTAGCCAAAGTATTAGAGAAGTGTGTTCAACAGCAACTAAGCCAGCATATTAACAACTTCCACCTACTAGATGACTTCCAATCTGGATTTAGACCAGGGCACAGCACCGAAACTGCTATGCTGCACATCGTGGACGATGCCCTCCAAGCCCTAGACCAAGGCAAAACCTGCCTTCTAATCCTTCTTGATCTATCCTCTGCCTTCGATACGGTCAACCATGAAAAACTACTTGAACGCCTCAAACTCAGGATGGGCCTGGATGGCGTGGTACTAGAATGGCTCAGATCCTTCCTCCACAATCGTTCCCAGAGATTCCTCATCAACTGCAATCTATCAGCTCCCACCCCGGTCACAGTCGGAGTCCCTCAAGGCTCAACCCTCTCCCCTACCCTTTTCAACCTTTACCTTGAGCCACTCACCGAAGTTCTCCGCTCCGCCAACATCTCCTACCATATGTATGCGGACGACACCCAATTATACATCAACATCTCCTCGCTCAATGAGATCATCTCCCTGAACGAGACCCTGAAATTAACTGTCCACTGGCTAGCCAATAACCAACTCAAACTAAATGCAAAGAAAACTGAATTTCTCCTAATCTCCCCATCTAAAACCAACCCGGAGATACAGATGTGGATTAAGGCCATCACAGCCCTGAATTGCTCACCGACCATTGTGGACTCAGCCAATCCCTGGGCATTATCCTCGACAGTAACCTCAATATGAGAGACCACATTAACTCGATGGCCAAAGCAGCCAGATTCCACCTGAGCTACCTCTGGAAGCTGAAACCTTTCATCGATGCACCAGACTTAAAAACTGCAGTTCAAGCACTTGTCATCTCCAGACTGGAATACGGCTGTTCTACCCTCACAGGATTACCTAAGACCTCCTTAGCACCTCTAAAAGCGTGCCTCAACGCGGCTGCCAGACTACTCACAGGTACCAGGAAGTTTGACAACATCTCTCCACACATGAAAGCGCTGAACTGGCTCCCCCTGGAGGCCAGAATCCAGTTGAAATTAGCTTGCACTGTACACAAGGCGCTTTACACAAACTCCCCTGCTTATCTGGCACAGAAATTAGTGATATCCGGAGGAAGCAGAAACTCCAGGTCTGCCGGAAACCTACTGCTTCAACCTGCCTCCTTAAAAAAAAAAAGAACTTATAACAGGGCGTTCACCGGAGCAGCACCACGAATCTGGAACTCTCTTCCACCCTCCATCAGAAAAATCCCTCTTCATGGGTAAATTCTTCGCCTAAGGTCTGCCCAGAACCTCCTCATTGAGTGGGACTAATCTAAGACTTCCGCCTCACATATCAAAAGCTACCCATGACAAATACATTTGGAACCTTGCTTTTGTTTCTGTCTATGACAATGAGTGCAACCATTCGTGTGGATCTGTTTGTCCCTGCACCTTAATCTTTTTGCTCAACATTGTATACCGTGTAACGTTTGATCTGTTTGTCCCTGCACCTTAATCTTTTGTTTGCTCAACAATGTATACCGTGTAAAGCGCTCTGATACCCTCACGGGTCATGTTCGCGCTCTATAAAACACAAAAATAAATAAATACATAATAAATAAACAAGTTCTTTAGTAGACGACTTTACAAAAGCTTGTTTACCATGTTTGCTTAGAACACCAATTCTTACATCTTTTAGAATATTTGCATAATCTTCATCTCTTGCTTGTCGCATATTCTGAGTGAGTTCTTTATATTCAAAATGTAACCACAGATTCACATTTCCAATACTGCCCAAAGATTTCTTAGTGTCTTCACGTAGAAGAGTTTTAAACACTGGTTCTCCTTTTACAGAGGTTAGTTGTAGCAGATCTCCAAATACAATTGAATGCTTTCCCCCAAAGAGAACGTTGTAATCTGTTTTTATTACCTGTTGAATTCTTAAGTGTACAAAAGCAAACATTAAGTTTGAGACCATGCTCACCTCATCAATAATTACGTTTTATTTTCTTCAGCACTCTTGACACTTCATAAGAAGCTTCTCCAGACAACTTCTGATATTCTAATTTATTATCATGCTCAACTGGTAACATCAAGAATCTATGCAAAGTAACTCCTTTAACATTGTGTGCAGCTAACCCAGTTGGAGCTGTTACCACACAACATAAATGTGAACCAGTAGTTTTTTGAAGATAACTGGTCAAACCTTTGATTAAAAAACATTTACCTGTCCCAGCTTGACCAATGATGTACATCAGAAGAGGTTTAAAAGATGAACACAAACATTCTTTTTTTTCATGCAACAAACCATGTTCTATCCGTTTTCTCACTTGCACATATATTTCTTACTGTTCAACATTTACTTGTTCTTCTAAGTTGTCCAATGTAATATTCTCCTCATGTGCTTGTTGCATTGCAATTTCGACTTCATGCATAGCAATCGCTGCTTCATTTTCCAGCATTGGTTGTCCAAGAGGATCTTGACTACACGGACCACTAATTTGACTATCTTGAGAACTTTCATGAGCTATTTCAGCTACAATAGTCTTTTCCTGTTCAACTTCATCATTCAACATTTTTAAATATGTAGGGAAAATTGTACATCCAATGCTATCTTTACAAGCATTAAAAGAATCTTCGTAGCAGTCAAACTCTCCAAGTAATTCACTTTCACTACGCCATGGTTTAAACAGTTGCAGAAGTGCTAAATAGTAAAATTCTCGCTTATCTGGAGTTTTGCAACTAAGTTTCTTGTGGTTTATAAGATTACCCTTTGCATGTTTTACTAAACAACCATGACATCCAACTACTGCAAACTTTCCTTCTTTTAAATTCTCTTTAACATTTCTTTTGAAGCTGTAATGTTGAAGTACTTCATACAGACATAGCTGTTCCAGATGTCGACTCCTTTTCGGATAGTATGTGTCCAACATATTAGTTTTAAGAATGTCTGTACTGTCTGGCCCATTTGCTGCCAATTGTTCAATTTCTTCCAATGATTTCAACACTCTATTTCGTTTGCAGGCAAGACCTAAACTTCCCCAAATGATTCCTCGTGACTTTGAATATAAACTTGAAGAGCACAAGCGGTCTGAACATTCATAAGATCCAATTTCCCGCTGGGAAAGCATTTTCAAAGTGAAGCTGTACAATTTTTTACTAAGACTATTCTCTTGTGCAATTTCTTCCCACATTTGTTTCAGCTCTGTTTTTTCTGCTTTTGTTATGTATGATGTAACATAACGTACAACAACAGCAATTGAGTTATCTGCAGCATACTGGATGTCCATGTTCGCATTCCACATTTTTAAAATGACTGGATTGTAGTCATTGATATACTTCGACACTTCTGTTCTTTTTAAGTTGTAGGTATTCTTTAGAGATTTCCGAGTTATTGTGTGCCTTACAGACGAAAAATAAATTTACTCTTCCTTTACAAATGACTGGACGGGGAAAACCAAACCGACATTTGGTGTAAAATTTTACTTTAGACTTGTATTTTCTTCTGCAATACTTTCCACAACAGTGACTTTGGAAACGTAAAACTTGCTGTCTCAAGCTTCTATCTCCTTCTTCTCTTGGAATCTCACATGTCACATAATGTTCAATGAAAGACAATACTGTTTCATTAGAATCATTTCCAAATTTAGGTGCATCCTTGATCCATAGTAGCAGATATGTATATGAGGTGCACCTCTTGCTTGATACTCCTTTCTCCAAAAGAAATCAGTAATTTCTCCAAGAGGTGGATTCTTTTTATTGCAATAAAAGACATCATAGCTTGAAACCTATGCTTAAAATATCTGCACACATTTACAGGATCCAATGAACACAGTTCACCAGGAGTCTTTATTTCAACATTTTTTATACTGGAATTCGCTTCTCTTAGAAACTCAAGCAAATCTTCCCATGCATACTCTGCACAGCTAAGTATGACAAACCATGTTGGTGTACCTAAGTTCCCTAACATACACTTGAGTTCTCCATGACGACGATACCAATACTAATTTGTTCCACGTTGACATGCCTTCAAATTGATTAACTGTGCTTCTAAATTTTCATCTGTTTCTTGAACTTTCTCCACAAATTCTTTTGCAGAAAGAAGTGATTGATGAACTCCAGTTTTAAGTATGTGGTTCACTGCATAGGAGAGAGAAGACAGATCACTTTCAAACAAAAGGTGAAATGTGTATGGAATGCACTGTCGAAATCTAGGATCTTCAGAACATAATCTTGTTGACCGATATTCTGAAGCTGGAATCCGTACAGGTCGGTCATCTTATCATCCACCTTCTTCAGTAGGAAACAGCTGTGGAAAACAACAAGCTTCCAAGCTTTTCTCCCATGCACTCATTGGAGTTCCCTGTGGTTTTTTCATTTGAAATAACTCAATGCTACTTCCTATCACTTCTTTTGACTGCAAAGGACATATTGTATAATGTTCACAAATCTCTTCAGTCCTTGACTTGTCCACTTTCTCTATTTGACGACTTGAAATTTCAGATTCATCTAAACTTATTACCTGTTCATCCACATTTACATTTTTGTAATACATATTGTTCTCTATAAGATATAAGGTAGCCTTTTCAACTTTATTAACATCCACAAATTCTTGCCATATTTTCCAACTCTTTGTTGGTACACCATTTACTAAAATAACTACTGCCTCATTTTCCTCTTTTTTTCTCCAGCAATAGCTTCAATATTTTTCTTAAAATCCTAAGGTAAGTACACCACTCTTCCTTTCAGCCCTCTTTGCATGTCTGTTGGTGGCAGTTTACCTGTTTTAGGCTCCATCCGAATTATAGTTTGAAAAGGATGAACAGATTGAATTATAACCGACTCATGTGTATTCAATTTGGCCAGTTCCTCTGGAATAGCTACTAATTCTAAGTTATTATGTACTGCAATAGCAGGCATTTTGTTCTCTTCTAATTTGTTGTAACAATATTTACATATACGTTGATCACTGCCTAACTCAAATCGACCTTCAACAAACAAGTAAGTTGCACATTCTTCCCACTTAACATTGTTCTCCTTTTCACTTTTCAAATACAAATCAACATTCCTACTTTGACTTTTATAATGAGTACATCGACAACAAACACAAACATAGTTTGGTATTTCAGAGCACACTACATTAAACTTTCCAATTTCTTCTTCAAACTGATCAGTGCGAATCAGTTTCTCATCTCCTCCAACATCTGTAATTGTCAAACTTTCACTTTCTATGAACTGCTCTTCTGAACCAAAATATCGCATTTAAATATCATCACACTTTTTTTGAACATCTGATAAAGAACCATATAAAAGATTTGTATTCAGTTCACTTAAACAGAATGCAGGACTTTTTACATAGTACAGTTCCCTTACAAACCTCCGCATTTCTGAATGATGTACATCCTCAAAAGATGAAAAACACTTGTACAAAGTTTTCTTGAAAGACAAGCCAGAGAATGTCCATACTTCTCAGTATATTTTCTTACATTGCATGGATATAGTCCTTGTAACAACTTAATCTTCTCTTTAATACTTTTCTGAGTATATTCTCGTAGAAAATTTCACATTATATCAATGGATTCCTGTTGAATACTACAAATAGTACTACAACTCCACTTATACAGAGGAGCTTGTGGACGTTTCCCTTGCACTTCTTCAGCTATTAACTCTCTACACTTTTACCAACCATTTCCTCCTTTGGAAGAGGACACCCATCCTGAACTTCGTAGCAACGACCTCCAGTATCAACTGCAATTGATAAACTATTTTCCTGGAAGTAACTTTCCTCATTAAAAAAGGCTCAGTAGTAGAAGTATGTCTCCAATGTCCACTAAAGATTTTACAAAAGTTGGTTCAGTTCACAAGTCTCTTTTTTCTTCTTTTGTCTTTCAATACTTTGACTATTTTATCCAACAGTTTCATGCTCTTCAAAATCACAATAAATAACTTCTGTTTTAAATTGAAAGCAGTATCCACTATACTTTCAATAATCTGCTTCTCTTTGAATTGCAACACTTTCCTTTTATATTTGCAGCATGTTTTCATTAAATTCTGAATCACTCTAGATCGAAAAAGTCTCTGAAGAATTTCTTGAAATTGCCTTTGTCTCCGAGTAGCAGATACTATTTCTTTATCATGTTTCCTTTTCCTGGTATACTTGAAAAATTCTTCTTTTTCTCTTTGTGTGATCTTTTTTTCATTAAATGTTCATAATATTTTTTTCAAAAATTGTCTTCTACTTTGAGTAGAACAAACTGTTTCTGTACTACTCACATTATTTTCTAATTGAAGATTTTTTCTTCTGCTCAAATATATATTTTTCTTCTCTTTTCTTTTTTTTTCACTTCTTCTAGGCATTTCCAAATTTTAATCCAAACAAAATAATTTTCTGAAAAACCAAAAATAGATGAAATTATTTTTCACATTTGTTCACTATGTTAAAATAATTACATACAGTTACAAAACTTCCACTAACGACTTCCAGACCCAGTGCTGCAACGTGATGGAGCACGACAGAGGAGCACTAGGATGACAAGTGGTGCCATAGAACATTCAGCAAGTATTTATTTAATTATTTACATACACCTTTACAATTTATATGTAACTGCACTACCTTGTACTTTTCACCTCTCCGCCGCACCCCACTACCCCACAGCACTTTCTCTGCAACCTACCGCAGACAACTTTATAGATAGTATTTTTAAAAATTGTAATCTATATACTTAGGATGATATTATCAACCAAACAGAACACACAAAAATTACTATTATTAGCCTAACAATTTTATCTACAACTTCGCAAACATAACACTGCACCCAGGGCTTTAAGTGGGGAGGGTGTCTGTGGGGGTCTGACAACCAGCACTTTATTTTTGGGGGCCTCGAAACGGGTCTTTATGGGGCTCTATTTTCGGGCCTCACAAAGGTAATCTGTTTTTTTTTCTTTATTTCACTGCAGTGAGATTGTGAGAGCATGCACACTGCTCACTACTTAGAAGTGAAGACATCATGCCAGGTGACTCGCATTGTAGGAGAAGGGAAATCCTTTAAAGAGAGCCATTTTCTCTCCGGATTTCCCTTCTCTTTTTGCAACCAAGGAGGAACATCATCGTGTGGTGATTAGCAGACAGACCACCAGGCGTGCAACCCCATTGCCCAAGACTCTCTGAGACAGCTTCCCGGGCGCACACACAGAGGCGCGCCCGAGTACTTCACAGGTCTTCAAAAGATTATTTTTTTGTAAATGAGACTCTCTTCTTTTTTACAGCCTACTGCTGAAATAATTAGGCTCCCCAGAAATTTCACACTGCCTGCGCCTCTGGAAACGACCACAAGCAGGCAACTTCAGCACGACCCTACTCTGACCTTACACACTGTTTTGTTTTAGTGCTACGAAAACATATGCTTTGCCTGGCTCACTTAGTTCTCACACCCCCTCTTTAATATAAACATAAAAGCTATGCAATTACTTTCATATTCCTATACTGTGCTTCACATGGAAATATAGAACTGCAGGTTCTCACCAACCCAAATTTGCTCTCTGGTATACTTTCTCAAATGTAAGAAGTATAGGTATTCAGTATTTGTCAGTCACGCCACTTTAAAACAGTGTACCTATATACAACTCGACAAAACGTTATGTTTCTAAATGAACGTCTTACGCTGAAAAGCTACTTTACATTTCTTTCGCTAGATGTACCTTTGTTTAAAACACCACCAGAGAAGGGTGGTGAAGTATGCTCCACAAAGAACAACTCAAAGCTTTGTTGTTCTTTATAAGAAACATCTGCCTGTCAATGCTTATCCCCAGCCTTTTCGACCCCTTAAGAGGCTGGGTGGATGAGTATAATACGTCGTTTTTAGGATCGGGGCGGAGGATGCACGGAAACAAGAACGTATACTTGAATAAAGGGGAGTGGATGCATGGCCAGATGCATCAATAGGTACATACATAAATGGATGTATCAATGTATGGATGGATGGATGGAAAGAAGAATGAATACAGGGACCAGTTTTTACGATAGACGGGTGGGCTGATAGATGCTTAGGATTAGTTCTGGAACAGATGTATCTATGCATATATAGGCGTATGGTTGCATGGATGGCACAGAGCTTACTTAAGGCGAGTGGGCTCATAGATGCTTAAGATAAGTGCAGGAAGAGATGTATGTATGTATATAAGTAGGAATGTATGCATCAATTAAAAGATGGTTGAATGGCGCAGTACTTAGGATGGATGGATGCTGGGCTTTAATTTGGCCGGGTCTGGGGACCGGCACTTATTTTCAGGGAACCTCCAAACGGGTCTCTATCGGGCTCTATTTTCAGCCCTCTCAAACATATTCAATTTTTTTTTATTGCACTGCAGTGAGAGCATGCACATCGATGTACGCATGCTTATTTTGCTCACTACTGAGAACTGGAGACATCATGCTAGGTTACCCACGTTGTAGAAGGAAGGGAAATCCTTTAAAGAATGTTTTTTTCCGAACGTATAATAGTTGGACAGGATTTTCTAAAGCACACAATGATACTTATCTTGATTTAGACCACTGCCCTACTTGCATAGCCCACACCCATTTAACAGCTTTGCCCCCCCCCTTTTAGAGCACCCCCAAATTTTTTCTCCCACTTAGAACCGTGCTACACCATAGTAACAAAGAAACAGTGTAACCTTCCATTGAAATCTACAAGGGCACCAAGTTTCATCATTTGCCATCAACGCTGGCAGCCTCCTACCATAGTGCAAGAGTGTCTATCAGCTCAAAGATTTGTTATCCACAGAAATGTTGTGTAATTTGTGTAGCTGTCTGCTGGAACACTCATCACCAAAATGTATTAAAACATGGGAATTTGACAGAAAAACATATACCATACCATAAAGCGATTCATAAATGGGCACACTGCCACTGCACCACCCTTTTCCCATCCTTCCTTAACCTTACAAAATCAAAGAAAGAGCCACACCAAACCTAGTAGACACACTATAGCAATACAGGAACATAGGGCCCGATGTAGGTAAAAGGGATTTTCCGAATTCAAAATACCGAGGCGGGCCGAATCGGTATTCTGAAATCGGAAAACGAGATGTAGCAAACAAACAGCGAAATAATACCGAATCGGTCGGCATCGGTAATGTGAATCGCTACGTACCGATTCGGCACGGACCGAATCGGAAAGTACCGAATCGGCTACCACCGAATCGGAAATAGCCGAATCGGCTACCACCGAATCGGAAATAGCCGAGTCGGTAAAATCCGATTCGGCAATTACCGAATCGGAATATGAAAACACACCCATGGGCAAAAAGCCCATAGGAATGCATTGAAGACACCGAATCGGTAAACTCCGATTCGGATTGTACCGAATCGTTAAAATCCGATTCGGTAAAATCCGATTTGGTAAAAACCGATTTGGTAAAAGCCGATTCAGCCAATGAGGTGGATCCCCCCTCCCCCACCCAAACAGGGAGTGGCAACCCTGGCAGGTGCAGCTAATTAAGAACTTTCTGGAGAGCCAGCCTGAGCTGAACACTCACAGTTAGCAGCAGTGGGAGTAGGAGGTAGAGAACTGTTCAGAGCAAGATGGCAAACCCTAGTGAGAGCCAGAAGTCCAGCCAGAAGAGGAAGCCAAAGTTCAGCAGCATCGAGCTGCAGGTGTTGGTTGAGGAGGTGGTGAGGGTGCACAGGCAGCTATTCGGGAAGCTGTCCCTCAATGTGCCGGACAGCACCAAGAGGAGGCTCTGGAGTGAAATCGCCCAAAAGGTCAATGCTGTAGGTGTCACCCCCAGGTCCCTTGATGAGCTGAAGAAGCGCTTCTATGATATCCGCAGCCTGACCAAACGTAAGATGGCTGAGATCCAGAGGCAAGCTGGAGTGACAGGTGGAGGCAGGAACCCGGCGCCACCCCTCACAGAGCTGGAGGAACTGGTGTCCAGCACCATTGAGAGGGAGAGCGTCACCGGAATAGGGACCCTGGACAGCTCAGCCAGAGCTACAGCTACAGGTAAGAAGCATGCGCATCATGACACACCCTAACAGACACCTCCCCATTAGACACAATGCACAGCCAAACCCCAGCCCAGTACTGTAACCAACATACAAGAGACAAGCATCATGGTATATGTAGTCAGCAGAAGTTAGCAAAATATGGCAGTGCAGAATCACAAGATAGGAAACAGTGGAACACATTCTAAGGAGATGCAAGGACATGTGGAATGCTTTAATTGTACTGACTGTAATACATCGGCACTCAGTTTACAAATGCCTCTTTGTACCTAGGGGCACCATCAGGCGGAGAACCACAGACAACAGAGGCAGCAGCACCAACTACCAGTGCAGTCGCTGGGCCGAGCACGAGTCAGGCTGCCGAGGAGGAGGAGGACAACACCATTGGGCTGGGTATTGAGGGAGACCTGGCAATTGACTATGATTTACTTCACTCCCCACAAATGCCGAGCACACCCCCCTTGCTGTTCTTCCCAGAGAACTCCCCGACAAGGGACCTCCATCCACCTACACCAGCTCCTGCCACGATTATGGCTGTGGCTCCAGTAAACCCTGTCCTGGGAGCAGGGGCTCAGGCCCCGGCCAGCACCACACCCCCACCAGTGGCACCCCAGCCCACTCAGCAGGCCGGCAGCAGCAGTACCCGGCGCCGTGCCATTCCCAGCACTGCAGCGCCACCACCGGAGGGCAGTGTCTTTTTGGGCCTTGAAGGGAATATGGTGAAAATCCAAAGGCAGCAGGCGAAGTCCATCATGGCCTGCCAACGCCAGCTCCTGCAGCACAACCTGCAGATGGGGGAAATGGTGAAAGGTTTTAAGGCCTTTGTAGATACCAACAAGGAGGTAGCAGCAGGTCTAGGCAGGCTAACCACTGCCATTACCCAGTTATGCGGCAGACTAGAGGAGCATGAGCTGTCGCGCAGGCGGGATGCCCGCGTGCAAAACCGCTCCATAAGCCGCCTTGCTGCTGCAACGGCGCAACTCTGTCAGCGCGGTGCCAACATGGAGTCAAGTCTCACCCAAAATACCGCCGAGATAACAAGGGGAATGGCCCGCATCACTACAGCAATGGAGGCCATGATTATCTCAAACACTGCCGCTAATCCTGCCCTGGACCTGGGGGATGCTGGGGACAGCAGCAGCCGCAGCAGCCCGGCCAGCGCTGCATCAGAGCCACGCAGGAGCACCAGGCGCTCCCCAGAAGCCGCAGGACATTCTGAAGGGGGTGAGGGACACCCCAGTGGGGCTGCCAAGCGCTCAAAGAAGTAGGCTTGCAAGGGCGGGTGAGGCAACCTGGACCTTAGACTTTTGTTTTCTTAGCTATTACACTTTTTTTTTGTTGCACATCAGTGCAGTAACTGTGTTGCAACAGTATTAAAATTTGCTTTTCACCACAACCATTTACCTGTCTGTGCATCTGTACTCACTCAGAAATAGTTTTCTGTAATCTCCTCACGTCTGTATCTGCCATCACTCGGCGTAGACACCCCAGCTGGCTGTGTTAGTGGCACAGCTTCGTCGTCGTCATGGTCCTCGTAGTCAGACAACTCCACCTCAGTGCCCTTCTTCACCGCAAGGTTGTGTAACATTGCACATACAGCTATGATCTTGCAGCAGGTGATGGGGGTATACTGCCTTGCACCTCCACTCTTGTGCATGCATCTGAACCTACTTTTCCAGATGCCAAAGGTCCGTTCGACGACATTCCTTGTGCTTTTGTGGGCCCGGTTATACCTCCTTTGGCTGGGTGTGGAGGGGTTGAGGTAGGGGGTGAGTATGAATGAGCGGAGGGCATATGCACTGTCGCCTGGAAGGGAAAGGGGTAACATTACACACATGCATACATGTATTACACCTAGCTACTTTGTGTTATGGGGGTCTGATGATGTGTCTCACCTAGGAGGTATCCTTCACCAAATTCGCCAGCCATCAGCCGTGCATAGATGCCGCTCTGTTGGAAAATATAGGAGTCGTGGGTACTCCCTGGGAATTTTGCTACCAGGTCTGTGATGGTGCACTTCGCATTGCAGATCACCTGCACGTTGAGGGTGTGCGTAGACTTCCGATTGCGGTATATGTATTCTGTGTCCGCTGGTGGGCAAATCGGAATGTGCGTGCCATCTATGCAGCCAATGATTTGGGGAAATTGTGCCATCTGGTAGAAGTCAGCTTTAGTTTGTAGCAGTTCTGCGTGGGTTGCAGGGAAAGAGATGTATTGGTCCATCCTGTGTATCATGGCGTCAAGGAATGTGTGGAAGAACCTTGACAGGCTGCTCTGGGTCACCCCTCCTGCCGCTGCAACTCCACTTTGATAGCTGCCAGACGCAAGCAGGTGTAGGCTGCATAGCACCTGGACGTGTGCTGGGATGGCGTGTGCCCTTGGGGTGTGGTGGTCCAACAATGGTTTGAGGTCCCTGATGAGCTCAAGAATGGTGTCAGAGTCCAGCCTGTATCTCTGTAGGATCTCTGCCTCTGTGAGCATGAACAGGGTTATCCTCTGTCTGTAGACCTATTCATTTCTTTGCCATTCCCTCTGTCCTTCCTGCTGTAGCCGTAGCCGCCTCGCAATGACATAAAAAGCTGCCATCCTGCAAGTTGCAATGCATTTTGGGGCTGTTTTTATGGGTTGGAGTTGGTTACCACCTGATTGTAATCCATGGTAAATACCGAGTGAATTCTACCGATTTTGAGCCGAAATCGGTGTTTCTGTGCCTCCCTACATCTCCCCATCTGTCCGATTCGGGGAATTTCCCGATCGGTGATTCAAACGAATCGGTAGGTTCTCCGATTCGGCTCATGTCCGAATCGGTGTATCTACCGATTCGGTACATGGACCGAATCGGCTTTATTCCGAATCGGTGTATCTACCGATTCGGTATATGGACCGATTCGGATAATTTCCGATTCGGTGTCACTACCGATTCGGTACATGGACCGATTCGGATAATTTCCGATTCGGTGTCACTACCGATTCGGTATATGGACCGAATCGGTTATTTTCCGAATCGGTGTCACTACCGATTCGGTACATGGACCGATTCGGTGTTTGCATCCGATTCGGTGTGTTACCGATTTGTTACATATCCGATTTTCGGTATGTACGTATCGGATTCTTTTCCATTCGGTGCTCATTCCGATTCGGTTTTCGCTCCGATTTTGACTTTTTTCTTTGCCCTACATCTCGATGGCTGTATACAGATCGGTAAGGGCCCAAAATCGGTATTTTCGGCCGTTACCGATCGGTAACGGCCAACCTACATCTGGCCCTTAATTTCAACAGCTGTGTGCCAGAACGCTCATGAGCAAAGTGTATTAAAACATGCAAATTTGTGTGTAAAAAAAAATATACCATGCCATAGGGCGCTTTATAACTGCTCCCAGTGGTACTACATCACCTTTAGTAGCTCGACATCTGCACGTTACTAAATTCTGTGTTTTAATGACCAACATACCCACCTTCCCCACAACCACCCCTGCCCTTGCTTAACCGTACGAAATGAAACAGAAACCCCCAGCATTCCTAGTAGAGCCACTATACCCATACACAGGGTTAATTTTAACAGGTGCGTGCCGGAACACTTATCAACAAAAAGTATTCAAACATGCAAATTGGCGAGTAAAACATAAACCATCCCATAGCACGGTTAATAAATGGACCCCGTGGCACTAGATTACCTTTACTAGCTACACATGTCCACGTTACAAATATCCATGTTATAATCAGCAACATAACCACCTCCCCCACCCCCACCCCTGTCCTTGCTTAACTTTATGAAATCAAACAATGAGCCTCAACACTCCTGTTAGCGCCACTGTAGCCATAAATAGACTTAATGTCAACAGGTGTCTGCCGGAATGCTCATCAGCAAAAGCTATTAAAACCTGCAATTTTACAACACCAACACCACAGCCGCCCTTGCCTAACTTTACGCAATTAAAGAAAGAGACCCAGCAAACGTAGAAGTGCCGCTATAGCCATACAGAGGCTTAATTGCAGCAGATATCTCCTGAAACACTCATCAGCAATATACCATGCCCTAGGGCGCTTTATAAGTGCTACCAGTGGTACTACATCACCTTTAGTAGCTCAACATTTGCACATTACTAAATTCTGTGTTTTAATCAGCAACATACCCACCTCCCCCACACCCACCCCCGCCATTGTTTAACCGTACAAAATCAAACAAAAACCTCAACCGTTCCTAGTAGCGCCACTATACCAATACACAGGGTTAATTTTAACAGGTGTCTGCCGGAACACTTATCAGCAAAAAGTATTCAAACATGCAAATTAGCAGGTAAAACATAAACCATTCCATAGCACAGTTTATAAATGGCCCAGTGAAACTACATTACCTTTACTAACTACACATGTCCACGTTACAAATGTACGTGTTATAATCTGCAACACTTCAAAACCTACATATATCCAGCACAGGGACACAGCCTAACAAATAGTATCACTTAAAATCACATGTAGTTCTGTAATGTCAACAAAATCATACAGAAAATATACCACACATTTTCATTTCTTTCTTATCTCTCACACTTGTATAAAACATCTCTTTTAAAGAAGCATTCCCCAACCACTTCTATTCCATAAGAACAGACAATAATTAATACGTTTACTACCATATATTTTAGTGTATCTACCTTTTTATTAATCACTAGTAAGAAACTACAAAAACTATTAACTATACCCAAATGCAAACCAGAATCCATATTCATATTATATCTCAACCTATGAACTAATGATTCAAACTATGCGTACATAAAAAAGGAACGTATCACTTTTACTATCTCCATCTCCTCTACATGTAATCTCCAAACACTGTAGACGGCCTCACAGTACAACAACCTACCTCGACTTACATTCAAATCTACCTCTCAGTGTCAAAAATGAGACCACAACCTGCCCACATAACATTTCTGGGCTTCGTTTTATCGTTTTTAACTTAATAACACATACATCTCCTACCACCACCCCACTATTTTCACATAAAGTATAATTTGCAAACGTGCAACATTTTGTTTATCTCGCCCGAATACATTACAAACCCAAATTAACACTGTACCTCATTTTCAAAACCATACAGTCCTATAAAGATCACAAACTACACTTCTTCTTTGTGAAAAATTCCTAAACATATATAAAATCTTATTTAACAACAGGTCAAATGTTATGCATATTTTATAACCAATATCAAACACCACACTATATTACTTTGAAATAAAAAATACTTAAAAACTTAAAAACATCACCTCAAATACTTAATCAGTACTACAGAACACATAACACACCTGATTCATTTCTAACTCACCGTAGTAGTTGGTATGCAGATTTCAAATGTCACACACGCATACAATCCTTTCTTTGTCACGTAGTACATGTAAAGCACTAATTCCTTCAAGAATGGAACCAGGAATGGCACCATTTCTCTGTCGCTCCACACATAAATACATGTAAAGAACAAATCGGAATACTTCATTCCTTCAACGACATTCCAAAACATATCTCCATTGGTTAATTTTGAATTTTCCATACGAAAAGCTACTTAATGTTCCATGCCACATGCAAGTCACAAATTCAACTTATTTTATCACAACACTTTCTGGAACATTCTACGACACCTGCAGGTTAAAAGTTCATCCAATTTTTTTTAACCTAACGATATACTTTTGCAACATTTTATTGAACATTTAACAGCACATGCAGGTTAAAAGTTCACAATAGGGGTCGGTAGTTCATCAGCTTTATCCCCAACTCCAGCAGCATGTCAGCTTACGCCCCCAGCGCCATCAGAACCGTAGGAGTCAGTACTTTTCACTTTACAAATACCAAACTCATTTTACACACACAAATTTACCTTAGCACTCCCTATATAACACCCCCTAAGCACCATACACAAGTTACAATGTTCGAAACAAAAGTTCCTCCGAGTAGGTATAACTACATGCTGACACTACTTGGACACATGTGGCAGAGCGGCCAGAACACATGACTTCACAGCATATGACACACAGTTTAGGCTCACTCTTTCATCCCCGAGTCCGGCAGCACCTCATCTTAGCAGCATAAGACTCTAGACACTGCCTCACATATTTTCCGTACCCCAGGACTTTCAGACCAGTACGGGTCAGTAGTTCGTCCTAGTAGGTATAAAAATGCTCACTACTTCCACAGCTGAAGTGCAGCAGCCATGGCACATGACTTCACAGCATAAGACACACAGTTTGGGCTCACCCTTTAATCCCCAAGTCCTGCACCTGCTCACCTTTCCAGCATCAGACTCTACGCAATACCTGACTAAATTTTCGTTGCCCAGCACTTTCAGACCTGTAGGTATGAGTAGTTTGCTTCGCACTCCCTGTATAGCACACCCTAAACACCCCACAAAGGTTACAGTGCTCCTACCCTCCTATTTTCGACTTTTTTCACCCTTTTTTCCCCTTACTCGCTTCAACAGAATCACAAAATGGTGGCCAACACTTCCTAGTTGCAACCGCTTGCATCGCTCACAGCCAATTAGCGGTACAAAAGGGGGTGGTAATGGACGGAGCATCTGAATCAATCAAACACTCACACCCAGTCAAAAGATCTGGGTTTAATCCATCACGGTTCTTTAGCCCACTCTGCCACCCCAGTTCAGACATGGCTATATGCAAATCAGTCTGACCCTGTGCCTCATGGGAACAGTCCAGCCCGAACTGCCAAGCCATGTCTTCCCTGGACCGGAAACAAGCTTCCGAGGACCGGTTTCTGGCATTCCAGCCATCTTCAGCCCAGCTTGCTTGAATCCAGTGGCAAAGTGAGCAAGGGACTCACGTCTGAGCATACCCTGCCACACTTATGGCGGCCAAAAGCGGTCCAAAAGGGGGTGGTGATGGATGGAGCATCTGAATGAATCAAACACTCACACCCAGTCAAAAGATCACCGTTCTGGAATGGTTGAATGCCAGAAACCGGTTCGGTGACAATTGGTGAAAAAAGTGCTCAGTGCATGGAGACATATACAGTGAAAAACATTTTATACAGCTATATACAGAAGTATTTGAAAGGTCAGAAATTGATTAGCCTCCAAGGAGTCCTAATGATTTTTAAGGGATCCTGGAGTTTCTGGACCTAGAGTTAGCGTTGACGTTTCGACCCTGATGCGCCCCAGTCGGTGGTCGCCGCAGGTCTTATCTTTATCTCTCTGCGAAGAGAGGAGACACACTGCTCTTCGTTCCCCACGGATCGTCCCTAGAAACTTCTGAGATGGATACAATCAGCCATTGTGCGGCACCTCATCAGGCAGAGAATCCTCCTGTTCTACACTGTCAACCATTTCATACCTGTCTTGATAAAGACCAGCGGCGACCACCGACTGGGGCGCATCAGGGTCGAAACGTTGTATTATATATCTGGATGCAATGACAGAAACAGCAAAATACAAGTCGGGTGGCACACTATACTAAGCATACTAAGCATCCGTCCTTCTTGGCTCTCCCCATCATTATCTCTGTCAGATGTGCTCCGCAGGTTCCGGTCGTTGCTAATAGGGGTCCACCTCCAGATGTTACCAACACCCTGAAGTATACTAACAGGGTGTTCGAACCATCAGGCGAGAGAAGGAAGGGGAAGGGAACTGCAGGGAAAAGGATCTGAAAAGACACAAGTAAAACAGTTATACATAAACCATACATATGATGCTACTCTCAAATGGTCTCATTATAAGTAGCCGTACCTGTAATGTGTCTTAAGGACCTCATAAACACCAGAGCGTCCTAGACAGAGTCTGTACTCTGAATTATATCTGCAAACACAGAAGGCAGCCATAAGTTCTACTTATCCTCATTCATAGAATTCTAATTCATTCAACAAATGCTCCAGAATGCCACATACCACATAGGATATACGGATACTCGAAGATTGCTTCCAAGTGGGAAAACTATATAATTATATAGAGTCTTGTATAAATGCAGTTCACTTCTTTCAATCAAGAGAAAAATTAATATCAAATTGAAGTCACTTCTCCGAGTCTCAACAAAACTCCAAAGGATACTGAATACCATAAGATCCTGGAATCTCAATGTTCAAAATACCGTGGGAATGTAGGTAATTTCACCACACTGCTCTATATCATCACCAAAATGTACAATGGCACACGGTAACTCGTAGTTTAAATCACCACGGAGCTTCGCTGCCCGAAATACCTCTGATGAGGTTTTCACAAGAAAATGTAAAATGAATGTCCCAAACTGAATCGTAAAACGGCAGTGCGTGGCCTCCCGACTCACAGCGCTCCGCTTAAAGTCTGAATTGAGGGTTAAATATAACAGACACGGTAGCACAGAACTGAGGCAACAGGAAAAACAGGAACCAGAGGACGCGAATGGAACTGGAACAACAACAGAATTACGTGCATCCGCTCTCGCGCGTCTTGTCATTAAGTACCTCCCCGTCCGCTCTAGGAATCATGGTAGACGTAGTCTTTCACTCAGGTAGGCGCCTAGACCACGAAACCTGACAATCTTCCCCATTATCTCTGAATTTATAGGATCGCAGAGTATTTTTGTCACTTTCTATCAATGGTAGTCTTTGCATGAAATAAAACAGTTTGCAGAAAAAGCTGCGATTTGGACTTTTGCCCTTACTGGCATAGCTGTCAAGTTTCCCATGTCCATGTGTGACTCATTAGGCCAGTCTTAGAATTCTGGGTCTTGTAGTCTAACCTGGGTCCTGTAGTCTAATCTTGTAGTTTAACCCATAACAAAACCTCCTTCTTCCTCGTCCCAGTCCTTACTGGGTGAGACGGACATCTCCTCCCTAAAAAAGGTTCTACCAAGCTAGAATAAACCAAAAAAATTACTGATATGGCAGAATTCTTATTTATTTATTTATTTATTAATGAAATTTTTAAAGCGCGAACAATGGCCCTTAGGCGTCTCGGCGCTATAGTATCTGCAAAAATTCAACCACGGAAGGGGAGAGAGGGTCTACTGATTAAAAAGCCAGGTCTTGAGTTGTTTTCGAAATGCCCAGAGTGAGTGGCTTGATTTAATCGAGGGAGGCAGGGTATTCCAAAGTCTGGGGGCTGAGACAAGAAATCTCCTGTCTCCCCAGGAGACGGATTTACTACGTGGAACGACCAGATCATTCAGACTGGAAGAGCGTAAGGTTCTGGCCGGGCAATAGGGGATCAAGTTTTGGGTAAAAAACGCTGGTCCCATGTTATGCATGGCCTTGAACACTATGCATAAAACTTTGAATTTTATTCTATTCCTTATGGGTAACCAATGCAGTTCTTTAATGGTCCCAGAAACTGAACGAAATTTCGGGATTCTGCCCAGGAGCCTAGCTGCTGAATTCTGGATGAATTGCATTTTGTTCAAGACTCCTTCTTGAGCATTCAGGAACAGAGCATTGCAATAATCCAGGGTCGACAATACCAAAGAGGTGACCAATGTTTTGCCGGCCGAGTCTGGGAGAAAAGGAAGAATTTTCTTAATTAGTCTCAGTTTGTGGAAGGCAGCAGATGTAATCTGGTTGGCATGAGGGAGAAAAGTAAGGCGGTCGTCAAAAATGACTCCGGGGTTCCTTACCTTGACAACAGGCTTAGGGGGAGGACCCAATGAATCGGGCCACCAGCAAGAGGACCATTCCGGTATCAAATGACCGAAAATGATTACTTCCGTCTTATCGGAATTTAATTTTAGGCAATTGGAAGCCATCCTGTTTCCAATTGCCACCATGCCTTGATTGAGGTCAGCTGCTTTTTTGTGTCCATCATTCTGAACAGCCAGAACCAACTGTGTGTCGTCGGCATAGGTGGTCAGGCTCATCCCGTGGGCACGAATGGTTTTGGCCAAGTCCAACACATATATATTAAAGAGTGTCGGACTTAGGGATGAGCCTTGAGGAACTCCACATGGTAGTGACAAAGTAGGGGAACAAAATGATCCCAGTGTAACCCTCTGTGTTCTATTGGCCAGAAAGGACACTAACAGTTTCTTGGCGTTATGTTGGACACCAATGTTTTCGACACGGCCGATCAAGGTGACATGATCGACCGTGTCGAAAGCAGCCGACAGGTCCAGCAGTATTAAGACTGCGGTCCCCCCAGCATCCCGGATGGATCTTATTTCATCCGCAGCTTTAATCAAAGCCGTCGCGGTCCCATGATATTGGCGGAAACCAAACTGGGAATCATCGAGGAGATGGCTTTCCTCTAAAAAGGCTGACAGTTGTTGGTTCATGGCCTTTTCGGCTATTTTAGCCAGGATTGGGAGATTGGCGATTGGTCGGTAGCTCTTTAAGTCATCCATGTCGAGATGAGGTTTTTTTAGCAGGGGTTTAATGAGGGTTTGTTTTAGAGTGGTTGGGTAGATTCCTGTGGTAAACATTAAGTTACAGATGGAAGTGATGATAGGCAACACCACTTCGATTACAGGGAGTAAGACTTTGAAAGGACATGGATCCAGAGCTGAACCTGATTTTATGGTAGATATAAGATCCTCTACCTGAGAGCCGGAAATGTCTTTGAACTGAGAAAGAGTGGGTCCAGTCCGAGGGGTGGTCAGTGAATTAGCGGGGGGTTGGTGTTATTTGCAAAGGCAGCGTAAATATCGTTGACTTTGCTATAGAAGAATTTAGCTAAGGAGTCGCACAGCGACTGAGAGGGTGGAGGGGTTAGATTTGGGGAACAGCCGGCTAACTGTTTAGTAGTTTCATACAGTGCCTTACTGGAGTTTCTTGCGAGTTCAATTTTGCCGCTAAAATATTTTTTCTTCGCCTCGAAAATCATAGCTTTGTATCTGGCCAACGTTTCTTTATACTTAGTTTTAGCCTCGGCGGTGTAGTCTTTCCGCCAGTGCCTCTCTTTATTCCTGCACTGCTGTTTTTGAATTCTTAGCTCCTCTGAGTATCAGGGGGCCGATGGAACCGATCTGTTCCGGGATCGTTTTTTTAGAGGGGCTAGAGAAATAGCTGCGGAGCCCACCCACTCATTAAATTGTATGGTGGCAGTATTGGGATCGTCTGAGAGAGAGGGGGGGGAAGTGGACAATAGGTTTTTAAGTCTGGTGGCATCGATGTCATTCCAAACCGGGAAAGACTGCTGTGGAGAATGGGAATGTGATTTGGGGGAGACGGAGTCATGGATCGCCAACGATGCCGTAATGATATAATGATCTGACCATGTTATGGGGAGAATTTGGTCAACCTGTAGCTCCGATAGATTGGTGAAGATACCGTCCAAGATATGTCCCCCCTGATGTGTAGGGGCTCTGACCAGCGGGGAGAGACCGAAAGTGGTCATGTCAGCCAGGATAGTAGCTGTGTCCTTGTCCTTGGTATTATCAAAATGAAAATTGAAGTCGCCGAGGACAGTTAGGGAGTTGTCCAAGGCGGATGTCTCAAGGATTGCCCTAAGGTCCGACCGGAATTCAATCCTTGATCCAGGGGGTCGGTATAGTAAAATCCCTTTGAAATTATAGGTGGGGACAGCTTAATGGAAAATTGCAATGCCTCACATGATACAGAGGATATTGGGTTACTTCTTACGGTCAGATCGTCACGTAAGATGATTGCAATGCCACCACCTTTCTATCGTGGTCTATCCAATCTCTGGATAGAAAAGCCATTGGGAACAGCGATCACTAAGTCTGGGTCGGATGAACTGTCCATTCAGGTTTCAGTCAGGAATAGTATGTCAATTTTGTTGTCTTCGATTAAGTCAGCTATGTCCTGTCGGTGTTTACCGAGTGACCGGACATTAATGAGAGCCATGAGATAGTGTTTGGATAAATTAGGGGATTTACAGCTATTAGCAAGGGCTGGTTTATTCAGGAATGATATAGAAATTTCGCAGCAGGAACAGGTATGGACAGAGTCACAAGCCAGGAGTGAGGGGTCGAGTGCAGAGCATGATTGAAGTTGAGGGGCCCGTAGCTGGTGCAGCATACTCGAAGAGTATGTGGTTCGTAAGATCATAGCGGGAGAACCAAGGGGGGTGGCCCTGGGCCCGGTCCAGGCACGGACGGGCGCAGACAGGCCCGCCTTTGGCGCGCCTTCGGCGCGCCGCCGGCGCGCCCGCTGCGCCGCCCGCTGCGCGGACGGGTAGGTCTGCTACTTTTATCCATTACAGAGCAGAGTGGGAGGAGCGATCACCTGGGCCAGCAGCCTTGCCCTACCCAAGATGGCGGCCAAAGTGGCTGTGCTCGATCGAAGCGCCTAATAACGGCGGTGCTGTGAGGGGAGATGAGATAAGGTCTTGGGCGAAGCAATCTCGCTCCAAGAAGGGTGCTGAACAATTAAAATTAGGCAGATTAAAATTTTTACAATTTTTAAAAAACGAGTAATTCTTGGTCAATAACTCGCGCTAATATACAGTTTTGCACAAGAAAGTGCTGAGCTCCCCCGGCTTCCGCCTCAGGGGTTGAATGCAGAATCCAGGCGGGAAGTGGGAAGCGTCCTTAAATGTCCTGGGAGGGCGGGAGGAGCGATCACCTGGGCCGGCAGCCTTGCCCTACCCAAGATGGCGGCCAAAGTGGCTGTGCTCGATCGAAGCGCCTAATAACGGCGGCGCTGCGAGGGGAGATGAGATAAGGTCTTGGGCGAAGCAATCTCGCTCCAAGAAGTGTGCTGAACAATTAAAATTAGGCAGATTAAAATTTTTACAATTTTTAAAAAACGAGTAATTCTTGGTCAATAACTCGCGCTAATATACAGTTTTGCACAAGAAAGTGCTGAGCTCCCCCGGCTTCCGCCTCAGTGGTTGAATGCAGAATCCAGGAGGGAAGTGGGAAGTGCCCTTAAATGTCCTGGGAGGGCGGGAGGAGCGATCACCTGGGCCGGCAGCCTTGTCCTACCCAAGATGGCGGCCAAAGTGGCTGTGCTCGATCGAAGCGCCTAATAACGGTGGCGCTGCGAGGGGAGATGAGATAAGGTCTTGGGCGAAGCAATCTCGCTCCAAGAAGGGTGCTGAACAATTAAAATTAGGCAGATTAAAATTTTTACAATTTTTAAAAAACGAGTAATTCTTGGTCAATAACTCGCGCTAATATACAGTTTTGCACAAGAAAGTGCTGAGCTCCCCCGGCTTCCGCCTCAGGGGTTGAATGCAATTCTTCTTCTTACCACCACTATATACAGAAGAGGTCAATCCTACCAAATCCTGTTTTGTTCATTTCCCTTCTGGAGTGGTTCTACTTTGGGTGAGTAGAAGTATTTTTAAGTTTTTATTTTATTTACTCTTAAGTATTTATTGGACTAAGCGGTGGAGTTTAAACATGTTTGGGCCGTAGAGATCACCTGTAGTGTTTGCCGTCCTGCGCTAGCGGTCGTGTTGTGCTATAATTAGATCAAAAGTGCTGATCGCCCTCTTTTATCCTTCACTAGAGGCTGGGGGTTGTTTGTTAATTATTGTCTTTCTCTCAGGACGTCCCAACAGCCTGCTTTAGTGGTTTGGACCATCTTTCATTAAAATGAAATAAATAACTAAATAAATATATATAAAGAGGAAAAGGAAAGGACATGTCACTTTTGTCTTCCTTATTAACATAGTCCTGAAGAGTTGTCTAGCAACCCTAAATATAGGAAGTGTGAATGGTTTGCATATTTAAAGGCCTTAGTCCCTTTTTTGGTTTTGTCCTTCTAGCACCTGACTACTTTAGAAGTATGGAGTCTGGAAAGGCAAAGGAAAAACATAATGCTAAAGCAGAGGAGGTTCACTCTCCGGCATCAGAGCCCATTAGACTTGAGTCTATTCAACCTGTGAATCAAGCAGCAGTGGAAGCAGCTTTGGCAAGAGAATCTCTCCTTTCCCCCTGCAAAGGTTCTTAAGCCTGTCCCTGTTGATGATGTGGATGACAGGGAGCCAGAGGCGGACATCAATTGATGGTTTGCTCAGGGACTAGAATTGTCTGAGGTCCTGTTGCATAATATGGAGAATTTGTCTCTTCCTGTGGCTGCAGAGATTCTCCAGGAGGGTGATCTTTTCGGCCAGTATCATTGAAGAGAGTCTGACTCCCTTTCCGCTCCATTCATCAGCAAAGAAAGTGTTACTTTGCAAATAGGAGAATTAGGACAAACAGGCCTTCCCTAGCTTCCTAGCTAGATGTTATCCCATTGACTGTTTTGCAGAGGAATTTCTGCCATCTGTTAAGGTGGATGCTATTATGGCTGGGCTCTTTGCAAGGTATGCTGGTTTTAGAGGTTGCTTCCCTGCTGGATCCTGTGGATAAAAGAGTGAAAGCAGCCATGAAGAGGTCTTATATGTCGATGAACTTTGGTATCAGAATCAGCAACTATGCAACCTATGAGGTTCAGTCTGAACTTGGGGACTTTCAGACGTTGTCTGAACAGATTCAGTTGGGAAATATTTTTTCCGAGACTTTTTTTAATTATGGAGCAGCAGGTCCATTTTCTAGCGGCTGTGTCTTTTGATGCCTTGGGGGCCAAGGCTACAGCTTCTGGTTCGGTGACTGCAGGACATTGGCATCTCTGGATAAGATCTTGGAGGGCGGATGCTGCGCAGTTATTTTCTCATGCATCTCCTGTTTTTGGGAATCTAAGCTGTTTTGCCAAAAGTGGGAAGACATAATTAAGAAATATTAGGAGGATGGGAGGTTGGTGATGCCCATTAGAGCTCCTGGCAGAGGAAAAGGTTTTGGTTTCAGGAGAACATTTGGTCCATCTACCACCAACACTACACCTTTGGAGCGTTTTTGAGGCAGGGGTCGAGGCCAGGGCACCCCTGCATCAGACAAAGCCAGGTTTACTCCAGCCTTGTCCTCTTCCACACCTACTCCTCAGCCTCCTAAAGCATGACTATGCCAGAAATCATCCACAGCAGGTTGGGGGTTGAGTGAAATATTTTTCTCATGTATAACAATCACAGATTGTGGACAGATGAGCAGTTGATGTGGCACAAAATGGTCTGAAGATCCAATTTTCTTCTCAACCCCCAGACTTTTTTGCCGGACTCCTCTGCCAAACAATGCCCTGAGTCAGTCTGCTCTTTTGGAAGGGACGGAGGATTTGCCTACCAAGGCAGCCATAATTCCAGTACCTCAAACAGAATTAAGGAGAGGCTGCTATCCATTCTTTTTCTGTTCCAGAAAGTGTCAGGATCTTTTCATACTGTTTTGGATCTAAGGAAAGTAAATTCTTCATTCCTTATCAAATGTTTCTTTTACTCTAGACTCCATTCTTCCTCTGTTGAAAAAATGGGTAAACAGCCATCACAAGGCAACTATTTCAACGCACTACCAATACAACAAAACTTTTACAACGCAACATCCATTACAAGGCATGCTATTACAACGCATGCCATTACATCCCAAATGCTATTACAACGCATGCCATTACAACGTAAGTATTGGTAAGTATTTCAATTAATTTATATTAATTTAATTTAATTTGAATTACTTAAATTGTGTAAATTATTTATAATTTAAAAAAATAATTTTAAGTATGGGTAAGTATTTTAATTAATTAATATTATTTTAATGTCATTGTAAGTAATTAAAATAATTGTTTTAAATAATTATAAATATAATTTAAAAAAAATTATTTTAATATAAATTATTTTAATTTAGTAATTTTAACCCCTACTCTATCAAAAACTTACTCTACTTTTACACCCCCCTGGAGTTGAGTTAGAATAGTAATTTTAACCCCTACACTATCCAACACTTACCTTACTATTACATTCCCTGGAATTAGAATAGTAATTTTAACCCCTACACTATCCAACACTTACCCTACTATTACACCCCCCTGGAGTTAGAATAGTAATTTTAACCCCTACACTATTCAACACTTACCCTACTATTACACCCCCCTGGAGTTAGAATAGTAATTTTAACCCCAACACTACCCAACACTTACCTTACTATTACACCCCCCTGGAGTTAGAATAGTAATTTTAACCCCTACACTATCTAACACTTACCCTACTATTACAACCCCAGGAGTTAGAATAGAAATACAAAATATATTTAAAACAATTATTAATTAAATTAAATTAATTTAAAAAAACTGATAATACATTTAAATAAAAGTAATAATTAATTAATATTTTTTTTAAATAAAACTATTTTAAAATTATCCGAATATTAATAAAATAAAATATTATATTAAATAAAATTAATAATTAATTTAAATTAATTTTAAAAAGTTATATTAAAATTAAATTAATATTAATAAAATAAATAGTTCATTGGGATTCAATTCAATGCACAGGATGGGAAGATCTTTCATCCCGGTCACAGGAAAGAGAAGCTGATGTCTCATCTTTGCTCTCTGCTATCAGAACCTCAAGCTTCATCCATAGAATGGCTAGTAGTCCATGGGTGACCTAGCCTCAACAGTCTCAATTCTTTGGACCCATCTCCATCTGTATCCATTGGTTCGTCACCTGCTGAGGTTTTGGTCTCCAGTAATTTAGGATTACATTGTCCAGGTTCCAGTGATAGCTCAGGTATCTCAGGATACCCATTGGTGGCTTCAGGAGGGGTCATTAAGTAGGGGCCTCACGTTTCTTCTTCCATCCCTCTCAGTCATCATGACGGATGCAAAGGGGGAGGGTTGGGGGGTAATCCTTCTTTCACATCAAATTCAAGGGAGATGGGTGCCTTCTCAGATGCAGATGTTCTAGAATGGGAGGGAATTAAAGGTATATTTGGCTCTGTTAACATTTGCTCCTTTAATTGAGAACCAGGCTGTATTGATCCACACAGACAACCAGGTAGTCAGAAGTTATCTGCAGCACCAGGGAGGTACGGATCCATCACCTCAGTTGACTCAGGACATTTGTCTCTAGGCAGAGCAGCATCTTTCTCTCTCCAGGCAGTATTTCTTCTGGGGATGGAGAATTTGCATTTGTATCATTTGAGTTGTGTCTTTCCTTCACCTATCTCGATCGTCCTTCGTCCACATGTTTTTCAGCAGATAGCACAAAGGTCTGGGTCCCCTTCGTTAGATCTCTTTGCTACGAGAGAGAATGCTAAGACACTCCAGTTTTGCACTCTGACCCCAGGTCCAGGGGTATGGGCAGTGGATGCATTTTCAGTTTTTGTGGCTGGGGGGTGGGGGGTCTCCTTTATACATTTCCTCCCATCCCTCTGATTCCCAAGGTCATAGAGAAGATTTTTATGGATAGGGTCCAGGTGATCTTAGTGGTTTGAGGTACTGGTTTCCTCTCCTTTTGCAGCTGTCAGAGTCCACTCAATGTATTCTTCCTCTGGCTGTGTCTCCTCTGTTGTCCTGAACCATGGCAAAGCTGCTCTTCTGAGACTGTGCCTCATGGTTTGGAACTTGAGAGGTTAATGTTGCAGGCGTTAGGTTGTTTTGGGAAAGCGGCTCAGGCAATCCAGCCTTCTAGACGTCCTGCTACTTTAAATGTTTAAGTTACGCACTGGAGGTCTTTTTTTAAGTGGAGTTTTCCTAAAAATCACTCCCATTCGACTTGTGATCCCATGAAGATTGTCGATTTCTTACAGGATGGGTTTTCCTTGGGTTTGGTGGTTTCTACTCTGCATAGTCATTAGGCAGTAGTAAAAGCCTTTATGAAACTAGAGGCTCAGAAATTAGAACTGCTGGTCTCTAGGTTGTGAAGAAGTTTCTTTTTGAAACGTCCAGTGGTTCATAGCCCGATTCCTTCATGGGATCTTTCACTAATTTTGAAAGCATTACAAGTAGCTCTATTTGAGACATTAGAATCAGTTGATCTCAAGTATCCGTGGAAAAAGTGCTATTTCTTGTGACTATCTGTTCAGGCCATAGAATTGGGGAACTTGGGGCCCTTCACTATTTCGATCCTTATTTTAGTTTTTTTCAAGACAAATCGATTTTGAAACTGAAGCCTTTGCTGTCCTGAAGGTCCCATCAGTCAGGATTTGGTTCTTCTTGTTTATTTTCCCAGTCCTTCATCTCCCTAAGAGGAAGAGTTGAATACTCTAGACTTTCACGGAGCTATCTGTTTAGGTGGCAAGGACAGTTTCAGTTTCAGTTTTAAGTTTAATGCATGATTATTTAAAATCGTTACAACCCCCCCCCTAGCAAAAATATAAATAAAATACATGCAGCTAAGTTTGTTATTGTATGAGCGGAAAAAAAAAATTATACCATACAGTATTAAAATCCAGTTACATAAGAGAAATAACGAGTATGTACCACCAATTAGGGGTGTGAGGAGTTTTTCACGAGATTATATTTAGTCCGTGACTGCTTGCAATAGGTAACTATTGACAAGATTCATATATTTAACTCCTCTACAAGCCAGGTGGCAAGGACAGCATCTTTCTGGAAAGTTCAATAATTTTTTTTGACTTTTGGTTTGCCTGATAAGGGGTTACAGCCTTCTATGGCAATTTTGAGCAGAAGGCTAAAGATCCACTCCGCACACTGTAGTCACGTAGCGGCCACTTTGTAAAAATCCTCACCTATTCGATAGGCTTAATCAATTAATTCAGGATTGCTCCTGTTCCACAGATACCAGGCCAATGCACCTCCACATCAACTTGTCCAGGCTATATACCCGGCCTCCAGTAGGGTGAGTAACCACAACCCTACAGGTGCATCCTTCTGCCTAAATGCACCTAGCGCCTCCATGACACATACTTTCCGTTTAATTTTCAGACTGTCAACCACTTTCCTACCTGTCTTGAGAAAGATCCGCCGTGACCACCAACTGGGGCACCACATGGTCGAAACGTCAGCGCTTTACCCTAGGTCCAGCATCAACAGGATTTTATACTTGAATAGATAGAAATCTTTGTTTTTGAAAAAAACATCTGGTCTATCCTCATTATCACTTGTACATATGTATATGTTTGCACTGTATATATTGTTGCCCACCTAAGTTACTTGCACATTTGTCACCGCCCTTTTTTGTGTATTATCCTTGACAGTCCACATTATCAAATTGTATTTATCAGTGAATGAAGTAATTCTGGGATAAATGCTTTTGTCCAAGCAATTGTTTTCTCCATGCCTTATTCATTAAGTATGGTTGTGTGTCAGAGGACTCAATTTTAAGACAGCATTAACATACATGCCAATAGACCCGATTCAGGCGGGATTGTACCGATTTGTCAAGCCAAAAAGGGCTTTATTTTAGCTGTCGCCCGCCTGAAATTGCATTTTCTACAATAGAAGTCAATGGGGAATTTTCATTCCCCCGATTTTTTTATTTTAAATCTCCCACGTCCCTTTCCTAAAATGTTGGCATGTATGCATTAATAGCATCCGTTTACTCATGCTTGCTTTACCCGACAGAACCATTCTTGTTATATTTATATATAGGGTGACCAACTGGTATTGGTGCAAATTCAGGACGGTGAGTGTAAAAATTCAGGACAAAGGGTCAAAATTCAGGACACAAATTCAGGATAGGAGGTCAAAATTCAGGACAAAACTTCAGGACAATTGGATACGTTTTACAGACACATCAGAGGTCACGCAGTAGTATATAAGTAAGCCCAGCCATATTCAAACATATTCAACCATTTGCAAACCTATCCATCATGTATCCTTTCATCTATCATTTCACCCATTTATCCTTTCACTCATCCATCCATGATCCATCCACCCTTTCACCCTATCCATCTGTACACTCATCTAGCCACTCTTCTACCCATCCATCCATTCACTCATCCATCATTTCTCTCATCCATGTATCCTTTCACTCCTTCAATCATCTATTCATCTTTTGTCTATCTACCCTCCCTTTCACTGACTGATCCATCCTTACAGCCACCCTTTCACTCATCCGTTCATGCATTCACCCTTGCACTTATGAACTCATCAATCCATCCACCATTTCACTCATCCATCCACTCACTCACTCATCATCCACCTTTTCACTCATCCATCCTTTCACTCATCCATCCACCCAGCTACCCTTCCACCCATACATCCAGCTATTTACCCTTTCTCTCTTCCATCCTTCCACTCGCTCATCAATCCATCCATCCTCTCTCCTTATCCATCTATTCACTCTTTCATTCATCCATTCACCCTTTCACTAATTCATCCAGCCATCCATCCATCCCTTCACTTACTCACTCGCCCACCTTTTCACGTTAATTTTGAGCTGAGACTATTTGAGAAGAGGCCCGTCAAGAAAAAAAATCTGTTCCTGGAGATTCCTCGCTGCAGGAGCCATTCCAGGACTGGGACAGAAGCCACCCAGGGCAGAGACAGGATCCACCACGTGGGGGGACAGGAGCCATCACAGGCGCGGGGATACAGTAGCCACCACATGGGGGGACAGGAGCCATCACTGGGGGGGGTGGAGGGGCAGGAGCCATCACAGGAGGGGGAACTGGATCCACCAGGGTGGGCACAGGGGTGGGCATGCAGTATTCTAGTATCCTCTTGGTCTCTTCCAGGGTGGGGTAGGGCTCCTCACCCCCTCCTGGACAAGACAACGAGAAGACAGTCTCTCTCTCCAAAATGTTAGTTTTGCCATCCCCCACTGTGATGTACAGTACGTATAGGAGATACTCCAAGAGAACTGATCTAACTGATTGTCCTCCATACTTTGTTAATCAGTGTGGGTGCGATTGTGCCATTTCTTTATTTTATTACATTATAGACTGCATGTTTGAAGAATCGAGGTTTGTTTACAATTTAGTGACAGTAATTAAGCTCTGTGAAGAGAATCACGTGCTACCTCTGTGTAATCAGGACCGGTTCTAGGATGTTTGGGGCCCTGAGAAGAGGTGCTGACCCTCCCCGCTGGTGCCCTGAGAAGAGGTGCTGAACCACCGCTGGTGCCCTGAGAAGAGCGCCTTGAGACCCTACGGGTATGTAGCGCGCTCTATAAGTGTCACTGATTGATTGATTGACCCCTCCGCTGGTGCCCTGAAAAGAGGCGCTGACCCCCCTAGACCCTCTGGTGCCCTGAGAAGAGGCACTGAGCCCCCCCCTGGTGCCCTGAAAAGAGGACCTGACCCCCCTCTGGTGCCCTAAGAAGAGGCGCTGGCCCCCGCTGGTGCCCTGAGAAGAGGCGCTGACCCCCCGCTGGTGCCCTGAGAAGAGGCACTGAACCCCCTCTGGTGTCCTGAGAAGAGGCGCTGAACCCCCTCTGGTGCCCGCAGAAGAGGTGCTGAACCACCGCTGGTGCCCTGAGAAGAGGCGCTTACCCCGGCTGGTGCCCTGAGAAAAGGCACAGAACCCCCTCTGGTGCCCTGAGAAGAGGCGCTGACCAGGACCGGACTGGGAACCAAAACGGGCGTTGGCAAAGTGCTCGGCCGCCCCTGTTGGGGGTGCCACTGAGCTCTTTGTCAGGGCCGGTTTACGACCAATTTTGTTACAGGGCCGATTTTGCAGCTATGCTGCAAAAACGGCCCTGTAACAAAAACGGTCCTCAGGGGCCCAAAACCGGCCCCTACCCGTGCGGCGCACCGGGGGATTGCCCCGTGCGCCGCTACGGCCAGTCCGGCCCTCCTCCCGCTGGTGCCCTGAGAAGAGGTGCTAAACCACCGCTGGTGCCCTGAGAAGAGGCGCTGACCCCCTCCCGCTGGTGCCCTGAGAAGAGGTGCTGACCCCGGCTTGTTCCCTGAGATGAGGCGCTAACCCCCCTATCCCCCCTGGTGCCCTAGGAAGAGGCACTGACCCCCCGCTGGTGCCCTGAGAAGAGGCGCTGACCTCCCTCCGCTGGTGCCCTGAGAAGAGGCGCTGACCCCCCTACCCCCTTCTGGTGCCCTGAGAAGAGGCACTGAACCCCCTCTAATGCCCTGAAAAGAGGCACTGAACCCCCCTCTGGTGCCCTAAGAAGAGGCGCTGACCCCTGCTGGTGCCCTGAGAAGAGGCGCTGACCTCCCGCTGGTGCCCTGAGAAGAGGCACTGAACCCCCTCTGGTGTCCTGAGAATAGGCGCTAAACCCCCTCTGGTGTCCTGAGAAGAGGCGCTGAACCCCCCTCTGGTGCCCTGAGAAGAGGTGCTGAACTACCGCTGGTGCCCTGAGAAGAGGCGCTGACCCCGGCTGGTGCCCTGAGAAGAGGCACTAAACCCCCTCTGGTGCCCTGAGAAGAGGCGCTGACCCCGGCTGGTACCCTGAGAAGAGGCGCTGACCCCTCCCGCTGGTGCCCTGAGAAGAGGCGCTGACCCCCCCGCTGGTGCCCTGAGAAGAGGCGCTGACCTCCCGCTGGTGCCCTGAGAAGAGGCGCTGACCCCCCTCTGGTGCCCTGAGAAGAGGCACTGAACCCCCCTCTGGTGCCCTGAGCAGAGGTGCTGACCCCCGCTGGTGCCCTAAGAAGAGGCGCTGACCTCCCGCTGGTGCCCTGAGAAGAGGCACTGAACCCCCTCTGGTGCCCTGAGAAGAGGCACTGAACCCCCTCTGGTGCCCTGAGAAGAGGCGCTGACCCCCCTCTGCTGGTGCCCTGAGAAGAGGCGCTGACCCCGGCTGGTGCCCTGAGAAGAGGCGCTGACCCCTCCCCCCCCCCCCCCCCGCTGGTGCCCTGAGAAGAGGCGCTGACCTCCTGCTAGTACCCGGAGGGAGGCGCTGACCCCCCTGCTAGTACCCTGAGAAGAGGCGCTGACCCCATGCTAGTACCCTGAGAAGAGGCGCTGACCCCCCTGCTAGTACCCTGAGAAGAGGCGCTGACCCCCCTGCTAGTAACCTGAGAAGAGGCGCTGTGCTTGTGCACAGATGAGATCGGAGAGCTACGAACTCTGAGCCCAGGCTGAGCTGCAGAGTGAAAAGTTTGACTTTGATGTTTCTCTGTAATTCCTGTTTTTTGTGTACATCTGTACAGCTCAGATCAGTGAACAAAAAGAAACAAGCATTGGCAGGTCTGACCATTTTTGTCTCACACAAATTGCAGAGACATGATGCATTCAGGGCTGTTTGCATCTGAATAGATGCCCCTGCTCCTGAAGCTGCATCCCCTCCCTCTCAGTCACCTTCAAGCCCCGCTTAACAGCTCATCAAGGGCTGAAGTATGAAGGTTGCCATCCTGCTGGGCCTCTCCGATGCTGCTGGGTGTCTGAGCTTTGGTACAGCATTGAGACTGTTACGCCGACCTCAACAGCATCGGAGTCAAGAAGGGAGGTGGGGGCAAGCTGTGCGGGCTTTAGGGTGGTGCGACCGGTGCCCTGTTAAAATTACGGACAAATGGCGTCCGTTAAAGAATCCTTCACGGACAACGGACAGACAGACGAAATTATGGACTGTCCGTGAAATTTACGGTCGGTTGGTCACCCTATTTATTTACTTACCCATGTTCTGAGGGACACAGGGTCACCCCTTTAGTATAAATTTTAAACTTGGCAGCTATGCCGTTACTGGTACTAGCACTTTGCACGTCGTCGGAATTTGTATTCAACATGTTCAGGGCTAAATGTAAATTTACAAGTCCATGCTGTTTATTATAAAAGCAAGACTAGCATGGAGCAACAACAGAACAAGGTGGTAATCAAGTCATTTTAGATATGTATTTTAAATTAATTGACAAGATGGTTGTGGGGCCATTGCAGCATCGCCTATCATTACTTTTTTTTTTATTTCAACGTGTTTTATTAGCAAGTTTTTTCAAACATACATAATACAGTAATAGCGTTGGCAGTGCCTCGCGGACGCCCTTAGGGTTACAACAGGCTTGGCGGGCTTCATGGCGGAGCATATATCACATAATCGATAGTATAGGCTCGTTGTTGAATCTTGTTGCACCCTCGTTCAAAAAGGTGAGTGAGAGATGAAGAAAAGAGGGGGAAAGGAAAGGAAATGGAGATAGAGATGGGTTATCGTGTGGTTGTGCAGTGTTGAGCACTGGTGGCCAGTGGTGGGTTGGTGACCTGTATTGAGCCTTTTTCAAGGGGGTTCGTACGTGCCCAGGTGTTTGTCTAGTGATGCCCACATTTCACCCCTCGCTGTGTGGTTGGGAGCATGAGTTGCCGCTATGTTGTCCGCCCCCCTTAGAAAGGTAATCCAGTTGACCCAGCCCTTGAACGTTGCCTTCCCTGTGTTTTTCCAGTTTGCTAGTATTGTTTTGACTGTTGCCGTGAGGAGGAGGTCTGTCAGGTCGCCGTCCTCTTTGGATTCTAGATCTGAGGCCATGAAAGCCGTTGCTAGTCCTACAAATCCTGGCTGTATGTCCCGCCCCACTATCCTTGTGATGAAGTCTTTGATTTTGGCCCAAAAGGTACTGACTCGGGTGCAGTGAAAGATTAGGTGTGCAAGATCTCCTCTCTCTTTTTTTCCGTTCCAGCAGGTGTCGCTCTCTCTGACCCCTACCTCCGCAAGGCGGGCGGGAGTCCAGTAAGCCCTGTGTAGCAGCCAGTATTTTGTCTGTGCCACTTGGGGGAGATTTTGTTCTGGGAGGCGGTTATCCACAGGCGGCCTTTTTCTCTCTCATTCAGTTGTCTGCCTAGAAGCTCTTCCCAGAACCCCATTGTCTTAGTGTTGAGTTTTGACGTTGTTGGACTTAGCAATTTGTATAAATGGGAGGTGTGGTGGCCCACCTTGTTTAGGTTGCTCATGTATTGTATGATGGAGGGTGTTCTTTTGTTCAGGTTGGCTTTCGTGATGGCAGCTTTTATTTTGAGAAACCCATAGAAATCGACTGCGGTTAGGCTATGAAGGTCTTTCAGGGCGTCAAAAGTTAGTGGTGTGTTGTTCTTTTCTAGTTGTTGGGGAGTGGATATACACTTCCCGTACCAGGTGGCGTTAGCTAGGAACTTCCCTTTATATTGGACTTTGGGGTTGTACCATATGGACTCCCATTTGGTGCTTCTGATGCTCTGTTCCATCTTTTTATCTACCTTAAGGAGGGCTGCTTTAGTGTTTTTGAGGATCGTGTTGTTGGTCTCTGGGTGTTTGTTTGCCGTGAGCATAGCTATGGGGTCTAGGCCTCCTAGCATAGCTCTCTCCAGCTCCAGCCACACTGGTGTGTACTCCTTATAAGGGGCCAGCCAGTGGGCCCCCTGTTTGGCTAAGCACGCAGTTTGGAAGGTTTTGAGGTTGGTGATGTTTAGTCCTCCTAAGTTTTTGCTCAACCTAAGTTTGTGCAGGCTTATCCTGGGTTTTTTCTCTTTCCATATAAATGTATTGATCATGGTGTCTAGCTGTTTGTGGAAGTCTGTTGTGAGTGTTAGTGGTAGCATTCCTAACAAGTAGTTGATTGAGGGTGTTATCATCATCTTGATAGACTCCACCCTTCCCCACCAGCTAATATATTTTGGTGACCAGGCGTTCAGCTTTTCCTTTATCTTTTTTAGGGTGATTGTCTCATTGTGGTCTAGGGTATCCCTTAGATCCTTGCCGAAATGGAGTCTGAGGTATTTAAGGAGCTTCTTTTGCCAGGCCAGCCCCGATTCGCCCAGGACCGCACTTGTAGTGTGGACGTTCATGGGTTTGCATTCCGACTTCTCTCTGTTAAGTCGGTATCCCGAGACTTTTGCGTATGCCTCAATGGTGTCCATTAGTGCTGCTATCGATTCGGTGGGGTTCTTGGTTATGATCAAAATGTCATCAGCATATGCTGCCAGTTTCACCGACTTGCCGTTTATGTCTACTCCTGCAATCTCAGCGTTGTTCCTGATCATGCTGAGGAGTGGCTCTATTGCTAGTAGGAACAGGGCCGGTGAGAGCGGGCATCCCTGTCTCGTCCCCCTCTCCAATGTTAGCTGCTCTCATGTTCCGCCGTTGACTACTACTCTAGCTTTAGGTTTGTTGTATAGGGCCATAACCATACCCCTATAGTTTGCTCCCAGCCCAAACTTCTGCATGCATAGTTCCAAGTATGGCCAGGACACCCTATCAAAGGCCTTTTCAGCGTCTAATTCTATCATGACCGCTGGGTTTGCACTGGTGGATGTGCGGTTGATAAGGTGGCAGAGAAGTCTTGTGTTATCTTGGGATAGCCTGTTCTTGATGTAGCCTACTTGTGAGTTGTGTATCAGGTGGGGAAGATAGCTATTCAGTCTGTTTGCTAGTATTTTTGCATACATTTTGCAGTCCACATTGATCAGCGAAATTGGTCTGTAGTTTTGGGGGTATTGCGGATCTTTCCCCTCTTTAGCTATTACTATGATGTTGGCTTCCGCCATAGTTTCTGTCATTCTGCCTTTGCGCACACAATGCGTGAACACCTCTACCAATGTGGGCTTCAGTAGTTGTAAGTAGAGCTTGTAGAAGCTTGACGTGTACCCGTCTGGTCCTGGGGCTTTGTTCACTTTAAGTGACTCAACCGCTCTTTCAATTTCCGCCCCCGTTATGTCTTTCTCCAGGGATGTTCTTTGGTGTTCCGTTAAAGTGGGTAGGTTTAGTTTGCTTAGTAGGTCAGCCCCTCCGTCCTCTAGTAGGTTTTGTCTGCCTTGTATAGGTCACCGTAGAAATCCTTGAATGTTTCCAGTATTTCTTTGTTAGCTGTGTGAGGTTTTTTTGCAGTGTCGGTTATTGGGGCTATAGAGTGTTGCCTTTGCTTTGCTTTTAGGTATGACGCTTGCGCCCGCCCTGCCTTGTTGGCCGTACATAGATTGATAGCTTTATATTTATTTATCCATGTGCCTGCCCTTTCGCTCAAGATTCTGTTGAGTTCGTATTTCTTTTTTGTTAGAGCAGTCAACGTGTTGGCGTCTGCCAGATTAGCACAGTGGCCTCTCTCCAGGTCTCCAATTGCATTCTCGAGGTCTTTTATTTTTTTAATTTCTTTCTTTATTCATCTTGGCCTTGATGCTTTAGTGTGGCTTTGAGTGCATCCCACAGGATGCCCTTGTCCACTTCGATCTCTGCGACGTGCGTGGGGTTCTGCAGAATATCATTGTTTAGTCTCCATCTGCGGCTAGGTTGCACATTGTGTCTGCCGCTGAGGGAGAGACTGATGTGTGCGTGGTCCGAAATTGTTATAGGTGCTATCTCTGTGTGGTCGATGAGGTGTGTGTGCAAGGCTGACATAAATATGTAGTCTATTCTGCTGTATGAGTAGTGGGGATGTGAGTAGAATGTGTATTCTCTTGCATCCGGGTGCTGGAGTCTCCAGGGGTCTCTGAGGTGGAGCTTTGTGCATATGTTTGTCAGGGTACTCTGCTCTTGGGCTCTATGGCTCTGCCTAGCCGGGTGTCTGTCAGTGGCCTGGTCTAGCACCTCATTCATGCCCCCGGCCGATAGTACCAGGTCGTCATGGGGGAGTTTGTCTAGTCTGCTTTCTACGCTATTCCAGAATTCCTTGTTCTCTGAATTGGGACCATAGACGTTGGCTATGTGTATGGTCTCGTCCCCTCTTTTCAGGCTAGTTATCAGCAGTCTACCATCCTCATCTGTGTGGCACTCCTGTAGGGTTAGGTTGCTCTTTTTGTGTGTCAGCGTGATGACTCCTCTTTTTTTTTTGTTTGGCCGGGGAGCAGAAGGTGCCACTTATCCAGTTTGCTCTGAGGCGCTGCGCATCCTACTCTGAGAGTTTAGTCTCCTGGAGGACGTACACATCGGCCTTGAGTTTTGCTAGGTAGTCTAGCGTCTTCCTGCGCTTGACTGGGTGGTTAAGGCCTTTGACATTTAGGGACACTACTTTGATATCCGAGCTTAACTGACTAGGTGTTGGTGTGGTCATGAGATTGCGTGTCTGTCGCCTGTTGGTGTGGTGTTCTCCATCAGTTGATTGTGTTTGCGCCCCCCTTGCAGCCTTCCCGCTGGTGTGTGTGCTCTAGGTCGCAGCCTTCCCGCTGGTGTGTGTGCTCTAGGTCTCTGACCCCCATGCTTCAACAAGGTCGTAGGTCTATTGGCTCTGTCTCCGGGACGGATAGAGTTCAAGGACAGAAAGGGAGAGATAGGAAAGAGGAAAGGAGAAAGAAGAAAAACACAGAAAACCAATAGTCGCATGCCACTGTACCTGAAGGGCTCCCCTCCCCCAACCCCCTCCCCTCCCCCGTGCTTCGTACTGTAGGCGTGCGACAGTAAGGACCACCCCCCCACCCCCCCGAGAGTAGTCTCTGGCATAGCTTTTATATATCGAAAGTTCGCCCCCCCCGTCTGCTCATGTAATGTGAGCGTCTATGATGTGTACTTAGCAAAGTCAAAAGGATATACCTTTGCTCATCTTGTTTCTGCTGAAACTTCTTGTTGGTTGGTTCCTGGCTCCCCTGGACGGCCTTGGGAGCCCTTGAGGTGGAGGTTCAGCTTCTCCCTTGGCTCTGTCTTTGAGATGAGGCAGGATCTTGAGGTAGGTCAGTTGATCAGTCTTGAGGTAGGAATGTTGGCAGTTTTGCATGAAGATGATCTGCCGAAAGAAGTGCAGCTGATCAGTCTTGAGGTAGATGTGTAAGTCAGAAGTTGATCTGGCTCAAAAGGTGGTGCTAGACCACGAGGTAGCGTCAGTCGGACATTCACTAGTGTTCCTGGCGAGAGTGTTCATATTCCGGCTCCTTCTTCTTCACCGTTTTTCGGCGGGGCTCGTCTTTTCCCCGTATCTGGACTTTGGGCTTCCATGTCTTCTGGGGTGGGGTCTTGTAGATATCTCTTCAGCTCGCCGGGGTCTTTGAACATCAGGGTTCCTCTTCTGTCGGTGATTTTCATTCTTGATGGTCCTGCAAAGCTGAAAGTTATGCCGTCTCTTCTCATTCTGTCTCTTAGGGCCAAGAAGCCTTTCCTGATTTCCACTGTTTGCTTGCAGAAATCCTGTGTGATTATGATTTTGTTACCGTTCCATATCAAGTTCTGGTTCTTCCTTGCGGTTGCAAAAATTGCTTCTGTCTGGTAGCTACGGAGCGGTTTGCATATGATGGGACGCGGTCCTCGGCCATGCTGGGGTTTGGTGGCCGGTACTCTGTATGCCTTGTCGATTTCAAATTGCCTGTCGAAATGTATTCCTGTTAGTTGCGGCAGTAGGGTTTCTAGTAGGGCTGCACAGGACCCGGTTTGTTCTTCCTCTCCTTCTGGGACGCCTAGAAGGCGTATGTTTCCCCTCCTGTTTCTATCGTCTTGTTCTGCGATCAGTTTTTGGAGGTGGTCGAAGGTCTTTGCCACGTGTCTCAGCTCTTTGCGCGTTTGTCCGCTGTTATCCTCTAAATCACTGCAGTTTGTCTTGCTTTGGTCAGCTCTTATGGCCGCTAATTCCATCAGGATATTGTCTATTGTCTTTTTTGTTGCCTTAGCCAGCTCATTTCCTTCGTTTATTTTTTTGAGGAGCGTGTCCAAAGTGGTTTCGTTCTTTTGATCGGTTTTCAGTTTTGATGGGGATTCTAGTGGATCCTTCCTCACCTTTTTGATCTCGTTGGTGGGTTTGCCGTTGTGTCCTGCCATCGTTGCAACCCCTCTTCTGGCTAGATATGTGTGGAGCCTGTCGACCCTTTGCTGTTTTGAGCCCAGTCCTTCTAGTCGGAATCCGCAGGCCTCTCTGATTGTCCTTGTCCTAGTCTTAGCTCCCGCCAGTTCCGTTTGTAGGTGAGGGTGTGTCAGGGCTGCGGTGGGCCTCTCTGCCCAGATGTTGTGGAGGTCGGGCGTTACTCTGCTTTTCTTGCCCCTGCCCCTTTGTCGGGTTTCTCGATATTCCTTGTGCTTTTATGTGCGGTGTTCTGTTGGGCCTCTCTTCTGGTTGTTCGGCAGTCGTTGTGTTGGCTTGTGTGGACAGACTTGCTTGGTCTTCGTGGCTTGCGCCTCAACGGTGGCCTCTTTTTTTTTTGTGCACATGTTGTCACCTTGCCTCTTCTGTTAGTGTGGGCAGGTTTGTTGGCCGAGTTGCATAGTTTGTTTTCTCACCCTTGTCGAAGATGGCTGCCCTGTGTTACTTCCGGTTTAAGTTTTGTTTGGCTTTGCCCTTCCCGGATTAGTCCTGTTCAAGATGGTCGCGCCCTTAGACACGACTTCTACTTCTGCGTGTCTTCTTTGTACTCACTCGTTGTGCACTTGTGTCTGCGCTTGGGAGCCTCGTGGCCGTTCCGTGTATCGCTGGGGGGTGGAGCGGGGCCTCGGAGCTATTCTGGCACTTTATGTCAGCGTGGGTGGCGTTTCGCTAGCTTGATTTCGCCTTTTTCCGCCTCCCTTTGTTGTTCGTTGTTCGGCACAGAGAGGGGGGTGGGGGTGTAGCGAGGCTCGGGGTTGGACCGGCGCTTGTGTCAGCGCAAGATGGCCGCTCCCGTTGTGTGATTCTGTTTGATCCTGGTTTCACTTTCCGTCACCTTCTGTTCTGCGCCTCCCCTGCCACTCTTCTGTGCCCCCCTGGCTCTGCTTCACTGACCGTGGGCGCGTTTGTCTCCCGTTGTTGTTGATCTTGTTACTGGCTGTGTTCGGTGCGATGCGGAGGGGGTGGAGCGAGGCACAAGATGGCCGCTCAGGTTTCGCTTTCGATTCTTCGCCCCCCCCCCTTGTTGCTCTTCTGTGCCCCCACTGCCTGTGCCGTGGGTGTGATCAATGTTAGTTCTCGCTCTGTGCGTTGTCCGCTCCCCCTCTCCTTACTCTTAGTTTCAGTGTCCCGAGGCCGTTCGCTACGCTATGACACATCCGTGTGCTGCCATCTTGGGCTCTTTTCTTCGCTTCCCTTCTGCGTCGGCTTCTTTAAATTTTCCCCTCTTTCTGCTGCTTCCCCGTGAGCTCCGTATCCATCGACCTGTGCTCTGTATCTTACCACACCGGATCCTCCCGTTCGTTCAGGGGTTTATGCCGTGCTGGTTGCTTTGTCGCCGTTATTTTCTCTCGGGGTGGTGGAGGTAATGGACTCAGGCACCTGTCCTCATCACTGTCCAAGCCACGCCCCCATCATTACTCTTTCAATATACACCCGGTATGTTGTATTTCCCATGAGACGGATGCTTCTGGACTCCCGGATCTTGGGCTTCGCAAGCGACATAGAAAGAAGACAGGCATGTCGATGCCTGTGTGGACAGTGTAAATCCAAGATGTACAGTATAATGGTCAATTTCACAGTTTGCAGCAGGCAAAAAAATCAAACGGGCAGTTTTCTTTAGATAACTTTGGAATCAAAAATCTTTAAAATAGATTTACATTTATATGTCAGATTTTCTTTGTGAACTACTAAATGTGGTGTTTAAACGTATAATTGCAGCAGTAGTATCGTTCGTAAACGTAACTTCACATGACGACTGTAATTTTGCTTCGTCAGTTCGTAGCAAAAATGTTTTGGGATTAAAATTCGGAGGCGCGGGCGGGTCGCTGGTTCATTCCCCCTTTCAAGATGGCCGCCACTTAAGCTGAGGCGAAACCTCCCAAGTGACGGTGGCCGAAAGGGGCCATGTGTTCCGGCTTCAAGGAGTAAACACGCCGCTGTCCTGTAACACGAGACTTAACTACTCCTGACTTTTGTGTCGCTGCCACCTGTCAGTGCCGCCAGGGATTGCCAGCCATGAAGCAGAAAAAGACAGGTGAGTTCTGCCCAGCTTACACTCCTCTCGTGTTTCACAACGGTTCCCATAACTTCCACCTAGATACATTGCACACACTGCGCTAACTTGCCTTATTTCCTTGTCATGCCTATCTACGCACACTGACAACACTTCTCTTGCGTCCCTGGCGACCTACATCTTACAACCAGATGATTACTTGCTCGGCTACAGCACTTATCAGGTGTTGCAGCTCTGCGGAGGATGCCTTACATACATTCTGATGCATGCCACTGAAACCAGTACACACACGTATGTCTTCACCGATGTGTACCTGCAGTGGAAATCCATCCACCACGGTTCTTTTCTATAAGAACTAATGAATCGTCAGAGTTGGAGTTTTAATTAATTTACCCAGTGAACTAACTGACTTGAAAACAAAACATTGTAAAAGGAAACTCCAGGGATGAAACCACGATGTCGCTAATAGCATGGAACCATGCACCTTACATGCACGCACTATTATCACTGACTCGGGCTTTGCACCGACATCCACTGACACACAACCATTAGAACAAGCAGACACGGACGCTGGGGCAGTTGATGCTGTCACAAATCAGTAACCAGCACCCTGGTGTGAGAGGCAGTCCTTTAGTCTTGTTTCTCTAATTCATGCAAGTGGCCTACACTGGGAAGAGCTGGCCACTATCCCTATCAGCAGCTTGTCCTTTATGTGTGTTTCCCCTCACTTCCTGTCCCCCGTACGTGCCAGGATGCGATATCCATTAGTGTTTCAGGTCAGGATCGTCCACAGGGTCCTAACACCCTGCCCACTTCACGATAGACCACATTGACATGGGCATCAGATTGGCCAAGAGCCCATCTGCCATTTGCAGGTGGGCGTCAAAAGTTGCTCCACCGTGGAGGGTGGAGGACCAAAGAAGTGTGTCATGACCGTAAGTGGTCATGAGTTATGCCACAGAGAGGAGGGGGCAGAGTAGAACCCTTTAAAAGTGGGCTCCCCCCTCCCCCAGTGACCTCCCTCTTTGTTCCCTGATGTGCTGCGGGAGCTGGACTGAATGTTTGCCACCCATCCACCCCAACATGTCTACATTGGAGCTTATCGTAGCCTTGTAATGACACTAATGCTTGAGGGAGACATAGTAACTACTCTACTTTGGGGCATGGAGATACAGATGCTGGCGGGGCTTTAGAGTCACGTGAACTAGGAGTCACAGATCCTAGGTCAGAGAGTCAAGGAAGAAGATCTTTACACTGGGACAGGTAGGCACCGACACTACAGCAGGGGGATAAATACACCTGAACAGCGAGACACATACACTAGATTAGAATTACAGGGATATGGAGACGGATATTGTGACAGGGAGGCATAGCCATTGGCTCTGACAGTCATATGGACAAAGTGAATGGGGGATGTGGACATCGGCTCTGACAGTCATATGGACATAGAGAATGGGGGATGTGGACAGTGGGAAATCAGCCAAGGGCAGTGGGACTGAGACATGTATCCTGGGACATGAAGCCATATGACTATACTGATATTAAGCCAGACAATGAAAGGTGCCCAATGGATCAGATAAACCTGCCCTTTGGGCATGGAGTAATGGACACTGGGACTAGGAGATACTGCTACTAGAGCGGAGACTGATTCACACACTGGAACGTGAAGGCTGTGTGGCTCAGAAGTGTGGCTCAGGGGTTAGAGGCGGCAGACCCGGAAGCTGAGATCGGTCCTGGACCAGGGTTCAATTCCCCGCCTCGGCGGTTCTTGGGCTCAAAAATTCCACGGACTTGATAATTCTCGTTCCGGTGCCTACTTGACTCACGGGTTCACACTCTGCGACTCTGGGCAATAGCTTGCTTAATCTCCACTACGGCCCCTCGCGGCGGGATGCCTGGCGTTCACCTTGTGGATACCCTGCTGGGGTTATCTCACAGGGGAATACCAGGACGGGTTCCCAAGGCAAGCGCCTTGATGCCTTCGGGTGATACGTGCGCTATATAAATCGCAATACATTTACAGTGGGACAGGAAGAAACAATCATAGTGATGGGGTACAACACCTAAATGTCAGGAATTTATCCCCCACATAAAAACGCTATTTACCATCGCAGGCATCGAAAGATGTGCTTAGATGTATGTGTTGTTGAATACTTATTTGATGGATTTTACAGTGTCAGCAGGGGCGTAACGCAAGCCCTCATTTTGGCTGCCTGCAACCGTGTCTCCATTGTGCATGTTTTCCATTTTGAAGCAGGCTGTCTCCGATGGTGCCTTACTGATCCAGTCCTGAAGAGAAATAAAGTAACAAATACTTTGTCTTTCAGGCAGAGCCTTTGTGTGAGAGGTGGAGAAGGCAATAAATAATACGTATACTGCTTTGTGCTTGCTTTGATATTAATGTTAACTTTTGGAATCCTTTGCTTTTTAAAAGGTGGGAGGGGTGTATTTGGTCTTGGGGAAGCAAGAGGACTGTAGTGAAGCTAGGTTTTTCAGATCAGGATTTAAAGAACCCTAGAACCACAAAACCAGCATGTACGACAAACCATCATTTTTATGTGCTTTTAAATTCAGGTAAATTAAGGTATGATAAGAAGAATAGTTGTGAAAGTAAAACAGTGTGGATTGTGCAAAGAAGGTTAGTCCAGGTTTGGTGTGCTGGTACTTTGAGTAAGATGGTATGATGATACTTTATCAGAGGCTGCAGATTTACAGCCTCCAACTTACCGGACACAATCAAGTGCAGCTGCAAACCCATCGTTACCTGAGCTGGATTGAGCCACATTGGGAGAGTTGCTTGTAATGGTCGTAGACTGACATGGTAGCAAAAGGGACTACAGAGCATTGTTTATGTACATTGACAGAGCAGCTTGTACGTGCCTTATTCGAGAAGAAGCAGGTGGACAGCACTGCCACTTAGTAATGAGGCTTGTCAGGAACCTGGGGCTAGATGTATGAAATACTGATCCCAAATTGCAACCAGTACTTTTGTGACTAATGTGGAATTTTGCGAACTAGTATATGCACTAATAGGTCGAATTGCCGGGGGGAGGGGGCACAATTCAACCTACCACATCAGTATTCATGAGATAGATCACAAGTTGTAACTCACTGCAATCGCTCTCTAATTGGTGGTTGATTTACATCATATTGAGGGTAAACAGACCACTGTTTCTGTAGTTGTTTTTTCAGATATATATTTTTCTAAATGAAGCACGTTTTCCTTGAAAGAAATGGGGATTAGCTTAAATTAAAAAAAAAACGTTTTAAATGTTTGTTTGATAGTAGACAGTAGTTCCCCGAACCACTGCCTGCTCAAGAAACTTGTTTTTTTTACATTCGCAAAGGGGAAACGGCTTATCATCCCATGTTGGCAGTTGTTAAAATCTGATTGTTTCTCAACCAAATATCAGTTACAGAAATGTTACACATACCATTTCAAATTGCTAAGTAGAAGGGACGTCTTAAAAAACCCATTTCAAATAGCGATTTGTTATGCCTTTAAAAACTAGTTTTGTGCTTCAGTAACATTTAGCAGTCCAAAACCCTTTAATTTAGGAAATCACAGGCTTTGCAACCACCAATTAACATCATACAGCTAGACCATTTTCCTAAATTGTAAATATTAAGGGCCTGATTTGGATCTTGGCGAACGGGTTACCCTGTTACGACGGTGACAGATATCCCGTCCGCCGAAATATAAGTCCCATTACATCCTATGGGATTTACATTTGGCCGACGGGTTATCCGTTAGCGTTGTAGCAGAGTAACCCATCTGCGAAATATAAACCAGGGCCTAGGTTACCAACACGGGCAAAATAACACTTGCTAACAATGCTGATTATTTTCATATTTAGGATTGATGCTAAGAAAGACATTGCAGCATAAGGTAAAGCAAAACTTACTCCAGCCATGAAATCCCTCCATATGGTTCCACAAAAAGCAGGAGTGAACTTCATAACTCTCTGCCTTGTACATAAGTAATTCCTTGGACAATCACTGAACTAATTCCAAAATGTGTTTGGGCCAGATGTACTAAAAATTATGTACAAAAGTAATTGCAAATTGTGCACCAACATTTGGTGGATTGATTCTGGTTTTGTGAACTGGACTAAGAACCATGAGGTTGACTTGTTGACTCACCATTCAGAGTGGGTTGCAATTCGACCTACCTCCTTACTATCCATTAAGAAGTTTTCAAAGTGCAACTCACTCCGATTGTATGCCATCACATGGATAGAGGCCTGCAGGGGTCAGTAGACACAATGATGGCGATTGTATTTAAAATATATTTTTGTAAAAGTAGCCCATTTTCACCAAAGGAACACCTTTTTAAGAAAAAAAAAATACTTAAAAAAAAAAAAAAGTTGAAGAATATTTAGTGATCCCTTGGGCCACGCCCAAACAGTATATATTTGCCTATGTGAATGGGTTGCATCCTCCTTTGAGGAGTCTGTAATCTATTAAAGGTTTGCGATCCAATTTGTGGTTGGAAGTTTGGAAGGCATGTCTTAAACATGCGCCTTGCATGCATTTTTCAACTCCCTGAGCGACTCGGTAAGCATTTACCGAATCACAAAATGTGTTTACTACATTAAAAAAATGCTAATCTTGGGATTTAGGGAATCATAGGCTTTGCAACCGCTAAATAGCTTCCTGCATCTGGCCCCTGATTCTGGGATAGCAGGGCAACAATGTGGCAATTCAGTGCTAGGGGCATTGGCAGTCCTACTCATAAGGACACTAGTTGCTGTGGCAGGCTAGGATTGTGTTGCTTTGGTAGAGCTGCTTGTAAGGGCCCTGATTTTGGAACAGTAGGATTAATGGAACTGCAAGTTGGGTTGACATACATTGTTAGTTGTGCTTGTATGGGCACTTGTTTTTGAAAATGTAGGTCAGGATTGAGGAGCATTGCCAGTGTTGCTTATGGTCTGAATTCTGGAAGAGCAGCGGTGCTGCAGGTCAGGAATGAGGTGTATTGGTTGAGCTTCTTGTGAAGGTTGAATCATTGCAATAGCAAGTTTGGTGCCAATTGGGCCCATGTATTGCAATCACTGACTTTTTATTTCACAGCTTATCAACATGCAAGCTTCTGTACCTCTGATCTACGTCAACTGGCCTAACCCATCTAAAAGCTATGTCAATAAATGCACATAACTGAAATAGGTTGTCCCTACTGACATGGAGCATCTGATAATGCTTCCAAGGCTGCAGGTCAGACCTGAGGCACATTGACCTACCTGCTTGTGAGGGCCTGAGAAGATTAATTTGCATGTGAGCCCCTGGATTTGCTTATCCATGTGGAGGTATGCATGTTCATGAACAGCCTGTGTGCTTCTCAATGCATTTGTTGTTCGCCTATGCTGGAATTTTAGGTGGGGCGCTCCTTCCTGAAAGCTCAGACGCTCCTTCCTGTGGCAACATCATTAGGGCAAAGGTCATATACTGTGATTGTCAGTGCTTTTATTATGCGTATTTGTAATTTTGAAGCCTGAATAAATTCTACTTTTTGGTCACTGAGTGTTGGCATGTATACCGTCCTACAGAGATTAAGCATTACAGAGTATTGCGCAATTATAGAACTGGTTATCAGAAGGTTGAAGAAGGAGCACTGAATTGATCAGTTGTTTTGGGGCTCATTCCGCATATGGGACCAGAAATAATCACTCTGGTAGGCAGGGGAAGAAAACAATCATCCAGACACGATTGGAGCTGCTTTGGAGAACAGATGGATGTTTAATGTGAGGTAAATCGAATTTTATATGACCAGGTATGTCCCCTATCATGTACCCCAACGTCCCATGTATATGCATGACCTCCGTGCATTTACCCTCCATGGCCGAAAATGAAGACGCAAATGCATTTGCGTCCAACGTTAACATGTCATCTACCAGACCCACCATGAATGACTCGATAATTCAGTCTTTAAACATGCCATGCCAACGTCTTTACATGGTGCACTTTTAACGCGAAGCCATGTTTTTCTGGCTCTGCCGAGCTAGGCCCTGAATTGAGGCTCCGAAGTTTCTTCTGTCTCTGAAAGCTGCCGTTCAGGTTTGCATCCCTGACCTCTGCCTTACTTCCTGCCCAGTGAAGTGGTGCCCGGCTCGGCCTGGCTTGGTCTGCCTGCCTGCCAAGACAGTATTTTGCCTAAAAGTTATCGGCTCAGCCTCCTCGAAAACACATTCCAGTCTAGTGAAATAGGTAAACATATTCCCGGCTGCAGAGTAAAGGGCCCTGCCTTCCTGTCTCCATGCAAGTGATTTACAGCACCCGTTACCATGGTAGGCCCATGGCCCCCGCGCATTGTACCAAGACACGTATGCACTCCCTAGCATTCAGTGATGTATGGCCCCTGCCCGAGAGACCTTTCACTCCAGACAACACATCCTCCAAACATGAGATATCAGATAGGTTATAGGTATAGGTCGTTCTGACATCCCAGACATCGAGACTCCTCTACTAGAGCTAAAGTCAAGTCCCCCAGCTCTCCCCAGTTACACGTCCTTTACACGTCATGCCAGCTGCGCGCGCATATAGAATAGAGGTTTCTGCGGACCCTGCAAGAATTCTCCTATACATCCACCCACTTATGACACTTCTTGTGACGTTCTCTAGCACACACCTCCGTGTACGCCTATTACACGCCTTCTTTTACGCCCATATGTTCTTATCTTCTTCTTTTCACTTGTCACGCCTACTGTATTCAATGCAATTATACTGTTTTACTATATATAATGTGTGATGTTAATAAACTATGAGATTGTCCCTTCCTGAACCTTAGTGGTGATGGAACCCGATGTCCCCTGCCTCGAGGCATTCCATTAAAGCCCGTATGACTCAGATACCACGGACTCTGCCTCTCATTTGATTGAGCTATCCTTATTGTTTATTTTATGCCTAGAAAAATAGTCCGGTAATTTTATTTACCACAAATGTGTGATGATGAAGAACAGAGACTCTACTTGGTGCCAAAAAGAGCTTACAGTGAGCAAGGGGTAGGAAAGCGGCCACCCAACACCAGTCTTCCTTTGTCTATGGCTACCTCAGTTGTGCCTTGCTTTGGCAGTGTGCTTTGTTATAGGGCTTACGAAAGAGCCCATTTCCAGCTTTACCTGTTTAGATATGAGGCTTGCACAGCCACACCCTATTCTGTAATTGTTTTCGGAGACAGTATTGCTGCAGCCTGTGGTGTACTTCTTTAATGTGTTGAAGACTTGTACACCTACTGGTAAAGATGTACCAGTATTATATATTAGGAAGGCTTGCACAACTAGTGAAATAAAACACATTGAACAAGTGGCAGCATTTCCCCCCCCAGACCGTTCCAAATGTTCATAAAGCACTGGGAGTTTTCTCTCGATTTGTTTGGGATAATTTTGTATTTTTGTCTGGCCATGTTTGTAATAGTGGACCTCAACATATTAGGTGCCAGGGGTAATGCCATTCTCTTCATTGTCAGGTCAACACTAAGGGTTTTCCCACTCATGGAGCCTGCGGCTGCAATGCAGTCTGAAATATAATGCTACCTTGGTCTCTAAATGAGTTGGGAAATCGAGGCTGCTAACTGAATGTATCTGTGAGGTAAGGGACAATTACAGTCAATCAGTAAATCAGAAGGTCTGATTGCAGAGCATGCTGAACTTACATGGTTGTAGGGGTTCTCTTTGACTATTATTATATCAATAGGCCAAAACAGTGAAGTACTTCCAAAGGGTGGGTGACAGCTGTCAATAACAAGCATTTGCAATGCAATAGGTCTCGCATTAGGAAAGTTTGAGCTATTGGTATTGTAAATGACATTGTCTATTTATGTTTTGTTTTTGAAAATAGCAAAATTAATAGCTTTGTCATTACAATGCCAATAGTTTTTCTTTTTCAATAATTAATACTTAACCCCTTAAGTGCGGGGAACGTTCAGCGGTCGTCGCGTGCACTACCTCGCTAGTGCTGCGCACGTCCGCTAAACGTTCCATTCCCGTTAGCGCAATCGAACGTCCGCACTGGGGCGGAATTCTCGGCGCGCTTAAGGGGTTAAATAAAAGTTATTGTAATTTATAACGGCAATAGGGGTGTGAGGATGAGGGTGTGTGAGTGAGGGTGTGTGAGGGTGAGGGGTGTGAGGGTGTGAGGGTGGGAGGGTGAGGGGGTGTGAGGGGGTAGGAGGGTGAGGGTGAGTGAGGGTGTGAGGGGGTGTGGGGGTGAGGGGGATGAGAGTGTGTTAGGGTGAGGGTGAGTGAGGGTGTGTAAAGGTGAGAGGGCTAAGGTGGGTGAGGGTTAGTGAGCATGTGTGAAGGTGAGTGAGGGTTGTGAGGGTGTTTGAGAGTGAGGGTGTGGGGGTGTGCGGGTGAGAGGGTGTGAGGTTGTGTGATGGTGAGGGGGTATGAGGGTGAAGGGGTGTGAGGGTGAGGGGGTGTGAGGGTGAGGGGATGTGAGGATGAGGGGGAGAGAGGGTGAGGGGTGTGAAGGTGAGGGGTGTGAGGGTGAGGGGAGGTGAGGGGGTGTGAGGGTGTGTGAGGGGGAGGGTGTGGGGTTGTGAGGGGGAGCTTGAGGGGGTGTGAGGATGAGGGGTGTGAGGGTGAGGGAGGTTGAGGGTAACGAGGTGAGGGTGATGGGGGTGATGGTGTGTGAGGGTGGGTGAGGGTGTGTGAGGGTTATGGTGTGTGAGGGTGTGTGAGGGTGAGGGGGTGTGTGAGGGTGAGGGGGTGTGTGAGGGTGAGGGGGTGTGGGCGTGTGGGGGTGTGAGGGTGTGGGGGTGTGAGGGTGAGGGGGTGTGAGGGTGAGGGGGTGTGAGGGTGAGAGGGTGTGTGAGGGTGAGAGGGTGTGTGAGGGTGAGAGGGTGTGTGAGGGTGAGAGGGTGAGTGAGGGTGAGGGTGTGTGGAGGTGTGATGCACACGTGATCAGGAAAATGCTGAGAAGCCCAGGACAAGATAACCAGTATGCTGAAGTATTCTGACCGACGGTCCAATACTGCCTGCTGTGTTGGGTGAAAACAACATTTAAATGACTGTTGAACAGGCCAGTGGGTAAAGAGTGCTCACCAAAAGACTTTATGTAATTATGCATGCATATATTATTATGATTTTGTTTGATTACATGAAGCCATTGAAACAGCGTACAGCAGTCTCTAGGCCACACCTATATTAGGAGCGACACATGTTCCATAAATATTTCAGAGAAGCAATAAACCACTGTCACTTTGGCATTCCACTCCCTTGCCCCAGTGGGTTATTGAGGAGAAAAAACAATTTTGCCCTGGGTATTTCTTTTTTAAAATGCCAATGAGTCACACGTTTAGTCTCTGATCTGTTCGAGGACTTGCTGAAAAATTATCCATTCATAACATAATTCCATCTGGCAATTGACGTTTTTGCTGAAGAGTAGAGTTTATTAAAAAAGTAACTTGACTTATTTTCTTTACACGTAATAGTTGATGTTATTTTTATGAGAAATTTCACTACAACATAAAGAAGGAAGCACTCACTTTTTAGTTTCAATGATTCTGAGAAAATTCGAGCCATGTATAGGCAATGTGCATGCAACAAATACATATGTTAATAAATATTCAGAAGCCACAGCTAGAGATGATTGTTACCTGTGTTTATTTTCTAGCAATAAAAACTCTCCAAGTCTAAGAAATAGTACAGTGTTACACACAAAGGCATTTCTGACCATAAACATATGTTTACAGTCGAAAATGCCTTCCAGGAATTCATAAAAGGGATTCTGCCCAATGCAAGTGGATTTATAGTGGGGGATTTCTCCATCATGACTGTGGGGAAGTGTGCAGTAGCTTACGTGCTACGGGTGGAAAGTGGGTAGCACAGGCTTTTTAAACAAGCAATGGCAAAGCCAGCAGGTTTCGTCTTCACATAATTTATTGCCTCTGTCAATTGTTTTAAATATTACACAGCACTTGAGCTGCTGTGCAACATGGCTTATAGTAGAAACAAAAGCACTATGACTCAGTCAAATGTGTGCGCATCATAGAACTTTTTTTTACATGAAGTCATGTTTCACAAAAATTCAACTGCTACGCAGTATGTAAAAAAGAAAAACATTGCTAAAGGCAAACGGTTTCACATAGGAGAAACCTATTGGCTTTGCCAATGCTTGTTTATGGTGCCACGGATCGGAGATTCTTTTCCCTAGACCTCCCAGAACAAAAAGTTTGTTCTAACATACAATTTAATGTGGAATGCTGAACCTTTTTTTTGTTGCAAAAATGATCCAGCACACAAATCAATATATTGAAAATCTGTACAATAGTAGTCACTGTTCATGATTCGAAAGATGGAAAATCATTCAGTAGCAGAATCTTTGGATGTTTTTAAGAAGTTCAATCTTTATTTGATTCTTCACACATGTAGCCTACTATTTTCCATCTTTCGACTCATGAACAGTGATTGCTATTGTACAGATTTTCAATATATTGATTTGTGTGCTGGATCATTTTTGCAAAAAAAAAATACAGGTTCATCATTCCACATTAAGTTAAAACATACATATTCAATACCACATACACTGTCCCACACAACCCGTGTAACTCTCATACTCAGACTTCCACATATTCCATAAACAAACACACAGCCAATCTTTCACACATCAAACAAAAATAATCTCACTAGTACATCAACGCCATCGCATGAATTGATATAGATGGAATATAATTTATTAAACAAAGGGGTGTTAGGCAAAAGCAAAGATAATGAGGATTGGAGATGGAATAAACAATCCTGTTTCCCTCAAGAACCACGCTGACGCGCGTTTCGGTGTATCGACCCGACCGGGCCACACCTTCCTCAGGGCGACAATATACCACGGGGAAGGGGACTGAATATCTGAAAATACAAAATATACATATGGATATATAGATACATTGACATCCGCGATATCAAAAAAACATTTGTTCTGATATATTACATAGGGTATTGTGGTTTCTTTTTAACATATGGCTCTGAATGGGACGGTGGCTCCAGATAAATGATATAGGATTGTATATTTTAGACTGAGGAGAGGAACTCCTCACGGATCTGGAAAAACAGTTCTTCAAGGGAGGTATATGCTATCCACAAAATCACATTCTTCATCTTAATCCTCATTTAACATAAGCAAAAGATGCACTCTAGGGGGCAATTCCGTCAGAATAATCGAGAGGGCCTGCTGAGTAGTCTAAAAGATACAACAATGCGATTTCATACACCGGAGGTGTGGTTCAGGGGCAACCAATGGAGTCAAGCGGACAAACAAAGCATGCAGTTCTCTTAATTACCTTTATGTAATAGTCACCGGATCAGTAGGGGTGGTTGGGGGGGCGAGGGGGAGGAGCATGATCGGGTTGCTTTAACGTGCGGTAGGGTTGGTGGTATCAGTGCAATGTAGGGGGCGGGGCTCCCAAATACCAGAGATAGCACCGCGGGGATTCAAGTGCCCTCCAGTGGCGTTTGAAAGTGTGCAGGTTCAGGCCACACACATGCCACGACCCGAGAGCTTTGAGGTGCAGGTAGAAGGGACGAGTCCAGTGAAGTTTAAATGCGCTCGGACAGCACGTGGGGCGTAGGGAGCTCCGGGTACAATTTTGGGGGCGAGGGGTGAATAATAGTAAAATAATGCATACGTGGGGGCGCAGGAAGGCTGGGGTGCAGGGATACCGCTCATGAGGGGCAGTTTCTCGGACAGCCGGATGCTCAGTTTAGGAGTTGCGAAGCAGCCAAGGTAATGGGGCTCAGGAGCACAATGTTACAGAAGAAAACAGTAGACAATAGCAGAGACTAAGGGGGAAGGGAGGTGGCCCTTATGCTCGGGCTGCCAATTTTGGATTGGGGAATTAGGATTGAATCTCAGCGTGGCTCAACATGCTATGATCCTGGGCAAATTATTTAATCTCCCCGTGAGTACCACAAAAATGAATTTGTCCTGGTGTGATGCAACTGGTGCTCATGTATAGGCTCATATACCGTTGAGTCGGGCTACAGCAAAACAAACAAGTTCAAGAAATAAAAAATACTGCATGAAGCTGTCCTCTTTTGTCGAGTCTTATTAGAATTCGAGCAGTGGCCGCACGGCGCGGCATTCGGAGAGTTTCAGGCGACGAGATGTCTAAACCCTTTCGAGGTACAGGCGCTTATTCCCACATCATCAGGGATTTCATTCCAGGCAGAAGCGGAGACAATTCCTCTCGATATGCATCTTGCATAATGCCCAGCTGCGCTCAGACACCTATGCGTGACCTTCAAATTAACATGAGGCGCGTGCCTTCTAGCCAGCGTGTTGTAAAGCAGCTCCCTCCAGGCCCCTTTCCAACTGCATTTTGATATGTTTGGCTTCCTGTGTTTCCACTGAAAGATTTATCTTGGTTGATATTCTCTGCTTGAATTCCCGAATGATCCGTGCTGTGTACAGTTCCGGAATGTGGATTTCCAGACAGTTAGCATGCCGTAAATGGGACACAGCGTATGTTCTTTCAACGTCAGTGCTGGAATTGGAGCAAAATAACCCTGGAAACCACTTAATTGGGGTCAAGGTGTGTCAGAGGAGCGAGGGTGGAGTCAGGAGAGGCGGATTCATTAACAACAAGGTATGGAAGAAACTGAAGGCTCTGAAGCAGGGAAGGGGCTTACTGGGCTTGCTTGTGTGCTTCCCAGAGAGACAGGAGATTGGGAAACGCGCGCGCGCGGCCGGCGCCGATCGCTTTCCAGAGCGTGCGCGTGACATCTCCTGTCTCCTGGGAAGCAGACCCAGCAACAATAGTATCGCGCCTGCGCGATGGCATATGGCTTCGCCATATGCATCGCAGGCGCGAGACCTAAAAAGGGTGGCACCCTCACTGTTCCTTGTAGGGGACCCCCATAGAGTTTGGTTACGGCACGGAGTGTGATCTATTTTTTTTCCTTTTACTAGCTTCAAGTAACTTATGTTCCCAGTGGCAGTGTCCCTTTAAACTAACCCCATACATTTGAGATCTTTTCTCAGAGGAGGAGTCTTTTTTTTTTTTTTTGATTTCAAGAAGATTTTATTGAGAGAGATAATGATCCAAGTAATAAAAACCAAGTACAATAGAGGTGATACCAACTGACATAAGTAAAACATATAAGCATATGCATCACTCAAGACGTAGGTAAAATAGATGTAAATAAAGTTAAAAAAGACAATCAATGCGAAGTTGAGAATATGAACCAATATAGGCTGTCAGTAATCAAAAGCAAAACGCATCACTCTCTAAATTGAGGATGGGGACAAGGGAGGAGGTAGAAGAAAAAAAAAGAAAGAAGGAAAGAAGGGAGAAAAACACAGCAGAAAGAAAGAACGGGATGAGAGGACAGGAAAGCTGAAAGAAGAGAAAAAAGGATTCCCACATGAGCGACCCAATATAACACAAAGAACAAACAGCAATTAGACAGACGAATCAACAGGGAATTGAGGTTCTAACCCTTTCGAGGAGAGTTCCATATAGTCATCTAAGGTTTTCCAAAACCCCTTTTAGAGATGGAAGGCGACAGGTGTGCTAGATCAACTGAGGTGTGGGCACTGCGTAAGAAGGATACCCACGCCCACCACGTATGGTAAGAGACAGACGAAAAGGATTTCCATTCCATAAGAATGATTTTAACCGCTACAGTTAAGAGAAGATCCAACAGTTGTAGTTCTATCGGGTCTAAAGGAAGAGGAGTATGGGCAGCCAAGGGGCCTAGTAAGACTAAAGGAAAGGAAAGTTGGAGGTCAATATTAAAAGTAAGGGATAAATGTTGCTGAATAAGGTCCCAGAAAGGTTTAAGTAAGGAGCAATGATAAAACATATGCGAAAAATCACCAGTCACCAAGCCACAACTCCAGCAAAGGTCGTCGTCTTTAAGGTTGAGCGAATGAAGACGCGCAGGCGTCCAATGGAGGAGATTGAGCGAGAAAAATTTAGATTGCATTAGGGAAGGAGCTATTTTATTACGGAGAGCCAATTTACCAATGGATTGCCAAGCTTCGGATGAGATATGATCTGTGATGTTGTGATCAAAATGGCGCGACCATTTTTGTTGTGCCACCGTCTGATCAGGAAGCGAAGTGGAAGACAAAAACTTATAAATTTTGGAAGCAACATGACCAGCTTTGAGCCAAATGTGGAAAAGCGAAATGGTGGAGGAGGAGGGGTGAAGACGAGTTTTAGAAACAGCAACCTTGATTTTAAGAAAGGTATAGAAGTCAAGATTTGTTAAAGAGTGTTCATGTGCCAAGGTAGAGAAAGGTAATGGATCGCCAGAATCACTATATAAATGTTGGACAAGAGAGATTCCCTTTGCAGCCCAGTAAGACATGAGGGCGGGAGAAATAGTAATCTTGATTTTGGAGTTTCTCCAGATAGAAGACCACCTAGTTTTATGTAACGGAATTGCCATCTTCCTATCTAATTTCTTAATCGCAGTAATTGTATCAATAATGATAGAGCGGGAAAACAGAATATGCAAAGTAGATGGAGTACAAAAAGAGGCAAGTGGTAAAGGTGATGCTAATTCCTGTTCTATGAGTATCCAAGAGGGGGCATGACGAGTTGGAGGAGAAAACCAAAAAGCACCTTGAGAGGCCAAGAAAGCAGTTTGGTATTTCTCCCAGTCCGGAAAGTTACATCCACCCATATCACAAGGTCGACGTAAATATTTATATGCTAATCGAGCTCGTTTGCCATTCCATAAAAACTTAGAAGTGAGAGCATCAATTTCTCGAAAAAAGGAATCAGACAGTTTGAGCGGCAACATGGATGAGACGAAATTGATAATCGGCGTAATCATCATTTTAAGGGTTTGTAAACGACCCCACCATGAAATATGTTTTGGAGACCATGTATCCAGAAGACGACGTACTTTGGTAATAGTCTGATATTCATTATAAGCAACGGTGGCATGCAAAGTAGAACAGAAATAAATTCCCAGATATTTGAGATGTGTAGATTGCCATTTAAAACCAGCCGAGCCCATATGAGCAGGAAAGCAATAGGCATTTAAAGGGAACATCTCCGTCTTATCTTTATTTAGAATATACCCCGATACCGTTGAGAACAAGGAGATGATGTCAGAAATAGCAGGGATGGCCAAGGCGATATCATCTGAAAAAATGAGAACATCGTCAGCGTATGCGGCAGTTTTAAGACAGTGAGAGCCAAAAGAAAAACCTTTAATATTAGGATGTAAATCAATCAACCGAAGAAGAGGATCAATAGACAATAAAAATAAGAGTGGGGATAGGGGACAACCCTGTCTTGTGCCCTGGCAAAGATTAAAAAATGAAGACGTAGCACCATTGACTCTAATGTTAGCTTTAGGTTGGGAATATAAAGACATTACCATATTAATGAAAGAATCTCCAAGGTTATGTGCACATAGGACAGCTCGAAGGAATGGCCAAGAGACCTTATCGAAGGCCTTTTCTGCATCAAGGGCCAAGGCCGCGGCGGGGAGTTGGGACCGTTTGGCAGCACCGATAATATGACAGAAAGTGCGGATATTGTCCCTTGCCAGACGACCCTTAACAAAGCCAGTTTGGGAGGGATGTACAAGGTGGGGAATAAAGGATTCTAAACGCTTAGCCAGGATTTTAGAAAAAATCTTTGCTTCCATGTTTAGGAGCGAAATAGGCCGGAAATTTTTAGGATCCGAATGGTCCTTCCCTTCTTTCGGGATCACAACTATGGTGGCTTCAGCAGCCGTACCAGAAACAGAGCCATCCTGAACAAAAGAATTAAAGACAGAGTGTAACCTAGGGACAAGCAATGGAAAAAAGGTTTTATAAAATAATATCGGATATCCATCCGGGCCAGGGGCTTTCCCAGAACGGGTGGCCTTGATTGCAGCAACAATTTCCTCGGGAGAAATAGGTTCGTTCAGGATGGAGCGATCATCCTCAGAGACTGACTGAATCGGAATCGATTTTAAAAAATCTTGACACTTGTCAAAAGAGGATTGGTTAGAGGGGGTATATAGTTTGTTATAAAAATCACGAAAAACTTCAAGAATCTCCTCCGTTTGAAACTTTTTAGAGCCAGTGTGATCTGTAATAGAAGAAATTTGCGAGGACTTAAAAGAGAAATCTTGAAATTTTAGGGTAGCAGCCAAAAGTTTCCACGCCCGATTCTTCAAAAGTAACTTCTTGGACTTTTGTGCTTGGACACCAATATGAGCCCTTTTAGTAACAATTGTATTATATTTGTATTTTAGGAGCTTTATTTGCTGTAGACAAGTCGGATCTTTGGTGTGTCGAAAGGAAGCTTCTAGAGTTTTGATTTCAGATGATAAGTCAGTAAGCTCTTTTTTAATAGCCGAATTACGTTTGGACATACATTTAATGACTTGACCCCGAAAAGTACATTTAAAAGAATCCCAAAGGGTTATTGGGGAAGAAACAGAGTCCTCGTTTTCACGGAAAAAAGTATCTATATCCGTAGAAAATTCCCCCACTTGAGAGGAGTCATGTAACACTTCAGTATTTAATCTCCATGAACGACCACGTGGTTTAGGAGTAAAGGAAGATAGCGTAAAAGTGACCGCGGCATGATCAGAGATGACAATGGGGTGTATAAGCGGAGAAGAAGAGGAGACAAGAGAAGAATGAACTAGGAGATAATCAATACGAGAAAAGGAGGAATGCGGCGAGGAGAAGAAAGAGAAATCACTACCAGTGGGATTATGAAGACACCAGATATCATGAAGATGAGAAATGGAACACATGTTAAGCATTTGTTTGTGTGCTTTAGGAGGACGAAACTGAAATACAGAATTCCTGTCTAAAAGAGGGTCCATTGGTAAATTAAAATCGCCACCAACAATGAGATTGCCAGCATGCGGGGTATTATGCAAAATTTTAGTAATGGATTTCCAAAACGCTGGATCGTCAACATTCGGAGCGTAGATATTCATAACATACAAATCATGTTGTCCATCCGACAGTTTAGATAAGAGCCAACGTCCCTCAGAATCATGCTCAGAAGAGAGAATTGATAGACCGGAATTTCTTGAAATTAACGTAACAACACCATTCCGTTTGCCAGAGGCATCGGAACATGAAACATCCGACACCCATTCCTTCTTCAAAAACAGCGCTTCTCTGCTAGCGATCTTGGATTCTTGAAAAAGAACTAAATCTGCAGAGAGAGACTTACAATAATCCAAGATTTTAGACCTTTTCACCGGGTGATTCAAACCCTTAACATTAAGGGATAACACATTTAAACCTGGCATGTAAAAAAGGAGGGATCAAAAGAAGACAACACTGATAACAGAAAAAGAACGAACGTGAAAAATATAAGGGACCAACTTTTAATCAAAAGAAATTCTGTGGGAGCATCCATGTGGGAGAACCAGGAGAAAAAAAGAAGAGATGAAAATAGAATAGAAAGGAGAGAGAGAAGAGGCAGGAGGGGAGGTCTAAAAAAGACCCATATCATGCAAGGGAGAACGTGGAAGAAGCGAGTAAGGGACCCGTACTAGGAGCATAAGTGGGTAAAAAAGATTAGCCCAATACTAAGATACAGCGACTGATAATAAGAAAAGCAAGGAGCAAATAACACCGGAAAACATTAATATAATGCAATTCCTTAACTGATAAAGAAGAGAGTACTTCAATGCATAATGGAGTAACAATATCCTAGCGAGAGTAATATCTATACTAAGCAACAATAGTAGAAAAAATAATAACAGCATTATTATGTACGAAAAAGCTAACCAGCATATATCATTAAGTGAATATAATACATATTATAAAAAGTTACAACATAAAGAATAACGTATACCTGCATTTGATTACACTATGAAGTCGACTAACAGAAGTAAGAAAAAGAGGAGCGTGAGAGAATAGAAAAAGAGTATTGTAGATAAAAAAGAGGGAGAGAATAGAAGGAAGAGAACAAGTATAGTGAATAGCAGAGCAAATAAAGAAGAGAATTGTACATCAACTATAATATAAGAACATCCTAGCAGGAGATATATGTGAGTAAAAATGCTAATGAAATAAGTAAGAATACGCTAATTATATACGAAAAGTCTTAAACAGTAGATAAATGTAAAGCAGGTAAAATGCATATTTAGAACAATAACATCATAAGTGAAAACAAATTATGACAGTAATAGAGAAGAATATGAAGCTAAATCACCGAAGTAAGAAAACCGAGAGGTAAGGGAACTTGGATGAAAAAAAGAATGGAAAAGACTCGGAATAAAAGAGGAATGACAATGTTGAAGAAATAATCAGGAGGAATTGAAAAAAGGACGACAGATAGGAAGTAAGAAGAGAAAGAGTGGCAGGATAAGAAAAAGTGTTGACGTAGGATAAACAGCATGAACATATAGGTAGGTTGAATATAAGGAAGAATGAGAAAAACGATATTAGTATAGACGAAAGAAGGGCAACGTTAGGACGAACATTGTTAGAAGGATAGACCGACATGTAAATTAGCTGGAACAAGAGAGGAGGCATCTAGCCATAAAAAGTACATCCAGAGATAGAGAAGAAACAGTTCAAGTTCCTGAGGCACCAGGAGTCCGCGAAGTTGCTCTTTGGATTTCCATCTCAATCTCCAACTGGTTGTCCAGGAATGTCGCCAAATCCGCCGGTTCATCGAAGATTCTGGAACGACCTTTGTGTGTAATGCGAAATTTGGATGGACCAGAAAACGAGAAAGGAATGCCCATTTCCGTGAGTCGTTTCCGAAGGTTCAGGAAGCCCTTCCTTCTTATGACTGTGTCTCTGGCAAAGTCCTGGGAAATGGAGATGCGATGGCCATCCCAACTGACTTGCTTAACTTTCTGCATATGAGAGAGAATCAGCTCAGTGTGTTGATGTCGCAGAGGCTTAAAAATGATTGCTCTTGCTGCCTTAGGACGAAACGTTGGAACACGGTGTGCTCTTTCTATTTCAAAATCTCTATGGAATGATATTTGGAGTGTATCCGGAATCCACTGAGATAAAAAGTCTATCATAGAGGAAGATGATTTCTCTGAATCTTCCGGTAGACCAAAAATACGCAGATTAGATCTACGGTTACGGTCCTCCTGCTCAGTGAGGTCTCTGCGCAATGCCGCCATTGAGCGTTCCAAGTGGTTGAGGGATCTGGATTGTTTTTGCATACCATCCTCTGCAGAAGTGATTCGTGATTCTGTCGCTGATACACGAAGAGAAAGAGCCTTAAAGTCATTCCTGATAGCAGACACTTCCACTTGTAGCAAGTCTGTGTTAGTTTTTGTTGACTGCGCAATATCATGTACCTCATTAAGGCGTGTTAATATTGTGTCCAATGTGGAAGCAGTGTCTGGCTGAGGAGACTCGGGCGTCGGAGAGACTGACTTAAGCCTTTTCAACGACGTGCCAACATCCTTAGAGTCTTTGTTGGTCGAAGACCGATTCATATAGGCAGTGTTGAGGTAGTAGTCTGCAAGAATACCACTTGAGGAAGAGAGAAAACACAAAAGTTGCGCAGAGTGACCCACAAATAGTAAAAATAGGAGAGCAAGCTCAAAGTGCGCTATGATATTCTAGCGGTGAAAGTATGAGCAAAGCAGGGGAGCACCGTAATAAGTTCGTAGCAAAAATGTTGACACCTCTATGAAAGAAGCGGACTGAGAGAAAAATAGCGTGAGAACAGCTTAAAACCCAACCAAGCAGCAAGAGAGTAACATAAAGAAGGCAAAAATGTTACCAGTAGTGGGCGTCGTGGATGAAATGCATCAGGCAGACAAGCAACACAGCAAAATTGTATCCGCGGCGGCGCCTCTGAAGTAAAATGACAGGAACGTCATGAGCGGGAAAATGGCTGCCGCTCGTGAGGAATGCGGGCGCCTGTGAAGCGTGAGGCAGAAATCATGCATCCGGTGGCCAAAACATCAGGAAAACAGCGTCAACCAGTTCACCACATGTTCCGCTGATGAGGGTTGCTTTTTCCGTCAAGAAGGGCAGCAAGAGACGGAGAAAATCGCTCGACGGGACAAACTCGCCTCGGAGCTCAAGCGCAACACGCCATGCTGAAGCGGCGCGCAAGCCACGCCCCCTCAGAGGAGGAGTCTCTGTAGCTTGGCTATTGAACATGTACTTGAATACAGAGGTCACACAATTAATTGGGAAGTGCATGTTGAAATTGACGTCTTTTTTTTGGTCTCCTGAGTGAAGTACCATCAATTGGAAGACATGGGTGCACGCCTCCTCCTGTTCAGTCATGCTGTTGGTGGATTAGGAATAGTTTTAGGGCCAGGAGAGTTTTAAGTAAAAAGAAGAACTTGCTTGTACAATGTTTTTATAGTAAATCATGTCTTTATTATATTATTTGTAGACATTTAGTAAGTGCTGTAAAGTGGATTTGAAAGCCTGTCATCAGTTGATATGTCTTGAAATTGTGCGTTCTTTCTGATCATGTGGAGAGGGATTTATGTTTTCATGTTTTCATGTTTGTTTGTCAGATAATTGCGTATTGTGCTAGAACTGAAATCATTTGGATTTCAGAAATAATTTGGTCCATTCTGAAACATTTAACCGTGATGTGAAAGACTCAGTGGACAAACCTGGCTTCATACACTTACAACTATCCAAGCCAGAAGATGAAGGAAGATGTGACCCATTCCCTCTCAGCACTCAATGCACTCAGTTTGAAGTGCCTCATACTTACAAGAGCTTCTGTAATATATTTTAAGATGGTTGCTTTGTCATTTTTTCTGTAACTACATTTGTCTGGTTCAATAGAACAGACAATGAATAACCACAAATGCAATCTTCTCCAAACCTTTTGGAAGTGTTTTGCTTTTCCTGTTAACGGTGGCGATGTTCTGTTTCAGGAGACTTCAGCCATGCTGAGCTGATGATGATGACAATATCAGATGTGATCAAGCAACTTCTGGAAGCCCACGATCAGGGCAAGGATGTCAATCTGAACAAGTGAGTAGTATCCTGTATCGACCACCAAGCAGGCCAGGTGCTTGTTCAACAATCCCTGAAAGACAGTACACATGGCTTATTCCAAGTCTTTCTCTAGTAATGGTAGTATTTTGCAGTGATATGTGAATGGGCACAAACATAAATATGGAAACGCACACCATGCATAGAGGCAAATATCACCTCATACAGTCACAAACAGGTGGATGGATGGATTTGTGAGTATGTGGGTGAATGGATGGACGCATGTTTGGGAGTCGGTAGAAAAAGAGAAGTCCTTAGATCCATATGTAGAGGAGTAGATGAATAAAAGTTTTGCCTACACCCGTCTGAAAGAGTTGTTAGATGGGTGAATAAATTTGGAATATAGTAAAACTAGTTCTGATGAGACCCAAAAACGTGTTTGAAATCAGGCAGTAATAAACAAAGCCTCATCCACAAAAGAGAAGCACTCTTAAAACTGGCAAAACATAGCATTTTCAAAACTTGGATGGAAATACATGTACTTGAAATGCACATGGTGAATAATACATTTTAAAAATACTTGAAATAAAGATTTGAAAAGTACATACAGGATATAGAAAACAGTAGCTCAAGTGGTGAGTTTAACCCCTTCGATGCTGATGACGAGCTCAGCTCGTCATCAGCCACAGGTGGCATGGGCTGATGACGAGCTGAGCTCGTCATGTAACGTGGTTTTGCGAAAAAAGCCGCACAGCGCAAAAATCACCGCAGCAGCGATGCGGTTAAAGCTCAATAACAGTGCACAGCTGCATGAAGTATAATTCTGACTTAGATCCCAAAGATATAGCTATTGTATTTGATACAGTCATTTTAGTCGTTGCAATATATCTTTGATGTTTAATTTTTACATGTCTGCCAATGAGTAGTGACATGGAGGAAATAGTTGCTATGGTGTGTGTCTGTGAGATTGTAGAACCAGAGATATTCACTACCAAGTTCGTGCAACGATTCAGTTTGCATAATGAAAAGAAACTTCACTGTGGGTCTGGGTAGAGTATTGCGTACAGTTTTGTAAAGACACATGCATTATGGCAAAATATAAGTATAGCAGAAGTAAACAGTTGGGTTACATGAGTTGCATGTAAGTATTAGACCCCAAAAACATGTTCAGCAATTACACCAATTGCTTAAATATATTGATGATTTAGGCAAGGTGTATCCCAATACGTCAAGAAGTGGCATATCATAGTCTGTTTTGGTAGGAGCCTTTATTTATGGTTATCAAGGTTTGCCACTAGAAGACTCATTGAGCCTGTTCCTGACAGTATCTAATGTAAAAAAATAAAATAAACTAGGTTCCTTGAGCAGCAGTCGATGCCTGACATAGGTACCCCTCCTGGGTCGTCTTACCTCCTCAGTAATTTCCCATTTCATTAATTGGTTCCATGGTCTTTAAATGTAAAATGTCCTACTGGCCACCTCCTTATGGCCCCTAGTCCTACTCTGGTGTTGGCATATGAAGAAACAGTTTTTCTGGCCTATATACAATTAGTAGCACATATTGTGATGATATAAACCACATTGTAGGTGTAGGAGGACAGTGCTTTCCTGAAGGATTGATGTACTAATGTGTGGGTGTTCTATGTTGAGTGCATGCTGCACAATTACTGTACAGACTTGTTATTGGTGGGAGACCCCATGCAGCAGTCAGGGTTGCTGCTTTGCCTTGAAGTTGCATTTACCTTACCACACAGTCAAAGATATTCATATCTTTCTGTGGGGAAAGCATGTTTTTCAGTCTTTGTATTCAGTTATTATGACAAGCAAGACTAAAAAGAGAGGAAATAATATTCAGAGGGAGGGAAAAAGAGTAGAATTAAATGCGCTACAAAAGTGAAAAACATAACTAAAATAAGAGTAAAACAAATGTAAACCAAGTACGCAAGTATTTTGATCAATTAAAAAAAGAGGTCATTATAAATTGAAATGTTGCGAGGCAAACAAGTGGAAAACGTTGGCCAGGCTCCTTCACATACAAGGAAATCAAAAAATGGGATAAGAACTTTCAAGCTGTTGATTTAAGGTAAAAAAAAAGCAATGCAAGATTGGTAGCTGTAAATATGTGGCTCTAGCAGGAAGGTATGGACATTACTCATGGGAGTAACTGGCAGAATAATTGCGGATCGAAGCTGCAAACAGAGAGTGATGAGTGGCGATAAACAGGACAGAACACTGGAGGTGAGGATTAGAGGTTTGAAAATTCCAAGGTTTGAAAAGATCAGATTCCGCATCATGGTTTTGCAGACTTTGACAATTAAGTCTGCATTAGTGGTAAGGTGGAAGGAGGAGAGTTGTGTAGTGCCAGTGGAAAAGGGTGGAAAGACTGAAGAGGTGGTGGGGGGTTGCCTGTCTGCTGTTAGAGTTCTCTTAGTAGACATCAACTTCTGTGTTGTCACCGTGAGTAAAATATGGTGTGTCCTCTGTATTTCTTATTACAATTAAAGTGCATTGGCCAAAGGTACACTGAAAATTTCACACATTTTCACCAAGTAAACTGCAATGTAACAACAATATTATGTGACTTCTGGTAGTAACACTTACTAAGCAGCAGATGGGCCAGGTATGCATTGTCTCTCTGGTGTTCAATATCTTGTGCATTGGAGGCGTAACTCTACTCCATGTTATGATGAAACAGCTACTAAGTAAGTGAAGGCACATCCCAATGTACATCCTCTGGTATCTAGATAATGGCGCTGTAAATTAGAAAGAAGGTTGTTGGAATAATTGAGCTGAGAGACACCTAATGAATCCTACCCCAAACTATCCAACCCAAGGATGTTCAAAGCAAGGAAATCTCGGACTAATCTTTCAGCTAAAGACACAGCAGATCCATGGCCTAGGCACCTAGGCACATACATAATTCATGTAGTAATAGTAGAACACCTGCCTTATTCTTGCACTGCCTTTCCAAATAAAGTGCTGTGGGTTTTGAGCATCTCAACATTTTGCTTGTTGCTCTGAGATGATATGATAACATTAGAGATGCCAGCAGGAAAGCATTTGTCATATTTCACTCCTCCTGTTAGCTGGAAATCTTGATTACTTCCAGTAAGGTTTCCGTAGTGCACAGTACTCCGGTCTCAATCCTGCCACTGGATGTTACACCTCACAACACGAAGGGTCATTGTCCTGCGCCACCTGCAAGTTCCCATGCACTCTCCTACCACACTACGCACTACCCTTGCTCCGACAGCAACCAGCACCCAACACCCGCCGCTCTCACATTCACACTCTCCAGACAGCGACCGCACAACATTTTGCACTCTCCTGCATACTCCTTAACACCCATTCCTTCACCAAATATGCCATAGAGATTTGAGACAACATTTCGGTCGAGAAGCCCATGCCGATCACCTGGACTCACCTTCCAGGACACATAAAAACATGCCACAATAATCCACCTGCTCAAAAAGCCTTCTGTGGCTCCTAGATTGCTCATCAACTACAGACCCATCTCCTTGCTTCCATTCCCAGCCAAAGTCTTGGAGAAATAATCAACATGCTCTTCATCAACCATCTCGACATCTCCCCACTACGTGATGTCACAGAATCTGTAATCAGACCCAAACACAGCACAGAAACAACCCTCATTGCCACTGCAGACAACATCCGTATGATCCTGGACAGAGGGGACACAGCTACCCTCATCCTTCTGGACCTCTCCATGAAATTCAACATGGTATCTCACCCCATCCAGCGCCTGCATGAGAATGGAACCAAAGTACCCGCTCTCCATTGGATATGCACCTTCCTGACTAGAATTCACAGCCAGTCAGTCAGCCTGGGCTCTTACTCATCGGATGCCCACAATATCATCTGTGGCATTCCACAAGGATCCTCACTGAGCCCAACCCTCTTCAATACTTGCATGATCCCACTAGCAAGCATCAGCCTCACCCACGACATCGATGTCTTATCCTCCACCGATGACACCCAGTTGATACTCTCCCTCTTGTACAAAAGTTCCAAGACTGGATGAAGACCATCTGTCTTAAACTTAACACTGACAAGACAAAAGTCATGATCTTCGGGAAGAGCCATCGCCCTTGGACTACACCTGGTAGCTGGATGAACTCAGACCCACACCCAACACAACCCCCACCTATGCCAAGCACCCTGGGATTATCATTTGAAGCCAACTCCACATGGAATGCCCACATCAGCTCTGTCAAAGCTTCCTGCTTCCACACCGTGAAGATGCTGAGAAAAATCTTCAAATGACTCCCAACCAGCACCCATAAATCGGTCACACACACACTCCCTTGTCACAAGCAAGCTGGACTACAGGAACACCCTCTACACCAAGATCAGCAAGCACTTCAGCAGGTGACTTCAAGCGATTCGAAACCTTGCAGCCAGAATCAGACTCAACCTCACCAATCGCACACACATCACACAATGGGAGAGCTCCACTTACTTACTATACACAAATAAGCCCAGTTCAGACAACTTACACACACTTTCAAAGCCTTCCATAACACTAGCCCAGCCTACCTCAGTAACTGAACTTACTTCGCTAACCAAGCAGACACCTTTTTTAAAAAAAACTTTATTTGTCATTTCGTAATGTTACAATAATACAAAGCATCAGTGCTCACTGCCATATCACCATGTCTATGAAGTATGAAAAACAAGCATTTGCAATGCAATAGGTCTCGCATTAGGAAAGTTTGAGCTATTGGTATTGTAAATGACACATTTTTTATTTATGTGTTGGTATTGAAAATAGCGAAATTACTAGTTTTGTAATTTACAATGCCAATAGTTTTAACTTTCGCAAATGTGACACCTATCGCATTTGTAATGCAATATGTGTATTATTTACGTGACTAAGATGTATTGATATTACAAATAAAAATGGCTTTTATTATTTGTTTAATATTTAATACTTTAATAAAAGTTATTGTAATTTATAATGGCAATAGCTTAAACTTTTGTAAATAACTTTTGTGAAGATTAGTGTATTTTATTGTGACAAATACAAGAACAGAAGTGAAATATTAACATCTTTTTTGTGACATTTGTAATGAAGCTTGAAACATTGAGAGAACATATTTGAACCAGTTGTTGTTAAATGGTTGCACAGATTGATGCTGTGGTGGCGCAGAGTGATGTTGTGGTGGCGCAGAGTGATGTTGTGGTGGCGCAGAGTGATGTTGTGGTGGCGCAGAGTGATGTTGTGGTGGCGCAGAGTGATGTTGTGGTGGCGCAGAGTGATGTTGGGGTGGCGCTGAGTGATGCTGGGGTGGCGCTGAGTGATGCTGGGGTGGCGCTGAGTGATGCTGGGGTGGCGCTGAGTGATGCTGGGGTGGCGCTGAGTGATGCTGGGGTGGTGCTGAGTGGTGCTGTGGTGATGCTTAGTGGTGCTGTGGTGGTGCTGAGTGGTGCTGAGTGATGCTGTGGTGGTGCTGAGGTGGTGCTGTGGTGGTGCTGTGGTGGTGCTGTGGTGGTGCTGTAGTGGTGCTGTGGTGGTGCTGTGGTGGTGCTGTGGTGGTGCTGTGGTGTTGCTGTGGTGGTGCTGCTGAGTGGTGCTGTGATGGTGCTGCTGAGTGGTGCTGTGATGGTGCTGAGTGGTGCTCTGGTGGTGCTGAGTGGTGCTGCGGTGGTGCTGAGGGATAATGTGGTGGTGCTGAGTGATAATGTGGTGGTGCTGAGTGATAATGTGGTGGTGCTGAGTGGTGCTTTGGTGGTGCTGAGTGGTGCTGTGGTGGTGCTGAGTGGTGCTGTGGTGGTGCTGAGGGGTGCTGTGGTGGTGCTGAGTGGTGCTGGGTGGTGCTGGGTGGTGCTGTGGTGGTGCTGAGTGGTGCTGTGGTGGTGCTGAGTGGTGCTGTGGTGGTGCTGAGTGGTGCTGTGGTGGTGCTGAGTGATGCTGGGGTGGCGCTGAGTGATGCTGGGGTGGTGCTGAGTGATGCTGTCGCATTGAGTGATGCTGTGGCGTTGAGGGATGCTGTGCGCTGAGTGGTGTTGTGGGATAGACGATACCTAAAAAACTAGGATCGGCCGATGAGAAACAAGCGACAGCCATCCCCCTCCAGGGTTCTTGGAAATCGTGCATGACTCAAGGTTGTGACTCCAACATTTCCTGCACTGCACGAAAAATCTCACAAGAAGATGCTAAATAAACCAGAGTGTTGTGTGTCATTGACAAAAACCCTTAGGGTAGGTAGCATATGTTCACAATGCAGTGTTTTTCTTGCACACTTCTTAGAATATGTAAGCATCGACTGGTGGTGGCTTTCCCAAGCATGTTTAAATAAAATCTAACAATGACGATACTGGACTTAAAATGTGGGCGGGTGACATTCCTACCAGAATAAGAGGTGCATACATTGGGTCGGTTTTAGGAAGCAACTCAACTACTGGCAAGTATGTTCTTGCTGACTTCTCATCCTTGCCACTAGTGTTCCAAAAGAGCTCCTGGCTGACATGACCGAAGCCAGGTGGAATATTTAACTGTTAAACTGATGAGTTGTTACTGGAATAATTTAGGAGGTACTGGTGATCAGACCAGTAAAACACATTTATATTAAGAGGCCGTTAAATGGCAGTGCGGTATATAAATGCAAGTCAGTAACTAGCATTTTAATGGAAACCACAGCACGTCTGGCCGAAAGGAGGAAGAAGCTCGAGACTGAGACAGGAGGGATGCAGACTCGGTGAAATCCATGCTGATTAGGTAAGCGGAACGTGTCAACTTTACTTTATCTTTAATCAGTTTACAAGCAACTGACAACTTCTTTGCGGGGAAGGGGGCAGTAATGATAATCCACGACAAGCAAATAGGGGTGGGGACACGGAGTGTGTAGGGAGACATGACGTCAGACACCGATGATGAACCCTAGGCTTTACAGGCAGCTAGGGTAGGCGGAGAATTAAACAGGCAGCCTGCTTGTGGTGGTGGGAGGGAGAGCCCACGGGGAGATGGAGCTTTGAAGCAGGAAGCACTGCGTTTGTTTAAAGTTATTTGATAAAAAAATTAGAGGTGGGCGAGCCGTGCCCTGCAACGTTAAATCAAATCCAATGCAGCTAAAGGATTCTTCCTTTCTCTTGTGCGCCGCGGAGACGGAAAGCCACTGCTGCCTAGCATTACATATGTATACGAAATCGGGCGCCAGGCTGAAACAAGTGGCATGGTTTAACAAGTTAAAAAACAAGAACTACAGCAGGCAAAAGCAATAAAAGGCTTTGTCAGTAAACAAGCAAAACTTGTGTCAAGGGAAAGACGTAACTTCTTAAACTCGCCATGATTTGATTTTTAAAAAACGTTCTGATATGCAGAGAGGATGAAGCTCTTCTCAAAGCCCGAGAGCTCAGCCCAGACAAAGCCAAAGCAGGAAAGCTGGAGAAGCGTGAGCCTGGTGGGGGGGGGGGCGGGATGCGAGCGAGTGGGAGGCACAGCGGCCGCAAAATGAAACGAGTCACGCATGGTTTAACAAGTTAAAAAACAAGAACTACAGCAGGCAAAAGCAATAAAATGCTTTGTCAGTAAACAAGCAAAACTTGTGTCAATGGAAAGACGTAACGCCTTAAACTTGCCATGATTTGATTTTTAAAAAACGTTCTGATATGCGGAGAGGATGAAGCTCTTCTGAAAGCACGAGAGCTCAGCCCAGAGAAAGCCACAGCAGGAAGGCTGGAGAAGCGTGAGCCTGGTGGGGGGGCGGGATGCGAGCGAGTGGAAGGCAAAGCGGCCGCAGAATGAAACGAGTCACGGCCTGGCGGCCGTGAAGTGTGAAGCAGTGGGCGGGGAAGCAGATCCCTTTGAAGCTCTCGGAGGCAGGAGCAAATGGTAAGGGGAGAGCAAGCTCGTGCACGAGGACGTGCACTTCTGGAAATCCGCTATTGGTTTAGCTTTCTGGGTTTACCTCAATAGGTCTTCTGCAAGACCTAAACAGCCAGGCAAAGGATTGTTTCCAAAAAAGACACGTCTGGCTGACTGTGTTCCTCTCACATGGGGCACTTGGCGAGTATTCAAGTGCGTCAAGTTTCCAGACGTGGGCTTTTAAAACTGCACAGAGAATCCCAGCCTTGGCTCCAGTCTCTTCATTTCACATGCATTACAGGGGCTGCAAAGGATCTATCTTTCTTCCTGAATTGGTAAAATGAAGGCTAAAGTGAGTGTTTCCGGCAGGGGCCTGCTTCTGAAAGAATGAACTACTGGCTGGAAACTGTAGAATGAAGTGGAAAAATTGTACTTCTGAAGTGTCTTTCAAGACCTTCTCCAATGCTGCGAAAGGTGCAGTGAGAGATCTTTTGTGGGTGGAGCCAGTGGAGTGGCGCTAGACGGGCGGGAGACAGCTGACGTAACACAAAACAGAAGCGAGGTTGTAGCTTATTCTCCAATGAACACAGAGTTTCCTGACAGGTTGATAAAGTAATAATCATGAACATTATTCCACCAAAAGGCCAGGGGTAGCGGAAGTGACATCACAGGCTTAAACATACACCAGCGGCGGGTTCTTGATAGAGGAACGGGGGTGTTGCCCCAGTTTGTTTTGTGCGCTGCTGTACATGTATTAAATAGTAATTGTGTACATAGTGCACGGCATGGCCCAGGCAAAGTTTGTAGGAGAGTGACCTAAGGCAAGCCGCATGGGTGGGGGAGGAGCCTGCTTGAATAAGTGACAGTGAACACGGGCCTCCTTGGGATGAAGTGCACATGTGGGGTTGGACAGGTGCCTTGCTCCAACCGGCTCGACATGCGCACTTGCACCCTTGCCTACCAGCACAATTGTAGGAGCCTGGGGGATTGCTGTCACAGCCCCCCATGTAATAGTCCTTTCTGGCCTCGCGGTGGCCCCACACCTAAATCCGACCCCCTTGTAATCATGGCTTAAATACTGAGATCTAGAGGGTATTTCAGATTCTAGTGAGATGCAAAAGTCACACAAAACAAACCTGTTATTACTGTTGTGTAGCCCACAGGTGAGACTGACACACGGTGTTGTGCAGTTCTCAAAGTTACATTTCCAAAAACATAAAGACAGGTTAAACAAGGCAGTGCAGTGGGGAGCACGGAGGGCGGTGCCTCAGATTAAGACAAAGATGCAAAGTATAGCTTTATATAGGAGAAGCTTGGGGTAGTATGCCATGATAGGCGATTTGCATAGTGCTATCCAGCATGGTGTATTTAGCGCCATGAAGCCTCTGAGTTACTCATGGCAGTCCAGCACATATTCCGCCGGGGTACCTTTCACAAGGACCCTACAGGCTTCGACTGGGCAGGAGGGAAGACTCGTTCGATAGAGTTTATGGTTCTTGGGGGGGTGAGAGGGTTGTGTGTGGTTAGTACCCAGAGCGGCTCCCCATCCACAGATTTTGGGGGCTGCTTTCATTCCTTGCATTATGACCCAGGACACCCTTGTGACGTCACTGGTTGACAGAAAGAATGAAAGAAAGAGTGCCCCTCCAGCTCCACAGATGGAAGCATGGGCAACAAATAAACATTATTGCACTCTGCTCCAGGCATTAACAGTCTTTAAGCTCCCTCTGTGATTGGCCAAGACAGCCACAGCAGTCTGTAGCTGGTATTAACGGATTTCAGGAAGAACAATGGAGCGCCTACTGCCTCGCAGCAAGGGCTGTGCTGAAGACCGGTCCATCGGGCAGGTAAATGGGCAGGGCTGGGCTACCTGCTGATTCGAGTCGCCATTAAAGCTCTATTAGGGTGACCAACCGTCCGTACATTTCACGGACAGTCCGTAATTTCGGCCGTCCGCCGTTGTCCGTGAAGGATCCTTTAACGGACGCCATTTGTCCGTAATTTTAACCGGGCACAGCTTCCACCCACCTCCCTTCTTAACTCCGAGGCTGTTGCAAAGCTCAGATACCCACCAGCATTGGAGAGGCACAGCGGGACGGCAACCCTCACACCTCCAGCCCTTGATGAGCTGTTAAGAGGTGCTCGAAGGTGACAGAGGGAGGGGCTGTGGCTTCAGGAGCAGGGGGCATCTATTCAAATGCAAACAGCCCTGAATGAGTCTCTGCAATTTAGAGGGGCCGCCGCCTCACACATTCCCTTTCTGCCAGGGCCCCAAACATCCTAGAACCGGCCCTGATTGCATCGAGGCAGCACTGGTGCTCTTCACAGAGCGGTTCTTCAAACATGCAGCCTATAATGTAATAAAGTAAAGAAATGTCAAAATTGCACCTACACTGATTAACAAAGTATGGAGGACAATCAGTTAAATCAGTTCTCTTGGAGTATCTCCTTTAAGTGCTGTACATCAGTGTGGGGGGAGGGGGGCAAAACTAACATTTTGGAAAGAGAGCCTGTCTTCTCGTTGTCTTGTCCAGGAGGGGGTGAGGAGCCCTACCCCACCCTGGAAGAGACAGGATGATACTAGAATACTGCATACCCACCCCTGTGCCCACCCTGGTGGATCCTGTTCCCGCTCCTGTGATGGCTCCTGCCCCCCCCAGTGATGGCTCCTGTCCCCCCCATGTGATGGCTCCTGTCCCCTCTCCCACCCCCCCCCCCCCCCCCGCCTGTGATGGCTCCTGTCCCCTCTCTCCCCTCCCCTCCCGCCTGTGATGGCTCCTGTCCCGCTCCTGTGGTGGATCCTGTCTCTGCCCTGGGTGGCTTCTGTCTCAGTCCTGGAAAGGCTCCTGCAGCGAGGGTGAAGTTCTTGATGGCCCTTTTCTCAGAAAGGCTCAGCTCAAAATTAATATGAAAAGGTGGGCGAGTGAGTAAGTGAAGGGATGGGTGGATAGCTGGATGAATTAGTGAAAGGGTAAGTGGATGAATGAAAGATTGAATTGAAAGATGATAGAGGATGGCTGGATTGATGAGTGAGTGGAAGGATGGAAGAGAGAAAAGGTAAATAGCTGAATGTATGGGTGGAAGGGTAGCTGGATGGGTAAAAGGTTGGATGGATCAGTAAAATAATGGCTGGATGAGTGAAAGCGTGGATGGTGAGTGAGTTGATGGATGAGTGAAATGATAGATGATTGATGAACTGATAAGTGCAAGGGTGAATGGATGGACAGGTGAGCGAAAGGGTGGATGCAAGGATGGATGAGTGAGTGAAAGGGAGGGTAGATGGACAAAAGGATGAATAGATGAGTGAAGGAGTGAAAGGATAAATGGATGAGAGAAAGGATGGATGCGTGATAGGGTCAATGGATGGATTCATGAGTAGATGAGTAGATGGGTGGGTGGATGGGTGGAAGGAAGGATTGCTAAGTGAAAGGGTCGATGGAGAGAGAAAGGGAGGATGGATGATGACTGAAAGGGTCGATGGTTGGAAGGATGAGTGACTGGGTGGATGGATAGTAAGTGAAAGGATGGCTGGATGGGTGAAAGGGTGGATGGATGGATGAGTGAGTGAATGAATGGATGGGTAGAAGAGAGGATGGATGAGTGTACAGATGGATAGGGTGAAAGGGTGGATGGATGGATGATGGATGAGTGAAAGGATGAATGAAGGGATGGATGAGTGAAATGATAGATGGACGGATACATGATGAATAGGTTTGCAAATGGTTGAATATGTTTGGGTATGGCTGGGCTTACTTATACACTATTGCGCGACCTCTGATGTGTCTGTAAAACTTATCCAATTGTCCTGAGGTTTTGTCCTGAATTCTGATCTACTGTCTTGAATTTGTGTCCTGAATTTTGACCCTTTGTCCTGAATTTTTACAGTCACCGTCCTGAATTTGCACCCATAACAGGTGGTCACCCACACCTAGTCACAGCGGTCGAAGTGTATTAAAAAAAAAAGTATGGGACCGATGATCCTGTGTGCAGTGGGGGCGGGGCCAGTGAACTTGGGGCGGGACAAACACGCGGCTAAAAAGAACAAAATATTCTGAAACTATTTTGCTGGTCTTTTACTTACAGGTGACTACATATACAATAACGTACACCTTAAAAGAAAAGGAAATGCAGGCTAAACAAATCATTGAGAGATGCATTCATTTAGGTTATTTACATTATGAAGCCGTTATTTGTTAATGTGATGACTGCACGTGTCTGTGTAACCACAGAAGTGTATTCTAGTCGGTGCAGCAGGGTATAGTGACTGATGTGCTTTCAGTGTTATGACGTCCCTGCCTGTGCCAGAAAGCACTATCAATATGAAAGTCCTTATTTTAAAATTACATTACACCCAGTATAAGACAGACTGACACATAATGTGCAAAAGGATTTATGTTTAAGATTTTTTTTAAAGTGCTTCAAAATATAGAACTTGGTTGCCAGCATTTGTAGAACTGTCAGTAAAGCTTGGACTCCACAGACTCGCTTGCGATTTTTCTTAAAAGGAATACATCTTTGTGATCAGGAAGCTTGCTTTGCAAAATTACGCAGTTACATTTCTCTGCAAGCAGCAGCAGCCCGGGAAGACGGCGGGTTTTCTTGTTTTGCGATCAGTTCCTCCCTCCACCCTGGAGACTTACTCCTCAGCCCCTCAGCTGAGGCTTCTTAAAGGTCAGATATAACCACCCCAGGTTGTCTTTAAACGTAATGTAGGATTACATTTCCCGGATTTCTCTAGTTTCGTTGTCCATGAAAGCTTCCCCAGCTCACGGGGAGGGCGGGACGGCAGAATGTATCCGAGTCGTGATTGGTCCACTGCTGTTTACACCTCGCTCCCATTGGCGGCAGCTGCCTGACGCCCCTCTGGGTAGGCTGCACCGTAAGATACGGCCGTGGGAGTGGAAGAGACCCGTGTGTGTCAGGCTGGGCACTTGTACCCATGGAGGACGCCGAGGGGGCTGAGGCAGGGGGGCAGGTCGGAGACTTTCATGGTGACGAGGAGATCATCGAGGTGTTGGAGAGCTGAATGACGACGGCCAGGACCCGGGTACTGAGGGGGCGCAGTGGGGTCAGGGGTACAAGATGTGCTGTCTGGACTCACAATTTCAAAGGTTGGCTTTTTCGAAAGTAGGAATGAGGCGGCGGCGGCGGGGGCCGGGTCTCTATGTGTGTGTGTGTAAGTGTAAGTGCGTGTGCGCGCGCGTGTGTGTCTGTGCATGCACGTGCGTTAGGCTGACTTGCTGGGAATGTGGACGGAGCCGACGTGCGCGTGCACAAGGTCAAATCCAGGGGAAAAGCGCGTGGCACCCTCTTGTCCGTCATTCCCCTGAAGTCGATAACTATAGTTGTCGATCTGGACTGCATCCTACGGATGCTTACCAGTGTAGTGTCGCCCTAGCAAGAACAGGCGGACACTACTTGTAGTTTTCAAAGAGCTTTATTATGCACGTCTGCATCACACCTCGTCCCTATTCTAACTGCCGTGGTTCCTGTCACTGGCTCCTCCCGTTCCTGCTCCTCCCTCTTAACTCCACCCCAACCACTAGACTACACGACATCTCCCCCTTTCTTAACAAAATGAACTTAATTTCCACAGTGTTCGCAATTCTTCAATCCACCACACGGGTTGGCGGACAGCTTGTTCTTCAAGCATCAGTAGTGTCTAATCCGTGGTGGTCCTGACGTTGATCAATCTTTCCGGTGTCTTAACCAAGACATCCTTGACTATGGGAGTGCACCTTTGAGAATGCAACCCATTGTGTGTGGGCTGCTTATTATCCGGTTCCGCAGTGATCATGGTTCTTTCTTGTTGTGTGACTGCTACAGGCTCAGCTCGGCAGTGGCAGTCTGCTTTCCCTGGTGACTCTTGTTCTATTGACGGTTGATCTCCTTCGGGAGTGGACAATGTTCTGGTCTTCTTCCGAGCTCCCACCTGTAAGGTTATTTCTCTTTGTCTTGTCAGGTTGGGAGCAGCACTGTTCTTCTGTTCACCGTCAGGCATGCCAGACGTTAATGTACTATCTGAAATGGGTGTCCTGTCTTGATTCTTGGACTCGTTTGCTGCCTCTGTTTGTCTTTTCCTTTCCCACTCGTGTTTGAGACTGGCGAAACCCTTGACCATCCGGTCATGTAGCTGTTTCTCTCTCATTCGGTGACAGTCTATCTCTGTCACCGCTTTTGGTCCTCCTCCCGGGGTGACAGGATAATCCTTTTCCACTTGGTAGATACTGTCCCATCTCTTTGGTTTCCTTCCGTCAGTTCTTTGAGTCAGTCTCGCTGACCCCATCAGGGGTGACGGTATATTACTCATGTCTTGAAATGGCGATGACTGATGTGACATGTTGTCCTTTGGTTCTGGTGTGCGTTCGGGTGATTGATGCCATGGACGTGGTCGGGACCATGGTTTTGTTGACCCGAATGTTTGGACAGACATGTTTTCCGACTCGGAGGAGTCGTTCGCCGATTCCTTTTGAGAACGTTCCTTTGAGGGCGTCGTGACTGATAAGTTTATTGAGTTGGTAGTCTGGGACGACATGCTCCTGGAGTCGGAGCTATCTACGGAACATTCCTTTGGGTACGTCTCTTTATGTGTCTTTTGTGTTGTTGCGATGGAGAGATTGTTTGCTAACCACACGTTTATTTCTTTAGTTTGATCTCGGAGCATTTGGTCTTTACCCTTTTCACGGGACATCACTTGTCCCTTCTCCGTTTTCTCATTGACACAACTGTCTTGAGTGCACGTGCCACTCCTTTTTCGGTATCTGAGTGGCTTACCACTCCTCATGTGGTTGGTTTCTTCTTCTCGCTTGTTGGGCGTGCTGACGTCCGTGCCATTGGGGTGATATGTCTCGCTGCTTGATGCTTCCTCGGATTCATCTATAGACTTTGGTGCATAGCGGGAGGATGCCCGGGGATGTTCGTGTGCCGATTTCCGGCGTTGACGGGACTGGTCCTGTCTTCTGTAGTTTGTCTTGCTTGCCCTCTTGTTGAGCAATCTGTCATCTTGTCCATGGGTGTGATCTGACCCGCTTGACACTTCATCTGCTTCATAACCATTTTCATCATCGGTTGACTGACTCCTTGAGGTTGAGTAACTCCGTGAGGTTGTATCAGTATCATCATCTGTTGACTGACTCCTTGAGGTTGAATAACTCTGTGAGGTTGTATCAGTGCCGCATTCGTAATCCTGATTCATCCTGGTCTTTTGTGATGGTGACTTGGAGTGTTCCATGACGCTGTGTCTCTTGTTTTGTCTTGGCTCTGATTCACCCTCCTTCTTTTCAGTTTTGTTTGTTTCCTGGGCCTTGCCCCCAGACATGAGGGATGTCTCTCTCCAGACATCCATGTGTCTTGCATTCGAGTGCACGTCTTTCGATAAGTCTTTTGCTTTTATCCGCACTCCAACCTCGGCCCCTCTGATGATTCTCTTTAGCGACCACTGCTCCTGAAGAATCTTGCGCTTCGTGTCTGCGCTTGAACAGCCTTCGATTATCCGGAGCCGAACTGCTTCTTCATTTGTAAATGTATTGAAGTAGCAGCGGGGTACCAGACTTAGCAACCGGGTGATGAATTTCGGCAATGGTTCTCCTGGTTCCTGCCGTGCTGTATTGAAAGCGACGCGAGCATGATCCACTTCCACCTGTGCATGGAAATGGGCACGTAGCTTCACTTGGAGTCTTTCATAGCTCTCTGTGTCCCTTTTGGGAAATGTTCTGATTAGGCGTCGGCCCTCATGACCGACTAGCTGGAGGAGTAGTATCAGACATTTTCCATCTCTTTGTTCACCGATTGCGTCAAGAAAATCGTCCAGTGAATCCAGCCACCGGTTCCATTCGGGACCCAAGTTCTGACTGTCAGTCTGTGTCACTGGGGGTGGTACTTCAATGCAAGGATTGGGCCGGTGGGTTGCTTTTACCACCGCCATGAGGGAGGTGTGTTTTTGTCTGCTACCGTCGCAGGATTGTTCGCTTTGTTTCCCGTCTTGTTTGCTGACTTTCTTCTACCAAGATCCTGTGTCTAGCCGTCTCCTTTGATTTTGGGCAGGTTCACCACTCCTGGGTGACTACTGTATTCTATCCGCCCTTAGCACGACTGTCTCAGAAGGCTTCACTGAGTTAGGCTTGGATTTCCTGATTTCGAAAATGGCCACCACTCAGTTGGTCCATACATGACTCTTGGCTCAGCTCCTTCCCACTTTTATTAGGGTGGCCTGCTAACTGCAGGTGATTCGGGGCTCTTCTTACTGTTGATCATCTATCTTCGTGTGGTGCGGGAAGTTTACTTCGGTACTTGCTTTTGCTCGTGTTTGTTACGTTCCAGATCTGTATTTGCTTGGTGCATTTAGGATGTGCACTTGCCTGTGCTCGCTGACTTCGGGACTTGTATTTATCTGTGCTTGGTATGTTTAGGTCTGTATTGGCTCGTGCTTGTAGCGTTCTGGATTTGCATTTGCTTGTGTTAGTTCCATTCAGTATTTGTGTCAGCTTATGCTTGTTTACATCAAGGCTTGCATTTGCTCAGGTTTGTTTATACTTGAAGCATGTGCTTGCTTGTGCTTGCTCTCAGTGTATCTCCTGCACTTGCCAGTGCTTGTTGTGTTTACTGTTGTCTTTATTTGTATCTTGCATTAATTGATGCTCGTTTTGTTACTCGTCTCGCGTTCACCTATGCGTGTTCTAATGCACTTCTTGCATTTGCTTGTGCTTGTTTGTCTTTATTATTGCTTTTGCCTCTGTCCGTCTCTTGTATTTGCTTGTGCTTATTTCATTTGCTGATGTGTTTTCTTTCATTTCGTTTGCTAACGTTGTCCTTTTTTTTTCACTTGCCAATGCTTGCGCGCTTGTATCTGTCAATGCGTGTTCATTGATATAGTCCGTCACTTGCCAATGTTCGTTCACTGTAGTTGTTCCATTTGCCAATGCTTGTTCTTTTTGGTTGCTCCTTTATGTTTGTCAATGCTTGTTGGCTTACATTTACCAATGCTTGTTTCTTTGCACTTGCCAAGGCTTGTTCCTTATTGTTCATTTACATTTATCAATGCTTGTCCTTTAACTCTATTGGCCTGACTTCAAAATGGCCGACTCAGATCCCTGACAGGGGATTGGAGGAAATCGCCTGGTTCTAAGATGGCCGCCGACTTGGAAATCTCGTTTTCGACGAGATTTGGGGCTCTCATTACTTTCTATGCATTTTCACTTTGTTTTCCGGTGCTCACTCACCACGCCGGGCTGCAGGCACCAGCGCAAGACCACTGCACCTCCACGCTGGACCCAAATCGTCACCGGGGCTCCTTGAGAAACTGCTCACCCCGGACACCTTCACACGCAGGTAGGGCCGGGGTAGGCTCCCGACGTCCCGTTCTGCATGCACCCTGCGCGACCATGCACAGTGCCACGCATCAAGGGTTATTTCCTGGCATTCGGCGCTCAACAACGCTCACACATTTGCGCTCCACGTGACTCACCGGTCACGGAGCTTTGGGTCCTTCACCACTGGGCAGTCCGCTTCAACTTCACCAGCGGCGCTCATTCAGGGCACGTCTGACGCTACAGCGACTCCTTCAGCGTGCCTCACGGGACAGGTGATTCAGCACCAGGGTTCCGCGCAGGGGGCACAGCGCGAGCATCCCACCCTCGTCGCCAGCTGTAGTGTCGCCCTAGCAAGAACAGGCGGACACTACTTGTAGTTTTCAAAGAGCTTTATTATGCACGTCTGCATCACACCTCGTCCCTATTCTAACTGCTGTGGTTCCTGTCACTGGCTCCTCCCGTTCCTGCTCCTCCCTCTTAACTCCACCCCAACCACTAGACTACACGACAACCAGCTCGACCTAAAAAAGGACCATCGTTGTTAAAGAGTCATATACAATAAATCCATCACATTTGTAACGTAAGCAGGTCATCATAATACAACTCCCTGGCTCTTCAAATACTTACATCCTACTGACCAGCAACGCTACAGCCCCTTTAGATCCATAATAGGTGCATTGCATGACAGTATGAATCAAAAACCTGAAATCAATACACGTGCCTCCGCTGTCCTGCACTGTAAGTTCACCCCACTCCAGTAGGCACCCGCGAGTCAGATGACGAATGTGTAGATGCCGTATAAGTTGTAAGTGGGTCCCAAATGTCTCACCAACCAGACACCTTCGCTCGGCTGGACTCCTACTTGCACCCATTCACAGAAACAAAACCGGTGGTTGGGCCTTCTCCTACATTGCACCTATAGCCTGGAATAACCTTCTGTTACACATTAAAGCCACTTCTTCAATTCTTGAGTTCCACAAGAAACCTAGGACATGGCTCTTCGAATAGACCCACTTGCCAGCTCTAGGCCAAGCTTGTCCTGCACTGCAACAGCTCCAGGATACTCCCCTGGTGATTATTACATATAAACACAACACATATTTGGCTTTTTATGTATAGACTGAGAAACATGGGCTGCTCCTCTAACATTATGTTTATATTCAGTAATTGTGTTTTCAGTTACATTTGTATGAATATGTTAGCTATGCCTATTTACCTATTTTCATTGAGTTTGTTGCAGGACTATGGCATAGACGCATCACGCAAAAAACCGCTCGCAAAGGGGCAGATTCTCAGAATCTGCCCCTTTGCAACTGGTATTTTTGCATTTGGGATGCATCATCCCAAATGCAAAAATCGCAATTAAGGAAATCGCAAAATTGCGATTACTTAAATTGCTATTGCATTTTACGAATCTCAAATTGAGATTCCTTAAATGCAATCCATTAAAGTTAAAAAATTTGTGATTTCGCTAATAGGGGGAGCAAATTACCATGAAGTTGAACTTCATGGTAATTTGCAAAAACTTTTGAAAAATGCACTAAAGTGCATTTTTCAAAGGTCCATTTTACACACAAACAGGCCCTTAGGGCATGTGTGTGTGCAAGATGTACCCATATGCAGATTTCAGGGGTGCAACAGGGTGTCCTTTTGACACCCTGGCACCCTTGAAATTGCAATCTCAATTTGCGATTCTATAATTGAGAATCGCAAGTTGAGATTGTCTTCCCACTCATTCCTATGGGCCTCTAGGCCCATAGGAATGAATGGGGAGGTATTCCTTAATTGCGACTCGCAATTTTCGAGTCGCAATTAAGGAATTTGAAGAAATCGCAATTTTTTAAGTGAGTTCTTCATGCCTAGCATTTTGCTATTCCTTATTAGCGAATCCTTATTTTTCTCTAATAAGGAATCGCAAAATGGATGCTTGATGCATCTGGGGGTAATTGTCTAGTATATGTGATAAATACCTATATCTGCACTTGTGTCTATTAATTTTAATGCATTCAGTTTTATGGTTGTGTAATCTATAGTGAAAAATATAAACATTTTATTAAAAGACATTTGCTCGTAATACAGTGCAGTTCACAATGATGGAGCAGATGTATCAAGAGTTTTAGAGTTCACAACACCTCTGAATCTGTAAATCTAAGGGTTTGCAAAGGCTAAACCCCTTTTTCTTCTACACTAAACACTTCTAGAGATTCACACAACTTTTTCAGAATACTTAAGCATGTTTAGAAATGGATACTGAGTTGGTATTTGTAAGGGAAGAGTCATGTTTTGAGTTTCCCTTCCAAATACCAATTCAGACCCTATGTATCACTGATTTGTAAATGTAATCCGGTTCCAAAACGTTGAAAAATGATCGCCTCATAAGTTGTGGTAGTAACCCATTTGCGCAGTAAATGGATACTACCTCAATGTAAATACAAAAAAAATAGTTTTGTTTAGTAGTAGGCAGTGATCCATGGGACCACAAATACGTCTATATTGCTAATGGGATATGTGCAAGGAGTCAGCCTGGAATTGTTGCCTTTAACCGCATGCCGGGTTTTCCCGCTGTGCGCTGAAAATTCGAAAATCGCGCGTTACGTGACCAAGCCAGCTCGTCATGCGCGCAGCGCAGGTAACGCCCATGACGAGCTGGCTTTGTCACCAGCATCGAAGGGGTTAATCACCTGTTTTTTTTACTTTTACTGTCGGTGAATCTCACTACCTGAAACTCACGTACAGTAATTCAATTTGTAAGTGGATTGAGCTTTGTTACTGCTAGTGCCCAATACTGCAGTACAGGAGGGTAGGGGGCACTACGATGGTTACACATAAAATGTGTGCACATTGGTATGGCTGCGCCTAAGAGTCTACCGACCTGCACAGCTGGTAGCTGCACAAAGGTAACATGCATGTGGCAGTTTTAAACTGCAAATTTGTCCTGTCAAAATAACCCCTTCTGCAAGGTCTAAACCTTCCTGTAAATATTAAGTCACTCCTAAGGAGGCCTTTTTGCCCATAAAGGCAGGGTGCATGGTATTTAAAAGTAGGACATGTAAAAGTTAATGTTGAATGTGTCCTACAGTGAAATATCGCAAAAGCTGTTTGCACTGCAGCAAAACTGGCTGCTTGTTATGTGTATTAAATGTCAAATTAGGACTGGTAGCAGCTAGAGAAAAAATTCAGGGACCTATTTAGATAGTTATCCAAAATCCAATTCAATGGTAAAATCGAATTTTGCCTATTAAGTAAAAGGTACTCTAAAAAAAAGTTACAACTTTCCTTGCAAAAGCCTCTAGCACCTTGGCTGCTTGAGATAATCTTCTGCTGTGCTGTAACATAATAGAAATGGGTGTGGTCATGACAAGCTCAGCTCGTCATGAGCACACGAGCATCGTGCCTTATGACGAGCTGAGCTCGTCATAAGCACAGAAGGGGCTAGAGGCAGGTATTCAACTGTCACTTAAGTGCTGAAGGCTCCCTTGTGGTGAGATATAGTTTCTCCCAGAGGACAAAGGGCTTAGGTGTGGGGAGGTTATGGCCTTTCCTTGACAGGACGGCTGTGCCCACGGACTAGGCACACTTCAAATAAGCTTTTCATGTCACAAGCAGATGAACCGGATACCAGTCCTGCCCCCGTCCTATATCTTTTTACCCAATTTGGCACCAAAACAAGTGGGAGGAACAGTGAGCTGCTCCAGAATTGGTTTAGAGTGACCACAGAGGAGGGGCTGCTAATTGCCACTGGGTGGGCAAAGGAGAAAAATGGTTCTGTCACATTGGATTGTACCAGAATGCTGTGCAGGAGCGATGGTAGAGGGGTGGATGGATGAAGTGGTATCTTAGGATTGGCTGGGGTGCCTGGCATCTAGAACTATCCACTGACACTTATAAAACCCTGCACAAGGTAGAGACTGGGGAGCAAAACCATGGGCCTGGATGGCAACACTACGGAGTAATGGACGACTGGAATGAGAAGCCACCTGATGCCCTACTAAGATGTTTGTCTACAGATGACTCCTAAGACTAGATGGTTCTCTTCAGCACCAGTGATGTGGGCCAATCTATGGCCCCTGAGAACCGGTTGAGGAAAGATCTGCACTCCCCTGCTACCCAAAGTTCCTTATAAGACAGCCAGAAGTCTATGGGGTTTGGGGCCATTAGCATGAATGTGCTCTGCCGGTTGGTAGCAGTATGTGCAATAGGCACCCACCAGCAGGAGAGGAACATCAAGTGCTTTACACCTATCCTGCTCATTTGCCACATACCAGGAAGAATTATTACTTCTGTTCCTATCCGCTAGGAGCAGAGATGAAGGGAGCAATATTTACCAGAGGCAGGCCCCTGCCGAGTTTAGGGAGCCTGGGGATCTTCGGAAGTGTTGGGGCTCTCCCTCACAGGACCGAACGAAATGCGAAGTTTGCGGGCCCTCCCACAAACTGTAATGTGGTAAGTTTGCATGGATTTCTGGCCTGGAGATCCCCCATAGTGTTTAGAGGGGGGGTTATTTGCATACCACTCTCTTCTTTTGGTGCCCAAGGAGGGGCAGTGGCACCAACAACAGTTTTGCAACATGTTGTGGGGGACTGCAGGAGGTGCAGCAGCCCTTCCCTAATGTGGTTATAAAACTTACCCCAAGTTTCAAGGGGTTTAAAAAAAGACGCATGAGAGTTTAACATTGGAGTTAAAGCTCTCCAGAGCTTGAGCTTCTACTTAGAACTCGAGAGCACAGAGGTCCCTTGTGATTGGTTCTATTGTTGCATTGTGTAGTCTGATAATTGTAAACGAAAGACTCTAGCACAAGCTTAATGTTGTTCTTACTGTTTTATTTATTTGATACCCTTGTCAATGCCAATAGGTCTGCCCTATGTATAATGTTAACCCTTGTATACTATAATGTTGGATTTGGTATAGGTAGTTTGATAATGGGATTCTTGACCCACTGGGGGTGAAATGTGATGTAAGGTTGTCACTAAAGGTATTGTCATCTAACTAAAGTACATATTTGATGCAAACTATTTAGTAGTGGGTTTAATAAGCCATTTTCCAAAGAAAAAGCATTGACTGGACAATTGTTTGAGTGTTGTTGTTGCATGCCAGTGAAAGGAGAGTACTAACCCATAATACCTCCCCTGAAAAGGCCTTGGACTGTTCTACTTTGCTACCATGACAGAGTCAAGTGCTACAATGGAGTACTTGGTTCACAGTTAGGAGACCGGTGTGGACCGATTACTTGGGCCAGACTCAAATCCCGCACATCTACTAACCTTATTTGCTACAGTCTCAAACAAACATTTCGAAAAAAATGGAAATAGTTTTTTTAATGCAATGCCAGTGGAAACTTAGCTACATTACAAAAAGGAAAAAGTGTTACTTTATTTATAGGCAATCGCAGACATTGTGGTCTGCTGACCCTAGCAGAGGATCACACTTGTGATGGCCATCAGTCTGAGTGAGTAGAAATTTGTGACTTACCTTATGAATATAAATGAGGTAGCTCAGATTGGGACTCACTTCAAATCCTTATTTTGTCAACTGACCTATTCATGCATAGGTCAGTTTGGAAAATAAATTAGTGATTGCAAACAGTTACTGTGCAAATTGTGACTGCTTCCTGCCATCACATCTTAATACATTTGGTGTCAAATTCTGTAGAAATGAGAAAGTTGGATTTGCCACACTCGCAAGCCTGGAATGGTGATGATGTTTAGTGGCTAGGGTATTGACTTTGGCACCAAAAGACTCGCCCACATTGTCTGACAATGGGTATTTCAATTTAGCTCATGGTGCTTCAATTCCACCTGGTGCCAACATTGGGAGAATTTACAAACTTCCTAAATGCTAATATAAAGTGCTTTATCAATGACACCACATTTACATTCATCAATTCTACCTCAAATAAATATACACCCTAATGTGTACTGATCTTTAGATCTTAAATATTTTCAGTCTAACTGAACCATATCAGATGTCTATGGAATGTCATTGGTAGTGTAGCAGTAAAATTGTTTTTTATGTTCATAGTAAGCAAAAGAATTTCATGGTGTGCATAGGTGGTGTAAGAGTAATGAGTGTTTTTAATTTTAGGTTGAAAACCAAGACCTCTGCCAAGTATGGACTTTCGTCTCAGCCTCGACTGGTGGATATCATTGCTGCAGTGCCTGCTCAGCACCGGAAAGTCCTTGTACCCAAGTTGAAGGCCAAACCCATCAGAACTGCCAGTGGGGTAAGTCATGTTGAGAAACTTTGGTGTCCGATCTTGACATCTGCTTTACGAGTGAGAAGGTCACTTTCATTTAGCGGACGATGTAAAGAAAATCAGCTCTACACGAATGCTTTTTGATAATGGTGAGGTGGCCTAGAAAATGTGCATGGTAGTGTTTACTATGTTTCATATGACCATGACTTTATAACTTTGATGGATAAGTAGGTGTTCCAATCCCATCTTGCATTTATGTTTTTTATTTTCTTTGTCCTTGTTTTTTATGTCCTTACTTTGTATAACCTGTTTTAATTGCAATACACGGATCTATAGTTTTGACTGCTTTTGTGGCACATTTTGGAATTCAAGAAGTTGATTATTAAGCCTATTGAATAGCAACTGCTTTTGATCTTTATTGTTCTGCACAACATTTGTAAAGTCTGGTGGCTCGGGAGACAATTGTTATGTTGATCAAACTCAGTGATCCATGATTAGTAATAAAGAGTAGTGAATCTTAGATGTCTGTATCAACTCGTGAAAAATGTATTGTAAAATTCACATTGTCTTCTGATTCCCAAACAATATTGTGGTTGATGTTTCTGTATGTATGTGTGTTATATTTATATTGTGTGAATTTAGCTAAAAGTGAGCTGTTCAGGATCAAAGACAGTGAGTGTGTGATTTCCAAAGAGCTCCTCCCTGCAACCTTTGAAACTTGATGTGGCACTTAGAAAAATCTCCTGGAAAGCTGAGTACAGGCCTTCGTTCTATTGGCATAGACTCTGGACTTCGACTGCATTGGGTGTTTATAGGTAACCCCTAAGGGATCTCTTGGCCTTACCTGGTGCCCATAAAATACCACCTTTAATGCATGTTAGAATAACATTAAGGAAGCTGTGGCTGGAGAAACTTTGATCAAAGCCGAAGGAATCTAATTCCATCTAAAAAATGGGAACAATAAATCGGCTTTACTGGGAGTACATAGCTGTAGAAACCATTCGAAGAAGTAGATGCATCCTAACTACAGAATTTGCCAACTTTAAATAGCTCCCTGTGTTTGAAAATACGATTGATGAAATCCCGCCCTCTTTGGCTCGGAAATTTTATTTACAATTCAAGTATCAGTCTCTCCCCACCAGAGCCTTCTGTACTAAGTAGGTTAATGTACAATATGTGGGTGATGAGTGTACAGGGGGCAATTGGAGACCATACACCCTATTTTATTATTTTACTCTGTTTGTTGTCTCCAGAGAAAAAATTGGATACTGCCGATGTGCAGACACCTAGTCACTAAGGCACCTGGAGGCATTTTGGATTTTAAGGACCGATAGTTCCAGGTTGGTGGTATTCGCTGTTGCAAGATTCCTTACGACTGCCTAGACCTGTTGTTCAAAGTGTATCTGAGCAAGCGAATATGAACTTGCATGATGATATTTATTTGGAAAAGCTTGGATGAGCCTTTCTCACTTTTTGTATTTAACACCACCCCAACCCCCTGTAGACCGCCTATTGTGCATTTTAACTACTTGCTGTCAGCCATGATTTTTATCACTGCCTTTTAGCTTTTTGTAGCTGTGTTTTAACCCAATGTAATTGTAACTTTGTAATTTGATTAATGAAGAGTCCAAATGAAAAATTGCACCTTGTCGCTTAGTGATCCACTGCCATTTTGCACATTCCTTTTGGACCCCAAAAGATCTAAAAATCGGGGTCTATACATAGGCTATTATAGGGACGTATACCTATAACATTTGCACAGGCCTGCATATAGTTGACCTGAGTAGGATGCTCTGCATGCATCAAATCCCGTCCCGTAGTGCACTGCTCCTTACAGATGGGTGGCCTGCTAAGTCATTAGGTACAATGACAGGCTGGTTTTACAGAACATAAGTATAGGCATTGAAAAACCATAAAGACCCTATTGTTCAATGGAATAGGGGGATCCGCATTGTCTTGTATGAAATTATTTGCTCCCAAGCTTATAATGTTTGCATTTTGGAGACTTTCGATTTGTATGGCACTTACGGATAGTGATTGGTTGGTTTTATTATGTTTTTAGTTGTACTTTTATGATCCATTGTGATTGACATAACGTTTTTTGATGTTGATTTGAGGGGTGGTTGGTTTCTAGGAGTGAAATGAACTATTACTGCATCATGATGCTGTGTTCTTTATAAAGGTGTGACTTCAGCTGTTTCCTAAACCAGAGAAGGGTTGGGAAAGTTCTAATAGCTAAGGCTGTCATTCCAGAAACTGGATACTCCGAAAGAGGCCTATTTCCATTGGATTTTCTTGATATTTGTACTGCTTCTTCTTCAGTGTAATGGTTTCCTGGGTGCAGGGCTTCCAAGAGTCTCCTGAGGTGGCACATTTGTCAGCGACATAAGCAGGGATATCAGTCACCATGGCTTTGTAGATGATGCAGCTGGTTTTGAGGATTGTGGAGCCTGATAAGAGGAGCCAGTGAAGTTCCTTTAAGGTGGGGGTGATGTAGTCCTATTTCTTGATCCCCTGCTGAGGTGTGCTATCTCTTTTGGGGTTAGGTGCTAGACCAGTCAAGTGTATCGGTAGATGGAAATCAGACTGTTACAGACGTTGTGTGTGCCTGTATCTTATGTAAAGGGACCGGAGTCCCTAAGTTTCGTGTGTGTTATCTTATTTTGTCGTTTTCCTTCCCTAATTCTCGTGTGTGCATGAGGGTCACTTGCACTTTGGACACTCATTCGTGGAGAAGGCGAATCTTTCATGTTTGTGATCTTTGACACACAGCCCAGAGTGGCGACTGGAGCATACAGTGCTATTGGTGTTTGAGGCCTATGAGTTGGACAGCTGATGCGCATTGTTGTTAGTAAATGATGACCATACAGTGCACGAGGATACAGCAATCTTTATTAGGGCTGTTCAATAATTTCCTCTATCACCCTCCAACAGTGCCTCTAATCTCTCCATAGCCCCTCACTCACATGTATTTCAATTGTTTTATAGCACCTGTCATACCAGTGTAGGGTGCCGGAGCATTTTACATCACACACACACACACATACAGAGATAATGACTTGTATGTGCATAAATCAGTGTAACGAAAATGTTAAATCCATTCTAGTAGACATTTTTTTAAGATTGCTTTGTCTGGGGTTGCGCAAACTCAGGATTCAGAACGTAATACAGTGGTTAGGGTTGACTTTACATATAAGAATGTATTTTTACCCAAACAAACCCTTTTTAGCAAAATTAGGATAATGAAAGACTGGTAAAAAACACAACGTAGATTACGATTGCAATTTATGAACTGCACAGTAAGAAAAGGATCTGTGTGACAAGAGCAGTAACACACTGAGCTATGCACATACAATTCTGTTCTGTGATCTGCAAAGTACATGCTCTTTACAGCAGGCATATTAAGTCAAAGCTGCCACTAGTCAAAAAGACCTCTCTCCAGCAGGCACATTAATCACCAGAGTTATCTTGGCTCTTGTATTGTTACCTGAAAACTGTTGGATATACAAGGAACGCCCCCCCATCCATCCAGCCTCTCGGGGGAAACGCCCGATGCCTGGTCTGGCCAGTCCGGCCTTGATTTACTCTCTATTCTAGGTCTACTCCGATCACAGGTTGGGTAGACTGGTCAACTTTTTTATGCTGTACTTACTATTCGTGTTTAAATAGATTCCCAGCCGCTCCCAATTTTTTACAAAGTTGATCACCGAATTTTAGAAATCCGTTTACCTACCGCGGAGCCCGAGCAACCTTGGCCGATGCCCGGTGGAGCTGTTCTTTACAGCTATAGAGGAGTTTGACCCCTAGGCCGTCACCTACCCAGGCGGTCATCTGACATTGTTTTCCTTGTCTCCCCGTTTGTGTCTTCTTCCCTCCCCCTCCTCCTCCATCTGTGATTCTTTGATTCAAACTGATGTAACTATGTAACCTGTGACTCGCTGATTCAACTGATGTAGATAACAAAACTGTCTGTACCTACCATGGAGCGTGAGCAACCTTGGCCGATGCCCGGTGGAGCTGTCCTATGCAGCTATAGAGGAGTCTGGCCCCGTGGCCGTCAACTACCCAGCCGGTCATCTGACATTGTTTTTTCCTTGTCTCCCCGTCTGTGTCTCTTTCCCTCCCCCTTCGATGGAACTGTGACGACGCCCCCAGGGCGGATACCAAAATTGTTCTTACCTACCCCAGAGCCCGAGCAACCTTGGCCGATGCCCGGTGGAGCTGTCCTATACAGCTATAGAGAAGTCTGGCACCTTGGCCGTCACCTACCCAGCCGGTCATCTGACATTGTTTTCCTCGTCTCCCAGTTCGTGTCTCCTTCCCTCCCGCTCCTCCTCCCTCTGTGATTCTTTGATTCAAACTGATGTAACTATGTAACCTGTAACTCGCTGATTCAACTGATATAACTATGTATCCTGTAACGCGCTGATCCTCATGTAAAGCGCTCTGATACCTCTGGGTCTAGCCAGCGCAATATAAAACGTGGCAAATAAATAAATACAATAAAGTGAATTGCTCAGGATGAAACCATGTGGCCAACTGGGCATACAAGGTTTGGAACCTAAGTATCCTGGTTAAGACGTCCAAAATATATCCGGTAGAACATATCCTACCTCTTGTACTTGTCGAACAAGCTGAGGCTTTCCTCCTACTCTGATGTCCTTCACCAAAGGAGACTGGCATTTATCAGAACAAATACCAAACATTTGGATCTGACTTGCCAGAGCCCTCCTTAAAATGTTTCCCTTTAACAATGTCCCTTACAGCTTAAAAGCTTACTCATTCATCAATCTCATGCTTCCGCTTACAACAGTAAGCACGTTCTGGTCACAATGGTATATATTTTTAGAGGAGGTTGTTTTGATAGGCTTCCTTTTCACAAGTATGATATCCTTTTCATTGGACAAACACCATGTATAACATAGTGCCCATAAACATACAGCTAACAAGTCACCCAATTCAAATATTGTCCTTCACATGCTTTCCTGCCATGTGTTCTGAGCAGACTAAACATTCTGAAATGGCGCTTATAACTCCAAGTGGTGTCTTTGTATCTGTAGCTACCAAGTGCACAATTAACCCCAATGCACGTGTATTGTTATGAACGGACAGATTCTTTGATGCAAAGACGGAAATGAATGCTAATATAACTAGAACAGGGATTGATACAGGTATAATCCTAGACATTCTCATGCAAGACAGGAACACATGCAGGTAGAAATTAATGAAACCATTTTATAGCAGGGTTTGAAAAATCAACAGATTGCCACTAAACCTAATGATCAAATGACTACCAGGTTTCCTCTCAACTGTGTTTTCTTAGAGTTGGAGTAATATATATATTTTAAGTGTCTTTTTTATTATGTCATTATGATTATATTAAGTTTGTTTGACTAATATATCCACTCTGTTTGAACTCTTGGTCATAAGTTCGATTCTGAGGTTTCAATCTTTCATCCTTTCAAGATTGACAACATGTCACCTTTGGGTTGTTATGTAAGCTACATCGTTGGCGTAACTTTACAAGGGGTGCTATCCCACCCATGGGAGGCAGTGTTGAGCTTGGCTCAATACACCAGCGATGAAGGTGAAAGACAATTTTTTGTAGCCCTACAAAACATATTCAATGTGCAACTGACATAGATGTATTGCTTTTGGGTTACCAACAAACCCATAAAGGGATCAAGGGCACCGTGGACACAACAACAAACCTTATTTCGTTATTCACACTATCACACACACTGTACCTAGAAGAATAAACACTTTTAAGTTTGAAGTATTTATTACTACAGGAGCAATCTGTTTCTAAGTACATCTGAAAGAACTACACATAATATTATAAAAACAGCAATGAGACATGGGACAAGTAACAAGAATAAAATAAACATTTCTGGCATTGTTAAAATTTCTATTAAAATGTCATCTAGAACCTAATGCCTACTCTATGCACTATACTATGAGAACATGAAAGGCAGAGCACAAACAGTTTCTTAGGGAGAAGAGACGCTCTGCATGCCTTGTTGACAGCAAAGCCTGTCTATTTTTTAAAAGGAGGCGTGACGAGTGTTACCCACAAAGGGCAAACACCCACTGCGGTAGCAGTCAGTCGGTCTTCCTCTGGGACTTGGCTTTATCAGATCCAGGCGAGTTTTATCATCTGCGAAATGTGAAGTGCACTGGCAGCAGGAAAGACTGTCTCTGTCAGAATCTCGGGCGATAATCTAGATGAAGGACCTCTCTCGACATGTGGTCAAATGACAGTCCTTGTATCCTAAATCTTATCAGAGATTGAAATTTCTGTCATAAGTTTAGGAATGTCTGACATAGATTATGTCTATTAAAGTATGCGTTTCAGACGTTTCCTTAAGGACCTAAAAGGCAAAAGGACGTCTATTCAGACTAAATTGTCTTGGTTATGTCTGTATGTGTTTTTATTTAACTTTGACATGGTGAAGTGTAAACATGAGACCCAGACGAATGTCAACTTAGATGTTGTATCTGTCATTAATCAAAGAACATGATGATATCACAGTTCCTAGAAAGATGAGATCTGCCGACATCTGTGCCTAATGGCAGAGATGACAATGATTCTGTATAAATCTGGGAATGTGGGAGGTCCATTGTCTAAAATAAGGACGATGGCAGCATCCATAAGCTAAGAGGGGGGCATTATGTTGGGAAACTGTAAACATATGTTAACTGACAAGATTTCTAAGAGACTCCTCTGATTGAGCATGCTGTCTAGAAGTTCCCTTTTTCTTTATTTTTATAATGACTTAATTTGGATCACATGAAGCTGAGGCAGTCATTCAGCTGTTTTAAAATGCTTTTGGCGTGAGTTTCTCGGCCCCAAACCCCATCCTCTATGTGGATGCACTCATGACAGCTGGTCTGTCTGATATGATCTTGAAACGTAATCAACTATGCCTGCACTTCTAATCATTCCGTTACTGGTCTGAGACCTGGCAATCGGAACCAACGTTTAAGAGTCAAATCTATCTCAAGGCTCGTCCTTGGGCCTTGCTGGCCTCTTACAGGTCATACTGGCATGTGACCAACTCCTGTTAACATCTAATCTGCTCTGCTCCATATCTCTGAAGGAGGATTCTTGCTGGTGGCTGCATTGCTGCTATGTTGCCCCTCTGTCAGATCTGGTGCTCTCATTCAGCCCATGCTTCTGAACTAGCAGAAACTTGCCTTTGCTGGCTTGTATTGTGTTTTTTTCATTATAGGTGTGAGATTCAAACTATATGCGTGCGAAGTCCTATGTGCTAATAAGCAAGAACTGGCTAAGAGTTTCACATCTGGCATGAGACCGTCAAGCAGATCAGTGATTTACTGCTCACCAGCCCTACAAACTTTTCAAATGCAGGTTAGGAACAAGTAATCCTACGTGTTTGTGAAAAATTGGGTTATTGGTTGAGGGGGGTGAATACCCTACTCAAATAACAACCACAATCTTTTTCATGGTGAACCCCCACCAAAGTCACTAAATTAACCTGTGTTTAACCCTCTGGTTGCATGGCACAAAGCAGTCAGGCTTAACTTAGAGGCAATGTGTAAAGTATTTATGCAGCACACAAACAGTAATAGAGTGAAAACGCACCACAACAAAAATCCCACCCGCGAATATAAAAATATAGCACATTTTAATAAAATAAATGAGACAAGAATGTCAAAAATCCAATCAGTTGAAGAGATGCAGTTTTAAAGATTTAGGCAATTATAGCGCCTGAAAGTACGAAGCGCCACTCGCGGTTATCTGGTCGTGCCAGACTGGGAGATGTTCAGGCAGACTGCGATGGGGCATGGGCCGAATACAAGAACCACATTAGTCCCGCTGAAAAAGTTACCTTCTCAAAGTCTGGCTCGAAGAGTCCATTTCGAGGTGGAGGATGCTCCAAGGAGCAAGGCGAGTGTTGCGGATAGTCGTGGCTGTAACGTGAAGCGCAGGCCTGGCATCACGGATGGTCGTTAATGTAGTGCGCAGGTCCTGCTGGGCGTTGCAGATGGTCGTTCCTGGAGCTATGTGGGCTGTCTATGTTGTAATGTGAAATGTACTTCTGGCATTGCCGGTTATTGCACTAAGTTGCTGTAGCACAAAGAGTCGGGTTCATCAAAGCTTCTTGTTGGCCAATGTCATGGGCCGCAAGATCTTGGTGCGAACGGACCGTTTGCAGTCGCAAAGAGCCCAAAACATCAGCATTTCTCTCTTAGTTTTCAGAGGAGTGCACTCTGCTGCCAGCCAAGGGCCCAGGACTGGGGAGGGGGTAATTCTTGGGATCAAGGATTCACTCTAGCAGAGGCCAGAAGAATTCAGGCAGGGCCAGTTGTAGGTCCAGTGGCAGCAGTTCAGCTGAGCAGTTGTAGGGAGGCCTTTGGAGCTTGTTGTGTCTCTGTAGCTCAGAACAGGAGGTGAGCCAGCTGACCCTTGGAGTCTGGGATGAAGGAAGGAGGGCAGGTCCAGTTTTCCTTCTCAGAGAGTAGGGCAGGTCTCAAGTGGCAGGGCAGTCCTTCCTCTGTAGTGTCCGCAGGTCCAATATTAGACAGAAGAGTTGATGTGAGTGTCCAGTAGTTCTATCTGGTGCCAGCTTTGAAAGTTCTAAACTATCCCCCCACATCTTGTTCTCAAATTTGCATCCTTCCCCTGCCCAGGCTTTAAGCGGTCGGGGTGACAATAGGCTGGTGTTGCGTTTTTTGTGAGTATGCTGGAGGCAGCTCCTTTGAACTGTAATTAGGGCAGGGAACAGCTCCACCCCAACTATACTGACAGGGTGTCCCATCCTGTCCACACCTAGTCCTTGTTTGTCTCAGTGTCTGGGAGGAATAGACCAAGGCCAACTGCCGAATACACATATTTATGTGACACAGAATAGATGCTACAGGCACTAAATGGTTAGCACAAAAAAGCAAGCTCTATAATAGAGACATTTTCAAAATTGTGACTTAAAATACGACTTCACCATCAAAAGAGGATATATATTACAGTTCATTTGACTATAAACGTGAAAATCCTACTTGTTCCCAATCAAAAGTTATCACTTATTAAATGTAATAAATTAACCAATGTTATCCACTGGTAGAGGTAGGCCTTGTAGTAGTGAAAAACAAATGTAAGAGTTTTTTACTATCAGGACATGTAAAACTCAACAGTCCATATCTAACTTTGTAAATGTACTGCATCTTGCCCTTTGGGCTGTTCAGCTCTTATCCTAGCAGTGACTTGTATGTATTGAAAAGGGAGGTTTAGATGTAGCAAAAGGGTTGTTTTTCTAGGCCAAATTAGCAGTTTAAAACTTCACTCAGACTGCAATGGCAGGCCTGAGACTCGTTTGAAGGGCTACTTAAGTGAGTGGCCTAATAAGTGTTGCAGTCCCGCGTTTTATTTACAGGCCCTAGGTACACATAGTACCACTTTACTAGGGAATTGTTAGTAAATTAAATTTGCTAATTAGGTGAAAGCCAATTTTACCATGTTCAGAGGAGAGAGCACGAGCACTTTAGCTCTGGTTAGCAGTGGAAAAGTCCAAAACCCAATAAAACGAATTTCATCAAACAGGAGGGGCGAAGGCAAAAGGTTTTGGGGAAGATCACACAAAAGGCTGGCAGGTCTAACAATGCAGAAAAATACACATCATTTTGTTTGCATTGCAAATCAGGCAAGTATAGTCTAAATTAAAGCAAGTTTTGCTAAAAGTGTACATAAAATGATATCTTTGAACATTTTATTTCAAATTTCTTCATTGATAATGAAATTCTATTGCTTTTTGTGCTCATGAAAACTAAACACACTAACAAGTTCAGAACTAGATACCATTCAAAGTTTTCAGGCCTATGGAATTTTTATAATTTGAGAAGGAGACAATGTCACAGGAAAATTAATCATCAATTCGCCACTTAAGTAAACTAAAATAGGTCAAGCAGCTTGTCCGTTCTTTTTTTTTTTTTTACATTTTTTAATTTTTTTTTATTTTTGAAACCTACTGCAATACAATGGCAGTTGAGACAAAACATACTGAAACTTAATCACTGAACGCTCAGTTCAAGAGATAATAAAGTAAAAAGGAGATGTATAAAAATAAGAGAGCAAACCACTGAGCAAAACAGGGGCTCCATATATATCAAAACAAAGCAAGTTACAACAAATCTAACAGAGCCACTTCTTTTACCCAATCCAATTGGTTATTGGTGCCACAGCTTCTTACCCATGTCCTGTCTCTTACAGCCTTTCAGCCTATATACTGCTGACTCCATGTTGTATATGGTGAGTAACCTAGACCTCCAACTTATAAACGTGGGGGGATCCGGATCGATCCATTGCGATGTTATATTATCTCTTAAAACAGCCATAGCGAGGAATTCTAAACCTGTTTCCGATCTAGTCCATCCCACCATATCCTGAGTCTGATCTATCCCCAGGATCACTAAACCAGGGGTTATCACAACCATCTTACCTAGGATTTGGTCCAGCAAAAGCTCAATGTCTTGCAGATATCTAGCAAGTTTAGGGCACCAAAAAAACATGTGAGTCGTATCTGCAGCTATTCTCCCACACCTACTGCAAGAATTCCCACGTGCCCCAGACCATTGAGCAATTTTACCCGGGGTGTAATATAAGTCGAAAACAGACATATAGTACTGTGCTCTCAGGCTACCAGTTATCAAAATCTTGTTTGCCAATTCTAGGGAAGCCTCCAGATCTGTACCCTCCTGAGCAAGTTTCCTGTCCGACCTAAAATTCTGGATTGACAAATCATCCGGAAGAATAGACCGGAGATTTTGATAAATTATACCTATTCTAGACCTTAAAGCTATGCTCCCCACCAATGATATTTTAGCAAAGTTGGCGCCTCCCTGGGCAATTGCTTTGCTCAAGTAGCTTCTAATCTGTAAAAACTTTAAAAAATGTCTAGTAGGCAAACCAAATTTAGTTTGTCATTCTGAGAACGACATAATTTGGCCTTCGTCGAAATATTCACCCAAAACGTTAATCCCAAAGAGCCCCCCAATTTATAGTTGTCTGGTCCTGAAATATTGGCGGAAGCAGACCAACCGACATTAGAGAGGTATAAGCGTTAAGATTTGAGATTCCAAGCAAGCGCCTCATTTTTTCCAAATAGAGAATGCAGATTGAGAAACTATAAACTTAGTTTTCTTATAGTAACTTGGTTCGATTACTCTTGTTAGGCAATATTGTGCATCCTCCCCTAATATAGCTTCATAAATAGTCGGTCTGACTGGTTCAAGGGACGAGTGTCTTGTTTCCCACCAACAATATCCCCATTTGCTGTAGTAGTGTTACCTAGTGATACAGCCTTAAAGAAGGCAACCCCCAGCCACCCCTTAATCTCAGGAGAATTAACCATTTTGCTGCCCGTCTGGCTTTATGGTAGCCCCATAAGAATCTATTACAAACTCTTTCTGCTTTTAAGATACAAGAAGCTGGAAATTCTAAGGGAATTGTCCTAAATAAGTATAAACATTTTGGAAAAATAAGCATTTTGATGACATTGCAGCGTCCGTGCAAAGAAAAATGAAAATGATTTAATCTTGACAATGTCTGATCCACACTTTTTTTTTTTTTTTAAAGTTTTATTTTTGTTGTTGCTGTCTCATGGTATACAGTAACGTACATTAGATCAGTATTTCAGCGTCAACATTCCGCTGCCTTAATCAGTAGAGCAACTTTTTAATATTTTACCCCCCCAACTTAAAGTGCTACTTTCAGGGTTCAGACAATAATTAGTAACGTTTTACATCAACATTAGAATGTCTAAATGCATCCATCAGGTCGCGGTTCATGTATACAATCCATTATGATCATCTGCGGGCAAGTGCCCGTGGTCCTGTGCCCCCTAGTATCCCACAGTCCCTTCCCCCCTCCCTCTCCTCAATCCAGGCCTTCGTCATCCTCTGAGCTGTCCCCCTCTTCTTCCTCAGGCAGGGGCTCACAGAGGTCTCCCCTGAATTTATTCCAGGGCGACCATATCCCGTTCCATTTCCGAGGATTATGTCTCTGCTGATACACAGCCCGCTCAGTTAGCATAAGCACATCCATATTTCTGCACCATTGCGCCAGTGTCGGTGCTTCCTGTGCCCCCCAGTTCTTTGCGATGTCACGTTTCGCTAGCATAACCCCTATGACCACCCACCTCTTTGCCTGCAACGAAAGGTCCGTTGGGCCCCAGACATTCAGGAGACAGATCCTGGGATCTGGTGTAAATGGGTTGTGTAGAGTCTGACCTATCGTGCGCGTGACGCGCCGCCAGTAATCCTGAATATATGGACACGTCCAAATAGTGTGGTATAGTGTGCCCTCCTCCCCGCATCTTCTCAGGCAGTGTGGGTGTTCTGCTCTATGTATTTTGTACAGCGTCGTGCGGGTGTAGTAGACCCTGTGTAACACTTTGTACTGGATCAGTCTGAATCGAGTGGAAATACCCGCCTCCCTGGGCGAAGCCAGCGCTGCGTTCCAGTCTGCCTCATCTAGGTCCCCTACCTCGTCCTCCCAATACCCCTTTAGTTTCCCCAGTGGGTCCGGCAGGTTATTCATGAGCTTCCGATAAGTGAGAGATGTCGCCCCGGCCTCCATGTAATCTGTAAGCAGTCGGTCCTCCAACGGAGCCGACTCCGGAGGCGCCGCGCCAGTGTCCAACACCGATAGGAGTGCGTGCCTGATTTGTATGTACCTATATATTTCGGTCTCTGCAAGGCTGTATTGTTCTTTTAGTGTCGTGAAGGAGAGCACACCCTCCCCGGTCCATAGATCACCCACCGTGGAGATCCCAATGGTGTCCCACTGGTCGAACCCCTTGGAACTGCGCAGGTTACCGAGGGCCTTGGCGTCCCATAGTGGCGTGAGCTTGGTGATCACTCCCTCCCACCCCAGCCGTCTCTGAGCCTTGTGCCATAGGGCAACAGTGTGTTTGGTAGGCCCTTCTAGCTTCCTCACCATCCCTTTATTATAGAGCGGGGCTAGCAGAGTGGACAAGCCCAGTTGGTGTCTATCCGCCCTGTACGCTGGGTCGTCTTGCGGTGCGTGGATCCACTGGTTAATCACCTTGAGATGGGCCGCCCAGTAGTATAGTTCAAGGTTGGGGAGGGCTATCCCACCGCTGTACCAGTCCCTGGTCAATTTCAACTGTGCGACCCGGGCCGGTTTGTCTCCCCACAGGAGAGTGGACAGTTGGGCCGAGACTTGACGGAAGAATGACACGGGGACCACCGCCGGCGTGTTTTCCAGAACATATAGGAAGCGGGGGAGAGCCAGCATCTTAAAGAGTGCCGCTCTACCTAACAGTGTTAGGGGGAGATTTTTCCAAAGGCGCACATCAGTCTTCAATTTGTCCAGTTGGGGCTTAAGATTCCGGTCGAGGAAGGCCGAGTGCTCCCTTGCAATCCGTATCCCTAGGTATTTAAAGGTGTCGTGTTCCACGAGTAGTTGGCAATCTGTGGGTAGTATTGGGAGGTCGCCTTTTATCATATATAACACTGATTTGGACCAGTTGAGTTTATAACCCGAGGCCGTGCCGTGGCTTTCACATAGTGCCAGCAAGACCGGGATACCGGTCGTGGGGTCCGTGAGGTAGACAAGCATGTCGTCCGCGTATAGGGAAACCCTATCCTCGCCTCCACCTTCCCAGGGTATACCTTTCAGCAACTGGGTAGTCCTGAGGATCGTGGCCAAGGGTTCTAACACCAAGGCAAACAGTAGTGGCGAGAGTGGGCACCCCTGTCTCGTACCCCTTGCCAACGGGAACTCTCTCGATATGTATCCGTTCGCAGTTACCCTAGCCATAGGTTCGATGTATAGCAATCTGACCCATGATATGAACGTTGGGCCGATACCCATGTGTTCCAGGACAGCAAAGAGATATCGCCACTCCACCATATCAAATGCCATTTTGGCATCAAGCGACAGTACCGCTGCCGCTTCCTCCAGCTGCGGGGCTCGGGCCAATACTCCGTGCAGTCGTCGCAGGTTCAGCGCCGTGCTGCGGTGTGGCATAAAGCCCGATTGGTCCGGGTGTATAAGGTGCGCCAGATGGGGCAGTAGTCTGGTGGCCAACAGTTTCGCCAGGATTTTACTCTCGGCATTAAGGAGGGAGATCGGGCGATATGAGTCGCACTCCTCCGGGGGTTTCCCGGGCTTGGGTATTGCGACTATCGTGGCAGTGCGCTGATCAGGGGGGAGCCTTCCCCGTTCCCGGCACTCCTGAAACATATCGAGCAATGGTGCGGATAGTGTCTCGGACACGAGTTTGTACCATTCTATTGGCACACCATTGGGGCCCAGTGCTTTCCCGGGGTGTATTGCTGCTATGGCTGCCTGTAGTTCCTCCTCCGTCAGATCGGAGTCGAGCTCGTCCCGTTGGTCCGGGGAGAGAGTGCGGGTCGGCACTCCCGCCAGGGAGTTTTCCACCATTTCCTGTGTGACCTCATATTCAGGGGAGTACACGGAATGGAAATGGTCAGCTAGGAGCTCCACTATTTGCGCCGGACTGGTGTGTATCTCACCCTGAGGGTCTCTCAGTTGCAGTATCGCTCGCTGGCCACCCCGCGCCCTCTCTAACCATGCCAGGAGCTTCCCCGCCTTGTCGCCTATGTCGTATATCCTGCTCGCTGTGGCGGACATATTGTCCCGCACTCGGCGGCGCAGAAATTCGGTGTGGCTCTGCTGGGCTAGTCGGAGTGTGTGCTGGGTGTCTCCAGTCGGGTTCCCCTCGTGGTCTCGTGCGGCCTTTTCAAGTTGTTCCTCTAGGTCTGTCAGCTCCTGACGTTGTGTGCGTCTGTGCTGTGCGATTACCGAGATCGCCTGTCCTCGGAGGACAGTCTTATAAGCCTCCCACAGAATCGTGGGCGACTCCACGGACCCCACGTTCTCTGCAAGGTAGGACCGAGTGCCCCTCTTCAAGGCCCTGTTGATGCCCGATTCTTTAAGGTAACCCGGGTAAATCGGGTAAAGTCGCCTGCAGGATTGTCTCTGACTGAGCAGAGTCAGTGTAAGTGGGGAGTGGTCAGAGATCCCTCTCGGCCTAATTTGGGAGTCAGCGAAAGCGAGGAGCCCCCCCCCCAATGTCAGGAAATAATCTAACCGCGACAGGCTGTCATGGACTGTCGAGTAGTAGGTGTACTGCCTATCATCTGGGTGGAGTCGCCTCCACACATCTACTAGACCCTGTGCTTCCATGAAATCATGCAGTTTGGAGGGCCCTGGTGTACGCATGCGCGCTGGGTGGCGGTCTAGGGAGTCTTGTGCCACTGCATTGAAATCTCCCCCCATGACAAGCTCCCCTTCAGGAAGGTCTAACAGGAATTTCCCCAGTTCCGGGAATGCTACGTTGTGTAGTGCTGGTGGGATGTAGACCGAGACCACGTTCAGTGGCTTCCCCTCCCACTGGCCGTGTACCGCTGCAAAGCGCCCCTGTGTGTCTGTCGCCGTTGATTGGGCTATGAACCTGGATGAGCGATGAAGCAATATCCCGGAGCCCCGGGATCCCTTTGTGAACCCAGAGTGCGCTATCATGGTGTATCCTCTCCTGTCTAGGGCCTTCGTGGCTGTGCCGGTGAGATGCGTTTCTTGTAATAGGACCAGGGCGGGGTGCAGCCTCTTTATACCCTGCAGTACCAGCCCACGTTTAATCTTGTCGCCCAGGCCTCTCACGTTCCAGGACATGAGGAGTAGCGGGGGTGTTTGCCCTACGTTAGTGTCCTCCCCCATCCTGTGTTGGATTACGGCCTGTGACTGTACGCTCGGGGATGGCCAGGAGGTCTGTGCAGCGCCCCTGTGTGGTGCATTGTGACCATACCATCTTGTATTCGTGTACCCCTTCGTAGCTAACCTGACCCTGTGTTGAAACTAAAAACCAAAACCCCCTTCTACCCCCAACTCCCCCCCTCCCTGCCCCCCTGCTCAACGGACTCAGAACTGCCCGCCCCCCCAACTCAGCAGAGTGCCTGATCCCATCCCTTAACATAGTACTTGCTCGCTGGAGTGAAGGTTTCTCCGTGATCGGCGGCCCCCATCTTCAGCTGCGGAGGCCGCTCCGCCCAGTGTCCAATGCAGCGTTTCCTGTTCAAATCACGTTCCTTTCAGTCGGGCCATGGCTGTGTCTCACAGATCTCCGTTTGCCTCGTCCTCCTGATGGTTGGGTAACGGGGAGTGCACCTCTAGATCTCCGTCGTTGGTTTGTGAGCCCTGTCGGGGGTCAGCTGTTCGGTGCTTGTTCTGTCTATTTGAGCGACGAGGGCCCGCCGCTCTCCAACCCTCCAGCCAATCTTGCGCCACCTCTGGTGATTCAAAAAACCAAGTCTTGTTGTCCGCCACGACCCGAAGCTTGGCCGGGAAGAGCATCGAGTATGGGATTTCCCTAGCCCTGAGTTCTTTTTTGACCTCAAAGAAGGTTCGCCTCCTCCGCGCCACCTCGGCCGTGTAATCAGGGAAGAATGCCAGCGTCGCGTTCTGGATCTTGATAGGGGGCGAGTTCCTTGCCGCCTGTAGGATGGCATCCCGATCCCTGAAGTTGAAGAGTCTCGCTATGATCGGTCTGGGGTTAGCTCCCGTCTTGTGGCGTCCCCCCGGTACCCGGTGCGCCCTTTCCACTGTGAAGAAGGCTGAGAGTCCTTTGGGCTTCAGAGTGTCCGTGATCAACTTCTCGACATATAGGTCCATTGCCCTCGTGTCTTCCGATTCCGGCACACCAATAATACGGATGTTGTTCCGTCTCGAGCGCCCTTCTTGGTCATCGAGCTTGTCTCGTAGTTCTCTGTTCTCCTTCGAGATGCGTTCCATACTAATCTGGAGTTCCGAGACGTCCTCGACCAGGGATTTGGTCACAACTTCCATATTGTTCACTTTCTCTGTCATTTTATGGAAGTCCGCCCTGATAAGTGTGATCTCGGCCGAGATCGACCCAACTGTGGCCTGTACCTGCGTGAGGGCCCGCATGACGTCGTCGATGGTCGCTTTCTTGCCCCCGGACATTTCGGTCGTCTTGCTCGCCTGTGTTCTGGCGTCCTGCGAGGGGGAGGGGGAGCCGGGTTTTTCATAGGCAAAGCGGTCCAGGCGTGATTGTGATGTTCCGCCTTTATGCCCTTTGCCAGCCATCCTGGGTTCGCCTGGGCCAATCTGCCGTCCTCTTCCAGCTGCCGGGGGTCTATCCTGTGCTCCTGCTGCGGCTACGGGGGGGACTGTGGCCTCCTTGAGGCGTCCCAGTAAGTTTGCAGATGTGCACGGGCCTCCGGCGTGTGGTGGCCGGCCAGGTCACTGACTCCCCAATGGGGCACGCTGTCGAATGTCGCCGTTTTACAGGACTCCCCCTGTCCCTCTCCGCCACCTCCTACAGCGACCCTGGCACCGGAGTTTTCGTGTTCGGGGGGGGGGGGGGGGGGGCCCGGGTTTCACCCAGAGTAGTCTTTTGCTGCGAGGACGGGTGCCCTGTCGGTTCTCGGGCGGGGGCCCCTTCGGGTCTGGTGCGCTTTGCCCGGCTCTCTGATCATCCAGGGGGGGGGGGGGGGGGGGTCGCCGTACTCACACGGTGCCGCCGCCGCCAAACTCTGCTCTCCGGCCGCTGCTGCTGCAATGTCGGCGTCAGCTTCCCCCGTCGTCGCTCCGGTTCCGTCGAGCGTCCCCCTCACCTCCGCTGAGCCTCCCGACAGTCCGATCGGCTCCCCTCGGTCCGGTACCGGATACTGGAGGGCTCGGCTTCCGAGTGCCCTGGCGTTCTCCGCGCTCCGCGGCTTCCGGCTGATGGCTGCCTGACTCGAGCCGCTTCCGGTCGGCGCGCTGCTCACTGTGCCTCCCGGTCCGGCGGTCGCCCTCAGGCCCGCTCTGGGCGCCGACTGTAACTGGTGTTCCTGACCTCGGATTGAGGTCCAGCTGCTCCGAATCGCCGCCGCTTGGTCCTGGGCTTCGCTGCCTACCCGCTTGGGTAATTAAAGTGCCGGATAAGTGTTCGGATTGAACTGGGAGCCGCCTGCAACACGGAGCTCTCCTTCTAGGCTGCCGCCATCTTCGGCTGCTAGCCACGCCCCCCCTGATCCACACTTTTGATTATTGGCTGTATATTCAATTCTGGTATTTGCTCTACTGCTGCAGTAATTTTTATGCCCAGATAAGTTGCAGATGTTACAGTCAAGATCTCCTGCGATCTTGAAGTATCTGTATAAATAATCTGAGTTTTATCAGGATTTAATTTATAATCTGCAACCAGCCCAAATTGTTTTGCAAGGTCATACACTGCGGGTAGTGCAGATCCTATGTTAGTTGTAAAGATGGCAGCGTCGTCAGCGTAGGCCAGAGTTTTATACGAAATGCCATTGACCTTTGCCGCCACTATTCATGGATCGGCTTCTAGCTTGTATAGTAAAGGGTCAATATACAACTTGGCTTTTCAATAAATCCTTTAAATGAATCCTGTCGCACTTGCCAGCGGATGTTAACATTTTCTAGGTCTGTGAAGCACATTAGGAATCCAGTTGGGGAAGGATGTGTGTTTTTAATGTAGTTGAGCAGCAAGAAGCGATTAAGAAGAGAGAGAAGGCAAATACATAGCAGGTCCTCACTCACCTCAATATCTGTATTTGGTGGTGTGCCCCCACTAGTGCTGTATCCCACCCCACCTTCTTGTACAGCGCTCTGTTGTTGTAGAGCTTGGTCTGCTATCTCCCAGCACAGGTGCATGCACACACTAAACTTCTGTTTCATTGTAATGTGCAGATTAGATTATAAATGAACATTCTAGCTCTGTGCCCCAGTTAGAGCTCGTTTGCTGCAAAATTCACCCACTGTCTGATTTCACTAAAGTTACGCAAAATTCCAGTTGGGCTTGTTTACGTGACCGTTTTCTTTAGAAAAAGCCAAATTTTCTAATTGTCATGCTTTTTTTGCAGATTGCTGTTGTTGCAGTCATGTGCAAGCCTCACAGATGTCCCCACATTACGTTTACGGGAAATATATGTGTGTGAGTATTCCTCATGTGCCTCAGGTAGCCTTTGTTAAAGAAATAAAAAAAGTCCGTTTTTAAATGTGATTCAAGCGTATATTTGAAAAACTGTACGTATAGATTTGTTTCCCTAAATATATTGGCTCAGAAATAAACAATGTGTGTACATGTTAAACAAAAAAGATACTTTTAGTCTGAAGCTGGGAATGTATCAGTCCACCCTGCCTGTAATTGTAAATGTTATGTTTCTATCCACATTGTGTAGTTTTTTTAGGTCTAGCGGAAGTCGGGGGCTTTTTTGTTTTTAATAAACATAAATATACTCTACATATTCCCATACAGGGGTTTCACAGCCTCCCCTCTTCACCCAAGCAGTAAAGCACACCTCTGTCTGGTGCTGTTGCATTGGTGTATCTGGGTGACCTAATATCACTGATTTCCCAATCTCAAGTCTAACATTGTGAAACGGGAAAAAAACATCCCTGGCGAGTAATCCAGATGTGTCCTCCAAGGCCAGTAGGTGGCAGTGTAGAAAAGTGTGGTGTTTCATAAGTACTTGAAGGAAAAGTTGCCGGCATGGGATTTGTTTGGTGCTTTGAGTTTCACAGTGTCATGAAGTCTATATTAATAAGATCAATCAGCTGAATAAAACAGCAACTGTGCAACGTTTTGTCAATTTTTAGAGAGATCAATAGAGACTACCACACTAGCTCTATAAACAGTACAAGGACTCAAACTAATTAATGGTCACTTTTGTAGTTATGTACAATACAAGGTGTGTTAAACAAAAGAACAAAAGTAAAGCAACACGGGAAGGTTTGTTCTTGAAAAAGGTTTTTGTTTATATTTGTATAGAAATAAATTGTCAGAAAATAAAGGGTATACAATTAGTAGCGATTGCATATGTATCTTAAGTAAATGGACCTGAAAAAACAATCCATTAGTACAAAAGAAAACAATCCAGTCTGCAGCAAAGTAGATAAAATTGACTTCTTTTAAAAGATCATAAATAGAAGGTCAAAAACAGTTTGTTTTTGACTTTCTATTTATGATCTTTTAAAAGAAGTCAATTTTATCTACTTTGCTGCAGACTGGATTGTTTTCTTTTGTACTAATGGATTGTTTTTTCAGGTCCATTTACTTAAGATACATATGCAATCGCTACTAATTGTATACCCTTTATTTTCTGACAATTTATTTCTATACAAATATAAACAAAAACCTTTTTCAAGAACAAACCTTCCCGTGTTGCTTTACTTTTGTTCTTTTGTTTAACACACCTTGTATTGTACATAACTACAAAAGTGACCATTAATTAGTTTGAGTCCTTGTACTGTTTATAGAGCTAGTGTGGTAGTCTCTATTGATCTCTCTCAAAATTGACAAAACGTTGCACAGTTGCTGTTTTATTCAGCTGATTGATCTTATTAATATAGACTTCATGACACTGTGAAACTCAAAGCACCAAACAAATCCCTTGCCGGGAACTTTTCCTTCAAATACTTTGACTGCCCAAGCCCGCAAGGGTTTATTGGGTTACCCACCCCTATCAGAAAGTTTCATAAGTACGACATTAGCAGAACGTTTACGGTGCCTCTTGAGTGTGCACTTTTTGTAGTATAGATCAAAATACGCAGAGTATTGGGTTTAAATCTGCAAGAGTGACAGAAACAACATTTGCGGGCACAGAAGAAATATTCTTTGTCAGACTATGATTGACAGTCATCAGGATCTGGTTGAACACACAATGCTCATGCTGTGCTCAGGCACAGTTGTTATATCCTTTATGCTTGCACTGGTTTATCTTTATGCGTGCACTGGTTATGTATCCCTAAGTTGCATCTTTCAGTTCCCTAGCACAGTAGAATGTTACTCTCTTGGAAGCTCCAGTGATACAGTTGATCTCTGGATGCTGATGATCAGAGACACTTTGTGAGGCTCATTGGTGCTGTACTCTCCTACTGGAATAAATCTACCTTTTAACCATACTATTAGACTGGATTGCCTTATTCAAGGACACCACATAAATTGGCGACGAGCGGGCGGAATCAGAGAGAATCAGAGCTGCCAAATAATATATGTGGTAGACCATCTGCGTGAATAACAAGCAGTATACTACATGATGTGCTCCCCTGTCACCTGTTTAGTATGTGCACAAACTCTCTGATGAAGAACAATAAGCCAAAAACACATGTACGCCCCGCCCTCTCCCATCAAAAGAGCCTAGCTCTTTTGATGGGGGCATCTCAACCACATGCATCACTCGATTAAGGAGAGGTTTGTCTATCGAAACATGACATAAACAGAATTACTTCTGTTGGGTGGCATCCCAACAATATTTCCATTTGTATGGCCGTAAAAGCTGCCAAAACTGTAGACCAAGCTGGAAAAATTTGAAGTTTCGGGTTCAACACATTCTTCACACTGAATATTTATGGAAACACGTCACCAGTTGATCATGCATCACCACATATTATTCCTATACATAGCATTGACGAGGATTTGAATTATGATGTAACTGGTGTACTCTAATGTACATAAACCCATTAACCAACTTATCAGGTCTTCCTGAAGTGAGCGCTTCTGAAGCATACTCTGCCACATACGCCCTTTATTGGTGGACATCCTCTATCCCACATACATCCAGTTCAAGTGGCCTCTATGAGTAACAGTCATAATTGCTGAGCCACCATGTTCTCTGACTGCTTCAAGGGTTATTTTCTCCATCAGGCTTAAGGAAATGACTCAGGGAAGTCAGGCCAGTGGCAGAAGAGATTTACTTTTCTTTACAAACAGGAGTTTGCCCTTCAAAACTCTAGAGTCTCCTAAAAGATCAAATAAAATGTGAATACTTATCAACCAAGATTGAAAAAAACTGATCCTGAAATTGGACTTCATTAAAATACACGGAATGTGACCTAACACTAGCAAACCTGGCCTGTTTTGGGGAAAAACGTAACTTCTGATGGTAGGTTTCCCAAAGTTACATGAAAATGTTATTGAAGCAGCCGTTGTGAAATTATTCTACATGCCCTGGCGTGGACCATGCAACTGTTATTATTATTTTTTTCTTGTCCTTGGCAAGAACAGTATCTCACACCATCCTCAACAGAAACCATCTTTCTGTAATAACAGTGGTGCAAAAACCCTCAAGAGACACGTCTCTTGCTTGTCTACTGCCCCTCCCCAATATTCTAGCACCACATTTTGAGAAGTTTATATTTACCATTAGTTCAGTGCTTTAATGACTCAATCAAAGAGTGAACAAATACAGCAAGTATATTTAATAGAGAGTAAATTATGAAATTAAGCAATAATTATTTGCGTGCAGTCTCATTACAGATGCTTCCTGAATTAGCTCACATAAAGGTTACAGGGAGAGAGAGGCAATCTATCACTGCAAATCAGTCTGTGTTCGACCTTTCGCAAGCTTGCTATTGTAGATAATTGGGAGTTTACAGCAGAGAGCGTAGAGATCATGACAGACTCCTCCTGCTACTCCACCTCACACCTTCAGCCAAGAACTAGAAACAATACGCTTCCTTCCGGGTAAATAGACCTCAGGGAGACTGGTATCCACCGTCCTGATATCCCCACCTAGAAGTTCGCAAAAGAAGGACCTTATGATAGTGTGACCCACAAGCTACTAAAAGGATTCTTGGCTTAGACTAAAGAGATACCTTCCACCTTCTCTGTAGTCACTGGCCTGTTCAAACAGAGGATGGCACTTGGGACAGAGTATCCCCAAACATCAAGTGGTAAGACCGACATTCCGTACGCATGCATTTTGATACTCTAGAAGAGGTGACCAATGAGCCCTGAATGATACCTGGGATCAGAAGGCAGAAAGAAAGCCTGGGGAGAAAACAGAGTCACCTGAGTAAATCAGCACATCACCATTAACAGCCATGCATACAGAAGAGAAGTTACCTGCTGTGCATGAACATTGATTTTTATGCATAACTTTAATTTGGCACAGCCAGGACCATTTCTTCATATACCCTACGCATGGTTCTAAAGCAATAGTTTTATACCAAATTCCCACTTCAGTGGCAAATAGAACCTTGGCACTTTCCAGGACAGTCACTCCGATAATGGACGAGTCTTGCCTTTTTCTGCTCAGAACCATCATGTCTAGCAGGACGCTATCAGCCCTTCCGCAATCTGATATTCTTCAAGCATAGATGGAATCCAGAGAGTGAGTAGGAATATAGGAGACAGATCGAAATGACTATCCAAAAGCGGGATATGTGATTTGCATAAAAAAAATCCCAGACTTCTCAATGCCAGACCTGTTCTCAAAGTTTAAGCGTTACAAAGCAGAGGTCAGCTACGTAAAAGAGGCTGTGAGAACCTAAGGAAAAGCTTGTTCTAAGCATTATCATTAGCCCTAGTTGTATTTAAAGAGCAGCATAGTCTTCACTGGGGGTTTATTTCTTTTGAGCACTGGTTTGTTAGACTGATTTAGACCCAATTAATGCACTTCGTGGACACTAGAGGAGCAACCAGAAGCCAGCAGCTAGGTAGATTACATATTACCATTTTAGGCCCGCCTATAGAGCGTTGGAGAAATTGATTTTAAAAATCTGCAAAAACAAAGAGAAACATAACCGTCAGGAAGCCAGACAGTGGCAGTTTCTAAAGGAAGACTTATTACTAATACTACTACCAACATTAGAACACAGACTTAATGCAATCTTACATTATGAGGTGGTTGGTACCATTGGGAAGGTTTCCTACATCGTCAAACAGATCTGAAAACACAAATCAAAGTATACTGTGTAGACCTTAGACCTATTGAAGTAAGTATACATCTATAACATATCACAAGCATAACATTGGGAATCAGTACATCGCAAGGAACATGGATCGGAGGCAAGTTTATGTATTAACTTTAAAAAATAAATCATCTATGTTCTTCACCTTATCCTTAGGGGGGGGGGATATTTATGTATCTTACACACTGGTGGGTCCACTTCTATAGGAAGAATGTTTTTTTGTTTCGCCAATACATTGGCTCTACACAAAACCTTCCCAAAAAAGTTCAAACAACTCCGCTCCTTGCTAGAAAATTTCTCACCTTTCCGTTAAGCTGAAACAAAAGAGGTTCGGGGGTGTTCTCTAAACATTGGTTGAAGGTGAAGTCGGAGTGTCTTCCCTTTTCGTAGTAAATCCTAGTCGCATGCCATTTGTATGTGACAGTCACTTTTTTTTTTACGAGAAGTAATTTGAGGTGTGATATCGGGTTTGATAACAGCCAACACATGTTCTGCTCCTTAGGGCTGATATGCCTGGGTCTTCCTCAAGGCTTTGAGAAAACAGAAGTAATTCCCTTCATGTCTTCAATCAAATTGTGGTTTCAATTGTATTTACATCTGACAGCTAAAGAGGAACGAGCTTGAGGGAGCTGCAGGGAAGCCCTTCATGTCACAGAGCTAGTACCCACAAATACTGCTTTTGAACTGTTAAACAAAACAGAATAAGTAGTTCTGAATGCCTGCGTCACCTTCTCCAGATCCACAACTCCGTGCTTGCGTTCCTTTTTGGCTGTCAGATCATCGATTTGCCATGTTGATTGTCTTTGAAAAGTTTGGGAAGCAAATCGGAAAAAACTGTTGAATGGAATTAAACCAAATTTGGCAGAACATTAGGACATTCTCAAGCGTGCTTTTGTGTTTTTTGGTGTAAATCTATCCAGCTGTTTTTAAGAAATTCTCATTTAGAGAGGTGCTCATTGTGGTCATGAAGGGAGTCAAAAAGTTTGTGATATCTCGACTGTTGGCATCCAGATGGGAGAGACACTCTACTGGCTTTAGGAGTACGTGACAGAGATAGGTGTTGCCCCACAGTAGAAGCCCGGTAATGAACTATGGAGCAACCTCAGAAGAGTGTGGGTTGAGTTTCAGAGACCGTCAGATACTGTCTCACCAGTCTCAGGGGGGTGATGTGGGGTACTTTTTCAAGGCACTGGATGGTGGGGTGAAGGGTACTATGTGAGGGGCTGGACAATTTGATTGCTAGAGAGCATATGTTCTGTCATGGTTTTCCGGAGCTGTCTGACCCCAGGGTGCTTGCACTGGAGGCAGACCTTTTGGTGGATGCCAGAGGGTCTAAAGTGGCTTTTGGGAGTGATCCTGAAGGGGTTGGGTCAGGTTTTCCCCAACCAAGAGGGTAGAGGGTCCCATGTCCCTTCTCAAGGTAGGAGGAAAGGTAGGGGTGAGCAAAGGCCCAGGTTGCCAAACACCCAATCCCAGGGCCTGGATAGGTCCCAGAGGGAGCACCAGCAAGGGGGCCTAGTCTGTACCAGGAGGCCATCTCCTGAGGGGGACCTCGTAGTGTCAGGAGAGCTGGGGGGTGGCTATCACAAACGTCCCACCAGTTCTGATGTCTGGCAGCATCACTCCTGACAGGAGCATGCAGAAGTCCAGATGGAGGGAGGAGGGAGGAGACAATCCCCAGTGTGTCAGGGGATGCCAGCTCTGAGGTCAGAGCACCCCAGGACTGACACTGGTGAGGCATTTTTGGCTTGGGAGGACTCCATGCGCTGTCAGATGGACAGAGGGCAGGAGGCCATTGCCCAGCAGACTATTGCACTACACTTACAGTAAGTGTTGCCCTTGGAGTAGGGTGACCAACCGTCCGTAAATTTCACGGACAGTCCGTAATTGGGACCTTACGTCCGTTGTCCGTGAGGATCCCCTTTACGGACGCATTTTGTCCGTAATTTTGGCCTTCACAGGGAGCAGCACTGCTCCCCTGCCAGAGGCCTCACCCGCTGATGGAGCCACCTCGCCCTCCTCCTTGGGGCACAGGAGCAGCCCCTCCCGCCCATTGTCATTCAGTATGCCGCTGATTGCCTCATACAGAATGTCAATGGTGCAGTCTGGGGGTGTTAAAGCATGTGGCGGCCTCCTCCTACCTTAGTGTAAGCAGGGCAATCTGTTAGAAATAAGGTAAAACGCACATGCTGCAAAAGTAAAAAACTGTTTATTTAAAGAAGCCTGAAAAACAAATTAAAAAGAAGGGGTTGAAGTTCCTTTACTGTCCCATCATTTTAGAGTGAGATATTTTCAATATTATATTCAACAAAGCCCTGGTTACTGCTTTTTTTTATTTTAGGCAACTAGCACCCATTGACATAGCCAATAGTCCTGGCTTCTTGTTGGTGTAATGATACTTGCTGTATTATACATCTGGATGCATTGACAGAAACAACATAATACTAGACATGCCTAGGTGTTTTAAACCACGCCCTTAATTAAGAACACACACTTTGAAGAGTCCCCCAAGTTTTTTTACACCACTTAAAGGCGTGGTAACCACACCATTGCACAGTCACCTCACATCCTGGCACTGTGCATCATGCATGACTCCTGACTTCTACGTTTTCCTATTGCCTATGTGCAGGGGCATAGTGAACCCTCCCCCATCCCACACATTAGGAACTACAGCGAGGTGAAGTTCTTGATGGGCCTCTTCTGTCTGCGACTCTGCAGACAAAGGCTCAGCTCATAATGTGAAAAGGTGGGAAAGTAAATAAGTAAAGGAATGTGTGAATGGCTGGATGGATTACTGAAAGGAAAGGATGAATGGATGAATTAAAGTGTGAATGGGTAGATAATGAAAGGATGGATGAATGAGTGAATGAGTGGAAGTATGGATGAGAGAAAAGGTAAATAGATGATGTATGTGTGGAAGTGTAGATGATGGGCAAGTGAATGGGTGTATGGATGAGTAAGTGAATGGATGGCTGGATGGGTGAAAGGGTAAATGGCTGGATGGGTGAGTGAATAGATGGATGGGTGGAAGAGTGGATGGATGACTGTACGGATGGATGGGGTGAAAGGGTGGGTAGATGAATGATGGATGAGTGAAAGGGTGGATGAAGGGATGGATGAGTGAAATGATGGATGGATGGATGGAAGGATATATGGTGGATAGGTTTGCAAATGGTTGAATATGTTTGGATATAGATGGGCACACAGATGGAAGGACAGAATGAATGGTGAAATACTGAATGATGGATGAAAGAATGATTACACCTTGTAGCACCCATTATCTTAAGTAACATTTCCTATACAATGACTTTCACATTAATATGAGTCATTGTCTCTATATAAAGTGTGTGTGCTATAACGTACTGCGACACCCTGCCCTACATACTTGGGATGAGTAACACTATAAAAGAAATTAAATACACATGAGAGACGGTCTAAGTGAAGATGAGGGGCACCAATGGGGGTGATAGCAAGGCCGGACTGGCCGGACCGGGCATCGGGTGTTTCACTAGGAGGCGGAAAGCGGGGGAGAGCGGTTTTGTTACTGGGGGCTGGCACTGCAAACCTCCTTGAATATCCAGTAGTTTTCAATCAACAATAAAAGCAGCCTCACTTATATTCAGGCGTGGTTCACCGTTGTCTGGTGACTAATGTACCTGCTGGAGCGAGATGCAAAGTTTGAATCGTCTAAGGTAGCAAGCTGCGGCCATACTGAATGACGTGCACGGTTGTCTCAACCTAATATAAGCTTATTTTGACTTGTACTTAGGTGGTTGTCTATTTACTTACTTATATACTATTGCAGGACCAACTCTGATGTGTCTGTAAAACCTAACTTTTGTCCCGAAGTTTTTCCCTGAATTTTGACCCTTTGTCCTGAATTTTTACACTCCCCATCCTGAATTTGCACCTATGCCAGTTGGTCACCCTACCTTGGAGGGGGTGGGTGTACTCCCCTGGAAGTCCTGACTTGCCAGGCACCAGCCTGCCTAAGGGGACAGACCCTGGGTTGGGGGACCAGTTGCAGGTTAGCATCCCTGCACTGGTGAGTGATTTGTGCAGGGCAGCTGCTACAAGCGCCATGACAGTTCTGGGGCCTGGGGACAAGAGTCACAACTCGGGTGTGGAATGGACAACACCACTGTGTTGACCATGGGGGTACTCTCTGCCTACTGGGAGACATCTTTGGGTAAGGTTAGGTGCTGCACTGATAGGATCCCCTGGTGAGGAGAAGGATTCCCCATGGGTTTATTGACAGAGGGATCCCAGGGGATTTAGAAAGGCGTAGAGCTGGAAGGTGCCCCTGCTATTGCAGGCCAGGGTCCATGTTCTATCACCCTCAGCAGGGAAGTCCATCAATGTATTGACTAGTCTACCCTGGCTTTAGGCTGGAAGGTGGTTGTGTTGGACCTGCCCCTTTTTGTAGGGTTATCCCCAAATGTTTTGCCTTCATCCTTCTATTTTTCTATGACCTGTTTCTGCTGGTTGTAGAACTCTGGGAACTTTACCACTGCTAACCAGTGCTAAAGTGCAAATGCCCTCTTGTCTACATTGTTTTGATGATTGGTTATACATGATTGGCATATTTGATTCACTTGTAAGACTCTAGTAAAGTGCACTGTGTGTGCCCAGGGCCTGTAATTCAAAAGCTACTAGTGGGCCTGCAGCATTAATTGTGCCAACCACATGAGGTGCCCTGCAACCATGTCTCAGACCTGCCACTGCAGTGTATTTGTGGGCAGTTGTAAACTGCCATGTCGACCAGGCAAGTGCACCCACTTCCCAGGCCCAAACCTTCCATTTTTCCACATGTAACACACACCTAAGGTAGGCCCAAGGTAGCCCCATGGGTAGGGTGCGGTTTATTTGAAAGGTAGGACATGTACTGGTGTGTTTTACATGCCCTGATAGTGAAATACTGTAAAATTCGTTTTTCACTGTTTCAAGGACTATCTCTCCCATAGATTATCAATGGACCCTTGTAACCTCTTACAAGGGTATCTTCCATTTGTGAAGGGATAGAGATTTGGAGTTTATGATCCCCGAAGTCACAATTTAAAAAATACATCTTTTACTAAAGTTTTTTTTTTAATTGCATGTTTAAAAATGCCACTTCTAGAACATCGGCATTTTCTTGCTTTTCCATTCTGTTCCTCTGCCTACCTGTGGAATCCACATCTGGTTCGGACTCACAGTTGGGCTGTTTTGTGGATTCACTCTAGACAGTCACCTAAAGGAAGCTGAGGTGTGCTCTGCATATCTTGATGACCCAGCATGAGGCTGATTGGTCTTATGGAGCTAGAGTGGTGGCAGGAGTTGTGGCTGACACCTGAATAGGGCTGTGCCTGTCCTCATTCAAAGCTGTTTCCACCCCCCTGTAGTATATTTGGAGCCTGGGCAGGGAAAGTCAGGATATTGTGCACTACTAAGAATTTCCTTTGACGTTTGCCTACTTCAAAGGCAGGAACTGGTATAAGTACTGTGACCCCACGTTTTTAGAATACTTCTGGACTTGAGGACTCTGCCAAGAAGAGCTGAAGAGCTGTCAGGAGGAGTACTGCCCCTTTGCTGTTTTGGCTTGCAGTTGCTGCTTCTGTCTGTGAGCAGTGAAAGAACTGGACTTTGTTGTTTTGATCCTGCTTTACAAATTTATCGAAGGGGTTGTGTGTGCTTACCTCCTGTTACGAAGTCTCAAAGACACAAAGACTTCACCTTCACCTACAGCCCCTGAAGTCTGCTGCTAGGAGTTCTGACCTGCCAAGTGGTGCCAATTCTAGTTCTGGGCAATTGGATGTGTTTGCTGGGTTGTATCTTCAAGAAAAGAATTCCCGACGCCTTCACAGACGCTGCTGCCTGCATGACACTGTTGTCACCTCTCGCTGGGAGAGCACAGCACTGACCTCAACAGCACCTCAGCCCTGATCTCACTAAAGACTACATGTTTCTCTGATATTGATACCACTTCCTTCACCGTGGCCACTGCCTCGTCGCACCAACTTCGACAACATCGCAACATTGGTCCCACCGATGCCACTCAAGCGCCGTCACTGACTCCACTGCTTGCACCAAAGTCGTGGTCACTGTCCTGCCACCCTCGATGACACTGCAGCCTTGGGCAGCCGACGACAGCGCCATCGGCACCGATGCAAGAACTCCAGCATTGACGCCATGCCGCTGCCTGCACTGAAGCCACGGACACTGCATTGTGACTAGCACAGTGCACCACCGGCGACGACTCTGCCAACGCTTCAGTCTTAGACTGCACAAAATTCAACCTACAATGGTTGTGATTTCAAGGCCTCACCAATTTCTGCACCAAAGCCTCTTAACTCCTCACCGCTACACTTCAACGCAAGGTATTTAAGGCCTCTTCAACTCCAACGTGGTGCTTGCGGGTCTTCCTCGACGCCATAGCCGGCTTTCAACTCCATCGAAGTCGGACTGAACTGTTGCATTTGGTGGTCATGATGCAGCGATAGCCCCGGTTGTGCTATTGACTTCAAGGAACTGTATTTCCACTTCATTATTTGAAAATCCACATCTTCGCGTAAGTATGTTGGATTTTTTTGTTGTTTTGGTCTTGTATTCATATAAAGATTGGTTATTTGTCTAAACTGGTGTGGTGTCCTCATGACAAGGTACCAAGGGGGTGAGCCGGAGTTATTTTAGGTGTATAATCCCCTTACCCAGACAAGAATAAGGGTCCCTATTTGGACAGAGTGCAGGCCACTTCCAAGTTGAAATTATATATTGCTTTGCGAAATCCATTTTTGTTGGCTTTTAGGACTGAATGCACTTTACTTCTTCTATTGCTTGTGCTCTCTCATTTGACCATAGTAACATTCGACTTTACACAATTGACACATTTGATTTGCCTGGACGTCTCTAGTAAATGGTACTGCCTGAACCCACAGCCTTTATCTTAAATGCTGCATGTGAACCTAAAGTAGCTTTTTCCCTAGGCCTGCCACCGCTGCCTGTAGTGCAGTTTTAAACTGCTGATTCAACCTGGCAAAATAAACCTTTAGTGAGGCCTAAACCTTTCTTTTTAATACTTATAACTAGGGCTCCCCGTTTTCTGTTTTTACTGATTTTTACAGCTAAATACAGACCGAAAACATTTATTTTCCTGTCTGTATTTATTTTTAAATGTGGATGAAAACAAAAATAGGTTGCATTTTCAGTAATTCTAAATACTGCCTGCCATGCCTGCCAGGCAAATAGCTGTATGAATTGATACGTGAGAGGGTTAAAAAATGAGGGAATTTTGGTAATGAGGCTTTACTAGCAGGAGATATGCACAAGGTTGATACTGAAATGTGCATATTTTCATATAAGTGCATTGATTTATCTTCTGCCGGTGTTCACAGAATTGAAACTTGGCAGGCATTCAAGCATGAGTACATATTTATTGGTTAAATAAATGCGGAAATATACTAATTTCTGCTTCATGTTTCCACAAAACCCAAAATAAATATGGATAAAACAGATAAAATTTGTAACCAAATAAGTATGGATGAATACAGATGGAAATGTAAAAAAAATACCATAAAACCGGGAGCCCTACTTGTAACTCGCCCCTAAAGGTTTATAGTGCAAGGTGCATTCTATTTAAAATGATGATATTTACTTACGTTTGACCTGTCCTGGCCGCTCTGAAAATAGTTTTTCTCTGTTGCCTATCCTATCTCTGCCATTGACTAACGCTGAGTTACCTTATCACAGTTAATACGTGATAACTTTAGATTGGGAGCAGATAGAGATAAGGTGTTTACACTCAAATGATTTATAATTTGAAACACACGTTAATGGTAAAGTCGGATTCTAAGTCACAATTCTGAAAATGCCACATCTAGAAAGTTGGAACTTTCTTGTCCTAATAATATTTAATAAATGAGAGCAACCCTTCAGGTCCAAGACACTGGGTTTATAAACCTTGACAAAAAAAAAAGGTATTCACCCTCGGTGAAAATCTTTACTATAACTTCTACTCGCACTCTCCCAACTCACTCAACATAATGTTTGCAAATTAATCATAAGAACACTGTGAAACAACTAAAAGAATATCAAAAAATATATTGTGTTTATTACAAAAAATCTCTGATGACAATATTTATATAAGTATCATACAACAAAAGCCCCAACATAAATAAACTTTATAATCACAAGAAAGAGTTTAAAATAGGCCCAAATCATTAGCAAATCAGTTAATACATATCCACTGTTTGGTCACTGTACAATAATAAATTAATTTCTCCTGAAACATTCAGTGCTTGTGGATTATGCAGATTAATCTATGTCAGCCCATTTTGGTGAAAGAAGACATTTTTTTGAGCCACCTTCTACAGGACTTTCACATATATATTCTTCCCATAGAAATATTTTTGAATCCTACATTTTGAGTCATGACTAAAAACGAACAAAAAAAATATTGTATTTCACAACCAGCAATTGGGATAATCCCATAATTCTTATTAAAAGCAAGTGACACAAAAAGCCACGTAACAAAACATTTAAAACTTCTAAAATATTACACAAATTCCCATTATTCAAACTATTCTTCCACAGTGTTCTCAGATTCATACACTAAACACCACAAAATTGGATATTTAAACAACACTCACAATTTACATTCATCTACATGTCACTCTCAAACACACTCCTGTTATAATATTTAACCCTTATTCAATAAATTGCACTGAGTTTGTAGATTCATGTTATAACCACACCCTTTTCTCTGACATATTCCTATTTCAATGTTTGATCATTAATACCCCCTCCACTGAATTTAGAGAGGGTTCAGATAGGGAGAAAACCCACACATTCTTAATCCAAACAAAAATGTGTTTATGTAAAGGAAAATAAGAAGGTGCTGTTAACGCCACAAATGTGCATATGGGTTGGCATACCTTATTTTCATGTCCTAGCCATTTGTGCCATCTGCCTGTAAGGGTTTACCAGGCCTGTTCTGCAGGAGCGCCAGGAATCCGAAGATAAGTCCTCAACCTTCCACTACGACCTTCTCCCTCTATCAGACACTAGAGAGCAAAAGGTGCATAGGGGAAAGAAGGGAAACAAAACAAGGAAAGAAGGGGATAGAATCTTGGCTTTCTGCACCTCCTCTCAACCAGCTGCATGTACTCGGATACTGTAAGGGAAAGTATGTTAAATGCCTTGCAACAAGATTTCTACTGGCAGAGCAATGTCTTTCTGTCTCAACATATTCACCTTTTCTCCTGTGTGACTGTCTCTCTTGACGTGGGGGAAGCCGGAGCCATGGACTCTATAGTCTGTAAAATATAATGCAAACACATTTAGTAAACAATAACCTGATAGCCCCAGGAATAAGGATGCAGGTAATGCTATCTTACCAATCTTTACTCAGATAGGGATTAGGGATCCTATGTCAGGAGAGACAGATGGTCCTCAATAGTAGAAAATAATAAGCCTGAAAACATACATAAGACAGTTTTAGTCAAAAGCAATCTCAAAATAGCATGATAGTACATTAATGTTGCGCAGTGCGCTGTTACCGGGACTCAGGAGAGTGTGGTGCTATTCTTCTGATACGCAGGTCCAAGATGCAGGTGAAGTAAAGCCGATTCCAAAAATAATAAGGGGTCAGGTAAGCAGGTTCCGAAACGAAGGAGGACAAAAGGGTAGGTTGTTATACAGGAGGAGGGAAAGCGGGCTCTCAACACCCTCGAGGTCTTGTTGCTGGCGGAACGGGCAAGGCTGCATCCGGCCGGCCGGCATTAGAAACTCCGGCTGACGGGCGGAACACCACACACGGCCGTCCGGCCGAGCAACCAAGAACCCCGAAGATGAAGCTCCCAATATCCCAGTGGAAGGAAACCACAAACCCGGTTAGAGGCGATAAACGCCGGTCAATGTGCAGTGCTTCCAGGCGCTGAGCAACTCCAATGGCTGTGTAATATCCCTGGGAGAGTTGGCACAGGGCGGGTTAAACGTTGGAACGAGCGTCTTAACTCCAGACGCCTGGCACGCAGTTCCGAACAGAAACAAGGGACAGAAGAAATCAGTTCCGGGTAGATACAAAGGACGGAGGTATCCAAAAGCAGAGGTACGTCGGGAGGCCTGTCACTAGAATGCGAAGCACAGTCTTGGCCGAGAGTCAGGCTTTTGTTGTCTGCCTGACGTCTGTGCACATGCGCAATCGAATGCCGCCATCTTGGTGAGGAATCCGATATTCGTGATACTGCCAATGTCCTGGGTCACATTACTGTGAATGGCTCTACTGTTGGGGTTTGTGTATTCCTCCTAGACAGTGAAGCAAAGGGGAGGGGCCAGGTGTGAGCAGGATGGCTTGTCATGCTAGGATGGCTGGGGGCGGAGCTGTATCATGCCCCACATACATTTCAAAGGGCTTGCCTCCAGCATACTCCGAGGGACCTGACACCAGCCTTTTGTCACCACAGACAATCTGGATGGAGGCTTGAAGAACTGGGGTAGGACAGGATGTCCCCCACACACAAAGGCTGGCTCAGATATAAATACCTCCAGAGGGAAACATCCGTTACAACGCGGATGTTTCAACGCGGTGCTGTTACGATGCATCCGTAACAACGCAAGTCGTTACCACGACTTGCGCTGGAGGGCGCTAGAAGATTAAAAATAGTAAATTTACTATTCCAACACCTTCCCTAGTGTCCACGGGGACTGGTGTTAGAATAGTAAATTATACTATTCGATATCCGCGCCCCCAACGCAAGTCGTGGTAACGACTTGCGTTGCAAGGGACGCGTTGTAATAGCACGCGTTGTGACGGTACGCGTTGTACCGTCACCCATCCCCTCAAGAGCCACTCATCAGTACACTCTTGGGCCTGTGGACATTACACAGGACTGCCTTGTTCCCCAGAGGACTGCCCTGCTGCTTTAGGCCTGCCCTGATCTCTGAGAAGGAAGACTGGACTTGTTGCCTTCATCCTAGGCTAACCTGTGTGACCTCAAGGTTCAGTTGGCTGACCTCCTGTTCTGAGCTGCAGGGACACAACAAGCTCCAGAGGCCTCCCTGAAACTGCCCTGGTGACCTGCTGCTACTGGACCTGCCTGAGTCCTGCTGACCTCTGCTAGAGTGAGTCTTTTTTTTCTATAATTCTTTTTATTAATGCACACAAAAGAAATACAACAAAAATAACAACATACCGGTTCAGGGATCTACCGACAATGCTGGATCATCCGGCGTGACAGGGGGAGCGCATATATCACCCCTATACACATTCCAGGGCCCACAAATCTTACCCCATTTCTTGGGTCTCCCTCTGGCCACATTCACTGCCCGCTCTCTAAACATACACCAATCCAGGTCTTCCATCCATTTCCCAATAGTAATTCGCCCCCCATAATTCAGCGATATTACGCTTGGCAATACCGCACGCCAATGTGGCCCACACCTTTCCATGGGACGTGAGGTCAGTTGGATCCCAAACATTCAGGAGACACTGCCGGGCCTCCAACTCAAAGGACACTCCCCACACCTCACGTACCCTGGAATGAATAGCTGACCAATACCCCCGAAAGAGAGCACAATCCCATAGCATATGGAAAAACGTTCCAGCCTCGCCACATCCTCTCTTCCACACGTCCCTCGCAGCCAAACCCATTCGCACCATTCGTAGGCTGGTAACATAGCAGCCATGGAGGATCTTTAATTGAACCAGCCGGAGTCTCATTTGAATTGCGACTACCCTTGGGGAGGCCACAGCCTCCCTCCACTCTTCATCCATCAGCTGTCCATTGGTCTCTAAGAACCACTGAGGGATCCTCCGTGTGATTAACTCGTTTTTTATAAATCAGGGAGATCGTCTTTGTTGGAAGATGACCGTCCAACACTCGATCCTCCAGTGGGGAAGCCTCCGGGAGGGTCATTTCCCGGGGAATACCGGCAAGCAGCGCATGCCTAATCTGGAGGTAACGAAACCTCTCACTCTCTTGCACACTTTGTCAAAACCCTTAGACTTCCATAAACTCCCAAGGCGTTCAGAGTTCCAGAGAGGTGTAGCCAGTGTGATCTTCCCCTCTCATTTAAGGGAGTGGGTAGCCTCGTGCCAGACCTGAACAGCAACCGCCGTTGGCCCCACCAGGGTAAAACGCCTAGCATACAGTGCCCTAATAAACTCCCCCCCGGGAACCTGATTGCGGTCCATAGCATAGCCGGGATCCAGCGGCGAGCCATAGATGGCATGATTAACCGCCGCCAGTTGTGACGCCCAATAATACTTACGGATGTTAGTTAGACCAATCCCCCCGTCATACCAAGGTAATGTCAATTTCGTAAATGCGATTCGGGGCCTACCATCCCAAAGAAGCTGCCTCTGAAGAGATTCAACCTCCTTGAAGTATGACTAGGGAACCGGGTCCATTGAGTTTTGAAGCGTAATAGGAAACGAGGAAGAGCCATCATCTTAAACAGAACAGCACGACCGAGAAGGGAGAGCGGAAGCGATTTCCATCGGGTCACATCGCGTCAGAGCTGGACCAGGGGCGGCAACAGGTTATTTGAGTACCTACTCTGAGGGTCCAAGGATATAAAAATGTCAAGATATTTGAATCCTTCTGTTTCCAGTTTGACCGGACACCCCGGAGGAACCTCCGGGGGATCACCACTCAAGACAAAAAGAACCGACTTTGCCCAGTTAATGGCGAAGCTGGAATATCTTCCAAACACCTCCAGGACGTCTAAAAATGCTATGAGCGAAGTTCGAGGGGAGGTCAAATACAACAAAATATCGTCAGCATAAAGCGATATCTTATCCTCCCACTCGGATGTCCACCTAAGCCCCCTAATCAATCTGTCCCAGCGGACCCAAGCCGCAAGCCACTCGAATGCCAATGCAAATAACAACGGGGAAAGAGGACATCCCTGTCTGGTGCCCCTCCCCAACTCAAAGTCAGCCGATCTATGGTTATTGACAACTACTCGGGCCAGTGGACCAGAGTATAAAAGGCGGACCCAAGAAACAAACTCCGGGCCGAAGCCCAACTTGCCCAGGACGGCTAAAAGATAGGGCCATTCCACTCTGTCAAATGCCATGGTGGCATCCAGGGATAACAAAATTGTCGGCTCGTGTATTTGTGATGCCCCTCCCAGAACTCCATGTACCCTGCGTAGATTGAGAGCCGTATTCCGGCGGGGCATAAAACCTGACTGATCCGGGTGAATCAGTATCGTGATGACCTTTACTTGGCGGGTCGCCAGCAGTTTTGCCAAGACTTTTGGCTCTGCATTCAACAAGGAGATCGGCCGGTATGAAGAACACTCCGTCTTCGGCTTGCCCTCCTAATGCAGGACTATGATGTTCGCAATTCGCTGATCGTACAGAAGCTGACTCCGCTCCCGACTCTCCACAAACATATCTCTAACGAAGGGAGCCAACTTATTAGCGTTTACTTTGTTAAGCTCAACGGGGAGCCCATTCGGGCCAGAGGCCTTACCAGAATAAACCCCTCTAATCGCCTGCGCCACTTCATCATTTGTAAGTGGAGAGTCCAAGAATTCCTTGTCCTCATCCGATAGATGGGCATCGGAATGTCTCGAATCAAGTCCGCATTCTCGGACTCAGAGTATTTACATTCGGCCGCATACACCTTCTTATAATAGCCAGCAAACGCGTCCACAATCTCCTGCGGATTCGTGATTTTATCCGAACCTATGCGCTGCAGCTCCGGTCCCAACCGTGACGCCCATTCCCCTTTCTCCAACCAAGCAATCAGCTTCCCGGCCTTATCGCCGTGTTCGTACACCCTACTCTGGGTATCTGCTAATTGTGACCTCGCATTATCTCGGGCCAGGCTCCGATATTCATCCTTAAGGAGGCGCAAGCGATGCAGCCCCTCCGGATTGTAAACAAGCGACACCTCCTGCTCTAGCGCAAGCAACTCTGATTCCACCCCATCAACCTCGGCGCGCCATTCCTTCTTCTTTCCGGAAATGTACGATAACCGTTCCCCTCTAAGGACAGTTTTGTATGCTTCCCATAGGGAACTTTTGTAGACCACTGAGTCGACGTTCTCTCGAGAATATCTATCAGCCACACGCACAATCTCCTTCCTGGCCGCCGGGTCTCGGAACCGCCAAGCGCTAATAGGTGCGACCCTGGCCACATCACGCCCTCCAAGGTCTAAACTAATCCAGACAGGTGAGTGATCTGAAACCCCCCTAGCCAAATGCCGTACCTCTCGGAGCCACACAGACTGAGCCACAGGCACCAATATATAGTCTATCCTGGAAAGGGATTTGTGAGCAGCCGAAACATGAGTGTATTGAGAATCACTGGCGTTTTTAAGCCTCCAACCATCAACCATACCAACAGTTTCCACAAAATCAGCCAACCACCTCCGGGACGACAACAACTCCGGAGCCGGGCACCTCAACCTTCCCATCCATAACTGCATTAAAATCCCCACCAACAATCAGCAACCCAACAGGCAACGTCAAAAAAATCTTGCACAGATCGTGAAATGTATCAGTCTGAACATAGACAGACAAAAAGGTTACAGTTCTCCCCTCCCACAACCCCGAGATGCCAGCAGATCTACCCCTATTATCGGTCCATGTGGGCTGTGTGGTCAACGGGAAGGTGTTCTCAATCAAAATCCCAACTCCCCTCGACCCTGTCGTAAAACCAGCATGGGCAACCAACTTATAGCTCCCTCTGTGAAGAGCCATGCACCGCTTTCCCATAAGGTGAGTTTGCTGCAATAACACCACATCTAGGGAGTGTCTCCTAATCAACTGGCCAACCATACCCCTCTTGATCTTATCCCCCAGCCCATTCACATTCCAACTCAAGGCGGAGATTCCGACCACCCCTTTAACGGAGGACATCTACATTACAAGAAGGGACTGGATAGCTTGATGGCACCCACTCTAAATGTAAAATTAAACGACATACAATAAAACAAAAGCAGACCCGAAACAACCCCCACCATCCCCCCTCCCTGCACCCCTACATACAGCTCGCGCACATCCCCAACTAGCAGTGTGCCTGTCACCCCCAACTAATCTACAATAATCTAAAAGTAGAAAACAGAGGAGGGCCTACGCACTGGCCTAACCCCCCCACCCTTTCCCCAACACTCCTTGCGGACTCCCCGGTTTCAGAAAACATCTTAAGAACAATACAAAACAAGTCCAGGGAGTATCCAAACGCCAGCACCCACTGAGACAGCCCCCATAACAATAATCAAGGCCCCCAGCCGATCTCATATTATACAGAACAGGGGTCCCTATAACGAGTATACTGTAAGTAATCACCATACACTTGATAAGTTGTATGACTTCTGTCCGTCCGGACAGGAATTTATTTTTTGGATCAAAAAAATAGTTTTAGGTTTGTTAAAAATGTCAAGCGGGCACAGCCGTGACCTTCAACATATACAAAACAACAACAAAAAGGAAAAATGGAAAGAAGCACGAAATTGGTCTGTACACTTGTGTTTCAGTGGGACAGACGTTGAATGTTAGACCACACCATTGCAAGTATAAATGTTATATACAGAGTTTGCATATGGGGTTATGTGTCAGCTGATCTCATGGCATACCAAGTCATTGTACTTCCGTTTCCTCCCGATCAGGCCGCTGAACACTATCCAACCAGTCTGCAGCCACATCAGGATTGTCAAAAAACCAGGCCTTCCCATCAAGTTCCACCTGGAGGCGAGCGGGAAACATCATGGCGTACCTCATACCTCTGTCTCTCAGTTTTTTCTTAATCAACAAGAACCTCTGTCTTTGCTTCTGCACCACCTGAGTGAAGTCTGGGAAGAACAGGAGAGTCGCATTCTTGAATTCCAGAGGATCCGCCGCATGAGCCGACTGCAGGATAGCGTCCCTGTCACTGAAGTTAAGGACTCAAGCGATTATCGGTCTAGGGATAGCCCCAACACGGGGCCTACCACCCGGAACCCTATGTGCTCGCTCCACCGTAAAAAACGTACTAAGACCCTTAGGTTTAAGATGATTAAGGATGAGGTTCTCCACAAACAGGTCAGTTGCCTGCCCCTCCGCCTTCTCCGGTACTCCCAGGATGCGGACGTTATTACGTCAAGCGCGCCCTTCATATCCATCAAGCCGACGATCCATAGATTCCCTAGAGGACCTATGATCATGCACCTGCTGCTGCAGCTGGTTCACATCATCGATAAGGTTAGTTGTTTTAACCTCCAACACTTTAACCTTCTCATTTGCCTTTGAGAGATCCGCCCTAATCAAACCCATTTCAAGCGAGACAGTACCCAGCTTGGTATCGAGAGTCTCCATCTGTTTTTGTCGCCATCCTGCCCCGATTTAGGCATCCCACGTCACAATCCACAATCAATTGTAAAATTGCCCAGTACCACACCGGGCCCAGCCAGAGAATCAGGAGCCCTTCGCCCCCCCCACCCCCCCGGAGGAGCCACGAATCAGGGACCAAGAGCGGGCTTATCAGTAGCCCCAAACACCAAGGAAAGGATCATTACAGGTCCAGACGGGGCACAACACGGCCCTACCAGCCAGCAGCCAGAAGATAGTAAAGGACAGTCAGGCTTGAAGTCACACCCCATCCAGGCCTTTCTGCAGACTCCCAGGCCCAGCGTTATCCCCTCAGGCCCCCCGGAGCACCGGTGAACCCACCACCAATTCGCTCCCCACCGTGAATTCACAGCTCACCCAAGGGGGACAGGAGTGCTCCGCCCCCCCCGCCCCCCGTTGGAGGTCCGAGCGGGCCGCGTGTTGGGCGTCGTCCGGGGCCCCCGCCGAGACCCTTCAGGCCGAGTCCCCGCCGGGCGTCAGAATCTAGCATCGGCTGTAAGATGCGGGCGGGCGAGTCAATAAGGCCCCCGGGCCCGGAATCCGTGATCAGGCCGCTCCAGCACAGTTGTCAGGCACCCCCCGTGGCTCCGGGTGCGGGGGGGGGGCAGAGTTACCAACAAGGCACAAGCGTTAAAGTGGCACACGACCCTCGCAGCCTCGACCCAGCCGGCCCGGGTCCGTCGCGGCGGCCTCTGTTGACTCGCTATGGCCGGGGGTCGCGGGAACTCGAGGCCCTGGCGTCCGGCAGCTGCAGGCCGCGAAATGGAGAGCGGTGCAGCGCGGCCGCCAGGGCACGTACAAGGACCGGGACGGTCCCAACAGGCTCCGCTGAAGTTCCCCCACCCGAAAATCGGGTCTGGGTTCAGGATGATGTGCAGGATATCGAGTCAGGGAAAGGAGGGCGGCCGGAGCTGGTCTTCACGCGTCCATCTTGGGCGCTGGCTCGGCTCCTCCTCCCTAGAGTGAGTCTTGAATCCCCAAGAGGTACCTCCCCAGGTCCTGGATTCTTGGCTGGCATCAGAATACACGCCTGTTGAAGAAAATGAGAAATCCTAAAGTTTTTGGCTCTTCTCATGAGCAAATGGACCCCTGCACACTGAGACTCTGCAGCCTACGAAGTCCGCCAACGTTAACCTTCGGTGAACCCTTCGCTCTACAGTGACTGCCTTCATTAACAAGAGATCTGCATTTCACGTGACAGCAAAGGCAGCCCATGGTGACGGCCAACACAAAGCTTCAACAAAGACGCATGCAATGCCAAAACAGATCTTGGTGCTACAGCATGGAATGTCCGTTGTGCCAGGCCTGCTTGTTGGGCTACAGCAAAGACCATCCTCAAAGTTCTCACTGCTCCTTAGGGCCTCCAACGCAAACTGAGCTCTTTGTTTTGGAATTTAAGAATGTAACTACAGTGGGACTTTTCCATGGTCTAAGCACTTTGCGCTTTAAGGTGCTATACCTACATAAACGTTTTAAATTCAGTATCTCCAGTTCTATTGATATGGTTTTTGTCTTTTTGGTCTCGAATTATTTATTAAAATGTTCTCTCTTTTTCGAAATTGTTTTGAGATTTTTTTTGTACTGTTTGTGTGTTGCATAAATACTCTAAGTTAAGCCTCATTGCTTTTGCACCAAGCTACCAGAGAGGTAAGCACGGGTTAATTTAGTGACTTTTGTTGTATAACCTGACAAGGATTCTGGTTGTTGCTCAAGTAGGGTTTTTACTCTCCTCAACCAATAAGACAATTATTGACAATATGGAAGGTATTTTTTATTTTTTCTCACTACAAAAACCAAATCAACGGACGGTGGAGCATACTAAATATCTGCCACATTTAAAAGTGCCCCCCTTGACGAGTCTGCACAAATTAAATATTCTAAAGAGCAAGCTAAGAATCTGCCAAATTTGATGTAAACTAGCCAAACAGTGCTGAAGTTTTGGGCAAATCAAAAACTTGGTAACTGTCAAGATATCTCTAAAATGTAATATCTTCATGCCCAACTCCTATTTTCAATGCAGATTTTTCCAAAACTACTGAATGGATTTACATCAAACCACCAAAAGCCCAATTCTTGAGTAAAGTTCTAACTTTGTGGCTGGTTTGTTGTAAATCTATTTAGCTGCTTTTTTATCAAAAAGCAAAGTCCCCTATCAAATCAATTAAAACGGGAAATCATGCTTTTGGGAACACAACTTTTTTGTGGCCTCCCCACTTCATGCATCTGTGCAAAACGTACTGTGATTGACCCATAGAATGAACTTTAAATAAAAAAAGATTTGTGCAGTGACAAAATTATCAAGGAAAAAAATGTCAAGAGGTACGCCAATCTAGTCGGAGCGGAGGATTAGACTTTCCGTCATAATCAAATGGATCCAGATCAAACGTGAATCCAGATTGCTTTTGATTGTCCACAACAGCTGTGCCCCATGTCTCGCCTGAACCACTGCAAAAACCACTCAGCATCTCCATTACTACTTACAGTGGTTCAGGGGCACTTTCTTCTGGGAGCCATAACATCTTTCCCTGAGACGAGGCAGGTTTCCCACTCCCATTGCTTTTGGGTGACCAAGAAGGGATATCATCTGTTTCTCATTCAAGATCTTCAACCCCTCAATAGGTTCTGCTCAGACCATTTCCCCACATTGTGCAGGCAGCTGTGGCATCCCTCCTTTTTATTCAAAGTTTCAGCCCCATTCGCAGGGAGCTTGGCTTTCTTAGTGTGTATGGTGGCAGTTTGTTCATTTTCCTTGCTGGCGTCCTGCATGGTGGCTCTTCAAGCGCAGGGGCTTACAATTACTTGGGGGCGGACTGCACATGCCCGTTGATGAATAGCAGGCAGAGGCTCCATCATGCACACTCAGGAGTGCTCCACCTCTAAATCCGGTTGAAGAGCTGTCAGTTTGGTAAGGCAGGAGGCTGCCAATTGGATGTGACTGCATTCATGGAGGAGCTCTAGCTCTGCCAAACTCTAAATGACCTCCCCAAGTGCTTACTAGAGTTCTGAGGCCTGTAATTTGCCACAGGTATATCATGTGTGTACACTATTTGCATATTGCATTAGGTGGATCCGAAAACATGCTGCAGCATTACTGCTGAATGCCACAAAGGCCTTCAGCTCAATAAAGTGGTCCTATTTGTTCCCCCTTCTTTATAATTATTCCATTCACATCCTGTGCTCTAGCCAAGCAGTGTGTATTAAACTAAACCGGACTTTCTCTTATCCCATAGAGATAAGGTAGGGAACAACCAGGGATGCTCCCTATCCCCCCTCCTTTTTGTACTTTTGCTTGAACCCCTGCCCTTCAAACGGTGGCAGCACTACTCCCACTGTGCTTTACAATTCCTATCACAACCAATACTAATTTCCCTATATGCAGACGGTATGATTCTGTATATCTACGATCTTGTGACAAACCTTGCGTACATTTCTTAGGGAGGCCACAAGATGCGGATGCGGGGACCATTGTAAACTGGTCCAAGTCGGTGATAGCCCTTTTGACAGCACCCCAAACTTCACATCCGACTTCTCATTGGAGTGAGTCCTCAGTTAAATACTTTAGAATATAGATCTGTAGGGACAAAGAAACCATAATAAGAGAGAAGTATGAGAAGGCGATTTGGAGGAGTAAAGAGAACACTGAGTCAAGCTCACATTATAAGTGCTGGCGTGGTTCATTAAGCTGTGCATCCTTAAGTTAGAGATCTGTACTAAGATGGTATGCTTCTGGACCTACACACATTCATTTCATCCTCTGACTGCTCACTTCTGGGTATGTTTTCGTATCATTGTTTAAGGGCCACATCCAAGGCAATCGTGCCTTGCTTCCCGCAGGAACCTTCGCCTCTCCTTCCTTTTGAAATAGTGATTAAGACCACCTCACCAGGGAGGTTTGCAGCCATCATATATGCAGTTACTGCCTCCGAATGCTCCCATTTGGGGGGCGAGGTCGAAAAGTAAAATGGAAAACTATGTTGCATACTGCAAACCGGATAAAGATTGTCAATTTTGCTGCACGCTAACATAATTATTGGTACCAAGTAGCATTCTCTGCATGATACATTTCGCATGCTTACATGCTTTATTATCACACTCCACTTTGCTGGTACAGAATGAGCCTGACCACCCAATCCCACTTCACAAGATGCGGAATAGGTGAGGCTAATTGTGTTTACCCCAGTATTGGAACTTTCATAGATTCCCATGCTTTGTATCATTCCCCATCGTCGGAATGGGAGTCTCGGTAACAAAAATACCATAGCTGTAGGTACAAAAGACAATGGAAAAAGGCCTAGGCCTCATTACCTTTTGTAGCATATCACCCTCTTTGTGCAAAAGAGACCAAACTTTGGCCTCAGCCAATCAGAAGTGCCTCACCACTTAGAACCTTCCTGAAGGATCCTCAGAGCCTCAGATTTTCTACCGCACGTTGTGCTAGGGAGTCTCCTTTGAGCTCTGCTCAACTTCTACTCTTCTAAAGGATTTCTTCAGGTTTTTTCTACAGGATTTTCTTCAGAATCTTTCAGATTCTCTTCAGGATTGTTGCTGCCTTCCAGGATGTCGGAAATTGAGAAGAAAAATGCGCTTTTCAAGCCTTGTTCCTCTTGTGCAAGAAAAGGCTTTTTGTGGAGGATAAGCATAAGGACTGCATTTATTGCCTCTATCCTGACCACCAGGCGGCTGCCTGTTCAATCTGTCGCACTTTTTCTGCCAAGACCCTCCGGGACCGTGAGGGTAGGCTCCTGACATGGCTGCAAAAGCTTAAATCAAGGAAGGATACTGTCTCCAGTGACAGTGAGGATGCTGGATCGATGGCTTCTACTAGAAGGTCATTGAAAAGGGGTAGGGGTTTCCCTTCTACTTCTGTGGGAAGATCTTCTAAGGCCTCAAAAAAGACCCCCAGTGAGTCTGAGAGCCCAGGTCCCAGCAAATCTCCTCACGAAGTGTAAAGGAGAGGGATGGACCTTCTACGCAGTCTACAGGTGCGAAGACTTCCACAGCCTTCAAAACACCTTCATGCCAATCTTCTGAGAGGACTTCTAAGCCCTCGACGACGAAGACGTCGACAGCGGGAGGCCCGTCGACTAGAACATCGAAGGCTCCGTCGACTGGAGGTTCGTCGACGTCGAGACCGTCGACGGCGGAGTCCTCACCGTCGACGGAGAAACTAAAGACGCCGACGACGAAGGTACCAGCTTTACAGGTGTCGACAAAGGAGCCGTCGACGTTTGAAAGCCCCGTCGACGCCCAAAGTCCAGTCGACGACGAAGGCCCCGTCGACGTCGAAGACTCAGTCGACGACGAACGCCCCGTCGACGTCGAAGGCCCCGTCGACGTCGAAGGCCCCGTCGACGTCGAAGGCCCCGCCGACGACGAAAGCTCCGTCGACGACGAAAGCCCCGTCGACGACTATGACAACGGTGTCGACGACGAGAGTCCCGTCGACGGCGATGACGACGGTGTCGACGACTGCGGTCTCGTCGACGAGGGCGTCGACGACTACTACAGTGACTATGACGACGGCTGGTGTGTCGACAGTTTCGTCGTCGACGACGTCCACGACCCCTATCTCGACGGCGTATATACAACCGTCGACTACGGAACCCACGATCTTGTCCACAGAAAAGCGAATCACCATTTCTGTGACGCGGGTCACGCCGGAGATGACCTCTCCAAGGACAGTGTCCCCTCTGTTACCAACAATGCTCCTTCAAGAGGGACAATCAGAGGAAAATGACCAAGATGCATATAGCTATGCCAATAGTCCTTCACAACTATTTGTCAAATGCCAGGACACTGACCCAGAGGGCGAATACACCCACGAGGAACATGGTCATAGTCAACAGCAACAGCAGCAAACTGACCAGGAAATGGTTTCAGTGCCAACATCTTTCCTGCAGGATCTACATAGGATGCTACAGGACTATAAGTCTAAGGCCAGTAGACCTTTGCCAAATACATCAACGCCTGCTACACCTTCAAGGGTTCAGGCGTCATTGGTGCCACCTACTTTCTCGGCTCCAACCTCTCCACAGCCTCAAGCAGCCGTTCCTCAGGATTCCTCTGGATTACCAGGATCACATGATGTTGATGAATCCTTGGATGAGGATCAGCAGTCGGATCACGTCTCTAATCCCGACAGGGAATATGAGATGAGTACGTTATTGACAATCCCGCATCACCAAATCCGGACCCGGCGGACTCCCCGCCAGCGGATATTGGAGGTTTCCATCAGCTAATGGAGAGAGCGGCGGCAAGATTTAAGTTAGCAATGCCTAAAGTCACCACAGATTGTTTCTTATATGACTTTAAGGAACCCTTTCGAAAAACTGCCAGGTCTATTCCAATCGTGGATCACCTATGGAAAGAGGGCATAAAGACCATGACACACCCGGCGACGGTGGTGCCGGTGCTACCGCGTCTCGAAAAAAAAGTACAAAGCGACCGATGATGCCCCAGCGGCCTTGACAGGTCATCCAAGACCGGACTCTGTGATCTCGCAGGTAGCGCAGAGAAAATCGCGCAACCCTTCAGCACCGCTGACAACTCCTCCGGACAAGGAAGGACGGAGGTTAGATAACGTGGGAAAAAGATTCTCAGCGATGGCAAGTTTGCTGGTGCGAGCAGCTAATGCCTTAGCGATCCTGGGTAGGTACGACCGTCAACTCTGGTGCGATGTCGCCCCGTACCTTGACCAGCTGCTTCCTGAATCTATGTCGGAGGCAAAGAAGGTTTTGCAGGAGGGAGAAGCGACGTCGATGGAAATCCTCGATTGTGCAATGGATATTGCGACTACTGCATTTCGTTCGCTGGCTGGAGCAGCAGTGCTCCGTCGCCAAGGGTGGCTTAAAGCTACTTGGTTCCGACCTGAGGTCCAGAATAAAGTATTGGATCTCCCCTTTGATGGAGAAGCTCTATTCGGCAAACTCATTGACGACACCCTGCAAGATATTAAAAAAGACACAGAGACCGCTAAGTCTTTAGGAACACTTCAGTACAGGAAGTCTCCCTTCAAGGGCTCCAGAGGCAGGGGTGGTACTTATAGATGATCCTTCCAACAACAACGTTATTCCAACACAGGATCCAGTTCCCAGCAACACCGCCAATCTTACCAGCAGCGGCAGGGCCAGTCTTCCAACTACTCCAGGCCTTACGGTAAAGGAAAGCAGGGGGCGCGAGGACGAGATTCGTCCAAGCGCCAATAGCGGCCTCCTGGCTCTTCCTACTGGACCCTCCTCCAGGAAGTCATCAGTTGGAGGCAGGGTCAACAAATACCTTCACAACTGGTCCCTAATAACATCGGACCGTTGGGTGCTCAACATCATTCGGAAAGGGCATACCTTAGAGTTCACTCAAGTTCCGCCACCCAACCCCCCGGCAGCCACTCCTTCAAAACGCCAGCGTCTCCTTCGGCTCGAAGTTCAACAAATGCTCCGAAAAGGGGCGATAGAGCCAGTTCCATCGAACCAAAGAGGCCAGGGATTTTATTCCAGGTTCTTCCTGGTGAAGAAAACGCTCGACAAGTGGCGCCCCATTTTAGACCTCAGGGGGCTAAACACCTATCTCATTTCTCTGTCCTTCAGGATGGTATCCCTCCAGGACATCTTGAAGCTAATCAACCCGGGGTATTACATGGCCACACTCGATCTCGAAGATGCCTATTTTCACGTTCCGATTCACCCAGCGCACAGAAGGTTTCTGCTATTCACAGTAGCCAAGAGCCATTACCAATTCAGGGTTTTACCCTTTGGACTCCGCTCAGCCCCAAGAATATTCACGAAAGTGCTGGCTCCAGTAGCAGCTTTCCTGCGGAGGCACAAGTTTCAAGTCTTCCCCTATCTGGACGACTGGTTACTGAAAGCTCCGTCCAGAGAGGCAGCGCTACAAGCGGTTCAAGCATGTACCAATTTATTCCAAAACCTGGGTCTCACTCTAAACGACGAGAAATCTTGCCAGATCCCGTCCAGAAGAGCCCGGTTTCTGGGAGCCATCTTGGACTCAAGGCTTTCACGAGCATTTCCTACTCTGGAAAGGAGGCAAAAATTACAGACGATGGCCCAAGACTTACAAACAAAAAAGTCTCTTTCAGTTCGCCGCTACAAGTCTCTGCTGGGAGTAATATCATCGTGTATTCCACTGATCCCTCATTGCAGACTGAGAATGCGTCCCTTGCAGGAACAACTGGACAATCAATGGCGGCAAGTCCACGGTTCCTTCGACGACAGAGTGGCTATCACTCCGGAGATGAAGAATGCGGCCCTATGGTGGACAGACCAAGACAACTTGTCCCAAGGCCTATCCTTCGCAAGCGACCCGTCTCCACAAGTGATAACGACGGACGCGTTGTTGGAGGGTTGGGGAGCAGTGCTGCAGGACCTACATGTCAGTGGTCATTGGTCACCCCAGGAAAAACGCCTCCACATCAACCTGTTAGAACTCAGGGCGATACGTCTGGCTCTGCAAGCGTTTCTTCCTCGCCTGGAAGGTTCACAAGTGCTTATCAGGACGGACAACACCACGGCCATGCACTATGTGAACAAGGAAGGAGGGACCAGATCGCGCCCATTGTCACAAGAGGCCCAGCAGGTTTGGGAATGGGCGATCCGACACAAAATGTCTCTGATGGCAGAACACTTGCCTGGCGTCCTCAACGAAAACGCAGACAGACTGAGCAGGTCATCCTCGGTCAGCCACGAATGGGAGTTGAATCAGGAAGTCTTGGAACAAGTCTTCAGCCGGTGGGGAAGACCGGACATCGACCTGTTTGCCACCCCGACCAACAAGAAATGCCGGTCTTACGCAAGCAGGCTTCCCCATCCAAATTCTCTGGGAAATGCCCTTTCGATAGCCTGGTCGAAGACATTTGTCTACGCTTTTCCTCCCATTCCTCTGATACCACGGCTAATCAGGAAACTCAAGGTGGAACCCTGCAGGATGATCCTGATAGCCCCGGCTTGGCCGAGGCAGTTCTGGTTCACGGAGCTCCATCTGTTGTCGATTGCTCCTCCCTTACCTCTACAAATTCTGCCGGATCTTCTCACGATGTCCGAAGGACAGATTTTGCATCCAGACCCTCAGTCGTTACACCTGACTGCATGGCTCCTGAGCAGCGAGAATTTATGAACCTGCCATTATCAAAGGAGGTTAGAGAAGTTTTGTCCCAAGCAAGGGCCCCTTCAACTAACAAAACTTACCGCCTTAAGTGGAAAAGATTCTGTTGTTGGTGTCGACAGCAACACATTGATCCATTCAATTCCAAACCTCATCAGATCCTCCCTTACCTACTGTCCTTGGCCAAGTCTGGTCTAGCCCATTCATCAATTAAGGTCCATTTGGCTGCTTTGTCACGATTCAGAAGGACAGAATCTGGGCCTTCATTATGGTCTTCGAGAATAATCAAACAATTTCTTAAGGGCCTGTTCAGGGTCTATCCACCGGTGAGACCGCCTCCTCCAACATGGCATTTGAATCTGGTCCTTTCTCAGCTCATGAAGGACCCTTTTGAACCAGTCCATCGTTCTGACATCAAATACCTTTCGTGGAAATTGGCTCTTCTCCTCGCTCTCACGTCGGCTCGGCGTGTAGGGGAGTTACAGGCCTTGACCATTCAAGAACCTTTCCTTCAATTCAAGAGGAACACTGTCATCATGAGGACTAACCCTAGGTTCATGCCAAAGGTTCCCTCGGATTTCCATTTGAATGAACCGGTCATTCTGAAAACATTTTTTCCTCAGCCTTCCACACCAGCGGAAAAAGCATTGCATTCGTTGGATGTGCAACGATGCTTGAAGTTTTACTTACAACGTACTAAGGATTTTCGAAAATCTACTCAACTGTTTGTGACCTTCGGGGGACCGAGTAAAGGCCTTCCACTATCCAAACAGGGTGTTTCAGGGTGGATCACAAGCGCTATATTACATTGTCACAGGACTGCTGGTAAACCTCTGACTGGAAAGATACAAGCGCATTTCACAAGATCTGTGGCTTCCTCCACAGCACTCTTCGCAGGGGTGCAAATTAAGGATATCTGCAGAGCTGCAACCTGGAGCAGCGTCCACACCTTTACCAAGCACTACTGCTTGGAATCTCTGCAACAGGAGGATGCATCAGTAGGACAGGCTGTCCTGAGGAACCTCTTCCACTAATGGTGAGCTTTCCTTTCTTCCCACCTTCCATTTTTCACATTTTGTATCTAATGTCATATTCTCTACTGCTATTATTTACAATGCAAAATGTGATTATCTTGCTAACTGCTTACTACTCTGATACAAAGCATGGGAATCTATGAAAGTTCCAATACTGGGGTAAGAAAACAAGTTACTTACCTGTAACTTTAGTTCCCCAGTATTGGTAACTTTCATAGATTCCCATGCGCCCACCCACCTCCCCGGGGAAAGCTCAGCCTACAGCACAGATGGTGTCTCAGTACACAACGGCTACGAAAATCTGAGGCTCTGAGGTTCCTTCAGGAAGGTTCTAAGTGGTGAGGCACTTCTGATTGGCTGAGGCCAAAGTTTGGTCTCTTTTGCACAAAGAGGGTGATATGCTACAAAAGGTAATGAGGCCTAGGCCTTTTTCCATTGTCTTTTGTACCTACAGCTATGGTATTTTTGTTACCGAGACTCCCATTCCGACGACGGGGAATGATACAAAGCATGGGAATCTATGAAAGTTACCAATACTGGGGAACTAAAGTTACAGGTAAGTAACTTGTTTTCACACTTAGCATGGAGTTGTCCTCGCTCAAATGACTACTCAAGCCATGTATATGTGCAATACCTTTCAGATATGATTGGTTTATCTACACATGTTCTAAGGTAGTGCTCTTGGACTGGATGGTGGGAATGGAGAGAGTACACAGGAATCTGAATTCTCTGGCTCTTGTACTAACTAAGAGACTGATATCTAAATATTGAAAAGACAATGTGGCTTTCAGATCTAGTGTATTGCACTGAGCAGCTAGAAACGTCTGCGTAAGTTATCTGAGACCCTTTGACAGAGTACTTATTAAGAATGAGGTCAGATGACCATTCCCTACCCTCTGCATTGCAGACCATCTCCCTCGGAAGCCACGAGTGAGACGATACGACTAAACTGCACCTATGTCATTAATGCATGTGCTGCGTGTTTCTCGTGGTTAAACATGTACAGCTCTGTTGCAGAGTATCACTCAACCATTGAGGAGGATGTGGGACACTGTGTCGCTGAGGCTTCAATGAGAAAAGCTATGACTGGGCTTTTACCGACAATGTATGCAATGATAATATCATGTATTGAGCTATAACACTGAGATATGTTTGGTTATTCAATTTGTAGGCAATACAATCTAATACAATTATGATTTGCTACAGTTACAACTCAGTGGGGAAAATACACTATTTTATTAATGGAGTAGGAGCATTCAGGTCCATCGTCATTAATAAAAACCTTCTTCATCAATTTACTAATTTGCTCTTGGTAACCTTGAGGAAGTGATTGTAATTCTATTCATTTTACTCTAGAGCCTGCCACCACGAATTTGTCCTTTTGTGAACGAAAATGCATTTGACCTTTTCCTTGTCACAGCTGCTTTCTGATAGACTTCACAATCTAATTGCATTCTGACAAAAGTGGAGTAAATAAAAATTTTCAAAGCTTATGTTTCTTCTGTATTTCTAGTGCATGAGTTTCTAGCCTCTAAACACAAGATTTGTTTTCTGTCGCATTGTAGATACTGTCCCGGCGGTCCAGATTCCGATTTCGAATATTCAACGCAGTCCTACACTGGATATGAGGTACAGCAGTGCTTAGGAAGACATAGATTCTGCATTATTTGTTGACACCACATGGAAACAATTCTGCATGATGTGTGCTCACTTTTTACATTGGTTTTAGAGGACACAAACTGAATATTTTTAAGAGAATATCCTTGAAGAAAGATGGCTGTCTACAACAAAAATACCATAGCTTCTGTGAAGACTGGTGTTACGCAGAGAGATGTCGGGTACTCAGGAGAACTGGCCCATGATGTAATTGGTCTCTAAGAAAATTGGGCCATAAAACATTACCACTTACCATGTACATGCATTTTATTCAAATATATTGTTTGTGCAATTTTAATATCTAGATTTCTCGCATAGATTCAGCCAGCTTAGACCTACATTGGACACGCCTATTTTAGAGGCTCACTTGTGGAATAGAGCAAAATAAACAATTGATGGGCGGAATGCTGAACAATGTCAAACGTTCATCCCCAATACAGAGATCTGGGCCTAAATTCATCGTTTTTTTGCTCCCCATGCCATTCCGGTACAGACCCAGCCATGTAAATCAGTCTTGACCCTGCTCCCCATGGATTTAACCCAGATGTCTTGACTGGGGTGGATGTTTGATTTGTTTTGCGTTTTGTCTATCATTTGTGTGTCTTTTGCTGCACTTGTGTAATAGAGGCTAATAAAGCTACTGCCTTTCAGGCTGAGATGAAAAGAGGTAACAGGGGCATACTGGGAGCCACAATATATGCTATACCCAAAAGGTGCATCTTTGTAATTGAAATGAAAGCGGGATTTATATAGCGCATGGCTGCCCGAGAGCGTCCCAGTGCTGAGATTGCATATACAAAAGGACCACAAAAAGGAAGGGGGAACTTTATTGTGGGAAGAGGTGCGTTTTGAGTAGTTTCCGGAATTTCATGTAGTTGGGTTCGGCTCGAAGATGGATTGGTAGGGCGTTCCATAGAGTGGCAGCCGTGACCGAGAAGCTGCGTCCTCCAGTGCGGGCTTTTTTTACTCTGTGCACTGTGGCCAGGTTCCTTTGAGAGGAGCGGAGGGACCTGTTGGGTTTGTAAGGGTAAAGCATGGTCTTCAGCATAGGTGGGCCTAGATTTTGCAAGGCTCTGTGAGTGGTACATAGGGCCTTGAATATGACTCTTTCTCGGATCGGCAACCAATGAAGTGCCTTTAGTGCTGGTCTAGCCGATGATCTCCGGGGTGTTCCTGTCAGCATCCGAGCAGCGGCATTCTGTGTTCTTTGGAGAACATTAACAGTAGCTTCTGGAGCCGCCAGGAAGAGGGCATTGCTATAGTCTAACCTCGACAGTATTAAACCCTGGATAAGCAGTTTTTGTGAAAGTGCAGGGAGTAGTGGGAGAATCTTCCTGGCTGAGCGGAGTAGGCCAACACAGGTCCCGGCAGTTTTTTTAGCCTGTGTTTTCATGGATAGATCATGTTCTAGCCAGAAGCTTAAACTCTTGAGTTCCGTCTTGGGCTGAGGGAGGGGACCTAGGCATGAGGGCCACATGGCGGAAGGAAGAGGCGACATTTGATGTCCCAGCAGCATGAGCTCTGTTTTGGAGCCATTAAGCTTCAGCCTTGAGGTGGACATCCAATCATAGATTCCCTCGAAACAATCATGAAGGTTTTTTATCTTTTCACCTTCAAGGGAAAAGGACACAACCATTTGGGTGTCGTCAGCATATGTGACGGCTTTTATCCCAAAGGGGATGACCACATCCTCTAGGGGGGCCATGTAGGTGTTAAATAGTGTAGGGCTCAATGAAGAGCCCTGTGGAACCCCACACTGGAGGTGGAACGGGTCTGATCGTATATTCCCTTCACAGACCTGGAAGGTTCTGTCCTTCAGGAAAGATGAGAGTCAACTGAGTGCCTTGTCCCTCACTCCCAGGTTAAGTAGTCGCTGGATCAGGATCTTGTGGTCCACCGTGTCAAATGCATCGCTTAGATCCAGGAGGATCAGTAAAACCGATCCCCCTGAATCCAAGATGCATCTGGCTTCCTCGACTACTTTTACGAGGGCAGTCTCTGTCCCCTGTCCGGGGCGAAAACCTGTTTGTGATGGGCGAAGGAGATTGTTACTTTCAAGAAAGTTTGACAATTGCTGGTTGACTAGTTTCTCTGTAATCTTACTCATGCCTGGTAGGAGAGAGATTGGGCGCAGGTTAGAACAGTCTGAGTTGTCCTGGCCTGGTTTTTTTTGGAGGGCTTTAACAATCGCATGTTTCCAGTTTGGGGGGACTACTCCTTGACTAAGAGAGGCGTTGATGAGATTTGTTGCTAGGTGTGAAATGGTTGGTCCAATTTGTTTAAGGATACGGATGGGGGCTGGGTCAGTGGGTGAGCCGCTTTTCATACCTGAAAGCGTTTTAAGGAAGTCTTCGTTGGATAGTTGGTGAAAACTATCTAAAGTCAGGCCAGTAGTGGTGGGTACCCGTTCATCAGGGGGTTCATTCTCCATTACAGGTGGGAGGGTTTGTAAAATATTGGTGATTTTATTCTGAAAATAGGTTGCAATTTGGTTGCATCTGGAAACTGTGGGTTGCTCAGTGGAGGGTGGATTGGGGATTTTGAGTAAGTCTTTGACTATTTTATAAGTCTCTCTGGATGAATTAGATGCATTTTTTATTTTTTCATTGAAGAAGGATGCTTGTGCTGATTTTCGTGCTAATTTGTAGGTTCTCATTGCTTTTTTATATTCGTCTTTGATGATGGGGTCCCAGTTTTTCCTCCAGTTCCGCTCTTTGATTTTGCAGATTTTTCTAAGGTTCCTCAGTTCTTGAGAATACCATGGGGATTTGAAAGTAGTGCTTTTTTTCTATGTTTTTTTTGGGAGCAACTATATCAAGAGTAGATGTAAGCCATTTAGTGAAGTTTTCGTCTGCTTTTATGGGGTCAAGAAGAGCGAAGGGGGCAGAGCTAATCAGTTCTTGGGTCCAACGCTCAAATGAGAGTTTGGACCAGATTCTGTCATGTTCTCTTGATGATGAAGTTTGGGGGACGTTCGGGGTAATTTGCCAGGTAAAAGGGATGAGGAAATGATCCGACCATGGCAACGGGAGAGTTGGTTGTGTTTCTGTTTTAGACAGATTGGAAAAGATAGGGTCTAGAAGATGACCCTTGGTGTGGGTTGCCTCCGAATTTAAGAGATGTAAGTCAAGAGCTTTTAGTTCGGAGATAAGATCCCTTACAATGTTGTCTGAGCTGTCCTCAAAATGGAGATTTAAGTCTCCTAGCAGTAATTGCAGCATTGACCAGTTTGGACAAGTTCCCTAAAGAGCCGAGAGGTAGCCAAGGGGCATTGATACTCAATAGTCCTTTTCCTACTACGCACCAAGAAACTTGTGCCTTAGCCTGCCTTGAAGGCTTGCAATAGGAATTAGACTGCAATCTAGTGAGAACGGAGTAAATAATAACTCGAAGGCACACAATATTAAAGGTCTGAAAAGACCCCGTGAGATTTGAACTCCTGACCCTTGGGTTACCAAGTGCCTTCACAAAGAACAGGAGAATGCTACACTTCCGCATGCGTCTCTGTAGACCACAGCTCGCGCACTGGTCCTTTCCCTTTTAAAGAGAATAACCTGCGAGACACCAACCAATCATTCTCAGGATGCAGGGAGAGACTGGTCTTGTAGCTTCGTCTGCAAAGGCAACTCTATGCCTCAGATATGTGGGCACCAACTGAGAAGCCAGCTGTCCGCCACCCCAGGCAGCGGTGGGGCTGCATGCGCAGTACGTGGCCTCCCAGCCAAACCGAAGGGAGCTTCTCTGATGCACTACTGCTGGGGAGGATCCAGGCATGCGAGGAGTGAAGTGATGCTTAAAAGAAGCATTAGTGGTAGTAAACACAAAGCCACAGTACAATAATAATGGGGAGGGAAGGGAAAAAATGCACAAAAGCCACAGTATCTCCTAGAGGAACTTATCTTGCTGTACGAGGAGGAAAAAGGATTCGCGGAGGGAGCTATGGTAGTTATGGGGAGTGCGGACTCCTTATTGGCAGAGGTTTACAGCAAACAGTAGTGGGATTTGCAGTGTTGTTTCTCACTACTTCTTGTTGGCCATTGTGAGAATGCTGTTTAATAATGAAGCTTCTGGATGCTGAAGTAGTTCAATTAAAAGATGTTTATGCATAATCCTTGCCTCCTGTCATCATATGGAATTCATAGAGAGAAAACAATATGATAAGGCTAAGAGGAAGAAGTGCACCAAGTGCATTGGAAGATGCATAACCACCATGCAAAAGAAAGTGACGTTGGTGCATGTGTCCACACAAATAGTAAATCATCATCACAACTATTGTGCTTGGTCGAAGAGCCTTTTTATACAGTGGGATTAAGACTGAAAGACCCTGATTACGAGTGTCCGAATGTAAGAATTGATCAGGTGCAATATCATCTCCTACCACACATTTAGCCCTTCAGAATGGGATGGAAGCAGGTTCTAGTGCTTTCTGCACCAAGATTCACACGTGATGTTATTTGCAGAACATTTTCCTTTGGTGTGTATTTCAAGTTTGACCTCCTGATATGTCTCTGGAGAAAAGGTAGATATGGGAACTTTATTGTGCCCACTATTTACTATAGGCAGTAAACTCCTCCTGACTAATATTTCTGAGCACTCTGCTAACAAGAGAATATACCAGGCCATAGACAAGCCAGAGATGCGGTAATCCTCAAAGCACATTGAGGAAAGACTCAAGAATTTAAATACTGTGTATAAAAATGAGAGGATTGGGTCTGGAAATTGCTGAAAGAGGCGTTACAAGTTCCAAAGTGAATAAACACACTATAAGAAGAAGGTCATTTTCAACAGAAAAATATTGCTAGAGCAATAAGAGTTTGGAATGATGTGAGGTAGCACAGGAGTAAAATATTTGATAGTAAGTGTAGGAGAGTAGGGTCTGCAATCCTATGATCACCCAGATTTTTTGCTTTTGTTTCACTGGTTTACGACTTTCTCTGGCTGTGGGCCTGCCAATCAGACCCACAGCCTGGCTGTTCTCTCTCTAAATTACAACGTGTACCCTAGGTGCATTTTACCAATTGGTACTGGGCCACCTTGTCAGACCCTGTAACTCAGGGCATAGGTGTACCCAGGGCCTACCAGGGGCTGAAACATGTATTATGCCACCCCTGGCTGGCCTCCTAAAATTGACACAACTGGCTGCATGACAGCTGGGGCAAAGTTGTGTAATCACCCTTTGCTGTAGATATAGTATACCTATATCTAACCCTAAAAATGGACACACAGATTCCTATCAGTCACTCCTATGGCAGGCCTTGACAATCCTGAAGGCAGAGTGCTTGGAATCGTGTGAGATGGTGCTCTGGCATGAGCTGAGCCTGTCTGCAGCTTGCGGAACCAAGTCCTAATAGCTGTTCCATGATAACGCATACCATATACTCTTAAGTGCATTATAATCCTCGCGGTTAAATGCTAACTTTGGTATTGCTTTATCAAAACATGTCGAGTAAGGTGTCATACGAATTGGAATACTAACCCCTCGCCAATTCTGGCGACGGGGTTAGCATTCCACCCTTTTAGAGGGACACGACATGTATGTAACTGTGAACCCCGGTTAAAGTTAAACGAAGCCTCAGCTCCACAAAATGGATGCTGCCACCACAGACACGAGTCTGACCCCCTGCAGCTGGGAGTCCTTCCAGCGAGGGAAGCCTGGACAAAGGGTTTCCTGTCAAGGGCGGTGCTAGCACCGTCCCAGACAGGGTTTTGTGTATCCTGGGTAGGCAGGGCTTTACAGGAAGGTGACTGCTGAGTGGCACCCCGGTTCTCACTACGCATAGGCCGGTCAGAACCAGTTCCAGGGGCACACCAGCCCCTGGCCTGGGGGAAGTCCGGCATGGGAGAGGGGTGTAACCACCCCCCTCCTAGTCCCACCCATAGGCAGGACCTAGTCACCGGGTCAGCCCCCTTTCTTAGTATAAAGATAGGAGCGGGCCCCCTGTTCAAATTAGATCATCTTTGGAATCCAGAGACGACTTTCTGCGAAAGGACATCAAGATTTCTTCTTCAAGATTCTCCCTTGTGACTAAGGAGAAGTCACCCTGCATCCGCAGGCACCATCTTAAGAACACTGCGGTCTGCTGCAAGTCCTTCCTCAGGAATCCGACAACACAGCTCGACGAGACCCGGCTTCCCTGGCACCTCTGACCTCTACAGCCAAGCTGAGAACCGTGAGTGCGACGAGACCTCGAGGGACCGACGATCGCCAAGACTGCACGACTTCTTCACAACAAGCCCGCCGAGTGTCCCTCTGGTGAGTGCTTTAGGGTCCGAGAAGCCCCGACCCTGAGCAGCTCCAGCACCGAAGTTCAGCCTCCCAGCATCTCCACGATCTGCGTGGGGCCCTTCTGCTTTTTGCTGCTCACCGCGTTGTTTGGCTTCCAACCCCGCTGGCTTGTGGCCTTCTGAACGACGCCCGACGACATCACTGCTGCTGGTCTGGTTGCTCCAGACTGGCCCTTGCTCCCTTCCAAGAGAGGAGCACCCCGGATCCTCCTGGTCCACTCCAGACGCCATTTTGAGTCCACCGCGTGGGCTTGAATTTGCCAAGGCTTTGTTGCCCAATCCTGGGTCCAGCGACGCCGACAGCTTCATCCATCGTGGGACAGCTCGCTCCTCCATCCTGGTCGCCGACAACGCCTCCTAGTCCGTGAGATCTGCAGAGCACAGCGTCGCCCACTCACCTAGTCGAGGTGACTACCATCCGGTGCCCTCCTGGTGCCACCTGACTACTGGCTAGTAGTCACGAACTTGGTCCCCTCTACTTTCAGGTGTCATCCATCTTCAAGATCCAGGCTTGGATCACTTCGACCTCTCTTCACTGGTCGCCTGCCAGCATCTTTCTTCCAGGCTCCTGGTCCGTCTACGAGGATTCCCGACGTCTTTTGAGACCTATGCAGCTGCAGCCCCTGGGCTAAGTAACTTCGGCATTTCGGTGCCCCAGCATAGCCTCACTATCCAAGGGTCAGAATCCACTTTCGTTTTCCTCCTACCAGGTCGGGTTCGCCCGAGAACACTAACTTTGTGAAATCTAGCTACCATAGACTTTGTCCCGCATCACGCGTGAGAGTGCACACTCTGCACCCGAGTCCCCTGGGTCTCCTAGAAGTAATCTAACGATTCTATAGTCAAGTCCTAGCGATTCCAAAGCCTATTAGTACTGTACTTACCTGCTAGTAATTTCGCATTCCACTTTCAGAGTATATGGTTTTCCGTGCCCCTCGGGCATTTGTATATACTGTGCTAACTTAAGTATTTTCGTAAGAGTTTTGTGTTGTGCTTAGTACCCTGTCCTCATAAAGAGTACAGGGCTGTTGTGATTTTAATAAATACACTGTTTATTTTCATAACACTTGTGTGGTGTCCTTTCACTTGGTGTTCAAGGGGTATATGTGTGGTATAACAGCTGGCTTAACACGCCCTCTCGAGTCTTTAGCCTTAGACTGCTCGTATCCACGCTACTAGGATAGCTGGTCTATAAGGTTGACTTACAACCAATCATCAATAAGGGTTGTTGGACTGATACATAGTGTTCACTAGAATAGTGAGCACTGCATATCAGGCCACCTTCTCACAGTAAGCACATGGAGCAGGCTTTGAGGTGTAATATCTGTGGTGGTTAGGACAAAGGTGAATATGGTGTAAATTGGTGGCGCCAAGAGCAATTGGGAAATGGTCATAGTGGATGATCAGTTATTTCTCTGCTGTCGTATTGTGTGTTCTAAGACTGAACCATACAGCTGTGGATTGTTCTAGGGAGTAATGCAGAGTGCAGCAACGTATGCAGGTTCTGCCAAAATGCTTGTATTTATCAGAGTGAAAACGAATGACAATAGAACCAGAGACAGAACAGAACCGTGCCAGTAAACAAGAAAAAAATGTTGCTGCATGTTGAAACCACAAACTGTGTTGCTGAATGGATATAAAGCAAACCTAGTGCAGTGAAATAAAATACCCCTACAGAAACATGAATGTAAACATGTCTAAATTGGCCCCATAACCACACAGGCTCTAGTGGCCTTCACAGGGTAGCACTTGCAACACATGATGCACTTGTTCTGATGGATACTACCTGCAGATTCCTCACCTGTTGAATATTCCCCAGTGCCAAACTAGAATCAGAAAAATTGCAAGAGCTGTCCTATGCCAGTAGTTGACATTCCACTCCGTCTCAGTGTCTGTTAACATGGTAGCATTACATCTGCAAGCCCATATAGCGCCACCATGGTGCTGTCGTCATTTCCTTTTGTTCTGTAGCCCTGGATGCTGATCCAGAGCGCTATTCTGTGGAACATTTTCTACAAATAAGTTTTTGCAGTGCTGGGCAGATGTCTCCACCTAAAAGGTCAAGCTTCAAACTCTGTCATTCTGGCCATGGATCCTCACAAGGCCTGTCTGTGGTGCTTGGGCTTCAGCATTGTCTGACTAGGCAAAACTCTCTATGGTGTGTGCGACGAGTGCTGGACTTTGTGTCCCTCGCGCTCCAGGTCTCATTCACAGTCCATGCCTTCCCCTTCTCAATCATTGAAGGAGAACAAGAGGAAGCACAAGCAGCGACACCCTGACATTGTTCTCACTTCAGAGATAGGTCTCTGCCTCGCTCCTCACCTCAATTGGCCAAGTCTTCCCCCGAGACAGTGTTGGTTGAAGTCACATCTGCATGGGAACTTGCTTCAGCACTAACATGTGCTCCTCCTCTGGTGCCGGCCTTTCCTCGTTATACCAGATGTTCCTGATGCTGGTGTTGCCACCTTGTAGGTAGTAGCGTTTACCCAAGCTAGTGCAGCTCTTTTGTAGTGCCCTGGTGCACAATTGAGGCCCATGGATCCTGCCATGACTATTACGGCCGATGAGTTCTTCCTTCAGTGCCAGTCAACCGATGATGTCCTCTTCAGACAGTGTATCGGCCCAATCAGTGCCACATCAGTGTCCAAGCACCTCTATGACGACGGCTTTGGAGCCCTCCCAAAAGCCATTGTCAGGAGCTTGGGCTGGGGTGGAAGGCAGGGCCTGGAGCCTCCTGAAATCTTTCCTGGCTGACAGAATCCAAACAGTTTTCACTTTATTTAAACCCATGCTGGCGCGCCGAAGGCAAGCCCGTCTGCGCCCAGATCGGGGCTCAGGGCCAGTCCCCCTTGTCCTGTCTTGCCAGATGTCTTAACATATTCCTCCAACTTGCTCAGAAGTTTGGACCCAGAGGATGGGAAGGCACGCTGCCCCTGGTTTATGCCCAGTATCAGGCCGGGAGAGTTAGCTGCGGCGTGCTCTCATTGCCACCGTTCCCTCCCATACATTCTGGCTTATCCCAGCAATTTTCCTCTTAAGGAGGTGGGGGGGGGGCATAGAAGCTAGGTGCAGCTGCTCATCCTAAGTGCTTACTGTTAAATGCCAGCTCACTGGTAAAATACAGCCTGGAATGTAGCCTGTTCATTGAAGAACACCAGATCATGATAGGCTTTGTCCCGACTTGGGGCGGGACAAATCTAAGCCTTTTGCCCTCCCATGCGGGCTGCCTCAGGGGGTCCTCCCTGAGCCCCACACTTTTTAATATTTATGTCAGCCCACTGGCGGCATTGATAAGATCATTCGGTCTGCAAATTACATCCTATGCAGATGACACACAAATTGTGTTGTCCATACAGCGAGGGACCCAAGATGGTATGGCCTCGAGAAGTCATTACTGTCTGAAAGACATCTCTGGCTGGATGGCCTCCAATTGCCTAAAATTGAATGCAGGCAAGACTGAGGTCATTATATTTGGGAACACTCCCAATATCTGGACACCTGACATGTAGCCTGAAGTTATGGGTAAGTTACCAGGTCCCTCAGGTAAATCTAAAAATCTGGATGTGATCATGGATCAGAAACTTGATTTTGGGGACCAGGTTAGCGGAGTTGTATCTCCCTGCTTCTATATCCTTAGTATATTGAGAAAAATCTAAATTTTCCTTCCAGCCGATGGCTTCAGGACAGCAGTCTCAGCCCTCATTTTGTCGCGCCTGGATTACTGCAACAGTCTGTACTTGAATTTGAAAAAACACCATCTGTACAGACTACAGCTAGTACAAAATGCAGCGGCAAGACTGCTAACAGGCATACCAGGGTTTGCCTCTGCTCGAGATGGACTCCAGCAACTGCACTGGTTTCCAGTAACATGACAAGCACAATTCAAAGCACTGTGCCCAGAGTTTCTGAGCAGATGCTTTGAATGGTATGTTCCGGGTAGAGCGTTGCGCTCCACCGAAGGCAGATTAGTAGCTGTGCCCCCGAATAAAAAAGGCTAGTTGGGGAAGCAACAGCTTTTCCTATTGTGCGGCGAAAGCCTGGAACAGCTTGCTGATGCATCTCAGGAATGCCTTGGAGCTTCTTTCTTTTAGAAAGAGGCTGATGACATGGTTATTCAGGGTATAGGCACCCCTTTGTTTCCTGTGAGTCAGAGTGTAGCGCCAGGACACCCTTGGGTAGGAGTGCGCTTTATAAGCTCCTATAACATAACATATGTATTGAAGATGTGGGAGGATTAAGAGGAAGGCGAGTGAGGGGTAAGATCAAGGAGTGCCATGAAAAGAAAAACAAACAAAAAACAGGCAAGGGCACCACCAGCCTTCAAGAAAAACTGTGAAAAAACCTTTTAATTCATGCTTAAGTTATGTGGAGAATACTGCAGGAAGCACCTGGGCCCCTCTGGAGGTCGGCGCCCTGGGTGGGGGCCCAGCTCACACATTCTACGGCCCGGCCAGAGACAGTACTGCATTCACGGGCACAACTCTCACCCTGCACTTGTACAAACACAGCTTCTGCAGTGCACACACAGGCATGCCACTCACCCTTTGCTCATACAAGCACACCTCTCATTCTGCACTCTGACACCTCTTACTCCCCTCTCTCTGCAATTACACACTGGTCATCTGGCACTCACTCCCACCGCTCTCTTTACACTCACTCTGCTCACCCTGCACTCTCGCAGCTCACACTCCACACCACTCGTCCTCCACCCACACTGTTCACCTTGTGCACACCCTGCACTCATACTGGTGACACACCCTGCTCTCACACGACTCACCCTACACCTACACTGTTCATCCTGTATGTACACATCGCTCACACTTGCATCTCTTAATAATTAGAAAACTTGCGCTTACTGGTAATTGTGCAACATATTTTGTGTTTATAGTGTGAAGCCCTCAAATACACAATATTTTTTTCCTTAGAGGGATTTTTCCTAGGACAGATCTTTATGTGTGCTCATAGTGTTGGTAAAATTTGAGCCGCTACTCCTTACACTAACTGGGGGGGGGTGGAACTTCTTAGCTGATGCAATCTGTGTTGTTCCTGAGCTTGGCAAGTTTCATTCATCAGCTGTATGTAGCAAACGCAGTTTTCTTTCTTGACAACTGCATCAATAATATTGACTTCATTTTAGGTAGAGTTTCATTCTGCAGTTTTGCCTTTTCTAATTAGGACTAAAGACAGTAAACTGGTGGGCAGGTAACAGGATCCTGCGAGTCCGTGTGGAGGACTAACCTTACATTGCCCATATTTGGGCACACCGATTACTCAGACAGACATGGTGTGTATCTATTGAATACACAGCCACACCTGGGACCTTTCATGGCACTATTAACAGATGATTAATTTGTTGATTGTTACCCAGCTCATTAGTCGCTGCCTTTGAAACAATTTTACTAGAAATTAGATTTACAACCAAGGTACAATCTAGCGATAGACCCGTCAAGAGGGCCAGGGGAAGACCTCATAAGTGACTGTAATGTTAATGTGGAACAACAGGTTAAATTTGTTATGTTCTTGTATCAACAGGATACAATTGACGCTGGTATCCTCGGTGTCTTAGTGTACAATATTGTTCATATGATAAAGCTCCATCATGTCCACCTATGTATGTTCTCTGACAAGATAAAATATGTTTAAATGTTTTTTTAATAGATTTACAGTGTGATTGCTTTCCCATGCGATGGCACCAACCATGTGCCGAAAGAGTCTTGCAGTAGGTGGCGATTTAGGTGATCGCTATGTTCAACTTCAGCACGTGGTCTTTTTTCGATAATACAAAGCGCGCCCATCAAACACCCACTGATCGCGATTGTGCATTGATGGTGTGGCATTCACCCGTGCAAAGCAATAGATAGCGACCCACAAAGGACTGTAATGGGTGAAGGTAAGCAGAGCTTTAAGAGAGACCAAACAGGAACGAATTCCATATTTTTTTAACCCTTTATCACATTTACTGTTCTTTTCAACTATTCTGACAGATATGCTCACACTAACATAAATCTGTTTTTACATGTCTTTGTTCTCCTAGCCAACTTCAATGAGAGCGATACGCGCCAGATATGATCCCTTCCTCCAGACGAGGCATCGAGTAGAGCAGGTAAATTAAACCATCATCAGGTTTTTAATTATTTTTGTATTAATATGAGGGTTTTGTATAGACTTTTCTAGAGCAATGAGGGCAGGGAACACTTCAGATTTAACATACAGGTGATACCCTCACACCATGAACATAACTTTGAGATGAAAGGAGGGATAAAGGTGGGGCGAGTAAGATAGTTAATTGCGGATGACGATATTGACTTGGTGCTTTTTCAGTGTCTATGGAGGATGTCAAAGTTTGTGCCTATGAAATGTCTTCACATAGATGAATCTAGGTTCACAGTGCAAGACAAAATAATGCTTGATTCAATGTTTTAGATATTGTTTTAAACCTAAAAGCAGATCTTTTGCAAGCATTAGATGCAAGTTAAGGAAACTGTTCAAATTAGCAGAAGCCAGTTTCTTGGCTATCACAGGATTTATTTTACATTCAACTCTCTCCCATCATCAACTCAAGGGTGGACTCCACAAACGAGTGGTAGGGGTGGATCCCATGAGTCAGGTTAGAAAAAAGTAAGGCCACTTGACACTCTGCTTGCCCCTGAAGTGCATCACAGTGTCCCTTTCCTTATGTCCTCTTTTAGTCCTTTGTCGTTGATGCTTACAAATTAGATGATGTGAAGTTGTGCTGTAGTACATTTTAAGTAACTGGGTTTTTGAGGCAGAAACAACCAAGCACCAGAAGGGAAGCAGAATTGAATACACTTAAACTCCTCCGTTTAGTCTTCATATGACTCAGCTAGGATGATGGCAGGGGACATTTGCAACATCTGAGAGACCTGCATTCCCAAATAGGCTGCCATTTTTAAGTCCATCCAGAATAGGCAGTACAGATTAGGCAGATTCATGAGGTGGAGCGTACTTCTGAATCAACCATTGATCACAATGCTCTTGTGACCATGTACACTAAGCTTGGAGAGTTTCTGGAAGGGGTGGACCAGGAAGTTAAGTTTCTCTGCAAATATTCTGTGGCTAGGAGGCAGAAGGCCATGTGAGGACATTGGATAACATGATGCTCGCAGTTTAGGCCGCTGGAGACTTGATAGTTATAGAAACCTCAAATAATTGCCAGATATAGGATTTCCCTGCCATACCATCCCGTTTCAGGGAATATAAGGACTGATACACCTCCCAAATGTCCTTCTCTAAAATAGGATTGACAGATTATTTTGTTAAACTCACCCTTACTTAGCTTGAGAACATTGACAGAGAGATTTTAATGCAGCTTCTCTTAGTGACCCATCTCTGGTAGATTAATTATGTACAGTCTGCATACATTCTTTGTGCCGGTAGACGAGGTCCAACCTGAGATTCGGGGAGCTTTAGCCTTCGTAGATACACAAAAAGCCTTTTATTTGGTAGAGTGGGAGTATGGATTAATACATCCTTATTGGAAACATTCCATATTACCTGTAGCACACATCAGGGATGCCCCTTTTCCCTGATTCTGTATGTTTTGCCTATGCAGTCCAGGAGCGGAGAATCATGTGCATAAAGTTATTTGGTTTATGGGTAAAAGAACGACAATTCCAAGCATTGACTTATGATATTCTGCTATTTTTACTTGATCCTAAGGATAATCTCTCTGTGGTGGGTTATTGGGCCTTATGATCAATTGGGAAAAATCCCTTATTTTCCTGCTGATTGAAATTACAAATCTCCAACTGCTGCATTCCTCCTTTCGGTCAACAGAGGGCATGGTCTGTATTTGGGCAGTAAGGTTAACCGGGACCCCCTGGTGGTGTTTAGAGAGAACAACAGAGCAGGAGCTGACTGAAGCACTCTCCCACTTTTCCTGTAGGTATTATGAAAAAGTGTATCCTTCCTAGCTTCCTATACCTCTAAAATTCCCTTTTCCCCCACTTAGGGTATTGCTAATAATCTGAGCACCTTATGGTTAGGCTGGCGTGGTTTGCAAGCAACCCAGGGTAAAATGGGAGGTTCACACCATTCCGTATGAGGCGGGAGGCTTTGCAGCTTTGACCTGGAACTATGTTTTTATGCAGCACTTTGCAGTTTGTACACATTTGGCAGGCTCCATGGCTCCCACAATTTCCTGCCTTTTGCAATTAGAAGAGGGAAGCCCTCGCCCTGCTTGATGGCGATGGAAGTGCTGCTTCTGGCTGGCATGGTACTTGGGCAAGTGGACTCACTAAAATGTTCAGGCCATGTGTGACTATGCATAGCTGGTAGACAGGGGCTCCCATGTACCTACACTCCCTGCATATCCATCCATGACAACTCCTACGTCCCCCGTATTTAAGGAACCAAAAGGAAAACAGCATGCTTGTGTGGGGGGTAACTTGCTTGGGAGACATTTTTTTAAAAAATGTTACCCGTGGTAACCTGGAACAGTTATAGGGTGATGCACCACTTAGATGTGTTCCTGCACTACAGGCTTGGTGTTATACTGCGGGCTCGTTTACCACAGTTCTTGACTGACCGTCCCGTCCCCCCCTCCAACCCCCCCCTTTCGCAGGTATTTATCTACCTGCTCAAGAATGCTCACTCTTGATATATTGTTATCAGGCGGATATAGAGTGCGGACGTTTCGGCCAGAACTGAAAGCCTTTTGTTATATCCAGATGAGAGTTGGGCACTTGAAAATTAAGCAAAGACTTGTTCATTTTAAATTGATTCAGCATAATCTTTACACGCCAGGGACATTGCATGTGTTTAATCAGCTGCCATATATGGCAGACTTTATACTTTTAACCCGTAAAGGTCTGGGAATAGTAGCGTTCTGGAGGAACATGTTTGCCAACCTATTCATAATGACGGAACACAAACTTGAACCATCTCCACTGACTGCTCTTCTGGGTTGTGTTAGGAAAGGCCCGATATCTGTGAGACCGTGTGGTGGTTTTGGCCCTTTTATTAGCCAAGCAATATGGCGACAATGTACTGGGTTAGGATTCCTTCTCCTAAAATTGCTACATGGCTTAGGGGCTTGATTTCTGTAGAGAGGAGGTTCCTGTAAATACTGAACACTCAACGCGGCTTCATTGCGTCTTTTTGACATTTGGAACGCTCTGAGGCAATACTCACAAATACAGGGGTATGATTTTTGACTTAGAAATACCAGGTAGTGAAATATAGAACAGATCAGCTAGATGCTTATGCAGGACGGCTAAGGGAGGTGGTGTATTTTGGTCAACATGCGAGTATAATGTTGTTGATCCCCTGGATACGGTTTCTCCTCAGAGATTGGCTGCTGGTTTTGGGAATCCAATTTGTTTGTACATAAGAGGTTTAAGCAAGCTTTCCATTTAGAGTTTTCCTCTTCGTCTGTCTGTGACTTGAAAAATAGAAGACCTGATTCAGGGCATGGCAGGATTTGAGTATCCTCCCTTAAAGCAAAGGATTCACCAGCAGCGGCATAACAGGTGTATTTGGCGTATGGCAGGTGGCAGGCATCCCACTGACAGCAACCTCTCACTCTGCCATCGGGTTTGCATAGGTGCAGAGGTAATTCCACCAGGAACAGCAGCAGATCAGTTACCTGATCTAAAATGCTGGATTTGCCAACATGTCTGCAGAGGTAAATCCCTGAAAGACCATCGTAGAGAGGGTGGGAAACTTTCACGTTAAGGTAGGATACGGGTTGCAGATATGCAGGAAAATACCCTACCCGTCTATGAGCTTATTATTGAAACTGTTTATGTAGGTAAATTTTTTGTTACCCAGATTTTATGTCAGAAATTCTGCTGTATGAAATGTTACGTAAAAAGTGTCTTCAACCTAAGAACTCTGCCACTTTGATGGATACATTTCTGCTTTGTCGATGTTTCTCCACTGCCTTAGAAGAGTAGGGAAATCTGTCGTAATCGTGGATTTAAAGTCCGCTGGGTCTCCCTCATAAGGTCTTCATTGGTTATTGGAATATTGGCAAACAGTTTATCTCTAGCAGTGTGCTTTCAATACTTGGTGGGGAGGGGACTGTGGTCCGTGTTCTGAATTGAAAAACTCCTGCAGCAGGTAAGTGGATCTTTATATTGTGTGCATTGCCATAGTTAGCAAGGGTAATGCAAACATTTTAAACTTTCTTCCACGGTGGATCACCAAATTACCACAGAGTTTTTATTCAGGGGGGAGGACGAGTCTGTCACAAAGAATACCGTTACAAGTGATTGTGACCGAGCTCCCCTCAAATGCTTGTCGGGGAGAAAAAGCTTCATGTGAGTCCTACCCGATTGTTCCTTGATGTCATCTCAAGTTTCACTGTCTACTACCTTCTGCCTATAGAGGTCAACCCCTGCTGCACTGTCCCATAAAAAATCTGGCCTACTCAAGCAGGGTAATCATTCCGTGGCTCAGTCTATTTTGGAGTACTCTGGTAAAGGCCAAAGACCAATTCCTTCCATCATGAAATCATTCAAAAATCTATGTTCGAGGCATGTGGGCTGCTGAATTCATATATGTGCATAGATCGGCACCTAGTGTTGGGTCCTGATGATTGCACATTGTTGTCCTGGAAGAGTCTTCGAAGTATCACGAGATAGGTGGCTCCTCCCCTGAACTACAGTGCGCATGGGCATCCTCTCCATCCTCAGATTGTTTTTTTCCGCCATTGGGTTTGGATGTTACTATCTTAGCTCAAGTTAGGAAAACTTTCTACAAAGCCAAAATGCTTTCGATAGCGTCGGTATCGTTTTGTTCGGTATCGGTGCCTTTGCCTTGAGGACATCGAGGACTCAACTGATTTTTTCATTCCACGCTTACTCGATCTTAGATCTGCAATGGAAAGAAGTCCATTCAAGCGGTGTCCCCTTTGCAATGCAAGATACCCGCATATCGATGTCCACCCGGTGTGCAACAAGTGCTTGTCCCCAGACCATAACAAAGCTAACTGTATGGCCTGTGTACGGTTCAGGTCGAAGAAAACCCTCAAGATTCGACGCGCGGCTCGATTGGAGTCGAAGAAGTCAGCGCCTGTTCCCGTGAACATCTTCGGGACCGAAGACGAGGAGGTTGTTGATCTGGAGGGTCAGGAACACTGCCCCGATTCGGCTTCGGGCCATGACTCCGAGTATGACGCCGAAGACGAGGAGGTATAAGACGAAGACGAGAACGTCGTCGATCAGGTAGGAGACGACGTGGAGGCCCTTCAGGCCGTCGAAGATAGCTCTGGCGAAGGGCTAGGCCTACCCGGCCACACGGAGGCTGGAGATGGTGCACTCAATAAGGCTCAGGTCTTACCCAAGATCCACAATCCCGTTCTACAGCCCCGCATAAAGGCCCGGCTTCGAACATTTCTAAAGAGCCTGCGGTTTCGAAACCGCCATCGGTCAATACAGAGAAATCGAAACCGACAGCACCTTTGCAGAAACTGAAACCGAAAGTGCTTGTACCTCTCGTTGGCTCCACGGCCTCAAACCCCTCGGAGCCGAAGAAAAGTAAAATGGCCGTCGATGCCGGAAAACTCAAGAAGGTCGTCGAGCCAATGGTTGGGGCGCCGAAGACCAAGGTCAAGGCCGTCGACCCATAGAAGCCGTCGCCAAAGGGTGTTGAGTCGCACAAACGGCCCGAACCGAAAGACGGGAACGATCCTCGGTCGAAACCTACGGACAAGTCGAAGACTGGCTCCAAGGACCCTGTCGAGTCGACGAGACCCAGTCCGTTCATAGTCCATGAAGTGTCGGAGTCGATCCGACGCATCAAGGATAAGGCTACATCGGTCGGACCAAAGAAGGCCCCGACGCCGAAGCTGGTCGGACAAGTTCAGACTGCGTCGACACCTATCAAGTTTGGGTTACCACCCTCTGTGCGTCTGAAGATGTTCGAGTCGAAGAAATCTATCGGCGCCACTACACATGTGTTGACGGCAATGGAGGCTACGGATGAGCCTGGAGACCAAGAGCCAAGACAATTCATTGACTCGGAAACTGGGAGACTGTCCATCTACAAACGAAAGTTAATGCCAGAGACTCCCATGGAATCGCATAAGATTCCCTTAAAGAAAAAGAGACTTTCTACAACTTCTCCAGCTCTTGTGGAACCCCTCCATCACTATGGACAGGAACCTCAAAATGTTTCCCCAACATACTCCGATGTTGAGACAGGGGATAATGACAATGAGGATGACCTCTATCATGTGGACACTGATCCTGATGATCAAGACCAACAATGGACGGACCCTGCTGACTCAAGGGATCCGCAGACTGGCCCGGACACTAATGTGTACTGTGTGAAAACGTCTCCTACTGAGGACACAACTGCTTTTAACGCCCTTATTGAGAGGGCGGCCAGTAATCATGACGTCGAGCTACATGCTGACCCTGTGGACGAGGACTTTCTGGTTGACACTTTTTCAACTTCAGAAAGAGCAGTCAAAACCCTACCCATGCTCAAAGGGGTCCTCAAGCATGCTGCTGACATTTTTAAAGATACCACTAGGGCCAGGGTGTTGAACCCAAGGATTGAGAAGAAATATCGGCCGGCCCCTGTGGACCCTCCTTATATAAAGGGACAGTTGCCATTAGATTCATTGGATGTTTCTAATGCACGTAAGAGAGCAAACTCCCAGACTACAGGTGATGCTCCTCCTCCTGACAAAGAGTCGAAGGTTATGGAAACTTCAGGAAAGAGAGTAGCTGCGCAGGCGGCTAACATCTGGCGCATTGCCAACACTCAGGCACACTTGGCTAAATATGAACGGGCACATTATGATACCCTTGAGACACTCTTACAACACCTACCTGATCAGTACAAAGAGGGGGCTGAGCTACTCATCCAGGAGGGGAAACTCATAACCAATGCTTCTATCAAGTGCGCTCTAGACGCTCTAGACGCAGCTGACACTGCAGCCAGGGCCATCAACACTAGTGTTATGCTAAGACGACATGCCTGGTTGAGGATTTCAGGATTCAAACCTGAAATTCAAACTTCTATCCTCAATCAGCCAGCTAACCCAGACTTCTTATTCGGACCGGAGGTTGACACCACCCTTGAGAAACTTAAAAAGGACACAGAGATTGCAAAGTCACAGCAGTTTCGGGGTGGCTCCTTTCATCGCTCCAGTACTAGAGGCCCCTCAAGAGGCCAGTCAACGCAACAGACACAATACAATAAGGGAGGTACACAATCCACCTACAATAAGAACACCCGTGGTGAATATCGGGGAAACAACATCAAGGGCAGAGGCAGAGGAAACAACAGTTCCAGATCCTCTGCCAATACCAAACAGTGACGCCCTGTCACTGCCCCCCGACCATATAACACCTGTCGGGGGGGAGACTACAACAGTTCCTGCCGGTCTGAAAATCCATCACCACAGACAGGTGGGTGAGAGACATTGTACAGTACGGGTATTGTCTGGAATTAACGTCCACTCCACCCAACATCCCACCAAGACACCGTCCTATGTCCGCAGAGCACTTACACTTATTGCGGCAGGAGGTCATTAGCATGCTGCAAAAAGGGGCCTTAGAGCTCGTACCTGTAGAAGACCAAGGGTCAGGGGTGTACTCTCTCTACTTTCTAATACCCAAAAAGGACGGGTCGCTCAGACCTATACTGGACCTCAGGCCTCTAAACAGTTACATTCTGACAGAGCATTTTCATATGCTCACCTTGCAACAAGTTCTGCCGTTACTCAGTCAGGGAGACTTCCTCGCAACGCTGGATCTAAAAGATGCATATTTCCATATACCCATACACCCATCACACAGACAGTATCTCAGGTTCACTATTCAACATCAACATTATCAGTTCAAAGTCCTCCCTTTCGGAGTAACGACGGCACCCAGGGTGTTCACAAAGTGCCTGGCAACAGTGGCAGCACACCTCAGGAGACAGCACATACATGTCTACCCTTATCTGGACGACTGGCTTATTCAAGCAAAGTCGGCCCAGCAGTGTGCCAGCCACATGTCCCACACCATTCATCTTCTTCACAGTCTGGGATTCTCACTGAATTATCCAAAGTCACACCCTCAGCCCGCCCACGTGCGACGGTACCTGGGTGCGACAATAGACACTCTGGCAGCCAAAGCACAGCCAAATTCAGTGAGAATAAACAGCATGCAATTGCTGATACCGAAATTCAGACCTCAACGCTCGCTTCCAGCGAAAGTGTTCATGGAGTTGATGATGGCCTCCTGCTTTTTCATAGTCCCGCACGCGAGACTACATATGCGTCCGCTTCAGGAGTGCTTAGCACGTCAGTGGAATCAGGCTCAGGGACAGTTAAAGGACCTAGTGTTGGTGAGCGGTCGGGCATTCAACTCTCTGCATTGGTGGAACCCACGAAACCTTTGCAAGGGCCGACCGTTCCAAGAGCCTGTTCCGCAAATTGTACTGACGGCGGACGCGTCTCTCCAAGGATGGGGAGCTCATGTACTCCACTACACAGTGCAGGGACTGTGGACAGCACAGCAAAAGAAGATGCACATCAACCTTCTGGAACTGATGGCAATCTTCTTGGCGATGAAAGCTTTCAAGGTACACTTGTGCAACAAGGTCGTGTTGATCCGGACGGACAAAATGACTGCCATGTACTACATACAGAAGCAGGGGGGAACGCACTCTCCACAGTTGTCTCATCTGGCTCAGAGCATGTGGAAGTGGGCCATTCAGAGGAGCATCTTCCTCATGGCGGAACACCTCCCGGGCAAAGACAACCAGATGGCGGATCTGCTCAGCAGACACAGCCACCAGATGCACGAGTGGGAGATACATCCATCAGTACTCCAACCGTACTTCCAGAAGTGGAGTCATCCACAGATAGACCTGTTCAACACAAGGGAAAACGCAAAATGCCAACGCTTCGCAAGCAGGTTCCCACACCCGCAGTCGCAGGGCAATGCGATATGGATGAACTCGTCAGGCAAATTTGCGTACGCTTTTCCCCCAGCACCTTTGATACCGCTGGTGGCACGCAAACTACGGCAACACTCGACCCTCATCCTGGTTGCTCCAATGTGGGCACGCCAACCATGGTACACCACGTTTCTAGAACTATCCGTGGTACCGCTTCAACGGCTACGCCTCACACCCAGGCTTTTGACGCAGAGCCATGGAGACATTCAGCATCCAGATCCACAACAGCTCAACCTTGCGATCTGGCTCCTGAAGTCCTAGAATTTGGCTACCTCAACTTGCTGCCAGAATGTATGAATATCATCAAGGAGGCAAGACGGCCCACAACCACACAACCAGAGCATGCTATGCGGCTAAATGGAAAAGGTTTGTCATATATTGTACCAACAATGACATTAACCCACTGGATGCATCTATTCAAAACATCATCTGTTATTTGTTACATTTATACAGATGTAATCTAGCCTACAGTTCTATTCGTATACATTTATCCGTCATAGCGGCCTATCTTCAAAACAGGCAGCACCTCTCATTATTCAGTGTGCCTGCCATTAAGGCTTTTCTGGAAGGACTTAAAAGAGTGATCCCTCCCAGACACCCACCGTCACCAGTCTGGAACCTGAATGTGGTCCTCACCAGATTGATGGGACCACCTTTTGAACCTCTACACTCTTGTGAGATTCAATTTTTGACTTGGAAAGTTGCTTTCCTAGTGGCCATTACCTCACTGAGGAGAGTTAGTGAACTCCAGGCACTAACAATTCAAGAGCCATTCATCCAGGTCCACGCAAATAAGGTGGTATTAAGCACCAACCCTACTTTTATGCCTCAAGTGATTTCGCAGTTCCACATGAACCAGACCATAGAACTGCCAGTTTTCTTTCCTAATCCGGAAAATGTCGCGGAGAGATTCCTACACACGTTAATGTCAAAAGGGCTCTAATGTACTATATAGACAGAACAAAGGATTTCAGAAAAACAAAACAGCTTTTTGTTGCCTTTTCTCCACAACACAAAGGCAACCCCATTTCCAAAGCAGGGATAGCCCGGTGGATCGTTAAATGTATACAGATTTGCTATGCTAAGGCTAAACGCACACTTACCGTTCCACCACGCGCACACTCCACACGTAAGTTAGGAGCGTCCATGGCTTTCCTGGGGAATATTCCTTTAGAAGAGATATGTAAGGCAGCCACTTGGTCCACCACACATACATTTACGAAACACTACTGTGTAGATGTGCTTTCTAAACAGCAGGCAGCTGTAGGACAGGCTGTTCTGAAAACTCTTTTTCAGACTTCTGCAGCTGGCACGGGCAGCCGCAGCTAACAGGAGGGACTGCTATGTAATCTATGCACAGATATGAATTCAGCAGCCCACATGCCTCGAACCGAATTTGCTACTTACCAGTATGCATCTGTTCTTGGCATGTAGGGCTGCTGACATTCATATCGCCCACCCTCCTCCCCGGCGCCTGTAGCAGCTGTAGCATTCAGAATTACTATCTAGCATGGACATCATTCACTGTATTACACTCTCTGCCACAATGGCGAAAAACAATCTGAGGATGGAGAGGATGCCCATGCGCACTGTAGTCCAGGGGAGGAGCCACCTATCTCGTGATACTTCGAAGACTCTTCCAGGACAACAATGTGCAATCATATGGACCCAACACTAGGCGGCGATCTATGCACAGATATGAATGTCAGCAGCCCTACATGCCAAGAACAGATGCATACTGGTAAGTAGCATATTCGTTTTCCCCAAGAAGCAGTCACTACCTATGAGTGAGTTAGAGAAGCCTTTTGGCATGGATTTTAAGCTCCAAGCTGGCCTTTGATATAGACATCTGTTAATTGTTTGCATTTGATAAAGCTGCATTTAAGACTGCAATCCTTCAAAGCTGTAAGAGACCCAAACCTCTTTATGGGCCTCTGAGAGGCCATGCCTAGAAAATTAAAAGGACTATTAAGGTGCAAGGAAAATTCTGCATTCTGTTATTGTGCCCTTATTTATATATCTATCTATACTACTATTATAAAGATAGAGCTGAAACCTTTGAGGCGGGTAAGCTTAAGAAGTACAGCACCAATCACAACACCCAATACAGCATTGTAAAGGGGAGTTGCAGCAGATGGACATAGGCTATACAGCTGCCCACCATATACATTACAATGGTCAAAGAACCTTAGGGGTAAAGTAGTCCCTTGTGGGCGTTGGCGTGTCAAAGTACACTTCGCATTAATCCTTTGTGGGCGTGCAGCGTTGTCAGAGGGGCGTGGCCCAAATTTAAAAAAAAATGGCAGTGGAGTTCAGTAGCGTGGCTTTCACAAGCAATGTGCGCGACCATTCACGCTCCACCATGGCGTTGTGCTCAGTTCTCACACGACCATCTCCAAACACCAAGGTGCGCCGCATTCACGCCCATTGACATTCAGGCGGCATTACTCATATATAGTGCGGCGCGACCTTTGTGGGCGTCAGTGTTGACAGAGGGGACTGGACACAATTTTTTTTTAAAAAGGGGCACGGCTTTCACAAGCAATGTGCGCGTACATTCACGCTCCACCTTCGCATTCTGCTGACTTCTGAGATGGCCGTCTCCAAACACCAACGTGCGCCGCATTCACGGACTTTGCCATACTGCTTCGCAAATTTGTCAGAGGGGGCTGCCCAAAAAAAACCCATAAAGGGGCGCACAAGCGCGCTATTCACTCAGCGCGCCATTCACGCTACAACGGCTCCGGCGGAGACTCAAGCTAGGCAGCGTACCACACGATAAAAGCCACTTCACAATTGAAATTTAGTCCGGGGCTCAGGCGGGGCCTCAAAGCACTCAAACTACCAGCGTGAATCACACACACATTCATCCCCGGACAACGTCAGGACGGACTGCTAGTACATTTATAAAGCAAGGTCAAATTCCACCCAGGTTTGCAGGAGTTTTATGTAATTAAATAGAAAGTGTGACTAATAGCAGCTAAATGGTTGATCAGGGCATTTAAGACATTAAGGCCCTTCTTACAATCGGACTGGAATTCCATTTTTACTTTCAAACTTGTGTTTGTTCCCAAATTGAGATTACATGTTGCATTCAAATTTCTCATACACTTGGTTGTTTTGAGTTTGTTCCCAAATTGAGATTACATGTTGCATTCACATTTCTCATACACTTGGTTCTTGTCTATGCTTACATTTGGCTAGAAAAAAGAAATAGAGACATTTTTGTGGTGTAAAAACTAAAATATTCATAGGTTTGCAGTTCATATCAGTGGAAAACGTGTGTTACCACATTGTTCTCCACTTTGACCTTGGGAACTCAGAAAGGGGAGTAAATACTGCACTAGAAAAAATCTTCACCCCAGACATTGGACCATTTTTGGAAATTGTGGGTAGTCATCCGGATGTACCTGGTCTTGCGCAGTGCCCACCTCCTGGACATTGAATGTTGTCCCACATCTACTCTTTTTCATCTACCTGAGTTGATAGCACTATGGTAATGACTCCCGAATGCGTGGTGGATCTGGACTCCAAAGGGCTCCTATTCACATCCAGCCTTGTTGCAGGCAGCAAACATAGTTAGGAACAGGAGGACTGCAGCAAGGCTGCCCGTTAGTGGCACGGGCCAGGCTGCTGTTGGCATCTCCAGTCCTTGCGTCTCCTTTAAGCTGCTCCTGGGGGGCCTGTCCCAGGGTAGGACACTCCACATGCAACAAAGGTGAGCGGATTCTGAAGCCCATCACTACACATCAGCTGTGCTTGGCAGCTTGCATATCTGGATTTCACTGAACTGAAGCCCAGAACATTCTGTCCTCATCCACACACAGCCAGCAGTGCGGGCACATTACCAGCCCATCTCCTACAGGTTCCTAATTCACTTTAAACCCAACGAGTGCACTCTGTAACTAGTCCCTCCATGCCACTGATGGAGTTGGTAGTACTCCCTCTCTTCCTGGGCCCACCAGCGTTGGTACCTGCATGGAGGGCTAGAGGAAACATGTAAATGCACATTCCAATGCATGAGTATGTGACCGGGTATCTTGACACAATCTAATTTGTACCGGAGGGAAAAATATTCCTCCACTTTCTAATTAATGTAAGGCCGAGACAGTGTTTATAAAAAGCGAACATATATTAATTAGCAGAAATAAAAGAAAAACAAATGGAAAATAAAAGTGATTTTTTTGGGAGTGATCAAACTCTTTAAAGATCGTTACCTCAAAGTTACATATGTGATAGAGTGTAGATTCACTCTATTAGAAACTTATGAGGGAAATAACCAAATAAACGTGCAAGCAACGGAACGTGCTTTTTTAGGACCATAGGACCATACGAGCAGCACTATCCATGCCTACAAGCAGTCCAGTACCAGCTAAGTAACTAAATCACAAACCTCACATTACGCAACATCCCAACGTAAATGCAAGAAACTAAATGACCACCTTAAGACAACACATACACACACAGGAACACAGCACAATCAAATTGCAAACACCTGCAATCTCCAAAACAAATTCGCGTATTCATACAAAAGCCTTTGTCTGCACAAGTGGGCTATATGCTCTTCCCAAGTCCTATTTTCTCACTTCTGTATACACAGAAGAAGTTCTCAAAAAATGATTTACATGCTTTAGACTGGGTCATGCTTTCCACTTCTTTAATCGTAACATTGTTGTTCCTACTATGTTTGAAACCACTTTCGCTTAGACACACCTTGAATATCCTTGGTAATAGAACCAAAGCAGGCATCTTCACCTCCCTTACATGGGGTGACTGGGAGAACGACTCACCTATGGCAACAAAACGGTATTGCGCATTACCACACCATTTCTTTCACAGGATGCTGCTATTCAAAATAATCTTCACCACTGAATCCACAACTACATATATATTCACCCATAAAAATCCATCCAATCACTTTGGCGATGCCACTGTTACTGGCTCTCTCCTTTTCAGGGACGCAAAAGGTGGAAACACAATGGCTCCATTTGGCATTGTAGGAAATGCAAATCATTGTTTCCATTTTTCAACTCGTTCATTTTCTCCTAATCAAACCATACAACATTATCTCTATCATCTGTGAGGAATTCTCCTTCTGGAAGTCTGTCACCACCCGCTCCAATTTAATTTTGGACAGGTGGTTGTGGGGTGGAAGTGGCCCTAGTGCTTTGGTTGGGAGTAGGATGATGGTGGGCTGGAGTGCTTTGGTTGGGGGAGTGGTGCCAAATATCCTTAGTTTTATTAGGGCTCCAGGGCCCATCACATGTGGCACGGGTGGTGGGCCCAAATTCATTTCTTCTCGTAATGCCCCTCAGTACCTAAATATTATCTAAAGGGCCCACTGCAAGCCCATGGGCCCAATTTTTTTTTTTTAAATGTTGCCCCGCGGGTCCCATTGAATGCCTCACGGGCCCAAATGAAAACAATTGGGGTATGCTGATAAGTGTAGGTACTCTCCCGTTCAAATTAAAGAAGTGCAGGGTCCCTGTCCCTGTGAGAACCGGTCCATTTAAAGCACTGTCCTAGAACCATGTACCTCATCACCCCAGTCCCATTATGCGCCAGTCCCCCATGGGATGTAGGTGAACTCTCTTATCCTTAGATGCTTACTTAACCGCCTGGGCTCTTCCCACTCTGTGCCCCTCCAAACCACCATCCTCCCATGTGAATCAACCTATTTGGAGCCTACACAGCCCTCTCCTCCTAGAGAACAGCTGTACCAATAGTAGTCCATTCATATGTGTGTTGGCGACTGCAACAAGGGTGAAGGGGTGGTGGATAACCCCATGGCCTGTGGGCATTGATGTGCTGCCCATGTCTGGCATGTCCTGTATCCACCCTTCGAAGGGCCTTACACATTTTACCTTTCACCTCCACTGGCTTTCTGTGCCCCAACCAGCATGTAGATTTCATCTATAACCTGACCTGGATGCCCTACAGTAGCCAGTAAATATCAACCCCTCACTTCACCCCTACTTAAACTTTTAAGTGTCCTACATGCCAGTGTTGACAAACGTACCCTTTTCCTGGCCGCCAAATTGTCAAAAGTTCCTGTCAAGCAGTCCATATTCCCCCACTTCACACAAAGCATTGATTGGTTTTAATTACGTTTTTATATAATATTCAGAAGACCGTTATTTTTAAGCACTTGCTATTGCTTATTGTTGCCAGCATGCAAAACGTTGTTGGATCAAATTTAAGGGCAGGCATGTTATACAAAACCTAATGCGATTTTACAACTCTGCAAGTACTTAAATAAGATGCAGATATTTTGATTACCCTTTTGGAATGTGAATTTGTAGTCTCTGAAAGCAAACACCATAGACAAAAGCAATCCTGTTTTAGTAGCATGGATGTCTGCAGAATAGTTTTTGTCTCATCACTATATGGTATGTTTTTCACACTATGCAGAATTTAGTTAGTACGGTGGGGGTAAACAAGTTTAATAACTTATGTGTGGTTACACACACTGGTTACACTAGCCATATTCATTTTTTTGGACTAATTTATTGGTTAGAGGGATACGATTCTCTAGTTTCCATACACAGTAGTATATATTTTAAGTCTTTTTTAAGTTATAACCATGTTTACAGTTCTACTGTGACCTGTTGATGCTTCAGGGAAAGCTGTACGGTATTTGAAAAATGTCGAAATGTGTGTTTTGATGCATTTAATAGACTAGAACCTCTGAAGAGGACTTTTCTAGTCCTGTTCACAGCCGCCCATGGCTTCTTTAATATGATCTTGTTAGCATGTACATTGCCCTCAAGAAGCGACATGAAATAACGAAACATGTCGGCCACGCATGGTGTGCAGAAGAAAATAATTTCTTATTTTCTGTTACTGCCACTACAAGGTATTATGAGGAACTATTTCTTTAATTGTTAGAATTACTTTTCCACATGTAGCCACAAGATGGCAGAAAAGACATGCATGTTAATCTGCGAATGCTGCCAAGTTGCAGAATGAGTGCCACAAGTACACATACTGCACCGATTTGCACAAAGGTATACAAATACAAGCACTGGCGTTGCCAATAGGTCTCGCAGTAGGAAAGTTGGAGCTATTGGTTTTGTAAATGACAAAGCCCTTTATGTTTTTAAAATGAAAACAAAAATAAAAGGCATTGTTATTTGCAATTGTAATAGCTCCTACTTTCCTACTGCGAGACCTGTTGGCAACGCCAGTGCTTGTTTGCAAATGTTTCCATTTATTTCCTGTGCACATGTTTTGGGGTTAACAAGGCATTAACTTGTTTACGTTGTTTTAAGGAATGTTAGCTTTTGTTCTGTTTTAACTGTGATATTGTGCGCACGTTGTGCTGTGTTTTTGATCCTAAATCTGCAACCCAAATTGATTTCGGACATAAATGCAAACACTTGTTGTGAACTTTTCAGATTGCTGTTCGAGTTTGTGTGGATTTACCAGCCCTTTCAAAACAAAGCCTCCATTATATGGGATTACCAGCCCTTTCAAAACAAAGCCTCCATTATATGGGAATGATTATGCACTATGTTTTTATTTCTTATTTTGTCACCTTATTGCTAAAAGTTAGTGTTTGTAATTAATGTACTTATTTTTTACTCTAACCTGGCCCCTCATCCCCTCAGCAAGGCTTTCCTGTATTCACATACTTGTAATTTATATGCTTTTTAAAAATAATATTTTACATAGCGCAAACTATCCTCCAAGGTATTGGCGCACTTTACACGAGCACCATTTGCATTACACACAGCACATACACAAGCAAGGAGAATTGACAGTGATTTACCCAGATACAGAGGATGTTGAGCCTTCCGCTGATACTTAAACGGCTCTTACCCTTGCGGGACATTCTCTCCCCTTTTGATCAGCATTTAAGGCTAGGATGACCAGGTGTCCTGGTTTTTCACCAGCTGTCCCGGCAGATTTCAGGATATTTAGCTCATGTCCCAGTTTTCAGAGAGGGGCGACTGAAAACGGTGGGAGGTGCGTTTTTGTGTTTTACAAAGCAGGGATAGTTAGCAGTTGTTTCAAGAAAGCAATGTAATTAACAGGCAAGCTCCTGGGTTTCAAAACTGCCATTTATGTATGTTCTAGCTGCCTGTTCTGTAATTCTCTGCTGAGGAGCGCTGTCATTCTGGGCGCTCTCTTGAAGTAAAACTGCAGTCCTTCTTCTAATTTTGTGAAATGTCTCCGTTTTGGGGTTTAAAATTCTGGGCACACTAGTTAAGACTGCTGCCACTGCTTTGGAATGCACAATAATTATACGTTCCAAAGCAAAGCCGCGCCAGCCATCTTGTTTTCTAATGCTGCAGCTGAGTTCAATAGTATGGCGCATTGTGTTTGTGCACCAAAAGTATGCTTCCAGGGGATGAGACCAGCGTTGGATTGGTAACGGGGACATTCGGGCAATGCCTGAGGGGCTGGGGTTCGAGTTCCACCTGAGGGCTGCTTTTGAGCAGCCTGGGGGCCGATTTGGGCGGTGTCTCTGTTGTTCGACTATACCTCCCGCGGCACAGTGGGTGTCCAAGTAGCCTTTCTGGAGGGAGATGGGCACTCACTACCTCCCGTATAGCAGCAACAGGTAGAGGTGTCACCCCTTTTCTCTCGCTGGGCCTCCCATTAATGTAGGCATACTGAGCGGGGCACGGGGCCTGAGCAGAAGTGGCCTCACTTGTTTTCAGGTGTGTTTCACTAGTGTGAACTGATGCGTGCATATTTTTTTTCAACCCCCCCCCCCCCCCCCCCCCCCCTTTTGTGTAAAATTACGCTGAAGCAGTGATTTGAGAGAAGGCATTATGCAAATGTGGGCCGATTTTTTTTTTTTTTTTTTTTTTTTTTTTTTATGCGTGCCCGGGCCGATTTTTAATCCCAATCCAACCCTGGATGAGACTCACGGATATTAAACTTCGGTAGCACCTCAGTCATGCTTGTGTCTGATGGCTGTGCCTGTACGCGATAAACCAAAAACAGGTACTGGTGTGATTGTGCAGGCACCACCCCCGTCCCAAGCGTTGTTTGACACTACTAGGTGGGGCTACCCATTAGCCACCCCTACCCGATTGACAAGCCCAATAGGTCGCCCATAGGCGAGACCTATTGGCTTTGCCAATGCTTGTTGCGGAATAGGACTTGCTTGTTAGCAAACTTTTCCAGAACAGGAGAAAGAAAGGAGGAAAGGTGAGAAAGGAAGGAGGGAAAGTGAGGAAAGAGGAGTAAGACAAAAAAGGTGACAAAGGGTGAAAGTAGGGAGAAAAAGAACCTGGAAGAGGGAGATGAAGTAGGAAGTGAAGGGGTAACGAGAGAAGCTCATGAAAGGAATACAAACTCGGCAGCCTTTCTTTTCGACAGCGCAGGTGGTCGCCGCCTCAAAACTACTTCGGGGCCAAGGGCTTAATTGTTGTACAAAATAATTAAGCATCGGTATCTTCTTTCGTCGAACCTCGGTGCCATTCTTTAACCGACTCCCCTCCCCCCTACAGGCCGTGCCAGCCCCCACCCACCCAAGGAGTCGAGGAAAGTCGAAAAGAGAAAGCTCAGCGTCTGTCAACTTTTCAATCCGCGTCCCTTTATGCCGCAGAGGTTGCCAGCCGCGTGCTCGTCTGATTATCTGCTCACGAAGGAAAAGGGCGGTAATTGTTTTATTGAGTGGTCTTTTTTTGGGCCCTAATTGAGAGTTATTGGAGATTCCTATCGAGCGGCAGGCTGCGCGCTCGTCCTTTGAGGGTCCCGCGGTTGGGGGGGGGTCTCCTCGAGCACCCGCAGCGCGAGAATGCTGAAGTGACCCTTGATAACGGTGATTGCGAGATGGTAATCGCCGCGCCTTCTGTTGGGCTGTCAATGGGCGCCAACCCGGGCTGCGAGGAGCAGATACCGCCATCAGGGGGCAGCCTGATTGGGTTTATTCAAAATGCTGCTTTAATTGTAAAGGAGAGGTGCGGTTGGAGGTCTTTGTGAAAGGTCAGGGTGCTGACTGCAATGGACAGGGTCTTTCGGACCTCGACTGACTGACAGGTGATAGGCGCAACCAGGAAAGGGGCAGAGGGAAATAGAGGAAGCGAGAGAGGGGGACAGTCATAGGAGAGATGGGGCGAGGGAAAGGACCGGGTAGAGAAAAGGAGAAATGACGTGCAAGGATGGAGAATGGGAGTGAGGCCTGGGTGGTAACACGCATGCAACTTAGGTATAATAGAAAGAGCGAGGGGAAAGGTAGAATATAGAGAAACCAAGGGAATTACATGGAGGTGACCAGAGAGAGGAAAATGTGGTGGATAAAGCCAAAGAAAAGGAAAGACGGAGAACATTAATTGTGGCAAGAGAATGAGAGATGAAGATGAAAGAGTGTGGAAATCAAATAAATGAAAATGGGGTTGGGGATATGAGTAGGGAAGAGGGTAAAAGAACAAAAAAATAAAAGCAATAGTGGAGGGAAGAGGAAAGGATGATTGATAAGGAGCAGCGTGGGACAGGCGGAGAGAAGAGATGCGGCGTAAAGGAAAGATAAGAAATGCAAAAAAAAGAAAATAGAGAAAAGCAAAGAAAAGAAAAGATAAGACAAGAAACAAGACGGAGGGAAGGCAGAGAAGGGGAGGGGGAGGAGAAATGCGACACGGTGTGAAGCAGCAGGGGCCTTTGAAGTGAAGCTAAGCTTCACTTCAAAGGTGTGGGAGGAGTGCTGCTACGGCCTGGGGGAAGCTGGCTGGGGAGGGGGAGGAGAAATGCAAGTTTATGGCCCAAAAGCGCGTGCCTGTGGCCACGTGAACTTAATGAAAACCGCAGCAAAAAGCCTGTGGTTTCACGAGGATTTTGAGCACTTGAATTCTCGCTCCCTCAATGCGCTTGCGCGCATTGTAGGTCACGAGACCTAAAAAACATCTAATTTTGCAGGATTTTTACAAAACTACCGATTTTGCATTTTCCCCAAAATTGCTATATCATGGGGGGTCTGTATTATGTATCTTCCACCATCCAAGGGACATTGTGTAGTTATTTTGACAGTTGGTGCATTCTCTATGATGACTCCTTTCCCTCCATTCAAAGAGATTCCATTTGCTAAGATTACGGCTGAATATTTCCTCTCCAAGTGTTTTCAACTACATCGGTTACCCACCATAATAGTGATGGAGTGACATATCCGATTTTGGAAAGTGTTGTGTTCAGCCTTGGATGTTCAGAGAGCTCTGTACTCAGGATTTCATCACCAGACTAGTGGCCAAAATTAAAGTGTACCAGTGTTTGGAACTGTATGTAATGCTACATAAAATAATTGATCAAAATACCTAACTTTGTCTTTGCTTACAATAATGCAAAGGATAGTGTTATCAAGATGTCACCCTTTATTTTCTGCCCGCAAGAATATCATCCTAAAATGTTCTCACTTCTCCACATATTGATCCTTCAGTTTATGGGGCTGCTGATTATAATCAATTAAACGACATTTTGTCTTGGATAACCTTCATAAGGTAAAGATAGCCTTGGCTAAAGCTGCTAACCACTGTAGAATTCCATCACCAAATTTCAATCCTGTTGATAGTGTTTGGTTGTCTGCTCAATTCCTTTCTGCTCAGACATTCCGCTTCAAGTTGAGACTTCCCTTTATTTGTTCCTTTGTTGTAATAGGCCAGATAAACCCTTTAATTTATCGCCTTTATCGTCCTTCTACTTGGAAGTTACATCTTGGGTTCAATACTTTTCCACTATAACCTGATATTCTTGATCCATTTTACAGAGGCATTCTCACTCCTACTCCTGTCATGGTTCAGAAACAACCAGAATTTGAGGTACAGGAAATGTGAGAGACTCTGCTTTGCAGGAGACATTGGGCCACCTGATCCAACACCATTTAAGTGGAATATTTATATATATTGTTAACTAAAACAAAGTCATCTTGTATACACTAGTAGGCCTGACTTATGGTTGATGTTAATCCTGTTACCATTGTGATGTACACAAATGAGAATCGTTAATGATTTTAATAGAAACAAACAATTGATAAATCAGTCATTAAAGAATTCCGTCCCTGACCAAATGTCAAAATCAGGATGCCTAAAGTCCAGAATTTTTTGGGACTCCCAGCAGGGTCGTACAGTAGCCTCTTTTGTTCCTAGTAGGATTCCATTTGAATTCAGACATGAAACAAAATTTCAGATGTGCTTTGTCACAGAGCTCGCTATACACTTTAGCTAAAGTCCTCTCAATATCTTAGGGGAAATGTGTTTTCCCAATGACTATTGGTGCACTGCTTTGTAACAAATCGTGCAGGATGTCCTTTGACCTTCTTTGTCTGTTTGCAGTTGAAGCAGCTGGGTCACAGTGTGGACAAAGTGGAGTTCATTGTGATGGGTGGCACATTCATGGCACTTCCAGAAGACTACAGAGACTTCTTCATCCGGAACTTGCATGATGCCTTATCTGGGCACACATCAAACAATGTGGCAGAGGCGGTCAGGTGAGCGTGTTGGAACTGTTATATCACTGAAAATTAAATGTGTTATTGTCTCTAATGATCATCAATGACTTGGGAATTAGTGGGGTTAGTTAGACTTGAACATATACTCTGCACCTCCCACCATGGCCGGCAACCATACAGCTCATCTGTACTGAAGTGCTATTTAGCAACATGCTCCGAGTACCTAATGTAGCCTGTGGGTCACAGTTGATGGTCACCCCAGGAGCTCTTACCCCTGCTCTCCTGTTTTCATAAATTAATTTTATTACCTTCCTCTCTGCTTGCCCTGTTTGAGTTGCAGCTGCTATTGATGCTGTCACCTGCAATAAAAAGGTCTTGGGAAATGAGTGACTGAAACTCCTGGAAGACCTCTCAACCTTGGCCTTGTCGTTGTAGAACCACAGGCCTCTCTGGGCCGTGGAGCTGCTTTAGCACCCCCTGCCTGGCAGGAAGTGGAGAAGGCAGTGAAGTTGAGAGCTGAAAGCCAAAGTCAGCACAAGGGAAGTAAAAAAAAATAAAATAATGGTTGAGCGTGAGGAAATTGGAGGAGGACCAGAGGAGTTCCAGGGTCGAGAGATTCTGGGGTGTGGGGAGACCTTGAATAGGCATGTTGTTGGTTGTTAAGGAGGATGGCATCGTTTTTTTAGGGTGCTGATAACTCCCCTGCTTTACACCCATGAGTGCTACAACAACGATATGATAGATTTCCTGCTCTTCCTTATCCTTTCTGTGGCAGAAGGTATGGCAGCCAATGGGGGTCTGGAGATGTTGAGAACATGCTTTTGAGGGGAAAGAAGAGGAGAAGATGGAGGAGGTGATCAATGTGGTGGTCAGAGCCAGAACCTGGACAGAGGCTGGCATTACACATGGGTCTCCCTATGATGAATACGGAGACAGGGTTCAGAGAGGGTCTACTGGTTTAACCACCAACAAACATCAACCACAACAAAAGTGAGAATTAGAAGGAAAGAACCATAACTGAGCCCAGACTTTGGTCACGTAATCACTGTGCCACTGGAACACGCCTGTACACCCAAATCCCATTCAGTGGGCTGTTACCCTTCATGCTGACAGACTGCAATATATCATGGTTCAGCCTCAATGTTTCTTCTTATGGATATGGTTTCTTATCACAAACAGTAGTGTCTTTTTTAACTCTCGCCAGGTTTTTAATTTGTTTATCTGCACTGTATTTGTAATTCTATGTGGATTCATATGATGATGCCGCTGCTGCTTTTGTATACAATGTATGCTGTATGACAACTTTTTTTACATTTTGGGATACTTTTATCAATAAATTGTCTTTAAAACTTTGTACTTTACTTGTATGTGTGAGCACACTGCTTTTTGGGCAGAATGGGAACCCTCAAGTTTGGATGTATATAATTTTGATTGATTGAGTATAAAACATTGGTGGTGAAGTAGTCTCCAAAGGACAATTCTCTGCTTCTTTTTGATTGAACCCTAGTCCTTTGGGCGTTTAAAGGGTCCCTCTCACTTTCTGTAAGAATTAATTCAAGCATTCCATCCATTACATTGTTGTTATTGTGTTGCCTAAGATAATAATTTCTGGCCAGTTATCTATTTCCCTCCCTGCTATTTGAGAAATGCTGTTAAGACCTTCTCCCAGTACAGTGCAAGCTTCAGGCAGGACCACAGTATATACAAAATTGTGCCTTCTTCACCACATTGTCTCCAACAAACACTGAGCTTAGTCTGATCTGATTTATTCAGCCTCTCTTGTGTGTAGTGCCACCTATACATGATCTCATGCAGCATATTGTTTCATTGTGCGCATTTTGCAAAGTTGACTAACAACTGAGTGCATACTTCCTCTCAATGTCTGTCTTTGGAATGCACGTTTTACAGGGTCTGTCTCGTTGAAAATCATGTAGATTTTGGACATTAATTGTTTAGTGGTTGTGAGCTTCTGGAGACATTTTTCAAAAGCTCTGGGGGATCTTTTATTATTGCCTTTTCTGACCAATGGCTGCAGTGTTCATTTTCTAAGCTCATGATAGTGAAATCTCTGTGATTGCATGATGTTTTATCTTACTTCATTCTCTTCAAATGTCCTAAGAGTGCCTCTGCCATAGAGGTAACATAGTCGGGAACCTCCCTAGTGTCTCTAAACATGCAACTCTTGGCCCGGTCGCAAAGTCTGAGTTTCTAGAAAGGTAAGGGGAATGCAGTCAGGCTCATGAGTTTCACAAGGCTTTCACATTTTTCTTGTATGGTGTGCATAACTGTTGTAGCATTTTAAAAACAAATTCAGGTAAATTTGGATGTTATGTTATGGTATTTATTTGTAGGGTGTGCATATTACGCAGAAGAGTACCCTTGCTCCTGATAGAAGGGGGTGACTGGAATGTCCACTGGAGGCCTATTGGAAGAGCCAGGTTTTCAGTTGCATTCTGAACTTCAGGACTGAGCTGGCTGACCTCATGGGGAAGGGAAGTTCATATGTTTCGGGGAGAAAGTGCGTCCAGCAGCTTTGGCTCAACTGGGGACGTGGTCAAGTAGTAGGCCAGACAGTTCGAGGTGTCTTGTTGGGATGTGGATGTGGCCATTGAAGTATGATGCGCCATGATAGTACAGAGCCCTGTGAGCGTGGGTGAGAAGTTTGACGCAGGAGCGTTTCTGGAACGGGAACCAGTAGAGGTCTCTCAGGGGCTTGATTATGGGAGTCCGGGGTGGTAAATTCAGTGAAAGTCTGGTGGACGTGTTTTACACCACCTTGAGTCTGTTCATTAGCTGTGCCGCGATGCCAGCTTAAAGGGAATTGCTGTAGACGAGCCTGCTGTTGATAAGGGCTTGTAACACTGTTCTGTGGACATTGAGCATGATCCATTTGAATACCTTCCTGAGCATTGTATGGGTGAGAAAGCATGTTGACGCAACTGTGTTGACCTGGTTCACCACTGAGATTTGGTTGTCTGCAACAATGCCCCGGTTTCTAGCAGCTTTTGGGAGGGGAAGCACAATCTGCAAGTAGGTAGAAATCCAGGAAAACGGAAAAATTGAGTACCACTTAGAGTTGGAAAAAATATAATTTTTTTAACCACTGATTTTGCAATTTTCTGTCACTAAAAACTGGAAGGAGGGTGATTTTAGCACAGCAAACGCTTTGTTGGCATTTGCTCGCCATGCTTTTATGTACATTAGATTTGTTCGCAAAAAATAAAAAGTTTACTACACTTTAGCTATTGTTCCCCCAGGTGTATCCACAAATCCTGGGCTCCTTTAGAATTCAGAACATGTGCCGAAAAAAGGATATAGGTTTGGCCTGGATACATTTTGTGGAAAAATAGTTGTGAAGGCTTAAGAGTAGACTGCCCATACATAAAAAATAACGTCTCCATGCATGGAGGGGGAGGGGATTTGTAAACCCTCAGCATTTAAGGGAGTGTATGTTACTTGGTGAATTGACGGCCATGTTATCCACTTGTTCAGTTGCTCTGATAAAGTGCAATGAATGGCAGGTACTGTCCCTCTGGGTTCTGTAACCTTGGCACTAGTTGTGTTTTGAAAACCAATCTGTTGTTTCGCTTCTTGCCTCTTTATAGCCTCGTACAGCAGTATAAAAACAGCTAGAAATAGTCTTTTATTTGAAAGCTGATTTATGGTGCTTCAGATGGTTTCTAGAGGCAAACATGGATTACCCCACTACTGTTCTAATTGAATATTTTAATGTATTCTTGAAATGGATTGTTATGGTAATCGTTTCCCCATCTGCCTAAGGGACTCCTTGCTAGATTACTCATTGTGAGTGCAAGTGCCATAGTGTGCTTCTCATGCCAGTAGAGGAAAGTAGGGGGATCGCGCTAGATACCGGTTCCGGCAGCTATTTCTGGGCCAGATCTTGGACTCGGTCTGGACCCAGTAAAATATGCTAAATTTGTCCTGGTGTCCTTTTCAGACACCAGGACACAATTCAGCAACACTCGCACATTGCCTGCATTCCGTTCGTTGCTGCAACCTGCAGGGGGTGAGGGTGCTTTCTTTTTTTCACTTCCAGCTGGGCACAATCAAAGACCTGATTTAAAGGGCCACTAGCCCATTTTTAGTTCAAGTATTATCCTGGCTGGGAGCCATCTGGAGCACCTAGATGCCAATGCAGTAGAAGGAAATAAAGACACAGATTATCACAAGTACTTTAGAGAAACTATGACCTCAATGCAGGTTTTTGACTTTGTTCAACCACCCCATGCAAGAGATATACATGCACTGAAAGGATGTAGGATTTATCTGTGTGGGAGTAAATGGCCATCTTGACTCTAAAAGCACCGCAGAGCCATGTAAATAGTTGAAATACTTAGAACATCACTTCTTTCGCAACAGCTAATCTGGTTCTTATTCCTTGTATAGTCATGTTTACTGATATCAAAGGACTCATAAATATCTAGCTAAGGAACTGATTGCTCTGCAAGGCATCATACTTCGAAGAAAGCTCTCATGTGTAATGGAATATTCCAAGATGCCTGGGAGAATGCTCCAGGATCCATGCCTCTTCGTCCTCCGCTTGTAGGACTTGGATTGACTTGTAAGCAGAACTGTGGCTTGCATCCCTCGTTATTCTTTTAGATAATTAAAACCCATTGTTTCATAATGAATATGCAGGGTTTAAATATTCAGTGTCTGTCCTGTTTGTGTTTGTGGTCTTGGTTCCTCTTGATGATTGGGTTATAATGGGCCTTGATTAGGGACAGTGTGTGTCGAATCTTAAAACCTTACACTACTGATTAGAACATGCGATGTCTGCCTCATTAAAGGACGGTAGCCCAAAAGCTTCCCGCGCTTGGCAGTCCGAGTAACTTACTCACAAAGATCCCAGTAGAAAGGGCCCGATGAATGATCCATGGCCTCCTGGCAGCTAGTTGTTCTATCAAAGAAGGAAATTAGTGGACAATTAGCTTATTGATTTCTTTCTTTGAAAAACATGTACAAGCGGTGACAAAGAAAAGGAAATACTTCCTATCTCAGAACACAAAGCGGAAGGCAAGATCTTGTATTTCCGGATGCCTGTCAGTGCAGAATGTGTACCTTATGATAAGAGCGCAAAGGATTTTTTCCACCCTGCAAACAGTGTTTGCTGCAGCATGATACTGTCTTATTGTTAAATCAACAGTTTAGTATATTTTTATTAATATATTTCCCTATGTAGGCATGGCAAGACCAAGATCGCGTCACACACATGGTATTTCACCTGCTCCCTGGAAACTGCCTCAAAAATGGGAATAATTTTGGCAAACTTGTATCATTGGGAGGCCGGTAAAGGCAGGTAGGGAATAACTTACACTCCAACTAGGCTGGATTTTAGAGGATTTTCCTGCGGCCGCCGGGGGAGAATCAAGCATTTGCATAGCCAATAGGTCTCGCCTTTGGCCCTTAAAGTGTTTAGCCATGCAGCACATTACAAGCATCGTTCAGTAAATAAGTGACGTTAAATATCACTCCTAGTCATCAAGAAATTCACTATTTGCAAAGTACGTAATTCTCCATAAATCATCAACCGACAACAAAACCGGTAATGAACCCTATAGTAATCTTTAAGAGGTAAAGCCCATATTTACTCCAGTAGCATTATGTCTTGAAGACAGTGTATGCACGTTGCCTTGGCTTGACCTAAAAATGGCGTATGCTCTGTTCGTTTTTCTAGTAGACTGAAATGGTGGCAGTGATAAAAAGTGAAGTTTACAAGTTAATGGAGACAGCTAAACACTTAAAGAAAGTCCTAATCACACATTTTATGATGTCTTATATCACTGAAGACTCCCTTTAACTTAGTATGTGTTTAGTTTAGTTTATAGCACTGTGGAAATGTATTTGACAACAAACCAAGTGCCACATGTGATTTGTTTTAAGAAGTGTAGTGTAATGTTTTGTTATATTCAAGGATTCTAAGCATATTTGATCCTACTGCAATATTACTACATGTTTGATTCCCTCCATGTCCAGTCCAATAGCATCTTACTCATTACTGGCAAGAAGCAGTTTGGATGTGAGAGCGCAATACAAAAATAGTATTGTAGCATTAGAATTTTGTGTTAATAAAATAAATATATAAAACATGTTAAGAGGATGAAAGGAGAATGTGAGTGAGAGTGTGTTTGTGCACGTGTGTGTGTTTATGAGTGTGTGCTTTTTACAGAATTAATGTTGGGTTTTAATAAATACAGATGTGACTCTTCAGATAAGTTGCTTGTTACGGACACATGCATACTGAATTTTGTGATCCCGGCTTCCCTGCCGTGAAAAAAGTATTGACCCTGGACCAAGTATTTGGTCTAGTGTTCCAGTTCTTATATTTGGTAAATATGTGTGTTAATTGTTTTATTTATTTTAAAAAATGGAATGTTATGTTTACCCTGGAAGTGTTTAGAGGTAATTCATTTTCTGTGGGTGTTCTATACGATAGTATATAATTTCAGAACACAAAGCACCTTATTATCTTGAAAAAATGGTACAACAATATATTGTTAAAGATTTCGACTCTTGAAAAAATAATCTTCCCAAGAGTTGGGTAATAGTTCAGGAACCATTACATATTGACAGGGGCAAGGGAAGTGCTCAACCTGGAAAGCGTCAACTCCTTGGCAGTGTGTTGACTGGTGATTGCAGTTATCGTGTTGCATGCTACGTGCATTGGGGGAGCAAAGGGAAAAGACAACACTGTGCTCGATTCACGGCCACGGCACTTAATGGAACATGCAGTGCGGTGACTGTGCACAGGCGCTGTGCTGATAAAAGGTGATCGGCAGCACACGCAGAAAGAAAGCCGGCGCACAAGGTAAACAAAACACGAACACTTAACAAGAGCACAGACAGGCCAACAAAATAGGAGTGCTCTCAAATTATCCCCAATAACATGAAGAGTAAGAGCACATGTTACAGGTGCAGTCCTCATGGGAGGATACAAAAGTCCAAAAGGAGAGTGTGACGAGGAGGACCCGGACTCGGGCCCTTCAGGCTTACCTTTACCTGTGTCCCCTCTTTTTGCACAGCACACCGACACATGGAAGACGGCTGACGACTGGTTCAACCCCTTACGTGACCCTGAGGAGCCGTGTTACTTTAATTGGGCGGAGCTGGACCCTGAGCCCGCCACCTGCCGGAGGTAAAGCAACGCCCAAAGCAGACTCAGGTGTGTGTTACACCCGGAGGGAGTGGAGAGTGGTGGCGTGAGGAGGAAGCAGAGTGGCGGACGGAGAACCAAAGAAGAGGATTGCGAGCGAGGAGGAGGCGGGAGAGCAGCGGAGGAGGACGGGAGAGGAGAAGAGCGTGGAACATCGGCTGGAGGAGGCAGGAGAAGAACAGCGGAGGACGGAGGCAAGAGACGAGGAAGGCAGCGAATCACCGACCTGCGGAGCAGAGGGGCGAAGGAACCGAGACGACTGCGACAAGCCGGGAGGCCAACGGGAAGACGCATCGCCCAGCCACACTTCCTTCGAAGTGTGGCTAGAGCAGGTACGGTCACGGTTCACGGGGTGGGCAGGGCGTAAGTGGGGCAAACCACCGTGAGACGATACACCCGACCATCTGTGCACCAAATCCCCACCCTTCACCTTATCGGCACCATAACTTTTGTGAGCACGGTGGTCCCTCACTTCCCTACCCTAAACAGCCATCTAAATCCTTTGCCTAGATATTGGTTTCTTTCTTTCTGGGGCGGCGTTCCGGACGGGAGTCGAGACGGCAGAAGCAAGGCCTACAACACCCAGGAGGCACCGGGAATCACGGCGGTTTGGAACTGCGAAACAAGCGGCAGAGGACGCCGAAAACCCGCTCCCTTTCTACAGAGTGCCTGTACAGAAGAGACGACAATATAAAACAATAAAACCCTCGTTACCCAGATCCCCTGTGTCCGTGAGTTTATTCGATAACCCGACCTAAAGCTCACAGAGGGACTACTAAGCGTATTTACCAACCAAAAGCCAGCATTTACAAAGGACCGTAAGAGGAACCAATGAAAAAGATGCACGGTGCTCTAAGCCCATATTGTAGATACAGCATGTCTCGAAGAGACAGCATGCATGTGCTTCCTAGGCAAGAACTAAATATCAACATAGCACCGAACCCAGCAGGTACCAAGTCACAGAGCAGACCAGGAAGATGCTGACCCCATTCTTGGACCAGAGCGGAGCATGAGCTGCTCTCATGGACAGGCAGCCGGCCCTGTACCCCTGCATATGAAAACAAGCATCCGGCCCTTAACCAGGAGAGAACGGAGTGAAAGGTGAAAAGCAGGCGGCGTGACTGCCGCAAAAATTATGGGGTGCCGAGCTCACCGAGACCTTGCTGACCAGACGGGAGAATGGAAAAGAGAGAAGTGTGGAGAGGATCTGGAGCATCCATGGAGGTGTTTAACAAAGGACTAGTCCTGCCCGGAGGCGGAAACATGAAGGCCCCCCCTGTTCACCCAAGCAGTCTTTTCCCACATGGTATGGGAATGTTCTGTTATGTAATCTTACAGTAATTTAATTTAGCGGACAAACTAACCCGGGAGATAAATCGGAGTTAAAACAAAACTGTCTTGAGCAGTTTCCTGAATTTGATCTGGTCAGGGCCAAGTATGGATGTGGCATACTTACGTTATTCCAATAGAAAGTGGCCAAGTAAGACAAAGACCAGCCTCTACATCTGGACAGTCTGATACAGGAGACGGTGAGTCAGACTTTGTCCTTGTATCTCAAGTTCCTGACTGGGCTATAACACCGAACAGGCTGAGTGGCCAGATTGCAATGGAGTAAATAGCGGTTGAGAAGTCAGCTAAAGCTAGAGAACCACACCCCCTGTACACAAATACCAGTATACCTTTACAAAAGAGCCAACCACCTCTGGGAGGCCACAAACAGAGTGGGTAAGAGGTTCTCCCTTCCAGGGAATAAAGCCTAGGAATAACAGAAACAAGCCCCTCAGAAACAAGTGAAGAATTGGAGGGGACATAAAGGAGATAATTCAGACCAACACTTTTCCTGCCCTCTGAACCATACAGGGGCATATAACAGGTGAAACCGGTGGGCAATTGGCAAAGAACAAAATCCAGGTTAGGCTACTGGAGTTGACGGGAGCTCCTTGCAGATAAAGGCTAACTGTCAGAATCAGTTTTACCTTCCCAGAGAAGGCATTAGCTCAGGCCTATTCAAACAGAAGGAGGGTGGTAGCACACTGCCTCAAATCCCTGTACTCAATTCGCCTCAATGCTTCATGGTAAATGTAGTGCATGATAACACTTACTTCAGTAGTCTTATCTAATTTTTCACCCTTGTTGGTGCAGCCTGTGCTGTGCTACTATAGACATGTTTCTGGATCTATTCCTTCATCGGTAGAGACCAACAGATCGTTTTGGGTGTGCTGGAAATGCTGCCCATGCTCTTCTCAGGTTTATGTACCACTCACTCGGCGCTGGTGCATTATCATAAGTTTGTCAGCTCAGTAGCTCAAGGGAGCATTTTCACACAGGAGGAGAGTCCCTTAACATAAAGTTGTAAAGACCTTTAGCCCTACTTAACACCAACTATAAAATACTGGGGATATTAGTAGCTAATAGATTAATGCCAATGATAAAAGATCTAGTGTACCACGATCAAAGTAGGTTTATACCTAGCCATAACAGATCAGATACACATTATACTGGATTTTCTCTTCTACATCATGACAAATCATGGATAACACATCACAGATGGGTTAGTACCCTGCGGTAGCTTTTCTTGATATAGAAAAGGTATTTAATATGCTCCTTTGGCCTTATCTTTTTGAAGTTTTTAAGAGGATGGTCTTTGGAAAATGAATATTGATGTTATTAAAGTTTCTCTACTCCGATCCACTTGCAAGAGTTTGCAGAGGTTGAGTAATTTCAGAAAATTGGCCAAGAAAGGGGGTTGAGAGAGGGGTGTTTATTGTTTCTTTTATTTTTCGCACTAGCAATGGAGCCGCTAGCATGTGAAATGCGAAGCAGAGGTCAAGAATGGGGCTTACCATTGCTGCATAGTCTACGTAGAATTTCTTTATATTCCGATGATGCATTATTATTTCTAAGAGACCTCACCAGTTCAGATCCATATTGGTACTCCGAGTTAATCTGGAAAAAGTATGCCTTTCCTCTGGTAGCTGCTGAATATGATGAACCAGAAGTTGTACTTAAATGGGAAGGAGAAATGTTCAAATATTTGGGTGTGCTGGTGTACAATTGAGATGATAAAGTCAAGAATAGTAAACGCGGGAAGACAATAACAGAAATCAAGCACTCAATCCCCTTCTGGTGTAAACTGAACATGTCAGTATTGAGAAGGGTTGTGAGAGTGCACATTAGACAACCTAGACTCCTTTATTATTTCTTTGCATTGCCCACTATTCCTAAAAATATTTTCTTAAAGGACTTGAACACCCTATTATCAGAGCTGATATGGGGAATATGCAGGAGAAGAATAGTCGTGGGCAATGCTTTGCGACTGCTAGTGAAGGGAGGGCTGGGAGCCTCGAACCGTGAAATACCTAAATCAAATGGGAAACTATACATTTGAGGAAATGAGGGAAACATAGGGGTTGGGCCTGGGCCAATTCCTAACTTAAAACGGGCAGCCAAACTGACATTAGGGAGGAAGAAAATGAACCACTCAGGACTATCCATAATAACATAATTGTGCAATCAGACATGCAGTGACCATACCACATAAAATGAGAATGGGAGGAAAAGATTGATTGGGAACTCACTTAGTAATAGTAGAGCAGACATCTGGAATACACCAAGAAGGTGACAAGAAACCTATACTTTACATTATCCCTGTTTAGCTACTTACACTAGACTTACTTGGCCCCAGTTAGAATTGAAAAATGTAACTGGGTGCCTCCGACCAGTGTGCCAGATGCCAACCAATGTAAGCAGTCTTTTCCCACATGGTATGGGAATGTTCACTGATTAAACAATACTAGTGGGAAAAGATGGCAACAATCTCTAAGGTGACGGAAAAAGGCTAGAGATGACTCCCCTGCTATGTTGGGCAGATGCGTGGACCAAAGGGGCTGGGCGCAAGTCCTTGCTAAAAAAACTAATATGGCAATGAATAGGAATATCAGTAGATGCCCAACCTTGAAATTATGGTTACAGGATGTTAAGAAATGGACTCAAGCCAGGATGGCAGCTACTGAGAAACAAAGGACAACAGGCAAAGCCACCGTGCACTATGGCTGGGACACCATCACACTGGCATTGACACCAAATTTAGACAAACGCGCACCATGGCGACGAGTGCTTTGCGACATAACTCCTTAATCACCACACAGTAACATCAGCAATGTGCCCCTGAGACCACATTCACATAACACAAGGTATCCTAGCCAAGGATGGTTGAGGGCTCATACAGGAAAGCTACACAAAGGATACTGCATGAGACACAAGAGTGAGGCAAGAGCACTCTTTATGAAGTGGCAATGCCAAGACTGGACTGCCTGTTCATAAGGAAAAAGTGCAAGAGATTGATGGGGGGCATGGAGGAGTGGATGTTGTTTTTGTTATTCTTGAAAGAGATCGCTGTCCTGAAGTTTGATACTGTCTGACTGTAACAAACAAGGGAACGGATATGACATGAATGTCATAAATGATAAAACTTAATAAACAGCCATTTAAAAAATCCTTACCTTACAGGCAGGTGTCCCATCTCCTCTTCTGCAAGTTTTGAAATGATGGGTTTGTCCGTTTCTCATTTTTCCTTTTCTGGAACTAACTGTGCTCCTTGAGAATAGACTCCACGCCAGGAAAAGATTTAAGGTCTGCCATTCCCTGCTAAACACTTAATTTATACATTATTAGTTGGGTTCAGTCGGTGCAGTAGCATCAAGAAACTATTATTTAGTGTTCACATTCTCTGCAAATAAAAACCTAGGTGATGCCTTTAATTTTAAAGGGTACTTCCCCAATTTCTCTTTATGGATTGGAACATTGACTCCTCCTAAAACAGGAAATAGTAAGCTTCGAAATGTAATAACAAAGTCGCATTGACGCAGGGGAGTGAGGGGAAGATTGCTATACAAATCTCCCCTTTAAAATATATGAAATAAGATTACACTTTGTCTTTAATGTAAAAATAGGAAACTGTGATGAAACATTACATGGCAGTGCGGTTAGGAGGGAATCTATTATTATTATTATTGCGAGTTTTGTATAGCGCCTGGTTACCAATAGGCATCCCCGCGCTTATCAGAAAATAACACAGCTACAAGAATGCAAGGATTAAACAGAGAACAAAAAAGTTTTTAAAAGTTTACAAAACCTGAAGAGACTGGCTTCGGAGCGCAGTTGTAAGGGCAGTGAGTTCCACAAGGAGGCCACATTTATTGAAAACCTTCTGCCCCCAGTTCTTGCCTTTTTCACCCTGCCAACCTGAAGGAGATGTTGGTGGTCAGAGCGGAGGGAACGAGAGGCCTTATAGGGCTGGACCATCTCCTCAAGAATAGGTGGACCCACCCCGTGCAGGACTTTGTGGGCGATGCAGAGTGACTTGAATTTCACCCGGTCCTTCACAGGGAGCCAGTGCAGTGCCCTCAACGCCGGGCGGGCAGATTGCCGCCTAGGGAGACCCGTCAAAAGCCTGGCAGCCGCGTTCTGCACTTGCTGCAGTCTGTTCAGGGTAGATTCAGGTGCGCCCAGGAAAAGCGCATTGCTGAAATCCAGCCGCGAGATGATAAGTCCCTGGATGAGAAGCCTTCGAGTGGCCACTGGGAGCAGGGGCAGAATCTTCTGGGCTGAACGGAGCAGGCCAAAGCACACGCCAGCAGTCTTTTTGGCATGGGTTTTAAATGATAGGTCCTGCTCCAGCCATACCCCCAAGCTCTTGATCTCCTGCTTGGGGGGGGGCATCGGTCCCAAACAGTCTGGCCAGCTGCTGGGGGGCAAAGATGGAGAGGAGTTCCCCAGCAGCATCAGTTCCGTTTTGGAGCCATTTAACGTTAGGGCTGAGCTGCAGATCCACGTGTAGATCTTTTCAAGACACGTGTGCAGCCAGTCGGGATGGTACGCCGACTGGGAGAGGCCTACCACCAGCTGGGTATCATCAGCGTAACTGATGATTTTGATACCCAGCGGCCGTACCACATTCTCCAGGGGGGCCATGTAAACGTTGAATAGGGTAGGGCTCAATGAAGAGCCCTGTGGCACACCACACTGGAGAGGGGTAGAAGATGATTTTTCCTGGCCTTCCCACACCTCAAATGTACGACCTTCTAGGAAGGAGGCGAACCATTTGAGGGCCAAACCCGTGACCCCCACCCCTGACAGCCGTTGGAGAAGCACCTGATGGTCCACGGTGTCAAAAGCAGCGCTGAGGTCCAGGAGGATCACTGCCACTGATCCCCCCGAATCCAGCATGCTCCTCGCATTCTCCACGACCGCCAGCAGGGCGGTGTCGGTCCCCTGACCGGGCCGAAAACCCGTTTGGGAGTCGCCCAGGAGGGAATTGGCTTCCAAGAAGTTGGAGAGGCGGCTATTCACCAACTTCTCAGCCACCTTACTGATACCCGGCAGCAAAGAGATAGGCCGAAAGTTGGCGAGATCGGCGGGATCGAGGTTAGGCTTTTTCAAAAGAGCCTTAACCACCGCCCCTTTCCAACTGGGGGGGACCACCCCATGGGCGAGAGACAGGTTTATCAAGTCTGTAGCAGGGCCAACGATAGTAGATGACACCTGTTTAAGATATTTAATAGGTGCTGGGTCTTTCGGGGAGCCACTCTTCATAGATCTCAGCACCGACAGGAATCTAAAAATAATACTTTTATTTAAGGTGGAATTGTCTTAGAATATAAACACTAATATGGTTATTCGCTTCTACTAAACTCTTTCAAGCCATTCCATATATTGCATAAATAGTCTTTCGTTAGTGGGGGCTAGGAGGTCTTCTTTCATAGTACCTCAGTAGTGTAACACGTGCACTGGCTTCAAAATGTTTGAGCGCTTTAGCATAAAATTTATTTATTTATTTATTTAAGGTTTTTGTAGAGCGCGTAGTCACCCGTGAGTATCCCAGCGCTAGACCTAGTAAGTCAAGAGGAGGAGGAAGTCAAGGATATTCAGAGAGGTCAGGGGAAAAGAAGGGTTTTCAAGGATTTTCTGAAGTGGAGGAGGTTGGGTTCTGTTCTCAATTTCCGGGGTAGAGAGTTCCAGTGCTTCGCTGTGTTCACAGAAAAGCGGCGTCCTCCTGCACGGGCTTTTTTCACTCTGTGTACTACGATGAGGTTCTCGTGGTCTGATCAGAGTGCTCTGGTGGGTCTATAGGGGGTGATATAGCTTTTAAGGATAAAATTGACAGGATGATCGCAGTTGCTTGATTCGTCCTGCTGGTGTGTGTCGGTGATTACTGAAAAAATGCTGGGCTCTTTAAAATAGAGGCACAGAGCATGCATGGGAGATTTCCTAATCCTATGTTTCTTTTGGAGCCATGTTACTATCCAGTCAGTCTATTTTAATGTGTTGTGAAGTTTAAACCTTAAGGATACATACCTTTATAGCTCTCTCTCTTCTCCCTATTGACTAGGTATTTGAGCAGGGGGATGGAATGTTTGGGTGTATGAAGAGGATCAGGTGGCCCTTTGGTTCACAGACCAAGCAATGAATTAAATCTTTCAGATGCTATGTCTTGAACAGCTGCCCCTCCGGCATCACTATAACAGAAGAGGATGGGTCCATTCACCATGCATCCGGTAACTGTTGCATGCAAAAAGAAAACCTATAGTCCCATTCTCTGGGCCAGCAGAGAGCATTTCCTGAGAATCGGGGAACTATTGCAAAATAAAGACACTGACTCCTTTTCTCACTTCGCATCCTGGTCAAACTGTTGATCAGAGGACCCTGGGTTGGAATAAAGCCATATTGTTATTCTGATGGATACTTCTAACCACAGATTCGTCAAATGTGAATCATCCCAGATGCCAAACTAGATCCAGAAAATCTTGCAATAGCCTCTGCATACCAGCAGGTGACGCAATCGGCCTCTGTCCTGTCACTGTCTCACATCCATTTGACAACATGGAGCTGCATATAGGCACTACCATTATGCACTGACATCAGTACCTCTTTTGCTGTATCCTGTGCCCACTCCTAACATTTATGGTATTTTGGCTTCAATAAATTATTTTGCCAGTGTGTAGGAATGACACCGCCATGGACAACAGGCTTCATAGTGTGCCATGGGTATACCAGAAATGGACGTTGGTTACAAACCCACTGAGCTTTGCCTTTGGTGCCTCTGCGCCAAACATGGCTTCAAGTTCCGTGGCTGTTGCTCCCTGATGCTGCCAAAGCCATCGGAGAACAATAAGCCAAGATCTACGTCACAAAGCACAAGCAGTTGGGTCAACCGCAGACTAGCCAAGCTCTAAGTTACCAAAAGAAACTTGGTCAATCCCAGTACAGAGCACCCTCTTCAGGAAAGAAAAAGTCGAGAGGCAAATTAAAGGAGAAACGTAAGATGAGCAAGGATGCCTCTTCGACGTCCAATGCAAAAACCACAGTTGATGGACAGAATGCAGAACAATGTCATACATTCACCCCAGTACAGAGATCTTTGCACTCCACACCACACCAATTCAGACATGGTCATATGCAAATCAGTCTGACCCTGTGCCTCATGGGAACAGTCCAGCCCGAACTGCCAAGCCATGCCTTCCCTGGACCGGAAACAAGTTTCCGACGACAGGTTTCTGGCATTCCAGACGTCTTCAGCCCGGCTTGCTTGAATCCAGTGATGTGGAGAGCATGGGACTCACGTCTGAGTATGCCCATCCCACTCGGGGTGACAAATGCAAAAACCACAGTTGATGGACAGAATGCAGAACAATGTCATACATTCACCCCAGTACAGAGATCTGGGCCTAAATCCATCGTTTTTTTGCACTCCACACCACCCCAGTTCAGACATGGCCATATGCAAATCAGTCTGACCCTGTGCCTCATGGGAACAGTCCAGCCCGAACTGCCAAGCCATGCCTTCCCTGGACCGTAAACAAGCTTCCGAGGACCGGTTTCTGGCATTCCAGCTGTCTTCAGCCCGGCTTGCTTGAATCCAGTGGTGTGGAGAGCATGGGACTCGCGTCTGAGCATACCCATCCCACTCGGGGTGACAAATGCAAAAACCACAGTTGATGGACAGAATGCAGAACAATGTCATACATTGTTCTGCATTCTACTAAGTGAAGTAGTGTGGCTCACTGGTTAGAGGCGGAAGACCCGAGAGCAGAGGACGGCCCGGGACCAGGGTTCGATTCCCGGCGCGGCAGGTTTCTGGACCAGGGTCAGCGGACTCGATAATTCTCTCGCCTCGGTGCCCACTCTGATCAGCGATCACACTCAGCAACTCTGGGCATTAGCTTGCCTCATCTTCACTAACGGCCCCACCAGACCGCCGGGGATGCCTGGTCTCACCCTGGAGATACCCATTAAGGGCCAACAACTACACCTTGGTGCCCTTGGATCACATTAGCGTAGTCATCTTGCTAATTGGAATCCAGTTCCTTCTCCATCTTTGTATGTGGTGTGAATGTAGAATGATTGTTAGCACGTGAGCGAGCTGCTGTGTATGATTGTTTTTCAGGGGACCTGCCAATTTGTTGCTGATTTTATGACTGTTTCGTGTTCTTTATTAATTTTTTCAACTAATCCATGTATTACCTATTAATTTAAAAGAAAAAAAGATTCTTTGATCAATAATAATATTTATATGAATTTATATCCATAAAAAATAAAAAAGAACAAATAAATATATATTTTTTTGAATGAACTTTGTTTGCACTTTATCTCCTTCTGTCACTACTTTTTTGATTATTTAGAGATGTACACACATTATTGAATGATACGGCCACTGCAGGAACACCCTTCTAGCTTCGTGGATACCCATTAAGGGACCATCTCTCAGGGAAGCCAGGAAGGGTTTCGCATCGGTCGAAGCGCCTTGGGACCCTCCGGGTAAGTAGTGCGCTATATAAATGCCTATACATTTACATTTACCCAAGTACAGAGATCTGGGCCTGAATCCATTTTTTACACTCCACACCACCCCAGTTCAGACATGGCCATATGCAAATCAGTCTGACCCTGTGCCTCATGGGAACAGTCCAGCCCAAACTGCCAAGCCATGCCTTCCCTGGACCAGAAACAAGCTTCCGAGGACAGGTTTCTGGCATTCCAGCCATCTTCAGCCCGGCTTGATTGAATCCAGTAGTGTGGAGAGCATGGGACTCACGTCTGAGCATACCCATCCCACTCGGGGTGACAAATGCAAAAACCACAGTTGGACAGAATGCAGAACAATGTCATACATTCACCCCAGTGCAGAGATCTGGGCCTGAATCCATCGTTTTTTTTGCACTCCACACCACCCCAGTTCAGACATGGCCATATGCAAATGACGTCCAGGCACACTCCAAGAGATCACAAAGCTACAGTTCAAGAACCTGGATACAGAACTGCTGTTGAAGGTGTGCTTGCCTCAGATCACCTCGGGCTACCTGTAGAAAACAATGTCATTGCTGTCCATCCAGTGGTTTTCCATTAATGTTAATGTCGAAGTCTCACCTTTAACCCTTGCAGAGACTGTGCTTTTAGCAGGGCTGTCTTGAACACAGTCATCTTGAAAGTATTTTCATCTCTGCAGAGAGCCTGGGACATCCAGGATGTAATCCAGATATTTCAGGCGAGAGCTAATGTTCAAGCTTTAATGGTTTTGAAAGACTTGGTTTGCCGTGCTCTTACCTCATGCTGGTGCCTTTTGCTCTTTGACCAGTATCCTTCAAGGGAACCTGCATGTCCTGGAGGACCAGCGTTGGGGGTGCCTTTTGGACAGGAGCCATGTGTTCGAAGAGGTAGTCAGGACCTTCAGTGGTGGATAGTGGAGCCTAATATGTAATGTGGAGGGCCAATCCCATTGCCACACGTTAGTGACGGAGGCTTCATCTCTTGGCCTGGGAGGTCATCTGAACAATGTGGAAATCAGAAGCCTTTATTCCCTGGTGAATCAATGTCATCTCCTAAATCTTCTGGAACTTCGTCCAACCCACCAGGTTCTCAAGGCCTTTTTACCACCTATCAGAGGCCGGTTGATCCACGTGCTAACTGTCAACATGACCACCATGTGGTATTGCAACAAATAGGACAGAGACGGGGTCATCTGGAAGCTTTGAGGCTATGGCGCTGGCTAGCACTTTACTGGATCTCCATGGCAACAAGGTCCCTCAATGTTCAAGTAGACAAACTCAGCAGGTGTCATCTTGCAGATCATGTGTGGCATTGGCACCTGTTGTTGGCCTGGGGCATTTTCCCCCAATGGGATGCTCTCCTGATAGACGTTTTGCCACATCTGAGAACACTCAGTGTCCAGTGCTTTGCGCTCTAGAGTTTCCCCTCTTGGGGGCTGCAAGAGGACGCTACCCCTCTTAAATGGAATTTGCTTCTAATGGCACTGGTGCTGAAGAAAGTTAGGTGAACCAGGTGCAGCTCATTCTGGTACCCTTGGGTTGGACTCGGATGCTCTGTAGTGAGAACTTCTGACTTTGTGCATGTGCCCTCCACTCTGGCTTCCACTTTGGGAGAATCTGCTGTCCCAGTATCAAACCTGTACAATCTACACCACCGTGCATGGCGCTTGAGAAGAGCTAACTGATACGGAAGTGTTGCATGTCTTTCTTGCTTCCTGCTGCCCCTTCACCTTTGGCCCTTGGGATAAATTTGTGTCTGGTGTGTGGACAAGCAGGTTCATTGATTTCATGTTAGCCTTTTCCCTGAGAGGGTAATTCCCCCACGGTGCGGGGAGGCGGTGGGGGGAGCGCGGCTCCGCAGTGCTCGTGACGAGACCAGCTCGTCATGAGTCACAGTGGAGCTGTGCTCATGACGAGCTGGTCTCGTCATGACCCCGTCCACTGATTAATTCGCCTGCACGGCGGGGAATCAATCGCGCGTGGGCCTCGCGGAGCAGTTATGACGAGCCCGGCTCGTCATGAGCACAGCTCCATTGTGACTCAGGACGAGCTGGGCTCGTCATGAGCACCGAAGAGGTTAAACTGATTTTTATATTCTTTTGTTTGTACTGTGTTTGCCCTGTCAAAACCTTTATGTTGGCAAAAGTACCTAATTGAGCCTTATGTCCTTTATTCTTTTGCTTGATAAACTCTCACTATTCATTTGCTGTGATGCATTTCTTTAAAGGTCCTTAACATATGCCCACCCCCTTCCATTGCTCCCTTTATGACGCAGTGGGATCCTAATTTGTTCCTAGCCTTTCTTATGTCTGCTTCTTTTGAGCTCTGCCGTAACTCTATTCTAAAGCTCTTGACCTTGAAAACTGTATTTCTCATTTCCATCACTACTTCTCTATTTAGCCTTGGTATACTTTTTTCCTGACTAGTTGTCATTTAAGCCTGTGCGTCCTTTCTTCCGAAAGCAGTGTCCCCTTTCCACATGGTCAACAGAGACCACCTGAAACAAATATACAATACATATTCCGATGTTGTTGGAATACACTCAGTGTGTTAAAATACCCCTCACACACCAAAAGGGCCCTTGGTGTCATGCTTCATCATCGGGGTCTTCCCGCCCCCGCTGCGGGACGGGGCAGTGCTGCGACAAGCGGCTACGCCGGAGCACCTTTTAATTGTGAGTACTATGTGAGTGATGATGGAGTGAGTGTCAGTGAGGTCAGGAGTGATAGACAGTGAAATTAAAAGATACCTGGCCTGGTGTTTAGAAAAAATTATTTAATAGGCACTGGCTGGTATCGTTAAAAGAGTGAGGCGGAGGGCAAGATCGGGTTACTAGTCTTGCTCTCCTGTGTGGGTCAACATGTTTCGGGGCGGCATGCCCCTTCGTCAGGACCGGGTTGTATAGATCCCCCTGTCACTCACTAATGCGCTCCCACAGATAGAGAGTGTTGTGTTTGATCAATGTGTATAAATAATTTAAATACACGTGAAAAAAGCTCGATCAGTAATACTGATGATGTAAGCTTATTCAATGAGGAGACAGTGCCCCATGAGCCAAGCTGGGCGAAGGGTATAGAGGGTCCAATCAACCCCCACACCTCAGTGCTTCCTCCTTCGTCAGTGGCTTCCGTGGTCAAAGGAGGATTAGCCCACCGCGGTGCCTTGTTGCACCACCTCTTCACTCCCTTTTTTGATATTTTTGACCCTTTCCACATGGGGCAGTCCATCACACTCCGTGTTCATTCTCTACCGCATTCATCTCAAAAGAAGGAGCAAGACTTCACCATTTTGACCCACGATGCGCCCCTTAGCTTCTATACTGATAGGACAAAAGCACACCGTGTTGATGATCAACTATTTGTTGGGTTCGTAGGTGGAAAGAAAGGAAAGGTGATTCTGAAAACAACCTAATCATATTGAAATATTCTCACCTCCCGCTCACCTCCTGGTTCTTTGGAGTGGACGTTTAGAAATAATAAAGTGCCCGGTTAGTTCTCGCTCACTGCAAGCTGAATGTTTCACCAGGGGAAACATAAGAAACCACTGTCATCATCGCATAGGAGTGATGCCTGTATGCAGCTCCTCTTCCTCATGCCTGAAGAAGGGGCAGAGTTGTGGCGAAGGCCGATGGAGCCGTCTGCCAGCGTGCAGGAGCTATTGCAAGAGTTTCTGAATCCAGTCATGGACCTGGGGAGATTTACAAGTTGAAGAAGAATCTGCAGTTAGAGCATCCACCAGAAAGAGCTTTACCAAAGAAAGGTAACTTGTTTGTTGGAAACCAGTAGAGATTGGAAGCAATGCCAAATATAGGGGAGTCTGTTCACTCTCAGTGCTACACTTGGACTCCATCCATCACGAGGATGTATCGCACCTCAGAAAATGAGGATGACGTGTAGCGGGCAGGCTCTGGGCGCTATGAGGTTATGTGTGGTGTTGTAAGGGTCTGGGCCTTTAAAGGTCATTTCTCCTGTGTGGCTGGACAGGCCTGCTAGTCTTTTCTGCAAGGGTTGTGAGTTGCTAGTCTTGTTGGGATGCCCCACAGAGGTGCTGGTGGGAGCAGAGGGAAGAGCAGGGTCTGCCTGTGGATTGTTGAATATGAAAGGAGAGTCACAATGGTCTCTGCTCTTCCCTCCAGCCCTGATCCTCAGTATTTAATCCTGCAGCAGCCCCAGCTCTGCCGGCTGTCACTTAAATGTGAGATTGGAGAGAATGGTACGTCTTGCTGGTATCCTGGAGAACTTCTTACAACATTGACATGATCTCCTAGCTTCTTGGGGGCATGTCCAATTTGCAGAGTTTTTATCTTATTTTCAGTGGCGTGCAGATGGCAGGTATATGCTTTACAGCGAAGACTGGGGTCTGAGGCGCAGTAATGAATGGAATAATTTGTACACGAGGCAGTAGAGTTGCTGTGGTAAAGGATGAAGTCACCAATGATGCGGTGTTGAAGTGAATCTGTCTTTTTTTTCTGGAATCTACAAGTTTAAAAAGTGGTTAACAACATTAAAACTGGGACTTCTCTCTAAATAAAAAAAAATTAAGCGTCCAGTGTGCCCCACAGCTGCAATATGGTTAACTCTTTTCTAAGCACTCCATTTTTTGGTTACACTGGGGCCTACAGAGAGTTACGGCATTTTGCAGAGGATCACAGCGTTTGGTTGATTAGTGCGTGCCGGGATTCAATGTTAAATGGCTGTGTTCTTCAGTTCAAGCATTTTTCAGCATAGTCTGAGCACGGAAACTTCACACTAATACCCAGCAGCGAGAAACCCAAGAGCTAAACCGAAGCAAAATGTATCCCCTAGCTCTCCTCTGAAACCTTCATGCGCCCACCCACACTCCGTGCTGCCTCTCACCCAGTCCCAGCCCCCCTCCGTGTTGCCTCTTGTACACCCGCCCACCCTCCGTGTTGCCTCTTGCCCAATGTGTTGCCTCTCGCCCACACACCCTCTTTGTTGCCTACAACCCACCCACCCTCCGTGTTGCCTGACGAACCCCCAACCACCGTCTGTGTTGCCTGCTGCCCGCCCACCCATTCTCTGTGTTACCTCCCACCCTTAGTGTTGCCGACCGCCCAATCACCCTCCGTGGGGCTCACCGCTGGCCCACCCATCCTACATGTTGCCTACCCTCCGTGTTGCGTACCCTCCGTGTTGCCTAACCCTCCGTGTTGCCTAACCCTCTGTGTTGCCTAACCCTCTGTGTTGCCTAACCCTCTGTGTTGCCTAACCCTCTGTGTTGCCTAACCCTCTGTGTTGCCTAACCCTACGTGTTGCCTAACCCTACGTGTTGCCTAACCCTACGTGTTGCCTAACCCTACGTGTTGCCTAACCCTACGTGTTGCCTTCCCGCTGTGTTGCCATAACCACCCTCTCTGTAACATTACACTCACCGACCCTCTGTGTTGCAGCCCACCCTCCGTGTTGGCATCCCGGCCAACCACCCTCTGTGTTGCATCCCACCCACCCACCCACTGTGTTGCAATCCGTGTTGCATCCCGCCCACCAACCTTCTGTGTTGCCTCCCTGTTGTCTAACCACCCACCCTCCATCATTGATGCCTATATCTCACTATTGGCTCCCATCCACAATCCCTCCCGGTTTCCTCCCATCCACCTTCGCTCCTTCCCTGTTGCCGAAACGTGTTTCGTCCCAACTGCCCTTCCTACATCCGTGTTGCCATTGACTGCCCTCCCTCTGTATTGCATCCTGTCTACACTCCCTCTATGCTGCCTCCACCCTCCTTCTGAGCTGCATACTGACCGCCCTCCCTCACTCTGTGTTGCCTACCATCCACCCTCCCTCTGTGTTGCCTCCCACATGTCCTCCCTTTTTCTGTGTTACATCCCGATCCATGTCCTATATATCGCCCTCACTCTATCTATCGCCCTCACTCTATCGATCTATCTATCTATCGCCCTCACTCTATCAATCTATCGCCCTCACTCTATCAATCTATCGCCCTCACTCTATCTATCGCCCTCACTCTATTTATCGCCCTCACTCTATCTATCTATCGCCCTCACTCTATCTATCGCCCTCACTCTATCTATCTATCGCCCTCACTCTATCTATCGCCCTCACTCTATTTATCGCCCTCACTCTATCCATCTATCGGCCGCACTTTATCTATCTATCGCCCACTATCTATCGCCCTCTATCGCCCTCACTCTATCTATCTATCTTTCTATCTATCTATCTATCTATCTATCTATCTATCTATCTATCTATCTATCTATCTATCTATCTATCTCTACCTATCTATCGCCCTCACACTATATATCTATCAACCTCACTCTATCTGTCCATCTATCACACTCAATCGCTCACCATCACTCTATCTATGGCTACTGATGAGAGACAGAAGGAGGAGAGTGACCCTCTCCCAGACCTGCTCTCACAGAACCCTGATGATGGGTCAGTAGATGGAGTAGCCTTGGCAGGCAGCCTCACTGACCAGCAGCAAACTGATTGCAGACATGTTCTCAATCAGTTCTGACATATGTTCTCTCTGACTCCAAGTCAGACCACCTGCTGCACTCATGAAGTGGACACTTGGGACAGTCTGCCTGTTAAAAATAAGATTTACAGGCAACCTGATCATGTCAGGAACTGTGTCAGGACAGTTCAGAAAATGTTGCATTTGGGAGTTATTGAACACTCAGATAGCCCTTGGGCTAGTCCAGGGGTCTTGGTACCAAAACCTCACACCCAGGGTGGTAAGAGAGAGATGAGGTTTTGTGTTGACTACAATGGTCTCAATGCAGTCACTAGGACGAATGCCCATCCAATCCCAAGTGCAGACGAGCTTATAGATAGGTTAGCCTCAGCCAAATTTCTGAGCAAATTTGAACATACAGCTGGCTACTGGCAGATCAGGTTAGCTGATGATGCAAAGCAAAAGGCAGCTTTTTCAACCCCTAGTGGGCACTATCAGTTTGTGGTAATGACCTTTAGTCTGAAGAATGCACCTTCCACTTTTCAAAGGTTGGTGAACGAAGTCCTAACAGGCCTGGAAGACTATAGAGCAGCATATTTAGATGATATTGCTGTCTTTAGCTCCACCTGGGAGGCTCACCTGGTCCACCTGAGAAATGTTTTGGAGGTACTGCATAAGGCAGGTCTAACTATCAAGGCTACTAAGTGCCAAATAGTGCAGAGTCAGGTTGTGTACCTGGGCCACCTTGTAGGTGGAGGCCAGGTTCAAAAATTGCAAAGCAAAATCCAAACCATCATGAAATGGAATGCTCCAATTACCCAGACTCAGGTCAGAGCTTTCTGGGGCCTGACTGGATACTACAAAATATTTGTCAAGGGGTATGGTTCCATTGTGACACCCCTGAATGACTTTACCTCTAAAAGAATGCCAAAGAAAGTTCAGTGGATAGTCAGCTGTCAAAAGGCATTTGATGACCTGAAGCAGGCCATGTGCACTGCACCAATTATGCAAAGTCCTAACTACTCCAAATAATTCATTGTCCAAAGAGATGCATCTGAGTTGGGGGGTAGGGGATGTGCTATCATAATTGCATGATGAAGGTCAGGACCAGCCAGTAGCTTTTATTAGCAGAAGGCTGACTCCTAGAGAGAAACGTTGGTCTGCTGTTAAGAGGGAGGCCTTATCTATCTATCTATCTATCGCCCTCACGCTATCTATCGCCCTCACTCTATCTATCTATCGCCCTCCCTCTACCTATCTATCACCCTCACTCTATCTATCTATCGCATCACCACAGCATCACTCAGCACCACCACAGCATTACTCAGGGGCACCTCAACATCACTATGCATTGCCACAGCATCACTGAACGCCACTACATCACTCAGCGCCACCACAGCATCAATCTGTGCAACCATTCAACAACAACTGGTCCAAATATGTTCTTTCAATGTTTCAAGCTTTATTACAAATGTCACAATAAGATGTTAATATTTCACTTCTGTTCTTGGATTTTCGTCACAATAAAATACACTGAACATAATCTTCACAAAAGTTATTTACAGAAGTTTAAGCTATTGCCATTATACATTACAAGAACTTTTATATAAGTATTAATTATTAAAAAAATTAAAAACCATTATTATTTGCAATATCAATACATCTAAGTCACGTAAATGCAACACATATCTCATTACGAATGCTATAAGTGTCACAGTTGCGAAAGTTAAAACTATTGGCATTGTAAATGACAAAGCTAATAATTTCGCTATTTTTAAAACCAACACATAAATAAAAAATGTGTTATTTACAATACCAATAGCTCAAACTTTCCTAATGCGACACCTATTGCATTGCAAATGCTTGTTCTTCTAATGGTACGGATTTTGGAGTGTTTATTAAGACTGTCTCAGCGTTATGAATTTGATGAATCTCTCTTTGTTATGACTCTTGCCTCTGAATACCTGATCCTGTTCACTAGATTTAGCTTGCGCTCCTGTCCAGTCCTGTAGGGGGCGCAGTGGATACACGTATATTGAGAATCCAGTTTTATTCTAAGTATTTGTGCAGCATGTGTCGGGCTCGGTTTACTTACAGACTACTCCGTTGCACGTGTATTTTATTATATTGCAGCCTTTATATAGCGCATACCTGCATATATTTTGGAGAAGGTAAGTGGGAGATTAAATAAAAAATAACACATAGTCGGGAGAATGTATTTTCCCCACTGATTTATACTAAAGCAGAGGCAATCTCCATTTTTCGGATCTATTGGTGTGTATGGTGGCAGACAATCCGCATTATATTTTTGGCAGTTTAATAGCATAGTGCAATCAAAAACATAGTTCTAGACTACGGCAAACAAAAACATAGTTTTAAAGTCTGTTTTTGTTTGTGCTGTGTAAAACGGCCAAAAATAAAACGTCGAGGCCTATCATATGCTCTGATCTCCCCCTCCAAGTATTAAAGACAGAGTGTTAACCTTTGATGTCAGAGGCAATTCTTGGGGGTGGGTGGGGGAGATTTGAGCATGCGTGATAGGCATCAGCATTCTATTTTGGGCAGTTTTCCAAAACTCCTAATCCGGTTTCTGCATGCAGGAATCGGGAGGCGGGGTAGTGTCCTTGAAATCTGTGGTTTTCCACCTGAATCGAAATGTTTGGCATGTATGATAGCGCTTAATACCTCTAAGGGGGCATGGAAGCACTTGTCTGCATGGGCAACAAACATTGTGTAGGGTGTGTGTTTGGAAGGGTGTTGTTTGTATTTTTGATCCTGTATTGGAAGTGTTTCCATGTGGTGTGTGATGCCACCTGGGTTATCATGTTAAGGGATTCAGTGCTTTGCAGTGTGGTGGATGAAGAGCTGTGAGAAAGAGCCATGCTGTTCATGATTTTCAGTGTGCTGGCAGCTTCGATAAGCTCAGCCGGTCCCTTTCATGGTATTTCTTATGATAGGAAGTGGAAGCGTTTTCAATATTATACACAAGCCATAGTTGCTGATTATTTATCTTGTGCAACTAACTACCATTGACAAAGCCAATAGTCCTGACTTGTTGTAGGTATGATGTTTCTTGTTGTAACATATATCTGGAGGCAAGGACAGAAACAGCAAAATACAAGCCTGGCGGAACACTATGCTAAGCAATGATGTTAAGCTTATGTGTTTTAAGCCACGCCCTTAATTACATTGGCCACGCCCCTTTGAGAGACCCTCTAGATTTTTCCATCCCACTTAAAGCCCTGGTGCTGGCGATGACAGTGCTTTCTCGCGTCACCTTCAAATATCCCAAACTCTTTCTTGACTCGCGGTACGCGGGGAGCTCGAGGGCATGCGGGTCACAACTGCTTAAACAGTGTGGAAAGTCCTGGCCTGACATGCGGCTGCCTCACAGCAGGAGGCCTTGCTGGGGCCCTTGCGCACACAGCCAGGCCCCTCCGAGCGTGACATTGCTGTCTGTACCTCAGCGCGGTGAGCGCATCCGCGCTGGAGTATTTTCTGCATTTCTACAGAAGGATCCAACCAAATCCAACAGCTTCATGACTAAATCGACCACCAACCCCCCTCCTGCATTGTGCTGATCTTTACTCCATACCTTTCGGATGCGTATTCAGACTCGCGTTCATTATGCCTTTGTCTGCCAGCAGCAATTAAGAGTGTGATTGTCGAAAGTGACAGCTGGAATCTTCGGTGCCCACCTCCTTTACGACTGCCTCCCAGGCAGGAGCGCACCCCTCCAAGTTTCCAACCTGCTTTGGGTTTGATAGTTTTATAGCTAAAATCCCACTCTTCAAATTTAACTGCTGGTTTCTGCTTCTGGAGGCGTCTTTATTGCCGTTCTTATAATTTAAGAGGTGTCGAATTTCTCCGAATTACGATGCAGCTGATGTCTTCCCTCTCCTAGCCAATTATGACAGTTGTAAATAATTGTGTTTCTTTGATATACTCAAATTAGAAGCTGGCCTTTCTTTTTGGTATGGATAGACCAAGAAAAAGATGGAAGGAACACACGACTAATATTAGACAAGACTTTTCATTCTATTTGCAAATAATATTTGGAACTGCCTAGGAGGAAAATGACTTAAGTTAGCTGTATGCAAACCCTCTAGGATTTTGTGATTTGCAAAACGCTTGTGAGATCTGCAGTTTTGTAAAAAGTCAGCACTTCTTTCAAAAGTGCCCCCGAAATTCCTTTTATTGGCCTAGCATTGACCACAAAGCCAAATAAAAGGAGAGGTCAGTGAGTAGGCGAAGTGTTTGTTTACTCATCCCCTGCCTGGACAGCAGATAGCAAGTAATTTTAAGGATAAGAGTACTGCTGCCATTTACCCCAAGAACAGTGATGGGCTGTCTGTATGATTGTTCAATAGCTTGCTTTTCGTGGATATTTTCTTGAACTCTGTCCACAACTTGGAAGCCCACCAGTCGGTAGCAGTGATGGGCTTCTCTTCACAGGTAGTGGCATTAGAATGATTCACGTTAGACAGCTTGTCTCTGACTTCTTGGATACTCTGGAAAAAACATTCAAACGCTTCTCCAAATCAAATTTATCTTCATCCGTCAACAAAAAATGCTAGGATAATTTTAAATGGAAAGTGTTTTTAAATTTTTCTTTTGTTGTAAAAGATTTTAAAGTAATCTAGTATAAATCAAAATAGCTTTGTTTCGGACACAAATGTGACCATTAAAGCACACATTAAAAACAGCTCAAATGAGCAACAAAACTGTCTCCATAGTTAACCCCTTCGCCGCTAGGCCTAGCAGGAAACTGCCCAAAACGTATTGTGTAGACATTAAAATGACCTATCACAAAACAACCTGGTTTTGTAAGCGGGGTACCTGAGTTTTTGGTCCCTGGCTTGGCGGCCATCAAGGGGAACCTACCAAATCCACACAGGGTAGGAAAACTTTGGGGGATCCACACAAGTCACATCTCCTTGAACTATCCTGGGTGTCTAGTTTTCAGAAATGTGTGGGTTTGATGGGTTTCCCTAGATGGCCGCCAAGCCTTGGACAAACAACTTAGCTGCCCCCTTTGCAAAACCAGGTCGTTTTGTGATAGATAATTTTGATGTCTCCAGAATACGTTTTGGGCTGTTTCCTGTCACGGGCACTAGGCCTATCCACACAAGAGAGGTACCATTTATCCAGTGGGAGACCTGGGGGAACGCTTGGTGGTAGGAAAATTGTGTTTTTTTATAATACCAGAAGATTATGGCACAGTAATGCAAGGAAAATGTGTGACTAGAGTCACATTTTGTGGTTTGCATGGCATTGCGGGTAAGAACAAATTGATGGGATCCAAGAGGCACACCACCCAGTACTCCCATTGTTTTTAGTTTACAAACCTATCTAAAGTTAGAAGATTTTCCCTAGAGACAAACCTCACCTTGGCAGAGAAAGACCGACAAGACAAATATTACTGCCTATCCATCTGTTCCTCAAGTAAGCACACATACTGGTTGGATTTGGCACGAGGGTGATTGAAAGGGCAAAAATGTATGTTATTAACAAGAGATTTCAAAAAAAGGAAATACACTGTTAATAATTAAAGGATGAACCAGTGACTCACAGCTTCTGAGCTGTAAAGCCACGTCAAGGCACCAACCACTTTACAGGCCATTCACACACCTTCCATACTGTATGTTCACACCACCAGCTGCGGCCCAGCACATTACAACACTCACATCAACAGACAATATAGAGACAATGTACACCCTGGCAGAGAAAGACAGAAAAGACAAATATTTATTCACAAGTAACTATTCCTTAAGTACACACACATACTGGTTGGATTTGGTGCAAGCGTGAGTGAAGGCTCAGAGCGTAAAATTGTATTAACAAAATATTTCACAAAAAGGAAATGCACTGTTAATAATGAAAAGGTTAAAAACCTGAACCAATGACTCACAGCTCATGAGCTGTAAAGCCATCGCAAGGTAACAACCTCTTAACAGGCCATTCACACACCTTTCATACGTGACACACACAAGACCATTCACACCACCAGCCACGGGCCCAGCACATTACAACATTTACAACAACAGACCGCGCCATTCAAGGGCCCATCACTTTCATACGCCAACATGACTGACACAGCAAGCACTGCCGTACTTGCTTCACACCTTTTTCCTTACACTGGTCTCCAATATAGAGCAAGTTTTTTTTTAAATCACGAAAAGAGTAGCAACAAATCTCTTCGTCACTAGCAATACTATTCACAGTGGATCAAAGGTTGAGCAATAAGATCTTTTTAAACCAAAATGTTTTCAACACTTTTCTCAATAAAGGAAGTTTTTTTGACCAATGGATCTGTGGTGGTGAAGAATTTCAAAACTATGGGGAAGCATTTGAGTGGATTAATTGTATTCTTTCTTGTATCAAAATTTAGAAATAGCAGATCATCTGGATCCTTTAATGTGCGACCCTTAGGATCTCCAAAGCCGCTTTAGGGCAAGTGTATTGAAGTTAAAGGGCCACATATAAAATTGTATACAAAAGTGAAGGGGGAAACAAAGAAGGACAAACAAGGTGGCGATTATAAGTGCTAGTTTGAAATGGGGTTGTGTAGTGCACTCCTTAGTCAACACTTATCCTTAGAATACTTTTCTCCTGGGTTTCAAAGGGGTGTGCTGGGTGGGGAGGAGGAGCCACCCTCCACTACGTTTAGAATGAATATAAACTAGTGACTCACGTCATTAGACCCTGCCCGCACTACTTATGGCAGAAATCCATCTGCCTGTGTACTCTACAAACTTATCAAATGCTTATATGTTGTTTTAAAAGTTTTAATGATAACCAATCATATCATAATTTCAGATTTTTAAACTTTCTGTGTGTACATTTAAGATAAACAATCAATGTTTCTTGAACCTGTTCTAGACATTACATTTTCTGTCTAAACAAAAAAAAGTAAATTGAAATAACCAAATAATCCAATCCCAATGCATTTAGTGAGAATTTCCCTTCGTCAGGGGCGCTGAAAAACATAATATAATATACATGTATAAGCATTGGTTAAAACGACATTCAGCACTTACAAATGTAAATGTAAATGTATAGGCATTTATATAGCGCACTATTTACCCGGAGGGTCCCAAGGCGCTTCGACCGCTGCGAAACCCTTCCTGGCTTCCCTGAGAGATGGTCCCTTAATGGGTATCTCCAGGGTGAGACCAGGCATCCCCGGCGGTCTGGTGGGGCCGTTAGTGAAGATGAGGCAAGCTAATGCCCAGAGTTGCCGAGTGTGATCGCTGATCAGAGTGGGCACCGAGGCGAGAGAATTATCGAGTCCGCTGACCCTGGTCCAGAAACCTGCCGCGCCGGGAATCGAACCCTGGTCCCGGGCCGTCCTCTGCTCTCGGGTCTGCCGCCTCTAACCAGTGAGCCACACTACTTCACAATGTTAACGCAGTTGGTTCACATTAAATTGTACTCAGTACATCAGAAGAAGCTTCACGTCTTGAATTATTAGTCTATTGAAATGAAAGAAAACATTGATCCACACAAAAAAGAAGAAAATATAGCGGCAGACATATATAACAAAAGATATGAAAACAACAAGTAAACATGTTGAATGGGGAATATACATGGCTGATGTTTCGAATGAGGAAATACAAAGAACCTGTTGCTAAATAATTTATTGTGAAGGACTGCAGGAGAAAGAAAATTGACTTGATCTGTTAAAAGAATCCTTACCACACAATGTGCTGAAGAAAAACTAGTTCTGAGGCCTGGAGTGAGAGACAACTCCTTAATTCAGTGGGTTTCTATGAATTTAGAAAAAATAGAAAGAAACACAGTTTCTATTTAAGACCCTGCACTTATCATGGTTGGTAAAAACAGCTTAAGTAGCGTGTTCCATACCTTGCACAATATGGACCAAAAATCAATACGATGAACGAAGAAGTAGAATCAATCCGCCGGCAGTAGTTGTGTGAATAACTGGGAAATTGTTGATACTGGAACCCTCTGGTTATTCGGTGTGTGAACTTAATAAAAATTCTATGAATTCGTACCTCAAACAATTAGAAATACATCCGTAGTATCCTCTTGCAAGATGGCCCTTAGTAAAATGACTGATATGCGGTTTTCGGAGACTATAATGTAAGCATAAAGACAGTACATTGTTATCAGACCAGACCGCATTCGCAACTACAAGTTTTAAACTGTCAGAAAATATTAAATAGAATGTACCCTGCTGGTTCTTGACCTTCTTGAGGCACATGTAGGACTGTGGTCAGTATTGGTCAGCTGTGCTGTAATGTCCTTGTGGCTCTTGAGAAGCTCAAATTGTTCAAGATGACCTACATCCAGACTTCAGTTTGCCAGACCATGCTTCTGGATATTTGTGGTTAAGCGCATGCTCCCCTATAGGCAGTACTATTTTATTTGTGCATTTTCCCATTCGGACATTTACAGGGAAAAGGACAGAAAACCTTAGATAAACAGATAAACTGAAACATAACATATATTGTTATGTTATGTGTATTTGTATATGTGTATACCAGTGAGGGTATCCTGGCGCTGACCCTGTGTGTGTACCTAGCCCGGCCTGTGTTAGGTTGGTTAATTGAAAAGCCAAAGCTTGAGATTCTTGCGGAATTCAAGAAGAGAGGAGCAGGCTCTGATGTGGAGTAGGAGGCCGTTCCATGCTTTAGGAGCTATGTAGGAGAATGCTCGTCGTCCTGACCTGGTGATGAGAATGCGTGGTATGTATGCTAGTAAGAGTCCTGCAGGCGGAGGAGTCTGGGTGGTTAGTGGAAAGAGATGCGACTGTTCAGGTAGGTGGGGCCTAAGTTGGTTAATGCTTTAAATGTGTGCTTTGACTTGTACGTCATGTCCAGTTAGCTGTCAATGATCGTTCCAATGTTCCTGGTGTGGGTGTGGATCCGAGTTCAGCTGAACACCAGTTGGAGTACCATGGTAAAGTGTTCTTACCGAGGATAACTACATCGGTCTTGTTGATGTTGAGTTTGAGACAGTTGCCTTTCATCCAGTTAGAGACTAAAGTCATGCAGGCAGTGAACTTGTTTCTTGTGTTGGGGGTCTTGTCAGGGAGGGAGAGTATGAGTTGCACGTTGTCAGCATAGGAGAGAGAATGTTGATGTTATGTGCACAGATAACATTGGCCATAGGGATCATAAATACTTTGAAGATGGTGGGGTTGAGTGATGAACCTTGAGGCACTCCGTAGATGAGTTTGCGGGCTTACGAGGAATAAGGTGCCAGAGTGACAGCTTGTATTCTGTCCATTAAAAAGGGTCAGGACCAGCAGAGAGCAGATCCTTGGATGCTAATCTCCTGCAGGCACCCAATCACGATAGGGTGGGCAGCCTGGTCATATGCTGCATTGAGGTCCAGGACAATGAGGGTTGCCATTTCTCCTCTGTCAAGGATCATGCGAATGTCAACTTTGGCGGCAAGGAGTGCTGTTTCTGTACTATGATTGGGCCTGAATCAGAACTGCGTGGCATTCAGGAGGTAGTGGTTGCTGAGATGGTTGATGCGCCTTGGTTGATTAGTTTCTCAAAAAAATCTGCCAGATGTGGAAGGAGAGAGATGGGAGATGGTTCTGTAGTTGGAAAACATGGCTGGGTCAGATTTTGGTTTCTTGAACAGGGGCATGTCGGTGGCTTGTTTCGAGGTGTCCAGGAAAGTGGCTGAGGCGAGGGAGGCATTATAAATTGGTGTTAGTGCTTCACTGAATGGTAGGAGTCCTTTGGCAAAGGTGTTGTGGGGCAAAGGTCAAATGGAGCCTTCAAGTGGATGGTCTTCATAGTAGCAGCTATTTCAACAGTGGTGATTGCAGGCCACGAGGTAAAGGTTAATTTATCGATTGTGATGGGAAGTTGAATTGCAATTGTAAAGTTTGAAATTGCTGTATAAAGAGGTAAGTTTATTGCAGAAGAATTCAGAGAGCTTGTTGCAAAGGTCTTGTAATGGGATGATATTGTCAAAGGAGGCAAGAGGCATGGTGAGATCTTTCATGATGGTGAACTTCTGTTAGTGTTGACGCCATTGCGATCTGCAAGAACTTCGCACTTGGTGTTCCGTATCAGCTGGTGGGGGCGTCTTAGGGCGGATCTGAAGATCTCTTTATCTGCAGTGTCATGACTTGATCTCCATTTTCGCTCCAGTTGCTTGCAGTGGCATTTTGTTCGCCTGAGTTTGTCTGTGTACCAGCTAGCTGTTGCTGATGGGTTGTGCTTTAGGCCAGCCAAGGTGTCGGCACATGTGGTGAGCCATCTGTTGAGGTTCTTAATTGCTTTCGGCAAGTCTGGCCGGTGGTGGGAGAAGGTGCAAGCACCCTCCTCTTCTGAGCTGCTTTTCCATCTACAGCAGGCGTTCCAGTCTTGGTAGGTCTGTGGTGGTGCAGGATTGGTTTGCTTATGTTTTCTTGTACTTTTATGGCTTTTAACCACATCGCTGCGGCGGCTATTCCGCCGCAGCGCTAAGTGGGCGGGGCGGCCGCATGCGGTTGCCGGAACCGCTCCGTCATCAGCCGCGGTTGGGCTGTGCTCATGACGGAGCGGTTCCGTCATGGCCCCGCCCGCTCAATAGAACGCGCCGCGCAGGTGCGAAATCAGCGCCGCGCAGGCCCGGCGGCAGAGCCATGACGGAACCGCTCCATCATCAGCACAGCGCCACCGCAGCTGATGACGGTGCGGTTCCGTCATCAGCATAGAAAGGGTTAAAATCTAGACTTTGACTGGTTGGTATGCTGAAACTGACAAGTGCATGGTCTGTCTAGGTCTTCGTTGCTGGCTTGTGGTCTGTGTTGTTGCTGATTGGGGAGAAAATTGGATCCAATAGGTGTTGGTGAGTTCGGTAACTTGTTTGGTGAGGCCAAAGTTTCTGAGGGTTTCTAGAAGAGCTTTATAGTTTGGGTCAGTGCGGTCTTCTAGGTGAAAAGTAAGGTGTCCTAGGAGTATGAAGGTGCTGTTGTTAAGGATGAGGGATGCAACGAAGTCCATGATGTTGCTGATGTAATCCTCTTGATCTGTTAAAGAGAGTTCCTCCCAGGGAGATGTTGGCTGTGATGTGTATCTTGACTTTGAGGAGTTCCATATAGCCGGTGGTGGTGTCATGTAGGTGGTGCAGCTGATGGTATCTTTGAATATAATGGCGACTCCACCTCCAGGTTTGTGCTGACAGTCTTGCCTGGCGATTTTGTAGCCAGCGGGGATAGCTGTAGCGATATCCAGTGCCTAGGTTGGATTTAGCCATGTTACCGTGAGAAACAGCAGGTCCGGATCAGGGTGATGCAGTGGGTCCCATATCCCTGTGGCTTGTTTGGTGAGCAAGCGGGTGTTAAGAAGCACGCATACAAGTGAGGCATGTTTGTGTGGGTTTGCTCTGTGTGGGAGAGCTGGTCGCTGTTTTAATTGAGTGTGAGCGAGTGAGTGCAGTTGGTGCGGGAGTGGTGGGTGTAGGGTGTAGAAGAGTGCATGGGATCTTGTAGGAGTTGCATGTGAATTCCCTTTCTGTATTGTGAGGTGCAGTGCAGGGAGTGGTGGCCGGAGTTATGAAAAAAGAGGAGCGCAGCATTTTAGCGGTGGGTAGGGGGAGACTCAGGGTACCTGGTGCTGGGCGCTGCCTAGGTGGAGACAGGCTCAGGCAGGATTGCCTTCGATGTGTCAGCTGCTCATCCACTGTGCTCCCATGCTGCAACAGCCATTAAATAGGTTTTAGGAGGAGGAAGACATGTAGGGTACCTTGGGCAGTAAACCAGTGGGGTCACTTCCTTTGCAGATCGATGATCGGAAACCCATGATGTCACATCCTGTGCAGATGGGAAATGAAGTCCACTTGCTTGGCTTCTTCTTTTAAAGACAGTTTTGGCGAGAAACCGTGATGTTACTTCCTGTGCAGATGGGTAATGAGAAACATAAAATTAAATGCTAACAATATACATGGGGCAAGCTGCATTCTGTTTTATAAGCAAAAATTGTGCAGTTGGTAATAGCTATCTAGAGCTGGTTTCTTGTCTCTCTCTCTCTCTCTCTCTCTCTCTTCCCTCTCTCTCTTCCCTCTCTCTCTCTCTCTCTCTCTCTCTCTCTCTCTCTCTCCCCCCTCTCTTCTCTCTTCTCTCTCTCTCTCCCCTCTCTTTCTCTCTCTCTCCCCTCTCCCCTCTCTTCTCTCTTCTCTCTTCTCTCTTCTCTCTTCTCTCTCTCTCTCCCCTCTCCCCTCTCCCCTCTCCCCTCTCCCCTCTCCCCTCTCCCCTCTCTTCTCTCTTCTCTCTTCTCTCTTCTCTCTTCTCTCTTCTCTCCCCTTTCTCTCTCTCTCTCTCTCTCTCTCTCTCTCTCTCTCTCTCTCTCTCTCTCTCTCTCTCTCTCTCTCTCTCTCTCTCTCTCTCTCTCTCTCTCTCTCTCTCTCTCTCTCTCTCCCCCCCCTCTCCTCTATCTCCTCTCTCTCTCTCTCTCCTCTCTCTCCTCTCTCTCCCTCTTCCTCTCTCTACCTCTCCAGTGTACACACACATCGGGGCAAAGTAAGAATCACATGTATTGCAGCTTGGATGGATTTTCACACGGAGAGACGGTATTCAGTCTGTCCTTCTGAAATATAACTAACAAGCATTGGCACCGCCAATAGGTCTCGCCTTTGGGACCTTATAAGTGTTTAGTCCGAGAGATTGGCAATGTTTTTAAGGTATGTTGTAGAGCAATGTTGCTGTTGTGTTCAGTACTGTAAAGTGTGTGTGCAAGTTGTGCTTAGTGTAGTGACGTAAGGGCAGTGGCATGGTGTGTAATGTAGTGGTGAGTTGGGATATGATGTGTGTTGGTGGGATGTGTAGTGTGTTTTGCTGGTGTGTATATTGGTTGTTTATGTCCTGGTTGGCTGAGGCAGCTGACTCCTACACACATCACGTTCTACTTAAGAGCCAACAATGGACCTATAAGATGCACCAGACTGTCACCAGCTCGTTTTGAGGAGATTCACTTTATTGTAATCATTTTGCTGGTATCCTGTAATCTCTTGTCAACTTCTCAATAAAGTTGTTTTAAAAAAAAGGGGCGGGCACTTTTTGATCACTGATATTTCGGCGCCTCGTCAGGGGCAGTAAGTGCTATGAAAATCTACAATAAAGCTGTGTTTTGGCTTTCAATAGCCTTTATCCTGAATCAGAATGTGCTTGCATGTATTTATTTGTTTTTGCAGTTTTTATTTAGCGCTTACTCTACTCGGCCGTATATGAGTGGTTTACATAAGTTCAGTTCCATTACACATGGTCACGCTCATTTTTTCGGAGGAAGACTGGCACAGGGATCACAGGATGTTGAGCTAAAGCTAAGACTCCGACCGCGCTACAAATAACAAACAAAGAAGAGTGGGAGGGGGTGCAAACATGGGGCGCAGGCTGCTAATGAAAACAAGCAGCTCAAGAGGAGTGATGGGGGCACGCACAGGAATGCAGCTGCCACCCTGCACGCCGTTGCTCGCTCCCGAGAGCAAAACGCTGTGGGAGGGAACATTACAAAAAGAGGAGGGACATGCACCCGCCTTTAGCCATTTGCGTGCTTTCATTAGTGAAAGACGCACACAAATGTCATTCCGATGTGTGGGAGGAGTCAGACCTACATGGAGAAGTTTTAAGTACTTACAAGAAACGTCCCATAGAGCAGCGCATGCGCGCTGCACTTGGCTTGACCTAAAAAGCCTGTACCACTTATCTTGAATCAGCTGCCACCAACTTACCAGTCTCTCCCTAACGTAGTTTGAGGCAGGAGTAACCAATCTCATCTAATTATGATAGCATGCGTTGGGTGCAGCCACTGACCAGCAGAGCTTTGTGCTCTTCTCGTGTACATAAGAAATCATGAACCACTGCCAGAAACCTTGCAACTTGTCAATTCACACATGGCATATCATAAGACAGGTTAGGTAAAGGCTGAACATAGGCACGGTGGCACAGTTCTTCTTGCCATACAAGGATTTACCATTTACTCCCCACCCAGTTTGGCATAGCTTTCCTGCTCCTTGCCACCCCATCTGGGTGGCAGTCTGGTGCTTCATGGACATAGTAGAAAATGGTAGTTTATTTACCACTGTGACCAGTGAACTGTGTACATGCTATATTTGAAGTCTTTTTACTATTTCCACAGCACAGTGGACGTAGTAAACAAACTACTTTTCGCTAGCAGTTGCATTTAAAAAGATACACTATAGTTGTCAAAACTTTCAGCGAATGGTTATTTTTTCTTTTATTTTTGTCACAAGCTAAGGTCTGGCCCCAACAGGTAACTTAGTCCTTAATTTCTGTTTCATTTATCCTTGTACGTTTTTATTCCTCAATGTCAAAGTAAAAATAAAAAAGTGTGAAGATCCTGAAACTCGCAATTTGAAGAAATTCTGTAAGTCGTTTATAGGTCGATGATGCAGTGTAGGCTTGGGTGTCAGCACATTTCTTCAAGTCACCGCTGCTCTTCCACCCTACCAGGCCAGGGTTTGATAGGTAGCACAGTTCCTTTATTACCATCACTGAAAGCGTTTGCAGAGTCATTATTTTGAGGACAGCAGGTCTGCGTTTGCAAGGTTTGTACTTACTTTGATATAAAAGCGCGCGGTTTCGAAGATGAGGTCAGGACAGATTCCAGGGTTGCGGACCCAGCTCATCCATTCTCGTCCCAGGAAAAGGACCTGGCGCGTGCTCAGGTCATTTGTCAGCATTAATCTACACTCCTTCGTGTTTCTTTTCCTTAAGCGCGTGCTGCTTCCTCCTGGGTGCTTCGAGGGCCATGACACCCACGCCAAAAACATTGCAGCTCCGGCCGATATTCGACGCAGCAAGTATTCTACAGTGTACTCGATTGCCAAATTGCTGATAGTACAGAGACGTCGACTTGGGATGTATGAAACATGAGAAAGGTTTTTGGGATCTCAGAGACCAGTAGAGCTCTAGACTGACCGCTGATCTCCCGTGGGGTTCAATTTAGGGGTGGGCAAAACTGAAAAATTGTGGGCGTGGGAAATACGCGCATTTCATTCATGACGATCAGGATTGTTACTCGAAGTGTGCTCCGGGTTGTCTGTCCATGTGAATATTTGCGCAAGGCTTCCTGGTGGGTGCAAAAGTGATGCGAGTATTTTCCATGCAGTTTCTTTACGTACTCAGTGAATATTGCTAGCGGCCTGCATGTAGCTGCAGTTCATACAGCATCGCGCAATAAACAGACCACGCAGTTATAGGCGTAAAAGGCCATTTATTAGACCAGAACTGCGCATAACAATAGAACAGTAAACAATAACAGCAAACTCCCCAATCATACATCCCCCCCATTCGTTTCAATCATTCATGTCAATACTGAGCCCTAGCGGCTCCAAACACCCTCCACTTGCCGTCAATCACCCTTCCAGCCCCCAGTCATTGCCAACTTCAAACAAACTTCGATCCGTCCTGCGCCAAGTCTCCCCCCCAAGGGATGGGTATGCCCGCTCTTGACCCCCTATCCCTTCGAAACCTGCCTACCGCAGCTCTGGCCTAAACTGGCAACGCAAATGACCGGCCCAAGTACCACCTCCAACTGCCAGGTGGGTGGGCGGCCTTTCGAACTCCCTCCCGATGGTGCCAGGCGCAGAAAAGAGGAAGATCCCTTCCTCCCCCGCGCTTAAGTACCCACCCCCTAACTCCTCCCCTTCCCCTGCCTGGACTATCCCCCGCGCGAAAGACCCCGGGGAAAGACTAGTCTGCGACTCTGCTTTCCCCGGGGCCCGGCATCGCGCAATAAACAGACCACGCAGTTATAGGCGTAAAAGGCCATTTATTAGACCAGAACTGCGCATAACAATAGAACAGTAAACAATAACAGCAAACTCCCCAATCATACATCCCCCCATTCGTTTCAATCATTCATGTCAATACTGAGCCCTAGCGGCTCCAAACACCCTCCACTTGCCGTCAATCACCCTTCCAGCCCCCAGTCATTGCCAACTTCAAACAAACTTCGATCCGTCCTGCGCCAAGTCTCCCCCCCAAGGGATGGGTATGCCCGCTCTTGACCCCCTATCCCTTCGAAACCTGCCACCCAGTGGACCCCCTGTAGGGCGGTACACTGCCCCCCCCCCCCCCCCCCCCCCCACCAAGGGGCCGTCCGTCCGTCACTGCAAAGTCACTCCCTCCGACACCATATCGACTCGTTCCACAACTTGCTCACCACATCCCGTAGTTCCATCATATACCATGCATTCCCCAGTCGAGACAGATGCACACCGTCCTCCCTAAAGGCTAAAGGCTCCTCCAGGCGAATTCCAGGATGCGAAATGACTTTCACCCCCCTGTCCACACAGTAAAGTCTCATTGCCCGATTCAATTTTCTCCGAGCCTTTTCAATGGCCCCGTGTTTCATGGCCCCCCTCCAAACTTTCCGGGGGACCAGCTCCGTCCAGGCAATGCAGGCCCCCGACATCCTCGATTTTAGCACATCCAAGTCCCTCTGCATAAGTTGCAACAGAGCCAGTCCAGACAATTGCACCAGGTCGTTCTCGCCCAAATGAATGATCAACAGATCCGGGCACCCCCTCTGTGGGACCATCTTCGCGAGCCAGGGCAGTAGAGCCCCCCATCGCATTCCGCTCTTTCCCCACCATTTCACCTCGTGCAATTGTCCTTTCAGTCCCAGGTTACGGCCGTAAACCTGCTGGTCAGCGTACTTGGATGCCCAGTGCACAAAGGAGTGCCCAAAGATCCACGTCACCGTCTTACCACCCGGGCCACCCACGCAACCTACGAAGAAAAAAGATGTTAGAACAGGCAAAACAGAAAATTGCAAACCAACAAACCTGCCTGGGACCCCAACTACTTCCTCACATACCGCTCGCAGTAGCGAGACTTCCAACGACCAATACTCCGGATCCGATCCCAGGACCAACCCAACCGTGCCGCTGCAGTCGCAGCCCCAATACGGAAAGAATGAGTACCAAAACCCGCACCATTCATCCCCAGGAGACCCAAAGCCATCCTCAACACCGCCAACAGCTGGCCCGCCGACATCCTCGCACCAGAAGCATGAAGGAAAATCTCGCCCCCCCGCGGGCCACCTGCCCCGCAGAAGGAGCGCCATTCTCGCACCGGGCAAACCGCCCCACCAGATTCATTCAGCCACACCCACATACCACGCCCCACTTGATCAGTCTTCGAGCGACCCAGCCATATCCCCAAACGCCCCGCATCCACCCGTACATCCTCAAACAATCGTCCGGCCCCCCGCCTCGTGCCCAGCAACTCAGACACCCGAAACGCCCCAAAAAACATCCACACCATGCACAGGCGAAACAGGCCCACCTCGGCCCCGTCATAGCAACACTCCGGCAACACCCCAACCAGCCGGACCAACAGGTCAAACGTCACCGCCTCCCGCAGGCGTCCCCCCCCCGGCGCCCCTCTCCCGACCCCACCCCCGCAACATTCGAGCCAGCACCACATCCTTGGTGGGGTCGAAACCCAGAAACAAAACACAATAAAAGGAAATGCCAGCCAATTTACCAGAAATCGTAGCAGCAGTCAGGCCACGGTCCATACAGGAAAGCACATAGCCCCTCACACCACCCAGCACTTCCGACTCCCCACTCACCACACCATCCACCGTCCAGCCCATAAAAGAACTAAATTCAGACCATGCCAGCCGATATGTCTTCCTCGTGGACGGGGCCAACGAACCCTCCACCAGACCAATCATCCTCACTCCCCCAAGGCCCAGATGCCGGCCGGCAGCTCGGTCTTGCAGGCGTCCGCTCCCGGCGCCAGATGTCGGAACCGCTGCCACTGCGAACGAGACAAAGCATCCGCAATGTCATTATTCGCCCCAGGGACATGCTTGGCCCGAAACACCACATTCAACTGCAGACAAGCCAACATGAACCTTCGCAACAGCTTCAACACTCGCAGGTCCCTCGCCCTCTGGTTATTCACAAGGTCCACCACCGTCATGTTGTCAACGTGGAAAAGCACCGTCCTGTCCCGAAAGTCATCCCCCCACACCACCAGAGCCACGAGCAAAGGGAAGAACTCGAGAAAAGCAATGCTCCTGCTTCATCCAGGAGGCCGGCCAGCTCTCCGCGCACCACCGCCCATCCCAAAAGACTCCAAACCCCGCTGACCCAGCCGCGTCAGAAAAGATCTGGCATTGCCACACTGCCCTCTCCTCATCAAACTCCAAAGGCACCCCATGAAAATCCTGCAAAAAAGTGATCCAAGTCCTCAAATCCGACCGCACCCCCAGCGAGATCCTCACCCGGTGATGCGGAAGCACTGCCCCCGACATGGCCATGCCGAGCCGTCGACAGAACGTGCGCCCCGCCCGCACTACCCGGCAAGCGAAGTTAAGGAAACCTAGCAGCCTCTGAACCGCCCGCAAAGGAATCCGCCGCTCCCCCACAGCCCACTCCAGACACTCCAAAATCTCCTTCACCTTAGGCGCAGGCAGGCGCGCCAACCAGTCAACCGAGTCCAATTCGATCCCCAGGAACGTGAGGCAACAGCTGGGACCAGCCGTCTTCTCAGGCGCGAGAGGCACTCCAAATTGCACCGCCAAGGCCTGGAAACGCGACAGAGCCCTGCCACAATCCCCCGACCCCGCCCTGCCCAGGAAGAGAAAGTCATCCAGGTAGTGAGTGACCTCGCGGCACCCGCTCACCCGCACCATGACCCACTGCAGAAACGTGCTAAACAATTCAAACAAAGCACAGGAGATGGCACAACCCATGGGAAGGACCTTGTCGACATAGATGGCACCCCCGAACTGCATGCCCAAGAGCCCGAAATCCGCTGGGTGAATCGGCAAGAGCCGGAAAGCCGACTTGATGTCGCACTTCGCCAGCTCAGCCCCGGGACCACAAGAACGCACCATCCGGACCGCATCGTCCACCGACGCATACAGCACCCTCGAGTCCTCCTCTGCAATGAAGTCATTCACCGACCTCCCCTCCGGCCAGGACAAGTGGTGAATCATCCTGAACTCCCCCTCCTCCTTCTTCGGCACAACCGCCAGTGGCGATACGATCAGGTCCGGCAGCGGCCAGTCAACAAACGGCCCCGCGACTCTCCCCTCCGACACCTCCTTCTGCAACTTCGCAGCCACCACACCCGGCAACTCCTTCGCCGACCTCAAATTTTCGGCCCACCGCCGCTCCCTGGGGCCCTGATAACCCACCCGAAAGCCCTCGGTGAAGCCCCAAAAGAGCCGAGCCGCGGCCTCGCGGTCAGGGTAGCACGCGAGCCACGGGGCCATCGCCTCCACCCTAACCGGAGTAGGCGCCCTTCGGGCCAGGCTGTCCCCGCCCCCTGGCGTTCCGACGGCGAGCGAGAGACACTGAGTGACGGGGTGCTTCCCCCCGCACTTAGAACACTCATGCTTGAACTTACACGGGTACCTCGAGCAGAAACCCCGACTGTAGCTCCAACACACCCCCGTGGTGGCCCCTCCCGGTTTGGCTGGTTGTCCGGACACAATGGTGCTGGGCACAGTTCCGCCCCCCGCCCCGCCCTGGGCGGGACGCGTCGGAAAAGACCGATACAACACCGGTAAACCGCTGGCCGTATGTGTAGAAGCCGACGAGTGCGACAATGCCATCCACTGCATCCAAAGCTCCTGATCCACCTCCCCCCAGCTCTTTTCTGGATCAGCGCTGACCCGGGCCCGAAACTCCTCGTCATAGCTTAACCAAGCAAAACCCCCAAACTGCATATGAGCCTTACGGATAATGTCCATGTATTTGAACAACGCAATCGACCGGTCAAGATATCTCACACAATAGACGCTAGCATAGATCAGAAAAGCCGAAGTCCAATTCTCCATGGTGATAGGCACCCTAGGCCGCCTCGTCAACTCCCACTCCTCTTCCTTGGAACCCTCCTTTGCCTGAACCTCCCGGTGCAACAACTTAAAAACGTCCACAAACTCGTGTTTCCAAATCTTCTCCCTCATTTTCTCCGACAAATGAGACCCCAACGGCATTGCCAGCCCCATGTAAGGCATTTTCTTCGGGAGCTTCACCCCCTTCTCATCCTTCCCATCACTTTTGTCAGTCTGCACCCCCAGAGTTACCGACTTACCATCCACCGACTTACCATCCACAGGTGGACCGCCCGAAGGCGCCCCCCCCTCCCTCACCGACCCATCTCCCACTCCCACCGACCTGCAGGCCCGCTTCTGCCCCTCCCCACCCCGGGGTACGTCATCCCAAACCGCCCACCAGGCACTCTCACCTGTCAGTGCCTCTGTCCGCTCCCGGGGCCGTCCTCTGGACTCCTTTCCACGGGCCTTCCCTAGGTCCAGTCTTCTTCCGCGATCCGGGGTCGACCTGCAAGACACCAAGGTCGTCACCCCCCGCTGCGCGGCCTACGCCTTCCAGGTCATCCCTCACCTCACCTTCTTCCAACTCCTCGCTCTCAGCACTGTAATCCAGTTCAAGCACCGGTTCCTGATCCACACCTTCACTTGAGACACACTTCACAGCACGCTTCACTCCCTTGGCTCCACACTCGCGGCCACGCGATCCAGTGGCGCCACCAGTATTCGTTGCCCGATCCCGCGGGGGAGGGACAGCCGCCGCGGACTGCCCTGCTGCTTCCGACCTGCGTCTCGGAGCCGTGTTGCGCCCCGCAAGGCCCCCCTTGGCTCTGCCGACAACCGCCGACTTGGATCCCCTCCCGCCCCACAGGTCGCTCGAACCTGGCAGGGCCCCGGCACCATCGGGCCTCAAAGCCGTGCTGGCCGTCCCTACCCCGGCCGCACCCCCAGTAAGGTGGGCGGCCGGGCCGGACCTCTTCAATCTCGCCTGCCGAATCTCCTCCTCCTGCCTCTCCGCCTCCCTCTCCTCCTCCGAGGTGGGGGTGGGAGGCCCCTCAATGTCGGGGCCCCACACCGAACCTACTCGGGCCCTCGTCTCCTCAGCCCACCTGACCTCCTGAATCTGTTCCAAGATACGCTCCCCTCTGGACCTCTCTTCCCAGGAGACAGAACCCCAAATCGGAGGGGGGAGCGGTTGGCCGTGGCCAAAAAATTCGCCCCCCCCGGGGAAAGAAACCCACCTGATGGAAACCTTGAACCCAACCCGGGCCGCCAATGGGAACCAGAGTGGGAGAGGCACTCCTGCCCACCGCAAACCCAGGCACCAACGGCCGAACCGCGGCCGGGGTGCCCGCCCTAGAGCCCCGGGACAAGTCAATCGGGCCCCCCTCAGACACCCGCAGGTCCAGCCCAGGCCCATCCCCACTAAAAGAGGCCTCCTCCAGGCGGACCAAGGGCCCGGGGGCCCCGCCGCCACCCACCGGCCCGTCCAGGCCTGGCGCGGGCCCGGCCTGGGAGACACCTAGCTCCACCCCCTGCGCAGCACCGTCCGGCGCCAACAGAGGAACATGGAGCGGAAGTTCCTCGGGCACGGCCGCCTCCGAGGCCCCAGGCAAAAACTCCAACTGGGGGAAGGGGCGCGCGGAAGTCGTCCTGCGCTTCCCGCCCCGCGCAGTATTCTCGGGGGACACCCCCCTCCCCTCCCGGCCCCCGGGCCACCCTCCTGAACCTGGTCGTCCTCCAAGCAGGCGAAAACCGCCGCCCGCACCCCCGCCGAGGCAGCCCTCGTGCCTCTGGTGGCCCCTACCCAGGCCTGGTCCATGACCCCGGGCCTAATCAGGTCCTCGCGGCCGGCCCTAGCGAGCAGTAACAAGGCCTCACGGACCTGCTCCGCGGACACCCCAGACATCCCAACCAATTCAACAAGAGCAAGAAAAACAAGATACAACCCCAGCTGCCGTAAAAACAGCTCCGATTACAATTCCAAAAGTAGACCTAGGCCCCAACTACGCACTAACTAACTACTCCTTTCGAGCTCCCTCCCGATGGTGCCAGGCGCAGAAAAGAGGAAGATCCCTTCCTCCCCCGCGCTTAAGTACCCACCCCCTAACTCCTCCCCTTCCCCTGCCTGGACTATCCCCCGCGCGAAAGACCCCGGGGAAAGACTAGTCTGCGACTCTGCTTTCCCCGGGGCCCGGCATTGCACAGCTACCACGCGACTGTTTTTGATCGAACCAGTGTCCCGGCGAAAGCATTATGCTAAACAAAATAGTAAGCAGAAAAAAATCAAAAACCTCTCGAAATATGAAACCCAATAATTGTGAATAGACCAGATAACACTTTCTATATAAAAAAAGGTTCCTTTGGCCTAGCTAAAATTCGAGCTTGCATGCTTCGCCTGCACAGTCCCACTCAAAACAGTTTCAACCTCTTTTGTCGAGAACCATTATCCCCTATTAGTCATGGCCACATCTGGGGGGGTCTGCCAGGGTCCCTCTTGTAAAAACACAGATTCGAGCGTTTCTTGAAGGGACTAGTTCCCTGTTCTGTGTTCGTGGTGGAGATTCTCCCCTTCCAACTGGAAGAGGCTCTGCCAAGCCCTTCTTTTACAGAAACTACAAAAGATGCTGCAGATTGATGGCTGTGGTACACATTGGGCGTACCCGGCGCATACAGGCACTGGTATCTTTTGTTAGGTCACAGGCTCTTATACAGCACAACACCCACCATTCCTTCAGAACCCTACCGCTGTTTGCAATTGGAAAGCTAGGTGATGGGTTATCCGAAACTAAGGGTGGTTCTTCAGGGATTGTTTCATGACCGTCAGTCCCAGCCCTTGTTTATGTGTCGTTTAATTGTGTCCTCAAAATCTGAGAGCACTGTCGGTGTGATTGAAGTGGGCACTTCTCGCTCTTTTTGTTGAGGCTTTGCAGTTGTGTGTTCTTGCTTCCAATCTCAATTTGCTATTTTGCAGTTGTGGGATTACATCACAGACGCCTCTATGGGTGCAGGATGGGGCGGTTCTGTCTTGTAGCTTACCACAAACATGTGTACCCACTGCCCATGTAACGATGAGGGATGTGCATTTTGACTCAGAGTTTGCCATTAGTGTGTGAAGTAGTGTGAATGGCTTCAGATGTTGACAACACTCTCACTAATGTGGTGTGGTGTTGTGTGGTTGCATTCCTTTATGGTGTAATGTTTGGAAGTCCCACCATTGATGTCACTGTGCGCAGTGGCGCATTGTAGACATTGAGTGCTGGCTTGCATTGTGAGGGTTCTTCCCAATACCCCTCGTCATATCTGCCTTCCTCTCCATTTTCCTTTGTGATGGCTTTGGCCAGGCTTTCAGCTATTCTGACCTTTTAAGACATATGGATGCAAATACCAAGTCAGCACCATTAGCATGATAGATGACAAATGTCTGGTTATACTTTTTATTCTGTAGTGCACGAGGTACTCTGTAACCCATCATTGCCGACTGATCTTAATTCCTGGGATGGTTGGTTATTGGTTTGTGGAGATGCTGGCATAACAACTTTCTTTTTTCCTAGTCTAAGTCTATCCCTGTCCATGTTGGCATGTTCTCTAAAAACTGCACAGAAAAGCAACAACCACCAGTAAGTGCTTTGTGCTCCGTATTCCAAAGTTATACATTTTCTTGCAGATCAAAGACTTGGAGAAAGAAAGAGTTGTATGGAGGGAGAATTAGCGAAAGCTTTGTGTATGAGGAGAAATTGAGATGTCTGGGTTAGAGGAAGATTGTGTCAGGGTGTTATTTGATAAGCCATTTCAATGTCTGATTTGTGATCCACATGGGATTTTGCTGAGAATTGGGAGAATCCAACGGCGGCTGCTGTCAATCCGACCTGGGGGGAGCAGTGGGTTGAAAAAATGATAACAAAACAAAAATACACTTATCTAGCACGGCCGGCTGCTGCGATCTTCTGCTCCCACGCCACTCTGTTCCTCTGCTACCGGCACGCCAATACCCAGGAGCACAGTCTCCCAGACTCCCCACGCAATCCCAACGCTGCTCTCATGCTATTACTCCCAGCATGAGAACAGCGCTGGGATTGGGCGGAGTGGGCCTGTCTCATGCTCCAGCATGCCTGTGTCATGACCACTGGGAATATCTCCAAGGGAACAGCCTGGAAATATCCAAGTGCGCATGTCGGTTTGGCCTCCTGTAGATGGCTGGACAAGCGGTCATGCACACTTTCAGTGCATACTACCCCTCCCCTCCGATGGTGCTCACGCAACATGGCCCACTCCGCCCTGGACTCGCACATTAGAAGTCAAAAATAAAATGATAAGATAATAGTTTTATTGTCATTTTATTTTTCTTCTGACTACTGCGTTTCAGCAGTGGGGCAAAGCTCCGCCCCTAGGAGAGTCTGCAATGTGGAGCCAGTGAGCAGCCTTTAGAACTTTTCATAACTTAAAATATGGTGTTTCCCATCTCAGGACTCGAGCAGTTTACCATCCACCCAAGTACCGGATCCAAAGCCTGGTGGTTCACTCCCCCTTCCTTCCTAGGACTCGTCTGCTGTCCCCTTGGCATCACATGCATCACTCTTTGTACCTCTGCGGAATGTCTGACTATATCTGCTTGCATTAGGTGTTTTCGTGCCATAATTGGTCCTAAGATCAAGTATACGTTTACGGACTTGCTATTCCAGGACTTGGGGAAATTCAGTCCCCATTCATTACATTCGAAAAATAAAGAAGTTAACACTTTTGATCATATTTTAATCTCTGTTTTACTTTAGGTGGTCTACATGCCAGATTTTAATAGTCAGATAAACATATATATTCAATAATATTTGGGATGCGTTTTCTATATTAGTTTGATGTTTGGTTGTTTTATTAATTTTATGCAAATTATTAGTATTTTTCATCACTTGCAACACCTCAACCTATTTTGAAAAAACACTGAATTTGCAAATTCAAAGATTCCTAAAAATCTTTAAAAACTTGCGAGCTGTGGTGAGGCTCGAGTTCTGTGGTTAACTAGTGAATGAGGTGTATCTCGTAAGTACTTTCTGGGGGAAGTAGCTCTCTCTGTAGTAGTCAATTGGCAAGTTCCTTCAATTTGTAAATTTCAAAAGGGGCAAGTTCTGTGTCTGTATTTACATATGGAAGGAAACAAGATCACATAGCTTGCACATCGCCTAGAGATGCCATCTCTTGAATTCCTATGGCTCTGATGGAAGATTTGATTCTTATCCATAGTGGCTCTGGGAGATTACCTTTGGCAGCCTTCACGAGTCATCTTGTTGCTGTTATAGTTATCTTACGGCATACTTACTTATAACATACATTTCAAGCAAATAACTCCATTCTGCAATCTATCTATTTAAAGTAAGAAAGTAATGTACTACATATTTTGTAGACTTTATTTGGCGTGCGGCAAAGTGCAATCATACGGTATTTGCAGAATAATTGGAGGCAGAAAATGAAGTTTGATGGGCCGCCTGACACCCACCGAGGCCATTCGTTGCAGATGGCTAGGGATGAGTCACTTTCCAATAAAATGTTTGCAGTTCAGCTGGTATATTCACTGTGCTTTTCATTTTATTATGAATTATACAGTACTTTACATATCCTGTAACAATCAAAGGTATGAAATTACTTCTAAGATTGGACTTCTCTCTCTTGGCTTGAGACTGTGTTGCCACAGTTTCTGCAGTACAGTCAGTAGTGCCCTTTGCTGCTGTAGGGAGATGGCAAGAGACACATTCTATGCCTTCTTCCCAATGTGATTAGGAGGTAAAGACGATGAACCCCTATAGTCAGAGGATGTAGAAGAACATTGACTAGCTGCACCACCAAATTAATACCTATGCATTTTTTTCAGTTATGACAAACGTTTATGACGTGATTTCCAAGATCCCAGTGTTTTACCTCCAAAAAACCTAGGAAAGACCCACATGCAGAATTGGGATGACCCACATGCAGAATTGGTATGACCCATATGCAGAATTGGGGTGACCCACTTGCGACTTTGGAATATCCTCTGCTATTGTCTGCAGCAACATGAGCAGCATCTAGTAATTTGCATCAGCAGTTAGGCAACTCAATATGAGGACACTCGGTAAAGATCCTTCCTCATTGAGTGGTAGCATTTCAGCCACAAATTAATTTCTAAACTAAAGTAATATGGGTGGTAGCTTCCAAAAACCTGGTCAAACAAAATTCGGAGTTGTGTGGAATTTACCACACCCTGCAATTACCAAGTGCGATAAAGTCCTGCTCACCCTTCGTTAAATTTCGGCAAGTGTGACCTGCCGCAATTTAGAAAGGGGAAAATGTTGGGTGTTTACTGTGACATGTGGATTTTAGTACAGTAAGCTTCTGAGACCTAACATGTAACCTTTGCATGTTTTCCCAACAGCCTTTTGCTCAAACCCATCTCTCTGGCCATGTACGATTTTGGTAACTCTAAATGTTTGCTTAATACACTTGTAGCAGTTATGATGGATGAAATGTAACCTCCATGAACTGGGCTGAAGTCCCTTTCCAAAAGCATGCATTTCTGCCTGCAATTGTACCTATTTACTCCATTTGCTTACCCTACGCATTAACTGCACTTCAAATAACTGGTCACCCAGTACCCAGGATACAACTATGGAAACCTCTGTGGATGGCTGAGAGGGAACATTGTGTTTTTAGGTACTCTGTAGCACCTTTCCTCATTCAGATGATGAACCCAGTAGAGCCACTTAAGATACTAGATTAAGTGTTGGCTTGTGGGAAGTTTTCTTTGAAGTTCGGGGGGCTACGCTGGTGTTGTGTTGCCAATCCAATCCTAGTCATACTTGGTACATTTCCTTCGGCTTCCGGGTAGTACAGGTATACCAGTTTACAATACGGAGTGGTCAAAATGTTCTGGTGTCCTTTTTAGCTCTCCCAGATTACCTGGAAAGGGTTCATATTCGAGAGCGAGATAGAGAGACGCCCACACACACACCCCTTTTTAAAGAGTCTGCCATAGTGAGAGGTGGAATACATCATTAAAAATAATAATAATAATACTGAGCTTATGTAGCGCCTGGTTACACTGCCAGTGTGTCCCCGCGCTTCCAGTGGCCCAAGTGCTCCCAGCCAGACTACTGACCCCAGAACCAACTAAACCCTAGAAAACAGCAGAGTTTTAAGCTCCCTCCTGAAGGCTGACTCCACAGGCTCCATACGGAGCCTGAGGGGAAGAGTATTCCAGCTCCGCGCCGCCAGATAGCGGAAAGATCTGCCTCCCATTCTCGCCCTTCTAATCTTGGGGACCTGTAGCAGAGCGGCACCCTGCGACCTCAGTAGCCTAGTAACACCTTTGACCAGATATGCTAGATCCTGGGCACGGATGCAAGTGGAAGAATGGACAAACAAACTATTGGAAGAACTTCCCCCTAATAACGAAGATCCTTGTCTGGCAAACCAGGAGTACGAAAATTGGATTTTGCACTCCCTCGAAACTATCCTCCCTCTTAAGAAATCTACGGTAAAACGCTCCCACAAAACAGCACCATGGTATTCGGAAACCCTCAGGAACAAAAAGCGCCAATGCCGAAAAGCAGAAAGAAAATGGCGCTCAAACTATTCTACGGAGGAAAAATCCGATATCGGGAAGAAATAAAAGCATATAAAGAGGATATAAAAACTGCCCAAACAGCATACTTCTCTGACAAAATCCTAGCCGCAAAATCTAAATCCAGGGAAATCTTCCAAACCTTGCAAAAACTGACTAAACCACCCCCTCCTAGTGTATATGAGGAGAAATCTGTCTCCCAATGCAATGACTTGGCGGAATTTTTTTCGGCCAAAGTAAATAAAATATATACTTCCTTCCCTCTCGGCACTACTTCTCCGATAGTTCAGGATACCACCAGGGGGTCAGACCTTGGACTAGCCTCCTCACCCACACTTGACCATTTTCCCTGCATGGATCTGGAAGTGGTAGAATCTATGGCTCGGAAAGTAAAATCCGGCTCCCCAACCGACCCGGCACCTCCAGAGGCCATGTTACTCGCATCTCAGACAGTCCTACCTATCATTAAGAACCTTTTGAATGCCTCCATCGACTCTGGCATTGTCCCTCCTGCCTGGAAACAGGCAATGGTCCGAGCACTGATAAAAAAGCCAAACCTAGACCCATCGGATTTCGCCAACTATCGTCCGATCTCACTACTCCCCTGGGTGAGTAAAATCGCGGAGAAGTATATCAATCTCCAACTGGTTAGCTTTCTGGAAAACAACCAGCTGTTGGACCCTACCCAGACAGGGTTCAGGCCTAAGCACGGAACAGAGTCCGCCCTCCTTATGGTCATCGAGGAGTCCAGGAAAATTCTTGATCAAGGAGGATCAGTGGCAGTGATCCTTCTTGATCTCAGTGCGGCGTTTGATACGGTCAGTCATAACACCTTACTGAACCGCCTATCAAGCGTCGGCATCGTGGACAAGGCCTGGCTCTGGTTATAATCCTTCCTAAGCAGCAGGTCGTTCCAGGTGTTTGACGGACAGACTGTCTCCTCCAGCATACCCCTGAAGTGTGGAGTCCCCCAGGGCTCCTCTCTAAGCCCTGCGCTTTTTAATATCTACATGAGGCCACTGGCTGAGGTAGTTCGTCCGTATGGAGTTAAGATCATCTCCTATGCGGACGACACCCAGCTGGTGGTCTCTCTAGCGCAGGAAGCTCAACACCCACTTTCAGGTGGACTAACAAAATGCTTGGAGGAGGTGAAGTCCTGGATGACCCTGTCATCACTAAAGCTCAACGGTGACAAAACGGAGCTCATGCTCCTGGGCCCGGCTGACCCGACCTTCTTCAATTCATTATGGCCCACCTGTCTAGGCCCCCCCCCCGGCTCCGAAAGAAAACATCAAAAGCCTAGGGGTATGGCTGGACAGGAATCTCTCTCTTAATACTCAGGCCACAAAGCTCTCCGCCACCTGCTTTGGACTACTCAGGACATTGAAGAAAGTTCTTCCTCTGCTCCCAATGGAGGCAAAGAAAACAGCCATACAGGGCATAATACAGTCACGTCTGGACTCGAACAACGCCCTCTATCTGGGAGCCCCAGAGTACACATTGAATAGACTACAACTGGTACATCACTGTGCTGCCCGTACCTTACTGCAAATCCCCCGCAGAACCCCAGTCAGGGAGGCACTGACCAGCCTTCACTGGCTCCCGGTACGCAAGAGAGTCACTTTCAAAGCAATGTGTATTGCCCACCAGGCCTTCTGGGACTCAGGGCCCCAAATCACGCGTAACCTAGTTAGCCAATATCATCCAGGCAGAGACTTGCGCTCTAGCCAGGCTTTTATGGCAACAGTCCCCAGAATTAAAAGGACTAGATCAGGCGGAAGAATGTTCACCTTCAACGCCTCAAAGATCTGGAACTCCCTTCCTTTTCATTTGAGATCGAATCCTGACCTTGCCTCTTTCCGCAAACAATTAAAAACACATCTGTTTAAATCCCCTTAACAATTCAGCCCCACCCCCCCTCCTCCCTGTCTGCTACCCTCATTCTCCTCCATCTGGTTCCTTTAGCGCTTGGACGCCTCAGGGCAGCAATTCGCGCTATAAAAATCCATTTTCATTCATTCATTCAGTAGGCTCATGCGGTGTTAGGCAGCCAGTGCAGTGCCCCCAGCGCCTGTTTGGTAGAGCTTCTCCTAGGGATCATCAGTATCAGGCGTGCGGCAGCATTCTGTATATACTGCAGTCTCTGGAGACAACTCGTACTTGCTCCCAGATAGAGGGCATTCCCATAGTCCAGCCTGGAGTTAACCAAGGCATGGACCAGGACCTTCCTAGCTGACATCGGGAGCATGTCAAGTGTATTCCTCAGACTGCGAAGAATGCCAAAGCAGGTGCCTGCCACATGCCTAGCATGGTAGTCAAACGAGATTTTAGAGTCGATCCACATGCCAAGGTTTTTCACTTGATCCCGAGGAACCGGCAGGGGCCCTGGGTCCTGCGGCCACCACGCAGAGGTCCAAACGGATGGGGACTTGCCCACTATGAGCACCTCGGTTTTATCCCCATTCAGTCTGAGGCAATTCTTGGCCATCCAGCTAGCCAAACCCTGCAGGCAAGCCGCAAACCTACCCGCCGCATGCTCAGCCGGCTGTGTCAGAGCCACAACCAGCTGAGTATCGTCGGCGTAGGTTACAACCTCCTCCCCAAATTGTTCCGCAATAGATGTTACCGGAGCCACGTACAGATTAAAAAGGGTCAGGCTGAGGCTCGAGCCCTGTGGGACCCCTTGATTCAGGTCAAAAGCCTCTGACCTGTCGGGTCCTTGCTCAACACAGAAGCTGCGCTCATAGAGGAAGGATTCCAGCCATTTCCATGCCAACCCCGCCACTCCCCCCTGCCTCAGACACTGTAGCAGGGTGTGATGCGCCACAGTGTCAAACGCGGCACTGAGATCCAGAAGAATCAGTGCCGCTGTCTGACCCTTATCCACGTGTTTGCGCAAGGCTTCCGTGGAAAATAGGAGCGCAGATTCTGTAGAGTGGCAGGCTCGAAATCCTGCCTGTGTGGGATGTAAGAGACTGCGAGCCTCAATGTGTGCCGAGAGTGGCTGGTTGACCAGCTTTTCAGCTATCTTAGCAAAAAACGGGAGAAGAGAGATCGGTCGTAGGTTGCTCTTCTGGGACATACTGATATGGGCTTTTTTCTTAAGAGGAAGGACCACAGCTTGTTTCCAAGTTATCGGCACCCTGCCAGATTCAAATGATGTCGTTAAGAGGTGTCTGATATACGGGAGTAACACCTCAATATTTCCTCTTAGAATTTTAGCCGGGGCCGGGTCACGTGGGGATCCAGATTTTACCCCTCTGGCTACTTTGATTAACAGCTCCCCCCCCAGGAACCGCAAATGCACTCAAACTGTGTTCTTTCAAGACAGCTTCCCCAGATGGCTCCCTGCCTATGGAGCCCGTCCTAGCCTCAGCGGGAAAGGTAGAGTAGATATCATGCACATTTTTATGGAAAAATTCAGCTATCTGATTTCAGGATTGTACTGAAACCACATCCTGTTCTCCTATAGACGCCAAAGATGATATTTCTTTGTAGACTAGGAAGAGCTCTTCAGCAGAGCAATCAGCCTTGCCAATCCGCTCCGTGTAATAGGCTGCCCGGATTTTCCTTATCAGGGCGTGATACCCTCTCAAGCCGTCTTTATACTTCCTCTCGGGTGCCGGCAAGTAATTTTTTTCTCCATAATCTCTCAAGGCGTTTACAAGCAGTTTTAGCCGCTTTGAGTTCGCCATTGAACCATGCTGCCGATTTCGTTCGCCTCGCGGGTCCCATATTGGACCACGGGCCGTTTTATCCAGGGCACGCTGAATACGCTGGTCCAGAGCTTCACTAGCCCCATCCATATTAGAACCGAGTCCTTCTGGAGGGCCCTCCTGAATCAAAGATGCGGCAAAGTTTTCAGGAGAGAACTTGGCCCACTTTCTCTGTTTTTTGGAGGTACCACCCCGTTTCTCATGCTTAATGCCCCCAGGGCAAACAAAATGAAATGGCACTATAAAATTATCCGTCCAGATAAACGGTTCCGGAGGATCAACCTTCAAAGCTTCCCATTTGCAGAAGATAGGATCTAACAAGTGACCTAACCGATGTGTGGGTAGCTCAGATTTTAAAATTAAATGCAAGGTACGTAGATCGTGGCGAACTTCCTGGGCCTGGATATTAGAGGCATCATCAAAGTGCAGATTAAAATCCCCTAATAATAGGAATTTGTCATAACGCATGGCCGGAGGAAGTAAGTTTTGTACAAGGCTGGCAAGGAACTGAGTACTGCCTCCAGGGGGTCTATACACCAGTAGACCTTTAATAATGTAGTTGTTATTGATCATTATGGAGAAGACACCCACTTCCCCATCCAAAATGGGTGTCGCCTCCAGGGTACAATTGATGTCACCCTTATAGATCACCGTAATCCCCCCCCCCCCCCCCCCCCCCCCCCCTATCGCTGGCTCTATCCAGCCTACAAATCCCATAACCTGGAGGCAGATTCTCCAATATTTCAGGGGCTGAGTCCTCATCCAGCCAGGATTCAGTAAAAAATAAAATATCCAGCTTCCTATCCTGCAGTAAGTCAGAGACCTCCAGCCTTTGTTTCTTAAGAGACCTACAGTTAATAAGAGCGCCTCTAATCTCTCTGTGGGTTCCTTTGCGGCGTGCCCCACAGGCAAATGAATGTCCACAATGGTAGCACGCCCTAGCTAGGACGCCCCCGCTAAGTTCAGTACCATGCCTACATTGCAGCATAATGTCAGTGCGCAGATCAAGTAGCTCCTGACGAGAGTAGGTGAGGACAGCCGAAAATCCTCCAGGGGTCCTGGCCCCAGGCCCTTCTGGCCGCGGACGGGCGCAGACAGGCTTGCCTTAGGCGCGCCCGCTGCGCGTGTCCGCTTCGCGAACGCTGGGGCATGTGGGATTTATGCTCGATCCTCCCCTGCAGGCTAGAACGCTAACTCTCCCACCCGGAAGTGCCTGACTCTGCCTACCACGCCCTCTGCACTACGGTACTAATTACTGCTTCGGACCTGGGTGGGTAGGTCGGGTCACCGAGTCCAGGCAAGCCCTCACAGGTAGGTCTGTGCGCTAGGGAGCACAGTACAATTTTAAAAATAAAAATCAAATGCACCGCTAAAATATGCCCAGGCACTTGTAAAATCAGTGTTGTCCAAGGTTAAAGTTAAAATTACGCCCAGAGTCAGCAGCAACTTAGCGGGATCACCTGTGCCACAAACAAGCGCGGGAGGAAGCTGCCACCGACCCCTTCTGCTCGCGTTGCATATCTGTTAGCCAAGGGTGAGCCCCCTTCGGCTTTCATGGACCAGCATATGGGTTTTGGTCTAGCTTATCAGTCTGAATGTCCTCGGAGTAGCAACTCAAAGGATGAAAGTGTACTCTCCTGTGGGCCTCGCAGAACATATAGCCCTGTTTATAGTGTTTCTGCAGAGGACTCTGAGAAGGTGCCCTAGTGATTTCTGGAGCACCGTTTGAAAAATCTCACGCGAAACTTATATAAAATAGCACTAGACCTAAACAAAGGACTATAAGACATTTAATATATGAACAAAAAGTGAACTATCGTACAAAATATAATAACACACCGTTATATATGTGTATATATAAAATTAGAAAACTATTACCATGTGGCAATCCGCATTATGCAGTCATAATCCCTAAGGCCATATGTGAATAACGGTCTTAATAATGCTTCTGCACAAAACACTGAAAGAGCCATGGGCGGAAGTGGGCGGCAGAGAGACACTTTGCACAGCTGAGACCAGGGTTGAATATTTTGGTGTATGGAACTCTAGGTATTTATGCATGTGTTTGATATTTTTATAGCCCAACTCAGCCAAAAGGTAAGTGGTGCTTTGCACAGGGTCAAAGTAGAGCATAAAAGCAATGAACAATAGGAAAGGTAGATGGGTTGGTTATGTGCAGTTAATGCATTGTGATGTAGTGTTCTTTAAAGAGGTGAGTCTTCAACTCTTTCCGAAATTGGAGCAGCGTTGGGGCAGTCGTGATGGATATGGGGCAGTCGTTATGGATATGCGGCAGGCGTGATGAATACGGGATGTTGTTCCAGCTGCTGGGTGCATAGATTGAAACGGACTGCGTTCTGCTTTTTAGGTCGAGCTGTGTTAGCAGTGCGTCAGCAAAGCATCTAATGTTGCCGACTTGCCGGGAATGTGAGACAGAGTGTGGGCACGCGCTTCGCTGTCTGAGATTTCAGCGTGTGTGCGCGCTTTTGCTGCTGGGCGGTCGTGCTGGGTCGTTTCAGATTTCAGCGTGTGTGCGCGCTTTTGTCCTTCGCATCACGTGTACAGGCGATCTGCCGCCTCCTTTTCGGCCACCCGGAGTTTGCCAAGTCCGTATACTATTGCATGTACTAATTGTGAACAGCTTACCAACACCACGTGCCAGTACATAAACACCCCTTTCCTTCTCAAACTACAGATGTGCCTTGTCCACGTGCACCCCCTTATCTTGGCAAAGGTACTGTTTCTGAAGCCGTTTTACTAGGACGCTGGTTGCTTTTTCAAATTTCTGCACCTAAACACGTGTTTGGCAGTACGTTTGCAACAAAAGCAACTTTACTAAGTATTTGGACAGTTTAACCCCAACCACCCCAACCACAAGCTCACGCGCACACACTCACAGCCCGTTCCCCACCACCCCAACCACCAGCTCACGCGCACACACTCAGCCACGCATGCACATCCCCCCACCCACCCCACTCACAGCCTCACGCGCACACACACAGCCACGCACGCACACCCCCCCTCCACCCCACTCACAAGCTCACGCGCACACACACAGCCATGCACGCTCACCACCCTCCCCCCCACACCTATCCCACTCACCCCGCTCACGCGCACACACACAGCACAGGGAGCTGCAACAAGAAGCAGAGCAGCTCTGAGGGCGTGCATATTGGGCACACTGGGCTTGCATATATACCCATACAACAAGCGTGAGATCATATGCATAAGACAAAGAGCTAACGCGAGAGACCGAGCACAGGTGACGGAAGCACACTTTCACGCATATATGCACATATAACAAATTTAAAGTAAAATGCACAGGGCAAGGAGGTGCAGTGATAGGCACAGCAGTGGTGAGGGCGCGCACATTGAGCACAGTGAGCTTGCATATATGCCCATAAGACAAACGTGAAGTCAAATGCCCGGGACAAGAAGCTGCAGCAAGACGCAAAGCAGGGGTGAGGGCAAGCACAGTAGGCTTATGCCCATAGAACAAACGTAAAGTGAAATGCACAGGACAGAGAGCTGCTGCGAGAGTCAGAGCAGAGGTGAAGGCGAACACACTGGGCCTGCATATATGCCTATAGCACAAACTCAACGTCAGATGCACGCACAGCCACGCACGTACACCCCCACTCCCCCTTACCCCACAATGTCTTCATCGGCATACTGCAGCACCGCGAGGGGCTCCGTCTTGATCACAGGAGCCCACTAAAGTCTGCCTCGCTGCCACTGTGCACGAGCCGCAGATCCAGGAACAGCGCATGCGCGAGCAGCCCTCGCGCTCCTATCCCCTCTCTGTCTCCTCCCTGGCTCGGATGTGTAGCACAGGTGCCGCAATGCTTGTTTCCAAATGTTCCCCGAAGGAGCTGTAAAACAACAACTTTGCTGCAGAAGAAAACGCCATAAGGGAATTAAAGCAAAATAAAAGAAATATAGGAGAAAATAAGATTCACATGATGTCAGACACGTTTCTGTTCTTATTCATTTTTTTTTCTAATACCATTAGGGCGAGTATGGGTGAGGAGGAAAGCTTAACCCCTTAAGGAGGTTGTCCCCAAAAAACACGGAATGTCAGTTAGACTCATCCACAACAAGCTGTAGGAGCACGTGAGCGGGAAAGAAAGGAACATCTATTCTACAAGTAACACACATTGGTAAAACAATAAGTCTTAGTTTAAGGCACCTAAGCGTGCAGTGTAAATTCATGAAATCCAGACAACCAACAAAAGGAAGAGTGAATTGAAGGCTCCTTTGCCTTCTTTACAGAATACTTTTTTTGTTATTTCAAGTGAAGAGGTCTTTAGATGCAAAGTTGTCCCTCGTGCAGGTTACAGCAAACACTTGAGTGGAGGTGGAAGGATACATCCCAAATAGCTTCAGGTGTAAGATGATGATCAGCTCATTGAGCTGCCCCAAATTAATACTAGCTCTGTTTGACAACTATGGTATCAAAACTAGGGTCTAAAAAAAATGGCGAGCAGAAATGTTTTACAAATATGTGAGCCTCTTGTCATGTTTTGTGACAGGAATAACTGGTCAGACCTAAAGGCACTAGGCCAGTGTGCATGCGGGGTCCTAGACTCTACCCCAGCCCTTCCGGTCTTTCAGAGACACTGACTCGGCAGAGGTTCTTGGGCCCTTTTGCAGACTATGCAACAATCTTAGCGGACGTTCAAAGGCTCATACATGTAAATAAATTCCCTTTAAACATCTATGACTGATTTTTTCCCAGCCCCACCAGCCTTTCAGAAGGCGTTTGGGAAGTACATATGGCCAGGCAATCCCTTGTGATACAGATGCCCTCTCTCACTGCATGTCAAAGCCCCCAAAACATGAATACCGTCTGACCCATGGAAGATATTTATAGGGGGACATGACAATGTAGTCTCTGCCACCGACATGTCACTCACCCAGAAGGAGACACTCTTACCCACGGCCCCTAATTAAATTATGATAATGTCACCTGCTCCCCCTGTAAATGGCTGTAATTGGTTCAGCCAGTGCTGGTTCTTTTAATCTCATCGGACCCCAGGGAGTAACCCCTAATGGTCTAAAATACACACTAAACGAATTACACGCAGATTTCAGAAATCCACAGTGGAGTGGCGAGATTGGGAGGCCTCACTCTCGGGTGCTTAATTCTTACTGCGTGGGTGCTCTTTCAGAAACGGGATAAATAAATACAGAGTTGGTGTAGTGTCAAGGAAAATTTGTAACAAAACTGAAGGGTGAAACACGTGTCTTCGAGCGATTTAATGGAGCAAAGTCTCCTCACTCCAAAAGCAGCGCGACGATTCCACTTATAAATAGATTTCTCAGTCGCAACACACAAGCCTACACCCCCCTGTCTGCTGACATCTGCACGTAATCTGCAGGTCACATGGTTGATACGTGGCAGGGCCAGTTTAGTCTTTTATTCCCAGGTTCCATGAGGTCGATAAAATAAGTACAATTAAATTAGGGAATTGAAACACCATTTATTTTATAATCCAAGTACAGTGGCATACAGTCACTTATAAACATGCATCAATGGTTTTATTAAAAACATTTGCCCACACCGCCTCACCCTCACATCCCCTCACCCTCACATCCCCTCACCCTCACATCCCATCACCCTCACCCCCCTCACCCTCACACACCCTCTCACCCTCATCCTCACACACCCTCACCCTCACACACCCTCACCCACCCTCACCCCCCTCACCCTCACACACCCTGACTCACCCTCACCCCCCTCTATGCTATGTTATGCCATAGGATAGCAAAACATAGCATAGTATAACAAAACATAGGATAGCAAAACGAAACCTAGCATAGCATAGCATACAGCATCACTCAGGGGCACCACAACATCACTGTGCGCTACCACAGCATCACTGAATGCCACAGCATCACTCGTTCGCCATCACAACATCACTCAGCGCCACCACAGCATCAATCTGTGCAACCATTCAACAACACCTGGTTCAAATATGTTCTCTCTATGTTTCAAGCTTTATTACAAATGTAACAAAAAGATGTTAATATTTCACTTCTGTTCTTGGATTTTCGTCACAATAAAATACACTGAACATAATCTTCACAAAAGTTATTTACAAAAGTTTAAGCTATTGCCATTATAAATTACAATAACTTTTATTTAAGTATTAATTATTTAAAACAATTAAAAGCCATTGTTATTTGTAATATCAATACATGTAAGTCACGTAAATGCAATACATATTGCATTACAAATGCTATAGGTGTCACATTTGCGAAAGTTATAACTATTGGCATTGTAAATGACAAAGCTATTAATTTCGCTATTTTCAAAATACAAAACATAGATAAAAAATGTGTCATTTACAATACCAATAGCTCAAACTTTCCTAATGCGAGACCTATTGCATTGCAAATGCTTGTTTTCTTTTTCACACATCTAAGTCTACAGTCTGATCGCTTCCTGGCTACGTGTGTGCCAAGAAACCCAAGAGATGGTGAGCTTGTCTGCAAGATAAGCAGGGGCTTTGTAAACTATGCGTCTATTTTTTAATGTAGTGCAGGCCGGAAAGGGGATCTAACGTAATTCCATTAGGATAGAAGTGATGTGATCATATTTCTTTAGGTGCTGGTTGAGATGTGCTGCATCTTGTAGGATGCTCTTAATGCATGCCAGTTTGGAGTATAGAGGCACTGGAGCAGAGCGTTCCAACCATTCAGATACTAGGGCTTGAACAGCAGTTCTGAAGTCGTTTTCTGGAAGAAACAGTTTGATTTTCTTTAAAAGAGAGATTTGGTACCAGGCCATCTTTGTGTTTTTGGCAGTGTGTTCCTTTAGGGTAAAGTTGCTGTCCAGGTAAAGGCTATTTACTTAGCATTCCGTGAAATTGGGGTTGAAAGTCGCTGATGTACATGTCACTGAGCCAGGTTATTATTACTATTTGTTGTTTGTTCTTGGCAAATAACAGGAATTCATTCTTAGTTGGGTTGAGCTTCTGGTAGGCGCTGGACATCCAGGTCTGGAGGATGTGTTAGCAGTGTTTGAGATGTTAGATGTCTGAAGCACAGGAGACTTTCAAGTAGAGTTGTGTGCCTTCACCATATTGGTCAATCTTGTTGCTATTATCCATGCAGAGATTGAAGGTAACCGTAAACCATATTACGCACTCAGGGACTTCGCCGGTGACATGGATCCTTTGAGACCTGGAGATGCCCATGTAAACAAACTGGTGTCAATTGGAAAGGTAGGAGGAGATCAAGTAAGAGACATAGCTTATGAATCCCATTACTACAGGGTGTATATGAGGATAAAGATGGTTGACTGTGTTGAAGGTAGCTGAGAGGTCCAGGAATATCAGAAGCCAGGGATCATGTTTATTTGTGGAGGGCATCGTCTATGATGTGTAAGGTAACAGTCTCTGTGCTGCAGCGTGATCTGAGACCAGACTGGTCGTCATGCAAGAAATGGGTAGCATTGCTGTGATCTTGGCTAACATAGACTGGTTTTTCAATTATCTTGCAAATAAATGGTAGGTGAGTGATGTACTGTAGATGACTAGGTGTCTGCCTTGCTGTCTTGAGAGCTACTGAGAAGATGCCTTGAGTCAGGGAGGCATTGACAATGGTGAGTAGGGGCGAGAGAGCGTCCCAAGGAGAGCTTTGATGAAAGAGATGGTAAGACATCATTCTCATCAGAAGTGGCTTTGCAGTAGGTGAGTATGACGTTCTGCGAGAGATAGGGCTTTGACAAAGCGGCCTTTGCAGGTTTTCTATTGGGAGACGTGGGCATAAGAAATGAAACAGGCTTGGTGTTGTTCACTGAAATAGAGGTTCATGGCGTTGCACTTTTCTGCAAAATGAGGCATATGTGTTTCTGACAGGAGGTTAATGCAGTGCTTGATTCTTTCTGGTTATGGCTATATTGATGGTGAAGGCATGTACCTGGTATAGAAAGTAGATGACTTTGGTGGAAAGCTGGGAGTAGGAATCCATTGAATTGCATTTGGGATGACAAGATCTTATTGCATGGCTGGATTACCCTTGAAAATTCCCTACTTTATCCATTCCAAGGTGAGCATCTGCCTAGAACTGAAGAGAAAAGAAAATGTACTGACACATTCATGCCTGTAACCTTGCAAAAGACCATTGGATATAGGTGACTACTTCTGTGAACTTCACAATGTACTCAACTGGTGAAACCAGTTTCCTGCTGACCCACAGGCCACAAGGCTAAGGCATGTCAAGCTTTCATAGGTGAATGCTGTTTGCTGCTTTGTAAACTCCCTCCTTAGTTTTCAGGGTGCAGAAAGTCTTGACTTAGAGAAAATGATTGAGGAAGAATTCTTATGGAGCAATTGGAAATGGTTCTAGCTTTTAAGTCTGAAAACAGAGTTGTGGGGATCTCTCTGTAACTGGAAAATGTTGACTGAGTCTTTGACACTGGCTCTGAAGATCTGAGGTCTTTTCTTTATATATGTGGAAACGTGTTGGATTTAGTTGGGAAAACTGTGGAGGAATTGAGACAGCCTGCTGAGCGTCATTGAAAAAGATCTGAACTTGGCTGTTTTAACTTTACGGTTTTCCTCACTTTGAGCTTGTTAACAAGTAGTTCAAGGTTAAGGCAAGTCTGCTTGCTCAATGTATCTGACTTCATTGAGTCTTCACCGGCTACACCCTTCTCGCTTGCCTCTCTGAATGTTTGCAATGTCAATAAAGAGTTTAATTCCAAAGGTAAACAAATTTTATTAGAAGTAATCACCAACTTTGTCCATCTAAACATACAGTCCCAGGGTGGCTGTAGTAGAATGGCTGCTGACAAGATACTTTGCTGAGAAGACACTTTATCATTTTTATCAAGAAATACAATTGGCATTTTCCAGTGCTCTCCTATTTTTCAACATTTTTCTTATTCATTTTTATTTGGTAATTTTAAATCACCTGGACCCTTTTAAGGTCCATATTTTCATAACTGCGTTGTTTTTTTAATAGTTGTTGCACATATAACCACTATGCTTTTCTCCAGAGAAGGGCTTGTTGCTTGAACAAAGCTGATAAGGAAGAGCTGAGGATCCCTCACGTAAACCAGGAGTGACGGCTCCTCTGCAGAGGCGGAAGAGCTTCGCACCACACGAAAAATAAAATGAAAATAACATACCATTATCATTTTATTTTCACGTTACTGGCCCATTTTGTTTTTAGGGGTAGGACTGGGCTGGGCTGTCAGCCCCCAGGGGGAGGAGTGGTATGTGCACTCAAGTGCGCATGACAATTTGGCCAGCCATCTTGCAACAGCTAAACCATCATGAGCACTTTGCTTGTTCTCCACCCAGGCTGCATTACAGCCTGGATGGAGAACATGCCCAGTCTTCCACACCCTCTCTGACTATTGAACTACGGCACGCAGACCAATCATGATGCTTCATCAGCAGCGTCATGAATGGCTGGGACAGAGTGGGAGCCTGGGTGTTTCCTGTTGCAGCGTCCTCAACAAAGAACTGAGGAGAGGGGGCGGCCAGGTAAGTGCTGTTTTCTTTCTTTCCCTTTTAGGTCGAGCCTAGTGCAGCCCGTATGTGCTGCTCTATGGGAGGCTTCTTGTGAGCACTCCAAACTTCTCCGTGTGTCTAGGACTTCCCCCACGCATTAGGTTGGTAGTTGCCTGTGTCATTTATTTTTCGTAGCCTGCAAATGGCTTTAGGCGGGCGCATGTCCCACCTCTTCATCAAATGTTCACTCCCACAGAGTTTTGCTTGCGAGCAGCGACACGCAGGGTGGCAGCTGCATTCCTTACATTCCTTGCAGTGCATGTGCACCACTCGCAGTCATTCCTTGCAGTGCGCATGCCCCACTCACGGTCTTCTTGTTTTTCTTGCGATGCTGTGCTGCTGTGGTATTTTTATTTTTAATGTCATCCTGTTAGTAACTGCTCCAGAGTTGTGACTGCTCCCTACTTGCGAGAGACTGCCCCCTAGCCGTGGCAGCTGTATGTCTGTAACGCTCCTATTCTGTTACTGCTCTGACTTCGACCCCTCTCTGTGCCCCTAAGTACTCCCTGTTAGTGACTGCTCCCTATCAGACAGTGGCTTTTTCTTTTGATTGTTCCCTGAACGCCTATGCCTGTTCCCTGCTTGTGCGTGCTCCTCTTCCCTCTCATAGCCTGCTCCCTGTGTAAGTGCGTCCTGACTTTTACTACCCCACTGTGACTGTCGCTTGCTTAGCTCAGATTGTGACTTTTATTGCTTGAACAACACTCCTGCATCTTCCCCTCTTCTAAAGCCTGCTGCCTGCATAACCCTCAAGCCCGGAGCCTAAGACGCCTTCACGCTCAGAGCCTGCTGCCTGCGGGACCCTCACTCCCAGAAACTGCTTGCTGCCCGCGGAGCTCTCTCAACCTCACGCCTTGTATTTCGCACTTGCCCAAGCACACACGTGCTTATTTTGCTCGTCCGCCCCAAAGGCGAGACCTATTGGCTATGCCAATGCTTGTTTTACCTCCTGCCTGCCCCCTCCCCTACCCTTCACACCACCATGAACCCATAGCAGCTGCTGGAAACCAGTTTACCTGTGTGTGTAGAAGTGTTTGTGTCTTCTTGGGGTCCCTGGTGCAACAACATTTCTTTTGGGAAAAACCTTTGTGTATATATGTCTACTCTAGAGCTATAGGCAGTCCTACCTGCCCTCTCATGAATGTGTTTTCTTTCAAGAGCTAAAGAAACATGCCTCTCTATCTACAAAGGACAGGGTTTAATGCGTATGCGTTATGCGATGGCGCCTGCGGCGGGTGTGCGTTAGTATGTAGCTACAATGAATATATGACGTGCCACAGGTGGGGTCTAACCCTGAACCCCTGAAAATAGACACACAGTCAGCAAAGTAACAATGGGCCTGTGCACATGTTAATGGTGTAAGGAGAGCAATCTCTCTGTATCAAAATTTTACATATATTGGTGTGACAGTGTTATAACAGTATATTACACAAGAAGAAGAACATTCAGGAGTATTAATAGTTCTTTTTTTATTTGTGAACGATTGCCCAGCCTGGCTGGGCAATCGTTCAGAAATTAAAAAAAAGGAACCATTTATACTCCTGAATGTTCTTCTTCTTGTGTAATTTACTGTGATAACACTGTCACACCAATGTATGTGCAATTTTGCTACAGCGAGATTGCTCTCCTTACACCATTAACGTGTGCACGGACCCATCCCTCTGTAGCTGTGTTAGCTGTGGGCAAGAAGACATCCATCTAGTGTATCGACTGAGCCAGCGTTTGAAACATCTCAACAGACAGTATGATTCGGTTTGCTTTACATACTCTGTAAAGTTGGGGGTAACCATAGATTTATCTGTTTGTCTCCCGGAACAATAGAAAATGCACCTGGTCTGCAAAGACTTGACAATACCAGGGATACTGCTAGACTGGGTAAGAGAGCTGTTGTTCTCCTAACCTCCCTGACACCTTATTCCCTATCATAGTCACAAATGTTAATAAACGTGTCACACCGAGTGATGCTAATTGCTCCTTGACAGTTGAAAACATTTTTCTGTTTCGTCGTGATAAGCTTTGTCATCAGTTTGAGATTTTACTATAATCATGGTCTGCACGCATGGCTGATCAAAACACGTGAGACTTTTCTAGATGCTGGGACGCCGAAAGTATTTTTGTGAGACTTGACAAAAAAGTTTTCAAACTTCTGAGCATTGTAGTTATTACCAAATTTAATGGTACTCCATTTACTAATCTCAGCAGGAAAGATGAAAGCTGAGTTTGTCCTCCCAAGATTTGAACACTGCATGTCAGTGGTGAGCCTTAAGTACATTGAACCATTTGATCAGCTAATGTTTTGGGGTTGATAGATCCGTGGCTCACTTCAACCCAGAAAGAATCTGTAGTGGTTGTAAGGCCATGGGATCTGAACTGACTTCGCACAACTGGGTGTCCTTAACACGGTTGAGGCACATTAAGTGAATAGGAAGTGAAAGTTTCCAATCCACTTAAACTGGTCAGCCTAAGCATGGAGAACTTCAATTTCCATTGCTTTCAAGGTTCATGCATTCACTCCCACATGAGCTTTATCCAAGAGGCACCGAACTGGCAGAGGATTGAAGTTTGCTTTTGTGCGCGGATAATCTGAGGAAAGTGACATTTCCAGAGAGAAGGAGAGCATTAAAAAACAAACAACCCCGATCCATTTGGTTAAAAGTGCGTCTTGGAACAGAAGTCTGGTGAAGGAGCGGTCATGTGTGGAATATATCTGCCCTTATCGGAATGTACCAGCCCGATTGAATATGGTTTGCCCCTGCTCTGATAGACTCTGGAAAACATGAGGAAATTATAGTTACAAACAGCCTTATATTTGCAAATACACATTTAGGGACACTAGGAACAGTATTTGACTCTCACACTCAAATGTATGTGTTTCAAATAAAGCACTTCGGCTGAAGGCGAGGGTCTAAGAGAAGTACAGAACCAACCAAAGTGCTTTGGAATTACTTAAAGGAAAGAAGTGCTTCCAGAGGCCCTTCACTGTGCACATGTGATCCAATCAGCACAGAAAACGTTTTAGAACATGATTGGTGAGCCTCGTTTATTCAGAAGATACTACATAGAAGTGTGATTCGTACAGAGTGTCGCAGAGCATTTGTTTTACATAAACAGTATTCTCTGAGAGATCGCCCTGGCAAAGTGAATAAAGTGTCTTTCCTGTGCTTTCATGCAAGAAAATCATCAGTTGTTGGTAATGTTTTGAATAGGGTATGCTGAGTGTGTATTTTGTTTCTTAAGGTAATATTCTTAGTATTGGGATCCCTTTTGAATCACTATGTGTTGAAATAGGTAGTAATGGTTCTTTGTTAGGTAGTATATTGGTCCTACCACTACATTTATATTTTTCAGAAGTTGATTACCCCACCCACTTTGAAACATTAGGAGGGAGGGAGCACACTGCCTCGCATCCGAGCACAGTTCACCCCATTGCATTCTTGTAAATGCAGTACGCTTACTTTAAAGTTGCCGTAGTTTTTCACCAAAGTTGGTGCGCATAGTGCTGTTATCTCTAGACAAGTGATTCTGAGTTTATCCCTTCATCAGTACAGAGCAGAAGTAGTAGAAAGAAGAGAAAAGGCTTCTGGGGTTGCTGAAATGCTTTCGAACATTGTCTACCAAACTGTGCTTTACAACTGGCAAACTGGCCGATTTTTCCTTCAGATCTAACTGCTACGTCAAATGTACAGCTTAAAAATATGACCTGAACTTGAAAATGCATAATAGCCCCTAGTTGTTCAGGAAACTTATAGGCTTCCCGCCTAGTTTTGCGCCATCTGGTGACATTTTTACGGATTCATCAACTGTGTGGTTGCAATCGCTACTGAAATGGTTGACATTGATTGACCAAACTTGCCAATGTACACAGTTCATGTACCGCGCCCCCTGGTGCTCCTTTATGGCACAATGCACAGATATGTGTGTGTCACAGGCCTTGTTGGTGTCCGTGTTCACAAACCAGAATGGGTATGTAGAAAGGTCGTTAAAGCTTAGATGGCTGTTGTAGAATATAGCACATATGACTGCATATATGAAAACACAATTCTGGAGCGACCACTCAAGAGCTTAGAGAACCATCTAGTACCATCTACATGGAGACAAACAATGAGTGCAGCCAGCAGCTAATAAAGACAATACCAAGCCCTTACGATAGGTCAGTTCACAGTAAGGGGAACATTCTCTAGTGGGTGCCATTAGACTTGGCTCTCTTCATAGGGAAAACAGCGATTACAATGTGTATGGGAGGGAAAGACCTGCTCCATAAGTATACGAACCACTAGGCTGCTTGGTTTGATGGCAGGATGGGAATTGTACTGTAAGGATTCACAAGGTGCACACCTTTTTCTCTTTCACTTGTATTTGATTTATTCCATTGTTTTTTTCTTTTGGTCGCGTGCTTCCCCAGGAAACGCGGACAGCCCACAACCGCTATGTTAAATTATACCACACTGGAAAGGGAGTGGATTCCACCCCGTGTTGGGTGCACAGCTTAAATGTCCATTGCATCACAAAAAATGCCATCATATTTTTTCCTTCTTTTATCCAAATCCGTTTTATTTGTCATTGTGAATCAAAGTTTCATCATTCCTTAATCGTTTTTTCTTTTGCGCAAATCACAAGAGAGGACGCTTACATCTTCACTCTATTCTTAATGAAGCAGACATGCTCATAAGCCTTATTCTGCACCACGACAGTGTATGTAAGTTTTGTACACATCCATAAAAGTTTGCTTTATTCAATGCATTTCGGGCCCTCAGTCTGGCCCTTCGTCAGGGGTTTATCTAAAATGCAAAATACAATGTGTAAGACTATGTTCTCGCCCATTATCACTCAATCTCGGGTACACACAACAACCCTCCCGGCTCTCCCAAATCAACGTTTTTCCCGCTAAAACAAATAGCCAACTGCTACTATTTTACTAATGAGTATCCTAGCTCTCCTCCGTGCCTTTCACCCTTTCACTCTTCGTGCCCCTCATATTACCAACCACCCTCAGCATTACGTAACTCCCACCTTTCTCACACTATTCACCCCGTCTGTATCCCCTCCCAATCAATCTTGCCTCTTTTCTTTACTATGCTGTTTTGAGCGAAGGATACTCATTAGTAAAATAGTAGCAGTTGGCTATTTGTTTTAGCGGGAAAAACGTTGATTTGGGAGAGCCGGGAGGGTTGTTGTGTGTACCCGAGATTGAGTGATAATGGGCGAGAACATAGTCTTACACATTGTATTTTGCATTTTAGATAAACCCCTGACGAAGGGCCAGACTGAGGGCCCGAAATGCATTGAATAAAGCAAACTTTTATGGATGTGTACAAAACTTACATACACTGTCGTGGTGCAGAATAAGGCTTATGAGCATGTCTGCTTCATTAAGAATAGAGTGAAGATGTAAGCGTCCTCTCTTGTGATCTGCGCAAAAGAAAAAACAATTAAGGAATGATGAAACTTTGATTCACAATGACAAATAAAACAGATTTGGATAAAAGAAGGAAAAAATATGATGGCATTTTTTGTGATGCAATGGACATTTAAGCTGTGCACCCAACACGGGGTGGAATCCACTCCCTTTCCAGTGTAGGATGGGAATTGTTTCAAAAACAACACTCAGCTGTAAGTCATCACTAATCCTAGGTGCATGCTGTGATCCGCTATCCTGTTTGAAACGTCGATTAAGAGCCCTTATTTCAACTGCATTTTGGCCATTTTGTTTGTTTCAAGAACCATTGAAAGGTGATGCTCTTTATACTCCTATAGATAGTATCAGTGTTGACCTGAAATGGATTCATCTTCAAAATATATTGTGAAAACTCCAATCTATTAAAAAAAATATGATTTGTCAAGGATAAATTATTTAAGTTTAAAGTTGAAATAGGAAATTACCAAGATGGCAAAATATTTATTCTGCATATGTAATATGTTAAATAGTTAAATACAGCAAAAAAGAGTAAATTTATTTGAACTCTTGTTGAAGCTGACTTGAATAGACATTACTATAAGTTGTAAACTAGATCGAAAATTGTACAATCAGTGTCCTTGTTGTGCTGGGACTTTTGGTCAATGCGTAAGGGACATTCATTGTTTTAGTGCCCTGGTGCTGACTTTCCAAGTATTGTCTTCTGGACAGTAGCAAAGCAAGTAGGTGGGCTGATGGATGCTCTAGTCGGGAATGCTCCTCTGTCAGATGGACTGCTTTCTCTGACACTCTAATTGAGGCAGGTGGTAAAGAGATTGTCAAGTGAGGCGTCAGCCAATTTTTGGCAGATTCCCTTTTACTAATTACGTCTTAATGAGGCCCTTCGAATTAATTTACAATATGCTTGAGTGATTAAGCAGAGGTCAAAAACCCTTTTATGTGTATGGTAAGGTCATGGGGGAGGGAGAACTGTGGACCATGTTTATAATGATCTTCTGTATTTTGAACCACTAAAATTAGAACATATATTGTAGTGTTACAATAAAAATGACTGTGCTTTTTTGGGATGCTTTACTCCATGTGTACTCCTACTCCATATGCCATATTACCGAACGTTCCTTCCTTCATTTGAGTAATGAGACGCTGGAGAAATGTTCACTTCTTCTTCCTTTCTCTCGATGGTCAAAATAATTGGTTTTAACATGGCTTTGCTTTCACCATAGGTACTCTGAGCGGAGTAACACCAAGTGCGTTGGCATAACAATAGAGACCAGGCCAGATTACTGCTTGAAGCGACACTTGAGTGACATGCTGTCATACGGTTGTACTAGGTTGGAGATCGGTGTGCAGAGCGTCTATGAAGATGTTGCCAGGGACACCAACAGGTAAAGAGAATATCACTTGGAAAATCAGAAAGACAATTTCATTTGGAAACTAAACTGTGCATATATATTTGTCTAATTTGTTGTGCGAGCAGGTTCAGGCCCATTCTTTCTCCCAACTATTGGCACTCAAGCATATCTATTTCCTAAATATAAGAGGACATAATGTAAGAGGTTATAGAGATGTTGTAGACGGTGAATGAAAAAGTAGAGGTCTTCTGTGATCTACGTTCTCCATTGGTCAGAGTTTTTGAAAAATGGCAGATAAATCATTTTGTGATAGTTAGTTTAATTAGATAACACACGTCTTTCTTCTGGGAACATCTGAAGACATCAGTGTAAATCTCATTTGCTTTAGTGATGTTTACTGTTTTCTGTCATTTCATGTATTCTTGAACTCTTTCTGGTTTGTTGTGCTGGCGAATATCTCCTTCATGAAACTATTCCTCTACAGACTCTGTTACCTCACTATGTTGTGATAGTAACTTTTAAAAAGTTATTTTGCGATGTTGATCTGGTTTGGCAAATCCACAAATTAAAATTCAATTTCTATGTGTCATAATCTATTCACGTTATTGGATTTGTCTATTATTATGGAGATATGAAGACTCCACTGCATGGTTTGATGTTGAGATCAGTGTCTTTAAACTTGGGATAATTAGATTATGTGGTATGTTTTATGCTCTTCATGTAAAGATTTGGCGGTCCCTTTGTTTCTTTCAGAGTGTTTGTTTCAATTTCACATTGAAAATAATAACATATTGCGATCTGGCGGCTTGCTAGTAATTTTAGAAAAGTGCCCAAGAGTTGAAATCTCGCAGGATAAAGCATAAACACAGGCTGTCCTTTCCTTGTGTGTCTCTTTGATGTAGAAGATTATCAGTGCCTTATTAATGACCTATGAAAGATTGTTTGACTACCCACTGAGTCTGTGCTTATCAAAGAAGTTTTATTTACATTATACTATATTTCTACGTTACCTGAAAAACTGTTCATTTGTGGCTCTCTGACCATATCTTAGTTCTGTGTTCTTACTCTTTACGTTCACTGTCCATTTACATAAATGATTTACGTTGTGCTGACCTCTTATTTTATTTCTGGAAATTGTATTTCAGAGTGAAAACAAATGCATATGTGAGCTGAATTAATTTCATACCCTTTCAACCAAATTGGTCAATGTTGATGAGCAGCATGGGCATTTTCTACTGTATTGGTGGAAAACATTTTTCTGTGCATCCTATCTAACAAGTTTCACAGTTAGTAACTTTGTTTATATCATCCTAGCTGCATCCATTGGCTGTGCAGTGTACAAAAGAATTTCTCATTCCTTCTGCATGCCATATGCTGTACATCAAGAGTCTTCTATTAGAAAGTCAATATTGCTGCAAATCTGCAGCTGCTGCACTTCCTTGAGTGTTTGAGTAATTATTATATTTTCAGTCACATGCACATTTTTTAGTAGGTTACCACTCTCCGCTTTTAATTGATGTTCATCCTTTAAAACATCCAAGACGCAAATAGAGTGGACTGTGAGGAGGAAGAGATATGCAAGTACAGATGTTTCATGTCTTTGTGAAAGACAAATTAGCCTGCTTGGGTTTTGATAGAGAACCCATTTTTGTTGAACTCATTATGTTTGACTATGCTTAAAAAGTATTCTTCATTGCAAGCACAGTTGAGTCTTTTGTCGCGTTCTAATCTAGGACCCCAATCAATACTATGACCTTATTCCCCTATACGGCTACAATCCATTTGTACCCCTATAATGGCATAAACGATCAAGAGTGATATTTCAGAAACTCATCTCTGGCCTAACACGATCAGAGCCACATTTCAGAATCTCTTCCTCTGCAGCTCATTAGAACAAATGACACAGCAGAAGCCACTATCTAAGATTCCTAGATTACACTCCGAGTTCTTCAACAAGATAAAACTCAGCAACCTGGGAAAGCCCCGCTTGCTATGTTTTGATTAGTAATAGAACTCTAATGAGCAATGAGAGACGATCACTTCCTAGTGACATCTTTATTGACGTCTTATGTCCAAAAACTTACGTCAAACAAGGCACCTTTCAGGTATAAATATTACCAACGCTGCCTTAAGCAAACGCTGCCTCAACGACATCGATGATTTGATAGCGATGGTGTGGTGAATACAGGAGCAGAACAGCTGTCCCTTACAGAGCCAGCAGATGCAAGCTGCCCACGGACGCTGCCCCTCCTCCTCCTTGACGCGCTGAGAGAGACGCTGTCTTTTCTCCTGCCAAGAAAATCCAGCTCCGGCGTTTCCAGCCTACTCTTGCGAGTGACTGGGATATCGAGTCCTGGAAGGAGATACAAGACCTCCAACATTCTATTTCAGAGGTATGGTCTTGACTAAACCCTTAGAGAGAATTCTTGAAGCAAACCTTGGCAAAACCAACTTAACTAAAACTGCTACTTACTTACTCCCTCCCAAGTATTGGGCTTAGGTCAGGTACACTGGGGTAGGCGTAGTTAGAAGCACCAGTTGAGTACGTTAGTCAAATGTATATATGAATGTATATATTTTATTCATTTTAACCATTGTATGGCTAAGAAACCATATCAATGCTTTTAAAGTATTATTTCGCAATCCTCATTTTACTGTTCGCACTTTTTATAATAACAAGTCTTGCAATTGTGGCAATTCATTTCTCTTGCATGAGAAGAAAGACTGTTCAATAAATAATACCTTTTTATTGAAAACGCCCGTCTCTCTGTTTCTCTGCATCTTGGTGAAAGTAATCTGCACAACTGACTGAGTAAAATAACTGTCTATTGTTTCACACGACTCTAGAGATTGACTCTTATTCTAAGGAGCAAAGTTGTCATGTTTATGCGGTTGTTGGAAAACTGAATCCCTTCTTGTCTGTACCAGGGAAGCTGATCACTTCCTATTCAGTCAAGAAAGTTTCCAGTGACCTCTGAGCTAGTTGGTAACAAACCCAATTAAGTTTAGCATAGTCAGTAGAGACCTGGAAGACCGCACTTCTACGTCAAAACTGCTGTTTGTTATTCCAATGCGCAGGACCTATAGGGACAATAGGAACAACACTACATGGCGCCCAACGTTTGGTAAGGCGATAAAACTAACGCAAGACGTTAGAGTAACTCAGTCGTGCATTTTTCACACAGACCCCTTTCTACCGTAAATACTCCAATAGACGTCTGGAGTGGGTGAAAGGTTAAAATCCGCCCGAACTTAGTAGGAAGAGATTCCTATGTAAAGCTCTGGTTTATCCAACGTTGAAGGATACAGTGTTCCAAAATATTGTGCACCTAATCTTTGTCTCCTTGGAGACCTGCTCTGGAAAACCTTTCTGACAATAAAATGTCAGACACTGAAAACGGAACCGCTGCAGCTGCAGTAAATGCGACTGAGCAGGGTCCCGACGGTGTTAATGAACCGGGTGCAATAATCATCCCGGTCAACATAAGAAAATGTATAACGTCAAAACTTATAGAAAATGGACTGGCCACACAAGGTGGCACAGTCGTCTTCGTGATAGAGGCACACGAATATTGGCAGACAGAGGTATTCTATTCTTGGATAAATTTCCAGCCGCAACACACGAGTTCCTCTATTACAAAATAGGGGATCCACCGGAAGAGTACGCTCCTTTCGAGGAGATTGAAATCCCATTAAAATTCCAAGAGCATCTGCTCTGGTTTAAAGGCGCCCTAAAACATAATGATAATATTACCAGGCTCGGTCCACTAGGTAGACCAGGAGCAACGTGGCCGGTTCTTGCAGGGCTACACACCGCATCCGGGCATTGCAAAAATGTCAAAAGAAGAGCTGTTAGTACAGCTAAAAACATTAATTAAAATACATAGACAATTAGTCCAATATGTAATGTGGACTGCTACAGTCCAAACAGCTGTTAATGTACCACAGCTGACCCCTCATCAGGGGAACACCAATAAAATTACACCACAGAACATACAATCATGTCTTGGTAAAACACCCATAAAACGGGAACAAATTCCTTTCTGGTTAGCGCAGAAAATTACTCAAATAGAGGCAGTATTTCCAAATACTACCCCTATTGAGAAACACAGAATTCTGACCATCTGCCTTCCAATGGGGGTCGCACCACACGTGGAGGACTGTGACACTTGGGGTACAGTCTTTGCTTCCATTTACACGAAAACACATGGTGTTCCGTCAATGACGGTAATACCAGAAGTGCTAAAACAGATTCAGAATGAATACGGTCCAGAACCTGCTTTAACTCTTGGTATGAAATTACTGAAAGACTTCAAGCAGGACTCGGCTATATTACTAGCCAACATAAAAGGAGAAGCAGCATCTGTGGCGATCCGACAGAAGTTGAAGGAAACAGATGTAACAGATCAACCAATTGAGCTTGCCAGAATTATAGAAAAATGTTATGAAGAACTAGGTAGAGACAGCTTGGGTGGAAAACCAGTAAAACCCCAACTGCTTGAAAATCCTGAAAAATTATTTATTAAAAATAATTCAAACACTCCTAAAAAGAGCTGGGATGGAAATAAACAATCCACTCCCAAGGAAAAAGTTTTCCAGTCCAGAGGAAGGTCTCCTCGACAGAGGGAAAGAACTCCGACTCGAGAACACCAGTCTCCCCAGAGGGAGCCCTCTGAGAAAAGATAAAACCTTAGAAATAGGGATAATTTAAGAAGCCTGATAGATATCAAAGTATTGATACACGTCCCTCTCGATCTTTTTCGCAGAAATCGGAAAGAAGAGGACGGTCAGACCCAGGAGAGCACACCAAGTCCAAAGACAAGGAACCTGCTCAAAGTAAAAAATCTTAATTTCTAAGAAAGAAGGTAGCCAGTATTAGAGTAATCGAACATGCCGAGAATACTGATGACACAGTTGAAAAACGGGGAGTGGGCACAGACAATGCTAGACAGTGCAGCAGAAATCACCATAGCTCGCAAGATCCTGATGAGTCATCTGGAGACAGTGGACACGAATGAATACATTCAAGTAGAAACTACCGACACCTGAGTTAGCGAGCCCCATAAGATATACGAAATAACACTGCGTGTAGAGGGTGATAAGACTAGGAAAATAAGGGGTCTATTTTGGGATAAACTCTCAAAAGGCTATGACATTCTGTTATCTGAAAAAAAACTGGCCCCCAGAGTTTGTCACGGAGTGCCCTTGTGGCGAAGAAATGATTATGCCTGCCTTCTCAAATCACATTCCGATTCACACTAAATATATATATGCAAGGAAATGGGCAGTAGCCCAGGCACCAGCACTATATAAAAATCATGTAGGATGGGATGAGGACTCTCCTCCTCACAAAATCCAGTTAAAAAGTCAACCGACTGCACAAAGGCAGTATCCAATTAAGCAAGAAGCTAAAAAACAGGTCAGGGAGATTTTAGATCAACTTGAATACCAGGGGGTGATTGAAACATGCACCTCTCAAATGAACAATCCTTTGTTTCCTGTCTCCAAACCAGACGATTCATATCGTTTAGTTTTGGATTACAGACACCTTAACGCATGTTGCAAAACATTTGCAGTACAAAATTCGCATAGTGCTGCACTAATGAAAAACATAGTTAGGAAAAAATATAAAACGACATTAGACATATCAAATGGTTTCTTTTGTCAAAATATTGCACCAGAAAGCTGATACTGAACCGCTTTCTCAATAATGGGGTCTCAGAAAAATTTCTGTAGGCTCCCACAGGGATTCAAGAATAGCCCAGGACTATTTTCAGCCAGAGTAACAGAGTTACTACAAATGTATGATGATGAGGCATTATCTTATGTAGATGATATCTACCTCACAGACGACGACTTGGAGACTCACTTGAAAAGAGTGAACACCATAAGACTTGGGTTCGCAGCAGAGGGTTACAAATTCAACTTTAAAAAGTCTCGAATTGCCCATCTGACAGTATTATTTTTAGGATACGAATTATCAAGTGAAGGGAAAAGCCTAGCGGATAACTTCTTCGAGAAGTGCGCTGTACTCCAAGCACCAAAAACGCTGAAGAATTTACAATCAATTCTAGGTTTTCTGAATTTCGGAAGAACTTGCATCCTAAATTATGCGGAGAGGGTTAAACCTCTCTACGAACTAATTAAACCTGATTTTAAACCAATCACTTGGACTCAAAAACACACAGAAATTTTGAGATCACTGCAAACAGACATGTTAGCAAAAACAAAATTAGATACACGTGACAACACACGCAATCTTGTAATCCGAGTCATCCCAGGAAGATGCAGATTCACGTACCTGACCTCTAATGAGGGAGAAACGATACCAATAGCGTACAAATCACACTTGTACACACAAGCAGAAAAAACATTCAGTCCCACAGAAAATACTGTGAAAGCAGTAGAAACTGCATTAGCGAATGAACGAGAACTAGCACATGGCAAACGGATCAATATCCTCACAGCGGAATCCGCCTTCGAGGCGCTATTCAGCCCAGTAAACCTGCCTACAGTGTCACTGGATCCGAAATGGATACAGTGTGTAAATTCTCTTGGAGCGGAAGATGTGAAATACTATTTCGCCCCGCAACTGAAAAACCTGAATGATTTGACTTATGAACAAGAATATCCTCTACCAATCGAACTTCTGCCTCTCCAACAATACTCCTGTATAATCTATACTGATAGATTTGTACAGCATTTCAACGTAGAGAACAAATCCTACGATGCAGCCTGCGCGATTGTTAAAGGTCGCTGGCTGTGCGGTAAATTCAGACCGAAAATAACAAAAACTGAATCAGTGAGAAACTGTTCGGCTCAGCGAGCTGAAATCAGATCTTTAAAGATGGAGCTTGAAAATGCAGAACGTGAATTCCCGACACTAAACGTGTGCGATTCGCATTTTTGCGTCAACTCTTACAATAATAAGTTGCAGAGCTGGATTAAAAATGATTACAAAGATGACACATGTGCCACAATAAAGCATAAAATGCTTTGGAAACAAGTAGTTCTTTTACAGAAAGAACTACAAAAGACTCATGTGATACACACTCTGAGTCATCAACGTGATGGAGTTCACGTTGCAGGGAATTCATTGGCTATTACAGCCATAGCGGAAGCAACTAAACCGGCTTCCATAGCCACAAAAAAGCGTTCAGAAAAATACATAGACGGGGAAACCATGCTGGCAGTAAAAACGTCCGTGAAAGGCGACTGTGCAGAACTACCCGTGAACTATCCACTCAATTATGCATACGTAATTGATGCAAACTCCGTTCCTTTTGCTCGAATCCCTGGAGTGGGGGATAGGGTAATTCCAAACACGAACCGGAGAGGTTTCCTCACACAGGAAGCACATATGGGGTTGGGTCTGAGACACCAAACAATCAGGGGAGAACTTGCCAGCGTAGTGTCAGGAACCCTAATAGAAAGCATAAGGCGATCTATTCGCATAATCAAACAAGAGAAATGCGTCCCATTGTATATCATTTAAGACTAAACACACTTAAAAAATGGGGCCCCAGCGCTCGGCTGACGCCAGAACGGTTATAAAAGAGCTGCGAGTCTTTATCGGCGCATACGCAATTGCCATGTTCCTTTCTGACCAGGGTCCTGCTTTCAGCTCTCGAGCTTATAAGGAGGCCATGGCCAGCATGGGCGTTGGCTTGCGATACTCTTTTCCATCACACCCTGAAGGGAACAGTGTAGTGGAAAGAAAAAACCGGGACATAAAGCAATCTATAACAGCGAAGGTATTAGGTTCGGGTGATGGGTGGGTCAAACATTTAATAAGTGTCCAGCTCAGTCTTAACAATTTACCAAGAAATTCTCTAAAAGGTTTCAGGCCATATGAACTATTGTTCGGAACTAGAATGTACATTCAGGACTTAGATAGTCCGGTATCAGTGGTAAAAGATAAGAATAAAGACTTTGACATCAAAGACCGTTTGGCTGTTTTACAGGACTTGAATGAAACAAGAACATCCTTAAGCAACATGAAGTTAAAGCAACAGCCAACTACCACTGAAGAGGCACCACCAGCCCCAGCAAGGCCTGTCTGGATTCCAAAGATTGGGGATCTAGTCAGAGAAAAAATAGCGGTGAAGAAGGAATTTGGGCCTTCTTACAGAAAAGCAGTAGCTGTCTTAGCAATCAACGGAACAAGATCAGTAGTACTACCGCCCCTTGCTGGTAAAAAGGAGAACAGAGTTGTATCAGTCGACCAGGTAAAACCACAAGCATGTGGCCTATAATCAACAGTAGGCCCAGTGGACTCTCGAGAAACAACAGAATACCCAAACTTGCAACAATTCAAGAGGTTCAAACTGAAAGACTAATCACATTTGATAAACCTGCAGTGCACAGAGAGGGACTACGCAATAATGCCATGGAACTCGTGCCTCTTGAAACACAGATTGAAACAGTTCGTCATGAAACACCAGTCTACAATGACGTGGCATCAGAATGTGCTACCGAAAGACAAATTGAGAGAACAATCCCAACAATTGACAGAACTGCCTCTGGCTACTTCATCAATTTCGAAAACTTTTCTAAGGATCAAAGCAACCCTGAAGTCATGCCAGAAACAAAGACTTTTAAAGAAAAAGCAACAGAACTCTTTCATCAACTCAAGGAAATTTACCTTATATCTCCAGGGTTAGAGTTCTGGTTTGGTCTAGGTGTATTTTTAGGTCTTGCGACCTATCAATGCGCATGCGCATTGAGCAGAGCGAGAATTCAAGTGCTCAAAATGCTCGTGAAACCAAGGGTTTTTTCGTGCGGTTTTCTTTGAGTTCACGTGAATCACGTGACCAAACAAGCACGCGCATCAGCCTCCCTCCCTCCCTCCTAATTGCATTTTTTCACGGCCGCACAGCACATCAAAGGGCTTCTCCCAGCGTGTGCTGTGCGGCTTCTCCTCCCCTAATTATTCATGGCTGGCCGGTGGCCGGCCGTACTTTCAGTTTCCCGGCCGCTATTGCTCCTAATGTCTTCCCCTTCATCGACTTCAGTCTAATTGGAAACATATGTGCTTTCACTTTAACCTCGGCGGGCGCTCACGCACGCTCCACTTATAAAGCCCGGCTTTTTGTCTAAAACACACTGTTTATCTGTGTGCAAAGTCAGATCCACCATTTTTTGTTATGTGAACCCGGGAAAAAAGTATTTTCTCTATTTCGGGTTACACAGGCAGAAACATAGCACTAAGAGATGTTGCCCTGTTTCCTACACTGGTGTAGTGTTTCTCTGCTATGGCACCGAGTGTCTCATCACCCAGTGGACGTTTATCGGCTGATTATCTGAAATGTCTGTTTAATCCGGCATGTTTTGGGATTGCCCATCCGTGGCCGCCTCCTTCCATAGCCGTTTCTGTTCTCCTAATGTCTCCAGAATGATGTCCATGTGCATTATTAGCAGCTGTGGTATTTGCTATACTGTTGGGAAGTTCAAAGGACATTCAACAAGCTACTGTTTCCATGCATAGCACCAGCAGTAGGCAATTTATATTTCTGTGGGCCATTTTCACCAAAAATGAAGAATTCTTTACCTCGATGTCTGGCAGGTGATAGACAGGCCCGCTGGTAGGCATTGCATTTAACGGAAGACCATTTATTTAATGTGCACCACCAATTTCAGCGACCATCCGATTCCTGCCCCAGAAATGACCAATATGAATGAATAAGATCTAATCCAAGTATTGAATGTCTGTCGTGATCTCTACCCAGCAGTCACCCTATGACTGAGGCCTCTGGGGTGATGAAGAGACAGCATCAGTAGAACCAGTTTTAATTGTAGCATGAGTAATTTCTGAGAAACTATTCATTACAAGAAACAGCTGCCAGTCACAGCATCAGCCTGGAGAGCCTCCGACCTATGGCATTAAGAGAAATATTTCCATTTCGGCTCTTTGTGACCACCCATAGAGGCTTTTGCTTAAATGGAAAATCTCTTCCGTGTAACGGCCCGGTCTGCGAAAGAATACTCGAGGAAGCAGTCTTACAATGGTGAACTTACTCCACTGTCAGCAGACTGCTTCATGCCTGCCATCTGATAGAGTCTGATGATGTTTCTCATCCCACCGCTCTGCCAGTGGCATGCCCTGTCAGGCTCTAGATTAGACGCACTGGATAAGCAATGAGAACTACCCACCTTCAGACTAGAATGCACCCCTATGTGTGCAACCTTTATCCCAATGCAGAGTATTGGATACTCAGCCATTTTCAATCCTACCGGCATTTGCTTTTTGATACCATGTTTGAGAGATTGTTTGCTCAACATAACCATGCCCACGCCTCTTTTTGGGAAAGCCAGGTGATGTAGTACTCATGAATTTTGTTTAAATTCTGGATTTTTTTAGCCTAAAACTCATGGGGGATTATTTACAAAAAATGGCGCGACTCTCCTTTGTCCTAAAACCACAGAATTGTGGTAATCTGTCATCCGCTGTGCTCAGCTGAATAGTTACGTTATTTATTTTAAATATCACCCGTTTATCACGAGTACCTGGAGAGCCTCCGACCTATGTCATTAAGAGAAATATTTCCATTTCGGCTCTTTGTGACCACCCAGAGAGGCTTTTGCTTAAATGGAAAATCTCTTCCGTGTAAAGGCCCGGTCTGCGAAAGAATACTCGAGGAAGCAGTCTTACGATGGTGAACTTACTCCACTGTCAGCAGACTGCTTCATGCCTGCCTTCTGATAGTCTGATGATGTTTCTTATCCCACCGCTCTGCCAGTGGCATGCCCTGTCAGGCTCTAGATTAGACGCACTGGATAAGCAATGAGAACTACCCACCTTCAGACTAGAATGCACACCTATGTGCGCAACCTTTATTACAATGCAGAGTATTGGATAATCGGCCATTTTCAATCCTACCGGCATTTGCTTTTTTGACACCATGTTTGAGTGATTGTTTACTCAACATAACCATGCCCACGCCTCTATATGGGAAAGCCAGGTGATGTAGTACTCATGAATTTTGTTTAAATTCTGGATTTTTGAGCCTAAAACTCATGGGGGATTATTTACAAAAAATGGCGCGACTCTCCTTTGTCCTAAAACCACAGAATTGTGGTAATCTGTCATCCGCTGTGCTCAGCTGAATAGTTACGTTATTTATTTTAAATATCACCCGTTTATCACGAGTGCATATGTGTGAGGACTTTAAAAATCTTGATAGGCGGGGTTCCCTGCTGGTCACGTGCCATAGCACCACCGCACATGCGCAATAAACAACCCGGAGCCTGTGGAAAACCCACGTGTTAATATTAACATTAGGAAATGAGAAACACTCGTGAAACAATGGTCTCTGTTTGGGCCCCCTCCCCCAGCACACTCTGCGGAGGATGGACGTAGAATGCGGGGCTTCATGTGAGCCAGAACCCGTTAGAAATGCATTGCTACCACTATGGAAATAGTTATCTAATGTTCGAAAAATGTGTGGCTTATCAAGGAACAGAATATTCTGATGCACAAATTATTTCCCTGGTAAAATAATATCAATGGGGGCTTTGTTGCAAATACAATATGTTCACTTTAATGAGGGATGACGCTTGCCAAGAAAGAGCACATCAGAAGAGTAGGCTCTTTTCGCCTATGGAAGCTGTGAGAGTTTGTGCAAATTTAACTACATACAGAATTTTACAGGTACGCAAATCTCTCCCTTCAGTTTATTATTTAAGAATGCATTAATCGCGCTGTGAAGTTCCTTCATCAGCAAGAGATCTGCCACCAGTTTACAAAATAAAGCATATTTCAAATATGTTTGGTACAACAGTCAACTGCACATCCCAGGAAAATAATTAGTTTGGCATCTGAGTGTCTCTCAGTGTGATAGGATTTCACAGTGCGAGAGAGAAATGAAAATTAGGACTATTCTAAAGCCCAAAGTCTTTCTACCTGTAATGTGACATCTCAGGAGGCATTAAAACAAAAAACAAACAAGCATTTGCAATGCAATAGGTCTCTCATTCACGAGAGTTTGAGCTATTACAATTGCAAATAACAATGCCTTTTATTTTTGTTTTCATTTTAAAAACATAAAGGGCTTTGTCATTTACAAAACCAATAGCTCCAACTTTCCTACTGCGAGACCTATTGGGAACGCCAGTGCTTGTTCCTCCTGCTTTGGCTCATCATGGTACTTTGTTTGGGAAAATTCATTGAGGGGAAATACAGTTCAATGGACACAGCAAGTCAGAACATCAACTTAGTCCTCAAACCACACAGATCATCCCACGTGAAGAAAAGAGAACTGTCAACAGTAAATGTCACAGCAATTCCAATACCCGGCGGGGTAGTATGGGACAAAACTGACTATGAAATATATGGTCCGGTCGAAATCCTGAAATATCCTCACCAGTTCAAGGTTTCCTTAAGTGACTTTGTAAAACCAAGTACATTTTCTTATGATTGGGATTTTGAAAGTAGTAATAATATGATGTCTGATTTAGTGTTGTCAGCAAGATTTACAGAACATGATTATTTACACGGTTCGTCTAGTTATGAACAGATGTACTGCTTCTCACATTACGGAGATCATTACTTACATAAATCTGCACAACCTAGAAATGTTTTTAAATATAACCAATGGGAACATTGTGCTACTCCACCTATAAGCAGTTCTAAAACATTCTATGAGAAATTTCAGTACTTCTCAGGGTTTAACACCAGTGATGCAGAATCATTTTATTATAAACTGTTAGATAAAACAGGGTTGAAAACAATGCTGACTAATACTAAATTGCTATATTCAGAAGCATTTTATGAAAAAATGATGACATTTGGTTTTGATTATTGGAAAAATAAGATTGAAACAAAAACAATCTGGGGTACAAAAGATTGGCAGGTACAAGGCATAGAAGCATTATTTCGAGCCTGCATGATCCCAGAACAATTAATGTTCTTAAATGACACAATTCACCAAACAACCTGTCTTGGCCTAGCTAAGATTAAAGACCTTAACAAACCGTCTATTCCAAAGCCAATACCTGATAATGCAACAACAGATATTGAAATAGACGTATCTAAAATTTTACATCTAAACAGAACACATCCTGATTGGAAAAAGTGGTTAATCTGGCCTATTGACACAAACAACTGTCAAGATAGATTCCTGAATAAAACACAGGGGTTAACAATGACCAGACCAGACCCTAGATACTCCCAGAGACAACATCCAGTTTAGGGAAGCTGTGCCTTGAATGGCTAGAATCATCCACACTGGCAGAAATTAAGCAACACTTATCTTTACTTAAAGATGGTGCTGATTTGCGCGATTTCATTCTGGGACCTCGCAAACCGCGTCAAAAACGTTTCATAGCGACCAGTATATATGCGGCTTACAACGAGGCTTGGAAAATAACACAAATTGAAACAGCTGAAAAAATACGAGAAATTGATCGTATTAATTTGGAAAAATCACTTTCTGTTGTGGACAATGGGTTAATGACTCTGTCCTCCAGAATATATTCACTGAACAGTATTGTATCATGTGCCATAGATATAATAGACAAGACTTGCTAATGTTACAGCATGGCCAACGCAATTGCGTTCTATTGTACAATTAGGCTGGACGCTGCAAAATCTTCGTTCAGGCTATGTGCCATGGCGTTTACAGGGGTGGGGGAATCATATCGCCCGACGCCCGAACCAAGTTGTTTTTATCAGTGGGCAAGAAGATTTAATGTCTATTTCGTCCGACGGACAAGTAGACATCAAATCACGTCAATAAAACAGGCTGTGGGTACTCTGGGGCTCACAGCCAATCAGAGAAGCGTGCCGGGAGCCTTTGGAGGCTTCTGATTGGCTAGCAGCCCATAACTGGGCTCTAGACCAGGATTGGCTGAGGGAGTGAAACGTCACTCAGTCTCAGCAAGCAGGAGTTTGCGGCCGCCGCGAGGCAATACATTAAGGTAAAATAAGCACTGCCATAATGCCCGTCATAGCACTTGTGGAGTGTTCTAATTACAGAGCGATCGGAGCAAAATATAACCCTTTTAAATAGAACAGGTGCGCCTGCTGTGAGAGACCGTGTGTAACCTTGTGGTTCCAGAAAGCGCGGGCTCTCATCTCTGCTATTAAAGTGTTGGACAATATAAAACATGGGGGTGCTGAAGCAGAGGGCCCAGTAGAGCGGCGCTGCAGTACCGGGGGATCCGTAAAAGAGGTAACTCGACCCGGCCTGACCACGGACCTGTGGGCATGGGAGAGACTGCTGATCGATCGGGCCGGAGACAGAGTATTGGAAACAAGCTGCAGACCGAATTAGCTGGGAGGCCGTATCCCACTGTCCAAGAGAAGTAACTGTCCCTTTACCACAGCCACGCTAACTTTAACTTACTCCACACACTGTGGCACTATCAAGCGCCCCTAACCATCCAAGGGATCCGCAAATCAGATAACATTCTTCCCCCACTTGTTTACAGGAGGCCCCGTTATCCCATGGGCACCCGGAGATCACTGCTGCCGCCGGCTTCCTATCCTCGTTGCTTCAGGGTTGAGTGAGCGAGAGCCGACTGCGGGGTTTTGGAGAGGCTGTGGCCGAGGCGCTAGCAGACCACTATAAACATCACTGGTTTCCACTTCCAGAGAAGCCCGCCAAAGGATCCGGATAGTGCTACATTTGCATCAAACACGGTAAGGTGAGGAGTCTGATCGGCCTTATCAGCCAACAGCTCTTCACGCTGCGGCCCCTTATTGGTTCGGGTAGGACAGTTCCATCTGTGTGCATTGAGGTGGCAGCCCTACCCCCCTGTTCCCACAACCCCCTCTTCCACCTACCTTCCTGTTACTGACTTGTAAGAAGATGATGATGGGGCGCAGGAGCCTGTCCAAAAACTACATGGTGACTGCAGCTAGCTAACACCTCCATGGTTGTGTGCACGCCAGGGGGTGAGGTGGGCCGTCACCTATATTCTAAAGAGCAAGTCACTGGAATAGAGCAACACCCAAAAGCAAGCGGGCAGAGGAGTGTGTATAGCCTGAAGCTAAATGAACCGGATGCGTTTGGTTAATGTAAGGGAGGGGGGGCGACGTAGCAGGGTGAATATTGCACTTCAAAGACAAGCCTGGCCTGACCAAGGACCCACTGAGTCCCTATTATTGGGGCCCAGTCTCTGCCTGTTTACTATGGCTTGTGACCATTTACCATATCCTCCCAGTACTACTCTGCCTCTGTTTGTAGGGTTTTGAATATTTATATATAGCACTTTCGGCCTTGCATTTCAACTTCACTGTGCCCCTGCCCCTCTCCCGTTTTGTGCTGTTGACGACGATTGTATTTGTTGCCCATGCTGTTCGGCGTAAGTACCCTAGCTCCGGGAGCCCCAGAATTCAGTTAATTCCACACCCGAAGTACCAACAGATGCACCAACCGCTGCTATTGGAGCCAGATTAGAACTCCCTTTCACACCAGATGTGTGACACAGAATTGCCATGTTGGGCAATTCCCCTCACAAATGGGCGACATATTTCCCATTTGCGGGAGAAACTGCTCAATTGGCCAGTGCCGAGTATTTTAGTGGATATAATTAAGCTTGTTGTGCGCATTTCTTTTAAGCTGCCGCGGCGCTGCAGTTTCTTTCTTGAGCTGCCAGGCTTGCTTACTTGCGAAGTGTAAAAGGACACACTCACTGGATAATTAATAGGTCAAGAGGTTGTCCAGATTACACCACGTTGGTAAATCGGGGACGTGAGCTTGGATTAAAAGGCGCATTTTGGGACTCAACAAAATGTTCCCTATGCATAACACATTTGATTTCCTGTGCAGCTGCGCCAATTTAATAGTGCTACTTTAGAAATAAATGAATGTGACAGTCCATGTGTAAATGTAACTGGCGCTCGTGTAAAGCGCTCCAATACCTTCAGGTCGAGTTAGCGCTATATAAAACCGCAAAAAAAAATGCCATTTTTTTATTAGCACTTAAGGTCTTATGCAAGCTTATTCAGGCCATATTAAAATTCCCCTTGTTCCATAGGGTGAAAAAAAAGAATGTCCTGCTTTTTTTATTCAAGAACCAAACGCTACTTTAAAGTGCGTTCGTGCGCACTACCAACAGTGCAAGTGGCTGTGGGCACAGGCCATCTGCTTGGTGCATGGATACCCCTTGGGAAGCAAGACATTCTTTCCCTCCTTTATTGTGCCCCAAGGTGAGACAACCGCACAGGGGTCTGCATGAGGGACATTTCTGCAAGCCACACCGCCCACGGGTATTTCCACAATATCTGCACACAGCAGCAGAAAAGGGGAAACTTGACCCGGGCGAGAACAGGCAGCGCAATGACTATTTGCATTTCAAAAGGTTGAAGCAGTTTTTTCCTCACCTTCTTATCTGCAACTCAGTGGTGTGGTGAACCCCCCCCCCCCCCCTCCCCGGCCCCCCTGCTCTGTCAGCTGGAAGAGGGAGCGAGGGTGCTACTGGGCCCCACTCAGCATGTCAACTTCAAAATAAAGCGCAATTAATTTTACAGTGTTTGAAGTGTAGTGAAGTGTTTGTGTGCCCCAAATAACTAAAATGTTAGGGGGGCCCAAGTTAGCTTCTAAGGGTAGAGCAGAACTACATAGTGGAGCAGGAACTCACTGCTACCTGTTTGCAACTTCTCACTCTAGCCGAGACCGGACTTGCTGCCTTGAGGCATTCTCATTGTTCAGACATCTTTGACTTGTGTTTGATTAAAAATAATCATTAAAACTGCTTTATTCATCAGAATAACGTATCCACGTCCAGTAGACTAGTCAAGTCTTAAAATGACTTGACAAGTGAAATGGTGGTGAGGAAGATATGAAGGGTGCCATTAAAGAAGAAGAGAAAATGCTGATTTCACTTGGCAGCAGTACAACAATCTGGTGGTTTGTTCAGTTGGTATGTGCTAGTTTATACAAATATGCAGAGCTCTGCCAATGAACACAACTAGATCACTCTGACTGTCCTTGTGTGAAACCGGGGGGCCTCCATTTAAATACTCATAGTCTGTGAAAGAGAACCTAACTAGTTAAAAATTGGCTTCCATGCTTAAATTGTGTGATCTTAGACAAATATTTTATTTCACCAAAACTAACTTTTTCTTCATAATCAAGAGAAGCACTTTCAAATGCATGCATTCAGAATACGAGCTGTACAAAACCCCGTTTTTGAATTAATATAGACTACAATGTTGCTCTATATTCTGGTCACATATAGTGGTCTCATCTGCTGTGCCTCTTGGTTCACTAATGGCACTGTCATCAGTGCGTTACATCGTCCATTCTTCTAGAATGTCAAGACTGATGGTGCGGGCAAATCGATCATGAGGGTTCCGTTTTCTCCTTCTACAGATAGATACATACTTTAGTGAGATTCTAGATCCTTGGCAGGGCATGATGCTTCTGTCTGTCTGTAGGCAAGCCACAGGGTGTTAATTTTTCTGTTGTAATGTAATGTAGTCTTGTAAAGCGCACTGCTGCCCTGAGGCGTCGTGGCGCTGTAGACCGCTGGTGAACCCGTCCTAGCTATCCCTGTGAGATGGTCCCCTCTGTTGTAACTTGTATTTCTATACGATTTCTATATGTTTGAATAAATGGGATAATATTGCTTGTCAAGTTTTTCTTAGCATTATTATTGCAAAGCATTTAATAGTTTACTAATTTTAATAAAACAAAAATATATTACGTTTCTCTGTCAGCCCTTATGTTTGATGTATGGACGGACGGGAGTAGGTGGGACAAGTAGATTTTACAGGACATGTAGATCACAGTGGCATTTTGTCCCTTGGACTAGTAGATTATTTTGAAAATTCCACACCCCTGCGTTTAATCAACACAACGTCATTGTTTTCCATCTTTAACCTTACTGATAAACAAATCAGCTTGGCACAGAAAGGAGCAGACTATACAATTCTGAGCATCGAAAAACTTGAGAGATTACCTTTGACAATGTCAGAAAGTCCTGTCATTGAATGGATAATACACAGGATTATCACAATTCCGATAACAACTTTCCGATTTAAAAATTGCCTTGAATACATACCGACTGGCCAGTATGAACGTTTGGGTAAAGGGTACATTAAGTCAGCATGGAAATTACCATACACACACACATGCTATAGTGACAGCAACAAAAATGTATTTCTTAGTGGTGAAAAGTGTAAACATTCACTAAGCGGTATACTTTTGTGCGAAGGTATTAATTTACACGGAGCCTGTGAAGGAAATTCTAACAACCTTTCATACCACCAACATGTCACACCTGCAACGCAGATAGAGCCTTTCTTTAAGTAACTCTCGAATGGGATTTACATTCTAATAACGGATCACAGCTGTTGTGGCCTTTTGCCAGGGAAAACATATCTCGTACAAGTAACTTCCATGGTCAAATGCTGTATGCAAGCATTGTTTCCAAACGGCCCTGGAGACTCCGAGACTCCCATATGGCCTCGTTTGAATGTCTCTTCTATACGAATTGATACTTTAAGCAGAATGAAGTCTGTGCTTTAGCAGACAACAGTGCCCATCACGTCATCAAAAGAGACGTATGATCTCCAAGTTGCAAGGACAACATCAGAGACTCATGACCTTTTATCGACAAATTGCCCCGTGCATTTCACAGAAATGCTTAGCCAAATTCTTAACATGTCGAGTGCCATAGGCATCCCAGGCGTATTTAAGACCATTTTTACGGGACTGTTAACACCATTCAAAGCAATTCTAGGAATCATTCCTAATTTTGTCCATTCAGTCTTTGGCGGCATACCCCTGATTTTGGGACTTGTAGCAGGCATTTTATTTTTGACCCTCCTGCTCCGATATGGCAAGCCAAAACTCAGACATGACCCCGACAAGGATGGAAGAAACGTTCTGTAGTAGGGGATCTCTGTGTATAGTCATAATCTAGTGAATAGTCCCGCCCATGTGCGTGGACCCCGGCAATCAAAAATAATCTCTTAAGTTGTCAAAATAATGCAGAAACTGCAAAGACACTTAAGAGATAATTTAAAGACAAATAATGCAGCCTATATCCACAGGCTACACTGTCCAGTACTTCAACTAGAAATTCCACCAAAATTCACCACACACAGTACAGCCTGCTAGTTTCTACCATAGAGAAACCTGCCTCCCCCAGTCAAAGACTCAGGAATGATAGAGAGGAAGGCAGGGACAGACAAGCCCCATAGGCTGCCATTATGTGGCTTAAATAGGATACTGTGCCTTTAAGAGAACTTTCCAGAACTTCTCCCAGTATCCCAGAATGCATAGCAGGTCCCTCTTACTTCAGTTCTTTTTTCCGGCTCCTGCTTACAGGACCCTGGCATTAAGCTCTCCCTTTCTCAAGGGTTTATTGGAATTGTGTTTGCACTTTTGAATTTTAAAAGTGTTACAGTTTATTTCTTGGTGCTCTCCTCTCCCTTTTGTGCTGTTTTTAGGTGTTTTGGGGCTCCAAAATGCCTGGCCTTTTTGTGAAGTGCCCAGCTTGTGAGAGGAAGAAGGCCAAGAGTGATCCCCATGAGGTCTGCATCGTGTGCCTTCCGGAAGATCATGTCCCTGAGGAGTGTGTAATCTGCCAGCAGCTTTCTGCTCGGACCTTGAGGGACAGATTGAAGATCAGGCTGGCTGGCCTGGAGGATAGGCGTCTGCGGGCTGCAGGTGGGTCTAGGCAGCCTGGGAAGGTTCCCTCTGCCTCTGCTGAGGCCCCCGGGGGGCTCCCCGGGGGCAGGAAGTCCAGCAATCGGTCCCATTCTCCGTCGACGTCGATGGCATCGACGACGGCGTCGAGAGGGATGACGACGGCGTGCTCCCCTTCTCCCCGGGGCTCCGGGTCGAGACGGCGTGAGGGCTCGACGGCGAAGGAGAAGCCGCCGTCGAAGCCGCCGTCGACGTCATCGTCGTCGTCGACGTCGAGATCTTCCTACCGTCAACGAAGGCACAGTGACGTGTATCGACGCTCGCCGTCGAAGCGGTGCCGACGCTCGCCGTCGAGGCGACACCGTCGGTCGTCGTCGAGGCGACACCGTCGATCGCCGTCGAGGCGACACCGCCGATCGACGTCGAGGGGCTCCTCGACGTCGGGATCATCAAGACGGCGGCGCTCGTCGTCGAGGGCGGGCCGCCCGACGTCGAGAGGACGACGGGAGAGGTCGCGAAGGAGGAGGTCGACGTCGAGGAGTCGGCGTTCTACGCCGAGGAGAAGAGGGTCGACGCCGAGGAGACGGCGTTCGACGCCGGAGTCCAGGAGACGTCATTCGACGCCGGAGAAGCGTCGTTCTGCGTCCAGCAGACAGCGGTCAGCGTCGAGGAGTAGGTCACCCTCTCCAAAACGGCGAAAAAGGGACTCTAGTCCCAGGAGTCACGCTGCGTCCAGTGGAGGTCGCAAGAGGAAGAGGTCGCCTGCTGATGGGGATGGCTCTCCGCACCCCTCGCCTAAGGGATCACCGGGCTCGGTGTACGAGGAAGTGTACACTCCGTCTCGGCCCAGGACTCCTACTCCTCCCCCCCGTGCCTAAGGAGGACCCTCCACCCAAACCACCGCTGCCTTCAGGAGATCCCTCTCCACCTCCGATCCCTCCGCATGGGCCCACACCGCAGCCGAAGGTTCCTCCGCCGAGGTCCACTTCCCTGCCGTCCCTGCCTGTTCCTCCTAAGGGGACTCCGAAACCAAAACCCCGGGAGGAACCGAAGAAACCCCGTGATGAACCACGGAAGACCCCCCCACGTAAACCGAAGGAGCGCCCACGAGCTGGCAGGTCTCGCTCTCGCTCTGGGCGGAAGGAGAGATCGCGGCACAGATCATCCACGCGATCGCGGCACCGCCATAGGAGGCGCGAATCGCGCTCACACACGAGGTCCTCAGGGACCAGGGATTATTCACCTACCCTATCGGGGTCACCGGACACCCGAGTGTCCCCGATAGATGACCTGGTTGCCTTTCAGGACGTCCTGTTGAGGGGCGCGGCGAAGCTAGGCATATCCCTGAAAGTGCCTACGCCGAAGACATCGGTCATTTTCGAGACTCTACATCAGAAGCATCTGTCTCGTCCTCTCCTGCCCCTGGTGCCTGGGATGCTGGTGGCCAACCAGATAATCAGCGCGGCTGCGGACTCTTCCCTATTGGCGGCTCACGGATTTTGCCACGGGATCAACCAACGGCGCCACGCTTGGCTCCGGCTTACGTCCCTGAAACCGGACGCACAGCAGAGGGTGGCCAATCTACCGTTCTCCGGTGAGACCCTCTTCGGGAAGCATGCGGATGATGAAATGGCCCGCATGAAGGCGGAGGCAGAAACGCTGACGGCTGTGGGCCTGGAGAAGCCCAAAGAGACCAAGAAGCAGTACCGCCCCTTCCAACGGCGGTTCGGCGGACAAGGCCGTGGACGAGGACAGGCTTCGGGGCACTCACAACAGCAGCAGCCGTTCCGTAAGCCGTTCCAGAAGCGGCAGAAGGGCAGGGGAGGCCAGCAGTCGGCTCCGGCGCCCAAGGGCCAGGCGGGGTCTAGGCCCTAGGAACTTACTTCCCCCGGATTCGTTACCCACTCCGGTAGTGGGAAGCATACAACTTTTTCTGGCAGAGTGGAGAAAAATTACTCAGGACAAGTGGGTGCTGAATATTGTTTGCAATGGATACAGTCTTCGGTTCACCAGCCCTCCTCCGGCCATTCCCCCGGTCGGCTCGCAGTTTCAGCTGCGCGGGCTTCAGGCGGAAGCGGATGTCCTGTTAAGGAAAAGGGCGATAGAAGATGTACCTCTGTCTCAGAGAGGAAGAGGTCTGTACTCCCGGTTCTTTCTGGTTCGCAAGATGGACAAGAACGAGTTCAGGCCCATTCTGGATTTGCGACAGGCAAACAAATGGATTCGCAGAGAAAAGTTCCGCATGCTGTCGTTGCATCAGATTTATCCTCAGTTGCAACAGGGAGACTGGCTTTGCGCTATAGACCTACAGGATGCTTACTTCCATGTGCCCATTGCACACAAACACAGGAAGTTCCTGCGGTTCCAAGTCGGCACCAATCATTATCAATACACAGTACTCCCATTCGGACTGAAGTCTGTGCCGAGAACATTCTCGAAGTGCATGGCGGTGGTAGCAGCACACCTGAGGAAGAACAAGGTGTTAGTCTACCCTTACCTGGACGATTGGTTGATCAAGGCATCCTCCTTCTCGGAAGCACGAGCACACTTCCAGAAGACGTGCGTTCTTCTGAACAAGCTGGGGCTGCACATCAACATGGCCAAGTCTGTCCCGACTCCGGTCCAATGCATACAGTACTTGGGGGCCTCCATCAATACGCTGTCAGCAAGCGTGTCTCCTTCGGAAGAGCGACGATTATCACTCCTTCGGAAGGCTCAGGCTCTTATGACGACTCCATCTACAACAGTGAGGACGGTGTCTTCTCTACTGGGATCGATGGCCTCTTGTATCTTCCTGACGCCACACGCACGGCTGCACATGAGACCGTTGCAGGAGTGCTTGGAGGACCAGTGGGATCAGAGGAAAGGATCTTGGGACGACAAGATTCGACTGTTGCTGCATGCGCTTCAGTCTCTGAAGTGGTGGTGTTCGGCGGAGAATCTCCTCAGAGGGGTTCCCTTTCACAAGGACATTCCCACGCAGACTGTCGTGACGAATGCGTCTCTTCAGGGATGGGGAGCGCACTCTGGGACTCTACAGATTCAGGGCACGTGGTCACCGATGGAGACCACGTATCACATCAATTTCCTGGAACTCAGGGCTGTTCACTTGGCGCTGAAGGCCTTTCTTCCGTCCTTCCAGACCAACTCTCTGCTTGTACAGACGGACAATACCACCACGATGTATTACCTCAACAAGCAGGGGGGCTCGAGATCGCGCACCCTGTCGCAGGAGGCGCAGACGATCTGGCACTGGCTCCTGGCCAGAGGATTGACGATAATGGCCACCCATCTACCAGGTGTGCAGAATGTTCAGGCAGACGCACTGAGCAGACAGCTGCAGGAAAACCACGAATGGGTCATAAACGACGAAGTACTAGGAGAAGTCTTCGCAAGGTGGGGAACTCCAGACGTAGATTTGTTCGCCACCGCCGAAAACAGCAAGTGCAGAGACTTCGCCTCCAGATACTTCCAGCAAGGGACTCTGGGGAATGCGTTATGGATCAACTGGACGAACAACTTTCTGTACGCCTTTCCTCCAATTCCCCTGATTCCGGCGGTGCTCATCAAGCTGGCCCGGTCCAGAGCTCGGATGATACTCATCGCCCCGGAGTGGCCCAGGCAGTGGTGGTTCACGGACCTACTTCACCGGTCTCTCCTTCCTCACATTCAGTTGCCGTGCAGGCCGGACCTTCTCACGAAGTTCGGGGGACGGATGTTACACCCCAACCTCTCGTCTTTGAGTTTGGCGGCATGGCTCCTGAGATGGTGCAATATGGCCATCTGAATCTGCCCGATGATTGCATGGACATACTGAAGGAGTCTAAGAGACCTTCCACTCGGACTTCATATGCTTACAAGTGGAAGAGGTTTTGTATCTGGTGCCAGTCTAAGAACCATGATCCTACGACCTGCAAGGAAGATGTCATCCTTCCTTACCTTTTACATTTGGCGCAGTCTGGCCTTAATGTCCATTCCATTAAGGTTCATCTTGCTGCATTGACTGCCTACAGGAAATGCCCTTCACAGACTTCCTTTTTCCAGATCCCTGTGATCAAAGACCTTCTGGAAGGCTTGAAGAAAGTATTCCCTCCTGTCAGGCTTCCCTCGCCTTCATGGGAATTGAATGTGGTGCTGTCCAGATTGATGAAGGAGCCTTTTGAACCTATTCATAAGGCTTCGTTGCAGCACCTGTCATGGAAGGCGGCGTTCCTCGTGGCCATTACATCGGCCCGCAGGGTGAGTGAAATTCAGGCGTTGTGTTGTAATGAACCTTATACTGTATTTCATGCTGCTAAGGTTGTTATGCGTACTCACCCTAAATTTCTTCCCAAGGTTATTTCTGATTTTCATGTCAACCAGACTATAACTTTGCCTACGTTTTTTCAGAACCCTTCATCCCCAGCGGAGAGGTCTCTCCATTCCCTGGATGTTAGGAGGGTGTTGAAATTTTATCTGGATAAAACCGAGGATATTCGTAGGTCTGACCAGTTGTTTATCAATTATGGGTCGGTCAGGACGGGTCTTGCGACCTCGAAGCAGTCCATCTCTAGGTGGATTGTGTCCTGCATACAATTGTGTTACCAAAAGGCTAATAAGACCTTAGGAGGTAAGCCTAAGGCTCATTCCACCAGGGGCAAAGCTGCCACGACGGCTCTGCTCCGTAACGTGCCGATTGCTGAAATCTGCAAGGCAGCCACTTGGAGGTCGGTTCATACCTTTGCTAAGCATTACTGCCTGGACACTGACGCCAGGGCAGACGCTCAGGTTGGCCAGGCTTCGCTGCGGAATTTGTTCGCACAGTAGTGGCGTTATGTATTTATTCTCCACCGCCGCTTTGGTGTGGGGATGGGCTTGCCATTCTATTCACTAGATTATGACTATACACAGAGATCCCCTACTACAGAAGGAGTAGTTTCTGTCCTGTAACTCCAGTTCTGTAGTAGGGGTATCTTTGTTATAGTCATAAGCGCCCGCCCTCCTCCCCGGTGGAGATTTTTTCATCATACAAGAATGCGACAGGTCTGGCGTGCTTCGCCTTCAAAAAGAACTGAAGTAAGAGGGACCTGCTATGCATTCTGGGATACTGGGAGAAGTTCTGGAAAGTTCTCTTAAAGGCACAGTATCCTATTTAAGCCACATAATGGCAGCCTATGGGGCTTGTCTGTCCCTGCCTTCCTCTCTATCATTCCTGAGTCTTTGACTGGGGGAGGCAGGTTTCTCTATGGTAGAAACTAGCAGGCTGTACTGTGTGTGGTGAATTTTGGTGGAATTTCTAGTTGAAGTACTGGACAGTGTAGCCTGTGGATATAGGCTGCATTATTTGTCTTTAAATTATCTCTTAAGTGTCTTTGCAGTTTCTGCATTATTTTGACAACTTAAGAGATTATTTTTGATTGCCGGGGTCCACGCACATGGGCGGGACTATTCACTAGATTATGACTATAACAGAGATACCCCTACTACAGAACTGGAGTTACAGGACAGAAACTACTCCATCCTAGCAATTCGCTACCGGGACCGAATAACTAGAGTCCTTGGATTGGCCAGGCTGAGAGATCTGAACATGACCTGTTTTCTTTCATTCAGTCCTACATGGCAGACCTGCATCTTACCTGTGCTTCGATGTATGCTATGCGGAGATGAGTGCGTGTTGGACATCTATCTTGCACTTCCATCAGCAGTACCAATGGATATCGAGACTTTGCTAAGTCCTATAATGGCTCACGCATTGTGTTGTCCCCAGCGGCTACCAATCCTGATGACGGCATTCGTTGAGACTCCTGTGCTACGACTAAGTGGTGACAGTGGAGCAAGAAATAAAAGCAACATCACCCAGGTACGACCTTCTGTGAGCATTGCTGATCCAGACTTTGATGATAGCAATCATTCTCACACCTGCCAAGTTACAGCACTATCGAACTTGGTCGAACTGTCACCTGATTTTGTAGACCAATTCTTTGAGAACCTGTCTGATATGATGTTCTCCCCTGAACAGAAACAATAAATTTTGAAAAACATTCCGGCACATAGCGTTCCCATGAACTCTGAATTCGGCCTTCAGTTTTGATCAACAAAAACTACTGAAAAGCGTTGAAACTCTATTCCCCCGTTCACCAAGAATTTTTTTTTTTTAATTGAACATTTTCAAAATATTTACCTTTTTTCTGGCACAAAAATTCTTTGCTTAAAGTAGACCTATTCATAAAGAACAGAACTTCTATTTTTAGGTACTTCTAGAGACATAATAACTTTACATCAGCCTCTAGCACATGTTACAGCAATTGCATTTATATGTGATGAAATTATCTCGACCTTCTTTTCTGTATAAAGAGATATTTCATGTGTAATTTTTTCGCAAAATCATTCACTGATTACATATGCTATAATTTTGAATGATTTCTATGCTTAAAGACGTACAGTACCAATATTTCCATGTATTTCAAAATACGCCATTTCAAATGCAGATATGTATTTTGGGGTGGGTAATGTTACACATGCATCTTTTTGCTATAGTTTTTAGTAATTTGATGGACATAAATTCGTGGAGTGGGTGTCGCGTTCTAATCTAGGACCCCGATCAATACTGTGACCTTATGCCCCTATACGGCTATAATCCATTCGTACTCCTATAATGGCATAAACGATCAAGAGCGATATTTCAGAAACTCGTCTCTGGCCTAACACGATCAGAGCCACATTTCAGAATCTCTTCCTCTGCAGCTCATTAGAGCAAATGACACAGCAGAAGCCACTATCTAAGATTCCTAGATTACACTCCGAGTTCTTCAACAAGATAAAACTCAGCAACCTGGGAAAGCCCCGCTTGCTATGTTTTGATTAGTAATAGAACTCTAATGAGCACTGAGAGACTATCACTTCCTAGTGACATCTTTATTGACGTCTTATGTCCAAAAACGTACGTCAAACAAGGCACCTTTCAGGTATAAATATTACCAACGTTGCCTTAAGCAAACGCTGCCTCAACGACATCGATGATAGCGATGGTGCGGTGAATACAGGAGCAGAACAGCTGTCCCTTACAGAGCCCAGCAGATGCAAGCTGCCCACGGACGCTGCCCCTCCTCCTCCTTGACGCGCTGAGAGAGACACTGTCTTTTCTCCTGCCGAGAAAATCCAGCTCCGGCGTTTCTAGCCTACTCTTGCGAGTGACTGGGATATCGAGTCCTGAAGGAGATACAAGACCTCCAACATTCTATTTCAGAGGTATGGTGTTGACTAAACCCTTAGAGAGAATTCTTGAAGCAAACCTTGGCAAAACCAACTTAACTAAAACTGCTACTTACTTACTCCCTCCCAAGTATTAGGCTTAGGTCAGGTACACTGGGGTAGGCGTAGTTAGAAGCACCAGTTGAGTACGTTAGTCAAATGCATATATGAATGTATATATTTTATTCATTTTAACCATTGTATGGCTAAGAAACCATATCAATGCTTTTACAGTATTATTTCGCAATCCTCATTTTACTGTACGCACTTTTTATAATAACAAGTCTTGCAATTGTGGCAATTCATTTCTCTTGCATGAGGAGAAAGACTGTTCAATAAATAATACCTTTTTATTGAAAACGCCAGTCTCTCTATTTCTCTGCATCTTGGTGAAAGTAATCTGCACAACTGACTGAGTAAAATAACTGTCTATTGTTTCACACGACTCTAGAGATTGACTCTTATTCTAAGGAGCAAAGTTGTCATGTTTATGCGGTTGTTGGAAAACTGAATCCCTTCTTGTGTGTACCAGGGAAGCTGATCACTTCCTATTCAGTCAAGAAAGTTTCCAGTGACCTCTGAGCTAGTTGGTAACAAACCCAATTAAGTTTAGCATAGTCAGTAGAGACCTGGAAGACCGCACTTCTACGTCAAAACTGCTGTTTATGTTATTCCAATGCGCAGGGCCTATAGGGAAAATAGGAACTACACTACACTTTCACTCAAAATGATCCTCTTTCTACCTCTTGCCTGGAAAAAAAACCAAGAAGAATAATCTCTCTGAATCATCCCAAATCTTATGCCCTTTTACATATCCGACAACTTTGCAAATGACCTCCTTTAAAACATTTTTTTAATCTGGATCCCCTATGGATCCCTGTTCCCCGAAGGCGATTTTATAATGTTTTTTGTTTTTTATACGATTGCACTTTATCTTGCACCCCTCGTTATTAGGATTCTTGAAACTGGAAGTTTTCCAACTATCTTGAAAAAAGTTTCTATACTTCCATTGATCAAAAAACAGTCATTGGACCCTGCTGAAGAAAAAAACTACAGACTTATTTCACGCCTCTCACTTCCAGCCAAGACGCTTGAGAAGGTAATGAACCAGGAGATTACTGCCATTCTTGACACCAACAACTGTCTGTATCCCGCACAACATGGCTTTAGGCCACGGCATAGCACAGAATCAGCCCTTTTAGCAGCCACTGAAGAGATCAGATCCAACGTAGACAAAGAAGATATTGCGATCCTGGTCCTGTTGGACTTATCGGCCACATTCGGTATGGTGGATCATGCCACACTGCTCAAGTGCCTGGACAGAATTGGCATTAGAGGATCAGCCCTAAAACTAATTTAGGTCATACCTCACAGACAGAAAGCAGGTAGTATCATTAGAGGGCTTCCATGCCTTTTTATCTACCTTGTGGGGGTCCTTCAGGGGTCATCCCTGAGTCCAACCCTTTTTTTTTTTTTTTTTTTTTGAAAACCTTTATTCAAAAAAGGAGATACATGCGCAGGCCCACAACCATCATGGCCGGCCGCAAAGACAATCAATGAAAACAGGAGAAACTGAAGCCAATCAGTAAACAGGATATATCAAAGTATACCAGATGCGGTTGTGGGGCTCGCAAACAGGATATGAGGTTTTCATTTTAAATTTTAGAAAAAGAGTAGGGGCTGCAACAACAAGGACATCGCGCCTCACAGGATAGGAGCACAAAGGAGACAATTGGGACTTAGCCCAATTACAGTCAGAGATAGGCTATAACTAAAGCGACTATGCAATACGGGCAGCAACGGCGATAATACTGGGCAGTAAACCACATTACAATAATCCACATTTCTAAAAATCACCCCAGAGAGCCTACCCCCCAAGAACAGAAAAACAGAGGCTTGTCGAGAAGCCGAAAAAGAAAAAAGAAAGGTGCAAGACCAAGAGACAGCCAACCCTACGAAAGAGGAAAGAACCCTCCCAAAGCCGGAAAAGAGCGATAGGGACCATAGAACAAAACAAACTAAAATAACAAACCCCCCCCGCACCCGCCACCTTGCACCCCTGTAATGGTTACGGCCTAACCCACTAACAGCGTGCCTGTCGCCCCGGAACTGCCCCACAGAAGGGAAAATATAAGAAGAAGTGGAGGAGGAAAAATCAAACAAGCCCCCGGACACCTGATACCCCCCGCCGGCGGTGGCCCCTCCCCATAGCACAATCATCATCAATAAAGCAAAAACAGTTAGCATTATCACAGGGAGGACAGTCACCAGGAACCCCCCCCCCCTCCTACCCCCAGCCCGGTGAGGTATTCGGTGCAGTCCCGGCAAAAGTAAACGCGACGACACACCATCGGATAGGAGACGTAGAGGGAAGACCATGTACTGTAGCAGATGAAGGAAAGGTGAGGCCGACTCTCAAAGGAGTAAAGTCGGGCTGCCGCTCGGGCCCCTGCAGATGGAGGGTCAAATCGCTCGTCTGGATCGCAGATTTCTGTGCAGGCGCTGCCGCATCCGTGGCCGGTCGCGAGCAGACATCATCCAGTTTCGCTGCCAGGGAGACGCATGCGCCGGTGAATTGCGTACGGAGCGCCCCAATCGCCGCCATTACGGATCTCAATGAATGTGCGCCATCCATCCCCTCCATCCCGGAGTCCAGAGGACGGAGGGGGACACAATCTCCAGCCCACATCGCCGGGCTCCGGGCACACAATTGGCGATCGCAACAACAAGGGCGCCCCGAACTGGCACACTCAGGACAGACACCGGGCCGTGGGTGCAGCCCGCCCGCCCCCGAACCGGGAAACTAGGGTAAGGCACACAACCCACAGCCGCGCTGCAGGAGAATCGCAGCACGTCACAGTGTCTCTTCTCCGGCACCATCCATCAACGAGGACAAGAGTCAAGAGCAGAAAGAAGTATTCAGACCTGGAAGACCGGCCACAATCGCGGTCCCACAGCCGATGTTGATCAGGTCCCTCTCGGGTGTTTCAAAAATCAAGGTCCCGGCGGCAGCCCGGGAGTAGGCCAAAAATGGGACACGACATAACTTCGTCGCTGAATAAGGTAGGAAATCCGGGAAAGCACTGTTGGCATCAGGCAACCTTCATACATCCAGGCACAGGGCGTGGATAGAGGATAAACAACAGGATAGACGGGTCGCCGGCGGAGGTCGGCGGAGCCGGGAGCTTATGCGGCCATCTTGGTTAGCAGCGTAGCTCCTCCGTTGAGTCCAACCCTTTTTAACGTGTACATCACACCCCACATCCATTTCATAAGCTTGCATGCGTTCTCAGTATGTTCATACGCGGATGATAGCCAACTTTTAGTGTCAGTCTCTTCGTACCCAAAAAAGATAGCACCCCAGTTTAGTACATGCATGTCTTATATTGCTCAGTGGCTGGCCCAGGATTTTTTAAAATTCTGCTTTGACAAAATGTAGGGGCTGCAGTTCGGTAACAGCAACACCCTATTGAACAATTCATGGTGGCCTCAAAGTCTAGGATCTCTGCCAACTCTAGTTCCGGAGGTTGGAAATTTGGGTGTGGTGTTCGGCAATAAACTTACTTTTGCAGACCGCTCCAGTCAGGTAACATCTTCTTGTTTTTTAATGCCAAAGATTTTGGTTTTTGCCACATCTCCCTCTTGAACTCAGGGAAACAGTAAGCTCAGCACAGGTCATATCAAAGATTGACTATTGTAATGCTCTATTGATGGGAGCCCAGTCTCAAGTCAGGAAAAAACGACAGACTCTCTAAAATACAGCCGCCAGAGCTCTATTAAATCCACCCAAATTCTGTTCGGTATCAAAATCCATAGGAGAACTCCACTGGATCCCTATTAGGGCACGTATTCAAAGCTCTATGTTGGATCCATAAGGTACTTCACCAAAAGGGTCCATGATTTCTTCAAGATACTTTCAAATGGTACTAACCAAAAGAACTCTATGGTTAAGTGCTGCCGAGAAAGTAGAAGTGCCTAGAATAAGGAAAGAAAACTGGGGGAGGGAAATGTTCTTACTCCGCTTTTAAATGGTGGAATGAATTGCCCAACCATCTTAGATCTCAGCGCAACCTTTTAAGATTCAGAAAGGAGCTAAAAACCTGGCTTTTTTAGCATATGCAGTGTTTCAGGAAATTTGACTCATCCCCACTTTGTTGTTTGTGTTTTCTGGATGCTAACGCCAAGACGCCAAGTGGTATTAGCACACTTTACAAGATCCTATAACATAACAATACAGAACCTGTCTTCTGGAGACTCTTCTCATCAACTCCTCAGCAAATATCTTGTGTTTCTCTTCATTTGAAAGAGTGTGCTGTAGATTTGCAGTAACATGACAGTATTTCCTTTGTGGACAACCTTGGAACACCTCATCCCACAGAAGAGAGATATTTTCTACACATAGGGGTTGTGTAGTCAAGAGTTCGTTCACATTGAGCACGCGGCTTGGGCTTTGCCTTTAGGTTCTTGAGAAGGTCATTAACTTCCTTTATATTTTCTTTAGATTATTTGTTATCATTTGTACCATATTTATGCAGTTCTGTCATTTAGTGCTAACTGGCCTGTTAATGAATGGCACTTATAGGAATTGTTGTTTGGAAGGCTGTCTGCTTCACTTTATTTTATTTTCACTTTTTGATGGGTTTCTCGATTTGCATTTCACACTTAATAGAACCATCTAGTTTGAAACGTACATTCCCATGGTCTCGTAAGCCTTTTGACTCTATAGCCTCCCATGACTTGAAACTAGTGAGGTTGAAGACTGCATTCCTTGCTTCAATCACTTGAGCTCACCATTTTCTGATGCATCACTTCAGGTATGGAATTAAGCTAGTATTAAGCCGCACAACACCACACACAGGCGCGCTGGAGCAATGCTGTTTAAATCTTTTCGATTCGTCACCTGTGGATATTCTAAAGGCCTTTAGCCTTTTCTCAGTTAAGGTAACCCTAACAAGGCTCCACAAGTTCAAGGCTGCATTAGGGACACTTATTTGTTTCCTTAACAAGATATTATTTGATTTTTTTATCAACCAGGGAATTTTTCACCTACCATCTCCCATATCATCATTCCTTCACTTTCATGTAAAGGGAGCGATCACATTTTACATGGAGCACATACGTCATTTTTGTTTTGTGACTCAGTAAACGCTTAATCTCTGAAACATGCTTCTGAAGTCCCGGCCTATACATTTCTTTTTCCATGAGTTCTAGAATGTTGTACAGTGAGGTTGACACCTCCCCTCTACCCATACCTAAAGGAGCCACATCGTTTGAACCAATCTTTACTGCAGCCCTTCGTTTCACAATGAATGGAATTTATGAAGCCAACACCCTCTTGGCAGAGTTGGTATTCAAGAGTATTGTTAGTTTATTTGGCTCCTTATAAGATTTGAAATATCTATCAGTTTTGTTACTCTCCATAGTGACTCTTTTCCTCAAGACCCTACAGACAAACCTCCCCCCTTCCACTTTCTAAGGTTTTTTGTACAGTACAGGAGTCGCACACTGTAACATATTTCCCCTTACTTGCTTTAAAGACAAGCATTTGCAATGCAATAGGTCTCGCATTAGGAAAGTTTGAGCTATTGGTCTTGTAAATGACAATTTTTTTATTTATGTGTTGGTTTTGAAAATAGCTAAATTAATAGCGTTGTCATTTACAATGCCAATAGTTATAACTTTCGCAAATGTGACACCTATAGCATTTGTAATGCAACATGTTTTGTATTTACGTGACTTAGATGTATTGATATTACAAATAACAATGGCTTTTAATTTTTTTTAATTAATACTTAAATAAAAGTGATTGTAATTTATAATGGCAATAGCTTAAACCTTTGTAAATAACTTTTGTGGAGATTATGTTCAGTGTATTTTATTGTGACGAAAATCCAAGAACAGAAGTGAAATATTAACATCTTTTTGTGACATTTGTAATAAAGCTTGAAACATTGAGAGAACATATTTGAACCAGTGATGCTGTGGTGGTGCCAATGGATGCTGGTCCTAGGTTGCTCGTGTTCCAATTAAGGGAGGACCTGGCCTGGCAGTTCGGGCTAATCAGTTCCTAGTGGAGCACGGTCAAGACAAATTTACATATGGCAGGGTCCAAAACAAAGTGGTGCGATGGGCAAAAAAACATGGATGGAATTCGGCCCGAGTGATTGGCAGTGGCGGAGATTAAATTTAAGCATGGCATCCATAACCTTGTTGTTGCACTTGACTTTATTTTTAAGAATAGAGAAAATCAAGTTAGTGGTGCGAGCAGAATAAACAGAGTCTATAATATGTAAAGTAAGTTCAACACACTTTAGACACGCAAGATCATGCACAGCATATCTGCTTACATTACACTATATGCAGGGCCAGTGGAATCATGCAGTTCACTTTATTTTCAGCATCATAATGGATTTGCCGCATTCACCACATAATCCAATATAATCAGCATAATTTGAAGATGTTAACCAAAACATGTTTCCGATTCAAACAGATCAAAAGTGACTAAAATTGCTACTGCGCGTGATGCAGCACAGTGGCAGGCCACCTTCAGTTTCTGATGGCTGCATTTAGGTGTTCAATTTGAGGCGTAACCTTTGCTTATACAGTGGTAACGTGTAAAAAAGGAAACGACAAAAGAGAAGTAATACTGCTTCAAAAGGTATCGCGTAATTCGCATGTTACTGCCGCATACATTAGGAACTCCTGCTGCATTATTTGGTCCGCCCGTGCCGCATAATTCCAAAGACCCTGGCTGTGTACACGGTGCTCGCAGGGCTGTGCAGTGCACAGCATCTAGTACAGAAAAGGTGTGGCAGGGTTTGCTTCCCGGGTGGAATTACGAATGGGACAGCTCCCTCCAGCAGCCCTAAAATAACAGTCAGTCTTTACACTACCAGGATGCTGCGACATTCCTGCAATTCCAGAGCAGAGGTGGTGGAGGGGGGTAGGGCGGCACAGACTTGCAACTGGAAATCCGAGGAGGTCGGACATATACAACCCCATAATTGAAACACTTCCCCCTCTACTTGCCACCCAAAACAATCCCCCACTGACCTGTGTGGCCGTGGACGTCCTGCTCCCCTCGCCCACTCTCAGATCGAGGTAAAGTCATATCCGGGGGTACATTTATCATAGCGTTGTAGCGTGGGGCAAGGTTGCCGCGGCACTAAAGTTTGATTTATCATGCCACCTCCTTGGGCGGCCCGCGCTTACCTGCCGTCTCGGGGCGGCAACGCCCCCCTCCCTCCTCCTACAATGCGGCCGTTGCGGGACAGCAAACGGCGGAACCTCGCCACTGCCAGCACCCAACTCTTCAATGTGACCACATATGTGCCAATGGACTCAATGACCCACGACACAACAAACGGAGCCACATATGTGCCCATGGACACAACAAACTGAATGGCATCTGTGCCCACAAACAGAACTAACTGAATCACATCTGTTCTCACGAAAACATCAGAAGAGACAAACTGAGTCACAGGGGTTCCCAATCCCATGGACACAACAAACGGAGCTGCATCTGCACCAGTGGACACAACGAACTGAGCCACATATATGCCAATGGGCACCATACAGAGTGACCTGATTTTGAGAAGTACAAACCGAGACAGGCTGACACACAAGTAGGACTAAACGCTGATAATTATCAAGTTATAAATTTGGTCTGTCTCCGTTTTAGCATAGCCTCATTATATTATATAAATATATATACATACATACATACATACATACATACACACACACATATACAAATATACGCACACACACACACACCCATTATATATACACACACACACATATACATACATACATACTCCTCTTGCAAAGCTGAAAAAGAGCATTGAGGGTATGCTCGGCGCATGTAAAGTCTAAAGTAACTTCGCAATGTTATCTTGTTCATTCATGCAGCTATGGAGGAGGTCAGATGTCAACATCATAGCCTTCTAAATGAGCACATCTCTACAGATTTAGAAGGATTTATTAACATTACATATGGCAGGACCTCCACCTTCAACACCCCGCCTGGAACTGACCTACTGCGCTGCTTGAAACAACGAGGGTGCCTACCGCTCTTGCCCCCGAAAGAAATCACCGCCGCAGCCCTGCTCCGTGAAAACCGGAAGTCAGGCACTTTTGGCCGAGATGGGGGCGGGGCCTGCAATCCGGCAGGAAGTCCCGCCCGACACCGCCGAGGAAGAAGTGAAGCCGGCCGACTGATGGCCTCTCCGCAGCCCGGGGCTCCCATAAGTTGAGGAGAGTCCCGGGCTGCCAACAGCAAAACAGCCAGAGTGTTGCGGGGCTCCCAGGTGCTGGAGGGAGCCCCGGAAGTGAAGTCCTGCCCCCTGGTGCCGCGACGAGACGAGACTGCCGCAGAGAGGAGCCCGATCCCCAGCAACAGCCCGGTGAGTGCCCGACCAGCGCTGCGGAGGAGACATGGAACACACACCGAAAGAGCCCGGTGAGTGGGAGGGGAGGGGGGTGTACGCGCGTGTGTCTCTGTGTGTTCGAATGTGTCTCTGTGTGTGCGCGTGGGTCTGCGTGTGTGTATGCAATGTGTGTGTGGCTGTGTATGTGCGCATGCGTGAGTGTGGAGTGTGTTTGCGCATGGGAATGAGGCACGAGAGGGGCACGGCGACGTGCGCGCCCACGAGGTGAAATCTGCGCTCTGCGCACGTGCACCCTCTCGTGTCCACATTCCCAAATACAGGCAACATTAGTTGTCTTGCTGACAGCTTTCAATGCTTTCGCATTGAATGCTAGGTCAGCTCGACCTAAAAAACTAAAGACACTGATCAGAATTTTAGTGCCATTATGTATGTCTTACAGTTTCAGAACGTTATCTTAATTTGCCCATTACGAGTCCATTATCCCCTGTTGGAGAAATATAGGACACAATTTCCGAAATAAGTGCACACATCCCTCTTCTTGAAAAGTAGGACATTTTTCAGCTTTTGGCGCACAGTCAGTAAAGGAAGTAGTGTTTAAAGTAATGAAAAGTAATTGTTCTAAATAGATGATGTATTGAGTATGGTAGTAATCGAAGACATTTGCCTTCATACCGGTCAAACTGAGCAAAATCATTTCTGTAATTTCTCCCGCAGTAGCAATTTCCAACAGGGCCTCAAGGCAGTTGCCGACCGGACGTCTGGAAGTTGCCTTAAACTCCACTCACATGAAACTGAGGTTTTGATGGACACTTTTGGATACGGGTTCCTCACCTTTCATGTATCCGTAGGCACCGCACTGGATCTGGAGAACTTTGATAGCACCACTCCTGCATGCCGCAGGTGATGTTGTGCTGCTCCATGGTGGCTCCATATCACCTGGGAAGTGACAGAGAAGACACAAATGCAATTGTCACGCCTGTGTACTCATTTCTGTTGCTTTCATTCAGTGCCTTATACAGAATATAGAGAGCTTTACTCTTTGTCACTTTTAACTTTTACGAACAGTTCTGGAAAATTATCCCCATCGAAAACAACATTCTTTCAGTCATGCTCAGACTGCATGGCGTAGATTTCCATCATTTCTTTGCTGCCTGGGCTCTGGTCACAACTCCCAAGTCTTGAGAAAAATATGCCCTTATGCACCCCAAAGCAACCCGTGTACAAGAATCAAAACTCTGCATCATTGATCACAAGAATAGGTTGCAGCTGAAGCACAAATCGCACTCCAGGTTGCGGACCCAGTCCCAAGGCGGCTCCTCAAACTCAAAATCTTTGGGTAAGGAGAAGTCTAAACGCAATCGTAAAACGGTGATGCGGGACTCAACCCCACCACCACTCAAATGCTAGTGAGAAACCAAAAGGACATCAAGATAATGCACCCCTTTGAAATCCCCACTCTCTGAGCTGATTCCACAGCTGGTCCGGACATGCAGTGAGTTTCCTGGGCCGTCTTTGACCCTACAGCAGATAGTGGCCTTCACAGAGGCCAAGCTGCAAACCTTTGGTGTGATTCCAGCTCCTCTGAGCCCGCCTTGGGGCCCCACGGAGTTGCAGGGGCCTAATGATGGATAACTTCCAGTATGCTCACCTTCAATTTCTTTTTCGGGCCCATATGCATTCTAGTACAGGCATCTGCACTGGCTGCAAGATCCATGCTGCTTCCCCGCAACAATATTGACTCATCTGATGCCAATGTCGGACCCCGAAGGGACGTTGACTCAAGCTCAACCGAAACTGTGCTTTGAAATAACAAAAGCGCATTATGTGGTCATAGAGTTCAACTCTAATCTTCAGACCTCTGCCTCTACGCAATTACTAGCTGAGGCTCCATTCTCTAATTGGCTCTAATACTGACTCTGTGCAAGAGATGCATCTTCCCCTCCCTACACCGATAATGAGAAGGAAGGGTGTGGATGACTCCCACCTCGTTATATTGATGATGTGCATTATATCTAGATCGGCAAAATGCTAGTGGGTTAGATAAATCATGTGAAACAGCTGACTCTCCACTTGGCTCACTGAATGAAGAAAGTGCCTTGTTCTGTTGTTGGCCCATTTGGTGGGCTTCTTTTGCTGTGGTAGTTCGGAGGGAGCTGGGGCACTAGATCTGCCATTGCCCTCCATTGAGGAAACAAACTTTTGAAATTCTTCATCCAAGGCCCACTCGTTCTGCTTCATTTCTTTGATCTGAGCTGGTTTCTACAATATTGACAGAATTTATAGAGCACATGTGTGTCTCTGTGAGGCCAGCTGTGATGTTTCACTAAGTTGAATAGGTATAGCGAAATGACTATTTTACACCGCTCGCACCTCAGGTAGTTTTACACAGGCACTCATTATGAGTTGCAGAATTTCACCCGGAGTGATGATTCTGGGTGGAATTCTACCATTTGCAATTTTTAGTGTCCCTGCGCCCGGAACTATTGGGTCTGCATATGGCATGAACAGGGCCGGCTCTAGGCATGTGCAAGCTGTGCACCTGCACAGGGCCACCAAACCCCAGGGGCCACCACGCCAATATATATCCTTAATATATTAATCCTCTGAGGATGGATACATATTTGGGTGGTGGCCCCTGGCAGGGATTTGGCGGCCTCCGGCTCTGTTCCACTACTAAACACCCTGACCCCCTCCCCTCTTTACTGGCCTGCGCGCTCCGCCCCGCCCGGACTACCTCTTCCGGGTCCTCTACCTACGCTCCTTGCCCAGGGCCACCATGAGCCTAGAGCCGGCCCTGGCATGAAGACAGCAGACCGAAGGCTGTGGCTGGACTGCCCGGGCTGGGGGTTGGTGTCTGCCAGCCTGACCTTCAGGTAGGGTGACCAACCGTCCGTATTTGTATCTCAAGTCCTTTGTCCGTGATGATCCCTCTTACTGACGCCTTTTGTCCGTAATTTTGGGCATTGCAGGGAGCAGCACTGCCCACCTACGAGAAGCCTCAGCTCCCTGATGGAGCTGCCTCACACTCATCCTCTGAGCACAAGAGCAGCCCCACCCCGCCCATTGTCATTCTGTATGCCCGCTGATTGTTAATGGGCCAGGGTGGGCCCTTACAGCATGTGTTGGGCCTCTTTCTGCCTTGGTCTAGGGCAAGGCATTTTGTTTTAACAGTACATAAAGACAAGCATTTAAAATGCAATAGGTCTCGTAAATTCGAGATTTTGAGCTATTGGCATTGTAAATGGCAATGCCTTTTATAATATTAAAAGGCATTGGCATTTACAATACCAATAGGTCAGACTTCGGCAAAAGCAAGGTCTATAGTATTGTAGACGTGGTGTCCGTGAAGCAGGCGCCGCACTCATCAATAATGTAAAAAAATAAATAGACGGAGTGCAGTGTCCCTGAATTGGTCACCGTGCTGACCATAAAAGTAAAAAAAATAAAAAAATTGAAATAGAGCGCGGTGTCCCTAAATTGGGTGCCGTGCTCCACATTACAGTGAAAAAAAAATTAAACTGGGCGCGGTGTCCCTAAAGCGAGCACATTTATCTATTTAAAAAGTGAAAGAACATCGCCATTGTGCCGTGAGTGCTGTGGGGGTAGGGACAGCCACTATTAAAGTTAGAGCGGCATAGCTCTCTATACGCAAAGCGGCCGCCATTGTCCGGTGCGGACACGCTGCAAATACAAAAAAAGCAGCCGCCATTGTCCTCATTAGTGAATAAACAAAATAGTGCTCACCCACTTCTAAGGCATACCGTGTAACAAGCCAAGTAAAAGGTCCAGTCGTTATAGGAGGTAACAAATGCAGAAAAGGCGGTACCAAGGAGGCACTAACAAGCCTATTTACGAATCAGAAGCCAGCATTTACGTAGGACAATGACACAAGCCAATGACAAATATTGGCGGAGGGTGGGAGGGGCTTCCAGTGCATACTCCAATAGAGCATGCCTCGCAGAGCGAGCAGCACATGCCTGTTGCCCCTAGGCTTGACCTAAAAAATATTGCACCTCAGTAGATGAAAGAAATATACAGAATACAGTTCATGTATAGAAGTTAAAAAGAAGGGGTTAGAGTTCTTTCACAGTCATTTTAGAACTGAAGCATTTTCAATATTATATACAACAAAGCGAAAGTTGCTGCTTTTTTTTATTTTATGCAACTAACAACCATTGACAAAGCCAATAGTCCTGGCTTGTTGTAGGTGTGATCTACTATAATATATATCTATATCTATATCTATATTTCAGAAATAGCAGAGTACCAATCGGGATGGACACTATGGTAGGCACAGATATTTAGCTACTGTGTTTTAAGCCACGTCCTTCATTACATCGGGCACGCCTTTTGGAGAAACCCCCAAGTTTTTTCAACCCACTTAAAGCCCTAGAAACAACACCATGTCACAGTCACCTCAAGTCCTGGCACTGGCCATCATGCATGACTTCTACGTTTTCAGATTGCCTATGCGCAGAGGCATAGTGAGAGAGAGGGTAAATGGTTGGATGAATGAGTGAATGGGAGGGTGAAAGGATGGATGGGGTGAAAGGATTGATGGATAAATGAGTAAAAGGGTGGATAGAGGGATGGATGAGTGAAATGATGGATGTATGGAAGGGTAGATGATGGATAGGTGTGGAAATGGTTGAATAGGTTTGGATATAGGCACACAGATGGGAGGACAAAATGAATGATGAAAGACTGAATAATGGATGAAAGAATGAATGGATGCCGCACCCATGGGTGACTCAACCCGCCATCCCAAACCGACACATGCTGTCAGGCAGCAAGCACAGAACTCTGACTTGAAATGCTCCTTCTGCCTGCCAAAAAGCAGAAATGAATTTCCTTGTATGGCGCTGTTGTGCAACTGGGCGGCACTGCTCTCATGCCACTGGGAAACAGCACGAGCAGCCCTCCACCTGCCCTGTGAGAGATGCATGAGGGTACAGCTTTGTGCAGCTCTTCTGCAGGGAAAGGCAGGCACAACATTTTTTCCAGGTACATTTCAACAGGTTTCCCTTGTCAAAATGTAGCTGGGAAAAACTTTGCTGGGAATAAGTGCCTTGCAAATAACAGAGCATGCAGGTTTTGGTGCAGAGAACACTAAAATCTGTATCTTATGTCCTAATTTCAGACAAAACTCACAATTGATGCTATTTATCACACCCGATAAATTGGGACCCCCCCCTTAGTACCTAACTTAACATGTGCAATATATATCACACTCTCCTCCAAGGCATTTGTATTCCGGGCCTTCGTAGAATTATGTAGTTCACAGTACAAAATTGTGCAGTCCTAATGAGCATCATTTTCCTTGTGTTTTTGGGAAAAAATATATGCATGAATGTTGCAAAGTCATCCTGTGCCCTGGGCACCCCCCAACATTTTGCTGACTGGAACTGGTGGTAACAGACTCTGACTGACCTTGGGCTCTGTTTAACCAGGCCCAGGGCCAGTGTCAAGCTAAAAGGAACACATTAGAATACAGTTAAGACACCCAACATACACTAGGGTACACTATGGTATGGTGGGGTACCCCTGTAATTGGCATGACCTACCACCTAAGCCCCTAGTATGTAATAGGGCAGGGGATTGATACTACCTAGAAGTCTCCAGTATCCTGGGGCACGGCAGTTTAGAGGCCAGCAGATTCTCTGCACCAGCATGTGTGCAGTGCTGAAGCCTGAGGTCAGTTTAAAAGCTGCACTGGTGGCCAGGACAGCTTTTAGGTTTAAAGCATTTTATTAAAACATAAAAAAACATGGGGAAGGGAAGTAGGAGGTCAAGTTTACATACAGTGCAAAAAGAGACATGTTGCAGCAATTCTGGTGGAAAGTGGGGAGGTCGGTAGTCCCGGAGGGGAAAAAGGGCATATGCTATAAGGCAATAAGGCAGTGCGAAAAAACCTTCCAATAGTCCCCAACCTCCCAATCAAAGCTAAGCACGAGTAGCGTCCCGCAACACAGCGAAAACAACACAGTCCCTCTAAGCCCCCCGTCCCCAGAAAAGGAAAAAGAAGAAAACAATACCCCAACATCCCCGTCCAATAGCCCGTTGTAGAAACATTCACCCCAAGCCGCCTACCCCCAACCCCCAGTCCCCCTGATCCCATCCCTCTTAATCCGCTGGAGCCTCCGGCGGCGTCAGCCTAAGAAGGCGTAGGTACCTCGGACATGTGAGCTCGCGAAATTCCGTGGACAGCAGTGCCAAGAAAGGGTGCCAGAGCTCCTCGAACTGGTCTACATTTCCAGCCACAGTGAGCGACATCTTCTCCATACCCAGTACTTGCCAGAGTCTATGTAACCAGCCAGTGATAGAGGGGGCAGTGGGGGTGCGCCAGTGTACAAGGATATTTTGAACCGCTGAGCCTAGCGCAATAGCAATCTGCCTACCCCTGCGGGACTTCAGCGGATACATCAAGTCGTTGGGAAGGCCTAGCAGGACGTATGCTGGGAAGCGCGGGAGTTCAACCTCAAAGTGCCTGTCCACCTCATCTAAGACCTCCGTCCAATAAGCAGACAGCACCGGGCACCCCCAGAGAATGTGCGATAGAGTACCCTCCTGTCCGCAGCCTCGCCAGCAACCCTTGTCGGTGAGTTTGTGCATCTCGTAGAGCCTCTCCGGGGTGTAATACCAGTAGGTGGACACCTTGGTAAAGGTCTCCGTCAGCCCAGTGTGATACGCCGAGTGCCTCGCCCGATATGCGATCCTGTCCCACTCCTTGTGGCTCAGGGTTCTGCCCAGCTCCCTGTGCCAGCGCTCTCTCCCCGGGTTGTGGTAATGAAACGGCGGGGGTTGAAGAAATTTATACAGATCGGTGATAAGCTTGGCATCCGAGGTCCGGGTCACCAGCCACCGCTCGTAAGGTGTGATTTGACGGGCTGCGACGTCGCGCACTTGGGGCTGGAGAGCCCAGTGACGGACCTGCATATAACGCAGTCTGTCCACCTCCGTCAGACCAAATTCCTGTCGGAGGTGTCGGAAAGGGAGCACGCCCTCTGGCCCGTAAATCTGAAAGAGCACCCTGCAACCCGCACTCACCCAGTGAGAAAAAGCTCCCGGTTCGAGGCCCGGAGTAAAGTCTGGGTTACCAACTATGGGTGTAAACGGTGATGGGAAAGTAGTTAGCTCGCGGAGCTCACAAACCGCATCCCACACTCGCAGTGGGACCTGGGTGACAAAGGAGGCGTAGAGATTAGCCGGGCGATGTGCGCGCCGCAGGAATGGAATCTCTTGAAGGGTGCGACCTGCAACCGCCTGATCTTGAAAGAGCCAGTGCTTGTCCGACTCCCATCTGCTCCATTCCACCAAATACCGGAGTTGCGCCGCTTGAAAATACTTCCGGAGGTCCGGAACACCGAGACCCCCCGCCTCCGGGGCAAGCGTGGAAAGAACCCGCTTCATCCGAGGCTTGCGGCCCTGCCACACGAAACGGGAGATGTCAGCCTGCGCTTGCTGTATCCAACCCACAGGGGGCTGGAGAGGTAGAGCGCGAAAAAGATACAAGATCTGAGGCAGCACCGTCATCTTCACCGCTGCGATACGGCCCAGCCACGAGAGCAGGCCTTTGCCCCATCGGCCGAGTTCCTCCTTGATCTTCTTGCTAAGGGAAGAATAGTTGGCTTTGACCATTTCAGGCAGCGAAGGTGCAAGCAGGATCCCCAGGTACGGCACCGTGGAAGAGGACCACTGCATAGGGAAAAGACGCTGGAGGTCTCGCCTGGTGTCCGCGGAGAGCGACACATCCAGGGCAGCCGATTTGGACATGTTCATTTTAAAGCCGGCCACGCGTGCAAAGGCGTTCAGTTCCTGGACACAAGCAGGGAGTGACCGCCTGGGGTCATCCAGGGTCAGTAGGACATCGTCCGCGTAGAGGCTAACAGTATGGGTATACCGACCCATCTTAACCCCAATAGCGTCCAGATTGTCGCGAATCTTCTGGGCGAACGGCTCCATATAGAGGGCGAACAAGAGCGGTGAGAGGGGGCAGCCCTGTCTCGTACCACGCTCAATGGCAAAACTGCTAGAGCTGTGTCCGTTGACTCGCACCGATGCTGACGGTCTCTTATAACAATTGAAGACCATGGTGCGGAACTTCTCGCCGATCCCCAGTTTCCCGAGAACCAGCTCAAGGTACGGCCAATGAACCCTATCGAAGGCCTTCTCTGCATCGACCGACAGTAACATCCGTTCTCCCGGGACGCGTGAGGCCTTTTCTAACACGTGCGTCACCCTCTTGGTGTTGTCGACTGTCTGCCTGCCGGGCACAAAACCAGCCTGGTCCGCCTCCACCAGGCCCGGTAGGTGCAGTCCAAGTCTGGCCGCCAGGATCCCCGTATAGAGCTTAAGGTCCACATTCAGAAGCGAAATAGGCCGATATGAACCGCACAGGGTCCGATCCTTCCCGGGCTTCGGAATAACCGACACCGTCGCGGAAAGGAGGTCCGGCGGGATAGCCCCCGGCTCAGAGAAGGAGTTGAACAGGCGAGCCAGGATAGGCGCCACAGTGGAGCAGAAAGTCTTGTAGAACAAGGCCGTGTAGCCATCTGGGCCCTTACCGTGCTTCAATCGTGCGATAGCGGAGATGACTTCCTCCACCCGGATGTCCCTCTCCAGGTGGTCCGCCTGGGCGGGCTCCAGAGCCGGGAGGGTCATAGACTCCAGATAGGCCTCAGCTTCTCCCGGTGGGGAGTGTTCCGCGGCGTATAGCGCCTCGTAAAAGCTACGGAAGGAATCCGCCACGTCCGCGTCACCGGAAACCGGAACCCCATCTGCACCCACTAGCTCCTTCACTACATTGCGTTGCTGCGCAGCCCTGAGCCGATGGGCCAGGAGCTTACCGCATCTGTCCCCGCCCGTATTAAAGGCATGCTTCAGACGCAACGCTGCGTATTCCGCCCGATCTAGATCTAGCGCAGAGAGGAGTTTCCTCGCCGCTTTCAGCTGCCTCCAAACTCGAGGAGCCCCCGTTCGGCGGTGAACCTGCTCAAGTTCCCTGACTTGCGCCGTCAGTTCGTCCCTCTTACATTGCCGCTCTCTGTTCTCCGCCGAGGAAATGGAGATAAATTCCCCCCTGAGGACCGCCTTCAAGGCTGCCCACTGCGTCGCTAGAGACGTGTCGGAGTTGCTATTGTGGACCAGATACTCCTGAATGACCTCCCCCACTCGCTTCACCACCGACTTCTTATGTAGAAGAGTATCCCGAAGCCGCCACATCCCTCTGGAGGGGGGGGCTGCCGGCCAAGCAAAGACTCCGGTCACCGGTGCATGATCGGACAGGGACAAAACCTCGATATCAGCTGCCGTGGCGGCCGAGCGAAGCGGTCCGCTCACCAAGAGGTAGTCCAACCGCGAATAAGTGCGGTGCGCATGGGAGAAGTATGAATAGTCCCGATCGGTGGGGTGCATAGTGCGCCAGAGGTCATGCAGATCCATCTCTGCAATCCGGTCTTGCACCGCTCGGGAAAGCTCCCCCGTCTGCGGGAAGCGTTGGGCAGACCTATCCATAGCTGAGTCGAAGACCATATTTAGGTCTCCCCCCAGGACAACATGGCGATCGGGCGAGGCAGTGACGTCCACCAACACTGATTCCAGGAAACGGTCCTGGTGGTCATTCGGGCTGTAAACGGAGCCAGCCGCATGCGATACACTAGGAGCCTCCCCTTCTGCTCGGCATATTTGTACAACACCTCGCCCCTGAAGGAGCTGGCTAAAAGGATGGCCACACCCGCAGTCTTGGTCGCCGCCGAAGAGAAGAATTGGGTGGGGAACTTGGCGGAGCGCAGCCTGTGACAATCTTTGGAAAGTAAATGAGTTTCCTGCAAAAGGCAGATGTCCGCTTGCGTCCCCTCTAGCAGGGAAAGGATCGCCCTACGCTTCACAGGGTTGTTCAGACCCTTAACATTAAGGGTCACCACCCTCAAGGACGGCATCGCTCCCAGGGGATCGAAGCGCTATGCAGCAAGCGAGGGATCAGTGGAGGGGGCGCCCGGGGCAGGAGCGCAGGGAAGGCCAGGACCGGCCTCACGTGTGCTTGGGCTGTATCAGACGGGACCCCACCAACAACAAAACAACTCTTATGCCCTCCCAAAACCAACCCATGGCAACTAGACAAAACCACAAACAAATAAAAACACCCCATTGTCTCAGTCCAGCCCGGACGGGCAAGTCTGTAGAAAACAATCAAGTGGACGTTCAGCCACTCACCTCAAACCGTTCCCTCCCAACCCCCAGCCCCAACCCAGCATCGCAGAAGCTAAGCATCTCTCCACCCGGAGTGAAATCAGGCCGTCAAGGCCACGCCGTTGGAGTCAGGCAAGTTCCTGGCCGCCGTTCTCAGGGCTTCCTCCATATCTGCCCTGATGGTAGGGGAATCAGGGCGACTCACAGTCGCTGACGATCTCCTCCTCGTCGATCTCCGCCGATTCCGTCTCTCCGAGCGCCTCCACGTGGGCGTCGCTCCGTCTTCCTCTGTGGCCGTGAGTCCCAACACCCCACAGATGTCCTGGAGGGAGCGCAGCTGGTGTAGCGCCCCGTTCCACCGAAAGATGAGGCGGAAGGGGTGACCCCAGGAGTAGGGCGTCTCGTGCTCCCGCAGAAAGTCTGTAGCAATCCCGAAGGACCTGCGCTTCTGCAGCGTGATGGCGGACAGGTCCTGATAGAGCGCAACAGGCCGCTCTCTGAAAGTGAAAGGCTGCTTCCTGCGGGCCTCCGCCATGATGCGCTCCTTCAAGGGGAAGTCAGGCAGGAACGCCAGAATGTCCGGTGGGGGTGCTGAAGACTGGCGCTGTCGGCCCACTCTGTGCGCTCTGTCTATGCGGATCGAGAATTCTGCGTCCTCTCCCAGAATCTCCCGGAACAAGTCCTGTAGATAGGCCACCAGATCCGTCCCCTCGTCCGCTGATGGGACACCCCGCACCCGGATGTTGTTCCGTCTGGACCTGTTCTCGAGGTCCTCAGAGTGGGCCTGGAGCTCGACACACTGCTCTCGGAGACGGAGAACATCCTGCTGGAGATGGACTATCTCCTCGTCACGGCGTTGGGCCGCCGTTTCCACCATGTCAACACGCTCACCAAGGCCCTCCACCTCCTTGCGCACTTCTCGCACCTCGCTGGCCACCTCCTTCTTTAGCGTTTGGAAGTCGTCCTTGAGGGAGCTAAATAAGTCCTCCATAAAGGACCTCGTGACCGGTGGTTCACCTCCAGTTGCGTCTGCCGAGGCCCGGGAGGACCCCGGCGATGGCTGCGTCCTGTCCCTTAGCTGCTGGGCCCTGCTGAGCATGTCCGGCAGAGTGCGATCGCCCCTTCTCGAGCCTCCCCTCCCAGTCATCGTGGCCACTGCAATGGGCAAGGATCAGGGCCGGCCGCTGTAGATGCGTTCTGTCGCCTGCGGGCACCAGATGTGAGACCCCGCCGAGGACAAGGGTGCTGCGTCACAAGCGACAAGATGGCGGCTCAGGCCGGGGCGAGACAATCGTTGTACCGACCAAGGTGGCAATCAGGGGGGCCCAAGTCAGGACCTTTCAGAAGCGCACCCCTTGGGCGATCAGGACATGAGCCAATGCGAAAGTGGGCACCTGCCCGCCAAAGGCACGGGTGGAGGTCGCCAGCTCCAGCTCCTCAGGGGGAAGATGGCGGCAGGGCGGGACCCAATAGAGCGGCCTGTGCTGGCGAGACTGTCGGCGACCCCCGGGGCACAATAAACAAGGAAAGTCCACAGCTAGTGTCTCACAGTTCCGCCAGTGGGTTCGCCCAGGTCGGCTGCCGATTAGATGCCTCCGTCCCTCACCGCTAGGTCTGGGGTCCACGCCGCGCCACGCACCGTTGTCGGTAGCGAGTGGCCAAAGTGCCAGCTAAGGTCTAGGGTCTGCTGCGCGTCGGTAGTACCAGTCACGTAGGCTTCGGCCGGGGGGTGCCGTTATTCTCCGGAGCACGTCGGGACCGAACACTCGGGATCACCAGCTTTCAGCACCAGGCCCAGCCGAGGCGCCTGGACAGCACTGCAATACGCTCCGCCTCCCAGGCTCTCTTCCGTGCTCCGAACTTTAAGCAAACTTTCGGGGTACTTCCCCCGGGGCGATAGGAGTCAAAGTAGTATCAATAGGTGCACCAGGAACTCCGACACATTCCTCTCACCCGCAAAGCAGCCGCGGGGGGAGAGAAGCGCTGAAATCGGGGCTCGAGCTGAGCCGGGCCGGAGGAGCTACGGGAGGAAGCGTCCGCTCACCCCGCCATCTTGGCCACGCCCCCCCCAGGACAGCTTTTAAACCTTAAATTGTGCCCAAACTCGACTTTGGGGGTAGGGGCCCTTAAAAATTAAACACCTACCATGTTTTTGCATATTAGGGACCCCCAGGGTCACCCCTAGGTATCCCAGGGGTGGGGGGTCAGTTATCTCTAAGGAGCGCGCTTATAAAATGAGTTTTTATATGCCTGGGTAGAGTGAAATTTTAAATTTCACTCCCCACATTGTATTAAAGAGCTGCTCAAATTCGACTTTGATGCTAGAAGGATTGGGTAAGGATGATCTGCAATATTTCTGCAGATTCAGAACCCCTGAAGGTTCCCCTAGTTGCACAGGGGGGTGGGGTCCTGTAGAAATTAGGGAAATGCTTATTAAATATGGTTTTATAAGCCCTAGTTCTTGAAAAGTGGCCCAGGTCATTTCCCTATTGCAAACCCCATGGCCCATAGGTTAACATGGTAGGAAGTGATTGATTAATAAATATTGATAGGAGAGGACTAGCCGGACCATTCAAAGACTTCCCAGAATGGTAGTAGTAAATCCAACAATTTTATATTGTTAAATGTCTCCTAAAGTGTACATACAATAAGTTATGAGACTTTCTTGTTTGTAAGTCCAAATTCAGCCTTTCAGTGGTCTGCCCTGATTGGTCAGAGTTGAATGGATTAGCCAGAATGCTGGGAGGGCAGTGTGCTGTTCTATAGGAATGCCAGGCCAGGAGGTGGCGTCGTAAACTACGCTCTTCAAAGGCAGAAGGGAGGCCTGGGTTTCAGTCCACTAGACCATCTTGACCCAGAGTCAGGGCTAGGCTTAAGGAAGGTATGTGCAGATGGTAGGGGGAAGAGTCCATGAAAATAAGATATCCCAGGGGGGGTGTTTAGCCAGGTCTTACCTCCTTGCTGGAAAATCAGCCATTATGGATTTGGAAGAATGATGCACTCTGGGACAAACTAATGCCACACTCCACAGGATCTGGTCTTAACTATGAGGAGTTGCCCTGCTCTCATTGGTCAGCAGTGACCTGGTGCTTGACCCAGAGAATTTTGAATAAGTATCTGAGAGGGGCAGAGCCCTCCAGATCTGCTGCTTGAAACTGAATAAAGCAAGAAGTGCCCTGCTGAAGAGTTTGCTGTTTACAAGGAACTCTAAGGCCTGACCTATGAAGACTGCACCATCTGAAACTACAGCCCTGTGGATTACCTTGCTGCCAAAAGACTCAAGAGTGAAAACTCCCTGCAAGCTACAGGTTAACAGAGCTCACCTGAACAGCCCCACAAAGAATTCAAAGCCTGGAGTACCAGTGGATTTGTAAGGGTTTTGTTCAAGTGGATTGCGGAATTGAAATTTCACACTTTCAAGAACCCTCTTGTAGATTCCAGAACCTTGGATTGTGTGTTGGATACTTTGGGACCCGTAAACAGAACGCCAGGAAGGTGTTCTAACTGGACCCCGCTTGCTAAAGAAGGCGGCTCACCACAGTGGTGAGAATTCTTCAGAACAATTTATAAAGGTTTGTCCCTGACAGAGAAAACGAAATAACTTAAGGGGCACTGTTGGTTTCTAAGCACTAGAAAGTGACTAATCCTTAATTATTCATATCTCTGGTTCCCTACAGTGGATTATTTTCGTTTTGGTGTCATTTAAAAGATAAAAATATTACCTATTATTATAAATTGGTGTTGGATTTTTATTTTGTGTTGTGTCTTAATTATTTACTGAAATGGTGTTTTTAAATGCTTCACATACCTGTCTTTGAAGTTAAGCCTGTCTGTTCGCAGCCACGTTACCAAGGGTTGAGCAAAGGAATACTTTTCTAAGACCTATGCTGAGTCCTATCATGTGTTAGTGGCCTTTTTGCCAGTGGCAGGCTTACATTTGCCCCTACCAATAACCCACTTTCCAACATTTGGTGTTCAGCGGTGTGGATGAGGACTTGTGTTTAAAAAGTACACCTTTCAGTGAATATTTTAAGATTATAATAATCCTCTAAATTGCCTTAGAACAAAACTTTTAAGTGTGTTTTGGAATTTGGACTAAACTGTTTTTAATCCATTGTTTTGATTTTTCCAAATTGTTCTAAGTCCATTTTGCCTAGTTTTTTTTGTGACCCAAAACTAGGGAACCATGGAGCTGGACCTGGCTAAACTGTCCCAGTTTAAGATGGCTGATCTTAGGGAACAGTGTAGGCTTAGGAGGCTGCATGCTGCCAAGAAGATGAGGAAGGGAGGGTTGCTTGAGTCCCTAAAGGCCTGGGCCAGGGCAGCTGAGGAGAACCCAGGGGGGTGGGAAGATGTCCCCCCCCCCAACCTCACCCGAGAGAGGGGTGTGAATGAGACCTTTCCCATTGTGACTAGTGTTAGCCAGGTGAATCAAGGTGGTGGTGGGAGTGGGGAAGGGTCCCTTACTCAGGTACCACTACTGTCCCTTGCAGAGAGACAGCTTCAGGCTCAATTAGAGTTGATTGCCTTGGAGAAGGAGTAATTCAAATTGGCTACGAGAAAGTGGGAGAGGGAGGAGGAGAAAAGGAATAGTGGCAGCGAAAGTGAAGAAGATGATGAGATGTCAAGGGGTGGTAGATTTGAACCTAAACTTCACAAGGGCATAGTACCTAAGTACACTGAGGGGGATGACATTGACAAGTGGCTATTCAGAAAAGGGGGTGGTGATGGACAGAGTTTCTGAATTAAGCAGAATACTCCTACCCAGTCAACAGATCAGGGCTTGATCCATCACCGTTTTTTTAGCTCACTGCACCATCCCAGTTCAGAACCTGGCTACATGCAAATTAGTCTGTCCCTGGCCCAGTGCATCATGGGAACAGGGCAGACCAAACTCCCAAGTCAATTCTTTTACTGGGAAGGAAACAAGCTTCCGGGGACCGGTTTCTGGCATTACAGCCGTCATCGGCCCGGCTTGCTTGAATCCTGATGGTGCTGTGAGCAAGGGACTCGCATCTGAGCATACCCTTCCACGCTTGTGGTGGACAAAACGATTCAGAAGAGGGGGTGGTGATGGACAGAGTTTCTGAATTAAGGAGAATACTCCTACCCAGTCAACAGATCAGGGCTTGATCCATCACCGTTTTTTAGCTCACTGCACCATCCCAGCTCAGAACCTGGCTACATGCAAATTAGTGTGTCCCTGGCCCAGTGCATCATGGGAACAGGGCAGACCAAACTACCAAGCCAATTCTTTTACTGGGAAGGAAACAAGCTTCCGGGGACCGGTTTCTGGCATTACTGCCGTCATCGGCCCGGCTTGCTTGAATCCTGATGGTGCTGTGAGCAAGGGACTCACATCTGAGCATACCCTTCCACGCTTGTGGTGGACAAAACGATTCAGAAAAGGGGGTGGTGATGGACAGAGTTTCTGAGTTAAGCAGAATACATCATACCCAGTCAACAGATCAGGGCTTGATCCATCACCGTTTTTTAGCTCACTGCACCATCCCAGCTCAGAACCTGGCTACATGCAAATTAGTCTTTCCCTGGCCCAGTGCATCATGGGAACAGGGCAGACCAAACTACCAAGCCAATTCTTTTACTGGGAAGGAAACAAGCTTCCGGGGACCGGTTTCTGGCATTACAGCCGTCATCGGCCCGGCTTGCTTGAATCCTAATGGTGCAGTGAGCAAGGGACTCACATCTGAGCATACCCTTCCACGCTTGTGGTGGACAAAACGATTCAGAAAAGGGGGTGGTGATGGACAGAGTTTCTGAATTAAGCAGAATACTCCTAGCCAGTCAACAGATCAGGGCTTGATCCATCACCGTTTTTTAGCTCACTGCACCATCCCAGCTCAGAAAATGGCTACATGCAAATTAGTCTGTCCCTGGCCCAGTGCATCATGGGAACAGGGCAGACCAAACTACCAAGCCAATTCTTTTACTGGGAAGGAAACAAGCTTCCGGGGACCTGTTTCTGGCATTACAGCCGTCATCGGCCCGGCTTGCTTGAATCCTGATGGTGCAGTGAGCAAGGGACTCACATCTGAGCATACCCTTCCACGTTTGTGGTGGACAAAACGATTCAGAAAAGGGGGTGGTGATGGACAGAGTTTCTGAATTAAGCAGAATACTCCTACCTAGTCAACAGATCAGGGCTTGATCCATCACCGTTTTTTAGCTCACTGCACCATCCCAGCTCAGAACCTGGCTACATGCAAATTAGTCTGTCCCTGGCCCAGTGCATCATGGGAACAGGGCAGACCAAACTACCAAGCCAATTCTTTTACTGGGAAGGAAACAAGCTTCCGGGGACCGGTTTCTGGCATTACAACCGTCATCGGCTTGGCTTTCTTGAATCCTGATGGTGCAGTGAGCAAAGGACTCACATCTGAGCATACCCTTCCACGCTTGTGGTGGACAAAACGATTCAGAAAAGGGGGTGGTGATGGGCAGAGTTTCTGAATTAAGCAGAATACTCCTACCCAGTCAACAGATCAGGAGTAATTCAAATTCTCTAAGAGAAAGTGGGAGAGGGAGGAGGAGAAAAGGAATAGTGGCAGCGAAAGTGAAGAAGATGATGAGATGTCAAGGGGTGGTAGATTTGAACCTAAACTTCACAAGGGCATAGTACCTAAGTACACTGAGGGGGATGACATTGACAAGTGGCTAGCAGCTTTTGAGAGGGCCCTTAAAATGAGTAGGGTTCACTCTAGGTGTTGGGGTGCACTCCTGTGGGAGTTGGTTCCAGTAGCTGGGAGGGATAGGCTCCTGACCCTGAAGGGAGAGGATACAGAATCATACCAGCAGATGAAGGCATGCTTAGTCAAGAGATTTGGTCTGACTTCAGAACAGTACAGGGTGAAGCTTAGAGGCACGCAGAAATTGAGTTCAAAGTCTTGGGTAGACTTTGTGGACGTTTCAGTAAAGGCACTGGAAGGCTGGATTGTTGGTAACAAAGTTGACACATATGAGGGATTGTATAATTTTGTTTTTGAAGGAACTCATTTTGACTCGTTGTGCAGAAGAGAAGTTACGCCAGTATCTAGTGGACTCTAAGCTGACAGACCCCAGAGAGCTGGGGGAATCAGCTGATGAGTGGGTGAGAACCCGGGTTTCCATTCAGCATCAGGGGGGTGACCAGAAGAAAGGAGGACAGGTCCCTCCCCAGGGGAAAGCCCAGAGAAATGAAGGTCAAAATCCTAAGGAGTCCTCCAAAGACCCACAAAAACCTGTACAAGGAGGGGGGCCCGAGCCTACCCACATTCAAAGGGAGGGGGTTTCAGGGAAAGCCTGGTAGGTTCTTTGATCCCTCAAAGGTGGGTAAGTGCTTTGACTGTAACCAGCCAGGGCATAAGCAGGGAGATGCTGTCTGCGCCAAGAAGGTCCCCCTAAGGGGCCATCCACAGGGATTGCCAGTGTCGGTGTAGGGGTGGAGGGTGGTGTACAGAACAGGCAGGTGGTGGAAGCAACCTTAGTGTCCCTGGGTGGGGTGAGTATTGCCACCCTTGCTGCCTTACCTCCAAACATGGACAAGTACAGGCAGAGGCCTAAAGTGAATGGGACTGAGATTGAGGCTTTCAGAGACACTGGGGCTAGTGTAACTATGGTCTTGGATGAACAGGTGCCGCCAGGGAGGTTGTTACCTGGTGAGTTTTACCAGGTGACATATGCAGACAGCACTACAAAACTCCATCCCATGGCTGTGGTGGATTTGGAATGGGGAGGTGTGACAGGCCCTATGAAGGTAGCTGTGTCAAAGGTGCTTCCGGTCCAGTGTTTACTGGGCAATGATCTTGAAGCCTCTGCATGGTCAGAGGTGGCAAGAGGACTCCATATGAAAATATTGGAGCTCCCTGAGTGGGTATGTGCTGTGACTAGGTCACAGACTAGCCAGAAGGGAGAGGCTGGACACTTGGACCCTGGAACAAAGGGCCAAGCATCCAAGGACAAGGGCACTGGGTCTGGTGAGCCAGCCCAGGGAACTCCAGAGGTGCAGAAAGAATCTAACCCTGATGGGGAGGATCTGGCCTCTGAGGGAGGGACTCCATCCCTGCCAGAGCTGTCTGAATTGGCAGAACTGACAGGAGCAGGTGGACCCTCCAGAGATCCCTCTCTTGAGAGCTTGAGGCGGATTGCTTCTAAGCAAGAGGAGGGGGATGACAGTGGGTTTCACAAACTCTACTGGGAAGATGGACTGTTTTATACTGAGGCCAGAAACCTCAAGGAGGGGGCCACCAGGAGATTGGTGGTGCCCTAGAAGTACAGAGAGTTCAACCTGACTTTGGGTCACGATATCCCCTTGGCAGGACATTTGGGATGGACAAAGACATGGAACCGGTTGGTGAACCATTTCTACTGGCCCAATATGTCTGAAAAGGTAAAGGAGCTTTGCAGCTCCTGTGTCACCTGTCAGGCCAGTGGCAAGGCATGGGGCAGGACAAAGGCTCCCCTAATACCACTGCCAGTGGTGGGGGTTCCTTTTGAAAGGGTGGGGATGGACATTGTTGGTCCCCTGGACCCACCTACTGCATCGGGGAATAGGTATACCTTAGTGGTAGTTGACCACGCTACTAGATACCCTGGAGCCATACCTCTTAGAACCATTGATGCACCTGCAGTGGCTAGAGCACTGCTTGGTGTGTTCACCAGAGTGGGTTTTCCAAAAGAGGTTGTGTCAGATAGGGGCACAAACTTCCTGTCCAGCCATCTGACTGCTATGTGGGATGAGTGTGGTGTCAACTACAAGTTCACCACCCCCTATCACCCACAAGGAAATGGTCTTGTTGAGAGATTCAACAAAACCCCAAAGGGCATGATAAATGGGTTGTCAGAGAAACTCAGGAGGGGATGGGATGTTCTCCTCCCATGTTTACTGTTTGCCTACAGGGAGGTGCCACAGAAAGTGGTTGGTTTCAGTCCTTTTGAGTTGGTGTTTGGACACACTGTGAGGGGGCCATTGAGCCTGCTAAGAGAGTCTTTAGAGAAGTCTCTTAAAGAAGCTGAGGACAATGTGCTTGATTATGTACTAGGCCTGAGATTTAGAATGGCGGAGTACATGTACAAGGCAAACAGGAAACTGGAGGCCAGACAGTAGCTCATGAAGCACTGGTATGATCAAAAGGCTACTATGCCTGAGTATACCCCAGGACAGTTGGTGTGGGTGTTGGAGCCTGTGGCTCCCAGGGCCCTCCATGACAAGTGGAGTGGGCCCTATCCAATCTTAGAAAAGAAAGGTGAGGTTACCTATTTGGTTGATCTTGGCCCCCCCCAGGAACCCTCACAGGGTCCTGCATGTGAATAGATTGAAACCACACCATGACAGGGCAGACATGACCATGTTACTGGCCACTGATGAGGGTGTGGAGGAGGAAACTAAGCCTGTGTCCGACCTCCTCTCTACTAATGTGCAAGATGGGTCAGTGGAGGGAGTTGTGCTCTCTCCCAAGTTGACAGACCAGCAGCACAGAGACTGTAAGCAGGTGCTGGAGCAGTTTGCTGGCCTGTTCTCTCTGACCCCAGGCATCACTGAGTGGTGTGTGCACCACATTGACACTGGTGACAGCCGACCTGTCAAAAATAAACTGTACAGGTCGTCTGACCATGTCAGAGCCAGCATTAAAGCTGAGGTTGCTAAGATGCTGGAGCTGGGGGTAATTGAACCGTCTGAGAGTCCATGGGCCAGTCCAGTGGTACTGGTACCCAAACCTAACCCTCAGGGGGGGACCCAAGGAGTTAAGGTTCTGTGTGGACCACAGAGGTTTGAATGCAGTCACAAAGACGGACGCTCACCCTATACCTAGAGCTGATGAGCTCATTGATAGTTTAGGGCTGCTAAGTACCTGAGTACTTTTGATTTGACTTCAAGTTACTGGCAGATTGCCCTCACTGATGGAGCAAAGGATAGGTCGGCATTCTCCACACCAGAGGGACATTATCAGTTCAAGGTAATGCCCTTTGGATTAAATTATGCACCTGCCACCTTCCAAAGGTTGATGAACAGGGTCTTGTCTGGGTTGGAACAGTTCAGTGCAGCTTACCTGGATGATATAGCTGTATACAGTTCTACCTGGGGGGGATCACTTAAACCACCTAAGGGAAGTGCTTCAGGCCATGCAGCAGGCAAGCCTGACTATTAAGGCAAGCAAGTGCCAAATAGGGCAGAGTTATTTGGTGTACCTGGGCCACCTGGTAGGTGGGGGCCATGTACAGCCTCTCCAAGCTGAAATCCAAACTATTTTGGATTGGACAGCTCCTATTAACCAGACTCAGGTCAGGGCATTCCTTGGACTGACAGGGTACTATAGAAGGTTTGTTCAAAATTATGGGACCATTGTGGGGCCCCTAACAGAACTGACATCTGAAAAGAGGCCCAAAAAGGTGATTTGGACCCCAGAATGTCAGAAGGCTTTTTACACTCTGAAAGCTGTTGTGTGCAGCACCAGTGTTACTGGCCCCTGACTACACAAAATAATTTGTAGTTCAGACTGATGCTTCAGAGCAAGGGATTGGTGCAGTTTTGTCACAGCTGAATGAAGGGAGCCTTGACCAGCCAGTTGCCTTTATTAGCAGGAGGCTTCTTCCCAGACTAGAGAGGTGGAGTGCCAGTGAGAGAGAGGCTTTTGCTGTGGTGTGGTCACTGAAAAAGTTGAGACCATATTTGTTTGGGACTCACTTTCGTGTTCAAACTGACCACAGGCCTCTCAGGTGGCTCATGCAGATGAGAGGGGAGAATCCCAAGCTGTTAAGGTGGTCCATTTCCCTACAGGGAATGGACTTTACAGTGGAACACAGACCTGGGGTTGCCCATGCCAATGCAGATGGACTTTTCAGGTTTTTCCACTTAGCCGATGCGGACTACCAGGGTGTAGGTTAGTAACCCATCACCTTTTGTTTGGGGGGGCTATGTTGCAAAGTCATCCTGTGCCCTGGGCACCCCCCAACTTTTTGCTGACTGGAACTGGTGGTAACTGCCTCTGACTGACCCTGGGCTCTGTTTAACCAGGCCCAGGGCCACAATCAATCAATCAATCAATCAATCACAGACATTTATAGAGCGTACTACTTACCCGGAGGGTCTCAAGGCGCTAGGGGGGGGGGGGGGGGAGGGGGGAGTGCTGCTACTGCTCGAATAGCCAGGTCTTGAGCTTCTTCCTGAAGGAGAGGTGGTCTTGGGTCAGGCGCAGGTCGTCGGGAGGGAGTTCCAGGTCTTGGCGGCCAGGTATGAGAAGGACCTTCCTCCTGTTGTCGTTCGTTGGATGCGGGGGGCGGCGGCGATGGCGTGGCTGGCTGAACGGAGATGTCGTTTGGGAGCGTAGAAGTTGATGCGGTTGTTGAGGTAGCTCGGGCCTTGATCGTGTAGGGCTTTGTGTGCGTGGGTGAGGAGGCGGAAGGTGATTCTTTTGTTGACGGGGAGCCAATGCAGGTCTCTCAGATGTCCGGAGATGTGGCTGTGTCGTGGGATGTCGAGGATGAGTCTGGCTGAGGCGTTCTGGATCCGCTGGAGTCTCTTCTGGAGCTTGGCGGTGGTTCCGGTGTAGAGGGCGTTGCCGTAGTCCAGTCGGCTGGTGACGAGGGCCTGGGTGACCGTCTTCCTGGTCTCGGTGGGGATCCACCGGAAGATCTTCCGTAGCATGCGCAGGATGTTGAAGCATGACGAGGAGACGGCGTTGACTGGTCTGGTCATGGTGAGGGAGGAGTCCAAGATGAAGCCTAGGTTGCGTGCGTGGTCTGTCGGTTTGGGTGCGCTGCCCAGGGCGGGGGGCCACCAGGAGTCGTCCCAGGCGGAGGGCGAGGAACCCAGGATGAGGACTTCCGTCTTGTCTGAGTTCAGTTTCAGGCGGCTGGTCGTCATCCACTCGGCTATGTCTTTTATCCCTTCGTGAAGGTTGGCTCTGGCGGTGGCTGGGTCGTTGGTCAGGGAGAGGATCAGCTGGGTGTCGTCAGCGTAGGAGATGATGTTGAGGTTGTGTTGGCGTGCGATGGCCGCAAGGGGGCTCATGTAGACGTTGAAGAGGGTGGGGCTCAGCGAGGATCCTTGAGGGACGCCGCAGATGACTTCAGTGGCCTCTGACTTGTATGGTGGTAGACGGACTCTCTGTGTTCTTCCGTCGAGGAAGGAGATGATCCATTCCAGTGCCTTCTCCTGGATTCCGATGTTGCTGAGGCGCTGCACTAGGGTGCGGTGGCAGACAGTGTCGAATGCCGCAGAGAGGTCTAGGAGGATGAAGGCCGCTGTTTCTCCGTTGTCCATCAGGGCTCGGATGTCGTCGGTGGCAGCGATGAGGGCGGTCTTGGTGCTGTGGTTGGCTCGGAAGCCAGACTGTGAGGGGTCGAGGGATTCATTCGTCTCGAGGAAGGCGGCCAGCTGCTTGTTGACGGTCTTCTCGATGACTTTGGCTGGGAACGGGAGGAGCGAGATGGGGCGGTAATTCTTGAGTTCGGTGGGGTCCGCTGTAGGTTTCTTCAGTAGGGCGCTGAGTTCGGCGTGCTTCCAGCTCTCCGGGAAGGTGGCGGTGTCAAAGGAGGTGTTGATGATGTCCCGCAGGTGGGGTGCGATGACCGTGTCGGCCTTGTTGAAGACGTGGTGAGGGCAGGGGTCGGTCGGAGATCCGGAGTGGATGGAGTTCATCATGCGGATGGTGTCATCGGTGCTGATCGGAGTCCAGGCGCAGAGGGTGGTAGTGGGGGGCAGTGGTTCGGTTGTGGCGTGCGTCGGTTGAGTGCTGAAGCTGTTGTGAATGTCCGCGATCTTGTTGTGGAAGTAGGAGGCGAGGGAGTCGCAGAGGTCTTGTGATGGGGTGATGTCGTTGTTTCCGGCGTTGGGGTTGGAGAGCTCTTTGACGATGTTGAAGAGTTCCTTGCAATTGTGTGCGTTGTTGTCCAGTCGGTCCTTGAATGCAGTCTTCTTAGTGGCGCGGATCAGTTGGTGGTGCTTCCGGGTGGCAAGCTTGAGGGCGGTCATGTTGTCCGGTGTTGGTTCCCTTCTCCAGGCTTTCTCGAGGGCTCGGCAGTTCTTCTTGGAGCTCTTGAGTTCGTCAGTGAACCATGGGGCCTTCTTGCTGCCGGGTCTGCTGGGCGGGGTCCTCAGTGGGGCGAGTTCGTCCGCGCAGTTGTTGATCCACTTCGTGAGGTTGTCGGCGGCCTGGCTGGGGTTCGCTGAGCTGGCGGGGGGGGTGCTGGCTCAGGGAAGCGGCGAACTGGTCGGCTGTGATCTTGTTCCAGCTTCTTCGAGCAACCGGTTGCTGGTGGTGGTGGATCGTCGTTCTTCTGAAATTGAAGTGGACGCAGCTGTGGTCCGTCCAGTGTAGTCCAGTGGCGTGGCTGAAGGCAATGTCTTTGCTGGATGAGAAGACGGCGTCGAGTGTGTGTCCGGCGAGGTGGGTGGGGGTGGACACCAGCTGCTTGAGTCCGAGGTTGGCGAGGTTGTCGAGCAGGGTGATGGTGTTGCGGTCGTTGTTGTTCTCCAGGTGGAAGTTGAGGTCCCCCAGGAGGATGTAGTCAGTGGGGGGGAGGGCATGTGGGCTGACTAAGTCGGCGATGTCCTCGCTGAATTGTGTGCGTGGTCCCGGGGATCGGTAGATCAGGGGGCCTCTGAGGGTGGTCTTCGGGTCGGTGCGGATCTGGAAGTGTAGGTGTTCGGCGGTTTTCAGGGTGTCGTCGGTGTTGGTCGTGATGTGGATGGTGTCTCTGTGGATGATGGCGATGCCTCCTCCAGTCTGTTTGACGCGGTCTCTTCGGGTGATCTTGTATCCCTCTGGGATGGCGATGTCGGGTGCTGAGGAGTCTTTCATCCAGGTTTCCGTGAGGAAGGCGACGTCAGGAGCTGTGGTGTCGAGGAGGTTCCAGAGTTCGATGGCGTGCCTGTGGACGGAGCGGGTGTTGACCAGGATGCACTTGAGGTGGTTGCTGCTGGTGTTCGGCTTGGCGGGTGCTGGTGTGGGGCAGGTCCGGATGCTGGTGAACTTGCAGGCGTGGCAGCTGAAGGGTCCGTGGGTGCGCCTCGGGGTGGCTCGGTAGCATCCAGGGATCCCGCCGGTGTTGAGTGCGATGAGTTCGGTGGCGTTGTAGGACAATCGGGTCGTCTTCCGTCGGTGGGGGCCAGGGGTCCTTGCGCTGGGCGCGGTCCAGGCGCGGACGGGCGCAGACGGGCTGACCTTTGGCGCGCCTTCGGCGCACAATCGGCGCTCCCGCTGTGCGTGACCGCTGCGCGTTCGCACGGTCGCCATATATGGCGAAGTGCGAGGGAGGGCGGAGCAGCTGGGAGGCGGGAGCGGGGAGGGTACAGAAAGAAAAAAGTGAACGTGGTTAGCGGCGGTGGCGGGGAGCGGGTAGGGGGGGAAACGGGGGGAGCGAGAAACGGCAAACAGGCGAGAAAACAATAACAAATCCACAAAAAGTACAGTGAATGCAGAGGGGCACACAGCAAGAATCGGGGTGCAGGAGCCTGCAGGACAGGCGAGCACAGCGCTACGCCGTAGGAGACCACGCCGCTCGGTGGCAGGGGGCGTGGTCACACGGCGGCGGCCGGGGCAGCGAGGCAGGCAGGCGGGAGGCACACCCAGCAGCTGGTGGCCGTGCGGCGCGGGGGGTGTCCTAGACTAGGTCACACTCACCTGCATCGCACGGTCGCCATATATGGCCAAATGCGAGGGAGGGCGGAGCAGCTGGGAGGTGGGAGTGGGGAGGGTACAGAAAGAAAAAAGTGGGCGTGGTTAGCGGCGGTGGCGGGAAGCGGGGAGCGGGTAGGGGGGAGACGGGGGGAGCGAGAAACGGCAAACAGGCGAGAAAACAATAACAAATCCACAAAAAGTACAGTGAATGCAGAGGGGTACACAGCAAGAATCGGGGTGCAGGAGCCTGCAGGACACATTAGAAAGCTTGGCTCAGTGGTTAGAGGCGGCAGACCCGGAAGCTGAGATCGACCGTGGACCAGGGTTCGATTCCCCGCCTCGGCAGGTCTTGGGCTCAAAATTCCACGGACTCGACAATTCTCGCTCTGGTGCTTACTCAACTCACGGGGTCACACTCTGCGACTCTGGGCAATAGCTTGCTTAATCTCCACTACGGCCCCTCGCGGCGGGATGCCGGGCTTTCACCTTGTGGACACCCTGCCGTGGTTTCTCACAGGGGAATACCAGGACGGGTTCCCTAAGCAAGCGCCGGGACGCTTACGGGCAGCTGTGCGCTTTACAAGTCCAGACCAATACAGTTAAGACACCCAACATACACTAGGGTACACTATGGTATGGTGGAATACCCCTGTAATTGGCATGACCTACCACCTAAGCCCCTAGTATGTAATAGGGCAGGGGATTGAAACTACCTAGAAGTCTCCAGTATCCTGGGGCATGGCGGTTTAGAGGCCAGCAGATTCTCTGCACCAGCATGTGTGCAGTGCTGAAGCCTGAGGTCAGTTTAAAAGCTGCACTGGTGGCCAGGACAGCTTTTAAACCTTAAATTGTGCCCAAACTAGACTTTGGGGGTAGGGGCCCTTATAAATTAAAAACCTACCATGTTTCTGCATATTAGGGACCCCCAGGGTCACCCCTAGGTATCCCAGGGGTGGGGGGTCAGTTATCTATAAGGAGTGCACTTATAAAATGAGTTTTTATATGCCTGTGTAAAGTGAAATTTTACATTTCACTCCCCACATTGTATTAAAGAGCTGCTCAAATTCGACTTTGATGCGAGAAGGATTGGGTAAGGATGATCTGCAATATTTCTGCAGATTCAGAACCCCTGAAGTCTCCCCTAGTTGCACAGGGGTTGGGGGTCCTGTAGAAATTAGGGAAATACTTATTAAATATGGTTTTATAAGCCCTGGTTCTTGAAAAGTGGCCCAGGTCATTTTCCCTATTGCAAACCCCATGGCCCATAGGTTAACATGGTAGGAAGTGATTGATTAATAAATATTGATAGGAGAGGACTAGCCGGACCATTCAAAGACTTCCCAGAATGGTGGTAGTAGTAAATCCAACAATATTATATTGTTAAATTTCTCCTAAAGTGTACATACAATAAGTTATGAGACTTTCTTGTTTGTAAGTCCAAATTCAGCCTTTCAGTGGTCTGCCCTGATTGATCAGAGTTAAGTGGATTAGCCAGGTTGCTGGGAGGGCAGTGTGCTGTTCTATAGGAATGCCAGGCTAGGAGGTGGCGTTATAAACTACGCTCTTCAAAGGCAGAAGGGAGGCCTGGGTTTCAGTCCACTATGACAGTCTTGACCCAGAGTCAGGGCTAGTCCTAAAGACGGTATGTGCAGATGGTAGGGGGAAGTGTCCATGGAAATAAGATATCCCAGGGGGTGTGTTTAGCCAGGTCTTACCACCTTGCTGGAAAATCAGCCATTATGGATTTGGAAGAATGATGCACTCTGTGACAAACTAATGCCACACTCCACAGGATGTGGTCTTAACTATGAGGAGTTGCCCTGCTCTCATTGGTCAGCAGTGACCTGGTGCTTGACCCAGAGAATTTTGAATAAGTATCTGAGAGGGGCAGAGCCCTCCAGATCTGCTGCTTGAAACTGAATGAAGCAAGAAGTGCCCTGCTGAAGATTTTGCTGTGTGCAAGGAACTGTAAGGCATGACCTATGAAGACTGCACCCTCTGAAACTACAGCCCTGTGGATTACCTTGCTGCCAAAAGACTCAAGAGTGGAAACTCCCTGCAAGCTACAGGTTAACAGAGCTCACCTGGACAGCCCCACAAAGAATTCAAAGCCTGGAGTACCAGTGGATTTGTAAGGGTTTTGTTCAAGTGGATTGCGGAATTGAAGTTTCACACTTTCAAGGACCCTCTTGGAGATTCCAGAACCTTGGATGGTGTGTTGGATACGTTGGGACCCGCAGGCAGAATGCCAGGAAGGTGTTCTAACTGGACCCCGCTTTCTGAAGAAGGCGGCCCACTACAGTGGTGAGAATTCTTCAGAACAATTTATAAAGGTTTGTCCCTGACAGAGAAAACGAAATGAATTAAGGGGCACTGCTGGTTTCTAAGCACTAGAAAGTGACTAATCTTTAACAATTCATATCTCTGGTTCCCTACAGTGGATTATTTTCGTTTTGGTGTCATTTAAAAGATAAAAATGTCACCTAATTTTATAAATTGGTGTTAGATTTTTATTTTGTTTTGTGTCTTAATTATTTACTGAAATGTTGTTTTTAACACCATCCCTGCTGATGGAATTCTCCTCCTGTGCTGGGCCCCTATGATAATGGGTGTGGTCGTGACGGAACCATTCCGTCATCAGCACAGCCCAACCGTGACTGATGACGGAATGGTTCCGTCACAAGCATCGAAGGGGTTAAATGCTTTACATACCGGTCTTTGAAGTTAAGCTTGTCTGCTCACAGCCACGTTACCAAGGGTTGAGCAAAGGAATACTTTTCTAAGGCCTATGCAAAGTCATATCATGTGTTAGTGGCCTTATTGCCAGTGGCATACTTACATTTGCCCCTACCAATAACCCACTTTCCAACAATGCAATATTGTTAGATCCACTTATGCTTGGAATGGGGCCAAGAGGTGTTAGAGATGCAAATACCTACCACCGTACTTGTGACTGACTTAATCTTGTGGGGCTGTTAGGAGTTGGGACTGCTTTGCAGTAGAGGTGTCTTGTCTTCATCAATAGTTTATAGGGCAGAAGACTATGTTAGCAGGAGGGGCAGTGCTTAAAATGGATAATACTTTGTGAAGGAATTTTCTGCTTCCTGCTTAGATGAGCCAATATCTTACCTCAAATGAGGTTGGATTAGGTGTGCAGGCCCTAATGCTTATGTTTAATTTCCTGCCCTCCACAACGAAATACAAACTTGTTTATCTGTAGCCCAGTCTTTTTCTCACACCATGATTACTCCAAAATGTTATGCAATTGTTGTATTTTAGACCGATCATTCTTATTAGGAGGCAGTCTCATGCATCCAAAGTTATTTCTGGGATTACTTCGTTTTACTGTTACTAAGCTTCACCCAAAGAAGTCTTATTTCATACGTCATTTGCTTCACACAAGAATTCAGTAGAAATCTGCAAACATTATTATCAATAAATACATTCTCATTCTTCGAGCACTGTTTCAAATTATTTTTATGAATGTTATTGCTATTTAATAATCTGCTACCATTTGTGTTCAGGGGTACGTTACATTGCAGGTTTGAATGTCAGCCCTGACCTGCCATGGCATTTCTTCACTAAAATGGTATCAATAGCTGTAGTGGCATCAAAGTTGATCCCTTTACCCATGCTTTGCTCCACAACGGCTACGTATTTGCTGCCCAGTGGCTAGGTAGAGGGACTGGAATGCAAAAAATGCATAAGACTTTTAAAGCTCTGTTTATTTCCTGATCCTTTCACTTAGACAAGGGGTACTAAGTGTATTGTGATGAGTATCAAATGGAAAACTAGGTCAACATCTCTTACTCTTGATAATCCCAGATTGACAGCCATCTATTATGTCGGGGTATCATCTATAATCAAGCCTATGTGGTCAGTTTCTATCCTTAATGTATGTTATTAGAGCAAGTCTTATCAAACATTTCATTTTTCATTTTGGAATTTTGTAAAGCGCTTGGTAACGCACACCGGCGTGTCCCCGCGCTGAAGAGAACCTGGAAGTCAAGTCAAGTCAAGTCATAAAATTTGTATAGCGCACTACATACCCAGAGGGTTTCAAGGCGCTTAGGAGGGGGAGGAGGATTATTTGTCAAATATCCACGTTTTAAGCTGCTTTCTGAACGCTAGGTGGTTCTGGGTGAGGCGCAGGTAAGCGGGGAGTGAGTTCCATGTTTTAGCAGCCAGGTATGAAAAGGATCTGCCTCCCATGGTGGTCTTGTTGATGCGAGGTACAGTGGCGAGGGCTTGGCTGGAAGAACGTAGTTGGCGGGGGGGGGTGTAGAAGGACAGGCGAGAGTTGAGGCAATCTGGTCCGATGTCGTAGAGTGATTTGTGTGCGTGGGTAAGCAGTCGGAAAGTGATCCTTTTATTGACGGGTAGCCAGTGGAGGTCTTTAAGGTGACCAGAGATGTGTTCGTTGCGTGGGATGTCTAATATGAGTCTGGCTGATGCGTTTTGGATTCGTTGAAGTTTCTTCTGGAGTTTTGCGGTAGTGCCCGCGTAGAGGGTGTTTCCGTAGTCCAGTCGGCTCGTGACCAGAGCGTGGGTGACTGTTTTCCTTGTTTCGGATGGGATCCAGCGAAATGTTTTTCTGAGCATGCGAAGAATGTTGAAGCAGGAAGAGGATACGGCGCTGACTTGTCTGTTCATCGAAAGTGAGGAATCCAGGATGACGCCTAGGTTCCGTGCGTGGTCTGTCGGGATGGGTGCTTTTCCGAGGGCTTCCGGCCACCAGGAGTCGTCCCATGCAGAGGGGGAAGTACCTAAGATGAGGACTTCTGTTTTGTCTGAGTTCAGTTTCAGACGGCTTAGCTTCATCCATTCGGCAACTTCTTTCATTCCTTCGTGAAGGTTAGTTTTGGCGGTGCTGGGGTCATTGGTGAGAGAGAGGATTAGTTGAGTGTCGTCCGCGTAGGAGATGATGTTGAGGTTGTGTTGGCGTGCGATGGCCGCGAGGGGGCTCATGTATACGTTGAAGAGGGTGGGACTGAGTGAGGATCCTTGAGGTACTCCGCAGATGACTTCAGAGGCCTTGGACTTGAATGGAGGAAGGCGGACTCTCTGGGTTCTTCCGGTGAGGAATGAGGTGATCCATTCAAGTGCTTTTCCTTGGATTCCGATGTTATTGAGGCGTTGTAGAAGGGTGCTGTGGCAGACTGTGTCGAATGCTGCAGAGAGGTCGAGGAGGATGAGGGCGACTGTGTCTCCATTGTCCAGTAGAGTTTGAATGTCGTCTGTTGCTGCGATGAGGGCGGTCTCAGTGCTATGTTTTGCTCGGAAGCCAGATTGTGAGGGGTCGAGGGATTTGTTGGCTTCGAGGAAAGCGGCGAGCTGGTTGTTGACGGCTTTCTCGATGACTTTGGCCGGGAATGGAAGAAGCGAGATGGGGCGGTAATTTTTGAGTTCGGTGGGGTCCGCTGTTGGTTTTTTCAGAAGGGCGGTGAGTTCAGCGTGTTTCCAGTTTTCTGGGAAAGTGGCGGAGTTGAAGGAGCAGTTGGTGACGTCTCGGAGGTGCGGTGCGATGACGGAGTCTGCTTTGTTGAAGATGTGGTGAGGGCATGGGTCTGTGGGGGATCCTGAGTGGATGGAATTCATCAGGCGGGTGGTGTCCTCCGTGGAGATTGGGTTCCACGCGTTAAGGGTGTTCACGGGGGGAAGATGGTCCGCAGATGGTAGGGTGGGCTGGTTTCCGGGAGTTTGGCTAACCTTAACATAATCTCTAATACAGAGGTTCTCCTAGCCGAACTAGCATCCTACAAAAAACATTCTCTAAGAACACTGAAATTGTACATCCTAACGTTTAAGGGCCAACGGCAAGGTCATAACCGGTGTCAAGATCCCTAACCAGACTTACCCCTCCCACTTGGGAGGGGCGACAGCACAGAGGCTTACCTCAAGTGCAACTACTAACAATTTCCCTTGTCTTGACGGGGGCACTTAAGACTCGACGCCATTTAAAGGTCGTTCGAACACTTGTGTGTGGTATCTAGAAGGTATCGTTGACCTCTCCCCACCCCACACAACTTACCGCATCTGCCGTCGCAGATGACACTGGCCCCGGGAAATTCCCCAGGAGGGGGCTGTAACCCCTCCTACAAAGGAAGGGGCCTTGACCGCCTTTCCTTTACTTCCGGCGTCCCGCCCTTAGACGGGACCGCCTCCCCACTGAGGGGCCAATGGCCACCTCTCCCGAGCGCTCCCATCCGTGTTGGGTGACGCCCACTCATAGGGATCTACCAATTAGTGAGCCCAGAGAGTCAGGCCACCACGCTGAGGACCACACAGACGGGCCTCCCCCTACCACGAGCACTTCCGTTTTGGACCCATTCAACTTCAGGCAGTTGTTGGACATCCAGGAAGCAAGTTCCTGCATGCAGGCCCTGAAGTTGAGTGCCGCAGTATCGGGTGCCCGTGACAACGAGATGACCAGCTGTGTGTCGTCAGCGTACGACACCAGCTGGATGCCATGCCTTTCCACAATGGTGGCAACAGGGGAGGCGTAGAGGTTAAACAGGGTGGGGCTGAGGGCCGAGCCCTGGGGAACCCCTTGTTCGAGATTGAACACCCGAGAGTAGTGTTCCCCCTGCCTGACCTGAAAGCCCCTCTCAGACAGGAAGGACTGCATCCAGCTGAGTGCCATCCCGTTTACCCCGCCATTGTTCAGACACTGCAGCAAGGTGGAGTGTGCTACAGTGTCAAATGCGGCACTTAGGTCGAGTAAGATGAGAGCCATGGTATGCCCCTCATCTACACCCTGCCTAATGGTCTCAGTTGCCAGGAGCATCGCAGATTCCGTAGTGACGCGCCCGAAATCCAAACTGGGTCGGATGGAGAAGGTTGGCATCTTCCACAAAGGTCATCAATTGGAGATTGGCGATCTTCTCTGCCACTTTGGCCATATAGGGAAGGAGGGAGATAGGTCGAAGATTGTCTAGCCTATCCCAACTGAGGTTAGGTTTCTTTTGGAGCGGGAGCACAATCGCTTGCTTCCATTTTTTAGGTACGGTGCCGCTCATAAAAGAGAGATCCAAAACCTCTCTAATGTAAGGCGCAAGAGCTTCCATACTCCCTCCAAGGAGTTTAGGTGATGCCGGGTCGCGGGGGGAGCCTGACTTAATCGAGCAGCAGATTTGCTGAAGCTCATTAGGTGGTGGAGTAACGAATTTGCTTAGGTTATTTGCGCCTTCTTCTGATGGTAAATTTCCACTGAACTCTATTGCCTTCTCCTTACCCCCTGTGAAGGCGGAATAGATAGTAGCCACTTTCTCAAAGAAGTAAGTGGCGATGCGATTACAGGATTCCTCTGAAACCAAGGAAGGATCAACAGAAGAGCTACTTAGGGAGATTTCTTTATATATTTTAAAAAGCTCTTTCGTGGAGTTGTGAGCTTCACCAATCTTATCAGAAAAATAGTTGGTTTTGGCGCGCCTAATTAGCTTATGGTATTCCCTGCGTTTGTCTATGTAGCTCAGTTTAGCTTGGTCGAGGTAGGCCACCCTCCATTGTCTTTCCAATTGCTTGCATTTAGTTTTGGCTAAGCGAAGTTCTGCATTAAACCAGGGGGCAGATTTGCGAGGTCTGCTCCCGGGTTTCTTATAGCAACGAGGGGCTGTGCCATCCAGGGCGTTGATAATGCGTTCATCAAGTCTATCAGATGCTGTGGCAGCATCCTCCCCTCCTGGGCTGCCACCGTTGATAAGGGCGGCATCAAACCCGGCTTTAGAAAATGCAGCCCATCTACGTTGTGTTTCTTACTAAATGACTACCCAAGCATTTCAAATTCAAAAGTATTCCGTGAGAGTTCTCACAAAGTACCAAATAATATATATTCAACATTCTTTGTGCTATAGAACTAGGATATGTGGCAGCTTCCCCCAAACAGCTACAAAGCTGTTTACTATACCAACTTCATCTTCTGAAAAAAATATAAAAGTATTGTGTGCAGGCATAAAATGCATTGGTTTTCTCCCTGAAATGGGCAGGAAGTGCATGGAAAAAGGCCTATGGCAGGGTCTATGCAGTTATTATTCTTTCTGAGGAGAAAAGTTGTTATTGCAGGAATTTGGTTTAGGGAAACCAAGTGGAATCGGAGATTTCAGTAACACAGTGTCCCCTACCAGATTCCAACTCATTCTGGAATGAAGGATGGATGTGGCATAATGGCCAGGCCTGCCGACCTTGGAGCTGGGGACACAGGTTCAAGTCTGTAACTGGTACCCAATACCTTTGGGTCGAGTATGCGCTTTATAAAACTTTTTTTTAAATTAAAGAATTGAAATCACAAGGATCCTTCCAGCAGACGGGTGACTGTGGTGGGCTAAGTTCTCATGCGTTCTGCGGTGTTAGTCCTTTGATAGGTGGGGATAATAGGAAATGGTAGGAGATGTAATTCTCACTGCTTTGTCAGCTGTTACCAGATGCATGTTTTCTTATCCTGCTTTTTTGCCCGAAATAATTTCATACTTTCAATCAACTTTTCAGATGAAAGAGTGGGTAAACTCACCAGATGAAATGGTGGGTAAACTCACCAGATGAAATAGTGGTTAAACTCACCAGAAAAGTGGGTAAACTCACCAGATGAAATAGTGGTTAAACTCACCAGATGAAATAGTGGGTAAACTCACCAGATGAAATAGTGGGTAAACTCACCAGATGAAATAGTGGGCAAACTCACGTTTCTCCTTTTCCTAGACAAGTTAACCGTCTGCTTAAATATGCCGGAAAACAACGCGGTAGTATGTTCCCACTATGATTAAAGCTCTACAGAAACAGTAGACTGTAAGAATGGTGTCCAATTAGTTGTAAAATGGAGTGTACAGTTTAGTTACCAAGGTTGGGTATCTTTTCACAGACGGGTAAAAAAGCTTCTCATACATGGAAAATATATGGTTTCAGCAGGTGATATGTTATGTGAATTTGTAGAAGGCGGCTAATCACCTGTGAGATAGTGCAGAGATAGTGCCACGATGATCCCACATAGGCATGGTAACTTCACATGAAATAAGGCATTATATTCATCGGCTTTGTATAGCCTGTTTCCTCTTGGAATCAGGTGTTGAAAATTCAGAGTCCAATTTTAGGTGTGGTGAGAGAGCTTTTTCCTAAGAGTGCTAATGATTCTATAAAACCATTAGAAACACTCTACTGCAGAGAGGATTTTTCTATGCATTTGATTGGTCCTTGGCATCATGTTTTCTGCTTCATAGGGCGTGGATGCTGCAGTTTGTACTTCCACCAGACAAAAGGTTCCAACCTTGATGAAGTTGGGCACAGTGACTGGTGACAATGCAGTGACCATTTTGTGGTTCATCCAGGTCATTCACCAAAGAGTGGCTTGCGCTGTGTACTTCTACCAATCCTCCACCTCATTTCTGATACTGTTGTAACTCACTGTATCAAGAACACACTCCATGCCCTGCCGCACAGTGCCACATCTGCACTACCAGCACTGCTCTACCTCCATCAGTACAGAACTAGCATTCCAAGCCTCCATACCCCACTACCACCTGAATGCTGAACTACTTATCTCTCACCAGTGTTGTACCACACCACAGTAATACTGTGCCATACCACTGCCCCTAGCAAGCTACCAACATCCCTTTGCACAGTCCTCCTCTAACACCAAAGTGTCACCCCACAGAACAGCGCAACAACCCCAACCACTAAATTATCATTGCAGTATCACGCTACTACCTCAATACTGCACCACGCTCCACCACCACTACCTTAAGTACCGTCTTCAGGCCGTTACCAACAACCCCGTCCCCGCAACAGTACATCACTACCACCCAGAGCTATGTTACAGACCCGACCCCACACTACTATATTATCACGCTCCTGAATCAGACCACCACATTTCTAGTTCTTAATCCCCAGCACCACATGTCCTGCTACACTACATCACCCTTCCACTCACAATACCATGCTACTCACCACGACTGCAGTAGAACCCTAACCAAGTGTACTACCACCTCATACCAGGTTTGTACAGTACCAACACAGCCCTGACCCACAACCTTTAAGTGCCTCCTTTCTCTACATCACTGCACTAACACCCCACAGCCACTATCACTCTACTGGGCAGGATTCTGCCTAGGGTGGCACCTGACTCGCAAATCAGTATCTTCGAATGGAGACGATTTATGATTTAATATATTAAATGAGAAATGCTCTGCTTTAGGGGAATAGTGCTCTAATATGAGTATGACTTAATCTGTTTGTATATTTATATGTTTTAAACATTTATACAGTAATATCATTAAGTTATTTGAGATGGATTCAGTATGGAGAATGTGTGTCACGAATTAAGATTTTCAGATAACGTAAATACAATGGAACTCTGCTTTGCTTTAAAACTGTGTTTTAAGAGGAACTAATGGGGAGACCGTGGTCGTGATTACACCAGACCTTGATGTTTGTGGATGTAAAAGGTTTTCGTTTTGTGCCATACGTGTGAGTGGCGGAAACGTTCGATTATACGGGTTTTCATCCCACTAAATATAGCTGAAAGATAAAAAAAGAGCTTTTATATAAGCTTTTATATAAAATATATATGTCTTAAAGCTCAGCTAAAACACGTTGCATAATGTATCACAGAAAGTATGGTTAAGGGCATAATGTACTAATACACTGGTCGTAATTTGCAACCAGTGTGTAATTTTTGTTCTGCCCTATGTACCGATACGTCGGTTCCCACAATTCAGAATCGGAGTGGGTAGCAATCTGACTTACCTTAACATTCATGAGGTGGGATGCAAATTGCGACTCACTGATTAGTGCCTGTCTAAGTGATGGTGGTCTGCAAGGGTCAGCAGACAGCCATGTCCTGTCAAAATAAAGAAACTTTCCTTAAAAGAAACTAGGCTGCTTTAAAAAAAACACAGCTTCAGAAGCCCCGCCTTCCGGCTCGGCTCCGAAGACCAAACCCAAGCCCTCCGGTTCCTCGGGACCGAACAAAATATCGAGACCGAAAGAAGTCGTCAAGCACAAAAAGACCGTCTACTCAAAACCGGCAGCAGAGCCGAGAATGGTCGTCGATCCGAAAAAGGGCGCCGAGCCCAAGAAGGTCGTTGGGCCGAAGAAGGTCGTCGAACCGAAGAAGGCCGCCGAGCCGAAGAAGGCTGTCGAGCTGAAAAAAGCCACCGAGCCGAAGAAGGTCATCGAGCAGAAGAAGGTCATCGAGCCGAAGAAGGTCGTCGAGCCGAAGAAGGTCATCGAGCCGAAGAAGGTCGTCGAGCCGAAGAAGGTCGTCGAGCCGAAGAAGGTTGTCGAGCCGAAGAAGGTTGTCGAGCCGAAGAAGGTCGTCGAGCCGAAGAAGGTCGTCGAGCCGAAGAAGGTCGTCGAGCCGAAAAGAGCCGCCGAGCCGAAGAAGCCCCTCGAGCCGAAGAAGCCCCTCGAGCCAAAGAAGCCCCTCGAGCTGAAGAAGACCGTCGAACCGTAAAAGACCGTCGAACCGAAGAAGGTCGTGGAGCCGAAACAGGCCGTCGAGCCGAAGAAGGCTTCCCCTCATACAAGCGACGTCCAGCCTAAAAAACCACTCGACCCAAACAAATCCGTCGAGCCGAAAAAAGCTCCACACAAGCAGGCAACCGATCCAAAATCCTCGGTGCCGAAGCCACGGACAGTGGAGGAAGAACTTTTTCATCCAGATCCAGTGTACCCAGAACAACACAGACGGTATATAGACCCTGATACAGGACATATATCGGTCTACAAGACAAACAAGAGAAGACTGGACGCTGAAGACCCTTCTCCTGTTCCTCCTAAGAAAAAGGACTTTGGCACATCCCCTTCAAGACCTTACACAGCCCCTCCTTTCACTCCTAACATGCCTTATGTTCCATATTCTCCTTCACCTACACATTATGATGAGGAAGAAGACATGGGGGGAGATCCTCAGGATGATTTTACACAACCTGACGATCCAGGAAACCAGGATGACACATGGAGTGACCATAATGATACTGATGACATATATGATACACAACCCATACCCGATCCCTCTCCATACCCCACAAAGCCATCTCCTACTGACGACACTGTTGCTTTCAACCAACTAGTGGACAGAGCAGCTCAGTTTCATGGTGTTCACATGCACACTGACCCTATAGAGGAGGATTTTCTATTTAACACCTTCCCAACATCAGAGAAGAGTGTACGTATACTCCCTATGCTAGAAGGAGTACTAAAGCACGCACCAGACCTCTTTAAAGACCCAGCCAGGGCGCGTGTCCTCAATCCAAGAATTGAAAAAAAGTATAAACCGGCCCCTACAGACCCCTCCTACATCAGGACTCCGCTACCACTAGATTCCCTAGTTTTATCTAATGCTAGGAAGAGAGCAAATTCACAGACAACAGGTGATGCTCCCCCTACTAACAAGGAGTCAACATTTTTAGAAGCCTCAGGGAAATGAGTGGCCTCTCAGGCAGCGAGCACCTGGAGGATTGCCAAAACCCAAGCTCTCTAGCACCCTATGACAGAGCACACTACGACGAACTGGAGGGTTTATTACAACACCTACGAGAACCCCATAAATCTAAAGCAAATTACCTAATACAGGAAGGGAAATTCATCACTTACGCATCCATAAAATGCGCCCTTGATGTAGCTAACACAGCCGCTAGGTCTGTCAACACTAGTGTATTGCTACGCCGGCATGCCTGGCTCCGCATTTCAGGATTCAAAAATGAAGTGCAGTCTACCATACTCAATCAACCTATAAACCAGGATTTCTTATTTAGTCCTGCGGTGGATACCATCTTGGAAAAGATGAAAAAAGATACCGACACCGCTAAGTCCATGGGGGCACTTCAATTTCAACAGTCTAGGAGCTCCTTTCGTTGCTCCTCCTTTCAAAACTTGGGTAGAGGCAACACATCTCAAACTTCAACATCATTCAAGAGCCCTACACAAGGCACCTTGAATAGAGGCTCCAATAGAGGAGGTTATAGAGGGAACAATAACAAGGATAGAGGACGTGGTAATAATAACACCCGGGCCTCTACCGCCACCAAACAGTGACTTGTTAACACTCCCTCCAGACCACTTAACACCAGTCGGAGGCAGAGTAACACAATTCCTACCAGTCTGGAACGCTATCACTACCCAGTATGGTTACTGCCTGGAACTCATTTCTACTCCACCCAACATACCACCCAAACACCGTCCAATGTCAAGGGAACACATCACGCTGTTACAACAGGAGGTGCTATCCATGCTAGAAAAGGGCGCCATAGAGCCAGTCCCATTGCAACATCAATGGACAGGGGTATACTCTCTATACTTCCTCATTCCCAAGAAAGATGGCTCCCTCAGACCAATATTAGACCTTAGACTTTTGAACCAATACATACTCTCAGATCATTTCCATATGATCACTCTACAACAGGTACTCCCACTTCTCCAGCAAGGCGACTTCCTCGCCACATTAGACCTCAAGGATGCATACTTTCACATTTCTATACATCCAGCTCACAGGAAATACCTCGGGTTCATAATAGAGGGTCAGTCAGCACTATCAGTTCAAAGTTCTCCCCTTCGGAGTAACTACAGCACCAAGGGTTTTTACACAATGCCTAGCGGTAGTAGCAGCACACCTCAGGAGGCAACACATCCATGTGTTTCCCTACCTCGACGATTGGCTCATAAAAGCCAACTCATACACACAGTGTGCCAGCCATACCTCACAGACAATCCAGCTACTGCACAGTCTAGGTTTTTCAATAAATTACCCAAAATCACTTCTGCAACGCTCCCACATACAGCAATATCTGGGAGCAACAATAGACACCTCCATAGCAAAAGCATATCCAAATCCAGCCAGGATAGCCAGCATTCAATCTCTCATTCAAAAATTTCTGCCACAACACCCCCTGCCAGCTCGAGTGTTCATGCAGCTTATAGGCATGATGGCCTCCTGCATATTCATCGTCCCTCATGCTCGGCTTCAAATGCGCCCCTTACAGGAATGCCTAGCTGTAGCGACAGGGTAATTTTAGTCTATTTTCAGACTGGTGGTGTCTATAATTTACTACCATTTCAGTCCTAGTTCATTTGTAGGGCTTAACTATGTGCTTTGACAGGGTTTAGTGCCTTTTTCCGTTTTCTTGGGCCTACAGGCCCGAACGCTAGAGAGAAGCCATTTTGTATCTCTGCCTCGGCTGTCCGAGGTGCTTGCAGGGTAAAGGTAATGTTTAGAATTCATCCTGTTGTTCGCTAGAGAGGAACCGGTCAAGACTGGCCCTTATCGAAGGAATGTGTTTGTCTCCCCGGCTCTAGACGCAATACGCAGGTGGCCACTGCGGAGGGCAAAGGGGGCCGGGGACTGGTACAGGAATTCGGTGGGAGTCGGCCTAATGCCGGAATTTTCCATAGAGAAAGTGAGCTCTATATTATCAAGGAGTGAGTAGAGTAGAGTAGAGAGAGCAACGTGTGGAGAAGACCGAAGAAGTTGGTCTGAAGGCTGGTGCATAGAGTTTGATACCATCAGCTAATTGAAATCCTGAAGTGAAGAAGGAGAGTGATTGAAAGTCCTGTAGTGACATCATACCGGAGTGGCAGAGACCAAGATCAGAAGAGGGTTCGAGTGTTCTGGAACCATGGCAGCGTAGATGAGGCATAGCGGTGCAGACGTGTATTCGTGAGCCATAGAGGGAGAGCAGAGTCCCAAGTGCATAGAAGAGAACGAGACAGAGCGGGATCAGCTCCGCTGCTGAGATGGAAAGACACACGTCTAAGGTGAGGCGTTCTGAGCTTAGTGTAGAATACATTTAATTATTCACTTTTATTCCCCTTTTTCGGTCATAGGTTTCGATTGATTTAGTTTATTTGTATTTTGCTCATTCTGTCATGTTTGATTGTAGAATAAAGATTTAATGATCAATATCTTTGAATGTTGTTTTCATGAATGAGATTAACTTTCCTTTTAACCAGGTGCTGATATACAGAAGGATGGGATATGCCCTTCTGCAAAGGTAACTGATGATTGGGGGGAATGTGAACTTCATTTGGGAAATAAATCTTAAAGGTAAACTCCTATTAGTTATCTCCATTAGTGTAGATCGTCGGGTGACGATAAAGAGATCATCGGGTGACGTTAAAGAGATCGTCGGGTGACGTTAAAGAGATCGTCGGGTGACGTTAAAGAGATCGTCGGGTGACGTTAAAGAGATCGTCGGGTGACGTTAAAGAGATCGTCGGGTGACGTTAAAGAGATCGTCGGGTGACGTTAAAGAGATTGTCGGGTGACGTTAAAGAGATCGTCGGGTGACGTTAAAAAGATCGTCGGGTGACGTTAAAGAGACAGTCTTACGGGACTATAAAGATAGATGTAAAATGAGGTAACTATAGGATAAGATATGGAATCCATTAGGTGTTAGTGGTATGTTTGACTATACAGGCATGTAAATAGCTTCTTTTCACTTTCTCAGGGGAGTATTCTAGATGTCTTGTAAATAGTGGCCTGAGAAGAGTGTCGTTACGTGACGACTGGGTTAGCCACGGATGGTGAGCTGCCTGTTCTGAGAATCCGGTTGTTACACTAGCACGCCAGTGGAAACAAGCTCAAGGACAGCTAAAAGACCTAGTGTTGGTAGACAGTCGCACTTACCGCTCTCTGCAGTGGTGGACCCCACAAAAGCTTTCCAAGGGGCGAATGTTCCAAGAGCCGGTTCCACAGGCAGTACTAACAGCGGACGCATCACTGACAGGTTGGGGAGCCCATCTCCTTCAATATGCAGTCCAAGGTCTCTGGACAGTCAAACAAAAGACACTACATATAAATCACTTAGAGTTACTGGCAATATTCCTAGCAATGAAAGCCTTTCAGAAATACTTGCACAACAAGGCTGTGCTAATCCGAACGGACAACATGACAGCCATGTACTACATCCAAAAACAGGGGGGACACACTCTCTGCAACTATCTCACCTAGCACAGGATATGGAAGTGGGCAATTCTACAAAACATTTATCTCCTGGCAGAACACATTTCAGGAATAGACAACCAGTTAGCAGACCTACTAAGCCTACACAGTCAGCAAGTACACGAATGGGAGATTCATCCTCAAGTTCTCCAGCCATTCTGCCAAAAGTGGGGACATCCAGACATAGATCTGTTTGCCACAAACAAAAACTCAAAATGCCCGTCCTTCGCGCCAGGTTCCCACACCCGTTGTCAAAAAGCGATGCGATATGGGTGAACTGGTCTGGGAGATTTGCGGTCGCTTTTCCCCCCCAACCCCACTGATCCCATTAGTGGCACGCAAACTAAGACAACAATCACTCATGATGATCCTGGTTGCTCCCACATGGGCACGACAGCCATGGTACACAACGCTCCTAGAACTGTCAGTGGTTCCTCACCAAAGACTGCGCCTCTCGCCACAACTGCTAACACAGAACCATGGAGAAATCAGACACCCAGATCCCAATCAGATTAACCTAACGATCTGGCTCCTGAGGTCTTACAGTCTGGAGGCAAGTTAAGATATCCAAACTCTATGAACATTATCAAGGAAGCAAGGCATCCCACTTCCAGATCATGCTACGCAGCTAAATGGAAAAGATTTGTAATTTATTGTAATAATAATCAAATCAATCCATTGGATGCCTCTATCCAGAATTTAATCTGTTACCTGCTGCATCTCCAGAGATGTAACCTAGCATACTCATCCATAAGGCTACACCTTGCTGCTATAGCAGCATATCTTCAAAACAGACAACATGTGTCCCTATTCAGAATCCCACCTATCAAAGCTTTTATGGAGAGACTTAAAAGTGTTATCCCTCCAAGGCATCCACCTTCCCCAGTTTGGAACTTAAACTTAGTACTTACCAGACTCATGGGACCACCCTTCGAACCACTTCATTCATGTGAACTACAATTCTTAACATGGAAGGGGGCATTCTTAATTGCTATTACCGCCCTCAGGCGAGTGAGTGAGCTACAGGCACTAACCATTCAGGAACCTTTCATGCAAATACACCACAATAAAGTAGTGCTTCGTACAAACCCTAAATTTATGCCCAAAAGTTATATCCGCTTTCCACATCAACCAGTCCATAGAAATGCCTGTTTTCTTTCAAAACCCGCAATCCGTGGCTGAAAGAGCTCTACACACACTAGACGTTAAAAGAGCTCTATCATATTACGTTGACAGAACAAAATCTTTGTAGCTTTTTCTCCACAACATAAAGGGCAATCCCATTTCCAAATCAGGAATAGCCAGATGGATAGTTAAATGCATTCAAATATGCTATCAAAAAGCAAAGTGCACTTTAACTGTTCTCCCAAAAACACACTCCACACGTAAAATGGGGGCATCCATGGCTTTCGTAGGAAATATTCCCTTGGAAGACATATGTAAGGCAGCTACATGGTCTACCATACACACTTTCACTAAACACTACTGTGTTGACGTGCAAGCTAAGCAACAAGCTGCTGTGGGCCAGGCTGTCCTTAAAACTCTTTTTCAAACCACTGCAGCTGGTACAGGCGACCACCGCTAGAGGGGAAACTGCTATACAGTCTATCCTAAGATATGAATTCAGCAGCCCACATGCCTCGAACGGCAAATGCTACTTACCAGTATGCATCTGTTCTTGGCATGTAGGGCTGCTGACATTTATATACCCACCCTCATCCCTGGTGCTCGTCACAGCTGCATGGTTATCTTTCTTACATACATTGACATGGTCATCTCTTACTTTCCTATATGCCATCTTGCCACAATGGCGAAAAACAATCTGAAGATGGAGAAGATGCCCATGCGCACTGTTGTCCAGGGGAGGAGTCACCTATCTTGTGATACTTCGAAGACTCTTCCAAGACAACAAGGTGCAATCATTCGGACCCAACATTAGGCGGCGATCTAATGCTAAGATATGAATGTCAGCAGCCCTACATGCCAAGAACAGATGCATACTGGTAAGTAGCATTTGCCTTTGTGTTTGTTAGAAACGTCCACAACAATACCCTCCCCAATAAGTGAATTGGTGTCTAGTACCAACCATATTTTAAAACTTTACTGGCTCCTAATATAGGATTCGTGCATCATTAAAAACATTTTCTGGCACAATTGGTTCCCTAGAAACTTGAGATATTTGAGCCACAGCTCCTGGTGTGCTTTTTCTCACATCCTGGCTTACCTCTCCACTGAAACATGGATGAGTTCTATAAATTTGTTCATAAACCTGACATAATCTCAATTTTGTCTATTGATCATTTTGGCAAATCTCTTGGTTCTGTTTCAATCACACATTGTCTATATAGCGCCATTCAAGTCTTAACTTTTCTTCTGCAGTTCTTTTTGACACCCTCAATACAGCGCAACCTCTCCAACACTCACGGCTCCAAATACATTCTGCCCATTTTTACTGGGAGCACAGGATTTTGATGTCGTAATTGTATCTAGTTGAGTATTTATGTAGTCTGCGGTGTGAAGGGTTAAACGAATTAAGAACTCTTAACGAAAAGTACTTTAGGGGCATTTGGAATTAGCAACTTTCAGGATTCTACAAAGTCAGAACAATACTTCCAACAAAAAAAGAATAGGGAATGCAGATAATCCCAAGAATCCCAATAATGTGATGGTGAGTAAGAGATAAGTTGTAACCTTTCCCCAGCTTCTAGTTGCACTGTCCCCGTGTTCTGGTACATGGAGCGTAAAGGCATAATGGGTGATCTACTCAACTGAAAGCAGCCTCCATACCAATACCAAAACCAAAATATTTTCATTAACCTGAATCTAGCAATAAAAATGTACATATTTAAAGAACGTTTTTTATATTTTCATACAGTAATATATTTTGCACTAGTATAATAATTCTGTCATGGATGCTGAGAACTACAATTTTTTAACTCTCTAAAAGGTGATTTTACTCTTCAAGGAGTAAAATACTCTTGGCTTGGGCAAACGCCGATACGGTAGGTTGTGGATTTCTAAGCTCCCACCCGGCGATACCCCATCCAACAGCATTCTGCCAAAATACTGATGCCTGGGGACACACAGTTATAGCAAAGGGACCCTAAGGCCTCACTACTTGCTGAACTCTCCCCTTGGTGTGGCTGCCATTGCCAGGGAGTAAATGATTTTGTCAAAGTAGGGAAATGGCGTGGCGACGCTCCGAAGATGGTGTTCGCAGGACGCTGAGCTTGGTGCCGAGACCCAGCTCTCTGCAGCGTCTCGGATCCTAAGGTGGCCTGGAGAGATGTAGTGAGCTGGCAAAGCGGGGGCCCAGCGGCCATGCCAGCCTTGATGGACAAGAGCTTGGTGGGAGGAGCCGTGGCCCACGAGCACCTGCGGGCCTGGTGGTGTGGAGACCGACTGGGTGAGTGAGAGGATGCGGCCGGAGAGCAGACCGACTGAGAGTGTTGGGCCCGCATACGCAGATGACAACGAACGGTCTGCATGGCCCGGCTCATGCTGCATGATTCATGGAGCTCCGAGATGGCGGTTCAGATAGCATTGCGGAGGTGAGCAGCGGCCGATCAGGGGCTCCTGTGCTACAAATCGACGAGGAGGGCGGAGAAGATGAACGGCAGCAGCGAGTGACTGTTGGGGACAGCTGCATGGGGGGAGCCCACAGACTCAGCCAAGTACCAGGGCCCTGGGGCATAGGTGGTTCACCCATACACAGCTGCTCCACAAGCTGCCTTTTGGAGGATCCTGCATGTGGGAGGAGTGAGAGAACTGAGCCCCCAGTGTCCCTAGGAGGAGCATAAACTGTCCACGTGTCCTGGTACCTTGGATCGGACACCATACCCATTTTTAGTTCTGGGCAGAGGGTGATTTGGTGGGGGGACATCCATGTTTTGGCTAAGAGTAAAGAAGGGGTGCATACCCTGCTGGGGTAATGCTGAGGCGCTAACGAGACTTTGAGGCATTACAGTATTATCTTAGCGGCGGACTGTCTGGGGAGGGTCCTCCTGTGCTCTGCTCTTTGTGATTCTGGCCCTGCTGCCCGCTCTGGGCAGAAAAGGGGGAGTTCTCTGGTGGGCTGCTTTCACAGTACAAGGAAGGAGTCTGCGATCATTGCTGGGTGCTGCACTGGCCTTTGAACTTATGAGCCTGATGGATTCCAATGGCGACGGCCCGACTGGTGCTATCGGGTGGAAATGTAAATACTCTCAGGGCAGTTACACTACTGGCTGCTCCTGCACAATCATGGGCAAAGTTGCTAGGAAAAAGGACCTGAATGCCAGGGGACAGACTATGCTCATGACAGCCTCTGATGTTCTAGCGAGCTCACTGCCACCGTTCCAAATGGGCCCCCTGGAAGGGCCCACTGTTTAGGATATTGTATAGGCCATAACTACTTCTAGGGAAACATTGGAAGCAAAGATCGATACAATGGGCGGAAAGATGACCACCAACGCCAAGAGAGTCACAATAGGGGACAGAATGATAGTAGATCTCCCAGCAGATTTTGTGGCAATCTGTGAAACGCTCGTAGTCATGGAGGACAAGGTTTGAGCGCTGGAGGTCAGTGCGGAAGACAGCAAATATAGATCACGAAGGAATAACATTTGTATCATTGATCTTCCAAAGTGGATTGAAGGGTAGAATATGTTGTCCTGTCTTGAATGCTGGCTGCATGAAGAAGTGGTGCCGAAGGGCCTGTCTACATTTCCTGCCTTGGAGAGGGTGCACAGTGTTCCATCTCGGCTGCCCTTTCCAGGTGCGTGGCGGTGGCGGTGGCTGCCTGACTCCTCTAGTATAGGGACTGGGAACATATACTTGCCCCGGCCAGAGCTAAGGGGGACATCTTAAAGTCGACAACAAGAAAGACATGATCTTCCCTGACTTTACAAAAGAAGTGCAGCGGCAGCTGTCGAAATTCCTTGACTTCAAGAGGCAGCTTTGCCAGATGGACCTGCATTATGCCATGTTGTTTCTGTCCCGACTGCGAATGGTGACCCCAGATAGGGTGCAGTTCTTCCGACCCTGCAGGAGATGTGGGACTTGATTGAGACGCACCCACAAGCTGGTTTCAGCCGGGGGTGCCCAAGACGCATACCCAAGCAGAGAAATTCGACATGTTGAGGCGAAGGTGCCTGGGGAGGTGCCCTGTCTGATGAAGAGGCCCAGAGACACCAACAGAGGGCGGTGGAGGTGGTGGCAGCTATGAATGGAAGACGAACAAGCCCAACTTCATCTCTAGCTGGGAGAGATGCCTGGATCTCCGACCTGTCTCACAATGCCAATGACCTACCTAAAGTTACATCCTGCACAACAGACACGCTCATTTGATGGAGATGGCACACTCTATGATTTATGCTGCTCATTGGAGAGGGGCATTAGTGGGCTATGTGTTACTGTGCTGATATGTTGTTGGGGACGCTGGGGACTTGTCCTACATTTAATATTCCTAGTTGGGTGGGGGACAGTTGGTTGTGGGGCTCTTGAATGGCCACTGCCTCTGTACCTTTGAGTTTCTTGTGGGTGCACCCACAAATGCATGACTGTTGGTGGTCTGGATAGGGGGTGTTGACCTGCTTGGCCTGGGGAGTGGGAGCGTGTTGTTTGCCATTGGAGGGGGGAGGTTTGGTGCGTGTCGTGTAGGTGCTCGCCGTTACATGTTTGTGAAGTGGTTCTCAGTGCATCTGATATGGGCACTTGGTCGTGCCATCTGATATGCTTTTACCTCAACCAATGGTGAACCCAATGACGTACAAAGTCCTGTCTTGGAATTTTATGGGATGCAGACTATGGTCAAGTTGCACAAAGTTTGATCATATCTAGAAGAGTGGTCCAAGTTGCGGTCCCCCAGGAAACACATCTAATTGCCAAAGAGGGGTAGGCTCTACAACGATGGAGAGGGCAGGCTTATCACACTACATACTGGGTTCGGAAATGGGGCAAAACAGACATGCCTTCTCTCTGCTCAGCCCTGGCCAAAACCAGCCCTGATCTCTCCGACCCTTGCAGCTATCTCTCAGCTGGCCGCTATTAACAACTGGCTTACTGAGGCGGGTGATGAATTCGCCCCCTTAAGGCGGCTTACAGTCAAACGGGCCCACGCAGCCAATCGCTGGTTCACTCCCGAACTCAAAGTGATGAAACTAGCTGCAAGGAGGGCCGAGCGAGTCTGGAGAAGTACTTACGACCCAGCACAAAAGGCAACTTATCTGTCTGTCTTGCAAACTTATAAAAAGGGCATTCTTGAAGCAAAAACCGAATATTATACCAACAGGATAATGACAGCTGAGTCCCAATCGAAGGAAATTTTCTCCACTGTCCACGAACTAGCATCTTCCAGCAGAGCCACGGTTACCATCCCCCCTTCCCAGCCCCTCTGTGACTCGCTCAATGAGTTCTTTATAGACAAGGTGGCCAAAATTAAACACAACATTCCCCTGCCCTCCCCCACTTTTGTCAACCCGTCCCCACTCACTACTACCGTTAAATTGACTAACTTTCCACTTTTAAATAATGACACTCTCCTTCCTCTGCTTCACCGGGTCAAATCAGGCTCTCCCCTGGATTTTGCCCCTGCTCGTATCCTTAAGGAAATTTACTCAGCCTGCCCTACACCACCTCTGACCCTTCTTAATGACTCACTTACACACGGTTCTGTCCCCAGTCCACACAAATCGGCGATTGTTATTCCAATTTTAAAAAAAACGGACGCCGACTCATCCTCCCCCTCCAATTACCGCCCTATTTCACTCCTGCCTTACCTTGCTAAAGTTCTCGAAACCCATATCACCACCACTCTGAGCACCCACATTGAGGCAAATCATTGCCTCTCCCCCTGTCAAGCCGGTTTCCGTCCCCTGCACTCTACAGAGAAAGTGGTCATCTCAGTAATGGACAAATTGCGTGAAGGTATCGACACCAACCTTCCGCAAGCCTTGATACTCCTAGACCTGTCCGCCGCTTTTGACACGGTGGACCACCCCATCCTCCTCAACCGTGTCAGGGCGGCGGGCATAGAAGGCTTGGCCTTCTCATGGCTTGAGTCTTTTCTCGCTGGGAGAACTCAAGCGGTCCGTTTGACTGGCTTCGCTGCGGCCTCCCGCAAGGTAGAGTGCGGGGTCCCCCAGGGCTCATCACTTCCCCTCTTTTGTTTAACCTATACATCTTTCCCCTCATTTTTATGTTACAGCAACTGGAGGTCACCGTGTTCAATTACGCGGATGACCTCCAGTTAATCTTCAACCTGTCTCATCCATCTTCATCCGCCCTGAACGTCCAGACAGTACTGACGTTCATTCAAGATTGGATGAACTGCAACCACCTCAAACTCAATCCAGAAAAGACCGAGTTGGTCCTGACCGGAGGTGGTTGCAGTCCATGGTCCCCCTCCTTTTGGCCCCCTTCCCTTGGTGTTCCCCCACTCCCTGTGTCCAAAGTAAAAACACTGGGGATCCTTCTTAATTCTCAACTCACTGTCCATTCACAAGTTAGTTCCGTGGTTTCCTCTTGTTTTTTTCCCCTCAGAATAATCAGGAAAGTTTCCCGTTTTTTTTCTCCCTCTGCTTTAAAAGTAATTGTGTTGGCCATGGTACTGTCTCGTATAGACTATGGTAACATAGTCTATAATGGGGCCCCCGCCTACGCGATCCATCGTCTGCAATTGGTGCAGAATCAGGCGGCTCGCCTGATTCATGGCCTACCCAATTACCATCGGGTCACCCCACTGCTCAAAACATTACATTGGCTCCCAGTGAAAGAGCGTGCCCTTTTCAAACTCGGCTGCCTCACTGGCCAGGCCAGATCGGGCACTGCTCCCGAATTCATCTGTTCCGCCATTAAGCCCTACTGCCCGGGCAGAGAACTTCGCTCCGCTCATTTGGCCCTCCTCACCATTCCTCGCTTTAAAAAACAGAGGGCGGGTGGAGCGAGATTCGCTGTCTTGGCTCCAACCTTTTGGAACTCCCTCCCGGCTACCCTGCGCACCTCACCTTCCTACCCCCTGTTTCGGAAGAATCTTAAAACCTTCCTCTTTACGCAAGCCTACCTGACTTAAATCCCTCTAGTTGCTGCCGTCCACTGTTCTCCACTAGCGCCATGAAACCGCTGGGTAAATGATCGCTGTACAAATGTTTTTAAATTCAAATTCAAATTTTTAAATTCAAATACTGTCTGTGCGGGAGGGGTCATGATATGGATACGGCCTGGGTCCTCTTCCAGTATACTGGGCACCTAATAGTCCCAGCAGGCTGCTATGTTGTCGTCACTGGAAGGCTAGAACCGAGACATTACCAAGAGCAGCATTTATGGGCCGAATGTGGACCAGGTGACAGTTTTTGCCGAGCTTTCAAGAGAGCTGGATTTCCACCTTGTGGGCTCAGTTATACTAGGGGGAGATTGCAATTGCATGTTGCCCCCCCCATGCATGATCAATCTCCCACTGTGACATTCCCTGACAACCAGAGTGTGCTGCGTGTTCTCTGATTGGCAAGAGGAATGGAGCATAATTGATTCCTGGCTTTCACATCACCCAGAGGAGTGGAACTATTCCTTCTTTTCCAGTTTACATGACTTCCATGTGCTCCTAGATGCCCTCTTATGCACGCCCGATGTGCATGAATTGGTCTAGACCACTAAATACCTCTCGAGATCCATTTCTGATCATAACCCCCTATTACTAGGGCCAGGTTGTGAGAGAACTCGGCCCTGCATCCCATTGTGGAGGCGAAGACCAGGGGCGCTGGTAGACCCGGTCTTCTGTGACACCATCGGGACAGCTATTAGATGTTACTTTAACGAAAACACTGGCTCTGCGTCGTCACCCCAGGTGGAGTGAGAGACACTTAAGACTTTGATTAGAGGTAGATGCATTTCTGAGTAGGTGGGAGTCTGAACAACTTTGCTAACGGAAATCTTGGTGTTTGAGGAAGCCCTACGGACCCTTGAATGATGCAAAGTGGGGCACCCAGAGGTACAGTCTGATCTCCCAGAGGCTAAAGAGAAAGTCACAGAACATGTAGAGCGCTTGAGATGTTTTGATTATGTGATCTACTTGGTGCAGGCGCATGCGGAGAGAGACCATTATTGTGGAGCTCGGTTATTGTGGAGCTGGACACTGACCAGGGTGTCAAACTCCACCGACAGCAAGATATCAACCATGAATTCTATCAATATTATTCTACCCTCTATAGTAGTGCTACTGATGGTACGGATGCAGGCATGGAGGCCTTCTTAAAGCCTGTGGCTCTCCCTTCCATTACATCTGAAGAGGCTAAGGAATTTGGAGGGTGCATCCATGAGGCCATAAAGTCTATGGCCCGATACAAAATGCCCAGCACAGACGGGCTGCTGATCGAATTCTACCCTAAATTGGTGCATCTCTATAAAGCAGCTAAAGACACAGAAGTGCTGCCATTCTCCACATGCGAGGCTCTGATCGTGCCCCTGCTTAAACCAGGGAAGTCAGCCTGTGATAGGAAGGCATACTCCTTGTCTATGATGAATGTCGACTACAAGATTTTAAGTAGGGTCCTTGCCACTAGACTCTGGCACCACATTCTAGCCCTGATACACTGCGACCAGGCGGGATTCATCCCGGGCCGCAATACAGCCCTAGACATCCATAGATTCCTCACGCTGTTAAAGAAAAGGCGGATACATACGATAAAGTGCAGGCAGTAGTTTTCTCAGTGGACCTCGTGTAGGCTTTTGATAATTTGGAATGGGCCTTCCTATATAGGGTGATGATGAATTTTGGCTTAGGATGGGGGTTTGTTGCCTTGACCAGACTATTGTACACATGCCCTTCGGCCAGAGTGCGAACGGGCTGTTTCATCTCTGAAGGATATTGCATGGAGCGCGGTACCAGGCAGGGCTGCCCTTTATCGCCCCTTCTTTTTGACCTGGCAATGTAGCCCTTGGCGTGTCATGCAAGGGCTGAGAATGCTTATCAGGGAATAACGGTGAGAGCCCAGACCCACCATATTGCACTATACGCAGATGTCCCCCTGCTATTTTTGCACAATGCTGTGGTGGCTCTGGCAGGTGCGCGAGACTTGTTTTGAGCGATTCGGCTCCCTCTCTGGCCTGCGAATCAATAGGCAGAAATCTAGCTTATTCCCTCCACTGGTCACTAGTGCCCCACTGGAGGGACTGAGGGCATTGAAATGTGAGCCTTGTTGCCTGCCCATCTTGGGGTGCAGATTTATCACAATCCGGTAGACCTGCTGGATGGGAATGTGGGGAAGCCATCCGAGGACTCAGATCCAGCATGGAGTTCTGGAAAGCACTGCCTTTATCGGTTGTGGGATGAGGAGCATTACGGAAAATTATAGCCCTCCCGTGTCTGCTAAACTTTTTTGTAGTTTTGCCGATCTGATTCCTCAGGCGTTGTTCTGAGACATAGACACCCTGATTACGGGCTTCCCATCGGGCAGAGGACCCAGGCGGGTGGCCTTGACCACACTCCAGAGGCCGCCTATGGAAGGAGGGTTGGCTATTCCTGACTTTGAGACTTACTGTCTGTTGGCACAGTTCCAGTGGATAGCGGGCAGGCGCACTCCCGGGAGAGACCTGGGCCCATCTGTCTCTGACCTTTCCAGACTGATTAATTAGGGTGCTCCTTAGGCTTCGCAGACTAGTGTTGGTGGCTCTATGGAATTTCAGGTGCTGTGTCGCTGCTGGGCTAGAGGTCTACAGAAGACGCGTGTGAAGCTGCCCTAATCCCCTGACTTTCCAATGGAATATTTTGCGGAGCTTCCCCATAGGGGAGATTGGCAGCAGCTAATGGAGTGTTGGGCTGCCGAAGCATTGACGGGTGGGGCCCTTTTTGAGGATGAAGTGCTCCTCATGTTTGAGGAGTTCTGCCTGAGGCATGATCTGCTTGACAGTCATTTCCTACTGCATGGGGCAGTCACGGCAGCTGTTCGCAGACACTGTAAGGCGGGCTTGACAGAACCACTGCATGCTAAAAATTGCAAATACTTAGTCACATCTTATGCAACCTTTAAAGCTGTTACTTGCCGAGAGGACACATGGTGCTGCCCTTGGCCCCGCCCGCTGGGAGGACTTGGGCTCCCAATTTTAGAGGGGGATTGGGAGATCATCCTAGAGCGAATCCCCAAAGTGTCCAGGAACACCGGTTTTAAACGTAGTGACTTTTATGTGCTGCATAGAGCATATCTCACCCTTGGAAAAATTAACAGCTACTTTGCAGTGGAGTTCTCAAGGTGCCAGAGTTGTGGGGAAGTGGGAGCTGAGTTTTTGCAAATGTCCTTGGAACGCCTGGGATTAAAGAATTATTGGGAGAGCATTACTTCACTTTTGGTCAAGATCACAGAGCTGGAAGTCCCGTGCACCCCTCTGCATTGCCTTCTGATCTGGTTTCCTCTAACTTCCAAAACTAAGGTTACAAGCAAGTTCCAGGATCTGGCATTTCTCCTAGCCAAGAGGGAGATCACCAAAACTGGAGGGCCCCGAGGGGACCTGAGGTGGAGATCTGGAAAAGGGAATAGATATGGTGGGTGGGCTATGAGAGCTAAATGAGGCTCCGGGATGCTAAATGGCTTGGAGAGCGAATACCTGCTAGAAATATTAGAGACTCCCACGAGAGGGACGAAAGGGCGGGGCTACTTGTGAGCCTGAGTTGACCTAGCATAGCAAGAATATTTGCATGATCTATGGATGGTAGAGCTGACCAGGACACAACCGGGGGGTGGGGGTGGCGGCGGCGGTAAGTTGAGGGAGGGGAGGGAATGCTGCCATGATGCTATGAGAGGGTACTGGGAGAAGAGTGTGATGGGGAGTGTTGGTATCTGTGAAGAGGCGAGCTTGAATAACCAAGCTACTGAGTGCCTTATTGTAACTTCTCTCATGCTCACATTGCAGTTGAATGTGCACTGATGCACTGTACCTTTCTGCTGGGTATTCACATTATACCATGCTCTGTCTACTGATGTTTGCGTTATTTGAACCCAAATTAAAATCTTTTTCTGTTTTTTAAGGGAGTCAAATACTCTACCTTCTATATAGAGCACTCTGATCCTGAAGGAGATAATCTGATACAACCTTTCAACTCTGCTGTGCATTCTCTTTTTACCTAGTAAATTGAAATATTAACCTCATGGCTGCTAAGGAGATTTTCCTGGTGTGCTGGACCCTAGTATTATTGGGTGTGGTCATGACGGAACGGTTCCGTCATGAGCACAGCTCAACCGATGCTCATGACGGAACCGTTCCGTCATGAGCATCGAAGGGGTTAAAGAAAGCTCTGCAAGCGATTGGCGGGTGTTGAAAAGTTCTCCTTTGAAATCTGATACATTGCGACCAGGCGGGATTCATCCTGGGCAACAATACAGCCCTAAACATCCATAGATTCCTCAAGCTGTTCGAGGCGGATACATGTGATAAAGTGCAGGCAGTGGTTTTTGCAGTGGACATGCAGAAGGCTTTTGATAGTCTGATATGGGCCTCACTCTATAGGGTGATGATGAATTTTGGCTTAGGACAGGGGCTTGTCGCCTGGACCAGACTATTGTACACATACCTTTCGGCCAGATTGCGAATGCCCACCCGCCCGCCCGAGCCCTCCTCATTCGAGGCACAGTTGCCACATGTTGTCCCATCGAGCGAAGTTGAGGCAAGGGAGAATAGAATGAGGTTTGACAAAATGCCAAAAGAGGAGGATTTCAGCATTTTTGTTTTTTTTATATTTCTTTTTATTGATCGAAACAAAAAGAAAGACATATCAGATACAATACAGTCAATCACAGTAGCAAGATGGGCTATTTCAAATATCAGGAAACCTAGAAAAGGACACAGACGCTAGCAATCAATTAAAATTATATCCCTCAATACAGTGCACGACCACATCTAAGAGCTACAGCCCATCGGGACCCGCCCACTCAGTAAGTCAGGATATTAGAGTATGCAATGCCCCCGTATATACAAGTCTAATCAGAATAGACATATGACACTACAAGAGGGATTACGTATACCCCGGCGCTATTAACCAGTACGATATGCAGCAGTTTTAATGGTAGATACCCCCCAAGTGTCACAGCCCTCAGTCTCCGCCCACCGATAAATTAGGATAATAAAGCTTGTATTGCACCCATATACTCAAAATGGCCAGGATAAATTACAAACATCGAAACATAATCAGGAAAAACGAAGGATAATCGACCAAACTAAGTACTAAAAATAAACCGCCCAAGCGCGTATTACCCCGAAAGGCGAGAAATACGATCAGGATAGATGACAAAAATATATATGACACGGCCTAAAATAAACTACACTAAACACAAACCCCATCCCCCCACCCTGCACCCCTGCATTAGCTTTTGCCTGTCCCCAACTAGCAGTGTGCCTGTTGCCCCAAAACAAAACTAACTATTCTAAAAGAAGAAAATGGAGGAGGGGCTTGGTACGGGCTCCCGGTCCCCTCCCCCCCCCACAGTTCGGCTTCCCCTCGTCAAACAAATCTAGTCCTCAAACATTATAATACACAGACAAAGGGGGATTGTAATTCGCCCGCCTCTCCTCTCGCATATTACACATAAAAAGATGAGATCCCATACCACCACCGAGTCACAAAGTACAGGAGGTATTGTGTACAGCTCAGCCTCGGCCTGACTGATCAGGAGCATTAACACTTCCCTTCCCATCCACAGCAATTTCAGGATAGTCCAAGTACAGTACTGGTATGTTACAGCCCACCAGAGATAGCAAAGCATGTCTGACCCCATGCTCTTCACAGTTCCACTGTACCAACAGGAAGTCCAGATGTTCCAGTTGAAAGATTGAAGCAGGCTCCGGGAGCAAAGAGACAGTCACATTCACACACCCAAAGCCAGTGAATCCGCTGTCCATAGACTCGCACACCTCTTGTTCCACAGAATTCCCGACGTCTGTTAGTGAATCCACAGCGAACTCAAGGACCTCCATGTCGCCTTGCCAATCAACGGGGTCCGCACTTTGTAATCTACTCCCGGGCGCGATATTCTCCAGTATAACATCCAGGGCTAGCATTTTCATGCTCACGAAGGAGTGAAGTCTCACAATGGCTGCCAGTACAGCACTCAGCGTTGGTCTCGTATCACCACACTCCGTATGCACAATCATCTTTACAGTCACAGCCCCCTCAGACAGGATATTTGGCTCCGAAACACTCACTTGGGCATCTGAAGTCACTGTGGTGAAGCAGGATAGGGTAACACTCGAGGTACTTGAGGACGCCATGTCATGCATTGCGTCCATTCACATGAAGCCGCTCCCAAAGGCCAGATCTTCCAACCACCCCTATTTAGCGACCGAACTCAGGAATGACTGGGACACCACAGGCTATCTCTGGTAAACCCTTGTTCCGTTCGGGCGAAGTTCCAGTCAGCCTACGTACCTTCCAATGACGGAATCAATGGGAAAAAGCACTGCGGGACAGTCAGGGTAATAGTGCCTTGCTCCGTTGTTGCTGCTGTTATGTATTAGAGGTCTACCATTGGAATCGGCAACTCTCAGCTCGCTTCCGAACTGACCGGGACTTCTCGATCTCTCATGGCCGATGTTGTTCAACTCGCTCCGGCCTTTCAACTACTCAAGACCCCGGTTCCAATTCCGGTACAGGCCGCAAACTTTATGTCGATCTTTCTCCGTCATCAGAGCTGGTAGATCACTCTGGATCACACTGTCGGGCATCCCTTCATCTCATCTATGCGAGGACACGGCATAGGCGCAGGATATGTGACAGGATCTTGTTGGAGGAGGTTGACGGAGCCGGGAGCCTAGGCGGCCATCTTGGTCACCGGCTTGGCAGAACCCCCGATTTCAGAATTTTAAATGCAGTACAGAGGAGCTAGAATTCCACTTGGTTGGCAACAGGCAGCCAATGTAGACGGCGAATCGCACTGGAGGTGGGACAGGTTCTAGGGAGGCCCGAAGGATTCTGGGCACAGCGTTTTGAACTCGCTTCAGTCTCAGGGTTTCGTTCTCGTTTACCCCTAAATAAAGTACATTGGCATAGTCCAGTCTTGACAAGGTGGAGGCCTGAATAATCATCTGCCTGATGGGCGGTTCAAAAACCCCCAGCAGCGGTTTGGGCCCCTGTAGTATGCCAAAGCAAGTCCCTGCAACTTTCTTAGTTTGAGACTGAAAGCTTAGGCCTGAATCGACCCAGACACCCAGATCTTTCACCACCTGCTTAGGGGTAGGTGCACAGCCCAATATGGCTGGGCACCACCGTCCGTCCCCTGTCCCCCCACAGCTCCTGCTCTTTTCCTACCAGCAGAACCGCAGACTTACTGGACTTCAGTTGGAGACAGTTGGCAGTCATCCACTCAGCGACAGCCGTAAGATCGTTCTGAAACTTAGATGCCACTCCCACGGTGTTGTCCGAGAGAGCGACTACTGTAGTGTAATTTCTATACTCCCTACTTTCTATACTTATATATCCTATAAATATGACGTAGGACTTAGGTCAGTAGGTCTCTATCGAATATACTCAACTTAATTGCGAGTGCCAGCTAGCTCAGAGGTCACTAGAAACTTTCTTGAATATACAAGAATGGATTTGTTTCTGACAGCCGCATAAACATGATAACTTTTGTTTCCCTAAGACTGGAATAACTATCTTCAGAGTCGTGGAAACAATAGATAAGTATTTCACTCAGTCAATCATGCATGCTTCGTTTCTACAGAGTTGCAGAGAAATAGAGAGAGACGGGCGTTTCAATAAAAGGATTTATTGAACAGTCTAGGAGAAGTGTGGCTCACTGGTTAGAAGCGGCAGACCCTGAAGCAGAAGTCGTCCCGGGACCAGGGTTTAATTCCTGATGCGGCAGGGTTTGAGTAAATGTCCGCGGACTCGATAATTCTCACCTAGGTGCCTACGCAACTCTGGGCAATAGTTTGCTTAATCTCCACAACGGCCCTAGCAGTGCCAGGGATGCCTGGCTTCACCTTGGGGGTGCCCTCTCACAGGGAAAGCCAGGACGGGTTCCCCAGCGGTATACAGCGCCAGGACGCCACATACAAGTATACATACATTACATTACATTCTTTCTCATGCAAGAGAGGTGAACTGCTACAATCGTTAGACAGAATGCAAAGTATAATGCGTACAGCGTAAAGGGTAATATAAAATAATACTGTAATAGCATTGCATGGTTTCTAAGCCATATAAAAATACATACATAAATAACACAGGCTAAAATACTCAAATGGCGCTTCTAAAATACGCCTACCCCAATGTACCTACCCTAGGTCTATAACGAGGGAGGAAGTAAGTATGGTCTTTAGCATAGGTTTAGTTTTGCCAAGAATTTGCCAAAGGTTTCTCTAGGTTCTAATCAGCTCCATACCTTTGAATGAAGGAGGTCTGGTATCTCTATCTCGGGACTTGATTTCCCAACACCCTGCAAGGGGAGTTAGAAACACTAGAGCTGGAATCTCTGCAGAGGAGGACAGCTTCCTGATCAGTGCATCAGCTGGAGAGTCTGCTTCCTTCGGCACTTGCTGTAGCGAGCTGCGTCGGGCAAGTAGGTCATCGAACTGCACCGAACCACACCGTGCTTTGCCATAGCAAGTGAAGGTATATTTATACCTTGAAGGTGTTTTAGGAATGCCATGTTTGACGTAAAGTCGGGCACATCAACGTCATGAATGAACCCCTAAGGAATAGATGTTCATTGTAAACTAAATGAGTTCTTGGAGAAATCAATATTCAAGCAAGGGGAAGTCCCTAACGGTTTAAGCTGGTTTTCCAAGAAATCGTTGTGACGTTACGTGAACGGATGGAAGTAGCCATGCCTGTATTTGGACATGGGTTATGCCTAAATAAGGGCTTAATTTCTATGCCTATAAAAGGGCAACGTGAATTGTACCTATATAAGAGCATGAATTGGGAAAATCCATTCGGAATCTAAAACGCCCTACAACACTACCAACTGTATATCATCAGCATATGATTCAATAGTAAGTAAGCCTGGGCGAAGTTCGCGTAGCCGCACTCCGCGAGCTACGCGAAGATGCACTTGCACTCCGCGAACTACGCATAGCTCTGCGAGCATGCGTAGTAGCTTGCTTGACCCGTTCGCAAGCCATTTTTCGTCTTCGGGAGCGCCGTGGAACTCTGGAACCTGCTCGACACCACATCTCCAGACGTCGCCTTCCTCACGGAAACATGGATGAACGCCTCCTCAGCGCCCGACATCGCCGTCGCCATCCCGGACGGATACAAGATCACCCGGAGAGACCGCGTCAACGAGACAGGAGGAGGCATCGCCATCGTCCACAAGAACACCATCCGCATCACGACCAACTCAGACGACACCCTCACAGCCGCTTAACATCTTCACTTTCAGATACACACCGACCCCAAGACCACACTCAGAGGCACCCTCATCTACAGACCCCCAGGACCTCGCACACAATTCAGCGAAGACATCGCAGACTTCATCAGCCCGCACGCCCTCGCCTCCGCTGAGTCAACCTCCTAGGGGACCTCAACTTCCACCTGGAGAACAACAACGACAACACCACCACCACCCTGCTGGAAAACCTCGCCAACCTCGGACTCATGCAACTGGTGAACACCCCCACCCACTACGCCGGGCACACGCTTGACCCAGTCTTCTCCTCCAGCAAGTACATCTCCTTCAGCCACTGCACCGGGCTCCACTGGACAGACCACAGCTGCGTCCACTTCAGCTTCAGAAAGACCACGACTCACCACCACCCGCAACAGGTTCCCCGCAGGAACTGGAACAAGATCACCACCGACCAGCTCACCACTGCACTGAGCCAGAACCCGCCCGCCAGCTCAACGGACCCCAACCAAGCAGCCAACAACCTCACACAGTGGATCACCAATTGCGCTCGCCCAACCAGCCTCGACCACTCGCAGTCCGGCTTCCGCACCAACCACAGCCCCGAGACCGCCCTCATCGCAGCCACTGACGACATCCGAGCCCTGCTCGACAACTGGGAAACAGCGGCCCTCATCCTCCTGGACCTCTCCGCAGCATTCGATACGGTCTGCCACCGCACCCTAGTGCAGCGCCTCAGCAACATCGGAATCCAAGAGAAGGCACTGGAGTGGATCATCTCGTTCCTCACGGGAAGAACCCAGGGAGTCCGCCTCCCCCGTACAGATCCAAGGCCACCGAAGTCATATGCGGCGTACCACAAGGATCATCACTCAGCCCCACCCTCTTCAACGTCTACATGAGCCCCCTCGCAGCCATCGTACGCCAACCCAACCTCAACATCATCTCCTACGCCGACGACACCCGGCTGATCCTCTCCCTCACCAACGACCCAGGAACCGCCAGAACCAACCTACACGAAGGGATGAAAGACGTAGTCGAGTGGATGAGGAACAGCCGCCTGAAACTGAACTCAGACAAGACGCAAGTCCTCATCCTTGGATCATCACCCTCCGCCTGGGACGATTCCGGGTGGCCCCCTGTCCTGGGCAGCGCACCCAAACCAACGGACCACGCACGCAACCTGGGCTTCATCCTGGACTTCTCCCTCTCGATAACCAGACAAGTCAACGCCGTCTCATCATCATGCTTCAACATCCTACGCATGCTCCGAAAGATCTTCCCATGGCTCGCCACCGAAACCAGGAAGACGGTCACACAGGTACTCTTCACCAGCCGACTGGACTACGGAAACACCCTCTATACCGAAACCACAGCCAAACTCCAGAAAAGACTCTAACACATCCAGAACGCCTCCGCACGACTCATCTTGGACATCCCCCGACACAGCCACATCTCCGGACACCTGAGAGACCTTCACTGGCTCCCCGTCAGCAAGAGAATCACGTTCCAACTCCTCACCCACGCACACAAGGCCCTCCACGACCTGGGCCCCAGGTACCTCAACAACCGCCTGACCTTCTACACTCCCACCCCCCAGCTACGATCGTCCAGCCACGCCCTCGCCGCCGTGCCACGCATCCGAAGATCCACCATGGGAGGAAGATCCTTCTCCTACTTGGCAGCCAAGACTTGGAACTCCCTCCCCATCCACCTCCGCCTGACCCAAGACCACCTCTGCTTCAGAAGGCAACTCAAGACATGGCTGTTCGAGCAGTAGCGGACCCCCCTCCCCCAAGTGCCTTGAGACCCTCTGGGTGAGTAGCGCGCTATACAAATATCCTGATTGATTGATTGATTGCCTGCATGCTCGGGATGTGTAGCGCGCGAAGTTACCCATGAGGTTTGTCCTGCCCGCTTGCGTCCCCTTATTTCCGGTCATTACTAACGTGTTCGCGAGTTATTCTGTGCCAGATTGCAGTTTCTGCGTGTTCGGCAACTCGATCTTACAGACAAGCATCCTCGCGAACGCGAAAATGCTATTGAGCGCGCGAGAACTATGCTACGCAGCAGTTTGCGGAGTATTCAACAACTTCGCGTTCTCCGCGGAGCGCGGAGTTGCCGAAACTCGGCAAACTCCGCGAACGGAGCGTAGTTCTTCGCCCAGGGTTAATAGTAAGCCCTCTGCTCCTCGTTAGAACCGCCAAAAGTTGGACATCAAGGTTAAAAGCGTGGGGCACAATGCAGAGCCCTGAGGAACATCTTTTTTGTTGGAAAGGAACGTGGGGGCGAACAGAGGGGCCACAACCTGGAAGGTCTTATTGGAGAGAAAGGAGGCAAACCAATCCAGGGCAGAGCTCACAACACCTGCCTCCTCCTGCCTAAGCAGCAGGATCTGATGAGAGACCGTATTAAATGCGGCACTGAGGTCTAAAAGAATCAGAGCGAAGTTCGACCCTAATCTAGAGCAAGCCTAAGATGCTTGTTGACAGCTAGGAGAGCAGACTCCGTGCTGTGACCTGAGCGAAAACCATTCTGAGAAATGTCCAGGCAGCTGTTCTCTTCTAGAAATCTGGTAAGGATAGAATTGATATGGGTTTCAGTGATCTTGGCGATCCACTGCAGGAGTGAGATTGTGCGATAGATTTCCAGTTTGGCTGCATTCAGGAAAGGTCTATTAAGCAGAGGGACCACCCTAGCTTGTTTCCAAGTGCTGGGAACAACCACTCTAGACAAGAATATGTTAATCACCTGGCTCAAAGGGGACAGGAGCACAGGTAGCGATTTCATAAATTGGTCAGATTTGAGAGGGTCAGCAGGGGAACCGGATTTAATCTTGTTACATAGTCACCATAGCTCCTTCATGGAGACCAGTGGGAATGCAGCCAGTGTATGTGTAGGAAGTGGTCCAGGCACATGATCAGGACTCCTAGCAGTGTGAGGGAAGGTCTTATAAATGTTCTCCACCTTTTCGGCAAAGAAGTGCCTCACACTGCTCATCCGATGATATATGAGGCACTGCAGGGACCCCTGACTGTTTCAAATCTTTCAATATAGAAAAGGTGGTTTTGGAGGAGGTACAACTGCTCCTGATCTCGCCGGCGAAATAAGCTGCCCGCGCTGTATAAATGGCCCTTTGATAGTTTTTGATAGCCGCCTGATAGCACTGCTTCAGCATCGGGACATACTCCTGTTTCCATACCCGTTCCAACCTTTTGCAGGTTTTTGACAAAATGGCGAGATCGTCACTATACCAAGGATTGGATTTAGAGTTACGACTTGTTGACCACTTCGCAGGAATAAGTACATCAAGAGGACTGCGAATCCAGTCTGAGAGTGCTTTATCAGCGGAATTAGGCTCAGCTGGCATACTAAAGGCGTTATGGAGAGGAGGTCATGAAATTGGTCAAGATTAGGTTTATGCCACGGGCGTTTGAAAACGGCCTTCTGAGGCAGCCTCCGAGAAGGCATAACCCCTAACAGGGACAAAGGTACCAAATAATGATCTGACCAACACATCGGAACATGGGGAGGGAACTGATAGAGGAAGATTTGAGAACACTGAATCCAGCACATGGCCTGCAGAGTGAGTGGGACTCTGGACCAGTTGCAAAAGCTGACAAGCACCGAGATCATCTAAAAAATTGCACATCTCCTCTTCATGGGGAGTATCTAAGTGCAGATTCAGATCCCCAATGACGCTAAAATTGGCCGCCTTCGTAGCCAAGTTATTAACAGTTTCCACAAGTGCCGCCCTAAACTCTTTAGAAGGTCCGGGCGGACGATATATCAGTAACCCTGACATGGTGTAGCAGGCGTTCAGTGAGAGCCCGTAGCTTGCGCACTCACACCCTACTAGGGTCTCTTTAACGAAGGAAAAGGTATAACAAGATTTAAAAATCACAGCGATGCCACCCACTCTAGATTCTCTATTAAGTGGCACAATATTAAAGCCCCGGGGTAGGGCCAAATCTAACACTAACTCAGAGTCGGCAGATAACCAAGTCTCGGTTAAAAAAAAGCGCATCAGGAGATTCCTCAGATAGCAGATCATAGATGTTGGCGTGATGTTTGACTTAGGAACGACAATTGAGGCTTAAAAGTTTAATGTAATTGTTAGAACATGGAGTAGGAGAGGGGGGTGGGGTCAGTGTCCAGGAATTAAATCCACATTTTAAGCAGCAGAACGGGCCCTCTGTAAGGAGGCATGAAGGGTGGTTGCAGGAGCGCAAAGCTTTCCTTATAGCCAGGAGATTAACCGAGGCATAGGTAAACCTGTCTTTGGCAAAGCGGCAGCATGCCTGGCGTCTGGCGTCGTACAGGCTCGGACGGCACAGACAGGCTTGCCTTATGCGCACCCATGGCTTATCGGAAGGCTAGTCCCACCCCCCAGAGCCCACCCGGAAGTGCATCGGCATTACAGCGTTGGCTGTGGCAATAGAGGGAGCCTGCCCTCCACACAAACGGTGAAGCTGCGGTGGACCGGGGCGGGGCTCAATATTAATGCAGTAAGTAGAGAAAAGAGAGCACATACACACCAATGGGAGTCAATAAAAAGTATTGAAATAGTTGAGGTCACACTTTAAAAACACAGAAGCAACTAAAGTGCCGAGTGCAAGGAGGAGAGACACGCAGCCTCACCAGTATCCGCTGTGCGGTCACGATCTCCTCATCTAAAATACGGGAGATCGCAAAGCTAGTCCCTGCCCCTGAAGCCCACCCAGAAGTGCATTGGCGTTACAGGGTAGGCTGTAGCAACAGAGGGAGCTCGCCTTCCACACAAACGGCGAGCGAAGCGGTGGACTGGGCGGGGCTCAATATTAATGCAGAAAGTAGAGAAAAGAGAGTTCATACACACCAATGGAAGTCAATAAAAAGTATTAAAATAGTTAAAAGAGGTCACACATTAAAAGCACTGAAGCGTCTAAAGTGCAAGGAGGAGAGACACGCATCCACACCAGTATCATCATGGGCCGTATCATCTCCAAAGGATATTGCATGGACCGTAGTAACAGGCAGGGCTGCCCTTTTTTGCCCCTTCTTTTTGACCTGTTCACATTGCAATTGAATGTGCACTGATATACTGTACCTTTGTGCTGGTTATTGACATTACACCATGCTCTATCTACTGATGTTTGCATTATTTGAACCCAAATTTATATCTGGAAGGGGTGGGAGCACACTGCTGACCTCCCAGCACAGTACCCCTTAGCATTATGGTAAATGCAGTTTATAGTGCAAGCTTACTTGGTATTTTGCTGGAGTGTTCCACCAAAGTTAGTGCAGGTTAGTGCTGTACATCTCTAGACACATGTGTTTCTGGGTTATATCCTTCCTCAGTAGAGATAAACAAAACATGATTTTCATCTGGGGTGGCTGAGCAGGCTGTCACAATTCTTACAGATCTCAGAACCTCTCACAGGCGCACAGGTGCATCTCCACAAGCTCGTCAGCTCAATGGCTCAAGGGAGCCTTTTCAAACAGGAATGGGTGGGAGCACACTGCTGACCTCCCAGCACAGTTCGCCCCTTAGCATTATGGTAAATGCAGTTTGTAATGCAAGCTTACTTGGTATTTTGCTGGAGTGTTCCACAAAAGTTGGTGCAGGTTAGTGCTGTACATCTCTCGACACATGTGTTTCTGTGTTATATCCTTCATCAGTAGAGATAAACAAAAAACGATTTTCATCTGGGGTGGCTGAGCAGGCTGCCACAATTCTTACAGGTCTCAGTACCTCTCACAGGCGCACAGGTGCATCTCCACAAGCTCGTCAGCTCAATGGCACCTTTTCAAACAGGAAGGGGTGGGAGCACCCTGCTGACCTCCCAGCACAGTGCGCCCCTTAGCATTATGGTAAATGCAGTTTGAAGTGCACGCTTACTTGGTATTATGCTGGAGAGTTCCACCAAAGTTGGTGCAAATTTAAATCTGTTTTTTTAAGGGAGTGAAATACTCTGCCCTCTACATAGAACACTCTGATCCTCGCTATATAAAACTTTTAAAATAAATAAATAAATAAATAAAGGAGATAACCTGATACAACCTTTCAACTCTGCTATGCATTCTCTATTTTTCTTAGTAATTTGAAATATTAAAGAAAGCTCTTATTTATTTATTTATTTTATAGCATTTATAAGGCGCGACAGCTACCCACAAAGGGTTTCCCGGCGCCGAAAATCAGCAAAAACACATGGCACGACTAGAGAGAGAGCAGATCTGGAAGCAAAGATTATTGATCAAACAACCAGGTTTTCACGCTTTTTCTGAAACTCCTGTAGTTTTCTTCTTTGCGTATCTGAGTAGGCAGTGTGTTCCAAAGGGTTGGTCCCAGAAATGAAAAAGATCTTCCACCCAGTCTAGCCCGTTTATACCTTGGCACCGCAAACTTCGCAGATGTCATTGAGCGAAGATTGCAATTTGGAAGGTAAGGCTTGGCAAGGTCTTGAAGATATTTGGGGGCAGTCCCAGCTTTAATTTGGAACAAATAGCTCAGGGCTTTGAAGCGGATCCGATTTTCGACCCTAAGCCAGTGTAGATCTCTGAGATGTTTAGTTATTCTGGCATATCTGGGGATTCTACAAAGCAGTCTGGCCGCAGCATTTTGTACCAACTGTAGGCGTCTTATGACTGCTTTGTTTGCACCCAGGTACAGGATGTTGCCGTAGTCAAGCCGAGATGTCACTAAAGCTCTGCAAGTGATTGGCTGTTGTTAGAAAGTACTCCTTTCGAAATCTTAATTGAGAGGTGTTGAAGAAAAAGGTAAAGGTGTTACTACATGGTATTAAATTGGAGGATGCCCTTGGTTTTTAGGTCAAGCCTACTAGACAGAGCATTGCGAGGTATATTGTTGCTTACCAAGAACATGGAGGGGCTTGGCGTCCGCCCATTTCTTATCACTGAGTTTACATTGCATCTAAGGCAGATAATGCAGCACATCCACATCCGTCCAAAACAGTAGATAGATGCACACCTTGAACAGCACCAGCAGCTAGTGATGCTGCTACCACTGATTGGCTTTCCTTGTCACTCGTATTTGCCTGCTTCCTATTTGTGTCCCAGCTTGTCAATCTTGTGTTTGTTCCTTCCATTTGAGCATTGTCTCTTTGATTGTCTGACATCACTTCTTCCACTTCTTGATTTTCAAGCACTACTTTTGTCTTGTGTGTGAAGTTCTCCATTAAAGTGTGTGTGTTTTTGAGCCATCTTCTTTGTGTATGCCTCTCTCCCTGTACTCCATGTTGTACTGCATTTTGCTTGCTCCCTGTTGCTTGACTGCTTCTGGTCTCCTCCCTCTTGCACTCATCTTTTGTGCTTCTCTGTAGTCAGTCAAACATTTTTTTTTTTAAATCTTTATTTCGGCCATAAAAGCACATAAAACAATACAGTACATTTTAGCGAAATACAGCATGTCATCTTAAAAACGATATACTTGGTTTCTTTTTTTGACTCACTATAAATATACAAATCGTGGCTGCATTCTTGAGTTAGCTCCTCCAGGCCTACTCAGTGTTCTATAGCAGGAGATTGTGTAATGTGCATAGAATACATGATTTCTACATTAAGTGCAAGGTGGGAAGCAATAACACGTGCTGTAACAAATGGCTATTTCATTAATGATTAAAACACCTATTTAGTACTAAAAAACGTTGTTCTTATCTATTGAATACTAAAAATAGAATATTAGGGACGCCAATTTAAAATGGATAAAATTCTAGGAATTCTAAAACACCTTGTAATAGAAGGTATACATACCACATTGTTCTCTATAGTGCTTTCCTCCACCTCTGCTGTTTTTCTCCATCCTCCATGTTGCTTTTACATCCCTGGCAGCTCTATATCCCCCTCACCCTGTTGCTTTCACATGCCCTGCGGTACTTTGGTGTTGCTCCCCCTTCCCCATGTTGCTTCTCTGTTCTCTTCACCCTCCTCTGTGTTGCGTCACCCTCACCTTCTCCCTTGTTGGTTCGCCGTTTCACCCACACTCCCCTGCATTACTTCCACTCCGCTGCCCGCTTTAAAAAAAACAAAAAACGTTTGTGTTTTATTTTATTTTTGGTTCCTGATCCAATTAGGATTGGTGACTATAAAGAGAAAAAATCACCTGCATCATTTTGCAGGCACGTGCATGCAAGGGTGCATACTCCTACAAAATGACACAGGTCTACTTGTCAAAGGCATTTCCGGATGCTGTGCAACATGGCTAAAAACCATTGACAAAGCCAATAAGTCACATAGGTGAGAACTAGTACCAATGTTTGTTACATTTGAACGCTTATAACTTTTTTCTTCAGAAAGTTTGTGAAATTCCATTAACATTTATTGAAAAGATGCTTTCATAGAAGGATGTCGTTTGCCAAAATCTTGTCTTTTTTTTTTTACACAGCCTTACACGTCACTCAAAAAAAGTGTCTTGCAAAATACCAGCATCACGACGGTCTGAGCAGAAAATGTCTCACACGACATTTTCTGTGTGGAACAGTCCTCCCTCTTTTATCTCATGAGACTTTTGCACACAAGGTGCACACTTGGGTAAAAAAAGTTACACAACATTGCATAATCCAAAATTTAGATAAATTTAACAAACACAACATTTTACGAAACCTAGACAAAGACAAACATGTGCCCTCTTTCTGTTGCAAATGTCAGAAATGCTCTCAATGATGTTACTGACCCTTACACAGCACTCAGTTTGACATTGGTATGAGTGTATTAACACGTTGCCTGTGCTAAGGGTTTTTTTTGCAGTACCCTGAGGTCAGGTCACCTGTGCTTGGCGAACTTTTCATGTCCTGACAAAATATGACATCCATATATACAGATCCATAGGACTTTAAACTGAAGTAATGTGACTGCATCCAGTTTTTAAACTAAAAAGAGTACACTGTTCCTGTGGCGAGGTGCCAAAAGTCACCTGTACGCCTTAAAGAGAGGAAAAAGATGCAGGACCTTGGGTTGAAATGGACCCATTCTAGAGAGGAAGAACAAGTCTTGCCTCCTGTTGCCCTCGCACACCCTGAAAGGTGTCATGCTTCATCATCGGGCATTGCTCCTCGTAGGGCCGGCGCTGCAATTCCCTGCGGGTGCCCCGAAGGGTCACTTTGTCAGAGATCTTTTAATATTGCTGGATGATGCATGTGGGTGTGCGGAGAGTGGGTCCTATGTGGGAAACGAGAGTGCGTGCATAATGATTAAAACTGACAGGGGAACCTCAAGAAAAAAGATTGGATTCAGTGACACCCTTGCCAGAGTAAAAACCCATAAAAATGGTGTAGTCCCGTGCCCCTTGTCGCCATTGCTCTTCGCAATCGCCGTGGAACCCTTGGCAAACTTGATACGGTCGACACCACTACTGAAAGGGATACCCTGGATGCAGGGATGGGAAGACCGCCTCTCACTATATGCGGACGACATGCTGGTGTACCTAACGGAACCAGAACGTGGTGTTCCAGTGCTCCTGACCCTTTGTGATGAGCATGGTAAAGTCTCGGGTTACACGCTGAACTGGAATAAATCTGAGATGTACGTTCTGAGGGGCCCTGTCCCGGTATTGAACGCAGACTGCCCCATAAGGGCAGCTGGCTCTTCCTTTAAGTATTTGGGCATCCATGTTACAATGGACCCACTAACGAGGCTGGGGAAAGCGGCACTTTATAAAATGATGTCGCTGCCCCGTTTTTTATACGTTCTAGAAAATACGCCGTACCCGGTGGCACCAGGATACTTCAGGAAAGTGTCGGCATTGGTGACAGGTCTTTTATGGAGTAATCGCCCGGCACGCATTGCACAGGCTAAAATGCACAGGGGATGGTTTGACGGGGGGATCGCACTGCCGAATCTAAAACTGTATTACTGGGCAGCGCAATTGAAACCCATAAATCAATGGATTCATGCTCCACAAGACGACCCGGCATTCTGGTCAGAAAGGGCGCAGCTCGGAACAAATAGTCTGCTGGTCCCGCTGTATGACCAGCGAATGGTGCGCAAATTGGTGGGACCTACAGAACTTACCGCAGCGCTATGGCATGCAGCGCTGGCGGCGCTAGGCTGGAAAGGAAGAATAACTAAACTCACATCACTGTGGGACTCTCGGGCCCTGGGAAACCTAAGGCATAGCAAGGGTTTCTCTCACTGGGATACTATAGGGATTTCTACGGTGGGAGACTTATGGGGAAAAAGGAGCGGTAATTCCATTTGACCGTTTGAGGGAGCAATACGAACTGGGGGCACGGGAATCGTTCCGATATGTGCAGATTCGTCACGCACTGCTTACTGCGTTCTCCCCTGAGACAGAGGTACCAGAGGCCTCCCCACTTGAAGATCGCCTCCTTACGGACTATATGACTGAGCGAGCGACGTCACTCATATACCGTTAATTAACAACTTGCCAGACCCCATGGTCAAACTGAAAGACAAGTGGGAAGGAGACATAGACGCTATGGATGAACATGAATGGAATGAAGCACTGGCGTCGCCAAAAGAAGTTGGCATCTCTGCTAAGTTAAGGCTCGTACAGCTTAAAATTTTGCATAGAGTATATTATACGAGATCGACGTTACATCTCATACACCGGGCACAGCATCCCTACTGTCTCCGTGGTTGTGGTGAGGAGGGTACATTCTTCTACATGATATGGGATTGCCCACGCATTCAGGAATACTGCAGGCAAATAATGCGCACAATATCACAGACCGTGGGGACCTCAATGGTCCCAGAGCCACGAAAGTGCTTACTGAATGTGTGGGGACCCAACGATTTGTCCAGGCATGGCCAACAGTGGGTTACTTTAGGCATGATAATCGCCAAACGGGATATAGCGCAGAAATGGGGAGCGGTAGAGGTACCAACGAAAACACAATGGTGAATGAATATGGACAGGGTGATGATAACGGAAAGGGCGGTGGAATAGGAATAGGATTTGGACCCCATGGAATGTATACAGGGGGGAGATCTGTGAACCCTTATCGGAGGAAGACCCAATAACTTCAGATGAGGAGGGGGAAGACGACTAATGGAATCTGAAGGTGGAAAGAGGGAGGGGGGTCGCGGGACACGGGGATGGACTGTGGACCTTGGTGGCAAGGAATTGAGGAACCAGTAGGGCGGGCCCCAGAAGAACCACACGCACGCGAACACACTCATTCACAGAACTTGCGACTGTGGCCGGACCTAAGGGAGTGAGTGCAGGTATACTCACTGGGAACGCTCAATGACACAGCTAGTGCGCAATTACGTAATTATTGATGACCGCAATGTGGATTCTTTGGGTTTTATGTTGTTTTTGTTATAAAATAGAAAACTAAACCTACATAGATCAGCAAGCTATTGCGAATTATGTACCTTCACTGTATTGCGAAGTTGCCAAACCCAGAACATGGCGGCCAGTATGTGGTGATATCCTGTTGGTATACAATTGTCTGGATAAGATTGCGGCCGGCCGCCAGGGTTGTAGGCCAAACACTGTGTGAAACTGTAAGGTGCAATAAAGGTTTTTAAAAAAAAATAAAAAATGGTGTAGTCCCATTGGCGCATTTTGCCCAGGTGTAAGGTTGACATGTTTCGCGCATTTGTTGCCAGAACGGTCATTTGTGCTTCTTCAGGACCAACATAGTAAAAAGTGAAGTGCACGTGAAATTGATTGTTAAAAATGTGTACCCACAATAATTGTCAGGGCGGTCTGTTAAGCAGCTCCTTAAGAAACCTAGGAAAGAAAAACAGAAACAAAAAGAAAATGTGCATTAGACTAGCTTAATGCAACATAGTGTGCCACCTACATGTGCACATAAAACCATCAGAAGAAAAAGAAAACATCAGAGACAGTTAGGAAAGTATGGTTTCCTATAGTTATTAAAGGCCAATTGAGGGATTCCGGTGATGTTAACAAATGAACTACAGGGTGCACTGCGCCACGGGTAAACAGAGTAAGTGTTAACTCATGATGAACCGAGCCGAATAAGGTATCGGTCTAAAAAATGCTCCTACGTGGTAATATCAGAGTATCTGAGTGTAAATAAAATATAGTACCTCCATAGTCAAAATACACTACAATACAACAGCTGCCTCTTAAAAACGCCTGTATTATCCAAACCTCCAAGTGGGGACAACAATTCTGGTGGAGTTCTTCCCTCCCACTGTAAAGAGAATAGTGCCAATCAGGTTAAAAGGGGATAAATGCCCGTACATTACCGGGCTGGTGACAACATCGTATGATTGCGATTACCAACATAAACAGACAATTAAATGGCTATCCGCCGAAGGGCTCACTGTAAAGCCTCCTCATGCTTACCAACCTCACCTTCCTTACTTACAGGTATTCTCCGGTGAGTAGTCAAAAACACAACTGCCTCGTTCAGCCGCCTGTCGATAGTAGAAAGCATCCAGTTTTTTGTCTGCTCGCAGTCCTTGCTCACCTGGCACAAGCAGTAAAGAGGCAGCTGACATTGTTCAATACATTGGTATTCTGTGATTCAGCCCAAGGACTGTCCTTAAAATAGGTTAATAGCAATTAGAGTTAGATTGCCAATAAAACATCATACACAACTGTTCTTCTTTATTGAATTCAAGTACGCCAACTCTCATTTCCTAGCTCATTTGTAAGTGCACCATCAATTGCGTGATTTGTAGAGAGGATGTTTTTCAAACAGAGTGCCCTTTTCAATGAGAAAAAAACAATGCACAATATAATAGGTTCTAGGTGATAACCTTAGGAGTCCAGTTTGCTTAGCATGTAGGATAAGGACATTTGAAGTGTCTACACTTCTGGAGATAATTAGTGGAAATGACTTGCACCCTTATCATCCTTCCCATGATTACCTACATTCATTAGTGGCTGTGCTTCTTTGCCCATGTTATGATGGTACAAAGCCCCATAGCACTGTGTATTTTTGTTGGATGGTTGTTATGTGCATACTTGTAAACTGCAGACCGCAAACAGGCTAAAGTCCCTTCACGCAGATTTGGTATGGTCTTCAAGACTGCGACCCTGGCTGGAAATACTTTAGGGTATGTTGTTTCCACCAACTGGCCCTCCAGATGCTAGCAATCGAAAGAACACCTCAAATTAAAGGTAAAGCTCCCTGGAGACTAAGTAGCAAGAATGCATGGTCTAACTAACGAGTGTTACTTGAACACTGCATTCACACTTAGTTTCCAAGCAGGTCTCACTTCCGATGTGGTGGTTTATGCAAGACTCTAGCCTGTTAGTCTGACTACTGAACCCCAGTGAGGTATTGTATTACATTTGGCATGATTCTATACGTATTGGCCAAGTCAGAAGGGCTGGTAGGTGGATGGAGGTGAACTTTAGTCACTACAGCACTCTACATTGGAGACAGCAACGGTGGTCCTGCCACATCAGCAGAGCGTTGCACGGCAGTCATGGTGTACTTCCTGATAGCCCTTCATTGACCCTGATATCCTAGTTATTGACCTATCAGGAGACTATAATCCCAGGAAAGGGACATCCTTGTTCTGGCCCCCATTCATCGAAGGCTACTTCAGCCCTGCCTGGTTGCATTGCTGGGGAAGAGAGTTTCTTAGCAGAGAGGTGTCGCAACATCTAAACAAAGTATGGGTGGGGCAGATTGGTAGAGGGCAGAAAAGACCGAAGATGGAGAGGAGCAGCGTGGCAGCGGAGTAGGAGAGGAGGTAATCGAGGAGGAGTGGATTACCATACAGAAAACTGGACGAGTAGAGCAGCGGCATGGCAGCATTGAAGAAGGGGAGAAGACCAGAGCTGGGCTGGAGCACATCATAGTAAGCCAAAACCACCATCACCACTGGACAGTCACATGGATGCATCGGGCCTTGGGTAACTGGTGGAAGGCCATAAGCACCTGTTGTCACTAGTCTTGAGTAGTGCACAAGAGGAAACTGGTGGCGTGGGTTACAGAGTATTCCACAGTTGGCAATAGATAACTCAAACATGTTAGGTAATAAAACGTGTTTTTCACTGCGAAACATTGCAGGTAGCACAAACTAATTACTATAAAGAGAAGCTGAAAACAATTGTTACAGCCCTTACAACCAAGTCTTTATTTGTCTGAGGGGCGAAAATCACAGCAGCATGGGGCGGAGCAGCACATACATATTGACCGTCGAAGATCTCAAGACAAGGATCCATACTTACGTGTATGTTCTGTTTTCTATTTTGATAGTTCATTAAACACCTAATTTAAACATTATTCTAACAGTATATTTCCTTCTGTCAATGCTCATACACATAGCATAGGCCATTGAAGCTGGATCTGGTAAGCCCTCTGTATCTGACCAGTGCCATGCCCTGCATGAGGTCAGGGATTTCCAAAAGAGGATTCTACTGGGCATTAGAGCAATGCTGCTGCAGGAGCATGTGGGGATTGCACTGCAGGAGGTAAAGCCCTGTTGTAGGAGAGAAACATTACTAGAGTCTTCCATTAAATCTCACACAGTCTCTCAAAACTCAGACATCATGAGACAAAGAGATTGTGGAATGCTTATCGTTTCTCTGAGGGCTGTTTTTCTTCATTTTGCTACTGTTTCCTCTGTGAACTGATAAGGTACTCTTACAAGTGTATTATATGTGGTGTGTAATTGCAACACTTAAACATTCCTATGCCTTTGGGTAACAGAAAATTGGAAAGTGTTGGAGTGTGTCCTATTGATATTGCGTCCAAATAGATTGGGATGAATGCCCCATGATTTGATGCAAGTCGAGATAGTCAACGCATTCTAGTCATTGTTATGGGAAAGGCCATAATGGATTATTTTTGAGATATTAATATATGATCATAAGAATATTAATGAGTCGGAAGGTGTGAGAAGGTGCTCACCAGTTTACATACAGAACTATTACTTCATATTAAACCATACGTTTGTCTAGTGGTTGGCATGTTTACATTGTGTGCATCTTTTGCTGCTGTATCCTTATGCAGGCCTGCGTAGAACGCGTTTGAAAACCTGGAGTTGGCCTAACGGCTAGGGCGCTCTACCTCGGACCTGGGGAACTGGGTTCGCGTCTCGATAATGACACTAAACCTCCTGTGATTCTGGGCAAATCACTTAATCTCCCCGTGCCTAAAAAAAATGAATGTGTGTCCTCATGTAACGTAACTGGTGCTACGTAAAGCGCTCTGATACCCGATTCGGGTCAAGTTTGCGCTATATAAAACTCTGTAAAAAAAAAATATATATATGTGTTTCATGCAGCTTTGTATTTTTCTAAATCAGCCCAAAATAGGGAAAGTGGCGCATCTTTCAAGTCTATCTCTGTGTTGGCAGCTTTGACTTACAAATCAGTATCTGTTCTGATTGTTTCCTTTGGGAGTAAAAAAAATAAAAAATAATTAAAATAGATCCATCAATGAAATGAAGACATACAGGTGCGTATTACAATGCTAGTTTAAGAAAGTGTTTTGTTGTATTGTAGATATAAACGTAAGGTGTTCAATAGGGAATTTAAATTTATCGATCAAATAATGTGAAAATGTAGCTGCAACGTAATTCTTTCATAAAACAAAACACTGAATATGGTCTGCATTAACTGGCACAAGTGTGTGGTGTTTCTGTTGAATTACTGGAGACCACCGGCAGACTTTCAAGACCCCATGAAGTGGTCACTGGAGGGATTTAAATACTTGGTAATCTATCTGACTCTGGACCTCAGGGAGTTCCACATACAAAACTTGGTATGAGTTCTAGAAGAGAACAGACAACATGTGGGGCAATGGAGGAAACTCTCAATATCCGTAATGGCCATGGAGACCCTATATAAAATGATAGCTCTGCCCAAATTAGTTTATATGCTCCAGAACACATTGTATGAAGTCCCGGATGAATTTTCAGTGGGATGGATATGGTTACTCGGGTGCTACTGTGGGATGAAGGGGCACCATGCATTGCCCTGCAAACCCAGGTTAGAAGCCAATATAAGGGTGGAATAACATTACCTGATCTTCATTGTATTACTGGGTACCACAGCTACTTGTGGTGGATGAGTGGGCCTACTGTTCCCGGATTTAACCCTCATTAATGGCGAATAGGCAGGCGATGGAGCTGGGGCTATGTACAAGAGCTTTACAGTTATTGTTGGGCTACCCAGCATCCATCACCATCTGAAGTGGTCATCATTCTGAAGTGGTCATCAAACTCTGGAAAAAGGCTATAACAGAATTGGGTTTGATGGTAAGGTTGACACTAGAGACCCCCTATTGGAGTCTGTTCTGTTAGCAGATTTGAAGATAATAAAGAGGGTAAGAAACAATAGGACTTGATAAATATAAAAAAACTAGGTACAAAATGAATGTGAATTAGTGGACAATCTGCTTTTCTGCTATACATAAATCAAACATGCCCTAGCAGGCTACACTGAGGCACTCCAAGATGTAGTGGGAGAAATTCCATTAGAGCGTAGAGTACTGGAAACCCCAGGACTCAAGCGCTCCAGCTCACAAATTTACTGAAAAGATACTGAACAATAGCCAGCCATCTCTTCATACGCTGAGGGATAAATAAGAATGTGAACTATGGAGATTAATAGATGATGATTGGGGAGACGCATACCGTTGCCTCAGAGAGGTAGCTATAAGAGCAGGATTGAGGCTGGTGCCGTTAAAAATGTAGCATACTACTCCAGTAGTGTGCTACTTGCCGAAAAAACACTTTGACGCCCCGTCAGGGGTAGTAAGCGCTATATGAATACGATTAAAATACAATACTATTACTCCACAAAGGGAAGAACGGTAATGATATCAGTCTTTGGGCTGTGATCGACAAGAGATTATATTCCACACTCCGTAGGACTGCCACTGGCAAAAGTCCTACTGAAAGCCAGTGGGCTTTTGCATTTCTAAAGTCACGCAGGAGAAACTGCAGTAGATCCAAAATTGGCCATGTTAGGAATTTGGCGTGAGCCAAGGTTGCCTATATACACCTTGCCTTTGTGTAATGTGGCGCTTGTACTTTCAAGGCGTGTCATAGCTCAATTGTGGGGAAGTGGTCGATCTCCTACCTTCGAGCGCTGGAAAGTAGGTTTGGACTGGTGCATTCAAGCAAGCCACACATTGCATGAAGCGCAAGGCTGTCCACTGTATTTTGACAAGGTGTGGTGCATGCAAAGAATTCAGAGACATGAGTTAATATCTAAGGACGTGGCACACCCTTGTCATGAATGACAACTAAGACAATGAATTTTAAAGAAGTGTCATGCAATAATGCCAATATGTTTAATTATATAGCTGTTCCTGTGTTGAAAATACAAAATGAAATAAAAAATGTGTTTTTTTTTAATTGAATGCAGGTTCATTTGTATAAAACTAAAAAGGAAATATGGATAAATAAATATCTAAACGTCAAAAAATTAAACTTTTAGAAAGGCAGTCTTCTTTATACTTGAACGATGAATAACATTTTACATTTAATACACGCATTTGAATATTAGTAGATTATAGTATTCATGTGTTTTGTGTGACTATACCGCAAATTCTTGAAACAGGAGATCACAAGTCCTTAAGATTGCATATCCTGCTAAGTCTGGCTGTTCTGAATACATTTTTTTTAGAATCAGCGAGTTAAACTATATATTTTGTTGAACTTTAATTATAAAAATTAAAATGCATATTTTTATAGAAAACCTATATTTTGTCTCTGAACTTATTGAATTTTCAAACAGGACAACTAGATTTATGAAGCATCCCGTTCGTTGGGACAAGTAGATATTTTGTAAAATTCCACAACTCTAACTACCCTCTCTTTTCTGTTGTTAAGGTCCTCATTGCTTCCCATCAGTGCCCCACAGCACTGTTGGCAACCTTTTTATATTCACCCCTGCATTTGATTTTTCTGACTATACTAACTGTTTTATTGGATATTTGAATTTACAATTTCAAAGTAGCTGTCAGAACAAATACACTGTTACAGTCACAGACTCTCTAATTAAACATAGCAGAATAAGGGAAAAAACATCTCTAAAATACACTTTTGTAAACAAAGCAGTTAGATATAAAACAATAAGGTAATGTAAATGAGTATACCAAGATTAGTTAAGATCTGATAGTAGAACAGATATGTGTAAGGAGAGGGAAAGTAGCAGAAAAAGGCAAGAATGATAAAGAAAACTATTAAACATAAGTAGATATTTTTAATCCTAAAATTCACGGAAATTACCCCATATGTTATTGCACTCATTTTCCCGTCTGTGATAACAAATCCTCCTCAATCCAGTGCTCAAAACAGAATGTTACCCTACTTCCATACTTTGCCGATTACTATGTTTAGTGTTCAGTTAAAATATCTTATGTAGTTCAAACCCTTGATTGTTTGGGAGCAAATTAAATAATAGGAGTATTGACAACCTTCTTACATATTTCTAATATTACATCAATTGTATCTAGTGTGTGCACCTAAAGTGTAACTTTGGTTTTTCCATCCTTACAGGAGTCCCATACATGCGGAATGTTAATTTTTGCAGAATACATATAAGGATTCTTTAGTTTATCACTGTTAAACACTTTGTGTTGAAGTATACTTAAAAGCTTTAAAATAGTATCCCAATCATCATACCACTGCTTAGAGATTTATTAAAAGAATGCAGGATCCTTACTGAGCATCATTGCCGAGGAGAAATGGGATTTTGTGACCAGATGGCAGCCGTTGTTTTTGTTTTAAAGTGAGATTGCAAGCGCTTGCTTCAGAATGCAGTTGATTAGATAACTTGGATTTTGACTGGAATAAAATAATTTGAAGATGCCTATATTTTGTGGACTTCTTGTTCTCATTTTTTTTAATTTAAAATATGTTTTCTCCTCTTGTCTATACAATAACTACAACAACGAAGCATTGTGGAACATGCCACTCCAAAGAGCTGCTCTAAGATCACTGATTCAAATACTCAATAGCACCCGTTATGTCCAATTCCAGAGTATTTGAGGGTCTACTTTAACTTCAAATTAATATAAAATTAAACTGCAAATATTGAAAGAAACTTATTAAATTATGTTTTGTGCGCAATTGATTCTCAATATACCAGCAGACATCAGAGATCTCCAAAGATGGTAGTAAATTCCATGTTTCTGTTTTGGATCATATCATATAATGATCCTGTAGCAGACATATCGAAAGCATAATTTCCACAACAAAAGGTTAGTTTGCACAAATATTTAATGTTTCTAACTGTTGCTATGATTATTATTTGTAGAAATTGTTCTGATACTATGGCCCACATGCATCATTGTTTCATTTTGCACTTCCTAATTTGCGATTTTTAGGGAATCGCAAATTAGGAAATGCAAAATGGGATGCATGTACATTTTCTCAAAATATTTGAGAATCGGTAAAAATCGCAATTTTTACCGATTCTGAAATATTATGCGATTAGCAAAGTGCGAATTCGCAATTCCCATTCATTCCTATGGGCTAAAATGCCCATAGGAATGAATAGGAATTGCGAATTCGCACTTTGCTAATCGCAAATCCTGATTGCATTTCAAGGGTGGAGAGGGGGGTTCCAATAACCCCCCCCCTGCACCCATGAAATGTTGTTTTCGCATCATGTTGCACACACACATGTCCTAAGGACATGTGTGTCCGTAACATGAATGTGTAAAAAATGCTTTTGCAGCGTTTTTAACACTTTTTGCAAATTTACCAAGTGGTTCAACCACTCGGTAAATTTGACACCCTAATTGCGAATTCGCAATTATGAAAGTAATCATGCATTGCTTTTAAGAAATCGCAAATTTGCGATTTCTTAAAAGCAATCGCATTTTTAGAAATCGCAAAAATGTGCGATTTCTAAAAATGCTTGATGCATTCCAAAAAGCATTTTTGGAATCGCAAACGGCCGATTTTAAGGAATCGCACCGTTTGCGACTCCAAAAATGCTTGATGCATGTGCCCCAAAATGATAAAATGTATTTGAAATGGATTTGTAAAGTTCTGTTGCTCTCTTCTTTCAGGGGTCATACAGTTAAGGCTGTGTGCGAGTCCTTTCATCTTTCCAAAGACGCTGGATTTAAAGTGGTGTCACACATGATGCCTGATCTCCCTAACATGGGATTGGAAAGAGATATTGAGCAGTTCATTGTAAGTATGGCTCCATGTTTGTTAGTTCTACTTTTTCTTATGTCGGCAATAAGAGGTTGTCTTTTTTAATCAATAATATTGACTGACAATGTCCAGGTTTAAATATCGTGCTTACCACAAGTGGCGTCTTGTCAGGCAATAGAAAAGAGGCACAGGTAGAATAGAGTAATTTGCCCATGATCCTAAAGTTTGTTTATGTGTGAATGTCCAAACAACCCTTCAGGTCTCCACATTCGACAAATTACCTATAAGGCTTTGTTATACTTTCAGGCGGCCATGATTGTTTTTCTGCTAGAGCCCCCTGTCACATCACTTTCTTATCCCACTAATTTCTTTAGTTGTTTGGTTGTCCCAGTTTACTTCTAATTATTCAACTTCTCTTAGCACACCGTTGGAGTAGAAAGGTCCCTCTTAGTTCCAAATATTTGCTATTTTTGGTATGGCTTTACAGATGATGCAAAAGAAAAACTTTAACCAAGAATGTTTAACCTTTCTTTCACTTATAAGTTGGTGTCAACAAGAGCAGACCAGGTCTGTCCACTGAAAACCTAGCACTAACTGAATGTGTGGGCTTGTTCTGAAGCCATTTGTCGATTCGGTAGAGAACTATGACACATGTTCAAAGTCTGTGATCAGTTAGTTTTTAGGTCTTGCTTACCAGAAGTGCAAAATGTATATTTGTGAAATGAGCTACTGTCAGCTTACAGAGTGTGCCCACTGCTTATCATTGGTTGTTTTTACCGTTACTCTTATTAGCTTGCTTTTCATTGCTTAGCTTGGGTGTGCTTCTTTTCCTGGTGTGTTTGTTCCTCTCCTGGAGCATGGACGCATTTCTTGTGTTCTTCCACTGTGTTCTTTTAAAGCACTACTTTTTAGGTTTGGAGTAAGCCAAGACCTTTTGATTTCACTAAAATTATATATGATATACTTACTCATCAGCACTTTCGGGCAGCTCTCCTCATCCATTGGTCTGTTTTTGTGTCAGTCACATTTTGTGTGTAGAGCCTGATGTGATAGCAGGACGCTTTCTACCAGATGTGAAACAGAGCACATTCCTGCTTTACCAATTCCTGTACCCTGCTAATGATGTTGTAAATCCATTTTGGAGTGCTCTTTGTTTATATGACTGTTTCTATTTTGCCAAAAAGGCGAAAAACAACAGGAGTAAACCCGTAGACCAGATTGAGATCTGGGTGTACATAAGTATAAGGCAACAATATCTCAATCAGATTCAATTGGACAACAGATATACTTGTATGTACGATACATTACAATAGATCTGGAAAAGGAAAGAGAGACTCACAAGTTTAGATTTTCTAACGTGCATATAGCATCATATATTTGGAAGGAAATGTAGGCAAAAACAATTAGGGAAAATATCGTAAAGTAATAAACAGCACTTGTGGCAAGTAATGCGGTGGCAACCCAAGGGGTCTTTGTGCACTACGTGATAGTGAGACAAACAGTGGCGGCGCAAGTGACATAAGGGTGGAAAACAGCGAATCGGCACAGACAAGAAAAATAAAACACAATATATACAGATTGTAGGTTCCTCCTTGGTAAATGGATTCTGGTGATTAGTTTTGGAACCAAAGTCAGTAGTGCACCATGAGTTGCGCTACAGTGTGGGTCGACAACGTTTCGATCCTATTGATTTAGGATCTTCATCAGGACCGGGTTGCCGAATAAAAGAAGTGCTGTGGGGAAAGGAAGCAGTAGGTAAACAGCCCGGGGGAGGGAGGGGGGAAGAAGTATGCGGGGGCAATGTAACGGAGAAAAGCGGGAAAGTAAGGTGAGGGAGGGTGGTACAGTGGAGGAAGGAGTAGGTTGTGAAGAGGAGAGTGTGAGGCGAAAAGGCGGGGGTTGGCGGGGGTAGGGGGGGTCATAGGTGGGAAGACGGAGGACAAAGGAAGGGGATGACGGAGGACAAGGGAAGGGGAAATGGGGGCTGGAAAGGAAGGTGGGTAGACAGAGGCGCGCGTGTGGTACTTAAAAGGTGCGATTACGTCCAGAAACGGAGCCCCGTTCTGGCGGGAGGAATCCCGCGGCGGTTGTAGTGATTCAGGAGAGTGGAGACTAAAAGGAAGAGAGAAGATTCTAAGGCGATGCAATTTGTACAAGGAATGTGATGTTTGCCGACGGCAAGTAATTATGACAGAAGGACAGAGACCGGAGCGCATGTCAGAGGTAAAAAGGGCCTCTAGGTAAAGTAGGGAGCGGGGTCTTGGACAGGGTGTCCGGAGTAGAGAGAGAGAAGGGGGTGAGGACAAGGAGAAGGTGGGAGAGACAGAGAGGGAGGAGCACGCTGTGTGTCACTCACATGCGTGACAGAGCGGAAAAAGTTGCCTGAACAATGGAGTACCCAGGAGGAGGGCTCGACGAGTCCTAAGTGAAGGGGGAGGGAGAGAGACTGGGTGAAGGAGGATGCGCGACCAAGGGGTGCTCGGTGATCCAGGTGTAAGCGAGGACACTTACGTGGGGAGCAGGAAGCGGCATGATCGAAGCCCCGTTCAGGCCGTAGGAGATGAGGGGATAGGCACACGGTTCTGACGCTACGTGGGTGCTATCGGATTAATGGACCTGCAAGGGAGAAAGCAGGGCGGTATTGAGGGGGAGTGCGGGCAAGGAGAAGCCTTGAAATGAGGTCACCGAATGAGGAGCTTACGTTGGTATGTAGGGTAGCCGCCGTATGACATACGGCGGTCACGGAGCGGTCCCGGTTAGGTGGACCTGAAGGGGCCCGATGACGCGGGAGCAGCGTCAGGAAGGGGCGTGCTAATGAGAAATGAAAACAGGATGGAAAGAATCCATAGATGGATTTCAGACCGGGGTGGGTCAAGCGCCGGAGGGAAAATCCGACACGGAGTATGGGAGAAAAAGAAACCCATGCAGAATTAAATGGGATTTCGTATGACGAAGTGTAGATGTGTGGCAAAGATATGTTATGCAGATATGAATCTAAACCGAGGAATATGTCTGAACAGCAGGGTATGTTGTGCTTACACACAGGAGGACAAGGCAACAAGGTTTAAATTCAATAGCAAGGGGACAATAATTTGGAACCAAGGAGTATATGACCCTGATGGAGCAGGGAAAGGTCGATTTGCACAAGTATATAAAATATCAATAAATTGTAAAAGAGATAAATACACAAGGATTTAACAATTTCTGGTGTCCTGATGCAAGGCACCCTGCATTTAAATTAACACAATGTAGAAAAAATTAAATCGAGGCCCTTGGTCTTTACAGAGTGTACTTGCCTTTTTTATGTCTCATAGTGCAATAAGACCAGGAGAATGAGCATACTTGCATCTTTCATCTGCCGCTTGGAATAATCTGCTGCTTGTACTTTGACTTCCTGACCATCGTTTAATCGTTAATCACCAAGATACCAAAAAATGATGCATACACATGTCCGTCTTCTGGGAAGTTGTCTTGTCTCTGATCTAGAAGATGCGGAAGCATTCTATAAAGCCTTTCGACCATGGCACTCAGGCACCAAATAACACCCAAAAGTCAGGGAACTTCAGAACTATGGGTGACTGCCGATAATGCTAGAAGGCCATGTCTCTGCCTTAATGTGTTATGCAAGTTTTGCTAACCTAAGACTGCCATCTCCTTACCCTGCATCTGCATTCTTCGTCACTATTGCTGCAGTAATCCTGGTTAACAATTGCCTATAATCTTTTTTAAATTAATCTGCAACCCATCCTGGTACCGTGCACAAACCGGCGTTTGAACCAAGGGCAGTCTTTGTATCTTTTCCATCTGGTATCCCACCGCTCTTATGACATTTGGCATCAAGTGGTTCCACCTTTATCCACTGGTATATTCTACACCCATTAAGGGTCTCAGCAGAATGTAGGAATAGGACGCTGAGAATCTTGCCATCCGCCGATTAACTCAGAAAAGCTAAAAAGTGATGGATGAAATGCTTGAATTAATCTCAGCAACTAGTATTACTCGGATTGCATTGCAGTCTATAGTTTTTTGCCTACTGTGCCACTTCAGACATGAACCAGCCACACACAAATCACAATTGTTTCTTCTCTAATAAAAAACTGTCATCTCCAGGTTTCCTCATTAGCACAAACCACCTCCGACCCATTTCAGCTGGTTTATGGTTTTACTGTCGATATTGAGCCGTCTGTAATGGTGCTTTCCAGATATGCAGAGGCTTGGGTTAAGTTGTGGACTCTGTGAAAGTTGAGGGACCATCTACATTGCATGGGACAACGTTATTCCTCCACACCTTTCTCTTTCAAGACTTTTCTCACTGCTTTTCGTACCTTCCTAGTCTCCTCCTTTCCTTGGCACCTCCCTCTAACTTGCCTGTCAACATGTTGCACTCTGAGTCTCTAGGCCTAACCCACTAAGAGAGGAGTACGATGGTAGTGAAAGTCAGACACGGTGAACTCTTCAGTACTTCCTGCAAGCTATTTGGAACAGGAAGTAGAGGTGGACTACTTTGGAACCTTAGGTGAGGCTGGGATCAAATCTGTGTTTACGCTCCATCTTCACACTTGTTCTTATTTTTAAACCATATTTTATTACATTTTTCCCAGTTTAGCATCATACATAAAAAATAAATGTACATGTGTTATTCGTCAGGCTTCTTCATATCTTCAATTATGAGTGCATCAGTGGGGTTCTCAGACATGTCAAACATTACTTATAACAGTTACATTCATGTGTATTATTTCTGACAGTCTAAATTGTGCAGTTTTAGTCACTGTTGAACCACTTAACAGTGATACATCGGTACTCGAAGACCTGAGAAGGTGAAGGTGATATATGATCTATTTAAACTTCACCCTCCCTCCTGTCCCGTTAACTCAGCTGGCCCTGGTCCTCCCCTTGTCCCGGAGCTGCGCCCTTCTTATCAAAACAACCTTCTCTCAGGTAAAGCGTGTGTATACACTCTAGCTTTGTGTTGGAGCTCACTATTCTACATGCGTGACTATATTATGTTCTCTGGGTGGTCATAGGAGAGGAGGAGGGGGTACAGGTGTGTGGGTTAGCTCGCGGAGGGAGGGGGGGCCCTACTGATCCAGTGCCACAGGGACTGGTGTTGGCGCTGGTGTCTTGAAGGTTTCCAGAATGGTGTCCCATTCCATGGAAATTACTTTTTTATGCAGCCTGCGTGCTTCATCTCGCCTGCTTGTTGCACTTTCTGCACTACCCCATCTTACCACATCCCCGTACCAGCCATGTAGTGGTGGAGGCTTGGCTGATTTCCACCGCCTTGTGATTGCGCGTTTAGACATGAGCAGGGCCAGATCTACGAAGAGTAGCTGTACTTTCTGGGTTTCAGTGCGTCTGGTGATACCTAACAGGCAATTACCGACTGTTCGCGGCACAGGGGTACCCACTGCTGATGCCATAATTGCCACCACCTCTGTCCAGAACACAGCAAGTACTGGGCCTGTCCATAGCATGTGAATCAGGTCCGCTGCTTCAGTCTTGCATCTAGGGCAATGATGATGTTGTGTATTTGGGAACATAGACTGTAGTCTGGGTGGTGTAAGGTGTACCCTCTGTTTGACAATATATATTGAATACATTTGAATTTGGCGTTTTGTGGAATTTTCCTGGAATATTCTAGGATTGAGCCCCACTCTTTATCAGTCAATTCTTTGTCTCTAGACCGTTTGGTGCACAGCTCTGTCAAGGTGGTGCCAGTATGTGTTCTAATACTCTTATATAGCCATTTGGTGAGATGCCGGCCTTTGCCCATGAGATGTATCATATGAACCAGTTTGTGCTTCCCTTTGTGGGGCCCAGTGTTTCTTCACATACTGAAGAACCGCAGAGTGTGTGAGGTACAATTTATCTGTGATCCCATTATGTTAGGTGAAATTACCATGATCCATGAGGGTGCCTTCATCAAACAATGAACCCACTGTGGTTACCCCACCCTCATCCCAAGCTAGTATGCTCCGTTCAGTAAGCATGCCGGTGGGGGTAGGAATCCCCAACAACGGCATGTTGTCAGAGTATGGGGGGCAGCTGCACTTGTAACGTAGAGGTTGTTTCCAGTATGTGAGTGCAGTGCGTAGGAGTGACGGGGCGGTTGAGGGTATTGTGGCCCGGGGCAGCAAGAGTGTGTGTAGTGCACCTCGCTCTAGTTCCTGGGTTGTGTAGCCAATTTCATGCAGATTTTGCCCTGCCAGCCAGAAAGACAGCCATTGCAATTGGCTCACGTAGCAGTAGGCGCGGAAATCCGGGACGCCCAGCCGTCCCTTATCTGTATCCAGCTGTAGCTTAGCCAATTTCACTCTACGGCGACCATTGCCCCAAATCAGGTCAGTCAATATCTTGTTCAGGGAGGTAAATGTGTCTGTCGGGAACACTACTGGTAAATTTGCAAAGAAATATAACTGTGGGGGGAGGACTACCATTTTTGTGATAGCCACTCTGCCCATGACTGAGAGTGGCAGGGACATCCAGAATGTGACCTGTGCCCAGAGCGCTCGGATAGTTTTGTTCAGGTTCCCCTCTGAGATCTGGTGCAGTTCTGTAGATTTGGATGCCCAGGTATTTAAAAGTATGTGGGGCTACCGCTAGGAGATATTGCCCAAAGTGTATCTCAGTCGAGCTCCACTCTGGGTGGAAGAAAAAGACCTGTGATTTAGTCTCATTAATAGTAAGTCCCGAGATTAGTGCAAAGTGAGTAAAGATCTCTGATATTGTTGTAAGATCAGACGTCAATTCATCTATATATATTATTATGTCATCTGCATAGGCAGATATCTTATGTGTTGTATTGCCCAGTCGGATTCCCTTCTGTTGTAGCCGTAATCTAAGAGCTAGGGGTTCCAAGGCTATTACAAGCAGAAGAGGGAACAATGGGCAGCTCTGTCGGGTGACCCTGCTAATGGGGTATTCCCTTGAAATGTGTCTGCCTGTACGGGCCTTCGCGGTGGGGACTGAATATAACAACTGTATCCATTTTAGGTAGTCTGGGGGTATGCCAAATATTTCCAGGGATCATGTAATCCCACCTAAGAGTGTCAAACTGCTGCTTCAGGTCTAAAGTGATCCATCCTGCTGTATGGTTGTCTGGGGGGGCGGGTTCCATAACATAGCATAGTCTCCTAATACTAAGCGATGTGCTTTGTGTAGGCACAAACCCACATTGGTCAGGGTGTATTAGCTTGTGTAAGTAAGGGAGTAGTCTGTGCGAGAGGACCTTACTCAGTATTTTGTATTTGGTTGTGACTAGCGATAAAGGTCTATATCCTGAGATGTCTAGTGTCGATCGGCCTGGTTTAGGAAGGGAGACAACTAAAGCCTGCATTGTGGTGTGGGGCAGCATTCCTGTGACTACAGCAGTGTTGTACAGCTGCTCCAACTGCGGTATCAGGGGGTCTGAATATGCGGCAAAGAATTCAACTGGAAGGCCGTCTAGGCCAGGGGCCTTATTTCGTGGTAGGTCATGTATGGCGTATTTAATTTCCACCCGTGTGATAGGGCTGTTTCAGTGAGCTTTGGAAATGTTAGATCATTTAAAAAGGTATGGAGGGAGTCGACTGCCATGGGTGGTGGTGTCTGGTACAAGGCTTGGTAATACTCGCAAAAGGCAGCATTGTTGTCTTGCTGTGTGTCTACAGTGGTTCCATGTATAGTGGTTATCTCGTGTATTGGGGTCTGCGGGTGGGGGGTCATCTCGAATAATGCGCTCCAGGAGTGGACACGTCTTGTCGGCTTCTGCGTGTTTGGTGTGCGTGTAAGCCGTGTAATTAATTTGACGTAGATTTTCTAATAGCTCTGCATGTTTAATACGGCCTTCTTGTAGTGGTGCGCCCTTAGTAGGATCTACTGCTGCTTCCTGCTCTAACTTGTTCAATGAGTTTTCCACCTACTTTGTTATTATGTAATACGTGGCTTGCGTTATCTGGGTGGAGGTAGGAATAGAACACAGAATCCTATTTATTCTAGTGTGTAGTTGGTGCGGATGGAAGAAAAAGGAGTAATCTCTACTGTTGGGGTACTTCAACCACCAGGCGTCCCTATAGACTATCCCTCCGCCATTTGCAAAGTGCTTCAGCCTGCTTGATGGCGCTGGCGCCCTATAGTGGGGGGGTGATCTGTCCATACCGATATTGAGCACTGCATTATAGTCCCCACCTAGAATCCACGGGTATGCCACCCGGGGCTCGAGTATGGGGTTAAGACTCAATAGAAATGTATCCTGTTCAAAGTTAGGGGCTTATATGCTCCCTAGCACTCTGTGTGTGCCATCTAAGGTTCCTCTGACTAATATGTATCTCCCCATCAATCAATCAATCACTGACACTTATAGAGCGCGCTACATACCCGTAGGGTCTCAAGGCGCTGGGGGGGGGGGGGGGGGGGGGGGCGCCGCTACTGCTCGAACAGCCAGGTCTTCAGCTTCTTCCGGAAGGAGAGGTGGTCTTGGGTCAGGCGCAGGTCGGACGGGAGGGAGTTCCAGGTCTTGGCGGCCAGGTAGGAGAAGGACCTTCCTCCTGAAGTCGCTCTTCGGATGCAGGGGACGGTGGCGAGGGCGTGGTTGGCTGATCGGAGGTGGCGTTTGGGAGCGTAGAAGTTGATCCGGCTGTTGAGGTAGCTCGGGCCTTGGTCGTGTAGGGCTTTGTGTGCGTGGGTGAGGAGGCGGAAGGTGATTCTTTTGTTGACGGGGAGCCAGTGAAGGTCTCTCAGCTGTCCGGAGATGTGGCTGGTACGTGGGATGTCGAGGATGAGTCTGGCTGAGGCGTTCTGGATCCGCTGGAGTCTCTTCTGGAGCTTGGCGGTGGTACCGGCGTAGAGGGCGTTGCCGTAGTCCAGTCGGCTGGTGACGAGGGCCTGGGTGACGGTCTTCCTGGTCTCGGTGGGGATCCACCAGAAGATCTTCCGTAGCATGCGTAGGATGTTGAAGCACGCCGAGGAGACGCTGTTGACTTGCCTGGACATGGAGAGGGAGGAGTCCAGGATGAAGCCCAGGTTGCGTGCGTGGTCTGTTGGTTTGGGTGCGGTGCCCAGGGCGGGAGGCCACCAGGAGTCGTCCCAGGCGGAGGGTGAAGAGCCCAGGATGAGGACCTCCGTCTTGTCAGAGTTCAGTTTCAGGCGGCTGGTCGTCATCCATTTGGCTACCTCTTTCATCCCTTCGTGCAGGTTGGCTCTGGCGGAGGCGGGGTCGTTGGTCAGGGAGAGGATCAGCTGGGTGTCGTCGGCGTAGGAGATTGTGCTGAGGTTGTGTTTGCGTGCGATGGCCGCGAGGGGGCTCATGTAGACGTTGAAGAGGGTGGGGCTCAGAGATGATCCTTGAGGGACGCCGCAGATGACTTCGGAGGCCTCTGACTTGTACGGTGGTAGGCGGACTCTCTGTGTTCTTACGTCGAGGAAGGAGATGATCCATTCCAGCGCCTTGTCCTGGATTCCGATGTTGCTGAGGCGCTGTACTAGGGTGCGGTGGCAGACAGTGTCGAATGCCGCGGAGAGGTCTAGGAGGATGAGGGCTGCTGTTTCTCCGTTGTCCATCATGGCTCGGATGTCATCGGTGGCGGCGATGAGGGCGGTCTCGGTGCTGTGGTTGGCTCGGAAGCCGGACTGTGAGGGGTCGAGGGATCCATTCGTCTCGAGGAAGGCGGCCATCTGCTTGTTGACGGTCTTCTCGATGACTTTGGCTGGAAACGGGAGGAGCGAGATGGGGCGGTAGTTCTTGAGTTCGGTGGGGTCCGCTGTTGGTTTCTTGAGTAGAGCGCTGAGTTCGGCGTGCTTCCAGCTCTCAGGGAAGGTGGCGGTGTCGAAGGATGTGTTGATGATGTCTCGCAGGTGGGGTGCGATGACAGTGTCGGCCTTGTTTAAGACGTGGTGAGGTCAGGGGTCGGTCGGTGATCCGGAGTGGATGGAGTTCATCGTGCGGATGGTGTCTTCGGTGCTGATCGGGGCCCAGGCATGGAGGGTGGTGGTGGGGGGTGGTTGTTCGGTCATGGTGTGCGTTGGTTGGTTGTTGAAGCTGTTGTGTATGTCCGCGATCTTGTTGTGGAAGTAAGACGCGAGGGAGTTGCAGAGGTCTTGTGATGGGGTGATGTCGTTGTTTCCTGCGCTGGGGTTGGAAAGCTCTTTCGCGATGTTGAAGAGTTCCTTGCTGTTGTGTGCGTTGTTGTCCAATCTGTCCTTGAAAGCTGTTTTCTTGGCGGCGCGGATCTGGCCGTTGTTCCAATACTTTAAAGGGAATCCTGTTCCTTATCCAGATGGGCTTCTATAACAAACAAGGGAACCCTGCAGGTAGTTATCCAGATGGGGGCACCTCGGGCTAAGGCAAAGTAGGAAGTGGAGAAAACTTGGCCCTTCCATTTCTTACGTAGTTTGGCTGTCTCAATCATGACTCCTGTAGGAAAACTATGTGCACGTGTCGTCTGTTTAGCTGCGCATGAATTATACGTCTTTTATATATGGACCCAAGTCCCCTCACGTTCCAGGTGATTATTGTGTAACTATCCTGCATGTGTATATGTGATCTATCGGTGCTCCGTGCATGTCCAGTGAGAGTGGGTCAGCGGTGCACTAAGTGGAGGGGTGGTGTAGGCCAGGCTGCACCAACCTTCGAAGTCTAACGTAAAATACTCGGTCCAGCGGTACAACTGTGCTGGTCCAACCTATATATACAACAATGTTAACTTTGAAGAATGACGTTGTTGCTTTCGCCATTGGGGTAAGTGGTTCTAGCAAGTTAGCTATTTAAACTAAGATGGTGCGAGCTCAACATGGCCCGGACCGGTTTGTAGTAGTATGCATCTAGATCAGTGCTTCAAAGAACAGGGTGCTCTATGGTTACATAAATTGTACTGATGGGGTGCAACTCTTGTAGTGATCATTCCCCACCTCTCCAGATCCAGCTCTATCCTAGGAAACCTGCAGTTTGTGGTGTGATACCACTGAACAAAGCCACACCTTGGTCAGAATCTGAGTGTGCTGTGTGTTCCTCAGAAGATTCCGAGGATATTTGACGCGTACCTTCCCGGAACATGTTGGCGGTCAGCAGCGCCTCCGCTCGTCCCTTTTGGGCCTGGCCCGGAGGGGGGGTCCTGTTTTGGGGTACCGTGTTCGTCGTGCGGAGTTGCAGCCACCGGCTCCGTTTGGGTTTTGGGGCGCAAATGTACTTTGTGAGGAGGGCCCGTACCCCGACGAGGGGAACGTGACCTCAAGCCATTCCTCCACCTCCTCTGGGGTATTAAAGAACTGTGTTGATTGATCATGGATCACTTTTAGTCTGGCCAGAAATAACAAGGCATATTTGATGTATAGTGCTCGGAGTTTGTTCTTAGTTTCCTAGTATTGAGAGCATTTTCGTTGTACAAGGATGGTGTAGTCTGGGTATAACTACGCCCTCTGATTTTCATACTGAATTTGGGGCAACTCTCTGGCTTTCTGTAGCATTACATCCCTGTCGCTATAATTAAATATTTTCACAATCAGAGGACAAGGTGGGGTGCCCACCGCCGGCCTGCCGGTGGGAATCATGTGTGCCCTGGGGCCACGTGGTCTCTGAACCATTGCTCCATAAATGCAGTTCCATTCGACCCCTCGCATCTCTCTGGCAGGCCAATGACGCAGATGTTGTTGCCTCTGGCCCTTCCTTCCGCTCTGTCCTGGAGGTCCGCTACTTGCCGCTGGAGTTGTTGAAGTTGTTCCCTATGTTCTTTATGTTGCTGTAGCAATTCCGCTAGAGCTAATTTTTTGTCTTTGACTGTGGCGGCGAGCTTAGTGTGGTCAGCCTTTAGAAGGATGAACCCAGTTGTCAGGGTTCCTATTTGTTGTTCTATAGCTTTTCTCGAGTCCCTCACTTCTTTTAGTATAAGATCCAACTTGTCCTGTTGGGGTCTCCAGTTTGGTTGGCGGGATAGTGTTCGTCATTTGTGTGGGGAACTCTGTTGTCTGGCAGTTGTGTTTCAACGTTATTGGAGTCTGCATTTTTCCCCCTGGGGCGTCCCACTGTTCGGATTATCAGCGTGCTGCACTTGTGATGGGGCAGCGACGGTTACCGCACTAGATCACTAGTGATGGTCGCAAGCAGGTCCCGCAGAATTCAGAGTGGTGAGCTCAATCTGGGGAGGTGTTAAGAGGCTAGTGTGTAATAAATGTTGCGGCTGACAGGGCATGCAGCTTGAAGCGTTCTGTGGTCTTCAACGGAGGCACCTCTGTGGGGTCAGCAGCGATAGTTCAGACCCCTAGGCGGGCGATTCCCTCTGCAGAGATTCCAGGTCAGATCGCTCTGATATATCTTTATACGCCTCACTTATTGGTCCACACCCCTAGCCATCTCCATCTACAAGGGCCCAGCAACTACAGGATTGGCACGTGAGGGAGAGTCCCTCTTCTGTTTAACATTTGTTGGCTCCCCGATGCACTTACTGCCCGACAATCATGGATATCTGGCGCCGGCACCCCCTCAGGCCTCACTACTTGTCAGTTGTGCCTAGGTGCGCGCAGCCGGGGGTAGAGATCTCCTAGGGGGGGCATAATCTACAAGTAACGTTCCACCTGCAAGGCTGGTCTCGGCCGCCCTTTTCCTTCCACCTTCAGGGGCGAGGCCTTCTCAACGGGTCGTTGCTGCGCTCCTCGTCACTATGTTGTCTTGGCCACCTAGCAACTAACTGGTTTCGTGGTCCCAGGGTCCGCCCTCCTGGGGCTCCCAGTCATCCGCATCGCTTCAGCACTGACACCACTAATGACGGAGTAAACGTTCTCCAAGGTAATACAACCTATAAGGCTAGGCCGCTCAGGTCGTCTTGCGGTTGCTCCTGGAGTGTCTTTGTATCTTGTTTTCTGTCGTGTTCTTGGGGAGGGGGGGCCTTGCCGGAGTTTGCAGGTTCTCGTGCTCAACGGGCGACTCGTGTGGTAGGCAACTGTCAGGGCCTCAGGACACCTGTGTGGATCAGCTGGGTGAGGGAGGGAGCAGGCGACTGGTCCGTGCGGGTAATTGCCTCTGCCGTGGCCGTAGCCCTCGGCCCAGTGTTGATGGGGTCAGCGCAGCCAGCCGGCCCGCTTTATACTTAACTGGCTATAACATCGTGGGGCTTCTGTGATTCGCCTCGCCATGCCACTGGAGCCTAGTTACACACAGGATCTCCGCTCGGCACCTCCCGGGTCTCCTGTTAGCATTCGGGGCCTCTGGCATATCACAATCCTGGAGCCTCCTCCCCCGGGCGCGGTCAGGTGGGGCTTGGTAGGCAGCTACCCCGTACCGCCGATGAGATCTCTGCCGTCATCCAGCGCAGGGAGACCCGGGTCGCTGCACTTTTCAGTCGGTCTCTGCAAAGGGGGGAAGTTCTCCTGTCGGCTCTGCAGGTCTTCGTGCCGCCCCAGTTCGTGCGAGCCACCGTCGCAGTCTATCGCAGGCTACCTCTTTTCTATGCGTTGGGCACACACGGGGTCAGATATGCGCTGTACCGTTTCTCCGGAGTCAGTGCCAGTCACGGCAGCCGCCTCAGTGCACCCCTAGCTTTGTTGGATCAGGCCGCAGTTCGCTCGGGCCCTGCCTGCCTGCCGGATCTTCGTCGGCTCAAGCGGAGACGCCGGTCCCTTGGGCCACTAGAATACAGCCAGAGATCACGTAGTGTCTAAGCAGAGCACCCACTTTGTTTTTTGGGGCCGCTGTTGTCGATCTCTTAGGATTAGAACAGGATTTCAATGGTCCGGGCGTGGAGCTCGCGCACAATGCGTCCGCCATGCTTGGCGGTTAGCCCCTTCCTTCCGCCCCAATCTTCACACTTTTTCAACTTCTATGGAACGCAGTGTGTTATTTACACCAAGTGTTGTAATATCTCCTAAGATGGTAATGATTTGACTCCAGTGGCTGCAGACTTACTACTGCAGAGTAATCGACCAGGTAGCCCAGTGGATCAATCGGGTCTTGGGAGGAGGGGTGTTACAAGTTAGATCAATGCAGAGCTCACTCAGACTTTTATCGTCCCAAAGTTGCTAGGCGTAATGTTTCATATTATGATCACAACCAATTAGATCTTTGTTGACAGGATGAAAGAACCTGTTGAAGCAGAGGCCTGGTCTTTAACTGTGCTCCCTATCGATGGCGTAAGTTTTGGGCGAGGTGCCCATTTTGAAAACTCTTCGCTAGAAATTGTGTTATTAATAAATTAAGTTGTGATATTGAATTTAATCTTGATTAGGATCTCTGTATCAAAGGCTAGCAAGAACCCTTGTAAGGAATTGCAATATACACTTCTACTTTGATTAACACTTTATTTGATTGTGGCATTTTTTGTATTGGTATATGGGCAATACCAACCACTCTAAACACCAATAGGAAGGATACACTCTTTTCCAACTCAAACCTAATTACTAATTTTTGTGAAACTTTTTTTTGGTACAGCTGTAAAAAGATAAATGACAGACCATTAAAACATGAAATAAAAAACTCCAACGCTAACAAATAAACTTGCAAAAATATGAAATAAATGAGTTAGGCGCAGGAAAAATATCCAACTGCTTTACTTCAGATACAGACGGCACCCCTTTTCGTCCCTGATTCTGAAAGGTTGTGATGGCGGAGGAGTAGAAGAAGAGTGCTGTTTGCTTCCCTTTGTCTTCTTTTCTTCACCCCAGCTGAATCACCCAGCAGGGCTGGCTATCTGTCCGACAACAAGTGTAAGCGAGGGCAGCCAGTTGAGGAAAGTCGAGTACTCCAGTTATCAGCAGGACTGATAAGATAATTGGAATAAGGGCCTAAATGAATCAAGCCCTCGCCGCTGAAGGATTTGCCACCGGAGCCGTCGCCTCATTCTGTGGAGCGCGATAAACACACCGCAGCCTGCGTCACGGCACACGAGTCACGAGGTGGCTCACGCGGCACATTTACGGAAACTCGTGACGCACGCTGGCGCACAGGTTTCATTCACTTCACACTAAAGGCCTGCGAGTTATAAAGTTAGTCTGAAATCCGATATCTATCTACTTTATATTTGCTACATTGATGTGTGTAGATTTCTAACTTATTGTGGCCTCAAAAATGCCCTGCAATGCTCAACTACAACATTATGTCCAGACCGTGTGTGGCAGAAGGTTGTTTTTTTAATGTTTTTTCTCTCGTGGGGAAATAAAAAAACCTTGTCTTATCTTAAAATGTCTGCGAATCGGGATATTTCTTGAGAAGCTGACAGCTTCATGAGTGAGTGTGTGGTGTGAGTGAGCCACTGGCAGGTTAGATCGCTGCAGCCTCAAGCAAACAACATGTTAATGTGTCTGACATTTTTTCTCCTGTGCTACATATATGCTGCGGACAAACGACAGGAAACCATCTAAAATGTTCTAAAGACTTTGTGACAAGCTCATCTTTAGGTCTCGTCTTGTTTACAGTGCAAGCTGTCTGTTTGCAAAAAGACCTATTCTTAGCTTATTAGTGACCGCCCATTGCCATCCATTGGTCACTCTAATTTACTTGCTTTTTCCATTAGCCTGTGTGGACTATCCTTCCTCTTCTTGTGTTAGTCCCTCCTCAGCGCACAGCCTCATTACTTGTGTCCATCTACTGCTTACTTTTCAAACACTTATTTTTTAAAAATATTTGGTTAAGCAATCCATGAGAGTGCAGGTGTTTTCCATCTGTCTTCCTCATGTGATCTCCCCCACCTCCCGGTCCTACTTTGTGGTGCTCTCTGTCGCCCATATATTTCTTCCCCCTGTTACTTTCTCTCCTGTGTGGTTCTCTCCCCATCTCGATATTGCTCTTTGTTAACTGTGTGCTTCTCTTCTCCACTGCCCTGCGTACCATGTTGCACTTTCTTTCTCTCCATGTCATCTACTTCTCTCTGGGCCCCCTGTGTTGCTTTCACCACTTATTGGTTTGTCCAACCACCCACACCTTCCGTGTCACTTGCTTCATCCCACATATGCCCACTATGTAGCTTCTACCCCACTCAGCCCTCTGTGTTTCTTCCTCCAGCTCTCCCCCACCTGCTTAGAAAACGCAACACTTTTGTGCTACTTTTTAGGTCATAAGCCTACCAGACAGCGCAGCTGTTTAGTTTGCTAAAGACATCTTGGGGATATTCAGATAACCTTTCCTAGGAATGCATTCCGCCCATTGTTGACCATTGGCTTGTTAGTTTGTGACTCACATTTTCTGGCATTCTATTTGCTGGCTTTATTTGTTTTAGGATGTCCAGCGTGAGTGTCTCCCTCCCGTTGCCCAAACTTTGTTTACTGTATTCTTCCACAAACTTGCTTTCTGTAAACAGGCCTTTAAATCTTGTTTTTATCTTGTCACATTTGCTGTGTATTCAAAGACTGAGGTCAAATGTCAAGCTGTCTTCAGAGGGAACTAGGTGCTTAATTTTCTTTCTCTGACTTCAAAGTGAGAGAATTTCTATGATGATCCTGCCGAGTACACACAATGATTTCTGCTGATGTTTCAGAATATATCAGAATTAGTACAAATGAGGCATATTATTTTGTAATTCTCAAGTGTGGCAGAAAGAAATATTTACGATCAAAATATGTCAATACACTAGGTGATGAAATTTGCACACATTATTGTGTGTGTGTAGTAAAACTGTATTTCAGTGCAAATGTAATGGTCATTTAAATTGAAATGTGTTGTCTGTAATGACAGTGCGCTACCTCACCATGCATATTCCACACTAAGCCTCTCCACTCTGCTCTATGCCCTTCTGCTCTATGCCCTTCTGCTCTATGCCCTTCTGCTCTATGCCACTCGGCTCTATGCCGCTCTGCTCTATGCCGCTCTGCTCTATGCCGCTCTGCTCTATGCCGCTCTGCTCTATGCCGCTCTGCTCTATGCCGCTCTGCTCTATGCCGCTCTGCTCCATGCCGCTCTGCTCCATGCCGCTCTGCTCCATGCCGCTCTGCTCCATGCCGCTCTGCTCCATGCCGCTCTGCTCCATGCCGCTCTGCTCCATGCCGCTCTGCTCCATGCCGCTCTGCTCCATGCCACTCTGCTCTATGCCACTCTGCTCTATGCCACTCTGCTCTCTGCCACTCTGCTCTCTGCCACTCTGCTCTCTGCCACTCTGCTCTATGCCACTCTGCTCTATGCCACTCCGCTCTGACACTCCACTGCACTCAACATGCCTCTCCACTCTACGTCCCTCCACTGTAAGAAACTCGACTCCAAACAGCTCCAATCTATGCCACTCACACCACTACACAACACACAACTCCAATCTCCTCCACACTACTTACCCCACTCTACTCTACCTCACTCATTCCAATGTACCCCAATGTACCCCACTCCAATGTACCCCAATCTACCCCACTCCGCTTCGATACAATCTTCCCCAATATACTCCAGTCTCTCCTCTCCACCCACTCTACTCCACCCACTCCAGTCTACCTCACTCAACTTCAGTCTGCCCCACTCCACTTTAGGCTACCCCAAAGCACTCCAATATGATCCAATCTACCCCACTCCACTTATTTTAACCTAGTCAACCCACCTCACTCCAGTCAACCCCACTCCGCCCAATCTATCGCACTCCACTCAAATCTACCCCACTCTGCTCTAATCTATCACACTCAACTCCACTCTGCCACACTCAACTCCACTCTACCACACTCAACTCCATTCTACCACACTCCTCAAATCTGCCCCACCCACTTCAGTCTACCCAACCCACCCCAATCTACCCTACTCCAATCTTCCCCTCCCCATACCACCCCTATCTACCCCACTCCAATGTACCCTAACACAGTCTACCCCATTCCACTCTACCCCACTTCAAACTACCTTACTCCAATAAACCCTACTCTAATCCACCCAATCTACCCCACTCCACCCTAACCTACCCCACTCTATCCTAATCTGCCCCACTACACTCCAATCTACTCCACTCCACTCTTCGCCAATCTCTTCCACTCAACTCCATTCTCGACTCCACTCCAATCTTTCCAACTTCACTCCAGTCTACCCCGTTCCACTCTACACCACTCTAATCTACCCACTCCAGTCCACCCAATCTTACCACTCCACTCTACCTCAATCTACCTCACTCCGATCCACTCTACCTAATCTACCCCACTCCACTTCACTCTAATCTACCACATGCTACTTCAATCTACCCCACTCCAGTCCAATCAACTCCACTGCAAACTACCCCCACTCTATTCCATATTATCCTACTATGATCCACCCAGTCTTCCCACTCCAATCTACTCCACATCACTCTTCCCCAATCTACCTCACTCCACTCCAATGTACCTCAATAGATCCCACTCCAATCTACTCCAATCCATCCGCTCCACGCTACCCCACTCCACTCTACCCCAATCCAATCTACCCCACCTAAATCCATGCCACTAACTTTTAGCCATACTGAACAGCAGCAACAATGGTGTACACCATGGCTAAAACACCTTGCCAAAGCCAATAGCTCTCACATAGGCAAGACATGTTGGCTTTGCCAGTGCTTGTTTTCTTTTTATTCACTGATCTAATTTAGATTGGTAAATAAATAGGAAATAAAGTACCCAACTCATTTCGTATGCTTGTACATGTGGTGCACGCGCCTACAAAATGGTGTTCCTGCCATTTCATGGACTTTTTTTACCTCCTCTCCTGTTTAGCCACACATCATCGCTAAAAATCATTGTCGAGACCAACAGTTCCCAAAGGCAACACCTATTGGCTTTGCCCTGTGCTTGTTTTAAAAGAGCCTCCCTGTCAATGCTCTCCGTGTTTCTTTCAGTTATTAAAGATTTCCTCCTCCAGTGACTGGAGCATAGACCTAGCACGAAGAGAGAAAAAACCAGAGAGGAGGGGGCATAGCAATCCTACATAAGAACAGCATCTCTGTAACAGAAACTGACGCCCTCAAATATAACTCTTTCGAATGTCTTACTACAACCATTAATATGTGTGATAATAACTCACTACTCTGTCATCTCCTCTACCATCCGCCAAGAAACACCTCCTCCTTCGGAGAGCACCTCTCTGACCTATTAACTCATTCCTCTCTCCATGGCCCAAACAACATACTTCTAGGCGACCTCAACTTAAACTTGAAAGATGAAAACATTGTGGTAATCAAAACCCTCAATGATCTTCTAAGCCACCTCACCCAACACTGCACCGAGAAAACCCACAACAAAGGGTCTATCCTCTACACCATTATCGCTCATGCAGACACAGTCTCCATCGACCACACCTTGCCTGTGGACTGGTCGGATCATCATATCATTTTGTTCCACCTAAACCAAAGGATCCAAGACAAACCCGGGTCTCGGGACCCACCGCGCTGGGTGAGAAATATAAGCCAAATCCCACTTGGAGACCCTGGAGGAAAGGGTAAGCTTTCTTCTCCCTTTACACACGGATTAACTCTCAGTAACAGAACTCACTTCTCAGTACAACTCCACCATGACCTCCATTATGAACCAAATAGCCCCCCTGAAACTAAAAGAGTCCAGAACATTCCTTCCAGATCATGGTTCAATTCTGACTTAAACTCAGAAAGAAGAGAACTAGGAGCGGCAGAAAGACTGTGGAAAAACAACCCGTCCACAATACTCCGAGCTAGAATCAAAGCAGTTAGAGGGAGATACAACAAACACATAAAAATAAAAAAGTCCTTCTTCTGCAGCGCCCTGGACAAAGCTAAGAACAGACCCAAGGAACTATTCAGCCTCATCAAGCAACAAACCTCCAAACCCCCTATGACACAAGTCATGGCCTCCAAAGACCTGTGTGACAACTTTGCCAATTTCTTCAATTACAAAATCTCTGAGATAGAACTCTCCTTGGTCGTACAGAAAAGCCCCCACAACAGTAAATCACCCACTGAGTCAGAAGATTTCACACCTAAACACCCCCCTAACTTATGTAAATCTTTTAACCCCATCTCCGAAGCAGAGGTCATCAAAATGATCTCCAACACCAAACCCTCAGCACACGTCATGGATCCCTTACCGGCCCAACTGGCCAAAAACCGCAAACAATGCCTAGCTACGCACTGGACTAAGATCATAAACAGCTCCTTGCGCACTGGAGTCACGCCTCACTGTCTCAAAATTGGCCTATATTTCTACTGAAAAAACCTGGCTCTAACACACACGCTCTGAACAACTTCAGACCCGTCTCTACCCTCCTTCTCCTAGCGAAAATTCTGGAAAGATGTATTCTCCTCCAACTCACTCAAAACCTAGACAGCACCAACCTTCTTGATCCTCATTAATTGGGGTTCAGAAAAGGATACAGTACAGTCAGCGATTTTAAATGTAATAGGCGATATGCACAAATCTCTGGACAAAGGCCAATGCTGCTTACTCATACTCTTGGATCTATCGGCAGCCTTCGACACAGTTGACCACAAACTACTCATCAAAGTACTTTTTAAAAAAAAAAGCGGGAGCAGAAGAAGTGGTCCTACAGTGGTTCACCTCTTTCCTACAGAACCGCACCCAAAGTATAAAAATCAAGAACTTCTCGTCTGACCCACTCCCTGTATGTAGTGGTGTCCCCCAAGAATCGGTACTCTCCCCACAACTTTTCAACATTTATATGGATCCCCTTACCTCCATACTAAAAAAAAAACATTCCCTTCCACCTCTATGCAGACAAAACCCAAATTTACCTGGAAACCTCCTCCATCGACGACATTCAGAGACTGAACGCCACTCTACGAGAAGTCCAGCACTGGCTCTCACGCAACCACTTAAAAGTAAATCAGGATTAGACCGTGACATGTTTTTTATATACTAAATTGCTTAATGTATCCTATGAGTGATTCTTGTTGTAAAGCGCTCCGATACCTTTAAGTCTGGTTAGCGCTATATAGAACTCATAATAAATATTGTACTTAGAGTGCCCTTTTTTCTCAACCAAGTCAGACTTCTATGAACTATCATCCTGCAGGTACCCGCCTTCAACCACCATACATAAAAGCAAGGAGCCTGAAGTTCAGTAACTTCATCTTTCCAGCTTTGGTGCTTCGGTCGCCGCTGCATTGGTAAAACTAAATCCTGTGCTCGTTGCTGGTCAAAGTTAGTTTTAAACTGATTTGCTGCTATAAAACAATGAGACATTGTTATTGTTGTTATATTATTAATAATTATTAAGCACACTTTCTTCAAAGCATTCTGGCCATCTGAAAAGAAAAAGTACACACAAAAGAAGCTAAATTAAGAAGATAAATATTTTTTAGCGTAGAAGTCCCATAGGGAGGTTGTTCCGGAACTATGTGCCAGATGTACTAAGATTGAATTTTGAAGTGATTACATATTATGCACTGAAATTTACCGAATCCTTTCTGTGTTTGCAAACTAGCCTATGTACTAGCAGGTCAGTTCACAAAAATCTGATTCATAGTGGGTCGCAATGCGACCAACCTCATGAATATTAATGAGAGAGGTCACGAATTGCCATCTACTATGAATCACAGCAATCATAGGGATGGTGCATTCCTCAGCAGACCGCCATGTCTGTGATTACTTTTGAATAAAGATTTTTTTCAATGCAACCTTTTTTCTGTAAAGCAAATTGGATGTAGTTTAAAAAAAATGCAAATTGTAACTAATATTTTTTTTTAAGAGTAGGCAGTGGTCACTGGTACCCCTGCCTACGCTTAAAAAATATTTTTTTCAACATTCTCAAAGGGAAAGTGGTCCTATGGGAGGCCTCTTTTGCGTTTGCAAATGGCTTAAACTACATGTGTGTAGTTGGTAAAAGAATGTTTTGCGATCGGATTTTGGATGCATAACATTAATGCATCCCATTCTTAATCGGTATTTGGCAGGGAAGCTCTAAACACACCCCTTCCAAATACCGATTCGTATTTGGTCGCAAACATAAATTGCGATTAGTTAACATGCTAATAAATTGCAATTAAGTTTCATACATAACAAAAAGCCTTTTTGTGGTCGCCAACAGCCCAATTCTGCGAATCACACCTTTTGTTAATGCAAAAATGCTTTTACATCTGCCACTTTTATCTTAAAGTTGGAAAGGTCTAGCTTCACATGGGCGCATTTGAAATGGAGGACTTCCAGGACAAGAGAGGAGCTAAAATGCAAAGATTTGTCTGGCTTGTAGGGGTCATCTTATGAAACAGAAAGTTTGTTTCAGTGTTATTGAACTCTCTGTATCAGACTTTGTACTTTCAGTTGAATTCTTAGCATGCCCAAAAAATTTCTCGACCTAGAAATAGGGTAGTGGTCCCGAGTATATTTCGTAGCCTGAATAAGGAAATAAACAAACTGGTTCGCAAACAATATCTTGATAGAGTCATGGATCGTGGTAAAGAAATATCAAGGTTAAAAAGAAAGAGAAGCAGATTCCAGTTAAAATTTAAAAAAGTAAGGGAGGACAATGTATGGATTAATTTGAGGGAATCGGTGGTCCATGGTAAGACTAGAGATTTTTGGACAATAATTGGTAAGGGGTGTGGGTCTAGACTAGGCCCCTCTCCTATCCCTATAGCGGAAGAGGACTGGATATCTTATATTCGGGAACTCTATGCAGGGAATGGGATTTTAAGTGACGATATTGATACCAGTGTTAATTTAGGCTTTGATATCGCCATCAGTGTTACTCCTCCGGGTCTTATTAACTACCCCGTTGAGAAGGAAATTGAGATGGCGATAAAAAGCATGCGGGTCTCCGGGGCAATGGGACCCGATGAACTCCCTATGACGGTCCTGAAGTCTGATCCTGCAAGGTGGAGTAAAATTCTGTTTCCCCTGTTCAAAGCATGTTTTATGACGAAAATGGTCCCTGCTTCGTGGAGGGGAAGTATCCTGGTCCCTATTTTTAAGAAGGGAGTTAGGGACAGCCCCAGTAATTATCGCCTGATTGCTTTCCTCGACTCCATCGGAAAAGTGTTTGCGAAATGTCTACTAAAAGCCCTCTCCGGTTGGGTAGAGGAGAATAATATCCTGCCGCTAGAACAGACTGGCTTTCGTAGGGACCACGGTACGTTAGACAACCTTACTGCACTTCATGTGGTTACTGATAAGTATGTTCAGGTGAGAGGTGGGGTGGTGTATGCTGCCTTTATCGATTTCTCCACAGCGTTCGATAAAGTGGACCGCGGAACGCTGTGGAGAAAATTGGCAGTGCTTGGTCTCCCATCCTACCTGTTGGAGCTGATGCGGGCTCTACATACAGAGACCTGGTGTAGGGTGTTGATGGGGGGCGAAAGGGGTTTATCGGATATAATTCCTTCTTTGAATGGCCTTAAACAAGGCTGTTTGTTGGCCCCCCTCTTGTTTTCCCTGTACACGGTTGACCTACCCGCTGCCCTTTCTTCTAGTGAGGGCATTGCCCCGGTGCTCGGGGGTCCCCTATATCTTGCCTGATGTACGCCGATGATGTCCTTATTCTTGATTTAACCCCTAAAGGACTTGCAAATCGGCTAAATGCTCTTCATATGTTTGCTGTGGCACATCATATGAAGATCAACATTACTAAAAGTAAAGTCATGTGTATAGCTGGTACGAAGAGGTGCCGCTCTGTTGGTTTTGGTTGGTTTATAGGGGGCCAAAAACTTGAGGTGGTAAAGTCCTATACTTTTTTGGGGAAAATTATTATGGCTAACTTGAGTGAGAAACTCCACATAGAGCATTGTACACGCAAAGCTATTGCCCATGGCAAAGGTTTAAACTCCCTATACCATGCAACGGGGAAACGGCACTTTCCGATTTTATTGGAAGTGTACAGATCTAAAATCCCCGCAACAATATTGTATGGTATTGAACTTATAGATGTGAAAAAGTGGGACTTTTGCCATAAGATAGAGGGTAAACTTCTAAGATCTCTCTCTTCCCTAAATACCGCGTGCCCTTTAGCTGCCTGTAGGCTTGATTTCGGCCTCAGGAGTAGTTTGGTACAGGGACTATCGGCCCTTGTTAGATGGGTGGCCCGCCTTGCAAGAGCTGAGGTAGGGACAATGAGAGCTATCCTCAAAAGTGAATTATTGGGTAATTTTAATGAGTTTTCTCTAATTTTCGAAAAGCTGTAATCCTCTTAAAATTAGATGAAACTGCCTTATTTTTGTATTCTTCATTACAGTTAAAATTTGTTTTAAAAGCACCTTCATGGGACTTGTGTTTCCAGACGGATAAAAAAGTAATTTGTGGAAAAAGGAAGGTAGATCATCTCCTTGATTCCTATCTGTGGAAACTCCCTCAACCCTATGTAAGATGGAACCTACCACATGGTATCCGCAGATTTTGGTTTCTTTTACGTTATGATTTATTACCGTTAAACCGACTGTTATCTAAATGGTATGGCTCCTCTCCTCTGTGTAATTTTTGTAAAGTAAATATCCAGGACTGTATGCATGTGTTGCTGATTTGCCCTGCCCTTCGTAAATTGCGCTCTAGATGGTTAAAAGTTATCTGTCTGGATCTTGGCATTGTCACTTTTAACGATTTCCTGTTTGCACTTTATTGCCCTCCCAATGAAATGTTCTGCTTCCATATTTTTAACTTTTTTAAAGGATTTTTAACTATTTATTAATATGTCTCTGGAGATGTACCTTGACCGTCCGATTTCTGTAGTTTTTGATTTATATGTCAGTCCCGTATTTACCTTAGGATGTTTTAAGGATACATTTTAACTGTTGCGTTGTAATTGTTGTGTGTTAAATTCTGTATATTTTATGTGGCCCTCTTTTGAGAGCCAAAACATAATAAATAAAATTGAATTGGCAGCCACTTCAGGTTGCTCTTCTTCAGAGAGGCATTCTCACATTTCTGTAAGCTGCCTCCAGTGTCCATATTTTGAAGGCAATGTAGCTTAGAGAGCTCTAGGATGCTGAGGCATTTGGCATTACAGTGTTGTATTGTATTGCAACATTTATATAATCCGGACTGGACAAAACACAGGCAAATCTTTCTCCGGATGGAAAAACAGGAAAATCTTTTTCAACATTTAAGTTTGATTAGCCTTCCTGAATTTGTGGGTTAAGGTACAGTTCCTTGTCAGATAGGGCTCCCAAGTTCTTAGCTTTGACTTCTCCACTGGGATTGTACGGTATAGCCTGGAAGAGAGTGGTCGAGCACCCGGGATAGTCTCATAATAGCAGGAACTCAGTTCTGTTGCCATTGCGTTTTACAAAATTGCAGGGTATCCTCCTCTGTGTGCCCAGCAATCACTCCTGTATCCATCTGATGTTTCTGGTAGCATGGTGATTGAATTACATTGACAACTGGGTGTCAACAGCATACAGTAACATGATAAATCTAAAGAGCCATACACAGCCAAATGCTGACGGATTGTGCAAATAAGCAAAATGTGGGCTAGAGCAGAGCCCTGCGGAACTCCGCAATGGCATACCATATCTGCAGAGATAAAAGTGAAAAGATGCAGATTGTGAACAATTTCATAGGAATGAGGTGAACCATGAAAGAGGCTTTATTTTCATCCCAAAGACAGTGTAGCAAAATGGCATAATTGACCCTACCAGAAACCACTGAGCTGTCCAACAACGGTAAGCCCTTTTATTTTCAGACCCCGATGCTGACCTCTGTATTGTATCAGTTGTGCTTGGTTAGTCGATAGCTGACTGATAAGTCAGTTATTTAGCAAGCTTATAGGCTTGATTTAATTGGCTCCTTCTGATCCAGTGCTCAGAATGCTGCTCTTCATGGTGTTTACTTTGAAGTTAGGCCTTCCAGAGTCCCCTGTTGTGTTTGCATTACAGTCATTGAAAATCTCGTTTGTACATGTATTTGGAATGCAACTCTTAAACAACCACATATACAAAGAGTGCTTTACGTAGTTATTGCCTACTTGAATCGGCATGCCCAATTATATTATGCTGGAGCAAAACTTGCCTGAAGGAAAATATAAGTCCAATTTGTATTGCTGGCCACCCAACACAGTTGTGTTGTCGATCCCTTGAAGTGGTTATAAAATTCCCAAAACTCCAAGTATTGCTTGTATTGCACGGGGAGCCTACTTCATCACACAATCTTACAGTGAAGCATATTCCTCTAGAAACGCTGCCCTTCCTTTGAACAGGTCACATTTGCAGGATCTATTGGACATTAAATGTGGCTTGGGTGAAATTTTTATTACGTCAGAATAGTTGGAGTAATTCACAGTAATTCTGCGTTTGTCTTTAATGTAAAATTACTGAAAAGTACGTGATTACATCCATTAGCGTAATTAAGAGTAATTTGGCGCAAAAATCCTACGAATGTGCACAGGAACAACAAATTACATTTAGAGAACATGAGCAGCTGCTGCTGTTTGTGTTTTGTTGCATTTAGCGTGAATTTCTTGGCACAAAATGCATTCTTGGGTTCATTTTGGACGCAAGGGTGCATTTTGTGCAAAGAAAATAGCACTACATGCTGGGTTATGCTCCACACATAATTTTGCTGTAATTTTGCATAAATATGCTACAGCAAATTACACAAGTTACACTCATCCTTGCATTAAATGCACTGATCACAATATGATCAACGTCTTGCTGCACACCGCCAGTGCACGCACGGTGCTGCAAGTTGTCAACCATTTATTTAGCTTATCCCTAACCTGGATTTAGCACCTTGTTAGTCTGGAGTTCATGAGTGCCAGTTTCTGGCCTCTTTCTGTTTCATTGAATATTTGGGGTTGTCTGCCCCAGAACCTTTTGCCTGCGCTGTATGTTCCTGTCTACACACACTGACAATGCTTACAGGGACTGAGCTGCTCCCATTAGCTCTCCATTCTAAGACCTTACCAGCACGTCATAGGTTTTACCTACAAATAGGACACACCTAACTATGCACTTCCATCACTGAATGAGGGTGTGTCTGTCCTTCTGGACCATTGTGAGGCATGGGCCCATTTAACTGTCTCCCGTCATTGCTCTTAGAACATGCACTCATAACTGCTTGTTTATGTCCTATAATAATATTAATCCACATTTGTAAAGCGCACAATCACCTGTAAGGGTCTCTAGGCGCTGGGGGCCGTCAGGAAGATTAAGCAAGCTATTGCCCAGAGTCACATGGTGCTGGGCTAACCTGCCGCCGGAGCCGGGGATCGAACCGTGATCCCCAGATTCCAAATTCAGTCGCCCTAGCCGCGGCGCCACACATGTTGATTTCTCACACCCTATTCCAGCGGCTTCCACATACAAAAAATGTCTGGGGTGGGGCTGCGGGGAGGAGCGTGGAGAGGGGGCTATAATAATAATAAAACATTTTTTAAAAAAGGTTACCCTTGCCGGCCGCCTCCCGCGTCTTGCTCATGCTGGGACATCTTTGTCCCATCAGACACTGTGTGACTACATCACAGGCTCCCCGTCCGATCCCCGGGATCGGCTGAGCGAGCTGGAAAGATACTCTGCTCAGATCTGGAAGTCTGTGGGGTTTCTCTAACTCGTCTGTTCATTACAGCCAGGTTTGAGACACCTAAGTGCGCATGTATGTTTTGGTCAGCCTGAGACGGCCGGCCAAACACATATGTGCACTTAGGGAGTGCACATAGCACTCCTCCTCCCCCCTCCCATGCCCCGGCCCGCGCCCCGGCCCGCCCCTCCCTGCACACACTGGATGAGCCAGCGGCTTAAAATAAAATTATAATGAAATATTGTTTTTTGTTTTGCTGTTGGCTGTGAGCCAGTGGCGCGACCCTCCTCCGCCCCCCCTAGGGAACGGCAGAGGAGGCTCCTCCCCCCCTCCGTAGCATTCCAGTAAATGGACACATTACAGTATGTATACATCCCATATTTACATAACATCAGGAATGTCTAACGGGTCCTCTGGGGCTATAGCCACTTGGAGCACCGTCAAAATCGTGCTCCAAGCGGATGAGATTGGATATTCATGCAGCCCAAGTGTATCCTCCTTTAGTGGAGCGACCGCTTTGGCCCAATTTAGCATAGATTGTATCCAGGCTTTAAGTGGTGGGGGTCTACAGCTTTCCATCGCCGCGTGACAAGCCGCTTGGCCACCACCAGCCCCAGATTTAGGAAGCCAGAAGATGCTCTGTTTTTCTTATCTCTGGGAAATATTCCCACAATACAAGCCTCCCATTTGTGCGGCATCCCCCTGGCAGTGCTTGTATGCAGCAGCCGAGTCACGTCCTGCCCGTATTCTCTCAGCCGGAGACACGACCAAAGGCTATGCAGGAGGTCCACATTTACTAATTTGCAGCGAGGACAGCAAGCGTCTTTTCGAGTAAAATATCTATAAAGCTTGTCTGGGATTGAATTAATTTGAACCTTGCGTTTCTGGGGATATTTTCAGGGCTCTCCAGTAGCGTGTCCCATTCTTTCGGTGTGCACAGTCATGTCAAGTCTGCCTCCCATTTGCTGTGCAGTGGTGTTAGATTGGTCATGGTATGCCCGTGAATTGCCTCCACAAACCATTTTGTAAGGTGTCGCCCTGTGCCCATCATGTGTATGTACTGTATCAGGAAAGGTTTCGGGAATTCTTGCCCTTCGAAAGCTAATACTCAGATGATACGGTAGATTAATTCTTGGATTCACTAGCACCAATTAAACCTATCACTAGCAGGTGATCTAAACCCTCTGCACCCTGGTTCCCAGAGGGACTCCAGGAATCAAAGAGGTCATGCAAAAAATTAGAGCAAATATATTGCAAAGTGTACCTCGAGCATCATAAATCCACCTACCTGGCAGCCTTAAAAAAGTATCGCAAGGTTCTGCGCAAAGTATTATGCCCTTATAATTGAACACTCCAAAAACTCAATCAGAGAGCTCTTTCAGTTAATTAAATCCCTGACCTCCCTAGAATGTACAACAGCGATAATGCCTCCCTCTACTGAGTGCTGTGATCAAATTGCAGCATTTTTTGAATAAAGTGAATAGCATCTACACCTCTTTCCCGGAGAGTGCTAGGACTTATAAGATGATGCATCTCTCCAATAGCCTGCCAAACACCATGGGTAAGCTCCTCAATTTACAACCCATCACTGAGGCTGATACGCACAGTCTCATGCTGAGAATCAAATTGGGCTCCCCTCTAGACCCCCATCCCCAACCATCTTGGATAAAGGCAATGCTGTCATTGTCCCAGTACTAACAGAGCTGCTCAACCTGTCGTTTTGCTCTCGCATAGTTCCGAAAGAGACGGAGCACGCCATGGTAATTCCCATGCTCAAAAAGCCTCATCTAGACCCTTTACCGCCTGAGAATTTAAGACCTATCTCACTATTCCCTTACTTTGCAAAGGTGGGTGAGAGGTTTTGTCAATCAACAAATAATGCAATTTGTAGTGGATTACGATCTCCTCCACGAGACACAGACTGGTTTCAGACCCCTCTTCAGCACTGAATCAGCACTACTTTTAGCCTCTGATTCATTACATAAAATTGCTGATGATGGTCAAACCGCAGCCCTTATCATGCTTGACCTAAGCGCTGCCTTTGATACAGTCTCCCATGGTCTCCTACTTGAGAGACTGCTACTTGACCGTCTGCACCGTGCTGGCATAGGACACTTGGTTCTGGGTTGGCTGGCAAGCTTTCTGGAAGACCGTACCTTTCAAACAACTCTGCAACCTTATGTCTCATCTATCCAACATCTGAAACAGGGGATGCCTCCAGGTTCAGCCTTGAGCCCGACCCTGTTTAACCTATACATGCATCCTCTAGAAGATCTACTGAACAAACATGGGGTGTAGACAGTGTCATATGCAGATGACACACAGCTGATCCTTACCCTGGCCCAAGACAATGGCAGAGCGACTAAGGATTTCAGAGTCTGCCTGGAGGAAATGGCAAATTGGATGAAACATAGCTGCCTTAGGCTCAATGCCAGCAAAACAGATATCCTACTGGTAGGAAAACAAACCTCCATCTGGCCATCAAGATGGTGGACCAGCCTGTTGGGGTATCCACCTTCCCCGAGTCAGAAAGTAAAAAATCTGGGAGTCTGGTTTGATTCAAGCCTATCCTTCTCTGACCAGATTACAGCTCTTACAGGCTCCTGTTTCTTGATTTTTAAAATGTTAGGACTCATCCCAGACGATTCTATGAAGACAGTGGTGCAGGCGCTTGTAACATCCAGGTTGGACTATTGTAATGTCCTCTATCTGGGGACACCAAAGAGGAGCATACATATGCTCCAGCGGGTGCAGAAAGTGGCTGCACTGATGCTCTTAAACATCCCTAGACTCGCCTCAACTGGTAGCGCTTTGGCGACTCTCCATTGGCTCTCCATTGAGGAGAGAATCACCTTTAAAGACCTATGCTATGTCCACAGGATACTACAGGGCAAGGGCTCGAAATATTTTCGTCCCATGATACAATCCTACCACCCCACACGCAGTCTGAGATCAGCTGAAACAGAACTGGTTTGCATTCCCAAATTTAATAGGAAATGTTTTGTTGGCACCTCTTTTAGGTACGTGGTAGCTAAGAGATGGAACTCTCTACCTGTTTACCTCAGAGGCCAGTAGTCGCACCTTTTAGGAAGCAACTCAAAACTTGGATGTTTAGAAACAATTTCACTACCTGGAGTCTCCCTATCCTTTATGCTCTTCATGATCTCAGCCTCTGAATGGAAGTCAGCGCGGGGACACTCTGTAATGGAGTAACCATGGCACTTTATAAACTGCCACAATATTAATAATAATAATATGCATGTTCTGAACAATGATGAGCCGTTCTTTCCTCTGGACTTTACGTTTACCGCATCAGTCCTTTATGTAAGAAGCCATGGCTTGATGTCTGTGACCAGGGCAATCACAGATCTATGACCAAGAGATGCTTTATGCGCAGCCTAATAAAAAGCGCTGCTTACCTGTCGATGTCATTGTTTATCGAACATAGCAACCTTCTTGCTGATGCTCAAGCCTGCTTCCATCCTTCCTCATGGGTCGTAATCATTTTTCATTGACACTTGGCATAACGTCAGAACACCTGCAGACAGAAATGGGATGTGTTAACACCTTGATGGTTCCCCACTTCTAACATTTGAAGCAGTGAGTCTTTTTCCAGCCCCATTCTGGGACTTGAAAATTCCTTTCCTCCAGCATTGAGCCTCCTACTGCCTCGCACCAACTATAGCTTATGGAAGAGGGCTTAAGTGGTTTAGAGTAGAGAAAATCATACCATGCACAGGTTGTATGTTATTACCTTAACCTAGTACTGTCAATCAATCAACAAGTGCATTTGCAAAGCGCACGGCTGAGTCAGATGAAGCGTCCCAGCATTCAAAGCAGAGACTGAAAACAGAGTCATCCGGGACCAATCTCGACCAAACAGGTACGTTTTTAGCTCTCTTTTAAAGATGACAACTGACTGAGCCATGCGAAGTTTGTGCAGGAAGGTGTTCCAGAACTTCGCTGTCAATACTGTGAATGAGCTACCTCCATGTCAGATTTTGGAAAACCTGGGAATTGGACAACATTGGCCACACCTTAGAAAAAAAATACACACTGTAGACTTAATGAAATTGTGGACCTGTCCAGCCCATGGAGTAAGTACACCCAGTTCTTGGATCATATTTTAACACAGATGTACATGATAGCCTAAGCAATATCGAATTAGGAACAACTATAAAGTAATAATAACAATAACATCCTATGACATCTGCAGGTCCCCAACCCAGAGTGACTTGCTATAGTTCTTGCGGTTATAGTTTTCTCAACTATTCTTCCCACTTGCATGCCAAAAAAATATAAAATAGTTGCGTTCAACGTGCCCATACCATCATTCAAGCAAGTGCTGTTTTGGACATCAGTCCAAGGCTACTATCCTTAGATAACCCAGCCAGAACCCTTTCCCCCCTTATTATTAGGGGGACCTTCAGGGTATTTTGACAGGTGTTAAAATCATGTGTACCTTATCATGTATCCTAAAGATTGCTAACTTTACCCCTGGCTCATGGTATGTATTTGTTAAGGGCATATATCACCCGTAGGTCTCATAGTGCTAGCTTATACTCTAGGACCAGAAGAACAGGAGGGGGGCGACTGTCTGAGGGGAAGAGCTAAAATAGCCAGATTTTGAGGGATCTGCGGAATTTCTTATGATCGATTTCCAAATGGAGATGTAGAGGCAATGTGTTCCATTTGGAGCTGCGGGAGACTCATGACACTCTCTCCCTGCTGGATGTTATGTCCGCCTGTGGACTCTCCCAATTGATAAAAGGGGCTACCCATCGATGGGATCTTTTTTAATGACCCGAGGCTGACGGTAAAAGATCCCTTTTTCCTCTCGTGGTCTGATCACCTAGCCGTTCCTTTTAATGTGTCCTGCCCGATCTTGGATAGAATTAGAAAAAATTCGAGCAAAATGGAATCACGTAGGAACTTCAAGAACATCACGGAAAGTTGCTTCGCCCCATGGACATCTAGTCTATCCACATCCCAAGAAGACAATGTCCAGTCGGCGGTCCTACAATATGAAAAGACCGTCACCGAGGCCCTGGAAGAACTGGCCCCCATCCGGTTGTGTTATTCAGCCAGGAAAAGACCATCTGCCCCATGGTTCTCGGAGCACTTAAGACTCCTTAGACAGGAAGCTAGAAGACGGGAACGTCTCTGGCACACTAGCTGGGATCTAAGGGGCAAGGAAGCCCATAAGATCCTGTTAAGGAAATATAAGTTGGAGGTAATTAGGACCAAACAAGATTATTTTGCAGCTCTCACCACCTCTCTCACTTCTCCTAAAGAGCTGTTTAAGATAGTGGATTCCCTCACAACTCTCCAGACCCCGGACCCGGTCATTGCATCACAGGAGCTCTGTAACAGTATAGCTTCATTTTTCCAGACCAAAATCTCGGACATCTATACCGCCCTGGAGCTGCAGAGATCTTCTACCATGGAGCCTCCTTCCTTTGGGAATGCGGACTCTGCTCTCCCGGAGAAACACATGGCAGGAGGTCTGGAATTTTTCCCTCCTTTCTCTTTACAGGACTTAGAGACCCTCCTTAATAAAACTAAATCCGGCTCACCCCTAGATGCTTGTCCGCTTAAGATTCTGAAGCAGTGCAGAAAGTCCCTTCTGCCCCCCCCTTGTTGACATCATGAATCGGGCTATGAGGGATGGTATTTTTCCTCAGCAGTGGAAGAATGCAGTAGTAAAACCTCTGCTCAAGAAACCCTCTCTTGATCCCGGGGAATTAAAGAACATCCGCCCCATCTCACTGCTCCCGGCCCCGGCGAAGATGTTGGAAATTCATCTAAACAAACATCTCGCTGCCTTCGTGGAAAGCTTGGGCTGTCTGGATCTTTCTCAGCATGGATTCAGGAGGGAGCACAGTACTGAGTCTGCCCTGACCATAGTGCTGGACAATATCCGCACGTGCGTAGATGGGGGACGGACCTCCCTCCTGATCCTACTAGACCTTACGGTGGCCTTCGACACCCTCTCTCCCTCAGTCTTAACATCTCGCCTGAGGGAGATCGGGGTTCAGGGGGTGGCCCTGAGGCTACTCACCTCTTTCCTCGATCAAAGAGAGCAAAGTGATGCTGGGTAAATTTCTATCTCCATCCCTGTCTGTGCAATGTGGGGTCCCCCAGGGGTCGGCGCTTAGTCCGACCCTCTTCAACATCTATGCGACCCCCCTTGCCAAACTTATTAGATCTTTTGGGATGAAGGTAGTCTCATACGTGGACGACACCCAGATCCTCGTCTCTCTCTCCCAGTCAGTTACTGCGACTGCCTCCAACTTTAGATCTTGTATGGAGGCAGTCGGTCAATGGATGATCTACAACTCGTTGAAACTGAATGGGGAGAAGACGGAAGTGATGGTGTTCGGAGGAAAGGAGGAGATATGGTCAGCCGATTGGTGGCCTGATTCATTGGGAGCTTGCCCTGCTCCTACCTCTTCCGCCAAAAACCTTGGGGTTGTGATAGACCCTACCCTCAGTATGTGCCAACAGGTTAATAGAACTATATCCACCTGTTGGGGTATCATTCGCATACTGAGGAAGATTAGGCACTATCTTTCTCAACAGGCAAGGAAACAACTTGCTGTTGCCTTTGTTGGTTCGCGCCTGGACTACTGCAATGCGCTGTATGCGGGGCTGAATAAAAGCCTGCTGCAGCGCTTGCAGGTGGTCCAGAATGCAGCGGCCAGGTTTGTCCTTGATCTACCCCCGCGTACCTCGGCTACCTCTGCCAGAAAACTGCTTCACTGGCTCCCCATAGAGGATCGTATACTGTTCAAAACCATGTGTATGATCTACAGAGCCTTAGCAAAGAGCAACCCCACTGGAATTGGATCCATTTTGTCGCGTTACAGTCCTGGCAGGAACTTGCGCTCCTCTAACAGACTCCTTCTTTCAGTCCCTCGCATTTGGAGAACCAGATGGGGTGGTAGAGCCTTCTCTAATCTGGCACCAAAGTGGTGGAACGCCCTTCCACTTGAATTAAGATCCCTTCCCACCCTTCAGCTTTTTAGACAGGCCTTGAAAACTCATCCTTTTGTGCGAGCTTACTTGTAGTTGTGCTATGCCTTTTTGATCTGTTTTGGTAGGCGCCTTGACACCCTCGGGTTTTAGTCGTGCAATATAAATTGCTTTCAGTTCAATTCAATTCAATTCCATATCACAGGAGCAGTTCTGGAGAAGAATCTACCGCTGTTCTTGGCTGTGCGAATCTTAGGTACAGTTAAGAGTTGTTTACTGGTGGAGCGAAGAGTTTTTACTGGTTGATGTTTTATCAGTTTCTGGCTAGATATTGCGGCCCTTTACTGTTGAGGGTTTTGTGATCCAGACAGCATAATTTAAAGTTGATGCGCTTTGTGATGGGAAACCAGTGGAGGGTCTTCAGACTGGGAGCCGAGGGCAAACAGGGGGGAGGTTTCGGACCAGCCTAGCTGCAGTGTTCTGCAGGATCTGAAGCTTTGTTAGATGTTCATTTATGGATGCTAGTAATGCGTTGCTGTAGTCCAAGTGGCTTATAATTAGTCCCTGTACTAGGGGCATGCGGGCATGTGGGAGGATGGAGGGACCCATTTAAAGATTTTTTTAAGGCCGTGCATTAGACCATAGCAAGTGTGCACCACATTATTAACGTGATCCAACATGGAGAGTTTGTTATCTATTATCACTCCAAGATTGCAGGCTGCCGTCTTGGGTGAGGGGCAGGGTCCTAGGGAGGGCGGCCTCCAGTCATTGGTCCATAGTTTTTGGGCATCACCAAAGAGCATTATTTATGTTTTACTTGCGTTGAGTAGAAGATAATTGTTAGTCATCCAGTCATTAACATCCGTCATGCATTGCTTGGACCTGTGTTTAGTGTCGGTAGGATCGGGTCCAAGGGTAATTAGCAATTGTGTGTCGTCCGCGTATGACACTGTTTCAAAGCCGTAGGCTTTGATTATCTTGTGGAACACCTTTGTCAATGAGTTGGCTGATGGAGGTGAAGGTTTCTATTTGGACCTTGGATGATCGGTTCATCAGGTAGCTCTTTAGCCAGCTCAGTGCAGGGCCCTCAACACCTAGCTCCAACAGGCGCTCCAAAAGGATGCCATGGGAGATGGTGTCGAAAGCCGCCAACAGGTCAAGTAGGACCAGGATGGCAGATGGTCTATCGTCGAGAGAGAGCCTGATGTTATCGACCATCTCTAGAAAGGCTGTTTCGGTGGTGTGAAAAGCCCGAAACCCTGATTGAGAGGGGTCCAGCAGGTTATTGCTTTCTAAGTGTTTGGATAGTTGCCTATTGACCAATGATTCCATGACTTTACCAAACAGGGGTAGGAGAGAGATTGGTCAGTAGTTGGATAGCTGTTTAGGGTCGGCGGTAGGCTTCTTTAGGATGGGTCTGACTATGGCCTCTTTCCAGAGTGAAGGCACGCTGGATTGGGATAACTAAAGATTGAAGATTTTGGTCAAATTGGGGAGAAGGGCAGGTCCAATTTTGGATAGAATATGGGAGGATTCAGGGTCTGTAGATGAGCCGGATACTTCTTCTTCGGTGACTACGCAAAATTCTCTGTGAGAGTTTGCATGCAAGAGGAGATTCTCAGCATGTCTCTCTCTTGGTAGCATGTCGGTCGGTTGGGGAAAGAGTTTGTGAATGTCATTTATTTTGTTCACAAAAAAGGATAAGAGGGAGTCCATCCACTCCTGTGAGGCGATTTGCGTTGGTTGACAGGAGGGTTGGTTGGTGAATTCCTTCACAATGTAAAGTTCTTTGTAAGAATTTGGAGGCTTAGTTTATTCTGTTAACTAAATATTTTTTTGGGGCTGTGGCTATGAGAACCGTGTAGTACCGGTGTGTTTTGTAATCCTGTCTGTCTGTTGCATTTTTTGTACGCCTCCATTTACCCCTGCCTTTCTAACGACAAGTTTGTCACTGTTTAGGTCTGGGGTGAACTAGGGAGAGGGTTTGTTTGGGCAGTTGACTTTTTTCTTAGGAGCTATTATATTGAGGGTCGTGCTGATGGCCAGAATAGTCTCATGGAAGGAGATGGCTTTAATAGTGCTGTAAAGAACCTCCAAGTCTCTATTTAATAATAGAGCAATGCTAAGCCTGTACTCTTCCTGTCACCAAAGACATGAATAGGCTCACTAACCTAAACAAAGCTGCACATCATCCTCAACCCGTACCATAACACCCCAGAAATTGAAGCCAAACAAGACCACTCTAAAAAAAGGTGCTTATGAGAGTGTGACGGTGGTCCAGAATTAGCAGAGAAAGCATCCAGGGGTCCAAAGAGGTAGAAGTGCCTCTGTGTGGTGACCTTTTAGCCCCAGTGTGGCTCGCTGCCCTTATCACATTCTTTTAGCACTCACAACAGGGAACAGAATTGATAGAGCTGCGGAAACCAGAAGCAATTGGAACTCAAAGAACAGGCCAACCTGAGAATGATAACATGGGAAGCAGACCACTGTCAGCCCCAGCCAGAATGCGCTGCTTCCCTGTATACGAGTGTGCTCTCAGTGGCTGTCACGTCTCATATGAAAACAGGCATTGGCATAGCTTATAGGTCTCGCCTTTGGGACCGTGTAAGTGTTTAGCCGTGCAGCACATTATAGAGACAATAAATAAGACCGGCCATGCCTTAAAGGGTATTTACAATGAAATTGCATTTATGTAGCACTGACGCCCACTGACGAGGCGTTGAGGCGCTTTAGCATGCTAATCCAGAACCCAAAATTACTGGGTAGTGCAGTAGTGAATGGTTATTCTTGTGCTGTCAAGGAAGCTGCTCCTTGCGCTTACTCCAGTTACTTTGTTGTAACATTAATGATTTCGGTATGATAATTAGTTGGTGGTATGTGGGAAGCAAATCATGGATGGAGTGACTCAAGCTATAGTTAGGGATTTTTTTTTCAGAGCGAGAGATAAAGGCATGCGGTGTACCGTGTACTCCGGGAGCATGCAGAAGGTGAAGGAGAGGATCGTTGAAAAAAAACATGGAGGGTTTAAGTCAAGGTTATATTTTCACGCAGGGTGTACGTACATTGTGGACTGCGGTTATTGAGACAGTAGGTGATCTATGGATGTATAAACAGAGTCCGGTGTTTCCACCGTCCAGGTCGCAGGGGCCTCTTTTAGAACAAGGTGGGGGAGGGAAAAAGCGAAAGTCAACAAAAAAAAGTTGTCCGGTTCCAGCTATGCGTGACCGCGCTGTGAGCACTTTCCAGCATTGCCAGGCAATGGATTAAGCTACATTTGTCTGAGATTTCATGCCAGAAAAACACTTTTGTTCGAGGCATATGGGCTGCAGATGGTACATTATGAATAGATCGCCATCTGGTGTTGGGCTCGGATGATTGCACTTTGTTTTTCTCTTGGAGAGTCTTTTGTATCTTGGTGACTCCTCCCTTGGTTGGTAGTGCGCATGGGCATCGGCTCCATCCTTAGATTGTTTTTTTCCGCCATCGGGTTCGGATGAAGATCGAGACGCTCCAGATCAACTTCAGAAGAAAGTGATTTTCGGCGCGTATTCCCTTTCCAATTCGACGGTATTGTTATCGAACGCGTTCATTTCCATTCCGACGCGTTACAAATTCAAAATAGAAGAGAAAAACTTGGATCTACGTCGAAGAACAGGAGGCCTTTCTCGACGCAGTCAAGCCCGGAGTCCATGGAAAGGACTCCATTCAAAAAATGTCCAACGTGTGGTGCTAAGTTCCCACACAAGGACCTACACGAGGTGTGCAACCTCTGTCTATCGCCTGAAGACGAATCCAGGGACTGCGAAGCCTGCGCAGCATTCTCCTCCAAGCTAACGATTAGAAATCGTCGAGCTCGAAGACACGAGGTTTCCAGAATGCAGGCGGAAGCGATCCCGGAGCTGTTCGGAGACGAACAAATCGAGGAAGAAGAGGACCAGTCGGGGTCGGAAGGGGACCAGTCTGAGGTTGAAGAACTCATCGATCAACAAACCGTGAGTGACGACGTCCCCTTACCGAAAAACCGACCCCGTGCGGTAACGACCCCGCCCTCGGGCCCGGTCAAACCGCTGAAAAAAGTTTCCGACGCCCCGCCCTCGGGCCCGGCAACGAAACCGAAACTGAAACCGAAACACTCGGACTCCCACCATGTCGGATCCGAGAAAAGGGCGACATCGACTTCGGCACCGAGGCTACATACAAAGGAGAGCTCGGTATCGAAACATTCCATGTCGAAACATAAATATGATTTATCGCCCAAGATACACTCGATACCAAGAAAGTCGGAATCGAGCAGACATTCGGTGTCGAAAACAACAAGATCTGACGATCGAAAACAAAAGCACCTCTCGGAACCAGGACCCTCGGTACCGATTCAGGAGCAACAGACAGATCCCAAACAAAAGATCTTGTTTATTGATCCACAAACTGGGAAAGTGGTCACGAAGAAGAGAAAGAGTGAACAGTCAGAAGATAAACCTCTTCCTTCAAAAAAGAGAACAATGGGGACGAATATAACTCCTCCTGCTTCTCCTCGTCCTAGAGTCACACCCTCTTCTCCTATTCCTCACAATAGGCCAAATATTCCTACACCTTCCACACCAAGACCAGCTACACCTCAGTCAGATGTAGACAGTGATCTAAGGGAGGGAGAACCTCAGGGGGATGACGAAACTATCCCAGATGAGGAGGATCCATGGGAAAATTATGATGTAGGGTCAGATGAGGACAACGACCCAGAGCTATATCCCTCAAAGCCTTCACCACCTGATGATAACACAGGTTTTGTGCAGCTCATTAATAGGGCAGCAAAATATCACAAACTAGACATGCATACAGAACCTCAAATAGAGGATTTCTTGTTAGAGACTCTACCTAATGCACAGAGAACATCAGGTACTCTTCCTATGTTGAGGGGTCTTCTTACTCACACAGAGGAAATATTCGAAAACCCAGTGAGAGCCAGGGTGTTAAACCCAAGAATCGACAAAAAATACAAAGCGGCTCCAAAGGACCCAATATTTATTAGAGGGCATGTACCTCTAGACTCGCTGGTGGTCTCAAACGCTCGTAAAAGAGCAAACTCATTATCTACAGGAGAGGCTCCTCCACCAGATAAAGAGTCGAAGTTAATAGATGCATCAGGCAAAAGAGTAGCATCACAGGCAGCGAATAGCTGGCGTATAGCCAATACACAAGCACTACTCGCACGTTACGACAGGGCACATTACGATGAGTTAGAAAAACTTCTCACACATCTCCCAAAAGAACATCAGAAGAAGGCAGACCAATTAATACAGGAAGGTAAAGTAATAACCAATACCTCCATTAAGTGTGCATTAGACGCAGCAGACACTGCAGCAAGGTCGATTAACACTAGTGTCATGCTAAGAAGACACGCATGGCTTAGAATCTCAGGATTCAAACAAGAAGTACAGACAGCCCTACTGAACAAACCATTTGATCAGAAGACATTGTTTGGTTCAAGCACAGACGAGACATTAGAAAAAATGAAGAAAGATACGGAAACGGCTAAGTCAATGGGAGCATTGCAACAGCCAACACACAGAGGTTCCTTTCGTAGATCCACCTATAGAGGGGGCTCAAAGAACACAGGAACGAATCAGCAATCCACATCTTTCACACCAACATCACCCAGAGGTAATTCAAGAGGCAGTTACAGAGGTAACAACAATAAGGGTAGAGGCCGCGGAAATAATAACTGTAGGAGAGTAGGGTCTGCAATCCTATGATCACCCAGATTTTTTGCTTTTGTTTCACTGGTTTACGACTTTCTCCGGCTGTGGGCCTGCTAATCAGACCCACAGCCTGGCTGTTCTCTTTCTAAATTACGATATGTACCCTAGGTGCATTTACCAATTGGTACTGGGCCACCTTATCAGACCCTGTAACTCAGGGCATAGGTGTACCCAGGGCCGCCAGGGGCTGCAGCATGTATTATGCCACCCCTGGCTGGCCTCCTAAATTTGACACAACTGGCTGCATGACAGCTGGGGCGAAGTCGTGTAATCACCCTTTGCTTTAGGTATAGTAGTTCTATATCTAACCATACAATGGACACCCGAGTTCCTATCAGTCACTCCTATGGCAGGCCTTAACAATCCTGAAGGCAGAGTGCGTGGGCTCGTGTGAGCTAGGTTCAGGCCCGAGCCGAGCCCGGTTGCAGCTTGCGGAATCAAGACCCAATAGCTGTTCCATGATAACGCATACCATATCGGTAACTCCGGTGTCGCGTTATCAAGGCATGTCGAGTAAGGTGTCATACGAATCGGGGTGCTGCCCTCTCACCAAGTCTGGCGATGAGGTTAGCATCCCACCCTTCTAGAGGGACACGACATGTACGTAACTGTGAACCCCGGTTAAAGTTAACTGAAGCCTCAGCTCCACAAAATGGATGCTGCCACCACAGACACGAGTCTGACCTCCTGCTGCTGGGAGTCCTTCCAGCGAGGATCACTTGGACAAAGGGTTTCCTGTCGGGGGCGGTGTTCGCACCGTCCCAGACAGGGTTTGTGTATTCTGGGTAGGTAGGGCTTTGGCGAGAAGGTGACTGCGGAGTGGCACCCCGGTGCTCACTACGCATCTGCCGGTTAGAACCAGTTCCAGGGGCGACAGCCCTGGCCTGGGGAAAGTCCGGCAGGGGAGAGGGGTGTAACTACCCCCCTTCCTGGTCCCACCCTTAGGGCAGGACCTAGTCATGTACCCACCCCTTTCTTTAGAATAAAGGCCGGAGCGGGGACCCTTCCAAATTAGATCATCTTTGATTCAAGAACTACTTTCTACGAAAGGACATTCAAGACTCTTCTCAAGATTTCTCCCTTGTGACTAAGGAGTAGTCACCCTGCATCAGCGGGCACCAACTAAGAACTCTGCGGTTTGCTGTAAGTCCTTCCTCAAGGAATCCGACGGCCCAGCTCGACGAGAACCGGCTTCCCTGGCACCTCTGACCTCTACCCACGTCATCAGCTCAGCTGTGATCTGTGGGTGCGACGAGACCTCGAGGGACCGGCCATCATCAGAACCTGCACGCTCTTAAAAACCAGCACGACCATCGAGGTAACTCACTGGTGAGTGCTCTGGGGTCCGAGAAGCCCCGACCCTGAGCCGCTCCAGCACCGAAGTACAGTCTCCCCAGCATCTCCACGATCTGCGTGGGGCCCTTCTGCTCGCTGCTCAGCACGTTGTCTGGTCACTAGCCGCTGGCTTGTGTCCTTCTGTGACGACATCCGAGAATCATCACTGCTGGTCTGGTTGCTCCAGACTGGCCCTTGCTTCCATCTTTGCGAGAAGCACCCCGGACCCTCCTGGTCCACTCAAGACGCCATCTTAGGCCCACCACGTGGCCCTGAGAACTGCCAAGGCTTGTTGCCCCATCCTGGGCCCAGCGACGCCGACAGCATCATCCTTCGTGGGACAGCTCGCACCTCCGCCGTGGTCGCCGATAACGCCTCCTGGTCCGTGAGACTGCAGAGCCTAGCGTCGCCCACTCACCTGGTCGAGGTGACGGCCAACCGGTGCCTTCCTGGTGCCCTCTGACTACTGGCTAGTAGTACGAACTTGGTCCCCTCTGCTTTCAGGTTTCATCAATCTCCGATCCAGGCTTGGATCTCTACGAACTATTCAGCACTGGTCGCCGGCCAGCAACTCCTTTTCTTCCGGCTCCTGGCTCGTCAGCGAAGACCCCGACGCCTGTAAGACTTGTGCAGCCGCAGCCCTCGTGGCTAGGTAACTCGGCATTTCGGTGCCTGCATAGCCTCCTTACTCTAGGGTCCCGAGTCCCTCGCTTCCGACTTGCCTTATCGGGTCCGCCCGAGACCTTAATCTTTCCGTGTCCTCGGACACTTGTTTCTAAATTGTGCACTTGAAGTATTTGCTAAAGAGATTTGGTTTGTGCTTAGTACCCTGTCCTCATAAAGAGTACAGGGCTGTTGTGATTCTTAATAAATATACTGTTTATTTTCATAACACTTGTGTGGTGTCCTTTCACTGGGTGTTCAAGGGGTACATGTGTGGTAAACAGCTGGCTTAACACGCCCTCTCGAGTCTTTAGCCTTAGACTGCTCGTATCCACGCTACTAGGATAGCTTGTCTATAGGTTGACTTACAACCAAACACCATAAGGGTCGTTGGTACGATACATAGCGGTCGCTAGAATAGCGAACGTTGCATATCGGGCCAACTTCTCACAATAACAACCGCAACGCCTCAACACCAAAACAGTGACTTCATAGAACTCCCCCCAGACCACATAACACCGGTCGGGGGACGTCTATCACAGTTCCTACCTGTCTGGGAAAACATCACGTCAGACAAGTGGGTGAGACAAATTATCCAACATGGTTATTGCCTAGAACTCACAGCTACCCCACCAAACATCCCCCCCAAACAGCGTCCAATGAGTCAAGATCATCTGACATTGTTAAGAGGAGAAGTGCTAGCACTTCTACAAAAGCATGCAATAGAGAAGGTCCCAAAAGATCAACAAGGAACAGGAGTATACTCTCTATACTTCCTGATCCCCAAAAAGGACGGGTCCCTAAGACCAATATTAGACCTCAGACCTCTCAATGCTTACATAAATTCGGAGCACTTCCACATGGTCACGCTCCAACAAGTACTCCCTTTACTGAAGAAAGGGGACTTTCTTTCTACACTGGATCTAAAAGACGCTTACTTTCATATCCCAATTCACAAAGCCCACAGAAAATACCTAAGGTTTGTGTTAGAAGGACAACACTATCAGTTCAAAGTCCTTCCGTTCGGTGTCACAACAGCACCGAGAGTTTTCACAAAATGCCTAGCTGTGGTGGCAGCACACCTAAGAAGACAACAAATACATGTCTTCCCATACTTGGACGATTGGCTAATAAAGGCCAAGTCAAAGGAAGAATGTCTTCACAACACACAGAAGACAATTCAATTGCTGCACCACCTAGGGTTCACGGTGAACTACAAAAAACCACACCTGCAACCAAACCAGATTCAGCAATACCTGGGGGCTACAGTAGACACAGAAAAGGCAATAGCATACCCCAACCCAATCAGAGTACAGACAATGGTCGGGTTAATACAAAGATTTCAACCACAACACTCACTACCAGCACGAGTGTTTATGCAACTATTAGGCATGATGTCCTCCTGCATACTGCTAATACCACATGCCAGACTACAAATGCGCCCACTACAAGAGTGTCTAGCGACACAATGGAATCAGGCTCAAGGTCAGATTAGAGATCTGGTGTTGGTAAACGACCGGACGTATCGCTCTCTGAAGTGGTGGAACACAGAAAACATTTCCAAGGGACGGTCGTTCCTAGAGCCAATTCCACAAGTGATAATAACAGCGGACGCATCGCTCTCCGGATGGGGAGCGCATATGGACAGATACACAGTACAGGGGAAGTGGAGTGTGCAGCAAAAGAAACTGCACATCAACTACCTAGAACTATTAGCAATATTTCTAGCACTAAAAGCTTTCAAAATGCAAATAACAGGCAAAGCAGTCCTGATCAGAACAGACAACATGACTGCAATGTATTATATTCAAAAACAGGGGGGGACACACTCTCTCCAACTGTCCAGACTAGCACAGGACATATGGAGATGGGCCATTCCTCAAAAGATCTACCTGTTAGCGGAACACCTACCAGGAGTTCAAAATCAAATAGCAGACATCCTAAGCAGACAGTCAGAACAAGTACACGAATGGGAGCTGCACGACCAAATACTACAGCCATTCTTCCAAAAATGGGGGCAACCAGAGATAGATCTGTTTGCCAATCATCAGAACGCAAAATGCAAAGAATTCGCATCTAGGTACCCACACCAAAGGTCCCAGGGAAATGCACTGTGGATAAATTGGTCCAACAAATTTGCTTACGCGTTCCCTCCTCTACCACTAATTCCATTACTGGTTCGGAAACTGCAGCAACACTCAATGAAAATGATACTAGTGGCACCCACGTGGGCAAGACAGCCGTGGTTCACCACGCTGCTACAACTCTCACAAGTACCACATCAAAAGCTAAGGTTATTACCCATGCATCTTACACAGAACCATGGAGAAATAATGCACCCAGATCCCAAACAACTGAACCTAGCGATCTGGCTCCTGAGGTCATAGAGTTTGGGTATTTAGATTTACCACCAGAATGCATGGAAATCATTAAACAAGCAAGACGTCCTACCACCAGAGCATGCTATGCAGCAAAATGGAAGAGGTTTGCTATACACTGTAACAGTAAGCACATCAACCCTCTGGACGCATCCACTAAACAAATCATTTGCTATTTATTACACTTACAGCAATGTAACCTAGCATATACCTCTATCAGAGTTCATCTCGCAGCCATAGCGGCGTACCTACAAAACAGGCAACATCTGTCACTGTTTAAAGTACCAGCAATTAAAGCTTTCATGGAAGGACTCAAAAGAGTCATTCCACCAAGAAGACCACCTTCCCCAGTCTGGAATCTCAACATAGTGCTTACCAGACTAATGGGGCCACCCTTTGAACCTATGCATAGGTGTGAAATACAATTCCTCACATGGAAGGTAGCCTTCCTCATAGCTATCACGTCACTTAGAAGAGTAAGTGAACTGCAAGCTTTTACGATTCAAGAACCATTTATGCAGCTACACCAAAATAAAGTGGTTCTTAGAACAAACCCAAAATTCTTACCGAAGGTTATTTCAGCATTCCACATCAATCAGTCAGTGGAATTACCGGTTTTCTTTCCAAAACCACAAACAGTAGCTGAAAGAGCCCTACATACACTGGATGTTAGAAGAGCCATATTGTACTATATAGAAAGAACACAAACTTTCAGAAAGACAAAACAGCTATTTGTTGCGTTTTCTCCCACACATAAAGGCAATCCCATCTCCAAAGCGGGCATTGCCAGATGGATTGTAAAATGCATTCAAATATGCTACTTAAAGGCAAAGAGAACATTAACTGTTCCTCCTAGAGCTCACTCTACACGTAAACTAGGAGCATCTATGGCATTTCTGGGAAACATTCCACTAGATGACATATGCAAAGCGGCTACCTGGGTTACACCGCACACCTTCACAAAACACTATTGTGTAGATGTGCACACAACACAACAAGCTAGAGTGGGACAAGCAGTATTAAAAACATTGTTTCAGACAGTTGCAACAGACATGGGCGACCACCGCTAGGGAGAGAACTGCTGTATAGTCTATTCATAATGTACCATCTGCAGCCCATATGCCTCGAACGGAATATGCTACTTACCAGTATGCATCTGTTCTTGGCATAGAGGGCTGCAGAGTGGTACATGCCCTCCCAGCCTCCCCGGAAACCTGTGTCTGTTCCAACATTATCTTATTTAGATACACTTACATGGGCACTCTTATCTGTATTCTACTATACTACTCCATCTAACCCTACTATGGCAAAACAATCTAAGGATGGAGCCGATGCCCATGCGCACTACCAACCAAGGGAGGAGTCACCAAGATACAAAAGACTCTCCAAGAGAAAAACAAAGTGCAATCATCCGAGCCCAACACCAGATGGCGATCTATTCATAATGTACCACTCTGCAGCCCTCTATGCCAAGAACAGATGCATACTGGTAAGTAGCATATTCCTTTCTGTACAGCTGTGTTGTGCAGACGGACATCACTTCCAATGACGTAAAATGGCTTGTTGTGAAATGTCCCAGGTTTTGGCTTTAAAATTCTGGGCACTCCACATACAAAATCTCGATGAATAACACTTATGAACGCCGTGGTTATCATGAAAACCTGGCATGGATATTAGCCTCCTGGACCTAATCTGGACGCGGACGTTAAGCTTGAGATTGCCAACACAAAACATGTATCTCTCAAAGACCTTCAACAGTCACAGTAGTGGTTCTCGCTTCCCCTCCCCTCCCCTCCTTGTTTTCTTTAATTACTAACTGGACAGCCATTATTATCATTTACAGATGGTCATGAATGCTCCTCCCCTCCCTGAGCTCGGGGTGATGACAACAGTGGTCTGGTCTCAGTTCCAAGTTTTCAGCGGGAGAAATGGAATAAAAACTCCATTCCATTATTTCCAGGTGAGAATTCACAATCCAGAATGCACTGTCCCCTTGAGCAGCTCAGTGTTTAGTGTACGCAATCTCCCTGACTGATCACACATTCCGCAGATGCCGCCTCTGCATTTCGCAGGATGCCGGCAAATTAATTGCTCGCCGCTGATATCTGTCCCTTTGTCCGGGCAACATGTTTCTGACTTCTTCTGGGACCGTTCAGCGTGAAAGGAAGAGACACGAGAAACGAATTGAAGGCACCACAAAAATGCAGTGGCATATCATAATCCTGCATGAGAGCACGGACAGCACTGCACAAAAGAATGCACTGTGGTAGGCAGGCAGCACGCACTGGCAGAAGCAGACTGGGGCACAATGAGTGCCACCTGTTTGCTGCTATCGGTGAAATCCTAAATCGGGGCCACTCGAATTATGCGACTGTGGGGCAGTGGCGTTTTCGCATTGCTAAGTCAAGAAGGTATGATGGGACGTCACCAGCAGGAGTCTCCCCGCGTGATGCCACTGTGTATTATATGATGCAGGTAACACAAATCCACACCATCAAGGAGTCTGTATACTTGATCTCAGAGAGTCTTTAAAGAGCTGACGGCACAACTACTTGTGGAATTCAAACAAGGTTTGCTCATTAACAGCACTAAAGAAAGGGAGGGATGGCGCTATACTTTCCCAACTAACATCACAAGTACTTGCCCTGTACATGATCAAGAGTTTTAAGGACTGTAGTTGATTCATGCCTTGCTACAAATAGGCATTACAAACGGAAACAAGGCAATTAAAAATATATATATTTATCGCGTCTGTGGCTTACAATACACAACAAACAGAGCATGAACAAGGCTGTGTCAACAACCTCACAAAGCTACTGGAGGACAGACAGTCACTTGGCAGTAATAATATTAAACAAACGCGAGGAATGCAGCTGCAGCGTCCTGCGAGTGGTGAGCGCGCGCTCATGTGAAATTTGATACTTAACAGATGGCACACTGAGCGCCGCTGCTCGTAACCGCAAGTCGTAGGCCGTGGGCAGATTGATTTCCTGGGAAAGGTGGGACATGCACCCGCCTTTGCTCAATTGCGCGGTCTTTTTAGAAAGACACACGCAAAGCCCAATACAAAAATTCTTTTTAAAAAAACCACACGCAAAACGTGTGAAAAGTTTAGAGTGATTCCAAGAGGTCGTTTTCCTAGAGCAGCTCGTGCGCGCTGCGCTAGACCCGACCTAAAATTCTTAAGGCAGACAAGAGATACTCCATCATAGCACGAAGCGTGGTCCACATCGCCAAGGGGGTTGCAGAATGTCATGTGATCTACACATACAGCCTCAGTACCCTCAAAATACCCATTTTGGGCACTCGTGCACAAAAAGCCCCTATTTGGCAAAGAAAGGATCCCACCGCCCTCCACATCCCCTGGAAAAAACCTTCATATACTCCAAGGAGAGGTAAGTCTGAACCGACCTTCACCGTCACTTAAGTATTATCCGAAGCTCAACGTTTAGGTTTTGTATTGTAATTGCATTTATATAGCCCTTACTACCCCTGACGAGGCGTCAAAGCCCTTTTTCGGCACCTAGTATGCTACTCTGGGACCCATAAAGGTTTAGTGTTGAAAATTAGTATAGTGAAATATGAAAGTAATTTGAGTGGTGGATATGTTATTCAGTTATTTGGATAGAGAAGGGTAGCGGAGGGATAGAAGAGGGAAAAAGGTTTGCATTTATATAGTGCTTGCTACCTCTGATGAGGTGTTGAAGCGCTTTTTTGGCAAGTAGCATGCTACCCCGGAACCCATAAAGGATTAATGGTGAATTAGTATAGTGAAATATGAAATTTGAGAAGTGAACATGTTAATCTGTTATTTTGATTGAAAAGGATAGTGGCTGGATAGAAGAGTGAAAGATTTAGACTTTTTTAATTTATTTTTTGTTTTGGAGGTCATAGCAGTAGGAGGAGGCTTGGGGTGAGTAAAAAGGGATGTGGAGGGGAAGCTATGTGGGGATGAGTTAACGATTTAGTCCTTTCTGTAGATTATGGCACCAGTTGAACAATGTAACCTTGCTTTATAAAAGGCTTTAATTATTGCTCAACTCATTTAAACACCTATTAATTGCCTTGCAAGGATGAGGGGCTGAGTCAGCCCTGTTGAGATTCAAACATGAATCACAGGACAAGGAATGAAAAACAGCGGTGGCAGAAATGTTAAAACAAGCCCGGCTTCCTCCTTGGTCCTTGATCGCTCTCTTCTCTCTCTGTCTCCTGAAGCTCCCCTCCTCCATGTCTTCTGTACTTTCCTGAGGTACCTGAAGAAAGTGACAGAGGCGCCAGCAGGGGCGCTGCGGCCTCCACAGGCTCCGGTGCACCTGGGAAATGCCCGTACAATGAAACAGACAGCCCGGGCCCACAGGCTGTGACCTTAGATTACACTGCAAGGTAAAGAAGGGGGAGAGAAACACACTGCCGCTTTGACTGAGGGCTGAAGGGTTCAAGTATTTTTCCTTTCTTCGGTTTGTCCTTTAATCATTCTGTTGATACTGTAAAAGAGGGCGCCGTCCTCAGTAATTACATCTCATATGCAGCTCCTGTCTGTGCATCAAAAAAAGAATGTCAACTTATTCTAGTAACTGCACGCGAATGTGAAGGCTTTTCTTTTTCAGATCTAAGGGTGTTTTAATTAAAAAAAAGCTTGACCATTTTATAGCTGTTTTTAGGTGTCGCACCTGCGATGCAGCGCTGTCGCAACGAGACCTATAGCAGTCGGCTTTGCTTTCAAGGGCTTAAAGGGGGACAGGAGAGAGGGACGCGCAGGCTGCAGGTCGATCGGATCGAGACACGCACGCGTTCACCAAGTTGCACATCTCCTGTCCCCCTTCAGTCTAGGCAAGGCAGCTGCATGCAGCAAGAAACACACACATACACGTGCACCAGCCGCCCCCAGCCAGTGCACCCGTACTTATCTCACTCAACAACAGAGAGAGACACACACACACCAGAAGCCCCCTGCCGCTTTCCCCTCCTCCCTCCGGCATTTCAGGCCACGCTCTCACCTAAGTGCCCTTCTGATGCCCACGCTCTCCAACTCGGCCCTCACTTTTTAGGTCTCGCACCTGGCCCGCGCCATGGCTGCTAGCGGCAGCGAGAGGCGCCACTGTGCCCCGTCATTCCCTGAGGCTCCGGCTCCCTCTCGGCTGCCAGCGTGCCCCCCGCACACCTCTTTGCCCGCGCGCCCGTCTCGCGCTCCAGCAGCCTCCAAGCCCAGGCGGCCGCTACGCTGACGTCAGCCGCGCCGCTGACGTCAGCCGCGCTCGTGCTCACACAACTCCTGCTTGTTATTTCTCTTATGAGTCTGGTAGTTGTTTATCTGCAACGAATTTATAACCATTTATACCTTGGGGATCATGCTGGCAATGGAGATATTTGAATTTGCACTGCGTTCACTACTATGGTTAGCGGCACTAATTAACTAAATTCCGTTTGTCGAAGAATAGCCAGACCTGAAGCCCTGCTGTCTACGGTTTGTAATATATACGTTGTATTTTAATCCCTCACTGTATTTTATTGACCAGTAATGTACTGTGTATTTTAACCCGTTGCTGAATTTTAATATGGATTGTACTTGCATTATCCTTGTTGCCTAACTGGATCGAATAAAGTTACTTGGTTGATTGATTAATTGGCAGGTCTCTTGCTGAACAAAACTTTGCCCTGTTCAACCCTCCTAGAAGAGCATGGTCTCACGAGAATGATAAGGCTAGCAGAGTGATATGCAGTAACATCTGAAGGGACAGCATAGACACGTTTTACGGGTTTTCTTTGAACAGTTCTTAAACGTAATCCAATTTGAAAGGCTTTTATCTTGCATTCAGAGGACATAGGCCTGCCTAGGGACTCAACACCAGGTTGCAAAAGGGTTCTCGCATTCAGGAATCATTAGTAGAACCTAAGCTAACTCACTTATTCCCCATAACCGAGAAGTCAGAACCCCCAACCCATGTAAGTGTGTGGAGAATAGAACAAATGTAAAAACACTAAAATCTGAAATACTAAATCACACCAGTAACCGTGATGTCTATATAGATGGGCACTTGAAATGAAATTAAATGGATGAAATGAAATGAAAGGAATCTTATAATGCGCGACTAAGCCCGAAGGCATCAAGGCGCCTAACAGCAAAACCATGGACAAATAAACAGTAACTACGGGTACGCCCTAGCAAACAGCCAAGTTTTCAAGGCCTTTCGAAAGAGCAGAGTGGAGGGCTGGGATTTGATTTCGCAAGGAAGAGCATTCCATAACTTGGGAGCGATAGAGGAAAAAGCCCTACCACCCCACTTATTCCTGCGGAAGCGGGGTTCCACCAGCAGATTCTTTGAGGAGGAACGTAAGTCTCTGCCAGAACTTGCACATACAGAACATTATCAAAATGTGTCGTCCACTCAAGAGATACAAACCAAAAAAAAACAAATGCTGCTCCAGTTACTATTTCACATATGATGCTGGGTGAAATCAGTAAGGCCCCAAAAAGCTGCTCCACAAACAGAATCCAAACATCACAAAACCCACTAGTTTAAAAAAGGGAACTGAGTTTTGAAACACAACCTGACTGCCAGTGCTGTTTTCCGTTAGTTTCACGAAATTTCGTTTTATTATGAGGGCTTTACAAACTTAAGACAGAATTCAACTATTCAGTATGATTGTTTAACAATAATTCTAAAAGAAAACCCTGCCCTGGCTTTCTATGATTGCATCTACACTGGGGTTGTATCTCTTGGACGACCCCCGTGCAAAACCTTTCAGACTAAGATGAGTCACCACTGGCACAGGCCTCTGCCAACAGCCCCACCAGAGTCGCCCGTCCAGCTCTCCTGCCAGCTGTAGGTGAGAGCTCTTATGCACAGAGTTTTTACTATACATGTTGGCCAGTGCTCGTTTTCATTGTAGGGTTTTTTGGCTCCTACAATGCATTACTAGTTCGGGTATAACGAGGCAAAGAGTGCTTCTTTTCACCCTTCAGACAGAAATACTATATTTCTGTGCATTTCTACAGGGCTTATTGAGTTCTAGAAGTTTACAGGGAGCCTCACTCTTTGACGTGCACAGCCCCACTTTCAGACCGCTCCAAGACTGAGCCAAACACAGCAGAGCCTTTAAGATCATGCCTGCCAGTGTGATCCGGGAGGCTCCCTCAAAAGGTCTGAACTGCTTAACAGTCCACTGTGAGCACATTCTTCCTTTATTTATTTTCTCTTTTCACAAGCCAAATATGCATACAATTACTTAATTGAGGCTTGTAAAGCACCTTCAGCAAAATATTTGGAGTCATCCTATTTACCTCAATACGGATTTAGGGAAGAGGGTGCCCATCTCAAATGGGACAAACAGTGAAAGATGGCCTTGGGGAGGAGTAAGGAAATGCTGTGGTGCTTGGAGAGAGCTATGATCCACAGGAAATCAAAACAAGCATTTACAATGCAATAAGTCTTGCATTATTAAAGTTTGAGCTATTGGCATTGTAAATGACAATGCCTTTTATTTATTTGCATCGGTGCGTAAACAAGCACTTTGTATTTAGAGTCCCTGCTATTGAGAAGCAAGGCTGGCAGTCTCTTTTACTGCCAGCCTTGCTCATCGTAAGCAAGGACTATACGCTCAAAGTGCGTGTTTATGCACCGTTTGCAGGTTTTAAAAACAAATGAATAAAAGACATTGGCATTGTTTGGCAATAGCTCATACTTTAATAATGCGAGACCTATTGCATTGTAAATGCTTGTTTTCTTCTTGTATGGGAAAATGATAAGGTTACGAATAGGTCCTTGTTTAGCTTTTTAGAGCCTCAGGCCTATTATTTGGCATACTTGATCTCCTCACACTTTGGAATAAATGATGTAGAGTGGATATTGGTTGGCGTTTCTTTATTATCCTTGCAGGAGTATGGCCAGGGAGTCGCCGATGTCCCATGGGTACTACTATTACCTAACAGACATCAATGTCAAAGATAATGACCTGCTCCCGTTTTTTTATTTCTGTGGGTTAAGGGTCGTAAGACCGCTGGCCGTATTTATTATTTTTCCCCCACAACAATTTTTATCATACATTTTTTGCATAATCACCACATTATTTAGATCTTTATTTACACGTGAGACCTAGCTTTTACAGAGACTACTTCGTTCTTGTTCATACGACAAAAAATGTCCATAACCGGTCTGAGTGAGGTCAAAACTAGCTCTGTGCCCCTTCCTCTTAGCACCTCCTCCGTCCCTAAGGATGGGGGCTCTTCTTATGGGAGGGACCCATGGTCCCGCTTCCGTACTGGGAGCTCTCTCACCTCAGGGAAGGGAGTTTTCTTGTGCAGGGGGCCCAGCTGCTCTTAGTATACGTACCTTAGGGACCACTAAACTCCGCTCCTCGTCCCCCCCCCTCCCCCCCCCCCCCCCCCCCCCCCCCCCCCCCCAGGGCCAGTGCTAGCTTATGCCCAAATGCGCCTGCACGGTGGTTGATAGGTTAGGACCACGTGTCAGCGACCGCCCAAACCCCCAATGCCCCTGCCACCTCTTTTGGACTTGGTTTCGGCACCCCTTGTAGAGTCCAGGGATGCTGATGTTAAATTTGTAATAAAAAGATGCCGTTAAGGGACCCGAAGTGTCCCCTCCCTCCTCCCCCCCCAATCTTGACCTCACACACCAACATAGTTTACAGACTATCTACCCCCTTCAACAAGTGCACTGCATACTGTAATAAAATATACTCACCCTTATTGCACCCGTGGGTATGACTGATGTTAGATTTGGGGGTCTCTAGTTGGCAGAGGTAGGGACCTTTGACCATATAGGGACCCTTGCATCTAGTCAGGGTAAGTGGGTACACTCCTAAAATAACCCCTGCTCACCCCCTTGGTAGCTTAGCACGAGCAGGCAGGCTTATCTCAGAGGCAGTGTGTAAAGCATTTGTGACCACATACAGTAACCCAGTGACACCACTACAGATGGACACCACAAAATAAGTATTTTTATATAGACTTAACACAAGACCACAAACGACAGAAATCCACAATACTGTACTTAAAAATGGTAGAAATAGCTTAGTTCTCTTAAGATGTAAAATGCGAAACTTTCAGTTCAATGTACCTTTGGATGCGTAACGCTATACAACGAAAGTGTTGCAGGGAAGGTGATGCGTTGGTTCCTTAAACGCAAGAACGGTGATGCGTCGGGACCCTACTGAAGCGCAGGGGATGTGTTGGTCCTTCTCAGGGTGGGGAGGTGATGCGTTGGTTTACAAAGATGTCTTCTTGTGAATGCCACACAATGCAGGCACGCCAGATGGCCGTGCGGCAACTCAACGATTCTTCTGAGCCGCGACAGGCCCTGCAATACGCTTCCTGGTGATGCGGCGGCGTCTGATGCAACATCGATCCTCTTCTCCGGCGATGCGAGGCGCTTCGGCAATGTGTTGCGACAGCTGGAGCGGCAGCGACATGCTCCTCCGTTGATGCGGCAGCGTCTGATGCAACGTCAATCCTCTTCTCCAGCGATGAGACGACAGCGGCAGCGACACGCTTCTTCTTCGTGAGTCGTGCTTCCAGCTCCTTGCGACACGCAGTCCCTCAGAAAGCCCAACACAACACCAGGCACTTTCAAAGAACTCTTGGGGAGCTGGTTGGTGAAGTCTGTTGTCCCTGAGACTTCAGCAGGAGGCAAGCTCTATCTCAAGCCCTTGGAGATCCTTCACAAGTTGAATGAAAGTAGCACAAATGTCCTTTCTCCTCTCTTTGGCAGTCAGGCAACCACTGGAGGCCAATCCCTCACGCTTAGGGATAGTCTCTCCTCAGTCTCTCTGGTCTCTCTCCTCAGCAAAGGATTTTTCTTGTTTCCCAAAAGTGATCTAAAGTTCTGGGGTCTGGGTCCCCCTTTTTATACACAGTTTCTCTTTGTTCTCTGAAGGCAGAGAGGCCTTTGCCTAGTCCAAACCAGTTCTGGTCAGTCCAGGAGCACTCTATTTACATGACTTATTCTTTCCTTTCATAGTGCAGGGCACGGACATCAATGAGATGCACCACAGGAGGTGGATCCAGCATTGTGGAGGGAAGGCGCAGCCCTATTCAGGTCCCAGGCGCAACTCCTACCACCCATCTACATGCAGATATCTCTATTCAGCTCTATGCTGACTCACTCTGTCTCCTGGAATCCCCCAGCCCCTGTCACTCAATTTCCAGACAAAGGAATACACAACCTAGCAGAGGCAGGCTTGGATCGTTAGACAAAAAAATACGCACTTTCTAAAAGTGGCAA